>NC_138341.1:84565999-90323499 GCF_046562875.1 Panthera onca | reverse complement strand
CTGGCTCAGTCACCAGGCCTTCACCTGGGCCTTACACAGAATGAGCACTTAATAAATACTAGCCAAGTAACATCATTTTCTCTTATACATACCTATATTTAAAAAAAAATTTTTTTTAATGTTCATACATACCTATATTTTTAAACTGTACACAATTTAACTCACATTGTACTTAAGATAGTTCATGCTATCATGGGTACTAATTCAGCAACACTGATCTTTATGAGCTGGACTAGAAGCCTGGCCATCCTTAAAGCACCCTTTCTAATGCACAACACATTCAAGGGCCTGCTCACAAGGCATCTGGGAGCAGACCCATCTCTGTAGGAGGAGATGCTGCAGGCTGACATGCTGTGTGGATGAACTGGCAATAAGCCTGACTCATCCCACACCTGGCCAGGCAGGTGGGCTCGGTCTCTCTGGCCAGAACTGTCCTCTAGGAAGATGCTCCGGTTAATCTGAAGTCAGTCCACAACAAATACTTTTAATCACAGAGGAGGGTCTGTAAAACATACATTTATTAGCAAGAATGTTTGAAAGTATTAAATGGCCATTTTTTAAAATTTTCTAGCTCTTAAGTTTTAGTATTTAATTTCTAACATTTCTTTGGTTCATTCCAGAGGCTTGCATTTTGGGTGATTCTGACCATAATTATCACTCTCTGGCAATTACAAATCCATGGGATGGAAAGGCACATTTTAAAGGTGCTGGAGAACACCTGGATGGCTCAGTTGGTTACGCGTCCGACTCTTGGTTTTGGCTCAGGTCATGATCTCACAGTTCCATGAGTTTGAGCCCTACATTGGACTCTGCACTGGCAGCATGGAGCCTGCTTGGGATTCTCTCTCTACCCCCACTCTCTCTGCCCCTCCCCCACTCATGCTGTGTCTGTCTCTCTCTAAATAAACTAAAACAAAATTAAATACAAAAAATAAAGGTGCTTGAAGCTGATTCACTTCTGGGAAGCAGCCTACTCCAAACCGCAGGCTCCTAAAGGCCAGGGAAGTTCACAGTCAGAGGGGAGGGACCCTATTTTCCCAGGGCTCTCCTGCCCTCTGCCAGGTAGAGAGTTTATGCCCATAGACAAGCAACTGAGAACAAGCTTACTGCCACCCGAGGGCCCACACAGTCCTCATGAAAACACAGGGTGCAGACGTGGGCAGGCAGCAGGGGCCCAGCAGCACACAGCCTGGCTGTCACTACCCTTGGTCTCACCATTGTTGTCACTAAGTACAACCTTCTTGTGTGACTGCTGTGAGAGCTTTCAGCCTATCAGCACCACAAACACCCCTCCCGCTATATAACTGCCCTACCTGAGGAAGAGGTCCCCACTAACTCCCTGTGTCTCAAAGCACAGACCACACTAACCAGCAGGAGGGCTGACTAATTTCCTCACCAAAGAGCTCTGAGCAAAACACGCCAAGCTTCTGACTGAAGACAGAAGAGCAAAGTGTCCCATGCATACACATTGGTCAGCAAATGCAAGATTAAATTAAACCAGCAATAACAAAAGACTAGTGCCAGCATCAACTCCTAGAACAATAATCTCCCTTCCTATTTTATATTCTTTACCCAGGACCATTAGAAATGCCTGAACTTCCCCACAGCCCACACTGGGAAGCCACCCACAGCATTTTGTTTAGAAGCATCTCACATACACAGCAGTTTTCTGTGACAGCAGAGAGAGACATTATGGCTACTGAAAGGGAAACCCAGCCACATAAAGGGGCAGTGATGCTGAGCTGCTTCTGAGAGAAAAAGGAAAACACCACAGAAAATTAGTCAATTTTAATTTAGTTGTTCAGAAACACCCACTTTTCCACAGCAAAAAAAACATGAAAATAGATTCCAAGGAGTCACAGAGAAGTCACAGAGCTTACATCCAATTTAAATTTGTGGCTCAAAAAAGTAAATATGAGGAAGATAGCAAACACCACCATTATCAACTGCTGGGAGTGCTGCACATGAAAGAAATCCAGCTATCTCCAATGTTTAGATGCTCCCTTCTCTGAGAAGAAAGGGTGCATTTCGAACCTGTGCTCATGATTCCATACTCATACTCTCCTTTTTCCCCCTGGAAATAAAGTTCTCTGCAACAAACAGCCTGGTTCACAAAGCCTTCGCTATTTGAAAATCTCAGAACAGAATTTGGTGCCATCTCATCGTGTTCCATCCATTAGGATCAAATTTAGCCAAGATCTCTGCTTTGGAAACAGGGGAGGGTGAAGATAAAAATGGATGCACAATCGTCTTGGACGACATTGGCCACACTGCCCAGCACTCACCAGACTCCAATGGTCACGTCTTCCTCTGGCTGGAGGTAGTAATTACACGTGTGATTCAAACCTTGATCCTGCGGTTTTTTCAAGTCAATGAAATAGGGAACCCTCACTGTGGGGGGACAAAGAGATGGAAACCAGGATTAGTGGGGGCAGATGGACACACACGCACACACGTGCACACACATACAGCAGAGGCAAAGCTCTTAAGAAGCGCAAAGTCTTTTCCAAAGCAAGAATGCCAGGTGCACAGGGCCCTCCAGCCTCAGATGCAGAGCTGAGAGAGAGGGTGCTGGAATACTGCAAGCACACCTGCACATCCTCCAGCAAAGACGAGGTCTGAGTAGTGATGGTCCTCTGATGGTTGTTCAAGGTGAGAAGATACAAGTGAGGGAACGCAAGATCCCCGAAGAGCCTCAGGGACATTGTGGCCCTGAGAGAGGCTGGAGATGGGGAGGCCAGCCAGGCCTGGCTAAGCCGCAACTGAAGGCTGGAGTCAGGGTGCTGGTGGAAGGGACTGTGGGAAAAGTGACAGGCAGATGGCGTGTTCTGGAGCTGGGGCCACAGCACTCAGTGACCAAGTGATTGTGGGTATGAGTCAGTCAAGTGGGGTCCCAAAGTTTCTAAATCCGTCACTTCATGCCGACAGGCCAGTGGAAGATAAGGTATGGGCGCAGGGAATCCACAGAGTCCATCCAGAGTTGAGTGACGCTGAGTGGAACTGTACAGCAGGAGCCCTAGATTTTATAGGTCGCCTGCCAAGAGGACAGGATTCTGTGGGGCACCCACACTAAGGAAAATCTGGGAGCCTTTAGCTGGAGACCAGTCAAGACCCACTGACCTGGAGGAATGTCCACGAACTACAGGCAGAAGAGCAGGGAAGGAGAGAGATGACATGTATACTGCACAGTCCTACACTGCTATTGTAAAAACAAGCAAGCAACATCACACCACCACCACCCACATGTGCCTTGTAAAGAAATACAGGAAGACACAGACCAGGCTGTTAGTGAAGAGTGTGTGTGTGTGCACATGAGCACATGCACAGGGCAGATAGGGGATATTTAATTTTTCCTTTATATACTGTTGTATTTTACTTCTTGTGGCGAACACAATTTTTAAAGATATATTTAGTTAAAAATTGAAACACTTAAAAAAAACCCAAAACCTTAAGGTGCAACTTACTTTATAAAATGGCAACTCCCAAAAGGGGTAGCAACAAAGAGCAGGATGGTACTGACTAGCCAATCCCACCTTGCATAAGGGAGTCACATACCTCTGTACAGTTTTCTTTGGTGAAGAGAGTAGTTTCATCACATAACTGCATATATCCACATGGTACAAAAGTCAAACATGCTCATCTCCTGTTATCATCCCATTTGTGAGCCACAACCATTGATCTTCCACCTCAGGGCCTTTGCACTTGCTGTCCTCACAACCTGAGTGCTCTCCTGCCACATACCTGCACATCTAGCTCTCACTTCTTCAAATGCCCACTGCAGCTCACTACACATTTGCTGAAGAAATGAAATACCCCCTCGGGAGGACATGGGGGTACACACAAGCTCCTTCCCCAGAAATGCCCTGAGAATTTCACACCATGCAAGGAGACAAATCCACTCACCAAGGCTGCTGCCTGTACCTCCAGTTTCTTAACCCATCTCTTCCCTAAGAAGCAGCCTAAATTTTTTCAACTTTAATCATTCCTTTCTCTCAAAAGAAGAATGCCCATCAAAGGAGGTAGCATCACACTTCCTGGTGTTCCCACCATGCCAGCCCTGCACTGTGCATACCCTCCTGTAGTGCTTCCTGTGATGTGCATACCACCACTTCCATTTTATGGCTCTTGTTAAGTCACCAGCTCACATATCACAGAACTGAGACTTGCACCCAGGCAGTCTGGCTCCATAGCCCACACTCTTAGCTAATCAGATGGGA
Source organism: Panthera onca (assembly GCF_046562875.1). NCBI lineage: Eukaryota > Metazoa > Chordata > Mammalia > Carnivora > Felidae > Panthera > Panthera onca. The sequence continues at coordinate 90,319,282 of NC_138341.1, read as the reverse complement.
AGGAAGAAGGGAAATGGCTCTGATACAGACTGGCCCTACTGTCCTTTCTAGGAGTTGATTAGTGCCCCCCCAAAGAGATACACTGAAGTCCCAACCCCCAGCCCATCAGAATGTGACTTTATTTGGAAATAGGGTCTTTACAGAGATAATTAAGCTAAAGTGAGATCATGAGGTGGACCCTGATCCAGTGTAAGTGGTGTCCTCATCAAAAAGGAAAATTGGGACACTGACACAGACAAGGACAGAGGAAGACAGTGTAAAGACACCAGGAGGAGGCAGCCGCATGACCACAGAGGCAGCTACAAGCCGAGGAACACCACGGACTACCAGCCACCACCAAAGGCTAGGAGGAGGCACAGAAGGACTGTGCCCAGAGTCTCAGGGAGCATAGGCCTGTGACATATTGATTTCAGGCTTCCAGGCTCTAGAACTGGGAGAGAATAAAATTCTGTTGTTTTAAGCCAGCCAGTTTGTGGTTATTTGTTACATCTGCGCCCAAGGATGAATGTGGCCATGCTCTGGAGCTCAGATCTTACTCTGGCAATGGGACTCAGAGAAGCCTCCCTACCAGAAGGCCCTTGGAAAGGACCTCTCTTTCTTGTGCTATTTCAGACACAGGTACCCACTCCTTCAATCTCCATTCTGGGACTTTGTTCCATGTTGTGGAAACTGAAGGCTGCAGCTTATTGGGCCAGTTCATCATCTGACAACTGTGAAGTGAAATGACTTCCTCAATAAAACTCTGAAAGCTGGAACCTGGTGCCCACTGTCCATTCCACACCCAGTCTGTCTTAATTCCACTCCTGAGGCTGGAATTACCCACCCTCCCCCTCCCACGCCAAGCAGAAAGTGGGTGTCATCAAGGACTGAGGGCACTTGGCTTCCACTGGCTCAGCTCTCAGACCTCAGGCTGGTTCTGTGTCGGAAGAGAAGGCGGCTAAGCTACTTACAAACTTCCCCAGTGCTCTGAGAGGACCCCCTACCTGTGAAAAGTGTTTAATGAGGATTAGCAGCTAATCCCAAAAGCTTCTAGGCCTGAGAAATCTAGGAACTGAGAAGCCAAATTCTACTCCAGGAGGACCTCATTCCACAAAACTTATCTTCCAGTTCACCTTTATTTCTGTTTTAGAAATATCCATGAAAAAGGAGGCAGTGAATGCACCAAGTCCAGCAAATGCCACCTGTAAACCTCTCTGGAATGAAGGTCCCTGGTCAGTCCGGGGTGTCAGAGAGCTCCAGAGACAGTAAGTGGCCAGAGGAACCACTGGGAACTACTGGTCTGAGTCAGCAGAAACTCCACAAAGGGCCAGGTCAAGTGGTGCAAGGAGGAGGGTTGTGGGATCTGCCCAGGCCAGAACACACCTCACTCCTCGTGTCCAGGAACAAATGAGTACCAGGACCCTTTGACCTCCTGTGTGATCACATCCCTTGGCCATATGACCCTCAGAGATCCTGCTTCTTCCATAGGGTTGAGTCAGGGCACAGCACAGGGCCCATTGGCAGTGCACAAGGGTGTGGCAGGGGCAGGAGTGAGGAGTCTGGGACAGGGACAGGGACAGTGACTGAGCTCCTCATGGCTATGGATGTAAGTTCGCCCTCACATACAGCTTAACTGCACAGCCCAGGAACCCAAAACACAGGCCGCTGTGTCCACAGGCCGGCAGGGCCCAACCAGCTGCTTCAACCCTTCCTTCCCATTTTGCATTATCTGCCCCCTGGCCACACTGTCACTTATCAGCAACCACCTACCAATGCTCATGATCCCGCACAAATGGTGCTCAGTGAATAACCAGTGAGTACATAAATGAACAGAAAACAACCTCATCTATTATCCCTTCTTTAGCCCATCTGGAAAATATGTGATAGGGTGAGAGGCTACGGTTGCTTAGCCATAATGGACATTTTTCACTGCCTGACATTTTAAATATTGGGGCTACCTTTCATCCCAGTCACTGATGCACTGGAAGAGTGCTAACAAGGTGCTAACAAGGGGAGGGCCAGAGGGTCCTGGGTTTTATCAAATTTTAACTACATGATGTGGGCTGTAGGGGCTTCCCTAATAAGAAAAGGGGTAAGAAAGGAAAATAGTATGGAGGTTCCCCAAAAAATTAAAAATAGAACTATCCTATGATTATACTGTGTGGATATTTACCCCCAAAATACAAAACCATTAATTCAAAAAAATATATGCATTCCCATGTTTATTACAGCATTATTTACAATTGCCAGATTATGGAAGCAGCTCAAGTGTCCACAGATAGACGAATGAATAAGGACAATGTAGCGTGTGTGTGACACACATACACACACACCTATTACTCAGTCATAAAAAAAAAGGGCCATAGCTTCCCATTGTGACAACATGGATAGATCTACAGTGTATTATGCCAAGTGAAATAATCAGAGAAAGACAAATACCATATGATTCCATTCATATGTGGAATCTAAAACAAAAACAAAAACAAATGAATAAACAAGCAAAAAGCAGAATCAGACCTACAAACACAGAGAACAAACTGATGGTTGCCAGAGAGAAGTGTTGGCGGGGGAGCAGGGAGGGGGGGACGATGGGCAAAATAGGAGAAGGGGAGTGGGAGGTACAGGATTCCAGTTCTGCAGTAAGTTAGTCACAGGGATGAAAGGCACAGCATAAGGAATAGTCAATAATACTGTAATCATGTTTATGATATACTCGTGGTAAGCACAGCCTAATTTTTAAACTTATCCAGTCACTATGCTGTATACCTGAAACTAATGTAACATTGTTTGTCAACTACACTCAAATAAAAAAAAATTTAAAAGAAAGACAGCTATCAAGGGTTAACAGGGACTGCTAAGAGGAAGGAAAAAGAGGAAGCTTAAGAATTATTGTCCCAGAGAATGTTAAAGCAAGTTGGCTGCCTTCTGCTTTAAAAACAAATATATAATTTATATATCTAACCTATTTCCAAAAAAAGGCCCAAGGTAATGTGCAGAGGAGCAGTTCTGTGCAGGCCTCTGAACTGAAACATTCCTTTCACCAAGAGATAGTTCTAGATCTGAGGGGAAAAGAACTGCAGAGAAGATAGCTAGATTTCATTACACAGCCATAAAAAATGATGAGATCTTGCCATTTTGAGACAACACAGATGGTATATGCTAAGTGAAATAAATCAGACAGAGAAAGAGAGATACCATATGATTTCACTTACACGTGGAATCTATAAAACAAATGGAATCTACAAAACAAAAGAACAAACAAACAAAAAAACTAAAACCAGACCCACAAATACAGAGAACAAACTGGTGGTTGCCAGAGGGCAAAATAGGGGAAGGGGATGAAGAGGTACAAACTTCTAGTTAAATACATATATCATGAAGATAAAAAGTACAGCACAGGGAATACAGTCTATAATATTGTAGCAAATTAGTATACTGACAGATGGTAACTACATTTATTGTGAGGAGCCCGAGTAATGCATATAATTGTTGAAGCTCTGTGTTATACACCTGAAACTAATGTAATACTATATGCCAACTATACTTCAGTTTAACAACAAAAAAGTTATCTAGACTTCAAGACCACAAATACCGGGTATCACCCAACCACTGAGATGGAATCATACTTTTGAACCTGAGTATGAAAAGCACATATATTTATATTTATGTGTAGAGACTCAGACAAAAGAGACCAGCAGGAAATATATAAGCAACGAAGTTAACAATTTTCTCAGAATGATTTTCTTTTTCTTCTTTACTACCATTCAGGGCTTTGCAGTTAATTTTGTTTTTGGAATGATCATATATTTTTTGCTTATGAAATATATTCAAAGTAGAATAATGCCTGAAACCATAGGAGCTAAGCTTTTTCTAAAGCTTATTTATCTGATTTATGAATTTGATTTCAGATAGATTTGGTGTGAAGTTAAGAATATATTCTTGAGGTGCCTGGGTGGCTCAGTCGGTTGAGTGTCCAACTCTAATTTCGGCTTAGGTCATGATCTCAGGGTCATGGGATGGAGCTCTGTGTCAAGGCTCTGTGCAGATCATGGAGGCTGCTTAAGATTCACTCTCTCTCCCTCTGCCCCTCTCCCCACTCACATGCTCACTCTCTCTCTAAAATAAAAATTAAAAAATATATATATATTCTTTAATCAGGTTCTGAGGCCCAAAAGACTGTTAGATTTCCTTTAGTGTCCAAATTGAAATCCACAGGATCATGATTCACATTTCGAGGAGACAAAAATGGAGGTGCTACTCCAACATGCTAGCCCTCCAGCACTGTGGGGTGAAACTTCCAAAACACTGCAGGGCTACACTCGAGACCCCCACAATCCCACAGAGGAGGTGACCTCACTACCATGCAGCAGACATGTGGAAGGAAAGGGTAAGAGACCAGCATCTCCTTGTGGAGGTGCAGAGGACTGGCCTACGAGAACCCCAAAGTTCTGTTCCTGTGGAACATCCTGCTATTTCATTAGGAAACCAACCAAGCAACATTTGTGGGCTGTATCTAAAACAGCCCAAATAACTGATTTAAAGAAAATCAATTCAATTCAAATTATTTGCTGGGACCCCACCATGTGGCAAAGGCACCTGCCCAAAGCACCCAGAGGCTTACAGAGTTGGAAAAGCCATTCAATCCTAAGATCTGCCATCAGGGAATATGCAGCCCTATAACTTCATGTTTACATGTAAACTCAAACTCTCTTCTGTGCTGGACCAACTGTGGACATTTAAGAGTTAAAGTCAGAAAAATCAAAGCTCCCTTGATTTTACTATGTTGTTAGTTCTTTTTAAGTTTGTGTTTCTCACACTGGCAAAAACTTAGACAAGATAAATTCCTAGAAACTCAGCTAAGTTTGTTAGAAAAATCAAATGCCTCTTGGCATACAAGTATTTTACACTTATTTTAAGATACCAAGTAAAAAACTTACTTTAGATTTACAAAGTATTAAACATTGACCTTACTATTTCTCTTCCTCCTCCTACTGTTCCTCTTTAGAGCAGAAATGCCCTTTTAGCAGTGACTTCCAAGTTCCTGCGATTAAATCCATTATAGGCTTAACAACCCTGAACTCGTACGCCCAGGCACCTGCAGAGCTACTATAGACGACAGTTCTGGAGTCCTGACACACCTGCCCCCAGTGCCACCCCACTCTCTGAACTTGTCTCAGGCCACAGTCACACAAGAGCCATCTCAACGCCTCCTGCCTGTCCTCCTCCTCATCTTCATGAGCTTCCTCCTCCCTCCACTCTACCAGCAACCCTGCTGCCTCCTCCCACGACATCAGCCCCAGCTTCTCAGCCTCTCCTCCCAAACACACATGGTTTAAACCCACTCTTTGCAAACCAACATAGCTAAAAGCATGCACAGAGCCTGCCTTGACTGGTTTGTGCCACCTACACCTGAGCTGAAGGCCAGCACTTACAGAGCACCTGCTGTGTACCAAGCACCAAGTTCTATCCTCAAATTCTAACACCCACAGACCCAACCTCTTCCTTCCTAGCCTCATCTTCTAGGTGTAAAATGATGCTCCTGGAGAGGATTATTCCCAGGATTATGTACTTGGGAGCCCTCTGCCTTCTGTTTCCTAAACTTGATACTTCTGGACCTTTCTCCTCCCACTTGCACAAAAGTAAATACACAGCATGAATAAAAACCACGCAAGATCCAAGTTAACTCAAGGAGACTACACAGCACCCATAAAGTCAGCATATAATTCCATAGAAACCAAAGCATGTCAGGCTAATTTTTGTGTTTTTTTTTTTTCCAGAAAAAGTCCTAATTATTTTTTTAAGGTGGTCATCTTTAAGTGGTCATCTTTTCCAAGGACAGTTAACCTCCTAGACTGCACAAGGGGCAAAGCATCTCCAACACAACAGCTTCAGAAGACTCTCCACATTGTTAACACTTTCATCCACTTCAGCTAAAGAAAGACCTCTGCCCGTGCAGAAGTCACCTGTGTACACAGATACCAGCCCTGGAGAGTAATTCAGTCACTATAGCAGCCTGTGACTGGGAAGGGGCACAGGGAACTTTCTGGGTAATAGAAATGTTTCTATTTCTCGATCTGGGTGGTAGATATGCAAATATATAAATCATCATGCAAATGAACCCTTACTAAAATTAAAGGCAAAGTGGGCACGTGGTACTTACCAAAATTCAAGAAAATCAGTTTGGCCTGTATTCCAGGACATAGTTTGATGAGAAATGGAATGGCAACATACAACCCCAGAACACAGAGAAGAATCTTCCTCAGTCGGAACCACAGGCCCTTTCTCCTGTAAGAGAACAGCAGTTAACAGGTCAAAGACAGCAGGTGCAGAGGCGCCTGGGTGGCGCAGTCGGTTAAGCGTCCGACTTCAGCCAGGTCACGATCTCGCGGTCCGTGAGTTCGAGCCCCGCGTCAGGCTCTGGGCTGATGGCTCGGAGCCTGGAGCCTGTTTCTGATTCTGTGTCTCCCTCTCTCTCTGCCCCTCCCCTGTTCATGCTCTGTCTCTCTCTGTCCCAAAAAATAAATAAAAAACGTTGAAAAAAAAAAAAAAAAGACAGCAGGTGCAATTTTGCTGTTTATTAACAGCTTTATCAAAATCACTAACTAAAATCCACACGTAGCTTTCCACACAAGAATTTTGCCAGTAAGAAGACTAGCCTCCCACCTGCTTTTGTTAAAATAATCATTTTAGACAGTCTTTCAATCTGAGCTTAGAACTCTATTGCAGAGAGATGGGGAGGGTATTTTCTCCGGAAAGCCAAAGAAAGGTCCTGATGATTTCCTATGCTTGTCCTGGGATCAGAATACAGCACAGACATCAGATCCTTAGCAAGTGCCAAACCTGAAGTCCAGCTTGTGGACATTCTTAAAGGATCTTGCAGAGCACCCTTGGGAACTGCTGTTCTTACAAACCAAGTCCAAACCTTAGTGGGGCTGTTTATCTCTGGACTGTTACCAAAATAACTATGTAAGGTGGTTTTAAATATATACCTGGAACTGCTGACACATGCAGTAACACAGATGCATCTCAAAAGCATTCTGCTAAATTAAATAAGACAGACACAAAAGACTACATTCTGTATAATTCCATTTGTCTAAAATTCTAGAAGGGAGAGGTACCTAGCTGGCTCAGTCAGAACAGTGTGGGACTCTTGATCTAGTAGGGGTCATGAGTTCAAGCCCCATGCTGGGTATAGAGATTGCTTAAAAAAACATTCTAGGGGTGCCTGAGTGGCTCAATAAGCATCCAACTCTTGATTTTGGCTCAGGTCATAATCTTGTGGTTCATGGGTTCGAGCCCTGCATTGGGCTCTGCACTGGCAGTGTGAAGCCTGCTTGGGATTCTCTCTCCCTCTTCTCTGCCCCTCCCCCTCCCCCACTAGTACTCACTTTCTCTCCCTCTCAATAAATAAACTTTAAAACAATTCTAGAAGAGGCATAACTATAGGGACAGAAAAACAGAACAGTGGTAGCTGGAAGGTAGAGGGAGATTGCAAGGGGCCCAGGGAACTTTTAGAGTGATTGAAATAATTTTATCTTGATTGTGGTTACACATCTGTATGTGTAAATAATATCTCAATAAAGCTGATGACAAACATGCATATCTGATAATAAAATTCATTCACTCATTCAACTGGTTTAATCAATGCTATTACTGAGTACCTAGCACTCTTTGGGCAGTAGATACTAAGGGCAGCAAAGGAGGGCATCTATATCCATGCTGCACTCCCAGCTCAGCTGGACAGACACAGAGATCTGAGACAGGCACCTGGTGCAAGGTGATCCAACCCAGTCTGGGCTGCCACTGGGCCACTGGGAGGAAACACTTAAGTTAGGAATATTGGAATTAACTAGATCATATGGAAGAACAGTTTAAATGGCGTCTTAAATTCCATTCACAATCTGTCCTTTCAGTGATGACGGGTGTACAACATTGTGGTTAAAGGTGCTGGCTCTAAAGTCAGATGATCTAGTCCAACATCCAACCTAGCACTTAATAGCTGTGCAATCTTGGACAAATTATTTAACATCTCTGAACTGTGGTTTCCTCCCTGCACAAAAGGCATAAAAATGGTACCTCCTTCATGAGGCTCCTGGAAGGATTACACAATAATACATGTAGATTGCATACCTGAGTCCCAGGTCCACAATATAGCTAAGCTGTTATCACCATCTTCTTATTCTCATTAAAGGAAAGAACATAGTGGGCATAGTTAAGGACCCTGAAAAGGAAGGTTGGGCACAATGTGAGAGGTCCAAAGAGGCCAAGAAGAATTCAGACTTCATTCTGAGAGAAAATGGAGAGCCCATAACAAAGAAAATAGCCTGCAATCAAATGCACAGCCATCAAACACCAGATGCAAAGCTCACGCTTGTGTCCTCTGCTTCAGCCACATTGGCGATTCCTATGTCCCTCACACAATTTGTTCACTCAGCCTCCAGAGCCTGCATAAATCTGCTCAACTGTAAGGTATTCAAGTAGCTCATAATTTTATGTCCTCAGTGAAAGGAAAGCATATGCCCACACAAAGACTTGATAAAAAAAACATTCACAGAAGTTTTACTCAAAACAACCACTGAAATAATGCAAATGTCTATCAACGGGTGAATGGATAAACAAACCATAGTTTGTTCTTAGAATGGAACACTACACACACAATAAAAGGAGCTAACTATTGATAACATGCAACCATGGATGAATCTCAAAATAATTATACTGAGTGAAAGAAGCCCAACAATATTGCCCAGGACACTAGCAGACTGCTGTTTTGATATATCAGTTCACCTAAAAAAGTATTCCTATTCATTAGTAAAATCAACATTGTATTTTCTGTGCTATTTCAGGGTGGTTCTTCTTCATAGATGGTGGCTTTTCATCTTCCTCATATTTTGGAATAGTTTATATAAGATGGAAACTGTTCCTTATAAAGTTAAAAGAATTTATCAAGAAGAAATAAGGATGATATAAACAATGGGGAAAAGATATAATTTACTTCATCTCTTTACTTAAGTAATTATTACCTACTTCTTGTGACAATTTTGTTAATTTTCTCAGAAATTCCTTTAGTTGCAACCCTTACTTATTGCTGGTAGTATTGCTATTAATGTACTTACCCTTGCTAGAAGCATTCCTTGTTCTTGATTACTGACAAGAATGAACATTTCCCACACAGCTGAAGAAAGCATCACCTTCATTTAGCACCTGCACGTGACCTGGTGTAATCACGGAGGTCCACCTTTCTCTATGCTGCACCCATCCTCATGAAGAGGAAAAATTTTTGCCATAGCTTGAACAATGATTCAGTATACATGTCTTTAGAGGTTACTCATATTATCAGTACCATAAACAGATAACCAGAAGCACTTGTCAAGAAATAGAAAGGAGCTGTAGAAACGAATATAATGAAGAGACTTAGGATATAGCCCATCAGGGGAGCCTGAGTGGCTCAGTCAGCTAAGTGTCTGACTCTTGATTTCATCTCAGGTTGTGATCCCAGTGTCATGGGATTGAGCCACGCATCCAGCTTGGCACTGAGCATGGAGCCTGCTTGGGATTCCCCCCACCCCTTGCCTCTCTTCCCCACTCATGCTCTCTCTCACTCTCTCAAATAAAATAAAATTTAAAAAAAGGATATAGCCCATCAGTTACATTCTTGGGCATTTATTCCAAAGAAATGAAGACTTAATTTCATGCAGGAACTTGTACATGTATGTTTATAGCAGCTCTATTCATAATAGCCCCAACTCAGATGTCTTTCAAGAAGTGAATGGATAAACAAACTGTCCATACTGGCCATGGAATACTACATAGCCATAAAAAGGAACGAACTATTGATTGTGCAACAACTTGGATGAACCTGGGAATTATACTGAGCTTAAAAAGTCAATCAATCCCAAAAGGTGACATTTTGTAAGTTCATTTATAAAAATGTTCTTGAAATGACAAAGTGATAGAGATGGAGACAAGACTAGTGGTTGCCTGGGTTTAGGGAGGGGAGGGAGAGGGTGAGGGTGGCAATAAAGGGTAGTGCAAAGGAGCCTGGTTGGGTGGGTGGGGGTACAGATTAGTACCTTGATGTGACAGTGGTTCCACAAAGCTACACATGTAATGAGACTGGACAGCATTACACACACACACACACACACCCCTACACACACACACGAGTGTATTTTTAACTGGTGGAATCTGAATAAGCTCTTGGATTGCATCGATGGCAATCTCCTTAGGCTGATTTTGTACTATGGTTGTGTTATGTTACATCAAATTGAAGAAGGCTGGTGGATGGGAACAGTGGACACCATTGTACATTTCAGTACAATTTCTATGAATCTATAATTATTTCAAAATAAAAAAAAAGGAAAGTAACACAAAATCTAAAAGACAGAAAGTACAATATAAGTAATCATTAATAAATCTGACCAATCTGCTGGACTTCATGTTACCTCAATCTGTCCAATATTAGCCCCATTTTCACAGAGCACAAAGCAAGTCCCAAGGATTTGAGTAACTTGCCTCCGGACAAGAAGCCTAGCAAAGTGTGTGGGGGCAGGCCATGCTGACATCCCCATGTTCTTCCAGGACTACTGAGGATCCCCCATTCCTTCATCCTGGCCTCTCCTTCTGGAGAAGCAGCCCAAACCAGAGGTAAGAGGCCCAGAGTACCCAATGTGCAATCTGGGATTTTCTCCCAACTAAAGATAGATGTTTCTGACAGGGGACTTTTTAACAAATTATTCTAGAAAAGAAAAATTTGTGCAATTTACACCTTTCTGCTGCCTCCTTAGAAGGGTAGATCCTGAAGCAAGACTTGGCTGGACTGGTTGGTAAGGACGTGAGAGGGAGCCAAGACCTGTACCTAAGAGGGAGCGCGGGATGGAAAAAGGCCACAGAAAGGCCAAGGGGTCTGGGCAAGCAAGCCAGGAGCCCAAGGGGAAATGGGGAGGCTGCAGGCTGATGTTCAGCTGGTTCCAGCGTGGTCCTGGTGATCAATAGAACACACAGCAGTGAGCCCAGAAATAGAGCCACATAAATACAGTTAACTGATCTTTGAAAGTAATACAATGGGAAATAAAGAGTCTGGTCTACAGATGGTGCTATAATAAGTGGATATCCACATGATAAAAAAGGAATCTAGACATAGACTTATACCCTTCACAAAAATGAACTCATAATGGCTCATAGAGCTACATGTATAATGTGAAGCTATCAAATTCCTACAAGATGGCAGAAGAAAACATAAGTGACCTGGGGTGGGGGGGGGGGGGAGTGGTGGTGGTGGTGAAGACTTCTTAGATACCACCTCAAAGGTACAATCCACTAAAGAAATAACTGATAAGTTACACTTTATTCAAATTAAAAACTTCTGCTCTGCCTATGACAGTATTAAGAGAATGACAAGAGAAGCTACAGACTGGGAGAAAATATTTGCAAAAGACACATCTGATAAAAGACTACTGTATAAAATACACAAAGGATTTTCTTAATTAATTTATTTTTTAATTTATATCCAAGTCAGTTAGCATATAATGCAACAATGGTTTCAGGAGTAGATTCCTTAACACCCCTTACCCATTTATCCCAGCACCCCTCCAGCAACCCTCTGTTTCTCTAAGAAACTCTTTTAAAGTTTCTTATGTTTTGTCCCCTTCCCTGTTTCTATATTACTTTTGCTTCCCTTCCCTTATGTTCATCTGCTTTGTATCTTAAATCCCTCATATGAATGAAGTCATATCATATTTGTCTTTCTCTAATTTTGCTTAGCATAATACCCTCTAGTTCCATCCACATAGTTGCAAATGGCAAGATTTCATTCTTTTTGATTGCCAAGTAATACTCCATTGTATATATATGTATATACACCACATCTTCATCCATCGATGGATATCTGGGCTCTTTCCATACTTTGGCTATTGTTGATAGCGTGGCTATAAACATTGGGGTGAATGTGCCCCTTTGAAACAGCATACCTGCATCCCTTGGATAGACACCTACTAGTGCAATTGCTGGGTTGTAGGGTAGTTCTATTTTTATTTTTTTGAGGAACCTCCATATGGTATTCTAGAGTGGCTGCACCAACTTGCATTCCCCTCATCAGTGCAAAAGAGATCCTCTTTGTCTGCATCCTTGTCAACATCTGTTGTTGCCTGAGTAGTTAATGTTAGCCATTCTGACAGGTGTGAGGTGGTATCTCATTGTGGTTTTGATTTGTATTTTCCTGATGATGAATGATGTTGAGCATTTTTTCATGTGTTGGTTGGCCATCTGGCTGTCTTCTTTAGAACAGTGTCTATTCATGTCTTTTGCCCATTTCTTCACTGGATTGTTTTTGGGGTGTTGAGTTTGATAAGTTCTTTATAGATTTTGGATACTAACCCTTTATCTGATATGTCATTTGAAAGTATCTTCTCCTATTCTGTTGGTTGCCTTTTAGTTTTGCTGATTGTTTCCTTCACTGTGTAGAAGATTTTCATTCTGATGAGGTCCCAATAGTTCATTTTTGCTTTTGTTTCCCTTGCCTCTGGAGACATGTTGAATAAGAAGTTGCTGCAGCCAAAGTCAAAGAGGTTTTTTCCTGCTTTCTCCTCAAGGATTTTGATGGCTTCCTGTCTTACATTTAGGTCTTTCATCCATTTTGAGTTTATTTTTATGTACGGTGTAAGAAAGTGGTCCAAGTTCATTTTTCTGCATGTCGCTGTCTAGTTTTCCCAGCACCATTTGCTGAAGAGACTGTCTTTATTCCATTGGATATTCTTTCCTGCTTTGTCAAAGATTAGTTGGCCATATATTTTGGGTTCATTTCTGGGTTCGTTCTCTATTCTGTTCCGTTGATCTGAGTGTCTTTTCTTGTGCCAGTGCCATACTGTCTTGATGATTACAGCTTTGTAATACAGCTTGAAGTCTGGGATTGTGATGCCTCCTGCTTTGGTTTTCTTTTTCAAGATTGCTTTGGCTATTCGGGGTCTTTTCTGGTTCTATACAAATGTTAGGACTGTTTTTGCTCTAGCTCTGTGAAGAATGCTGGTGTTATTTTGATAGGGATTGCTACAAAGGACTCTTAACATTTCTCAACAATGAGAAAATAACCCAATTTGAAAAAGGGCAAGAGACCTGAACCTCTTCAAAGAAGGTATACAGATGAGAAGTATGTGAAAAAAGGCTGAACATCATATGTTATTGGGGAATTGTACATTAAAACAATGAGATACCACTATACACATATTACAATGGCCAAAACCCAAAATATGTACGATGCCAAATACTGGTGAGGACGTGAAACAATGGGAACTCTCAATGCTGGCAGGAACACAAAAGGGTTCAGCCTCATTGGGAGACAGTTTGGCGCTTTCTTAGAAAACTAAATATACTCTTACCATGCCATCTGGCAATCGCACTCCTTGATATTCAGCCAAATGAGTAGAAAATCTAAGTCCACACAAAAACCTGTTCACAAATATTTATAGTAGCTTTATTCATAATTGTTCAAAGCTGGAAACAATGAACATGTCCTCCAGTAGGTAAATGCATACACAAACTGTGGTACAACCAAACAATGGGATGTTACTTAGCCTAAAATGAAATGAGCCACCTAACCATGAAAGGACATAGAGGAAACTTAGTATTACTCAGTGGAACTTAATGTTACTGAGTGAAAGAATCCAATCTGAAAGGACTACATACTGTGTGATCACAGCTATATTACACCTTAGAAAAGGCAAAACTATGGAGACAGTAAAAAAATTAGTGGTTGCCAGAGGTTAGCAGGGATGGAAGGATGAACAGGCAGAGCACAGAGGATTTTTAGGGCAGTGAAACTATTCTACCTGACACTACAAATGGTAGGGATATGTCATTACACATTTGTTACAACCTCCAAATGTACAACACCAAGTTGAACCCTAATGTAAACTATAGACTTTGAATGATGATATGTGACTATAGGCTCATTGACTGTAATAAATGTATTATTGTGGTATGGGATGTCAGTAGTTGGGGAGGTTGCATGTGTGGGGCAGAGGTATACTGCAAGTGTCTGTACTTCCTGTTCGATTTTGCCAGGAACCTGAAGCTACTCTAAAAACAAAGTTTAAGATAGTCAAACTCATAGAATCAGAATAGAATGGTGGTTGTCAGAGGCTGCAAGGAGAGGGAAATTGGAGATATTAATCAAATGTATCAAGTCTTGGGGCACCTGGGTGGCTCAGTCAGTTAGGCGTCTGACTCTTGATTTCGACTCAGGTCATGATCTCACAGTTGGTGAGGTTGAGCCCCATGTTGGGTTCTGCACTGACAGCATAGAGCCTCCTTGGGATTCTCTCTCTCTCTCCCTTTCTCTCTGCCCCTCCCCTACTCTTTCTCTCTCTCTCAAAATAAATTAATAAACTTAAAAAAATGCATGAAGTCTCAATCATGTAAGATGATTAAGTTCAAGAGATCTACTACACAACATCACTATACAACATCATCCCTACATGTAGCTAACAATACCACATTGTACACTTCACATCTTAAAAGAATAGATATGTTAAGTGTTTTTATGACAATAAAATAAAATTTAACAATACAGTTGTTGTTTTTTCAAAAATGAACAACAACAAAAATGTTTCTTGTAGCTATCAAGTGTTTCAAGACTCCTCAGGAAACCTGAAACCAAAGATCGGAAATGAGGACAGTGCAGGAGTGGCAATTAGTGATTAGTAACTTTAGATGGAAACAAAAGCAAACAGCACACTAAGAAATTCACAGAACAAAACTATTTCATTTTGAAAACCCCATAGCTCTTGTTTTAGAAAATTTATACCATTATTTTAATCAGAAAATTATTGACTTGTAAATAAGTTCTGCAAGAGTCTCATAACTAAAGGACAAAGTTTTTATAATCTAGAAATAGAGCCTGTATGGCTTTCATCAAGGTACTCCTCTCTCCCAGACTGTAATGGTTCTCTATCTGCCTGTGAATGCTCCTGGATGGGTCTTTGGGGCATACTTCATTCCTTCTCATCCTGGCAGCTTTTTCTTGTAGAAGACATGAGTTTCTAGATTTCTTCTTTCTTTCTTTCTTTATCTTTTTAATTTGAGAGAGAGAGATAGAGGGCATGTGAGCCAGAGAGAGGGGGAGAGGGATAGAGAGCGTGAATCCCAAGCAGGCTCCACGTTCAGCACAGAGCCTGATGTGGGGCTTGGTCCCACAGCCTGGAACCACGACTTCAGCAGAAATCAATAGTCAGACGTTTAATCGACTGAGTCACCCATGCACCATGAGTTTCTAGCTTTCTGCAGCTATTTCTTAATATGAATACAGGCACACCTTGCTTTATTGTGCTTCACTTTACTGTGAACAGATAGGAGTTTTTACAAATTTGTGGCAACCCTGCATTGAGCACATTTATTGGTTACATTTTTCCAACAGCATCTGCTCCCTTCATGTCTCTGTGTCACATTTTGGTAAGCCTCACAATTATTTCAGACCTTTTCATTATTATTATATTTGTTATGGTGATCTGTGATCACTGATTAGGACTTGCTGAAAGCTCAGATGATGGTTAGCAATTTTTAGCAATACAATATTTTTAATTAAGTTACATATATTTTTTAGACACAATACTATTATCCACTTAATAGAAAACAGTGTAAACATAACTTTTATACAACTTTAACTTTTACATACACTGGGAAACAAAAAAATTCACTTGATTAGCTTTATTCTTTTTTTATTACATTTTTTTAATATTTATTTTTTTGAGAGAGAAACAGAGTGAGAACAGGGAAGGGCAGAGAGAAGAGGGAGACACAGAATCCGAAGCAGGCTCTAGGCTCTGAGCTGTCAGCACAGAGCCTGACGCAGGGAATGACCTGAGCTGAAATTGGACACTTAACCAACTGAGCCACCCAGGCTCCAATTAGCTTTACTCTGATATTTGTTTTATTGGTGGTCTAGAACTAAACCTGTAGTATCTCCAAAGTATGCCTGTATTTAATAACTATACATTCTTTTACTACCTGAGAGTATAAGTCCTCATAATGTAATTCCTCTAGATTTTATTTGAATCAGTGCTATGGTCAGGAATAAATCTTGTCAGCAAGTCTGAAAATCTTTTCAAAAGGCATACAGAGAAAAAAAAAGTCTATTACACTTGTATAATTGGCAAGATAAAAATGTTTCCATGTGTAAAAAAAGTTCAAACATAAGAAATACAAAATTGATTAACAAATCCATGAGCTATTTCTTCAAGAAAAAGCAAGAAAAAAAACAGTAAGTTTTGGTCTTGAAAGAGAATATACAAAATTAGGGATCAGAAAAGTGAGATAACCCCAGATGAGAACATTTCTTTTAATAGACAGTATTTGCTAAGTTAATAGATTTTGTTTTTGTTTTTTTTTTTTGTTTTGTTTTGGTTTTTTTGAGAGAGAGAGAGAGAGAAAGAGAGAGTGAGCATGTGAGCGGGAGAGGGGCAGAGGAAGAGGGAGAGAGATCTTAAGCAGGCTCCACACTCAGCATGGAGCCCCACATGGGGCTCGATTTCATGATTTCACAACTGTGAGATCATGACCTGAGCTGAAATCAAGACTCGGACACTTAACCAACTGAGCCACCCAGGTGCCCTGAAAGCTAATAAAATTTTTATAATTCAATGATGCAGACAGACTATTTTGTAAGAAAAAATAAATAGTGACAATCCACTCAAATTGTGAGGAAAAAAAACAAATAAAACCTATGACCACAGGAGGAACTGGATAAAGCTATCAAAGAATTATGTCCCTGAAGGACATAATGAGCCCAGAAAGACTGACAGGCATTTCCCCCTAACTTTTAAGAAACAGATAATTATCATATCATACCATTAGTGGCAGAACCTGGGAAACCAGAGAGAATGTTCAAAATCAAAGCTGGTTTTATTATAATCGACAAATGGAATCAATATAGTACCACAAAGAAAATTACCAATGAATTTCAAAATACTAATAGAGATACAAAAATAAAAGCAAATTAGGTAGGAATGTAAAATAGTATAGCCGCTATGTAAAAAAAAAAAATGTTAAACACAGAATTATATGATCCAGCAATTCCACTCTTGAGCATAGGTACCCAGAAGAATTGAAAACAGGGACTCAAACAAGATTCCTGTAGACCAATGTTTACAGCTACATTGTTTACAACAGCCAAAAGGTGGAAGCAACCCAAGTGTCCATTGACAGATGAATGGATAAACAAAATGTGAAACACACATGCAATGGAATATTATTCAGCCATAAAAGGGAATGAAATCACTATAAACACTGGAAGAGAAAAAATAGTTATCTTCACACAAAATCTAGAAGACTCAACTGAAAAACTATAAAAAGTTAATGAATGAGAAAGTGGTCACTTGCCAAATAGATTCCAATAGCTTTCCTACATACCAGAATTTACAAATTAAAATATGCACTGGAAAAGATCCATACCATAATTAGAAAAAAAAAATGTTTTTAATTCTCCAATAATCATCTTCTCAGGAAATCAGAAAACTATGGAACGTTATAGTCAGGAGTATGAGGTAAGATTTGGTAGAATAATGAAATTATATGTTCTTTTATAAAAAGTTAAGATTTCAAGATATCTTTTCTCTCTGTGATGTTATTGTAAATAGAACTGTTTTCTTAATTTCACTTTTAGATTGTTCATTGTGAATGTACAGAAATACTACTGATTTTGTGCAGTTAACCCTTGAACAACACGAGGGTTAGTAGCACCAACCCCCTGCACAGTCAAAAACCTGATTATAACTTTCAAGCCCCTAAAAATTTAACTACTAACAGCCTACGGTTGATCAAAAGCCTTACCTATAATATTAACAGTCAATTAACACACATTTTGTGTACTGTATGCATTATATACTGTATTCTTACAATAAGTGACCCAGAGAAAAGACAATGTTATTAAGGTTGTAAGAGAAAAACAGAAATATACTGTAAAAAATCCATGTATAAGTGGACCCACACAGTTCCAACCTGCATTGTTCAAGGGTCAAATGTGTACTGATCTTGTATCCAATTACCTAGCTGAACTTACGAGCTCTAATAGGTTTTAGTAGATTCCTTATGATTTTCTCTATATAAGACTGTGTCATATGCAAACAGAGACATTTGTACTTCTTTTTTTCCAATCTGGATACCTTTAATTTCTTGCCTAATTGGCCTGGTTGGAACCTCCCACTACAGTGATGAATAGAAGTGGTAAGAGTAGACATCCTCCTTGTCTTATTTCAGTCATTAGGGGGAAAGCATTCAGTCTTTGTTATGTATGATGTTAGCCATGGGTTGTGTAGATGTCCTTTATCAGGCTAAGGAAGTTCCCTTCTATTTCTTGTTTGAGTGTTTTTATCATGTAAGGGTGTTGGATTTTTTCAAATAGTTTTTCTGTGTCTATTAAGATGATCATGTGGTTTTTGTCCTTTATCCTATTAATATGGTATATTTTATTAATTGATTTTTGAATGTTAAACCAGTCTTGCAGTCTTGGGATAAATCTTGCTTGTTCATGGTGTACAGTACCTTTTTCATATCTGCTAGTATTCCATTGAAGATTTCTGCATCTATATTAATAAGAGATATTGTGTAGCTTTTTTTTTTTCTTGTGACATATTTGCCTGGTTTTGGTATTAAGGTAATATTAACCATATAGAATAGACTGTGAAGTGTTTCCTCATCTTCTATTTTTTGGAAAAAGTCATGAAGAATTGGTATTAATTCTTTAAATGTTTGCTATAATTTACCAGTGAAGCCATCCAGGCCTAGGTTTTTCTTTGTGGGTAATTTTTTTTTATTATTAATATTATTATTACTTCAATCTCCTTACTTGTATAGGTCTGTTCAGAGTTCCTATTTCTTCTTAATTCAGTTTCAGTAATTTGTGTTTATAGGAATTTGTCTATTTCATCTACACTATCTATTTTAGTAGCATACAATTGTTTAAAGTATTCCCTTATTATCCTTTTTATTTCTAAAAGGTCAGTAGTAACATCCCAACTTTCATTTCTGATTTCAGTTATTTGCATCTTCTCTTTTTTTCTTGGTCAGTCTAGATAAAGGTTTATTAGTTTTGTTTCTCTGTTCAAAGAATCAACATTTGGTTTCAGCAATTTTCTCCATTGTTTTCCTAATTTTTATTTCATTAATTTTTGCTCTACTCTTATTTCCTTCTGCTGGCTTTAGATTTAGTCCAGTGTTGTTCTTTTTCCAGTGTTTTAAGGTAGGTTAGCTTACTGATTTGAGATCTTTTTAAAATTTTCCTATTTACAGGTATAAATTTCTAAGTAGTGCTTAAGCTACATTTTAAGTTTTGGTATGTTACGTCTTCATTTTCATTCATCTCTAAGTTGTTTCTAACCTCCCTTGTGATTTCATTTTTTTTTTTAATTTAAAAAAAATATTTATTTATTTCTGAGACAGAGAGAGACAGAGCCTGAGCGGGGGAGGGGCAGAGAGAGAGGGAGACACAGAATCAGAAGCAGGCTCCAGGCTCTGAGCTGTCAGCACAGAGCCCCACGTGGGGCTCGAACTCACAGACCGCGAGATCATGACCCGAGCCTAAGTCCGAAGTTCAACCGACTGAGCCACCCAGGTGCCCCTCCCTTGTGATTTCCTTAATCTGCTGATTGTAAGGTGTTTGTTCTCATGAAACTTATGACCCTTAATATAAGGAATGCAATTTAAATATATAAAACAATTGGGAATGCAAGCTGGTGCAGCCACTCTGGAAAACAGTATGGAGGTTCCTCAAAAAACTAAAAATAGAACTACCCTAGACCCAGCAATTGCACTACTTGGTATTTATCCAAGGGATAGAGGTGTGCTGTTTTGAAGGGACACATGCACCCCAATTTATAGCAGCACTATCAACAATAGCCAAAGTATGGAAAGAGCCCAAATGTCCATAGATGGATGAAAGGATAAAGAAGATGTGGTATATACACATACAATGGAGTATTACTCGGCAATCAAAAAGAATGAAATCTTGCCATTTGCAACTACATGGATGGAACTGGAGGGTATTATGCTAAATGAAATGAGTCAGTCAGAGAAAGACAAGTATCATATTACTTCACTCATATGAGGACTTTAAGAGACAAAACAGATGAACATAAGGGAAGGGAAACAAAAATAATATAAGAACAGGGAGGCGGACAAAACATAAGAGACTCATAAATATGGAGAACAGATGGCTATTGGAGGGGTTGTGGGAGGGGGGGATGGGCTAAATGGGTAAGGGGCACTAAGGAATCTACTCCTGAAATCATTGTTTCACTATATGGTAACTAATTTGGATATAAATTTAAAAATATATAAATAAATATACAAACAAACAAATAAAACATTGGTTTCTGCACTGACACAGCTGAAAACCTTATTTAATAGTGTCAAAAATCCACTTTGATTGAAATTCACTGAATTCATTTTAGTATGCACTCATGGGCTAACACCTGCAATGTGAAAAACAACTCAATATTCTCATGATGTCAACCTGGGCCAGGGCAGAAAGAGGGAGGGACTAGAGAGAAAGCAAGGAGTACAGCTGTCCCTGGGTGTGGGAGGAGAAAGTCTTAGATAATTGATGCAGGCTCAGATGCCACCAGGGACCAAGCAGGTAAATGGAAAGACAGGAAGCAGTCTCCTCTCCAATCAGGAGGAGACAGATGTTTTACGCTCTGAAGTAAACTTTATACCATTTCTGGTGGTGATCAGTCCCACCACAGCACTATATAACAGGGCTCCTAGACCTGCTGTGCCCACACCCCTGCAAAGAGGCAGCGTGCAGCCTAGGCGCAGGCAGTTGGACGTGTTTCCACTCCTGGCATGAAAAGCAAGCATGTGAGAACTTGAGGACCTGACTTTTGTCTTTCTTTACGTGTTTCAGACAATATCTAGACCAGTCATCTCCCACTCTTTTTGCTGTCTGACCCTCATAAGAATTCTAAAACTGTACTTCTTTGCACATTTTATTTTTTTAAATGTTTATGTATTTGAGAGAAAGAATGCAAGCAGGGGAGGGGCAGAGAGAAAGGGAAAGAATTCCAAGCAGGCTCCATGCTCTTAGAGCAGAGCCTGATGCAGGGCTTGATCTCACGACTATGATATCATGACCTGAGCTGAAATCCAGAGTGAGACACTTAACCCACTGAGCCACTCACCAGTGGGTGAGGCTTGAACTCACAACCTAAGAGATCAAGAGTCACAGGCTCTACTGACTGAGCCAGCCAGGCATCCCTCTTTGCACATTTTAAAGTTGACATCTAAAGCTTGTTATAAGCTGGGGCGCATGGATGGCTCAGTCGGTTGAGTGTCTGACTTCAGCTGGAGTCATGATCTTACAGCTGTGGGTTCGAGCCCCACATCGGGCTCTGTGCTGACAGCTTGGACTTGGAGTCTGCTTTGGATTCTGTGTCTCCCAGTCTCTCTGCCCCTCCCCTGCTCATGCTCTGTCTCTCTCAAAAATAAATAAACATTAAAAAAAAAAATAGGGGCACCTGGGTGGCTCAGTCAGTTAAGCATCCGACTTCAGCTCAGGGCATGATCTCACAGTTCGTGGGTTGGAGCCCCACATCTGGCTCTGTGCTGACAGCTCAGAGCATGGACCCTGCTTCAGATTCCGTGTCTCCCTCTCTCTCTCTGCCCCTCCCCTCCTCGCGTTCTGTCTCTCTCTCTCAAAATCAAACATTAAAAAAAAACTTTTTTAAATAATAAAATTTGTTATAAGTTTAATAGGGTGCCTGGCTTGCTCAAAGAGTGTGCAACTCCTCATTTGCAGTTGTGAGTTGGAGCCCCACTCACAGTACTCACAGTGGAGTACTTACTTACTTACTAAATAAATAAATAAATAAATAATTGTAAGTTTAAAGTTAAGTTTATTTTTTTTAATTTTAATTTTTTTTAAATTTATATTTGAGAGAGAGAGAGAGAGAGAGAGAGAGAGAGCATGAGCAGGGGAGGGTAGAGAGCCAGAGACAGAATCTGAAGCAGGCTCCAGGTTCGGAGCCATAAGCTATCAGCACAGAACCCAATGCAGGGCTCAAACCCACAGCAGTGAGATCATGACCTGAGCCGAAGTCAGATGCTTACCTGATTGAGCCACCCAGGCGCCCCTAAAAGTTAAGTTTAAATAGGATATAAGTTTTGGTACATAGTAAATATTGATGATTTAAAATATACCTCTCTTAAATGTATGCAACAGAATCAAAATACCATATTGATTTCATACCTATCATCATCCCCTCTGAAAATACATGAATATGCTAATTACTAGGTCAGAAATCTGTGGTTTCCTTTTTTACTTGAATTTATATTCCCATTTTGCTTCCCAGAATATTATCCTAATAAGCATATTTTATGCTTTGAACTATTTGTTGATATTCTTATCATATCCCCCTTGAGCAAAAATATGTGTATAAACAGAAATAAAAAACTTAAATATTTCTAGCAATAAGACTCTACATTGAAACTGTTTTATTCTGGTTGGAGTCATCATTACAATTATTAACACACATATTAGTCAAGGTGACAAATATATTTTGACAAATGCACCTAAAATTGAGATGGATTGCAGTACTTTTCCAAGTGCATCGTGCATCTAGATATATTATTACTTACTGACAGGATAAGGCAGAGGTTAGCATTAATTCTTTTTCTATTTTTGGTTTTTAAAATTGTAAGTGCCAGGGACTTCTCAGCAAATGGGAATGGAAGTTTAGTATTATTGCCACCACTTCTTTTCATTCCTTCAGGGTTATATGCCAAAAATCTTAGAGTGAAAAAAATATATTTTTGATGAACTGGTAGCTCAATTAAGCCCTTTTTAATTTTTGTTGACAGCCAAGAATTTAACACCACTTGACTTGCAAAATAATTTTACGCCATCATTAGACATTCACTATTTCTCAGTGTTTACCAAGAGGTGAGCCCTCTTCCCCACTCAGCCTTGATCTTGGTCTGCCTTTAGCAAGGATCCTGAGAAGTCACCTCCTCCACCCTGATATCTGATCAAGCCTCTCATCCCCAACCTTTGATATCTCAGTCCTGGTCCTGCTATTAGCAACAATTAGACCAATTTAGTAAGAATCCCTTCATACTTGACATGTCCTCTTAGTAATTTTCCATCCATTGATCCACTTAACTCTACTCATTGGCTATAAATCCCAAGCTGTCTCCTCAAAAGGGATTCCACACTGGACTGTACATGAAACTTCCTTTCCCACCTGGCTTCTCCTTCTGCTTCCTCTATCCCTCCATCCACACCCAGGCCTCTCCCTTCCCACTCTGGCCTCTCACTTCCCTATAGTCACTAGGACCTGCCTCCATTGAGGGCTCTCAAGAGACTCAGAGACCAGCAAAAGCAACCACCCGAGTCTAAAGAGGATTAGAAACAGATTGAATATTTTACCCCCTTGGTTGCGGTTTAGAAACACCTGGACTGCTGCTCAGATTTTTCCAAAAAGCCCCTCACCCAAACTTCCATCTATAGCTAACATTATACATCAGAGGAGATGATAATCTTAAAAGCCTCCTCCACAAATATTATAAAGAGCATTAGCCCTCATATTAAGTAGGTCCCCTTAACTTATTCCATCTCCCAAAACACAATTAATATAAAGCCATGAAGTGGGGCTGAGAACAAACTCTTACATAAGCTAGTGAGTTTTGTATTACTGTATTTATGCCTGACTCATGGCTAGAATTTTAGAATAAAAGCAGTAAGATCTCTCTTTGCATCTGTTGGTATTTTATGTATGTATGCATGTATGTATGTATGTACACATGTTATGTATATGTGATATTTTCCCATCTCCAGATGGTATACCAAATTAAGTTATAAAATCCCTTAAAAGAGCTCTATTCTAATTGACATAAGAGAAATAAGCACTGATATAAGTTTAAATATTCCTAAAACTCCCAGAAATATAGGAACTAACCCAATGTTTTTCAAGTTTATGTGTAAAGATTAGTTTGATATTGTCAGTTTAATAAAAACAGGTATGTCTTCTGAGTTATCAGCATTAAGTATAATATGAACATACACTGTTATTCCACTTGGGTTTATTTGTCAAATAATCTATCTACTAGATGTTTAAGATCATACCAATTATAAATTCAACCTAAGAAGAAATCATAAGTAAATTTGCAGTAAAAATTAATTTTTTGATATCTATCACTTCATGTATATCAAGTGCAGCAATAAAACAAAAAAACATGTATTTAACTTTCTTAGGATTTCTGCTTTTGTAATTTTTTTGGTACCTGCCTAACATGCATGTGTTTTAGATACTTACCAGGGAAATAACTTGATGATGCCTAGCTTTGCTTAATGTCTTATGAAATCTTCATGAACAATCCAAGCAAAATTGTTAAGAACATGTGTGTCAGGTTGATGATATAAGTGAAATAAACATATTATGTATGGGTAGATTTTTTCTAACAATTATTATGTTTTATAATATGTCTGCCTAAAAATAGTTTTGAAAATCTTTTTGGTATGTTGCAACTTTAAAGTTATGATAAGTTAAGTAATAAATATTCATTAAATATCTAAATTATTTCTAAATAAGATAAAATACAGAAACAATCTTTAAGCATAAATTTAAGTTTTTATACTTTTGCCTGTTTATTTTTATACAGTAAGGAAAAGCTAAAAATATTTAAGTATATTAATAAACATGTCCTTTTGGTCACACTAAAAAACTGTACTGTGAGGAAGCATATACCTATAAAAACTGTGAAATGGTGTATTCATAAAATTTGCCAATCTGCTACAAAATCCTGGTATTTGACAGACAATTCACAATCAACTACATCTTAATTTTCTCTATAAGATAAAGATCACTAACGGCTAAAAATTATGACCATTATATATAAATGAAACTATTAGAAATAATAAGGGTGAAAAGCAACTTTGCATAAAAAGGATACAAGGAACATAGAATGTATTTTTGTTAACAGAAAAAGAGAGTAAATTTTACATTAAAGTAAAACAACTTATTTTTCCCAAATAAGAAAATGGGAGAGCAGGATAAAACCTGAATGGATACAGAGAGTTGTAATTTTGTCAAAAAGGAATTTTATGTTGCATGGCCAAAGCTGGCTAAGACTGGGTGAATTTATTTATAAGGTTTAAAAAAAATGAGAAAAAAAATGAGCTTTAGTATTAACAATACCTGAGTGCAAAACTAGAGTTTGGTTTTCTTACTGTTAAAATTTTCTTAGGAAGTAAGTGTGTCCTTGACTGTGAAAGGTTTTTCTTTACATTTTAAGTAATCTGCCTAGAAAACAAAGACTCTATGTCTTATCAGAATACTTTCCTGTGTCTTCTTATTATTTTAGACAGCACAAGCAGGAGAGAGGGGTGGAGGGGAAGGGAAGGAGGGAGACAGGGAGAGAGAAAGACAGAGAGATAGAAAGAAAATCTCAAGCAGGCTCCATGCTCAGTGCAGAGCCTGATGCAGGGCTCCATCCCACGACCCTGGGATCATAACCTGAGCCAAAAATCAAGAGTCAGATGCTTAACCAACTGAGCTACCCAAACACCTCTCCTGTGCTTTATTTTAATGTTTGTTTGTTTGTTTGTTTGTTTATGAGAGAGAGACAGAGACAGAGGCAGAGTGTGAGCAGGGAATGGGCAGAAAGAGGGAGACAGAATTTGAAGCAGTCTCCAAGGCTCTGCACTGTCAGCACAGAGCCTGATGCGGGGCTTGAACCCATGAACTGTGAGATCATGACCTGAGCTGAAGGTGGACGCTTAACAACTGAGCCATCCAGGTGCCCCTCCTGTGCTTTATTTTAATCTTTATCACATCTTTGACTACTACAAATAACCAAGTATTCTTACTTTTGAAACACTTAAGCTGTTACAATCATATTATCATATATTATCTCTTACAGCTACTTTTGAATTTTTATTGTCACTTTGCTTAAGCAAGTAGCTAAATATTACTTCATAGTGACTTTTATGATCCTACTTGGCTAAGTGTTCAAACCTTTTGACATGTTTGACAGTTTGTGATAAGTCTGCCTTCCCCAAATCAAATCCTAAATAAAATCTTAATCTCAAACTGACTTTGGGATTTCCCAGCGAGTCCCTGGAAAATCACAAAGATTTGTTCTTTATCCTGTAAAAAGAGAGATGTTAAAAATAATTAGTTTTGGGGAACCTGGCTGGTTTAGTCAGTAGAGCATGTGACTCTTGATCTCAGGGTTGTAAATTCAAGCCCTATGTTGGGTACAGAGATTACTTTTTTTTGTTTTTTTTTTTTTTTTGAGAAAGAGTGTGAGTAGAGGAGGGGCAGAGAGAGGGGGTCACAGAGAGTCTGAAGCAGGCCTGGCACTGACAGCAGAGAGCCCACAAAATCTTAAAAAAAAAAATAGGTGTGATATGTTGAGTTGCATAGAAGCATTGTCAAATAAGAAGAAATGTTTAACCTTCCCTAGGTTATATTTATATGAGCAAATATTACTCATATAAGTATTTCAGAAATTGTATATAACTCCTAGAAATGGGTCAATACCCTCGCTATCCATGATATGTCCTGGTATAATGTATAGCTGGCATAAAATAATGTATATGCCCCGTATAACCAGTCATAACTCTGGTTAAGATTTAAAGTGCGGTTATAGAAATAACCAAATTTCCTTGCCAATTGTTTTTTTTTTTTATAATGAGCTTTTATAATGAGCTTTCATCAGATCTTTAACCGTGCTCATTTTAAGTCTTTTGTCATCCACAGATAGTTGTTTTACACTGATCTCTGCAAGTGTTTGCAATCAGTTACACTTAAGTTTGACTGGAATGATGCATACAATCACATATAACCAGACAGCTTAAAGAAACTAAGGCCTACTTTTTGGAGCCAATGCTTACAAAGCTCTCTTGGAAAAACAGTTCTAGTACCTCACTTAAGTTTCCAGCCTTACTTACAGGTCACTGTCTGCCAGGCCCAAGAACCATACTATATTTGGGGACTTCAAGATGAGAGGAATTCATCCAAATTTACAGGTACTGCAGTTCCTGGCTTGGCCTCCTAGCTTTGAGTGGTTTTTATAAATGTAATCTGAGATTCCTTATAAAAAGTTCCAGCAAAACAAACTTAAAAAGGCCTAGTTATTCAATTGGCATTCTTGCTGCACTTTTGTAAATAACCAAGTCAAATCTAATGAGAACCAAATCACTCTGTAAAGAAAAATCATCTTACTTTGATTTTATCCTTGATCAAAGAAGGAGGTGACTGTATCAAGAAATTTTACGTTTCAACAGAAAACCATGTGGGTTATCAGGTTCTGGTTCTGCTAGTTATCTTGAGGTTTTATTATCTACCCATAAACTGGACTGGATCATGCCACCTTGCACATTTTGTCAGTCCTTACCAAATTCTAAGTTCTTCCGGTTTCCTTCAAAGATTTTATTTTTAAGTAATCTTTCCACCCACCATGGGGCTCGAACTTACAACTCGAGTCGCATGCTCTACCGACTGAGCCAGCCAGCTAGGCACCACCCTGGTTTCCTTCAATATCTGGTTACAACCCTCCAATACAACACTTCTGATTTTTTGCCCACCTTCCTGATATGGGGTGACTGAAAACTATGACCTGGCTACCCAGACCCATATTGGGACTCCAGATTGTTTTGTTGTTTCCCCTTCCCCCAAGGATCAGAAGTCTTGCAAGTTTAAGCCGGTCAACTTGATGTTAGCTCCAAAGGGCTCCTCATCATAACAGGACACAGCATCACCAAAGACATTCACTGCAAACCAGGAAATCCAATGTTGCCACTGCCACCCTTGCTCCACTCCCTAAAAACTGCTTCAAACTCAATGTTTAAAAATCCTCTCAACTGACTGCCCTCTGGGCTAGGACACTGGATTATAATCTGTGCCAGGCAGTAATCTCTGTTTTCTGTTCATTTCCCGGTTCTATGTTCTTCTTTCCTTTGCAGATAGATAAGCTCCATGCTGAGTCTTTTCTCTGCAGCAACCAACCAGCCCCTTGTTTGGCAAACTGGGAAGTTGCAATGGGGGAAATGTGGGGCCTGATAACCCATCAGAAATGGCGTAAAGGTAACCTCAAAGTGATAACAACTGAGCTACAGTTGATGCAGAAAGGAATATTATCTGAACTTTCCCTTGCTGACTGGAGCAGAGGTTTACAAGAGTCGGTTGCCACAAATTGTCCCTCCAGAGAGGTATCTAGTCAGGGAGATGATTGACCATGGGCACCAGGACATGCTGAAAAAATTGTGGAAACAAGGCTCATCAGAACCTTCCATCCTATAGAGGTTAATCCTAACCGTTCTCCTTCCTTTATTAAACTAGTATATAAACTTCCTCCCTCTAGCTGTTCAAGAAAGCTTCTTTCTACAGAGTACCCCCATCTGCATAATAAACTTCTCTCCAGCTAATCTGTCTATTGTCAGTTAACTCAAGGCCTGACCATTCAGATCTAAGCTGAGAGAGAAAAGTTTTCTTCTTCTCTGACATGATGAACTCCTTCCAGCACAGACCCTTGTCTTTCATGTTTGCCTAATCAATGCCATGTCTAGTTTGTGTGCCGTGAACCCTGGATCAAAGGATTACTGCCCCTGATCATTAAACAGAAAAACGATCAGAACCACCAACAACTTCTCTTGGCTCCTGCTGCACAGAGTTCCACATTTTTTTCTATTTCATAGTTTGTGCTTCCAACCAAGCAACTGCACTGAAAGTTACTCTGGTAATAGTCACTTGCCTGTGTATTAGAATCTTCTGGGAAGTTTACAAAATGCCAGTGCTTAACAAAACAAGTAACAAAATGGCAATAAATACAAATCTATCATTAATTGCTTTGAATGTAAATAGCTAAATGCTCCAATCAAAAGACAGAGGGGGGACACCTGGGTGGTTCAGTTAGTTAAGCCTCTGACTCTTGACTTCAGCTCAGGTCATGATCTCACTATTCCTGGATTTAAGCCCCGTGTCAGGCTCTGCACTCATAGTGCAGAGCCTGTTTAAGACTCTCTCTCCTTCTCTCTGTGCCCCTCCCCTGCTTGTGCACCCTCTCTCTCAAAAATAAATAAACATTAAAAAAGGCAGAGTGTGACAAATTGGATAAAAAATAAAAAGACACATCTATATGCTGTCTAAAAGAGGCTCATTTCAGAATGAAAGACACCTGGAAATTGAAAGTGAGGTGATGGAGAAACACCTATCATGCAAATGGATGTCAAAAGAAAGCCATGGTAACAATACTTACTTTGGACAAAATAGAGGTAAAACAAAGACTGTAACAAGAGACAAAGAAAGACACTATATAGTAATAAAGGGGACAATCCAACAAGAAAATATAACAATTGTTAATATTTGTGCACCCCACATGAAGCACCCAAATACATAAAACAGTTCTAACAAACACAAAGGAACTAATCAAGAATAATACAATAATAGTAGGGGACTTGAACACCCAACTTACATCAATGGACAGATCATCCAAACAGAAAACCAACAAGGAAACAGTGGTTTTGGATGACACGCTAAACCAGATAGATTTAACAAACATATTCAAAATGTTCCATCCTAAAACAGCAGAATACACATTCTTTTCAAGTGTACATAGAACATTCTCTAGAATAGACCACATATTAGTTCACAAAACAAGTCTCAACAAATTAAAAAAGATCGAACTCCTACCACGCATATTTTCTGACCAAAACACTATGAAAATAGAAATCAATCAGAAGAAAAAAATCTGGAAAGACCACAAATACATGGAGGGTAAATGACATGCTACTCAACAATGAATGGGTAAACCAAGAAATCACAGAAGAAATAAAAAATTACATGGAAGCAAATGAAAATGAAAACACAATGATCCCAAACCTTTGAGATGCAGCAAAAGTGGTTCCAAGTCAGAAGTTAAAGCAATACATGCCTACCTCAATAAGCAAGAAAAATCTCAAATAAACAACCTAAACTTACACCTAGAGGAGGTAGAAAAAGAAAAAACAAACAAAACCCAAAACCAGCAGAAGGAAGGGAATAATAAAAATTAGAGCAGAAATAAATGATGTAAAAATTAAAGAAAAACCAAAGAACAGATAGATCAATGAAACCAGGAGCTGGTTCTCTGAAAACATCAACAAAATGGAGAAAATTAGCCAGACTCATTAAAGAGAGAGAGAGATAGAGCTCAAACAAAATCACAAGTGAAAGAGGAAAGAGGAGAAATAACAACCAACACCACAAAAATACAATTATAGGAGAATATTATGAAAAATTATGTCAACAAATTGGACTGCTGAGAAGAAATGGATAAATTCCTAGAAACATATACCTATGAAAACTGAAGCAGGAAAAAAGAGAAAACTGAACAAACCAATTATCATACAGACCAATTATAATAAAATTGAGTCAGTAATCAAAAAACTCCCAACGAATGAAAGTCAAGGACCAAATGGCTTCACAGGGGACTTCTACCAAGCATTTAAAGAAGAGTTAATATCTATTCCTCTCAAACTATTCCAAAAAATAGAAGAGGAAGGAAAACTTCCAAATTCATTCTATAAGGCCAACATTACCCTGATAACAAGACTAGATAAAGACACCATAAAAAAAGGGAACTGCAGACCAATATCTTTGATGAACATAGATGCAAAACTCCTCAACAAAATACTAGTAAATCAAATCAGCAATACATTAAAAATCTTTCACCACAACCAAGTGAGTTTTACTCCCAGGGACACAGGTGATTCAATATTCACAAATCAATCAACATGATACATCACATCAATGTGAGAAAGGATAAAAACCATATGATCATATTAATAGATGCAGAAAAAGCATCTGACAAAGTACAACATCCATTGATGATAAAAACCCTCAACATTTAGCAACATTTTTCTGCGTATGTCTCCTGAGGCAAGAAATATAAGCAAAATAAACTATTGGGACTACATCAAAATAAAAAGCTCCTGCACAGTGAAGGAAACAATCAAGAAAACTAAAAGGCAACCCAGTGAGTAAGAGAAGATATTTGCAAATGACATATCCACTAAAGGATTAGTACTCAAAATGTATAAAGAGCTGATACAACTCAACACCCCAAAAACAAATAATCCAGTGAAGAAATGGGCAAAAGACATGAATAGACTCTGTTCTAAAGAAGACATCCAGATGGCCAACTGACACATGAAAAAATGCTCAGCAACACTCATCATCAGGGAAATGCAAATCAAAACCACAATGAGCTATCACCTTACACCTGTCAGAATGGCTAAAATCAATACCACAAGAAATAACAAGTGTTGGTGAAGATGTGGAGAAAAAGGAATCCTCTTGCACTGTTAGTGGGAATGCAAACTGGTGTAACCACTGTGGAAAACAGTATGAAGCTTCCTCAACAAGTTAAAAATAGAACTACCTTATGATCCAGCAATCACACTATGGGGTATTTACCCCCCCAAAATACAGAAACATTAATTCAAAGAGATATATGCATACCCATGTTTACCGCAGCACTATTTACAATAGCCAACTTATGGAAGCAGCCCAAATGTCCAACAGCAGATGAATGGATAAAGATGTGGTATTATACACAATGGAATATGCAGCCATAAAAAAGAATGAGGGGCACTTGGGTGGCTCAGTTGGTTAAACATCAGACTCTTGATGTTCAGGTCATGATCTCATGGTTTGTGAGATTGAGCCCCACATTGAGCTCTGCACTGACAGCACAGAGCCTGCTTGGGATTCTCTCTCTCTCCCTATCTCTCTGCCTATCTCTCTCTCTCTCTCTCTCTCTCCCTCAAAATAAATAAACATTTTTTTGAAGTAGATGATTCCTTTATGATTCTATTTTCCTTACAATACACTGACCTTTAACATTTTTAATCTTAAGACATGCCCCAAAGCTATCATTATGTTGTTATATTAAACATACAATCTTGTTGCTCATCTTCAACAAGTAAAAAAAGCACATTTCAGATGAAACTTAATGGAGTTAAAAGGCCCTAAAATACTTTTTTTAAACTTTAAAATTTAATCATGTGTGAGGAACACTCTTAAGGCTAACAGGTTTGTATCTTAGTTTTAATAGTTCTACTGCAAATAAATTTTTTTTTTTTTAATTTACATCCAAGTTAGTTAGCATATAGTACAACAATGATTTCAGGAGTAGATTCCTTAACGCCCCTTACCCATTTAGCCCATCCGCCTTCCCACAACCCCTCCAGTAACCCTGTTTGTTCTCTATGTTTATGAGTCTCTTATGTTTTGCCCCCTCCCTGTTTCTATATTATTTTTGCTTCCCTTCCCTTGTGTTCATCTGTTCTGTGGCATAAAGTCCTCATATGAGTGAAGTCATGTGATATTTGTCTTTCTCTGACTGCCTAATTTCACTTAGCATAATACCCTCTAGTTCCATCCATGTAGTTGCAAATGGCAAGATTTCATTCTTTTTAATTCTCTTTCATTAATTTCTCTTTTTAATTCTTTTTCATTCTTTTTAATTCTCCATTGTGTGTGTGTGTGTATGTATATATACCACATCTTCATCTGTCGATGGATATCTGGGCTCTTTCCATACTTTGGCTATTGTCGATAGCACAGCTATAAACATTGGGGTGAATGTGCCCCTTTGAAGCAGTATACCTGTATCCCTTGGATAGACACCCACTAGTGCAATTGCTGGGTTGTAGGGTAGTTCTATTTTTAATTTTTTGAGGAACCTCCATACGGTATTCTAGAGTGGCTGCACCAGCTTGCATTCCCCTCAGCAGTGCAAAAGAGATCCTCTTTCTCCGCATCCTCGTCAACATCTGTTGTTGCCTGAGTTGTTCATGTTAGCCATTCTGACAGGTGTGAGGTGGTATCTCATTGTGGTTTTGATTTGTATTTTCCTGATGATGAGTGATGTCGAGCATTTTTTCATGTGTCGGTTGGCCATCTGGATGTCTTCTTTAGAACAGTGTCTATTCATGTCTTTTGCCCATTTCTTCACTGGATTATGTGTTTTTGGGGTGTTGAGTTTGATAAGTTCTTTATAGATTTTGGATACTAACCCTTTATCTGATATGTCATTTGAAAATATCTTCTCCTATTCCGTTGGTTGCCTTTTAGTTTTGCTGATTGTTTCCTTCACTGTGCAGAAGCTTTTCATTTTGATGAGGTCCCAATAGTTCATTTTTGCTTTTGTTTCCCTTGCCTCTGGAGACATGTTGAATAAGAAGTTGCTGCAGCCGAGGTCAAAGAGTTTTTGCCTGCTTTCTCCTCTAGGGTTTTGATGGCTTCCTGTCTTACATTTAGGTCTTTCATTCATCTTGAGTTTATTTTTGTGTATGGTGTAAGAAAGTGGTCCAGGTTAATTTTTCTGCATGTTGCTGTCCAGTTTTCCCAGCACCATTTGCTGAAGAAACTGTCTTTATTCCATTGGATATTCTTTCCTGTTTTGTCAAAGATTGGTTGGCCATACATTTGTGGGTCCATTTCTGGCTTCATTCTCTATTCTGTTCCATTGATCTGAGTATCTGTGCCATAAATAAACATTTTTTTAAAAAAAGAATGAAATCTTTCCATTTGCAACGAGATGAATGGAGCTAAAGATTATAATACTAAGTGAGATAAGTCAGTCAGAGAAAGACAAATACCATATGATTTCACGCATATGTGGAATTTAAGAAATAAAACAGCAAAGGAAGAAAACGAGAGAGATAAAGACAAACCAAGAAACAGACTCTTAACTATAGAGAACAAACTGATGGTTACCAGAGGGGATGTGGGTGGGGGGATGGGTGAAATAGGTGATGGTGATTAAACATTACACTTGTCATGATGAGCACTGAGTAATGTATAGAACTTTTGAATCACTATATTGTACACTTGAAAACTAATATAACAGAGTATGTTAAGTATACTGGAATTAAAATTAAAAACTTCATTTAAGGGGCACCTGGCTGGCTCAGTCAATAGAGCATGCAACTCTTGATCTCAGGGTTGTAAGTTCGAGCCCCACATTGGGTTTTAGAGATCATTTAAAAATAAAATCTTAAAACAAACTTAATCTAAAAAAATACCAGTGCCTGCCTCAGAAATTCTACTTTTATCAGTCTTGAATGTGATCTGGCCATTAGGCTGTATACTATGACTTTTACTTTCTTTTTAAAAACTACTGACAATATCGAATACAGTAAATAACCATATTTGTTTATTAAATAGGTAGGCTAAATGAAGGGACTGATGATTAAGAGGCCACCTGTATCAAAACAGATGAACATAACGGAAGGGAAGCAAAAATAATATAAAAACAAGGAGGGGGACAAAACGTAAGAGACTCTTAAATATGGAGAACAAACAGAGGGTTGTATAGGGGTTGTGGAAGGGGGGGATGGGCTAAATGGGTAAGGGACATTAAGGAATCTACTCCTGAAATCATTGTTGCACTATCTGCTAACTAGGATGTAAATTAAAAAAAAAAAAAAAGTATGTAATCTTAATCTATTACAGATAGTTGCTTTAAACTCTGAAAAAAAAAGTCTACCTGTATCTCTCAAGCTCAGAATATAGTTTTCTCAAAAAGGTATTTATTAATTGTACATATCTATGAAAAAAGATTCTCAATATTAAAATTAATTTTAATTGAAACCTCCAAAATTGTTAATTTTAAATTAGCAGCTCTATGACACTGTGGTTTTCTATTATCCAAATATACAAAACAAATCGAAAGATTTTATAGATAAAATGAGCTGGTTTAAAAAGTGAATCAGGGGCACCTGGATGGCTCCGTTGGTTAAGCCTCTGACTCTTGATTTCAGCCCAGGTCATGATCTCAAGGTGGTAAGATAGAGCCTACTGTAGGACTCCACACTGAGCATGGAACCTGCTTAAGATTCTCTCTCTCTCCACCTTGTTCCCTTCTCCTGCTTACACACACATTCTCTCGCTCTCAAAAACAAAACAAAACAAAACAAATCTCTCACCAAGTAATACAAATACAATAATCAAAATAATTCAGAAATATCACATGTTTTTAATGTTTTCCCCAAACTGCAGAGCTGAAAGCAAGGCTCATTTTCTTTCTGGCAAGCAGATGCCATGTTTAATACACTTTTATACTTAACTCCTGGGGCACCTGGGTAGCTCAGTTGGTTACGTGTCTAACTCTTAGTTTCAGCTCAGGTCATGATCTCATGGTCTCGAGAGTTTGAGCCCCACATCAGGCTCTGCACTGACAGCACAGAGCCTGCTTGAGATTCTCTCTCCCCCTCTCTCTGCCCCTCCCCCAACCACACACACTCTCTCTCTCTCTCTCTCTCTCTCTCTCAAAACAAAAGTTCAATCAATCAATCAATACCTAAATACATAAAATTTAACTCCCAAATTTTGAAGAACTACCTGTAAATTATAAGGAACTCAAAGTAGAAATTTACATAAGGCATATTTACAAGCAGAATATGCAACCTTACTCTCTAATTGTAAAAAATAACCTTACTCTCTAATTGTAAAAAAAAATAATGCTAAGTGAAATAAGTCAGACAAGGAAAGACAAATATCATATGCCTTCATGTGCGTGTGGAATCTAAAAAACAAACAAATGAACAAACAAAAGCAGAAACAGACTCCTAAATACGGAGAACAAACATAGCTGGCAGGGGATGGAAGTGGGAGGTACAGGTTTCCAGTTCTGGAATGAGTAAATCATGGGAATAAAAGGTAGGGCCCAAGGAATATAGTATTGTAATGGTGTTATATGGTAACTTCTGGTGAGCAGAGCATAACCTATAGAAGTTGTGTGCAATCACAAGTACATCTGAAACTAATGTAACACTGTGTGTCAACTACGATTAAAAAAAAAAAGATAACCACCTCACAACACATGCTTGAGAATATGATAACTTCTTCATGCACATTCAGAAATGTGCAAATAGAGTCCAGGGGGAAAAAACCCAAAGCATCCCACTCATCCTCTCTGCAGGCAGGGTGGCTGTTGGGTTCACTTCTGAGCAGAACTGGGGACATTCATTTCTGTTCCTGGAAACCAGACCCAGATCTCCTGCTGGAGAATAACTGTGATCTCATGAAGGTTGAGGAAACAAACAGGTGCCAGAGGGGTAGAGAAATCAAATTTGGCCTGGGTCTAGAGACCACGGCCAGCCTGCCCAGCCAGTGGTCCCTGCAGACCTCAGGATTCACAATCCACTTCACCTGCAGGGTCTCTCCATCTACCTCTGTGGAGTCAAACTGGGTGCTGACCATGGTTTGTGCTCAATCAGTACTCTATCAAAGAATGACTGTGGTAATCGTTAATGTGCCACCACCCGAACCTCCAAGTTTCTCTTTCCCCAGCATTAGGAGGAGTCCAGTAAGGGTGCTGAGGACACTTGACTCCTTTTCCCCAGTCTCTATATAAACCTGGGAGGGATGGAGAATTGGGGGACAAGGGAAGTCATCCTGGAGTGGCAAAATGAATCCTTTAATCTCTAATGATAGAACCTGAACGTTCTTATTTCAAGACTTAAATCATAGGCAGATAAACAAAAAGGATAGGAGTTTCTGGCTCCAATAAATCAAATAAGTTTAATGAAGCAGGACATAGCACTTGGCAGTAAGCAAAACCCAACAACCAGAACTTGGCCCAAAAGAACGTTCCTATCTGTGGTGCCAATTCACAGCTGTGGAGGGCACAGGTCTCGGAAGGAGAGGAGCAGGCAGGAGGGTGTGGGGAGAGCCT
This sequence comes from Panthera onca, assembly GCF_046562875.1. Lineage (NCBI taxonomy): Eukaryota > Metazoa > Chordata > Mammalia > Carnivora > Felidae > Panthera > Panthera onca. Next base: position 90,282,595 of record NC_138341.1, on the reverse strand, counting down.
GAAGCAGGAAGGAGGCTGCATTGCACCTACTGACTCACACTGTACACAGCAGCAGGACCTCCCAACTGACCTCAGCTCTGGCACCAGAATGTGTCCTTCCAGTGAAGTTTATTCACATTTTACAGCTCAGAATTTTTAAGCATTCTGGCTTTCAGCATTAACTGCCAAGCCTCATGCCTTCTGGGCTGAAATGCCATATATAAAAGTCACACGTTACAGATGAAAAACTGTGGCTTGTGTACCAGACACATTGTCTATGCAGAACTGAACACAGCCTGACTTTCCTGATGTCCAAGATAAGGGCACTGCTGGATCACACCATTCACACAGATACACAGGATCCCAAGCAGCCAGGGGAACATGGCAATACCACAGAAGTCCTGTGAGCCAAAGTATTAAGTCCACAAAATCCTATGCAAGACACGACTGTACTGTCAGAAAAAAATCATTAAGGTTGTTAAGAACTTGTCTGGTCTGCGTGCCTTTTACCCATCCTTTTCGCTTTTTTAGGCTGACAATGTTCACACTCTCCAGCAGCCGAGAATTAGAAACCTGCCCCAATCACATGCCTGTCCCTTTTCTTATCTGACTTTGCTTTCTCTTTCCTATCTTTTTCTTCTCCTTCTGGGCCTTCTAAAGAGATAGGCAAACACAATTAAACTGCTTTGAACAAAGGAGACATTATTTTTTTCTAAGAGGTTTGAACTGTCTGAGACTTTGTACTTGGAACAGCAGGAAAAATAATGATACAGTCATTCCCAAAAGCCTCCCCCCCCCCCCCCCCTAAATAAATGTTATCACATCCTCTCTGCAGCTACAGCTGGATATTCTGAACTGGTGTTAGGAAGTGAGCCTGGTTTATGCTTTGTCAGGACTAGCAGAGGTTCACTTTTATTCTCTGCTATCACCTCTCACAAGTAAACTGGAAGATTTTAAATAATGAAGATGTTAAAACACAGATCCCTGTCCCCAATCTAAAGGACAATACAGAAAAATAAACAAGGCAGAGTTCATCATGCTTAAGGAGAAATGCTATTTCTGAACCCAATCTAAGAAAGCTACCTGTTAGATGAAGTTAAAATGCTTTCATTTTTATTTTTACCATTTCCTGCTAAAAAAGCAAAATATTTTTCTTGAGCAAATTCAAAAGGCATTATTATTTTTTTAAGTTTATTTATTTATCTTTGAGAGAGACATAGAGAGAGAGACAGAGACAGAGACAGAGACAGAGAGCATGCAAGTGGGGGAGGGACAGAGAGAGAGGAAGAGAGAGGATCCCAAGCAGGCTCTGCACCCTCAGCGCAGAGCTGACGTGGGGCTCAAACTCATGAACTGTGAGATCATGACCTGGGTCAAAATCAAGAGTTGGACGCTCAACCAACTGAGCCACCCAAGTGCCCCAAAAGACATTATTTTTAAAAAGATCTCTGATTGCATGCCACCAAATAAAACTGTCATTTATGCTTTAAGGAGGTGGTGTTCTTTTTTCCCACTTTGAGCTGTGAAACAAGGGTAATAATATGAAGCACTGACTGGGGATAAAGAGAGTCCCCCTCTTCAGAGAACAGAGCCAAATCGAGGAACTGAGCGAGCCCCACAGATGATCTTTATTGAGGAAATCTTGGGTGAATGAAATTGTTTATGTAAAGGCAGTTCCTGCTCTTGAGAGCTGAAAACGGAAAGTATAACTTAAGGGTGTTATCCAGAACCTTTCAGTCAAACAGCATCTGCAAAACGGAGAGGGAATATGACCCCCAAGGTCAGGTCCCCACAGTAACTCCTCCTGCTGGTTCCTCTCTGCTCCTGGCCCCGAAACTGCTGAGGTTGGCACGTCCCACGGGCCCTCCACGGGGAGGCTTGCACACACCCTCACACTCCCTTCAAGATGCCATGTATCAATTAATGCCCAGTGCTTGCAAGGCTGTCTATTCAAGTCATGCCTGTGTGCTTCCAGACAGTAGATTTTCCATGCACTGCTTTGACACCCAAGGGTTTAAAACTGTGAGGAATACGGTCTCCCTCATTTTTCTGGGGACACGATCTCAGCCAGGCCCTGCTGTCCCAGACCTGCTCACCTCCCCACTATCAGGACCAGAAGCCTTCATGCACCAACCAGGGGACCAACTCCACCTACATAGGCCATTCCATGAGCATCCCTCAGATGCACCACAGATGAAGGACATACACTCCGCAGAAGGGCCGCAACTACAGGAAACAGCATGAGAATCGGGCAGGCCCTGCTGAGTTGGGTGGTACAGGAGTGGTGGCTGCTTCCCCTCTGACTTCCCATTCGATAGCGACTGGCTTTTCATCTTACAACCTGCCCTGATTCCTCTACCAGGGGAGGGAATGGACTGAGCAAAGACCCGGGGGGGGGGGCCCTAATTAAGCAAAACAGCCCCCACAGGCAGTTGGGAGCCCTAGTGTGTGTTTCCCTCTGAGGTGGGCACTGCACCAAAGCAGGGCTGAGCTGGTCTATCATTCCTCACAGCCCAGACCCCTGGGCAAACGGACTTGGAGCCTCAGTTTCCTTAACTGTAATGGAATCTACCTATAAGGTCGTGTGCAGAGTAAATGAAGAACGTGAAATGTCTCATGGATGGAACAGGCATGGTTAAGCTGAATGGGGAGGGCCTCTGTGGGGGCAGGGAGAGAGTTGTCCAGCCCTCACCAACAGGGTCCCCTTCCTTGGCCAAACCACTCACCTGAGTTCTAATTTCTTGTTCTGGTATCTTAAATTACAATTACTCTTCAACTACACTCGTCCTTAAAAGCAGTAGTTTGACGGCCCAGAAATGACTCTAGCAATGCTATGTGCAGCATCAGAAGGGAAACTAGGCCACAACCAGGCATAGGTCTCGAAGCCTCCTCAGGGGTGGTCTCTGTCCAGCCCCGACAGCCTGCAGTCGGACCCTTCTGGCTTCTCCTGCAGCCCGTGGGCCTGAGGATATTTGAACCTTTTACTGAGTCAAAGGACCTTCCTTGAGATGTTCTGCCTGAGTGCCCTGGGGCATGCCCTAAGCCAAGGGAAGGTCTCTGCTATGCATGTCTGGTGCTTCCCCACTATTATTTACTAAAGACAGCAGGGCCCCTGAGTTCTTCTGCAGAATTACTGGCAGCCACCAGTGCTGCTCACCAGTTATCTCCGGTTCTCCGCCTACTGCCTCCAGGGTAGGATGGCATGTCCCCACCCCCTTTAAAGTTAGAGGCAGTCAAGTGACTCAGTTTGGCTAAAGAAACATGAGCAGAAGACACTTTAGAAATAGCAGCCACCGGCAAAATGGAGGAGGGGAGGAAGGCCCTACCAGCCTGGCTCCCTGAGTGACCTCAGTGAGCAGAGCCTATACTAGACTCCCAGTGGGAGTGAGAAACACACAAGAGAGCCAAGGATTCTGCTGCATGACCTGGTCCGCCCTGGCCAATATTCCTTGCCCTGCCAGAGGACCCTCAGGTAAGACCAACAACATGGAGCCTGAGGGACTGAGTGGTCTCCTCAGTATCTCTGTTTGCAAGTCTCACAGACCACTTAAATTAGCATGTCCAAAACCAAGTTCTTGAATGTGGGATGTATCTTTGGCACATGGTGAGAGGTAGGGTTCTGAGTTTATATCCTAAATAGTCACCCGATAATTTCTCTCCATCTAAAATGCCACCTCGAACACATATTAAATGGCTAAAGATGGCAGATTTAACTGTTCCCTCCCAAACCCCCAATAAAATGACAATACAGTTTGTAAAAAGCATAAAACCCTAGGGGCAAAGAATGAGAGGAGAGACATCATTTTAGAAGCTGGAAAGCAGGACACCTGGGAATTCTGCAGACACCTCCAGGAATGTCCAAAGGCAGCACTCAGGGACATAAGACATGTGAGCCAATGGCTCTAGGTATGTGTGGAAGGGCCTCAGGCTAGGACCCCAATCAGAAGGACAATTTGAAAAAAACCCTCTATGACTGCCACTTCACTAATCAGAGTGGGGCTACTGTCCTATCTCACCAAAAGGCTAAAGGTTCATTCTCTGCAAAAAGTACACAGGTTTCTGGACTGCAGAGGGCCAGGTATTCTAAAAAGGGAAGAAATACATGAAAGTTTAGAAAAGCACATTGGGTGTCCCCAGCCTTCTTGCTCAGCTCCCAGAGAGAAGCTGAAGATGGGCCATTGTGTGCTCAGGAGCAAAAAATGTAGGGCAGCCTCACACCTCTAACTGTCCTTCTGCCAAATCTACACCACAGCTTGCTGTTTGCAACTATGGAAGCCCTATGTTCCCAAGACTCACTCATGGCCTTGTATCCTGCCATGGCCTTGTATCCTTCCCGAAAGGTCAACTGAGGAAGACTAATCTGGGGAGAACTGTATTAAATCTATTTGGGAAAGAAACATCTGTTCAATATTGTAGCTTCTCATCTAAAAACAAAATACATATTGCTAACTTAAACAAGTATTATGTTAAGCTTTCATTAAAGTTGAATAATTTTGATAAACATTCTGCATACTTCTTATGCTTATCCTTAGATACTGTATATTTTTTGTTGCTACTATAATATAGTTACATTTTCCCATAGTTACTAACATATAAAAAAGCTATTAATTGGTGTATGTGTATGTATGTATGTATGTATGTATTTTGCATTTGAAAATCTTGCTGAGGTCCATTACTTCTGAGAAGTTTGTAGTTGATTTTTATTGGAGTTTTCCAGATGGGTAGTTATTATCTGCAAGCAGGCAATGATAATTTTAGCTCTTCCTTACAAGTTTATCATTTAACTTTTTATCTTCCCACAATATCTACAACGGTCACAATAATATTTTAGAGTAGAGGTGACAGCAGATGAAGTCTTTTTCTTCAATTGAATTTCCACTCATGTACCAAATACTTATCAAACATCTGTATGCCAGGCAGTAAATAAAACACTGATTAACATTTTACTTTTCATTATAATGCTGGTTGATGAGATTGCTGTCTTTGATCAAGATTTAATTTTAAGTACAGTAGATGGCGAACTTGTCAATAAAACAACTGGAATATGAAGGTATAAAAAGCAGCTTTAGAAGAAACAACATAAGCATTTCCTTCCACTTGAGAACCTCTATGCTCTGGTGGGCAAGTCTCCTGCTGCTGAACCTCACAGTCCAGGTAACAAGAGCAGACCGAATGCCCTAGGACCATGCCACCCAGTCAAGGCCATCCTGAGACTCCACAGAAAATGCTCCAAAAATCATTCTCCTTCCTTTTTTATTTGAAACAACAAAAACTTACAATGAGGCACTATTCTGGAAATTTATCTTCAGATAAATTTATCTACATCTTCAGATGTAAAGGGCTGCTGAGCTATTATGAGGTATTTCCTGTTATCAAAACAAGTAGCATTAAGATGATATGTAGAGATGCAAATTAAACAATGAAATTCCACCTTCACCTATGTTATTTGCAAAGAATAAGAATGTGGACTATATCAAAGTGGTAAGTGAGCAAACACTTCCCTGATGACAGTGGGACCTGCTCTCTGACTGAGCAATCCCACTCCAAAGGGCTGACTGCATGGACTCAATCTTCCCAGTATGTCAGGAAGACTACACAGATGTCCTCTCGGCAACACGTTCTGTGAAAGGGAAAGGGAATATACTTGCAATATTCAATAGAAATTACTTTTTCATAGCTTTATGCCCTCCCTGATAACAGATAAATGTAGAAAACTTGCAAATTGCCAAAAAGGTATTGAAAAGAGAATAAAAATCACTTCATATCACATAATTTTAAACAAGCCACTATCATGTACTAATGTAATGTCTGTACAAGCTCAATTCCATATTTACTATATCTTATAAATTTGGGGTCTTTGATGTAGATATCTGGCAGAGCACCAAAAATTTGCACTAACCCTCCCGTAGGGTAGAGTTGATGGTGGGAGGTGGCTACCCAGTTGGGACTATATTCCCAGCCCACTGGGGAGGAGGTGAGGCTACATGAGCAGAACTCACCAATCTAACGTGAGTCAAGCGATGGGCATCTGGCTGTCCTACTGATTTGGTAAAGTAGCTAATGTCATCCTAACTAATACAAGATTATATTCTGCATGCTCATTTTTACTTTCAGCTCACCAATAATCCTTTTTGAGGTCATATGTTTAAGTCATTAAAAAAATAAAACAATATAAAGTTTCACTGACAACTTGTGTCCATACATCCTGCCCCGACCATGTGCCTAGACAGTAATTTCTATTAGCTACTTATTCATCCTTTCAGTATTTCCTTATGCAAATGTTCTCATTCCGCCCTCCCCTCCGCTTTTTTCATACAAAAGGTGGCATACTACACATTGCAAACTATTTTTTTCCTTGATTTTTCTCTCTCAACAACATATCCAGGCAATTTCTCCATATCAACTTATAGCTTTTGTGCAACTCCACAGTGTTGCAAAAGGTTGATACAGCACAGGTTATTAACCCAGTCTCCTACTGCTAAACATTCAGGTGGTTTCCAGCAACCAATGCCACTATGAACCATTCTGTACACACATAATTTCTTATGTGCAAGTGCACAAAGGATGGTCCTAGGATGGAAATGTTTAGAGCAAAGAGTAAATGCATCTGTAAGAGACTACTCTCACAAATCCCTTGCCTTCCTCAAAGCCTCACTAACAAAGTGGTTGATGAAGATGTATGTTTGCCAGTCTGATAGGTGAGAAATGACATTTTGGTGTAGGATTTTTTTTTAATGTTTATTTTTGAGAGACAGAAAGAGTGCAAGGGGGGGAAGGCAGAGAGAGAGGGAAACACAGAATCTGAAGCAGGCTCCAGGCTCTGAGCTGTCAGCATGGAGCCCGATGCAGGGCTTGAACTCAGGAGCTCTGAGATCATGACCTGAGCCAAAGTTCGATGCTTAACTGACTGAGCCACCCAGGCGCCCCTGCATCTTGGTGTAGTTTTAATTTGATTTTCCTAATTATGAATGAGTGTGGTTGAGCACCCTTTCACATACTGAAGGGTATGGGCATTTTTTTTCTCTATGAATTATAATATGCCCTTTACACTTTTTCCCATAGGTTTTGATGTTTTTCAATTCCTTGAAACTCTTTATCTATTAGGGAAATTAGCTCATCTGTATTAGTTACAAATAAATTCCTTGTCTTTTGTCATTAGGTATATCATGCAGAGATTACTTAAAATATCTTTTTAAAAATATAAATAAGTAAAACCTTTCAATGGAATTTCAACTTTGGGTTCTAGTTAGAGAGACCTCCTCAAGACTATAAGAATTTCACTCATTTTTTTCTTCTAGTACTTCTTGGTTTCATTTTTACATTTAATCCTTTTGAACCTTGGTTCTGATATATGGTCTAAGATGTGGATCTAGATTTATTTTATCCCAAATGGCTACCACTTGTCTCCCAAACCTTTATTAAAAATCTAAACCAATCTTGACTCCATTCATATATGATCCCACCTTTACCCTAAATTCCCAAGTGTATTTGAGACTATTTCTGGAATTTCTGTCCTGTCTCATTGGCTTGCTACTCAAAGTTACTGCCACACTGCTAAAACAGAGCACTGCAGCATGGACCAGTCTCTACACACCAAGCTCCCTTCTCCAGAGGGCTGCTGGCACTCTTACATTGAACTTCAGAATCAGCTTGTGTAGAACCCAAGAGAAACAGGCTGGCATTTTTATTTGAAATCTTGTTAAATGAATAATCTAACTTAGGGAAATTAGGCTTTCCTATTCAAGAACACATATGTCCTTACATTTGTTCAAGCCTACTTTTGTGAGCTTTGGGAATGTTTTAAAAGTCTTCCTCTTACAGATTTTGCATATTTTTTTCTAAGCATCCTTACAGGATTATTTTTTGGTTGATGATTTTTTTTTGTCTTCTCTTCCATTGTATTTCATAACCAATTGCTGTTTTGTATGTATGAAAGCTACGGTTCACAGTATACTGCTTTTCTATCTCCATAATAGTGGACGGGGCACCTGTACACTTGGACGACATGCAGTTAAGAACAAAGAATGGGTATCTAGACAGTGACATGGTAGGGGTGGGAGGGCTTATCATCTTATGAGGAACTATTCATGTCAGGGAAGAAGAGGTAGGGCACAGAGAACTTACTGCAGATATTTGGTATTTTAAAAAATTGTACATATATTTCTTTTATATAATAACAATTATATTAGCAAGAGTAGACTATGCTGTGTTGCAATAACAAACCACCACCAAACCCAGCAGCACACAGATACAGTTTATTTCTTGCTTTGGCTATGTGTCCAGCACAGGTTAGCAGGGGCTTCCACCGATCCTTGTCACTCAGGAATTTTCAGGAGGCTCCATCACTCTGTAATGTCACCATCTCCACAAATGGCTTTAGGAAAGAGGGCATGGAGAACCCCAAACCTGCTGTAAAATGGTTCTACCTTGAAGAGTCACACATCACTCCCTTCAGACCATAGGTCACTTCAAATGGGCAAGGTCCCAAACTGGAAACTCAGTGAGCAGTGGATATGTGCCCACAGGGTGAAACAGCTACATGTGCATGCACAGCACTTACAAAATACAGTAAACCACTTTACAACTTCACAAAGGAAAATTTTGTCTTTAAAATTTGCTTATTAATTTGCCTTTTAAAAAGTAAACTTTTTAACACAGGACTATTTTTAAATTTAAGTGAACCTGCCCTCCCCTGACACTTTTAATTTTCCTATCCAAAAAGCCTGAGCTTCCAGATTCTTTATTTTATTAAAACAGTATACATTGATAACACAGAAATTGCTACTTAAATTGGCTACAGGTGCCCTGGACAGATTCACCCTTCAATGTTCGTGGTCCCTCATGTTGATGACTTAAAGATCCCCATGATTCAAAATCATTCCTCAGAGAGCCAGAAGGGGCTGACACAGTTAGCTTCATGCAATGCTTTCCTTGGAGCTTTGGTTTCCCCACAGCATCTGCAGCAGGTACCCAGATGCTACCAGCCACACCAAAACTGACTAGGTGGGAGGTGCTAAGCTACCGAGAAGGTCCCAAAGGAGGCCATCAACACAAGTGAAGCTCACCCCTTAGCACTGCACCTTGGTCACTAAAGTGGTCAGAGAAGGAAAGCAACATCCTGGTTAAAGCACCATTTCCCTTCCATGACACCTGCCCAGTATTTTCAACCCATGATAGTTCCCTTCTCTAATATTCAGTATGTGTATGAAAGACGGCCCCAACACAGTCAGGAGGCACAGTGGTTAGAGCACAGGCCTTGGGCCCAGCTCCACCTGCCATGGCTGTGTGACCATGGGCAAGCTACAGACTATGTGTGCTTCAGTTTCCTCAGCTGGGTTAACAGCGCCCACCTCATAAAGTAGTTGTGAACATTTCCTAAGTTAATACTTGTAAAGTACTCAAGAGAATGGTATATGGTACAAAGTACTGAATGTTATTTTTACTAATTCTTCCTGTGCCTACTTTTATTGACTCTTCCCCTTTCCTTGTCTTCACTTCTTTGTGATTGTTCTGCCTCTACACTCTCCTTCACCTTCCTTCCACCCATCACCAGTAAACACCAACTCACCAGACACTGTTTTTGAAAGACAGGGGAGTCTGGGACACAAGAGATGTGGGCTCAATTAGGAAGACTGCTGCTTTAAAAGTTCCACAAACACAGCCTTCCAACTGTTGAGGGGCTGGGGACCAAGACCAGGCGGTAGCCTCGGCTCCTACACAAAGGCTCCCTGGGTCAACACTGGCATTTAAGCAGGTAGACTGGTACTTGCCCACTGCACCTAAATGGCAGCCACGCATCAGATCTCACTATGACCAGCCTTCATAAGTACAGTTACGACCTGGAGTCAACAGCAGACTCAATTCATCTCCAGAAATGGTTCCTCCCAGCCAACCCTTCTCTCTCCCCATTTCCCACATGCCCCCCCCACCAAAAAATACTGGTTCCTAGATTTTTGTAGGTCATGAGCTAGTGAAATTTTCTGCAAAATGAAGACTTGACATAGTGTTGTCAAGTTCTTAACTTTACCAAGTAAGGATTTCAAAAACTAGCTAATCTGATGAGAACATTTTAACACCAAAAAAGATAGAAAGGACACTATCTCAGAATTCAAACACTATATAAATTTACCTTTATGAGATATTCTCTACACTGTACTTATTGTTTCATTTCCCTTATACATAGCAAAAATTTAGTCCAAAAATGCCTTGGACCCCAAGTCAGTATTTGGGACTCCTGCTCCTCAGATGGCACCATGGCCTGGCTTCTTCCATCTTCCCTGCCTTCCTCTTAGCAGCTATGGTCCTGTTTCTTGTCTATTTTCGTACCTAAGAAGGACCTGGCTTCAGGACAAAACTGGTCCCAGAAATCCCTGGATCCCATTTCAGGGCCCTTATTGCTGTATCCTCTTTTTCATTTATGGAAGTAGTAGCAGTTATAAAACCTTCTGGCCTCATCTCCCAAATGAGGCCAGTATAATGACATCTTCTTAGCATCTTATGTGGGATTTTGCTCTTCCTGGCCCAGGTCAGGACAGCATATGTCCTGGATTGATTTATTTATTTTCTTTCTTTCTTTCTTTCTTCCTTCCTTCCTTCCTTTCTTTCTTTCTTTCTCTCTCTCTCTTTCTTTCTTTCTTTCCTTCTTTCTTTTTTTAAGATTTTGTTTTTAAGTAATCTCTATGCCCAACATGAAACTCGAACTCCTGAGCCTGAGATCAAGAGTCACATGCCCCAGGGGTGCCTGGGTAGCTCTGTCGGTTAAGCGTCAGACCTCGGCTCATGTCATGGTCTCTCAGTTGGTGGGTTCAAGCCCTGCATCGGGCTGTGTCCTGACAGCTCAGAGGCTGGAGCCTGCTTTGAATTCTGTGTCTGCCTCTCTCTCTGCCCCTCCCGCTCTCTCTCTCAAAAATAAATAAACATTAATAAAAAAAAAAAAAAAAAAAAAAAGGAGTCATACCTCCACCAACTGAGCCAGTCAGGTGCCCCAGGTCCTGGATTTTTGATGGCATAAGAGCTAATGCACAAATGGTATGAAAGTATATATTGACAAAAATCAGTACACTGCTTTTCTTTCTTTTTTGATATTTTAATACACTGCTTTTCTACCTTATCAACAGTAAAAGCATAGAAAGTTATATATATATATATATATTTTCCCTCATCTCTAATAAAAATAAAGCCATCTCAATGAATGGAGAAAGAAAATGGGTACGTACATACAATGGAGTATTACTGAGCCTTAAAAAGGAAATCGTGACATATGTCACAGCATGGATGAAACTTGAAGACATTATGCTAAGTGAAATAAGCCAGACACAAAAGGACAAATATTCTAGGATTTCATTTCTATGAGGAACGTAGAGTAGTCAAATTCAGAGACAGAAAGTTTGACAGCTGTCATCAGGGACTGGGGAGTTAGTGTTTAATAATGGGTACAGAGTTTAGGTTCGTGAAGATGTAAAGGTTCTAGTGATGACTACACAACTTGTGAATGTATTTAATGCCACAGAATTGCACGCTCACAAAAGGTTAAAATGGTGAATTGTGTTACATATATTTTCCACAATAAAAAATATTTCCAAAAGCCTGTCTCATTTGGGAAATTAGCATAGCTCCCTTTTTTTTTTTTTCAACGTTTTTTATTTATTTTTGGGACAGAGAGAGACAGAGCATGAACGGGGGAGGGGCAGAGAGAGAGGGAGACACAGAATCGGAAACAGGCTCCAGGCTCCGAGCCATCAGCCCAGAGCCTGACGCGGGGCTCGAACTCACGGACCGCGAGATCGTGACCTGGCTGAAGTCGGACGCTTAACCGACTGCGCCACCCAGGCGCCCCTCCCTTTTTTTTTTTTTTTTTTAACGTTTATTTATTTTTGAGACAGAGAGAGACAGAGCATGAACGGGGGAGGGGCAGAGAGAGAGGGAGACACAGAATCAGAAGCAGGCTCCAGGCTCTGGGCCATCAGCCCAGAGCCCGACGCGGGGCTCGAACTCACGGACCATGAGATCGTGACCTGAGCTGAAGTCAGCCGCTTAACCGACTGAGCCACCCAGGCGCCCCAGCATAGCTCCCTTTTCATTTAGCTGTTCACTCAGGAAGCATTGTTTTCTAGCTCTAGAACTGTTTATAAGAACTAAGCACTCTTTACTAACTAGAACAAGAAACTACCTGCTTTCCAAACATATTTTCATAGTAAAAAAGTTATCCAAGAAAGTTCTGAAACCTGTGGCATTGCAAAGCAAAAATACAAGGACTGAACATGTATTAGCAATATAGGTAGTTTAACATCTCAAACAAAGCATGAACACTGGGAAAACAAATTAAAGTGTAAAGTAGGTGTCTCCTGTGAACTTCTTTTAAATTAACAGAAAAAGTAGACAGGGTGAGTAGACAGAGAAAGAAAAGCATTATGCCACTTTATTCTTGTATAACACTGATAGGATCTTGTTGCAATGTAAGTACAGCTTAGTGAAGTAGGCAGGACAGATAATATTCCCAGTATAGAGATCTGGAAACTAAGCTAATAGCTAGTAAATAGCTTGCTCAAAGTAAGGCCTCAGCTGGGGATGGAGCTCAGGTCCTTGGCCTCTAAGTGTGACCCAGTCTTCCTATTCAACCAAATCCTCACTGAGAAGATACCCAGAAAAATTTTAGAATGAAAATTTGACTCTCAGCTTCCCTGGGTTTTCTCCTTGGGGTTTCAGATCACCTGACTATGCTCTGAATCCCAAAGACACCATGGTGGCAGCAAAACCCACAGAAGTTCTGGGTGGTGGCAAGAACACAGGTGAGAATGAAAGCTGAGGGAAAAATTTTTTTTTTTCAAAATGCTCATGTAAAAGCTCTATAACATCTGTTTTGTTTTTGGAACAGCTCTGAGATACAATTGCCATGAACTGCACATATTTAAAGGATATAATTATATCAGTTTTAACACATGTAAACACTTTTGAAACCACCACCACAATCAAGATAGTGAACATACCCGTCACCTCAAGTTCATCTTGCCCCTTTTAATTTTTCCCTCCTGCTCGTCTCTGGTCCCCACTTCACACCCCAATCACAGATCTGCTGTCTGCAACTACAGAATAGTTTCATATATATAGAATTTCTATTGTCTGGCTTCTTTCACTTGGCATAATTATTTTGAGATTAATTTGTTCATTCACTGTTGCCTGTATCTCCCTTTAAAAAAAACTTATTTTTTAGAGCAGTTTTAGGTTGACAGCAAAACTGAGAAGAAGGTACAGAGACTTACCATATACCTCTGCCTGCCACACATACACAGCTTACCCTACATCCACACCCAGCACAGAGAGTGGTACATTTGTTACAACTGATGAAGCAATATTAACACATCATCCAGAATCCATTCACTCTAGGGTTCATCTTGGTGTTGTACATTCTAAGAATCTGGACAAATGTATAATGATGTGTATCTACCATTGTAGTGTAATGCAGTCATTTCACAGCCCTAAATACCCTGTGTGCTCCAAGTTGATTCTTTTTTTTTTTTAGTTAAAAAAAATTTTTTTTAGAGAGAGAGAGAGAGTGCAAGCAGGGGAGAGGGGCAGAGAGAGACAGAGAGACAGAAAATCTTAAGCAGGCTCCAGGCTCAGCACAGAGCCCGATGTGGGGCTTGATCCCATGACTCTGGGATCATCATGACCTAAGCCAAAAAATTAAGAGTCAGACACTCAGCCAATTAAGCCACCCAAGCACCCCATTTCTTTTAATTCCTAATATTCCACTGTAGGACTACACAACTCATTTTCACACATACCTGCTGATAGACATTTGGATTGTTTCCAGTTTTTGCCTATTACAGATTAAACCTACTATTAAGATTAATATTTTTGTTTTCTATTTCCTTGCTTTCTGCTTTGATCTTTATTATATGCATTTTTTTCTTTTTTACTTTGGGTTTAATTTGTACATTTTGTTTTTCAGTTTCTGAATATGGAAACTGAAGTCATTGAAGACATTTCTTCCTTCCTATAGGCCTTCAGTGTCATAAATTCTCCCAAGATGCTTTAGGAGCATACACATGTCTTTATTTTCATTCAGTTTGGACCACTTTTTAATTTCGTCTTTGACTTCTGGTTTATTCAAAAGTGTGTTATTCAGGGACACCTGGGTGGCTCAGTTGGTTAAGCATCTGACTTCGGCTCAGATCATGATCTCGTGGTCTGTGAGCTCCAGCCCCACATTGGGCTCTGCTGACAGCTTGGAGCCTTGAACCTGCTTTGGATTCTGTGTCTCCCTCTCTCTGCCCCTCCCCTGTTCATACTCTGTCTCTCTCTCAAAAATAAACATTAAAAAAAAAAGTGTGTTCTTCAGTTCTCAAATGTTTCCAGACATCTTTTTTTTTTTTTTTTTAACTGATTTCTAATGTTAATTTCTTATGGTAAAAAAACAGACTTTGCATGATTTAAATTATTTTAAAGCTATTGGGACTTGTTTTATAGCCTAGAATATGATCTATGGATCTTCTCTTAAGGAGAACACACATCTGCCATTGTTAAGACAATCAGGTTAAGTTGATAGTGTTGTTCAAATTTACTTCACTCTTGCTGACTTTCTGCCTCCTAATTCTGTCTCTGACAATAATAATGAATGTGCCTATTTTCCTGAGTTCTCTTTCTGCTTTACACATTTTGAAGCTCTGTCAATTACATATACAAACATTCAAAGTTGTCATGCCCTTTTTTTAAAAAAAGTTTATTTATTTTGGGGTGGGGAGGAAGGGGCAGAAAGAGAGAATCCCAAGCAGGCTCCACGCCATCAACACAGAGCCCCATGCAGGGCTCAAACTCACGAACCATGAGATCCTGACCTGAGCTGAAATCAAGTTAGACATTTAACCGACTAAGCATCCAGGCACCCCTAAAGTTGCCTTCTTGATTAATTGATCCTTTTGTCATTAAGAAATGATCTGCTTTATCTCTGAAAATATTCTTTGCTCTGAAATATACTGATATTAATATAGCCACCCCAGCTACCTTTTCTCTTATGTTTTTCTCAATAACATTTTTTCTCTAGCTTACTTATATATAAGAATAGAGTATACAACATACAAAGAGTATATAATATACATAATATGTGTTAATTGTCTATAGGTCAGGCTTCTGGTAAACAGTAGTCTATTAGTAGTTAAGTTTGGGGGAAGTCAAAAGTTATACACAGATTTTTAACTGCATGGGGGTGCATACCCCTAACTCCCACATTGTTAAAGGGTCAACTGTATATAAAATATACGTGTAATATAGAACATATATAACATATGTATTATCTCTTTATATCTCTCAGAATGAACAAAAAAGTAAAGCCAAAATTCATTCCCCAAGACTAACAGTTGGATTAAATTCTCCTCAGTTCACAAGTGGAAACCTGAAGAATAATCTTCAAAATCTTATTTGAACGCAGTCAGTATTGGGGGTAATTTCACTCAACAGGTTTGAAAACTTTAAGGCCTTAATAAAATACACAAGTGCAATCCATAAATGTCTCTTTGTTCCCAGAGAAGAAAACAAAAAATCATGAGGATGTTGGCAGAGTTGTCCTGCTGTGAAAAGGCCTTATTCTCCTGCCAGAGACAAAAATGTTTTACACTATAGTACAGCTTGTTTTCAAGTGCTTTACACACAACTGCATTACCTACTGTTAAAAAAAAAAAAAAAAAATCAACTGAGTGAATTTTAAAGATCTTATTGGCTTTATACAATGATTCATGAGTCAGGCAGCATTTAATCCAGCAGATGGAAAGAAGTGTAGAGGAGCCGTGCACAATGAAAGGCTTTTACAGGCAGAAGTGACCAAGAAGAAGGTTACACTGGGCAAAAAAGCAGGTTGGTTACTGCCTGGTCACTTTCCTTTAGGGGATAGCAGGGATCTGTCAGGCAGATTACCTTGCTAGTGCTGATCAGGTGATTCCTGATAGAGTGGCTTAAGATTCCGTTTCTGGGGGAGCTGAAGCTGTAATCAAGTTTGGTCTTGGTTTGGTGATGGAGGGCTTAGCATATGTGACTCCATTTTGGGCAACTTGTCTTGTGTTTAACACTGCCTTATTTTTTTTTTCTTTATACTACTTTGCACCCCTTGAAATTTTACTGTACAGTTAAGCACTACCTTTTTTGGTTATCTTTCTCCTTCACAAGAATGTAAGCTCCATAAAGGCTGGGACCTGCCTGGTTCTTGTGGAACATTTTAACCACATCCTCTAGCACACAGTAGGTCTCAACAAGTATTTGTGAGATGAACAAAAGAACAAACATTCAAGTAATAGTCTCAATATATGCCACATTGTTAACAGTAATTATCCAAGGAAATTCTATTTTCTCATTTTCTCTGTTTTAAATTTTTATTAAGAAAGCTTTACTATTTTGGGGACGCCTGGGTGGCTCAGCTGGTTAAGCGTCCAACTCTTTATTTTGGTTCAGGTCATCATCTTATGGTTGGTGGGATCATTGGGCTCAGTGCTGACAGCATGGAACCTGCTTGGGATTCTCTCTCTCCCTCTCTCTGCCCATCCCCCTGCTTACATGTGCTCTCTCTCTCTCTCTCACAAAATAAATAAAATCTTTAAAAAAGAAAAGAAATATTTATTACTTTTGTAATGAGATAAAAGTTTAAATGAGAGGAAAAAAGGGGGAGAGAGAGTGGGTTCCTTGGGGGCTGCCTTTCACCATGGTGATCACTATCCCCTGTGGTAGCCTCACACCTGGAGATCCCTGCCTTGGTCCCTGCACAATCTCCCTTGTGCTCTCTCTTGAGGCCCTGGGGAAGTACTGGCAGGCTCCTAGCTGGCCGACACCTGTCTAACAGTCCCTTCCTGCTGGAACCCTAAGCCAAATATCAAATGTCCAGTCTTTTTATTTTCCATCCCACAGTTTCTGCCATGATGTGCCTTGTCGAAGTGTGGTGTGTCCCCAAACTGTGAGAATTTCTTTTCTTATATCTACAGAAACCTTGGTAAGCCAGGAATGCATTGACAAGATGCATTACATCCTGTCAATGAAACGAGAGCCTAAAACATGAGATTCTCTGAAGATAAACTGGCACAAAAAAATGTCAGAACAACAAAGGAAAAAAGTGAGATCAGACTAACCATCTCCAGCCATGCCTGCATTTTGTCTTTACCGCAGACATCATTAAAATATTTGAGTGTAAGAGCTGATGGCTGTCACAAGTAAAAACTGACAATGAACTCCCTGAGAAAAGGTACTGTTTCTTTCCATCTTTATGTTCTCAGTGCCTAGCATGCATCTGACCAATACTTGAAACATGATAACTGTGTAACTGTGTGAATAAAATAACCTACGGGCACCCACCAGTGACATGGCCATTTTCAGGTAGAAGCAACAGGAACAGGAATGGCACAAGTCAAGGATGAAAGATGAAAGAAAGGGTGGGAAGTCTCTGTTGTACATATGCTAGAAGAAGATAACAGTTAAAATCCATATGCCTCTCAGGGACCTAAACCACTGCAACTACTACTGCATCAAAATGACCTGCTTCAACCCTGAACATTCTTCTCCTCCCATTGTGAATAGTTTAGTCAATATATCTAAACCTCGCAAGGAGATTCCACAAGTTTCATAAGAACTGAAAACAATTTGAACTTTCTTTTCTCATCCTAAAGCTCAGGGCAACTTCTTTCAAGATTCAAGAACAGACCCCAAAGTCTAGCATTCCTGAGATCTGCTTATATTCCTTCAGTGACACTCCTCTGCCTTCATCTTTGCAAAATGAAAAGTCTTACTCTTCTGAAACTTCTCACGTTGACACCCATCTACCCTCCTGTTTTTACTTTTTAGGACACTTCCATACCTGGTGATAGAATATAGATATTAATACTACTCAAGTCCACAAATACCATCTCAAGATAAATTCTATTTAGAAACAGTTATTTGTGTACTGGCAAAACCTGAGAGGTAAGGATTCTGCCTGAGTCCCACATAATTACTCTATCTTGCCCTCACTTCATGTTGCTCCTTTTCCCATCTCCACCTCAAATCCAGCTGTAACCAGGATGTGTGCAGGACCTTTGTGGAGGCAGTGCCCTCCCACTCATGCCCCCTGGAGCCAGGTAGCACTCGACTGTACAGAAACATGTGTGGCTTTTCTGACATGCAGCTCACAGCTAAAATGACTTCTCATGGGAGCCATTTTTGAAACACTGCATATCAGAAAGAAGAGTCCCTGCTAGGTAGCATGATTGTTCACATTAATGTTTAGCAAATATGCCAGAACAGTCTGATTAGGTCGAGAATAAAGAATAGGACTGTCCTGGTGGAGAAGTGAAAAGAAAGACCTTCAGTGCTTCTACCCCATCTCCCCTCAATGGACAACCTTGCTCTTATTTCACAGAGAAAGCAGAAGCATGCAGAAGACAACTTCCAACACTACCCCTGCAAATCTAACCACCTCCCTGCACCTTTGCAGCACCCTTGACCTGCCTTCCTGTCTGGGGACCCTCCACTTAGCCTTGGGGTGCTGGATCCCAGAGACACCATGCCCCCAGCATCCACATGGCCAGTCTATACCTACTGGACCATCCCACTAAGCACAGCAACGAGCTCTAACAGCACTGGTGAGGAGTCTCCTCCCACCCCAGCTATCCCCCTCATCTTTGTACAACTCCTTTAAAAAGCTTTCTGCATTTCTTCCCTCCACCTCTCCCTTGAGCCACTGTCAGACTCTTACCCCACCATTCCAATTACGCATCCTTGTCAACCACTCATCTCCACATCACCAAATACAACAGCAGATCACGCTTTCTCTGCAATAGGCTTCCTCACACAGCTCCCTTGACCCCTTCCTCCTAGCCCTCCTCCCAATCCATTCCCTTGCTCCTTCCAGGTCTCCTCTCCTCCCCAACCCCTAATCACCCAGGACCTGGAACCCAACCCTCAGACCTCTGTCATGACTTTAAATACCTTCTGCAGGCTAATGGTCAGAAGTCAGCCTAACTGCCCCAAACTCCAGCTCCTCCAACCTACTGCATCTGCAAGAAGAGGCACCGCAATATGCCCCAAACCAAACTCATCACCCCCCAAAGCATTTGCTCTTCCCGTAGCTGCCCCATCTCAGCACATGGCAGCTCCTTGCCTCTGGCTGCTCAAGAAAAAACTGGTGAAGCACTTCTGACCATCCTCACTCTCTCATGGTAATCCACCCACAAATCTTTTGACATCTCCTTCGAAACAGACCCAGAATGCAGCACTACTCCCCTCCACAGCTACTGCCAGCTCAAGTCCCCGTCATCTGTTGCCTGGATGACTCCTAACTGGTCGTCCTGCTCCCTCTGGCCCTCCAGTCTGTCCTTGTCACAGCAGTCAGTATGACATGGTAATGACATACATCACATCAAGGCATTTCTCCACTCTAAAGAAACCAGTGGCTTCCATTCAATCGTCCCCTATTGGAAAGGCCTCCTGCCACCTAAACCATGCACGCACCACAGGCGCTCCTTACCAGCCTACTTTTCTCCTCAGCGCCCCAAGCACCTGATGCAGCATGCCCTCACTCGTTTGTTATCTACCTCCCCCATGGGAATATAAAGTCCACAAGATGTGACCCATATCCGCTGCTGCAGCCTCAGGACTTAGAAGAGTTATTGTACCTAAACGGTACTCAAACTCTGCTAAGTGAACTGGTGAAAAAAGTGTTTAATAGCCAAAGAGTACTGTTATAAATGTTCTAATACCCACAGATATGTTTACTGATCACGATGATAAGTATAGGCACGATGGGGGTGCCTGGGTGGCTCAGTTGGTTGAGTGTCTGACTTCGGCTCAGGTCATGATCTCGGTTCGTGGGTTCAAGCCCCGCATCAGGCTCTGTGCTGACAGCTCAGAGCCTGGAGCCTGCTTTGGATTCTGTGTGTGTGTGTCTCTCTCTGCCCCTAACCCACTCGCATTCTGTCTCTGTCTCTCTCAAAAATGAATAAACATTAAAAAAAAAATTTTTTTTTAAAGTATAGGCATGATGACTGGTTGAGAAGACATATTGTAATCATTTGCGGGCAGAGAAGAGAGAGGATCAATTCCTTTCATCTAAGTTAACAGAGCTTTCTCAGTACCCCCAACTACTAGTATTAGTAATAATCATTGGACAACCAAAGTAGAAGGTGCCACTGATTGAGCACTCATCTCGCACCCAGCTCTTTCATACACCCAAACTTCACCCCAATCCTATAGGGAAGAAATTTCTATCCCCACATCACAGAGGAAGAAACAAACTCAGAAAGTTGAGCAACTCTCCCCAAGTCACAGAACCTGAAG
The DNA here is from genome assembly GCF_046562875.1 of Panthera onca. Classification (NCBI taxonomy): domain Eukaryota; kingdom Metazoa; phylum Chordata; class Mammalia; order Carnivora; family Felidae; genus Panthera; species Panthera onca. Next base: position 90,262,330 of record NC_138341.1, on the reverse strand, counting down.
ACACTCACTCGGGTCTGTTATCCATGCAAGCTTTCCTCTAAAACATCAAATGATACTATAATGAGGACCAAGCCCAAATAATGGGTCTTTCGGCTAAATGGACATCTCAGTCAAAGCTTCCTGCTACCATTTTTACCTGTGTTGGCATCCACTGCCCTAATTGATCCTCCCCATCCTAGCCTTCAGTTTAGGACAAAACAAATGATTTACCCACTACCAGTGCTGAAAGAGCCCTCTGGCAAAGCACAAACCCACCAACATCCAAGTTCTGTGGCATCATCTCTGGGAGAAGAGCGCTGACTTAATCTGTCAGTTTTCAAGATCATATTACAGTAAAAATTTTTCCTGTAGACTTCATTTTGGAAAGAAAAGTGCCCATGTGGGAGGAGGAGGAGGATCACAAGCCTGGAAAGGCAGCCTGTCTCCACTGCTGTCAGCATAACCCTGACAAGATGACCCATCTTTTATGCCTCTTTCCAAGGCCACCTCCATGATAATGTCTTTAAGACCTTTTAATCTACTCAAAACTATCTTCCATATATGAACAGCGTCTGCGTAGTTACTATACAAGACACTCTCCCTTGAGAAGGGAGAGTAAACATTGGCTGAAAAGAAACTGGAAAGCAAGGAGAGATACAGGGCATGAAGTCTCACCAAAGGAGACATGAGAGAAGCACCAGGTCCCAGGGTCCTGGGTCCAGGACTGGAGTGTGGTAAGATACTTTATGATAAGATAAACCACAACTGGGAAGAGATGGACCCAGCTGGGGGCTCCAGGTGAGGTGCCATAAACAAAGCCTGCCTCCTTGCTTATCATTGTCCAGGCATAGACTGTATTCTGGGGGAGTGGAAGGAGAAGGAGGATGGAAAAAAGCAGACTTTAACTACAAAAACTACCCCAGAATACATTCTCACCTTCTTGGTATATAAAGAAAGGACAAAGTGAAGCTTCTAGGGTGAGTTCAGGAAGACTGATGTTAAAGGAGACCAGCCTTAACCTCAGCCATGGCCTTCCTGGATTATAGTGAAGCCATTAGCAGCTAGATGAAGTTCCTTCCTTTGGGTCAAGGAGGAACCATGGGTGATGCCTCAGTTCCCCTGTATTTACATGCAAGGATCACAGGCTATGAAACCTCCTGTGCAGCCCACTGACTCAGTCACTGGCAGATCCACCTATGAGCTGGGAGTAGAAGAATAAAGACAAGTTCACTAAAACACACAGACCCATACATCTCATTACCACCTTCCCAGGGTACAAATTAGAGTACTTACGCCTTCAAGGCATAGTCCCAAGAAGACCTAGGTTACTGAAAAGAACGGGGAAGACCTAAAAATTCCTCATTTTCCAAAAATTACCAGATATTGTATAAAACTAATATCTAGTCCCTCCTTCCAGGGAGTGCATGTCAATGTATATGTTAGATAAACATTTACCTTTAAATACAACCCGTCCAGGGCACCTAGGTGGCTCAGTCAGTTAAGTGTCTGACTCTTGATTTTGGCTCAGGTCATGATCTCACCATTTGTGAGATCAAGCCCCACATCAGGCTCTGTGCTGACAGTGTGTGGAGCCTGCTTGGGATTCTCTCTCTTCCTCTCTCTCTGCCCCTCCCTTGTTCACCTGCATGCTCTCTCTCAAAATTATTTTAGTCCAAAGTTGTTTTTACCTGAATTAGTTGCCAATGTTTACAACGTCTGAGTGTACACACACATACACACACATGGGTGTATACACACACACACCCAGCTACTCTTCTGGAGAGACTGGATGATCTGGCCAACCTAGGGCCACATTCCTGCCAGGGGCAGTGGCAACAGGAGAGGGTGCAGTAACCACTTTCAGACAGAAGATGTTCTCTCTACTTCTCCAGAACCCTCAGCAGCATCCTATTCTCCCAGAACTAACTAAAAAAATATATATTTTCTTTAGGAAAAAAAATTTTCTACTTCGATGCATGTCTTAGATATTATTAGATATATCTATATTAGATATATATATTAGATATATATATCTAATATTAGATATTAGATATATTACTGTTATTATTAGATATTAATATTAGATTAATTAGATATACTAATTAGTATTAGATATACTATTAGATATATTAGATATACTATTACCTACTTTTAATCAAGGGGGAAAAAAGGAAAAAAGCACACAAATTAGGGAACAAGACAGGGGTAACAGCCCCAGATACAGAGGAAAAAACTGGATAAAACAGATGATTTTCTATCAATGTATAATCACCAAAACTAAACCCAGAAAGAAATAGCAAATCTAAAAAAGCACCAGGTTTAGTTTTACAGGGGAATTCCACCAAAATTTAAAGAAACAAATCATTTCAAAAGTATTTAAACTGGCTGAAGCAGAGAAAGATTTTTTTTTTTTTAATGCTTATTTATGAGAGAGTGAGAACGGGGGAGGGGCAGAGAGAGAGAGACAGAGACAGAGACAGAGACAGAGACAGAGAAAGGGAGACACAGAATTCAAAGCAGGCTCCAGGCTCTGAGCTGTCAGCACAGAGCCCAACACAGGGTTTGAACTCACAGATCACAAAATCAAGACCTGAGCCTAAGTCGGACGCTTAACTGACTGAGCCACCCAGGTGCCCTAAGAAAGAGAAAGGTTTTAATAAAGCTATATAAAGCACTAAAACAACTTGATAAAGATTGCATTAAAAAATAAATTACAGGGACACCTGGGTGGTTCAGTTGGTTGGGTTTCCGACTCTTGATTTTGGCTCAGGTCATGATCCCAAGGTCATGAGATCAAGCCCCATGTGGGGCTCTGAGCTGAACATTGAGGCTGCTTAAGATACTCTCTCTCTCTCTCTCTCTCTCCCTCTGTGCCTCTCCCTGGCTCATATGCTCTCTCTCTCCCTCTATAAAATAAAATAAAATAAAATAAAATAAAATAAAATAAAATAAAATAAAATAAAATATTACAGACTAGTCTCTCAAATGATGAATGATGATTTAAAATTACTAAGTAAAACATTAAGAGGCCCGTAATATGTAAGAAAGGATCAATAACAAAAATTTCAATATTCTCAATAACAAAAAAGATAAAGTAACTAGGAATAAACATAATAAATGTACAGGATTTTAATTTTTTAATGTTTATTTTTGAGAGAGAGAGAGAGAGAGAGACAGAGTGCAAGTAGGGGAGGGGCAGAAAGAGAGGGAGACACAGAATTTGAAGCAGGCTCTAGGCTCTGAGCTGTCAGGACAGAGCCTGACACAGGGCTAGAACTCACAAACCATGAGATCATGACCTGAGCTGAAGTTGGATGCTTAACTGACTGAGCCACCCAGGTGCCCCAAAATGTACAGGATTTTGAAACAAACCAAATTTAAAAAGCTGTTTTTGAAGTAACTAGGGATATGCATATGTAGACTGGGTATCATATTAAATTAGTAACACGCAATAAATTGTTGATTTTGATAAATATAGCATTTTGGCTATGCATATTTCAAAAAGTCCTTATTTGTTCAAGCTATACTGTGAAGTATTTATGGATGAAATCATTTTTAAAAATATTCTAGTTCCCCACCCCACCCCCCCAAAAAATGGTGGGAAAAGAGACAATTCAAGATTGGCAAAACATGGCAAACTGTTAAAGAAGTCATGGATACATGGAGGTTCTTTGTATTGTCTTCCCTACTTCTGTATATTTGAAAATATGCACAAAAAACCCCAACAAAATGCAGATAACGAAAATAACTAGTGTGGCAAAATATGCAGATATTGTATACACAAAAGTATACAATAGGCTTATGAAAACACACAAAAATTGCTACCTAACAATTAAGAAATGCTAATTAAAGCTACAAATCAGATGTCATTTTCATCAGCCAAATAGAAAAAGATCAAAATATCTGGTAACATTCATTATTAAGGGGAAGGGCAGACAACTGACACTGCTGGAGGAAGTACTCATCAATACACTGGAGGGCACTTTGGCCTCACCTTTCAAAGTTATAGACACACACTCCTTGGCCCAGCAATTCCACTTCTTAGGAATTTACAGATTCTAATTCAACAAGTATTTTCAGCCACCTACTATGACCAGGCACTGGAGACAGAAAGGTGGAGGAAACAATGCCCAATGCCCCCGCTCTCATAAGGCTTCTATTCTTATATGGGAGGAGACAATCAATAAAGCAACTCAAGTACACAGGCAATTACAAGGTCAAGACAGGGATAAGTGTGATGAAAAAAGTAAACAAAATAAGGGTGTTGGAGTGGCATGAAGTCTGTTTTGGATGGGCTGGTCTGGGAGGGCCTCTCTGAGGACATGGCAGTTGAGTAGAGACTTTGGTGAAAGAGAAAACAAAGCAGAATGTCCAGCAGAGCATTCCAAGCAAATACAAAAATAAAAATAATCATATCCTTTGAATACAGTACATCTTTTAAGGAAGGTGCCAGGCCAGCATTATTTCCCCAAACATTATTGGGCATAACAATTTGATTTTTTCAAAGGAAGAATTCCCCTACTTATCTAGGCATTATGCTAAACCTGCTAACAAAAGTACATTAAAACTATTCAGGAGTTTTTAATGCAGATAAACCTTTCCACAAAAAATAAATTAGTTTCACAAAAGATATTGACCAGTTACTAGATAATTTTACACAAAAACAAAAATACTGCCAGTCCCTGCCCTTCTGGCAAAAATTTGTACTACTAACTTGGAGGAGACTATATTTTAATTTCATGACCTTTTAAGCAATAAAGTTGAAATGCCGAGGTCTCCTTTTAGATTAAATATTTCTATTCATCCAAATATTCATATTTCAATTCCAGGATTTTTAAGCAACAAAATTGATTATTTTTAGGGACTATTTGGATAAATATTTGACACTGAAGTGGCCAATGCCATTTAAGGGCATTCCAGCTGACCCCAAAAGAAATTACTCTACAACACCTTAAACATTACATACTAACTTGTTCGAAACCATGAAACATCCAGCTGTCAAAACTGCCATCAATGATACGTTCTATGAACAGCCAGATACTTAAGAAGCCAGCATATGGGGAGAGATTTGTCCCTGTGAAATACACGATCTTAATTTTGAAATCAGCTTTACCTGGATGCATTCATCTCCTACTCAGAGGGAGAATGCAAATAACCAAAAGACTTCCGGACTCTACGGAGATTCCCAAGGAGACAACTCGCGTAGACAAATTTCAAGCACCACAAGCCATCTGCACAACCCAAGACAGGTTTCCTTCCAACAGCTGAGGATGCGGTGTATCCTTCCCGGCCCTCAGACACAGCAGACCATTTAACCTTCCCCCAAAGGTCGTCCAGCAGCTCTGAGCAGAGAATGCCACTTTTGACAACTAGTTACCCGAGAAAAATTACCAAAGTGAGAAACCGGGGAACGGTAGCTTCTACATACACCAGTCCAGCAAGAGGGGCGCTCGGTTTTGAGTTCACTGCAGGAAATCCGTGGGGAAGGATCCCAACGCTCTCTGGGTCTGGAGCCTTCCCTTCAGCGTCCCACCTCGTACGTGCCGAGCGTCCACGGGCCTCACCAGGGACGCTTCCGACCCCTCCGCTACTCTCCCACAAGGGGTCGTGGCTGCCCGCAGCCCCCAGTCCCTGGGAGAGACGCTGCTCCAGCCCGTTGCTGACGGTGTCCCACTAGCTCACCTGGGAAGGGTACGGACGCGGGACTGAGCTCCGCGGAGGGCGAGAAGAGGACACCAGGGAGGTAAAGAGGGTAGTCGGGGGCGCTCCCGCAGGCAGGTACCTGGGGAAAGGATGCCCGAGGGCTGCACTTGCGGGCGGCTAGGCGAGGGAAAGGGATAGAGGAGGATCGGAAGAGGACACCGGAGGGTGGGGGGTAGGTGTGGAGCGCTCCCGCAGACAAGAAACTTATGGAGGGGCGGGGGCATTAGGGGCTACGTGCCGGCCAGGTACCGGGACTCCGCCCCTGTGCTGCGCCTCACCTGCCCAGGGCCCGCTTCATGCCCGCGTCTGCGGCGCAGCGCGGCTCCGCCGGCGCCTTGCCCGCCAGGCGCAGGTTCTGCTTCAGGCGGCAGTCGGCGTCCAGCGCCGCGGCGGCCGAGCCAGAGGAGGACGAGCCCGAGGCGGCGCAGCGCTCATGCTCCAAGGCGACGGGCTCGGTCCGCTTCCTCATCCCGCGGCCGACACGGCCGGCCGCCGACGGCGTCCACTGGCCTCACTGCCCGCTTGCGCCTCAGTCGCCGCCGCTCACAGGAGCCGCTGCAGGAGGGAGCCCACAGCCCCTAGCATCCCAGCCCCAGGCCGCTGCGCCCGTCTGTACGGCCCGGCGCCTGGGACCAGGTCGGCGGCGCCAGCCAATCAACGCCGGGCTCCTGCCGACCCCGCCCCCCCACTCCGCCCCGTCCCTAGTTCCTCGGGTAGTGGGCCCAGTGTTCCCGGCGCGGACCCGTAGCCATCTTGGAGAAGGGCAGGCGAAGCCGTGCCGGGCGTCACGGTCCCGGCAGGGCCAAGCGGTCGATTTTGCTGTGGTGGGGTCTGGGCTCGGTCCCGGAGAGTGGGAGGGCCGGTTTTGCCTCGTGCTCAGCGCCGTGTGCAAACGCACCGGGTCCTGCCCCAGATCGATGACCCGAACGTGAGACAACTCGGGACTGAAACGGAGCACCCAGTGATCCAGAGCCGCAGCGGAAAGCTGGCTCCTTCCCCTCCGGCCCCAGGCTTTGTGATTTTCCTCTAATGCTGGAAACCCAATCTGAATGAACCCATCAGAAATGTTCTTATAACGGTTTATAAGAACCAAAAGCAAAAGGTAACCAATCACCATTCTCATGATTTATAACTGTTTTCCCACAAGACTTTTAAAAATACACTTTCAGGTACTTTTTTTTTTTTTTTTTTTTAACACAAGTGTATAGATAATTTAACTGTTAAGTTTTGGGCTGAACATAGGAAAACTGAGCTACTTAAACAACTTACTTCTTAAAAACCTGTATTTGAGGGGCTCCTGGGTGGCTCAGTCGGTTAAGTGGCCGACTTTGGCTCAGGTCATGATCTCGCGGTCCGTGAGTTCGAGCCCCGCGTCGGGCTCTGTGCTGACAGCTCAGAGCCTGGAGCCTGTTTCAGATTCTGTGTCTCCCTCTCTCTGACCCTCCCCCGTTCATGCTCTGTCTCAAAAATAAATAAACGTTAAAAAAAAAATTAAAAAAAAAAACAAACCTGTATTTGATTTTAGATTTTCGTAAAGCAGTTAGAAATAGTGGATGGAGAGGCACCTGGGTTGCTCAGTCGGTGGAGCATGAGACTCTCCATCTTGGGGTTGTTGGTTCAAGCCCCAAATTGGGTGTAGAGATTACTTAAAAATAAAAACTTTAAAACAAAAAAAGTAGCTGATGGAAAAAATAAGTTTCAAAGATAAATTTACACTTCTGGAACCCAAGTTAAGAACTAATTCAACTCATCTTACAAAGAAAAGAGTAATTTCACAAATTTGGTTTTACAGTTTTGGCATTCTTTAATACGGCATTATTTCTTACAAACGATCTACCACCTAGAGATTTGCTTACTTTCTTTTTCTTTTTTTTTTTTTAATGTTTATTTTTGAGACAGAGAAAGACAGAGCATGAGCAGAGAGGGGCAGAAAGAGAGAGGGAGACACAGAATCTGAAGCAGGGTCCAGGCTCTGAGCTGTCAGCACAGAGCCCAATGCGGGGCTCCAACCCATGAACCGTGAGATCATGAACTGAGCCCAAGTTGGTTGGCTAACCAACTGAACCACCCAGGCGCCCTGAGATTTGCTTATTTATTACAAAGTGAACTTGTGTAATTTCAACATTTGTGTCAGTAGAAAACTATTGGCAACTGATCATTTAAGATCAATTAGAAATGCCTTTAGAAATTCAATAGCTCTTGGGGTGCCTGGGTGGCTCAGCTGATTGAGCATCTGACTTCAGCTCAGGCCATGATCCCATGAGCTCACAGTTCCTGAGTTTGAACCCCACTTCAGGCCCACTAGTATCAGCACAGAGCGTGCTTTCGATCCTCTGTCATTCTCTCTCTTCCTGCCCCTCCCCCACATGTGCTCTCTTGCTTAGAAATAAAAAATAAGACATTTAAAAAAAGGAATTGAGTAGCTTCTTATATTAGCTTTGTAATGGTACTTCTAAATTACAATAGAATTTCATTGACTGTATTGCAAAATATATCACAACCAGCATTCATATTTGTGTGGATATCTCCAAATACTCTCCTAGAACTGAAATGATGAATTCTTTGAAGTGTTAAACTAGCACATACCGGAGACTGGGAATCTAGAAACTGAAGTTAAAAAAAAAAAAAAGTTGACCCCATCACTCACAAAATCCTTTTTAATAGAAAAACAAAAAAGCAAGGAAGGTAGGGCTGTTGAGAAGAGAGAAATGTGAGGGGTATTGAGTCTTGCTGGCATTTAGGACTTGCTCATATAGTCCTCAACTCTTGGTCCTCTAGGGGCCAAAGGCAGGCTTCCCCCAAATGGGCCACTTTGGTTTGAAGATTATTTTGAACTAAAGGCAATCAAGACCTATGGACTTAAATGTTTTGGCCCTCCCTTAACTAAATAGAAGAATCTAAATTGGGAGTCTTTCCCAGAATAATGGTTATTACCAGAGATAAACTTTATCTGAATGACCCATCTATATGACAAAGCAGACATCTAAATTACCAAACATCTGCTCTTCTTATTGCCCTGTGACTTGTATTCGTTCCGTTCTAACTCCCAGACCCCTGGCTGCTTCTCTTTAGTTCAGGATAATAAATATACCTTATTTTGTGTGTCTTTCAAGTTTCTGTGTCAATGTGGATTTCCTGTATATAGGAAACTAAATATTCTCCTGTTAATCTGTCTCATATCAATGTGATTCTTAGTAGAGCTAGAAGGACCTAGAAGGGGACAGGAAATTCTTGCTCCCCAATATACCACATTGGCTTTCTGAGTAGTATCTAAAAGTCTTTAAAGTCTTTAAAGACTACACTGGTGACACCCACATTTGTATCTCTAGTCCACACCTCTTCCTTAAACCCAGGCCCCTCTAATGGTCTCTTGTTCACTCTGATATACTATTAGCATCTAAAGTTATTATGTTCAAAGCTGAGCTCCCAACTCTTCCAGCCCCCAACTCCTTGTGTAACCTTCCTTACCTCAGGAATGGCAACCTTATACTTGCATTTCCTTAGGCCAAAACTCTGAGATCACCCTAGAATCCTCCCTTCTTATGCCATGGTGTCTATCACAAAGCCTTATCAGCTCTCCTTTCAAAATCCATCCAGGATCCAGGCCACCTGGGCAGCTCAGTTAGCTACTTTTTTTTTTTTTTTTTTTAAGTTTATTTGTTTATTTTGAGAGAGACAGAGACAGCACAAGTGGAGGAGGAGCAGAGAGAGAGAGGGAGATAGAGAATCCCAAGCAGGCTCTGCGTTGTCAGTCTGGAGCCCGATGTGGGGCTTGAACTCATGAAACGGTGAGATCATGACCTGAGCTGAAACCAAGAGTCAGACTGAGCCACCCAGGCACCCCAAGTGGTCAGTCAGCCACTTTTGATGTCAGCTCAGGTCATGATAGCACAGTTTGTGAGATCAAGCCCCAAGTCAGGCTCTGCGCTGACAGCGTGTGGAGCCTGCTTGGGATTCTCTCTCTCCCTCTATCTCTGCCCCTCCCCTACTCATTCTTTCTTTCTCTCTCTCTCTAAATAAATAAATAAACTTAAAAAAGTAAAGTCTATCCAGGATCCAACCACTTCTCACCATAAGTGGTCCTCTGCCTCCACCTTTACCCACTTGTCTACTTAAGTCAGCTGTCAGAAAGGTCTTTTTAAAGACTTAGGTCACTTGTTTGCTCAAAATACCTATATGGTTCCCCATCGCACTGAAAATAAAACAGAAAGCTTATGAAAGGGCCTTTGGGGTCCTACCTGACATGGCCTCCAGCCCTCACTCTGATCTCAATCACCAGTGTCTCCCTCCCTTACTTTACTCCAGTGTCACTGACTCCTTGCTGATGCACAGGCCCCAAGAAGGGGTGTGGGTGGCATGTGTGTGAGCCACCCATCCTCCTCGTTGTGGCCTTTGCACTTGCATTTCTGCTGCCCATAATTCTCTGCCCATCCTATGGCCCCATCTCCACACAGCTTATTCCCTCTCTGCTGCAGGTCTGTGCCGCCTTTGAACACTGTCTCAGAACCTTCAGGCCCTCGTCATCACTCTGTTTACCTTCCCTGGCTTATTCTTCTTTGCACTTCTCACAAATATCTTTATTATCCGTATATCTGTATCTGTGAATTGCTCTTTTCCCATACTGGAACATAGACTGTGAGCGCAAGGACTGTATTCACTGTTTTATGTCCAATGTCTAGAACAATGCCCAGTATGTAGTAGGTACTTCATAAACATTTGCTGAAGGAGTAATGAATTACTGCAACCCCTCAGAAGTGTGTACTATTGTCCCTACTGTACAGGTAAGGAAGTAAGGGTCTGAAATAAAAAGGTTTATGTCAGGGGCACCTGGGTGGTGGCTCAGTTGGTTGGGCATCCTACTCTTGGTTTCAGCTCAGGTCATGATCTCAGAGTTCGTGAGTTTGCTCACATCAGGTTCCACACCAATGTGTGGCACCTGTTTAGGATTCTCTCTCTTTTCCTCTCTCTCTGCCCCTCCCCTGCTCATGCTCGCTCTCTCTCTCTCCCAAAATAAATCAACTGAAAAAAAAAATGCTATTTAATAAACACCATTTGTTTAAAAAAAAAAAAAAAAGGTTTAGGGGTGCCTGGGTGGCTCAGTCAGTTGAGCGAGCGACTTCAGTTCAGGTCATGATCTCACAGTCTGTGGGTTCGAGCCCCACATTGGGCTCTGTGCTGCTTCAGATTCTGTGTCCCCCTCTCTCTCTGCCCCTCCCCTGCTCATGCTCTCTCTCTGTTTCAAAAATAAAAATAAATAAAAATAAAACATATTTAAAAAAAAGGTTTGTGACAAAGGAAGGTTGTGGATGCTGGCGACTTTTGGAATAGAATCCTGTAGCACAATCCACTATAGTTCTGTGTATTTAATTTAAAAAAAAATTAGCTAAATTATTCCTTACAGTAGAGCTGAAAAGGAAATGTCACTCAAAGATTCAAAGACTTTGTAGGCCATTCCCATGCTCATTGTTCAGATCACATATCTACTGTATCTATATTTGCAAAAGAGGAACAAAGTTTCTAGGGTTAACTAGCATGAATCCAAGCAATATTGCCTTTTTAAAAAGTAGCCAAACAAAACAAATTGTTTCTATAGCAGTAATTTCCATTTTTTATTCTATAGTTATGAAAATGTCCATAATCATGTAGGTAAGATTATGGCTGTCTGAATTCATGTTAATCTAGTATTTTCCCTTTTTGTAGATTTCATGAATACAGCTATTTTACAAATGTTTTTAAAGGACTGCTTTAAAATCAAAAGTGGTACTGTAGAGTCAAAAGCTTAAATACAAACTCTGTCACATTAGACGTTGTGTGACCTTGGGCAAGTTATCTATCTTGGGTCTCCTGGAGGGCTCAGTGGGTAGAGCATGTGACTCTTGATCTCGGGGTCATAAACTCAAGCCCCACCTTGGGTGTGGCGCTTACTTTAAAAAAAAAAAAAAAAAAAAAAGGTTATCTAACTTGTTTTCTAATCAGTACCAAGAGTCTTAAAAGCCACCTCAGGTTAATCGTGAGAATTAAATGAAATATGTCACAGCCCATACCACACAGGAGATACCCAAAAAAACTTGCTTTTCCTCTTCTATCGAACAAAAAAAAGCACACTGCAAAACTAAAATGCTGCGTCAGAACATGAATGCACAAGTTTGAGTTTTTTCTCAACCTCAAAGTGCAACCCCTTCTGAACCTAAACAAAAATGAATCAAATGTAAAAAGGAAGAACAAAGATGTGCACATCTCGCGAGTGGCGCTAGGGAACTCGAAAGTCTCTTCTCAGCCTACAGGCTGGAACCCAGGTCCACTAAACTCCCCCAGCTGCGGGGGTTTCCCTAGAGAAGAGGGCACCGCGTCCCCATCTGTTGTGCGGCTGCGCAGTAGAGGCAAATGTCCCTTCACAGCCGCCGTAAGCCGCGAGGCTCAGGAGCGTGTTACTATTGGCTGGGTGTGTTTGGCGCCAAAGCGGAGGCGGAGGCGATTATCTGCGGCTGTGGGACTGGGAACCATAGTACCTTAGAGAGGGGTCCGTGAACCCAGCGACCGTTTGGCGTGAGAGCGGTCGGTTTAGGAAGCTGCAGGGCCGGGGCGCGTCCGACATGTTCTGCGAAAAGGCCATGGAGCTGGTCCGCGAGCTGCACCGCGCGCCAGAAGGGCAGCTGCCAGTCTTCAATGTAAGGGAGGACGGAGTTTCACCGGGCGGGTCGTGCTGAAGGGGCGGGGTCTCGGAAGCGCTGGGGGAGGCCTTGGGGCGGGCCTGGGGCTCGTGGGAGGACTGCAAGAGGATCTGGCTCCCAGAGATTCTAACCTGCATATCCCCTGAGGGTGTGCTTTCTCAGCTCGAGTCGGGAACAAAAATTTTGGAACACGGAAAGACAAAATATAGCAGGAAAAAGAGTGCATTCATGTTTATGTCCCCCAGCGATTTGGTGAATTTCCTCATGAGTGTATGTCCTTCAGTGTTTTTTCATGTATGGCTTTATTTCTTGTTCCTGTGTTTGATCAAGCATTTCTTGGTTTCCTGATAACAATCGAGCATTTGTTGAGCACTCTGGCAGAAGCTAGTCCTGTAGAGCCAGACTGGGATTCTGACTCCATCATGTGACCGTGGGGCTGTTACTCATGCTGTCTGTGCTGTCAGTTTCATCTACAAAAACGGGAAAGTTGGTAATAATAGTAGTCAACTCTTCCTGTAGTGAGGGCTCTGCAAGTTGGTATATGTCAAGTTCTCTGAACAATGCCTGACACACAGCAGTGAAGTCAGTGTTTGCTATTTATTTTCTTTCTACCGCTGCTGCTGCTACTATAACAATCATTCTTATTTTTGTTACTACCGACAGCAGGGTGATAAGCACGTGGCCTACGTTAATCTTGTTCTCATAAGAACTCTGAGATTTAAACCATTTTTTCCAGCCATATACACAGACGCTTAGGGGCATTTTTTTGCCCATAGCTAATAAGAAGTAAAGCTAGGATTTAAACCCTGACAGTCTGGCTCAAGACCTGCACTCTAAATTTTATACTTGACTGCTTCCCTTCTCATAGAGCAGCCACTATTTGGAGCCAGGGCATGTTCTGCTGGGAGAGGGGCACAAAAAGGAGTAACAGAATGCAGTGTGATGACACCAGAGAGGAGCATAAGGAGCAATCAATGTTGGTGTGGTCTGGGGTAGAGGAGCAGGCATTTGAGCCACACATGGAAGGATGAGGGGACCACTCTGAGAAGGAAGATAGGCATGGCAGCCAAAGGATACAGCAGTGCAGAGACACATGGTCACATAGGTAGGGGTGACTGACAGGGTGTGTGCAGAGGCTAGGAAGGTGGGTTCTAGGCCTAAGAGAGTTCAGTGGTCATGCACAAGGCATTTGGAAATTGGTAAAGGATTTTACACAGGAGAGTGATAGGGCAGTTTTTTATGTTTTGAGGATAATGATGGCAGCACTATGGGGGAATGAGTTGGAGACAAGAAAGAACAGAGTCAATGAGATGGTTATGGGTGGTTATAATAGACCAGGTGAGAGCTGTGTATGATCCAGACTGTGTTTGGTTGCTGGGCCTGGAAATCAGTGTCTGAGTTTCAGAGACAAGGCAAACAGGACTTGTAACTGTTAGGATGGGGGTGGGTAATGAATGAGAGGGAGTCTCAGGGAAATTCTCTCTCAGGGACTGTATCAGATTTCAGGAAAAGAGTGTTTGGGGAAAGGCGAGTTTTGTTTTGAACATTAAAGAGAACGTGGTTGGACAGTTGGGTCATTTTGCAGATGAGACTGAGCCAAGAGAAATTATAGATCAAGTTAAGGGATTTGTCTGAACTTGGAGCATATTGAATGCAGAGCCTCACCTTGAACACAGATTTCCTAGATTTCAGTCTGTTGTTCTTTCAGGACTGTTTAAACTCATTTAAAAAGTTAGGAGACAATGGTGGGAAGTTCAGCAGAGATGCTGGAATGCCGAGGGGTTCAGACTCTTAAATATGACTGCAGTTGGACAACCAGGCATGTTGAAGGTCATCTACCGTAAGAGGAAACAAACCCAAAGAGGCAGAGACTTGTCCAACAGGAGCTAGCCAACCAAACCCTTAGTCCAGCTCTCTGTTTCACTCAAATTTTAAGTTAAGTGTTGCTTGACCACTTTTGGAGGGCCCAGGGGTGGGACTTAGAAGTTGTAAGATCCTTCCTTTTTCTTATTTTTTTAATTTATTTTTGAGAGAGAGAGAGAGAAAGAAAGAAAGAAAGAAAGAAAGATAGATAGATAATATGAGCAGGGGAGGGGCAGTGAGAGAGGGAGACAGAGGCTCCAAAGCAGGCTCTGTGCTGACAGCAGAGAACCTGATGTGGGGCTCAAACTCACGAACTGTGAGATCATGACCTGAGCTGAAGTTGGATGCTTAACCGACTGAGCCACCCAGGCATCCCAGATCCCTCCTTTTTCTAGGTCTTAGTTTGGCAGAGCACCTTTTGCAGTTTTTGTTCCATGTGCACCTTCCACTGACAAACTCACCTGCTAGCCAGGTGACTCAGCAGCCTGGAAGCTGGTCACTCTTTGATACAGCCAAGCAGGGACAGTCCAATCCACCTGAGTGATTTGCAGGCCATAGACCCATGACCCCACTCGACCCTTCAAGAATCATTCCTTCCAGGAAGATGATAGTCACTCAGTTTAGAGCAAGGACTCTTCCTTGTTCATTCTCTCTCAGTGTTAGGTACTGTGTTCAGCAAATTGAAATGATTGTCCACTTTCTATATGCAGAACGGGTAATAATTTAAGTGAGTTTTTAGGGAAATTATCTTGGACTTCCAGCCTGAGGTGGGAACACAAAATAGTGCAGTTTTCACTATAGATTAAAAAATCTAAATTTGAAAGCGTGTGTGTATTTTCACAAAATTATTTCACACTTGTCTTTTGTATACCTGCAGATCTATTGATTATACAGGAGTTTTCAGGTATTCCTGAAAATACTATTTGCTGATAAAAGGAATATTCTGTAAATATTTCTATATTATTTATGTTAAATATTTTTATAAATAAAAAGTTATTTAGGGGCGCCTGAGTGGCTCAGTCGGTTAAGCATCCAACTTCAGCTCAGGTCACGATCTCACAGTTTGTGGGTTCGAGCCCCACGTCGGGCTCTGTGCTGACAGCTCAGAGCCTGCAGCCTGCTTCAGATTGTTTCCCTCTCTCTCTGCACTTCCCCCACTCATGCTCTGCCTCTCTCCTTCAAAAATAAACATCAAATAAAACATTTTTTAAAAAAGTTATTTACATACTTTTATCATACCTTATTGCTTTGTAGGACTGTTGTTTTTTTGTCATTAGTTTCATCAAAGTGTAATTTGTATACAACAAAGTACAAATTTAGCACATTTTTTAGTTTTACTAGTATATATATCCATGTAACCAGTGCTACAGTCAAAATTTCTGTCATCCTCAGGGTTCCCTTTTCCCTTTTGTAGCTACCTACCACCTACTACCTATAGCTTTTGTAGCAGCTTTAGTCAACCACTGGTTTTTTTGGTGTGGATTCACTGTCATTCCTTTTGATGGCCAAATAACATTCCATTGAGTGAATATACCATATTTGGCATATCATCAGTTAATGGATATTCGGGTGTTTCCATTTTGTAGCTGCCATAAATAATGCTGCTCTGGGGGCACCTGGGTGGCTCAGTCAGTTAAGCATCTGACTCTTAATTTTGACTCAGGTCATGATCTCACAGTCGAGAGATCAAGCTCTGTGTCAGGCTCCGTGCTGAGCGTGGAGACTGCTTAAGATTCTCTCTCTCCCTCTCCCTCTGCCCCTTCCCTGCTTGTGCATGTGCATGCTCTCTCCAAAAAAAAAAAAAAAAAAAGTGCTGTTCTGAACATTTATGTACAAGGTTTTGAATGAACATATGTTTTCAGTTCTCTTGAATACTTGTTGGATAATATGGTAATTATATGTTAAATGTTTTGAGGACGGTGCCTGGGTGACTCAGTTAAGCATCTGACTTCTGCTCAGGTCATGATCTCACAGTTCATGAGTTCAAGCCCAGCATCAGGTGAGCTCAAGCCCTGCTTTGGGTGAACATGAGCCCCTCACTGGGTGAGCCCCACGTCTCTCTCTGTCTTTGACCCTTGGAGGATTCTCTGTCTCTCTCCCTCTTTCTGTCCCTTGCTCTTGCACCCTGTCTCTCACAAAAAAATAAGTAAATAACTTTTTGAGGAACAATCAGATTGTTTTCCATAGGGCTCTACCACTTTACATTCCTATCTGCAGTGCTTGAGGGTTCCAATTTCTCCTCATCGTCACTGACACTTGTTAGAGCCAATCCTAGAGGTATGAAGGATTACTGCTTTTTGATAAGATTTAGTATAAATCAAAGATAAATATAGGGTAGATGAAATATTGCTATAGACTTAGTAGAGGAATTAATGGATGTGTATTAATGCCATTTTATATGTTCTAGGAGGATGGACTCAGGCAAGTTCTGGAAGAGATGAAAGCTTTGTATGAACAAAACCAGTCTGATGTGTAAGTTTTGATGAGATTGATATTTTATTTTATTTTTTAATTAGGTTTTTGTTTTTTATTATTTTTTAATGGTTTCAGGAGTAGAATTTAGTGGTTCATCACTTACATGTAAAACCCAGTGGTCATCCCAACAAGTGCCCTCCTTAATGCCCTTCACCCATTTAGCCCATCCCCCCACCCAGCACCCCTTCAGCAACCCTCAGTTTGTTCTCTGTATTTAAGAGTCTCTTATGGTTTGCCTCCCTCTCTCTTTTTATCTTAGTTTTCCTTCCCTTCCTGTATTTTCATCTGTTTTGTTTCTTAAATTCCACATTTGAGTGAAATCATACGATTTTTATCTTTCTCTGACTGACTTTTTTCACTTAGCATAATACACTCCAGTTCCATCCACAATGTTGCAAGTGGCAAGACTTCATTCCTTTTGATTGCTGAGAAATATTCCATTGTGTATATATACACCATGTCTTCTTTATACATTCATCAGTCAGTAGACATTTGGGTTCTTTCCATAATTTGGCTATTGTAGATAGTGCTGCTATAAACCTTGTTGATGTTCCCTTTTAAATACAAGGGTGCAATTGTGGGGTTGTAGGGTAGTTCTGTTTTTAATTTTTTTAAGGAACCTCCCTGCTGTTGTCCAGAATGGCTGTACCTGTTTGCATTCCCACCAGCAGTGCAAAAGTGTTCCTATTTCTCTGCATCCTCACCAACATCTGTTGTTTCCTGATTGTTCATTTTAGCCATTCTGACAGGTGTGAGGTGGCACCTCATTGTGGTTTTGATTTTCATTTCCCTGATGATGAATGATGTTGAGCATCTTTTCAGGTGTCTGTTTGCCATCTGGATGTCTTCTTTGGAAAAGTGTCTATTTGTGTCTTCTGCCCATTTCTTCACTGGGTTATTTGTTTTTTGGGTGTTGAATTTGATATGTTCTTTATTTTTTTCTTTAATTAAAAAAAAATTTTTTTACGTTTATTCATTTTGAGAGAGACAGAGTGAGCAAGGGAGGGGCAGAGAGAGAGGGAGAGAGAGAATCCCAAGCAGGCCCCTCACTGTCAGCTTGGAGCCCGATGCAGGGCTCGACTCACAAAACATAAGATCATGACCGGAGCTGAAACTGAGAATCAGATGCTTCACTGACTGAGCCACCCAGGCGCCCCTAGTTTGATATGTTCTTTATACATTTTGGGTACTAACCGTTTATCTGATATGTCATTTGCAAATATCTTCTCCCATTCTGTCAGTTACCTTTTAGTTTTGTTAATTATTTACTTTGCTGTGCAGAAGATTTTCATCTTGATGAGGTCCCGATAGGTCATTTTTGCTTTTGTTTCCCTTGTCTCCAGAGACATGTCTAGTAAGAAGTTCCTGCTCCCAAGGTCAAAGAGATTGTTGCCTGTTTTTTCCTCTAGGATTTTGATGGTTTCCTATCTTACGTTTAGATCTTTCATCATTTTGAGTTTATTTTTGTGTATGATGTAAGAAAGTGGTCCAGTTCATTTGTGTGCATGTCACTGTCCAGTTTTCCCAACACCATTTGCTGAAGAGACTGTCTTTTTTCCACTGGATAGTCTTTCCTGCTTTGTTGAAGATTAGTTAGCCATACATTTGTGGGTCCATCTCTGGGTTCTCTATTCTATTCCCTTGATCCGAGTGTCTGTTTTTGTGCCAGTGCCATGCTGTATTGATGATTATAGCTTTGTAATACAGCTTGAAGTCCGGAATTGTGAAACATCCAGCTTTGGTTTTCTTTTTCAACATTACTTTGGCTATTTGAGGTCTTTTCTGGTTCCATACAAATTTTAGGATTGTTTGTTCTAGCTCTGTGAAGAATGCTGGTGTTGTTTTGATAGGGATTGCATTGAATATGCAAATTGCTTTGGGTAGTATTGACATTTTAACAATATTTGTTCTTCCAAACCATAAGCATGGAATGTTTTTCCATTTCTTTATGTCTTCTTCAGTTTCTTTCATAATCTGTCTATAATTTTCAGTGTACAGATCTTTTACCTCTTTGGTTAGGTTTATTCCTAGGTATTTTAAGGTTTTGGGGGCAATTTAAAATGAGATTGATTCCTCGATTCCTCTTTCTGCTGCTTCATTATTGGTGTATAGAAATGCAACTGATTTTCGTACGTTAATTTTATATCCTAAGACTTTGCTGAATTCATGTATCAGTTCTAGCAGTTTTTTGGTGGAGGTTTTCCACGTACAGTATCATGTCATCTGTGAAGACTGAAAGTTTGACTTCTTTGTGCTGTCTGATTGCTGAGGCTAGGCCTTCCAACACTTTGTTGAACAACAGTGGTGAGAGTGTACATCCCTGTCATATTCCTGACCTTAGGAGGAAAGCTCTGTTTTTCCCCGTTGAGGATGATGTTAGCTGTGGGTCTTTTGTATATGGCCATTATGAACTTGAGGCATGATCCCTTTGTCCCTAAAGAGGGTTTTGTGAGCGTTTTTATCAAGGAACGATGCTGTATTTTGTGAAATGCTTTTTCTGTACCTATTGAGAGAATCATGTGGTTCTTATCCTTTCTTTTATTAATGTACTGTACCACGTTGATTATTTTGGGGATCTTTAACCAGTCCTGCAGCCCAGGAATAAACCCCACTTGATGGTGGTGAATAATTATTTTAATGTATTGTTGGATTCAGTTTGCTAGTATCTTGTTGAGAATTTTTGCATCCATGTTCATCAGGGAAATTGGTCAGTAGTTCTCCTTTTTAATGGAGTCTTTGGTTTTGGAATCAGTGTAATGCTGGCTTCATAGAATGAATTTGGAAGTTTTCCTTCCATTTCTATTTTTTGGAACAGTTTCAAGAGAATAGGTGTTAACTCTTCATTAAATGTTTGGTAGAGTTCCCCTGGAAAGCCATCCGGCCCTGGACTCTTGTTTGTTGGATTCAATTTCTTTACTGGGTATGGGTCTGTTCAAATTTTCTATTTCTTCCTGTTTTCAGTTTTGGTAGTTTATATGTTTCTAGGAATTTACCCGTTTTTTCCAGATTGCCCAATTCGTTGGCATATAATTGTTCATAATATTCTCTTATTAATGATTGTATTTCTGCAGTGTTGGTTGTCATCTCTCCTCTTTTCATTCATGATTTACTTGAATCCTTTTTCTTTTTAATAAATCTAGCTATGGGTTTATCAATTTTGTTAATTCTTTCAAAGAACCAGCTGCTGGTTTCATTGATCTGTTCTACTGGCTTTTTTATTTTGATATCGTTGATTTCTGCTCTAATCTTTATTATTTCTCTTCTGCTAGTTTTGGGTTTTATTTGTTGTTCTTTTTCCATCTCCTTTAGGTGTGAGGTTAGGTTGTGTATGAGACATTTTTTTCCTTCTTTAGGAAGGTCTGAATTGCTACATACTTCCCTCTTAATTTATTATATACTTCCCTCTTGTTTTGTTTTTATTTTTGTTTTTTTTCCTATTTTTTTACGGTAAAATACAAATAACAAATTTGTCATCTTAATCATTTTAGTGCATATTCAATAGTATTAAATACGTGCATAATGTTACACAGCTATCTGCACCATTCATCCTCATAACCCTTCATCCTGTAATACTGAAACTCTGTGCCCATTAATTAATCTGGTTTTTAAATGTGATACTTAGTTAATATCTAAGGAGATGTACATTTTATAGGGTAAAACCAAAATTTTTCCCTCTCTGTGAAGAACACTGAAGTATAGGACATGCATGTAGTTGAAGATCAATAAATATTTGTGGGATGAGTGAAGGACCATTTTGACTCCGTTTTAGCTCACTTTATTCCAAGGATTTGGAAGAGTAGTTCCTTTTAAAATAAAAACATGATAAAAGACCATAATCTTAAACCATGATGTTAGGCTTGTCTCTTATACTAGCATGATAAAGGAATTCCAAAAGGTGAGTTAACACTATGTCTTTTGAAAACAATTGAGATTAATCAGTATGCAAAAATGCAAAATACCAAATGGTTAAATGAAATGCTAATAGCGTGATCTTAAGTAAATTAGTTAGCTTTTGGCTTTTTTATCTTTTAACATAATAAAAGCTCTGATGTGGAGGCAGGTACTATTTGGTTACATTAACTGTTGATTATATAAATGGGCAAAAACAAACATGGAAGTCCTTTGTCAGTTGGCTTTGAAAATTTTACTTAGCTAAAAATACATATTCATTCTTTTCTTCTTCTTTTTCTTTTTTAATGTTCTTTTCTTTAAATGTTCTTCCCAGGAATGAAGTGAAATCAGGTGGACAAAGTGATTTGATACCAACCATCAAATTTCGACACTGTTCCTTGTTAAGAAATCGACGCTGTGCTGTAGCATACCTGTAAGCTTCTCAGTTTTTGCTTGGAGTGGCAGGAAACAATGGAGGATTTTGCATGTGGTTTCCTAATTAACCATTTTGAAAGGATAACAGAAATTCTTACATTTGTTTTTCCTGGGCAAGCATTCTAAATACTTATCTTTTTTCCATTATGATTTTTTTAATCATGAAAAATGCAGTTTTCATAAAACTAGAATATTATGAAGAATATTATAAACCTCCCCCCCCCTCCAGGGAGCCATCATCTAAGTTTAACAATTTTTAACATTTTGCCATATTTGCTTCATCTTGTTTTATTTTTCTGTGCTAAATTAATGTAGAACATCATGGCCTTTTACCACTGAATATTTTAGTATGCATCTCTAAGAAATAAGGTCCTTTTTGGATCTTTTTTCACATGACCACTGTACCGTTCGCAAACATTGAGAAATGAAGAAGCCTTCACCACACCTGTCCTGTCCATATTTGTGTATCCCTGTTGTCCCAAAGGTGTCTTCTTATAGTTATGTGGTCTCATACCTTCTTGTCCTAGGTATGATCGACTGCTTCGGATCAGAGCACTCAGGTGGGAGTATGGCAGCGTCTTGCCAAATGCTTTACGGTTTCACATGTCTGCTGAAGAAGTAAGTTAGCACTGTTGTTCTCGTTTCTGATCTGGAAAATGCTGGTTCTGGCATTGTCCTGTGAAAGTATTTACAGTATTTCTCTTTGTGTTTAACATCTGTTTTTCAGCAATTTTTGGCTTGTATTTATTTGGTATATACTGTGATAAGAATTTAGGAGTAATTCTAAGTGCTATGTGGAAACTTCTGTTATTGACAAAGTAAAGGGTCCCATTATGTTACTTATTAGTGATGCATCAGTAGGATTAAAAACTGGCATTATTATTTAGATGAGTGTGTATGTGTGCATGTGCGCATGCCCTTTCCTAGTCAACATGAATACTCTTCATTTGTCCAGTCACTAAGGCACAGAGCTAGCCCAGTATTTAAGGACACAGGACTAGAGTCAAGTAAACCTAGGTTCAGACATTGTCCTTGTCACTATCTAATCTTGGGCAAGTTACTTGAGTTCTCTCTATGCCTGAATTCCCTCATTTACAAAATGAGGATGGTAGTACTTACCTGTAGCAGGTTTGCAGTAGCTTCTGACACTATGTAGAGTTAGACTGAACTTGATGGGCTAAGACTGCCCTCTGCAGACACCTGCCACAGGTTTTGGGTGTTCCCAGGGCCACTCTCCCTTGTGACTAAATGGCTATAAATTCAGGGGTTCCTGCTATCTTCTTTGGTTTGAGACTTTGAATCTCTTAATGTCAGTCCAACTTCCAGAGAGGAGAGGGGAGTTAGAGATGGCGCTCAGTCACATGGATAGTGATTCAAGCAATGGTGCGTGTGTGATGAAACCCCAGTAAAAATTCTGGACACCAAAGCTTGTGTGAGCCTCCCTGGTCGATAGTGCTTTGTGTGTACTGTTACACATCATTGTGCCAAGAGTATGATGTGTCATGATTCTATAGGGAGAGGACCCTAGAGCTTCATGTTTGCTTACTGTCAGGGAATAAGAATGTCCTGTTCTCTTCAAGGTCCTAGCCAGACTAAGAGTCGAATTTAACACAGGAGAAAAATCAAATTTAACTTCATACATACTGGGAATCCACACAGACATGGAAATTCCAAAGATAGTGAGGCAAAATGAGGTATACATGTTTTGTTTTTGTTTTTTCTTAAAGTAAGGTGTATACTCAGCATGGGTCTTGAACTCAAGACTCAGATCAACAGACACATGCTCTACTGGCTGAGCCAACCAGGCACCCTAAGAGTTAGGGGTTTAGGACTTCAAAGGGAAAGAATGTAAGTAATCCTTAGGAAGAATGAAAAAGAGCAGATATTTGGTAAACAGATCTTTGTTGGGCCCACAGAAACAATGAAACAAAGAGAGGACTTGCATCAAACTGTCCTTGCTAGGTTCTTCCTTGTCTACCATACCTTGTCCATAGCATAATATAGTTGTCTATGGTGGTAGCTCTCTTCCTAGAGCAGGTCCTCTATCTAAATTTTTTTAAGGCAGTTGTAGGGGAGGTAAAGAGCTTTTCCTGAATATGCTGGTTTATTTATTTATTTTTTTGAAAAAAAATTTTAATGTTTATTTTTGAGAGAGAGACGTAGCATGAATAGGGGAGGGACAAAGAGAAAGGGAAACCAAATCTGAAACAGGCTCCAGGCTCTGAGCTGTCAGTACAGAGCTCGACACCGGGCTTGAACTCACGAACTGTGAGATCATGACCTGAGCTGAAGTCTGGACGCTTAATCTACTGAGCCATCCAGGCACCCCTGAATCTACTTTTTAACTCAAAATAGTCTTCATGCCAAAGTGGCCCATTTTGGGGTGACCTGCCCTTGGCCCCTCTAGTACCCTCCCAGACCTCACTCTGTGTGTCTTCCTTTGGCTGGTTCTGATTATTATCCCTCTCGCTGTGGTAAAATTGTGATTGTAAGTGTAGTGCTTTCTAGAGCTTTGTGAGTCATTCAGGTGCATTATTGAACCTGAGGTTGCATGCATGTGTACCCACATACATACACACACACTTTCTAATGAGGGTTATGAAGGTGTTTTTCTGTGTAGTTTCTTAAGAGCTATGTTGTTTTACCTTTCACAAGGACATCTACAGTAGTGGCATTGGTTTTTGTATATAATGTTAAAAGTCAGCTTGCATTTTGGATATGGATATTGAGATGATCCAGCACCATTTAATTGGAAAGGAGGACCTCCTTTCCCCATTGCTCTGTGCATGGTACCACTTTTTTTCATAAATTGAGTATCAGTATATCTGGGGATTTAGGATAGGAGACTTTCCCTTGTGTTCTTTTAATTTATTTGTCCTTATGCCAGTTCTGTATTGTACCTTTATAAGTTGAGCAAGCATACCCATCTTGTTCTTCTTTTTCAATTGTCTCAACTGTTTTGGGCCCTTTGAATTTCCATGTAAATTTTAGACTCAATTTGTCAGGTTCTATTTTTTGTTAAATGAGATTTTGATTGAGATTGAATTGAATACATAGATGAGTTGATATTATAATACTGAATTGTGAATGTGGTAATCCCTCCATATATTTAGGTCTGTAATATGTTTCAACAATGAAAAAAATTAACAGATTTACTGAGGCAAAATTTACATGCATAAAATGTACTCTTTTAAAGTATCCAATTCAGTGTTTTTTAGTATATTCAGAGTTGTGCATCTACTAACAACATCTTATTCCAAGACATTTTCATCACCCCCAAAAGAAACTGTGTATCCATTATCAGTTATTTCATGTTTTCTCCTCTCTTCCCAGCCCCTGGAGATTACTAATCTACTTTCTCTCTTTATAGATTTGACTACTATGGGTTTTTCATATAGGTGGAATTATGTAATACGTGGCCTTTTGTGCCTTTCAGTTAGCATGTTTTTAAGATTATCTATGTTACTGACATTATCAGAACTCTATTCTGATGTGTGGCTAAATAATATTCCATTGTACAGATATACATACCTTATCCACTCATCAGTGATAAATACTTGGGTGTTTTTCTCAGCAGGGTTTTATGGTTTTCAGAAAAACCATCAATACAATTTGGAGAGATCATAATTCTGAAATGGTATATTTTTCATGGTTCTGCTTCTGGTCTGTGTTTAAGTATGCTGGCATATAAATTCTGTGAGAATGGAGATTTTTGTTCACTTGGTAAATGATCCATCCTAAATACCCAGAACAGGGCCTGGTTCACAGCAAGCAATACTTGTAGTTTAAATGAATGAATGGTCAGTAATGATCCATGTGGGGAAAGGTGCTATTTATAAAAGGATGAGTATACAGTTTTTGCAAGTTTCTTTCTTCTAATTTTGTCAAATGATCATCTCTGTGTTTGCAGATGGAGTGGTTCAATCATTATAAAAAGTCCCTTGCTACTTATATGAGGTCACTGGGAGGAGATGGAGGTTTGGACATCACACAAGATATGAAACCTCCGAAAAGCCTATATATAGAAGTAAGAATACCTTTTAAAGTGGGTTTTTCTTTAATGAATAAATTGTGCTGACTTTTATCTAAAATGAGGGGTATGTATGAATATTTATTAACTTAACTTGAAACAGAAAGAAACATACATCCAAACCAAAAATGTTACCTGTAGGGGGATGGCGGGAATAGGATAGAATAGTGAAAATTGTTTTCTTTTCTTTTCTTTTTTTGAAAATTTTCTGAACATACCTATTTACACAGTGTTAACTTTGGAAACATGTATATATTTTACATATTAAAAAATTAAAGTAGAAAACCAACCTACAGATTTTGAAAGCAGAACAAAAATGAAC
Organism: Panthera onca; assembly: GCF_046562875.1. Lineage (NCBI taxonomy): Eukaryota > Metazoa > Chordata > Mammalia > Carnivora > Felidae > Panthera > Panthera onca. The sequence goes on along the minus strand of NC_138341.1, from coordinate 90,236,961 downwards.
CTGTGTTTCAAGTTGGTAGATTAGTCAAACAGGAATTATTTTAGTGTTTTTTTTTTTTTTTTTTTCTTAAGCTTATTTATTTATTTTGAGAGAGAGTCTTAAGCAGGCTCCATGTTGCCAGCACAGAACCTGATGCAGGGCTCTATCTCATGAACCGTGAGATCATGACCTGAGCCAGAATCAAGAGTTGAACGCTTAACCAATTGACTCAGTCACCCAGGCACCCACACCCCCAATGGATGTGTTCTGAGGATGAAAAGAATTACAGGGGTGCCTGGGTGGCTCAGTCAGTTAAGCTTTGGACTTTGGCTCAGGTCATGATCTCACAGTACACAAGTTTGAGCTCTGCATTGGGTTCTGTACTGATAGCACAGAGCCTGCTTCTGATTCTCTGTCTCCCTCTCTCTCTGCCCCTTTGCTGCATGGCACATGTGAGTGCATGTGCATTTTCTCTCTCAAAAATAAATAAACTTAAAAAAAGATGAAAAGAACATTTAAAAAAAATTTTTTTAACATTATTTAAAAAATGGGGGTGCCTGGGTGGCTCAGTTGGTTAAGTGTCCAACTTCAGCTCAGGTCATGATCTCGTGGTTCGTGGGTTCGAGCCCCACATCAGGCTCTGTGCTGACAGCTCGGAGCCTGGAATCTGCTTTGAATCCTGTGTCTCCTTCTCTCTCTGCCCCTCCCCTGCTCGTTCTCTCTCTCTCTCTCTCTCAAAAATAAAAATTAAAAAAATTTTTTTAAAAGATGAAAAGAATTGCAAAGAAATTTTAAACTGTTTTTAGTATAGTAATCATATTATTAGTAATGTCATTACTGTTCTTTTGAAACATTTTATATATTGACAAATCAAGCAAAAAAGTAATGTCACCAGTAGCCAAGATTTTCTTTTTCCTTTTTTCTTTTCTTTTCTTATTTTATGTTATTTTGTTATTTTATTTTGTTTTATTTTATTTTATTTTATTTTATTTTATTTTATTTTATTTTATTTTATTTTATTTTATGTTTAATGTAATTTTTTGTCAAGTTAACTAACATACAGTGTACATAGTATGCTCTTGGTTTTGGGGGTAGATTCCCATTATTCATCACTTACATACAACACCCAGTGCTCATCCCAACTCATGGCCTCCTCAATGCCCATCACCCATTTTCCCCTCTCCCCCACCCTCTCCCTCAACTCTCAGTTTGTTCTCTGTATTTAAGAATCTCTTATGGTTTGCCTCCCTCTCTGAAACTATTTTTCCCCCTTCCTTACTCCCATAGTCTTCTGGTAAGTTTCTCAAGTTCCACATATGAGTGAAAACATATGATATCCGTCTTTCTCTGACTGACTTATTTCACTTAGCATAGTACCCTCTAGTTCCATTCACATTGTTGCAGATGGCAGGATTTCATTCTTTCTCATTGTCAAGTAGTAGTCCATTATATATATAAATCTTCTTTATCCATTCTTTATCTTCTTTATTCACATCTTCTTTATCCATTCATCAATTGATGAATATTTGGGCTCTTTCCATAATTTGACTATTGTTGAAAGCACTGCTGTAAACATTGGGGTACATGTGCCCCTATGGATCAGCACTGCTGTATCCTTTGGATAAATTCCTAGTAGTGCTATTGCTGGGTCATAGTGTAGTTCTATTTTAAATTTTTTGAGGAACCTCCAGACTGTTTTCCAGAGTGGCTGCACCAGTTTGCATTCCCACCAACAGTGCAAGAGGGTTCCCGTTTCTCCACATCCTCACCAGCATCTGTTGTTTCCTGAGTTGTTAATTTTAGCCACTCTGACCGGTGTGAGGTGGTATCTCTGTGGTTTTGATTTGTATTTCCCTGATAATAGGTGATGTTGAGCATCTTTTCATGTATCTGTTAGCCATCTGGATATCTTCTTTGGAAAAGTGTCTATTCATGTCTTCTGCCCATTTCTTCACTGGATCATTTGTTTTTCACGTGTTGAGTTTGGTTAAGTTGTTTATAGATTTTGGATAATAACCCTTTATCCAATATGTCATTTGCAAATACCTTCTCCCATTCTGTTGATTGTCTTTTAGTTTTGTTGATTGTTTCCTTTGCAGTTCAGAAGCTTTTTATCTTGATGTGATCCCAGTAGTTCGTTTTTGCTTTATTACCCTTGACTTCAGTGACGTGTCAAGCAAGAAATTGCTGCAGCTGAGGTCAAAGAGAAGATTTTCAAAATAAGAAAAAATAGATTCAAATATTAAAATGAAAAAATTAAGTGAAAATTTTGTATTCCCAAACTGCAGTTCAAAATATCAGCATGGACTCATAGGGAATTATCTCTCTTTTTAAAAAAATGTTTCTTAGTCCACCGGAAAGATCTACGGACAACAACCAACCCAGTGCCAAGAACATCCAAGTTCTGGAGTCCAAATGCCATTTTCCACTAAAGGAAACCAGATTTAATGGTGGTGGGGCCAAGGGGGAGGAAGGTGGGAAAGGCTGATTCCAGGGTCTTAAGTAAAAGCACAAGCTGCATATGGAATTCCTTGTCTTTGTAGAAAGCAGAGTGTATCAAGGACTGCAAGCGGAGTGCTAAAACCATGGGAGCTGATTTGAAGGATCTCTCATTGGACAAAGAAGGAATAATCTGAGCCTCAAAATGATTAACTTCAGTGAATTGCATCACATCAGTTATGTGAGAAGCATGAATGCATAATGGTATCAAATAACAACAGTTAAAAAAAATAAAATCTTTTTGGTTCCCGTTAGAGAATATGAGGGATGCAAGTCATTTTGAAAAGTGGTAAATAGGGGCATCTGGGTGGCTCAGTTGGTTAATCATCTGACTTTGGCTAAAGTCATGATCTCTCTGTTTATGGGTTTGAGCCCCACATCGGGCTCTATGGTGACAACTCAGAGTCTGGAGCCTGCTTCAGATTCTATGTCTCCCTCTCTCTCTGCCCCTTGTTCTGTGTTTCTTTCTTTCAAAAATAAGTAAATATTAAAAAAGAAAAAAAGAAAAGTGCTAAATAAAAGAATGGGATCAACCATCTCTATCAGCCTTTACTGTACCCTGAGTTCTGTCTCAAGGTAGCCAAATAGCCAAATTGTTTACAAGGGAAATTCTTTTCTTCCTTTTCTTTCTTTTTTTTTCTTTCTTTTTCTTTTCTTTTTCTTTCTTCCTTCCTTCCTTCCTTCCTTCCTTCCTTTTTCTTTCTTTCCTTTCCTTTCCTTTCCTTCCTTTCCTTCCTTTCCTTCATTTCTTTCCTTTCTTTCTGTTTATTTTTTTTTAATTTTTTTTAACGTTTTATTTATTTTTGAGACAGAGAGAGACAGAGCATGAACGGGGGAGGGGCAGAGAGAGAGGGAGACACAGAATCGGAAGCAGGCTCCAGGCTCTGAGCCATCAGCCCAGAGCCCGACGCGGGGCTCGAACTCACGGACCACGAGATCGTGACCTGAGCTGAAGTCGGAGGCTTAACCGACTGAGCCACCCAGGCGCCCCTCTTTCTGTTTATTTTTTAAGTAATCTCTACACCCGGAGTGCCTGGGTGGCTCAGTTGGTTAAGTGTCCAACTTCAGCTCAGATCATGATCTCATGGTTTGTGAGTTCAAGCCCCGCGTTGGTCTCTGTGCTTACAGCTCAGAGCCTGGAGCCTGCTTCGGATTCTGTGTTTCCCTCTTTCTCTGCCCCTCCCCTGCTCATGCTGTGTCTCTCTCAAAAATAAACATTTATAAATTGAAAAAATTAAAAAAAAAATAATCTCTGCACCTAACATGGAGCTCAAACTTACAACCCCAAGATCAAGAGTTGCATGCTCTACTGACTGAGTCAGCCAGGTGCCCTGGGGAATTTCTTCTTCATGGAAGAATTCTGGCTAATACAGCAGAAATAAAAGAACTACATTGATGCCATTTTGTAGCCTTAACATGTGGAGGCAAATAGCTTCTAAAACTGGTAGGTGAAAGTTAGTAGAGATGATAATGATGAATATGGATGAGTACAGGTAATACCTACACCTGCTTGATCAATCTTAACATCCAGAAAGGAACAACCAGATGTTTTGTGCTTCATGAGGTCTTAGAAGAAGAGCTTAATAACATCATTTGCCAGAAAATCAAACCTGATCTGATCCAGCCTCTAGACCTAACTTCCAGTTTAGAGGAAATTCAGGGATAGAGGAACATGTTAAGTGACCCCACAAAGATCCACAACAAAATCTAGCTTTTGGGAAACTACTAAACAAACTACCCAGTTACTTTAACAAATAAATTGCCAAGGGGAGGAAGGAAAAGGGGAATAACTGTATAGATTAAAAGATGTGGAGACTTGTTAGAAACATGTAATGTGTAGCTTTTGTTGGATTCTGATTTGAACATGGCAGCTTTAAAAAAGTTCATGAGACAAATGGGGAAATTTGGGTACTAACTGGATAGTTCATGATATGAAAATTATTAATGGGCACCTAGGTGGATCAGTTGGTTAACCATCTGACTCTTTGATCTCGGCTGAGGTCATGATCTCACTCTTTGTGGGGTGGATCCTGCTTAGAATTCTCTCTCCCTCTCTCTCTCTGCCCCTCCCCCACTTGCATGCATGCACATGTGTGTCTGAGCTTTTCATTCTCTCAAAATAAATAAACATTTTTTTTAAAATTATTAATAAGATGTGATAACAGTATCGAGATTATGCTTTTTAAAAAGAATCTTATACCTGAAACTAATACAACATTGTATATTAACTAACTGGAATTAAAATAAAAAGTGAAAAATTTTTCAGTGAAACCAAAAGCTAATTCTTTGTGAACAAGATAAAATTAATAAACCTCTAACAAATTATAAATACACAAAAAGAATCTTATTTTGTAGAAATAGATACTAAAATATTTATAGATGAAATGGTATCCAGGATTTGCTTCAAAATAATCCAGAAGTAGGTGAGGGAATAAGTTTGGCCACATCTTGATAATTGTTGATGCCAGTTGATGGAGTTTCATTGTATTAGTATTTTTACTTTTGAATATGTTCGAGATTTTCCATAATAAAAGTCTAAAGAAGCAAAAAGGTGGTAGTGGTGGTAGGGATTTTTCTTAAATAGTATTTCTTGAACTAAGTAAAATACCTTTGGGAGTCATGGTAAGTAAGATTCCAGAGGAATCAGGGCATGAAATTATCCTGGAAAAGTAGAAGACTGGAACTTGCTGTTGGGGTTGGCTTCATTCATAGCAATGTGAGAACTCAGTAGCACAAACTCCAGTCCTGAGTGCTCATGGGAGAGGAAAACTGTGGTCCTGGTGTCCTGTTGCAACACTGAGAATTGGAGTCAGTTGGTGATCTTGGCAGTTGCACACATGGTTTTCAAAAGGCTGCTTTACTCTCCCACCTTCTGACCAAGAGTCTCTCCTGATACTTAGGATGTGATTCTGCATCTGTTCTTTCATGGTGTACTTCTACCTATTCCTGGGAAAGAATCTTCATATTGAAGGAGATTGGAAGAATCTCTTTAAAACATTTTGGAGACTTACCTATGTCCTATTCTCAGATATTGTTATATTTTTGGAAGAACCTATAAGAGGCAAGTTGGAGTCAATCTAAAACATTTTCTTTTCTTTGTAGATACGTACTTTGATTTTTCAGGATTTGCAGAGGCAACACAATACATGATGTTGTATTCCCTCTGCAGCTCCCTGGGTTTTCTTGGTTGCAGCACAGACATACACATACATTTGGATATCTGCCATTCTTCTTCCTCCCCATCCAAACAGGACATTTGGCATCTCTAGAGGACCACAGTAAGGAATGCTAGGCCCATGTACACAGAGAAGAAACAAACAGAAAGTGACTTTATGGTTACTACATATTAAAAATAATTTCGATAAAACATCAGTTTTTCTTTTCAGGTGCGGTGTCTAAAAGACTATGGAGAATTTGAAGTTGATGATGGTACTTCAGTCCTATTAAAAAAAAATAGCCAGGTACTTCTCATCTTGAGATACTTTAAATCTTATAAGAGTGTTCAATGATGGAAATGTTAGAATCAGTAGCAAAATAAATGTTACCTTGTGATGATCATTTGTATCATAAGCATTATGCTTAGTATAAGATACCCTGTTTTGGCCATTTTCTGAATATAAAGACTTGAAGCAAATGTTGCATATTACTAAGAAAAAGTTAATTTATTAGATTATCGCATGTATTTAACACTAAGCATGTTCCTGGGAAATTATCACAATGGGCCTTATTCTGGGTAAGCGGGTTTGTTCTAGTTAAGGGCCTGTTAAATTGTTGGATTTAGCTACTTTCTTTGAATTTATTAAAAAGGTGGTAAGCACTCACTTTCATCTTGTACATCACCCTTTAAATCCTAGTTCTTTAACAAGCAAAGAGTATACGGATCAAAAATTTCTAAGTATTTAACATATAAACCTAATAGTTTAATAGAGAAAGACTGAAATTGTGAATCTCAATATATTATTTTCTTAGAAATCATCAAGTTCACATTAGATGAGTTTTCACTTCATATGCATTCACATTAGCTAGATTTATTTTTATCCTGTCTTAATTGTTTGTAGTCACATTAGTGTAGGACAAAAAATGACCTAATAAAAACCACTCTTTCTTTCCTTCCCATTTTGTTTTCAGCCAATTAGTATCTAAAGCCCTTAAGTCATTGATGTCTTGTTTATGCCCTGGAGCAAAGTAATGCTGAGGTTATGTGGTTCCCTTAGGGTGAATTATTTTACTAGTACTCTTGGATCTTTTATTTCCTAAAAAATAAAAAAAATTTTTTAATGTTTAATTATTTTTGAGAGGGAGAGAGAGAGAGACAGAGCATGAGCAGGGGAGGGGCAGAGAGAGGGAGACACAGAATTTGAAGCAGGCTCCAGGCTCTGAGTTGTCAGCACAGAGCCCGATGCGTGGCTCGAACTCATGATTTGTGAGATCATGACCTGAGCCGAAGTTGGACGTTCAACCGACTGAGCCACCCAGGCGCCCCAAAGTTTTAACATTTTAAAGACACATTTTCAGGGGACCCTAAAATCTTTGGTTGGTAAGGCAAAAATTTCCTTCCCAAGTATCCTCTTCGAAGTAGGATAATAATGAATAGAAAGCAGATGCTAAAGAAATGCTCTCATAAAAATCTGTCCTTCTGTAGGACCCAGCAGGAAGCTCTGATTCACAAGAGCAAAGCTATCCTCATAAAGCAAGACAGGAGAAAACTGCATCTCCAGCACCGTCCTGTTTGAATTTCTTTCTCAAGCTCTGTGGCTGATCTCCCCACCTAGTGTGCTGAGACGGTGATTTTTCACTGGAGTGCCCAGGTGGGCCTGGGGCAGTTGGAAACCAGCTGAGTCCCTCTTCCTGCTCCCCACTAAACAATTGTCACTCTCTGTGTGGACCATGCAGAAGCCTTTCCCTTGAGATGCTTTTGACTTGTCTCTCAGTATTGCCCTACCCTCAGGTATAAAAATGGAAAACAGTTTTATATGTTTTTTTTACCTACTATGTATTTATCTAGTATAATTGATATTAAAGGGATTTTTAAAATGTCTGACCACATCTAAAACCAGTTTTCTACAGTTTTCTGTAGAACCTGGTGTAGATCATTTATTAATAGGGGAAACATTTTTTTGCCATACCTTTTTTTTTTTTTTTTTTTTTTTTTGGAGAGAGAGTGTACTCGGGAAAGGGGGAGAGGGAGAATGAGAGAGAATATTAAACAGGCTCCACACTCAGCACAGAGCCCAACTCTGGGCTAGGTCTCACCACCCTGGGATCATGACCTGAGTCGGAATCAAGTCAGACACTCAACTGACTGAGCCACTCAGGCGCCCCAGCATACATTTCTTTATACTTGTGCATATGGCAAGCATTTTCTGTTTGTTCAGAAATCAGAACCTCCTCCCCCTTTAAAGTAGGTATTAGAATAACTTGAACAACTCAATTTCCCCCCCTTTTTTTTTTACATTTTATGTTCTCAAGGCATTTTAAAACCTCACTTAACAGTTTAGACAGCAGTGTGTCTTCAGCCCATGAGTCTTCCTGGCTGGTCAGGAGGGATTTGTTTAGTCACAGGCCTCATAATGAATGGGCCTGTGAACTGGTGAGGTGCACAGGGCCACTGAGCTACATTGCGCATCCTGGAATAATTTTGACAGTTTCTCCTGCTGCAGTTACTTTTTTATTTCTTTATTTTGAGAGAGAGGGCACACATAACGTGCTTGTGAGCAGTGGAGGGGCAGAGAGAGAGGATCCCAAGCAGGCTCATGCTGTCAGTTCAGAGTGGGGCTTGATCCCGTAAACTGTGAGATCATGACCTGAGCTGAAATCCAGAGTCAGACACCCAGGTGCCCTTGCAGTTACTTTCTAAGAGTATTTGCTCATACTTTTCTGACGTAGCATTTGTAGTTTTTACCCAAGTATGTCTGTCTTTTCTTTGAGGTTTCTTTGGTCACCTGTGAGCTTGGAAAGTTTTCCTGCCCTGCTTCTTGCACCTCCTCAGCCCAGACTTCAGTAAACATTTCGTTTTAAGTCTCTGTGCTTTGAGGGAGTCAGACAGGAAGGCTCCTTTCTGTCTCAGAAGGAGAGTGGTTTCTTAGGAGGACACAGAGGGCAAGCATTAGCTGGATACCAGTGTCACAAGCAGTGTGTGAACAGCACCCATGTTGTAGGTTGCAGATACTTTTAATCCTTGTACAATATAGGAGGAAAGTTGCCACTGTTGTTACTAGAAGAATAAATGTTCCGACTCAATACTAGAGAAAGCTTAATGGGGAAGATGCTCCTTTCCCTGGTCTTACTAACGAACTGCTGTCACATTTGTAATCCACTGCCACAGAATCTCACCCCTGGATTTTCTGTGCATAAATCCCAAAATGTAGACACTAAGCAAAATTCATACTGGAATGCAGAATTCTTCAGTTTAAATTGAACTTAAGCAAACTATGAATTTGTTTATAAAAATCAGAATTCAGTGTGGTTCTAAGTGGCATCAATTTTCAGTTGATTAAAGTAGCAAATATACTTGTTTAGCTTTTAACTGCTTAGCTGTTTGAAAAATATGTAATCAAATTGCTGCTTTTTAATGATGCAAAATGTAATTTTAAATTCTTTTCCAATCGTTTCTTTTCTCTCCTCTTCCCCCCCCCCCACGCCCCCACACCCCGATTCCTCTCAGCACTTCTTACCTAGGTGGAAGTGTGAGCAGCTGGTCAGACAGGGCATTCTGGAGCATGTGCTGTCCTGACGTTGGGCTGAGGTGCTGCCAGGCTTTTCCCCATGGTGTGAGGCAGAGCCAAGACACGGAAAGTTCTACATGTCCTTCTCCACCTTCCCCTGTTTGGTTTTAAAAGTTACAGACATTCATGAAGATAAACAGGAATATCTGGCTGAGGAGTATCCTTTTGTACAGGATTCTTCTTCCTCTTTGTAATAAGCTCTATCTATAATCCTAACATTCCTGTAGTTATTAAAGTGTGTTTTTTAACAATTTTTTAATGAAAGTAATGAAAATGAAATGTAATGCAAAAGTAATGAAAGTATTTGAATTTCTTAGTTTTTCCCCCAATAGTGATGATTATTTTCATTAATGAACATCTCTGATGTTGCCCACAGTATAGTATACTAAGTCATAAAACATAAAGTACAAATCCAAGGAAGGTAGTAATACCTTTCCTAAGTTACAAAACTTTGGCAAATTAATACAGTATTCTTTAATACAATAAAATCCTTTTTTGTTGTTGTTGGAGTCATGTATTACTCTAGTGATAATTTTTACTCCAAAAATGTCATTTAAGTACCAAAAGAAAACACTGTGGTTTTTAATCGTTGTCTATAGCAGAGCAAGTTATTTTATACAAATTAATATGTCTTTTAAAACTATGCAACTTCTCCTTTTAAAGAGCATTCCTTCAGGAGCACCTGACTAGCTCAGTTGGAAGAGTATGCAACTCTTGATTTCAGGTGTCGTGAGTTTGAGCCCCATGTTGGGTGAAGAGATTACTTAAATAAAAATAAAACTTTAAAAAAATAAGTGTCTGACTTCAGCTCACGTCATGATCTCATGACCTCATGGTCTCATGTTCGTGAATTTGAGCCCCACATTGAGCTCTCTGCTGTCAGTGTAGAGCCTGCTTTGGATACTGTCTGCCAATCTCTTTCCCCATTCTCTGCTCACGTTCTCTCTCTCTCTCTCTCTCTCTCTCTCTCTCTCTCTCTCTCTCAAAAATAAACAAATGAACATTATGAATGAATGAATGGATGAGTGAATGAATGAAATGCAAATAATCAAGAGCATTTCCTCATGCAAGCACATGAAGTGTATTTATCACAGTTGGGTATTTATATGTATTTAGGTGGCTCTGCTTTGTTCTGGGGTTGGTCTAAAGCCAGAGTTCCAGTGCATGAAAAGCTTCCAAATTCCAAAGGAGATTTAATAATACCAATATGATTTTTAAGTCCTTTTCAAAATGTGTTAAATTTTTACATGAATACTGGAATCCTCAAAATTAGATGGTCATTTCAAACAATACTACTTTCAGATGATCCCTTTGGTTTAGAAACCCTGCACCTCTTTGTTTTGATCAAAATTCATACAGCTTTTCTTCAACTTATTTAAAAAAACTCTGCCTAAAATATAGTTTTATTTTTTAAATAACGAATATATTCCAGCTTGCAGAGACCTGGGGGAGCAGGTGTCACATACCAACTTTCCTTGTCATTTCCCTACAAATGCTGCCACCATTGGTGTCCCTATTCTCCCTCTCGCCAAACCTGCCAATTCTTCAATCTCAGCATTAAATTTATGTATGCCCATTCCATTGCTTCTTGGACCTTATTAGCATTTGAAGATCCCACACTTGCCATCAGTCCTTCAAGGTAACTGCTGAGACTGATTCCTTTCATGGTGACTGGCTTCTTCAGTCAAAACAGTTTTTTCTGGGTCCTGAGGATGTGGTTTGTATATAAGTCACCTACTGAAGCCATATTTGTAAATAAAACATTAATAGATTAAAATCCCTTTGTTTTCTCTGTAGGATCCACTACAGAATGTTCTTGCACATGTTTTATTTTTGTTTCAATATATGAAGTTTATTGTCAAATTGGTTTCCATACAACACCCAGTGCTCATCCCAACAGGTGCCCTCCTCAGTACCCATCACCCACCCTCCCCTCCCTCCCACCCCCCATCAACCCTCAGTTTCTTCTCAGTTTTTAAGAGTCTCTTCTGCTTTGGCTCTCTCCCACTCTAACCTCTTTTTTTTCCCCTTCCCCTCCCCCATGGGTTTCTGTTAAGTTTCTCAGGATCCACATAAGAGTGAAACCATATGGTATCTGTCTTTCTCTGTATGGCTTATTTCACTTAGCATAACACTCTCCAGTTCCATCCATGTTGCTACAAAGGCCGTATTTCATTCTTTCTCATTGCCACGTAGTACTCCATTGTGTATATAAACCACAACTTCTTTATCCATTCATCAGTTGATGGACATTTAGGCTCTTTCCATAATTTGGCTATTGTTGAGAGTGCTGCTATAAACATTGGGGTACAAGAGCCCCTATGCATCAGTACTCCTGTATCCCTTGGGTAAATTCCTAGCAGTGCTATTGCTGGGTCATAGGGTAGGTCTATTTTTAATTTTCTGAGGAACCTCCACACTGTTTTCCAGTGTGGCTGCACCAATTTGCATTCCCACCAACAGTGCAAGAGGGTTCCCGTTTCTCCACCTCCTCTCCAGCATCTATAGTCTCCTGATTTGTTCATTTTGGCCACTCTGACTGGCGTGAGGTGATAATCTGAGTGTGGTTTTGATTTGTATTTCCCTGATGAGGAGCGACGTTGAGCATCTTTTCATGTGCCTGTTGGCCATCCGGATGTCTTCCTTAGAGAAGTGTCTATTCATGTTTTCTGCCCATTTCTTCACTGGGTTATTTGTTTTTCGGGTGTGGAGTTTGGTGAGCTCTTTATAGATTTTAGATACTAGCCCTTTGTCCAATATATCATTTGCAAATATCTTTTCCCATTCTGTTGGTTGCCTTTTAGTTTTGTTGATTGTTTCCTTTGCTGTGCAGAAGCCTTTTATCTCATAAGGTCCCAGTAGTTCATCTTTGCTTTTAATTCCCTTGCCTTTGGGGATGTGTCAAGTAAGAAATTGCTATGGCTGAGGTCAGAGAGGTCTTTTCCTGCTTTCTCCTCTAGGGTTTTGATAGTTTACTGTCTCACATTCAGGTCCTTTGTCCATTTTGAGTTTATTTTTGTGAATGGTGTGAGAAAGTGGTCTAGTTTCAATCCTCTGCATGTTGCTGTCCAGTTCTCCCAGCACCATTTGTTAAAGAGACTGTCTTTTTTCCATTGGATGTTCTTTCCTGCTTTGTCAAAGATTATTTGGCCATGCTTTTGTGGGTCTAGTTCTGGGGTTTGTATTCTATTCCATTGGTCTATGTGTCTGTTTTTGTGCCAATACCATGCTGTCTTGATGATATCAGCTTTGTAGTAGAGGCTAAAGTCTGGGATTGTGATGCCTCCTGCTTTGGTCTTCTTCTTCAAAATTACTTTGGCTATTTGGGGCCTTTTGTGGTTCCATATGAATTTAGGATTGCTTGTTATAGTTTCGAGAAGAATGGTGGTGCAATTTTGATTGGGACTGCATTGAATGTGTAGATAGCTTTGGGTAGTATTGACATTTTGACAGTATTCTTCCAGTCCATGAGCACGGAATGTTTTTCCATTTCTTTGTATCTTCTTGAATTTCCTTCATAAGCTTTCTACAGTTTTCAGCATACAGATCTTTTACATCTTTGGTTAGATTTATTCCTAGGTATTTTATGCTTCTTGGTGCAATTGTGAATGGGATCAGTTTCTTTATCTGTCTTTCTGTTGCTTCATTATTAGTGTATAAGAATGCAACTGATTTCTGTACATTGATTTTGTATCCTGCAACTTTGCTAAATTCATGTATTAGTTCTAGCAGACTTGGTGGAATCTATTGGGTTTTCCATGTATAATATCATGTCATCTGCAAAAAGTGAAAGCTTGACTTCATCTTTGCCAATTTTGATGCCTTTGATTTCCTTTTGTTGTCTGATTGCTGATGCTAGAACTTCCAACACTGTGTTAAACAACAGCGGTGAGAGTGGACATCCCTGTCGTGTTCCTGATCTCAGGGAAAAAGCTCTCAGTTTTTCCCCATTGAGGATGATGTTAGCTTTGGGCTTTTCATAAATGGCTTTTATGATGTTTAAGTATGTTCCTTCTATCCCGACTTTCTCGAGGGTTTTTATTAAGAAAGGATGCTGAAATTTGTCAAAAGCCTTTTCTGCATCGATTGACAGGATCATATGGTTCTTTTCTTTTATTAATGTGATGTATCACATTGATTGATTTGCAAATGTTGAACCAGTCCTGCAGCCCAGGAATGAATCCCACTTGATCATGGTGAATAATTCTTTTTATATGCTGTTGAATTCAATTTGCTAGTATCTTATTGAGAATTTTTGCATCCATATTCAGCAGGGATATTGGCCTGTAGTTCTCTTTTTTTACTGGGTCTCTGTCTGGTGTAGGAATCAAAGTAATGCTGGCTTCATAGAACGAGTCTGGAAGTTTTTCTTCCCTTTCTATTTTTTGGAATAGCTTGAGAAGGATAGGTATTATCTCTGCTTTAAATGTCTGGTAGAATTCCCCTGGGAAGCCATCTGGTCCTGGACTCTTATTTGTTGGGAGATTTTTGATGACTGATTCAATTTCTTCACTGGTTATGGGTCTGTTCAAGCTTTCTATCTCCTCCTGATTGAGTTTTGGAAGCGTGTGGGTATTTAGGAATTTGTCCATTTCTTCCAGGTTGTCCAGTTTGTTGGCATATAATTTTTCATAGTATTCCCTGATAATTGCTTGTATCTCTGAGGGATTGGTTGTAATAATTCCATTTTCAATCATGATTTTATCTATTTGGGTCATCTCCCTTTTCTTTTTGAGAAGCCTGGCTAGAGGTTTATCAATTTTGTTTATTTTTTTTAAAAAACCAACTCTTGGTTTCATTGATCTGCTCTACAGTTTTTTAGATATATATTGTTTATTTCTGCTCTGATCTTTATTATTTCTCTTCTTCTGCTGGATTTAGGCTGCCTTTGCTGTTCTGCTTCTATTTCCTTTAGGTGTGCTATTAGATTTTGTATTTGGGATTTTTCTTGTTTCTTGAGATAGGCCTGGATTGCAATGTATTTTCCTCTCAGGACTGCCTTTGCTGCATCCCAAAGCGTTTGGATTGTTGTATTTTCCTTTTCTTTGTTTCCATATATTTTTTAATTCCTTCTCTAATTGCCTGGTTGACCCACTCATTCTTTAGTAGGGTGTTCTTTAACCTCCATGCTTTTGGAGGTTTTCCAGACTTTTTCCTGTGGTTGATCTCAAGCTTCATAGCATGTGGTCTGAAAGTATGCATGGTATGATCTCAATTCTTGTATACTTATGAAGGGCTGTTTTGTGACCCAGTATGTGATCTATCTTGGAGAAGGTTCCATGTGAACTTGAGAAGAAAGTATATTTTGTTGCTTTGGGATGCAGAGTTCTAAATATATCTGTCAAGTCCATCTGATCCAATGTATCATTCAGGGCCCTTGTTTCGTTATTGACCGTGTGTCTAGATGATCTATCCATTTCTGTAAGTGGAGTGTTAAAGTCCCCTGCAATTACCACATTCTTATCAATAAGGTTGCTTATGTTTGTGAGTAATTGTTTTATATATTTGGGGGCTCCTGTATTCAGCGCATAGACATTTATAATTGTTAGCTCTTCCTGATGGATAGACCCTGTGATTATTATATAATGCCCTTCTTCATCTCTTGTTACAGCCTTTAATTTAAAGTCTAGTTTGTCTGATATAAGTATGGCGACTCCAGCTTTCTTTTGATTTCCAGTGGCATGATAAATAGTTCTCCATCCCCTCACTCTCAATCTGAAGGTGTCCTCAGGTCTAAAATGAGTCTCTTGTAGACAGCAAATAGATGGGTCTCTTTTTATCCATTCTGATACCCTATGTCTTTTGGTTGGCACATTTAGTCCATTTACATTCAGTATTATTATAGAAAGATATGGGTTTAGAGTCATTGTGATGTCCATAGGTTTCATGCTTGTAGCGATGTCTCTGGTACTTTGTCTCACAGGATCCCTCTTAGGATCTCTTGTAGGGCTGGTTTAGTGGTGATGAATTCCTTCAGTTTTTGTTTGTTTGGGAAGACCTTTATCTCTCCTTCTATTCTAAATGACAGACTTGCTGGATAAAGGATTCTCGGCTGCATATTTTTTTTTCTGTTCATCATATTGAAGATCTCCTGCCATTCCTTTCTGGCCTGCCAAGTTTCAGAAGAGAGATCAGTCACGAGTCTTATAGGTCTCCCTTTATATGTTAGAGCACGTTTATCTCTAGCTGCTTTCAGAATTTTCTCTTTATCCTTGTGTTTTGCCAGTTCCACTATGATATGTCATGCAGAAGATCGATTCAAGTTACGTCTGAAGGGAGTTCTCTGTGCCTCTTGGATTTTAGTGCCTTTTTCCTTCCCCCGTTCAGGGAAGTTCTCAGCTATGATTTCTTCAAGTACACCTTCAGCACCTTTCCCTCTCTCTTCCTCCTCTGGAATACCAATTATGCATATATTATATCTCTTTAGTGCATCACTTAGTTCTCTAATTTTCCCCTCATACCCCTGGATTTTTTTTATCTCTCTTTTTCTCAGCTTCTTCTTTTTCCATAATTGTATCTTCTAGTTCACCTATTCTCTCCCCTGCCTCTTCAATCCGAGCCGTAGTTGTCTCCATTTTATTTTGCAGCTCATTGATAGCACTTTTTAGCTCCTCCTGGCTGTTCCTTAGTCCCTTGATCTCTGTAGCAAGAGATTCTCTGCTGTCCTTTATACTGTTTTCAAGCCCAGCGATTAATTTTATGACTATTATTCTAAATTCACTTTCTGTTATATTGTTTAAATCATTTTTGATCAGTTCGTTAGCTGTTGTTATTTCCTGGACGTTTTTCTGAGGGGAATTCTTCCATTTTGTCATTTTGGATAGTCCCTGGAGTGGTGCGGGACTGCGGGGCACTTCCCCTGTGCTGTCTTGAATAACGTGCGTTGGTGGGCGGGACCACAGTCAGACCTGATGTCTGCCCCCAGCCCACCGCTGGGGCCACACTCAGACTGGTGTGTGCCTTCTCTTCCCCTCTCCTAGGGGCGGGATTCACTGTGGGGTGGCGTGGCCCATCTGGGCTGCTTGCACACTGCCAGGCTTGTGGTGCTGGGGATCTGGCGTATTAGCTGGGGTGGATCGGCAAGGTGCACAGGGGCGGGAGGGGCAGTTTCAGCTTCGGGAGGGGCCCTGCAGTACCGGGAGGGAGTCAGACCTGCTGGAGGGATGGATCTGCAGAAGCACAGCGTTTCGTGTTTGCGCGGTGCAAGCAAGTTCCCTGGCAGGAACTGGTTCCCTTTGGGATTTTGGCTGGGGGATGGGCGAGGGAGCTGGAGCTGGCGAGCGCCTTTGTTCCCCGCCAAGCTGAGCTCTGTCATCCGGGACTCAACTCTCCCTCCCATTGTCCTCCAGCCCTCCCGTCCTCCAAGCAGAGCTGTTAGCTTATAACCTTCCAGATGTCAAGTCCCGCTTGCTGTCGGAACACACTCCGGCCCCTCCACTTTTGCAAGCCAGACTCGGGGGCTCTGCTTGGCAGGCAGGCCAACCCCCCCCGCCCCCCCCCCCGCTCCCTCCTGCCAGTCCATGGAGCACGCACCGCCTCGCCGCCCCTCCTACCCTCTTTCGTGGGCCTCTTGTCTGCACTTGGCTCCGGAGACTCCGTTCTGCTAGTCTTCTGGCAGTTTTCTGGGTTATTTAGGCAGGTGTAGGTGGAATCTAAGTGATCAGCAGGACGTGCGGTGAGCCCAGCGTCCTCCTACACCGCCATCTTCCCAGGATCTCCTCTGCACATGTTTTAGTTCTTGCTGCACCAATAAGAGATTTAACAATGGAAGGCAGTCCCCTCTGTACTGAGAAGTCTACGGCTGTGCAGCTTTCCAGGGGGATCTGTCTGTCCAGTACATCGGTTGCAACCATGCTTGGGTTCATAGGGTTTGGGTTATTTCCGCACTGCAGCTGTTTTAACAGTTTCCCATGGGTAAAGACCTGCTCTGAATTCTACATCTTTATGGTGCTCGTACCTGCATGATGTCCAGGGGGCCCCTGGAGGACAAGGAGGCCGAAAAGTCACACTTGCCCCTGCCCTGCCCCCAGCCACCCCACCGCCATTTTAATTTCTTTCTATTTTTTTTTAATGTTTATTTTTGAGAGAGAGAGAGAGAGGGTGTGACGGGGGAGGGGCAGAGAGAGGGAGACACAGAATCTGAAACAGGCTCTAGGCTCTGAGCTGACAACAGAGCTTGATGTGGGGCTCAAACTCATGGACCGCGAGATCATGACCTGAGCTGCAGTCAGACACTTAACCGAGCCACCCTGGTGCTCCTGAATTTCTTTTACACAATCTCTTGCTGTATAGGGAGAAGGTAGGTCTCTGCATCTTATGTTGTTTCTGGTGATGTGCATTGTGTAGGCCCCAAGCTGGATTTCTGGGATATGTGTTTCCAAACCAACCTGGGCAGGTGGAGCTGATGGTCTATCAAAATTCTCAGTATATATAATGTTTAATGACAATAATATGTATCATCTGGCTATTTGGGAAGGCAGAAAGGAAGGACACAGTGGATTTTGCCCATTTCCAATAGCAATGCCTGGTCTGGCTCTTGTCTGCTTGTGAATTTGTGAGGTGGCTACCAGTATCACCACTTGGAAGAGGGAAATAGAAACTGGGGCTAGAAGAGGAACTTTGTGAAAGTTCCCCCATACCCCGATTCACACTGACTAAAAAGTCACATGAAGCAGAGGGCACCTTCTGTTTTTTGATGAAATGTGAAGAGTAGTGGTTGGAGAGGCACAGAGTGCTCCTATCTGGTAGTCTGTGGCCTTTCTCCACCTGGCCCCTGCACGAGCAGCCCAGTAATCTGAAAGAGGCATTCAAATTAGAAAGTCCAGATAACTCCAGCACCTGGCATATGGTGTATGTGCAGTTTCATTTTTACATGGGAAATGTTTCTGTCCAAAATTATATTCAAGAAATCAAGTTATAGAAAGACTTTACTTGGGATGTGAATTTGTATATTTTCATAGTAGACCTACTTAGGTCCATATGCTGTCCTTTGCAGATTATTTTCATTATCAAAAGAATTTCAACCCATAATTTTTGTAGCCGGATCAGATTTTCACCTAAATCTCTATGGATAAACAATAAGGAAAAATTCCCTAGTGAATGGGATGGATGATGTTGCCATTTTAACTGTGGGTCTGTAGCCACTCCCTTGTATTCTACTCCCAGAGCACATGGAAGCACGCAGCCAGGTGAGCCCTACAGTCCACACGGGTCTGCTGTGAGGATGCATGGCTGTGGAGCACATTGCTGTGTTGCCAGCCCAGCAGCATTCCCGAACTTAAACTGTATGATGTATTTTTGTATTTAATTTCCCAAATAAAATAATAAGTATATTATTTACTTGAAATGAATGTATACTATTTGGAAATTTGGAATTTGGGGGCTTTATTGGTTTATATTGACTACCTTTCTATTTAGAATTGTGGTTAGATTTTTAAACATTTTTTAAAAAATAATTAAATCTTTTTTTTTAATTTACATCCAAATTAGCATATAGTGCACCAATGATTTCAGTAGATTCCTTAGTACATCTTACCCATTTAGCCCATTTCCCCCTCCCACACCCCCTCCAGTAACCCTCTGTTCTCCATATTCATGAGACTCTTCTGTTTTGTCCCCCTCCCTGTTTTTATATTAGTTTTGTTTCCCTTCCCTTATGTTCATCTGTTTTCTCTTAAAGTCCTCATATGAGTGAAGTCATATGATATTTGTCTTTCTCTGACTAATTTCACTTAGCATAATACCCTCCAGTTCCATCCACATAGTTGCAAATGGTAAGATTTCGTTCTTTTTGATTGCCGAGTAATACTCCATTGTGTGTGTATATATATATATATATATACCACATCTTCTTTATCCATTCATCCATCTATGGACATTTGGGATTTTTCCATACTTTGGCTATTGTTCATAGTGCTGCTATAAACATGGGGATGCATGTGTCGCTTGGAAACAGCACACCTATATCCCTTGGATAAATACCTAGTAGTGCAATTGCTGGGTCATAGGGTAGTTCTATTTTTAGTTTTTTGAGGAACCTCTGTACTGTTTTCCAGAGTGGCTGCACCAGCTTGCATTCCCATAAACATGTATTTTCTTATGCAGGTAATATACATGCAGCTAGGGAAAATAAGTTAAACAATGTAGGAAATGAAAGTCTGTTCCCCCTTTCCTAGCAGACACTGCCACCAATGTGCTCACTGCTAACTCATCTCACACAAAGTCCAATCCCATTTCTTTCTAAATGGTTTCCTAGTTATTGTCAATTTAGTCCTAATGTGAGTGGAGTCTTTTTTCTATTATATTTCCTAACTGGCTGCAGCTGAAACATGTAAAAAGCTGCAAATTATGATGACTTGGCCACATCCTAGTATTTATATAAACTCATTTTTTTTCATATTGATATTGTCCAGAACTTCCAGAAAAATATTGACCACTGCTAGTAACAAGTGGCAACTTATCTTTTTCCTGAATTGGTTGGATGCCAGTCTTCTTTCTCAACTTTTCTATTCCATACTTCAGGAAAAATACCAAAATCTGTGGCCTCTCTCAGTGCAACTTGAAGCCTCAAAATAAATTCAATGTTGTAATTAAAAATAAAACAATGGTTGGGGCGCCTGGGTGGCTCAGTCGGTTGAGTGCCGATTTCAGCTCAGGTCATGATGTCATGGTTTGTGAGTTCGAGCCCCGCATTGGGCTCTGTGCTGACAGCTTGGAGCCTGGAGCCTGCTTCGGATCCTGTGTGTGTCTCTCTCTTTCTCTGCTCCTCCCCCGCTCATGCTCTCTCTCTTAAAAATAAAAAAAACATTAAAAAAATTGTTTTAAATAAAAAAACAGTGGGGAAGATGGCAAAGCAGCATGGAAATTCTCTGCTTCTTTCGTCCCTGAAATGCAGCTAGATCAGCACCAAACCATTTTGCACACCTAGAGAAATTGACCTGAGGACTAATGCAACAATCTGCATAACTTGAGCCACAGAACTCGGCAAGTACACGGCACAGAGAGATGAACTGGGGGAGAGAGAAGCCACGGAGGGTGGGGAGCTCTTTTTGCTGAGGGCAGAGACAGGGAAGAGTACAGGAAAAGCACTCCCCGCGAAAGCAGCTGGTGACTAGGAGAAAGAGTGGGAACACCTGCAAAGAACTGAAGAAAGGGAAAAGGAGAAAGGAGAGGGTTTATACAGAGCTCTGCAGCTCGATACCTGGATACCTGGTGGTGCTCTGATGGGAAGGGCAAATCCCCAGGAGCAGTGAGGTCCGAAGGGTCCTAGGGCCACACGGAGGGGAAGTAGTTCCCCTGCAGGGAGGACATTTGGTAGAGGCTGTGTGGCCTCCCCACAAGCAAAGGGCCCAGCGGACCCCAGATTACAGCCATGTTTGCTGGTGTTGAAACTAAGATGCCGTAGCAGGATTCTCCCACAGAGTCGTGACACTGAGGCTTTTTGATATCCAGGAAGCAACTTTATTCGTGCCAGCACCACTCAGTTGGTTTTGTACCCAAAGAACTGAGCACTGAACCTCACATGGCATAGTTTTTTAATACATTTTCTATTCATTTGTCTCCCATATATGGTAACACAGATAAACATGCAGTCTGATTAGTCTCCGTTTACAAAGTCATGAGGGATGTCACGGAGGCACATAGCCCGGTTACCTTGAAGTTTTCTCTCCTTTTTTTCCCCTCTTCTTAGGGAGGGGACCCTACCACAACGCTAGGGTGCCATGAAGTCTGGTGCCAGATGTGTGTTGTGATTTACCATAGTCCCTAAACTGCTGCTACACAATTACACAAAAATTCTCTGGGGCTGGCTAGCACCTGGCCGCAGTCTCAGGGCCTCTGCAGAGGCACAGTTGCATGAGCACGCTCAGAGAACAGGCCAGCATCTGGCTATTGCTCGAGGCCCTCCCCCAGGGGGCCAGAGTGGGTTCAAGCTGCAGGGTGCTCAGAAGTAAGGGGTTAGAGAACTCAGGACTCATTAAAAAGGAATTAGAGAACTCAGTGACTCATTAAAAAGGAATAACATCCAAATCATAGGAGTCCCAGAAGATGAAGAGAGAGGAAAAGGGGTAGAAGGTTTGTGTGAGCAAATCATAGCAGAAAAATTTCCTAACCTGGGGAAAGACGCAGAAATAAAAATCCAGGAAACACAGAGAAGACCCAGTAGATTCAGCAAAAACTGACCATCACCAAGGCATATCATAGTCAAATTCACAAAACACACAGACAAGGAAAGAATCATGAAAGGAGCAAGGGAAAAAAAGTCCTTAACCTATAAGGGAAGACAGGTTCACAGCAGACCTATTCACAGAAACTTGCTAGAAAGTGGCAGGATATATTCAATGTGCTGAATCAGAAAAATACGCAGTCAAGAATTCTTTATTCAGCAAGACAAAAGGAGTGATAAGGAGTTTCCCAGATAAATAAAAACTAAAGGAGTTCATAACCACTAAACCAGCCCTGCAAGAAATTTGGGGAGAAAAGATAAAACAAAACAAAAAGATCAAAAGCAACAAAGACTAGAAAGGACCAGAGAACACCATCAGAAACTCTAGCTCTATAGGCAACAGAATGGCAATAGGTTCATATCTTCCAGTACTCATTCTGTCAATGGACTAAACACTCCAATCAAAAGATATAGGGTAACAGAATGGATAGAAAACAAGATCCATCTATATGCTGTTTACAAGAGACCCATTTTAGACCTAAAGACAACTTTCAGATTGTAAAGAAAGGGGATGGAGAACCATCTATCATGCTTTCTTTCCAAAAGAAAGCCAGAGTAGCCATACTTATATCAATCTAGATTTTAAAAGACTCTAACAAAAGATGAAGAAGGGCACTATGTCATAATTAAGCAGTCTATCCACCAAGAAGATCTAACAATTGTAAACATTTATGCCTTCAATGTGGAAGCACCCAAATATATAAATCAATTAATCACAAAGAAACTCATTGATAATAATACCATAATGGTAGGGAACTTCAACACCCCACCTACAGCACTGGACAGATCACCTAAGCAAAAAATCCACAAGGAAACGATGGCTTTGAATGACACACTGGATCAGATGGACTTAACAGATATATTCAGAACATTTCATCCTAAAGCAGCAGAATATACATTTTTCTCCAGTGCACATGGAACGTTCTCCAGAATAGACCATATCCTGGGACACAAATCAGCCCTAAGTATAAAAAGATCGATATCATACAGTGCATATTTTCAGACCACAACGCTATGAAACTCGAAATCAACCACAAGAAAAAATGTGGAAAGACAACAAATACTTGGAGACTAATGAACATCCTACTCAAGAATGAATGGTTAACCAAGAAGTTAAAGAGGAGGTTAAAAAGTATATGGAAGCCAATGAAAATAACACCACAGCCCAAAACCTCCGGAATTCAGCAAAGGTGGTCATAAAGGAGGGAAGTATATAGCAATCTAGGCCTTCCTAAATAAGGAAGAAAGGTCTCATATACACAATCTAACCTTACACCTTACAGACATTGACAGAACAGCAAATAAAACCTAAAGTGAGCAGAAGACGGGAAATAATAAAGATTAGAGCAGAAATCAATGCTATCAAAAACAAAAATAAAAACAACCCAAAAAACAGTAGAACAGATCAATGAAGCCAGGAGCTGGTGCTTTGAAAGAATTAACAAAACTGATAAACCACTAGCCAGGTTGATCAAAAAGAAAAAGAAAAAAACCCAAATAAATAAAATCAAGAATGAAAGAGATCACAACCAACACAGCAGAAATAAAAACAATAATAAGAGAATATTATGAGCAACTATATGCCAACAAATTGGGCAATCTGGAAGAAATGGACAAATTCCTAGAAATATATAAACTACCAAAAATGAAACAGGAAGAAATAGAAAATTTGAACAGACCCATAACCAGTAAAAAAATGGAATTAGTAATCAAAAATTTCCCAATAAAAAAGAGTCCAGGGCCAGATGGCTTTCTAGGGGAATTCTACCAAACATTTAAAGAAGAGTTAACACCTATTTTTTTTTAAGCTGTTCATAAAAATAGAAATGGAAGGAAAACTTCCAAACTCATTCTACGAGGTCAGCATTACCTTGATTCTAAAACCAGACAAAGACCCCACTAAAAAGGAGTTCTACAGGACAATTTCCCTGATGAACATGGATGCAAAATATTCTCAATAAGATACTAGCCAACTAGATCCAACAATAGATTAAAAGAAATATTCATCACAATCAAGTGGGATTTATACCTGGGATGCAAGGCTGGTTCAATACCTGCAAATCAATCAATGTGATACATCACAATAAAAGGACAAAAACCACGTGATCCTCTTAATAGATGCAGAGAAAGCATTAGACAAAATACAGCATCCTTTCTAGATAAAAACCCTCAAGAAAGTAGGGATAGAAGGATAATACCTCAAATTCATAAAAGCCATATACTGCTTATATCATCTTCAACAGGGAAAAACTGAGAGCTTTCCCCCTAAGGTCAGGAAGATGACAGAAATGTCCACTCTCACCACTGTTTTTCAACATAGAATTGGAAGTCTTAGCTTCAGCAATCAGAGAACACAAAGGAATAAGAGGCATCCAAATTGGAAAGGAGAAGTCAAACTTTCACTCTTTGCAGACGACATGATACTCTATATGAAAAACCCAAAAGATTCTACCAAAAAACTGCTAGAACTGATCCATGAATTCAGCAAAGTCGCAGGATATAAAATCAATGCACAGAAACCGGTTGCATTTCTATACAACAATATTGAAGCAACAGAAAGAGAATTCAAGGAATTGATCCCATTTACAACTGCACCAAAAACCATAAAATACCTAGGAATAAATCTAACCAAAGAGGTGAAAAACTATACACTGAAAACTATAGAAAGCTTATGGAATTGAAGAAGACACACACCAAAAAAGGGGAAAATATTCCATGCTCCTGGATTGGAAGAACAAATATTGTTAAAATGTTGATACTACCCAAAGCAATCTACCTATTTAATTCAACCCCTATCAAAATAACACCAGCATTTCTCATAGAACTAGAACAAACAATCCTAAACTTTGTATGGAATTAGAAAAGACCCCAAATAGCCAAAGCAATCCTGAAAAAGAAAACCAAAGCTGGAGGCATCACTATCCCAGACTTCAAGATGTATTACAAAGCTGTAATCATTAAGATGGTATGGTATTGGCACAAAAACAGACACTCAGATCAATGGAACAGAATAGAGAACCCAGAAATTGACCCACAAACATATGGTAAACTAATTTTTGACAAAGGAGGAAAGAATATCCAATGGAATAAAGACAGTCTCTTCAGACAGAAAATGGTCTTGCGAAAACTGGACAGCGAAATGTAGAAGAATGAACCTGGACCACTTTCTTACATCATACACAAAAATAACCTCAAAATGGATGAAAGACCTAAATGTAAACAGGAAGCCATCAAAATCCTCGAGGAGAAAGCAGACAAAAAACCTCTTTGACCTTGGCCGCAGCAACTTCTTACTCAACAAGTCTCCAGAGGCAAGGGAACAAAAGCAAAAATGAATTTTTCGGACTTCATCAAAATAAAAGCTTCTGCACAGCAAAGGAAACAATCAGCGAAACTAAAAGACAACCGATGGAATGGGAGAAGATATTTGCAACATATCAGATAAAGGGTTAGTATCCAGAATCTATAAAGACTTACCAAACTCAACACCCCAAAAACAAATAATCCTGTGAAGAAATGGGCAGAAGACATGAATAGATGTTTCTCCAAAGAAGACATCCAGATGGTCAACAGACACATGAAAAAATGCTCAACATCATCATCAGGGAAATACAAATCAAAACCACAATGAGATACCACCTCAAACCAGTCAGAATGGTTAAAATTAACAACTCAGGCAACAACAGATGTTGGCGGGGATGTGGAGAGAGAAGATCTCTTTAAACTCCTGTTGGGAATGCAAACTGGTGCAGCTACTCTGGAAAACAGCATGGAGGTTCCTCAAAAAATTAAAAACAGAACCAGCCTACAACCCATAATTGCACTACTAGGTAAATATCCAAATGATACAGGTGTGCTGTTTAAGGAACACATGCACCCCAATGTTTATTGCAGTGCTATTGACAATAGTCAAAGTATAGAAAGAACCCAAATGCCCATCAATGGATAAATGGATAAAGATGTGGTGTGTGTGTGTATGGAGTATATATATATATATATATATATATATATATACACAATGGAGTATTACTCGGCAATGAAAAAGAATGAAATCTTGCCCTTTGCAACAACGTGGATGGAACTAGAGGGTATTATGCTAAGTGAAATTAGAGAACGACAAATATCAAATGACCTTACTCATATGTGGAATTTAAGATACAAAACAGATGAACATAAGGGAAGGGAAGCAAAAATAATATAAAAACAGGGAGGGGGACAAAACATAAGAGATTCTTAAATACAGAGAACAGAGGATTGCTGGAGGGGTTGTGGGTGGGGGGATGGCTAAATGCACAATGGGCATTGAGGAAGACACTTGTGGGATGAGCACTGGATGTTATACTTAGGGGATGAATCACTGGATTCTTCTCCTGAAATTATTGCACTATATGCTAACTTGTATGTAAATTAAAAAGTAAAAATAAATTTAAAAAATAAAACAATGGTAATTAATATATGATTTTTCTAAGTATGGTTTTGGAACTTGAGTAATGATCATATGGTTTCTTACTTCCTTGTGTTATGAATTACATAAATAGAATTTTGTTGTGGCACTAGGTGGCTCAGTTGGTAGAGTATGTGATTCTTGATCTTGGAGGCATGAGTTCAAGCCCCACATTGGGCACATAGATTACTTAAAAAAATGAAGTGTAGAATTTTTTTTTGTTGAACTGCTTTGCATTCCCTGGGCTACATTCTTCTTGGCCATGGTGTGTTCACTACTCAGGTTATCAGGTAACTGAGAGATTTGATTTGCTCTTCATTTGTTGGGGAATTTCCCAACTGTAATGTTGGTTTACAGTGCTTTGGACGAGGGGAATGTGTACATGTGCATGTGTCTATATGTGCTTTGTCAGTGGTGTTAATTATCTGTCCCTATGAAACAAGCCACTCAACACATGGTGTCTTTATGCCACAACATTTTATTAGCTCTCATGATTCTGTGGGTTGATGGGGCTCAGCTGGGTCATTCTACAGATCTTACTTGGGTTCTGCACGCAGCTGCACTCAAATGCTACCTCCCCATCTCTGTATGGTCTCCAGTGAGCTGGCTGGGCTTCTTACCTGGCATCTCAGGACTCCCATAGTTAAGACATTGGAAGCGGGTGCTGCTATTTTTCTGAGAGGCTAGGCTTGGTACTGAATGAGTCCCACTTCCATCACAGCCCACCAGTCAGCCCAGATGAGTGAAGGCCCTGTGAACCCCACAAAGACAGGAGTACAGGGTGGCCACCACAGCCAGATTTGGTGTTAGTGTTCTGGTGTCTCAAATGAGTTGATGCTCATTCCTTTGTCTTTTAAAAACAGAACTGTAACCTTAAAAATAGCTTTAATACTTACAGAACAATTTGGGTATGAATCTTTGGGGGAGAAATGTTGACCTTTGATAAATTTTTAAATTTTCTTTAATTTTTGGTCAAAGTGTTGACTTTTTCTTGAGTAAATTTTAGTTAATTGTATTTTTCCAAATCAATTTTAATCTGTATTTTGAAGTATATTGAAATGTTTTACTTTTCTGTACATATGGTTATTCCTAATATTATATATCTGCTTTCCCTTTTTTGTCTTAGTCATACAAGTTTTTTAAAAATGGTATCTATAATGATATGTATTAATTTTTCCGGATGTAGAGGGAGATGCAGATTTCAGATGATGTATTGCTTTAAACAATTTATATTATTTAGGATGGGTTGAATTTATTATTCTATTTTGTGATTTTACAAGAAACACAATATATTCACATGGTACAAAACATATGTGTATAGGGGCACCTGGGTGGCTCAGTCAGTTAAGCATTCAACTCTTGATTTCCACTCAGGTCAGCCACATAGTGTCTGATACTGAGCACAAAAGTAGGCATAGACAGTATATAAGTGAATAGGTGTGACTATGCCATTCAAACTATTTACAAAAACAGGTCATGAAGCTAGGCTTAACCTATAGTGTGTAGTTTGCCACCATTGTTCTTCTATTCCTGACTTCTGTGATCTTCATTATTTCCTTTCTTCTGCTCACTTTGGGCTTCTTTGTTCTTTTTCTAGTTATTTAAGGTGGAAGTGGAGGTCATTGATTTGAGACCTTTTTAATACAGGGATTTAAGACTATGAATTTTCCACTAAGTAATGCTTTAGCTCCACACCTC
This sequence comes from Panthera onca, assembly GCF_046562875.1. Classification (NCBI taxonomy): domain Eukaryota; kingdom Metazoa; phylum Chordata; class Mammalia; order Carnivora; family Felidae; genus Panthera; species Panthera onca. The sequence goes on along the minus strand of NC_138341.1, from coordinate 90,209,393 downwards.
AAATTTGATAAGTTGTGTTTTCATTTCCTTTCAGTTCAAAATATTTTCTAATTTCTCCTGATTTCCATGAACTGAATAGTTCATGAATTATTTAACAGTGTATTATTGTTTCTAAATATTCGAGCATTTCCTAGATATCATTCCGGTCTTCATTCCTAATTTAATTCCATTGTGGTCAGAGAAAGTACTTTGTATGACTTAAATTGTTTTAATTTTTTTTGTGACTTGTTTCAAGGTCCACAACATGGTCTGTCTTTGTAAATATTCTAGGTGCACTTCTGCTGTTGTTGGAGACTATAAATGTCAATTGTTTGATAGTGTTGTTCATGTCTACTGGATCCAATCTCCTTGTTACTCCAGTCCCAGCCAGAAGTCTGTGAATGAAGAACTGTGCCCTTTGATGAGTTTTGACAAATGTATACAACCATGTAACTCAAACTATATTGAAACTATTTTAACAACTAGTAGAACTAGTTCCCATTCATTGCTCTTCTTTTTTAAATTTTCCATATTATTTTATTTGCTTATCTAGCTGTACATGTAAACTTTAGAACTGTCCAACTCTGGACAAGGGAATTGGAGAAAGGAACACCCACTTGTGTTTTTATTGGAGCTATATTACATTAATCAGTTAATTTAGAAGAACCAACTTTATGTTGTTGAGTCTCCCTATCCAAGAACTGATGTTTCCATCTGTTCTGGTCTTTTTAAGTGGGCTCCATGCACAATGTGGAGCTTGAACTCACAATCCCCAGATCAAGAGTCGTATGCTCTGCCAACTGAGCCAGCCAGGCAGGCACCCCTATTCCAGTCTTTTGTGTATTTCCATAGTGCTTTAAGTCAGACAGAAGGGGACGGGGCACAGCAGCTTGAGGGTAGTGGCTGACTCCAGGAAGGAGAAAGAGGTTGACAGCAACAGAACAGGGGCTGCACCTCTTTCTACATGTAGCAGAAGGATTTTAATACATCTAGCTGATGGGCACAGGAGTGTTTCTTATAAAACTATTTTTCTATTTAAAATATTTAATAAAAACTTAAACTTAGAAGTTAAAACAATTTTAATAGAAAAGAGTTTTTGTAAATACAGTGACTCTTCATTGTACAGTAGTTTATTCTCATAAACCAAATAACCATAACTTATGTATATTTTGGATATAAAACTAGACTTTTCTTTTTTCTTTACATATAATACAATTTCCAGTGTGATGACATTTCAATGAGGGAAAGATTGCATTCGCAATACCATCATCCCTGAGACCACAGACCTAAAATAAGCACTCTCCAAACATCTTCCTGTGGTAGAGCAGTCCCTGAAGAGGGGGCTTCCCCTCCATTGTCTTTGATTGCAGGGTTGACAGTCTCAGCAAGGAGTCTTTCTAGAATGTTTGTACAGACACAGCTTGAGAATGCTAATGATCTAAACCCAAAGCAGTAACAGTGAAAAGATGAAACTGTCCAGAGCCCTTATTTTTCATTTTACTCTCTGTAGCCAAGGTCAAAGGTACAACATTGAAATTGATTGATTTTACCATTTTTCTTTTAGTCTTACTTCACTGAAAGCTACCCATAATTGTTTCACCAATGAGTAGCAAAACTGAGAATTTTACTGGAGAAATTACCCAGGACTACTAATAAAAATGTAGTCTTTTCCAGCATGTCTATTTCCTGAGCAGCTGGCACAGTAGACATTTTTAAACGTGTGTAAGGTGAACAAGAAATCAGAAATCTATGTCCAAGGGTGCACAACCAATGAACGTTAGGATATTATGACATCATGGTGGCTTAATTTTAAAAGATATTCTTTCAAAATGAATTCCAGGAAAACAAGCAACCTTCACACAGAGAGGGAAGCTGAAGCGATCTTACTGATGAGTCTGTTGAGAGCTCTAACTTTTTCTTCCAGGATGCAGTTTTTCTTCTCAGCATCTCGTAGTTTCTCTTCGGTGACCTGAAGTGCCTTTGTCAGGTGAGCATTTTCCACATAGAGATCCTTGAGCAGCAAATGAGATTTTGTGTTCTTTTCAAACTAGGGAGGAGAGAAAAACCATACTTTACTATTATTCTAGTGCAGAAATGTTGCATGACAGCTTGCCCCTCCCACTCTTTCAAGTGTGTTTGGAACACAGTTCCAGGGTTTTTACATATCTCATACACAAACATTGGGTATAATGACAATTTTTATTAAACCTGGCATGAAAGATGAAATTTAAGTCAACTTTATGAGAGTTGATTTTACCATGAAATGAAGATATAAAAGATCAAAATCACCAGCCTTAAATTTTTTTTAACCATTTATTCATTTTTGAGAGAGACAGAGTGCAAGCAGGGGAGGGGAAGAGGGAAAGGGAGACACAGGATCCGAAGCAGGCTCTAGGCTCTGAACTATCAGCACAGAGCCTGATGCAGGGCTTGAACTCGTGAACTGCAAGATCATGACCTGAGCTGATGCTTAACCGACTGAGCCATCCAGCTGCCCTAAAATCACCAGTCTTTAAAAAGGACTACTCAACATAACATAAAACATGTCATTCTGGTTCTTATCAGTGTGCTCTGCAGGGCCACCATGTCTCACAGGACACACTCTGACACTACATCCACCCTGGGAACCCCAGGTGCATGGGCTGGTCACCACACACGATAGCCATGGCGATGGGGACACAAGGCCACTCTAGTTATGAGTCCTTGTTCAAGATACAATGCCAACCGGGGTCCTAGCCTTGGGCTTCAAAAGTCAATACTACATTCATTCATTCAACAAGTACTGCCAGACATACTGCGCAATGATCTTGCTCTCAGGAGCACATATTCTGATGGAAGTGGACATGCCAGAAACAAATACATGGTGTGGAGGCATGACAAGTGCTAAGAGAAAACCCCACATAACTGAACTCAAGTCTGCCTGCCTGATGTACAGCAAACACAATCACTCAGCATGGAGTTATGTGTCAAGGAGAGATAGCCAAAGGAGGAGATGGAGATGGGAGGGCAGGACTCTAACCTCCCTCCCCCCAAGGAGAAGAGTCAGGGATGTTTACAGGCAAACAAAAAAGATCTTGGTGAAAAGTTACAGCTGCACTTACTAGTCCTATTAACACTCAGGTTACTACTGGTTTCACCAGGAGGCGACAGATAGCTGAGGGAGTTCCTATTTCGGTTGGGGTGAATAGGGAAAGCTTCTCTGTCCATTGACATTTGAACAGAGATCTGAACAAAGCAGGGCAAGGAGCACTGAGCCTGTCTGGATGTGAACATTCCAGGCAAAGGGAGGAGCAGGTGCAAAGGTCCAGAGCCTGGCCAGGCTGGGGATGGCTGGAATGGCCAGAGACCTGGGGCTGGGGGGGCATGGCAGTGAGAAGCCCACTGAAAGAAAGTTACAGCTGACACGCTGGCTGGGTGCCACCGAGGGCTGGGGGCAACTAGATCCTGCAGAGCCTTGGAGGCCTCTGTAGGAACTCTGCCTGGTACTCTTAGGGTGTGAGAGGCCTGGAGGGCTCCGAGTAGAAGGGCCAGCACCTCAACCATGTTGGGAAAGCACTGCTGCCACTACTGCACTGAGAACATAGCCCAGGAGGAAACAAGGACACTGTAGGGCACAGAGGATGAGAGTGGGAGTGAGAAGAGGCTGGATTCTGCATCCCTTCTGAGGCTGAGCTGGCGGGTTCACTTGCAGACACTGTGGGGGCATCCACCACAACACCAACATTTTGGACTTCAGCCAGTGACATGAGTGAACACAAGAGAAGGCAGGTGAGGGTGTCCAGATAACCCTCTGCAGGTACTTTGGTAAAAAGGGGCAGAGGCAGGGCCAGGGCTCCTTTACCTTTGGATTCAGGCGGCAGTGAGGGCCTGGGAGAAGGGAGGGTCTGGGCGTTGTGGCACATGCACGGTCACAGGTGGCTGGTTCACTTGGCTAGAGCATAAGCTAGTTCTGAGGTGGGGTGGGGTGGGGTGGGGTGGGGTGGGGTGGGGTGGGTGTAGGGCTGTGGACAGGACCTCACCGCACAGGGGCAGGTGTGCAGGAGCCACAGGATTTAACCAAGACTGAGGATCTGTCAGGCAAGAGGAAGCAAACTGAGGCTTTGTGTAGGAGAATGACCGTAGGGCAAGGGGGGTCGTGACACTTGGGAGTCAGTGGATGGCAGGGAGGGAGCTGCAAAGCCAGGAGCATGGTCAGGGAGGGAGGTGTGACTCCCACTGGGACCTCCCACCTCCCAGGGAACAAGAGGTGGCCTGGACATTTCATCCTGTTTGGGCTCAGTTCAGGAGCCCTCTAAACAGACTTGACTACTATAATGAAAATATTTCTGCAGATTCTCATACTTAATTTCTTCTAGCTCTGAACAGAACTATTCTGGAGTAGCTGGTGTTTGGCTGAGCCTTTTCTCTGTCTCCTGCTTCGTTCTAGCCTTGCCTCCCCATCCCATCACCCTCCATGCTGGCTGCCCAGCCACCAGTTCTTACTGATTGACCTTGCTGGCTGAATTCAACTGTGGGCTTTCATCAAGCAGAACAGCTATGGCCTTCTTTTTTTTGGTCTTTGCAGCCTATTGAAGCCCAAATATTTTCTTTTCCCCCAGAGTGATTTATTTAAAAATATAGATCATATCATGCTCTTGATTAAAATCTTCAGATAGCTTCTAACTGCCATCAGAAATAAAATAAAATCCCAGGGCACCTGGGTGGCTTAGTCGGTTAAGCATCCAACTTCAGCTCAGGTCATGATCTCATGGTTCGTGTGTTTCAGCCCTGTGTCAGGCTCTGTGCTGATAGCTCAAAGCCTGGAGCCTACTAAGGATTCTGTGTCTCCCTCTCTCTGCCCCTCCCCACTCATTCTATGTATCTCTCTCTCTCTCTAAGAATAAACATTAAAAAAAAAGTAAAATAAAATCCAAACTCCTAACATTGAGGGGGTCCTGCCCACCCGCACCCACCCATCTGCTCATAGCAGCTACAGCCACCTCCCTGGCAGTCTGCTGATGTACTCCACTTGGTCCCATCTAAGGACATGAACCTGAACTGCTCCTCTGCTTGGATGCCCCTCCTACTCGGGGTCTGGCATGTCCCCTAGCACACAGGGAAACACATGGGTGCCCTTTTATGACACTCCATTGACTGGAGGTGCTACAGGCATTCAGCCCAACACTGCATAGGACAGTCCCACCACATGAGTACCTCTCTTCCAAAAAGCCAACCTGGCCTCCACTGGGGGGTGGGGGTGGGGGGTCAGAGCCAGACTTCCATGGCTGTCATTGGTGTCTGCTCCTGTGCCATCTCTTCAGAGTGGTCCCCAACCATCCCCACCACGTGCCATCCATCTCTTCTTGAGAGTGAGCATTTCTCATCACCTGAGGTCATATATCTTGTCATTGTCTCCACTGCCAGAACGTAAGGCCCAGGGGCCCATCTTAGAGTCTTCCTAGAACAATGAATGCCATGATACATGACGGGTGCTCAGTAAGTATCTGCCCAGTGACTGAATAAATAAATGAATAAATGAACGTCCTTTCTGAGATTATGTGAACACCTCTCAAATGTACCTTAAAACAATTCCCAAAACAAACACAATATACAAATACAGTGTAGGGAATATAGGTTAAAAAATCAATTTTTCTATTGATTGCTTTTAGCTGTTAATCTTCTGAAAAAAATTTGTACATTCAGTTTCTCAAAGTTTAGATGGAGCCCTAGGTTCAGTGGTTCCAAATGAACATGGGGGCTCTCTGTGTTCTATGAGGACAGTCTCTCCCTGGATTAGCTACTTGAACACCCATGGAAGGAGAAAGTTCAGAAAGTGCATGTGGCAATGACAGACATCCATCACTGACCTGCTCTTTCAGCTCAGCTACTTTCTCTTGGAGGAGCATGTCCACGTTCTTCAGAGCTCTTCCCACCTCTTCCACCCGCTCTTCAGTGTCTTTCAGCTCCTTTTCATGTTCTTCCTGTCACAAAAGGTTACAGACCAATAATTTACATTTCTAAAAGAATCATCTCAGGCTTATTCAGAGTGGAAATTAGCTAAAATGTACATATCTGAGAGCAAAGGGAGAGCCTTTCATCTGCACAGAGTAACAGACACACAATGTTCTGCCACAGGTCACAAAGCTTACACTGCTCTTTGTAGTTCAAGAATTAGCAGACTGCTTTCCTGGGCATTTAATCATAAATTATTCCAAAGTGAGTTTCCCCAAATGTGTTACTGAGTATTTTTAAAGGATTTCTGATTAAATTTCTTTGTTTTGTCAATATTCTATCACGGTTGAACTTATTTCCTGCTTAACATTTTTGCACAATGCGGATAGGTTATTCTTCATTGGGATTTATGCTTCACAAACATCAAATCTTACCGACCTTTTGAGTCTTGCTCCAATTTCTTCCTCATGGAAGCACCCTCTTGTCCTCAGGCTCCTATCTCCACACCCTCCCACCCCGACATTTCCCAATGAACTGCACTGTGGCATTTCAGGATGTAGGTGTTTTCTCAGCCTTTTATTTTTATTATTATTATTTTTTAATGTTTATTTTTCAGAGAGAGAGACAGAATGTGAATGGGTGAAGGACAGAGGGTGAGGGAGAAACAGGATCTGAAGCAGGCTCCAGGCTGAGCTGTCAGCACAGAGCCTGATTCAGGGCTCAAACTCATGAACCATGAGATCATGACCTGAGCTGAAGTCAGACGCTTAACTGACGGAGCCACCCAGGTGCCCCCCCCCCCCCCAGCCTTTTAAATTAAACACTTAAGTAGGGTACACACATGCCAAACTATTCAAGCATTTTAAAAGTGCCAATTCTGATGCCTCACACTGATGCTTTTAGTGGGAACCACTGGCACCCAACTTTTACAGGTGAGGAAGCTGAAGCAGAGAAGTTAAGTAACTGGCCAAAGTCACTCAGCTAGGAGATGGTGAAGCCTGGATCCCAATCTCTGCAGTCCGTGCCCTGAGCCACAGTATCCTGCTCTTTAAGGCAACAACTCTGTTTCTATGTCTCTAGATGCCTAATGCAGTGCCTGATATACAGCCAGGGTCCCCAAGGGTGTGCCACCACCTCACTGGCCTTTTGTCCCACCATCTTCCTCTTGCTTCCCTCTCATCCTTGCTATCCTTAAATAAGGCCATTACCACCTCAGGGCCTTTGCACATACTGCTCCTGCTACTTGTAGCACTCTCTCCAGATAAGTGAATGGCTTGTTCTCTCAACTCCAGCACGTCTTGGCTCAAGTAACACGTTGGTGAGGCCTTCTCTGGCCACCATCCCGCTCCAGAGCACTTATCAACTCATCACCATCTGACATGCTATCCTCATGACTCATGTTTTCATTTGTCTCCCCACCACACCAGAATATAGGCTCCAGGAGGGCACAGGCTTTTGCCATGTGTGTCTGTTTCTGTATCTCCCCTACCTAGATCAGTGTGCACCCAAATAAATAACTTCTGCAGTCTTTGTGTGCCTGTGGGTAGATTTTTTTCAGTCTGCAAAATGGTTTCAGATTCTTTTTAAATTAGATGCATCATTTGGAAACTGGGAATGTTTCTGTAAAAATCTAGTTTCTGGCTTTCCTTTGAAATTAGGAGAATTGGCACACAGGGCCTGTGATTCCACAGGACTACATGGGTGGGACTGCCACCCACAGCTTCCCTCATGGCCTCTGTATCACCACATTTCTGGCCCTGTAAGCAGTTTTGAGTGTGTGGTCCCTAACATTTAGCCATGTGGCCTACCACAGACATGTGCAGCCCCCAAAGACAACCTGTCTGGGTGGACCTGTTGCCCCCATGTTGGAGAGACCTTTTGGGTCAGCTGGCTTATCACTCTGAGGGGGTGGGAGATGCCTTCTCCAAGAGGTTTGCCACTCCTCCCTGATCCATCTTTGACCCCTGTTAGAATCCCACGTTGTTCACAGTGAAAATCAGGGGCCTGCAGCTGTGGTATAACCAGACTTCTACGAGTTGGGATGGCAGTTTTTGGCTGAGTGATCAGTGATCCAGTCTCGCCACCCCTGGCACCATCACCTGGGCCTCACAGCCCTTGTCTCCACTCACCCACTGTGTTTCCAGCCGCCTCCCCTTCTCCTTCTGGAGAATGCACTCGTCACGGAGCTGCTGAGTGGCCTGCCGCTCCTCTTCCAGTAGCTGCTGCAGCTCGGCCATGTGGTCCTGAGGCACCAGCCACTGCATCTGCTCCTGCAGCTGGTGGACCTCCTCTGAGTGCTGGGACTGTGCCAGCCTTAGCCTCAGGTTGGCTCCATGCAGCTGCACCAGGGAGAAGGCCATGATAGTGCTGGTGTGATTGCTGAAAGCTATGGGGTCATTACTAGACCTGCAAAACTCCATGCTTACAGATACCCTACAAATGGAAGGGCACACAAGGCATCCTTATTCCTTGGTCCATGCATCTGCAGCTACATGTAAGGTTCATAAAGAACCTATTCATTTGTATTCTGACAGCCAAACTCTGGTTTAGCCAGAGTTTCTACACAGAGAGAGTCAAGAAGACTCAGGTCTGTAGCCTCAAAGTGATGACACTGAGGTTTCCTGCTGCACCCATGGGAGAATCATGCCATACCCTGTCCAGTTTACATTTCAGCAAACTTCATGGAGTCTGTTTAACAATTATAATCCATGCAGGCCATGCATGGTGATTTTCCTTTAGGCAGAGAGCTCATACTCCTTAGGCAGCTGCGACCAGGGCCACAGAGAGCAATGGAGCATATGATGAAGGCCATAGGGACCCTGGCAGCAGGTGCAGAACTACCCCAGCCCCTGGCTCCCCAACCACAGTGGATGGCAAGATTTCACTGGAGTTGTGGGTAACTTGGCCAATCCTTTTATTAAACACCATTTAAATCACTTTGATTCTAGAGGCTTCACCAAGAATATACAGAATTTCCTTGGCACCCTACAAGAACTTGCTATCTTAGCCCTCACACACCTCTGAGGCCCCATAGATGGGAGAGGGAGGTACCTCCATCAAGAGTTACACTTATGATAGGTCTGAGGTGACCATGTGATTAGAGACAGGGAGGATGCCAGCTATGGCTACTCAAGGGCAACAATGAGGCTTTAGGCCTCAGGTCGTTGTATCCCCATGCATCTCTGAGGGGCTGTCTTAGGGGGCCATGTCATCACCATCACGTGTGGCTGTTCTTAGGACAGGAGTCATCCCAGAGAAACACACCTGCACACAGTTTCCAGGATAGCTACTATGCTCTTTTGGAGGAGTGTAATATAATGACTTCTAAAATCAGATGACCAAAATATATTTTTCAGAGATATCTGGTCTTCATCCACAGATTCTAAAAATGCTTCAGAGCCACAGACGTGAAATAGATGTCTCATTATTAATGAAGGTGATTTTTGAAGTGCACCCAAGGGGAGGGGCTGGCTGCCAGGAGGGTCAACCACGTGATCAAGGATTGGAATTTTCAGTCCTATCCCCCAACCTCCCAGGAGGGGAGAGGGGCTGAAGGTTGAGTCAGCCAGTGGCCAATGACTTAGTCATGACTATATAATGAAACCTCCATAAAAACCCAAGAGCCAGCTGTTTGGTCCCTGTTTTGGAGAGCTTCTATGCTTGAGGAGGAACACTTCCATGCGCCCCCAGGCTGGGGCTCAAGCTCCCTGAGGACAGATATTTGGGACCTCACCCTATGTATCTCTTCCTCTGGCTATTGATTTGTTTCCTTTAACATATCCTTTAATGAACTGCTAAATGTTAAGTGTTTCCCTGAGTTCTGTGAGCCACTCTAGCAAATTAGTCAAACCTCAGGAGGAGGAGGCTGAAACATCCAATCTGTAGCTGGCTGGTCAGAAATACAGCTAACAGCCTGGGGGGTATGACTGGCTTCTGAGATGGGGGTAGGGAGTAGTGTTGTAGGACTACACCCTTAACCCTTAACCTGTGGGGTCTGATGCTGTCTCCAGGCAGATAGTATAAGAATGGAGTTGAATTCTCAGACACCCTGTTGGTGTCTGATAATTGCATGCTGGAACTGGGTCTGGGAACCTTGAGAAAGAGGGACAGAGAAGGGAGAGAGGAGAACCAGTTCTAAAACACACCCCCCACAAATGTAGCCCCCTCCCGACTTTCATGCTTCAGTCATCCTGCAGACGGAAGTTGAGTCCCAGCCCAGGCCCTTGTGACTCTATGTCAGAATGCCCACCCACTCCAAAGCTGTTCCTGCTCTCTGACAGCACTCCCCAACACCCTGATGCCCTCTTCCTTAGAACACACTGTTCCCATGCCCCTTGCTGCTAACTGCTACAGCTATCTCTCTGCTCTGAACACAGATGCCTGGTACAAGCTCCTGCGAGGAGGCCACTGTGTGGCCCAGTGTGAGGTCTGTGTCTGTGGCCCTACCCTGTGGCTCTCTGAGCAAGGCAAACAGCCCATAACACCGTCTCAGCTAAATTCCTCCCAAGCCCTCCTCATCTCCCTCCCTGTAGAACTGACACTGGCTAGAGCCTGGGCCAACTCTGGAGACCCCTGCCCAACTATCACTTGACAAGGGAAAGATGTCCCCAGAGACCACTGGGGCAGCCCATGCCAGGAAAAGAGGGCCATTGTGTTCTGGGATCAGGGGCATGGCAGTAAGCCACCTCAGCCATCGGCTGCTCCCACCTGAGCTCACAGGCTGCTATTCCTGCCCCCTGAGGGATGGGAGCTGTGCTCTCCCTGCATTGAGAGGTGACGACTGTGTCCTCCCCCAATGGACAGGTGGGTTCTGTGCCCTCCCCTTGAATCCAAGCTGGACCAACAAAATGTCAGGGGAGTGATGTTCTGGAATGCCCTGACACAGTCTTAAGAAGCCTGGCAGCTTCTGTCTGCTCCTCTAAGGGTGCTTGGTCACCTATCCTCTCAGAACTTCACTGCTATGCTCAGACAGCCTCATGCCACCAAGAGGCCAGGTGTGGGTGCTCCAGCTGAGAGCACCAGGGGCCCCCAGCCACCAGCCAACACCACATGCCAGCCCTGTGACCTGAGGCCTCTCAAACATCTGATCCAGCTGTGCCTTCAGATGATGCTAGCCCTAACCTCATTTGATTGCAATGGCCCCCCTGAGATCTCAAGTGAAAACAGCCCAGCTGTGCTGGCGAGCCCACAGACCATGAAGGATAATGATGAACAGTGCTAGAAGCTACCAAGTTTGAGGGTGGTTTGACGTACTGCAACACAGAACCAAGATGGTCATTCCCAAGGGCATGTGATGCTTACAGCATTGTGCTCCCGTGCACCACACCTTCTGAGCTGTGCAAAGTCCCTCTGCCAGGACCTCTCATGGCCCCACCCAAGCTGCTCCCCTGCTCATACCTGTCCAGCCTGCTCTCTTTGACCTCCAGGGCGCTCCTCCTTAAAATCACCCACAACTGTGCCAGTGACAACACTGGCTCCTCCCGAGTGGTCCCGCGGCCACTCTACCATGGCTCCTCCAGAAGATCCTTAAGTACCCACAGGCTCCTCTTATTTCCCTCATGTGAACTCCCATCAATGTGGTTTTGGGGGTTCCTCTTCTAAATAACAAGGGGGAACCATCTCACATCACAGGAGAACTGCTTAAGTAAGGTCCCTTCTGCCCATGACAATGGCTGAATGCTGACTCCTGGACTCAAAGGGCTCAAGCTGGTCAAGGCAATTTCTCAAGGTTCCTTTCAGACTTAAAAACAGAGAAGGGAACCCCCAAATACTCAGAGGCACCTCTGGGAGAGCGCTTGTTTGCAGCGGGATGGCTGAAAGCCCACATGAGCCCCCAATTGCACGTCATAAAGCCCTGGGTATGTAGGGGGACCCCACAGTCAAGTCCAGCTGTGGCATCTGGGGCCAGTCAGGGAGTCTGTGAAGTTGCTCAGAGGAGGGAGGCATGCCAGTGCCACACTCAAGTGAGGGCCCTGGGCCACAGGCCAGTGAGTTAGAAACCTCTTCCACACTGCCTGGGAGGCTTCTCCCATGACCCCTCTTTTCTATCTACAGCCCCCAGCCCTCTAAGCGCAACACACATCTGAGTCCACATTGGGCCATTACACACCTGCCATTCTCTCATCCTGCTCCCCCAGGAAGAACAAGCTCCCCCTCTCTCATGTCTCTGTACACCATGCTGTCAGGGCATCCTGACATCCCTGCTTGGTCCGTCCTGCTCACATCTGCTTGTCCCAGACTGCAAGCTCTCCACTTCCCTACCTCTGTACCTTTAGAGCCTGGTGCACTAGATAAATGCTGGAGCAGGAGAGAAAGTGGGAGGCAGGAGCTCGACACCCACATGTGTATGCAATTTCAGGGCTTCTGTGCACACATAAGCCTGTGTGAGGGCAAGACGGGCACATTGAGCTTGCTAACCCAAGGGACTACTCCACCTCATGTCCTTGGATCTGACAACACTCCCCCCTCCTCAGAGGCTACCCACAGCTCTCCTTTGCTCTTCTGTTCTGCAGGTGGTGCAGCCAAAAGCACTGCTTGTCAGCCTCCTTCCCTTGTGCATAAATAGAAGCTCTGCCCATGGACTGCTCAGGGTCAACCAACCCTGGACTAGGCTCAACTTCAGTCTCAGGCCTGGTAAGTGCCCGACCAGCTGTGTAACCTCAGGGCAGCCCAATAACCTCTCTGGCCAGACCAGTCCTGGCAAGGCTCTGTCAGTGCTAAACTGTGTTGACTTTCCTCCCAGCTGAGACACAGCCATTGGCCATCATGCACACCCACCTGATTTTGACTTTCTTCAAGGGTCTCTCTCAGCTGTGACTGTGACAGTCTCAGGCTCTGACATTCCTGATTCATGTGTTCAAGTTCAAGTTCAAGTTTTTGGATTAGCTCACTCTGTTTAAAAAAATAATTTCACAAGTACAAGAATATCTCAGCAGTCTGATGCATATTTATTTATTTATTTTAAGTTTATTTATTTTGAGAGAGAGTGTGAGCAAGCAGGAAGTGGGGGAGGGAGAAGGGGGAGGGAGGGAGGTGAGGAGGGAGGTGACGAGAGAGAGAGAGAGAGAGAGAGAGAGAGAGAGAGAGAGGGAGAGATTGAGAGAGAGAATATCCCAAGCAGGTCCCATGCTATCAGCATGGGAACCCAACGGGGGCTCCATCTCATGAACTATGAGATCACGACCTGAGCCAAAATCCAGAGTCAGACACTTAACTAACTGAGCCACCCAGGCACCCCATCAGTCTGATACATGTTTAATGCAGAAACTTCAGAAATTTATAGAAAAGCAAAAATGACAAAATTTAAACCACCATGATCCCAACATTGTGCTGTGATCTCAGCCCTTCTTCCACACATGTGTTTCTATCAATAACACTGGTACAGCATTATATGCTGTGCTTTCCTCATTACATCTTGAGAATTTCCCCAAAACATTAAATATTATTGGAAAACATGATTTTTAATGACTGTACCATAATTTACTGACTCATTCAGTATTATTGATGATTCAAGCTGATTCCAATTCTGTTTTAATATTATAAATACCACAGCAATGAAAACACTTCCAGCTAAGTCTGCCCACGATGCTCAGATAAAATTCCCATAAGTAGAATTATAAAGTCAGAGCATACTGACATTCTTGAGGCACTTGATGCATATTTTACCCAAATGTCCTCCAAAGAGGTCTACCAATTTATTCTCTTAGCATCAGGATTTAATCCCTTTCTGCTACTTTTTTTTAGATATTGAGAATTTGCAAAGCTGCTGAAGCCTACAAATTTTCCAGAGCACGTACTTGTTAAGTTCCCCTCTTTACCTGAGGGGTGAGCCTACCTCTAGGCATTTTAAGGCTGTTGCTGATGTTTTTATTTATTTATTTTTTAATTTTTTTTTTTTTAACATTTATTTTTGGGACAGAGAGAGACAGAGCATGAACGGGGGAGGGGCAGAGAGAGAGGGAGACACAGAATCGGAAACAGGCTCCAGGCTCTGAGCCATCAGCCCAGAGCCCGACGCGGGGCTCAAATTCACGGACCGCGAGATCGTGACCTGAGCTGAAGTCGGACGCTTAACCGACTGAGCCACCCAGGCGCCCCATGTTGCTGATGTTTTTAGACCACTCACCTGCAGCTCCTCCTGGTGCCCGGCCTCCTCCAGTCTCTGTGTTAACAGCTGAATGTTGATGAGGTTCTTCTCGTCTTGGGCCTGGTGGACAGAGGCCTCCTCTCCTAGCTGAAGGATCTTGTGATTGAGCTGGGACACTTCATCCTTGCATTTCTGACTCTGGAGCATAACAGGTTAAAATACAGATGCCAAAGTTACTTTTTTTAAACCAGCAGCTTAATTCATATCATTCCAGTGGTTCCCAATCAGGACCCATTTTGTTCCCCAAGGAACATCTGGCAATGTCTGGAGATACTGCTGGTTATCAGAACTGGGAAGGGGAAGGCTAAGGCATCTCATGGTGGAGGCACTCAGCATCCTCCAGCTCAGGACTGATCCCACCCCAAATGGCCACAGTACTAAGGATGCAAAAACGTGCTCTACTCCCTTGAGGAAATGAGACATATCTCAACTGCCAGAAGTGGCTACATCATGAACATCCAAACCACTGCTCTGAAGATCTTCCATATTTTTCTTATTTCTTTCATGGTTATGTCCAATTATTATTTTAAGTAGTCTGAAGGAAAATACCTTGTTAAACTTGAAGTATATGAATCTCCTCAAAGTAGGCTCAGGTCATGATCTGATCTTTTGTCATTAAACACCTAAACATATCTTTCAGCAGGGTGCAGGTGGTGATTAAATTGTATATTCTGCTTTTATCCAGTATCTACTGCCCAACAGATGGTGGATGCACAACAGATGCCCACTGGGTGGCTAAGTGAATGCCCCATGAGCTGGAACGGCAACTAGAACACTGCCCCTACAGTCTCTCCCCATGGAAATGCCAGTTACTTTAAACTATTTGTTGTGAATATCTTCATATAAATCACATTTCTGCTTATTTGCTTTTTTTCCACAGCAGTCCATTCTTGAGGCTGACTGTCAGTGGCTCCAAGTGTTGGCAGAGTGGGGTTCTCTGAACCTGTTTTCAGCACTACTGGCAACACACACACACCACTCTCCCCAGGGCTGTGCTAACAACCATTTCATTTCTATGTTTTTGAAGATTTGAGAAGCAGATGATGGAACCTTGCTTGAAGTTGTTCTGATTTGGATTATTTAAGCTTAGTAAGTTTACACATTTTTCTCGTGAGGATTGCTCCTTCTGTTCTCTGTAAACAGACTATTACCTCATCCTGTGCTTGAAACCTCAAAACTGAGGGTAAAGAGGTATTTTCAACACATCGTAAGTTCATGGTTGTTGTGTCTGGTATGGAAATCTCTTGTGTTTATTACATTTTATTGTAAAAATTAAAGTTATTTTTCAATATTGGCATTCATCTTATTCTCTGAGGATAGCGTTGATTTTTTTTCATAATGGTTTGTTTTTATGATTTTTTAAACTCTAATTCCAGTAGAGTTAACATGCACTGTTACATTACTTCAGCCTTGATTTTTTTAGCAGCCAGAAATGGAATCTTCCTTCAGCTAATTTTTTTGGTTACTTTTAATATTTAGTCTTTGGAAACAATTTCAAACTCATACAACAGGTGCAAAGCTATTACAGAGAACATCCACATGTCCTTCACCCAGACTTACCATCTGGCAACATTTCCCCGTGTGCTTTGTGGCTGGCTGGTACTCTCTGCACGTATATGCACACATGTGTACACACACACACACACACACACACACACACACGAGACGGTTTTCTGAGCCATGACCCTGTGTTACATGTTTCCTAAGGAGGTAAGCGTGTTCTCACATGGCTGCCATGCAGCTCTGGCTTCAGGACAAGAATCACACCACCTGCATCCTAGTCTTGTCAACTGGCCCAGTTATGACCCTTGGAGCACCCCTTCTGGTCCAGCTCAGGCAATGCCTTTATCTGTCAGGCTGTTTTAGCCTCCCTGAATGTGAGATGTTTCCATAGCCTCTGTCATGTATTAACACTGAAAATTCTGACAGATACAGTACCTCCCCGCCTTTCGCCTTCAACAGTTCCTCATTTGGGGACTGCCTGATGCTCTCTGTGACTAAGCTCAGGAGATGCCTGTGACCAGAACTCCACTCAGGTGCCACTATGTCCCCCTCAGGGCATCCCACTGAGACAGTGGGGTGCCCACTGTCTCTTGGTGTCTGTGTCCATCACCTCCTTAATTCTTTCTTTTCCCCAAAGTTAGTTTATTTATTCTGGGGGGCGGGGGAACAGAGCATGAGCAGGGGAGGGGCGGAGAAAGAGGGAGAGAGAATTCCAGGCAGGCTATGTGCTGTCAGCATGGAGCCTGACATGGGGCTCAAATTCATGAACCATGAGATCATGACCTGAGCCAAAATCAAGAGTTGGATGCTTAACTGACTGAGCCATCACCTTAATTCCAACTTGTACTCACCTTAGTTTTATTGCAGAAGACAAAAGCAGTCATATCCTGATCAAATTTTAAAATAAGTGGATGTTTGTGCTAAATATGCTTACTCTGGATGTGATTATGCCTTTAGGCCTAGTTTCCAGTTTATACAGTCCCTTGTGTACAAGGGACAGAGAAGCAGACTGAATGACACTATCAGGAAACAGCTGGGCAGATCCAGAATGGGGGATGGCCTACAAGACAACTACCAGATCTCTTCAAACAGACAGCCTTGGGGGTGAATCAGCTATTCCAGGTTAAAAAGACTAAAGACACATTGCAGCAAGCAGACCATATTTTCCAAAGACAGCCTCAAGGGCATCTCTCATCCCACATCCCCTTCTGTAGTGTGACCTGGGCACTCACCCTCCCAGATGAGCCTATGTCCCTCCCTGTGCCTTGCGGGGGTCTGGGTGGAGGTGATATGGAGAGATTTCTGAGATCAGAAGCCTTATGCCTGCCTTGTGGTCCTGCTGGACCACTTGCTACCTGAATGACTCTTTGTGACACTCCCTCCCAGGCCCATGGAGAGGAGCCCCCAGATGGTTCCAGACCTGGCCTTTGGGTCACCCCAGCTGTCCAATCTTCCCATACCAGTGACATGGAGAAGAGGCAGGCCATCTGCCCTGTACCCTGTCTGGAACCCCTGACCTACAGGTTCTGTGAGCACAATAAAGTGGCTGTTTTCTGCCACCAGAACAGCATTGACAGTTCAATGCATCATCCTCAGCTGGATCCTAGTTCCAAAAAATTTACCATCTAAGACATTTTGGAATAATTATAGAAAGATGTAAATATGGTCTGAATATTGGACAGCATTAAGTAATTATAATTAAGTGTCTCAGGTGTTACAGCAGTACTGTGGTTAGGCAGAAGATGCATTCATTTTTACAAGATGCCTGTGAAATATTTAGGAGCAGAGTATCACTGTATCTGTCACTTACTTTCAAAATGTTTGAAAACACACACGCATACACATAGTATGGAGAGATACAAAGAAAGGTATAAACAAATAATAAAGCGCAAAGTTAAAAACTGCCAAATTAAGGGGGCACCTGTATGGCTTAGTCGGTTAAGCATCCGACTTCGGCTCGGGTCATGATCTCTCGGTTCCTGAGTTCCAGCCCTACATCAGGCTCCGTGTTAACAACTCAGAGCCTGGAGCCTGCTTTGGATTCTGTGTCTCCCTCTCTCTCTGCCCCTCCCTTGTTCTCATTCTCTCTCTCTCTCTCTCAAAATAATAAATAAGCATTTAAAAAAAAAAAAACCTTGTCAAATTAAGGTTGTGGTATGTGGGTGATCAGTATATATTATGCCAAATTTTCTGTGCCGTTATAGTTTTTCATACTAAAAAGTTGAGGGAAAGAAAACAAATGGATACCTATAATCCATTTATAAGTGTGTCCTAGGAATAAGCCCAAAAGAGGAAGGGGGCCCCAGGAAAGTCCCAGGTGGGTCATTTCACAAGAAGCTGGTCTGCAAGCAAGTACAGTCAGAAGTTTTCATCTTACACAACTCCAGGAATTGGCCACCTAATGGAGAAGACCCAAAGCAAGGTCACCACACACTCATCACGGAAACAAACACCCAAAGCTGGGAGCCCAGACAACCCACCAGTAGTCTCAGGCAGTCCCCATAGCAGAACATTCGGTGACCACACATGGGTAGAGGTGGCACCAAGAGAGAGGAGGTGTGGCACTTAACTCAAGGATGGCACAGGCTTGAGAAGCCAAACATGGCAACCCACCCTCCAGAACTAATGAGTGAGTTCAGCAAGGTGGCAGGAGGCAAGACCGACAGATGAAAACCCATTGAATTTCTGTGAACATACAGTGAACATACACAAACCCAAATTAAAAACACAATAAAATCCTGAAACCAATATTGTACTGTATGTAAACTTATTAGAATTTAAATACAAATCAATCAGAGCTGCCAGTCAATACGGCGAAGTAGGGGGACCCGAAGTTCCCTCTTCCCTCAAACACAGCAGTGTTGAGGCCAGAGGACTTGGAATTCTAAGAGTCCAGGCTGCAGAGTAACAGATACATCTCCAGGGGCCCACAGGGACAACTTGGTGGGCCACAGGTGCATGATTATGAACCAGGAGAGATAAAACGGGCGGCATAAGAACAGAGGGGAGGAATCCCCTCCTGTGGAGAAATAAAAGGAAGAGAAAGAGAGGCTGTGGAAATGTGGGATTGTATTTTGACAAGAGAAAAACCATGGGCTGGGGACTGGAAAAAAACAGAGAAAGATCCAATTTCTTTCTTTCTTTTTTTTTTGTCTTTGTGAAAACTTTATTTCTCTCATATAATCTCTATGTAATAATCATTAGCCAACCTTTTAAATACATTGCAAATCTATCTTTTGCTAGTTCTAATTTTTATATAAGCAATTTTATTTTTTCCTTAAATTCCCATAGATTTTATTTTCTTCTTATGGTGCCCCACAATCTCCATTTGCCCATACTTAAGTGAATAAATATTTGTTTTAGTAGTAGATAATGTGCACAAAACCGAAAACCCAGATCTTTAATGTAGCTCTCCACAGAAAATTTTTCCTCTGATCTTAAGAGCTTTTCCAATCTCAAAACTGTTGACTATTATTCCAGAATGCAGTGGTCCATGGGTTATTCCTGACAAACAGGTAGTATTTGCCCAGTTTTCCATTAGGTACCTCCCAACTTTGGGAGGGTGGTAGTATCTAATTTCTAACAGCAGCTAGATTGGAGCCAGCTTCCCTGTTCGTGTGCCTGGGGAGAAGGAGAACCAGCCTTGGGCTTGGTAACTAGCTCAGAGGCACAGTCTGCAGTCAGAGAAACCAATCTGCTACCTTGAGTGCTGGGGGAAAAAGGCAAAGAGTCATTCCAAGGACAGAAGACCTTACTTGTACCTGCCAGCCAGAGACCTTTTGTTGGCTGGCTGAGCAGAGTGGCACTTCCCTGGAACCAGGGCGTGTGGGCAGAGTGGGATCATTTAAGACATTAGGGTTTGAATCCCAGCCAAGCACCTGGGAGGCATGGGAGACTCTGGAGCGGACAAAACCCACCCACTCGCACCCACTCAGCACAGTGAGGATGGCCTGAATAGTGGTTTGGGACACCTGGTCCAGAGAGGAGAGACTGGGGTGTCGCCATTTTTCTCCCAATCACCAAAAAGGTGGGGCTTCAGGGAAGCCGCCTACACCAAACCACGCCCTTCTGTGCCTGGTACCTGTGTATCTACAGGGGCAAGATTGACACTGACCAACCACACAGGCCCTCCTCCTGATCAGTGCAGCCACCAGTTCCAAGGCACCTAGCAGTTTTGCATTTTCTGATTTAATTCTCGGTCAATTCTTATTTTATATCCCTTTCTTCCTCTTATTTCTTCCTTTCTCTAGTCTGGCTATTCTGGTTGTTGTATTATTTAAGCAGACATATTTAATCTATTCTTTTTACACCTCTTCTGTATCTCCTTTATTATTTTCCTCTCTCTCTCTGGATTAAGCCATATAGTTTCTCTGCTTGGTCAATTTTCTTTTCTTTTCTTTTTCCCTGCCCCTATCATTTCTCTCTTTGTATGGGATAAGGTTTCTTCCACCACAACCCGCCACCTTTTTAATATTTTTTTCCAGGGTTGCTTCAACAAACAACTCAAAGCACACCTGGTAGAAGGTCCAAACCACCATTATGAGTAGGGAGATAAAGCAACCAGAGTCACAACAGAGAGAATATAACATACTCCAAAAACACCTCCTGAAGGGTCAGGCCCTGGACAGCATATGACCCCATTTTAACATAGTAGTGCTTACAGGTGCAGGACACATAACAAGCTATTAAAATACATAAGAGACAGAAAACTAGCCAAAATGGCAAAATGGAAGAATTCTCCTCAAAAGAAATTCCAGGAGAAATGACAGCTAGAGAATTGCTCAAAACAGATATAAACAATATATCTAATCAAGAATTTAGAATAATAGTCATAAGATTAATCTCTGGGCTTGAAAAAAACATAGAAGACAGCAGAGACTCTATTACTGCAGAGATCAAGGAACCAAAAAATAGTCACAACGAATTAAGATAAGAAATACTGTAAATGAGGTGAAAAGTAAACTAGATGCAGAGACACCAAGTATGGAAGAAGCAGAGGGGAGAATAAGTAAAATAGAAGAAAAAATTATGGAAAATAATAAAGCCAAGAAAACGAGAGATAAAAAAATACTAAACCATGAGGAGAGAATTAGAGAACTAAGTGATTCAATGAAACATAATATATCTGTATCATAGGCGTTCCAGAAGAAGAAGGAAGAGAGAAAGGGAATGAAGGTTTACTTAAACAAATTATAGCTGAGAACTTCCCTAATCTGGGGAAGGAAGCAGACATCCAAATCCAGGAGGCTCAGAGAACTCCCTTCAGACATAACAGGAATAGGTCTTCTCCATGACATATCATAGTGAAACTGGAAAAAAAAAAAACAAAGATAAAGAGAGAATTCTGAAAGCAGCTAGGGACAAATGGTCCTTAAACTACAAGGGAAGACACATAAGGGCAGTAGCAGACATGTCCACTGAAACCTGTCAGGTCAGAAGGGAGTGGCAGGAAATATTCAATGTGCTGAATAGGAAAAATATGCAGCCAAGAATCCTTTATACAGCAAGGCTGTCATTCAGAATAGGACAGATAAAGGCCTTCCCAGACAAACAAAAACTGAAGGAGTTCATGACCACTAACCCAGCCCTGCAAGAGATCCTAAGGGGGACTCTGTGAGTGGAATGCCGCAAAGACTACAGAGGACCAGAGATATCACCACAAGCATAAGACCTACAGATAATACAATGACACTAAATCCATCTTTCAATAATAATGCTGAATGTAAACAGACTAAATGCTCCAATCGAAAGACATAGGGTATCAGAATGGATAAAAAAACGAGATCTATCTACATGCTGTCTACAAGAGACCCATTTTAGACCTGTGGACACCTTCAAATTGAAAGTGAGGGGATGGACAACCATCTATCATGCTACTGGAAGTCAAAAGACAGCTAGAGTAGCCATACTTATATCAGACAAACTAGATTTTAAACTAAAGGCTGTAACAAGAGATGAAGAAGGGCATTATATCATAATTACATGGTCTACCCATCAAGAAGAGCTAACAACTATAAATGTCTATGCCCCCAATTTGAAGTGCCCAAATATATAAATCAATTAACCACAAACATAAGCAATCTTATTGATAAGAATACGGTAATTGCAGGTGACTTTGATATGCCACTTACAACAATGGACAGATCATCTAGGCAGAAAATCAATAAAGAAACAATGACTGTGAATGATACCCTGGACCAGATGAACTTGACATATATATTCAGAACTTTTCATCCAAAAGCAACAGAATACACATTCTTCTCGAGTGCACATGGAACATTCCCCAAGATAGATCACATACTGGGTCACAAAATAGCCCTCAATAAATATAAAAGAATTGAGATCATACCATGCATATTTTCAGATCACAATGCTATGAAACTTGGAATCAGCCACAAGAAAAAATTTGGAAGTTTTCCAAATGCATGCAGGTTAAAGAACATCCTACTAAAAAATGAATGGGTCAACCAGGCAATTAGAGAAGAAATTTAAAAAAAAAGAACGAAGCAAATGAAAATGAAAACATGACAGTCCAAACTCTTTGGGATACAGCAAAGGCAGTTCTAAGAGGAAAATACATTGCAATCCAGGCCTACCTCAAGAAACAAGAAAAATCCCAAATACAAAATCTAAAAGCACACTTAAAGGAACTAGAGGCAGAACAGCAAAGAAACCCCAAAGCTAGCAGAAGAAGAGAAATAAGACAGATTAGAGAATATGAAATAAACAATATATAATACAAAATAAAAAAAACAACAACCCAGTAGAACAGATCAATTAATCTAAGAGTTGGTTTTTTGAAAAAATAAACAGAATTGATAAACCCCTAGCCAGACTTCTCAAAAAGAAAAGGATGCAAACAGATAAAATCACAAATGGAAAAAGACAGATCACAACCAATACCACAGAAATATAAACAATTATTAGAGAATACTATGAAAAAGTATATGCCAACAAACTGGACAACCTGGGAGAAATGGACAAATTCCTAGACACCCACACACTACCAAACAGGAAGATATAGAAGATTTGAACATACCCATAACCAGCAAAGAAATTGAATCAGTTATCAAAAATCTCCCAACAAATTAGAGTCCTGGGCCAGATGGCTTCCCAGGGCAATTCTACCAGACATTTAAAGCAGAGTTAATACCTATTCTTCTCAAGCTATTCCAAAAAATAGAAATGGAAAGAAAGCTTCCAGACTCATTATATGAATCCAGCATTACTTTGAGTCCCAAACCAGAGACCCCATAAGAAAGGAGAATTTTAAGCCAATATCCCTGATGAACATGGATGCAAAAATTCTCAACAAGATAATAGCAAATCGAATCCAACAGTATATTAAAAGAATTATTCACCATGATCAAGTGGGATTTATTCCTGGGCTGCAGGGCTGGTTCAATATTTGCAAATCAATCAGTGTGATACATCATATTAATAGAAGAAAGTATAAGAACTATATGATCCTTTCAATAGATGCAGAAAAAGTATTTGACAAAATACAGCATCCTTTCCTAATAAAAACCCTCAAGAAAGTTGGGATAGAAGGAACATACCTTAAAATCATAAGAGCCGTATATGAAAAGCCCACAGCTAATATCATCCTCAATGGGGAAAAACTGGAGAGCTTTCCCCCTGAGATCAGGAACACGACAGGGATGCCCACTCTCACCGCTGTTGTTTAACATAGTGTTGGAAGTCCTAGCCTCAGCAATCGGACAACAAAATGAAATCTAAGGCATCAAAAATTGGCAAAGAAGGAGTCAAACTTTCACTTTTCGCAGATGACACGATACTCTACATGGAAAACCCAACAAACTCCACCAAAAAGCTGCTAGCACTGATACATGAATTCAGCAAAGTTGCAGGGTACAAAATCAATGTACAGAAATCGGTTGCATTTCTATACACCAATAATAAAACAGCAGAAAGAGAAATTAAGAAATCGATCCCTTTTACAATTGCACTAAGAACCATAAAAATATCTACGAATAAACCTAACGAAAGATGTAAAAGATCTATATGCTGAAAACTATAGAAAACTTATGAAGTAAACTGAAGAATACACAAAAACATGGAAAAACATTGGAAGAATAAATATTGTTAAAATGTCAATACTACCCAAAGCAATCTACACATTCAAAGCAAAACCAATCAAAATTGCACCAGCATTCTTCTTAAAGCTAGAACAAACAATCCTAAAATTTGTATGGAACCACAAAAGACCCCAAATAGCCAAAGTAATGTTGAAAAAGAAAACCAAAGCAGGAGGCATCACAATCCTGGATATCAAGCTGTATTACAAAGCTGTAATCATCAAGACAGTATGGTATTGGCACAAAAACAGACACACAGGCCAATGGAATAGAATAGAGAACCCAGAACTGGACCCACAAACATATGGTCAACTAATCTTTGACAAAGCAGGAAAGAGTATCCAATGGAAAAAAGACAGTCTCTTTACCAAATGGTGCTGGGAAAACTGGACAGACTCATGCAGAAGAATGAAACTGGACCATTTTCTTACACCATACACAAAAATAAACTCAAAATGGATGAAAGACCTAAATGTGAAACATTTAACCATCAAAACTCCAGAGGAGGAAAGAGGCAACAACTTCTCGACCTTAGCCGCAGCAGTTTCTTGCTCAACACATCTCCAAAGGCAAGGGAAATAAAAGCAACAATGAACTATTGGGACCTCATGAAGATAAAAAGCTTCTGCACTGCAAAGGAAACAACCAACAAAACTAAAAGACAACTGATGGATTGGGAGAAGATATTTGCAAATGACATATCAGATAAAGGGTTAGTATCCAAAATCTATAAAGAACTTACCAAACTGAATACCCAAAAAACAAATAATCCAGTGAAGAAATGGGCAGAAGACATGAATAGACACTCTTCCAAAGAAGTCATCCAGATGGCCAACAGACACATGAAAAGATGTTCAACATGACTCATCATCAGGGAAATAAAATCAAAACCACATTGAGATACCACCTCACACTGGTCAGAGTGGCTAAAATTAACTCAGGAAACAAGAGAGGTTGGTGAGGATGTGGAGAAACAGGAACCCTCTTGCACTGTTGTTAGGAATGCAAACTGGTGCAGACGCTCTGGAAAACAGTGTGGAGGTTCCTCAAAAAATTAAAAATAGAGGGGCACCTGGGTGGTTCAGTCAGTTGAGCATCTGATTTCAGTTGAGGTCATGATCTCATGCCCTGTGAGTTCGAGTACTGCGTCAGGCTCTGTGATGACAGCTCAGAGCCTGCAGCCTGCTTCGGTTTCTGTGTCTCCATCTCTCTCTGCCCCTTCCCCACTTGTTTTCATTCTCTTTCTCTCTCTCTCTCTCCCCCACCCCAAAAGTAAATAAACGTCAAAAAATGGTTTTTTTTTAATTTAAAAATAGTATTACCCTAGGACCCAGTAATAGCACTACTAGGAATTTATCCAAATGATACAGGAGTGCTGATTCATAGGAACACATGTACTCCAATATTTACAGCAGCGCTGTCAACAATAGCCAAATTATGGAAACAGCCCAAATGCCATCAACTGATGGATGGATAAAGAAGATGTGGTTTATATATACACAATGGAACACTACTTGGCAATGAGAAAGAATGAAATCCTGCCATTTGTAACAACATGGATGGAACTGGAGGGTATTATGCTAAGTAAAATAAGTCAGAGAAAGACAGATATCATGTTTCACTCATATGTGGAACTTGACAAACTTACCAGAAGACCATGGGGGAAGGGAAGGGGAAAAATAGTTTCAAACAGAGAGGGAGGCAAGCCATAAGAGACTCCTAAATACAGAGAACAAACTGAGGGTTGACGGGGGGAGGGGGAATGGGTGAAGGGCATTGAGGAGGGCACTTGCTGGCATGAGCACTGGGTGTTGTATGTAAGTGATGAATCATCGGAATCTACCCCCAAAACCAAGAGCACACTGTATACACTGTATGTTAGCTAACTTGAGAATAAATTATGTTGAAAATAAATAAATAAATAAATAAATAAATAAATAAATAAATAAATAAAATCAGTCAACCACTCAATCAATAACAATAAAAAAAACAGAAACATAATACTAGCTCCAGTCTCTGGCCTGACAGGTAAAGAGCTCTATCTCCCCAATAAGAAAATGGCTGAGCAAATTGAAATCAATAACTCCTCTTAGAATCCATCAGAGAATTGCAGTCATAGGGCAAACCAATGCCCTAATAACTGGAGAGACAGGCTAAGTGCTCACAGCTTACCAGGAACAGAGGCTGGAGCCTGAAACAGGAAGGGAAAGGGGACCCATAAGGATGAACACTGGAGGCCACGCCTAGCTGGCGTGAGAGTTAAAAAGTCATGGTCTCAGGGGAGCCCTAAACTTTCCTGAGACATACCAGGGTCTTGCCCTCAACAACAGAGAAAATCCCCTCAGGCTTCTAGCAAGTGGGAACAGAGTAATGGCGATGGACTGAACTGTGTGTTCCCTCCAAATTCGTGTGTCAAGGCTCCTAAGCCCCCAATGTGACTATATTTGGAGTTAAGACTTTCAGGAGGTAATTAAGGTTAAATAAACTCATATGGGTGGGGTCCTAATCTGACAAGACTGTGACCTTTTAAGAAGAAGTAGAGCCCTGTGTCTCTCCCTCTTAGTGCCCATGCGGAAGAAAGGCCATGTGAGGACACAGTGAGAAGGCAGCTGTCTGTAAGCCAGGAATTAGGGCTCTCACCAGCAACCAAATCAGTCGGGACTTGTCCTGGACTTCTGGCCTCCAGAACTATGAGACAATAAATTATTGTCGTTTAAGTGCTCCAGCCTATGGCATTTTGTTACAGCAGCTGAAGACACTAACACAATGGCCATTCTGAGGGATACTTGGAGCGTTCTGTTCCCCTCCTGCCCAAGAGAAACTACTTTATCAGAGCTTAACCAACCCCAGCCCATCCAGCCTTTCTGTCTCAGCACACACCACCTCTCAGAGTGGCTAAAGTAATAGTGCCAACACCTAATGCTGGCAAGGATGTGAAGAAAATAGATCGCTGGGTGAGAATGTAAACTGTTAAAGCCACTCTGGATAACAGTTGGGCCTTTTCATACAGAACTAAACATGTAACTACCATTTGCACTTTTGGTGAAATGAAAACTTATGTTCATAAAAAAAACCTACATAGGAATGTTCAGAGCAGCTTTATTTGTGATAGGCCAAAACTGGAATCATCCCAGCTATCCTTTAAAAGGGGAGTGATACAATGGAGTACTACGTGGCAATGAGAAAGAATGAAATATGGCCTTTTGTAGCAACATGGATGGAACCGGAGAGTGTTATGCTAAGTGAAATAAGCCATACAGAGAAAGACAGATACCATATGTTTTCACTCTTATGTGGATCCTGAGAAACTTAACAGAAACCCATGGGGGAGGGGAAGGGGAAAAAAACAAAAAAGGAGGTTAGAGTGGGAGAGAGCCAAAGCATAAGAGACTCTTAAAAACTGAGAACAAACTGAGGGTTGATGGGGGGTGGGAGGGAGGGGAGGGTGGGTGATGGGTATTGAGGAGGGCACCTTTTGGGATGAGCACTGGGTGTTGTATGGAAACCAATTTGACAAAAAACTTCATATATTGAAAAAAATTTAAAAAAATAAAAAATATAAAAGGGGAGTGATAAAAGGCGGCTGGGTGGCTCAGTCAGTTGAACATCTGACTCTGGCTCAGGTCATGATCTCACAGTTTCTGAGTTCGAGCCCCACATCAGGTTCTGTGCTGACAGCTCGGAGCCTGGAGCCTGCTTCAGATTCTGTGTGTCCGTCTCTCTCTGCCCCTCCCCTGCTTCCGCTATGTCTCCCTCTCTCTCAAAAATAAATAAACATTAAAAAAAAAAAAAGAATCAAAGGTGAGTGTTGGGGTGCCTGGGTGGCTTAGTCAGTTAAGCATCAGACTTTGGCTCAGGTCACGATCTCATGGTTAATGAGTTCAAGCCCTGTGTCAGGCTCTGTGCTGACAGCTCAGAGCCTGGAGCCTGATTTAGATTCTGTGTCTCCTTCTCTCTCTGCCCCTCCCCAACTTGCACTCTGTCTCTCTCTCTCAAAAATGAACAAACACTGGGGAGAAGAGGGTAGCGTAGGAGGGTGCTGGGCTCACCGTGTCCTGCTGATCACCTAGATTCCACCCACATCTGCCTAATTTACCCTGATAACCACCAGAAGACTAGCAGAACAGACTCTCCAGGGCCAAGCATAGACGAGAAACTCACGGAAGAGGATAGGAAGGGCGGAGAGGCAGTGCGCACTACATGGACTGGCAGGAGGGAGCCAGGGCGGTGGAGAGGCAGCCAGCCCACCCAGCAAGGCAGAGCCCCCAACTGGCTTGCAAAAGCGGAGGGGCCGGATGGAGTGTGTTCTGACAGCCAATGGGACTTAACATCTGGAATGTTATAAGTCAAAAGCTCTGCTCAGAGAGTGGGAGGGAGAGTTGTTGAGCCCCGGAGGACAGAGCTCAGCTTGGCAGGAAACAAAGGTGCTGGGAAGCGCCGTCTCCCTGCCCATCCCCCAGCCAAAATCCCAAAGGGTACCATTTTCCGTCATGGAACTTGCCTGCACTGCACAAACACCCAACACTGTGCTTCTGTGGATCCATCCCTCCAATGGGTCTGCCTCCCTCCTGGTGCCGCAGGGCCCCTCCTGAAGCGGACCACTGAAGGCAAAGTGAGCAGAGTCTGCCCCTCCCACCCCTGTGCACCTTGCGGATCCAACCTGGCTAATATGCCAGATCCCATAGAAGCAGTACCACAAGACTGGCAGTGTGCAAGTAGCCCAGACAGAGACCACACCACTCCACAGTGAGTCCTGCCCCTGGGAGAGGGGAAGATAAGGTACACACCAGTCTGACTGTGGCCCCAGAGTTGGGCTGGGGGCAGACATCAGGTCTGACTGCGCCCGTCCACCAACACAAGTTACTCCAGAGAGCACAGAGGAGGAGCCCTGCAGTTCCCCGCCACTCCGGGGACTATCCAAAATGACGAAACGGAGGAATTCTCCTCAAAGGAAACTCCAGGAAGTAGCAACAGCTAACGAACTGATCAAAAACGATTTAAGCAATATAGCAGAAAATGAATTTAAAATAAGAGTCATAAAATTAATTGCTGGGCTTGAAAAAAGTGTAGAGGACAGCAGAGAATCTATTACTACAGAGATCAAGGGACTAGGACACAGTCAGCAGGAGCTAAAAAATGCTATAAATGAGCTGCAAAATAAAATGGAGGTGACCACAGCTTGGATTGAAGTGGCAGAGGAGAGAATAGGTGAATTAGAAGATAAAATTATGGAAAAAGAAGAAGCTGAGAAAAAGAGAGATAAAAAAATCCAGGAGTATGAGGGGAAAATTAGAGAACTAAGTGACATAATTAAACGAAATAATGTACGCATAGTTGGGATTCCAGAGGAGGAAGAGAGAGGGAAAGGTGCTGAAGGTGTACTTGAAGAAATCATAGCTGAGAACTTCCCTGACTGGGGAAGGAAAAAGGCATTGAAATCCAAGAGGCACAGAGAACTCCTTTTAGACGTAACTTGAATCGATCTTCTGCATGATATATCATAGTGAAACTGGCAAAATACAAGGATAAAGAGAGAATTCTGAAAGCACCTAGGAATAAACATGCCCTAACATATAAAAGGAGACCAATAAGACTCGTGACGGATCTGTCTACCGAAACTTGGCAGGCCAGAAAGGAATGGCAGGAAGTCTTCAATGTGATGAACAGAAAAAATATGCAGCTGAGAATCCTTTATCCAGCAAGTCTGTCATTTAGAATAGAAGGAGAGATAAAGGTCTTCCCAAACAAACAAAAACTGAAGTAACTCATAACCCCTAAACCAGCCCTACAGGAGATCCTAAGGGGGATTGTGTGAGTGAAATGTTGCAAGGACCACAAAGTACCAGAGACATCACTACAAGCATGAAACTTACAGACATCACAATGACTCTAAACCCATATCTTTCTATAATAACACCAAATGTAAGTGGACTAAATGCACTAACCAAAAGACATAGGGTATCAGAATGGATAAAAAAAACAAGATCCATCTATTTGCTGTCTACAAGAGACTCATTTTAGACCTGAGGACACCTTCAGATTGAAAGTGAGGGGATGGAGAACTATCTATCATGCTACTGGAAGTCAAAAAACAGCTGGAGTAGCCATACTTATATCAGACACACTAGATTTCAAATTAAAGGCTGTAACAAGAGATGAAGAAGGGCATTATATAATAATTACAGGGTCTATCCATCAGGAAGAGCTAACAATTATAAATGTCTATGCACCAAATATGGGAGCCCCCAAATATATAAAACAATTACTTACAAACATAAACAACCTTATAGATAAGAATGTGGTAATTGCAGGGGACTTTAATACTCCACTTACAACATTGGATAGATCATCTAGACACAGGATCAATAAAGAAACAAAGACCCTGAATGATACACTGGATCAGATGGACTTGATAGACATATTTAGAACTCTGCATCCCAAAGCAACAGAATATACTTTCTTCTCAAGTTCACATGGAACCTTCTCCAAGATAGATCACATACTGGGTCACAAAACAGCCCTTCATAAGTATACAAGAATTGAGATCATACCATGCATACTTTCAGACCACAATGCAATAAAGCTTGAAATCAACCACAAGAAAAAGTCTAGAAAACCTCCAAAAGCATGGAGCTTAAAGAACACCCTACTAAAGAATGAATGGGTCAACCAGGCAATTAGAGAAGAAATTAAAAAATATATGGAAACAAATGAAAAGGAAAATACAACAATCCAAACGCTTTGGGATGCAGCAAAGGCAGTCCTGAGAGGAAAATACATTGCAATCCAGGCCTATCTCAAGAAACAAGAAAAGTCCCAAATACAAAATCTAACAGCACACCTAAAGGAAATAGAAGCAGAACAGCAAAGACACCCCAAATCCAACAGAAGAAGAGAAATAATAAAGATCAGAGCAGAAATAAACAATATATATCTAAAAAACTGTAGAGCAGATCAATGAAACCAAGAGTTGGTTTTTTGAAAAAATAAACAGAATTGATAAACCTCTAGCCAGGCTTCTCAAAAAGAAAAGGGAGATGACCCAAATAGATAAAATCATGAATGAAAATGGAATTATTACAACCAATCCCTCAGAGATATAAGCAATTATCAGGGAATACTATGAAAAATTATATGCCAACAAACTGGACAACCTGGAAGAAATGGACAAATTCCTAAACACCCACACGCTTCCAAAACTCAATCAGGAGGAGATAGAAAGCTTGAACAGACCCATAACCAGCGAAGAAATTGAATCAGTCATCAAAAATCTCCCAACAAATAAGAGTCCAGGACCAGATGGCTTCCCAGGGGAATTCTACCAGACATTTAAAGCAGAGATAATACCTATCCTTCTCAAGCTATTCCAAAAAATAGAAAGGGAAGAAAAACTTCCAGACTCGTTCTATGAAGCCAGCATTACTTTGATTCCTACACCAGACAGAGACCCAGTAAAAAAAGAGAACTACAGGCCAATATCCCTGCTGAATATGGATGCAAAAATTCTCAATAAGATACTAGCAAATTGAATTCAACAGCATATAAAAAGAATTATTCACCATGATCAAGTGGGATTCATTCCTGGGCTGCAGGACTGGTTCAACATTTGCAAATCAATCAATGTGATACATCACATTAATAAAAGAAAAGAACCATATGATCCTGTCAATCGATGCAGAAAAAGCATTTGACAAAATTCAGCATTCTTTCTTAATAAAAACCCTCGAGAAAGTCGGGATAGAAGGAACATACTTAAACATCATAAAAGCCATTTATGAAAAGCCCACAGCTAACATCATCCTCAATGGGGAAAAACTGAGAGCTTTTTCCCTGAGATCAGGAACACGACAGGGATGTCCACTCTCACCGCTGTTGTTTAACACAGTGTTGGAAGTTCTAGCATCAGCAATCAGACAACAAAAGGAAATCAAAGGCATCAAAATTGGCAAAGATGAAGTCAAGCTTTCACTTTTTGCAGATGACATGATATTATACGTGGAAAATCCGACAGACTCCACCAAAAGTCTCCTAGAACTGATACATGAATTTAGCAAAGTTGCAGGATACAAAATCAATGTACAGAAATCAGTTGCATTCTTATACACTAATAATGAAGCAACAGAAAGACAAATAAAGAAACTAATCCCATTCACAACTGCACCAAGTATCATAACATACTTAGGAATAAACCTAACGAAAGATGTAAAAGATCTGTATGCTGAAAACTACAGAAAGCTTATGAAGGAAATTCAAGAAGATATAAAGAAATGGAAAAACATTCTGTGCTCATGGATTGGAAGAATAAATATTGTTAAAATGTCAATACTACCCAAAGCTATCTACACATTCAATGCAATCCCAATCAAAATTGCACCAGCATTCTTCTTGAAACTAGAACAAGCAATCCTAAAATTTGCATGGAACCACAAAAGGCCCCAAATAGCCAAAGTAATTTTGAAGAAGAAGACCAAAGCAGGAGGCATCACAATCCCAGACTTTAGCCTCTACTACAAAGCTGTAATCATCAAGACAGCATGGTATTGGCACAAAAAAGACACATAGACCAAAGGAATAGAATAGAAACCCCAGAACTAGACCCACAAAAGCATGGCCAAATAATCTTTGACAAAGCAGGAAAGAATATCAAATGGAAAATAGTCTCTTTAACAAATGGTGCTGGGAGAACTGGACAGCAACATGCAGAAGGATGAAACTAGACCACTTTCTTACACCATTCACAAAGACAAACTCAAAATGAATAAAGGACTTGAATGTGAGACAGGAAACCATCAAAACTCTAGAGGAGAAAGCAGGAAAAGACCTCTCTGACCTCAGCCGCAGCAATTTCTTACTTGACACATTCCCAAAGGCAAGGGAATTAAAAGCAAAAATGAACTATTGGGACCTCATGAAGATAAAAAAATTCTGCACTGCAAAGGAAACAATCAACAAAACTAAAAGGCAAGCAACAGAATGGGAAAAGATATTTGCAAATGACATATAGGACAAAGGGCTAGTATCCAAAATCTATAAAGAGCTCACCAAACTCCACACCCGAAAAACAAATAATCCAATGAAAAAATGGGCAGAAAACATGAATAGACACTTCTCTAAAGAAGACATCCAGATGGCCAACAGGCACAGGAAAAGATGTTCAACGTCGCTCCTCATCAGGGAAATACAAATCAAAACCACACACAGATATCACCTCATGCCAGTGAAGAGAGGCTAAAATAAACAAAAGAGGAGACTATAAATGCTGGAGAGGATGTAGAGAAACGGGAACCCTCTTGCACTGTTGGTGGGAATGCAAACAGGTGCAGCCGCTCTGGAAAACAGTGTGGAGGTTCCTCAGAAAATTAAAAATAGACTTACCCTATGACCCAGCAGTAGTACTGCTAGGAATTTACCCAAGGGATACAGGAGTACTGATGCATAGGGGCACTTGTACCCCAATGTTTATAGCAGCACTCTCAACAATAGCCAAATTATGGAAAGAGCCTAAATGTCCATCAACTGATGAATAGATAAAGAAATTGTGGTTTATATACACAATGGAATACTACGTGGCAATGAGAAAGAATGAAATCTGGCCTTTTGTAGCAACATGGATGGAACTGGAGAGTGTTATGCTAAGTGAAATAAGTCATACAGAGAAGGACATATTCCATATGTTTTTACTCCTATGTGGATCCTGAGAAACTTAACAGAAGACCATGGGGGATGGGAAGAAAAAAAAATGGTTAGAGAGGGAGGGAGCCAAAACATAAGAGACTCCTAAAAACAGAACAAACTGAGGGTTTATGGGGGGGTGGGTGATGGGCTTGAGGAGGGCACCTGTTAAATGAGCACTGGGTGTTGTATGGAAACCAATTTGATAATAAATTTCATAATAGAAAAAAAAGTGAATAAACATTAAAAAAATTAAAAAAAGAAAACGTGAGTGTTAAATTGTGGTATATCAACCCAATGGACTAATATTCAGCAATAAAAAGAAGCGAACTACTGTACAGGCAACACTTCCCTGAATCTCCAGGGAAGTATGATGTGCAAGAAAAGTCATTCCCAAAGGTTACATTCTGTGTGATTCTTTTTAAACAACATTTTGAAATGATAGTTTTAGAAATCAAGGACTGATGAGTGATTGTAGGGGTTAGAGGCTGGAGGAAGGAAGGAAGTAGGTATGGGTATAAAAGAGCAACATGAAGGATCCTTGAGGAGTTGAAACTGTTTAGTATCTTGACTGTGGTGGTGGATACATGAATGCACAGAGGCAATAAAATCAAATGGAACTCAATACACACACCTCCCCCCCACACAGACATACGCCCCCCCCACAGACATACACATACACACATGCATGCATACACATACACACATACACCACACATATACACATACATACACCAATACACACATATGTACACAGTGACACACACACACACACACACACACACACACACACACTCACATGAGTACACAAGTAAAACTGGGGAAATGTGAATAACACCCATGTATTGCATCAACATCAATAGATTGTTTAAAATATTTGTTATAGGCTAATTCCTGTCCACCCAAAATTATATGTTGAAGTTCATACTCTCAATACCTCAGAATGTGACTTTATTTAGAGACAGGGTCTTTAAAGAGGTGATTAAGGGAAAAAGAGGTGTTATGAGCGTGCTCTAATCTGATAGTGTCCTATTAAGAAGAGATTAGGATACCAACATGTAAGAGGGAAGACCACATGAGGACACAGGAAGAAGACAGCCATCTACAAGAGAGGCTTCAGGGGCGCCTGGGTGGCTCAGTCGGTTAAGCGTCCGACTTCAGCTCAGGTCATGATCTCGCAGTTCGTGAGTTCAAGCCCTGTGTTGGGCTCTGTGCTGACAGCTCAGAGCCTGGAGCCTGTTTCAGATTCTTGTCTCCCTCTCTCTCTGACCCTCCCCTGTTCATGCTCTGTCTCTCTCTGTCTCAAAAATAAATAAACGTTAAAAAAAATTTTACAAGAGAGGCTTCATGAAATTAACCCACCAACCCCTTGATCTTGGACCTCTAACCTTGAGAATTGTAAGGAAATATATTTCTGTTGTGTAAGCCACTCAGTCTGCGGTATTTTGTTATGGCAGCCTTAGCAGACTAATATATATATTATACTATAGTTTTGTAAAATGTTACCAGTGGAAGATTCAAAACCTTTGGGATGCAGCAAAAGCAGTCATAAAAGGGAAGTTTATAGGAATACAGGTCTACCTCAAGAAGCAAGAAAAATCTCAAATAAACAACCTACCCTTATACCTAAAGGAGCGAGAAAAAGAAAAACAAAAAAAACCCAAAACCAGTAGAAGGAAGGAAATAATAAAGATTAGAACAGATACAAATTATATAGAAACTAAAAACCAAAACAAAACAAAAAGCAGAACTGATCAATGAAACCAGGAGGTAGTTCTTTGAAAAGTTAATAAAATTAATAATCCTCCAGCTAGACCAATCAAAAATAAAAGAGAAAGGACCCAAATATATAAAATCACAAATGGGAGAGAAGAAATAACCAACACCACAGAAATACAAACTATGAAAAATTATATGCCAACAAACTAGACAACCTGGAAGAAATGGATAAATTCCTAGAAACATATAGCCTACTAAAACTGAAAAAAGAAAAAATTTAAACAGACCAATAACCAGCAAAGAAATTGAATCAGTAATCAAAAATCTCCCAACAAAACTCTAGGATCAGATGGCTTCACAGGCAAATTCTACCAAATATTTTTTTAAAATTTATTTCTTTATTTTGAGAGAGAGGGAGAGGGAAAGGAAGAGGGAGAGGGAGAGAGAGAGGGAGAGAGAGAGGGAGAGAGAGAAAGTGAGCACACGAGCAGGGGAGAGGCAGAGAGAGAGGGAGACAGAGAGAATCCCAAACAGGTTCTGCTGTCAGTGCAGAGCCTGATACGGAGCTTGAACTCAGGAACTGCAACGTCATGACCTGAGCCAAAACCAAGAGTCAGACACTTAACCCACTGGCCACCCAGGTGCCCCAATTCTAACAAACATTTAAACAACAGTTAATACCTATTCTTCTCAAACTATTCAAAAAATTAGAAAAGGGAGGAAAACTGCCAAATTCATTCTATCATTACCCTGATACCAAAACCAAAGACTCCACTAAAAAAGAGAACTACAGGCCTGTTTCTCTGATGAACATGACTGTAAAAATTCTCAATAAAATACTAGCAAAACAAATCCAACAATACATTAAAAGAATAATTCACCATGATCAAGTGGGATTTATTCCTGGGTTGCAGGCCTGGTTCAATATTTGCAAATCAATCAATGTGGCACATTGCATTAATAAAAGAAAAGGTAAGAACCATATGATCATTTCAATAGATGAGGAAAAAGCATTTGATAAAGTACAACACCCATTCATGATAAAAACTCTCAACACAGTAGGTTTAGAGGAAACATACCTCAACATGATAAAGGTCATATATGCAAAATCCAGAGCTAGAATCATCCTCAATGGCATTTGAAAACTGAGAACTTTTCCTCTCTGATCAGGAGCAAGACAGGAATGTCCACTCTCACCACTTTAATCAACATGGTACTAGAAGTCCTAGCCATAGAAATCAGACAACAAAAAGAAATAAAAAGCGTCAAAATTGGCAAGGAAGAGGTGAAACTTTCATCATCTGCAGATGATATGATACTATATAGAGAAAACCCAAAAGACTCCACAAAAAAAACTGCTAGAACTGATAAAAGAATTCAGTAAAGTTGCAGGATGCAAAATCAATGCACAGAAATCTGCTGCATTTTAGACATAATGAAGGAGCAGAAAGAGAAATTAAGGAATCAGTCCCATTTATTATTACACAAAGACAATAAGATACCTAGGAATAAACCTAACCAAAGAGCTGAAAGACTATAAAACACTGATGAAAGAAACTGAAAATGACACAAAAACGTGGAAAGACTTCCATGTGCATGGGTAAGAAGGACAAATATTGCTAAAATATGTATCTATACATTATATCTATGCTACCAGATATATCTATATATATTTATAGTATATATAGTATATATCTATACTACCAAAAGCAATCTACACATTTAATAGAATCCCTTTCCAAATACCAACAGCATTTTTCACAGAACTAGAACAAGAAACCCTACAATTTGTATGGAACCACAAAAGGCACCAGATAGCCAAAGCAATCCTGAAAAAGAAAAGCAAAGCTGGAGACATCACAATTCTGGACTTCAAGCTATATTACAAAGCTGTAGTAATCAAAACAGTATGGAACTGTCACAAAAATAGACACAATCATCAATAGAATAGAATAGAGGGGCGCCTGGGTGGCGCAGTTGGTTAAGCGACCGACTTCAGCCAGGTCACGATCTCGCGGTCCGTGAGTTCAAGCCCCGCATCAGGCTCTGGGCTGATGGCTCAGAGCCTGGAGCCTGTTTCCGATTCTGTGTCTCCCTCTCTCTCTGCCCCTCCCCCGTTCATGCTCTGTCTCTCTCTGTCCCAAAAATAAATAAACGTTGAAAAAAAAAAAAAAAAAAAAAAAAAAAAAAAAAAAGAATAGAATAGAAAACCCAGAAATGAACCCACAACTGTATGGTCATTTAATCTTTGACAAAGCAGGGAAGAATATCCATTGGGAAAGAGACAGTCTCTTCAACAAATGGTGCTAGGAAAACTGGACAGAGACATGCAGAAGAATGAAACTGGACTACTTTCTTTCACCATGCACCAAATTATACTTAAAATGGATTAAAGACCTAAATGTGAGACCTGAAACCAGAAAGATCCTAGAAGAGAGCATAGGCAGTAATGTCTCTGAGATCAGCCATAGCAACTTCTTTCTACATATGCCTCCTGAGGCAAGGGACACAAAAGCAAAAATAAACTATCAGGACTTCATCAAAATAAAAAGCTTCTATAGAATGAAGGAAACAATCAACAAAACTAAAAGGCAGCCTATGGAATGGGAGAAGATATTTGCAAATGACATATCTGATAAAAGGTTAATATCCAAAATATATAAAGAACTTATCAAACTCAACACCCAAAAAACAATCCAATTTAAAAATGGGAAGAACACACGAATAGACATTTTTCCAAAGAAGACATTCAGATGGTCAACAGACACAGGAAAAGATGATTAACATCACTCATTACCAGAGAAATACAAATCAAAGCTACAATGATATATCACCTCACACCTGTCAGAATGCCTAAAATCAACAATGCAAGAAACAACAGGCACTGGCGAGGATGTGGAGAAAGGGGAACACTCTTGTACTGTTGGTGGGAATGCAAACTGGTGCAGCCACTCTGGAAAACAGCATGGAGGTTCCTCAAAAAGTTAGAAATAGAACTCCCCTATAATCCAGCAGCCACGCTACTAGGTATTTATCCACAGAATACTAATTCAACAGTATATATACTAAAAATACTATTTCAATGACATATATACACTCCAATGTTTATGGGAGCATTATCTACAATAGCCACATTATGGAAATAGCTCAAGTGTCCACTGACTGATGAGTGGATAAAAAAGATGTGGAGTGTATGTTTGTAAGTATACACACACACACACACACGCACACGCACACACACACACACACACACACACACACACACACTGGAATATTATTCAGCCATAAAAAAAGAATAAAATCTTTCCATTTGCAATGACACAACGGAACTAGAGAGTATAATGCTAAGTGAAATAAATCACAGAAAGACAAATACCATATGGTTTCACTCATATGTGGAATTTAAGAAACAAACCAAAGGAGGGGCACCTGGGTGGCTCAGTTGGTTAATCGTCCGACTTTGGCTCAGGTCATGATCTCACAGTTTGTGGGTTCAAGCCCCGTGTTGGGCTCCAGCCCATAGCCTGGAGCCTGCTTTGGATTCTGTATCTCCCTCTCTCTCTGACCCTTCCCTGCTCGCACTCTGTCTCTCTCAAAAATAAGTAAAATGTTAAAAAAAAATTTAAGTAACAAAACAAAGGAGCATAGAGAAAAAAAGAGAGAAGCAAACTAAGAAACAGACTCTTAACTATAGAGAACTGATGGCTACCAGAATGGAGGTGGGTGGGGGGATGGGTGAAATAAGTGATGGGGACTAATGAGTGCCCTTATCATGATGAGCACTAAGTGTTGTATGTAAGTGATGAATCACTATATTGTACACCTGAAACTAATATTACACTGTATGTTAACTAAGTGAAATTTAAATAAATGTTATCGTTGGGGGAAACTGGTCAAAGTGTTTAAAGGATTTCTCTATATTTCTTATAACTACATGAGTCTATAATCTTTAATAACAATACCAATTTAAAAAAGAATAAAGAAAAACAAGAATGACACATCCCAGCTTGTGTGCTTCCTCCTTAATAATCCACCCAAAAACCACTAAAGGAGACCAAATATGAAAGCATCCGTGTAAGGGGGCAGAGAGAGGACTAGTGTGGGGTCAGTGCTGAAACAAAATGGGAAGGGCATTTATGCATGGGATAAAGGAGGCTAATCAAAAGTAAGTAGATCTTCTGAGGATAGAAACCAGGATTCTCACTGTTGGAGATATGAGTTACAAATATAGAAAGGGAGAAACTAGGATCATCCCTAAGATATTAGGTGGGAACTGCATATATGGGTTTGAATTCATGATTTTCAATAGAGAGACAGATATAAATAAATATTCATGAAACTACATGCACATTCACTGATGAAACTCTAAGTACATACACACTCCATAACTATCCACTAACTATGCCTGGAAGTAGTGACACCCCAGGAGCAGTGGGCACTCCTAGTGCCCAGGTCTTGGTCTCCAAACACTATTCTACACTAACAGTCACCAGAAGCTACTTGGGGGAGTAGCTGATTATAGGGCTCAGGCAGGGGAAGTATTAGATGAACTTGGAATATCTGGGGGTACCAGAAAGTAAAGAAGTGCTCAAAAAATGATCAGCGTTCATCTTGAGGACCAGAAACCACTGAGAAGGGGCTCTCATTGGCCAAATCTGAGACAATTTGAGCACGAAAATAAATACTGATAGTAATGTATTATAACCCATTGAGAAAAAGTAGGAACCTAGGATAGTAATAGGATAATGTAATGAATAAATAAGTGAAAAGAAAGCTCTTCCTTACACATTTGAAATACCAATAAACATAAAAGGAATGGTGGAATTAGTTACCAACTGGCCACCATCGTAGCAAGAAATAAAGGATGCTAAAATAAAGGGTAAGAATTCGATGGGGAATGGGGTATTTACATAATATTAAAGTATCTACCATACAATACTCACCATTACAAAGGGAAAAGTAACCTTACTGTGGAGAAGCCTGGCCAACACCACCTAACCAGGAATCAAAGCCAACATCACTAGTAATGGGACAAATTATGGGACAAAGAGACCTAATCTAAATCTAATCACAAGAAAACATCAGACAAACCAAACAGAGTTATTTCCTACAAAATAACTGTTTATAACCTTCAAAAGCACCCTGGTCCTAAAAACCAAGGACCAACTGAAGGAGCCACGTGATTCTGAAGGTGAGAAGACAGCTGGCAAAGCTCAATGGGGTGGAGGCTCAGACAGCACTTTTGCATCCACATTCATATCCTTTGAGTCAGGGAAGGGATGGATGGCTTGGCAAATCACTCTCAGATCTTTCAGAAAAAAGTTCTGTCCTTCCTTTCTGTAAGTTTGAAATGATCTCAAAATAATGAAAAAAGGAGAGTGGTGTTAAGCGTCATGCAGGAGTCAATACCTGACCTGTTTGTTGAGTTCCTCCATTTCAGAGCAGGCCTTTTCCTTGTCTCTCTTTAAAATCTCGATTTCCTTCCTATTGGAGAAGCAAAATTAACAATGTCACTGACCAGCCAGTTTCTTTTTCCTGTCATTGGGTTCGCAGCCACAAAACGGACATTCACACCTGCTCTGTCACTGTTCTACACTACTGCTGCTGCCCATCCAGTCGGGACCCCAACCCTCGGAACCAGAGGAACACTGCCAATACCGTAAGAACAAACACCCTCCATGACATTCTTCAGCCACACATAGTAATATCTCTTTAGAAAACATGTGACGATTCACACTAAGCAGCATAAATAGGACCAAAACAAAACAGCCTTATATCTGCTGGGGTCTGTTGGGAAATGGGCCCTGGCAGCAGATTAGAGAAACAACAGTTTCTAGAGGGGAAAAAAACTTTTAGATTTCTGAAATGCTGTAACATACTACCAACCAGTTGTTGACCATCTGCTCTGGGGATGCCATATTTTAATCATGTTGAACTTCAGAGATGAAAAAAAAAAAAAGTCAAACAAACTGTCCTTGGATAAGACTACAGTAGTGAAAGCAGAAAGCCACAGATGGGTACTCTGTGCTTTCTCCCCTCCACAAACACAGTCTCTCCTGCCTCAGTTCCTGCTCCCCTTCCCCACCTCTACCCCTTATTCTAACCCACTGAAATCCACAAACCATGGAGAAGCCCAACTAAAATCATTATCAAAACATGAAAAAACAGATTCCAAAATGGCCCCAGAAGCATCTCTTATTGCTAAAGAAATACTCACTGCCCCCCACCCCCACCCTGAGGTGTGATACGGAGCAGCTCCATGGGATGGAAAGTGCTTATACAGACTTCAGAGAGAAGTGGCCCAAGCTGGAGCTGTCCACCGCGGTGCTGACTGTGCCGCAGTGTGCACACGTTCTACCTCATACTTAGGAGCCCAGGAATGAACGTGGCTGCCAACATCTGGAAAGGGATCTGAGCCCTCCCACGCTTATCAGGGCTGGTCAGAGGTCAGCATGGCTCGCCTTTGTGGTTTTCTGGAACTCAGCGTTGGTGTGTTAACACTTCCCACTTTCCACAGCAGTACCTTCTAAGCCCACTACACAAAAAGCAAAGCATGTTGCAGACTGGAGTCCAGTTATAACGACTGAGCCAGGGCCCTTACCTCTGTGCATCATTTGTCTTTTCTGCAGCTTCAAGCTCTCGCTGAATCCTTCCCAGCTCATTTTTCAACAATGTATTTTCTTCAGAAAGCCTATCCAACTCGATTCTGCATGAAAAATTGAAAAAAAGAAGCTGGGGACTCCAGGAGCTGGCCACATGCAGTCCACCTGAGTCTGGTCTTGCAGCTGGAAGTCATGGTGATCTTGCATCATCCCTGGATGATGGCACAGGGCACACTATTATTTTTTCTATGCACGGCTAACATGCTATGGTTTGCATCTCCTAAGCAATAAGCTACAGAAAATAAAGCTTTCTTACCTTCTAAAACAGTCACACAATCAACAACTCACTAATGTATTCAGCACCTTGGTTCTGTTTATATTTATAGGTAATCTGTTACTGCATCTTACAACCACTAACTGCAATAGGAGTATGCTCACAGTTGGTATGAATGCACAACGCTGGCTGTGTGTCCTCAGGTTACGGCAAAGGATATTCATCTCCCACCAAGGAACTCTGACATAGAGCTCAGGAACATAAGGAATCAGAAGACCAAAACACATTTTCCTTTTTAGTGAGAGCTCCCCTCATTGTACACTCTGAGGTCAACACTAGGGAGGAGAAACTGGGAAGATGTCATTAGTGGGCATCATACCTGACACAAGGTAGAGGCCTCAATGGAAAGAAGCAAGCATGAACAGTTACTACATGAACCATGTCTTCCTGGAGCCACTTTTGCTCTCTTATAACTTAGAGGTCTCCACTAATGTAACACTAGTGACGTATGATAGATGAGCAATTTACCAGTAAAGATCATGAAAGAGACAGCTTAAAACCCTATTTGCTGCACAAGAAATTTCTTCTTCAGGGGCGCCTGGGTGGCTCAGTCAGTTGAGCGTCTGGTTTTAACTCAGGTCATGATCTCGCAGTTTGTGGGTCCTAACCCCAAACTGGGCTCTGTGCTGACAGCTCGGAGCCTGGAGTCTGCTTCGGATTGTGCGTCTCCCTCTCTCTCTCTTCCTACCCCACTTGTTCTCTCTCTCTCTCTCAAAACATAAGTAAACATTTAAAAAAAAAAGAAAGAGATTTATTCTTAGTAGATACTGGTCTGGTTGACATTTATTTCCCCCATTGGTCCTTATTTGGCATTAGCTTCTAATTGTTTTAAGCGAAAAATACTCAAAGCCACGTGATCTTGTCATGTTCATTTTATGTAATATGCTTATAATACCAAGCATAAATGTCTTCTTAATAAGCATAAATGTGACTTCATTTTATCTCATGAGAAACTAAAGGGAAAAATAAGGAAAGGTTAATCATTGGAATTTTTAAAGCAGTAAAAGGTTTTAAGCAGGGGAGTGAAACAAATGAGGTCTGTGTTTGGAAAGTACCATTCTGACTCCAGAATGGGAAAAAAATTGATTCAGTGCAGATGGCGGGGGGGGGGGGGGGGGGGGCGGAAGCGGGGCAGTTCCCACTTAAAGCTTCCTGGACCTCAGATAAGCTGATGGCGTCCTATCCTATCCACCTCACCACACCAAGCAATTAGAGAAGTGTGAGGCTGATCATATAATGGGTGATTGTCCTCACAGATGGTAATGGAAACCTCCAAGGGCCCTCTAACAAAACAAAAACCTGGAAGCTGAAACCCCAGCTTTGAGTATTAAGCAAAACAAAGATAGAGTTACCCTGAGGCCAATGCCTATGTCAGCACTGCCATCAGCAGCATGGACTCCTGCATTAAGCCAGTGCCCTAAAAGGAGGTTAAAGTGGCCCTGGATTGGGAGGCTCTCAATTCTCAGCAAATGCAATACCTACCCTTTCTGCAGAAAGCACCCTCTACTGTGGCTCCTGAGATTCCCAGTGATTAACATCATGTAAACATTAGCTTACAAAGATCACCACAACATACATGGAAAAAAGCTGCCTCTGAGAGGCAGCAGAAGCAAAACAACAGAATTAGATCCCATAGGAACCTCAGATATTGGAATTACCAGACACAAATTAGAGATAAATATTATAAAATGTTTATGTAAATAAAAGATGGAAATAAAAAAATAAATAAGCAACAAAAAACTATCAAAAATGATCAGACC
The DNA here is from genome assembly GCF_046562875.1 of Panthera onca. Classification (NCBI taxonomy): domain Eukaryota; kingdom Metazoa; phylum Chordata; class Mammalia; order Carnivora; family Felidae; genus Panthera; species Panthera onca. Next base: position 90,165,648 of record NC_138341.1, on the reverse strand, counting down.
AAACAGGACAAAATAGGATTTTTGGAAATGAAAAAAAAAAAAAAAAAAGAAAAGGCAATGTCAAACTAAAATCTCATTGAATGGGTTAAATGGCAGATTTAGATAGAGCTGAACGAAGAATTACTGATCTGGAACACAGAAATGGGGAAAAAAAGCACCCAGAATGAGACAAGTGAGAAAAGAAGATATGGAAGGGAAGAAAAGGAGGGAAAGTGAAAAGCTCTAACATCATACATCTAATTGTAGAGCAAGAGGAAAATCCATGTTTTAAAAATAATGGCTGGAAGGGGCGCCTAGATGCCTCAGTTGGTTGTGTCTGACTCGATCTCAGCTCAGGTCTTGATCTCAGGATAAGTTCAAACCCCACAATGAGCTCCATGCTGGATGTGAAGTCTACTTAAAGAATAATAAACTGAGGGTTGATGGGGGGTGGGTGGGGGTGGGTGAGGAGTATTGAGGAGGGCACCTGTTGGGATGAGCACTTGGTGTTGTATGGAAACCAATTTGACAATACATTTCATATTAAAAAAAAGAATAAATAAATAATGGCTGGAAGTTTTTCATAAGACACAAATTCAATGGGCACAATGCTTTTCTAAATACAGTAGGTAGAAAGAAAACCACACCTATGCCCTATCACCTGACAATTCCATTCTTAGGTACACTCCAACATAAATGTTCCAAAAGACATGGACAAGAACTTTCTTAGCAGTACTATTTGTGATGACCAAAACCTAAACTAAAGACTACTCAAATTGCCCATCAACAAGTGAATGAGTAAATTGTAGTATATTCACATAACACTCCACAGCAATGAACCATATGAATGAGCTACAGCTATAAATCTTGAATCCTCCAGATGGGCCCAATGTAATCACAGGGTCCTTAAACGTGGAGGGAAGGGGCAGGATAGTGGGTATCAGAATGATGTGATGTAAGGCAGACCTGACCAGTCATCACTGTCTTTAGAGATGGAAGGGGGCCAAAAACAAGGAATGCAAACAGCCCACAGAAGCTAGAAAAGGCAAGAAGAGCAATTATCTTCTATAACTACAGGAAGGCAACCCTGCCAACATCTTAATTTTGGTCCAGTCATACCCATTTCCTTCTAAACTCCAAAACTATAAAATAATAAATTGTGTTGTTTTAAGCCACTAACTTTGTGGTAATTTGTTACAGCAGCCATAGAAAATTAATACACATATACAGCAATAACTAAACAGAGTAGACTACTTAATGTCAACAGTGGAATCTTGAAGATACTGAATATGTTCAAAGGGCAGAGAACAGCCGTTAAATCTAGATTTGTGTTCCTAGGAACACTATCTTTCAAAAAAGAGGGAAACTTTGAGACATTTTCAGATAAACAGAAACTAAGGGAATTTACTCCAACAGAGTTTCACTAAGGGAACTTCTAAAGACTACACATTAGAAAGAAAAAGATCCTATAAAGAAGGCATGAGATATAAGAAGGAATCTAACCAAGGGGAAAACCAGGCATCCAAATGGAGGAATTCTGCAAAACACCTGGTCTTGATTTTTCAAAAACATCAATGTCCAAATTCCTAGAAACACACAATATGCCAAAACTGACTCATGAAGAAATAAAAAATCTAATTGGACCTATGACTAGTAAGGAAATTGAGTTAGTTAATCAAACGACTTGTAACAAAGAAATGCCCAGGAGCTACCAGGATTCCCTGGTGAGTTCTACTACACATTTAAAGAAGAAAATGCTAATACTTCTCAAACTCTTCCAAAATTTGAGGAGGAGGGGACACTTCCTAATTCATTACACAGGGCCAGCATTACTATGAAGCAGGTAGCCAGGAAGACTGAGAAGAGCATATTGCAGGGACTGTGGGGTGGGTATAAAGGCAATGCGGAGGCCGGCAGAGGGCAGGGGGAGGTGGATATTACAGCTGTCCAGGCAAGAGGTGACAGTGGCTGGGGACCAGAGTGATGGCATGAGAGGTGTAGGAAGTTGACTGGCAGGGGTGTGGAGGCCAAGTTGATCAGTTATAGGAGGATGGGATATACACAAGGTGTTGGAAATGGGTCACAGAGCAATCAGAAGACTCCCCAGAAATGCCACTGACCAAGAAGTGGGGAGGGCAGGATTCAGTTACACATGAGGAGCCTGTGGTGTCTTTCGCAGAGTGTGGTGGGTGGAGAATTGAGGAAGGATCCCACAGAGGAAGGGGAAACCAAGGGGCTGCATTTTTAGGGGAAGAATCCTGGAAGGAGAGAGGAACACCTGTCTCTGAAGCCCTTGAGAGGCCGGTTCACACAAAACCAGCCTGAAGGAATCTACCAGGCTCAGCAACATGCAGGTGCTTGCTGAGCTCATTGGCATCCCTCCAACCCCAATGCTGGGTCCCCAGTCCCAGCTCCTGCTCTGTGAGGGGAGGTCTGGCCCCAACACCAGCCAGGAGACCCTTGGCCACAACTCCCAGTGTATTGGCCTTGTGGCCACTTGTAAGTAAACATGTGCGACCACCTTCCAAACCCACAGCAGTTGTAGGCTCACAGGTTGGGCAGAACTCAGACTTACAGGATCTTGAAGGCCATGGTGAAGATTTGGGCCTTTATCATAAAAGAAAGCAAAGTGCAGAGAGCTACATGACCAGATTTGGATTGTGAAAGAATTTTTGCCAGTATTTTAGAGAATAGCAGGAGTAACCTGAATATCCACAGGGTTAAATTTATCCACAGTCACCTCTCCTATTGCTATTTTGCTCTACACACACACAAATCTACACATACCCTTTTAAAATATTTTCTGAATCATTGGAGATAATTGCAGACATTATGACTCTTTACTGCTAAATGTTTCAACATGTTGTTCTGTAAGAACAAGGACATTCTCCTGCATATCCACAGAATCATTATCACATATGGGAAATTTAGCATGTATATACTGCTATTTTTAATTTGCACTCTACATCCAGATTTCACCAGTTGTTTTGGTATGTTCTTTCTAGATTGTTCACTCACCCTGTATCTAATCAAGGATCAGGTCATGCATTTAGTTAATCATATCTCTTTAATACCCTTTTTTAAAAAGTTTACTTATTGAGAGAGAGAGAGAGAGCATGCATGCTCGAGCATGGGGCTTGATCCCATGAACTGTGAGATCATGACCTGAGCCGAAATCAAGAATTGGTTGCTCAACTGACTGAGCCACCCAGGTGCCCCATATCCTTTAATCTAAGAGTGTATCCATCTTTTTTTATTAATTTTTTTGTCGGTGGATGTTGACTTTTTTTTTATCATGGTAAAATATACCTAATGTAAAATCAACCATTTTAATTGCTTTTAAGTATATAATTTGGTGGCATCATGTAACACAATGTGCAGTCATCACCACTGACTACTTCCAAAACTTTTTCATCATTCCAAACAGAAACTCTGTACCTATTAAACAATAATTATTGCTAGTATTTTATGAGGATTTTAGCAGGTAAAGGATATTGGTCTCTAGTTTTCCTGTACTGTCTTTATCTGGCTTTGATATCATAGTAAGCCTGCTTCTGCCCCAGTGCCTCCCCTGCCTTCCCAGACCTGACCCCCCACCTCCCAGAAAACTACCAGCTTGAATTTTGGTTGGTCATTTCTATACATTCACCTAGGCTTTCAGCATGTGTGCACATGTTCCTGGAAAATGTACATGGTTTCAGCAGCATGGCCTCTAAGTTTCCTCATCCTTGAAACATGGTAACACATTTCTTCCTGACACTTGGACATGCAGGAAGCATGGTGCCTCCCTCATGGGCTGAAAGCTGTAAACATCTGTTCTGCTCTTTGCTGCAATCCCTAGCTGCACTGCCACACAGAAGATGCCCCATAAACACTGTCAAAAGACCCTGCTGAGACTACAGCTGTGACTATAGTTATAGGGTCAACAGGTGGGGAGTGCAGACCAGGAGGAGCAGAGAGAGGACAAGGGCAGCCTTCTGACTCAGGCCAGTGAGCAGCAGACCACTTGGCACTGGGCTGGGGAATCTGGACAGCACAGGTGTGGGCACACGCATCTGTCCATGGGGAGGTGTCCGAGAGGAACGGCACAGTGAGATTCAAGGCTCTTGGCTGCTTCTGTGCCCAAGGCCCTGGGTGTGACTGGAGCCTACCATGGACTCATGCACAGAACAGGTCCCCACAGTGTGTCCATAGGGCCGGAGACCAGCCCCTGTGGGGAGCTTGCTATGGAGAAGTTGGGATAGTAAGTGCATGTTCTACACTCATTTTGTGCTCTGTGGCCCACTGGAGACATGGCACCATGGCAACTTGATGGATAAGGAAATTTAGAAGTCAGGCCACCACAAACAAGGTGCTACATGGCTCAGAGACACCCACCTAAGAGGCTGCACATCAAGCAATGTCTATAAACTGATAAACAGCCCCTTCAGGACAGCTATCTCTGGGAGGAGAGAGGAGGCTTAGCAATGGTGCCTAGGGACTTATAGCTATGCTCATAATTTTTTGTCAGCTGGGTGGTGCACTGACATTTATTCTGTTTGGTTTAACATAAATCCCAACTCTCCTTTTTTTTTTTTTCCAAGGAAGCTACCCCACCATAGTCACCCAGACCCAGAAGCTGGTGCCTGAGCTGGAATGCAGGTCTCACCACACACCTGTGACCACATTCCAAGACAGACCCAAGTCACCTACTTGGACAAGTGACACAATACTTAACAGAGCCTCCATTTCCACAGGAAGTGGACCCCTCACAGGTGTGCTGTGTAGGGGTTAATGGGACTAAATGGCACTTCACACAGAGCACTGACCATATCACGTGGCTGTGCCTGACCTGCAAGTACCTATAACCTCTCCCAGGGCAGCCATCAGTCTCCTAAGGAGCCAGAAAAGCATCTAAGACCATGTGCTGCCGCATCTAGAAAAGCTTAGTTTCTAGAATTCTAGGCTTCTGAGAAAGAACATGTGTCAGCCTGAGTCCCCCAGGGGATCCTGGGAAGGAGGAGGGCCTGGATGCACACCTGGGTGCTCTCTGCACTTTGCCCACAGACCAACATCTCCAGGACACCATCCCACCTTGAGGCTTCCCCTGGAGAGGAATCAACTGCAGCAGCATCTTGAAACCCCCTGGGCACTCACACCCCACCCCAGCCTCCCAGAAGGTGCCAGGGCTGCCTGGATGGTTGCTGGCCTCCTCTGTTGCTCTACTTAGAAAGCACAGGAACTTGCAGTTCAAGGACAGTGCCTGGCACATGTGCTGGTGGGGCAAAGTAGTAGGTCCTGCTCAAAGTCAGCAGGAAGAGGGCTCAGGTGACCCAGAATTGAAGTGGGGCTCTAAACACAGTCTGTCTTTGTCTTTGCGAGATCAGCAAGAACTTCCTAAGGAAGAGCAGGGGACACCAGTCAGCTTAGTTGCCCAGAATGACCCAGCTCTGCCCCCGCCCACTCGTTGGTTATCTGGTGACCTGTGGGATGCCCAGGGTCAGGGATGGGCTTATGACCGCTGCACAGGTACAAGAGTTACATAACCCGCATCAGCAGCTGTCATGAAACCCATGTTGGGGGTGGGGGGGCAGTGGTAGAGGTTAGAAGGTGTAGCTAGGCATTCTAAGAATGTTTAGAAACCAAACCTGTTGTTCTCTCTTGCATCTGCTTCTTTCTCAAGAGCCCAAACGACATACTCCAGCTGTAGCAGTTTGGTTTTCATGCCATCCTTCTCTTGCTCCAGAGCCATGTTGGCCTCTTCCTCCCGCAGGACCTCAAGCTGTTCCTGCCTGGCTCCCTGGGGGTCAGCAAGGTGCAGGTGGGAGAACAAGGTGCCCTCCTTGGCCTTGTCACTGCTGTGTTGCAGCCCTTGCTCCAGGGTGCTGTTCCCACACCAGGCCTGTTCCTCCAAGGCCTGCCCTTGGCTCCCCATGGGGGCCAGCCCCCCACTTAGGTTCCCAGCTCGCTCAAGAATGGCTGGCTGCCTCTCGGTCTCTCCTCTGCCTGATGTTGGGGGCTGAGCTGGTGAGGCATCTCCCTCTGTCTTCCAGAGCAGCTTCTGGGCTTCAGGCTGATTCAGACCAGATGGGCCAATGGCAGGAGGTACCAGCTCCTCTAGGACTGCTCTCTTGTCCACCCCACGTTGATGCACCTGTAACCACCTCCCTGGGGGGGCAGAAGCTACCTCCTCAGGGTCAAGTACACCCTGACCATCCTCTCTGAGGCCAAGGTTCTCCAAGGACCCTCTGCAGGCCAAGGCAGGGTCTAGGGCTGGGCTCTGCCTGGGGTCCATATGGCACAAGTACCGGCCTGGCACATCCCTGTGCCTGGCTTGCCCATGGCCATGCCCAGCACCAGGTTCCTGCCGCACCAGTGACTGCTCCCTCCTGCCTGCACAGAGGGGCATGGGGCCACCCATACCTTCTTGGTCACCACCTGCCACTGCTGGCCCATCCTTCAAGCAGGCCTGCAGCATGTCTTCTTCCTGCATAAGCCTTCCCATTTGCTTCCTACAGGCAAGCTCCAGTCTTTCCTTCTCCAGGGCAGAGGACCTGCACGGTTGCATCTGCTCCTCACCTGTCAGCTCCTGCAGCTTTAGCTGCTGCCTTCCACAGAGTGGGAGGATCTCCTTCCCTTTGCCCTCCCTCTGCTCCTTCTCCAGATCATGCTGCTCTATCACCTCACGGACTTGCAGCAGGTGTTTCTGCTCTTCCTTCTCCTGCTGAGGCTGCAGCGCTAAGTCCTTACAGTGGGCAGTCTGCTGGGCTTCCGTCCTTGAGAGCTTGTGGTTCAACTCAACTTCTGCCTCTTTCCTACAGAAACAGAGCATGTCACAGGCACTGTGGGTGTAGCTCCAGGCCCAGCCCTTCCCCCCAGGGTTGGAAAGGCCTCCTCAAAGTCTCTTCTTGTCCTGACTGCAAACCTCCTCTTTGCCTGACCTGTTCTGTCCCTTCATCTCCCATGCACCCCAGGGCTCCATGCATGCCCTGGGACCCTCCTTAGAGGGTCTATTGGAGGATCTCTTCAGTGGGGTTGGGTTCTACATATAGAAGCTGACATGAAGCCACTCACACAGATGACTTTTAGTGTAAGTTGATTATAATTAAATAGGATAAAATTCAGTACCTGAGTCATGCAGGCCACATGTCCAGGACTCAGTAACCACATGTGGCTCATAGCTGCCATCATGGACAGAGCAGACACAGGACGTGTCCCCTATCACAGGAAGTTCTAAGGATAGAACTTTGGTGGTCTAAAGCTTTAGTGAGCCGTGCGAATCTTGCCCACAGTCAAAACTACCCTTGAAGATTTGGAGTCCCAGCTCCAATTCTCCTTGGAGAATGGAGTCCCAGCTGAGGTGGGGGCACTAAGGGCGTGTTCTCTGCTCCTGGCCGGTGCTGGCCTGAGGACAGGACATATGGTTGTATGTGGCTCCAGCTCCAGCCTGAGGAGGGGCCATGAGCAAGAAGGTCCTCCAGATGGACAGTGCAAGATGGTGGGAGGGGCTACCCTGCACCGACCCCCCCCTGTTGCTGGTGGGGTCTAGAAGGACTTGGGTCAAGACCCTTATCACACAGCTCTGGGGTTTAAAAGAAAATAACTTAAAGCTCAGAAGAAGTACATGACTTAAAAATGACCTTTATGGTCCTCTAGGAGAGGGACAGTTCCTGTCAGGCCTTAAGGGCCTGGGGCCCCTCCACGGTGTCATCTGGAGTGCAAGGAGGAGGGAAGACCCACAGACTCAGAGGGCAGTCTGGTCTTTCACAGCACATCTCATGTATTTGAGCTACCCCCAATCATCAAGCCAAAGAAAGGGAAAGTGTACCCCACCCAGATTGGAGGGTGCATTTCCATATACAGGTGGCAAACATCCTGCAATCAGGGGGTGACTGATGCCATGTGTACTCAGCTCCACCACTGGAACTCCACTGAGCCCTACACAGCCCCTCCATGAGGAGTGGAAGTACGGTGGGCCCCTCCACTGTGAGTAGTCAGATCAGCCCTGGGTCAACGTATGGGCATGGTCATCCCCTCCTGAGCTGGGCGGGTCCAAGACTCCCCACAAGTCACAGAGGGGCTGACTAACCAGCACCATGGCTGAAATAACTAGTCATTCACTCTATTAAGTCAGACCCATATGGACATATGGGTATTTTTCACATAACTATGATACCGTTGGATACAAAATGCCATATTCGTTTTCCAAATAAAACTTTCCTCCTCTTTGCTCATATATTTTGACCTTTTCAAGAACCTCACTAACCCAAATTACTCGTCTTTCCCATGGTTTTAGTGCTTTTATACCTTTTATCCATCTCCTCATGTGTTATATAATACAACATCCTGGAAAATTAGAATGAGATATTAAATGAAGAACATTTAAGAACCTTTGCTATCAGCGAGTCTAAGGCAGAATTCTACAAGGAATTTTAACTCCTCTACTCTAGTTAACACATTTTTAATGCAAAGGAACAATCCTTATGATCCTATTCTTTCAATGCTCACCCACCTGCCCTGAGAAAAAGCACCCCGTTAGCAGGCACTGTGATTTTGAGCAGTTTGCCTAATGCAATTTCAAATTTGGGTTCTTGGCAAGAAACCCTAGATGTGAGATCCTGAAAGGACACGGCACCCAACCTGACTCGCTGAAGCTCCTTCCGATGCCTCTGGCGCTGCTCCTGCTCCAGTGGGTCCTGTTCCTGGGCCAGCCGCTGGGCTGGGCCAGATAGCGCCTGTGCACAGCACTGTCCCAACACTGCCCTCTCTGTCAAGGGGCTGTGGGAAGCCTGCTGGAGCTGGTCCTGCAGGCCTCGGATGAGCTCCTGAGACTTCATGAGCAGCACCTCCAGGTCGGCCCTCCTGCACTCCAACACACGGACCTCAAGCCTGAAGGCCTGCTGCATTTCCTCCCTCTCCTTTGCAAAGTCCCTTCTCATCACCTCCATTTCCCTTTCATAGGAATTTACCTGAGAAGAGAAACGTGAGCAGCAAAGATAAAGAGGTCCTGAGAATGACTTACCTTACAATGTGAAACAGAAATAACGGACTTCCAGGCACAACATCCAAAGAACTGGTAGCCGAGACCCGACAAAGTGCACAGGCTTGTGAGGGTAAAGCTATGCTAAAGACAGTCAAGCCTCCCCCAGGGTGCAGTGTGGCTGTGGGCTTCTGTTGTCTTGCATAACCTTCACAAGGGCCCCAGGGGGCAGGTCCAGCAGGTGGGGAACAGAGGCTGGGACCATACCAGACCAGGTGCTTGGTCAGGCCTCCAAGGAGGGCAGAGGGTGAAACAACTGAGAGAACTGGGGAACCTTCATGAGACCAGCAGGTGACTCTGAACATCCTTGAGGCAGGAGGTTCCAGCAAATGCATCCCGGGAGCCCAGGGCACAAGTGCAAGACATGTAATCCCACCTTGCTGCTACTCTGAACTCTGACAACAAATCATGAAAACAAGTCATGGATCCTGTCCCTTAACAAAACCCACTACAATCTGTTAACGGAGCAGGAGAGAAGTTTATCTAAGAAGACAGACTCAGCCAGGGTCCTGGCCACAAGGTCACAGAGTACCCCACAAGGGGCAATCCCAGGGTTGTTTCTGCTTAGAATACAGCCAGGAGGTGTTCTTCCCCTTCAGCAGAGTGAGCAGGGTGGTCTGGCCTTGTGCAACCCTTGTGAATTCGGGTACACATAACCTCATTCCCTCCCTTAATTGGTCTTTCCTTATCTCCTGCCTACTTCCAAAGAGGGTGTGAGGCAGAATGTTCATTTTATTTTAAAATGTTTCCCCATAATCTTTTGTCCCCCGTAGCAGGCTTACTATGGGGCCCAGAGTCTAGGGCACACGTGTGCATGTGGAAACGTGCACTGCCAAGCGAAGCTTTCTAGCATGCAGCAGGAAGCCTCTCTGTGTCCCTGTGGCCACCCTCACTCCCCCTGACCTTGGTCTCCAGCTGGATCTTGAGGTCTTGGTAGTGTTCCTTCACCTGCTCCATCATTATCTCGGTTTCTAAACTCACTGGAATGCAATCACCCACAAATGAAGTGATGCCTGCAAACAAGAAGACATTTCCATTTATGACCTGCCAAGGATGCCATGGGTCTATTCCTAGCCTTCCAATCTGACATCTGGACAGCACTGAGTATTCAGCCCAGCCTTCCTCCACCATGACCCCCACCAAGCACAACCTTCCATGGGCACCTTCTGCAAAAGGAATGCAGTGCTGGTGGAGACAGCTGACCCTTGAAGGTTTCCACAAGCAATGTTATCTTGAGCTCTCAAAGTAGGAGCTCTTCAGAAATCAGGTCTCTTTGACCTAACACTCGTTCCTCAAAGATATAACCAGGAGGCTCCCTGCACGAACCATCAGGCCCTTGGATTCCCTAAAAGATGGCATACATGGTACTTTTACTACCCCCTGAATTCTGTTCCCGGATGATGCCAGGTACCCTGAGGAACTGGGAAGACAGACAAGGCACAGACTAACTTCTGGAGCAGTCAATGCTTTATGATGAGGCAGTATGAGCCTATTTCTTCAATCTTTTTATCTTAGCTCCTCCGTTTTCTTGGAGACTCTATGTTACTTACTTTTATATGATAATAATATGGAGTTTCAACAAATACATTAGGCATGGTAAATACTCATGGAGCAAAGCTTCTGACAGATCACAGGAAAGAGGACATAAGCGACTGCTTGTTCCAGATGACTTTTCTCACAGACCAACAATGTCAGATGTCCTTGCAGCTCATTTTGTGAGGCACCCATAGAACCACAAGCACCACCAGCACCCCCTGGGGCACCAGGCATTCCCAATGCTGTGTGTGTTGAGAGGCACACCAAAGAGTTGACTCAGAATGTGGGTTTTGGCTACTGCTCAGGTTTCATCTGTGTTGGTCTGGGGCTGGGAAAGTGAAGGGAAACGACACACCCCTTAACTATTTTCCATGAAAACAAGTGACAGACTGAGAACCATGTGGTTGAGAGAAGTCAGGACAAGCACCTTAGGAAAGAAAGCAGCCTCTCCCTTGACAGCCAGAGCTGCCACATGGTTTTGGCTGAGCAGGCCTGGGTGAAGGAACACCAGGCTGGAGTGGCTCCAGCTGGAAGCACTAACGGCACAGCCACCGTGATCCACACAGCCCTTCCCCCAAGACTCCCCTGTGGCAGCAGACAGACCCCCCCTCCTTTGAAGGGACTGATGGAAACTGTGATCAGATGCGGGGGGTGGGGGGGGGCAAAGGGAAAGAGAAAGGGCTTTGGTGGGCAGATCAGTGATGACATAAAGCCAGAGGCTGCCTTTCAGTGCCACAACCCAAGGTCTTCTGGACAAGGGCCACCCAAGGTACAGGACACTAGCTCTGCTGCAACCTGGGTTACAAGTTGGTGGCTCTTGACAAAGGTTCCATGCTCTGTGTATCCCGGGCTCCTTTCCAGGGACAAGTTCCTCCCTGTGGTCAGGCTGCCCACCTAGCCACGTGTAACACTTACCTGAGGATGTGATAATGTCCAGTGTGCTGGCCATACCCCAACACCTCCCAGCTGAGGGCTGTAGACTACAAGTCATGGACTTGGAGCCATTAGACTCCACTAAAGAAGGCCTAAAGGGGCCGAGGAAGCTGGACCCACATGCACAGAAAGCCCCACTCAGCTCCCCTTGGAGGGTCCCATGTTGGCTCTCTTAGGTACAAACTTTTTTTCTGTTTTATGAAGTAAACAGCTTTAGGACAATATGGTAGCTCTGAGTGCTCTCAGGATTGCAGATGAGAACAAGACGCTCTCTGAGGGGCTGACTCTGCCTTGATACGCGGTCAGTGGAGGCAGCCAAGTGGCCAGAGGTAGGGAAGTCCTGGCGGTCCCCTTGTGTACTCCCACCAGCAGCAGCATGCATGGAGCCATGGGCACCATGTGAACTTGCATGCTGCCTACTGCACACAACTGTAAGGAAAGGCGGCAACCAGCCAAACCCACCCTGTCCTCCAGATGAACCACGGAAACCTCAGGGACAGCTGGGGCATCTGAACCCCCACCCCACCCATTCTGGTCTCTAGTAGGAGGCAACAAGTTAAACACAGGGCACTGAGGTCTCTTGGTGTTTGGAGCTTGTCCCAAACCTCACAGGCTGAAGAGTTGGGGAGCAGGAAGACTTGATCTTTTTCAAGTGACACCTTCAGCATCAGCTCTGTGCATGGGTACCAAGGTACCAAGGCCCCACCCCACCTTGACCCTTTCCACACATTCCAGGCAGTAAACATCAGCCCTCTTCTGCCATGGTCCATGTGAGGCCTCTGTGAATATTGGAAGTCCCTGATGCATTTCACACAATCTAGCACTTTCCCTGAGAGCTGTTACAGACCTAAGACCAGACCTCATGCTCTGTATGACCCCCAGCCTCTCCTCTCCTCCCCTCCCTTCCCTAAATGACTGTGTCCAACCATGCTGAATGATCACCCTGGGACATCTCTATGGATCCTCCCCACTACCCAAGAGGCTTACTAGGTCATGCCTGTCCTGAGGTCACTACAAGGTCATCATAACTTCACCATCTCTACCTAAATGGTAAAACCTTCACCCTCTTCTTCCCTTGAGGCTCTGGATATTGTCCCTGGCCTTGGGTTATAGGCCATTCTCCCAAATGTGCTGGTCCAAAGGGGCTCATGACCCTCTGGAAGCCTGACATGCTGTGGAGCTGGCCCCACCTATAGAGTGCCCCTGGATCAGGGGGCAGCTCATGCAGTGGGGGCAGACAGATATCCATTGCCACCAGCCCCTGCTCTCCCACAGCAGGAGTACACAATCCCTTACCTCCCAGGACTGGGCTCCTACCTGTTGGGCCATGTCCAGAGAGCAGCCGTTCCTCTGGCTGTGCATGGGGACGGCCACGCCAACTCGGAGGCAGCTGTGCCCGCAGGCCTTCCAGTGCAGTTTGCAGCTCGTCGTTGTGGTCCTGCAGGTCCTACAGAGCAGAGCCAGACACCCCCTGCAGCCAATATGGCCACCTGAGGAGTGGTGAGGAGCACAGCAGTATGGAGCTGGCCCCCCCAGGGAGCAGCCAGGTGTCAGGCCCTGACTTCCAGCACACAACACTTAAACTGTATTCTAGCTTCCTAATGACAGGTGAGCCTAACGAAGGCAGGGGCCACTTCCTGACTTTCTTATGCTCTGCACCACTTTCAACCACTGGATACATGGGAGGGGCTAAGAAAAAAAAAAGACTGGAGTGGAAATTGAGGAGTAATGTAGAAAATACAGAGAACCATTAATATTTGAAACTCTAGTGGTTTAAGACCATAATGATGTTGTGACATGGGTGTGAGACAGCACTGTCTGGGATGTGTCCTGGGATTCTTTCCTTTCCTGTTGTTGAATTTCCAAGGGTTCTTTCTACAGCTACTGAGAAAAGAGGATACCAGGTGTTTCAGACCAAGGGCCACAAAGAAAAATGACTGTGTCAAACAGAAAGGATGGTGGGTGAGCATGCACATAGGTGGATGTGAGGGGATTTGAGGAGGAAGGGTCATGAAAGCTTCAGAGCAAGGGTCTCATTTATAACCAGCATAATTTTGTCCACACTTGAATGAAACACATCTCAACAAGCACACCCTGTCATCTGACTTTTAAAGGGCTAGAAAGGGTAGAGTTTATAGCTGCCTTCCTAGATGGTCCCACAGCTGCATGTGTTACCACATCCACTCATGACTCTGGATCTAAGTCCTCCTTCCCTGGAACCCCGGTGGGCCTGTGACTGACTAACCTGGAGGATAGCACAAGTGATGCTGTGTCTTCCAAGGATGCAGCTTTCAGCCATCTTCTTCTTTTGGGACACTCCCAAAAGTGCATCCAAGGCCACATGGAGAGGATTCAGGGCCCAGCCCATGGCATACCTCTCACAAGGCTCCACACATCCCTCCTCTGTCTTGTCTTTTTTTTTTTTTTTTAATTTTAATTTAATCTTGTTTTATTTTATTTTTATTTTATTTTTTAAATATGAAATTTATTGTCAGATTGGTTTCCATACAACGCCCAGTGTTCATCCCAACAGGTGCCCTCCTCAATACCCATCACCCACCCTCCCCTCCCTCCCACCCCCATCAACCCTCAGTTTGTTCTCAGTTTTTAAGAGTCTCTTATGTTTTGGCTCCCTCCCTCTCTAACCTCTCTTTTTTTTTTCCTTCCCCTCCCCCATGGTTTTCTGTTAAGTTTCTCAGAATCCACATAGGAGTGAAAACATGGTATCTGTCTTTCCTTGTATGACTTATTTCACTTAGCATAACACTCTCCAGTTCCATCCATGTTGCTACAAAAGGCCATATTTCATTCTTTCTCATTGCCGTGTAGTATTCCATTGTGTATATAAACCACAACTTCTTTATCCATTCATCAGTTGATGGACATTTAGGATCTTTCCATAATTTGGCTATTGTTAAGAGTGCTGCTATAAACACTAGGGTACAAGTGCCCCTATGCATCAGCACTCCTGTATCTCTTGGGTAATTCCTAGCAGTGCTATTGCTGGGTCATAGGGTAGATCTAGTTTTAATTTTTTGAGGAACCTCCACACTGTTTTCCATAGTGGCTGCACCAGTTTGCATTCCCACCAACAGTGCAAGAGGGTTCCTGCTTCTCCACATCCTCACGAGCATCTGTAGTCTCCTGATTTGTTCATTTTAGCCACTCTGACTGGTGTGAGGTGGTATCTGAGTGTGGTTTTGATTTGTATTTCCCTGAGGAGGAGCGACATTGAGCATCTTTTCATGTGCCTGTTGGCCATCTGGATGTCTTCTTTAGAGAAGTGTCTATTCATGTTTTCTGCCCATTTCTTCACTGGATTATTTGTTTTTTGGGTATGGAGTTTGGTGTGTTCTTTATAGATTTTGGATACTAGCCCTTTGTCCGATATGTCATTTGCAAATATCTTTTCCCATTCTGTTGGTTGCCTTTTAGTTTTGTTCCTCTCTGTTTTCTGAACGCTATTTGAGTTTCCTCTCCAAGCAGCTCTCACTGAATAAACCTAATCTTCATAAAACTGGTCCTATCAGCCATCGCCTGGTTTGTAACTGCATCTCCCCTGGAGAAGAATCCTCTTATTGGCAATTCTAGGCAGCAGGAGAAGGGACAGGCTCTGCATAGATGCTGTAAGACCCTTCACAAAGGGTCACTGTACCTCATGCAGAAGCTCCTGGGCAAATATAAGAGTTTCCCGACGGAAAGAGCAACTCTGGGGGGAAAAGGGTGGGGCTAGCAAGTTAGAGCTTTGGGGCAAGTCTGCAGAGCAGAGCATGTACACAGCCTGGTTGCTGACACAGCCTGTGATCACTGCTGCTCTAGCTTTGGCATATCTAAGATGGCAGTGCTCACCACACAGGCCACCAAGCAGCTCAGGTATGGTCAGTCTGAACCAACATGGCTGTAGCCTAAAATCTACACTGAATTTCAAAGACTGGATTCCAAAAACAGGATGTAAAATATCTCATTAAAAATTTGCTTATATTGGGGCACCTGGGTGGCTCTGTCGGTTAAGTGTCCAACTCTTGATTTTGGCTCAGGTCATGATATCACAGTTTCATGAGTTCAAGCTCCACATCTTGCTCTGCACTGACTGTGGAGCCTGCTTGGGATTCTCTCCTCTCCCCCTCTCTCTGCCCCTCCCTCCACTCATGCTCTGTCTCTGTCAAAATAAATAAATAAACTTAAAAAATTGCTTATATTGATTATATGTTGAAATGATAATTGTGTGGATATAATGGATTAAATGTTACTAAAATTATTTCTTTTTATATTTTTCAGTATGCCTACAGAAAAACTTAAAATTACATGTGTACCTTGTATTGAGTATTCTGAGAATATACACACATCCCATAAATTCAGCAGTACCAGAAAACAGGTTCTCTTAGGTGCTATGCTAGCCATAGACTTCTTTGCTCTCAAGACAGAGCAGGGATGTGCTCAGTTCTAACTGATGAGGGTGACATGTGCCATCCTAGGCACCAGCCATGGGCTTCAGCTCTATACAGTGGGTGTCTGGTGGGGCTGGGGAACCAGGTGCCTGTTTATTTTCACATAGAATCACATTTACTGGGTGTGCCTATGGGTGCCAAAGACAGTTATAGGGCGTTATTGCACCAGCCAGGAAAGGCAACAAGGCCATTGCCCTGATATGACAGCATGAAGGGTGCAAGGGGAGGGTGGGATTTCAACAGCAGCACTGGAAAGTGCCAGAGAGGAAGATGGTGCCAGCAGGTTGGCTGGGACTACAAGCTGGGCCTGAGTATGCATATATATAAGTGGGGGAAGGAGGGGGGGCAGATAAAAAACCACCTAAGATGGGCAATAGTGGGGACATCTGTTAGGGGTTGTTGTGTGTCTCAATCCATTCGGGCTTCTATAACAAATTTCCACAGACAGGGTTCATAAGTAACAGAAATTTAGTTCTCATAGTTCTGAAACTAGAAGTCCATGATCAAGGTGCTGACAGATATAGTGTCTGGTGAGGGCTTCCTTGTTGGTAGTTGGTGGTCTTTTCCTGTCCCATGGTGGAACAGATGGGGGAGTTCTCTGGGGTCCCTTATACAAATCACTAATACCTTTCACTGGGCTCCACCCTCATGACCTAATCGTCCCCAAAGGCCCTACCTCCTAACATTGTCACACTGGGAGCACAAGCTACAACATAAGAACTTGAGGAAACACAAGCATTCCATCTGTAACAGTGTGGAAATGAGGGAAGGGAAAATCTGCCTTTGGGGTGTCTGACCAAGGACACACTCCTCCATTATAGTGTCCACCCAAAGCAACAGCAGAAACATGAAATCACAGAGAACACTGATTAACATTCACACTCCCCTTTAATCAAAGGCAGCCTCGCCAACAAAATTAAGATTGAGAAAGACATAACAAAAAGCTAAAATGACAGTTAAATAGGGAGAGGATTTGGCAACAAGGGAAAGCACAGTCTCACTGCTAACAAATATCCTGGTTACAAAGTACAGGGAAACACAAAGCAGTGACTTTGGAAAGGTTGGGTGACACACCGCGGGGAAGGTTGAAAGTTGCCTCTACCTCTGGAGACTGACTCTAAAAACACCATTAGCCAGGGGGGCTCCTGGGTGGCTCAGTTGGTTAAGTGTCCCAACTTCGGCTCAGGTTATGATCTCACTGCTCACGAGTTCAAGCCCCGCATCAGGCTCTGTGCTGACAGCTTGGAGCCTGCTTTGAATTCTGTCTCCATCTCCCTGCCCCTCTCCTGCTCATGCTCTCTGTCTCTCTAATATAAAATAAAACATAAAAAATTAAAAATAAATAAAAATAAAACACCATTAGCCAGAGGCAGTGACCCTCCAGTAGCAAAGAGCAGAGGAACAGGACGCCTATGGCTTATAGGAGAACACCAAGGGCCAACTGATAGATGCAGAATGGGTACTGGGCTTGGGAAATCATTATTTTGCAGCCATCATGGTAAAGACTGGATACTATCCAATTGGATATTAAATCCAGGGAAAATTTTGATGAAGAACAGGATGTTTATGTCATTTTTAAGTGTCTCCCTACTGATTGCTTATTAGTTGCATGGGAGAAAAAAAACAGTAACTATACAATGGGGAAATTAGGCAACACCTTAACATCACCTATGCTGTCTGGCTGAGAACACATAATCTTAATTTAATACAAAAGAAATATCAGAACAACACGAAATAAGAATGTTTAAAAATCTCTCTTTAAAAATATCCATGTCAGAGACAAAGAAAAGGCTGTGGGAATGTGCTGGAAACTGTTAGGATTTAACACCCAAGGTGATGGTTTTGGAGGCCGGGACTTTGGGAGGTGATAGGATCATGAGGTCTACTAGAACCCTTGGGTCATGAGGGATTAGTGCCCTGTTGTTCGAGATCCCAGAGAAATCCCTTGGAGGCAGCCTTTCCATCTGTACCAGGAAGAGAGCTCTCACCCAATACCAAACCACAAGCCTGACTCCGAGCTAAGGGAATTTCTAGTAGAAGCTTCTGCCTGTCTTACCTTTTAGGAACTAAATTCCTAGAGGCTTCTGCCTAGCTGTCAATCTCACCTTTTATTTTATTTTATTTTACTTTATTTTTTATTTTTTTAATGCTTATTTTTGAGAGACAGAGACAGAGAGAGAGAGAGGGAGACACAGAATCTGAAGCAGGCTCCAGGCTCCAAGCTGTCAGCACAGAGCCCCACATGCGGGGCTCAAACTCACAAACTGTGCAATCATGACCTGAGCCGAAGTCAGATGCTTAACTGACTGAGTGTCTGACTCTTGTTTTCGGCTCAGGTCATGATCTCACAGTTTTGTGGGTTCAAGCCCGCATCGGGCTCTGTGCTGACAGCACAGAACCTGCTTAGAATTCTCTGCCTCCTTCTCTCTCTGCCCCTCTCCCTCCCATTGGCGCCTGAGGTCTCCATCTCTCTCAAAATAAACTTTAAAAAATTTTTAAAAACAAACTAACAAACTGCTAGAAAAAGAAACACTGGGATGCCTGGGTGGCCCAGTCAGTTATGTATCCCACTTGATTTCAGCTCAGGTCATGAACTCACCGTTTATGAGATCAAGCCCCATGTTGGGCTCT
Organism: Panthera onca; assembly: GCF_046562875.1. Taxonomy (NCBI): domain Eukaryota; kingdom Metazoa; phylum Chordata; class Mammalia; order Carnivora; family Felidae; genus Panthera; species Panthera onca. The sequence continues at coordinate 90,147,102 of NC_138341.1, read as the reverse complement.
GCACTAACAGTGTAGAGCCTGGTTGAGATTCTGTCTCTCCCTCTCTGCCCTTCCCGGGCTCATCCTCACAATCAGTCAATCAATCAATCAGAAAAAAACAAAAACAAAAAACAAAACTTGAGGAGGCCAGAGTGCAGACAGCAGCACTTTCAACAATAGCCAAATTATGGAAAGAGCCTAAATGTCCATCAACTGACGAATGGATAAAGAAGATGTGGTTTATATATACAATGGAATACTACTTGGCAATGAGAAAGAATGAAATCTGGCCATTTGCAGCAACATGGATGGAACTAGAAGATATCATGCAAACTGAAATAAGTCAGTCAGAGAAAGATAGATACCATGTTTTCACTCATAAGTGCATCTTGAGAAACTTAACAGAAGACCATGGGGGAGGGGAAAGGGAAAATAAAAGTTACAGAGAGGGTGGGAGGCAAACCATAAGAGACTCTTGTATACTGAGAACAAACTGAGGGTTGATGGGGGGTGGGAGAGAGGGGAAAGTGTGTGATGGGCATGGAGGAGGGCACTTGTTGGGATGAGCACTGGGTGTTGTATGGCAACCAGTTTGTCAATAAATTATATTTTAAAAAAAAGTGGACAGTTACCTCAGCCTCATTATAATGTGAAAATCCCTCTCTGAATATTGATCCCGAGCCCCAGTAAAAGGAGCCTGCTGCTTTCCCTTGTTTGGCTGTTTTAATTGCTCCCCATTATCTCCCTATTCCTACAAATAAAGCAAGCTTGTGAGGCAGCTCCACTGGCGTAGTCTCTGTCTGCATCTCACCAAAGGAGCAGGCCCACTTGAGTTCAGTACACCACCTCCAGAACTGTGGGAACTAAATCTGGTTTATAATTTCCCCATCTATGACGTTTTTGTTGTAGCAGCCCAAACAGCCTAAGACATAATGTTTCAGACTGAAGGACCTTACACAGACAACTAAAGGCAACATCTGACCCTACAATGGATCCTGTAGGTTAACTAACAAAACTGAAATACAACCAGTAGGTTAAGGTGTTGTATCTGTGGGAATCATGAAGTTAGTAAGTGTGTCACAGTTAGGTGGAATGGGAAGCTGGGTCTTCTGGAAGAAAAGCCCAGATTTCTGGCTTTTGCACATTTCTGTGGTGTAAATAACTCTCACAAGAGCTGATTTCAAGCTATCAAAGGTTTATCAAGAAGCTGGCAAAACTCCTGAACACTGAACAATCAACTCTGTGCACATGCACACCACTGCAAGGAAGCAGGACTAAGCCTGTTCTTCGGAAATGTGTACTGAGTGTAGAGGGGTGGAGTGGCCCCGTGATGCATGTCACTCACCCTGAGATGTTCAGAAAATAACTGTGTATACATATTCATATCCATACACAGCACACAAGTGAGCAAACATGCAACGAGCACATGGAGTAAAATGTAAACAACAGGTGAATATGGGCAAAAGGTATCCAGATGTCCCTGCCACTGTTTTCACTTTTGTAACTTCATGTATTAGAAATTATTTTCCAATGAAAAGTTTTCTTAATGCTCTAAATGTTACTGTGAAACAATCAAAAATATTTTTAAAAATGGAAAAAGCAAATATCTGAATAAATAAACACTAATATGTTCAATATTTCTGATGTTTCAAGAAGTCAAATTTTAAGAACCAAAAGTGAAATTAGTAACAGAGTCCCATGAAAGAAAGATGGATTTATGGGTGTTTGAAAGATTCAGTGGACTAAAGTAACGTATTAACTGATGGTTAGTTACAGGCTCTAAGTCCAGGCAACAAGCTTAAAGGGAGGGAGGAAACACAACATGTGACTGCAATCCCACCTGCACAACAGACCCTAACACATGCCAGCAGGAGGTTCAGGAGGAGGGTGACACAGCTGACAAACACAGGATTTCAGTAGGGTACCCTGGCATCCGGTTTGGAGCAGAGGAAAAGAGCACAGGGCAGGAAACAGTGGGTCATGTCACACTCCAGAACAGCATGGGCTCACCTTTATCCTCTGGTGTTGCCAAAGCAATGTACAGCAGGAACAAAGTCAATTCTGACTTTAATTTGGAGGGAGATCATTAAGAAGTGAATTGATCATAGACCCTTAATAACAAACAATAATGTTTTATCTGTTGGGGTCCTGGATCATTTTAAGAGTGTGACAGGGGTGTGATACGTTTCAGCACCACTGACCTATTGTTCACCACCTATGCCTTGCTCTGCGGTGTCTCTAACTAATGGATGGTCCTTGGTAGGTTTGGCTACCTGCATGGTGCCTGGAAACACTGAGGGGGGCTTCAGAACTGGTGCCAGTCTATCAGCCTTGGCCAGCCTGTGGGGGGCTCAGCATGGGCACCACACAGGCAAGTTGGGTCACCTCTCCTTGAAGAACATGAAACTTGGGAGGATCCATTAGTAGAACACAGGCTGAGATCACAGGCTCCACTTGCTCTGCTCATACACGGATGCTCCTGCTGACCCATACTGGACTATCCTTCATGTGGAGGTCAGGAATGTGGGCCACTATGAATGACAGGCCACTCCCAGGCAGGAGGGTGAAGTATGAGGCCTACACACCACCACCCAGGTGTGAACCAGTCAGACCCTGATAACTTGCACCATCCACCCATCTCATGGGCTCTAACACCCCACTCTTAGCAAGCACGGCCAGGTGAAGGCTGCGCAGCCTTCTGGCACCAGATCTCTGGAGGGCCAAGCTCTCAGAACCTTCCCCAGCACCACTGCCCTTGCTGTAAAGTGGGCTGGATGGTTCAGGGCAGGGGTGCATGAAGACCCCATGCACCAAAGACAAAAGCAATGTCCCAGTGAAAGACAAAGTAAATGTGATGGCTTGGGATGGCAAAGGGGGCCAGGTGGGGCACATACCCGGCACTTGAGCTCGTATTCCTTTAGGACCTCTACAAACCGCTCCTCCTGGGCCAGGAGCTCTGTACTCTGTGGCTCCAGCTGAAAGTCAGACCCACACAGAAAAATGATAGGACCTCAGACCAGGTAGAATGTGTGCTGTCACCCCATCATGCTCCTCCCACTAGGCTCAGCATCTCCAGGTACAGCCTTCCATCCCTCCTCCTCCTCCCTCCCTTCATTTAAAATATCTCAAGGCAGAAGGATGCTCTGAATTTATGGAAGGTGGTCATACTCTCAACTGGAGTCTGGGGTGCATTCCTACCTCAGCTGCCTGGGATGCCCCCTGCCTGGACCTCTCCATGCAGCACCTCCACTCCCCTCCTTCTCCCAAAGTGATGGGCAGGGCCAGATGGAGGGCCTCATGGTAGGCATGGAGCTCTCTTCTGTGCCCCCCACCACTGAGAACCTATCACTGGGGTCTGTACACATGGTGCTGGCGAGCCCTGGCTCTGTCACTAAAAGATCAGCACCCCTGCACTGCAACGAAGAGGAAGAAAACAGAAGGAAGGTCAATCTGCTGATTTTTCTCTCCATTCTGGAATTTAAGTAAGAAAAAACAATTCAGTCACCTATGGATTCAAGTCCCTGACACTTTTTACCCAGTAACCAGAGACTCAGAATCAGCAAAAGGACTTGCCTTGTCCTTCAACACAAATTCCAGGTCATTCTGCAATTTCAAGACCAGCTTCTCTGATTCCGAAAGCTTTTCCACAACTTCAATAATCTCCTTCTGTAATCGACTGTTTTCCTACAAGACAAAACCAGCAGTTTACCGGGCTTTGGGAGTGGAGGACAGAGCTGTCAGCAGCTTATCTCCCCTCTGCATCAAAAACTTATTTCTAGCAGTACTCCCAATCAGGGAAGAAACCTGCAAATGCAGGTGTCTGCTGCTCACTGATTGCAGGAGAGGAGGCTGTGCTGGGGAACCAACCCCACAGAACCCCTCACCAGTGCTCGTCGCTTTCCTCACTGCTCTTACTTCTCCCACCCCCAGTGCTCAAGAAGGCTATGAGTAACACAAGAGGCTGGGGGCAATCCTTTCTGAGCTGTTTTCTGAATGAGGGATTTGAAACTACACACTTATAGTTCAGATGTCCAGCAGGGGAGGAAGGCAGTGCCCACAGACATGGAAAATCATGGAGAAGAGCAGTAAGGACACGGTGTGGGCAAGGGCCCAGCTTCTCCCCCAGGCAGACAGAGACCAGGCAGATGTGGAAAGAATCTGCAGGCTCTGAGTTAGGAAAAGAAGAGGAAGGCAGGAGCAGAGGATGGACCAGGGAACACCTCACTGGATGGAATTAAATGCTGGGTGGCTGTGGATCACAGGACACTCACCAAAGCCCAGAAAACTCCCTCTGCTTCAGACCACACACCCAGGACTCCCAAAGAGTGGGCTTTAGGTTTTGGTCTTTGGCTGACCCCACAGATGCTCTGGTTTCCAGGGGGTGCAGCAAAGTTGGCCGCCGCCACTGACCCTCCATGACCATCATCCCCCTGACCCAGAGCAGAGAGTAAGAGCCCCACAGGTCTCAACCTGTCCTGGTGCCCCCACAACCAGAGAGAAGGAAGGGGTAATGCGTCTTGTGGAAAAGCCAGGACCCTTCTTGCTTTGGCTGAGAAATGTCCTATCTTTGTGGCTGCAGCAAATGTTCCTTAGTTGGAAATCGCAGGCATTTCCCTCCCACAGAAATGTAATAAGGTCACTAGGAGGTATTCAGTCCCTGACCAGGAAAATGTGGGATGTGGGAGGATGGACCCTCAGGCAACCTCATGTCTTTCCATGCAGGATGTCCTAGGGAGACACAGCTCCCCACCTACCTTCAGGGCCAGAGTCAGCTTCCCACGTAGGTTGGCCTCCTCGCCCCGCAGACGCTCCAGGTCCTTCTCCAGCACAGCTGTCTGTCTGCAGGTCTGCTCCCAGAGCAGCTCACGTTCCCTCTCCACCTCAGACCGCAGGAGGCTCAGCCTTTCCTGGTACCCCTGCTCCAGGTGTCTGCATGGTACACAAGGAATATGTCATGTTGGGTCCCAAGGGGCACCGCCTAGGCCCATACTGACCCCCGTCTCTCCAGGGACATCTCCCAAGCAACATGGCCTTTCTTCCTTGGAACCTTCCAGCCCACAGCACTTGGCCACACTGTCTGGTACTCCATTGTTCCTGCTTGACAGAAGGGGTCACTGAACCTCAGCTAAGCTGCAGATGTTGTAAGGGCAGGGGCCCTGCTTTAAATCCCGCCCTACCCTGGGTCTGGTGGTGGATGCCCCACTCAGGGCTGGGGAAGGTGACAAGGGATGCAAGCAGGTCCCTGGACCCTCTGGAGTGAGCTAGCGAATGCTTTCTGGGAGTACACCTCTCTAATGCCCTCTGCCTTTCAGCCGCCTTCCACACCACAGCAGCCATCAAATGCCTTGGATAACCAAATGCGCACAAACGTAAGCCTCTAGTGCAGGACTCAGGCAACATAAAACCTGGGGACAGTGAATCCCAAAGCAATCAGAGGACAAGGTAGGAGGCATTTTTTTTCACCTCAGTTTCTGCCTTACTCTTTTTAAAGAACCAGTTCTATCAGCAGAAAAAAGTGCCAAATCTTAGTTTTATCACTGAAACAACCACTTAGCAGGATCTCTCAAACCAAGTCTCTCTAGACTGAAGATGAGCAAAACTCGTACTTCAGCAGAGAGCTTGGCAACATTAATAATTAAGAAGAGAACACTGAGGGACACCTGGGTGGCTCAGTCGGTTGAGCGTCCAACTTCGGCTCAGGTCAGGATCTCGCAGTTTGTGGGTTCGAGCCCCGTGTCGGGCTCTGTGCTGACAGCTCAGAGCCTGGAGCCTGTTTCAGGTTCTGTGTCTCCCTCTCTCTGCCCTTTCCCACTCATGCTCTGTCTCTCTCTATGTCCCTCAAAAATGAATAAATGTTAAAAAAAATTAAAAAAAAATAAGAAGAAGAGAACACTGGGGGCTTGTCCTCCAGCCCCTCCAGACAGTCTGGACTTTCATTCTCATCCCGAAACTTTAAGGAAAGAAATGGAGGGAAAGGAAATGGAGAAAGGGCAGCTGTTACTTAGGGGAAAATAGTAAGATGAATCTAGCTAATGTAACACTCCACAAACTTTTGGGGTAATTTTTTAAAAATACTTATTTGACCATACCACTCCACTCTTTAAAAACTTGTGAAATATCCAGCAAAAGGAAAATGGATAAATAAGATATGGTAGACCCACATAACAGGATGCTCTGTGGCCATCACAAAAGCATATGTGATATAATACCATTTTGTAAATAATTAGGTACATGGGAAAAAAAAGTGAATGACATAAAAAATGCCAGGAGTGATAATTTCTGGGTGAAACTTCTGCTTTTATTTTTACTTTTACCTGCATTTTCTATAGTGAATGTGTATCATTTATTACTTTTGCAGTTAAGAAAAACCAAATACAGCCATAAAAGCCTCTTCTAGAAATTCCTGATAATGCTCCAGTACTCATGGGGCAAAATGCAAACTCATGGGGCCTTCACGTGTCCCTTCACCAGATTCTCAGACCGAGATAAAGTTTTTGAGTTTGTGATTCTTTGACCCCAGGAAGGACATCATAAAATTATTCCCATATGGTTGGGAGAGAATCAAGCCTAGCACACTGTGACTGAAGCAAATCAGTTTTCCGTTACTCAAACTGATCATCTCAAATCAATTTACATTTAGCTCTTGGACACAATTCTTGAAAAAGGAGTTTTCTCCCGTGAATAATATTAACCAAGGGCTGGGAGGTTGCAGTACAGGCTGTCAGCAGAGGAAGGTTGTGTGGGAGTCAGACTGCTCCAGAGTCTAGAGAGGTCCCTGTGGGCCCCTCTCACCCAGGGTCCCAGTGAGGCTTCAACTCAAGGTCTCAGTGGTGCCAGATCAGTCCCACTCCTGCTCAGGTGGGATCCCAAGTCTCCAAGTCAGTAGTGAGTCTAACAACACACTGTTAGAAGAGCCATGAGGAGGAAAGGGGAGGTACTGAGAAAGGAAAAAAGCTCTGTTGGCTTCTTCCAAGGTTCCTTCAGCTCCTAATTTGCAGTAATAGTCTCACTCTGTGGAAACCCATGCTGACCTCATCTCCTATTTTGTGAAGTCAGGGAACTAAGGAGGCTATGACAGGTGAGCAAAATCATACATCTGTAGCTACAAGAACCAACACTCTGAACGTTCTTTTTTTTTTTTTTTTTTTTTTTAACGTTTATTTATTATTGAGAGACAGAGAGACACAGAGTGTGAGCAGGGGAGGGGGCAGACACAGAATACAAAGCAAGTTCCAGGCTCTGAGCTGTCAACACAGAGCCCGATGCGGGGCTTGAACTCACAAACTGTGTGATCATGACCTGAGCCAAAGTCGGTCACCCAACCAACTGAGCCACCCAGGCACCCACACTCTGAACATTCTAATTTCACCTGCGGGAACGCGCTCAGCAAGAAGGGGTGAGCAGGGCGGCTTACGGCTGGATGCCACAAGGGAATCAGCTAAACAGAGACAGTCAATTGCTGACAAGAGACAAACTGCAGTTATTTCCTAACTAAACGCTCCTTTGTGATAAACACCACCCATGCTCCACACTGAGATAAGGGAGGCTCAGCAAGGCCACAGTCAGCACATCCACACAGAAGTCAAGGTGTCCATTGCCGGTCTCCCCACCCTGGGCTCCTCGGCCTTACTGACACCTCCTTATAAAACCATGTTTATTTATTTTTCTCAGGTTTGATTGGAAGTATTTTTGAAAATTTGGTGAAAGGATCCTTAATGTTTGGGTTTCCTGAACATTCCCATTATCTTGGGAGAGTCTTTTGTGCAGGAGTGTTGGAAGTGAGTATGCATGTGTGCACACTTGTACACACACACGTGTACTCTCTCACACTCATGCCCCTTGACACCATCTCTTGCATACTCCTTCTCCACACCAGGCAGAAGTAGGTGTGGACATCCGATGGTGAGCAGACGAGGATCTCAGCCTGTTGCATTCAGCCTTCCCCAGCCACCCCCAGGAAGGAAAGGCCGATTCTAGAGTCCCACAGACTCAGATGTGTGGCTCTGCTCCATGCAGAGCCTGCTCCCCCACAGACTAGGAGTAACAGCCACAACTCTCCCTTGGATCCCTGAGTACAAGGATCCTGTGGGAAGGTGAGCTGATGGGGTTCATGTGCTAACTTAGGTTGGCAATACGTGACTCCAGGTGACCCCAGCCTGGGAAGGTGATGAGCTCTCTACCCTGCAGTGCTCCTCCTGCATAATGGTCTGTTCTCACACTTCTAATACATGGCAAGCCAGGGCCTCACACTCTCTTATCTTGGGGACAGTACAGGACAAAGAGAGAGGAGACCTGGCTTCAAATTTTGGGCCACACTTGTTGCATGATTACAGGCAAGCTACTGCACTGCTGCAAGCCTCAGTTTCTTTAGCTGAAAAATGGGGCTAAAATGGCCTGTTTGGGGTAACTATGGCTGGTAACTCAGGTGACACTTGGCATACAACAGGAGCACCACAACAGTAACAGTAGTTTCACAGGCCAGAAGCTCCTTCCTGGAGGGCCGATCGGCTCCTCAACCCCGAGATCTCTGGCTGCACAGTGGAGGCACACTGTGTCTCTGGTGAAGATGAACTGGAATGGGCTCTTGGGCTTCAACCCCACTGTTTAGTTGGACTGGCCCCATGTGGTCATGAAAGCCCCCATCTGCTGTGGCCACCTAGCAGACCTGCAGAGCCCCAGGAAAGCTGGCTGCACCCCAGGATACCTCCAATCCCTCCCAGTGTGAGCCATGAGGCCCTGGGGTAAGGACTTTGTAACTGACTGTGATAGTCCCCAGGCATGACAGGAGCAAGCCTTCCTAGGGATGGTGCTCAGAAGCCTGCAGTAAGGCAGGTGGGAGCAGGTAAATGTCCCTGTGAAGGCTATTATGCTGCCCAGCCAGGGCCATGTAAAAGGGGCTTCATGTACATCACGCTACAAGACCCACACACACTGCCAATAGGGCTGGTGTAAGAAAAGTGTTACCTTCAAATGCTACAACCACACAAGACAGGGAGAGGCAACATCCCAGAGGCACAGGAATGAGATGGCTTGTCACAAGCTCTCAGACATCTGCTTGCTGAAACCATACATGCCACGTGAGTTATTACTTCTCTTTCTCATACATTTCGCAGAGGCCCACTCTCCACTAACCCATAGGCATGAGATGCGCCCGGTGGCTGCATGCACCAGGACCTGTTAAGAGCTCGAAAACACTGACCTGTGCCCTCCTGTGCAGAGGATGGTCTTTCACCATTCCCATTTCACAGATGAGGAACCTCAAGGACTCTGTCCACCCAGGATCACAGCAAGGGCTGTTGAGGGAGAATGAGGAGGGGAGGCTGGCAGCCCTCCTGTGCCCCCACCACTAGCACTGCCAAAAGCTGAGTGTACCACACTGGTTTTTCCACAGCACACACCCTTTGCTATACTTGAGGAGACACCTTCAAGTGACAAAAGCTTTGAGAAAGTAAATAACCAGGTAAGCTCTGCCAGGGATGCCTAGCATAGACTGTACACCAGAGTGGGGTGAAAATCTCCTCTTTGCCTGCTCCAGCCTGGGAGATCCTCAGGGGCTGGATTTCTTCACATTTTGGCTAATAAACCAGAGAATGGGTTTTGTGTCCATAAAAAAAAGATCAGAAATCCTTTCCTCTGATCTGCCCAGCCACCAGCGTGACTGATGGAGCAAACCGCTCACCAGGGATCTGTTTAACTCATCATAACTTACAATACCTGAAGTCATGTTTTGGGCTCTGGGCTTCTACCATATTAACCTCCTTTCAACAGGTTCTAAAACCATTCACCAGCCCTCTCTCAAAACATTCATCCATGTCACTAGCCACAGGTACACACAGAAGACACAGTTTGGGTGGGACAGACCCCATAAGTAAAGCGGAGGATAGGAATTTTCCCTGCAGCCCACAGGCACACATAGCTGGATGCCCCTGCACCATGAGCTCACATCATAAAGAGCAAGGCTACTATTTTAAATGCACACCTCTTATTTCAAGGAAGGATATCCCCAGAGGTGCACCTTCTAGATTTCTCCTGGCTCAGGTGAGGAGGGCCTCAGCTCCACCATGTTCATGACCATGGCCTCAGCTAGTGGCAGACCCACATCCACCACCCACCCTTGGCCAGAGCCGGGGAATCATGGCCCAGCTGCTGAGAAGCCATGGCTCTGCACTTGGGTATGACTGCGAGACCTACTGGATCTTCTTCTCCGTGAGATGCTCTAGGGCAGAGTGACAGTCATCCATCTCTTGAACAAACTCCAGGTTCCTCTTCTCAGCTTTCTCCAGGTCCTGCCTCGCCTTGTCTCGCTCCCTTGCCATCTGCTCCACTTGTCCCCTGCCACAGGAAGGAGACAGTGTCAGAGGGGGGATACCTGCTCTGGGCCCAACAACCCCTGTGTCTCCATGAATGATAGAAAGGGCTGCCTTAACTGGGTGCTGAGCATGGGCAGTGCTGTGCTCTGACCTCACTGCTACTACTAACCATTTCCTAAAAGTGGTTTCCAGAATTACTATGCCTGTTTTGCAGATGAGAGAGAGGCTAAATGACTTGTCAAGGAAGGTTTCTGGAAGGTTTCTGAATCAAGGAAGTCTGAACGTAGAGCCTTATGTTGTGTGACACCTCCAGATGGCCCAGAACAGGTAATAATTTATCCATGTCTCCCTCTTGTCCCCTCTCCCAGGGATCCCCAGCACCTAATCCAGGACTGGACACATGATGAAGAGAAGGCTGGCACCCATCACCCTGCCTGGTCACACCCTGTCACCTGCAGCCAGGTATCTGGATGAGTCACTTAGAGCAGAATGTGATTTGTGTGTGTAGCTCTCACTCTTTCCATTTACCCCAGTCCCCACATGAGGTTATGCACTAACCCTTGGCACTTGCTATTCTGGTGACTGTTTATCCCCCTGAAGGAACACAGAGCTTTTCTCCCTCCACCCTCCCAAGGCATAGTCTCTGGTCCTATTCTGAGAGTGCCTGAGGTCAGAAAGCTCATCTGTCAGCATCTAATTGAATGCAAAATCCTGAGGATGGAAATCATGATTTCTTCCCTGCAGCTTTGAAACATCAATAAACACAAAAACAATCTTTATGCCAATTTGCTGAGCATATGGATGGCCTGAATACTCAGCTAATTGAAACCTGAACCCAACTAAAATGGAATGCATTCTCAGGCCCCCTGTCATTGTGCACTGGGTGACCATGTTGAGGAACACTTCGTTCTACTGTCCTGCCAGCTGCCCCAGCCCAGGACCCTCTGCCTGTTCTTGGAACACATCCCTGCCAACTGTAAGATTTCTGTCTCTGCACCCGAGAGCTCCAGTGTCAGCAGGATGAGTGTCAGGTTCAAATTCCCCCTTTGGAATGTTGCTAAAAGGAACTAAGGGAGGACCTCAACATCAGTTTCTAGGCTTCTTACCAAGTGTGAAAGCAGACTGGTGACTCAGAAATTCTGTGGCCGTTAAAGCCCTAGCAGCAGCTACCACACAGGCCACTGGGTCCTGAGGCCCCTCTGAGACCACACAGGAGGATGCCACTCGAGGCACAGGTAGCCCTCTTCTGCACTCACAACTCAGCTCTTTCCCTGTCCCACCAAGAGTGCCCACTAAAGGACAGCCAGTGGGAAAGGTGGTGTCAAGTCCCTTGTCCCCTGGGACTGGCTTGGGGTAGACAAGGGCAGACTGCCCATTTCCCTCCAGGCAACGCAGCCAGCTATACCTCCACAACCTCCCCAACCTCCCCAACCACACTGGGCTCTTACTGGCGGAAGCTCAGCTCCTGGCGGTAGCAGGCCAAGGCTGCCTGTTGAGTGGCACCACCGACCATCATGAGCTCATTCTCAAGGGCCCAGGTCAGCTCCAAAAGATTCACCTTCTCATCCACACTGAAGCCAAGACTCTGGAAATAGCAAAGCCCATTGGGCGGGAAAGGATGTGTGACTTCTCCAAATACTTCCTGGCTTTCCTAAGAATAGGCCAGGCCCAGATCCACACTGTCCTGGTGGCAGCACCTGCCAACTCTTCTGTCTGTAAAGTCTCTGCCCTTCCCCCACCCATGTTACTCTGGTCTCCCCTCCCCCATAGTCCCTGTCAAAGCCAAGTTCTCCCCTCACCCCTCATCAGGGAGTATACGACCCAGGCTGGACAAAGACCTTCTTCCTGAAAAGGTAACTGACACAGAAGCAGAGGACGTCATGGGGACTGATAAGAGGCCGGCGGAGAGGCCATTTTCTGTGAAATAAGTTGCTGTATGAACCCTGCTAGCCTTGGGAGCTGTGTGAAGAGAACTGACCTGAGCCCAACACCACCAAGAAGCAAGCAGAGGATAGATGTAAAAGAGCCCTGACGACACCTCTGGGCACCTTCTCCCAAGTGCCTGCTCACGTGAGCCCGTAATATCCTCTCTCCTTAAGACATTTTGAATTGAGTTTTTATCATTTCAAACTAATAGAATCTCCATGAAGTATTATGTATGGGTGGGTAGTTTTGTTGGTAGGAAAACGATCTAACAGAGAGATGAGCCATGGCCTAGTGGAGTGGAGCATTCTTTCCCTCAAGATTTTGAAAATAAGAGAATAAAACCGTTTACATTAAATGTATTGTACCACAATAATAATAATAATAATAAACCATACCCATATACCCCTCTGCTCAACTGACAATAACTAACACTTGCTACATTTGCTTTTTTAGTGTTGAGTATTCTTGACCTCTGCTCCTTCTATGATGTCAAAAAATTACAGTTACACCCACATCTAGAGGCAGGCACCATGTCAGGGACTGGAGAGAAGGGGCCACAGCATTCTCAGTCACACAAGGAAATGAGGCATGCTCTCTTTTTTTAAAAAAATTTTTTTTAATGTTTGTTTATTTTTGAGACAGAGAGAGACAGAGCGTGAACAGGGGAGGGGCAGAGAGAGAGGGAGACACAGAATCTGAAACAGGCTCCAGGCTCCGAGCTGTCAGCACAGAGCCTGACGCGGGGCTCGAACTCACAGACCGTGAGATCATGACCTGAGCTGAAGTCAGACGCTTAACCGACTGAGCCACCCAGGCGCCCCCCTTTTTTAACTTATAAAATGGAGACCAGGCTTTCCACTGCTCCCCCACTTCCCAGAGCGCTTCTGAAGAGAAGTGACATCAGGGTAAAGCATATGGAATAACTGGGAAGCTCAAGCTGTTATTCCACAAGTAAAGACGTCCCAGCCATCATGTCACCAGACAGAGGGCACAGACATGATTGGTCACAGCAGCAACTTCCTGACCAAGAAGAAAGGAGTCATCAAAAACCACATGGCAAGGGTGTAAGCCAGCCTCCAAGACAGCCCCGTGTCTCTCACCTCCTGGCACCCATACCCAGGTATTCCCCTCTCACACACAACAGGGCCAACCTGTGTCACACACAGGACACTGAGGAAGTGACAGTGTATGACTTCCAAGGTTGGGGCTTGGAAGACACATAGCCTCCTCCTCACTCTCTCTTAGATGGCATTCCCAGGAAGTCACTGCCTAGTTGTGAGGAAGCTCAAGCAGCCCTAGGAAGGGGCCATGTGCAAGGAATGAAGGCCTCGTGCTACACCAAGTATCAATCTGCCAACTTGGGAGCAGCGGTCCAGCCCCAGTCAGTCATTCACAAGACTGAGTACTGGCTGACATCTGATCAACCTCAGGGGAGACCCTGAGCTAGAGCCACCCACTACATAGCTCCCAAATTCCGGACCCACAAAAACTGCTCAAGACAAGAAGAGTTATTGTGTTTCAAGGTGTAATTTAGTGGTAATTTGTCGAGGAAGGACAAATAACCATTCCCAGGCCTCCTCCTAGAGCACTCTCAAGGGCCTGGATAAGAAGCTCCCTGAAATGGCCAGGGGTTTTGAGAAGCTGGGTATGTGATGTCAGCACATCCACACTAAGGGCTCACCCAGCTGATGCTTCCTTCTCAAGAGAAAGGCCTTTCTTTTTCAGACATGGTGTGCTTGGTTGTCTTGGTAGGACCAGCAGCCTGTGGTCTTCACCACCAGCATCACAGGTAAGCAGTTTCTGAGAGCGTCGAAGGCAGGAAGGGCCCGACCTGACATACCAGGATACCCAGAAGGCCTGCCCCACTCACTGCTGCTCCTGCCCTGGCTATGTGGGCTCAGGCAGCGACCTCATCTGTCATGTGAGACAGAAACAACTACACTGAGTGAAGAGTAAACAATGTCACAAACTTCACAGGTCCTTGCTTGGTGCCAAGTGCTGAGAGTTCAGTAAACACCTCTGCCCTTCAACAAAATGGAAGCAAATCCTCAATGCAACTAGTAAATTACAAATTGCTAAGGAAATGGAAATATTCTCTGACAGGAGGAAAGCAATAAAAAGGGTAAGTTATGAAGTGTCAGAGGCAAATTTGAGACTCACCACGCTCTAAAGGCAGCCAGCCCACCTCCAAATGACAGGGAATCAGGAATACAGTTTCAGGGAGAATCTCAAAACTGTGAATCCCTTTGCTCTTTGCCCTCCCAGGGGGCCAATCTAGTGACTAGGGCTCAGCCTCCAGCTCTCCCAAGGGCCAGGTTCCCAGTTCTGGCCTTACTGTCCAGTCTCTGCCCAGGCTGCTGGGTGGCCACACTCAGCAATGGCTAGGCCCAAAAGGGCCTCGCCCAAGGTGTCAGGAGGACTATCTTAAAGGTTGTCATTGAGCTCCTCTGTGAACTGTTAGTTTGGCTAATAAGGACATTTTCAGAGGCAATATAAAAAAGCCTACCAAGAGTTAAAATGTGTAACTTCAGAAATCTAGCCTACCAAGAAACACCAGCATAGGAACAGGAGGATATATAATCTAAACAAAATTTAGAACAGAAAAAAAATCTACATGTCCAATGATAAGAAAAAGGTAACAAATTAACAAGATATACAGTATACCAATTTTGCAAAAAAAATTTTTAAAGCTGGAATATCCAAATATATATTTCTTTTCTGTGCTGGGGAAAAGCTCTGCAAAAACTCCCACTGAGCCGTGAGGTGTTGCTACTCCTACAGAATGGGAGCAAAAGGGGGCAGGCTTTATTACTTTATGATTTTGTGTACAGTTGACACTTAAAAAAAATTTTTTTTAATGTTTATTTTTGAGAGAGACAGAGTGCGAGCAGGCGGGGGTCAGAGAGAGAGGGAGACACAGAATCTGAAGCAGGCTCCAGGCTCTGAGCTGTCAGCACAGAGCCCGATGTGGGGCTCAAACTCACGAACTATGAGATCATGACCTGAGCCAAAGTCAGACGCTTAACCAACTGAGCCACCCAGGCTCCCCCAGTTGACATTTTTTTTTTTTTTTTTACAGCACAAAGTGAAATTTGGAAATGAAGATCAGCAGTCCAGCTTACACACACACTTTTCCCCAGTATTCTTTTCTTACCCTTGTTCAGCCCCTGTGCACAACTGACTTGACTGCCCCAGAGCAAGCTCCCTTCAAACCCCAGGGGTCTGGCCCTGTGTCCCTAGGGGAGGTTGGACTGGCCCCCAGAAGAGGCCTGACCCCATCTGAAGACAGTCTTATGGGCCAACCCCCCGAAGAGCATGCAGGAACTCGGGAGGAGGCAGCAGGGCAGTGTACCTCCACACCCAACACGGTGGAGGAGGGGGTCCGGGCAAGCAAATGAGGGGAGAAGAGCTTGGCCAGCCAGGCAGCAGCTCTGGGCAGAATTCGGGTTCACTATGGAGCTCATCTTCCACAAAATGGAAACACTCAGACTACTGGGACAGTGACATCCAGTAAGATGTCTCTACCACAAGGTAGGAAATTTTCTCCCCTCGTCTGGGATGGAACTCCATTGTCCAGGTAAGCAAAACATCTCCAAGGCTAACAATGTACTGAGGGAAATGTCTAAGATACCAAAACCTACCTTCAAGTGGATTTGTTTCAGATTTGTTTTCTCTGCTTATTTATTATCTCTTAAAGTTAAAATTTCTTATATTTTAATGGCAAAAAAAATAAAGAGGAAAATGATTCTAACAGGCCTTCCCTACATGGGGTTCCCCCAGAGAGTGCAGGCCCTGTGTGTCTGTGGGATTCTCTGTCCAGCCTCCTCTGAGAGCAAAGGGCCCTGAGGTCCCCCGCTGGCCCCATGCTGCCTGCATGCTCCCTCCAGGGCAGCTGTGAGTGACCAGTTCCAGACCTGCAAGATTTCTCTGCTGTTCCGAATCCCCTCCTGGGCCCACAGGGTGATGAGCTGCTCAGGAAAGGCAAAGCCGGTGCCATCATCAATACTGCACAAGAGGCGCAGGCCTGAGCACACGGACACCAGGGATGATGTTGTGGCAGTCTGGCAGCTGCCCTCCTCCGGGACCTGTGTGTAGAGAAAGTGGAAGTGCCTCTTGTTTATTTTTAGTATTTTCCAACTTCAGTAGCCTGTGCTCAACCTTTCACTGTCTCATTGAGGTCTGTCAAGAACAGCTCACACAGTGACCATTAGCTCTGTCTCCCAGACTAGTAAACAAAGGCATGACACCATCTCACAGTGTGCCCAAGACTGCACGGCTCTGCAGGTAGCAAAGTGGGGATTTGAACCCAGAGATCTGGGCACCCAGCCTATTGCCTTCTCTAAGACACTGGTGCCTGCTTTCCTACTGTCTACCCGAGGCTTGGCCCAAGGAACACATTCCAACACCCGTGTGGCCTCACATGTCAGCAAGAGCTTCTTAGTGGGAGGCATGAAGGGGTTTTAACCTCTCTCTCCCAAATCAGTACTGGTGTGCACCCGGCCTCAAAAAGCTAGAGAAGGCACATGCCAATGCTCAGAAATCCAGCCTGTGGAAAGAAACCCAGGACAGGCTTAAAAGAAGAGGCCCAAACAAAGTCACCCATCTGCTCAGGCCTCAGAAACACATCTCATAGCTGACAGAATTGGAGAGTTTTAAGAGGAAGGGGAAAAAAAATCTCTTGGCCAGAAAGCTGACCTGTTAGGCTTAAGGGCTATGAGAATCCATCAAGCAAGACTGCTTTCTGCCCCAGGCTGGCATTCTCTTCAGAACCAGCATTTGCTATCTGGGGCTATAAGAATGAGGAAAAACAGTCCCTTCCTTCTGGCCACTGGGGTTTCCGGCCCCCCCACCGCCCCTAGGGAACCCTTTCCTTGTTGGCCTCCTCTCAACTCCCCTCAAAGGAGTCTCTGCTATTCCTAAACATTCCAGGCTTTTCTCATTGCCTGAAACACTTCCCCCCAATGCTTCCATGGCTGGGCACTTTCCAGGGCTCCACTCTGACACCCCCTCCCATCCCAGCACCTCTCTCCTGGCACTCACCACCTCAGCAGGTACTCACAGGCCCATATGCTCTCATCTGTTCTCAGCCATATCCCTATCTCTTCATAAACACTTAGGAATTGGGTGCTTACTAAAGCTGTGCTAGGTATAGCCCTACAAAGTAGGCATGTGACTCCATTTACAAAAGGGGAGAGGACAGACAGCTCAAGAATGGTCAGAAACATGCCATGGCCACAGTGGAGAAGCTCAGATAGCCAAATGCACCTGGACCACCCTTGTCTCCCTCCCACCTGCTTCCTTTGTGAGGACCGTGAACTTGGGGACAGGCATGTCATGGTGTAGCGGTGGGGGGGGGTGCTGGGCCACATACTTGGGGGCCCAGCACCACCATGCCACGCAAGAGTCCACACACACAGGATACAACACCCTCCACCTACAGCTGTGTTAGCTCAGGGCACTTCCTGGGTAGTCAGGTGTTCCTTGGGCACCTGTATCTGACTAGAGGTGGGTCCTGCCTGGTCTCATTCCTGCGCCCCATGGCTCAGAGTCCTGTCCAGCTGTGCTTCCTCATTGGGACACAGGAACAAGGGCAGCTCCACCACAGAGGAGGCACCCTCCCTCCACTGGCTCCAAGCATGACTTGGTGGGACTTCATGGCCTCTGACCTTACATGGCCTGACACTTTCCTTTAACACTCCTAGTTTCTTCTCTCTCCATTCTCATCAGGTTCAGATTCAGAAATGGGACTCTCAGATTACACCTAGTGCAGCAGAAAACAACATTACTCATCTTGTACCGCCACCTACAAACTACAGGATCAGCCACATCAGCAGAGAAGCATTGGCAAGACTCCCCCAGAGAACCTTGCCCTTTGGTGGAAGAGGGAGGCTCTCCTCTCCTGGGATGGAGAAAAACCAAATGCTAAGCCAATGGTCAGCAAATGAGATCACAATTTAAATAACCGCCTAAAATCTGCTCTTCTCCATCTGCAGAGACCTGGTATTTGAATGAGAGATAAAATTCAGGAACACAACACAGGGAGAGTACAAGGAAAGGAGTACCTGGAGAGCTACTCCTAGGGAAGGTACAGAGTGCTCTCACTGCACCACAATGGGGAGGAGAGAAGAAGCTCTTCTAATAGAAGGTACACTGGGATAGGCTTCTTGAGGAGAAAATCGAGGAACTGCCATGTAATCCTCATAAAACCCCTATGAGGTAGACACCATTTTACAGATGAAGAGCCTGAAGCTCAGAGAAGGCAAATAACTCATTCAGGGATACACACTTAGGGAGGGGCAATGCCAGATCAGCAGAAGACCTGTGTGATTCTAGAATCTAAATCACATGGCCTCCCACTCACATACGTATGTGTACATACCCCCACCAACTCCCAGGTCTGTGAAGATGATGAAGGCCAGAGTGACAGCAGTTGCTGCTGTGGTTCAAAGCTTAATCATCCCATTTTACCTGGTGATGAGACCAGGACATGCTCGGTTTGATGGGAGTGGAAGACTCTGGAAGTGAAGTGGGCCCGTGATTGAATAGGCCAAGCTGGAATTCCTCAAGACTCACTCTGCCGTCTCCATCTTGATCCAGTTTGTTAAACAGGTCCTCCAGTTCCTAGACAAAAGCCGCCACACCTGTGCTGAGGCCCCACGCACAAGCAGCTGCATGCCAGTCACCACCACCCAGGCCTTCCCTGGGCAGTCTGCTTGTCCTTACCAAACTCACCTAATGTCCCCTGACTCTGTCTTGTGACATCTACATACCTGGTCAGTTTCCACCCTGCTGTGAAGGGGTGCCACGTGCACTTCCTAATTCCATAAATACCCATTCAGAGTAACTTGCTGGATGGCAGGAAGAAGACATACATATGGAGAGGGTCCTGGGCCCCAGCAATTCAGAGAACAGCAAGGACAGCAGGACTAAGGGGAACTTTAGTAAGGAGGCACTTCCCCATCACATCACCACTGCCCACCCCCCTCCCCTTGGCCCCTGCAAGGGAGTGCAGCCTGCCTCAGAGGGCATAACATCTGGGTTGGGCGGTAGAACTAGGCAATGCAGGAAGGGGAAAGGGCACTCCAGGCAGAGAAAGGGTCATAAGTGCAGGTGCTCAGAAGCTGGTGAGGCAGGCCATACATGACCTGTGTGGGCGCAGACCTCAGCAGAAGCACTGGGAGTTACCAGAGGACTTTAGACCATAAAGTAGTACAACCACATCAGTGTCTGGAGGGTGAAGGGACTCTCCAGATGCAACAGCAACCTGACCACCACAAAGAACCTGTCCTTGAGTGTGGTCTGCCTCAGACCCTCTCACCTCCTTCTCCAGTGCCTGGAGCCCGATGCTTTGGCAGACCACAGCCAGCTCCTGCTCGCTGAGGTGGCCGCTACTGCCAACACCTAGCTTTTCCCAGATGCCACGAACCCGGCTCTCAGGGGTGTCCAGGGGGAGGCTGCAGGGCTTCTGGAGGCATCTGAAGACCTCAGAACCCCAAGCTGGCAGCTGGCCTGAAGCAGGAAGAGTGACAGGTAAACCTGATGTCCAGGTAGAAGCACTTAGGGGAAATATACCAATGCTGGCAACTGACTCTGAAATCGGATGGGCAGGTGGACACACTTGAGTAGTGAAGCATCAAAGGTGGAATCTAGGTGATGAGTACATGGCTGTTCACAATACGATTCTTTCATCTTCATTCTGTGTTTCCAAATTTTCATAATAAAATGTAGGTGAGGGTGGGAGGAACCTCTGGTCCATGTGGGGAAAGCTTTTTCTCATAAAGTCAGACCACTGGAAGCATATAAAAGAGGGCTGCATTATTTGTATTTACAAAAAACAAAACAAAAAAAAACCCTAGTTTTTAAAAAAATAAATTTCAGAAACTAGTGTTTCTGAGCTTTGCCAGAGAAACAACTTGTGGAATGGACAGACATTGGGGGTGCCCGTGAGAAGCCATCATGGATGAGCCATGCTTCAAGCCAGACATTCCCTCTACAGTCGGTCCACGCCACCCAGCCTGACACAGAGAGGCAGCTCAGACTCCACATGACTGAAGTTCCCCATCAGCAGCTTGGGTAATGGGCTACTTTGACATTAATTACTTTGATAGCCCAACTAAGAACAAGAAAGTCACTTTTCCTGAGGAAAGCCAGGCCTGTGTGCTCATGAACAACACTGTGTTGGGTTGAGGAAAATGCCTTAAAAAAATTTTTTTAATGTTTATTTTTGAGGGAGGGGAAGGGAAAAGAGACAGGGAGACATAGAATCTTGAAGCAGGCTCCAGGATCTGAGCTGTCAAGCAGGGCTTGAACTCACAAACTGAGAGATCATGACCTGAGCTGAAGTCAGATGTTTAACCGACTAAGCCACTCACGCACCCTGGAAAATGCCTTTTTTGAGATCTCTTCCAGCATAAAGTGTCTGAAATTTCTAAGTAAAAGCATAAAAGCACCTCTGATACTAGGGTCTATTTCTCAGGAATGGCAAAGGAGATAAATAAATCCTCTGAGGTCTGATGTGAGTTTCATGCACACTGTCAGTTCTAACCCAGTGAAAAGGTTTCTGTTCGAGGCTAGGAAGAACCCAACCTGCTCTGCAGGCAGAGAGACCCAAAATTGCACTGTGCACAACCTTCCTTTCCTGCCCTAGATTTAGAATTTGAAACCAAGACGGTTAAGATGTGATCACTTGGCTGCTCTTCCTTATCTATGTGCTTTGTCCAGCAGCTGAGGTGGGTGCTCAGGTCAGTTCCCCTGACATCCACTAAGTTAAACACTGAACAATGGCTCTCATCCTTGAGGATCACAATCTAGATCATGCTCAGTTCCAACTGCTGATTTTTTACTGCAGCAGAAATTCAAAAGGTCAACTGTGGTCTCCCTCTCCAAGTAAAGTTTCTGCACTTTCTCCTCTGTGTGGGAGGTATGTTTAAAGCATCCCCAGACACACATGTGGGCACACTGCTATCTTATGTACCCCTGCTTTTGCCTTCCAGTTGCCCCTGCAAGGCTCCTGAGGGCCAGGACCACATCTGCTATTTTATCTGGAGCACAGACACAGAGCCACTGGAGGTTGCCAAGACTGCTTGCACACAGCCAGGAAGACGATGTGCCCAGGCCTGGCACATTAAGAAGGGAGTGCAAGAGGCCTGGGACCTCAGGCCATGCCTGCCACCTGGAGTCATGCTGGTCCTCACAGATTGCGAGATGTGGCCCAACCATACTGCCCCCTTGGCCAGGGGCCTCTGTCCAAGGATCTGACCTCAGGGGATGCTGAGCACCAAGTGACTACCTCCCAGCTGGGACCACTTCTGGAGAAGGGGCCCACCAGATACAGCACCCACTCTGCATGCTTCCCAGGAAATTACACATGGCTGGCTCACCAACCAACAAGCCAGCTCCTTGAACTTCAAAGCACTGATCAAAGATAGGGAGCACCAACCATGAGTCTGTGGCTTTACCTTGTGCTTCAAACAACTCATTCTGAGGTTCTTTAGCACTTTCAGCTTCTTCATCTGACTTGAGACTCTGTAGAAAAACGAAAAGAAGGATATATTTTGGAGCTAGGTAGGGACTGAGGAAGAGGACAAACAGCTGGTGAGATGCAGCTCCTCGGGCAAAACCCCCCACCTACAGATGGCCTTTGCACCAAGCCATGAGGCACAGGCACAGAACAGCTCCTTCTCACAGACCAAGCACTACAATGTAGACACAGAGACACATGAGGCTCCTCAACATAAACCAAGTCATCAGTACTTAACACTAAAAACATAATCAAGCACTTGTACCCAAACAGGAATGAAAAATGCTCCCCAAACCAACACCTCCTTGTGGTGCTGGCTTCGGACACCAACACTGGAGAGGAATGGCCAGGGAGTATGGTCAACCTTCCACTGCATGACATTATCTTGCTCAAGCTTGATGGTCCTCACTTCTCTGTACCCTGTCCCTTATCATTCAGATCAGTTCAGCAAACAGTTGGAGGGAGAGTAGTTCTCCCTGTCCCTCCAGGAGCTCCAGGGACAGCATGATACATAGCAAGCACTGACTCCTCAGTGCCCTTTGCAAGCTGTACCCTGAAGGGGGCAGGCCATCAAGAAACACTTGACTGTGGGGCGCCTGGTTGGTTAAGCGTCCAACTTTGGCTCAGGTCATGATCTCACAGTTCGTGAGTTTGAGCCCCACGTCAGGCTCCGTGCTGACAGCTCAGAGCCTGGAACCTGCTTCAGATTCTGTCTCCCTCTCTCTCTGCCCCACCCCCGCTCATGCTTTGTCTGTCTTAAAAAAAAAAAAAAAAAATTAAAGAAACACTTGACTCAGGTAAAAACCTCATGTTTTTGTGGCCAAGTTGGCTGACTACAAAGTCAAAGTCTGCTTCTGACAGGTGCTATGCATCCCACATCTGATTCTGGAAGGAATGCCAAGTTGGCCAAGACTCAGCACTCCTCAGAGCCAGCATTGAAGTGAGAGTGGAATCTGGGAGCAGGTGGTATGTCCCATTTTTCTAATGCATTCAGCCCAACTGACAACCCTAAAAACAGCATTCCTCCATGTTCTAGTTCCAGGGATCAAAGATGGTTTTAAAAAGCAGAACAGGGGGCGCCTGGGTGGCTCAGTCGGTTGAGCGGCCGACTTCGGCTCAGGTCATGATCTCACGGTCCGTGAGTTCGAGCCCCGTGTCGGGCTCTGTGCTGACCGCTCAGAGCCTGGAGCCTGTTTCAGATTCTGTGTCTCCCTTTCTCTCTGACCCTCCCCCATTCATGCTCTGTCTCTGTCTCAAAAATAAATAAACGTTAAAAAAAAATAAAAATAAAAATAAAATAAAAAGCAGAACAGCATAATGGAGATAGAGCAGACTCCTTAGACCTCTATCCCTGCAGACCAAAGTTAAAAACAATAAAAAAGTGAATGCCTGGGATTTGTTGGTATTGCCCAGGCATAGCATGTCCCTGAGCAAAGAAACTCTAGGATTTAAATAGATATGCTTGCCTCAACAAATGCTGAACATATAATCAAATTAATGTGAGGGTCTTATTGAAGATAAGTCCCCATAAAGCCCCACCTGACAAAATGGACATCACAGAGAGTAGGAACCAGGAACCTTCTGGAATTCTTGAAAATAAGTCTAAGGACTCCACAGTTAACTTGAAAGTTATGGATCTGTCCCATGGGTATTTCCTGACATGAAGGCTGTAAGGCTCCAGCAGACCATCTTCTGCAGTATCTCGGCAGCAGTGAACAATTTAGAGACATGGGAGGATAGAATCAACCCTCAGAGCCCTGGGAGGTCTCAGCACATGTTTGCCAAATTGTAAGTGGTATATTCTTGGCATATTCCAAGTGTTCAAGGCAGGTGGGACCATGGGCCTATTGGTACTTCCAAGTTCCTAACCTTACAAGGGCACCAGAAAGGCATCTTTCTTTCTTTTCTCACTCTTATGAAACCATAAAAAACAGCCTTCTCACAATGGTGGGGGGAAAGTTGGTGGTGATAAGCAGGAGAGGGAAAGAAACAAGTGATTTTAGCACAAATTCTCCACTGCCCTAATGTCTGAAGAAGTACACTCTGGCCAGAATTCCCTGCAGACAGACCCAGAGACACTTTAACAATTCTTTTTTTTTTTTTTTAAGTTTATTTATTTATTTTGAGAGAGAGACAGAGAGAATGAGGGGGGGAGGGGCAGAGAGAGAGAGACAAGGAGAGAACCTCAAGCAGACTCCACACCTAGCATGCAGCCCAACATGGGGCTAGATCTCATGAACCATGAGATCATGACCTGAGCCAAAATCAAGAGTCAGTCATTTAACCAATTAGGTCACTCAGGCACCCCAGACTTTAGAATGAAATGTCATTCCCCAAACTGCACCCTTGTTTCTGGCAACTTGAGATGCCCAGAAATGCCCACCTGCCCCTTACATCCTCTTATAGTCATGTCACAATGACTAAATGAGATGGTGGCCTAGGGTGGGGAAAGGAGGAACTCGGACCCACCTCCACACTTTCCAGAGATGCAGAGCGGCGGAGCTGGCCTCTCCCAGTGGCCCTCGCCTGCTGTTCTGGTAAACATTTGGCTCCTGTTGCAGAGCCACATGGCTCAGGCTCAGGGCAGCTCCAGCGACCATACCATTTAGAGCCACTCACATACTTTGGCGGGACAGCACGCGAGGCAGCTGGAAAGAAAATATGAGGTTTGGTGGAGGGGGTGGGGAGGGACAGGGAGCGGATGGTCTGTGCACACTGCAGCAACACATTTCAAGATACGGAGTGTAGCTCTCACAGAGGCACACAGAAAATGTCTGGAAGAACACAGACAGCAGTTAACAGTGGTCAATCTATTCCTCAGGCAGGGAACTGAGAAACCCAGGCTGGGAGATGGAGACTTTCTACTCTAAACTCTATGTGCTATTTAAAGTTTTCTGAGCATACTGCTTTTATGTAGTAAAAGACTACTACTAATACAAAAAGACTTTTTGTTTACATAATAAGAGACTAATACTAATAGCTTTTTATACAAAGAAAAAAAACCCTCCAATATTCCAGCAACATACTGTTCTAGAGACCAGAAGGTCACTTCCTACCCTGCTTACTTCAGGACCCCATCTGGACAGGACTGTCAGGGAGCTGTGGGCATGGACCTCACACACAGCCAAGGGAGGCTCAAACTCTGCAGGTCTGAAGTCTGGGGCAAAGGCAGGCATGAGTTTTAGTCTGGGATTCATGAGAATCTCTTAAACCCTAATAACCCTTTGCATTTCCTTCTTCCCTCCTTACCTGTTCACATTTGTACACAATGTGACCTCTCAGGCAGAGAAGAAATGATACTGACTCTGTGAGGAATTTGGGTGAGTAAGAAACAGACTTGGAGAGGGTATCATGGGCAGCAGCCAGGACACGACATAGGTTCAGAGGGAAGCAGCCAGCATGGGCCAGTTGGAAAGAAAAGCATAGGATCCAATGAAGTAATTCCAGGCCAGGAAAACAGAATTTCACTGAAAGGTGTCATGCTTCTTTAAGTCAAGTACCACATCATTCCTTTCTTCCATTCCCCCTGACCTTGACCCCTGACTCCTGACCTTGAGACCACATCAGAGGAAGGGGCTGGGTCCAGCCTGGCCAACTGAAAGTACAGTGATGCCAGTGACAGACAGACACTGGGGATGAGGGAGGAGTTTTAGGGAGGAAGATGCCAAGTTCCATGTGGGATGTGCAGACTATGAAGTGACAGCATGACATTTAAGACAGCTGACAATATGCAGGGTGACTATAGCATGTCTCACCTCACTGGGACACTTGAAGGTAATCGTAAATTATACCAATCAGCCTGGGACAACAGGCATGTGATGTACTGAAGAGGAGGGCAAAGTTTCCAAGCCAGCAGAGAGAAAAAAGGAGGGAGCAACCCAGCAGTGTTCAGAAGGGGCAAACTATAAATATGGAGAAAGGCTCCTAACAGAGAGCTGCCAAAAGGGTAAGTGAAAGTCAGTGAATTTGGGCTCTTGCATATGAGCATCGTTTCTGGTTACAGAGAGGCTGTGGGCTGGCTGATGTGGGTGGGAGAAGAATCCTCCTTCCACCTTGAGGGGGTATAAGAAGAAGGAAAGTCGTATCAGGTAGGAAATGGGAAGCTGGGGCACAGTTGGGAAACCAAGTGCAGAAAAATCAGAGGGGCTCTGATGTCCCCTTGATCTGCCATGAAGGAAAGGAGTCTCAGGCCACACATATGACCATTTAATTGAGGACAGCTTTGAGATCTGAAAGAAAGGAAAAAGGCAAAGAAAACAAAAGAATTGAAAGAAGAGGGGGGAAAAACCACAAGTCCTAGAATACTTTCTTATCTCTTTGGAGAAACTGAGTGCATGCCAGAGATCTAGTTTTAAGTTTAGAAGCTCCACACATTCTCTAGCATGGGAGGAGCATATATAGTGTCAGGGACCCTGGGCATCGCCCTTCCATTCCTATCCACAATCACATGCCACATTCCCAAATCTTGTGTTAGTAAAGGCCTGTGGCATTCTTCACCTCTTTCAGAAGAACAGTGTCAGACAAAGTGACCAGCGAATGCCCCAGGGGTCATGCAGGGTTCTCTACACTATACCCAGGTGCCGTGTAGCCTTTAGCAGCCAGCTGAAGGAGCGGGTTCTGGCTACACTTGTATACAAGGGCCCAGTGCTTACAACAGGAAAACCGGAACTCAAATCTTGGCCACAGTTCCAAGATCTATGTGGGATCTTGGACAAATCCCTTCACACATCAGCCCTCAGTTCCTCATCTGAATAATGGGTATGATAATGCCACAGGATTCTGTGAGCCTGGCACACTGAAGACAACTGATGTGAGGTATCATCCTTTCCACTCCCCATTCCCCTGCCCCAAGCTCTCGCACTATTATCCCTGTTATCTGGTCATGCACCTGCTCTAGACCAAGGGTCTACTGTGGGAGGAGCCTGCTGCGGACCAGAAGGAAAAGAGCTCCCTCCTCGATCTCATCAATACCATACCTCCAACCTCAAACACATTGCCCCATGCCCTATTTCACTCACTGCCCAATACTCACCACAGGTAGCCAAGATGGGTCTGAAGCACATCAAGTGGCTGTCATTCACAGCCCAAAGTCCAATGGAACAGGCACCGAGAATGTCCATCACCATCTTCTGACCCTCAACCCACAATCTACATGCCCCTGAGTGGACCTCTTTCCAAGCCCTCCCTCCACCTCCTGACCATTACCAAAGCCAGGGGGCATTCCTCCTCAGGATGTCCCTTCCATTTGGAAATTCTATCTTTGTCCCTCCAGCCCCATTCCCATGACAGGCATGTCAGCACAGCACAACACTACTGCCTGACATAAGATACATCTGCAAATGACTGCTGGTCATGTAATGGCTCCCACCCCTGGTCAGATCTTCCCAAGGCTGGTGGCATCCTATCTGTTCTGCCAACCTCAGTGGTCTAGATATACCTTATGTCTGCACTGAGCTTTCAAATCTTGAAACTTCAACTGCTCCACAGTTGAAGATATAAAGTTCTACTTTATCTTGTCAACACTTCATGCTGTAAGGACAGCACGCAGTATTATTTGACACCTGTGATACTGTGATTTATAATAAATATATATTTGGTCTTCACCCTATCCCTGGCAACCAAACCTGAGTTTATGTTAATGAGGTGACCCCTAGAATGCCCTTCAGAATGGGGGCTGGTTGCCTGGACACCCAACCATGTGATTAGAGGGTTAGAACTTTCAGCCCCACACCTGACCCCCAGGGAAGTGGGAGGGGCTGGAGGTTGCATTCAGTCATAAATAGCCAGTGGTTTGATCAATCATGCCTATGTAATGAAGCCTGCATAAAAACTCAACAGGATGGGGTTCAGAGAGCTTTTGGAGTGAACACACAGAGATTGGGGTAGAGTGGTGTGTGGTGAGAGGGCATGAGCTCTCCATCCTTTCCCCACACCTTGCCCTGTGCCCCTCCCTCTTCCATCTGGCTGTTCCCAAGTTCTATCCTTTTATAATAAAGTGGTGATTTAGTAAGTAAACTGTTGCTCTGATTTCTATGAGCTGCTCTTGCAAATGAATTGAACCTAAGGAAGGGGCTGTGGGAATCTCTGACTTACAACCAATCAGAAAGAGAGGCAACAAGCTGGACTTGTGACTGGCATCTGAAGTGGGGGCCATCTTGTAGGACTAAGGCTACAAGGCTATCTCCAGGGAGGTAATGTCAGGGTTGAGTTGCAATGTAGGACACCTAGATGGTGCTGGGGAATTGCCTGGTGTGGGACAAACTACCACACATTTGGTGACCAGAAGTGCCAGAAGTATTCAGAGTGCTATGTGTAAAGGAAAGCAATAGAGCTTTTCCTCTCCAACACTATGGACAAATAAGGAAACAGAAGAAGAAAATCCAATGTCTCATCCCAGTCCACACAGCTTGGCAGTCAGACAGTGGAGTTAGGATTTAATTCTCAGACCTACCAATATCCTTCAGTCTGAATACCACACTCCTGAAGGTAACAGATAAATAATGACAAAAACTTAAGGTGAGTGGAGAAAGTCCTCTTACTAGATTCCAAGGAACTACTGTCTTCATCCGAGGGGGCAGCACCAGCATTTGATGACAACACTGCCACAAAACCTTCCTTAAATTCCTCAAAGTTAACCTGGTAAATGTAAGAAAACAGAGGTCAGTGTTACAACAGATCACATATGTAATACCTTAGCCTTTTGTTTATAGTCTCACATGGAACATATTGCTGCCTTTAGCACTGAGAGCATTCATTTCATTTTTTCTAATATTCACTTAAGATTTTTAAAAATTTTATTTTGAGACCGTGTGTGCACACCAATGGAGGAGGGGTAGAGAGAAAGAATCCCAAGTGGGCTCTGTGCTGATGTGGGGCTTCAACAATCACGAACTGTGAGATCATGACCTCAGGCCAAGTCAAGACTCGAACACTTAACCAACTGAGCTATTCACACACCTCAATATTTTTTTTAAGTAGACTCCACACCCAGCACAGAACCCAATTTGGGGCTTGAATTCACAATCCTGAGATCAAGACCCTAGCCAAGATCAAGAGTCAGATGCTTAACTGACTGAGCCACTCAGGCACCCCTAAAAATTTTTTTAAATAGAAGAATAAGGAAAGCAAGCCAAAAACTGATCACCAACAAAACCCAATTACAAATTTTAATAAGTACATCAAACAACATAATTAGAAAATTGAACCAAAAAGGGGTATCTGATGATCATAAAACATTAATATACATAAAGAAAATATTCAGGCTATCACCACCCCATCAAGAAATGGAATATTGCCAGCATCCCAGAGGGGCCTCCACCATGGCTCCTTTTGATTAAATCACCCGCCCCCCTACTCTGACTTTTATAGTAATAACATCTTTGCTTTTATACATTTGTATGCATCCCTGAGCAATATGGCTTAGCTTTGCTTCCTTTCAAATTTGATCTAAATGGAATTATATGCATATATTCTCTTATCCCCTGCTTCTTAAAACTCAATATTACTTCTGTAATACTCATTCAAGCTGCCATGCATAATTCTTTTTTGCTGCTATATAGCATTCCATTGTTTAACGGTGTATTTACTAACTATTCTCCTGCTGATGGATATTCCCATTGTTTCCAGTGTCTGATTATTTACAAAAAAAACCAAAACTGCTTTAAACATTATTGCACATTTGTCCTTAGGAGTTTCTCTAGTGTATATGCAGAAGAATGGGATTGTGGGATCATAGAATATGCATTTGAATCTTCTTGGTGAACTGAATCTTTTATCACTATAAAATGCTAACCCTCTTTAGTTCGGAAATGTTATTTACCATAAAGACTAGCTTTCTTCTGATTAGTATTTACATGCTATACCTTTCCATCAAATTTTAATAATGTTAGTTTTTTATATCCTTATATTTCTGATGTTTGTGAAAGCTTTATCTTTTAACTACTTAGTCTATTTACATTTAACATAATTACTGATATAGTTGGATTTAAATCTACTATTCTACAGTGTGCTTTCAATCTGCTTCTGCTTGTGTTTTCTCCCTTGTTTCCTCTCTTTGGATTTACTGACCTTTTTTTTAGGACTTCATTTTTCCTTTACTAAGTTATAGGTTATGCACTCTATTTCCATTCTCTTTTCCTTCATTCTAAAAATTACAATGTGCATCCCCAGCTTATCAAAGTTTACTGTTAGTCAATACTTTTACCCTCTTCCACGGCAATACAAAACCTATGTAACAATTTAATTTCATTTACTACACTCCTGACTTCCATGCCTTTGTTATCAATTGTTATACATTTTAACTCACTCTATTTTAACCTCCCACAAAATATTATTTTTGCTTTATATAATCAATGTTCATTAAGAATTATACAAATATTTACTGCTTTGTTTTTCGTTTATTTTTGTGTTTCTGACCTTCTGTCTAGGATAATTTTCCATCTATTTGAGGTACATCCTTTAGAATTTCATTTTTCTTAAGTATGCTGGTGCTAAGCTCTTTTTAGTTTGATTGTCTGCAATGTTTTTATTTAACTTTCAGTAAACTTTTTTTAAGTAGAAAAAATTTATTAAAAGAATAGTGGAAATGACCCAGATATCCATAAATAGAATGGGTAAATAAATTATGATATAGTCAGACAATGAAATATGATGATGGAAAAAAAAAAAAACACTGACAGAGATATGATACTGAGTAAAAAAAACCCAGAGAGGATGTACTGAGCATGTACTGTGTATTTCCATTATATAAAGTTTAGAAACAGACAAAGCAAATCCATGGTGCTAGCATCAGGACAGCTGGTAGCCTTAGTGAAAGAGGGACTGCAAGGGACATGAGGAGGGATTCAGGATGCTGGTTACCCAGGTGCACTCAGCATGGGATATTCATTGAGTATATACTTCTGATATGTGCTCTTTTCTCTATGGATGATTTAATAAAAGTCACACAGAAAGAAATCAACAGATGAGATTAGATAGGTCAAGAGGTCACCAGTAAATGCTGAAAAAGTAGGTTTGGGCTGTAGGTGCAAGCATGCTTCCCAAGTCTGGCACAGAACTTGAATGAGCAAAACTCTGTTGCTGCTGCTGAGCACTAAATGCAGCTGTCTGCTGAGGATACATGTGTTATTATGACCTGACATTGGATTATTTGTGCATTTGTTTATTTTTGTCTCTAGCATGTGATGCCACTTCTGGCAAATAGTTTATGGGATATGTTTGCCTCTGTATCTTTTCCCTAACTGAGCAGAATTCGTCTTTTCACTGATGCGTTCTTTCACCTTTACTCTTAAAGGACCTTGCTGAGTATGGAACTCAGGTTGCCAGCTGATTTCTACTAGCACACTGGAGATACCTTTCCACTGGTTTCCAGCTTCTGCTGTTATCTTTCAGAAGGCAGCTGTCAATCTAACTATGGCTCATTTTCAAGATACATCTATTTTTCCCAGACTTCTTTTCAAAAAAAATGATTAAACTTTTCATTTTGAGAGAATTATACATTCACATGCAGTTATAGGAAAAAATACAGAGATCCTGTATACCCACCTCTGGCTGCTTTTATGATGATTTCTCTGTTTACTTTCAGTTTTACAATAATATGGCTAGGTGTGGATTTCTTTGCATTTATGCTACTTGGAATTCAGTGGATTTGGGGAATCCCAAACCTGTTCTGGAAATTTGTTTTTTTAGCTATTATATGTTCACATTATGCCCCACCTCATTCACTCCTCTCTCCTGGGATTCCAAATAAAGGGATGTTGGAAGGTAGGATCTTCTCACTCTACCTTTACCTTCTCTTCTGTTTCTATCTTCATGCTATATTCTTGATTCCAGTTAATGAATGCTCTCCTCAGCTGTGTCTAATCTACATTGGTTTTAATTTTGGCCTGTGATCACACTTTTCGGTTCTAAAAATTGTATTTGGTTCTGTGTTCAGATTTGTTATATCATTTTTTAGAGTTTCCTCTTTCCTATAGGTATTTTCAAGCTTTTTAAAAAAAAATCTCTTCTCACACAGTAACCACAGTTGTTTGATATTTTGTTCGCAGTAATTCCAGTACCTCACATGCTGTGCACCTGCTTCTGTTGCCTTTATTTCCCTTGGTTCTTGCTCATCCTGCCTTATTTGTGTGTTGGCTATCCTTGATTATATGCTGGTTGTATTTGACTATTACTTAGGAATAATTACAGATCTTGAATGATGGCACTTTGTCAAGAGAGGTCTTTTATTTGCTATTGCCAGATGCCTGAGGGCACCACCTGGACAGGACCACCTTCAGATAAGTGAGGTTATCTAGACCACTGAGGGGACTACAAGTCCAGACAGCAAAAGACACAATGGCTGATTCAGATCCTCCCTTAAATTGGGGGCTGGTTTATCAGATTCTCTACCTTGGGTGAACCTGGGTTTTGACATATCTCCCTGGTCCTCTGAGGTCCCAAAGGCCACATCAATTTCACAGTTTCTCAACACTAATGGGGTTTTGTGTGATGAGCTTAACATCTTTCAGTATATGACTTATTAGAGATTTTTAGGTAATTCCTCACTGACTTATTTGCTCTCTTTTTTTTTTATAGTTTATTTATTTTGAGAGAGAGAGAGAAAGAGAGATCTGGGAGGGACAGAGAGAGAGAATCCCAAGCAGGATCCACACTGCCAGCGTGGAGCCTGTTGTGGGGCTCAAACTCATGAACTGCGAAATCATGACCTGGGCCAAAATCTAGAATTGGACACTTAACCAACTGAGCCACCCAGGTGCCCATGACTTGCTTGCTCTTTACCATTTTCAAGATATTTGTTTTTATGATTTTGTTCAGCAGTTTTTAGTAGCCCATACAGGAAGCTGGCCTGAGTTTGCTAACCTGCCACTACCAGAATGTTTGAAGCCTGTTCATACTTTTTTTTTTTTAGGACTACATACATTCCATCATATGGATCTATCTTAATCAATCTCATATTAAAAAGGCTGTTTCCAATGTTTTGCTATTTGAATTACTGCTAGAATGAATATCTTGCATATATGTCACTTCATATGAAGATAGACATTGTATTTCTGTCATTATCACATCCCTAGCTTCTGCATGTTGCCTAGCACATATTAAGTGCTCAGAAATACTTGTTGAATACACGGAAGTAGAACGAAATGACAATTTTGCTTGATCTAATCTCTGATTTCTATTGTGTCTTTGATAACATTCATCAGATGACTTTCTTCTAACGATCAAATAGTAGTGAGATCTGATTGCCAAGTGTATTGCCATTTTATCTGATACTATTCTAACTGTGCTTATATGTGTTTCTGTGTCTTTTTCCTTCAATAAAGTGGGAAGAGCAACCCCATGGCACTAAGGTGCTTCACAGAATAGGACATACCATCATCTCCGTATAATCTCAGACTCACTCATCACAATGAAGAGGCTGGACAGTGTGATCAAGAATCACTTTCAACTTTAAAATTATTTTCAGTAATACAATGTCAAGAATTGTTTTTCTAAGTATATGCACCCCTATGTTTATTGCAATAAACATAGCAAAGATATGGAAGCAGCCCAAGTGTCCATCAATAGATGGATGGATAAGGAAAATGTGGTATAGATAATAAAAAAGGAATACTGCTCAGTCATAAGAAAGGATGAGATCTTGCCATCTGTGACAACATGGATGGACCTAGAGGGTATTATGTTAAGTGAAGTAAGTCAACAGAAAGCAAATGCCATCTGATTTCACTTGGGATCTAAAAAATAGAATCTAAAAAATAAAACAAATGAATGAACAAACAAAAAGGCAAAAACAGACCCATAAATACAGAAAACATGGTTGCCAGAGGGGAGGGTAGTGGGAGTACTGGCAAAATGAATGCAAGGAAGTGGGAGATATAAGCTTCCAGTTAAGGAATTAATAAGTCACGAGGATAAAAGGAACAGCATAGGGAATATAATCAATGACACTGTAATGGCATTGTATGGTGGCAGATGGCAGCTACACTTGTGGTGAGCATGAGATAACATATAGACTTATCCAATCTCTATGTTGTACAACTAAAACTAATATAACACTGTATGTCAACTATATTTCAATTAAAAAAATAATTATTTTTTTGTGAGTAAAATTCTCTTTCTGCACAAGTTTAAAATATTCAATGTAAGGTCCTCACTACTAACAAAGAAAAAAGAGAACCTAACATAAAATGCACATGGAAATTCCCCACACTCCAAGGGAATCAGATCAGATTAATTTCTGGCTTGAAACCAGACCTTGATAATGTTTCCTTCACAGGAAATAGGAATTAAAAATGAGCATAACCTCAGTGCATTAAAAGATTACCTTGTTAATTAAAATTAATGTTGTTTATAATATTGTTATTCATTTTTATAACTGTATCAATGACTAACATTTACAAGATGTCATATATTAGTTACTACAAGGAAACTGGATATGTGATATTTCAACTAAAAAGACAATCAATTCTTGTGGATAAAGGATTTATCTTGATTTTCTTTGAAATATCCTGAAATCTTCACCATTTGGTTTCTATCATGGTAAGTGGTTGACAACTATCTGGACATTTCTGGCTTGACACCAGCTTCCTCTAAAACCTCTACAGAATCCACCTAAATGCTGGCTGTGTAAGCTATGCCCCATGTGTGGGATGAAGCAGAGGAGCAGTAAAAGCTCTGAAAGCAGAAATAATCCACCATGACTATACAATCACAGAGGAGGTGGTACACAGTGTGGGGTGGGGTGGAGGGAGACAAATGCAGGGCCCCTAGAGGCATTGGCTGGTGTGGACACTACTCTTGAAATGTTAGAGAGGGAAGGAGGGACAACTTCAGATGAGACTCAAGAGCACTAAGGGCAGCAGAAATCTTCACCATAAGAGAGAGGAGTTGGGACAAACAGAAAGATGGATGAACACACACACAGAGCTTTATTAAGAGACGATGTTAATCAGAAAAGGTCAGGCTCCTGTCAATGCCTGTGAGTGTCTGTGTCTCCTTCTAACATACCTCCCCATAAAAATGTGAGGAAAAACATCCAGCCTCCTGGAAGGAGTTATAGCTCATAGGAACTCTTTTCCAGGATACAGGTGATGTGGGAGAAACCAGAAATCTCAAACAACCCAAGCTGATTTTTCTCTTAACTGATGCTCCAATACTAATACTTTTTTTTTCCCTATCATAATTTGATGTTTCTAAATCTTGTACCATTTCTGCACATACAAAGGATAAAGTGGGGGAAAGCTCTGGAATGATGTGATTGTTCAATCAGCAGAATCTGTCATCTGAATGTCAAGTTCTTCTTTTGGCTTTTAATTTTCCAAACTGCCAAAAATAATCAAGAAACTCAGATCATCTGTTTATACTGCTTGAATAACCAGAGTGATTTTCACAAATGTGCCTTTTGCTCCCAAATACAATTCCAGGTGATATCAAGAGGGGCTAGAACATTATCACAATTACACCTAATTCTTAAGTCCATAAAAAAAATCAGGAATAGAATGAAGAGAGACAGAGAAAGAGTGTGGTCAGATTAATTGAGCCAGAGCTCCCTAAGAGGGAGTAACAGTATCCTACTGGCAGGCATTGGCAATATGGGGCAGTGGGTGCTTTGGGGAAGTAACAAGAGGTACATTTCATCTGGACTCTCTCCCTATGCTGGCAGTGAGGGATTTTTTTCTTGTTTTTCTGCATTTGTTTTTGTCCAAGAGCCCATTCAGGAAAATCTGCAGGCTGGATTTTTTTTTTTATCATTCAAAATAAAAATGGTTTCATTGATTTGTCTGGAAAAAATGTTCTTCCTTCAAAGATGACCAACGAGATAACAGGCACTGTTTTTAACACTAAAACATTAACATCTGGACACATTTAAGAAGTAGGGACAAAGTAGGAGGTACTTTTCAGTGTTTCTGTCAGTAAAGCAAATTGTAGTCTAGATTCTAGATCACCATTCTTTTTTTTTTTTTTTTTTTTTTTTTTCCAACGTTTTTTTTTATTTATTTTTGGGACAGAGAGAGACAGAGCATGAATGGGGGAGGGGCAGAGAGAGAGGGAGACACAGAATCGGAAACAGGCTCCAGGCTCCGAGCCATCAGCCCAGAGCCTGACGCGGGGCTCGAACTCACAGACCGCGAGATCGTGACCTGGCTGAAGTCGGACGCTTAACCGACTGCGCCACCCAGGCGCCCCTCTAGATCACCATTCTAGATGACCTTGAATTTCCTAGCAAAAACAACTTGAGTTCATACTTTCGATCTGGCCTAGATGAAATTACAGGACACCTCTCAACATACGTATCTATGTTTTGTTTTGTAACAGTGGTGTGCAGTTGCTTTGTTCATCTGCTATAATGAATTTCAAGCTGTGTAATTTTACTAGACAGTCTGCCTTCAAGGTAGTTTGAAGTTACCTTTCTCTCAATGATAGTATGTCAGCTGCCCACAGATCCTTGTGTTTGTTTGTGAACCACATACCATTTACCCATACCAACCTTCCATCCCATCCCCCGCCCCCAATAAATCACTCAAACACCTTTCTGGAAAAACAAACCAAACCTCTGGAAGTTACTATGCTTTAAAAAAATAATCTTAGGGGAACCTGGGTGGCTAAGTCAGTTGAGCGTCCAACTTTGACTCAGGTCATGATCTCATGGTTCATGGGTCTGAGCCCTGCATGGGGCTCACAGCTGTCAGTGCAGAGCCTACTTCTCATCCCCTGTCCCCCTCTCTCTCAGCCCCTCCCCTACTCATGCTTTCTCTCAAAAATTAATAAACATTAAAAAAAAGTAATCTTAAGGAAACTCTTGCTACAATGTAGAAGTGCAGCAGAAGGAAAAGCAGCTTTCCAGTTCCTAGTAACTCTCCTTTGGTCTGTCTCTTTAGTCAACTGATATTTCTCAAATGCCTACAGCTAACTATAGTATTCTGTGCTTTTCCTCATGAGAATGAAGTCAAATACCCACCCTGGCAAAGTGGTCATTTCCAAGAAGTGTTTGCAGAAGGATGGGCAGCTCCTTTTCCAGATGAAGCTTAAGGCAGAGCTGGGTCAGCTCTTCCCGGTCCAGAAAGCCTGTCCCTGTGGTGTCACAGCTGCTGTAGACTTCTTTGAGCTGTGAAACATAGTGGTTCTCTTCTTCTTCACCCATCCCATAGCAGGCTGGACATGCCAGGGGGAAAAGAGAAACAAGAGTACACTCTTA
The DNA here is from genome assembly GCF_046562875.1 of Panthera onca. Lineage (NCBI taxonomy): Eukaryota > Metazoa > Chordata > Mammalia > Carnivora > Felidae > Panthera > Panthera onca. The sequence goes on along the minus strand of NC_138341.1, from coordinate 90,110,174 downwards.
TTGCCACATGCCACATTTTTTTCACTGCTACAATGAGCCTGGTATGGTGGCATCCAGGGTGCTCCTGTGAGACCTCTACAGGAAAGACCAGAAACATGTGAATAGGAAGCCAGTCCTTGTTCAAAAGAACCAGAATTTCTTTGTTCTGTAAGAAAATATCTATTATAGAATAATCAGGAAAAAGAGATAGGTATAGAGAACTTAAAATCATCCAAAATTTCACCACCTAAAAATATCATTACTAATATTTTGACAAACATACATTCTAATTTTTCTCTCTATATATACAAGTATGGTATTTTTTTCCTTACTGGTATTTAATATACCAAATTACTAAATTTTACTAAATAAAATTATTTACAATAAAAAATGGAAACTCCAATAAAATATATAGAGGATGTTACTTAATCACAAAAGAAAAAGTATATGGATAATAACCATATAAAATGTTCAAATTAAAACAAAGATACTCTTTGCCACTGTCAAATATCAAGAATAAAAACCCCAATGCTAACTGAGGCTATCATCAAAGGGGCCTCTCACATATTTCTGGAGAAAGTGACAATTAAATGCCTTCTGAAATATACTTTGTATACCAAGAAATTTTTAAATAATTGTATTATCTGACCTAGTTATTTCACATACACAATATCTTACAGAAATTCCTTGTACTTCAGGACAGACAAAAACGTAAAAGAAAAAATAAAATGTCCAACAAAAGAAAATAGATTGCTAAGTTACAGAACAATTATATGGCAGAATAGCCAACAGGCTTAAAAAACACATTTCTGAAAAATATTAAACAGCATAGGAAGTGCAGTTGATAAAATACCAAGCCAGGATAAAAACTTTATAATAATAATAGCTGGCATACGTACTGGTCAGTTCACATACAGAATTCACATATGTCTGGAACAAATCTATCAAGAGACTTCTGCAATTCTTGGGGGGAAATATAGTAAAAAAAAATACACCAAAATGGTAACAGATGATTTTATGATATTCTACATTTCCATTTTCTATTCTCAACATTTTTATGTTTCTCAAAAAATTCTATAAAAAGCGAAACACTTTATAACTAGAAAGATGTTGCTAAGCCGTGTAAAACACTGAAGTCCTAAAGATACTAGGATGAACCATATGATATTGCCAATACTGGAGTTTTCTGACCAACAACAATGGTGACTTCACGTTGGTCAGCATATTATACAGACACAGGACTGTGGACAATTCTGAAAAGAGATGTGATAAGTAAACAAACATGGAAAACTGATCAAGCTCATTAATCATCAAACAATTCATAAACACGAAACAACAAAGTAACATCTCTTACTAATTAAGAAACAGCACACAGGGCGCCTGGGTGGCTCAGTCGGTTAAGCGTCCGACTCCGGCTCAGGTCATGATCTCGCGGTCCGTGAGTTCAAGCCCCGCATCAGGCTCTGTGCTGACTGCTCAGAGCCTGGAGCCTGTTTCAGATTGTGTCTTCCTCTCTCTCTGACCCTCCCCCATTCATGCTCTGTCTCTCTCTGTCTCAAAAATAAATAAATGTTAAAAAAAATTAAAAAAAAAAAAGAAACAGCACAATAAATGCCAATTCTATAAAGATATGATTTTTAATGTCAATGGTATTTGCCCATGCATCATCCACGAGGGGTAGGGAGGTCTGCATCAGCACAAAACCTGTATGAAGGATTGAAATCTGTTCATATCAATCCCCTCCTCCCTCCACCAAGAGTATCGTCTTACTCAGGGAAACAGTAAAATCAGTGACGTAAAAAAACTGACTTTGAATAGAATCTCCATTATGATCTTATAAGGTGAACTGCCTTCCCTGAGCTCCTGATTAAACACCTGCTGATCAGGTATAAAGACTGCCAGCATCTCAGCCTCAGGTGTGATGCAGGAGTGAAAGGATGACAGGCCTGTTCTATCCACTCATCAAATTATGCGTGCATTCCTAGAAAGAAGCTTGGGGAAGTGATGAAAGGGCATGGATAGGTGGAGCTCTGAACACCTGCCTCATCCCGGACAGTTTTGACTGCAGAAACAACATGGAGTAATATAGATATACATGTAAAAACATCAAGGATAAATCAGAAAACTAAATACCTTTACTAACTCAACATCTGTCACACTTCTCATCCGAGGTCAGTCCCCCACCTAAGCTGGGAGCTCTGTCCTTTTGTAGACAACAGCCACCTGTGGTGAGCTGCATACAACTACTGATATTTGCCAATGCTTATTTTTGATAAGCCAGAAGTAAATGGACAGGAGAACATAATGGTAAGAAAGACAAGTGGCAAAATTCAGTATGTGAAAGAGAGTCAAGGAATTAGGGTGAGGATGGTGAGCAGTGACTAGGAGACCCTGACTGCAGAACCTACCACACACCCACACTTCCCCAGGCAGATGTTCCCCCCACCAGACGCTCTCCCTGTTGCCTTGACTACTAACTATCCTCCCAGCCCCCATCCACCACCACCTGGCCATGCCTCCACAAATCATGAACACACCTATTGTGAAAAATCCTCCAGTTTTTCTATTTTACTTTTAGTCGTAACCAATTCAAGCAATTAAAAGTATATAAACAAAAACAAAACAAAACAAAGCAAAACAAAAGCCCAACTCCACTCCCAGAGGTAAGCACTGCTTAGAGTGTAGGCTTTCAAATTATTCCCAAGTCTACGAGGTAGATGAACACACAGACCTATATAAATAGATAACACACATAGATATGCATGTTTTTATATAAGTGTAACACCATACATGTTATTTTGCAACTTTTTTTTTAATTTTGAAGAAAGAGAAAGTGTGCATAAGTGGAGGAGAGGGACAAATGGGAGAGAAAGAGAGAGAGACAGAATATCTCATGCAGGCTCCAGGCTTAGCTCAGAGGCCTACTCAGGGCTTGGTCCCAAGGCCCTGGGATCATGATCTCAGCGGAGTCAGACATTCAACCAACAACTGAGCCACCCAGGCACCCCTATTTTTCAACTTTTAAAAAATATAGGATATCTGAAAGATCTTTCCATGCCTTCTCCATTTAAAAATTTTTTAAATGTTTATTTATTTTTGAGACACAGAGAGACAGAGGCAGAGAGAAAGCGAGCATGAGCCGGGGAGGGGCAGAGAGAGAGAGAGAGGGAGACACAGAATCTGAAGCAGGCTCCAGGCTCTGAGCTGTCAGCACAGAGCCTGAAGTGGGGCTCAAACCCATGAATGGTGAAATCATGACCTGAGCCAAAGTCAGACGCTTAACTGACTGAGCCACCCAGGTGCCCCTCTAAGGATTGTCTTAGAGATGAGGGGCATCTCCAGGGTTTTTTCTTACAAAACCTTCCTCCGGCCCTCAACACCCCAGGAGGACTCTTCATGAGTCCTGAAGGGGCAAACCAAACCATGTCCTGCAGAGTGTGCCCTTGGTTGGTGCAGGAGTGCCCCTGGAGAAGGCGGGCTTGGCTGAGCAAGAAGAGAAGAACCATCTTCCTCTCCCAGCCTTAGGCAAGTCCTGCATCAACACCATCCTGGGGGGCCACACACTCCCTCCACCACATGTTATTTTTGTTGCCACAGGGACTTAAGGTCCCTGTTGAGATGTAGCTTTCCCTTTCTACACAGTTTCAAACTGGGACCTGAGGCACCCTGGCTGTCCATGAAGGTGCAGTCTGTATGCAGAGGGCCCACTGGTGGCAAGTCTCCCCTGGTGAGAGCGGGGTCCACAGCCTGCCACAACCCAAAGCCTTGGTGAAATAAGGAGAGGTGCAAAGAAATAAGTACTGAGACTACAGACACCAGAGAAGCAACAAGACTTAGAAGAGTAGCAGCTCCTTCTTCATCACCCACAAGAGCTGCGTTCACAGTTCATCTTCAAATGTCACCAGGCTCCACCAAGTCTGGGGCTGTCTCTGGAGGCCTAGGATGCTCCTACCTCATTTCCTCTGGGACCACAGAATCACATTTTTGAGGCCTGGCTGGGATTTCTAGAAAACAGAAGGAACTTCCCATCTGACTAAACAGACCACAGAAGGGACAGGCCAGCAGGGCCCGGTTTTGAAGAGAGCAGCACTAACTCTTTGAACAGCCCCTGCTCCCACAGGACCTAGTACAGCATCCCCCTCAGGCCCCTGTTTTCATTGGCTCACAGCAGAACATCCAGTATACACAAAATGAGTCTATGAGGCAAAACTGCAAAGGAAACCTGACCTCAGTAAAATGCAAACAGATTCAGGTTCTGAAAACATATTTAGCCTCTTCATAAGAGGCTGAGTGCCAGAAGCACATTTCAGTTAAGTAGAACAGCCACTCTGTCTACAGGGAGGCAGGTCCAGAGTACCCAGAACTCCTTCTAGGGTCTCCCCCACACGCCAGGTTATGATAAAGTCTCTAGAGAACCTCTTCTGAGAGGCTACATGTTTTCCTGAGAGGGGACACCCATCAGTAACAGGGTACACAATCAGTGAGTGCAAAGCAAACGTTGGGGGTGGGAGGAAAATCAAGAAAATGTAAATGGGAAACAGGCCAAATCCTCAGGCCACCAGGCTGCCATCCAATGACCCAACACCAGGAGGGTGTGACTGGCATAGTTCTCCCAAGCTCCACACCCCACCTGCCCTCTGGGCCACAAGGCAGACAGGAACTGAGGAAGGGCTTCCTCCAATCCCAGAGCTGACCTCAGTGCAGGTCTGTGGTGCATTTTGTCAAATGCTTCAAATGCCCGAAATGTTTTGGGTTTTACATTTTTATGCTGGACATTCTATAATGAGCCCAGAGCAATACATGATGCTGTAATTTAGCTATTTTAAAGGGAAGGTCACCAGCATTATAGACCCATTTAATATCAGAGTTGCTGCATCCCAGACCTTCCCAGGACAGGTCAGGTCTAGGCTGGGGTGGGCCAAGAAGGGGAAGAGTGGGGAGCACACTCTAGGGCATTCACCCAGGAGAGGGGGGCATTCCCAGTGGGGCAGGTAAGCTGAAAAGCCTTCCCGATACCTGCACTGTCAAAGAGGATATATCAAGAAAATCAAGGTCAGCAAACCCTCACATGTTCCCACATCACACTGGACCTGCCAGAGGTGGAACATACCTGCAGGAACTCCTACCCCATGATTCCAGAACTGGGCAGAACTCAGGTGTGGGAGCTGGAGGTTAAAGGGCTCCGGAGGGCCCTCCCAGGAGCAATGAGAAGCCAGCCCTCTTCTTGAGAGAACTTACTTGTCTGCCTACATACCTCCATGAAAGGGTTAACACAGGGCAAGGACCCAAACACTCAACCCCACATCGCCTAGGTTATACCTAGTTTTGCTCAATACACAGTTGAATTCCTGGCAATTCAGAAACACTCCTTTCCTCTCCTTTCCCTCATCATGTGAATCTAAGACATTGCCCCCAAGAGAGCAGATATTTCATCTACCAGCCATGCAGATACAGGCAAGAGAGGTAATTCAGGTCAGCAGTACTACAAGTCAGGCAAAAAAAGATATGCTAACACATTTCCTAACCCCCACCCAAAGCAATGTCCAGCCATGTTTTCAAAATAAAGGGAAAAAGGAGGCACTGCCTCTACTCATGTATGCCCTATGGACACTTCCCAGGATGTGGGAAGGGTCTTTCTGTAGCTTCTGGAATGCCACATAACAAACCTCAGTGGTGAAATAGTTCGCTATACTGCCAAGAAGGCTTGGAAGAACTCCAAGGCTTCCTTCACCTGGAAAGCATGGTCTGGGTACAGGTCTAGTCCACCAGTACAGAGGAGCCATGTAGACCTCCATGGCTTCCTCTGCATTCAGGAGTCTCAGAAAAGGGCTTGAGTGACAAAACTAGACACTGTAAACATCACAGAATTATGGAAAGTCTCAGAAATAGCGGGGAAGCATGAAAAGGGGCTTCAAAATTCTGATGTTCACACACACACACCCCATTTGCTGGAATGTGGAGGTAGTGATTTGGGAGGTGGTACATGCAGAAGGGGAGACCCAAGACATACACACAGGCACTGTCCTGCCCCACCCCACAAAGAAAAACTAATATCCACAGAGAGAAAAAGGAAAATCATTAAAGTCATCACAGACAATAGACTATTAAACAAAGGTATGATTAAGACATCAAGGGAGGTTTCTTGGACATTGACATATTACAGTTGCAACAAAAAAATTCAATAGCAAGACTGGAAACTACAAACAAGGAAATCTTCCATGAAGTGCATCTAAATGATGGGGCGCCTGGGTGGCTCAGTTGGTTAAGCATCCGACTTTGGTCATGATCCAGTCATGATCTTGCAGTTTGTGAGTTCGAGCCCCGCGTCAGGCTCTGTGCTGACAGCTCAGAGCCTGGAGCCTGCTTCTGATTCTGTGTCTCCTCCTCTATCTGCCCCTCCCATGCTCATGCTCTGTCTCTCTCTGTCTCTCACAAATAAACATTAAAAAAATTTTTTTAAGAAAAGTAGATTTAAAGTGTGTCTAAATGAGATAAGATTACATGATGAGGAAAAGACAGTCCCTTCAATAAATTCTGTTGCAGGGTGCCTGGGTGGCACGGTGGGTTAAGCGCCTGACTTCCGCTCAGGTCATGATCTCATGGTTCATGAGTCTGAGTTCCACATCAGGCTGTCTGCTGTCAGCAGAGTCCATTTCAGATCCTCTGTCTCCCTCTCTCTCTGCCCCTCCCCCCCCTCAAAAATAAACATTAAAAAATATATAAATAAATGGTGTTGCAAAATTGAAGAAAGAATAAAGAATGAAGTTTGACCTTACCTCATACCATACACAAAAAACTAACTCACAATGGATTCCAGTTCTAAATTAAAATCTAAACCTATAAAACTTTTAAAAGAAAACACAGAGGAAAAGTTTCATGATGTTAGATTTGGTAACAGTTTCTTACATATGATACTAAAGCACAGGCAACAAAAGCAAAAACAGGCAAATGGTATTATATCAAATTTAAGAACTTCTACACATCAAAGAAAAAAAGAGTGAAAAGGCAACCTATGTACTGACTGGGACAAAATAATTGTTAACCATATCTGATAAAAGGTTAATAACCAGAACATATCAAGAACCCTTACAACTCAATAACAAAAGACAGGTGATCCCATTTAAAAAATGGGCAATGGATTTGGAGAGACATTTCTCCAAAGAAGATATAAAATGGCTGACAAATGGCCAAACATATAACAAAGGTGCTCAACACCTCTCATCATTCTCACACGCATTAGGATGGCCACTATAAAAAACAAAACAGAAAACAGGTGTTGGTGAAAACGTGGAAAAACTGGAACAATACACAGCACTGTTGGTGAAAAATGATGCAGCCACTATGGAAAATCGTATGAAGGGTCCTCAAAAATCTAAAAATAGAAACTATATGATCCAGTAATTCTACTTCCATGTATATAGCCATAGGAATTGAAAGCAAGATCTCAGAGATATTTGCACACCCATGTTCACTGCATCATTATTCACAATCACCAAGAGGTAGAAGCAACCCAAATGTCCATCGACAAATGAGAAAAGAAACTGTGGTATATCCACACAGTGGAATGTTATTCAGCCTTAAAAAGAAAGAAACCCTGTCACATACTACAACACAGCTGAATCCTGCAGGTGTTCAGTTTATGCCAGTCACAAAAGAACAAATACTGTGTGATTCCTCTTGCATAGATGTTTAGTCAAATCATGGAAACAGTGGTGGTTGCCAGGGGCCGGGGGGACGAAGGAGCTGTTCCGTGGGTATAGAGTTTCAGTGTCACAAGATGAAAAAGTTATTGAGATCTGTTACACAACAATGTGAATACTGAACTGTACATTTAAAAATGATTAATTGGGTAACTTTTATATTATGTATTTTTTATAATTAACATTAAAAATAAAAAGTTTTTACAAAGAAAAATAATTCATAATTTGATGGCTTACTTTCTGAAATTGTCTGGCTTACTTTCTGAAATTGTTCTATGGTACTGTTATCTAGATTTTCTCTTTCCTTAGCAACAACAACAAAATAACAATCCCAAAGGTCCAGGCATCCTCTCAAAGTCCAGGAAAGGGAACCAGTTGAAGGGAAGGGGGATTATTGGAATAATACAAGACTTTTCCTTTTTTTTTTTTTCTTTCAAATTTCTGTTTAAATTCTACTTAGTTAACATACAGTGCAATATTGGTTTCTGGAGTAGAATTCAGTGATTCATCACTTACATACAACACCTAGTGCTCATAATAACAAGCACCCTCCTTAGTATCCACCATCTATCTAGCCCATTGCCCCATCCATATCCCTCCATCAACCCTCAGTTTGTTCTCTATTGTCAAGAGTCTCTTGTGGTTTGTTTTCCTCTCTCTCTTTTCCTCCCCTCCCCCCACCTCCCATATGTTCATCTGTTTTGTTTCTTAAATTCCACATATGAGTGGGGTGCCTGGCTGGCTCAGTCAGTTAAGTGTCCAGCTTTTGGTTTCGGCTCAGGTCATGGTCTCATGGTTTGTGGGTCTGAGTCCCTCATTGGGCTCCATTCTGGCAGTGTGGGGCTTACTTGGGATTCTCAATCTCTCTGCCCCACCCTGATTGCTCTCAAAATAAATAAACAAACTTTATTTTTAAAAATTCCACATGAGTGAAATCATATGGTATTTGTCTTTCTCTGACTTATTTCGCTTAGCATAATATACTCCAGCTCCATCCACGTTGTTGCAAATGGCAAGATTTCATTCTTTTTGATCACCAAGTACTATTCCATTACACGCACACGTGCACGCGTGCGCGCGCGCGCACACACACACACACACACACACACACACATTCTTTATCCATTCATCAGTCAGTGGACATTAATATAGGAGTTTTCCAAGTAGACAGATGGCAAAGTCTCTCACATGGGACAACAAATAAAAAATATCCACACCTGGCTCAGTCAGTTAAGTATCCAACTCTTGGTTTTGGCTCAGATCATAATCTCATGGTTCGTGAGTTTAAGCCCCACATTGGGCTGTATACTGACAGTATGGAGCCTATTTGGAATTCTCTCTCTCTCCCTCTCTTCCTGCTCCTCCTTCACTTGCTCTCTCTCCCTCTCAAAATTAATAAACTTAAAAAAATAATAAAACCGCCCACACCTAGTAAATAAAACCACCCATACCACCTTATGAAACTTCTGAACAAGCAAACAAACAAATCCTCACAGCATCCAGAGAAGGAAGAGTACTCACAGAACCAGGCAGTAGAATTAGCGTGGGCTGTTGGCATCAAGACTAAGAGCCCTCATGAAACCAGGTCCTGACATCCCGAGTGAAGATCACTTTCAGCCTCATCTGGAAGCTACCAAACATGTACTTCAGCAAAATGAGGGATTAACCAAGAAAGAGGGAGATGCGGGATCTAGGATCTGGGTCCCATGCAAGTGGTGGAAACCATTCTGGGAGGGCAGCCCTGGGGCTGTGCCAGAGGACAACCCACACAAACCAACAACAGAAGGAACCCATAGGTTCTGTGTGCCTGTGACCATCTAGAAAACAATGTGGATGGGTAGAGTATGTGGGAAAAAATAAGGATAGGTTCATTAAAAAGTAAAAACCAAAAAAACATTAACCTCTCTATAAAGCCATGCTTGGAACAAGAATGGAAATGTAATCAGGCCCCAGCTGCATGTCAGTGTGGCAGTCAGGCAGGGCCACCCTCTGTGGGAGTGACAGGGAAGCCTCGAGGTGGAATGTTCCTTAAAGTCCCCATTCTGAGGTAGAATAACCAGAGACAGTTGGCTCTAGTTATCATAGTCATTGACCCAGGAAATGAATGAGAGAGAAGTCCCCACACACAGTCACACAGGGACTCCAACCTGCCACCCAGTGCCTTAGAGTTGCAGTTTTGTTCCTTATTCATTATGGAACTATTTGGGCAACTCTGGGAGGTGATCGGGCCCCCTTTCTGCCTCTTTGGGGCAGGTCTACCAAAACAAACCAAGGTTCTGATGGGTGGCACTCCCTGAGCTGATTCCTGGGCCTCACGGGTTCCACTGCGCACACACAGGGTCCTCACCCTGGTGTGCTGAGAGGGGCTGGTCTCCTATGTATCAAGTGGCCTGCTGGAACCAGGTGAGGTTGCTTCTCCTGGTGCTCCAAGGTCATACCCCGGTGGCAAAGGAGGTGGAAACACAACGTCTCCAAATCCCAGACGAGCCCCCAAGAGATGAAGCAGGATTCTCACACAGAGAGTTCTGACACCAAGGCTTTTCTTTCCAGGAAGCAACTTTATTCATGCCAACATGGGCTCAGAGGGTTTGTACCCAAAAAAACTAAGCCTCAAACGCCACATGGTGTAGGCTTTTATGCATTTTCTACTTGTCTCCCATAATGGGTAACATATAGACACACAGTCTGATTGTGTGGTCTCATGTTACAGGGTCATGAGGGATGTCACATTTGCACATAGCCAGGTTGCCTTCCCTTATCTTGAGGTCTTTTCTTACCACATTCCTTAGGGAGGGGGCTCTACCATGGGATCAGGGGCTGGGGTTATCTGAGTGAAAGACACCCTGACTCGAGACACTGGTGACTGGCCTGCACTTGAGTGAGCTCTGGCTCATCCCAACGCTACAGTATCAACAAAGATAAACGTGTCACCATCCACAACAGGAGTAAAGAGCAGGCAGGTCAGTGTGGCTTTCCCTCGTCACTGGTCCTCTAAGTGGGGTGACTGCTATGATTGCTAGTTAAGGCAACTTTGGGTTTTCATCTTCTAAGAGAACAAGATAAACCCTGTGGAGTACCTCCACCCCATGTGTGCTCTTGCCTTATGACATCCTGAAAAGATCTCATTCCAGCAGAGCTGATGACCCCCCAAAAACAGCAGGTCTGCTATGCCCGGTTTGAGTATCTACTGCTGCTGATTTCCTGATCACAGAGACTTACGTCTTGTAAAAATGCTACAAGGCATATTTTTATTTTCCCCACAAAATGATTTACATCAAAATTTGATTTCTGAGTTCTCTTAGTTCATCCAAGCTTCCTCTGGATGTGGACCTGGTGTAGACAGTAAACAACACACAGGGTGTCCCCAGCAGATGGTCATCTTCCTTGGCTCATCTACCTGGCTGGCCAAGTAGATGGCCACAGTGCTGGGCAGAGATAGGGTGCTGCAGGCTCACACACGATGGGGTGGTGGAGCACATCAGCCTGCTCCTGCACAATCCCTTCACACTGGTTTTCAATATTTGACCATACAGTGTGAACTTTGCCTTTTGGTGTCTGGTAGGTACTTAATACAAGTTATCAAAATGAACACTGAAATAGACTGGATTGGGGTCAATTCCCTTAAGAGAAGGCTGAAGCCCCATAATCAGAACCTCTGAGCCTCCAAGCATCTGACTTCTCTTGAAACCCCGCTGTCTGCATATTAACAAGGTCAGCTACAACAGCATAGGGTAAGGAAGGAGTTCAGAGAAAGGCCATCTTCCTCCTGCCATGGTAAATAGAGAGGGCCAAGGATTCTGTGCAAACTTTGAAGCATCAGAACCTTTCTGACCCATGTAGACAACCCTAAATGACCCAAGACATTGCCAACACTGTCTTCACAGCTAAGGTGACCCAGTGCCCTTTCCTTGTACTCACTGCAAGGCTGCAGGACCTCCAAAGCAGCCCAACTCTGGGCAAGTCCCAGCTTCTATCAAAAACTGGGTCTAAAATACCTCCTTTGCTGGGCTGCTGAGGGGCTAGTTACAGAAAATGCCAGATGCTAGGGGCACCTGGGTGACTCAGTCCGTTGAGCATCAGACTCTTGATTTCAGCTCAGGTCATGATCCCAGGGTCGTGGGATCAAGCCCTACACCAGGCTCCACACTGAGTGTGGAGCCTGCTTGAGGTTCTCCCTCTCTTCCCCCTGCCCGCCTCCTTCCCTACTCATGCACTCTCTCTCTAAAATAAAAAACAAAACAAAAGATAATGCCAGGTGCTAGATACCCAGGCGACTTATCCTTCATGTTCATTATACCACCACTAACAGCACTGGAATTACTGTTCCCACACATAGGTTCAGAGTTTTCATGCTGCTCAAATCCTATTTGTAGAATTGCCTGACTGCATACTGCCTCTTCTGTCCTTCCCTCCCTCCCCAGAAAGCCACAAAACACTGAGAAGTGGCCTTAACCCCACCCTCCACCCAACAGGGACCCTACAGCACCTTAGCTGTGGGAATCTTCTGTTTACACTCCCCAAAGCCTATGTGTGAGGGCAGAAGCCAGAACCCCCTTCCCCTGTAATCCTTCCACAGACCCACTGGAAGGAGGAAGGAAACACAGGGAGAGCCTTCTCTGCACCCTCAAGCAGGGCCTGGCCTGGTCCCACAGTGACCCATCTGTCAGCACTGCCAACCACCCCCCCGCCCCCCCCCCTTGCTCCCAGGTGGCCCCCAGGCCTACTTACATGTAAAGTACAGGCCTCACAGTAGAGTGGTTGTTATAAATAATAAACACTCCCCAGGGTTCAATGGCTTCTTCAGTTTCCTCTTCATCCAAACTGAATTAATCTCCCTTTGCATTCCACATATGCATAAAATGTTTGCACAGCAAGCCACCTGAAAACCTGGCCCCATTCAGCAGCTGACTGCTGAACTGGGGACAATATTCCAGATAAAGAAGAACACTTGATTTCTTAAGGTTTTATATAAAATTCTGAAATCCAAATCAGTAGAATCTCAATAATTCTAATGCTATAAAGTTTAATTTAAAATCACATACACTTTGCTATCAGGTGAAACAAAACCCTGTTTTCACCTCAAGGAGAAAAACCTGCCCCCAAACAAACTGGATATTGGGCCTGAGACAGATGATGTAGGTGGGCAATCCGCATGACCATGCAGCCCTCTGGAGGCAAACAGAGCAAGGTGTTGGTTTGCATTTAATTGACACACAATGATGAGAGAACTTAATCTGTGCCCTGAGAAACTCCTTCAGTATTGAGGAAAGAGAAGAGAAAGGTGGTCTCTCAGAAGCAGCTATGGTGTTTGATGTTTGGGGGCCTAGAGTATTGTATTGCAAAGGGGAAATAATTCCAAACAAGGCCCTCCATAAAAACCTGCTCACCTAGAAAGAATGGAACCAAGGGCAGCCATTCTAGATTGGTTCATTCTTTATCTGGAAAGATGTTACAATCCTGATAAAATATTAAAGCCCGTCCTTGGGTTCCAGTGGAGCAGACCTCAGTGCCACTTTAAAAATAGCCTTGCAGTTTTTAATGAACCTTCATACTTTGGCAGTTCTGAGTTTTTAGGATTAATTTCAGCATTAACTTTTCTTGTTTTTCAAAATTTATACTGTGTATTTACTTTGCCTACATGGGTCCTAAATATCTCAGCAATAAGGCTTGAGTAGCTATCATTTTTATCAACGGGATTTTTCAGTGCCAACAATGTAAAAATAAGCTGATAACTTCATTTAATCAGCAATTACTATACTATGTCCTTTTCCTACAAAGCAGACAGACTAAAAACTTTAAGGATATCAAATTCTGGAATTGTCCTAATACAACCATTTTTCTGGGGTCTTATAAAGAAGACATTGTGGCACACAGTGATGGCAGACCCTAGTGTCAGTGTCCAGTTTTACTATGGGCACTTTCCACCTCTGTGACCTTGAACAAGTTATTTCACCTCTCTGTGCCTCAGTACCTAATTAAGAGACTGTGAGAATTAGTCATTGTTAAGCTTGTTAACATGTCAATATTGAGACCAGTGTTGCACACAGTTGGTACTGAATAAACACTGGCATCTCCTCTGGCACATAGGCACAAGTGCCTGGGGCACCACACACACCTGTAATATCTACAAACCAGATAGGTGTCCACAGCTTTCAAAATAAATTATATATAGAAAATCTTGTAAATTCCTATTACATGCCAATATATGTAAATAAAGATTTATTTTTAATAAAACTATACATAAAATTATATATATAAAAGAATATAACATGATAATTTGATACACATATACAGTGAAACAATTACTACAGTCAAGCTAATTAAGATACCTTCTCCTCAGAGTTACCATTTTTTGTGTGTGTGATGTGAGTCCCTAAAATCTACTCTCTTAGCAAATTTCCACTATTCAAAACAGTATTATTACAACTATAATCATCATGGTATATATTTGGTCTCCAGACCTACTCATCTTATATAACAACTTTGTACCCTTTGAGCAGTATCTTCCCAGTTCCAAAGATTTTTATAGCCATGAGTACTTTTATTTGTGCCAAGACTACAGCTATAGACCCCAAATTTATATGTCTACCCATGTGATTATAAACTATCTAAACAATATACACACATGAAGTTATCCACATATTGTTCTATGCACGTAAAATGAGCTTACTCTGTGTTAATCCAATGCAATCACATGTGTCCTCAGAGACAGGCAGAGGAGTTTTGAAAGAGAAGAGGAGGCAATGTGACCACAGAAGCAGAGACTGGGGTGATGCAGTCTTAAGCCATGGAATGCCTACAGCCACCAGAAGCTAAAACAGGGAAGGATCAAATTCTCCCCTGGAATCTGCAGAGTGACCCTGTCAACACCTTTTGGACTTCTGGGCTCCATAAGTATAAGAGAATAAATTTCTGTTGTACAGTTCATGGTCATTTGTTACAGCAGCCCTAGGAAACTAACACAACATTTTTTAACTTTTTTTTTTTTTAATGTTTATTTTTGAGAGAGGGACGGAGGGAGGGAGAGAGAGAGAAACAGAGAGAGAGAGAAAGAGAGAGCGCAAGCAGGGGAGGGACAGAGAAAGACAGAGACAGAATCTGAACCAGGCTCCAGGCTCTGAGCTGTCAGCACAGAGCCTGACATGGGCTCGAATCACTAATTGTGAGATCATGACCTGAGCTGAAGTCGGAAGCTCAACCGACTGAGCCACCCAGGTGCCCCACAACATCCCATGTCTTAATATTGTTAATATGGCAATACCCCTAAACTGGTCTACAGACTCAATGCAACTCCTACCAAAATTCCAGCTGGCTTCTTTAAAGAAATTGACCAGCAGATCTTAAAAAATTTATATGGAAATAAAAGGGACCCAGAATTGCCAAAACAATCTTAGAAAAGAATGAAAAACGTGGAGGACTCTCACTTCCCAATTTGAAAGCTTATCACAAAGGTACAGTAGCCAAGATGGTATGGTTCTGGCATATAAACAGACAAGCACACCAACAGAATAATATTCAGAGTCTGGAAATAGAATCTCACATGTACAGTAAATTGATTTCAACAAAGAAGCCAAAACAATTCAGTGGGGAAAAACAAGTCTTTTCATCATATGGTACTGAGACAACTGGATAGCCACATGCAAAAGAATCAAGTGGAACCTCTACCTCACATCATATATAAAAACTAACCTTAAATGGATCAAAAACCCAAATGTAAGAGCTAAAACTATAAAATGCTTAGGAGAAAACATAGGAGTAAATCTTCTAAAGAAGTAAAATGACCTTTATTTAGGCAACGTTGTATCTTTGATTAGATAGAACACCAAAAGCACAAGTAATCAAAGGAAAATAAAAAAGATAAGCTGGACTTCATCAAAATTAAAATTTGTTGTACTGCAAATGACATAATCATAAAATGAAGAGACAGAAAACATTTGCAGATTCTGTATCTGAAAAGGGACTTGGGTTTAGAATATATAAAGAATTCTTGCAGCTCTATAATAAAAGCACAAATAACCCAATTAAAAAATGGGGAAAGGATCTGAATAGATATTTCTTCAAAGGAGACACAAATGACCAAAGATGCTCTACCTCTTTAGCCATCAGAGAAATGCATATCAATACCACAATGAAATAGCACTTAGAGTATCTAGGCTGACTGTAACAAACAAGATGTGTAATAATAAGTACTAGTAAGGATATGGAGAGATCAGAAAGCAAAAATCCTGAAAGCAGCAAGGGATTCTCAATGACATTAAAAGCTGACTCCTCCTCAGGAACCATGGACCAAAAGGCAGGAAGGTGACATATTTGAAGTAGTGAGACAAAAAGGATGTCACCCAAGAATTCTATATCCAGTAAACTCATCCTTAAAAATGAAGGATATATAATGCCAAAGGCATGATTTATGAAAGAAATAACTGATCAGTTGGACTTTACTAAAATAAAAAACTTCTGCTCCACGAAGGACACCATTAAAGGAAAGAAAAACAAGCCACAGACTGGGAGAAAACATTTGCTGAAGACATGTCTGATATCCTTGTTATCCAACATATACAAAGAACTCTTAAAACTCAAAAATAAGAAAATGAATATACAAAAGGTAAACAGGCATATGAAAAGATGCTCAACATTATATGCAACTAGGGAGTTGCAAATAAAACAAGTCACACCATTACACACCTTTTTGAATGGTCCAAACCCAGAACACTAAGAAAATCAAATGCTGGCCAAAATATGGAGGAAAAAAACCCCCAAAACCTCTCAATCACTGCTCATGGGAATGAAAAATGGTACAATTACTTTGGGAAACAGTTTGGTAACTTAAAAAAAATTTTTTTAATGTTTATTTATTTTTGAGAGAGAGAGAGAGAGAGAGAGAGAGAGAGAACGAACACGCACAGGTAAGGGGCAGGGAGAGAGAGACAATCCCAAGCAGGCTCTGTGCTGTCAACACAGAGTCCAATGTCTGAACCAAAATTAAGAGTCAGATGCTTAATTGAATGAGATACCCAGGCACCCCTAGTAACTTCTTATAAAACTAAACATACTCTTACTTCTGTAAGTGTCTACCCACAGATGAATGGATAAAAAAGGGGTGGTATATATACACAATGGACTATTACTCAGCCATAAAAAAAAGAATGAGATCTTGCCACTTTTGACAATATGGATAGACCCAGAGGGCATCATGCTAAGTAAAATAAGTCAGACAAAGAAATACCACATGATTTCATTTACATATGGAATCTAAAAAACAAATGAACAAATAACCAAAACAGACATTAATACAAAGAACAAACATGGTTGCAAGGTGGGGGGTGGGGAGTGGTAAGAATAAGCAAAATAGCTGAAGTGGATTAAGACATACAAACTTCCAGTTATAATGTAAGTAAGTCACAGAGATAAAAAGTACACCATAGGGAATATGACTAGTACTGTAATAACATTGTATGGTGACAGACAGTGATTACACTTATCATGGTGAGCACTGAGTAATGTACTGAATTGCTACTGAATTGTTTCTGAATCACTGTTGTACACCTGAGACTAAACTAACATTGTATGTCAACTATACTTTAATAATAAACTAACTGACTGACATATTCTTACAAAATGATCCAGCAAGTATTTACTCAAATGAGGTGAAAACTTATGTCTACACAAAAACTTTCATACGGATGTTTATAGCTACTTTATTCATAACTGATAGTACCTGGAAGCAACCAAGATGCCCTTCAGTGGTGAATGGGTAAATGTTACAGACTGCATGTTTTTGGCCTCCTAAAAGTCATATTGAAATCCTAACCCCAATGCAATGGTATTAGGAGGTGGGGCCTCTAGGAGGTGATTAGGTCATAAGGCTAGACCCCTTATCAATGGGACTAGTGCCCTTATATAAGAGACCCCAGAGAGCTCCCCCACCCCTTCCACCATGTGAGGACACAGCAACAAGGCAGCCATCTATAAATCAGAAAGCAGGCCATCCCCAGACACAGAATCTGCCAGCACCCTGATCTTGGGACTTCCCAGCCTCCAGAGCTGTGAGAAATGTGTTTGTTGTTCAAGTCACCCCATCTGTGGTACTTTTATTACAGCTCTCAGGCTGTAGCCACATCAGTCCCTTCTGCTGCCACATCTGTGAGATCTCAGCCTAGCTCAGCCACAATTCTGCCACGTCACTCCCTCCTCAGAGGCACCTATTGCCCCATTTTACAATTGTGTGATAATTCATTTGATCAGCCCCCTGTCAATGGACACTTACATTGTTTCTGATCTTCTGCTACTATAAACAATGCTGCGGTGAACCACCTCTGAAGAAAAAATTCCTAGAACTGGAACCTCTGGGTCATGAACATGTCTTTGTTTAATTCTGACAGATTGCTAAACTGACATACACAGAAGTGACACCAACTTAGTCCTATGAGTAATGAGTAAATGAGTAATGAGTCCTATGAGTAATGAGTAAAGTGCCTGTTCCTCCATCCCTAGGCAATACAACATGTTATCAATTTTTTTTCCAATGTGATGGGGGGTGGGAATGGCATCATATTATAGGTTTTGTTGATAAAAAGCTTTTTGAAGGAATAAGCAATTACTCAATAGCCACTCTATGGAAATCCTAGACAATCCAGTGGAATACAAAGAGATATAAAAGAAATGTTCTCTGCTCTCAAGTGTGGAATCAGGTGTGATGGATGGAATATACACATGCCCTCATTTAAGAATACAAACCAACCACCCTGTCTGAGGCAGCAGCATAGTCTAGTCAAAAGGGCCAAGCACCTCAGCCTGACTGTTACTAGCTGTCTGGGCCTCAGTTCCTCTGGTGTAAAATAAGGACATAAAATCAGATGATCTCAAAGACTGCTTCAACTTTGGAAATTCTATATTGAAGAGAAATCAGTTAACTCAAATTCACTTTAAAAGTGAATGCAGTATTCTTTACATATAACCAGAGTCAATCAGTACAGCACAGTGTCATAATGGTAGTATGCCCTCACCATCCTGACACCTGGAGCAGGGGTGTGAATGGTGGTGCCCTTGCTCTACCTGCAAGCATGCTCTCTGCTCTGTGCTGAGACCAGACCTTAGGATTCTTAAAAGAGTACCCCAGGCAGCAACCTCTGGCTGGCATGGAAGATGTAAGAGGAAACCCTGTCTGGCAGTGGGAACAAAGCCACACTCATCTATCTCACAAGACACTCTCACCTCTGTTTGCTGACCAGCATGATTTCTCATACAGAATTTGAACAGGAAAACAGTGATGCTAAGTTGTCCTGGCAGAGACACCTGGGTGGCTCAGTCGGTTAAGCATCTGACTTCGGCTCAGGTCATGATCTCACAGTTCGTGAGTTCGAGCCCCGCATCGGGCTCTGTGCTGACAGCTTAGAGCCTGGAGCCTGCTTCAAATTCTATGTCTCCCTCTCTGCTCCTCCACTGCTCATGCTCTGTCTCTCTCTCCTTCAAAAATAAATAAGTTGCCCTGGCAAACCAGCACTCTGGCCTCACCAGCATCCACATAAGACCATGAAGTTTGGACACAGGGCTAATGGTCCACAGTCTAATCTATTTATTTTCAGACTGTACATCATGAAGCACAGGATTGTATCTTTCATTAGTTTCACTCTGTATCTACTATTCTTCAAGGAATTTAATTCCAATGAAATAACAAGATACAGAGATTAAAAAGTTGCATGATTTGACTTTACTGAAAGGCTGCCCTGGCATAAACAATTTCAGTTAGTAGAAACATGGTTTATCTGGAAGCTTCAGGAACCACCTCAATACCAAGGCCAAGGTCTTTGGCTGAGGTGTATGGTCCTTAGGAGAAGCTTCCCTGTTCTGAATCACACACGCTGGAGTTTTTACTTTTTATACTAGAATTCCTAAACTTAGTTCTCTACTTCTACCCAAATATTAAACAGCATTTGCATGAAATAAGCAGTGACAGTTTTTCTTCCTAAAGGAACCAAGGTGAACACAGTTGAAGGGCATTTGCTAAAACAGATTTCTTATTCCCAAGCGCTCCCCAAAAGAATTTATATTCAGTCTAAACATCCTTGCCCAATCTTCCTTGACACAATGAACTTTTAAATAAACAGACCTGTCTTCAAGCTGCATTTTTTAAAACTGTAGATGGCTATTTAACCAAGGTGATGAGTAACAGAGCTCATTATCTCAGTAAGTATAAACTTGAATTTTTAACCTTGAGCAGGTCTGGCACAAAGATTCTCTATCTTTTCCTGCATATGGACTCTTACTGAATGTTTCACAAGTGATTTCTCTAACTTTGTTATTCAATCCAAATTTTCCCTGGAAAAATTGTTTTCTTACTTTGCCTGTGATCCTCAGTCTGAGGACAATGTTCAGGATATCAGAGTCAGAAGGAGGTCCCAGAGAGTACAACTCAATCAACCCATTTTACAGATGAGGAACCTCCCAGTAGGCTGAAGAGCATGGGTGGAGCATACAAGGGCCCTATTTCTAAGGCACCACCTTCCCTGCCATTCAAAGCATGTGTGGCAGTTTCCCTGTCTTGGCCTCCAACTGAGATCCTATATTCACTGTAAATCCTTGCTGATACTTTGAACTATATGCTCAATGACCAACATTTTATTTCCCACTATCCTCTCCTGTCTTAGACTTTGATGGCTGTCAAAAGGCATCAAATGGCTATAATCAGGTGGCTGTCGCTGCTCATACCAACTGGTGAAAGCTCATTATGCACACTTCTGTCCGATTCTGTCTCAAGGATATCATGTTGGTAGCTTAAAATCGGCTCTGGTGGGAGTATTTACACCACAATAGTTGGCAAGTGCTACCACCTAGGACTTCTAGGAGAGGGGCAGTTGTTAAAACTTTATCAGCATACCAACCACTGGTTAAAATATAAAAGACTGATCACATCACATGCTGGTAATGACATGGAGCAACTGCAATGCTTCGTTCTTGTTAATGGGGGTATATATGGCACAAAATTTTTAAAAAACCTGTTCAGTGTTACCTACCAAACCTAAAAACATACATACATCCTATGACATGAATATCTAACTCCCTAGGTATATACTCAACAGAAATGCATGGATTTATGCACCAAATGACATGCTTTCTTAGGCAGCATTATTCATAGTAGCCAAAAACTAGAAGCAACCCAAATATTCATCAACTGGGTTACACTTCAGCCCTCAACAAGTACAAAAAAGTGGAGATCATACCATGCATATTTTCAGATCACAACACTATGAAACTTGAAGTTAACCACAAAAAAAAAAATTTGGAAAGACCACAAATACATTGACCTTAAAGAACATCCTACTAAAGAATGAATGGGCTAAAAGGAAATTAAAGATGAAATTAAAAAAGTACATGGAAGCAAATGAAAATGAACACACGACAGTTCAAATGAAACCTTTGGGATACAGCAAAGGCATTCCTAAAATGGAAGTATATTGCAATACAGGCCTACCTCAAGAGGCAAGAAAGGTCTCAAATAAACAACCTAATCTTGTACCTAAAGGAGCTAGAAAAGGAACAAATAAAGCCTAAAGCCAGAAGATAAGGGAAATAATGAAGACTAGAGCAGAAATAAATGATACAGAAACAAAAAATCCCAGTAGGATAGATCAACAAAACTAAGAGCTAGTTCTTCAAAAGAATTAATGAAATTGATAACCCCCTAGCCAGACTGATCAAAAAGAAAAGAGAAAGGACCCAAATAGATAACATGAAGAATGAAAAAGGAGAGATCACAACGAACACTACAGAAATACAACAATTAGGGGAGCCTGGGTGGCTCATTGGTTAAGCAGCCGACTTCAGCTCAGGTTATGATCTCGCGGTTTGTGGGTTCAAGCCCCACGTTCGGCTCTGTGCCAACAGCTCAGAGCCTGGAGCCTGCTTTGGATTCTGTGTCTCCCTCTCTTTCTCTGCCCCTCCCCCACTCAAGCTCTGTCTCTTTCTGTCTCAAAAATAAATAAACCGTAACAAAATTTTTTTAAAGAAATACAACAATTATGAGAATACTATGAAAAATTACATGCCGACAAACTAAGTAATCTGGAAAAAATGGACAAATTATTAGAAACTCACAAACTACCAAAACTGAAACAGGGAGAAATAGAAAAATTTGAACAGACCCATCACCAGCAAAGAAATTCAATCAGTTATCAAAAATCTCCCAACAGGGGTGCCTGGGTGGCTCAGTTGGTTAAGTGTCTGACTCTTGATTTCCGCTCAGGCCATGATCTCAGAGTTCGTGAGTTCAAGCCCAAGTGCTCTGCACTGACAGCAGAGCCTGCTTGAGATTCTCTCTCTACCTCTATCTCTGCCCCCCCCAAAATAAATAAATAAAATCAACTCAAAGAAAAAAAAAAAAAAGAAGAAGAAGAAGGTGCACCTGGGTGGCTCAATTGGTTAAGTGTCCGACTCTTGATTTCAGCTCAGGTCATGAATTCATGGATCATGGTATCGAGCCCCATGTCAGGCTCTGTACTGACAGTGAAGTCTGCTTGAGATTCTCTCTTTCCCTCTCTCTCTGCCCCTGCCCTGCTCATACATGAAACACCTTTATCTCATTCTCTTCTCTCAAAATAGATAAACTTAAAAAAAAAAAAAAGGAGTTAATACCTATTCTCACATTATTTCAAAAAAATAGAAATACAAGGAAACTTTCCAAATTCATTCTATGAAACCATAATTATCTTGATTCCAAAACCAGAAAAAGACCCCACTAAAAAGAAGAATTACAGGCCAATATCCCTGATGAACGTGGATATAAAAATTCTCAACAAGATACTAGCAAATTGAATTCAAAAGTATATTAAAAGAATTATTCACCTATTCCCCATGATCAAGTGGGATTTATTCCTGGGCTGCAGGGTTGGTTCAATATTTGCAAAACAATCAATGTGATACACCACATTTAATAAAGGAAAGGATAAGAATCATATGATCCTGTAAATACCTGCAGAAAAAGCATTTGACAAAATACAGCATCCTTTCTTGATAAAAACCCTCAACAAAGTAGGGATAGATGGAACATACCGCAACATTATAAAGGCCATATATGAAAGACCCACAGCTAATATCATCCTCAATGGAGAAAACTGCGAGCCTTTCCCCTACAGTCAGGAAAAAGACAAGGATGTCCACTCTCACCATTACTATTTACCATAGTACTGGAAGTCTTAGTCTCAGCAATAAGACAACAACAACAACAAAAAAAAAAAAAAAAAAAAAAAAAGAAAAGAAAAGAAAAGAAAGAAAATAAAAGCCATCCAAATCAGCAAGAAAGAAGTCAAACTTTCACTATCTGCAGATGACATGATACTTCATGTAGAAAACCTGAAAAACTCCACCAAAAAATTGCTAGAATTAATACATGAATTCAGCAAAGTTACAGGAGATAAAATCAATGTATAGAAATTGGTTGCATTTCTACACACCAATAACAAAGCAGCAGAAAAAGAAATCAAGGAATCAATCCCATTTGCAAATGCATCAAAAACAATTAGATACCAGGAATAAACCTAACTAAAGAAGTAAAAGATCAATACTCTGAAAACTACAGAACACTTATGAAAGAAACTGAAGAGGATACAAAGAAATGGAAAAGCATTTCATGCTTGTGCATTGGAATAACACTGTTAAAATGTCTACACTACCCAAAGCAATCTACACATTTAATGCAATCCCTATCAAAATACCACCACCATTTTTCACAGAGCTAGAACAAAACAATCCTAAAATTTGTATGGAACCACAAAAGACCCTGAATAGCCAAAGCAATTCTGAAAAAGAAAAATATAACTGGAGGCATCACAATTCCAGATTTCAAGCTATATTACAAAGCTATAGTCATCCAGACAGTATGGTACTGGCATAAAAACAAACATGCAGATCAGTGGAAAAGGATACAGAACCCAGAAACAAACCTGCAACTATATGATCAACTCATCTTCAACAAAGCAGGAAGTAATATCCAATGGAAAAAAGACAGTCTCTTGGGACAGAAACTGTTCCCAACAGAACGAATGCTGTTGGGAAAACTGGACAGCAACATGCAGAAGAATGAAACTAGACCATTTTCTTCTACCGGACATAAAAATAAATTCAAAATGGATGAAAGACCTAAATATGAGATAGTAAACCATCAAAATCCTAGAGGAGAACACAGGCAACAACCTATTTGACCTAGGCCATAGCAGCTTCTTCCTAGACATGTCTCTAGAGGCAAACATGAACTATTAGGACCTCATCAAGATAAAAAGCTTCTGCACAGTGAAGGAAACAATCAACAAACCTAAAAGGCAACCGACAGAATGGGGAAAGATATTTGCAAATGACATATCGGATAAAGAGTTAGTATCCAAAACCTATAAGGAACTTATCAAACTCAACACCCAAAAAACAAATAACCTAGTTAAGAAATGGGCAGAAGATATGAATAGACACGTTCCAAAGGAGACATCCAGATGGCTAACAGATACATGAAAAGATGCTCAACATCACTCATTATCAGGAAAATACAAATCAAAACCACCAGGAGATAGCACCTCACACCTGTCAAAATGGCTAAAATTAACACAAGAAAAAACAGGTGTTGGTGAGGATGAGTAGAATGAGGAAGCTTCTTGCACTAATGGTGGGAATGCAAACTGGGGCAGCCACTCGGGAGAGCAGTATGGAAGTTCCTCAAGAAACTAAAAATAGAACTACCCTATGATCCAGCAATTTCACTTTTAAGTATTTACCCAAAGAACACAAAAATACAGATTTGAAGGGCTCCACATAGCCTATGTTTATAGCAGCTTTATCAACAATAGCCAGACTATGGAGAGAGCCCAAATGTCCATCAACTAATGAATAGATAAACATGATGATAATGATGGTGATGGTGATGATGATGATGATGGTGGTGTGTGTGTGTGTGTGTGTGTGTGTGTGTGTGTGTGTGTGTGTGATGGAATATTACTCAGCCATCAAAAAGAATGGAATCTTGCCATATGCAATGATTTGGATGGAGCTAGAATGTACTATGCTAAGTGAAATAACTCAAACAGAGAAAGACAAATACCGTATGATTCCACCCATATGTAGAATTTAAGAAACAAACAGATGAACATATAGAAAGGTGGGGGGAAGAGAAGAGACGGAAACAAACTACAAGAGACTCTTACTGGTAGAGCACAAACTATGGGTTGACAGAGGGAGGTGGGTGGGAGATGGGTTAGATGGGTGATGGGTATGAGGAGGACACTTATGATGAGCACTGGGTGTTGTGTATAAGTGATGGATCACTGAATTCTACTCCTGAAACCAATACTGCACTGTATGTAAACTAAAATTTAAATAGAAAAAAAAGGAAAAAAAGCACTATAAAGTATCTATCAAAGGTAAAAATAAATACTTTGTGATCTATTCTGGAAAACTATAAAACAATGGTAAAGAATGAACTGCATGGCAATGACAACATCCTGTTTGTGAATCTCACAAACATAATGAAAAGAAGCCAGACATATTGCATGATTCCATTTACATTAAATTCAAAAGCAGGAAAAATTACTCTGTGGTGTTAAAAGTTAAGATAGAGGACAGTAGAAAGGAAAAAATAAATAGGACAACATATAAGGAGGTAGTCAGTGATATTCTATTCTTTTTACTGGGATGGCGGTTATACATGTATGTTAACTCTGTGACAATTCATTATTATCTGTGCACTTTTGTTATGTAATGTTATACTTCAAGTTCAGTTAAGAGGAAAATGTTAAATGCTGGTCTGAATCCTGGCATGGCAAGTACCTGCTTTGTGGTGAATTCCCTCTTGGTGTGACAGGGCTTGAAGAAACACACTCCCCAAAAGAGTAAATAAAATAAATGGCCTAAATAAGAAATGAGAAGCCCCAGAAAGCATTTAGGAAAACAAAAGAAACCCACAAACTTTCCCCAAAGCCACTTCTACTCCCCTTCCCCAAGACAATCTCTAAAATTATACATCCAGCAGCTATGGGTCCTTTACATCCCCCAGAGTGTTTTACCTTCAGAATAGGACATGTAAGCCCCAATAACTTCATGCTGGACAAACACACTCACACCTAATTCAGCCTAAATTTGCTTCTTAAAAACACTACAGAGTAGGACACTATCCAATTAAGTGGGATAAAAGACATTTAACAAATCATGTAAAATCAAATCAGAAGCTGGTCCAGTTGGAAGAGCATGTGACTCCTGATCTTGGGGTTGTAGAGTTCATGCCCCACCTTGAGTCCCCACCTTGAGTGTAGAGATTACTCAAAAACGAACAAACTTTAAATCAAATCAAACCATATTTTAGCAGCAATCTTCATGGAGAAATAAAAAGAATAAAAATGACTGAATTGGAAATACTCTAAACTCAACAGAATGCTCTGGGCTTGTCCTTAAGCTTCCAAAAAGCTCTTCAGGAAACTGTAATAGTTGGGGATATTAAGAAGCCTGCACGTGAGGAACAGTGTATTTGGGGATCGCATCTATCAGTCCAGTCAGGCTGTTCTATCAAAATACCACAGACTAGGTAGCTTATAAACAACAAAAAACTTCTGACTTACAGTCCTGCAGGGTGGCAAGTCCAAGACCAAGGTACCAGCAGGGTCAGGTGTTGGTGAGGGCCCACTTGCTTGTTCATAGGCTGGCGCCTTCTTGCTGTGTCCTCACATGGTGGAAGGAACATGGGAGCTCTCTGGGGCCTCTTTCACATGGGCACTAATTCCATTCATGGGCTCCACCCTCATGACCTAAGCACCTCCCAAAGGCCCCACTTCCTAATACCATCAAACGTGGGAGTTAGGATTTCAACATATGAATTTGGGGAGGATACAAACATTCAGGCCACAGTAGTACCTTCCAAGCTCAACTTTAGAACTTCCCAGAGATTCCAGATAATTTCTTAAGCCATCACCATAATGTGAATTTGACTATTTTTATTAAAAAAACAAAAACAAAACTTACAACATAAAGTGGCCAAGATATTACTATGGATTGAATGTTTGTATCCCCCCCCCAAATTTATATATTAAAGCCTTAACCACCAGTGTGACGTATTTGGAGATGGGGCTTCTAAAAAAGTAATTAAGGTAAAATGGGCTCATACGGGTGAAGCACTGATCTGACAGGATTAATGTCCTTAAAAGAGACACTAGAGAGCTTGCTCTCTCCCTACAAGCATGCAAAGACAAGCCATGTGAGCACAGGGCAACAAGGAAGCTATCTGCATCCCAAGGGGAGAGGTCTCACTAGAAACCAATCCTACTGACACCTTGATCTCAGACTTCCAGTCTCCAAAACAGTGAGAAAATAAACTTGTTTGTTTGTAGTCTGTAGTACTTTGTTATGGCAGCCCAAGCAGAACTGTACAGATTTAATAGTTTTTTAAGAATGAATTTCATCTTTTATGTATGGAAGAGAATGAAGTCAAAGATTTTATTAAGAAGGATTTAGGCAACAAACATTTCCTAAGTTCCTTCTATATGTCAGGTTCTAGATGCTGCTCTCTTGAAACCAGTATTTTAGTAGCAAGATTTTGCTGCCAAGATTCCAAGGCAGAAATAAATGTAAATGAGGAGAGTGCTGAAATGCAATTTGACTTAACAAGGGCCTGGGGCACAGATGGCATTGCCAGCAGAGGGAGCATCTAGCCATGTTGGGGCAGGGGACCTGATTGGGATAACACAGATGTGGACCTTGTGGTCTCATCCAGAGACATCCAGTCTGTGCTACAGGTGAGAGAGACTGGTTGGGCATGAAAATATAGCCAATCAAGAGAAAACCTGACTTGTCAACTGGTAAGATGCTTGACTTAATCCAGGTGAATCATCATTTTAAGAAATCCAAGAAGATCTACACAGGAAAACCACCAGATAGGCAGAAACTGCTAACAGTAATGGATATCTGCAAAAATAAGACAAAATTGTATTCACAAGTATTTGGGGCTTTTTCTTTCACATGGAGCCTGTTTTTGAAATGTGTGCCTTTTACATATACCTGCCATGATGGGACTGAGTTCCAGAAATGGGTGAGTGTAACACTGCTGGGCCAGTGTCTTCTGCAGAGGCCTACACTGGAGCCGGCTGGGGTGGCAATCTGTTAGCACCACACACACCTTCGCATTATCTGTGATAGAAAGAACTTCATATAATACCACCATACCAAAATGTCAATTGTCTACCTCAGGAATTGGAGGGACAATGCAGATGACATGGAGGACAAAGGCTCCCCAGTGACCCCAGCCTTGGCAGAGCACTGATTTCTTCTTAAATTTCTGGTAGTCTTCATAATCTGACAAGGGCCAACACTCATTGCTACATTTGTCACAAGCATTTTTTTTAAAGATTCAAATTTATTAGCAAATGCTTTATAATCAGAATGAAAGCTATTCACTAATCTGCCTGGGTATAAAACTAATAACAAAAAAGTTAATAGCCTTTATTCCTATAGTCAGATAATAATCAGTTAATATAATGAAGAAAAAATCTATTTATGTTACAATAAATACACAAAAATAATCTAAAGAAATGTATTAGATCTGGACCTGGAGAGAAACAATTATCAGAAAAATCCAGAGTTGATATACGTTAGTCAGAGTATAAAGGAGAACTGGGTCCCAACTGATCCATTAAAAATATACGAACCTGAATGCCCACCTCAGCACTCATTAGAAGGAGTGACAAGCAGGGCATCACTGGGCTGAGGATGAAACCCCTGAGTGCTCTCAGAAGACAGATAATGCAGATCAAGTTTATCCTCATTACTCATTTACCTTAGACTATTCCCAATAATGTAAGCCCCTAAGTATATACATAATCATGGGTAAAACAAGAAAAATAACACATTAAAAGAAACAAAAGTCTGATCCTAAAGTTTATGGGCTTAGAATAGACACATGAAATAAAGAGAATAAGTAGAAGAAAAGAAAAGCCATTTACAGGAACCCAGGTACTACTTTGCATCAAATAACTATGTTACTTTGGAGAAAATGAAATTTGATGAAATCTGTTTTCCTCATCTTTATAATAATTTTCACATTTGTGATACTTTATGAATGATGTCATTTTGTCTGATGTATAATTATATATTCTTTATCATAAAATAAAATTGTCTTTTATTTCATTATTACATTAAAACATAATTTTCCTCAATAGTTACAAACAGAGAGGGAGGAAGGCAAACCATAAGAGAGTCTTAAATACAGAGAACTAACTGAGGGTTGATGCGGGGAGGGAGGTGGAGAGTGGGGAAATGGGTGGTAGGCATTGAGGAGGGCACTTGTTTGGATGAGCACTGAGTGTTATATGTAAGCGATGAATCACAGGAATCTATCCCCCAAACCAAGAGCACACTGTATTTAGCCAACTTGACACAAATTATATTTAAAAAAATAATAATCTTCCTCAAAAAAAAAAAAAAAAAGAAATCTGTAAAAC
Source organism: Panthera onca (assembly GCF_046562875.1). Lineage (NCBI taxonomy): Eukaryota > Metazoa > Chordata > Mammalia > Carnivora > Felidae > Panthera > Panthera onca. Next base: position 90,081,037 of record NC_138341.1, on the reverse strand, counting down.
CTGCATCAGTAAATTCCTGACAAAAGACGTTAACAAATGGAAAGGCACACCATGTTATTGCATAAGGAGGCTGACTATTTAGTATCTAGTCTCCTTCATCTACACATTTAATGTTTACCCAATAAAAATACCAATGGGGGTATTTTGGGGATATAAACAAGTTAATTCTGAGGTTCATATATACGAGAATAGCCACGATATTTCTGAAAAGGAAGAAGAGTAAGAGAGGACTAGCCTTATGAAATATTAAAACAGTTATAAAGCTGTAGTAATTTAAACAAGGTAATACTAGTGAAAGTCTAGAGAAAAAGAGTCACTGAACAAAAATAGAACAGAAAATGCCTAAAAAATAGTTCAAAATATATACAGCATATCTAGCATATGATAAAAGTGATATTGTATATCAAAGGACAAAACAATTTATCAAGAAAGTGCTGTCAAAAAAACTGATTAGCTGTATATAAGAAAATAAATTTGGATACTTATCTCATTCTTTTTAGCAAAGTAAATTCCAGAAGAACCAGAAATTTAAACCAAGAAAAACTCAACCTGTAAAAGAACTAGAATAAAATATAAATTCTGCATCATTCTTATAAGAGTGGGAAGTTTGACTACATGAAAGTTAAAATTTCTAAGAGGCAAAGAATGAAGAGTCAAAAGAGGAGCGCCTGGGTAGCTCAGTTGGTTAAGCATGCAACTCTTGATTTCACAACTCACGGTTATGAGATACAGCTCCATGTTGGGCTCTGTGTGCAGCCTGCTTGGGATTCTCTCTCCACTCTCTCTCTACCCCTCCCCCTGATCACATGCATATGTTCTCTCTCTCAAAATAAATAAACATTTAAAATAAAAAAGAATAAAGTCAGAAGATAAATGGCAAACAAACAATTTTAATGCAAATAACAGACAAAAGGCTAATTTTCTTGGAGCCTAGGTGGGGTTCAGTGCATTGGGCTCCACACTAATTGGGCTCCACACTAACAGTTGGGGGCCTACTTGGGATTCTCTCCCACTCTCTGCCCTTCCCCTGCTCACTCGCACAGGCTCTCTGTCTCTCAAAATAAATAAACTTAAAAAAAAAGGGCTAATTTACTAAATAAAGAGCTCCTAAAATCAATAATGAACAAGATTTATACCCTAAGTAACCTAGCAAAGGATCTAGATTACTTACAAATACAACAAACAGTTAGGAGATACTTAACAGTATTTACCAAAAGAGACAAGGAGACATGACTTTTCACTTATCAGATTGTATATTACTTTGTATATTACCACAGACTAAGTGCCTTAAGACAAATGAAATTTAGGGGCACCTGGGTTGCTCAGTCAGTTAAGCGGCCGACTTCAGCTCAGGTCATGATCTCATGGTTTGTGGGTTCGAGCCCCGCGTCGGGCTTTGTGCTGACAGCTCAGAGCCTGGAGCCTGCTTTGGATTCTGTGTCTCCCTCTCTCTCTGCCCTTCCCCAGCTCACACTCTGTCTCTGTCTCTCTCAAATAAAACAAAAAAACATTTAAAAAAATAAAAAATAAATGAAATTTATTTTCCCACAGTTCTGGAGGCTACACATCCAAGCTCAAGATAACAGCAGGGTTGGTTCCTTCTAAGGACTCTCTCTTTGGGACTTGCAGATAGCCTTCTTCTCCCTGTATTCTAATATGGTCTTCCCTCTATGTGTGTCTGTGTCCTTAACTCCTTTTCTTGTAAGGACACTAGTCATACTGTCTTAGAGGCCAATACATGACCTTATTTTAACTTCATTAGTTCAGTGGGGCTTCAACATATGAATTGGCACACTGTTGAAAATAGAACTCTAGGCTTTGCTGATGGAAATATAAATTGGGCCAGCCTCTACAGACAGAAGTTTATCAGTATAAAATTTAACATATATTTCATCAAAGAAGATACATGAATGGACAAAAAGCACATGAAAAGATGCTCAAGTCAAGATCTTTAGTCATTATGGAAATGAAAATGAAAATGACACTGAGATATAATAACCACTTTCTACCCACCAGAATGCCTACACTCACAAAGACAGAAAAGAAGCACTGGAGAGGATGTGCAGAAATTGGATCCCTCATACATTGCTAAGAGGTATCTAAAATGGAGCAGCTACTTTGGAAGATCATTTGGCAATCCTGCAGAAGGTTAAACATAGAGTTACTATACGACTCAGCAATTCTACTCCTAGATACATACACAAGAGAAATGAAAACATACATCTAGACAAAAACTTGCACATGAATGTTCACAGCAGCATTATTCCTAAGAGCAAACTGATGGAACTAACCCAAGTGTTGAATCATCAACTGATGGATGATAAACAAAACAAAGTACACCCACCAGCAGAATTCATCAGCAGTCAAAAAGAATGAAGTCCTGATACATGCTACAACAAAATGAACCTCAAAATCATTATGCTAAGTGAAAAAGCCAGATCCAAAAGACCACAGATTATATAATTCATTCAGATAAAATGTCCAGAATAAGTAATTCTATGGGGAAAGAAAGAAGACTAGTCTAGGCCTATAGGACGTAAGGAGTGGGTATGAGGAGAATGGGGAATTACTGTTAGAGACACAGGGTTTATTTTTGGGGTGATGTAAATGTTTTAAAATTTGATTATGACAATAATTGTGCAATCCCATAAAGAATACACTTTAAATGAGTGAACCTTACGGAATTCTCTAACAATAAAGCTGTGGAAAATTTAAAATAACAGGCAAATATCTCATAAAATATACAGAACCAGAAAGGAAATGCTAATATTCTTATTTTATAAAGAGTGTTTACAAACCACTACATTTTAAAAACAGGCAAAGGATGACAACTTATTTTAAAAAGAATACAAGTTATGGGGCACCTGGGTGGCTCAGTCGGTTAAACCTCTGACCAGCTCAGGTCATGATCTCACTGTTGTGAGTTCAAGCCCTGCATCGGGCTCTGTGCTGACAGCTCAGAGCCTGGAGCCTGCTTTTGATTCCGTGTCTCCCTCTCTCTCTGCCCCTTCCCTGCTTGAGCTCTGTCTCTCTCTCTCTCTCTGCCTCAAAAATAAAGAAACATTAAAACAAATTTTTTTTCAATATATGAAATTTATTGTCAAATTGGTTTCCATACAACACCCAGTGCTCATCCCAAAAGGTGCCCTCCTCAATACCCATCACCCACCCTCCCCTCCCTCCCACCCCCCATCAACCCTCAGTTTGTTCTCAGTTTTTAAAGTTTCTTATGCTTTGGCTCTCTCCCACTCTAACCTCTTTTTTTTTTTTCCTTCCCCTCCCCCATGGGTTTCTGTTAAGTTTCTCAGGATCCACATAAGAGTGAAAACATATGGTATCGGTCTTTCTCTCTAAGGCTTATTTCACTTAGCATCACACTCTCCAGTTCCATCCACGTTGCTACAAAGGGCCATATTTCGTTCTTTCTCATTGCCATGTAGTACTCCATTGTGTATATAAACCACAATTTCTTTATCCATTCATCAGTTGATGGACATTTAGGCTCTTTCCACAATTTGGCTATTGTTGAGAGTGCTGCTATAAACATTGGGGTACAAGTGCCCCTATGCATCAGTACTCCTGTATCCCTTGGGTAAATTCCTAGCAGTGCTATTGCTGGGTCATAGGGTAGGTCTATTTCTAATTTTCTGAGGAACCTCCACACTGTTTTCCAGAGTGGCTGCACCAATTTGCATTCCCACCAACAGTGCAAGAAGGTATCCGTTTCTCCACATCCTCTCCAGCATCTATAGTCTCCTGATTTGGTCATTTTGGCCACTCTGACTGGCGTGAGGTGATATCTGAGTGTGGTTTTGATTTGTATTTCCCTGATAAGGAGCGACATTGAGCATCTTTTCATGTGCCTGTTGGCCATCCGGATGTCTTCCTTAGAGAAGTGTCTACTCATGTTTTCTGCCCATTTCTTCACTGGGTTATTTGTTTTTCGGGTGTGGAGTTTGGTGAGCTCTCTATAGATTTTGGATACTAGCCCTTTGTCCGATATGTCATTTGCAAATATCTTTCCCCATTCTGTTGGTTGCCTTTTAGTTTTGTTGGTTGTTTCCTTTGCTGTGCAGAAGCTTTTTATCTTCATAAGGTCCCAGTAGTTCATTTTTGCTTTTAATTCCCTTGCCTTTGGAGATGTGTCGAGTAAGAGATTGCTACGGCTGAGGTCAGAGAGGTCTTTTCCTGCTTTCTCCTCTAGGGTTTTGATGGTTTCCTGTCTCACATTCAGGTCCTTTATCCATTTTGAGTTTATTTTTGTGAATGGTGTGAGAAAGTGGTCTAATTTCAACCTTCTGCATGTTGCTGTCCAATTCTCCCAGCACCATTTGCTAAAGAGACTGTCTTTTTTCCATTGGATGTTCTTTCCTGCTTTGCCAAAGATGAGTTGGCCATACGTTTGTGGGTCTAGTTCTGGGGTTTCTATTCTATTCCATTGGTCTATGTGTCTGTTTTTGTGCCAATACCATGCTGTCTTGATGATTACAGCTTTGGAGTAGAGGCTGAAGTCTGGGATTGTGATGCCTCCTGCTTTGGTCTTCTTCAAAATCACTTTGGCTATTCGGGGACTTTTGTGGTTCCATATGAATTTTAGGATTGCTTGTTCTAGCTTCGAGAAGAATGCTGGTACAATTTTGATTGGGATTGCATTGAATGTGTAGATAGCTTTGGGTAGTATTGACATTTTGACAATATTTATTCTTCCAATCCATGAGCACAGAATGTTTTTCCATTTCTTTATATCTTCTTCAATTTCCTTCATAAGCTTTCTATAGTTTTCAGCATACAGATCTTTTACATCTTTGGTTAGATTTATTCCTAGGTATTTTATGCTTCATGGTGCAATTGTGAATGGGATCAGTTTCTTTATTTGTCTTTCTGTTGCTTCATTATTAGTGTATAAGAATGCAACTGATTTCTGTACATTGATTTTGTATCCTGCAACTTTGCTGAATTCATGTATCAGTTCTAGTAGACTTTTGGTGGAGTCTATCGGATTTTCCATGTATAGTATCATGTCATCTGTAAAAAGTGAAAGCTTGACTTCATTTTGCCAATTTTGATGCCTTTGATTTCCTTTTGTTGTCTGATTGCTGATTCTAGAACTTCTAACACTATGTTAAACAACAGCGGTGAGAGTGGGCATCCCTGTCGTGTTCCTGATCTCAGGGAAAAAGTTCTCAGTTTTTCCCCATTGAGGATGATGTTAGCTGTGGGCTTTTCATAAATGGCTTTTATGATCTTTAAGTATGTTCCTTCTATCCCGACTTTCTCAAGGTTTTTATTAAGAAAGGTGCTGAATTTTGTCAAAGGCCTTTTCTGCATCAATTGACAGGATCATATGGTTCTTATCTTTTCTTTTATTAATGTGATGTATCACGTTGATTGATTTGCGAATGTTGAACCAGCCCTGCAGCCCAGGAATGAATCCCACTTGGTCATGGTGAATAATTCTTTTTATATGCTGTTGAATTCGATTTGCTAGTATCTTGTTGAGAATTTTTGCAACCATATTCATCAGGGATATTGGCCTGTAGTTCTCTTTTTTTACTGGGTCTCTGTCTGGTTTAGGAATCAAAGTAATACTGGCTTCATAGAAGGAGTCTGGAAGTTTTCCTTTCCTTTCTATTTTTTGGAATAGCTTGAGAAGGACAGGTATTATTTCTGCTTTAAACGTCTGGTAGAACTTCCCTGGGAAGCCATCTGGTCCTGGACTCTTATTTGTTGGGAGATTTTTGATAACCGATTCAATTTCTCCGCTGGTTATGGGTCTGTTCAAGCTTTCTATTTCCTCCTGATTGAGTTTTGGAAGAGTGTGGGTGTTTAGGAATTTGTCCATTTCTTCCAGGTTGTCCAGTTTGTTGGCATATAATTTTTCATAGTATTCCCTGATCATTGTTTGTATCTCTGAGGGATTGGTTGTAATCATTCCATTTTCATTCATGATTTTATCTATTTGGGTCATCTCCCTTTTCTTTTTGAGAAGCCTGGCTAGAGGTTTATCAATTCTGTTTATTTTTTCAAAAAACCAACTCTTGGGTTCGTTGATCTGCTCTACAGTTTTTTTAGATTCTATATTGTTTATTTCTGCTCTGATCTTTATTATTTCTCTTCTTCTGCTGGATTTAGACTGCCTTTGCTGTTCTGCTTCTATTTCCTTTAGGTGTGCTGTTAGATTTTGTATTTGGGATTTTTCTTGTTTCTTGAGACAGGCCTGGATTGCAATGTATTTTCCTCTCAGGACTGCCTTCGCTGCGTCCCAGAGCGTTTGGATTGTTGTATTTTCATTTTCGTTTGTTTCCATATATTTTTAAATTTCTTCTCTAATTGCCTGGTTGACCCATTCATTCTTTAGTAGGGTGTTCTTTAACCTCCATGCTTTTGGAGATTTTCCAGACTTTTCCTGTGGTTGATTTCAAGCTTCATAGCATTGTGGTCTGAAAGTATGCATGGTATAATTTCAATTCTTGTAAACTTATGAAGGGCTGTTTTGTGACCCAGTATGTGATCTATCTTGGAGAATGTTCCATGTGCACTCGAGAACAAAGTATATTCTGTTGCTTTGCGATGCAGAGTTCTAAATATATCTGTCAAGTCCATCTGATCCAATGTATCATTCAGGGCCCTTGTTTCTTTATTGACCGTGTGTCTGGATGATCTATCCATTTCTGTAAGTGGAGTGTTAAAGTCCCCTGCAATTACCACATTCTTATCAATAAGGTTGTTTATGTTTATGAGTAATTGTTTTATATATTTGGGGGCTCCTGTATTCGGCGCATAGACATAACTGTTAGCTCTTCCTGATGGATAGACCCTGTAATTATTATATAATGCCCTTCTTCATCTCTTGTTACAGCCTTTAATTTAAAGTCTAGTTTGTCTGATATAAGTATGGCTACTCCAGCTTTCTTTTGGCTTCCAGTAGCATGATAAATAGTTCTCCATCCCCTCACTCTCAATCTAAAGGTGTCCTCAGGTCTAAAATGAATCTCTTGTAGACAGCAAATAGATGGGTCTTTTTTTTTTTATCCATTCTGATACCCTATGTCTTTGGGTTGGTGCATTTAGTCATTTACATTCAGTGTTATTATAGAAAGATATGGGTTTAGAGTCATTGTGATGTCTGTATGTTTTATGCTTGTAGCATAAAAGTACCATGTCTCTGGTACTTTGTCTCACAGGATCCCCCTTAGGATCTCTTGTAGGGCTGGTTTAGTGGTGACAAATTCCTTCAGTTTTTGTTTATTTGGGAAGACCTTTATCTCTCTTTCTATTCTAAATGACAGACTTGCTGGATAAAGGATTCTCGGCTGCATATTTTACTGTTCATCACATTGAAGATCTCCTGCCATGCCTTTCTGGCCTGCCAAGTTTCAAAAGAGAGATCAGTCACGAGTCTTATAGGTCTCCCTTTATATGTTAGGGCATGTTTATCCCTTGCTGCTTTCAGAATTTTCTCTTATCCTTGTATTTTGCCAGTTTCACTATGATATGTCATGCAGAAGATCGATTCAAGTTACGTCTGAAGGGAGTTCTCTGTGCCTCTTGGATTTCAATGCCTTTTTCCTTCCCCAGTTCAGGGAAGTTCTCAGCTATTATTTTTTCAAGTACACCTTCAGCACCTTTCCCTCTCTCTTCCTCCTCTGGGATACCAATTATGCATATATTATTTCTTTTTAGTGTATCACTTAGTTCTCTAATTTTCCCCTCATACTCCTGGATTTTTTTATCTCTTTTTTTCTCAGCTTCCTCTTTTTCCATAATTTTATCTTCTAGTTCACCTATTCTCTCCTCTGCCTCTTCAATCCAAGCCGTGGCCATTTCCATTTTATTTTGCATGTCGTTTAAAGTGTTTTTCAGCTCCTCCTGACTGTTCCTTAGTCCCTTGATCTCTGTAGCAAGAGATTCTCTGCTGTCCTCTATACTGTTTTCAAGCCCAGTGATTAATTTCATGACTATTATTCTAAATTCACTTTCTGTTATATTATTTAAATCCTTTTTGATCAGTTCATTAACTGTTGTTATTTCCTGGAGATTCTTTTGAGGGGAATTCTTCCGTTTGGTCATTTTGGATAGTCCCTGGAGTGGTGTGGACCTGCAGGGCACTTCCCCTGTGCTGTGGTGTATAACTGGAGTTGGTGGGTGGGGCCACAGTCAGACCTGATGTCTGCCCCCAGCCCACCGCTGGGGCCACAGTCAGACTGGTGTGTGCCTTCTCTTCCCCTCTCCTAGGGGCAGGATTCACTGTGGGGTGGCTGGGCCCGTCTGGGCTACTTGCACACTGCCAGGCTTGTGGTGCTGGGGATCTGGCGTATTAGCTGGGGTGGGTAGGCAAGGTGCACGGGGGCAGGAGGGGCAGGCTTAGCTCGCTTCTCCTTAGGTGATCCACTTCAGGAGGGGCCCTGTGGCAGCGGGAGGGAGTCAGACCCGCTGCCAGAGGGGTGGCTCCGCAGAAGCACAGCGCTGGGTGTTAAGCAAGTTCCCTGGCAGGAACTGGTTCCCTTTGGGATTTTGGCTGGGGGATGGGCAAGGGAGATGGTGCTGGCGAGCGCCTTTGTTCCCCGCCAAACTGAGCTCTGTCGTCCCGGGGCTCAGCAACTCTCCCTCCCTTTGTCCTCCAGCCTTCCCGCTTTCCGAGCTGAGCTGTTAACTTATGACCTCCCAGATGCTAAGTCCCGCTTGCTGTTGGAACACACTCCAACCGGCCCCTCCGCTTTTGCAAGCCAGACTCGGGGCTCTGCTTGGCCAGTGGGCCGCCCCTGCGCCCCGGGTCCCTCCCACCAGTCCGTGGAGTGCACACCACCTCACAGCCCTTCCTACTCTCTTCCGTGGGCCTCTTGTCTGCGCTTGGCTCCGGAGACAACGTTCTGCTAATCCTCTGGCGGTTTTCTGGGTTATTTAGGCAGGTGTAGGTGGAATCTTTTATTTATTTATTTATTTATTTATTTACTTATTTACTTATTTATTTATTTATTTATTTATTTATTTATTTATGGGACAGAGACAGAGCATGAACGGGGGAGGGGCAGAGAGAGAGGGAGACACAGAATCGGAAACAGGCTCCAGGCTCCGAGCCATCAGCCCAGAGCCTGACGCGGGGCTCGAACTCACGGACCGCGAGATCGTGACCTGGCTGAAGTCGGACGCTTAACCGACTGCGCCACCCAGGCGCCCCGGTGTAGGTGGAATCTAAGTGATCAGCAGGACACGCGGTGAGCCCAGCATCCTCCTATGCCGCCATCTTCCCAAAATTCCCTAAAAAAATTTTTTAAATACAAGTAATAAACATCCTTAAAATGTCTATACTACCCAAAGCAATCCACACATTTAATGCAATTTCTATCAAAAATTTTCACAGACCATTTTTCACAGAGCAAGAACAAACAATCATAAAATTTGTATGGAACCACAAAAGACTCTGAATATCCAAAGCAATCCTGAAAAATAAAAACAAACTGGAAGCATCAAGATTCCAGATTTCAAGCTATATTACAAAGCTGTAGTCATCAAGATAGTATGGTACTGGCACAAAAACAGACATACATCAATGGAACAAAACAGAAAGGCCAGAAATGAACCCACAACTATATGGTCAACTCATCTTCAGCAAAACAGGAAAGAATATCTGATGGAAAAAAGACAGTCTCTTTAACAAATGGTGTTGGGAAACTGGATGGCAACATGCAAAAGAATGAACCTGGGCCACTTTCTTACACCAGACACAAAAAATAAACTCAAAATGGATGAAAGACCTAGATGTGAGACAGGAAACCAGCAAAGTCTTAGAGAAGAACACAGGCAGCAACCTCTTTGACCTCGGACAGAGCAACTTCTTATGAGACATGTCGCCAGAGGCAAGGGAAACAAAAGAAAAAATGAACTACTGAGATCTCATCAAGATAAAAAGCTTCTGCACAGTGAAGGAAACCATCAACAGAACTCAAAGGCATGGGAATAGGAGAAGATATTTGCAAATGACATACCTGAAAAAGGTATCCAAAATCTATAAAGAACTTATCAAACTCAACACCCAAAAAACAAATAACCTAAAGAAATGGGCAGAAGATATGAATAGACACTTTTCCAAAGAAGATGTCCAGATGGCTAATAGACACATGAAAAGATGCTCAACATCACTCATCATCAGGGAAATGCATATCAAAACCATGAGGAGATAGCAACACACATCTGTCAGAATGGCTAAAATGAACAACACAAGAAACAATAGGTATTGGCGAAGATGTGGAGAAAGGGTAACCCTCTTGCACTATTGGTGAGAATGTAAACTGGTACAGCCACTCTGGAGAACAGTATGGAGGTTCCTCAAGAAACTAAAAATAGAACTACCCTAAGATCCAGCAATAACACTATAAGGTATGCACCCAAAGGATACAAAAATACAGATTTGAAGGGGTATAGTCACCCTAATGTTTATAGCAGCATTATCAACAATAGCCAGACTATGGAGACAGACCAAATGTCCACTGACTAATGAATGCATAAAGAAGATACGGTGTGTGTGTGTGTGTGTGTGTGTGTGTGTGTGTGTGTGTGTAATGGAATATTACTCAGCCATCAAAAAAAGAATGAAATCTTGGGGTGCCTGGGTGGCTCAGTCAGTTAAGTGTCACGTCATGATTTCACAGCTCATGAGTTTGAGCCCCACATCAGGCTCTGTGCTGACAGCTCAGAGGCTGAAGGCTGCTTCAGATTCTGTGTCTCCGTCTCTCTCTGCCCCTTCCCTGCTCTCTCTCTCTCTCTCTCAAAAATAAACGTTACAAAAAAAAATTTTTTTTAAAGAATGAAATCTTGCCATTTGCAACAATGTGGATGGAGCTAGAGTATATCATGCTAAGCGAAATAAGTCAGAGAAAGACAAAAACCATATGATTTCACTCATATATGGAATTTAAGAAACAAAACAGATGAACATATGGGAAGAGGGGAAAAGAGACAGAGAGGGAAACAAACCGTAAGAGTCTTAAAGAGAGAGAACAAATTGAATGTTGATGGAGGGAGGTGGGTGGGGGATAGGCTAGGTGGGTGATGGGTACTTAAGGATGGTACTTGTGTGATGAGCTTTGGGTGTTGTATGTAAGTGATGAATCACTACATTCTACTCCTGAAGCCAATATTGTACTGCATGTTAACAACTAGAATTTGAATAAAAATTTGAGAAGAACAAAAAGAAAAAACAAACAAAACAAAATAAAATAAAATGGATACAAGTACCCAAAACAGGAAAATAATGCTCATCACTAATAATCAGTGTTACTTCCCCATGATGTCCTCATTGACCCCTTGGAGCAAAAATCTGCTCCTTGTTCTGTGATCCCATAGCACTGCATACACCACTGTGATGGAAAACTACATGTTTATGCATCTCTCTCCCTGGTCTGTGTACCCTTCTCAGGGAAAGCAATGACCATATCTTGTTCATTTGTACACTTTCAGTTCAGCTGCCAAACCCTGTGTTTTGTAAATATCCATGAACACATGTATGCAAACTCCTTTTACATTCTTAAACTGAAAAGTGATGTAAGGTTTTAAGAGGGTGCTTTAAACAGTCATCAATATTTCCATGTGATCGCAGCCTCTCCTTTTTTTAAAAATTATTTTTAATGTTTATTCATTTGAGAGAGAGAGAGAGAGAGAGAGAGAGAGAGAGAGAGAGAGAGAGATGGAGTATAAGCAGGTGAGGGGCAGAGAGAGGGAGACAAAGAATCCAAAGCAGGCTCCAAGCTGTCAGCATAAAGCCTGATGTGGGCTCGAATCATGAGATCATGACCTGAGCCAAAGTTGGACACTTAGCCGACTGAGCCACCCAGGCGCCTTTTCACTTAACGTTTTCACCAGTCTTGGATTCCATCTTGACTCAAATTTTCTCCTTTCTGCCAACCTCCATAGAGAGAGGGAGGTGGGGAAAAACCTGTGAGTGATTCTTTGATAAGTGTCCCTCTATATTTCAGAAGACTCCTAAGGGTGGAAGTACACCTGCCCCTGGCCTCCCCTGCTGGGCTCCTCTCTCTGACAGGAGCAACTCTCAAGGGTACACTGGCACTATTTCCATCTGGATCCACTCCTGAAGCAGAAACACCCTTCTCTTTTCCCACAGCATTCCTACTTCCTCTCTTCTTAGCTCCTGGCTGACTCTGCCTGCCCCAACCTGGGAGCCGGTTGCCCATATAGCTTTCCTCCTTCTCTTCAGACAAACATCTCAGTCCTCCCTTGGGATCACATCCCACCCAGCTAGAGGGCACCTGACCTTGCATGGCCATAGTGCACCCCACAAGCAGGGTATGCTCAGGGACAGCCTTGAGATTCATGCCAGCCCAGAGTGACTTGGACTCAGGAGTTTTGCTACAACTTCTGGGATGGCCAGGCTGGTAGGTCTTGTCATGAAGCAGCTGTGTGGCCTCAGTCAAGGTACTTAAGGTCTCTGGGCCTGGGTTTTCTGAGATCCCAAACAAGGAGGCCAAACTTCATGGCCAAAGGCACCTGCATGCTCTGAAATTCTGGTTCTCTTAGGCTTATTAGCACAATGCCTTCTGGGATCCACTTACCATTGAGTTTCAGAAGAGTCTAGAGAGTGAGGTCATTGGGATGCCAGGCAGTCTGGTTCTAGATGCAACACCACTGGAGGTGATGATCACCCCAAGTCTGTGGGACCATGGTTGATACCAGACATCTAGGAACACATCTTCCACACCCAGAATCAGGCTTTGCCACAGACACTGCCTGTCTGTCTATCTCTGGCCTTGGTCAGCTTGTGCCTGTCTCTAACTAGATTCTCAATCAATGTCTGCAGAGTCACACTTTCTCTCTCCCGCTCCTGCTTGTTGCTGGGAAAACATTTTTCTTTTACAACCACACAAAGATTGGCAGAAACTCATGCACCATTAGAAGCAAATTAATCATGTAACCAGAGGTACTGGAGGATAGTGTGTGGTGGCTAAAGAGGCCCCATCTTAAATGTCATTGGGAAAAACCCACTAATTCTTTGGAGCTCCACAATAGACATTTCCATTCAACTCAGTTTGTGTCATTCTTTCCAAACACACTGATCTATTTTTAAATTTATCTACATAGGAAAAGTCAAAATTTAGGTCAAATTCAGAACTCAAAAGATAATATTTACAAGGTTATATACCTCAGCTTGTGATACACTCACCATATGCAAATATACTTCTGAAAAAGGAAAAATTTTTAGAGCCAAAGATTGCAATAAAGTGGGTTACAAACGAATTGAAGCTTACAGAACAGTGAAAAAGAACATATAAAACATTCAATATAAAAAAAAAAAAAAACAAAACAAAAACATTCAATATAAACCTAACTGCATTCTTGTCTCTCTTCCAAATCCTTTGGCTCACATCACATTTACTTAAAGAAAAAAGGAAACTGTCCCTAACAGGTATAGAAAAGCAAATGTAGGAAGCTATCTCCCTCAAGCCTTTTCTCCTTTCCTCTACTCATGTTAAAAATCTACTGAAAGAGGGGCGCTTGGGTGGCCCAGTCGGTTAAGCAACCGATTTTTGATTTCAGCTCAGGTTATGATCTCATGGGTCTTGAGACAGAGCCCCACATTGGGCTTGTGTTGACAGCACAGAGCCTGCTTGGGACTCTCTTTCTCCTCTCTTTCTGCCCTGCCACACTCATGTCCCTGTGCTCACACCCCCGTTCACGCTCTCTTTCTCAAAATAAACAAATAAACTTAAAAAAGAAAGTCTACTGAGAGGTGCCTACATGGCTTAGTCAGTTAAGCACCTGACTCTTGCTCTCGGCTCAGGTCATGATCTTATGGTTTGTGGGGTCGGCCCCTGCATTGGGCTCTGCACTGACAATGCAGAGCCTACTTGGAATTCTCTCTCTCCCTCCCTCTCTCTCTGCCCCTCCACTGCTCATGCCCCCTCTCTCTCTTTCAAGTAAATAAATAAATTTTTAAAATCTACTGAAAGAAATATGATACATAAGCCTCTGGGTCTAACAAGCCAACTGTACCTTTATCCTATCAATCAAACACTGAGGTGGATTCCATGGCTTTTGTTCCAAGCCAGACTGGCACAATACAGACATATTGTTCCCACCATCTTCTGTGAGAATTATGGAGCAGCTATGAGGACATTATGTTTGGCAGACGCCTTCAGATTGGAGTAAACTCAGCCAGGTCTAGAAAAAACCCCTAGGGAGGCTGGGCAGCTCTTATTATGGGTAAGATGCCTCCCTGGAAAGATCCATACTCCAGGCTCTGCCCAGGAGAGAGAAGCCAGAGAGGGAAGAAGCTGATTATAAGAAAAGAAAGGAGACACAGAAGAGGAGTTCAGATGAGTTATCAGGTCTGTTCTCAAAGCTTTGATGACAGATTTGGGGAGGGCCCATCTTATCACCATGCCATTCTGGTACACTATTCACACAAAAGAACACAGTAATGAGTGACTTAACCTCTAAAGAGAGCCCACCCTGAACCAGCCACTTTCCCTACATAGCCTCATAGCAGTCCCATGCCAACTCATCCTCTCATGTCTGCAGGTGAGGACAAGGGCCTGGGGGATCTTGCTCATGGGCCTTCCCATCCCAGACCCTGCACTCTTTCCACTACCGCACTATGCCCAAAAGTTACCTCCCATCCTTGTTTTATACAAGAATCCTAACCAGCCTCAGAAGCATTCTGGGAAAAGAAGCATGTGATCTAAGGTAAAGGTTGGAGAAATGGTATTTTAAACAGAACTGCACACAGAAACAGCTGTTGATATTCCAACTTCTCCTAGCATCTGTGGCCCTAACCAATGGCTTGTGGGCAGTTTCTGGAAAGACATTTTCTGATCTCCCTTACTGTTAAAGATAATTTTGAGGAAAAGAATCATCATTCCCATAGCAAAAATATTTTTCTCTGATGTTCAACCGAGGTACAAATTGGCCTAAAATAAATACAGCTAGGTTATGTCACAAGCAAAAGTCCAGATAAAAATCTCATTCTTTTAAAGAAAAATACACAGTATTGTACCCCTGGTTATGTGAGCCTGTATGGAGAGATTATCCTTCATCTATGTCTTTCCCCACAGGAAAGACAATGAAGAAGGAAAGAAGACCACAGTGTGACATCACACACAGGCAAAGGTATGGGACTCTGAAAGAATGACCAATGTCACTACCACTCAGGGAGCAGGACGATATTCTATACTTACTCCCTCAAGGAAGAAAGGACAGAGTGGAACAAGACAGAGAGATTTTCCCTGGTGTTTTGCAGTTCACACCTAGCTCCCATAAAGCAACCCAAAACTACAAATAATGTAAGAGTAAAACCTCCAACCTAAGCAGTAAAGGTGGAGCCTGGAAGCAGGTATAGGGTGGGGCAACATGAAAGACCATCTGCAGGGAGGTCTGAGTGAGAATTCACTCTTTGACACAGAGTTCAGGGAAGGGTAGGAGCCATCAGAAGTGTGTCCAAGCAGTGAGTTGTGTCCAGGTAGCATGCAGGAGAGGTGAGCTCAGGAGAGTACTGGGCTCAAGAAGGAGGGCTGTGTGCCAGGGACCCCACATGAATTAAAGCCCCAAAAGAGAAACAAAAGATGACCATCTGGCTGTTGCCAGGGTGGACAGAATACACCCATGCCTCAGTAACATGTAATCCTCTGGGAAGTTAAGACCCAACAGGGTGACCTCTGAACAGATTAAGATGAAATTTCTGCCACCTACCAGAATATGGGCTCATGAAAGATACCATGGTGTATCACAGACAAAAATAACATTCTTTGTACACCTGAATTCAAGGTTTGCAGTTACAAAACATGAGGTCAATTCTTCAGCAGCATGGGAGGGGCACACATGAGGGAGAGCATGAAGATATACTCATAACCCTCTAGGTGGCATGTGGGGGGAGGAGGTGTTCTTCCTCATTTACAAGTAGACTCAATGGCATGCAGTATTAAAGTTTCAGGTCACAATAGTGCTAAACTTTAAAATGCTAAGTACTCAAGCAACCCTATTGTGCTCTGTGGGTAAGAAACCACATGAAATTTGAAGATGTATATTTTTTAAATATTTATTTATGAGAGAATGCATGCACGTGCACAAGAATGAGCAGGGGAGGGGCAGAGAGATAAAAGGACAGAATCCCAAGCAGGCTCTGCACTGTCAGTACAGAGCCCCACTCGAGGCTCAATCTCACAAACTGTGAGATCATGATTTGAGCCAAAACCAAGAGTCAGAACCTTAAACGACTGAGCCACCTAGGTGCCCATGAAGTTGTATATTATCTTTTTGAACCTCAGAAGACTTACTAAAAATCCATAACTTGGGGTATTTTGATAACTTTGGAAAATCCTCAGCCAAGGTCACTCCAACTATTGCTCCTGCCCGAGTGTCTCTTATGTCCTTCCAAGGCTCCAATTACAGGACTCTTAGGTCTCCTCATGGCATCTCTATGCCTCTAAGACTCTACTCTTTTCCAAATTTTCCCTCATTTTTTCTCTCCATGCTTCTTTCTGGAAGTTTTCTGCCAGTACCTAATATTTCCTTCATTTGTAACCATTCTACTGTCAGCTATCTCCACTGAGTTACTGTTACTATATTTTTAAATTTCTATATGTTCGTAAGTTACTATGCACTTTTTTATATTTTATTTTTTTTTGTTTTTTAAGTTTTTAAAGTTCATTTATTTTGGAGACACAGAGAGAGAGAGACTGGGGAAGGGGCAGAGAGAGAAGGAGACAGGCTTTCTGAAGCAGACTCCACCCTCCGAGCTGTCAGCACAGAGCCTGACTCAGGGCTTGAACTCATGAACTGCAAAATCATGACCTGAGCCAAAGTCAGATGCTTAACTGACTGAGCTACCCTGGAGGCCCTTTTTATTTTTTAATCTGTAATTTATTGTCAAATTGGTTTCCATACAACACCCAGTGCTTATCCCAACAGATGACCTCCTGAATACACATCAACCGCTCCCTCCCACCCCCCATCAACCCTCAGTTTGTTCTCAGTTTTCAAGAGTCTCTTATGTTTTGGCTCCCTCCATCTCTAACCTTTCTTTTTTTTTCCCTTCCACTCCCCTATGGTCTTCTGTTAAGTTTCTCAGGATCCACATAAGAGTGAAAACATATGGTATCCGACTTTCTCTGTATGCCTTATTTCACTTACCATAACACTCTCCAGTTCCATCCATGTTGCTACAAAAGGCCAGATTTCATTCTTTCTCATTGCCATGTTGTACTCCATTGTGTATATAAACCACAATGTCTTTATCCATTCATCAGTTGATGGACATTTAGGATCTTTCCACAATTTGGCTATTGTTGAAAGTGCTGCTATAAACATTGGGGTACAAGTGCCCCTATGCATCAGTACTCCTGTATCCCTAGGGTAAATTCCTAGCAGTGCTATTTCTAGGTCATAGGGTAGATCTAGTTTTAATCTTTTGAGGAACCTCCACCCTGTTTTCCAGAGCGGCTTCACCAGTTTGCATTCCCACCAATAATGCAAAAGGGTTCCCGTTTCTGTACATCCTCACCAGCATCTATAGTCTCCTGATTTGTTCACTTTAGCCACCCTAACTGGCATGAGGTGGTATCTGAGTATGATTTTGATTTCTATTTCCCTGATGAGGAGTGACGTGGAGCATCTTTTTATGTGCCTATTGGCCATCTGGATGTCTTCTTTAGAGAAGCATCTATTCATGTCTTCTGCCCATTTCTTCACTGGATTATTGTGGAGTTTGGTGAGCTCTTTATAGATTTGGATACTAGCCCTTTGTCCGATATGTCATTTACAAATATCTTTTCCCATTCCGTTGGTTGCCTTTTAGTTTTGTTGGTTGTTTCCTTTGCAGTGCAGAAGCTTTTTATCTTCATGATGTCCCAATAGTTCATTTTTGCTTTTAATTCCCTTGCCTTTGGAGATGTGTCAAGTAAGAAATTGCTGCAGCTGAGGTCAGAGGGGTTTTTTCCTGCATTCTCCTCTAGGGTTTGATGGTTTCCTGTCTCACATTCAGGTCCTTTATCCGTTTTGAGTTTATTTTTGTGAATGGTGTAGGAAAGTGGTTTAGTTTCATCCTTCTGCATGTCGCTGTCCAGTTCTACCAGCACCATTAAAGAGACTGTCTATTTTCCATTGAATATTCTTTCCTCCTTCGTCAAAGATTAGTTGGCCATATATCTGTGGGTCCAATTCTGGGGCCTGTATTCTATTCCATTGGTCTATGTGTCTGTTTTTGTGCCAATACCATGCTGTCTTGATGATTACAGCTTTGGAGTAGAGGCTAAAGTCTAGGGTTGTGATGCCTCCCGCTTTGGTCTTCTCCAAAATTACTTTGGGTATTAGGGGTCTTTTGTGGTTCCATATAAATTTTAGGATTGCTTGTTCTAGCTTTGAGAAGAATGCTGGTGCAAGTTTGATTGGGATTGCATTGAATGTGGAGCTTGCTTTGGGTAGTATTGACATTTTGACAATATTTGTTCTTCCAATCCATGAGCATGGAATGTTTTTCCATTTCTTTGTATCTTTTTCAATTTCCTTCATAAGCTTTCTACAGTTTCTATCATACAGATCTTTTACATCTTTGGTTAGGTTTATTCCCAGGTACTTTATGCTTATTGGTGCAATTGTGAATGGGATCAGTTCCTTTATTTGTCTTTCTGTTGCTTCATTATTGGTGTTTAAAAATGCAACTGATTTCTGTACACTGATTTTGTATCCTGCGACTTTGCTGAATTCATGTATCAGTTCTAGCAGACTTTTGGCCGAGTCTGTTGGGTTTTCCATGTAGAGTATCATGTCATCTGCAAAACGTGAAGGTTTGACTTCCTCTTTGCCAATTTTGATGGCTTTGCTTTCATTTTGTTGTCTGATTGTTGATGCTAGGCCTTCCAACACTATGTTAAACAACAGTGGTGTGGACATCCCTGTCGTATTCCTGATCTCAGGGGGAAAAAGCTCTCAGTTTTTCCCCATTAAGGATGACATTAGCTGTGGGCTTTTCACAAATGGTTTATGATGTTTAAGTATGTTCCTTCTATCCTGCCTTTCTTGAGTGTTTTTATTAAGAAAGGATGTTGTATTTTGTCAAATGCTTTTTCTGCATCTATTGAAAGGATCATATCTTTTCTTTTATTAATGTGATGTATCACATTGATTGATTTGTGAATATTGAACCAGCCCTGCCATCCGGGAATGAATCCCACTTGATCATGGTGAATAATTCTTTTTACATGCTGTTGAATTCGATTTGCTAGTATCTTATTGAGAATTTTTGCATCCATATTCATCAGGGACATTGGCCTGTAGTTCTCTTTTTTTTTGCTGGGCCTTTGTCTGGTTGGGAATCAAAGTAATGCTGGCTTCATAGAATGAGTCTGGAAGTTTTCCTTCCCTTTCTATTTTTTGGAACAGCTTGAGAAGGATAGGTATTATCTCTGCTTTAAACATCTGGTAGAACTCCCCTGGGAAGTCCCCTGGGACTCTTATTTTGGGAGATTTTTGATGACCGATTCAATTTCTTCGCTGGTTATGGGTCTGTTCAAGCTTTCTATTTCCTCCTGATTGCGTTTTGGAAGCGTGTGGGTGTTTAGGAATTTGTCCATTTCTTCCAGGTTGTCCAGTTTGTTGGCATATAATTTTTCATGGTATTCCCTGATAATTGCTTGTATCTCTGAGGGATTGGTTGTAATAATTCCATTTTCATTCACGATTTTATCTATTTGGGTCATCTCCCTTTTCTTTTTGAGAAGCCTGGCTAGAGGTTTCTCAATTCTGTTTATTTTTTCAAAAAACCAACTCTTGGGTTCGTTGATCTGCTCTACAGTTTTTTTAGATTCTATATTGTTTATTTCTGCTCTGATCTTTATTATTTCTCTTCTTCTGCTGGATTTAGGCTGTCTTTGCTGTTCTGCTTCTATTTCCTTTAGGTGTGCTGTTAGATTTTGTATTTGGGATTTTTCTTGTTTCTTGAGATAGGCCTGGATTGCAATGTATTTTCCTCTCAGGACTGCCTTCGCTGCGTCCCAAAGCGTTTGGATTGTTGTATTTTCATTTTCGTTTGTTTCCATATATTTTTAAATTTCTTCTCTAATTGCCTGGTTGACCCATTCATTCTTTAGTAGGGTGTTCTTTAACCTCCATGCTTTTGGAGGTTTTCCAGACTTTTTCCTGTGGTTGATTTCAAGCTTCATAGCATTGTGGTCTGAAAGTATGCATGGTATGATTTCAATTCTTGTATACTCATGCAGGGCTGTTTTGTGACCCAGTAAGTGATCTATCTTGGAGAATGTTCCATGTGCACTCGAGAACAAAGTATATTCTGTTGCTTTGGGATGCAGAGTTCTAAATATATCTGTCAAGTCCATGTGGCCCAATGTATCATTCAGGGCCATTGTTTCTTTTCTGATTCTCTGTCTAAAGGATCTTTCTATTGTTGTAAGTGATGTATTAACATCCTCTGCAATTACCACATTCTAATCAATAAGACTACTTGTGTTTGTGATTAATTTTTATATATTTGGGTGCTCCTGAATTCGGTGCATAGACATTTACAATTGTTAGCTCTTCCTGATGGATAGACCCTGAAATTATTATATAATGCCTTTCTTCATCTCTTGTTAAAGCCTTTAATTGAAAGTCTAGTTTGTCTGATATAAGTACGGCTACTCCAGCTTTCTTTTGACTTCCAGTAGCATGATAGATAGTTCTCCCTCCCCTCACTTTCAATCTGAAGGTGTCCTCTGGTCTAAAATGAGTCTCTTGTAGACAGCAAATAGATGGGTCTTGTTTTTTTATCCATTCTGATACCCTATGTCTTTTGGTTGGAGCATTTAGTCCATTTACATTCAGTGTTATTATTGAAAGATATGGGTTTAGAGTCGTGATATCTGTAGGTTTCATGCTTGTAGTGATGTCTCTGGTACTTTGTGGTCCTTGCAACATTTCACTCACAGATTCCCCCTTAGGATCTCTTGTAGGGCTGGCTTAGTGGTGATGAATTCCTTCAGTGTTTGTTTGTTTGGGAAGACCTTTATCTCTCCTTCTATTCTGAATGACAGACTTGCTGGATAAAGGATTCTCAGCTGCATATTTTTCTCTTCATCACATTGAAGATTTCCTACCATTGCTTTCTGACCTGCCAAGTTTCAGTAGATAGATCCATCACTAGTCTTAAGGGTCTCCCTTTATATGTTAGAGCATGTTTATGCCTAGCTGCTTTCAGAATTTTCTCTTTATCCTTGTATTTTGCCCGTTTCACTATGATATGTCTTGCAGAAGATTGATTCAAGTTACGTCTGAAGGGAGTTCTCTGTGCCTCTTGGATTTCAATGCCTTTTTTCCTCCCCAGTTCAGGGAAGTTCTCAGCTATGATTTGTTCAACTATACCTTCAGCCCATTCTCTCTCAGTCTTCCTCTTCTGGAATTCCCATTATATGGATATTGTTGCATTTGATCGCATGACTTAGTTCTCTAATCTTCCCCTCATAGTCCTGGATTTTTTCATCTTTTTCTCAGCTTCCTCTTTTTCCATAGTTTTGTCTTCTAATTCACCTATTCTCTCCTCTGCCTCTTCAATCCAAGCTGTGGTTGCCTCCATTTTATTTTGCACCTCATTTATAGCATTTTCTAGCTCCTCTGACTATTTCTTAGTCTCTTGATCTCTGTAGCAATAGATTCCCTGTTGTCCTCTATACTTTTTTTCAAGCCCAGCAATTAATTTTATAACTATTATTCTAAATTTTTGTTTCGTTACATTGCTTAAATCGTTTTTGATCGATTCGTTAGCTGTCGCTACTTCCTGGAGTTTCTTTTGAGGAGAATTCTTCCGTTTTGTCATTTTGGTAGTCCCTACAGTGGCTCCAAACTGCAGGGCACTTCTGTGCAGTTTGGAGTAACTTGTGTTGGTGGGCAGGGCCACAGTCAGACCTGATGTCCGTCCCCAGTCCACTGCTGGGGCCACAGTCAGACTGGTGTGTACCTTATCTTCCCCTCTTCCAGGGGCAGGACTCACTGTGGCATGGTGTGGCCCCTGTCTGGGCCACTTGCACACTGCCATGCTTGTGGTACTGCTCTATGGGATCTGGCATATTAGCTGGGGTGGATCCGCAAGGTGCACAGGGGCCGGAAGGGCAGGCTCAGTTCGCTTTGCAGTCAGTGGTCCTCTGTGGGAGGGGCCCTGTAGCATCAGCAGGGCAGCTGACCCGTAGAGGGATGGATCCACAGAAGCACAGCATTGGGTATTTGTGCGGTGCAAGCAGGTTCGGTGAACTGGTTCCCTTTGGGGTTTCGGCTGGGGGATGGGATAGGGAGATGGCGCTGGCGGTGCCTTTGCTCCGCACCGAGCTGAGCTCTGTCTTCCAGGGTTCAACACCTCTCTCTCCCGGTGTCCTCTTGCCCTCCCACTCTCGAGCAGAGCTGTTGACTTATAACATTCCAGATGTTAAGTCCCGCTGGCTGTCAGAACTCATGCAGTCTGGCTCCTCCGCTTTTGCAAGCCAGACTCAAGGATTCCACCTTGCTGGGTGGGCTGCCCCTCCACTGCCCTGCCTCCCTCCTGCCAGTCCGTGTAGCTTGCACCGCCTCTCCACCCTTCCTACCCTTTTCCGTGGGCCTCTTGTCTATGCTTGGCTCTGGAGAGTCCGTTCTGCTAGTCTTCTGGAGGTTTTCTGCGTTATTTAGGCAGGTGTGGGAGGAATGTAAGTGATCAACAGGACGAGGTGAACCCAGCATCCTCCTATGCCGCCATCTTCTCCTAGCTCTCCCCTTTTTAATTTTTATTTTTATATGTTCATTATTTTTGAGAGAGAGAGAGAGACAAAGTACTATGCCCTTTTTGAAAGTTTACCATTTTCTGTAGAAACCCTCAATCTTGCCCTTAATTTCCTTTAGCACAGTAAGTTCAAGGAGTCTGAGCCCAGTGTCTACTAGCTCAAGCATCAGGAGTCCCAAAGGCTCTGCCCCCACTACTGGTCACCCATGTTTTCCATGCACATTATCATAGTTCCTATGGGCCTACTTTGATTGTGTGCCAATATATTTGAAAAACATGAGCCCTAGAGGTTTTTTTTTTTCTTCTAAGAATTTACATTTGTTTCTGGCAAATACCTATGGCATCAACACTCTGATAACATCCTAAGTCAAGATCATGGGTTGAGGTGAATAAAAACTGGGTCTGGTACAAACGTATGGCCCACTAATCTTTGACAAAGCAGGAAAGAGTATCCAATGGAAGAAAGACAGTCTCCAGCTGGAAGAACTGGACAGCAACATGCAGAAGAATGAATCTGGACCACTTTCTTACACCATACACAAAACTAAACTCAAAATAAATGAAAGACCTAAATGTGAGACAGGAAACCATCAAAACCATACAGGAGAAAACAGGCAACAACCACTTTGACCACAGCCACAGCAATTTCTTGCTTGACACGTCTCCAAAGGCAAGGGAGATAAAAGCAAAAAATGAACTACTCAAGATCTCATCAAGATAAAAAGTTACTGCACTACTGCAAAGGAAACAATCAACAAAGCTAAAAGGCAATCAAGGGAATGGGAAAAGATATGTGCAAATGACATTGGATAAAGGGTTCGTATCCAAAATCTATAGAGAACTTACCAAATTCAACACCCGAGAAGGACACAATTTTATTTAAATCTGTAGGGGCCAATAAGGTCCTACCATATCAACCCTTCTCCAGCTAACAGTTATAAACTCTGGACAAGTACAAAAACAACTATGGAAGAAAGACATTTGGGAGCAACCAAGAGCAGGCAATTGGAAGGGAGCAATGGGCACAGGGTGCATTTCCCTTTGCACAGCTTCTTGGCAGAGGGAAGCACCACTCACCATGAGTGGCAGCTAAAACTTCCCTAGAAAAAAACTGTTTTGACAGCCTGCAGTTTGGGCAATCACAGCAACTGCAAAATGAGCAAGGAATCCTAAAAATGCATGTACCAGAGAATGAAAGCTCTCAAATTCTTTGAATAAGTGTTACCCAAATATTCAGATATGTGTGGAGCAGCCTCTGAGCAGCTCAGTCAAGAATAAAAGAATGAGATTTGAACCTGTGAAAGATGAAATAAAATGAGTCACTTACATCAAAGGGTTTTTAAATCCAAGTCCTCAGAGTGGAACCATGAACTTTTGAACTGGGCCAAAAAGCAAATATTCCAAGGACTTTCCAGGAACACCTGAAAATTGCTATGGTAGCAGACTTTTGCTTTAGCAACATATCATGTTCAACCAAGATTACTTTTTCCATGAATATCAGTCATAATCCTTTGTAAATAATGTACACAAATACTCCCTTTTGTCTTTAAAATCCCTGCCTTTTCAGGCCTCAGGGATCAGTCCCGGGGCCCATAGTGGAGGTGGGTCCAGACTACACCAAGCCATGCCCCTTCACACTGGGTAACTGCATATCTACTGGAGCTGGACAGACCCTGAGGACAGCTCCAGACCAGTGCTGCAGCATTGCCTGGATTAACTCTAGGTCAATTCTCTATATATAGATATATTCTCCACCGCCCCACCAGTTTCTCCTCATCTCTTCCCTCCTCTAAGCTGATTACTCTGGTTCTGGTTTGTCTAAACAGACATATTTAATCCATTCTCTTGATACATGGTCTACACCTCCTTTACATTCCTTTCTCTCTCTCTGCAGTAATCAAGCCATATAGTTTCTCTGGGTAATGTTATCATCGTTTCTTTCTCTCCTCCTCCTTCTTTATTTTCTGTTCTCTCTCTCTGGATTAAGACTTTTAGTCTCTGTGCCTAGTCAGTGTTATTTTTCTTCCCACCCCTCCCCACCCCCGCCCCTCCTCCTGTCATTTATCTCTTTGTATGTGCTCTTCCATCAGCACCAACTACACCCTGTTCTTTACTTGTAGTCAGTGTTTTTCTGGTTTTGTTGTTTTTTGTTTTTCTTTATCTGTTTGTTTGTGTTATTTGTGTGTTTGCATGTTTTTGTCTTCTGTTGTCTATTTGTTTTCCTTTATAGGGCTACTCCAAGGAACAAATCAAAGTACACCTGGTGGAGGGTCCAAAATATCACTATGAGTAAAGTAATAAAAGAAGCAAAGTCACAACAACAGAGAACAAGTAACAATCTCCAAAAAAACACCTCCTGAAGGGCCGGGCCCTGGAGAGTGTATGACTCCCCTCCCTTTAATACAGCAGTGCTCGCAGGTGCAGAGCACACAACGAACTTTTAAAATGCATAAGGGACAGAAAACTAGTCAAATGATGAAACAGAAGAATTCTCCTCAAAAGAAATTCCAGGAAGTAGCGACAGCTAATGAATTGATCAAAACCGATTTAAGCAATATAACTGAAAAAGAATATAGAATACTAGTGATAAAATTATTGCTGGGCTTGAAAAAGGCATAGAGGACAGCAGAGAATCTATTGCTACAGAGATCAAGGGACTAAAAAATAGCTATGATTAATTAAAAAATGGTACAAATGAGGTGCAAAATAAAATGGAGGTGCCCACAGCACAGATTTAAGAGACAGAGGGGAGAATAGGTATTATAAGATAAAATTATGGAAAAAAGGAAGCTGACAAAAAGAGAGATAAGAAAAATCCAGGAGTATGAGGGGAGAATTAGAGAACTAAGTCATGCAATCAAATGGAACAATATCTGTGTCATAGGAATTCCAGAAGAAGAAGAGAGAAAGAAAGGGGATGAAAGTGTACTTGAACAAATCATACCTGAGAACTTCCCCTATCTGGGGAAGAAAACAGGCATTGACATCCAAGAGGCACAGAGAACTCCCTTCAGACGTAACTTGAATAGATCTTCTGCATGACATATCACAGTGAAACTGGCAAAATACAAGGAAAAACAGAGAATTCTGAAAGCAGCTAGGGATAAACGGGCCTTAGCAGACAAGATATGTAGACATAAGGGTAGGAGCAGACCTATCTACTGAAACTTGGCAGGTCAGAAAGCAATGGCAGGAAATCTTCAATATGATGAACAGGAAAAATATGCGGCCAAGAATCCTTTATCCAGCAAGTCTCATTTAGAATAGAAGGAAAGATAAAGGTCTTCCCAAACAAACACTGAAGGAATTCATCACCACTAAGCCAGCCCTACAAGAGATCCTAAGAGGGGCTCTGCGATGTTGGATCACAAAGTACCAGAGACATCACTACAAGCACGAAACCTACAGATATCACGACTCTAAACCCATACCTTTCTATAATAACACCGAATGTAAATGGACTAAACGCGCCAACCAAAAGACATAGGGTATCAGAATGGATTAAAAAAATAAGACCCATATATTTGCTGTCTACAAGAGACTCATTTTAGACCAGAGGACACCTTCAGATTGAGAGTGAGGGGATGGAGAACTATTTATCATGCCACTGGAAGTCAAAAGAAAGCTGGAGTAGCCATACTTATATCAGACAAACTAGACTTTCAATTAAAGCCTGTAACAAGAGATGAAGAAGGGCATTATATAATCATTACAGGGTCTATCCATCAGGAAGAGCTAACAATTATGTCTATCTGCCATTTACGGGAGCCCCCAAATATATAAAACAATTACTCACAAACATAAGAAACCTTATTGATAAGAATGTGGTAACTGCAGGGGACTTTAACACTCCACTTACAGAAATGGATAGATCATGTAGACACACGGTCAATAAAGAAACAAGGGCCCTGAATGATACATTGGATCAGATGGACTTGACAGATATATTTAGAACTCTGCATCCCAAAGCAACAGAATATACTTTGTTCTCGAGTGCACATGGAAAATTCTCCAAGATAGATCACATACTGGGTCACAAAACAGCCCTGCATGAGTATACAAGAATTGAAATCATACCATGCATACTTTCAGACCACAATGCTATGAAGCTTGAAATCAACCACAGGAAAAAGTCTGGAAAACCTCCAAGGGCATGGAGGTTAAAGAACACCCTACTAAAGAATGAATGGGTCAACCAGGCAATTAGAGAAGAAATTTTAAAATATATGGAAACAAACGAAAATGAAAATACAACAATCCAAATGCTTTGGGACGCAGCGAAGGCAGTCCTGAGAGGAAAATACATTGCAATCCAAGCCTATCTCAAGAAACAAGAAAAATCCCAAATACAAAATCTAACAGCACACCTAAAGGAAATAGAAGCAGAACAGCAAAGACAGCCTAAATCCAGCAGAAGAAGAGAAATAATAAAGATCAGAGCAGAAATAAACAATATAGAATCTAAAAAAACTGTAGAGCAGATCAACGAACCCAAGAGTTGGTTTTTTGAAAAAATAAACAGAATTGAGAAACCTCTAGCCAGGCTTCTCAAAAAGAAAAGGGAGATGACCCAAATAGATAAAATCGTGAATGAAAATGGAATTATTACAACCAATCCCTCAGAGATACAAGCAATTATCAGGGAATACCATGAAAAATTATATGCCAACAAACTGGACAACCTGGAAGAAATGGACAAATTCCTAAACACCCACACGCTTCCAAAACGCAATCAGGAGGAAATAGAAAGCTTGAACAGACCCATAACCAGCGAAGAAATTGAATCGGTCATCAAAAATCTCCCAAAATAAGAGTCCAGGACCAGATGGCTTCCCAGGGGAGTTCTACCAGACGTTTAAAGCAGAGATAATACCTATCCTTCTCAACCTGTTCCAAAAAATAGAAAGGGAAGGAAAACTTCCAGACTCATTCTATGAAGCCAGTATTACTTTGATTCCTACACTAGACAGAGACCCAGTAAAAAAAGAGAACTACAGGCCAATATCCCTAATGAATATGGATGCAAAAATTCTCAATAAGATACTAGCAAATCGAATTCAACAGCATATAAAAAGAATTATTCACCATGATCAAGTGGGATTCATTCCTGGGATGCAGGGCTGGTTCAACATTCACAAATCAATCAACGTGATACATCACATTAATAAAAGAAAAGATAAAAACCATATGATCCTGTCAATCGATGCAGAAAAGGCATTTGACAAAATTCAGCAACCTTTCTTAATAAAAACCCTCGAGAAAGTCGGGATAGAAGGAACATACTTGAACATCATAAAGCCACTTATGAAAAGCCCACAGCTAACATCATCCTCAATGGGGAAAAACTGAGAGCTTTTTCCCTGAGATCAGGAACACGACAGGGATGTCCACTCTCACCGCTGTTGTTTAACACAGTGTTGGAAGTTCTAGCATCAGCAATCAGACAACAAAAGGAAATCAAAGGCATCAAAATTGGCAAAGATGAAGTCAAGCTTTCACTTTTTGCAGATGACATGATATTATACGTGGAAAATCCGACAGACTCCACCAAAAGTCTCCTAGAACTGATACATGAATTCAGCAAAGTTGCAGGATACAAAATCAATGTACAGAAATCAGTTGCATTCTTATACACTAATAATGAAGCAACAGAAAGACTAATAAAGAAACTGATCCCATTCACAATTGCACCAAGAAGCATAAAATACCTAGGAATAAATCTAACCAAAGATGTAAAAGATCTGTATGCTGAAAACTATAGAAAGCTTATGAAGGAAATTGAAGAAGATATAAAGAAATGGAAAAACATTCCGTGCTCATGGATTGGAAGAATAAATATTGTCAAAATGTCAATACTACCCAAAGCTATCTACACATTCAATGCAATCCCAATCAAAATTGCACCAGCATTCTTCTTGAAACTAGAACAAGCAATCCTAAAATTCATATGGAACCACAAAAGGCCTTGAATAGCCAAAGTAAGTTTGAAGAAGAAGACCAAAGCAGGAGGCATCACAATCCCAGACTTTAGTCTCTACTACAAAGCTGTAATCATCAAGACAGCATGGTATTGGCACAAAAACAGACATATAGACCAATGGAATAGAATAGAAACCCCAGAACTAGACCCACAAACGTATGGCCAACTAATCTTTGACAAAGCAGGAAAGAACTTCCAATGGAAAAAAGACAGTCTTTTTAACAAATAGTGCTGGGAGAACTGGACAGCAACATGCAGAAGATTGAAACTAGACCACTTTATTACACCATTCACAAAAATAAACTCAAAATGGACAAAGGACCTGAATGTGAGACAGGAAACCATCAAAACCCTAGAGGAGAAAGCAGGAAAAGACCTCTCTGACCTCAGCTGCATGTGGCAGGCTGCCTTTCTTAAAAATAATAAATAAATACTTCCAAAAACCAAATCAGCCACCCCAGATGGCTTTACTAGCATATTCTATCAAAAATTTAAATTAGAGGGGACCCTGGGTGGGTCAGTTGGTTAAGCATCCCACTTGGGCTCAGGTCATGATAATTGCGGTTTGTTGAGTTCCAGCCCCGCGTCAGGCTCTGTGCTGACAGCTCAGACAGCTGCTTCAGATTCTGTTCCTTCCCCTCTGTCTGCCCCTCCCATACTCATGCTTTGTCTCTCTCTGTCTCTCAATAATAAATAAACGTTAAAAAAACTTTAAAATTTTTTTTTAAATTAGAAATAACACCAATTCTACACAGTACCATCCAGAAAATAAAAGAGGAGACAACCCTTCCCAACTCATTTATGAGGCCAGCATTACACTAATAACAAAACCAGCCAGTGACAATATAAGACAAAAACACTAAGATCAATATCCCTCAAGAATATAGATGCAAACTTCCTCAACAAAATATTAGCAAATCAAATATAACAATATATAAGAATAATACGCTATGAGGTAGGTTTAGGCCAATTCAATGTAAGGCCGATTCAACATTCAAAAATCAATCAATGATTGATCATAACAACAGACTAGAGAAGAAAGACTACAAGATCACAACAATGGATGAAGAAAAAGCATGTCAAAACTTCAACATCCCAGGGAAGTAGGTGGGGGCATAAGTGAAATAGGTGAAAGGGGTTAAGAATACACCTATGTTGCTACAAAAGGCCATATTTCATTTTTTCTCATTGCCACGTAGTATTCCATTGTGTATATAAACCACAATTTCTTTATCCATTCATCAGTTGATGGACATTTAGGCTCTTTCCATAATTTGGCTATTGTTGAGAGTGCCGCTATAAACATTGGGGTACAGGTGCCCCTATGCATCAGTACTCCTGTATCCCTTGGATAAATTCCTAGCAGTGCTATTGCTGGGTCATAGGGTAGGTCTATTTTTAATTTTCTGAGGAACCTCCACACTGCTTTCCAGAGCGGCTGCACCAATTTGCATTCCCACCAACAGTGCAAGAGGGTTCCTGTTTCTCCACATCCTCTCCAGCATCTATAGTCTCCTGATTTCTTCATTTTGGCCACTCTGACTGGCGTGAGGTGGTATCTGAGTGTGGTTTTGATTTGTATTTCCCTGATAAGGAGCGACGTTGAACATCTTTTCATGTGCCTGTTGGCCATCCGGATGTCTTCTTTAGAGAAGTGTCTATTCATGTTTTCTGCCCATTTCTTCACTGGGTTATTTGTTTTTCGGGTGTGGAGTTTGATGAGCTCTTTATAGATTTTGGATACTAGCCCTTTGTCCGATGTGTCATTTGCAAATATCTTTTCCCATTCCGTTGGTTGCCTTTTAGTTTTGTTGGTTGTTTCCTTTGCTGTGCAGAAGCTTTTTATCGTCATAAGGTCCGGATGGAACTGGAGAGTGTGATGCTAAGTGAAATAAGCCATACAGAGAAAGACAGATACCATATGGTTTCACTCTTATGTGGATCCTGAGAAACATAACAGAAACCCATGGGGGAGGGGAAGGAAAAAAAAAAAAAAAAAAGAGGTTAGAGTGGGAGAGAGCCAAAGCATTAGAGACTGTTAAAAACTGAGAACAAACTGAGGGTTGATGGGGGGTGGGAGGGAGGGCAGGGTGGGAGGGAGGGCAGGGTGGGTGATGGGTATTGAGGAGGGCACCTTTTGGGATGAGCACTGGGTGTTGTATGGAAACCAATTTGACAGTAAATTTCATATATTAAAAAATAAAAAAAAAAAATAAACTCACAACTTTAAAAGCCCCTTCAAAAAAAAAAAAAAAAGAATACACCTATGATGATGAGCACTGAGTAATGTATAGAATTGTCGAATCACTATATTGTACCCCTGAAATTAATGTAACACCGTATATTAACGCTGTTAATAACACTGGAATTAAAAAAAAATAAAATAAACTGGGCACTTGGGTGGCTCAGTTGGTTAAGCGTCCAACTTCGGTTCAAGTCATGATCTCATAGTTCATAAGTTCGAGCCCTGCATCAGGCTCTCTGCTGTCAGCACAGAGCCTGCTTTGGATCTTCTGTCACCCTTTCTCTCTGATTCTCTCTCTCAAAAATAACTAAACTTAATAAATAAATAAGTAAATAAATAGCCACAAAACCAAAAACCAAAACCAACCAAAAAAACAGTACACTTATCTTCATGAGCACTGAGAAATGTATAAAATTATTGAATAATTATATTGTACACCTAAAATTAATAAAGCACTGTGTACTGATCATACTTGAATAAAGAAAGTTCATGCCAAAAATTAAAAAAAAAATTTAACATCTATTCTTGATAAAAACTCCCAGCAAACTGAATAGAAGGGAACTTCCTTAAGCTGATAAAGAGCATCTACAAGCCTACAGCCAACATTGTACTTAATAGCGCCAACACTGAATGTTTTCTCTGAAAGACTGGGAACAAAGCAAGGATGTCCAGTCTCATCCCATCTGTTCAGCATCATACTGGAAGTCCTAGTCAGTGCAATGAAGAAAAAGGCAACAAATGGCACACAGACTGGAAAGGAAGAAATAAAACGTCCTATTCACAGATGACATGTCTATGCAAAAAATATCCCAAGACATCTACGTTAAAAATCTCCTCAAACTAGGGGCATCTGGGTAGCTCAGTCAGTTAAGTGTCCAACTCTTGATTTCAGCTCACTTCATGCTCTCACAGTTCGTGAGTTCAAGCCCCACATTCGGCTCCGTGTGCTTCACAGCGCAGAGCCTGCCTGGGTTTCTCTCTCTCACTCTCTCTGCCCCTCCTCTGCTCTCTCTCTCTCTCAAAATAAATAAACATTACAAAAAAAAAAAAAACCTCCTCAAACTTATAAATGAGTTTGGCAAAATCAAAGAATACAAGGTCAACATAAAAAAATCAATCATATTTCTGTGGACTTAAAACTGAAATTTATAAAACAATATTATTTATTTTTCTGCAAAAAAAGTGGCTACTTAAATATAATCCTAACAAAATCTGCAGATTTGCATGCTGAAAACTACAAAACGTAAATGAAAGAAATCAAAGAAAATCTAAATAAATGGAGACACATACTGTTTTTATGAATTAGAAAACTCAATATAATTGTCAATTCTCCTCAAACTGAGCCACAGATTTAACCTAATTCCAACAGAAATCTCAGCAGAATTGATATAGACAAGTGAGTTTTAAAATGCATACAGAAAGGCAGGGGCACCTTTGTGGCTCAGTCTGTTAAGCATCTGACTTCGGCTCAGGTCATGATCTCAATCAGGTCATGAGATCGAGCCCTGCATTGGGCTCTGTGCTGACAGCTCAGAGCCTGAAGCCTGCTTTGGATTCTTGTCTCCCTCTCTCTATGCCCCACCCCTGCTTGTGCTCTGTCACTCTCTTCTCTCAAAAATGAATAAACGTTAAAAAAAATTTTTTTTAATAAAACACATACAGAAAGGCAAAGGAACTAGAATACCCAAGAGTATTTCAACAAAAAAAGAATGAAGCTGGAGGATTCATATTACCTACTTCTAAGACTTGGTTTAAAGCTCTCATATCAAGGCAGTGTGGTTTGGTGAATGGATAAACAAATACATATCGTCAGTGGAAGAGAATCCAAAGAATCCACTATCAGATTCACAAATACAGCCATTTGATCTTTGACAAACTTGCAAAAGAATTCAATAGAGTAAGAATAGTCTCTGCAACAAATGGTACTGGAACACTCAAACATCCACATGCAAAGAGGAAAAAAAAACCTCAGCATAAACCTTATACCTAGTACCAAACTTAACTCAAAATTTATCACCACTCTAAACATAAAATGTAAAAGGATAGCACTTTTGGAAGAAAACACAGCAGGATATCTTTATGCCTGGAGTGAGGTGACTTTTTAAATAAGACACTAAAAGTAAAATCTATACAAGATACATCGATAAATTGGATTTCAACAAAATTAAAACTTTTTGCTGTATCAAAGGCACTGCACAGAGAATGAAAAGACAAGCCACAAACTGTGAGGAAATCGTTGCCAACCACATATCCCACAAAAAGTCTGCATAGATGATATATAAAGAGCTATTAAAAACTGAACAGTTAGAGACAAGGCCTGCATGGTGGCTGAGAGCCCTGGAATGGATAATGAGACACCGAATGTTTCCTTTTGACTCTTCCCTTTCAACTCTGGAATGAGAGACTTTTAATACCCAGATTAATGGGGGACATGCAGATTTAGGGTCCTGGGGAGCCTTTTCCCCGTCTCCCAACGCATGCCAAGGGCAGCCTTCTTGGGGCCCTTGTGGCCAGCCAAGATGGTTGTCCCCCCAGGTGAAGTCTGTGTGAGGGTGGTCCTGGAGTTGCACATATGGAGTGCATCCTGGGGCTTCCAGCGCTAACCCAAGTGAGGTGAAGCCACTCTGGTCCTGAATACAGGGATCCACAGATCAACATGTATCAAAGCTGACCCAGCAACAAAAACAAGCTCTGTGTAGGAAGACCCAATGATCCGTAAATTCACCAACATGATGATGAAAGGCGGAAACGAAGTACTGGCCAGACCCCTCATGATGCACACTCTGGAAACTGTGAAAAGGAAGCAGTTTGAGAAGTACCATGCTGCTTCTGCAGAGGAACCGGCAACCATCAAACATAACCCTTATGCCATCTTCCACCAAGCACTGAAAAAACTGAGCCTGGATTGGCTGGTGATTGAGCTGGTATCCATCCTCAGAGGTGGCCATTTCTACTAGGTCCCTTTGCTAGTAGCCGACAGGTGTCGTTGCTTCCTGGCCACGAAGTAGATGATTCCTGAGTGCAGGGAGGAGCAGCACTGGCAGATGCTGATGCCAGAGAAGTTGTCACATGAGCTGCTGGAAGCTTTTCACAACCAGGACCCTGTGATCAAGAAGAAGCATGACGGGGCGCCTGGGTGGCGCAGTCGGTTAAGCGTCCGACTTCAGCCAGGTCACGATCTCGCGGTCCGTGAGTTCGAGCCCCGCGTCAGGCTCTGGGCTGATGGCTCGGAGCCTGGAGCCTGTTTCCGATTCTGTGTCTCCCTCTCTCTCTGCCCCTCCCCCGTTCATGCTATGTCTCTCTCTGTCCCAAAAATAAATAAAAAGTTGAAAAAAAAAAATTAAAAAAAAAAAAAAAAAAAAAAAAAGAAGCAGCATGACATGCACAAGATGGCTGAGGCCAGCCGAGCCCTGGCTCACTACCACTGGTGACAGAGGGAAGATGGAGGCTCTAGGAGGAGCCCAGAGCTCTCTGCTGCAAGAAATAATGGGAGCCACTGTCATGGTGAAAAACAGTTGTGGGTTAAGAATGTAGTTCCTTTTTAAAGGCAGGCAGTCCTCATAAGGATGAAACAACATATTTATATTGCCTGTTAGTCCTTTCTTTGGGAGCTAGAACTTGCTCTTCCTGTCCCATCTCCTTACAAAAAGGGAACATGTCAATTTCGATTTCCCTCAGGAACTCTAGGGCCCATCCAACCTCCCTTCCCTCAATTCAGGGTACAACTTAGGATGATACCAAAGGAAGCAGTTTTATTATTAGAAAAGGCTTATTAGAAAATTCTCACCCTGGACTGGTATAATAGCATGTGATGCAGTACCCCCATTTACTAAAATTGACTGGAAATATAAAAAATAAATAATAAAATAATAAAATAAAATAAAATAAAATATAAAACCCAATTTAAAAAAAAAACCTTGCACAACACTAGAACTGACCACACTTCCAAAGAAAATACACAAATGGAAATAAGCTTATGAAAAGATGTTCACCATCATTCACCAATAAGGAAATGAATATTAAAACTGTAATGAGATACCACTACATGTCTATTAGGATAGCTGACATTAAAATTTTTAAGAAATTCCAATACCAAGAACTGGCAAGGAAAACAAATTAAATTCTCATACAGTACTGCTGGAAATGCAAAATGGCAAAATCACTCTGGAAAAAAAGCAGTTCCAAATTAAACAAATACTCAGCAACCCCGCACACTATTATTTACCCTAGGAAAAGTGAAAACACATTCACACAATTCTGTATACAAATGCCTGTAGCAGCTGCATTCACAACTGTCAAAAACTGGAAACTACCCTAATGTCCTCCAACTGTTTAATGGATTGACATCCATCCTCACCTGGAATGCTACTCATCAATAAAAGGAAGAAATTGTTAATACAAACAACAACACAGATAAATACTGAGAGAAGGAAGAGTCCATTGATATTACATTCTGGAGAAGGTAAAATTACAAGGTCAGCAAACAGGTAGGCAGGAGTTAGGACTTACAACTGGGCAGCAAGAGTATTTTTTGGATAATGCAACTATTCTGTATTCTTACTGTTGTTACAATTACAAATCTATATGTGTGTTCAAAGTCTCAGAACTGTACACACACACACACACACACACACACACACAAACACACGCGTCAATTTTAGCATATGCATTTTTTTTTAAAAAGGGAGGGAGGTCATTTTCCAGAAACTTCCACCTTTAGCCCTGTAACAGAAACCTCTCTGAAGGCAAGGGAACACCAAGGTTGGGCTGCTGTCTTAGAATGGAAAAAACAGAATAAAACATGTATTGAATTTCAGTTACTTATTCTGCTGCAGACTTATAAATTCTAGGGCATTTATACCTAGTTTTATTGAACAAAATAATTTCAGGTTACCTTTGAGGGCCTGGGGTCATTCACTTCTCAAAGGGTCTCAACCTCACTCCCATCTGAGCAGCAACAGTGTGGAATGCTGGTGTGAGAAGCTGGAATCTCCCTCCCATCCCACAGCAGCAGCTTACACCTCCACCAAATGGAGGTAGGTGAGTCACCTCCTCCTGGGAGGCCACCAGAAGAAGAGGGGAGATGTGGGTGCAGACAGATCTCAAGAGAGATAAACAGGCACCGAGGACTAGTAACCTAGATTTCTCTTTGAAGTAAAAGGTGAGTGCTTGGCACTAGAGCAAGCAGGGAGGCTTGCCGAGCAGACTGTTTCCTGAATGTTGTTGGGCAACTCACATCCGGGAATGTGAGCTCACACCTTTATCATTTGAGAAATGTTATCACTAGCCACAGAACCACTCAGAGCTTTATCAGTTAGCCAGGTGGAGCATCTGATTCTCCACCAAATGCTAGAAATTCCAGAAGAGAATTCACATGAACACTCTTTTTTTTTTTTCTAAAATGTCTGAGAACCTGAGATAGCGGATGTTACTTGCATGTTACTGTGAAAGCACCATGTTCATGCATTATTAGCAAGGACAGACTGGGAGGTCAGCAGAAGGCACATGCTGCTGCTTGCTTCAGCATTCTCACTCCAGCAAGAACAATGTCCTCAAGAGACCCAGGGAAGGAAGCTGATGACCTAAGAGCAGAATCTTGCTTTTCATTTAAAAAAAATAAGCAAACGTTTAATACGCACAGAAACCCAAATTAAAACAATTTAAGAGTTTTTCACACCAGGGGGCACGTGACAGGATTCCATGTGTCTGGCACACTGCTGTCAAGGCCTGACTCTCTGGCACCACCTCTCCCCTGCTCTCCCTGCACTGAGGAGCCAGTAAGGAAGTTCTGCTCAGAGATCCCATTGCACACTCATCCCAACCAGCAATGTGACTAGACAGTGGTAATCATTGGCCGGTTTTGAGAATGAAGGGAGGTGCACACATTTTATATGCACAGAGAAGAAAACAGGAAGACTGAAATTCTTCATAGAATGCTACTTATAAGTCTCTAAATGCTCAGAACAAAATCAAAAGCCTAACAAAAGGGAAACACCTCAGCACACCATGGAATATATCAACAGACAAGCTTGGGAACTCCATCAACACACAAACACTTGTCCATTAAAAACATCCTGAAGCAGTACTACCAACAATAGCCCAAGTATGGAAAGAGCCCAATGTCCATCGATGGATGAATGGATAAAGCAGATGTGGTATATATATACAATGGAGTATTACTTGGGAATCAAAAAGAATGAAATCTTGCCATTTGCAACTATGTGGATGGAACTAGAGGGTATTATGCTAAGTGAAATTAGTCAGAGAAAGACAAAAATCATATGACTTCACTCATATGAGGGCTTTAAGAGACAAAACAGATGAACATAAAGGAAAGGAAACAAAAACAATATAAAAACAGGGAGGGGGACAAAACAAAAGACTCATAAATATGGAGAACAAACTGAGGGTTACTGGAAGGGTTGTGGGAGGGGGGATGGGCTAAATGGGTAAGGGGCACTAAGGAATCTACTCCTGAAATCATTGTTGCACTATATGCTAATTAATTTGGATGTAAATTTTAAACAATAAAAAATAAAATTTAAAAAACACCCTGAAATTATTGCAGTGATGACATCCCAATCAAGCATGTGTTACTTCTCTAAAGAAGACATCCGGATGGCCAACAGGCACATGAAAAGATGCTCAATGTCACTCCTCATCAGGGAAATACAAACCAAAACCACACTCAGATATCACCTCACGCCAGTCAGAGTGGCCAAAATGAACAAATCAGGAGACTATAGATGCTGGAGAGGATGTGGAGAAACGGATACCCTCTTGCACTCTTGATGGGAATGCAAATTGGTGAAGCCACTCTGGAAAACAGTGTGGAGGTTCCTCAGAAAATTAAAAATAGACCTACCCTATGACCCAGCAATAGCACTGCTAGGAATTTACCCAAGGGATACAGGAGTACTGATGCATAGGGGCACTTGTACCCCAATGTTTATAGCAGCACTCTCAACAATAGCCAAATTATGGAAAGAGCCTACATGTCCATCAACTGATGAATGGATAAAGAAATTGTGGTTTATATACACAATGGAGTACTACGTGGCAATGAGAAAGAATGAAATATGGCCCTTTGTAGCAACGTGGATGGAACTGGAGAGTGTGATGCTAAGTGAAATAAGCCATACAGAGAAAGACAGATACCATATGGTTTTACTCTTATGTGGATCCTGAGAAACTTAACAGAAACCCATGGGGGAGGGGAAGGAAAAAAAAAAAAGGAGGTTAGAGTGGGAGAGAGCCAAAGCATAAGAGACTCTTAAAAACTGAGAACAAACTGAGGGTTGATGGGGGGTGGGAGGGAGGGGAGGGTGAGTGATGGGTATTGAGGAGGGCACCTTTTGGGATGAGCACTGGGTGTTGTATGGAAACCAATTTGACAATAAATTTCATATATTGAAAAAAAAAAAGCATGTGTTAGATTGCAGACACCAGTGATGGGGGGTTGGGGGTGGGGTGGGGAGGATTGCTGAAATTAGCAGAACAAAGCAGAAGTCTAGCACACATTCATGTTTCAACTCCGCAAAACATACACTGCATACAGAACCTGGAGAGTAATAAGGTCTTGGTTAATGCATGCATTTCCTTTAAGTACCTAATTTATTATTTTTTGAAGTGTGTGCACATTTTGCCATTATGATGTCTCTTTTTTTGAGACAATTGTTGCTATTTATTTTTATTTCGGTCAAGTGACCTTAAAGGTTGAGGGAAAAAAATAAAAATAAAAAAGGGCACTAGGAGATTTTCCTAACACTCTACTTCCAGGTGTGAAAGTCCTGGTGTCTACTCTTTGCACAGAGCCATTGGAAAGAGGTCTCTACTTCTGACCCCTCAGTAGGGTCCTCACTTTTGCTACATAATCTTTTGATAATAGAAAACTAGTATTTCTTGAGTTCACCACATAATGGGCACATTCCTAAGCACCTGGGAATTTTTAGCCTTGGGAGGGAGGCACCATTGTCATCCCCATATTAAAGGTGATGATATCTAGGCACAGAGAGGTGAAGTAATTTGTCCAAAGTCACAGAGCTGGTAACTGAACACACACTGAGGTCTAACACCAGTTAGAACTACCAACCTTTACATTTTGCCTCATGCCTATTAATAATATCCAAACACACAAAATAATTTTAATATTTAAAAGAAAGTTTTTCCATGTCCAGAATATTTGGGGAAATGTCTCCTCCAGCTCTAAACCAAACCAGAAAGTCCTAATGTTATACAAAAATTTTATATTACTAAACCTAATTACAAGGAAAGAACATTAACTTGAATAGTCCCCCAAATTACAAAGCAATACTTCAACCAAACATTCCATGTCCCAATTCATTTTTATTCATCTGCTATGAAACAGTGAGACACCTTCTCTTCACCAGAACCAGGGTATAACCTTTGTTTCATGTTGGCTAAATAGAAAATAAGAGAGGGGTGCCTGAATGGCTCAGTCGGTTAAGTATCCAACTCTTGATTTCAGCTCAGGTCATGATCTCAGGGTTCGTGAGATTGAGCCCAGTGTCAGGCTCCACAATGAGTGTGGAGCCTGCTTAAGATTCTTCTCTCTCCATCCCTCCCATGAATACGCATGTGCATTTCTCTTGCTTTTTCTCAAAATAAACAAACAAAAAAAAGAGAATAAAATAACACAGCTGATAACATTTATTTCGAAAACCATAACAGTCCCCCAACTCATTATTGTCCTAACTTTCACATCTGAAATTCCAGCATGCAATTAAGAGCTAAAGGCACATGTTGATCCTCTCTGTTCTTTACACATATTTAAAAGTCCACAGAATCTGACAGTGGATTGAATATTTTTGGTTTCTACTTCCAAGAAATCAGCCTGCTGTGAAGGTCAGTGTCAATATCAAGAACTCAGTGACCATAAAAGCAGATTCAGAATTGCTAAGAAACTCATCTTTAATGAAGATGAAACACAGCAGTCCAAGAAACCAGGTCATGGAGAAATCACCGTTATTTTGCTATTCCAGTTGCTTGAAGTTCATGCCAAACAAAATAAACTAAAATAAAATGTTATAATCCTGGGCTGATGCAACCAGCCAGCCTTGGGATGGAACCATTTCCAAGTCTGACACACATGGGGCTCAAGAGCTAATGAAACTTGATGTACTGACACGGAGGTTTCCAACACTGCAGGGACCAGTGGCCCCAGTGCAGAGAGGAGCTTGGGAGCACCAGGCCACTACAAGTTCTATGAAACGTGCCTGTGCCTGGTGGTCTCTGTGAGCACCAAGTGTAAAAATCAATCCCACCCTGTCTCCCCCCAGAACTGGACCCAGAACAGGAAAGAAATCCGGGAGCAAGTGCTAGGAGTCAAGAAGCAGGAGCCCAGCCACAAGCCTGGCCTTCACTGACACATGAGCTCAGGGTCATCTGCTTAACAGGAATCAGCTATTTGAATGATTCTAGTATAAAAGTCTTATCAAAAAGCTCTCTCATTTTGGGGCGCCTGGGTGGCGCAGTCGGTTAAGCGTCCGACTTCAGCCAGGTCACGATCTCGCGGTCTGTGAGTTCGAGCCCCACGTCAGGCTCTGGGCTGATGGCTCGGAGCCTGGAGCCTGTTTCTGATTCTGTGTCTCCCTCTCTCTCTGCCCCTCCCCCGTTCATGCTCTGTCTCTCTCTGTCCCAAAAATAAATAAAAAAACGTGGAAAAAAAAAAAAAAAAAGCTCTCTCATTTTAAGTCACAGAATTTTGGAGTTTTATGGTACTTTAAGTTGCCTTGTCTATTATCTTAGCAGACTTGGGAAAGCCATTCTCACTTAAAAAAAAAAAAAATGGGGAAAATAAGGCACAGACATTTGGAGCCCAAAGACACTTCAAGAAATGGGCAGCACTAAAACTAGTATCCATCCTGAGGTAAGACTAGGTAAGGGCCTCACATCAACCTATCTCACTCATGCAAAGGGAACAGTTCCCTATGCTCTTCCCACGGGGTCATTCCAGGGCCATCACTGTCTCAAAATTATGTTTCTGCTCCCTGAAACAGGAAACAAAGGAAGAGCAGTTTAAAGTGGTAGAGGTGAAGACAGACATTCAGCCTGGAATGTGTTGAGTTTGAAATATCAATGAGGCGTGGAGGGGAAATGAGCAAAGGCACCTGGATGTCTGGCCTAGTGTGAAGCATGAGGGAATGGAAAGCTGTCACACGAAACCACTAGAAGGACTGTCTTCTTTTTCCCACCTCTTCAGACAATAAAGCCAGAGAAAATACCACAGTTCATCAAATCCAAGATGCCACTGATTCTAAGACCAATGACTAAAAAAGAAAAACTGCTATCCAATCTGACACAATGCTAAGACAGTGTTGACTTCAAAAGGCATCCCAAATTCAGAGACATTGTAACATGAAAAATTAAAGTGAGGTATTTAGATTGCAGTATATACAGGGTAGACATCTGTTTTTGTACCTTTCTATTCTGATATAATATCAACTTTATAGAAAAATAACAAGAACAGTACATACAATTCCCAAATACCCTTTATGCCTGGAGCTTCACCGATAAACTGTTTTCACTTTGCCCCATTTATCACACCCACTGTATCATTTGCTCTCTCCAACTCTGTCTCTCCTTCCTCAGATTATTTCATACTGCACTTACTAAACTGAAGGACATAGTGATAAGTACAATGATCAAATTCAGGAAACGTATCACATCACTAACATTTAAATTTTGTCTATTGTCCCAATAATGTCCTTTACAGCTCTCCTGCCCACTTCCTGACTCCAATCAAGTAGTGTACACAGGTGTCAGGTCCTTTTAGTCCTCTTTCAACTAGTATGGTTCCTCAGTCTTTATGTTTTTTTTTTACCTTAAAATAACTAAAGACTATAGAAGTCAGTTATTTACTCTGTAGAACATCACACAAATGGAGTTTGTCTGATGTCTCCACACAGAGACTCAGGTTATGGCGGGAATACCCCCAGGGTGAGGTGGGCGAGGTAGCATCCTTCTCAGTACCTCTCATCAGGAGGCACACACTGTCTCTTTACAGGTTATCTTTAATTTTCATCACTTAGCTAGGACAGCATCCAAAGCAGGCCAGCTACCTTTTATAAGAAGTTGATTCATAATGCGGCGCCTGGGTGGCTCAGTTGGTTGAGTATCCAACTCTTGATTTCGGCTCAGGTCATGATCTCAGGGTTCCTGAGGTCATGTGCATGCTCTCGCTCTCCCTCTCTCCCAAAATAAATAAATAAACATTAAAAAAAAAAAGAATTTGAATTATGAGAATTTTAATAAAATCTACATCAAAGTCTTTATGTGTACAAGTTGAAATAATAAAAATTCAAAAATAATTTAAAATGTGTCAAGAACTGCTTAATTTATTTATTTTTTTTAATTTTTTTTTTTAATGTTTATTTATTTTTGAGACAGAGAGAGAGACAGAGCATGAACGGGGGAGGGTCAGAGAGAGGGAGACACAGAATCTGAAACAGGCTCCAGGCTCCTAGCTGTCAGCACAGAGCCCGACGCGGGTCTCAAACTCACGGACTGTGAGATTGTGACCTGAGCCGAAGTCGGCCGCTTAACCAACTGGGCCACCCAGGCGCCCCAAGAACTGCTTAATTTTAAAGCCACACTTTTGCTACAAAGCAGGACTGGCTAAATTTGAATTAGGAAGGACCCCTGCAAACATCCTGTTTGAAGCAGTTTTCTGAGAAGTGCTACTGGCACTTCGGTTCTTATGAGCAGGCCACTAATGTAGATCGTGGAGTTTAGAAATTGGGCATCTATGTTTCTAGCCAAGTCAAGAGGCAAACTCACCATTACTTCCCTTCGTTTAGGTCCTTGGGGAGTGGTGACCGCACTAAAGTCTGACCACAAAAGCAGTCACCTGAACCCAAGGAGCTAACTGGCTGAGCTGCAGCTGGCCCTTAGGAATCAGCTTCCTTCAGGCAGAAGGTACTACCCTCCCTGTTATCACGGGGACAATGAGCTCTCAGTTTTATTCCCCATCCACATGGGGACATGCATACCCTGACTATGTCAGGAGGAGGCTCTTCTGTTCTGTAGTTTCTCCCCAGCCGAGGACCTGGTGGTGCTGCCTACTCTTGCCCACTTTTGTCCATGTTCATGAACACAGCCAGAAGCCTGGAGTCCACATGCACTGGCAGTCCTAACCCCTCCCTCCTCAGGCCACCTGTGTATAGCCAGGGCAGGTAAATACATTCTGGATACCTTGAGCTCTCCCTGGGCTGTGGCAACCTGTTGTTAAAGTCTAACAGAGCAGACTACCCTTTTGATTTTTAAGTAATGTATAACTATTTACAAAATTCCTGTGCCCTTAAATTAAACTCTAAATCAGTGAATGCTTCATTATATTACTTCATGTTGGTTCTTGTGTTTATGGCTTTATGCCATCTGTGACCCTGAAGGAGACTCCACAGGCCCCTGGTGTGAACGGCACTCCTAGGAAGTTGCCCTGGCAGGACCACACGGTGGCTACACTCCCAATCCTAACATCAGACTCATCTTTTTAAATTTATTTCCATGAGCATGCACACACATGGTGCCCACCAATGCAAAGCACAACTCTTGCTTACAAATGGAATTTGACTTGCTAATTCCCTTACCTCCCCCTCACCTCACATATCTAGACAGACTGTGGAAGTCAGTTTTTTATCAGCACTGAAAACTCCTGACTTTCTTTTTCATGTACAGAATGATCTCGCTGCTTAGGCAGTGACATATGGTGGAAATCTCACAGGCTAGAAGGCATGGAATCTGCAGAGAACCTGTCTAGATCCCTGTGCACCCTTCAATGCCATGTGATTCTGAACATAGCAGGTAGCAAGCCTCTGTCTTCTAGATGGGGACAAGAGCATGTCCCAGCTCAGCAGACTGCTGTGAGCACTACACGGAAGAATTTACCAAAAGCAGACAACAGAGCCTGGCACACAATAAGAGCTCAATTTAAAATCAAATCACCAAGAGACCAGCGATCCATTTCTGACATCAGCATGACCAATGCACAAGCCATGCAGAGGGCCCAGAGGACATACTCTACCTGTGCAGTGAGTTACACTAGCTCTCCAGTGATTAGGTACCCACAGAATGCCCTCCCACAGCTCCCATGCACCCTGCCTCCTTGGAGTAGCAACAGGGAAGTATGAGGCCTGTCACAGACCAAGGTGAGCCCCCTTACAGCTGATGACTGGTTCCATGGTCCAGAAGGCTACTGAATGTGTTACTCCTTATTCTTGAAGAGACACAGAAACCAACCTCCCTCTTCCTTCAGATGTAAAACAGCCACCACCAACATGTGTGAAAGAGGAGCAACCTAGGCCCCCAGTTGCTGATTCAGCTACTGGAACAACTCATCCTGAAGTCCTATACTTTCCTTCCAGGACTTCCCTACTTGTTTAAGCCAAGACTGAGTTGGGTTTTCTTTTCTTTTTCTTTCTTTCTTTTTTTTTTTTTTTTTTTTTTTTTTTTAACTAATTTATTGTCAAGTTAGCTAACATACAGGGTATACAGTGTAATCTTGGCTTTGGGAGTAGATTCCCATGATTCATCACTTACAACACCCAGTGCTCATCCTCCCCTACCCTCCGATCAACCCTTGGTTTGTTCTCTGTATTTAAGGGTCTCTTATGATTTGCCTCCCTCTCTGTAACTTATTTTTCCTTCCCTTCCCCTATGGTCTTCTGTTAAGTTTCTCAAATTCCACATATGAGTGAAAACATGATATCTTTTTCTGACTGACTTATTTCACTTAGCATAATAC
Organism: Panthera onca; assembly: GCF_046562875.1. Lineage (NCBI taxonomy): Eukaryota > Metazoa > Chordata > Mammalia > Carnivora > Felidae > Panthera > Panthera onca. The sequence goes on along the minus strand of NC_138341.1, from coordinate 90,036,306 downwards.
CCTCCAGTTCCATCCACATGAGTTGGGTTTTCCATCACTGGTACCTAAAAACATCTCAATTGATACGCATCCACAAATGTAAAAGTTTTCACTTCAGTGAAAAAACTAGACATTATCAAGAGAGATTTTCCTTCAGATCTTTAACAATAACAATAAACAACCACTTTGAGAAGTTCCAATATCAAAATATTAACTTATTAAACAAAGAAGATCCCTAAATAAGATAACTGGGTTATAAGAGCCGCTGTCACATCATAAAAGGTTCTGCTACTTTCCTCTCATGAAATACAAAGCAAGTCAATGCACAAAAGCTGGTATATACCAGTGCCTCTCAAACTTGAGTGTATTAGAATTACCTGGAGGATGTTTATTTGAGAAACCAAAGATTCCAACTCAAGGGAGACTATGTACCCGTCTTTGAGAAACAAGAAGCCATTATCTCTTAAAGTTTAAGGAAGGGTTAAAGAGGGTTCAGAGAACCCAGTGTTCAGAGAAACAGATGAGTACAACTAGGCAGAAGCAGGTGCATGCTCTAACTTTCATCAAGATGTTAAAAACACAAAACGCCACCCAAAAGACTCCTGGGTTCACAAAAACAAACAAAATACAACATTTAGAATCCTTCAGTGGAGAAGTCTCACCAGGAGGCTCAAGGTTAACCCAAGGATGGGGAATGGAAAGCCTTCTGCTACTGCTGCCCTCCGAATAGCTCCAGGTAGAGTCTGACCCAAAGTTTTGGCCTCCTGCTTGTGATTAACCAAATATCTGGCCTTGAGCCTGAATTCTTAATTTGTACTTGAAGCCAAGGACTGAGCTAAGCCCAAATCTAAAGTTCAGTTACAGCCACAGCCACTGCCACTCAACCTGTTACAGAATGACCATGGAATCAAGAGCAAAGTGGATGTGGCCTTAGTGTTGCCCTTCTAAGTCAGAGGGCACTGTTCCCCTTCTAGTCAGGAGCCACACAATTCCCCCTGACTACCCCTCTGAAACTTCTAGTTCAAAATGTGAGGCCAGGAAACTGTTTTTGCCTCCTTATTATAGACCTTTCTTGAGCCAGGGAGGGAGAGAGATACCTAGCAGCGACCTGTTCATAGTAAAATCCAAAGGTAAGTGTCCAAGGTAGAAAGAATATGGTTAGAGGGATCTCTCCTCTCACATGCCCAAATCTCAAATGCCACATGTTCCATCTTCCACCCCCACACACAAAATGACCCTCCACAACCAGCACTTAAAGTCACTCACCATAAAAGGGTGAATACTCTGAATACTTTGAATATTTAGTTAGAATTTTGCAACTCTACTATTACTCTTTTTCACCACCAAATGTTCATAAGGACTAAGGAGCAGAACAAAAGACACACTAACACTAAGGGATTTCAACATACTGTTGGCAAATGACTGTGTCAGTTAAGTCACCTCTGAGCAGCCCTGCAAATCACAATGTAAAGAGATAAATAGGACTTAAAGAAAAACGGTTTTCCAGCAAAGATTATATGAAGTCCACAACTTAAAAAATGTTGAAACCCTAACTTTTCCTTTGTGATATGTTCTTTTTCTAATATGATGGTGTTAAATGTTACATGAAGTTCAGGTTCTTCGGAGAAGGCTTGTTATTTTCTCATTCTGCAAAAATGATTATCCTCTATTTTTTATTGAATCTGAATTACAAATATATATATCTATATATATATAGATAGATACACACACACACACACACACACACATATGTAAGCACAGAAGACCCACTTCTATTTGCCAGTACAGGCTAGTTCAATCTGTAACAGTTTAAACCACCAACAGATGATATGTATGTAAGCCAAACAAAAGGCACAGCAAGCACAGTGATACACTGCTTCTTTGCCTTAGCATTTTTCTTTTAGGATACATACTCTTGCACACAGTTCATAAAACTGTGGGGCTGCTTAGCGTCTTATTTAACAAATTTTAACTTAACTTTTTTTTTTTAATTTTCTGCTTTGAAAAGTATTTCGAAGTCCAATGTGGAAAACGTGGTAAAGGCCTTTAAGAAAAACTCATGGTCACCCATAATTCCTCCCACCTATTGACAGTGCTGGCGGTGAAACCTTGAGCAACACTTGACCCTCTCCAAGCCCTCCAGCTCCACAGTTCTTTCTTTGGACCCCATTCCCACCCCCCACTGTAGGACGGCTTGGCCTAAGTCTCCAGGGCATGATTTATGAGTGTGAAACACCAGAAGAGATTGGACAGACTCCTACTGAGATTTGTGACTGAGCCCACCAATGGGAGGAAAAGGACGATCCTGCCAAACAATTGGTAGGACACATAAAATTTCCAACAGACTTTATAGTCCCTGACAATGGCGTGTTTCAAACCGTTTTCCCAAGCGCAAACTCGCGATACAACAAAAGAAAGGTACACCCTAAAAACTTCCTATATAGAAGGATGCAATCTTATCTACAGGAGATCGTTCTGTGGAGAACGTGGCCTGCTCAGAGGAACCAGGCCTCGAGCTCTGCAGGTGATGGGAGAGGCTGAGGGACACGGCGGCGCTGTGGGCGTTCCAGGGGCCAGGGCACCCGGCAGCTGCGCGTCGGGGAAGGAAAAGTCAGCGCCGCAGTTGCGGCCGCGGCTTTCGCTACACCGTTTAACCTCGGCATCATCAGTGAGGGCCACTGCCCTCTCCCCGATGCCGGGCTGCTCACCAGAAGGTTAGCGTCCACTTCAGCCGAGGGGCCAAATAGCTGCAAAACTCGTTCCGAGGACCACGCAAACTGCAGGAACGGAAACGACTGTAGAACCTAGTTTTCAAAGGTTTGGCGGAACAGCGGGATTCCCGCGGATACGTTCTTTTAAAGTGACCCCTGCACCAGCCCTCCAAAGTGACGGAAAAAGGAGGCTAGCATGTCAGACTTACCCAACCTGGGGCCCCTTACCCAGAGGGGAAGGGAGGACCCGGACCCCGCGAAGGAGCCGGTTCTGGGCGCTGAGGCGAGGGCGGAGGGGTACCGTAGGGTTCTCCCTACGACCTCGCCCCGCTCAGAGTCGCAGGGCCCCGGCCCCGCTAGTTCCCACAAGCCCGTTGCCTGGGGCGCAGCCCGCGAGACGCTGGCTTCTCTCCGCGGCCCCAACCAGGGTGCTCGCAGCCGGGCGGGCCGCACGAGCGGCGGAGGCGCGGGCCCCACAGCCCCGCCCCAGCCAAGCTCACCTGGGCAGTGGGTGCCTCTGGTCTCCCCCGCGCTTGGGACACAGTGGAGCGGGCCAAGGGCGCTGGCGCGCGCACTGCATGCACCCTGCGTCCTGCCAGCAGCTCTTTGTGTCTGGAGGCCCCGACGCCGTGTTCCCGCAGCCTCTAGGCACCGCCCCCTAGGCCTCCTAGCGCCGGGCGCGGCGGGCCCCATCCGAGCAGGCGGAGCGGGCGGGGGCTGGGTGGGGGCCGAATGGGCGGGGCGTGCGGGCGTCGGGGCGGGGCGAAGCGGGTGGGCGGGTTTGGGTGCGGCGAGTGGGGGTTCCTCCACCGCCTCCAGGCGCAGCTCACCTTCAGCGAAGTGTTTGCTGTGGGGTTTGGCTGTTCGAAGTCCTTGCTCCAGCATCCTCTTCTGGGAACAACCCGAGGAGGCAGGCCAGGTAGTAGTTAATACTCCAAATTCGTAGTTGAGGAAACTGTAAGACATAAAACTAATGGTTCCTGTCTTTCCATCATATATCAAGTGAAATCTTTCTTGAGCATGTACTAGTAGTGCCAGGCGTAGTCCCATGGAGCAGTAACCATGTGGGGAGAATTGGGAAAAAAAAGTCCCTGCCCCTCATGGAGTTTACATGCCAGAATACAACTTAAAAGCTTAACTGAAATATACAAGAGATGATCTAAGGAGTGCAGGAAGTTGGCCAGGGAAGGTCAGAGAGACAGTGACATTTTAAGTGAAGGCCAGAAAGGAGTGAGGGAAACAGGCAGCAGTCCCAGGGAACAGCTGGCCAGGCCTTGAGTCTAGAGGATGAGTCTACAGGGTGAGTTTCTTTGTGGCTGGGAAGAGTGGTATGGGAGGAGTGTGGTGTGTGAGGCAAGAAAGAAGTGAGAGATAGGTGAGAGGTATAGGGCCTTGCTGCCCCTTGTAAGGACTTTGCTCCTACTCTGAGACTGTTTAGTAGAGGGAACTTGTGGTCTGACTTAAAATCACTCTGGTCACTGGGTTAGAGCAAGGGCAGGGGTGAGAGCAAAGGTTGAAGTAAGGAGACCGTTAAGAAGTGATGGCAGTAATTAGGCTGAGAGTTGAGGGTGGCTTGGACCAGGGTGGAGGGGATGAGGAGTGGTCAGATACAGAATACGTGGTATTTGGGGTGGTCCAGCAGACAGAAAGTGCCTACAGATTGGAGGTGGGTTGTGAGAGAGAAAGGGTGACTCCAAGACTTTGGCCTATGCAACGACAGTTACTCATTTTATGCTGGGTTCTTTCTATGCACAACCTCATTTTAATTCTCACAATGATCCCAGGACACAGTTAAAACATTGTCATTTTACAGAGTAGGGGAAATAAAGCTTAAGTGGTTAAATAGCATGCTGGGATCCATATAGCTTCCAGGTCCCAAAATCTGATCCCAGAACTTGCACATGCTCTGACCAGCAGGTGCTGCTGAGCTAAGACCTGGGGCTGCATCCCCCTTCTCCCTCCTCCCTGCAGTGCTCTCAATGTCCCAACTATCCTTCCAGTCATCACATCAACAGGATCGTCTTCATTTCTTATCTTTGTGGCTTCAGGGCACGAGCCAGCTGCCTTCTGGGCCCCTGACACAGCCATCCTACTTGTCCATTGGCTTCTCTATTCCTTCCCAATGCTCCCTTGTGGTCTTCCTTTCCTCATCCCTAAATATTTTCATTCGTAAGGTCCTAGACTTGGCTCCCTGCTCTCTTTGCCTAGTTTCTGGGTGCTTCCCCCTGTCCTCTCTTAAGTATGATTGAATAGTAGTCCTTAGTATTTCTACCCTGCTCTCACTCTGGTCCTCACTCTCTTTCTCTCTTAAAACCCCAAACATCAAACTACCAACTGGATATTACACTTCCATATCCCACAAGCAGTTCAAATCCAACCAGTCAACAAGTCTCAAACTGAAATATTTATTTTTCTCCTGTGATATGTTTCTTCTTGTGGATTCCCCATGTTGGTGAAGGTCACAGCCCTTCCATCTCCTCACATTGTCTCAGTTGCAAGTCCTATAGATTTCTGTGTATCTCCTCTCTCTCTCTCTCTCTCTCTCTCTCTCTCTCTCTCTCTCTCACACACACACACACACACACACATATACACACACACACAGTCAAATCCCAGCCACACCTTCTCCTTGGGTCAGGCCCTCCAGATGCCTCCTGAGGATTGCTAAAGCCCTAAAGACCACTGTCTGCATTTTGTACTTGTCAACTCTGTACAGCAGCCAGATGTGCTTTGCAAAACGTATGCCTGTGTTGTCCCTTTTCTGCCTAAAGCCCTTCCAGGTCTTCTGCTGAAATTATTTAACAGATCCTTCCTTCTAGACCTAGCCCTGCCACTTTTCCAGCCCCCTGCCCCCACCCCTAGTCCATTCTCATCTAGTCTTCAGGTCAGCAGGGCCACCTAGTTCTCTGAAAATGAAACAGACCACAGGCTGTCTTTTTTCCAAAGCTTTGCAAACCCCCTGGTTACCTGTCAGTCAGCTTCAGCTCTCAACACAGAAACTCCTCCGACCATGTGTTTGCTTCCTTTCCTCTGTCATCCTAGGACACTCATATTCACTTCTATCCAATCTTGTATCACTCTTTACTTTGATAATCTCTACTGATGTTCTCTTCTGCTAATTTTTTATCTCCTGTGAGCAAGGATTATCTTTTTTCTTTACCTCACCCCCATGCCTAGAATCCAGCAAACGTTGTTTGTGCTGGCTAAAGGATAGAGTGGGCTATGCTGGACCTGGACTGTCTCCCTCTTTGACCTTTGTTAATGATGCTTCTCCACACCTCAACTCCATCCTTCACCCCTGATGCAGAAGGGGAAGTCTTACCAGCACAACAATATATCAAAATGATTAAATGAGCTGCACTGTGATCTAGCATGAGGAAGGTCTACACCTGTGTTTTGTAGGGACTTCACTTTAAAGAATGTGAGGACCTGGGGCAACATGACTGATGGGGAAGAGGCAGGATAAAAGTGAGGCTCTAGGGGAACAAGGTAGGAAAAGGAGGGGGGCACCAAGGATGAGTGAAAATTACAACTGCCTGCAAGTGGCAAACTCCACACAGAGTGAAAGGCAACCAGAGGAGACTGGTGAGTGGAGCTCATGCCGTGCTCTGGATTATGAGGTTTTCCAGACCTGCTCTGAGTGAGGCTGGAGGCCTTCTGATGTGCTGGGGACCCTCCTCAGCCAGCAGAGGGCACAGTGGCAGGCCATACCATGCAGAAGTGTTCTAGCTACAGGATACATAGCCAAGGTCCTGACAGATTCCAGTTTATGATACTAAGTTCCCAGGGGAGCCTGCTGGGAAGATAATTATCTTTAATCAGAGTGACCATGTGCCCAGGTAAATATTCTTTAACCCTAAGGAGAAAAAAAGTGAATAACTGGGGTCAACTAGCAATCTTCACCACAATTGTATAAAAATATTCAGGTATCCTATTTTAAGCCTCACAGCCATTAAAATTATTTTCCTTAGATTGTTTAAAGAAGGCTGTTAAGCATGCCCCTCTCCTTCTTTTGTCTACTGTCCTGGACCAACTGCACAGCTCCAACCACCTGTAGTGCTGAGTCTTCTTCTCTAAATGTGGTAACCGTCACCACCCACTTTCTAAGCATAAGAAATAGTCTACACACATCAGAAGATCTATTAAGTGAGAGAAAAATGGGAGGACCCAACCCAGGGTTGGGTGACTGGGGTCAGATAAGACAAGTAACAAAGATAGAGCAGAAAATGGTGGGTTCACGATGACGGCTCTAAACTCAGCTAGAAAAAACAGGCAGGAAGTGACCTGATATTTTAGCTGGGAAAGTGGCTAAAGGAGCAGATATGGCTGGAATATAAGAAGAAGTTACAAACTACTTGGAGTTAGAGGCAAAGAGAAATGAAAACCAGAAGTCTCTCCAAAGTATCTTGCTTAAGTGGAAGGTGAAATTGCATTGTTGCCAATACCTCAGTGAGACATTAAGTGCTTTCTCCTCACCATGACTTACTAAGGAAACAATTGAAATTGTCTTATAAACTGAGTATTGTGTAAAATTAACCAGAGATGGGGCTCAGAGGTAACTTCCAGTACTCTCATTTAGAAGCATATCATCTTGTCCATAGTCTGTGTTTAAAAGAAAAACAAACAGCAATAGGTCAGTAACTGAAGCTGGAAAAATCCTATTGCATAGTTTGTCTTATCCTATAATCTCTCATCATGTCTAGTCACTTTGTCTCCAGAGCATGCTTGACATCTTGAGAGACTAAGGATGCAAGAGAAAGAAGAAACATTACTGATTCAAGACACAGGGGGACCAATGTGACCACCTTGAGACATGAGAGAGAAAATCCATGGCTCCAGAGTTCCGAAGACTACTCATAACATGTGTCTTATCATGTGAAACCTACAGCCCCTGCCTTCCAAATTTTTCTCTTTTCATGTCTCTTCTATGTTATGATAGAATGACCTTAATCTTTCCCCAAACCTGCTTTAACATGTATTCCTTTCCTCAAGGCCTTTGATGATTCCATCTTCACTAGGTGGTGGAACCCAGATTCACTGACCCACATCCAAAATCCTTCACTGACATCCTAGTTCACCTTTCCAACTTCTCCTATCACTTGCCCCATGAACCCCTGGCTCCAACAAAGCCATGTATGAGCTGCCTCTTAAGAGTGCTCTTTGCACTCTTGCCTTTATGTTTTTGACATACCTCCCCTCCTTTCTATCTACTCAAGTCTATCTATTCATCAAGGTTGTGCTCAAAACTGGCCACTTCTGAGAAGACCCCCACAGTGCCCACTGTCTATCCCACCCATTGAGTAAACAGTCCTATTCTGTTTTGTGCCATTCATTCTCATGTCCTGATCTGTTCTTTAAGTCTGAAGTGTCACAATCTGAAGTTCCTCTGGTAGGTCCTTCTTGTTTGAGTCCTAACTAGATTGAAAGCTCCCACAATCAGACATGATTTTTATGCATTTATATCCCCCATAACAGAGAGATGGGATGGGAAGGGATGTTGTAGAAAGCCTGGTAAATGTAAGGGTTCATTATTTTATTGAATTCTAGTGTCGATTTTATGTTTCTGATGATTGTTTCAATTAATGTGGAGTGGAAATGCATAGTTTTTGTCTGTGATATAGACATCCTAATTTTTCTTAAATAGCCTATCATGAGATTGTCATCTGTGAACTCTAGTGTGGTATAGGGAGTTGAGAAATGTCAGCACACCCTCAGATGGCTGGGCTTTGACAGATGGCCACAGAATACTGCATTTGTTTTATGGTGTTGTTAGTTTACATTCATTTTACATGGTTATTTCAATTAACAATGACAACAATAGCAATCACATGATTTAACAGAGAACTTTATTTTATAATGTACTTTTATCCTTAATGGAAAATTTTGCCACTTTCAGGTTCTTAGAACATTCCCTGGGAGTCATGGCTAAGTGCTGACCTCAGTACATTTAGAAAATACTTTCACTTGTGGATGTTGTTGCTTCATTACCCTTTGATAACTGTTGACAATCCACATACGCCCAGTTTAACTCATTCTGAATATATCTGACCCTTTCAGTAAATTCTACTTTTCTTCTTTTAATAAGAATTTATTATTTGAGGATAATTTTAAATTTATAGGATAGTTGCAAAGATAATACAGATTTCCCGTATACCTCTCACCCATTTCCCTTAATGTTAAGATCTCACACAACCATGGTTCAAAGATTGGAATCAGGTGATTAGCTGCTGACACTACTGTTAGCTAAATTCCACACTTCACTTGGACTTCAGGAGTATTTCCACTGTTGTCCTTTTTCTCTTCCAAGATCCCAATCAGAATCTCAAATGGCATTTAGTCATCAGGTCTCCTCAGTCTCTTCCAGTCTGTGACAGTTTCTCAGACTTTCCCTGTTTTTCATGACCCTGACAGTTGTGAGGAGCACTGATCAGATATTTCATAGAATGTCCCTCAGCTTGATGTTTTCTAATGATTTTGACTGGTGTTATTGGTCTTGGAAAAAAATACACAGAGGTGAAATGCACTTCTCTTAGATCATATCAAGGGATACCTGACATTCCCTGAACATTATTGGTGATGTTAATCTTGATTATTTGGTTCAGATGGTGTCTGCCAGATCTCTCCAAAGTTAAAATTTTCTCTTTCCATACTCTGATCTTTGGAAGAAAGTTACTAAATTTGGTCTACACTTACGAAGGAGAGGATTAAGTTCTACCTCCTAGAGAGGGGAGGATCTACATGTGTTATTTCTTTATTCATTCATTTATTTATATCAGTGTGGACTCATGTATATTTATTTTATACTCTCAGTTATAATCTAGTGGTGCTTATTTATTTTGTTGTTCAAATTTTCCCAGCTTTGGCCATTGGAGCTCTTTCAGATTGGCTTCTGTGTCTCTTTCACATGCCTTAGATGTTCCAGGCTCAGCTAATACTTTCTCTGCCTCAGCCCTAGTATCAGTCATGTTTCCAAGGAGCCCTGGGTCGTTTCACTAGAGAATGGTATTTAGAAACCAAGATCTGGATGAAAGTGTGCTTGTTGCTACTGGGGATGTCACTGCTTCTTGGCACCCATAGCATAGCTTTAGGAAATGTATATAAATATACTGACCCATGTATAAACACATAATTACAAAATCTCTCTATATATATCATCTATCATCTATATATCTATCTCTGTCTACATATTAAATTGATCATGAGTCTGTACTGATGTCTCCAGCTTAAATCCAACACCACAAGCTTCATACTAGCATTTTACCCTGCTTCTTTGTAACTTCTTTCTTTGATGGTAAGAAATATGGCTCCTATTATCTACTACTTATTTACTTATTTGGTCACCTCTATTATAGATGTAAATTACTTTCAGAATTATTAACCCATACACTTGTGAGAAACAATTTACAAGATAGAATATGGTGTTTACGTACAGTTCTTTGGACTTACAGTTTCCAGTCAAAATACTAGTTTTCAAAGTTACTTGGGCCATCTTTTTTTTTTCCTTATCCCCTTCAGTGAGGTTATATCACACATTTGCAATACAGTTAGATTCATCTGTTACAGTCTGCTTTTCATGTTGGTTCCTCCACATCCTAGTTAATTTCTCTTTTTTAAGTTTATATTCTATTAATTTTGAGAGAAAGAGAGAGTGCACAGGAGGGGTGGAGAGAGAGGGAGAAGGAGAGAATCCCAAGCAGGCTCTGCATCATCAGCAGGGAGCCTGATGTGGGGCTCAAACTCACAAATCATGAGATCATGAGCTGAGCCAAAATCAAGAGTAGAACACTTAACAAACTGAGCCACCTGCTCAGGCACTCCGCTAGTTGATTATTTTTTAATTTGCATACAGTAAAACTCATGCTTTACAAAATTAACAAATGTATCTTATACATCTACCACTCCAGTACCATACATAACAGTTACATCACCCTAAAAGTTCCTCCATGTGGCCTCTTGGCAGTTGACTGCTCCCCTCTTCCCCAATCTTTGGCAACTATTGATCTGTTTTCTATCCCTACAGTTTTTCTTTTACCAAAATATCATATGAATGAAATCATATAACATGTAAGCTTTGGGGTTGGCTTCTGCAAAATGAGTCTAAGATTCATCATCCATGTTGTTGCAGATATCAGTAGCTCATTCCTTTTAATTGTTAAATAGTATTCCATTGAATGAATTTTCCACAGTTTCTTTATCCATTTACCTGTTAAAGGACACCTTGGTTACTTCCAGTTTTTGGTGATTATGGATAGAGCCACTATAAACATTTCCATACAAATTTGTTGTTGTTATTTGAGCATAAGTTTTCTATTTACTTTGATAGATAACTATGAGTGGGGTTGCTGGGTTGTATGATAAGTCTCTGTTTAACTGTATACAGTGTTGCCAAACTACTTTCTAAAATGGCTATTCCATTTTTCATTCCCCACCAGCAATAAATATGTTTCTGTTCCTCTGCATCCCTGTCAACAGTTGGTGCTGTTAATTTTATTTTAGCCATTATAATAGTGTCTATTTTCTTTTTGAGGGCAGTCTGGTTTTGGTAAAAATATTAGGTGTCATTAAATTCAGCTAGCTAAGAGAAGTCAAATGAGGGTTTTTATAGTGTTAAATTAATTAAACCAGGAGGCCATTAGATTGAAGTGTTTCTCATGCCCTAACAGTCTACATGAACAATCCAAAACCTAAGCCTATAAATGCCTCAAGTTTAAGAAACCAAAATGTAAGGACAACTATGGTAGGGTACCTTCCCTAAGGAGAGAGGAAAAAAAAAAAAGGGAGAGAAAACTCTCTCCCTGGCTATGTGCCTATGTGACAACATCCCTCATGACCTTGTAAACTGAGACTACTTAATCAGACTGCATGTTTATGTGTGTTACCATATATGGGAGACAAAGAAATAGAAAAATATATTTAAAAAACTATGTCATGTGACATTTGGGTGCTCAGTCTTTGGGTACAAACCCAGCTGAGCAGTGCAACTAGGAATAAAGTTGCTTCTGAAAGAAAAGCCTTGGTGTCACAACTCTCTGTGTGAGAATCCTGCTACATTACTTGAAAGCTTTCCTCTGGGATTCAGAGATGGTGCGTTTCCACCTCCTTTGCCACCAGGGATGTAAACCTTGGGGTGCCAGGAGAGGCAGCCTTGCCTGGCTCCAGCAGACCACTTAATCCACAGGAGACTAGCCCTCCCGGCCTGCCAGGGCAAGGACCCCCTGGGTGCCAACGGAACCGTGAGGCCCAGGAACCAGCTCAGGGAGCACCCGTCAGACTGGTAAGAAGCTGGATTCATTTTGGCAGACCTGCCCCCAAGAGGCAGAAGGGGAGCCTAATCACCTCCCAGAACTGCACTAGTAATTCCACAAGGGACGAGGAATGAAGCTGCAACTCTAAGGCATTGGGTGCTGGGTGCTGGGTGGCAGGTTGGAGTCACCATGTGACTGTGTTGTCTCTCCTTAATTCCCTGGGTCAATGGCTATGATAATTAGTGCCAACTGTCTCTGGTTATTCTACCTGAGAACAGGGACTTTAAGGAATATTTCCAAGCAGCTGCTGAAACTCCTTTGTTTCAGGGAAATTTCCCTGTTTTCTCCAGACTGACATGGACTGCCTAATTCCACTAGTGGAAAACAAAACAAAACAAAAACCTGGAGTCTGCTCCTCTGTCTGAGCTGACAAGATTTCAAACTTGGAATTCTCTTTCTCTGTCTTCTGTTGGCACCTCTCCTTTTCTGCCTTCCCTCTCCCCCTCTTTTTCTGCACCACCTGGGGTGCAGCCTGCATAATGCATCAGGCACCATCAGCTCCTCCTCCCACCCTAGATTTAGAGGAAGAAGAAACCATTTCAGATTTTCCCCTAACATTCCAGGTAAAATTAACCATGAGGAACAAATTGTCTTAGTGGACCCAAGTAAAACATATTCAGTGTTTAAGCTAATTTAAGTTTGTTGGTTTGAGATAAGACGTTTATCAACATTAAAAAAACAAAAACAAAAACAAACTTTTATTCTACCTAGATTTGCTGAAGGTCAAATAAGCTCATGTTATCTCTGTTCTAATGTTAACAAAAGGATGAAATTAAAGTGATGGTTAATTTTGTCTGTCTCAAAGTTTTCATGGGTAATTGTTAAGATAGCTTTCAAAGTCTTTGGTAACCTAAAACATTAAAGTTTTGCTTGCATGATAAATTGAGATTGAATTCATTGGATATCTAACAAGAGGCTAAAGCACTAATTACTAGATGTAGATTTTGTTATGCCCAGAATTCATGATCCCCAAAGGCCACCAGGGAGCCGAGTCCGATGCAAAAGCAAAAGAGCCTTTATTCAAGCTAGCTCGAGCTCAATCCCCTACCTGCACCGACGACGCAGCGGTGAGACACCGGGGAGGGAGAGCGAGTTTCAAAAGGACAAAGGTTTTATTGGGGCCTAGGGGCAGTTGGTGAGGTAATGACTATGGCCTCAGCCGATTGGCTGGGGAAGGGTCCGAGTCCTGTTAGGCAGGTGAGGGGGGGGTTACTCAAAGGGAGGAGGTGTGGTCAAGATGAAGGACACAGAACAAGATGGAGTCGGCCTGCGTAGGCCCGCCCTTTCATTCCCCCCTTGTCATGTAGCTTAGGGACCCAATCATGGGACCGGCTGCATTTATGGTGACAAGGGGAACAGAGTTTGGAGGTTTACGCAAAGTTCTGGGAAGCAAGTGTCCCTGGGGTGGCTCTGGGAGGTCTGATTAAGTATTGTCCCTGAGCTAGTGTCTATGATCTGCCAGGTGATGTTTTGGGGGGCGTGGGGACTCCCGGCAGCATGAGCAATGACAAGCAGAATTAACAGAGTTACCAATATTAGGTGGGTCGAATGCACTGTAGCTTGAGCTTGAGCGGGTTGTGTTGGTCCCGACTGATGGCCCATCGCATGACGAAGTCCTTCCAGATCGAGGAGGGGTCCGCTGGCCGAACGTGGGTGTGAGGGACCCAGGTCGCAATGCCGTCTACCTTGAGAGAGGTGGGGGTTGTCAACACCACGATGTAGGGTCCCTTCCAGTGCGGCTCGAGAGTCTCTCGGTGGTGCCTCTTGACGTAGACCCAGTCTCCCGGCCTGTACTGATGAGGTGTCGGGATCAGGCCAGCCTCGTAGATGGCATGGAGGTGCGGCCGAATGTCCTCGTGCACCCTCTGGAGCCCTGTCAAGGAAAGAAAAAGTTCTTGATCTTTAAACTCAGCAATAAGTTCAGCTCGAAGGCTGGGAATAACAGGGGGTGGCCTGCCAAACATGATCTCGTAGGGAGTAAAACCCAGAGTGTAAGGAGTGTTTCTAACCCGGTAAAGGGCGTATGGTAGGAGAGTCACCCAGTCCCCGCCAGTCTCCATGGTTAATTTGGTAAGGGTCTTTTTTAGGGTTCTATTCATTCTTTCTACCTGTCCTGAGCTCTGGGGCCTATAAGCACAATGTAATTTCCAGTTTGCCCCCACCGCCTTGGCTACTGCCTGTGTTACCTGCGAGATAAAAGCTGGTCCATTGTCTGATCCTACCATGGCAGGAAAACCATACCTGGGTAAGATGTCTTCTAGTAGCTTCTTAGCCACCGTCTGAGCTGTTTCATGCTTGGTTGGGTATGCCTCCACCCAGCCAGAGAAGGTGTCTGTAAATACTAAAAGATATTTATAACCATACTTTCCTGGTTTGACTTCAGTGAAGTCGACTTCCCATTGGGCTCCCGGTCTGGTGTCTGAGCCTGGTTCCTTTTTTATTTGATGTGGCCCTCGCATTGGTGAGTTGGCAGGTCTTGCAGGCAGATACAACTTGCTCTATTTTGGTGTCCTGTTGGTGAATCTTGATTCCGGCATGTCGGATTAAGTCTTTTAATTTTCGGGCCCCCATGTGAGTAGACCAATGCATGTGCTCTAATATTGAGACTCCGAGCTGGTCTGGCAGCACGAGCTCCTTTTTAGGTGTATACCACCATCCCTTTATCTCCTGGGCCATGGGGAGTTTCTTGATCCGCTGTAACTCCTCCTGGGAGTATTTGGGCTGGTCTGGTAAAACTGGGTCTCCCGGGTCCGGTAGTTGTATGGTCATGGTGGAGACTGGAGTAAGGGCTACTGCCTTGGCTGCCTGGTCAGCCTTTCGATTACCTCTAGCTACTGGGTTATCAGCTTTTTGGTGCCCTTGGCAGTGGATAATGGCTAGCTTGGCAGGAAGCCATAAGGCCGTAAGCAGGTTAAGTATCTCCGGCTTATTTTTCATAGTCCGTCCTTCTGCCGTCAGTAACCCCTTCTCCTGATAAATTGCCCCATGAATATGAGCTGTGGCAAATGCATAACAGCTATCTGTGTAGATGTTAAGCCGTTTTCCAGCTCCCAGCATCAGCGCCTTGGTGAGGGCTATGAGCTCTGCTCGCTGGGCTGACGTTCCGGAGGGTAGAGCCTCCACCCATACGGTGTCCGTTTCGGTGACCACCGCTGCACCCGCATACCTGTGTCCGTCTCACACAAAGCTGCTGCCATGTGTGAACCAAGTAGCCTCGGCATCAGGGAGGGGCCGGTCGGTCAGGTCCGTCCGGAATCCATGTACTTGTTCCAGGATTCCCGCACAGTCATGTACTGGAGCACCTAGGTCAGGGTCGGGCAGCAGGGTTGCAGGATTGAGGGCTGCACTGGGGTGGAACCGCACTCATGGAGGGTTGAGTAGGAGGCTCTGGTAATGAGTCATACGTGTTGCTCATCCATCTATCAGGAGGCTGTTTCAGGACCCCTTCAATGGCATGTGGGGTCGTGATCCAGATCTCCTGTCCTAGGGTCAGTTTGTCTGCATCCTTAACTAGGAGTGCTGTCGCCGCAATAATTCTTAGGCATGGTGGCCAGCCAGCAGCCACTGGGTCTAGTTTCTTAGACAGGTAAGCCACTGGGCAGTTCCAGGGGCCTAAGGCTTGAGTTAGAACCCCTTTTGTTATTCCCTTATGTTCGTCTACAAAGAGGTGGAAGGGCTTCGTAATGTCTGGTAGTCCCAGGGCTGGGGCACTTAGGAGGGCCTTTTTTAACTGATTAAAGGCAGTTTCTTCTTTTTCAGCCCATTTAAATGTTTTCCCCTCTTTGGTAGCTTCATATAGGGGCCTGGTGATCTCAGCAAAACCTGGAACCCAGAGACAGCAGTAGCTGGCTGATCCTAGGAATTCCCTCACTTCTATTCGGGAGGTGGGAGTAGGGATCTTTAGGACAGTTTCTTTTCTGGCATCTGATAACCGCTGCTGTCCGCCCTCCAGGATATATCCCAGGTAACTTACCCTCTCCCTGCATATCTGAGCCTTCTTCGCGGATGCCCGGTACCCTAAGGCCCCCAGGGTAGCCAGCAGGTCCTGGGTCCCTCGCTCACAGTCTTTGGCCATGTCGGCAGCAATCAGGATGTCATCTACGTACTGTAGAAGGGTGAGGCCAGGGTGCTCCCTTCTGTACTCACCCAGGTCCTCGTGTAGTGCCTTGTCGAAGATGGTGGGTGAATTTTTGAATCCCTGAGGTAGCCGTGTCCAGGTGAGTTGCCCACTGTAGCCCTCCTCTGGATCATGCCACTCGAAGGCGAACAAGGGTTGGCTCTGGGGTGCCAGCGGCAGACTGAAGAAGGCATCCTTTAAATCTAGTACAGTATACCAGACCCTGGAGGGCGCCAAGGATCTCAAGAGAGTATATGGGTTGGGAACAGTTGGGTGTATGTCCGCGACCCTCTTATTTACTTCCCGGAGGTCTTGTACCGGTCGGTAGTCATTTGTGTGAGGTTTTTTGACCGGCAGTAGGGGGGTGTTCCAGGCAGGCTGGCAAGGAACTAGTACCCCTAGGCTTCGTAGTCTCCGGATGTGTGGCTGGATCCCCTTCCGGGCCTCCTGAGACACGGGATATTGTTTGATCCTTACCGGACTCTCTCCTGGCTTGAGCTCTACCAGGACTGGGGTCCTGTGAGCGGCTAGTCCCATCCCCCCCATCTCTGCCCAAACCGAGGGGAATTCTTGTAGTCATCTGTCTATATTATTCTCTCTTGGGAGCGCCTCCTGGTGGAGGAGGTATTCATCCTCCAGTTTCGTGGTCAGGACCTGGATGGGGTGGCCCTTGCCATCGGTGACCTGAGGCCCCCCTTGTCTGAAAGTTATCTGAGCTCCAATCTTTGTCAGTAAGTCCCGTCCTAACAGCGGGTAGGGGCATTCTGGTATTACCATAAAGGAGTGGGATACCCGGCCTGTTCCCAAATCTACCGTGCTTCGGGTAGTCCATGAATACTGGTTCATACCAGTTGCCCCTTGTACCCAGGACTTCTTGCTGGCTAGTTTTCCTTCTGGGGTGTGGAGGACTGAATGTTGTGCTCCGGTGTCGACAAGGAAGTCCACAGGGGTCCCCTCCACTTTAAGAGTTACCCTGGGTTTGGGGAGAGGGTCCGAACCCCGACTCCCCTAATCACTTAGTTCATCTAGCTCTAGGACTTTTACTCGATCAGTCTTGCTTCCCTTCCCGCCGGCCCTTTTTGGACAATCTCGGGCCCAATACCCTATCTCCTTGGAGTATGGGCACTGATCCTTCTGCAGCCTCTGCTTCCCCCCCTTGGTGGTTCTTTTACCTTTTCTTGCGTCGTCTGCCAGCTGCTGGAGACGACGGTCTCGTTCCTCGGGGAAGTCAGCAGTGGTAGCTAGTAGTATTCTGGCCAGGTCTCGAGTCTGCTTACTGCTGGCAGCCACCATGGCGCGAGCCTGCTTGTCCTCAGGAGGCTCCCAGTTATTATATACCTTTTCAGCTACCACCAGTAAGTCCTTCAGACTTTTTTCTCCTAGTCTATCTATTTTCTGTAATTTTCTCCTAATGTCTATGGCCGATTGGTTTACAAAGGCCATGATAACAGCTGCCTTGCTTTCCGGAGCCTCTGGATCCATGGGGGTATAGGTACGGAATGCCTCCATGATCTGTTCTAAAAAGGCAGCTGGAGATTCATCTTTTCCCTGTTGTACATTTCCTACCTTGGCCAAATTGGTTGGCTTTCTAGCAGCCATTTGGAGACCCCCCCCATTAGAGTCTGGCGGTAGACCTGGAGCCTCTCCTTACCTTCTGCCATGTTGAAATCCCACTGGGGCCGAGTTAAGGGGAAGGAGGCATCTATCTGAGCCTGGTTGGTGGTGGGATTCCCGTCTGCGCCCGGAACTAGTTTTCGGGCCCCATTGAGGATTCTTTCTCTTTCTTCAGTCATGAACAGGACCTGCAAAAGCTGCTGGCAATCGTCCCACGTGGGCTGATGGGTAAAAAAAACAGAGTCTAATAAATCAATAAGCCCTGCCGGTTTCTCGGAAAACTTAGGATTCTGAGCTTTCCAATTGTAGAGGTCACTAGTGACGAAAGGCCAATAGTGATGGGGCTGATTCCCCTCTGCATCTGGGGGTCCGGTGGCTCACAGGGGCAGAATAGTGGAGTCGGCGGCGGAGGCGGATTGCTTCCTCTGAGCCCTTTGTCTGGTAAAGGGCGGGCTTCCCACTGGAGCGTTTCCGCCTCCCGCTCTCGGAACAGCGTCTGCCTCCCCCGGAGGGGGAGGATGGTGTTCTTCCAGCATCCTAGAGGGGTTATATGGGGGAGGAAAAATTAATTCTTCAGTACCCCCCTGTAGGACAGGGTAGAGGGGTGCTGAAGGCTGGGTAAGACTTTTCTTCTTCTTTGTCCCCTACAAAGCAAGAATGGGTTTTGGCTCCAGAGAGAGCGGGGCTAGGAAGGGCTTAAGCCAAGAGGGTGGGTCTTCTACAAGGTTCTGCCAAGTGATAATGTAAGGGAGCTGATCAAGATGGCCCGTCTTAGGCCGAGAGATGATACTCCTGACTCAGTGGATGGTAGGGAGGTCGAAGGTCCCCTCTGGTGGCCATCCGACATTGAAAGTTGGCCACTCGCTAGAACAAAAAAACTGCCACCGACCCTTTCGGACTTCCACACTGAGGTTGTTAGCTCTTCCCCTCACATCCTTAAAGTGATCAATCATAATACTTAGAGGAGTAGTCTGAGTCTGTCCCATAACGTCGGTCCAGTAAGTCCACAGAACAAAACAGAGAAACACAAAAACAGACAAACAGAGGGCCCCTAGAAAGTCTTCCAACTCCATGGAAGCAAAACTGAAAGCTAGCTTAGACCTTTGAGGGGATTCCACGTCCCTCCAAAGACGACGGCCTCACGCCGACCAGCAGGAGCGACCCGCCTCGTCTCAGACCTTTGAGGGGATTCCACGTCCCTCCAGAAGGGAGAATCGGAACGTCTTCCAAAACTCCCTGCCCGTGGTCCTCCAGTGCATCCACTTAGACCGCGTCGGGCACTACCAGAATTCCAGAAATGAGCTCACACAGAAAAGACAGACCAAACAGACAGACACTAACCATGGCCAGTCAGACTCTCCGGGTCGGGGGTCCCTCGGGGGTCTTGGGGATCCCGGACAAGCCCCCAAATGTTATGCCCAGAATTCGTGATCCCCAAAGACCACCAGGGAGCCAAGTCCAATGCAAAAGCAAAAGAGCCTTTATTCAAGCTAGCTCGAGCTCAATCCCCTACCTGCACCAACACAGTGGTAAGATACTGGGGAGAGAGAGCGAGTTTCAAAAGGACAAAGGTTTTATTGGGGCCTAGGGGTAGTTGGTGAGGTAATGGCTATGGCCTCAGCCGATTGGCTGGGAAAGGGTCCGAGTACTGTTAGGCAGGTGAGGGGGGGGGTTACTCAAAGGGAGGAGGTATGGTCAAGGTGAAGGACACAGAACAAGATGGAGTCGGCCTGCGTAGGCCCGCCCTTTCAGATTTGTGCTTCTGACTTGTTGCAAAAAACTAAGGATATTTGGAACTGTTGAAAAACATGCTTTGTGCTTAATGGATTCATAAGTTTGCCATCTCAAAAAAAATTTTTCTGATGTAATAGAGTTCACAATTGGTTACTGTTAGGATGTCCTTGGAACCACAGTAGAGGGGACGGCCATCTTGCCAGCGCAACCCAATGAAAAGCCCCTAGTAGCGTGCCAGAACGAATTGAAGGTCAACCAATCACCGAACGACATCACGACCTGATGCGAAAAAAGCCCACCTGGACCTAAACCCGGAACTGCTGCAGCTTAAAAACCCCACCCCACCACACCTGGTGCGACTTCCCTGACTCCTCTCTCTCTCTCCCTGAGTCACAGAACCTCACCCAAGACCTTAGTTCCCAAGTAAAGCCTTTGGCTGCTAAAATTTTTTAGCCTCTGGCTCCTATCTTTACCCTGCCTTACGCCTGACCCTAAAAGTTACTACTTAGTTTTCACTGGAGACTAAGGTTTCTAAGAGTTAAAATTCTGCAAAATATAGTTAAAACTGATAAAAGAAAAGCAACTCTGTAGGTAGAGAAGTAGGAGATATGAAAGAAAGATATAAGAAATGGAAATATATTTTTGTTGAAGGTAAAAGAAAGTAATTTCGTCCTAAATGACCTGAGACTGGTTATTTGGAGAGAAATGGCTTGGGACAAAATCTAAATGCAAAGAAAAGCTGTAGAAGATTCATGAAGGAAAATCTTTAAAAAATTTTTATGTGTGGTCAGGACAGACTAAGGTTAGAATAAATGGATTTTAAAAGTACACAGGGTTAAGGGGCACCTGGGTGGCTCAGTCGGTTAAGTGACCAACTTTGACTCAGGTCATGATCTCACGGTTCGTGGGTTTGAGCCCCATGTCAGGCTCTGTGCTGTACACTTGTTCGGAGCCTGGAGCCTGCTTCAGATTCTGTGTCTCCTCTCTCTCCCCTCCCCCGCTTGTGCTCTATCTCACTCTGTCTCTCAAAAATAAATAAATATTTAAAAAAATAAATAAAAAACTATACAGGGTTAAGATCAAAATTCCTCCTTTGATCCAAAGGCTGGGGAAATGATGGCAATACCCTTGGTGCTGGCCTCCAAATCCTCCACATTTGTGTTGTTTTTGTTTAGCAGAGGAATGGATGCCTGTGCCATATGAGGGATGGATGATATATGAAGAGCTTTTACTAAGATACATGGGAGCCATTTTACCACATTTAACCCATTGTATGCCAAAAATGGATATCCACATGGCTAAAACATAATTATGTAGGCATTGTTGAAAAAGGCAGAGGAATAGACCGTGACTTTGGCCCTTTAACCCCCTCCCTCAATGACCAATGATCAATATGTAAGTTACTGTTGGACCAAAATAAAATTACTACATCTTATGACATCCAGGAAAGTCCCGCTTGGTCACAGTTCATATCCCCAAGGTCCTACAGGTGGGAAATAGAGGGGCAAACAACAGCAACAACAACAATAACAACAACAACAACAACAAAACACACACACACACACACACACACACACACACACACACACACATACACACAGCAAAAGACCTGGTCAGCTCTCTCAGGTAGGGTCAAGCCTGGGTAAAAATGACTACTCCCAGCGCCTCAGGGCTTTTGGCTGCCAGTCGCATAGCCAGCCAAAACTCAGAGCCAGGAGATGAGGTTTCTCCTAGAAAGCTATAGGAAATTGAGATAAGGGACAACTTTCTTCCTTTTTCCTATAGATGGGAAATTTCCCAACCAAGGCCATTACTCCATTGGAATACATTATGATTCATTTTCTTTTGCCCAAAGGCTTGGCCCCAATACAAATTAGAGGAGAGAATCTGGCCTCCAGAGGGAAATATCAATGACAATACTATCCTACAATTGGACTTGTTTTGCAAATGTGAAGGGAAATGGGGAGAATTTCCCTATGTTCATTGTTTTTGGGCCTTAAAAAAAATCAAGATATATGTAAGCAATGTAAAGTAGATCCTAATTTAATGACAACCCTTTCTAAAGTCCAGCAATCAGTAAGGGAAACAATTAAGGGCCCTTGTATCCAAAACAGACCTAGAGAAGGAGGAAGGGAAATCTTCCACTTCAACCTCCTCCTCCTAGGGTCCTCAATCTATACATACAAAAAATTACAATTTTGCTCCCTGCTACCCACCTTATCCAGGCCCTCCCTGTAATGTAAGGGACATGTTTCCCTTACAAGAAGCTAGAATTCCAGAAAAAAACCCTTTACATTACAAGGATTAAGACAGATAAAAGGGTTAAAATATAGGTAAATTTTCTGATCGGATAAGTATGTAAAGGCTTTTCAGAATATTACGTATGTTTTTGAGTTGACCTGGAAAGACACAATGCTTTTGTTAAATCAGACTCTTAATGAGACAGATGTTTTAAAAAATTAAGGAAATCTAAGATTTAGCCCTTAAATTATGCTAAATTAGCCACCATTTTACAAACACAAAATGGGAACCAAGTGGCCTTCCTGGAGAGGTTGAGGGAAGCTCTTATTAAATATATGGCTAACCCCCCTGAAACTCCTAAGGCTGAGATGATTTCAAAGGACAAATTTGTCACTCAATCAGCCCTAGATATTCAAAGAAAATGCAAAAATTGGCTGTTGACCTTGAAGGGACCCTGGAGGAGCTCTTATGAGCTGCCAATTGGGCATATTACAAACAAGATCAAGAGAAGAAAGAAAAAAAACACACAAAACAGAAAAGGAGGCTTTAAAATAAAAAAATCTGATACCTTAGTTGTGGTCTTACATACTATGTCAGATCGGACTTCCCGAGGTCCTGGCACCAAGTCCCATTTATATGGCCGTTCAAGAGCATGAAAATGAGAATGTCCTCAGAGGGGACATCCAAAATTAAAACCCCATAAGGCATGCCCCTTGTGTGGAGACAATCACTGGAGATCTGAATGCCTTCGGGGACCTATATCTGTGAGGACTCAAATAACCAATGTCCCTGGAAGGGACTAACCGGCACCTGGGGCTCTTCATGGTAGCTCCCCTAAACCAACTGTCTGTCAGAAACCCAGAGCCTCAAGTAACTCTAAATATAGAAGGAAAACTGGTTGATATCCTTCTTAACACCAGAGCTATCTTTTCGTCCTCCTTTCCCCTCCAGGCCAACTATCCAAATGCAGCATGACGATTAGAGGGATCTCCAGAAAACTTCTAACTAAATTTTTCTCTCAGCCCCTGGGATGTATATGGGAAAACCTAATTTTTTCTCATCCTTTCTGGATAATGCCAGAGAGCCTTACTCCCTAGCTAGAAAGGGACATTATAAGTAAATTAGAGACTACGGTGCTACTAACTCCAGGACAGATAAATTATGTGAGTTTTTGAAAATTACTGGATATTGTAGACTATAGATACCAGGGTTCAGGAAACTAGATTGCTAGTGTATCAATTATTAAAGGAGACTCAATCCCACCTACTCTCCCTCCCCCCCAAAATAAAGTGGGGTCTGACTCCTAAACATGGTCTCCAGACCTTGAAATGGTTACAAACAGAGCAGGGCAATTACTATTACCAAACCCACGGAGCTAAAAGATCATTAAAACACAACATCAGGCCTTTCATTTAGGGAGGGACAAAATTTATCAAATAGCCCAAAGGATGTTTACTGGAAAAAAAAAATTGTCAAGGACAGTTCTGCATGTAGTATCAGCCTGTGAAGTATGTCTTAGAAACAATCCTTTCAATCAGAAACTTGCTCTCCGACAATCAAGGAACTGGAGACTATCCAGGAAAGATTAACAATTACGTTTCACTCATGCGAAGATCAAAAAAAAATTCCAACATCTGTTGGTATGGGTTAATACTTTTACTAATTGGGTAAAGGCCTTCCCCTACAAGACAGAAAAGGCACAAAAAATAATAAAAATTCTGCTCATAAAAATAATACCCAGGTTTGGCTTATCTGAACATTTACAAATTAATAATGGTAAATGATTGCCTTGCCTCTTTCTCTAATGGAACTCCTAGCTCTTGAAAAAGTTTTACACCTCAAAATAAAGCAGACTGTCTGCTTATACTCAGCAAAACTCTAAATAACACCTCACAAGCATTAGATGCTTAAAAAAATTTTTTTTTAATTAAGTTAGGGCCAAACTCTTGGAAATAGAGCCACCATTGATTACTTACTGCTCCTGCTTCTATATCACCTGGGTTATGAGAGATTCCCTGACATATATTGTTTACAAAGTCAAGGTCTCTCTTAGATTATTTGACAGGTTTGGAAACTGTAGACATTATCTTAAGATGCCATCTTGTTCGTTAGTATAATCTTTACTTTGTGTTTTTCTCTTTGTGTCTGCTAAATTTTATGCCACCTCATGCCTGCCAGCCTTCCTGTAAAACCATACTGTAGGCCACTCTACCAACCCTTGGGTAGACTCTAACCACTATACCCCTATACCATCCCTTATCAGCTTGAAGAAGCCAGAACTGTCATTGTCTCTGTTTCCTAACAGCAGTTATAGGTCCTATTCCAGGAGAGAAATAAATAGGAAAAAGTTTAACATTAGGCAGGGGGAGATAAGGGACCTTCAGGGAAACAGACTGCAGCTGCAAATGGGAGTTTAAAAGAAGCAGATGGGGTTCTCCCTTTATAAAATCCTTTATGGGTACCCTCCCCCCATTATCAAGGGCATAAGGAGGGGATCTAAATGAGATAATCAGTCTAACCCTAAGACAACAGATGGGGCCCTTGGCTTTACCCTAACCACCTTACACCACTGGGTCAAGGAATGATTACCTGTGAATCTGACCACAGACACTCACCCCTTTAAACCAGGAGATGAAATATGGATAAAGGAGTGAAATGTCTAACCCCTAAAGCCCCTCTGGAGGGGCCCATTCACTGTCATTTTGCCCACCCTTAGTAAAGGTACCTTAGTAAAGGTAGCTAAAGTGGGTCCCTGGAATCAGAGTGAAGCCTACATCTTGAAACTGGGAGTGCATTCCTGATCCACTAATGCTGTGCAAGCTGACTGTATGGAAGAAGCAATCTGCAACTCCAGAGGCTCCAGGAGACTGCAGCCCTGCTTTAGTCACTCCAGAAGTTGACTAATCTACACACAGCAAAAGCTTGAGGTATCAACAGTCTGATGAAACAAAAGACTGTCCTTATTTTCTATATGTTTCCTTACTGTGATGCACTGTCACACCTTGTTTCTCACTATTATTATGATTCTTGCTCTACTCTTTGCCATAGGATTGGCCGAGGCCACCCTGGCCAGCTGGAAACGTGAGAGGTTTCTGTTAACACTCACCTTCCTTGTGTGGATAGGATACCTCGTTGGTACCAACATGGGGGGAAAATGGCCACAAGAGACTAAAAAAATTAGATCCCCACAAACCTTATAGTAGAACAAAATACCCCAGTCCTACTATCAGGGTTTGGCTTCTCAAAATCTCAATTATTGGAAAAAACTGTCTTGCCTAGTGGGGAAAAACTTCATTGTCATCTCTGTTAAAAACTTAACATGGCTAAGCCAAAGATTTTATAACCCATCTGCCCAAAAAACCCAATGGTGGGGGACCCCAGACAACCTTGAGCCAGAGCCCCACCCCTTGTCTAACTTGTCTCATCTCTGCCAGCCCTGAGACAATGTCAACGCAGCCATCAAATGGCAGGGCCCAGGTGGACTGTACTAGATATGTGGAAGGACAGCCTGTATAGTACTCCTTTCAGTCTGGTCAGGGTCATATGTGCTGGAAACTATTCATCCATCTTTCTTCCTGCTCCCACTTGCCAGAGGGAAATATTTGAGAGTCCAAGTGTATGGGGACAGGGAGACTCAAAGGAAGCAAAGTGCCTTAGAAATTGGCAATTAAAAAGATAATAAATGGCCTCCCAAGTGTATAATCCAATATTATGGCCCTGCCACCTGGGCAGAGGTTGGGTACTGGGGCTACTGCACTCCCATTTACATGCTAAATTGCATAATTAGACTGCAAGCAGTTGTAGAAATTATAACCAATGAAACTGCCAGAGCTCTTAACTTACTAGCTAAGCAGCAAACCAAAATGCACAATGCCATCTATCAAAATTGCTTGATCTTAGATTACATGCTTGCTTCTGAGGGAGGTGTTTATGGAAAACACCTGAGCAACAGCTGCCTACAGATAGATGATGAGGGAAAAATCATAGAGGAAATCACAGATCAAATGAGAAAGGTTGCTCATGTCCCAGTCCAGACCTGGAAAGGTTGGAACCCTGGGCAGTTATTTGGAGGTTGGTTTTCAACTCTTGAGGGATTCAAATACCTCATGGGAATTATCCTCCTAATTTTGGGAGGGTGCTTGATCTTACCCTGCTTATCTCCCTTGATTATAAGGTCTATCTCCAGTCTCATTGAGGGTATGGTTGAGAGAAAGACAGTCACTCATGTAATGATGTCATAAAAATATAAACCTCTAAACCAAGATGATGTTCTTTGACCCAAAATAGAGGGGTCCGAGCATCAAAGTGGGGAGAGTGGCATCATCCCCTCCCTAAGGAGAGAGAAAAAAAGGGAGAGAAAACTTCAAGGTAACCTGGCTATATGCCTATGTGATGACATCCCTCATGACCTTGTAAACTGAGACTACTTAATCAGACTGCATGTTTATGTGTGTTACCATATATGGGAGACAAAGAAATAGAAAATGTATTTTTAAAAAATTATGCCATGTGACATTTGGTGCTCAGTCTTTGGGTACAAACCCAACTGAGCGGTGCCAGCAGGAATAAAGTTCCTTCCTGGAAAGAAAAGCCTCAGTGTCATGACTCTGTGCGGGATTCTGCTACACAACCAATCACGAAAAAACCAACTAGATTTTCCCAGATAAGGCAACTACCTAAGCTATAGCCAATCAAATTATTTCTTTGCTTTGCTTTCAAATATTCTTTTTTTTTTTTTTAATTTTTTTTAACGTTTATTTATTTTTGACACAGAGAGAGACAGAGCATGAATGGGGGAGGGTCAGAGAGAGGGAGACACAGAATTGAAACAGGCTCCAGGCTCTGAGCTGTCAGCACAGAGCCCGATGCGGGGTTCGAACTCACAGAGTGCGAGATCATGACCCGAGCTGAAGTCGGCCACTTAACCGACTGAGCCACCCAGGCGCCCCTCAAATATTCTTAATAAAAGTCCTTCCCTTAGCTCCTAAACACTTTCAGTTTGGTACTGTCCAATCTGAACCAATTTTTGCTCAAATGAACTCTCAAACTTTTAAATATGCCTCAGTTTATCTTTTAAAA
Source organism: Panthera onca (assembly GCF_046562875.1). Taxonomy (NCBI): domain Eukaryota; kingdom Metazoa; phylum Chordata; class Mammalia; order Carnivora; family Felidae; genus Panthera; species Panthera onca. The sequence continues at coordinate 90,009,526 of NC_138341.1, read as the reverse complement.
ACAGTAAGTCAACGCCTGGGTGGCGCAGTCGGTTAAGCGTCCGACTTCAGCCAGGTCACGATCTCGCGGTCCGTGAGTTCGAGCCCCGCGTCAGGCTCTGGGCTGATGGCTCGGAGCCTGGAGCCTGTTTCCGATTCTGTGTCTCCCTCTCTCTCTGCCCCTCCCCCGTTCATGCTCTGTCTCTCTCTGTCCCAAAAATAAATTAAAAAAAAAAAAAAAGTTGAAAAAAAAAAAAAAAACAGTAAGTCAAAGTATAGATCACCCTTATCATCTTGAATCAAAATACTATTGACAGAAGGAAATTAGTTTTACAAATTACTCCAATTTGAAGGTAAACTAGGCCCAAGATGGTGTTGCCCATGCTAACTCCCACATTAGCAAACCAAAACTTAACTGAGTTTCTACGCTCAGCTGTCCCAGAAAAGGACAGCCATGTCAACCAGTCGATGTTTGCCTGTTCAGCACAAATTACCTGACTGAGCTCCAAGAATTCCTTTGCCCCATATGAGGAAAGTAACCCTATTTTAACCAACAAACAAGTGCCTTATAACTTCCTTGTTCCTGCTTACTTTGGTCTATAAAAATCTTTCACTTCTGGGGTTCCTGGTGGCTCAGTCAGTTAAGTATCCAACTCTTGATTTTTGGCACAGGTCATGATCTCATGGTTTGTGGGATTGAGCCCTGTGTTGGGCTCTGTGCTAACAGCACAGAGCCTACCTAGGATTCTCTCTCCCTCTCTCTCTGCCCCTCCCTCACTTGAAGGAGTATGTGGGTTTTCTCTCTCTCAAAATAAATAAACATTTATTAAAGAGTCTTTCACTTTGTGCAGCTCTTCAAAGCTCTTCTCTATCTGCTAGATTGGAAGCTACCTGACTCATGTATCACTGAACAAAGCCAATCTTTAAAATTTACTCAATTGAATTTTCTTCTTTAGCAGTTTTGGCAATCAGAATGAGAACCAAAGGAGGCTATTGATGGCTTTGGGAACAATGAGAAACACAGGTGTTGGTGCCATTGAACCCTTTGAGTTCTCTGTCTTTCTCAATGTTTCCAAAAGACATGGTAAGTTCCTCTCATATCTGAGCTCTGACTTCTTCTTATGTTTGAGTTTCTGACCTAATTGACTTTTCTAGTCCAGGGTTTAACAGATCAGCCTGAGCTAGCAGATGGTTCCACTAAAGCCTGTAGACCATAGTCCATTATTAGTTCACAGTCCTGATTTATTGGGTGTTGTTCCTTCAGTTTATAGTTCCACTATGGGACCTGCTAGTTTTGTTTGTGTGCACCTAAGGTAGTATAAACTGTTTTTAGGCAACAGACTTGAGCAATGGAAACCTGAGAAAGGTAAAAGGGCCCACAGAGACCACTGAGCTGAAGTAAACAGGCTCATTAAGTGACCCACCTCGAAATAACCACAGGCTCAAACCGACCAATTATAACAAGGCATAGTTCCTAAGATTACCAAAAAAGGGAGAATTCCACATATCTCCAAACTCTCTCACTCTGCTCTAAAAACTGGCTTCTCACCACTGTCTGATAGCTCAGAGCCTGCTTAGCATTCTTTCTCTGCCCCTCCCCTTCCCTCGAAATAAATAAACATTAAAAACAAAAAAGAATTCTTACCAGAATCAGCTCTCCTAGATTTCTGTCTGTAGTGCAGGGTCAAGAGAAGAAGGTAAAATTTCACATCCCCTTCGTTTTAAAATTCAGACACTTGTGAATCTGGTTTTGGGGTACATATTGTTTATTGATCCTCTCTCTCCCAGATACAGCTATTGCTTTTTTATTTGTCTCATTTTGTGTTCTGAGAACTTGGCTTGGCTTTCTTGCCTTCCTGGGGAAGGCAGATTGTCAGTTTTTCATGTGTAGGCAATTCAGCCATCAGTTTAGGGACCCCAAGAATATGGCCAGACAAAACTGTGGGTTGTACTCTCTGGCTAGGTCCAATGCACTTTTGCCAGCTCTCAGGGCAATTGTCTAAATTTTTCTCTTGGTTATCTTTGGGAGTGGTTCTGGATCTTGGGAAGGCTTTTGCACCTTTTGCACCCTCTTTGGTGATGTTTGTTGCATCCAAGGGTAAGTCATAAAAGACTTACTGGTTTGTGTTGAGTCACTTGATAGGTATACCTTTGGTTTAAAAGAAGTAAAAAACAAACAAACAAACAAACAAACAAAAAAACCAACAGGTGGTGGGAGAGTTCAATACTGCCAGGTATATTTACTCTTTGTCCTATCTGAATACAGCCTGAAAATGCATTTGAAAGAATTTTTTTAAGAAGGTCTATAGTCAGAAGTTGGCCAAATTAGAGCTGACATTCAGAGTCCGTAAGGACCATTTTTTTTTAAAGCCCTCTCCTTTAAACTAAAATGAAACTATGAAACAGAGGGAAAGAAAAGCATTCTGAAGCCATTGTGGAAGAATTTGCTAAAATGTTCCAAAGACCAAAACTATAAGTCTAAAATGTAGGAATCTTTTGATTTCCAACTTAGCTGAAAATATTCTCCTTGGTATAAAGAAGCAGATTGAAGATAATGTGGTTGGATGGGTGTGTCAGTCTCTTGATATCATTCAGGCTTAAAAACAACTTAATTTATGAAAACAATTTAAAAACAACTATCCTTGTCTTAACAATTGAATCTTTACAAAAACAAAAATGCAGCTCTACAAGCAACTCAAAGCTTACTTGTCCTATTTATCAATGCTAAAACCTCCCCTATTCATCTCAGAAGGCACGTAGATACTGTAAAAGATCTGGACTTTGGGAACAAAGGTCCTTCTTAGAGAAATTTACATTCTTTCTCTGTGCCTATGATATATAAATATTCCTGGTCTTCCCCAGGAACCAGGGCCTATATCTTTCAAATGCAAACTTGAAGGAGGTAATTCTAATCAGAAGGACAAAACAAAGTTATTTGGAAACTAAGCCTATGAAAAATCTTAAAAGTCTTCTCTACAAATATTAGTGAAAGGCTTAAGCCATCTAAGCAAGTAAACAACTTATTCCATCTGCCAGAAACACAATTTGGGTTCAACTGTTTTTTATAAACTAGTCAGTTTTGCATTATTGAACCCTTGCTGGGTGAACCAGGGAGATCCTGGGCCCTGGGGCCTCAATGTGGCCAAACCAAGAGGGGTCATTAAAGGTTCTTGGTCTTGTCTTGAGAAAGAGGAGTCATCAAAGGTTCTTGGTCTTGTCTTGAGAAAGAATTCAAGGACTTACGTGCAATACAGTGGATGAGTCACACAAGAGGGTAGCTGTGTTAAAGTGAAAGATACACTCTCAGGATAGAGCAAGCAAGCTCAAGACAGAGACCTACACGCTTTGGGGGTTGGGATTCTTTTACTGACAGTCTTTAATTAGGGGGTGGAATATTCATTACTTGGGGCAGGAAACATGGTTTCCCACTTTTTCCTCCCAATTAGATCAGGGGTTTCCTGTCATGGCACCTGCCATCTTGGGCCTGTCTGGTTTGACCTGGCTTCTTTATGGCTTCATGGTTTCTGCCAGGAAAGGCCTCCTACCTTCCCCATAGCTGGCTATGACTTCCTCATTGCTAACCTCCAGGCATCCCGTTAGAACCCAACAAACTGCCTGCTCTAACAGAACCTGTCTCATGACTAAAATTTTAACATAAAAGCTATATTGGGGTGCCTGGGTGTCTCAGTTGGTTAAGCATCAGACTTTGGTTCAGGTCAGGATCTTGCAGTCTGTGAGTGGAGTCCTGCATCAGGCTCTGTGCTGACAGCTCAGAGCCTGGAGCTTGCTTCAGATTCTGTGTCTCCCTCTCTCTGTGTCCCTCCTCCACTTGTGCTCTCTCTCTCTCAAAAAATAAATAAACATTAAAAAAAATAAAATAAAAGCTATAAGATCTTTATTTGTATCTAGCTATATGTTCATGTATATCTATGTATATTACAGATGTGTGATATTTTTTTACCTCCAGATGGAATTGCCAAAATTAATTTGTAAAGAACTCTATTTAATTGGCCTAACAAAAATCAAGAATCTGTATGGGAATTAAAGATAAAACATAGAAAATATAGTCAATGGTGGGAAGCCTGGGTGGCTCAGTGGGTTAAGCGTCCGACTTTGTTTCAGATCATGATCTCACGGTTCATGAGTTCGAGCCCCATGTGGGGCTCTGTGCTGACAGCTCAGAGCCTGGAGCCTGCTTCAGATTCTGTGTCTCCTTCTCTCTCTGCCCCTTCCCTGCTTGCAGTCTTTGTCACTCAAAAATAAATAAACATTAAAAAAATTAAAAAAAAAAAGAAAATATAGTCAACGGTATTGTAATAGCATTGTATGGTGATGGATGGTAGCTACATTTGTGGTGAGCACAGCATAACATACAGATTTGTTGATCGTTGTGTTATACATCAGAAATTAAAGTAACATTGTTCATCAACTATACTTCAATTAAAAAAAGAAAAAAATAAGCATTTATACAAATCAAGTGTACTTTCAGAAATGTGGAAACTAATGTTTTTCAAATTCATGTCATCTATGATAATCTTAGCTAAATAACAGCTCATTTAAGTTCAATAGTTTAATTAAAACAGGCATATCTTTACAGTTATAAACTTTTATTCTAGCTAAATTTACTAAAAGTCATATAAGCTCATGTTATCTCTTACAGAATTTGTCAGCAAGTAAGATAGCTTAATGTGATGGTTGGCAGTTTAAAGTCTCAATGATATTTTAATGACTAATGTAAACATAATTATTAAGAACAAGTAAATTACACAGATGTAAATAAGATAAAAGTTTATAAACTCTTCAATAATAATTATACTTAATGCTATATCTACTTAAAACTTGTTTCCAATTCTTTTTGGTAACTTAAAACCTTAAAGTTATACTAAGCTAAGTTAAATGATAGATATTCATTGAATATCCAGATCATTTCCAAATAAGATAAAATATTGCAACATTAGTTACTGAACATTATCTACTTTGGGTTTCTCATTATAGAGGAACTGAAGATATTTGGGTATATTAGTAAATATTTTATATGCCACATTGAAAAATGCACTGTAGAGAATGTACTTCTAGAAATCAGAAAATGTATTCATATACTTGTCAATCCACAGAATGCTAGTGTAACAGCTCACAATTGCTTATGTCTTAGTTTTCACTAGAAATTGAGGATTCGATTCTAAGTATTACAAATTCTAACCAATACATGTAATTAAAACTACTTAAAATTAATTAGTGGTAAAAGAAACAAAGATGTATGAAAAGTAGTTAAGAAGAGTAAAATGCATTTTTGGATGAGAAGAAATACACAGAGACCCAGTGGGGCTCAGTCCACTGATACTGAGCTTGTGATTTATGATCCTGGGGTTGTGATTTTGAGCCCCATGTTGGGCACAGATTACTTTTTTTAAAAAGTATGAGAAAAATAAAATAATAAAATAAAATAAAATGTAAGAAGTATGGAAAATGTGTTTTTTGTCTTCAAGTAAAATGGTTGTTTCACAATAAGGAAGAGGAAAATATAGGAAAAAGCCTAAATGTATATATATATATATATATATATATATATATATATATATATATATATTTATTTATTAAAAACAATTTTTTTTAACGTTTATTTATTTTTGAGACAGGGGGAGACAGAGCACAAATAGGGGAGGGTCAGAGAGAGGGAGACACAGAATCTGAAACAGTTTCCAGGATTTGAGCTGTCAGCACAGAGCCCGACGCGGGGCTCGAACTCATGGACCACGAGATCATGATCCGAGCTGAAGTCGGACGCTTAACCGACTGAGCCACCCAGGCACCCCTGGATATATATTTTTAAAAAGCTATAGATGGTTTCTGGAAAATGAGCCATAGGGAAAGCATTTTATGTGTGGTCAAACTGGCTAAGATCGGAATACATTTATTCAAGTTCTTAAAGAATGTTTTTTTTTTGTTTGTTTGTTTGTTTTGTTTTGTTTTTTTTTTTTTTAATATGGAACGCTTCACGAATTTGCGTGTCATCCTTGCGCAGGGGCCATGCTAATCTTCTCTGTATCGTTCCAATTTTAGTATATGTGTTGCCGAAGCGAGCACAAGAATGGGTTTTAATATCAAAAGTACACTTGTGCAAAATTAGAATTTGTTTTTCTACTGACCTGTTGAAGAATGGACTTAGACTAGTTTCTTACACCAGGCACAAAAATAAACTCAAAATGGATGAAAGACCTAAACATAAGACAGGAAACCATCAAAATCCTAGAGAAGAAAACGGGCAACAACCTCTTTGACCTTGGCTGCAGCAGCTTCTTACTCTACTAGACATGTCTCCAGAGGCAAGGGAAATAAAAGCAAAAATGAACTATTGGCATCTCATCAAGATAAAAACTTCTGCACAGCGAGGGAAACAATCAGCTTGGATAAAGAGTTAATATTCAAGGGGCGCCTGGGTAGCTCAATTGGCTAAGCATCCAACTTCAGCTCAGATCAAGATCTCACAGTTCATGAGTTCGAGCCCTGCATTGGGCTCTGTGCTGACAGCTCAGAGCCTGAGGCCTGCGTTGGATTCTGTGTCTCCCTCTCTCTCTGCCACCCCCCCACCCTCTGTCTCTGTCTCTCTCTCCAAAATAAATAAACATTTAAAAAAAAGAATTAGTATTCAAAATCTATAAAGAATTCACCAAACTCAACACCCAAGAACAAATAATCCAGTGAAGAAATGGGCAAAAGACATGAATAGACACTTTTCCAAAGAAAACATCCAGATGGTTAGCAGACACATGAAAAGAGGCTCAACATCACTCATCATCAGGGAAATACAAATAAAACCCACAATGAAATACCACCTCACACTTGACACAATGGCTAAAATGAACAACTCAGGAAGCAACAGATGTTGGGAAGGATGTGGAGAAAGGTGGACACTTTTGCACTGCTGGTGGGATGCAAACTGGTACAGCCACTCTGGAAAACAGTATGGGGGTTCCTCAAAAAATTAAAAGTAGAACTATCCTGTGACCTAGAAATTGAACTACTAGGAGCTTATTCAAAGGATATAGGAGTGCTGATTCAAAGGGGCACATGCACCCCAGTGTTTATAGCAACACTATCAACAATAGCCAAAGGATGGAAAGAGCCTAAACTGATGAATGGATAAAGAAGATGTGTTTTACATATACAATGGAATGTAACTCAGCAATCAAAAAGAATGAAATCTCGCCATTTGCCATAACTAGAGTGTATTATGCCATGAGAAATATGTCAGTCAGAGAAAGACAAATACCATACATATGATTTCACTTATATGTGGAATTTAAGAAACAAAACAGATGAACATAGGGGATGGGAAGGAAAAATAAGATAAAGACAGAGAGGGAGACAAACCAGAAGAGATTCTTAAATATAGAGAACAAACTGAGGGGTGTTGGTGGGGTTTGGGTTGGGGATGGGCTAAATGGGCAATGGGCATCACGGACACTTGTTGGGATGAGCACTGGCTGTTATATGTAAGTGATGAATCACTAACTTCTATTCCTGAAATCATTATTACACCATATGTTAACTAATTTGTAATTAAATCAAAAAAAGGGGGGCGCCTGGGTGGCTCAGTTGGTTAAGCTGTCTGACCTCGGCTCAGGTAGTGATCTTACAGTTTGTGAGTTCAAGCCTCGTGTCAGGCTCTGTGCTGACAGCTCAGAGCCTGGAGCCTGCTTCAGATTCTGTGTCTCCCTCTCTCTCTGTCCCTCCCCGACGTGTGCTCTGTCTCTCTCTCAAACAAATACATAAATAAACATAAAAAAAGAAAAAAAAGAAATAACCTATGTTCATCAATAGGAAATTGGTAAAGCAAATGTGGTACATTCGGGTTTAGCAAAGAATGGAGAAGGCTTTTCTATAGTAGAATGATATTTATATTTGTATTTTAATATATTTGTGCATACTCATATGTAATAATCCAAGATATATTATTCAGTGAAAAGAAGTCTAGGCACATCTTTTGTTTCTAAGTCATTTGAACCCAAATATTTTGAACTGAAGAATGGAATGGAAGTATTTCATTTTCTCGGAGTAGCTTTTAGTGCAACTGCCTGTAGCTCAAAGAATTTTAAATCTTGAATGTAGGCTAAGATAATCTCAGATTGGTATTGCTCACAGACAACCAGTGGTGGAAGCAAATAGAAAATTTTCTCCAGAGGAAGATTTAGTTATTCTATGCATCAAAAAATAATGCCTCGAGTAATTTTTCACGTGCAGTGTCTACAGAGTCAAATATAATCAGACACACAAAGAAACAAGATACTATGAGCCAGGACCTGCAGAAATAAAAGAAAACAGAAACAGAACCCCAAATACATAATATTAGAATTATTAGACAGACTTTAAAACTACCCTAATTATAATAAAAAATATAGAAGCTAAGTTTGTAAGATTCAGAAAAAGTGATAAAATTAACATAGCAAATTAGAAAAGAACACTTGAAATCCTAGAGCTTAAAGATATAGTGACTGAAATTAAGATATGAATGGACATGCTTAAAAGAAGATTAGACTGAACTGAAGAAGAGATTAGTAAGCAGGAAGATAGGTAAGTAAAAATTGCACAGAATGCAGAATGTAGAAATTAGAAAGTCACAGATTAAGTGACATTATGACTAGAGTGAGAAGTTCTAACAAATTTAATTTGAGAGCAGGAAGGAGACAATGGGGCAGAGACAAAATTGAAGAAATAATGACTGAGAAATTTCCAGAACTAATGGTACGTTAGCCCACAGACTCAAGTAATTAGTGAATCCTGGGTGGTTCAGTCAGAGGAACATGTAACTCTTGACATCTGGGTTGTGAGTTAGAGCCCCACATTGGGTATAGAGATTACTTAAGAAAAAAAGTCTTTATAAAAAGAAATTTGTGAATCCTAGGCAGCATAAATTTTAAAATACATCATAGCAAAATGACAAAAACAAATTAAAATGGTGAGAGTGGACATTCTTATCTTGTTCCTGACCATGGGGGAAAGGCTCTTAGTTTTTCCCTATTGAGGATGATATTAGCTGTGGGTCTTTTATATATGGCCTTTATGATGTTAAGGTATGTTCCATCAATCCCTACTTTGTTGAGGGTTGTTATCAAGTATGAATGCTGTATTTTGTCAAATGCTTTTTCCGGGTCTGTTGAGAGGATCACCTGGTTCTTATCCTTGCTTTTATTAATGTGGTGTTTCATGTTGATTGGTTTGTGAATATTGAACGAACCCCACAGCCCAGGAATAAATCCCACTTGATCGTAGTAATTCTTTTAATGTACTGTTGAATTTGATTTGCTAGTATCTTGTTGAGAATTTTGTATCCATGTTCATCAGGGATATTGACCTGCAATTCTCCTTTTTAGTGGGCTATTTGTCTGATTTTGGAATCAAGGTAATACTAGCCTTGCAGAATGAATTTGGAAGTTTTCCTTCCATTCCTATTTTTTGAAACAGTTTGAGAAGAATAGATATTAACTCTTTTTTAAATGTCTGATAGAATTCTCCTGGAAAGCCATCTGGCCCAGGACTGTAGTTTGTTGGGAGATTTTTGATGACTGTTTCAAAATCTTTGCTGGTTATGGGTCTGTTCAAATTTTCTATTTCTTCCTGTTTCAGTTTTGGTAGTTTGCATGTTTCTAGGAATTTGTCCATTTCTTCCATATTGCCCAGTTTGTTTGCATATAATTTTTCATAATATTCTCTTATAATAGTTTGTATTTCTGAGATGTTGGTCTGGGATTCTGAGATGTTGGTTGTGATCCCATTTCATTTGTGATTTTATTTATTTGGGTTCTTTCTCTTTTCTTTTTGATAAGTCTGGCTAGGGGTTATCATTTTTATTAATTCTTTCAAAGAACCACCTCTTAGTTTCTTTGATCTGTTCCTCTGCTTGGCCCATCCTTGCTGTTGTGGACTCCATTCAGATTTACACCTCAGTTCCAGCATTTTTAGTTCAGCCTGAATAGATTTTAGCTCTTTTATCTCTATAACAAGTGATTCTCTAGTGTGTTCTATGCTTTTTTCAAACCCTGGTAGACTCTTCATAATTGTTATTTTAAATTCTAATTCAGACATCTTACTTTTATCTGTATTGATTAAATTCCTAGCTGTCATTTCTTCCTGTTGTTTCTTTTGGGGTGAATTCCTCTGTCTTGTCATTTTGGAAGGGGGAAAAATAAAAAAAAAATTAAAATTTAAAAAATTAAAAAATTAAAAAAAATTGGGGCGCCTGGGTGGCTCAGTCGGTTATGCATCCAACTTTGATTCAGGTCATAATCTCACAGTTTCTGAGTTCAAGCCCCATGTCAGGCTCTGTGCAGACAGCTCAAAGCCTGGAGCCTGCTTCAGATTTTGTCTCCCTCTCTCTCTGCCCTTCTGCTCGGTCTCTGTGTCTCTCTTTCTCAAAAATAAACATTAAAAATTTTTAACTTAAAAAAAATAATAAAGGAAGGCAGATTCTAGATGTGTTTTGGTCTGCTTGTTAAGGGAAGCTTCCACAGGTCATTTTTTCTGTTTATAGATGGCAGCTTTGTTCTCTAAGACTTCCAGTCGATTTCTTGGGTGTTCAGAATGATTTGATATTTAGCTGTTTGGGAGAGGAGGCACTTAGGGTTGCCTTACTCCTAGCTCATCTGAACACTCCCCTTTTAACCTTAACATTTGATCACACCTCTCAGTAAGCTTCGGGTCTGATGAAAAGGGGATTATTGTTAAAGTAACCAGATTAGACTCAAGGTGGAGCGACTCACGGTAAACCTCATGTCAGCAAATCAAAACTTCACTAAATTTCTATGCTGGGCTCTCCCAGAAAAGGAAAGCTTAGATCAGCCAGTCACTGCTTGTCTGCTCAGCATAAGTTACCTGACTTGACTCTAAGATGTCCCTTTGCTCCAAATAAGGAAAATAATCCTGCCTTAACCAACCAACAAATGCCTAGTATAACTTCTTTGTAAAAATCTGTAAAAATCTCTCACCTTATACAGCTCTGTGAAACTCCCTTCTCTCTGCTAGGTTGGATGCTGCCAAATTCATGAATCACCCAATAAATGCAGTAAGATCTTTAAAATTTACTCAGTTGAATTCTGTTCTTTCAACAAACGACTTTAATTTATAAAGAAGAGTAGAAGAGGTAACTGAGAAATGAGGAAAACAAAATAATCTTATATGGGATTTTTGTTTGTTTGCTTTTTTAATTTTTTAAATATTTATTTGTTTTAGAGAGAGAGAGAGAGAGAGAGAGAGAGAGAGAGAATGAGCAGTGGAGGGGCAGAAAGAGAGGGAGACACAGAATCCAAAGCAAGCTCCAGGCTCTGAGCTGTCAGCACAGAGCCCAACGTGGGGCTGGAGCTCACAAACCATGAGATCATGACCTGAGCCAAAGTCGGATGCTTAACCGACTGAGCCACCCAGGCACCCGTTTGTTTGTTTTTGTTTTGATCCTGGAATTTCCTGATTTGGAGTAAAATTGTCTTTTAAGAACACGTGTGATTGCCTGAAGTCAAGGCTCTTGGTGGGCCCAGAATCCAGGGTTGGTTCTGGCTCCTGATGAGGATTTATTTGTATCCCAATGATGTAAACAACCAAGCCCAAGGGTCCACTGTACAGAAGATCCAAAAGCAGTCCAGGGCCTTTGGGCTATTGTTTGGTGCAGGAATCACTGGGAGCCTGCAATACTATTCATCTATAGGGGCTTTAATAGCAGAGTGTATATAGTGAGAAGTTCCATGAGGTATCACATGTCTTTTGAGCCTGTGAGCTCCATGACATCAGGGCTGGGCCCCTTTATTTCCCTGCTGTAGACTCCTGCCAAGGGCACCCCACCACACACACACACACAATAGTTAACATGTGGTCTTTGTGTGTGTGTGTGTGTGTGTGTGTATGTATGTATGTATACTGCCCAAATATTTGTTGGCTAAATGATAAAATAGAACCAAGTCTTGCAAAGGCATCACAGCTATTTTCTCTTGTATTAGTTTTCTCAGGCTGCCATAACACAACACCACAGACTGGGTGGCTCCGGTAACAGAAATTTATTGTCTCACAGTTCTGGAGCTGGAGGTCCAAACAAGGTTTGGCAGGTTTGGTTTCCCCTGAGGGAAACTTTTCCTTGGATTGCTGACTGCAGTTTTCTCCCTGTGTCCTCACATGGCCTTCCCTCTATGTGCGCATCCCTCATGTCTCTTCTTCTTCTTGTAAGGACACCATACCTACTGGATTAGGGCCCCACACTTTCAACCTCATTTAACCTTAGTTACTCAAAGACACTATCTTCAAATGCAGTTATATTAGGGATTAAGGCATCAACATATGAATTTGGGGGGTGGGATACAATTTAGTCCACAACACTCCTCACCTGCAGGCCCCTCACTGTCCTTCCCCTTATGTACCCACTTCCTTCTCTTTTTCTCCCTCTCCACAGACTCACTTTCTGTTTCTCTATGGCTTTATCTCATTCACCCTTTTAGAAGTTCACTCAACAGAAGTGAGTGGAATGTGCTGAGTTCACAGCACAGGAGCCCCGTGGTTTTGACTCAGACCTGTTTTGCTTGGCTTCATGACAGGAGTTTTCTTATGGGTCACCTCTCCTCAGTTTGCTATGATCCACATCACTTCCATGCTGTGGCACTGGCCCCCTTGGCTCATCCTCAGGTGGGTCTGGCCCCCATGGGCATTCCAGATGGAAATCCCAAGTTAGAGCCTCTGAGTCCCAAATTGTGCAACAAATCCAGCCTGCACAGCTAGACTCACTTGTGGCTGTCAACTGACCAGCCAGAGGAGTCAGAGAAGAGGTCAAGGACAGGAGCTCCTCTAAGAAGGAGCTTTAGTGGTTTGGAGGAAAGGAGTGGCAGAGAAACAATTTGTCCATATCTTGAATGAGATTCCCAGCCTTTGTCCCTCTCTTTGTCTTTCTCTCACTCAGGCATGTTTTAACCCCAGTAAAGTGGTCTGTTTTTCACATTGTTCTATTTGGCCACTATTACACACAAGTACCCTATTAATGCAATAGCACTGCACATAATGTCACCCAACCACTCACACACACACACACACACACACACACACACACACACTATGCACACATTCACACCCCAATAGGCATATGCTATACCACCTACACACTCCACAATAATCCCACTACAGACACCCTATTAAGCACATGAATACTCACTACTCACACCTATATATGCAATCCCAACTCCTTACACACATGACCCCACTACACTCATACCCAACAACTCATACATAATTACATGAAATACCTTCCACTATTTACCTCACTACTCACAAACACCCATCAATCTCTCTCTCTCTCTCTCTCTCTCTCTCTCTCTCTCTCACACACACACACACACACTAATGAGCACCTCATTACATACAACTTCACATATATATACCACAGTACCCAGCACACATAGTACTCACACATACACACCCCTACACAAACTCTCACTACTTACATATAATCCCACTACATACATACAAACTCCCTACACACACACACACACACACACATCTCACCACCTGCATATACATATGCGCACAACCTACACACATGCACACACACTTCCAAACACAAAACCATGTACACTCACCACACAACACTGTACATTGCTCCCCACCACACAGAAAACTCACTATGCTATACACACACACACACACACACACACACACACCTTCTACAGATATGCACACATACACTATACATACACAACCTTCTTCACACATACACACCTCTATATGCACTCATACACATATACTTTCACTCCATTATCTACACCCTCCATATCCACACGTACTTACCCACTCCATTACACACGTGCACACAAATCCACAAACACATATGCATAAGCCTCACCACCTTCTTTTCTACCATTTTGTTGACAATTTTCTCCATATTCACAGCCTGCTTTTGACTGCCCATCCTACCCATCCAAATTTCATTTCTCACCATCCCTACTCAGATTCCTTTCTCTAGCCAAGCTAACCACTTTCCTTTTTTTGCAGACTGTGAACTCCTCCTGATTGCTGAAACCTCACTGCCTGGCACTAAGTAGGGGTCCCATAAATTTCTATTAAACTGAATTCTCTCTCTGCAAATGTTCTCTCCCTTCTTTACCCAGATCAGATATTTTATTTCCTTCAATACACAGCTTAAAATTCATGGCCACTGCACTGTAGCTCTCTTATCTGACATTCTTCTAGGAAGTGTTCATCAATTTTGTACCATACTCCTTATGTACCAGGATGTCAAAACTGAAGCTGTGAGCTAAGCAGAAGACATCAGATACCAAACTTAGTAAGAGGCACCAGGGTCGAGTGTTCAAGGCAGTTAGTCCGGCACTTGTTTCCTGACTTTTGAGCCTCCCCACCCATTTCTCAGATATAAGAGTAGAGACAGTGGAACTGGAGGTGGAAGGGAATTTATGGAGTTTCTGTGGACAGAGATTCTGCAGCTTGAGTCTCATCCCCTTGCAGAGAGCTAGAGGAACTACCCCTTAACCTCAAACCTAGAGAGTGAGATGCAGTGGTAAAACTCAGAGAGGGTGACACACATTTCCTGAAGAAAGCATTCAAGTTGAAGGGGCTGTGGCAGGGGAGCCAGGGACAGTGGACTGCGGGTGTAATCTGCTTCTCACTGATGGTGGGGCAAGGACACAGGAGGGAGACTGACCTGGAACCATTTAGAGCCCTTCCCAGGAGTACTGCCTGTGAGAGGAAGGGGATGTCACTGGTGACAGTCAATGGTGGAGAGGTCTGTCAGAGAAGCAAGGCCAGAGGGGCAGCCTACTGGAGAAGGGGCCCAGAAGCAGCAGATGCAGAAGTCTAGCAGGGGCTCTGAAAAGCCCCATAGTTCCTGCAAGGTAGTCAGGTGTGAAAGCCTGTTGGCCCTGCAGGTTGTGGAGCCAAATTAGAGGACAGCAGCAGGCTCTGGCCAAGTGAGAACCTCCCTGTCCACCCTCCCACACCTCACCCCTGCTCATGAGGAGATGAGTGGAGAAGAAAACCATAGGGAGGCTCCAGTAAGCAAGCCCAGGCCTCGTGGGAGGGGAAGAGGCAGGCTGGGCAGTCCTGCACTTGAACAAAAGTTGAAGTGTGTACTATCCTATGGGGCTGGACCCTGTGCACATCTGAATCCAGATTGTATTTGTGACTTAAAGTGATCATAGGACAATTTCCAAGGAATAAACAGAAAAAGCTTGGAGTTTTCATCTACTCTTCATCCACTGGCAGCGAGAGAGCTTCCCCCACATGTCAATATTAAAGGAACAATAGGGGCGCCTGGGTGGCTCAGTCGGTTAAGCGGCCGACTTCGGCTCAGGTCATGATCTCGCACTCCGTGAGTTCAAGCCCCGCGTCGGGCTCTGTGCTGACAGCTCAGAGCCTGGAGCCTGTTTCAGATTCTGTGTCTCCCTCTCTCTGACCCTCCCCCGTTCATGCTCTGTCTCTCTCTGTCTCAAAAATAAATAAATGTTAAAAAAAAATTAAAAAAAAAATAAAGGAACAATAGGTGACAGAAAAATTTTTTATTACATCTCAATGTCATTGCTGGCACTGGTTACACGTGTGTCTCCTATTAAGTTTCTTAGTTTTTATATCTGTTGGTATTCCAAATGTCATCCTTGCATTGTCTTTAACCTGCCACAATGTCCTGCACTTTACTGGGGGCCATTAGTTAGTATGTGGGGGCAAGCATTAGATTTGGCAGCCCTAGAAAGAGTGGGACTGAGTGTGGCTAGGCTTTCACGTGGCAGGGCCTTGAATAAGTCATCTCGCCAGCCTCAGTGTGGGGTGCACCCATTGTGCTTACATTGCCTCCATGTTGTTTACTGTTCTTTAAGAGAGGGCTCAACCCACCAAATTCCCACAAAATTTGCTCATTCCAAGGAGTTAAATGTAACAGCTGTTTTCAGGGGAGAACAGTCCCATTTATCAGCGGACACTCAGTGAAGGACTGTATGTGTAGTTTTCAGTGTATCTTACTGTTACTTATTAAATCTTCAACACAGATTTCAAGCTTTGGAGATATGTGAAAAGATTAAACATATGTTTCTCATTATTAGGAACTCAGCAAGTGGAATATAGGTGATATACACCAATAAACCATAATAAAATGTAACTTTTAGATCACTTATCATTGTACAATTTGGGGGTATTTAGTACATTCACAATCAAACCATCACTATCTAGTTCCAGAATTACTTTTGTCATTCCAAAAGGAGACTCTGTACCTAGTAAGCAGTCACTCTTCGTTCCCATTTCAGTAAAATCATGAACATAATTTCTTTAAACCATTTTATCATCTTATCCATAAAAGATCAGACTGACAATCCAGAAAAAAAAAATCTTCCAAGAAATCCAGTGGGAATAACTATATTGTCACATATGTAATATATTTGAAGACTAATTAAAAACATGGTTTTATTCTGGGGGCACCTGGGTGGCTCAGTCAATTAAGCGTCCAACTTCAGCTCAGGTCATGATCTTATGGTCTGGGAGTTGGAGCCCCTGCATCTGGCTCTGGGCTGACAGCTAAGAGCCTGGAGCCTGCTTCAGATTCTGTCTCTCTCTCTCTGACCCTCCCCTACTCTCACTCAAACACACACACACACACACACACACACACACACTCTCTCTCTCTCTCTCTCAAAATAAATAAACGTTAAAAAATTTTAATAAAAAGTATGGTTTTATTCTGGCTAAGTTTTAGCCCTATTTCTAGGAGTAGGATAATTTCTTTTAATGTTTATTTTTGAGAGACAGAGCACAAGCAGGGGAGGGGCAGAGGGAGGAGGAGACGCAAAGCAAAGCAGACTCCAGGCTCTGAGCATCCCTTCTCTCTTATTCATGAATACCCAGGACTTCCAGGAATATAAGGAAAGGCTTTAATGTGACAAATAGATCCAAAGAAACAGATTAGAGCAACTTGGAAGAAACAGTGGATTCTATGGATTCTTCAAAGACTTAACAATTTTCTGAGAGATAATACTCCGCTCAAAACAAAAACAGTTATTAAAAAGAAACATCTAGAAAACAAAGCAAAGCTCTTGGAAATTAAAAAATATGGTGACAGGGGAAAAAAATCAATAGGACTGGAAGATAAAGTTGAAGAAACCTCCCCAAAAGTGGAACAAAATTACAGATGGAAAAATAGGAGAAAAGATTAAACACAGCAGGTCAGTAGAGGAAATCCATCATCTGAACAGTAAGAGTTCCAGAAAAAGAAAGCAAGAAAACAGTGGAGAAGCAACATTCAATGAAGTAATTACATTAGTTCTCCAGGACTGAAGAACATTAAGATTTTGATCAGAAGAGTTCAGAGTGCTGAGCACATAGGGTGAAAACAGACCATCACCAAGATATATCATCACAGATCACTGGGGGAAAACAACAGTTCTAAGAGCTTCAAGAGAAAAGAAAACTGGTCACATAAATATGTCTTCTAGCAGCCATAGTAGAGCAATGCCTTTGAAATTCTGGATGAAAATGATATCCAACTGCATGCTATTAAACTTATCAATAATAGAAGATAATAAAGGCATTTTCAGATACTTACAATCTTAAGCATTTTACCTGTCACACAAATTAAACATGGGAACACACAAGACAAAACCAGGAAATCCAACATAAGAGACAAAGGGAATCACAAGGATGGCAATATGCAGTGGAGGGAAATTAGTCAGAGTGGAGCAGGGGCAAGGGCTTGCTCCATAGCTGTGCTGACCTTCCCCTCAAAGTGAATGAAGGCACAGTGAAAGTCAATGGAACCATCACTTTTATTGATGATTTTAACAAGAATGATAGTGGATGCCAGAGACCAGGAAAAGTGTATGTTCCTAACACAAATGATGTAAACAGAAGCTTTAGGACTCTCTTTTTCAATTAATATCTTAGCAAGAGCATTTTTTTCTAAAACTGAAAAGCAGAAATAAAAATCTTGCTTAACTGAAAGGAATTCTAGGGACTCCTGGGTGGCTCAGTTGGTTAAGTATCCGACTCTTGATTTCAGCTCAGGTCATGATCTCATGGTGGTTTGTGGGATGGAGCCCCTATGTTAGGCTCCACACTGGCAGTACAGAGCCTGCTTGGGATTCTCCCTCCCTCTCTCTGCCCATCCCCCACTCATGCAGATACACAGGAAGTCGCTTACAACAGTGGCCTATAGGAGTGGTGAGCCTCTGGGAAAGAAAGGAGACTTTGCCATTCACTGTTTTATTCTTTTGACTTGTGTATCCCAAATAGTAATTGTTCAAATATGAATATATTCCCTAAGTTAAAGAGATGGAGTGATGGAGTGAAAAAAACTGACCATGTATAGTAGCATGTAGTTTAATAAAACTTACCTCAGTTTTAAGTATATAAAACTATTTAATATATATTAATAAGTTCACTATAAATGTACTTAATGGACGGTGATGGAAACCGTTTCTTTTGTAGGCTACAAAGAAGTTTGAAAGTGCTAAACCAAATGTCTCTGTAACTATAAAAATCCTTTCCTACAATACTTACTGAGCAGCCACTGGGTCTTGGCTCCTACCAGATCTAAAATGTTTGTGCACCAGTGGGTTAGATGTGTATATGGAATCAGAAAACATCCATCTTTCTGTTAGTATCCAGGTGCAGTGTCCATTTGTGTCTACTCTTGGCCTTCCTATATAATTTAGTGCTTGGGAGAGACTCTAGACAATTGAGAATTTAGGGCTTTGTAGAACATACCACTTTGAAGAAACTGAAAAAAAAAAAGATGACAGGACATTATTGTTACACCATTTTTTTAAATAAGGGATTTTTAAAAAAATTTTTATTTACTTTTGAGAGAGAAAGAGAGAGCGCGAGTGGGGAAGGGGCAGAGGGGGAGGGAGACACAACCTGAAGTGGGCTCCAGGCTCCTAGCTGTCAGCACACAGCCCAATGCAGGGCTTAAGCTTAGGGACCACAAGATCATGACCTGAGACGAAGTCACTTAACTGACTAAGCCACCCAGGTGCCCCTGTTACATTATTTTTTTTAATCAAGAGGAACATTATTCTAAAATAGAAACATTGTTAATAAAATCACAGGTCTACTCCAAGATTCCTTAATATCTTTTGTAATATTCCATTCAGAAGGCAGAAAACGACCAGGTCTTTCCCTAAGGAAGGGTGCAAATGGAATGCAATACTGCATTAGTGCACTGTACAGAAATCACAGGGAGGACAAGGAAATAATCTTTTAATTCCCCCTCTCCTCCATAACTTTTGCTGAAGAACTGCTCACTTGACATCCTAGAAACTATCTTGCTGAGTTCTGTCACTATAATCTAGAAGCAATGAATCTTCTCCAGTTAGCATAATGAATGTGACACTGCCTACATCCATCCTGTGGGATAGCTAAAAGGACAAACCCTCGGCATCACACATCAATCTATTAGAGAAATCATGCATATAGTTATTTTTGTCAAGATCTTCCAATTTAATATTTTTTAAATAACTAAAATATAATCAAGGTCACATGGAACTATACACAAACATACCCTGTTCACTATTGTTCAGCTTCATAGCAACAACACCATGGGATAGTCAAGGGCACAATCACAGTTTTAAAAATTAAGAGTGAGAAGTAAACACAACAGGACATTTGCACAATGGCAGAGAATCCTGTTCTTGGCAGTAGACAGAAAATGATTGGCTAAAGAAATAGTTACAGATAGGCATAAGCTAGAGTCTAAGTATCATAATCACAGGATATTTAAATGAGGATATGTATAACTATAGTTGTATGTATAGTTATATGTATAACTATAGTTGTATGTATAGTTATACATATCCTAAAAGTCTAATATTTTACGTTAGTAGCTTCTTATATAAAGGTTAAAACAAAAACCTACGAAAAACCAACCTAAGTCATTCTTTTTTCCTTAATTAACCATTTTACTCCAAGTTTGACTGAAGTCATGAGACAGTCTAGCTTAATGGCCTAGAAAAAGTTTTCTAGTTGCAAGATGCCTTAATCCTTAATTAATAAGCCCAAAGTGAACAATGAATTCGATATAAAAATTGTGAAACAAGGATATATTTCCTAGAATTTGAAAAACTGGAGACTTAAGGCAGATGGTTAACACCCAGAGGCCCCTTAAGTTATATTAAAATGACACCTTGGAAATATCTTATAGCAAAACATAATTTTCTCTTAGATTTTATCATATGGGTGAAACTGTTCAGGCCAGTAAAGAATTCATGGGAGAGCTGTGTGGTTAGGCTGCACCAAGGCAATCCCCCTCTGAAGTATCCACAGAAGGAAAATGACTTGGTACCCTGTGGTTTGTACTTATCCTCAGCAAGACAGCCTAGTCCCCTTAACCCACTGTTTACCTGGGAAAAGATTGTAAAAATACTTCTGTAAGAGGTAAAGACAATAAGAACCTATAAGTACACTCTGCAAAGATGTGAAAATGTCAGAGAAGGAGCACCACATGCTGATTTTAACAGCTTTTTTACTGGAGGAATCCATTGTGTATACACCATAGGAAAATTGTACCCCCCCCACCCCCAGAAAAAGGTCATGCAGAAAAATTAGATTCATAAAAGAATGTATGTAATTCAAAGTAGGCAAAAATATGGCATATGTTTAAAAAAAATATGCAAAGTAATTTCACTACGGAATACCTTAGTTGGCATGTGACTTAGTACTATTTACTATTAACCAGATCTGATTATTCTAATAAATCTCTAATATATCTTTTCTGGAATATCTATTTTTAAAATATATCTTTTTAAAAAATTTTTATTTTTAATTAATGTTTATTTTTGAGAGAGAGACAGAACACAAGTCGGGGAGGGGCAGAGAGAGAGGGAGACAGAATCTGAAGCAGGCTCCAGGCTCTGAGCTGTCAGCTAATAACCTGACGTGGGGCTTGAACCCACAAACCATGAGATCATGACCTGGGCCGAAATCAGACACTTAACCGACTGAGCCATCCAGGCGCCCCTAAAATATATCTATTTTTAAGACAGAACATAAAACTTGTATTTGTGAATCCAGTATAAGCTATCTTGCCTGGTATCTTCATGGATCCAAGATATTAAAAGATTAATAAAATAATTCTTTAAAAACCTCAAGTTACAGATTTAACAAATAATATATTTCCTCAAGTTTTCTGGATTATCCTACTAAAAATAACTTGTATTAATTAATGTACTCTGGATTTCCAGATATAAATACCAGTCAATGGTTGGCTGGTCACTGAATCATAAGTAAAATTATTCTTAGAACTGGGTCATAATATATGGAATGCCTTAACTTTTCTTAGTTCAAAACCTGTAATTTTACCCTAAAATACATAATCATGTCCTTTTATGTGCTTTAAGCTGACATATTGACTGTACAGTCTATACTTTGTAAGACAGCAGGTAACTCTAGCACGGAAGAAATTATATAATGTGGCATGGGGGATGACTTCAGTGGCATTATTCCATTTTTATTTATCCAGACTGTTGCTTTTAGCCCTGCATTAAGACCTCCTTGTATATCAGTTTCTAGTGTGTCACCAACAATCACACAGTCCCCAGGCTGTACTCCAAGGAGACTACAGCAGTAATAAAATATGGAAGGTGATGGTTTCTCTTCTTTCTGCTCTCCACCTACAACGATAGCATCAAAATAGGACTGGCAGGCACAAGCCTCGATCTTCTCCCTTTGGGTCTGGCAGTCTCCATTTGTTAGTAAAAGTAGGCGGACCTCCTTTCGAAGTTCAGTGAGCATGGCTTTGACATCTTCTGCTAGTATCATATGCTGTAAACGTGTAGATTTCCACAGGAAATAACATTCTTCAGCCAATATCCTATTGGCTGCACCACCCTTTGTTTCCTGGATTGCTTCTTCCCAATGTAAAGTCCTGAGATCATTAATGCAAGTACTGGAAGGATGAAAACATTCCTTGCTGAGTTTAACTTGCACTTTGTCACAGATGGTTTTAGCCTCTTCTTTGTAATGGTATTTTGATTGTAAGAGCTTTATCACCTAAATAAAAGAAAATAAGTCTATTAACACACTTCAGGTCTTTAATAGGCATGCCCTGAGGAGCCACACTCCTATAATCTCAGAGCAGAGATTCTAACTCCATATGTCTGCCTTAAGGCAGCTCTATTAGCACACCATTTGTAGTGGGAATATAAAAATATAGAGAATACCAGAGTGAAGATCTCCCAACCTCTCTCTACAGAACTCATTCATATATTTAACCAATTTCTATTCTAAGTGTCTTCATAGATAGCTCATAACAACCCTTCATTTGGCAGTCCACCATCTTTTATTCTGGTTATGAAGAAATAGAAAGAAAACTTATATTTATATTCAGTAAAAACATTTTAAATTCCTCAAAACCATTATTTAGACTCTTCCAAAAATAATGCTGGTTCATCCAACCTTTTCTTATCTATGTCCATTTTATGTTGTGAAGGCCTAAAGTGACCACCATATAAAATGGAACCTAATTCTGTTCTTTTAGAAACATATATTCAATTCTAATGTAATCAAGCATGTTCTGTGATTTCAGCCATTTAATGACCCAGTGCTTTGTCCAAACCTAGTTCTCCAGATAAAAATCTTCAACAAGTTCTGAGTCACACTCTGTTACACTGGTTCTGAATCCCCCATTAGAATTACATGCTCTCTCTCATGTTCCACATCTTTTTATCTTAGCTTTTATTGCATTAGATTCTTTTCTATTTGGCCTGTCTTCTAACATTTACTAAGACCCAATGCTCACATACATTATTTCTAACCTTTTCCACAACTCTGCAAGCGTTTTTGAAATGAAGAAATGGAAGTTCAGAACTGTTAAGTAACTTGCCCAAGTTGGGATTTAAATCCACACTTGCCTACTTCCAAAGCACACATGCTTGCCTTTACACTATTGTATTAGGCAGTAGAGACTGGATCTGTTGTCCTTATGACATGATCTGGTGGGGAAAATAAGCAGGTATGTAACCACCATAAATGCTGGCTTGAGTGCCATGACAGTCTTGTAAATAACAATGGAAATAAAATTCAAGAAGCAAGTCATTCCACAGGGTTATTGGATAAGGCTTGGCAGAGAAGATAACATTTAAACCAAGGTGTTAACAAGCCAATAATATGGGCATGGGAGGATAAAATCATTCTAGACAGAAAGAAGAGCATGAACAAAGATACAGAGCTTAGAATTTTGAGAACTGGGAAAGGTGAGAAGCAGAGTTCAAGATGAAATTCAAGGCGTGTGAGGGAGGATAGTAAGATATGGGGCCGGAGAGGCTATTTGCAACTGGTTTGTGAAAGGCCTTCAATCTCAGGCTGGGGCAGAGGCTACCCAAATCCCCTTGGTATGCACTATTCCCATAATGCCTATACCTTCATACTGTGATTAGGTAGACTTCTCTGTTCAAGAGCTTTATTTGACCACAGGAGCACCCATGCACATAGGCTAGGGTGGAAGTGTTACCCTGGGAAAAGGCCTCAACCAATGAGGGGCAGAAAATGGTAGATAAATATCTCCACTTTCTTGTCCCTTGGAAAGGACAATTGAAGCATGTTCTCTTCATGCTGTGTCCCAGAGTTCCCTAGCTGTTTACACCAGTAACCTGCTCATTTAAACTTTCCTTCTTTGTATGATTCCACCACTCTCCTAGAGTACTTCCAAGGATCACCTCCCAAATGGATTACGTGCATCTGAAGTCCCTGTCTTAGGGACATCTGGGGAAAGATGACAACGCGAAGACATTTTTGGATCTTTGAATGATGAGTGCAAGACACAAAACTGGGAACAAAAGTTATCTGTTGTTGGACCAAAGTGGTCAAACAAGTTTAAATGTGTTGCCCTAAACTATATAGGGAACAAGTAGTATGCTACTCACAAGACTGAATTAACAATTCACCTACTGAAAAGGGGAAAGAGATTAATAAACACATCCTTCTTCCTTCAGAGTATAAGAGTCACATCAAAAGTAAAGGAAATAGTGCGAGGGGCAAGATGGCGGAATAGCATGGAAGTTTTTTTGCGTCTCTCATCCCTAAAATACAGCCATATCAAAACTAAACCATCCTGCACACCTAGAAAACTGATCTGAGGATTAACACAACAATTTTCACAACCTGAACCACAGAACTCAGCAGGCACGTTGCACGGAGAGGTGAACTGGGGGAGAGAGAAGCTGCGGAGGGCAGGGAGCTGTTTTGCTTGTGGAGAGAGGATGGAGATGGGAGAAGAGCAACCCCTCCCTGCCCGAAAGCAGCTACAGAGAAAAGAAAGAGTTAGCAAGGGACTTAACAAAAAAAGGGAGAAAGGAGAAAGGAGAGGGTTTAAATTCCATTAAGACTCTATAAACAGGGGGAGCACAGAGCCTGAAACTCCACAGCTAGATACCAGGTGGTGCTCTGGTGAGAAGGGCAAATCACCAGGGGTAGAAAGTGAGGTCCTTGGCCCACATGGGGAGAGGTGGTTCCCCTGCTGGGAGGACATTTGGTAGAGGTAGTGTGGCCACCCCACAGGCAAAGGTCCCAGTGGATCCTGAAGAACAACCACATTTGCTGGTGCTGGAACAAGGACATTAAGTGGGAACCTGGGTGCCAGATGTGTGTTGTGATTTACCATAATCCCTGAAACACTGCTGCTACATGATTGTGAAAATTTTCTGGGGTGGGTTGGCACCCAACCACAGTCTTTGGGCAAAGGCAGGAGCAAGGTTCTGCAAATATTACTGGGGGCAGGTGGGCACCAGGCCATTGCTCGGTAAGACCCGCCTCCAGAGGGTCATAACAGGTCAAAGCCACAGTCCCTCAGAAGTGAGATGCAAAACACAGCCGCATCTAAGATAAAACTCAGGAGGGAGATGCTGGCCTGGCAACCTGACAGTTTGGTCACAGACAGTGTAAAAGTGGGAATGGATGGACTGGAGACAAAGGACAGGTGCCCGATTGCTGATCGGGGAGAACAGAGTTCTGATACTAGAGACTAGGGAGCTGGGTGATACCATTTTACCCCTCCTGCGCAGGTGCATACACACCTACATGTGCCACAACAATCAACCCCAGTAAGCTAAGAAGCGCCATCTAGTGGAGAATGGAGACATTACACTAAGCCCCACCCAACTAGGCCAACCTTGCTCTTCAAGAACACCACAAATCTCTCTGCCTGCTTACTTTACAGACTATAAAGTGCTTCATAGTCGAACTTCTAGCGGAAATCGATGTAATTTCAATCGTATTTCGGTCTGTTCACTGGTCCATCTATTCAATTATTTTTTTTTCTTTTCTTATTGTTCAGTACAGAAAGAGAAAACATTTATTCTCATTTTCAATTTCTGTTAAAAATATCTCTTTAAATTTTTTCTAATTTTTTTTACTTTTTGAAAATTTTCAAATTCTATTTTACTTCCATCATTTCATTTTATTCTATTTTATTGTATTCATTTTTAAAGTTTTCAAACATTTTCCTTTTTTTTCCTTTTATTATCTTTCCCTTTTTTTCTTTAATCTGTCAAGCTCCTTTCAATAACCAAAAAAAAAAACCAAACCTAGACTCTAGCATCATATATTTGATTTTGTGTGTGTGTGTGTTGGTTTTAATTTTTTAATTTCAATTTTTTTTACCTTATTAATTCCTTTTCTTCCTTCAAAATGATGAAACAAAGGAATTCATCCAAAAAAAAAAAAAAAAAAGAACAGGAAGAAATGACAGCCACGGACTTCATCAACAATGATACAACCAAGATGTCTGAACCAAAATTTAGAATCACGGTAATAAAACTTGCTGGGGTTGAAAATAGATTAGAATCCCTTTCTGCAGAGATAAAAGAAGTAAAAGCTAGTCAGGATGAAATAAACAATGCTATAATTGAGCTGCAATCTCGAATGTATGCCATGGCAGCCAAGGTTGGATGAGGCAGAGCAGCGAATCAGCGATATAGAGGACAAATTTATGGAGAATAATGAAGAAGAAAAAAGAGGGAGATTAAGCAAAAGAGCATGATTTAAGAATTAGAAAAATCAATGACTCATTAAAAAGGAACAACATCAGAATCATAGGGTCCCAGAAGATGAAGAAAGAGAAAAAGGGGCAGAAGGGCTATATGAGCAAAGCATAGCTGAAAACATTCCTAATCTGGGGAAAGACACAGACATCAAAATCCAGGAAGCACAGAGGACTCCCATTAGATTCAACAAAAACTGACCATCAACAAGGCATATCATAGTCAACTTCACAAAATACTCAGGTAAGGAAAGAATCATTAAAGCAGCAAGGGAAAAAAGTCCTTAACCTACAAGGGAAGACAGATCAGGTTTGCAGCAGATCTATCCACAGAAACTTAGCAGGCCAGAATGGAGTGGCAGGATATATTCAATGTGCTGAATCAGAAAAATATGCAGCCAAGGATTCTTTATCAAGCAAGCCTGTCATTCAAAATAGAAGGCGAGAAAAAAAGTTTCCCAAACAAAAATTAAAGGAGTTTGTGGCCACTAAACCAGCCCTGCAGGAAATTTTAAGGAGGATTCTCTGAGGGAAGAAACATCTCCCTCCCTCCCCCTCTCTCTCTCTCTCTGTGTGTCTGTGTGTGTATACACATCAAAAGCAACAAAGAATCGAAAGGACCAGAGAACACCACCAGAAACTCCAACTCTACAAGCATCATAATGGCAATAAATTCATATCTTTCAGTATCCACTCTAAATGTCAATGGACTCAATGTTCCAGTCAAAAGACATAGGGTAACAGAATGGATAAGAAAACAAGATCCATCTATATGCTGTTTACAAGAGACCCACTTTAGACCTAAAGACACCTTCAGATTGAAAATAAGGGGATAGAGAACAATCTATCATGCTAATGGTTGACAAAAGAAAGCCAGAGTAGCCATACTTACATCAGACAATCTAGACTTTAAAATAAAGACTGTATCAAGAGATGCAGAAGGGCATTATATCAAAATCAAGGGGTCTATCCACCAAGAAGACCTAACAATTGTAAACATTTATGTGCCAAATGTGGAAACACTCAAATATATACATCAATAAATCACAAAGAAACTCATCGCTAGTAATACCATAGTAGTAGGAGACTTTAACACCCCACTCACAGCAATGATCATTTGATCATCTAATCAAAAAATCAACAAGGAGGGGCGCCTGGGTGGCTCAGTCGGTTGGGCGTCTGACTTTGGCTCAGGTCATGATCTTGCGGTCCGTGAGTTCGAGCCTCGCATCAGGCTCTGTGCTGACAGCTCAGAGCCTGGAGCCTGTTTCAGATTCTGTGTCTCCCTCTCTCTCTGACCCTCCCCCATTCATGCTCTGTCTCTCTCTGTCTCAAAAATAAATAAACGTTAAAAAAATTAAAAAAAAATCAACAAGGAAACAATGGCTTTGAATGACACACTGGAGCAGATGGACTTAACAGATATATTCAGAACATTTCATCCTAAAGCAGCAGAATATACATTCTTCTCCAGTGCACATGGAACGTTCTCCCAAATAGACCACATACTGGGACACAAATCAGCCCTCAGCAAGTGCAAAAAGATCGAGATCATACCGTGCATATTTTCAGACCACAATACTATAAAACTCAAAATCAACTACAAGAAAAAATGTGGAAAGGTAACCAATACTTGGAGACAAAAGAACATCTTACTGAAGAATGAATGGGCTAACCAAGTTAAAGAGGAAATTAAAAAGTACACGGAAGCCAATTAAAATGATAACACCAGAGCCCCAAACCTCTGGGATGCAGCAAAAGCGGTCATAAGAGGGAAATATATAGCAATTCAGGCCTTCCTAGGAAGGAAGAAAGGTCTCAGATACACACCTAACCTTACACCTTAAAGAGCTGGAAAAAGAACAGCAAATAAAACCCCAAACCCGCAGAAGACAGGAAATAATAAAGATTAGAACAGAAATTAATGCTATCAAACCCAAAATGAAAGAGTAGAACAGATCAATGAAACCAGAAGCTGGTTCTTTGAAAGATTTAACAAAATTGATAAACCCCTAGCCAGTTTGTTTCAAAAAGAAAAAGGAAAGGACCCAAATAAATAAAACCAAGAATGAAAGAGGTGAGATCACAATCAACACAGCAGAAATACAAACAATAATAAGAGAATATTATGAGCAATTATACGCCAATAAAATGGGCAATCTGGAAGAAATTGATAAATTCCTAGAAACATATAAACTACTAAAACTGAAACAGGAACAGAAAATTTGAACAGACCCATAACCAGTAAAGAAATAGAACTAGTAAACAAAAGTCTCCCCCAAAACAAGAGTCCGGGGCCAGACGGCTTTCCACGGGAATTTTACCAAACATTTAAGGAAGAGTTAACACCTATTCTCTTGAAGGTGTTCCAAAAAATAGAAGTGGAAGGAAAACTTCTAAACTCTTTCTATGAAGCCAGCATTACCTTGATTCCAAAACCAGACAGAGACCCTATTAAAAAGGAGAACTGTAGACCAATTGCCCTGATGAACATGGATGCAAAAATACTCAACAAGATACTTGTCAACCAGATCCAATACATTAAAAAAATTATTCACCACGACCAAGTGGGATTTATACTTGGGATGCAGGGCTGGTTCAATACCCACAAAACAACCAATGTGATACATCACATGAATAAAAGAAAATACAAGAACCACATGATCCTCTCAATAGATGCAGAGAAAGCATTTGACAAAATACAGCATCCTTTCTTAATACAAACCATCAAGAAAGTAGGGATAGAAGGATCATACCTCGAGATCATAAAAGCCATGTATGATAGACCCACCGCTAATATCCTCCTCAATGGGGAAAAAATGAGAGCTTTCCCCTTAAGATCAGGAACAAGACACAGATGTCCACTCTCATCACTGTTACTCAACATAGCCTCATCAATCAGACAACACAAAGAAGCAAAATGCATCCAAATCAGCCAGGAGGAGGTCAAACTTTCACTCTTCGCAGATGACATGATACTCTACATGGAAAACCCAAAAGCTTCCACCAAAAAACTGCTAGAACTTATCCATGAATTCACCAAAGGGGCAGGATATAAAATCAATGCACAGAAATTGGTTGCATTCCTATACACCAATAAAGAAGCAACAGAAAGAGAATCAAGGAGTTGATCTCATTTACAATTGCAACAAAACCCATAAAATACCTACGAATAAATCTAACTAAAGAGGTGAAAAATCTATACAGTGAAAACTTATGAAAGAAATAGAACACACAAAAAAATGGAGAAACATCCCATGCTCCTGGATAGGAAGAACAAATATTGTTAAAAAGTCTGTACTACCCAAAGCAATCCACATATTCACTGCAATCCCTATCAAAATAACACCAGCATTATTCACAGAGCTAGAACAAACAATCCTAAAATTTGTATGCAATCAGAAAAGACCCTGAATAGCCAAAGCAATCTTGGAAAAGAAAACCAAAGCTGGAGGTTTCACAATCTTGGAATTCAAGCTGTATTACAAAGTTGTAATCATCAAGACAGCATGGTACTGGCACAAAAACAGACACTCAGATCAATGGAACAGAATAGAAAATCCAGAGATGGACCCACAAATATATGGCCAACTAATAATTGACAAAATAGGAAAGAATATCCAATGGAATAAAGACAGTGTCTTCAGCAAGTGGTGCTGGGAAAACTGGACAGTCACATGGAGAAAAATGAACCTGGACCACTTTCTTACATCATACACAAAAATAAACTCAAAATGGATGAAAGACCTCAATGTAAGACAGGAAGGCATTAAAATCCTCGAAGAGAAAGCAGGCAAAAACCTCTTTGACTTCAGCTGGAGCAACTTCTTATTTAACAAGTCTCCAGAGGCAAGGGAAACAAAAGCAAAAATGAATTCTTGGGACTTCATCAAAATAAAAAGCTTCTGCACAGTGGAGGAAACAATCAACTAAAAGGCAAGTGACAGAATGGGAGAAGATATTTGCAAACAACATAGCAGATAAAGGGTAGTATCCAAAATCTATAAAGAACTTATCAAACTCAACACCCCAAAAATAAATAATCCAGGGGCGCCTGGGTGGCTCAGTCGGTAAAGCGTCCGACTTCAGCTCAGGTCATGATTTCACGGCTTGTGAGTTCGAGCCCCATGTCAGGCTCTGTGCTGACAGCTCAAAGCCTGGAGCCCGCTTCTGATTCTGTGTCCCTCTTTCGCTCTCCCCCTCCCCCCCCAATTGTGCTCGCTCTCTCTCTCTCTCTTTCTCTCTCAAGAATACATAAAACATTAAAAAAATTAAAAAAAAATAAGCCAGTGAAGAAGTGGGCAAAAGACATGAATAGACACTTCTCCAAAGAAGACATCCAGATGGCCAACAGACACCTGAAAAAATGCTCAACATCACTCATCATCAGGGAAATACTAATCAAAACCACAATGAAATACCACCTCACACCTAGTCAGAATGGCTAACATTCACAACTCAGGCAACAACAGATGTTGGTGAGGATGCAGAGAAAAAGGATCTCTTTTGCACTGCTGGTGGGAATGCAAACTGGTGCAGCCACTCTGGAAAACAATATGGAGGTTCCTCAAAAAATTAAAAATAGAACTACCCTACAACCCAGCAATTGCACTACTAGGTATTTATCCAAGGGAGGGGCACATGCATCCCAATGTTTACAGCAGCACTACACAATAGCCAAAGTATGGAAAGAGCCCAAATGTCCATTGAATGATGAATGGATAATGAAGAAATGGTACATATATACAATGCAGTATTACTCAGCAATCAAAAATAATGAAATCTTATCATCTGCAACTACGTGGATGGAAGTAAAGGGTATTATGCTATGTGAAATTAGTCAGAGAAAGACAAATAGCACGTGACTTTACTCATATGAGGACTTTAAGATACAAAACAGATGAACACAAGGTAAGGGAAGCAAAAATAATACAAAAATAGGGAGGAGAACAAAACAGAAGAGACTCTTAAATATACAGAACAAATAGAGGGTTGCTGGAGGGGTTGAAGGAGGGGAGACGGGCTAAATGGGAAAGGGGCATTAAGGAATCTATTCCTGAAATCATTGTTGCAGTATATGCTAACTAACTTGGATGTAAATTAAAAAAAAAAAAAAAATTAAAAAAAAAGTAAAGGAAATATTGTTCAGGCTATTTTTGCTCATCAAAAAATGCAAGAGTTAAGAAAAGTCTTAGTCCAAGAAAAATATACCAATCCTAAGAATTTTAGATGAAGGCAAAGTTTAATTTCAATGAACAAACCAAGCTTCTTCAGCTTTCACACTAATGTCACCATCTTTTCTAACAATGTCAGT
Organism: Panthera onca; assembly: GCF_046562875.1. Lineage (NCBI taxonomy): Eukaryota > Metazoa > Chordata > Mammalia > Carnivora > Felidae > Panthera > Panthera onca. The sequence continues at coordinate 89,978,241 of NC_138341.1, read as the reverse complement.
TGAATTACTCTTGAGCTATGATGGAAGGCCACTAAGTTTTAGCAACCCTATTGCTACACAATAAAAGAACACAGGCCCCTAGAAGTCCACAGTTATTGAGCTTAAATAGGAGCTAGCTCATAGTTAGCAAACTGAAAGCTCCCCATAAACATCCCATTTCCTGTTACTGCAATTGCCAATTCATTTCTTATGTTCTCAGGGCTCTTAAAAAGCAGAATTAGCTTACCTTAAAGTGGAGTCTTCTAAAGATATAGAATACCACTTTCAAGTTTTGCAATTTCTTCCAAGTATATCCTCTGAATTAACTTTTCCATTTTTTTTTTTTTTTCACACAGCAAGTAATTACAGATTCATTTGGTATCACAAGTAGCATTTTAACATTAACACATTAGGGGAAAAGTTTATCAGTCATTTATACATTAATATTAATTAAAACAGAAATAGCACCTATTGAATCACTAGATTTTATACCTGAAACTAATGTTAACATTGTGTCAACTATATTTCAATAAAAACAAAAACACCTAAGTTGAATTAGTACACGCTATTACTAGTGCACACAATCTTCATGCCCCAACTGAGAAAATGAGAGTTTTGATTGAATTGGGGGTGGAGTAAAACGATCTCTAACTTGGAGGTGTGATGACATTTTATGCAAGGGGTAAGGCTAGCCTGAAAAGGATTCTGCGCACAGTTAAGCCCACTAAGTACTTAGGGGCATGAAGAAAGGAGCCCTAAGACAGTAAAGGGGGAGGGGGATCAATTTGATGTCATAGGATAAACTCAAACTTCTAGTTCAAAACTCTATTTAAGACTCATGTTAACCAATACAAAAAGAAGACTGTATCCTACTCCTGCTTTCTGGACCCAGAATTAAAGTTAGTATCATCACTACTAGCTTTTAGCTGATTGTGATTGCGATTTAAACACTTTCTGAGGGATAGAGTGGGAACTATATAACACTTTACAATACTATGATAGTATGTGAAGTGGCTGAATTCCAAATAAAACTGAGTTAAGAATATATGCTCACAAGGGCACCTGAGTGGCTCAGTCGGTTGAGCCTCTGACTCTGGATTTCGGCTCAGGTTATGATCTCATAGTTCATGGGTTCGAGACCCATGCGGGGCTCCACACTGGCAGCGTGGAGCCTGCTTGGGATTCTCTCTTTCTCTCTCTGCCCCTCCCCAGCTCTCTCTCTCTCTTTCAAAGTAAACAAAAACAATTTTTAATAAAAAAATAAAAAATACATGCTCACAAAATAGGACTGCCTGCATAGAGTCTACCAATTCAAGCAGCTCTTGTGCTATTTTAGCTCAAGTCTTTCCTCAAACATCATTTATTCTATGTGACCTATCTGACCAACCTATTTAAAATTACAATTCATTCTCCCCTCCACTTTTCTGAACATACTTATAAATAAATATACATCTAATGTATTATGTTCACAGTCATCCCCACTAGAGAGTAAACTCACAAATGCAGAAATCTTTTCTGCTCTGTTCACTGAGAAACTGCAATTTCCTGTGGACAGCTTCCTCTTGGGTAGTGACACTGACAGGCCTGAAGAGGGTGGAAAGAAACAACTTTCCCAGAAAGGGAAATGGCTCCTTCTCCCCAAGCCCAAGGCAATGGCTAAGACCTTTCCTCCCCTTCTCCTTTCAATAGACTATTTATGAAAGCTGACATATTACTTCTGAACAGGCCAACATTTATGGATGATGTTGTATTCTTATGTGATAAAGCATTCCTTTTATAGTCAAAAGCACACACAAACTCTGCTCATTTGCTAGAATGTTTATAAAGGAGGTGGCAACTGAACCAAGTCTGGAAACCTGGATTTTTATTTATCTATCCATCCATCCATCCACCCATCCATCCATCATTTATTCAATATTTACCATGCATCAAATGAATGACTACAACAGTTTGTTCCCTCTTAAGAAGTTATTAAGTTGTAGGCATCTGAGTTACAAAACTTGTTAATATCCTTTGATAAGTATATCTTGAACAAAATACAGTGCTGGTATAAGGGAGGGTATAAAGACTAGGGAGAAATAGAATCTGACTTTTGTTCAGAAATTTCACTGTGGCAGGAATGTGAAGGATGAACTGGACATAGTGAACTTGGAGACACCACCACAGCAATAGTCCAGGTGACAGGGTAGATGGTATAATTCATCAAGTGAACATTTGGATGGCATCTACTTTCCAGGTTTAAATTAAACCTGGTAAAGATACTGAGGACTAATATCATTATTCAAATTTTAAAATAAGAATTTAAGATTTAGAGTGGTTACATAACTTGTTCAGGCACTTTCAGCTAGGTACTGGGAGAGCTGTGATTGAAACTCAAATGTCTAATTGTATTATTTATTTATTTTAAACATAATTTATTGTCAAGTTAGCTAACATAGAGTATATATGGTATGACCTTGGCTTCAGGAGTAGATTCCCATGATCATCACTTACATACAATACCCAGTGTTCATCCCAAGTGCCCTCTTCAATGACCATCACCCATTTTCCCCTCCCCCCATCAACCATCAGTTTGTTCTCTGTGTTTAAGAGTCTCTTATGGTTTTCCTCCCTCTCTGTTTGAAACTATTTTTTCCCCTTTCCTTCCTCCTTTGTCTTCTGTTAAGTTTCTCAAATTCCACATATGAGTGAAAACATATATGTGTCTTTCTCTGACTGACTTATTTCACTTACCAAATGCCTGATTTCAAAGCATGAACTCTTGGCCTATAGCATTATTTGGCCTAAACCAAGAATTTAATTGCAATATCCTGGGCCTGACCTGCCAAGAACGCAAAATATGCCCCTGAGGTCAAGGTAAAGGGTATAAAGATAAAAAGGATAGTCAATAGTGTGGAATGCCTCAGTAAAGTCATTAAGACAGACTTAAAATGTCCATTGATTCTGGCAATTTGGGAGGTGCCTAATGACCTGGCAAGTCTATTTCATTAGCAAGACAGAAACTGTATGTCAAGAGATTTAGTAATAAATAAAATGTGGAGATAATGTATATAGATTTCTTTTGAAAAACATGGCCGTCAACTGAGATAGGTAACATCTAGTGAAGAGAGAAGGATTCAAGGGAGGCATTCTTTTTAATTTTTTTAAGTGTGGGACAGACCTGAATATTCAGGAGTGGAATGCACCAACAAAGAGGATGAAGATCCAGGGAGTTAAAACCTAACTAATGAAGACTAAAGAGGTTGGAACACTCAGGGTTGGAAGGATTAGCTTTTGAAAGTGGGTTTTTCACATCTGATCACTTTTGGTTTTCTCCTTAGAGCTGAAGGCATTAGAAAGAAAAGGGGGATTAGAGGGCTTGAAAAGCATGGGAAAGGTCTGACACAACATTTGTGGGTATGGAAAGGAGAGGATGCTGCTGAGCAATGCCTCATGAAAGGAATGCTCTGTGAAGCACGGAGTTTGGGTGTCACCTCAGATATCTAAGGGTCACACCCACAGCAGGGAGACTGGAGGTGAATTCCTGCGGAGAAAATTCTCTGGAGTCAATTAAGTCCAGACTCGCCACTGACAGTTGCGTAACTTCTTGGGTTTCCTCAAAGATCCATCGAAGACCACTCAGTGCGGGTACGACTCTCCCGGAGGTCAACCGCGGAGAGGATGGCACTTAGCTGGTCTGAACCTGCCCTGGCAAGAAGCCAGAAGCCAGGTGTCTCCAAGTGTGGTATGAACGTCCATGTTTGTGGGCGACTCTGCCACCGTGGCAGTTTTAATGACATCCTTCCACGTCCCACAGCACTGGAAACAATTTCAAGAACCCAGCGTCCCAGAACCTGGGCGTAGCCAGGCAGGTAACCCAAGGGGCTGGGAGTGAGGGAAGGCAGCAGCACCAGCCAGCACCCCCTGCCCACTCGTCTTTCTTTCCCGATCCTTCCGACATGGGGCCAGGGGCCTCAAAGGACGAGAAGCCAGTGCCTCCGGGATGACCTGGCCCCGGTGCGGTTTCGGCGGAGATGGCACTGGAAAGATCAGGGGTGGGAAGACACCAAGGGGACAGGAAAGCGCGTGATACAGGGTGGGCGCACTGACCCTGCCCGGAGGAGGGCCGCGGGAGTCGGGACGTTACCTCCAACATGGCTTTTCTACTCGCCCCGGCCGTGTCGATGAGCGTGTTGTCCAGGTCAAAGAAAACGGCCCGTACCTGGTTCAAGACCATTCCGCCAACCGCGCGCGTACGGTTCCAACTCCGCCTCTGCCACCGCCACCCGCGCATGCGTGAAGAGGGACTGCGGGCATGGAAGACGTGGGCGGAGCCGTGAGGTCACCTGACCATTCCTTGCAGCCGGCGGGACTCCCGCGATGTGTCTCAATAGTGGAGTGTCCGAGACAGCGAGATACCGCGAGAGTCCGGAATCGCGGTCTGTTGGTAGCGACCGAAGTGTGCCACTGTCAGCGGGCGAGTAGTATCTGAACAGCTTCAGAGGGTGGAAGATTAGTGGCGCAGTTTGCTTCGTAGCCTCTTTCTGCTTATCTCTGTTTTCATGTTGCCCTCCTGGTGTGAGGAGAATATCATAACTGCCCTGGGGAGGTTTTCTGTGCCACGTGGCACCTGGGAAGGAGTCCGAGTAGCAGTGGCTTTTCCGCTTAGACGGGGTGGGGGGCTAGCGCATGGGGAGCTGCGGCCGATTCCGAAACTTCGCTGGTGGTTTGCTAACCCTAAGTTGGGATGTGAGTGCGTGTGTCTAGTACCCTGAGTTTGCGGTTACGGGACAGGTCACGTCAGTAGCAGGAATGCGAAGGGGGTGCAGAGGTGTGATATTTACCCTACTAGAGTCCAGTAACCATGTTAGAACTGGAGCCCTCACCAGTACATTTTTGAAAGATGTAGTTTGGATTCCTTGCGACCCCTGTTTGATGGCTGTACGTGAAAGACCGAGAGTTCTGTAGTGTCTGCTGTTTTGTCCACTTTGATTGCTTTTCCCGTTGCATTTCCAGGCTTTTGGGTACTTCATAAATGGATAGTTTTCGGGTATGGCAAGGGGGTGAGGTATCTAAACAGTTTATTAACCTCCAGAAGGGCAGTAACAACTTCTTTCTACTCTTAGCAGAACAAAGATATTGAAATTAATCTCAAATCTTCTAAATTGTCTCTGTGGGGTAACTTTACCGAAATGTAGATAATATGGTCATCATTAATGACCAGAAATTGTCTATCAGGTAGGATAGGGCTGCAGGCAAAATCTGCCACCAGAATTTTGTTGGATCTCTGATCAGAGTTTTTTTTACATTTCTAAAAGTGATTGGAAGAAATCAAAAAAGGAGTATTCATGACACGTGAGAATTATGTGAAATGCAAACTTTAGTGTCCGTAAATGGTTTCATTGGGACGCAACCACTTATTTATATATAGTCTTTTGATGCTTTTGCCCTGCAAGCAGAGTTGACTAGTTATACGTGAGACCATATGGCCTGCACAGCCATTTACTGTCTGGCACTTTGTAGATAAAATTTGCCCACCCCTGAGATACATGAGTAACAGTTGGGCTGCTGGTGTTCAGTAGAATTAGGTCAGTTGTCTTATCTTTATGTTAATAGTTTTTTCTTCTGCACTGGCATATTACAGTTTCTGTATGTTTTCAGCAGAATTTTAGAGTTAACCTCTCTTTGCTACTGTTGAAAACAAAGATATTTATTCTTCAAAAACATGACTGGTTACCCTGTTGATGGGCATGGCGAGTCTAACAATTTTGGTCATTTAGATTAACAATCACTGAAGTTATAATTACATTAATTGGAGTTAACCTTTTTTAGTTGTCTGAGATGTCAGAATAAATTAAGCATAAAATGGCTTATAGGGTACATGAAGCTTAGAGGATTGAAGCAGGTGTGTGTGTGTGTGTGTGTGTGTGTGTGTGTGTGTGTGTGTGTTTTCCTTTTCTCATGTGCATAGTTTGTTGACTGAGTCACAAATCCAAATCCAAACTCAGAGGACATATAGTAGTCTGTGTAATCCTTTTAAGGGGTTGGGTTTTTGACAGGTTTCTCTTCCTGACAAGTAGTCTAAAGGCATTCCTTGACCTGTCCACCTTTGCTACTTAAAGGGAGGTGATGGTCAGAAACAGTACTTTAATTCCTTCTAATTAGATGTCTCAAGTCTTTAGGATGTTTTAGTTAATATTTGTGAACCACTGAGTTTTCCTATAGCATTTAAGATAGATTTACAGGCTCCTCATAGGTGGGCCTCAGGTACAGTACTTAAAGTTGGTTAGCTTGACAAGTTTAACACTAGTAACTAGAGGAGGTGTTATTTGTGGACTCCAAGTTCTAAGTAAAAAAAGGGTAATTGTGAGACTTGATGTAGTAACACATAAAATGGAAACTAAACTAACTCTTCTTCTGTGTTCTACACTGTGTGTAGTGGCACAGCACTGTTGTGCCATTGCTGCTGCCCAGTGTTGGTCCTGGCCTTTCTTACCTTCAGGAAACTGTCAGGCCCTTCCTTCCCACCTCCTGTATACAAGTTCATTAAACTCCATGATCTCAGAAGAGAGGTTTGCCTTCTTGTTGGAAGTTTTCTCAGAATGGGGCATTGCTAGGTTGATAGCAATAAAATAGAAGCAACTGGAAGAGAATCACAGGTTCTCACTACATCTAGCTGTCATCAGTTGTATGCATCCACTTTGCCTGATATCCTTAAATGCCTTTCAGTTGTTCCCTACATCCCCAACCCTAGTTAGGGAAATCTTTTCAGCAGTTCTTCTTAATGCATCATCAAGATTTTCCCATCTTTTGAATCCACTCCAGTCAGCCTGTCAATCACAGTACTATACTGAAGCTACTCTTGCCAAGTTACCAGCAATCTTCACCTTACTAAATCCAATAGCCATTCTCTGCCTTCATGGTACCTATCCTATCAGCAGAGGGCACACTCCAGTTAACAGTTTACCAACATGCTACCAAAGTATTATCAGAATAGTGGTAGCTATTATTCAGGTGTGTGCACTTGAGCGCACACACACACACACACACACACACACACACACACTTCTCCAGGGTTTACGTATATTTGGAATTCTACAATCCTGTGCTTCTTATACTAAATCATTCAGGGGACAACGACAGAAGTATAAGTGTTTGTCTTTTCATAGTAAATACAGAATTGTTATCTTAAAGCTTGGAGTTGCAGTACTGAAACTATTCAGTACTATTCACTTGATTCTTTAGATTAATTCTTTAGGTTAATTTTATTGATTCTTTAGATTAATTCCAATTCTGTATATTTTCTTAATCATTAAAATTGATTAAGGATACGTTAAATCCTTAACCTATGTTATCTTTTACTAGACTATCCTCTTATTTTGTTATTGTTGGTTAGTTGGATCTAAGTCAAATATTTATTTGTCTGATTGTGCAAAACAGAATTTGACTCTTTCACATCCATGGCCAAAATCCTGTGCACAGCAAAACGGCCAGTGTGTCCCAGAGACCAGCAAGGTTTGTCATTCTTCACTTTGAAACAATGATACCCTTGATAAGAGAGGAGGTTCCACTGCCTGTGGTAAGCCAGGTCCTGCATTTCTGTAGCCTCATTCCTTTCCCTCTCTCAGCACATCAAGTGTCCTAGCCTTGTCCTTCAGAGGTCTCCATGTGCTGCACAGAGCTCCTCCTGGTGAGCAGTTTGTCTTAGCCTCTCAAGTCCAGTGCCTATTCTAGGATCCCAGGTTCTATTCCCCTACTAGGAGGAAGCAGCAACTTTCTTTTACAGTGACAGTTAGTTTTCTCATATCAATGGGGATATGTTCAAGACCCCTGGTGGATGCCTGAAATCATGGATAATACTAAACCATATATACAGTATGTTTTTTCCTATACATACATACCTAGGATAAAGTTTATAAATTAAGCATATTAAGGGATTAAAAACAATAGCTAATAATAAAATAGAATAATTATAAGAATATACTGTTAAGGAATACATAAATGTAGTCTGTCTCTCAAGATCTTTTACTGTACCTTACTCACCCTTCTTGTGATGATATGATAAAATGGCCATGTGATGAAATGAGGTGAAAGATAATAGGTGTTGTGATGTACACTTAGGCTACTATTGGCCTGATAATACATTAGAGGAAGAATCACCTGCTTTTAGACTGTGGTTGACTATGGGTAACTTGGTTGACCATGGGTAACTGAAACCACAGAAAGTGAAAATGGGGATGTATGTATCTCTTTATAGCCATCCAGGGTGATTTATGATTCTATTTCCGTCCCATTGGACAGTCAAACCTATGAGGGCAGAGACCTATGTCAGTTAAAAAAAATTTTTTTTAATGTTTATTTATTTTTGAGAGATACAGAGACAGAATGCGAGTGGATTGGGGCAGAGAGAGAGGGAGGCACAATTCGAACAAGGCTCCAGGCTCCAAGCTGTCAGCACAGAGCCCGACGCGGGGCTCGAACCCATGAGCCGTGAAATCATGACCTGAGCCGAAGTTGGATGCTCCACCGACTGAGCCACCCAGGCATCCCAAGACCTATGTCAGTTTAACTCACCAGTGTATCCTCAGAGACTAGCACTCTAGAAAGCATATAGTAGGTCCTCAATAGGTGTATATATATTTAAATGAATTAATGACAGCTTTGCCAGCCCCCCTCAATTCAGACCAGGGTCTGATGACTAGATCCATTTCATCTTCTCTTCCTCCACCTTACCTGCTGTGGGGAGAGATGGAGCAAACTGGAGAGTACATAGGGGGAGAGGTTAAAAAAGTGGGAGTTGAGAAAAGCTAAACTTTCAGAGTATATAGATGGGAGAAAAGTCTAAGAAACATACAAGCACAGTACCTTCTCATGCCAGATAATTGTGATTTACAAGAACTTGCCTCTCAAGTTGTGTATTAAACTTCTAGTATGTGTGGCTTGTGTTTACCCATCTGCTTCCCAATATAGACTAAACCAAATGAGCTGTCACCTGCCACTGAAAACTCAGTGATGATGTGACCCAAACCCTAACCTGACTTAAGAAACATTTTATGCTCCTGCCGAATATCACCATCTCTATCTGGCAACTCTTCCCACCATCCCCACTTCTCAGTCTTTAAATCTGCAACCACACCGACTTTCTTGGCACTTCACTACTTCGATTCTTGTCTGTTATGCCCACATATGATACAGCTAGGGATACTTCCTTTTCCCTTCATCCCTTCAGTTGACTACTTCCTCCTTCTTCAAATCTGAACCTGGACTGCAGTAGCTATGGAGTCTTTCCTGACTGCTCCTCATTAGTACAAGCTGGGGGTTAGGTGACCCTTACAGCATTTAACACACTATAATTTACCTGTTTGTTTACTTGTTCCTTGAGCAAAGAGGTCGACCTTTAATTACTGAATCCCCAGGGCTCAGTCTAGGATCTCAAAAAACATTTATCAAGTAGGATGAAAATGACTTTTTAATTAAAATATATATAACTAAACTTACCATTTTAACCATTTTTGAGAATAAAGTTCCGTGGTATTAAGTGCATTCACATTGTTCTGCAACCTTTCCCTCCATTTCTAAAACTTTTTTTTAATGTTTATTTTTGAGAGAGAGAGAGGCACAGAGACAGAGAGAGAGGGAATGGGGGAGGGGTGGAGAGAGGGAGGAGACAGAATCTGAAGCAGGATCTGTGCTGACAGCAGAGAGCCTGATGTGGGGCTCGAACTCACGAACCATGAGATCATGACCTGAGCCAAAGTCAGATGCTTAACTGACTGATCCACCCAGGTACCCTAAAAGTTTTCTTTGTAAATAAAGTTTACTTTATTTATTTAAAGTTTACTAGGGGCACCTGGGTGGCTCAGTTGGTTAAGCGTCCGACTTCAGCTCAGGTCATGATCTCACGGTCTGTGGGTTCGAGCCCTGCGTCGGGCTCTGGGCTGATGGCTCAGAGCCTGGAGCCTGCTTCCGATTCTGTGTCTCCCTCTCTCTCTGCCCCTCCCCCGTTCATGCTCTGTCTCTGTCTGTCTCAAAAATAAATAAACGTTAAAAAAATTTAAAAAAAAAGTTTACTTTATACAACACCCAGTACTCATCCCAACAGGTGCCCTCCTCAATACCCATCACCCACTTTCCCCTCCCTCCCACCCATCAACCCTCAGTTTATTCTCAGTTTTTAAGAATCTCTTATGATTTGGCTCCCTCCCTCGCTAACTTTTTTTTCCTTCCCCTCCCCCATGGTCGTTTGTTAAGTTTCTCAGGATCCACATAAGAGTGAAAACATATGGTATCTGTCTTTCTATCTATGACGTATTTCACTTAGCATAACACTCTCCAGTTCCATCCATGTTGCTACAAAAGGCCATATTTCATTCTTTCTCATTGCCAAGTAGTATTCCATTGTGTATAGAAACCACAATTTCTTTATCCATTCATCAGTTGATGGACATTTAGGCTGTTTCCATAATTTGGCTTTTGTTGAAAGTGCTGCTATAAACATTGGGGTACAAGTGCCCCTATGCATCAGCACTGCTGTACCCCTTGGGTAAATTCCTAGCAGTGCTATTTCTGGGTCATAGGGTAGATCTAGTTTTAATTTTTTGAGGAACCTCCACACTGTTGTCCAGAGTGGCTGCACCAGTTTGCATTCCCACCAACAGTGCAAGAGTGTTCCCGTTTCTCCACAACCTCTCAGACATCTATAGTCTCCTGATTTGTTCATTTTAGCCACTCTGACTGGCATGAGGTGATATCTCAGTGTGATTTTGATTTGTATTTCCCTGATGAGGAGTGAAGTTGAGCATCTTTTCATGTGCCTGTTGGCCATCTGGATGTCTTCTTTAGAGAAGCATCTATTCATGTCTTCTGCCCATTTCTTCACTGGATTATTTGTTTTTTTATTTAGTTTTTAAAAAAAATTACATCCAAATTAGTTAGCATATAGTGAAACGATGATTTCAGGAGTAGATTTCTTTCAACGTTTTTTTTTTTTTTTTTTTTTTTTTTATTTTATTTTTGGGACAGAGAGAGACAGAGCATGAACTGGGGAGGGGCAGAGAGAGAGGGAGACACAGAATCGGAAACAGGCTCCAGGCTCCGAGCCATCAGCCCAGAGCCTGATGCGGGGCTCGAACTCACGGACCGCGAGATCGTGACCTGGCTGAAGTCGGACGCTTAACCGACTGCGCCACCCAGGCGCCCCAGGAGTAGATTTCTTAATGCCCCTTACCCATTTAGCCCATCCCCCCCTCCCACCACTCCTCCAGTAACCCTCAGTTTGTTCTCCATATTTATGAGTCTCTTTTGTCCCCCTCCCTGTTTTTATATTATTTTTGTTTCCTTTCCCTTATGTTAATCTGTTTTGTCTCTTAAAGTTCTCATATGAGTGAAGTCATATGATTTTTGTCTTTCTCTGACTGACTAATTTCACTTAGCATAATACCCTCCAGTTCCATCCACATAGTTGCAAATGGCAAGATTTCATTCTTTTTATTGCCGAGTAATACTCCATTGTATATATATACCACATCTTCTTTATCCATTCATCCATCGATGGACATTGGGGCTCTTTCCATACTTTGGCTATTGTTGATAGTGTTGCTATAAACATTGGGGTGCATGTGGCCCTTTGAAACAGCACACCTGTATCCCTTGGTTAAATGCCTAGTAGTGCAATTGCTGGGTTGTAGGGTAGTTCTATTTTTATTTTTTTGAGAAACCTTCATGCTGTTTTCCAGAGTGGCTGCACCAGCTTGCATTGCCACCAACAATGCAAAAGAGATCCTCTTTCTCTGCATCCTCGCCAACATCTGTTGTTGCCTGAGTTGTTAATGTTAGCCATTCTGACAGGTGTAAGGTGGTATCTCATTGTGGTTTTGATTTGTGTTTCCCTGATGATGAGTGATGTTGAGCATTTTTTCAGGTGTCGGTTGGCCATTTGGATGTCTTCTTTGGAGAAGTGTCTATTCATGTCTTTTGCCCATTTCTTTGCTGGATTATTTGTTTTTGGGGTGTTTAGTTTGATACGTTCTTTATAGATTTTGGATACTAGCCCTTTATCTGATATCTCATTTGCAAATATCTCTCCCATTCTGTCAGTTGTCTTTTAGTTTTGCTGATTGTTTCCTTCGCTGTGCAGAAGCTTTTTATTTTGATGAGGTCCCAGTAGTTCATTTTTGCTTTTGCTTCCCTTGCCTCTGGAGACGTGTTGAGTAAGAAGTTGCTGTGGGTAAGATCAAAGAGGTTTTGCCTGCTTTCTCCTTGAGGATGTTTTAAAATTTTTTTAAGGTTTATTCATTTTTTCAGAGACAGAGCATGAGCGGGGAGGGGCAGAGAGAGAGGGAGACAGAATCTGAAACAGGCTCCAGGCTGTGAGCTGTCAGCACAAAGCCCGATGTGAGGCCCGAACTCACAGATGGCGAGATCATGACCTGAACTGAGGTCAGATGCTTAACCAACTGAGCCACCCAGGCGCCCCTTTCCTCGAAGATTTTGATGGCTTCCTGTCTTACATTGAGGTCTTTCATCCATTTTGAGTTTATTTTTGTGTATGGTGTAAGAAAGTGGTTCAGGTTCATTTTTCTACATGTCGCTGTCCAGTTTCCCCAGCACCACTTGCTAAGGAGACTAGACTGTCTGTGTTCCATTGGATATTCTATCCTCTTTGTCAAAGATTAGCTGGCCATACGTTTGTGGGTCCATTTCTTGGTTCTCTATTCTGTTCCATTGATGAGTGTCTGTTCTTGTGCCAGTACCATACTGTCTTGATGATTACAGCTTTGTAGTATAGCTTGAAGTCTGGGATTGTGATGCCTCCTGCTTTGGCTTCCTTCTCCAAGATTGCTTTGCTATTCGGTGTCTTTTCTGGTTCCATACAAATTTTAGGATTATTTGTTCTAGCTCTGTGAAGAATGTTGGTGTTACTTTGATAGGGATTGCATTGAATATGTAGATTACTTTGGGTAGTATCGACATTTTAACAATATTTGTTCACATCTTCTTTATCCATTCATCAGTTGATAGACATTTGGGCTCTCACCATAGTTTGGCTATTGTTGATAATGTGCTATAAACATTGGGGTGTGTGTACCCCTTTGAATCTGTATTTTTGTATCCTTTGGGTAAATACCTAATAGTGCAATTGCTGGGTTCTAGGGTAGTTCTATTTAAAAAATTTTTTTTAACATTTATTCAATTTTGAGAGTTAGAAACAGAGCATGAGGGGGGAAGGGACAGAGAGAGGGAGACACAATCTGAAGCAGGGTCCAGGCTCTGAGCTGTCAGCACAGAGCCCGACACGGGGCTTGAACTCACGAACTGCGAGATCATGATCTGAGCTGAAGTCAGACGTTCAATCAACTGAGCCACCCAGGGGCCCCAATTCTATTTTTAATTTTTTGATGAACCTCCTTACTGTTTTCCAGAGTGGCCACACCAGTTTGCATTCCTACCAACAGTGCAAGAGGGTTCCCCTCTCTCTACATCCTGCGCAACATCTGTTGTTTCCCAAGTTGTTAATTTTAGCCACTCTGACCGGTGTGAGGTGGCATCTCAATGTAGTTTTGATAGGTATTTCCCTGATGATGAGTGATGTTGAGCATCTTTTTATGTGTGTATTTGCCCTCTGGATGTCTTCTTTAGAAGAAGACCCATTTCTTAATTTGGTTGTTTGGTTTTTGGGTGCTGAGTTTGATAAATTCTTTACAGATTAAAAAAAATTTTTTTAACGTTTATTCATTTTTGACAGCAGAGAGAGACAGAACATGAGCAGGGAAGGGGCAGAGAGAGGGAGACACAGAATCTGAACCAGGCTCCAGGCTCTGAGCTGTCAGCACAGAGCCTGACACGGGGCTTGAACTCACAAATTGTGAGATCCTGACCTGAGCTGAAGTCAGACGCTCAACCAACTAAGCCACCCAGGCGTCCCTAATTCTTTACAGGTTTTAAGGAGGGCACTTGTTATGATGAGCACTGCACGTTATGTGTAAGTGATGAATCATTGAATACTACTCCTGAAATCAATATTGTACTGTATATCAACTAAAATTTAAATATATTTTAAAAATTTAAAAAACATATACAAAAATTCAAAAGTCCTCATCAGGTACTTGATGTCAAAAATAAACTATGAATTTGAAAAACAGAAGTTATATATGTGACATTGACCACAATGCAGAAACAAAAAGTTTATAAGAAACTTAGCCATCTAGTTATTTAACACATACAATGAAGTAATTCTTAGCTGAAAGCAGAAATAAAAATCAATATTGCAACATACAGAAATCAAATGACATTCAGAGGATATTTTATGAACTTAGCAGTATTTTGACAAAGACAAGAAGGAAAATAAATGAATTTAATTTCAGAACTTCATGTTAAGAAACATGAAAGGAAACAACAAAACAGGTTCTAAAACACTTGGCTGAGGAAATAAATATAAAAACAGAAGTTTGCAAAGTAGAAAAATAAGACAAAATGAACTGATGATCAAGAAAACACAAAGTGGGGCAACTGTGTGGCTCAGTTTGTTGAGTGGATGGCTTCGGCTCAGGTCATGACCTTGTGGTCCATGAGTTCAAGCCCTGCATCGTGCTCTGTGCAGGCAGCTTGGAGCCTGGAGCCTGCTTCAGATTCTGTGTTTCTGTCTCTCTCTGCCCCTCCCCTGCTCATACTCTGTCTCTCTCTCTCTCTCAAAAATAAATTTTAAAAAAGTTAAAAAAAAACCACAAAGCTTATTCCCTGACCAAAAATTAAAATACAAAAATATTTGGCCAGTGTAATTACAGATGGAAAAAAATAAGGAATAAAAATGAGATATAATTTGGGGTGCCTGGGTGGCTCAGTCAGTTGAATGTTCAACTCTTGATCTCAGCTCAGGTCTTGATCTCAGGGTCATGGGTTCAAGTCCCACATTGGGCTCTGCACTGGCATGAAGCCTACTTTAAAAAAAGACAATTACAGGTATAAAGGAGATTGTGTAATTATAAAGGAAAACAATATAACCCTTGGTTTAAATTATTGAAGAATAAGAAAAACCCTTGAGTCACCAAATCTGTAAGTCCCCATGTCTTGGTGGGGTCTCTTCTCTTTTCTTTCTTTCTTTCTTTCCTTCTTTCTTTCTTTCTTTCTTTCTTTCTTTCTTTCTTTCTTTTCTTCTTTGATTTAAGTTTATTTATTTTGAGAGAGAGAGAGAGAGAGAGAGAGAGAGAGAGAGAGAGAGAGAACAGGGAGGGCCTGAGAGACAGGGAAAGAAAGAGGATCCCAAGCAGGCTTTGTACTGTCAGTGCAGAGCCCAGTGCAGGGCTCGAACTCATGAATCCTGAGATTGTGATGCTTAACTGACTGAGCCACCCAGGCACCCCTCACAGTGCCTTGGTGGGTTTCAACCAGCTCTTCACTTTGCTTATTTTGAAATTTTATTCTAGGTTGTGTTTGTGTACATGTAGTTTTTATTTTTTGTTTTATGTAAAAAGAGTTTTCTTTGGAGAAGAGTGGGACTCTAATTGAACATGCCAAATCACATGTCGTAGTCTGACTCTTCTGACTCCTTCTCATCTTTCTTCTCATTTGTTATGGGCTAGGGTGAAACGGGTAGCAGGAGCTGCAGATCCTGGATCAGCAGAGACAGCCACAGCCCCAGTAGCAGGCATGTTGGCAAGCTTGCCAATACCCTGGGTAAATACTTTTTCTTTCAGCTCACTGATGACCTTGTTGAGCCAGTTATCATCCATCTCTATGCCTGTGCTATCCAGAATCTTCCTGATGTCCTTGGCACTGGGATGCTTTGCCTGCAAGGGTGGCCAGCAGGTCTCAGTTTTAGAGGAGCCTCATGCATGACTCTATGTTGTGTTTAAATATCAGTAAAGAATATATGTGAATGGATTAAGTCATTTGTACACAAGAAGTTTACTCATTGTTGGACATAACATTTTTCAGAAGTGTGTGTGTGTGTGTGTGTGTGTGTGTGTGTGTGTGTGTATACTGAAGTGTGTGAATTTAGATGTGTTTATCACTGAAGGTCATTTGAATTTGGGAATCCCAGATAAAGGTCTGATAGCTGTGTGGAAATAAAGACACCCCAATTGAGAACAAACAGGCTACTCGTTCACGGCTTGTTAGACCAAGGGGATCACTTACTTGCTTTTGGTAGAAGAGTGGGGAGGATTCAGGTGTGCTCTAACTGGAGCGTGTTGATATGGGGACACTGGAGGTGGCATCCTATGTGACTGGTCAGGGGCACATATTTGGCTTCCTCTGCTTGGTCCTGAGATGGAAATGAGAGCAAAAGTGAGGGAAGCTTCAGTCATTGACCAAACCCTGAATTGTTTGAACTGATTGCTGTGGAGTTTCTGGCTTGACTTTCTGTGCAGGTTGTAGAGGAGGTTATGGGTCAGGACTTCCTGAGCTTGTCACTATCAGACGTAGGCATGCAGGCTTGGGAGTGGATTAGAGGTAAAACCACTTAATAGTGGAGTTAGTGAGTCCTGTCTTAATCACTGGATTTGAGGTGTCACTTTCTGTTTTATACTCTTGATTGATGTCTTTCTTTTTTGTTGAAGTGAGGTTCACATAACACTAACCACTATTTTATTTCATTTTATTTATTTTATTTTATTTTTAAATGTTTATTTATTTTGAGAGAGAGAGAGGAGGGGTAGAGAGGGAGAAAGAGAATCCCAAGCAGGCTCCGTGCTGTCAGTGTAGAGCCTGACAGGGGATTTGAATTCACAAACCCTGAGATCATGACTTGAGCCAGAGCCAAGAGTTGGACACTTAACTGATTAAGCCACCCAGGCAGACCCAACACTAACAGTGACCAAACCAGGGCATTTAGTACATTAACAGTGTTGTGCCACCATTACCTATATCTTGTTCCAAAACATTTCTATCACCCCAAAAGGAAACTTGGTACCCATTAAGCAGTTGCTCCCCATTCCTCATTGGGGGAAATTCATTGGAGAAACTTGTGCCAGGAGGGGGATTGTTTGTTAGGATGTAAATGAAATGGAGAAATATTAATGTGTGGCTCTGGGTATTTAGATTATTCAAGGATAGTCTGGTTGTTTGTATGGATAATGCAAATTAAAAAGTGAATTGTCAAACTTTGGTGTCTAAAGAATATGTATTTTAAATTATTTAGGTCAGGGGCACCTGGGTGGATCAGTCAGTTAAATGTCCAACTTTGGGTCAGGTCGTGATTTCACGATTGATGGGTTCCAGACCCCAGCTATGTGCTGACAGCTTGGAGCCTGGAGCCTGCTTCAGATTCTGTGTCTCCCTCTCTCGCTGTCCCTCCCCCACTCGTGCTCTCTTTCTCTCTCTCTCAACAATAAATAAACATTAAAAAATTAATTTAAATTATTTAGATCAGATATATTTAGAATTATTTAGATGAGGAGCACCTGGGCGTCTCAGTTGGTTAAGTGTGCAACCCTTGATTTTGGCTCAGGTCATGATCTCATGGTTCGTGAATTAGAGCCCTGTGTCAGGCTCTGCACTGAAAGTGAGGAGCCTGCTTGGGATTCTCTCTCTCTCTCTCTCTCTCTCTCTCTCTCTCTCTCTCTCTTTCTGCCTCTTCCCCCCCCCCAATAAATAAATAAACAAACTTAAAAAAAGAATTATTTAGATCAGAACATCATTTCCATTTCCAGCCACTATTCATTTTTTTTTTCTTTTCAAAATTTTATTTAAATTCTAGTTAGTTAACATACAATGCAATATTGGTTTTAGGAGTAGAATTCATTGATTCATCACTTACATACAACACCCAGTACTCATCACAAAAAGTGCCGTCCTTAGCACTGGGTGTTGTATGGAAACCAATTCAATACAATAAACTTCATATATTGAAAAAAAAAAGTGCCCTCCTTAATACCCATCACCCATCTAACCCATCCCCCACCCTACCTCCATCCTCAATTTGTTCTCTGTCATTAACAGTCTCTTATTAAGGTTTGTTTCCCTCTCTTTTTACTCCCCCCTCCCATATGTTCATCTGTTTTGTTTCTTAAGTTCCACATATGACTGAAATCATACAGTACTTGTCTTTCTCTGACTGATTTATCTCACTTGATAATACATTATAGCTGCATCCATGTTGTTGCAAATGGCAAGATTTCACTCTTTTTGATGGCTGAATAAAATTCCAGTGTGTGTGTGTGTGTGTGTGTGTGTGTGTGTGTGTGTGTATCTATATATACACAGTAGTCTGACTGTGTCAGACACACACACAGTAGTCTGTTTTATATATATATATATATATATATATATATATATATATATATATATATATGACATCTTTGTTATCCATTAATCAGTTGATGGACACTTGGGCTCTTTCCATAGTTTGGCTGTTGTTGATAGTGCTGCTATAAACATCAGGATGCATGTGCACCTTGAATCAGTATTTTTGTATCCTTTGGGTAAATACCCAGTAGTGCAATCTCTGGGCCATAGGGTAGTCCTATTTTCTGCTTTTTGAGGAAACTCCATAATGTTCTCCAGAGTGGCTGCACCAGTTTTCATTCTGACCAACAGTGTAAGAGGGTTCCCCTTCCTCTGCATCCTTGCCAACATCTGTTGTTTCCTTGTTGTTAATTTTAGCCATTCTTACAGGTGTGAGGGGGTATATCATTGTGATTTTGATTTGTATTTCTCTGATGATGAGTGATGTTGAACATATTTTCATGTGTCTGTTAGCCATCTGGACATCCTCTTTGGAAGTGTCTATTCATGTCTTCTGGCCATTTCTTCACTGGATTACTTATTTTTTGTTTGTTGAGTTTGAGAATTTCTTTCTTTTTTTTTTAAAGTTTATTTATTTTGAGAGAGAGAGAGAGAGAGAGAGAGAGAGAGAGAGAGGCAGAGAGAGAGGGAGACAAAGAATCCCAAGCGGGCTCTGTGCAGATAGCACAGAGTTTGATGCAGGACTCAGTCTCACGAATTGTGAGATCATGATCTGAGCCAAAATCAAGACTTGGATGCTTAACAGACTGAGCCACCCAGGTGCCCCTGATAAGTTCTTTATAGAGTTTGAATACTAACCCCTTATCTGATATGTCATTTGCAAATATCTTCTCCCATTCCATTCTGTTGCCTTTTAGTTTTGTTGATTGTTTCCTTTGCTGTGCTGAAGCTTTTTATCTTTTTTTAAATAATTTTTTAAGTTTATTCATTTTTGAGAGGGGGGAGGGGCAGAGAGAGGGAGACGTAGAATCTGAATCAGGCTCCAGGCTCTGAGCTGTTAGCACAGAGGTCAATGCAGGGCTCGAACTCATAAACTGCGAGATCATGACCTGAGCCGAAGTCAGACACTTAACTGACTGAACCACCCAGGTGCCCCCCAGAAGCTTTTTATCTTGATGAAGTCCCAATAGTTCATTTTTGCTTTTGTTTCCCTTGCCTCTGAAGAGATGTCTAATAAGAAGTTGCTGTGGCTGAAGTCAAACAGGTTGCTGCCTCTTTCTCCTCTAGGATTTTGATGGTTTCCTGGTCTCACATTTAGGTCTTTCATCCATTTTGAGTTTATTTTGTGTATGGTGTAAGAAAGCGATCCAGTTTCATTCTTCTGTATATTGCTGTCTAGTTTTCCCAGCACCATTTGCTAAAGAGACTGTTTTTTTTTTTTTTCCACTGGATACTCTTTCCTGCTTTGCCTAAGATTAGTTGGCCATACACTTCAGCATTTCTGGGTTCTCTATTCTGTTCCGTTGAAACATATGTCTGTTTTTGTGCCAGTACCATACTGTCTTGATGATTACAACTTTGTAATACAGCTTGAAGTCCAGAATTGTGATTCCTCCAGGTTTGGTTTTCTTTTTCAGGATTTCTTTGGCCATTCAGGGTCTTTTCTGGTTGCATGTAATTTGGAGAATTGTTTGTTCTAGCTGTGTGTAACACCTCTTTTGCAACAAATATAAGACTTTGAATCTAATTATAGTTATAATCTGGAAGATTATATTTACTGTGGACCCAGGAATGTTGTATGCTAAAATGGCCACAATGTCACAGTATGGGGAATAAAATCAATGGTATTGTAATAGTGTTGTATGTTTTACGGTGACAGGTGGCAGCTACACTGATCTAAACAAAGTTGAATCACTTTGTTGTAAAACTTAAACTAATGTAACATTGTGTGTCAGCTATACTCAAAAATGCTTTTAAAAATCAATAAAATCAAAGGTATTAGAATTGATGGAATTGTAGCGTACTCAAAAATGTTTTTAAAAATAAAAAGTAAATGGACACAATGTAAGTTTGAAAAAAAAGATGTAGGATATATAGCCAGTGGGATATTATTTAGCCATAGAAAGAATGAAATCTTGCCATTTGTAATGACATGGGTGGAGCTAGAGAGTATAATGCTAAGCAAAATAAGTCAGTCAGAGAAAGACAAATACCATATAGTTCCAGTCATATGTGGAATTTAAGGGAAAAAAATGAGCAAAGGAGAGAGAGAGAGAGAGAGAGAGAGAGAGAGAGAGAGCGCAAGAAAGAGACCCTTAACTATACGGAAAAAACTTATGTTTAGCAGAGGGGAGATGGGTGGGGGAGATAGTTAAATAGGTGATGGAGATTAAGGAGCACATTTGTCATGATGAACACAGATTGATGTATGAAATTGTTGAACCACTATATTGTAGCTGAAACTAACATAACACTGTATGTTAAATAACCAAAATTCATATAAAAACTTTAAAAAATGCCAGACTGCTTTGTAAGATGATTTAAAAAATCCTGAACATATTCTGAGAGTGAGGTGATCCCCACAACCATCTGTAGAAGAACAACACAATGAGTCATTCACAGACAGCTTAGACATTAATGCAGGAGCTACAACCACCTAGGGTTTAGCCATTGCTGACTTGGAGTTCTGCTGTGAGATGTTATCATGGGAACTAGGTGGAGCTCTAAGGAACCTTGTCCATGCAAGGGCCTGACAAATGCGTGGTTCTTAGAAGAGAGATGCCTAGAATCAATCTATCTATCTATCTATCTATCTATCTATCTATCTATCTATCATCTATCTATCCATTCATTCTTGTAGGCTCTATGATGCCCAATATGGGGCTCAAAATCAATGACCCTGAGGTCAAGATTCACATACTTTACTGACTGAGCCAGACAGGTGCCCTAGAATCCGTTTTTTAATTTTAGCATTGTATATTCTCCGGAGAGCCTGGGAATTTCCCAAGGCATCAAGTCCTGTCCCTTTTGTTTAATAGTCTTTCTAACTATCTTTCTTCTTTCTGTATTTTAGTATAAGCAGCAAGGATAAGCTAGGCGACACTCCCAACACTTTCTGGAAATCTTAGCTAGATCACTCAATATTTCATCTCATTTTGAACTTTACACATTACTGTAGGTAGCAGAATTGCTAAACTTTTGACTGCATAGCAAAGATATCCTTTCCTCTAATGTGTAGTAAGATTATTCTATCCTGTCAGTCCTCAACTCACAGTATTAATGAATAGTCATGACATTTTAAGCTTTCACTAACACCTTTCTCAAAACCTAGCTTTCTTCGACTGCCTTATTTTTGTCATAACGTTCCACTTACAGGTACTAAAACTTATATTAATTATGTAATGCTACTTAATAATCTACCTCAGAATGTATCAACATAATAAACATTTATGGTCTCCCAGTTTTTATGGGACAGGAATCCCAGAGATTAGCTGTGTGACTCTGGCTCAGGGTCTCTCATGATGTGGTCAAGTCATCATCTGAAGTCTTGACAGGTGCTAGAGGATCTGCTTCCAAAGTGAGTGTTACTCATTTGTCCAGTACATTAGTGCTGGTTGAAAACAGGAGTCCTCAGTTCCTCATGGTCTTCTGCATAAATCTGCATGAGTGTCCTCACAATTTTGGTGCCAGGCATCCACCAGGGTTAGTGGTCCAAGAAAGATAGCAAGGAGAAAACTCCTGTGCCTTTTATGACCTATTCTCCAAAGTTGCATGTTATTGTGTGCTTTTTTCTATTTGCTAGATGCAAATCACTAAGTCCAGCTCACAGCAAAAGTACGGGAGTTAGGCTCTGCCTCTTGAGGAGATCATTAGGGAGTCTGTGGACCTATTTTAACCATCACAGCAACTCACCTTCTTTATTTCTCTACACTCAGGGATCACAGTCTTTTCTGCCTGTTTTCCAGTTTCTGAAAACATGTGTTCCATATATTTCATCACTTTTCTAATTGCTTATGATAGATGGGCTAGCCCAGTGCTGGTGATCACTTAGCCAGAATCAGAGGTCTCAGTACATTGAACTAGACCTTGTATGCAGTCTTTCTTCTCTTTGGCCTAAATTTCCTCCCCTTTAAAATGGAGATTTTGAGGTGTCTGGGTGGCTTAGTTGGAAGAGCATGCAGCTCTTGATCTCAGGTCATGAGTTCAAACTCCACATTGGGTATAGAAATTACTTACATAAATAAACAAATAAACTTAAAAAATAAAATGAAGATTTTTGAACAAAACCCCCCCAATATAACAGAAAGATGTTTTCCCTCTACTTCCATTTCTCACATGTCCAGTTGTTTAATTGTTTACCTTTGGAGTCACCTTAGATTTGAGAAGAGAATGTTGAGTAGGAACAATGGTCACTCCCAGACTGCCCCTTTATTGTACAAATAATCTAATATTTGTACAATATTGTACAATCATACAAATTGGGCTATTGCCTAGCACAGGCTGAGGCATTATAGGCGCAAACAGAAGTATAGAGGAGTATTCAGTATTGTTCTCTTTTCCTGTCTTGTACTATCTCTAGAGGGTGACCCCAAGGAATGTGAAAATATGGAAGAGAGCAGATAAGATTATAGTTCAGGGAAGATGGAGCTCCAGGAGGAGACAGACTACTCATTACTTACTATTAATGAAAATTGATTATGGCCCAGTGTCTCTATATTTCTTGCTTTGTGTGGTATATGCGACCATGTTTATGATTAATTAATTAATTAAAATTCAAGTTAGTTAATATACAATCTAGTATTGGTTTCAGGAGAAGAACCCAGTGATTCACCACTTGTTGGAGAACAAGAAGCCAGAGGCACTGTAAGAATGTCCTGAAGGAAAGGGATGGAGTAGCAAGGAACTGAAAGCCATTCTATTCCCTGGCGGAAGGTCACTGGGACTGCATGTTCTCTCCAGAAGGACATCATACCGGTGCCAGGCCTGGGATAAGAATGTTTTGTCTGGCGCCAAATGCACTCATGACCCAGCGTGGAATACACTGCAGGTGCATAACCTGTCAAGATGCCAAATGCTATGTTGTATGTTCTTGCCATTATCAAATTGCAAAAATAAAAGAGGCTTGAGCCAGGAGACCAGTGCTTTGGCTCCTGGAGAGTCTTAGCCCCCTGCTTGGTAATTCTTTTCATCACCACACCTGTAGGATCTGTCTCTTTTCAATTGTTTACATATAACACCCAGTGCTTATCCTTACAAGTGCCCTCTTTAATGCCTGTCACCTATTTAGCCCATCCCCCCACTACCTCCCCTCCAGCAACCCTCAATTTTTTTTCTGTATTTAAGAATCTCTTATGGTTTTCCTTCCTCTGTTTTTATCTTGTTTTTCCTTCCCTTCCCCTATATTCATCTGTTGTGTTTCTTAAATTCCACATATGAGTGAAATCATATGATATTTGTCTTTCTCTGACTGACTTATTTTGCTTAGCGTAATACACTCTAGTTCCATCCATGTTGTTGCAAATGGCAAGATTTCATTCTTTTTGATCACTGAGTAATATTCCATTGTATATATACCACAGATATATACCACATCTTTATCCATTCATCAGTCGATGGACATTTGGGCTCTTTCCATACTTTGGCTATTGTCAAAAGTGCTGCTATAAACATTGGGGTGCATGTGCCCCTTTGAATCAGTATATTTGGATCCTTTGGATAAATACCTAGTAGTGAAATTGTTGGGTCGTAGGGTAGTTCTATTTTTAATTTTTTGAGAAACCTCCATACTATTTTCTAGAGTAGCCTAACCAGTTTGCATTCCCACCAACACTGCAAAAGGGTTTCCATTTCTCTGCACCTTTTTGTCAACATCAGTTGTTTCCTGACTTGTTAACTTCAGCCATTGTGACAGGTGTGATGTTGTATCACATTGTGATATTGATTTGTATTTTCCTGACAATGAATGATTTTGGTAATCTTTACATGTGTGTTAGCCATCTGGATATCTTCTTTGGAAAAGTGTCTATTCATGTCTTCTGCTCATTTCTTCACTGGATTATTTGTTTTTTGGGTATTGAGTTTGATAAATTCTTTATAGATTTTGGATACTACCCCTTTATTTGATATGTTTGTTATTTGAAAATATCTTTTCCCATTCTGTTGGTTGTCTTCTAGTTTTGCTGATTGTTTCCTTCATTGTGCAGAAGTTTTTAATTTGGTGAAGTCTCAATAGTTCATTTTTTTAAAAAAAATATTTGGGTCTTAAAAATGTTTATTTATTTTGAGAGAGAGGGAGAGAGAAAGAATGAGCAGTGTAAGGGCGGGGGGGGTGGGGTGGGGACAGAGAATACCAAGCAAGCTTCATGCTGCCAGCACAGAGCTTGATGCGGGGCTTGAACTCACAAACCATAAGATCATGACATGAGCCAAAATCAAGAGTCGGATGTTTAACTGACTGAGTCACCCAGGCACCCCTCATTTTTGCTTTTATTTCACTTGTCTCTGGAGACATGTCTAGTAAGATGTTTCTGTGACTGAAGTCAAAGAGGTTGCTGCCTCTTTCTCCTCTAGGATTTTGATGGTTTCCTGCTCTCACATTTAGGTCTTTCATCCATTTTGAATTTATTTCTGTGCCTGGTATAAGAAGTCATCCCGTTTTATTTTTCTGCATGCCACTGTCCAGTTTTCCCAGCACCATTTGCTGGAGAGACTTTTTTCCATTGGGTACTCTTTCCTGTTTTGTCAAAGATTAGTTGGCCATACACTTTGGGTCTACTTCTGGGTTCTCTATTCTGTTCCATTGATCTATGTATCTGTTTTTGTGCCAATACCATACTGTCTTGATGATTACAGCTTTGTAGTACACCATGAAGTCTGAATTGTGATGCCTTCAGCTTTAGTTTTCTTTTTCAGGATTGCTTTGGCTTTTTAGGGTCTTTTCTGGTTACATAAAGATTTTATAATTGTTTTTTCCTAGCTCTGTGAAGAATGTTGGTGTTATTTTGATAGGGATTGCACTGAATGTGTAGATTACTTTGAGTAATAGAGACATTTTAACATTGTTCTCCCAACTCATGAACATGGGATGTTTTTCCATTTCATTGTGTCTTCTTCAATTTCTTTCATAAGCTTTCTATAGTTCTCAGCATACAGATCTTTTACCTCTTTGGTTATTTTTCCCCCCTAGGTTACTTATGGTTATGGTGCAATTGTAAAACGGATAGATTCCTTGATTTCTCTTTCTGCTGCTTCATTATTGGTGTATAGAAATGCAACCTATTTCAATACGTTGATTTTATATCCTGAAACTTTGATGAATTCATGTATCAGTCCTAAGCAGTTTTTTTGGCAGAGTCTTTTGGTTTTGCCACGTAGAATATCATGACATCTGCAAAGAGTGAAAGTTTGACTTTTTCTTTGTCAGTTTGTATGCCTTTTATTTCTTTTTGTTGTCTGATTGCTGAGGCTAGGACAGTGGTGAGAGTGGACTTCTCTGTCGTGTTTGTGAACTTAGGGGAAAGCTCTTGGTTTTTCCCCATTGAGGGTGATATTAGCTTCAGGCCTTTCATACATGGCTTTTATGATGTTGAGGTATATCCCCACTTTCTTGAGGGTTTTTATCAAGAAAGGATGCTGTATTTTGTCAAATACTTTGTATGGTTCTTATCCTTTCTTTTGTTATCAATTATCAATCACATTGATTGATTTGTGAATAGTGAACCAGCCCTACATCCCAGGAATTAATCTCACTTGATCATGGCGAATAATTGTTTTAATGTACTGTTGAATTCAATTTGCTAATATCTTGAGAATTTTTGCACTTAGCTTCATCAGGGATATTGGCCTCTAATTTTCCTTTTTAGTGGGGTCTTTGCATGGTTTTGGAATCAAGGTAATGCTGACTTTAGAGAATAAGTTTGGAAGTTTTCCTTTTATTTCTATTTTTTGGAAGAAGCCGTCTATCCCAGAACTCTTATTTGTTGGGAGATTTTTGATAACTGACTTAGTTTCTTTGCTGGTTATGGGCCTATTCACATTTTCTGTTTCTTTCTGTTTGAGTTTTGGTATTGTGTGAGTGTCTAGGAATTTGTCTATTTCTTCCAGATTGCCCAATTTATTGGCATATAATTGCTAATAATATTCTCTTATTATTGTTTCTATTTCTGCAGTGTTGGTTGTGGTCTCTCCTCTTTCATTCTTGATTTTATTTATTCGGGTCCTTTCCTTTTTCTTTTTGATCAATCTGACTAGGGGTTTATCAATTTTGTTCTTTGACAAAAAAACTGATTTCATTGATCTGTTCTACTTTTTTTAAATTTCACTATCATTGATTTCTGCTCTGGTCTTTATTATTTCCTATCTTCTGCTGGTTTTGTGCTTTCTTTGCTGTTCTTTTTCCAGCTCTTTTAGGTGTAAGATTAGGTTGTGTATTTGAGACCTATCTTTCTTTAGGAAGACTTGGATTGCTAGGTACTTCCCTCTTTTGACCACCTTTGCTGCATCCCAGAGGTTTTGGACTTTTGTGTTTTCATTTTCATTGGCTTCCATGTACTTTTTAATTTTCCTTTTTAATTTCTTGGTTAACCCATTCATTCTTTAGTAAGATGTTCTTTAATCTCCAAGTATTCATGGTCTTTACAAATTTTTTCTTGTGGTTGATTTTGAGTTTTATAGTGGTCTGAAAATATGCAAGATGTGATCTCAATCTTTTTATACTTATTGAAGGCTGATTTGTGACCCAGTATGTGATCTACTCTGGAGAATGTTCCATGTGCAGTCAAGAAATATGTATATTCTGCTTCTTTAGAATGAAATGTTCTAAATATATCTGTTAAATCCTTCTGGCCCAGTGTGTCATTCAAAGCCGTTGTTTCCTTGTTGATTTTCTGCTTATTGATATGTCCGTTGCTGTAAGGGGGATGTTGATGTCCCCTTCTCTTATGGTATTATTATCAAAGAGTTTCTTTATATCTATGATTAATTGATTTATATATTTGCTTGTTTTCCACATTTGTGCATAAATATTTATAATTGTTAGATATTCATAATTAAGGTGGATAGACCCCTTAATTATGATACAATGCCCTTCTTCATTTCTTGTTACAGTCTTTATTTTAAAATTATTTTGTCTAAGTATGGCTACTCCAGATTTCTCTTGAAGACCATTAACATGTTCCATCCCTTTACTTTAAATCTACAAGTTTCTTTAGGTCTAAAATGTGTCTCTTGTAAGCAGCATTTATATGGGGCTTGTTTTGTTATCCATTCTGAGCCCTATGTTTTTTGATTGGATCACTTAGTCCGTTTACATTTAGAGTGAGTACTGAAAGATATGAATTTGGTTCCAGTGTGTTGCCTGTGGAGTTGGTATTTCTTGTGATGTTCCCTGGTCCTTTGTATTGTTTGTTGCTTTTGGGTTTTTTTGTTTGTTTGTTTTGTTTTGTCTTTTGTCCACTCAAAGAATGCCCCTTAAAATTTCTTGCAGGACCTGTTTAGTGGTCACGAACCCCTTAAGTTCTTGTTTGTCTGGGAAAATCTTTATCCCTCCCCTCTATTTTGAATGACACCCTTGCTAGATAAAGAATTCTTGGCTGCATATTTTTCTGAATATATCCTGCCACCACTTTCTGGACTGCCAAGTTTCTGTGGATAGGTCTGATGCTGATCTGTCTTCCCTTATAGGTTAAGGATGTTTTTCCCTTCCTGCTTTCATAATTTCCTTGTCTGTGTATTTTGTGAGTTTGACTATCATATGCCATGGTGATGTTTGGTTTTTGTTGAATCTATTTGGAATTCTCTGTGGCTTTTGGATTTCGATGTCTGTGTCCTTCCCCAAATTAGGAAAGTTTTCTGGTATGATTTGCTCACATCAACCTTCTGCCCCTTTTTCTCTCTCTTCATCTTCTGGACTCCTAGGATTTGGATGTGAATCCTTTTTAATAAGTCAGAGTGTTCTCTAGGTCTTGTATCATGTTCTTTTGCCTTTGTTTCCTTCTTTTTTTCTGCTTCATTATTCTCCATAATTTTATCTTCTCTAGTTGCTGATTCACCGCTCTGCTTTGTCCATCCTACCTATCGTGGCATCCATTCAGGATTGCTTCTTAGTTATAGCATGTTTAATTTTGGCCTAACTAGATTGTATTTCTTTTATCTTGCACAATGGGATTCTCTGGTGTCTTCTATGCTTTTTTAACCCTAGCCAGTAGTCTCATTATATTGGTTCTAAATTCTAGTTCAGACATCTTACTTATCTGTGTTGATTAAGTCCCTGTCACTTCTTCCTATTCTTTCCTTGGGGTGAATTCCTTTATTTTGCCAGTTTGGAAGAGGATAAAAATTAATAAAATAAAAAAGAAATTAAAGAAATTAAAAATTAAATTAAAAAATTAAAAATTAAAAAAAAGAAATTAAGAAATTAAAAACAAAACAAAAAATCAAATAAAAAAAGATAGATCCCATGTGTGTTTCTGTCTGCTTGCTGAAAGAAGCTTGATAGGTGTGGTGATGCATTAAAGTTCTAAGAGGGAGGTGCTGGTGGCAGGACTGGATCTAGAAGAATCTTCTGCTGACCTTCAACTTTTCCTGGAAACGTGGACCATTCCCACCATAAGGGGACAAGCCATATGGCTGAACAACAGTACAACAGTGCCTTCTCACCACCACCACCTGACCACTTCAGCCCACTACTCTCATGGTGGGGGAATAGGCAACATGATGATGCCTATGACCTACTTTGGCTTTAAGAATGTGGAACTACTGTTTTCTGGTTGGTGGTCAATACAGCTTGAGAAATGGTGGGAGCTTTCTTGGCAGTGTTTTTACTAGCAATGTTCTATGAAGGACTCAAGATAGCCTGAGAAAGACTGCTGCATAAGTCACAAGTCAGCATCTGCTACAATTCCATGCCTGTACCAGGACCAAAAGGAGACATCCTTATGGGGACACACAGACTGTTGGGCAGCAGATGCTGAGCTTTCCTTGTCTCCTGCAAACAGTGCTGCATGTCATCCACGTGGTCATCAGCTACTTCCTCATGCTTATCTTCATGACCTACAATGGATACCTCTGCATTGCAGTAGCAGCAGGGGCCGGCACAGGATAACTTCTCTTCAGCTGGAAGAAGGCAATGGTGGTGGACATGATAGAGCATTGCCATTAATGTTAAACTCCATGGTGCAGCCTTATTGATTGCAGTGGGAAGTAGTTCAAGACTGAAAGACAGGATTCCTACTCCAATCTTCCCTTCTTGCTACTTATTTCCTTACACACACACGCGCGCACACAGACCTGCTCAATAGAAACTTAGCTTTTGGTCTCTGAGCTACGGTGATAACCTCCCTGGTTTTTTGTTTTTTTTTTCCTAATGACTTGAGACTTCCTCAGACAAGATTCCCTCAGAACTCTCCTCCCTCATCATCATCTTAGATCCAAGTTATATGTTCTTGTCCAAGCCAAGTAGCTTTCTATTCAAGGACTTGATAACCTACTTCATTTTTTAGTCTCCTGTTTTTATTTTGTTAACAGATAATATGTGAATTTGGTGGGTTTCTCCTGGGTTGGTGATGGAAAGAGATTCACTTCAGCTAGGATTGATGGGAGCTGAGGGAAATTCTTACCCAAATAAACCCAGAACCCAAACTTAACATTTGAGAGTGACTTCCCGTCTTTGGATTTGATAAGTGTGAGATACATTGTGCCTTTCCCTTGGTGTGATGTGTTGCACCAAAATCTTTGCAGTGTGCAGAAGGGTGGTTTGAGACTAAATACAGAGCTGGAGCTCACAGAAGTGTGCATTATTAGGGGGCTGACTCATTAACTTGTGTTCTTACTTAACATTTTGATTAGAATGAACTTGTCCAACAACAACAACAAAAGAGATGACAACCAATTTGAGAAAATAGAAATAGATATTTAAAAATAAAACCATTGATATTCTTAAAAAAAGAAAGAAGATTGACAGAATAGAGAAAAAAGGGAAAAGAAAGAAGAAGAAAAAGTAAGAAAAAATTTAAAAATTTCTTTCATAAAATAGAATAAAGAAAATGAAGTAGAATAAAAAATTTAAAAAAAATAAAAAAATTATTCTCCTTCAAGGAAAAAAGAAAAGAAAGAAAAAATAAAACAATTTAAGCAAAAACAGAAGCAAAGAAAATGAACAAATAAGTGAATGAGCAAACAGAATGAAATTGGAATTAAGTTACCTCCAGTTTCCCAGAACTGAAACTATGAAGCTCTCTATATTCTGTACACTAAACGGGTGGAGTGACATGCTGTTCTTCTGGTGGATGTGCTTGGAGGGCACAGTTGGGCAGGGCTTGGTGTAACTAAGCCTCTATTCTCTACTAGGTGGTTCTGGTTAGCTTATTGGGGTGGAGCAGTGTTGGTAGCCTTGCTATTAAGCACCCCTCCTTTGTCTTGAGCCTCTATCTACTCCCTGCCTCTACCCTGTCTGTGTCCAATCTGTCCGCCTACCAGGCAGCACCTCCCTCCAGAGTTTTGTCTCAGATGGTGTTGTGTTTTAAAACCCCACATTTCAGAGACCCCTGGGGCTTGGACCTGAGACCACTCTCTGGGGGAAGGTCTTGCTGAGCAATGGCTGGGTGCCGGCTTGCCCTAGAAAACATTCGTGCAGTCATGTAGCAACAGATGATCATAGATTATGGCAAATCACAACACATAGCCTGTGCCAGGTTTTGAAGCACCCTTGTGTCTTTGTCCTAATACCAAGAGACATGGCTGCTCTCCAGGGTCCACTGGGACCTTTGCCTGCAAGGAGGCCATATGGCCTCTACCAAATGCACTTCAAGCAGGGGAACTGCTTCTCCCCGTGTGGCACACGGATCCCTCAGACCCTACTACCTTCACGTGGGGATTCACCCTACTTCCTCCCCACAACACTGCCAGGCACTGAGCTCTGAAACTTCAGATTCTGCGCTCCACTGTTTATGGAATCCTGGTGGTATTGAAATCTTCTTTCTCCCCATCAATGGTTTTGGGGAATGGATTTCTTGTTCAGTTCCCTGTGAGTGTTTTCACTCTTTCTCTTTCTCTCCAGGAACTTTCAGGGGGGCGTGCTTTCCTTGCACTATCCCAATGTGCTGCACTCTCCCACTTTCTCTTTCTCTTTCTGTCTTCTCTCATCAAAAATGACTCCCTACCCTCCAAGGCTTTTCTCTCCACCAGTTCACCTCTCTGCACTGCATACCTGCTGAGTTCTGTGGCTCAAGTTATGCAGATTTTTGTGCCAATCCTCAGATCAATTTCCTAGGTGTTCAAAATGGTTTGGTGCTGATCTAGCTGCGTTTCAGAGACGAGACAAGCTCAGGGTCTCCATGATGCTCTGCCATCTTAACTCCTCCCCTCCCTCCCCTCACTTTCAATCTGCAAGTGTCTTTAGGTTTAAAATGAGTCTCTTGTAGGCAACTTATAGATAAATATTATGTTTTGAAATCCATTTTGATACCCTTTGTCTTTTGATTGGAGCATTCAGTCCATTGACATTCAGAGTTATTATTGAAAGATATGGATTTAGTGCCATTGTGTTATCTGTAGAGTTGGTATTTCTGGTGATATTCTCTGGTCCTTTGTAGTCCTGTTGATTTAGTCTTTTTTCTTCTCCACTCAGAGAGTCCCCCTTAAAATTTCTTGCAGGGCTGGTTTGGTGGTTCCAAACTCCTTTAGATTTTGTTAGTCTGGGAAAGTGTTTATCTCTTCTATTCTGAATGACAGCCTTGCTGGATAAAGGATTCTTAACTACATATTTTTCCTATTCAGCACATTTAATAGTTTCTGCCACTCCCTTCTCATCTGCCAGGTTTCAATGGACAAGTCTGCTACTAACCTTATGTGTCTGCCCTTGTAGATTAAGGACATTTTGTCCCTAGCTGCTTTCAGAATTCTCTCTTTATCTTTCTATTTTGCAAGTTTCATTATGATATGTCATGGTGTTGACCTGTTTTTATTGATTTTGAAGGGAGTTTTCTGTGCCTTTTGGATTTGGATGCCTGTTTCCTTCCCCAGATTAGGGAAGTTCTCAGATATAATTTGTTCAAATAACATTCTGCCCCCTTTGCTCACTCTTCTTATTCTTGTTTTGCTTTTTCAGTTCTCACTGTCACTATTCCCAGTTTATTTTGCATCTCAGTTGCATCTCATAGCATTTTAAAATTCAGCCTGACTAGTTCTTAGGTCTTGGATCTCTGCAGGAAGGGTTTCTCTGGTGTCTCCTATGCTTTTATCAAGCCAGCTAGTAGTAGTTTTATGACTGTTATTCTAAATTCTTGTTCAGATATATTGCTTATATCTGTTTTGAGCAAGTCCCTGGCTGTGATTTCTTCCTGACCTTTCTTTTGAGAAGAATTCCCCCATTTTGTCATTTTGGCTAAGTTTCTGTCTTTTGGGTGTTTTAATTTTTAAAAAATATTTATTTATTTTTGAGAGATTGAGCGTGAACAGGGGGAGGGGCAGAGAGAGAGAGGGAGACACAGAATCCGAAGCCGGCTCCAGGCTCTGAGCTGTCAGCACAGAGCCCTTTGGAGTTATTTTTAGAGAGTGTATTGTAAGCCCTGGGAAAGTGAGTGGGGCAATTGCTGAAATGTCAGGGATGTTCTGGTCTGAAAGCTGTCAAACATGATAGCATTATGAGAACAGAGCTCCATGATCCCCCAGAAGCCAGTTAGGGACCCATTGTAATTGTCTGGAAGTGCACTTCTTTTCTGAATGCTTTCACATAAACACCAGATGTGTGTTTGGTTTATGTCTGGAGATTCTTTGTGTTTTCCTCCAATACTTTGACATTCTTTGATGTTTATACCTGGCAAATATGAAATGAAGACTATGTACATTTTGCTGCTGCTGCTGCTGTTTTTGCTGGCAGAGGCAACCCTGCACATCTGCTCAGTCTAAGTGTCTGAGAACTTTTTCTTCATTGTGTGGCTACAGAGCCTGACACAGGGCTCGAATCCATGAGCTGCAAGATCATGACATGAGCTGAAGTTGGATGCTTAACCGACTGAGCCACCCAGATGCCTGTCTTTTGAGTGTTTTAAGAGCTTGTTATGTTTCCTGCACCTGAGGGTACTACTACATTAAGAAGGGGTCATACACTGTCCAGGGCTTGGCACTCCAGGAAGTGTTTCTGCTGTATGTTGTGTGCACTCTGCTGTTGTGTTTTGGCTTATCTCCCCTATTGGTCAGTCCTCTGCAGAGCTCCTCTTTGCTGCAGTGGTGGAGTATTTGGACCTTTAACTAAGAGTACTTTGATTTGTTGAAGTAACCATGGAGAAAAAGGGGAGAGGAAACCTGACCCCCAGAAAAGAGAAAGGGAAAGGGAACAAAAACAAAAACAAAACAGAGAATAAAAAAAACTGTAAGAGTGAATCTGCAGAAAAAGAAAGGGGAGAAAGCAGAATAAAAGAAGAAAGAAAGAAAAAGAAAAGAATAAAAAATCCTGATCAAAAAAAAAAAAAAAAAAAAAGGAGAGAGAGAAAAGGAAACGAAAAATAATGCAAGATACTATGAGTCTGATTCCAAAATAAAAAAGAGAAGGAGGAAAAAAAAGAAAAAAAAGTTATGTGTTGGTGCCTAGGAGATCCTGGTTGTGCTGGTCTGGAGCAGAGGCCAGCTATATTGGCTCAGAGTCACTCTTGCCCCAATAAACAAGCCACTGCCAGGCAGGGTTTGGTGTGAAAGGGTCCTGCCTCGATAGAGGGCTGCTGTGTTACTCTCTGAAGTCCCACCTTGTTGGTGTTCGGGGGAAAATGGTGCCATCCTACTCTTTCATTCCTGGACTGGGGATCTCAACCCTGCTGTTCAGGCAGCCCTCACAGAATACTGAGGGCAGTGAGCTTGCCCTGCGCCACAACTTTCCTGTGTTTTTTCTTTGGCATGTGTCTGGGATTCAAAACCCAGTGTCTTAAAGGACATGGCATGGTTCAGATCTGCTCTCTTCCTCTGGAGTAGAGCCTCTCCACTGATGAAAGATCTTTGACCACCTGCAGGGTCTTTTGTCCTTGGAGTGGCAATAAACCTTCTTCCAAAAGTATTCCAGGAAAGGGACTGTTCTTTCCCAGGGCACCCAGAGATCTCTACACCGCATTATGCACTCTGGGGCCAGCTCTCTCCTCTCCAGGAGAGAATGCCACAGCTCTGCTGCAGAGAAAGTCATGCACTCCCCAAACCTCAGGGTCTGAGCTCCAAAAGCTGGTTGCAAAAAAGAACTGGAATACTCTACTTCTAGCTCCCCAGTCTGTGGTCCAGAGAGGTTTTCCTCACGTGCTAACTTGCCACACTTTCTCAACCCCTTTCTCTTTCTCTCCCTTTTGTCTCTCCACAGAAAGGATTTCCTCCCTTCCATGGCACTGTTGTTTTCTCTCCCCCAATTTACAGCCACGCACCTTGCACCTGGCAAGTTGTCTCCCTCCCACCGTGGAGATCCTTCTGCTGCTCCACAGATCAATTTCCTGGGTGTTCCCAGTGACCTGACCTCAATACACCTGCGTTTGAGTGATGAGGAAAGCCCTGTGTCCCCCTAGTCTCCGACATTTTAACTCCTCTCTCCCATGCTTGGGATTTTTAGGCAGAGAACACACAGTCACCATTTTAAGGTATACTGTCAAGTTTGCTAAACAATGACACACCTAGTAGGAAACTAGTACCAGAGATTTAATCAGGAGCATGATTGCATAAGTGATAAAGCTATAAGGGTGTCAAAATTTATATATACAACTAATAAATATACAAGGAGCTCCTACAGTAAACCTAGCACAGTGATTAATGCTTAATGTAAACAGCAAACATGATAGACCTGCTGCTACTGTCATTTGTGGTTGGAAGGCATTCCTACAATAAGAAATTCATATAGAAAGTGCTTAGTCATGGTGGAAAAATACAGTGTGTTTGGATTACAGCAATAGAGGAGTATAACCAAGGATCAAGTGTTGGAAAGGTGAGAGAAAAACTCCTGGAGGAAATTAGTTTTGAAATAATGTTCTAAAATCAAGGGGAGGATTTTTGCTGGGAGAGGTCAAGTTCTTTGATGAAAGATGTCATGGCAGTATTGGGAGACAATTCTCCAAAGTGTTTCTGAATGTCTTATATCAGTTTTTGTTTTGTACTATATTTACAAGGATATTAGTATAGCAAGCAGTCTTGGAAGATATACTGTCACTCTCCTGAGCAGAGGGTAGATTAATTGCATGACCAGTACAATGAAAATAATAGCTCTCTTGACAGAAAAGTTTGGGCAGGATTTCTAGGAGTCCCCATTACAAATTAGGTTTTCCCAAGCTCATTATTCTCAGCTCTGATACAGACCCAGTGCATGTGCAGCATTCATCTGCGCCCAACTCCTAACTGCTCCTGTGTGTACCTTGGGGGCAGGAGAACTGATGTGTACATGAAGTTTATGCTGCCTGGCATGGTGTGACACCTTAGGCATCATGTCTTCTGCTCAAATCTATGAAACTGGCAGGCTAACTTGCTAACTTGCATGTAGAGTAAAATTGCAGCCCTTCCTCAGTCCGTGAAAACAGGAAATGTCAGAACTAACCACATTACCAAGCACACTTGGATTCCAGGGTTCAGACAGAGGTCACCATGTTGGACTCCCCTTCCTTCAAATTATGTTACCTGAGGGTAGCCTATTGTAATTTCCTATGATTAAATTTGGTGCCAATCCCAAACCATCAAATGTGTTTTCCTCAGGTCTCAAACTAGAAAAGTCTAGGGTCCTTAATAGTTTTTTTTCCTATAGGACTTTTAGTCCCCATGCAAATTTACCTTGCTGAGTAAGGGGTAACCTTTGTCAGAACCAAGAAGGTTTTGTTACACCTCACTCTGGAAAAAAGGGCCTAATCCACCTTGTATTTCCATAAATAGCAAAAAGCATATAAGTTATTCTTAATAAAACAAAGTCAGGTCCATGGTTACTTATTATGTGTAATTATATACATATGTATTCTAAATGCAAAATCACAATTATTTTATGTGGTGTTTAAATTCAGGTGTTTAATATAGTTATCTCCACTGTTTGATGTCCTCCAATGATTCAATTGTTTTTCCAGGGCTAGTACCAAGCCTTTCAAAGTGTATGTGACTGTAGATAATTTTGTCCAGTAAACTATTTCCAGAGGTCCCTGAACCTCCTACAAGCTGTCCCAGGAGAGGATGGGCTCTCAAACGTGGAAGTATTGCCACTTTCAGTGTACTTAGGGGAGTATCAGACATAGTTGGCCCAGCCAGAGAGAAAATTTATCCACAAATACATATCTGTGTCTGGAGGCATGGTCCCTGAGTTGTTAGGGGTTGTTGCAACTCTAGCTGTACTTAAGTACTTTTAAGTCTTGTGAAGAATCTCTACTGGAGTCCAGTGAGGAAGAGGAGAGTTCCTATACAGAAGACAAAACCTTGTCACTTAATCTCTACTGAATATTTCACTGATGTCATCTCTCTGGAGCTTTGCCCCAACCCTGTGGAGTAGGATTACCTTTCCCACTTCACAGAAAAGGAAACTGGGCATAATGAAAGAATGGTATGTGTAGTCACTTGTTGGTAAACTTGTTCCTGTTTGGGTTGTGTCTCATTTGAATTTGGACCTTGGAGTCATGTTGTTCTATCTACACTATTCTTACTTCCTAAAGAATACTAAGACATTTTTAGTAGGGGGGAAATTTACCCTCATGCTGAGAATTTAAAACTCCAGTTACTTTTGTTTTGGCCTACCATTTTCTATCTGTTCTTTCAGCAAATATGTTTTTATATCTTATCTCTCAGTGAATGATAAAACCTATTTGTGATAGGAGACTTCAGTTATTTGCACTTGTTCTTATACTGACTGTGTGAGCCTGGAGAATACTGAAGGTGAGCTGAGACATGGAGGAATGTGAACTTATAACCAATTTATACCACTGTTGTGGGAGTATCTCTATTTGCACCATCCAATTTCATTCTCATATAGGTGGTTTGATTTCCATCTTCCAAGTGAATAAACAAAGACAATACACAGTTCTCAGGGGTAAGACTTAAGTCATGTCTTTACACTCCAAATTGAAGGCACTTTAGGCTGTTACCCTTATGTGGGGGAAGGGAGCTTCTGGCCCAAAGAGATGAAGAGCACTTCCTGGGTTGGGCCATTTTTGTAGTGGGATTCCCTATAGTGGTGCATCTTGAGTGCCCAGTGTCTCATAGTAGGGAAGCAGAATGCCTCCTCTGGTCCCTGTCAGAAGAGCTACGAATCAATTCCCCTTGCTGATGCTGCCAGTCTTACCTCATGTCATCAGTAGGACTCCATTTTGATTACAGTGGAGCAATGAAACTTCCTGGCCACCTTCTGTGGCTAGATTTGGGTCAGGATATATTGAGTCTTGCTTGCCTTCTTCTGTTGGATGTGGGGTTGTAAGATGCCATCCTGCTGTCTTGTTCTTCCAGTTTTGGGATTCCAAACCAGTTCAGTTTCCTCTTTCTACCACTCAGGGTTCTCCTTTGCATTATATCCTCTTGCATTATTTCCAGTGCTCATAGTTGCACTTAGTGGGGAGTTGCAAAGCAAAAGGTATCTATGCATTTTGTCCAGATGTTACTCTACATGTTTATTTTTCCAAGTGTCTTTGGAATATTCTGTGAGATAAACCATATTCCTGGCCATAAAACAAGCCTTAACACAATTAAAAAAAAATTGAAATAATAGGGGCACATGGGTGGCTCAGTCAGTTGAACATTGGACTTTGGATTAGGTCATGATCTCATGGTTTGTGAGTCCAAGCCCAGCATCAGGTGAGCTTGAATCCCACTTTGGGTGAGCTCAAGCGCCACTCTGAGCTCTGCACTCTCTCTCTCCCTGTCTCTCTGCTCCTTGCTCATTCATGCTTTTCTCAAAAATAAATAAAATTTTAAAAACCATAAAAAATTGAAATTATAAAAAGTATATACTCTAACTATAATAGAATCAAACTAGAAATTGGTTAAAGAAAAACCTGTTTCAACAAGATCTCCAAGTATGTACTTGGAAATTAAACATTGTTAATACTCCATAGGTAAAAGAGGGAGCACCAAAGGAAATATAAGAAAATGCATAGAAGTAAGTGAAAGTGAAAATACTACATATCAAAATATGTGGTATGCAGCTAAAGCAATGCTAGAGGGAAATTTACAAAACTACATCAGTTTTTGAAAATACTTCAAGGTGAAAATTACAGTTACAGCCAAGACATCCAGTAGACTACCCAAGCCCCAGGAGAAAATTGTGTGTGATTTCTTTGGGAAATTAGAATCTTTTTAAGCAGCCATGTATTTGGGGGAATTTAGAAAGACATATACATGCCTAGGGCTAGAAAAATGCTCAGAAAAAATCTGAGAAGATCCTAAACTTTTATGACTTTTATATGTTGCAGCACCTTTGCATTCCTGGGATAATTCCCACTTAGTCTTGTATAATCCTTTTTATGTCTCTGAATTTTGTTGGTCTGTATTTTGTTGAAGATCATTTTTAATGATTTCAAGATTCTTTGCTGTGTCTTGGGCTGAGTCTTTGTATTTATGCAACTTGCAGTTTATTGAGCTTATTGGAATTATAGATACATATCTTTTCTCAAACTTGGGAAAATTTCAACCATTATTCAAAGAATCTTTCTGTTCCTTTTCTCCTTCTCCTTCTGGAACACTAATTTGTATTTTTGTCTGCTTGATTGTTTCCCACAGTACCTTAAGATCTGTTTACTTTTCTGTGTTCTTTTTTTCCTGCTTTTCAGATGAAATAATTTAAAAAGTCTTATTTCCAAGTTCAGTGGTTCTTTAAAAATTTTATTTATTTATTTATTTTTGAGACAGACAGTGTGAGCGGGGAAGGGGCAGAGAGCGAGGGAGACACAGAATCTGAAGCAGGCTCCATGCTCTGAGCTGTCAGCACAGAGCCTGATGTGGGGCTTGAATTCATGGACTACGAGCCAAAGTCAGATGCCCAACTGACTGGCAACCCAGGCACCCCCAGGTTCAGTGATTCTGCCTGCTTAAATCATTTGTTGAATCCATCTAGGAATTTTCAATGTAGTTATTGTATTTTTCACTTAAGTAATTTCTGTTTCATTCTTTTTTATAACTTCTATTACTTTGTATTCTTATTTTGTTCTTATATAATTTTCTTGCTTTCCTGTATTAATTGTTTTCCTTTAATCCTTTCAGCACATTTAAGACAGTTGTTTTAAAATCCTTTTCTAGTACCTCCAATGCCTATGTTTTCTCAGGGATGGTTTCTGCCACTTTATTTTGTTGTTTGCAATGGCCATTTTTTCCTATCTTTTTCTCTGCCTTGTGAAGACAGAGGATAGGTCAGAGGATTCTGAGAAGAATGGTTGAGTAGGAAGCACCAGGAATCTCTTTCCCCAGCTAGACAGCACTTATACTAGCAGAATCTGTCTGATACAGCTATTTTGGATCACTAGAATCTATTGAAGGCTTGCAACTTCCAGGGGAAGACTTTCATGACAACTTGTGGTTAATTTTGGTCAATTTCAGCTTTTTATCACAGTGGTACCTACCCATCTCCCACCCCTACCCTTATTTTCTGTGCATCCTACATATAGCTTTTGGGAGCCAGAGTGGATAAAAAGACCCTGTTCTCCAAATGTCAGAGATCTGTGCTCTGATTGCTAATTGCTGCTTTTGATCACAGAAGTACACACAAAAGGCAGGAGCCAGTGTTGTTGCACTCATTGTTGAAAGGCTTTTCCCCTCTAGCTGAAGTGACCTCCAAGAGATTTAATAGGGCAGTGTTGATTTTTTCATTCCCTTCATTTTTCTCCTTTTCCTCTTTTGGGAGTCATGCATTAAAGACTAGGACATTGAAAAGAAACTATATATGGGGAGCATTCAAAAGTGACCATGAATTCCCAGGGAAAGGTTTGAGCTCAGAAAAAACCAGAGGGGATCTTAAGTTTACACCTAAGGCTGATTCTCAGCAAAAAGAGAGTCTACCTACAATATTAAAAAACAAAAATAACAAATAATGAACAAAAACGTTAAATAAAAAAATAAACCCTGGGGAAAGGGAAGATTTGATTTTAAGTTATCACATTGTTAAATTCATTATAACCAAACTTTCAAAAGACAGAGACAAAGAATCTTAAAAGCAACAACAGAAGCAACTCATTGCATACAAGGGATCCTCAATAAGATTATCAGTAGATTTCTCACAGGAAACTGTGGAGGCCAGAAGGTGGGCCTTTAGTGGGCCAAACACAAAACAAGTGAACAAAAGTCCTAAAATAAATAAAACAGGACAAAAAAACCTGCCAACCAAGAATCCTATATCCAGCAAAATTGTCCTTCAAATTTGAGAAAGAAACCAAGACATTTCCAGGTAAATAAATGCTGAGAGAGTTTATTACCATTAGACTTGTCTTGTAAGAAATGCTCAGTGTTTTGCAGGATGAAATAAAAGGATACTAGAAAGTAACTTGAAGCTGTATGAAAAAATATAGAGCTCAGTAAAGGTAAATAAATGGGCAATTATAAAATTTTGTATTATTGTACAATGGTTTATACATCTATTTTTTGTTTTCTACATGATTAAAGAGATGAATACATTAAAAAATATTAGTCTAAAAGTTAGTATTGTTGTTGCAAATGGCAAAATTTAATTCTTTTTCATCACCGAGTAGTAATGTGTGTCTGTATGTATGTATGTATGTATGTGTATATATATGTGTATATATATAATATTTTATTTATCCATTCATCTGTTGATGTATGTATATATGTATGTATGTATGTATGTGTATATATATGTGTGTGTATATATGTATATGTGTATATATATGTGTGTGTGTATATATATATATATATATATATATATATATATCATATTTTATTTATCCATTCATCTGTTGATGGACATTTGGGCCCTTTCCATAATTTGGCTATTGCTTATAGTGATGCTATAAACATTGGGGTGCATGTGCCCCAATTCCTAGTAGTGCTATTGCTGGGTCATGGGGGTAATTTTATTTTTAATTTTTTGAGGAGCCTCCACACTGTTTTCCAGAGCAGCTGCATCAGGTTGCATTCCCACCAACAGTGCAAAAGTGTCAGTCCCCCTTTCTCCACATCCTTGCCAACATCTATTGTTTCCTGAGTTGTTAATTGTAGCCACTCTGACCAGTGTGAGGTGGTATCTCAATGTGGTTTTGTTGTATTTCCCTGATGATGAGCGATGTTGAGCATCTTTTCATGTGTGTGTTTTGCCCTCTGGATGTCTTCTTTGGAAAAGTGTCTATTCATGTCTTCTGTCCAATGGAACCGGAGGACTGAGATAAGTCAGTCAGTAAAAGACAGATAGCATATGTTTTCACTGATATGTGGAATTTGAGAAACGAAGACCATAGGGGAAGGGAAGGAAAAATAAGTTACAAATAGAGAGGGAGGGAAACCATAAGAGCTTTTTTTTATTTAAAAAAGTTTTTAATGTTTATTTAGAAAGAGAGTGACAGAGCATGAGCAAGGGAGGGGAAGAGAGAGAGGGAGACACATAATCTGAAGCAGTCTCCAGGTTCTGAGCTGTCAGCACAGAGCCCGACGCAGGGCTCAAACTCACAAGCCGTGAGATCATGACCTGAGCCAAAGTTGGACGTTCAACAGACTGAGCCACCCAGGCACCCCAAGAGACTCTTAAATACAGAGAACAAACTGAGGGTTGATGGGGGGGGGCTGAGGAGGGGAGGGAGATGGGCATTGAGGAGGGCACTTGTTGGGATGAGCACTGGGTATTTTATGTAAGTGATGAATCACTGGGTTATACTGCTGAAACCAATATTACACTGTATGTTAACTAACTTGAATTTAAATAAATAAATTTAAAAAAAAGATGTTCTCTCTCCCTCTCCATGTCCCTCTGCCCCTCCCCTGCTTGTGCACTCTTTCTCTTTCCCCTTCTCAAAAAAAGTAATGTTACAACTTTAGGCCCGATGGTAATCACAAAGAAAACAGCTGTAGAATACATGCAAAAGGAATAAAATAGGCCTTGAAGTTCCAGACTGTCTAGCTCATTTCTCTGCACCCAGATCTCAAGAAATCTCAGGGCACGATCTCCCAGATTTTGGACGTCATCTTTCACTTCACTAAGGCTTTATGCGATGTGGCCCAGTGACACTCAATACTGTCGGGAGGCCCTTTTCCAAAGGGGAAAACAGGTGCCAATTGGGTTCAAAGATATCTGTTAGTGAAATCCCTTCAGCCATGGATCAGTACCTCAAAACACAGTCCCTGCAAGCAGCTGGGTAAGCGAGGGCAGGCCCTCTTCACAAGTGTGCCTGGGCCAAATGCCTGGGGGCAGGTGCACAGGGGCGAAATGCACATGTGCGAGACTATGGGTCTCAACCTCCAGGTATTTTGGGATCAGTCTTTGGGTTCAGGAATGTGGGGATGGAGAGTACCCTGACTGAAACTCCTGGGGGACTCTGAGGGATGCCAAGGCCCACCCTGTTCTAAGCCAATTTCTCATTTTCTGGACACCAGGGTGTCCCAGGAGCTGTTTATCCTTGCCATCAAGAAGAAGGCTCGAGTGTTGTGTAAGGAGGAAGCTGACTGTTATAGGTACCCCTACATTGTATGAGCATGGGGCCACAAATGATCTCACGTACACCTTCTGCCCCCTCAGCATCCTAAGCACAGTTTAAAGAAAGCCCTAGTTACAAGATAAGGGACTGATGGGCTGGGGAGACCCATGGACCCATGAAGCTCCAGAGGACCTGGCACCCATTGTAGGTGTTTTGTGAGTGGCTGGTCCTTCGAAAGGCAGCCTGATGCTCCCTATTCGTTCCTATACAAGAATTAAGATTTGCATAGGACCCAGTTGCACTCTCTAGAGCTTTTGTGGCAGAGAACCTTAGGAGGAAGCAAGATATAGCCAGTGTGTTTCTTGCTCCAAAATGGAGAAGTCAAATCCCCTCCCATTGGATTTTTTTGAGATGTTGGGCCAGATCTCATGGGATCTCAAGATTCTCAGACCTCATTAGACTGCCATTTAATTTTTCCAGGTCTGGGTGCAGAGAAATGAACTAGACATTTTGTAGTCTCATGGCATCTTTCAACCTCGTGTTTCAGCTATGGGTGCCCTTCTTGGGCCAAAACAATTGGTACACTCCACTTACTGCAGCTGAGAGAGAAGCCCATGGCATTTGCCTTATGATTTTGAACGCCAGACCATTCTCTGCATCCTACATTGCCACCTCTTTCAGTTACAAGCCCGGGATACTTGGCCTATGTATCTCAGGCAAGTGTCTACCCACAGGCCATCTTCCTGGAACTTGGGATTGCTCCCACCACACTCCTGAGGTGGGAAGGGATGGTTGTTTTGACCTAGATACCTCGTGGATCTGTGTTGGGAAGAGACTCATGGTGTCTGTGGGAGTTCTGTTTCCCAGCAGTCTCTTATCCATAGTCTGAAGTCTTTGGCCTGCCCTGATTGCTTAAGCTGATAATTCCCTGAGAGTTCCAGGACAGCCTCCAAAATCCTGCAAGTTTAGGTCCTATTATCCTGCCAGATCTTGCACTGAGGAAGGAGATG
The DNA here is from genome assembly GCF_046562875.1 of Panthera onca. Classification (NCBI taxonomy): domain Eukaryota; kingdom Metazoa; phylum Chordata; class Mammalia; order Carnivora; family Felidae; genus Panthera; species Panthera onca. The sequence goes on along the minus strand of NC_138341.1, from coordinate 89,934,545 downwards.
ACAGTATCCCAGAAAAATGCATCTTTGACCCCATGTCTATATCACCAGTCCTCTCCTGGGTCCCAAGGGGTTGGAACAGAGCTGTGACCTGGGGGCTGGACACAGCCAGCCTGCCTTATACTTCTGAGTGACTCATGCATATGCCACATCATCCCCTGAGTCCTTTATGCCCTCAGGCTACCAGGACTTTTAGGTGTGCATTCAGGACATGCTCAAGCCCAGCAGGCCATCTTCACAGGGATAGAAGCTACTGGCACTGCACCACTCATGCCTGGAGGGAAAAGTCATTTAAAATAAACCCTTGCAGTTCTGTGCTAAATTCAGGGTCTCTGTGAGAGTCACCTTGCCCAAGTGTGTCTTGTCAGTGGGCTTTCCTGCATTGCCCTGAATAGCTGAGGAGCTCTGATGACTCCAGAGATCCCACAATATCTGGCCCCAAGAACTCAGGAGATTGAGCCTCAGGGGAGTTGGCTGCTCTGTTTTGGCTGCCCCTTTCTTCTTCTTAAAGTTTTTTGCCTTTGGTTACAGAAGACCTACGATGTCCAAAACCTGGGACTGATGCAAGGGGACCTAACTGTGGGCCACTTCCTGCATGTCTTGCTACTCACCAAATATCTGCATTCAGTGTGCAGAAACCTCTAGAGCTTTATAGGCCTATGTGCCTTCCCAGCCCATAAGCTCCTCATCCAGGAGGTAGAGCTTCCTTTACACTGTATTTAGGATGCTGAGAAGGCAGGGGATGTGCATGAGACTGCTTGTGGCCCCATGCTCATGTAGTGTAGGGGCATCTGTGGCAGTCAGATCCCCCAGGGGTCTAACATCAGGGAACACCCCAGCCATCCCCAGATGGCAAGGCTAAATGGGCTTCTGAGACACCTAGTGTCTTACCTGTGGGAGACACATGTGGTTTAGAGTGAGGTGGGCCTTGGCACTCCTGGGAGTCCTCCAGGAGTGTCAGTGAGTGTCCTCCTAATCCCCACAATTCCTGAATGCAAAGACTAATCCCAGAATACCTGGATTCTGGCACCCATTGTCTTGCTCATTTTATCCCTGTGCACCTGTCCCTAGGCATCTGGTTCAGACACACTCTTAGAGAGGCCCTGTCCTCATTTATCCCACTGTCTATCTGAGGCATGACCAGAGTCCCCCAGCATAGCAAAAACACTTCAGTGGGGTGTTCCCAATACAGAGCCAGATTTTCCAGGGGTCCCTCCAGCTGGTTGGACTCAGCCCTTCTGACTCCCAGCCCAGTTTCCTGCTGGGTCCATTCAGGGCTGCTCACCAGGAGTCAATGATGCAAACTCAGGTTCTGGGGCCAGGGCAATGCTAAGAACGTGGATGAGGAGGGCTTCAGAAAGAGTCTATAAACATTGAAGATGTAAGACCTCAAGTGCCTGGATGAAACCAGGTCTTTCAGGATAAGAATCCTAAAAAGAGGGAATATGGAAGAGTTACAAAGAAGAGCTTTGGATTGCAAAGAGAGAAAATGAAGAGCTAAAAGAGGAAATAAATTACACCACTGTGCTCCTAGTTGGAGTCCTTGAAATCTGTGAAATAGTCTTTGAGTGTGGGGAAGCTGCAATTTGGGGTGACCATGGGAAAGAGGTGTGAACCAGGGTCCTGCTGCTCCTGGGGTAATGAACCCTGACCTCAGGATGTTCTGTCCCTCAGCTGAGTCCCTCCAGGTCTCTGTCCCTTACCTCTGCAGGGAGTAGTGTGTCTCAGATCTCCAACCTGATCTTCCAGCCTCAGATTCTCCATGTGATAAGGAAGGAACACCTGTGTTATCCTGTACATTCTACAGGCTGTCACTGTCTCCATGATGTTCTGTGTGGTACTTTACCTTCCTTCTTCCTTGCTCCTCTCCCTCCCTGCTCCCCTTCCTCTTCTACTCCTAATTATGCTCCATTTCCTTCTTCCTGCCAACCTTCACCAATCATATCGTTCTCTAATATGGAAACACTGGAGGAAAGATGAAGGATATATTAGCACCCACTCCAATAGATCCACTGATCCCTCCTGTATTGAGAGCACCTGCAATGCATCTGGGGTTGTCAACCTTGAGGGAGAGAGTTTCAATGAACTCCACATACCCACTGTCTGTTTTGTACCTGAGATGATCTTCCTCAGGAGACATTTTAACCTTAAAACAACCTCAACAATTTCCTGAATGGTTACAGAGGATGAATGAAAATTAAAGGACAATAATTTGTCTAATTTCCCTTAGTCTTTCAATGGGCCCTGGGAAATGTACAACAGTGTGGCCACATAAGCACATGTTAACTTCAAGGGTTTGCTCCAAGCCTTGGAAGGATCAGGAGGGAGGATCCTGGGCAGGCCTAAGGAAAAGTCACAAGGTGGGAATGACTGGAGTATGGGGAGCTGGGCCAGTGCTTTGTGGCTGGAGCAGTGGGTTCTGAGAGGGGCACTGACCCTGTCCTTCTGCCCAGAGGCTCTGTCCTGTGCCTGGTCCTTGCCAGGTGACTAGTTGAGCAGGGCTGTGAGAGCAAGTGTGTGAAGCAGGCCCAGCAGCCCCTCACACCATTCTCTTGAATCCCTGTCAGCCATGGAGGGTCTGCAGGGCAGTTGCACACGGGTGTCTCTCGGAAGCACATTCACACATCGGAATTGGGCGAGGTGTGCATGCTGGCATGAGCTAATAGACACTGGAGCATATGCAGTGATCCCAGAGGAAATATTCTTTAACGTATCCAGCTCTGAGAATGACCTTTAAGGAGGAGCAAACAGGACAGGAACATGATGTTACAAGTCCTGTAAGTTAAAAGGGAGAGAGTGTATCTTTCATCTACCTCCTGGCTCACACTAGAAGAACTTAGTCTCTAGGTTCAAGTGTCTGTGAGAAGAGTTGTTGTGTCCCACCAGATTTCATCCATGATAAGTCATTAACAAAACAGATCTGCAAAGCTCTCATGCCTGATTCCCATGAGGTGTATAGCAAACAGAACCAAAGTTTTGACATTTGGCTGTGGCAAAGGTAGGAAATAGCAAGTTTTGTGAGAAAAATAATTTTTAGATAGCAAAGCAAGAATAGATGATTTCTTTTTTTTTTCAATATATGAAATTTGTTGTCAAATTGGTTTCCATACAACACCCAGTGCTCATCCCAAAAGGTGCCCTCCTCAATACCCATCACCCACCCTCCCCTCCCTCCCACCCCCCATCAACCCTCAGTTTGTTCTCAGTTTTTAAGAGTCTCTTATGCTTTGGCTCTGATTTCAAACTCAGCACACTCAAAGCCTGTAGACCCAATTCCTCTTACTAATGTCACTATAATATGAAATAAACAAATTAGACTTGTACAAATATTTCCCTTTGTTTTCTGATTTCATATCCACCTTCTTCAGTCTCCAGAGCAATAACACAACTATCCCAGGAACCCTCTCATAATTGATTCCTACCTGAGTGCTCTTCCTTACCTGGAGAGTCTTCCTCCTCACTGGTGGAGTCTTGCCTGTATGATTTCCACAAGCATGTCCATAGAAACACAAAATCACCGATCAAGTTATTAGAGAGAGGGGCTTGCCCTTTTCTCCTACTCTCTTAAGATTTTGATGGGTCACACATCAACCTGATTTTTCCCTGCAGTTCTCAGAAGTTCACTGAGATCAGTGGAGTCAGCACCCTTCAACAAGACAGTCACACTTGAAAACCTTCAAATCAGACAGAGATGCTGAAGGAATTACCTCTCACACTTTCAGTTCTGTAGGGTCTTTGCTGTTCTCACCTTCAAACCTACTACCTGAATTCCGACAGTTATGGTCATATTTGAAACGTGGCTTGTGTGACTGAGAAATTGCTTGTTTTATTTCATTTTATTTTAATTCATTGGGTTATTTATTGATTAAAATTAATTATAAACAGACACATGTGGCTAGTGGCTACCACCCTTGGTACCACAGTTCTAGAGTGTAAAGATGAAAAGGATATACTCTTCCCCTCCCTGGCTGTTTCTTGCAGAGTAGTTTGCTGGCCTGATTTTTCACTCATTTCTATTTTATGCAGTTATGCGTATGTGCCAGGCACAACTTGCAGCCATGGGTGCTAAAACATATCGTCAACACTCAGGTCCTAGAGGAAGTGATCTACAGATTCAACGCAACACCTGTCAAAATCCTAATGTCATTGTATAGCAATAGGAAAACAATCCTAAAATATATACGGAACCACACAGACTCCAAATTGCCAAGAAAATCTTGATATTGAAGAACAAAGTCTCCACACTTCCTGACTTTAAAACACATTACAAAACTACGGTAATCAATCAGAATGATACTGGCATAAAAACAGATGGATAGACCAATGGAACAACAGAATAGAGAGCCCCCCAAGTAAACGCACACATACATGGATAAATGATCTTTGACAAGGGTGCCAAGAGTACACAATGGGGAAAGGATGGCCTTTTCAACAATCAACAGAATGAAAAGGCAATCTATAGGAGAAAATAATTGCAAACCTTGTATCAGAAAAGAGGCTAATATCCAAAATATATGAGAAACCCCTACAAGTCACTTAAAATGAAAGTGTTTAACCCAATTTAAAAATGGGTTAAATATTTCAATGAACATTTTTCCGGTGAAGATACACAAATGGCCGCCAGACATATGAAAATGAGCTCACAATCATTAATCATTAGGAAATCCATATCAAAGTACAATGAGATATCATGTCACCTGTTAGAATGGTATATATATATATATATATATATATATATATACACACACACACACATACAAGTGTTGGTAAGGAAGTAGAAATTCCAACCTTCATATACAGTCAGTGGGAACGTAAAATAGTGCAGCTATTATGGAAAACAGTATTGGGTTTCCTCAAATAATTTCAAATAGAACTACCATATGATCCAGTAATCACACGTCTAGTATACATCCAAAGGATATGATATCAGTAGATTACCTGGAATTTGTTATGATAATCACCAACTCCTATATGTAGAATTCAAAGAAAATAATTTTGTCTCTCATCACCAAGTATTATGTTAACTATAGATTGTTTGTAAATGCCCATCAACAAGTTGACAAAAAATTTTTATTTTGCTGAGAGTTTTTTTTTTTATCTTGAGTGTATGTTGAGTCTTTCTAAATGCTTTTTTCTGTATGTATTGAAATGATCATGATTTTTCTTCTTTAGTCTGCTGACATGGGAATTACTTTATCAGTTTCCCATTGCTCTCACCAATTACCACAAATGTATTACCTTCACACGTCATAAATTTAGTGTCTTACAGTTCTGCAGGTTAGAGTCTCCCATGGGCCTCACTGGGCTAAAATAAACATGTCAGCAGCGTGTTCCTTTCTGGAGGTTCTGGGAGAGAGGTTTCTGGCTTTCCCCAGCTTCTAGAGGCTGTCTGCTCTCTTTGCTGAGTTACCCTTTCCACTTTCAAAGTCAGCAATGGCTGACAAATTCACTCTTCCATCCTAGCAGATTCTTGTGCTGCCACTTCCACTTTTAATGACCTTGTGATGACCTTGGGACCATTTGGATAATCCAGGATCATCTCCTGATTTTAATGTTAGCAACCTAGTTCCATTTGTGACTTTAATTCCCCATCCCCATGTAAGGCAACACGGGGGCAGATTCCAAGGATTAGAGCATGGACATCTTTGGGGGGCATCATTCTGCCAGAGATGTTACCCAGAGCTGAGTGTCAGGGAGCAGGGTCATATATGAATGTAGAAGCCCCTCCCCTGATGGGTGCCTAGGGAGAGAATAAGAAGGACTTAGGTGTTCCCCCTTCTGAAGTCTCAGGGAGCAGAGCTCTTGAGCATCTATACATGACCTGTGCCCCTCTCATTGCGCTCTTCACTTTCTGCACAGATGAGAGCTGAACTTTTCTGGGTGGAAGACTTGTGGGGGACCCCTCACTCAACTTTGGTCTACTCCCTCACTCACCTGGCTCACTGTTCTACCTGTACCTCTCCCTGCCAGGGTCTGTGGTCCAGGCAGGAATGACTTAAGTCATCCTCAGTGTCCAAGGGCCCAGGACAGACAGCCACCATCACTTGCACTAGGAACAGTAACAATGCTAGCAACCAGGGATCAGCTCACCTGCAGCAACACCTGTTGCCAAACTCTTGACCCACAGATTGGCAACTGACTCTCAGGGATCTCAGAGAGACTGCTGGGCTTCAGGTCAGGTTGTCTGGCATCTGGATCTCTGAGGTCCAGCCTGGAGAAGAGGCTGATTATTACTGCTTAGTGCGGGACAACAGCTTGGTGTCTGCATTGCCCTCAAGGCCCACAGGGAAATGAGATAAAAACCTGTCAGCTGCCTGTACCCACTCACTTCCCAGAACCTTTCTCATTGCTATTATTTAGTGAGCAGGTGGCTGCTGCTGAGAACGTGTCATGGGGGAAGTGGTGCTGCTTCTGGGGAAGTGTCATGGGGATCAATACAGCTGAGCTTTCTCTTCTGGTCCCCTGAGTTGTTGCTGCACCCCTTTTTCTAAGGTCCTGAGTATGGTCTGCTGACCCAGTTGTGCACAATTTCTGGGGATTTTGGTCAGATCACTCCATCTTGCACTGGAAGCATTGCTGTGGATTATTATGTTAGTGCCTTGAACCGGCTTCTTTCAGGGAAGAAAAACAGAATCCCTCCTCTCCCCTTGAAACTTCTGCTCACCCCCAGTTTCCTAATTTTATATGTGTACCCTTAAACAACAGACCCAATCAACACTTGGGTCCAATATTAGGCAGAAGGTAATTGGCTTGTGACAAGGAGGGCTGGGTGACCCCTCCTGTTCCTCAGAGTGGAACACCCACAAGATGTACTCAGCTCTCTCTCCCTGTCTGTGTGGGCCTCACTGTGTTGTCCCCTGGTCAAGGATGGTGGAGAGGGAGCAACCACAGTGTGAGATGAGGGAGATCCCCTGACTGCCACAGTGGGAAGTGGGTTGGTCTTGGCTAGCCTGTCACTGACCTTTGTCTTTCTTGTGTTCTGAATCTGGAACACGTTTTCTCTGAACACACACAGTGATCTACATGGAGGAAGAAGCGGTGACACAGAGGTGACTTCACTGAGTGCAGGGCTGTGGAAATGACTGCAGCCTGAAGAGATTCCTGGGCAGTGAAGAGACCCCTCTCTGTGGGGAGGGGGTAGTGGACAGATGGGTGGGTATGCAACTCTCTCTCCAGGTATCCTGTACATGTATCTGACTCTAAGGCATCAGGGAGAGCTGCTGACCTGCACTGCTAGTGCTTCCTGGGGCACAACAGCTGCTTATTCTCAGGCCCCAGGTGAATCAGAACTCAGGTGTGGAAGGCCATCCAGGGGGATGGGAAGGATCTGCATGACTTCCCTGGCCTTCCTTTGTGTGGGGCATGTAGGTAAAATTAACTTAGGGCCCTTCAGGAAGTAGAGTTCCAAGGGCCTTTCCATCACGGTCTAATCCCCTTTTCTCCCCATTTTCCTCACTCTCTGCTGACAGTGGGTGGCAGGGGGTGGGGGCAGGCGCTGCCACCTCCTTCTTATAGACATCACATGACATCAGATTCACCACCCCCATGTCTCTCTCCATTTTAGGGCCCTGGGCACAGTCTACACTGTTTCAGGAATCTCCATGTTGGAGTGTCCTGGACAGAGACATACTGTGTCTTGCACTGGGCACAGCAGCATCATTGGACTATGTGGTGCAGGCTGTTATCAACAGCTCCCTAATGTTGCCTCAAAACTATGATGCTCAGAAGTTCCTGGCACTTAGGATAATTCTGGTATTATGGTAATGCATGCCACTCCAATTAGCTGTGAACAGTCATATTCCGTGGAAATCTTTGAGTGTATTTAGAATGATATGTTCATTGAATAGAGGTAAGAAGTGCCCTCTAAGGATTCATGTGTGAGGTCTTTTCCCTAGGAAATTGTCTTGATGTTTCATCCTGTCTTCAGTGACTATAGTATTAGCCATGCTTTTCTGCCTGGATTTGGAAAAATCACTTAACTCCTTTGCATATAGGCTGCATACAGAGATGACTACACTCATTTTATAAGTTTGGACTAAATGAACAAATGCCAGTTAAGTGCATGGGACATGTGGAGGATCCCAGAGGTTGGGGTCTTTGGAAAAAGCCTGGGAGACTGTACAGTTTACCTGGCCAGGAGGGCAGTGACACTGCAGTGCTGCTGTGTATCCTATATACCCTAGATTCCAGTAGAAACATCCAGCTATAGCTACCCCCTTTTTAAGAAAAATTGGCAGGGAGAAAAAAAAAGAGAAACTGGCAGGTACATAACAAAGAACTGATAAAAATAATGCCCTTGATACAGGTTAAGTGGGGTTCAGTATGACACTGGAGAGAGAAAGCTGTGACAAAACAAGGATCTCAGAGCTGCACAGGGGCTCATGCTTGCTGAGTGATCATGGTGTGCACAGAGAACATGACTCGGTAATGTGAGACCAGGCCATGAGCAGACCACCAAGACATTATGTGAATGCTACTTCTCTCTCTCCTCACAAATGCCCCTTGAAGATGATACTGGAATTACTGTTGCTCCTGTTTTAGACATGAGGAAATGGACTCCTAGAAATTTTTTTTGATCCTGCCCTGCTTTCTCTCCGTGAAGATGAATTAAATATATTTATAAGCGCAAGAAACCATACATAAATTAAATATCCAAACTCTACTACTATAATATGGTGTATATGATAAGCTTTTTTTTTAAGTTGGAGGAAAAATATAACACAACAAAACCCCATCTAATGACCTAAATTCAACTGTAGGATATGGTCAATATTATCCAGAGGTGTCAAGTCATATTATTTAATAAACTATTTTAAGAAAATTCCTTTTAAAGTGACACTCTATTTTGAAGTTGAATTTCATGTATGTGACCTAACAGTGTGCACAGAACTGCATGAGGAGGGTCTTCCGAGACACAATTTTACATTGATCTGTGATTTCTACAAACACCTGAGGAAGACCAGTCATGGACTGTGACTTGAGGATATTCAAAAGAATACGATGTGGTGAGTAACTTTAGTGCAAATGGCAGCTAAAGACCTCCAAAAATTCTCTCCTAAAAAAATCAATGAGGAAACTGGCAAAAATTGCCACCATTTTAAGAACTCTGGAAATCCACTGAAACTTGCAGCAATAGAGGGAATGTTGATACTGGTGGGGGAGGGAGAAAAAAAAAACAGGCTCTTAGAACCATGAGTTTTTGCTGTTTTAGCATGTCTTAATCCCACCCCCTGCCATATGGCTCCAGAGTAATTTAGAAAACTAAAGTCCATGTTCACAGTGAAAGTCAGGAATGGATAGAGCAGGATGGGTTTGGAGCTCCCTCAAAACATCATTCCTGGAGAATTATCACTAATGGACCTATATGAGGGGTGTCTGCAAGACCCCACTTGTTTGACTGTCGTGTTTAATCTGACTTAGAGGTTTCCCAGAACAAAAAGACTTTTCCCAGCATAATTGTCAAACAAACAGACAAACAAAACAAAACAACTACAGGCAATTAACTTGTGTGGGTTAAAGTGACAGATGAAGCAAACAATAGACTAACAGAAAGCTTAAAAGGAGGGTTCAGAAATGAGATTTGCATAGGGGAATTTATTTATTTATTTATTATTTTTTTTATTTTATTATTTTTTTAATGTTTATTTATTTTTGAGACAGAGAGAGACAGAGCATGAATGGGGAGGGGCAGAGAGAGAGGGAGACACAGAATCGGAAGCAGGCTCCAGGCTCTGAGCCATCAGCCCAGAGCCTGACGCGGGGCTCGAACTCATGAACCGTGAGATCGTGACCTGAGCTGGAGTCGGACGCTCAACCGACTGAGCCACCCAGGCGCCCCTGCATAGGGGAATTTAAAATATCTGACTTATCCCTAGAAATCTAGAATGCTCACAAGTGTAGGACTGTGAGCATACTCAGGAAAGACCCTAGAAGGCCCTAACATCTCCCCTCTGGCTGACCTGGATGTTCCGCACAAGTAGGAAGTGAAGGTTACGGCAGAGTTTTCAGCTGCTGGCTGAATGTTGAAGGGATGTTTCAACAAACTCACAGAGCCCCTTGGCAAAGACTGAGTTACTTCTAAGTTCCAGGCTGTTGATGAAATCTGTCAATAGTTGACCATCAAATAGCTGAGCAAAGACTACAGTGATCACACATGACAAAGAATACAAACTTTGGAGAATTTGTTCATTAAAACCACTAATAAGAACACAATGCCAAAAAAATAGCAAAACCAATAAATCCTGGGGAGGAGTTAGAATAAAATTTCTATAGTTGCCATATATTACTATAAATAACCAATTTATAGTCCCCCCCCCCATAATAACAAGAAATCTGCCAAGAACCAGAAGTCTGACTCTGTGCAGAAAAGAGTTTGCATAGTAGGACTGTGAATTCTTTCCTTAGACAGGCCTGCTTTCCAGACTGGCCCTTGTCTGAAGTCTGGGAACTTGGAATCAGGAGGATCCCCACCATTCTCTGGTAAGGGTGGCTTGTTATGCCTAAACTGTGCAAAACTTATGTTTTATTCAGAACCTGTCTTTCCTGCTGGAATTCTGAGATTCAGGTATGTGCAAGCCAGAGGGTACCTAAACTACCAGTCCCCACTAAAACATCTGGGCACACAGTCTCTAATGAGCTTCCCTGGAAGATGTTTCATCCTTTTTTTTTTTTTGCTGGAGGAATGAGGTATACTTTTTTTACTCCACTGGAACGGGATTCTTGAAAGCATGTGCCTGGTTTTCTGTGAACCTCCCATGCACCCTTACCTTTGCTTATTTTGTTTAGTGTGATTTCACTGTAATAAATCATAGCCATCAGTATGACTATATACTGAATTCAATGAGTCACAGATGTTGGAGGTTCTCTTGGGCTGCCCCCTAACATAAGCTGATACACATGGAAAAGCAACAAATAGACACTGTCCCTGAGAAAAGTCCAGACATTTGACTTACTAGACAGATACTTTGTATCAGCTATTTTAAGTATATCCAAAGAATGATCCTTTAATTAACAATAACTAAAAAATAGTATGAGAATTATGTCTCTGCAAGTAGAGAATAACAATAAAAAAGATATGAAGTATAAAAGAGAACCAAATGGAACTTCTGGAGTTGAAAAGTATAGAAACAACTAAAAACATCACTAATGGGGCTTGTATTAGTTTCCCAGGGCTGCTTAAAACCGTAGAAATATACTCTTTCACACTACTGAAGACTGGACGTCGGAAGTCAATATATAGGCTGGGATCTGCTCCCTGTGGGCCACAGCTTTAATATATAATTTTGGGAGACACAAATAAACCCACAATAGGCCTGAACAACAAATTTGAGCAAAAAGAACCAGCAAATTTTGAAGATAGGTCAATAGAGATCCAGTCTGATGAACAGTGAATTTTAAAATAAGGGCATGGAAAAAAGTGAGCGTAACCTCAGAGATCTACCTGTATAATATTATCAAGCATATGAGCATATGCATAAAGAGAGTCCTCAGAAAAATAAAAGGGAATGAAATATAAAAGGTAAAATAAAGAAGAGAGAGGGACAGTGAGAATATGTGAAATAATAACAGCCAGAATCTCACCAAATTTCATGAGAAACATTAATAAAAATATTCAAGTAGTTCAATGAAGTCAAAGCAGGATAAACCTACTTGATAGTAAAATTGTTCAAGGCCAAAGACAGAGAAAATCATGACAGCAATTGGAAAGAAGTGACTATTTACAAACCTCTTCAGTTTAATGGCTAATTTTCATCAGAAACCACAGAGCCAGAAGGTGGTGGGATGACATATGAAAAGTGCTGAAAGACAACAACTGTCAACCAAGAGTTCTGTATCTAGCAGAGGTGTATGTCAGTAATGAAGGAGACACCGAGGCATTCTCGTATAAGCAAAATCTGAGCAAACCCACTTGTATCACCAGCCCTACAAGAATTACTGAGTGAAGTCGTTCAAGCTGAAATGAAAAGACAACAGAGTTATCTAAATCTATGTGAAGAAATAGAGCTGCATAGGTTGTAAATATACAAGAAAGTAGAAATATATAAGTACATAAAATGTGTATCATATAAACATAATGTATTGTAAACATAATGTATATATGTATACATATGTATACATATGTATAAACATACGCATATAAACATAATGTTTTCTCCTGATTTGAAAGAACACCACATGAAGTAAATATTATAAATGTATTTTGATGAGCATACAATGTATAAAGATGTAATTTTGTATGACAGTGATGGCAATAAGGAGGGGGCGTGCATTGGATCTATATGAAAGCTTCTGTATGCCACTGAAATTAACCTGGTACTAATCCAATTAGAATGTTATAATTTAAGATGTTAATTATAATCCCAGGGAAGCTACTAAGAATATAACCCAGAATATATAGCAAAAGAAGCAACATGGGAATTTAGTTGGTACACTAGAAAATAGCTCAAAAAAAAGCAATGGAGGAATATTAGAACAAAAAGATATAACATATATAGTAAAAAAAAAGGGAAAATGACAGTTTCAATGTTACCTGATTAGTAATTAAATGTACATGGATTATACAGTCCAATTCCGAGGCAGATATTGGCAGAATGGATTAAAAAACAGCTATGATCTCTACATTCTACCTACAAGGGAGTCATGCTTTAAGTCCAAGACACAAATAGGTTGAAAGTCAAAGGAAAATAAATACCAAGCAAATAGTAACCAAAAGAGAATAAGATTGGCTTTGTTAACATAAGACAAATCAACTTTTATATTTTTTTTCTAGAAACAAATAAGGACATCTTATAGTGACAAAAGGGCCCATCCTCCAAGGAGATTACATCTTTCACTTAATGAGAGAACTCCAAAATACATAAAACAAACTGACAGAATTGAAAAGAGAAACAGACCCCTCAACAACAACAGTTGGAGACTTCAATATTCAACTTCCAATAATGAATAGAATCTGTCATTTTCCGTGATGCTCACATCAGCACTGTGGGATGGGCAGAGTAAGGGCTGGGATCCATATTTCATGGTGCAGTGTACTAAAATTTAGAGAGATTAAGTGACTTTCCCAGAGTCCTAGAACTGATTGAGTGATGGTCCTGAGGCAGGAGATACAGATGGTTCCCTAGGGATAGAAATCCCTGATCACCTGGATACGAGATCATGCCCTGGACACTTGAATAAAGCCCTTTCCTCACTCCCTTGTCTACATTCTCCTGCCTCAAGGTTTCTGCAGGGAGACAGCTAGTTCCCCAAGGAGGTTCCTGAAACAAGAGAATGGCTCAAATCCTGACACAACTCCTGGCTCTATGTTTCAACCCCTGTCTTGAAATTCAATGTCTTTACTCCAAATGAAGAGTCCCTGATAGACTGGGTGTATCCAAACATGTCTCCCATCTCTCTTCACTTGTCCCCAGCATTTGATTCTATAAAATGCCTTGCAGAGAGACTTCCTGGTGGTCAGGTGATCACCTTGAATGACCAGTAGTCTTCTTGACTCCCAACTGGCTCAGAACCCAGGAGATTCCCAACTAAGTGCCCATATGACAGTTGTAAAGAACTAGGAAAAAGGTCTCCCAGGCTGGTGCTTTAGTGGCTTATTGGATGAAGTCTACAAACCCCCAGTGTCTCCCTAACTAAAGATCCAACCCACCATCTTAGCAGCCATTAAGTCATGGCTGAGAGCAGGAAGTAGCTGCACTGACTTTGAGTATACACCTTTCCTGCTCATTCTTTCCTCTCCAAATCCAGTCTCTGCTGTACAAACTACAGGCACTCTTCTTGAATCTACTAACTGATTTGATTTCATTCCTGGCACTTTCAATGAAGTAGTTAGTTAATGGGGGTGATATTTATGGCTCTACCCTGTCATTTGGCCAGATGCTTATTTCAATGTGGTCGAACCACTATGGGAACAGCCAGCAGATTTTCCTGAACACAGTTTTGTTGTGAATCCTGTGTTTTAATCCCTTACGATATTTTTCTTCTTATAACCTGAGCCACGATCCTGGAAAATATACTAAAAATAGAACTGTTGATATGCAGCTGGGAGAAGACCTTGGGAACACATTCATTCATTCCCAAGTCATACTTTCATTAGCAAAAAGAGGTACTGCAGTGTAGTATGCACCTAACATTCCCAGCAGCCTGACGGCATGACAATGTGACTTTATTAGGATGAGACTTTTTTATAAAAAGGCAGCACTGCAGTGACAGAGAGAGCATGGGAATTGCTATATGGTGGCTGGTATCAAATAATACTAGAAGCCACACATACCTAGGAAAGTTATTTAACCCCTTTGTCCTTGGCTCCCTGTTCTGTAGTATGGGGACTACCTACCTCTGTTATGATTCTTAATATAAGAAAATCCAGATAATGCCTGAAGAAAAATAACTGGTACTTCGTAACTGTTTCAATATTAAATGTCTGGAAGAATAAGCAAGATATGTAGGAGTGGCTGCCTCCAGAGAGAAAACTCTGAATACTACAGCTCAGGAGAAGGTACAAGATGATCTTTCATCCTTCACATGGGCGTGATGCTTCATGGTTCATAGAGAATATCTGTCATTATCTCCTGTCATCCCCTGTTATGCCCCATGGGATGTGCAGGGCAGGTGGTATGACCTATATTTTGTGTTTCCTAGCACTGATGACAGAAGGATCTGGTATAGGAAAGTAGTTGGTTCCCTGGGAACAGAGATCTCTGAACCCCTATGAGTCCTCCAGATCATGTGCTAGACTTCTGAACCAAGGGCTAACCTCCCTCCATTCCCCAAGTGTTCCTTCCACAAAATTGCTGCCAGGACATAGAAGGTGTCTGAGCCAAGAGAAGGGCACATGCCTGATCCAGCTTCGACATATACATTTCAATCCCTGATTAAAAAGCTATTACATTTATCAAAAGCTATTACATTTTCCTGAAAGGAAGTCCCTTGATAGGTCAGGGGAAAATATTTCCTCTTCCAGCATCTTCACACATCAGCTTCCTCAAGGGGAGCTCCTGAGGGTCTGACCAGAGGTCTACTTGACACTCCTATGTGGCCCAAAACCCAGGCTTTTCCAAGTCAGCTTTCTCAAATGACTGACTCCTCTTTAATGAATTAGTTTGGTCCTCAAGAACCAACCCTGGATGAACAGTTAGTGATAATTAATAAGGAAAGTGACATGATGGGCTGGTGGTACTTTGCTGGTTTAATGGATAAAGCTGGCATGTCCTCCACTGTCTACTGACCACTGATGTGAACTACAGTCTGAGCAGCCTGAGTTAAGGCCTGGCTGAGAGAGGGTGGAGGCTGCACTGGTTCTGAGTATGTACCTACCTGCTCACTAATCTAGAAATCTGTATATACTTCTCATCCTTCTCTATACCTTGTAGTAGCAGGGAGAGAGTTTCTTCCTTCTGTCACCAAGTGTTAATCCCACCAATCCGATGGCACTGACCCTTCTCACCACTGTCCCAAGCAGCATCTAAACACCCAGGAAAACCTAGGAAAACCCAGGAAAACCTCACGTCAACCCATGAAAATCACACCATGAAACCCCAGTTTCATTCCTTTATAAAAATATCTGGATTAATAGACTGCTAATGTTTGGTTTTGGATTTGACATTTAGAAGAGTTACATTTAGAAGAGTTAACTTATTATTTCCCTTTACTGTGATGTCTATTGCTGTGTGACATCAAAATTCTTCTGATGATGAAAGCAGTGTAGGTGTGTTCTCTCTGTAACTGTTCTCTGGAAGAGTATGTAGGAGAATGGCATTATTTCCAAAATATTTGGTAGAAATCAGAGGAAACCACCTGTGCCTGAAGTTTTCTTTGTAAAAAAATATTTTTACATTTCTTCTATTAAAATTGATGTTTACTTTACATATTGTAAAGTCCCCAAATCTTAAGTATATAGTGTTATGTTTTCCTAATATAAGCACACCTGTTGCCAACACCAGTTCAACATACAGAACATCTCCAGCACCCTGGCAGTCTCCTATAGAAGAAGATAATAATAGCACCTAACTTATTAAGTTACAAGAATGAAATCAGCTACTTCATATATATTCCAATGATTACACATAATTAGCTAAAACATAGTGTGGCAGCAGCCTTGGAAGGTAGTTAAGTTGCCTGCATGAGTTATCACCATCATTCTCTCTTCACTTTTGTGGTCACATGCATTAGCAGCCACCCCAGGTTTTTGGTTGGTTTTCTTGAAGTGCCAACAAGTAAGTTAGGGAAGCAATGAAGGACATGTACATTTGCTTGCTTTACCATTTTCATCCCAAGCATTTACATCTCATCTTCCTGTTCTTCTTTGCCCCAAATTGCTTTGTCTTTTCCTTCTTTTGAATCAGTACAAGAGAATTTGTTGACAACTGAAAGGAAGAGAAGAATCAGGCATAATCAAAGCCACTCAGGGCAGATTACCAACTTGAGCAGAGAATGCTGAAGGCAGATCCAGACTTCCCAGGTTCCCTCCAGCAGGGGCCGTTCTAACTCCCTTCTGACTCCTAGTCTAGCTTCCTGCTGGGGTCATTCAGGGATGCTCGTCAGGAGTCAGTGTTGCAGACCCAGGATCAGGGGCCAGGCAACACTACAAAAGTGACTGAGGTGGGCTGTAGAGAGATCTTATAGATTAAAAATCTATGGACCTTTAGTGTCTGGATGAGACCATGTCCTACAGAATGGGAATTACAAAAAGAGGGGATGGGGAAGAGCTACAAAGAGGAACTTATGGACAGCAAAAAGAGAGTGAAAAGAGAAGAAAGGAAATAAATTTCATGCACAGTTTTGCTTCCTGAATTATTGTCCTCAAAATCTATGAAGTAATCCTGTGCATGGACAATTGCAGGAGTAGGGAGGAGGAAGCCTTGGGAAAAGATGGGGACAGTCAGGGTTGAGGTGAGAACTTGGCCCCACTGCTCCTGGCAGGATAAAGGCTGATCTCAGGGTGATTCTGTCTTCACCTCTGCAATGAGGGGTGGGTCTCTGACCTCTAACATACTTTTCCAGCACTCGAATTTCATAACTGTGGCCAAGAATGAATGCCTGCATCCTCTTGTCCTTCTAAGATGGCAGTCATTACATGCATTTCTGTGTGTGATGTTGTCTTCCTCCGTACTCCACTTACTCTTCTCACTCCTAATGCTTATGGACATTCTCTTTTTCAACCTCTATCAGCCATATGTTCTAAAATATGGGAACACTGGAGGAATGATCATGGGTATACTGCCACCCTCCCTCATCAATCAATTGATAAATTAACCAATACATTCAAACCCAGATGGTACCTTGACCACAATTGCAAACCTTCAAATGAGACAGAAATGCTGAAGGAATCACCTTTCACACTCTTAGATCTACAAGCACATTACAGTTCTTACCTTTAAATTTACCACCTGAGCTGGGCTGCTGTGTCCCTGTGCAGAATCCTGAGAAGTCCAAGAATTGTTTCCATTTGAACCTGACCTTCTAGGTTGTTATGAAAGTAACTGTGGCATGAATACGTATTATTTTGTGAAGCAGGTCGCCAGCTTGATGTATAACTTTTAAAGAGGTAGAGGGGTTCCGGAAGATGGCGGCGTAGGAGGACGCGGGGCTCACAGCGCGTCCTGCCGATCACTTAGATTCCACCTACACCTGCCTAAAGAACCCAGAAAACCGCCAGAGGATTAGCAGAAGGGAGTCTCCGGAGTCAAGCGCAGACTAGAGGCCCATGGAAGAGGGTAGGAAGGGCGGCGAGGCGGTGCGCGCTCCACGGACTGGCGGGAGGGAGCCGGGGCAGAGGGGTGGCTCGCCGGCCAAGCAGAACCCCCGAGTCTGGCTGGCAAAAGCGGAGGGGCCGGACAGACTGTGTTCCGACAGCAAGCGCGACTTAGCGTCTGGGAGGTCATAAGTTAACAGCTCTGCTCGGAAAGCGGAAGGCTGGAGGACAAAGGGAGGGAGAGCTGCTGAGCCCCCGGACGGCAGAGCTCAGCTTGGCGGGGAACAAAGGCGCCAGCGCCATCTCCCCCGCCCATCCCCCAGCCAAAATCCCAAAGGGAACCAGTTCCTGCCAGGGAACTTGCTCGCTCCGCGCAAACACCCAACTCTGTGCTTCTGCGGAGCCAAACCTCCGGCAGCGGATCTGACTCCCTCCCGCTGCCACAGGGCTCCTCCTGAAGTGGATCACCTAAGGAGAAGCGAGCTAAGCCTGCCCCTCCAGCCCCCGTGCACCTTGCCTACCCACCCCAGCTAATACGCCAGATCCCCAGCAACACAAGCCTGGCAGTGTGCAAGTAGCCCAGACGGGACACGCCACCCCACAGTGAATCCCGCCCCTAGGAGAGGGGAAGAGAAGGCACACACCAGTCTGACTGTGGCCCCAGCAGTGGGCTGGGGGCAGACAACGGGTCGGACTGCGGCCCCGCCCACTAACTCCAGTTATACACCACAGCACAGGGGAAGTGCACTGCAGGTCCTCACCACGCAAGGGACTCTCCAAAATGACCAAACGGAAGAATTCCCCTCAGAAGAATCTCCAGGAAATAACAACAGCTAATGAACTGATCAAAAAGGATTTAAATAATATAACAGAAAGTGAATTTAGAATAATAGTCATAAAATTAATCGCTGGGCTTGAAAACAGTATACAGGACAGCAGAGAATCTCTTGCCACAAAGATCGAGGGACTAAGGAACAGTCAAAGGAGTTGAAAAACGCTTTAAATGAAATGCAAAACAAAATGGAAACCACGATGGCTCGGCTTGAAGAGGCAGAGGAGAGAATAGGTGAACTAGAAGATAAAGTTATGGAGAAAGAGGAAGCTGAAAGAAAGAGAGATAAAAAAATCCAGGAGTATGAGGGGAAAATTAGAGAACTAAGTGATACACTAAAAAGAAATAATATACGCAGAATTGGTATCCCAGAGGAGGAAGAGAGAGGGAAAGGTGCTGAAGGGGTACTTGAAGAAATTATAGCTGAGAACTTCCCTGAACTGGGGAAGGAAAAAGGCATTGAAATCCAAGAGGCACAGAGAACTCCCTTCAGACGTAACTTGAATCGATCTTCTGCACGACATATCATAGTGAAACTGGCAAAATACAAGGATAAAGAGAAAATTCTGAAAGCAGCAAGGGATAAACGTGCCCTCACATATAAAGGGAGACCTATAAGACTCGTGACTGATCTCTCCTTTGAAACTTGGCAGGCCAGAAAGGCTTGGCACGATATCTACAGTGTGCTAAACAGAAAAAATATGCAGCCGAGAATCCTTTATCCAGCAAGTCTGTCATTTAGAATAGAAGGAGAGATAAAGGTCTTCCCAAGCAAACAAAAACTGAAGGAATTTGTCACCACGAAACCAGCCCTACAAGAGATCCTAAGGGGGGTCCTGTGAGACAAAGTACCAGAGACATCACTACAAGCATAAAACATACAGACATCACAATGACTCTAAACCCATATCTTTCTATAATAACACTGAATGTAAATGGATTAAATGTGCCAACCAAAAGACATAGGGTATCAGAATGGATAAAAAAACAAGACCCATCTATTTGCTGTCTACAAGAGACTCATTTTAGATCTGAGGACACCTTTAGATTGAGAGTGAGGGGATGGAGAACTATTTATCATGCTACTGGAAGCCAAAAGAAAGCTGGAGTAGCCATACTTATATCAGACAAACTAGACTTTAAATTAAAGGCTGTAACAAGAGATGAAGAAGGGCATTATATAATAATTACAGGGTATATCCATCAGGAAGAGCTAACAATTATAAATGTCTATGCGCCAAATACCCGAGCCCCCAGATATATAAAACAATTACTCATAAACATAAGCAACCTTATCGATAAGAATGTGGTCATTGCAGGGGACTTTAACACCCCACTTACAGAAATGGATAGATCATCTAGACACACGGTCAATAAAGAAACAAGGGCCCTGAATGATACATTGGATCAGATGGACTTGACAGATATATTTAGAACTCTGCATCCCAAAGCAACAGAATATACTTTCTTCTCAAGTGCACATGGAACATTCTCCAAGATAGATCATATACTGGGTCACAAAACAGCCCTTCATAAGTTTACAAGAATTGAAATTATACCATGCATACTTTCAGACCACAATGCTATGAAGCTTGAAATCAACCACAGGAAAAAGTCTGGAAAACCTCCAAAAGCATGGAGGTTAAAGAACACCCTACTAACGAATGAGTGGGTCAACCAGGCAATTAGAGAAGAAATTAAAACATATATGGAAACAAACGAAAATGAAAATACAACAATCCAAACGCTTTGGGATGCAGCGAAGGCAGTCCTGAGAGGAAAATACATTGCAATCCAGGCCTATCTCAAGAAACAAGAAAAATCCCAAATACAAAATCTAACAGCACACCTAAAGGAAATAGAAGCAGAACAGCAAAGGCAGCCTAAACCCAGCAGAAGAAGAGAAATAATAAAGATCAGAGCAGAAATAAACAATATAGAATCTAAAAAAACTGTAGAGCAGATCAACGAAACCAAGAGTTGGTTTTTTGAAAAAATAAACAAAATTGACAAACCTCTAGCCAGACTTCTCAAAAAGAAAAGGGAGATGACCCAAATAGATAAAATCATGACTGAAAATGGAATGATTACAACCAATCCCTCAGAGATACAAACAATTATCAGGGAATACTATGAAAAATTATATGCCAGCAAATTGGACAACCTGGAAGAAATGGACAAATTTCTAAACACCCACACTCTTCCAAAACTCAATCAGGAGGAAATAGAAAGCTTGAACAGACCCATAACCAGCAAAGAATTTGAATCGGTTATCAAAAATCTCCCAACAAATAAGAGTCCAGGACCAGATGGCTTCCCAGGGGAGTTCTACCAGACATTTAAAGCAAAGATAATACCTATCCTTCTCAAGCTATTCCAAGAAATAGAAAGGGAAGGAAAACTTCCAGACTCATTCTATGAAGCCAGTATTACTTTGATTCCTAAACCAGACAGAGACCCAGTAAAAAAAGAGAACTATAGGCCAATATCCCTGATGAATATGGATGCAAAAATTCTTAATAAGATACTAGCAAATCGAATTCAACAGCATATAAAAAGAATTATTCACCATGATCAAGTGGGATTCATTCCTGGGATGCAGGGCTGGTTCAACATTCGCAAATCGATCAACGTGATACATCACATTAACAAAAAAAAAGAGAAGAACCATATGATCCTGTCAACCGATGCAGAAAAGGCCTTTGACAAAATCCAGCACCCTTTCTTAATAAAAACCCTTGAGAAAGTCGGGATAGAAGGAACATACTTAAAGATCATAAAGGCCATTTATGAAAAGCCCACAGCTAACATCATCCTCAACGGGGAAAAACTGAGAGCTTTTTCCCTGAGATCAGGAACACGACAGGGATGCCCACCCTCACCGCTGTTGTTTAATATAGTGCTGGAAGTTCTAGCATCAGCAATCAGACAACAAAAGGAAATCAAAGCCATCAAAATTGGCAAAGATGAAGTCAAGCTTTCGCTTTTTGCAGATGACATGATATTATACATGGAAAATCCGATAGACTCCACCAAAAGTCTGCTAGAACTGATACATGAATTCAGCAAAGTTGCAGGATACAAAATCAATGTGCAGAAATCAGTTGCATTCTTATACACTAACAATGAAGCAACAGAAAGACAAATGAAGAAACTGATCCCATTCACAATTGCACCAAGAAGCATAAAATACCTAGGAATAAATCTAACCAAAGATGTAAAAGATCTGTATGCTGAAAACTATAGAAAGCTTATGCAGGTAATT
The DNA here is from genome assembly GCF_046562875.1 of Panthera onca. Taxonomy (NCBI): domain Eukaryota; kingdom Metazoa; phylum Chordata; class Mammalia; order Carnivora; family Felidae; genus Panthera; species Panthera onca. The sequence continues at coordinate 89,912,762 of NC_138341.1, read as the reverse complement.
GAAGAAGATATAAAGAAATGGAAAGACATTCCCTGCTCATGGATTGGAAGAATAAATATTGTCAAAATGTCAATACTACCCAAAGCTATCTACACATTCAATGCAATCCCAATCAAAATTGCACCAGCATTCTTCTCGAAACTAGAACAAGCAATCCTAAAATTCATATGGAACCACAAAGGGCCCCGAATAGCCAAAGTAATTTTGAAGAAGAAGACCAAAGCGGGAGGCATCACAATCCCAGACTTTAGCCTCTACTCCAAAGCTGTCATCATCAAGACAGCATGGTATTGGCATAAAAACAGACACATAGACCAATGGAATAGAATAGAAACCCCAGAACTAGACCCACAAACGTATGGCCAACTCATCTTTGACAAAGCAGGAAAGAACATCCAATGGAAAAAAGACAGTCTCTTTAACAAATGGTGCTGGGAGAACTGGACAGCAACATGCAGAAGGTTGAAACTAGACCACTTTCTCACACCATTCACAAAAATAAACTCAAAATGGATAAAGGACCTGAATGTGAGACAGGAAACCATCAAAACCTTAGAGGAGAAAGCAGGAAAAGACCTCTCTGACCTCAGCCGTAGCAATCTCTTACTCGGCACATCCCCAAAGGCAAGGGAATTAAAAGCAAAAGTGAATTACTGGGACCTTATGAAGATAAAAAGCTTCTGCACAGCAAAGGAAACAACCAACAAAACTAAAAGGCAACCAACGGAATGGGAAAAGATATTTGCAAATGACACATCGGACAAAGGGCTAGTATCCAAAATCTATAAAGAGCTCATCAAACTCCACACGCGAAAAACAAATAACCCAGTGAAGAAATGGGCAGAAAACATGAATAGACACTTCTCTAAAGAAGACACCCGGATGGCCAACAGGCACCTGAAAAGATGTTCAACGTCGCTCCTTATCAGGGAAATACAAATCAAAACCACACTCAGATACCACCTCACGCCAGTCAGAGTGGCCAAAATGAAGAAATCAGGAGACTATAGATGCTGGAGAGGATGTGGAGAAACAGGAACCCTCTTGCACTGTTGGTGGGAATGCAAATTGGTGCAGCCACTCTGGAAAGCAGTGTGGAGGTTCATCAGAAAATTAAAAATAGACCTACCCTATGACCCAGCAATAGCACTGCTAGGAATTTATCCAAGGGATACAGGAGTACTGGTGCATAGGGGCACCTGTACCCCAATGTTTATAGCGGCACTCTCAACAATAGCCAAATTATGGAAAGAGCCTAAATGTCCATCAACTGATGAATGGATAAAGAAATTGTGGTTTATATACACAATGGAATACTACGTGGCAATGAGAAAGAATGAAATATGGCCTTTTGTAGCAACATGGATGGAACTGGAGAGTGGGATGCTAAGTGAAATAAGCCATACAGAGAAAGACAGATACCATATGGTTTCACTCTTATGTGGATCCTGAGAAACTTAACAGAAACCCATGGGGGAGGGGAAGGAAAAAAAAAAAAAAAAGAGGTTAGAGTGGGAGAGAGCCAAAGCATAAGAGACTGTTAAAAACTGAGAACAAACTGAGGGTTGATGGGGGGTGGGAGGGAGGGCAGGGTGGGAGGGAGGGCAGGGTGGGTGATGGGTATTGAGGAGGGCACCTTTTTTTTTTTTTTTTTTTTGCATTTTCTTTTCTCTTTATTGTAAGAATCTAGTATATGATACACGTAACATAAAAAGTAAGTGTTAATTGATTTACTGGTGAGGCTTCTAGTCAACAGTAAGCTATTAGTAGTTAAGTTTCGGTGGGAATCAGAAGTTATACATGGATTTTTTTTACTGTGTTGAGGTTGATATCCCAACCCCCATGTTGTGCAAGGGTCAAATGTAATCAAAGTCTCATGTGTTTTATTTATTTATTTTTTTTATTATTTTTTATTTTTTTTTTATTTTTTAATATATGAAATTTACTGTCAAATTGGTTTCCATACAACACCCAGTGCTCATCCCAAAAAGGAGGAGGGCACCTTTTGGGATGAGCACTGGGTGTTGTATGGAAACCAATTTGACAGTAAATTTCATATATTAAAAAATAAAAAAAATAAAAAAATAAAAAAAAAATAAATTTACCACCTGAAATTCAAACTGTTGTGGGCACATTTGAGATGTGGCTAGTGTGATTGAGCAATGTGATGTTACTTTAATTCACAGTATGAATAAAATTAATTATAATCAGACATATGTGGCTAGTGGCTACCATCCTGGAACAGCACAGCTCTAGAATCCGAAGATGAAAAAGAGGTGGCCTCTTCTCCCCTGGTTTATTCTTGCAGAGTAGTTGGCCTGATCTGATCATTCATGTGTAATTATTTTGGGCTCATTCACACATGCCAGGTACTACCTGAGGCTCTAAACATTAAGGTCAACAACCATGTCCTAGAGGAAGCGACCTACAAATTTAGCTCAACACTTGTTGAAATCCCAATGTCACTGTACAGAAATAGAAAAAAATCCTAAAAGATACATGGAATCACAAAGGACTCCAAATAACCCAAACAATTTTGAGAATGAAAAGCAAAGATGGAGTCAACGTATTTCCTGACTTTAAAACACATTACAAATTTATAGCGATCAAACAGAATGGTACTGGCATCAAAACAGGTAGATAGACCAGTGGAACAGAATAGAGACCCGCCACCTGTGCTTTAATAAGACCACCTTTTTACTCCAAAAAATATGGAAAATCCCCAAATAAATTCGCACATACATGGATAAGTGATCATTGACAAGGGTGCCAAGATTATACGTTGGGGAAAGTAAAGGAGTCATGGAGTGAGCACGGACCCTCTTTAACCCAGCTGTTTAGGAGATTTGCAGCAATGGTGATGGACACCAGGCTAAAAACCAATTTTTAGAGTTCCTATTTGCTACTGTACCTTTCATGTATACTTACAGGATTTGAGCATTTTTCAGGCTTATGATAATGTTATCAATTACATTAAATTAGCTTCCTGATTCTTATCTGCTTTGGGCAATTGTATAAGCAATGACCCCAGTTATGAAAGATGTTGGCCTGTACTCTTCTACATGGGACCTCACACCTCTTAGAATCTGTGGGCTGCCCAGGAGCATGTGGGCTTTCTATGTGTGTTTCACACTAATGACTATGCAACAGTTGGCTAGTAAGAGCATCTATAGCTGCCCTGGGTTATGTGACAATTGGGGCCATCTTATAGTGTTGTCAGTGTTTGGGATATGTGTACACTCATGTACTTTGGGGAACATACTCAGATTCTGAAACTCCTTTGCTCTGTGACTAATGATCCTGTGGCTGAGTGATAAGCTCAGATCGGTAGCTCAGAGCATTAACAGAGGGACTCAGGCATAGATCAACATTTTGGCTTTTCTACTTAGGAGGTCAAGACTTTGAGCCATTCATTTGTGCTCCATCTGAGGAAAGGTAATATTAAGCAAACCTCCAGACACAGCTGTGGTGATGGAGGAATGTGGTATTATTGTATGTGAAGTATGCAGTGATGAGATTTAGTTTTGGAAATTTGACACTTGCATTGTTCTGTGTAAGTGGGAAAATACCTCCTGAGGAAATACACTCTGTGCACTCACATTCACATTTATACCATAGACACCCCTTAACTCTCACACACAAAACATACAACCTAAATGACCTAGGTGCTCTGGGTCCTGTAGAATATGGTCATAGTTCTTTACTGGACAGTTGGTTTCACTCACTACACTCCCAGCCCTCATTCTCTGCAGGAACCCAGAATCAGGGTGGCTCTCCAGATGAAAGCAGACAAGAAAGCCCCACCTTTATCACCTAGATAATTTCTCAAATAGTGAGTGATTATAAAAAATGGAACCTTTCATTTCCTGATGAATCCATCTGCAATTAAAATAAAGCACTTTGAAGATGGCATCACCCTGTACACTATGGGTACAGGTCTTTTGTTCTCTTTAGGAAACCTGATGGAACCAGTGGCTGAGTCAGTGACCCCATAACAAAACATACAGAACATGTGTGGGAAAATGCTTGACATTTTCATGGAAGAACTCTCAAGTCCATTTTGCCTGGAAAATACAAAAGTTTTTTTTCAAGGAGGAAAATTTTCTACTGGAAAAAAATCCTCATTATCATACAGTTTGTAACTGATGCTGTTTTTTTTTTTAATATATGAAATTTATTGTCAAATTGGTTTCCATACACTCAGTGCTCATCCCAAAAGGTGCCCTCCTCAATACCCATCACCCACCCTGCCCTCCCTCCCACCCCCCATCAACCCTCAGTTTGCTCTTAGTTTTTAACAGTCTCTTATGCTTTGGCTTTCTCCCACTCTAACCTCTTTTTTTTTTTTTCCTTCCCCTCCCCCATGGGTTTCTGTTACGTTTCTCAGGATCCACATAAGAGTGAAACCATATGGTATCTGTCTTTCTCTGTATGGCTTATTTCACTTAGCATCCCACTCTCCAGTTCCATCCACGTTGCTACAAAAGGCCATATTTCATTCTTTCTCATTGCCACGTAGTATTCCATTGTGTATATAAACCAAAATTTCTTTATCCATTCATCAATTGATGGACATTTAGGCTCTTTCCACAATTTGGCTATTGTTGAGAGTGCTGCTATAAACATTGGGGTACAAGTGCCCCTATGCATCAGTACTCCTGTATCCCTTGGATAAATTCCTAGCAGTGCTATTGCTGGGTCATAGGGTAGATCTATTTTTAATTTTCTGAGGAACCTCCACACTGCTTTCCAGAGCGGCTGCACCAATTTGCATTCCCACCAACAGGGCAAGAGGGTTCCCGTTTCTCCACATCCTCTCCAGCATCTATAGTCTCCTGATTTGGTCATTTTGGCCACTCTGACTGGCGTGAGGTGATATCTGAGTGTGGTTTTGATTTGTATTTCCCTGATAAGGAGCGACGTTGAACATCTTTTCAGGTGCCTGTTGGCCATCCAGATGTCTTCTTTACAGAAGTGTCTATTCATGTTTTCTGCCCATTTCTTCACTGGGTTATTTGTTTTTCGGGTGTGGAGTTTGGTGAGCTCTCTATAGATTTTGGATACTAGCCCTTTGTCCGATATGTCATTTGCAAATATCTTTTCCCATTCCGTTGGTTGCCTTTTAGTTTTGTTGGTTGTTTCCTTTGCTGTGCAGAAGCTTTTTATCTTCATAAGGTCCCAGTAGTTCATTTTTGCTTTTAATTCCCTTGCCTTTGGGGATGTGTCGAGGAAGAGACTGCTACGGCTGAGGTCAGAGAGGTCTTTTCCTGCTTTCTCCTCTAAGGTTTTGATGGTTTCCTGTGTCACATTCAGGTCCTTTATCCATTTTGAGTTTATTTTTGTGAATGGTGTGAGAAAGTGGTCTAGTTTCAACCTTCTGCATGTTGCTGTCCAGTTCTCCCAGCACCATTTGTTAAAAAGACTGTCTTTTTTCCATTGGATGTTCTTTCCTGCTTTGCCAAAGATGAGTTGGCCATACGTTTGTGGGTCTAGTTCTGGGGTTTCTATTCTATTCCATTGGTCTATGTGTCTGTTTTTGTGCCAATACCATGCTGTCTTGATGATGACAGCTTTGTAGTAGAGACTAAAGTCTGGGATTGTGATGCCTCCCGCTTTGGTCTTCTTCTTCAAAATTACTTTGGCTATTCGGGGACTTTTGTGGTTCCATATGAATTTTAGGATTGCTTATTCTAGTTTCGAGAAGAATGCTGGTGCAATTTTGATTGGGATTGCATTGAATGTGTAGATAGCTTTGGGTAGTATTGACATTTTGACAATATTTATTCTTCCAATCCATGAGCAGGGAATGTCTTTCCATTTCTTTATATCTTCTTCAATTACCTGCATAAGCTTTCTATAGTTTTCAGCATACAGATCTTTTACATCTTTGGTTAGATTTATTCCTAGGTATTTTATGCTTCTTGGTGCAATTGTGAATGGGATCAGTTTCTTCATTTGTCTTTCTGTTGCTTCATTGTTAGTGTATAAGAATGCAACTGATTTCTGTACATTGATTTTCTATCCTGCAACTTTGCTGAATTCATGTATCAGTTCTAGCAGACTTTTGGTGGAGTCTATCGGATTTTCCATGTATAATATCATGTCATCTGCAAAAAGCGAAAGCTTGACTTCATCTTTGCCAATTTTGATGGCTTTGATTTCCTTTTGTTGTCTGATTGCTGATGCTAGAACTTCCAGCACTATGTTAAACAACAGCAGTGAGAGTGGGCATCCCTGTTGTGTTCCTGATCTCAGGGAAAAAGCTCTCAGTTTTTCCCCGTTGAGGATGATGTTAGCTGTGGGCTTTTCATAAATGGCTTTTATGATCTTTAAGTATGTTCCTTCTATCCACACTTTCTCAAGGGTTTTTATTAAGAAAGGGTGCTGGATTTTGTCAAAGGCCTTTTCTGCATTGGTTGACAGGATCATATGGTTCTTCTCTTTTTTTTTTGTTAATGTGATGTATCACGTTGATTGATTTGCGAATGTTGAACCAGACCTGCATCCCTGGAATGAATCCCACTTGATCATGGTGAATAATTCTTTTTATATGCTGTTGAATTCGATTTGGTAGTATCTTATTGAGAATATTTGCATCCATATTCATCAGGGATATTGGCCTATAGTTCTCTTTTTTTACTGGGTCTCTGTCTGGTGTAGGAATCAAAGTAATACTGGCTTCATAGAATCAGTCTGGAAGTTTTCCTTCCCTTTCTATTTCTTGGAATAGCTTGAGAAGGATAGGTATTATCTTTGCTTTAAACGTCTGGTAGAACTCCACTGGGAAGCCATCTGGTCCTGGACTCTTATTTGTTGGGAGATTTTTGATAACCGATTCAAATTCTTCGCTGGTTATGGGTCTGTTCAAGCATTCTATTTCCTCCTGATTGAGTTTTGGAAGAGTGTGGGTGTTTAGGAATTTGTCCATTTCTTCCAGGTTGTCCAGTTTGTTGGTATATAATTTTTCATAGTATTCCCTGATAGCTGTTTGTATCTCTGAGGGATTGGTTGTAATAATTCCATTTTCATTCATGATTTTATCTATTTGGGTCATCTCCCTTTTCTTTTTGAGAAGTCTGGCTAGAGGTTTGTCAATTTTGTTTATTTTTTCAAAAAACCAACTCTTGGTTTTGCTGATCTGCTCTACCGTTTTTTTAGATTCTATATTGTTTATTTTTGCTCTGATCTTTATTATTTCTCTTCTTCTGCTGGATTTAGGCTGTCTTTGCTGTTCTGCTTCTATTTCCTTTAGGTGTGCTGTTAGATTTTGTATTTGGGATTTTTCTTGTTTCTTGGGATAGGCCTGGATTGCAATGTATTTTCCTCTCAGGACTGCCTTCGCTGCATCCCAAAGCGTTTGGATTGTTGTATTTTCATTTTCGTTTGTTTCCATATATTTTTTAATTTCTTCTCTAATTGCCTGGTTGACCCACTCATTCGTTAGTAGGGTGTTTTTAACCTCCATGCTTTTGGAGGTTTTCCAGACTTTTTCCTGTGGTTGATTTCAAGCTTCATAGCATTGTGGTCTGAAAGTATGCATGGTATAATTTCAATTCTTGTAAACTTGAGAAGGGCTGTTTTGTGACCCAGCATATGATCTATCTTGGAGAATGTTCCATGTGCACTCGAGAAGAAAGTATATTCTGTTGCTTTGGGATGCAGAGTTCTAAATATATCTGTCAAGTCCATCTGATCCAATGTATCATTCAGGGCCCTTGTTTCTTTATTGACCGTGTGTCTAGATGATCTATCCATTTCTGTAAGTGGGGTGTTAAAGTCCCCTACAATTACCACATTCTTATCAATAAGGTTGCTTATGTTTATGAGTAATTGTTTTATATATTTGGGGGCTCCGGTATTCGGCGCATAGACATTTATAATTGTTAGCTCTTCCTGATGGATATACCCTGTAATTATTATATAATGCCCTTCTTCATCTCTTGTTACAGCCTTTAATTTAAAGTCTAGTTTGTCTGATATAAGTATGGCTACTCCAGCCTTCTTTTGGCTTCCAGTAGCATGATAAATAGTTCTCCATCCCCTCACTCTCAATCTAAAGGTGTCCTCAGATCTAAAATGAGTCTCTTGTAGACAGCAAATAGATGGGTCTTGTTTTTTTATCCATTCTGATACCCTATGTCTTTTGGTTGGCACATTTAATCCATTTACATTCAGTGTTATTATAGAAAGATATGGGTTTAGAGTCATTGTGATGTCTGTATGTTTTATGCTTGTAGTGATGTCTCTGGTAATTTGTCTCACAGGATCCCCCTTAGGATCTCTTGTAGGGCTGGTTTCGTGGTGACAAATTCCTTCAGTTTTTGTTTGTTTGGGAAGACCTTTATCTCTCCTTCTATTCTAAATGACAGACTTGCTGGATAAAGGATTCTCGGCTGCATATTTTTTCTGTTTAGCACACTGTAGATATCGTGCCAAGCCTTTCTGGCCTGCCAAGTTTCAAAAGAGAGATCAGTCACAAGTCTTATAGGTCTCCCTTTATATGTGAGGGCACATTTATCCCTTGCTGCTTTCAGAATTTTCTCTTTATCCTTGTATTTTGCCAGTTTCACTATGATATGTCGTGCAGAAGATCGATTCAAGTTACGTCTGAAGGGAGTTCTCTGTGCCTCTTGGATTTCAATGCCTTTTCCTTCCCCAGTTCAGGGAAGTTCTCAGCTATAATTTCTTCAAGTACCCCTTCAGCACCTTTCCCTCTCTCTTCCTCCTCTGGGATACCAATTATGGGTATATTATTTTTTTTTAGTGTATCACTTAATTCTCTAATTTTCCCCTCATACTCCTGGATTTTTTTATCTCTCTTTCTCTCAGCTTCCTCTTTTTCCATAACTTTATCTTCTAGTTCACCTATTCTCTCCTCTACCTCTTCAATCCGAGCTGTCATCATTTCCATTTTGTTTTGCATTTCATTTAAAGCGCTTTTCAGCTCCTCCTGACTGTTCCTTAGTCCCTTGATCTCTGTAGCAAGAGATTCTCTGCTGTCCTCTATACTGTTTTCAAGCCCAGCGATTAATTTTATGACTATTATTCTAAATTCACTTTCTGTTATATTATTTAAATCCTTTTTGATCAGTTCATTAGCTGTTGTTATTTCCTGGAGATTCTTCTGAGGGGAATTCTTCCGTTTGGTCATTTTGGATAGTCCCTGGAGTGGTGAGGACCTGCAGGGCACTTCCCCTGTGCTGTGGTGTATAACTGGAGTTGGTGGGCGGGGCCACAGTCCGATCTGATGTCTGCCCCCAGCCCACTGCTGGGGCCACAGTCAGACTGGTGTGTGCCTTCTCTTCCCCTCTCCTAGGGGCAAGATTGACTGTGGGGTGGGGTGGCCCGTCTGGGCTACTTGCACACTGCCAGGCTTGTGGTGCTGGGGATCTGGTGTATTAGCTGGGGTGGGTAGGCAAGGTGCATGGGGGCAGGAGGGGCAGGCTTAGTTCGCTTCTCCTTAGGTGATCCACTTCAGGAGGGGTCCTGTGGCAGCGGGAGGGAGTCAGATCCGCTGCCGGAGGTTTAGCCCTGCAGAAGCACAGAGTTCGGCAGGAACTGGTTCCCTTTGGGATTTTGGCTGGGGGATGGGCGGGGGAGATGGCGCTGGCGAGCGCCTTTGTTCCCCACCAAACTGAGCTCTGTCATCCGGGGGTCAGCAGCTCTCCCTCCCTTTGTCCTCCAGCCTTCCCGCTTTCTGACCAGAGCTGTTAACTTATGACCTCCCAGACGCTAAGTTGCGCTTGCTGTCGGAACACAGTCCGTCAGGCCCCTCCGCTTTTGCCAGCCAGACTCTGGGGCTGTGCTTGGCCAGCGAGCCACCCCTCCACCCTGGCTCCCTCCCGCCAGTCCGTGGAGCGCGCACCGCCTCGTCGCCCTTCCTACCCTCTTCTGTGGGCCTCTTGTCTGCGCTTGGCTCCGGAGACTCCATTCTGCTAATCCTCTGGCGGTTTTCTGGGTTATTTAGGCAGGTGTAGGTGGAATCTAAGTGATCAGCAGGACGAGCAGTGAGCCCAGCGTCCTCCTACGCTGCCATCTTCCCTCTCTCTCTGCTGTTGTTTTTTTAACTACCCTTTTGTATCAGGAATCAGTTGGTAATAGACTTCCACTCAACATTCCCCAACCAAAGAAACTGCATATACTATTACTAATGTACATTGTAAGAATTTCACGTCTGCATTCATCTGAAAAGGAAAGAAATAAAGCAACATTTCTATTTCAGGCAAAGTCTAGCTTGCCTTGGGGAAAGATGGGTCCTCTTCCTCTGCTTTGTCAATGGGAAGGTCCTCCAATGGACATTCAGGAGATCTAGGGGACACATAGTAACTGTCAGGACATTGATTGTATGGCTCAGAAATTACTCAGGGAGCTCTGCTTGATGTGGACACGGGACAAGACGGCATGGATGTGATTGGTAAAAGGCAAGGTAAGCTGTTGCTGGGCCATCCTCCTTGGTGTGCAAATGAAAGTAAATCAGGGGAGAGGAAGAAAGTGAGAAACAGAGCCTTTGACTTTCTAGCTAAATGGAATCTAATACATGTGAATTCCATCTAAAACAGAGCAAAGACTAAAATGCTTGCTTTGTCTTAGTGACAGAGTCCCATGACTCCTGGCTGTTTTAAAATTTAGTCAAATTCCCACGGCTTCACATGTTATAGGACCATTTAAGCTTCCATGCCTTCATACATGCAGCTACTGTATTCATCATCTATTCTATTGAATTGTTTACTTTTTTTACTGATGAAATACACATAATATTTATCATTCTAATCATTTGTAAGTGTACACTCAGTGGCATTAATTACATTCACAATGCTGTGTACCCATCACTATCATTTATACCCGAAACTTTTTCATCATATTCAACACAACCTTTGAAAAAACCATGAGACACAATCCATCTTCTCTCCTACTTTCATCCTATGGTAACCAAAGAGGTGAAGAATCTATACACTGAAAACTATAGAAAGGTTATGAAAGAAATTGAAGAAGACACACAAAAAAAAAATGGAAAAACATCCCATGTTCCTGGATAGGAAGAACAAATATTGTTAAAAAGTCCATACTACTTAAAACAATCTACATATTCACTGCAATCCCTATTAAAATAACATGATCATTCTTCACAGAGCTAGAACAAATAATGCTAAAATTTTTATGGAACTTGGGGCACCTGCTGTGGCATGATATGATTTGCCTTCGTTCTGAGAAGCAGACAGTTTGCACATGGGCCATATGGACCAGGAGATGGTCAGCACAGGATGGGCCCTTTCCAGGATTAGAGAATGAAGTCCTTGTTACAGACTCCTGAGCAGGAGCCAGCAAAACCTAATAGGCACAGCTCGACCAATGCTACCTCCATCAACTGATGGAGAAAGAGTGAGTGACAAAGCCAGACATCTCTGGCTCCTAAGGAAAGAAAACAGGATTGTTGCTGACAGGACTCCCAGGTGTAATCATCCAGAGGGCTCCCTTTCCCTATGTTTACAGGCATTTCTTATTCCAGATACAACCAGGGTGATAGGAGAATGTACTGTATACTTTATTCTCATCATTCTCCAAATCTCATGTGTGATGTCGAACTCTGGATATCTGCATCTACATCTCCACCATTTCACCTTTTTTTTTTTTTTTTTTTTTTTTTGGAAAAATGGTTCTGTATGGAAACTGTTCAGAGCAAGTGTCTTAGAGTACTATCCTCTTCTCTCGGTTTGGGAGTCTGGTGGTGTCCTTGTGATGGTGCTTTATGTATTGCATTGTGCCCTTTTCTATTTGCTTTCAGAATTATGTGGCCATCCCCAAACCTAGGGTGTGTGAAGGTGCCCAGGGTGAATGCTTGTGGGTAGACTAAGCAGAAGTTACAGGAGAAACCTGCCTCCTGTGTGGGAGAAGAGGAAGGGAAGAAAGATATCTCCTTCCTCGGTTTGACCCAAACCCATTTGAATGAGGAACTTTGACTCACTGTCTCTTCATTCACATCCCGTTGCTGCTTTTCTAACTTGGGGTCTGTTCTCTCTCCAAGACCATGGAGCCATCCCATAGACAACCAAGGTCCAAGGATTGGAGATGAGTTTCCAGGTACTTCCTGGGGCAATGGAGGGCTCTCAGAGTCTGATATCTCACAGCAGAGCTGGCCTTTCATTCCCTGAGCTCTTGTTTCTTAGCAGTCTATTAGAACAATTCTAAATAGTTGTCATTGTTTGGAAACAAACTTCTCCCTGGAATCCTTTCAGAGGCTGTCTCTCAGAGTCATATCGCCTCCTATTAAATGGGGAGTCTGGTAAAATACTGGTGAGTGTGCAAGAGGTTTGGCCACAGGGTCCCTGGCTATTGGGTTTCAGAATTTGTGGACATCACCAGGCCTAGGGCTTCTGCAGGTGCCCAGTGGAGAATGCTTGTGTGTAGGCTAAGCCAGAGATTTTAGGTAGGGGGTTGGCCTCCTCTCTGGGGTGAGATGAAATTAAGAAAGCTATATCCTTCCCAGATCAGTGTCATTCACATTGGAGGTGCCAAACTTTGACACTGGTTGTACTTATCCCCATTTCCACTGATGCTTCTATACCTAGGTGTCCATTCACATTCCAGGACCCAGGGTCTGGTAATGACATAGCCATGGCTGTATGAATAGTGGCAGTATCCCAGTCAGTTCCTAAGCAAGTTGAAACTCTCTGGGCCTGATCCCAGAGGAGAGCTGGCCCTTCTGGCCCTGAGCACATGGTTGCTTAAATGGCTAGGGTATGCACGAGCATGTATAGCCAGTTGGCCACCCTCCCCTCACTAATGGAGATCCATTCATTTTGAAGAACACCAGGTTTTCATATGGGCAGGATGCTCCAGGATCTGATCAGCACTGAATGTAACTTTGGATAGAATACTTAGATGGAACCAAGTCCCACTTCCCAACACTTGCCCACCTGCCAGGAGCACATCCATGACTACTGCTGTATCACTGCTGCCCCTAGGTACTGATGCCAAGGGAAGGACACATACCCAAGGTCAGGGCTTTCCCTCTGGTTCTGAAGGAAGAACACTGGCAGGCTTCTTGCTGACAGGGCTCCTAGTTGGAACTTATAGAGGGAATTCTTTGTCAAAGTCATCAGGTGTTTCTCAGTCCTGAGTCAGTCAGCAAGCTGGGGAAGACTACATGACTAAAAGACTACATGACTACATGTGCTAGTCATGTAACTCTCCACATGATCTCATTCTTATCCCTGGTGCAGAACTCTGGCCTTCCCTGTATCCATTTGCACCACTTTGCTGTATTTTAAGTCTGAGCCTTCCTTGGGGTCAATTCCATGTGCTTGAATCAGAGATGTATCATTGGGCCTCAACAGGGAATTCTGGTCCATTCCTTGTGACTGTGGCATATGTTTGGCCAAAGGGCCTCTGGTTCTTCAGCAGGAGAGTTTTCCCTGTATGATTGTTCATCTCTGCATGCGTCTTGCAGAACTCAGATTTCTGGCCCAGGAGGACTGTGTTTTTCTTTTTCCAGGACAGATCCTTGGATCCTTTCAAGTTTTCAAGTATCTTGAAAAGGCAAGAACAACTGCAAAATGAGATGTTACAATATATGAAAGATACCCAGGGCAAGATCTATTTATTTTAAAACAGAACAACTTCCATGGTATATGAATGGACAAGGCAACCCTGCTGTAGCACCTTCCCCTCAATTTCTCCCAGGCATGTTGCACACTGACCAGCATCTTTACTCAGTACATCTTCATTATAAGTTATTCCTGGCTTTGTTAAGCACATCACATCATGCATATCCATTTCATGTGAGGGCACATCTATGAAGGCAATGTATTACTCCAAACATGGGCTGGGAGAAGTGAACTGTAAGGAGGCAAACACCGGGTGCTGCCCTAATGGGTTTCACCCTATCTTCCAGTTACTGTCTTCTGCCACTGTCCTTGGGGCTGTTGTGGACCTAGTTCTGCTAGCCAGATCTGTCACAGTTTCTACTGCTGAGGATGCTGAAGGGGGACAGCGCTACACAGGCCGATGCCATGGTTGCCACACCTTGAACACAGATTGGCTTTGCTGGGCCACAGAGGCTGCTATGGCACTGCCTGAAGCACAGGGCTGTTCATGCCTTGGTACCTGACCCAGAATCCTCCTTGTGGCCATGACTTGCACCCACCACTGATGCCAATGGTCCCACTGGCACCTCTGTGTCGGTGCTGGATGGCAAATCCAAGTCTGAGTAAACGAAAGTGCTGCCATTAGCAGTGGATGGGCTTCCTTGCTTGGTGCCCAACTTCAAAATGCGTAGGCTTGTGTGAAAATCTATCCCTGGGCACTGGCTGAGTGAATGACATCTCCATGGCTGTTAAGCCTGAATGGGGACATAATTAGACATTGATCCATGGGAAGGGAACAACCATAAGAGGGCCACAGTTCAATATTTCCAGTGGGAATGGGAGCAATCTGGAAAGGGGAAGTATAATTTCATGTCCCTCAGCAAACAAAGGAGGCCAGGCCTCTTCCCAGCCCTCTCACTAGCCTAAGTGCAAACATTCTCTTCTGGGCCCTCCCAATACCCCAGGTCTCTGAATGCCTGAAAGGTTTTGACACCAACTTTCCTAGGGGCTCTTGGCCAAATCTATCCTGCAGTCACAAGGATGGACTAGGATTCCCAGCTGAACGCTGAGGATATTCCTCTGAGAGACAACAGGGAATGACACCCAGAAAGGACCTACTTTGAAAATAGAGGAAAAGGGTGAAAATGGATTCACAGAGGGCCATTAGGGATGAGAATGGGGTGATGTGGAGAATGAAGTGACTAGTGCCATGTTCTAGCAAGCTGGCTATCTCAAGAATAAGCACTTTGGTGAAGGGAGCCCTCTACAGGGTACATGTGGGAGCCCTGTCAGCAAGGATCCCACACTCTTCCTTCACAAAGAGAAAGCCTAGCTTTGGGTGTGTTTCTTGCCCTTCCCATTAGTAGACAGGAGCAGCAGTGATTCTGCTGTGGCTGTTTGGGGCTCCTAGCCGATGGTTAAGTGGTTAGAACCTGGCCTGGGTACAGTATTCCCTTCAAAGTCCCTTTCTGCCCTGAACAGTGCCTGGAGCATAGTGTGCACGCATAAATTATTTTCTCTACAGGATGAAGATACGTCTGTCAGCCAGGGGAGGGAGCCCCGTTGGCTACCCATCCTTGCATTTACCCTGGCTGGCTAAGCACCAAGCTCCCATGGACAAGGAGGCCTGCTTTCCGGTGGAATACAATACACTGAGAGTTGTCAATTGGCTCAGGAACTGACTGGGAACTCCACACCAAGGTTTGGACCTGGACTATATGCATGACAATCCCATAGATACTGGAATGTTCTAGTTTAAACAGAGTACACTCGTCTGAGGCTCTTGATCTGAATGGCTCCCAGGTAGAACCTAGTTTGAAAAAAGAATAAAAAAATGCTTATAGACAACCTGATGTTCAAAGATCTTCATTACAGAATAGAATGGGATAAAATTAGAATTAAATGCCTACTCTTAATCTCAGCAGACTGGCTATCTGGAGAGTAAGAAACACCAGAGAGCTGGTGTAAAAGGAAATCTCCACTGGCTACACCTGGTAGTGAAATCTCCAGGAGGTCTGTATTCTTCCTTCAGAAAGAGAGGGCAAACAGGGTTTGGCTGTTTTTCCTGTCATTCTCATCAGGAAATAGATACAGCAAGGATTCAGAGGTGAGAGGCTCCTGCTCCAAGGTGGTAATTGAGTGTTTTGAACCTGGACCCGATACAGTAGTCTTGAAAGGGCCCTTTCTGTGCTGACCAGGTCCTGAAGCATAGTGTGCATATGGAAATCATCTGTGATAGGAATGAAGGCCAAAGGAGCAAAGCCAGCTTGCAACACTTCACTGAAGTTACCAGAGCTGGCCAAGCACCAAACATTCAGGGACAAGAAGGCCATCATAAGTTTAAGATAAAGTTCCTATTTTCTCTCACATAGCATAGGACAGAGTGGGAGTTTAGCACCAATCTTTGGGCTCTGTTTGGTGAAGTGAGTGAAAGCCCAATTGTCCCTGAACACAACCCAAGACCTAGAAAATAACAAATTGTTGGGAATGACAATGGGGGGGGCAATGCCCTACATTATAGGTGGGAATAGGATAATTCTGGACTTGTATATCTGCCTTGATTTCTCTTGCTTCATGTGTAAGGTCAGTCCCTTCCCAAACCTCTATGACTGCCGACACACAAACATACATACACAGCTTGACACCCTCATATATACCAGACCTCTGTGAACAGAGTTATAATGGAAAGTTACAAGAGGTCCTGTTGCCAATCTATGCCCCAGTCATAGAACACAGCCAGAGTCCCCAGTTTAAAGTGGAGGATATTGCTCTGAGACACTGACTCTGAATGGACTCCAGCGAGATCCTAGTTTGAAAACAAGAGCAAAAAGATGGAAAGAAATACACAGAGGGCCAAAGTACTTCATTACAAATGGGGGGGGGGGGTGACAATG
Source organism: Panthera onca (assembly GCF_046562875.1). NCBI lineage: Eukaryota > Metazoa > Chordata > Mammalia > Carnivora > Felidae > Panthera > Panthera onca. The sequence goes on along the minus strand of NC_138341.1, from coordinate 89,896,285 downwards.
AAATGCCTAGAAAATCTCCTGAGAAGCTAACTGCTGTCTCTAATAAGAAATACCTGTGGGCTGGGACAAAGGGAAACATTGATTGCCTACATCTGGGTGCCCAATTGGTACTAGGCCTGCACTATTTCAAAAAGAGAAGTAAAGATTCTGACCCTGGGTCTTTTTTTTGCCTTACCTCTGAGGGAATAAAAATCTGTGATTCAGTGGTAGCTTGTTTGTGGTCCTGTTGGTACTCTAGTTTTTGTAACCTAATTATGGTGTAATATTCCTTGTAAGGGCTTTTTGGGGCTGAATAGTCCTTCAGGCTACTGTGGATGTCTGTTCCATCTGCGTTAGCGAATGAAGACATTTCAATCAGCCAGGGGAGGAGGCAAGATGGCTGACCATCACAGAGATTACCAGTGCCAGTCAAGCAACAAGCACTTATGGACAGGAGGGGCAAAGTAACTGCTCTCAAATAGCACAGAATCAGAGCATTAGTTCATCACAAATCCTGGATGGTGGCTGTGTGGCAGACAGACCAATTCCTCCTGGTTGTGACTCATGACTGAGTTATGAAAACGGAAAATGGGTTGGAAGGGTTTTAGGGAAAGACAAGGTTTATATTACACAGGAGATTAGGATAAAGCTGGGGATGAAACGTTTAATGTAGTTTCTTCCTCACCCAGCAGTAAGGCCAGATCCCTCCCACCCCCTGGCATTGCCTATACACGGACCATCTTATGGGCACCTTCAAGTGCCCTACATCACATTGACAACATAGTTCTGAAAGGTAAATAATGAAGGGTCCTGTGTCCAACCTGTGCCACAGACTTAAGGATTTGTCCAGATTCTCCAACTTAAGAAAGAACATTTCTCTGAGACAGTGCCTCTGAATGGCACATGAGAGAAACTATTTTGAAAAAAGGAAAAAGTATTGAAATGGAAATGTGAAAGGCCAATGTGCTCCATTATAGATGAGAATGGGGAAAAGATTAGAATGAAGTTTTTAGCACAATTTCTGGCAAGGTCCTAAAGAGTAAGAAACACCTGTGGCCAGAGACAAAGAAATCTCTATAAGCTGCTCCTGAAAGCCCAGTCTGCAGGAGGTTTGCATATTTCCTTGTGAAAGACAGGGAAAGCTTCTGGCCTTGGCTGTTTTTCCTACTCTTCCCATCATGGCTTAGGGGCACAGGGATTCAGGGGTAGTGGGTCCATGATCCAGGCTGTTGTTCAAATGTTTGGAGCCATTCCTGTGGTGCATTAGTTTTTGAATGGCCACTTTCTGAACTGACTAGGTCCGGGAACATACCATATATGCATGGACTTTGTGCTCTTCAGAATGAAGTCATCTAAATCTGCCAAGTGAGGAAGGAAACCTGTGTAACCATCATTGTTCTTACACCAGCCAGGTAAGCACTAAGTGCTCTCTGACAGCAAGGCAATATTTCCTTTTGGTGGTAACTAATGACCCTTGGTTAGCACAGAACCAGAGTGAGAACTCACCACCAATCCTTGGGAGCTCACTGTGTGATTGATAGCCTCAGTGCCCCAACCTGCATCTCAAGTCCTAGCTGGCAAATATCCATGGGATGGGAAAGGCTTTATGGACAGCCAAGGTTTTTATTTTAGATGAGAATGGAATAAAGCTCAGAATGAAGTGTCTCACTCCATTTGCCCTTGCCATGGAAGTGAGGACAGCTCCCTCCCAACACCTTTGGTCCTACAACACACGAATATTCTGTGCTGGGTACTTTCCACTGATCTACATTGAATGTTGTCTATATAGACCTGAAAGTCAAGTTTTCAGGCCACCTATGGCCCAACCTATTCTTTTGTCACAAGAACTCATCCAGAATCCCCATTTAAACCTGAAGAAATTGCTCTGAACCCTTGTCCCTGATTGGCCAATGGGAGATTCTAGTTTACAAAGAGGAACAGGATGGAGCCCCTGGGTGGCTCAGTCAGTCAAGCATTCAATTTTGTCTCAGGCCATGATCTTGTGGTTTACAAGTTTGGGCCCCGCATCGGGTTCTCTCCTGTCAGCACAGAGTCTGCTTTGCATCCTCTGTCCCTCTCTCTCTTCCTCTCCCCTTCTTGTGCTCTCTCTCTCTCTCTTAAAAATAAAATAAGTATTAAAAATAGAGTAAAAGTATGGAAATAGATACACAGAAAGACAATGTTCCTTATAAGAGATGAGAATGGGATAAATCTGAGGATGGGATGACTTGTACAATCTCCTGGCAACCTGACCATCTCAGGAATAAGAAACACATATGGATAGGACAAAGGGAAACCTCCATAGTCTACAGTGGGATCCCTCATGGAAAGATGCCTGTATTCTTACTTCAGAAAGAGAGGAAGAGCTTCTGAAGTTCACTCTTTTCCTTTGTCATCCTATCACTGGGTAGAGGCAGCAGTGATTCAAGGGTAGTGGATTTGTCCTCAAGACCAATGCTCAAGTGTTTGTAACTGTGCTGTGGTGCAGTAGTTCTTGAGTGTTCTCTTTCTGTGCTAAGAAAATCTTTGAGAATACTGCACATGGGGAAGCAAAGTGCTCTTCAGAGTGAAAGCATCTTTAACAGGCAGGGAGGGAGACAAGTTGGCTAACCATCATTTCTTATATCAGCCAGCCAAACTCCAAGTAGTCAAAGGAAGGCAATCTTTCCTTTGGAATATCAGAATAGATTGCTTTTGGTTAGCACAGACCAGAGTCAGAGCTCATTAGTAATGGCTGTGTACTTACTATGTGAGTGACAGCCTCATTGCTTTTGCCTGGGAACCAAGACATAGTTATCAATACAGCCAGGGAATTGGAAAGTCTACACAAAAGACCAAAGGTTTTCATTTCATCTGAGAATGGGATAAAGCTGAGAATGAAATATCTAGCTCCACGTTCCTCTTGTCCCATAAGTGAGGATAGCTCCCTCCCAATATCTCTGACCCTGACTACACAAGAGCATTCCTGCTGGGCACCTTGAAATGCCCTGGGCTTATCTTTGTCAACATAGTACTGAAAGGCAATTTTTGAGGGATTCTGTGGCCCACTATATCTCAGAGTGACAAGAACTTGGCCAGAGTCCCTAGTTAAAAATAGAAAAAATGGCTCTGAGACATTGTCCCTGAGCGGACAACAGTGAGAACTTAGCTTGGAAAAGAGCAACAGGACAGAAAGGATACAACAGAAGGCCAAAGTTCTTTATTAAAAAGAGAATGTGATATAACAAAGAAGAAGAAGAAGAGGAAGAAGGAGGAGGAGGAGGAGGGAGGAGGGAGGAGAAGAGACTAGCACAATCTCCTAGACAGATGTTTTATTCAGGAATAAGAAAAATCTATGGGCTGGAACAAAGGGAAATCTCCTGCATTGTGCCATCAGAACAAGATGGAAAGTTTCTGGCATTGGCTGTTTTTCCCCTGTCCTTTGAGGCAGTAATGATTTATAGTAACAGGTTCTGGCTAGTGGCTGACCTTCAAGTATTTGGAACGTGGGTCTGATGCACTAGTCCTTGAATGGGCTGTTTCTGCACATAGCAGGTCCTAAAGAATACTGGAAGTGGGTGAACTGTCTGTTCTTCAGAATGAAAGCATCTGTAGCAGCCACTGATTGGAGTTCTCCTCTCTATTACCATGCTAAGTCCAGCCTTTCAAGAACCAAGTCAGTGACAGGATGTCAATCGATCCTTTTGTATATCAGAAACTGATTGCTATCAGTTAGCATGGAAGCAGAGTGGGAGCCTCTCCATCAATCAATGGTTATTCACTGAGTTATTGACAGGACCATAGTACCTTGTAGGAACCAAAGTATAATTTAAAAATAACAAGGGATGGGGTGGGGGGACTGGGTGGCTCAGTGAGTTAAGTGGCAGACTCTTGATTTTGGCTTAGGTCATGACCTCAAGGTCATGAGTTCAAGCCCTGCATCGAGCTTTGCACTCACAGTGTGGAGGTGCTTCAGATCCTCTGTCTCTATAGCTCTCTCATTTTCATGTTTAATTCCCTTGCCTTTGGAGATGTGTCAAGCAAGAAATGGCATGGCTGAGGTCAAAGAGGTGGTTGCCTGCTTTCTCCTCTAAGGTTTAGATGGTTTCCTGTCTCACATTTAGGTCCTTGACAGCTGCTTTAAGCACAGTATAGTTCAAGGCAGTTAAGACAAAGTATTTATCGTGTGCCTGTGCGGTGCTGTCAGTTAAGCATCTGACTCTTGATCTCGGTTCAGCTCATGATCTCACAAATCATGTGTCCCCACATTGGGCTTTATGCTTGTGGAGTTATTTTTAGAGAGTGTATTGTAAGCCCTGAGAAAGTGAATGGCGGTAATTGCTGAAAAGTCAGTGATGTTCTGATCTCAAGGCTGTTGAACATAATAGTACTATGAGTTCCAGAGCCCCATGATCTCCCAGAAGCCAGTTTGGGAATGAGCTACTGTAATCACCTATCCATCCTTGAGACTGCACATCTTCCCTGCATGCTTTCATGTAAACACCAGATGTGTGCTTTGTCTATGTCTGGAGGCTCTTGGTGTTTTCCTCCCATGCTTCAACATTCTTTGATGTTTATAGCAGGTGAACATGAAATAAAGACTATGTGCAGTGTGCTGCTGCTGCTGTTTTGCTGGCAGAGGCAGCCCTGCACGTCCGCTCAGACTAAGTGTCTTAGAACTTTTTTGGGGGTGCATGGCTGCAAATGGTGCCTGAACAGGGACCAGCAGAATATACTAGCTCCTGGCTGTGAACCTCATCTCTAAAACCCAAAACAGGGAAAACGATGTCCATTCATTCAGGTAGGATCTACCAGCATTTGATGCCCATGATGCTCGTTCAGGTAGGAACTGCCAGCACTCAATACCCATGATGAGATGAGAAAAATATCCCTCATCTTTATCTTTTCTGTTCCAGTTAGGCATGCAAAACCCCTCATTTTTTTGTTTCTTTTACTTTTGTTTTCATGTTCATCATAGAGTTTTCACTAAACAGCAGAATATACATAAGAAGCAACTCCATATGCTTTTGCACTCATCAGGATGTAAAGTCTCAGACAAAGATCTGACCCAATTGCTCTCTATAATTTATCAGTAATGCCCCTGGTACTCTGCGGAGGGGTCCCTTGAAATGGCTGATTGGGAGCACATACAGTACTACTTTAAAAATACTCTTCATCCAATAAGGATCTCATTTACACACCTGGGACTTATGCCACATTGCCATTCATGCTTTAAAAGAAAAACCTGATTGGGGCGCCTGGGTGGCGCAGTCGGTTAAGCGTCCGACTTCAGCCAGGTCACGATCTCGCGGTCCGTGAGTTCGAGCCCCGCGTCAGGCTCTGGGCTGATGGCTCAGAGCCTGGAGCCTGTTTCCGATTCTGTGTCTCCCTCTCTCTCTGCCCCTCCCCCGTTCATGCTCTGTCTCTCTCTGTCCCAAAAATAAATAAAAAACGTTGAAAAAAAAATTAAAAAAAAAAAAAAAAAAAGAAAAACCTGATTAAAATAGTTGGCAGGACTTAAAAGAAAAGGAAACGGAAACAAATGTATCTGCCTTTGCTTATCTATCAAAACTGACAGGCTTTAAGACCAGAAAACCTCTTTCTCTGTTCTCTGGGCTTTTATGCATCTCCAGCCTTCTTTGGTGGCACCTCACCTCTTCTTTCTTTTCCTCCTCCTGTTTCTGCACCATCTTAGGTGCAACTGACATCTTCCATGCCTCTGGCACCATCAGCTCTTCCTCCTCCCCTTGCTGTCAAGGAGTCAAAATCTTCCCCTTAGACTCACATTGCCCACTTCAGATCTCCCCACTGAAGTCCCAGGTAAAAATTGACAATGGGAAAAAAATTGACTTTTTCAGTGGACCCAAATGGAACATATTCAGTATTGAAACTAATTTAAGTTTGCTGGTTTAATTAAAATAAAATGTCTTTAAATTTATCAAAATTAAGTATAAAACTTTTTTCTACCTAAGTTTACTAAAGCTCAAATAAGACCATGTTATCTCTGTTGCAGTTTGTTAATAAAAAGGCTACTTAAAATTAGGGCTAATTCTTCTTAAAGATTTTCATGGGTAAGTGTTAAGATAGTTTTCAAGGTCTTTAATAACCTAAAACCTTAAGGTTTTGTTGGGATGATAAACTGGATTAAATTCATTAGACATTTAAGCCTTTTCCAAATCAGATGGAATGCTAAGGCATTAATTATTAAACATGTTTATGTTTTTAACTTATTACAAAAAAACTAAGGATATTTGAACCATTTAAAAATATGCTTTATGCTTTACTGATTCATAAATTTGCCATTTAAAAAATTCTAATATAACAGACAGTTCACAATGGGTTATTACTTAGTTTTCACTGGAGCCTAAGGTTTCTGAGAGTTAAAATTCTGCTAAATGTAATTAATAATGGAAATAAGGAAAGTAACTCTGTATGTAGAAAAGCAGGAGATATGTAAAAAAAGGATATAAAGAATGGGAATACATTTTTGTTAAAGGTACAAAAAAAGTATTTTGTCCTAAAGGAGACAGGTTGTTTGAATAAAAAATGGCTTGTGACAAAATCTACATATGAAGAAAAGTTGTAGAAAGTCAGTGAAACAAAAGATCTTTGGGAAAAAAATTTTATGTGTGGTTAGGAGAGACTAAGGTTGAAATAAATGGATTTTAAAAATACACCAATACAAGAATAAAATTCTACTTTTCTCTGTATTCAAAAAAGTTTTCTTGGATTGTGGGTCTGCTATTTAATAATGTAAACAAAGGTCTTTTCTGTCTGCTAAACAAAACAAAGTTTTATGTTTTGTCTTTCTCAGATCTTTAATTATAGTCAAAACTTCTCAATGTGGAAGGCACTAGGTTTTGCTAACAATTATATATATCTACATAATTGCCTTAAAATCTCTTTTGCCTCTTTGGTTAAATAAATAATTAAAATTTATAATGACCTGTAATCCTATTTAGGAGGTGCTTTATAAGTTTGTAAAATTTTCACAGACTTCCCAAGATTTAAATTGTACATAAAATCATTTTAACCAATTGGACCTTTTTATTTAATATGTTACTTGGGAAGCTCAGTCAAACAAATAATGATAAACCTTAGGTTGTATTGCTTGGGGTCTTGCTATAACTACTCAAATATATATAAAATACCTAAATTTGAATATGTTTTAATACAAGGTCATCACTTGATATTCTAATTATCGAAATGTTATATGCCACAAAAATAACTAAATTTCTTTGTCAATTGTCTCGTGATAAACTCTTATCAAACTGTTAACCATGTCCACTTTTAAGTCTTTTGTCATTTATAATTATTGTTCTGATGCTAGAAAATGTGTTTCATCAAGACAATTTATTAAAAAAAACTTTTAAGATTAATATAATTATTTGGCATCTTTAAGATCATAAAACAAATGGATAAAAATTTCCAAAATTAAAAAGCGACATTTAAACTCAACAAAAATTAATAACATGGACTAAATAAACAGAAAAAATATAGGTTTTATGACTCTTAGTAAAAATATTGCTGGTTGTCTAATGTTTGCCATTTCAGATTAGAAAACTCTCTTAAAATACCTAAATATACAAAAATACAGTAAGATATTCATGTATACACAAATTAAAACATTTAACTTTTTTCTCTACCCAAACCCTATAAAATTCAAAAGCTCTTAGTAAGTTATCTTTATTTCATAACAATTGCAGTCATTTACAAGAGTTCATTAAAAATCTAGTCTCCTTACAAGACACCATTAAAAATTCTAGCTCTTCTACCAAAACTTTAAATAAATGTCATATTTAAAAATGACATACATAAACTCAAATATAACAAAAAGCTAAAAACTTTATAAACTTAAAAAACTAAAAACTTTATAAAACTGAAAGCCTAAAACCCTCTTAAAAATATTGGCTTAATACCTTGCTCATAAAGTTCCCAACAACCTTACCAGGTAACTAAACGATGTCACTTCTCTTTCCTTTTTTCACCAAAACATTCACTCTTTCTCCAAACAAATTTTTTATTCCTCTCTCTCAAACAAAAAATATTCATTCTTGCCCAAAATGTTAACAATTCTCCCCTACCTACTTGTCCCATGGAGTAAATCCTCGGGGTCAAACAGCCAATCTATTATGGCAAAAACATGTTACACACATATCATATTTTGGTAAAACTCGATAAATGTGTCTACAGACACTTTTTCTGGATATATATGGGATTCTGCCCAGAGGGGGGAATGCACCTCACATGTTATTTCTCGTTTATTGGAATGTTTTACAATGATGGGTGTACCCAAACAGATCAAAACTGATAATGCCCCAAATTACACCTTACAACAATTACAACAGTTCTTACAACAATGGAATATACATCACTCCACTAAAATTCCTTATAACCCACATGGTCAAACCATCATGAAACTTGCAAATGGCCTCCTAAAATCATTTTTATTAAAAAAAGAGGGGGAAATACCACACCGAGGGCAAGATTAATGAGAGCTTAATTTACATTAAATCATTTACAATTAGAAATTTTCATTCCTCAATTCTCAAACATTTTCGAATGGAACAGGAACTCCCAAAACTCAAGGTATGGTATAGAGTATAGATTGCCCAATGAGGGGCCAATCTGGAAGGGTCCAATACAATTGTTAACCTGGGGGAGAGGTTTTGTTGCTGTGTTTTCTCAAGATCCTGTGTGGGTACCTGCTCAGTTAATAAAACACAAAAAAACAAAAAAACAAAAACAAAAAACAAAAAACACATCATGAGACGGCACAGGGGATCAAATATCCAATGCTCAACTTCAAACTGATGGCAGTAGACTTTCCCAAGGGATGTCGGATCCAAAGAAGAAGAAGATTGATCACTCAGCTAAATGAGACATTTCCTGAGGTGATGTTAAAAAACCTCACAGGCTAAAGAGGTTTTAATCAATAAAGCATACTCATGACCCCTAAAAATATGTTTCTATCATCTCTTACTACCAACTCAGCTAATTCTCCGACTGTGTCTTCAAACTTTACCTGTTGCTTCTACTCACCCACACTCTACTTTTACCTATTGGGCTCATCTTCTTAGCCCTCCTATGTTTTATTTAGTCTCCTTGGAAGATTCTGAAATTCCTATCTCATCTAATGATGCCTCTATTATCAGAGGACACTGGGTTCCCATTAATGCTGATGATTCATCTAACTATCCATCCCATAAGCTCTCAATAAATTGGACTTTTTCTCACTTGGGCATCCCCCTCAGTTTCTTTTATAATTCTAATGCTCGCAGTACTAACCAAAGCCTCTGTGTCCCTCTTCACAAACAATGGCATATGAATAGCATGCTTAAAACACCAGAAGACGAATCTCAGGTAAGTACTATCAAACATCAACATTTTGTTGTCACAATAGGAATAGGAGGAAACCTAATTAACGGTAAGCGAGTACCCAAACCCCCAATGCCAGTTATACCAGACCCTGCCTGGAGATGGGGTCCTATAATGGCTTCTCACAGGACCTCTACTGTTCTTGTAATTTTACCCAAATATCCCCATCTCACAATACGATCCTTGAAAATGCAGACCCCAAGGACTGATGGCAATGAAAAATAATAGAACTTCAAAAGGACGTATTTGAAATTGGTCACTTCCTTTCCATTACAACACTTCTAACCCCATATGGAGTCCCAGATGTGGGTCTGATACTTAGACTCAAATATTCCATTAATGCCTATTCCTCTATTAGAACTTCCTCTTAGAGGATTGACCTTAGAGGAGAAAACTTATGTCTCCATTCATACCCCAAAAATCAGATTGCAAAAATAGTTACAAGAGCTTTAAAAAGAAGGCCAACAGGCCATAATTAGCACTCTCAATGATATTTCTAACTGGATCAAACCAAAAACTGGTTCTCCAGTTTCAGTCTACACTCTTGGTTTAATACTATTGTAATATTGCTAATAATGTTTTGTTTCTAATTTGAAATTTCTTGTCAAATTGGTTTCCATACAACACCCACTGCTCATCCCAACAGGTGCCCTCCTTAATGCCCATCACCCACTTTCCTCTCCTTCTCACCCCCCATAAGCCCTCAGTTTATTCTGTTTTTAAAAGTCTCTCATGGTTTGCCTCCTTCCCTCTCTGTAATTTTTCCCCCTTCCCCTCCCCCATGGTCTTCTGTCAAGTTTCTCAGGATCCAAATAAGAGTGAAAACATATGGTATCTGTCTTTATCTGTATGACTTATTTCACTTAGCATAACACTCTCCAGTTCCATCCACGTTACTACAAAAGGCCATATTTCTCATTGCAGAGTATTATTCCTTTATATAAACAACAGCCTCTTTATCCATTCATCAGTGATGGACATTTAGGCTCTAGAGGAGAAAGCAGGAAAAAACCTCTCTGACCTCAGCTGCAGCAATTTCTTACTTGGCACATCTCCAAAGGCAAGGGAATTAAAAGCCAAAATAAACTATTGGGATGTCATCAAGATAAAAAGCTTCTGCACTGCAAAGGAAACAATCAATAAAACTAAAAGGCAACTGACAGAAGGGGAAAAGATATTTGCAAATGACATATCGGACAAAGGGCTAGTATCAAAAATCTATAAAGAACTCACCAAACTCCATACCTAAAAAAACAAATAGTCCAGTGAAGAAATGGGCAGAAAACATGAATAGACACTTCTCTAAAGAAGACATCCAGATGGCCAACAGGCACATGAAAAGATGCTCAACGTCACTCATCATCAGGGAAATACAAATCAAAACCATGCTCAGATATCACCTCACACCAGAGTGGCTAAAATGAACAAATCAGGAGACCAAAGATGCTGGAAAGGATGCAGAGAAACGAGAACCCTCTTGCACTGTTGGTGGGAATGCAAACAGGTGCAGCCACTCTGGAAAACAGTGTGGAGATGCCTCAAAAAATTAAAACTAGATCTACCCTATGACCCAGCAATAGCACTGCTAGGAATTTACCCAAGAGACACAGGAGTGCTGATGCATAGGGGCACTTGTACCCCAATGTTTATAGCAGCACTTTCAACAATAGCCAAATTATGGAAATAGTCTTGTTTTTTTTATTACAGTTCTCAAAATGGTGATGTCTCTTTGCTCCTCTAACAAGTCACCCAAAGTGTTCTTCAATACCCAGATGCTCACCACTTCCATGACAACTCCTGGTCTTGCTAATGAAAAAAAAAGGGGGGGGTGGAGTTATTTTTAGAGAGTATATTGTAAGGTCTGGGAAAGTGAATGGGGTAACTGATGAAATGTCAGCAATGTTCTGGTCTCAAGGCTGTCAAATGCCATAGCACTATGAGATCTGGAGCCCCATGATCTCCAGGAGCCAGTTAAGGAACAGACCCACTGGAATTGCCTAGCAGTCCTTGAGACTGCACATCTTCCCTGCATGCTTTCATGTAAACACCAGATGTGTGTTTGGTCTGTCTGGAGGACTTTTTGTGTTTTCTTCTCAAGATTTGACATTATTTGATCTTTATACCAAGGGAACATGAAATAAAGACTATGAGCAGTTTGCTGTTGCTGCTGCTGTTTTGCTGGAAGAGGCATCCCTGCACATCTGTTCAAAGTGTCTGAGAACTTTTTTTTCAGTGCATGGCTACAATGCTGAAGGCATCAGACTCTGTACCAATAGTGTGGAGCCTGCTTGGGATTCTGTCTCTGTTTCTGCACCTGCCTAGCCTATTCTCTCTCTCAAAATAAATAAATAAAGTTAAGAGAAGGCATTTCTCTAATGTTTATGGAGTACACTTAAGGAGCACTTTTTATTAAATGATAAGGGGTCCATGCAAGAAGCATGAAAAACAGTACAGTTTTTGACACTCAAATACATGGCCATTGTTTATTGCTAATACAGTGTTTCAGCAAAATTTCCTATGAGATAAATGTGAAAGCTAATAATGGATGTTTGAAGTACAGTGTAGTTTAAGCACTTAAGCAGAAGGTGCTTCCCTATTGTTGATATAATGAAGTTTAAGAACACTTGTATTTAGTAGTCATTTGGAAAACCCATTGAGAACACAGGTATTTCAGGTAGTTAAACACATGGGCACTCCCTAGTGATTACCAGGATTTAACCACACTTCTTACTGGATAAACCCAAGAAGCTAACTCAAAAATGCTTAAAGCACAGTCTTTTGTCTTCAGTTAAACACAAAAGGATTTCCTAAGGCTATATTATAAAGAGGGTTTACACAAAAGTTTATACTAGATATCCATTATAAGTGACACAAAAGATGCACTGACCACAGTGTACATATTTAAGAGCAAGGGCATTTCCACTGCTTCTACACCAGAGTAGTTATGACTGTGTGTATCCAAATAGCGTTTTGAACTACGCTTGAAGCACAGCATAGTCCGGCAGAGAAGCATGTGGCTTTTCCCTTTGCTAATATAGTGTTTCAATGAAAGTTCCTATGAGACTACATGAAGAATACCTGAAGTATCAGGTAGTTTTAGGCAGTTAAGAACATGGTCATTTTCTACTATTATAGTGTGATTTAGCAAAAGAGCCTATGATATGTATGCAATGGCTACATGAGTGATGCTATAAGCACAATGGAGTTTCAGACACTTAAGACCAAAGCCCCTCCATAGGGTTTACAGAGAGAGAGTTTAAGAACACTTCTTACTACATTTATCTGAAACACTAATTGACATCTGCCTTAAGCACACTGCAGTTTCAGGTTCTTATGATCACGGCCATTCTCTAGAGCTTACACAGAAGGGCTAAGGAATACTTCTTGTCCCAACGTCCAAATGGACCCTCAAGACCCCTTACACACAGTGTAATTTTGGGCAGTTAAGCATAAAGCCCTTCCATTCTATTCACATGAAGAAGTTTAGGAGGACTTGCTACTACATGAACTTAAAGTTAATGAAATACTCATGGAACACACAGCTCTCTTAGGTACTTAAGCATATAGGCATTTCCTACTTCTTACATGGAATTACTTAAGCACACTATTTCCTGGAGAAGTCTGTGAAACTAACTCAAAGATGCTTCAGGTACAGTGTTGCTTCTGTCAGTTAAGCACATTGCTGTTTTGTATTGCTAACATATATTTTTTTTACACAGACAGGCATTGAGACTTAGAGAAAGTGAGAAGACAAATTTATCCCCAATGAAAGAAAAAGATAAGTGCGTAGACAGAGATTACATGAAACAAATATAAGTAACACAAAAAGGGGAAAGAAAAAGAGAGAGAAATCAAGAAATATACTCTAAATTATAGAGAACAAGCTAATAGTTACCAGAGGGGAAGGGATGGAGGGGTGGGTTAAATAGTTGTTGGGGATTAAGGAGTGCACTTGTCATAATGAACACTGGGTTGCCTATATGGAATTGTTGAATCACTCTATTGTGCACTTGAAACTAATATAACAGTGTATATTAACTAAGTGGAATTTGAGGAATAATAAAAAAATGAAAAAAACTTTAAAGGGGGAAATGAAAGCCACTTGAAGCACTGCGGTTTTAGGCAATGAAGCACATGGCAATTTCTATTGCTAACATACACTCTTTAAACAAATGTTTCAATGAGATGTATGTGAAAAGCTACATGTAAGACACTTTCAGCAATGAATAATTTTAGACAGTTAAGCAGTAATCCATTTCCTATTTTGTATACCCAGGGGTTAGGAGCACTTCTTCCTACATTGACCTAAAATGCTAACTGAATGTAAGCACACTGCAGATTCAAGGAGTTAAGGCCATGTGCATTCTCTAGTGCTTTACTCTAAGCACTTCTTTTCTGTGTAATAGACCTATGCAAGCCACCTGAAACAGAGCCTTTACTTTTAGGAAGATAAACACATGGTCATTTCCCTCTTGCAAATAAGGAGTAAACAAATGGTCTTTTTACATGTATGTGAATCCCTACATGAAAGCTCTGTGGAGAACACTGTACTTTTAAGCAGTTAAGCAGTTGGCCATTTCCTATTCCTCACGTAGAGGGTTTCAATGAGTTTAATTGCATGTATTGAAAGTCATTCACCAGTCTTGAAACAAGTTAGTTTTAAGTCATTAAGTATAGGTGTTTAGGTGTTTATGCAAAGATATTTAATAACACTTGTTACTGCATGTATTTTAAAAATATTTGGAGAATTTACTGAGCACATGGTTGTATCAGACAGTTTAGTACTTGTACATTCTCTAGTGATTATTCAAAAGGATTGAAACACACTTCTTACTGGATGAATCTGAAGAATCTAAAGCTAACTCAAAGATGCCTTAGCTACAATGGTGTTTGTGGCAGTTAAGTGCATGGCCATTCCCTTTGGAATTTTAAGAGATTTTAAACAAAATACATAAACATATGTACATGAAAAGGCAAATGAAAGATGTATTAAAAGCAGCGTGGTAGGGCCCTTCAATAAAAGTCCCTTCCATAGAGCTTATACAAACAAGTTTAAGATCACTTGTGATTATACGTGTTTAAATGGAATTTGAAATCCTCATTTAGAACACAGCTGTTTCAGTCAGTTACATACATGGGCATTTTAAAGATGCATGTAAGCACACTTCTAACTGGATGTTTATGAGAAGTTAATTCACAATTAGCGAATATAGAGGGTTTAAACAAAAGTTCTACTAGATATAAACTTACATCTACAAGAAGAATGCATTATCACACTGTACTTTTATGCACTGAATGCTAGGACATTTCCTAATGCTTCTACATAAGGGTTTAAGAATACTCATGACTACCTATTCCCAAGAAGCTTTTGGAAACCTTCTTGGAGCAAAGGGTACTTTCAGCAAAGCACACGTGTTTACACAGGTCTTGGGGAAAGAGTTACTATATAAGTCTATGAGGGACAAGAATGTCACTTGAAGCACAGTGATCCTTTAGGCACTTCAGCATGGGGCCTTTCCCTAGGGCTAATAGAGAATATTATTTAAAGTTTTTATTTAAATTCCAGTTAATTAACATACAGTGTAATATTAGTTTCAGGTGTAGAATTCAGTAATTCCACCCTTCCATACAACACCCAGTGCATATCACAAAGTGTACTCTTTAATCCCCATCCCCTATATAATCCATTCCCACCCATCTCCCGTCTGTTAACCACCAGTTTGTTCTCTGTAGTTAAGACTACATTTTCTGGTTTGACACTCTCTTATCCACCCCCCGCCCCATGATCGTTTGTTTTGTTTCTTACATTCCACATATGAGTGAAATCATATGGTATGTCTTTCTTTGGTTGACTTTGTTTTGTATAATATCTCTAGCTGCATCCACATCATTGCAAAGGACAAGATTTCATTCACTTTCATGGATAAGAAATATTCCATTATATCTGTCTACCTATAGATAGATATATAGATATAGATAGATAGATATATAGATGATATATAGATATATAGATAGATACCACATCTTTATCCATTCATCAGTCAATGGACATTTAAGCCCTTTCCATAACTGCCTATTGTTCATAATGTTGCTAAAAATATCAGGTGCGTGTATTCCTTTGAATTGGTATTTTTGTAGCCTTTGGGTAAATACCTAGTAGTGCAATTGCTGAATCATAGAGTGGTTCTACTTTTTAAAGGTTAACTCTTTTAAATTAATTATTTGAGACAGAGAGAGGGGCCAGGGGCAGAGAGAGAGAGAGAGAGAGAGAGAATCCCAAGCAAACTCCACACTGCCAGTTCAGAGCCCAACAAGGGCTCAGTCCCATGATTCTGAGATCCTGACTTGAGCAGATATCAAGAGTCAGACACATAATTGACTGAGCCACCCAGGTGCCCCAGGGTAGTCCCACTTTTAACAGTTAAGGAGACTTCATACTGTTTTCCAGAACGGCTACACCAGTTGCATTCTCACCAACAGTGTAAGAGGGTTGCCCTTTCTCCACATCCTTGCCAACACCTGTTGTTTGTTATCAATGTTAGCCCTTCTGACAGGTGTGAGGTGATATCTCATTGTAGTTTTGATTTGTATTTCCCTGATGAGGAGTGATGTTGAGCATCTTTTCATGGTTCTTTGGGGAAATGTTCACCTTGTGTTCTGTGTGCTCCTCTCCCTCTCACCCTTTTCCCCAATGAAGGCTCCCTCTCCTCTGTGGCACCCTTGATCTATTTCTCCCTAAACCACCTCTCTGCTCTTTCTACCTTCTTTGATGTGGCTTATTCTGTCCCTGTAGTTGTGGTCTTTGTTCTGCCAGTCTTCAAGTTGATTTCCAGGGTATTTAGAATGATTTGCTAGTTATCTAGTTATGTTCAAGTGATGAGACTACACTTCTGCCATACTAGCTTTCCCAACACACACTAATAAAGAATGTTTCAACAAATTTCCTCTCAGATGTATGTGAAAGGCTTCAGGAAAGACCTTGAACAATGCAGTTTCAGGAAGGTAACCACAAGGTGTGTGTGGTGTCTGTGGTTTGTGTCAGGGGGTGCATGTGTGGTGTGTGTGTAGACATTTGGAGTGGTTGTGGTTTAGTGCATTTGTCTGTTCTGTATGTGTCTCAGTGGTTTATAGGTGGTGTATGTGTTTTTGTGTGGAAAGTGTGATATATGTGTTGAGATTGTGATTTATGTGTCATTTTTGTATACTCCACATGTAATATATGATCATTTGTGGTCTATGACATTTTTTTGTCAGTGGTGCATCTGTGGTTTTGTGGTGTGGCATATGGGTCGAGTTTGTGTAATATCAGTGTGGTGTGTGTGGTGTGTGTATGGTGTGTATGTGGAGTGTATCTGTGTGGTATATGTGTGGGATGTATTTCTGTGTGTGTGTTGTATGTGTGTAGTAAATTGTGGAAGATATCTGTGCAGTGTGTATGTGGTGTATGTGTGATGCATTTGTGTGGTAATGTGTTATGTGAGGTATGTGTTTGTAGTATGTGTGTGCTAAATGACACAGGTGTGGTGTAGGTGTGTGGATTATGTGTCATGTTTATGTCTGTAAGTGCAAAGTTTGTGGTATATGCATAGTTTATGTGTGGAGGAAGTGGCATGTGTCTTCTGTATATGTGGTATATGTTTGGTGTGTGGTGTATATGTATTGAGTGTGGTAATACTGTTTGAAGGGGTATAACTGTGGGTGTGTGGGGCATGTATGATCTGTGTTGGATATGTTTGTGGTACATGCATGGTGATTATGCAGTGTGTATGTGGTGTGTGTAATGTATGTATGTTGTGCATTGTGTATGTGTGATATGTGTGTATGTAGTCTTTGTGCGGCTAATGTGGTATGTGATGTGTGTGCTAATGCAGTGTGTGTATATGTGTTAGAACTGTTTTGAGTGTATCGTATGTGTGGACATGTGCAGTGTATTTTTCAGAAATGTCTGGTGTTTGTGTGTTTGTGGCTGGTAGTGTGTGTGGTATATTCATGCTGTTTATAATTTGTGTGTTGTGTGTGTTCATGTATTGCATGGGCATGTTATATCTGTGTTGTGTATGTGGTATATATATGGTGTTTTTGTGATGTTTGTGTGTGGTGTATGTTGTCTGTTGGTAGATCTGTGCTGTGCTTTACCTTTGGTTCTACATGTGTGTGTATTATATGTGAGGAGTCTGTGGAGTATCAGTTTTGTGTGTGTTCCTGGTATATTTGTGGCATGGTGTGTGTGTGTGTGTGTGTGAGTGTATGTGTGTTATATGTGTTGTGTGTCTTTGGTGTGTGTGCTGTGTTTGGTGTTAGTGTAAGAGACATATGTGTGTTTTTGTGTGGTGTAGATTATGACTTATGTGTGTTTATGTGTGTTATGTGTCATCTATTTTGTGTGTGTTATATGTGTTTATGTGTATACTATATGGGGTGTGGTTTTGTGTGGTGTATATTATGTGTGTGAACTGTACAGTATGTGTGTTTGGCATTTTTGCAATAGGTGTATTGTTTGTGTGGTGTATGTGTGGAGTGTGTGTATTATATGTGTGTTATATATGTAGTTGGTACTTGTGTATGTGTGGTATGCATTGTGTGTGGGTGGTGTTTGTGGTGAATGCATTATGGGTTGTGTGCTGGGTGTGTTTGTGGATACTGTGTGTGTAACATAGGCATGGTGCTTGTGTTATGTGTGTGTGGTGTGTGTGTGGAGTGAGTGTGGTATGTGAGGTATTTGTGAGATACATGTGTTGTTGGCCTGTCATGTGTGTGTAGAGTTTGGTGAATGTGTGGCATGTATCAGGTATATGTGTGTTGTGTGGGTGGTGAGTGTGACATGTGCGGACTTTGTTGGGTATATGAGGTGTATGCATGCTATTTGTGTGTGTAGTATATTTTTGGTTAATAGCTGGTCTATGTTTTGTGTGTGGTATACACATGGGTGCAGTGAATGTGTGATGTTTCCTGTGTGTCTTCTAGGTGTGTGTGAGTGTGGCATGTATGATGAGTGTGCAGTGTATGTACATTTTGTGTGTTGTTTATGGTGCATGTGGGTAATACAGACATGGTATATGTGTGGTATCCATGTGGTGTATGTGTGGTGTTTCTGTGACATGTGTTGTTTGTGTATGGCAGTTACATGTGGAAGTTTGTGTAGACCATGTGTACTGTGTGTGGTGACAGTGGTTTGAATGTCATGTGTGTGGTTTATGTTTGGTGTGTGTATGTGATATATGTGGTGTGTGTGGTGTCTGTATGGAAAGGATTGTTGCATGTGAGGTATGTGTGTGGTATATGTGTAACATGTATGTGTTGAAATTGTAGCGCATGTGGTGTGTGTCATGTAAGTGTTGCACGTCTTTTGTGGTATGGTGTCTGTTTCTACAATATGTCTCTTGTATGTTTAATGTATATGTGATGTGTGTGGTCAAAGTGTGTTGTATGTGCTGTGTGTATGGTGTATGCTTGACTTATATGTGCACAGAATATATGTGTGTTTTGGGTGTGCTGTGTGTATGTGCAGTGTGTGTGGCATGTGTTTTATGTGGGTGTGTTGTCTGTGTGGTTTGTGTGTTGTGTGTGTAGAGTGTCATTGTGCAGTATGTGCAGTGTAACATGGTGCATGGGTTCAGGTTGTGTGTGTGACTTATATGTGGCATTGTGTTTTTATACTTCTATTTGTGTGTGCTGTGCAAGTGTGTTATACATGTGTTATGTATGAATAGTATAGCTATGTTGTGTTTGGGGCACGTATCATCTGAGTGTTATGTGTGGTGTCTAAGTAGTGTTTGTGTGTTGTACATATGTGTGTGGAATATGGGTACTGGGAGTGGGTCTGTGGTGTTTGTGGGGGGGCTGTGTTTTCTGGCAGGCTTTGTGTTTGTGTAGTATATATATATTAACAGTGTGTGGTTTATGCATAGTTTGTGTGTGTGGTAAACATATGGTCTGGGTGCAGAGGGTGTAGTATATGTCTGCTGTATGTTTGTTATATATTTGGCATATGTTTGTTGTAGGTAGTGTGTGTGTACCTTGAGTGTGGCATCTGCATGATCATGGTGGTTGTCTCCATGGTATATGTTTGATTTGTGTTTTGTGGTGTTTCTGGTTTATGTTGTGTGTGTGTGATGAGTAGGTACAGTCTCTGTGGTATGTATGTTGTGTTGTATCTGATGTGTGGTAAGTGGTGTGTGTATGGTGTATTTGTTGAGTGTGGGTTGTGTTGTGGGTATTGTAATTTTATGTGTGGGGTTTGTGTTGTGCATGTGTCATGTATGTGTTTTGTGTGTGTGTATTACAGGTGTGGTCTGTGAATCGTAGATGGAGTGTGTTTGTAGTATATGGGTGGTGTGGCAGAGCTGGATTTCTTGTGTATTATTTTGCATGTGGTAGATATGTGTGGTATATTTTTCTTATGGAAGTGTGGTACTTGTAGTTGTGTAGGGTATACATATCTTGTATGTGCCTTCTGTGTGGTGTGGGCGTGGGTGTGTGTTTGCAGGATATGTTTGAGGAGTGTGGCATATGTTTGGCATGTGTGTATGTTTGGTGTGTGTCTGATGTGAATCTGGTGTGTGTGTCTGTTTAGAATGAGTGCTTACGTGTGGTATATGTGGGATGTATATGTGTTGTATGGGGTCTGTGGTATATATACACTGTGTATGTGTGTGTGTATATGCGTGTGTGGTATATGTGTGGTGTGTGTGTGTTGTATGTGTGTTGAGGGATTTGTATATCTGTGGAGTGTGTATGGAATAGCGTTGATGTGTTTCTGGTGTATGTATGGTTTGTGTGCATGGTGTCGTGTGGCATGTGTGGTGTATATGTGTGGATTTATGTAAACATGTGGTTATTGTGTGGTGAGTGTATGTGTGTGAATGCTGTTAGTATGTGGTTATTTTGTGGTGAATATGTGGTGTGTTTGTGGTATCTCTGTGTGGTGTGTGTTATATTTGAGTATTAATGTATTTGTGTGTGTTTGTGGCATATGTGTGCTGTACATATGGTGCTGGTATGATATGTGCTGTATGTGTAGTGTATGTGTGGTGGTTTGTTGTATATAAACAGGGTGTGCGTTTGGTATATTTTTGGTGTGTGTCGTATGAAGGCAGACTATGCGGTATGTGTGTGGTATGTCCATGGTGTAAGGGTTCTCCTGTTGTGTGTGTGTGTGTGTGTGGAATGTTTATGCGTGAAATGTGGGTGTGGTGTATATGTGATGTGTGTGGTGTGTATAGGTATAAGTACGACATGTGTGGTAAGGTTTTTGGGTATGATGTATGCGCAGAGTAAGTGTTCTGAATGTGGTTGTTGTGTGATGTATGTGCAGTGTGTCAGTGTGATATCTCTTATTTGGAATGTGTGTGGTTTGTGCCTGTTTTTTGGATGTGCATCGTGTGTGTGGTATCTGTTTGGAATGGTTGTAGGAAGAGTGTTTTTGTGTGTTTTGTATGTATGATATGTGTGGGGTGTGTGTGGTTATGGTATTTGTGTGGTGTGTGTGGGTTGTGTGTGGCATGTCAGCAGTACACAAATGGTTTATGTGGGTTCATGTGTGATATATATAAGATATATGAGTTGTGATTATGGCATATCTCTGGTGTGCTTTTCTCCATGTGTAGTGTGTGTTTATGTGGTATTTAGGTGGCATGCATATTGTGTGTGGTGTTTGTTGTATGTGTTATGTGTGTGGTATAAGTATGGTGTGTGTCATACATATTGTGTGTGGTCATGTGTTGTGTTGATGTTTGTTATACCAATTTGCTGCTCTGAATTGTGTATAGTATATGGGTGGTGTGCTTTTGGTGTGTATAGGTGGTGTTTGTGTGTTATATATCTTGTAAATGTTTGGTATATATGTGGTATGTGTTGTATATGTCTTCTGTGTGCAATGTACCCAGTGAGAATGTGTTATGATTGCTGATGTTGTGGTATAATATACAGTATGTGTGTGGTATACATTGGTGTGTTTCTGGTATATGTATAGTATGCCTGTGTGTGTGTGTTGTATGCATGGTAGGTATGAGTGAAAGTGTGTGTAATATCTGTGTGGGTTTATGTGATATATGTTTGATATGAAAGGTGGATATGGCATGTATGTGGTGTGTTTGTGGGGGTATCTATGTAATGTAGGTTAGGTATATGTTTGGTGTGTGTGTGGTGTATGTGTTTTTTTATGGAATGTAGTATGGTATGAGCAGTGCATTTGTGATGTGTGTGGGGGATATATACGGAGTGTCTGTGGTGTATGTGCATATATTTGTGGTGCATGTGTGGTGTGATGTATGTATTATGGTTATGTGTAATTTATGTATTTTATGTGTTTGTTGTCTATGTACTTTGTGTTTAGTATAAGTGACATCACATGATGTGTATGTGTCTTTTATGTGCAACATATGAGTGGTGTGGGTATTGGGTGTAGGTGGTGTATGTGTAGATTATGTGAAGTGTGTGGTATATATGCAATCTTTGGGTGGTGTTTTTGTGTGTTATTTGTGATGTGTGTAAAATATATTTCTGGTGGTTTACAGCATGTGAGTGGTGGGGTGGAGTGAAGTGGTATGGTGTGTGAAGGGTCTTGTGCTGGGTATGGTGTGTATTTGGTGTTGTGTTTGTGTGGTGTAAATATGATATGTGTGCATTAAATTTGGGTTGTCTCTGTGTGTGCAGTGTATGTGTGTTATGCCTATAATGTGTGGGTGTATGTGTGGTATGATTTGCAGTATATGTGTGGTATGTATGAATCATGTATGGAGTTTGTTATTTGAGTGTTCTGTGTGTATGTGAAGTATGTGTGGTGTGTATTTGATACACGTGTGGTGTCAGCGTATGCCTTTTTCCTTTGTTTCTACTTGTGTTTGTTTAAGTGCTATATTTGAGGAGTCTGTGGAATATGTTTTGTGTGTGTCACTGGTATATTTGTAGCATGGTGTGTGCGTGTCAGTTTGTGTTGTATGTGTGGTATGTGTGTTTAGTGTGTGGGCTGTATGTGTGCTGGGTACACAGATTTGTGTGTGTAGTTTTGTGTGTCGTATATTATGAGTGTGATGTATATCTGATGTCTGTGTTTGCTTCACATTTTTGTGATAGCTGTGGTGTTTGTGTGGTGTGGGGCTGTGGAGTGTTTGTGATGTATGTGCATTACATGTGTGGTTAGTGCCTGAATATGTGTGGTATGCATTGTGTGGTGGTGCTTTGTGTGTTGAGCATATCATTTCCATATGCTCTATGGGTTCTGTGGTATGCGTATTTGTGTATGTGTAGTATGTGTATAATATAGGCATGATGCATATGTGCTGTATGTATGGATTGATTGTGGTATGTGTGGTATTTGTGAGATACATGTGGGGTTAGCTTTTCACATATGTGTAAGGCTTAAGTGGCTAATGTGTGGCATATCAGGTGTTGTGTGTGTGGTGTATGTGTGGTGTGTGGTGTATGTGACATGTGTGGTCTTTGTGGTGTTTATGAGGTGTATGCATGCAATCTGTGTGTGTAGTATGTTTTGGTTACACATTTTCTATGTTTTGTATGTCTATGTGTTGCATGTGTGGTGAGTGTGGTATGTATGGTGACTGTGTGGTGTATGTACATTTTGTGTGTTGTGGGTAGTATATGTGGGTAATATATGCATGGTGTATGTGTGGTGGCCAGTGATGTATGTGTGGTGTTTGTGTGGTTATGTGTTGTTTGTTTGTAGCAAATACATGTGGAAGTTTGTGTGGAATATGTATGTTGCGTGTGGTGAGTGTGGTTTGTATGTCATGTGTGTGGCTTATGTGTGGTGTGTATATGTGGTATATATGGTGTGTGTGGTATCTGTATGGAAAGGATTGGTGCATGTGAGGTATGTGTGTGTGGTACAGTTATAACATGTATGTGTTGAAATGGTGCGGTATGTGGTGTGTATGGTGTAAGTGTTGAATATCTTGTGTGTGTGGGGCATGTTTCTGAAATATGGTCTCCTTTGTGTAATGTATGTATTCTGTGTGTTGTGAAAGTGTGTTTATATGGTGAGAATGCAGTGTATGTTTGGCCTGTTTGTACGTGGTACATGCGTGTTGTTTGTATGTTGTATGTGTGGTATATGTGCAGTGTGTCTGTTGCATCTGTTGCATGTGGTTGTGACATCTATGTGTGATTAGTGTGCAGTGTGTGGAGTATGTGTGTGCTGTATGTGCAATGTTACTTATATGAGTGACATATAGGTAGTGTGTGCATTGTTATAGGTCTTTGTGTGTGTGGTGTGCATGTGTTCCATACATGTGTTGTGTATTAATAGTGTAGCTATGTTGTGTTTGGGGCATGTATCATCTTTATATGAGTGTTGTATATGTGTGGTTTGTGAGTGCTGTTTGTGTAGTGTACATAAGAGAGTGGAAGATGGGTAGTGTGTCTCTTATGTCTGTATAGGGGCTGTGTTTTGTGACAGGCTTTGTGTTTGTGTAGTATATATATTAACTGTGTGTGCTGTATGTGTAGTTTGTGTGTGTGTGGTAAACATGTGGTCTGGGTGTAGAGTGTGTAGTACACATCTGTTGTGTGTATTTTATATATGGGGTATAAGTTTGGCATACGTGTGTTGTGTGTAGTGTGTACACTGAGTATGGCATCTGCATGATCATGGTGGCTGTCTCCATAGTATGTATTTCATTTGTGTTTTGTGGTGTGGTTTCTGGTGTTTCTGGTTTGTGTTGTGTGTGTGGTGAGTAGGTACAGTCTCTGTGGTATGTATGTGGTATGTACTGTTTCTGATGTAAGTGGTATGTGTTTGGTGTATTTGTTGAGTGTGGGTTGTGTTGAATGTATTGTTATTTTATGTGTGGGGTTTGGGTAGTGCATGTGTCTTGTATGTATTTTGTGTGTGTGTGTATTACAGTTGTAGTCTGAATCATATATGGGTTGTGTGTGTGGTATATGGGTGGTGGCAAGGCTGTATGTGTTGTGTGTTGTTTTGCATGTGGTAGATGTGTGTGATGTATTTTTCTTATGGAAGTGTGGTACATATAGTTGTGTGTGGTGTTTTTATTGTTAATGTGCTGTGTGTGTGTTTGCAAGATATGTTTGAGATGTGTGGTGTATGTTTGGCACATGTGTAAGTATGTGTGGTATGTGTCTGATGTGAATGCAGTGTGTATGTGTCTGTTTGGAATGAGTGTTTATGAGTGGTATATGTGGGATGTATATGTGCTGTATAGGGCATATGTGGCATGTACAGTGTGTGTGTGTGTGTGTGTGTGTGTGTGTGTGTGCATGTGCGTGGTATATGTGTGGTGTGTGCATGTGTTGTATGTATGAGAGTGTGCTATATCTGTGGAGTGTGTGTGTGGAATAGTGTTAGTGTGTTTGTGCTGTATTAGAGGTTGTGTGCACTGTGTGTGTGTTGCATGTGTAGTGTCTGTGTGTAGATCTATGTAAATATGGCATTAATGTGCAGTGTGTGTGTGTGTGTGTGTGTGCATGTGTATGTGTGAATGTCATAAGAATATGGTTATTGTTTGGTGAATGTGTGGTGTAATTTTTCTATTTGTATGTGGTATAAGTGGTTTGTATTTGAGGTCTGTGAAGAGTGTGTGTGTGTATGTGTGTGTGTGGCATATGTATGCTGTACATGTGGTGAAGGTGTAATATGTGCTGTGTGTGTAGGACATGTATGGTGGGTTGTGGTATATAAAAGGGTGTGTGTTAGATATTTTTGTGCTGTGTGTTGTGTGAGGGCAGACTGTTTGGTGTGTTTGTGGTATGTGCATGGTGTAAGGTTTTTCTTTCAGTGATGTGTGTGGAGTGTGTATGTGTGAAATGTATGCATGGTGTATGTGTGAGGTGTGTGGTATGTTTAGATATATGTATGATATGTGTGGTGTGTGTTAGGTGTGTGGTAAAGTTATTGAGTGTGTTGTACATGCAGTGAGTACTCTGTGTGGCTGTTGTGTGACATATGTGTGGTGTGTCTGTGTTGATATCTCGTTTGGTGTGTGTGGTGTGTATGGGTATATTTTGTATGTGTGTGGTGTGTATGGTATCTGGAGTGGTTGTGAGATAAGTGTTTTTGTGTATTTTTTATGTATGATATTTGTGGTATGAGTGTGGTCTGTGTGTGGTTATGGTATTTGTGTGGCATGGTGGAGTGTGTGTGGTGTGTTAGTGGTATATAGGTGGTTTATATGGGTTCACATGTGCTATATACATGTTATATGTGTTGTGATTATGGTATAACTGTTGTGCTTCTTTTCCATATATAGTGTGTGTTTATGTGGTATCTGTGTGGCACATGTGTTGTGTGTGGTGTTTGTGTGTTGTGTGTGTTGCTTATAAGTGTAGCATACATGTGGTGTGTGTGTGGGTTTGTGTCTGCCATATGCATTGTGTGGGGTTATGTGTGGTGTTGATGATTGTTGTACCAATTTGCTGGTGTGAATTGTGTACAGTATATGTGTGGTGTGTATTTAGTGTGCATAGGTGGTTTGTGTGTTATATATCTCATGACTGGCATATATGAGGTATGTGTGCTGTATAGGTGCTATGTGTGCTATGTTTCCTGTGACGATATGTTCTGATTGATGAGTGTGTTGTATATTGTGGAGTATGATTTTGGAATACATTAGTGTGTTTCTAGTATATGTATGCTATACCTCCTTGTGTGCTGTATGTGTGGTATGAGTGAGAGTGTGTGAAATATATGTGTGGTGTATAAGTGATGTATGTTTAATAAGTGAGCTGGGTGTGGCATCTATGAGTGGTGTGTGTGTGCTGTCTATGTGACGTAGGCGAGGTATATGTATGGTGTGGGTGTGGTTTATGTGTGTTTCTTTGTAACCTATGTATTGTATGGGCAGTGCATGTGTTGTGTGTGTGTATATATGGAGTGTCTGTGGTATGTGTGGTGTGCATGTTGTATATTTGTGGTGTATGTGTGGAGTGATGTATGTATTGTGTGTGTGTAATTTATGTGTTTTATGTTTGTCGTGCATGTACTTTGTGTGTTTAATAGAGGTGACATGACACACTGTGTCTGTCTTTTATGTACAGAACATGAGTGGTGTGGGTGTCGTGCATAGGTGGTGTGTGTGTCATTTATATGTAGTGTGTGGTATATGTGCAATCTCTGTGTGGTGTTTGTGTGTTTTATTTGTGATGTGTGTCATATACATTAGTGGTGATACGCAGCATATGGGTGGTGGGGTGGAATGGAAGTGGTGTATGTGTGGACTGTCAAGTGTCTTGTGGTATGCATAGTGTGTATGTGGGGTGTGTTTCTGTGGTGAAAGTGTGGTGTGTGTGCAGTGAATATGGGTTGTCCCTGTGTGTGCAGTATGTTTTATGTCTGTGATGCATGGGTGTACATATGGTATGAGTTGTGGTAAATGTGTTGTGTGTATGAAGTATGTGTGGAGTTTCTGAGTTGGATGTTCAATGTGTAAGTATGTGAGGTATGTGTGGCGTATGTTTGGTATATGTGTGATGTGTGTGTCATTTTCCTTTGTTTCTACTTGTGGTGTTTGTGTAAGTGTTATATGTGAGGAGTCTGTGCAACATCTGGGTTTTTTTGTGTGTTGCTGGCATATTTGTGGTGTGGTGTGTGTGTTTGTTTTGTGTATGTGGTATGTGTATTTAGTGTGTGTGCTATATGTACAGTGTGCATGTGAGAGATGTGTTTGTGTGTGCTTTTGTGTGTCATATGTTATGTGTGTGTGGTGTATCTCTGGTGTGTTTGCTTCCTTGATATTTTTGTGATAACTGTGGTGTTTTCATGGTTTGTGGGTGTGGAAAGTATGTGATGTATGTTTGTTATATGTGTGGTTATTTCCTGTGTATGTGTGGTATACATTGTGTGGGGGTGGTGAGCATGGTGAGCGTATTATTTCCATGTACTGTATGGGTTCTATGGCATGTGTGTGTGTGTGTGTGTGTGTGTGTGTAATATAGGCATGGTGCAAGTGTTATGTGTGTGTATCTATATGGATTGATTGTGGTATGTGTGATATTTGTGAGATACATGTGGGGCTGGCCTTCACATATGTGTAGGGGTTAAGTGGCCAATGTGTGATATGTATCAGTTATAATGTGTTATGTGTGTAGTGTATGCATGTTTTGTGTGTGATGTGTGTGACATGTGGTCTTTGGGGGTGTATATGAGGTGTGTGCATGCAATCTGTGTGTGTGTAGTATATTTTTGGATACTAACTAGTCTATATTTTGTGTGGTATATACCGGGGTGCAGTGTTTGTGTGAGGTTTTTGTATGTCTATGTGTTGTGTGTGTTGTGAGTGTGGTGTGTATGGTAAGTTTGTGGTGTATGTACATTTTGGGTGCTGTGGGTGGTGCATGTGGATAATACATGCATGGTGTGGGATGTGTAGTGTCTATGTGGTGTATGTGTGGTGTTTGTGTGGTTACGTGTTGTTTGTGGAAAATACGTGTGGAAGTTTGTGTGGAATAGGTGTGCTGTGCATGGTGAGTGTGGTTTTTATGTCATGTGTGGTGTGTGTATGTGACTTATGAGGTATGTGTGACATCGGTATGGTAAGGATTTGTGCATGTGAGGTATGTGTGTGCAGTATATATGTAACATGTGTGTATTAAAATTGTGCTGTATGTGGTGTGTGTGTTGTATGTGTTGAATAGCTTGTGTGTGTTGAATAGCTTGTTTCTGAACTATCGGTCTCCTTTATGTAATGTATATGTGCTGTGTGTTGTGAAAGTATGTCTATGGGGTATGTGCAGTCTACATTTAGCCTATTTGTGCGTGGTATATGTCTGTTTCTGTGTGTTGTATGTGTGGTATCTGTGTGGTGTGTGTGTTGCATGTGTTGCATGTGGTTGTGTTGTCTATGTGTGGTTTTTGTGCAGTGTGTGGAGTATATGTATGCTGTATGTGCAACATTACTTTTACGAGTGACATACATGTAGTGTGTGTTGTTACAGGTCTACGTGTGTGTGGTGTGTATGTGTGTCATACATGTGCTATGTATGAATAGTGTAACAATGTTGTGTTTGGGGCATGTGTCATCTGTGTGTGAGTGATGTATACGTGTGGTTTGTGACTGGTGTTTTTGTGGTGTATGAATGTGAGTGGAATATGGGTAGTGTGCCTCTGATGTCTGTGTGGGGGCTGTGATTATGGCAGGCTTTGTGTTTGTGGAATATATATATTAACTGTGTGTGCTATATGTATAGTTTGTGTGGTAAACATGTAGGGTATAGTATATGCCTGTTGTGTATTTGTTATATGGGGTGTACATTTGGCATATGTGTGTTGTGTAGTGTGTGTGTATATTGTTTGTGGCATCTGCATGATCATGGAAGTTGTCTCCATGGTATGTATTTGATTTGTGTTTTGTGGTGTTGTTTCTGGTGTTTCTGGTTTGTGTTGTATGTGTCTGGTGAGTAGGTACAGTCTTTGTGGTGTGTATGTGGTACATTTGTGTGTGATGTGTGTGTAAGTGGGGTATGTGTGGTGTATCTGTTGAGTGTGGGTTGTGTTGCATGTATTGTTATTTTATGTGTGGGTGTTGTGTAGTGCATGTGTCATGTATGTGTTTTGTGTGTGTGTGCATTACAAGTGTGGTCTGTAAATGATATGTGGGTTGTCTGGGAGATATATGGGAGATATGGCAGTACTGCATGTGTTGTGTGTTGATTTGCATGTGGTAGATTTGTGTGGTATATTTTTCTTATGGAATTTTGGTATGTGTAGTTGTGTGTGATGTGTTTATGTTTAGGTGCTTTCTGTGCAGCAAGGGTGTGTGTTTACAGGATATGTTTGAGGGGTGTGGTGTATGTTTGTCATGTGCATAAGGATGTGTGGTGTGTGTGTGTCTGTGTTTGGAATGAGTGATTATGTGTGATATACATGGGATATATATGTGCTGTATGGGGTGTCTGGGGATGTATGGTGTGTGAATGTGTGTGTGTGTGGTATATATGTGGTATGTGAAGGTTTTTTATGTGTGTTGAGAGTGGTATATCTGTGGAGTGTGTGTGGAATAGTTTTGGTGTGTTTGTGGTGTATTAGTGGTGTGTCTGTGTGCACTGTGTATGTGTGGGATGTGTAGTGTCTGTGTGGGGACTATGTAAATATGGGGTTATTGTGGTGGTGTGTGTATGTGTATGAATGTCATAATAATATGGTTATTGTGTGGTGAATGTGTGGTGTGTTTGGGCTCTGTGTGTGGTGTAACTCTTGTATTTGAGGTCTATGACATGTGTGTGTGTGTGTGTGTGTGTGTTATGTGTGCTGTGCATGTGGTGAAGGTGTAATATGTGCTATATGTGTAGAATATGTGTGCTGTGTTGTGTTTTATAAGCATGATGTGTTAGGTATTTCAATATTATCTTGTTTCACAGAGATGGAAGTGTTTGAAAAGCTATGGGGGAACTCTAAGTGAATGCACTCAAATTTGTGAAAGAACACTGTCGATAAAACATCTTTCAATTAATATCTTCTTTTACAAGGGGAGAAGTATTTGACCACCTTTGCAGGTGTGTTTAAGGAAACTTATACTCAGCTCTGTGAAACCACAGTGTGCAGAAATCGTTTTTCCCTAACATCTTGTGAATGGAGATGTTAGTTGGCAGATGATTTCTATGTAGTATTGTTTTACAGAGTTGGGTATATGGTACTTGCCTTATGATTTCCCACATAGTTTTTCAAACATTCTCTCGTGAAACAAGATGTTGCTTGGAAGAAATTTTCCATACAGTTTTTTTGCAGAGTTGAGTATATGGCACCTTCCTGATAGTTCCCCACATAGGTTTCAAACACATATCTCCTTGAAACAAGATGTTAGGGGAAACGTGGTTTTACTACAGTGTTGTTTCACACACTTGTGTATGTGGCACTTTTGTTATATTTCTAGTCCTAGTTTTTCAAACACTTCTAACTTAGTGAAACAAGATGCTAGTTGATAGATGGTTTCGCCACAGAGATGTTACTCAGAGTTGAATATATGACACATTCCTAATAGTTCTGCTCGTGTTTTCAAACTCTTCTAACAAGATTTTAGTGGAAAGGTGTTTCCTTCACAGTGTTGATTTGCAGAGTTAAGTATATGGCACTTTGCTTCTGGTTTGCTGCATAGGTTTTCCAACAGTTCAATGTTAGTGAAAAGATGTTAGTTGAAAGATGGTTTTCTCACAGTGTTCTTTACAGAGTTGAATGTGTGATACTTTCATTATAGTTCCCTGCCTAGGTTTTCATACACTTCTATCTCCGTGAAACAAGATGTTAGTTCAAACATGGTTTTTCCACAATGCTGTTTCACAGACATGTGTATATGGCATTTTCATCATTCTTCTGGGCCTAGATTTTCAAACACTTATAACTTAGTGAAACAAGATTTTAGTTGAAAGATCATTTCTCCACATTGTTCTTTTCACAGAGAGGAGTATATGATGCTTTCCTTACAGACCCTGCATACGTTTTCAAACACTTTTTCACTTAGAGAAACAAGATGTTACTTGAAAGATGGCTTCTCCACAGTGATGTTTCAGAGTTGAATATACGGTGCTTTTGTTATGTATCCAGGTCTAGAGTTTCAAAGACTTCTGCTTTTGTGAATGAAGATTTTAGTTGGCAGGTTTCAGAAACACAGTATTGTTTTACAGAGTAGGGTATATGATACTTGCATTATGATTTCCCACATAGGTTTTCAAATACTTCTCCTTTCGTGAAACAAGATGTTACTTGAAAGAAATTTTCTATACAATGTTGTTACAGAGTTGAGTATATGACACCCTTCTGATAGTTCCCCACATAGGTTTTCAAACATTTTTATCTCAGTGAAACAAGATGTTAGTTGAAACATGGTTTTCCACAGTGCTGTTTCACAGACTTGGTGTATGTGGCACTTTCATTATACTTCTTTCTAGTCCTAGTTTTCAAACACCTCTAACTTAGTGAAACAAGATGATAGTTAATAAATGATTTCACCACAGAGATGTTAGAGTTGAATATAGGACAATATATTCTAATCCCCAATAGTTCCTCTCATGTTTTCAAGTCTTCTAACAAGAAGTTAATCGAAAGGTGTTTTCTTCACAGTGTTGATTCACAGAGTTAAGTGTATGGCACTTTGCTTCTGGTTTGCTGCATAGGTTTTTCAACAGTACAAGCTTAGTGAAACAAAATGTTAGTTGAAAATGGGTTATTCCTCCATGTCGTTTCACAGAGTTGAGAGTAGGGAACATTCCCTATCCTAGCTCTCACAGATTTCAAACACTTCTGACTTAGTGAAAGAAGATGTTAAGTTGAAAGGTGGTTTCTTCACAACTTGTTTAACAGAGTACCCAGAAAGGTTTTGAAACACTTCTAACTTATGGTAACAGGATGTTAGTTGAAAGTTGGTTCTCCACAATGTTGTTTTTACAGAGGTAAGTATATGGCACTTATCATTCCCAGCTTAGATTTTGAAACAGTTCTTTTTTTTTCATTTAACATAATTTATTTAAAATTTTAGAATAGTTAACCAGAATATGGGAATGTTCCAAAGTTTATAAGAAACTCAGTGAGAAAGATGAAACTCATTAAAAAAAGGCAGACATATAGCAGTCACATACACCATGTTTGTCACATAATAGATTCCCTCTAAAGATTTGTTAATGTATTGACTGCATAGCTTGAAGGCCATAGAATGGTACAGCATAAATTTTTTATGAGGTACTTTGTAAATATCTTGCATTTGTCTTCTAAATGCAACTTTTGCTGTAATCTGGGACTGACTGCTTTATTTTGTTATAGCTAACAACAGTTATTAGTTTTGTTTTGCTTTCTACATTTTCTTTTAAAATTATTTTATTTTTTATTTTTAAAAATTTACACCCAAATTAGCATATAGTGCAAAAATGATTGCAGGTGTAGATTCCTTAGTGCCCCTTACCCATTTAGCTCATCCCCCTTTCCATAACCCCTCCAATAACCCTCAGTTTGTTCTCCATATTTATGAGCCTCTTCTGTTTTGTCCGCTTCCCTGTTTTTATATTAGTTTTGTTTCCCTTCCTTAATGTTCATCTGTTTTGTCTCTCAAAGTCCTCATATGAGTGAAGTCATATGATTTTTGTCTTTCTCTGACCAATTCCACTTAGCATAATACCCTCCAGTTCCATCCATGTAGTTGCAAGTGGCAAGATTTCATTCTTTTTGATTGCCAATACTCCACTGTATATATATACCACATCTTTACCCATTCATCCATCAATGGACATTGGGGCTCTTTCCATACTTTGGCTATTGTTGATAGTGCTGCTATAAACATGGGGGTGCATGTGGCCCTTTGAAACAGCACACCTGTATCCCGTGGATAAATGCCTAGTAGTGCAATTGATGGTCGTAGGGTAGTTCTATTTTTAGTTTTTTGAGAAACCTCCATACTGTTTTCCAGAGTGGCTGCGCCAGCTTCCATTGCCACCAACAATGCAAAAGAGATCCTCTTTCTCCACATCGTTGCCAATATCTGTTGTTGCCAGAGTTAATTTTAGCCATTCCGACAGGTGTAAGGTGGTATCTATTGTGGTTTTGATTTGTATTTCCCTGATGATGAGTGATGCTGAGCATTTTTTTCATGTGTCAGTTGGCCATTTGGATGTCTTCTTTGGAGAAGTGTCTATTCATGTCTTTTGCCCATTGTTTCACGGGATTATTTGTTTTTGGGGTGTTCAGTTTGATAAGTTGTTTATAGACTTTGGATACTAACCCTTTATCTGATATGTCATTTGCAAATACCTTCTCCCATTCCACCGGTTGCCTGTTAGTTTTGCTGATTGTTTCCTTCACTGTGCAGAAGATTTTTATTTTGATGAGGTCCTGATAATTCATTTTTGTTTTTGTTTCCCTTGCCTCTGGAGATGTGTTGAGTAAGAAGTTGCTGCATCCAAGATCAAAGAGGTTTTTGCCTGCTTTCTCCTCTAGAATTTTGATGGCTTGCTGTCTTACATTTAGGTCTTTCATCCATTTTGAGTTTATTTTTATGTATGGTGTAAGAAAGTGGTCCAGGTTTATTTTTCTGCATGATGCTGTCCAGTTTTCCCAGCACCACTTGCTGAAGAGACTGTGCTAATTTTATTTGGATATTCTTTCTTGCTTTGTCAAAGATTAGTTGGCCATACATTTGTGGGTCCATTTCTGGGTTCTCTATTCTGTTCCATTGATCTGTCTGTTCTTTTGCCAGTACCATACTGTCTTGATGATTACAGCCTTGTAGTATAGTTTGAAGTCTAGGATTGTGAAGCCTCCTGCTTTGGTTTTCTTTTTCAAGATCGCTTTGGCTATTCAGGGTCTTTTCTGGTTCCATACAAATTATAGCAGTATTTGTTCTAGTTCTGTGAAGAATGCTCGTGTTATTTTGATAGGCATTGCACTAAATATGTAGATTGCTTTGGGTAGTATTGACATTTTAACAATATTTGTTCTTCCTATCCAGGAGCATGGAACCTTTTTCCACGTTTTTGTGTCTTCTTCAGTTTCTTTCCTAAGCTTTCTATAGTTTTCAGTGTATAGATTTTTCACCTCTTTGGTTAGATTTATTCCTAAGTTTTTCATGTTTTTTTGTGCAACTGTAAATGGGATCGATTCCTTGATTTCTCTTTCTGTCGCTTCATTGTTGGTGTATAGGAATGCAACCGATTTCTGTGCATTGATTTTATATCCTGCAACTTTGCTGAATTCATGAATCAATTCTAGCAGTTTTTTGGTGGAATCTTTTGGATTTTCTATATAGAGTATCATGTCATCTGCAAAGAGTGAAAGTTTTATCTCCTCCTGGCCAATTTGGATGCCTTTTATTCCTTTGTGTTGTCTGATTGCAGAAGCTGAGACTTCCAATACTATGTTGAAAACAGTGGCAAGAGTGGATATCCCTGTCTTGTTCCTGACCTTAGGGGGAAAGCTCTCAGTTTTTTCCCATTGAGGATATTAGCTTTGGGTCCTTCATATATAGGAAAGCCTGTTTCTATACCAGGGGCTTGGGCTAGGTAAAGTTAAATGTCAAGTTTACAAGGAGACTTTCATATGCTAAGGACTCACAGATTACTGGAGGCCTAGCTATTGTCAAGCTAAAGAGGTTTTTCCCTCTATCAAAACATTTACATTAAGACAGAAGGGAGTTTCTGGAGAAACATTGGACTCTGCCAATTGGACTCTGCCCTCAAGTATTTCTCAATGAGCTGCAGGGGACAGGAAATGAAGTTTTAATTTAAAAAAAAAATTGTGTATTTATTTTTTTAAGAGAGAGGGGAGTGTGAGAGCGAGAGCGATCGAGTGAGAGAGAGAGAGAAGGAATTTGCAACCCAGCTCTCTGGCAGAGAGAGAGAGAGGGAGACAGAATCTGAAGCAGGTTCCAGACTGGGAGCTGTCAGCACAGAGTCCCATGGGCCTGGAACACAGAAATGTGAGATTGTGACCTGAGTAAAAGTCTGAGGCTTAATGGACTCAGCCACAGAGGCACCCCAGGAAATTCAGTTTTATATGCCATTTTCTTCTTGCCTTTGTTCCTCACATCACTATGGAGGGCAGGGTGATGGGGTTCCAGGAAACTGAGTCTGTAGGTTTCTGGAGATTAGGCCCCTGCCTTTTTCTTGTAATTTACTAAATTCTTGTCAATTGATGGGGGCTCTATCACTTTAACCATTTGTTTCCTGTGATTTCTTTTACCCTTGGGAGCCAGCATTGCCTGAGGAATGTCACACATATCCTACCTGGGGGTGGTTAGGTAATACTAGCTTGGGTTTTGCCCTCAGCTTTCCTTATGCTCCCTCATGAAGCAGCAGATGGATGATTCCCATTTACCCAGCCCACTTGTGCTTGTTCCTTCAGAAAAGAGTGAGCTTGGCAGGAGATTGTGCTATTCTCTTTATTCCCAGAATTATGCCATTCCCGTGTGAAATGAAGATCATTGGCTTTCTGTGTATCCATTCCCACCCCTTGCTCTTGTTTTGTCCCCACTGTAGAGAATTCAACGCCAGACCTAACAGCAATGTCCCCTCATTTTAGTTGGGGAGCCTGGCCAAGACATCCTGATTATGGCATAAGTTGGGCAAAAAGCCTCTTGAGACTTGCCTTTTGGAAATATTTTGACAAGAAAAAGAGCACATGCAGGTGCCAAACAAAATGTTGGTGTATAGGCAAAGCCAGAGAACTGGGAGGAAGCATCGTCAATTGTAGGGAGAAGAGTAACAGAGCTGGTAAGTTCCTTCTCCGTTTTATCCTATTATCTGCTGAATTGAAGACTTTTGACACACCATGTATCCATTCGGATCCCCTAGCTATTTTTGAAGGAGGTCTTGAGTCACAATGAAATGTGGTAGGGCTTTCACTCACACAGCACATGCCCAGGGATTGGTGGCCAGCTCCCACTCCATCCTATGCTAGCCTAGAGCAATTAGTTTC
The DNA here is from genome assembly GCF_046562875.1 of Panthera onca. Taxonomy (NCBI): domain Eukaryota; kingdom Metazoa; phylum Chordata; class Mammalia; order Carnivora; family Felidae; genus Panthera; species Panthera onca. Next base: position 89,860,584 of record NC_138341.1, on the reverse strand, counting down.
TAGTATCACCAATTAACGATGAACTACCATGACCGACCTTGTGGGGCTTGGCCTTGAGGGTTACCCATGTTGCCTCCCTCCCCTGGCTGTTTGAGATGCCTTCATATGATAAAGCAAACAGTTATCACATGGGCATTTAGTTTCCAGAAGTGGCCGGGACATTGCCTGTTCAAGGAATACTTCCACAGAGCCTGATTCCAAACCCAGAAGTGTCAAAACCCATTACAACAAAATGCTTGGTGACTCTCTACTGTAGGTCAGGGTAAGAAATCCACTCAGTCCCAGAAGCTTCTCATCCCTTTCTGTCATCCCACAGGAAGAATTCTTACAAAACCGGTTGCCAGGGTCACCAATGGAGGATTCCTTTGCCGCAGCCAAGAGGTGTTCCTCATTCCCAAGACAGCCAGCTTGCCAAAAGAGTGTGCTGATCACTTCATTCTCAGATTTATTTCCTTAAGGAGAACTTTGGCACTCTATGTATCCATTTCTATCATGGTTTTTTTCAAACTAGGTCTTCTCTGTGAGACATTCACAGCCAGTGTCCAAGAGAGATCTCCTTCACTTTTAACTGGACAGTCGCCTTGAGCTCAACTTCCTCAGGGATAAGTTGAGCAAGGGGGCCCCTTGAGACTTGCCTTTCCTAACTCTGTTGACAAAGGGAGGCCTAAGGCATTGAAAGGTGCCCAGAACAGAATTTTTGCCCATAGGCTAAGTCCAGAGCAGCTGGGAGGGGGCTGACCTCCCTTTTGGGGCCAGAAGGAGGTTAGCTACTCATTTCACTCTTAGCATTATGCTGTCCTAATCTGTAGTGAAGAACATGGGCCATTGATGTCTCCATTCCCATCCCCTGGCACTTTTTCTACCTAGGCATCCACAGTGGGCATTCAGGGCCAGGATACAAGAGCCATGTCCTCTCTTGTCAGGTTGGGGGTAGGGCCACATCCTCCCAACTTGGAGCAAAGTTGGCAACATGGGCCCACACACAGGGCTTGCCTTTCAGCCTTACCTTGGCTACAAAAAACATAAGGCATTGGAAGGAGCCCAGCACAGAATGTTTGCAGGTAGGCAGGGACAGAGGAGTGTGAGGGAGCCAGCCTCAGTTCTGCAGAAAGGGGAAATGAAGCTTGGCACTGCCTTCTGAGTTATATCCTACTTCTCTCCTAAAATAAAGAACTCTGGCCCTGCATATGTTCTCATCCCCTTGCGGATTTTCTAACGAGGTTTGGGTCATGCTCAGGAGAAATGGTGTAATCATTCACATAAAAAGCACTCAGGGATTAATGGAGAGCTCCCCACGACTGCCTGCACTAACCAAGAGCAATCAGTTTCTGACATCCCAAAGAGAAAATTGCTCTCCTTTGACTGACAGTGTGGTGCTTGACAGGCTGCAGGTGGCATTGGGATGTTTACCCCGATTGTGACGCTCACCAGGCTCATTGAGCTGCCTTCATTTTGAAAAGTAGAAGGCTCTCAAATGGGCAGTTTGCTCCCAGACATGGGTCAATGAAGAAAGAGCCCAGGCAAAGATTCCTGCCTGGTTACAGGCAAAGAGCCAGGCAAAGATTCCAGAGCCTGGTTCCAAAGACTTGAAGGTCTGCAGGGAGACTCACCTTGAATCACTGAAGGACTATTGCATCTATACTTGATGGAAAGGGCAGGAGAAAAGGCAATGGCCAGAAGAATTCCTGGCTTACCTACCTTCTGGATGAACATTTCTTGCAGTAGGGGCGTCAGGTGTAGTCAATGGACATTTCCCTGGACCTAAGCCATTGGTATGTCTTACACTTGAGATTATGTTAGTCACTTCATTCTTTGATTTATCCTATTCTCCTCTGGAAGAAAGAACTTTGGCCCTCTGTGTATCTATCCAAGTCCATTTTTGTCTTTTGTTCAACTGAGTCTCCTCTGGTAGGCATTTGGGGCCAAATATTAAGACCAATTCAGTCTCATTTTAACTGAAGACTTTGGTCAAGTTTTCTGGACTCTGGGATACTTTGGCCTATGGGGCCTGTCACCACGTGTGTTTTAGAACCATGAGTACATCAGGACACCTAGCGCATTTGAGGGGGCCCAGCATGGAATGTTTGCATGTAGGGAGGCCCAGAGGAGTTAGGAGAAAAACTGTCCTGCTCCTGCAACAAGAAAACACTGAGCCACACCATACATTTTCAGTTGTATCCCATTCTCATTTGAATTCCAGCTGAAGGTTTCCTCTGGACTGGGCTTCCAGGTAAAACCAGTGGTGTTTTTCCCTTTCCCCAGTGCAGAGGTGCTTCCTATTCTGAAGACAGCCAGCTGCAAATAGATTATACTAGTCACTCTATTCTCTGCTTGATCCCTTTCTCATTGGAAAGGATGAACTTTGGCCCTCCATGTGTCCTTTCCCATTTCATTATTGCTTTTCTTTGTTTTTTTTTTTGAAAACTGTTTTAAACATTGCTCATTTTTGAGTAAGAGTGAAAGGGAGAGAGAGAGCATGAGTAGGGTAGGGGCAGAAAGAAGGAGAAAGGATCCAAAGCAGGCCCCATGCTGTGAGCACAAAGCCTGGTGTGGGGCTTGACCTCACAACCATGAGATCATGGCCTGAGCTGAAATCAAGAGTCAGTCACTGAACTGACTGAGCCACCCAGGTGCCCTATCCCTTGTGCTTTGTTTAATTATATCTTGCTTCCCACTAGGCACACTGAGCCTGCCAATAACTCAGTGAAAAACCAGGCATTGGTGGAAAGTTTCCATGATGCTCCCATGCGATCTGAAAGCATTCAGTTTCTGATACACAGAAGGATACACTGACCCCCATCACTGATGACTTGGTGCTTGAAAGGTTGGAGTTGGTATGGGAATAGTTAGCAGAACATCAACTGCTGCTACAGATGCCTTCATTCTGAAGAGCAGACAGGCCACCCATTTGCAGTCTTCTTCAGGGCCTGCAGAACGTGCAGAAACTGCCCATTCAAGGACCAGTGCAACAGAGCCACTTTGCAAATACTTGAGGGTCAGTCACAAGCCAGAAAAGTCTAACTGTGTAGCATGACTACCTCAGAGGACAGGGCAAAAAAAAAAAAAATCAAATGCCAGAAACTTTCCATCTCCTTATGAAGGAACAACGCAGGAGGTTTCTGTTTGTTCACGCTCACACAGTGTTCTTACTCCTGTGAAAACCATCTTGCCAGGAGATTGTGCTAGTCGTTTCTTTCTTTTTTTTTTTTTTTTTTTTTTTTTTTTTTGCTATATCCCATTGTCTTCTCTTAATAAAGAATTTTGCCCTTCTGTGTTTTCTCCTCCACCCTGTGGCTCTTTTTCAAACTCAGTTCTCCTTGTTGTCCATTCAGGTACAGTGTCACAGAGGCATTTCCTCTACTTTTCACTAGGGAGTCTGGCCAAGTTCTTGCCACTCTGGAATACGCTGGACCACAGGGTCCCTAAAAAATGGCCTTTCAGAACTCTGTTGACAAAGACAAGCCCAGGGCATTTCAAGGTGCCCAGCAGGAAACTTGTGTGTAGTCAGGGTCAGAGGTATCAGGAGGGAGCTATCCTCATTTCTGGGACAAGAGGAACATGGAGCTAGACTATTCATTCTCAGCGTTATCCCATTCTCAGCTGAAATGAAAACCTTTGGTCCTGTGTGTAGCCATTCCAATTCCCTGGCTGTATTGATAATTATGTCTTGGGTCCCAAGCAAGGCTGATGAGGCTGTCCCCCACATAGTGAATGCCCAGCCATTCCCAATGAGCTCTGACTCTGGGCTGTGCTAACCAAGAGCAGTTTCTGATATCCCAAAGGAAAGATTGCCTTCCTGAGAGTACTTGGTGTTTGGCTGGCTCATAAAAGAGATGAGGGTTAGACAACCTGTGTCTCTCCCTGGCTGTTACAGATGCTTTCTGTCTGAAGAGCAGCTGGTTCACCCATGGGCAGTATTCTCGAGGATGTGCTTAGCACTGAAGGAGATCATTCAAGAACTATTGCACCACAGTCCAGTTCTAAACACTTGAACTCAAACCCCCTACACTTGAATCACTGCTGCCTCTATCCACTCATAGGATGGGAAGGAAAAACAGTGAACTCCAAGGCTTTCTTTCTCTTTCACAAGTAAGAATACAGGCATCTTGCCATGAGGGCTCCCATTGTAAACAGTGGAGGTTTCCCTTTGCCCTAGCCCATATGTGTTTCTTATTCCTGACACAGCTTGCCAGGAGTTGTACTAGTCATTTCATCCTCAGACTTATCTCATTCTTATCTTTCATAGGAACACTGTCCCTCTGTGTATTGATTTCCACCCTTTTCCTCTCTGTGTTTATTTCCATTTTTGAGAGAAAAAGAGGGAGAGAGAGAGCAAGAGAGCATGTGGTGAGGGGTAGAGAGGGAGACAAAGATTATCCCAAGCAGGCTCCATGGTGACAGGAGAGAAACTGATGTGGGGGTTGAGCTTGCAAACCATGAGATCATGACCTTAGCGATAAACCGATGGCTAACCCACTAAGCCACCTAAGACCCCATCCTTTTTGTCTTCAAATTTTTAAAAATATTTATTTAGTTTTGAGGGTAATAGAGAGAGAGAGCACAGGGGGAAGGGATGAGAGAGATTGGGAGACACAGAATCTGAGGCAGGCCCCAGACTCCGAGCTCTCAGCACAAAGCCCGACGTTGGACTCATACTGATGAACTGCAAGATCCTGACCTGAGCTGAAACCATGAGTCAGAGGCTTAAGTGACTGAGTCACCCAGGTGCCCCCTTTTACTCTTTTTCAAACTAGAATCTGTCATGGACCAATTAGGGTCCATGATTCAGAGCAATTCCCTCTGATTTTAATTGAGGATTCTGGATGAGTAGAATATGTTGGGCCATAGGAGTCCTGCAACATGCCTTCTAGATCTATACTGACAACATTCAATGTAGGTCAGTGGAAAATACCCAGCATAGAATAGCTGTGTGTATCTAGGGCCAAAGGTGTTGGGAGGCAGCTGACCTCACTTCTGGGGCAAGGGCAAATGGAAGCAGACATTTCCCTCTCAGCTTTCTTCCATTCTCATCTAATATGAAACTTTGGCTATCCATAGAGCCATTCCCATCCCATTGCTATTTGCTAACTGGGACTTTGTTTGCAGGCTGTGTGGGCCAGTGAGGCTGTCAATCACACAGTGAGCTCGCAGGGAGTGATGGTGAGTTCTCACACTGTGTCTGTGTTAACCAAGAGTAGTTTCTGACATCCCACAGGAAAGATTGCCCTGCTGTCAGAGAGCACTTAGTGTTTGGCCTAAGTTTCTGAAGAGCACATAATGCATACATATGAGGTATGTTCAGGACCGAGTCAGTACAGATAGTGGCCCTTCAAAACTTAATGCACCACAGGAACAGTTACAAATACTTGAGCAACAGCCTGGAACATGGGCCCACTAACCCTGAATCTCTGCTGCCCCTATCTCCTGTAGGGGAGGACAGGAAAAACAGCCAAGGCCAGAAGCTTCCCCTCTCTTTCAGAAGGAAATATGCAGACATCTTGCAGACTGGGCTTTCAGGAAGTTTCCCTTTAGAGGTTTAGTTTTTCTCTGGCTACAGGGGTTTCTTACTCCTTAGGCAGAACCTTGCCAGGAAATTGTCATTCTAGATACTTCATTCTAATCTTTGTTCCATTCTCATCAATGATAAAGCACTTTGTCCTTCCATATGTCCATTTCAATGAATACTTCTTTCTGTTTGCAAAGTCATTTCTCCCTGGGTGCCATTCACTACCAGTGTCTCAGAGATATATCCTTTCCTTTACGTTGGGGATTCTGGCCAAGTCCTTATGTCTTTGTCATTGTTGGGACACAGGACCCCTCATTATGTGCCTTTCAGAAGTGTGTGGACAATGGGAGGAATAGGGCCTTGAAGGTGTCCAGCAGAGTGTCCATGTGTAGGCAATGCCAAGGTTTGGGAGGGTGCTGGCCTTCTTTCTGGTTGAAGGAGAAACTATGTTAGACATTTCATTCCCAACTTTACCCTAATCTTCTCTGTAATGTAGAAAATTGGCCTTCCCTATAGCTCTTCCCATCCATTTTCTGTTTTCTTAACTAGGTCGTGGGTCACAACCAAGTGGAATTGGTCTGTCAGCCACATACCCAATATCCTGGATTTGTGATGAAATACCACTCTGGTCCTGTAGTATGTGAGAGCAATCAGTTCCTTTATCCCAAAGAATGACAGTCCTGTCCATGAGCAGCTGTTGCTTGACTGGCCTACTTAATCTGTGTGATGGGTAGCCAGCCTGCCTCCCTCTCCTGGCTGATTGAGTGGTCTCCATTCTCTAAGGCAGATGGATGCAGCATCCATAGTAGACTGCACGACAATTCTGCCCAAAAGAGCCTCACAAGGAATACTGCACCATGACTTGGTTAAATAACCTACAGCACCCTAGGAAACATTAACTGTTACCAGTGAATCACTTCCCTGAAGGTTAGGGCATACAAAAGAGCAAGGTCAGAAGCCTTCCTTCCCTTTCTGAAAAAAAAGTTCAAGCCTTTTGCCAAATGGGCACCCAGGAATAGGCAATGGATGTTTCCTTGTCCCTGCCCACAGGTGTTTCTTACTATAGACAACAGCTTCTCCAGAGATTGTGTTATGCATGTCCTTGTCAGCTTCATTCTGCTCTCCTTTGTGATGAAGCACTTTGGCCCTCTATTTCCATCCGTTTGCTCTTTTTTTTCAAACTAAGATCTTGCTGGAGTCCATTCAGAATCAGTGTCTCAGAGCAATATCTTCTACTTTAAACTGGGGACTCTGGCTGAGTCCTGGTGAGTCTGGCATAGATTGGCAACAGGACCTCTTGTAACTTCCCATGAGAACTCTGTTCACAATGAGAAGCCTAGGACATATGAAGGTGCCAAGTTGGGTATGGGTGGATGTGTGTAGGAGGTCCCAGATGTTTGGGGAGGGACTGGCCCTACACATGCAGCAAAGAGAAATTAAGGTATAAATATATGTCCAGCATATATTCCACTCCATTCCCATCTGTATTGTAGATCCTGGGCTCCTTTGTAGCCATTCCCACAAATTTGCTATTTTCTAAGTCCTTGGTCACATTCAGGGATGATTGGGCTTCGAATCACTTCACACAAGCAGAGTGAAAGATTGGTGCTAAACTCCCACTCTGGTCCTTTGCTATGTGAGTGCAAACAGTAACTTCAAATCAAAGGAAGGATGGCTTTCTCCTCCCTGAGTGCTTGGTGCTTGGCCAGCTCTGGTAAGTGCAGTGAAGGATAGACATGCCTTCATTCTGAGTCAAACATGATTCCCATATGCACACTATGCTTCAGGATTTGGTCAGGACCAAAAGTGCCCTTTAAAGAACTGTGTCAGGTCCAGACTCAAACACTTGATCACAAGCTAGGTGCAGGAACCCCTTCCTCCAAATAAATGGTGCTTCTATTTCCTGATGAAGGACAGAAAAAACCCACAAAATCCAGCTTTTCCTGATTTTTAGTGAACAATATAGACCTCCTGTAGAATTTCACTCTTGGGTGTAGCCAATGGAGTTTTCTTTAGCACTAATACTCAGGTCTTTCTTACTCCCCAGACAGCCAGCCTGACAGGAGATAGAAGTAGGCACTGAATTCTAACTTAGCCCAGTCTCTTTCTTAATGAAGACCTTTGGTCCTCAGGTTGCCTATTTGCATTTTATGGCTCTTTGTCTCAAACTAGGTTCTACCTGGGAGCCAGTCAGAGCAAGAGCCTCAGGAGAATGTACTCAGTTTAAACTAGAACATTGCAGGATCCATGGGTCTGTGTCAGGTACACAGCCCAGGTCCAAACATGGGTGTGGAGTTCCCAGTTTCTGAGCAAATTGACAGCTCTCAATGTCTGGCATCCCAAAGTAAAGCAAGCCCCTCTGTCCCTGGGGGCTTGGTGCTTAGTCAGCTAGAGTCAGTGAAGGGATGGGTAGCCAGCTGGCCTCCCGCCCCTTGCTAACAGAAGTGCCTTCATCCTGCAGATTAGATGGTTCATGCATGTGCACTGTGTTTCAGGCCATGGTTAGTGCCCAAAGGGACTTTGAAGTGAATGTTGGACCCAGGCCAAGTTCTAACCACTTGACCATCAGCCAGAAGCCCCAAACAAGCAGAGCTGAATCACTGCCGCCCCTGTCCTCTAATGGTGAGAAACAGACCCAAAGACAGGGTTCTCCCTCTTTTTGTGAAGAAAGAATGCAGATCCTTTGCTGACAGGGCTCCCAGGTGTAGCCTGTAGGGGGGTCCTTTCACTAAAGTCCACAGGTTCTGCATATTCCTGAGAGAGCCAGCTTGTGAGGAGATGACACTAGTCACTTCATTCTCCATATGATCCCATTCTCATTCTTAGTGAGGAACTCTGACCCTCCGTGGATCCATTTTCACCTTTTTTCTCTATTTTCACACTAGGTCCTCTCTGAGGTCCATTCCATGTAGTCTCTCAGTGGAATATCTTTGGTGTTCAGCTGGACACCCTCATCAAACTGTGTGATGGGTTTGGCCACAGGACCCTGGAAAGTTGATGTAAAAACCATGCATGCATTCAGAGGCCTAGGGCATTGGAAGGGCCCAGGTTAGAACATTTGCACATAGGCTGGGCCAGAGGACTGGAAAAGGAGCTAGACTCCTTTCTTGGATGAGGGGACATGAAGTTACACAGTCCCTTTCCAAAATGTTCCCATTCCCATTGGCTATTTGGAACTTTGGCCCTCCTTATGGACACTCCTTTCCCATGGTTATTTGTCTAACTATTTCCCTATTTAGAGTCAGGAGCCATAGAGCTGTCACTCACTCAACCTGTGCCCAGGGAGAGATTTTCACACAAGCCTGTGCATGTTGGAGGTGGGGCCCAAGCAAGGCAGCCCAACCACTACAGCATTTGCACTTGACAGCATTTGCACTTGGTCTTGGATTTACTTTCCATCTGGAGCAAAGATGTGCCAGGGGACCACGGGTATCATTATTGTGTGAAGGTCACCATCAAATGAGATTTTTGGGTCAGGGGCAAAGGCAGGAACAACTCTGTACCATAGCAGTCTCAGTGGCCCAGCAAAACCACCTGTGTTCATGGTGTGGCAACCATGGCATTGGCCTGTGCAATGCTGTCCTCCTTCAGCATACTCAACAGTCCTGGCTAGCAGGACTAGGCCCAAAACAGCCCCAAGGACTATAGCAGAAGGAAGAGACTGGCACATAGGGTGGAACCCATTCGAGCAGCTCCTGGTGTTTGCCTCCTTACCAGTTCACTTCTCCCAGCCCACGTTTGGAGGATTAAAGTGCTCTCACATGTGTACCCTCATATAAAATGGATAAGGATGATAGGATGTGGTGAAGAAAGCCAGGGATACCCTATAATGAGGATGTTTTGAGTCAAGATGCTGGTCAGTGTGCAATATGCCTGGAAGAAATGCAGAGAGTGGCACTAGAGCAGGGTTGCCTTGACTATTCATATATCATTAGGGTTGCACGGGTTTAAAATAAAGACTGCTTGCCCTGAGCATCATTCAGCTACTGTAACAAATTCCAATTTTATAGTTATTCTTGTCTTTTCAAGATGCTTGAAACCCAAGAGGCTCGGAGGATCTTCCATGGCAAAACAAAAACAAAACCACAGCGCTACTTGGCCAGAAATCTGAGTTCTGTGTGACTCATGCAGAGATGAACCATCATACAGGAAAAACTATCCTGCTGAAGAGCCAGGGGCCCCTTGGCCAAACATCTGCCACAGTCACAATGACTGGACCAGAATACCCATGTCATGGCCCAGGATATTATTGTAAGAGTTAAAATAGAGCAAAGGGCTGAAAATGGATAGAGGGAGGGCCAGAACTATGTATCAGGGATAATGAAGTGACGTAACTGGCACTGTCTTCTCCAGCTCACTGACTGACTCAGGAAGGAGAAACACCTGTGGGATTTGGCAAATGGTGGCATCCATAAGTTCTACTTGTACGCCTCATCCACAAGAAGACTGCCCAGATTCGTCCTTCAGAATCCACAGACCTGGCTCTGTGTATGTATTCTGTCCTTGTCATTGGTACATAGTGGTAGCAGTGATACAGATGTAGGAGGTATGTGTTCCATGATGATGGAAATGTTTGGAAGCAGGTCTTGTTGCAGGATTCCATCCAAAGGTACTTTCTGTGCTGAGAAGATCCTGGACCATTCTGCCCACATGAAAACTTAGTGTTCTTCAAAATGAAGGGATCTCCATTAGTCAGGGGAGGGAGGCCAACTGGATACCCATGCTCATGCATACACTAGCCAGCTAAGCAACACCACACGCTCAGGGAGAGAAGGGCCAGGTTTCATCTGGGATAATAGACCCATATTCCTTCAATTTCCTCAGGAACTGACTGGGAAACTGGCACAATTCATACAGCCATGGCTCCTGGAACATGAACAGAGACCTAGCTAGGAAAGCAGCTTGGGATTTGCATGAGTACAAGCAGTGGCAAGTTCTGCATCTCCAAAGGGCTGGCATCCATCAATGAAAAATATATCTTTCTTAATCAACTCTCGATCCAGACAGGAGGCTAGCTCCATTCCTAAAACCCCTGGCTTAGCCTATACACAAGCATTCTGCATTGGGCACCTACAGATGATCTAGGCCTGGCGATGTCCACAAATTATGAAACCCAACCGCAGGATGCCTGTGGCCAAACCTATTGCACACTCACCAGGATTGCATCAGACTCCCAGCTTAAATGGAAATACATGGCTCTGAGACAAGGGCTCTGAAACAATTCCAGGAAGATTCTTTTTTCCAAAGAAAGAAAATTATTTACTACAGCTATAAAAACCTACTAAGCAACAAGAGCTCAGGGACATGAGAATCAATTGTCCTCTGGGACATCACACACTCAGAGCCCACCACTGGCTCAGGAACTGAGTGGAAACTCACAATCCTTGTAACTTAGTTGTGTATGGGAAAGTCACATGGTCTCAGTGTCTGAAATGAGACCAAATTAGAAAATCAGCAATGGGAGAGGAATGACTACAAGGTGAGTCAATGCTATCCATTCAAATCAGCACGGGGGAACTCGAGGAAGGAGACCTCTACTTTCCTTTCCTTTTGTCCCACAAAGAAGGCAGGATCCATCAATAACCTCTGACTTAGCCTACCCACAAACATTCTCCCTGGGCACCTTCACACACCTTAGGTTTAGGGAAGGCCACACCATTCTGAAACCAAATTGAGAAGGACCCAATGTAATATATCTGTTACTATCACAAGGACACCACAAAACCTGCAAACTGAAAAAAGAGGACATTACTCTAAGACTCTGTTTGGAATAGTCTCCGTGCAAACCCCCTCATTAAAAGGGCTAAGGGGTGGCAGTGGAGACACACACTACCAGAGTTGTTCATCAGGCATGAGATTTGGAGAATGTTGAGAATGAAATACCCAGAACAGTTTCCTACCAACTGGGTTGTATCTGGAATAAGAAAACCCTGTGGGTTTAGCCATGGGAGCTCCATGAACAACTACACCTGACAGCCTTGTCAGCAAGAAGCCTGCATTCTTTCTTTGGGAGCCAGTGATTTCTGGATTATCTATCCCTGCCACATTTCCCATCAGTTGAGGGAGGTAGCACTGCTTGAGCTGTAGCTATTGGGTTCTGAGAGCTCTTGCTCAGGAATCTGCAAACAAGGACTTGGTTCCCTAATTCCTGGCAAGGGCTCTTCCAATGCTGATACCCTCCTCATTCATACTTCCCATGTGAAAACTGTTGGCTTCTCAGAATGAAGGCAAGTCAATCATCAGGTCAGTGGGGCAAGCTGACTCCCCTTCACCCTCCCTAGCACAGCATGCCAAGCACTAAGCACATAGGGACTAAAGACCTTCTTTTCTTTGGTAGCTCTCACTGAGTACAGGAGCAGAGTGAGAGTTTGCAGCCAACCCAGGAGTACCAGCTGAGTGAGCGATGGCTCCATGGCCACTACAGGTGAAAAAAAATAAATCGTCAGAAATACAAGGGAAAAAAAACTGAGCACGAGATAGTCTAAATCTCAAAACATCAGAAGATGTTTTGCTTCATTTGCCCTTGGCCCAGAAGGAAGCCAGATCCCTGCCCAAATCTCTGGCCCAGCCTACATACCAAACATTCTCTGCTGGTCCACTTCAAATGCCCTGGACCTCTCAATGACCACATACTTTTGAAACCCAGTGAATTAACGAAGAGGAAGCCCTGTGGCAAAATCTCTCCCCAGTCACAAGGACTGGACCAGACTCCCAAGTGGAAGGCAGAGGATAAGACTTTTGAGACCCTGTCTCTGAACTGATCATGAGAAGAATCTTGTTTATTACAAGAGAGCAAAGATGTGTCAAGGTGAATAAGGAGGGCTAGAGTTCTGCAGAACTTGGATGGGGAATTCTAGGGAGAAGGGAGTGCCCAGCACCAGCTCCTGGCAATCTGTTCCAGAGAAGAACACCAGAGGGCTCAGGCAAAGGTGCCCTCTAGTGTCTCCATTTGGGAGCCCTGTCAGCTACAGGCCTGCCTTCCTCCTTCAGAAGGACCCAGAGAACCCTGGGACTTGGTCTGCTTTTCTTGCTTTACCCATTGTGGAATGGAGTGAGCAGTAACAGTGCTGTAGCTGGGAGCTTCCCCCAGCTGTGGTGCAAAAGTGTGGAGAGGGGCATTTGTGCCCTCTTCTTGTGAGGGCTCTTTCTGTGCTGACTAGCTTCTGGAGCCTACTGCTCCTGTGTGAACTGTATGCTTTTCAGAAGGAAAACACCTCAGGCAGACCAAGGAGGCGATCTGGCTCCAATCCCCCCACCCCACCCCCACAGCCAAGCACCATGCTCAGGAATAGGTGGGCTATTCTGCTTTGGGATATCCTAAGCTCATAGTTGTTATTGAGCACAGGACCCAGTGGGAAGCCAAGAGCCATCCCTGGCTGCCTGCTGAGTTAGTGCCAGCTCCATAGTTCCTAAAGTTGAATGAAGAAGCAGTCAGAAACACAGGAATGGCTTCATCCAGGACCAAAAGGCATTGAATATTTCCATCCAATGGGAATGTGATCAGTGTGGAATAGAAATGCTTACCTTCATTTCCCCTAGGCCCAGCAAGGAGGTCAGCTCCTGCTAATACGTCTGACCCATCCTCCCCACAAACAGTTCTCAGCTTGTCCCCTTCTGATGCCCAGGGCTCTGGATGTCCATGTAGTCCTGAAACCAAAAGGCCTGGGATCCTTTAGCTCCAACTGTCCCACAGTCATAAGGGCTGGTCCCCGTTGGACATCTGCAAGCCAGAGATAGTACTCTGAAAGACTGAATTTGTATGGATACCAAGACAAACCCTGATGGACGATCAGTCAATGTCATGAAACTGGAAACAATGAAGACCAGAGGACTTCATGTTTAGAAGAACCTGACTAGCACGATGTATTTAGAAGCTGGCTTGTTCAGGACTCACAAGAACCTTTTGTGGGCATTCACTACAGGAGTGCTACAAAGGATGCTCACTGGAGCCCTGTGAACAAAAGGCCCACTTTCACCCTTAAGAAACAGAGGGAAACATTGGCTTCTGGTGTGCTTCTGCCCCTTGTATCCATCAAGAGGGGCAACAGAGTTTCTGAGTTGTGAAGAAGGTGCCTCAATGTAATGATCAAGAGGCAGGAACAAGGCCTTGGTGCAGTGTATATTCAAAAGGCTATTTGTGCGCTGAACAGGTCATGGAGCATGCTGAATATGCACTATCTTTTTCTGAATGAGGGTAGCTCCATCTATTAGGGTGGGGGGATCCATGTGGCTACCCATTTCTATGATACTGTAGCTGGTCCAGCACCAAAGGCTCAGGGATTGGGGGTAGAGCTGTCCTTTGAGATATCAGAATCTGAGAGCACTGCATTGGCTCAGGAAAACTATGGAAACTCACCTCCACACCAGGGATTTTGTTTGTTGTAGAGGACAGTTGCAGCGTCTCCATGTGTGAACTTAGATATACTTGTGAAAGCAGAAATGGGAGAGGAATGGCAACAAGGTTAGTCAAAGCTGTGTATTCAAACAAGATGGGGGGCACTGAAAGAAGGAGACCCCAACCTCACTTCCCCATGTCCCACACAGGAGGCAAGATCCACCCCCAATCTCTGGCTTAGCCTACATGAAAGCATTCTCTCTGTGCATCTGCACACACTCTGGGTATGGGGAGGGCCACATCATTCTGATACCAAATTCAGAAGGGACCAAAGCAACACCTCTATCACCATCACAAAAGCTCCACCAAGCCCCCAAGCTGAAAGAAGATATTACTCTGAGACACTGTCTTGGGCTAGTTTCCATGCAAACCATCTCTCATCAAAATGTCTAAGGTGTGGCAATGGAGACACACTCTGCCAGAGTTCTTCATCACACAGGATTTGTAGAAAGTTGAGAAGGAAGTACCCAGTGCAGTCTCCTATCACCCAGGTTATATCCAGAATAAGAAAGGCCTGTGGGCTTAGGCCAACAGAGCCCAGTGAAGGACTACACCTGGGAGCCCTGTCAGCAAGAAGCCTGCTTTCTTTCTTAAGTAGCCAGGAATTTCTGGTCTATCCCTGCTATTCTATACATGAGTTGATAGAGGCAGCAGTGCTTGAGCTGTAGCTATTGGGTTCTGAAGGTTCTTACTTAGGAATCTGCAACAAGGACTTTGTTGCCTAATTCCTGGCAAGGGCTCTTCCAGTGCTGACCACCTGCTGATTCTGTCTGGCTCTCAGAAAGAAGGCAAAAGAATCATCCAGGTCAGTGAGGCAAGCTGGCTCCCCTTCATCCTCCATAGCACAGCAGGCCAAGCACAAAGCACCCAGGGAATCAAGGCCTTCTTTCCTTTGGTAGAGCAGAGCCTGATAGCCATCACTGAGCACAGGAGCCAAGTGGGAGTTTGCGGCTTACCCAGGGGTGCCAGCTGAATGATGGCTCCATGGCTCCTACAGGAGAAAAAAATAAATTGTCATAAATACAGCAAGGGATAGAAATGGGTGCCAAGTGGGCCAAAGCTCTATATTTCCAGTGGGAATGGGGATCCACTTGGAAAGAAGATGTTTTGCTTCATTTGCCCTTGACCCAGAGGAGGTCAGCTCCCCGCCCAAATGTCTGGCCAAGCCTGCACACCAAACATCCACTGTTAAGTCCCTTTAAATACCCTGGACCTCTGAATGGCTGCTTACTTCTGACACCCAGTGAATTAGGGGCGACTTGGTGGCTCATATGGTTAAGCATCTGACTTTGACTCAGGTCATGATCTCAGAGTTTGTGAATTTGAGCCACATGTCGGGTTCTGTGCTGACAGCTCAGAGCCTAGAGCCTGCTTCAGATTCTGTGTCTCTCTCTCTGCCCCTCCCTTGCTCACACTCTGTCTCTCAATAATAAATAAATGTTTAAAAATAAAACTGCTGAAACTCAGTGAATTAATGAAGAAGGAGCCCTGTGGCAAAACCTCTCCTGAGTCACAAGGACTGGACCAGGCTCCTGGGCAGAAGGCAAAGGATAGAACTCTTGAGATACTGACTCTGAATGGATTGCGGGCAGAACTTTATTTCTACAAGAGAGGAAAGATGTGTCATGTTGGATAAGGAGAGAAAGACCTCTTCCGTGATTGCAAGGTGGTTTCTTTGGAGAAGAGGGTGCTGGCACCAGCTCCTGGCAACCTGGCTGACTGTGAAAGGTAGAAACAACAGAGGGCTTAGGCAATAGCACCCTAGAGTCTCCATCTGGCAGCCCTCTCAGCAACAGGCCTGCTTTCCTTCTTCAGAAACACCTAGAGAGCCCTGGGACTTGGTCTGCTTTTCTTGCTTTTCCCATCATGGAATGGAGTGACCAGTGACAGTCCTATGGCTGGGAGGTGCTCCCAGCTGTGGCTCCAAAGTGAAGAGGGGCATTGGTACCATCTTTCTGTAAAGGGCTCTTTCTGTGTGTCTAAATTCTGGAGTCTACTGCTCCTGTATGAACTGTCTGCTTTTCAGAAGGAAGGCACCTCAATCAAGCAGAACAGTGAGATAAGCAGGCTCCCCTCCCCCCACCTTTTGCTACAAACAGCCAAGTACCAAGCTCACGAAAAGGAGGGATATTCTCTTTTGGGATATCTATTCCTTATGGCTGTTACTGAGCATGGGACGCAGTGGGAACCTGACACCCATCCCTGTGTGCCTACTGAGTGCCAGCTCAATGGATTCTAAGTGTGAATGAAGAGGCAGTCAAGAACACAGGGAGTCAAAATGGCTGCGGCCATGACAAAAGTGTGTTCGATATTTCCATCCAATGTGAATGTGATCGATGTGGAATGGAGATGTTTATCTTCATTTTCCCTGGCCCAGGAAAGAGGCCAGCTCACTGCTAATACTTCAGGCCCAGCCTCAAAACACACCTCACTGCTGGACCCCTCCTGGTGCCCTAGGTCTCTGGATGTCCATGTAGTCCTGAAACAAAAATGCCAGAACCCCTTTGTCTCCACCTCACAGTCACAGGGGCTGTTCCCCATCGTACATTGCAACTCAGAGATAGTACTCTGAAAGACTGGTTTTGTACAGACCCTGAGATGAACCTTGATGGATAATAACGTTATGTCATGAAACTGGATATACTGAGGGCCATAGTTCTTCATGAAGGATGAGAATTGGATTATGTTTAGAAGGACCTGACTAACACATATATTCACAAGATGGTTGAGTCAGGAATCACAAGAACCATTTGGGGGCTTTGGCTATAGGAGTGCTCAAAAGGATGCCTGTTGGAGCCCTGTGAACAAGAGGCCCACATTCTTCCTCAAAAAGTATAGGTGCTTCTGACCATTGTATCCATCAAGAGTGGCAGCAGTGGCTTTGAGGTATGAAGAATGTACTTCCATGTGATGATGAAGAGGTGGGAATGAAGTTTTGGTGCACTATTTATTCAAAAGGCA
The DNA here is from genome assembly GCF_046562875.1 of Panthera onca. NCBI lineage: Eukaryota > Metazoa > Chordata > Mammalia > Carnivora > Felidae > Panthera > Panthera onca. The sequence continues at coordinate 89,843,722 of NC_138341.1, read as the reverse complement.
TTTTGTGTGCCAATCACGTCTTGGAGTGTGCTGCACATGAACAGACTTTTCTTCCAAATGAGGGTAGTTCCATCCATTAGGGCAGGGGGTCCATGTGGCTATCCATTCACATGATACTGTAGCCTGTCCAGAATCAAGAGCTCAGGGACAGGGGTACTAGCTGTCCTCTGGGATATCAGACTCTGAAAGCCATGCATTGGCTCAGGAAAGGCTTGGAAACTCACCACATCATCAGGAATCTTGTGTGGTGTACAGGACAGACACAGGGTCTCCGTGTGTGAACTGAGACCAAGTTAGGAATGCAGCAATGGGAAAGGAATGACAACAAGGTGAGTAAAAGCTGTGAATTCAAATGTGCATGGGGGAAATCGAGGAAGGAGACCCTGACACTCCCTTCTCCTTGTCCCACATAGGAGGCAGGATCCACCTCCAACCTCTGGCTTAGTCTACCCACAAGGCATTCTCCCTGGGCACCTGAACACATCCTGGATTTGGGGAGGGCCACATCATTCTGAAGCCAATTGAGAAAGCCCCAAAGCAACACTTCCATCATCATCACAAAGACACCACCAAACCCTCAAGCTGAAACAAGAGGATATTACTCTGAGACACAGTCTCAAAATAATATCCATGCAAACTGTCTTTCATTAAAAGGGCTCGGGAGTGGCAATGGAGACACACACTGCCAGAGTTCTTAATCAAACATGGTTTGGAGAAACTAGAGAATGAAGTACCAGCGTGGTCTCCCATAAAACACTTCTGTATCCAGAACTAGAAAGGCCTGTTAGGGCAAGGGAGCATTCTGAAGGATTACACCTGGGAGCCCTGTCAGCAAGAAGCCTGCCTTCTTCTTATGGAGCCAGAGATTTCACACTTGGTCAAACCCCGCCATTTTCCCTATCAGTTGAGAGAGGCAGCAGTGTTTGAGCTGTAGCTATCAGGAATCTACAACAAGGACTTGGTTCCCTAATTGCTGGCAAGGTCTCTTTCAATGCTGACCCCCTCCTCGTTCCTTCTGCCCATGTGCAAACTGTCTGCTTCTCAGAATGAAGGCACCTCTGTCATCCAGGTCAGTGAGACATGCTGGCTCTCCTTTATGTTCCATAGCACAACAGGCCAAGCACCAAGTGCCCAGACACTCAAGGCCTCCTTTCCTTTGGTAGAGCAGAGCCTGGCACCTCTCATTGAGCACAGGAGCAGAGTGAGAATTTTGGCCTACCCAGGGGTGCCAAGTGATTGAGGGATGCCTCTATGGCACCTAATAGAGAAAAAAAATACATTCTCAAAAACACAGCAAGGGAACAGAAATGGGTGCCAGGTGGGCCAAAGCTCAACATTTCAGGTGGGAATGGGGATCGACTTGGAAAGAAGTTTTGTTTGATTTTCCCTCAGCCCAGAAGGAGACTAGCTCCCTGCCCAAATCTCCCGCCAGCATACACACCAAACTTCCTCTGTTAGGTCCCTTCACATGCCTTGGGCCTTTGAATGGACGCATACTTCTGAGACCCAGTGATTTAATGAACAAGGGGCCTTGTGGCAAAAACTCTCCAACAGTCTCCAACAAGTCCTCTCCAACAAGGACTGGACCAGACTCTCAGGGGCAAGGCAGAAGATAGGACTCTTGAGACACTGATTCTGAACACATTGTGAGAAGAACCTTGTTTCTACAAGAGAGCAAGGATGCATCAAGGTGGATGAGGAGGGCCAGAGCTCTCCAGAGCTTGGAAGGGGTATTCTATGGAGAAGGAATGCCCTGCACCAGCTCCTGGCAACCTGGCTAGAAGAAGAAGAAACACTAGAGAGCTTATGCAACAACACCATCTAGTGTCTCCATCTGGGAGCCATGACAGCACCAGACCTGCCTTCTTCCTTCAGAAGGACCTACGGCACCTGGAGGCCTGGCTGGCTTTTGTTGCTTTTTGTATCATTGAATGGAGTGAGGAGTGACAGTGCTATAGCTGGGAGGTTCCCCCAGCTGTGGCTCCAAAGTGGAGAGGGGCACTGGTGCCATCTTATTGTAAGAGGCTCTTTCTGTGCTGACCAGCTTCTGGAGCCTTTGGCTGCTGTGTGAAATGTCTGCTTTACTGAAGGAAGGCACATCAATCAGGCAGAGAAAAGGGGCAGGCTGACTTCACCCCCCACCCCTTGCGACAAACAGCCAAGCACCAAAGTCTAGGTATGGAGGCCCATTCTCCTTTGGGTTGGCTATCAGATGTTAATGGCTGTAACTGAGCACAGAACGAGTGCAAATCCAACACCCATCTCTGGGTGCTTGCTGACTGAGGCCAACTTCATGGCTCCTAAGGATGAATGAAGAGGCAGTCAGAATCACAAAAAGGGAGAGGATATGGCTGCAGCCAGGACCAAAGCTTTCAATATTTCCAACAAGTGGGAATGCGATCAATTTGGAATGGAGATGTTTATCTTCATTTTCAACAGGCTCAGCAAGGGGGACAGCTCCCAGCTAATACATCTGGCCCAGCATCCCCACAAACAACGCTCTGCTGGATGCCTTACATTTTTTCTAGGTCTCTGGATGTCCATGTAGACCTGAAACCAAAAGGCCAAGGCCACATTGGCTCCACCTGTTGCACAGTCACAAGGGCTGGTCCCTGTTGGACATCTGCAAGCCAGAGACAGTACTCTGAAAGACTGAATTTGTATGGATCCCAAGACAAATCTTGATGGATGATAAAGCAATGTCATGAAACTGGATACACCAAGGGCCAGACTTCTTCATGTTTATAAGAACCTCACTAGCACAATGTATTCGCAAGCTGGCTTGCTCAGGAATCACAACCACCTTTTGTGGGCTTTGGCTCCAGAAGTCCTGCAATGGTTGCCCTTTGGAGCCCTGTGAGCCAGAGACCCACTTTTCCCTTATGAAATAGAGGGGAACATTGGCTTCTGGTGTGCTTCTACCCCTAGTGTCCTACAAGAGGGACAGCAGGAGCTCTAGATATGAAGAATGTGCTTCCATGTGGTGATCAAGAGGTGGGAATGAGGCCTTGGTGAACTATTTATTCACAAGGCTTTTTGTGTGCTGATCAGGTCATGGAGCATGCTGCACATGCACAGAATGTCTGTTCTTTGGATTGAGGGTATCTCCATCCACTAGGGACGGGGGTCCAGGTGGCCACCCATTCCCATGATACTATAACCTGCCCACCACCAAGGGCTCAGGGACAAGGGGTAGAGCTGTCCTCTTGGACATCAGGCCCTGAGAGCCCTGCTTTGGTTCAGAAAAGGCTTGGAAAGTCACCCCCAAACCAGCAATCTTAGTCACTGTAGGAGACAGACACAGGGTCTCTCTGTGTGAAATGAGAACAAGTTAGGAAAGCAGCAGTGGGAGAGGAATGACTCCAAGGGTAGTCAAAGCTGTGAATTCAGATGGGCATGGGGGAAACCAAGGAGAGAGACCCTGACTTTCCTTTCCCCTTGACCCACACAGGAGGCGGAATCCACCCTAACCATGGGTTTAGCCTAGAAATTATCATTCTCCCTGGGCACCTTCACACACCCTGGGTATAAGCAGGGCCACATCATTCTGAAACAAAATTGAGAAGGGCCCAATGCAATACCTCTATCACCATCACAAGCACACCACCAACACCCAAGCTGAAACAAGAGGATATTACTCTGAGACACTATCCCAGAAGAGTGTCCATGTAAACACTCTTTCATCATAAAGGTTCAGGAGTGGAAATGGAGACACACACGGCCAGAATTCTTCACCACATTTGAGATTTGGAGAAAGTTGAGAATGGGTACTTACCCAGCACCATCTCCTATCAAGCCCATTGTATCCAGAATAAGAAAGGCCTGTGGGATTAGGCCAAAGGGGTCCTCTGAAGGACTACTCCTGGGAGCCCTGTCAGCAAGAAGCCTGCCTTCTTTCTTAAGGAGCCAGGGATTTCTGGCTTGGTCTATCCTGCCACGTTTCCCATCAGTTGTGGGAGACTGCAGTATTTGAGCTGTAGCCATGGGGTTCTGAGGGCTCTTGGTCAGGAATGTGCAACAAAAACTTGGTTCCCTAATTCCTGGCAAGGGCTCTTCCAATGCTGACCCCCTCCTCATTCCTACTGCCCATGTGCAAACTGTCTGCTTCTCAGAATAAAGGCAGCTCAGTCATCCAGGACAGTGAGGCAAGCTGGCTCCCCTTCACCCTCCATAGTACAGGAGGCCAAACACCAAGCACCCCGGCACTCAAGACCTTCTTTCCTTTGGTAGAGCTGAGCCTAGTACCTCTCACCAAGCACAGAAGATTGGGAGATTGTGGCCTAGCCATGATTGCCATCTGAGTGAGTGATGGCTCCATGGAGCCTAGGGGAGAAAAAAAATACAATTTCAGAAACACAGTAAGGGAAAGAAAACGAGTGCCTGGTGGGCCAAAGGTCAACATTTACGGTGGGAATGAGGATCCAGTTGGAAATATGGCTTTCTTCATTTGCCTCTGCCCAGAAGGAGGCCTGATCTGTGCCCAAAGCCCCAGCCTAGCCTAAACACCAGACATCTTCCACTGGTTCCCTTCTAATCCCTGAGCTCTGAATGGCTGCATATTTCTGAAAGCCCCAGAAGTAATGGAGTAGTAACCCTGTGGTAATTTCTCTTCTGCAGTCACAAGAATTGGATCAGACTCCTAGGTGGAAGACAGTGGATAGACTCTTGAGACACTGATTCTGAATGGATTGCAGGAAGAGCCTTGTTTCTACAAGAGAAAAAAGATGTGTCAATGTGGATAAGTGGGGCCAGAGATCTCCAGAGCTAGGAAGGAAAATTCTATGGAGAAGGGAGTGCCCAGAACCAACTCCTGGCAACCTGGCTGGCTGTGAGAAGAAGAAACAGCAGAGGGCTTAGGCAAAGACCCTCCAGAGTTTCCTTCTGGAAGCTCTGGCAGCAACTTGACTACTTTCTTCCTTCAGAAGGACCTATAGAACCCTGGGTCTTGGTTTGATTTTGTTGCTTTCCCATCATTGAATGGAGTGAACAGTGACAGTGTTGTAGCTTGGAGGTTCCCAGAGCTGTGGCTCCAAAGTTTGAAGAGGGGCATTGGTGCCTCTTCAGTACAAAGCTCCTCCTGTGCTGACCAACCTCTGTAGCCTACTGCTCTTGTGTGAAATGTCTGCTTTTCAGAATTTTCAGATGCTTTTCTGCATCTCAATCAGGCAGGTAGGAGGTAAGCTGGCTCCTCCACCCCCTACCCTTGGCTACAAACAGCCAAGCACCAAACTCAGTGATAGGAGGGCTATTCTCCTTTGCAATATCTGATGCTCATGGCTGGTACTGAGCACGGGACCCAGTGGGAAGCTGACGCCTGTCCCTGGGTGCCTGCTTAGTGAGTGCCAGCTCCAAGGCTCCTAAGAGTGAATGAAGAGGAAGTGAGAAACACAGGAATGGAGAAGGTATGGCTGCAGCCACATTCAAAGGGCATTCCATATTTCCATCAAATGTGAATGCAATCATGTGGAAGGGGATGTTTATCTTCATTTCCCCTAGGACCTCCAAAGGGGCCAGCTTCCCGCTAATATGTCTGGCCCAGCCTCCACACAAACAGCTATTGACCGGGCCCCTTCCAAATCCTTAGTGCTCTGGATGTCCATGTAGTCCTGAAACCAAATGGCCAGGGACGCTTTGGCTCCACCTGTCCCAAAGTCACAAGGGATGGCCCCATTTGACATCTGCAGCTGGATATAGTACTCTGAAAGAGTGAGATTTTATGGAGCTAGAGATGTACCTTGATGGATGATAAAACAATGTCTTGAAAGTGGATGCACTGAGGGCCAGAGTTCTTCATGTTCAGAAGAACCTGATCAGCACAATGAATTAGTAATATACCTTGGTCAGGAATCACAAGAACCTTTGGGACCTTTGGCTACAGGAATTCTCCACAGGAGCCCTTTGGAGCCCCATGAGCAAGAAGCCCACATTCTCCCTTAAGAAATACAGGGGGGTTGCACCTGGGCAGCTCAGTTGGTGGGTGACCAATTTTGTCTCAGGTCATGATCTCATGGTTTGTGGGTTTGAGCCCCGCATCGGACTCTGTGCTGAATGCTTGCTCTGAGCCTGGAGACTGCTTCGGATTCTGTGTCTCCTTCTCTCTCTGCCCCTCCCCCGCTTGTGCTCTGTCTCAGTCTATCTCTCAAAAAATAAATGAATGTACAAAAAAATTTTTTTAAGGAAATAGAGGGGAACTTTGGCTTCTGGTGTGCTTCTACCCATCATATTAGTGGAGAGGGGTAGCATTGGCTGTGACATATGAAGAATGAGCTTCCATGTGATGATCAGATGTGGGAACGAGGCTTTGGTCCTCTATGTATTCAAAAGCATTTTTGTGTGCTGATCAGGTCCAGTATCATGGTGCACATGCACAAACTGTTCTTTTGATGGAGGGCCAGATGGAGGACCCTCCATTAGGGTCAGGGTTCCATGTGGCTACACATTTGCACGATAGTGTAGCCTTCCCACCACCGGGGGCTCAGGGACAGGGGGGCCAGCTGTCTTCTGGGACATCATCTCTGGGAGCCATGCATTGGGTTAGGAAAGGCTTGGAAACTTACCCCTAAACTGGAGACGTCGGTTGTAGGTGACAGGCTCAGGGTAGGGTAACTGTGTGTGAACTGAGACCAAGTTAGGAAAGCAGCTATGGGAGAGAAATGACTACAAAGTGAGCCAACATGTTCATTCAAATGGGCATGGGGGAAACTGAGGAAAGAGACAATGACTTTCCTTTCCCCTTGTCCCACACAGGAGCCTGGATCCACCCACAACCACAGGCTTTGCCTATCCATAAGCATTCTCCCTGGGAACCTTCACATACCCTGGGTATGGGCAGGGCCACATCACTCTGAAACCAAATTGAGAAGGACCCAATGCAATACCTCAATCACCATCACAAGCACACCACCAAACCCCCAAGCAGAAACTAGGGGATGTTACTCTGGAACACTGTCCCAGAATAGTGCCCTCGCAAACCCTCTTTCATCAAACATCTTCAGGAGTGACAAAGGAGACACACTGCCAGAGTTCTTCACCACACATGAGATTTGGAGAAAGTTGAGAATGAAGTACTCAGCGCAGTCTCCTATCAACCAGGTTGTATCCAGAATAAGAAAGGCCTGTGGACTTAGGCAAAGGGGGCCATCTATAGGCCTACAACAGGGAGCCCTGTCAGCAAGAAGCCTGCCTTCTTTCTTTAGCAGGCAGTGATTTCTGGCTTGGTCTATCCATGCCATTTTTCCCATCAGTTGGGGGAAGAAGCAGTGTTTGAACTGTAGCTATGGGGTTCTGAGTGCTCTTGCTCAGGAATCTGCAAAAAGGACTTGGTTACCTCATATCTTCAAGGGCTCTTCCAATGTTGACCCCTTCCTCATTCATACTGCCCAGGTGCAAACTGTCTGCTTCTCAGAATGAAGGCAACTCAGTCATCCAGGACAGTGAAGCAAGCTGGCTCTCCTTTACTCTTCATAGCACAGCAAGCCAAGCACCACATACACAGGGACTAAAGTCCTTCTTTCCTTTGCTAAAGAAGAGACTGATAGCTCTCAATGAGCACAGGAACAGAGTGGGAGATTGCGGCTTACCAAGTTGTGCCAGCTGAGTGAGTGATGGTTCCATAGCGCCTAATGGAGAAAAAAATACATTCTCAAAAACACAGCAAGGGGAAAGAAGTGGGGTCCAGGTGGTGCAAAGTCACCATTTCAATTGGGAATGGGGATCCACTTGGAAAGAAGATTTTTTCCTTCATTTGTCCTCAGCCCAGAAGAAGGCCAGCTTCCTGACCAAGTCTCCCACCAGCAAACACACCAAACATCCTCTGCTTGGTCCCTTCAAATGCCCTGGCCTCAGAATGGATGCATACTGCTGGAATCCAGCGATTTAATGAAGAAGGGGCCTTGTGGCAAAAATTCTCCCAGAGTCACAAGGACTGGCCCAGACTCTCAGGGGCAAGGCAGACTATAGGACTCTTGAGGGGGCCAACATGGAAGAGAAGTAGGGCCATCCATACTTCCCACATCTCTCAAAGAAGTGCTGAAGCCAAAGGACTTTGAACCACAGAGTCTGTTAGGAAAGAGACTGAATATACCAGGAAGAAAAAGGAACAATTGGAGAAAAGATAGGTGGTTGACTGTAAACTGGGGAGATTAAAAAAAAGGCCACATAGGAATTGGAGGGGAGGGATCTCCTTCCACGGAGAGAGAAAAGGAAGAGAAAGGACGCCTGGGGAAGTGTAGGACTATACCTGGACAGGAGATAGACCTCAGCCTGGGACTGAGAGGGATCCTCTCTCTAACTGCAGGTTTTCTTCAGACTGGGGCTGGCTCCCTGTTCGCATACTTGGGGAGGAGGGGAGCCAACTCTGGGTTCAATGGTAAGTCAGGGGCACAGTCTGAAGTGGGAGAAAGTGGTCCCCTCCTTTGAGGGCTGTGTGATAGTACAAAGCCTGCCTTCGTCTGCCACCCCTGGGCTCAGTGGCTGGATCGAGGGCTCAGTCCACAGTAGGAGAAAGCGTCCCCCTCCCTGGAGTGCTGCGGGAAAGACAAAGCCTCTCTGCTGGAGACCAGCTCTAGCAACCAGGCGTTCCCAAAGGAAGAACAGCATTGGTGAAAATAAAACAAAACTAAAATAAAAAACTAGAAAATAAAAAACTAAAATAAAAAACTAAGATAAAAACAAAAAATAAAAATGGACACAGACAACAGCAGTGTGTTGATCTGGCAAATTTATTATAGTAAACTTGGCATTATATATGCTAGTGATTTCCTTGTAGCATACATCATCTATATTTTTCTAACATTACCTAATTTTGAAAATGTTCCTATGTATAAACAACCTGTAAGAAATAACATGGTGATTTTCCCCTAACTTTACCACATACCCTTTGATTATAGATTAATTTCTTACATTATTCCATTATGCATCCGCCTTTATAATCTACAAAGCATTTGCTTTGCTGTTCTCGTGAAAGGGCATCCATTTCTCAACACCTCAAGTGGAACAGTTAGAGGGACATGACCTCCTAACCACATGAGGCCAGAAGAACATGTTTGACTCGGTCTGAGGTGCCAGAAAAGGGCTGAAAAAGCCTTAGAAACCCATGCCTCATACATTCTCAGAGAGACAATGCACCTAGGAACCAATGAACCACTCTGTAGCTTAACTGACTAGGTTCAGTCATCATCTGGAATGCCTCTGGGAGGCCAGGTGGGCCTAGGGGTTGAAGTCACCTGTGTACAGAGATACACTCCTTAGTTGTCAGAATGAGGCTTTCAAATCCATATGTCTCTCCTTTACAGGCCCTCTTTGCTGGCAAAGGTATGAGGCTATCCTTCCTGTAAGAAGAGGAATCTCCATAGAGGATGGCAAGGGCTAAATGTAAGGCCACACAATTTCTTGCAGAGCCTTTTTTCTTCCCCAATGGTTCTTTGCCCAGGGAGCCTTCTGAGGACAATTCCCCACCAGACAATACCCCAGGTACTTTAATAAGACCAAATTACCTAAAAGCGGGAGTACAAGAAGCTTCATTGTTGGTGGGCCGCCCTGCAGTCACCTGTCCGTCCACAGCCCAGGCCCTGCCACTCAGGCTGGGATAGCTCGGCTTCCAGCACCTCCTGAGTCTCCCTGCATCCGCCACCCCTGGGGTCTCGACGGCGAGGTCAGTGGTACAGTCTGCAGTAGGAGAAGGCAGCCCTCCCTAAAGGGCAGTGGCACAAAGCTAGCTGGGACCACATATCGGGCCACACTGAGAGGTGCTTCCCAGTGCCAGAGTGCACAGAGTGGGACATTGAATCCTAGCCAAGCGAAAGGTCAGGGGAGCTGGCAGAGTGAGAAGGACCATCCCGTCTGTGCCCATGGCACAGTGAGGACAACTGAAATGGAGTCCGCCGGGTCCCGTCCATGGAGAGGAGACTATGGGATCACCATTTCCCTACCACCACTACCATCAAGGCAGAGCCTCAGGGATCAGTCCCAGGGTCATAATGGAGGTGGGTCCAGACTACACCAAACCATGCCCCTTCGCACCAGGTAACTGTATATTTACTGGAGCTGGACAGACCCTGCGGACAGCTCCCCCAGACCAGCACTGCAGCATTGCCTGGTATAACTCTAGGTCAATTTTGGATATATAAATATATTCTGTCGCCCATTATCTCTCTCTTTATCTCTTCTGTCCTCTAGGCTGGTTACTCTGGTTATTGGTTTGTCTAAATGGACATATTTAATCCATTCTCTTGATACATGTTCTACACCTCCTTCTTTACATTCCTTTCTCTCTCTCTGGAATAATCAAGCCATATAGTTTCTCTCTCTGGGTAATGTTATCTTCATTTCTTTTTCCTGCCCTTCTTTATTTTCCTTTCTTTCTCTCTGGATTAAGCCTTTTAGTCTCTCTGCCTAGTCATTATTTATTTTTTCCTTTTCCCTGCTCCTGTCATTTCTCTCTTTGTATGTTCTCTTCCATCAGCACAACCTTCACCCTGTTCTTTACTTGTAATCAGTATTTCGGGGTTTTTAGCTTTTAGTTTTTATTTGTTTGGGTTATCTGTTTGTGTGTTTGCCTGTTTTTGTCTCCTGTTTGTCAGTTTGTTTGTTTTCCTTTACAAGGCTACTTCAAAGAACAAATCAAAGCACACCTGGTGGAGGGTCCAAAATATCACTACGAGTTGGGTAATAACCAAAGTCAACAACAGAGAGCAGGTAACCATCTCCAAAAAAAACACCTTCTGAAAGTCCAGGCCCTGGACAGTGTATGATGCTCCTTTAATATTGCAGTGCTCGCAGGTGCAGAGCACACAACAATGTTTTAAATGCATAAGGGACACAAAACTAGCCAAAATGATGAAATTGAAGAATTCTAAAAAAAAAAAAAAATTCCAGGAAGTAGCGACACCTAATGAATTGATTAGAATAATACTCATGAAGTTAATTGCTGGCCTTGAAAAAAGCATAGGGGACAGCAGCGAATCTATTGCTACAGAAATCAAGGGAATAAAAAGTAGTCATAATGAATTTAAAAATGCTATAAATGAGGTGCAAAATAAAATGGAGTTGGCCACAGCATGGCTTGAAGAGGAGAGGGGAGAATAGGTGAATTAGAAGATGAAATTATGGAAAAAGGAAGCTGAGAAAGCTGGGAAGACTTGAGAAGCAAGTGATGCAATCAAACAGAACAATATCCATATCATAGAAATTACAGAAGAAGACAGAGAAAGGTGATGAAGGTGTACTTGAACAAATCATAGCTGAGAACTTCCCCAATCTGGGGAAGGAAACAGGTATTCTCCCTTAGACAACTGGAATCAATCTTCTGCATGACATATCATAGTGAAGCTGGCAAAATACAAGGATAAAAGAATTCTGAAAGCAGCAAGGAATAAACGAGCCTTAACATACAAAGGTAGATACATAAGGGTAGGAGCAGACCTATCTACTGAAACTTGGCAGGCCAGAAAGGAATGGCAGCAAATATTCAATGTGATGAACAGGAAAAATATGCAGCAAAGAATCCTTTATCCAGCAAATCTGTCATTCAGAATAGGAGAGATAAAGGTTTTCCCAAACAAACAAAAACTGAAGGAGTTAATCACCACTAAACCAGCCCTACAAGAGATCCTAAGGGGACTCTGTAGGTGAAATGTTGCAAGGACCACAAAGTATCAGAGACATCACCACAGGCATGAAACCTACAGATATCACAATGACTCTAAACCCATATCTTTCAATAATAACACTGAAAATAAATGGACTGAATGCTCCAACCAAAAGATATAGGGTATCAGATTGGATTAAAAAAAAAGACCCATCTATTTTATGTCTACAAGAGACTCATTTTAGACCAGAGGACACCTTCAGATTGAAAGTGAGGGGGTGGAGAACTATCTATCATGCTAGTGGAAATCAAAAGAAAGTTGGAGTAACCATACTTACACTAACTAGACTATAACTTAAAGTCTGTAACAAGAGATGAAGAAGGGCATTATATCATAATTACAGGATCTATCCATCAGGAAGAGCTAACAATTATAAATGTCTATGCACCAAATTCGAGAGCATCCAAATATATAAAACAATTAATCACAGACATAAGCAACCTTATTGATAAGAATGTGGTAACTGCACTCCACTTACAGCAATGGATAGATCATCAAGACAGATAATCAGTAATGAAACTATGGCTCTGAATGATACATTGGACCAGATGGAGTTGGCAGATACATTTAGAACTCTGCATCAGCAACAGAATATACTTTCTTCTCTAGTGCACATGGAACATTCTCCAAGATATATCACATACTGGGTCACACAACAGCCCTTAATAAATATAAAACAATTGAGATACCATGCACACTTTCAGATCATAATTCTATGAAATTTGAAATCAACCATGGAAAAAGTCTGGAAAGCCTCCAAAAGCATGGAGGTCAAAGAACATGCTGCTAAAGAATGAATTAGTCAACCAGACAATTAGGGAAGAAATTAAAAAAAATATGGAAACAAATGAAAATGAGAATACAACAATCCAAATGCTTTGGGGTGCAGGAAAGGCAGCCCTAAGAGGAAAATACATTACAATCCTGGCCTATCTCAAGAAACAAGAAAAATTCCAAATACAAAATCTAATAGCATACTTAAAGGAAATAGAAGCAGAAGAGCAAAGATACCCAAAACCCAGCAGAAGAAGAGAAATAATAAAGACCAGAGCAGAAATAAACAATACAGAATCTAAAAAAAACAGTAGAGCAGATAAATGAAACCAAGAGTTGGTTTTTTGAAAAATAAACAAAATTGATAAACTTCTAGCCAGTCTTCTCAAAAAAGAAAAGAGAAGACCCAAATAGATAAAATCATGAATGAAAATGGAATTATTACAACCAATTCCTCAGAAATACAAGCAATTATCAGGGAATACTATGAAAAATTATATGCCAACAAACTGGACAACCAGGAAGAAATGGACAATTTCCTAAAAACCCACACACTTCCAAAACTCAAACGGGAAGAAATAGAAATTTTGAACAGACCCATAACTAGTGAAGAAATTGAATCAGTTATCAAAAATCTCCCCAAAAATAAGAGTCTGGGACCAGATGGCATCCCTGGGGAATCCTACCAGACATTTAAAGCAGAGATAATACTTATACTTCTCAAGCTGTTCCAAAAAATAGAAAGAGAAGGAAAACTTACAGACTCATTCTATGAAGTCAGCTTTAATTTGATTCCTAAACCAGAGACCCAGCAAAAAAGGAACTACAGGCCAATATCCCTGATGAATATGGATGCAAAAATTCTCAACAAGATACTAGCAAATCGAATTCAACAGCATATGAAAAGAATTATTCACCATGATCAAGTAGGATTCACTCCTGGGCTGCAGGGCTTTTTCAATACTTGCAAATCTATCAAGGTGATACATCACATTAATAAAAGAAAAGAACCATATGATCCTGTCAGTTGCAGAAAAAGCATTTGACAAAATCCAGCATCCTTTCTTAATAAAAACCCTTGAGAAAGTCAGGATAGGAGACTGCTGGGTACTTCATTCTCAACGTTCCCCAAATCTCATATGTGGTGAAGAACTCTGGTAGTGTGTGTGTCCATTAACACTCCTCAGCATTTTTTATGAAAGAGGGTTTGCATGGACGCTATTCTGGGACAGTATTCCAGAGTAATATCCTCTTGTTTCTGCTTGGGAGTTTGGTGGTGTGCCTGTGATGGTAATAGAGGCATTGCATTGGACCCTTCTTAATTTGATTTCAGTTGATGTGGCTCTACCCATACCCAGGGTGGGTGAAGGTGCCCAGAGATAATGCTCATTGGTAGGTTAAGCCCAAGTTGGGGGGTGGATCCCACCTCCTGTGTGTGTGGGGGGGAAGGAAATGGGGGAGGGAAATTCAGGTTCACTTTCGTCAGTTGCCCCAATACCCGTTTGAATGCACAGCTTTGACTACCCTTGGAGTCATTCTTCTCCCATTGCTGCTTTCCTAAATTGTTCTCAGTTCACATAGAGAGACCCTGTGTCCGTCCCCTACAGACTGAGGTAGCCAGTTTGGGGGTGACTTTCCAAGCCTTTCCTGAACCAATGCAGGGCTCTCAGAGTCTGATGTTCAATATGACAGCTATCCCCCCTGTACCTGAGCCCTTGGTGGTGGGCAGGTTATAGTATGATGGGAATGGGTAGCCACCTGGATCCCCACTCCTAATGAATGGAGCCACCCTCAATCCAAAGAACAAACATTCTGTGCATGTGCAGCATGCTCCACCACCTGATCAGCACACAAAAACCTTGTGAATAAATAGTTCACCAAGGCCTTGTTCCCACCTCTTAATCATCACATGGAAGCACATTCTTAATATCTCGGTGCCCCTGTTGCCCTCTGGAAGGATATGATGGGTAGAAGCACACCAGAAGCCAGTGTTCCCATCTATTTCTTAAGGGAGAGTGTGGGTATCCTGCTTTCAGGGCTCCAAAGGGCAACCTTTGCAGGGCGCCTGGAGCCAAAGTCCATGAAAGGTACTTGTGATTCCTGAGCAAGCCAGCTTGTGAATGCATTGGGCTAGTCAGGTTCTCCTAAACATGAAGAAGTCTGACACTTGGTGACTCCAGTTTCATGACATTGCTTTATCATCCATCAAGTTTTGTCTTGGGATCCATACAAATTCAGTCTTTCGGAGTACTATCTCTGGCTTGCAGACGTCCAATGGGACCAGCCCTTATGACTGTGGGACAGGCAGAGCCAATGTAGCCTTGGTCTTTTGGTTTCAGGTGTAAATGGACATTCAGAGACATAGAAAAATGGAAGGCATCCAGCAAGAGTTATTTGTGGGGATGCTGGGCCAAATGTATTAGCTGGAAGCTGTCCCCCTTGCTGAGCCTGTTGGAAATGAAGTTAAACATCTCCATTCCACATTGATCACATTTACACTGGATGGAAATATTGAGAGCCCTTTGGTCCTGGGTGTAGCCATCCCCTCTCCCATCCTGTGTTCCTGAATGTCCTTCATTCACCCTCAGGAGTCATGGATCAGGCACTCACTCAGCAGGCACCCAGGGCCAGGAGAATGTTCCTACTGTGTCCCTAACTCATCATAGCCATCACCATTAAATACCTCAAAGGAGAATAGTCCTCCTATTCTTGAGCTTGGTGCTTGTCTGTTTGTAGTACGTGGTGGGGGGGAGTGGAGCCACCTCACTTTTTTGCTCTGCCTGATTGAGGTGACTTCCTTTGAAAAAGAGACAACTGACACAGGAGCAGTAGGCTCCAGAAACTGGTCACCAGAGAAAGAGCTCTTTAGAATAAGAGGGCATCAATGCCCCTCTCCATACTTTGGAAACACAGCTGGCAACACCTCCCAGCTACAGCACTGTCACTGCTCATTCCACTCAATGATGCATAAGCAACACACCCAACCAAGTCCCAGGGCTCTCTAGATCCTTCTGAAGGAAGAAGGCAGGCCTGGTGCTGACACGGCTTCTAAGATGGAGACACTAGATGGCACATTTGCCTAAGCCCTCTGGTGTTTCTTCAGCCTCTTATAGCCAGATTAGCAGGAGCTGGTTTTGGGCACTTCCTTGTCCATGGAATTCCCCTTCCAAGTTCTGCAGAGCTGTGGTCCTCCTCGTCCACTTTCACACATCATTGCTCTCTTGTTGAAACTAGATTTTTCCCACAGTATTTTCAGAATCAGTGCCCAAGAGTCCTATCCTCTTCTGTGCAACTGGGATTCTGACCCAGTCCTTGTGACAGGAAAAGAGATTTTGCCACAATGTTCCTCATTCACTAGATTTCAGAAGTATACAGCCATTCCATGGCCCAGGACATTTGAAGGGGTCAGCAGAGGATGTTTGATGCATAGTCTGGGCCAGAAATTTGGACAGGGAGCAGTCCTACTTCTGAGAAAAGAGGAAATGAAGCAAGACATCTTGTTTCAAGTGGATCCCAATTCCACTGGAAATGTTGAACTTCAGCCCACCTGGCACCCATTTCCTCCCCTGGCTGTATTTATGACAATTGTTTTTCTCCTTTAGGAGCCATGGAGCCATCACTCATTCAGCTGGCACAACTGCTTAGGCTACAATCTCCCACTCTGCTCCTGTGCTCAGTGAGACCTAGCAGGTTCTGCTCTACCAATGGAAAGTAGGCTTTGAGTCCCTGCATGCTTGATGCCTGTCCTACTGTGCTATGGAAGGTGAAGGGGAGTCAGCTTGCCTCTGTGGCCGGGATAACCGAGTTGCCTTCATTCTGAGAAGCGAATATGAAGTGGACTTGGGCAGTGTGAACCAGGAGGTGGTGAGCATTGGAAGAGCCCTTGCCAGGAATTAGGGAACCTTGTCCTTGTTGCAGATTCCTGAGCAAGAGCCCTCAGAACCCCATAGCTACAGCTCAAACAGTGCTGCCCCCCTCAACTTATGGGACACGTGGCAGGGATAGACCAAGTCAGAAATCCCTGGCTCCTAAGAAGGCAGGTTTCTTGCTGGCAGGGCTCCCAGCCGTAGTCCTTCATAGTAACCGCTTGGCCTAATCCCAAAGGCCTTTCTTATTCTAGATACAACCTGATTGATAGGAGACTCTGCTGGGTACTTTTTTCTCAAATTTCTCCAAATCTCTTGTGTGGAGAAGATCTGTGGCAGTGTGTGTCTCTGGCAGTGTTGAAAGAGGGTTTACATGGACATTATTCATGGACAGTGTCTCAGAACAATATCCTCTTGTTTCAGCTTGGAAGTTTGGTTATGTGCTGTGGTGGTGATAGAGGTATTCTATTGAGCCCTAACCAATTTGGTTTCAGAATGATGTGGATCTCCCAAAATTCAGGGTGTGTGAAGGTACCCAGGGGTACCCTAAGCCTAGTTTAGAGTGGATCCCACCTCCTGTGTGGGACATGTGGAAGGGAAAGTCAGGGTCAACTTCCCTTGATTTCCCTCAGGCCCATTTGAAAGCAAAGCACTGACTCCCCATTAGTCATTCCTCCCCCATTTTAATTTTCTTTCTTGTTCTCAATTTACACAGAGTCCATGTGACAGTCCCACACACAACAGAGTCACAAGGATGGGAAGTGAGTTTCCAGACAGTTCCTGAGCCACAAGCGTTCTGAGTGTCTGATGTCCCAGAGGGCAATTGATGCTCATGTCCCTGAGCTATTGTTTTTAGTAGTTTATTATAAGAATAGTAAATAATTTCTCTTCTTGGGAACAAGTGTTTCCCTGGAATCGTTTCAGAGTCCTTGTCTCAAAGTCATATCCTTTCCTATTAAGATCTGAGTTGGGTACCATCCTAGTGAGTGGCCAAATGGGCCTTGCAGTTTGGGTACCAGAATTTGTGGACATCACCAATCCTAGATCATCTACAAGTGTCCAGTTGAGAATGTTTGTGTGTAAGCTAAGCCAGAAGCTTTAGGAAAAAAGCTGGCCTTCTGTCTGGAACGAGACTTGATTAAGAAATATATTTTTTCGCTGGTGTATATCATTCCCTTTAGAAGATGCAGAACTTTGGTACTGCTTATACTCATGCACAACGCATTGCTGCTTTTCTAGCTAGGTCTCCGCTCATGTCCAGGAGCCATGGCTGTATGTATGTTGCCAGTTTCCCAGTCAGCTCCTGAGGAAATTAAAGGTATATTGGTCTAATATCCCAGAGGAAACCTGGCCCTTCCCTCTCTTAGTACATGGTGTTACTTAGCTGGCCCAGGTACTCACACACATAGGTATCCAGTTGGACTACTCTCCTCACTAATGGAAATCGTTTCTTTTGACAAAAGGCACGTTTTCATGTTGGCAGGTTGTTCCAGGATCTTGTCAGCACAGAAAGTACCTTTGGGTGGAATCCTGCACCAAGACATGCTTCTAAACAATTGCCCATCAGCCAGGGGCACATCTCTGCTACAGCTATATCACTGCTGCCCTGTGTACTGTTGGAAAGGGCAGAACACATGCCCAGAACCAGGTCTTTCCTTCTACTTCTGAAGGAAGAATCTGGGCAGGCTTCTTGGTGACAGAACTTTCAGGTGGAACTTAGGGACAGCACTGTTTGACAAACCCCACAGGTGTTTGTCCGTCCTGAGTCAATCAACAAGCTGCAGAAGACTGTGCTAGTCACATCACATCTTTATCCTTGATGCTGAACTCTGACACTCCGTCCAGCCATTTTCACCCCTTTGCTCTATTTTAACTCTGAGTCTTCCCTGCAGTCCATTCCATGTAATTGTCTTACAGTCATATCCTGGGTCCTCAACCGGGGTTTCTGGTCTAGTGATTGTTGACTGTGACACATGTTTGGCCAAATGGCCCCTGGCTCTTCACCAGGATAGTTTTCCCTATATGCTTGTGCATCTGTGTTTGAGTGTCACAGAGCTCAGGTTTCTGGCCATGTAGTCCTGTGTTTTTGTGTTTGTTTTGCCACAGATTCTCAGATCCTTTCAGGTTTTCAAGCATCTTGAAAAACAGGAATAACTGTAAAATGGGAGGTTGTTACAGTATCTGAATGATGTTCAGGGCAATGTCTATTTTCAACCAATGAAACCTTAATAATATATGACTAGTCAAGACAACCCTGCTGTAGTACACCAGTCTGCTTTTCTTCCAGGTGTATTGCATACTAGCCAGCATCTTGACTCAGTACATCCTCATTATAGGTTATCCCTGGCCTTCTGCAACACATCACATCATGCTTATCGATTTCTTGTGAGGGTACACATGTGAGAGCACTTTAATCCTCCAAACATAGTCTGGGAGAAGTGAACCGATAAGGAGGAAAACACCAGGTGCTGCTCTACTGGGTTCCACCTTATCTTCCAGCCTTGCCATCTACCACGGACCTTTGGACTGTTTTGGAACTAGTCCTGCCAGGAAGAACTGTCCCTGTTGCTACTGTTGAGCATGATGAAGGAAGACAGCACTGCACAGACCAATGCCATGGTTGTCACACCGTGAGCACAGAATGGCTTTGCTGGGCCACACTGCCTTGATGCACAGGGCTATTCATGCCTTGGCACCTGGCCCAGAAACCTCCTTGTGGTGGTGACCTGCACCCACCAACCATGCCTGTGGTCCTACAGGTCCCTCTGTGCCCCAGGTGGAAGGTGAATCCAAGTCTGAACAAGTGAAAGTACTGCCATTAGCAGGGGCTGGGCTGCTTTGCTTGGGGCCCACCTCCAACATGCACATGCTAGTGTTAAAATCTATCCCTGGTCATGGGTTAGTGAGTGACAGCTCCATGGCTCCTAAGTCTAAATGGGGACATAGTTAGACATAAAGCCATGGAAGGGAGAGTCATTACGTAGGGCGAAAGTGCCATATTTTCAATGGGAATAGGACCAATCTGGAAAGGCACCGTGTAACTTCATGTCCCCTCAGTCAAGAAAGAAGGCCAACCCCCTTCCCAGTCCTCTGACCCAGACTGAATGCAAATGTTCTAATCTGGGCCCTTCCAAAGCCTTAGGTCTATGAATGCCTGCATGGTTTTGATAAAACCTTGCCCAGACCCTATGGCCACATTCACATGGAACAGAGTAGGAATCCCACCTGAACACCATGATTATTCCTTTGAGAGACTGCATCAAACACCCCAGTGAGGACCTGGATTGCAAATAAAGCAAAGAGATGAAAATAGATTCCCAGAAGGCCAGAGTCCTTCACTAGGAATGAGAATGGGATGATGTGGAGAATGAAGCGCCTATTGCCATCTCCTTTGCAAGCTGGCTGTCTCAGGAATAAGGAAGATTTGTGGGGTTTGGTGAAGGGAACCCCGTAGAGGTTACACACAGGAGCGCTGTAAGCAAGGGGTCTGCATTCTTCCTTCAGAAAAAGATGGAAAGCCCTGGCTTTGAGAGTGTTTCCTGCCTTTCCCATTGGTAGACAGGAGTCGCAGTGATTCAGCTGTGGGTGTTTGGGTCTCTCTCAGGATGGTAAAGTGGTTAGATCCCAGCCTGGGTGCAGTATTTCCTTCAACATCCCTTGGTGCACTGACCAGTGCCTTGAAGCAGAGTGCACATCAATGAACCATCTATTTTTCAGGATGAAGGCACCTCTTTCAGCCAGGGGAGGGAGGCCAGCTCGTTATACATCCCTGCACTGACTCTAGGTGACTAAGCACCAAGCCCTCAGGGGCAGAGGGACTTCCTTTCCTCTGCGATACCAAACACTGAGAGGCATAAATTGCCTCAGGAACTGACTGGGAACTGCACACCAATATTTGGACCTGGAACACAGCCCCATGCAGCCTGGAATTTTCAACGTAAACAGAGTACATTCTTCTGAAGCCCTTGCTTTGAATCACTCCCAGGAAAAACCTAGTTTGAGAAAAGAGCAATAAAATGGAAATAGGCACCCGGAAGACCAAAGCCCTTCATTACAGAAGAGAATGGGATAAAATTAGAATTAAGTGCCTACCCCTATCTCCTGGCAGGCTGGCTGTCCGGGGAGTAAGCAACACCTGACAGCTTATGGAAAAGGAAACCTCCATTGCCTACTCATAAGAGTGAAAATCTGCAGGAGTTCTGTATTTTCCTTACAAAACAGGAAAAGTTGTATTTGGCTATTTTTCCTGTTCTTCCTATCAGGAAATGAAAGCACCATAGATGTAGAGGCAAGGGTTTCCTGCTCCCAGCTGGTGGTGAAGTGTTTGGACCTGAACCTGATACAGTAGTTCTTCAAAGGGCCTTTTCTGTGCTGACCAGGTCTGAAGGATAGTTTGCATAAGGGAATCATGTTTCACACAGAATGAAGGCATGTCTGCCCTTGACTGCACTTAACCAGAGCTGGTCAAGAACCAAGCACTCAGGAACAACAAGGCCATCCTTCCTTTGATTTGAAGTTAGTTTGTTCTCCCATAACAACAGACCACAGTGGGAGTTTAGCACCAGTCTTTGGGTTGTACTTGTGTGAAGTGAGTGACAGCTCAATGGTCTCTGGAAGTGACCCAGGACTTAGAAAATAAATAGCAAACTGGTGGGTATGGCTACAAGGGAGGCCAAAGCTCTACATTACTAATGGGAATGAAATATGTTGGCCATGTATATCTACTTTCATTTCTCCTTGCTCCATGTGTAAGGTCAATCCCTTCCCAAAGCTCTGACACTGCCTACTCACATCTATCCACATCCAACTTGGCACCTTCATATGCCCTAGGCTTCTCATTGTGAAAAGAGGTGTAATAGGAAGTTACAAGAGGTCCTGTTGCCAATTTATACCAGACTCACCGGGACTCAGCCAGAGGCCCCAGTACAAAGTGGAGGATATTGCTCTGAGACACTGACTCTGAATAGACTCCAGCGAGATGTTAGTTTGAAGAAAAGAGCAAAAGGATGGAAATAGAGGGCTAAAGTGCACATTACCAAGGAGAGCAGAATGAAGCTGAGAAGGACATGCCTAGCAAAATCTCCTGAGAAGCTAACTGTTGTCTATAGTAAGAAACACCTGTCTGCAGGGACAAAGGGAAACATTCATTACCTACACCTGGGTGCCCATTTGGCACAAGGCTTGCACCTTTCTTTCAGAAAGAGAAGGAAGGCTCCTGACCTTGGCTCCTTTGTATGGCCTACACCTAAGGGCATAGAAAGGGCAGTGATTCAGCGGTAGCAGGTTAGTGGTCCCATTGGTGCTTTAGGTATTGTAACCAAGTCATGGTGCAGTATTCCTTATAAGGGCTTTGTGGGGCTGAATTGTCCTGTAGTCTACTGTGCATGCCTGATCCACCAGCCTTAGAGGATGAAGACATTTCAATCAGCCAGGGGAGGGAGGAAAGCTGGCTACCCACCATGGAGATTTCCATGGCCAGACAAGCAACAAGTTCTCATGGACAAGAGAGTCATTATTCTTTGAGATAAAGTAACTGATTGCTCTCACATAGCACAGGACCAGAGTGGTATTTCATCAAAAATCCATGAAGTGGCTGTGTGGCTGACAGACCAGTTCCACTTGGTTGTGACCTGACCTAGTTAAGAAACAAAAAATGGATGGAAAGGGCTATAAGGAAGGCCAAGCTTCTACATTAATGAGGAGATTAGAATAAAGCTGGGAATGAAGTGTCTAACATAGTTTCTCCATCAAACGGAAGTAAGGCCAGCTCCCTTCGAAACCCTGGCATTGCCTACACCTGGATACTCTGCTGGGCACCTTCAAGGACCCTATGCCTCCCATTGTCAGCATACTTCTGAAAAGCAAATAATGATGGGTCCTGTGCCTCAAACTATGCCAGAGAACTCCCGACTTGGCCAGAGTCCCCTACATAATGGAAAACATATTTTTCTGACACATTTACTCTGAATTACACCTCAGGAGAAACTAGTTTGCAACTGTTAGCATTAGGGACCATGAGATGGTAGTGACCTCTTTGCCAGTAGTGTAGAGCACCCCCCGAAGGGTTGAGTTGAGGATGAGTGTTAGGTGAGGATGAGGCTTATGGATTGTGTTCCTAGGCCTCTGAGGTGATGGTGAGGTTTAGGGTTGGGTATTGTCCACAGTCCTTCACTCCAGTTCCATCCTAGTTGCAAAGAACACAACTGCCTTTTCTATTCCTGACTGAGTAATCTTTCATCAGTCTTGTGTTCCAAATTCCTTATTTGGTAAGACCTGAGACCTGGGTCTGGGTAGGGATAGTCATGACTAGGGTTAGGGTTAAGGCCCAGCAGTTTGTAGGCGTCAATCCAGAAACCTCAGCAGTACAGAAACCTCCCTGGAGGGTTGCTTTGAGGGCAAAATTCAGGAATTAGTCTCAATTCAAGGGCTAAGCTCATTGTGTGGTCTAGAGTTAGGATTGTGCTCAGAATCCTGTTCTCAAGGCTGCATGCCAGTCCTTGCATTCCAGTCCTTACAAATGGCACACTATCCTTTCTTTCTAGCTAAGTCACCTTGTATCATTCATGTGTCTCAATTCAGTTGTGTCTTTGGAACTAGCACTCAGGCCCAAGTAGGGCCAGGGTGATGGCTAGGATTAGGGTGAGGCTGTTGAAAATTATAAAGGTCTATATGCTGGCAATGCAAAGACCTACATGGAGTGATCAGTTGAGCCTGAGTGTCCAGGTGTCCATCAGGGTTTGGTTTGGAGTAAAGGGCTAGGCTGATTTTGTGGTCTACATTATGTTTGTCACCAAGAATCATACATCTGGGTCCATCGTGGTCTTTGCAAATGGCAAAATTTCCTCTTATGGACTTGGCTGAGCAACTTGGGTCAGACTAATTCCTGAATTTTGCCCTCAAAGCAACCCTCCAGGGAGGTTTCTGCACTGCCGAGGTTTCTGGATTGATGCCTACAAACTGCTGGGCCTTAACCCTAACCCTAGTCATGACTATCCCTACCCAGACCCAGTCATGTGTTCCACATCTGTAGTTTTGTCAGACCTAGCATTCAGTGCCATATGGGGTCAAGGCTTTGGCTAAGGTTATGGTTAGGGCGAGGAAAATGATAAAGGTTTACTTCTTGCAGTGGGAAGATACACAGAAGGCTCAGCTGATGTTAAGTGTCAGTGTGAGGGTCAGCATTAGGTTCTGCTTCAGGTCTGATCTTTGCAACAGCACCATTTCTTATGCGTCTGGTTGAGCCATTTGAGTTGGTCATTTGTCTCCAATCCATTGTTTCCTAAGTCTTGAAATGTGGGCTTGGAAGACCACATCCATGGGAAAGGTTAGATTTAAGACTCAGGAGACAATAGAGCCCTATCTGCCAGCAAGGCACAATGCCCTCACTGTAGAGGTCTTTTGAGGACAAGGGTTATGGTGAGGATCAACCTCGGTGCAGCCTAGGGTGCAGGGACTGGGCTGCTGGTGTGCAGCCAAGTTAGATTTTCTGTTGGAATCATATTCTTTTTTCCATACCAGTCATGGCCAGGGGCATGGATTCCTTCTGTGTTCCTGGCTGAATAATCTTGCATTGGTTATGTATCCCAAATCGGGATTTTCCTCAGACATAGGATTTGGGCCAGGTTAGAACCAGTGCCAATGCTAGAAATAGGGTAAGGACTCAGGAAATGGTAGGGGCCTATCTGCTGGCAGGGAAAAGCCCTACCTGGAGGACTGAGTAGAGGGCGATGGCCAAGGTGAAGGTCAGTCTTCAGGTTTACATTCAAGGGCTAAGCTGTTGTGGATTATGGTAAAGGTTTCACTCTGAAACCTTGGTCCAGTTATTGGAAAAGGCATCAATTCCTAGTACGTACATGGTCAAGTAATCTCGCATCAGTTCTGTGTCCCCAAATCATGGTTTCCCCACATCTGGAATTTGGAACCAGGTAGGGCAGAGCCATGGCTAAGGCTAGGGTTAGGGCCTATTAAATGATGGGGACTATCTGCCAGCAGTGTAGAGCCTTCCTTAGGGGGCTGAGGTGAGGGTGAGTTTTAGGGGGATAGTTATACATAAGGTTCTGTTCAGGGGCTATGCTAATAGTGTGAGTTAGGGTAAGATTCTCCCTCAGACTAAAACTCCCTTGTTCCATCCTGGTTGTTGCAAATGGCATGATTGTTTTTTCTCTGCTTGGGGCTGAATAACCTTACATCAGTCATGTGTTCCATTTCTGTTGTTACCTCCAACCTGAGATTCAGGCTTGGAAAGAGTCAGATCCATGACTACTGTTAACTTTAGGCACTGGGAGATGGTAGCAGCATGCCCAGCAATGGTACATTGCACTCCACAAAGGTCTCAGAGGACAAGTGTTAGGGTGAAGTTCAGGCTTATGGATAATGTTCAGTGTTAAGGTGATAAGTACAGCACACAATTTCCAAATGAACCACCTCTCATATACCACTCAAACACACTCCACATACACACCACACACACCAAACCCAAACCACATATACAGAAGACAGATGTACCTTACAGTGGGGGAAGAAGAAGAAGAAGAAGAAGGAGGAGGAGGAGGGAGGAGGAGGAGAGTCGGAGGGAAAGGGAGAGGAGGAAATGAAGGATGAAGAGAGGGAGGAGGACGAGGAGAAGAAAGTTTAAAACTGTGTGGAAAGATCTAAAACTATAAAGAACTTATCAAACTCAGCACCCTCAAAACAAATAATCCAATGAAGAAATGGGCAAAAGAAACACATACAGACTTTTCCAAAGAAGACATTCACATGGTAACAGACACATGAAGAGATGCTTTGCATCACTCATCACCAGGGAAACCAAAACCACAATGACATACCACCCTGTTTGAATGGCTAAAATTAATAACTTGGCAACTGCAGATGTTAGCAAGGATGCAGAGAAAGAGGGATCCTTTTGCACTTCTGGTCGGAATGCATAATGGTGCAGCCACCCTGGAGAAGAGTATGGAGGTTCTGCAAAGAGTTAAAAATGGAAGTACCCTATGACTCAGCAATGGCACTGCAAGTAATCCAAAGGGTACAGGAGTGGTGACTTGAAGGGGCACAAACACCTCAAAGTTTATAGCAGCCTTATGGACAATAGCCAACGTATGGAAGGAGCCCAAATATCCTCCGACTGATGAATGGATAAAGAAGATGTGGTATATATGTAAAATGTAATATTACTCGGTGATGAAAAAGAATGAAATATTGCCATTTGCAACAAGGTGGATGGAACTAGAGTGTATAATGCTAAATGAAGTGAGTCATTCAGAGAAAGACAAATATAGCATGGTTTCACTCATGTGGAATTAAGAAACATAACAGTTGAAATTAGGGGAAGGGAAGCAAAAATAAGATAAAAACAGAGTGAGACACAGCATAAGTGACTCTTAACGTAAACAAACTGAGGTTTGCTCATGGGGTTTGAATGGGGGATATGCTAAATGGGTGATAAGCTATAAGGGGACACTAGTTGCGATGAGCCTTGGGAGTTATATGTAAGTGATGAATCACAATTCTATTATTGAAATCATTATTTTACTCTATGTTAACTAGCTTGAATTTAAATTTTTAAAAAGTTCATGGGAAAATATTAGAATGAAAACATAATGGTCCAAAACTGCTGGATGCAGCAAAACAAATTCTAAGGTGAAGTTTTAGCAATACATGTCTACTTCTAGGTGCAAGAGAAATGTCAGGTAAGCAACCTAATCTGGAATTCAAAGGAGCTAGCAAAGGACAACCATAAAACCTAGAACCAGCAGAAAGAATGAAATCATGAAGATTGGAGCAGGTATAAATGATAGAGAAATGAAAGAAAAAAGAGAAAAAAAAAAGAAAGAAGACAAAAACAATAAAAGGGATGAAAGAAAGGAGAAGCTGGCTCTTTGAAAAAAAATCAAAATCAAAAATCAAAAACTCTTTCTAGACTTATCACAGAAAAAAAGAAAACACTAAAATAACATAAAATAACAAATGAGTAAGGAGAAATAACAACCAACACCACAGAAATACAATCTCGTGAGGGGATATTATGAAAAACTACGTGCCAGTGAATTGCCAACCTAGAAGAAATTATTAAACTCCTAGAAACATATAAAGGACCAAAACTGAAACAGGAGGAAACAGAAAATTGGAACAGACTGGTACCCAGTAAAGAAATCAAGTCAGTATTGATAAAGTTCCAACATGCAATATCCAGAATAAGATGGCTTCACAGACAGATTACACCAAACCCTTAAAGAAGACTTAACACCCATTCTTCTTAAACTATTCCCAAAAATACAAAAGGAAAGAAAACTCTGAATTCATTCTCTGAGGCCAGAATTACCCTGTTACCAAAACCAGGTAAAGACACCATTACAAAAGAGAATTATAGGCCAATATCCCTGATGGACCTACATGCAAAAAATCTCAATACAAGAATAGCAAACATCATGCAACAATGCATTAAAAAATCATTAACCAAGGTCAACTGGGATTTATTCCTGGGTCACAAGTGTGGTTCAATACTCAGAAGCCAATCACTATGATACATGATATCAATAAGAGGTAAGGAACCAAAAGATCATTTCAATACATGCAGAAAAAGCATTTGGCAATGTACACCATCCATTCACTATATTAAAAAAAGCCCTTCAGCAAAGTATGTTTAGAGGGAGCATACATAACTCAACATACTAAAGGCTATCTATGAAAAACATAGCTAACATCATCCTTAATAAGCAAATACTGAGGGCTTTTCCCATAAGGCAGGAAAAACACAAGGATGTCCACTCTCACCACCTGCACTCAATGTAGGACTTAAATACATAGCCAAAGAAATCAGACAACAAAAAGAAATAAAAAGAAATCCAATGAAGTGTGGAAGAAATAAATCTCTCATGTTTCCAGGATAACATATACCAAACCCTAAAGGCTCCACAATAAAAATGGTTCAGACCTATATGTGAATTCAGTGAAGTCTCAGGATCCAAAATCAATGTACAGAAATTTGTTGCATTTCCCAAGATTAAAAATGAAGCCACAAAAAGAGAAATTAAGAAAACAATCTGATTTACAGTTGTGCTCAAAAGAATAACATTCCAAGAATAAATAACCAAACAGAAGAAAGACCTTTCCCTGAAAACCATAAAACACTGATGAAAGAAATTCAAGATGGCACAAAGAGATTTTTTTTAATGTTTTTTTTGAGACAGAGAAAGATAGAGCATGAGTGGGGGAGGGGCAGAGAGAGAGGGGGACAGAGAATCCTCAACAGGCTCTTGGCTCAGAGCTGTCAGCACAGAACCTGAAGCGGGGATCTAACCCACAAACCATGAGATCATGACCTGAGCTGAAGTCGGATGCTTAACCAACTGAGCCACCCAGGCGTTCCAAGATTACACAAAGAGATAGAAAGACATTTGAGCTCATAGATCAGAAGAACAAATATGTTTGTAATGTCTATAGTCCCCAGGGCAATCTACTCATTTAATGCAATTCCTATCATTTTTCACAGAACTAGAACAATCGTAAAATTTCTATGGAA
Organism: Panthera onca; assembly: GCF_046562875.1. NCBI lineage: Eukaryota > Metazoa > Chordata > Mammalia > Carnivora > Felidae > Panthera > Panthera onca. The sequence goes on along the minus strand of NC_138341.1, from coordinate 89,815,910 downwards.
CCATAAGAGACCACGAACAGCCAAACACTCCTGAAAGAGAAAATCAAAGCTGGATGCATGGCAATTGCAGACTTCAAATTGTATTACTGGCACAAAAATAGACACACAGATCGAGGGAACAGAAGACATCCAAATGACTAACAGACACACGAAAAGATACTCAACATCACTCATCATCAGGGAAATACAAAGGAAACCACACAATGAGATACGAACTCACACCTGGCAGAAGGGATAAAATTAATAACACAGGCAAAAACAGATGTTGGCGAGGATGTGATGAAAGGAGAACCCTTGCACCTAGGTGGTTAGGTTCCTTAAGCGTCCAACTTTGGCTCAGGTCATGATCTTGCTGTTTAGGGTTCGAACCCTTTGTGAGGCTTGGTGCTGACAGTTCAGAGCCTGGAGCCTGCTGAGGATTCTGTGTCTCCCTCTCTCTCTGCCCTTCCCCCTCTCCCCCTCTCAAAAATAAATAAAAACAATAAAAAAAGGAAGGGGAACCCTTTAACACTGTTGGTAGGAATACAAACTGGTGCAGCCACTCTGGAGAACAGTATGGAGGTTCCTAAAAAAAATTAAAAATAAAACCACCCTATGACCAAACAATTGCACTACTAGGTATGTCTCCAAAGGATACAGGAGTGCTGCTTCAAAGGGGCACGTGCACTCCAAATTTATAGCAGCCTTATTAACAATAACCAAAGTATGGAAAGAGCCCAAATGTCCATTTACTGATGAGTGGATAAAGAAGCTGTGGTACACACACACTGGAATACTTCTAGGTGATGAAAAAGAAGGAAATCTTGCCATTTGCAACAGCATGGATGGAACCAGAGTATATTATGTTAAGTGAAACAAGTCAGTCAGAGAAAGACAAGTATATATGAATTTACTCATGTGGAATTTAAGAAACACAACAGATGAACACAGAGGAAGGGAAGGAAAACATAAGATAAAAATACAGAAGTGGGGCAAACCAAAAGAGACTCTTAAATATGGAGAACAAACTGAAGGTTGCTGAAGGGTGTTGGGAGAGGGGATGGGCAAATGGGTGATGGGCATTAAGGAGGACATTTGTTGGGCTGAGCTCCTAGTGTTATGTGTAAGTGATGAGTCACTGGGTTCTCCTCCTGAAACCAAAATTACACTGTTAGCTAATCAACTTCAATTTAACTAAATGAGGTTTAAGAGATAGAGCAGAATAGAAAAACAGATGCACACACAAATAATGTTCTATTAGTCTTCAAGTAAGCAGGAAGGAATATCCAATATCTTTTCATGGTGCTGGGAAAAGGGGACAGCATCATGCGAAAGAATGAAAGTGAACCACTTCCTTACACCATACACATAAATAAGCACAAAATGGATGAAAACCCTAAATGTGAGACCTGAAACCAGAGAAATCCTACAACAGAACACATGTAGTAACTTCTTTGACATCAGCCACAGCAACTTCTTTCAAGATATGTCTCCTGCGGAAAGAGAAACTAGAGCAAAAATAAACTCTTGGGACTATATCAAATAAAGAGCTTCTTCACAGTGAAGGAAACAATCAACACTAAAAAGCAACTTATGAAATGGGAGAAGGTATTTGCAAAGGACATATCTAATAAGTTGCTGATATCCCAAATGTGTAAAGAACTGATATAAAACAAACACCGTCCCTCCCCCCAAAATAATCCAGTTACAACCTGGGCAGAAGACATGAACAGACATTTCTCCAAAGAAGATATGCAGATGGCCAACAGGCACATGAGAAATGCTTATTTATCATCAGGGAAATGCAAATCAAAACCAAAGTGAGATACTACCTCACACCTGTCAGTATGGCAAAATTCAACAACAAAAGAAGCAGTGTTGACAAGGATGTGGAGAAAAGGAACTATTCTTGGGAATGCAAAGTGGCCACTGTGGAAAACAATATGGAAGCTCCTCTAAAAGCTAAAAATACAACTACCTTATGATCCAACAGTAGCACTACTGGGTATTTACCCAAGCTATAAAAGAACACTGATTCAAAAGGATATATGCACCTGTGTATATATTGCATGATTTGAAATAGTGGAGATACGGAAGCAGCCCAAGTAGCCATCAATGAATGGATTATATATATATTCCATATATATAATGGAATAGTATTCAGCCATAAGAAGGAATGAAATCTTTCCATTTTCAAAGACATGGATGGAGCTACAGAGTATGATGCTAAGTGAAATAAATCAAAAAAAAGACAAATACCATAAAATAATTTCACTCATATGTGGAATTGAAGACATACACAAGCAAAGGAAAAAAGAGAGAGAAAGAGAGCAACAGCTAGGAAACAAATTATTAACAATAGAGAACAATCTGACAGTACTAGAGGTGGATGGTGGGAGGTTGGTGAAATTGGTCATGGGGATTAAGAGGTGTACTTGTCATAATGAGCACAGGGTGATATTGTAGACCTGAAACAAATATAGCTCTGCACATTAACTGACTGGATTTGTAGAAAAAAAAAGAAAATACACTGAAAAAAAATAAAATTAAATGAGGACCTATCCATTCATTTACTAGGTGAATTACATGAGAACTGAGTTATGGCACTCTTGCCATTCCTGCAGTGGGTTAAGAGCTACCTTGGAGGAAGTTACAGTGTCCTCTAAGGCACAGAGCACAGAGACTCCTCCTCATGTGGCCTCCTCCTGCTCCCTTGCATATAGAAATATTTAGCTGTAATTGTACAAGCGTTGAAGAAAAACCAGGATGAAAATAATCTACGGATAGATATAGGAGGCTTTGCAGTGAATAACAGTGGGAAATAATCCATGCTTGCCATCGTGGGCCTGTACTTGTGATGATCTTGACCCAACTCAAATACAGGTTCATTTTGTATGAATTTCTTTACCACCCATCCTTGCTCTGTGCCCACCACTATATCTTTATTACTGACCATGACAAAATGTGACCTGTGCCATGTGGAGATAACTTCCAATGAGGAAGACAGAAGTGAAAGGGGGCGTCCATGGGGTTAGGAGGGATGGTAGACAATAGCAAAGGGTCATTTAAAATAGAGACCTGCACTTCAAAGAAAACTTCTCCCAAAAGGAAAATGTAGCACATAGGTCTTGTAAAAGGAATGAAGTAGAGCTTTTGGAAAAGTATATATATATTGAACAAAAGCTGTGTGATAATGTCACCAGTGTATTTACTCCTAGAACAAAAAATTAAACCGGAATGGACTGGGTACTCTCTGGCAATTTGTCTCACCAAATTATAGCATGTTGGCAGAAAACTTCTAGGCCTCTTTAATTTTTCCAACAGCTTCTCTAATCCTGTGACAATGAAATCATTCTCTTTGGAAACTTCCATTGTGTCATCTTCCTTATAGACTTCCCCTTCTTTGTTTATGAAGCAGCTTAAGCAAATCCAGGTTACAGTTGCCAGTGGCTTTCTGTATCATTTGGAAAGACAACATAAGGAAAATGAAGAAACTAAAATCCTGGCATTCAAAGCTAGTCACAGCCTGTACTATTTTTCGACATTGGAGCATTTTTTTCCACAGAGTGGAATCAATGTGAATTTGGTTATTTGGTTGGGTAAACTGTTTTGTTTTTGTTTTTATTTTCATTTTAACTGAGTAAATCCTACTCCATATCTTTAAATATCCATTCATATTGGTGTTCAAATTTTTTTCCTCTACTTCTCATAGGGAATAAATTTCACCGGCTCATAATGCCCTAAATAATACACAGAAATGACAACAAGTAACTATTGGAGTGCTCTCTAAATTCTTCCTTCAAAAAATCATGAGAGCGTGGTGGCACCAGTTTGTATTTCAATCCGCAGTGCAAGAGTGTTCTCATTTCTCCATATCTCACCAACAACTGTTGTTTCTTATGTTGTTAATTATAGCCATTCTAACAGGTGTAACGTGGTATCGCATTATGGTTTTGCTTTGCATTCCCTAATGATGAGTGTTTGAGCGTCTTTTCATGTGTCTATTAGCCATCTGGAAGTCTTCTTTGCAAAAGTGTCTCTTCGTGTCTTCTGCCCATTTCATATCTGGGTGGTTTGTTTTTTGGGTGTTGTGTTTGATAAGTCATTTCTACATTTGGGATCTTAACCCTTTATCAGATATGATGATTGCAGAGGTCTTCTCCGATTTGGTAGGCTGCTTTGAGTTTTTTTCATTGTTTCCTTCACTGTGCAGAAGCTTTTGGTCTTCATGAGAGTATTACTCAGTCACCAAAAAGCATGGATTCTTGCCACTTATAACTATGTGGGTAGAACTAGAATGTATCACACTAAGCGAAATGAGTCCATCTGAGAAAGACAAGGATAATATGACTTCACTCATATGTGGAATTTAACAAATGTGAAGGCGAGGAAGAGAAGAAATGATAGAGCTTAATGATAGAGAACAAACTGGGGGTTGATAGAGGGAGGTGGGAGAGATTGGGTGGATGAGTTATGGGTATTAAGGAGGGCACTTGTGATGAGCACTGAGTGTTATATGTAAGTGATGAATCACTGAATTCTAATTCTGAAACCAACATGTTAACTAATATTTAAATTAAAAAAAGAGGAAATGTATTAATAGCCACTCATTTTGTCATGGTCCATTAAAGGGTTTTGACACCAACATTTTTAAGGGGTATATCATGGTCCTGCTCCCAGAGGTTTTGGATCCTCTCTGAGGAGGTGTGCCATTCAGGGCACTTAATGTCAAAGTAGAGATAACACATGCCTACATGAATTACTTGTGCAAATCTCCAACCACTGTCTTTGGTTTCTAGAAGCAGACAGCTCACCATCAGAATCAAAGGTGATGGCAACTGAAATCATGGCAACAATGATCCTCCAGTAAGAGAGTTGAGGTCCCTCTCACTACTGAAACATGCATGCCCTTATCTCTAATGCCCAACAAGGGGTCTAGTTTCAGGAGTTTGGTGAAATATTTTGGCTGGGTGAGAAATTACAACAAATCCATTGTCCTTTGTTCATTTTTCTAATGATGAGTGAGGCTGCATGCTTATCACTTACAGCCATTTCCAAAATGTAGCCACTGTTATCACTTCTGGGTGATCCTACTGAACACACTCTCCTAGACTTCCCCAGGGGACAAAGACAGTGATCCATGTCTAGTCACCAAACTTCACTCCTTGTGAAACCACTAAACTGTTAGTGACTTCCTTCTAGCCAACAGAACACAGTTGGAGTGATCCGTTTCAGGATTTCATGGGATAAATTCTGCCACTTTCTTCTTAGTCTTGTGTTTTCTCCATCTCTGTCTGTCTCTCCTCTCTCTCTCTCTCCCTCCCTCCATCTGCTCTCTGTCCTCAATTGCTTTCTCTCTCCTCTACCCCTAAAATGGGGGATCATGCACTACTCGGGACTACTGTATGAGACCCCTATACAGGAGAGAAAGAAACAAGTTCCCAGGTCAAAAGATTGAAACATGCTTTCAGTTCAAACTGAATTGTGACATTGCTCGTGTGAGTGAGCTTGGGTTAAATTATCAGTTCGTTGAGTGTCCATTGACAACACAGTCCTGGCTTCATAGAGACTTTGAGTCAGTGTCATGCAGCTGTGCTGTACCTGGATTGCTCTCTCATAAAAATCTGCAGCTATTAAATATTTGTAGCTTTAATATTCAAGGTATTTGGATAATATTGTTACAGAGGAATGCATAACTAACAGTCTACTAGGTCCCAGCTCTGGTCTATTCTTTGCCTCCTTCCTTCCTCTCCCCTCCCAGGATCCCACAGACACATTTTCAACCTTTCGAATGTTTCTAATGGACAAACTCAATTCTGTCTCCTATTCTCTACACCAGCAATATCGTTTCCTGACACACTGTGGGCATGTGCAGTGTGTCTCCCTCTTGTCATTCTTACCTAAGCAAATGTCACCTCAGTGAGGCCTGTCATACCTTCCAGTGTCTCCCTACTCATTGTGTCCTAACAGCACACTCATTGTTTTCATGATTACAGATCTTGCCCTTTTTTTCAAATATCTTGTTTTCATACCTTTGTTCATCTCCCCTCCAGCTAGACTGAGAGCAGCAGTCAGAATCAGGAACGACTGGCCTGTCCTCAGTGATAAGAAACCCTAGGCAAGTTCCCACTCTGGTGGTGTGCTGCCACACAGCAAGTAGTTTTTGATGTTGGAGAAGAAAGGTTCTTCTGTTACTGAGAACTCAGTGCCTGGCAGGACTGTGTTGACCCAGATGGTCACTGCCTGCTCTCTACTCACCTCCTGAAATACCTGAACTTCCTTCATCCTGAGATACTAATGGTTTGTCAGTGCAAAGTCCATACCTTGCAGAGATAAGGATAGAAAAAAGTCAACTCAATAAGTAAAAGACCAGAGTGCATTTCCTGGGTGTGAGCCAGGAGCTAGACAAGAGTCCCTAAACCAACATTGTTCTATCACTGAAGGAAAGGAATGGAAAAGAGTGAAAGCCCTTTTGCACACAAGACTCTTAAGAGCAGCTAAAGGATGCTCCCCTTAGATCTGGCTGACTTATGTTGGTGAGGACACTGACTTTGCCTCGGGAAAAGTGCTAGTGTGCTCATATGAAGCTTTCTACAATTTTCCTCTGAGATGAAGAAGTTTGGACCTTGGTGCATCCCTTCAGATTCCCTTGCTCTTTCATTAGTGAGGATTTCATTAGGGGACATTCACAGACATAATCTAGGAGGATTTTCTGATTTTAGTCACGGAGTTATGACTAGTTCCCTGTTGGAAAGGCAGAGTGGTATACTACAGCTGGTTGGCTTTTCTAGTCATATATTGTTAAGGTAGCACTCATGGAAAATACATAGATCTTGTCCTGAAAATCATTTGGATACTGTAACAACCTCCCATTTTATAGTTATTCATGTCTTTTCAAGATGCTTGAAAACTTGACAGGATCTGAGGATCTGTCCGTGGCAAAACAAACACAAAAACAGGCCTGCGTGGCCAGAAACCTGAGTTCTGTGCCACTCATGCAGAGATGAACAAGCATACAAGGGAAAGTATCCTGGTGAAGAGCCAGGGGTCCCTTGGCCAAACATGTGTCAAAGTCACAATGACTAGACCAGAATCCCCGGTTGAGGACCCAGGATATGACTGTAAGACAATCACATGGAATGGACTGCAGGGAGGACTCAGAGTTAAAATAGAACAAAGGGGTGAAAATGGCTGGAGGGTGTGTCAGAGTTCAGCATCAGGGATAAAGATGTGATGTGACTAGCACAGTCTTCCACAGTTCTTTGATTCACTCAGGAAGGACAAACACCTGTGGGATTAGTCAAACAGTGATGTCCCCACGTTCCACCTGAAAGCTCCATCACCAAGAACCCTGCCCAGATTCTTCCTTCAGAAGCAGAGGGAAAGAACTGATGCTAAGTGTCCTGCCATTGCCAACAGTACACAGGGCAGCAGTGATATAGCTGTAGCCAAGATGTGCTCCTGGCTGATGGGCAAATGTTTGGAAGCAGGTCTTGGTGCAGGATTCCACCCAAAGGTACTTTCTGTGCTGACCAGATCCTGGAACAATCTGCCTATAAGAAACGTGCGTTTTGTCAAAAAGAAGGGATCTCCATTAGTAAGGGGAGGGAGTCGAACTGGATACCCATATATGTGCATACCTTGCCAGCTAAGCAACACATTGTGCTCAGGGAGAGAAGGGACATGTTTCTTCTGGGATATTAGACCAATATACCTTCAATTTCCTCAGGATTTGACTGGGAAACTGGCAACATACATACAGCCATGGCTCCTAGACACGAATGGAGACCTAACTAGAAAAGCAGCAATGGGATGTGCATGAATATTAGCAGTACTGCATCTCCCAGGGGAATTGCATCCATCAGCAAAAAAATATATTTCGTAATCAACTCTTGATGCAGACAGGAGCCCGGATCCTTTCCTAAAACTTCTGGCTCAGACTACACACAAGCATTCTTTACTGGGCACTTGCAGATGCTCTAGGATTGGTGATGTCCACAAACTCTGATACCCAAACTGCAAGGCCCATTTGGCCACTCACCAGGATGGTACCCAACTCAGAGCTTAATAGGAAATGATATGACTTTGAGACAAGGGCTTTGAAATGATTTCAGGGAGACCCTTGTTTCCAAGGAAGATAAATTATTTATGATTCTTATAATAAACTACTAAAAACCAAGAGCTCAGGGACAGGAGCATCAACTGCCCTCTGGGACATGAGAAAGAACCCTCCACTGGCTAAAGATCTGCCTGCGAATTCACTTCCCATCCTTGTAACTGGGCCATGTATGGGACAGTCACATACACTCAGTGTGTAAATTGAGAATAAGAAAGAAAATAAAAAATGGGGAAAAATGACTAAAGGGAAATCAAAGCTGTACTTTCAAATGACCATGGGGGAAAGTGAGAGAAGGTGAGTCAGACCTACCCTTCCTAATGTCCCACACAGGAGGTGGCATCCACGTTAAACTCGGGTTTAGCCTACACACAAGCCTTCCCCCGGGTACCTTCACACACCCTGAAAACTGGCAGAACCACATCACGCTGAAACCAAATTGGGTAGGGCCCGATAGAATACCTCTATTCCCATCACAAACACACCACCAACACACCAGGATGAAAGAAGAGGATATTATTGAGACGCTGTACATGAATAATGTCCATACAAACCCTCTTTAAACAATAGGGTGGCAATGGAGACACACACTGCCAGAGATCTTCACCACACATGAGATTTGGAGAAAGTTGAGAAAAAAGTAGCCAACACAGACTCCTATCAAGCAGGTTTACACATGAGTCCCAGGTTCCTCTTGTGATCCCCACAAATCCAGTCACTCAGAGTCATAGCACCGACTTGCAAATGTGCAGTATGGACCAGCTCATGTGACTTGTGGCACAGATTGAGCCAAAGGGGCCCTGGCATTTTGGCTTCAGGACTCCATGGGCATCCGGGGTCCTAGGCCATTCGAAGGGGTCCAGCCAAGAACTGTGTGTATGGGTGGTCGGCCAGATGCAATAGGGGGGGGGGGAGATAGCCTCCCTGCCCAGGGAAAACGAAGTTTAACATGTCCCACCCAAACCGGTCACATTCTCATCGGATGGAAATGTTGAACGCACATTGGTCCAGGCTGGAGCCTTTCTCTCTCCATTACTTCCCTTCTGCCTGAGTCTTCCTCCAACCTGAGGAGCCACAGAGCAGGCACTCACTTCAGCGGGCACCAAGGGGTGGGCTTCGGGTTGCCACTCAGTTCCGAGCCCAGTGACAGCCATGAGCATCGGCTATCCCAAAGGGGAGGCTCCTATTGCTGAGCTTGGTGAATGGCGGTTTGTAACGTGAGGTGAGGAAGTGAGCAAACTTGCCTCATTGCTCTGCCTGATGGAGGGGCCTTCCGCCTGAAAAGCAGACCGCTCACACAGGAGCAGGAGGTTCCAGAGGCTGGTCAGCACAGAAAGAGCCCTTTACAGGGAGAGGGCCCAGTGCCGCTTTCCACACGTCAGAGGAAGACCTGGGGGCACCTGACTACACCACTGTCACTGCTCACTCCATTCAGTGATGGGAAAAGGAAGGGCAGCAATGTCCAGGGTTCTCTAGGCCCTTCTGAAGGAAGAAGGCAGGCTTCTTGCTGAAACGGCTCCCAGTTGTGGACGCTACATGGCACTGTTGCCTAAGGCTTCTGGTGTGTCCTCTTCTTCCCTCAGCCAGGTTGCTAGGAGCTGCTTCTGGACCCTCCCTTTGCCACATAATTCCCCTTTCAAACTCTGAAGAGCTCTGACCCTCTTTCTCCACCTTTACACATCTTTTGATTTCTTGTAGAGGCAAGATTCTTCCCATCATCCATTCAGAGTCATTGTCTCACGGTCATATCCTCTGCCTTTCACTTGGGAGTCTGATTCAGTCCCGGCTGGAGACTGTGGGACAGATTTTGGCCACAGGGCTCATTCCTCATCAATTCGTTGGGTTCCAGAAGTATGTGGTCACTCGGAGACCCAGGCCAATGGAAGGGTCCCCTCAAAGGGTGTTCATTTGTCAGTTGGGTGAGAGAGATTTGGGTAGGGAGCTGGCCTTCTTCTGGGCCAAGGGCAAATGAAGTAAGACACCTCCTTTCCAAGTGGCTCCCAACTCCTACTGTGTATGCCAAACTTTGGAGCCCCTTATGCCCATTGCCTTCACCTTGCTGCATTTCCAACCTTTTGTTTTCTCCCTGAGGAGCTATGGAGCTATCAGAAGCTCAAGGAGCTCAACCGGGTATGCATCAAACTCCCACTCTGCTCCTGTGCTCAGTGAGAGCCCTCAGGCTCTGAACTAACAAAGGAAAGATGGCCTTTATTCCCTGGAAGATTGGTGACTGTCCTGCTCTGGTATGGAAGGGGAAGGGGAGCCAGCTTGCTTCACTATCCTGGATGACTGCGTTGTGTTCCTTGTGAGAAGCAGTCAGTTTGCCCATGAGCAGTACGGACAAGGTGAGGGTCAGCCCAGGGGAAGCCCTTTCCAGGAACAGGGGATGATTTCCTTGTTCCACACTCCTGAGTAAGAGCCAGCAGAACTAGATACCTAGCTCAGAAGTGGGGCCTCGATCAACTGACAGAACGTGTGGGAGGGACAGACATAGCCAGAAATCTCTGTCTCCTAGAATCAGAATGCAGGGCACCCAGGTGTATTCCTTCAGAGGGCTCCCATTGCCTAACCCACAAGCACTGCTTATTCTGGCTACAGCCAGGTTGGTAGGAGACTGCTGGGTACTTATTCTCAAAATCCTCCACATCCCATATGTGAGGAAGCACTCTGGCAGTCTGGGTCTCAAGCTCCACCACTTACCATTGTCTTCAAAAGTGGTGCTGCATGATGTTTATCAGAGCCAGTGCCTTTGAATAATGTCATCCTCTTTCAGCCTCGGTGTCCAGCATAGTCCTTGTGGTTATGCTCTAGGTATTGCAATGGGCGCCCCCTCTCATTTTGGTTTCAGAATTATGCGACCATCTCCAAACCTAGGGTGTATGAAGGTTCCCAGGCGGAATGCTTGTGCTCATGGTTAGTCTCAGCCAGAAGGTAGGGCAGTGGATGCTGCGTCACCTGTGCTTACCGGGTGAGGGAAGATGGATATCTCTTCTTCGATTTGACCGGGGGCCTTTTGAATGCAGAACTTTGACATCCCCTGGTAGTCATTCTTATCCCATTTCTGCTTTTCTCTCTTGACCTCACTTCACACACCAAGACCATGGGGTGGCCTTGTAAACAAGAGTTGCGAAGATGCACATGTAGGTTCCAGAACATTCCTGAGTCTAGACAGGGCTCTCAGAGTTGGGTATCGCTGAAGAGACCTATACATTCTGTCCGTGAGCCCTCAGTTCAGAGCAAGCTACTGCATCGCAGGAATGGGTAGCCACATGGACCCCTGATCCTGATGGATGGACATAGCCTCAGGCAGAGGAAGAGACAGGATGTGCCTGTGCAGCCTGCTCCATGACTTGACCAGAGAACTCAAAGTCTTTGGAACGTCTCCTGCACCAGGCCTTGTTCTCATCACTCGATCCTCCCATGGAAGCACCTTCTTCATATCTCGGTGTCACTGGGGCCCTCTCTTCTGATACGACGGGCAGAGAAGCACACAAAAGGCCACAGTTGCCCTCTACTTCTTGAGGAGGAATGTGGGTCTCTTGTTCACAGGGCTCCGAGTGGCTCCCTTTGCACAACACCTGTAGCCAAATCCCACAAAAGGTCTTCTGACTTGTGAGCAAGCCAGCTTGCTAATATATCGTGCTTGTCAGTTTGTTCTAAACGTTATCCCATTCTCATCCTTAATGAAGAACTCTTGCCCTAGGCTTATCAAATCTCATGATACTGCTGTTTATATGTCAAGGTATGCCTTGGGCCTCATACGTTTCAGTCTTGCACAGTAATAGATGGGTCTTGCAAAAGTCCAGGGTGGACCAGCCCGTGGGTAGTATGTTAGAGGTTGAGGTAAAAGGGCCGGCATATTTGTTTCAGGACTACATGCAGCATATGGGCAAGGTAAGGGGTCCAGCTGAGATCTGTTTGTGTGGAGGATGGGCCAGAGGTATTAGGCGCATGCTGGCCTCCATGCTGGGCCTAGGGGGGAAGGAAGTTTAACGTGTCCGGTCCACGTTGATCACATTCCCATTTGCTGGAAAGGTTGCACACTTGGGTCCTGGCTGCAGCCATTCACTTTCCCTTAATGCCTTTCTGACTCGTTCTTTGTTCACCTTTATGAACCATGGAGCTGGCATTCACTCAGCAGGAACCAAGGGGTGGGCGTCAGCTACCCACCTGGTCCCCTGCTCAGTGACAGCCATGAGCATCAGCTATCCCAAAGGAGGATAGCCCTCGTATCCCTGAGCTTGGTGATGGGCTGTTTGTAGCAAGAGGTGGGGAAAGGAGCAAACTTGCCTCATTGCTCTGCCTGATGGAGGGGCCTTCCTTCTGAAAAGCACAAAGTTGACACAAGAGCAGGAGACTCCAGAAGCTGGTCAGCTCAGAAAGAGCCCTTTACACCAAGAGGGCACTGATGCCCCTTTCCACTCTCTGGGGCAACAATGGGGGCCACGTGGCAGCCATAGCACTGTCACTGCTCACTCCGTTCAAAGATGGGAAAAGGAAGAAAAGCAGACAAAGTCCAGGACTCTCTAGGTCCTTGTTCCACTGTTTTCAGTACATGGCACTTCCCGAATGCATAGGACCCTCACAGGGTTGGGAAATTTTTCTCAATGAAACCAGACGTTCCTTGAAAAGTGCTTTCTCGACCGTCTTGTTTCACAGAGTTGAATATATGGCCCCTCACACATAGACCCCTCATGGGTTTTCAAACACTTTTTTCCTAAACTTAGTGAAACAAGATGTTAGATGGGAGATCGTTTGTCCACAGTATTCTCTCACAGTGTCGAGTAAATGTCCCTTTGCCCATCGATCCCCAACCAAGGTTTTCACACCCTTCTACCTTGGTGATAAAAGATGTCAGTTGCAAGATGTTTTCCACAAAGTGCAATTTGATGGAGCTGAGTTCTAAGACAGTTTCAGCAAGCGTCTTCATACTTTTTCGAACACTTCTAACTTAGTAAGCTGAGGTGTTATTGGAAAGACAGTTTCCCCACAGTGTTGTTTCACAGTTAGGTATATGACACTATTCGCCTAGGCCCCGCAGGCGTATTCAAACACTTGTAACTTAATGAACCCAGATTTCAGGTGAAAGAAGGTTTTTCCCACAGTGCCATTTCGCAGAGTTAAGTGCTTGCCTCCTTCCTGGTAGGTGGAGAAAAAAGAGTTGAAACCATTTTTTTTTTTTTTGCCTGGGGAAATCAGATGTTAGGTGAAAGATACTTTGTCCCCAGTGTTGTTTCACAGGGTGGAGTCCATGGCACTTTCCGCCTAAGATGCGCATAGGTTTTCAAACACTTCTAACGGTGAAAACAAGATGTTGGTTGAAAGACGGTTTTTCCACAGTAATCTGTCACTGTGTTGAGTATAAGTCATTGTCCTCATTGTTCCCCGCACAGATTTTTCAAACATTTTTAACTGAGTGAAAAGAGATGTTAGTTGAGAGATGGTATGGCAACCGTGTTGTTTCACCAAGTTGAGTATCTAGAGCACACCGTGTAGGCACTGCATTTGATTTCAGAATTCTCACTTAGTGAAACCTGATGTTGGAAAGTTTGTCACCACAAGGCTGTTTCACAGAAGTGAATATATGGTGCTTACGACACAAGCCCCGCAGAGTTTGTCAAACAGTTCTAAGTGAAACGAGATGTTAGTTGCAAGATGGTTTCCCCACACTGTTGTTTCACAGAGTTGAGTAAATGGCATGTACCGTGTCGGCTCCGCATAGGCTTTCCAAGAGTTTTCAGTGAGTAAAATCAGATGTTGGTTGAGTGCTTCACCGCAGTGTGGGTGGACAGAGTGGTGTATATGGCACTTAATGTGTAGGACCCCTGCGGGGTTTCAAACACACCAAACATAGTGAAACCTGATGTGTGCTGGTGAAGTTTCAGCACGCTGTTGCACAGAGTTGAGTACATGGCACTTTCGTTATTGGCCCCGCATAGGTTTTCAAACAGTTGTAAGTTGGGAAACAAGTTGTTAGTTGAAGGATGGTTTCCCCACAGTATCCTTGCCAGAGTTGAGGAAACGGCACTATCCTCCTAGGCCCCGCATACACTGTACCCAAACCTTTCTAACTTAGTGAAACCAGATGTGGGGTGATGGTTTCCCCACAGTGTCGTTTCACAGAATTGAGGGTATGGCACTTTCCGTGTAGGTCTTGCAAAGGATTTCAAAGCATTTTGCCTTTGTGACACCAGATGGTAGTTAGGTGAAAGGTACTTTCTCCACATTGTTTCTCTCAGATTTAAGTATACAGCCCTTATCGTGTAGGTCCCGCATAGGTTTTGAAAGAGTTCCCACTCAGTGAAACCAGATGTTAGTTGAACGTTGGTTCATCCCCGGTATTCTCTCATGCCCTCAAATATCTGTCACTTTCCTCATCGTTGCCCGCATAGGTTTTGAAACACTTCTCACTTAGTGAGATGAGATTTTAGTTGAGAGAAAGTCTCTCCACAATATTTTTACACAGGATGGAGTGTATGTCACAGCCACCATTTCACCCTGCAAATGTTATCACAAACTTCGAACTTCGTGTTTGAAAAACCTATGCGGGGGCCTATGCAGATAGTGCCATATGCTGAACGCTGTGAAACAACACTGTGGGGAACGCATCTTCAGATATCATCTGGTTTCGCTGTTAGAAGTGTCTATAAACCCATGGGGGTCCGCCACGAAAGCGCCATAAGCTCAAGACTGTGAAACACCAGTGTCCCGACACTATCTTTCAACTACCATCTGGCTTCAGTACGCTAAAAGTGTTTGAACGATTTGCAGGGCCTATTGGGATACTACCATACAGTCAACTCTGTGAGGCAACACTGTGGTGAAACAACCTTTCAACTTACGTCTGGTTTCAGTAAGTGATTAAAACCTATATGGTGCCTACAGGGGAGGCGCCGTCTGCTCTCCTCTGTGAGGCAACACTGTGGGGAAGTAACAGTTCAAGTAAATGTTCAACTAACGTTCAACGAACGCCTCGTTTCATTAAGTTAGAAATGTTTGGAAAACTTGCGGGGCCTTTACCGAAAGTGCCTTATAGTCTCTCAAACGGCACCATGCGGAAACCATCATCTTTCAACTAACATGTCGTACTGCCAAGTTAGACATGGTTGAATACCCATGTGGGGAACGATGTGGAAAGTGACATATACTCGACACGGTGGGAGAATACTGTGGACGAACCATCTTTCAACTAACATCTTGTTTCCCTGAGTTGGACGTGTTTGCAAACCTAAGGGGGCCTAGGAGGGAAGTGCCATATACTGCGATCTGTAGAGCCGCACTGTGGGGAAACCATCTTTCAAATGAAACCTTGGCTCACTAAGTTAGAAGTGTTTGAAAAACCCGTGCAACACCTACAAGGAAAGTGCCCTAGAGGCAACACTGTGAAACAACACTGTGTAGGAATCTTGGAACTCATATCATGTTTCACTGTTACAAGTGGAGAAATCCTGGGTCTGTCAGTATAAAGAACGCGCCATTGACTTAACTTTGTGAAACATCATTGTAGGGAAACTAACTTTCAAAAACCACTGGTTCAACTAAGTTGGAAGTCTTGGAAAACCCATGAGGGGCCTACACGGAAAGTGCCACTCAACTCTGTCACACATCACTGTGCTGAAACCATTGTTAAACATCTCGTTTCACAAGTGTAGAAGTGTTCGAAAACTTCTGTGGGGCTCATGAGTAAAGTGCCATTATCCTCTGTCAAACAGCACGTAGGGGAATAGGTCTGCCCACTAACATCACGTTTCACTAAGTTACACGTCTTTGAAAACCAATGTGGAGCTTACGCGGAAAGTGCCATATACTCAAATCTGTCAAGGAGCACTATGGGGAAGCGATCTGGCTCCTTCCATCTCCTTCCGCTAAGAATTGATGGAAACAATGTGTTGCCTAGGAGGATAGTGCCGTACACTCAACTCTGTGAAACAACACTGTGGGGAAAGCTTCTTTCAAAGAAACTACCACCCACTGTCCCCAAGTTAGACGTGCTCGAAACCTCTCCCGCCCCTGTGCGGAAAGTGCTGTGTACTCAGCACAGTGTAACACTGTGTGGAAACTATTTCTCAAGTAACATTTCATTTCACTGTTAGAAGTGCTTGAAAACCTATGTGGAACCTTTGGGGAAAGTGCCATACACTCAACCCGGTCAAGCAGCACTTTGGGGAACCAACCTTTCACCTAACATCTCTTTTCACCTGAGTGAGAACTGTCTGAAAACCTATGCGGGCCCTACCAGGTAAGTGACATATACTCAACTCTGTGAAACAACACTGTGCAGAAACCATCTTTCAACTAACATGTCGTTTCACTAGGGTAGAAGTGTTTGAAAACCTATGCGGGACCTATGCGGAAAGCACCTTATACCGTAATCTGGGAACTACACTGTGGGGAAACCTGTCTTTCCGCCACATCTTGTTTCGCTAAGGGAGAAGGGTTGGAAAACTTGTGCGAGGCCTATGCCGAAAGCGACATATACTCATCTTTGTGAAAGAAAAAAACAAAACAAAACACAACAACACCGTGGAGACGCAGCGTCTTTCAACTCACATCTGGTTTCACAAAGTAAGTTAAGATAGTTTGAAAACTTATGAATCACTCACAGGGAAAGGGCCACATACTCAACTCTGTGAAACAACACTGTGGGGAAAACATCTTTCACCTAATATCTGGTCTCACTAAGGGAAAAGTGTTTTTGACTACACATGCGGGGCCTAGGCAGACAGTGCCATAGACTCAACTCTGTGAAACAACACTGGGGTGAAAGACTCTTTCAACAAACAACTGGTTTCTCTAGGTTTGGTGTGTTTGAAACCCCTTATGGGGCCATCACGTAAAGTGCCATACACTCCGCTCTGAAATAACACCGTGGTAAAACATCTTTTCAACTAACATCTGATTTAACTGAGAACTGTTTGAAAACCGATGCGTGTGGGGAGGGGGCTACACGGCAAGTGCCATATACGCAACTCTAAGAAGCAACATTGGGGGCTGGGGGGAAACCATCTTGCAACTAAATGTCTCGTTTTCACTAGGTCAGTAGGGTCTGAAAGACTAGGCGGGGCCGATGCCGAAAGTGCCACACTCCCAGTTCTATCACGCTGTGCTGTGCAGAAACCATCTTTCAACTCAATGTTGCATCACGGAGTTCAAAATGTTGGACAACCCATGCATGGAACGATGTGGAAAGGGACATATACATGACACTGTGAGAGACTCCTGTGGACAAACCATCTTTGCGCTAACATCTCATTTCACCAAGTTGGAAGTGTTTGAAAACCTATGCGGGGCCTATTCCCAAAGTGTCATACTCTTTGAAACCACTCTTGAAAACAACGCCGCAGTGACACAATCTTTCAACTAACATCTGGTTTTGCTAATTAGGTGAGTACCGCTTGAAACCTATGCGAGGACTACAGGGTAAGTGCCGTATACTCAACGCGGAGAAACAACACTGAGGGGAAACCGTCTTTCAACTAACATCTGCTTTCACTGTGACAAGTATTTGAGAAAATAAGCGCGGCCTATGCCCAACGTGCCACACACTCAACTCTCAAACTGCACTTTGCGGAACCCAGATTTCAACTGACATCTTGTATCTCTGAGTGAGAATTGTTAAAAACCTATGCAGGGAACGATGTGGAAAAGGACATACAGCCGAGACTGGGAGACAATACCGTGGACAAACCGTCTTTCAACGAGCCTCTTGTTTCACTAAGATAGAAGCGTCTGAAAACCCATGCAGGGAAGCATGAGGAGAGTGCCATAAAACAACAGTTGTGCCGAACCATCTTTCCACTTACAGCATGTTTCACTAAGTGAGAAGTGTTGGAAATCTATCGGGAGTCTAAGCGGAAAGTGCCATCTACTCGACCATGTGAAAACACTGTGAGGAAGCCATCCTTCAACTACTATCTTGTTTCATTACCTTGGCAGTTGTTGCACAACCTAGCACAGCCTATGAGGAAAGTTACATGTACTCAACTCTGTCAAGTAGCACTTTGGGGAACCTATCTTTCAACTACCATCTCGTTTCCCTAAGGTAGAAGTGTTTGAAATCCCTGGCGGGGACTATGCGGATAGTGCCATATCCTCTACTCTGTGAAACACTGTGGGGATACCGTCTTGCAAGGAAGATCTCTCGTCACAAAGTTAGGCGTGGTGGTAACCATATACGGGGCCTGGGCAGAGTGTCATATACTGAACTCTGTGAAACAACATTGTAGGGAAACCATCTTTCAACTGACATGTCCTTTCACTAAGTTAGAGTTGTTTGAAGAGCAATGCGGGGACTAGGCAGAGAGTGTCATATGCTGGATTCTGTGAAACAACACTGTGGGGAAATGCTCTTTCCACTAACTGTCTCATTTCACGAAGTTAGAATTGTTTCAGAAACAATGCCGGACCTGCCATAGCCTCAACTCTGCCAACCAGCACTTTGCCAAGCACTAGTGTTTTGAAACTCTCTTTCAACTCTCATCTTGATTTCGCCAGGTGAGAACTGTTTGCAAACGTATTCGGGGCCTAGGCCAAAAGAGCCATATGCTCAGCCGCGTCGACTGGCACTTGGCAAAAATAATCTATCAGCTAACAGCTTGTTGCCCTAAGTTAGAAGTATCTGGAAACATACGCGGGGAACGCTGGAGAAAGTGACATATACACGACTCTGTGAGAGAATACTGTGGACAAAACCACCTTTCAACTACCATCTTGTTTCACTAAGAAGGATTTGAAAACCTATGCGGGAACTATGTGGAAAGGTCCACATACTCAACTATGTGCGAAAATACTGTGGACAAAGCATCTTTTACCTATCTGGCTTCAAGTTAAAATAGTTTGACAACGTATGGATCACCTACAAGGAAAGAGCCATATGCTCAACTCTCGAAACAACACTTGAGTAGGAACCACATTTCATCTAAGATCTGATTTCACTAAATTAGAAAAGTTAGACTACACGTGCGGGGCCTAGGCACATAGTGCGATATACTCCACTCTGCGAAACAGCACTGTTTTGAAACCCTCCTTCAACGCTCATCTGATTTCACTGAGACAGACCTCTTTGAAAACGCTTTCGGGGCCTATGCCAAAAGTGACCTATACTCCACTCTGTGAAAGAACACTGTGGTGAAACCGTCTTTCAACTCACATCTTGTTTCACTGAGTGAGAGAGACTTCTTTGAAAACCTAGGCGGGGCCTACACAGTAAGTGCCATATACTCAAGTTTGTGCAAAAGCACCGTGGGGAAGCCATCTTTCAACTGCCACCTCATTTCACCAAGTTAGAAGGGTTTCAAAAACTATGCGGGGCCGGTGACGGAACTGCCATATACTCGGCTCTGGCAAACGGCACTTTGCGGAAACCGTCGTTCAACCATTTCATATCACTACGTTCGAAGTGCTTGAAAACCTATACGGGGAACGATGTGGAAAGTGGCATGCATTTGACACTGAGAGAACACTGTGGACAAACTGTCTTTCAACTAACATCTCGTTTCACTCGATAGAAGCGTATTCAAACCTAGGCGGGGACTATGTGGCCAGGGCCAGGTAATCAACTCTGCGAATAAACAGCATGGACAAACAGCTTTCAACTAAATATCCAGTTTCACAAAGAAGACTCTGAAAAGCTATGCATGGAACTACTGTGGAAAGCGCCATGGACGCAACTCTGGACACATCACGGTGGGGAAAGCATGTTTCCCCTAGAATCTGCTTGGACGAAGTTCGAAACGCTTGAATACACATTCGGGACCAAGGCGGATGGTGCCATATACTCCACTCTGGGAGACAACACTGTGGTGAAACTCTCTTTCAACCAACTCCTGATTTCACCTTAGTGAGAACTGCTTGAAAATCTATGCGGGGCCTACAACGTAAGTGCCATATACTCTACTCTGTGGAAACAACACTGAAGGGAAGCCATCACCCAAAATCTGGTTTCACTAAGTCACAAATTCGTTGGACATACACGGGTGGCCTAAGGGATAGTGCCTTTTACTCAACTCTGGCAAAGACACTTTGTGTGGAAACGATCCTTCAATGAACATCTTGCTTCAGAAGTTAGAAGCGTTTGAAAAACTATGCGGGGCCAATGATGAACGTGCCGTATACTCAACTCTGAATGGAACAAACACCATGCTGAAACTATCCTTCAAAAATCATCAGGTTTCACTATGGTAGATGTGGTTCAAACCGCTTATGGAGCCGACACCTAAAGTGCCAATCTACACTGTGGTGAGACAGTCTTTCAACTAACATCTGAATTCACTGAGAACTGTTTGGACACTTATGCGGGGCCTACGCGTTCAGTGCCATTGACTGACCTCTGTTGAAGCAATGCTGTGGGGAAACCACCTTGCAGCTAACATCCCACTTCACTTCGTTGGAACTCCTTGACAAACTTGCGGGGCTTGCAGTGAAAGTGCCCTATGGTCAACTCTGTGATGCAACCCTGTGGGGAAAACCTCCCACTAACATCAGGTTTCACTAAGTGACAACTCTTTGAAGACAAGTGTGGCGCCTACAGGCCAAGGGCCATATTCTCAACTCTGTGAAACAACCCTGTCGCCAAACCGTCTTTCCACTAACATCTCGGTTCACTAAATTAGAAAGGTTTGAGATATCTATGTGGGGAACGATCAGGACAGTGACATATACTCGACGCCGTGAGAGAATAATGTGGACAAACCATCTTTCAAACAACAACACTGAGGGGGAACCATCTTTCAACTAACATCTTGTTTCCCTAAAATTAAAAGGTTTTCAAAACTCCGTGGGGCCTATGCCCAAAGTGCAATATACTCAACTCTGTCAAACTGCACTTTGCGGAAAGCATCTTTCAACTACTACCTTGCATCACTGAGTTAGACGTGTTTGAAAAGCTATGTGGAGAACAATTATGAAAGGGACTTGTCATTGACACTGTGAGAGATTACTGTGGAAAAGCCATTTTTCAACTAACATCTTGTTTCACGGTTAGAAGTGTTTGAAAAACTGTGCGCATCTTAGGCAGAAAGCACGTGTTTTCAACTCTATGAGACAGCACTGTGGGATAAACATCCTTCAGTTAACATCCTGTTTCACAAAGTGAAAATGGTTTCAAATCCTTTGCATGGCTTACGTGCAAGGAGCCATACACTTAACTCTGTGAACCCACACTGTGGAGAAACAATCCTTCCCTGAGTCAGAAGGGTTGGAATACATATGCGGGGCATAGACGGCGAGTGCCATGTGCTCGACTCTGTGAAACAACAACACCGTGCAGAAACCGTCTTTCCACTAACATCTCGGTTCACTCAGTCAGAAGTTTCTGAAAATGTCTGCGGGACCTGTGCCGAAAATGCCTTCTATAGCACTTGGCGGAAACCGTCTTTCAAGCAACATCTTTTATCACTAAGGTAGAAGTGCTTGAAAACCTTTGTGGGGATCGATGTGGAAAGGGACATGTGGAAAGTGCCATGTACTGAAATCGGTGGAAAAACACTGTGAGGAAACCATCTTTCCACTAACATCGCTCGGTGAGACGTGTATGAAAACCTACGCCCGCCCTATGAGGAAAGTACCGTACACTCACCTTTGCGAAAGCACACTGTGGGGAAAGCACCTTTCACCTGACATCTGGTTTTACACCGTTAACGTAGTTTGAAAGCCCAAGCATGACCTACATACAAAGTGCCAAATACTCAACCCCCTGAAATAAGACTGTTGGGGGAGGCGCTCTTTCACCTAAACTTTGTTTCACTGAGTTTGAAGTGTTTGAAGACTCATGCGAGGCCTATGAGCACAGTGCAATACACTCACCTCTGTGAAAGAAGCCTGTAGAGAAATCATCTTTCAACTAACGTCTGGTGCCCCGAAGTTAGAAGTGTTTGAAAGCCCACACGGGGACTATGCAGATAGTGCTAAATGAGTCTGTGAAACAGCCTTGTGGGGAAACCTCTTCAACCACCATCTTGTTTCACTAAGTGACCTACAGGTGCTCCAGGGAGAAGGGCCATATACTCAACCCTGTCCAACAACCCTTTGGGGAAACCATCTTCAACTAAAGTCTTGTTTCTCTAAGTTGGATAGTGTTTGAAAACCCACGTGGGGAACTATGAGGGAAGTACCATCTAGTCAACTGTGAAACCAGAGTGTGATGAAACCACCTTGCAACCACCATCTGATTTCCCTAATTCAGAAGTGTTTGAAAACCAATGCACATCCCAGTCAGAAAGCGCCATGTACTCAACTCTGTGAAACAACACTGTGCACTGTGGGATCAACATCTTTCGATTAACATCATGTTTCAGTAAGTTAGAAGTGTTTGCAGACCAGTGCTGGGGACTGTGAAGAAAGTGATATAAACCCGAGTCTGTGAAAAATACTGTGGAGAAACCCTCTTTTCAAGTAACATCTAGTGTCTGTTAGAAGTGTTTGACTACTATGTGGGGCCTATGCCTAAAGTGCCGTGTACTCAACTCTGTGAAACAACACTGTGGGGAAACAATCTGTCAATTAAGCTGAGGTTTCAATAAGTGACAAGGCTTTGAAAACCTAGGCGGTCCTACAGGGTAAGTGCCGTATATTCTACTCTATGAAACACAGTGGGGAAACCATCTTTCAACTAACATCTCGTTTCAGTAAGTAAGTTAGAGGTGTTTCTAAACCTCTGTGGGGCCAATGCCAGAAGTGCCATATACTCAACTCTGTCCAACTGCACTTTGTGAAGATCTACTTTGAACTAACATCTTGTATCACTAAGGTAGAAATGTTTGAAAACCGGGGGGGGGGGGGCTGGGGGAGGGAATGATGTGGAAAGCGACGTACACTCGACAGTGTGAAAGAGTACTGTGGAGGAAACCTGTTTCAACTAACGTTTGGTTTCACAAAGTTAGAAGAGTTTGAAAACCTACGCAGGGCCTGCCCGGAAAGTGCCATATACGTAACCATGAACCAGCACGGTGGAGAAACCACATTTCCCCTCAAATCTGCTATCACTGTTAGAAACGTTTGACTTCACATGCGGGTCCTAGGCAGATAGTGCCATACACTCCACTCTGTGAAACGGCACTGTGGTGAAACAGCCTTTCAACTAACGTCTGATGTCACCAAGAGACAACTGTTTGAAAACCTATGCGAGGCCTACAGTAAGCTAAGTGCCACACACTACACTCTGTGAAACAACACTGTGGGGAAACCGTCTTTCAACTACCATCTGATTTCGCTACTTTAGAAGTGTTTGAAAACCATGCGTGGACATGCCATAGACTCAACTCTGTGAGACCACTGTGGGGTAAACATCTTCCAATGAACATCTTGTTTCGCTCAGTTAGAAGGTGTGTAAACCAATGCTGGGAACTATGAGCTCTGCTCCTCGGGTGGGGGGGAAATACTGTGGGGAAACTCTCTTTCAAGTAACATCTGGTTTCACTATGCCAGAAGTGTGTGAATACCTACGCGGGGCCTAGGCCTAAAGTGCTACCGTGTACTCAACTCTAGCAACCAACACCTTGGGGAAAGCATCCTTCAACTAACACCTTGTTTCACTAAGTTACAAGTGTTTCAAACCCATGCCAGGCCGACACCGAAACTTTTGCCATGTACCAACCCTGTGAAACAACGCTGTGGTGAAACCATCTGTCAACGAACATGGGGTTTCACTCAGTGAGAAGTGTTTGAAAACACAGGCAGGGCCTACAGCGAGAGTGTAGGAAACCATATGAAACACCCTGGGGAATACATCTTTAACTTGTTTCACTCCGCATTGGACGTGTTTGAAAATATATACAGGGCTTAAAGGGAAAGTACCGTGTATATACTCAACTCTGTGATAAAACACTGTGGAGAAAGCATCGTTCAACTAGCCTCTTGTTCCCCAGCTGAGAAGGGATGGAAAATCTAGGCCTAAATGCATAATGACAGTACCATACACTCAGCGCCTTGAAAATAAACCACGAAGAAACCATCTTTTGCCCAACATCTTGTTTCACTACGTTAGACATGTTTGAAACCCTATTCGAGGAACTCTAAGGAAAGTTCCATACCCTCAATCCTGGGAGACAACAATGTGGAGAACCTGCCTCTCAACCAACACACCAAATTCTCTTGTTTCACACCCACCGCACTATAACCGACACTAGAACCAACTCACCAAGGTCTATGCACCAAACACACTCCGCACACTTACCTCTTCTTACACACCACAAACACCGCACTTCCACCTGCCACAGTGCCTAAGAAACACATAAAACACCAACACGCCGCACAGAGACAAAACATAGCACAACACACGGCAAGTACCACATGCATTCAAACCTCCCACGTGCCACACGATGACACTGCTTTCAAAATCGCATTGGACACACCCTACGTATAAACGACATGCGCAATTTACATGGAACATACCCAAAGCACATCACATACACAAAATATCCGTCACATAGTCCAGACATCACACACACACCACACTACCTATACAGCACAGGTAGTCCACCCCCACGCACACTTTCACATATACCATGCACAGAAATGCACACAGCACACATACACCAGAGACGTACTGCTGATAATCCACATATGCATGCCCTTTCCTTACACCACACACCTAGCAAACACAACACCTCAGTGCTCCACATACACCCTGCTACATCTCTGATGCCCCTATCTGCCGATAGGAAGGCAGGAAAGACATCCAAAGCCAGGGCTTTCCCCTCTCTACTTGAAGGAATAATGGAGGGCCCATGATGGCAGTACTTCGGGTGTGTCCCAGAGAGAGGTCCCTTTCCTGAAGCCCGTGGCTGTTTCTAATTCCTGAGAGACTCACCTTGCTGAAAGACTGTGCTAGTCCCTTCACTCACAACGGTCTCCCTTTCCCATCTGTGATGAAGACCTCTAGCACGCCAACTATCATTTTGAGCCCTTTTGCTCTACTTCCAAAAGAGTTTCTAAACCCTGGGCTTCATTCCAAGTGAGTCTCTCAGAAGAACAGCCTCTGCTTTCAAGTGGAGAGCGTGGCGAAGTCCCTGTGAGCGTGCAATGGATTTTCTCAAAGGACCACCCCTTCATCTGGTTTCAGAGGTATACGGACATCACGAGACCAGGGTCATTGCAAGATGCCCAGTGGAGAAAGTTGGTAGGTATGCTGGAGCAGAGGTTGCAGTGCCCATCAATGGGCTGAGAAGAAATGAAGATGACGAAGACCTCATCTTTCCAGAATGATTCAGTTCCCACATGGAATGTCGAGGTTTGGTGCGCCTCCTAGTCATTTTCTTCCCATGGCTGTCCTTCGGCATAACTTTTTGCTCACACGTAGGGGCCACAGAACTGTCCCTCACTAAGCTGGCACCCTGGGGTAAGCCACAGACTCCCACTCTGGCCCTGTGCTCAGTGAGGGCTTTTCGGCTCTGCTATACCAAAGGAACAATGGCCTCCAACAGGATGGTGCTTGGCCTGCGCTGGTAGAGAAGGTGAAGGGGAGCTGTCTGGCTTTGCTCACTGACTTGATTGGGTTTCATTTTGAGCAGCTGACAGTTTCCACATGAGCTCTGGAAAAATTCCATACAAAGTCTCTTTGGACATAAAAGTTAAGTGGTAGAAACTGAGATACAGTCTCTTAGAGGTCTTCATCATACTTGAGATTTGGAGAATTTTGAGAATGAAGCACCCAGCCGAATCTACTATGAGGTTGGTGGTATTTGGCAACAAAATGCCCATGGGCTTAGGCAAAGGGAGCACCCTAAAAGGGCACACCTGAAAGCCCTGTCAGCAGAAGCCTGCATTCTTTCTTTAGGAGCCAGAGATTTCTGGTGTTGTCTGTCCCTCCAAATCTTTATAGCAGTTTAGGGAAGCAGCAGTATTTGGGGTGTTGCTATTGGGTTCTACTGACTCTTGCTCAGGAGTATGGAAGAAGGACTTCTTTCCCTATTCCTGGAAAAGTCTCTTCCCCTACTGATCATGGCCTGGTCCATACTGCCCCTGTGCAAACTCTGTTCTTCCTGAAATGAAAGCAACTCCATTATCCAGCTCAGGGAGGAAAGCTGGCTCCCATTCACCTCCCATACCACAGCAAGCCAAGCAATAAGTAGTCCTGGACTTTAAATGTCATCTATCCTTTCCTTTGTTAGACCAGAGCCTGATAGCTCTCACTGAGCACAGGAGCAGAGTGGGAGTTTGATGCCTATCCAGGGGTGCCAGTTAAGTGAATAATGGCTCCATGGCTCCTAAGGGGGAGAAAAAAGTCAGAAATAAAGCAAGGGGAAGGAAATGTGCCCAAGGTGGGTCGCAGTTCAACATTTCCAGTGGGAATTGGGACCCATTTGGAAAGAAGATGTCTGACTTCACTGACCCTTGGCCTAAAGGAGGCCAGCTCTCTGCTCAAATCTCTGGCCCAGGCTTCACACACACATTCTTTTTTTTGGACAACTACAAATCCTTGGGCCTATTAAGAGCCACATATTTCTGAAACATAATGAATTAATGTAAAAGAGCTCTGTGGGAAAATCTCTCCCACAGTCAGAAGGACTGGGTCAGACTTCCAGGTGGAAGGCAGAGGATAGGACTCTGAGACACTGACTCTGTATGTATTGTGGGAAGAACCCGATTTCGATAAAAGAGCAAAGATGTGTGAAGGTGATAAGGAGAGCCAGAGCTCTTCAGAGATAGGAAGAGGATTTGTGTGGAGAAAGAATTGCCCGGCACCAGCTCCTTACAAACTGTCTATGAGAATAAGAAGAAACACCCAAGCATGTAGGCAAACGAGGCCTCTCGAATCTGCATCTGGGAGCCCTGTGAGCAACAGGCCTGCCTCTTCCTTCAAAAGGACATAGAGAGCCCTGGGACTTTGTCTGAATTTCTTGCTTTCCCAGCACTGAACGGAATGAGCAGTGACAGTGTTGTAGCCATGAGATGCTCCCAGCTGTTGTTCCAAAGTGTGGAAAAGGTCATTGGGGCCATCTTCTTAAAAAGGGCTCTTTCTGTGCTGACCAGCTTCTGGAGCCTCCTACACATGTGAACACTTTGCTTTTCAGAAGGAAAGCACCTCCATCAGGCAGAGCAATGAGGAAAGCTGGCTCCGCTCCCCCACCCTTGTTATAAACAGCCAAACACCAAGTTCAGGGATTGGAGGGCTATTCTCCTTTTGCATATCCCATGTTCATGGCTGCCACTGAGTGCAGGACTGAGTGGGCACCCATGTGTGCGTGCCAGCTCCATAGCTCATAAGGATGACTAAGACTGAGTCAGAGGAGCAGTAAGTGAAAGGGAATGGCTGAAGCCAAGACCAGAGGGAGTTTGATATTTTTATCCCATGGGATTGTGATCAATGTGGAAAGGACATGTTGAACTTCATTTCTCCTTGACCCAGCAAGGACACCAGCTCCCCATTAATATGGCTAGCCCAGCTTCCACCCGAACAGTTCTCAGCTGGACCTCTTCAAATTGCACCAGGGCTCTGGATGTCCATTGATTCCTGAAAGTAAAACACCAGGGCCCTTTGGCTCAACCTGTCCCATAGTCACAAGGGATGGTCCACACTGGACATTTGCAAGCCTGAACTATTATCCTGATAGACAGAATTGTAGGGACCCCAAGACGAACTCTGATGGATAGTAAAGCACCGTCATGAACCACGATACTCCTAGGGGTAGAGCACTTCATTCAAGATGAGAATTGCAAAATGTTTAGAATAAACTGACCAGCACAATAGATTAACAAGCAGTCTTGGTCAGCAGTCAGAAAAATATTTTGGGGACTTCTGGCACAGGACTATTCCAGAGGATGTCCCTTGGAACCTTGTGAGCAAGAGACCCTTATTCTTCCTTAACAAAGAGAGGGAAGATTTGGCTTTTGGTGTGTTTCTGCCCATCGTGTCAGTAGATAGGGGCAGCAGGGGCTCCGAGTTATGAAGAACGTGCTTCCATGCGATGATGAAGAGGTGGGGACGAGGCCTTGGTGCACTATGTTTACAAAAGGATTTTTGTGCTCTGATCAGGTCATGCAGCAAACTGCACCTGCACAGACTGTTTCTCCAAATGAGGGTATCTCCATCAATTAGGGGTGGGAGTCAGTGTGGCTACCCATTCCCATGATGACTTTAGCTTGCTCAGTACTGAGGGCTCAGTGACAGGACTGCTAGCTGTCCTCTCAGACATCAGAATCTTAGAGCACTGCACTGGGTCAGGAACGGCCTGGAAACTCACCTGCAATCCATGGACACTGGTTGTGTATGGGACAGCCCCAAGGTCTTGGTGTGTGAATCAAGACCAAATTAGAAAAGCAGCAATGGGTTAGTAATGACTCCCAGGACAAAGTTCTGCATTCAAATGGATATGGGTCAAAGAGAGGAAGGAGATAATCTATATTCCCTACCCTCTTCCCATCCATGAGGCAGTTTCCATCCCTAATCTCTGGCTGAGCCTACCACAAGTATTCTGCCTCAGCGCCTTCGTACACCCTATGTTCTGAAACCCAATTGAGAGGGTCCCATTGCAATACCTGTCTCACCATCACAAGGTCTCCACCAGACTCACAAGCCAAAAGAAGAGAATATTACTCTAAGACAATGGCTCTGAATATATTTCATTCAGAACCTTATTCAAAAACAGGGTAATGGGTGGACATGGAGACACAGATGGTCAGAGTTCTTCATGCATGAGATGTGGGAAATGTTGAGAATGAAGTGCTCAGCACAGTCCCCATCGACCTGGTTGAATCTGGAAGAAGAAATGCTTGTGGGGTTAGGCAAAGGGAACCCTCTGAATGACTACAGCTGGAAGCGACTGTTAGCAAGAAGTGTGCATTGTTTCCTTAGGAGCCAGAGATTTCTAGTTATGTCTGTCCCTCCCGCTTTTTCTATCGGTTGGTAGAGGTATCAGTGCATGACCTGTAGCTATTGGGCTCTGCTGGCTGTTGCTCAGGAGTCTGGAACAAGGACATTGTTCACTATTCCTGGAAAGGGCTTTCCCCATGCTGACTACCTCCTGGCCCTGCTGCCCATGTGCAAAATGTCTGCTATCAGAATAAAGGCAAGTCAATCTTCCAGATCCGTGAGGGAGGGTACCTTGCCTTCCCCTTCCATACCCCAACAGCCCAATCCCCCAGCACTCCGGATTAAAGGCCTTCTTTCCCTTGTTAGATCAGAGCCTGGTACGTCTCAATGAGCCCAAGAGCAGAGTGGGAGTTTGCGGCCTACCAAGGGTTGCCAGCTGAATGAGGGATGGATCCATGACTCCTAAGGGAGAAAAATATAGCCAGAAATACAGCAACGGGAGGGAAGGTGTGTAAGGAGGCCAAAGCTAGACTTTTCCATCAGGAATTGGGATCAACTAGGTAAGAAGTCTTACTTCATTTCACCTCGACACAGACAGAGGCCATCTCCCTCCCCAAACCTCTGGCCCAGTCTATACAAACATCCTCTGCTGGTCAGCTTCAATTGCCCAAGACCATTGGGTTGCAACATATTTCTGAAACACAATTAATTAATTAATAACACCACGATGACAATATCTCTTCCACAGTCAGAAAGATTAGACCTTACTGCCAGGTGGAAGGCAGAGGATATGACTGTGAGACACGGACTTTGAATGGATTCTAGGAGACCTTGTTTGTACAAGAGAAAAGATGTGTAAAGATGTAAGAGGAGATCAAGACCACTCAATGAATGGAAGGGTAATTATGTAGAAACAACATCCCAGCACCATCCCCCAGAAACCTGGCTGTGGGATGAAACCCACAGGTCTTAGCCAAAGAACCCTCTACATTCTCCACCAGGGAGACCTGTCATCCAAGGCCTGTCTTCTTCCCTAAGAAGGACCTGGAGAGCCCTGGGTCTTTGTCTGCCTTTCTTGCTTTTTCCACATCAGGGATGGAGTGAGCATTGTCTGTGTGGTACCTGTGAGGTGCCCCCAACTGTTTCTCTAAAGTATGGAAACAGGCATTGGTGCCATCTTCAGTAAAGGGCTCTTTCTGTGATGACCAGATTCTGGAGCCTACTGCTTTTGTGTGCACTCTTTTTCAGAACAAAGGCACCTCAATCAGACTGGGAAATGAGGCAAGCTGTCTTCCCCTACTCCACCCCTCACTACAAACAGCCAAGCACCAAGCTCAGGGAGAGGACGTCTCCCATCGAATATCCCATGGATATTCCCATTTGGAATATCCCATGCTAATGGCTGTCACTGAGCACAGGACAGAGTGGGATCTTGACACCCATCACTTGGTACCTCCTGAGTGTAATCCATGACTTCTTAGGGTGAACAAAGACATAGTCAGAAATACAATAAGGGAAAAAAATGGCTACAGGGAGGACAAAGGTTCTTTCAGTATTTCTATTCACTCAGAATATGTTTACTGTGGAAACGAGATGTTTAACTTCAATTCCCCAGGGCCCACCCATTATGAGAACAGTTCCAACCTAAAATCTCTGGCCCAGCCTCCACACAAACACTTCTCAGCTGGACCCCTTCCAATGCACTAGGGCTCTGGATGTCCATATAGTCATGAAACCAAAATGTCATGGCCCTTTTGACTCAACCTGTTCTGCAGTCACAAGGGCTGTTCCAGATTGGACATGTGCAAGCTGAAGATACTACCCTGAAATACTGAATTTTTATGTATCCCAAGAGGATCCTTGGATAAAAAAGATATATGGTGAAAATTGATACACAGAGGGCCAAAGTAATTCATTAAGGATGAAAACTGGATAATATTGAGAATGAACTGACTAGCATCATATATGAGCAAGCTCACATGGTGGGGAACCAGAAGAACCTCTTGTCAGCTTTCACAACAGGAGTACTCCAAAGGATGCCATTTGAGAGCAAGAGACCGACATTCTACCTTAAAGGAAAAGAGTGAAACTTTGGCTTTTGCAGTGCTTCTGCCCATTGTTTCAGTAACAGGGGCAGCAGTGACTGAGATATGAGGAATGTACTTCCAAGTGATGATCAAGAGATGGAAACGAGGAATTTGTGCACGATTTATTCAAAGGGCTTTTTGTGTGCTGCTCAGGTCATGGAGCATACTGCCTATGCACAGACTAGTTGTTCTTCAAAATGAGGGTATGTCTTACAATTAGGGGTGGGATTCCATGTGGCTACCCATTCTCTTGATTACTGCAGCTTTCTAAGCACTGAGGGCTCAAGGACAGGAGGTCTAGCTGTCTTCTGGAATAGGAGACTTTTAGAGCCCTCCATTGGCTCGGGAAATGCCTGGAGACTTACCTTCAATCCTTGGACTAGGTTGTGTACCAGACCCCATGGATTTGGCGTGTACCTGAAACCTTGTTAGAAACACAGCAATGGGAAAGGATTACAAGGTGAGTGAAAGTTCTGCATTCAAATGGGCACGGGTCCAGTCAAGGAAGGAGATATCTAACTTCCTTTCCTCTTCCGCACACAGGAGGTGGGATCCTACCAAAATTCTGGCTTATCCCACACACAAGCATTCTCCTTGTGTACATTCACACACCCTAAGTTTGGGGATGGCCACAGAATTCTGAAATCAAATTGAGAAGGGCCCAATGCAATACGTATAGCACCATCACAAGGACACTACCAGACTCCCAAGGAAAAAGATGAGGATGGTACTCTATGACATTGGCGCTGAGCAGATTCCATGAAGATCCATTTTTTTTAAAAAATGTCTCATTGGTGGAAATGGAGACACACACTGACAGAGTTCTTCATCACACATGAGATTTGGAGAGTGTTGAGAATGAAGTAGCCAACACAGTCTGTTTGTCTTTTGTCCTAAGTCCATTTTTCCCCAGACCTCAACTGTGGGCCCCTCTTAGGGCCAGGGCCCAAGGTAGGGTTACGGTTAGGTCCCAGGAGTTGACAAGTTTGGAACTCTAGCAGCACAGTGGTCTCCTTGGACGGCTTCAATTTAGCCTGAAGGTCAGGCTTAGTGTTTGGGTTTAAGAGCTGGCCATGCTGTTGGCCAATGTTGGGTTTGGCTTCAGAATCCCCCTAGTACAGCTGTACCCCTGCTTTGGAAATGGCACAGTGACTTTCCAAGTTCCATGCTGAATAATTCTGCCCCAGATAGGGGCTCCAAATCTGTTCTGTTCTCAGACATAGGAATTGGGCCTCCACAGGGAAAGGGCCTTGGCTAGGGTGAAGGTTATGTCCCAGGAGATGTCAGCGGCTAAACCAACACCAGTACATTGACATCCCTGGAGGGCTGTGTTGAGGATGCCTGTTAGGGTGCAGAACAGATATAAGGTTTTGGTGCAGTGGATGCCTGATTGTGTGCTCCCAGTTTAGATTTTGGCTTCAGATCCCATTCTGAAGCTCAATGCAGGCCGTGAAAATATCATGGTTAGGTCCTGGGTCCCTGTTAGGTCCTAGGATGTGACAGGTCTGAACCCAGGCAGCATATGGGCTACCAGAAGGCAGAGTTGAGGGCGGAGTTTTGGATGTGGGTCAGGCTTAGTCTTTGGATTCAAGGGCCGGCCTATAGGGGGGGAGCCGAGCTTAGGTTTGGTCTCAGGATCTTCTTTGTGCAGCTCCATTCCTGCTTTAGAAATAGCATGGCCACTTTCCAAGTTCCATGGCGAAGAATCCTGCATCAGTTATGGGCTGCAAATCCGTTCTGTTCTCGGACCTAAGAATTGGCCCCCCAAAGGGAACGAGCCTTGGCTAGGGGTTAGGGTTAGGTTCCAGGATATTTCAGGGGCTGAATGAACATCATTCCGATGACCTCCTTGGAAGGGTGAGTTGAGGGCGACTTTTAGGATGCAAGACAGGCATAGGGTTTGGTTGCAGTGGACGCCCGATTTTGTATCCCAGGTTTAGATTTGACACTAGGTCTCCTTCTTATCTTCCATTCAGGCCCTGGAAATATTATGGTGAACTCCTGAGTTTTTTGCTAAAGAGTTTGATGCCTTGCATTGATCCTTAGTCTTTTTTTAAATCTCAGACCTAGGAGGTGGGCCCTGTTCGAGCCAGAGCCATGGCTAGGGTTAGATTTGGCAACCAGGAAGTGCCAAGGGCAGAACCACCCACAGTACAGTGATCTCAGTGGAGGGCTGAGTTGAGGGTGCATGGTCGGGTGTGGATCAGGCTTAGAGTTGGATTCAGAAGCCAGAAGATTGGGTGGGCCAGGGTTAGGTTAGGTCCTACAATCCCCTCCTGCAACTCCATCCCAGCCATGGAAATGTTATGGTGACATTCTGGCTTCTACCCTGAAAGAGTCCATATTGGCCATTGGCCCCAAATCCATTCTTTTCTCAGACCTCTATGGTAGGCCCCCTTAGGGCCAAAGGCCTGCCTACGGTTAGGGTTAGGTCCTGGGAAGTGCCAGATGCTAAGACTGCAGCCGTGCAGTGATCTCCCCAGAGGGTTGAGTTGAAGGCGTGTGGTAGGGTGTGGGCAAGGCCTCACTTTCCCCTTGGTGCAACTCCATCCCTCCTTGGAAATGTCATGGCCATTATTTGTTCCCTCAGGATTAACCTGCGCTGGTCATGGCCCCAAATGTCTTCTTCCTTCAGACATAAGGGATGGGACCCCTGAGGAAAAAGCCTGGGGTAGGGTTATGGTTAGGTCTTTGGAGGTGCTGGGGCCTGAAATGTCACCATTTAAGGGATCTCCCTGGAAGGATGAGTGTCAGGTACTGTTAGGGTGTCGGATACCCTTAGCATTTGTGGGAAGGTGACAGATAATTGTGTGTCCCAGGCTTAAGTTTTGTCACTGAATCCCCTTCTGCAACTCTCTTCTGACCCTGGAAATGTCATGACCATCTCCTGTTTCCCTCGTTACATAATTCGGTGCTGGTCATGGGACCCAAAGTGTTCTTTTATCTGCTTTAGTAGGTGGGCCCCTTTCGAGCTATTTTCCAATTATCAGAGAAACCACCACACATATACCACATAAACACACTTCACATATACACTACCCACCCCAAGCTTACACCACATATACAGAAGACACATGCCACTTCCTTTGCACATATACTACATATACCACATACACTGCATATATAGATACAAACATAACACAATACACACCCCTACACCACACCTATTCTGAACACAGCCCACACTTTGTACAAACACATACATCACATAACACAAGAGTATCACACAACCACATCATACATAAACCACACACACACCACACAAATATCTTCCACAATTTACTACACATAATATACATATAACACACACACAATCCCAAACATGTGACACACAAACACACTCCACGTATATAGCACATACATACCATACACGCCCCACACACATCACAATTATATTACACAAACTCCCATATGCCACACCACCAAACCATACATGCACCAATGACACAACACATGTGCCATGCAGAAATCTACATTACACGTGGACACGAATACCACAATCACAACATATACACCACACTTACAGAACACATAAAGACACTTACAGCACCTATAAACCACTAACACCCCATACACACACCACACATGGCAAACAAATGCCATACACAGACACAAACCACATATACACAACACATACCATAAATGCAGAACAGACAAATGTTCTCAACTACAACCATTCCAAACATATACCAAACATACCACACATGTACCTCCTGACTCATACCAAGACACCGCACACACCTTGTGATTAATTGTCTGAAACTACACTTTTCAAGTGTCTTTCACATTCATCTCATAGGAAGGTTGTTGAAACATTCTTTATTAGTGTGTGTTGGGAGAGCTAATATGGCAGAAGTGTATCTCATCCCTTGATATGAGATAGCTTGATAGCTAGAACATCATTCTAATACTCAAGAAATCAACCTGAAGACTGACGGAACAAAGTCCGCAACTACATGGAGAGAAGAAGCCACATCAACGAAGGTAGGAAGTGCAGAGAGGTGGTTTGGGGGAGAAACAGATAAAGGGTGCTGCAGAGGAGATGTAGCCTGCATTGGGGAAAAGGGTGACAGAGAAAGGAGCACACAGGGGAACACACAAGGTGAGTATTTCCCCTGTGAAATACGTGAAAATTTGATCAACATCACTCCTCATCAGGGAAATACATATCCAAACTGCAATGAGATACCACCTCACATCTGTTAGAAGGACTAAAATTAACAACACAAGAAACAACAGGTGTTGACAAGGATGTGGAGAAAGGGAAACCCTCTGACACTGTTGGTGGGAATGCAAACTGGTACAATGACTCTGGAAAACAGTAAGAAGTTTCATAAACTGTTAAAAATAGGACTACCCTAGTGCACCTGGGTGTCTCAATCAGTTATGCATCTGACTCTTGCTACCCACTCAAGTCAGGATCTCAGGGTCATGGGATTGAGCCCCCTTTGGGCGCTGCACTGACATTGTGGATCTAGCCTGAGAGTCTCTCTTCCTCTCTCTCTCTCTCTGCCCCTCCCCACTTCTTTCTCAAATAAACTAATTACTTTGAAAATCGCCCTTTAAAAAGAACTATCCTATTATCCAGCAATTGCACTTGTAGATATTTACCCAAAGTTTACAAAAATAACAACTTGAAGAGATACGATGTTTTTAGCTGCATGATGAACAATAGCTAAAATGGAACAGATATAGATACAAATAGATATAAAGAGTGCACTTTGTAATGTGCACTGGGTATTGTATGGAAGGGTGGAATTATTGAATTATACCCCTGAAATTCATATTACACTTTATGTTAACTAACTGGAATTTAAATAAAAACTTTTAAAAAATTCTATATTAGCCATAGATAAAGGTCCTGTGCTGAAGTGCCTAAAGAATCACTGTGTTTCAAGTGACACTCTTTTTTTAAAAATATAATGTATTGTCAAACTGACTTCCATACAACACCCAGTGCTCATCCCAACAAGTGCCCTCCCCAATGCCCATCATCCATTTTGCCCCTCTCCCCCGCCCCCCATCAACCCTCAGTTTGTTCTCTGTATTTAAAAGTCTCTTATGGTTTGCCTCCCTCCCTCTCTGTAACTTTTTTCTCCTTCCTCTTCCCCTCCCCATGGTCTTCTGTTAAGTTTCTCAAGATCCACACATGAATGAAAACATATGGTATCTGTCTTTCTCTGACTGACTTATTTCACTTAGAATAATACCCTCCAGTTCCATCCATGCTGCTGCAAACGGCAATATTTCATTTTTTCCCATTGCCAAGTAGTATTCCATTGTTTGTAGCAGCACTTTCAACAATAGCCAAATTATGGAAAGAGCCTAAATGCCCATCAACTGATGAATGGAT
Organism: Panthera onca; assembly: GCF_046562875.1. Classification (NCBI taxonomy): domain Eukaryota; kingdom Metazoa; phylum Chordata; class Mammalia; order Carnivora; family Felidae; genus Panthera; species Panthera onca. The sequence continues at coordinate 89,779,626 of NC_138341.1, read as the reverse complement.
AAAGAATATGTGGTTCAAGCGACATTCTTGTCCCTCATAGACATATATAGTAACACTTTCCCCACAACATCTCTGTGTAAACACTTATGCTTTACTGCTGAAAAGTACCCTTTGTTCCCAAAGGGTTTTGAAAGCTTCTTGGGGATATGTAGTCAAAAGTATTCTTAAACCCATGTGTAGAAGTACTAGGAAATGGCCTAGCTTTAGGTGCCTAAAGGTACAGTGTGATAATGCATTCTTCACACAGCATTAAGTGTATATATAGTAGGAATTATTGTTTAAACCCTCTGTATTTGCATGACGGAATGTCCACGTTTTTTGTTCCCAGAAAAAAATGCTTTTCTTTTTCTTCTTTTTTAAAATTTTGTTTTAATGTTTATTTCTGACACAGAGAGAGAGCATGAGCAGGAGAGGGGCAGAGAGAGAGGGAGACATGGAATCAGAAGCAGGCTCCAGGCTCTGAGCTGTCAGCACAGAGCCCGACACGGGGCTCGAATTCACAAACTGTGAGATCATGACCTGAGCCGAAGTTGGTCGCTCAGACGACTGAGCCACCCAGGCACCCCAAAAAATGCTTTTCTTAAAGCATTTGTGAATTAGCTTCTCATAAATATCCAGTAAGAAGTTTGCCTTCATCCATCTGTATAAGAACTAGGGAAGGCCCATGTACTGAACTACCTGAAATAGCTGTGTTCTAAATGAGGATTTCAAATTCCTTTTCATTACATATAAGTACAAGTGTTCTTAAACTTGTTTTTATGAATGCTACGGAAGGGACTTATATTTAACTGCCTAACTACAATGTGCTTAATACATCTTTAATTTGGTGTTTAATTTGCATCTAGTTGGGTATTTTGTTTAACGTTTCTTTATTATCAAATGGCTATGCACTTAATTGCCACAAACACCATTGTGGCTGAGGCAATTTGAGTTAGCTTCTTAGATTCATCCAATAAGAAGTGTGCTTCAATCCTCTGAATAATCACTAGGGACTGTACAGGTGCTTTGCCTGAAACAGCCATGCACTCAGTGAAACCTCTAATATTAAAAAAAAATGAAATAAAAAGTTTCTTTGTATACACACCTATACTTAATGGCTTAAAACTACCCTGTTTCAAGACTGGTTAATGACTTTGAATACATGCAAATACACTCATTGGAACACTCTATATGAGAAAGAGGAAATGGCCAAGGGTTTAAGTGCTTAAAAGTACAGTGTTCTCTGTAGGGCTTTCACGTGGGATATCACGTATATGTAGTTGGGCCATTTGTTTAAATACTCCATATTTGTGAGAGGCTGATGGCAGTGTGTTTAACTTCCTAAAAGTAAAGGATGTATGTCAAGTGGCTTGCATAGGCCTCTTACACGGAAAAGAAGTGCTTAAAGCCCTAGAGAATGGATATGGCCTTAGCTCCTTGAATCTGCAGTGTACCAAAATTCAGTTAGCCTTTTTGGTCAATGTAGGATGAAGTTCTAACACCTGTGTATGCAAACTAAGGAATGGTCTGCTTAATTTTCTAAAACTACTTTGCTGAATGTGTCTTACATGTAGCTTTTCACATACATCTCACTGGAACATTTATTGAAACAGTATATATTAGTAATACAAATGGCCATGCGCTTTACCTCCTAAACACATACTGTGCTTCAAGTGGCTGTCAATTCCCTCTTTAAAGTGTTTTTTTTTATTTTTTTATTATTTATTTAATTCCATTTAGTAAAAATACAGTGTTATATTAGTTTCAAGTGTATAATCAGAGTGATTCAACACTTCCATATATATCACCCAGTGCTTATCATGAGAAGTGCACTACTTACACCCCAAGACTATTTAACCCATCTCTCCATCCCTTACCTTCTGGTAACTATTAGTTTGTTCTAAACAGTTTAGAGTCTAATTCTGGGCTTGTCTCTTTCTTTCCCCTTCGTGTGTTGCTCATATATGTTTCACTTAGATTGCTGGCCCTGTTCTTTCATGGGGGATAAATTTGTCTTCTCACTTTCTCTATGTCTCCATGTCTGTTTCTGTATAAAATATATGTTAATAATACAGAAAGGCCACGTGCTTAACTTCCAGAAGCAATACTGGACCCGAAGCTTATTTGAGTTAGCTTCTTCAATTTTTCCAGTAAGTACTGTGCTTAAGTAATTCTGAATAAGAAGTAGGAATGCCCTTGTGCTTAACTGCCTGAAAGATCTGTGCGTTCCATAGGGATTTCATTAACTTTTAGGTTCGTGTGGTAGCAAGTCCTCCTAAACTTCATATAAATAGAATGGAAGGACTTTATGCTTAACTGCCCCCAAGTACACTGTTTGTAAAGGGTCCGGAGGTTCCACTTAGACATTCGTACAAGAAGTACTTCTTCATCCTTCTGTGTAAGTTCTAGAGCATGGCGGTGAGCCTGAAATTGCAGTGTGCTTAAGGCAGATGTCAATTAGTGTTTCAGATAAATGTAGTAAGAAGTGTCCTTAACCTCTCTCTCTGTAAACTCTAGCAAGGGGCCTTGGGCTTAAGTGTCAGAAACTTCATTGTGCTTATAGCATCATTCCTGTAGCCCTCATACATATCATAGGATCTTTTGTTGAAGCACTGTCTATTAACAGTAGAAAATGACCATGTTCTTAACTGCCTAAAACTACCTGGTGCTTCAGATATTCTTCATGTAGTCTTTGGCATAAGTCTCATAGGAGCTTTCATTGAAACACCATGTTAGCAAATGGAAAGGCCATGTACTTCTCTGCCTAACTATGCTGTGCTTCAAGCCTAGTTCAAAAAGATTTTTGGATACACACAGTCATAACTAGTCTGACTCTGGTGTAGAAGCTCTGGAAATGCCTTTGCTCGTACGTATCTAAAAGTACACTCGGGTTAATGCATCTTTTGTGTCACTTATAATGGACATCTTTTATAAACTTTTGTGTAAACCCTGTCTATTTAGCCTTAGGAAATGCTCTTGTGTTTAATTGAGGACAAAAGCCTGTGCTTAAAGCACTTTTGAGTTAGCTTCATGGATTTATCCAGTAAGAAATGTGGTTCAATCTTGAAGCACTAGGGAATGCCCATGTTTGTTTAGCTACCTGAAATACCTGTGTTCTCAATGAGGCATCCAAATGCCTCCTAAATACAAATGGTCTTAAACTTACTTTGATCAGCAATAGGGAAGGGCCTTATGTTTAAGTGCCTAAAACTACACTGTATTTATTTATAGGAGACTCCTTCATAGGAGTCTTTTTGAAACACTATATGTTAGCCATAGACAATGGCCATGTATGTGCCTAAAAGTATACTGTTTTTCATGGCACTTGCATAGACCTCTTATTTAATAAAAAGTGCTCCTTAAATGTACCCCATAAGTATTAGAAAAATGCCGTCTGGTTTTTTTAAGTTTATTTATATTGAGAGAGAGAGAGAGAGAGAGACAGAGAGAGAGATTGAAAAGAGGGCAGGGGCAGAAAGACAAAATCTCAATCAGGCTACACTCCATCAACAGAGCCTGATGCCATCAACACAGAGCCAGATGTGGGGATCAAGTGCATGAACTGTGAGATGATGACCTGAATCAGGATCAACAGTTAGACTCTTTCTTTTTTGAAATCTTTATTTTTTGAGAGAGAGACAGCATGTGAGCAGGGGAGGAGCAGAGAGAGAGGGACACAGAATGTGAAGCAGGCTCCAGGCTCTGAGCTGTCAGCACAGAGTCCGACACGGGGCTCGAACTCAAAACTGTGAGATCATGACCTGAGCCAAAGTCGTATGCTCAACCGACTGAGCCACCCAGGCACCCCAACAGTTAGACTCTTAAACAACTGTGCCACCCAGGCACATGGGAAATGCCTTGACTTAACTGCCTTGAACTAAACTGGGCTTAAAATAGCGGTCAACGAGCATTTTAGATGAATGTTGTAAAAACATTCTAACTCCCTCTGTAATAACCTAAGAAAGAGTTTTTCCTTAACTGCCTGAAACTACACTGCACATTAAGCATCTTTCATGGAACGCCTGAGACATCCAGCTTTCTAGGAGAGCCCCTTCATTCTCAAAATTCTCCAATTCTCATCTCCTAAATAATGCTGCTCTTTTATATTTCTGTATTCACCACTTTGCTCAATTTTCCAACAAGTTTACCCCTAGGGCTCATTCAGAGTCGGGTTCTCCAAGGAATATCCTCTGTTTGGAAGTGGGTAGTCTGCTCAAGTCCTTGTAGAGGTAGGTGTTACACAGTACTCCCTTTTAATTCAGTTTCAGAATAATATGGACACCCAGAGGCCTAGGGCATGTGAATGTGCCCAGTGGAGAATGTTTGTGTGCAGAATGAGCCAGAGGTTTTGGAAGGGAGCTGGCCTCTTTTCCGGGGGTGTGGGAATGAAGTTAGACATCTTATTTCCAGATTTATTCCATTCCCATTGGAAATGTAGAACATTGGCCTTCTTTGGAGCCATTCGCTTCCCAACACTGTTTTTTCCAATGAGATCTTTGTTCACACTTAGGAGCCATGGAGCTCTCACACATTCAGCCAGCACCCAGGAAGATGCTGGGAGTTCCTATTTTGGTCCTGTGGTCAGTGAGAGCTACCAGTGACAAATATAAAAAGGGAAGATGGCCTTGGTGCTTAGAAAGTTGTGTTCTGGAAGGTGAAGGAGAGCCTCATTCTCCTGGTTGATTTAGATGCCCTCATTTTGACTAGCAGACAGTTCACACATGCAGAGTATGCTCCAGGAGCTGGTGAGTGAAAGAAGAGTTCTTTCCAGGAAGGCAATACCAGGTCCTGGTTCTAGACACCTGAACAACTGCCAAGAGCACCCAACATCTACAGCTCAACCCACTGCTGTTTCTATCCACTGATGGGACAAGTGGGAAATACAGACAAAGCCAGGGATTTCAGGCTACTACTGCAAGAAGAGTACAGGTTTCTTGTGGACAGTCCTCCCAAAGGTAGCTTGTAGAGGGCTCCCTTTGCTTAAGCTCACAGGCTTTTCTTATTCTTGAGACAGACATAAAGCTAGAAAGCTAGTTCTTTCTCAACATTCTCCCATTAACATCTCTAGTGAAGAACTCTGGCCATCCATGGTTTCCCTTTGACATTGTTGTCTTTTTTGGGGAAACAATGTTCTGCATGTAATCCATTCAGAGTCAGGGTCTCAGAGTAACATACTCTGCTTCTTCTTGGGAGTCTCCTTCCGTCTTCCTCCCTCTTGGGAGTCTGATGGTATAAGTTTTGCACTGGGCGATTCTCAGTTTGGTTTCAGAACTATGTGGACATACAGAGGCCTAGGGCATTTGACAGTGCCCAATGGAGAATGTATGTAGGCTAAGTCAGAGGTTTGGGGAGGGAGCCAGCATTCTGCATGGGGTAAAGAAGTGAAAAAGTATATATCTCCTTTCTGAATTTAGCCCACGCAAAATAGAAATGCAAAACCTTGGCCCTCCATGGACTCCTTCCACTGCTGTTGTTATTTTCCTATGTCACCATTCACATTCCAAAATCAAAGGGCTGTCATTTACACAGCCATGGTACGAGAATCAGATGCAACTTACCTATCAGTTCTAGAGCCTTTGAGGACTCAGTGTCTGATAGTCCAAAGGAAAGCACGCCCTCCTGGTACTTACCCTTGTACTAGCATAATCTTAGGAAAGGGAAGTCAGTTTGCTTCATCCTGTAGCTGATTATGAAACCTTCACCCCGAAGATCTGAAGGTATATGTATGCAAAGTATGCTATAGGAACTGTTCTGCACACTACCAACCTCTTTAGTGCAGACCACACCAAAGCTACATACCAAAACGTGACCACCAGCAAAGAGCATATATCTGCTACTGCTATATCTCTGCTGTCCTTATCTGCCGATGGGATGGCAGGAAACACATGCAAAGCCAGCACTTTCCCTATCTGCTTGAAGGAATAATAGAGGACTCATGACATCAGTACTTCATAGGTAGCCTGGAGACAGGTACCTTTCTAAAACCCATAGGTGTTTCTAATTTCTGAGACAATTTGTAAAAGATTGTGCTAGTCACTTTGTTCACAACAGTCTTCCATTCACATCTCTAATGAAGAACTTTAGTCTGCCAACAATCACTTGAACCTCTTTGCTCTATTTTCAAAGGAGTTTCTCCCTGTGGTTCATTCCGAATGAATCTCTCAGAGTAATATCCTCTGCTTTCAGTAAGAGAGTCTGGTGGAGACCTTGTGACTGTACAATGAATAGTGTTTGTAAAACGACCACCTTTTCACTTCATTTCAGAAGTGGACCAAATTAAGATGGACATCCAGAGGCCTGGGTCATTGGAAGATGCCCAGTAGAGGATGTTTCTATGTATGCTGGGTCAGAAGTTGCTGGAGAGAGTTGGCCTTCTTTATGGGCTGAGAGGAAATAAAGTGAGACATCTCCTTTTGGACTGATCCTATTACCATTTGAAATGTCGAGCTTTGGTTCTTCAGCTCACCATATCCTACCCATGGCTGTGTTTCTAAATAAATTTTTTTTACACACAGGAGCCATAGAACTTTCACTCACACAACTGGTGCTCTGAGGTAGGCCACGAACTCCCACCTTGATCCTGCGCTCAGTGAGAGCAATCTGTCTGCTAAACCAAAGGAATGATAGCCTTTAGTCCTTGAATGCATGGTGCTTGGCCTGCTCTAGTATAGAAAGTGAAGGAGAACCAGCTTTCCTCACTCACCTGGTTGACTAAGTAGCTTCCACCTAAGAGACAGATTGTTTGGACATGAGAAGTATGAACCAGGAGGGGTTCGGAACAGGAAAAGCCCTTTTCCAGTATCTGAGAGTAATTTCATCCTGTTTTAAGTTAGGAGTCTGGTATTGCCCATGTGATGGTGATATAGGTTTTGCAATTGGCCCTTCTGAATTTGGTTTCAGAACTGTGTGGCCATCCAAAATCCTAGGGCATTTGAAGGTGCCCAGGGAGAATGTTTGTGGGTAGGTTAAGTCAGAGGTCAGGGGAGGATCCCGCTTCCCCTGTGAGACAAGAGAAAGGAAAGATAGATATGTCCTTCCTAGATTTGACCCATGCCAATTTGAAATGCACAGCTATGACTCACCTCATAGTCTTTCCTATCCCATTTGCATTTCTACCTTGGTGTCAGTTCACACTCCAAGACTATGGGGGCTGTCACATACACAACCAGGGTCCAAGGATTTGTGGAGATATTCCAGTCAGTTCTTGATCCAATGGAGGGCTCTCAGAGTCTGATATCCCAGAGGACAGCTGACCCTACTTTCCCTGACTGCTCATTACTCAGCAGAATACAGTTATCATGGGATTATGTAGCCACATTTACTCCCACCCATAACTGATGGAGATACTCTCATTTGGAAGAACAGCCAGTCTTTGTATGTACAGTATGCTCAGGACCCGATCAGTGCACAAATCGCCCTTTGAAGAAAGAGAGAACCCAGGCCTCATCCCCACCACTCTGGTCATCAGATGGAAGCAAATACTTCATGCCCCTCAATCACCCATGCCCTTATCTACTGATCTGATAGGCAGAAACACCCCCAAAGCCAAAGGTTTTCCTCTCTTTCTTAAGGCAGAATATGGGCCTCTTGCTCACAGGGAGCCAAGAGACAGCCTGTAGAGGACTCCCTTAGCCAAAGCCCAGAAAGATTCTTCTTATTCCTGAGCCAACCACCTTGCTTACACATTCTGCTAGTCACTTTATTATCAACATTATCAAATTCTCACCTGTAATGAAGAACTCTGGCCCTCCATGTATCCATTTTCACTGCATTGCTTTATTATCAATCTAGGTTTTTCTTGGGTGCATACAAATTCAGTCTTTTGGAGTAATATCCTCTGTTTGCAAATGTTGAATCTAGTCAAGCCCTTATGACTATGAGATAGGTTGAGCAAACGTGCCCCTGATATTTTGCTTTCACAACTACATAGACATCCAGAGGCCTAAGGCAGTGGAAGAGATCTAGCAGAGAACTGTTTGTGTGGAGGCTGAGCCAGAGGGATTAGGAGCCAGGTGGCCTATATTCTGGCTGAAGGGAAATGAAGTTAAACATCTCCTCTCCACATTGACCACATTCCCATTGGATGCACTTTCCCCTTACTGCACTTGGGACTGTGTCTTTCCTTCCTCTTTGGAACCAAGAAGTTGGAACTCACTCAGCTGGCACCAAGGGATAGGTGGATGTTTCCACTCTGTCCTGCACTCAGTGACAGCCATCGCCATCTGATATCCCAAAGGAGAATAGCTCTCCAACCCTGAGCTTGGTAGTAGGCTTTCTCTGGAATGGGGGTGAGGGTGAGGCAAGGGAGCCTGCTTGCCTCATTCCCCTGGCTGATTCCAGTGATTCCATCCTGAATAGTAAACAGTTCAGAGATTCCATTTTGGGGTGATACCAGACAAAGGCTGGCTGGGATTTCCTCTGTGACCTCCATAAAAATGTACCCCAGAGATATCCCTGGGAGTAAGATACTGCCTCCTCCATGCATGCAGAAGAGAGAGGAAAGAAGAAAATGTTTGTTGAGGGGTGAAATATGTGCAATGCTCTCTGCCCAACTAGCTCTAACCCTTTCCCTGAGCAGAAATGAGGGATGGGGTTGGTGCACAGGGGTTAACAATAGGCCAGCAGTTCCATAGATGGTGGTACAGGGTGGGGTCTGTGGTGTGGTCCTCCCACCCAAAAGTTCTTGCCCTTTTCTTTAGCCCATGCCACCACTGGCTGCCCTCCCTCTCCTTCCCATCCCCACTGCCTTCTCCCATGTGCAGATGTGCTGTATAGTGAGTTCATACCTCTTGCTCATGGTTGGGGGAAAGGTGAGGGGCATCTTCCCATTCTGGAAGCCAGGCCCAGCAGGGGCAGGGCCTGGGGTGAGGGTCCATTCTCCTGCCCCCTCATATATCATGGGAGGAGCAGTCATCAGGAGGAAGTGGCCATGTGGCCATACTCAGTGGGTGCACAGACCTCTGCTTGAGAGGAGCTTGGGGGATATGTGGCCCCAGAGTTGCTGGTACCCTCACAGCTGGCCCAGCCCTGATGTTTGTAGTGATGCCTGCAGGTGGGAGGCCTGCAGCTGCTGGAGTGGGAGAAGGGTGGGACAAGTGAAGTCTACCTACCTCAGGCACAATATGTAATGGAGCATCAAAGACTTAGTCATCAAGATGAATAATAGTTTAATGTGATATTTTGAATGTTGTATTGGCAAACCTCAGCCCGGAGGCCTGCATGTGTGTTTGGAAACAAGTACAATTGGGAGTCCTGGCTATCGTCTCACTACCTGGCCATTTTCTTGGTGGGAGACATGCCAAGTTGACTGAGGTCAGACTGAGTCAAATCTGTGCTCTGTGTCCCCATGGGGGCCACAGCAGGCAAGTTTACACCATGGGCATTGGTGAATGCTATGAACCAGGGCTTTTCCCAGAGAGCTGTGTGTCCAGAATCTGCCTGACCCCGTGGGTCTGGAGCCTAGTCAAGATGACTTATGTAACAAAGCCAGTGGGAGCCTCATTTCTTTCACTCTCCGGGTGGATGTACAGATGGAGTGTGGACTGGGGCATCCTCCACCCAGCCTGGCAGGGGCGGGGCTACAAGCATGGTTCCTGTATGAAAGACTCACTTATGCTTCTTGGTAAGTGACCATACTCTGCTCATGAGGTAAGTAGACAGAATTCCAACTGGGTATTTCATGCAAGATTTTAGCCTTAATTCTTCAGAAATATTTGATGTAAAGTGAGTTTCGTCTGCCCTTAAAAAGTAAACATAATAATGATAATACCAAATAGCAGCTTCCTAAAGTTCAACCCAGGTGGGAGGGCTTTCTTCAAATGGTGAAACAAAATTTAAAATAGAAAAACTGGGAAGAGTTAAGATGGTGGAGAATAACGGGACTCTGGGTTTTCTCAATCCTCAAACACAGCTGTATTAACGTCAGATAACTTGGAACAGCCAGGAAATAGATCTGTGGAGTGGCAGAAGGATCTCCACAGTTAGAAGGACACAGTTTGGCTAATTCAAGGTGTGTGGATGTGAATTGGGGGAGAGAAAACAGCAGAGATGCAGAGGGGAGGGAACCCTTTCTGTGGAGAGCAAAAGGGAGAGAAATAGAGTGGATGAGAAAGTGCAGCATTGAGTTAGCACAAGAGAAAAACCTGTCTGGACCAAAGACTGGGGAGTGAGAAGTACTGTGTGTCCCAGTTCTTTTTTTGCAAACAGCTTCTGTAGCCCAAACTGAGGTTTTGGAAGTACTTGACTTTCTCTAGAGTGGAGGTGTGGCTTGTGTTCCTGGAGAGGAGACAGTTCGCCCCAGAGTGCATAGTGTGGTGTAGAAATCTCTGAGGTGTCCTGCGAGAGAACAGTCCCCTTCCTGGAATACTTTTGGAACAAGGTTTACTGACTCCCATGGACAAAAGACCTTTCAGTTGACAGCCAAAGGCTTTTATCAGCAAGGTGGAGAGTCTTTACTCTGGAGGAGGGGAGTGGATCCAAGCAATGCTGGATTCTTTAAGACTTTGGGTTTTGAATCAGCTGCACAACAAAGAAAAAAAAAAAACGGAAGACAGTTTCAATGCAGGGCAAGCTGACTTCCCTTGTATTCAGTGAGGGCTGCCACATTGAATATTCAGTGGGGGATGAGATCCCAAGTCAAAGGACTTCTCTCTCTTCCTCCTCCTCCTTCTTCTTCTTCTTCTTCTTCTCCTTCTCCTTCTCCTCCTGCTCCTCCTCCTCCTCTTCCTCCTCCTTCTTGCTTTGGAATCAGGCACATAGTTTCTGGCTTATTTTTTGGCATTTCCTCTTATCTTTTTTAAATCTGTTTTTTTATTCTTTTCCTTTTCCTTCTTTTCCCTTCTGCCTTTTCCCCGTTTTTACTTTCTTTTTCCTTGGAATCAGCCTGTTAATTTTTTCTGTTTTTTGTTTGTTTTGTTTGCTTGTTTCCGTTCCTTTTCCCTTTTTATGGGATCAGTCTTCCCCCCTCCTTTTTTCCCCTAAGGTTACTTCAACAAACAAATCAAAGCAGACCTAGTTAAAGGTGCAAACACTCCACCTCTGCAAACAAGGAGGAACTCTACAGAGGACTCATAAAAGGGTAAGAACCGCTAAATGCAACAGAATGCACACAGCATACACCAGAAACACTTCCTGAAATGCCAGGCCCTAGAAGTGTATGACCCCTTTTAAATATAGTAGTATTCTCAGGTGCAGGAAAGATAATAAGCTTTTAAAACACTTAAAACACAGAAACGTAGCCAAAGTAACAAGGACAAAAGCATTCTTCCTTCCCGCCCCTGCCATATGTCAAGCAGAAATCACAGCCAAGGATTTACTCAAAGCGGATAAAAGCAATATATGTGAGCCATAATTTAGAAAAACAGTCAAAAGATTTCTAGCTTGGCTTGAAGAAAAGCATAGAAGACACCAGAGAAATCCTTGCTGCAGAGATCAAAGACCTAAGAAGTAGTTAGGATGATTTCAAAAATACTATAAGTGAGATGGAAAATAAACTAGATACAGTGACAGCGAAGACTGAAGGAGTAGAGGATAGAGTAGGTGCAATAGAAGTTAAAATGATGGAAAATAATAGAGCTGAAAACAAAATAGGAAAAGGAAATAGCTAAATAATGCAGGAAGACTTAGAAGGTTTATTTGAACAAATTATACCTGAGAACTCCCCTAATGTAGGGAAGGAAACAGGCATCAAAGTCCAAGAGGCACAGAGAACTCCCTGTAAAATCAACAAAAACAACTTAACACCAAGACATATCATAGTGAAACTAGCAAAATACAAGGACAAAGAGAAAATTCTGAAAGCACCTAGGGACAAACAGTCCTTAACTTGCAAGGATAGACACATAAGGTTAGTAGCAGACCTGCCCACTGAAACTTGGCAGGCCAGAAGGGAGTGGCAGGAAATATTCAATGTAATGAATAGGAAAAATATGCAGCCAAGAATTCTTTGCCCAATAAGGTTGTTATTCAGAACAGAAGAATAGATAAAGACCTTCCCAGACAAACAAAAGCTAAAGGAGTTAGTGATCACTACACCAGCCCTGCAAGAAATTCTAAGGGGGAACTCTATGAGTGGAAAGCAGCAAACATACAAAGGACCAGAAACAATACCACACAAATGAAAGCTACAGCTTACACAGTAATTCATATCTTCCAATACATATCTGAATGTAAATGGACTAACTGCCCCAGTCAAAAGACACAGGATATGAGAATGGGTAAAAGACAAGATCCATCTATACGCTACCTACCAGAGACTCTATTTAGACCCGAGGACACTTGCAGATTTAGAACGAGGGGATGGGGAATAATCTGTAATGCTAATGGACATCAAAAGAAAGCCAGAGTTGTAATTTCCTTATTTGACACCATGAGGTCTTTTATTCATGTGAAAATTCATCAGCATTTTATAAAGTGTAATAAACTTAAGCTTAACTACCACTAAAAAAAGCCAGAGTAGCCATACTTATAACAGAAAAATTAGATATTAAAACAGACTGTAACAAGAGATGAATAAGGGCATTATATCATAATTAAGGGATCTATCCATCAAGAAGAGATAACAATTGTAGGTATTTATGCCCCCAAGATATATACGCACCAAAATATATAGATCAATTAATCAAAAACAAGCAAACTTGTTGATGATAATACCATAATTATAGGAGACTTTAATACTCCATTTGCAACAATGGACAGATCATCTAAGAGATAATCAATTAAAAAAACAATGAATCTGAAGAAGGGACACAGGGACAGAGGCACATTGGGACAGAGGGACTTGACAGATATATTCAGACCACTTCATCCTAAAGCAACAGAATACACATTCTTTTTGAGTGCACATGGAATTATGCAGAATAGATCCCATCTTGCATCACAAATCAGCCCTCAACTGGTACAAAAAAACTGAGATCATATCATGCATATTTTCAGATCACAACACTATAAAACTTGAAATCAACCCCAAGAAAAAAATTGGAAATCCCTCAAATACATCGAGTTTAAAGAAAATCCTATTAAAGAATGAATGGGTCAGCCAGAAAATTAAAGGAAAATTTTTAAAAAATCCATGGAAGCAAATGAAAATGAAAATGACAGTCCAAACCCCTTGGATGCAGCAAAGGCAGTCATCAAGAGGAAAATACATTGCAACTCAGGCCTATCTCAAGAAGCAAGATAGGTACACAATATTAGATTAGGTTTGTAGAAAACAAGCAGCAAATAAAGCCCAAAGCCAGAAGCAGAAGACAAATAATAGATTAGAGCAGAAATAATGACATAGAATAAAGAAACAGAATAGATCAATAAATCTAAGATATGATTTTTTGAAATAATGAACAAAATTGATAATCCCTAGCCAGACTTCTCAAAAAGAAAAGAGTGAAGACTCAAATAGATAAAATCATGAATGAAAGAGGAGAGATCACAACTAACACCAAAGAAATACAAACAATTACAAGAGAATATTATGATCAATTAAATGCCAACCAATTGGGCTATCTGGAGGATATTGATAAATTCATAGAAACCTATGAACTACTGAAAACTGAAACAAGAAGAAATAGAAAATTTGAAGAGACCATAAGCAGTAAAGAAACTGAATCAGTTTTCAAAAATCTCCCAACAAACAAGAGTTCAGGACCAGATGACTTCCCAGGGGAATTATACCAAAATTTTAAAGAAGAATTAATACCAATTATTTTGAAACTGTTAAAAAAATAGAAATGGAAGGTAAACTTACAAACTCATTCTATGAAGCCAGCATTACCTTGATTCCAAAACCAAAGACCCCTCTAAAATAGAGAATTATAGACCAAAATCCCTGATGAACATGTATGCAAAAATTCTCAACAAGATACTAGCAAATGGAATTCAACAATACATTGAAAGAATTATTCACCATAATCAAGTAATATTTATTCCTGGGCTGCAGGTTTGGTTCAATATCCACAAACCAATTAATGTGATACACCACATGAATAAAAGAAAGGATAAGAACCATACGATTGCGTCAATAGATGCAGAAAAGTACATTGGACAAAATACAGCATACTTTCTTCATAAAAACCCTTAAGAAAGTAGGGATAGAAGGAACTTACATCCACATCACAGAGGCCATATATGAAAGACCTCAGCTAATTTCATCCTTGATGGGGGAAAGCTGAGAGTTTCCCCCCTAAGGTCAGGAACATGACAGGGCTGTCCACTCTCACCACTGTTGTTCAACATAGTACTGGGATCCCTAGCCTCAGCAATCAGACAAAATTAAGAAAGAAAATGCATGCAAACTGGCAAGGAAGAAGTCAAACATTCACTCTTCACAGATGCCATGATACTCTATAGGAAAATCCAAAAGACTCTACCAAAAACCTGCAAGAACTGATATGTGAATTCACCAATGTTGCAGGATATAAAATCAAGGTACAGAAATTAGCTCCATATCTTTACACCAATTAGGAAGCAGCAGAAAGAGATATCAAAAAATTAATCCCATTTACAATTTCACCAAAAACCATAACAAGCCTAGGAATAAACCTAACCAAAAAGGTAAAATACCCGTACACTGAAAACTATAGAAAGCTTATGAAGGAAATGGAAGAATTATTCCATGGAATAATGGAAATGGAAAAATTATTCCAAGTCCATGGGTTGGAAGAACAAATATTGTTAAAATGTAGGTACTACCCAAAGCCATCCTCACATTAAATGCAATCCCATCAAAATAACACCAGCATTCTTCACAGAGCTAGAGCAAGCAATCATAAAATTTGCATGGAAACGCAAAAGAATCGAAATAGCCAAAGAAATGTTGAAAAAGGAAACCAATGTGACAATAAATTTCATATTAAGAAAAACTACAACTATAAAACCTCCAAACAAAATAAATAAAAGCCATGACAAAAGTTTTAACTCTAGGTTATAAAAACATTTTTAAAGATATGACACCAAAATAAATGTCCATGAAAGAATAATAAATTGGACTTTATTAAAATTAAGTGCTTTGAGAAACACTTTAAAAAAGAATCAACAAAGTTTTTGACTGGGAGACAATTTTACAAACAGAAAAAAAAAAAAAAGAAAGAAAACCAAAGTTGGAGGCTTCACATTCCCAGACTTTAAGCTGTATTACAAAGCTATACTAATCAACACAGTATGGTACTACACAAAAAAAGACACATAGATAAAGGGAATAAAATAGAGAATTCAGAAATGGACCCACAAATATATAGAAAATTAAACTTTGTCAAGCAGGACAGTATCCAATGGAAAAAAGACGGTCTCCTTAGCAAATGATGCTAGGAGAACTGGAGAGCAACATGCAACATGAAGAATGAAACTGGACCAATAAATTCAAAATGGATGAGAGACCTAAATGTGAGACAGAAACCTACAAGTAGGTTTCAAGACAGGAAATTCTACAGTAAAAACAGACAGCAACCTCTTTGACCTGGGCTTCCACAACTTGTTACTTTACATGTCTCCAGAGACAAGGGAAATAAAAGCTAAAATGAACTATTGAGATCTCATCAAGACAAAAAGCTGCTGCACAGTGAAGGCAACAATCAACAAAACTAAAAGTCAACCAACGCAATGGGAGAAAATATTTGCACATGACATCAGATAAAGGGTTAGTATCCAAAATCTCTAAAGAATTACCTAACTCAACACTCACAAAGCAAATAATCAAGTGAAGAAATGGGCAGAAGACATGAATAGACACTTTTCCAAAGAAGACTTCCAGAAGGCTACCAGACACATTAGAAGATGCTCAACATCACTCACAGAAAAAAAGCAAATCAAAAAAAACCACAATGAGATACCACCTCACTCCTGTCAGAATGGCTAAAATTAAGAACTCAGGCCACAACAGATGACGATGAAGATGCAGAAAAAGATGAACCCTTTTGCACTCTTGGTGGGAATGCAAACTGGTGCAACCATGCTGGAAAACAGTATAGAGGTTCCTTGAAACATTAACATTAGAACTACTCTATGACCCAGCAATTGAACTAGGAACTAGGAACTTATCCAAAGAATAAAATATTGCTGATTCAAAGGGCACATGTACCCCATTGTTTAAAGCAGTGCTGTCAACAATAGCCAAATTATGGAAAGAGTCCACATGTTGGATGGATTAAGAAAATGTACTATATGTGTGTGTGTGGGCATGTGTGTGTGTATATATATATATACATACATGTATACTTATATATATACATATATACCAATTGAATACACAATGGAATACTACTCAGCGATCATAATAATGAAGTCTTGTCATTTGCAACAACATGGATGGAACTACAAGGTATTATGCTAAGCAAAATAAGTCAGTCAGGGAAAGACAGATACATGATATTTTACTCATATGTGGAAATTGAGAAATTAACAGATGAACATAGGGGAAGGGAAGGAAAAAGGAGATAAAAACAGAGAGGGAGGCAAAACGTAAGAGACTTGTAAATTCAGAGAACATACTGAGGGCTGCTGGAGGGTGTGTGTGTAAGGGATGGCCTAAATGGATGATTGGCACTAAGGAAGGCAGCTTCTGGGAAGAACACTGGGAGATATAAGTGATGAATCACTGGGTTCTACTCCTGAAAACAATACTACTCTGTATTTTAACTAACTTGAATTTAAATAAACACATCAGTAATTTGATAATATGATAATATAAGAGGCTTATATGTATCTTCCTAATGCTGACTGAATATCACTGTTCTTTAAAAATTACACATTTAAAAGATATATCTATTGACTTGGAGAGAGAAAAGTTCTTTACTTTTCTTCATTGAGCAAGGAATCTAAACCAGGTGTCAGAAAACCTTACTTGTGTTATCCTTCCAGTGATGCCCTCACTGAGCCTTAGTTCATTTACCTGTAAAATTGGGATACTAGAGGTGCTCAATATTTACCAATAGTTTTTTTTTCTTTTCAGAATTAAAACAAAATTAATTCCAGAATAGTTAAGATACAGACTTATATTCATTGCATAAGAACAGTGATAAAAGAGAAGGCACTCAGTTTATGGACAAGGAAACGGAGTCCTTTCAAACTATGGTCCCCATTTTACTGTGGCCTAGCGTGTGTGCTCATCCTAGTCCTAAGAGCTGAGAATGGTGGATGACAGGACCTCAGACTCTTCTCCAGAGACTACTATGGAGATGGCCTGTTCCCCTGCGAGACTATGGGAACTTTAAGAATCCCCTTCATGCTATGGAATTTTGTACATGTTGCCAGGAGAATAAATGTCCCTGCTCCATGTCATATCTGTCTCCAAGTCTTTCCTCCTTTTTCCCTAACACTTACAGGCTATAAGCCCTTCCTTAACCACCATCCCATTATCTCCACCGATGCAATCCGTTTCTGTGTATGCTTGTCTGTGTGCTCAGTTTAATGTGGAGAGGAGAATGATCTAAATTGGGAGGAGTTAGGTAGGGCTCACCAGGATCCACCAGGATCTTGGGCCATTCAAGCCCAAGAGGCACAGGGAACTCCCCTCAATATCAATAAAACAGGTCCACACAAAAATATATCATAGTGAAACTTGCAAAATGCAAAGAAAAAAAGAATTCTGAAAGAAGCTAAAGAAAAAAGGTCCTTAACCTATAAGGGTAGATCTATAAGGTTAACAGCAGACCTGTCTATAGAAACTTGGCAGGCCATAAGGGTGCGGTATGATATATTTAATGTGCTAAATGGGGAAAATATGCAGCCAAGAATACTTTATCAAGCAAGGCTGTCATTCGGAATAGAAGGAGAGAGAAAGAGTTTCCAAGACAAGTAAAAACTAAAGGAGTTACTGAGCACCAAGCCAGCTCTGCAAGAATTGTTAAAGCGGACACTTTGAGTGGGAAAGAGAGGCCAAAGGCAACAAAGACTAGAAAGGAACAGAGACATTCTACAGGAACAGCAACATTACAGGTAATACAATGGCACTGAATTCATATCTATCAATAATTATTTGAATGTAAATGGGCTAAATGCTCCAGTCAAAAGACATAGCATATCAGAATGGATTAAAAAAATCAAGAACCATTGAAATGGTGCCTATAAAAGACTCGTTTTAGACCCAAAGACACATTGAGATAGAAGGTGAAGGGGTGGAGGGCCATTTGTCATGCTAATGGACATCAGAGGAAAGCTGGAGTAGCAATACATATATCAGACAAACTAGATTTTAAATGAAAGATTGTAATAAGTGATGAAGAAAGTCCTAATCGCTTCTCGGCCTTTTGGCTAAGATCAAGTGTAGAAAGTCTTATGTCATAATAAAGAAGTCTATCAAAGAGGAAGATCCAACAATTGTTAATATTTATGCCCCCAGCTAGGTACAGCCAATTATAGAAACCAATTAATAACAAACTTAAAGAAACATATTGATAATAATACAATAATAGTAAAGGACTTTAACACCCCACTTACGTCAAAAGATAGATCATCTTAGCAGAAGATCAACAAAGAAACAATGGCTTTGAATGACACACTAGACCACACGGACTTAACAGATATATTCAGAGCATTTCACACTAAAGCAGCAAAACACACACTCTTTTTGAATGCACATGGAACATTCTCCAGAGTAGATTATACTATGTCCAAATCAGCCCTCTTATATTCAGACCACTATGCTATGAAACCTGAAGTCAACCAAAGGAAAAAAAAATGGGAAAGACCACCAATACATGGAGATTAAAGAACATCTGACTAAAGAATACATTGGGTAACCAGGAAATTAAAGAGTAATAAATAAAAGAATCAATTTAAAAAATACATGGAAGCCAATGAAAATGAAAACATGACAGTCCAAAACCTTTACTATGTGGCCAGGCGGTAATAAGAGGGAAGTATATAACAATCCAGGCATTCCTCCAGAAAGAAGGAAAGTCTCATGTACACAACCAAATCTCACACATCAAAGAGTTGGAAAAAGAAGAGCAAATAAAGGTCAATGCCCGCAGAAGAAGGGAAATAATAAAGATTAGAGTAGAAATAAATGATATAAAATTTAAAAAAGTAGAAAAGATTAATGAAACTAGGAGCTGGTTCTTTGAAAGAATTAACAAAATTGATAAACACCGAGCCAAAGCTATCAAAAAAAAGAGAGGGTAAAGGAACCAAATAAATAAAATCATGAATGGAAAAAAGAGAGATCACAACCAACACTGCAGAAATACAAACAATTACAAGAGAACATTATGAGCAAGTATATGCCAAAAAAGTGGATAATCTGCAAGAAATGGATGAATTTCAAGAAACTTGTAAACTACCAAAACTGAAACAGGAAGAAATAGAAAATATGAACAGATACATAACCAGTAAAGAAATTGAATCAGTAGTCTCAAATTTCCCAACAAACAAAATTCCAGGGCTGGATGGAATCTGAGCACAATTCTATAAAAAAAAATTTTTGGCATTTATTTATTTTTTATTATTTTTAATTTTTTAAATATAATTTATTGTGAAACTGGTTTCCATCAGTGCTCATCCCAAAGATAGATGGTATCTATCTTGCTCTGCCTGGCTTATTTCACTTAGCATAATACCCTCCAGTTCCATCCACATTGCTGCAAATGGCCAAGTTTCATTCTTTCTCATTGCCAAGTAGTATTCCATTGTGTATGTAATCCACATCTTCTTTATCCATTCATCAGTTGATGGACATGTAGGCTCTTTCCATAGTTTGGCTATTGTTGAAAGTGCTGCTATAAACAGTGGGATACAAATGCCCCTCTGCATCAGTACTCCTGTATCCCTTGGGTAAATTCCTAGCAGTGCTATTGCTGGGTCATAGGGTAGTTCTATTTTTAGTTTTTTGAGGAATCTCCACGTTTTCCAGAGTGGCTGTACCAGTTTGCATTCCCACCAGCAGTGCAAGAGGGTTCCCGTTTCTCCACATCCTCACCAGCATCTATAGTCTCCTGATTTACAAAACATTTAAAGAAGAATTAATACTTCTTTTGAAACTGTTCTAAAAAATTAAAACGGAAGGAAAACTGTTAAACTCATTCTGCAAGGCCAGCATAACCTTGTTTCCAAAAGCAGACAAAGATCTCACTAAAAAGGAGAATTACAGACCAATATCTCTGATGAACATGGATGCAAAAATTTTCAACAAAAGCTAGCAAAGCAGATTCAACAGTATGTTAAAAGAAGTATTCAACATGATTCAGTGGTATTTATTCCTGGGCTGTGGGGCTGGCTCAAAATCCACAATCCAACCAATGGGATACATGTCATTAATAAAAGAAAGGATAAGAACCATATGATCCTCTGAATAGACGAAGAATAGGCATCTGACAAAATACAGCATCTTTTGTTGTGATAAAAACTCTCAAGAAAGTAAGGATAGAAGGAACATGCCTCACCATCATTAAGGCCATATAGGAAGGAAGCCAGCATCCTGTAGGAAGGATGAGTTAATATCATCCTTAGTGGGTAAAAACAGTTTTCCCCTAAGGTCAGGAACACAACAGTATGCCTATTCTCACCACTGTTGTTCAAAATAGCACATGAAGTTCTAGCCTTAGCACCCAGAAAACAAAAAGAGAAAAAAAAATCCAAATTCACAAGAAGTCAAACTTTCATTCTCTGCAGACGACATGATACTGTATGTGGAAAAGACTCCACCAAAAAAATTGCTATAATTGATACATGAATTCAGGAAAGTTGCAGGATATAAAATCAATGTACAGAAACCTGTAATATTTCTACACACCAGAAATGAAGCAGCAGACAGAGAAATCAAGGAATCAATCTCATTTACAATTGCACCAAAAATCATGAGATACCTAGTAATAAACCTAACCAGCGAGGTAAAGATCTGTACTCTGAAAACTATAGAATACTTACAAAAGAAATTGATGAAGACACAAATTAATGGAAAAACATTTTCTGCTCATTGATTCAAAGAACAAACATTGTTAAAATGTCTACACTACCCAAAGCAATCTACACATTTAATAATACCAGCATTTTTCACAGAGCTCAGATAAAAAATTCTAAAATTGTATGGAACTAGAAAACACCATGAATAGCCAAAGTATGTTGAAAAACACAAGGAAAGTGGGAAGCATCACAATTCCAGACTTCAAACTGTATTACATATCTGTGAAGACAGTATGGTACTGGCACAAAAACAGATAAATAGATCGAAGGGACAGAATAGAAAACCCACAACCACAAAATGGACCCACAACTATATAGTCAACTAATCTTCAACAAAGCAGGAAAGAATACTCAATGGAAAAAAGTCAGTCTCTTCAACAAATGGTGTTGGGAAAACTGGACAGCAACGTGCAGAAGAATGAAACCTGGACCACTTTCTTAACACCATACACAAAAATAAATTCAAATAGATGAAAGACATAAATATGAGACAAGACACCATCAAAACCCAGAGTAAAATATAGGCTGCAACCTCTTTGACCTCAGCCAGAACAGCTTCTTACTAGACACATCTCCAAAGGCAAGAGAAACATAAACAAATGTAGACTACTGGGACTTCATCAATATAAGAAGTTTCTGCAGAGTGAAGGAAACAATCAACAAAACTAGAAGGCAACTGATGGAATTGGAGAAGATATTTTAAAATGATGTACCAGATAAAGAACTGGTATTCAAAATCCATAAAGAACTTATCAAACTTAACACCCAAAAAACAACTAATCCTGTTAAGACACGGGGAGAAGATATGAACAGACATTCCTCCAAGAAAGACATAAAAATGCCTAACAGACACGTGAAAAAATGTTCAACATCACTCATCATCATGGAAATACAAATCAAAACCATGGATAGAGTCCAAAATCCATTGATGAATGGATAAAGAAGATTTGGTATATACATGTATATATATTTACACACACACACACATATATATAATGGAATATTGGTGATTACAAAGAATGAAATATTTCCATTTGCAACAACGTGGATGGAACTAGAGTGTATTATGCTAAGTGAATAAGTCAGAGAAAAATAAATACCATGATTTCACTGATATGTGGAATTTAAGAAACAAAACAGATGAACATAGGAGAAAGGAGGGAAAAATAAGATGAAAACTGAGAAGGAGGCCAACAATAAAGGACTCTTAAATACAGAGAACATACTGAGGGCTCCTGGAGGGAGGTGGGGGGGGGGTGGCCTAAATGGGTGATGTACATTAAGGAGGGCACTTGTTAGGATGAGCACTGGGTGTTATATGTAAGTGATGAATCACAAAATTCTCCTAAAGCCAATACTACACTATCTGGTAACTGACTTGAATTTAAATAAAATGTTTGAAAGGAAATAAAAAAGAAAGAAGTCTGGGTATTCAAGGGATATCATATTTAAATATAAAGATACCATAATGATATGTTAATATACCATAATTTTGTTGTTAGATATTTCTCAACTGGTATGATTACAGACTACTTTCTTGCACATAAAAATGTAATTGGATAGAGTGGTCATAAGCATCATGTTCTTCCCTATCTCATTAACTTCTGATAAGACTTGTTAGGTGAGAGAAAACACAATTCAATTCCCTCCCTGATGAGCTCAGAGGCATACCAGCTGTATTCCACTGCTTGAAAGTAAATGTCCCTGCACTACAATTTCCATATGAGCATGAGCAAAAAAAAAAAAATCCTTCATTTCTGCCTTAGTTATCTGTGATTTTAATCAAGGCCACACAGCAGTTTATCAAGGAGGATCTTTTCCTGAAAGAGCTGAAGCCCTCTCTAACCGTCTGAACATCTAGTGGAGAATTTAATGGTTGAAATGGGTGGATCTTTTGTAGGGACTTGAGACTTGATTCTGTCACTGTGGCATGGCATAGGGATGATGTTTTTGAGATGACTTAAAACCCTGATGTCTTTTTTCTTCTCCAAGCCATTACTTCAAGGGCATGTCCCAGGCAGGAGAGTGGGCATGAATGAAGCAGAGCAACACCAGTGTCTTCCAGAGGCTGGGGCACTGAGATTTTTAGTAACTTAGCACTTTGGCCAGGAGGGGAGCAAGTCCACCTGCAGGTGAACCCCAAGGGTCCTGTGCTGCCCTCATTAGCCAGCAGGAGGCACACAATTCCACCATTTCTGAGCTGCCCAGAGCTCAGGAGGTCAATAGCAGGGTCAGTGAGAAAGAGCTTCCTTCCCTCAGCACAGTGACTTAAGAGACAACACTCTGGTTTGGGGCTGATGTGGGACAGAGTCCCCATGAGAAGAACTCTGTATCCTAGCTCCTGGGGCTGAGGAGAGGCCGTGCCATCAGGGTGTCCAGAAAATTTTCCCTCTGTAGCCAGCACTGAGCCTTTATTATCTGGACCCTTCTTACATCCTTTATTCCCCACTTTCTCAGGTAATACTTGAACAAAAGTTATTTTACAACAGGATCTGTTCCTAAAGGGGCTTGGTGGGCAAAGTCATGCTGTCATGTTTGCTGTGGACTAAAACTTAATTTGTGAGAGAAATTCCTGCACAGATTCAGAGTCAGGGAAACAAATGTATAACTATGAAAGAAACATACAGCTGCCAGGAGCACCAGCCCAATATGATGGGACACACAGGATGTGTATGGCCAACATATACAAAATCTTTAGATGAATGGGGAAAAAATATTTACAATTATGTACATACTTGCGTTTATTTTAATGCTTAATTTTTCATCTAACGTGGAAGTATGTTAAAATGTAGAAAAGGTAAAGAGGTGTGTAAAACTCCATTATTTTAAGATTCAGTGTTTTCAGTTTTGCAAAATCAGAATTTATTATAATTCTACTTTTCTGCTATAAATTAAGCAAAGGTCTATATACTTAAAATATACTTCTGTGCTTGTTTTCAAATGGGAATATTGTGTTTTTTGATATCTTATCCTAACAGTGACATTGTGAAATGTTTTTAAATATTAGTTCACTGGAAAATCTTTTTCAGGACTGCAATGTGAAAAACATTGTTAAAAATGATAATAAATCCAGGTGACACCAAATTTTGTGTATGAATGTAATAAGAAAATCTCATGTATCAGTTCTAGACTATTCGATGCAATGGCAATTTTTAAAATGCCAACCATGGCATGCTGCTCAAAACCATTTGAGATGAAACATTTTTAAACTTAAAACTTCAGAATAGTAAAGAGCCCATAAAATGGCTGCTTTTTAAAATTAGATGTATTCATTGCAAACAAATTATATCCTATTAAAAATGTTAACTCTGAAAGCAGTTAGTTTGGTATTAAATTTTTATTCAAAAGCTGAAATTAGGATATGTATATTATATCTGATATGTCATTTTCCCATAAGAGTTGATATTTTTAGCCATAGATTATCCACTGTCCATTGCTTTAATTTTCCTGTTTATTTCTAAATCAGGAAGTATATTCCTATGATTTGTGAAGGCATTGTTTTTCTCACATGTTTCAAAGTTACTTTTTTACTTTGTAAGCATGGGTTGAGGCTTTTTAATAAACAAGCATCTTTGCATATCATGATGAGTTTTCATTGGAGAGCTTTCTTAACCATTTCCACTTGAGCCTAACATCATACCATTAAAAAAAAAACACACAAAAAAATTAATCTATATATGCTAAGATGCATCTGACTACAGCATAGTGTATTTCATAATTTGACTTTACATTATAAAATATAATAATAAATTTATTTTATATTACCATACACTAATACATTATATATCTGTACATATATATCTGTTTGCTAGTTGACATGAATTTGCATTGGGTGGTGGCTGATTGCATTTGATCTTGTTGCCAACTGGATATTCATATGTGTATCTAAAGTTCTTTTTAGAACAGACATCTACTCATGGAGTTCACAAAGCCTGTTATCTACAGTAGGATATTTAAAGGACATCTTACTTTATTTCACGGGAGCAGAAATTTTGTCTAAGATTATGAGCTGATCAAGGCACAGATATGGCACTATCATATTCAATGGAGGACTAATGGCTTCTCTCTCCTTGTACAACTGCCATCGATGCTTCTGTATAATTACTGTGAACTTAAGTGTTTTTATGTCAACATTATCTGTATCCCATTTACTAACAGTTATCTAAGCTACAATATATACATTTTTTTTTCTTTCATTTCATTACAATCAGTAAATCTTTGTGGTGATGGCAGTGTTTTTAACATGAACATTGTCATCTGACATCTTTGTTCATAATGAGTTATGAACCAGGGCCCGCTTCACGGCTTCCTGGGTGTAACACTAGTGCTGTCTCACAATGGTTTTTGCTGAGAAAAGTTTGTGCTTATTTGCATACTGTGCTGTTGCAACAGATAATGTTGACATAAAAACACTTAAGTTCACAGTAATTATACAGAAGCATCGATGGCAGTTGTACAAGGAGAGAGAAGCCATTAGTCCTCCATTGAATATGATAGTGCCAAATCTGTGCCTTGATCAGCTCATAATCTTAGACAAAATTTCTGCTCCCTGGTTCAAAAAGTTATGAAAAAATATGATTTTCATATTCTCAAATGTATATCAGCTTTATGCACTTTTCTTTGAATCATTCCACATGTCTCTTGTGTTCTATTAAACTCATAGAAAGAGATCACTTTTTATCTTTCCCAACAGGGGCAAGACCAAGTAAAATGCCGCAAAAAAGAACATGACTGGCTTGTTTATGAAAGGATAAATATCATACGGCCTGTTAGAATTGAAAAGAAAAGATGATTAATAAATGCAACACTTAGGCACAAAAGATAGATAATTATATGAGGTGACAGAGGTGTTAGCCAATCTTATTGTGGTAGTCATCTCAAAACATATACATGTATCAAATCATCATGTTGTAAAACTTATATTTCCCAATGATATATGCCAATTATATCTCAGTAAAACTGGGAAGAAAAGAATTTCAGGATTGCAACAGCACAGTATGCAAATAAGCACAAACTTTTCTAAGCAAAAACCATTGTGAGACAGCACTGGTGTTACATCCCGGAAGTCGTGAAGCGGGCCCTGGTTCTATCTGCAAATACGTCCCAAACATCTGACCACTTGTCACCATCTCCACTGCTAACAAACAGCCTAATTTCCCCTCTAGGTTACTACACCAGTCTCTTAAGTAACCTCTTGCCTCTGCCTTTGCCTTTCCAGTTGATTGGTAGCATAGAAATCAGATTAGTTCTGATAGACCTCCTCTTCTGAAAATCCTCCAATGATTTTCCTTTCACTCCAAGAAAAGTCAAAGTCCTTGCCATGGCTGACAAATCTGTTTACACTCCAAGTGCTGTCTCCTTGCTCACTTAACTTCACCCACACAGCATTCCGATGGACAATTAACAAGCCACACATGTGGCCTTCTTTTTTAGAGAAACTACTCAGACAACGGGCCACTTTCCTCTTAGTCCCCCAAAGGAGGAGGGAACAATTATCAATGACAAGGGCAGCTGTGGAAACCACACCCAGAGTCGGTTTTACAGTCAGGAAGGGACACTATTTCTCCTCCTCATGCTTTCAGGGACTCCACACTTAGAGAAATTTCTCTAGTGACAAACTTTAGAAACAATCCCTGAAAGTACAGTCTTCACATTTCCAATCATTGAAAAATCCATGGTCCTACCAACACGTCCCAGTTCTATCTAAAATTCCCTCCAATGTGATGTCCTTAAATATAAAAAAGATTAGGGGTGCCTGGGTGGCTCAGTCGGTTAGACATCCGACTTCAGCTCAGGTCGTGATCTCACAGTTTGTGAGTTTGAGCCCCGCGTCGGGCTCTGTGCTGACAACTCAGAGCCCGGAGCCTGCTCCAGATTCTGTGTCTCCGTCTCTCTCTGCGCCTCCCCTGCTCGTGCTCTATCTCTCTCTCATTCTCTCTCAAAAATAAATATTTTTAACAAAATTTTTA
This sequence comes from Panthera onca, assembly GCF_046562875.1. Lineage (NCBI taxonomy): Eukaryota > Metazoa > Chordata > Mammalia > Carnivora > Felidae > Panthera > Panthera onca. The sequence goes on along the minus strand of NC_138341.1, from coordinate 89,752,789 downwards.
AATAAAATAAAAAAATTAGCAACAAGGGAAAAGAATGAAGATATAACACGAACCCAAGAATTCAGCAACTTCGTAATTCGTTGCTGGATTATCAAAGGTTGAATTTTTTTTTTTTTTTTAGTTTAATAATAGGAGAAACAAACTTCTTATCCCAGAAATTAGTTACACTACAGGTCTGTGGTTTGGAATGTTAAATTATCCATTTAAAACAGAAAGTCAATTTATATTTCTCAGAAACATTTATGACTTAATTGCTGTTATCAACCTAATAAATTACCCTAGTAATTTGGTTTCCACAAACTGGTTATACACTCAAATTTCATGTCTGATGAAAGAATAATTGTATCAATATTCTGCAAATATGAAAAGGAAATTAGCTCATTGGCCACAAGGGAAAGGCATATACCTTGAGTGTAAACGCATCTATCTTTTTCTGTCTTTAAGCAGGCAAATTAAAATGGGAAAGAAACAGTTTGTGTCTCACAGGAATAATGTGTAATATGTTAATTGCTTTTCAAACACCATAGCATGACTCAAAAATATTCTTTGTGTCTAATGAGAATGTCATGTACTCTTGTGAACTCTGTATTTTAATGTACGTCTACTGGCAACAAGTTCAATTACATAGATTCTTTTTATAACACAAGAAAACAGATACCTGAAAAGGGTTAACCCAACCCAGAAGATCATGAATTTCCCTTGGAACGTAACAATGGTCATGAAGACATGGAACATCTTGTAGAGAATATGCTATGGCAATAGTCCAGAAAGCTAAGAAGAAATTTTAAGTGGAGAAATCATAGCCACTAAGATCGAAACAGTGAGCATATTCATTTCGGTACCCATTCAAGAAACATTTATGTCATGTCTGTGTGCTAACTGCGCAGATGAAAATATAAATGAGACCTGCTTTTTAATCTCCCAGTGCTCACATTTGGAAACGTGAAACCAGAGACATAGTAACATACTTAATATTAATATGCACCAAGTATAATACTAACATCAAAGTAATAGTGGTTTCATTGTGTAGAGAATTAACTTCAAAAACGAAGCTACTCAAAGACGGATGAATATAAATATATTAGGTTAAAAAGAGAAGGAAGTTCAGACAGAGAAAATACCATGAGTGGCAGCACATAAACGAAATAGTCACTCTACATCTGACAACAAACAATTGTAGCAGAACATAGAATGGAAGGCAAAGAAAAGTAGGATAGGAAATGAGAGAGGTCGTCAGGGGCCTACTGAAATAATTTGATGCCATGCTAAGAACTTTAAAGTTTATCCTGAAGGTGGAATTTTGCTGGTAAATAACGCAAAGCGCCCTGTTTGCATTTTTGCAAAGGCAGACTGTCAGAGATAATGGAATATAAGGGAAGAAGTTGGGAGGGGGGCAGGACAAGCAGTTAGGAAATTATCTCAATGATCCAGGCAAAATACATGGGCCTGAACTAGCCAGTGGTCATAAAGATGAAGGTGTGAGTCCAAAGCAAGAGTTGTAAAAGGAACTGAATCAGAGGACTTCAAGATAAACTGAGGAGGAGAGTGGAGAAGACCCTCAATTTTCTGGATTGAGTGATCACATTAAAAAAAGATAGTACCTTTAGCTAAAAGAAAAATACAAGAAGAAAATTTAGCATTGATGAGAGATAAAAAAAAAAACTAGATTTAGTCTGAGAACTTTTTTAGATGCTTGAAGTCATCCAAATTAACATGTCACATAGGCAGCCGGGCATAGGTCTGGAGCTTGGGAGAGTTTGGTACTAGAGAAACACATGGGGGTACAAGGGATTCCAAGAAAAGAGGCCATTTAGTGGGAATCAGGTGGGGCAAAGGACAGAGCTCTAGGGAAAAGCCTTATTTAGGTGGCAGGAAAGAAGAGAAAACCACGGAGACTGAGGTATAATGGTCAAAGAGGCAAGAAAAAAATGAAGCAAAATGAGGTTATTCATGGAAGTCCAAGGGAACAGGATGTTGAAGAAGAAGTCATCCGTGGAAAGAGATGCTTTAGGATGACAAGGGTTAGCTCCAAAGTTAAACCTACCCAAGTGGCTGGTTCCTAAGGCAGATGGCTTGATGACTTTAAGCTCTCCAAAATCCAAGATTCCAAGATAAAAGATATATTGATTCTAACCTAACCTTTGACTTTGCTAAAGTACATGGCAAGGTCAAAGATCTATATTCTCTTGTTATAATTATTATGTATCATTTTAAATTATTATCAACAACCTTTCACTGTATTAGTACCTTTTCTCCTTCCTTAAATGTAAGTTCTGACGGTAATTACAACCCTTTGGCCAAACTGACTGACTCACTTTGCCTCATCTGCGATCCAGCAGGTACTGTCATTCCTTCATCCATATTCTTAATTTCCCAAACATTTCTTGAGAGCTTACTAAGTATGAGGCAGTGTTACGCACCAGAACTGAAACTGCTACCACACAGTAATTTCTTTGATGGGACACAATTCAAAAGGATATGAATTATTAAAACACATGAAAAACTTGGACATCTGCTGCTTCTTTTAACTGTTCATGAAAAACTCCCCGTGGAAAGGCATGGGTTGGAGTTGCTTGAAAGACAGGGAAAGCCTTATTACTTTTCAGCAATCTGCTAAGAAAAGGCAGCTGTGTTAGCTTTGTTGGCTGGATAAGGGCTGTTTACCTAAGCGTGTAGTACTAATTGTTAGTTCCTTTTGGTCTCTTCTTTTAGTCTCTCTCAATTTATCAATATTGCTATGTTCTTTCTGCCACTGAGACTCCTCTTGCTTTTCCCTATAGCCTCTCACCCCTCACCCTTGCCAACGTCTCAATGGAAAAATTAATGGCTCAGCTCTCCCCACCACTTATCTGTTCTGCACATGGCACCTGTGTAAGGCCTGTACTACATGAATTTAAACTATCAACAATGTGTGTGGTCTTGCCACAGCTATTTATCTGCTAGAATGTTCTGCTCCAGCCTGGCAGCAGTTAAGTGATGAGAAAATTAGCCTTTCCTTACTGTAATTTACAAGGCTGTGCAAAGCTTAAGTAAGTATGGCACACAGATAGAAAGTTGTATAGGAATTCCAAAGGATCTCTCTACTTTTCCCCAGTCCATTCCTGCACACAGATACCCTCCAGGTACTGATTTTAAGTTAATTACTCCTTACATAGGAATATAGAGTGGTCACTAAAGGATGACTATTTTATCATACATAACAATTATGCTCAGATAAAATTAATCTATGTGCAATTCATATTTGCATAATTATAAACGCACAATCATAAATAAAACACAATGGACTTCAGAGGACCACAACAAACAAACTGCAGAATTAGTATTATTGACATTAGTAAAAGAAATAGATGGTAAATCAAAGTTACTTGCCATGATTTGGGAAACTATTTGAAGTGTTTGGGTCTAACACAAGTACACACCAGTTTTATACCTTATTTTTTAGCATAGGTTTCAGCAGTAATAAAACTTTAATTCGCTTTTTCAAGTGTGTGGCAATTTGAATGCAGTTCCTTACCTTTGACTATAAATATCTAATATTGTAGAGTCTATTTCAGGAGATTTGTCAATATCTACTGAATTTATAATATAAAGTTAGTTAAAGTAGCAAACCTTGAAACTCAGTATCTAACTTTTAACCAAAGAACTGAATGTAGATCATTTTCCCAAAAGAAATCAATGTTAAAAAACTTTTAATGCAAAAACTTAATAAAAACTGTATCTCACTAGCACCTGGGTTAACTAACGTTTTAGTGTTTGCCTCAACCAGTCTACAGAATGTTTTTGTAGATGATGCCATTAATTCTAATAACCAACCTAGGTAACCATTTTACCTATGGAAACACGAAGGCTTAGAGACCTGCTCAAGCACCAGGAAAGGCAGAGAGGTAACCAAGTTAGTCCCATTTGAAACACAAAACTAATGGCTTCCTCTGCTTCCAGACCCACGAACAACAGCTGATCTACCCGTATTGTGTGGGGACACCGGAAAGACTTTTAAATTTTCTTGTCAGACAGAGCAGAAGAGAAACATGGACACTTCTGGTTTTTTTTTTTTTTTTTTTTTTTTAATTTTTTTTTTTTTATTTTATTTTTGGGACAGAGAGAGACAGAGCATGAACGGGGGAAGGGCAGAGAGAGAGGGAGACACAGAATCGGAAACAGGCTCCAAGCCATCAGCCCAGAGCCTGACGCGGGGCTCGAACTCACGGACCGCGAGATCGTGACCTGGCTGAAGTCGGACGCTTAACCGACTGCGCCACCCAGGCGCCCCCACTTCTGGTTTTTAGAAAGAAGTTAGTAGCAATGTGAGAAAATGGGCTGAAGAAGGTTGGAAGGATGGAAAGAAAACCACTTGCTAGGCCACTGTCGAGATATGACAGGAAGATCTGGCAGAATCAAGTACTCCAAAATATTTATTAACTACTAATCATGGGTGAAAGATGATTAAGGGAGGAGACTGCAATAGAATTTGCTCCTCAAGGATTTCTCAGCCCTGTCTTGCAAGTAGGACTTGTATTTATGACCCTCATAAAATGTGATAAAGGCTAACGAAGGGGGGACAGATGAGGTGCTTTGGAAATTTACTTAGGAAATTTTGGTGTAAAAAGGAACTTTATTTCTCAAATATTAGAGCTTCTGTAAAATACAACAAGAAATCACCCCCAGTGATTTCCTCCCAATATTATCTTGCAAAGGCAGAAGGTCCACCTATGAGGGATGCTAGGTACAGACTTTCTATCTTATGGTAAGTTAACCACATGACCTCCAGTATCTTTACCAACTCTGAAGTTTTATGGTGCTCCCAAGAACAAAAAAGCCTTTGCGATGAATTAGCTTCAGAAATGAATAGATTCTGCAGGTTTCCCTCCCTCTTACTCCTCAAGAATACTTAGTGCCTTATTAAAATGTCCTAAGTTTTCTTTGTTCACACCATCTAATTGAACATCACTTTTCCCCCCACCTTTTAAATGTTTCTTAAACTTTATAAAATGCTTAAAAACAAGTATGCAATGATCAACCAGGAACAAACTTGACTCAGGTCAAACTTAGGTAGCTGATTGCTCTAACCTTCTAGTTACAAAGACCCAAGTTAAAAAAATTTTTTTTAATATTTATTTTTGAGAGACAGAGAGAGAAGACAGAGCACAAGCGGGGGAGGGGCAGAAAGAGATGGAGACACAGAATCCAAAGCAGGCTCCAGGCTCTGAGCCATCAGCACAGAGCCTGACGTGGGGCTCGAACCCGCAGACTGTGAGATCATGACCTGAGCTGAAGACGCTTTAACCGACTGAGCCACCCAGGCACCCCAACACAGTTTTTTTTATGGATGTTACTGTGTAAAGACCGTATTGGGGAAGATTGTATCGTACCCACAGCCCTTCATCAAATAACCCTTTGAACCAGGCAAAACTAGCAAATTAATACGTGTGCTGGTGTCATCCCTTTTAAAAAATCTGTAATTCTGGGGGCACCTGGGTGGCTCAGTTGGTTAGGCGCCTGATTTTGGCTCAGGTCATGATCTCACAGTCCGTGAGTTCAAGCCCCGCGTCGGGCTCTGTGCTGACAGCTCAGAGCCTGGAGCCTGCTTCAGATTCTGTGTCTCCCCGTCTCTCTACCCCTCTGTGTCTCATGCTCTATGTCTCTCTGTCTCTCAATAATAAATAAATGTTAATTTTTTTTAAAAGATCTGTAATTTTTAGTAGATATAATTAGGGAAAGAGTGTCTGTTATGTGTGTAAGCATATATAATAAAGCTGACTTTACCCATTTGACAATTAAGGAGTCTGTGTGCCTGAAGGAGAAAGAGAGAACACACACAAAACAGTAACTGGGGTAAAACACTAACAACAGGTGAAGCTTGAAGAACATAGAGGTATTATTTTTATATTTGCAGTATATCTGTGAACAGTTTCCAATATTTTCAAGTAAAATATATATATATTTTTTCCACTGTGTTATTTAAATAGTCATCTTTTTTTTTTAATATATGAAATTTACTGTCAAATTGGTTTCCATACAACACCCAGTGCTCATCCCAAAAGGTGCCCTCCTCAATACCCATCACCCACCCTACCCTCCCTCCCACCCCCCATCAACCCTCAGTTTGCTCTTAGTTTTTAACAGTCTCTTATGCTTTGGCTTTCTCCCACTCTAACCTCTTTTTTTTTTTTTTCCTTCCCCTCCCCCATGGGTTTCTGTTAAGTTTCTCAGGATCCACATAAGAGTGAAACCATATGGTATCTGTCTTTCTCTGTATGGCTTATTTCACTTAGCATCACACTCTCCAGTTCCATCCACGTTGCTACAAAAGGCCATATTTCATTTTTTCTCATTGCCACGTAGTATTCCATTGTGTATATAAACCACAATTTCTTTATCCATTCATCAGTTGATGGACATTTAGGCTCTTCCCATAATTTGGCTATTGTTGAGAGTGCTGCTATAAACATTGGGGTACAAGTGCCCCTATGCATCAGTACTCCTGTATCCCTTGGATAAATTCCTAGCAGTGCTATTGCTGGGTCATAGGGTAGGTCTATTTTTAATTTTCTGAGGAACCTCCACACTGCTTTCCAGAGCGGCTGCACCAATTTGCATTCCCACCAACAGTGCAAGAGGGTTCCTGTTTCTCCACATCCTCTCCAGCATCTATAGTCTCCTGATTTGTTCATTTTGGCCACTCTGACTGGCGTGAGGTGGTATCTGAGTGTGGTTTTGATTTGTATTTCCCTGATAAGGAGCGACGTTGAACATCTTTTCATGTGCCTGTTGGCCATCCGGATGTCTTCTTTAGAGAAGTGTCTATTCATGTTTTCTGCCCATTTCTTCACTGGGTTATTTGTTTTTCGGGTGTGGAGTTTGATGAGCTCTTTATAGATTTTGGATACTAGCCCTTTGTCCGATGTGTCATTTGCAAATATCTTTTCCCATTCCGTTGGTTGCCTTTTAGTTTTGTTGGTTGTTTCCTTTGCTGTGCAGAAGCTTTTTATCTTCATAAGGTCCCAGTAATTCACTTTTGCTTTTAATTCCCTTGCCTTTGGGGATGTGCCGAGTAAGAGATTGCTACGGCTGAGGTCAGAGAGGTCTTTTCCTGCTTTCTCCTCTAAGGTTTTGATGGTTTCCTGTCTCACATTCAGGTCCTTTATCCATTTTGAGTTTATTTTTGTGAATGGTGTGAGAAAGTGGTCTAGTTTCAACCTTCTGCATGTTGCTGTCCAGTTCTCCCAGCACCATTTGTTAAAGAGACTGTCTTTTTTCCATTGGATGTTCTTTCCTGCTTTGTCAAAGATGAGTTGGCCATACGTTTGTGGGTCTAGTTCTGGGGTTTCTATTCTATTCCATTGGTCTATGTGTCTGTTTTTGTGCCAATACCATGCTGTCTTGATGATTACAGCTTTGTAGTAGAGGCTAAAGTCTGGGATTGTGATGCCTCCTGCTTTGGTCTTCTTCTTCAAAATTACTTTGGCTATTCGGGGCCTTTTGTGGTTCCATATGAATTTTAGGATTGCTTGTTCTAGTTTCGAGAAGAATGCTGGTGCAATTTTGATTGGGATTGCATTGAATGTGTAGATAGCTTTGGGTAGTATTGACATTTTGACAATATTTATTCTTCCAATCCATGAGCAGGGAATGTCTTTCCATTTCTTTATATCTTCTTCAATTACCTGCATAAGCTTTCTATAGTTTTCAGCATACAGATCTTTTACATCTTTGGTTAGATTTATTCCTAGGTATTTTATGCTTCTTGGTGCAATTGTGAATGGGATCAGTTTCTTCATTTGTCTTTCTGTTGCTTCATTGTTAGTGTATAAGAATGCAACTGATTTCTGCACATTGATTTTGTATCCTGCAACTTTGCTGAATTCATGTATCAGTTCTAGCAGACTTTTGGTGGAGTCTATCGGATTTTCCATGTATAATATCATGTCATCTGCAAAAAGCGAAAGCTTGACTTCATCTTTGCCAATTTTGATGCCTTTGATTTCCTTTTGTTGTCTGATTGCTGATGCTAGAACTTCCAGCACTATGTTAAACAACAGCGGTGAGAGTGGGCATCCCTGTCGTGTTCCTGATCTCAGGGAAAAAGCTCTCAGTTTTTCCCCGTTGAGGATGATGTTAGCTGTGGGCTTTTCATAAATGGCCTTTATGATCTTTAAGTATGTTCCTTCTATCCCGAATTTCTCAAGGGCTTTTATTAAGAAAGGGTGCTGGATTTTGTCAAAGGCCTTTTCTGCATCGATTGACAGGATCATATGGTTCTTCTCTTTTTTTTTTGTTAATGTGATGTATCACGTTGATCAATTTGCGAATGTTGAACAAGCCCTGCATCCCAGGAATGAATCCCACTTGATCATGGTGAATAATTCTTTTTATATGCTGTTGAATTCGATTTGCTAGTATCTTATTGAGAATTTTTGCATCCATATTCATCAGAGATATTGGCCTGTAGTTCTCTTTTTTTACTGGGTCTCTGTCTGGTTTAGGAATCAAAGTAATACTGGCTTCATAGAATGAGTCTGGAAGTTTTCCTTCCCTTTCTATTCCTTGGAATAGCTTGAGAAGGATAGGTATTATCTCTGCTTTAAACGTCTGGTAGAACTCCCCTGGGAAGCCATCTGGTCCTGGACTCTTATTTGTTGGGAGATTTTTGATAACCGATTCAATTTCTTCGCTGGTTATGGGTCTGTTCAAAATTTCTATCTCTTCCTGATTGAGTTTTGGAAGAGTGTGGGTGTTTAGGAATTTGTCCATTTCTTCCAGGTTGTCCAATTTGTTGGCATATAATTTTTTATAGTATTCCCTGATAGTTGTTTGTATCTCTGAGGGATTGGTTGTAATAATTCCATTTTCATTCATGATTTTATCTATTTGGGTCATCTCCCTTTTCTTTTGGAGAAGCCTGGCTAGAGGTTTGTCAATTTTGTTTATTTTTTCAAAAAACCAACTCTTGGTTTCGTTGATCTGCTCTACAGTTTTTTTAGATTCTATATTGTTTATTTCTGCTCTGGTCTTTATTATTTCTCTTCTTCTGCTGGGTTTAGGCTGCCTTTGCTGTTCGGCTTCTATTTCCTTTAGGTGTGCTGTTAGATTTTGTATTTGGGATGTGTCTTGTTTCTTGAGATAGGCCTGGAATGCAATGTATTTTCCTCTCAGGACTGCCTTCGCTGCATCCCAAAGCGTTTGGATTGTTGTATTTTCATTTTCGTTTGTTTCCATATATTTTTTAATTTCTTCTCTAATTGCCTGGTTGACCCACTCATTCGTTAGTAGGGTGTTCTTTAACCTCCATGCTTTTGGAGGTTTTCCAGACTTTTTCCTGTGGTTGATTTCAAGCTTCATAGCATTGTGGTCTGAAAGTATGCATGGTATAATTTCAATTCTTGTAAACTTATGAAGGGCTGTTTTGTGACCCAGTATATGATCTATCTTGGAGAATGTTCCATGTGCACTCGAGAAGAAAGTATATTCTGTTGCTTTGGGATGCAGAGTTCTAAATATATCTGTCAAGTCCATCTGATCCAATGTGTCATTCAGTGCCCTTGTTTCTTTATTGATTGTGTGTCTAGATGATCTATCCATTTCTGTAAGTGGGGTGTTAAAGTCCCCTGCAATGACCACATTCTTATCAATAAGGTTGCTTATGTTTATGAGTAATTGTTTTATATATCTGGGGGCTCCGGTATTTGGCGCATAGACATTTATAATAGCTCTTCCTGATGGATAGACCCTGTGATGATTATATAATGCCCTTCTTCATCTCTTGTTACAGCCTTTAATTTAAAGTCTAGTTTGTCTAATGAAGTATGGCTACTCCAGCTTTCTTTTGGCTTCCAGTAGCATGATAAATAGTTCTCCATCCCCTCACTCTCAATCTAAATGTGTCCTCAGATCTAAGATGAGTCTCTTGTAGACAGCAAATAGATGGGTCTTGTTTTTTTATCCATTCTGATACCCTATGTCTTTTGGTTGGCGCATTTAATCCATTTACATTCAGTGTTATTATAGAAAGATATGGGTTTAGAGTCATTGTGATGTCTGTATGTTTTATGCTTGTAGTGATGTCTCTGGTACTTTGTCTCACAGGATCCCCCTTAGGATCTCTTGTAGGGCTGGTTTCGTGGTGACAAATTCCTTCAGTTTTTGTTTGTTTGGGGAGACCTTTATCTCTCCTTCTATTCTAAATGACAGACTTGCTGGATAAAGGATTCTCGGCTGCATATTTTTTCTGTTTAGCACACTGTAGATATCGTGCCAAGCCTTTCTGGCCTGCCAAGTTTCAAAGGAGAGATCAGTCACGAGTCTTATAGGTCTCCCTTTATATGTGAGGGCACGTTTATCCCTTGCTGCTTTCAGAATTTTCTCTTTATCCTTGTATTTTGCCAGTTTCACTATGATATGTCGTGCAGAAGATCGATTCAAGTTACGTCTGAAGGGAGTTCTCTGTGCCTCTTGGATTTCAATGCCTTTTTCCTTCCCCAGTTCAGGGAAGTTCTCAGCTATAATTTGTTCAAGTACCCCTTCAGCACCTTTCCCTCTCTCTTCCTCCTCTGGGATACCAATTATGCGTATATTATTTCTTTTTAGTGTATCACTTAGTTCTCTAATTTTCCCCTCATACTCCTGGATTTTTTTATCTTTCTTTCAGCTTCCTCTTTCTCCATAACTTTATCTTCTAGTTCACCTATTCTCTCCTCTGCCTCTTCAAGCCGAGCCGTCGTGGTTTCCATTTTGTTTTGCATTTCGTTTAAAGCGTTTTTCAGCTCATGACTGTTCCTTAGTCCCTTGATCTCTGTGGCAAGAGATTCTCTGCTGTCCTGTATACTGTTTTCAAGCCCAACGATTAATTTTATGACTATTATTCTAAATTCACTTTCTGTTATATTATTTAAATCCTTTTTGATCAGTTCATTAGCTGTTGTTATTTCCTGGAGATTCTTCTGGGGGGAATTCTTCCGTTTGGTCATTTTGGATAGTCCCTGGAGTGGTGAGGACCTGCAGGGCACTTCCCCTGTGCTGTGGTGTATAACTGGAGTTGGTGGGCGGGGCCGCAGTCCGACCTGATGTCTGCCCCCAGCCCACCGCTGGGGCCACAGTCAGACTGGTGTGTGCCTTCTCTTCCCCTCTCCTAGGGGCGGGATTCACTGTGGGGTGGCGTGGCCCGTCTGGGCTACTTGCACACTGCCAGGCTTGTGGTGCTGGGGATCTGGTGTATTAGCTGGGGTGGGGAGGCAAGGTGCACGGGGGCTGGAGGGGCAGGCTTAGCTCGCTTCTCCTTAGGTGATCCACTTCAGGAGGGGCCCTGTGGCAGCGGGAGGGAGTCAGATCTGCTGCCGGAGGTTTGGCTCTGCAGAAGCACAGAGTTGGGTGTTTGCGCTGCGCGAGCAAGTTCCCTGGCAGGAACTGGTTCCCTTTGGGATTTGGCTGGGGGATGGGCGGGGGAGATGGCGCTGGTGAGAGCCTTTGTTCCCCGCCAAGCTGAGCTCTGCCGTCCGGGGGCTCAGCAGCTCTCCCTCCCTTTGTCCTCCAGCCTTCCCGCTTTCTGAGCAGAGCTGTTAACTTATGACCTCCCAGACGCTGAGTCGCGCTTGCTGTCGGAACACAGTCCGTCCGGCCCCTCCGCTTTTGCCAGCCAGACTCGGGGGCTCTGCTTGGCCGGCGAGCCGCCCCTCCGCCCTGGCTCCCTCCCGCCAGTCCGTGGAGCGCGCTCCGCCTTGCTGCCCTTCCTACCCTCTTCCGTGGGCCTCTCGTCTGCTCTTGGCTCCAGAGACTCCGTTCTGCTAATCCTCTGGCGGTTTTCTGGGTTCTTTAGGCAGGTGTAGGTGGAATCTAAGTGATCAGCAGGACGTGCGGTGAGCCCAGCGTCCTCCTACACCGCCATCTTCCGGAACCCCCTCGTAAAATATATTTTTTAATTAAGGAATCACTTGTCAAAGTTTGGGAAGAAATATAGGTGAAAAAACTCTTAACAGTCATCACAAGCCAAAGAAAAACCATAAACATCTGGTGAGAGTTTATATATGTTATAATTCATACTCATATATATTCACATAAAACATACATTCAGGTTTACTGGGTATTTTCACTGCAATTTTTTTTTCAAATTTACCTGCTGCAGGGAAGTGATTTCTTAGGTGCTAGAGTGTTAGTATTAAATTTTTTCCTTAACGCTCATTTACTTTGAGAGACAGAGACAAAGCACGAACAGGGGAAGGGTAGAGAGAGAGGGAGACACAGAACCCAAGGCAGGCTCCAGGCTCTGAGCTGTCAGCACAGAGCCCCACGTGGGACTCAAACTCGCAAAATGTGAGGTCATGACCTGAGCTGAAGTTGAACACTTAACTGACTGAGCCACCCAGGCGCCCCTAGAATGTTAGTATTAAGTCTGCATCTTCCTTGTGTCACTTTCGGCTTATTTTGCTGCTCCAGATTTTAAAAGTGATTCTGGTATGTGAGGCTTGAGAGAGTGTGAAAATAAAACCAGCCTGTATCCACAGACCAAAGGGCTGCCACATTTAGGAGGCTAGTAACAGATCAAGCACATTACCTTTTTCACCCTAGGAGATCTACGTCAGATATCCACAAATGACATCTTTCTTCACATCTGTCAGAGATCTTTGTTTAAAACAAAATGAAAGTAAGAAATTTCTGAGAAAACTTTTCTGGTTGATGATGCTTCTGTGTTTAAATGCTATGCCAAACAGACTATTTTGAGCAAATGGAGGATTTAAAAATCTTCGCATCATTCATTCAAATACATGCAAATATTCTTCAGAGTAATACTTGTTTTCAGGTAAAGAAGATTCTTAACTTATGTGCAAATCTGGTCAGTTTTGCTAGGTTTAGAAAGTATCCTGGGGGGGGGGGGGTGTCACTGCAATTAGTTCAAACTTCCCAACTAGGAATTCATTTGGTCTTTCAAATAATATGCATAAGCATCTCCTGGAAGGAATGAAGCTGGAAGATGTATTTAGAACAAAAGAAAAACGAAAGGAGGAAAGATCACAGCTTTTTTCTTATGTAGAAAAAATTGTGTACATTATATACAATATATGATTATGAAAGCTTATTTTTAAATTTCTAAACATACATCAAAAACTGAGAAGGAAAAGTAAAAGAAAATGACACCAAGAAGAGGTGCCTAGGCGGCTCAGTTAAGCCTCCAATTCTTGGTATCTGTTCAGGTTGTGATCTCACGGTCTTGAGATCTAGCCCTGCATCGGGCTCCACTCTGGGTACAGAGCCTGCTTGGGATGTTCTCTCTCCCTCTCTCTCTCTGCTCCTCCCCTGCTCACACTCTCTCAAGACAAATAAACTTAAAAAAAATAACACCAAGGTCAATTACCAGCTTAGAGGCCCTCAGCAATCAGAATAAGCTTAAGAAGTATGATGAAGGCTAAGCATGAAGAAGTACGAAGAGGACAGGAAGACCCCTCACACAGATGTACGTGTGTGTCTCATCCTTTCAGAGAATATACTAAAAGCCTGGGCCTGGGAGACAAGCATGTCAGCTGCAGAATTTCTTCAAAGAAAAGCTGTAGGAAAGGCAAACTAGTAAGAGAGGGAGAAGGCAGGACCTGTCTGGAAGCCGCACCTGCATTGCAAGCACATTCTTTTTTTTCTTCTTAGTGTTTGTTTAGTTTTGAGAGAGAGCGAGTGAGCAAGCAGTGTGAGTGGGGGGCAGAGAAAGGAAACACAGAATCCAAAGCAGGCTCCAAGCTGTCAGCTGTCTGCACAGAGCCTGATGCAGGGCTCAATCCCATGAATCATAAGCCTGAGTCAGGCGCTCAACCAACTGAGCCACCCAGGCTCCCCACAAGCACATTCTTCTACTTAGATTGCATCATTAATGGGGGGGGGGAGTACTTTTAGGGACTTAATAGAAATTTAGAGGAAGCACTTCGTGTACCATTCTTGGCCAATACCTCTGAAATAGAAAGACATATCCATACTTGGGCTAGAAGGATAATAGTTTCTATCACTTTGAACTAAGTGAGTTCTTCGGAAATCACTTTCTACACTACTAAATTGGGTTATTTTACAAATTGGGTTATATGAACTCAACAATAAAAGGAGATTATTACTAATCTTTGATTCTCTGTATCATCCAGGTATTAGAAATTCCCTCTGATTTACGAGTCTATGTTCTATTCCAGGAATATGGATCCATTCTTCTCCTCATCAAAACTGAGGGGTTTAATCCTGGAGGTTTTTAAGAGAATATTGGTGATAGAAAAGCTGAGCATTAAGTGTAGGCATTAATAATGTCTTTTCACGGTGTTTTTTCCTTATCTTTTGTATTAGGCTTTTTAAACCAAGTGTCGTGTCTTGCTAATTAACTGTGGTAGAAAGTTATCACCTGGGTAGAACATGTTAAAAAATAATTATATATTCCTTTGCATTGTGGTTCTTGGATGAAGGAAGAACACCAATCTTTGCCATCATTTCATCTTCCATTTTTACCCCTTTCTGTCAGCCACTCTTTTCCTTCTTGGTGTACTAGGAGAATCTTAAGAGACCACCAAACCTGAATAACTCTGATATTTAATAGGAAGATAAAGGGGTCTCTCACCACATCAGAAGCAATGAGAATTACCAAATAAACCCAAGGGAGAAACGTACATTCCTAGTGCTAGCACTAGACTTACAACTTCACTCTTTACAATTCATCCTTGGAGAGGGGCACATGAGTGGCTTGGTCAGTCAAGGGTCAAGCTGTTGATTTCAGCTCACAGTTGTGAGATCAAGCCTACCTCAGGCTCTGCTCTGATGGCACGGAACCTGATTGAGATTTGCACTCTCTCTGCTCCTCCTCTCTCACTCTCTCTCACTCTTTCTCACTCTCAAAATAGACAAACATTAAAAAAAATTATCCTTGGAGAAAGGGAACCCTTGTGCACTGTTGGTGGGAATGTAAATTGGTACAACCACTATGAAAACAGTATGGAAGCTCCTCAAAAAATTAAACACAAATACTATAGGATCCAACAATTCTACTACTATTTAGCCAAAGAAAACAAACACTAATTTGAAAAGACGTATGAACCCCTATGTTCACTGTAGCATTATTTACAATAGCCAAGGTATGGAAGTAACTGAAATGTCCATCAATAGATGGATAAAGAAGATGTGCTGTGTACACACACACACACACACACACACACACAGGAATATTACTTAGCTGTAAAAATAGAATGAGATTCTGCCATTTGCAACAATATGGATGGACATAGAAGGTATTATGCTAAGTGAAATAAGTCAGGCAGAGGAATACAAATACCATATGATTTCAGTTATGTGTGGAACCTAAAAAAAACAAAACAAACCAGAAATGGACTGAAGGGTACTGGTGTTTGCCAGAGGGAGGGGGTGGGGGAATGGACAAAATAGGTGAAGGGGATTAAGAGGTACTAAAGCTCAACTTTAAGTCACAAGCATGAGGAGGAGTACAGCATAGGGAGTATAATCAATGGTATGTAATAGTGTTGTATGGTGACAGATGGTAGCTAGACTTAGTGTAGTCAGTACCGTATAATGTATAGAACTGTTGAATCAATGTTGCACACTTGAAACTAATATAACATTATATGTCAACTATACCGCAATAAAAAAGTTTAAGAAATTAATTCTTAGGCCAGGTGGTAATTTAATCTACACTTTGGCCAGACTTTTCTTGGAGGTCTGGATGTGACCAAGGAAGAACACAACTTTTCAGTTAGGAACTGTTCTCTAAGCATTTTCTAGCCAATAGTTTCCACAGTAACTTTGGATGGAAGACATCTGTCTGTGACTTCTGTAAAGAGAAGTAGGAGAAAAAGACAACTAGCATTTCTAAGTGCCCACCAAGGATGAGGCACCCAAGAATGTTTATCCCATATAACTATTATCACCATCTTGGTAAGTCAACATTATTACCCCATTTTATAGATGCAGAAACAAAGTCAAGGAGGGAAGAGTTGTATGGTCAGATTTAAACACAAGCTTGTTCTGTTTGTCCTATGCCATGCTGTGCCATTGTCCATAAGTATGACCACTGTAACGAGGACGACTAGCATGGGCCCCAGTCATGCCCTCAGTGATGTTAGCCACCTGACAAATTTACTACCACACTTGCATCTCTGGGTAACCGTTCCCCTCCGTTCTTAGCTCAATGAATGTGTGCAGTAAGAACAAAACAGCCCCAGAGAACATTTGGATAAATAAACAATGGGACTCAATAGGTTACAGTAAAGTTTCCAGAAAATACTGTCGGAGAAGTTCAGGATGTATATTAAGGAGTTTGGTTAATAAGAAATCAAAATTAGTGTTTTTAGGGGGGAGGAGCAGGTGTGTGTGTGCATGAGCACATGTGTTTACCTCATCACGGAATCAAACCAAATCCTATAAATGAGTACTGAATATATGCCTACTTGTAATATGGAGAGTGCATAAAAGGGAAAGGTATAATCCTGAAGGGCTACGACAAGCACTTCTAACGTAAGAAATCACGAAAGAAACTAAGACTAAGGAGGTCAATATTTTAAATAAATCCTATTTTTCACCACTAAATAGTTCACTAGATAAAAGAGCTCATTTGGTTCCCCAATTTTAAAGTATAACTAATTAGATGATAATCAACATGGTATTTGCCATCACACGTTTAGACAATGTAGAATATGATGATCCATTACATCAATAATCAGTTACATTTAGAACTAATTATTTGAAATAAAGGTGAGCTCATATGCACAGAATCTGCCAATATTCTCAAAGGAAAACATTATTGGGGCACCTGGGTGGTTCAGGCAGTTGGGCGTCCAACTTCAGCTCAGGTCATGATCTCATAGCTTATGAGTTCGAGCCCCGCATCAGGCTCTGTGCTGACAGCCCAGAGTCTGAAGCCTGCTTCAGATTCTGTGTCTCCCTCTCTCTCTGCCCCTCCCCGACTCACGCTCTGTCTCACTCCTTCAAAAATAAATAAACATTAAAAAAAAATTTTTTTTAAAGGAAAACATTATTCAGTGAAGAAAAGATTTTCATTTTCTCTTGTGAAAAGAAATAAAAAGATTGAAAATATGATTTTAATTACAGACAACATGGAGGGTAATAAGGATTTGAAATTTCAAATACAATTTTCAAATATTTCAAATCATATTGTTTTTTTCTCTCAATGATTTTTGTAGCTCCATATTTACTAAGTGAAATATAGAAAACTAAATTGTCTTGGGATATTTCCTTGAAATAGCTTTTAAGAAAATAAAAATTTAAATGATACGATCAGAAAATATTCCTGGTTTACAACACCTTAAATTAAAGCTGTTTGCAGACAAGAAGTCATCGGAGGAGTCAGTATCCCACAGTAAGATTTCTTGGACAAAAAAGGAGGATAGTGGATAAACTGGTCCTGGGGAGGCACGTGGTATGACTCAGGAAGCAGAGAATATGTTGTTGGTTGATGTTGGCTGACCTGGTCCCACACACAGCCAGCAGAACGACCCTCAGCTCTACCTCCTGCCTGGAGCTTCTCTTCTTGCAAACTCATCTGCCTCTGTATCCATCTTTACCACTTTCTTAGAGCTAGTTTTCCGAAAAGGATTAATGCAATTCCCATGGCATAATTTTAGTGTGCAGAAGGGTGCCTGAGGCCGACTGAAAGTTCTGTGAAGGCAGAGTACACCTTTTCCGTATTTACATCGGGAGTCTTGGCCCATATTTAGGTTGTGCTAGGTTTACAGGCATACAGGAATGCACTGGAGTGTTCCTAATGTTCGATTTGGCCACCAGATGTCAGTACATGATAACAAATGCTGTAATACCACATTAAGCCAGAAAAGCTTAAAAGGCCATTTTCAAGAGTTTAATTTGGCAGAGTAGAAAAGAGCAGACAGATTTACAGGCAGTACATTGTGATAGTATCTGGAAAAAAGATGAGAATCTCTGGACCCTACTAACCCCCAGTTATTGATACTATGTCCTCTCAGATGGGGAAATCCATGTCCCATTTTTTTAAAAGTGTCTCTAAAATTTAGTTTTTAAAAAGTAAAATGTGCATTAGTAAGCACATACTAATGAAAGCTCAGTTGTATATAAATAACTTAAACTAATTAGGAAAATCCTAGATGTAGAGTTTAGATTTAAATTATCAAAAACATAGATCTATGTCAATTATTAGGCATTTAATAATCATACTGTAGTGTATATACGTGAATTAAAGAGCCAGGAAAAAAAAGCGTGAGAAGGTTTTTTTTTATGCAAAAAATCAAATATCCCACAAACAACTGAAACTTCCCCAGATTTCATAGTTGGAATTACAAATGTTTGGTCTTTTTAACTAAAGACTACTGTACAAAACATTAACTTTTCATATATGAAAACGACAAGTACAATTGTCAAGGCCTGTTCACTCTCCTTCCTCAACATGGTTCAGACCCACCCATTTATCCCATTCCTCCTCCAACAATGGATTTAGGGCACTGGTCACCTTGCTCGCCATAACCACCCTCCTACACTGCAGCTTTGTCCCTTCTGAGTCCATTCTCCACCCTGTAGGCAGAGGTCACTTTAAAAACACAAATTTGACCATGCATTCCCCTGCCTGGAGCACCAGCAACTTCCTAATGCCTTCAGGTTGAAGCTCAGCCCTTGGCTTTGCAAGGCCTACAGAGCACTCCCGGATCTGCCTCCAGCTCACTCAGCCAGGTTTCTTCTCATTCCTCGGTTCCAGAACTATTTTAGTGATTAATGCTGCCACATGAAATGGTGTTCTTTCTGAGACATACTCATTCACACATCAGCATGTTAATTCCTACTCATGCACTGCCTCCTCCAGGAAATCTTCTATGATTTGACCCTCCCTAATTTTACCCATCCCCCAACACACACTAGTATGTAGGTGCATACTACATAGGTAAGTGTATAGCACATCATTTATGCATCGCAGTAACTATAGCTGTTTACAGAGTATTACTCCTTTATACCTTGCAGTCCTTCCTTCTTACATCTCACTTGGCATACTCTATACTCTTAATCATCTTAGCTATCCTGTAGCTAAATCTTTTTCCAAGGCCTAGAGATACTATCTCCGCAACCCAAGGTCACACATTCTTAAAATTTTACAGAGCTTGGAGTAGTAGCCACACACTGCAATCCAAGTCCTGAGCTCTTCCCAATATCCTGGGCTACTTCCAAAGGCCATTAAATGGGAACCATTTGATAGGAATATGGCAGAGATTATTGAAGAGTACTAATAGGGGTGCCAGACTGGCTCAGTCAGCAGAGCATACGACTCTTGCTATTTGGGTTGCGAGTTCAAGCCCCATGTTGGGAATAGAGCTTACTTTAAAAAAAAAAAAGTACCAATAAAAGCATTAAAGAACAACAGATACAACTCTACAGATGATAAGCCTTCAAAAATATTGGTATACACTCAGACAGAAAGTTGCTGAATTTGCCTTCTTCCTCTTTTTAGTACCTGAATTAGGAACCCAAAATTGCTTTCCAGAAGCTAAATGGTCCTGCTTACTGGCTTTAATTTTTATGCATTTGGCTTGCTTCTTGCTAACTGCTTTAGGACATAAGCTGTATCTTGAGTTTTCTTCATCAGTATGTTTACAGTATTTTGTCAGGGATTTCTCCTCTTTTTTCTGTCCTCATGCTAATGTAATACATAGGAAGCTTACCTTTTCCATAACCTAATGTGAGTGTTCCCACATGTCTGCAGTCAGAATGGCTTTACGGAGTATCACAGAAGAGGAGACCTAGGGTAGGCCTCTCTGAGAAAGACCTATGTTGATTTCCACAGCAAAAGGGAAGGTTAGAACTGGGAAGGAGCTCAACAAGATGCTCTGTGAAAATGTACTACTTTAAGGAGGCATTCCTTCTTGCCTCCTTGGAGAGACCATGAGTCAACAAAACCCTTTAAGAATCACTGAGCCAGCCAGAATTCTGGTTCACGGCTCCTTAAGGGATCAGGCTTTCAACAAGAGCATCTAAGAATTAATCTCACTATTCAAAAGGTATTAAGAGAGATGTTTAGAGTAGAGTACCAACTGAAAAACTCTACTTCTTTAGTCTCCTGAAGCATAGGTCTGCATGAAGTCATGCATTTGGGCTTCTTACCTAAGATACCTGTATTAGCACTCCAGCTCTCCACTGGGCCTGTATTCCAACCCTGGGTTCTAAACCCTGGGCTAGGGTTATTATGCTTGGGTGTCCAGAACCCTCCATGTCCCAAAAATGGGCTGGGGTCTTGCTATGAAATGAGTTACCATCTAACTCCTGTTTCTTAACCATGTTTTTCCAACTAGATCTCCTAGATTGTCCATACATACCTGAGAAGTGCACATAGTTGGAATCACCTTGGGGCAGTGACCACCATAACATGGAGATGCTCCCCAGAGGACAATTCTCCCATCAGTGCAGTTGGTCTATGTGCCCTACCCTTGTCAGATAAAGAGTTTTGCTATCCTCATTGGCCTGTGATGTAGATGCTCCATGATGTCTTATGCTCACATTCCAACACTTCTATCCACTGAATACCAGCAGTAAGAGAATTACAATTAGATCCACACAATTATACTTAAAAAGAAAGAAGAGGGAGAAAATGGGAGAAATACCAGAGGGAAGAGGGTGTGAAAAATCAGGTAGAAATAGCAAGGGCAATGTATGTAGAGTTGGTATGTCATGGTGACATTTCACTCAATGTATTTGAGGTCTGATTGCCCTACTCTTCAATAAAAATAAATCTTGCAAATCAGAAATAATACGAAGAAAAAAAAAGAATATGGTTAATGCTATTAAAATCCACCCCCCCATTCGAAATTTAAAGTAGTTGAGAACTAGCAAGTAAAATCACATAGACTTGGGGGTCCTTAAAGATTCAAACACAGAGTTACAGAGGAGGGGCAGTAAAAGTTGGATGACAAGGCTCAAAAAGGTAGGAGCTAGTGGTAGCCAAGACACGGAAACAAGGACTGGCATTGACTTATTTAACAACTGTTCTTAAAGAACTGTGTAAGGAGAAGAGTGAAGTATGAGAAAAATGGTAAACATAGTAGACTAATGCTTTATTTTCTTCTTAGACTGTAGAAGAGAAATACATTTTTCTATAGGCTGAGGGAATTTCTCCTAGTGGAGAAAGAGAAACGAAATGTCCAAGAAAATAATTACTAATCAAGCAAATACCCAGGGCAGGTGGGGAAAAGTAAGAAAATTCACAAGTAAGAAGGTAATAAAGTTAGAGGAATTTGAGATTGTGTTTACTTACTATCTGATTTAAAACAAACGTTTAAAATGCAAATAGCTACCAATTATAAAGACTGGTCCATGAATGGTGTTAATTTCCATTTTTCTCAAGTGCCTTCATCTACAAAAGAAGCTTCAAAAAAACAAGATATAGTATACTCTCTTCTCTTTAAAATAGAAATTCTGTAGGAATAACTTAATTTTCCTCTCTCTCTGTCAAGTTTTCTGGCAGTAAAATAGACATTTTAATAGGATTTATTTCTGAGTAGTCACTATATTTTTAAAATTCTTTTTAGTATTCCTCAGTAGTTTCACCCAATAAAATTAACTACCTCAAGCTGCCACATTTTAAACAGAGGCTGATTTTTCCATTGGTTAGCAATCATTTTCTCTTTGCTATTTTATCATTAGAAACTCCCTTGACAGTTTCAAGTTGTTAAAATCCTGGGTTTTTTCTTCATTCCTTTGCTTCATAAATCACTACATCAACTCTTCATGTAGGCAGAAAAATAGTGCCAGAAAATAGGTCACCATGCATTGAGCCACAATTTTAACTACCTAGATTAAAAAAAAAAAAAAAAATCAATCCTACAACTTAACAAATTAACGTAAAAATACTAATTTTTACTTTGTTTTTAGTCAGCTATCAAACTTTACGTCACTTCTGCATCCTACCGCCCCTAAAACTGGGTTTTGCATACTGATGACTAATACAAATTGTGCTTGAAATTGAACATTAAGGCATGCTAGCCATGCTCACAATGGACTTGTGTATTTCTCTAGTTACTTTCACTTCAAGATCTCAAACATACTTTACTTTTGAAAATCTCCTTCACATTGGCAAGTCAGTAAACCTAGCATCAGGAAGGGATATTGCCAGAAACCTAATTCACAGGAAGTTTGAGTGAGTTTCCCTCCCAATGTGGTATCAATTTGTTTAATATCTGAGAATAGCTTTTAGGATATAAGACAGATGTCTGAATTCAAAAATCAATTTCAAGTCACTATGTCTGCAGAATAAAAAAAAAAATATTCATTATGCAACTAAAGAACAGAAATGGAGAATTCTGTTACCAAGAGAAGGAGAACATTAATTATTAGTGATAATTTCAAATATCCTTAAGGACTGTCTAGATTTACTGGTGTCAAATGGTGGAAAAATCAACACATCTACAAATGGCTAATTACCTTATGTCTGGTCATATTCTGTAATACTTTATTAGCATTACTATGTTTGAGAAAGTACTGAAACTGCACTTACTAAATTTTTAGGGAACCATACCCAATTGAATTACTATCTATAAATCACCAATATAGATGGTTCTCCCTGATGATTTTTGTCAATCTCTGAGAAATGAAGTTTTAAACATTTGTCAATCTCTGAGAAATAAAGTTTTAAACATTAGATAATGCTTTAGTTATTTTTATAGCTTGTGAACCAGTATACATTCTTAATAAAATATTACTTGATTAATATACTTAGCCAATATATAATTGAGTAGTCTGGTATTATATAAGCATAGAATTGACATAATACACTTATTTTAACTAATAAAAATTACCTAGTGTAATAGTGAAAATACAGTGAATTACTTAGTTAATATGTCATGTTCTGTAAGAAACTTACATTTCTGTATCAACCTCCCAAAGCCATATTTGCACAGCGTATCACTACAGTTAACAAAATACTACATGGCAATGAGAAAGAATGAAATATGGCCTTTTGTAGCAATGTGGATGCAACTGGAGAGTGTGATGCTAAGTGAAATAAGTCATACAGAGAAAGACAGATACCGTATGTTTTCACTCCTATGTGGATCCTGAGAAACTTAACAGAAGACCATGGGGGAGGGGAAGAAAAAAGAAAAAAAAAAGAGAGGTTACAGAGGGAGGAAGCCAAAACATAAGAGACTCTTAAAAATTGAGAACAAACTGAGGGTTAATGGGGGGTGGGAGGGAGGAGAGGGTGGGTGATGGGTATTGAGGAGGCCATCTGTTGGGATGAGCACTGGGTGTTGTATGGAAACCAATTTGACAATAAATTTCATATTTAAAAATAAATAAACATTAAAAAATAAAATAAAATAACACACACACATACATACAAACCAACATTTCAAATGTTTAAGTATTTCCAACATACTTTGCTAATAGATTTTCCCCATACAGGCTTAAGTTTTATTTTATGAGTCCAAAGCCTTTTGTATTGTGAACCTCATTTTTATTAAAAGCTCCTTTCAGTGAGAAGGTTCTGGATACAAAGAAAATGGGAAGGTGGAGTCCTCACGCTTGGGCAGAAGGTGGCAGCAGCTGAAGGGTCTGACTGTCCTTCCAGGGAGTTAGTTCTCAGCATTCAGTGCTTCTACTCCTATTACTAGGTCCTGGCAGGGTTTACTGTTTACTTTTTGAAGTTAACATAGGATTATAAAAATATAGTTTTGTCAAAATCTGACTAATCCACCTACTAATTTTAAAAACTATCATTTCATAAGATAATTTTGTATTGGAGATTCTTTGCAATTTTCTATTCGGTTTAACTTGACTAGGCATTTTTTGGTCTAATGCACACTTTTAAAATTAATGTAGCATTAGAATGTTTTAATATCGAGTACATCACCCGCTCATATTCATCTCCTTAAAATATGGGCTTATTCATTCTTAGTCCAGAAAAAAAACTTCATCATTACTCTGTCAAGTTGCAAAAGAACTCTTAGAATTTTTATTGGGATTGTCTGAACATTGTAAAAATTAAGAATCAATAGTTTTCCTACCCAGGCTTGTGATATCATTGTGATATCATACCCAGAAGTAGAACTTGCCACTCAGTTTTTTTTGTTTTGTTTCTAGTCTTCCACATTTGCATCAGGATGATTTCCAACATTTATAAGGAAATAAGGAATAAAATAAAGCCAACAAACTATTTTTCATTTCTATCAATAGGATCATTTTTTTAAAAATAAGATCTGTTTTTCCATTACTCTATGTTTTTGCACTTTGCAAATCTGTGGACGTATATTTTAAAACTGATAACCTTACTGAACTCTATTAGCTCCAATGGATTTTCAGTTGTCTCCTCAAACTTTGTGAATTACATATTAACCCCCAATCCCTGTGGTAAATACTTAAATAATATTTTTTAACGTTTATTTATTTTTGAAAGAGAGAGCGAGCGTGAGCATGAGTGGGGAGGGGCAGAGAAAGGGAGACACACAATCTGAAGCAGTCACCAGGCTCCAAGCTGTCAGCACAGAGCCCAAAGCCAGGCCCAAACCCAGAAACCATGAGATCATGACCTGAGCCGAAGCCGGACACTTAACCAACTGAGCCACCCAGTTGCCCCTAAATTTCCAAATATCTTTAAATAAATATAACCTGTCACTTGCATGAAATCAGTTGAATGTGATATGTGAGTTATTAACTTTCTCTCCCAACACTTAACCGACTGAGCCACCCAGGTGATCCTGTGGTACTTTAAATTTATTATATTTAATCTTGACTAAAAAAAAAAAAAAAAAGAAAAGAAAAAAACATAGGAAACAGTATATGGTCTAAGCTATCTCGATTATATTTTGACTGACTGAAAAAACTAAAAGAGGAGACACCCCTGTGAAAACAGCTAGGTCAAGTATCATAATTATTCCTCCATTAGATCTTCCAGCTTTAGGTCTCTAGCAATCACTGCTTTGTTCCCGATTCTCTTCTCTAGCCAGTCATCTCCTGCCAAAAATTCATGTCAACAGATCCAAAAGCAAGCTCATCATCTTTCTCCACAGCTGTTAAGTAACCTATTTTTCTCTTATGAATTTCGTTAATACTGTGTTTTATCCCTTGAAAGGTATTTAATACATTCTACTTCTCCCATCTCTTTACAGGGAAATAGAATCCTTGAAAGCAGATACCAATTATTTTAAATCTTGGTAGTTCTCACAACACAGACTCTCACACTGAACACAGAATGAGCTCAGATGAATTCCAGCATCCCATAGGTGGGTACATATCCTGATCCAGGAGAAGTGAGGGCTCTCATCCTGGGGTACTGATTACATGAATGCCTCCCATTCACTTTGATGCCATCTTCCTACTGCTTCACTCATTGGGACACACCCCCAGAAACAGCAGGTGCAGAATGTGGGTCATTCATGGGTCCTGCAGAGGCATTACCCAGAGGGGTCTATTCAAGGAAGATGGCGATCCCATGTGGGATCAGTGGGCAACAACGTTTGTCAATGATTTAAAATGAACACATTGAGGGTAGTTCTTCACCCAGGCACAACATAGAGGCAATCTATACCTACACTGCTTATGACATTTGTCCCCTTAAAAATAAAGGTCATCATCCAAGTGATGAATGGTCCCTAAATAACCAGTGGGATAAAAAAAAGTTAATGATTTACAGGGCTTCTGCTTGCCTAACATCAGGTCCTCTTCAACATTGTTGTTAGATCCTTTGAATACAAGAAAACTAGGCTCTGCCACTATGTTGGATTCCCATCAACAGAAATAGGATATAATTTACCTTTTATCGTAAGCTTCCATGAGGGGTAAATTCATGTATGCTACTGTGGCCCTTCATCCCCAAATCATTTTTTTCAATGCAAGTGTATACTCCTCTGTGTGCACCACTGGGACACTTACATCAAACTCATTCAGGACTGCAGCCAGCTCACCGATGCCTGTGTGGCCTTTGGCTTCATCGGTGGGCGAGGTAGCTTGAGCAGCATTGGAGATGCCAGCAATGGCTTCCTGGACTTGTTTAAACACATAATCTCGGTTGGCTCTGGTGGCAGCAACATCTGGGTGGCAGAGAAATGCTTGGGAGGCTGTGTACAGCATTGTGGCATTCTTCTTTAGAGCCCCTCGGGCGGCTGCCATCTCATTCCGACAGTGAGGGTCCTTCAGCTCCTGTGTGTGCAAAACATGAAACCTGTCACATCCATGGAGTTTGCCATGGAAACGTTTGTTATTGAACTCTGAGTCAGACGCACCGAACTCCACTGAATTTTGTAAACCATCTACCTTCCCTTGTCCTCTCTCTAGCTGCCAGGACTTTGTGTATGGTGTTCTTTCCATATGAAATACTGGAGTACCCCTCTTCTACCCAACCCTTTCACTCAACATGGCCCATCTTCCTGGAAACTATTCCATCCAGCTCTCTAGGCGATGTCTCCTTCTATCTGCTCCCACAAGCCCCTATCCCCTCCTATCATCCATACTTATTATACTGTACTGGAGTTACATATTTAAGCACGTGTCCCTCCTGTGTTGTATCTCTTGAGAGCAGGAAACCCGATCTTGTTTAGTGGCCCTTTACATATTAGCAAATGATTGGCCTATAAAAGGCACTCAAATATTGCTGGGGAAAATGTAAAAACCAAGATACAGACAAGTAGCCTGCATGGATAGGAGTTAGTTAAGCAGCAGAGGAAAACCCAGACTTCAGTCTTCTGATATTGCTTGCCCTTATAGTCAATGACAATTACAAACATGGGAAATCAAACTCTTCTGATTTTTGCTTAGTGCATATCTGCCACTTCATTTTGAGGTTCGGACTAGGGTTCATTTCATTTTATTTTTTTAAAGCTATCTTTAATGGCAGCTCAATCACTGAGTTTAGGGAATAAAAATAGATCAAAGGTGTTGTGACTTCCTTGTTTGGGCTGTCAAAATACTACTACCTGGGAATCTCTTGATCTTCAGCTTTAAAGAGCATTGTTAAGAAAATGTTCACATCATTTACGGAAATGTTAAAGGCAGCGCTGCTCTCTGAGGCCATGTAGGATTGCCAGCTGAGGATCTCAGAGAAATTTTTCCAGTTTCAAAACATCATTGAAGGTTACTTGAATCACTGGGGTTCAGTTTTTATTTGTTTATTCAGTATGTGTTATATGAATGACCTGGCAACAATTGTATCTTTTCTTTTGTGTGTCAAAACAACTCTGAGACAAGCACAATGGATTGGTTATCTAGGATTGTCAAGGCAGATTGACAAGTAATAATTAACTGAACCATCTATCCTCTTTTGCTTATCCACTAATGAATTTAGCCCGCCAACATGATTTCTAGTTTGAGGGCATTTCTTTTTGGTCCTAAACATGAACACCAATAGGTAACCAACACATGTATGTACTTTCTATGCCAGATAATTATCTAGGCATTCAAAGTAAAAGGTTTCTCCCGACTAGTCATGAAGAGCCTTTTAACCTCCACAACTCTGGTCCAGAAATTGCATATTATATTACTGGGTACCTACACTTAAAAAAGGAAGAGATGGAAGGGGGATTCTCTCTATAAAAACACTTGAGGAAACATTCCTTAATTACATTTAAAAAACCCTGCAAACAATCTAAATGTTAAATTATGAAGAATTGGGGGCGCCTGGGTGGCTCAGTCGGTTGAGCGGCGGACTTTGGCTCAGGTCATGATCTCGCACTCCGTGAGATCGAGCCCCGTGTTGGACTCTGTGCTGACAGCTCAGAGCCTGGAGCCTGTTTTGGAATCTGTCTCCCTCTCTCTGATCCTAACCCGTTCATGCTCTGTCTCTCGCTGTCTCAAAAATAAATAAGCATTAAAATTTTTTTTTTTAAATTATGAAGAATTGGCTAAGTAAATGACTGAAGAATTTATTTATTTCATAGACTCTGGATACTATAGTTTTCAAAAAATGACATGAATAATATTTACAAGATAAGTGAAAAGGCAGAAAATAATATGCATACTTGTATGCAAATTATGATTATAAATATGCTAAAATATGAAGATAAATAACTAAAATGCAATATACCAAAATTGTACCACTTTTTTTTGGGTGGTAGGGTGTTCTATGGTTTTTTCCTTCTTCCAATTGTACCTGTTTTCTAAATTTTCTTGAAAGAGACTCAACTAGCAGTTAATTAAAAATAAGGTATTAATGAAATAAAATATACTTATGGGTATTCTCATATAAATCTCATACACGTCCATGAATTTTAATACACATCTATATACACACCAGTACCTGATGTGTCCATCTCCAACCCACAACTCTCTTCTATTTGACATTTTTATATGGAGAGTTCACAGACATCTCACAAGCCATGTATCTAAATATGAAATATTAATTTCTGTACCCAACTGACCCAGTCTTTCCCATCTCTGTAAATTTACCAACATTTACTCATGCGCTGAAACCAGAACCTTAGAACTGAACTGGTTGCCGTCACTTCCTAACATGTCCAATTTCACATCAGGTCCTCAGAGTTCTAGTTTCAAAATAAACTTGGATTCTTTGCAGTTTCCTCCATTTCCACCACTACAAACGAATCAAGACCACCATCTCTCACCTAGACTACTTCAGCTCCCCCACCCCCCCAACTATAGCCGGTCTCTCCTCTTCCATTCTCTTCTGCACAGCATATCTAGAATCCTAAAATACGTCTCTGAGACACTGATATCAAACTTTGAACTATTCAAACACTACCCACCCACTTACAATAAAATCCAAAACTTCTGCAAGACTCCCAATGTCCTGGCCCCTACCATTCTTACCAACGGCCCGCGTGGTTCACTAAGATCAAGATTCAATGGCTTTCTTCTCAGTTGTTTGAAGTAGCTAAGTAGCTTTCTTGGTCTCACATTGGTGTTTCAGAGTAACTTCACTCCTACCCATCTTACATTGTGGACTATCACACAAGAGCTCATTTGAGTCTGCTGATGACAAAACGCTTAAATCATCAAGTAATCTCAAATCACATGCGTGCCTCTCTCACACAAAGAATACTGCAAGCATGTTAGGGGCAGAAACTAGATCTTGGTCCAGCTTGTAATACCAACGTTCCTTCAACCTGGCACAGAAGAACACTCGACAAATGTTTGTGGAATAAAACTTGCTTGTTGGTCACAGACCATCTTGAATCACTAGGAATTGCCCTACGTGTTGAATTCTAGGAACAGTCAAGAGGACGGGTGAAGGAGTTTTAACTGACCCTTTCACATCTGGAGATGTTTTTCCTAGGGGAAAAAAATAAAACCAAATTCCTTGAGGATAAAATCCTAATGGTACTTGACAAACAACTAGAATAGACTAAATTGAGACTGCTAGCTCTAGACAAAAGGACGACAGAAGACACTACGTCAGTCACCTTCATCAGAGTAACTCACACTTAACCTGTGTTATCCCACACCCCAACACATTTATTTTCTTCTCTGCCTTTCCTTGATTTTCTTTGCATAGTCCTCTTGTCTTTCATAAAGGGGTCACTCAACATGCTGCACATTTGGGCTATGCATATGCATGATGGGGTCTATAGGGCTAGGAAACAAAAAGTGAGGGCAAAGGGTGGTGCTCAGAAAGCATCCACTGCACTACATGAAACCACTCTCCCCTCCTTTCTTTTTTTCTTTTTTTTCTTTTCTTTTTCTTTTTCTTTCTTTCTTTCTTTTTTTCTTTCTTTCTTTCTTTTTTTCTTTTTTCTTTTTTTTGATGGGGGAGCTTTTCTTACAGTGGAAAAAAGGTTACAGTGGTTCCCACCAGTCACACAGGAGGCCTGTGACCTACCCTAGGTAGGCAGGGGGCAGAGAGTACCCCAGGGCCCACAATGCTATGAAAACTGGCCCATATAATAAGCAACCTTTGTTGATCATAGGTTCTGAGGACATTTGCTAATTTGATAACCAGCAGATAAGACTGATCTGTTGTTTAAGCCTACCAAGCGAGGAGGTTACTTAAACACACATTTTCTCGCCCAGCATTTCCTGAATTGTCCCCACCTGTTGTCTTCTTGCTGCTACATAGTTCAGTGTCACCATTGCTTTGCCAAATCCTTTAAGGGATTTGCAAGGTCTTGTTCATTTGTAGCATTTTTGACAGCTTCCAAGGCCTCTTCCACCTGAGGTAAGAAGGAACATTTATCAGTGGATAGAATTTAAATAGTAAACATGTTAGAAATGGTCATTTGTAAAAAAAAAAAAATTATGCCTAGGGATTCACATTTAAATAAAATAGAAGTACCACTAATAAGTACTTATAATCAGAATATTTCTTCACAACACACAGGATATTTTCTACCTAAAAAGATAATGCCTGAACTCTCGAAGCACTAGAACTGTATCAATGGTCATTTATTGGGTTAGGATTCTGACGAGGAATACAGACTAACAATTTCACATAGACACATACAAGAAAATCGATCGAAGAAAAAAAAAAAAACATGGAATTTGAAGACAAATTCTAGAAATCTTCAGGAGGAAGTGCTTCACCAACAAAAACTGAAGGAATTCCCCGAAGCGTGAGTGCGCTTGAATCTGCAACCACAGTTCTTGGCAACACCTGTGCAGCCAGAGCTGAACGGCCTGTAACTGTGAACCGAGTTCACTCCCTGCCATCCACTGCAAAGAGGAGCTGTTCCCTGTGGAGAAGCAAGTGAATCTGAAGCTTCGTTGTCACTGCAGGTGGTGTCAGCTGGGGTAGAATGCAGGTGAGCAGAATGAGAGCAGGCATGCCTCCCTAATGATGTGCCCTGCTTCCAATTCTTGCCAACTGGATCATGCAACTTTTGCAGAGAGGTCTTAGCCTTGAATTAGGAATTTCACTAAGAACTCCTTTACAGATGATTTGAGGATTTGGTGGGTGCCTGGGTGGCCCTGACTTCGGCTCAGGTCATGATCTCACCGTTAGTGGGTTCAAGCACTGCGTCGGCTCTATGCTGAGAGATCAGAGCCTGGAGCCTGCTTCAGATTCTGTGTGTCCCGCTCTGCCCCTCCCCCAGTCACCTTAGGTCTCTCTCCAAAATAAAATAAAAAACATTAGAAAAAATAAAATAAATGACTCGAGGATTTGGGTGGTACTAAAGTCTCTTCTCCAGAATGACTTTAATGTTTTTATTTATTTTTGAGAGAGCACACACATGTGGGAGAGTGGAGAGAGGGGGACAGACGATCTGAAGCAGGTTCTGCACTGACAGGAGAGCCCGATGTGGGGCTCGAACTCATGAACCAGGAGATCATGACCCAGCAGAAGCTGGCGCTTCACCAACTGAGCCACCCAGGTGCCCCCTCCAGAGTGACTTTACTACAGTGTGAAGATTTCCACAACTGGTAACGTTAAACACGTGGGGTCTCGATTTAAATTAAAACGAAAATTGAGATATGAAGTAATCCAGGACATCATCATCATCATCAGTCAACTTGCTATTTTGTCAGTGGAAATAACCAAGAACAAAATTCTAAGGCACAAGACAGGTATGTGTTTGCTAAATCAAAAGTTCTTCTATACAAAAAGGGACCCTAGTAGACAGACCTCTGCTAATGCTGTCTTCTAATAGAGGCAACAGAAAAAGAGCAGGCAGCTCAGTCACGTGAAGTGAAGAAAATGCAGGGCCTACTGAAGAATTCCGATTAGCTCTTCTATTTGACATTTTTACTCTCTTCTATTTGACATTTTTACATGGAGAGTTCACAGGCATCTCACAAGCCATGTATCTCAATATGAAATATTAATTTCTGTACCCAACTGACCCAGTCTTTCCCATCTCTGTAAATTTACCAACATTTACTCATGCGCTGAAACCAGAACCTTAGAACTGAACTGGTTGCCGTCACTTCCTAACATGTCCAATTTCACATCAGGTCCTCAGAGTTCTAGTTTCAAAATAAACTTGGATTCTTTGCAGTTTCCTCCATTTCCACCACTACAAACGAATCAAGACCACCATCTCTCACCTAGACTACTTCAGCTCCACACCCCCCCCCCCCAACTATAGCCGGTCTCTCCTCTTCCATTCTCTTCTGCACAGCATATCTAGAATCCTAAAATACGTCTGTGAGACACTGATATCAAACTTTGAACTATTCAAACACTACCCACCCACTTACAATAAAATCCAAAACTTCTGCAAGACTCCCAATGTCCTGGGCCCTACCTTTCTTCCCAACTGCCCGCGTGGTTCACTAAGATCAAGATTCAATGGCTTTCTTCTCAGTTGTTTGAAGTAGCTAAGTAGCTTTCTTGGTCTCACATTGGTGTTTCAGAGTAACTTCACTCCTACCCATCTTACATTGTGGACTATCACACAAGAGCTCATTTGAGTCTGCTGATGACAAAACGCTTAAATCATCAAGTAATCTCAAATCACATGCGTGCCTCTCTCACACAAAGAATACTGCAAGCATGTTAGGGGCAGAAACTAGATCTTGGTCCAGCTTGTAATACCAACGTTCCTTCAACCTGGCACAGAAGAACACTCGACAAATGTTTGTGGAATAAAACTTGCTTGTTGGTCACAGACCATCTTGAATCACTAGGAATTGCCCTACGTGTTGAATTCTAGGAACAGTCAAGAGGACGGGTGAAGGAGTTTTAACTGACCCTTTCACATCTGGAGATGTTTTTCCTAGGGGAAAAAAATAAAACCAAATTCCTTGAGGATAAAATCCTAATGGTACTTGACAAACAACTAGAATAGACTAAATTGAGACTGCTAGCTCTAGACAAAAGGACGACAGAAGACACTACGTCAGTCACCTTCATCAGAGTAACTCACACTTAACCTGTGTTATCCCACACCCCAACACATTTATTTTCTTCTCTGCCTTTCCTTGATTTTCTTTGCATAGTCCTCTTGTCTTTCATAAAGGGGTCACTCAACATGCTGCACATTTGGGCTATGCATATGCATGATGGGGTCTATAGGGCTAGGAAACAAAAAGTGAGGGCAAAGGGTGGTGCTCAGAAAGCATCCACTGCACTACATGAAACCACTCTCCCCTCCTTTCTTTTTTTCTTTTTTTTCTTTTCTTTTCTCTTCTTTTTCTTTTTCTTTCTTTCTGTCTTTCTTTTTTTTCTCTTTTCTTTTTTTTGATGGGGGAGCTTTTCTTACAGTGGAAAAAAGGTTACAGTGGTTCCCACCAGTCACACAGGAGGCCTGTGACCTACCCTAGGTAGGCAGGAGGCAGAGAGTACCCCAGGGCCCACAATGCTATGAAAATTGGCCCATGTAATAAGCAACCTTTGTTGATCATAGGTTCTGAGGACATTTGCTAATTTGATAACCAGCAGATAAGACTGATCTGTTGTTTAAGCCTACCAAGCGAGGAGGTTACTTAAACACACATTTTCTCGCCCAGCATTTCCTGAATTGTCCCCACCTGTTGTCTTCTTGCTGCTACATAGTTCAGTGTCACCATTGCTTTGCCAAATCCTTTAAGGGATTTGCAAGGTCTTGTTCATTTGTAGCATTTTTGACAGCTTCCAAGGCCTCTTCCACCTGAGGTAAGAAGGAACATTTATCAGTGGATAGAATTTAAATAGTAAACATGTTAGAAAT
The DNA here is from genome assembly GCF_046562875.1 of Panthera onca. NCBI lineage: Eukaryota > Metazoa > Chordata > Mammalia > Carnivora > Felidae > Panthera > Panthera onca. The sequence goes on along the minus strand of NC_138341.1, from coordinate 89,719,271 downwards.
GGTCATTTGTAAAAAAAAAAAATTATGCCTAGGGATTCACATTTAAATAAAATAGAAGTACCACTAATAAGTACTTATAATCAGAATATTTCTTCACAACACACAGGATATTTTCTACCTAAAAAGATAATGCCTGAACTCTCGAAGCACTAGAACTGTATCAATGGTCATTTATTGGGTTAGGATTCTGACGAGGAATACAGACTAATAATTTCACATAGACACATACAAGAAAATCGATCGAAGAAAAAAAAAACATGGAATTTGAAGACAAATTCTAGAAATCTTCAGGAGGAAGTGCTTCACCAACAAAAACTGAAGGAATTCCCCGAAGCGTGAGTGCGCTTGAATCTGCAACCACAGTTCTTGGCAACACCTGTGCAGCCAGAGCTGAACGGCCTGTAACTGTGAACCGAGTTCACTCCCTGCCATCCACTGCAAAGAGGAGCTGTTCCCTGTGGAGAAGCAAGTGAATCTGAAGCTTCGTTGTCACTGCAGGTGGTGTCAGCTGGGGTAGAATGCAGGTGAGCAGAATGAGAGCAGGCATGCCTCCCTAATGATGTGCCCTGCTTCCAATTCTTGCCAACTGGATCATGCAACTTTTGCAGAGAGGTCTTAGCCTTGAATTAGGAATTTCACTAAGAACTCCTTTACAGATGATTTGAGGATTTGGTGGGTGCCTGGGTGGCCCTGACTTCGGCTCAGGTCACGATCTCCCCGTTAGTGGGTTCAAGCCCTGCGTCGGCTCTATGCTGAGAGCTCAGAGCCTGGAGCCTGCTTCAGATTCTGTGTGTCCCGCTCTGCCCCTCCCCCAGTCACCTTAGGTCTCTCTCCAAAATAAAATAAAAAACATTAGAAAAAATAAAATAAATGACTCGAGGATTTGGGTGGTACTAAAGTCTCTTCTCCAGAATGACTTTAATGTTTTTATTTATTTTTGAGAGAGCACACACATGTGGGAGAGTGGAGAGAGGGGGACAGACGATCTGAAGCAGGTTCTGCACTGACAGGAGAGCCCGATGCGGGGCTCGAACTCATGAACCAGGAGATCATGACCCAGCAGAAGCTGGCGCTTCACCAACTGAGCCACCCAGGTGCCACCTCCAGAGTGACTTTACTACAGTGTGAAGATTTCCACAACTGGTAACGTTAAACACGTGGGGTCTCGATTTAAATTAAAACGAAAATTGAGATATGAAGTAATCCAGGACATCATCATCATCAGTCAACTTGCTATTTTGTCAGTGGAAATAACCAAGAACAAAATTCTGACTAAGGCACAAGACATGTATGTGTTTGCTAAATCAAAAGTTCTTCTATACAAAAAGGGACCCTAGTAGACAGACCTCTGCTAATGCTGTCTTCTAATAGAGGCAACAGAAAAAGAGCAGGCAGCTCAGTCATGTGAAGTGAAGAAAATGCAGGGCCTAATGAAAAATTACTATTAGCTCTTTGTATTTGAAGCATGCCAAAGGGAACATGCAGGGAGTTCATCGTATGACAATGCGGAAATACAAAGGACCACTAAAATAGCTAGAAAAAGCCAGAGTTTAGCAGTTCTGAGCTACAGTTATCTACCTTTAATCTTGACACAATCACAAAGATACCTAATTCAACAGCCTTAGCAAGTTTCACTGCGTGGAGGAAGACAATCGTGTATATAAACCAGTGATAATGGAGATCATCAACCTTTTTCTCTGTAGACGTGCCATTCAATTTACTAAATAGGCTAACCCATTTTTATTAAGAATTGTATCAAGCCAGGGAAGTTATTTAGAATGCTTGTAATCTAGACTCCACATAAAATTGTTTCCATTCACATTTCCTATAGAAATTCTGAATCTTTTCTTAACTGTGAAAAATATAAAATACTTTCACTTCTCAATGTTAGTCTTGTTCAATTTTTATCCAGGCTAATACTCAAGGAAAAACAGTAACAATCATTGAACAAAAAAAAAAGGACTGTTGTGTGTAAAGATATTTTTTAGGGACTCAAATCAAGTTACATTTTATGGTATGGAATAGGCCAGATAAAGCATTTTCATAGTTTAATTAGAATCTTATACCTCAAACCTTTAAAACAACAAATCAGTGATGTCTCACTTTCTAATAGATTTGTAATATCTTAATACGGCTATCAGCATCATGGAGAGGACAGCTCTTGGCAGTTAATTTGTTCCTGGTGCTTATTTGAGCTGTAAATCTTTTCAGAGGATGTAAAAACAGGTTCCAGCCAAGAGCAAAATAATTATCTCAGAAGGAGATAAATGTTGGATTTGTTTTCTAATACATATATAAATCAGGCTTCTTACTGAATATTAATCAGACCAATTGGGTTTATACCTTACATTTTCTTATTGACTGTATCTGAAGAATCCAGATGCTAGTTTGAATTTATGTTTCTAATTCAGTGAAGTTCTTTTAAAAAGAAACACCAACAATGGGGTCTCTGTGTAAAGGTAGACTTAGCCATACTTAGAGTTTTAATCTACAAGGATCTCCAAAGGTCAAGTAATGCAAAGTTCTCATGTAGAAACACGGGTTCAGAATCAGTCCAAGGTCTGGAAGAAATGGGACCATAGTAGAGAGTGGTGGGAGCAGACAAATGGGGGGGGGGTGTGTGCTGAAGAGACAAGAAGGAAAAGGGAAAAAAAGGCAGTGACAAGACACACTTCTTCTGAGAAGTCAAAATTAATAGAATAACCAAGTTGGTCCTTTTTTTGTTTTTGTTCTTTTTAAACAGAGCCAATGATAATTTCTTTCTGGGTGTCTGGATTAAAGGAAATTACAGGGATATAAGCCAAACAAACACTTTAAAAGTCAGTTCTTGTACAGAATACTCAGGACACTTTTTCCAAAAACTTTTTCAGAGCACTTAGATGGCACAATTGGTTAAGCATCCAACTCTTGATGTCAGCTCAGGTCATGATCTCACCGCTCATGAGTTCAAGCCCTGCATCGGGCTCTATGCTGACAGCATTGAACCTGATTGGGATTCTGGCTCTCTGCTCCTACCCAATGCTCTCTCTCAAAATAAATAAACAATTAAAAAAAAAAAGAGGAAAACCTCCCTAGGCCCCACATTGTTAGATATGAGTCAATATGTGTGAGGAAGGCTTGGTGTGAGGTCAGACCGTTGTGTTTGAACCCCAGCTCTGTCACTTGTTTGCCTTATGATCCAGGCAAACCACTTAACCTTTCAGACCCTCAGTGTCATTTAATAAAATGAAGGTAATAAATGTTTACATATTACACAAAGTTATTGTGAGAATTAGGGAAGAAATGAAGAAGGTTTGTAAATGGAAAAAATGAAGATGGCTAACTAAGCTCAATTAGAAAATAAATATAAGTGGGCTAAATACTGTATTTATGATAAAACTCTCAGATGGAACTTTTGAGAGACCGACAGAGAATCCCAATCAGGCTCCACACTGTTACCGCAGAACCCAATGTGGAGTTTGCACTCACAAATCTTGAGATCATGCCCTGAGCCGAAATCAATAGTTAGATGTTTAACCAACTGAACCACCCAGATGCCCCAACAGATGGAACGTTTAAAAACAGACCCCACAAGAGGCTATCAACAAGAGATAATTTAAACAGTAAGATAAAAAAGATGAAGATAAAACCTCTCATGCTAATGAATTTTAAATGTATCTGCAATAAATTCTAAATATATAAAATGCCAATAGGAATGTAAAAAGAAACAGAGAACTTGAATAGATCCAAGTATATGACAGAAATGGAACAAAGACTTCTGTACTCTTTTCTCAAACTACATATTCTGTATATGTAGGAAAGGAAAGAAAGAAATGCAAAATAGCAAACACTTAGAATAACCGGCAAGAATTAGCTCCTTAAACAGAGACACTGACCTGCCACTCAGCGTCTAGCTAAGTATCGGAGTATCTGTTAAGGAAAGTATCTAATGAAGAGGTTTTCCCAAATAATTTCCAAGAGGCAAGGCGCTTGGAACATCTGCAGACCAGGCACTTGGGAGAGTGGAAGCCTCACAGTGAAGGCCTGCCAGCGAGGACTCTAAGCAGAGCAGAGCTCCTGGGAGGTGTTATAAGGGGGATGCTTGAGAGACGCACCTGTCCAGAACTGGGAAGTCTTTTCCAATGAGCTGATAAAGGAAGCCTTTAGAGGCAGCAGCCATAGCTTCCCTTCTTAAGAACGCCCTTGGAGTCCTGGATATCACAATTAAGTGTTCTCCTCCCACAGCAGGCCCAGCTGTGAACACCAAAGTGAGAACTCTTTGCTCAACCAGGTAAACCTGTCCTTAATATTGGCAGTTTGGGCAGGGTACAGCTGAAAAGACTCAAAGAGCTAGAAAAGATATTAAAATTTCCTCCCTTGTTAGTGGATTTAGGTATTATTTTCGGAGCTTGTCACCTAAAACTCTTAAAATCTTGGTCTTTTCACAGAGATTGTTCAAAATAGCCTCTATCCCCATTCCTAAAGCAAGCCTGCCTTCCACAGACTACAGCTTTGTCAAATTGTTGGCAACCAGCTCTTTAAATCAGTCTCCCATTTTCCTGATTGGAACTTCTTGTATTTACTTCATTATACGAAAGTAGTCTGAATTCATGTAGTCATTCAATACTTATTAAGCAGCTCCTAGGAGTCAGGCAGATATATAGGGATGGGGGTACTGAACTGAGGAGTCGATCCTTCACCCCCCCTGGACAGTGTCACCTGGCTCTCCCATCAATATTTACCATCCATACCAGGGCCACAAATCAGGGCGTAAGGATCCTCAATCCTGTTGGGACAGACTAACCTCATTTCAGGATCCTCCCATAGATATGGGGTTGATTGGATTTTAAGTGACCTGAACTAAACTATTTAATAAGTCTTATATAATTCTCTTATTAGGATCTAGTTTTACAGCTAAATTAAAAATATTGTCTTGGGGGCACCTGGGTGGCCCAGTCGGTTAAGCATCTGATTCTGGGTTTCAGCTCAAGTCGTGATCTCACTGTTCATGGGATAGAGCCCTGTGTCAGGTTCTGCACAGAGCCTGCTTGGAATTCTCTGCCTCTTTCTCACTCTCTCTTTCTCTCAAAATAAATAAATAAACATTCAAAAATATATAGTATCTTGGAAACAGTAGTTGGCTAAGATTCCAGTAGTTGGCTAAGTAGATGTAAGATTCCACATTCTATTACTTTACTTGTTTAATCATGTACTCTGGTTTGACTGCGATACCACAGCACCATCATATTTTATGTCTCTGCCTAACTCTGGCTTTTTTTTTTAAAAAAGAAACTTTTTAACAATTATTTATTTTTGAGAGACAGAAACAGAGTGCAAGTAGGGGAGGGACAGAGAGAGAGGGAGACATAGAATTCAAAGCAGACTCCAGGCTCCCAGCTGTCTGCACAGAGCCCTACACGGGGCTTGAACCCATGAACCATGAGATCATGACCTGAGCCAAAGTCGGACACTTAACCAACTGAGCCACCCAGATGCTCCCTAAAGCTGGCCTTCTTGATTAAATATTTTCTTTCCTTCATAAGCCGCTCCTCCTGATTAAATTTTGTCTTCTTGTTAACAAGTGAAGAAAATGATTTCATCAGAAAGCAAGAATGCTTAAATGCTATTGTCATGTATTCTTAACGTGTCATGTTTTATAAAGCACAATAATACAGCTTATATTCCCAAAGTTATTTTCAGCTGCTGCAAGAAAAATGACACTAGCCAGTGCCACTGAGTACTTATGGGATGTACCAGACACTGTTCTAAATGGCTTATATATACGTAATTTCGTCCCAGAAAACAGCTCTTTTCAGTGGATAGCTTTCCTATTTTTTACTTTATGCAGGATATACTGAGGTCAGGGTGGTTACACTAGCTTCCCAAGAGGTCTCACAGCAAGTGAGTTGGGAACCTGGATTTGAACCAAGGTAGTCTGCGCCAGAGTTCGTGCTTTTAACTCTCCAGCTCTACTGTCTCAGTTTCCCAGAAAGGATAGGTTTATGACGTTGATGGAGTTTGGGTTTGGGTTGTACTGATCAGTTGACGATGAACACTCATTAAGAGCCTTGCCCCATCTGATCAGTCTCCAGGATCTAGTCATTCCACCTCTTTAATATCTTTAAAACCTACCTCCTTTTCACAACATGCACTGCCACTGCCTTCACCTGCCTTTCAGTCACTGGCCTGGATAATTTCACTGGTCTCTTCATCTGTCTCCTTGCTCGGATGCACCCCTTTTCTAATTCTTTCTCCATATTGCTACCAAAACTATTGATATAAATCCCAAATCTGATTCTAAGGCTTACAAGTACTCAGTGGCTCCCCATAATCCACACAGAGTCCAAATGAATCCTCATGTTATCTGAGGCACTAAACAACTTGTATTGCCCCATCCAACTTTGTTAGTGCCTCTCCCCACCTTGCCCTGTATGCTCCAGCAAGACAGAATCAATTATATTATTGAGAACACCCCAAGTCCCTTCTCTTGCTCTCATCCCTTGGTTCCTTCCCTTGGTGTGTGAAGCTCTCTGTAGCTGAAGTCTGTTGTCTGACCTGAATCTATCTCCTTTATTATGGCACAAGCACCCCATGAGCACACTAAGGGCAGATTTCCAGCAAGTTCCATTAGCTTGTGTGGCACCTCGGTGACCTCTCTGTCACCCAGTGAGGTAGGAATATCTGGATCTTGGCCCCAGCTCAGAGTGGCTGGGATGGTCTCCCTGAAGTGCTCCATTCCAGTCTTTGGGGTAGCAGCTGCTCCTTATATCTGCTATTCCTATGTTGCTTAGAGCTCTCTTCCTGCTACCCAAACCATTATAACTCTACTCTGCTATTGGAGTTAACAGTTCTTCATATTAAGCTTCCCCCTGCTGAACTTACTGTGAAGTTTTTTTTTTTTTTTTTTTTTTTTTAGATGATCTTTTTTTTTTTTTTTTTTTTTTTTTAATTTTTTTTATTTTTGGGACAGAGAGAGACAGAGCATGAACGGGGGAGGGGCAGAGAGAGAGGGAGACACAGAATCGGAAACAGGCTCCAGGCTCCGAGCCATCAGCCCAGAGCCTGACGCGGGGCTCGAACTCACGGACCGCGAGATCGTGACCTGGCTGAAGTCGGACGCTTAACCGACTGCGCCACCCAGGCGCCCCAAGTGAAGTTTTAATCTCATCACTGAACAGAATGATAGATCCCCAAGCTCTTCTGATGGGACCAACCTCTTCCAAGTCACCCTCAACCTTTAGGCTACAGTTTAGCTTGGCCGTCTGACTCCCACATACTCAATCTTGTCCAAGAAATTGGTTCCAGGAAAAGCAAATCGCAATTTAATTAGACCCAATCCTGAGACCTCCTCCCAGCCACATCACCCTTTCTCATATTATCCTCAAATGACCAACACTATAATTTGGTTGAACTGATCCCATCTGTGACTTGGGGGATGGTGAGGGAAAGGAGTAAGCACTGACCAAATTAAAAAAATCAACACATCCCATTCCCGCTCTAAATAATTTTTAGAGATAATCACTTAATTCATCAGCCAATAGAATTAACAAGACCATGAAATTTTATTTGTGCTAAAAATAAAAGGGAAGAGAATTCACTCTTTCCTGCTATCTTTAGTCTAGAAGCATGTAATCTTGAGAATAGTTAGCAGCTATCTTGAGACTATGACAAAAGGGCCTACAGAGAAGTGGGCTCTTAGTGAAGGAAAGGAGATAAGAGCCTGGTTCTTATCACATTTTTGTGCCTTGATCAAGCCTTGCTTGAAGCTAATTACCTCTGGACTTTTTACTTTGGTGAGCCAATACACTCCTTTTTTAATATACAAAGTTGAAAATGAACTTTTGGGACCTCATCAAAATAAAAAGCTTCTGCACAGCAAAGGAAACAATTAGCACAACTAAAAGGCAGCCGATGGAATGGGAGAAGATATTTGCAAATGACATAGCAGATAAAGGGTTAGTATCCAAATCTATAAAGAACTTATCAAACTCAACACACACACACACACACACACAACACACACACACACACACTCATTAATCCAGTGAAGAAATGTGAAGAAACCATGAATAGACACTTCTCTAAAGAAGATATCCAGATGGCACACACATGAAAAAATGCTCAACGTCACTCACCAGGGAAATACAAATCAAAACCACAATGAGATACCACCTCACACCTGTCAATGTAGAATGGCTAACACTAACAACTCAGGCAACAACAGATGTTGGCGAGGATGAGGAGAAAGAGGATCTCTTTTGCACTGCTGGTGGGAATGCAAACTGGTGCAGCCATTCTGGAAAACAGTATGGAGGTTCCTCAAAAAATTAAAAGTAGAACTACCCTACGACCCAGCAATTACACTATTAGGTGTTTATCCAAGGGATACAGGTGTGCTGTTTCGAAGGGGCACATGCACCCCCATGTTTATAGCAGCACTATCAACAATAGACAAAGTATGGTAAAAGTCCTCATGTCCATTGATGGATGTATGGATAAAGAAGAGGTGGTATACATATACAATGGATTATTATTCTCCAATAAAAAATGAAATCTTGCCATTTGCAACTATGCGGATGGAACTAGAGTGTATTATGCTAAGTGAAATTAGAGAAAGATAAATCTCATATGACTGAAGTCATATGAAGAATTTAAGATACAAAACAGATAAACTTAAGGGAAGGGAAGCAAAAATAATATAAAAACAGGGAGGGGGACAAAACATAAGAGACTCAAATATAGAGAACAAACAGAGGGTTGTTGGAGGGGTTGTGGGAAGGGGAATGGGCTAAATGGGTAAGGGGCTTAAGGAATCTCCTGAAGTCATTGTTGTACTATATGCTAACTTGGATGTAAACTAAAAAAATAAGTAATTAATTAAAAAATAAAATAAAATACCAAGTTGAGTTGGGTTTGTGTTACTTAAAGTGGAAAACATCCTAATTAGTATAACTTCATTGTAGGTGAGATCACAGCCATGTGCACATTTTCCTAATATGCAATGCTTTTTTTTAATGTCTTCCTTAGTAGCCTATAAAGTTTTGAAGGCAGGGGCTGAGACTTATTCACCTTTGAAGTTATCTGAGCACAGTGTCTTGTATACGCTAGGCATCCAGTAAGTCCTTTTTGAAACGATAACTGAATACATAAATAAATTCCAAACAACCCAGCTGTGTGAAGTTAATGCTGCAATAGCTGTGACAGAAAAGATATGCTAAGAACCTGGGCAGTAATTTCCCTCTTTTATATTCAGAAACAAGGCTATTTTATGTCAATTGACTGCTGTTCTTCTAACACAAGACCCACATTAGAGCTGTAGGACTACACAGCCAACTACTGAGAAATAATCCGTTACTGAGGACACCCAACACTATTTGATGCTTATGTCCCGAAAAGCAGAGGCAATATTCAAGTCACCCTGTCTCATCAATGTCCTGCAAACAGGAGGCAGCTAACTCAAGAGAGTTAAAAATCTTTATTATTTCCCTTCTTCTGCTGGCATTGAGCTTTATTTGCTCTTCTTTTTCCAACTCTTTGATGTGTGAGATTTGGTTGTGTACATGAGACTTTCCTTCTTTCTGGAGGAATGCCTGGATTGTTATATACTTCCCTCTTATTACCGCCTGGCCACATAGTAAAGGTTTTGGACTGTCATGTTTTCATTTTCATTGGCTTCCATGTATTTTTTAAAAATGATTCTTTTATTTATTACTCTTTGATTTCCTGGTAAACCAATGTATTCTTTGTCAGATGTTCTTTAATATCCATGTATTGGTGGTGTTTCCCATTTTTTTTTTCTTTTGGTTGACTTCAGGTTTCATAGCATTGTGGTCTGAATATAAGAGGGCTGATTTGTGACCTAGTATAATCTACTCTGGAGAATGTGGCGTGTGCATTCAAAAAGAGTGTGTGTTTTGCTGCTTTAGGGTGAAATGCTCTGAATATATCTGTTAAGTCCGTGTGGTCTAGTGTGTCATTCAAAGCCATTGTTTCTTTGTTGATCTTCTGCTAAGATGATCTATCTTTTGATGTAAGTGGGGTGTTAAAGTCCTTTACTATTATTGTATTATTATCAATATGTTTCTTTAAGTTTGTTATTAATTGGTTTCTATAATTGGCTGTACCTAGCTGGGGGCATAAATATTAACAATTGTTGGATCTTCTTCTTTGATAGACTTCTTTATTATGACATAAGACTTTCTACACTTGATCTTAGCCAAAAGGCCGAGAAGTGATTAGGACTTTCTTCATCACTTATTACAATCTTTCATTTAAAATCTAGTTTGTCTGATATATGTATTGCTACTCCAGCTTTCCTCTGATGTCCATTAGCATGACAAATGGCCCTCCACCCCTTCACCTTCTATCTCAATGTGTCTTTGGGTCTAAAACGAGTCTTTTATAGGCACCATTTCAATGGTTCTTGATTTTTTTAATCCATTCTGATATGCTATGTCTTTTGACTGGAGCATTTAGCCCATTTACATTCAAATAATTATTGATAGATATGAATTCAGTGCCATTGTATTACCTGTAATGTTGCTGTTCCTGTAGAATGTCTCTGTTCCTTTCTAGTCTTCGTTGCCTTTGGCCTCTCTTTCCCACTCAAAATGTCCCCTTTAACAATTCTTGCAGAGCTGGTTTGGTGCTCAATAACTCCTTTAGTGTTTACTTGTCTTGGAAACTCTTTCTCTCTCCTATTCTGAATGACAGCCTTGCTTGATAAAGTATTCTTGGCTGCATATTTTCCCCATTTAGCACATTAAATATATCATACCGCACCCTTATGGCCTGCCAAGTTTCTATAGACAGGTCTGCTGTTAACCTTATAGATCTACCCTTATAGGTTAAGGACGTTTTTTCTTTAGCTTCTTTCAGAATTCTCTTTTTCTTTGCATTTTGCAAGTTTCACTATGATATATTTTTGTGTGGACCTGTTTTATTGATATTGAGGGGAGTTCACTGTGTGCCTCTTGGGCTTGAATGGCTGCTCCCTTCCCCAGATTGGGGAAGGCCTCAGCTATAATTTGTTCAAATAAACTTGCTGTCCCTTTTCCCCATTCTTCTGACACTCCTATGATAAGGGTATTATTACACTTTATAGAATTGCTTATTTCTCTTAGTCTATATTTGTGACCCAATAGTTTTCTTTCCCTCTCCTTCTCAACTTCATTATTTTCCAAAATTTTATCCTCTATAGCACCTATTTTGTCCTCTGCTTCTTCCATCTTCATTATAATTACAATGAGTCAATTTTGCATCTCAGTTATAGCATGTTTTATTTCAGCCTGACTACTTTTTAGGTGTTTTATTTCTGCAGCACAGGTTTCTCTGAAGTCTTCTATGGTTTTTTTTTTTTCAAGTCCAGCAGGCATTCTTAGGTCTGCTCTTCTAAATTATTCTTCAGATATTTTACTTCTATCTGTTTTGAGCAAAATCCTGGGTGTGGTTTCTTCTTCATCTTGAGGGGAGAATTCCTCTGTCTTGTCATTTTGTCTAGGTTTCAGTCTTTGTCGTGTTGTGAAAGCTTGTTATGTTTTCTATTCTTGGTGTAACACTATATTAAGAAGGGATTATACACTGTCAAGGGCCTGGCACTTCGGGACGTGTTTATGGTATATGCTGTGTGCACTCTGCTGTTGTGATTTGGCTGCTCTTTCCTCCAGCCCAGTCCTCTGCAGAGTTCCTCCTTGCTTGCAGTGGGAAGTGTTTGGAACTTTGACTAGATGTGCTTTGATTTGTTCTTTTTAAATAAGCCTGATTTGGAGCTCCTTGGTGGCTCAGTTAAGTGTTCAACTTCAGCTCAGGTCATGATCTCCTGGTTCTTAGGTTTGAGCCCTGGGTCAGCCCTGTGCTGATATTTCAGAGCCTGGAGACTCTTTTGGATTCTGTGTTGTGTATCTCTCTCTTTCTCTCTCTCTCTCTCTGCCCCTCCCCCCGTCTCTCTCTCGCTCTCACTCACTCGCTCAAAAGTAAACATTAAGCCCAATTTAAAATAGATAATAAGCCCGATTTAAAAAAATAAAAGCCTCATCCAAAAAGAAAAAAGTAAAGGAACAAAAATAGAAAAACAAACACACAAACAAAAAACTATAAGCCTAATTCCAAAGGATAAGATAGCCAAAAAGGAGAAGAAAAAAAAAGGAAGAAAGAAAGAAAGAAAGAAAGAAAAAGTAGCCTTTCCAAAAAAAAAAAAAAAAAATGAGATATAGGAAATTAAAATAAAACTAATAAAAAAACAAAAGAACTGCAATTTTTTTTTCAAGAAAAAAAAAATGCCTGGTCCTATTTCCACCAGAACCAAAACACTGAAATTGAGGCTTTGGAGCATTATTTTTTTGTTGTTTTTTGTTTGTTTTTTAATGTTTACTTTGTTTTGAGAGAGTGAGGGAGATAGAGCATGAGCAGTTAGGGGCAGAGAGAATGGAAGACACCAAATCCAAATCAGGCTCCAGGCTCTGAGTTGTCAGCACAGAGCCCAACATGGGGCTCAAACTTATGAGCCATGAGATCATGACCTGAGCTGAAGTTGGACGCTCAACCAACTGAGCCACCCAGTCACCACAAGGCTTTAGAGCAGTCTATGATCAGTAGATTAAGTGCATGTGGAAGGCCTTGTATAGCTGTGTTGGTCCTCTGGGGGAGAGGCCTGCTGCCCATCATACCTGCTCTTGTAAAGATGACCCTGTCAGAGGGCGGGGTTTGGTGTAAGCAGCTCCAGCCTCAACTGGAGGTGCTGTGCTACTCACTGAAGGCTTACCATGCTGGTGGGTGGGAGAAGATGGCATTACCCTGCTCTATTTTTCCTGGGTAGGGGACCTGATGCCTGCCACTGTTTAGGTAGCCCTCACAGATAAACGATCTTCCCTTCTCTGTCCCAGGCTTCTCTCAGATCCCTGCCCTTAACCCTTCTGTGCCCAGACCATGGACATGCCAGTGCCGTAGCTCTCCTGTGTTTATCTCTGGTGTGTGACTGGGATTCAAAATTCCAAATTTGAAAGGACGGGCAAGGTGTAAACCTGCTTCCCCCTTTCCAGAGGAGAGCTTTGCAGTGTTGCACTGGCACTTTTCTGTCCAAGAAAAGCAGTCCTTGGGCTGCAAACGTGTCTAAAGTTTATGTTGAAGCACAGCAAAAAGCTGTAACCACTTTATTTTCCCTCTGCATGTGTCTCTGTCCCCTGCTATTCAATACCCTCTCAAAGGTGCCGGCCATGTCTTTTGTCCTTGAAGAGCCAATATACCCTCCTGTAAATGCACTGAGGGAAGGGGACCTTTCTATCCCAGTGCAACCCAGGAGATTGAGTACCACTGCCTACCAAGGCCTACTCTAGTAAATGATGCAGACTTCCAAAAACTCAGAACTTCAGCTACACTGTTTGCAAAAACTTGCAATATTCACTTCTTCACAATTCCCTGATCAATGGTTTGGGGGGGGGGTGTTTTTCTTGTGTGAACCCAATACACTGTTCTCTCCCCCTCTTTCTTTCTCCTCCCTGTGCAAAGGGCTCCCACCCATCTGTGGCACTGAAGCTTTACTCTCCCCCAAATCTCCACTCCACACCTTGTACCTGCCATGTTCTCTCCCTCAAATTATGCATATTGTTCTCTTAACCTTTAGATCAATTTCCAGGTATTCAAAAGAGATATAGTGTTGATCTGTGTTCGAGGGATGAGACTAGCCCAGGTTCCACCTACTTCACTGCCATCTTAACTTCTCCCCAGACTTCTATCATTTAAGGTTGGCTGCTGTAACAATGTGCATAAAAATAATATTTTTCAACATTGCACAAATTTATTCTTACTTTACATAGAAACTAAACACAGGTCCCAGGCATGAGTCCTTTCCACTCCTGCTGTATGTCCTTTGTCATTTACCCATGTTAGAAAGGCCTGTGCATCTGTGTCTGCCTCAGTTTGCTCAGATGAATCTAGTGTTGATGGAGTCTGAGAACATATCCCCCTACACATGCATTTATGCAGTCCACATTCAACCCTTTGTATATTTGCAAAACTGAGGCCAAGGAATAGGCTGAGACTGGCTTAGGGCACAGTATGTGAGCAGAGTCCAGAAGAAAAATGAGGAATATGGCTTTCTAGGCCAAAGCTCAACACTGTCTATCCAGTTTGCTTTGGAAAGAGAGCCTTTAGGATCCTGGTGAGCCCTACCTAACTCCTCCCAATTTAGATCATTCTCCTCTCCACATTAAACTGAGCACACAGACATGCATACACAGAAACGGATTCATCACTGGAGATAATGGAATGGTGGTTAAGGAAGGGCTTATAGCCTGTAAGTGTTAGGGAAAAAGGAGGAAAGACTTGGAGACAGATCTGACATGGAGCAGGGACATTTATTCTCCTGGCAACATGTACAAAATTCCATAGCATGAAGGGGATTCTTAAAGTTCCCATAGTCTCGCAGGGGAACAGGCCATCTCCATAGTAGTCTCTGGAGAAGAGTCTGAGGTCCTATCGCCCACCATTCTCAGCTCTTAGGACTAGGATGAGCACACACGCTAGGCCACAGTAAAATGGGGACCATAGTTTGAAAGGACTCAGTTTCCTTGTCCATAAACTGAGTGTCTTCTCTTTTATCACTGGTGTTCAGGAGACACTCTGCGTTGAGGATACCCAAATAAAGTTTCCTCTGTGGGGATTAAGTGCTAGTGCTGGCCACCAAAGGGGAGGCAGCCTCCTGAATGTGTTTGTGCTCAGATTTGTTACAGCAGCTGGAGGGAAGAATCATACAGAGGTCATTCTGACCTTTCCCCTGCCTCAGAAACATCAGGCACCTATTATTATGAGTGACCATCTCCACAGACTGAGCTGGTCAGAATGAGGAAAGGGGGACTCGACAATCTTTCAGTTTATTCAGCCACTATGCCCTGAGCACCCACCCAGTGCCAAGTACCTTGGTTCACCTAAGTGTGGTGCTGTAATTGAACAAGTGTTCTCGGCCTGTCAAGAACTCGTAGTCCAAGGGTGAAAGTTACAAAAGCAAAAACATGACCAAAAAAAAATAGCAATTAAGACAAAAACAAAGCAGGGTGCAGTGAGGGAGGTCTGGCGAGCCACTGTGTAGGAGGGTTTGAAAGGCCTCACTTGAGATTCTTACTGGAACCAGAATAGGAAGAGGGAGCCAGCCCTGCACACATCTGGGAGCAGTGAGTCAAGGACAAGTCACGTGGGTGAGAGGCTCACTGAGAGAAGTGAATTTGACCAAAGGAGGTAAGGAAGGCAGTCAGTTTGGCTGGAGGGGACCTGGGAAATGAGAAAGGAGATGGGGATGGATAGTTGGGTCTCATCCTTGGGTCTGATAGACTTTTAACAATCAATTCCTCCCTGCAACAGTCTACAAAACTCAGCACCTCCAAACCATGAATATTGAATAGCTCATAAACTGGAAACTAGTAATCCTGGCAAAACAAGGCTGGGCGCTCTATTTCTAGGTCTCAATGAAGTTGGAGCAGTGGTCTCAACTGAGGCTCAACTGAATATTTCCTCTCAAGCTCATTCATGTGACTATTGTCAGGATTCAGTTTGCTCTCAGAGCATGACTTCCATTCTGCCTGTTAGCATGTGGTTTCTCTCTCTTCTGTCCTATATGTGCCTGTCCATGGAATCAATGTTAACATCAGTGCTTTTTCCCATTACAAGGCAATGAAAAATGAGGGAAACGGGGAGGGGGGCACATTGGCATGGAGAGAGAGAGAAAGAGAGAGGGATGGAGAGGGAGAAGGAAGGGGAGAGGGACATGGGAAGAAGGAGAGGGAGAGAAAAGGAGAGGGAGAGGAAGAAAGAGAAGTGGAGGGAGAGTTAGGGAAAGGGGAGGGGAGAGAGAGGTAGAGAAAGGGGAAGGGAGAGAGAGAAATCAATGAAGAGAGAGAAACAGGGACATAATAGCTTTGATGTTTTTTAAACGTAGACATGATATCTCATCACTTTGTGCTCTATTGATAAGAAGCCAGTTACTAACTGCTTCATGCTTACCCAGGGATGTGTATACTTGTGGAGAAGAAAACTGCAAGTCATAGTAGAGAGGATATGGTGATACACTCACACAATTCGTCTAGAGGAAAGCACTAAAATGTGACTTAGAATTAATGAGTGCCATTGAGATTAAAGACTAGAATATGCTTACTTGGTCTCCTCAAGGTGAATATAAATCTACACTGAAGATGAGTGAAAATGTACAAGGCAAAAATAAGTATGGTAATATGGAAAAAGCAGATCATACCCCTGTAGTCAAATAAAAGGCAACTCCCCATGAAATTTACATTTGTAAGATAATTTTTCTGAAATAATTAAAAGGAGAGCTATGCCCCTTGGTTTTTCAATTCTTTTAGGTTAAGTGTCTTAAAAGTTATTTATTTATTTATTTTTAATTTTTTTATTTAAATTCCCGTTAGCTAACACACAGTCTAATATTCATTTCAAGTGTACAATATTGTGATTACATACTTTCATACAACACGGGGTCTCCTCACAATAATTATGTTAAACACGTGATGTGGATTCAGGACTGCACTTAAAAGTTCTTTGAAAAAAATTGCAACATGTCTTTCATGGATTAAGCAACACTTGGTCATTTACAACCATCAAGTATCAAAGCTTCAAGTGCTATTGGAAAATATAGAGTAGTTCTAATGTTAATGTTTCAAGGAACCTCTATACTGTTTTCCAGCATGGTTGCACCAGTTTGCATTCCCACCAAGAGTGCAAAAGTGTTCACCTTTGTCTGCATCCTCATCGTCATCTGTTGTGGCCTGAGTTCTTAATTTTAGCCATTCTGACAGGAGTGAGGTGGTATCTCATTGTGGTTTTCATTTGTTTTTTTTTTTTTCTGTGAGTGATGTTGAGCATCTTCTAATGTGTCTGGTAGCCTTCTGGATGTCTTCTTTGGAAAAGTGTCTATTCATGTCTTCTGCCCATTCCTTCACTGGATTATTTGCTTTGTGAGTGTTGAGTTTGGTAATTCTTTAGAGATTTTGGATACTAACCCTTTATCTGATGTCATGTGCAAATATTTTCTCCCATTGCGTTGGTTGACTTTTAGTTTTGTTGATTGTTGCCTTCACTGTGCAGCAGCTTTTTGTCTTGATGAGATCTCAATAGTTCATTTTAGCTTTTATTTCCCTTGTCTCTGGAGACATGTAAAGTAACAAGTTGTGGAAGCCCAGGTCAAAGAGGTTGCTGTCTGTTTTTACAGACAGTTTTACAGCAGTAGAATTTCCTGTCTTGAAACCTACTTGTAGGTTTCTGTCTCACATTTAGGTCTCTCATCCATTTTGAATTTATTTTTGTGTGTGGTGTTAGAAATTGGTCCAGTTTCATTCTTCATGTTGCATGTTGCTCTCCAGTTCTCCTAGCATCATTTGCTAAAGAGACCGTCTTTTTTCCATTGGATACTGTCCTGCTTGACAAAGTTTAATTTTCTATATATTTGTGGGTCCATTTCTGAATTCTCTATTTTATTCCCTTTATCTATGTTTCTGTTTTTGTGTACTACCATACTGTGTTGATTATTATAGCTTTGTAATACAGCTTAAAGTCTGGGATTGTGGAGCCTCCAGCTTTGGTTTTCTTTCTTTCTTTCTTTTTTTTATGTTTGTAAAATTGTCTCCCAGTCAAAAACTTTGTTGATTCTTTTTTAAAGTGTTTCTCAGAGGACTTAATTTTAATAAAGTCCAATTTATTATTCTTTCATGGACATTTATTTTGGTGTCATATCTTTAAAAATGTTTTTATAACCTAGAGTTAAAACATTTGTCATGGCTTTTATTTATTTTGTTTGGAGGTTTTATCGTTGTAGTTTTTCTTAATATGAAATTTATTGTCACATTGGTTTCCTTTTTCAACACTTCTTTGGCTATTTCGATTCTTTTGCGTTTCCATGCAAATTTTATGATTGCTTGCTCTAGCTCTGTGAAGAATGCTGGTGTTATTTTGATGGGATTGCATTTAATGTGAGGATGGCTTTGGGTAGTATCTACATTTTAACAATATTTGTTCTTCCAACCCATGGACATGGAATAATTTTTCCATTTCCATTATTCCATGGAATAATTCTTCCATTTCCTTCATAAGCTTTCTATAGTTTTCAGTGTACGGGTATTTTACCTTTTTGGCTAGGTTTATTCCTAGGCATGTTATGGTTTTTGGTGAAATTGTAAATGTGATTAATTTTTTCATATCTCTTTCTGCTGCTTCATTATTGGTGTAAAGAAATGGAGCTAATTTCTGTACCTTGATTTTATATCCTGTAGCATTGGTGAATTCACATATCAGTTCTTGCAGGTTTTTGGTAGAGTCTTTTGGATTTTCCTATAGAGTATCATGTCATCTGTGAAGAGTGAATGTTTGACCTCTTCCTTGCCAGTTTGCATGCCTTTTCTTTCTTAATTTTGTCTGATTGCTGAGGCTAGGGATCCCAGTACTATGTTGAACAACAGTGGTGAGAGTGGACAGCCCTGTCATGTTCCTGACCTTAGGGGGAAAACTCTCAGCTTTCCCCCATCAAGGATATTAGCTGAGGTCTTTCATATAAGGCCTCTGTGATGTGGATGTAAGTTCCTTCTATCCCCACTTTCTTAAGGGTTTTTATGAAGAAAGTATGCTGTATTTTGTCAAATGTTCTTTTCTGCATCTATTGATGCAATCGTATGGTTCTTATCCTTTCTTTTATTCATGTGGTGTATCACATTAATTGGTTTGTGGATATTGAACCAAACCTGCAGCCCAGGAATAAATATTACTTGATTATGGTGAATAATTCTTTCAATGTATTGTTGATTTCCGTTTGCTAGTATCTTTTTTTTGTTGTTTGTTTTTTTTAGTTTTTAATTTTTTATTTTTTAATATATGAAATTTACTGTCAAATTGGTTTCATACAACACCCACTGCTCATCCCAAAAGGTGCCCTCCTCAATACCCATCACCCACCCTGCCCTCCCTCCCACCCCCCATCAACCCTCAGTTTGTTCTCAGTTTTTAACAGTCTCTTATGCTTTGGCTCTCTCCCACTCTAACCTTTTTTTTTTTTTTCCCCTTCCCCTCCCCCATGGGTTTCTGTTACGTTTCTCAGCCGTAGCATTTGCTAGTATCTTGTTGAGAATTTTTGCATACATGTTCATCAGGGATTTTGGTCTATAATTCTCTATTTTAGAGGGGTCTTTGTCTGGTTTTAGAATCAAGGTAATGCTGGCTTCATAGAATGAGTTTGTAAGTTTACCTTCCATTTCTATTTTTTTTAACAGTTTCAAAATAATTGGTATTAATTCTTCTTTAAAATTTTGGTATAATTCCCCTGGGAAGTCATCTGGTCCTGAACTCTTGTTTGTTGGGAGATTTTTGAAAACTGATTCACTTTCCTTACTGCTTACGGTCTCTTCAAATTTTCTATTTCTTCTTGTTTCAGTTTTCAGTAATTCATAGGTTTCTATGAATTTATCAATATCCTCCTGATAGCCCAATTGGTTGGCATTTAATTGATCATAATATTCTCTTGTAATTGTTTGCATTTCTTTGGTGTTAGTTGTGATCTCTCCTCTTTCATTCCTGATTTTATCTATTTGAGTCTTCTCTCTTTTCTTTTTGAGAAGTCTGGCTAGGGATTATCAATTTTGTTCATTATTTCAAAAAATCATATCTTAGATTTATTGATCTATTCTGTTTCTTTATTCTATGTCATTATTTCTGCTCTAATCATTTATTTTTCTTCTGCTTCTGGCTTTGGGCTTTATTAGCTGCTTCTTTTCTAGAAACCTAATCTAATATTGTGTACCTATCTTGCTTCTTGAGATAGGCCTGAGTTGCAATGTATTTTCCTCTTGACGACTGCCTTTGCTGCATCCAAGGGGTTTGGACTGTCATTTTCATTTTCATTTTCTTCCATGTATTTTTTTAAAAAATTTTCCTTTAATTTCCTGGCTGACCCATTCATTCTTTAATAGGATTTTCTTTAAACTCGATGTATTTGAGGGATTTCCAATTTTTTTCTTGGGGTTGATTTCAAGTTTTATAGTGTTGTGATCTGAAAATATGCATGATATGATCTCAGTTTTTTTGTACCAGTTGAGGGCTGATTTGTGATGCAAGATGGGATCTATTCTGCATAATTCCATGTGCACTCAAAAAGAATGTGTATTCTGTTGCTTTAGGATGAAGTGGTCTGAATATATCTGTCAAGTCCCTCTGTCCCAATGTGCCTCTGTCCCTGTGTCCCTTCTTCAGATTCATTGTTTTTTTAATTGATTATCTCTTAGATGATCTGTCCATTGTTGCAAATGGAGTATTAAAGTCTCCTATAATTATGGTATTATCATCAACAAGTTTGCTTGTTTTTGATTAATTGATCTATATATTTTGGTTCATATATATGTTGGGGGCATAAATACCTACAATTGTTATCTCTTCTTGATGGATAGACCCCTTAATTATGATATAATGCCCTTATTCATCTCTTGTTACAGTCTGTTTTAATATCTAATTTTTCTGTTATAAGTATGGCTACTCTGGCTTTTTTTAGTAGTAGTTAAGCTTAAGTTTAGTACACTTTATAAAATGGTGATGAATTTTCACATGAATAAAAGACCTCATGGTGTCAAATAAGGAAATTACAACTCTGGCTTTCTTTTGATGTCCATTAGCATTACAGATTATTCCCCATCCCCTCGTTCTAAATCTGCAAGTGTCCTCGGGTCTAAATAGAGTCTCTGGTAGGTAGCGTATAGATGGATCTTGTCTTTTACCCATTCTCATATCCTGTGTCTTTTGACTGGGGCAGTTAGTCCATTTACATTCAGATATGTATTGGAAGATATGAATTACTGTGTAAGCTGTAGCTTTCATTTGTGTGGTATTGTTTCTGGTCCTTTGTATGTTTGCTGCTTTCCACTCATAGAGTTCCCCCTTAGAATTTCTTGCAGGGCTGGTGTAGTGATCACTAACTCCTTTAGCTTTTGTTTGTCTGGGAAGGTCTTTATCTATTCTTCTGTTCTGAATAACAGCCTTATTGGGTAAAGAATTCTTGGCTGCATATTTTTCCTATTCATTACATTGAATATTTCCTGCCACTCCCTTCTGGCCTGCCAATTTTCAGTGGGCAGGTCTGCTACTAACCTTATGTGTCTATCCTTGCAAGTTAAGGACTGTTTGTCCCTAGCTGCTTTCAGAATTTTCTCTTTGTCCTTGTATTTTGCTAGTTTCACTATGATATGTCTTGGTGTTAAGTTGTTTTTGTTGATTTTACAGGGAGTTCTCTGTGCCTCTTGGACTTTGATGCCTGTTTCCTTCCCTACATTAGGGAAGTTCTCAGGTATAATTTGTTCAAATAAACCTTCTAAGTCTTCCTGCATTATTTAGCTATTTCCTTTTCCTATTTTGTTTTCAGCTCTATTATTTTCCATCATTTTAACTTCTATTGCACCTACTCTATCCTCTACTTCTTCAGTCTTCACTGTCACTGTATCTAGTTTATTTTCCATCTCACTTATAGTATTTTTGAAATCATCCTAACTACTTCTTAGGTCTTTGATCTCTGCAGCAAGGATTTCTCTGGTGTCTTCTATGCTTTTCTTCAAGCCAAGCTAGAAATCTTTTGACTGTTTTTCTAAATTATGGCTCACATATATTGCTTTTATCCGCTTTGAGTAAATCCTTGGCTGTGATTTCTGCTTGACATATGGCAGGGGCGGGAAGGAAGAATGCCTTTGTCCTTGTTACTTTGGCTACGTTTCTGTGTTTTAAGTGTTTTAAAAGCTTATTATCTTTCCTGCACCTGAGAATACTACTATATTTAAAAGGGGTCATACACTTCTAGGGCCTGGCATTTCAGGAAGTGTTTCTGGTGTATGCTGTGTGCATTCTGTTGCATTTAGCGGTTCTTACCCTTTTATGAGTCCTCTGTAGAGTTCCTCCTTGTTTGCAGAGGTGGAGTGTTTGCACCTTTAACTAGGTCTGCTTTGATTTGTTGAAGTAACCTTAGGGGAAAAAAGGAGGGGGGAAGACTGATCCCATAAAAAGGGAAAAGGAACGGAAACAAACAAACAAAACAAACAAAAAACAGAAAAAATAACAGGCTGATTCCAAGGAAAAAGAAAGTAAAAACGGGAAAAAGGCAGAAGGGAAAAGAAGGAAAAGGAAAAGAATAAAAAAACAGATTTTAAAAAGATAAGAGGAAATGCCAAAAAATAAGCCAGAAACTATGTGCCTGATTCCAAAGCAAGAAGGAGGAGGAAGAGGAGGAGGAGGAGGAGGAGCAGGAGGAGAAGGAGAAGGAGAAGAAGAAGAAGAAGAAGGAGGAGGAGAAGGAGGAGGAGAAGAAGAAGAAGAAGAAGAAGAAAGAGAAGTCCTTTGACTTGGGATCTCATCCCCCACTGAATATTCAATGTGGCAGCCCTCACTGAATACAAGGGAAGTCAGCTTGCCCTGCATTGAAACTGTCTTCTGTTTTTTTTCTTTGTTGTGCAGCTGATTCAAAACCCAAAGTCTTAAAGAATCCAGCATTGCTTGGATCCACTCCCCTCCTCCAGAGTAAAGACTCTCCACCTTGTTGATAAAAGCCTTTGGCTGTCAACTGAAGGGTCTTTTGTCCATGGGAGTCAGTAAACCCTGTTCCAAAAGTTTTCCAGGAAGGGGACTGTTCTCTCGCAGGGCACCTCAGAGATTTCTACACCACACTATGCACTCTAGGGCCAGCTGTCTCCTCTCCAGGAAGACAAGCCACACCTCCACAATGGAGAAAGTCAAGTACTTCCAAAACCTCAGTTTGGGCTACAGAAGCTGTTTGCAAAAAAAGAACTGGGACACACAGTACTTCTCACTCCCCAGTCTTTGGTCCAGACAGGTTTTTCTCTTGTGCTAACTCAATGCTGCACTTTCTCATCCACTCTCTTTCTCTCCCTTTTGTCTTTCCTCAGAAAGGGTTCCTTCCCCTCTGCATCTATGCTGTTTTCTCTCCCCCAATTCACATCTACACACCTTGAATTAGCCAAACTGTGTCCTTCTAACTGTGGAGATCCTTCTGCCACTCCACAGATCTATTTCCTGGCTGTTCCAAGTTATCTGACGTTAATACAGCTGTGTTTGAGGATTGAGAAAACCCAGAGTCCCGTTACTTCTCCACCATTAACTCTTCCCAGTTTTTCTATTTTAAATTTTGTTTCACCATTTGAAGAAAGCCCTCCCACCTGGGTTGAACTTTAGGAAGCTGCTATTTGGTATTATCATTATTATGTTTACTTTTTAAGGGCAGACGAAACTCACTTTACATCAAATATTTCTGAAGAATTAAGGCTAAAATCTTGCATTAAATACCCAGTTGGAATTCTGTCTACTTACCTCATGAGCAGAGTATGGTCACTTAACAAGAAGCAGAAGTGAGTCTTCATACAAGAAACCATGCTTGTAGCCCCGCCCTTGCCAGGCTGGGTGGAGGATGCCCCAGTCCACACTCCATCTGTACATCCACCCGGAGAGTGAAAGAAATGAGGCTCCCACTGGCTTTGTTTCAGAAGGCATCTTGACTAGGCTCCAGACCCACGGGGTCATGCAGATTCTGGAACACACAGCTCTCTGGGAAAAGCCCTGGTTCACAGCATTCACCAATGCCCATGGTGTAAACATGCCTGCTGTGGCCCCCATGGGGACACAGAGCACAGATTTGACTCAGTCTGACCTCAGTCAACTTGGCATGTCTCCCACCAAGAAAATGGCCAGGTAGTGAGACGATAGCCAGGACTCCCAATTGTACTTGTTTCCAAACACACAAGCAGGCCTCCGGGGTGAGGTTTGCCAATACAACATTTAAAATATCGCATTAAACTATTATTCATCTTGATGACTAACTCTTTGGTGCTCCATTAGATATTGTGCCTGAGGTAGGTAGACTTCACTTGTCCCACCTTCTCCCACTCCAGCAGCTGCAGGCCTCCCACCTGCAGGCATCACTACAAACATCAGGGCTGGGCCAGCTGTGAGGGTACCAGGAACTCTGGGGCCACATATCCCCCAAGCTCCTCTCAAGCAGAGGTCTGTGCACCCACTGAGTATGGCCACATGGCCACTTCCTCCTGATGACTGCTCCTCCCATGATATATGAGGGGGCAGGAGAATGGACCCTCACCCCAGGCCCTGCCCCTGCTGGGCCTGGCTTCCAGAGTGGGAAGATGCCCCTCACCTTTCCCCCAACCATGAGCAAGAGGTATGAACTCACTATACAGCACATCTGCACATGGGAGAAGGCAGTGGGGATGGGAAGGAGAGGGAGGGCAGCCAGTGGTGGCATGGGCTAAAGAAAAGGGCAAGAACTTTTGGGTGGGAGGACCACACCACAGACCCCACCCTGTACCACCATCTATGGAACTGCTGGCCTATTGTTAACCCCTGTGCACCAACCCCATCCCTCATTTCTGCTCAGGGAAAGGGTTAGAGCTAGTTGGGCAGAGAGCATTGCACATATTTCACCCTTCAACAAACATTTTCTTCTTTCCTCTCTCTTCTGCATGCATGGAGGAGGCAGTATCTTACTCCCAGGGATATCTCTGGGATACATTTATATGGAGGTCACAGAGGAAATCCCAGCCAGCCTTTGTCTGGAATCACCCCAAAATGGAATCTCTGAACTGTTTACTATTCAGGATGGAATCACTGGAATCAGCCAGGGGAATGAGGCAAGCAGGCTCCCTTGCCTCACCCTCATCCCCATTCCAGAGAAAGCCTACTACCAAGCTCAGGGGTAGGAGAGCTATTCTCCTTTGGGATATCAGATGGCGATGGGTGTCACTGAGTGCAGGACAGAGTGGAAACATCCACCTATCCCTTGGTGCCAGCCGAGTGAGTTCCAACTTCTTGGCTCCAAAGAGGAAGGGAAGACACAGTCACAAGTGCAGTAAGGGGAAAGAAATGGCTGCAGCATGGGAGGCAAAATTCCTTTGACATTTCCATCCAATGGGAATGTGGTCAATGTGGAGAGGAGATGTTTAATTTCATTTTCCCTCAACCAGAATATGGGCCCCCTGGCTCCTAATCCCTCTGGCTCAGCCTCCACACAAACAGTTCTCTGCTAAATCTCTTCCACTGCCTTAGGGCTCTGGATGTCTATGTAGTTGTGAAAGCAAAATGCCAGGGGCACGTTGGCTCAAGCTATCTCATAGTCATAAGGGCTTGACTAGATTCAACATTTGCAAACAGAAGATATTACTCCAAAAGACTGAATTTGTATGCACCCAAGAAAAACCTAGATCGATAATAAAGCAATGCAGTGAAAATGGATACATGGAGGGCCAGAGTTCTTCATTACAGGTGAGAATTTGATAATGTTGATAATAAAGTGACTAGCAGAATGTATAAGCAAGGTGGTTGGCTCAGGAATAAGAAGAATCTTTCTGGGCTTTGGCTAAGGGAGTCCTCTACAGGCTGTCTCTTGGCTCCCTGTGAGCAAGAGGCCCATATTCTGCCTTAAGAAAGAGAGGAAAACCTTTGGCTTTGGGGGTGTTTCTGCCTATTAGATCAGTAGATAAGGGCATGGGTGATTGAGGGGCATGAAGTATTTGCTTCCATCTGATGACCAGAGTGGTGGGGATGAGGCCTGGGTTCTGTCTTTCTTCAAAGGGCGATTTGTGCACTGATCGGGTCCCGAGCATACTGTACATACAAAGACTGGCTGTTCTTCCAAATGAGAGTATCTCCATCAGTTATGGGTGGGAGTAAATGTGGCTACATAATCCCATGATAACTGTATTCTGCTGAGTAATGAGCAGTCAGGGAAAGTAGGGTCAGCTGTCCTCTGGGATATCAGACTCTGAGAGCCCTCCATTGGATCAAGAACTGACTGGAATATCTCCACAAATCCTTGGACCCTGGTTGTGTATGTGACAGCCCCCATAGTCTTGGAGTGTGAACTGACACCAAGGTAGAAATGCAAATGGGATAGGAAAGACTATGAGGTGAGTCATAGCTGTGCATTTCAAATTGGCATGGGTCAAATCTAGGAAGGACATATCTATCTTTCCTTTCTCTTGTCTCACAGGGGAAGCGGGATCCTCCCCTGACCTCTGACTTAACCTACACACAAACATTCTCCCTGGGCACCTTCAAATGCCCTAGGATTTTGGATGGCCACACAGTTCTGAAACCAAATTCAGAAGGGCCAATTGCAAAACCTATATCACCATCACATGGGCAATACCAGACTCCTAACTTAAAACAGGATGAAATTACTCTCAGATACTGGAAAAGGGCTTTTCCTGTTCCGAACCCCTCCTGGTTCATACTTCTCATGTCCAAACAATCTGTCTCTTAGGTGGAAGCTACTTAGTCAACCAGGTGAGTGAGGAAAGCTGGTTCTCCTTCACTTTCTATACTAGAGCAGGCCAAGCACCATGCATTCAGGGACTAAAGGCTATCATTCCTTTGGTTTAGCAGACAGATTGCTCTCACTGAGCGCAGGATCAAGGTGGGAGTTCGTGGCCTACCTCAGAGCACCAGTTGTGTGAGTGAAAGTTCTATGGCTCCTGTGTGTAAAAAAAAATTTTATTTAGAAACACAGCCATGGGTAGGATATAGTGAGCTGAAGAACCAAAGCTCGACATTTCAAATGGTAATAGGATCAGTCCAAAAGGAGATGTCTCACTTTATTTCCTCTCAGCCCATAAAGAAGGCCAACTCTCTCCAGCAACTTCTGACCCAGCATATATAGAAACATCCTCTACTGGGCATCTTCCAATGACCCAGGCCTCTGGATGTCCATCTTAATTTGGTCCACTTCTGAAATGAAGTGAAGAGGTGGTCGTTTTACAGAAACTATTCATTCTACAGTCACAAGGTCTCACCAGACTCTCCTACTGAAAGCAGAGGATATTACTCTGAGAGATTCATTCGGAATGAACCACAGGGAGAAATTCCTTTGAAAATAGAGCAAAGAGGTTCAAGTGATTGTTGGCAGACTAGAGTTCTTCATTAGAGATGTGAATGGAAGACTTTTGTGAACAAAGTGACTAGCACAATCTTTTAGCAAATTGACTGTCTCAGAAATTAGAAACACCTATGGGTTTTAGAAAAGTACCTGTCTCCAGGCTACCTATGAAGTACTGATGTCATGAGTCCTCTATTATTCCTTCAAGCAGATAGGGAAAGTGCTGGCTTTGCATGTGTTTCCTGCCATCCCATCGGCAGATAAGGACAGCAGAGATATAGCAGTAGCAGATATATGCTCTTTGCTGGTGGTCACGTTTTGGTATGTGGCTTTGGTGTGGTCTGCACTAAAGAGGTTGGTAGTGTGCAGAACAGTTCCTATAGCATACTTTGCATACATATACCTTCAGATCTTCAGGGTGAAGGTTTCATAATCAGCTACAGGATGAAGCAAACTGACTTCCCTTTCCTAAGATTATGCTAGTACCAGGGTAAGTACCAGGAGGGCGTGCTTTCCTTTGGACTATCAGACACTGAGTCCTCAAAGGCTCTAGAACTGATAGGTAAGTTGCAACTGATTCTTGTACCATGGCTCTGTAAATGACAGCCCTTTGATTTTGGAATGTGAATGGTGACATAGGAAAACAACAACAGTAGTGGAAGGAGTCCATGGAGGGCCAAGGTTTTACATTTCTATTTTGCATGGGCTAAATCCAGAAAGGAGATATATACTTTTCCCCTTCTTACCCCATGCAGGATGCTGGCTCCCTCCCCAAACCTCTGACTTAGCCTGCATACATTCTCCATTGGGCACTGTTAAATGCGCTAGGCCTCTGTATGTCCACATCGTTCTGAAACCAAACTGAGAATCGCCCAGTGCAAAACTTATACCATCAGACTCCCAAGAGGGAGGAAGACGGAAGGAGACTCCCAAGAAGAAGCAGAGTATGTTACTCTGAGACCCTGACTCTGAATGGATTACATGCAGAACATTGTTTCCCCAAAAAAGACAACAATGTCAAAGGGAAACCATGGATGGCCAGAGTTCTTCACTAGAGATGTTAATGGGAGAATGTTGAGAAAGAACTAGCTTTCTAGCTTTATGTCTGTCTCAAGAATAAGAAAAGCCTGTGAGCTTAAGCAAAGGGAGCCCTCTACAAGCTACCTTTGGGAGGACTGTCCACAAGAAACCTGTACTCTTCTTGCAGTAGTAGCCTGAAATCCCTGGCTTTGTCTGTATTTCCCACTTGTCCCATCAGTGGATAGAAACAGCAGTGGGTTGAGCTGTAGTTGTTTGGTGCTCTTGGCAGTTGTTCAGGTGTCTAGAACCAGGACCTGGTATTGCCTTCCTGGAAAGAACTCTTCTTTCACTCACCAGCTCCTGGAGCATGCTCTGCATGTGTGAACTGTCTGCTAGTCAAAATGAGGGCATCTAAATCAACCAGGAGAATGAAGCTCTCCTTCACCTTCCAGAGCACAACTTTCTAAGCACCAAGGCCATCTTCCCTTTTTATATTTGTCACTGGTAGCTCTCACTGACCACAGGACCAAAGTGGGAAGCCCCAGCATCTTCCTGGGTGCTGGCTGAATGTGTGAGAGCTCCATGGCTCCTACACGTGAACAAAGACCTCATTGGAAAAAACAGTGTTGGGAAGCGAATGGCTCCAAAGAGGGACAATGTTCTACATTTCCAATGGGAATGGAATAAATCTGGAAATAAGATGTCTAACTTCATTCCCACACCCCCGGAAAAGAGGCCAGCTCCCTTCCAAAACCTCTGGCTCATTCTGCACACAAACATTCTCCACTGGGCACATTCACATGCCCTAGGCCTCTGGGTGTCCATATTATTCTGAAACTGAATTAAAAGGGAGTACTGTGTAACACCTACCTCTACAAGGACTTGAGCAGACTACCCACTTCCAAACAGAGGATATTCCTTGGAGAACCCGACTCTGAATGAGCCCTAGGGGTAAACTTGTTGGAAAATTGAGCAAAGTGGTGAATACAGAAATATAAAAGAGCAGCATTATTTAGGAGATGAGAATTGGAGAATTTTGAGAATGAAGGGGCTCTCCTAGAAAGCTGGATGTCTCAGGCGTTCCATGAAAGATGCTTAATGTGCAGTGTAGTTTCAGGCAGTTAAGGAAAAACTCTTTCCTAGGGTTATTACAGAGGGAGTTAGAATGTTTTTACAACATTCATCTAAAATACTAATTGACAACTATTTTAAGCCCAGTATAGTTCAAGGCAGTTAAGTCAAGGTATTTCCCATGTGCCTGGGTGGCACAGTTGTTTAAGAGTCTAACTGTTGGGGTGCCTGGGTGGCTCAGTGCGTTGAGCGTACGAATTTGGCTCAGGTCATGATCTCACAGTTTGTGAGTTCGAGCCCCGTGTCGGACTCTGTGCTGACAGCTCAGAGCCTGGAGCCTGCTTCACATTCTGTGTCCCTCTCTCTCTGCTCCTCCCCTGCTCACATGCTGTCTCTCTCTCAAAAAATAAAGATTTCAAAAAAGAAAGAGTCTAACTGTTGATCCTGATTCAGGTCATCATCTCACAGTTCATGCACTTGATCCCCACATCTGGCTCTGTGTTGATGGCATCAGGCTCTGTTGATGGAGTGTAGCCTGATTGAGATTTTGTCTTTCTGCCCCTGCCCTCTTTTCAATCTCTCTCTCTGTCTCTCTCTCTCTCTCTCTCTCAATATAAATAAACTTAAAAAAACCAGACGGCATTTTTCTAATACTTATGGGGTACATTTAAGGAGCACTTTTTATTAAATAAGAGGTCTATGCAAGTGCCATGAAAAACAGTATACTTTTAGGCACATACATGGCCATTGTCTATGGCTAACATATAGTGTTTCAAAAAGACTCCTATGAAGGAGTCTCCTATAAATAAATACAGTGTAGTTTTAGGCACTTAAACATAAGGCCCTTCCCTATTGCTGATCAAAGTAAGTTTAAGAACATTTGTATTTAGGAGGCATTTGGATGCCTCATTGAGAACACAGGTATTTCAGGTAGCTAAAGAAACATGGGCATTCCCTAGTGCTTCAAGATTGAACCACATTTCTTACTGGATAAATCCAAGAAGCTAACTAAAAAGTGCTTTTAGCACAGGCTTTTGTCCTCAATTAAAAACAAGAGCATTTCCTAAGGCTAAATAGACAGGGTTTACAGAAAAGTTTATACAAGATGTCCATTATAAGTGACACGAAAGATGCATTAACCCGAGTGTACTTTTAGATACGTAAGAGCAAAAGCATTTCCAGAGCTTCTACACCAGAGTCAGACTAGTTATGACTGTGTGTATCCAAAAATCTTTTTGAACTAGGCTTGAAGCACAGCATAGTTAGGCAGAGAAGTACATGGCCATTCCATTTGCTAACATGGTGTTTCAATGAAAGCTCCTATGAGACTTATGCCAAAGACTACATGAAGAATATCTGAAGCACCAGGTAGTTTTAGGCAGTTAAGAACATGGTCATTTTCTACTGTTAATAGACAGTGCTTCAACAAAAGATCCTATGATATGTATGAGGGCTACAGGAATGATGCTATAAGCACAATGAAGTTTCTGACACTTAAGCCCAAGGCCCCTTGCTAGAGTTTACAGAGAGAGAGGTTAAGGACACTTCTTACTACATTTATCTGAAACACTAATTGACATCTGCCTTAAGCACACTGCAATTTCAGGCTCACCGCCATGCTCTAGAACTTACACAGAAGGATGAAGAAGTACTTCTTGTACGAATGTCTAAGTGGAACCTCCGGACCCTTTACAAACAGTGTACTTGGGGGCAGTTAAGCATAAAGTCCTTCCATTCTATTTATATGAAGTTTAGGAGGACTTGCTACCACACGAACCTAAAAGTTAATGAAATCCCTATGGAACGCACAGATCTTTCAGGCAGTTAAGCACAAGGGCATTCCTACTTCTTATTCAGAATTACTTAAGCACAGTACTTACTGGAAAAATTGAAGATGCCAACTCAAATATGCTTCGGGTCCAGTATTGCTTCTGGAAGTTAAGCACATGGCCTTTCTGTATTATTAACATATATTGTATACAGAAACAGACAGGGAGACATAGAGAAAGTGAGAAGACAGAGAAATTTATCCCCCATGAAAGAACAGGGCCAGCAATCTAAGTGAAACATATATGAGCAACACACGAAGGGGAAAGAAAGAGACAAGCCCAGAATTAGACTCTAAACTGTAGAGAACAAACTAATAGTTACCAGAAGGTAAGGGATGGAGAGATGGGTTAAATAGTCTTGGGGTGTAAGTAGTGCACTTCTCATGATAAGCACTGGGTGATATATATGGAAGTGTTGAATCACTCTGATTATACACTTGAAACTAATATAACACTGTATTTTTACTAAATGGAATTAAATAAATAATAAAAAAATGAAAAAAAAAACACTTTAAAGAGGGAATTGACAGCCACTTGAAGCACAGTATGTGTTTAGGAGGTAAAGCACATGGCCATTTATATTGCTAATATATACTGTTTCAATAAATGTTCCAGTGAGATGTATGTGAAAAGCTACATGTAAGACACATTCAGCAAAGTAGTTTTAGAAAATTAAGCAGACCAGTCCTTAGTTTGCATACACAGGTGTTAGAACTTCATCCTACATTGACCAAAAAGGCTAACTGAGTTTAGGTACACTGCAGATTCAAGGAGTTAAGGCCATATCCATTCTCTAGGGCTTTACTCTAAGCACTTCTTTTCTGTGTAAGAGGCCTATGCAAGCCACTTGACATACAGCCTTTACTTTTAGGAAGTTAAACACATTGCCATCAGCCTCTCACAAATATGGAGTATTTAAACAAATGGCCCAACTACATATACGTGAAATCCCACGTGAAAGCCTTACAGAGAACACTGTACTTTTAAGCACTTAAACCCTTGGCCATTTCCTCTTTCTCGTATAGAGTGTTCCAATGAGTGTATTTGCCTGTATTGAAAGTCATTAACCAGTCTTGAAACAGGGTAGTTTTAAGCCATTAAGCATAGGAGTTTATACGAAGAAACTTGTTATTTCATTTTTTTTTTTAATATTAGAGATTTTACTGAGTGCATGGCTGTTTCAGGCAAAGCACCTGTACAGTCCCTAGTGATTATTCAGAGGATTTCATGAAGCACACTTCTTATTGGATGAATCTAAGAAGCTAACTCAAATTGCCTCAGCCACAATGGTGTTTGTGGCAATTAAGTGCATAGCTATTTGATAATAAAGAAACTTTAAACAAAATACCCAACTAGATACAAATTAAACACCAAATTAAAGATGTATTAAGCACATTGTAGTTAGGCAGTTAAATATAAGTCCCTTCCGTAGCATTCATAAAAACAAGTTTAAGAACACTTGTACTTATATGTAATGAAAAGGAATTTGAAATCCTCATTTAGAATACAGCTATTTCAGGTAGTTCAGTATATGTGCCTTCCAAAATTCTTATATAGATGGATGAAGGTAAACTTCTTACTGGATATTTATGAGAAAGTAATTCACAAATGCTTTAAGAAAAGCATTTTTTGGGGTACCTGGGTGGCTCCGTTGTCTGAGCGACCAACTTCGGCTCAGGTCATGATCTCACAGTTTGTGAGTTTGAGCCCCGTGTCGGGCTCTGTGCTGACAGCTCAGAGCCTGGAGCCTGCTTCTGATTCCATGTCTCCCTCTCTCTCTGCCCCTCCCCTGCTCATGCTCTGTCTCTCTCTGTCTCAGAAATAAACATTAAAACAAAATTTTTAAAAAGAAGAAAAAGAAAAGCATTTTTTCTGGGAACAAAGAACATGGACATTCCCTCGTGCAAATACAGAGGGTTTAAACAATAGTTCCTACTATATATACACTTAATGCTGTGTGAAGAATGCATTATCACACTGTACCTTTAGGCACCTAAAGCTAGGCCATTTCCTAGTACTTCTACACATGGGTTTAAGAATACTTTTGACTACATATCCCCAAGAAGCTTTCAAAACCCTTTGGGAACAAAGGGTACTTTTCAGCAGTAAAGCATAAGGGTTTACACAGAGATGTTGTGGGGAAAGTGTTACTATATATGTCTATGAGGGACAAGAATGTCGCTTGAACCACATATTCTTTATCCATTCATCAGTTGATGGGCATTTAGGCTCTTTCCATAATTTGGCTATTGTTGAAAGTGCTGCTACAAACAATGGAATACTACTTGGCAATGGGAAAAAATGAAATATTGCCGTTTGCAGCAGCATGGATGGAACTGGAGGGTATTATTCTAAGTGAAATAAGTCAGTCAGAGAAAGACAGATACCATATGTTTTCATTCATGTGTGGATCTTGAGAAACTTAACAGAAGACCATGGGGAGGGGAAGAAGAAGGAGAAAAAAGTTACAGAGAGGGAGGGAGGCAAACCATAAGAGACTTTTAAATACAGAGAACAAACTGAGGGTTGATGGGGGGCGGGGGAGAGGGGCAAAATGGATGATGGGCATTGGGGAGGGCACTTGTTGGGATGAGCACTGGGTGTTGTATGGAAGTCAGTTTGACAATACATTATATTTTTAAAAAAAGAGTGTCACTTGAAACACAGTGATTCTTTAGGCACTTCAGCACAGGACCTTTATCTATGGCTAATATAGAATTTTTTAAAAAGTTTTTATTTAAATTCCAGTTAGTTAACATAAAGTGTAATATGAATTTCAGGGGTATAATTCAATAATTCCACCCTTCCATACAATACCCAGTGCACATTACAAAGTGCACTCTTTATATCTATTTGTATCTGTATCTATATCTGTTCCATTTTAGCTATTGTTCATCATGCAGCTAAAAACATTGTATCTCTTCAAGTTGTTATTTTTGTATCCTTTGGGTAAATATCTACAAGTGCAATTGCTGGATAATAAGATAGTTCTTTTTAAAGGGCGATTTTCAAAGTAATTCGTTTATTTGAGAAAGAAGCGGGGAGGGGCAGAGAGAGAGAGGAAGAGAGACTTTCAGGCAAGATCCACAATGTCAGTGCAGGGCCCAAAGGGGGCTCAATCCCATGACCCTGAGATCCTGACTTGAGTGGATAGCAAGAGTCAGATGCATAACTGATTGAGACACCCAGGTGCACTAGGGTAGTACTATTTTTAACAGTTTATGAAACTTCTTACTGTGTTCCAGAGTCATTGTACCAGTTTGCATTCCCACCAACAGTGTCAGAGGGTTTCCCTTTCTCCACATCCTTGTCAACACCTGTTGTTTCTTGTGTTGTTAATTTTAGTCCTTCTAACAGATGTGAGGTGGTATCTCATTGCAGTTTGGATATGTATTTCCCTGATGAGGAGTGATGATCAAATTTTCACATGACTTTGAGAAAATACTCACCTTGTGTGTTCCCCTGTGTGCTCCTTTCTCTGTCACCCTTTTCCCCAATGCAGGCTATATCTCCTCTGCAGCACCCTTTATCTGTTTCTCCCCCAAACCACCTCTCTGCACTTCCTACCTTCGTTGATGTGGCTTCTTCTCTCCATGTAGTTGTCCGTCAGTCTTCAGGTTGATTTCTGGAGTATTAGAATGATGTGCTAGCTATCAAGCTATCTCATATCAAGGGATGAGATACACTTCTGCCATATTAGCTCTCCCAGCACACACTAATAAAGAATGTTTCAACAACCTTCCTATGAGATGAATGTGAAAGACACTTGAAAAGTGTAGTTTCAGACATTTAATCACAAGGTGTGTGCGGTGTCTTGGTATGAGCCAGGGGGTAAATGTGTGGTGTGTTTGGTATATGTTTGGAATGGTTGTGGTTGAGAACATTTGTCTTTTCTGCATTTATGGTATGTGTTGTGTATATGTGGTTTGTGTCTGTGTATGGCATTTGTTTGCCATGTGTGGTGTGTGTATGGGGTGTTAGTGGTTTATAGGTGCTGTAAGTGTCTTTATGTGTTCTGTAAGTGTGGTGTATATGTTGTGATTGTGGTATTCG
This sequence comes from Panthera onca, assembly GCF_046562875.1. NCBI lineage: Eukaryota > Metazoa > Chordata > Mammalia > Carnivora > Felidae > Panthera > Panthera onca. The sequence continues at coordinate 89,684,405 of NC_138341.1, read as the reverse complement.
TGTCCACGTGTAATGTAGATTTCTGCATGGCACATGCGTTGTGTCATTGGTGCATGTATGGTTTGGTGGTGTGGCATATGGGAGTTTGTGTAATATAACTGTGGTGTGTGTGGTGCGTGTATGGTATGTATGTGCTATATGTGTGGAGTGTGTTTTGTGTTACATGTTTGGGATTGTGTGTGTGTGTGTTATATGTATATTATGTTTAGTAAATTGTGGAAGATATTTGTGTGGTGTGTGTGTGGTTTATGTATGAAGTGGTTGTGTGATACTCTTGTGTTATGTGATGTATGTGTTTGTACAAAGTGTGGGCTGTGTTCAGAATAGGTGTGGTGTAGGGGTGTGTATTGTGTCATGTTTGTATCTATATATGCAGTGTGTGTGGTATATGTAGTGTATGTGCAAAGGAAGTGGCATGTGTCTTCTGTATATGTGGTGTAAGCTTGGGGTGGGTAGTGTATATGTGAAGTGTGTTTCTGTGGTATGTGTGTGGTGGTTTCTCTGATAATTGGAAAATAGCTCGAAAGGGGCCCACCTACTAAAGCAGATAAAAGAACACTTTGGGTCCCATGACCAGCACAGAATTATGCAACGAGAAAAACAGGAGATGGCCATGACATTTCCAGGGTCAGAAGAGAGTTGCAGAAGGGGATTCAGTGACAAAACTCAAGCCTGGAACCAAATGCTAAGGGTATCCCACATGCTAACAGTACCTGACACTCATCCCTCCAGGGAGATGCCTTAAATGGTGTCATTTCAGGCCCCAGCAGCTCCAAAGACCTAACCATAACCCTACCCAGACTTTTTCCTCAGGGGTCCCACCCCTTATATCTGAAGGAAGAACACATTTGGGGCCATGACCAGCGCAGGTTAATCCCAAGGGAACAAAAAATGGTCATGACATTTCCAAGGAGGGATGGAGTTGCACAAAGGGGAGGCCTGTGAGGCCTGGCCCACACCCTACCACACGTCTTCAACTCAACCCTCTGGGGAGATCACTGCACGGCTGCAGTCTTAGCATCTGGCACTTCCCAGGACCTAACCCTAACCGTAGGCAGGCCTTTGGCCCTAAGGGGGCCTACCATAGAGGTCTGAGAAAAGAATGGATTTGGGGCCAATGGCCAATATGGACTCTTTCAGGGTAGAAGCCAGAATGTCACCATAACATTTCCATGGCTGGGATGGAGTTGCAGGAGGGGATTGTAGGACCTAACCCAACCCTGGCTGACCCAATCTTCTGGCTTCTGAATCCAACTCTAAGCCTGATCCACACCCGACCATGCACCCTCAACTCAGCCCTCCACTGAGATCACTGTACTGTGGGTGGTTCTGTCCTTGGCACTTCCTGGTTGCTAAAACTAACCCTAGCCATGGCTCTGGCTCAAACAGGGCCCACCTCCTAGGTCTGAGATTTAAAAAAAGACTAAGGATCAATGCAAGGCATCAAACTGTTGAGCAAGAAACTCAGGAGTTTACCATAATATTTCCAGGGCCTGAATGGAAGTTAAGAAGGAGACCTAGTGTCAAATCTAAACCTGGGATACAAAATCGGGGGTCCACTGCAACCAAACACTATGCCTGTCTTGCATCCTAAAAGTCGCCCTCAACTCACCCTTCCAAGGAGGTCATCGGAATAATGTTCATTCAGCCCCTGAAATATCTTGGAACCTAACCCTAACCCCTAGCCAAGGCTCGTTCCCTTTGGGCGGCCAGTTCTTAGGTCTGAGAACAGAACGGATTTGCAGCCCATAACTGATGCAGGATTCTTCACCATGGAACTTGGAAAGTGGCCATGCTATTTCTAAAGCAGGAATGGAGCTGCACAAAGAAGATCCTGAGACCAAACCTAAGCTCGGCTCCCCCCCTATAGGCCGGCCCTTGAATCCAAAGACTAAGCCTGACCCACATCCAAAACTGCGCCCTCAACTCTGCTTTCCAGTAGCCCATATGCTGCCTGGGTTCAGACCTGTCACATCCTAGGACCTAACAGGGACCCAGGACCTAACCATGATATTTTCAGGGCCTGCATGGAGCCTCAGAATGGGATCTGAAGCCAAAATCTAAACTGGGAGCACACAATCAGGCATCCACTGCACCAAAACCTTATATCTGTTCTGCACCCTAACAGGCATCCTCAACACAGCCCTCCAGGGATGTCAATGTACTGGTGTTGGTTTAGCCGCTGACATCTCCTGGGACATAACCCTCACGCTAGCCAAGGCTCTTTCCCTGTGGAAGCCCAATTCCCAGGTCTGAGAACAGAACAGATTTGGAGCCCCTAACTGGGGCAGGATTATTCAGCATGGAACTTGGAAAGTCACTGTGCCATTTCCAAAGCAGGGATACAGCTGTACTACGGGGATTCTGAAGCCAAACCCAACATTGGCCAACAGCATGGCCAGCTCTTAAACCCAAACACTAAGCCTGACCTTCAGGCTAAATTGAAGCCGTCCAAGGAGACCACTGTGCTGCTAGAGTTCCAAACTTGTCACCTCCTGGGACCTAACCGTAACCGTACCTTGGGCCCTGGCCCTAAGAGGGGCCCACAGTTGAAGTCTGGGGAAAAATGGACTTAGGACAAAAGACAGATTGTGTTGACTACTTCATTCTCAACACTCTCCAAATCTCATGTGTGATGAAGAACTCTGTCAGTGTGTGTCTCCATTTCCACCAATGAGACATTTTTTTAAAAAAATGGATCTTCATGGAATCTGCTCAGCGCCAATGTCATAGAGTACCATCCTCATCTTTTTCCTTGGGAGTCTGGTAGTGTCCTTTTGATGGTGCTATAAGTATTGCATTGAGCCCTTCTCAATTTGATTTCAGAATTCTGTGGCCATCCCCAAACTTAGGGTGTGTGAATGTACACAAGGAGAATGCTTGTGTGTGGGATAAGCCAGAATTTTGGTAGGATCTCACCTCCTGTGTGCGGAAGAGGAAAGGAAGATAGATATCTCCTTCCTTGACTGGACCCGTGCCCATTTGAATGCAGAACTTTCACTCACCTTGTAATCCTTTCCCATTGCTGTGTTTCTAACAAGGTTTCAGGTACACGCCAAATCCATGGGGTCTGGTACACAACCTAGTCCAAGGATTGAAGGTAAGTCTCCAGGAATTTCCCGAGCCAATGGAGGGCTCTCAGAGTCTGCTATTCCAGAAGACAGCTAGACCTCCTGTCCTTGAGCCCTCAGTGCTTAGAAGGCTGCAGTAATCAAGAGAATGGGTAGCCACATGGAATCCCACCCCTAATTGTAGGACATACCCTCATTTTGAAGAACAACTAGTCTGTGCATATGCAGTATGCTCCACGACCTGAGCAGCACACAAAAAGCCCTTTGAATAAATCGTGCACAAATTCCTCGTTTCCATCTCTTGATCATCACTTGGAAGTACATTCCTCATATCTCAGTCACTGCTGCCCCTGTTACTGAAACAATGGGCAGCAGCACTGCAAAAGCCAAAGTTTCACTCTATTCCTTTAAGGTAGAATGTCGGTCTCTTGCTCTCAAGTGGCATCCTTTGGAGTACTCCTGTTGTGAAAGCCGACAAAAGGTTCTTCTGGTTCCCCACCAAGTGAGCTTGCTAATATATGATGCTAGTCAGCTTATCCTCAATATTACCCAATTTTCATCCTTAATGAATTACTTTGGCCCTCTGTGTATCAATTTTCACCATATATCTTTTTTATCCAAGGATCCTCTTGGGATACATAAAAATTCAGTATTTCAGGGTAGTATCTTCAGCTTGCACATGTCCAATCTGGAACAGCCCTTGTGACTGCAGAACAGGTTGAGTCAAAAGGGCCACGACATTTTGGTTTCATGACTATATGGACATCCGGAGCCCTAGTGCATTGGAAGGGGTCCAGCCGAGAAGTGTTTGTGTGGAGGCTGGGCCAGAGCCACACATGTGGTTTGTTAACAAGCCACACATGTTCTCTTTCACTATTAAGAGGCCTTGTCTCGAGCTGCCCTGGACTTGTCAATGGGTGGTGTCAGCAGTCAGACTGCATCTCTGACTGTAGTGTGACTCCTGGTGCTGTAGTTGCAGGGACCCCAGTCCATCTGCTGGCATCAATTGGCAGGGTATAATTTCTCTGCTGCCAGCTCTAAAGATCAAGTGCTGGAACTGTGTGTCCTCTGGTGTGTGTGGTTATCTTCCCTTCTTCTTGGTGGCAATAGTCACTGTGGAGTGGCTCAGCTCCATGCCAGGGCTGTGTGAAGGGTGTGTTGGGGAAGGAGAAACATTAAAGGGATTCCTGATGAGTGGAAGGGATTTGATGGGGCCAGTCTTTAGGAGAATGTGGTCAGGGTGCTCAGTGCTAACAAGACATGTGGAGAGTGGTTTCAGCTTATTCCTGCCAGTGTTCTAGTACCTAGGCCTAGGAGGGAAAGAGATATGGTGCTAGCCAGCTCCTTTGTTCTTGGAGAAGTCTCCTTAAGATCTCTTCCCCTCCAGTACATGTTCTGAGATTAGTAAATAAATCTTATATACCACAGGGACTTTTCAAACTGCTACTTGTCTGTCTAGGCCAGGTTGTTTGTTAGGCTGGCTTTTTAAGGGTGGTGACACAGTTTCCTGTTGCCCTCTGGTTCTCCAAGAGTGAATCCCACTGATTTTTAAAGTACTTGGAATTAAGCTACATTGATTGTAAAAATTTGAGAAGTAAGCCCCACTCATTTTCAAAGTCAAATGTTATGGAGACTCATCTTCCCAGTGCAAGTTCTCCATTCCTGGGGTGGCTGGTGTGGGGTCTCCTTTTGCTTCTTTGTGCTTGTTTTGCTCCCCACCCCTGCCACATATGTGGATATTTTTGCTAATGGTTTGGCTCCCAACCATGTTATTACCCTTCCTACTCTTTGTGATGTGACCTCCTTTCTGTGATTAACTGTAGAAAGCATGTTCCATCAGTCTCCATGTAGTTTTCAGAGTTAGTTTCACAGATGTAGGTGTTACCTCAGTGTGTCCATAGGATGAGATGAAATCAGGATTTTCCTTCTCCACTATCTTCCCAGCAACCCTTGTTACTTTTTACAAATTTACTGCCGCATCCCAAAATCTGTTTAGAGTCCCTTATTAATTGAGGCTCACAAGTTAAGTTTTCTTATTCTGTAAATTCCTCACCAATTTATTGTTTCCCTGCCAAAAAGTATAAAAACTGCCTTGCTTGGCCATTTCTTTGAGTGAAAATTTCTTTATTTTGTATCTGGGTGCACATAACAAACCTTTGAATATTTTATCCTGCTAATCTGTCTCATGTCAGTTTAATACTTAGTCCAGCTGGAAGACCTTAATAAATAGAGAAATTTTTCTTCTCTTCAAAGGCCTAAGACTTCTCACCCTGCCACCAGGGGAGAGTAGTTTTGGCCCTACTATGCCTCAGCAGAGGAGGTTTCAGCACAGCCTTGACACATAAGCAGAGTCAGACAAATGTGGATTTATACAGGGCTGGTTGCATAAACCTGTTAACTTCCATACTCAGTCATCTGGAGGATTGATGGAGTCCTCTTGGACTGGCTGGATCCTTTGTCCCATTCTAATGGGCAGCAGTAGACAGTAGGGTTTTAGACAGTACAGCCCTTGGCCTCTGACTATGCTGGCAGGTATCCATAGTCCTCCAGCTCAGACTAACATGGGTACTGTCAAGCCCCATGACCAGTTACTTAGCTGACCATACCACTGGGCAATTTAACAGCTACCTGGGAAGTATAGACAGTCCCTTGGGATGTTTCAATTCCCAACATCTGTGATTGAGATAGGTGCTTCTTTTCTCATAGCCTTATAGCCTGCCAAGAGAAGTCATAACCCTCTAAACATTAAATCTGACCCTGGCCATGGCAATCATACAGAATACTGTGGCCCTCTAATCCTGTGGCCTTCCAGTTGTAATAAACCTTTGGCATTTATGCTTGTCAAGAATCAAATATACAGAGTGACTGCATCTTTGGGGTGCCTGGGTAGCTCGGTTGGTTAATCATCTGACTTCAGCTCAGGTCATGATCTCACAGTTTGTGGGTTTGAGCCCTGTGTTGAGCTCTGTGCTGACAACTCAGAGCCTGGAGCCTGCTTCAGATTCTATGTCTCCCTGTCTTTCTCTGCTCCTCCCCTGCTTGTATTGTCTCTTAAAAATAAACATTTTTAAAAAGTCAGTCTTTTAGAGTGACTACATCTCCAAATAGGAAGTTTCTCACTGAGACTTCATGGTCTTGGAGAGCCATAAGCCCAGACGTAGTGGTCTAAGAAACCAGATAACTGTGGATTCTATGGTATGGAATAATCCTTGAGCCTCATACTGTTTCGTTGAGTAATATTTTCATTATTAGCTTTTCATCTCTCTTCTTGTAAAGGAGAAAGAAGAGACTGAAACATGAATTAATTTGTTCTTTAGTAATGGGTGTCCAGAGGCCAGGTGTTTCTCCTGGGCTCCTTTTCCCAGGGAAATAAATGAGATTTCTTTGCCTCCCAGCCTCTAAGATTCGAGAACCTGATGCCAAAGACAGGAGAAGCCTTGACCACCAACAGCAAAGTTACTGTTTCAGAAATTAAAAATAGCTTCTTGGCATCACGGCAAGAGTACTGGATGGAGGGATGCCATGCCACCAAGAGTACTGGATGGAGGGCTGCATCCCCTGACCTGATGTGAACCCCTTCCTTCCTTGGGTTTCAGATTCCACAGCTGTGTCGTCAGCCATCAGTGATGTGGAATCTGCTGCTTTCCCAACCTGATATCTATTCTCATGCCCAAGTCCAGCACCTCAGCTTTCCTTTGGGAAATATATCTCATTTGCATCCCATCCCAACAGTTCCAGGGGACAGACCCCACATTCTACCTACCTTTAAGATGAGTGTATGATCTAGCCAAGTCTTGCCAACTCCATCCTTAGGATGCTCTAATGGTTCCAAGGATGAGAATGTGACCCAAGCCAGGCCAAAGAAATATAAAGCCATGACTTTTCATGGAACTTAGGTGAAGGAGAACCCCCAGTAGAATTGCATTGAGTGGGTTTCAGCCTGGAGTTGTTGGAGGCCCCAGATGCAGTGAGAGATACTATGCCTAAGAATGGGGCCACCTCAAAAGCACTTAGCAAGATGGAGGGTGGAGAGAATCCAGGTCACATTGTGAGACTGTGAGCCCCTGGACTTGTCAGATCCAAACCCACTCTTAAACTTGCCACTTGGAAGCATTAATTTACATCTACCATTTCAAAATCATTTAAGAATTTATTTATTTATTTATTTATGACACAGAATCCATAATCCCTGAGACTTTCTTGCATGGTGTCCTCACTGGGTGGGACATAGCTGGGGGAGACAGTAGGTATGGTAAAGTCTTGGTGGAGCTGAGGAACAACACTGTCCGTGTCTATTCCCTGTCCCTGGAGAGGGACACACCAGCGCAATGAGAGGAGAAGCATCAGGGAAAGAGATCCCTGGGCAGCTAGTTAACCTCTTTATATTTTCCTTATTTTAGGAGCTGTTTAGTTAAGGTGTATTTTTACTAGGAAATCACCCAACTCCTTTAGGTTTCCAGTGTGATGCAGTGGGTTTCTCTTACTTGACTTGGAATTTCTCTTCTCTGTTTTTCTTCAGAATTGTCACAGTTAATGAACAAATATTGATACATTATTTTTTAAAGTTTATTTGGAGAGAGAGAGAGAACGAGCATGCACAAGCGTGAGTGGGGGAGAGGCAGAGAAGGAGAGAGAGAATTCTTAGCAGGCTCTGCACTGTCAGCACAGAGCCAGACATGGGGCTGGGACTTCCAAACCGTGAGATTATGATCTGAGCTGAAATCAGGAGGAGGACACTTAACTTACTGAATCACCCAGGCACCCTGATACATTATTTTTAACTAAGTCCATATTTTATTCAGGTTTACTTCATTCTACCTTTTCCAAATCCAGTATCCCATGCAGGGCATCATGTTACATTTAGTCATGTCCCTTTAGGCTTTGGCTTTGACAGTTTGTCAGACTTGCCTCCTTTCAATGACCTTGGTAGTTTTCAGGAGGACTGGTCAGATTTGTAGAAAGTCCTGAGTTGGGCTTTTCTTGGTGTTTTCCTCATTTATATTGGGATTTGGGGGTTTGAGGAAGCAAATCATGGAAGTAATGTGCTCTCTCATCTCTTTTTATCAAGGGAACATGTTCTGGAGACCCCTTACCACTGCTAGTGTTAACTTTGGTCTCCTGGTTATCATAGTGTTTGTCAGGTTTCCCCACAGTAAAGTTACTTTTTCCCCATGTACATACAGTGTATCTTTAGGATGAAGACATATGCAGACCAACACTTTAGGAGAGGGGAGTTAGCTCCATTTCCTTGATGGGTAGCTGAGTGTTGACATCAATTATTTGGAATTCTTCTGCATAGGAGAGGGGTATTTAACCCCATTCATAAAAAAATTAATAATTTACTTTTTACCAGTGTAAATATCTGGATAGTTATTTCAATCTTTTGGTTATAGTCCAACACTCCTGTATTTGGTTGCTCAGTTCTTTCCTGCTTTGACTATTGAAAACATTATCCATTGACTCTTATTTTCCTTTGACATATTTGCACCTCTGTGGATTTTTTTCCCCTTGGTTCTGCCTTATTTTCTGATACTTCAAGATCATCCTGGCTTTTTATTTACTGTCTCAGTCCTAGTGTCAACAAGTTCTTCAAAGAACCCTGGCTCCTTGTATTAGAGAATGGTATTAAAATCTTACATGTGTGAACTAAATGTGTTTAATAGACTGTGCAAGCAAGTATATGCATGTATTCCAACTATGTATATACACCTAATTGTCAAGATTTCTGTGTGGGCTTTAAGATGGCAGCGTAGGAGGGTGCTGGGCTCACCACGTCCTGTTGATCACTTAGATTCCACCCACATCTGCCTAAATAAATAACCCAGAAAACTTCCAGAAGGCTAGCAGAATGGACTCTCTGGAGCCAAGCATAGACAAGAGGTCTACGGAAGAGGGTAGGAAGGGTGGAGAGGTGGCGTGCATTACATGGATTGGTGGGAAGGAGGTGGGGTGATGGAGGGGCAGCTGGCCCGGCAAGGCAGAGCCCCCAAGACTGACTTGCAAAAGCAGAGGGGCAGGACTGCATGAGTTCTGACAGCCAGCAGGACTTATCTGGAATGTTATAAGTCAACAGCTCTGCTCGGAGAGTGGGAGGGAGAGTGGACATTGGGAGGGAGAGGTGTTGAGCCCCAGAAGACAGAGGTCAGCTTGGAGGGAGAACAAAGGCGCTGGCCAGCAGCATCTCCCTCTCCCATCGCCCAGTCAAAATCCCAAAGGGAACCAGTTCCCATCACCAAAATTGCTTCCACCGCACAAACACCCAATGTTGTGCTTCTGTGGATCCATCCCTCCGATGGGCCTGCCTCCCTCCCAGTGCTACAGGGCCCCTCCTGCAGGGGACCACCATCAGCAAAGCGAGCTGAGCCTGCCCCTCCCGCCCCTGTGCACCTTGCAGATCCACCCCAGGTAATACACCAGATCGCATCCAGGCTACACCACAAGCCTGGCAGTGTGCAAGTAGCCCAGACAGGGGCCACACCACGCCACAGTGAGTCCTATCCTGGGAGAGGGGAAGATAAGGTACACACCAGTCTGACTGTGGCCCCAGCGGTGGGCTAGGGGCAAACATCAGGTCTGACTGCGCCCCACCCACCAACACAAGTTACTCCAGACAGCACAGGGGAAGTACCCTGCAGTTCTGTGGCACTCCAGGGACTATCCAAAATGATGAAATGGAAGAATCCTCCTCGAAAGAAACTCCAGGAAGTAGCAACAGCTAACGAATTAATCAAAACCGATTTAAGCAATATAATGGAAAAAGAATTTAAAATAATGGTCATAAAATTAATAGCTGGGCTTGAAGAAAGAATACAGGGCAGCAGAGAATCTATTGCTACAGAGATCAAGAGAATAAGAAACAGGCATGAGGAGTTAAAAATTGCTGTAAATAAGGTGCAAAATAAAACGGAGGTGACCACAGCTCAGATTGAAGAGACAGAGGAGAGAATAGGTGAATTAGAAGATAAAATTATGAAAAAAGAGGAAGCTGAGAAAAAGAGATAAAAAAATCCAGGAGTACGAGGGGAGAATTAGAAAACTAAGTGATGCAATCAAAGAGAACAATATCGGTATCATAGGAATTCCACAAGAAGAGAGAGAGAAAGGGGCTGAAGGTGTACTTGAACAAATCATAGCTGAGAGCTTCCCTGATCAGGGGAAGGAAAAAGGCAGTGAAATCCAAGAGGAACAGAGAACTCCCTTCAGAAGTAACTTGAATTGATCTTCTGCATGGCATATCATAGTGAAACTGGCAAATTACAAGGACAAAGAGAAAATTCTGAAAGCAGCTAGGGATAAACAGGCTTTAACTTACAAAGGTAGACACATAAGAATAGTAGCAGACTTTTCTACTGAAACTTGGCAGGCCAGAAAGGAATGGCAGGAAATCCTCAATGTGATGAACAGAAAAAATTATGCAGCCAACAATCCTTTATCCAGCAAGTCTGTCATTCAGAATACAAGGAGAAATAAAGGTTTTCCCAAACAAAAACTGCAGGAATTCATCACCACTAAACCAGCCCTACAAGAGATCCTAAGGGAGATTCTGTGAGTGAAATGTTGCAAGGACCACAAAGTACCAGAGACCTCACTACAAGCATGAAACCTACAGACATCACAATGACTCTAAACCCATATCTTTCTATAATAACACTGAATGTAAATGGACTAAATGCGCCAACCAAAAGACATAGGGTATCAGAATAGATTAAAAAAAAAAAGACCCATCTATTTGCTGTCTACAAGAGACTCATTTTAGATCTGAGGACACCTTCAGATAGAAAGTGAGGGGATGGAGAACCATCTATCATGCTACTGGAAGCCAAAAGAAAGCTGGAGTAGCCATACTTATATCAGACAAACTAGACTTTAAATTAAAGGCTGTAACAAGAGATGAAGAAGGATATTTTATAATAATTACAGGGTCTATCCATCAGGAAGAGCTAGCAATTATAAATGTCTATGTGTCGAATATGGGAGCCCACAAATCTATAAAACAATCACAAACATAAGCAACCTTATTGATAAGAATGTGGTAATTGCAGGGGACTTTAATACTCCACTTACAACAATGGATAGATCATCTAGACACAGGATCAATAAAGAAACAAGGGCCCTGAATGATACATTGGATCAGATGGACTTGACAGATATATTTAGAACTCTGCATCCCAAAGCAACAGAATATACTTTTTTCTTGAGTGCACATGGAACATTCTCCAAGATAGATCACATACTGGGTCACAAAATAGCCCTTCATAAGTATAAAAGAATTGAGATCATACCATGCATACTTTCAGACCATAATGCTATGAAGCTTGAAATCAACCACAGGAAAAAGTCTGGAAAACCTCCAAAAGCATGGAGGTTAAGGAACACCCTACTAAAGAATGAATGGGTCAACCAGGCAATTAGAGAAGAAATTAAAAAATATATGGGAACCAATGAAAATAAAAATACAACAATCCAAATGCTTTGGGATGCAGCAAAGGCAGTCCTGAGAGGAAAATACATTGCAATCCAGGCCTATCTCAAGAAACAAGAAAAATCTGGAATACACAATCTAATAGCATACCTAAAGGAAATACAAGCAGAGGAGCAAAGACACATCAAACCTAGCAGAAGAAGAGAAATAATAAAGATCAGGGCAGAAATAATACAGAATCCAAAAAACAGTAGAACAGATCAATGAAACCAAGCGTTGGTTTTTTGAAAAAATAAACAAAATTGATGAACCTCTAGCCAGGCTTCTCAAAAAGAAAAGGGAGATGACTGAAATAGATAAAATCATGAATGAAAATGGAATGATTACAACCAGTCCCTCAGAAATACAAGCAATTGTCAGGGAATACTATGAAAAATTATATGCCAACAAACTGGACAACCTGGAAGAAATGGACAAATTCCTAAACACCCACACGCTTCCAAAACTCAAACAGGAAGAGATAGAAATTTTGAACAGACCCATAACCAGTGAAGAAATTGAATCAGTTATCAAAAATCTCCCAACAAATAAGAGTCCAGGACCAGATGGCTTCCCTGGGGAATTCTACCAAGACATTTAAAACAGAGATAATACCTATCCTTTTCAAGCTGTTCCAAAAAATAGAAAGGGAAGGAAAACTTCCAGACTCATTCTATGAAGCCAGCATTACTTTGATTCCCAAACCAGATGGAGACCCAGCAAAAAAAGAGAACAGCAGGCCAATATCCTTGACGAATATGGATGCAAGAATTCTCAATAAGATACTAGCTAATCGAACGCAAGAGCACATAAAAAGAATTATTCACCACGACCAAGTGGGATTCATTCCTGGGCTGCAGGGCTAGTTCAACATTCACAAATCAATCAATGTGATACATCACATTAATACAAGAAAAGATAAGAACCATATGATCCTGTCAATAGATGCAGGAAAAGCATTTGACAAAATTCAGCATCCTTTCTTAATAAAAACCATCGAGAAAGTCGGTATCGAAGAAACATACCTAAACATCATAAAAGCCACTTATGAAAAGTGAAAGTCTGCAAAAAGTGAAAGTTTGACTTCAAATTTGCCAATTTTGATGCCTTTGATTTCCTTTTGTTGTCTGATTGCTGATGCTAGGATTTCCAACACTATGTTAAACAACAGTGGTGAGAGTGAATATCCCTGGCATGTTCCTGATCTCAGAGGGAATACTCTCAGTGTTTCCCCATTGAGGATATTAGCTGTGGGCTTTTTATAAATGGTTTTTATGATGTGGAAGTATGTTCCTCCTATCCCGACTTTCTTGAGGGTTTTAATCAAGAAAGGATGCTGTATTTTGTCAAATGCTTTTTCTGCATCTATTGACAGGATCATATGGTTCTTATCTTTTCTTGTATTAATGTGATGTATCACATTGATTGATTTGTGAATGTTGAACTAGCCCTGCAGTCCAGGAATGAATCCCACTTGATCGTGGTGAATGATTCTTTTTATGTGCTCTTGCGTTCGATTTGCTATTATCTTATTGAGAATTCTTGCATCCATATTCATCAGGGATATTGGCCTGCTGCTCTCTTTTTTTGCTGGGTCTCCGTCTGGTTTGGGAATCAAAGTAATGCTGGCTTCATAGAATGAGTCTGGAAGTTTTCCTTCCCTTTCTATTTTTTGGAACAGCTTGAGAAGGCTAGGTATTATCTCTGCCTTCAAATGTCTGGTAGGATTCCCCAAAGAAGCCATCTGGTCCTGGACTCATTTGTTGGGAGATTTTTGATAACTGATTCAATTTCTTCACTGGTTATGGGTCTGTTCAAGTTTTCTATTTCTGCCTGTTTGAGTTTTGGTAGTGTGTGGGTGTTTAGGAATTTGTCCATTACTTCCAAGTTGTCCAGTTTGTTGACATATAATTTTTCATAGTATTCCTTGACAATTGCTTGTATTTCTGAGGGACTGGTTGTAATCATTCCATTTTCATTCATGATTTTATCTATTTGGTTCATCTCTCTTTTCTTTTTGAGAAGCCTGGCTAGAGGTTTTTTAATTTTGTTTAATTTTTTTTTCAAAAAACCAACTCTTTCCTTGATCTGCTCTACTGTGTTTTTTTTTTTTATTGTGTATTGTTTATTTCTGCCCTGATCTTTATTATTTCTCTTCTTCTGTTGGGTTTTGTGATATATTTGATGTTCTGCTTCTATTTCCTTTAGGTGTGCTGTTAGATTTTATATTTTTCTTGTTGGGATTTTTCTTGTTTCTTGAGATAGGCTTGGATTGCAATGTGTTTTCCTCAGGACTGCCTTTGCTGCATCCCAAAGCATTTGGATTGTTGTATTTTCATTTTCTTTTGTTTCCATATATTTTTAAATTCCTTCTGTAATTACTTGGTTTACCATTCATTCTTTAGTAAGATGTTCTTTCAACTCCATGCTTTTGGAGGTTTTCCAGACTTTTTCCTGTGGTTGATTTCAACTTTTATAGCATTGTTATCTGAAAGTGTGTTTGATATGTTCTCAATTCTTTTATATTTATTAAGGGCTGTTTTGTGACCCAGTATATGATCTATCTTGGAGAATATTCCATGTGCACTCAAGAAGAAAGTATATTGTGTTGCTTTGGGATGCTGAGATCTAAATATATCTGTCAAGTCCATCTGGTCCAATGTATCATTCAGGGCCATTGTTTCTTGACTGATTCTCTGTCTAGATGATATATCCATTACGTTAAGTGGATTATTAAAGTCCCCTGCAATTACCACATTCTTATCAATAAGATTGCTTATGTTTGTGATTGTTTTATACATTTGCATGCTACCAAATTCAGTGCATAGACATTTATAATTGTTAGCACTTCCTGATGGATAGAACCTATAATTTTTATGAAATATCCTTCTTCATCTCTTCTTTACAGCCTTTAATTTAAAGTCTAGTTTGTCTGCTATAAGTATGGCTACTCCAGCTATCTTTTGACTTCCAGTAGCATGATAGATAGTTCTCCATCCCTTCAATTTCAATCTGAAGCTGTCCTCAGGTCTAAAATGAGTCTCTTGTAGACAGCATATAGATGGGTCTAGTTTTTCATCTATTCTCATACCCTATATCTTTTGATTCGAGCATTTAGTCCATTTACATTCAGTGTTATTATTGAAAGATATGGATGGGTATTGAGGAGGGCACCTGTTGGGATAACCACTAGGTGTTGTATGGAAACCAATTTGACAATAAATTTCATATTAAAAAAATACACATCAATGATAATTATTTTTAAAAAAGAGAAAGATATGGGTTTAGAATCATTGTGATATCTGTAGGGTTTCATGCTTGTAGTGATGTCTCTGGTACTTTGTGGTCCTTGCAACATTTCACTCACAGAATCTCCCTTAGGATCTTTTGTAGGGCTGGTTTAGTGGTGATGAATTCATGCAGTTTTTGTTTGTTTGGGAAAACCTTCATCTCTCCTTCTATTCTGAATGCCAGACTAGGATAAAGGATTGCTGGATAAAGGATTCTTGGCTGCATAATTTTTCTGTTCATCACATTGAAGATTTCCTGCCATTCCTTTCTGGCCTGCCAAGTGTCAGTAGATAGGTCTGCTACTACAGTTATGTGTCTATCTTTGTATGTTAGGACCCATTTATCCCTAGCTGCTTTCAGAATTCTCTTTATCTTTGTATTTTGCCAGTTTCATTATGATATGTCTTGTAGAAGATCGATTCATGTTACGTCTGAAGGGAGGTCTCTGTTCCTCTTGGATTTCACTGCCTTTTTCCTTCCCCTGATCAGGGAAGCTCTCAGCTATGATTTGTTCAAGTACACCTTCAGCCCCTTTCTCTCTCTCTTCTTGTGGAATTCCTATGATACCGATATTGTTCTCTTTGATTGCATCACTTAGTTTTCTAATTCTCCCCTCGTACTCCTGGATTTTTTTTATCTCTTTTTCTCAGCTTCCTCTTTTTTCATAATTTTATCTTCTAATTCACCTATTCTCTCCTCTGTCTCTTCAATCTGAGCTGTGGTCACCTCCGTTTTATTTTGCACCTTATTTACAGCAATTTTTAACTCCTCATGCCTGTTTCTTATTCTCTTGATCTCTGTAGCAATAGATTCTCTGCTGCCCTGTATTCTTTCTTCAAGCCCAGCTATTAATTTTATGAGTATTATTCTAAATTCATATTCAGTTATATTGCTTAAATTGGTTTTGATCAATTCGTTAGCTGTCGCTACTTCCTGGAGTTTCTTTTGAGGATAATTCTTTCGTTTTGTCATTTTGGCTAGTTTTTTGTTGTTGTTGTTGTTCCTTATGCATTTTAAAAGCTTGTGTCTTCTCTGCACCTGTGAGCACTGCAATATTGAATGGAAGGTCACACACTGTCCAGTGCCTGGCCCTTCAGGAGGTGGTTTTTTTTTTTTTTTTTTTTTTTTTGGAGATTTTTACTTGCTCTCTGTTGTGATGTTGGTTATTTTATTTCCCTACTCTAGTGGTATTTTCACCCTCCACCCGGTGCGCTTTGATTTGTTACTTGGAGTAGCCCTGTAAAGGAAAACAGATAGACAAACAGGAGACAAAAACACGCAAGCAAACAAATAAGAGAAACAAAGAAAGCTAAAAAACTGAAAACTAAAACAAAAATCCCACAAACACCAACTGCAAGTAAAGAACATGGTGGAGGCAGTCCTGATGGGAGAGCACAGACAAAGAGAAATGACAGGAGCAGGGATGAAGAAAACATAAACATTGACTAGTCAGAGAAACTAAAAGGCTTAATCTAGAGGGAGAGAAAGGAAAATAAAGAAGGATGCAGGGAAGAAAAACCAAAATAAAGTTACCTAGACAGAGAAACTATATGGCTTGATTATTCCAGAGAGAGAGGAAGGAATGTAAAGAAGGAGGTGTAGAACATGTATCAAGAGCATGTATTAAATATATCCATTTAGACATACCATAAACAAGACTAATCAGCCTAGAGGAGGGAAGAGATAAGGAGGAGAGATGGGGGTAGAATATATCTATATATCCAGAGGTGACCTAGAGTTAATCCAGGCAGTGCTGCAGCACTGGTCTGGGGGAGCTGTCCACAGTGTCTGTCCAGCTCCATTAGATACTCAGTTACCCAGTGTGAAGGGGTGTCATCCCTTGTAGTCTGGACCCACCTGCACTATGGGCCCTGGGACTGATCCCTGAGGCCCCACCTTGGTGGTGGTGGTGGAGGAGGAATGGCGATCCCCCAGTGTCTTCTTCACGGAGTTAGACCCAGTGGACTGTGTCATTCTCTCTGTGCCGTGGGTGCAGACGGGATGGTCCTTCTCACTCTGCCAACTCCCCTGACTCTGTGCTTGGCTAGGATTCAAAGTCCCACTCTGTACACTCTGGCACTGGGGAAGCGCCTCTTAGTGTGGCCCGATATGTGGTCCCGGCTGTCTTTGTCTGTGCTGGCACACTTCAGGGAGGACTGCCTTCTCCTACTGCAGACTGCACTGCCAACCTCGCTGCTGAGACCTGGGGGTGGCAGATGCAGGCAGCAGGCGGGCTTTGTCTTTTCCCACAGCACTCCAGGGAGGGGGATGCTTTGTCCCACTGTGTACTGCACCTTAGGCCAAGCCACTGAGCCCAGGGGTGGCAGACACAGGCTTTGTACTATCACACAGCCCTCTAGGGAGATGACCACTTTCTCCCACTGTGGACTGCATGCACCCTGACCTACCACCACACCCAGGGCTGGCTCCCCTACTCCCCAGGTGCAAGAACAGGGAGCCGGCCCCAGTCTGAAGAAAGCCCTGCAGTTAGAGATAGGATCCCTCTCAGTCTAAGTCTGAGGTCTTTCTCCTGCCCAGATATGGTCCTACACTTCCCTAGCTGCTCTTTCTCTTCCCTTTGTCTCTCCGCAGAAGGGGGTCCCTACCTTCCATACTCACATGGACTTTTTTTATTTCCCACAGTTTGCAATCACCCACCTATCTTTTCTCCGGTTTTCCCATTTTCTTCTTGGTAGATTCAGTCTCTTCATACCAGACTCTGGAGTTCAAAGTCCTTTGGCTTCAGCACCTCTTTGTTTGAGAGAGGTGGGAAGTATGGATCCCCCTACTTCTCTGCCATGTTGGCCCAAAGACTTATTTCAGATCAGAGGACAGGTGCAGATTGAAAGTGAGAGGAT
Source organism: Panthera onca (assembly GCF_046562875.1). NCBI lineage: Eukaryota > Metazoa > Chordata > Mammalia > Carnivora > Felidae > Panthera > Panthera onca. Next base: position 89,666,724 of record NC_138341.1, on the reverse strand, counting down.
AGAGAACATATATCATGGTAACAGGCATCAAAAGAAAGCTGGAGTACCCATACTTATATCAGACAAACTAGATTTTAAGACAAAGCTTGTAACAAGACATTAATGAAGGCATCATATTATAATTAAGGGGTCTATCCATCACAAAGAGCTAACAGTTGTAAATATTTATGCCTCCAAAGTGGAGCACCCAAATATATAATTCAGTCAATCACAGACATAAGCAAACTTATTGATAATAAGACTGTTATTGTGACTTCAGTACTCCAGTTACAACAATGGACAGATCATCTAGGCAGAAAATCAATAAGGAAAAAATGACACGTTGGACAAGATGGACTTAAAAGATATACTCAGAACTTTACATCCTAAAGTAGCAGAACACACATTATTCTTGATTGTACGTGGAACATTCTCCAAAATAGATCACATACTGAGTCACAAAACAGCCCTCAACAGGTACAAAAAGATTGAGATAATACCATGCATATTTTCAGATCACAACACTATGAAACTTGAAACCAAACACAAGAAAAAATTTGGAAAACCGAAAATACATGGAAGTTAAAGAACATCCTACTAAAGAATGAATGGATCAACCAGGAAATTAAAGAAGATATTTTTAAAAATGTAAGCAAATGAAAACGAAAACAGGACAGTCCAAATCCTTTGGGATGCAGCAAAGGTAGTCCTAAAAGGAAAATACATTGCAATTCAGGCCTATCTCAAGAAGGAAGAAAGGTCCCAAATATACAACCTAACCTTACACATAAAGGAGCTAGAAAAACAGCAGCAAATAGAACCCAACACCAGCAGATAAGGGGAAATAGTAAAGATTAGAGCAGAAATAAACAGTATAGAATAAAAAAAAAACAGTAGAACAGATCAATGAAACTAAGATCTGTTGTGGTTTTTTTAAAGAAGAAACAAAATTGATAAATCCCTAGCCAGGATAAAAAAAAAAAAAACAAAAAAACCCCCAATAGATAAAATCATGAATGAAAGAGGAGAGATCACAACTAACACCACAGAAATGCAAACAATTATTAGACAATACCATGAAAAATTATATGCCAGCAAACTGACAATTTGGAGGAAATGGAAAAATTCCTAGACAACCACATACTACAAAAACCCAAATGGGAAGAAAAGAACATTTGAACAGACCCATAACCAATGAAGATGTTGAATCAGTTATCAAAAATCTCCAAACAAATAAGAATCCTGGGCCAAATGGATTCCCAGGGGAATTCTCCCAGGCATTTAAAAAATTAATCCTATTGTTTTCAAACTGTTCCAAAAAATAGAAATGGAATGAAAGCTTCCAAATGCATTCTATAAAGCTAGCATTACCTTGATTCCAAAAACAAAGACCCCACTAAAAAGGGGAAATTATAGCCCAATATCCATGATGAACCTGGATGCAAAAATTATCAACAAGATACTAGAAAGTTGATTTCAACAGTATATTAAATGAATTATTCACCATGATCAAGTAGGATTCATTGGGCTGCAGGGCTGGTTCAATATTTGCAAATCAATCAACGTGATACACCACACTAATAGAAGGAAGGATAAGTCATATGATCCTGACAATAGATGCAGAAAAAGCACTTGACAAAATATGGCATTCTTCATTCATAAAAATCTGCAAAGTAGGGATAGAAGGAATATACCTCAAGATAGTAAAGGCCATATATGAAAGGCCCACAACTAATATCGTCAATGGGGAAAAACTGAGAGCTTTCCCCCTGAGATCAGGAACATGACAGAGATGTCCACTCTCATTACTGTTGTTCAACATAGTGTTGGAAGTTCTAGCCTAAGCAATCAGGCAACATAATGAAATAAAAGGCATCCAACTGACAAAGAATAAGTCAAACTTTCGCTCTTCATGGATGATATGATACTGTACATGGATGACCCAAAATATGCCACACACACACACACACACACACACACACACACACACAAAACCTGTTAGAGCTGGTACATGAATTCAGCAAAGACACAGTGTATGAAATCAATGTACAGAAATGGGTTACATTTGTATATACCAATAATGAAACAATAGCCCAAAGGTATATTAAGGAATCAATCCCATTTACAATTTCAAAAAAACCACAAGATATCTAGGAATCAACATAATGGAAGAGGTAAAAGATCTGTATGCTGAAAACTATAGAAGGCTTATGTAAGAAATTGAAGACAGAAGAAATGAAAAAAAAAATTCCATGCTCATGGATTGTAAGAACAAATATTGTTAAAATGTCACAACTACCCAAAACAATTTACACATTCAACACAATCCCTATCAAAATAGCATCAGCAATCCTCACAAGCTAGAAAAATCCTAAAATTTGTGTGGAACCACAAATGCCCCCTGAATAGCTGAAGTAATGTTAAAAAAGAAAACAAAAGCTGGAGGCATCAAAATCCTGGACTTTAACTTGTATTACAAAGCTGTAATCATAAGACAGTATCATACTGACCCAAAAACAGGCACATAGATCAATAGAATAGAATAGAGAACCCATAAATGGACCCACATTATATGGCCAACTAATTTGCAACAAAGCAGGAAAGAGCATCCAATGGAAAAAAGACGATATCTTTATAAAGTGGTGCTGGGAGAACTGGACATCAAAATGCAGAAGAATGAACCCGAACCACTTCCAATTTACACAAAAATAAATTCAAAGTGCATGTGAGACATTAAACCATCACAATTGTACAGGAGAAAACAGGCAGCAACCTCTTTGACTTCAGTTGCAGCAACTTCTTACTTGACATGTCTCCAAAGGCAAGAGAAACAAAACAAAAAGTAACTATTGGGACCTCATCAAGCAAGATAGAAAGCTTCTGCACAGCAAAGTAAATAATCAATAAAACTAAAAGGCAATTGAGGGATGGGAGAAGATATTTTCAAATGACATATAAGATAAATGATTAGTATCCAAAATCTATAAAACACCTACCAAACACAACACCCAAAAAACAAATAATCCGGTGAAGAAATGGGCAGAAAACATGAATAGACACTTTTCCAAAAGGCATCCAGATGGCAAACAGACACATGAATAGATGCTCAACATCATTCCTCATCAGGGAAATACAAATCAAAACCACAATGAGATACAACCTCACACTTGTCATAATGGCAAAAATTGACAACTCAGGAAACAACAGATTTGGCAAAGATGTGGAGAATGGGGAACCCTATTGCACTGTTGGTGGTAATGAAAACTGGTGCAGTCACTCTGTAAAACAGTATGAAGATTCTTTAAAAAATTAAAAATAGAACTACCCTACAACTCAGCAATTTCACTATTAGGAAGTTATCCAAAGGATACAGGAGTGCTGATTTGAAAGGGCACAGGCACCCTGATGTTTATAGCAGAGCCATGAACAATATTCAAATTATGGAAAAAATCCAAATGTCCATGAACTCATCAACTGATGAATGGATTAAGAAGATGTACTAATGTAAAATGGGCGCCTGGGTGGCTCAGTCGGTTAAACTCCCACTTTTGGCTCAGATCATGATCTCACGGTTTGTAAGTTGGAGCTCCACATCGGGCTCTGTCCTGACAATTCAGAGCCTGGGGTCTGCTTCATGTTCTGTGTCTCCCTCTCTCTCTGCCCTTCCCCCACTCACACTCTGTCTCTCAAAAATAAACATTAAAACAAAAAGATGTGGGACACACACACATACAGACACACACAATAGAATTCTACTTGGCAATAAAAAAGAATGAAGTATTGTCATTTGCAACAATATAGATGGAAATGGAGGGTATTATGTTAAGCAAAATAAGTCAGTCAGAGAAAGACAGATATTATATGATTTCACTCATATGTGGAATTTGAGAAACTTAACAGATGAACATAGGGGAAGGGAAGGAAAAATAAGATAAAAACAGAGAGGTAGGCAAACCATAAGAGACTCTTAAATACAAAGAACAAACTGAGGGTTAAGGGTGACAGTAGGTTTGAAGGTGAGTTAAATCAGTGATGGGCATTAAGGCAGGCACTTTTCAGGATGAGCACTGGGTATCAAATGTAAGAGATGATTCACTGGGTTTTACTCCTGAAACCAAGACTACACTGTATGTTAACTAATGTAAAAAAAAAAAGCTGCATAAGGAAATGCAGGAATGCTAGACATCCTAGCTCTTAGCATAGATGTTTATGGGACCATGTTCAGCAGCTGTGGCCATAAAAGTACATCACACATCTTTCCCCCAAATACAAAACAAGCAGAGGAGGGGATTCAGAGGTCATTGAAAGGGATCCCTGGAGGATTTAAATCTAGGTAAAGTGTTAACATGGAGCTCCTGGAGGAAGAATGAAAATGGAAAGTCCTGCCTGCCCTTAGTCAATTTGCAAATTACCTTCTCCTGTCCTTATCCTTTCCACATGTAGGGTTTGACCTCTTTACATGTTTTTGGCTAATGCAATTCCAGAGTTTGAACTAGAAAACTTAAAGTTTCAAATATTTGGTAAAAAAAAAAAAACTCCAAAAGAAAAAACAACACCTCAATAAAAGAAGCAGGAAACAAACCTTTTCCTTTAAAGTGTAGAAAGCAGCCACTGTCCTGGGGCAGGTAGTAATCCTGGAAATTGTTACACTTAAGGACATCTAATTTCAATGGTTGCTGCCATTCCTGTGAAAGTAACTTCAACCTCTAAATCTCAGTAATTCTGAGGGGCTGTCTCTTCTTTTTTACCCAAATTCATTATACTGAAATTAACCTGTTCTCTAAGAGGAATTTGGGAGGAGGGCTGGCTCTTCTCCTTCCTCCCACATACAATAGCTGATGACTCTGTAAGATTTCTTAGTTCAAGAAAGAATATGAGAGTCTGTACACCATTTAAGTTGCTGTAGGAAGTAATAGAACCAAACCAAACTCCTGGGCTATAAAAGAAAGAAGGCTTTAATATAATAATATTCAAATCTAGCTTTTACTATTTAAGATAAATATTGCCACTCCAAGTAGGTAAATAGATGGGAGGAAAAAGTGTCAAGGAGATGGGATTCATCACAGCAAGTGTCCAAGCTGCTGAGGAAAGGTTGCACTATCACTGGACATTCACTCAGTCCTGAGCTTGATTGTGGCCAATTCTTCTTAGTTCCACTGGTCAGTTAGGATTGGGGCTCCAGCTGGCAGGACAGGATGTAGCTAAAGAGAGAATGACACCTGTGAGTCGACCAGGAGCTACAATTCAGGTGTCTCTCCCAGTGTTTTCCCAGTAGCTGGAATCTGGTGTTCCAGTGATCACCAGGAAACAAGGCTTGAGGCTGCCCAGGGAGCCATGGATGCAGGATCCCTAGAGTGGCCACCAGAAAGAGTCCACGCCTTTGCCCAGCTCCTGATGGGCCTCACCTCTCATCCTCACTGAGTCGCTCCACAGCCTGGAACCAGGCTCTAAACTGCTCCTTCGGTTCTAGAGTGTAGTTATCTGCAGCCACCTGGAGGAGCATGATCTCTTTCATTACTTTGTATTCCTAGGCCAAGAGAAGAACAGGATGCACACAGAGCCTGGGTGGGTTGAGCAGTGGGATAGGGGACCAGTCCTAGGTCTTTGCACATGTGGCAGCCTTCCTTCCCTGAAAATTCATCCAGTCTCAACCTGTTCGCAGAGGTGAGTATAAATAGCCCCTCCTCCTGCAGGAAGTTATCCCTGATGCCACTCCCCTGACTTCACTTACCAGATGGATGGGTCTTACACTTTTTCATTATCAAACTATTCCAGTAAATGTGTGATGGAGGGGATGCAGCCAAGAAATATTCTTCCCAGGGGCATCTCTGGTATCCACTCCCCTACACTTCCCTAATAGGAAGTGCCACAAATGCTCACCTTAGTTTTTTTCTTATGGTTGATCTCATCGCCCTAGAAAGCAAATAGCCAAAGTCCATCAGAAAGAGCCCCTTGTTATTGCTTGTTCCTTATACACATCCTTTCTCATGCTGTTCTCGTGCCAGGACACACTAGAAGACTGTCCATACACAGATAACAGGACTGGGATATAAGCCAGGCTCTGGGGTCCAGAGAAAGGAGGACATGGGGTGGACAGTCAAGCACCTTATAGCACAACCCTCTCTGATGACAGAAGGGGAGGCTGAAACCTCTGGGGGGAGGGGGCTGTTAGGCTATGTAAGTGCTTGCCGATGTGGAGGTGCCTGACTTTGCTCTCCCCCCATAAGCAGCCTGAGAGGGAGAGGCTGAGGTCAACTCAGACAAACTTCATGCAGCTTTGCATTCAGACAGTCTTGGGCACCAGGACCAGTGTCATAAGTGCAAACTCCCTTCACTCATCACTGAGATGAGGAACTCTAGCTCACAGGGGTAGCTGTGAAGCTCTCATGAGGGGAGGTTTGCCAAGTACTGAGGTCTCAGGACTCATTACAGGGGTTCTCCACTCCCAAACCTCAGGATTCTGGGCCCTCCTACACAATCTAGAGGTTCACTCACCTTCAGATAGTCCTCCATTGCAGTGTCCAGCATCACCATGTCAGTGAGGAAAGTGCCAAGGAAGGGGACAACACCCTGTGTCATTAGAGTAGGGGTGGGATGAGTCCCTGCTCTCAGGTGCACACAGGGACCCTCCCTTGAAAATGCTTCAGCCTCCTGGTCCACCCCAGGTTCTCACATGGAGCAGCCTAGGATCCCTAGCAGCCGCCTCTCAATTCCCCCTTACCCTCACCCTCCAAGGACATCAGACTTCTAATCACCACCAGGGCCTGCTTTTAGAAAATCAAATTGTATGTAGTCCTAGGCCCCTCTCCACCCACAAATCCATTCTGCATCCAGCTGGATAGACCCTCCTCCCAGTCACTTTAAAATAAGAGTTTTGGAAGCTGTGGCAACAAGAGGAGGAGCTGGAGTAGAAAGGTCCACCTGTCTTGATCTGGAGGCCTCCAGCTGTCAGAGAGGAGCCCTTCTCCTCTCACTCTGGAGGCTCTATTCCCCAGGAACACTCACCTTCTTCTGCAGCCTTTTCTGGGCTCTCTGGAGGCTCATCATCAGGGTGGCCCATTTAGATGGCCGCTCCTGCAGGGTCAAGGACAAGTTCATTGAGACCATAATATCCTCATTCCACTCCCCCCCCCCCCCCCACCATCTTTGACTTGAGACCCTGGACATCTGACCCAAGTCAGCTGGTACCAATGCTACATTATCCTTAAGCATGCTGTGAGTGATTCTAGCACAATCTCAGCTCCAACATTCACTCCATGTGTGACCTTGAACTTGCAGCCTGGCCTTCCTGAGCTTCTTTTCTCATTGAGAAAAGTGAGAACACCACCTACATCACATGGTTTTCTGAGGACTCAGTGTCCTATTACTATCATTATTGTTTCCCTCCACCCATCCCAACCCCACTACTGAGCAGAGGGCTGTCCTCTGGGCTCTCAAGCTGTATACAGGTCCCCATCTGGACTAGCTGTTAATATGGAGAGACAGGGTGTCTATAGCATCTGGTTGAACAGCACCTTCTTGCTCCACCCCCAATGGAATCTTCACCCCAAACTGTAACCATATTCATACCAAAGGCTTCACCTCCCCAAGGAATGCTTCAGGTCATTCCCCTACACAGCAGTCTTTCTTCATCCACTCAGGACCCTGTTCCCTCAGGCCCCACCCTCTCTCTTCCCAAACCTCCTCCTCCCATGATACCTTCAGGAACAGTTCCCTTCTCTGTGGGTTATCTTCAGTGCACAGCTTTTTAAATTTTTGAAAGCTCTTCCTGAATAGAGGAAAAAATGGCAGAAAAAATTATAGGAATAATGTGGCTTGAATGTAAGTTCCTCTTATTTGAGTACTCCAAAAAGTCAAACTGCCAGTATTAGGGTTTTCTCTGGATTCCTCTGAGAACTAAGGTGTTTGTAGGACATGGAGGGAGCTCTCATGTGAGTCATCCAGTGCCACCATTTCCATATTAATTGAGCAACTCTGTTTCAGTCAGTTGTGGTTTCAATTGGGCAGAGAGTTTTGTTGCTGTAAAGTAAGCACTTGATAATATTTAATTTGGGTCAACTCAGTGCGTGATATTTAAGAAAAAATATTTCTGTAGCTGGAGTCAGGGTGGACTATTCTCCAGGGTGGGTTATAGACCTGTACACCAGCCCAGGTTCTATTGCCAGGGTTTGCTGCCTCCCAGGAGGGTCCCAGTTACTGAGGGGGAAAAGATGTGCATATGGGAAATCCTTCATCCACCCTGATCCTTCTATGGAGAGAGGCATACTCACCTGGAAACTTTCTCCCATGTCTTCTTCAGACGGTAAATTGAGGCACTCTGCAGAGCAGAGAGGATGGCATGCAGTGAAGAGTAGTTCCGCATGATTTGACAGGCCTGGGGAGGGAAGAGAATGAGTGGTCATGTGGGTAGCAGGAGTCCTATTTGCTCTAAAGTATCAGTCTCCCTCAGTTTAAATTTTCCCTCCAAGATGACAGATATCCAGGTGCCTGCAGAAGGGCACATATAAGACCCAAAGAGTAACACTGCTGGGGAGAGGGAAGATTTTAGCTCATTCCAAGGAAGGAGCCAGGTAGGAACTGAGCGTTCCACCATTGGGACATGCAAGTAAAGGTCAGCATGTCCCTGGAGGGAAGAGCCTAGGGACTGTGCAGACCCTAGGGCTTAGACTAGGGACTCCGACCCTGAGAATTGATAAAGGAAATATCAGTTTCCAAGGCTCAGAAGAGTGACTCATCTTGGCCTCCCATAAAATACCTTGGCCACCTTTATCCAGTGCTCCACCACCATGGCCCTGTCCTGGGCTATCATTCTTGGGTTTCCAAGGCAGGTGGTGATGACACAGTTGACCACACTGTTAAATTGGGTGACGGTAGCACAGACTGTGGGTGCCAGGTGCTCATTACCAGGCTTATTCCGCTTGGACCAGATGGAGCCCAGGCACTGATGAGGCAGCACCTTCTTGAACAGCTCCTAGAGAATGGGGTGGGGAGGGTAGGGGTGTTCAGCCAGCCATTTCACATTCAGGATTAATGTCCTAGGTAGGAGGTTACCAGGTCAGAGCTTTAGTTCCTGAAGCTGAGAATGTGGCCTGAGCCTGATTGGAATCCCTGGATTTCATTCCATTCTATTTTCACTGAGGGAGTCAAGTACAGGAAGACCTAGGAGTGAATACTGGCAGGGAAGGAAGGAGAGAATTTGTACCCTGGTCATCCTTGCTAACCCCAGCCTCTAGATGACAGTTCAATGTGACTCCTCACAAGGGGGCATTTTCCACTCGACCTGTTTTTCCCTTTGGTCCTACTCTCCTTTCGATGCACATTCCCCCATGACAGTTACAACCATAGGTTTCTCTGTTTCCCCTTGAAGTTATGTACATGTCAGATGCCTAATAAGTGCACAGGGTGTTAAGACTCTAAGGAAGATGGGTGGGTGACCCATGGACTTGACTGCACCCAGTGAGCTGTCTTCCTCCACCTGAAGGACCAGGGCCTACCCATTTTTCTAGCTGTTCTAGCTCACTTAATCTACACAGTAACTCTGCATCAATTCTTATCAGTGCCTATCTCTACAGTTTGCAGCTGGACAGTGAAAGCTTGATTTAAGGACCTTGGCAGGGTAACATGGTTGATAAGTGGTCGAGCTGAAATTTGGACCCGGACTATAGTAGTCCACATCAGGGAAAGGCAGGTCTGGGTTAGCTGACGGCAAAAATGTAGAAAGTGCCCTGCCCTGTCCTGCCCTGAGAGCCCAGCTTCTTACCGCATCTATGTACGTTAGCTGCTCTGCCACCAGCTTGGGAGGGAAGTCCATGAGGCTGGGTTTCTCCTCATTCAGCTGGTTCTTTGGGGTCACATGCCCGTGGCAGGAAGGCTCTGGCGCTGGAGTTGGCTCTGTCTCTATTTTTAGAGCTGGAGTTAAAATTCTAAGTAAAGCTGATGATTGAGCTGATTGTAGCTGTGGACCTGGCACATATGCTGAAGAAGATGATGGAGGTGATGCTGGCTCTGACGCTTGAGGTGATGGTTGAAACATAACTGGCGCTGTCTCTAGTTCCATAGTAGACCCCTTTTCTGGCTCTGCAACTGGAAAGAGCCCTGGGGCTGGCACTGGATCAGGATAAAGAGAAAGGTTCATCCACATAACTGACTTTCCAGGTGCCTTCCCAAAAACAGGACAGGTACCATTGCTTTCAAAACAATATTCAGCCCATGAACCCCACCCCAGTTAGTCTTCCCAGATTTTAATCCCCTTTACCATCTGACTCTGCCTCAGTGGGCTCCAGAGTTTCCTGATGCACCAGGATAAGGGCGGTGTGGTTCTTCAGGTCCCAGTCATGCAGCTTCATATCCACATAGGCTGTCTTTACTTTGAAACTGGTAAAATTCAGAGACTGCCAGGTATCCTGAAATTTCTGGTCAGGCCATGTACTCAAGATGGGAGAGAGGGTGCTGGGTAGAGTCATGTGTGGAGAAGCATCAGAGGCCTGGCCTTTTATTCCACACTGTACTCCCACAGCATCATTATTTCTCTATGGATCCCAGAGGATGGCCCAGCCCACTTCCAACCCCGCCTTTGCAGTGGAAGGCCTAGTCATCCAGAAAACCTGTGTGAGTCTGGTTTTTTCACTGATACTCTTCTCACCACGGCCTTGGGCATAGTCAATGCCATCCTCAGTAAAGACCAGTAATAGGGCTTACGTTTGAGGCCGATTTATGAGCAGTCTTCTCACTACACCTTCTGTTCTTGGCCCTAGTTGCTGTGGTAAGCAGAGGTAGATATGGAGAGAAGCAGGCAGAGCCAGATAGAACAGTAGAAGGGATGGGTCTCTTAGGCACCAACTGAACCCAGACTGTGCTCTGCTTCCCAGAAGTTTTGGGGCCCCATCCACAGCTCTCTTTGACTCATTTGCTTCTTCACAGGAAGCCCCCAAACATAAGCCCTCCTATGGAAATCAAGAGATCTGTGAGTTCCATGGTTCTGAAAGTCCTCCTCCAGCCACAACCCCTATAGTCTCTTATGCTGCTCTGTGGATGCAGGAGGCCCTCCTACTGAACCTGAAGACCCACTCATGTTTACTTGGTCTTGTAGTCTGTCATAATGGTCAAATAAGGGACAATCCTTTCATACCCAGAGGACGCCATGAAAATGTCACATATAATGAACCAAGGACATGAGTGTAGAGTGATTGCCTACTCTCTGACTAGAATTGACACCAAGGCATTGTGTCTACTTTATTCACTGAATTATCTTAGTGACTAGAAAAGTGCCTGCATTACTAGGTGATTAACATATATTGTTGATTGAATTAACCCAACCAGTACTTTTCAGATAACTGTGTGGGCCATGGGTGCCTCTGCCTGTCCCCCAGCAAGCCCTAGTCTGGCCATATAAAGGAAAAATACCAAGCCCAGCTAGATAGAATCTCAGAAGTCCTTTGCAAACAGGACAACTTCTGCTTTCCATGTCCTTTTCTAAATTCAGAAGTGCCACAGGCCTGCGAGGGTTGAGGTTGAGAGCTTCTTCACTGGAGAGAGAGAGAACTATTAAACCTAAAGATAACTCAGCATGTCCAGCAGCCCTTTCTACAGAGTCAGGCACCAGATAAGCCCATGCCATGTTTTCTCCCATAGTTTACTACAGTTGACACTGTGAGGTTCATCCTCTTACCACCGCACTTCCAGAAGAGGAAAGTGAAGCTCATAGAGGTGCAGTGACATTCCCAAGATACACAAGTAGTAAATGGGAGGCTCCCCCCTGTGCTGTGTATGAGGCAAGCACTCACCTTTTGAACTGCTGTCCCAGCACTAATTGGGCCATGGGGAACACCTGGTATATGCAGAAAATGGTTGTGATGTTTGAGATGTTTCTATCCTGGAAAGGTGATTGTAGCAGGGACTGTAAAAAATTTTCCATTGTGCCTTCCTTGAGCTTCAGCATTGTACAGGCCTCATCCAGGGACAGGGTTGATTCCTTTTAACACCGGGTAGACAAGGAGGGGCATGTAGTCAGCTTCAATGCCATGAACTACCAGGAAGATCAGGGTCTGGTTCTCAGACCAAAGACCCCCATCCCTTTGGGAACTTGTGAAAGAGAAGGGACTCGGGTGCCCACACAGAATAAGGTTCTAGGCTTAAAATTGCAATTGGTTTTATGGGGGAAATGATAAACCATTGGTAACTTCCAAGCATTCTCTTAGCTGAGCAACAATAGCACTTCTTTTAATAGCCTATATTAAGAGCATTATGCCAGTGAGTCATCAGTAAACATCCCTACTGTAGATATGAGAAAACAGAGGGTTAGAATTTCGAATGCTGCTCAAGATCATATAGGTTAGTCCTGAGAATTGTCAAAAGCATGGGCTGCATTTCCTCTAAGCTAATGAGGCTTGGTCTGTTCCTGATAGGGAGAAAGTTTCTGGGGGAAACCACCTTCTTCAGCAGGCCCCAGGGAGCCAGTCAATTGTAGTCTGGGTTCCAGGCTTACCCTGATCATCTCTGGGTCCCGAGAAAGGACATGAATCTGGACCTGTTCTCACCCTATACCAGCACTTGATGTTGTTGCTGGACTGATGCACCTGCTGCTTGTCAAGGAAGATGGAATTTAATCCTTAGAGCAGCTCATCAAAGATTTCCTGGGTGAAACTCTTAAAAGACAGAGGCAGGTATCTCAGCCAGGAGGCATCAAAGTCCTTCCACCCAATTAGTGCTTCCATGTTATGGCAGATCTAGCAACCTAAAACATTCTTTTAGGACACTTAAGATTTTCCCTGCATCACTGTTGACATGAAAACAGAATTGAATCCTGTCAAGTTCCAACAGACTTGAAAGGCTGAAACAGTGGCACACAACCTCCTTTATGGAATATTATGAAGACATATAAGAACACAGCTCATGACTTGGTGGGCCTACAATAATTTAATGTGTTCTGAGAGACAAGACATTACAGAAACATATAGAATGGCTTCATCCCACCCTTAATTTTGTGTTAAATCACCCTGTTTTGTGTGATGATATGTAAGGGCTTGGAGAAGTTCTGCAAGGACAGTGGAGCTGAATGCTACCCAGGATATCTGGGGCAAGTAGGTAAAATAATAAAACAGCAGTAAAATGCAAAGATACTCATGGCCTCATGAAAAGTAAAAAATAAATAAATAAATAAAAATGATTAATTAAAAACATTAAATATGTTCTCTATCAAAATATAAAAAATAAAATACATACACAATGCATGCATTCTCTACCATTCCAACATATGTAAAGAGTATCCTCCTACCTTACCACATAGCTGGTGGCAGAGGTTTGGATATTCAGATTATTTTGTGGTTGGGCCTGTGGGACGCTCATGTGGAAATACAATGTGAGGGCCTCAGGTTTGGCCCCATATTTATGTGCAGGCCTGTGCATATTTATGTGCAGGGTGTGAAAAACCCTCTTCCCATTCTTACCTCAGAGCAGCGCTGATTCTTGGTATCCTTCTGCACCTGACACTTATCTAGGGCGCTGCAGTAGTTGAAGCCATGGACCAGCTCCTCAAAGATATCTTGGGTGAAGCTCTGCAAGTACAGTGCCCCGTAGTCGGGCCAAGAGACCTTAGGGTCCTCCCTGGACATTGCCACAAGGGGACATCCCCATTAGAAATTGTGTTCTCTACAGTACAGGCTAAGAGGGGAAGCTGTAAAGACATCCAGCAAGGAGGAAACCAGAAGAAACTCTAGGGCTCGTAATTAACATATAGGTAGTTGAACTTGGTCCCCAGCAATTATCTTCTGCCTGCCAAGACCTGGGGTATGAACATGAGAGATGTGCTAGGCTTTCAACACCTGACATCTTGCTTCTGCTCATGAAGGGCATAGCCCTCGTCCTCTGTCCCCTCCCCTGATCTCTCTCTCTCTCTCTCTCACACACACACACACACACACACACAATGAGGGGCAAGAGGTGTAGGCCTGCTCTGGGCAGGATCAGAGTTGTGGCGTGCTCTCCAGTGGGCTGCCCTGAGCTACCTTGTGTTACCTGTGAGCGCCTCCTGCCAAATGACCAACAGCTTCGGAGATGAGGGCTGAGCTGATGTCTACAGTGACATAAAGGTTTCTCACTCTGGGCTTTCTTAAGCCCACATATCCTGAAAATGGGGATACAGCAACAGAACATTTTGTTCTCTAGAGTGACTCTGGGCAAGTGAGCTGGAAAGCAGACCATCTCTAGAATGTGGGCACCTGGTTACCAGAGTTCTAAGTTCTGTTGAAGCCTATCACCAAGGAAGTGAAGTCACTTTTTCAAGATTCCAGTACCTGGGGCCCTTCTTTAAATGAGACCTATCTAGAACCCCTTATTGATAGTTGACTGCTTATCTTTCTCCTCCAGTGTCATCTCCTTAACTGTAAACAAGGAGTCAAAAATGCCATAGCCACAACTCCCTGGAAATGCAAGTAGGGTTCTAATTTTGAGGATACAGAACTGAATTCAGCTTTTTTTCTTTGTTTTACCAGTTATATGTCCTAACTCAATATGTCTCTCAAGTATTCCATAGTTTCCTAATGTGCATGTTGGGATCAGGCTAGAATATACTTCCTAGGAGCCTCATCGGGTGTAAATGGATAATATTTATAATATGTGTGGGCTGGGGCACCTGGGTGGCTCAGTCAGTTAAGCGTCCGACTTCGGCTCAGGTCACAGTCTCGCGGTCTGTGGGTTCGAGCCCCGCGTCGGGCTCTGGGCTGATGGCTCAGAGCCTGGAGCCTGCTTCCGATTCTGTGTCTCCCTCTCTCTCTGACCCTCCCCCGTTCATGCTCTGTCTCTCTCTGTCTCAAAAATAAATAAACTTTAAAAAAAATTTAATATGTGTGGGCTGTTATCCAGTGTATCTGAGGCCCAAAATCAAGTATGGAAGAATTAAAAAAAGGGGCGGGATGTGGCATGGAGTACTATTCAAAAGAGACATCAGTGTAGTAATGGAACAGTCACTCTTCCTCTTGGCCTTATTTTAATACGGGTCCCATGATGGGGTAGAATGGTAGTAAAACCAGTTGTTTCCTGTTGTATTTAGAATGAGACTCAGTTGTCTCATTTCAATCTATGAGGGGGCAGCCTTCACAATGGCTCCCCATGCTGACTTGTGGTATATTGTTTTGTAACTCCTAAGTGGCTAGCGACTGGTTTCTGACCAATAGGATACAGCCAATGTGATGGAAAGTCATGTCTAAGTTTCAATTTCAAATAGTCTTTCACTTCCTAGTTACTTCCTCTCATGTACCATTTCTCTCCTCTTTCCCTTTCCCTTTTTCTTTATCCCTTTTTTTCTTTATCTTTCTTTAACCAAAAATCAAGTAGTGTTTTGAGCTGCCATTATATAGAGGCTCACATGGCAGAGAACTGAGGCAGTGTCCAGGCTGAAAGACACATAGGAACCCAGGCTCTGAGTCCAAATGGCATCCTGAATCATATGAGTCAACTTGGGAGAAAATATTCTTCCAATCTAGCCTCAGTTGAGGCCACAGCTGCAGCTTCTGACATACCCTGAGGCTGGGGAACCAAGTTAATATGTGCCTGGTTTCCTCATCCACAAAAAATTGTGAGGTATTAAATATATGTGTTTTACAGTGCAAGGTATTGGGACAATGCAGTAACAGAAGAGCAACAGATAACTTTCTACCAGGCCTCAGCACTTCTCCCTGCCCCTCCTCCCTCCCCTTTGCTCTCCTCCTAGTTTCCCTCCAGCCACACTGGCTGCCTTTTTCACCTCCTCTGGACAAACTGGCTTCTGTTAGTGAGTGTCTGAAGCAGTGGTAGCTTCTTCCTGACACACTGCACGATGACTTGTTCAAGTCTAACTCCCTTTTGTCATTCTGTTCTCAGCAATGTCATCCCCAGTGAGGCCTTTCATACCTTCCTACCCAATGACTCTCCAGCCTTCATTCATAGCACACATCATTTGCTTTTTTCTTTCACATGCCTTTGCTTTTGTGCTATTGCCTATCTCTAGACTTGAGTTCCTGGAAGGCAGGTAGCTCTTGGTATTTTCAGCTCCACACATGGGCCCAACAAGGTACCTGGCATCAGGTTAAAAGCTTAGTGCATAGTTAATAAATAAATGACAAGGTCTTGGAGCCCATCTCCCCTTTTAACCACCTACACTGAAGAGAGAAATACTGCTAACAGTTTCAAGTTGTTTCTGGGCAGGAGGACAACCACAATGGCCTGTACATGACTTTTCATGCTCCAGTTCCTCCAGCAGAACACCCTAGGTATCATGGAAGAAGACTTCTTGAATTCTGTTCTCCAGCTCTAGCATTATAGCCCCAAGCAGGCATACCACCAAAAAAAGGGATATCTTTATTTGGGTATCCTCAAGGCAGTGGCTTTCCAGAGTCACGTGGGCAAAAGAACAGGACCTTCAGCTTCCAAAGCAAAGGATTTCAGATGCCTCCTTCTACTCTTTTTTCTGTCCACTCCCATGGTGTCCTCTTTACTAATACAACACCCTCACCTCAGCCAGAAGAGTGATTCTGCACCCACCATTGTATATCCAATTAGGACCCTGAAGGTTCAGTGCAGACTGGTCTTGTCCATGGACCCCAGATGCAGCGTACAGTGCTCTGGCATTTTCCCAGAGAATATAAACAAAGACAAACAGGTGCATAAAAAGGTGCCTGATGTAGCTAACCATCAGAAAGATGCAAACCAAGGTCACATTGATATATCACATCACATCAATTTGAATAGCTATCATAAAAAAGACAAGAGATAAATGCTAGTGAAGATGTGGGGAAAAGGGAACCTTTGTCCACTATTGGGGGAATAGAAAGTTGGTACACTCACTATGGAAAATAGTATGGAGATTTCTCAAGAAATTAAAAATAGAACATAATCTAGCAATTCCACTTCTGGGAACATATCCATAGCAAACAAAACAATATGTCCAAGAAATCTCTGCATCTCCATGTTCAGAAGGCATTATTTTCAACAGTCAAGACACAGAAAAGTTTTTGAAATTTGAAGCCAAATGACTTTGAGTCTGGGAGGAAAAGAGACTAAGCTGCTACCAGGGAGACACCGGGACAACCTGAGGGGCCATAGGTGGGTGATTGTGGACTGGGAGAGATACAATGGGCCACGCTGGCACAGAGGGAAGGGATCCCCTTCTGTGGAGAGACAAGGGGAAGAGAAAGAGAGTCTGGGGAAGCTTAAGGCTGTATGTGGACAAGAGATAAACCTCCGATTGGGACAGAGAGGGATCCCATCTCTAACTGTGGGACTTTCTCCAGACTGGAGCTGGCTGCCCTGTTCACACACCTGGGGAGGAGGGGAGCCAACCCCAGGCTTAGTGGCTAGGTCAGGACGCTGTCTGCAGTAGGAGAAAGCGGTCCCCTTCCTGAAGGGCTGCAGGATAAGACAAAACCAGCTGGGACCACATATTGGGTGGCATGGAGAGACACTTCCCCAGTATCAGGGTGCACAGAGAGGGGGGTTTGAATCCTAGCCAAGCACTGGGGCACGGGAGTTGGTGGAGTGAGGCAGACTGCGTCCTCTGCACCCATAGCACAGTGAGAACAGCTTGAACAGAGTGATTTGGGACACCAAGTCTGTGGAGAAGAGACTGCGGGGTGGTCGTCATTTTTCTTCCCACCACCAGCAACGTCGGGCCTCAGAGATCAGTTCACAGAGTCCACAGTGGAAGTGGGACCCATCTACACCAAACCACACTCCTCTGTGCCAGGTAACTGTATCTACTGGAGTGGGATAGACACTGAGGAACCAGACAGCCCCCTTCTCCAGACCAGCACTGCTGCATTGCCTGGATTAATTCTCAGACAATTCTTGCTATTTATATTCTTCCTTCCTTTTCTCCTTCAAATCTCTTCCCTCCTCTAGTCTGGTTACTCTGTTTGTTGGTTTGTTTAAGCAGACATATTTAATCCATTCTCTTGATATATGTTCTACACCTACTTCTTTCCTTTCTCTCTCTGGAATAATCAAGCCCTTTAGTTTCTCTGTCTGGGTAACTTTATCTTTGTTTCTTTTTCCACACCTCCTTCTTTATTCTCAATAAGATACTAGCAAATCGAATTCAATATCACATAAAAAGAATTATTCAACATGATCAAGTGGGATTCATTCCTGGGATGCAGGGCTGGTTCAATATTCGCAAATCAATCAATGTGATACATCACATTAATACAAGAAAAGATAAGAACCATATGATCCTGTCAATAGATGAAGAAAAAGCATTTGACAAAATACAGCATCCTTTCTTGATTAAAACCCTCAAGAAAGTCGGGATAGGAGGAACATACTTCGACATCATAAAAGCCATTTATAAAAAGCCCACGGCTAATATCATCTTCAATGGGGAAATAGAGTATTCCCCCTGAGACCAGGAACACGCCAGGGATATTCACTCTCACCACTGTTGTTTAACATAGTGTTGGAAGTCCTAGCATCAGCATTCAGACAACAAAAGGAAATCAAAGGCATCAAAATTGGCAAAGATGAAGTCAAACTTTCACTTTTTGCAGATGACATGATATTTTACATGGAAAACCTGATAGACTCCACCAAAAGTCTGCAAAATTGATATATGAATTCAGCAAAGTCGCAGGATACAAAATTAATGTACAGAAATCAGTTGCATTCTTATACACTAATAATGAAGCAACAGAAAGACAAATAAACTGATCCCATTCACAACTGCACCAGGAAGCATAAAATACCTAGGAATAAACCTAACCAAAGATGTAAAAGATGTTTTCAGATGTATGCTGAAAACTATAGAAAGCTTATGAAGGAAAGTAAAGAAGACACAAACAGAAAAACATCCCGTGCTCATGAACTGGAAGAATAAATATTGTTAAAATGTCAATACTACCCAAAGCGATCTACACATTCAATGCAATCCCAATCAGAATTGCACCAGCATTCTTCTCGAAGCTAGAACAAACAATCCCAAAATTTGTATGGAACCACCAAAGACTCCAAATAGCCAAAGTAATATTGAAGAAGAAAACCAAAATGGGAGGCATCACAATCCCAGACTTTAGCCTCTACTACAAAGCTGTAATCATCAAGACAGCATGGTATTGGCACAAAAACAGACACATAGACCAATGGAATAGAATGGAGACTCCAGAACTGGACCCACAAAAGTATGGCCAACTAATCTTTGACAAAGCAAGAAAGAATATCCAATTGAAAAAAGACAGTCTCTTTAACAAATGGTGCTGGGAGAACTGGACAGCAACATGCAGAAGGATGAAACTAGACCACTTTCTTACACCATTCACAAAAATAAACTCAAAATAGATAAAGGACCTGAATGTGAGACAGGAAACCATCAAAACCCTAGAGGAGAAAGCAGGAAAAAACCTCTCTGACCTCAGCCGCAGCAATTTCTTACTAGGCACATCTCCAGAAGCAAAGGAACTAAAAGCAAAAATGAACTATTGGGACTTCATGAAGATAAAAAGCTTCTGCATTACAAAGGAAACAATCAACAAAACTAAAGGGCAACTGATGGAGTGGCAGAAGATATTTGCAAATGACATATCGGATAAAGGGCTAGTGTCCAAAATCTATAAACAACTCACCAAACTCCACACCTGAAAAACAAATAATCCAGTGAAGAAATGAACAGAAGACATGGATAGACATTTTTCCAAAGAAAGCATCCCAATGTCCAATAGACACATGAAATGATGCTCGACATCACTCCTCATCAGGGAAATACAAATAAAAACCACACTGAGATACCACCTCATGCTGGTCAGAGTGGCTAAAATGACCAAATCAGGAGGCTATAGATGCTGGTGAGGATGTAGAGAAACGGGAACCCTCTTGCACTGTTGATTGGAATGCCAACTGGTGCAGCTGCCCTGGAAAACAGCGTGGAGGTTCCTCAAAAAATTAAAAATAGACTTACCCTATGACCCAGCAATAGCACTGCTAGGAATTTACCCAAGGGATACAGGAGTGCTGGTGCATAGGGACACATGTGCCTCAATGTTTATAACAGAAATTTCAACAATAACTAAATTATGGGAAGAGCCTAAATGCCCATCAACTGATGAATGGATAAAGAAGATGTAGTTTTTGTATACAGTGGAATACTACTTGGCAATGAAAAAGAATGAAATCTGGCCACTTGCAGCAACATAGATGGAACTGGAGGGTATTATACTAAGTGAAATAAGTCAGTCAAAGACGGATACCATATAATTTCACTCATATGTGGGTATTGAGAAACTTAGAAAACCATGGGGGAGGGGAAAGGGGAAAACGTTACAGAGAGGGAGGGAGGAAAACCATAAGAAACTCTTAAATACTGAGAACAAACTGAGGGTTGATGGTGGGTGGGGGGTAGGGGAAAGTGGGTGATGGCATTGAAGAGAGCACTTCTTGGGATGAGCACTGGGTGTTGTATGGAAACCAATTTGACAATAAATTATATTAAAAAATAAACAAAACAAGCAAAGCAGAAAGAAACCCACAAAAAACAGATTTTTAAATACAAAAAACAACAGAGGGGAGGTTGGTGGGAGGATGGGTGAAGTTGATAAAGGGATCAAGAGGTCCAGATTTCCAGTTACAAAATAATTAAATCACAGACATGAAAAGTATAGCACAGGCAAGATAGTCAATAAGATAGTTGTAACGTTGTTTGGTGACAGATGGTGACTACACTTATCGTGGTGATCACCAAGTATATAATTATACAGACTTGTTGAACCTGAAACCTGTATGCTCATTATACCACAATGTATAGTGAATATCACACTAAAACAATCTTAGTTTACTCATTATTTTTAATTGATTGAATCTTTTACCGCCCTGTTAATATAGGTTACGCAAATGGATTGATTTTTTTTTTAATTTATTTTTGAGTGAGAGAACATGAGTGGGATAAGGGCAGAGAGAGTTGGACGGGGGGTACAGAGGTTCTAAAGTGGTTTCCTCACTGACAGCAACAAGCCCAATGCAGGGCTCTAACTCATGAACCATGAGATCATGACCTGAGCTAAAGTTGTATGCTCAACTGAGCCATCCAGGCACCACTGGATTGATTTTTTAATACACATGATCATGTACTGACTACAGGTCTACAGATTCTCCTATTTTAAGTTTTGTTTAGGTGTTGTTATTTCTACCAAGTCAACCTCTCTGACTTTTATAATTCCTATTAAAACACATCCAGATACATTTTTAATTCCATCAATGTTTAGTTAATTATAACATTTGACTATTTACCATTTGATTATTCTGTTTTGTGAAGATTATCATAACTAATAATATGCACCAGGTAGGTTCTAAGTATATATTATTGGAAAATAAAAAGTGTCAAAACATTGTATTATTTTGAATTATAGAAACCTAATTTGATTCAGCTCTTTAGGAACACGGTGTCTACCTAACAGGCGCTACAACCTTAGAATCATCCCACTCCTTGTATGAAATAGAAAGGATTTGCTTAGAACTACTTACAAGTAACAGTCAGATGGAAGCCATCTAGTGCCTCTGGTCATTCAGGTGGGAACAGAAATCAGGGATTCCACTCAAATTTCTGCTTTCAAAGCAAGACTTTTGTTATTTCTGTGGCTGAATAAAGAAATAGAAAAGAGAGGCTATGGAAAGTGAACAAAAGCCCAGTTTGTGTGACAATAGCATCCTCTTCTCCTCTTCAACTTCTGGTAGTTTCCACCTTTCCATTATCTCTTAATCTATACAGAGAAAGATTTCTTTTCAGGCAGCCATTCAGAAAATTACAAGGCAATGTTCCCAATGTCTACTGAAGCCAGGAGTGACAAGATGAAATTCAGGTCAATTTTTTGTGGTCAGAAGCATGCTGTGGGACTTTGGGGAGGCTGCTCAAACAGAAATGACACAGCTGGGAGGGCCTGCTTTTCTCTCCTTCTGCTCTCCTGCCTGATGTCTGAAATGAAGACAGGGTGGTTGGTCTAGCCTGAAGCTCCAACTGCCATCCTGGTCCATGGACAGCCCTGATGATAGGGACCACATGCTAAGATGTTGGAGCAAAAAGACAGATAATGTAAGAACTGCCATAGTGGGAATTTCAAGATTAAGTTGCATAACCTTCCTTTAGGATTTTGTTGTTGTTGTTGTTTCCTAATGAAAAAGGAGTATCTCTCTCCTGTGTGACCTTGGACAAGAGAGGTCACTTCTCTGGGACATATTCCCCTGTGCATAGTGGCAGAGATAAGAGTGAAGGCAGATTGGATAATTCTCATATCTGATGCTTTTACATGGCCAACATCTATGTTATTTTCTAATAGAAAGAGAAGGAATGTCATTGGACGAGGAGGGGGCAAGGGCACTGAGACTTACTTCATGACCAAAGGGATGGATATGCTGTCTATGCATGCACAACATGCCTAATCTCTCCTCAGTAGGGCATCTGGCTTTTGTTGTCTACCAGTCTTGAAATGAGGCCTTGTTGACTAGTGGCTTGTCCCCTAATGCACCCCTGTGATAATAAGCATTCTGTACCTATGCTTACCTGAGCAGCGTCCCACACTGACACCCCATTCAGTACTAATTGAGCATGAAAACTTACCCTGGCTGATCACTTGCTTATGCTGTTCCACATCTTAAATCCTGATGTACAATTGGGAAATTGTGGCCCAGAAAGAAGTAGGTACTGACTCATCCCACAGGAGGTTATCTGAAGATTAGGCCAAGCTCCAGCTTCCTTGGTCAAGTCTCAACCCTTCCCTTCAGGTTTATTTTAGAAATGAGAGACCCTAAGATCCTAGGAACCCTGCCCACTTCCTCCCCATATGGGGTTATTTTCATCCTTGCATCCTCACATGTACACAGGCACAAGAGCTCATATTGACTTCTCAAGTGAGGACCATGAAGGTACAATCAAGGAAGAGTAGAAACCAGGTAAGTGACATGAGGCAGAGGATAAAGAGCATGAAAGCAGCTCTTCCATGGAACAGGGGTATCCATTCTCCTGGCTTCATGCTTGGGAGCTCAAAAATGGGGAGGGGATCCCTACACTTCTAGATTTCTACCTAGTTCAGGGCTATCCCTGGCCCAGCCTGAAGAAGTCAGGACTGGGGTCTTGTCTTCCACATCTGTGGATACCTGGAGCTAAGATAAGACCATCTTGCCTTGGGTAGACTGGGTATATGATAAAAAGTTCAGTGTCCTCCTATATAAAGTAACTTCCTTCCTGTTGGTGACTGTAAGAATTTCATATGCTCATAAAGTTCCTAATGGCCTTGGATCTCCAGTGATGACCCACTGTGCACTGAGAACCTGAGAAAATGATTTACACTCCCTGGAGATCCTTTAGAACTGACAGAGGCTTCAGGGATTGTGTGGATAAGAGCTTGGGATAAAGAAGAATATGCCAGAGTACTGTGCACTCATACCACTGTCTAAGGACAAGATCAGTGCTTGTTGTACCCTGAGAGTTCTCATCTGGAAGTAAGTTAGGATGTCTCACAAGTAAAGAGGGCATTGTGGGGGTGGATAGGAATCAGAGAGCAAGGGAGGTTCTTGATGTCCCTCTCACAGCCTTGGAAGTTTTCAGGTCCTGCTCCTTTACCCTAGGGGTCTGAAGAGTCTCTGTTATGCAGACACTCAAATAAAGAGGCCTGTTTTTGGTTGTGTTTCTGCCTGGGATGCAGTGCTGGTGCTGACCTCCAGGAGAAAGGCAGGCTCATGTCTTTTATGTCCACTGAGTTTTGGGGCAGTTTTTTCCTTTATTGTTTTCTGGGTTTTTTTTTTTGTTCAGTTTTGTGGAGATATATAACATACAACATTCTATAAGTTATTAATGCTATGTGATATATTTCAAAGGTGCTAAGGTAGTAAACCCTAAAATATAACAAAGGAAAATGTATATATTTATTTTTGGTGGTGAATGTTAACTAAAGTTATTGTGGTAGCCATTACACAATATGTATATGCCAAGTCATTATGTTATACACCTTAAACTTCTAGAGCCCACTGTGCCTTTAGGCAGAGGTCTTTTTGGCTGTCTCTCCCCACCCCCTGCCTCAGAAACAACTTGCATCTCCCTTTATCAGCAGTGTTCACCTCCACTATTTGAGTTTGTTAAAAGTAGAAAGAGGGGCACAAGATCTTCCCATATGTTCATTCAACAACTCTGTGCCAAACCCTCACCCTGTGCCAGGAATCCTAGTGGGCCTAAGTGAGGGGTTGAAAGTAACCCAGTTGTCCCTGCTTGCCAGGAGGTCACAGTCTGAAGTGGAGATAGATAAGAGCACAAAAGCAAAGATATGTGAAGGAAAAGAGAAAGTGGTGTAGTGCAAACACTGCAGGGTGCAATGAAGGAGGGTTGGGGAGGGCAGTCTTAAAGTGTCACTAGGAGAATCTTGCTAGAACCAGAATGACAAGAGGGAGCCACCCTGAAGAAGTCTAGGAGCAGTGTGTCAGAGAGAAGCCACAATGGGTGCTGAAACTCAGAGCCAGAAGTTGGTTTGACCAAAGGAGTGTAGAAAGTTGGCCAGAGAGGCTGGAGAGAACCTGGCAGGAGAGAGGAGGGAAAGGAAAGCATGGCAGGACCTCATTCTGGGCCTGGTAGGCTGTTATAGTCTCCTTTCTGACTACATTGCCCCAAAACATTGCATTTTAAGACTACATATATTTTAATAACTCACAATTTGTGTGGACCAGTGATCTCGGTATGGCTTAGCTCAGTGTCTCTGCCTCGATGTAGCTCACAGGCTGGTGCTTCAGCCTCAGCTGAGGCTCCACTGGTGGAGGATTTGTTCTCCGTATCACTCAAAGGATATAGGATGCAGTTTGGACAGACAGTCCAAGTTCCTTTCTGTCTGTTGGCCTTGGCACTCTGTTGGTTCCCTCCTATGTGGGTCTCTACACAGAGCAGCTCCAAACATTGGGTTTGATTCCCCAACTTGAGGGAAATGACAGAGAGATAGTGATAAAAACATAGATAGAGATGAAGAGGAAGAACACATGGGAGGGAGTAAGAAGGAAGTGAGATAATTTTTTGTAATTAAAATTTAGAATGACCTCCCATCACTCTGGCTGTATTTTGTTAATCAGAAGCCTATTTCTAAACACTCAAGGGATGTGTATACCATGGGTGGGGATCACTGAAAGCCATTGTGGAGGCAGCTCACCTCATAGGCTAAGATGATATGCGTGGGTCTCATCCTAAGTATAACAGGAAACAATTCAACAGGTTTATGCCAGAGGATGACAATATCTGAATTTGCATTATTTAAAACCCCTCATGGTGCTCATTTGAAAAATGAGCCAGGTGGGAATTTATTCCAATGTCACATTGCTATAACCAAGGACTGTTTTGAGTAATAGTACAAACCCTTCTTGTAATTCTTCAATGGCTCAGTTTGTGCCTTAAGACACGTGGCACCATCCCATAGGTGTTCTAGATATTACTTCAGATACACCTGATGAGGTCCCTAGAAAGTAAACTCTAGCCTGATCGCCACTGTGCAAGCTTGGACACTTAGAAAGGACCTAAGAAACACAGAGATTTTCCCAGGAAACAGAACTGGTAAGAAAAAGGTCTGAATGCAGCTCTGTCTCCTCAAAGCTAGGATCCTGATTACATTTTCAGAAAGCTGTGAAAGGGATGATTAGGATAATTTTGAATGGTCAAGGTGTTAACATGAGGGAGGAGGGTGAGTCATCAACAGCCCACAGGTGAATTTGAAGGAAGGTGATTGAAGGAAGGGGCATTGGTAATGGCATCTTTAAAAAGTGACCCTACTACCTTCCATAGACCTGAACAGAAGTTAGAATTGTGGTAACCAAACACCCACAATCTACAGACAACCCCCTATCCACCTTACTTGAGTGGAAACACTGAGAAAAGCAAGACACTGCAATGTCTTATCCCTAGTTTCAGAGGATCTGGGCTCAGGGAAGCCCTGAGGGAGAATCTTTTTTTCACTGTAGACCTTGGTTCAGCCATCATCGCTGATGCCTCTAGGCATTTGGAAGGAAGCGCCAAAAGGTAACACAGAATATTAGCCCAAGACAGAATTGTGATCTCAGGCCAGAACAGAATTGTGATCTCATCTGAGCTTCCCCACACCCCTTTCCCCACATCACATATGTCTGTTGAGGAGAGAGAAGGCAGGCGATGAGAGGAGGGAACTTCCTGGACAGGAGGAAGCGGTTAGGTATTGGAAACCTGCTGCATTTGTCATTCATAGTCATAGCTGGTGCATGAGAAGGTGAGTTCCTCTACCCATACATTAATCGTGAACCCTAGAGGTTTCATCTTGTTCCCTCCCTGACTAGAGATTTTTGTGGATGCATGATTGTGCCTGAACTGGGGAACAGATTTTCTCTTGGGGGTATCCCCACAGTGGTATAGTCCAGACATGTCTTTGATTCCTGGCCCAGCTACCATGCACCGTCTTTGCAGACTTCACTAGGAGAGCACTGAGGTGCTACCTGGTAGGTTCCACTAGTATATCTCCTTAGAGATAGGTCAACAACACTATCAGAGCTGGTCTGTGGTGAAAAAAAAGCAGAATGGCTTTGACACACAGGATTCCAAGATGATTGGGGCAGGATCAGAGCTCAGATTCAAATCTGGAGACTTTCCTGGGACTCTCCCAGGGCTTTCCCACTGAGCATCTCACACGCCCACTGCCAAAGCAATCTGGACCTCCCCAAGTAAACCACCAGCTGTGTGGTAGAGTAGAAATACATTCTTCACATATTTATTGCAAAAGTAGGAAAAAAATATGTTATCTTTGTGTTTTGTTACTGTTTCCATTGTTTTAATTGCCCACCAAAGTATCCAGGCCATCAAATGTCCTTGCAGGCTTTGTCCAAGTCTTACAAATTCTCACACATGATATGATATTTTATATAAAATAGAAGATTAGGATAATTGTATTTTATACATTTCTCTACAACTCATCATCTCACAGAACAAATCAAATCATTGTAGGCCCACCAGGTCAGGAGCTATGGTCTTACTCATTTTCATAATATCCTTCAAGGGAGTTCATTTGCCAGTGATTCAGCATTTCAGTGTTCTTGGACCTTGACACAATTCAGTTCTGCTGCCATTTCAGCAGTGCTGCAGGGTCCATCTTCACAGTGTCCTAACAGACTGTATTAGTTTGCTAACTTAAAACCACAGATTGAGTGGAAGGCCTCTGATGCCTGCTGGCTAGATTCTAGGCTATGTTTTTTGCAGAGCTCCACTCAGGACACTGTCAAGGAGCTAGACAATGTGTTTAACTACTCCATCTCCCTAGACAAGAGGCACTTGCATCAGGACACCAACAATGGCCAACAGTGGTATGGGTAACTCAACACAGAGTGGTCCCCACACCCAGGGCCCCAAGATTACTGAGATGGACCCAGAATGAAAACTCAAAACTAAGAAATTGTAGGGCCTTCGAGGAATGTGGATTCTGTGTATCATTCCAATCCATTTCAGGAGTTGATAAAGATGCAGTCACTTAGTAGGAATATCATGCAGCTTATTCTTTGGAAATGTCTCAGTTCTGACCTGCATTATCTTGAGCAGCCATTTGAAATCCCTACGCCTCTGTTTCTCAATTTCTAAGGTGAAGTTTGTTGATAACTCACTGGAATACTTCACTTAATACAGGGAGGTGCTATGGTTTTCAGCAAAAAATGCCTTGAAGGTACCAATTTTTTATCATTCCCCCAAAATAAAAATGTAGTTTCAGAGCCTAGAACCTTTCCTGGCATAGGCACTCAGATCCCTCCTCTTGCACAAGTTCATGAGGTGATGGGAGTTTATGGTCTGAGCTCCAAAGATCTTTCCAGTG
This sequence comes from Panthera onca, assembly GCF_046562875.1. Taxonomy (NCBI): domain Eukaryota; kingdom Metazoa; phylum Chordata; class Mammalia; order Carnivora; family Felidae; genus Panthera; species Panthera onca. Next base: position 89,638,948 of record NC_138341.1, on the reverse strand, counting down.
GCTCTTGGTGAAACCACTGACCATATTTTCCTCATGTCTACCTGTTGTGAAAAGGAGTCAACCCTGTGCCTAAATGAGGCATGATGTGGACATTACAGGCAGGCACAGTGGTGTTTGAATACCTGGTTCCAGTTTAACCATGCAGAAACATCTCCTACATCACCACATTCCTGGACCCCTGTCATTACTCCAACACCATCTAACATATCCTGGACCATCTATTTAACAGGTGAGTGTGTGGTTCTGAGATAGAATTACAGTGAGTCTTCTGCTTACTGTGGTTCTGGGAAATGTCACTGCACCTCTCTGAGTTTCACTTCCTTCTTTTGAAAAGTGAGGTGGGAAGAGAATGAACATCATAGGGTTAGTGTAGGAAATCATGGGATAAGTCATAAGGGGTCCTTACCTGGCTCCTGGATATGCGGAAGGGTCTTCTTCATGTTTATTATTTATTTCTCCCCAATGAAGAAGCTCTGTTTCACCCCTTGGTGTCCTGTGGCTTTTCTGAAATCAGAAAAGTACATGGAGAGACACCTGTTTTCCCATTTGCAAAGAAGTTTTTAGATTCCATCCAGCTAGTACTGGATCTTGACCTTGTGTGGTCAGATTAGGCATCTCTGGGAATAGGAAAAGGAATGCCAGCCCACTGAGATATCTAGGAATGTTGTGGTTTGGGCTCATTTTTTACATAATATATATAAAACAGCTACTACATGCAGGCACTTCCACAGACATTCAAACAATTCAATAAATGGAGCAGACTCCATTTCTAGTCTGAAAGTCAGTCCAATTCTAGTCTGAAAGTCAGCCACAATATACATCATAGGCAGTCATGACCATCGTGTATTAGATGTGATGCCTCCACGGCCCTCTCTAGATATGAGTGCATCTTCCCATCTTCAAACTGGGATGACGAAACATAGGACCAACTAAAAAGGGACTGCTCTTTCAACTTAGAAAGATGACCTAATGTCTCCACAAGACACAGTGGAATGGTATGTGGTCTGTGCTTGGGGAGTAACTGACAGTACTCTGATCTAACATGTTTGATTACCATGGTGGCTGAGATCTTAGGGATGCTGCTGCATGAGCAAGTAAGTCAGCTGTTAATGGCGTCCTTGGCCCCTGGGAAGCAGAGGGGAGGCTTAGTTGAGCCAGGCCCTGACAGACCCTGACAGACCTGTCCTTTCCATAGCCCCATCTTGCTCTGCCTGCTCCTCTCCATATCCACTTCTCCTCACTACCACAACTGTGACCCAGAATAGTAGGTGTGGTGAGCAGCCATCTCACAAATAGGCCTCAAACTTCAATCCTGATGCTCACTTGCATAGAGGATGTGGTACGTTATGCCCAGGGCCTTCAGGAGATGACTGTCAGTGGGAAGACAAGACTCAAATAGGATCAACATTAGACCCGCTCCATGACTAGGACTTTCATGGCAAGGACTCCCACAAAGTGGTTGGGAGTGGGGTTGGGGACATCTTTTGGTCCCCAGACACAAAGTAGAGGGCTGTGGAAGTATGGTGTGAAATGAAAATACAAGCCTCAGACTCTACACATGACTCCCCCTAACACCATCTCTCCCTTCTTGGGTACCTGGTCACATCAACACTTCCAGGATGACTGGTGACTCCTGCCACTGTCCTTGGTTAAAACTAAAGGTGGCATATTCACAAGTCAATCTGACTTGCTTAGATCTGAAGTACCATGACTCCCTCTTCATGGTACAATTGGACCACCTAGTGCCCATTGAGACAAACCAACAGGGTAGGGGGAACTGCAGTCTGGTAAAACTATGTATTGTGCAGTTCATGTGCTGGGTCTTGTTTAAAAGAAAGTGAGATTTTTTTCCCTGTTGTTGGAAAGACACATGGAAAGTCAGTTATATGTTAGAACCTTCCTCTTTGTCCTGCTCCAGTGCCAGATCCAGAGTTACAGCAAGCTGCAGAGCTAGAACAAGGGCTGACTCTGAATTTAGAGCTTGCTCCAGCTCTATTTCTACTACCAGCCCTAGTGCTTGAGCCAGAATTTACACCATCAACCATTCCAGTGCTGGTGCAAAAACAAATATCTCCAGGATGAATGCCTGGTACTGAGCTGAAGTCATCTAGACTATCAGCTATAGTCAAAATTCCATCTCTGCCTCCTAAAAATAGAATCAGCTCTAACCCCAGAGGCCTCCTGTCCCTGGTTTGTGTCCAGAAAGAACCGACCAATTAAGGAGAAGCCTGACTTCATGGCCTTCCCTCCCCAGCTGGTGGCAGAGCAGTTAAGGATGCGGTGAACAGCTAGGTTCTCAGGGAGAGGCGGAGAAGGCCTTCCCTCTGCCATCAGCTATCCCAGATATGCCTGGCTTTAATCTGCATTCTTATGAACTGGGTTCAAATCCCAGCTCCACCACTTGGCCCTTTATATGACAAACGTAACTTTCTTAACCTCCAAGCCTTTGCTGTCTACTTCTATCAGTAGAGATGGAAACTAATAGCACCTGTTGCACAGAGTGGCTGTGAAGATTAAATGAGGTAGAACACATAGAAATCCAGGCAGGACCTGTCCCAACTGGTGGCCACCCATCTGCCCAGTAGGCTCAGCAGCCTTACTACTTCTTAGATACGTGATATACACATAATCACAAGGAAGTACAGGCCATGGTTCTAGCTGTCACAGGGGAATGTGCAGACCAATAAAGAGTGCAGAGGGTGATCAGATTGGGTGAAAGATGCCCCCTTGGGAAGAGTCAACATAAGCCACCTTCTTAGGTCTTGGAGTTAGTGAAGATGGGGTGAGTGCAAATGCCTTCTTCTTTCCCCACCAGTATTGGGTCCTGGGTCATCCCATGCTGTGTGCCCTCAGTGGACAGAGAAAAAAAACTAGGACTTCCACAGGACTTAGGCAATGTCCTCAACTCCCTGAGGATCCAAAGTTCCAATTATGACCAGAGACCTGTGTCAGGGACAGTTGATGACCACAGCTGCTGAGCTATGCTATGGCTGCACCAGATGACATTGTCCTTGCTCTAGGAGCTTTTTAAAAAGGTCATGCCCAGTCTTTTTCCCCAGAGGAACAAGCTTGTCCATGAGTACCTGACACCCACTGTCTGGCCCACTCACAGCCATTTCTAAAGTATGACCAACTGCGTCATCACCACCAGCTTTGAGGACCTAAGATGACAGTCCAGGCCAGTGGATCATTGGATCCAGGTGGCCCAGGAAAATAATGTAAGGCTTAGTGGAGTCCCTCCATAGAGTTGTGGGAACTTCCCCTTCACACTTCAGTTCTCAGGATTGAAGTCTATGGTTTGAGCTCCTACAGTACCTCATCACTTCCTACCAGGGCACACTGACCTTGACTCACATGTCCTAGTGGTGGGATGCTCACTTCCTACCTAGCTCCTTTCTTAGGTCGAACTAAAATTCTCCTCCCTAGAAGTGTTACTCTTTGGGCCCTAAATGTGCACTTCTAGGCTTCCTGACCATTTGGCTCATTCAGGAGCAGAGATTTAAACTGACAGGACTGAAGTTAGAGCAACTAGGGCTTCAGCACCCCATCTGGAAGCCCATTCTCTTCCCTCCTGAGGAGTGTCAAATCCTGCATAACTCTTTACTGCATGCCATTCTCTCTTCTCTGCAGAGTGGTGTAACTCATGGGTGTAAGTTTTCAGGTGTGGAGGCCTTTCCCCAAGGAAGACCAGTGTTAATTAGGGATCTTCCATATCTCTGCTATTGGCACCTCAGTCAGCTGGGACCTCCTGGGAGACAACAAACTCTTGGGAAAGTACCTGGGCTAGTAGGCAGGGTCTCTACATCTCCATGGGTCCTTAGCTCACCACTTCTGCTTCAGAAATCAGTTTCATTAAATGTCACCTTGGGTTAGGCCAACTGGAGATTTTCAAGTGTTTACAGCAACAGAACTCCATGCCCAGTTGGAACACAAACTGGTCAAAACTGAGATTCTCAATAGAAATTCGAATACAGGCCCCAGGTGGCCACCATGACAGCTCCATCCCCAGGCCCATGGAGACTTCCATTCTCAGAAGAAGCCAGTGGGAAAGAAATAAATTTAAATTCCCCATATTATTATTAAATTTGTCCTTCTTTCTTTCTCCTCCTCTCTCAGGGAGAATTGCCAAAAACTTCAGGAGCTGTATATCCAAGGCTATTCACTGAGCAGGGAACTGATGATCAAGGTAGACTGGAGGATGGAGATCTGGAGAGAGAGGAGGGCTGAGAGGGAAGGGGGACTGGGCAGGATGTAGTTTGTTCATTTCTCACTTAATATTTCTTTGAAAAATTAGGCTTTCTGGGTTAATAGGAAGATGGATGTTTGGCCTATGGGCAGGTGGGGTCAGTCTGTGGGCAGAAAACACTGGTCATGGAATATAATGGTGGTGGATGGGCTGTTCAGGGTGGGGGGATGCTGAGATGGCAGAATTAGTAAGTGTGTGGCTTCCACGCAGCTATATCCTGCTGGCACTTACCTTCCTCTAAACCACTAGGTGGTTGGGGTATCTGGGGTTACCTTTCTTCCTTAAACCAGCCCAATCTGTCCATAGGAAGTCAGGTCCCTGCTCATCCTTCTGGCTTCACCACATCTCCAGTGGAGGGCACCATGCTTGCCCTAGGATTGGGCACTTCAGGGGAATACCATGTGCCAGGTGGACAAACAGTGTGCCAGAATGCCTGGACTAGGGACAGATGTGAGTGCATTCTGCAACTCCTCACTGTGCCTCTATAACCATCATTTCTCATCTACCACAGTCAGGTTTCTCACCTGAGCGCCTAGTTGGCAAAGACATATCCTCCAAATGTCTTATGAAAACTGTCTGGGGAACTGATAGGTTCTTTCTTAGTGGACCCTTCCTGAATGGACATCAGAAGCATTATGTAAATGAGGAAGCAAGTGTCCTCTCACCTCCTACCCTGTTAATCAGAGATGGCACCTCTGATTGAGTGAAGAAAAAATTCTGTGCATGGGGATGTTTTGAGGGGCTCCTTATGGAGGTGAAGCCTTTAGCATACCTTGGTTCCAGCCTGGGTGTCAGAGACTCCAGTGGAGCTGGGACAGGGAGGTGCTAAACAAACAGGTTCCTAAGATACCCCATCACCTCAATCAGTGGCTTGGCTTAGGACAGGATGCAAGTCAGTGGTGGGGTTGGGGGTGGGATAAAGGTTGCTGGCTCATGGCCTCTAGCTGGGAAAGGCAAGTGGCTTTTCCTCCGTAGGCCCCTGAGCAAGTCACTGCCCTACACTGGGCCTCTGTCTCATCTGGGAAATTGAGGGATGATGATTCTATGGCAAAGGCCTCATGGAGTGTAAGGTTCAAGGAAGCAATATGTGGAGATTTCTGCCCTGCTCCAACTGGAGGTGTAAAGACCAGAACACTAATGACAGAAACCTGACACTGAGTCCTCAGGGAACTCTGTGATATAGGTGTAGTTCTTCTCAGACCCTCCAGATAAGGAAGCATGTCAGGGAAGCCAATCTGCTGACCCAAAGTTAACAAAGTGAATGTTGGAACTGGGATTGATTGAGACTCAGACCATACTGGAGGACTGAGTAGCACTGGGACCAGCTGACTTGGATCAGATGTCCAGGGTTTAAGGTCGGGGGTGTAGGGGGGAAATGGGGTAATGGTGGCTTCAATGAACTTGTCTTTAACCCTGGCAGGAAGGGCTCTTCACATTTGCTGCCCAGGTGGTAAACCCCCAGAGAGCCCGGAGAGGCAGCAGCAGCAGGTGAATGTGCTTGTAAGGAGGGGCTCCAGGGTCACAGACTAGGGGGTTCTCCTTACCAGCTGAAGGCCTCCAAATAAACAGAGGAGGAGGCTGGACAATGGAGGACACTCTGGAAATGGGTGAGCCTATGAGCTGATCAAAGAGGACCAGGATTTTGAAGTTTGGGAACCAAGAGCCCCTATACTGATCCCTGAGCCCTCAGTACTTGGCAAACTTCCCCTCATGAAAGGCCACCTTTATGAGCTGGAATTTCATGACCATCTTAGGGATGAGGGAGGGAAAGTCCCTGTGAAACACTGGTCCTCGTTCCTCAGGATGCTGAAGCAGCAGAATTGCCTGACTGCAAAGCTGTAGGAGGTTTTGACTGAGCAGGGGTTAGCCTCTCCACTCAGATGGTGCCCATCTGGGGAGAGTGAAGTCAGGCCTCTCCTCCTCTAGATGCCCACAAGTAGTGGAGCAGTCCTCAGTAGTGGAGCATGAGGCCTCAGCCTTCCTCTCTGTCATCAGAAAGGGCTGGGCTACTAGGTGCCTGAGCCTGCCCCAGTGTTTTGACTTCTTTTGAGCCCAGAGCCCGGCTTAGGGACAACTTCTGTTTTCTGTGTGTTTGACCCCTTTATGGGACCTGACCTTAGTGCACTATGTTGACCAGTGGGCACAAGGGGGTAGTATTTGCTGGGGGCAAGGATGGAGAGTGTCTTTCTGGTGGACTCTGGCTGTCCGTCTCCCAGGGGAATGAGATCAACCTTCAGAAAAGGAACAGAGGTGAGCAATTGTACTCACTGTGGGAGTGGTTAAGGGAGTGGAAATAAGAAATGACCTTGGGCAGCACACTCTCTGCCTCCACCCCCTTCCTCTTACATTTACTTGGAGAATTTGAGGACAGAGAAGTGGGAAACCCATCCACTTTGTGGGTGGGGGTAGGGCAATGGCATCAAGGAAAACTTCCTGGAGGAGGGACTCTTTATAATGCATCTATGAGGACAGGCAAGACCTGCATGTGATTCAAGGAAATGAGGGTTCTAGTGTATGCAAAGACCCAAGACTGGTTCCTTGCCCTAGTCCTCACCTCCCAGAAGTCTCCTGCAGCATCCCCTGCCCAGGCCCTCTCTGCATCCTGTCCTTCCCTCTGGCATCCCAGGAATACAAAATAATGATGGAGATCTTGCTGCTCCAGGTAGCTGCAAATCCTTACAACTTTGAGCCAGAGGAACAATCCAGGGTCTGGTTCAGGGATATGAAGTGGCTCAGCACTCCCAAGGCAGAAACAAATGAAGTGCTGTTGGCTGACTGAGCACTCAGAACAGGACATGGAGCACAGAGTGAAGGGGGCTTAAAAAGGGGGATGGTGATCTTATGGCAGCCACCAGGTCCTGAACACAAAGCCCAGTACCAGTAACCAGCCGCCCTACTGAGACCAAGTAAGGCCTTTTCCTCAGCAACGGGGTACACCTGGGACATTCAGGGTTCCTTGGGACTCTTACTTCCATTCTGATAAGAAGGACTTTGTGAGTCTTGTTTTGGTTCCCCTGAAGGCCACTAGGAAGGGGCTGACACCCTCTCCCACCACCAGTCCCTCTCAGCCCTCTTCCCCAGTGCCTATTAACCTATTGGGAGGGGGAATATTTTTTTGTTGTTACAAATAGTAAATAGGTTTGAATATTATATCAAAATCCTGTTCCTGTTACAACTTGGGGGTTGTGGTTTGGTTCTTTCATTTCCTGTGCTCTTTTAAATGACAGACAGATTCTCACATTCCTCCCTGAATTAAGAGCCCTTTCAGAGTCATCAGCTTATTGTATGGGGGAGAATAGAGAATGGCTAGCCCCCCTCCCTGGAAACTGAAGGAGATCCCCAAGCACCCCTTATTCAGAAATTATATTTATTTCAATATCAGAAAGGAGCATAGACAGCTTCTTGGAACTGATGGGATTGAGAGATTCAAGATACTTTCACAGGTATAGCAACGGCCATTGATATTTGACTGTCTTTAACACTTGGCAGGACCATGTCTTAGGCCAGGAGAATTTTATACCTGTCTTTATACCTTTGTGGGGAGAAAGAGGAACACTTTTAGCTTGTCTTGACATTTCTTTTGACCAAATATTAGGAACTTGTACTTTCCTAGTTCAATCTCTGGAAATTCATTAGCTCTAAGGGTAATGTAAAAGGCTTAAAATGGGAGTGGCTTAGTGGTTCAGTCAGTTAAGTTTCCCACTTTGGCTCAGGTCATGATTTTATGGTTAGTGAGTTCAAGCCCTGCATTAGGCTCTGCACTGATATCACAGAGCCTGGAGCCTGCTTTGGATTCTGTGTCTCCCTCTCTCTCTGCCCCTCTTCTGTTTGCTCTATCTCTCTCTCAAAGGTAAATAAGCATTTTTTAAAAATCTTTTTTTTAATTTTTTTATGTTTATTTTTGAGAGAGAGAGACAGAGTGCAAGTGGGGGAGGGGCGGAGAGAGGAAGACAGAACCCAAAGCAGGCTCCAGGCTCTGAGCTGTCAGCACAGAGCCCGATGTGGGGCTGGAACCCATGAACCATGAGATCATGACCTGAGCCGAAGTCGGACGCTTAACCAATTGAGCCACCAAGGCACCCCTAAAAAATCTTTTTTTTTTTTTTTTGAAAGCTCAAAATGTGCATATGGAAAGGACAAGCCCAAGAGAAGAATTTACAAATGGAATGAGGGCATGCAGGACTTTCCATCCTCAGGGCTCCTTTAGAGGCTCTGTGATCAACTTGAATCATCCTGGGATCCTTGTTCACAACCTCTGATTTCCTTTTCCTGCTTTCATCTCCAGGGGGAAAAGATTTGTGCAGCTTTTAAAGCTACAGCTATACATCTTCTCTTGAGCATTACTGCTTTTTGTGAACTAGGATTTCCTTTACTTCCATATAAAATTTTTTAGTGCAAAAATTCCCTAGAAGGCCCCCAGCCTCTCAATCAAGTATGTCTCCACCTCCCTGGATAGTCCTGACTAATCAAGTGAGATCTGGTTTGTGAGGATAATAGATCACCATCTTGGCTGGTGAGGACCCGTACTCTCATTTGCTGTCCAAGGAGTCTCTGGGGACATGTGGTTTGGAGTTCCATGGTCTAAGACAGTCACCAGTTACACACTCAGTCATGTCATTAATGGCTTATCCTAAACGGGCAATGAGGCTTGAGCCCACAAAGCTTGGTGCCCTTGGGTATCTGTGTTCTTTTCCATTTTTATGTTTTGGCTATGTCATGGAGTATCAAACTTTCTTGTTGGTAGCTCTGAGACATGAGGTGAAGTCAGGTGGTGTGGAGGGGTCCAGCAGGAAAATGCCATCAAACTGATAGTCTGTAGTCATGCATGGGCACAACCTTGCCAATTGTTCTTCATTGTGGATGGTAAACAACACTGCTCTGAGCTCACCCTCAGTACTCAACCCATGATTAGAAGCTAAAGAATTACCAGCTGGCATTTTGAACATCATCCTCCGAGAAACACACTGCGAGAGCAAGTGACAGATAAATTGTTTGGAATTTATGATTTATCCTTTCCTTTGTAATGGCTGCAAGTGTCATCAAGACTCACAGAAGGCTAGATTTTGTGAAGGAGACTTTTTCAGAATAGCCAGCAACTGAGTATAAATCCTGGTTCTTAGCAGCACAGGTCCTTCCTGATATAGCAAAATCATTCACAAAAGTGACTGATGAAGGAAAGTTAGTAAGCCAGTATGTCTCCTTCAAAGAGAAAGAGAAGTGCCAGATCTCAGGGCTACTAGAAGGCCAAGAGGAAGGCACTGGTGTCTCAAGGCATACTCCTGCAGGACTGTGAGGCTCCTGAGACCTGATCAAATGTGTAGTAACATTTAACAAATCCTTAACTTCTTATATGGCAGAGAAGGAACACTTTATTGCATGTTTGGGCATCCCCTGGGCAAAATTACAGTGAGAGTCACCCAGAAAAGACCCATGTTTGCAGCAAGGGTCACATATCACTCAAACTGTTTTGTTCTGTTTTGGCATTCTTCTACTCCAAAAGTTTCAATTATGTTTTTTTGTTTGCTCATTGTTGAACTTTTCATTTTATTTTTTCACTTTCTTCCTCGTTTTCTTAAATTGTTAACCTGTGTTCATTTGTAGTTTTGTGAGCTGCTTCTGAATGATTATTTTGCTCCTTTTAAAGAGTACCAGAGCAGTTCAATTTCATTTTGTGTACTCCACCTTTTGGTCCACCTTAGAGACAACCAACTGATGCAACTAGTCCAACTGATCCAAGGGTCTCTTTGTACCCTCTGGAGATGCATCACTGAGTAGAGAATTTCTGTTAAATAGGTCCAACTCAATATCCACCTAATTCAGCTGCATGTTACTTCCACAATCATCCCAAACCCTTAATGTCCATTTCTTCAGAGTTTTTCTAGACTTCTCTTTATGAACTGGAAAAAGAATGCAGTTATTTTGGCGTGTAGCACAATTCTTCATGGGTTACACTGATTATCTCATGGTTTTGGACTTGCTGGTAGTTGAGTCTGCCTCAGGTGAGTTTTGGTATAGAAGCCAACAAGGCTGGTGGGTACTTGTCCGATCAAGATCAGCAGTGTCTTGCAAGGCAGCTATCTCAGGGGAGACCATTACAGGATCCTCAGGAAATCAGAGTTAACCTCCTCAGACAGGGGTTGGAGGGATTCCTCTACTGACAGAGCAGACTCTGCACAATTGTGGAGCTGAATATACCAGCTCAATCAAAAGCTGTCCTCATGTCCCCATACTGATTTTCTGATCCCCATCCCATCTAAGGCAATGTAATTTCATTCACTGATATGTGATGGGAATTCAATGTGTGTTGTATTTTATTCAGGGGCATAGATGAGACTCTGCATGAAGTTTTCAAAAAGCTAAGCTCTGGAAATACAGGATTTACTTAAAGAAACATATAGAAATTTCAGCTCAATTATGGGGTACTTGAGCTGGGAATTTGACCCCCCTGAGTTCATTTGTTTCTTTCTACATTTAAATTAAGTGCAGTTTGAAGAGAGATATTAATTTCATTACATGTGTTTGTCAAAACTGATCTAAAATATTAAATACATGGTTGCCAAGAACCTTGCCTATTATGAATAATTGATTAGAAATACCTAATAGTTAAATGGTGGAGATATAAGGGCATCCTGGGTTTACCTCACCCCTCAAAAATAGCTGTATTGAGGTCAGATTACTTGGAACACCTAGGAAATAAATCTACAGAGCAGCAGAAGGATCTCTAAAGTTGGAGGGAGACAGCTTGGCTGATACGAGGTGATAGATGTAAATTGGGGGAGAGAAAACAGCAGAGCTGCAGAGGGGAGGGAACCATTTCTGTGGAGAGACAAAAGGGAGAGAAAGAGAGAGGAGTTGAGAAAGTGGGGATTGAATTAGCACAAGAGGAAAACTCCTCTGGACCATGGACTGGGGAGCAAGAAGCACTGAGTGTCCCAGTTCTTTTCTGCAAACAGCTTTGGGGCTCAAACCCTGAGGTTGTGGAAGTATGCAACTTTCTCTGGAGTGGAGCCGTGGTATGCACTCCTGCAAAGGAGTGAACTGGCTGTAGAGTGCATAGCATGTTGTAGCAACCTCTGGAGCACACTGGAATACTTTTGGAAGAGGGTTTACTGCCTCCCCAAGGACAAAAGACCCTGCAGGTGACAGCCAAAGGCCTTCATCAGCAGGGTGGAGAGACTCTGCTCTGGAGGAGGGGAGAAGAACCACACCATACTATTCCTTTAAGACTTTGGATTTTGAATCCCAACCATGTGACAGAGAAAATACGTGAATTTTGGTATAAGGCGAGCTGGCTTCCCTCGCTAATCTGAAAGGCCTGCCTGAACAGTAGGGATTGGGATTCCTCAGTCCAAAGACTAGAGATTGGGGTGACACCACTTTCTCCTCAATACCAATATTGTGAGATTTCTGAGAGCAACACAGCAGCCCCCAGTGGAGGCAAAACCCACTTACACCAAACCCTGCCCCTCTTTGCCTAGAAACTGCTTATTTACTGGGGAAAGATTGACACTGGGACAACACAACCAACTTCTCCTTCAGACCCACACAGCCACCCCCTCCCCAAGGCATCAACAGAAAACTATTGTTTTTTCCTTTTTATTTCTTTTGTCTTTTTTCTTTTACAATCAGGCTCATAGTTTCTGATTTGTTTTTTGTCATATCCTTTTATCTTCTCTTTTTTTTGATCAGGCTTTTTATTATTTTCTTTTCTATTTTCTTCTGTTATTTTTTCTTTATTTTTTTAACCTTTCTTTTTCCTTGGACTCGGCCTTATACTTTTTTGATTCTCTTTTTATGGACTAATGCTCCTCCCCCCTTTTGTCCAGAATCATATCAAGAAGCAAATCAAAACACAACTAGTTAAAGGTCCAACACTTCACCACTGCAAGCAAAGAGGAGCTCTGAAGAGTACCAGTGGAAAGAGCAGCCAAACACAATAGCAAGGTGCACACAGCATACAACAGAAACACTTTCTGGAGTACCAGGCCCAAGACAGTGTATGACCCCTTTTTAATCTAATAGTACTCTCAGGCGCAAGACACATAACAAGTTTTTAAAATACACAAAAGTCAGAAACAGCCCAAATGACAAATGGAGGAATTCTCCCAGAAAGAAAGGTCAAGAAGAAATCACAGTCAGTGACTTGGTCAAAACAGGTATAAACATATATCGGAAAAAGAATTTAGAACAACGGTCATTAAGACTACTGGCTGAGCTTGCAAAAAGCATAGAAGACAACAGAGAAACAATTGCTGCAGAGATCAAAGACCTAAGAACCAGTCAGAATGATTTTTAAAATGCTATAACTGAGATTCAAAATAAACTAGCCACAGTGACAGTGAGAATGGAGGAGGAGAAGAGAGAACAGGTGAAATAGAAGATAAAACAATAAAAAATAATTAAGCTGAGAAAGAGGGAAAGGAAGTTACTAGATCATGAGGGAAGATGTAGAGAACTAAGTGATTCAATGAAATGAAACAATATCTGTATCATAAGAATCCCAGAAGAAGAGATAGAAAAGGGACATTAGGTTTATTTGAACAAATTATAGCTAAAAAGCTTTCCTAATCTGGGGAAGGAAACAAGCTTCTATGTCCAAAAGGCACAGAGAAACCCCTTCAAAATAAACAAAAACAGTTCAACACCATGACATATCATAGTGAAACTGGAATAATACAAAGATAGAGAATTCTGAAAGCAGCTAGGGACAAACAGTCCTTAAACTCCAAGAGTGGACACATGAGGTTAGTAGCAGACCTGCCCACTGAAACTTGGCAGGCCAGAAAGGAGAGGCAGGAAATATTCCTTCTGTTGCATAGGAAAAATATGTAGCCAAGAATCCTTTATCCAGCAAGGTTGTCATTCAGAATAGGAGAGATAAAGACCTTCCCAAACAAAAACTAAAGGAATTCATGACCACACCAGCCCTACAAGAAATTATAAGGGGGAATCTCTAAGTGGAGGGGGGAAAAACCATCAAAGATTACAAAGGACCAGAGAACATCACCAGAAACATCAAATCTACAAATAACAAAATGGCACTAAATTCGTATCTTTCAATAAACACTCTGAATGTAAATGGACTAAATGCTCTAGTCAAAGACATAGGGTATCAGAATGGATGGAAATAGAAGAAATGGATACAAAAGAAAGATGAAGTAGTCATATTTATGTCGGACAAACTAGATATTGAAACAAAGACTGTAATAAGAGACAAAGAAGGGCATTATATCATAATTAAGGGGTCTAGCCATCAAGAAGTTCTAACAATTGTAAATATTTATACCTCCAATGTGGAGGACAATACATACATCAATTAATCACAAACATAAAGAAACTCATTGATAATAAGACCATAATGGTAGGAGACTTTAATTCCCCATTTATAGCAATGGACAGATCATTTACGGACAAAATCAACAAGGAAATAATGGCTTTGAATGACACACTGGACCTGATGGATTTCACAGATATATTCAGAACATTTCATCCAGAGCAGCAGAATTCTCATTCTTCTCAAGTGCATATGGAACATTCTCCAGAATACATGACATATTGGATCACAAATCAGCCCTCAATAGGAACAAAAAGATTGAGATCATACCATGCATATTTTCAGAGCAAAACATCATGAAACTTGAAATCAACAAGAACAAAGTTTGGAAAGCCCTCAAATATATGAAGGTTAAAGAACATCCTACTAAAAATGAATGGGTCAACCAGGAAATTAAAAGAAAAATAAAAAAAAAATACATGGAAGCAAATGAAAATGAAAACATGGCAGTCTAAACCCTTTGAGATACAGCAAAGGCAGTCATAAGATGAAAGTACAATGCACTTCAGGCCTATCTCAAGAATCAAGAAAGGTCCCCAGTATACAACCTAACCTTACATCTAAAGGAGCTAGCAAAGGAGCAGCAAATAAATCCCAAAGCCACCAGAAGAAGGGAAATAATAAATATTAGAAATAAATGAAAAAGGAACAAACAAGCAAAACATCACAGTAGAACACATCAGTTAAATTAAAAGCTGTTTTTTTGTAAGAATAAACAAAAGTGATAAACCCACAACCAGACTTATCAAAAAGAAGAGAGTACCCAAATAGATAAAATCACAAATGAAAGAGGAGAGATCACAACCAACACTACAGAAATACAAACTATGATAAAAGAATACTATGAAAAATTATATTCCAACAAAGTGGACAATCAGAAGAAATGGATAAATTACTAGAAATTCATGCACTACCAAAACTGAAACAGAAAGGAAAAGAAAAATTGGAGAGTGCCAATACCAGCAAATAAATTTAATCAGTTATCAAAAATCTCCCAACAAATAAGAGTCCTGGACCAGATGGCTTCCCAGGGGAATTCTACCAGACATTTAAAGAAGAGTTAATACTTATTCTCCTCAAACTATTCCAAAAAAAAAAAAAAAAAAAAAAGGAATGAAAGTTTCCAAACTCATTCTATGAGACCAGAATTACCTTGATTCCAATACCAATGAATCCACTAAAAAGGATAATTACAGGCCAATATCCCTGATAAACCTGGATGCAAAATTCTCAACAAGATACTAACAAATCAAATTCGACAGTACATCAAAAGAATTATTCACCATGATCAAGTTGGATTTATTCTTGGGCTTTAGGGCTTATCAATATTCTCAAATCAATCAATGTGTTACACCACATTAATAAATGAGAAGATAAGAGCCATATGTTACTCTCAATAGATGCAGAAAAAGCATTTGACAAAATACAGCATCCTTTCTTGATACAAATTCTCAATAAAGTAGGGATAAAAGGAACATACTTCAACATCAAGGCCATATATGAAAGGCCCACAGCTAATATCCTCAATGGTGAAAAACTGAGAGCTTTCCCCCTCAGGTCAGGAACACAACAGGGATGTCCACTTTCACCAATGTTGTTCAACATAGTACTGGAAGCCCTATCCTCAGCCATCAGACAATAAAAAGAAGTAAAAGGCATATGGGTTGGTAAGGAAGAAGTCAAAATTTTCACTCTTCACAGATGACATGAGTCCCTACCTGGAAAGTCCAAAAGACTTAAAAAAAAAAAAACCCTGCTAGAACTGATACATGAATTCAGCAAAGTCACAGGATAGAACATCAATGTACACAAATGGGTTGCATTTCTATACACCAATAATGAAGCAGCAGAAAGAGAAATGAAGGAATTGTTCCCATTTACAATTGCACCAAAAACCAGAAGATACCTATGAATAAACCTTACAAAAGAGGCAAAACTATCTGTACATTGAAAACTATAGAAAGCTGATGAAAGAAACGGAAGAAGACACAAAGGAATGGAAAAACACTCCATGCTCATGGATTGGAAGAAAAATATTGTTAAAATGTCTATACTACCCAAAGCAATCTACATATTCAATGCAATTCCTATCAAAATAACACCAGTATTCTTCACAGAATACTGTCGTAAAATTTGTATGGAATGAGAAAGTACCATGAATAGCCAAAGTAATGTTGATAAAGAAAAGTTGGGGGCATCACAATTCTAGACTTTAAGCTGTTTACAAAGCTGTAGTTATCAAGACAGTATGCTACTGGCACAAAAACAGACACACAGATCAATGGAACGGAATAGAGAACCCAAAAATGGAACCACAAACATAAGACCAATTAATCTTTAACAGAACACGAAAGGGTATAAAATGGAAAAAAAAAAAACAAAAAACAAACAAACAAACAAAAACAGTCTCCTCAGCAAATGGTGCCGGGAAAAATGGACAGCGACATGCAGAAGAATAAAACTGGACAACTTTCTTACATCATACACAAGTATGAATTAAAAATGGATGAAAGATCTAAATTTGAGACAGAAAACATCACAATCCTAAAATCCTACTGGAGAAAATAGGCAACAACTTCTTTGACTTGGGCTGCAGCAACTTCTTATTAAACATGTCTCAGGAGGCAAGGGAAACAAAAGTAAAAATGGACTATTGGGACCTCATCAAGATAAAAGTCTCCTGCACAGTGAAGGAAACAATCGACAAAGCTAAAAGGCAACTGATGAAATGGGAGAAGATATTTGCAAATGGTAAATCAGATACAGTGTTAGTATCCAAAATCTCAAAAGAACTTATCAAACTCAACACCCAAAAAACAAATAATCCAGTGAGGAAATGGGCAAAAGACATGAATAGACACTGTTCCAAAGAAGACATCCACATGGCGAACAGACACATGAAAAATGCTCAACATCACTCATCATCAGGGAAATGCAAATCAAAACCACAATGAGATACCACCTTATAACTGTCAGAATGGCTAAAATTGACCACGCAGGAAACAATTCAGATGTTGACAAGGATGCAGACAAAGGGGAACCCTCTTATACTGTTGGTGTAAATGCAAACTGGTACAACCACTCTGGAAGATACTGTGGAGATTCCTCAAAAAGTTAAAAATAAATCTACCCTTTGACCCAGCAATTGCACTAGTAGGTATTTACTCAAAGGATATAAAAATACAGACTCCAAGGGGCACATACACATTAATGTTTATAGAAGCACTATCAAAAATAGCCAAATGATGGAAAGATCTCAAATGTCCATCAACTGATGAATGGATAAAGAAGATATATATATATATATATATATATCCAATGGAATATTACTCAGGTAACCAAAAGAATGAAATCTTGCCTTTTGCAACAATGTGGATGAAATTAGAGGTTATTATGCTAAGCGAAATACGTCAGTCAGGGAACGACCAGTATCATATGATTTCACTAATATGTGGAATTTAAGAAACAAAACAGATGAACATATGGGAAAGGAAGGAAAAATAAGATAAAAATATAGAGGAAGGCAAACCATAAGAGACTCTTAAATACAGAAAACAAACTGAGGAATGCTAGAGGGGAAGTGTGGGGGTGGGTTAAATGGGTCATGGGCATTAAGGAGGGCACTTGTTGGGATGAGCATTCAGTGTTATACATAAGTGATAAATCACTAAATTCTACTCCTGAAACCAATAATCATAATTTAATAAAATCACTGGCAATGAAGTGAAAAAAAATTAGTGAAACTCTGCCTGCCCTGCCTCCACCCATTCACCCCCAGGTGGCCTCCCATGGAGCCAGCCCCAGAAGAGTAGTTTCACTACCCAGCTCATATCCTGGGCCAGAGGGCACCCTGAAAAGTCTGGGGCTGCGACCTCAGTAGGCTCCGCACCCTTCACCCTTGGGAGAGTACCTGCCAGTCCAGGAATTGCTTGTCCTGGGCTCCTCTGTGGTGGAGGGCAGTGAAGAGGTGAGTGGCACCTTCGAGGCAGGCAGCCACAAGTCCCAACTCAGGCCCTTGTAGTCAGAGGAAGAGACCAGAACCCTCCCAGCCCTGGTGCAGCAGGAGGTGCAGGGTTAGGGCCCCTCCATGCCTGTTGAAACCCACCTAGCATGCATGTGGCCAGGGTGCTGGGGCAGCTGCCACAGGGGCCTAAGACCCAGAGTGGGGTGGCAAGCAGGCTGAGGACTGGCTGCACAGCCCCAAAGGCTGCTGCACCAAGGCCAGGAAGCCAGACATATCTTGGACTAGCTAGGGCCGAGCCTGGTCCCACTTCTGGGCTGCTGCCATGGCTTCCCCTGAATACCAGTCCCAGACCTCCTGGGACCGGGGCCCCTCCAGGCCACCTCGGCCCCTGCGGAGACTCCCTGCACTGGGCTGCTCTTCTAGGTCCAAGGCCAAGTAGAGTGGATGAAATTTCTTACAGGAATTGATTGATGGACTTATTTCTAACTTTGTGTATGGATCACTTCCTCATGTTTTCTTTACTTCTGTCATCCTGGAAGGATGAAAAGACTTTCCTCAGAGATGGAACAGTTGTGGAGAGGTTACTTAGAAGGGGTAGGACTGAAGTTGGAAGAGGCACATGCACGTCTCCTAACCTGGCTCTTATGATCGAAAAGACTGGAGTATTTAAACATTTCTGGTAAAAAATAAAATATACATCAATGAATAATTTAACTCAGTGAAATAGAAGTTCCCACATCTCTTATCAGCTGTCTGTGGTTTCCCTTTAAGACCTATGAGTCTATGTTGCCATGTGCCTTGTATTTTTTGAAATCCTAACTTGCCTTGGTTGTGTATTCTTTGGAATTGTTCTTGATTTTTTCATAGAAATTTATCTAGAATGGGAACTCTTTCCTCCCAGTATGCCAAGGGATTTTCTGAGCAGATTTCCTAATTCTATTTTTTTCAACTGTCAGAACTATTTGCCTGATTTTTTGTTGTTTGTGGTTCTTTCTATAATTAATATTTATCTCATTTTCTACTTTTTAAAATTATAGTGTGTGATTAAATGTGGGATGCTGATGAGGAGTATACATTTATAGATAAATATTACATTCATGAAAGTACCAAACCACTCTGACAACAAATAACTATTTGTTTAATGGTTCTATTAGATAAAATGGAAACTGGTCAACGAGGGAAGGGTATCTTTAATGGTTTTAGAAACTATCCCAACCAAATATGTATTGGATTAAAATTTATTCAGAATTTATTTTTGACAAAGCTAAGTCTTTTGTAAGTCAGTGATATGGATAAGTGTAAAGGTTTTCTGTATTTGGGAAACTGAACCTGGACAAATTTATTTTTGGCATATTGCCTTTAGACAATGAACTGTGTTCAGTAGTTAATGACATAAATGGCATTCTAGAGCAGACAACTCAACAGGTAAAAACCTAAATCTCTCTAGAATCAAGTTAACATAACTAACACCTCACTTATTGTTGTCATCAGAATCACCATTTGCAAAAACAGGATGCAGATTAATATAAAGTTTAAAATGTATGTGATTTCATGTCTCTGTTTTCTTGTCCTCTAGATCAGCATCCTAAAACCTTTTGGAGCAAGGAAGCTTACTTGTGGTAATTTTTTCCAGCTTTACTGAGATTCGACTTACAAATAACATTTTTTAAGTTTAAGGTATGTAATATGATGATTTGATATATGTATATACTGTGAAATGATAACCACAGTAAGGTTACTTAACAAATCCACCACCTTTGTGTGTGTATTTATATTTATATATAAAAACATGTTCTTTATTCATTTATCCATTGATGGACACTTAGTGTTTTCCACAGTATTTTCCATACTGCTTTTCACAGTGCCTACACAAATTTATATTCCCACCAACAATTCACCTGGGTTCCCTTTTCTCCACATCTTCACCATTTGTTATCTCTCGTCTTGCTAATAATAGCCTTTAGTTAAATTCCTTTAGAGTATAAAGGGTTTTTTTTGTTTGTTTATTTTGAGAGTGAGTGCATTCACATTCATGAGCAGAGAGAGAGAGCAGGCATGCCCGCGCGCGAGAGAATCCCAAGTAGGCTCCACCCTGTCAGCATAGAATCCTGTGCAGAGCTCAATATCACAAACTGTGAGAGCATGACCTGAGCTGAAATCAAGAGCTGGACACTCAACTGACTGAGGCACCCAGGTGCTCCTTTTTATCGTAGTTTAAAAAGATACTGTTCCATTTATTATTTTTCCCTGTGGAGACTATTTGGACACACAGAAACAAAACATTTATGATATTCTATGATAAGTAGAACAGTATAATAAGAGCTGGCTGTAAGCCTGGTTTTCTTGCATAGTTAACACTGGGGCCTGGGGAAATTACTGAACTTCTCTGTGCATTTCTTTCTTCCATTAACAAGGAAGCATAAAGATGAGCTCACTGGTTTAAACTTCCTATATCAGAAAGGGGTACTTTCAAGTCTTGTGGGGATGGGCATGAACCATGATTTTTTAGCTTTGCTGTACATCAGAGCTGCAGTGCTGAAGCCTCTGACTTTGGCTGTTAAGAAGAACAGTGCAGTTCTTGCATGGTTTCTCATGTGCTCCTTCTCCCCAATCAATAGACATCCCCCATTCACATGTGTATAATTTTTAAAAAATACTGTACATTTATGATCACCCCTGTTACCTAGCTCTGTGTTCTCAGATGACTCATTAAAACCAGTACCCTGGTGTGTTTCAATACCTCACACTGCAATTATATATCAACAAAATCTCCCTACTGAAAAAGGAAGACCTAAAACCCTTTGAAAATGTCCTTTATAAGACTTGCATGAGACATGGAACTTTCTAAAGTTTAAATACGTAAAGGTGTTGAATGACATATAGAACTGCCTCTAAAACATGTTCTAGTGTGATTAACTCAGAGTGAAAACTGTTCATGCACATGAATGTCTCCTCACACACTGCTCACTGGCTCACACTTGATTAAGAAAAAGAACATTACAAAGGAGACATTGCACACTTGGTACCTGATAAATTGGATAGACTTCCCATTTTATATACATTCTAACAGATAGAATATTTAGGAAACTTCAGGTTACAGACAGGCAAACTATGTTTTTGTATGAAAAATAGAAAAATATTAAAAATAAAAATATCTTAGTGTTCTATAAAAATTGCACTACAATTTAAATATTTTATTTAATGAATGTTTGCTTCTGCTTTTATACTGTAACTTGGACTTTTCTAAACCATGGTCACACTGAATTAAAGACACTTCTCTAGGCATACTGCTACTTGCCACAGAATTTATTATCTTTAAAGACCTTGGTTTGGAAGAATGATTGGAAAATAGTTTTAAAATACTATTCATCCTATATTGCACTTTTATGCATGAAACCTTAATATACTGCCATTATTACATGTAATTAATTTTCCATATCTCTTATTAGCTTTTTTAAATTTTTATTTTTTTCTTTTAAAGTTTGTTTTTCTAAGTTTTTTTTTAAATATGAAATTTATTGTCAAATTGGTTTCCATACAACACCCAGTGCTCATCCCAGCATGTGCCCTCCTCAATGCCCATCACCTACTTTCCCCTCCCTCCCACCCCCCCATCAACCCTCAGTTTTTAATTTAAATTTTTTTTTTTGCATTATTCTATGTCCTTACTTTATTTTTTCTTATTTAAATCCAAGTTAGTTGGGGCACCTGGTGGATCAGGCATCCAACTCATGATCTCACAGTTCATGAGTTTGAGCCCCATGTCAGGCTCTGTGCTGACAACTCAGAGCCTAGAGCCTGCTTCAGATTATGTGTCTCCCTCTCTCTCTGCCCCTTCCCTGCTCTCTCTCTCTCTCTCAAAAACAAATAAACATTAAAAAAATTAAAATCCAAGTTAGTTAACATATACTGTAGTAACGATTTCAGGAGTAGAATTTAGTGATTCATCACTTACATATAACACCCAGTGCTCTTCTCAACAAGGGTCCCCCTTTAATGCCCATGTCTCATTTAGCCCATCCCCCCACCTACTACCCCACCAGCAACCCTGAGTTTGTTCTTTGTGTTTAAGAATCTCTTATGAAGTGCCTAAATGCCCATCAACTGACAAATGGATAAAGAAGATGTGGTTTATATATACAATGGAATACTACTTGGCAATGAAAAAGAATGAAATCCTGCCATTTGCAGCAATGCAGATGGGACTGGAGGGTACTATGCTAAGTGAAATAAGTCAGTCAGAGAAAGATATCATATGTTTTCACTCATATGTGGAATTTGAGAAACTTAACAGAAGACCATGGGGAAAGGGAAGAGGAAAAAATAGTTAACAGAGAGGGAGGGGGGCAAACCATGAGACTCTTAAATACAGAAAACAAACTGAGGGTTGATGGGGAGGGCAGGGTAGAGGGGAAAATGGGTGATGGGCATTGAGAAGGGAACTTGTTGGGATGAGCACTGGGTGTTGTATGTAAGTGACGAGTGATGGGAATCTACCCCCAAAACCAAGGGCGCCCTATATACGCTAATGTTAGCCAACTTGACAATAAATTATATTAAAAAAACCCAAACTCTTATAGTTTGTCTACTTCCCTCTTTTTATCTTATTTTTGCTTCCCTTTCCCTATGTTCATTTGTTTTGTTTCTTAAATTCCACATGAGTGAAATCATACATTTGTCTTTCTCTCACTGACTTATTTCACTTAGCATAATACACTCTAGTTCCATCCACATTGTTGCAAATGGCAAGATTTCATTATTTTTGTTCTCCAAGTAGTATTCCATTGTATGGAATGTCCATCAGTTGATGGACATTCGATATCTTTCCATAATTTGGCTCTTTTCACTACTGCTGCTATAAACATTGGGGTATATATGCTCTTTGGCATCCACATTTTTGTATCCTTTGGATAAATATCTAGCACTGCAATTGCTGGATTATAGGGCAGTTCTATTTTTGATTTTTTGAGGATCTTCCATACTGTTTTCCAGAATGGATGCACCAGTTTGCACTCCCACCAGCAGTGCAAAGAGTTCCTCTTTCTCCACATCCTCTCCAACATCTGTTGTCGCCTGAATTGTTCATTTTAGCCATTCCGACAGGTGTGAGGTGTTATCTCGCTATGGTTTTGATTTGTAATGTCCTGATGACAAGTTATGTTGAGCATAATGAGTCTGTTAGCCATGTGGATATCTTCTTTGGAAAAGTGTCTATTCGTGTCTTCTTCCCATTTCTCCACTGGATTATTTGTTTTTTGGGTGTTGAGTTTGATGAGTTTTTTTATAGATTTTGAGTACTAACCCTTGATCTGATATGCCATTTGTAAATATCTTCTCCCATTCCATTGGGTGCCTTTTAGTTTTATCAATTGTTTCCTTCGCTGTGCAGAAGTTTTTTATCTTGATGAGGTCCCAATAGTTCATTTTTGCTTTTGTTTTCCTCTCGTCCAGAGACCTGTCAAGTAAGAAGTAGCTGTGATGAGGTCAAAGAGGTTCCTACCTGTTTTTTCTTCTTTAGGATTTTGATGTCTTCCTGTCTTACATTTAGGTCTTTCATCCACTTTGAGTTTATTTTTGTGCATGGTGTAAGAAAGTGGTCCAGTTTCATACTTCTGCATGTCGCTGTCCTGTTTTCCCAACACTATTTGCTGAACAGACTGTCCTTTTCACATTGGATATTCTTTCCTGCTTTGTCAAAGATTAGTTGGTCATACATTTATGGGTCCATTTCTGAGTTCTCTATTCTATTCCATTGATTTGTGTGTCTGTTCTTGTGCCAATATCAAGCTGTCTTGATGATTACAGCTTTGTAATACAGCTTGAAGTCCAGAATTATGATGCCTCCAACTTTGGTTTCTTTTTTAACTTGACCTTGGCTATTTGGGGCCTTTTGCAGTTCATACAAATTTCAGAATTGTTTGCTCTAGCTCTGTGAAGAATGCTTGTGTTATTTTGATAGGGATTGAATTGAATGTGTAGATTGCTTTGGGCAATTTGACATTTTAACAATATTTGTTCTTCCAATCCAGGAGCATGAAATATTTTTCATTCTTTTTCTATCTTCTTCAATCGCTTTCAAATCTTCCTAGAGTTTTCAGGGTATAGATTTTTCACCCCTTTGGTTAGGTTTATTCCTAGCATCTTATGGGTTTTGGTGCAATTGTATATGGGATTGATGCTTGATTACTCTTTCTGCTGCTTCATTACTGGTGTATATAAATGCAAATGATTTCTGTACATTGATTTTATATCCTGTGACTTTGCTGAATTCATGTATCAGTTCTAGTAGTTTTTTGGTGAAGTCTCTTGGGTTTGCTACATAGAGTATGATGTCATCTGTGATGAGTGAAAGTTTGATTTCCTCCTAACCAATTTGGATGTTTTTAAATTTCTTTTTGTTGTCTTTTTGCTGAGGCTAGGACTTCACACATTATGTTGAACAACAGTACTGAGAGTGGACATCCCTGTCGTGTTCCTGACCTTAGGACCTTAGGGGGAAAGCTCTAAGTTTTTCCCCAAATGAGAATGATATTAGCTGTGGGTTTTTTGTATAGAGCCTTTATCATGTTGAAGTACGTTCCTTCTAGCTCTACTTTCTTGAGGGTTTTTATCAAGAAAGGATGCTGTATTTTGTCAAATGTTTTTTCTGCATCTATTGAGAGGATAATGAGCTTCTTTTCTTTTATTTATGTAATGGATCACATTGATTGATTTGTGGATATTGAATTAGCCCTGCACCCCAGGAATAAATCTTATGACACTGGGATCATGACCTGAGCCAAAATCAAGAGTCAGATGCTTAAACGACTGAACCACCTAGGCGCCCTAAAAAGAAACATTTTTTTAATGTTTATTTATTTTTGAGAGCTAGAGAGAGAGAGAGGGAGAGGGAGAGGGAATGCAAATGGGGGAGGGGCGGGGGGGGGGGCAGAGGATCCCAAGCAGACTCCATGCTGACAGCATAGAGCCTGATGTGGGGCTCAAATTCACAAATTGTGAGATCATGACTTGAGCTGAAGTCAGACACTTAACATACTGAGCCATCTGGGCGCTCTGAGAAAAAAACACATTTAATCGATATCTCTTTCCATTGCATTTAATGAATGAATATACTTAGGGATTTCTCCAGTTTTTAAAACTTCTTGTAATTAAAGTATTTGAAATAAAATGACTGATGTAATCTTAATTACTCATGTCTTCCTTGTTATTATTCTCTTTTGCCAAATTACGAGCTAGAGAAGAAAGTCTGGGAAACAACCAAGGTGTGCCCTCCTTAAGGGGCAAAATGCCCTCAGGTCCTCTAAAAAGCAGAAGAAAAAGTTGTTTCACAAAGTTAAACTGCAAGTCCTTGAGACAATTTTTCCCTCAGTCTCAGAGGGACAGCCCACTGGGCATAGGTGAGTGACGCACAGGGTTAACCTCGCACCCAAAATGTATTAATTGAACAAGCTCTGAGCACACATGCCCTTCCCTGTTGGATCTGATGTGAAAGTATCATTCCGTTCTGTCATATCAGCCCTGGTTTACACATTTATTTTCAACATAAAAGTCGAACTTACTTTGTTTTTATTTCAACTACTTTTTCAGTGTCATGAATATTTCACACAAAACGGTTTTGATGGTAGAAATTTCTGGCTCATATCAGCTTCACTTATTATTGGGAATATTCTCAAATGTGACATAGTATAGCTGCTGTGGCACATGGGCATGGGATTCCTGCTCAGCCTCTCCTATTTCTTAACCCTCTGCAAGCTAACATCTGGCCTGGAGAGAGGCATAGCATTTCCCAACCTTGATCCTTGTAGGGCTGACATCTGAGTAGTTTCAGGGTTTGGGCTGGTTGATGTGGCAGTGTGCAGAGGTAGCACTAGGTAGAGGAGCACTGCAGAAGAGGGAGGAAAGTGACCTGTAGTCCTGATGCAGGAAAGTGTCAACTTTAGGCATTGAGAGAGACTGGGGAGGGAGTGGATCTAAGGAGAATGGCTTCTTGGTGCCTCCATGCTGGCTTTTCCCTTTTTTGATAGCCCTTGAAGTTACCAGCCCAGGCTCCCTTCTCCCCAGTCAGGCCATTGTGGCTCTATTATTTTCTGCCAGGGTTTTATCTTCCTTTTGTTTTTGCCCAAGATTTGAAGTCCAGAACAGACACCATGAACATCCAATAGAAGGACTACGATTCTCCAGCTTACTTTCTTCCCCGACTTCTCGTTAGTATGCAAGAGAAGGAGGGGCGCCTGGGTGGCTCAGTTGGTTAAGCATCTGACTCTTGATTTCCACTCAGGTCATGATCTCACGATTGTGGGATAAAGGCTTGGCACATTAGGCTTGGCACGGACAGAGAGGAGCCTGCTTGGGATTCTCTCTCCCTCTCTTTCTGTCCCTCCCCCACTTGCATGCACAGGCATGCACACATGAGCTCTCTCCCTCTCTCAAAATAAATAAACATTTATTTTAAAAAAAAGAATGTAAGAGAAGGAGAAAAGCAGCCCATGTCATCCAGGAACTGGCTTGGTTCCCTCAGCTCCTGGTGAACATAAATGTCTTCATAGAATATCAGCATCAAGTAAGACCATGGGATGACCTGGATAAAAGCAAAAACAAGTCCACTCTGTAATCAGATCTGCACACAAAGACATCATCCAAGTCACAAAATATTGGCTATCTCCCATCTCCAGGCCAATATGACAACTGCTGTTTCTTTATTGCTTACAGCTGTAGTTTTGCTCTGGTATTACCTACCTAAAGATGAAATTAATTAAGGTCCCAATCATAAAAGTATTCCTGACTACTGACACACATCATCCTGAACAAAACACTGCTTCTTTTAACCCATCCCTAAAATCAACTAACAAAAGTGCAAAGTCTATATAGAATAAGGCTCTTCTAACACCTTCTTTTGGAGACAGTCCATGGTTCCATGGTGCATTTCTCTCTTGCTGAATGGAGTAATAAATCCAGTTTGTATTTAACTGTTATGTCTGTTCTAAGTAGTATTTGGCTGGTATTGACCTGTGTATAAAATATGAATGTTTACATGGATATAAAGACATAGATACTACTTTATTCTATAAAGCTGAATCTGTTTTGAGCACATTTTTTAGACACATTTTCAATAAAGAATATATACAAGTTTGAGCTGAAAGACCCAGTGGAGACTGACAGGTGGAATGGGATGGATTTGAGGGTCAGTTATTGTGGAGGCAGGGCACACTGTGTATGTGTGTTCATGGGGGTAAAGTTGTGTGGGAGGAGAATAGAATTTGCCCTGATGAAGTAGAGCCTTCAGTGATTGGATCAAAGAGAAGGTGTTTGTGGTTCTGCCTGCCTCTCCACAAAGAGGCTGGTGACCAGACTGTGGAAGAGACCATCACAAGGTTGGTGGCAGGGGGAGTGGAATGTGGTAACACCATAACCCCTGAGGAATCCAAGTGAAGGGATCAGCAGCAATTCATTATGCTGCTATTGCAATTCTTCTGTAAGTTCCATAATTATTTCAAAAGAAATTTTTTTAACTTTATTTTTTATTTTTTAAAATTTACATCCAAATTAGTTAGCATATAGTGAAGCAATGATTTCAGAAATAAATTCCTTAATGCCACTTACCCATTTAGCCCATCCCCCCTCCCACAACCCCTCCAGCAACCCTCAGTTTGTTCTCCATATTTATGAGTCTCTTCTGTTTTTCCCCCTCCCTGTTTATATATTATTTTTGTTTCCCTTCCCTTATGTTCATCTGTTTTGTCTCTTAAAGTCCTCATATGAGTGAAGTCATATGATTTTTGTCTTTCTCTGACTAATTTCACTTAGCATAATACCCTCCAGTTCCATCCACGTAGTTGCAAATGTCAAGATTTCATTCTTTTTGATTGTCGCGTAATTAATACATATATATATATATACCACATCTTCTTTATCCATTCATCCTTCAATGGACATCTGGGCTCTTTCCATACTTTGGCTATTGTTGATAGTGTTGCTATAAACATGGGGGTGCATGTGTCCCTTTGAAGCAGCACACCTGTATCCCTTGGATAAATGCCTAGTAGTGCAATTGCTGGGTCATAGGGTAGTTCCATTTTTAGTTTTTTGAGGAACCTTCATACTGTTTTCCAGAGTGGCTGCACCAGCTTGCATTCCCACCAACAATGCAAAAGAGAACCTCTTTCTCCACATCCTCGCCAACATCTGTTGTTGCCTGAGTTGTTAATGTTAGCCATTCTGACAGGTTTAACGTGGTATCTCACTGTGGTTTTGATTTGTATTTCCCTGATTATGAGTGATGTTGAGCATTTTTTCATGTGTCGGTTGGCCATCTGGATGTCTTCTTTGGAGAAGTGTCTATTCATGTATTTTGCCCATTTCTTCACTGGATTCTTTGGTTTTTTTTGGGTGTTGAGTTTGATAAGTTCTTTGTAGATTTTGGATCCTAACGCTTTATCTGATATGTCATTTGCAAATATCTTCTCCCATTCTGTCAGTTGCCTTTTAGTGTTGTTGATTTTTTTCCTTTGCTCTGCAGAAGCTTTTTATTTTGATGAGGTCCCAGTAGTTCGTTTTTCTTTTGTTTCCGTTGCCTCCAAAGATGTGTTGAGTAAGAAGTTGCTGCAGCCAAGATCAAAGAGGTTTTTGCCTGCTTTCTCCTCAAGGATTTTGATGCCTTCCTGTCTTACATTTAAGACCTACATCCATTTTGAGTTTATTTTTGTGTATGGTGTAAGAAAGTGGTCCCAGTTAATTCTTCTGCATGTTGCTGTCCAGTTTTCCCAGCACCACTTGCTGAAGAAACTGTCCTTATTCCATTGGATATTCTTTCCTGCTTTGTCAAAGATTAGTTGGCCATATTTTTGTGGGTCCATTTCTGGGTTCTCTATTCTATTCCATTGATCTGTCTGTTCCTGTGCCAGAACCATACTGTCTTGATGATTACATCTTTGCAGTATAGCTTGAAGTCTGGGATTGTGATGCTTCCTGCTTTGGTTTTCTTTTTCAAGATTGCTCTGGCTATTCGGGGTCTTTTCTGGTTCCATACAAATTTTGGGATTATTTGTTCTAGCTCTGTGAAGAATGCTGGTGTTACTTTGATAGGGATTGCGTTGAATATGTAGATTGCTTTGGGTAGTATCGACATTTTAACAATATTTGTTCTTCCTACCCAGGAATATGGAATCTTTTTCCATTTCTTTGTTTCCCTCAGTTTGTTCTCCATATTTATGAGTCTCTTCTGTTTTCCCCCTCCCTGTTTATATATTATTTTTTTTCCCTTCCCTTATGTTCATCTCTTTTGTCTCTTAAAGTCCTCATATGAGTGAAGGCATATGATTTCTGTCTTTCTCTGACTAATTTCACTTAGCATAATACCCTCCAGTTCCATCCACGTAGTTGCAAATGGCAAGATTTCATTCTTTTTGATTGTCGAGTAATAAGTACTCAAAAGGTTCTTCTGGTTCCCCACCAAGTGAGCTTGCTAATATATGAAGCTAGTCAGTTTATTTTCAATATTACCCAGTTTTTATCCTTAATGAATTATTTGGCCTTCTGTGTATCAATTTTCACCATATTTGTTTTTTATCCCCAGGATCCTCTTGGGATACATAAAAATTCAGTATTCCAGGGTAATATCTTCAGCTTGCACCTGTCCAATCTGGAACAGCCCTTGTGACTCCAGAACAGGTTGAGTCAAAAGGACCACGACATTTTGGTTTCATGACTATATGGACATCCAGAGCCCTAGTGCATTGGAAGGGGTCCAGCCGAGAAGTGTTTGTGTGGAGGCTTGGCCAGAGATTTTAGGTTGGAGCTGTTCTCATAATGGGTGGGCCCTAGGGAATTGAAGTTAAACATCTGGTTTCCACAGTAAACATATTCTGAGTGAATAGAAATCCTGGAAGAACCTTTGTCCTCCTTGTAGCCATTTTTTTCCCTTATATTTCTGACTATGTCTTTGTTCACCCTAAGAAGTCATGGATTACACTCAGGAGGTACCAAGTGATGGGTGTCAAGATCCCACTCTGTCCTGTGCTCATTGACAGCCATTAGCATGGCATATTCCAAATGGGAATATCCATGGGATATTCCATGGGAGACGTCCTCTCCCTGAGCTTGGTGCTTGGCTGTTTGTAGTGAGGGGTGGAGTAAGGGAAGACAGCTTGCCTCATTGCCCAGTCTGATTGAGGTGCCTTCGTTCTGAAAAACAGTGCACACAAAAGCAGTAGGCTCCAGAATCTGGTCATCACAGAAAGAGCCCTTTACTGAAGATGGCACAAATGCCTGTTTTCATACTTTAGAGAAACAGTTGGGGGCACCTCACAGGTACCACACAGACAATGCTCACTCCATCCCTGATGTGGAAAAAGCAAGGCAAACAAAGACCCAGGGCTCTCCAGGTCCTTCTTAGGGAAGAAGACAGGCCTTGGATGACAGTTCTCCCAGGAGGAGAATGTAGAGGGTTCTTTGGCTAAGACCTGTGGGTTTCGTCCCACAGCTAGATTTCTGGGATATGGTGCTGGGAAGTTGTTTCTACATAATTCCCCTTCCATTCATTCAATGGTCTTGGTCTCCTCTTACATCTTTACAGTTTTGTACAAACAAGGTCTCCTAGAATCCATTCAAAGTCCGTGTCTCACAGTCATATCCTCTGCCTTCCACCTGGCTGTAAGGTCTAATCTTTCTGACTGTGGAAGATATAATGTCATCCTGGTGATATTAATTGTGTTTCAAAAATATGTTGCGACCCAATGGTGCTGGACAATTGAAGCTGCCCAGCAGAGGATGTTTGTATAGACTGGGCCAGAGGTTTGGGGAGGGAGATGGCCTCTGTCTGTGTCGAGGTGAAATGAAGTAAGACTTCTTACCTAGTTATCCCAATTCCCGATGGAAAAGTCTAGCTTTGGGCCTCCTTACACATATTCCCTCCCGTTGCTGTATTTCTGGCTATATTTTTCTCCCTTAGGAGTCATGGATCCATCCCTCATTCAGCTGGCAACCTTTGGTAGGCCGCAAACTCCCACTCTGCTCTTGGGCTCATTGAGACGTACCAGGCTCTGATCTAACAAGGGAAAGAAGGCCTTTAATCCGGAGTGCTGGGGGATTGGGCTGTTGGGGTATGGAAGGGGAAGGCAAGGTACCCTCCCTCACGGATCTGGAAGATTGACTTGCCTTTATTCTGATAGCAGACATTTTGCACATGGGCAGCAGGGCCAGGAGGTAGTCAGCATGGGGAAAGACCTTTCCAGGAATAGTGAACAATGTCCTTGTTCCAGACTCCTGAGCAACAGCCAGCAGAGCCCAATAGCTACAGGTCATGCACTGATACCTCTACCAACCGATAGAAAAAGCGGGAGGGACAGACATAACTAGAAATCTCTGGCTCCTAAGGAAACAATGCACACTTCTTGCTAACAGTCGCTCCCAGCTGTAGTCATTCAGAGGATTCCCTTTGCCTAACCCCACAAACATTTCTTCTTCCAGATTCAACCAGGTCGATGAGGCCTGTGCTGGGCACTTCATTCTCAACATTTCCCACATCTCATGCATGAAGAACTCTGACCATCTGTGTCTCCATGTCCACCCATTACCCTGTTTTTGAATAAGGTTCTGAATGAAATATATTCAGAGCCATTGTCTTAGAGTAATATTCTCTTCTTTTGGCTTGTGAGTCTGGTGGAGACCTTGTGATGGTGAGACAGGTATTGCAATGGGACCCTCTCAATCGGGTTTCAGAACATAGGGTGTATGAAGGCGCTGAGGCAGAATACTTGTGGTAGGCTCAGCCAGAGATTAGGGATGGAATCTGCCTTATGGATGGGAAGAGGGTAGGGAATATAGATTATCTCCTTCCTCTCTTTGACCCATATCCATTTGAATGCAGAACTTTGTCCTGGGAGTCATTACTAACCCATTGCTGCTTTTCTAATTTGGTCTTGATTCACACACCAAGACCTTGGGGCTGTCCCATACACAACCAGTGTCCATGGATTGCAGGTGAGATTCCAGGCAGTTCCTGACCCAATGCAGTGCTCTAAGATTCTGATGTCTGAGAGGACAGCTAGCAGTCCTGTCACTGAGCCCTCAGTACTGAGCAAGCTAAAGTCATCATGGGAATGGGTAGCCACACTGACTCCCACCACTAATTGATGGAGGTACCCTCATTTGGAGAAACAGTCTGTGCAGGTGCATTTTGCTGCATGACCTGATCAGAGCACAAAAATCCGAAGCCTCCATTATTTCTTCAAGTAGAGAGGGGAAAGCCTTGGTTTTGGATGTCTTTCCTGCCATCCTATCGGAGATGGGCAGCAGAGATGCAGCAGGGTGTATGTGGAGCACTGAGGTGTTGTGTTTGCTAGGTGTGTGGTGTATGGAAGGGGCATGTGTATGTGGATTATCAGCAATACGTCTCTGGTGTATGTGTGTTGTGTGCATTTCTGTGCATGGTATATGTGAAAGTGTGTGTGGGGAGGTGAACTGCTTGTGCTGTATACGTCGTGTGGTGTGTGGTGTCTGGACCATGTGACGGATATGTTTGTGTATGTGATGTGCTTTGGGTATGTTCCATGTAAATTGCGCATGTCGTTTATACGTATGGTGTGTGTCCAATGCGATTTTGAAAGCAGTGTCATCGTGTGGCACGGGGGAGGT
Source organism: Panthera onca (assembly GCF_046562875.1). Lineage (NCBI taxonomy): Eukaryota > Metazoa > Chordata > Mammalia > Carnivora > Felidae > Panthera > Panthera onca. The sequence continues at coordinate 89,606,773 of NC_138341.1, read as the reverse complement.
TTGAATGCGTGTGGTACTTGCAGTGTGTTGTGGTAGGCTTTGTCCCTGTGCGGCGTGTTGGTGTTTATGTGTTTCTCAGGCACTGTGGCAGGTGGAAGTGCGGTATTTGTGGTGTGTAAGACTAGGTAGGTGTGCAGAGTGTGTTTGGTGCGTAGACCTTGGTGAGTTGGTTACAGTGTCTGTTGTAGTGCGCTGGGTGTGAAACAAGAGAATTTGGTGTGTTGGTTGAGAGGCAGGTTCTCCACATTGTTGTCTCCCAGGATTGAGGGTATGGAACTTTCCTTAGAGTTCCTCGAATAGGGTTTCAAACATGTCTAACGTAGTGAAACAAGATGTTGGGCGAAAGATGGTTTCTTCGTGGTTTATTTTCAAGGCGCTGAGTGTATGGTACTGTCATTATGCATTCAGGCCTAGATTTCCCATCCCTTCTCAGCTGGGGAACAAGAGGCTAGTTGAACGATATTTTCTTTCTCCACAGTGTTTTATCACAGAGTTGAGTATATACACGGTACTGTCCCTTAAAGGGAAAGGCTTAAAGCCCCGTATATATTTTCAAACACATCCAATGCGGAGTGAAACAAGTTAGTTCAAAGATGTATTCCCCAGGGTGTTTCATACGGTTTCCTACACTCTCGCTGTAGGCCCTTCCTGTGTTTTCAAACAGTTCTCACTGAGTGAAACCCCATGTTCGTTGACAGATGGTTTCACCACACTGTTGTCTCACAGGGTTGGGTACATGACAAAAGTTTCGGTGTCGGCCTGGCATGGCTTTGAAACACTTGTAACTTAGTGAAACAAGGTGTTAGTTGAAGGATGCTTTCCCCAAGGTGTTGGTTGCTAGAGTTGAGTACACGGTAGCACTTTAGGCCTAGGCCCCGCGTAGGTCCTCACACACTTCTGGCATAGTAAAACCAGATGTTACTTGAAAGAGTTTCCCCACAGTATTTCCCCCCCACCCGAGGAGACGAGCTCATAGTTCCCAGCATTGGTTTACACGCCCTTCTAACTGAGCGAAACAAAATGTTCATTGGAAGATATTTACCCCACAGTGATGTCTCACAGAGTTGTGTCTATGGCATGTCCACGCATGGTTTTAAACACTTCTAAAGTAGGGAAATCAGATGGTAGTTGAAAGACGGTTTCCCCACAGTGTTGTTTCACAGAGTGTAGTGTGTGGCACTTAGCTTACTGTAGGCCTCCCATAGGTTTTCAAACAGTTGTCTCTTGGTGACATCAGACGTTAGTTGAAAGGCTGTTTCACCACAGTGCCGTTTCACAGAGTGGGGTGTATGGCACTATCCGCCTGACCCGCATGGAGTGTATGGCACTATCCGCCTGACCCGCATGTGAAGTCAAACGTTTCTAACAGTGATAGCAGATTTGAGGGGAAATGTGGTTTCTCCACCGTGCTGGTTCGTGGTTGCGTATATGGCACTTTCCGGGCAGGCCCTGCGAAGGTTTTCAAACTCTTCTAACTTTGGGAAACCAGACGTTAGTTGAAAGAGTTTTCCTCCACAGTACTCTTTCACACTGTCGAATGTACGTCGCTTTCCACATCATCCCCTCCCCCTGCGCCCCCCCCCCAAGTTTTCATACAGTTCTACCTTAGTGATACAAGATGTTAGTTCAAAGGTGATCTTCACAAAGTGGAGTTGGACAGAGATGAGTATATGGCACTTCTGGCATTGGCCCCACAGAGGTTTAGAAACACCTCCAACTTAGTGAAACGAGATGTTAGTTGAAAGATGGTTTCCCCACTGTGTTGTTTCACAGAGTAGAATATACGGCACTTACCCTGTCGGACCGCCTAGGTTTTCAAAGCCTTGTCATTTATTGAAACCTCAGGTCAATCGACAGATTGTTTCACCACAGTGTTGTTTTACAGAGTTGAGTGTATGGCACTTCCAGCATTGGCCCTGCAAAGGTTTTAGACACTTGTAACTTAGGGAAGCAAAATGTTAGTTGAAGGATGGTTCCCCACAGTGTTGTTTCACAGAGTTGAGTACACGGCACTTTAGGCATAGGCCCCGCATAGTAGTCCAACACTTCTAACAGACACTATGTGTTACTTGAAAAGAGGGTTTCTCCACAGTATTTTTCACAGAGTCGGGTTTATATCACTTTCCTCACAGTCCCCAGCACTGGTCTGCAAACACTCCTAACTTACTGAAACATGATGATAATCGAAAGATTTTGATCCCACAGTGTTGCTTCACAGAGTTGAGTACATGGGGCTTTCTGACTGGGATGTGCATTGGTTTTCAAATCAAACACTTCTGAACTAGGGAAATCAGATGGTGGTTGCAAGGTGGTTTCATCACACTCTGGTTTCACAGTTGACTAGATGGTACTTCCCTCATAGTTCCCCACGTGGGTTTTCAAACACTATCCAACTTAGAGAAACAAGACTTTAGTTGAAGATGGTTTCCCCAAAGGGTTGTTGGACAGGGTTGAGTATATGGCCCTTCTCCCTGGAGCACCTGTAGGTCACTTAGTGAAACAAGATGGTGGTTGAAGAGGTTTCCCCACAAGGCTGTTTCACAGACTCATTTAGCACTATCTGCATAGTCCCCGTGTGGGCTTTCAAACACTTCTAACTTCGGGGCACCAGACGTTAGTTGAAAGATGATTTCTCTACAGGCTTCTTTCACAGAGGTGAGTGTATTGCACTGTGCTCATAGGCCTCGCATGAGTCTTCAAACACTTCAAACTCAGTGAAACAAAGTTTAGGTGAAAGAGCGCCTCCCCCAACAGTCTTATTTCAGGGGGTTGAGTATTTGGCACTTTGTATGTAGGTCATGCTTGGGTTTTCAAACTACGTTAACGGTGTAAAACCAGATGTCAGGTGAAAGGTGCTTTCCCCACAGTGTGCTTTCGCAAAGGTGAGTGTACGGTACTTTCCTCATAGGGCGGGCGTAGGTTTTCATACACGTCTCACCGAGCGATGTTAGTGGAAAGATGGTTTCCTCACAGTGTTTTTCCACCGATTTCAGTACATGGCACTTTCCACATGTCCCTTTCCACATCGATCCCCACAAAGGTTTTCAAGCACTTCTACCTTAGTGATAAAAGATGTTGCTTGAAAGACGGTTTCCGCCAAGTGCTATAGAAGGCATTTTCGGCACAGGTCCCGCAGACATTTTCAGAAACTTCTGACTGAGTGAACCGAGATGTTAGTGGAAAGACGGTTTCTGCACGGTGTTGTTGTTTCACAGAGTCGAGCACATGGCACTCGCCGTCTAGGCCCCGCATATGTATTCCAACCCTTCTGACTCAGGGAAGGATTGTTTCTCCACAGTGTGGGTTCACAGAGTTAAGTGTATGGCTCCTTGCACGTAAGCCATGCAAAGGATTTGAAACCATTTTCACTTTGTGAAACAGGATGTTAACTGAAGGATGTTTATCCCACAGTGCTGTCTCATAGAGTTGAAAACACGTGCTTTCTGCCTAAGATGCGCACAGTTTTTCAAACACTTCTAACCGTGAAACAAGATGTTAGTTGAAAAATGGCTTTTCCACAGTAATCTCTCACAGTGTCAATAAGTCCCTTTCCTAATTGTTCTCCGCGTAGCTTTTCAAACACGTCCAACTGAGTGATGCAAGAGAGTAGTTGAAAGATGCTTTCCGCAAAGTACAGTTTGACAGAGTTGAGTATATTGCACTTTGGGCATAGGCCCCACGGAGTTTTGAAAACCTTTTAATTTTAGGGAAACGAGATGATAGTTGAAAGATGGTTCCCCCGCAGTGTTGTTTGAAAGATGGTTTGTCCACATTATTTTCTCACGACGTCGAGTATATGTCACTGTCCTGATCGTTCCCCATATAGATTCTCAAACCTTTCTAATTTAGTGAACCGAGATGTTAGTGGAAAGACGGTTTGGCGACAGGGTTGTTTCACAGAGTTGAGAATATGGCCCTTGGCCTGTAGGCGCCGCACTTGTCTTCAAAGAGTTGTCGCTTAGTGAAACCTGATGTTAGTGGGAAGTTTTTCACCACAGGGTTGTGTCACAGAATTGACCATTGGGCACTTTCGCCGCAAGCCCAGCAAGTTTGTCAAGGAGTTCCAACAGTGAAGTGGGATGTTAGCTGCAAGGTAGTTTCCCCACAGCGTTGCTTCAACAGAGGTGTGTCAATGGCACTGACCGCGTAAGCCCTGCATAAGTGTCCAAACCGTTCTCACTTAGTGAATTTAGATGGTAGTTGAAAGACTGTCTCAACACAGTGTAGATTGCCAGAGTGGCGTATAAGGCACTTTAGGTGTCGGCCACATAAGCAGTTTGAACCACATCTACCATAGGGAAACCTGATGATTTTTGAAGGATAGTTTCAGCACAGTGTCTGTTCCATTCAGAGTTGAGTATTCGGCACGTTGGTCATTGGCTCCGCAGAATTTCTCAAACGCTTCTAACTTCTGAAGCAAGATGTTCGTTGAAGGATCGTTTCCACACAAAGTGTCTTTGCCAGAGTTGAGTAAAAGGCACTATCCCTCAGGCCACCCATGTATGTGCCAACGAATTTGTGACTTAGTGAAGCCAGATTTTGGGTGATGGCTTCCCTTCAGTGTTGTTTCCACAGAGTAGAGTATATGGCACTTACGTTGTAGCCCCCGCGTAGAATTTCAAGGAGTTCTCACTAAGGTGAAATCAGGAGTTGGTTGAAAGAGAGTTTCACCACAGTGTTGTCTCCCAGAGTGGAGTATATGGCACCATCCGCCTTGGTCCCGAATGTGTATTCAAGCGTTTCGAACTTCGTCCAAGCAGATTCTAGGGGAAACATGCTTTCCCCACCGTGATGTGTCCAGAGTTGCGTCCATGGCGCTTTCCACAGTAGTTCCATGCATAGCTTTTCAGAGTCTTCTTTGTGAAACTGGATATTTAGTTGAAAGCTGTTTGTCCATGCTGTTTATTCGCAGAGTTGATTACCTGGCCCTGGCCACATAGTCCCCGCCTAGGTTTGAATACGCTTCTATCGAGTGAAACGAGATGGTAGTTGAAAGACGGTTTGTCCACAGTGTTCTCTCAATGTCAAATGCATGCCACTTTCCACATCGTTCCCCGTATAGGTTTTCAAGCACTTCGAACGTAGTGATATGAAATGTTGGTTGAACGACGGTTTCCGCAAAGTGCCGTTTGCCAGAGCCGAGTATATGGCAGTTCCGTCACCGGCCCCGCATAGTTTTTGAAACCCTTCTAACTTGGTGAAATGAGGTGGCAGTTGAAAAATGGCTTCCCCACGGTGCTTTTGCACAAACTTGAGTATATGGCACTTACTGTGTAGGCCCCGCCTAGGTTTTCAAAGAAGTCTCTCTCACTCAGTGAAACAAGATGTGAGTTGAAAGACGGTTTCACCACAGTGTTCTTTCACAGAGTGGAGTATAGGTCACTTTTGGCATAGGCCCCGAAAGCGTTTTCAAAGAGGTCTGTCTCAGTGAAATCAGATGAGCGTTGAAGGAGGGTTTCAAAACAGTGCTGTTTCGCAGAGTGGAGTATATCGCACTATGTGCCTAGGCCCCGCACGTGTAGTCTAACTTTTCTAATTTAGTGAAATCAGATCTTAGATGAAATGTGGTTCCTACTCAAGTGTTGTTTCGAGAGTTGAGCATATGGCTCTTTCCTTGTAGGTGATCCATACGTTGTCAAACTATTTTAACTTGAAGCCAGATAGGTAAAAGATGCTTTGTCCACAGTATTTTCGCACATAGTTGAGTATGTGGACCTTTCCACATAGTTCCCGCATAGGTTTTCAAATCCTTCTTAGTGAAACAAGATGGTAGTTGAAAGGTGGTTTTGTCCACAGTATTCTCTCACAGAGTCGTGTATATGTCACTTTCTCCAGCGTTCCCCGCGTATGTTTCCAGATACTTCTAACTTAGGGCAACAAGCTGTTAGCTGATAGATTATTTTTGCCAAGTGCCAGTCGACGCGGCTGAGCATATGGCTCTTTTGGCCTAGGCCCCGAATACGTTTGCAAACAGTTCTCACCTGGCGAAATCAAGATGAGAGTTGAAAGAGAGTTTCAAAACACTAGTGCTTGGCAAAGTGCTGGTTGGCAGAGTTGAGGCTATGGCACGTCCGGCATTGTTTCTGAAACAACTCTAACTTCGTGAAACGAGACAGTTAGTGGAAAGAGCGTTTCCCCACAGTGTTGTTTCACAGAGTCCAGCATATGACACTCTCTGCCTAGTCCCCGCATTGCTCTTCAAACAACTCTAACGTAGTGAAAGGACATGTCAGTTGAAAGATGGTTTCCCTACAATGTTGTTTCACAGAGTTCAGTATATGACACTCTGCCCAGGCCCCGTAGATGGTTACCAACACGCCTTTGTGACGAGAGATCTTCCTTGCAAGACGGTATCCCCACAGTGTGTCACGGAGTAGAGGATATGGCAGTATGCGCATAGTCCCCGCCAGGGCTTTCAAACACTTCTACCTTAGGGAAACGAGATGGTAGTTGAAAGATAGGTTCCCCAAAGTGCTACTTGACAGAGTTGAGTACATGTAACTTTCCTCATAGGCTGTGCTAAGTTGTCCAACAAATGCCAAGGTAATGAAACAAGATAGTAGTTGAGGGATGTTCAACTTGGCTGGATGTCCTTTTCCACATCGTTCCCTGCATAGGTTTTTAACAATTCTCACTCAGCGATACAAGATGTTAGTTGAAAGCTGGGTTCCGCAAAGTGCAGTTTGAGAGTTGTGTGGCACGTTGGGCATAGGCCGCGCTTGTTTTCTCAAACACTTGTCACAGTGAAAGGAGATGTTAGTTGAAAGACGGTTTCCCCTCAGTGTTGTTTCTCCGTGTTGAGTATATGGCACTTACCCTGTAGTCCCCGCATAGGTTTCAAGCGGTACTCACCTAAATTAGCGAAACCAGATGTTAGTTGAAAGATTGTGTCTCCGCGGTGTTGTTTCCAAGAGTGGTTTCAAGGAGTATGACCCTTTGGGAATAGGCCCTGCACAGGTTTTCAAACAATTCTACCTTGGTGAAACGAGATGTTAGCGAAAAGATGGTTTTTGCACAGGAGTCTCTCACAGTGTCGTGTATATGTCCCTTTCCACATCTTTCCGTGCATGGGTTGCCCAACATTTCGAACTCCGTGATGCAACATTGAGATGAAAGATGGTTTCCGCACAGCGCAGCGTGATAGAACTGGGTGTGTGGCACTTTCGACATCGGCCCCGCCTAGTCTTTCAGACCTAGTGAAAACGAGACGTTTACTTGCAAGATGGTTTTCTCCCACCCCCCCAATGTTGCTTCTTAGAGTTGCGTATATGGCACTTGCCATGTAGCCCCCTCCCCACACGCATCGGTTTTCAAACAGTTCTCAGTGAAATCAGATGTTAGTTGAAAGGATGCTTTACCATGGTGTTATTTCAGAGCGGAGTGTATGGCACTTTACGTGATGGCCCCGTAAGGGGTTTCAAACACACCGAACCTAGAGAAACCAGATGTTTGTTGAAAGTCTTTCACCCCAGTGTTGTTTCACAGAGTTGAGTCTATGGCACTGTCTGCCTAGGCCCCGCATGTGTAGTCAAAAACAATTTTCCCTTAGGGAGACCAGATATTAGGTGAAAGATGTTTTCCCCGCAGTGTTTCACAGAGTTGCGTATGTGGCCCTTTCCCTGTGAGTGATTCATAAGTTTTCAAACTATCTTAACTTACTTTGTAAAACCAGATGTGAGTTGAAAGACGCTGCGTCTCCACGGTGTTGTTGTGTTTTGTTTTGTTTTTTTCTTTCACAATGTTGAGTATATGTCGCTTTCGGCATAGACCGCGCACAAGTTTCCCACCCCTTCTCCCTTAGCGAAACAAGATGTTGTCGGATAGACGGGTTTCCTCACAGTGTAGTTCCCATATTACGGTATATGGTGCTTTCCGCATAGGTCCCGCATAGGTTTTCAGACAGTTCTCACTCAGGTGAAACGACATTTTAGGTGAAAAGTTGGTTCCCCAAAGTGCCGCTTGACCGGGTTGAGTGGCACTTAACCCACGGTTCCGCATAGGTTTTCAAGCACTTCTAACTTAGTGAAACGAAATATTACTCGAGAAATAGTTTCCACACAGTGTTTCACTGTGCTTATACGGCACTTTCCGCACAGGGGCGGGAGAGGTTTCGAGCATGTCTAACTTGGGGACAGCGGGTGGTAGTTTCTTTGAAAGAAGCTTTCCCCACAGTGTTGTTTCACAGAGTTGAGTGTACGGCACTATCCTCCTAGGCAACACATTGTTTCCATCAATTTTTAGCAGAAGGAGATGGAAGGAGCCAGATCGCTTCCCCATAGTGCTCCCTGACAGATTTGAGTATATGGCACTTTCCGCTTAAGCTCCACTTTGGTTTTCAAAGACGTGTAACTTAGTGAAACGTGATGTTAGTGGGCAGACCTTTTCCCCTACGTGCTGTTTGACAGAGGATAATGGCACTTTTCTCATGAGCCCCACAGTTTTCCCACACTTCACTTGTGCAACGAGATGTTTGTTTAACAACGGTTTCAGCACAGTGATGTGTGACAGAGTTGAGTGCCTGGCACTTTCCTTGTAGGCCCCTCATGGGTTTTCCAAGACTTCCAACTTAGTTGAACCAGTGGTTTTTGAAAGTTAGTTTCCCTACAATGATGTTTCACAAAGTTAAGTCAAAGGTGCGTTCTTTATACTAACAGACCCAGGATTTCTCCACTTGTAACAGTGAAACATGATATGAGTTCCAATATTCCTACACAGTGTTGTTTCACAGTGTTGCCTCTAGGGCACTTTCCTTGTAGGTGTCGCACGGGTTTTTCAAACACTTCTAACTTAGTGAGCCAAGGTGTCAGTTGAAAGCCCCACAGTGCGGCTCTACATATCGTAATATATGGCACTTCCCTCCTAGGCCCCCTTAGGTTTGCAAACACGTCCAACTCAGGGAAACAAGATGTTAGTTGAAAGATGGTTCGTCCACAGTATTCTCCCACCGTGTCGAGTATATGTCACTTTCCACATCGTTCCCCACATGGGTATTCAACCATGTCTAACTTGGCGGTACGACATGTTAGTTGAAAGATGATGGTTTCCGCATGGTGCTGTTTGAGAGACTATAAGGCACTTTCGGCAAAGGCCCCGCAAGTTTTCCAAACATTTTTAACGTAATGAAAAGAGGCGTTCGTTGAACGTCAGTTGAACGTTTCGTTGAACTGTTAGTTCTCCACAGTGTTGCCTCACAAAGGAGAACAGACAGCGCGTCCCTTGTGGGCACCATATAGGTTTAAATTACTTACTGAAATCAGGCCTAAGTTGAAAGGTTGTTTCACCACAGTGTTGCCTCACAGAGTTGACTGTACGGCAGTATCCCAATAGGCCCCGCAAATCGTTCAAACACTTCTAGCATACTAAAGCCAGATGGTATTTGAAAGTGTCAGGACGCTGTTGTTTCACAGTCTTGAGCTTATGGCGCTTTCATGGCGGACCCCCATGGGTTTATAGACACTTAACAGCGAAACCAGATGATATGTGAAGATGCGTTCCCCACAGTGTTGTTTTACAGCGTTCAACTTATGGCAATATCCGCATAGGCCCCCTCATGGTTTTTCAAACACGATTTTCGAGGTTTGTGATAACGTTTGCGGGGGGGAAATAGTGACTGTGACATACCCTCCATCCTGTGTAAAAGTATTGTGGAGACAGGTTCTGTCAACTAAAATCTCGTCTCCTGAGAAGTGTTTCAAATGCTATGCGAGGAACGATGAGGAAGGTGACAGATACTCGAGGGCGTGAGAAAATACCGGGGGCGAACCAACGTTCAACTAACATCTGGTTTCACTGAGTGGGAACTCTTTCATAACCTATGCGGGACCTACACGGTAAGGGCTGTATACTTAAATCTGAGAGAAACAATGTGGAGAAAGTACCTTTCACCTAACTACCATCTGGTGTCACAAAGGCAAAATGCTTTGAAATCCTTCGCAAGACCTACAAGGAAAGGGCCATACCCTCAACTCTGTGAAACGGCACTGTGGGGAAACCATCACCCCAAATCTGGTTTCACTAAGTTAGAAAGGTTTGGGTACAGTGTATGCGGGGCCTAGGATAGTGCCGTTTGCTCAACTCTGGCAAAAGATACTGTGGGGAAACCATCCTTCAACTAACAACTTGTTTCCCAACTTACAAGTGTTTGAAAACCTATGTGGGGTTTGATAACCTATGTGACGAAAGTGCCATGTGCTCAATTCTGTGCAAAAACAGCGTGCTGAAACTTCACCAGAACACATCAGGTTTCACTATGTTTGGTGTGTTTGAAACCCCGCAGGAGTCCGACACATTAAGTGCCATATACACCACTCTGTCCACCCACACTGTGGTGAAGCACTCAACCAACATCTGATTTCACTCACTGAAAACTCTTGGAAAACCTATGCGGAGACGACAAAGTACGTGCCATTTACTCAACTCTGAAGCAACAGTGTGGGAAACCATCTTGCAAGTAACATCTCGTTTCACTTAGAACTGTTTGACAAACTCTGCGGGGCTTGTGTCGTAAGCACCATATATTCACTTCTGTGAAACAGCCCTGGGGTGACAAACTTTCCAACATCAGGTTTCACTGAGAACTCTGAAAACAAATGCAGCGCCTACATGGTGTGCGCTAGATACTCAACTCGGTGAAACAACACGGTCGCCATACCATCTCTCAACTAACGTCTCGTTTCACTCAGAAATGTTTGAAAAATCTGTGCAGGGAACGATGAGGACAGTGACTTATACTCGACACAGTGACAGATTACTGTGGAAAAACCGTCTTTCAACCAACATCTTGTTTTCACCGTTAGAAGTGTTTGAAAACCTATGTGCATCTTAGGCGGAAAGTGCCATGGACCCCACCCTGTGAAACAACACTGGGGACAAAGTATCTTTCACCTAACATCTGATTTCCCTAACCAAAAAAAAAAAGTGGTTTCAACTCTTTTGCATGACCTACCAGGAAGGAGGCAAGCACTTAACTCTGCAAAACGGCATTGTGAGAAAAACATTCATTCACCTGAAATCTGGTTTCACTAAGTTCAGTTCACTTAGTTCAGAGCCTGAGTTCTCTCACTGAGCACAGGAGCAGGTGGGAGTTTCATGCGTACCCGGTTGAGCTCCCTGAGTTTCTGATAGCTCCATAGCTCCTCAGGGAGAAAACAAAATGTCGGGAATGCAGCAAGGTGAAGGCAGTGGGCATAAAGGGCTCCAAAGTTTGGCATACACAGTAGGAGTTGGGAGCCACTTGGAAAGGAAGTGTCTTACTTCGTTTGCCCTTGGCCCAAAAGAAGGCCAGCTCCCTACCCAATCTCCTTCGCCCAACCGACAAAAGAACACCCTTTGAGGGGACCCTTCCATTGGCCTGGATCTCCGAGTCACCACATCCTTCTGGAACCCAAAGAATTGATGAGGAATGAGCCCTGTGGCCAAAATCTTTCCCACAGTCTCCAGCCGGGACTGAATCAGACTCCCAAGTGAAAGGCAGAGGATATGACCATGAGACAATGACTCTGAAAGGATGATGGGAAGAATCTTTCCTCTACAAGAAAGCAAAGATGTGTAAAGGTGGAGAAAGAGGGTCAGAGCTCTTCAGAGTTTGAAAGGGGAATTATGTGGTGAAGGGAGGGTCCAGAAACAAGTATGTCATTGGAGTCTTGTGAGCCAGAGACCCTAACAAAGAGAGGGAAAATTTGGCTTTTGTTGTGTTTCTCCCCATCGTGTCCAGTAGATAGGGGCAGCAGGGGCTCCGAGTTATCAAGAACATGCTTCCATGCGATGATGAAGAGGTGGGGACGAGGCCTTGATGCACCATGTTTTCAAAAGGATTTCTGTGCACTGATCAGGTCATGCAGCAAACTGCACCTGCACAGACTGTTTCTCCAAATGAGGGTATCTCCATCAATTAGGGGTGGGAGTCAGTGTGGCTACCCATTCCCATGATGACTTTAGCTTGCTCAGTACTGAGGGCTCAGTGACAGGACTGCTAGCTGTCCTCTCAGACATCAGAATCTTAGAGCACTGCACTGGGTCAGGAACTGCCTGGAAACTCACCTGCAATCCATGGACACTGGTTGTGTATGGGACAGCCCCAAGGTCTTGGTGTGTGAATCAAGACCAAATTAGAAAAGCAGCAATGGGTTAGTAATGACTCCCAGGACAAAGTTCTGCATTCAAATGGATATGGGTCAAAGAGAGGAAGGAGATAATCTATATTCCCTACCCTCTTCCCATCCATGAGGCAGTTTCCATCCCTAATCTCTGGCTGAGCCTACCACAAGTATTCTGCCTCAGCGCCTTCATACACCCTATGTTCTGAAACCCGATTGAGAGGGTCCCATTGCAATACCTGTCTCACCATCACAAGGTCTCCACCAGACTCACAAGCCAAAAGAAGAGAATATTACTCTAAGACAATGGCTCTGAATATATTTCATTCAGAACCTTATTCAAAAACAGGGTAATGGGTGGACATGGAGACACAGATGGTCAGAGTTCTTCATGCATGAGATGTGGGAAATGTTGAGAATGAAGTGCCCAGCACAGTCCCCATCGACCTGGTTGAATCTGGAAGAAGAAATGCTTGTGGGGTTAGGCAAAGGGAACCCTCTGAATGACTACAGCTGGGAGCGACTGTTAGCAAGAAGTGTACATTGTTTCCTTAGGAGCCAGAGATTTCTAGTTATGTCTGTCCCTCCCGCTTTTTCTATCGGTTGGTAGAGGTATCAGTGCATGACCTGTAGCTATTGGGCTCTGCTGGCTGTTGCTCAGGAGTCTGGAACAAGGACATTGTTCACTATTCCTGGAAAGGTCTTTCCCCATGCTGACCACCTCCTGGCCCTACTGCCCATGTGCAAAATGTCTGCTATCAGAATAAAGGCAAGTCAATAATCCAGGTCAGTGAGGGAGGGTACCTTGCCTTCCCCTTCCATACCACAGCAGCCCAATCGCCCAGCACTCCGGATTAAAGGCCTTCTTTCCCTTGTTAGATCAGAGCCTGGTACGTCTCAATGAGCCCAAGAGCAGAGTGGGAGTTTGCGGCCTACCAAGGGTTGCCAGCTGAATGAGGGATGGATCCATGACTCCTAAGGGAAAAAAATTTAGCCAGAAATACAGCAATGGGAGGGAAGGTGTGTAAGGAGGCCCAAAGCTAGACTTTTCCATCGTGAATTGGGATCAACTAGGTAAGAAGTCTTACTTCATTTCACCTCGACACAGACAGAGGCCATCTCCCTCCCCAAACCTCTGGCCCAGTCTATACAAACATCCTCTGCTGGGCAGCTTCAATTGCTCAGGACCACTGGGTTGCAACATATTTCTGAAACACAATTAATTAATTAATAGTACCACGAACAATATCTCTTCCTGGAGACGTACCTTCAATCCTTGGACTAGGTTGTGTACCAGACCCCATGGATTTGGCGTGTACCTGAAACCTTGTTAGAAAAACAGCCTTGGGAAAGGATTACAAGGTGAGTGAAAGTTGTGCATTCAAATGGGCACAGGTCCAGTCAAGGAAGGAGATATCTATCTTCCTTTCCTCTTCCGCACACAGGAGGTGGGATCCTACCAAAATTCTGGCTTATCCCACACACAAGCATTCTCCTTGTGTACAATCACACACCCTAAGTTTGTGGATGGCCACAGAATTCTGAAATCAAATTGAGAAGGGCCCAATGCAACAATTATAGCACCATCAAAAGGACACTACCAGACTCCCAAGGAAAAAGATGAGGATGGTACTCTATGATATTGGCGCTGAGCAGATTCCATGAAGATCCATTTTTTAAAAAAAATGTCTCATTGGTGGAAAAGGAGACACACACTGACAAAGTTCTTCATCACACATGAGATTTGGAGAGTGTTGAGAATGAAGTAGCCAACACAGTCTGTCTTTTGTCCTAAGTCCATTTTTCCCCAGATCTCAACTGTGGGCCCCTCTTAGGGCCAGGGCCCAAGGTAGGGTTACGGTTAGGTCTCAGGAGGTGACAAGTGTGGAACTCTAGCAGCACAGTGGTCTCCTTGGACAGCTTCAATTTAGCCTGAAGGTCAGGCTTAGTGTATGGCTTTAGAGCTGACCATGATGTTGGCCAATGTTGGGTTTGGCTTCAGAATCGCCCTAGTTCATCTGTATCCCTGCTTTGGAAATGGCATAGTTCCATGCTGAATAATCCTACCAAGATAGGGGCTCCAAATCTGTTCTGTTCTCAGACGTAGGAATTGGGCCTCCACAGGGAAAGGGCCTTGGCTAGGGTGAGGGTTATGTCCCAGGAGATGTCAGCGGCTAAACCAACACCAGTACATTGACATCCTTGGAGGGCTGTGTTGATGCCTGTTAGGGTGCAGAACAGATATAAGGTTTTGGTGCAGTGGATGCCTGATTGTGTGCTCCCAGTTTAGATTTTGGCTTCAGATCCCATTCTGAGGCTCCATGCAGGCCCTGAAAATATCATGGTTAGGTCCTGGGTCCCTGTTAGGTCCTAGGATGTGACAGGTCTGAACCCAGGCAGCAAATGGGCTACCGGAAGGTAGAGTTGAGGGCGCAGTTTTGGATGTGGGTCAGGCTTAGTCTTTGGATTCAAGGGCCGGCCTATAGTGGGGGAGCCAAGCTTAGGTTTGGTCTCAGGATCTTCTTTGTGCAGCTCCATTCCTGCTTTAGAAATAGCATGGCCACTTTCCAAGTTCCATGGTGAAGAATCCTGCATCAGTTATGGGCTGCAAATCCGTTCTGTTCACAGACCTAAGAATTGGCCCCCCATAGGGAACGAACCTTGGCTAGGGATTAGGGTTAGGTTCCAGGATATTTCAGGGGCTGAATGAACATTATTCCGATGACCTCCCTGGAAGGGTGAGTTGAGGGCGACTTTTAGGATGCAAGACAGGCATAGGGTTTGGTTGCAGTGGACCCCCGATTTTGTATCCCAGGTTTAGATTTGACACTAGGTCTCCTTCTTAACTTCCATTCAGGCCCTGGAAATATTATGGTAAACTCCTGAGTTTCTTGCTCAACAGTTTGATGCCTTGCATTGATCCTTAGTCTTTTTTTAAATCTCAGACCTAGGAGGTGGGCCCTGTTTGAGCCAGAGCCATGGCTAGGGTTAGTTTTAGCAACCAGGAAGTGCCAAGGACAGAACCACCCACAGTACAGTGATCTCAGTGGAGGGCTGAGTTGAGGGTGCATGGTCGGGTGTGGATCAGGCTTAGAGTTGGATTCAGAAGCCAGAAGATTGGGTCAGCCAGGGTTGGGTTAGGTCCTACAATCCCCTCCTGCAACTCCATCCCAGCCATGGAAATGTTATGGTGACATTCTGGCTTCTACCCTGAAAGAGTCCATATTGGCCATTGGCCCCAAATCCATTCTTTTCTCAGACCTCTATGGTAGGCCCCCTTAGGGCCAAAGGCCTGCCTACGGTTAGGGTTAGGTCCTGGGAAGTGCCAGATGCTAAGACTGCAGCCGTGCAGTGATCTCCCCAGAGGGTTGAGTTGAAGACGTGTGGTAGGGTGTGGGCCAGGCCTCACAGGCCTCCCCTTTGTGCAACTCCATCCCTCCTTGGAAATGTCATGACCATTTTTTGTTCCCTTGGGATTAACCTGCGCTGGTCATGGCCCCAAATGTGTTCTTCCTTCAGATATAAGGGGTGGGACCCCTGAGGAAAAAGTCTGGGTAGGGTTATGGTTAGGTCTTTGGAGCTGCTGGGGCCTGAAATGACACCATTTAAGGCATCTCCCTGGAGGGATGAGTGTCAGGTACTGTTAGCATGTGGGATACCCTTAGCATTTGGTTCCAGGCTTGAGTTTTGTCACTGAATCCCCTTCTGCAACTCTCTTCTGACCCTGGAAATGTCATGGCCATCTCCTGTTTTTCTCGTTGCATAATTCTGTGCTGGTCATGGGACCCAAAGTGTTCTTTTATCTGCTTTAGTAGGTGGGCCCCTTTCGAGCTATTTTCCAATTATCAGAGAAACCACCACACACATACCACAGAAACACACTTCACATATACACTACCCACCCCAAGCTTACACCACATATACAGAAGACACATGCCACTTCCTTTGCACATACACTACATATACCACACACACTGCATATATAGATACAAACATGACACAATACACACCCCTACACCACACCTATTCTGAACACAGCCCACACTTTGTACAAACACATACATCACATAACACAAGAGTATCACACAACCACTTCATACATAAACCACACACACACCACACAAATATCTTCCACAATTTACTAAACATAATATACATATAACACACACACACACAATCCCAAACATGTAACACAAAACACACTCCACACATATAGCACATACATACCATACACGCACCACACACACCACAGTTATATTACACAAACTCCCATATGCCACACCACCAAACCATACATGCACCAATGACACAACGCATGTGCCATGCAGAAATCTACATTACACGTGGACACGAATACCACAATCACAACATATACACCACACTTACAGAACACATAAAGACACAGCACCTATAAACCACTAACACCCCATACACACACCACACATGGCAAACAAATGCCATACACAGACACAAACCACATATACACAACACATACCATAAATGCAGAAAAGACAAATGTTCTCAACCACAACCATTCCAAACATATACCAAACACACCACACATTTACCCCCTGGCTCATACCAAGACACCGCACACACCTTGTGATTAAATGTCTGAAACTACACTTTTCAAGTGTCTTTCACATTCATCTCATAGGAAGGTTGTTGAAACATTCTTTATTAGTGTGTGCTGGGAGAGCTAATATGGCAGAAGTGTATCTCATCCCTTGATATGAGATAGCTTGATAGCTAGCACATCATTCTAATACTCCAGAAATCAACCTGAAGACTGACGGACAACTACATGGAGAGAAGAAGCCACATCAACGAAGGTAGGAAGTGCAGAGAGGTGGTTTGGGGGAGAAACAGATAAAGGGTGCTGCAGAGGAGATATAGCCTGCATTGGGGAAAAGGGTGACAGAGAAAGGAGCACACAGGGGAACACACAAGGTGAGTATTTTCTCAAAGTCATGTGAAAATTTGATCATCACTCCTCATCAGGGAAATACATATCCAAACTGCAATGAGATACCACCTCACATCTGTTAGAAGGACTAAAATTAACAACACAAGAAACAACAGGTGTTGACAAGGATGTGGAGAAAGGGAAACCCTCTGACACTGTTGGTGGGAATGCAAACTGGTACAATGACTCTGGAACACAGTAAGAAGTTTCATAAACTGTTAAAAATAGTACTACCCTAGTGCACCTGGGTGTCTCAATCAGTTATGCATCTGACTCTTGCTATCCACTCAAGTCAGGATCTCAGGGTCATGGGATTGAGCCCCCTTTGGGCCCTGCACTGACATTGTGGATCTTGCCTGAAAGTCTCTCTTCCTCTCTCTCTCTGCCCCTCCCCGCTTCTTTCTCAAATAAACGAATTACTTTGAAAATCGCCCTTTAAAAAGAACTATCTTATTATCCAGCAATTGCACTTGTAGATATTTACCCAAAGGATACAAAAATAACAACTTGAAGAGATACAATGTTTTTAGCTGCATGATGAACAATAGCTAAAATGGAACAGATATAGATACAGATACAAATAGATATAAAGAGTGCACTTTGTAATGTGCACTGGGTATTGTATGGAAGGGTGGAATTATTGAATTATACCCCTGAAATTCATATTACACTTTATGTTAACTAACTGGAATTTAAATAAAAACTTTTTAAAAAATTCTATATTAGC
Organism: Panthera onca; assembly: GCF_046562875.1. Lineage (NCBI taxonomy): Eukaryota > Metazoa > Chordata > Mammalia > Carnivora > Felidae > Panthera > Panthera onca. The sequence continues at coordinate 89,588,985 of NC_138341.1, read as the reverse complement.
CATAGATAAAGGTCCTGTGCTGAAGTGCCTAAAGAATCACTGTGTTTCAAGTGACACTCTTTTTTTAAAAATATAATGTATTGTCAAACTGACTTCCATACAACACCCAGTGCTCATCCCAACAAGTGCCCTCCCCAATGCCCATCATCCATTTTGCCCCTCTCCCCCGCCCCCCATCAACCCTCAGTTTGTTCTCTGTATTTAAAAGTCTCTTATGGTTTGCCTCCCTCCCTCTCTGTAACTTTTTTCTCCTTCCTCTTCCCCTCCCCATGGTCTTCTGTTAAGTTTCTCAAGATCCACACATGAATGAAAACATATGGTATCTGTCTTTCTCTGACTGACTTATTTCACTTAGAATAATACCCTCCAGTTCCATCCATGCTGCTGCAAACGGCAATATTTCATTTTTTCCCATTGCCAAGTAGTATTCCATTGTTTGTAGCAGCACTTTCAACAATAGCCAAATTATGGAAAGAGCCTAAATGCCCATCAACTGATGAATGGATAAAGAATATGTGGTTCAAGCGACATTCTTGTCCCTCATAGACATATATAGTAACACTTTCCCCACAACATCTCTGTGTAAACCCTTATGCTTTACTGCTGAAAAGTACCCTTTGTTCCCAAAGGGTTTTGAAAGCTTCTTGGGGATATGTAGTCAAAAGTATTCTTAAACCCATGTGTAGAAGTACTAGGAAATGGCCTAGCTTTAGGTGCCTAAAGGTACAGTGTGATAATGCATTCTTCACACAGCATTAAGTGTATATATAGTAGGAACTATTGTTTAAACCCTCTGTATTTGCACGAGGGAATGTCCATGTTCTTTGTTCCCAGAAAAAATGCTTTTCTTTTTCTTCTTTTTAAAAATTTTGTTTTAATGTTTATTTCTGAGACAGAGAGAGACAGAGCATGAGCAGGGGAGGGGCAGAGAGAGAGGGAGACATGGAATCAGAAGCAGGCTCCAGGCTCTGAGCTGTCAGCACAGAGCCCGACACGGGGCTCAAACTCACAAACTGTGAGATCATGACCTGAGCCGAAGTTGGTCGCTCAGACAACGGAGCCACCCAGGTACCCCAAAAAATGCTTTTCTTAAAGCATTTGTGAATTACTTTCTCATAAATATCCAGTAAGAAGTTTACCTTCATCCATCTATATAAGAATTTTGGAAGGCACATATACTGAACTACCTGAAATAGCTGTATTCTAAATGAGGATTTCAAATTCCTTTTCATTACATATAAGTACAAGTGTTCTTAAACTTGTTTTTATGAATGCTACGGAAGGGACTTATATTTAACTGCCTAACTACAATGTGCTTAATACATCTTTAATTTGGTGTTTAATTTGTATCTAGTTGGGTATTTTGTTTAAAGTTTCTTTATTATCAAATAGCTATGCACTTAATTGCCACAAACACCATTGTGGCTGAGGCAATTTGAGTTAGCTTCTTAGATTCATCCAATAAGAAGTGTGCTTCAATCCTCTGAATAATCACTAGGGACTGTACAGGTGCTTTGCCTGAAACAGCCATGCACTCAGTAAAATCTCTAATATTAAAAAAAAAAATGAAATAACAAGTTTCTTCGTATAAACTCCTATGCTTAATGGCTTAAAACTACCCTGTTTCAAGACTGGTTAATGACTTTCAATACAGGCAAATACACTCATTGGAACACTCTATACGAGAAAGAGGAAATGGCCAAGGGTTTAAGTGCTTAAAAGTACAGTGTTCTCTGTAAGGCTTTCACGTGGGATTTCACGTATATGTAGTTGGGCCATTTGTTTAAATACTCCATATTTGTGAGAGGCTGATGGCAATGTGTTTAACTTCCTAAAAGTAAAGGCTGTATGTCAAGTGGCTTGCATAGGCCTCTTACACAGAAAAGAAGTGCTTAGAGTAAAGCCCTAGAGAATGGATATGGCCTTAACTCCTTGAATCTGCAGTGTACCTAAACTCAGTTAGCCTTTTTGGTCAATGTAGGATGAAGTTCTAACACCTGTGTATGCAAACTAAGGACTGGTCTGCTTAATTTTCTAAAACTACTTTGCTGAATGTGTCTTACATGTAGCTTTTCACATACATCTCACTGGAACATTTATTGAAACAGTATATATTAGCAATATAAATGGCCATGTGCTTTACCTCCTAAACACATACTGTGCTTCAAGTGGCTGTCAATTCCCTCTTTAAAGTGTTTTTTTTTTCATTTTTTTATTATTTATTTAATTCCATTTAGTAAAAATACAGTGTTATATTAGTTTCAAGTGTATAATCAGAGTGATTCAACACTTCCATATATATCACCCAGTGCTTATCATGAGAAGTGCACTACTTACACCCCAAGACTATTTAACCCATCTCTCCATCCCTTACCTTCTGGTAACTATTAGTTTGTTCTCTACAGTTTAGAGTCTAATTCTGGGCTTGTCTCTTTCTTTCCCCTTCGTGTGTTGCTCATATATGTTTCACTTAGATTGCTGGCCCTGTTCTTTCATGGGGGATAAATTTCTCTGTCTTCTCACTTTCTCTATGTCTCCCTGTCTGTTTCTGTATACAATATATGTTAATAATACAGAAAGGCCATGTGCTTAACTTCCAGAAGCAATACTGGACCCGAAGCATATTTGAGTTGGCATCTTCAATTTTTCCAGTAAGTACTGTGCTTAAGTAATTCTGAATAAGAAGTAGGAATGCCCTTGTGCTTAACTGCCTGAAAGATCTGTGCGTTCCATAGGGATTTCATTAACTTTTAGGTTCGTGTGGTAGCAAGTCCTCCTAAACTTCATATAAATAGAATGGAAGGACTTTATGCTTAACTGCCCCCAAGTACACTGTTTGTAAAGGGTCCGGAGGTTCCACTTAGACATTCGTACAAGAAGTACTTCTTCATCCTTCTGTGTAAGTTCTAGAGCATGGCGGTGAGCCTGAAATTGCAGTGTGCTTAAGGCAGATGTCAATTAGTGTTTCAGATAAATGTAGTAAGAAGTGTCCTTAACCTCTCTCTCTGTAAACTCTAGCAAGGGGCCTTGGGCTTAAGTGTCAGAAACTTCATTGTGCTTATAGCATCATTCCTGTAGCCCTCATACATATCATAGGATCTTTTGTTGAAGCACTGTCTATTAACAGTAGAAAATGACCATGTTCTTAACTGCCTAAAACTACCTGGTGCTTCAGATATTCTTCATGTAGTCTTTGGCATAAGTCTCATAGGAGCTTTCATTGAAACACCATGTTAGCAAATGGAATGGCCATGTACTTCTCTGCCTAACTATGCTGTGCTTCAAGCCTAGTTCAAAAAGATTTTTGGATACACACAGTCATAACTAGTCTGACTCTGGTGTAGAAGCTCTGGAAATGCTTTTGCTCTTACGTATCTAAAAGTACACTCGGGTTAATGCATCTTTCGTGTCACTTATAATGGACATCTTGTATAAACTTTTCTGTAAACCCTGTCTATTTAGCCTTAGGAAATGCTCTTGTTTTTTTTATAAGATGATCTTTTTTTTTTTTTATTTTTTATTTTTTTTTTATTTATTTTTGGGACAGAGAGAGACAGAGCATGAACGGGGGAGGGGCAGAGAGAGAGGGAGACACAGAATCGGAAACAGGCTCCAGGCTCCGAGCCATCAGCCCAGAGCCTGACGCGGGGCTCGAACTCACGGACCGCGAGATCGTGACCTGGCTGAAGTCGGACGCTTAACCGACTGCGCCACCCAGGCGCCCCAAGGATAAGAACCATACGATTGCATCAATAGATGCAGAAAAGAACATTTGACAAAATACAGCATACTTTCTTCATAAAAACCCTTAAGAAAGTGGGGATAGAAGGAACTTACATCCACATCACAGAGGCCTTATATGAAAGACCTCAGCTAATATCCTTGATGGGGGAAAGCTGAGAGTTTTCCCCCTAAGGTCAGGAACATGACAGGGCTGTCCACTCTCACCACTGTTGTTCAACATAGTACTGGGATCCCTAGCCTCAGCAATCAGACAAAATTAAGAAAGAAAAGGCATGCAAACTGGCAAGGAAGAGGTCAAACATTCACTCTTCACAGATGACATGATACTCTATAGGAAAATCCAAAAGACTCTACCAAAAACCTGCAAGAACTGATATGTGAATTCACCAATGCTACAGGATATAAAATCAAGGTACAGAAATTAGCTCCATTTCTTTACACCAATAATGAAGCAGCAGAAAGGGATATGAAAAAATTAATCACATTTACAATTTCACCAAAAACCATAACATGCTTAGGAATAAACCTAGCCAAAAAGGTAAAATACCCGTACACTGAAAACTATAGAAAGCTTATGAAGGAAATGGAAGAATTATTCCATGGAATAATGGAAATGGAAAAATTATTCCATGTCCATGGGTTGGAAGAACAAATATTGTTAAAATGTAGATACTACCCAAAGCCATCCTCACATTAAATGCAATCCCATCAAAATAACACCAGCATTCTTCACAGAGCTAGAGCAAGCAATCATAAAATTTGCATGGAAACGCAAAAGAATCGAAATAGCCAAAGAAGTGTTGAAAAAGGAAACCAATGTGACAATAAATTTCATATTAAGAAAAACTACAACGATAAAACCTCCAAACAAAATAAATAAAAGCCATGACAAATGTTTTAACTCTAGGTTATAAAAACATTTTTAAAGATATGACACCAAAATAAATGTCCATGAAAGAATAATAAATTGGACTTTATTAAAATTAAGTCCTCTGAGAAACACTTTAAAAAAGAATCAACAAAGTTTTTGACTGGGAGACAATTTTACAAACATAAAAAAAAGAAAGAAAGAAAGAAAACCAAAGCTGGAGGCTCCACAATCCCAGACTTTAAGCTGTATTACAAAGCTATAATAATCAACACAGTATGGTAGTACACAAAAACAGAAACATAGATAAAGGGAATAAAATAGAGAATTCAGAAATGGACCCACAAATATATAGAAAATTAAACTTTGTCAAGCAGGACAGTATCCAATGGAAAAAAGACGGTCTCTTTAGCAAATGATGCTAGGAGAACTGGAGAGCAACATGCAACATGAAGAATGAAACTGGACCAATTTCTAACACCACACACAAAAATAAATTCAAAATGGATGAGAGACCTAAATGTGAGACAGAAACCTACAAGTAGGTTTCAAGACAGGAAATTCTACTGCTGTAAAACTGTCTGTAAAAACAGACAGCAACCTCTTTGACCTGGGCTTCCACAACTTGTTACTTTACATGTCTCCAGAGACAAGGGAAATAAAAGCTAAAATGAACTATTGAGATCTCATCAAGACAAAAAGCTGCTGCACAGTGAAGGCAACAATCAACAAAACTAAAAGTCAACCAACGCAATGGGAGAAAATATTTGCACATGACATCAGATAAAGGGTTATTATCCAAAATCTCTAAAGAATTACCAAACTCAACACTCACAAAGCAAATAATCCAGTGAAGGAATGGGCAGAAGACATGAATAGACACTTTTCCAAAGAAGACATCCAGAAGGCTACCAGACACATTAGAAGATGCTCAACATCACTCACAGAAAAAAAAAAAACAAATGAAAACCACAATGAGATACCACCTCACTCCTGTCAGAATGGCTAAAATTAAGAACTCAGGCCACAACAGATGACGATGAGGATGCAGACAAAGGTGAACACTTTTGCACTCTTGGTGGGAATGCAAACTGGTGCAACCATGCTGGAAAACAGTATAGAGGTTCCTTGAAACATTAACATTAGAACTACTCTATATTTTCCAATAGCACTTGAAGCTTTGATACTTGATGGTTGTAAATGACCAAGTGTTGCTTAATCCATGAAAGACATGTTGCAATTTTTTTCAAAGAACTTTTAAGTGCAGTCCTGAATCCACATCACGTGTTTAACATAATTATTGTGAGGAGACCCCGTGTTGTATGAAAGTATGTAATCACAATATTGTACACTTGAAATGAATATTAGACTGTGTGTTAGCTAACGGGAATTTAAATAAAAAAATTAAAAATAAATAAATAAATAACTTTTAAGACACTTAACCTAAAAGAATTGAAAAACCAAGGGGCATAGCTCTCCTTTTAATTATTTCAGAAAAATTATCTTACAAATGTAAATTTCATGGGGAGTTGCCTTTTATTTGACTACAGGGGTATGATCTGCTTTTTCCATATTACCATACTTATTTTTGCCTTGTACATTTTCACTCATCTTCAGTGTAGATTTATATTCACCTTGAGGAGACCAAGTAAGCATATTCTAGTCTTTAATCTCAATGGCACTCATTAATTCTAAGTCACATTTTAGTGCTTTCCTCTAGACGAATTGTGTGAGTGTATCACCATATCCTCTCTACTATGACTTGCAGTTTTCTTCTCCACAAGTATACACATCCCTGGGTAAGCATGAAGCAGTTAGTAACTGGCTTCTTATCAATAGAGCACAAAGTGATGAGATATCATGTCTACGTTTAAAAAACATCAAAGCTATTATGTCCCTGTTTCTCTCTCTTCATTGATTTCTCTCTCTCCCTTCCCCTTTCTCTACCTCTCTCTCCCCTCCCCTTTCCCTAACTCTCCCTCCACTTCTCTTTCTTCCTCTCCCTCTCCTTTTCTCTCCCTCTCCTTCTTCCCATGTCCCTCTCCCCTTCCTTCTCCCTCTCCATCCCTCTCTCTTTCTCTCTCTCTCCATGCCAATGTGCCCCCCTCCCCGTTTCCCTCATTTTTCATTGCCTTGTAATGGGAAAAAGCACTGATGTTAACATTGATTCCATGGACAGGCACATATAGGACAGAAGAGAGAGAAACCACATGCTAACAGGCAGAATGGAAGTCATGCTCTGAGAGCAAACTGAATCCTGACAATAGTCACATGAATGAGCTTGAGAGGAAATATTCAGTTGAGCCTCAGTTGAGACCACTGCTCCAACTTCATTGAGACCTAGAAATAGAGCGCCCAGCCTTGTTTTGCCAGGATTACTAGTTTCCAGTTTATGAGCTATTCAATATTCATGGTTTGGAGGTGCTGAGTTTTGTAGACTGTTGCAGGGAGGAATTGATTGTTAAAAGTCTATCAGACCCAAGGATGAGACCCAACTATCCATCCCCATCTCCTTTCTCATTTCCCAGGTCCCCTCCAGCCAAACTGACTGCCTTCCTTACCTCCTTTGGTCAAATTCACTTCTCTCAGTGAGCCTCTCACCCACGTGACTTGTCCTTGACTCACTGCTCCCAGATGTGTGCAGGGCTGGCTCCCTCTTCCTATTCTGGTTCCAGTAAGAATCTCAAGTGAGGCCTTTCAAACCCTCCTACACAGTGGCTCGCCAGACCTCCCTCACTGCACCCTGCTTTGTTTTTGTCTTAATTGCTATTTTTTTTTGGTCATGTTTTTGCTTTTGTAACTTTCACCCTTGGACTACGAGTTCTTGACAGGCCGAGAACACTTGTTCAATTACAGCACCACACTTAGGTGAACCAAGGTACTTGGCACTGGGTGGGTGCTCAGGGCATAGTGGCTGAATAAACTGAAAGATTGTCGAGTCCCCCTTTCCTCATTCTGACCAGCTCAGTCTGTGGAGATGGTCACTCATAATAATAGGTGCCTGATGTTTCTGAGGCAGGGGAAAGGTCAGAATGACCTCTGTATGATTCTTCCCTCCAGCTGCTGTAACAAATCTGAGCACAAACACATTCAGGAGGCTGCCTCCCCTTTGGTGGCCAGCACTAGCACTTAATCCCCACAGAGGAAACTTTATTTGGGTATCCTCAACGCAGAGTGTCTCCTGAACACCAGTGATAAAAGAGAAGACACTCAGTTTATGGACAAGGAAACTGAGTCCTTTCAAACTATGGTCCCCATTTTACTGTGGCCTAGCGTGTGTGCTCATCCTAGTCCTAAGAGCTGAGAATGGTGGGCGATAGGACCTCAGACTCTTCTCCAGAGACTACTATGGAGATGGCCTGTTCCCCTGCGAGACTATGGGAACTTTAAGAATCCCCTTCATGCTATGGAATTTTGTACATGTTGCCAGGAGAATAAATGTCCCTGCTCCATGTCAGATCTGTCTCCAAGTCTTTCCTCCTTTTTCCCTAACACTTACAGGCTATAAGCCCTTCCTTAACCACCATTCCATTATCTCCAGTGATGAATCCGTTTCTGTGTATGCATGTCTGTGTGCTCAGTTTAATGTGGAGAGGAGAATGATCTAAATTGGGAGGAGTTAGGTAGGGCTCACCAGGATCCTAAAGGCTCTCTTTCCAAAGCAAACTGGATAGACAGTGTTGAGCTTTGGCCTAGAAAGCCATATTCCTCATTTTTCTTCTGGACTCTGCTCACATACTGTGCCCTAAGCCAGTCTCAGCCTATTCCTTGGCCTCAGTTTTGCAAATATACAAAGGGTTGAATGTGGACTGCATAAATGCATGTGTAGGGGGATATGTTCTCAGACTCCATCAACACTAGATTCATCTGAGCAAACTGAGGCAGACACAGATGCACAGGCCTTTCTAACATGGGTAAATGACAAAGGACATACAGCAGGAGTGGAAAGGACTCATGCCTGGGACCTGTGTTTAGTTTCTATGTAAAGTAAGAATAAATTTGTGCAATGTTGAAAAATATTATTTTTATGCACATTGTTACAGCAGCCAACCTTAAATGATAGAAGTCTGGGGAGAAGTTAAGATGGCAGTGAAGTAGGTGGAACCTGGGCTAGTCTCATCCCTCGAACACAGATCAACACTATATCTCTTTTGAATACCTGGAAATTGATCTAAAGGTTAAGAGAACAATATGCATAATTTGAGGGAGAGAACATGGCAGGTACAAGGTGTGGAGTGGAGATTTGGGGGAGAGTAAAGCTTCAGTGCCACAGATGGGTGGGAGCCCTTTGCACAGGGAGGAGAAAGAAAGAGGGGGAGAGAACAGTGTATTGGGTTCACACAAGAAAAACACCCCCCCCCAAACCATTGATCAGGGAATTGTGAAGAAGTGAATATTGCAAGTTTTTGCAAACAGTGTAGCTGAAGTTCTGAGTTTTTGGAAGTCTGCATCATTTACTAGAGTAGGCCTTGGTAGGCAGTGGTACTCAATCTCCTGGGTTGCACTGGGATAGAAAGGTCCCCTTCCCTCAGTGCATTTACAGGAGGGTATATTGGCTCTTCAAGGACAAAAGACATGGCCGGCACCTTTGAGAGGGTATTGAATAGCAGGGGACAGAGACACATGCAGAGGGAAAATAAAGTGGTTACAGCTTTTTGCTGTGCTTCAACATAAACTTTAGACACGTTTGCAGCCCAAGGACTGCTTTTCTTGGACAGAAAAGTGCCAGTGCAACACTGCAAAGCTCTCCTCTGGAAAGGGGGAAGCAGGTTTACACCTTGCCCGTCCTTTCAAATTTGGAATTTTGAATCCCAGTCACACACCAGAGATAAACACAGGAGAGCTACGGCACTGGCATGTCCATGGTCTGGGCACAGAAGGGTTAAGGGCAGGGATCTGAGAGAAGCCTGGGACAGAGAAGGGAAGATCGTTTATCTGTGAGGGCTACCTAAACAGTGGCAGGCATCAGGTCCCCTACCCAGGAAAAATAGAGCAGGGTAATGCCATCTTCTCCCACCCACCAGCATGGTAAGCCTTCAGTGAGTAGCACAGCACCTCCAGTTGAGGCTGGAGCTGCTTACACCAAACCCCGCCCTCTGACAGGGTCATCTTTACAAGAGCAGGTATGATGGGCAGCAGGCCTCTCCCCCAGAGGACCAACACAGCTATACAAGGCCTTCCACATGCACTTAATCTACTGATCATAGACTGCTCTAAAGCCTTGTGGTGACTGGGTGGCTCAGTTGGTTGAGCGTCCAACTTCAGCTCAGGTCATGATCTCATGGCTCATAAGTTTGAGCCCCATGTTGGGCTCTGTGCTGACAACTCAGAGCCTGGAGCCTGATTTGGATTTGGTGTCTTCCATTCTCTCTGCCCCTAACTGCTCATGCTCTATCTCCCTCACTCTCTCAAAACAAAGTAAACATTAAAAAACAAACAAAAAACAACAAAAAAATAATGCTCCAAAGCCTCAATTTCAGTGTTTTGGTTCTGGTGGAAATAGGACCAGGCATTTTTTTTTTCTTGAAAAAAAAATTGCAGTTCTTTTGTTTTTTTATTAGTTTTATTTTAATTTCCTATATCTCATTTTTTTTTTTTTTTGGAAAGGCTACTTTTTCTTTCTTTCTTTCTTTCTTTCTTTCTTCCTTTTTTTTTCTTCTCCTTTTTGGCTATCTTATCCTTTGGAATTAGGCTTATGGTTTTTTGTTTGTGTGTTTGTTTTTCTATTTTTGTTCCTTTACTTTTTTCTTTTTGGATGAGGCTTTTATTTATTTATTTATTTATTTTATTTTTTTTTTAATTTTTTTTTTCAATGTTTTTTATTTATTTTTGGGACAGAGAGAGACAGAGCATGAACGGGGGAGGGGCAGAGAGAGAGGGAGACACAGAATCGGAAACAGGCTCCAGGCTCCGAGCCATCAGCCCAGAGCCTGACGCGGGGCTCGAACTCACGGACCGCGAGATCGTGACCTGGCTGAAGTCGGACGCTCAACCGACTGCGCCACCCAGGCGCCCCTAGGCTTTTATTTTTTTAAATCGGGCTTATTATCTATTTTAAATTGGGCTTAATGTTTACTTTTGAGCGAGTGAGTGAGAGCGAGAGAGAGACGGGGGGAGGGGCAGAGAGAGAGAGAGAGAAAGAGAGAGATACACAACACAGAATCCAAAAGAGTCTCCAGGCTCTGAAATATCAGCACAGGGCTGACCCAGGGCTCAAACCTAAGAACCAGGAGATCATGACCTGAGCTGAAGTTGAACACTTAACTGAGCCACCAAGGAGCTCCAAATCAGGCTTATTTAAAAAGAACAAATCAAAGCACATCTAGTCAAAGTTCCAAACACTTCCCACTGCAAGCAAGGAGGAACTCTGCAGAGGACTGGGCTGGAGGAAAGAGCAGCCAAATCACAACAGCAGAGTGCACACAGCATATACCATAAACACGTCCCGAAGTGCCAGGCCCTTGACAGTGTATAATCCCTTCTTAATATAGTGTTACACCAAGAATAGAAAACATAACAAGCTTTCACAACACGACAAAGACTGAAACCTAGACAAAATGACAAGACAGAGGAATTCTCCCCTCAAGATGAAGAAGAAACCACACCCAGGATTTTGCTCAAAACAGATAGAAGTAAAATATCTGAAGAATAATTTAGAAGAGCAGACCTAAGAATGCCTGCTGGACTTGAAAAAAAAAAAACCATAGAAGACTTCAGAGAAACCTGTGCTGCAGAAATAAAACACCTAAAAAGTAGTCAGGCTGAAATAAAACATGCTATAACTGAGATGCAAAATTGACTCATTGTAATTATAATGAAGATGGAAGAAGCAGAGGACAAAATAGGTGCTATAGAGGATAAAATTTTGGAAAATAATGAAGTTGAGAAGGAGAGGGAAAGAAAACTATTGGGTCACAAATATAGACTAAGAGAAATAAGCAATTCTATAAAGTGTAATAATACCCTTATCATAGGAGTGTCAGAAGAATGGGGAAAAGGGACAGCAAGTTTATTTGAACAAATTATAGCTGAGGCCTTCCCCAATCTGGGGAAGGGAGCAGCCATTCAAGCCCAAGAGGCACACAGTGAACTCCCCTCAATATCAATAAAACAGGTCCACACAAAAATATATCATAGTGAAACTTGCAAAATGCAAAGAAAAAGAGAATTCTGAAAGAAGCTAAAGAAAAAACGTCCTTAACCTATAAGGGTAGATCTATAAGGTTAACAGCAGACCTGTCTATAGAAACTTGGCAGGCCATAAGGGTGCGGTATGATATATTTAATGTGCTAAATGGGGAAAATATGCAGCCAAGAATACTTTATCAAGCAAGGCTGTCATTCAGAATAGGAGAGAGAAAGAGTTTCCAAGACAAGTAAACACTAAAGGAGTTATTGAGCACCAAACCAGCTCTGCAAGAATTGTTAAAGGGGACATTTTGAGTGGGAAAGAGAGGCCAAAGGCAACGAAGACTAGAAAGGAACAGAGACATTCTACAGGAACAGCAACATTACAGGTAATACAATGGCACTGAATTCATATCTATCAATAATTATTTGAATGTAAATGGGCTAAATGCTCCAGTCAAAAGACATAGCATATCAGAATGGATTAAAAAAATCAAGAACCATTGAAATGGTGCCTATAAAAGACTCGTTTTAGACCCAAAGACACATTGAGATAGAAGGTGAAGGGGTGGAGGGCCATTTGTCATGCTAATGGACATCAGAGGAAAGCTGGAGTAGCAATACATATATCAGACAAACTAGATTTTAAATGAAAGATTGTAATAAGTGATGAAGAAAGTCCTAATCGCTTCTCGGCCTTTTGGCTAAGATCAAGTGTAGAAAGTCTTATGTCATAATAAAGAAGTCTATCAAAGAAGAAGATCTAACAATTGTTAATATTTATGCCCCCAGCTAGGTACAGCCAATTATAGAAACCAATTAATAACAAACTTAAAGAAACATATTGATAATAATACAATAATAGTAAAGGACTTTAACACCCCACTTACATCAAAAGATAGATCATCTTAGCAGAAGATCAACAAAGAAACAATGGCTTTGAATGACACACTAGACCACACGGACTTAACAGATATATTCAGAGCATTTCACCCTAAAGCAGCAAAACACACACTCTTTTTGAATGCACACGCCACATTCTCCAGAGTAGATTATACTAGGTCACAAATCAGCCCTCTTATATTCAGACCACAATGCTATGAAACCTGAAGTCAACCAAAAGAAAAAAAAAATGGGAAACACCACCAATACATGGATATTAAAGAACATCTGACAAAGAATACATTGGTTTACCAGGAAATCAAAGAGTAATAAATAAAAGAATCATTTTTAAAAAATACATGGAAGCCAATGAAAATGAAAACATGACAGTCCAAAACCTTTACTATGTGGCCAGGCGGTAATAAGAGGGAAGTATATAACAATCCAGGCATTCCTCCAGAAAGAAGGAAAGTCTCATGTACACAACCAAATCTCACACATCAAAGAGTTGGAAAAAGAAGAGCAAATAAAGCTCAATGCCAGCAGAAGAAGGGAAATAATAAAGATTTTTAACTCTCTTGAGTTAGCTGCCTCCTGTTTGCAGGACATTGATGAGACAGGGTGACTTGAATATTGCCTCTGCTTTTCGGGACATAAGCATCAAATAGTGTTGGGTGTCCTCAGTAACGGATTATTTCTCAGTAGTTGGCTGTGTAGTCCTACAGCTCTAATGTGGGTCTTGTGTTAGAAGAACAGCAGTCAATTGACATAAAATAGCCTTGTTTCTGAATATAAAAGAGGGAAATTACTGCCCAGGTTCTTAGCATATCTTTTCTGTCACAGCTATTGCAGCATTAACTTCACACAGCTGGGTTGTTTGGAATTTATTTATGTATTCAGTTATCGTTTCAAAAAGGACTTACTGGATGCCTAGCGTATACAAGACACTGTGCTCAGATAACTTCAAAGGTGAATAAGTCTCAGCCCCTGCCTTCAAAACTTTATAGGCTACTAAGGAAGACATTAAAAAAAAGCATTGCATATTAGGAAAATGTGCACATGGCTGTGATCTCACCTACAATGAAGTTATACTAATTAGGATGTTTTCCACTTTAAGTAACACAAACCCAACTCAACTTGGTATTTTATTTTATTTTTTAATTAATTACTTATTTTTTTAGTTTACATCCAAGTTAGCATATAGTACAACAATGACTTCAGGAGATTCCTTAAGCCCCTTACCCATTTAGCCCATTCCCCTTCCCACAACCCCTCCAACAACCCTCTGTTTGTTCTCTATATTTGAGTCTCTTATGTTTTGTCCCCCTCCCTGTTTTTATATTATTTTTGCTTCCCTTCCCTTAAGTTTATCTGTTTTGTATCTTAAATTCTTCATATGACTTCAGTCATATGAGATTTATCTTTCTCTAATTTCACTTAGCATAATACACTCTAGTTCCATCCGCATAGTTGCAAATGGCAAGATTTCATTTTTTATTGGAGAATAATAATCCATTGTATATGTATACCACCTCTTCTTTATCCATACATCCATCAATGGACATGAGGACTTTTACCATACTTTGTCTATTGTTGATAGTGCTGCTATAAACATGGGGGTGCATGTGCCCCTTCGAAACAGCACACCTGTATCCCTTGGATAAACACCTAATAGTGTAATTGCTGGGTCGTAGGGTAGTTCTACTTTTAATTTTTTGAGGAACCTCCATACTGTTTTCCAGAATGGCTGCACCAGTTTGCATTCCCACCAGCAGTGCAAAAGAGATCCTCTTTCTCCTCATCCTCGCCAACATCTGTTGTTGCCTGAGTTGTTAGTGTTAGCCATTCTACATTGACAGGTGTGAGGTGGTATCTCATTGTGGTTTTGATTTGTATTTCCCTGGTGAGTGACGTTGAGCATTTTTTCATGTGTGTGCCATCTGGATATCTTCTTTAGAGAAGTGTCTATTCATGGTTTCTTCACATTTCTTCACTGGATTAATGAGTGTGTGTGTGTGTGTGTTGTGTGTGTGTGTGTGTGTGTGTTGAGTTTGATAAGTTCTTTATAGATTTGGATACTAACCCTTTATCTGCTATGTCATTTGCAAATATCTTCTCCCATTCCATCGGCTGCCTTTTAGTTGTGCTAATTGTTTCCTTTGCTGTGCAGAAGCTTTTTATTTTGATGAGGTCCCAAAAGTTCATTTTCAACTTTGTATATTAAAAAAGGAGTGTATTGGCTCACCAAAGTAAAAAGTCCAGAGGTAATTAGCTTCAAGCAAGGCTTGATCAAGGCACAAAAATGTGATAAGAACCAGGCTCTTATCTCCTTTCCTTCACTAAGAGCCCACTTCTCTGTAGGCCCTTTTGTCATAGTCTCAAGATAGCTGCTAACTATTCTCAAGATTACATGCTTCTAGACTAAAGATAGCAGGAAAGAGTGAATTCTCTTCCCTTTTATTTTTAGCACAAATAAAATTTCATGGTCTTGTTAATTCTATTGGCTGATGAATTAAGTGATTATCTCTAAAAATTATTTAGAGCGGGAATGGGATGTGTTGATTTTTTTAATTTGGTCAGTGCTTACTCCTTTCCCTCACCATCCCCCAAGTCACAGATGGGATCAGTTCAACCAAATTATAGTGTTGGTCATTTGAGGATAATATGAGAAAGGGTGATGTGGCTGGGAGAAGGAGGTCTCAGGATTGGGTCTAATTAAATTGCGATTTGCTTTTCCTGGAACCAATTTCTTGGACAAGATTGAGTATGTGGGAGTCAGACGGCCAAGCTAAACTGTAGCCTAAAGGTTGAGGGTGACTTGGAAGAGGTTGGTCCCATCAGAAGAGCTTGGGGATCTATCATTCTGTTCAGTGATGAGATTAAAACTTCACAGTAAGTTCAGCAGGGGGAAGCTTAATATGAAGAACTGTTAACTCCAATAGCAGAGTAGAGTTATAATGGTTTGGGTAGCAGGAAGAGAGCTCTAAGCAACATAGGAATAGCAGATATAAGGAGCAGCTGCTACCCCAAAGACTGGAATGGAGCACTTCAGGGAGACCATCCCAGCCACTCTGAGCTGGGGCCAAGATCCAGATATTCCTACCTCACTGGGTGACAGAGAGGTCACCGAGGTGCCACACAAGCTAATGGAACTTGCTGGAAATCTGCCCTTAGTGTGCTCATGGGGTGCTTGTGCCATAATAAAGGAGATAGATTCAGGTCAGACAACAGACTTCAGCTACAGAGAGCTTCACACACCAAGGGAAGGAACCAAGGGATGAGAGCAAGAGAAGGGACTTGGGGTGTTCTCAATAATATAATTGATTCTGTCTTGCTGGAGCATACAGGGCAAGGTGGGGAGAGGCACTAACAAAGTTGGATGGGGCAATACAAGTTGTTTAGTGCCTCAGATAACATGAGGATTCATTTGGACTCTGTGTGGATTATGGGGAGCCACTGAGTACTTGTAAGCCTTAGAATCAGATTTGGGATTTATATCAATAGTTTTGGTAGCAATATGGAGAAAGAATTAGAAAAGGGGTGCATCCGAGCAAGGAGACAGATGAAGAGACCAGTGAAATTATCCAGGCCAGTGACTGAAAGGCAGGTGAAGGCAGTGGCAGTGCATGTTGTGAAAAGGAGGTAGGTTTTAAAGATATTAAAGAGGTGGAATGACTAGATCCTGGAGACTGATCAGATGGGGCAAGGCTCTTAATGAGTGTTCATCGTCAACTGATCAGTACAACCCAAACCCAAACTCCATCAACGTCATAAACCTATCCTTTCTGGGAAACTGAGACAGTAGAGCTGGAGAGTTAAAAGCACGAACTCTGGCGCAGACTACCTTGGTTCAAATCCAGGTTCCCAACTCACTTGCTGTGAGACCTCTTGGGAAGCTAGTGTAACCACCCTGACCTCAGTATATCCTGCATAAAGTAAAAAATAGGAAAGCTATCCACTGAAAAGAGCTGTTTTCTGGGACGAAATTACGTATATATAAGCCATTTAGAACAGTGTCTGGTACATCCCATAAGTACTCAGTGGCACTGGCTAGTGTCATTTTTCTTGCAGCAGCTGAAAATAACTTTGGGAATATAAGCTGTATTATTGTGCTTTATAAAACATGACACGTTAAGAATACATGACAATAGCATTTAAGCATTCTTGCTTTCTGATGAAATCATTTTCTTCACTTGTTAACAAGAAGACAAAATTTAATCAGGAGGAGCGGCTTATGAAGGAAAGAAAATATTTAATCAAGAAGGCCAGCTTTAGGGAGCATCTGGGTGGCTCAGTTGGTTAAGTGTCCGACTTTGGCTCAGGTCATGATCTCATGGTTCATGGGTTCAAGCCCCGTGTAGGGCTCTGTGCAGACAGCTGGGAGCCTGGAGTCTGCTTTGAATTCTATGTCTCCCTCTCTCTCTGTCCCTCCCCTACTTGCACTCTGTTTCTGTCTCTCAAAAATAAATAATTGTTAAAAAGTTTCTTTTTTAAAAAAAAAAGCCAGAGTTAGGCAGAGACATAAAATATGATGGTGCTGTGGTATCGCAGTCAAACCAGAGTACATGATTAAACAAGTAAAGTAATAGAATGTGGAATCTTACATCTACTTAGCCAACTACTGGAATCTTAGCCAACTACTGTTTCCAAGATACTATATATTTTTGAATGTTTATTTATTTATTTTGAGAGAAAGAGAGAGTGAGAAAGAGGCAGAGAATTCCAAGCAGGCTCTGTGCAGAACCTGACACAGGGCTCTATCCCATGAACAGTGAGATCACGACTTGAGCTGAAACCCAGAATCAGATGCTTAACCGACTGGGCCACCCAGGTGCCCCCAAGACAATATTTTTAATTTAGCTGTAAAACTAGATCCTAATAAGAGAATTATATAAGACTTATTAAATAGTTTAGTTCAGGTCACTTAAAATCCAATCAACCCCATATCTATGGGAGGATCCTGAAATGAGGTTAGTCTGTCCCAACAGGATTGAGGATCCTTACGCCCTGATTTGTGGCCCTGGTATGGATGGTAAATATTGATGGGAGAGCCAGGTGACACTGTCCAGGGGGGGTGAAGGATCGACTCCTCAGTTCAGTACCCCCATCCCTATATATCTGCCTGACTCCTAGGAGCTGCTTAATAAGTATTGAATGACTACATGAATTCAGACTACTTTCGTATAATGAAGTAAATACAAGAAGTTCCAATCAGGAAAATGGGAGACTGATTTAAAGAGCTGGTTGCCAACAATTTGACAAAGCTGTAGTCTGTGGAAGGCAGGCTTGCTTTAGGAATGGGGATAGAGGCTATTTTGAACAATCTCTGTGAAAAGACCAAGATTTTAAGAGTTTTAGGTGACAAGCTCCGAAAATAATACCTAAATCCACTAACAAGGGAGGAAATTTTAATATCTTTTCTAGCTCTTTGAGTCTTTTCAGCTGTACCCTGCCCAAACTGCCAATATTAAGGACAGGTTTACCTGGTTGAGCAAAGAGTTCTCACTTTGGTGTTCACAGCTGGGCCTGCTGTGGGAGGAGAACACTTAATTGTGATATCCAGGACTCCAAGGGCGTTCTTAAGAAGGGAAGCTATGGCTGCTGCCTCTAAAGGCTTCCTTTATCAGCTCATTGGAAAAGACTTCCCAGTTCTGGACAGGTGCGTCTCTCAAGCATCCCCCTTATAACACCTCCCAGGAGCTCTGCTCTGCTTAGAGTCCTCGCTGGCAGGCCTTCACTGTGAGGCTTCCACTCTCCCAAGTGCCTGGTCTGCAGATGTTCCAAGCGCCTTGCCTCTTGGAAATTATTTGGGAAAACCTCTTCATTAGATACTTTCCTTAACAGATACTCCGATACTTAGCTAGACGCTGAGTGGCAGGTCAGTGTCTCTGTTTAAGGAGCTAATTCTTGCCGGTTATTCTAAGTGTTTGCTATTTTGCATTTCTTTCTTTCCTTTCCTACATATACAGAATATGTAGTTTGAGAAAAGAGTACAGAAGTCTTTGTTCCATTTCTGTCATATACTTGGATCTATTCAAGTTCTCTGTTTCTTTTTACATTCCTATTGGCATTTTATATATTTAGAATTTATTGCAGATACATTTAAAATTCATTAGCATGAGAGGTTTTATCTTCATCTTTTTTATCTTACTGTTTAAATTATCTCTTGTTGATAGCCTCTTGTGGGGTCTGTTTTTAAACGTTCCATCTGTTGGGGCATCTGGGTGGTTCAGTTGGTTAAACATCTAACTATTGATTTCGGCTCAGGGCATGATCTCAAGATTTGTGAGTGCAAACTCCACATTGGGTTCTGCGGTAACAGTGTGGAGCCTGATTGGGATTCTCTGTCGGTCTCTCAAAAGTTCCATCTGAGAGTTTTATCATAAATACAGTATTTAGCCCACTTATATTTATTTTCTAATTGAGCTTAGTTAGCCATCTTCATTTTTTCCATTTACAAACCTTCTTCATTTCTTCCCTAATTCTCACAATAACTTTGTGTAATATGTAAACATTTATTACCTTCATTTTATTAAATGACACTGAGGGTCTGAAAGGTTAAGTGGTTTGCCTGGATCATAAGGCAAACAAGTGACAGAGCTGGGGTTCAAACACAACGGTCTGACCTCACACCAAGCCTTCCTCACACATATTGACTCATATCTAACAATGTGGGGCCTAGGGAGGTTTTCCTCTTTTTTTTTTAAATTGTTTATTTATTTTGAGAGAGAGCATTGGGTAGGAGCAGAGAGCCAGAATCCCAATCAGGTTCAATGCTGTCAGCATAGAGCCCGATGCAGGGCTTGAACTCATGAGCGGTGAGATCATGACCTGAGCTGACATCAAGAGTTGGATGCTTAACCAATTGTGCCATCTAAGTGCTCTGAAAAAGTTTTTGGAAAAAGTGTCCTGAGTATTCTGTACAAGAACTGACTTTTAAAGTGTTTGTTTGGCTTATATCCCTGTAATTTCCTTTAATCCAGACACCCAGAAAGAAATTATCATTGGCTCTGTTTAAAAAGAACAAAAACAAAAAAAGGACCAACTTGGTTATTCTATTAATTTTGACTTCTCAGAAGAAGTGTGTCTTGTCACTGCCTTTTTTTCCCTTTTCCTTCTTGTCTCTTCAGCACACACCCCCCCCCCCCCCCCATTTGTCTGCTCCCACCACTCTCTACTATGGTCCCATTTCTTCCAGACCTTGGACTGATTCTGAACCCGTGTTTCTACATGAGAACTTTGCATTACTTGACCTTTGGAGATCCTTGTAGATTAAAACTCTAAGTATGGCTAAGTCTACCTTTACACAGAGACCCCATTGTTGGTGTTTCTTTTTAAAAGAACTTCACTGAATTAGAAACATAAATTCAAACTAGCATCTGGATTCTTCAGATACAGTCAATAAGAAAATGTAAGGTATAAACCCAATTGGTCTGATTAATATTCAGTAAGAAGCCTGATTTATATATGTATTAGAAAACAAATCCAACATTTATCTCCTTCTGAGATAATTATTTTGCTCTTGGCTGGAACCTGTTTTTACGTCCTCTGAAAAGATTTACAGCTCAAATAAGCACCAGGAACAAATTAACTGCCAAGAGCTGTCCTCTCCATGATGCTGATAGCCGTATTAAGATATTACAAATCTATTAGAAAGTGAGACATCACTGATTTGTTGTTTTAAAGGTTTGAGGTATAAGATTCTAATTAAACTATGAAAATGCTTTATCTGGCCTATTCCATACCATAAAATGTAACTTGATTTGAGTCCCTAAAAAATATCTTTACACACAACAGTCCTTTTTTTTTTTGTTCAATGATTGTTACTGTTTTTCCTTGAGTATTAGCCTGGATAGAAATTGAACAAGACTAACATTGAGAAGTGAAAGTATTTTATATTTTTCACAGTTAAGAAAAGATTCAGAATTTCTATAGGAAATGTGAATGGAAACAATTTTATGTGGAGTCTAGATTACAAGCATTCTAAATAACTTCCCTGGCTTGATACAATTCTTAATAAAAATGGGTTAGCCTATTTAGTAAATTGAATGGCACGTCTACAGAGAAAAAGGTTGATGATCTCCATTATCACTGGTTTATATACATGATTGTCTTCCTCCACGCAGTGAAACTTGCTAAGGCTGTTGAATTAGGTATCTTTGTGATTGTGTCAAGATTAAAGGTAGATAACTGTAGCTCAGAACTGCTAAACTCTGGCTTTTTCTAGTTATTTTAGTGGTCCTTTGTATTTCCGCATTGTCATACGATGAACTCCCTGCATGTTCCCTTTACATGCTTCAAATACAAAGAGCTAATCGTAATTTTTCATTAGGCCCTGCATTTTCTTCACTTCACGTGACTGAGCTGCCTGCTCTTTTTCTGTTGCCTCTATTAGAAGACAGCATTAGCAGAGGTCTGTCTACTAGGGTCCCTTTTTGTATAGAAGAACTTTTGATTTAGCAAACACATACCTGTCTTGTGCCTTAGTCAGAATTTTGTTCTTGGTTATTTCCCCTGACAAAATAGCAAGTTGACTGATGATGATGATGTCCTGGATTACTTCATATCTCAATTTTCGTTTTAATTTAAATCGAGACCCCAGGTGTTTAACGTTACCAGTTGTGGAAATCTTCACACTGTAGTAAAGTCACTCTGGAGGGGGCACCTGGGTGGCTCAGTTGGTGAAGCGCCAGCTTCTGCTGGGTCATGATCTCCTGGTTCATGAGTTCGAGCCCCGCATCGGGCTCTCTTGTCAGTGCGGAACCTGCTTCAGATCCTCTGTCTCCCTCTCTCCACTCTCCCACATGTGTGTGCTCTCTCAAAAATAAATAAAAACATTAAAGTCATTCTGGAGAAGAGACTTTAGTACCACCCAAATCCTCGAGTCATTTATTTTATTTTTTCTAATGTTTTTTATTTTATTTTGGAGAGAGACCTAAGGTGACTGGGGGAGGGGCAGAGCGGGACACACAGAATCTGAAGCAGGCTCCAGGCTCTGAGCTCTCAGCATAGAGCCGACGCAGGGCTTGAACCCACTAACGGGGAGATCGTGACCTGAGCCGAAGTCAGGGCCACCCAGGCACCCACCAAATCCTCAAATCATCTGTAAAGGAGTTCTTAGTGAAATTCCTAATTCAAGGCTAAGACCTCTCTGCAAAAGTTGCATGATCCAGTTGGCAAGAATTGGAAGCAGGGCACATCATTAGGGAGGCATGCCTGCTCTCATTCTGCTCACCTGCATTCTACCCCAGCTGACACCACCTGCAGTGACAACGAAGCTTCAGATGCACTTGCTTCTCCACAGGGAACAGCTCCTCTTTGCAGTGGATGGCAGGGAGTGAACTCGGTTCACAGTTACAGGCCGTTCAGCTCTGGCTGCACAGGTGTTGCCAAGAACTGTGGTTGCAGATTCAAGCGCACTCACGCTTCGGGGAATTCCTTCAGTTTTTGTTGGTGAAGCACTTCCTCCTGAAGATTTCTAGAATTAGTCTTCAAATTCCATGGTTTTTTTTTTTCTTCGATCGATTTTCTTGTATGTGTCTATGTGAAATTATTAGTCTGTATTCCTCGTCAGAATCCTAACCCAATAAATGACAATTGATACAGTTCTAGTGCTTCGAGAGTTCAGGCATTATCTTTTTAGGTAGAAAATATCCTGTGTGTTGTGAAGAAATATTCTGATTATAAGTACTTATTAGTGGTACTTCCATTTTATTTAAATGTGAATCCCTAGGCATAATTTTTTTTTTTTACAAATGACCATTTCTAACACGTTTAATATTTAAATTCTATCCACTGATAAATGTTCCTTCTTACCTCAGGTGGAAGAGGCCTTGGAAGCTGTCAAAAATGCTACAAATGAACAAGACCTTGCAAATCGCTTTAAAGGATTTGGCAAAGCAATGGTGACACTGAACTATGTAGCAGCAAGAAGACAACAGGTGGGGACAATTCAGGAAATGCTGGGCGAGAAAATGTGTGTTTAAGTAACCTCCTCGCTTGGTAGGCTTAAACAACAGATCAGTCTTATCTGCTGGTTATCAAATTAGCAAATGTCCTCAGAACCTATGATCAACAAAGGTTGCTTATTACATGGGCCAGTTTTCATAGCATTGTGGGCCCTGGGGTACTCTCTGCCCCCTGCCTACCTAGGGTAGGTCACAGGCCTCCTGTGTGACTGGTGGGAACCACTGTAACCTTTTTTCCACTGTAAGAAAAGCTCCCCCATCAAAAAAAAGAAAAAAGAAAATAAAAGAAAGAAAGAAAAAGAAAAAGAAGAGAAAAGAAAAGAAAAAAAAGAAAAAAAGAAAGGAGGGGAGAGTGGTTTCATGTAGTGCAGTGGATGCTTTCTGAGCACCACCCTTTGCCCTCACTTTTTGTTTCCTAGCCCTATAGACCCCATCATGCATATGCATAGCCCAAATGTGCAGCATGTTGAGTGACCCCTTTATGAAAGACAAGAGGACTATGCAAAGAAAATCAAGGAAAGGCAGAGAAGAAAATAAATGTGTTGGGGTGTGGGATAACACAGGTTAAGTGTGAGTTACTCTGATGAAGGTGACTGACGTAGTGTCTTCTGTCGTCCTTTTGTCTAGAGCTAGCAGTCTCAATTTAGTCTATTCTAGTTGTTTGTCAAGTACCATTAGGATTTTATCCTCAAGGAATTTGGTTTTATTTTTTTCCCCTAGGAAAAACATCTCCAGATGTGAAAGGGTCAGTTAAAACTCCTTCACCCGTCCTCTTGACTGTTCCTAGAATTCAACACGTAGGGCAATTCCTAGTGATTCAAGATGGTCTGTGACCAACAAGCAAGTTTTATTCCACAAACATTTGTCGAGTGTTCTTCTGTGCCAGGTTGAAGGAACGTTGGTATTACAAGCTGGACCAAGATCTAGTTTCTGCCCCTAACATGCTTGCAGTATTCTTTGTGTGAGAGAGGCACGCATGTGATTTGAGATTACTTGATGATTTAAGCGTTTTGTCATCAGCAGACTCAAATGAGCTCTTGTGTGATAGTCCACAATGTAAGATGGGTAGGAGTGAAGTTACTCTGAAACACCAATGTGAGACCAAGAAAGCTACTTAGCTACTTCAAACAACTGAGAAGAAAGCCATTGAATCTTGATCTTAGTGAACCACGCGGGCAGTTGGGAAGAAAGGTAGGGCCCAGGACATTGGGAGTCTTGCAGAAGTTTTGGATTTTATTGTAAGTGGGTGGGTAGTGTTTGAATAGTTCAAAGTTTGATATCAGTGTCTCAGAGTCGTATTTTAGGATTCTAGATATGCTGTGCAGAAGAGAATGGAAGAGGAGAGACCGGCTATAGTTGGGGGGGTGGGGGGAGCTGAAGTAGTCTAGGGGAGAGATGGTGGTCTTGATTCGTTTGTGGTGGTGGAAATGGAGGAAACTGCAAAGAATCCAAGTTTATTTTGAAACTAGAACTCTGAGGACCTGATGTGAAATTGGACATGTTAGGAAGTGACAGCAACCAGTTCAGTTCTAAGGTTCTGGTTTCAGCACATGAGTAAATGTTGGTAAATTTACAGAGATGGGAAAGACTGGGTCAGTTGGGTACAGAAATTAATATTTCATATTTAGATACATGGCTTCTGAGATGCCTGTAAAGTCTCCAGGAAAAAATTTCAAATAGAAGAGAGTTGTGGGTTGATGATGGACACATCAGGTACTGGTGTGTATATAGATGTGTATTAAAATTCATAGATGTGTATGAGATTTATATGAGAATACCCCTAAGTATCATTCATTTCATTAATACCTTATTTTGAATTAACTGCTAGTTGAGTCTCTTTCAAGAAAATTTAGAAAACAGGTAGAATTTGAAGAAGGAAAAAACCATAGAACATCCTACCACACAAGAAAAATGTGGTACAATTTTGGTATATTGCATTTTAGTTATTTATCTTCATATTTAACATATTTATAATCATAGTTTGCATACAAGTATGCATATTATGTTCTGCCTTTTCACTTATCTTGTAAATATTATTCATGTCATTTATTGAAAACTATAGTATGCAGAGTCTTTGAAATAAATAAATGCTTCAGTCATTTACTTAGCCAATTCTTCATAATTTAAAAAAAAAATTTTTAATGCTTATTTATTTTTGAGACAGCAAGAGACAGAGCATGAACGGGGGAGGATCAGAGAGAGGGAGACACAGAATCCGAAACAGGCTCCAGGCTCTGAGCTGTCAGCACAGAGCCCGACGTGGGGCTCAAACTCACGGAGCACGAGATCATGACCTGAGCCAAAGTCCCCCGCTCAACTGACTGAGCCACCCAGGTGCCCCCAATTCTTCATAATTTAACATTTAGATTTTTTTCAGGGTTTTTGAAATGTAAGTATGGAATGTTTCCTCAAGTGTTTTTATAGAGAGAATCCCCCTTCCATCTCTTCCTTTTTTAAGTGTAGGTACCCAGTAATATAATATGCAATTTCTGGACCAGAGTTGTGGAGGTTAAAAGGCTCTTCATGACTAGTCGGGAGAAACCTTTTACTTTGAATGCCTAGATAATTATCTGGCATAGAAAGTACACACATGTGTTGGTTACCTATTGGTGTTCATGTTTAGAACCAAAAAGAAATGCCCTCAAACTAGAAATCATGTTGGCGGGCTAAATTCTTTAGTGCATAAGCAAAAGAGGATAGATGGTTCAATTAATTATTACTTAATCTGCCTTGACAATCCTAGATAACCAATCCATTGTGCTTGTCTCAGAGTTGTTTTGACACACAAAAGAAAAGATACAATTGTTGCCAGGTCATTCATATAACACATACTGAATAAACAAATAAAAACTGAACCCCAGTGATTCAAGTAACCTTCAATGATGTTTTGAAACTGGAAAAATTTCTCTGAGATCCTCAGCTGGCCATCGTACATGGCCTCAGAGAGCAGCGCCGCCTTTAACATTTCCGTAAATGATGTGAACATTTTCTTAACAATGCTCTTAAAGCTGAAGATCAAGAGATTCCCAGGTAGTAGTATTTTGACAGCCCAAACAAGGAAGACACATCACCTTTGATCTATTTTTATTCCCTAAACTCAGTGATTGAGCTGCCATTAAAGATAGCTTTAAAAAAATAAAATGAAATGAACCCTAGTCCGAACCTCAAAATGAAGTGGCAGATATGCACTAAGCAAAAATCAGAAGAGTTTGATTTCCCATGTTTGTAATTGTCATTGACTATAGGGGCAAGCAATATCATAAGACTGAAGTCTGGGTTTTCCTCTGCTGCTTAACTAACTCCTATCCATGCAGGCTACTTGTCTGTATCTTGGTTTTTACATTTTCCCCAGCAATATTTGAGTGCCTTTTATAGGCCAATCATTTGCTAATATGTAAAGGGCCACTAAACAAGATCGGGTTTCCTGCTCTCAAGAGATACAACACAGGAGGGACACGTGCTTAAATATGTAACTCCAGTACAGTATAATAAGTATTGATGATAGGAGGGGATAGGGGCTTGTGGGAGCAGATAGAAGGAGACATCGCCTAGAGAGCTGGATGGAATAGGTTCCAGGAAGATGGGCCGTGTTGAGTGAAAGGGTTGGGTAGAAGAGGGGTACTCCAGTATTTCATATGGAAAGAACACCATACACAAAGTCCTGGCAGCTAGAGAGAGGACAAGGGAAGGTAGATGGTTTACAAAATTCAGTGGAGTTCGGTGCGTCTGACTCAGAGTTCAATAACAAACGTTTCCATGGCAAACTCCATGGATGTGACAGGTTTCATGTTTTGCACACACAGGAGCTGAAGGACCCTCACTGTCGGAATGAGATGGCAGCCCCCCAAGGGGCTCTAAAGAAGAATGCCACAATGCTGTACACAGCCTCCCAAGTGCTTCTCCGCCACCCAGATGTTGCTGCCACCAGAGCCAACCGAGATTATGTGTTTAAACAAGTCCAGGAAGCCATTGCTGGCATCTCCAATGCTGCTCAAGCTACCTCGCCCACCAATGAAGCCAAAGACCACACAGGCATCGGTGAGCTGGCTGCAGTCCTGAATGAGTTTGATGTAAGTGTCCCAGTGGTGCACACAGAGGGGTATACATTTGTATTGAAAAAAATGATTTGGGGATGAAGGGCCACAGTAGCATACATGAATTTACCCCTCGTGGAAGCTTAGGATAAAAGGTAAATTATATTGTATTTCTGTTGATGGGAATCCAACATAGTGGCAGAGCCTAGTTTTCTTGTATTCAAAGGATCTAACAACAATGTTGAAGAGGACCTGATGTTAGGCAAGCAGAAGCCCTGTAAATCATTAACTTTTTTTTATCCCACTGGTTATTTAGGGACCATTCATCACTTGGATGATGATCTTTATTTTTAAGGGGACAAATGTCATAAGCAGTGTAGGTATAGATTGCCTCTATGTTGTGCCTGGGTGAAGAACTACCCTCAATGTGTTCATTTTAAATCATTGACAAACGTTGTTGCCCACTGATCCCACATGGGATCGCCATCTTCCTTGAATAGACCCCTCTGGGTAATGCCTCTGCAGGACCCATGAATGACCCACACTCTGCACCTGCTGTTTCTGGGGGTGTGTCCCAATGAGTGAAGCAGTAGGAAGATGGCATCAAAGTGAATGGGAGGCATTCATGTAATCAGTACCCCAGAATGAGAGCCCTCACTTCTCCTAGATCAGGATATGGACCCACCTATGGGATGCTGGAATTCATCTGAGCTCATTCTGTGTTCAGTGTGAGAGTCTAAGTGTGTTGTGAGAACTACCAAGATTTAAAATAATTGGTATCTGCTTTCAAGGATTCTATTTCCCTGTAAGGAGATGGGAGAAGTAGAATATATTAAATACCTTTCAAGGGATAAAACACAGTATTAACGAAATTCATAAGAGAAAAATAGGTTACTTAATAGCTGTGGAGAAAGATGATGAGCTTGCTTTTGGATCTGTTGACATGAATTTTTGGCAGGAGATGACTGGCTAGAGAAGAGAATCGGGAACAAAGCAGTGATTGCTAGAGACCTAAAGCTGGAAGATCTAATGGAGGAATAATTATGATACTTGACCTAGCTGTTTTCATAGGGGTGTCTCCTCTTTTAGTTTTTTCAGTCAGTCAAAATATATAGAGATAGCTTAGACCATATACTGTTTCCTATGTTTTTTTCTTTTCTTCTTTTTTTTTTTTTGCTCAAGATTAAATATAATAAATTTAAAGTGCCACAGGATCACCTGGGTGGCTCAGTTGGTTAAGTGTTGGGAGAGGAAGTTAATAACTCACATATCACATTCAACTGATTTCATGCAAGTGACAGGTTATATTTATTTAAAGATATTTGGAAATTTAGGGGCAACTGGGTGGCTCAGTTGGTTAAGTGTCCGGCTTTGGCTCAGGTCATGATCTCATGGTTTCTGGGTTTGGGCCTGGCTTTGGGCTCTGTGCTGACAGCTTGGAGCCTGGTGACTGCTTCAGATTCTGTGTCTCCCTTTCTCTGCCCCTCCCCACTCGTGCTCACGCTCACTCTCTCTTAATAAACATTATTTATTTATTATAAATAATGTTTCAATGTCTTAAATAATATTTTTTAATGTTTATTTATTAAGTATTTACCACAGGGATTGGGGGTTAATATGTAATTCACAAAGTTTGAGGAGACAACTGAAAATCCATTGGAGCTAACAGAGTTCAGTAAGGTTATCAGTTTTAAATTATACGTCCACAGATTTGCAAAGTGCAAAAACATAGAGTAATGGAAAAACAGATCCTATTTTTAAAAAAATGATCTTGTTGATAGAAATGAAAAATAGTTTGTTGGCTTTATTTTATTCCTTATTTCCTTATAAATGTTGGAAATCATCCTGATACAGATGTGGAAGACTAGAAACAAAACATAAAAAGCTGAGTGGCAAGTTCTACTTCTGGGTATGATATCACAATGATATCACAAGCCTGGGTAGGAAAACTATTGATTCTTAATTTTTACAATGTTCAGACAATCCCAATAAAAATTCTAAGAGTTCTTTTGCAACTTGACAGAGTAATGATGAAGTTTTTTTTCTGGACTAAGAATGAATAAGCCCATATTTTAAGGAGATGAAAATGAGCGGGTGATGTACTCGATATTAAAACATTCTAATGCTACATTAATGTTAAAAGTGTGCATTAGACCAAAAAATGCCTAGTCAATTTAAACGGAATAGAAATTTGCAAAAAATCTCCAATACAAAATTATCTTATGAAATGATAGTTTTTAAAATTAGTAGGTGGATTAGTCAGATTTTGACAAAACTATATTTTTATAATCCTATGTTAACTTCAAAAAGTAAACAGTAAACCCTGCCAGGACCTAGTAATAGGAGTAGAAGCACTGAATGCGGAAAAGTCCCTGGAAGGACAGTCAGACCCTTCAGCTGCTGCCACCTTCTGCCCAAGCGTGAGGACTCCACCTTCCCATTTTCTTTGTATCCAGAACCTTCTCACTGAAAGGAGCTTTAACTAAAAATGAGGTTCACTATACAAAAGGCTTTGGACTCATAAAATAAAACTTAAGCCTGTATGGGGAAAATCTATTAGCAAAATATGTTGGAAATACTTAAACATTTGAAATGTTGGTTTGTGTGTATGTGTGTGTGTGTTATTTATTTTATTTTATTTTTTAAAGTTTATTTATTTTTAAATATGAAATTTATTGTCAAATTGGTTTCCATACAACACCCAGTGCTCATCCCAACAGATGGCCTCCTCAGTACCTACCACCCACCCTCGCCTCCCTCCCACCCCCCATTAACCCTCAGTTTGTTCTCAATTTTTAAGAGTCTCTTATGTTTTGGCTTCCTCCCTCTCTAACCTCTTTTTTTTTTTCTTTTTTCTTCCCCTCCCCCATGGTCTTCTGTTAAGTTTCTCAGGATCCACATAAGAGTGAAAACATACGGTATCTGTCTTTCTCTGTATGACTTATTTCACTTAGCATCACACTCTCCAGTTGCATCCACATTGCTACAAAAGGCCATATTTCATTCTTTCTCATTGCCATGTAGTATTTTGTTAACTGTAGTGATACGCTGTGCAAATATGGCTTTGGGAGGTTGATACAGAAATGTAAGTTTCTTAAAGAACATGACATATTAACTAAGTAATTCACTGTATTTTCACTATTACACTAGGTAATTTTTATTAGTTAAAATAAGTGTATTATGTCAATTCTATGCTTATATAATACCAGACTACTCAATTATATATTGGCTAAGTATATTAATCAAGTAATATTTTATTAAGAATGTATACTGGTTCACAAGCTATAAAAATAACTAAAGCATTATCTAATGTTTAAAACTTTATTTCTCAGAGATTGACAAATGTTTAAAACTTCATTTCTCAGAGATTGACAAAAATCATCAGAGAGAACCATCTATATTGGTGATTTATAGATACTAATTCAATTGGGTATGGTTCCCTAAAAATTTAGTAAGTGCAGTTTCAGTACTTTCTCAAACATAGTAATGCTAATAAAGTATTACAGAATATGACCAGACATAAGGTAATTAGCCATTTGTAGATGTGTTGTTTTTTCCACCATTTGACACCAGCAAATCTAGACAGTCCTTAAGGATATTTGAAATTATCACTAAACATTAATGTTCTCCTTCTATTGGTAACAGAATTCTCCATTTCTGTTCTTTAGTTGCGTAATGAATACTTTGTTTTTGTTGTTTTTATTCTGCGGACATAGTGACTTGAAATTGATTTTTGAATTCAGACATGTGTCTTATATCCTAAAAGCTATTCTCAGATATTAAACAAATTGATACCACATTGGGAGGGAAACTCACTCAAACTTCCTGTGAATTAGGTTTCTGGCAATATCCCTTCCTGATGCTAGGTTTACTGACTTGCCAACGTGAAGGAGATTTTCAAAAGGAAAGTATGTTTGAGATCCTGAAGTGAAAGGAACTATAGAAATACACAAGTCCATTGTGAGCATGGCTAGCATGCCTTAATGTTCAATTTCAAGCACGATTTGTATTGGTCATCAGTATGCAAAACCCAGTTTTAGGGGCGGTAGGATGCAGAAGTGACGTAAAGTTTGATAGCTGACTAAAAACAAGGTAAAAATTAGTATTTTTACATTAATTTGTTAAGTTGTAGGATTGATTTTTTTTTTTTAATCTAGGTAGTTAAAATTGTGGCTCAATGCATGGTGACCTATTTTCTGGCACTATTTTTCTGCCTACATGAAGAGTTGATGTAGTGATTTATGAAGCAAAGGTATGAAGAAAAAACCCAGGATTTTAACAACTTGAAACTGTCAAGGGAGTTTCTAATGATAAAATAGCAAAGAGAAAATGATTGCTAACCAATGGAAAAATCAGCCTCTGTTTAAAATGTGGCAGCTTGAGGTAGTTAATTTTATTGGTTGAAACTACTAAGGAATACTAAAAAGAATTTTAAAAATATAGTGACTACTCAGAAATAAATCCTATTAAAATGTCTATTTTACTGCCAGAAAACTTGAAAGAGTGAGAGAGAGGAAAATTAAAAGTTATTCCTACAGAATTTCTATTTTAAAGAGAAGAGAGTATACTATATCTTGTTTTTTGAAGCTTTTGTAGATGAAGGCACTTGAGAAAAATGGAAATTAACACCATTCATGGACCAGTCTTTATAATTGGTAGCTATTTGCATTTTAAACGTTTGTTTTAAATCAGATAGTAAGTAAACACAATCTCAAATTCCTCTAACTTTATTACCTTCTTACTTGTGAATTTTCTTACTTTTCCCCACCTGCCCTGGGTATTTGCTTGATTAGTAATTATTTTCTTGGACATTTCGTTTCTCTTTCTCCACTAGGAGAAATTCCCTCAGCCTATAGAAAAATGTATTTCTCTTCTACAGTCTAAGAAGAAAATAAAGCATTAGTTTACTATATTTACCATTTTTCTCATACTTCACTCTTCTCCTTACACAGTTCTTTAAGAACAGTTGTTAAATAAGTCAATGCCAGTCCTTGTTTCCGTGTCTTGGCTACCACTAGCTCCTACCTTTTTGAGCCTTGTCATGCAACTTTTACTGCCCCTCCTCTGTAACTCTGTGTTTGAATCTTTAAGGACCCCCAAGTCTATGTGATTTTACTTGCTAGTTCTCAACTACTTTAAATTTCGAATGGGGGGGTGGATTTTAATAGCATTAACCATATTCTTTTTTTTTCTTCGTATTATTTCTGATTTGCAAGATTTATTTTTATTGAAGAGTAGGACAATCAGACCTCAAATATATTGAGTGAAATATCACCATGACATACCAACTCTACATACATTGCCCTTGCTATTTCTACCTGATTTTTCACACCCTCTTCCCTCTGGTATTTCTCCCATTTTCTCCCTCTTCTTTCTTTTTAAGTATAATTGTGTGGATCTAATTGTAATTCTCTTACTGCTGGTATTCAGTGGATAGAAGTGTTGGAATGTGAGCATAAGACATCATGGAGCATCTACATCACAGGCCAATGAGGATAGCAAAACTCTTTATCTGACAAGGGTAGGGCACATAGACCAACTGCACTGATGGGAGAATTGTCCTCTGGGGAGCATCTCCATGTTAGGGTGGTCACTGCCCCAAGGTGATTCCAACTATGTGCACTTCTCAGGTATGTATGGACAATCTAGGAGATCTAGTTGGAAAAACGTGGTTAAGAAACAGGAGTTAGATGGTAACTCATTTCATAGCAAGACGCCAGCCCATTTTTGGGACATGGAGGTTTCTGGACACCCAAGCATAATAACCCTAGCCCAGGGTTTAGAACCCAGGGTTGGAATACAGGCCCAGTGGAGAGCTGGAGTGCTAATACAGGTATCTTAGGTAAGAAGCCCAAATGCATGACCTCATGCAGACCTATGCTTCAGGAGACTAAAGAAGTAGAGTTTTTCAGTTGGTACTCTACTCTAAACATCTCTCTTAATACCTTTTGAATAGTGAGATTAATTCTTAGATGCTCCTGTTGAAAGCCTGATCCCTTAAGGAGCCATGAACCAGAATTCTGGCTGGCTCAGTGATTCTTAAAGGGTTTTATTGACTCATGGTCTCTCCAAGGAGGCAAGAAGGAATGCCTCCTTAAAGTAGTACATTTTCACAGAGCACCTTGTTGAGCTCCTTCCCAGTTCTAACCCTCCCTTTTGCTGTGGAAATCAACATAGTTCTTTCTCAGAGAGGCCTACCCTAGGTCTCCTCTTCTCCTGTGATACTCCGTAAAGCCATTCTGACTGCAGACATGTGGGAACACTCACATTAGGTTATGGAAAAGGTAAGCTTCCTATGTATTACATTAGCATGAGGACAGAAAAAAGAGGAGAAATCCCTGACAAAATACTGTAAACATACTGATGAAGAAAACTCAAGATACAGCTTATGTCCTAAAGCAGTTAGCAAGAAGCAAGCCAAATGCATAAAAATTAAAGCCAGTAAGCAGGACCATTTAGCTTCTGGAAAGCAATTTTGGGTTCCTAATTCAGGTACTAAAAAGAGGAAGAAGGCAAATTCAGCAACTTTCTGTCTGAGTGTATGCCAATATTTTTGAAGGCTTAACATCTGTAGAGTTGTATCTGTTGTTCTTTAATGCTTTTATTGGTACTTTTTTTTTTTAAAGTAAGCTCTATTCCCAACATGGGGCTTGAACTCGCAACCCAAATAGCAAGAGTCGTATGCTCTGCTGACTGAGCCAGTCTGGCACCCCTATTAGTACTCTTCAATAATCTCTGCCATATTCCTATCAAATGGTTCCCATTTAATGGCCTTTGGAAGTAGCCCAGGATATTGGGAAGAGCTCAGGACTTGGATTGCAGTGTGTGGCTACTACTCCAAGCTCTGTAAAATTTTAAGAATGTGTGACCTTGGGTTGCGGAGATAGTATCTCTAGGCCTTGGAAAAAGATTTAGCTACAGGATAGCTAAGATGATTAAGAGTATAGAGTATGCCAAGTGAGATGTAAGAAGGAAGGACTGCAAGGTATAAAGGAGTAATACTCTGTAAACAGCTATAGTTACTGCGATGCATAAATGATGTGCTATACACTTACCTATGTAGTATGCACCTACATACTAGTGTGTGTTGGGGGATGGGTAAAATTAGGGAGGATCAAATCATAGATTTCCTGGAGGAGGCAGTGCATGAGTAGGAATTAACATGCTGATGTGTGAATGAGTATTTCTCAGAAAGAACACCATTTCATGTGGCAGCATTAATCACTAAAATAGTTCTGGAACCGAGGAATGAGAAGAAACCTGGCTGAGTGAGCTGGAGGCAGATCCCGGAGTGCTCTGTAGGCCTTGCAAGGCCAAGGACTGAGCTTCAACCTGAAGGCATTAGGAAGTTGCTGGTGCTCCAGGCAGGGGAATGCATGGTCAAATTTGTGTTTTTAAAGTGACCTCTGCCTACAGGGTGGAGAATGGACTCAGAAGGGACAAAGCTGCAGTGTAGGAGGGTGGTTATGGCGAGCAAGGTGACCAGTGCCCTAAATCCATTGTTGGAGGAGGAATGGGATAAATGGGTGGGTCTGAACCATGTTGAGGAAGGAGAGTGAACAGGCCTTGACAATTGTACTTGTCGTTTTCATATATGAAAAGTTAATGTTTTGTACAGTAGTCTTTAGTTAAAAAGACCAAACATTTGTAATTCCAACTATGAAATCTGGGGAAGTTTCAGTTGTTTGTGGGATATTTGATTTTTTGCATAAAAAAAAACCTTCTCACGCTTTTTTTTCCTGGCTCTTTAATTCACGTATATACACTACAGTATGATTATTAAATGCCTAGTAATTGACATAGATCTATGTTTTGGATAATTTAAATCTAAACTCTACATCTAGGATTTTCCTAATTAGTTTAAGTTATTTATATGCAACTGAGCTTTCATTAGTATGTGCTTACTAATGCACATTTTACTTTTTAAAAACTAAATTTTAGAGACACTTTTAAAAAAATGGGACATGGATTTCCCCATCTGAGAGGACATAGTATCAATGACTGGGGGTTAGTAGGGTCCAGAGATTCTCATCTTTTTTCCAGATACTATCACAATGTACTGCCTGTAAATCTGTCTGCTCTTTTCTACTCTGCCAAATTAAACTCTTGAAAATGGCCTTTTAAGCTTTTCTGGCTTAATGTGGTATTACAGCATTCGTTATCATGTACTGACATCTGGTGGCCAAATCGAACATTAGGAACACTCCAGTGCATTCCTGTATGCCTGTAAACCTAGCACAACCTAAATATGGGCCAAGACTCCCGATGTAAATATGGAGAAGGTGTACTCTGCCTTCACAGAACTTTCAGTCGGCTTCAGGCACCCTTCTGCACACTAAAATTATGCCATGGGAATTGCATTAATCCTTTTCGGAAAACTAGCTCTAGGAAAGTGGTAAAGATGGATACAGAGGCAGATGAGTTTGCAAGAAGAGAAGCTCCAGGCAGGAGGTAGAGCTGAGGGTCGTTCTGCTGGCTGTGTGTGGGACCAGGTCAGCCAACATCAACCAACAACATATTCTCTGCTTCCTGAGTCATACCACGTGCCTCCCCAGGACCACTATCCTCCTTTTTTGTCCAAGAAATCTTACTGTGGGATACTGACTCCTCCGATGACTTCTTGTCTGCAAACAGCTTTAATTTAAGGTGTTGTAAACCAGGAATATTTTCTGATCGTATCATTTAAATTTTTATTTTCTTAAAAGCTATTTCAAGGAAATATCCCAAGACAATTTAGTTTTCTATATTTCACTTAGTAAATATGGAGCTACAAAAATCATTGAGAGAAAAAAACAATATGATTTGAAATATTTGAAAGTTGTATTTGAAATTTCAAATCCTTATTACCCTCCATGTTGTCTGTAATTAAAATCATATTTTCAATCTTTTTATTTCTTTTCACAAGAGAAAATGAAAATCTTTTCTTCACTGAATAATGTTTTCCTTTTTAAAAAATTTTTTTTTAATGTTTATTTATTTTTGAAGGAGTGAGACAGAGCGTGAGTCGGGGAGGGGCAGAGAGAGAGGGAGACACAGAATCTGAAGCAGGCTTCAGACTCTGGGCTGTCAGCACAGTGCCTGATGCGGGGCTCGAACTCATAAGCTATGAGATCATGACCTGAGCTGAAGTTGGACACCCAACTGCCTGAACCACCCAGGTGCCCCAATAATGTTTTCCTTTGAGAATATTGGCAGATTCTGTGCATATGAGCTCACCTTTATTTCAAATAATTAGTTCTAAATGTAACTGATTATTGATGTAATGGATCATCATATTCTACATTGTCTAAACGTGTGATGGCAAATACCATGTTGATTATCATCTAATTAGTTATACTTTAAAATTGGGGAACCAAATGAGCTCTTTTATCTAGTGAACTATTTAGTGGTGAAAAATAGGATTTATTTAAAATATTGACCTCCTTAGTCTTAGTTTCTTTCGTGATTTCTTACGTTAGAAGTGCTTGTCGTAGCCCTTCAGGATTATACCTTTCCCTTTTATGCACTCTCCATATTACAAGTAGGCATATATTCAGTACTCATTTATAGGATTTGGTTTGATTCCGTGATGAGGTAAACACATGTGCTCATGCACACACACACCTGCTCCTCCCCCCTAAAAACACTAATTTTGATTTCTTATTAACCAAACTCCTTAATATACATCCTGAACTTCTCCGACAGTATTTTCTGGAAACTTTACTGTAACCTATTGAGTCCCATTGTTTATTTATCCAAATGTTCTCTGGGGCTGTTTTGTTCTTACTGCACACATTCATTGAGCTAAGAACGGAGGGGAACGGTTACCCAGAGATGCAAGTGTGGTAGTAAATTTGTCAGGTGGCTAACATCACTGAGGGCATGACTGGGGCCCATGCTAGTCGTCCTCGTTACAGTGGTCATACTTGTGGACAATGGCACAGCATGGCATAGGACAAACAGAACAAGCTTGTGTTTAAATCTGACCATACAACTCTTCCCTCCTTGCCTTTGTTTCTGCATCTATAAAATGGGGTAATAATGTTGACTTACCAAGATGGTGATAATAGTTATATGGGATAAACATTCTTGGGTGCCTCATCCTTGGTGGGCACTTAGAAATGCTAGTTGTCTTTTTCTCCTACTTCTCTTTACAGAAGTCACAGACAGATGTCTTCCATCCAAAGTTACTGTGGAAACTATTGGCTAGAAAATGCTTAGAGAACAGTTCCTAACTGAAAAGTTGTGTTCTTCCTTGGTCACATCCAGACCTCCAAGAAAAGTCTGGCCAAAGTGTAGATTAAATTACCACCTGGCCTAAGAATTAATTTCTTAAACTTTTTTATTGCAGTATAGTTGACATATAATGTTATATTAGTTTCAAGTGTGCAACATTGATTCAACAGTTCTATACATTATACGGTACTGACTACACTAAGTCTAGCTACCATCTGTCACCATACAACACTATTACATACAATTGATTATACTCCCTATGCTGTACTCCTCCTCATGCTTGTGACTTAAAGTTGAGCTTTAGTACCTCTTAATCCCCTTCACCTATTTTGTCCATTCCCCCACCCCCTCCCTCTGGCAAACACCAGTACCCTTCAGTCCATTTCTGGTTTGTTTTGTTTTTTTTAGGTTCCACACATAACTGAAATCATATGGTATTTGTATTCCTCTGCCTGACTTATTTCACTTAGCATAATACCTTCTATGTCCATCCATATTGTTGCAAATGGCAGAATCTCATTCTATTTTTACAGCTAAGTAATATTCCTGTGTGTGTGTGTGTGTGTGTGTGTGTGTGTACACAGCACATCTTCTTTATCCATCTATTGATGGACATTTCAGTTACTTCCATACCTTGGCTATTGTAAATAATGCTACAGTGAACATAGGGGTTCATACGTCTTTTCAAATTAGTGTTTGTTTTCTTTGGCTAAATAGTAGTAGAATTGTTGGATCCTATAGTATTTGTGTTTAATTTTTTGAGGAGCTTCCATACTGTTTTCATAGTGGTTGTACCAATTTACATTCCCACCAACAGTGCACAAGGGTTCCCTTTCTCCAAGGATAATTTTTTTTAATGTTTGTCTATTTTGAGAGTGAGAAAGAGTGAGAGAGAGTGAGAGAGGAGGAGCAGAGAGAGTGCAAATCTCAATCAGGTTCCGTGCCATCAGAGCAGAGCCTGAGGTAGGCTTGATCTCACAACTGTGAGCTGAAATCAACAGCTTGACCCTTGACTGACCAAGCCACTCATGTGCCCCTCTCCAAGGATGAATTGTAAAGAGTGAAGTTGTAAGTCTAGTGCTAGCACTAGGAATGTACGTTTCTCCCTTGGGTTTATTTGGTAATTCTCATTGCTTCTGATGTGGTGAGAGACCCCTTTATCTTCCTATTAAATATCAGAGTTATTCAGGTTTGGTGGTCTCTTAAGATTCTCCTAGTACACCAAGAAGGAAAAGAGTGGCTGACAGAAAGGGGTAAAAATGGAAGATGAAATGATGGCAAAGATTGGTGTTCTTCCTTCATCCAAGAACCACAATGCAAAGGAATATATAATTATTTTTTAACATGTTCTACCCAGGTGATAACTTTCTACCACAGTTAATTAGCAAGACACGACACTTGGTTTAAAAAGCCTAATACAAAAGATAAGGAAAAAACACCGTGAAAAGACATTATTAATGCCTACACTTAATGCTCAGCTTTTCTATCACCAATATTCTCTTAAAAACCTCCAGGATTAAACCCCTCAGTTTTGATGAGGAGAAGAATGGATCCATATTCCTGGAATAGAACATAGACTCGTAAATCAGAGGGAATTTCTAATACCTGGATGATACAGAGAATCAAAGATTAGTAATAATCTCCTTTTATTGTTGAGTTCATATAACCCAATTTGTAAAATAACCCAATTTAGTAGTGTAGAAAGTGATTTCCGAAGAACTCACTTAGTTCAAAGTGATAGAAACTATTATCCTTCTAGCCCAAGTATGGATATGTCTTTCTATTTCAGAGGTATTGGCCAAGAATGGTACACGAAGTGCTTCCTCTAAATTTCTATTAAGTCCCTAAAAGTACTCCCCCCCCCCCCATTAATGATGCAATCTAAGTAGAAGAATGTGCTTGTGGGGAGCCTGGGTGGCTCAGTTGGTTGAGCGCCTGACTCAGGCTTATGATTCATGGGATTGAGCCCTGCATCAGGCTCTGTGCAGACAGCTGACAGCTTGGAGCCTGCTTTGGATTCTGTGTTTCCTTTCTCTGCCCCCCACTCACACTGCTTGCTCACTCGCTCTCTCTCAAAACTAAACAAACACTAAGAAGAAAAAAAAGAATGTGCTTGCAATGCAGGTGCGGCTTCCAGACAGGTCCTGCCTTCTCCCTCTCTTACTAGTTTGCCTTTCCTACAGCTTTTCTTTGAAGAAATTCTGCAGCTGACATGCTTGTCTCCCAGGCCCAGGCTTTTAGTATATTCTCTGAAAGGATGAGACACACACGTACATCTGTGTGAGGGGTCTTCCTGTCCTCTTCGTACTTCTTCATGCTTAGCCTTCATCATACTTCTTAAGCTTATTCTGATTGCTGAGGGCCTCTAAGCTGGTAATGACCTTGGTGTTATTTTTTTTAAGTTTATTTGTCTTGAGAGAGTGTGAGCAGGGGAGGAGCAGAGAGAGAGGGAGAGAGAACATCCCAAGCAGGCTCTGTACCCAGAGTGGAGCCCGATGCAGGGCTAGATCTCAAGACCGTGAGATCACAACCTGAACAGATACCAAGAATTGGAGGCTTAACTGAGCCGCCTAGGCACCTCTTCTTGGTGTCATTTTCTTTTACTTTTCCTTCTCAGTTTTTGATGTATGTTTAGAAATTTAAAAATAAGCTTTCATAATCATATTTTGTATATAATGTACACAATTTTTTCTACATAAGAAAGAAGCTGTGATCTTTCCTCCTTTCGTTTTTCTTTTGTTCTAAATACATCTTGCAGCTTCATTTCTTCCAGGAGATGCTTATGCATATTATTTGAAAGACCAAATGAATTCCTAGTTGGGAAGTTTGAACTAATTGCAGTGACACCCCCCCCCCCCCAGGATACTTTCTAAACCTAGCAAAACTGACCAGATTTGCACATAAGTTAAGAATCTTCTTTACCTGAAAACAAGTATTACTCTGAAGAATATTTGCATGTATTTGAATGAATGATGCGAAGATTTTTAAATCCTCCATTTGCTCAAAATAGTCTGTTTGGCATAGCATTTAAACACAGAAGCATCATCAACCAGAAAAGTTTTCTCAGAAATTTCTTTCTTTCATTTTGTTTTAAACAAAGATCTCTGACAGATGTGAAGAAAGATGTCATTTGTGGATATCTGACGTAGATCTCCTAGGGTGAAAAAGGTAATGTGCTTGATCTGTTACTAGCCTCCTAAATGTGGCAGCCCTTTGGTCTGTGGATACAGGCTGGTTTTATTTTCACACTCTCTCAAGCCTCACATACCAGAATCACTTTTAAAATCTGGAGCAGCGAAATAAGCCGAAAGTGACACAAGGAAGATGCAGACTTAATACTAACATTCTAGGGGCGCCTGGGTGGCTCAGTCAGTTAAGTGTTCAACTTCAGCTCAGGTCATGACCTCACATTTTGCGAGTTTGAGTCCCACGTGGGGCTCTGTGCTGACAGCTCAGAGCCTGGAGCCTGCCTTGGGTTCTGTGTCTCCCTCTCTCTCTACCCCTCCCCTGCTCGTGCTTTGTCTCTGTCTCTCAAAGTAAATGAGCGTTAAGGAAAAATTTAATACTAACACTCTAGCACCTAAGAAATCACTTCCCTACAGCAGGTAAATTTGAAAAAAAAATTACAGTGAAAATACCCAATAAACCTGAATGTATGTTTTATGTGAATATATATGAGTATGAATTATAACATATATAAACTCACACCAGATGTTTATGGTTTTTCTTTGGCTTGTGATGACTGTTAAGAGTTTTTTCACCTATATTTCTTCCCAAACTTTGACAAGTGATTCCTTAATTAAAAAATATATTTTACGAGGGGTTCCGGAAGATGGCGGTGTAGGAGGACGCTGGGCTCACCGTGCATCTTGCTGATCACTTAGATTCCACCTACACCTGCCTAAAGAACCCAGAAAACCGCCAGAGGATTAGCAGAACGGAGTCTCTGGAGCCAAGAGCAGACGAGAGGCCCACGGAAGAGGGTAGGAAGGGCGGCAAGGCAGAGCTCGCTCCACGGACTGGCGGGAGGGAGCCGGGGCGGAGGGGCGGCTCGCTGGCCAAGCAGAGCCCCCGAGTCTGGCTGGCAAAAGTGGAGGGGCCGGACGGACTGTGTTCTGACAGCAAGCGTGACTCAGCGTCTAGGAGGTCATAAGTTAACAGCTCTGCTCAGAAAGCGGGAAGGCTGGAGGACAAAGGGAGGGAGAGCTGCTGAGCCCCCGGACGGCAGAGCTCAGCTTGGCGGGGAACAAAGGCGCCAGCGCCATCACCCCCGCCCATCCCCCAGCCAAAATCCCAAAGGGAACCAGTTCCTGCCAGGGAACTTGCTCGTTCCGCGCAAACACCCAACTCTGTGCTTCTGCGGAGCCAAACCTCCGGCAGCAGATCTGACTCCCTCCCACTGCCACAGGGCCCCTCCTGAAGTGGATCACCTAAGGAGAAGCGAGCTAAGCCTGCCCCTCCAGCCCCCATGCACCTTGCCTGCCCACCCCAGCTAATACACCAGATCCCCAGCAACACAAGCCTGGCAGTGTGCAAGTAGCCCAGACGGGCCACGCCACCCCACAGTGAATCCCGCCCCTAGGAGAGGGGAAGAGAAGGCACACACCAGTCTGACTGTGGCCCCAGCGGTGGGCTGGGGGCAGACATCAGGTCGGACTGCGGCCCCGCCCACCAACTCCAGTTATACACCACAGCACAGGGGAAGTGCCCTGCAGGTCCGCACCACTCCAGGGACTATCCAAAATGACCAAACGGAAGAATTCCCCTCAGAAGAATCTCCAGGAAATAACAACAGCTAATGAACTGATCAAAAAGGATTTAAATAATATAACAGAAAGTGAATTTAGAATAATAGTCATAAAATTAATCGCTGGGCTTGAAAACAGTATACAGGACAGCAGAGAATCTCTTGCCACAGAGATCAAGGGACTAAGGAACAGTCATGAGCTGAAAAACGCTTTAAACGAAATGCAAAACAAAATGGAAACCACGACGGCTCGGCTTGAAGAGGCAGAGGAGAGAATAGTTGAACTAGAAGATAAAGTTATGGAGAAAGAGGAAGCTGAAAGAAAGAGAGATAAAAAAAAATCCAGGAGTATGAGGGGAAAATTAGAGAACTAAGTGATACACTAAAAAGAAATAATATACGCATAATTGGTATCCCAGAGGAGGAAGAGAGAGGGAAAGGTGCTGAAGGGGTACTTGAAGAAATTATAGCTGAGAACTTCCCTGAACTGGGGAAGGAAAAAGGCATTGAAATCCAAGAGGCACAGAGAACTCCCTTCAGACGTAACTTGAATCGATCTTCTGCACGACATATCATAGTGAAACTGGCAAAATACAAGGATAAAGAGAAAATTCTGAAAGCAGCAAGGGATAAACGTGCCCTCACATATAAAGGGAGACCTATAAGACTCGTGACTGATCTCTCCTTTGAAACTTGGCAGGCCAGAAAGGCTTGGCACGATATCTACAGTGTGCTAAACAGAAAAAATATGCAGCCGAGAATCCTTTATCCAGCAAGTCTGTCATTTAGAATAGAAGGAGAGATAAAGGTCTTCCCAAACAAACAAAAACTGAAGGAATTTGTCACCACGAAACCAGCCCTACAAGAGATCCTAAGGGGGATCCTGTGAGACAAAGTACCAGAGACATCACTACAAGCATAAAACATACAGACATCACAATGACTCTAAACCCATATCTTTCTATAATAACACTGAATGTAAATGGATTAAATGCGCCAACCAAAATACATAGGGTATCAGAATGGATAAAAAAACAAGACCCATCTATTTGCTGTCTACAAGAGACTCATCTTAGATCTGAGGACACCTTTAGATTGAGAGTGAGGGGATGGAGAACTATTTATCATGCTACTGGAAGCCAAAAGAAAGCTGGAGTAGCCATACTTATATCAGACAAACTAGACTTTAAATTAAAGGCTGTAACAAGAGATGAAGAAGGGCATTATATAATAATCACAGGGTCTATCCACCAGGAAGAGCTAACTATTATAAATGTCTATGCGCCAAATACCCGAGCCCCCAGATATATAAAACAATTACTCATAAACATAAGCAACCTTATCGATAAGAATGTGGTCATTGCAGGGGACTTTAACACCCCACTTACAGAAATGGATAGATCATCTAGACACACAGTCAATAAAGAAACAAGGGCCCTGAATGACACATTGGATCAGATGGACTTGACAGATATATTTAGAACTCTGCATCCCAAAGCAACAGAATATACTTTCTTCTCGAGTGCACATGGAACATTCTCCAAGATAGATCATATACTGGGTCACAAAACAGCCCTTCATAAGTTTACAAGAATTGAAATTATACCATGCATACTTTCAGACCACAATGCTATGAAGCTTGAAATCAACCACAGGAAAAAGTCTGGAAAACCTCCAAAAGCATGGAGGTTAAAGAACACCCTACTAATGAATGAGTGGGTCAACCAGGCAATTAGAGAAGAAATTAAAAAATATATGGAAACAAACGAAAATGAAAATACAACAATCCAAACGCTTTGGGATGCAGCGAAGGCAGTCCTGAGAGGAAAATACATTGCAATCCAGGCCTATCTCAAGAAACAAGAAAAGTCCCAAATACAAAATCTAACAGCACACCTAAAGGAAATAGAAGCAGAACAGCAAAGGCAGCCTAAACCCAGCAGAAGAGAAATAATAAAGACCAGAGCAGAAATAAACAATATAGAATCTAAAAAAACTGTAGAGCAGATCAACGAAACCAAGAGTTGGTTTTTTGAAAAAATAAACAAAATTGACAAACCTCTAGCCAGGCTTCTCCAAAAGAAAAGGGAGATGACCCAAATAGATAAAATCATGAATGAAAATGGAATTATTACAACCAATCCCTCAGAGATACAAACAACTATCAGGGAATACTATGAAAAATTATATGCCAACAAATTGGACAACCTGGAAGAAATGGACAAATTCCTAAACACCCACACTCTTCCAAAACTCAATCAGGAG
Source organism: Panthera onca (assembly GCF_046562875.1). Taxonomy (NCBI): domain Eukaryota; kingdom Metazoa; phylum Chordata; class Mammalia; order Carnivora; family Felidae; genus Panthera; species Panthera onca. Next base: position 89,545,134 of record NC_138341.1, on the reverse strand, counting down.
GAAATAGAAAGCTTGAACAGACCCAAAACCAGCGAAGAAATTGAATCGGTTATCAAAAATCTCCCAACAAATAAGAGTCCAGGACCAGATGGCTTCCCAGGGGAGTTCTACCAGACGTTTAAAGCAGAGATAATACCTATCCTTCTCAAGCTATTCCAAGGAATAGAAAGGGAAGGAAAACTTCCAGACTCATTCTATGAAGCCAGTATTACTTTGATTCCTAAACCAGACAGAGACCCAGTAAAAAAAGAGAACTACAGGCCAATATCTCTGATGAATATGGATGCAAAAATTCTCAATAAGATACTAGCAAATCGAATTCAACAGCATATAAAAAGAATTATTCACCATGATCAAGTGGGATTCATTCCTGGGATGCAGGGCTGGTTCAACATTCGCAAATCAGTCAACGTGATACATCACATTAACAAAAAAAAAGAGAAGAACCATATGATCCTGTCAATCGATGCAGAAAAGGCCTTTGACAAAATCCAGCACCCTTTCTTAATAAAAACCCTTGAGAAAGTCGGGATAGAAGGAACATACTTAAAGATCATAAAGGCCATTTATGAAAAGCCCACAGCTAACATCATCCTCAACGGGGAAAAACTGAGAGCTTTTTCCCTGAGATCAGGAACACGACAGGGATGCCCACTCTCACCGCTGTTGCTTAATATAGTGCTGGAAGTTCTAGCATCAGCAATCAGACAACAAAAGGAAATCAAAGGCATCAAAATTGGCAAAGATGAAGTCAAGCTTTCGCTTTTTGCAGATGACATGATATTATACATGGAAAATCCGATAGACTCCACCAAAAGTCTGCTAGAACTGATACATGAATTCAGCAAAGTTGCAGGATACAAAATCAATGTGCAGAAATCAGTTGCATTCTTATACACTAACAATGAAGCAACAGAAAGACAAATGAAGAAACTGATCCCATTCACAATTGCACCAAGAAGCATAAAATACCTAGGAATAAATCTAACCAAAGATGTAAAAGATCTGTATGCTGAAAACTATAGAAAGCTTATGCAGGTAATTGAAGAAGATATAAAGAAATGGAAAGACATTCCCTGCTCATGGATTGGAAGAATAAATATTGTCAAAATGTCAATACTACCCAAAGCTATCTACACATTCAATGCAATCCCAATCAAAATTGCACCAGCATTCTTCTCGAAACTAGAACAAGCAATCCTAAAATTCATATGGAACCACAAAAGGCCCCGAATAGCCAAAGTAATTTTGAAGAAGAAGACCAAAGCAGGAGGCATCACAATCCCAGACTTTAGCCTCTACTACAAAGCTGTAATCATCAAGACAGCATGGTATTGGCACAAAAACAGACACATAGACCAATGGAATAGAATAGAAACCCCAGAACTAGACCCACAAACGTATGGCCAACTCATCTTTGACAAAGCAGGAAAGAACATCCAATGGAAAAAAGACAGTCTCTTTAACAAATGGTGCTGGGAGAACTGGACAGCAACATGCAGAAGGTTGAAACTAGACCACTTTCTCACACCATTCACAAAAATAAACTCAAAATGGATAAAGGACCTGAATGTGAGACAGGAAACCATCAAAACCTTAGAGGAGAAAGCAGGAAAAGACCTCTCTGACCTCAGCCGTAGCAATCTCTTACTCGGCACATCCCCAAAGGCAAGGGAATTAAAAGCAAAAGTGAATTACTGGGACCTTATGAAGATAAAAAGCTCTGCACAGCAAAGGAAACAACCAACAAAACTAAAAGGCAACCAATGGAATGGGAAAAGATATTTGCAAATGACACATCGGACAAAGGGCTAGTATCCAAAATCTATACAGAGCTCATCAAACTCCACACCCGAAAAACAAATAACCCAGTGAAGAAATGGGCAGAAAACATGAATAGACACTTCTCTAAAGAAGACATCCGGATGGCCAACAGGCACATGAAAAGATGTTCAACGTCGCTCCTTATCAGGGAAATACAAATCAAAACCACACTCAGATACCACCTCACGCCAGTCAGAGTGGCCAAAATGAAGAAATCAGGAGACTATAGATGCTGGAGAGGATGTGGAGAAACAGGAACCCTCTTGCACTGTTGGTGGGAATGCAAATTGGTGCAGCCGCTCTGGAAAGCAGTGTGGAGGTTCCTCAGAAAATTAAAAATAGACCTACCCTATGACCCAGCAATAGCACTGCTAGGAATTTATCCAAGGGATACAGGAGTACTGATGCATAGGGGCACTTGTACCCCAATGTTTATAGCAGCACTCTTAACAATAGCCAAATTATGGAAAGAGCCTAAATGTCCATCAACTGATGAATGGATAAAGAAATTTTGGTTTATATACACAATGGAATACTACGTGGCAATGAGAAAGAATGAAATATGGCCTTTTGTAGCAACGTGGATGGAACTGGAGAGTGTGATGCTAAGTGAAATAAGCCATACAGAGAAAGACAGATACCATATGGTTTCACTCTTATGTGGATCCTGAGAAAATTAACAGAAACCCATGGGGCAGGGGAAGGAAAAAAAAAAAAAAAAAGAGGTTAGAGTGGGAGAAAGCCAAAGCATAAGAGACTGTTAAAAACTAAGAGCAAACTGAGGGTTGATGGGGGGTGGGAGGGAGGGCAGGGTGGGTGATGGGTATTGAGGAGGGCACCTTTTGGGATGAGCACTGGGTGTTGTATGGAAACCAATTTGACAGTAAATTTCATATATTAAAAAAAAAGATGACTATTTAAATAACACAGTGGAAAAAATATATATATATTTTACTTGAAAATATTGGAAACTGTTCACAGATATACTGCAAATATAAAAATAATACCTCTATGTTCTTCAAGCTTCACCTGTTGTTAGTGTTTTACCCCATTTACTGTTTTGTGTGTGTTCTCTCTTTCTCCTTCAGGCACACAGACTCCTTAATTGTCAAATGGGTAAAGTCAGCTTTATTATATATGCTTACACACATAACAGACACTCTTTCCCTAATTATATCTACTAAAAATTACAGATCTTTTAAAAAAAATTAACATTTATTTATTATTGAGAGACAGAGAGACATAGAGCATGAGACACAGAGGGGTAGAGAGACGGGGAGACACAGAATCTGAAGCAGGCTCCAGGCTCTGAGCTGTCAGCACAGAGCCCGACGCGGGGCTTGAACTCACGGACTGTGAGATCATGACCTGAGCCAAAATCAGGCGCCTAACCAACTGAGCCACCCAGGTGCCCCCAGAATTACAGATTTTTTAAAAGGGATGACACCAGCACACGTATTAATTTGCTAGTTTTGCCTGGTTCAAAGGGTTATTTGATGAAGGGCTGTGGGTACGATACAATCTTCCCCAATACGGTCTTTACACAGTAACATCCATAAAAAAAACTGTGTTGGGGTGCCTGGGTGGCTCAGTCGGTTAAAGCGTCAACTTCAGCTCAGGTCATGATCTCACAGTCTGCGGGTTCGAGCCCCACGTCAGGCTCTGTGCTGATGGCTCAGAGCCTGGAGCCTGCTTTGGATTCTGTGTCTCCATCTCTTTCTGCCCCTCCCCCGCTTGTGCTCTGTCTTCTCTCTCTGTCTCTCAAAAATAAATATTAAAAAAAATTTTTTTAACTTGGGTCTTTGTAACTAGAAGGTTAGAGCAATCAGCTACCTAAGTTTGACCTGAGTCAAGTTTGTTCCTGGTTGATCATTGCATACTTGTTTTTAAGCATTTTATAAAGTTTAAGAAACATTTAAAAGGTGGGGGGAAAAGTGATGTTCAATTAGATGGTGTGAACAAAGAAAACTTAGGACATTTTAATAAGGCACTAAGTATTCTTGAGGAGTAAGAGGGAGGGAAACCTGCAGAATCTATTCATTTCTGAAGCTAATTCATCGCAAAGGCTTTTTTGTTCTTGGGAGCACCATAAAACTTCAGAGTTGGTAAAGATACTGGAGGTCATGTGGTTAACTTACCATAAGATAGAAAGTCTGTACCTAGCATCCCTCATAGGTGGACCTTCTGCCTTTGCAAGATAATATTGGGAGGAAATCACTGGGGGTGATTTCTTGTTGTATTTTACAGAAGCTCTAATATTTGAGAAATAAAGTTCCTTTTTACACCAAAATTTCCTAAGTAAATTTCCAAAGCACCTCATCTGTCCCCCCTTCGTTAGCCTTTATCACATTTTATGAGGGTCATAAATACAAGTCCTACTTGCAAGACAGGGCTGAGAAATCCTTGAGGAGCAAATTCTATTGCAGTCTCCTCCCTTAATCATCTTTCACCCATGATTAGTAGTTAATAAATATTTTGGAGTACTTGATTCTGCCAGATCTTCCTGTCATATCTCGACAGTGGCCTAGCAAGTGGTTTTCTTTCCATCCTTCCAACCTTCTTCAGCCCATTTTCTCACATTGCTACTAACTTCTTTCTAAAAACCAGAAGTGTCCATGTTTCTCTTCTGCTCTGTCTGACAAGAAAATTTAAAAGTCTTTCCGGTGTCCCCACACAATACGGGTAGATCAGCTGTTGTTCGTGGGTCTGGAAGCAGAGGAAGCCATTAGTTTTGTGTTTCAAATGGGACTAACTTGGTTACCTCTCTGCCTTTCCTGGTGCTTGAGCAGGTCTCTAAGCCTTCGTGTTTCCATAGGTAAAATGGTTACCTAGGTTGGTTATTAGAATTAATGGCATCATCTACAAAAACATTCTGTAGACTGGTTGAGGCAAACACTAAAACGTTAGTTAACCCAGGTGCTAGTGAGATACAGTTTTTATTAAGTTTTTGCATTAAAAGTTTTTTAACATTGATTTCTTTTGGGAAAATGATCTACATTCAGTTCTTTGGTTAAAAGTTAGATACTGAGTTTCAAGGTTTGCTACTTTAACTAACTTTATATTATAAATTCAGTAGATATTGACAAATCTCCTGAAATAGACTCTACAATATTAGATATTTATAGTCAAAGGTAAGGAACTGCATTCAAATTGCCACACACTTGAAAAAGGGAATTAAAGTTTTATTACTGCTGAAACCTATGCTAAAAAATAAGGTATAAAACTGGTGTGTACTTGTGTTAGACCCAAACACTTCAAATAGTTTCCCAAATCATGGCAAGTAACTTTGATTTACCATCTATTTCTTTTACTAATGTCAATAATACTAATTCTGCAGTTTGTTTGTTGTGGTCCTCTGAAGTCCATTGTGTTTTATTTATGATTGTGCGTTTATAATTATGCAAATATGAATTGCACATAGATTAATTTTATCTGAGCATAATTGTTATGTATGATAAAATAGTCATCCTTTAGTGACCACTCTATATTCCTATGTAAGGAGTAATTAACTTAAAATCAGTACCTGGAGGGTATCTGTGTGCAGGAATGGACTGGGGAAAAGTAGAGAGATCCTTTGGAATTCCTATACAACTTTCTATCTGTGTGCCATACTTACTTAAGCTTTGCACAGCCTTGTAAATTACAGTAAGGAAAGGCTAATTTTCTCATCACTTAACTGCTGCCAGGCTGGAGCAGAACATTCTAGCAGATAAATAGCTGTGGCAAGACCACACACATTGTTGATAGTTTAAATTCATGTAGTACAGGCCTTACACAGGTGCCATGTGCAGAACAGATAAGTGGTGGGGAGAGCTGAGCCATTAATTTTTCCATTGAGACGTTGGCAAGGGTGAGGGGTGAGAGGCTATAGGGAAAAGCAAGAGGAGTCTCAGTGGCAGAAAGAACATAGCAATATTGATAAATTGAGAGAGACTAAAAGAAGAGACCAAAAGGAACTAACAATTAGTACTACACGCTTAGGTAAACAGCCCTTATCCAGCCAACAAAGCTAACACAGCTGCCTTTTCTTAGCAGATTGCTGAAAAGTAATAAGGCTTTCCCTGTCTTTCAAGCAACTCCAACCCATGCCTTTCCACGGGGAGTTTTTCATGAACAGTTAAAAGAAGCAGCAGATGTCCAAGTTTTTCATGTGTTTTAATAATTCATATCCTTTTGAATTGTGTCCCATCAAAGAAATTACTGTGTGGTAGCAGTTTCAGTTCTGGTGCGTAACACTGCCTCATACTTAGTAAGCTCTCAAGAAATGTTTGGGAAATTAAGAATATGGATGAAGGAATGACAGTACCTGCTGGATCGCAGATGAGGCAAAGTGAGTCAGTCAGTTTGGCCAAAGGGTTGTAATTACCGTCAGAACTTACATTTAAGGAAGGAGAAAAGGTACTAATACAGTGAAAGGTTGTTGATAATAATTTAAAATGATACATAATAATTATAACAAGAGAATATAGATCTTTGACCTTGCCATGTACTTTAGCAAAGTCAAAGGTTAGGTTAGAATCAATATATCTTTTATCTTGGAATCTTGGATTTTGGAGAGCTTAAAGTCATCAAGCCATCTGCCTTAGGAACCAGCCACTTGGGTAGGTTTAACTTTGGAGCTAACCCTTGTCATCCTAAAGCATCTCTTTCCACGGATGACTTCTTCTTCAACATCCTGTTCCCTTGGACTTCCATGAATAACCTCATTTTGCTTCATTTTTTTCTTGCCTCTTTGACCATTATACCTCAGTCTCCGTGGTTTTCTCTTCTTTCCTGCCACCTAAATAAGGCTTTTCCCTAGAGCTCTGTCCTTTGCCCCACCTGATTCCCACTAAATGGCCTCTTTTCTTGGAATCCCTTGTACCCCCATGTGTTTCTCTAGTACCAAACTCTCCCAAGCTCCAGACCTATGCCCGGCTGCCTATGTGACATGTTAATTTGGATGACTTCAAGCATCTAAAAAAGTTCTCAGACTAAATCTAGTTTTTTTTTTTTATCTCTCATCAATGCTAAATTTTCTTCTTGTATTTTTCTTTTAGCTAAAGGTACTATCTTTTTTTAATGTGATCACTCAATCCAGAAAATTGAGGGTCTTCTCCACTCTCCTCCTCAGTTTATCTTGAAGTCCTCTGATTCAGTTCCTTTTACAACTCTTGCTTTGGACTCACACCTTCATCTTTATGACCACTGGCTAGTTCAGGCCCATGTATTTTGCCTGGATCATTGAGATAATTTCCTAACTGCTTGTCCTGCCCCCCTCCCAACTTCTTCCCTTATATTCCATTATCTCTGACAGTCTGCCTTTGCAAAAATGCAAACAGGGCGCTTTGCGTTATTTACCAGCAAAATTCCACCTTCAGGATAAACTTTAAAGTTCTTAGCATGGCATCAAATTATTTCAGTAGGCCCCTGACGACCTCTCTCATTTCCTATCCTACTTTTCTTTGCCTTCCATTCTATGTTCTGCTACAATTGTTTGTTGTCAGATGTAGAGTGACTATTTCGTTTATGTGCTGCCACTCATGGTATTTTCTCTGTCTGAACTTCCTTCTCTTTTTAACCTAATATATTTATATTCATCCGTCTTTGAGTAGCTTCGTTTTTGAAGTTAATTCTCTACACAATGAAACCACTATTACTTTGATGTTAGTATTATACTTGGTGCATATTAATATTAAGTATGTTACTATGTCTCTGGTTTCACGTTTCCAAATGTGAGCACTGGGAGATTAAAAAGCAGGTCTCATTTATATTTTCATCTGCGCAGTTAGCACACAGACATGACATAAATGTTTCTTGAATGGGTACCGAAATGAATATGCTCACTGTTTCGATCTTAGTGGCTATGATTTCTCCACTTAAAATTTCTTCTTAGCTTTCTGGACTATTGCCATAGCATATTCTCTACAAGATGTTCCATGTCTTCATGACCATTGTTACGTTCCAAGGGAAATTCATGATCTTCTGGGTTGGGTTAACCCTTTTCAGGTATCTGTTTTCTTGTGTTATAAAAAGAATCTATGTAATTGAACTTGTTGCCAGTAGACGTACATTAAAATACAGAGTTCACAAGAGTACATGACATTCTCATTAGACACAAAGAATATTTTTGAGTCATGCTATGGTGTTTGAAAAGCAATTAACATATTACACATTATTCCTGTGAGACACAAACTGTTTCTTTCCCATTTTAATTTGCCTGCTTAAAGACAGAAAAAGATAGATGCGTTTACACTCAAGGTATATGCCTTTCCCTTGTGGCCAATGAGCTAATTTCCTTTTCATATTTGCAGAATATTGATACAATTATTCTTTCATCAGACATGAAATTTGAGTGTATAACCAGTTTGTGGAAACCAAATTACTAGGGTAATTTATTAGGTTGATAACAGCAATTAAGTCATAAATGTTTCTGAGAAATATAAATTGACTTTCTGTTTTAAATGGATAATTTAACATTCCAAACCACAGACCTGTAGTGTAACTAATTTCTGGGATAAGAAGTTTGTTTCTCCTATTATTAAACTAAAAAAAAAAAAAAAATTCAACCTTTGATAATCCAGCAACGAATTACGAAGTTGCTGAATTCTTGGGTTCGTGTTATATCTTCATTCTTTTCCCTTGTTGCTAATTTTTTTATTTTATTTAAAAATTTTGTTAAAAATATTTATTTTTGAGAGAGAATGAGAGAGAGATAGAGCACGAGCAGGGGAGGCGCAGAGAGAGACGGAGACACAGAATCTGGAGCAGGCTCCGGGCTCTGAGTTGTCAGCACAGAGCCCGACGCGGGGCTCAAACTCACAAACTGTGAGATCACGACCTGAGCTGAAGTCGGATGTCTAACCGACTGAGCCACCCAGGCACCCCTAATCTTTTTTATACTTAAGGACATCACATTGGAGGGAATTTTAGATAGAACTGGGACGTGTTGGTAGGACCATGGATTTTTCAATGATTGGAAATGTGAAGACTGTACTTTCAGGGATTGTTTCTAAAGTTTGTCACTAGAGAAATTTCTCTAAGTGTGGAGTCCCTGAAAGCATGAGGAGGAGAAATAGTGTCCCTTCCTGACTGTAAAACCGACTCTGGGTGTGGTTTCCGCAGCTGCCCTTGTCATTGATAATTGTTCCCTCCTCCTTTGGGGGACTAAGAGGAAAGTGGCCCGTTGTCTGAGTAGTTTCTCTAAAAAAGAAGGCCACATGTGTGGCTTGTTAATTGTCCATCGGAATGCTGTGTGGGTGAAGTTAAGTGAGCAAGGAGACAGCACTTGGAGTGTAAACAGATTTGTCAGCCATGGCAAGGACTTTGACTTTTCTTGGAGTGAAAGGAAAATCATTGGAGGATTTTCAGAAGAGGAGGTCTATCAGAACTAATCTGATTTCTATGCTACCAATCAACTGGAAAGGCAAAGGCAGAGGCAAGAGGTTACTTAAGAGACTGGTGTAGTAACCTAGAGGGGAAATTAGGCTGTTTGTTAGCAGTGGAGATGGTGACAAGTGGTCAGATGTTTGGGACGTATTTGCAGATAGAACCAGGGCCCGCTTCACGACTTCCGGGATGTAACACCAGTGCTGTCTCACAATGGTTTTTGCTTAGAAAAGTTTGTGCTTATTTGCATACTGTGCTGTTGCAATCCTGAAATTCTTTTCTTCCCAGTTTTACTGAGATATAATTGGCATATATCATTGGGAAATATAAGTTTTACAACATGATGATTTGATACATGTATATGTTTTGAGATGACTACCACAATAAGATTGGCTAACACCTCTGTCACCTCATATAATTATCTATCTTTTGTGCCTAAGTGTTGCATTTATTAATCATCTTTTCTTTTCAATTCTAACAGGCCGTATGATATTTATCCTTTCATAAACAAGCCAGTCATGTTCTTTTTTGCGGCATTTTACTTGGTCTTGCCCCTGTTGGGAAAGATAAAAAGTGATCTCTTTCTATGAGTTTAATAGAACACAAGAGACATGTGGAATGATTCAAAGAAAAGTGCATAAAGCTGATATACATTTGAGAATATGAAAATCATATTTTTTCATAACTTTTTGAACCAGGGAGCAGAAATTTTGTCTAAGATTATGAGCTGATCAAGGCACAGATTTGGCACTATCATATTCAATGGAGGACTAATGGCTTCTCTCTCCTTGTACAACTGCCATCGATGCTTCTGTATAATTACTGTGAACTTAAGTGTTTTTATGTCAACATTATCTGTTGCAACAGCACAGTATGCAAATAAGCACAAACTTTTCTCAGCAAAAACCATTGTGAGACAGCACTAGTGTTACACCCAGGAAGCCGTGAAGCGGGCCCTGGTTCATAACTCATTATGAACAAAGATGTCAGATGACAATGTTCATGTTAAAAACACTGCCATCACCACAAAGATTTACTGATTGTAATGAAATGAAAGAAAAAAAAATGTATATATTGTAGCTTAGATAACTGTTAGTAAATGGGATACAGATAATGTTGACATAAAAACACTTAAGTTCACAGTAATTATACAGAAGCATCGATGGCAGTTGTACAAGGAGAGAGAAGCCATTAGTCCTCCATTGAATATGATAGTGCCATATCTGTGCCTTGATCAGCTCATAATCTTAGACAAAATTTCTGCTCCCGTGAAATAAAGTAAGATGTCCTTTAAATATCCTACTGTAGATAACAGGCTTTGTGAACTCCATGAGTAGATGTCTGTTCTAAAAAGAACTTTAGATACACATATGAATATCCAGTTGGCAACAAGATCAAATGCAATCAGCCACCACCCAATGCAAATTCATGTCAACTAGCAAACAGATATATATGTACAGATATATAATGTATTAGTGTATGGTAATATAAAATAAATTTATTATTATATTTTATAATGTAAAGTCAAATTATGAAATACACTATGCTGTAGTCAGATGCATCTTAGCATATATAGATTAATTTTTTTGTGTGTTTTTTTTTTAATGGTATGATGTTAGGCTCAAGTGGAAATGGTTAAGAAAGCTCTCCAATGAAAACTCATCATGATATGCAAAGATGCTTGTTTATTAAAAAGCCTCAACCCATGCTTACAAAGTAAAAAAGTAACTTTGAAACATGTGAGAAAAACAATGCCTTCACAAATCATAGGAATATACTTCCTGATTTAGAAATAAACAGGAAAATTAAAGCAATGGACAGTGGATAATCTATGGCTAAAAATATCAACTCTTATGGGAAAATGACTTATATCAGATATAATATACATATCCTAATTTCAGCTTTTGAATAAAAATTTAATACCAAACTGCCTTCATATTTTACATTTTTAATAGGATATAATTTGTTTGCAATGAATATATCTAATTTTAAAAAGCAGCCATTTTATGGGCTCTTTACTATTCTGAAGTTTTAAGTTTAAAAATGTTTCATCTCAAATGGTTTTAAGCAGCATGCCATGGTTGGCATTTTAAAAATTGCCATTGCATCGAATATTCTAGAACTGATACATGAGATTTTCTTATTACATTCGTACACAAAATTTGGTGTCACCTGGATTTATTATCATTTTTAACAATGTTTTTCACATTGCAGTCCTGAAAAAGATTTTCCAGTGAACTAATATTTAAAAACATTTCACAATGTCACTGTTAGGATAAAATATCAAAAAACACAATATTCCCATTTGAAAACAAGCACAGAAGTATATTTTAAGTATATAGACCTTTGCTTAATTTATAGCAGAAAAGTAGAATTATAATAAATTCTGATTTTGCAAAACTGAAAACACTGAATCTTAAAATAATGGAGTTTTACACACCTCTTTACCTTTTCTACATTTTAACATACTTCCACGTTAGATGAAAAATTAAGCATTAAAATAAACGCAAGTATGTACATAATTGTAAACATTTTTTCCCCATTCATCTAAAGATTTTGTATATGTTGGCCATACACATCCTGTGTGTCCCATCATATTGGGCTGGTGCTCCTGGCAGCTGTATGTTTCTTTCATAGTTATACATTTGTTTCCCTGACTCTGAATATGTGCGGGAATTTCTCTCACAAATTAAGTTTTAGTCCACAGCAAACATGACAGCATGACTTTGCCCACCAAGCCCCTTTAGGAACAGATCCTATTGTAAAATAACTTTTGTTCAAGTATTACCTGAGAAAGCAGGGAATAAAGGATGTAAGAAGGGTCCAGATAATAAAGGCTCAGTGCTGGCTACAGAGGGAAAATTTTCTGGATACCCTGATGGCACAGCCTCTCCTCAGCCCCAGGAGCTAGGATACAGAGTTCTTCTCATGGGGACTCTGTCCCACATCAGCCCCAAACCAGAGTGTTGTCTCCTAAGTCACTGTGCTGAGGGAAGGAAGCTCTTTCTCACTGACCCTGCTATTGACCTCCTGAGCTCTGGGCAGCTCAGAAATGGTGGAATTGTGTGCCTCCTGCTGGCTAATGAGGGCAGCACAGGACCCTTGGGGTTCACCTGCAGGTGGACTTGCTCCCCTCCTGGCCAAAGTGCTAAGTTACTAAAAATCTCAGTGCCCCAGCCTCTGGAAGACACTGGTGTTGCTCTGCTTCATTCATGCCCACTCTCCTGCCTGGGACATGCCCTTGAAGTAATGGCTTGGAGAAGAAAAAAGACATCAGGGTTTTAAGTCATCTCAAAAACATCATCCCTATGCCATGCCACAGTGACAGAATCAAGTCTCAAGTCCCTACAAAAGATCCACCCATTTCAACCATTAAATTCTCCACTAGATGTTCAGACGGTTAGAGAGGGCTTCAGCTCTTTCAGGAAAAGATCCTCCTTGATAAACTGCTGTGTGGCCTTGATTAAAATCACAGATAACTAAGGCAGAAATGAAGGATTTTTTTTTTTTTGCTCATGCTCATATGGAAATTGTAGTGCAGGGACATTTACTTTCAAGCAGTGGAATACAGCTGGTATGCCTCTGAGCTCATCAGGGAGGGAATTGAATTGTGTTTTCTCTCACCTAACAAGTCTTATCAGAAGTTAATGAGATAGGGAAGAACATGATGCTTATGACCACTCTATCCAATTACATTTTTATGTGCAAGAAAGTAGTCTGTAATCATACCAGTTGAGAAATATCTAACAACAAAATTATGGTATATTAACATATCATTATGGTATCTTTATATTTAAATATGATATCCCTTGAATACCCAGACTTCTTTCTTTTTTATTTCCTTTCAAACATTTTATTTAAATTCAAGTCAGTTACCAGATAGTGTAGTATTGGCTTTAGGAGAATTTTGTGATTCATCACTTACATATAACACCCAGTGCTCATCCTAACAAGTGCCCTCCTTAATGTACATCACCCATTTAAGCCACCCCCCCCCACCTCCCTCCAGGAGCCCTCAGTATGTTCTCTGTATTTAAGAGTCCTTTATTGTTGGCCTCCTTCTCAGTTTTCATCTTATTTTTCCTTCCTTTCTCCTATGTTCATCTGTTTTGTTTCTTAAATTCCACATATCAGTGAAATCATGATATTTATTTTTCTCTGACTTATTCACTTAGCATAATACACTCTAGTTCCATCCATGTTGTTGCAAATGGAAATATTTCATTCTTTGTAATCACCAATATTCCATTATATATATGTGTGTGTGTGTATATATATATATATATACATGTATATACCAAATCTTCTTTATCCATTCATCAATGGACTTTGGACTCTATCCATGGTTTTGATTTGTACTTCCATGATGATGAGTGATGTTGAACATTTTTTCACGTGTCTGTTAGGCATTTTTATGTCTTTCTTGGAGGAATGTCTGTTCATATCTTCTCCCCGTGTCTTAACAGGATTAGTTGTTTTTTGGGTGTTAAGTTTGATAAGTTCTTTATGGATTTTGAATACCAGTTCTTTATCTGGTACATCATTTTAAAATATCTTCTCCAATTCCATCAGTTGCCTTCTAGTTTTGTTGATTGTTTCCTTCACTCTGCAGAAACTTCTTATATTGATGAAGTCCCAGTAGTCTACATTTGTTTATGTTTCTCTTGCCTTTGGAGATGTGTCTAGTAAGAAGCTGTTCTGGCTGAGGTCAAAGAGGTTGCAGCCTATATTTTACTCTGGGTTTTGATGGTGTCTTGTCTCATATTTATGTCTTTCATCTATTTGAATTTATTTTTGTGTATGGTGTTAAGAAAGTGGTCCAGGTTTCATTCTTCTGCACGTTGCTGTCCAGTTTTCCCAACACCATTTGTTGAAGAGACTGACTTTTTTCCATTGAGTATTCTTTCCTGCTTTGTTGAAGATTAGTTGACTATATAGTTGTGGGTCCATTTTGTGGTTGTGGGTTTTCTATTCTGTCCCTTCGATCTATTTATCTGTTTTTGTGCCAGTACCATACTGTCTTCACAGATATGTAATACAGTTTGAAGTCTGGAATTGTGATGCTTCCCACTTTCCTTGTGTTTTTCAACATACTTTGGCTATTCATGGTGTTTTCTAGTTCCATACAATTTTAGAATTTTTTATCTGAGCTCTGTGAAAAATGCTGGTATTATTAAATGTGTAGATTGCTTTGGGTAGTGTAGACATTTTAACAATGTTTGTTCTTTGAATCAATGAGCAGAAAATGTTTTTCCATTAATTTGTGTCTTCATCAATTTCTTTTGTAAGTATTCTATAGTTTTCAGAGTACAGATCTTTACCTCGCTGGTTAGGTTTATTACTAGGTATCTCATGATTTTTGGTGCAATTGTAAATGAGATTGATTCCTTGATTTCTCTGTCTGCTGCTTCATTTCTGGTGTGTAGAAATATTACAGGTTTCTGTACATTGATTTTATATCCTGCAACTTTCCTGAATTCATGTATCAATTATAGCAATTTTTTTGGTGGAGTCTTTTCCACATACAGTATCATGTCGTCTGCAGAGAATGAAAGTTTGACTTCTTGTGAATTTGGATTTTTTTTTCTCTTTTTGTTTTCTGGGTGCTAAGGCTAGAACTTCATGTGCTATTTTGAACAACAGTGGTGAGAATAGGCATACTGTTGTGTTCCTGACCTTAGGGGAAAACTGTTTTTACCCACTAAGGATGATATTAACTCATCCTTCCTACAGGATGCTGGCTTCCTTCCTATATGGCCTTAATGATGGTGAGGCATGTTCCTTCTATCCTTACTTTCTTGAGAGTTTTTATCACAACAAAAGATGCTGTACTTTGTCAGATGCCTATTCTTCGTCTATTCAGAGGATCATATGGTTCTTATCCTTTCTTTTATTAATGACATGTATCCCATTGGTTGGATTGTGGATTTTGAGCCAGCCCCACAGCCCAGGAATAAATACCACTGAATCATGTTGAATACTTCTTTTAACATACTGTTGAATCTGCTTTGCTAGCTTTTGTTGAAAATTTTTGCATCCATGTTCATCAGAGATATTGGTCTGTAATTCTCCTTTTTAGTGAGATCTTTGTCTGCTTTTGGAAACAAGGTTATGCTGGCCTTGCAGAATGAGTTTAACAGTTTTCCTTCCGTTTTAATTTTTTAGAACAGTTTCAAAAGAAGTATTAATTCTTCTTTAAATGTTTTGTAAATCAGGAGACTATAGATGCTGGTGAGGATGTGGAGAAACGGGAACCCTCTTGCACTGCTGGTGGGAATGCAAACTGGTACAGCCACTCTGGAAAACGTGGAGATTCCTCAAAAAACTAAAAATAGAACTACCCTATGACCCAGCAATAGCACTGCTAGGAATTTACCCAAGGGATACAGGAGTACTGATGCAGAGGGGCATTTGTATCCCACTGTTTATAGCAGCACTTTCAACAATAGCCAAACTATGGAAAGAGCCTACATGTCCATCAACTGATGAATGGATAAAGAAGATGTGGATTACATACACAATGGAATACTACTTGGCAATGAGAAAGAATGAAACTTGGCCATTTGCAGCAATGTGGATGGAACTGGAGGGTATTATGCTAAGTGAAATAAGCCAGGCAGAGCAAGATAGATACCATCTATCTTTGGGATGAGCACTGATGGAAACCAGTTTCACAATAACTTATATTTAAAAAATTAAAAATAATAAAAAATAAATAAATGCCAAAAAATTTTTTATAGAATTGTGCTCAGATTCCATCCAGCCCTGGAATTTTGTTTGTTGGGAAATTTGAGACTACTGATTCAATTTCTTTACTGGTTATGTATCTGTTCATATTTTCTATTTCTTCCTGTTTCAGTTTTGGTAGTTTACAAGTTTCTTGAAATTCATCCATTTCTTGCAGATTATCCACTTTTTTGGCATATAGTTGCTCATAATATTCTCTTGTAATTGTATTTCTGCAGTGTTGGTTGTGATCTCTCTTTTTTCCATTCATGATTTTATTTATTTGGTTCCTTTACCCTCTCTTTTTTTTGATAGCTTTGGCTCGGTGTTTATCAATTTTGTTAATTCTTTCAAAGAACCAGCTCCTAGTTTCATTAATCATTTCTACTTTTTTAAATTTTATATCATTTATTTCTACTCTAATCTTTATTATTTCCCTTTTTCTGCAGGCATTGACCTTTATTTGCTCTTCTTTTTCCAACTCTTTGATGTGTGAGATTTGGTTGTGTACATGAGACTTTCCTTCTTTCTTGAGGAATGCCTGGATTGTTATATACTTCCCTCTTATTACCGCCTGGCCACATAGTAAAGGTTTTGGACTGTCATGTTTTCATTTTCATTGGCTTCCATGTATTTTTTAAATTGATTCTTTTATTTATTACTCTTTAATTTCCTGTCAGATGTTCTTTAATATCCATGTATTGGTGGTCTTTCCCATTTTTTTTCCTTTGGTTGACTTCAGGTTTCATAGCATAGTGGTCTGAATATAAGAGGGCTGATTTGTGACCTAGTATAATCTACTCTGGAGAATGTGGCGTGTGCATTCAAAAAGAGTGTGTGTTTTGCTGCTTTAGGGTGAAATGCTCTGAATATATCTGTTAAGTCCGTGTGGTCTAGTGTGTCATTCAAAGCCATTGTTTCTTTGTTGATCTTCTGCTAAGATGATCTATCTTTTGATGTAAGTGGGGTGTTAAAGTCCTTTTCTATTATTGTATTATTATCAAATATGTTTCTTTAAGTTTGTTATTAATTGGTTTCTATAATTGGCTGTACCTAGCTGGGGGCATAAATATTAACAATTGTTAGATCTTCTTCTTTGATAGACTTCTTTATTATGACATAAGACTTTCTACACTTGATCTTAGCCAAAAGGCCGAGAAGCGATTAGGACTTTCTTCATCACTTATTACAATCTTTCATTTAAAATCTAGTTTGTCTGATATATGTATTGCTACTCCAGCTTTCCTCTGATGTCCATTAGCATGACAAATGGCCCTCCACCCCTTCACCTTCTATCTCAATGTGTCTTTGGGTCTAAAACGAGTCTTTTATAGGCACCATTTCAATGGTTCTTGATTTTTTTAATCCATTCTGATATGCTATGTCTTTTGACTGGAGCATTTAGCCCATTTACATTCAAATAATTATTGATAGATATGAATTCAGTGCCATTGTATTACCTGTAATGTTGCTGTTCCTGTAGAATGTCTCTGTTCCTTTCTAGTCTTCGTTGCCTTTGGCCTCTCTTTCCCACTCAAAATGTCCCCTTTAACAATTCTTGCAGAGCTGGTTTGGTGCTCAATAACTCCTTTAGTGTTTACTTGTCTTGGAAACTCTTTCTCTCTCCTATTCTGAATGACAGCCTTGCTTGATAAAGTATTCTTGGCTGCATATTTTCCCCATTTAGCACATTAAATATATCATACCGCACCCTTATGGCCTGCCAAGTTTCTATAGACAGGTCTGCTGTTAACCTTATAGATCTACCCTTATAGGTTAAGGACGTTTTTTCTTTAGCTTCTTTCAGAATTCTCTTTTTCTTTGCATTTTGCAAGTTTCACTATGATATATTTTTGTGTGGACCTGTTTTATTGATATTGAGGGGAGTTCACTGTGTGCCTCTTGGGCTTGAATGGCTGCTCCCTTCCCCAGATTGGGGAAGGCCTCAGCTATAATTTGTTCAAATAAACTTGCTGTCCCTTTTCCCCATTCTTCTGACACTCCTATGATAAGGGTATTATTACACTTTATAGAATTGCTTATTTCTCTTAGTCTATATTTGTGACCCAATAGTTTTCTTTCCCTCTCCTTCTCAACTTCATTATTTTCCAAAATTTTATCCTCTATAGCACCTATTTTGTCCTCTGCTTCTTCCATCTTCATTATAATTACAATGAGTCAATTTTGCATCTCAGTTATAGCATGTTTTATTTCAGCCTGACTACTTTTTAGGTGTTTTATTTCTGCAGCACAGGTTTCTCTGAAGTCTTCTATGGTTTTTTTTTTTTCAAGTCCAGCAGGCATTCTTAGGTCTGCTCTTCTAAATTATTCTTCAGATATTTTACTTCTATCTGTTTTGAGCAAAATCCTGGGTGTGGTTTCTTCTTCATCTTGAGGGGAGAATTCCTCTGTCTTGTCATTTTGTCTAGGTTTCAGTCTTTGTCGTGTTGTGAAAGCTTATGTTTTCTATTCTTGGTGTAACACTATATTAAGAAGGGATTATACACTGTCAAGGGCCTGGCACTTCGGGACGTGTTTATGGTATATGCTGTGTGCACTCTGCTGTTGTGATTTGGCTGCTCTTTCCTCCAGCTCAGTCCTCTGCAGAGTTCCTCCTTGCTTGCAGTGGGAAGTGTTTGGAACTTTGACTAGATGTGCTTTGATTTGTTCTTTTTAAATAAGCCTGATTTGGAGCTCCTTGGTGGCTCAGTTAAGTGTTCAACTTCAGCTCAGGTCATGATCTCCTGGTTCTTAGGTTTGAGCCCTGGGTCAGCCCTGTGCTGATATTTCAGAGCCTGGAGACTCTTTTGGATTCTGTGTTGTGTATCTCTCTCTTTCTCTCTCTCTCTCTCTGCCCCTCCCCCCGTCTCTCTCTCGCTCTCACTCACTCGCTCAAAAGTAAACATTAAGCCCAATTTAAAATAGATAATAAGCCCGATTTAAAAAAATAAAAGCCTCATCCAAAAAGAAAAAAGTAAAGGAACAAAAATAGAAAAACAAACACACAAACAAAAAACTATAAGCCTAATTCCAAAGGATAAGATAGCCAAAAAGGAGAAGAAAAAAAAGGAAGAAAGAAAGAAAGAAAGAAAGAAAGAAAAAGTAGCCTTTCCAAAAAAAAAAAAAATGAGATATAGGAAATTAAAATAAAACTAATAAAAAAACAAAAGAACTGCAATTTTTTTTTCAAGAAAAAAAAAATGCCTGGTCCTATTTCCACCAGAACCAAAACACTGAAATTGAGGCTTTGGAGCATTATTTTTTTGTTGTTTTTTGTTTGTTTTTTAATGTTTACTTTGTTTTGAGAGAGTGAGGGAGATAGAGCATGAGCAGTTAGGGGCAGAGAGAATGGAAGACACCAAATCCAAATCAGGCTCCAGGCTCTGAGTTGTCAGCACAGAGCCCAACATGGGGCTCAAACTTATGAGCCATGAGATCATGACCTGAGCTGAAGTTGGACGCTCAACCAACTGAGCCACCCAGTCACCACAAGGCTTTAGAGCAGTCTATGATCAGTAGATTAAGTGCATGTGGAAGGCCTTGTATAGCTGTGTTGGTCCTCTGGGGGAGAGGCCTGCTGCCCATCATACCTGCTCTTGTAAAGATGACCCTGTCAGAGGGCGGGGTTTGGTGTAAGCAGCTCCAGCCTCAACTGGAGGTGCTGTGCTACTCACTGAAGGCTTACCATGCTGGTGGGTGGGAGAAGATGGCATTACCCTGCTCTATTTTTCCTGGGTAGGGGACCTGATGCCTGCCACTGTTTAGGTAGCCCTCACAGATAAACGATCTTCCCTTCTCTGTCCCAGGCTTCTCTCAGATCCCTGCCCTTAACCCTTCTGTGCCCAGACCATGGACATGCCAGTGCCGTAGCTCTCCTGTGTTTATCTCTGGTGTGTGACTGGGATTCAAAATTCCAAATTTGAAAGGACGGGCAAGGTGTAAACCTGCTTCCCCCTTTCCAGAGGAGAGCTTTGCAGTGTTGCACTGGCACTTTTCTGTCCAAGAAAAGCAGTCCTTGGGCTGCAAACGTGTCTAAAGTTTATGTTGAAGCACAGCAAAAAGCTGTAACCACTTTATTTTCCCTCTGCATGTGTCTCTGTCCCCTGCTATTCAATACCCTCTCAAAGGTGCCGGCCATGTCTTTTGTCCTTGAAGAGCCAATATACCCTCCTGTAAATGCACTGAGGGAAGGGGACCTTTCTATCCCAGTGCAACCCAGGAGATTGAGTACCACTGCCTACCAAGGCCTACTCTAGTAAATGATGCAGACTTCCAAAAACTCAGAACTTCAGCTACACTGTTTGCAAAAACTTGCAATATTCACTTCTTCACAATTCCCTGATCAATGGTTTGGGGGGGGGGGGGTGTTTTTCTTGTGTGAACCCAATACACTGTTCTCTCCCCCTCTTTCTTTCTCCTCCCTGTGCAAAGGGCTCCCACCCATCTGTGGCACTGAAGCTTTACTCTCCCCCAAATCTCCACTCCACACCTTGTACCTGCCATGTTCTCTCCCTCAAATTATGCATATTGTTCTCTTAACCTTTAGATCAATTTCCAGGTATTCAAAAGAGATATAGTGTTGATCTGTGTTCGAGGGATGAGACTAGCCCAGGTTCCACCTACTTCACTGCCATCTTAACTTCTCCCCAGACTTCTATCATTTAAGGTTGGCTGCTGTAACAATGTGCATAAAAATAATATTTTTCAACATTGCACAAATTTATTCTTACTTTACATAGAAACTAAACACAGGTCCCAGGCATGAGTCCTTTCCACTCCTGCTGTATGTCCTTTGTCATTTACCCATGTTAGAAAGGCCTGTGCATCTGTGTCTGCCTCAGTTTGCTCAGATGAATCTAGTGTTGATGGAGTCTGAGAACATATCCCCCTACACATGCATTTATGCAGTCCACATTCAACCCTTTGTATATTTGCAAAACTGAGGCCAAGGAATAGGCTGAGACTGGCTTAGGGCACAGTATGTGAGCAGAGTCCAGAAGAAAAATGAGGAATATGGCTTTCTAGGCCAAAGCTCAACACTGTCTATCCAGTTTGCTTTGGAAAGAGAGCCTTTAGGATCCTGGTGAGCCCTACCTAACTCCTCCCAATTTAGATCATTCTCCTCTCCACATTAAACTGAGCACACAGACATGCATACACAGAAACGGATTCATCACTGGAGATAATGGAATGGTGGTTAAGGAAGGGCTTATAGCCTGTAAGTGTTAGGGAAAAAGGAGGAAAGACTTGGAGACAGATCTGACATGGAGCAGGGACATTTATTCTCCTGGCAACATGTACAAAATTCCATAGCATGAAGGGGATTCTTAAAGTTCCCATAGTCTCGCAGGGGAACAGGCCATCTCCATAGTAGTCTCTGGAGAAGAGTCTGAGGTCCTATCGCCCACCATTCTCAGCTCTTAGGACTAGGATGAGCACACACGCTAGGCCACAGTAAAATGGGGACCATAGTTTGAAAGGACTCAGTTTCCTTGTCCATAAACTGAGTGTCTTCTCTTTTATCACTGGTGTTCAGGAGACACTCTGCGTTGAGGATACCCAAATAAAGTTTCCTCTGTGGGGATTAAGTGCTAGTGCTGGCCACCAAAGGGGAGGCAGCCTCCTGAATGTGTTTGTGCTCAGATTTGTTACAGCAGCTGGAGGGAAGAATCATACAGAGGTCATTCTGACCTTTCCCCTGCCTCAGAAACATCAGGCACCTATTATTATGAGTGACCATCTCCACAGACTGAGCTGGTCAGAATGAGGAAAGGGGGACTCGACAATCTTTCAGTTTATTCAGCCACTATGCCCTGAGCACCCACCCAGTGCCAAGTACCTTGGTTCACCTAAGTGTGGTGCTGTAATTGAACAAGTGTTCTCGGCCTGTCAAGAACTCGTAGTCCAAGGGTGAAAGTTACAAAAGCAAAAACATGACCAAAAAAAAAATAGCAATTAAGACAAAAACAAAGCAGGGTGCAGTGAGGGAGGTCTGGCGAGCCACTGTGTAGGAGGGTTTGAAAGGCCTCACTTGAGATTCTTACTGGAACCAGAATAGGAAGAGGGAGCCAGCCCTGCACACATCTGGGAGCAGTGAGTCAAGGACAAGTCACGTGGGTGAGAGGCTCACTGAGAGAAGTGAATTTGACCAAAGGAGGTAAGGAAGGCAGTCAGTTTGGCTGGAGGGGACCTGGGAAATGAGAAAGGAGATGGGGATGGATAGTTGGGTCTCATCCTTGGGTCTGATAGACTTTTAACAATCAATTCCTCCCTGCAACAGTCTACAAAACTCAGCACCTCCAAACCATGAATATTGAATAGCTCATAAACTGGAAACTAGTAATCCTGGCAAAACAAGGCTGGGCGCTCTATTTCTAGGTCTCAATGAAGTTGGAGCAGTGGTCTCAACTGAGGCTCAACTGAATATTTCCTCTCAAGCTCATTCATGTGACTATTGTCAGGATTCAGTTTGCTCTCAGAGCATGACTTCCATTCTGCCTGTTAGCATGTGGTTTCTCTCTCTTCTGTCCTATATGTGCCTGTCCATGGAATCAATGTTAACATCAGTGCTTTTTCCCATTACAAGGCAATGAAAAATGAGGGAAACGGGGAGGGGGGCACATTGGCATGGAGAGAGAGAGAAAGAGAGAGGGATGGAGAGGGAGAAGGAAGGGGAGAGGGACATGGGAAGAAGGAGAGGGAGAGAAAAGGAGAGGGAGAGGAAGAAAGAGAAGTGGAGGGAGAGTTAGGGAAAGGGGAGGGGAGAGAGAGGTAGAGAAAGGGGAAGGGAGAGAGAGAAATCAATGAAGAGAGAGAAACAGGGACATAATAGCTTTGATGTTTTTTAAACGTAGACATGATATCTCATCACTTTGTGCTCTATTGATAAGAAGCCAGTTACTAACTGCTTCATGCTTACCCAGGGATGTGTATACTTGTGGAGAAGAAAACTGCAAGTCATAGTAGAGAGGATATGGTGATACACTCACACAATTCGTCTAGAGGAAAGCACTAAAATGTGACTTAGAATTAATGAGTGCCATTGAGATTAAAGACTAGAATATGCTTACTTGGTCTCCTCAAGGTGAATATAAATCTACACTGAAGATGAGTGAAAATGTACAAGGCAAAAATAAGTATGGTAATATGGAAAAAGCAGATCATACCCCTGTAGTCAAATAAAAGGCAACTCCCCATGAAATTTACATTTGTAAGATAATTTTTCTGAAATAATTAAAAGGAGAGCTATGCCCCTTGGTTTTTCAATTCTTTTAGGTTAAGTGTCTTAAAAGTTATTTATTTATTTATTTTTAATTTTTTTATTTAAATTCCCGTTAGCTAACACACAGTCTAATATTCATTTCAAGTGTACAATATTGTGATTACATACTTTCATACAACACGGGGTCTCCTCACAATAATTATGTTAAACACGTGATGTGGATTCAGGACTGCACTTAAAAGTTCTTTGAAAAAAATTGCAACATGTCTTTCATGGATTAAGCAACACTTGGTCATTTACAACCATCAAGTATCAAAGCTTCAAGTGCTATTGGAAAATATAGAGTAGTTCTAATGTTAATGTTTCAAGGAACCTCTATACTGTTTTCCAGCATGGTTGCACCAGTTTGCATTCCCACCAAGAGTGCAAAAGTGTTCACCTTTGTCTGCATCCTCATCGTCATCTGTTGTGGCCTGAGTTCTTAATTTTAGCCATTCTGACAGGAGTGAGGTGGTATCTCATTGTGGTTTTCATTTGTTTTTTTTTTTTTCTGTGAGTGATGTTGAGCATCTTCTAATGTGTCTGGTAGCCTTCTGGATGTCTTCTTTGGAAAAGTGTCTATTCATGTCTTCTGCCCATTCCTTCACTGGATTATTTGCTTTGTGAGTGTTGAGTTTGGTAATTCTTTAGAGATTTTGGATACTAACCCTTTATCTGATGTCATGTGCAAATATTTTCTCCCATTGCGTTGGTTGACTTTTAGTTTTGTTGATTGTTGCCTTCACTGTGCAGCAGCTTTTTGTCTTGATGAGATCTCAATAGTTCATTTTAGCTTTTATTTCCCTTGTCTCTGGAGACATGTAAAGTAACAAGTTGTGGAAGCCCAGGTCAAAGAGGTTGCTGTCTGTTTTTACAGACAGTTTTACAGCAGTAGAATTTCCTGTCTTGAAACCTACTTGTAGGTTTCTGTCTCACATTTAGGTCTCTCATCCATTTTGAATTTATTTTTGTGTGTGGTGTTAGAAATTGGTCCAGTTTCATTCTTCATGTTGCATGTTGCTCTCCAGTTCTCCTAGCATCATTTGCTAAAGAGACCGTCTTTTTTCCATTGGATACTGTCCTGCTTGACAAAGTTTAATTTTCTATATATTTGTGGGTCCATTTCTGAATTCTCTATTTTATTCCCTTTATCTATGTTTCTGTTTTTGTGTACTACCATACTGTGTTGATTATTATAGCTTTGTAATACAGCTTAAAGTCTGGGATTGTGGAGCCTCCAGCTTTGGTTTTCTTTCTTTCTTTCTTTTTTTTATGTTTGTAAAATTGTCTCCCAGTCAAAAACTTTGTTGATTCTTTTTTAAAGTGTTTCTCAGAGGACTTAATTTTAATAAAGTCCAATTTATTATTCTTTCATGGACATTTATTTTGGTGTCATATCTTTAAAAATGTTTTTATAACCTAGAGTTAAAACATTTGTCATGGCTTTTATTTATTTTGTTTGGAGGTTTTATCGTTGTAGTTTTTCTTAATATGAAATTTATTGTCACATTGGTTTCCTTTTTCAACATTTCTTTGGCTATTTCGATTCTTTTGCGTTTCCATGCAAATTTTATGATTGCTTGCTCTAGCTCTGTGAAGAATGCTGGTGTTATTTTGATGGGATTGCATTTAATGTGAGGATGGCTTTGGGTAGTATCTACATTTTAACAATATTTGTTCTTCCAACCCATGGACATGGAATAATTTTTCCATTTCCATTATTCCATGGAATAATTCTTCCATTTCCTTCATAAGCTTTCTATAGTTTTCAGTGTACGGGTATTTTACCTTTTTGGCTAGGTTTATTCCTAGGCATGTTATGGTTTTTGGTGAAATTGTAAATGTGATTAATTTTTTCATATCTCTTTCTGCTGCTTCATTATTGGTGTAAAGAAATGGAGCTAATTTCTGTACCTTGATTTTATATCCTGTAGCATTGGTGAATTCACATATCAGTTCTTGCAGGTTTTTGGTAGAGTCTTTTGGATTTTCCTATAGAGTATCATGTCATCTGTGAAGAGTGAATGTTTGACCTCTTCCTTGCCAGTTTGCATGCCTTTTCTTTCTTAATTTTGTCTGATTGCTGAGGCTAGGGATCCCAGTACTATGTTGAACAACAGTGGTGAGAGTGGACAGCCCTGTCATGTTCCTGACCTTAGGGGGAAAACTCTCAGCTTTCCCCCATCAAGGATATTAGCTGAGGTCTTTCATATAAGGCCTCTGTGATGTGGATGTAAGTTCCTTCTATCCCCACTTTCTTAAGGGTTTTTATGAAGAAAGTATGCTGTATTTTGTCAAATGTTCTTTTCTGCATCTATTGATGCAATCGTATGGTTCTTATCCTTTCTTTTATTCATGTGGTGTATCACATTAATTGGTTTGTGGATATTGAACCAAACCTGCAGCCCAGGAATAAATATTACTTGATTATGGTGAATAATTCTTTCAATGTATTGTTGATTTCCGTTTGCTAGTATCTTTTTTTTGTTGTTTGTTTTTTTTAGTTTTTAATTTTTTATTTTTTAATATATGAAATTTACTGTCAAATTGGTTTCATACAACACCCACTGCTCATCCCAAAAGGTGCCCTCCTCAATACCCATCACCCACCCTGCCCTCCCTCCCACCCCCCATCAACCCTCAGTTTGTTCTCAGTTTTTAACAGTCTCTTATGCTTTGGCTCTCTCCCACTCTAACCTTTTTTTTTTTTTTCCCCTTCCCCTCCCCCATGGGTTTCTGTTACGTTTCTCAGCCGTAGCATTTGCTAGTATCTTGTTGAGAATTTTTGCATACATGTTCATCAGGGATTTTGGTCTATAATTCTCTATTTTAGAGGGGTCTTTGTCTGGTTTTAGAATCAAGGTAATGCTGGCTTCATAGAATGAGTTTGTAAGTTTACCTTCCATTTCTATTTTTTTTAACAGTTTCAAAATAATTGGTATTAATTCTTCTTTAAAATTTTGGTATAATTCCCCTGGGAAGTCATCTGGTCCTGAACTCTTGTTTGTTGGGAGATTTTTGAAAACTGATTCACTTTCCTTACTGCTTACGGTCTCTTCAAATTTTCTATTTCTTCTTGTTTCAGTTTTCAGTAATTCATAGGTTTCTATGAATTTATCAATATCCTCCTGATAGCCCAATTGGTTGGCATTTAATTGATCATAATATTCTCTTGTAATTGTTTGCATTTCTTTGGTGTTAGTTGTGATCTCTCCTCTTTCATTCCTGATTTTATCTATTTGAGTCTTCTCTCTTTTCTTTTTGAGAAGTCTGGCTAGGGATTATCAATTTTGTTCATTATTTCAAAAAATCATATCTTAGATTTATTGATCTATTCTGTTTCTTTATTCTATGTCATTATTTCTGCTCTAATCATTTATTTTTCTTCTGCTTCTGGCTTTGGGCTTTATTAGCTGCTTCTTTTCTAGAAACCTAATCTAATATTGTGTACCTATCTTGCTTCTTGAGATAGGCCTGAGTTGCAATGTATTTTCCTCTTGACGACTGCCTTTGCTGCATCCAAGGGGTTTGGACTGTCATTTTCATTTTCATTTTCTTCCATGTATTTTTTTAAAAAATTTTCCTTTAATTTCCTGGCTGACCCATTCATTCTTTAATAGGATTTTCTTTAAACTCGATGTATTTGAGGGATTTCCAATTTTTTTCTTGGGGTTGATTTCAAGTTTTATAGTGTTGTGATCTGAAAATATGCATGATATGATCTCAGTTTTTTTGTACCAGTTGAGGGCTGATTTGTGATGCAAGATGGGATCTATTCTGCATAATTCCATGTGCACTCAAAAAGAATGTGTATTCTGTTGCTTTAGGATGAAGTGGTCTGAATATATCTGTCAAGTCCCTCTGTCCCAATGTGCCTCTGTCCCTGTGTCCCTTCTTCAGATTCATTGTTTTTTTAATTGATTATCTCTTAGATGATCTGTCCATTGTTGCAAATGGAGTATTAAAGTCTCCTATAATTATGGTATTATCATCAACAAGTTTGCTTGTTTTTGATTAATTGATCTATATATTTTGGTTCATATATATGTTGGGGGCATAAATACCTACAATTGTTATCTCTTCTTGATGGATAGACCCCTTAATTATGATATAATGCCCTTATTCATCTCTTGTTACAGTCTGTTTTAATATCTAATTTTTCTGTTATAAGTATGGCTACTCTGGCTTTTTTTAGTAGTAGTTAAGCTTAAGTTTAGTACACTTTATAAAATGGTGATGAATTTTCACATGAATAAAAGACCTCATGGTGTCAAATAAGGAAATTACAACTCTGGCTTTCTTTTGATGTCCATTAGCATTACAGATTATTCCCCATCCCCTCGTTCTAAATCTGCAAGTGTCCTCGGGTCTAAATAGAGTCTCTGGTAGGTAGCGTATAGATGGATCTTGTCTTTTACCCATTCTCATATCCTGTGTCTTTTGACTGGGGCAGTTAGTCCATTTACATTCAGATATGTATTGGAAGATATGAATTACTGTGTAAGCTGTAGCTTTCATTTGTGTGGTATTGTTTCTGGTCCTTTGTATGTTTGCTGCTTTCCACTCATAGAGTTCCCCCTTAGAATTTCTTGCAGGGCTGGTGTAGTGATCACTAACTCCTTTAGCTTTTGTTTGTCTGGGAAGGTCTTTATCTATTCTTCTGTTCTGAATAACAGCCTTATTGGGTAAAGAATTCTTGGCTGCATATTTTTCCTATTCATTACATTGAATATTTCCTGCCACTCCCTTCTGGCCTGCCAATTTTCAGTGGGCAGGTCTGCTACTAACCTTATGTGTCTATCCTTGCAAGTTAAGGACTGTTTGTCCCTAGCTGCTTTCAGAATTTTCTCTTTGTCCTTGTATTTTGCTAGTTTCACTATGATATGTCTTGGTGTTAAGTTGTTTTTGTTGATTTTACAGGGAGTTCTCTGTGCCTCTTGGACTTTGATGCCTGTTTCCTTCCCTACATTAGGGAAGTTCTCAGGTATAATTTGTTCAAATAAACCTTCTAAGTCTTCCTGCATTATTTAGCTATTTCCTTTTCCTATTTTGTTTTCAGCTCTATTATTTTCCATCATTTTAACTTCTATTGCACCTACTCTATCCTCTACTTCTTCAGTCTTCACTGTCACTGTATCTAGTTTATTTTCCATCTCACTTATAGTATTTTTGAAATCATCCTAACTACTTCTTAGGTCTTTGATCTCTGCAGCAAGGATTTCTCTGGTGTCTTCTATGCTTTTCTTCAAGCCAAGCTAGAAATCTTTTGACTGTTTTTCTAAATTATGGCTCACATATATTGCTTTTATCCGCTTTGAGTAAATCCTTGGCTGTGATTTCTGCTTGACATATGGCAGGGGCGGGAAGGAAGAATGCCTTTGTCCTTGTTACTTTGGCTACGTTTCTGTGTTTTAAGTGTTTTAAAAGCTTATTATCTTTCCTGCACCTGAGAATACTACTATATTTAAAAGGGGTCATACACTTCTAGGGCCTGGCATTTCAGGAAGTGTTTCTGGTGTATGCTGTGTGCATTCTGTTGCATTTAGCGGTTCTTACCCTTTTATGAGTCCTCTGTAGAGTTCCTCCTTGTTTGCAGAGGTGGAGTGTTTGCACCTTTAACTAGGTCTGCTTTGATTTGTTGAAGTAACCTTAGGGGAAAAAAGGAGGGGGGAAGACTGATCCCATAAAAAGGGAAAAGGAACGGAAACAAACAAACAAAACAAACAAAAAACAGAAAAAATAACAGGCTGATTCCAAGGAAAAAGAAAGTAAAAACGGGAAAAAGGCAGAAGGGAAAAGAAGGAAAAGGAAAAGAATAAAAAAACAGATTTTAAAAAGATAAGAGGAAATGCCAAAAAATAAGCCAGAAACTATGTGCCTGATTCCAAAGCAAGAAGGAGGAGGAAGAGGAGGAGGAGGAGGAGGAGCAGGAGGAGAAGGAGAAGGAGAAGAAGAAGAAGAAGAAGGAGGAGGAGAAGGAGGAGGAGAAGAAGAAGAAGAAGAAGAAGAAAGAGAAGTCCTTTGACTTGGGATCTCATCCCCCACTGAATATTCAATGTGGCAGCCCTCACTGAATACAAGGGAAGTCAGCTTGCCCTGCATTGAAACTGTCTTCTGTTTTTTTTCTTTGTTGTGCAGCTGATTCAAAACCCAAAGTCTTAAAGAATCCAGCATTGCTTGGATCCACTCCCCTCCTCCAGAGTAAAGACTCTCCACCTTGTTGATAAAAGCCTTTGGCTGTCAACTGAAGGGTCTTTTGTCCATGGGAGTCAGTAAACCCTGTTCCAAAAGTTTTCCAGGAAGGGGACTGTTCTCTCGCAGGGCACCTCAGAGATTTCTACACCACACTATGCACTCTAGGGCCAGCTGTCTCCTCTCCAGGAAGACAAGCCACACCTCCACAATGGAGAAAGTCAAGTACTTCCAAAACCTCAGTTTGGGCTACAGAAGCTGTTTGCAAAAAAAGAACTGGGACACACAGTACTTCTCACTCCCCAGTCTTTGGTCCAGACAGGTTTTTCTCTTGTGCTAACTCAATGCTGCACTTTCTCATCCACTCTCTTTCTCTCCCTTTTGTCTTTCCTCAGAAAGGGTTCCTTCCCCTCTGCATCTATGCTGTTTTCTCTCCCCCAATTCACATCTACACACCTTGAATTAGCCAAACTGTGTCCTTCTAACTGTGGAGATCCTTCTGCCACTCCACAGATCTATTTCCTGGCTGTTCCAAGTTATCTGACGTTAATACAGCTGTGTTTGAGGATTGAGAAAACCCAGAGTCCCGTTACTTCTCCACCATTAACTCTTCCCAGTTTTTCTATTTTAAATTTTGTTTCACCATTTGAAGAAAGCCCTCCCACCTGGGTTGAACTTTAGGAAGCTGCTATTTGGTATTATCATTATTATGTTTACTTTTTAAGGGCAGACGAAACTCACTTTACATCAAATATTTCTGAAGAATTAAGGCTAAAATCTTGCATTAAATACCCAGTTGGAATTCTGTCTACTTACCTCATGAGCAGAGTATGGTCACTTAACAAGAAGCAGAAGTGAGTCTTCATACAAGAAACCATGCTTGTAGCCCCGCCCTTGCCAGGCTGGGTGGAGGATGCCCCAGTCCACACTCCATCTGTACATCCACCCGGAGAGTGAAAGAAATGAGGCTCCCACTGGCTTTGTTTCAGAAGGCATCTTGACTAGGCTCCAGACCCACGGGGTCATGCAGATTCTGGAACACACAGCTCTCTGGGAAAAGCCCTGGTTCACAGCATTCACCAATGCCCATGGTGTAAACATGCCTGCTGTGGCCCCCATGGGGACACAGAGCACAGATTTGACTCAGTCTGACCTCAGTCAACTTGGCATGTCTCCCACCAAGAAAATGGCCAGGTAGTGAGACGATAGCCAGGACTCCCAATTGTACTTGTTTCCAAACACACAAGCAGGCCTCCGGGGTGAGGTTTGCCAATACAACATTTAAAATATCGCATTAAACTATTATTCATCTTGATGACTAACTCTTTGGTGCTCCATTAGATATTGTGCCTGAGGTAGGTAGACTTCACTTGTCCCACCTTCTCCCACTCCAGCAGCTGCAGGCCTCCCACCTGCAGGCATCACTACAAACATCAGGGCTGGGCCAGCTGTGAGGGTACCAGGAACTCTGGGGCCACATATCCCCCAAGCTCCTCTCAAGCAGAGGTCTGTGCACCCACTGAGTATGGCCACATGGCCACTTCCTCCTGATGACTGCTCCTCCCATGATATATGAGGGGGCAGGAGAATGGACCCTCACCCCAGGCCCTGCCCCTGCTGGGCCTGGCTTCCAGAGTGGGAAGATGCCCCTCACCTTTCCCCCAACCATGAGCAAGAGGTATGAACTCACTATACAGCACATCTGCACATGGGAGAAGGCAGTGGGGATGGGAAGGAGAGGGAGGGCAGCCAGTGGTGGCATGGGCTAAAGAAAAGGGCAAGAACTTTTGGGTGGGAGGACCACACCACAGACCCCACCCTGTACCACCATCTATGGAACTGCTGGCCTATTGTTAACCCCTGTGCACCAACCCCATCCCTCATTTCTGCTCAGGGAAAGGGTTAGAGCTAGTTGGGCAGAGAGCATTGCACATATTTCACCCTTCAACAAACATTTTCTTCTTTCCTCTCTCTTCTGCATGCATGGAGGAGGCAGTATCTTACTCCCAGGGATATCTCTGGGATACATTTATATGGAGGTCACAGAGGAAATCCCAGCCAGCCTTTGTCTGGAATCACCCCAAAATGGAATCTCTGAACTGTTTACTATTCAGGATGGAATCACTGGAATCAGCCAGGGGAATGAGGCAAGCAGGCTCCCTTGCCTCACCCTCATCCCCATTCCAGAGAAAGCCTACTACCAAGCTCAGGGGTAGGAGAGCTATTCTCCTTTGGGATATCAGATGGCGATGGGTGTCACTGAGTGCAGGACAGAGTGGAAACATCCACCTATCCCTTGGTGCCAGCCGAGTGAGTTCCAACTTCTTGGCTCCAAAGAGGAAGGGAAGACACAGTCACAAGTGCAGTAAGGGGAAAGAAATGGCTGCAGCATGGGAGGCAAAATTCCTTTGACATTTCCATCCAATGGGAATGTGGTCAATGTGGAGAGGAGATGTTTAATTTCATTTTCCCTCAACCAGAATATGGGCCCCCTGGCTCCTAATCCCTCTGGCTCAGCCTCCACACAAACAGTTCTCTGCTAAATCTCTTCCACTGCCTTAGGGCTCTGGATGTCTATGTAGTTGTGAAAGCAAAATGCCAGGGGCACGTTGGCTCAAGCTATCTCATAGTCATAAGGGCTTGACTAGATTCAACATTTGCAAACAGAAGATATTACTCCAAAAGACTGAATTTGTATGCACCCAAGAAAAACCTAGATTGATAATAAAGCAATGCAGTGAAAATGGATACATGGAGGGCCAGAGTTCTTCATTACAGGTGAGAATTTGATAATGTTGATAATAAAGTGACTAGCAGAATGTATAAGCAAGGTGGTTGGCTCAGGAATAAGAAGAACCTTTCTGGGCTTTGGCTAAGGGAGTCCTCTACAGGCTGTCTCTTGGCTCCCTGTGAGCAAGAGGCCCATATTCTGCCTTAAGAAAGAGAGGAAAACCTTTGGCTTTGGGGGTGTTTCTGCCTATTAGATCAGTAGATAAGGGCATGGGTGATTGAGGGGCATGAAGTATTTGCTTCCATCTGATGACCAGAGTGGTGGGGATGAGGCCTGGGTTCTGTCTTTCTTCAAAGGGCGATTTGTGCACTGATCGGGTCCCGAGCATACTGTACATACAAAGACTGGCTGTTCTTCCAAATGAGAGTATCTCCATCAGTTATGGGTGGGAGTAAATGTGGCTACATAATCCCATGATAACTGTATTCTGCTGAGTAATGAGCAGTCAGGGAAAGTAGGGTCAGCTGTCCTCTGGGATATCAGACTCTGAGAGCCCTCCATTGGATCAAGAACTGACTGGAATATCTCCACAAATCCTTGGACCCTGGTTGTGTATGTGACAGCCCCCATAGTCTTGGAGTGTGAACTGACACCAAGGTAGAAATGCAAATGGGATAGGAAAGACTATGAGGTGAGTCATAGCTGTGCATTTCAAATTGGCATGGGTCAAATCTAGGAAGGACATATCTATCTTTCCTTTCTCTTGTCTCACAGGGGAAGCGGGATCCTCCCCTGACCTCTGACTTAACCTACCCACAAACATTCTCCCTGGGCACCTTCAAATGCCCTAGGATTTTGGATGGCCACACAGTTCTGAAACCAAATTCAGAAGGGCCAATTGCAAAACCTATATCACCATCACATGGGCAATACCAGACTCCTAACTTAAAACAGGATGAAATTACTCTCAGATACTGGAAAAGGGCTTTTCCTGTTCCGAACCCCTCCTGGTTCATACTTCTCATGTCCAAACAATCTGTCTCTTAGGTGGAAGCTACTTAGTCAACCAGGTGAGTGAGGAAAGCTGGTTCTCCTTCACTTTCTATACTAGAGCAGGCCAAGCACCATGCATTCAGGGACTAAAGGCTATCATTCCTTTGGTTTAGCAGACAGATTGCTCTCACTGAGCGCAGGATCAAGGTGGGAGTTCGTGGCCTACCTCAGAGCACCAGTTGTGTGAGTGAAAGTTCTATGGCTCCTGTGTGTAAAAAAAAATTTTATTTAGAAACACAGCCATGGGTAGGATATAGTGAGCTGAAGAACCAAAGCTCGACATTTCAAATGGTAATAGGATCAGTCCAAAAGGAGATGTCTCACTTTATTTCCTCTCAGCCCATAAAGAAGGCCAACTCTCTCCAGCAACTTCTGACCCAGCATACATAGAAACATCCTCTACTGGGCATCTTCCAATGACCCAGGCCTCTGGATGTCCATCTTAATTTGGTCCACTTCTGAAATGAAGTGAAGAGGTGGTCGTTTTACAGAAACTATTCATTCTACAGTCACAAGGTCTCACCAGACTCTCCTACTGAAAGCAGAGGATATTACTCTGAGAGATTCATTCGGAATGAACCACAGGGAGAAACTCCTTTGAAAATAGAGCAAAGAGGTTCAAGTGATTGTTGGCAGACTAGAGTTCTTCATTAGAGATGTGAATGGAAGACTTTTGTGAACAAAGTGACTAGCACAATCTTTTAGCAAATTGACTGTCTCAGAAATTAGAAACACCTATGGGTTTTAGAAAAGTACCTGTCTCCAGGCTACCTATGAAGTACTGATGTCATGAGTCCTCTATTATTCCTTCAAGCAGATAGGGAAAGTGCTGGCTTTGCATGTGTTTCCTGCCATCCCATCGGCAGATAAGGACAGCAGAGATATAGCAGTAGCAGATATATGCTCTTTGCTGGTGGTCACGTTTTGGTATGTGGCTTTGGTGTGGTCTGCACTAAAGAGGTTGGTAGTGTGCAGAACAGTTCCTATAGCATACTTTGCATACATATACCTTCAGATCTTCAGGGTGAAGGTTTCATAATCAGCTACAGGATGAAGCAAACTGACTTCCCTTTCCTAAGATTATGCTAGTACCAGGGTAAGTACCAGGAGGGCGTGCTTTCCTTTGGACTATCAGACACTGAGTCCTCAAAGGCTCTAGAACTGATAGGTAAGTTGCAACTGATTCTTGTACCATGGCTCTGTAAATGACAGCCCTTTGATTTTGGAATGTGAATGGTGACATAGGAAAACAACAACAGTAGTGGAAGGAGTCCATGGAGGGCCAAGGTTTTACATTTCTATTTTGCATGGGCTAAATCCAGAAAGGAGATATATACTTTTCCCCTTCTTACCCCATGCAGGATGTTGGCTCCCTCCCCAAACCTCTGACTTAGCCTGCATACATTCTCCATTGGGCACTGTTAAATGCGCTAGGCCTCTGTATGTCCACATCGTTCTGAAACCAAACTGAGAATCGCCCAGTGCAAAACTTATACCATCAGACTCCCAAGAGGGAGGAAGACGGAAGGAGACTCCCAAGAAGAAGCAGAGTATGTTACTCTGAGACCCTGACTCTGAATGGATTACATGCAGAACATTGTTTCCCCAAAAAAGACAACAATGTCAAAGGGAAACCATGGATGGCCAGAGTTCTTCACTAGAGATGTTAATGGGAGAATGTTGAGAAAGAACTAGCTTTCTAGCTTTATGTCTGTCTCAAGAATAAGAAAAGCCTGTGAGCTTAAGCAAAGGGAGCCCTCTACAAGCTACCTTTGGGAGGACTGTCCACAAGAAACCTGTACTCTTCTTGCAGTAGTAGCCTGAAATCCCTGGCTTTGTCTGTATTTCCCACTTGTCCCATCAGTGGATAGAAACAGCAGTGGGTTGAGCTGTAGTTGTTTGGTGCTCTTGGCAGTTGTTCAGGTGTCTAGAACCAGGACCTGGTATTGCCTTCCTGGAAAGAACTCTTCTTTCACTCACCAGCTCCTGGAGCATGCTCTGCATGTGTGAACTGTCTGCTAGTCAAAATGAGGGCATCTAAATCAACCAGGAGAATGAAGCTCTCCTTCACCTTCCAGAGCACAACTTTCTAAGCACCAAGGCCATCTTCCCTTTTTATATTTGTCACTGGTAGCTCTCACTGACCACAGGACCAAAGTGGGAAGCCCCAGCATCTTCCTGGGTGCTGGCTGAATGTGTGAGAGCTCCATGGCTCCTACACGTGAACAAAGACCTCATTGGAAAAAACAGTGTTGGGAAGCGAATGGCTCCAAAGAGGGACAATGTTCTACATTTCCAATGGGAATGGAATAAATCTGGAAATAAGATGTCTAACTTCATTCCCACACCCCCGGAAAAGAGGCCAGCTCCCTTCCAAAACCTCTGGCTCATTCTGCACACAAACATTCTCCACTGGGCACATTCACATGCCCTAGGCCTCTGGGTGTCCATATTATTCTGAAACTGAATTAAAAGGGAGTACTGTGTAACACCTACCTCTACAAGGACTTGAGCAGACTACCCACTTCCAAACAGAGGATATTCCTTGGAGAACCCGACTCTGAATGAGCCCTAGGGGTAAACTTGTTGGAAAATTGAGCAAAGTGGTGAATACAGAAATATAAAAGAGCAGCATTATTTAGGAGATGAGAATTGGAGAATTTTGAGAATGAAGGGGCTCTCCTAGAAAGCTGGATGTCTCAGGCGTTCCATGAAAGATGCTTAATGTGCAGTGTAGTTTCAGGCAGTTAAGGAAAAACTCTTTCCTAGGGTTATTACAGAGGGAGTTAGAATGTTTTTACAACATTCATCTAAAATACTAATTGACAACTATTTTAAGCCCAGTATAGTTCAAGGCAGTTAAGTCAAGGTATTTCCCATGTGCCTGGGTGGCACAGTTGTTTAAGAGTCTAACTGTTGGGGTGCCTGGGTGGCTCAGTGCGTTGAGCGTACGAATTTGGCTCAGGTCATGATCTCACAG
Organism: Panthera onca; assembly: GCF_046562875.1. NCBI lineage: Eukaryota > Metazoa > Chordata > Mammalia > Carnivora > Felidae > Panthera > Panthera onca. The sequence goes on along the minus strand of NC_138341.1, from coordinate 89,508,999 downwards.
TTTGTGAGTTCGAGCCCCGTGTCGGACTCTGTGCTGACAGCTCAGAGCCTGGAGCCTGCTTCACATTCTTTGTCTCTCTCCCTGCTCCTCCCCTGCTCACATGCTGTCTCTCTCTCAAAAAATAAAGATTTCAAAAAAGAAAGAGTCTAACTGTTGATCCTGATTCAGGTCATCATCTCACAGTTCATGCACTTGATCCCCACATCTGGCTCTGTGTTGATGGCATCAGGCTCTGTTGATGGAGTGTAGCCTGATTGAGATTTTGTCTTTCTGCCCCTGCCCTCTTTTCAATCTCTCTCTCTGTCTCTCTCTCTCTCTCTCTCTCAATATAAATAAACTTAAAAAAACCAGACGGCATTTTTCTAATACTTATGGGGTACATTTAAGGAGCACTTTTTATTAAATAAGAGGTCTATGCAAGTGCCATGAAAAACAGTATACTTTTAGGCACATACATGGCCATTGTCTATGGCTAACATATAGTGTTTCAAAAAGACTCCTATGAAGGAGTCTCCTATAAATAAATACAGTGTAGTTTTAGGCACTTAAACATAAGGCCCTTCCCTATTGCTGATCAAAGTAAGTTTAAGAACATTTGTATTTAGGAGGCATTTGGATGCCTCATTGAGAACACAGGTATTTCAGGTAGCTAAAGAAACATGGGCATTCCCTAGTGCTTCAAGATTGAACCACATTTCTTACTGGATAAATCCAAGAAGCTAACTCAAAAGTGCTTTTAGCACAGGCTTTTGTCCTCAATTAAAAACAAGAGCATTTCCTAAGGCTAAATAGACAGGGTTTACAGAAAAGTTTATACAAGATGTCCATTATAAGTGACACGAAAGATGCATTAACCCGAGTGTACTTTTAGATACGTAAGAGCAAAAGCATTTCCAGAGCTTCTACACCAGAGTCAGACTAGTTATGACTGTGTGTATCCAAAAATCTTTTTGAACTAGGCTTGAAGCACAGCATAGTTAGGCAGAGAAGTACATGGCCATTCCATTTGCTAACATGGTGTTTCAATGAAAGCTCCTATGAGACTTATGCCAAAGACTACATGAAGAATATCTGAAGCACCAGGTAGTTTTAGGCAGTTAAGAACATGGTCATTTTCTACTGTTAATAGACAGTGCTTCAACAAAAGATCCTATGATATGTATGAGGGCTACAGGAATGATGCTATAAGCACAATGAAGTTTCTGACACTTAAGCCCAAGGCCCCTTGCTAGAGTTTACAGAGAGAGAGGTTAAGGACACTTCTTACTACATTTATCTGAAACACTAATTGACATCTGCCTTAAGCACACTGCAATTTCAGGCTCACCGCCATGCTCTAGAACTTACACAGAAGGATGAAGAAGTACTTCTTGTACGAATGTCTAAGTGGAACCTCCGGACCCTTTACAAACAGTGTACTTGGGGGCAGTTAAGCATAAAGTCCTTCCATTCTATTTATATGAAGTTTAGGAGGACTTGCTACCACACGAACCTAAAAGTTAATGAAATCCCTATGGAACGCACAGATCTTTCAGGCAGTTAAGCACAAGGGCATTCCTACTTCTTATTCAGAATTACTTAAGCACAGTACTTACTGGAAAAATTGAAGATGCCAACTCAAATATGCTTCGGGTCCAGTATTGCTTCTGGAAGTTAAGCACATGGCCTTTCTGTATTATTAACATATATTGTATACAGAAACAGACAGGGAGACATAGAGAAAGTGAGAAGACAGAGAAATTTATCCCCCATGAAAGAACAGGGCCAGCAATCTAAGTGAAACATATATGAGCAACACACGAAGGGGAAAGAAAGAGACAAGCCCAGAATTAGACTCTAAACTGTAGAGAACAAACTAATAGTTACCAGAAGGTAAGGGATGGAGAGATGGGTTAAATAGTCTTGGGGTGTAAGTAGTGCACTTCTCATGATAAGCACTGGGTGATATATATGGAAGTGTTGAATCACTCTGATTATACACTTGAAACTAATATAACACTGTATTTTTACTAAATGGAATTAAATAAATAATAAAAAAATGAAAAAAAAAACACTTTAAAGAGGGAATTGACAGCCACTTGAAGCACAGTATGTGTTTAGGAGGTAAAGCACATGGCCATTTATATTGCTAATATATACTGTTTCAATAAATGTTCCAGTGAGATGTATGTGAAAAGCTACATGTAAGACACATTCAGCAAAGTAGTTTTAGAAAATTAAGCAGACCAGTCCTTAGTTTGCATACACAGGTGTTAGAACTTCATCCTACATTGACCAAAAAGGCTAACTGAGTTTAGGTACACTGCAGATTCAAGGAGTTAAGGCCATATCCATTCTCTAGGGCTTTACTCTAAGCACTTCTTTTCTGTGTAAGAGGCCTATGCAAGCCACTTGACATACAGCCTTTACTTTTAGGAAGTTAAACACATTGCCATCAGCCTCTCACAAATATGGAGTATTTAAACAAATGGCCCAACTACATATACGTGAAATCCCACGTGAAAGCCTTACAGAGAACACTGTACTTTTAAGCACTTAAACCCTTGGCCATTTCCTCTTTCTCGTATAGAGTGTTCCAATGAGTGTATTTGCCTGTATTGAAAGTCATTAACCAGTCTTGAAACAGGGTAGTTTTAAGCCATTAAGCATAGGAGTTTATACGAAGAAACTTGTTATTTCATTTTTTTTTTTAATATTAGAGATTTTACTGAGTGCATGGCTGTTTCAGGCAAAGCACCTGTACAGTCCCTAGTGATTATTCAGAGGATTGAAGCACACTTCTTATTGGATGAATCTAAGAAGCTAACTCAAATTGCCTCAGCCACAATGGTGTTTGTGGCAATTAAGTGCATAGCTATTTGATAATAAAGAAACTTTAAACAAAATACCCAACTAGATACAAATTAAACACCAAATTAAAGATGTATTAAGCACATTGTAGTTAGGCAGTTAAATATAAGTCCCTTCCGTAGCATTCATAAAAACAAGTTTAAGAACACTTGTACTTATATGTAATGAAAAGGAATTTGAAATCCTCATTTAGAATACAGCTATTTCAGGTAGTTCAGTATATGTGCCTTCCAAAATTCTTATATAGATGGATGAAGGTAAACTTCTTACTGGATATTTATGAGAAAGTAATTCACAAATGCTTTAAGAAAAGCATTTTTTGGGGTACCTGGGTGGCTCCGTTGTCTGAGCGACCAACTTCGGCTCAGGTCATGATCTCACAGTTTGTGAGTTTGAGCCCCGTGTCGGGCTCTGTGCTGACAGCTCAGAGCCTGGAGCCTGCTTCTGATTCCATGTCTCCCTCTCTCTCTGCCCCTCCCCTGCTCATGCTCTGTCTCTCTCTGTCTCAGAAATAAACATTAAAACAAAATTTTTAAAAAGAAGAAAAAGAAAAGCATTTTTTCTGGGAACAAAGAACATGGACATTCCCTCGTGCAAATACAGAGGGTTTAAACAATAGTTCCTACTATATATACACTTAATGCTGTGTGAAGAATGCATTATCACACTGTACCTTTAGGCACCTAAAGCTAGGCCATTTCCTAGTACTTCTACACATGGGTTTAAGAATACTTTTGACTACATATCCCCAAGAAGCTTTCAAAACCCTTTGGGAACAAAGGGTACTTTTCAGCAGTAAAGCATAAGGGTTTACACAGAGATGTTGTGGGGAAAGTGTTACTATATATGTCTATGAGGGACAAGAATGTCGCTTGAACCACATATTCTTTATCCATTCATCAGTTGATGGGCATTTAGGCTCTTTCCATAATTTGGCTATTGTTGAAAGTGCTGCTACAAACAATGGAATACTACTTGGCAATGGGAAAAAATGAAATATTGCCGTTTGCAGCAGCATGGATGGAACTGGAGGGTATTATTCTAAGTGAAATAAGTCAGTCAGAGAAAGACAGATACCATATGTTTTCATTCATGTGTGGATCTTGAGAAACTTAACAGAAGACCATGGGGAGGGGAAGAAGAAGGAGAAAAAAGTTACAGAGAGGGAGGGAGGCAAACCATAAGAGACTTTTAAATACAGAGAACAAACTGAGGGTTGATGGGGGGCGGGGGAGAGGGGCAAAATGGATGATGGGCATTGGGGAGGGCACTTGTTGGGATGAGCACTGGGTGTTGTATGGAAGTCAGTTTGACAATACATTATATTTTTAAAAAAAGAGTGTCACTTGAAACACAGTGATTCTTTAGGCACTTCAGCACAGGACCTTTATCTATGGCTAATATAGAATTTTTTAAAAAGTTTTTATTTAAATTCCAGTTAGTTAACATAAAGTGTAATATGAATTTCAGGGGTATAATTCAATAATTCCACCCTTCCATACAATACCCAGTGCACATTACAAAGTGCACTCTTTATATCTATTTGTATCTGTATCTATATCTGTTCCATTTTAGCTATTGTTCATCATGCAGCTAAAAACATTGTATCTCTTCAAGTTGTTATTTTTGTATCCTTTGGGTAAATATCTACAAGTGCAATTGCTGGATAATAAGATAGTTCTTTTTAAAGGGCGATTTTCAAAGTAATTCGTTTATTTGAGAAAGAAGCGGGGAGGGGCAGAGAGAGAGAGGAAGAGAGACTTTCAGGCAAGATCCACAATGTCAGTGCAGGGCCCAAAGGGGGCTCAATCCCATGACCCTGAGATCCTGACTTGAGTGGATAGCAAGAGTCAGATGCATAACTGATTGAGACACCCAGGTGCACTAGGGTAGTACTATTTTTAACAGTTTATGAAACTTCTTACTGTGTTCCAGAGTCATTGTACCAGTTTGCATTCCCACCAACAGTGTCAGAGGGTTTCCCTTTCTCCACATCCTTGTCAACACCTGTTGTTTCTTGTGTTGTTAATTTTAGTCCTTCTAACAGATGTGAGGTGGTATCTCATTGCAGTTTGGATATGTATTTCCCTGATGAGGAGTGATGATCAAATTTTCACATGACTTTGAGAAAATACTCACCTTGTGTGTTCCCCTGTGTGCTCCTTTCTCTGTCACCCTTTTCCCCAATGCAGGCTATATCTCCTCTGCAGCACCCTTTATCTGTTTCTCCCCCAAACCACCTCTCTGCACTTCCTACCTTCGTTGATGTGGCTTCTTCTCTCCATGTAGTTGTCCGTCAGTCTTCAGGTTGATTTCTGGAGTATTAGAATGATGTGCTAGCTATCAAGCTATCTCATATCAAGGGATGAGATACACTTCTGCCATATTAGCTCTCCCAGCACACACTAATAAAGAATGTTTCAACAACCTTCCTATGAGATGAATGTGAAAGACACTTGAAAAGTGTAGTTTCAGACATTTAATCACAAGGTGTGTGCGGTGTCTTGGTATGAGCCAGGGGGTAAATGTGTGGTGTGTTTGGTATATGTTTGGAATGGTTGTGGTTGAGAACATTTGTCTTTTCTGCATTTATGGTATGTGTTGTGTATATGTGGTTTGTGTCTGTGTATGGCATTTGTTTGCCATGTGTGGTGTGTGTATGGGGTGTTAGTGGTTTATAGGTGCTGTAAGTGTCTTTATGTGTTCTGTAAGTGTGGTGTATATGTTGTGATTGTGGTATTCGTGTCCACGTGTAATGTAGATTTCTGCATGGCACATGCGTTGTGTCATTGGTGCATGTATGGTTTGGTGGTGTGGCATATGGGAGTTTGTGTAATATAACTGTGGTGTGTGTGGTGCGTGTATGGTATGTATGTGCTATATGTGTGGAGTGTGTTTTGTGTTACATGTTTGGGATTGTGTGTGTGTGTGTTATATGTATATTATGTTTAGTAAATTGTGGAAGATATTTGTGTGGTGTGTGTGTGGTTTATGTATGAAGTGGTTGTGTGATACTCTTGTGTTATGTGATGTATGTGTTTGTACAAAGTGTGGGCTGTGTTCAGAATAGGTGTGGTGTAGGGGTGTGTATTGTGTCATGTTTGTATCTATATATGCAGTGTGTGTGGTATATGTAGTGTATGTGCAAAGGAAGTGGCATGTGTCTTCTGTATATGTGGTGTAAGCTTGGGGTGGGTAGTGTATATGTGAAGTGTGTTTCTGTGGTATGTGTGTGGTGGTTTCTCTGATAATTGGAAAATAGCTCGAAAGGGGCCCACCTACTAAAGCAGATAAAAGAACACTTTGGGTCCCATGACCAGCACAGAATTATGCAACGAGAAAAACAGGAGATGGCCATGACATTTCCAGGGTCAGAAGAGAGTTGCAGAAGGGGATTCAGTGACAAAACTCAAGCCTGGAACCAAATGCTAAGGGTATCCCACATGCTAACAGTACCTGACACTCATCCCTCCAGGGAGATGCCTTAAATGGTGTCATTTCAGGCCCCAGCAGCTCCAAAGACCTAACCATAACCCTACCCAGACTTTTTCCTCAGGGGTCCCACCCCTTATATCTGAAGGAAGAACACATTTGGGGCCATGACCAGCGCAGGTTAATCCCAAGGGAACAAAAAATGGTCATGACATTTCCAAGGAGGGATGGAGTTGCACAAAGGGGAGGCCTGTGAGGCCTGGCCCACACCCTACCACACGTCTTCAACTCAACCCTCTGGGGAGATCACTGCACGGCTGCAGTCTTAGCATCTGGCACTTCCCAGGACCTAACCCTAACCGTAGGCAGGCCTTTGGCCCTAAGGGGGCCTACCATAGAGGTCTGAGAAAAGAATGGATTTGGGGCCAATGGCCAATATGGACTCTTTCAGGGTAGAAGCCAGAATGTCACCATAACATTTCCATGGCTGGGATGGAGTTGCAGGAGGGGATTGTAGGACCTAACCCAACCCTGGCTGACCCAATCTTCTGGCTTCTGAATCCAACTCTAAGCCTGATCCACACCCGACCATGCACCCTCAACTCAGCCCTCCACTGAGATCACTGTACTGTGGGTGGTTCTGTCCTTGGCACTTCCTGGTTGCTAAAACTAACCCTAGCCATGGCTCTGGCTCAAACAGGGCCCACCTCCTAGGTCTGAGATTTAAAAAAAGACTAAGGATCAATGCAAGGCATCAAACTGTTGAGCAAGAAACTCAGGAGTTTACCATAATATTTCCAGGGCCTGAATGGAAGTTAAGAAGGAGACCTAGTGTCAAATCTAAACCTGGGATACAAAATCGGGGGTCCACTGCAACCAAACACTATGCCTGTCTTGCATCCTAAAAGTCGCCCTCAACTCACCCTTCCAAGGAGGTCATCGGAATAATGTTCATTCAGCCCCTGAAATATCTTGGAACCTAACCCTAACCCCTAGCCAAGGCTCGTTCCCTTTGGGCGGCCAGTTCTTAGGTCTGAGAACAGAACGGATTTGCAGCCCATAACTGATGCAGGATTCTTCACCATGGAACTTGGAAAGTGGCCATGCTATTTCTAAAGCAGGAATGGAGCTGCACAAAGAAGATCCTGAGACCAAACCTAAGCTCGGCTCCCCCCCTATAGGCCGGCCCTTGAATCCAAAGACTAAGCCTGACCCACATCCAAAACTGCGCCCTCAACTCTGCTTTCCAGTAGCCCATATGCTGCCTGGGTTCAGACCTGTCACATCCTAGGACCTAACAGGGACCCAGGACCTAACCATGATATTTTCAGGGCCTGCATGGAGCCTCAGAATGGGATCTGAAGCCAAAATCTAAACTGGGAGCACACAATCAGGCATCCACTGCACCAAAACCTTATATCTGTTCTGCACCCTAACAGGCATCCTCAACACAGCCCTCCAGGGATGTCAATGTACTGGTGTTGGTTTAGCCGCTGACATCTCCTGGGACATAACCCTCACGCTAGCCAAGGCTCTTTCCCTGTGGAAGCCCAATTCCCAGGTCTGAGAACAGAACAGATTTGGAGCCCCTAACTGGGGCAGGATTATTCAGCATGGAACTTGGAAAGTCACTGTGCCATTTCCAAAGCAGGGATACAGCTGTACTACGGGGATTCTGAAGCCAAACCCAACATTGGCCAACAGCATGGCCAGCTCTTAAACCCAAACACTAAGCCTGACCTTCAGGCTAAATTGAAGCCGTCCAAGGAGACCACTGTGCTGCTAGAGTTCCAAACTTGTCACCTCCTGGGACCTAACCGTAACCGTACCTTGGGCCCTGGCCCTAAGAGGGGCCCACAGTTGAAGTCTGGGGAAAAATGGACTTAGGACAAAAGACAGATTGTGTTGACTACTTCATTCTCAACACTCTCCAAATCTCATGTGTGATGAAGAACTCTGTCAGTGTGTGTCTCCATTTCCACCAATGAGACATTTTTTTAAAAAAATGGATCTTCATGGAATCTGCTCAGCGCCAATGTCATAGAGTACCATCCTCATCTTTTTCCTTGGGAGTCTGGTAGTGTCCTTTTGATGGTGCTATAAGTATTGCATTGAGCCCTTCTCAATTTGATTTCAGAATTCTGTGGCCATCCCCAAACTTAGGGTGTGTGAATGTACACAAGGAGAATGCTTGTGTGTGGGATAAGCCAGAATTTTGGTAGGATCTCACCTCCTGTGTGCGGAAGAGGAAAGGAAGATAGATATCTCCTTCCTTGACTGGACCCGTGCCCATTTGAATGCAGAACTTTCACTCACCTTGTAATCCTTTCCCATTGCTGTGTTTCTAACAAGGTTTCAGGTACACGCCAAATCCATGGGGTCTGGTACACAACCTAGTCCAAGGATTGAAGGTAAGTCTCCAGGAATTTCCCGAGCCAATGGAGGGCTCTCAGAGTCTGCTATTCCAGAAGACAGCTAGACCTCCTGTCCTTGAGCCCTCAGTGCTTAGAAGGCTGCAGTAATCAAGAGAATGGGTAGCCACATGGAATCCCACCCCTAATTGTAGGACATACCCTCATTTTGAAGAACAACTAGTCTGTGCATATGCAGTATGCTCCACGACCTGAGCAGCACACAAAAAGCCCTTTGAATAAATCGTGCACAAATTCCTCGTTTCCATCTCTTGATCATCACTTGGAAGTACATTCCTCATATCTCAGTCACTGCTGCCCCTGTTACTGAAACAATGGGCAGCAGCACTGCAAAAGCCAAAGTTTCACTCTATTCCTTTAAGGTAGAATGTCGGTCTCTTGCTCTCAAGTGGCATCCTTTGGAGTACTCCTGTTGTGAAAGCCGACAAAAGGTTCTTCTGGTTCCCCACCAAGTGAGCTTGCTAATATATGATGCTAGTCAGCTTATCCTCAATATTACCCAATTTTCATCCTTAATGAATTACTTTGGCCCTCTGTGTATCAATTTTCACCATATATCTTTTTTATCCAAGGATCCTCTTGGGATACATAAAAATTCAGTATTTCAGGGTAGTATCTTCAGCTTGCACATGTCCAATCTGGAACAGCCCTTGTGACTGCAGAACAGGTTGAGTCAAAAGGGCCACGACATTTTGGTTTCATGACTATATGGACATCCGGAGCCCTAGTGCATTGGAAGGGGTCCAGCCGAGAAGTGTTTGTGTGGAGGCTGGGCCAGAGCCACACATGTGGTTTGTTAACAAGCCACACATGTTCTCTTTCACTATTAAGAGGCCTTGTCTCGAGCTGCCCTGGACTTGTCAATGGGTGGTGTCAGCAGTCAGACTGCATCTCTGACTGTAGTGTGACTCCTGGTGCTGTAGTTGCAGGGACCCCAGTCCATCTGCTGGCATCAATTGGCAGGGTATAATTTCTCTGCTGCCAGCTCTAAAGATCAAGTGCTGGAACTGTGTGTCCTCTGGTGTGTGTGGTTATCTTCCCTTCTTCTTGGTGGCAATAGTCACTGTGGAGTGGCTCAGCTCCATGCCAGGGCTGTGTGAAGGGTGTGTTGGGGAAGGAGAAACATTAAAGGGATTCCTGATGAGTGGAAGGGATTTGATGGGGCCAGTCTTTAGGAGAATGTGGTCAGGGTGCTCAGTGCTAACAAGACATGTGGAGAGTGGTTTCAGCTTATTCCTGCCAGTGTTCTAGTACCTAGGCCTAGGAGGGAAAGAGATATGGTGCTAGCCAGCTCCTTTGTTCTTGGAGAAGTCTCCTTAAGATCTCTTCCCCTCCAGTACATGTTCTGAGATTAGTAAATAAATCTTATATACCACAGGGACTTTTCAAACTGCTACTTGTCTGTCTAGGCCAGGTTGTTTGTTAGGCTGGCTTTTTAAGGGTGGTGACACAGTTTCCTGTTGCCCTCTGGTTCTCCAAGAGTGAATCCCACTGATTTTTAAAGTACTTGGAATTAAGCTACATTGATTGTAAAAATTTGAGAAGTAAGCCCCACTCATTTTCAAAGTCAAATGTTATGGAGACTCATCTTCCCAGTGCAAGTTCTCCATTCCTGGGGTGGCTGGTGTGGGGTCTCCTTTTGCTTCTTTGTGCTTGTTTTGCTCCCCACCCCTGCCACATATGTGGATATTTTTGCTAATGGTTTGGCTCCCAACCATGTTATTACCCTTCCTACTCTTTGTGATGTGACCTCCTTTCTGTGATTAACTGTAGAAAGCATGTTCCATCAGTCTCCATGTAGTTTTCAGAGTTAGTTTCACAGATGTAGGTGTTACCTCAGTGTGTCCATAGGATGAGATGAAATCAGGATTTTCCTTCTCCACTATCTTCCCAGCAACCCTTGTTACTTTTTACAAATTTACTGCCGCATCCCAAAATCTGTTTAGAGTCCCTTATTAATTGAGGCTCACAAGTTAAGTTTTCTTATTCTGTAAATTCCTCACCAATTTATTGTTTCCCTGCCAAAAAGTATAAAAACTGCCTTGCTTGGCCATTTCTTTGAGTGAAAATTTCTTTATTTTGTATCTGGGTGCACATAACAAACCTTTGAATATTTTATCCTGCTAATCTGTCTCATGTCAGTTTAATACTTAGTCCAGCTGGAAGACCTTAATAAATAGAGAAATTTTTCTTCTCTTCAAAGGCCTAAGACTTCTCACCCTGCCACCAGGGGAGAGTAGTTTTGGCCCTACTATGCCTCAGCAGAGGAGGTTTCAGCACAGCCTTGACACATAAGCAGAGTCAGACAAATGTGGATTTATACAGGGCTGGTTGCATAAACCTGTTAACTTCCATACTCAGTCATCTGGAGGATTGATGGAGTCCTCTTGGACTGGCTGGATCCTTTGTCCCATTCTAATGGGCAGCAGTAGACAGTAGGGTTTTAGACAGTACAGCCCTTGGCCTCTGACTATGCTGGCAGGTATCCATAGTCCTCCAGCTCAGACTAACATGGGTACTGTCAAGCCCCATGACCAGTTACTTAGCTGACCATACCACTGGGCAATTTAACAGCTACCTGGGAAGTATAGACAGTCCCTTGGGATGTTTCAATTCCCAACATCTGTGATTGAGATAGGTGCTTCTTTTCTCATAGCCTTATAGCCTGCCAAGAGAAGTCATAACCCTCTAAACATTAAATCTGACCCTGGCCATGGCAATCATACAGAATACTGTGGCCCTCTAATCCTGTGGCCTTCCAGTTGTAATAAACCTTTGGCATTTATGCTTGTCAAGAATCAAATATACAGAGTGACTGCATCTTTGGGGTGCCTGGGTAGCTCGGTTGGTTAATCATCTGACTTCAGCTCAGGTCATGATCTCACAGTTTGTGGGTTTGAGCCCTGTGTTGAGCTCTGTGCTGACAACTCAGAGCCTGGAGCCTGCTTCAGATTCTATGTCTCCCTGTCTTTCTCTGCTCCTCCCCTGCTTGTATTGTCTCTTAAAAATAAACATTTTTAAAAAGTCAGTCTTTTAGAGTGACTACATCTCCAAATAGGAAGTTTCTCACTGAGACTTCATGGTCTTGGAGAGCCATAAGCCCAGACGTAGTGGTCTAAGAAACCAGATAACTGTGGATTCTATGGTATGGAATAATCCTTGAGCCTCATACTGTTTCGTTGAGTAATATTTTCATTATTAGCTTTTCATCTCTCTTCTTGTAAAGGAGAAAGAAGAGACTGAAACATGAATTAATTTGTTCTTTAGTAATGGGTGTCCAGAGGCCAGGTGTTTCTCCTGGGCTCCTTTTCCCAGGGAAATAAATGAGATTTCTTTGCCTCCCAGCCTCTAAGATTCGAGAACCTGATGCCAAAGACAGGAGAAGCCTTGACCACCAACAGCAAAGTTACTGTTTCAGAAATTAAAAATAGCTTCTTGGCATCACGGCAAGAGTACTGGATGGAGGGATGCCATGCCACCAAGAGTACTGGATGGAGGGCTGCATCCCCTGACCTGATGTGAACCCCTTCCTTCCTTGGGTTTCAGATTCCACAGCTGTGTCGTCAGCCATCAGTGATGTGGAATCTGCTGCTTTCCCAACCTGATATCTATTCTCATGCCCAAGTCCAGCACCTCAGCTTTCCTTTGGGAAATATATCTCATTTGCATCCCATCCCAACAGTTCCAGGGGACAGACCCCACATTCTACCTACCTTTAAGATGAGTGTATGATCTAGCCAAGTCTTGCCAACTCCATCCTTAGGATGCTCTAATGGTTCCAAGGATGAGAATGTGACCCAAGCCAGGCCAAAGAAATATAAAGCCATGACTTTTCATGGAACTTAGGTGAAGGAGAACCCCCAGTAGAATTGCATTGAGTGGGTTTCAGCCTGGAGTTGTTGGAGGCCCCAGATGCAGTGAGAGATACTATGCCTAAGAATGGGGCCACCTCAAAAGCACTTAGCAAGATGGAGGGTGGAGAGAATCCAGGTCACATTGTGAGACTGTGAGCCCCTGGACTTGTCAGATCCAAACCCACTCTTAAACTTGCCACTTGGAAGCATTAATTTACATCTACCATTTCAAAATCATTTAAGAATTTATTTATTTATTTATTTATGACACAGAATCCATAATCCCTGAGACTTTCTTGCATGGTGTCCTCACTGGGTGGGACATAGCTGGGGGAGACAGTAGGTATGGTAAAGTCTTGGTGGAGCTGAGGAACAACACTGTCCGTGTCTATTCCCTGTCCCTGGAGAGGGACACACCAGCGCAATGAGAGGAGAAGCATCAGGGAAAGAGATCCCTGGGCAGCTAGTTAACCTCTTTATATTTTCCTTATTTTAGGAGCTGTTTAGTTAAGGTGTATTTTTACTAGGAAATCACCCAACTCCTTTAGGTTTCCAGTGTGATGCAGTGGGTTTCTCTTACTTGACTTGGAATTTCTCTTCTCTGTTTTTCTTCAGAATTGTCACAGTTAATGAACAAATATTGATACATTATTTTTTAAAGTTTATTTGGAGAGAGAGAGAGAACGAGCATGCACAAGCGTGAGTGGGGGAGAGGCAGAGAAGGAGAGAGAGAATTCTTAGCAGGCTCTGCACTGTCAGCACAGAGCCAGACATGGGGCTGGGACTTCCAAACCGTGAGATTATGATCTGAGCTGAAATCAGGAGGAGGACACTTAACTTACTGAATCACCCAGGCACCCTGATACATTATTTTTAACTAAGTCCATATTTTATTCAGGTTTACTTCATTCTACCTTTTCCAAATCCAGTATCCCATGCAGGGCATCATGTTACATTTAGTCATGTCCCTTTAGGCTTTGGCTTTGACAGTTTGTCAGACTTGCCTCCTTTCAATGACCTTGGTAGTTTTCAGGAGGACTGGTCAGATTTGTAGAAAGTCCTGAGTTGGGCTTTTCTTGGTGTTTTCCTCATTTATATTGGGATTTGGGGGTTTGAGGAAGCAAATCATGGAAGTAATGTGCTCTCTCATCTCTTTTTATCAAGGGAACATGTTCTGGAGACCCCTTACCACTGCTAGTGTTAACTTTGGTCTCCTGGTTATCATAGTGTTTGTCAGGTTTCCCCACAGTAAAGTTACTTTTTCCCCATGTACATACAGTGTATCTTTAGGATGAAGACATATGCAGACCAACACTTTAGGAGAGGGGAGTTAGCTCCATTTCCTTGATGGGTAGCTGAGTGTTGACATCAATTATTTGGAATTCTTCTGCATAGGAGAGGGGTATTTAACCCCATTCATAAAAAAATTAATAATTTACTTTTTACCAGTGTAAATATCTGGATAGTTATTTCAATCTTTTGGTTATAGTCCAACACTCCTGTATTTGGTTGCTCAGTTCTTTCCTGCTTTGACTATTGAAAACATTATCCATTGACTCTTATTTTCCTTTGACATATTTGCACCTCTGTGGATTTTTTTCCCCTTGGTTCTGCCTTATTTTCTGATACTTCAAGATCATCCTGGCTTTTTATTTACTGTCTCAGTCCTAGTGTCAACAAGTTCTTCAAAGAACCCTGGCTCCTTGTATTAGAGAATGGTATTAAAATCTTACATGTGTGAACTAAATGTGTTTAATAGACTGTGCAAGCAAGTATATGCATGTATTCCAACTATGTATATACACCTAATTGTCAAGATTTCTGTGTGGGCTTTAAGATGGCAGCGTAGGAGGGTGCTGGGCTCACCACGTCCTGTTGATCACTTAGATTCCACCCACATCTGCCTAAATAAATAACCCAGAAAACTTCCAGAAGGCTAGCAGAATGGACTCTCTGGAGCCAAGCATAGACAAGAGGTCTACGGAAGAGGGTAGGAAGGGTGGAGAGGTGGCGTGCATTACATGGATTGGTGGGAAGGAGGTGGGGTGATGGAGGGGCAGCTGGCCCGGCAAGGCAGAGCCCCCAAGACTGACTTGCAAAAGCAGAGGGGCAGGACTGCATGAGTTCTGACAGCCAGCAGGACTTATCTGGAATGTTATAAGTCAACAGCTCTGCTCGGAGAGTGGGAGGGAGAGTGGACATTGGGAGGGAGAGGTGTTGAGCCCCAGAAGACAGAGGTCAGCTTGGAGGGAGAACAAAGGCGCTGGCCAGCAGCATCTCCCTCTCCCATCGCCCAGTCAAAATCCCAAAGGGAACCAGTTCCCATCACCAAAATTGCTTCCACCGCACAAACACCCAATGTTGTGCTTCTGTGGATCCATCCCTCCGATGGGCCTGCCTCCCTCCCAGTGCTACAGGGCCCCTCCTGCAGGGGACCACCATCAGCAAAGCGAGCTGAGCCTGCCCCTCCCGCCCCTGTGCACCTTGCAGATCCACCCCAGGTAATACACCAGATCGCATCCAGGCTACACCACAAGCCTGGCAGTGTGCAAGTAGCCCAGACAGGGGCCACACCACGCCACAGTGAGTCCTATCCTGGGAGAGGGGAAGATAAGGTACACACCAGTCTGACTGTGGCCCCAGCGGTGGGCTAGGGGCAAACATCAGGTCTGACTGCGCCCCACCCACCAACACAAGTTACTCCAGACAGCACAGGGGAAGTACCCTGCAGTTCTGTGGCACTCCAGGGACTATCCAAAATGATGAAATGGAAGAATCCTCCTCGAAAGAAACTCCAGGAAGTAGCAACAGCTAACGAATTAATCAAAACCGATTTAAGCAATATAATGGAAAAAGAATTTAAAATAATGGTCATAAAATTAATAGCTGGGCTTGAAGAAAGAATACAGGGCAGCAGAGAATCTATTGCTACAGAGATCAAGAGAATAAGAAACAGGCATGAGGAGTTAAAAATTGCTGTAAATAAGGTGCAAAATAAAACGGAGGTGACCACAGCTCAGATTGAAGAGACAGAGGAGAGAATAGGTGAATTAGAAGATAAAATTATGAAAAAAGAGGAAGCTGAGAAAAAGAGATAAAAAAATCCAGGAGTACGAGGGGAGAATTAGAAAACTAAGTGATGCAATCAAAGAGAACAATATCGGTATCATAGGAATTCCACAAGAAGAGAGAGAGAAAGGGGCTGAAGGTGTACTTGAACAAATCATAGCTGAGAGCTTCCCTGATCAGGGGAAGGAAAAAGGCAGTGAAATCCAAGAGGAACAGAGAACTCCCTTCAGAAGTAACTTGAATTGATCTTCTGCATGGCATATCATAGTGAAACTGGCAAATTACAAGGACAAAGAGAAAATTCTGAAAGCAGCTAGGGATAAACAGGCTTTAACTTACAAAGGTAGACACATAAGAATAGTAGCAGACTTTTCTACTGAAACTTGGCAGGCCAGAAAGGAATGGCAGGAAATCCTCAATGTGATGAACAGAAAAAATTATGCAGCCAACAATCCTTTATCCAGCAAGTCTGTCATTCAGAATACAAGGAGAAATAAAGGTTTTCCCAAACAAAAACTGCAGGAATTCATCACCACTAAACCAGCCCTACAAGAGATCCTAAGGGAGATTCTGTGAGTGAAATGTTGCAAGGACCACAAAGTACCAGAGACCTCACTACAAGCATGAAACCTACAGACATCACAATGACTCTAAACCCATATCTTTCTATAATAACACTGAATGTAAATGGACTAAATGCGCCAACCAAAAGACATAGGGTATCAGAATAGATTAAAAAAAAAAAGACCCATCTATTTGCTGTCTACAAGAGACTCATTTTAGACCTGAGGACACCTTCAGATAGAAAGTGAGGGGATGGAGAACCATCTATCATGCTACTGGAAGCCAAAAGAAAGCTGGAGTAGCCATACTTATATCAGACAAACTAGACTTTAAATTAAAGGCTGTAACAAGAGATGAAGAAGGATATTTTATAATAATTACAGGGTCTATCCATCAGGAAGAGCTAGCAATTATAAATGTCTATGTGTCGAATATGGGAGCCCACAAATCTATAAAACAATCACAAACATAAGCAACCTTATTGATAAGAATGTGGTAATTGCAGGGGACTTTAATACTCCACTTACAACAATGGATAGATCATCTAGACACAGGATCAATAAAGAAACAAGGGCCCTGAATGATACATTGGATCAGATGGACTTGACAGATATATTTAGAACTCTGCATCCCAAAGCAACAGAATATACTTTTTTCTTGAGTGCACATGGAACATTCTCCAAGATAGATCACATACTGGGTCACAAAATAGCCCTTCATAAGTATAAAAGAATTGAGATCATACCATGCATACTTTCAGACCATAATGCTATGAAGCTTGAAATCAACCACAGGAAAAAGTCTGGAAAACCTCCAAAAGCATGGAGGTTAAGGAACACCCTACTAAAGAATGAATGGGTCAACCAGGCAATTAGAGAAGAAATTAAAAAATATATGGGAACCAATGAAAATAAAAATACAACAATCCAAATGCTTTGGGATGCAGCAAAGGCAGTCCTGAGAGGAAAATACATTGCAATCCAGGCCTATCTCAAGAAACAAGAAAAATCTGGAATACACAATCTAATAGCATACCTAAAGGAAATACAAGCAGAGGAGCAAAGACACATCAAACCTAGCAGAAGAAGAGAAATAATAAAGATCAGGGCAGAAATAATACAGAATCCAAAAAACAGTAGAACAGATCAATGAAACCAAGCGTTGGTTTTTTGAAAAAATAAACAAAATTGATGAACCTCTAGCCAGGCTTCTCAAAAAGAAAAGGGAGATGACTGAAATAGATAAAATCATGAATGAAAATGGAATGATTACAACCAGTCCCTCAGAAATACAAGCAATTGTCAGGGAATACTATGAAAAATTATATGCCAACAAACTGGACAACCTGGAAGAAATGGACAAATTCCTAAACACCCACACGCTTCCAAAACTCAAACAGGAAGAGATAGAAATTTTGAACAGACCCATAACCAGTGAAGAAATTGAATCAGTTATCAAAAATCTCCCAACAAATAAGAGTCCAGGACCAGATGGCTTCCCTGGGGAATTCTACCAAGACATTTAAAACAGAGATAATACCTATCCTTTTCAAGCTGTTCCAAAAAATAGAAAGGGAAGGAAAACTTCCAGACTCATTCTATGAAGCCAGCATTACTTTGATTCCCAAACCAGATGGAGACCCAGCAAAAAAAGAGAACAGCAGGCCAATATCCTTGACGAATATGGATGCAAGAATTCTCAATAAGATACTAGCTAATCGAACGCAAGAGCACATAAAAAGAATTATTCACCACGACCAAGTGGGATTCATTCCTGGGCTGCAGGGCTAGTTCAACATTCACAAATCAATCAATGTGATACATCACATTAATACAAGAAAAGATAAGAACCATATGATCCTGTCAATAGATGCAGGAAAAGCATTTGACAAAATTCAGCATCCTTTCTTAATAAAAACCATCGAGAAAGTCGGTATCGAAGAAACATACCTAAACATCATAAAAGCCACTTATGAAAAGTGAAAGTCTGCAAAAAGTGAAAGTTTGACTTCAAATTTGCCAATTTTGATGCCTTTGATTTCCTTTTGTTGTCTGATTGCTGATGCTAGGATTTCCAACACTATGTTAAACAACAGTGGTGAGAGTGAATATCCCTGGCATGTTCCTGATCTCAGAGGGAATACTCTCAGTGTTTCCCCATTGAGGATATTAGCTGTGGGCTTTTTATAAATGGTTTTTATGATGTGGAAGTATGTTCCTCCTATCCCGACTTTCTTGAGGGTTTTAATCAAGAAAGGATGCTGTATTTTGTCAAATGCTTTTTCTGCATCTATTGACAGGATCATATGGTTCTTATCTTTTCTTGTATTAATGTGATGTATCACATTGATTGATTTGTGAATGTTGAACTAGCCCTGCAGTCCAGGAATGAATCCCACTTGATCGTGGTGAATGATTCTTTTTATGTGCTCTTGCGTTCGATTTGCTATTATCTTATTGAGAATTCTTGCATCCATATTCATCAGGGATATTGGCCTGCTGCTCTCTTTTTTTGCTGGGTCTCCGTCTGGTTTGGGAATCAAAGTAATGCTGGCTTCATAGAATGAGTCTGGAAGTTTTCCTTCCCTTTCTATTTTTTGGAACAGCTTGAGAAGGCTAGGTATTATCTCTGCCTTCAAATGTCTGGTAGGATTCCCCAAAGAAGCCATCTGGTCCTGGACTCATTTGTTGGGAGATTTTTGATAACTGATTCAATTTCTTCACTGGTTATGGGTCTGTTCAAGTTTTCTATTTCTGCCTGTTTGAGTTTTGGTAGTGTGTGGGTGTTTAGGAATTTGTCCATTACTTCCAAGTTGTCCAGTTTGTTGACATATAATTTTTCATAGTATTCCTTGACAATTGCTTGTATTTCTGAGGGACTGGTTGTAATCATTCCATTTTCATTCATGATTTTATCTATTTGGTTCATCTCTCTTTTCTTTTTGAGAAGCCTGGCTAGAGGTTTTTTAATTTTGTTTAATTTTTTTTTCAAAAAACCAACTCTTTCCTTGATCTGCTCTACTGTGTTTTTTTTTTTTATTGTGTATTGTTTATTTCTGCCCTGATCTTTATTATTTCTCTTCTTCTGTTGGGTTTTGTGATATATTTGATGTTCTGCTTCTATTTCCTTTAGGTGTGCTGTTAGATTTTATATTTTTCTTGTTGGGATTTTTCTTGTTTCTTGAGATAGGCTTGGATTGCAATGTGTTTTCCTCAGGACTGCCTTTGCTGCATCCCAAAGCATTTGGATTGTTGTATTTTCATTTTCTTTTGTTTCCATATATTTTTAAATTCCTTCTGTAATTACTTGGTTTACCATTCATTCTTTAGTAAGATGTTCTTTCAACTCCATGCTTTTGGAGGTTTTCCAGACTTTTTCCTGTGGTTGATTTCAACTTTTATAGCATTGTTATCTGAAAGTGTGTTTGATATGTTCTCAATTCTTTTATATTTATTAAGGGCTGTTTTGTGACCCAGTATATGATCTATCTTGGAGAATATTCCATGTGCACTCAAGAAGAAAGTATATTGTGTTGCTTTGGGATGCTGAGATCTAAATATATCTGTCAAGTCCATCTGGTCCAATGTATCATTCAGGGCCATTGTTTCTTGACTGATTCTCTGTCTAGATGATATATCCATTACGTTAAGTGGATTATTAAAGTCCCCTGCAATTACCACATTCTTATCAATAAGATTGCTTATGTTTGTGATTGTTTTATACATTTGCATGCTACCAAATTCAGTGCATAGACATTTATAATTGTTAGCACTTCCTGATGGATAGAACCTATAATTTTTATGAAATATCCTTCTTCATCTCTTCTTTACAGCCTTTAATTTAAAGTCTAGTTTGTCTGCTATAAGTATGGCTACTCCAGCTATCTTTTGACTTCCAGTAGCATGATAGATAGTTCTCCATCCCTTCAATTTCAATCTGAAGCTGTCCTCAGGTCTAAAATGAGTCTCTTGTAGACAGCATATAGATGGGTCTAGTTTTTCATCTATTCTCATACCCTATATCTTTTGATTCGAGCATTTAGTCCATTTACATTCAGTGTTATTATTGAAAGATATGGATGGGTATTGAGGAGGGCACCTGTTGGGATAACCACTAGGTGTTGTATGGAAACCAATTTGACAATAAATTTCATATTAAAAAAATACACATCAATGATAATTATTTTTAAAAAAGAGAAAGATATGGGTTTAGAATCATTGTGATATCTGTAGGGTTTCATGCTTGTAGTGATGTCTCTGGTACTTTGTGGTCCTTGCAACATTTCACTCACAGAATCTCCCTTAGGATCTTTTGTAGGGCTGGTTTAGTGGTGATGAATTCATGCAGTTTTTGTTTGTTTGGGAAAACCTTCATCTCTCCTTCTATTCTGAATGCCAGACTAGGATAAAGGATTGCTGGATAAAGGATTCTTGGCTGCATAATTTTTCTGTTCATCACATTGAAGATTTCCTGCCATTCCTTTCTGGCCTGCCAAGTGTCAGTAGATAGGTCTGCTACTACAGTTATGTGTCTATCTTTGTATGTTAGGACCCATTTATCCCTAGCTGCTTTCAGAATTCTCTTTATCTTTGTATTTTGCCAGTTTCATTATGATATGTCTTGTAGAAGATCGATTCATGTTACGTCTGAAGGGAGGTCTCTGTTCCTCTTGGATTTCACTGCCTTTTTCCTTCCCCTGATCAGGGAAGCTCTCAGCTATGATTTGTTCAAGTACACCTTCAGCCCCTTTCTCTCTCTCTTCTTGTGGAATTCCTATGATACCGATATTGTTCTCTTTGATTGCATCACTTAGTTTTCTAATTCTCCCCTCGTACTCCTGGATTTTTTTTATCTCTTTTTCTCAGCTTCCTCTTTTTTCATAATTTTATCTTCTAATTCACCTATTCTCTCCTCTGTCTCTTCAATCTGAGCTGTGGTCACCTCCGTTTTATTTTGCACCTTATTTACAGCAATTTTTAACTCCTCATGCCTGTTTCTTATTCTCTTGATCTCTGTAGCAATAGATTCTCTGCTGCCCTGTATTCTTTCTTCAAGCCCAGCTATTAATTTTATGAGTATTATTCTAAATTCATATTCAGTTATATTGCTTAAATTGGTTTTGATCAATTCGTTAGCTGTCGCTACTTCCTGGAGTTTCTTTTGAGGATAATTCTTTCGTTTTGTCATTTTGGCTAGTTTTTTGTTGTTGTTGTTGTTCCTTATGCATTTTAAAAGCTTGTGTCTTCTCTGCACCTGTGAGCACTGCAATATTGAATGGAAGGTCACACACTGTCCAGTGCCTGGCCCTTCAGGAGGTGGTTTTTTTTTTTTTTTTTTTTTTTTTGGAGATTTTTACTTGCTCTCTGTTGTGATGTTGGTTATTTTATTTCCCTACTCTAGTGGTATTTTCACCCTCCACCCGGTGCGCTTTGATTTGTTACTTGGAGTAGCCCTGTAAAGGAAAACAGATAGACAAACAGGAGACAAAAACACGCAAGCAAACAAATAAGAGAAACAAAGAAAGCTAAAAAACTGAAAACTAAAACAAAAATCCCACAAACACCAACTGCAAGTAAAGAACATGGTGGAGGCAGTCCTGATGGGAGAGCACAGACAAAGAGAAATGACAGGAGCAGGGATGAAGAAAACATAAACATTGACTAGTCAGAGAAACTAAAAGGCTTAATCTAGAGGGAGAGAAAGGAAAATAAAGAAGGATGCAGGGAAGAAAAACCAAAATAAAGTTACCTAGACAGAGAAACTATATGGCTTGATTATTCCAGAGAGAGAGGAAGGAATGTAAAGAAGGAGGTGTAGAACATGTATCAAGAGCATGTATTAAATATATCCATTTAGACATACCATAAACAAGACTAATCAGCCTAGAGGAGGGAAGAGATAAGGAGGAGAGATGGGGGTAGAATATATCTATATATCCAGAGGTGACCTAGAGTTAATCCAGGCAGTGCTGCAGCACTGGTCTGGGGGAGCTGTCCACAGTGTCTGTCCAGCTCCATTAGATACTCAGTTACCCAGTGTGAAGGGGTGTCATCCCTTGTAGTCTGGACCCACCTGCACTATGGGCCCTGGGACTGATCCCTGAGGCCCCACCTTGGTGGTGGTGGTGGAGGAGGAATGGCGATCCCCCAGTGTCTTCTTCACGGAGTTAGACCCAGTGGACTGTGTCATTCTCTCTGTGCCGTGGGTGCAGACGGGATGGTCCTTCTCACTCTGCCAACTCCCCTGACTCTGTGCTTGGCTAGGATTCAAAGTCCCACTCTGTACACTCTGGCACTGGGGAAGCGCCTCTTAGTGTGGCCCGATATGTGGTCCCGGCTGTCTTTGTCTGTGCTGGCACACTTCAGGGAGGACTGCCTTCTCCTACTGCAGACTGCACTGCCAACCTCGCTGCTGAGACCTGGGGGTGGCAGATGCAGGCAGCAGGCGGGCTTTGTCTTTTCCCACAGCACTCCAGGGAGGGGGATGCTTTGTCCCACTGTGTACTGCACCTTAGGCCAAGCCACTGAGCCCAGGGGTGGCAGACACAGGCTTTGTACTATCACACAGCCCTCTAGGGAGATGACCACTTTCTCCCACTGTGGACTGCATGCACCCTGACCTACCACCACACCCAGGGCTGGCTCCCCTACTCCCCAGGTGCAAGAACAGGGAGCCGGCCCCAGTCTGAAGAAAGCCCTGCAGTTAGAGATAGGATCCCTCTCAGTCTAAGTCTGAGGTCTTTCTCCTGCCCAGATATGGTCCTACACTTCCCTAGCTGCTCTTTCTCTTCCCTTTGTCTCTCCGCAGAAGGGGGTCCCTACCTTCCATACTCACATGGACTTTTTTTATTTCCCACAGTTTGCAATCACCCACCTATCTTTTCTCCGGTTTTCCCATTTTCTTCTTGGTAGATTCAGTCTCTTCATACCAGACTCTGGAGTTCAAAGTCCTTTGGCTTCAGCACCTCTTTGTTTGAGAGAGGTGGGAAGTATGGATCCCCCTACTTCTCTGCCATGTTGGCCCAAAGACTTATTTCAGATCAGAGGACAGGTGCAGATTGAAAGTGAGAGGATAGAGAACATATATCATGGTAACAGGCATCAAAAGAAAGCTGGAGTACCCATACTTATATCAGACAAACTAGATTTTAAGACAAAGCTTGTAACAAGACATTAATGAAGGCATCATATTATAATTAAGGGGTCTATCCATCACAAAGAGCTAACAGTTGTAAATATTTATGCCTCCAAAGTGGAGCACCCAAATATATAATTCAGTCAATCACAGACATAAGCAAACTTATTGATAATAAGACTGTTATTGTGACTTCAGTACTCCAGTTACAACAATGGACAGATCATCTAGGCAGAAAATCAATAAGGAAAAAATGACACGTTGGACAAGATGGACTTAAAAGATATACTCAGAACTTTACATCCTAAAGTAGCAGAACACACATTATTCTTGATTGTACGTGGAACATTCTCCAAAATAGATCACATACTGAGTCACAAAACAGCCCTCAACAGGTACAAAAAGATTGAGATAATACCATGCATATTTTCAGATCACAACACTATGAAACTTGAAACCAAACACAAGAAAAAATTTGGAAAACCGAAAATACATGGAAGTTAAAGAACATCCTACTAAAGAATGAATGGATCAACCAGGAAATTAAAGAAGATATTTTTAAAAATGTAAGCAAATGAAAACGAAAACAGGACAGTCCAAATCCTTTGGGATGCAGCAAAGGTAGTCCTAAAAGGAAAATACATTGCAATTCAGGCCTATCTCAAGAAGGAAGAAAGGTCCCAAATATACAACCTAACCTTACACATAAAGGAGCTAGAAAAACAGCAGCAAATAGAACCCAACACCAGCAGATAAGGGGAAATAGTAAAGATTAGAGCAGAAATAAACAGTATAGAATAAAAAAAAAACAGTAGAACAGATCAATGAAACTAAGATCTGTTGTGGTTTTTTTAAAGAAGAAACAAAATTGATAAATCCCTAGCCAGGATAAAAAAAAAAAAAACAAAAAAACCCCCAATAGATAAAATCATGAATGAAAGAGGAGAGATCACAACTAACACCACAGAAATGCAAACAATTATTAGACAATACCATGAAAAATTATATGCCAGCAAACTGACAATTTGGAGGAAATGGAAAAATTCCTAGACAACCACATACTACAAAAACCCAAATGGGAAGAAAAGAACATTTGAACAGACCCATAACCAATGAAGATGTTGAATCAGTTATCAAAAATCTCCAAACAAATAAGAATCCTGGGCCAAATGGATTCCCAGGGGAATTCTCCCAGGCATTTAAAAAATTAATCCTATTGTTTTCAAACTGTTCCAAAAAATAGAAATGGAATGAAAGCTTCCAAATGCATTCTATAAAGCTAGCATTACCTTGATTCCAAAAACAAAGACCCCACTAAAAAGGGGAAATTATAGCCCAATATCCATGATGAACCTGGATGCAAAAATTATCAACAAGATACTAGAAAGTTGATTTCAACAGTATATTAAATGAATTATTCACCATGATCAAGTAGGATTCATTGGGCTGCAGGGCTGGTTCAATATTTGCAAATCAATCAACGTGATACACCACACTAATAGAAGGAAGGATAAGTCATATGATCCTGACAATAGATGCAGAAAAAGCACTTGACAAAATATGGCATTCTTCATTCATAAAAATCTGCAAAGTAGGGATAGAAGGAATATACCTCAAGATAGTAAAGGCCATATATGAAAGGCCCACAACTAATATCGTCAATGGGGAAAAACTGAGAGCTTTCCCCCTGAGATCAGGAACATGACAGAGATGTCCACTCTCATTACTGTTGTTCAACATAGTGTTGGAAGTTCTAGCCTAAGCAATCAGGCAACATAATGAAATAAAAGGCATCCAACTGACAAAGAATAAGTCAAACTTTCGCTCTTCATGGATGATATGATACTGTACATGGATGACCCAAAATATGCCACACACACACACACACACACACACACACACACACACAAAACCTGTTAGAGCTGGTACATGAATTCAGCAAAGACACAGTGTATGAAATCAATGTACAGAAATGGGTTACATTTGTATATACCAATAATGAAACAATAGCCCAAAGGTATATTAAGGAATCAATCCCATTTACAATTTCAAAAAAACCACAAGATATCTAGGAATCAACATAATGGAAGAGGTAAAAGATCTGTATGCTGAAAACTATAGAAGGCTTATGTAAGAAATTGAAGACAGAAGAAATGAAAAAAAAAATTCCATGCTCATGGATTGTAAGAACAAATATTGTTAAAATGTCACAACTACCCAAAACAATTTACACATTCAACACAATCCCTATCAAAATAGCATCAGCAATCCTCACAAGCTAGAAAAATCCTAAAATTTGTGTGGAACCACAAATGCCCCCTGAATAGCTGAAGTAATGTTAAAAAAGAAAACAAAAGCTGGAGGCATCAAAATCCTGGACTTTAACTTGTATTACAAAGCTGTAATCATAAGACAGTATCATACTGACCCAAAAACAGGCACATAGATCAATAGAATAGAATAGAGAACCCATAAATGGACCCACATTATATGGCCAACTAATTTGCAACAAAGCAGGAAAGAGCATCCAATGGAAAAAAGACGATATCTTTATAAAGTGGTGCTGGGAGAACTGGACATCAAAATGCAGAAGAATGAACCCGAACCACTTCCAATTTACACAAAAATAAATTCAAAGTGCATGTGAGACATTAAACCATCACAATTGTACAGGAGAAAACAGGCAGCAACCTCTTTGACTTCAGTTGCAGCAACTTCTTACTTGACATGTCTCCAAAGGCAAGAGAAACAAAACAAAAAGTAACTATTGGGACCTCATCAAGCAAGATAGAAAGCTTCTGCACAGCAAAGTAAATAATCAATAAAACTAAAAGGCAATTGAGGGATGGGAGAAGATATTTTCAAATGACATATAAGATAAATGATTAGTATCCAAAATCTATAAAACACCTACCAAACACAACACCCAAAAAACAAATAATCCGGTGAAGAAATGGGCAGAAAACATGAATAGACACTTTTCCAAAAGGCATCCAGATGGCAAACAGACACATGAATAGATGCTCAACATCATTCCTCATCAGGGAAATACAAATCAAAACCACAATGAGATACAACCTCACACTTGTCATAATGGCAAAAATTGACAACTCAGGAAACAACAGATTTGGCAAAGATGTGGAGAATGGGGAACCCTATTGCACTGTTGGTGGTAATGAAAACTGGTGCAGTCACTCTGTAAAACAGTATGAAGATTCTTTAAAAAATTAAAAATAGAACTACCCTACAACTCAGCAATTTCACTATTAGGAAGTTATCCAAAGGATACAGGAGTGCTGATTTGAAAGGGCACAGGCACCCTGATGTTTATAGCAGAGCCATGAACAATATTCAAATTATGGAAAAAATCCAAATGTCCATGAACTCATCAACTGATGAATGGATTAAGAAGATGTACTAATGTAAAATGGGCGCCTGGGTGGCTCAGTCGGTTAAACTCCCACTTTTGGCTCAGATCATGATCTCACGGTTTGTAAGTTGGAGCTCCACATCGGGCTCTGTCCTGACAATTCAGAGCCTGGGGTCTGCTTCATGTTCTGTGTCTCCCTCTCTCTCTGCCCTTCCCCCACTCACACTCTGTCTCTCAAAAATAAACATTAAAACAAAAAGATGTGGGACACACACACATACAGACACACACAATAGAATTCTACTTGGCAATAAAAAAGAATGAAGTATTGTCATTTGCAACAATATAGATGGAAATGGAGGGTATTATGTTAAGCAAAATAAGTCAGTCAGAGAAAGACAGATATTATATGATTTCACTCATATGTGGAATTTGAGAAACTTAACAGATGAACATAGGGGAAGGGAAGGAAAAATAAGATAAAAACAGAGAGGTAGGCAAACCATAAGAGACTCTTAAATACAAAGAACAAACTGAGGGTTAAGGGTGACAGTAGGTTTGAAGGTGAGTTAAATCAGTGATGGGCATTAAGGCAGGCACTTTTCAGGATGAGCACTGGGTATCAAATGTAAGAGATGATTCACTGGGTTTTACTCCTGAAACCAAGACTACACTGTATGTTAACTAATGTAAAAAAAAAAAGCTGCATAAGGAAATGCAGGAATGCTAGACATCCTAGCTCTTAGCATAGATGTTTATGGGACCATGTTCAGCAGCTGTGGCCATAAAAGTACATCACACATCTTTCCCCCAAATACAAAACAAGCAGAGGAGGGGATTCAGAGGTCATTGAAAGGGATCCCTGGAGGATTTAAATCTAGGTAAAGTGTTAACATGGAGCTCCTGGAGGAAGAATGAAAATGGAAAGTCCTGCCTGCCCTTAGTCAATTTGCAAATTACCTTCTCCTGTCCTTATCCTTTCCACATGTAGGGTTTGACCTCTTTACATGTTTTTGGCTAATGCAATTCCAGAGTTTGAACTAGAAAACTTAAAGTTTCAAATATTTGGTAAAAAAAAAAAAACTCCAAAAGAAAAAACAACACCTCAATAAAAGAAGCAGGAAACAAACCTTTTCCTTTAAAGTGTAGAAAGCAGCCACTGTCCTGGGGCAGGTAGTAATCCTGGAAATTGTTACACTTAAGGACATCTAATTTCAATGGTTGCTGCCATTCCTGTGAAAGTAACTTCAACCTCTAAATCTCAGTAATTCTGAGGGGCTGTCTCTTCTTTTTTACCCAAATTCATTATACTGAAATTAACCTGTTCTCTAAGAGGAATTTGGGAGGAGGGCTGGCTCTTCTCCTTCCTCCCACATACAATAGCTGATGACTCTGTAAGATTTCTTAGTTCAAGAAAGAATATGAGAGTCTGTACACCATTTAAGTTGCTGTAGGAAGTAATAGAACCAAACCAAACTCCTGGGCTATAAAAGAAAGAAGGCTTTAATATAATAATATTCAAATCTAGCTTTTACTATTTAAGATAAATATTGCCACTCCAAGTAGGTAAATAGATGGGAGGAAAAAGTGTCAAGGAGATGGGATTCATCACAGCAAGTGTCCAAGCTGCTGAGGAAAGGTTGCACTATCACTGGACATTCACTCAGTCCTGAGCTTGATTGTGGCCAATTCTTCTTAGTTCCACTGGTCAGTTAGGATTGGGGCTCCAGCTGGCAGGACAGGATGTAGCTAAAGAGAGAATGACACCTGTGAGTCGACCAGGAGCTACAATTCAGGTGTCTCTCCCAGTGTTTTCCCAGTAGCTGGAATCTGGTGTTCCAGTGATCACCAGGAAACAAGGCTTGAGGCTGCCCAGGGAGCCATGGATGCAGGATCCCTAGAGTGGCCACCAGAAAGAGTCCACGCCTTTGCCCAGCTCCTGATGGGCCTCACCTCTCATCCTCACTGAGTCGCTCCACAGCCTGGAACCAGGCTCTAAACTGCTCCTTCGGTTCTAGAGTGTAGTTATCTGCAGCCACCTGGAGGAGCATGATCTCTTTCATTACTTTGTATTCCTAGGCCAAGAGAAGAACAGGATGCACACAGAGCCTGGGTGGGTTGAGCAGTGGGATAGGGGACCAGTCCTAGGTCTTTGCACATGTGGCAGCCTTCCTTCCCTGAAAATTCATCCAGTCTCAACCTGTTCGCAGAGGTGAGTATAAATAGCCCCTCCTCCTGCAGGAAGTTATCCCTGATGCCACTCCCCTGACTTCACTTACCAGATGGATGGGTCTTACACTTTTTCATTATCAAACTATTCCAGTAAATGTGTGATGGAGGGGATGCAGCCAAGAAATATTCTTCCCAGGGGCATCTCTGGTATCCACTCCCCTACACTTCCCTAATAGGAAGTGCCACAAATGCTCACCTTAGTTTTTTTCTTATGGTTGATCTCATCGCCCTAGAAAGCAAATAGCCAAAGTCCATCAGAAAGAGCCCCTTGTTATTGCTTGTTCCTTATACACATCCTTTCTCATGCTGTTCTCGTGCCAGGACACACTAGAAGACTGTCCATACACAGATAACAGGACTGGGATATAAGCCAGGCTCTGGGGTCCAGAGAAAGGAGGACATGGGGTGGACAGTCAAGCACCTTATAGCACAACCCTCTCTGATGACAGAAGGGGAGGCTGAAACCTCTGGGGGGAGGGGGCTGTTAGGCTATGTAAGTGCTTGCCGATGTGGAGGTGCCTGACTTTGCTCTCCCCCCATAAGCAGCCTGAGAGGGAGAGGCTGAGGTCAACTCAGACAAACTTCATGCAGCTTTGCATTCAGACAGTCTTGGGCACCAGGACCAGTGTCATAAGTGCAAACTCCCTTCACTCATCACTGAGATGAGGAACTCTAGCTCACAGGGGTAGCTGTGAAGCTCTCATGAGGGGAGGTTTGCCAAGTACTGAGGTCTCAGGACTCATTACAGGGGTTCTCCACTCCCAAACCTCAGGATTCTGGGCCCTCCTACACAATCTAGAGGTTCACTCACCTTCAGATAGTCCTCCATTGCAGTGTCCAGCATCACCATGTCAGTGAGGAAAGTGCCAAGGAAGGGGACAACACCCTGTGTCATTAGAGTAGGGGTGGGATGAGTCCCTGCTCTCAGGTGCACACAGGGACCCTCCCTTGAAAATGCTTCAGCCTCCTGGTCCACCCCAGGTTCTCACATGGAGCAGCCTAGGATCCCTAGCAGCCGCCTCTCAATTCCCCCTTACCCTCACCCTCCAAGGACATCAGACTTCTAATCACCACCAGGGCCTGCTTTTAGAAAATCAAATTGTATGTAGTCCTAGGCCCCTCTCCACCCACAAATCCATTCTGCATCCAGCTGGATAGACCCTCCTCCCAGTCACTTTAAAATAAGAGTTTTGGAAGCTGTGGCAACAAGAGGAGGAGCTGGAGTAGAAAGGTCCACCTGTCTTGATCTGGAGGCCTCCAGCTGTCAGAGAGGAGCCCTTCTCCTCTCACTCTGGAGGCTCTATTCCCCAGGAACACTCACCTTCTTCTGCAGCCTTTTCTGGGCTCTCTGGAGGCTCATCATCAGGGTGGCCCATTTAGATGGCCGCTCCTGCAGGGTCAAGGACAAGTTCATTGAGACCATAATATCCTCATTCCACTCCCCCCCCCCCCCCCACCATCTTTGACTTGAGACCCTGGACATCTGACCCAAGTCAGCTGGTACCAATGCTACATTATCCTTAAGCATGCTGTGAGTGATTCTAGCACAATCTCAGCTCCAACATTCACTCCATGTGTGACCTTGAACTTGCAGCCTGGCCTTCCTGAGCTTCTTTTCTCATTGAGAAAAGTGAGAACACCACCTACATCACATGGTTTTCTGAGGACTCAGTGTCCTATTACTATCATTATTGTTTCCCTCCACCCATCCCAACCCCACTACTGAGCAGAGGGCTGTCCTCTGGGCTCTCAAGCTGTATACAGGTCCCCATCTGGACTAGCTGTTAATATGGAGAGACAGGGTGTCTATAGCATCTGGTTGAACAGCACCTTCTTGCTCCACCCCCAATGGAATCTTCACCCCAAACTGTAACCATATTCATACCAAAGGCTTCACCTCCCCAAGGAATGCTTCAGGTCATTCCCCTACACAGCAGTCTTTCTTCATCCACTCAGGACCCTGTTCCCTCAGGCCCCACCCTCTCTCTTCCCAAACCTCCTCCTCCCATGATACCTTCAGGAACAGTTCCCTTCTCTGTGGGTTATCTTCAGTGCACAGCTTTTTAAATTTTTGAAAGCTCTTCCTGAATAGAGGAAAAAATGGCAGAAAAAATTATAGGAATAATGTGGCTTGAATGTAAGTTCCTCTTATTTGAGTACTCCAAAAAGTCAAACTGCCAGTATTAGGGTTTTCTCTGGATTCCTCTGAGAACTAAGGTGTTTGTAGGACATGGAGGGAGCTCTCATGTGAGTCATCCAGTGCCACCATTTCCATATTAATTGAGCAACTCTGTTTCAGTCAGTTGTGGTTTCAATTGGGCAGAGAGTTTTGTTGCTGTAAAGTAAGCACTTGATAATATTTAATTTGGGTCAACTCAGTGCGTGATATTTAAGAAAAAATATTTCTGTAGCTGGAGTCAGGGTGGACTATTCTCCAGGGTGGGTTATAGACCTGTACACCAGCCCAGGTTCTATTGCCAGGGTTTGCTGCCTCCCAGGAGGGTCCCAGTTACTGAGGGGGAAAAGATGTGCATATGGGAAATCCTTCATCCACCCTGATCCTTCTATGGAGAGAGGCATACTCACCTGGAAACTTTCTCCCATGTCTTCTTCAGACGGTAAATTGAGGCACTCTGCAGAGCAGAGAGGATGGCATGCAGTGAAGAGTAGTTCCGCATGATTTGACAGGCCTGGGGAGGGAAGAGAATGAGTGGTCATGTGGGTAGCAGGAGTCCTATTTGCTCTAAAGTATCAGTCTCCCTCAGTTTAAATTTTCCCTCCAAGATGACAGATATCCAGGTGCCTGCAGAAGGGCACATATAAGACCCAAAGAGTAACACTGCTGGGGAGAGGGAAGATTTTAGCTCATTCCAAGGAAGGAGCCAGGTAGGAACTGAGCGTTCCACCATTGGGACATGCAAGTAAAGGTCAGCATGTCCCTGGAGGGAAGAGCCTAGGGACTGTGCAGACCCTAGGGCTTAGACTAGGGACTCCGACCCTGAGAATTGATAAAGGAAATATCAGTTTCCAAGGCTCAGAAGAGTGACTCATCTTGGCCTCCCATAAAATACCTTGGCCACCTTTATCCAGTGCTCCACCACCATGGCCCTGTCCTGGGCTATCATTCTTGGGTTTCCAAGGCAGGTGGTGATGACACAGTTGACCACACTGTTAAATTGGGTGACGGTAGCACAGACTGTGGGTGCCAGGTGCTCATTACCAGGCTTATTCCGCTTGGACCAGATGGAGCCCAGGCACTGATGAGGCAGCACCTTCTTGAACAGCTCCTAGAGAATGGGGTGGGGAGGGTAGGGGTGTTCAGCCAGCCATTTCACATTCAGGATTAATGTCCTAGGTAGGAGGTTACCAGGTCAGAGCTTTAGTTCCTGAAGCTGAGAATGTGGCCTGAGCCTGATTGGAATCCCTGGATTTCATTCCATTCTATTTTCACTGAGGGAGTCAAGTACAGGAAGACCTAGGAGTGAATACTGGCAGGGAAGGAAGGAGAGAATTTGTACCCTGGTCATCCTTGCTAACCCCAGCCTCTAGATGACAGTTCAATGTGACTCCTCACAAGGGGGCATTTTCCACTCGACCTGTTTTTCCCTTTGGTCCTACTCTCCTTTCGATGCACATTCCCCCATGACAGTTACAACCATAGGTTTCTCTGTTTCCCCTTGAAGTTATGTACATGTCAGATGCCTAATAAGTGCACAGGGTGTTAAGACTCTAAGGAAGATGGGTGGGTGACCCATGGACTTGACTGCACCCAGTGAGCTGTCTTCCTCCACCTGAAGGACCAGGGCCTACCCATTTTTCTAGCTGTTCTAGCTCACTTAATCTACACAGTAACTCTGCATCAATTCTTATCAGTGCCTATCTCTACAGTTTGCAGCTGGACAGTGAAAGCTTGATTTAAGGACCTTGGCAGGGTAACATGGTTGATAAGTGGTCGAGCTGAAATTTGGACCCGGACTATAGTAGTCCACATCAGGGAAAGGCAGGTCTGGGTTAGCTGACGGCAAAAATGTAGAAAGTGCCCTGCCCTGTCCTGCCCTGAGAGCCCAGCTTCTTACCGCATCTATGTACGTTAGCTGCTCTGCCACCAGCTTGGGAGGGAAGTCCATGAGGCTGGGTTTCTCCTCATTCAGCTGGTTCTTTGGGGTCACATGCCCGTGGCAGGAAGGCTCTGGCGCTGGAGTTGGCTCTGTCTCTATTTTTAGAGCTGGAGTTAAAATTCTAAGTAAAGCTGATGATTGAGCTGATTGTAGCTGTGGACCTGGCACATATGCTGAAGAAGATGATGGAGGTGATGCTGGCTCTGACGCTTGAGGTGATGGTTGAAACATAACTGGCGCTGTCTCTAGTTCCATAGTAGACCCCTTTTCTGGCTCTGCAACTGGAAAGAGCCCTGGGGCTGGCACTGGATCAGGATAAAGAGAAAGGTTCATCCACATAACTGACTTTCCAGGTGCCTTCCCAAAAACAGGACAGGTACCATTGCTTTCAAAACAATATTCAGCCCATGAACCCCACCCCAGTTAGTCTTCCCAGATTTTAATCCCCTTTACCATCTGACTCTGCCTCAGTGGGCTCCAGAGTTTCCTGATGCACCAGGATAAGGGCGGTGTGGTTCTTCAGGTCCCAGTCATGCAGCTTCATATCCACATAGGCTGTCTTTACTTTGAAACTGGTAAAATTCAGAGACTGCCAGGTATCCTGAAATTTCTGGTCAGGCCATGTACTCAAGATGGGAGAGAGGGTGCTGGGTAGAGTCATGTGTGGAGAAGCATCAGAGGCCTGGCCTTTTATTCCACACTGTACTCCCACAGCATCATTATTTCTCTATGGATCCCAGAGGATGGCCCAGCCCACTTCCAACCCCGCCTTTGCAGTGGAAGGCCTAGTCATCCAGAAAACCTGTGTGAGTCTGGTTTTTTCACTGATACTCTTCTCACCACGGCCTTGGGCATAGTCAATGCCATCCTCAGTAAAGACCAGTAATAGGGCTTACGTTTGAGGCCGATTTATGAGCAGTCTTCTCACTACACCTTCTGTTCTTGGCCCTAGTTGCTGTGGTAAGCAGAGGTAGATATGGAGAGAAGCAGGCAGAGCCAGATAGAACAGTAGAAGGGATGGGTCTCTTAGGCACCAACTGAACCCAGACTGTGCTCTGCTTCCCAGAAGTTTTGGGGCCCCACCCACAGCTCTCTTTGACTCATTTGCTTCTTCACAGGAAGCCCCCAAACATAAGCCCTCCTATGGAAATCAAGAGATCTGTGAGTTCCATGGTTCTGAAAGTCCTCCTCCAGCCACAACCCCTATAGTCTCTTATGCTGCTCTGTGGATGCAGGAGGCCCTCCTACTGAACCTGAAGACCCACTCATGTTTACTTGGTCTTGTAGTCTGTCATAATGGTCAAATAAGGGACAATCCTTTCATACCCAGAGGACGCCATGAAAATGTCACATATAATGAACCAAGGACATGAGTGTAGAGTGATTGCCTACTCTCTGACTAGAATTGACACCAAGGCATTGTGTCTACTTTATTCACTGAATTATCTTAGTGACTAGAAAAGTGCCTGCATTACTAGGTGATTAACATATATTGTTGATTGAATTAACCCAACCAGTACTTTTCAGATAACTGTGTGGGCCATGGGTGCCTCTGCCTGTCCCCCAGCAAGCCCTAGTCTGGCCATATAAAGGAAAAATACCAAGCCCAGCTAGATAGAATCTCAGAAGTCCTTTGCAAACAGGACAACTTCTGCTTTCCATGTCCTTTTCTAAATTCAGAAGTGCCACAGGCCTGCGAGGGTTGAGGTTGAGAGCTTCTTCACTGGAGAGAGAGAGAACTATTAAACCTAAAGATAACTCAGCATGTCCAGCAGCCCTTTCTACAGAGTCAGGCACCAGATAAGCCCATGCCATGTTTTCTCCCATAGTTTACTACAGTTGACACTGTGAGGTTCATCCTCTTACCACCGCACTTCCAGAAGAGGAAAGTGAAGCTCATAGAGGTGCAGTGACATTCCCAAGATACACAAGTAGTAAATGGGAGGCTCCCCCCTGTGCTGTGTATGAGGCAAGCACTCACCTTTTGAACTGCTGTCCCAGCACTAATTGGGCCATGGGGAACACCTGGTATATGCAGAAAATGGTTGTGATGTTTGAGATGTTTCTATCCTGGAAAGGTGATTGTAGCAGGGACTGTAAAAAATTTTCCATTGTGCCTTCCTTGAGCTTCAGCATTGTACAGGCCTCATCCAGGGACAGGGTTGATTCCTTTTAACACCGGGTAGACAAGGAGGGGCATGTAGTCAGCTTCAATGCCATGAACTACCAGGAAGATCAGGGTCTGGTTCTCAGACCAAAGACCCCCATCCCTTTGGGAACTTGTGAAAGAGAAGGGACTCGGGTGCCCACACAGAATAAGGTTCTAGGCTTAAAATTGCAATTGGTTTTATGGGGGAAATGATAAACCATTGGTAACTTCCAAGCATTCTCTTAGCTGAGCAACAATAGCACTTCTTTTAATAGCCTATATTAAGAGCATTATGCCAGTGAGTCATCAGTAAACATCCCTACTGTAGATATGAGAAAACAGAGGGTTAGAATTTCGAATGCTGCTCAAGATCATATAGGTTAGTCCTGAGAATTGTCAAAAGCATGGGCTGCATTTCCTCTAAGCTAATGAGGCTTGGTCTGTTCCTGATAGGGAGAAAGTTTCTGGGGGAAACCACCTTCTTCAGCAGGCCCCAGGGAGCCAGTCAATTGTAGTCTGGGTTCCAGGCTTACCCTGATCATCTCTGGGTCCCGAGAAAGGACATGAATCTGGACCTGTTCTCACCCTATACCAGCACTTGATGTTGTTGCTGGACTGATGCACCTGCTGCTTGTCAAGGAAGATGGAATTTAATCCTTAGAGCAGCTCATCAAAGATTTCCTGGGTGAAACTCTTAAAAGACAGAGGCAGGTATCTCAGCCAGGAGGCATCAAAGTCCTTCCACCCAATTAGTGCTTCCATGTTATGGCAGATCTAGCAACCTAAAACATTCTTTTAGGACACTTAAGATTTTCCCTGCATCACTGTTGACATGAAAACAGAATTGAATCCTGTCAAGTTCCAACAGACTTGAAAGGCTGAAACAGTGGCACACAACCTCCTTTATGGAATATTATGAAGACATATAAGAACACAGCTCATGACTTGGTGGGCCTACAATAATTTAATGTGTTCTGAGAGACAAGACATTACAGAAACATATAGAATGGCTTCATCCCACCCTTAATTTTGTGTTAAATCACCCTGTTTTGTGTGATGATATGTAAGGGCTTGGAGAAGTTCTGCAAGGACAGTGGAGCTGAGTGCTACCCAGGATATCTGGGGCAAGTAGGTAAAATAATAAAACAGCAGTAAAATGCAAAGATACTCATGGCCTCATGAAAAGTAAAAAATAAATAAATAAATAAAAATGATTAATTAAAAACATTAAATATGTTCTCTATCAAAATATAAAAAATAAAATACATACACAATGCATGCATTCTCTACCATTCCAACATATGTAAAGAGTATCCTCCTACCTTACCACATAGCTGGTGGCAGAGGTTTGGATATTCAGATTATTTTGTGGTTGGGCCTGTGGGACGCTCATGTGGAAATACAATGTGAGGGCCTCAGGTTTGGCCCCATATTTATGTGCAGGCCTGTGCATATTTATGTGCAGGGTGTGAAAAACCCTCTTCCCATTCTTACCTCAGAGCAGCGCTGATTCTTGGTATCCTTCTGCACCTGACACTTATCTAGGGCGCTGCAGTAGTTGAAGCCATGGACCAGCTCCTCAAAGATATCTTGGGTGAAGCTCTGCAAGTACAGTGCCCCGTAGTCGGGCCAAGAGACCTCAGGGTCCTCCCTGGACATTGCCACAAGGGGACATCCCCATTAGAAATTGTGTTCTCTACAGTACAGGCTAAGAGGGGAAGCTGTAAAGACATCCAGCAAGGAGGAAACCAGAAGAAACTCTAGGGCTCGTAATTAACATATAGGTAGTTGAACTTGGTCCCCAGCAATTATCTTCTGCCTGCCAAGACCTGGGGTATGAACATGAGAGATGTGCTAGGCTTTCAACACCTGACATCTTGCTTCTGCTCATGAAGGGCATAGCCCTCGTCCTCTGTCCCCTCCCCTGATCTCTCTCTCTCTCTCTCTCACACACACACACACACACACACACACACAATGAGGGGCAAGAGGTGTAGGCCTGCTCTGGGCAGGATCAGAGTTGTGGCGTGCTCTCCAGTGGGCTGCCCTGAGCTACCTTGTGTTACCTGTGAGCGCCTCCTGCCAAATGACCAACAGCTTCGGAGATGAGGGCTGAGCTGATGTCTACAGTGACATAAAGGTTTCTCACTCTGGGCTTTCTTAAGCCCACATATCCTGAAAATGGGGATACAGCAACAGAACATTTTGTTCTCTAGAGTGACTCTGGGCAAGTGAGCTGGAAAGCAGGCCATCTCTAGAATGTGGGCACCTGGTTACCAGAGTTCTAAGTTCTGTTGAAGCCTATCACCAAGGAAGTGAAGTCACTTTTTCAAGATTCCAGTACCTGGGGCCCTTCTTTAAATGAGACCTATCTAGAACCCCTTATTGATAGTTGACTGCTTATCTTTCTCCTCCAGTGTCATCTCCTTAACTGTAAACAAGGAGTCAAAAATGCCATAGCCACAACTCCCTGGAAATGCAAGTAGGGTTCTAATTTTGAGGATACAGAACTGAATTCAGCTTTTTTTCTTTGTTTTACCAGTTATATGTCCTAACTCAATGTGTCTCTCAAGTATTCCATAGTTTCCTAATGTGCATGTTGGGATCAGGCTAGAATATACTTCCTAGGAGCCTCATCGGGTGTAAATGGATAATATTTATAATATGTGTGGGCTGGGGCACCTGGGTGGCTCAGTCAGTTAAGCGTCCGACTTCGGCTCAGGTCACAGTCTCGCGGTCTGTGGGTTCGAGCCCCGCGTCGGGCTCTGGGCTGATGGCTCAGAGCCTGGAGCCTGCTTCCGATTCTGTGTCTCCCTCTCTCTCTGACCCTCCCCCGTTCATGCTCTGTCTCTCTCTGTCTCAAAAATAAATAAACTTTAAAAAAAATTTAATATGTGTGGGCTGTTATCCAGTGTATCTGAGGCCCAAAATCAAGTATGGAAGAATTAAAAAAAGGGGCGGGATGTGGCATGGAGTACTATTCAAAAGAGACATCAGTGTAGTAATGGAACAGTCACTCTTCCTCTTGGCCTTATTTTAATACGGGTCCCATGATGGGGTAGAATGGTAGTAAAACCAGTTGTTTCCTGTTGTATTTAGAATGAGACTCAGTTGTCTCATTTCAATCTATGAGGGGGCAGCCTTCACAATGGCTCCCCATGCTGACTTGTGGTATATTGTTTTGTAACTCCTAAGTGGCTAGCGACTGGTTTCTGACCAATAGGATACAGCCAATGTGATGGAAAGTCATGTCTAAGTTTCAATTTCAAATAGTCTTTCACTTCCTAGTTACTTCCTCTCATGTACCATTTCTCTCCTCTTTCCCTTTACCTTTTTCTTTATCCCTTTTTTCTTTATCTTTCTTTAACCAAAAATCAAGTAGTGTTTTGAGCTGCCATTATATAGAGGCTCACATGGCAGAGAACTGAGGCAGTGTCCAGGCTGAAAGACACATAGGAACCCAGGCTCTGAGTCCAAATGGCATCCTGAATCATATGAGTCAACTTGGGAGAAAATATTCTTCCAATCTAGCCTCAGTTGAGGCCACAGCTGCAGCTTCTGACATACCCTGAGGCTGGGGAACCAAGTTAATATGTGCCTGGTTTCCTCATCCACAAAAAATTGTGAGGTATTAAATATATGTGTTTTACAGTGCAAGGTATTGGGACAATGCAGTAACAGAAGAGCAACAGATAACTTTCTACCAGGCCTCAGCACTTCTCCCTGCCCCTCCTCCCTCCCCTTTGCTCTCCTCCTAGTTTCCCTCCAGCCACACTGGCTGCCTTTTTCACCTCCTCTGGACAAACTGGCTTCTGTTAGTGAGTGTCTGAAGCAGTGGTAGCTTCTTCCTGACACACTGCACGATGACTTGTTCAAGTCTAACTCCCTTTTGTCATTCTGTTCTCAGCAATGTCATCCCCAGTGAGGCCTTTCATACCTTCCTACCCAATGACTCTCCAGCCTTCATTCATAGCACACATCATTTGCTTTTTTCTTTCACATGCCTTTGCTTTTGTGCTATTGCCTATCTCTAGACTTGAGTTCCTGGAAGGCAGGTAGCTCTTGGTATTTTCAGCTCCACACATGGGCCCAACAAGGTACCTGGCATCAGGTTAAAAGCTTAGTGCATAGTTAATAAATAAATGACAAGGTCTTGGAGCCCATCTCCCCTTTTAACCACCTACACTGAAGAGAGAAATACTGCTAACAGTTTCAAGTTGTTTCTGGGCAGGAGGACAACCACAATGGCCTGTACATGACTTTTCATGCTCCAGTTCCTCCAGCAGAACACCCTAGGTATCATGGAAGAAGACTTCTTGAATTCTGTTCTCCAGCTCTAGCATTATAGCCCCAAGCAGGCATACCACCAAAAAAAGGGATATCTTTATTTGGGTATCCTCAAGGCAGTGGCTTTCCAGAGTCACGTGGGCAAAAGAACAGGACCTTCAGCTTCCAAAGCAAAGGATTTCAGATGCCTCCTTCTACTCTTTTTTCTGTCCACTCCCATGGTGTCCTCTTTACTAATACAACACCCTCACCTCAGCCAGAAGAGTGATTCTGCACCCACCATTGTATATCCAATTAGGACCCTGAAGGTTCAGTGCAGACTGGTCTTGTCCATGGACCCCAGATGCAGCGTACAGTGCTCTGGCATTTTCCCAGAGAATATAAACAAAGACAAACAGGTGCATAAAAAGGTGCCTGATGTAGCTAACCATCAGAAAGATGCAAACCAAGGTCACATTGATATATCACATCACATCAATTTGAATAGCTATCATAAAAAAGACAAGAGATAAATGCTAGTGAAGATGTGGGGAAAAGGGAACCTTTGTCCACTATTGGGGGAATAGAAAGTTGGTACACTCACTATGGAAAATAGTATGGAGATTTCTCAAGAAATTAAAAATAGAACATAATCTAGCAATTCCACTTCTGGGAACATATCCATAGCAAACAAAACAATATGTCCAAGAAATCTCTGCATCTCCATGTTCAGAAGGCATTATTTTCAACAGTCAAGACACAGAAAAGTTTTTGAAATTTGAAGCCAAATGACTTTGAGTCTGGGAGGAAAAGAGACTAAGCTGCTACCAGGGAGACACCGGGACAACCTGAGGGGCCATAGGTGGGTGATTGTGGACTGGGAGAGATACAATGGGCCACGCTGGCACAGAGGGAAGGGATCCCCTTCTGTGGAGAGACAAGGGGAAGAGAAAGAGAGTCTGGGGAAGCTTAAGGCTGTATGTGGACAAGAGATAAACCTCCGATTGGGACAGAGAGGGATCCCATCTCTAACTGTGGGACTTTCTCCAGACTGGAGCTGGCTGCCCTGTTCACACACCTGGGGAGGAGGGGAGCCAACCCCAGGCTTAGTGGCTAGGTCAGGACGCTGTCTGCAGTAGGAGAAAGCGGTCCCCTTCCTGAAGGGCTGCAGGATAAGACAAAACCAGCTGGGACCACATATTGGGTGGCATGGAGAGACACTTCCCCAGTATCAGGGTGCACAGAGAGGGGGGTTTGAATCCTAGCCAAGCACTGGGGCACGGGAGTTGGTGGAGTGAGGCAGACTGCGTCCTCTGCACCCATAGCACAGTGAGAACAGCTTGAACAGAGTGATTTGGGACACCAAGTCTGTGGAGAAGAGACTGCGGGGTGGTCGTCATTTTTCTTCCCACCACCAGCAACGTCGGGCCTCAGAGATCAGTTCACAGAGTCCACAGTGGAAGTGGGACCCATCTACACCAAACCACACTCCTCTGTGCCAGGTAACTGTATCTACTGGAGTGGGATAGACACTGAGGAACCAGACAGCCCCCTTCTCCAGACCAGCACTGCTGCATTGCCTGGATTAATTCTCAGACAAT
This sequence comes from Panthera onca, assembly GCF_046562875.1. Classification (NCBI taxonomy): domain Eukaryota; kingdom Metazoa; phylum Chordata; class Mammalia; order Carnivora; family Felidae; genus Panthera; species Panthera onca. Next base: position 89,467,928 of record NC_138341.1, on the reverse strand, counting down.
TCTTGCTATTTATATTCTTCCTTCCTTTTCTCCTTCAAATCTCTTCCCTCCTCTAGTCTGGTTACTCTGTTTGTTGGTTTGTTTAAGCAGACATATTTAATCCATTCTCTTGATATATGTTCTACACCTACTTCTTTCCTTTCTCTCTCTGGAATAATCAAGCCCTTTAGTTTCTCTGTCTGGGTAACTTTATCTTTGTTTCTTTTTCCACACCTCCTTCTTTATTCTCAATAAGATACTAGCAAATCGAATTCAATATCACATAAAAAGAATTATTCAACATGATCAAGTGGGATTCATTCCTGGGATGCAGGGCTGGTTCAATATTCGCAAATCAATCAATGTGATACATCACATTAATACAAGAAAAGATAAGAACCATATGATCCTGTCAATAGATGAAGAAAAAGCATTTGACAAAATACAGCATCCTTTCTTGATTAAAACCCTCAAGAAAGTCGGGATAGGAGGAACATACTTCGACATCATAAAAGCCATTTATAAAAAGCCCACGGCTAATATCATCTTCAATGGGGAAATAGAGTATTCCCCCTGAGACCAGGAACACGCCAGGGATATTCACTCTCACCACTGTTGTTTAACATAGTGTTGGAAGTCCTAGCATCAGCATTCAGACAACAAAAGGAAATCAAAGGCATCAAAATTGGCAAAGATGAAGTCAAACTTTCACTTTTTGCAGATGACATGATATTTTACATGGAAAACCTGATAGACTCCACCAAAAGTCTGCAAAATTGATATATGAATTCAGCAAAGTCGCAGGATACAAAATTAATGTACAGAAATCAGTTGCATTCTTATACACTAATAATGAAGCAACAGAAAGACAAATAAACTGATCCCATTCACAACTGCACCAGGAAGCATAAAATACCTAGGAATAAACCTAACCAAAGATGTAAAAGATGTTTTCAGATGTATGCTGAAAACTATAGAAAGCTTATGAAGGAAAGTAAAGAAGACACAAACAGAAAAACATCCCGTGCTCATGAACTGGAAGAATAAATATTGTTAAAATGTCAATACTACCCAAAGCGATCTACACATTCAATGCAATCCCAATCAGAATTGCACCAGCATTCTTCTCGAAGCTAGAACAAACAATCCCAAAATTTGTATGGAACCACCAAAGACTCCAAATAGCCAAAGTAATATTGAAGAAGAAAACCAAAATGGGAGGCATCACAATCCCAGACTTTAGCCTCTACTACAAAGCTGTAATCATCAAGACAGCATGGTATTGGCACAAAAACAGACACATAGACCAATGGAATAGAATGGAGACTCCAGAACTGGACCCACAAAAGTATGGCCAACTAATCTTTGACAAAGCAAGAAAGAATATCCAATTGAAAAAAGACAGTCTCTTTAACAAATGGTGCTGGGAGAACTGGACAGCAACATGCAGAAGGATGAAACTAGACCACTTTCTTACACCATTCACAAAAATAAACTCAAAATAGATAAAGGACCTGAATGTGAGACAGGAAACCATCAAAACCCTAGAGGAGAAAGCAGGAAAAAACCTCTCTGACCTCAGCCGCAGCAATTTCTTACTAGGCACATCTCCAGAAGCAAAGGAACTAAAAGCAAAAATGAACTATTGGGACTTCATGAAGATAAAAAGCTTCTGCATTACAAAGGAAACAATCAACAAAACTAAAGGGCAACTGATGGAGTGGCAGAAGATATTTGCAAATGACATATCGGATAAAGGGCTAGTGTCCAAAATCTATAAACAACTCACCAAACTCCACACCTGAAAAACAAATAATCCAGTGAAGAAATGAACAGAAGACATGGATAGACATTTTTCCAAAGAAAGCATCCCAATGTCCAATAGACACATGAAATGATGCTCGACATCACTCCTCATCAGGGAAATACAAATAAAAACCACACTGAGATACCACCTCATGCTGGTCAGAGTGGCTAAAATGACCAAATCAGGAGGCTATAGATGCTGGTGAGGATGTAGAGAAACGGGAACCCTCTTGCACTGTTGATTGGAATGCCAACTGGTGCAGCTGCCCTGGAAAACAGCGTGGAGGTTCCTCAAAAAATTAAAAATAGACTTACCCTATGACCCAGCAATAGCACTGCTAGGAATTTACCCAAGGGATACAGGAGTGCTGGTGCATAGGGACACATGTGCCTCAATGTTTATAACAGAAATTTCAACAATAACTAAATTATGGGAAGAGCCTAAATGCCCATCAACTGATGAATGGATAAAGAAGATGTAGTTTTTGTATACAGTGGAATACTACTTGACAATGAAAAAGAATGAAATCTGGCCACTTGCAGCAACATAGATGGAACTGGAGGGTATTATACTAAGTGAAATAAGTCAGTCAAAGACGGATACCATATAATTTCACTCATATGTGGGTATTGAGAAACTTATCAGAAAACCATGGGGGAGGGGAAAGGGGAAAACGTTACAGAGAGGGAGGGAGGAAAACCATAAGAAACTCTTAAATACTGAGAACAAACTGAGGGTTGATGGTGGGTGGGGGGTAGGGGAAAGTGGGTGATGGCATTGAAGAGAGCACTTCTTGGGATGAGCACTGGGTGTTGTATGGAAACCAATTTGACAATAAATTATATTAAAAAATAAACAAAACAAGCAAAGCAGAAAGAAACCCACAAAAAACAGATTTTTAAATACAAAAAACAACAGAGGGGAGGTTGGTGGGAGGATGGGTGAAGTTGATAAAGGGATCAAGAGGTCCAGATTTCCAGTTACAAAATAATTAAATCACAGACATGAAAAGTATAGCACAGGCAAGATAGTCAATAAGATAGTTGTAACGTTGTTTGGTGACAGATGGTGACTACACTTATCGTGGTGATCACCAAGTATATAATTATACAGACTTGTTGAACCTGAAACCTGTATGCTCATTATACCACAATGTATAGTGAATATCACACTAAAACAATCTTAGTTTACTCATTATTTTTAATTGATTGAATCTTTTACCGCCCTGTTAATATAGGTTACGCAAATGGATTGATTTTTTTTTTAATTTATTTTTGAGTGAGAGAACATGAGTGGGATAAGGGCAGAGAGAGTTGGACGGGGGGTACAGAGGTTCTAAAGTGGTTTCCTCACTGACAGCAACAAGCCCAATGCAGGGCTCTAACTCATGAACCATGAGATCATGACCTGAGCTAAAGTTGTATGCTCAACTGAGCCATCCAGGCACCACTGGATTGATTTTTTAATACACATGATCATGTACTGACTACAGGTCTACAGATTCTCCTATTTTAAGTTTTGTTTAGGTGTTGTTATTTCTACCAAGTCAACCTCTCTGACTTTTATAATTCCTATTAAAACACATCCAGATACATTTTTAATTCCATCAATGTTTAGTTAATTATAACATTTGACTATTTACCATTTGATTATTCTGTTTTGTGAAGATTATCATAACTAATAATATGCACCAGGTAGGTTCTAAGTATATATTATTGGAAAATAAAAAGTGTCAAAACATTGTATTATTTTGAATTATAGAAACCTAATTTGATTCAGCTCTTTAGGAACACGGTGTCTACCTAACAGGCGCTACAACCTTAGAATCATCCCACTCCTTGTATGAAATAGAAAGGATTTGCTTAGAACTACTTACAAGTAACAGTCAGATGGAAGCCATCTAGTGCCTCTGGTCATTCAGGTGGGAACAGAAATCAGGGATTCCACTCAAATTTCTGCTTTCAAAGCAAGACTTTTGTTATTTCTGTGGCTGAATAAAGAAATAGAAAAGAGAGGCTATGGAAAGTGAACAAAAGCCCAGTTTGTGTGACAATAGCATCCTCTTCTCCTCTTCAACTTCTGGTAGTTTCCACCTTTCCATTATCTCTTAATCTATACAGAGAAAGATTTCTTTTCAGGCAGCCATTCAGAAAATTACAAGGCAATGTTCCCAATGTCTACTGAAGCCAGGAGTGACAAGATGAAATTCAGGTCAATTTTTTGTGGTCAGAAGCATGCTGTGGGACTTTGGGGAGGCTGCTCAAACAGAAATGACACAGCTGGGAGGGCCTGCTTTTCTCTCCTTCTGCTCTCCTGCCTGATGTCTGAAATGAAGACAGGGTGGTTGGTCTAGCCTGAAGCTCCAACTGCCATCCTGGTCCATGGACAGCCCTGATGATAGGGACCACATGCTAAGATGTTGGAGCAAAAAGACAGATAATGTAAGAACTGCCATAGTGGGAATTTCAAGATTAAGTTGCATAACCTTCCTTTAGGATTTTGTTGTTGTTGTTGTTTCCTAATGAAAAAGGAGTATCTCTCTCCTGTGTGACCTTGGACAAGAGAGGTCACTTCTCTGGGACATATTCCCCTGTGCATAGTGGCAGAGATAAGAGTGAAGGCAGATTGGATAATTCTCATATCTGATGCTTTTACATGGCCAACATCTATGTTATTTTCTAATAGAAAGAGAAGGAATGTCATTGGACGAGGAGGGGGCAAGGGCACTGAGACTTACTTCATGACCAAAGGGATGGATATGCTGTCTATGCATGCACAACATGCCTAATCTCTCCTCAGTAGGGCATCTGGCTTTTGTTGTCTACCAGTCTTGAAATGAGGCCTTGTTGACTAGTGGCTTGTCCCCTAATGCACCCCTGTGATAATAAGCATTCTGTACCTATGCTTACCTGAGCAGCGTCCCACACTGACACCCCATTCAGTACTAATTGAGCATGAAAACTTACCCTGGCTGATCACTTGCTTATGCTGTTCCACATCTTAAATCCTGATGTACAATTGGGAAATTGTGGCCCAGAAAGAAGTAGGTACTGACTCATCCCACAGGAGGTTATCTGAAGATTAGGCCAAGCTCCAGCTTCCTTGGTCAAGTCTCAACCCTTCCCTTCAGGTTTATTTTAGAAATGAGAGACCCTAAGATCCTAGGAACCCTGCCCACTTCCTCCCCATATGGGGTTATTTTCATCCCTGCATCCTCACATGTACACAGGCACAAGAGCTCATATTGACTTCTCAAGTGAGGACCATGAAGGTACAATCAAGGAAGAGTAGAAACCAGGTAAGTGACATGAGGCAGAGGATAAAGAGCATGAAAGCAGCTCTTCCATGGAACAGGGGTATCCATTCTCCTGGCTTCATGCTTGGGAGCTCAAAAATGGGGAGGGGATCCCTACACTTCTAGATTTCTACCTAGTTCAGGGCTATCCCTGGCCCAGCCTGAAGAAGTCAGGACTGGGGTCTTGTCTTCCACATCTGTGGATACCTGGAGCTAAGATAAGACCATCTTGCCTTGGGTAGACTGGGTATATGATAAAAAGTTCAGTGTCCTCCTATATAAAGTAACTTCCTTCCTGTTGGTGACTGTAAGAATTTCATATGCTCATAAAGTTCCTAATGGCCTTGGATCTCCAGTGATGACCCACTGTGCACTGAGAACCTGAGAAAATGATTTACACTCCCTGGAGATCCTTTAGAACTGACAGAGGCTTCAGGGATTGTGTGGATAAGAGCTTGGGATAAAGAAGAATATGCCAGAGTACTGTGCACTCATACCACTGTCTAAGGACAAGATCAGTGCTTGTTGTACCCTGAGAGTTCTCATCTGGAAGTAAGTTAGGATGTCTCACAAGTAAAGAGGGCATTGTGGGGGTGGATAGGAATCAGAGAGCAAGGGAGGTTCTTGATGTCCCTCTCACAGCCTTGGAAGTTTTCAGGTCCTGCTCCTTTACCCTAGGGGTCTGAAGAGTCTCTGTTATGCAGACACTCAAATAAAGAGGCCTGTTTTTGGTTGTGTTTCTGCCTGGGATGCAGTGCTGGTGCTGACCTCCAGGAGAAAGGCAGGCTCATGTCTTTTATGTCCACTGAGTTTTGGGGCAGTTTTTTCCTTTATTGTTTTCTGGGTTTTTTTTTTTGTTCAGTTTTGTGGAGATATATAACATACAACATTCTATAAGTTATTAATGCTATGTGATATATTTCAAAGGTGCTAAGGTAGTAAACCCTAAAATATAACAAAGGAAAATGTATATATTTATTTTTGGTGGTGAATGTTAACTAAAGTTATTGTGGTAGCCATTACACAATATGTATATGCCAAGTCATTATGTTATACACCTTAAACTTCTAGAGCCCACTGTGCCTTTAGGCAGAGGTCTTTTTGGCTGTCTCTCCCCACCCCCTGCCTCAGAAACAACTTGCATCTCCCTTTATCAGCAGTGTTCACCTCCACTATTTGAGTTTGTTAAAAGTAGAAAGAGGGGCACAAGATCTTCCCATATGTTCATTCAACAACTCTGTGCCAAACCCTCACCCTGTGCCAGGAATCCTAGTGGGCCTAAGTGAGGGGTTGAAAGTAACCCAGTTGTCCCTGCTTGCCAGGAGGTCACAGTCTGAAGTGGAGATAGATAAGAGCACAAAAGCAAAGATATGTGAAGGAAAAGAGAAAGTGGTGTAGTGCAAACACTGCAGGGTGCAATGAAGGAGGGTTGGGGAGGGCAGTCTTAAAGTGTCACTAGGAGAATCTTGCTAGAACCAGAATGACAAGAGGGAGCCACCCTGAAGAAGTCTAGGAGCAGTGTGTCAGAGAGAAGCCACAATGGGTGCTGAAACTCAGAGCCAGAAGTTGGTTTGACCAAAGGAGTGTAGAAAGTTGGCCAGAGAGGCTGGAGAGAACCTGGCAGGAGAGAGGAGGGAAAGGAAAGCATGGCAGGACCTCATTCTGGGCCTGGTAGGCTGTTATAGTCTCCTTTCTGACTACATTGCCCCAAAACATTGCATTTTAAGACTACATATATTTTAATAACTCACAATTTGTGTGGACCAGTGATCTCGGTATGGCTTAGCTCAGTGTCTCTGCCTCGATGTAGCTCACAGGCTGGTGCTTCAGCCTCAGCTGAGGCTCCACTGGTGGAGGATTTGTTCTCCGTATCACTCAAAGGATATAGGATGCAGTTTGGACAGACAGTCCAAGTTCCTTTCTGTCTGTTGGCCTTGGCACTCTGTTGGTTCCCTCCTATGTGGGTCTCTACACAGAGCAGCTCCAAACATTGGGTTTGATTCCCCAACTTGAGGGAAATGACAGAGAGATAGTGATAAAAACATAGATAGAGATGAAGAGGAAGAACACATGGGAGGGAGTAAGAAGGAAGTGAGATAATTTTTTGTAATTAAAATTTAGAATGACCTCCCATCACTCTGGCTGTATTTTGTTAATCAGAAGCCTATTTCTAAACACTCAAGGGATGTGTATACCATGGGTGGGGATCACTGAAAGCCATTGTGGAGGCAGCTCACCTCATAGGCTAAGATGATATGCGTGGGTCTCATCCTAAGTATAACAGGAAACAATTCAACAGGTTTATGCCAGAGGATGACAATATCTGAATTTGCATTATTTAAAACCCCTCATGGTGCTCATTTGAAAAATGAGCCAGGTGGGAATTTATTCCAATGTCACATTGCTATAACCAAGGACTGTTTTGAGTAATAGTACAAACCCTTCTTGTAATTCTTCAATGGCTCAGTTTGTGCCTTAAGACACGTGGCACCATCCCATAGGTGTTCTAGATATTACTTCAGATACACCTGATGAGGTCCCTAGAAAGTAAACTCTAGCCTGATCGCCACTGTGCAAGCTTGGACACTTAGAAAGGACCTAAGAAACACAGAGATTTTCCCAGGAAACAGAACTGGTAAGAAAAAGGTCTGAATGCAGCTCTGTCTCCTCAAAGCTAGGATCCTGATTACATTTTCAGAAAGCTGTGAAAGGGATGATTAGGATAATTTTGAATGGTCAAGGTGTTAACATGAGGGAGGAGGGTGAGTCATCAACAGCCCACAGGTGAATTTGAAGGAAGGTGATTGAAGGAAGGGGCATTGGTAATGGCATCTTTAAAAAGTGACCCTACTACCTTCCATAGACCTGAACAGAAGTTAGAATTGTGGTAACCAAACACCCACAATCTACAGACAACCCCCTATCCACCTTACTTGAGTGGAAACACTGAGAAAAGCAAGACACTGCAATGTCTTATCCCTAGTTTCAGAGGATCTGGGCTCAGGGAAGCCCTGAGGGAGAATCTTTTTTTCACTGTAGACCTTGGTTCAGCCATCATCGCTGATGCCTCTAGGCATTTGGAAGGAAGCGCCAAAAGGTAACACAGAATATTAGCCCAAGACAGAATTGTGATCTCAGGCCAGAACAGAATTGTGATCTCATCTGAGCTTCCCCACACCCCTTTCCCCACATCACATATGTCTGTTGAGGAGAGAGAAGGCAGGCGATGAGAGGAGGGAACTTCCTGGACAGGAGGAAGCGGTTAGGTATTGGAAACCTGCTGCATTTGTCATTCATAGTCATAGCTGGTGCATGAGAAGGTGAGTTCCTCTACCCATACATTAATCGTGAACCCTAGAGGTTTCATCTTGTTCCCTCCCTGACTAGAGATTTTTGTGGATGCATGATTGTGCCTGAACTGGGGAACAGATTTTCTCTTGGGGGTATCCCCACAGTGGTATAGTCCAGACATGTCTTTGATTCCTGGCCCAGCTACCATGCACCGTCTTTGCAGACTTCACTAGGAGAGCACTGAGGTGCTACCTGGTAGGTTCCACTAGTATATCTCCTTAGAGATAGGTCAACAACACTATCAGAGCTGGTCTGTGGTGAAAAAAAAGCAGAATGGCTTTGACACACAGGATTCCAAGATGATTGGGGCAGGATCAGAGCTCAGATTCAAATCTGGAGACTTTCCTGGGACTCTCCCAGGGCTTTCCCACTGAGCATCTCACACGCCCACTGCCAAAGCAATCTGGACCTCCCCAAGTAAACCACCAGCTGTGTGGTAGAGTAGAAATACATTCTTCACATATTTATTGCAAAAGTAGGAAAAAAATATGTTATCTTTGTGTTTTGTTACTGTTTCCATTGTTTTAATTGCCCACCAAAGTATCCAGGCCATCAAATGTCCTTGCAGGCTTTGTCCAAGTCTTACAAATTCTCACACATGATATGATATTTTATATAAAATAGAAGATTAGGATAATTGTATTTTATACATTTCTCTACAACTCATCATCTCACAGAACAAATCAAATCATTGTAGGCCCACCAGGTCAGGAGCTATGGTCTTACTCATTTTCATAATATCCTTCAAGGGAGTTCATTTGCCAGTGATTCAGCATTTCAGTGTTCTTGGACCTTGACACAATTCAGTTCTGCTGCCATTTCAGCAGTGCTGCAGGGTCCATCTTCACAGTGTCCTAACAGACTGTATTAGTTTGCTAACTTAAAACCACAGATTGAGTGGAAGGCCTCTGATGCCTGCTGGCTAGATTCTAGGCTATGTTTTTTGCAGAGCTCCACTCAGGACACTGTCAAGGAGCTAGACAATGTGTTTAACTACTCCATCTCCCTAGACAAGAGGCACTTGCATCAGGACACCAACAATGGCCAACAGTGGTATGGGTAACTCAACACAGAGTGGTCCCCACACCCAGGGCCCCAAGATTACTGAGATGGACCCAGAATGAAAACTCAAAACTAAGAAATTGTAGGGCCTTCGAGGAATGTGGATTCTGTGTATCATTCCAATCCATTTCAGGAGTTGATAAAGATGCAGTCACTTAGTAGGAATATCATGCAGCTTATTCTTTGGAAATGTCTCAGTTCTGACCTGCATTATCTTGAGCAGCCATTTGAAATCCCTACGCCTCTGTTTCTCAATTTCTAAGGTGAAGTTTGTTGATAACTCACTGGAATACTTCACTTAATACAGGGAGGTGCTATGGTTTTCAGCAAAAAATGCCTTGAAGGTACCAATTTTTTATCATTCCCCCAAAATAAAAATGTAGTTTCAGAGCCTAGAACCTTTCCTGGCATAGGCACTCAGATCCCTCCTCTTGCACAAGTTCATGAGGTGATGGGAGTTTATGGTCTGAGCTCCAAAGATCTTTCCAGTGGCTCTTGGTGAAACCACTGACCATATTTTCCTCATGTCTACCTGTTGTGAAAAGGAGTCAACCCTGTGCCTAAATGAGGCATGATGTGGACATTACAGGCAGGCACAGTGGTGTTTGAATACCTGGTTCCAGTTTAACCATGCAGAAACATCTCCTACATCACCACATTCCTGGACCCCTGTCATTACTCCAACACCATCTAACATATCCTGGACCATCTATTTAACAGGTGAGTGTGTGGTTCTGAGATAGAATTACAGTGAGTCTTCTGCTTACTGTGGTTCTGGGAAATGTCACTGCACCTCTCTGAGTTTCACTTCCTTCTTTTGAAAAGTGAGGTGGGAAGAGAATGAACATCATAGGGTTAGTGTAGGAAATCATGGGATAAGTCATAAGGGGTCCTTACCTGGCTCCTGGATATGCGGAAGGGTCTTCTTCATGTTTATTATTTATTTCTCCCCAATGAAGAAGCTCTGTTTCACCCCTTGGTGTCCTGTGGCTTTTCTGAAATCAGAAAAGTACATGGAGAGACACCTGTTTTCCCATTTGCAAAGAAGTTTTTAGATTCCATCCAGCTAGTACTGGATCTTGACCTTGTGTGGTCAGATTAGGCATCTCTGGGAATAGGAAAAGGAATGCCAGCCCACTGAGATATCTAGGAATGTTGTGGTTTGGGCTCATTTTTTACATAATATATATAAAACAGCTACTACATGCAGGCACTTCCACAGACATTCAAACAATTCAATAAATGGAGCAGACTCCATTTCTAGTCTGAAAGTCAGTCCAATTCTAGTCTGAAAGTCAGCCACAATATACATCATAGGCAGTCATGACCATCGTGTATTAGATGTGATGCCTCCACGGCCCTCTCTAGATATGAGTGCATCTTCCCATCTTCAAACTGGGATGACGAAACATAGGACCAACTAAAAAGGGACTGCTCTTTCAACTTAGAAAGATGACCTAATGTCTCCACAAGACACAGTGGAATGGTATGTGGTCTGTGCTTGGGGAGTAACTGACAGTACTCTGATCTAACATGTTTGATTACCATGGTGGCTGAGATCTTAGGGATGCTGCTGCATGAGCAAGTAAGTCAGCTGTTAATGGCGTCCTTGGCCCCTGGGAAGCAGAGGGGAGGCTTAGTTGAGCCAGGCCCTGACAGACCCTGACAGACCTGTCCTTTCCATAGCCCCATCTTGCTCTGCCTGCTCCTCTCCATATCCACTTCTCCTCACTACCACAACTGTGACCCAGAATAGTAGGTGTGGTGAGCAGCCATCTCACAAATAGGCCTCAAACTTCAATCCTGATGCTCACTTGCATAGAGGATGTGGTACGTTATGCCCAGGGCCTTCAGGAGATGACTGTCAGTGGGAAGACAAGACTCAAATAGGATCAACATTAGACCCGCTCCATGACTAGGACTTTCATGGCAAGGACTCCCACAAAGTGGTTGGGAGTGGGGTTGGGGACATCTTTTGGTCCCCAGACACAAAGTAGAGGGCTGTGGAAGTATGGTGTGAAATGAAAATACAAGCCTCAGACTCTACACATGACTCCCCCTAACACCATCTCTCCCTTCTTGGGTACCTGGTCACATCAACACTTCCAGGATGACTGGTGACTCCTGCCACTGTCCTTGGTTAAAACTAAAGGTGGCATATTCACAAGTCAATCTGACTTGCTTAGATCTGAAGTACCATGACTCCCTCTTCATGGTACAATTGGACCACCTAGTGCCCATTGAGACAAACCAACAGGGTAGGGGGAACTGCAGTCTGGTAAAACTATGTATTGTGCAGTTCATGTGCTGGGTCTTGTTTAAAAGAAAGTGAGATTTTTTTCCCTGTTGTTGGAAAGACACATGGAAAGTCAGTTATATGTTAGAACCTTCCTCTTTGTCCTGCTCCAGTGCCAGATCCAGAGTTACAGCAAGCTGCAGAGCTAGAACAAGGGCTGACTCTGAATTTAGAGCTTGCTCCAGCTCTATTTCTACTACCAGCCCTAGTGCTTGAGCCAGAATTTACACCATCAACCATTCCAGTGCTGGTGCAAAAACAAATATCTCCAGGATGAATGCCTGGTACTGAGCTGAAGTCATCTAGACTATCAGCTATAGTCAAAATTCCATCTCTGCCTCCTAAAAATAGAATCAGCTCTAACCCCAGAGGCCTCCTGTCCCTGGTTTGTGTCCAGAAAGAACCGACCAATTAAGGAGAAGCCTGACTTCATGGCCTTCCCTCCCCAGCTGGTGGCAGAGCAGTTAAGGATGCGGTGAACAGCTAGGTTCTCAGGGAGAGGCGGAGAAGGCCTTCCCTCTGCCATCAGCTATCCCAGATATGCCTGGCTTTAATCTGCATTCTTATGAACTGGGTTCAAATCCCAGCTCCACCACTTGGCCCTTTATATGACAAACGTAACTTTCTTAACCTCCAAGCCTTTGCTGTCTACTTCTATCAGTAGAGATGGAAACTAATAGCACCTGTTGCACAGAGTGGCTGTGAAGATTAAATGAGGTAGAACACATAGAAATCCAGGCAGGACCTGTCCCAACTGGTGGCCACCCATCTGCCCAGTAGGCTCAGCAGCCTTACTACTTCTTAGATACGTGATATACACATAATCACAAGGAAGTACAGGCCATGGTTCTAGCTGTCACAGGGGAATGTGCAGACCAATAAAGAGTGCAGAGGGTGATCAGATTGGGTGAAAGATGCCCCCTTGGGAAGAGTCAACATAAGCCACCTTCTTAGGTCTTGGAGTTAGTGAAGATGGGGTGAGTGCAAATGCCTTCTTCTTTCCCCACCAGTATTGGGTCCTGGGTCATCCCATGCTGCGTGCCCTCAGTGGACAGAGAAAAAAAACTAGGACTTCCACAGGACTTAGGCAATGTCCTCAACTCCCTGAGGATCCAAAGTTCCAATTATGACCAGAGACCTGTGTCAGGGACAGTTGATGACCACAGCTGCTGAGCTATGCTATGGCTGCACCAGATGACATTGTCCTTGCTCTAGGAGCTTTTTAAAAAGGTCATGCCCAGTCTTTTTCCCCAGAGGAACAAGCTTGTCCATGAGTACCTGACACCCACTGTCTGGCCCACTCACAGCCATTTCTAAAGTATGACCAACTGCGTCATCACCACCAGCTTTGAGGACCTAAGATGACAGTCCAGGCCAGTGGATCATTGGATCCAGGTGGCCCAGGAAAATAATGTAAGGCTTAGTGGAGTCCCTCCATAGAGTTGTGGGAACTTCCCCTTCACACTTCAGTTCTCAGGATTGAAGTCTATGGTTTGAGCTCCTACAGTACCTCATCACTTCCTACCAGGGCACACTGACCTTGACTCACATGTCCTAGTGGTGGGATGCTCACTTCCTACCTAGCTCCTTTCTTAGGTCGAACTAAAATTCTCCTCCCTAGAAGTGTTACTCTTTGGGCCCTAAATGTGCACTTCTAGGCTTCCTGACCATTTGGCTCATTCAGGAGCAGAGATTTAAACTGACAGGACTGAAGTTAGAGCAACTAGGGCTTCAGCACCCCATCTGGAAGCCCATTCTCTTCCCTCCTGAGGAGTGTCAAATCCTGCATAACTCTTTACTGCATGCCATTCTCTCTTCTCTGCAGAGTGGTGTAACTCATGGGTGTAAGTTTTCAGGTGTGGAGGCCTTTCCCCAAGGAAGACCAGTGTTAATTAGGGATCTTCCATATCTCTGCTATTGGCACCTCAGTCAGCTGGGACCTCCTGGGAGACAACAAACTCTTGGGAAAGTACCTGGGCTAGTAGGCAGGGTCTCTACATCTCCATGGGTCCTTAGCTCACCACTTCTGCTTCAGAAATCAGTTTCATTAAATGTCACCTTGGGTTAGGCCAACTGGAGATTTTCAAGTGTTTACAGCAACAGAACTCCATGCCCAGTTGGAACACAAACTGGTCAAAACTGAGATTCTCAATAGAAATTCGAATACAGGCCCCAGGTGGCCACCATGACAGCTCCATCCCCAGGCCCATGGAGACTTCCATTCTCAGAAGAAGCCAGTGGGAAAGAAATAAATTTAAATTCCCCATATTATTATTAAATTTGTCCTTCTTTCTTTCTCCTCCTCTCTCAGGGAGAATTGCCAAAAACTTCAGGAGCTGTATATCCAAGGCTATTCACTGAGCAGGGAACTGATGATCAAGGTAGACTGGAGGATGGAGATCTGGAGAGAGAGGAGGGCTGAGAGGGAAGGGGGACTGGGCAGGATGTAGTTTGTTCATTTCTCACTTAATATTTCTTTGAAAAATTAGGCTTTCTGGGTTAATAGGAAGATGGATGTTTGGCCTATGGGCAGGTGGGGTCAGTCTGTGGGCAGAAAACACTGGTCATGGAATATAATGGTGGTGGATGGGCTGTTCAGGGTGGGGGGATGCTGAGATGGCAGAATTAGTAAGTGTGTGGCTTCCACGCAGCTATATCCTGCTGGCACTTACCTTCCTCTAAACCACTAGGTGGTTGGGGTATCTGGGGTTACCTTTCTTCCTTAAACCAGCCCAATCTGTCCATAGGAAGTCAGGTCCCTGCTCATCCTTCTGGCTTCACCACATCTCCAGTGGAGGGCACCATGCTTGCCCTAGGATTGGGCACTTCAGGGGAATACCATGTGCCAGGTGGACAAACAGTGTGCCAGAATGCCTGGACTAGGGACAGATGTGAGTGCATTCTGCAACTCCTCACTGTGCCTCTATAACCATCATTTCTCATCTACCACAGTCAGGTTTCTCACCTGAGCGCCTAGTTGGCAAAGACATATCCTCCAAATGTCTTATGAAAACTGTCTGGGGAACTGATAGGTTCTTTCTTAGTGGACCCTTCCTGAATGGACATCAGAAGCATTATGTAAATGAGGAAGCAAGTGTCCTCTCACCTCCTACCCTGTTAATCAGAGATGGCACCTCTGATTGAGTGAAGAAAAAATTCTGTGCATGGGGATGTTTTGAGGGGCTCCTTATGGAGGTGAAGCCTTTAGCATACCTTGGTTCCAGCCTGGGTGTCAGAGACTCCAGTGGAGCTGGGACAGGGAGGTGCTAAACAAACAGGTTCCTAAGATACCCCATCACCTCAATCAGTGGCTTGGCTTAGGACAGGATGCAAGTCAGTGGTGGGGTTGGGGGTGGGATAAAGGTTGCTGGCTCATGGCCTCTAGCTGGGAAAGGCAAGTGGCTTTTCCTCCGTAGGCCCCTGAGCAAGTCACTGCCCTACACTGGGCCTCTGTCTCATCTGGGAAATTGAGGGATGATGATTCTATGGCAAAGGCCTCATGGAGTGTAAGGTTCAAGGAAGCAATATGTGGAGATTTCTGCCCTGCTCCAACTGGAGGTGTAAAGACCAGAACACTAATGACAGAAACCTGACACTGAGTCCTCAGGGAACTCTGTGATATAGGTGTAGTTCTTCTCAGACCCTCCAGATAAGGAAGCATGTCAGGGAAGCCAATCTGCTGACCCAAAGTTAACAAAGTGAATGTTGGAACTGGGATTGATTGAGACTCAGACCATACTGGAGGACTGAGTAGCACTGGGACCAGCTGACTTGGATCAGATGTCCAGGGTTTAAGGTCGGGGGTGTAGGGGGGAAATGGGGTAATGGTGGCTTCAATGAACTTGTCTTTAACCCTGGCAGGAAGGGCTCTTCACATTTGCTGCCCAGGTGGTAAACCCCCAGAGAGCCCGGAGAGGCAGCAGCAGCAGGTGAATGTGCTTGTAAGGAGGGGCTCCAGGGTCACAGACTAGGGGGTTCTCCTTACCAGCTGAAGGCCTCCAAATAAACAGAGGAGGAGGCTGGACAATGGAGGACACTCTGGAAATGGGTGAGCCTATGAGCTGATCAAAGAGGACCAGGATTTTGAAGTTTGGGAACCAAGAGCCCCTATACTGATCCCTGAGCCCTCAGTACTTGGCAAACTTCCCCTCATGAAAGGCCACCTTTATGAGCTGGAATTTCATGACCATCTTAGGGATGAGGGAGGGAAAGTCCCTGTGAAACACTGGTCCTCGTTCCTCAGGATGCTGAAGCAGCAGAATTGCCTGACTGCAAAGCTGTAGGAGGTTTTGACTGAGCAGGGGTTAGCCTCTCCACTCAGATGGTGCCCATCTGGGGAGAGTGAAGTCAGGCCTCTCCTCCTCTAGATGCCCACAAGTAGTGGAGCAGTCCTCAGTAGTGGAGCATGAGGCCTCAGCCTTCCTCTCTGTCATCAGAAAGGGCTGGGCTACTAGGTGCCTGAGCCTGCCCCAGTGTTTTGACTTCTTTTGAGCCCAGAGCCCGGCTTAGGGACAACTTCTGTTTTCTGTGTGTTTGACCCCTTTATGGGACCTGACCTTAGTGCACTATGTTGACCAGTGGGCACAAGGGGGTAGTATTTGCTGGGGGCAAGGATGGAGAGTGTCTTTCTGGTGGACTCTGGCTGTCCGTCTCCCAGGGGAATGAGATCAACCTTCAGAAAAGGAACAGAGGTGAGCAATTGTACTCACTGTGGGAGTGGTTAAGGGAGTGGAAATAAGAAATGACCTTGGGCAGCACACTCTCTGCCTCCACCCCCTTCCTCTTACATTTACTTGGAGAATTTGAGGACAGAGAAGTGGGAAACCCATCCACTTTGTGGGTGGGGGTAGGGCAATGGCATCAAGGAAAACTTCCTGGAGGAGGGACTCTTTATAATGCATCTATGAGGACAGGCAAGACCTGCATGTGATTCAAGGAAATGAGGGTTCTAGTGTATGCAAAGACCCAAGACTGGTTCCTTGCCCTAGTCCTCACCTCCCAGAAGTCTCCTGCAGCATCCCCTGCCCAGGCCCTCTCTGCATCCTGTCCTTCCCTCTGGCATCCCAGGAATACAAAATAATGATGGAGATCTTGCTGCTCCAGGTAGCTGCAAATCCTTACAACTTTGAGCCAGAGGAACAATCCAGGGTCTGGTTCAGGGATATGAAGTGGCTCAGCACTCCCAAGGCAGAAACAAATGAAGTGCTGTTGGCTGACTGAGCACTCAGAACAGGACATGGAGCACAGAGTGAAGGGGGCTTAAAAAGGGGGATGGTGATCTTATGGCAGCCACCAGGTCCTGAACACAAAGCCCAGTACCAGTAACCAGCCGCCCTACTGAGACCAAGTAAGGCCTTTTCCTCAGCAACGGGGTACACCTGGGACATTCAGGGTTCCTTGGGACTCTTACTTCCATTCTGATAAGAAGGACTTTGTGAGTCTTGTTTTGGTTCCCCTGAAGGCCACTAGGAAGGGGCTGACACCCTCTCCCACCACCAGTCCCTCTCACTCAGCCCTCTTCCCCAGTGCCTATTAACCTATTGGGAGGGGGAATATTTTTTTGTTGTTACAAATAGTAAATAGGTTTGAATATTATATCAAAATCCTGTTCCTGTTACAACTTGGGGGTTGTGGTTTGGTTCTTTCATTTCCTGTGCTCTTTTAAATGACAGACAGATTCTCACATTCCTCCCTGAATTAAGAGCCCTTTCAGAGTCATCAGCTTATTGTATGGGGGAGAATAGAGAATGGCTAGCCCCCCTCCCTGGAAACTGAAGGAGATCCCCAAGCACCCCTTATTCAGAAATTATATTTATTTCAATATCAGAAAGGAGCATAGACAGCTTCTTGGAACTGATGGGATTGAGAGATTCAAGATACTTTCACAGGTATAGCAACGGCCATTGATATTTGACTGTCTTTAACACTTGGCAGGACCATGTCTTAGGCCAGGAGAATTTTATACCTGTCTTTATACCTTTGTGGGGAGAAAGAGGAACACTTTTAGCTTGTCTTGACATTTCTTTTGACCAAATATTAGGAACTTGTACTTTCCTAGTTCAATCTCTGGAAATTCATTAGCTCTAAGGGTAATGTAAAAGGCTTAAAATGGGAGTGGCTTAGTGGTTCAGTCAGTTAAGTTTCCCACTTTGGCTCAGGTCATGATTTTATGGTTAGTGAGTTCAAGCCCTGCATTAGGCTCTGCACTGATATCACAGAGCCTGGAGCCTGCTTTGGATTCTGTGTCTCCCTCTCTCTCTGCCCCTCTTCTGTTTGCTCTATCTCTCTCTCAAAGGTAAATAAGCATTTTTTAAAAATCTTTTTTTTAATTTTTTTATGTTTATTTTTGAGAGAGAGAGACAGAGTGCAAGTGGGGGAGGGGCGGAGAGAGGAAGACAGAACCCAAAGCAGGCTCCAGGCTCTGAGCTGTCAGCACAGAGCCCGATGTGGGGCTGGAACCCATGAACCATGAGATCATGACCTGAGCCGAAGTCGGACGCTTAACCAATTGAGCCACCAAGGCACCCCTAAAAAATCTTTTTTTTTTTTTTTTTGAAAGCTCAAAATGTGCATATGGAAAGGACAAGCCCAAGAGAAGAATTTACAAATGGAATGAGGGCATGCAGGACTTTCCATCCTCAGGGCTCCTTTAGAGGCTCTGTGATCAACTTGAATCATCCTGGGATCCTTGTTCACAACCTCTGATTTCCTTTTCCTGCTTTCATCTCCAGGGGGAAAAGATTTGTGCAGCTTTTAAAGCTACAGCTATACATCTTCTCTTGAGCATTACTGCTTTTTGTGAACTAGGATTTCCTTTACTTCCATATAAAATTTTTTAGTGCAAAAATTCCCTAGAAGGCCCCCAGCCTCTCAATCAAGTATGTCTCCACCTCCCTGGATAGTCCTGACTAATCAAGTGAGATCTGGTTTGTGAGGATAATAGATCACCATCTTGGCTGGTGAGGACCCGTACTCTCATTTGCTGTCCAAGGAGTCTCTGGGGACATGTGGTTTGGAGTTCCATGGTCTAAGACAGTCACCAGTTACACACTCAGTCATGTCATTAATGGCTTATCCTAAACGGGCAATGAGGCTTGAGCCCACAAAGCTTGGTGCCCTTGGGTATCTGTGTTCTTTTCCATTTTTATGTTTTGGCTATGTCATGGAGTATCAAACTTTCTTGTTGGTAGCTCTGAGACATGAGGTGAAGTCAGGTGGTGTGGAGGGGTCCAGCAGGAAAATGCCATCAAACTGATAGTCTGTAGTCATGCATGGGCACAACCTTGCCAATTGTTCTTCATTGTGGATGGTAAACAACACTGCTCTGAGCTCACCCTCAGTACTCAACCCATGATTAGAAGCTAAAGAATTACCAGCTGGCATTTTGAACATCATCCTCCGAGAAACACACTGCGAGAGCAAGTGACAGATAAATTGTTTGGAATTTATGATTTATCCTTTCCTTTGTAATGGCTGCAAGTGTCATCAAGACTCACAGAAGGCTAGATTTTGTGAAGGAGACTTTTTCAGAATAGCCAGCAACTGAGTATAAATCCTGGTTCTTAGCAGCACAGGTCCTTCCTGATATAGCAAAATCATTCACAAAAGTGACTGATGAAGGAAAGTTAGTAAGCCAGTATGTCTCCTTCAAAGAGAAAGAGAAGTGCCAGATCTCAGGGCTACTAGAAGGCCAAGAGGAAGGCACTGGTGTCTCAAGGCATACTCCTGCAGGACTGTGAGGCTCCTGAGACCTGATCAAATGTGTAGTAACATTTAACAAATCCTTAACTTCTTATATGGCAGAGAAGGAACACTTTATTGCATGTTTGGGCATCCCCTGGGCAAAATTACAGTGAGAGTCACCCAGAAAAGACCCATGTTTGCAGCAAGGGTCACATATCACTCAAACTGTTTTGTTCTGTTTTGGCATTCTTCTACTCCAAAAGTTTCAATTATGTTTTTTTGTTTGCTCATTGTTGAACTTTTCATTTTATTTTTTCACTTTCTTCCTCGTTTTCTTAAATTGTTAACCTGTGTTCATTTGTAGTTTTGTGAGCTGCTTCTGAATGATTATTTTGCTCCTTTTAAAGAGTACCAGAGCAGTTCAATTTCATTTTGTGTACTCCACCTTTTGGTCCACCTTAGAGACAACCAACTGATGCAACTAGTCCAACTGATCCAAGGGTCTCTTTGTACCCTCTGGAGATGCATCACTGAGTAGAGAATTTCTGTTAAATAGGTCCAACTCAATATCCACCTAATTCAGCTGCATGTTACTTCCACAATCATCCCAAACCCTTAATGTCCATTTCTTCAGAGTTTTTCTAGACTTCTCTTTATGAACTGGAAAAAGAATGCAGTTAT
The DNA here is from genome assembly GCF_046562875.1 of Panthera onca. Taxonomy (NCBI): domain Eukaryota; kingdom Metazoa; phylum Chordata; class Mammalia; order Carnivora; family Felidae; genus Panthera; species Panthera onca. The sequence goes on along the minus strand of NC_138341.1, from coordinate 89,447,774 downwards.
TTTGGCGTGTAGCACAATTCTTCATGGGTTACACTGATTATCTCATGGTTTTGGACTTGCTGGTAGTTGAGTCTGCCTCAGGTGAGTTTTGGTATAGAAGCCAACAAGGCTGGTGGGTACTTGTCCGATCAAGATCAGCAGTGTCTTGCAAGGCAGCTATCTCAGGGGAGACCATTACAGGATCCTCAGGAAATCAGAGTTAACCTCCTCAGACAGGGGTTGGAGGGATTCCTCTACTGACAGAGCAGACTCTGCACAATTGTGGAGCTGAATATACCAGCTCAATCAAAAGCTGTCCTCATGTCCCCATACTGATTTTCTGATCCCCATCCCATCTAAGGCAATGTAATTTCATTCACTGATATGTGATGGGAATTCAATGTGTGTTGTATTTTATTCAGGGGCATAGATGAGACTCTGCATGAAGTTTTCAAAAAGCTAAGCTCTGGAAATACAGGATTTACTTAAAGAAACATATAGAAATTTCAGCTCAATTATGGGGTACTTGAGCTGGGAATTTGACCCCCCTGAGTTCATTTGTTTCTTTCTACATTTAAATTAAGTGCAGTTTGAAGAGAGATATTAATTTCATTACATGTGTTTGTCAAAACTGATCTAAAATATTAAATACATGGTTGCCAAGAACCTTGCCTATTATGAATAATTGATTAGAAATACCTAATAGTTAAATGGTGGAGATATAAGGGCATCCTGGGTTTACCTCACCCCTCAAAAATAGCTGTATTGAGGTCAGATTACTTGGAACACCTAGGAAATAAATCTACAGAGCAGCAGAAGGATCTCTAAAGTTGGAGGGAGACAGCTTGGCTGATACGAGGTGATAGATGTAAATTGGGGGAGAGAAAACAGCAGAGCTGCAGAGGGGAGGGAACCATTTCTGTGGAGAGACAAAAGGGAGAGAAAGAGAGAGGAGTTGAGAAAGTGGGGATTGAATTAGCACAAGAGGAAAACTCCTCTGGACCATGGACTGGGGAGCAAGAAGCACTGAGTGTCCCAGTTCTTTTCTGCAAACAGCTTTGGGGCTCAAACCCTGAGGTTGTGGAAGTATGCAACTTTCTCTGGAGTGGAGCCGTGGTATGCACTCCTGCAAAGGAGTGAACTGGCTGTAGAGTGCATAGCATGTTGTAGCAACCTCTGGAGCACACTGGAATACTTTTGGAAGAGGGTTTACTGCCTCCCCAAGGACAAAAGACCCTGCAGGTGACAGCCAAAGGCCTTCATCAGCAGGGTGGAGAGACTCTGCTCTGGAGGAGGGGAGAAGAACCACACCATACTATTCCTTTAAGACTTTGGATTTTGAATCCCAACCATGTGACAGAGAAAATACGTGAATTTTGGTATAAGGCGAGCTGGCTTCCCTCGCTAATCTGAAAGGCCTGCCTGAACAGTAGGGATTGGGATTCCTCAGTCCAAAGACTAGAGATTGGGGTGACACCACTTTCTCCTCAATACCAATATTGTGAGATTTCTGAGAGCAACACAGCAGCCCCCAGTGGAGGCAAAACCCACTTACACCAAACCCTGCCCCTCTTTGCCTAGAAACTGCTTATTTACTGGGGAAAGATTGACACTGGGACAACACAACCAACTTCTCCTTCAGACCCACACAGCCACCCCCTCCCCAAGGCATCAACAGAAAACTATTGTTTTTTCCTTTTTATTTCTTTTGTCTTTTTTCTTTTACAATCAGGCTCATAGTTTCTGATTTGTTTTTTGTCATATCCTTTTATCTTCTCTTTTTTTTGATCAGGCTTTTTATTATTTTCTTTTCTATTTTCTTCTGTTATTTTTTCTTTATTTTTTTAACCTTTCTTTTTCCTTGGACTCGGCCTTATACTTTTTTGATTCTCTTTTTATGGGCTAATGCTCCTCCCCCCTTTTGTCCAGAATCATATCAAGAAGCAAATCAAAACACAACTAGTTAAAGGTCCAACACTTCACCACTGCAAGCAAAGAGGAGCTCTGAAGAGTACCAGTGGAAAGAGCAGCCAAACACAATAGCAAGGTGCACACAGCATACAACAGAAACACTTTCTGGAGTACCAGGCCCAAGACAGTGTATGACCCCTTTTTAATCTAATAGTACTCTCAGGCGCAAGACACATAACAAGTTTTTAAAATACACAAAAGTCAGAAACAGCCCAAATGACAAATGGAGGAATTCTCCCAGAAAGAAAGGTCAAGAAGAAATCACAGTCAGTGACTTGGTCAAAACAGGTATAAACATATATCGGAAAAAGAATTTAGAACAACGGTCATTAAGACTACTGGCTGAGCTTGCAAAAAGCATAGAAGACAACAGAGAAACAATTGCTGCAGAGATCAAAGACCTAAGAACCAGTCAGAATGATTTTTAAAATGCTATAACTGAGATTCAAAATAAACTAGCCACAGTGACAGTGAGAATGGAGGAGGAGAAGAGAGAACAGGTGAAATAGAAGATAAAACAATAAAAAATAATTAAGCTGAGAAAGAGGGAAAGGAAGTTACTAGATCATGAGGGAAGATGTAGAGAACTAAGTGATTCAATGAAATGAAACAATATCTGTATCATAAGAATCCCAGAAGAAGAGATAGAAAAGGGACATTAGGTTTATTTGAACAAATTATAGCTAAAAAGCTTTCCTAATCTGGGGAAGGAAACAAGCTTCTATGTCCAAAAGGCACAGAGAAACCCCTTCAAAATAAACAAAAACAGTTCAACACCATGACATATCATAGTGAAACTGGAATAATACAAAGATAGAGAATTCTGAAAGCAGCTAGGGACAAACAGTCCTTAAACTCCAAGAGTGGACACATGAGGTTAGTAGCAGACCTGCCCACTGAAACTTGGCAGGCCAGAAAGGAGAGGCAGGAAATATTCCTTCTGTTGCATAGGAAAAATATGTAGCCAAGAATCCTTTATCCAGCAAGGTTGTCATTCAGAATAGGAGAGATAAAGACCTTCCCAAACAAAAACTAAAGGAATTCATGACCACACCAGCCCTACAAGAAATTATAAGGGGGAATCTCTAAGTGGAGGGGGGAAAAACCATCAAAGATTACAAAGGACCAGAGAACATCACCAGAAACATCAAATCTACAAATAACAAAATGGCACTAAATTCGTATCTTTCAATAAACACTCTGAATGTAAATGGACTAAATGCTCTAGTCAAAGACATAGGGTATCAGAATGGATGGAAATAGAAGAAATGGATACAAAAGAAAGATGAAGTAGTCATATTTATGTCGGACAAACTAGATATTGAAACAAAGACTGTAATAAGAGACAAAGAAGGGCATTATATCATAATTAAGGGGTCTAGCCATCAAGAAGTTCTAACAATTGTAAATATTTATACCTCCAATGTGGAGGACAATACATACATCAATTAATCACAAACATAAAGAAACTCATTGATAATAAGACCATAATGGTAGGAGACTTTAATTCCCCATTTATAGCAATGGACAGATCATTTACGGACAAAATCAACAAGGAAATAATGGCTTTGAATGACACACTGGACCTGATGGATTTCACAGATATATTCAGAACATTTCATCCAGAGCAGCAGAATTCTCATTCTTCTCAAGTGCATATGGAACATTCTCCAGAATACATGACATATTGGATCACAAATCAGCCCTCAATAGGAACAAAAAGATTGAGATCATACCATGCATATTTTCAGAGCAAAACATCATGAAACTTGAAATCAACAAGAACAAAGTTTGGAAAGCCCTCAAATATATGAAGGTTAAAGAACATCCTACTAAAAATGAATGGGTCAACCAGGAAATTAAAAGAAAAATAAAAAAAAAATACATGGAAGCAAATGAAAATGAAAACATGGCAGTCTAAACCCTTTGAGATACAGCAAAGGCAGTCGTAAGATGAAAGTACAATGCACTTCAGGCCTATCTCAAGAATCAAGAAAGGTCCCCAGTATACAACCTAACCTTACATCTAAAGGAGCTAGCAAAGGAGCAGCAAATAAATCCCAAAGCCACCAGAAGAAGGGAAATAATAAATATTAGAAATAAATGAAAAAGGAACAAACAAGCAAAACATCACAGTAGAACACATCAGTTAAATTAAAAGCTGTTTTTTTGTAAGAATAAACAAAAGTGATAAACCCACAACCAGACTTATCAAAAAGAAGAGAGTACCCAAATAGATAAAATCACAAATGAAAGAGGAGAGATCACAACCAACACTACAGAAATACAAACTATGATAAAAGAATACTATGAAAAATTATATTCCAACAAAGTGGACAATCAGAAGAAATGGATAAATTACTAGAAATTCATGCACTACCAAAACTGAAACAGAAAGGAAAAGAAAAATTGGAGAGTGCCAATACCAGCAAATAAATTTAATCAGTTATCAAAAATCTCCCAACAAATAAGAGTCCTGGACCAGATGGCTTCCCAGGGGAATTCTACCAGACATTTAAAGAAGAGTTAATACTTATTCTCCTCAAACTATTCCAAAAAAAAAAAAAAAAAAAAAAGGAATGAAAGTTTCCAAACTCATTCTATGAGACCAGAATTACCTTGATTCCAATACCAATGAATCCACTAAAAAGGATAATTACAGGCCAATATCCCTGATAAACCTGGATGCAAAATTCTCAACAAGATACTAACAAATCAAATTCGACAGTACATCAAAAGAATTATTCACCATGATCAAGTTGGATTTATTCTTGGGCTTTAGGGCTTATCAATATTCTCAAATCAATCAATGTGTTACACCACATTAATAAATGAGAAGATAAGAGCCATATGTTACTCTCAATAGATGCAGAAAAAGCATTTGACAAAATACAGCATCCTTTCTTGATACAAATTCTCAATAAAGTAGGGATAAAAGGAACATACTTCAACATCAAGGCCATATATGAAAGGCCCACAGCTAATATCCTCAATGGTGAAAAACTGAGAGCTTTCCCCCTCAGGTCAGGAACACAACAGGGATGTCCACTTTCACCAATGTTGTTCAACATAGTACTGGAAGCCCTATCCTCAGCCATCAGACAATAAAAAGAAGTAAAAGGCATATGGGTTGGTAAGGAAGAAGTCAAAATTTTCACTCTTCACAGATGACATGAGTCCCTACCTGGAAAGTCCAAAAGACTTAAAAAAAAAAAAACCCTGCTAGAACTGATACATGAATTCAGCAAAGTCACAGGATAGAACATCAATGTACACAAATGGGTTGCATTTCTATACACCAATAATGAAGCAGCAGAAAGAGAAATGAAGGAATTGTTCCCATTTACAATTGCACCAAAAACCAGAAGATACCTATGAATAAACCTTACAAAAGAGGCAAAACTATCTGTACATTGAAAACTATAGAAAGCTGATGAAAGAAACGGAAGAAGACACAAAGGAATGGAAAAACACTCCATGCTCATGGATTGGAAGAAAAATATTGTTAAAATGTCTATACTACCCAAAGCAATCTACATATTCAATGCAATTCCTATCAAAATAACACCAGTATTCTTCACAGAATACTGTCGTAAAATTTGTATGGAATGAGAAAGTACCATGAATAGCCAAAGTAATGTTGATAAAGAAAAGTTGGGGGCATCACAATTCTAGACTTTAAGCTGTTTACAAAGCTGTAGTTATCAAGACAGTATGCTACTGGCACAAAAACAGACACACAGATCAATGGAACGGAATAGAGAACCCAAAAATGGAACCACAAACATAAGACCAATTAATCTTTAACAGAACACGAAAGGGTATAAAATGGAAAAAAAAAAAACAAAAAACAAACAAACAAACAAAAACAGTCTCCTCAGCAAATGGTGCCGGGAAAAATGGACAGCGACATGCAGAAGAATAAAACTGGACAACTTTCTTACATCATACACAAGTATGAATTAAAAATGGATGAAAGATCTAAATTTGAGACAGAAAACATCACAATCCTAAAATCCTACTGGAGAAAATAGGCAACAACTTCTTTGACTTGGGCTGCAGCAACTTCTTATTAAACATGTCTCAGGAGGCAAGGGAAACAAAAGTAAAAATGGACTATTGGGACCTCATCAAGATAAAAGTCTCCTGCACAGTGAAGGAAACAATCGACAAAGCTAAAAGGCAACTGATGAAATGGGAGAAGATATTTGCAAATGGTAAATCAGATACAGTGTTAGTATCCAAAATCTCAAAAGAACTTATCAAACTCAACACCCAAAAAACAAATAATCCAGTGAGGAAATGGGCAAAAGACATGAATAGACACTGTTCCAAAGAAGACATCCACATGGCGAACAGACACATGAAAAATGCTCAACATCACTCATCATCAGGGAAATGCAAATCAAAACCACAATGAGATACCACCTTATAACTGTCAGAATGGCTAAAATTGACCACGCAGGAAACAATTCAGATGTTGACAAGGATGCAGACAAAGGGGAACCCTCTTATACTGTTGGTGTAAATGCAAACTGGTACAACCACTCTGGAAGATACTGTGGAGATTCCTCAAAAAGTTAAAAATAAATCTACCCTTTGACCCAGCAATTGCACTAGTAGGTATTTACTCAAAGGATATAAAAATACAGACTCCAAGGGGCACATACACATTAATGTTTATAGAAGCACTATCAAAAATAGCCAAATGATGGAAAGATCTCAAATGTCCATCAACTGATGAATGGATAAAGAAGATATATATATATATATATATATATATATATATATATATATATATATCCAATGGAATATTACTCAGGTAACCAAAAGAATGAAATCTTGCCTTTTGCAACAATGTGGATGAAATTAGAGGTTATTATGCTAAGCGAAATACGTCAGTCAGGGAACGACCAGTATCATATGATTTCACTAATATGTGGAATTTAAGAAACAAAACAGATGAACATATGGGAAAGGAAGGAAAAATAAGATAAAAATATAGAGGAAGGCAAACCATAAGAGACTCTTAAATACAGAAAACAAACTGAGGAATGCTAGAGGGGAAGTGTGGGGGTGGGTTAAATGGGTCATGGGCATTAAGGAGGGCACTTGTTGGGATGAGCATTCAGTGTTATACATAAGTGATAAATCACTAAATTCTACTCCTGAAACCAATAATCATAATTTAATAAAATCACTGGCAATGAAGTGAAAAAAAATTAGTGAAACTCTGCCTGCCCTGCCTCCACCCATTCACCCCCAGGTGGCCTCCCATGGAGCCAGCCCCAGAAGAGTAGTTTCACTACCCAGCTCATATCCTGGGCCAGAGGGCACCCTGAAAAGTCTGGGGCTGCGACCTCAGTAGGCTCCGCACCCTTCACCCTTGGGAGAGTACCTGCCAGTCCAGGAATTGCTTGTCCTGGGCTCCTCTGTGGTGGAGGGCAGTGAAGAGGTGAGTGGCACCTTCGAGGCAGGCAGCCACAAGTCCCAACTCAGGCCCTTGTAGTCAGAGGAAGAGACCAGAACCCTCCCAGCCCTGGTGCAGCAGGAGGTGCAGGGTTAGGGCCCCTCCATGCCTGTTGAAACCCACCTAGCATGCATGTGGCCAGGGTGCTGGGGCAGCTGCCACAGGGGCCTAAGACCCAGAGTGGGGTGGCAAGCAGGCTGAGGACTGGCTGCACAGCCCCAAAGGCTGCTGCACCAAGGCCAGGAAGCCAGACATATCTTGGACTAGCTAGGGCCGAGCCTGGTCCCACTTCTGGGCTGCTGCCATGGCTTCCCCTGAATACCAGTCCCAGACCTCCTGGGACCGGGGCCCCTCCAGGCCACCTCGGCCCCTGCGGAGACTCCCTGCACTGGGCTGCTCTTCTAGGTCCAAGGCCAAGTAGAGTGGATGAAATTTCTTACAGGAATTGATTGATGGACTTATTTCTAACTTTGTGTATGGATCACTTCCTCATGTTTTCTTTACTTCTGTCATCCTGGAAGGATGAAAAGACTTTCCTCAGAGATGGAACAGTTGTGGAGAGGTTACTTAGAAGGGGTAGGACTGAAGTTGGAAGAGGCACATGCACGTCTCCTAACCTGGCTCTTATGATCGAAAAGACTGGAGTATTTAAACATTTCTGGTAAAAAATAAAATATACATCAATGAATAATTTAACTCAGTGAAATAGAAGTTCCCACATCTCTTATCAGCTGTCTGTGGTTTCCCTTTAAGACCTATGAGTCTATGTTGCCATGTGCCTTGTATTTTTTGAAATCCTAACTTGCCTTGGTTGTGTATTCTTTGGAATTGTTCTTGATTTTTTCATAGAAATTTATCTAGAATGGGAACTCTTTCCTCCCAGTATGCCAAGGGATTTTCTGAGCAGATTTCCTAATTCTATTTTTTTCAACTGTCAGAACTATTTGCCTGATTTTTTGTTGTTTGTGGTTCTTTCTATAATTAATATTTATCTCATTTTCTACTTTTTAAAATTATAGTGTGTGATTAAATGTGGGATGCTGATGAGGAGTATACATTTATAGATAAATATTACATTCATGAAAGTACCAAACCACTCTGACAACAAATAACTATTTGTTTAATGGTTCTATTAGATAAAATGGAAACTGGTCAACGAGGGAAGGGTATCTTTAATGGTTTTAGAAACTATCCCAACCAAATATGTATTGGATTAAAATTTATTCAGAATTTATTTTTGACAAAGCTAAGTCTTTTGTAAGTCAGTGATATGGATAAGTGTAAAGGTTTTCTGTATTTGGGAAACTGAACCTGGACAAATTTATTTTTGGCATATTGCCTTTAGACAATGAACTGTGTTCAGTAGTTAATGACATAAATGGCATTCTAGAGCAGACAACTCAACAGGTAAAAACCTAAATCTCTCTAGAATCAAGTTAACATAACTAACACCTCACTTATTGTTGTCATCAGAATCACCATTTGCAAAAACAGGATGCAGATTAATATAAAGTTTAAAATGTATGTGATTTCATGTCTCTGTTTTCTTGTCCTCTAGATCAGCATCCTAAAACCTTTTGGAGCAAGGAAGCTTACTTGTGGTAATTTTTTCCAGCTTTACTGAGATTCGACTTACAAATAACATTTTTTAAGTTTAAGGTATGTAATATGATGATTTGATATATGTATATACTGTGAAATGATAACCACAGTAAGGTTACTTAACAAATCCACCACCTTTGTGTGTGTATTTATATTTATATATAAAAACATGTTCTTTATTCATTTATCCATTGATGGACACTTAGTGTTTTCCACAGTATTTTCCATACTGCTTTTCACAGTGCCTACACAAATTTATATTCCCACCAACAATTCACCTGGGTTCCCTTTTCTCCACATCTTCACCATTTGTTATCTCTCGTCTTGCTAATAATAGCCTTTAGTTAAATTCCTTTAGAGTATAAAGGGTTTTTTTTGTTTGTTTATTTTGAGAGTGAGTGCATTCACATTCATGAGCAGAGAGAGAGAGCAGGCATGCCCGCGCGCGAGAGAATCCCAAGTAGGCTCCACCCTGTCAGCATAGAATCCTGTGCAGAGCTCAATATCACAAACTGTGAGAGCATGACCTGAGCTGAAATCAAGAGCTGGACACTCAACTGACTGAGGCACCCAGGTGCTCCTTTTTATCGTAGTTTAAAAAGATACTGTTCCATTTATTATTTTTCCCTGTGGAGACTATTTGGACACACAGAAACAAAACATTTATGATATTCTATGATAAGTAGAACAGTATAATAAGAGCTGGCTGTAAGCCTGGTTTTCTTGCATAGTTAACACTGGGGCCTGGGGAAATTACTGAACTTCTCTGTGCATTTCTTTCTTCCATTAACAAGGAAGCATAAAGATGAGCTCACTGGTTTAAACTTCCTATATCAGAAAGGGGTACTTTCAAGTCTTGTGGGGATGGGCATGAACCATGATTTTTTAGCTTTGCTGTACATCAGAGCTGCAGTGCTGAAGCCTCTGACTTTGGCTGTTAAGAAGAACAGTGCAGTTCTTGCATGGTTTCTCATGTGCTCCTTCTCCCCAATCAATAGACATCCCCCATTCACATGTGTATAATTTTTAAAAAATACTGTACATTTATGATCACCCCTGTTACCTAGCTCTGTGTTCTCAGATGACTCATTAAAACCAGTACCCTGGTGTGTTTCAATACCTCACACTGCAATTATATATCAACAAAATCTCCCTACTGAAAAAGGAAGACCTAAAACCCTTTGAAAATGTCCTTTATAAGACTTGCATGAGACATGGAACTTTCTAAAGTTTAAATACGTAAAGGTGTTGAATGACATATAGAACTGCCTCTAAAACATGTTCTAGTGTGATTAACTCAGAGTGAAAACTGTTCATGCACATGAATGTCTCCTCACACACTGCTCACTGGCTCACACTTGATTAAGAAAAAGAACATTACAAAGGAGACATTGCACACTTGGTACCTGATAAATTGGATAGACTTCCCATTTTATATACATTCTAACAGATAGAATATTTAGGAAACTTCAGGTTACAGACAGGCAAACTATGTTTTTGTATGAAAAATAGAAAAATATTAAAAATAAAAATATCTTAGTGTTCTATAAAAATTGCACTACAATTTAAATATTTTATTTAATGAATGTTTGCTTCTGCTTTTATACTGTAACTTGGACTTTTCTAAACCATGGTCACACTGAATTAAAGACACTTCTCTAGGCATACTGCTACTTGCCACAGAATTTATTATCTTTAAAGACCTTGGTTTGGAAGAATGATTGGAAAATAGTTTTAAAATACTATTCATCCTATATTGCACTTTTATGCATGAAACCTTAATATACTGCCATTATTACATGTAATTAATTTTCCATATCTCTTATTAGCTTTTTTAAATTTTTATTTTTTTCTTTTAAAGTTTGTTTTTCTAAGTTTTTTTTTAAATATGAAATTTATTGTCAAATTGGTTTCCATACAACACCCAGTGCTCATCCCAGCATGTGCCCTCCTCAATGCCCATCACCTACTTTCCCCTCCCTCCCACCCCCCCATCAACCCTCAGTTTTTAATTTAAATTTTTTTTTTTGCATTATTCTATGTCCTTACTTTATTTTTTCTTATTTAAATCCAAGTTAGTTGGGGCACCTGGTGGATCAGGCATCCAACTCATGATCTCACAGTTCATGAGTTTGAGCCCCATGTCAGGCTCTGTGCTGACAACTCAGAGCCTAGAGCCTGCTTCAGATTATGTGTCTCCCTCTCTCTCTGCCCCTTCCCTGCTCTCTCTCTCTCTCTCAAAAACAAATAAACATTAAAAAAATTAAAATCCAAGTTAGTTAACATATACTGTAGTAACGATTTCAGGAGTAGAATTTAGTGATTCATCACTTACATATAACACCCAGTGCTCGTCTCAACAAGGGTCCCCCTTTAATGCCCATGTCTCATTTAGCCCATCCCCCCACCTACTACCCCACCAGCAACCCTGAGTTTGTTCTTTGTGTTTAAGAATCTCTTATGAAGTGCCTAAATGCCCATCAACTGACAAATGGATAAAGAAGATGTGGTTTATATATACAATGGAATACTACTTGGCAATGAAAAAGAATGAAATCCTGCCATTTGCAGCAATGCAGATGGGACTGGAGGGTACTATGCTAAGTGAAATAAGTCAGTCAGAGAAAGATATCATATGTTTTCACTCATATGTGGAATTTGAGAAACTTAACAGAAGACCATGGGGAAAGGGAAGAGGAAAAAATAGTTAACAGAGAGGGAGGGGGGCAAACCATGAGACTCTTAAATACAGAAAACAAACTGAGGGTTGATGGGGAGGGCAGGGTAGAGGGGAAAATGGGTGATGGGCATTGAGAAGGGAACTTGTTGGGATGAGCACTGGGTGTTGTATGTAAGTGACGAGTGATGGGAATCTACCCCCAAAACCAAGGGCGCCCTATATACGCTAATGTTAGCCAACTTGACAATAAATTATATTAAAAAAACCCAAACTCTTATAGTTTGTCTACTTCCCTCTTTTTATCTTATTTTTGCTTCCCTTTCCCTATGTTCATTTGTTTTGTTTCTTAAATTCCACATGAGTGAAATCATACATTTGTCTTTCTCTCACTGACTTATTTCACTTAGCATAATACACTCTAGTTCCATCCACATTGTTGCAAATGGCAAGATTTCATTATTTTTGTTCTCCAAGTAGTATTCCATTGTATGGAATGTCCATCAGTTGATGGACATTCGATATCTTTCCATAATTTGGCTCTTTTCACTACTGCTGCTATAAACATTGGGGTATATATGCTCTTTGGCATCCACATTTTTGTATCCTTTGGATAAATATCTAGCACTGCAATTGCTGGATTATAGGGCAGTTCTATTTTTGATTTTTTGAGGATCTTCCATACTGTTTTCCAGAATGGATGCACCAGTTTGCACTCCCACCAGCAGTGCAAAGAGTTCCTCTTTCTCCACATCCTCTCCAACATCTGTTGTCGCCTGAATTGTTCATTTTAGCCATTCCGACAGGTGTGAGGTGTTATCTCGCTATGGTTTTGATTTGTAATGTCCTGATGACAAGTTATGTTGAGCATAATGAGTCTGTTAGCCATGTGGATATCTTCTTTGGAAAAGTGTCTATTCGTGTCTTCTTCCCATTTCTCCACTGGATTATTTGTTTTTTGGGTGTTGAGTTTGATGAGTTTTTTTATAGATTTTGAGTACTAACCCTTGATCTGATATGCCATTTGTAAATATCTTCTCCCATTCCATTGGGTGCCTTTTAGTTTTATCAATTGTTTCCTTCGCTGTGCAGAAGTTTTTTATCTTGATGAGGTCCCAATAGTTCATTTTTGCTTTTGTTTTCCTCTCGTCCAGAGACCTGTCAAGTAAGAAGTAGCTGTGATGAGGTCAAAGAGGTTCCTACCTGTTTTTTCTTCTTTAGGATTTTGATGTCTTCCTGTCTTACATTTAGGTCTTTCATCCACTTTGAGTTTATTTTTGTGCATGGTGTAAGAAAGTGGTCCAGTTTCATACTTCTGCATGTCGCTGTCCTGTTTTCCCAACACTATTTGCTGAACAGACTGTCCTTTTCACATTGGATATTCTTTCCTGCTTTGTCAAAGATTAGTTGGTCATACATTTATGGGTCCATTTCTGAGTTCTCTATTCTATTCCATTGATTTGTGTGTCTGTTCTTGTGCCAATATCAAGCTGTCTTGATGATTACAGCTTTGTAATACAGCTTGAAGTCCAGAATTATGATGCCTCCAACTTTGGTTTCTTTTTTAACTTGACCTTGGCTATTTGGGGCCTTTTGCAGTTCATACAAATTTCAGAATTGTTTGCTCTAGCTCTGTGAAGAATGCTTGTGTTATTTTGATAGGGATTGAATTGAATGTGTAGATTGCTTTGGGCAATTTGACATTTTAACAATATTTGTTCTTCCAATCCAGGAGCATGAAATATTTTTCATTCTTTTTCTATCTTCTTCAATCGCTTTCAAATCTTCCTAGAGTTTTCAGGGTATAGATTTTTCACCCCTTTGGTTAGGTTTATTCCTAGCATCTTATGGGTTTTGGTGCAATTGTATATGGGATTGATGCTTGATTACTCTTTCTGCTGCTTCATTACTGGTGTATATAAATGCAAATGATTTCTGTACATTGATTTTATATCCTGTGACTTTGCTGAATTCATGTATCAGTTCTAGTAGTTTTTTGGTGAAGTCTCTTGGGTTTGCTACATAGAGTATGATGTCATCTGTGATGAGTGAAAGTTTGATTTCCTCCTAACCAATTTGGATGTTTTTAAATTTCTTTTTGTTGTCTTTTTGCTGAGGCTAGGACTTCACACATTATGTTGAACAACAGTACTGAGAGTGGACATCCCTGTCGTGTTCCTGACCTTAGGACCTTAGGGGGAAAGCTCTAAGTTTTTCCCCAAATGAGAATGATATTAGCTGTGGGTTTTTTGTATAGAGCCTTTATCATGTTGAAGTACGTTCCTTCTAGCTCTACTTTCTTGAGGGTTTTTATCAAGAAAGGATGCTGTATTTTGTCAAATGTTTTTTCTGCATCTATTGAGAGGATAATGAGCTTCTTTTCTTTTATTTATGTAATGGATCACATTGATTGATTTGTGGATATTGAATTAGCCCTGCACCCCAGGAATAAATCTTATGACACTGGGATCATGACCTGAGCCAAAATCAAGAGTCAGATGCTTAAACGACTGAACCACCTAGGCGCCCTAAAAAGAAACATTTTTTTAATGTTTATTTATTTTTGAGAGCTAGAGAGAGAGAGAGGGAGAGGGAGAGGGAATGCAAATGGGGGAGGGGCGGGGGGGGGGCAGAGGATCCCAAGCAGACTCCATGCTGACAGCATAGAGCCTGATGTGGGGCTCAAATTCACAAATTGTGAGATCATGACTTGAGCTGAAGTCAGACACTTAACATACTGAGCCATCTGGGCGCTCTGAGAAAAAAACACATTTAATCGATATCTCTTTCCATTGCATTTAATGAATGAATATACTTAGGGATTTCTCCAGTTTTTAAAACTTCTTGTAATTAAAGTATTTGAAATAAAATGACTGATGTAATCTTAATTACTCATGTCTTCCTTGTTATTATTCTCTTTTGCCAAATTACGAGCTAGAGAAGAAAGTCTGGGAAACAACCAAGGTGTGCCCTCCTTAAGGGGCAAAATGCCCTCAGGTCCTCTAAAAAGCAGAAGAAAAAGTTGTTTCACAAAGTTAAACTGCAAGTCCTTGAGACAATTTTTCCCTCAGTCTCAGAGGGACAGCCCACTGGGCATAGGTGAGTGACGCACAGGGTTAACCTCGCACCCAAAATGTATTAATTGAACAAGCTCTGAGCACACATGCCCTTCCCTGTTGGATCTGATGTGAAAGTATCATTCCGTTCTGTCATATCAGCCCTGGTTTACACATTTATTTTCAGCATAAAAGTCGAACTTACTTTGTTTTTATTTCAACTACTTTTTCAGTGTCATGAATATTTCACACAAAACGGTTTTGATGGTAGAAATTTCTGGCTCATATCAGCTTCACTTATTATTGGGAATATTCTCAAATGTGACATAGTATAGCTGCTGTGGCACATGGGCATGGGATTCCTGCTCAGCCTCTCCTATTTCTTAACCCTCTGCAAGCTAACATCTGGCCTGGAGAGAGGCATAGCATTTCCCAACCTTGATCCTTGTAGGGCTGACATCTGAGTAGTTTCAGGGTTTGGGCTGGTTGATGTGGCAGTGTGCAGAGGTAGCACTAGGTAGAGGAGCACTGCAGAAGAGGGAGGAAAGTGACCTGTAGTCCTGATGCAGGAAAGTGTCAACTTTAGGCATTGAGAGAGACTGGGGAGGGAGTGGATCTAAGGAGAATGGCTTCTTGGTGCCTCCATGCTGGCTTTTCCCTTTTTTGATAGCCCTTGAAGTTACCAGCCCAGGCTCCCTTCTCCCCAGTCAGGCCATTGTGGCTCTATTATTTTCTGCCAGGGTTTTATCTTCCTTTTGTTTTTGCCCAAGATTTGAAGTCCAGAACAGACACCATGAACATCCAATAGAAGGACTACGATTCTCCAGCTTACTTTCTTCCCCGACTTCTCGTTAGTATGCAAGAGAAGGAGGGGCGCCTGGGTGGCTCAGTTGGTTAAGCATCTGACTCTTGATTTCCACTCAGGTCATGATCTCACGATTGTGGGATAAAGGCTTGGCACATTAGGCTTGGCACGGACAGAGAGGAGCCTGCTTGGGATTCTCTCTCCCTCTCTTTCTGTCCCTCCCCCACTTGCATGCACAGGCATGCACACATGAGCTCTCTCCCTCTCTCAAAATAAATAAACATTTATTTTAAAAAAAAGAATGTAAGAGAAGGAGAAAAGCAGCCCATGTCATCCAGGAACTGGCTTGGTTCCCTCAGCTCCTGGTGAACATAAATGTCTTCATAGAATATCAGCATCAAGTAAGACCATGGGATGACCTGGATAAAAGCAAAAACAAGTCCACTCTGTAATCAGATCTGCACACAAAGACATCATCCAAGTCACAAAATATTGGCTATCTCCCATCTCCAGGCCAATATGACAACTGCTGTTTCTTTATTGCTTACAGCTGTAGTTTTGCTCTGGTATTACCTACCTAAAGATGAAATTAATTAAGGTCCCAATCATAAAAGTATTCCTGACTACTGACACACATCATCCTGAACAAAACACTGCTTCTTTTAACCCATCCCTAAAATCAACTAACAAAAGTGCAAAGTCTATATAGAATAAGGCTCTTCTAACACCTTCTTTTGGAGACAGTCCATGGTTCCATGGTGCATTTCTCTCTTGCTGAATGGAGTAATAAATCCAGTTTGTATTTAACTGTTATGTCTGTTCTAAGTAGTATTTGGCTGGTATTGACCTGTGTATAAAATATGAATGTTTACATGGATATAAAGACATAGATACTACTTTATTCTATAAAGCTGAATCTGTTTTGAGCACATTTTTTAGACACATTTTCAATAAAGAATATATACAAGTTTGAGCTGAAAGACCCAGTGGAGACTGACAGGTGGAATGGGATGGATTTGAGGGTCAGTTATTGTGGAGGCAGGGCACACTGTGTATGTGTGTTCATGGGGGTAAAGTTGTGTGGGAGGAGAATAGAATTTGCCCTGATGAAGTAGAGCCTTCAGTGATTGGATCAAAGAGAAGGTGTTTGTGGTTCTGCCTGCCTCTCCACAAAGAGGCTGGTGACCAGACTGTGGAAGAGACCATCACAAGGTTGGTGGCAGGGGGAGTGGAATGTGGTAACACCATAACCCCTGAGGAATCCAAGTGAAGGGATCAGCAGCAATTCATTATGCTGCTATTGCAATTCTTCTGTAAGTTCCATAATTATTTCAAAAGAAATTTTTTTAACTTTATTTTTTATTTTTTAAAATTTACATCCAAATTAGTTAGCATATAGTGAAGCAATGATTTCAGAAATAAATTCCTTAATGCCACTTACCCATTTAGCCCATCCCCCCTCCCACAACCCCTCCAGCAACCCTCAGTTTGTTCTCCATATTTATGAGTCTCTTCTGTTTTTCCCCCTCCCTGTTTATATATTATTTTTGTTTCCCTTCCCTTATGTTCATCTGTTTTGTCTCTTAAAGTCCTCATATGAGTGAAGTCATATGATTTTTGTCTTTCTCTGACTAATTTCACTTAGCATAATACCCTCCAGTTCCATCCACGTAGTTGCAAATGTCAAGATTTCATTCTTTTTGATTGTCGCGTAATTAATACATATATATATATATACCACATCTTCTTTATCCATTCATCCTTCAATGGACATCTGGGCTCTTTCCATACTTTGGCTATTGTTGATAGTGTTGCTATAAACATGGGGGTGCATGTGTCCCTTTGAAGCAGCACACCTGTATCCCTTGGATAAATGCCTAGTAGTGCAATTGCTGGGTCATAGGGTAGTTCCATTTTTAGTTTTTTGAGGAACCTTCATACTGTTTTCCAGAGTGGCTGCACCAGCTTGCATTCCCACCAACAATGCAAAAGAGAACCTCTTTCTCCACATCCTCGCCAACATCTGTTGTTGCCTGAGTTGTTAATGTTAGCCATTCTGACAGGTTTAACGTGGTATCTCACTGTGGTTTTGATTTGTATTTCCCTGATTATGAGTGATGTTGAGCATTTTTTCATGTGTCGGTTGGCCATCTGGATGTCTTCTTTGGAGAAGTGTCTATTCATGTATTTTGCCCATTTCTTCACTGGATTCTTTGGTTTTTTTTGGGTGTTGAGTTTGATAACTTCTTTGTAGATTTTGGATCCTAACGCTTTATCTGATATGTCATTTGCAAATATCTTCTCCCATTCTGTCAGTTGCCTTTTAGTGTTGTTGATTTTTTTCCTTTGCTCTGCAGAAGCTTTTTATTTTGATGAGGTCCCAGTAGTTCGTTTTTCTTTTGTTTCCGTTGCCTCCAAAGATGTGTTGAGTAAGAAGTTGCTGCAGCCAAGATCAAAGAGGTTTTTGCCTGCTTTCTCCTCAAGGATTTTGATGCCTTCCTGTCTTACATTTAAGACCTACATCCATTTTGAGTTTATTTTTGTGTATGGTGTAAGAAAGTGGTCCCAGTTAATTCTTCTGCATGTTGCTGTCCAGTTTTCCCAGCACCACTTGCTGAAGAAACTGTCCTTATTCCATTGGATATTCTTTCCTGCTTTGTCAAAGATTAGTTGGCCATACATTTGTGGGTCCATTTCTGGGTTCTCTATTCTATTCCATTGATCTGTCTGTTCCTGTGCCAGAACCATACTGTCTTGATGATTACATCTTTGTAGTATAGCTTGAAGTCTGGGATTGTGATGCTTCCTGCTTTGGTTTTCTTTTTCAAGATTGCTTTGGCTATTCGGGGTCTTTTCTGGTTCCATACAAATTTTGGGATTATTTGTTCTAGCTCTGTGAAGAATGCTGGTGTTACTTTGATAGGGATTGCGTTGAATATGTAGATTGCTTTGGGTAGTATCGACATTTTAACAATATTTGTTCTTCCTACCCAGGAACATGGAATCTTTTTCCATTTCTTTGTGTCTTCTTCAATTTCTTTCATAAGTTTTCTATACTTTTCAGTGTATAGATTTTTCACCTCTTTGCTTAGATTTATTCCTAGGTATTTTATGGTTTTTTTCTGCAACTGTAAATGGGATCGATTCCTTGATTTCTCTTTCTGTCGCTTCATTGTTGGTGTATAGGAATGCAACCGATTTCTGCCCATTGATTTTATATCCTGCAACTTTGCTGAATTCATGAATCAGTTCTAGCAGTTTTTTGGCAGAATATTTTGGGTTTTCCATATAGAGTATCATGTCATCTGTGAAGAATGCAAGTTTGACCTCCTCCTGGTCTATTTGGATGCCTTTTATTTCTTTGTGTTGTCTGATTGCAGAGGCTAAGACTTCTAATACTATGTTGAATAACAGTGGCGAGAGTGGACATCCCTGTCTTGTTCCTGACCTTAGGGGGAAAGCTCTCAGTTTTTCCCCATTGAAGATGATATTAGTGTTAGGTCGTTTATATATGGCTCTTATGATCTTGAGGTATGATCCTTCTATCCCTACTTTCTTGAGGTTTTTATAAAGAAAGGTTGCTGTATTTTGTCAAATGCTTTCTCTGTATCTATTAAGAGGATCATATGGTTCTTGTCCTTTCTTTTATTGCTGTGATGAATCACGTTGTTTTGTGGATATTGAACCAGCCCTGCATCCCAGGTATAAATCCCACTTGGTCTTGGTGAATAATTTTTAAATGTATTGTTAGATCCCGTTGGCTAATATCTTGTTGAGGATTTTTGCATCCATGTTCATCAGGGAAATTGCTCTATAGTTCTCCTTTTTAGCGGGGTCTCTGTCTGGTTTTGGAATGAAGGTAATGCTGGCTTCAGAGAATGAGTTTGGAAGTTTTCCTTCCATGTCTATTTTTTGGAACAGTTTCAAGAGAATGGGTGTTAATTCTTCCTTGAATGTTTGGTAGAATTCCCCTGGAAAGCCATCTGGCCCTCACTCTTGTTTTTTGGCAGATTTTTGATTACTAATTCGATTTCCTTACTGGCTGTGGGTCTGTTCAAATTTCCTATTTTTTTTCCTGTTTCAGTTTTGGTACTGTATATATTTCTATGAATTTGTCCATTTCTTCCAGATTGCCCATTTTATTGGCATATAATTGCCTATAATATTCTCTTATTATTGTTTTTATTTCTGTTGTGTTGTTTGTGATCTCTCCTCTTTCATTCTTGATTTTACTTATTTGGGTCCTTTCCTTTTTTTCTTGATCTAACTAGCTAGTGGTTTATCAATTTTGTTAATTGTTTCAGAGAACAAGCTTCTGATTTCATTGATGTGTTCTACTGGGTTTTTTTTGGTTTTGATAGCATTAATTTCTGCTCTAATCTTTATTATTTCCTGTCTTCTGCTGGTTTTGGGTTTTCTTTGCTGTTCTTTTTCCAGCTCCTTAAGGTGTAAGGTTAGGTGGTGTATCTGAGATCTTTCTTCCTTCTTTAGGAAGGCCTGGATTGCTATATACTTTCCTCTTATGACCGCCTTTGCTGCGTCCCAGAGGTTTTGGGTTGTGTGCTATAATTTTCATTGACTTACATATAATTTTTAATTTCCTCTTTAACTGCTTGGTTAGCCCATTCATTCTTTAGTAGGATGTTCTTCAGTCTCCAAGTATTTGTTACCTTTCCAAATTTTTTCTTGTGGTTGATTTCAAGTTTCATAGCATTGTGGTCTGAAAATATGTACAGTATGATCTCAATCTTTTTGTACTTACTTAGGGCTGATTTGTGTCCCAGTATATGGTCTATTCTGGAAAACATTCCATGTGCACTGGAGAAGAATGTATATTCTGCTGCTTTAGGATGAAATGTTCTGAATATATCTGTTAAGTCCATCTGGTCCAATGTTTCATTCAAAGCTATTGTTTCCTTGTTGATTGTTTATTATATTGTCCATTGCTGTGAGTGGGGTGTCAAAGTCTCCTACTATTATGGTATTACTATTGATGAGTTTCTTTATGTTTGTGATTAATTGTATATATTTGGGTGCTTCCACATTTGGAGCATAAATGTTTACAATTGTTAGGTCTTCTTGGTCTATAGACCCCTTGATTATGATATAATGCCCTTCTCTGCATCTTTTGCTACAGTCTTTATTTTAAAGTATAGATTGTCTGATATAAGTATGGATACTCTGGTTTTCTTTTGTCAACCATTAGCATGATAGATGGCTCTCCATCCCCTTATTTTCAATCTGTAGGTGTCTTTAGGTCTAAAGTGGGTCTCTTGTAAACAACATATAGATGGATCTTGTTTTCTTATCCATTCTGTTACCCTATGTCTTTTGATTGGAACATTGAGTCCATTGATGTTTAGAGTGAGTACTGAAAGATATGAATTTATTGCCATTATGATGCTTGTAGAGTTAGTGTTTCTGTTGGTGTTCTCTGGTCCTTTCTAATATTTTGTTGCTTTTGGTATATATATATATTTTTTTCATCTTTTCTCCCCTCAGAGAATCTTGCAGGGCTGGCTTAGTGGTCACAAACTCCTTTAATTTTTGTTTGGGAGACTTTTTATCTCTCCTATTTTGAATGACTGGCTTGCTTGATAAAGAATTCTTGGCTGCATATTTTTCTGTTTCAGCACACTGAATATATCCTGCCACTCCTTTCTGGCCTGCCAAGTTTCTGTGGATAGGTCTGCTGCAAACCTGATCTGTCTTCCCTTGTAGTTTAGGGACTTTTTTTCCCTTTCTGCTTTCATGATTCTCTCCTTGCCTGAGTATTTTGTGAATTTGACTATGATATGCCTTGTGGATGGCCGGTTTTTGTTGAATCTAATGGGGGTCCTCTGTGCTTCCTGGATTTTGATGTCTGTGTCTTTCCCCAGGTTAGGAAAGTTTTCCACTATGATTTGCTCACATAACCCTTCTATCCCTATTTCTCTCTCTTCCTCCTCTGGGACCCCCTATGATTCTGATGTTGTTCCTTTTTAATGAGTCACTGACTTCTCTAATTCTTAAATCGTGCTTTTTTGCTTTAATCTCCCTCTTTTTCTCAGCTTCATTATTCTCTATAAGTTTGTCCTCTATATCGCTGATTCTCTGTTCTGCATCGTCCATCCTTGCCACCACTGCATCCATCCATGATTGCAGCTCAGTTATAGCATTTTTAATTTCATTCTGGTTATTTTTCACTTCTTTTATCTCTGCAGAAAGGGATTCTAATCTATTTTCAACTCCAGCTGTTATTCTTATTATCATGATTCTAAATTCTGGGTCAGACATCTTGTTTGTATCTGTGTTGGTTAAATCCCTGGCTGTCATTACTTCATGCTCTTTCTTTTGAGGTGAATTCCTTATTTTTGTCATTTTGAAGGGAGAAATGGAATTAATGAGGTAAAAAAATTGAAATTAAAAAAATTAAAGTTAAAAAAATATTAAAATTAAAAATTAAAAATTAAAACCACACGCACACAAAAATCAGATAGATGATGCTAGATCTTAGGTGTGTTTTGGTCTGGGTGTTTAAAGTGGTTTGACAGATCAGAGAAATGAAAAAAAGAAAAAAAGGGGGGGAGAAAAAAAAAGAAATTGGTTGAAAGTTTGAAAAAATGAATACACTGAAGTAGACTAAAATGAGATGATATGTTAAAATAGAATTTGAAGGGGCGCCTGGGTGGCTTGGTTGGTTGAGCGTCCGACTTCAGCTCAGGTCATGATCTCACGGTCCGTGGGTTCGAGCCCCGCGTCGGGCTCTGTGCTGAAAGCTCAGAGCCTGGAGCCTGTTTCAGATTCTGTGTCTCCCTCTCTCTGTGACCCTCCCCCGTTCATGCTCTGTCTCTCTCTGTCTCAAAAATAAATAAACGTTAAAAAAACAATTTAAAAAATAAAATAGAATTTGAAAAATATATACACAAAAGTAGAGAATATAGTAGAAAAAATTAAAGAAAAATATTTTTAATAAAAATTAAAAATAAATATGAATTTTTCATTTTCTGTATTTAATAAAAAAGCAAAGAAACGAAAAAGAGAAACAAATATAAAAAAAGAAAAGAAAAAAAAAGAAACTGAAAATTGGAAAAAGTGAATACAGTGTAATAGTCTGAAATAAAATGATGGGAGTAAGATAGAATTTGAAAAAATTTACATAAAAGCAAAAAATATAGTAATAAAAATTAAAAATATTTTTAAAGGAAATGGAAAATAAAAATGAACTTTTTCTCTTTCTGCATTCAAGAAAAAGAAATGAAAAAGAGAAAAAAGAAAAAGAAAAAAAAGAAAATTGTTTGAAAATTTGAAAAGGTGAGTACACTGAAGTAGAATAAAATAAAATGATGGAAGTAAAGTAGAATTTGAAAAAATTTACACAAAAGTAAAAAAATAGTAATAAAAATTAAAGACAGATATTTTTAACAAAAATTGAAAATAAAAATGAGTTTTTTTCTATTTCTGTATTCAAGAAAAAGAAAAGAATTGTAAAAGAGAGAAAGGAAAAAGAGAAAAAAAAGAAAGAAAAAAAATTGAATAGATGAACCTGCTAACAGATTGAAATAGGACTCAAATTGCTTCATTTTCCCCTAGAGGTCAGTACATGTAGCTCTTTATAGTCCATAAATTAAGCCAGCAGTGAGGTTTGTGTTCTTGAAGAGCGAAGTTGGCCCAGTTGGTTGGGGCTCGGTGTAAGAGCTCAGCTCTCCACTAGATGGCGCTGCTAGCCTACTGGGGTGGATTCTTGCAGTGTTTGTAGGTGTGCATGCGCATGCGTGGGAGCGGTGAAAATGGCGCCACCCAGCTACCCAGTCTGTTCTCCCAGATCAGCAATCGTGCACTGGTCCTCCATCTTTGGCTCTCATCCATTCCCTGCTTTTCCACTCTCCGGGACCAGGCGCCAGGCAGTACCTCTCTCCCAAGTTTTGCCTCAGATGCAGCTGTTTTCCCTGACCCCTTATTTTGGAAGGACTGAGGCTTTGACCCGTTCCGCCCCTCTTTGGGAGGGTCTCACCGAGCAATGGCCAAATGAGCAATGGCCGAATGTCGTCTGCACCCAGGAACGCCTGCTGGACCCTGCTATTGCTGGTGCCCCGAGACTGCGACCAGGTGCCAGCCTGCCCCCCAAAAAGATCGTGAGAGGGGCGCCTGGGTGGCGCAGTCGGTTAAGCGTCCGACTTCAGCCAGGTCACGATCTCGCGGTCTGTGAGTTCGAGCCCCGCGTCAGGCTCTGGGCTGATGGCTCGGAGCCTGGAGCCTGTTTCCGATTCTGTGTCTCCCTCTCTCTCTGCCCCTCCCCCGTTCATGCTCTGTCTCTCTCTGTCCCAAAAATAAATAAAAAACGTTGAAAAAAAAAAAAAAATTAAAAAAAAAAAAAAAAAAAAAAAAAAAAGATCGTGAGACAGTGTAGCATCAGTGTTTCAGGGATTATGGAAAATCACAACACACATCTGGCACCAGGCTTCACCCTCAACAAACTTGCCCCAGCACCAGCGAATGTGGCTGCCTTCTGGGGTCTGCTGGGACCAGGTGGCTTCAACAGTCTCTACCAAATGTCCTTCCAGCAGTGGAACTGCTTTTCCTCATGTGGCCCGAGAACCTTCTGGACCTCACTCTTCTGTTCCTGGGGATTCACTTTTCCCACCAGAGCACCGCCAGGTATTGAGCTGCAGAGTGGCAGCCATTGCACTCCCCTTGTTTACAGTCTTAATGGGATTTAAGCCCTCTCATTTCTCCTTTCTCCTTTCTCCCTTTTTAGTTTAGTCCCTGTGGCTGTTTCCAATTTTCCACTTTATCTCCAGCTGCTTTTGGGGAGGGGTGCTTTTCCTGTATGCTCCCCCCCCCCCAGTCTCTGTCCTCTGTCCACCTGCAAAAGGGGTTCCCTACTTTTTGTGGCTTCTTGCTCCCCAAGTTCAGCTCTTCATGTCATGTACCTGCTAAATTCAGTGGTTCAGGTTGTGCAGATTTTTGTGTTAATCTTCCAATCAGTTTTCTAGGTATGTAGGATGGTTTAGTGTTGGTCTGGTTGTATTTCATGGATGCGAGACACACAAAAAGCTTTCATTCTGTTCTGCCATCTTGGCTCCTATCCTGTAGGGTTGAATTTCTAAAATTAATACCCACAATCAATCTTATATGAAGCTATTACAAATGCAAGTTGATTTAAAACTCTTGTGGGATGCCTGGGTGGCTCTGTTGGTTCAGTGTTGGATTCTTGGTTTCAGCTCAGATCATGATCTCACAGCTTCATGGTTTCCAGTCCAAAAGAAAATATTTTTTAAATGACCATGTCACTACCATGCCAGTACCTAAGGGACAGCATTAATCTGCATTAAAGAGATTAAACTCCCCTCAAATTCACTTCATTCACAGCTGTGAAACTTCTACTTGCCATCTTCAGTGTCTGAAAGTTATTAAGAAAGCAATGTGGGAATATTCTAGTGATGCCTGATAAGGCTTTGGTGTTGTGAATTATTTCTGGATACTGTGAGACAATGGGGTTTTTTAATTCTATTTCTGCTGAGCACTCTGGAGCCTGACTTCTCTCACCCCAGGCTGGAAGTGTAGGGAGGGAGGGGAGCATTTACTTACACAACTCTATCCCTCTGTCCTCCACTGAAGCCACCTGAACCCCATAGTCACTGCTAAGCTCAGTCTCAAAAACTCAGGAGGTCCAAGTCCCAGTTCCGATTTTCTGTCCTGGCTGCAGGTCTTATAGTTCGTTTCATCCATGCATGTTCCATGGGTCATGCAAAGAGATGTGTGGAAAGAGTTTAGGGATCACCTCAGTGGCTCTTTCCTTCACAAAGTTCTATTGGGAGGGGGCGGTTCATGGCATGTAAGGACATGAAAAATTGCCTTGATCATGACTGTGATTTACCAGATGGTGTTCAAGGTGCTTGGGGGCCATCAGATGCTGGGATTTCCTCTAATGTGTCAGGGAGACAGATCCTTTCTGACAAGCTTGGCTGGAGCATCTTTTAGGACTGGTCTTCGGCAAGTGTTTGGAAGGGGATCATGAGATGAACTGCTCTCCCTGGTTCATCTCAGAGGCTGCCAGGGCAACCATCAAAGGCTGTTCCTTGTAGCTGTGAGGAGGAGTGGCTCTGTGTGGGTTCCCTGGGGCAAAGCACAGCCTGAAGAGCCACCTCAAAGATTCAGACTATGATCCTTAGACACTGTAAGGAAGAACCTGGCCATCCTCATTTAGGCCAAGTCTTTGGGCATCCAAATGAAAGGTAAGCAGGCTGAGATTTCTGGAGGTGACATGACAGGCCCTGGGGAGTTTGACTGGGGGAAGGGAAGCTGGATAGAGCTGCTCTGAGTTGTGTGGGATGGTGTGAGAGTAGTCAGGGCTCAGAGCTCACAGGCATCCCAGGAAGGTGACCAAGGCTGAAGGAGCCATCCTAAGTGAAGGAAGACTATGGGAAGGGTGAATGTTCCTACGGGAACAGAGACCTGGGGTTAATTTGGGAAAGGGAAAGCAGGTCACAAAGAAGACTCCAGGGAGCTAAACTGGGTACAGGGACAGCTCTGACTCAATGAGAAGGGGCTGGGATCCCAAGACAAGGCCTGAGGAGGGCGGAGAGGAGGGGCACTGGAAGGTGAAATGAGGGGAAGGCCCAAGCTGCATGAACAGTTACAAAGGCCTGGAAATACAAGGCAATAAATGGGGACAAAAGACCTTGTCCCAAGGGAGGGGTGAGGCAGAGGGGCTGTGGTGAATCTCAGCAGGGAGAAGGGACTTAGGGAAGTGGTGGGGAGGAGACCAGCCCAGGCACCCAGAGGAGACCTGAGTCCAATGTTGAGGGAGGCCCAGGGGAGGGTAGAGGGGCAGGACTGTCTATACACTGGTGGGGGAATGGGGGTGTCACAGAAGGCCATGCTGTCTATACAGAGAAAACTCAGCCCAGAGGAGCTGATGTCATGAACATTGAGGTGAAGAGAGCAAGAGACATAGGGAGAGCTAAGGTGGGGTTAGAGAAGAGAGACCCATGAAAACCTAAGGCAAAGCAAAGCCCCACGTGGGAAGAAAAAGGTTGGTAGTTAGGGGATCAAAAAGGGGTTAGAAAAGATAAACCAATCACATTGTGGTGATGGCTGGTGCAGGACAAGGAGCTGAGGTGGTGGGGTAAAGTGAAGGGAGTGAAGGGAGTGAAGCCCCCACAGCTGAGGTAGGGAGGTGGGCACAGGTTTGTGTTTGAACAAGTTGGTGAATATCCTGAAGAGTCCTTGAAATTACAATAAAAGTTAAAACAACAACACACATATCATATCACATTTTTGTGTTGGGATTGTTCCCTCCAAGTAGCTTTCATCTTTCCCCAGCTACAGAATGAAATGACCCAGGAATGGCTGCCCTAGAACCATGCCCTTTCTACTTTATCATTTCTTACTGGCATTAATATATCCAACACATTTAGGTAAATCCCACTGGGAGGTGAGCTTAAGCTCCTCCCCGTAGGGAGCATCTGCCTTATTCCTGGGAAGACCCCTGCAACAGGCACCCAGGACATGCTCCCCACTCAACAACTTTGGAAATAGAAGGGAGGCAGTTTTTAATTTAGCCACCAGAGGGCACTCAAAGTTGGTTTTGATCCAGTGACTACAGCTAAAATACAGACAGCATCAGGGAAAATTACTATTTTAGCAGATTAAACTATTAATAAACAGTGTAACATAAAAATATTTAATAAATGAGCTATTAAACATGACAATATAAAAATGAGGTGATGAGGAGTGCTGTACCCAACTGTAAAGGTAGTTCATGGAATATCATAGAGTATTGTTATTCCTAAACATTCATGAAATGCTGAGTACCTATAAAAATTACATTTACAGTGTAAATTCATTAATTCCCATTAAAAATTCATGGAACTAGTCTTATCTCTACTTTGAAGGTGAGAAAACACAGAAAGACACAAAAAGGTCCAGAAACAAGTCCACACAAACAGTTATCAGTGGAATTAGAACCCATGGAGGTTCTCCCCAGAGTCTGGATCTCTAACCACTAGGCTGGTTCCTTTGTTAACTACTGTTAACTCCCCATGAACCTACCTGATCATAGCCCTTTCTCTTCCCTGAGGTCCCAAGACCTTGAATTGGATATTCCTCTCCCTCACACACAACTTGACATTTGCCCACCCCGGCTGCATGGTAGAATCCCTTGCAGAGATTTAAAAATTAACAATGGCTCAATCAGTCTCATCCAGGGATGTGCTCATTTAATTGGTTTGGGATGGGCCCATGGCTTTGGGATTTCTGTCTATATGGGAAAAGTACAAGGTAGCCCAGTTGATTCCCAGGAAATATGTTTCCTTGATGTTTAGGTTCTCAGGGGGAGAAGTGATAGTGTGGCAAAGGTCAATACATTGCCCAGCTCTGGAAGACAAAGCAGGGAGACCCCCTAAATGAAAACTTTGATATTGCTACAGGAGCACTGTATTGTTATTGATAAGAGGGGCTTGTAAGGTGGCTGACAAGTTAGGGGACTTGGGTAGAGTATTTTAAAGTTTATTTATTTTGAGAGAGAGACAGAAGAGAGTGAGTGGGGGAAGGGCAGAGAGAGAGAGAGAGAGAGAGAATTCCAAGCAGGCTCAGTGCTGTGATCATGGAGCCTGATGCAAGGCTCAAACCCGACCAACAGTGAGATCGTGACCTGAGCTGAAACCAAGAGTTGGATGCTTAAGCCACGCAGGCACCCCTACTTGGGTAAAGATTTATTTTGTGAGCTGCAGTGTGAAGCCAGCCCACGGCCTTGCCTGAGGAGACTGGTGGGTAGATAACTCAGGACTGGCCAAGTGTGGTCTCACTCATGGGATGAACTTCTGCCCTCTCCAGGCCCATCTCAGAATCTTCAGGAACAACATCCAAGGAGCTTTCTATACTTTGGGAGGGCAGAACTGCTTGTTGCTCTGGATCCAGGTGGCTTCCCAGGGCCAAGGCAAAGGCCAAAGCCCCACCTGCCAAAGTGTCAGGCTGGCACTGTGCCCCATGACCCCACTAGAAACCTAGCAAGTGGAGTTTAAGATCCTTGTAATGCCACCCCAGGGCACGGAAAGAGCCAGCTGGTGCTAGTCAGGGGATGGATGTTTAAAGCTGAACTTGATTCTGCTGGACAAAAGGAAGAGTCAGGGAAGAGACTGGATCTCTGCACACATGCCCAGTTGTGGGAAGTCTGGGGAGAGATGCAATGACAGGCTTGGTGACGATGGGGTAGGCCACTTGGGGCCAGTGAGGAGATCCTTAGAGGGAAAGGTTAGGAAGGAGTGGGGAGCTGAGCTGAGGTGACCTGAATGGGGTAGGTGAAATGAGAGCAGTTGGACTGACTTGGGAGAAATAGGCAAGAAATGTGGGAGGATAAGGGAGTTGATGGTGGGGAGGAGATGATATGGTGAGGGAGAGAAGAGGGGAAGTACACTAGAAAGGTGGTGGCCA
This sequence comes from Panthera onca, assembly GCF_046562875.1. Taxonomy (NCBI): domain Eukaryota; kingdom Metazoa; phylum Chordata; class Mammalia; order Carnivora; family Felidae; genus Panthera; species Panthera onca. The sequence continues at coordinate 89,418,798 of NC_138341.1, read as the reverse complement.
GAGAGGGACAGGGAATGAGGCAACGGGAAGGAGAGGACCCAGAAGGCAAACTGAGGGAAGAAGAAAGAACTGAGGAGATACTGGAGAGGATAATTGAAAGGGGAGCAAAGGGAAGCAGGTGTGAGGGAGAAATGGTGAAAAAGGGCATAGGAAGTGAGCTGTAGAAGAAGGAGTGATTAGGGAGCAGGGGTTAGATATAAGATGGGTAGAGGAAGAGGATGTGTTTAGAGGGATGGCCATCTCAGGACAGGGAAGGGGATGACTGGTGACAGGGTGGAGAGGCGAACTGAGGCAAACGGAAAAAGGAGAATCACATAAAAGAGAGGTAAACACTTTGGAGGAGAGTGAACTGAAAAGAAAGAAAAGAGGCGTTAAGAGGAAGAGAAGCAATAAAGAGGGGCTGGGAGGTAAACTCTGGGCAAGTTAAATGAGGACTGAGTGAAGCCAAGGGTAAGGCAGTGGAGGTGAGCCATAGGGCATGGTGAACAGAAAGGGCTCTGAATGAGAGAAATGGAGAGTAGAACTGAGGGACAATACGGGAAAGGAAGTGAACTCAGGTGAAACAAGTAGAATTGAGGGCAGGAGGAGTAAGATCAGAAGTAAAACAAACTTTGGAGGAAATGAAAGTTTCAGGATAAGAAGGAAGAATTATTTTGGAAGCAACTCAGTGGGGAGGACATGAAACAAGAAGAGAACTTTTCAGGAAGGGCAGAAGGAAATACATGCCCAGACACTGTGTAATTCCTTGAAAGAGTGTCTGAGACTACCTCTCAGAACAGAGCCAGGCCAAATCTGCTGTTTCTCTGGCTCTCCTCATTCCTACTCCTGTTCCATAAATTTAAAAAGAAAAATATGCTCTCTTCTCCCTCAGCACAATGACCCCACAACCCCACAGCCACACAGAGGTCATGGTGACCTGGTGTGGGACATAACTTGAGAGTTGCTCCTTCATACTTCACACTTCTCCAACTTCACATTAAACATAATTGAGATCTTAATTTTGATGACATTTTGTTCCATTTCATGTGTTACATATGTTATTCATGTCTCCCCTAAACTTTTGGATTACAATGGCCCATGTATGAAAACCCTAGATGGGGAGGTCACTAATTTTGACACTGTGAGGGGGAAAAAACGTTTACTAGATGACTCTCTTATATACCCTTTTTACTTCCCTAAGCAAGAATTGGCTATGTTTTTATTTGTAACAACAACACTTACAGAGAAATACCAAATTAGTTTTGCATAGAGTTTGAGAACTATGCATAGAAAAACTAAGAGGAAATCAAGATTTATAACTCTATGTAAAAAAAAACTTTTATTGTTTTAATTATGAAAAATGATTTAAAATTTCATTTTTGTCTCCTCTATGCATTAAAGCTATTGGTCTATTGTAGACAGGTATTCATGCCAAAAAGGTGCCAAGCAGAACGTCTTCTATCTGCCACATTCAAGGCAAGACTTGCCTGGATGCCCAGCAGCTACCTAGAGCTTCCATATGAGAGCTATTGATAGCCACAAAATGGAACTTGAAATGGCCATGGAAGCAGCTCCGAATCAAGGGTGGACAAACTTAATGGAAGTTAGGCCAAACAGGCCTAAGAGGCCAAGTCAAAACCACAACAGATCAAAACCACATTATACACATATAATATGTATACATATTATACACATATAATTGAAATTAATGTCATCCAGAAAACACTGAACTTTGAGGACCACTTAAACATATTTGGCCCATTTGCCCCATATTTTCATGACAACATATATATAGATGCCTAAGTTACATGTTAACCCTTGTTAACCCAACACATCTGGACACAGAGAAGGAGTTTATTTTATCCACTGAGGCTTGCTCTTAATTCTATTTCCCATCAAATGCAGATGTTACTGTAATTGTTGCATTCATCTGTTAAGGTACATTGACTTTAAAGCCATCCATACATTCTTAGTTCTCTAATCTCCATATTGATTATGTTGTAAGATTTTTCAGAATCACTGTGTGCCCAGAAAAATCTGTGTATGGATTATTTTCTACTCATGGGCAATCCTCCTGGGAGACTATAGAGTTTCCTAACTACAATCTTTGGCCCTATAGATGAGTTCCATATGAGGACACTTTCTTCCACACTCCAAATTCTTAAATCTTCTTTAGTATTAGTGTTTAATTTTTTTCTCCCAGCACTTATCCTATGTCTTTGATATTTCTACTCTAAGTGAACAGTATAATTAGTTATAAGCTTATTAAAATTTATGCTGATTTGTTCTAAGTTGAGAGAATAATCAGAAGTGGCTTTTGATGCTATCAATAATAGCCAAATTATGAAAAGAGCCCAAATGTCCATCAATTGATGAACGGATTAAGAAGATCTGTATCTGTATAGATATAGATAGATGATAGATAGATAGATATTCATTCATCAATGAAAAAGAATGAAGTCTTGCCATTTGCAACAATGTGGATGGAACTGGAGGGTATTATGCTAAGCAAAATAAGTCAGAGATATACATATATCATATGATTTCACTCATATGTGGAATTTGAGAAACTTAACAGATGAACATAGGGGAAGGGAAGAAAAGATAAAAACAGAGAGGGAGGCAACCATAAGAGACTCTTAAATACAAACAACAAACTAAGGATTGGTGGGAGGGGGTTAAATGGGTTATGGGAATTAAGGAGGGCACTTTTCAGGATGAGCACTGGGTGTCATATGTAAGAGATGAACCACTGGGTTCTACTCCTGAAGCCAACACTACACTGTATGCTTATTTAAGAATAATATTTTTTTTAAGTGGCTTTTGAGACAAAAGCCTGAGCTGCCCTCAGGTAGAACTAATTGCTCTTCAGCCTTCAGGTCACTTTCAAGTAAATCAAGATCTTTTATCATGAACTGTAATTTTTTCTTATTTTTAATTTAAAATATTGCCTGTTTGCAGAAGGCTATCAAATATTTATTTTCTTGCCTAACATGAAGATAATTCTATGAATAATAAAAGATTCAGAATTTTAAAAATAGATATCAATAATAATTAAGAAGATATTTTGTAAACATCAATGTTTAAAGATTTGATGGTGTCATAGATGAAATGCACTTATTAAGCAGAAAATTTATAATTTATTTTAATATTTAAATATATAGGTTTACATTACATCAGAAGTAAAATATATAAAACTTAAAATTCATAGTTATCTCAACCTTAATTTTCACAGTAAATGCAATCACAATATTTAGCCACAATATAGATGAAAAGGGCTAACAAATGAAAACCAAACCCTCTCATTTTTTCTCTCCTCTCACCATATATTTTCATGAAAGTTCTTAAAAGTAATGGAATGTTTATAAATTTTTTGATGTTTATTTATTTTTGAGACAGAGACAGAGAGAGACAGAAAGAGAGAGAGCACAAGTGGAGGAGGGGCAGAGAGAGGGAGACACAGAAACCGGAGCAGGCTCCAGGGTCTGCACAGAGGCCAACGTGGGGCTCGAATTCATGAACTGTGAGATCATGACCTGAGCCGAAGTCAGATGCTTAACCTACTGAGTCACCCAGTCTCCCCAGTAATGGAACGTTGAAAAGAAGGACAAAGCCCTCTGATTCATAAGGCCATTATTTTCATATCAGAAGACACAGCTGATTTTTCTAATGCATAGGGAAAAGTGAGGAGACAGAAAAATATATTCCAAATGAAAGAATAGGACAAAATTACAGCAACTAAATGAAATTACAACTAAATGAAACAGAGATTACTAATATGCATGATAAAGAATTCAAAGTAAAGATTCTCACTGGACTTGAGAAAAGCAGATGATGGAGTCAGAGATGAAGAACTCAATAACTGAAATAAAAATGCACTGGAGGGAACCTATGACAGATTAAAGGAGGCAGAATGGATTAGCGAGCTGGACAAGAGCAATAGAAAGCAATTAAATTTAATAGCAAAAAGAAAATAGAATTAAAAATGAGAATAAGTTAAGGGAACTCAGTGGCATCATCAACCAGAATATCATTTGAATTATAGGGATTCCAGAAACAGAGAGAAAAGGTGGGAAAAACTTATTTGAAGAAATAATAGCTGAAAACTCCTGTAAACTAAGGAAGGTAACAGACATCCAGATCCAGGAGGCACAGAAAGGCCCCAACAAAATCAACACCAAGACAGATAATAATTAAAATGTCAAAAAGTAGTGATAAAGAGAGAATTTTAAAAGCATCAAGAAAGATAAGTGATTACATATAAGGGAAATACCATAAGGCTATCAGCTGATTTTTCAGCAGAAACTTTGCACAGCAGAAGGTAGTGACACAATATACTCAAAGTGCTGAAAGAAAAAGCAACTTACAATCAAGACTACTCTATCCAGTATGGATGTCATTCAGAATACAAGGAAAGATAAAAAATTTTCCAGACAAATAAAAGTTAAAGGAGTTTATTGTCACTAAACCAGCTTGACAAGAAATGTTAAGAGAATATTTGAATGGAAATAAAACACCATAATCAAGAGTAAGAAAAATCAGGAAAGGAAAATTGTTTACAGGTACATACAAACATAATAAAAGTTTCATATTAATCACTTATAAAAACAGTACAGAGGTTAAAGTGCAAAAACAGTAAAATCAAATATTTCCATAAAAATCAGTAAAGAAACACACAAAATGAAAGGACATAAAGTATAACAACATATACATAGGAAGGGAGACCTAGGAAGATGGTGGCATAGGAGGACACTGGGCTCACCTCATCCTGCTGATCCCTTAGATTCCACCCACATCTGCCTAAATAACCCAGAAAACTGCCAGAAGACAGCAGAATGGACACTCTGGAGCCAAGCATAGACAAGAGGCCCACAGAAGAGGGTAGGAAGGGCCGAGAGGCGGTGCATGCTACATGTACTGGCGGGAGGGAGCCGGGGTAGTAGAGGGGCAGCTCACCCAGCAAGGAAGAGCCAGCAAAGTCTGGCTTGCAAAAGTGGAGGGGTCAGACTCCATGAGTTCTGACAGCCAATGAGATTTAACATCTGGAATATTAAATGTCAACAGCTCTGCTCTCAGAGAGTGGGGAAGGTGAGAGGATGTTGGGAGGGAGAGTTGTTGAGCCCCAGAAGACAGAGCTCAGCTCGGTGGGGGAAACAAAGGCGCTGGCAAATGCCATTTCCCTCTCCCATCCCCCAGATGAAATTCCAAAGGGAACCAGTTCCCTTGACTGAACTTGCTTGCACCGCGCAAATGCCCAACACTGTGCTTTTGTGGATCCATCCCTCCAATGGACCTGCCTCCCTCCTGATGCTGCAGGCCCCCTCCTGCAGGGGACCACCTATGGCAAAGTGAGCTAAGCCTACCCCTCCTGCCCCTGTGCACCTTGCAGATCCACTCTGTCTAATACACCCTTGGCCAGATCTCATCTAAGCAGCACCACAAGCCTGGCAGTGTGCAAGTAGCCCAGACAGAGGTCACACCACTCCACAGTGAGTCCTGCCCCTGGAGGAGGGGAAGATAAAGAACACGCCAGGCTGACTGTGGCCCCAGAGGTGGGCTGGGGGCAGACATCGGGTCTGACTGCAGCCCCGCCCACCAACACGTTACTCCAGACAGCACAGAGGAAGTGCCCTGCAGTTTGGAGCTACTACAGGGGCTACCCAAAATGATGAAATGGAAGAATTCTCCTCAAAATATACTCCAGGAAGTACCAACAGCTAATGAATTGATCAAAAACGATTTAAGCAATAAAACAAAACAAGAATTTAGAATAATAGTCATAAAATTAATTGCTGGGCTTGAAAAAAGCATACAGGACAGCAGAGAATCTATTGCTACGGAGACCAAGGGACTAAAAATTAGTTATGAGGAGCTAAAAAATGCTATAAATGAGGTACAAAATAAAACGGTGGTACCAATAGCACAGATTGAAGAGGCAGAGGAAAGAATAGGTCAATTAAAAGATAAAATTATGGAAAAAGAGGAAGCTGAGAAAAATAGAGATAAAAATACAGGAATATGAGGGGAGAATTAGAAAACTAAGTGATGTAATCAAACAAAACAATATCAGTATCATAGGAATTCCACAAGAAGAGAGAGAGAAAGGGGCTAAGGCGTACTTGAACAAATCATAGCTGAGAACTTCCCTGATCTGGGGAAGGAAAAAGGCATTGAAATCCAAGAGGCACAAAGAACTCCCTTCAGAAATAACTTGAATTGACCTTCTGCACGACATATCATAATGAAACTGGCAAAATACAAGGATAAAGAGAAAATTCTGAAAGCAGCTAGGGATAAACAGGCTCTAACTTACAAAAGTAGACACATAAGAATAGTAACAGACTTATCTACTGAAACTTGGCAGGCCAGAAAGGAATGGCAGGAAATCTTCAATGTGATGAACAGAAAAATTATGCAGCCAAGAATCCTTTATCCAGCAAGTCTGTCATTCAGAATACAAGGAGAAATAAAGGTTTTCCCAAACAAAAACTGCAGGAATTCATCACCACTAAGCCAGCCCTACAAGAGATACTAAGGGGGATTCTGTGAGTGAAATGTTGCAAGGACCACAAAGTACCAGAGACATCACTACAAGCATGAAACCTACAGACATCACAATGACTCTAAACCCATATCTTTCTATAATAACACTGAATGTAAATGGACTAAGTGCATCAACCAAAAGACATAGGGTATCAGAATAGATAAAAAACAAGACCCATCTATTTGCTGTCTACAAGAGACTCATTTTAGACCTGAGGACACCTTCAGATTGAAAGTGAGGGGATGGAGAACCATCTATCATGCTACTGGAAGCCAAAAGAAAGCTGGAGTAGCCATACTTATATCAGACAAACTAGACTTTAAATTAAAGGCTGTAACAAGAGATGAAGAAGGATATTTTATAATAACTACAGGGTCTATCCATCAGGAAGAGCTAACAATTATAAATGTCTATGTGCCGAATATGGGAGCCCCCAAATATATAAAACAATCACAAACATAAGCAACCTTATTAATAAGAATGTGGTAATTGCAAGGGACTTTAATACTCCACTTACAACAATGGATAGATCATCTAGACACAGGATCAATAAAGAAACAAGGGCCCTGAATGATACATTGGATCAGATGGACTTGACAGATATATTTAGAACTCTGCATCCCAAAGCAACAGAATATACTTTCTTCTCAAGTGCACATGGAACCTTCTCCAAGATAGATCACATACTGGGTCACAAAGCAGCCCTTCATAAGTATAAAAGAATTGAGATCATACCATGCATACTTTCAGACCACAATGCTATGAAGCTTGAAATCAACCACAGGAAAAAGTCTGGAAAACCTCCAAAAGCATGGAGGTTAAGGAACACCCTAATAGAGAATTAATGGGTCAACCATGCAATTAGAGAAGAAATTAAAAAATATATGGAAACAAATGAAAATGAAAACACAACAATCCAAATGCTTTGGGATGCAGCAAAGGCGGTCCTGAGAGGAAAATACATTGTAATCCAGGCCTATCTCAAGAAACAAGAAAAATCCGGAATACACAATCTAATAGCACACCTAAAGGAAATATAAGCAGAGCAGCAAAGACACCTCAAACCTAGCAGAAGAAGAGAAATAATAAAATCAGGGCAGAAATAAACAATACAGAATCCAAAAAACAGTAGAACAGATCAATGAAACCAAAAGTTGGCTTTTGGAAAAAATAAACAAAATTGATAAACCTCTAGCCAGGCTTCTCAAAAAGAAAAGGGAGATGACTGAAATAGATAAAATCATGAATGAAAATGGAATTATTACAACCAATCCCTCAGAAATACAAGCAATTATCAGGGAATACTATGAAAAATTATATGCCAACAAACTGGACAACCTGGAAGAAATGGACAAATTCCTAAACACCCACATGCTTCCAAAACTCAAACAGGAAGAAATAGAAAACTTGAACAGACCCATAACCAATGAAGAAATTGAATCAGTCATCAAAAATCTCCCAACAAATAAGAGTCCAGGACCAGAAGGCTTTCGAGGGGAATTCTACCAGACATTTAAAGCAGAGATAATACCTATCCTTCTCAAGGTATTCCAAAAAATAGAAAGGGAAGGAAAACTTCCAGATTCATTCTATGAAGCCAGCATTACTTTGATTCCTAAATCAGACAGACACCCAGTAAAAAAAGAGAACTACAGGCCAATATCCCTGATGAATATGGATGCAAAAATTCTCAATAAGACAATAACAAATAGAATTCAACAGCATATAAAAAGAATTATTCACCACGATCAAGTGGGATTCATTCCTGGGATGCAGGGCTGGTTCAACGTTCACAAATCAATCAATGTGTTACATCACATTAATACAAGAAAAGATAAGAACCATATGATCCTGTCAATAGATGCAGAAAAAGCATTTGACAAAATTCAGCATCCTTTCATGATAAAAACCCTCGAGAAAGTCGGGATAGAAGGAACATACTTAAACATCATAAAAGCCATTTATGAAAAGCCCACAGCTAATATCATCCTCAATGGGGAAAAACTGAGAGCTTTCTCCCTGAGGCCAGACACATGACAGGGATGTCCACTCTCACCACTGGTGTTGGAAGTTCTAGCATCAGCAATCAGACAACAAAAGGAAATCAAAGCCATCAAAATTGGCAAACATGAAGTTAAGCTTTCACTTTTTGCAGATGACATATTATACATGGAAAACCCAATAGACTCCACCAAAAGTATGCCACAATTTATACATGAATTCATCAAAGTCGCAGGACACAAAATCAATTGCATTCTTATACATTAATAATGAAGCAACAAAAAGACAAATAAAGAAACTGAGCCCATTCACAATTGCACCAAGAAGCATAAAATACCTAGGAATAAATCTAACCAAAGATTTAAAAGATCTGTATGCTGAAAACTATAGAAAGCTTATGAAGGAAATTGAAGATATAAAGAAATGGAAAAACATTCCATGCTCATGGATTGGAAGAACAAATATTGTTAAAATGTCAATACTACCCAAAGCAATCTACACATTCAATGCAATCCCAATCAAAATTGCACCAGCATTCTTCTCGAAGCCAGAACAAGCAATACTAAAATTCGTATGGAACCACAAAAGGCCCCGAATAGCCAAAGTAATTTTGAAGAAGAAGACCAAAGCAGGGGGCATCACAATCCCAGACTTTAGTCTCTACTACAAAGCTGTAATCATCAAGACATCATGGTATTGGCACAAAAACAGACACATAGACCAATGGAATAAAACAACTGACAAACTACAGCACCCATTCATTATTAAAACTCCTAACAAAGTAGGTTTAGAGGGGATATACCTCAACATAACAGCAGAAATGTTTTTAAAACCCACAGCCAACATCCTACTCAATGATGAAAAACCAAGAGTTTTTCTTCTAAGATCAGGAATAAGACAAGGATGTCCACTCTCACCACTTTTATTCAACATAGTACTAGACATCCTAGCTATAGCAATCAGATCAGGAAAAGAAATAAAGGGCATCTAAATTGGTAAGGAAAAAGTAAAACCGTCACTATTTGTATATAGCATGATACTACATAGATAAAGTCCTAAGGACCCCAGGAAACAAACAAATACCTACTAGAACTGATAAATTCAATAAAGTTGCAGGATATAAAATTAATGTACAGATAAGCTGAATATCTATACACTAATAATGAACTAGGAGAAGGAGAAATTAAGAAAATAATCCCATTTCCAATTGCAATGAAGATGAAAAAAAAAGACACCTAGGAATAAATTTAACCAAAGAGGTTTAACACCTGAACTCTGAAAAGTATAAAAACAGTGAAATAAGCTGAAGATGACACAAAATATGGAAAGACATTCCATGGTCATGGATTGGAAGGATTAATATTGTTAAAAACGCCATACTACACAAAGCAATCTACACATTTAATGCAGTCCCTATCAAAATTACCAACAGCATTTTCAACAGAACTAGAACTAACAAACTTAAAATTTATATGGAGCCAAAAATACCTTGCTTGAATAGCCTAAACACTCTTGAAAAAGAAAAGCAAAGCTGGAAGTATCACAATTCCAGATTTAAATTTATACTACAAACCTATAGTAATCAAAACTGTATGGTAGGAAACCCAGAAAATCCAACAACTATATGGTCAATCATCTTCAACAAAGGATGCAAGAATATCCAACGAAAAAAGACAGTCACTTTAACAAATGTTGCTGGGAAAACTGGACAGCTCCATGCAAAAGAATGAAACCGGACCACTTTTTACCATACACAAAAATAAACTCAAATGGATTAAGGACCTAAATATGAGACCTGAAACCATAAAAATCCTAGAAGACAGCACAAACAAATAATTTCTCTGACATAAGCCATAACATTTTTTTAGATATGTGTTCTGAGGGAAGGGAAATGATATATGATCCTTTTAATGCATTGCTGAATTTCGTTTCCTAATATCTTGTTAAGGATTTTTGCTAAGTGCACATTAGGAATATTGGCCTTTTCTCTTTTTCTTGTGGAATTCTTGTCTGGTTTGGGTATCAAAGTAATTCTGGTCTCATAAAATGAGTTTGGAAGGGTTCTCTCCTCTTATTTTTTTGAAGAGTTTGAGAAGGATTGGTATTAATTCCTTTTTTAATATTTTGTAGAATTCACCTGTGAAGCCATTTGGTCTTGGACTTCTGTTTGGAAGTTTTTTATTACTAATTCAATCTGCTCACTAGTAATCTGTCCAGATTTTTTATTTCATCATAATTCATTCTTAGCAGGTTGTATGTTTCTAGAAATGTATTAATTTCCCTTAGGTTGCCCAATTTGTTGGTGTATAATTGTTCATAATAGTTTCCTACAATCTTTTGCATTTCTCTGGTATCATTTTTTCAATCTGCTCTTTTGTTTTTTTATTTGAGTTCTGTCTCTCCCTCTCTATCTCTCTTTCTTCACTTTTTTTTTCCTTTGGTGAGTCTAGATAAAGACTTGTCAATTTTATTTATTTTCAGAAAGCCAGCTCTTAGTTTCATTGGCTTCTATTGTCCCCTTAGTCTTCTTTCATTTTTTCAGCTCTAATGTTTGTCATTTATTTCCTTGTAATAACTTTGGCTTTTATGTATTCATCTCTTTCTAGTTCTGTGAGGGGTAAAATTAGATTATTTATTTGAGATTCTTCTAGTTTCTTGAGGTTTTCATTTATTGCTATGAATGTGTGGTATTTTAAATCAATTTTGTTAACAGAAACGAACACTACATTCAGCCCAAAACTAATTAAAACAAAACCCAAATACATCATGAGATTTCCTAAATGTGTCCTCACACCTTTCTTTAAGAAATTAAGAAAGCAATGAATGAACAAAATGAGAAGTTTAACAAAGGAATGGAAACCATAAAAAAACCCTGAAAATTCTAGAGCTGAAGAATACAATGATGCAAAAGAAAGAATCAATTAACTAGAAGAGAGTACATTAAAATGGTCTAGTCACAAAATCGAAACAAAAACTAATGAAAAAAGTGAAGAAAGCCTATGGAACCTATGGCCAACATCCAAAGGAAATTATCTCTGCATTATTAGAATCCTAAGAGAAGAGAAAGAGAAAGGGACAGAAAGTATATTTAAAGCAACAACGGCTGGAAACTTCCTAAACCTGGAGAGAGAAATGGATATCCAGATCCATGAGGCTCAAAAGACCACAAAGAGATGAACCTGAATAGAGCTACACCAAGACACATCATAATTAAATTGTAAAAATTGAAAGACAAATAATTTTGAAAGCATCAGGTGAGAAGAGAAATTACATACAAGGGAATATCCATGAGCCTATCATGGATTTCCCAACAGAAACTTTTCAGGCCAAGAAAGAATTTATTGATATATTAAAATATTGAAAGAGAAAAACTGTCAACCAAGAATGCTCTATCTGACAAAGCTGTCCTTCAGAAATAAAGGAAAGATAAAGACTTCTCCAAACAACAAAAGCTGAATGAGTTCCTCACTATAAGACCTGCCTTACAAGAAGAATTAACATCTAGATTACCTAAATTCTTTCAAAAATGTCAACGAAGGGAGAAATCACAAACACATTTTAGGAGGCCAGCATCACCTTGATACCAAAGCCAGATAAGAAGATTACAAGGAAAGAAAACAATATACTGGTATCCCTGATGAATATAGATGAAAAAAGTTTCCTTAAATATTAACAAACTGAACTCAGCAGTACTTTAAAGGATTATACACCATGATCAAATGGGATTTGTCCATGGGAATCAACGATGGTTCGACATGTGCAAACCAATCACTGTAACACATCAGATTATTAGAATGAAAGATAAAAACCACACAAATGTCAATAGGTTCAGAAAAATCATTTGACATGGATTTGACAAATACAACACAATAAAGCCCATATATGGCAAACCATCAGCTAACATCATACTCAATGGTGAAATATTAAAAACTTCATTTTGGATCAGGAACAAGAGAAGGATGCCCACTCTCAACACTCCTATTCAATATAGTATAGAAGTCCTAGCTAAGGCAATCAGGCAAAACAAAGAAATAACATGCATCAGAATTGTAAAGGAAGAAATAAAGATATCTTAATTTGCAGATGACATTATTTTATATATAGAAATCCAATAGAGATTTTAAAATAAAAAAAACCTGTTAGATCTAATCAATGAATTCAATAAAGTTGCAAAATATAAAATAAATGTACAAATATCAGTAGCATTGCTATACACCAACAACAATCTTAAAAAGATATAAAGAAAATAATACCATTTACATTGGAATAAAAATAAAATACTTAGAAATAAATTTAATCAAGGAGATGAAAGATCTGTACACTGAAAATTATAAGATACTGATGACAGTTATTTAAAAAACCACAAATAAATTGAATAATATTCCATGTTTATGAATTGAAAGAAATAATATCGTTAACATGCCCACATTACAAAAAAACCCTCTATAGACTCCTATCAAGATTCTTTTAAGGAAGAATGGGAAACCCTGCTAAGAATGGATTATAGGTAGAGTAAAAAAGAACTTGTAGTAAAGTAAGTTAGGCGACAGAAAATAGGTAGTTACAGGGAAGGGTGGAGGTATCTAGAAGCCAAAAGGGGTGGTGGATCTACTAGGATGGTTAGTAAGGGAGTGACTATTGGTTCACTTTCCCTTTTCTGTGCCCTCCCCCAGACTCAAGAGCAATTTGTGACTGTTCCACTTTGTGATGTAGGCTTGGATCTCTACACTGAACCATGCATTCTCTGTTCTCAGTTGCTGAGGCAGCAGCATACTTCAGATTATGAAGAATTGATGAGTGGTTTCATCTGTATTTTGTTGAGTCCTGGGGCTTTGATCCTATCTTTGGTTATTTCGCACAGGATTAGGATCTTCTGAGATCCAACTTTATTCAGTGCCTTCCATATTAAGCAAGGTTTGGAAAAAAACAGAGACATAAATTTGTTAAGAAAACCCTATTTTCAGCCCACTGAAAGAAATGAACTATTTTATCTTTCTTTCCACTCTTCTAAGTTGATTACTGGACCATAGAGACCCCAGGAGGAGTAACTTGAAGGAAATGTTCTAATGAACATCATAGATCTAGAGGAACAGGCCAAGCAAGACAAAAGTTGAAGTGGGAACCAACCAGGGCTTCTGCACAAAGTGCACAGACCACCCTCCTGGGTGTAGTCAGGGTGCCAGGGTAAAACCACAAACACTATGATTCAGGGTTTATGAATTGGCTTATTAAGTGAACACAGAACACTTGAGAGCAGGCTCTCAGCACTTGCTTATCAGCCACTTCCCCTTCTCAGTTATCTCTGGGCCAAGGATCTCATGTGTACTATGGCTGACCTAAAGAGACTCTGATCAGACACTCTCTGTCAGTTCCCAGAATGCGCATACACATTTCCTTTTTTTTAATTTTTAATTTTTAATTTTTTCAATATATGAAGTTTATTGTCAAATTGGTTTCCATACAACACCCAGTGCTCATCCCAAAAGGTGCCCTCCTCAATACCCATCACCCACCCTGCCCTCCCTCCCACCCCCCATCAACCCTCAGTTTCTTCTCAGTTTTTAACAGTCTCTTATGCTTTGGCTCTCTTCCACTCTAACCTCTTTTTTTTTTCCTTCCCCTCCTGCATGGGTTTCTGTTAAGTTTCTCAGGATCCACATAAGAGTGAAACCATATGGTATCTGTCTTTCTCTGTATGGCTTATTTCACTGAGCATCACACTCTCCAGTTCCATCCATGTTGCTACAAAGGGCCATATTCATTCTTTCTCATTGTCACATAGTACTCCATTGTGTATATAAACCACAATTTCTTTATCCATTCATCAGTTGATGGACATTTAGGCTCTTTCCACAATTTGGCTATTGTTGAGAGTGCTGCTATAAACATTGGGTACAAGTGCCCCTATGCATCAGTACTCCTGTATCCCTTGGGTAAATTCCTAGCAGTGCTATTGCTGGGTCATAGGGTAGGTCTATTTTTAATTTTTTGAGGAATCTCCACAATGTTTTCCAGAGTGGCTGCACCAGTTTGCATTCCCACCAACAGTGCAAGAGAGTTCCCGTTTCTCCACATCTTCGCCAGCATCTATAGTCTCCTGATTTGTTCATTTTGGCCACTCTGACTGGAGTGAGGGGATATCTGAGTGTGGTTTTGATTTGTATTTCCCTGATGAGGAGCGATGTTGAGCATCTTTTCATGTGCCTGTTGGCCATCTGGATGTCTTCTTTAGAGAAATGTCTATTCATGTTGTCTGCCCATTTCTTCACTGGATTACTTGTTTTTCAGGTGTGGAGTTTGGTGAGCTCTGTATAGATTTTGGATACTAGCCCTTTGTCCGATATGTCATTTGCAAATATCTTTTCCCATTCCGTTGGTTGCCTTTTAGTTTTGTTGGTTGTTTCCTTTGCTGTGCAGAAGCTTTTTATCTTCATAAGGTCCCAGTAGTCCATTTTTGCTTTTAATTCCCTTGCCTTTGGAGATGTGTCAAGTAAGAAACTGCTGAGGCTGAGGTCAGAGAGGTCTTTTCCTGCTTTCTCCTCCAGGGTTTTGATGGTTTCCTGTCTCACATTCAGGTCCTTTATTCATTTTGAGTTTATTTTTGTGAATGGTGTGAAAAGTGGTCTAGTTTCAATCTTCTGCATGTTGCTGTCCAGTTCTCCCAGCACCATTTGTTAAAGAGACTGTCTTTTTTCCATTGGATATTTTTTCCTGCTTTGTCAAAGATTAGTTGGTCATACGTTTGTGGGTCTAGTTCTGGGGTTTCTATTCTATTCCATTGGTCTATGTGTCTGTTTTTGTGCCAATACCATGCTGTCTTGATGATATCAGCTTTGTAGTAGAGGCCAAAGTCTGGGATTGTGATGCCTCCTGCTTTGGTCTTCTTCTTCAAAATGACTTTGGCTATTTGGGGCCTTTTGTGGTTCCATATGAATTTTAGGATTGCTTGTTCTAGTTTCAAGAAGAATGCTGGTGCAATTTTGATTGGGATTGCATTGAATGTGTAGATAGCTTTGGGTAGTATCGACATTTTGACAATATTTATTCTTCCAATCCATGAGCATGGAATGTTTTTCCATTTCTTTATATCTTCTTCAATTTCCTTCATAAGCTTTCTATAGTTTTCAGCATACAGATCTTGTACATCTTTGGTTAGATTTATCCCTAGGTATTTTATGCTTCTTGGTGCAATTGTGAATGGGCTCAGTTTCTTTATTTGTCTTTCTGCTGCTTCATTATTAGTGTATAAGAATGCAACTGATTTCTGTACATTGATTTTTTATCTTGCAACTTTGCTAAATTCATGTATCAGTTCTAGCAGACTTCTGGTGGAGTCTATCGGATTTTCCATGTATAATATCATGTCATCTGCAAAAAATGAAAGCTTGACTTCATCTTTGCCAATTTTGATGGCTTTGATTTCCTTTTGTTGTCTGATTGCTGATGCTAGAACTTCCAACACTATGTTAGACAACAGCGGTGAGAGTGGACATCCCTGTCGTGTTCCTGATCTCAGGGAAAAAGCTCTGTTTTTCCCCATTGAGGATGATGTTAGCCGTGGGCTTTTCATAAATGGTTTTTATGATCTTTGAGTATGTTCCTTCTATCCCGACTTTCTCGAGGGTTTTTATGAAGAAAGGTTGCTGAATTTTGTCAAAGGCCTTTCAGAAAAGGATCATATGGTTCTTATCTTTTATTAATGTGATGTATCACGTTGATTGATTTGCGAATGTTGAACAAGCCCTGCATCCCAGGAATGAATCCCACTTGATCATGGTGAATAATTCTTTTTATATGCTGTTGAATTCGATTTGCTAGTATCTTATTGAGAATTTTTGCATCCATATTCATCAGGGATATTGGCCTGTAGTTCTCTTTTTTTTACTGGGTCTCTGTCTGGTTTAGGAATCAAAGTAATGCTGGCTTCATAGAAAGAGTCTGGAAGTTTTCCTTCCCTTTCTATTTTTTGGAATAGCTTGAGAAGGATAGGTATTATCTCTGCTTTAAACGTCTGGTAGAACTCCCCTGGGAAGCCATCTGGTCCTGGACTCTTATTTGTTGGGAGGTTTTTGATGACTGATTCAATTTCTTTGCTGGTTATGGATCTGTTCAAACTTTCTATTTCCTCCTGATTGAGTTTTGGAAGAGTGTGGGTGTTTAGGAATTTGTCCATTTCTTCCAGGTTGTCCAGTTTGTTGGCATATAATTTTTCATAGTATTCCCTGACAATTGCTTGTATTTCTGAGGGATTGGTTGTAATAATTACATTTTCATTCATGATTTTATCTATTTCAGTCATCTCCCTTTTCTTTTTGAGAAGCCTGGTTAGAGGTTTATCAATTTTGTTTATTTTTTCAAAAAAACCAATTCTTCGTTTCGTTGATCTGCTCTACAGTTTTTTTAGATTCTATATTGTTTATTTCTGCTCTGATCTTTATTATTTCTCTTCTTTTGCTGGGTTTAGGCTGCCTTTGCTGTTCGGCTTCTATTTCCTTTAGGTGTGCTGTTAGATTTTGTATTTGGGATTTTTCTTGTTTCTTGAGATAGGCCTGGATTGCAATGTATTTTCCTCTCAGGACTGCCTTCGCTGCGTCCCAAAGCGTTTGGATTGTTGTGTTTTCATTTTCATTTGTTTCCATATATTTTTTAATTTCTTCTCTAATTGCCTGGTTGACCCACTCATTCATCAGTAGGGTATTCTTTAACCTCCATGCTTTTGGAGGTTTTCCAGACTTTTTCCTGTGGTTGATTTCAAGCTTCATAGCATTGTGGTCTGAAAGTATGCATGGTATGATTTCAAGTCTCGTATACTTATGAAGGGCTGCTTTGTGACCCAGTATGTGATCTATCTTGGAGAAGGTTCCATGTGCACTCGAGAAGAAAGTATATTCTGTTGCTTTGGGATGCAGAGTTCTAAATATATCTGTCAAGTCCATCTGATCCAGTGTATCATTCAGGGCCCTTGTTTCTTTATTGACCATGTGTCTAGATGATTTATCCATTGCTGTAAGTGGGGTGTTAAAGTCCCCTGCAATTACCACATTCTTATCAATAAGGTTGCTTATGTTTGTGAGTAATAGTTTTGTATATTCGGGGGCTCCTGTATTCAGCGCATAGACATTTATAATTGTTAGCTCTTCCTGATGGATAGACCCTGTAATGTCCTTCTTCATCTCTTGTTACAGCCTTTAATTTAAAGTCTAGTTTGTCTGATATAAGTATGGCGACTCCAGCTTTCTTTTGACTTCCAGTGGCATGATAAATAGTTCTCCATCCCCTCACTCTCAATCTGAAGGTGTCCTCAGGTCTAAAATCAGTCTCTTGTAGACAACAAATAGATGGGTCTTGTTTTTTTATCCATTCTGATACCCTATGTCTTTTGGTTGGCGCATTTAGTCCATTTACATTCAGTGTTATTATAGAAAGATATGGATTTAGAGTCATTGTGATGCACGTAGGTTTCATGCTTGTAGCGATGTCTCTGGTACTTTGTCTCACAGGATCCCCCTTAGGATCTTTTGTAGGGCTGGTTTAGTGGTGACGAATTCCTTCAGTTTTTGTTTGTTTGGGAAGACCTTTATCTCTCCTTCTATTCTAAACGACAGACTTGCTGGATAAAGGATTCTCGGCTGCATATTTTTTTCTGTTCATCACATGGAAGATCTCCTGCCATTCCTTTTTTGCCTGCCAAGTTTCAGTAGAGAGATCAGTCACGAGTCTTATAGGTCTTCCTTTATATGTTACAGCACGTTTATCTCTAGCTGCTTTCAGAATTTTCTCTTTATCCTTGTATTTTGCCAGTTTCACTATGATATGTTGTGCAGAAGATTGATTCAAGTTCCGTCTGAAGGGAGTTCTCTGTGCCTCTTGGATTTTAATGCCTTTTTCCTTCCCCAAATCTGGGAAGTTCTCAGCTATGGTTTCTTCAAGTACACCTTCAGCACCTTTCCCTCTGTCTTCCTCCTCTGGAATACCAATTATGCGTATATTATTTCTTTTTAGTGTATCACTTAGTTCTCTAATTTTCCCCTCATACTCCTGGTTTTTTTTAGTCTCTCTTTTTCTCAGCTTCTTCTTTTTCCATAATTTTATCTTCTAGTTCACCTATTCTCTCCTCTGCCTCTTCAATACGAGCCGTAGTTGTCTCCATTTTATTTTGCAGTTCATTGATAGCATTTTTTAGCTCCTCCTGGCTGTTCCTTAGTCCCTTGATCTCTGTAGCAAGAGATTCTCTGTTGTCCTTGATACTGTTTTCAAGCCCAGCGATTAATTTTATGACTATTATTCTAAATTCACTTTCTGTTATCTTGTTTAAATCATTTTTGATCAGTTCGTTAGCTGTTGTTATTTCCTGGACATTTTTCTGAGGGGAATTCTTCTGTTTGGTCATTTTGGATAGTCCCTGGAGTGGTGAGGAACTGCAGGGCACTTCTCCTGTGCTGTCTTGAATAACTTGCGTTGGTGGGCGGGGCCACAGTCAGACCTGACGTCTGCCCCCAGCCCACCGCTGGGGCCACAGTCAGACTGGTGTGTGCCTTCTCTTCCCCTCTCCTAGGGGCGGGATTCACTGTGGAGTGGCGTGGCCCGTCTGGGCTACTTGCACACTGCCAGGCCTGTGGTGCTGGGGATCTGGTATATTAGCTGGGGTGGATCGGCAATGTGCACAGGGGCGGGAGGGGCAGGCTCAGCTCGTTTTTCCTTCAGAGATCTGCTTCAGGAGGGTCCCTGTGGCACCAAGAGGGAGTCAGACCCGCCGCTGGAGGGATGGATCCGCAGAAGCACAGCGTTGGTTGTTTGCGTGGTGCAAGCAAGTTCCCTGGCAGGAACTGGTTCCCTTTGGGATTTTGGCTGGGGGATGGGTGAGGGAGATGGTGCTGGCGAGTGCCTTTGTTCCCCACCAAGCTGAGCTCTGTTGTCCAGGGCTCAACAACTCTCCCTCCTGTTGTCCTCCAGTCCTCCCATTCTCCAAGCAGAGCTGTTAGCTTATAACCTTCCAGATGTCAAGTCCCCCTTGCTGTCGGAACACACTCTGTCTGGCCCCTCCACTTTTGCAAGCCAGACTCGGGGGGTCTGCTTGGTTGGTGGGCTGCCCCTTTGCCCTGACTCCCTCCTGCCAGTCCTTGTAGCCTGCACCGCCTCGTTGCCCTTCCTACCCTCTTCCATGGGCTTCTTGTCTGCGCTTGGCTCCGGAGACTCCATTCTGCTAGTCTTCTGGCTGTTTTCTGGGTTATTTAGGCAGGTGTATGTGGAATCTAAGTGATCAAAAGGACACGTGGTGAGCCCAGCATCCTCCTACGCCACCATCTTCTCAGGATTCTCCCACATTTCTGATTATCTGAGATCTGTGCCCTTCTGCAGCAGAGGACTACTGACAGAGATATTAATTGAGGACCAAAGAAATGTGTTTTTATCTGAGTTTTGCAGATAAGCATAGAGTAAAATATTCCCATCCACTTTAAAAATGAATGTCATGGTAATAATGCCAACCTCAACAAAAGTAACCTAGAAAGATAGTTTATTCATTGATAATGCATGTGTGCTGCTTCTTTAGAATGCAGTGCAGTAATAGGAAGAGAAACAAGGTAGGAGTTTTAAAAGCTAAGGTTTACCTTCCAGACTCCCTAGCCTGTCCCAGATTTAACCTTAATGTTTTCTTTCCAAGAGGTTTCAGGTCTACAATTGCTGAGGACTAAGGTTCCCAGAGATGATCCACCTCAGAAATGACTAAGAAGACGTTCAGAGGAAGGGGCACTTCTCATCCATGTTCTTTCCCTCTTGTGAGTTATACAGTGATGAAGCTGGACAACAAACTTTGCCCACAGACAGCAGTTGCCCTTAAGAGGTGGTATAAAAAGGAATATTGGTTGGTGTTACAGAGAAAATTTTCTGATCTTTACTTGGAGAAGTTGTTATAATTCTAGATTCTTACTTCTTTGAGAGAGCTTCTGGTCTGCAAAACTCACAGGATTACCCAGGACAATGAGCTTGGAAGCATTTTATAAATGACATAGTGGGCTTTCATATTCTTGGCACTGACTCTTTTATTTTGAATACTAATCCCTTGGGGGGAGAGTTTCAAGATCTCAAGGTCTAATCGTGAAAAAGTATATTCTCAATTGCATATTCCAAAGCCTCCTATAGATCCCTTGCTTCTACCTTCACTCAGTGTAACCCCCGTTCCTCTTCTCCCAGCTTGCAGAGCTTGCCTTAAAGGGACTAAGGTGCTGGACTGGCATCCTCTTTGTAAAAGCTGATTACTCTCTTCCTACCTTGCCCCAGGCCCAGGTGCAGCATTTGTTTGATATGAGAGGCAGAACATAAAGGGTGGGAAATGTGCAAGGAAGCCTTGGGGTGAGGAATTGAGAGGTACTATGAAGTCAGGATGTTAGGGAATGTGATCTCTACCAAGCTTTCCAGACCTGCTTGTCCTCATTCTGCTTCTCAGTCCCTTTAGATCCTTCTGAGGATCAAATACAAGTGCAAGCTCTCTTTTGAGAGTAGTTTTCTAGAGCAGTTACAGCAGGATCCATGCTCTCAGCAACTGTCAGTAAAACCCTGGAAGTAAAACATTCTGCCATGCAGGAAGTCAGGGGAAGATGTTGCTCTCTCCCATCACTTTTGGGGTCCAAAGCATCATCACTCCCTCTGGTATTTTTACCTGTAGCCTCCACCCTCTCACTGAACTGTGCTAACCTCTCACATTTCATTTTATCACTGCCAACAATGCCTGCCTCTCTGCCTACAGACTCTTTTACTCTTGAATCCCCCATGAGCCACCTGTCACCCCCACCCCTTGCTTTTTCCCTTCTGCCCCCAAAGCACACTCAAGTACTGAAACCTCTTCCCCACTCAAACCTCATTGTGTCTTTCCACACTACCTTCTCACCTGACCTCACATATCTCTCTCTAGTCCACCTTTCTCTCTTCAACTACTTGTATTTCAAGAGCTGACTGAGGCTATGATTTTCCTTGAGAAACACTCTTAAAAGTTCAGGGAAAAGGGTCAAACACACAAAATGCAGTCCCTAGTCTAAGTACACCTTTCCCTGAATCATCACCTATAGGTAAAGAATATCGGAAACAATGCGAGTCTTCATCTAATTTTGCCCATAGGCTAACAGAGCTCCCTAGGACTGGGGAGAACATTCTTATCCTATGAATGAATCACCAACTCAAGAGAGGAGACCAGATAAGAATATTTGCAGGAGGAGATCAAAGAAGGGACAAGGAATAGGAAACCTCCCACTTCACAGAGAAAAATCTTCTTGTCTAGGGATGAAATTACCAAAGACCTGGGAACAAGATAATTCAGTTTCTACTATAGTTTCCACCAAAGACTAAATTAAGAAACCAAGTGAGGTTTGGTTTCAGGGACTCAACCTTCAGAATATAGAGATGGAAGAGGAAGACCCACAGCCCAAATCCACAACAGTGTTGGTGTCTGTGCTGAGCCCAGGCCCACTAGAATTCAGCTGCTTCTGTGGGCAAAGGGCACATTGAAACATGAAGAACACATCACCATCCTTAAGAAGAAACAAGGGCTCACATTTACTCAAGGAAAGTAATTCCACCTTGGCAGGAACTCAAGGACGAAGGAGAAGCCAAAAGTAGAAGTTTGAGGCCTGAATGCTCTGGGAATTTGAGGACTGGCCTGAGACAGGATCAGACACTTCAAGAACACTGGGAGATTCCAGAATCATGAAATGGTTTTGAGCGATCCCACTTTCATACTCCCCAGGGAATCTACACCCCCTTCCATGTCTTGCCAGCCTGGGCCATGAAGGCGAAGACCTCACGTTGCTCCAGCCCTTCCCTAGGTTGTGCCTGGGGAGTATTTTCCAATGGTCAGAGTGTCCCCCCTCCACAGCTTCCCTCCCAGAAAACTTTTACTACCTAATCAGAGAACGGACTCATTCTTACAAGGCCACATCTTCTGAACAGGATGGCTTCAGATTCTCATAACCAGAGATATTGATTCTTCCCAAATAATGTATATTTGGTCCCTACAAAAAGGAAAGAGCATTCTCTGTCTCTGCCTCATGGGGATGAGATGGACCTCAGGCTTAGAGAAGAGAATGAGTGGGCTATGGCTCTTACTAAGCACTGGCTTTGGTTTCTAGAAGAGGATATGTGTAAGGCAGGGAGGGTGACAGCAGCATTGCTGTTCCACTACCAGCCAGGCTTCCTTCATTTGAATTTGTGATTTAAAAAGCATTACTTTTTAATATGACTGTTATTAAGGAAAAAAAAAATCAAAATGCCACCAGACAAATATGCAAGAACTTGTAAAAGTGAGAAAATCAAAGAAAAGAACAAATGTTATGACCTGGACCATGCAGACCTTCCCATTACCTCTTCATCTAAATGCATGTAGCTATAAAGTAGCTAGGGCTTAATAGGACCAAAACTCTCCATTCAAAATCTAGGAAGAGTAAGTGGCAAGAGACTTCACATATCTCAAAAGTGGAACTGGAAATTGGGGGTGTTAAGGCCTTGAATTCAGAAGGGTAGAGAGAAATCCATACCCTTCAATATCTTGGTGGGGCACAGTTTCCCCTGCACCCCAGATCCAACTCCCTTCCTGAAATAGGCTGGGAGATAGTCTCTTCTCCTCAATTCATAATTCTAATGCAAATGTACAGCTGACCACTAGCTCCCATCTCTTCCCCCATGTAACATGTTCTAGAGTAATAGGGAACACAGAACTGCTGGTTCTGTGTGGGTTAGAGGGGACTGGAGCTGTCTTCAAGACTACCACAGGCTTTGTTCACCTCTTTTTGTCAAATGAAAATGTTCATGGGCTAGATATCCAGTTTTTCATTCCATATTAAACCCAGAGAGGATGCACAGGACTTCAAATAAGGTACCAGTACACAGATATGTGTGGTATCACCCTTGGAAATTTGTCTGCCTTAAATTGTGGACCCAAAGCATAGTGAGCTTTGAAAAACATGGTTTTCTGCTTTTCATCCCAACAAAAGTTGCCCAAATAAAGTTAGGGCAAGTAAAAGACCTCAAGAAAGCAGGGAGAGAAAGGAAAAGAGGTTATGTGCAGCAGCGGGCAAAAGATTTCTGCATATCTTCAAATAGCACCTGAATTGTTCTCCAGCCACAAGGAGGGACCTAGATTTGAAGTCAGGGTCATGAAAAGTGACCCTTAACTTGGTTCACCTCATCTCACCTGCCACCTACCAGGCAACTCAGCTCTAAAAGGGTTCAGGCACAGGAATATTTTCCTGAGAAATTTCTTTTTTAAATGTTAAAAAAGCTTGGGGCGCCTGGATGACTGAGTTGGTTAAGTGTCTGACTCTTGATTTCTGCTGAGGTCATGATCTCACAGTTCATGAGTTTGAGCCTTGCATCAGGCTCTGCACTGGCAGCATGGAACCTGCTTGGGAGTCTCTCTCCCTCCCTCTCTCTGTGCCCATCATCCATTCATGCTCTCTCTGTGTTTCTCTCAAAATAAATAAAAATTTTAAAAGTAAACCTTATGTATTTATTGGGTATTATGCTAAGCCAAATAAGTTAGAGAAAGGCAAATATCACATGATTTCATGCATATTTGAAACTTAAGAAACACAACAGATAGACATAGGGGAAGGGAAGGAAAAATAATATAAAAAACACAGAGGGAGGCAAACCATAAGAGACCCTTAAATACAGAGAACAAACTGAGGGTTACTGGAGAGGAGATGAGTGGAGGGATGGGTTAAATGGGTGATGGGCATTAAGGAGGGCACTTTTGGGGATGAGCACTGGGTATTATATGTAAGAAATGAATCACTGAGTTCTACTCCTGAAACCAAGACTACACTGTATGTTAGCTAGGAAAATAAATAAATAAATAAATATAAATAAATAATTTAGAAAAACTAGGCACTGTACAGGAGACAGAGTGGAATGACCACTTGGTGGTGTGGTGGGGGGGTATGTTTGGAGGCTTTTGTTGAGGACATGGATGGATAGATGTTGCAAGGATGAAAATCAGGATAGGTGCTTGTTAAGGTTCTGATGTATCTATGATGTTTATCTGTTTTGAAGGCAACTTTGCACTCAACAACGAAGTCTCCCTGCTGAAGTCCCTCTTCATGATGTCTCCCCATTGGGCCTGGATTGACAATACCATTACAAGGCAAATGGATTCCATCAGTGCAGCCGCATTGTGCTGTCAAAAATGACTCAAATAGTGAGGGAAAGGATGGCAATGGAAAACAGTAGGAAAAGAGAAAAACAGGTGGAGGGGGCAAGTGGCCCAACTGGTAGGAAAGAACGATGACATTTCCATTATCTTCCCCCTGCCCCCACCTACACATACACAGAACCTGATCCAGATAAAACTAAAATTATGTCCAGCCCTAATTTGGAAATAAGATGATGAAAAAGGTTAACAAGTAACAAAGAGATTCCTCTCTGTTAAAGATTACCTTAGAAATTCACACACATGTTCTGTTTAATTATCTTAGTCACAATAGTGTTGAGCTCCCTTTCTTCAGTCATGGAATGGATACAAAGATGGTTATTCATCATTAATTATTCATTATTCAAAGATCATTATTATGACAATAAGCATTGTTTTCTTGATGATAAAGTCAAGCAACATAATCTGATGTTAGAAATGTGTGAAACTGGGAATTTATTATTGGCTGTGGCATTTATTACACCAAAAGACCTAAGATGGTTTCCTAATTGCTCTTGCCACTCAATCCCCAGATTGACAACATCTCTATGCTTTATAAGTTCTTCAAAGTCTTTTTACTGGACATTAATCCAGAGGCACTGGTCTACACAGCCAGCTACATACAGGGGTCACATTTTGACCCCTTTCCCTTACCATACAGGTGACAATTGCTAAAAGGGGCTATGCTCTTACTGAAAATGCAGATTCTTTCTTTTTTAACAGGAAAAAATTGAGAGGATAAATTGATAGTTGTCAGGGGCTTGGGAGAGGAGAGAATAAGGAGTGACTGGGTTAATGGTTATGGAGTCTCCTTTGAGGGTGATAAAAATGCTTTGGAAGTGGACAAAGGTGATGATTGCACAATATTGTTAATGTACTAAATGCCACTGAATTTTATACTTTATGATGGTTAATGTTATATGAATTTCACCTTAACAACAAAAAAATTTGAAAAATAAGAAAACACGTTGATTCCATTATTAGGGTCTATTTTTGCCAAGAAAATCCCCCCCCTTTTTTTTTTTTACCTCTGGGGGGATATTATTGAAGAAAGATATATTCTTCAAATTTCAGGAGACCCCCGCAAGATCTCTGGCCTTGTTACACTTGGACAGTAAGAACTCTCTTCCCCTGAGTGTGGGGGGGATTATTAGATACACAATAAACTGAATTCTTCTTTCTGTGCACTTTTAGTCCCAACTACTATGATATTGTATAACATTGGGCCTCCTTCATGTTTAAAAAAACATTCAATTTTTTAAAAGGTAGATTTCTCTTAGAAAATTTTCTGCAACCCCTTGATAAAACTTTTGCTCCATATCCATAGGTTTTACTCATTGAGAAATCTGATAGCCAGAAAGCACTGGAAAATGAGGATAGAGGGGGTTGGTAAGAAGGGAGCCATGGGCATTTCTACACTGAAACACAAGGAAACCATTGTGTTAGAGGAGAGAAAAAATGGATCCAGAAAAACAGGATTTGGAAGGAGGAAATATGCCAAAATTGTGTCCCTCTTCTTGAAGACACTTAACAAAATTCTGCTCTTTGCTGACCCCTTTTGACAGTCAATCAGCTACTGAGAAAAAAAGTGGAATATTTTCATAGCATTTTACATTAGACAACACATAATACTCTGAAGTAGATCTACATAGGAACCAAGAGGAAAATAGCTACCAGCTTTTCAGTTCTTACTGACTGGCAGGCACTATGCTGAGTGCTTTGAAATGCCTACATGTACTTAGTGCTACAGCTCTAGAAACATTTCTAAAACATTTTACACCAATCAAGGAGGTTTTGTTACCCAAAATCACACATTCATCCTGACAGGATTGGATTCAATACAGAGTTCCATATTATTAATTATAAGGATGTTTTTAAAATTTACATTTTAAATGTCATCCTTTTTATTCTTCCTTTCTTTCGCCAGGCTTTCCACCTTGCAGTACTCTTTCTCTTGCTTCTTGGCTTTTTTTATTTGGTAGATGCTATTGATTTTTTAAAGGTTTTAAGATAAATGAAAGAATATTTATTGGGAATGGTGTCAGCATCATGATGGAATGAGTTCCTCTTTTCCCTCCCTTTTTAAAAACAACTATCTAGACATTCATAACCAAACAAAAGTGCCTCTGCTCTTTACACCAAGGGATGCAGGTAGTTTCTAGCCTGTTTATCTGAACTAGACAAAATCCTCAATAAAAGCTGCAAATCTTTTCCCTACACCCACTTGCCACACTGGGGCAGAGAAACCCCTGGAGAGTGAAAATCAGGGCAGATATGCATGAGCAAGAGAGAATTTGTAGAAGGCCAGACTACATAAGAAGAGATTCCAGCACACAGTCGGAGCAGGAGAGACATGTTTGGACACAGAGCAAAGAAAATAACTTACCAAAGCTGCCTCTCTCCACAGGCTGACACTGCAAGGTGTTAAGCTTTTGGTGGCAACAGCATTCACCCTCCTGCAAAGGGGGTGGAAAGCAAAGCAATGAGTTAATATCCAGCTACCACAGTTGTATAGGTTGTGGCTGGAGAAAACCATTTCTCTCCTTCAGCACCCAGAATTCTGAAGAGGGCCCTCTGTGAATGGGGAAATGGAAGTCCACAGTGATACAGGCCTACCTCAAGAAACAAGAAATGCCTCAAATAAACAATCTAACTTTACATCTAAAGAAACTAGAAAAAGAACAAAGTCCAGATTTCATAGAAGGAAGGAAATATTAAAGACCAGAGTGGAAATAAACAAAATGGAGATTTAAAACAAACACAATAGAAAATATCAGTAAAACTAAGAGCTGGTTCTTTGAAAAGAGAACATTGATAACTTCTGGCTGCAGTCATCAAGTAAAAAAGAAAGAGGGTCCGCATTAATGAAATCAGAAATCAAAGAGAAGTTACAACTGATATCACAGAATTACAAAGGATCATAAGGGATTACAACAAACAATTATACACCAAAAATTGAAAACTGAGAAGAAACGGATACATTTCCAGAAACACAAAACCTCTAAAGACTGAATCACAAAAAAAACCCAGAAAGTTTTAATAGATCAATTAAGTAATAAAAATTGAAGCAGTAACATAAAAACTCCCAAAAAACAAAAGTCCAGGACAAATTATCTTACAGGTTAATTCTACCAAGTGTTTAAGGGAAAATTAGTAGAATTTGACAAGGAAAGGAGGCTTCCAAATTCATTTTATGAAGCTAACATTACCTTGATGCCAAAAGTAGACAAACACCACACACACACACACACACGCGCACACATGCACACACACACACACACACACACACACATGCTCACATGCACACACACTACAGACCAATATCCTTTAAAAAATCCTCAACAAAATATTAGAAAGCTGAATTCAACAACACATTAAAAGGATTATACATCAAAATCAAGCAGTATTTCTTTCAGGGATGCAAGAATGGTTTAACATCTGAAAATCAATTAATGTGATGTAAACAAAATGAAGGATAAAAATCAGTTGGTCATCTCCATGAAGAAATGTGTCTATAGAAAGAATATATCTAAACATAAAAAGGCCATATATGAGAAAACCCACAGCTGACATCATACTCAATGTTGAAAAGATGAAAGTTTTATTAAGGAACAAGACAGAAATGCCCATTCTTGCCAATTTTATTCAACAAAGTACTGGAAGTCATAGCCACCAGCCATTAGGCAGGAAAAAGAAATAAAATGTATTCAAATTTGAAAAGAAGTAAAATTTAATTATTTGCAAATGACATGGTACTACATATTAAAACCCTAAAGACCACCAAAAAATATATTAGAATTAATAAATATATTTGATAAAATTGCAGGATACAAAATTATCTACATAAATTACTTTCATTTCTACATGCCAATACTGAGCTATCAGAAAAAGAAATTAAGAAAAATATACCATTTACAATTGCATCAAAAAGAACAAAGTATCTAAGAATAAACTTAACCAAAGAGGTGAAATACCTGTATTCTGGAAACTATAAAGTGATGATGAAATAAATTGAAGATGACAAAAAGAAATGGAAAGACATTCCATGCTTCTGGAGTATTAGAAGAACAAATATTGTTAAAATGTCTATACTACCTAAAACAATCTACACATGTAATGCAATCCCTATCAAAAGGCCAATAGCATTTTTCACAGAGCTAGAGCAAACAAGCCTAAAATTTTCATGGAACCACGAAAGACCCCAAATACCCAAAATAATCTTGTAAAAGAAAAGCAAAACTGGAGACATCACAATTCCAGACTTCAAGTTATATTACAAAGGTGTAGTAATCAAAACAGTATGGTACTGGCACAAAAATAGATACATAAATCAGTAGAACAGAATAGAAAACCCAGAAATAAACCCACAAATATATGGTCACTTAATCTTCAACAAAGCAGGAAAAAATATCTAATGGGGAAAAATTTCTTCAAATGCTGTTGGAAAAACTGGACAGCTCCATGCAAAAGAATGAAACTGGACTACTTTCTTACACTTTACACAAAAACAAACTCAAAATGAATTGAAAACCTAAATGTGAGAACTTAAGCCATAAAAATCCTAGTAGAGAGCACAGGCAATAATTTTTATGACATTGGTCATAGCAACATTTTTATAGATATGTCTCCTCAGGCAAGGGAAATAAAAGCAAAAGTAAACTATTGGGACTACATATAAATAAAAAGCTTCTGCAAAGCAAAGGAAACAATCATCAAACTAAAAAGCAACCTACAGACTGAGAGAAGATATTTGCAAATGACATATCCAATAAAGGTTAGTACCACAATGTATAAAGAACTCATACAACTCAATACCCAACAAACAAATAATCCAGTTACAAAATGGGCAGAAGACAGGAACAAATATTTTTCCAAAGAAAACATACAAAAGGCCAACAGACACATGAAAAGATGTTCATCACCACTTACTGTCAGGGAAACGCAAATCAAACTGCAATGAGATATCACCTCATACATGTCAGAATGGCTGCAATTAACAACACAAATAACAGGTGTTGGCAAAGATGTTGAAAAAAGGAACACTTGCATACTGTCGGTGCGTGATGTAAACTGGTGCAGCCACTGTGGAAAGCAGTATGGAGGTTACTCAAAAAGGTAAAAACAGCACTACTCCATTATCCAGCAATCTCACTATTGAGAATTTACCAAAAGAATATAAAAACACTTGGGCACCTGGGTGGCTCAGTTGTTTAAGCATCTGACTCTCGGTTTTGGCCCAGGTCATGATCTCATGATTTCATGAGTTTGAGTCCCGCATCGGGCTCGGTGATGAGAGTGTGGAGCCTGCTTGGGGTTCTCTCTCCCTCTCACTGTCCCTGTTTTATGCTATCTCTGTCTCTCTCAAAATAAATAAATAAACTTTTCAAAAAAGAATATAAAAACACGAATTCAAAGGAATACATGCACCCCAATGTTTATAGCAGCATTATCTACAATAGCCTAATTATGGAAACAGCCCAAGTGTCCACCAACTGATAAATGGATAAAGATGTTTATCTAAAGATAAACAACTGAGGGGAGGAGTCCAGATGGCTGAGTGATATGGAGACCCTGAGTTTGTCTCATCCCTGAAATGCAGCTAGATCAGCACCAAACCATTTTGAACACCTAGGAAATTGATCTGAGGATTAATGCAACAATCTGCAGAACTTGAGAGGTTGGAGGGAAGATGGCGGCGTAGGAGGACGCTGGGCTCACCGCGCATCCTGCTAATCACTTAGATTCCACCTACACCTGCCTAAATAACCCAGAAAACCGCCAGAGGATTAGCAGAACGGAGTCTCCAGAGCCAAGCGCAGACGAGAGGCCCACGGAAGAGGGTAGGAAGGGCGGCGAGGCGGTGCGCGCTCCACGGACTAGCGGGAGGGAGCCAGGGCGGAGGGGCGGCTCCCCTGCCAAGCAGAGCCCCCGAGTCTGGCTGGCAAAAGCGGAGGGGCCGGATGGACTGTGTTCCGACAGCAAGCGCGACTTAGCGTCTGGGAGGTCATAAGTTAACAGCTCTGCTCAGAAAGCGGGAAGGCTGGAGGACAAAGGGAGGGAGAGCTGCTGAGCCCCCAGACGGCAGAGCTCAGCTTGGTGGGGAACAAAGGCGCTCGCCAGCGCCATCTCCCTCGCCCATCCCCCAGCCAAAATCCCAAAGAGAACCAGTTCCTTCCAGGGAACTTGCTCGCTCCGCACAAACACCCAACTCTGTGCTTCTGCGGAGCCAAACCTCCGGCAGCGGATCTGACTCCCTCCCGCTGCCACAGGGCCCCTCCTGAAGTGGATCACCTAAGGAGAAGTGAGCTAAGCCTGCCCCTCCTGCCCCCGTGCACCTTGCCTACCCACCCCGGCTAATATGCTAGATCCCCAGCACCACAAGCCTGGCAGCGTGCAAGTAGCCCAGATGGGCCACGCCACCCCACAGTGAATCCCGCCCCTAGGAGAGGGGAAGAGAAGGCACACACCAGTCTGACTGTGGCCCCAGCGGTGGGCTGGGGGCAGACATCAGGTCGGACTGCGGCCCTGCCCACCAACTCCAGTTATACACCACAGCACAGGGGAAGTGCCCTGCAGGTCCTCACCACTCCAGGGACTATCCAAAATGACCAAACGGAAGAATTCCCCTCAGAAGAATCTCCAGGAAATAACAACAGTGAATAAACTGATCAAAAAGGATTTAAATAATATAACAGAAAGTGAATTTAGAATAATAGTCATAAAATTAATCGCTGGGCTTGAAAACAGTATACAGGACAGCAGAGAATCTCTTGCTACAGAGATCAAGGGACTAAGGAACAGCCAGGAGGAGCTAAAAAATGCTATCAATGAACTGCAAAATAAAATGGAGACAACTACGGCTCGTATTGAAGAGGCAGAGGAGAGAATAGGTGAACTAGAAGATAAGTTATGGAAAAAGAGGAAGCTGAGAGAAAGAGAGATAAAAAAATCCAGGAGTATGAGGGGAAAATTAGAGAACTAAGTGATACACTAAAAAGAAATAATATACGCATAATTGGTATCCCAGAGGAGGAAGAGAGAGGGAAAGGTGCTGAAGGGGTACTTGAAGAAATTATAGCTGAGAACTTCCCTGAACTGGGGAAGGAAAAAGGCATTGAAATCCAAGAGGCACAGAGAACTCCCTTCAGACGGAACTTGAATCGATCTTCTGCACGACATATCATAGTGAAACTGGCAAAATACAAGGATAAAGAGAAAATTCTGAAAGCAGCAAGGGATAAACGTGCCCTCACATATAAAGGGAGACCTATAAGACTCGTGACTGATCTCTCCTTTGAAACTTGGCAGGCCAGAAAGGCTTGGCACGATATCTACAGTGTGCCAAACAGAAAAAATATGCAGCCGAGAATCCTTTATCCAGCAAGTCTGTCATTTAGAATAGAAGGAGAGATAAAGGTCTTCCCAAACAAACAAAAACTGAAGGAATTTGTCACCACTAAACCAGCCCTACAAGAGATCCTAAGGGGGATCCTGTGAGACAAAGTACCAGAGACATCACTACAAGCATAAAACATACAGACATCACAATGACTCTAAACCCGTATCTTTCTATAATAACACTGAATGTAAATGGATTAAATGCGCCAACCAAAAGACATAGGGTATCAGAATGGATAAAAAACAAGACCCATCTATTTGCTGTCTACAAGAGACACATTTTAGATCTGAGGACACCTTTAGATTGAGAGTGAGGGGATGGAGAACTATTTATCATGCTCCTGGAAGCCAAAAGAAAGCTGGAGTAGCCATACTTATATCAGACAAACTAGACTTTAAATTAAAGGCTGTAACAAGAGATGAAGAAGGGCATTATATAATAATTACAGGGTCTATCCATCAGGAAGAGCTAACAATTATAAATGTCTATGCACCGAATACCGGAGCCCCCAGATATCAGATATATAAAACAATTACTCATAAACATAAGCAACCTTATTGATAAGAATGTGGTCATTGCAGGGGACTTTAACACCCCACTTACAGAAATGGATAGATCATCTAGACACACAGTCAATAAAGAAACAAGGGCCCTGAATGATACATTGGATCAGATGGACTTGACAGATATATTTAGAACTCTGCATCCCAAAGCAACAGAATATACTTTCTTCTCGAGTGCACATGGAACATTCTCCAAGATAGATCATATACTGGGTCACAAAACAGCCCTTCATAAGTTTACAAGAATTGAAATTATACCATGCATACTTTCAGACCACAATGCTATGAAGCTTGAAATCAACCACAGGAAAAAGTCTGGAAAACCTCCAAAAGCATGGAGGTTAAAGAATACCCTACTGATGAATGAGTGGGTCAACCAGGCAATTAGAGAAGAAATTAAAAAATATATGGAAACAAACGAAAATGAAAACACAACAATCCAAACGCTTTGGGACGCAGCGAAGGCAGTCCTGAGAGGAAAATACATTGCAATCCAGGCCTATCTCAAGAAACAAGAAAAATCCCAAATACAAAATCTAACAGCACACCTAAAGGAAATAGAAGCCGAACAGCAAAGGCAGCCTAAACCCAGCAAAAGAAGAGAAATAATAAAGATCAGAGCAGAAATAAACAATATAGAATCTAAAAAAACTGTAGAGTAGATCAACGAAACCAAGAGTTGGTTTTTTGAAAAAATAAACAAAATTGAGAAACCTCTAGCCAGGCTTCTCAAAAAGAAAAGGGAGATGACCCAAATAGATAAAATCATGAATGAAAATGGAATTATTACAACCAATCCCTCAGAGATACAAACAATTATCAGGGAATACTATGAAAAATCATATGCCAACAAACTGGACAACCTGGAAGAAATGGACAAATCCCTAAACACCCACACACTTCCAAAACTCAATCAGGAGGAAATAGAAAGCTTGAACAGAACCATAACCAGCGAAGAAATTGAATCGGTTATCAAAAATCTCCCAACAAATAAGAGTCCAGGACCAGATGGCTTCCCAGGGGAGTTCTACCAGACATTTAAAGCAGAGATAATACCTATCCTTCTCAAGCTATTCCAAGAAATAGAAAGGGAAGGAAAACTTCCAGACTCATTCTATGAAGCCAGCATTACTTTGATTCCTAAACCAGACAGAGACCTAGTAAAAAAAGAGAACCACAGGCCAATATCTCTGATGAATATGGATGCAAAAATTCTCAATAAGATACTAGCAAATCGAATTCAACAGCATATAAAAAGAATTATTCACCATGATCAAGTGGGATTCATTCCTGGGATGCAGGGCTGGTTCAACATTCGCAAATCAATCAACGTGATACATCACATTAACAAAAAAAAAAGAGAAGAACCATATGATCCTGTCAATCGTACACACTTTCGTAATAAAAACTTTAGAGAAAGTCGGGATAGAAGGAACATACTTAAAGATCATAAAAGCCATTTATGAAAAGCCCACGGCTAACATCATCCTCAACGGGGAAAAACTGAGAGCTTTTTCCCTGAGATCAGGAACACGACAGGGATGCCCACTCTCACCGCTGTTGTTTAACATAGTGCTGGAAGTTCTAGCATCAGCAATCAGACAACAAAAGGAAATCAAAGGCATCAAAATTGGCAAAGATGAAGTCAAGCTTTCGCTTTTTGCAGATGACATGATATTATACATGGAAAATCCGATAGACTCCACCAAAAGTCTGCTAGAACTGATACATGAATTCAGCAAAGTTGCAGGATACAAAATCAATGTACAGAAATCAGTTGCATTCTTATACACTAACAATGAAGCAACAGAAAGACAAATAAAGAAACTGATTTCATTCACAATTGCACCAAGAAGCATAAAATACCTAGGAATAAATCTAACCAAAGATGTAAAAGATCTGTATGCTGAAAACTATAGAAAGTTTATGCAGGTAATTGAAGAAGATATAAAGAAATGGAAAGACATTCCCTGCTCATGGATTGGAAGAATAAATATTGTCAAAATGTCAATACTACCCAAAGCTATCTACACATTCAATGCAATCCCAATCAAAATTGCACCAGCATTCTTCTCGAAACTAGAACAAGCAATCCTAAAATTCATATGGAACCACAAAAGGCCCCGAATAGCCAAAGTAATTTTGAAGAAGAAGACCAAAGCAGGAGGCATCACAATCCCAGACTTTAGCCTCTACTACAAAGCTGTCATCATCAAGACAGCATGGTATTGGCATAAAAACAGACACATAGACCAATGGAATAGAATAGAAACCCCAGAACTAGACCCACAAACGTATGGCCAACTAATCTTTGACAAAGCAGGAAAAAATATCCAGTGGAAAAAAGACAGTCTCTTTAACAAATGGTGCTGGGAGAACTGGACAGCAACATGCAGAAGGTTGAAACTAGACCACTTTCTCACACCATTCACAAAAATAAACTCAAAATGAATAAAGGACCTGAATGTGAGACAGGAAACCATCAAAACCTTAGAGGAGAAAGCAGAAAAAGACCTCTCTGACCTCAGCCATAGCAATCTCTTACTCGGCACATCCCCAAAGGCAAGGAATTAAAAGCAAAAGTGAATTACTGGGACCTTATGAAGATAAAAAGCTTCTGCACAGCAAAGGAAACAACCAGCAAAACTAAAAGGCAACCAACGGAATGGGAAAAGATATTTGCAAATGACATATCGGACAAAGGGCTAGTATCCAAAATCTATACAGAGCTCATCAAACTCCACACCCGGAAAACAAATAACCCAGTGAAGAAATGGGCAGACAACATGAATAGACACTTCTCTAAAGAAGACATCTGGATGGCCAACAGGCACATGAAAAGATGTTCAACATCGCTCCTTATCAGGGAAATACAAATCAAAACCACACTCAGATATCACCTCACGCCAGTCAGAGTGGCCAAAATGAACAAATCAGGAGACTATAGATGCTGGAGAGGATGTGGAGAAACAGGAACCCTCTTGCACTGTTGGTGGGAATGCAAATTGGTGCAGCCGCTCTGGAAAGCAGTGTGGAGGTTCCTCAGAAAATTAAAAATAGACCTACCCTATGACCCAGCAATAGCACTGCTAGGAATTTATCCAAGGGATACAGGAGTACTGATGCATAGGGGCACTTGTACCCCAATGTTTATAGCAGCACTCTCAACAATAGCCAAATTATGGAAAGAGCCGAAATGTCCATCAACTGATGAATGGATAAAGAAATTGTGGTTTATATACACAATGGAATACTACGTGGCAATGAGAAAAAATGAAATATGGCCTTTTGTAGCAACGTGGATGGAACTGGAGAGTGTGATGCTAAGTGAAATAAGCCATACAGAGAAAGACAGATACCATATGGTTTCACTCTTATGTGGATCCTGAGAAACGTAACAGAAACCCATGGGGGAGGGGAAGGAAAAAAAAAAAGAGGTCACAGTGGGAGAGAGCCAAAGCATAAGAGACTGTTAAAAATTGAGAAGAAACTGAGGGTTGATGGGGGGTGGGAGGGAGGGCAGGGTGGGTGATGGGTATTGAGGAGGGCACCTTTTGGGATGAGCACTGGGTGTTGTATGGAAACCAATTTGACAGTAAATTTCATATATTAAAAAATAAAAAATAAAAAATAAAAAAATAAAATAAAATAAAATAAAATAAAATAAAAAGAACTTGAGCCACAGAACTTGGCAGGTACATGGTGCAGAGAGGTGAATTGGGGGAGAGAAAAGCTGTGGAGGGTAGGGAGCCATTTTCACGGAGAAAAGACAGAAAGAGAAAGAGAAATGGGGAGAGTGTGGCACATTGAGATTGTGCAAGAAAAGCACTCCCCCCAAATGTAGCTGGAGAGAGAGAAATCAGCATGGTGTAGAAGTAGGGGGACCTGAAGTTTCCTTGTCCCTCAAACACCACAGTGTTGAGGACAGAGGACTTGGAATTCCAAGAGTCTGGGCTGCAGAGTGACAGAGATGTCTCCAGAGGCCCACAAGGATAAATTGGCAGGCCATAGCTGTGTGGTTGCAAAATGGGAGAGATAAAATGGGCAGCATAGGAATGGAGGGAAGGGATCCCCTTCTGCAGAGAGACAAAAGGAAGAGAAAGATAGGCAATGGAAGTGTAGGATTGTATTTGGACAAGAGAAAAACCATGGACCCCGGGAATCAGAAAAAATGATAAAGATTCAATTTTTTTAATGTTTATTTTTGAGAGAGAGAGAGAGAGAGAGACAGAGCGTGAGCAGGGGAGGGGAAGAGAGAGATGGAGACACAGAATCTGAAGCAGGGTCCGGGCTCTGAGCTGTCAGCACAGAACCTGATGTGGGGATGAAACCCATGAGTGGTAAGACCATAACCTGAGCCCACGTTGGACACCCAACCAGCTGAGCCACTCAGGCACCTTTAAGAAAGATACAATTTCTAACTGCAGGCTTTCTCCAGACTGAAGCTGGCTGCTCTGTTCACACATCTGGGGAGGAGGAGAACAAGCCCCAGGCTGGGTAACTAGTTCAGAGGCAAAGTCTGCAGTTGGACAAAGAAATTCCCTCCCTTGAGTGCTGTGGGAAGAAAGTATATAGCTGTTCCAAGGACAAAGGACCCTGCCTGTGCCTGCCAGCCAGAGGCCCTTTATCAGTGGACCTAAGTGGCACATCCCTGGAACCGGAACTGGGGTATGTGGAGAAGGATCCTTTAAGATACGGAGGTTTAAATCCCAGCCTAGCACTAGGGAGGCACGGGAGATGGGGGAGTGAGACAAACAACCTTGTTCACGCCAATGGAGCACTGTGAGGAGCCTGAGGCCCTTTGTTGGTGGGCTGTAGGGGAACTTCCCAAGAACCAGGGCACACAGAGTGGGATGCTTTAAGACATCAGGGTTTGAATCCCAGCCAAGTGCCTGGGAGGCCTGGGAGACTGTGAAATGAAAAAAAAAAAAAAAAAAGCCCACTTGCACCAACACAGCACTGTGAGGGCAATCTGAACAGAGTGGTTTGGGACACCCGGTCTGGGAAAGAGAGACTGGGGTGTCACCATTTTTCTCCCCATCACCAACAAGGTGTGACTGCAGGGAGTGGACAAAGGGCCCACAATGGAGGCAGACACGTCTACATCAAACCACGCCTCTCCAAGCCTGGTAACTGTTTATCTACCATAGCAAGATTGACACTGACCAACCAGATAGCCCCTCCTCTACACCAGTGCTGCCACCTGTTCCAAGGCACTCAGCAGTTCTGCATTTTCTGATTTAGTTCTTAGTCAATTCTTATATATATTCTTATATATATGTATTCTTATATATATTCTTATATATATCTAAATTCTTATATATGTATTCTTATATATATAATGTATATATATATACATATATATGTATACCTGTATATATGAGTATATACATATATGTGTATGTATATATGTGTGTGTATATATATATACGTTTTTCTCTTCCTTTTCTTCCTCTTATTTCTTCCCTTCTCTAGTCTGGTTATTCTGGTTATTAGTTTGTTTAAGTAGACATATTTCATCTATTCTCTTTCAACCTGTTCTGTATCTCCTTCTTTATCTTCCTCTCGCTCTCTCGATTAAGCCATATAGTTTCTCTGCCTGGTCAATTTTCTTTTCTTTTCTTTTTCCCCCCACCCCTGTCATTTCTCTCTTTGTATGGGATAAAGCTTCTTCCACCACTGCCATGCCCCCTTTTTAAATTTTTTTCCTGGGTTCCTTCAAGAAACAAATCAAAGCACCCCTGGTGGAAGGTCCAAAACGTCACTACAAGTAGGGGGATAAAGCAACCAGAGCCACAACAACAGAGAGCATGTGGCACACTCCAAAAACACCTCCTGAAGGGTCAGGCTCTGGACAGTGTATGACCCCTTTTTAATATAGTAGTGCTTGCAGGTACAGGACACATAACATGATTTTAAAACACATAAGGGACAGAAAACTAGCCAAAATGACGAAATGGAAGAATTATCCTCAAAGTAAATTCCAGGAAGAAATGACAACTAAAGGATTGGTCAAAACAGATATAAACAATATATCTGATCAAGAATTTAGAATAATAGTCACAAGATTAATCATTCAGCTTGAAAAAAGCATAGAAGGGGCGCCTGGGTGGCTCAGTCGGTTACGTGTCCGACTTCAGCTCAGATCATGATCTTGCAGTCTGTGAGTTCGAGCCCCACATCGGGCTCTGTGCTGACAGCTCAGAGCCTGGATCCTGCTTCAGATTCTGTGTCTTCCTCTCTCTCTGACCCTCCCCCATTCGTGTTGTGTCTCTCTCTGTCTCAAAAATAAATATACGTTAAAAAATTTTTTTAAAAAAGCATATAAGACAACAGAGAATCTATTGCTGCAGAGACCAAGGAACTAAAAAGTAGTCATGACAAGAAGTGTTGTAAATGAAGTGCAAAATAAACTAGATGCAGTGACAGCGAGGAGGGAAGAAGCAGAGGGGAGAACAAGTGAAACAGAAGATAAAATTATGGAAAATGATGAAGCCGAGAAAAAGAGATAAGAAAGTACTAGACCACGAGGGGAGAATTAGAAAAATAAGTGATTCGATGAAATGTAATAATACCCATATGATAGGAGTTCCAAAAGAAGAGACAGAAGGGGGCAGAAGGTTTACTTGAACAAATTATAGCAGAGATTTTCCCAAATCTGGGGAAGGAAGCAGACATCCAAATCCAGGAGGCACAGAGAACTCCCTTCAGACATAACAGGAATAGGTCTTCTCCATGATATATCATAGTGAAACTGGCAAAATACAAAGATAAAGAGAGAATACTGAAAGCAGCTAGGGAGAAACAGTCCTTAACCTACAAGAGTAGACACATAAGGGTAGTAATAGACGTGTCCACTGAAGCTTGGCAGGCCAGAAGGGAGGTGGTAGTAAATATTTAATGTGCTGAATAGGAAATATATTCAGTCAAGAATCATTTATCCAGCAAGGCTCTCATTCAGAATAGAAGGAGAGATAAAGAGTTTCCCAGACAAACAAAAACTGAAGGAGTTCATGACCACTAAACCAGCCCTACAAGAGATCCTAAGAGGGACTCTGTGAGTGGAATGCTGCAAAGACTACAAAGGACCAAAGACATCACTGCAAGCATGAAACCTACAGATAACACAATAACATTAAACCCATATCTTTCAATAATAATGTTGAATGTAAATGGACTAAATGCTCCAATCAAAAGACATAGAGATTAAAATGGATAAAAAAACAAGATCCATTTATATGTTGTCTGCAAGACACCCATTTTAGACCTGAGGAAACCTTCAGATTGAAAGTGAGGGGATGGAGAACCATCCACCATGCTACTGGAAGTCAAAAGAAACCTGAGTACCAATACTTATATCAGATGAACTACATTTTAAAATAAGGCTGTAAAAAGAGATGAAGAAGGGCATTACATCATAATTCCGGGGGTCTATACACAAGAAGAGGTAACAATTATAAATGTATATGTACCCAATTTGAAAGCACCCAAATATATAAAACAATCACAAACAGAAGCAATTTACTGATAAGAATACGGTAATTGCAGGTGACTTTAATACTCCATTTACAACACTGGACAGATCATCTATGCAGAAAATCAATAAAGAAACCATGGCCCTGAATGACACACTGCACCAGATGGATTTGACAGATATATTCAGAACTTTTCATCCAAAAGCAGCAAAGTACACATTCTTATAGAAGGAATGCACATGGTACATTCTTCAAGGTAGATCACATACTGGGTCACAAAACAACCCTCAATAAATATAAAAGAATTCAGATCATTCTATGCATATTTTCAGATCACAATGCTATGAAACTTGAACCACAAGAAAAAGTCTGGAAAACCTCCAAATGCATGGATGTCAAAGAACATCCTACTAAAGAATGAATGGGTCAACCAGGCAATTAAAGAAGAAATTTTAAAAAATATATAGAAAAAAATAAAAATGAAAGCATGACATCCCTTTGGGATGCAGCAAAGGCAGTCCTAAGAGGAAAATACATTGCAAACCAGGCCTATCTAAAGAAACAAAAAAATCCCAAATACAAACTATAACAGCACACTAAAGGAACTAGAAGCAGAACAGCAAAGAAATCCCACCGCCAGCAGAAGAAGAGAAATAAAGATCAGAGCAGAAATATACAATATAGAATAAAAAAAAACAGTATAACACATCAACGAATCTAAGAGCTGGGTTTTTTTTTGAAAAAATAAATAAAATTGTTAAACCCCTAGCCAGGCTTCTCAAAAAGAAAAGAGAGAGGACCCAAATATATAAAATCACGAATGAAAAAGGATAGATCACAAACAGCACAGAAATAAAAACAATTATCAGAGACTACTATGAAAAATTATATGCCAACAACTGGACAATCTGGAAGAAATGGACAAATTTCTAGACACCCACACACTACCAAAACTCAGATGGGAAGAAATAGAAATTTTGAACAAACCATAACTAGTGACGAAATTGAATCAATTATCAAAAATCTCCCAACAAATAAGACTGCTGGGCCAGATGGCTTCTCTGGGGAATTCTACCAAACATTTAAAGCAGACTTAATACCTATCCTTCTCAAGCTGTTCCAAAAAGTAGAAATGGAAGGAAAGCTTCCAGACTCATCCCATGAAGAGAGCATTACCTTGATTGCCAAACCAGAAAGGGACCCCACAAAAGGAGAACTAACAGACCAATATCCCTGATGAACATGGATTCAAAAATTCTCAACATGATACTAGCAAATTGAATTCAACAGCACATAAAAAGAATTATTCACCATGATCAAATAGGATTCAAATGGGATTCCTCAACAGGATACTAGAAAATCGAATTCAACAGCATATAAAAAGAATTATTCACCATGATCAAATGGGATTTCTGGGCTGCAGGGCTGGTTCAATATTCGCAAATTAATGTGATACATAACATTAATAAAATAAAAGATAAGAATCATATGATCACATCAATAGATGCAGAAAAAGCATCTGACAAAATACAGCGTCCTTTCTTAATAAAAACCCTCAAGAAAGTCAGGATAGAAGGAACATACCTAAACATCATAAAAGCCATATATGAAAAGCCCACAGCTAATATCATCCTCAATGGGGAAAAGCTGAGAGCTTTCCCCCTGAGATCAGGAACATGACAGGTATGTCCACTCTCACCACTGTTGTTTAACATAGTGTTGGAGGTCCTAGCCTCAGCAATCAGACAAGAAAATGAAATAAAAGGCATCAAAATTGGCAAAGAAGTCAAACTTTCACTTTTCGGAGAGGACATGGTACTCTACATGGAAAACTTGAAAGATTCCACCAAAAGGCTGCTACAACTGATACATGAATTCAGAAAAGTTCCAGGGTACAAAATCAACGTACAGAAATTTGTTGCATTTCCATACATCAATAATGAAGCAACAGAAAGATTAATCAGGAAATTGATCCCATTTACAATTGCACTAAGAATCATAGAAAACCTAGGAATAAACCTAACCAAAGATCTTAAAGATATGTGTGCTGAAAACTATATAAAACTTATGAAGGAAATTGAAGAAGACACAAAGAAATGGAAAAACATTTCATGCTCATGGATTGGAAGAACAAATATTGTTAAAATGTCAATACTACCCAAAGCAATCTATAAATGCAGTCCCAATCAAAACTGCACTGGCATTCTTCTCAAAGCTAGAACAAACAATCGTAAAATTTGTATGGAACTACAAAAGACCCCAAATAGCCAAAGTAATGTTGGAAAATAAAATCAAAGCAGGAGGTATCATAATCTCGGACTTTAGCCTCTACTACAGAGCTGTAATTATCAAGACAGTATGGTATTGGCACAGAAACAGACACATTGACCAATGGAATAGAATAGACTCCTGAATTGGACCCACAAATCTATGGCCAACTAATCTTTGACAAAGCAGGAAAGAGTATCCAATGGAAAAAAGACAGTCTCTTTAACAAATGGTGCTGGGAGAACTGGACAGCAACATGCGGAAGAATGGAACTGGACCATTTTCTTACACCATATACAAAAATAAGCTCAAATATATGAAACACCTAAATGTGAGACAGGAAACCATCAAAACCCTAGAGGGAAAAACAGTCTCTTTGACTTCTTTGACCTCAACTGCAGCTATTTCTTGCTTGACATGTTTCTAAAGGCAAGAAAATTGAAAGCAAAAATGAACTATTGGAACTTCATGAAGATAAAAAGCTTCTGCACTGGAAAGGAAACAACAAAACTAAAGGCAACTGACGGAATGGGAAAAGATATTTACAAATGCCATATCGGATAAAGGGTTAGTATCCAAAATCTATAAAGAACTTACCAAACTCCACACCCAACAAGAAGTGGGCAGGAGACATGAATAGACACTTTTCCAAAGAAGACATCCAGATGGCAAACAGACACGCGAAAAGATGCTCAACATCACTCCTCATCAGGGAAATACAGATAAAAACCACACTGAGATACCACCTCATGCTGGTCAGAGTGGCTAAAATGAACAACTCAGGAGACTATAGATGCTGCAAGGATGTGGAGAAATGGGAACCCTATTGCACTTTTGGTGGAAATGAAAACTGTTGCACCTGCTCTGGAAACAGTGTGGAGGTTCCTCAAAAAATTAAAAACAGAACTACCCTGCGACCCAGGCTTAGCACTACTAGGAATTTATCCAAAAGATACAGGAGTACTGATACATAGGGGCACTTGTACCCCAATGTTTATAGCAGCACTTTCAACAATAGTCAAATTATGGAAAGAGCCTAAATGTCCATCAAGAAGTTGTGGTTTATATATACAATGGAATACTAGTTGGCAATGAGAAAGAATGAAATCCTGCCATTTACAGCAACGTGGATGGGAGTGGAAGGTATTATGCTAGGTGAAGTAAGTCAGTGAGAGAAAGACAGATATCATATGTTTTCACTCATATGTGGAACTTGGGAAACTTAACAGAAGACCATGGGGAAAGGGAAGGGGAAAAAATAGTTAACAACCAGAGAGGGAGGGAGGCAAACCATAAGAGACTGTTAAATACAGAGAACAAAATGAGGGTTGATGGGGGCAGAGAGGGGAAAATGGGTGATGGGCATTGAGGAGGACACTTGATGGGATGAGCACTGGGGGTTGTATATAAGGGATGAACCATGGGAATCTACCCCCAAAACCAAGAGCACTCTGTAGACACCATATGTTAGCCAATTTGACAACAAATTATATTTAAAAAAAACATTTTGCCTTCTTTTACTTTATTTCTTTGTGTGTGCACACATGTAATTTTTTGTTCCATCATCAACTCTAATAAATTAACGATAAACCCACAAGATCAGTTATCTAGTCATATTCAAAATGTCCTCCCCAAAACTCTATCTGCTTTTTTTTCTTTTTTGATCCACGATTCAATCAGTGTTAATGCAT
Source organism: Panthera onca (assembly GCF_046562875.1). Classification (NCBI taxonomy): domain Eukaryota; kingdom Metazoa; phylum Chordata; class Mammalia; order Carnivora; family Felidae; genus Panthera; species Panthera onca. The sequence goes on along the minus strand of NC_138341.1, from coordinate 89,374,701 downwards.
TGCATTTGAATGCAATGTAATGTTTAGTCTTTTTCAGTCTGTAAATAAGCACTCCAATTAGTCTCTTGTGACAGTGACTTTGGGAATATGGAGGCCAACTGTGTTAATCGAAAGTGAATTATAAGTGATTATTAACATATTTTTTCTTTTTATCTCTTCTCCAGTTTATCAATGTGCTTTTTTTCAGAAAGTAAAAATTTGTAAAACTACCTGTTTGTTTGTTTTTGCATTTCACTACTGGTGGCATTAGGGAATCAGTTCATAAGTGTTAGGGAGGGGAGTGCTTGGTATTGTCAACAATAGGCAAAGAACCGAGGTTTCACAGTTTCTAATCTATGATGGTGAGCATGGATCATCAGAAATCTCCCACCATAGAAGCCATTCAATGCTTCTGTGATCCTGCAGGAGCCTAGGAAAACAATCTTATGCACTCTCAAGGTCAGTGTGATGAATCAAGGGTTTGTAATAAATTCTTTCATTTGACTTTCATGTAACTTTACCACACCAGCAGTAACTGTCTCCTCCAGACTCCAGAAAAGCAGTGAAGAATACATAGGGGGACTATAAAATTTTCCTCATAAGGGGGATACTTTTTAGACTGAGAGTGACATTATCAATAATTAAGCCAAGAGGACAGGTGTTAACTGAGAATGTCCCAGGTAAATGGGGTGTCTGCAAGAATTAAGGAGGTTGAGGTCTTGCTTTGGAGACACAAAGGAGGGGTTTCTCAGAATTGATGCTAAGGAGGTTTTTCTAATCCCAAACCAATGTTCCTTCATGCAAGGATGAACTCAAACTGATGGTGCCCATTACCAGATGTCCAGTCCATGCCCTCTGCCACCCTCATCAGGGAAGTTCTGTATCTACACACTATGGGACACACCAGCTTGGCTCTGCCCCTGCATGGAGCTATGGAGAGCAGTGGCTTGCCTGAGAAGTTCAAACCAAGAAGTTTTTGTTTGTTTTATTTACATCTGAACAGATATTTATTCAACACTTTAGTATGACTGACAGAGAAAAGTATGAAACTAAAAAAAGCTTTAAATTTTAGGAGAAAATGATGTTTAAATGAGCAGGGGGGCTATTCAAATTATTTAACAACCAGCACAGCATTGGCATTGACCAATCAGAATGGATGACGGCCTGATGTCCCATCTTACAGAGTTGACCTGTGGGCCAAACGTCCTCCCTTTAGTGGGTGGGTCATGGGGAGAAGAAGAGTGACTGGAAGGATTGAAGCCACAGCAAGATATCTATGACTACTGAATTATGTTAATATTTTACAGTCCATTTAGCTGAATGGATATTCACTAGCCTAATGTCAGCCTCACTAAGGGGTGTATTCAGGGTAGTTTTCAAACAGGTCCATAATCTTAGCATTGCTTCTTCTTGAGTTTATTTAGGAAATGTACAGAAAGAAGTGGTACTAGGTCAAATCTAAGTGGAAGCAGACATAAGTCATAGAGGATAGAAGGCAAGAAAACAACCAGTTGGAAAAAAAAAGGAAGAAAAAAGAAAAGAATCATTTTAATATACGAATTTAAGTTAAAAAACCCCTTCCAAACACATCATTACAATATCAATTTCCTCCAAAGGGTTACTAGGCCATAGATTTAAAGTTAAAAGTGTGTTTATAGAAATAAATCATAGATTAGTCCAGCAAATATTTATGACCATGGCCACACTCTGCTGGGTAGGAGAGGCACACAGACTCACAAGGAGACAAGCACAGGCACAGAAAATGGGGGTCTCTTCCCTTCTCTCCTCATTGGTGTTTGAGGTGTATTTCCAGCACCCTTCCAGTCCTTCATTGGCCATATCCAATCTGTGAACGACTCCAAATCTGTCTTGAAATTTATTCTTTAATGCTCAAGTAGACCCTCCTTCAGGTAGATGTCCCTCCTTGAACACCTTCCTACTATCTAGGTGAAGTGACCTCATCCTTCTGGGTTCTCTCCATTACAGAACTCACTACCTGCTTGAATATGCCTGTTGACATATGCCCCCCCATCCCAAACTGCAGATTCTTGGTGACAGGTCTTGACAAAGTGGGTGGGGTAGAAAGCAGGGAGTGGGGGCAACAAATGTGGAACAGACCCAACTTGAATCAAAGTCAGGTCCCAGAGCTGGTCGACTGGTGAGTGACAACTTTGGAGAAGATAGTCTGGAGACATAAGATTGAGGAATTGGCAGTGAGCTGGACTCTGAAGGAAGACAAGGAATAAGAAGGTGAGGTGGAAGCTGGGCAGGGATGAAAGTTTGAAGGCCTAAAAATAGGAATGTTTCTGACCTATCTGGGAGCAGTCAGTAGGTGAGCCAGGTTGGCTGGGATGGGGAGGTATGAGATGTAGGTGGGGGCCGGGCTGCCAAGGGCATTTAACCCCCTATTTGGTCTTTTGAAAGTGGCTAAGGAACTAAAAGAGAGTCTGCCTGTGAAGCCCACAAAACTCCTCATTGTCCTCATCTCCCACACACATCCAAACCATCTAACCACCTGTCTGCCTTCTGAATGCCTCCCCGGATTCTATCATTTTCTTTCCTCCCTAAGCTGAAGCCAAACTGGCCAGAGTTCTAGAGCATGCCCTTCCCACCCTTAGGTTCAACACTGCTTGCTCCACACTACAGCCCCTACAGAAGGTCCACCAAATCCAATCACCTGACAAACATCCCTCTACCACCCAGAGCTATTTTGGAAAGTTCCTGTGGAGATGGCATATTCCATTGGCAGGCTACAAAATGAATGCTGTCCCATCATAGTAGGACACTTTCCTTAAAAGCTCATTTCCCAACAGATTACCCTTTAAAAATCACCCCAAATTTGTTTCTATGTCAGACAAGAATTGTTTCTCATAACAGAAACCTATCTGTTGCAGATATTTGTTGGGATTCTTTGGCTGCCTAGCTTTTGAAACCCTTTCTCTATTTGAAGAATCCCCCACTGTGGGAACTGAAAAAAATCAGATACCCAATTTCCCATCTTCTCTTGCCATTAAAGGACAGGCAGCTAAGCAGGGCATGGGGGGCGGGGTAGAGGCATTGAGGAGAGTGAGAGGTCAAGGTAGGCCTCAATGGTAGATCAGACTGAAACCAAGTCTTAGAAGAGGAAAGGGGTCAGCCATGGGGGTTTCTGAGGAAGGGCATTCCAGGCAGAAGAAACAGCCAGTGTGAAAGCCCTGAGATAAGGCTGTGCCTTGTGTCTCCAGGGACCAGTAGGATCCAGTCTGCTGGAGTGGAAGCAACACCAGAGAAGCCACGTGGACCTTTATGCCTGGTAAGTCTATGGCTCCTCACCTGAGTGTAATGGACATTAATGCTGGATGTGAGCAGGTGGTAGTCTGGCCTAATTTGTCTGCTTTTCAGGGGCAGGAGGGGGCAGCCCGGAGGCCACAGGATAGCCCAGGTGAGACATGACAGCAGCTTCCTCCAGCGGGTCAGATAGGAGCAGCAGTTGGATATTTAAGTATTATCTTGAAGAATATCCTAATAGTCAAGTATGAATAAATCTGAGAAGGAGGAACCCAGAATGATATGAAAGTTTCTTATTGTTGATTTGGTCGCATGAGCAGCTGGAGTTATCTTTATCTGACTAGGGGCAGGTGGAACAGTGTTATTTTTTGGCAGTGGGCTGATGTTAAGATTTCTATTTTAGAAGCTTGAATTCAACATGAGCACTAAATAATTATTCCCTAAAACTTTGGTCAGCTGAACTATGGAGGCAATGGCTCTGTTTGTACAAGTGCTAGACCTCCTTGGGGATTGACACTTTAACTCATACCCCTAGATGCAAATTTGGAAAGGTCTGCTAGGCTGGACCAGAGTGGCTCTGCCTAAGTTTTAGGGAGAGTCAGCACAATGCCACGGGTCTGTGGAGCACCAGACTCAGGTCCAGTACAGTCACCCATTATCTCTGTGCTTTAGAGAACAATGGCTGAACACCAGAGTGAAGTCCAGGTCATATAACTCTGAGTCTAAGCCTAGAACAGCAGGGAACCATGCCCAAGTAGACATGTGCCCACAAGCTTTCTAGCAGCCCCAGGAGGCAGCAAGAAAGCTTCCAGCAGCAAGGTGATCAGGTGCTGCTCTGTCTTTCCACCATCTTCACTTCATGTATTCCATTTTTTTAATCTGTTAATCTGATTGGCAGAAATTATCATTGTATCATTTTGCATTTTTATGATTCCTAGAGGGGTCTAAGCATCCTATTCAAGTACTAACTTAACACCAAATTATTGCTATTTCTCTTATTGACTTTTTGATGCCTGCCTTATTCTCTTCTCTCTGAAAACAGTTCTTTGTGCTGTGTAATGCATTGGTTGCAAACATGGCTGCCCAGAAGCTCAGTTGAAGAGTCATTATAGACTAACTGTGGTTTCTGAGCCCACTTCCAAATGTTTGGGAGAGATGATCTAACTAATCTGATGGATCTAATTTCTGGGACAAGAAACTCTGGTATTCAGGGTCAGTTCATTCAGGCCCACAGACTGGATAGCTTCTCTGAAAAGGAGGGATGTAACAGTGAGAAAATGATGGTAGAAGAAATGAATGCCAGCTCTAGTACATTTTACAGCAGAGATATATCCTCCAGACAATTCCAGTGATGGAAGTTTGCTTTGTTCTCCACAGTGGTCACAAGTTCTTATCCAAATGTGGCCAGTTATGTGACTTGTACTTAACCAATAGGTAATTAGAAATCTTTATGTTTTTGAGAAGGGGGAGGACATTTGCAGGATGGTGTTTTGGAAATTTTATTCTGACAGTATGTTAGATGCAAGAAGGAAGGAAAAAAGTGAAGGAAGATTGAGCTGGAAAGATGTTCTAACAACAAACCACAAGTTGAAGAGAGATTAACATGTAGAAAACAACAACAATGAACAACACCATGCAATATTAGGTGGTATATTAGTGAATGTGAACACATCCTGTTAGGTAACAGACATGGTTCAAATTATGGCAGTAGTATTTTATTAGTGTTTACACATTACAGCTCAATATAAAATGCTAACTCAAACCTCAACACTTACCTACATTAACTGATGAATCTTAACACTTGGGAGCTCAGCAATTTCGTGTCTGGCCAATGACTATAAACATTTGGGTCTTAAATACCTCTTCTATTATTTGGCTAATATGTAGCTATTTTTCATATTATGTCTGCTCTCAGGTTGTGATTTTTAAAAAAATCTTCACAGTAATCATCCAAACTACCTGAAAGCCCTCTATTCAGAGTGACAAAGCATTTTCTACAATCCACTCCTAGTCCTGCCCCCAAATATAATCAATGTTTTTTGCTATTTTTGTGACATAATTATTATGCTACTCCATCTGAGGTTAGGGTGTGGGTCAGAATGTAGCGAACATGCTCATATAAGAGCAAAGGCCTTTTGAAAAAACAGGCCATCACCTAACTGGCCACACCTCTGTTGTCACACTACATAACACAGGAAAAGCCAATATGCCTATGACATAGCTGTACTAAAAAGTGACTGACTCAGAGTCCAAAGAATGTAGGGTGAGAGAAGGAAAGATCTAGAGAAATAAACTGGTCATGAACTTCAGCCTAGCACTTTCTGAAGCCATCAAGCAATATAAACCCTCCAATGTATTACTGATAGGAACACTTACAAGATGACATGAAGTTGAGTGGTCAGGGAAAGTTAAGGTCAGAGTAAGAAAAGAATGCTCTGAAGTGAATGCTCCTTTAGTGTGTGATAAAGGCTTGTCTTACTGTATGGTTGGCCATTTGTTATCTTTGTGTGGGATCTGGGAGAGAGGCAGGGTTGTACCCATACAATGTACAGCCAGGTAGGTAGCATGGGACATGCTCTGGCTAACTTAATGATGACTTTGGCCAGGATGCCAGGTGGATTAATGGAGCCATAAGGTGGATTGAAATCTGGGAATGCAAGCCAGTAATTAAGAATGAGACATTGGACCAAGGGCCCGCCCCAAGCAAACAGATGGGTAGAATTTGTGTTTACTTTCCCTTCACCTTCTCATTTAAATTTCCTGCTTTAATACCTTCTAACCCTAAGTTTTCAAACCCTCCACCCTTGTCTGCTCCAGAAACTATTTATGAAAGTTGTACTTCTTTCTTTACCACCCACCCATTGGTATTTCTTCATGGCCTGTTCTCAGTCATTTGTCATGAGGAAAGTAAGCTAATATATTACCAGGACAGGGCAGCCAGCTTGTGGCATATCCCTTCTTGGAGGCATCACACGATGGAACTTTTGGCTTTGCAGCAAACATGTGGAAGTTGCATTTCAGGCAGATGACCCTTCCTAGTATCCTCAGATCAGATGCTTTAGGTGACTGCTTACTTTAACTCCACAGAAAACGGTTCAAAGAAGTGCTGTGAAATAGCACATTAAGTATAATCACTAATGAAACAAAAGAATCAGGTAGATGTTCAGGGACTGATTGGCCTCTGTGATTGAGTATAAGGAAAAATCTACCCATTTTTGTTAGCACAAGTTCAGATTTAAAACACTTGTTTTGGAAGCCAAAGGTAAAGTCACTGTTACAGAAAATAATTTTCTTTTTCTAATTTTCCTTGTATAAGGAAACTGCATCCAATTGCACATGGCAATCCTCATGGGATGAGGCTCATTTTGTTGTATCCTGACTGCAGAAGGTGACTGATTCTCCCAGACTTAGTTCTTTCTTCAAACCAAGCAGCAATGCGGAACCCAGAACCCCTGGTCCTGAGAACCTATCTCCTGCATGTTGAATTTCACAGTGTTCCCTAAGCCGCAAAGATAGATTTAACTTTGTTGTTGCTTTTGAAGTTCCTGTTATTCACAAATTCTCTTTTGTCTTTGCATTTCCTCCTACTTCACCATCTAACTTGTTCTTTTGTCATTTCTTTAAAGGAAAGAAGTCATCAAGTTTTGCCCTCTAATTATGGTTACTCTCTGTTGTCTCTCTGATGGGCCTTTCCTTATCTTTATTCTTACCATATCCTTATTAGTCGTAACTACACTTCAGTATGAAAGTGTTTTATTTTCACAGGATGTAAAAACAACAATTAAGCTCCTCAACACCCCTTATAAGTTGCCAAGTACTCACACTTGGTTCCAAGTATTATAATTATTATTTTTATTTCGACCTTGAATTTATTACAAAATATCCTGGACATTGAATGCTATTCAACTTAAAATGTAACTGAGGCTTTCTTTTTTTAAATTTTTTTAACGTTTTATTTATTTTTGAGTCAGAGAGAGACAGGGCATGAACAGGGAGGGTCAGCGAGAGGGAGACACAGAATCTGAAACAGGCTTCAGGCTCTGAGCTGTCAGCACAGAGCCCGACGCGGGGCTCGAACTCACGGACCGCGAGATCATGACCTGAGCCGAAGTCGGCTGCTCAACCGACTGAGCCACCCAGGCGCCCCGAGGCTTTCTTTTTTAAAACTATATAATACTGACAATAAAAAATTATCCAGAACATCTGCCTCTACCCCACCAAAGATAAACTGCTGTAGGAATTATCGTCTTGTAATAAAACTAGAAAACAAACCAAATAAGTAGAAGATTTTGTTCAAAGATTGAACAATAGACTGTATGGGAAGAGAATCAAACAAGGTAAGTCCTACAATTGTCTCAGCTTCCTTTCTGGAGGCAATGTCCAGCCTGCAGCACAGGGAAATGGATCCTAAAGAGATCCCAGAGGACTAAATGAATTGAAAGAAAAAGACCATAGTGTGGGAAGACAAAACAGCAGAGTACTAAAAGGGAAGGGCTACAAAGAAAGAGTGCTTCAGAGATGTGTGAAACTTCCTGCCAGTCTGAGAATCAACTAGTGTGTGTATAAAATTAAATTACAGAAGGCATGAGAACCACCAGAAAGTAGTGTATCAACACAAAAAAACTCACCCAGGCAGATGGAGAGACTTTATAATATCTCTGGGCCAAGACCCTGGAAGATTCAGAAGAGTCACACCTTAGTAGTGGGGTTAAAGTAACACTACAATAAAGGCTGCCTTATACCCACCTGAAAAAAGCTTTAAAACCAACCTATAAAAACTTCTGTAGGAAACTTAACTGCTCACAAAAACAAAGTACAATTCTCTTTAAAGGAATACAATAAAATCCAGGATCCAACAATGTAAAATTTGCAATTGATACAAACAGGTGCAATTGATACAAACAGATTTCAACAAATGAACTCAGGACTGACACAGATGATGTAATCAGCACACAAGAACTTTAAAATACCTACTATAAAAAAGTATTTTCAATGATCTAAAGAAAAAAATTATGAGAAGAGAAATGAATGATACACTTAAGAGACATAAATGGAACATACAAAACTGAAATCCAATGTCTGAAATGAACACATACACTGTATGAGATTAACAGCAGATTAACTCCTGCAGAAAGAAATTAGTTAGCTTAAAGACATAGCAATAGACCCAGAGGGAAGCACAAGAGAGAAAAAAAATGACTAAAAAGGAGTCAAAAGACCATCAATTACTTATTGGACAATAACAAGTAATCTAACATATCTATAATTGGAGTACCAGAGGAAAGAAGTGGAGGGGGAGAGATTGAAAAATAGTTGAAAAAACAATGGCCAAATTAAAAAAATTCAATATAGTTAATATATTAGTTTCAAGTATACAATATAGTGATTCAATGATTCTATACATGTCCTCAGTGCTCATTATGATAAATGTACCCTTAATCTCCACCACTATTTCACCCATCCTCCCACCCACCTTCCCTCTTGTAACCATCAGTTTGTTCTCTAAATTCAAGAGTCTGGTTTTTGGTTTATCTCCTTTTTTCTCTGTTTTGTTTCATAAATTCCATATATGTGTGAAACATGATATTTGTCTTACTCTGACTGACTTATTTCAATTAGCTTAATACTTTCTAGCTTCATCACTGTTGTTGCAAAGAGCAAAGTGTCATTCCCTTTTTTGGCTGAGTAATATTTCATTGTGTGTGTGTGTGTGTGTGTGTGTGTACATCTTCTTTATCTATTCATCTTGTTGTACACTTGGACTGCTTCAATAATTTGGCTATTGTAAATGATGCTGAAATAAACATGGTGCATATATCCCTTTGAATTAGTGTTTTTGTATTCCTTGGGTAAATAGTAGTGGAATTACTGGATAATAGGGTAATTCTATTTTTAATTTTTTCAGGAAACTCCATACAGTTTTCCACCGTAGCTGAACCAGTTTGCATTCACACCAACAGTTCACAAGTTTCCTTTTTCTTAACATCCTCACTAACACTTGTTGTTTCTTGTGTATTTTATTTTAGCCATTCTGACAGGTGTGAGGTGATTGTGGTATTGATTTGCATTTCCCTGATGGTTAGCAATGCTGAACATCTTTTCATTTGTCTGTTGGCTATCTGTATGTTTTTTTTCGGGAAATACCTATTCATGTCTTCTGCCTATTTATTTATTTATTTGTTTGTTTATTTTAATTTATATCCAAGTTAGATAGCATATAGTGCAATAATGATTTCAGGGGTAGAATCCAGTGATTCATCCCCTACATATAACATCCAGTGCTCATCCAAGCAAGTGTCTTCCTTAATCCCCTTTGCCTATTTAGCCCATCTCCCCACCCACAACCCCTCCAGTAACCCTAAGTCTGTTCTCTCCGTTTGTTCTCTCAGTCTGTTCTCTATATTTAAGAGTCTCTTATGTTTTGTCCCCTCCCTATTTTTATGTTATTTTTGCTTCCTTTCCCTTATGTTCATCTGTTTTGTATCTTAAATTCCACATATGAATGAAGTCATATGATATTTGACTTTCTCTGATTGGCTAATTTTGCTTAGCATAATACACACTAGTTCCCCTCACATTGTTGCAAATGGCAAGATTTCCTTTTTTTAATTGCCAATATTCAATCATATATATATATATATATATATATATATATATATACACACAAATATATCTCACATATTCTTCATCCATTCCTCTGAATGGACCTTTGGGCTCTTTCCATACTTTTTTTTGCCCATGTTTTAACTGGATGATGATGATGATGATGACAATGACGATGATTGGTGTAGAGTTATACCAGTTCTTTATATATTTTGGGTACTAACCTTTTATCAGATATGTCATTTTTAATTATCTTCTCCCATTCAGTAGCTTGTCTTTTAGTTTGTTGGTAGTTTTTTTTGTTGTTGTTGTTCTGTTTCTTGGCTTTTTATGTGTAAGTCTAGGTTTTTTATTTGACATTTTTCTTGCTTATTGAGGTAGGCCTATATTACTATAAACTTCCCTCTTAGAACTGCTTTTGCTGCATCCCAAAGACTTGGACCTTTGTGTGTTCATTTTAATTTGTCTCCATGTATTTTTTTTTAATTTCCTTTTTTATTTCTTGGTTGTTTAGTAGCATATTGTTTAACCTCCATGTATTCGTGTTCTCTCCAGATTTTTTCCTGTGATTGATTTCTAGTTTCATAGCATTGGGGTTGTAAAAGATGCATGGTATGACTTCAATCTTTTTTAATTTCTTGAGACTTGTTTTGTGGTAATGGGTAAAGCTTTTTTCAAATCTGATGGAAGCTGAAAATCCATTTATGCAAGAACTTCAACAAATCCCAAGAAGAAAGGAAAAGGAAACCTTACTTTTTGTTTTCATTTTAAAATATCTTTTAATAATGTCACTGCTTAAAGCAAAAATAGCAAGCCTGGAACACCTGGCTGGCTCATTTGGTAAAACATGTGACTATTGATCTTGAGGTCATCAGTTCAAGCCCTATGTTGGGTATAGAGATTACTAAAAGGGGCGTGAGAGAGAGAGAACACTGTTCTGTGGAAGTTATGAGATATGGAGAGCAAAATGAATGACAAAAATAGCCAAAAGGACAAGAGGGAAAAATGGAAGCATGATGTCATAATGTTCTTATGCTATACACAGATATTATTTAAGAGTGACTGTGATGACTTAAAAATGTATGATGCAAAAAAGAATGTATAGTTAATATGAAAATAGTGTAGAAAAAGTCTCTAACCAAACAGAAGAAGAGTACACAAATATCAAACAAAAAATAAAGAGTACACAAATTATCAATATGAGGAATGATAGGAGGTTTTCACTATGAATCTCATAGACATTGAAATGATAACAAAGGAATATCATAAACAACTTAGGGTAATAAGCTTGACAACTTAGATGGAATGGACATATTCTTTGAAAGACACAAACTACCAAAGGTCATTCAAGAAAAAGATAAGCTGAATAGCTTTGCACCTATATTAAATAATGAATGTGCAGATAAAGTCATTGGACAAAGAAAATCTCAGGCACTGATGGCTTTACTGATGGATTCTACCAAACATTTTAAGTGGAAATAATATCAATTTTCTGCCAGTGCAGAAACCAATGATACCAAAACCAAAACAATGAGGTTTTGATACCAAAACTAAACAAAGATTTTAATAGAAAATTACATACCTATAAGCCTCATGAAAATATCTATTAATATTCAAAAAATATTAGTAAATCAAACCCAACAACGTATATATCATGACCAAATGGGGCTGTACCAGAAATGCAAGGTTGGTATAACATTCAAAAATCAATTAATATAATTTACCTTATTAACAAACTAAAAACAATGACAACATAGGTTTAGATATGGAAAAAAAATTGAGAACATTCATTACCCATTCATGAAAAAACTCAGAAAATGAGCAGTTTGTGTGAACTTCCTCGTCCTGATAAAGGACATGTAGAAGAAAACCCCTAGAGCTAACATCATATTTAATAGTGAAAGAATAAATGCTTTCCTCCTAAGAGGAAAGATGTCTGCTCTTACAACTTCTTTTTAAATTTTTTTTAACATTTATTCATTTTTGAGACAGAGAGAGACAGAGCATGAACGGGGGAAGGTCAGAGAGAGAGGGAGACACAGAATCCGAAACAGGCTCCAGGCTCTGAGCTGTCAGCACAGAGCCCGACGCGGGGCTCGAACTCACGGACCGCGAGATCATGACCTGAGCTGAAGTCGGATGTTCAACCGACCGAGCCACCTAGGCGCCCCTGCTCTCACAACTTCTAATTAACATTGCTCTAGAGGTCTTAGCCAGTGCCGATAGGCAAAGAAAAGAAACAAAAACTAAAGGTAAACAACAGAAAGGAAGAAATTTGTCTTTGCAGATGGCATAATTGTCCATGTAGGACATTCCAAAGAATGCACAGAAAAGCTACTAAAACTATTGATTTCAGCAAGGTCACAGGATTTGTCATTATAAAAAAAAAATTGTATTTTTATATACTAGCAATGAACATTTAGAAGTTTAAATTCAGGAAAAATATCTTTAATATTTTATAGACAAATAAAATATGTCTATATGTCAGACAAATACAAAATGCTTACAGATAAATCTAGCCAAAGAAATACATGTCTTGTACACAGAAAACTACAAAATACAACTGAGACAAGTTTGTTAAGGTTTGTATGTATGGAGAGGTATACCATGTTCATGAATCACAGGACTCACTATAAGAACTCAATTCTCCCCTAATTGATCTATAGACTCAATATAATTCCAATAAAATCTCAGCACTTTTTTAAATTAGTTCTAAAATTTGTATGAAAATACAAAGGACCCAAATGACCCAAACAAGTTTAAAAAAAAAACAAAGCTAAAGAAATTATACTACCCAATTTTAAGACTGCAAATAGCTAAGAGTGAAATGGCATAAAAATAAATACATAAATGAAACAAAATGAAAAGTCCAAAATGTACCCACACATGTTCAATCGATGTCTGATACAGGACCAAAGGTAATATAATAGGCAAAAGATAGTCTTTAAACAATGATAATGGAAAAATTAGATACCCATAATGAAACAAAATGAACCTCAATCCCTAACACATATAAAAAATTAACTTGGGCGCCTGGGTGGCTCAGTCAGTTAAGTGTCCAACTTTGGCTCAGGTCATGATCTTGGGATTAATGGGTTTGAGCCCCATATCTGTGAGCTGTCAGCACAGAGCTTGGAGCCTGTTTCAGATTCTGTGTCTCTCTCTCTCTCTCTGTCCCTCTCCTGCTCATGTTCTGTCTCTGTCTCTCAAAAATAAATAAACATTAAAAAAATTAAAAAAGTAACTTGAAATAGATTATAGACCTAAATATAAGAGCTACACCTATAAAACCTCTGAAGAAAATTCCAAGAGAAAATCATCATAAATTTAAGTTGGGCAAGGATTTTGTAGAAAGGATACAAAAAACAAGAGTCATATTAAAAAATATATAAATTGCACTTCATAAAAATTAAAATGTTAACTGTACACTTTAGAGGAATAAGTCCTATGGTATGTGAATTTTATCTCAACAAAGCTATTACCAAAAATATCCATTTTTTTGTTGTTCAGAAGATGCTTTAAGAAAATAAACATATAAACAGAAAATATTTGAAAAACATATATCTACTAAAGGATTTGTATCTTGAATATATAAAGAACACTTACAACTCATTAATAAGAAGACAACTCCAAAAAAAAATTAATAAAATGTTTCAACAGACACTTCACCAAAGAAGGTATGAAAAAAAAAGAAAATATGGAAGTGGAAAATAAGCACATTAAAAGATACTCATTAGAAAATGCAGATTAAAACCACAATAAAATATCACCTGACCCCCACTAGAATGGTTAAAATTTCAAAGGCAGACATACCAAGTGTTGGCAAGGATGCTAAGGAACTAAATTTCTCATATATTAAGTGTGAGAATGAAAATGATACAGCCAGTTTGGAAAACACTTAGGCAGTTTCTTACAAAATTAAACATATACTTCCATAATCCCAGCAATTAGATGTTTATGTATTTAGTCATGAGAAATGAAAACATATCCCACCACACACACATATGAAATACTGCTTAGAGAAATGTTTACAGAAGTTTTATTCAAAATACTGAAAACAGGAAGCAACCCAAAAGTTCATCAATCAGTGAATAAATAAAGTGAGATACATTCATGCAAGAAAATACTAATTGGTAATAAGAAAGGAACAAAAAGGATAGATGTAACAGCATGGATTAACCTCATAAGCATTAAGCTAAGTAAAAGAAACTAGAGTCAAATAACTATATGCTTCATGATTCCATTATGGCTGTTGCCATAGGGGTTGTCAATAGTTGCCAGAGGCCCTGAGAAGTGGAAGGAATTGACTGGAAAGGGGAAGGAAAGGACTTTTGGGGTTGATGTAAACATTCTATGTTTTAATTGTGGTTGTAGTTACACATTGTATGTGTCTGTCAAAATTCATTACACTATACCCTTAAAATGGATGACTTTATTAGATAATAATTATATATCAATACAGCTGATTAAATTTACCGAACTTTCACTATGCTACCACTCTTATCATTTCTGTTTTTGAAAATTATCTTCCAAACACATAAGAATGGCTGAGAGTAACACAACTAGAAATTTTATATACTAGTAGAATATAGGTTGAGAAGACTTATATTTTCTAAAAACCAAGTTAAAAGTAATAAAAGAGAAGTTTGTTATCCAGTTTTGGATAAGATGGAATAGCTCCATTCCTTCCAGGCCCCTCTTTATAAATAAAATCAGTAAGCAAAACACAACAAAAAAAGCGTAGTAAAACTGAACAGTGGGAAGAAGAAGATAGACTATCTAGTGATCTCAGAACTTAGGAATATTTTGTGGTGAACTCCCTGGATTTCCTTATTGCTTCCCATACATCCTGGGCAAAAAGCCACAGAACCATCTAACCCAGAACTATCAATGGTCACAGAAAAAGGAAAAACAAAACAAAACAAAAAACAAAGCTCTAAGAAAAGTTTTTGCCTGTAACCAAAGTCCAAGAAAAAGAGAGAAAATTGTCATAGGCAACATTTTTGGCAATATCCAATGCATTCCAACCAAAAGTCCATGTAAAAATTGTCCCCTGCCCACTGAAGTTTTGGCAAGACTATGCAAGAAGCTGGTCTTTCACTCCATCTTTCACTGCCCTATGGAAACAAGTGTTAGTGCTCCAATTCTCCTGCAGTGTCAATATGGTTGAGCAGGGAGATAATCTACCATCTTTACCTGGCAGAAGCAGGTAGTATGCATATTCCCCTTCCAAAGTAGTGTCAGAAGCATTGAGCAAAGATATGATAGCTGAAACAAAAATCATTGATCTTCCATACATCTCTCACCTGGTACAAGCAGATGATGCTCCAATTTCCCTACTGGCAGAATCAGTGGGGTCTGGCATCAAGCTGAACTACCACTTCCATCTAGTAGCATATACAGGCTACATTTTTGCTGAAATGGTTTGGTAGGACCCATGGGAAGCTGAAAATACATATCCATCCAGCCCTCATGGTACATCTCAACAGGGGAACTGTTCACTAGAAAGAAGAAGATTAAATAGGATCTAGAGTGTCATAATATAATATCCAAAGCATCCATACACACCAACCCATGCCCATTTTAGCTTCAGCTGTACTGCCAGGATGCTGCCTGCACAGAATGCCCCAGCACCTACTGGCCTATACCCATCTCAGCTCCAGCCACCCCTACAGGGCACCCTCCTGTCCTGAAACACTTTGGTTTACATCCCCTTTAGCTTTAGCTATTCGGCCAAAGTGCCTTCGTGTGTAGACTTCAGGTCTCCCCAGCTTGCACTCACGTTAGTTTCAACTATTCTGTCAGGGCAATCTCTGCATAGAGAGCTCAGGGACACTCTAGTCCCCACACTGTATCGGATCCAGCTGCCCCACCAAGGCACCCTCTGCATAAGGCACCCCAGGACACCCCTGGTGTCCTGCATCGACTTCAGCTTTTGCTATTCTAACAGGGCACACACTAATTGGAAAGCTCCAGGACATCCAGTCCATGTCAGCCACAGCTTCAGCCAGCCAGCAAAAGTCACCAAGCACACACAGTCTATATATAAGACAACCAAACACAAGAGCATTCTTTCAAAGTTAAGAGAAATGGCTGTTCCACCTAATCCATAGAAACAAACACAGAAAGTCAAGCAAAATGGGGAGACAGAGGATTATGCTCCAAAAGAAAACCATCTTAGAAAAGAAATGAAACAGAGATAAACAACATGCCTGAAAAAAATTTAAAGTTATAATATTAAAGATACTCATTGGGATGGAAAGAAGAGTGAAAGAACTCAAGGAGACTTTCAATAAAGAGATATAATTATAAAAAAGAACCAATTAGAGTTGAGGAATACAATGACTGAAATAAAAAACACTAGAGGAGGAGAAGCCAAGATGGTGGAAGAGCATGGAAGTCTTTTGTGTGTCTCACGTCCATGAAATACAGCCAGATCAACATTAAACCATCCTGCACACCTAGAAAACTGATTGGAGGATTAACACAACAATCTGCACAACCTGAACCACAGAATTCAGCAGGAATTCACACCAAAAGAAAGAGCATGAAGAAACAACAGCCAGGGATTTAACGAACACAGATACAAGCAAGATGTCTGAACCAGAATTTAGAATCATGATAATAAGAATACTAGCTGGAGTCAAAAATAGATTAGAATCCCTTTCTGCAGAGATAAAAGAAGTAAAAATTAGAATGAAATTAAAAATGCTATAACTGAGCTGCAATCACCGATGGATGCAGCGGCAGCAAGGATAGATGAAGCAGAACAGAGAATCAGCGATATAGAGGACAAACTTATAGAGAATAATGAAACAGAAAAAAGAGGGAGATTAAGGCAAAAGAGCACGATTTAAGAATTAGAGAAATCAGTGACTCATTAAAAAGGAACATCAGAATCATAGGGGTCCCAGAAGATAAAGAGAGAGAAAAAGGGGTAGAAGGGTTATATGAGCAAATCATAGCAGAATATTTTCCTAACCTGGGGAAAGACACAGACATCAAAATCCAGGAAGCACAAAGAAGCCCCCTAGGTTCAACAAAAAACGACCATCAACAAGGTATATCATAGTCAAATTCACAAAATACTCAGGCAAGGAAAGAATTATGAAAACAACAAGGAAAAAAAAGTCCCTAATCTACAAGGGAAGACACATCAGGTTTGCAGCAGACCTATCCAGAGAAGCTTGGCAGGCCAGAAAGGAGTGGCAGGATATATTCACTGTGTGGATGGAACTGGAGAGTGTTATGCTAAGTGAAATAAGTCATACAGAGAAAGACAGATACCATATGTTTTCATTCTTATGTGGATCCTGAGAAACTTAACAGAAGACCATGAGAGAGGGGAAGGAAAAAAATAAAAAAGTTAGAGAGGGAGGGAGCCAAACCACAAGAGACTCTTAAAAACTGAGAACAAACTGAGGGTTGATGGGGGGTGGGAGGGAGGGAAGGGTGAGTGATGGGTATGGAGTAGGGCATCTGTTGGGATGAACACCGGGTGTTCATTTCATGGAAACCAATTTGACAATAAATTTCATATTAAAAAAAATCAAAAAAATGAAAATTAAAAAAATGTAAGGAAAACAGAAACACACACACACTAGAGGGAATCAGTAGCAGATTAGAGGATGCAGAAGAATGTATCAATGATCTAGAATGAAAAGCAACAAGCTGAACTGCTAAAAGAGTTTTTAAAAATGAGGACGGGTTAAGGGATCTCTTGGACAACGTCAAGCAAACAAGCATTTAGCATTATAGAGGTCCCAGAAAAATAGAAAATGAGTTATAATATAGGAAAGGAAATAGACATCCAGGTCCAAGAAGCACAGAGAGTTCCAAACAAGATTAACCCAAGAAGGCCCACAACATGATACATAATAATTAAAATGTCAAAGTTTAAAGTTAAAGAAAGAATTTTAAAAACAGCAAGAGAGAATCAAAAATTTATCTACAAGGGAAAACCTAAGGCTATCAGCTAATTTTTCAGTAGAAAATTTACAGGCTAGGAGGGAGTGGTGTGATATATTCAAAGTGCTGAAAGGAAGAAACTTACAACCAGGAATATTCTACCCAGCAGGGCTACCATTCAGATTTGAAGGAGAGATAAATAATTTCCTAAACAAAGAAAAGATAAGAGAGTTTATCACAACTAAACCAGCCTTACAAATAAAGATTACAGGGATTTCTTTAAATGGAAAATAAATGGCTAATATTCTACACAAGAAAATTATGAATAAAAATATGTTAAATATGATAGTATCTACATTAAATGTGAAGGAGGGAATAAAAAATCAAAGGAAAGGAAAGGGGAAAAAACCCAAGATTTTTCTGTTGTTTTTTTTTAAAGAATGTGTTTGAATTTAAATGACCCCCAAATTAATATAGAGTTCAATTTTCTTAGGGTGTTGTATATAAACCTAATGGTAACCACAAATCCAAACCATATGATAGATACACAAAAAGTAAAGAAAGCCAAACATAACACTATAGAAACTCATCAATCACAAAGAAAGTCAGCAAGGGAAGAAAGGAACAGAGAGGAACTACAAAAACAACCATAAAACAAATAACAAAATTCCTTTAAGTATGTATATGTTTTATATATTAGTTTAATTTAATAATTAGCTTAATATTTAGTTTCAATATAGTTTAAATGATAATGGCCTAAAAAGTACAAACAAAAGATAAGGTGGTAGAATAGATTAAAAAAAAAACAAGACCCATCTATATGCTGCCTACAAAAGACTCACCCCAGACCTAATGATCCATATAAAAAGAAAGCAAAGGTATGGAAAAAAATTTTTCTATGCAAATGAAAGCAAAAAAAAACAAAAACAAAAACAAACAGACAAACAAATAACAACAAAACAAAGCCAGGATAGCAATACTTAATATCCAACAAAATAGACTTTAAAGGAAAGACTGTAACAAAAGATAAAGCAGGGTATTACTTGGCTCAATGATAAATGGCTCAATGTAACAAGAGGCTATAACAATGGTCAATATCTACACACCCAACTCTGTAGCATCTAAATACATAAAGCAAATACTAATGGACATAAAACAAGAAATTGATGGTAATATAACAGTAGGGGACTCTAACACTCCACTCAATGTTAATTGACAGATCATCCAGGCAGAAGAGCAACAAGCAAACAGTGTCTCTGAATGATACATTGAACCAGATGGTAAAAACATATACAGAACATTCCATCCAAAACAACAGAACACACATTTTTTGTAAGTGCACATGGAATATTCTCCAGAACAGATCATGTATTAAACTACAAAACAAGTCTAAAATTTAAGAAGACTGAAATCATACCATGCCTTTTTTTCTGATCACAATGCTATGAGTAGAAATAAATCATAAGAAAAAAAAAACTGGAAAAAAACATAAACACATGGAAGCTGAACAACATGATACTAAATAACCAATGGGTCAATTAAGCAATCAAAGACATTTAAAAATACATAAAGACAAATGAAAATGAAAACACAACAGTTCAAAATCTTTGGGACACAGTGAAAGCAGTTCTAAGAGGGAAATATACAGCAATATAAGCCTACCTCAAGAAACAAGAAAAAGCTCAAATAAACAATTTTACCTTATAGCTAAAAGGACTAGAAAAAAAGAACACATAAAACCCAAAACCAGTAGAAGGAAGGAAATAATTGAGAACAGAGAAGGAATAAATGACAGAGGCTAAAAACACAATAGAAAAAAATCAGTGAAACCAAGAGCTGGTTCTTCAGGAAGATAAACAAAGTTGATAAACCCTTAGCCTATTTAGAAAAAAAAAAGAGAAAGAAACAAAATAAATCAAATCAGAACTGAGACAGGAGAAGTAACAACTGACACCACGCAAATACAAAGGATTATAAAAAAGTATTATAAATTATATGCCAATAGATTGAGCAACCTAGAAGAAATGGATAAATTCCTAGAAACATACAATCTTCCAAAACTGAATCAAGAAGAAATAGATAATCTGAATAGACTGAATACAAGTAACAAAATTGAATTGGTAATCAAAAAACTACCAAAAAATAAAAGTGTAACACCACATGGATTCACAGGTGAATTCTACCAAATATTTAAAGAAGAGATAATACCTATTCTCTTCAAACTATTCCAAAATATAAAGGAAAGAAAGCTATAAAAACTATTTCATGAGGCCAGCATTTACCTAATACCAAAACCAGACAAAGGCACTACAAAAAAAGAAAACTATAGACCAGTATCTCTGATGAACATAAATGCAAAATTGTCAACCAAATATTACCAAACCTCATACAATACTTTAAAAAGATCATTTACCATGATCAAGTGGGATGCAAGGATGGTTCAACATTCACAAATCAACCAACATGATACACTACATCTACAAAATGAAGGCTAAAAGTCATATGATCATCTAAATAGACGTAGAAAAAGCATTTGACAATATTCAACATCAGTTCATGATAAAAACTCTGAACAAAGTGTTGTTAGAGGGAACATACCTCAACATAATAAAGGCCAAATATGAAAAATCCACAGCCAACATAGTCAATGGTGAAAACTGAGATCTTTTCCTCTGTGACCAGGAAGAAGACAAAGATGTCTACTCTTGCCAGTTTTATTCAACAGAGTACTGGAAGTTCTAACTGAAGTAATCAGACAAGAAAAATATATGAAACATCCATATTGGTAAAGAAGAAGTTAAACTGTCACTATTCGCAGGTAACATGATACTATATGCAGAAAAGCCTAAAGACTCCACCAAAAAACTACTAGAACTGATAAATTAATTCAGTAAAGTTTCAGGATACAAAATCAATGTACAGAAATCTGCATTCCTGTACACTAATAATGAAACAGCATAAAACAAAATTAATAAAACAATCCCATTTATAATTGTACCAAAACCAATAAAATATGTAGAAATAAACTTAACCAAAGAAGTAAAAGACTTGTACGATGAAAACTATAAAACACTGATAAAAGAAATTTAAGACAATGCAAAGAAGTGGAAAGACATTTCATACTCATGGATTAGAAGAAGAAATGTTGTTAAAATGTCTATACTGCCCTGGGCACCTAGAGGACTCAGTTGGTTAAGTGTCCAACTTTGGCTTAGGTCATGATCTTACAGTTTGTGCATTTGAGCACCACATCAGGCTCTATGCTGACTGTGTGGAGCCTGGACCCTGTTTCAGATTCTGTGTCTCCCTCTCTTTCTGTCCCTCCCCAACTCATTCTCTCTCTCTCTCTCAAAAATAAATAAAAACTTTAAAAAAAATGTCTATACTACCCAAAACAATCTATACATTTAATGGGATTCCTATCAAAATATCAAAAGCATTTTCCAAAGAACTAAGAACAAACAATCCTAAAATTTTCATGCAATCACAAAAGTTCCTGAATAGCAAGGCGATCTTGAAAAGGAAAAACAAAACTGAATGTATCACAGCTCCAGATTTCAAGATATACTACAAAGCTTTAGTAATCAGAACAGTATGGTACTCCACAAAAATAGACACATAGGTCAATGGAACAGAATAGAGAGCCCAGAAATAAAGTCACATTTATATGGTCAATTATTACAAAAGAGTCAAAAATACACAATGGGGAAAAGATAGTCTCTTCAATAGATTGTGCTGGGAAAAGTGGGCAGCTACATGTAAAAGGCTGAAACTGGACCACATTTTATTATCATACAGAAAAATAAACTCAAAATGGATTAAAAACTAAATGTAAGATCTGAAACCATAAAAATCCTAGAAAACAACACAAGAAGTAATTTCTCTGACAGAAGATATAGCAAGATTTTTCTAGATATGCCTTTTAAGGCAAGGGAAACAACAGCAAAAATAAGCTATTAAGACTATATAAAAGGGGTGCCTGGGTCTGTCAGTTTTTTAAGCATCTGATTCTTGATTTTGGCTTAGGTCATGATCTCATGGTTCATGGAATCAAGCCCCACATCGGACTCCACACTGACAGCACAGAGCCTGCTTGGGATTCTCTCCCTCCCTCTTTCTCTGCCACACCCCCCCCCCCCCCCACAATGTACTCTGTCGCTCTGTTTCTCTCTCTCTCAGAATAAATAAACATTAACAAAGATACTACCATTGGAGCAAACTGAGTGAGGGGTATATGGAATCTCTCTGTATCATTTCTTAGAACTGTAGGCAAATCTATAATTATCTGAAGACAAAAGAAAAAGAGTTCAGCACAGGGTAAAGGTAGATATTTGACTCTGTAAAAGTGGGCCTTTTAGCTGTAAGTATAGCTCAAAGTATATTGGAGAGAAATTGGTAATCAAAGGTTAATATTTTTTACTAATTAAAGCTCTTGTAAACCCATAAGTAAAGCACAGAAATCTAAAAATATGTGTAAAAGATATTATTAGAAAATAAAAATGTAAATGTTTAACAAACAATACCGTATATATTTGACTTAACTATCAAATTGACAAAAAATATTTACAAATGACAAAGCTCACTATTGGCACAGGTGTGGGGAAAATGGGCCCCTTGGTGAAGGCTTTCTGGAAGGTAGTGGCAATGCTTATCAATGTTTAATATGTGTGTCCCATTTGACCTAACAATTCCATTATTTGAAATTTCTCCTCTGGAAATATCCAGACAAGTTCACAGGCTTGGATACTCATTAGCACTGCTAATACTACTAGTGAACGAGAAACACCTCACTGCCCATTGGTAGGGAGTAATGAAATACTTCATGGTTGAGCCATTTGGTGAAATGGCATGTAGGTATACAAATGGCTGTGTTGAACTGTATATATTGACATGACTAGAAAGAAGTTCATAACATATTGTTAAATTTTTTAAAACAAGTTACACAAAAGCATATGGAATGTGATCCTATCTCTGGTTTTCTTTTTCTTTTTTCTTTTTTAAGTCTATTTATTTATTTTGTGGGGGGAGGGGCAGAGAGGGAGAGAGAACCCCAAGCAGGCTTTGCTTTGTCAGGGCAGATTCCCAACATGGGGCTAAATCCCAAGAACTGTGAGATCATGACCTGAGCCGAAATCAAGAGTCAGACACTTAATTGGCTGAGCCACTCAAGCGCCCTTAGATTTCTTTTTATTTTTATTTATTTATTAATTTTTTTTTATTCTTAGAGAGAGAGAGAGCGCCAGCCAAGGAGGGACAGAGAGAGAAGGAGAGAGAGAATCCCAAGCAGACTCCATGCTGACTGAGCAACCCAGGTGCCCCAGATTTTTTTTTTTAAGTTTGTGTATATGTGCAGAGAAAAATCTTGAAAAACTGTATCGTTAAATTATAACAATGACCTGTGTAAAACTTGCAGTGTCTGCACGGGAAAGCCTTAAAACCCAGTCCTGTCACTAGAGAAGGATATGGTTCCACCTTCATCCCAGTCTTCCAGCTTCTCCAAGACTTTTCTGATATAAGATGACAGAATAAGAGTTGGACAGAATGTGCTTAAACACGCAAAAGGTCTGACTTATCCAAAAATAAATATTATCCCAGTAACTGGGTAATAAGTGATCTTCCTTTCCTTTTATGTTTTCTGAAATGTTTACAATGAACATGAAATACCTTTATTAAAATAAATCAGTCAAAACAAAGGAATAAATGATAATATGATATTTGATTAAAGTACTTTAAGGATACTTCCTTTAAAAGACATGAGATCTTGGGGCACCTGGGTGGATCAGTCAGTTGGACGTTGGACTTCAGCTCGGGTCATGATCTCACAGTTCGCGAGTTTGAGCCCTATGTCAGGCTCTGTGCTGACAGCTCAGAGTCTGGAGCCTGTTTCAGATTCTGGGTCTCCCCCTCTTTCTCCCCTCCCCTGCTCATACTCTGTCTCTGTCTCTCTCAAAAATAAATAAATATTTTAAAAAATAAAATAAATAAAAGACATGAGATCTTCTCTCTTAGCAACTTTCAAATACACAATACAGTATTATTAAGAATAGTCACCATGCTATACACTAGTTGCTAAGAAAAATCTTAAATGTTCCCATCATAAGAAAAAAAAATTTGTAACTGTGTACGATGACAGATGTTAACTAGACTAGTGGTGACCATTTTGCAAAATATACAAATATTGAATCATTCTGTTGTACACATGAAACTAAGATGTTATATGTAAATTATCCCTCACTGCAAAAAATATATGAGAAACTGCATGTTATTTCTTAGAACCTCACAAGTAATTATTTTTTTGGTTATGAATTATATAACAAAAATCGGCACCATAAATTGGGGTATAGAAATTACTTTCATTAACTTTAGTGTTCTAGTGCAGAGAGAATCCACAGGCACAAGTAGGACATGTAGGGCCAGCTATATTCAGTGAAATGCCTGATGGAAATTAAAATGAATCTACTGAGGATATATCAAAAATTACTTCTAATTGTAATTCATCTTTTTGTCAATAACACCTTCATGCAAGGGTTTTCAAGTCTTCCACTGCCATAATAAATGAGTCTTATCCAGATGGCCAACAGGCACATGAAAAGATGCTCAACATCGCTCCTCATCAGGGAAATACAAATCAAAACCACACTCAGATATCACCTCACGCCAGTCAGAGTGGCCAAAATGAACAAATCAGGAGACTATAGATGCTGGCGAGGATGTGGAGAAACAGGAACCCTCTTGCACTGTTGGTGGGAATGCAAATTGGTGCAGCCACTCTGGAAAACAGTGTGGAGGTTCCTCAAAAAATTAAAAATAGACCTACCCTATGACCCAGCAATAGCACTGCTAGGAATTTACCCAAGAAATACAGGAGTACTGATGCATAGGGGCACTTGTACCCCAATGTTTATAGCAGCACTCTCAACAATAGCCAAATTATGGAAAGAGCCTAAATGTCCATCAACTGATGAATGGATAAAGAAATTGTGGTTTATATACACAATGGAGTACTATGTGGCAATGAGAAAGAATGAAATATGGCCCTTTGTAGCAACATGGATGGAACTGGAGAGTGTGATGCTAAGTGAAATAAGCCATACAGAGAAAGACAGATACCATATGTGTTCACTCTTATGTGGATCCTGAGAAACTAACAGAAACCCATGGGGGAGGGGAAGGAAAAAAAAAAGAGGTTAGAGTGGAAGAGAGCCAAAGCATAAGAGATTCTTAAAAACTGAGAACAAACTGCGGGTTGATGGGGGGGTGGGAGGGAGGGCAGGGTGGATGATGGGTATTGAGGAGGGCACCTTTTGGGATGAGCACTGGGTGTTGTATGGAAACCAATTTGACAATAGACTTCATATATTGAAAAATAAATAAATAAATTAATTAATTAATTAAATCAAATAAAAATAAATGAGTCTTCACACTACTCCTTCAAAGATAAGGAAGGGAAATAGAGAGGAAGGATGGCTAGGCCTAGCTGTCAGAAGTCTATGAGCAGTCCCTGTCTCTGTCACTGACACGTCCAGAGTCCATGGAAGCCTCCAAATTTGGATTATAATTCTTCATTCATAAAATAATGGTAATAATCCTTCACATTCCTTTCTTCATGAACATATTGAAGGAATCTTAGCGATTGAATAAGGGTGTCTTCACAGTATATTTGTCACAGTGCTTTGTCATTAGCAAAAAATGTCATTACCACTAACTTCAGGGTTATTACTAGCAATTATCTCCGTGTCGCTCCTAAAATGAGTGGCCTTTCTCCCCATTTTTGTCCCTGAACCTAATCATAACTCCTTACTTGAAACCTTAATACAAGATGAGCTTTCAAAAATATGTAGTTGACAATTAGAATCTTTGCATTCCTTTGTGCTTCTTAGAGATAGTCCTGATAATTACTCAATCTATGACTGAGGTATTAAAAGTTTTAAGCCCAGGGTGCCTGGGTGGCTCAGTCAGTTGAGCACTTGACTCTTGGTTTAGGTTCAGGTCATGATCACAGGGTTGTGGGATCAGCCCCTCATTGGTCTCCACTCTGAGCATTAGGATTCTCTCTTTCTTTCCCTGTGCCTCTCCCCCACTACCCCCACTCACTCTCTTTCTCTCTCTTTCAAATAAATAAAATGAAAAAAAATTTTAAAGACTTAAGCCTGAAAAACACTTTGAACTTCTTGAAGGAAAATAATTTTGGTTTTGAATTATGATCAAGACACCCACTGAGAAAATGAATGTTTCTTGGCCACAAGTATACTGGAAATGTAGATTAAGGAGGAGGGGGAAACACAGTAGCCAAGAGCAGACAAAGGGGGAAGGAAGGGAAACAGGAGGGTGAAGGGACAGACAAAAGAAATAATAGAATTTGGAGAAAAAGAGGGTTGTTTCTTCAAATTGAGTTGACCTCCTTTAAGCAAGTAGATATTATACTACATGCTAATCTTTTGTAGCATGGATCTTCCCTGTACTCTGCAAAGTGTTTTGGTATCTTTTGCCTCTGGTACCTAATTTTTTTTTTACATTTATTTTTGAGAGGCAGAGAAAGAGTGTGAGCAGCGGAGGGGCAGAGAGGAGACACAGAATCCAAAGCAGTCTCCAGGCTCTGAGCAACCTGTCAGCACAGAGCCCAACATGGGGCTCGAACCCACGAACCATGAGCTGAAGTCAGATGCTTAACCAACTGAGCCACCCCGGTGCCCCTGCCTCTGGTACCTAAAATAAAATTTCGAATAACTTGAAAGAGTTGGCTCACTACATGTACTGAAGGATGATCCAGAGGGTCATTTTATCTCCAGACTAGGGAATAATTCCCTTCTTCCTTTTCTGGGTATCACCGCTCACCAGCAGTAGGCCAGGTATCCTAAGAACAGAGGTGGGAGTCTCCATCTGTCTCAAGCTGACATTTAATCTGTTTCTGTGTCCTGGGATCCTGCTGTCATCTCCCTTTGGGGACTTGCTGAGTAACTATTCATTTCCTAAACAGAACAATCTCAAATGAGGAAGGAATTTCCTAGATGACATCCTGTCAGAATATTTCCACTGGCCTCAATCTGTTACTCCTCAACCCTGCTACATCCCATCCATTTTCTTCTGGAAAAAGTGAGCAGCAAAGACAGAACAATGCCTTTGCCTATTCTGAAGGCCAATTCTTGAGTTGACAGCCTGCACCAACCTACCTAGCAGTTTGTGAATCTATGAAGTCAAGTGGACTTTTCTGACTCATTGGACCTGGGCAGGGAAAGACACCAATTTCCAATATCTTGGGAAGCCTCTTCCCAATGACCTATGTAACTTTTGCACTATCTGCACAGAAGAGCCCCACTCCCATCCCAACCGTGTCACCAGAGAAGGATTAGGCTCCACCTTCATCCCCAGTCTTCCAGCTTCTCCAGGCATTTTCTGATATAAGACAACAAGAGTCAGACAGGATGTGCTTGAACAGACAAAAATTCTGATTTACCCAAAGACAAGCATTGTTATGATGGAATTCAAAGGGCAAGATCCATGTGAGACCAGATGAGCAGTGCCTTATCCCAACCAGGAGCTGGGGAGAGTCAGGGAACATTCCCTGGAGGAAGTGATGCCTGAGCTGGGTTCTGAAGGTACAGAAGGGAGTGGGATGAACATGTGGTATGAAGGGAAGAGCATTCTAGGCAGAGGCAGAAAGCGAAGAAAGTGTGGGTACATATTCAGAGAATTGCAAAAATATAGGTCAGCTAACATGTGGTGCATGTGAAGAAGAAGAAAGCAAAGTCACATCTAGAAGACTTTAGGGACCTAGACTGCTGGCAATGGGAGACATCAAAGATTTCTAAGCAAAGGAAGATCTGGTTGCATTCTTTCAAGTTTCTGCTAATTATTGATATATATTTTATTAATATATATTGGATGAAGCCTTTTCTGTCAACAGGCATTGATCCACATGAGAAAAACAAACAAAAACAAAATACGTTAAGAAAAGCCTGATATTTTTTAAAATAAAAACTCTTAAATATTTTACTTTTAAAATTAGCATTTCTATTTAAAAATGACAGAAAATAGTAAAAGAACCGAATAGTCTCCTCAAATTTGGTTTCCCATTAACATTTCCAACCTTTTCAGGCCATCATACTGTAGAGCCTACCAAAATTAGGGAAACCTTCTTCTTTGAAGGTGAGTCTTTGACTGCAGTGAGACCAAAACGACAGAATACCACAGACAGCTCCATGGGTCTTTTATTCCCATGAGCCCTCTGCCTGCCTAAAGAGGAACTAAATGATCCCAATGATTCTGACACGCTAGCTGGTGTTACTCGCTCAGCAGTTGGGAGGCAGAAGTTGGAGGGGCTTAGCCTGAAGTATACAGCCAAGCCCTGGGAGTGTTCTGAATCTTCTTATAGCCTAACTCTAGGTACCAGTTTTCATTCAATTACAACTTCCTTTCACCTAATTTGGGTTTCTTCCTAATATATCTATGGAGATGTACATGTCAAAAGAGCAAGCAAGCTAGGTTTCTTAAACACAAGGCCTGTATACTTCATCCATTCTCCTGCAGCCTATCTTTCTGGAATGGGTATACCAACTTTGGCACACCTGTTTGTTGCTCAGGGTGTTCTCAGCTGCAAGTAACAAAAAACTGAACTTAAAGTGATTTAACAATAAGAGAAGGATGGGCACCTAGGTGGTTCAGTCGGTTAAGTGTCAGATTCTTGATTTCAGCTCTGGTCATGATCTCATGGGACCTGGGATTGAGTCCCAGGTCAGGCTCCATGCTGACGGTAAGGAGCCTGCTTAGGATTCTCTCTCTCCATCTCTTTCTCTCAAAATAAATAAATAAACTTAAAAAAAATAAGAAAAGGATTAGCTCACATATCAAGGAAGTCCCAGCATGGGCAGCTCTGAGCATGGCAAGATTAGGTCTTCCTCTCTATTCCTCCATAAGGCCCTAGCTCAGCCCTTCTTCACATGCTGGCTTTGTCCTCAGGCTGCCTTCCTTCATGGCCACAGCCACCAAGAGCAACAGGTACAACAAGCCACCTTATTTAGAGAGCCTCTCCTCCAACTGTGGAATAACAGTTCTCCCCCTTAGTCTTATTGGGTCAACTGTGATCACTTGTCTATCTTTTAGACCAATAGTAGTTGTCAGAAGTATGTGATGCCCTGATTGACTTAAGCCTGGCTCCCTGAACCAATCACAAGTAAGAAGATATGACAGCAGCAAGGCAAGTTTATTTACACTGATAAGGACCCACTTCTGGAGTGGTAGGTCATGAAGTCATGGGTCAGCTTCCCTTGGGTCACTCAGCCTGCAAAACCTAAGTTCTAATAAGACAGAGAAAGGACACAAGATCCTTGACAGACAACTAAGAGTGTCTACAGTTCCTCACTTTAGAGTAATACTCATTATCTATTAATCCCTTTAGTTCCCAATTCCTGGGGGATACATTTAAGAGTTTTCCCAAGACTTTCCATAGCACTTCATTGATGTCCCTCTCCTCAATAATACTCAAGAATGCCTCATCTGAGGTGAATCTTGTATCTCACTATTATTTCATATATTCTAGTCTTGTCTCTTAACTAAAATATAAACTATCAAAAGACAGAGTTCAGGGCATATAAAAAATCCCTTGGTAAACACAATGCTTTCCAAAGATGGTATATAACTTATAAGCAAAAACTTCATCCACAAGGCAAAAACCATATAAGGCATAGAGATGCATTTTAGAACAAAATCCCTTCCCTAACATACCTTTAAGAATAAGGTGTTGCAATTCCCTAGCTACATTTATGCTCGGATATCTATATAACTTCCATCTTTGGTTGTATACCACCCTCCTGCTCAGAATCCTTCAGTTGCTTGCGCACTGCTCAGTTTGCCGTAAAGGACTTTCCAGCCACTTCCCTACTTGTGTCCTATGCAGACCAAACAGCACTTACTACCTTTCTCTTTTCTCAGTGCCTTTCCCTGCACAATGCACAGTTTGGAACACCTTCTTTTTCTGTCACTGCCTCTTGAAATCTTCAAGGCTCAAATGCCTTGAAGTTCAAATGCCACATCTTCCCTGTGGAATATGACTGAGGTATGAGAGTATGTGCTCAAAATCATGCTCTGTAAACATTTATTCTACGTTTATTTTACAGGTACAGAGAGAAAATGATTTTATGTAAATAAATATGAAAATACCAGTTAATATTTAATATGAGATGTTTATCACATAAATACAAGATAATATATTTGGAATGGTTTTCATTTTGTAGTTTACTCATAACTGGAAAGTCACAAGAATAATTTAGACACATGTCTGACATGGATAATCACAAATACTTTTTAATGAGTTTATGTCTTCTGAAACCACACAGATTATAAATAGGATTTCTCATGAACATTTTCTATAACATATTCAACTATATAAACAGCATTACTAAAATCTCAGCACAAAGTAATTTCATTGCTTTATTGGTGCATTTACTTTGTGATATATTCTGACCATGATTCATTAAATTAAGTGCAATGTGCTACCTTACCAGATCATTGAAATCAGTTTCCACAACATTAACCCAACATGAATTAGCCACATTACTGATATTTCAGAGTTTCATAAATATAAAAATAAACACATTCATAACTGACTTTCAATAAAAGAATCTTGAAAGGAAGTTCCCAACAGAGCATCTTATTTTAATTCTATTTCAAACTCCGTTAATTGAGTGTCACTCACACACACACAAAAACCTTTTTCAAAAGCAGGTAAACTTACTAGCTCAACTCCAGTGGCTAACACAGAGTCAATATCTTGTGACAATTAGAAAGAGCCAAAAATTTCCATTGTCCATGCAAGTCTTCTGTCTCTAGTTTTCTTTTCCCAATCAGGCACAGTAAAGACATGTTAAATCACTCATGCCCAGGAGATGTCAGGTGACCTAGCTGCTGACATCAGATAGCCTTCAGTGTTGGTGCTGTAGCTTATCGTTTTACCATCCAGCTGAATGTTCAGCATGCAAAAAATAACCCAAAAAGGTAGGCATGGCCAAGAAATCTTATTTCTATGTTGGGTACTTTCTGTTTGTGGAGAGTAGAGCTGATACACTTCTACAGTTATGAAAGGAGCATGAGAAAACAGGCTAACTGGCATTCTGTTTGCTATGATTCCAGAGTTACTTTCTTTTTTTTAAATGTTTATTTATTAATTTTAAGAGAGAGAGAGATAGAAAGAGAGAGCATGAGCAGGGTAGGGGCAAAGAGAATGGGAGAGAGAGAATCCCAAGAAGGCTCCAGCTATCAGTGCAGAGCCTGACATGGGGCTCGATTTCATGAACCATGAGATAATGATATGAGCTGAAATCAAGAGTCAGACACTTAAGCAACTGAGCCACTCAGGCGCCCCCACAGTTACTTTCATGTACAGGGAGTTCTCACCCTGGTTCCATCTTCTAGCAGCTTTAGGAGTCCTCTGAACTCTTGACTCTTTACACCTCTCCTACTGATTGTTTCCTGTGGTGTCTTCTGTATGTCCTCTGTGTAAATGTAGAATCCTTGACTCAGGAACCCATGCTGCTCTGAATGTGAGGTCCTTCACTCACTTGCTTAAACCAAAAACCCAGGGGAAGGAACTGGCTCCTCTCTTGCCTTACCCACCCATCTAATCTGCCAGCAAATGCTGCCTACCAAAATCCAAATTATCCTGCAGATGTCCCTTGTCTCCATCTCAGTCACCATCCCTCAGTCCATGGCTTCAGTCCTGGATTTCCACAGTGGCCTCCAGAACATCTCACATTTCTGCCCTTCTCCCCTACACCCGTCTCTCTTCTGCTTATATGCCAGAGTGATACTTTAGAAAGTTAAATCAATTTTATTAAGGCACAGTTCATACAATCAAATGTACATGTTTTAAATGAATGTGATTGTGCCTATGTATCTCCCCCTTCCTCACTAGACCATGCTGATCTCCTTTCTGTCCCTGGAAGATACCTGCTTCACCCTCCTTTTATGGCCTGTGTCATGACTGTTGCCCCTGCCTACAAGGCTTTTCTCTGATTCCTTCTTGTCATCTCAGCCTTAACACAGAGATGGGCATTCCTCCAGGGTCATCAGGACCCAAAATATCAAAGCATGAAAGATACAAAATAAAAAGACGAGATTAACACACCTCACAATGCCTTACATGAGCTGTGGTCAATCCCTTTGTTTTCCTTGGCCTCCATTCCTACTGTCCTCTCACTGACTCTACCCTAACCACCCCAGTGTACTCCTGCCTTAGGTGCAGAGACCCTACCTGTACAGCTCTCTTGCAGCTGCCAGAAGACACCTGCGCTGTACCTCCTCCATGGTCTTTGCTCAAATGACACATCCCCAGTGGGGTCTGTTCTGCCCACCCAGTTTTTCCACCGCGCACCCAGTTTTTCCACCACCGCTTTGTGCCCCTAACTTCCCTTACCCTGATCTACCTTTTTTTTCTTAGCACTTACCACCTTCTAATATGCCACATGATTTACTTCTTTTTTATGCTTACTGTCTTTCTGCTGTATTTGACTAAAATGGGAGTGCCCTAAAAGGAAGATCTAACGTATCCCCAACTGCTAGAACAGTGTCTGACACATAGTTGGCCTTCAAAAAATATGCACTGAATAAATGACAGTAGTTAAAGATTTTGAAGGAGACATATATGGATCCACTGCTCTGTAGTTTTGAAGGTGAAATAATTCAAGCAGCTTTTTAGCAGCTTCCTAGAAACCTAAAATTCCAACTCAGGGAAATAAGAAATATCAAAGGGGCAATACAGGGAGGAGACTGACTTGCAGGTCTTAGGTTTTTCTCTCACATGGCCTATAGCCTCTAGCTGAGCTAAAAACAAACAAACAAAAAACAGGGACTTCTCTAACGAAAAGAGAGGCAAGAGATCGCTCAGCTTCTATTTTCTTTGTCCCAATTCTGCTGTCACATTTACTTTTGATTGAGATGTAATTCACATAACACAAAGTTTACCCTTTTTAACATATGCAGTTTACTGGTTTTTAGCCTATTCCCAGAATAATGCATCCACCACCACTATAACCAATTTTAGAATGTTTTTATTACCCCAAAAGAGTACTCCACACCCCTTAACCATATCCCCAATATTGTCACCTCCCTATACTCCCCCCAGCCTTAGACAACCATAAACTTACGTATTTGCCTATTCTGGACAGTTTGTTGTGAAACCACACATGTGGTTCTGTTCATGGCCTTTTTCTGCTACCACAGTTGACCAGCACCTGCTCCAGAATACAAACATCAGTGTACCCAAGGCAGTAAGCTTGCAGATGGTAGACTGGGGTTTGATAGGCAGACTGAAAAATGATCACAAACTTTCTAGGATGCTTAAAGTTGGAGGTAGAAATAGGTATGTATACCCAGGATATCCACAAAGGTTTCAGTTTTACTGTATAGGTTTTCTTTCTGGCTGCGTGTCTCTCCCTATCTTCACCATTACTCACCACTAAGGAGCAGGGAAGGAGCCATAGCCGGGGAACCAAGAAGTCACTAGAGGCAGATCTGAGTCCTATTTCTGGAGGGTGGACAGAACTTGCAAAGTGCTCTTTGAAATTGGTTCTGGACCTGGATTGGCCCCTGAGGCTAAGTAGCCTTAGCCAAGAGCTAGGTCATTCTGGGCATTTCTGCTTTCATCCAGTTCAGAACAGAGCCTTGAAAAACAGACTGAATGAGTCAGAAACCAACCCTGCAGGTCCTGGGTCCTTCAGGAACTGCTCAGCTGCACTTTATGCTCATCTGACAGCAGTAATTTATCACTAGACTGTGTCTCTGGGTGGATCCCCCCCCCCCCCCAAGTCCTTATGTTTAGGCTGAAACCACCATTGTTATGTGGTATCCACTAAAAACCTGTTATTTAAGGGAAATTTCTCCCCCAGTCATCAACAGCTGACTCTGGCTGGTTCTGTTACTTGAGAGTCAGTGTGTTTTTCTTTAAACACATTTGTTAGGCTTCTGGCAGAGCTACTGTAAACACTTCCAATCATCCCTACATATTTTTAGTCCTGAGTTTTGCAGTACTGGGAGACACCCAAGGTCTTTGCTCTGTCATTTGTAAAAAAAAAAAAAAAAAAAAAAAACACAAAAAAAACCTGCCTTGCAGCAGAACAGAGCTGACTGCTCTGGTGTTGATGACTGAACAGTTGTAAAACCTGCAGAACCACATGCCACCAGACCTGGTGAGGTGCCCCACACTGGTATGAGAAGCAGAGAACAAAGCCATGACTGAGCTGAAAAGGGATATCACGAGGTCAATGTTCAGAATTCTCTGGTACTGAGTGTGCAAGAAGGAAGAAGGTGAGGCAAAGGAGGAAAACAAAATCAGGGAGGGGTAGGTCTGGTGAAGTCTTTCCCCACTGCCCAAGGTGGTTCTGAGGTGTACATTGCCTTATAGATGATAAGCACTAGAGTGACATGAAGACAAACCTGGATTCAAAGGACTGTCAGTCTCTCTCTCTTGATGTGGGAACTTGAGCACATCACTTAGTCTTAGGTGACTCTGCAGCTCTTCTGTGCCTGGTGGCCTCCTTTGTGACATGTGCCAGGAACATGCTAAGAACTTAATAATAAAATTATCATTGGTGCATTTCTCTTTCCCTCCATAGACTAATAATGCCTGGAGAACAAGAACCAGATAGCCTTTGTCTTTGTACCACTAGGTACCTGCCCCCAATATGTACCTGATACATATTAGGAATTTCATAAATGCTGGTTAAATTGAATGAAGTTTTAGGAGAGGGAAAGAGAGTGCAAATAATAATTTGGGATTCCAGCTATCACTTTTTCTGGGAAAAACATTTTATTGTTGTTCAGACAGACTTGGCAATGGGATGGCTCTTACAAAAGAGCAGTTTTAATGAGATAAGTGTAGATGATCCAATCCATATGGATCAGATTTCCCTGTAAGTGCTTGAACATGTTTTGAGGAATAGAGCAGAGATAGGGGCAGGAAAGAAAAGTGCTTTTGGCAGAAGGAATTTTAGAGTTTACTGACGCAGAGTGCAGGAAAAGGAAAAGGTGATTTTGCTGAGTCCAAGGAGTGGTTGGATTTTGTCATTGCTACTGAGAAGTGGGTACTGAAAATATACTACAATGGGGTGACTTGGTGGTTCATTCGGTTGAGCTTCTGACTTCGGCTCAGGTCATGATCTCACGGTTCATGAGTTAGAGCCTACACTGGGCTCTGTGCTGACAGCGCAGAGTCTGGAGTCTGCTTCAGATTCTGTGCCTCCCTCTCTCTCTGCCCCTCCCCTGCTCACTTGAGAGCATGCGCTCACGTGCTCTCAAAAACAAGTAAACATTAAAAAAATTGTTTTAAAGAAAATATGCTACAGCTAGTTGAAAATATCTCCACCAATTGTTTCCTGCTGCCCTTTTCCCAGTCCCATATCTACAGACCCCAAGATGCTAAAACTGCAAGATAAAGAGGTGTAGTTTAAATTTAAGTTCTACCCTGTTGTTCTGTCATAAATGGATTTGAAAAGAAATGTTAGGGACACTGAAGCTGCAAAGGTTCATCTCAAAGGTCTGAAAGGCCTAATGTTTCCCAACCAAGCCACACCTACCTTGCAAACTTGTCCCCCGCCCTCCACTTCCAAAGCATTCTGTTCTGGGCTTAACAGCCTGTCTCTAGCTGTTCTGAACTACCTACAAGGTTTGGAAAAGATGGTAACAAGTTCCTACAAAATGTCAGACAAGAAAGGAAGATGTGGATACAATGTTGAGGAAGAGGAAACTATTTTATGTTCATTCTGAAGGAGAAAGTGGAGATCAAAGAAGCTGACCCCAGGGAACTGCAAGAATCATGTTTCTGAATGAAGGTACAAGAGGTGTCAGTCAGGAGCCTACTGGTGCCACAAGAAGAATGAGTGTTCATTCAAGTCTGCCCAGAATAGAATGTGCAGCAATCTGAGGGCGCAGGTGTCCTGCAAGGAACAGACACAGAGTCTTCATGGCAGCTTGTCCCAGGAACGGGTTGTACGAGTTGCCTGGCCCATGGAGTATCATGGTCTTCAGGAAAAGCTTTCCTGCAGTGCCACGAGAAGTGTTCATACAACTCTACCTCTCTCCTCGGGCTGAACAACTAACACAACACTCCAGCTCCAATACAGGATGGTGGCACAGCTGTGAATTCAGAGCAACTTCCCAGCAGGGCACTGGTAGTGGCTTCATTTTTGTCTGCACACCACCCCCTCCCATCCTAGGCTCCCAACATTGTTTTCCTGTTTTCTGGTTTATTCATATCATCTGTAGAACCAAATATTCCCCTGACTTAATTAACTTGGGAAAGCAGTGTCATGAGTGGACACTGTCAGGCTAAAGAAAAAAAAGCACTGTATACAGGCTCTACGATGCATATGGTGAATTTTCTTCTCATAAGGGGAAGGGTTAGCAATTCTGAAACTACTTTATGTGTATAGTAGAGTTGAACAAATTAGGGAATGTATTGTAGATAATGAGAACCAGATTTCTCACTGTTGAAGAAAGAAGTCATAAATGAGGCTACAATGAACTTAACAAGTGCAACTAATATCAGAGGTGTTAATGTGAACTCATGGTGTTGTAAAAAAAGAAATACACACACACACAAATACACACACATACAGATAAATAGTTACAGAAGTAAATATAGATTCTGTGTAAGAGTCATTGTACTTACATATATTTCCTAGTTCTGTTGACTGAGAAAGTGTAGAAGTGGTGACACACTAGTAATATTGAGCATACCCAGCTCCCAAATACCATTCTCCAAGAAAAGAAACCAGGGTCCTTGGAGAAGAGATTGATTCCAGGGATTTTTGCTGCCAAAAAATAAGGAAGTGCTCCAAAAATCAAATGGGGGCATATCAAAAGGGCACAGAGGTCAATTTGAAGGAACTCCTGATGGCCAATGCTGGGACAATGTGAACAACAAAATAAATAATGATAATACTGGATTATAATTCCCAAAGTAAAATATATGAATAAATAACTGAATAAGTAATATAATCAAATGCATTGAGTCTAATTAGTGCTTGGCAAGGCACTCAGTTTCATATGCAAACCAGTATATATAAGTGCATGATAGCTATACAAATAAAATACTTCTGAGTGAAAAGAAATCAAATGTTCCCTACAAAGAAAAGAGGACTGAATTTAAAGGATAAATACATTTTGTAAAATTTTTACAAGATTACAAGCAATTCTTTTATTTAAAAAGGCATATTTAAGATATAAGCCCTTTCCTGTTCAAAGCAACAAGTCTGGGATTAGAAATGCAAACAACTTTATGTGTATGCATCACGTCTACGGTGGCTTCAAGTAATGAAACCAATTTGTTTAAGAGTTTACCTTGATGCCCCAGATTCACCTAAAAACCATTCAGCCTGTTTTTAGCTTCTAGAGGTCACTGGTTCAGGGCTTTGATTTCTTTTAGCAAAAATCCCAGAAGCCTTCTCAAACTCTTCTTGAAGGTTCTCCTCAGCACTGCAAGTGGTCGCCAAGACACTGATACCAGTTACCGCTGACTGAACAAAAATAGTAAAACCATTAAAAAAAAGGCATTAATGTGTGAAGGCCAAAGGCTAGGAGACAAAGAAATTCAAAAATTTATATAATTAAAACACAAACCCCCTGTAAAAAATTATTTTTTTTTGTGAAAACTTTTAGGAAATTTTAAACCCCAAATTTCCCCTCATTATTTAGATTTTGTTTTTCTTTTCCCCAAACTTGATCTGTTCTTCATTCATTCCCTGCTCCTCCCACCCCTCAGCACTTAGTGACTCCAAAACCCTCTACCATTCTTCCATTCTCCCACAGTGCTCACTCTGTCACTGTCCCTTCCTCACCCTGGGAACCCTCTCCTCCTCTGCTTTGTCTCCCTGACATAAGCCTTCCCACAAACTGATGGCCATTAAAAAACAAACAAACAACCCAGAACTACAGCCATGTAAGAAGCCCAGATTGACAAACCCTCAGCAAACCTTGGTGATGTATGTTGTCACTGATCTCATGGGACTGTTCTGCCCAATGGGCCATGTCCATGACAGTTACCCACAGAAGCAGGGCTTCTCCCTATGCCAGCTTTCTACATATTCACAGTGCCAAGAGGGCACAACACACAGAATGAGGGCTTAGTAAGTATTCTTTGCTTCAAGATTTAAAATCATGGTAGGTTCCTAAGGACACCTATTGCTTGTGGGTATGTAACTGGGATGACCTCTATAAAGGCAATTTGGCAGTAATTGCCAAAATTTGAAATATACATATCCTAAGACCCAGAAACTGTACTCTTCAGTAATTATTCTATAGCTATATTTAATAAGTACAAAATTATGTGTTCATAAGCATATTAATTGTTGTTTGTACTACATGGTCATTAGTGGTGACCTGGTTAAATAAATCATGTGTACTCTACACAATGGAATAGAATGCAGCTATTAGAAAAGAAAGAGACAGACGTATGTGTACTGATATGGAAAATAAATTTACCTATCCTAAAATATGAAATATTAAAAATATGCATAGTTTTTTTTCTAATAAACTTGAGGGAAGTGAAAGTGTTATTGAACTTTAGCCCACTGCTGGCCTGGAACTATGCTTATTCCTTAAGAGACACAAAAGAATGTGAAATAGTTTCTATTCCGAGTAAGAATGAATAAACATTGGCTAACAATAGGAGAAGGTACAGTGAAATGTCCAAGTGTGACCACCCAGCCACAGGGCCCTGAGGGATTATGGAGGAGGCCTTGGAGGACAAGAGGAATGTTCTGGTCATGGAGCAGAAGGGACTTGGGAGTTCTCTGGGAAAATGTCAGCAGAATGTCAGCTAGCCATGGAATTCTGCACAAGAAATTATGTGTTTTTTGCTCAATATACCAGCATTTTTGTGAGGATGATCACTGACTGAAGGATTCAAAGGCTAGCACAAGACCTGAGTTGGTCTATGTTCTGGTAGTAATATTTATTCTGTGTCAGGTTGTACTGTGCCACTATTAGCTTTGGATGCACTGGTTGTAGTTGTGTGGAGGGAGGGAGTTGCCAGAGGGACATCATGAATTATGGAAGCCTGCAATGTGACTCAGGGTACATGAGTCAAGGTTTGAATGATCCTATTGCTTACTGGACCCTCAAAGTTTTTCATATCCTGGCCACATTCCCCAGCACACCTCAGTCCTGCCTGCCCCTCCCACGTAGCCAAATCTGGTGCTCCACTGGGCACCTAACTTGGTCCCCACTTTCTTCATGAAGCCTTCTTCTCCAGCAGTGGGGGGGTGGGGTTTCTAGTATTACATACTTCAGCCTTTAATTATTTCTAATATTATTATGCAGTTTAATTTCCTTTTCCTAAATAAGTTGTAAGGTCTCTGAGGGCTGGAATTGAGTATTTTTCTGCTTTGGCATATTCTCCAGCACCTATCCAATTCTCACTCAATGCTTCTTGAATTATTGAATTATTAAATCTCCTTCCTACTCATCAACATCCAAAAGACAGGGCCAGCTGTCCTCATTGAAGCCATTCAGTGAGGACTTTTAGACATGTGAGTCCTGGGTAACTCTTGAAGGGGTATTTAAAGAGGAGTTGTTTGTTTCTTTTTTTTAATATGAAATTTATTGTCAAATTGGTTTCCATACAACATCCAGTGCTCATCCCAAAAGGTGCCCTCCTCAATACCCATCACCCACTCTCCCCTCCCTCCCACCCCCCATCAACCCTCAGTTTGTTCTCAGTTTTTAAGAAGTTATTCGCTTCTTATTGAAGCAAGGAAAACAGAGGGGTGGTTTGTTTCTAGTCACAATCCTCAAAGGAAAATCTTCCAAGGAAAATGGTATATCACAGGTTCTCCTGATGAAGAGTAGCACCCAGAACCTCACAGACAGCTCCACAGGGTAACATCACCAACAACAGTAATTGCTGGTATCAAAGCTGACAGTGAAAATTCTACTCCCATCACACAGGGACCAGGGGTACTCCACCAAGAGCTGTGTTTCCATGACCTTGGTTTTACCTGTCCTTGTGATCCTGTCATGTGTCCCTGTCCCTGCTCTGTGTCTGCCATTCAGCCTTCAAGAATCTAAGAGTTAGGGAGCAAAGCCCATCTCCTCCCTGTATGGAGAAACTTCTGCACACACCACACACAATCACAAACCAGCCTAGTTGGGGATTAGGATGATGAAGGATCACACCATAGTCAGGACTTCAGTCCCTCTGGTTCTTCTTCCCAGAAAGCCTGTACTTCCACCCAATTCCAAATCACAGTATGAACCCTTCCATTTCCCCATCACTACCACCACCCCCACTACAACACACACACACACACACACGAAGCATACACACCAGCTCTTCTGATTGATGTGAAACTTAGATCTCTTTTGTATAAGGAAATTAGGTCATTGTTATTAGGTCTTTTGTATAAGGAAATTAGGTCCTAGAAATGGAGCCCCTTTGTGACTCTAGCAGCTCCCTGTGAGATGCCCACTGTATTTGCATGAGTTGATCTTGCCCTACCCTGACAACAGCCTGAACAAGAGGCACTGTGTCAACCTACTCTTTTATACCATGTCTACTCAGCTTTGGCTTGGAAAGATTCTGAAGTAGCTTCCGTATAATCTCTTCATATTAATTTTCCTAACGTTAGAGCAGTGGTTCTCAACCTCATCCCAGCTTTAAAAATTCCTTCACTCTAAACCAATTAAATCAGGCTCTCTGTATGTGGAACCCAGAAATCAGTGAGATTTGTTTTGTTTTGTTTTGTTTTAAGCTACCAAAGTAGGTGTAATTTATAGCCACTGTAACTGAGAACCATTGCTTTGGAGTAATTAGTTATATCAGTTTAGGATGATTTGGCTACAAGAAACAGAAAACCACAAGTCAACAGTTTAAACAGGAAGAAATGTTCTTACCTCCTGTAACAGAAAGTCTAAGGATGGAGCAGTTTGAGAAGTTGGTTTGACTCTGTGATGTGATGGCATCGCCAAGAACCCAGGTTCTTCCCATCCCATGTCACATCAGCAGTCTAGTCCCCCTGGCTGCTGGCATCACATCCTTACACAGACAGGCCCATAGGCCGAAGGGGCATCCACTGATGGACATATCAGGGCTCTGACACTGTAGGACATGGTGGGGGGGCAGTACTCTGGCTGGGGTGTAGCCAGTGGTACGTGCCACACCATAGAAAGTTTCTTCATTACCCTCACATTATCCAATCTCTTTCAGTGATATAATTAGCTTATCTGAAATCCATGTATATTTTGATCACTCTAGCCTCAGGAAATTTGATTGGTTATTCTAAGATTAAGAGCAAGACTCACTCAGAGAATGAATCCCAAACTGAGAGCAGATGAAAACATGAAATCAAAGAGCAGCAGATCAGGATCATCTGTGGCTGAAAAAATACTTATGTCCAGACCTCACCTTCAGAGGTTCTGACTTCATTGGCTTAAAATGAGTTTGAGTATTGTTTTGGGCTACATTATGAAATATGTCAAAATCCATATGTTGCAGTCCTACCCCTCAGTACCTCAGAACGTAACTGTATTTAGAGATGGGTACTTTAAAGAGGTAATTAGGCTAAAGCAAGGTCATTAGGGTGGACTCTAATCCAGTGTTACTGGTGTCTTTATAGGAGGAGGTTAAGACAGACACATACAAAGGGAAGACCATTCAAAGATCCATGGGGAAGACAGCCATTTGCAAGCCAAGGAGAGAGGACTCAAGAGAAACCAAATCTGCTGACACCCTAGTCTTGGACTTCCCACCTCTAGAATTATGAGGAAATAAATTTGTTTTATGTTACCCAGTCTGTGGTGTGTCATTATGGCAGCTATAGTAGACAGATACAGACGTCAATATTTTTTTACTCCTCAAGTGATGCTAATGCGTAGCCAGGTTGAGAATCCACTGCTCTGGACTCTTGTTTGAGAGTCGGGTATTCAAAAATAATGATACCTGGGCCCCATCCAGTGGTTTGGATTTATCTGATTAGGTGTGATAATAGGTCATCAAAATTTCTCAAGTTCCCCAGGTAATTCCACTGTGCAGCCAGGGCTGAGAAACACTAATCTGGACCTTGCTCAGTGTCCAGGTACAGCCACAGTGATATAAGCACCTCAGAAAGGGGAAAGATGGCCTCACATTCCTGAAATTCTTCCCTGGTCTTTGAGACTCAACACAGTTTATCTGGGTGAAGATTAATTTTTTTTTTTTTATAATGCAAATCCCCTAGGTGGGTGGGTGGGAAAGAACTAGAAGCAGGAGTTATTTACAATATACTTTTTAGCTTGGATTCCTTGGATTCCTTTAATTAGAAATGCTTTCCTGTACCTGTGGGTACTGAGCTGAGATCAGTTACCCTGAAAATTAGGAATTCTGGTTGAGGGAGGAAGAAGAGAGTTCTGAAGTATAAAATAAAAAGTAAAACTCATGTCTCTGTCTCATCCCATTAGCTGTCCCCAGATATAATAATGGTTACTGCTATTAATAATTAATAATGGTTACCAATATTGATAATTTCTTATGACCTTTCAGAAAAAGTTTTATGTATATACCAGCATATGAATAGTCTTAAACTTTTATGCATATGGGATTATACTACATACATACTCTACTATGCTATTTTTACCATATTATACTCGAGAGAGTATAATATATATATTATATATTATATATATTATGTATATATATATTTGTGGCTATTGTTCTTAATAGCACAATGCACTTGAATTTCTCCTATTGGCTTTTACATATTCAAGTCTCTCCCATTTAAAAAGTCAATCTCACTTTTCCCTCACCCAGTTCCATTCTTCACCTTATTTCTCTCTGTTTTCATGTGCACAGTTTTCAAGAGTTCTCTACAGAGATGGCATGGTCTATTTTCCTGCCTCTTATTTCTTCTCTGTCCTTTCCAATATGGTGTCTGTTCCTTTTGGTACAGCCATTGCCAGAGTCCTCTATACTTTCCTGACACTAAATCCAAAGGGCCTCTTCTAATGTGAGGCTGGCATCTTTTGATCCTGGTGGCCACCCCCATCCTCTTAAACTTTCCTGTCTCTCT
Source organism: Panthera onca (assembly GCF_046562875.1). Lineage (NCBI taxonomy): Eukaryota > Metazoa > Chordata > Mammalia > Carnivora > Felidae > Panthera > Panthera onca. Next base: position 89,331,913 of record NC_138341.1, on the reverse strand, counting down.
CTCTGGGTTCCCCACCTGTCTCCCTGCCCCTCTCTTTCCCTAAGGACACCCTACCCAATCATGGCCATCTTCTCTCCTCTGGCATTGTGACTGGCACATAGAAATTATGGTGACTGTTTATGGATGAATTATTCAACAGCAGATGAAGAAAAGGTGAAATGTATCCTGGGTAGTATATGAGTATATACAGACCTAGTTCATTATTTTTTGTGGTTGCCTAGAAATCAATTTTACAAAGAAACTGCAATCTATGTAGCCATTCCCTCATTGATGGACATTTAGGTCTAGCATTTCTGTCTTTTTTACTGTTACATCTCATGCAGCAAAAAATATCCCTCTGTGAATATTTTGAGTTATGCTTTATGGTGAATTCTTACAGGAATTTTAGTAAGTTAAATGGTGTGTGTATTTTTAATTTTTACAGATATTATCAAAATGCCCTCCAAAAAGCATGTTCCAATGTGCTCCCTCCCAACAGTGCATGAGAATACCTGTCTTCCCACACATCCCAACACTGCAGGGCATTATCCTTTAAGGTGTTTGTCAGTCTGATATATGAAAAATGACCTCACAATTTGCTTTGCGTTTCCTTCATTAGGATCCTGATAATAATAGTGTTTTAAGTGCCATTCTAAAAACAAGAACAAAGAGCCTTAAATTATTGCCTGAGAGGGACAGAATGGGGGAGGATGGACTGTTTTCTGTAAAGGCAGTGAGGGCCCCAGGGCTCCAAAGATGCTCTACCATCACATTCTGATGGAACTGAGGAAAGATCATCACCATTGGCAAGATGTCTGAGGTTACCAGAAATAGGGGGCAGTCTCCTGTCTGGGTACCAGGTTCTCCCAGACACGTCCAGTTTCCCCTTCAGCCTCTATCCTAGACTGATGCCTACTTAGAGGTCTTTACTGATGTCCTCAAACACCGTTCTGAGGACTCTGCCCAGGAAGCACAGGCTGATGCCTTCTGCTTCCTGGAAAGTGCTGCCTGAATTCTCAGGGCAGTGATAGGAACACAAATGGGTAAAACATATCAATAAAACACAGTGGGAACAACAGGTGGGAGGTGGCCAGCACTGGGCAATAGCCATAGGTCTGAGAAAGACCTGGGGGGAGAGAAGAGCCAGACCAGTAGCTCCTAATATTCCTTGAGGTTGAGGGAATTAAAGGCTTACTTGAACTTCTGATAGAAGTTGTAGAAGCAATCCCCCTCTCCTCCCACCATTATGAGCTCTAACAAAGCAGGGACTAACTAGGTCTGTTTCATTCACCATCACATCCTGCAAGTCCTAAGCCAGTACCCAGCACACAGTAGACACAGAGTAAATATTTGATGAATACTTTAATGAATTGGGGAAAGGAAACCAGGGACAATCCACAATGTTTAAGAACCCCTGTATTAGAGAAACTCTTGCCTCTTTCCTGCAGTGGCAACCTGATTGTGGCTTGCACAATGACACATAATCACATTGCCTGGGAGCAATCCTGCTGTTTCAGTTCCTCACCACTGTGGTTTTGGGCAAGTTACCACCATCTGCCTCAGTTTCCAAATCTGTAAAATAAGGATAAGGATAATATCTATATCAGATACTTATATAAGAGGTAATATATTAATTTAAAGAGCCAAAATAGTGCCTGGCCCCTAATAAAGTGTTCCTATCATCCTCCTAGCATCCTGACTGCCACCTTTGGTCACAGCCAGCCTGTCTAGTTCCATTTACAATCATCCCAGCAAATGCTGTCTCCCTAAACCTCTGTTGGATGAGTGGTCAGATCTAGCAAATAAAAATACAGAGCACCCAGCTAAATCTGATTTTCAGATAAATAACAAAATAATTGCTTAAGTATACCTCATGTATACTTATACTAAATATTATACTTATACTATTCATTATTTATCTGAGATTCAATTTTAACTGGGTGTCCTGTACATTTATCTAGCAACTTTACTGTTAGACTCAATGTCAGGATCCTATTCTTTTCCTCTTCAGGAATCATAATAGTAATATAAATTTTCAATTACTTTCAAAACATCATCTGTTTATAATGTGTTTATTCTCTTCAAAAGAATGTCCCCTAGCACTATAGCACTGTTTCCTAAAGTTGTCTGATTGGAGGAAGAGCCTGGAATCCTGAATCCTGCCCCAAGCAATCAAATCAGAATCTCCAGGATGTGGGCTTGGGAACCTGTATTTTTGGCAAGCACCTCAGGTGATTCTGATGGACAGGAAGGTCTGGGAAATACATGGGAAAGAGACTACCTCTCTGCTCCAGAGAACAAAGCAGATCATTCCCTCCAGGGGATGTTTTGTCTTCGCTGGCCTTGAGGTAGATGGACAAAGTGTAGGAGAGTTGCTTTGAAGATAATAAGTATTCAGTAAATCTCTGCTGGCTAATAAACATGATGGTCTTGGAAAAAGACACAGTCCCACTATTAAACATACTAAGCAGCTGTGCCACAAGCACACACATGGAGCACATGACGTTGTAACATAGTGGGGCCAGCCAACCCTCTAAGGAGTACTGCTGAGGTCACTGCAAATGACCTCCAGAGACCATCCAGAGCTCTGGGAATTTTGGTGCTCTATGAATTTTCTTTGAATTCTTGGGTTTCTATACTTAGTTTTTCAAAATCATTACAAGTAAAAAGTTCTTGTAATCCACTTTGATATTTTCCCTTCTTTTTTAGATGTTATGCAAGTGTTTGTATGTATCTTTGACATAGATCCCTGATTCCAACCACAGACCTCTTCAAACTCCTGTCTTTCTTTTTTAATGTTAACTTTTACTAAAATCTAATCTAAATTTAGTAATGTGCATAAATGAGAATAAACTAAAGATTCTCACAAAGTACAGATGCATGTACAAGCAGCACAGAATCAAATGTAACTAGAAACCTGAAAATACTCCTGTGTCTCCTCTGCAGTCTTTAGTGCCTCCTCCAAGGGAACTCCCATACTGACTTCTAATATCATACATTGGTTTTTCCTTTCTTGCATTTTGCATCAATGGAAACATACAGTGTGTATTCTTTAGGCTCCTTTCACCTGACATTATGTTTGTGGGACTCATCCACATGGAGGGTGGTTCGTTCATTCTGTTTGTTGTATAGAATCCCACTGTGTGAATATACCAGTTTGCTTACCCATTCTGCTGTTGATGGATATTTAGATGGCTTTTACTTTTTGATTATTACTAATTATATTCCTGCACTTGTCTTTTGGTGACCATACTGTAGGGAATCAAAACATGCCACCCCCAAATATGCTGCTTTGGCATTTTGATTATTTTGAGCTGAAGGCACTTGAGAAATAGCAGATACAGGAAAGTTTTCTGAATTCCCTCCTCTACCTAAAAACAAGTCTTCAAATTTCCCATGGGAAAGATGACCTTCCTTTACCAGGAAGAGAAGAATATTCTTACCAGAGACTGGAAGTCAATGCTAAAATAGGCCTATGCAAACAAACCTACTTAAATGATCTTTCTCTTCCATTCATTCCCCCATATATTTTCACCTTCCAGTACTTAAAAAAGAGGGGAAAGAAAGGAGGGAGAAGACTAGTCACTGTCCCACAATTTACCACTGCTAAAAGCTTAATCCTTTTCCTTTGTCTTGTTGTTTCTCCACAGATTTATTGTTCTTCATTTAAAATGATATACAAGGGAGGCTGGGTGGCTCAGTTGATTGAGCATCTGACTCTTGATTTTGGCTCAGGTCACGATCCCAGGTTGTGAGATTGAGCCCTGCATTGGGTTCCACACTGAGAGTGGAGCCTGCTTGGGATTCTCTCTCTCTCTCTCTCTCTCTCTCTCTCTGCCCCTCTCCTGCACTCTTGTTCTCTCTCTAAAAACTTAAAAAATAAAAATAAATAAAACAGTACACAATCTCATGGGCCCATCTGCTGTTTGGGGCCTCATTTTTCCTATGAAGCCTCCCATGTAAATATAACAAGACTAAATAAAATTTGTATGCTTTTCTCATATTAATCTGTCTAATGTCAGTTTAATTCTTGGGCACACATAGAACTTAAGAAGGTTGAGAAAAAAGTTTTCCTCCCTTACAGTATCTATGCCTTTAGAAGTGGAATGGCTGGGTCACAGTATATGAGCACATTCAACATTATAATACATAATGTCAACAGGTTTCTCCAAGAGATTGTACCAAGATATACTTCCAACAGCAAGCTTTGAAAATTTCACTTTCTCAAGAAAAAAAGAAAAGAAAATTTCACTTTCTCCACATCCTTACCAACACCAGATATTGTCTATCTTTTTCATTTTTAGCTACCCAGATATGTGTATAGTCCTATTTTTCTTTCAAATACAAGTTTTTATAAAGGAACCATTTAAAACAGAAACATCCATAGTGGAACAGGGAAGGTTTGAAAAAAGAGGTGAGATTCATATGCCTGAAAAAGTGAGTATGAGGAAAGGGGGGATGCCTGGTTGCAGAGAACTGACTAAAATCCAGGCAACAAGATGTGATAATAATAATGATAATAAATTTCCACACACCTAGCACTGCTCTACATGTCCTATGTGTAGTAATACATTTAATTCTAGGATGACCATAAGATATAACTACTATTATTACCCTTACTTTACAGATAAGGAAAGCACAGAGAAGTTAAGCAACCTTTCCTTAGGTCGCACTAATTTAAGTGAAGCTGCTCACTGGCCTTCTACAGGTCATTCCTGGAGGCCCAGTTTAATCTGGTTTCATTCTCTCACAAGTAGTGGGGTGGGTGGAGGAAGGGTCTGTGATTTGCCTGTTGCCCTGGGGTTAGACAACATGCTTCCAGGCTGATCTCTCCAACTGGATGGGAACCTCTCACTGTGGTTCTCAAACATGAATTGTGAGTTATGTAAGCTGTGTAACATTCACATTGTTTAGGCTCATGCCCTCTCTTACCTCAGATTCTGCTTCAGTCAGTCAGAAATAGGGTTAGGGACCATGAACTTGAAATTTTTTTAGGTTTATTTATTTCGAGAGGAGGGGGAGGAGAAGAGAGAGAGGGAGAGAGAGAATTCCAAGCAGGCTCTGTGCTGTCAGCACAGAGCCTTGATGCAGGGCTTAAACCCATGAACTGTGAGATCACGACCTGAACCAAAATCAAGAATCAGACACTTAACCAACTGAGCCACCCAGAAGCCCCATGAATACACAATTGTAACAAGGCTCCCTAAGTATTTTTATTTAAGCAGCATTAGTCTGATTGAAAAAACGTGGGCTTGTTAAATTAAGAAATTTCTAAAGAGTTTTGAAACTAAGTAACTGGAAGATTGTTTCCAATCAGCTAAAGGAGGTGACATTTATGATGGGTGCAGTTAGGTTTATACCTTCTCCTCGTAGAGCTGTCAGGTATAATGAGTTTAAGTTTTACTTTTCAAATGCATACATACATATGCATATGGGTGTCGTGTCGTGTATCTATGTGTGCTTGTTCAACTTCAATAGATATAAATAACACCACATACATACATACATATATATAGTTGATCCTCGTTATTCACAGATTATGTGTTTGTGAATTCATCCATTCTCTAATACTATTTGTAACCCAAACTAACACTTGTGGTGCTTTTGTGGTCATTGTGGATAAGTGCAGAGTGCAGAAAAATTTGAAATCTGAAAAACCAGAAAAACCTGGCATGCTCCCAGCTAAGGCCAAATAAGTGAGGCTCTGCTGCTTGTTTCCACTTGTCATACTGTAACAAGAGTCTTTTTTGTGATCTATTTAGTGCCAGAATTTTTACATTTTGTGCCTTTTGCAGGTGATTTCGCCCTTGAAATGGCCCCCAAGTATCATGCTGAAGTGCTGCCTGGTGTTCCTAAGCACAAGAAGGCTGTGATGTGCTCTAGGGAGAAAACACGCATTTGAGCTTCGTTCAGGTGTGAGTTAGAGTGCTGTTGGCAAGAGTTCAATATTAATGAATCAGTGTCTTTAAACAGAAATGTGCATAAAACAGGGTTATGTGTTGATCAGTTGATAAAAGTGCTGTGCTCATGGAACCTACCCTTGTATGATCCTTAGGGGCAATGATTCAGTATTTGCTAATATAGTGTTCACTGTGACTTTACAGAACATAACTACTGGGGAGCACTGTGAGACCATGCCCGAGGCAGCTCACCCACCTGGTTCCCGGCCAGACAGAGCTCTGAGTGTAGGGAGTAACTCTGCCATTGTAGCTTTTATATCAGCCCAGGGAAGACTCATAACAAATTTTTGTTGAATGCTGAGTGACTGAATGATTCTGAGTTGATTCTGAATTGATATATTAATTGTGCCCCTACTGTGTCAAGTACTACCTGGATAGGCAAGTTGCCAGCCCCACAACTGCAAGGCAGTGTGGCCTTCACTGCACCCATAGAGACTTAATGGGAGCCCTCTTTCGCCCTGCACCACTGTCTGGATCCAGATTCCTGCACCCCACCAGCTTCCTTTTGTGAAAGGTAGCATGGGGGCACCTGGGTGGTTAGTAGGTCTGTCAAGTTTCCAACTCTTGATTTAGCCTCAGGTCATGATCTCATGGTTCTTATGATTGAACCCCATATTGGGCTCTGTGCTAACAGTGTGGAGCCTGCCTGGAATTCTCTCTCTTTCCCTCTCTCCCTCTCCTTCTCTCTCTCTCTTTCAATAAATAAATAAACTTTTAAAAAAAGTAGTAGGAAAGCAAGAGAAGGAAAACCAGTCACAAAGCATATACTATGTATTATCTGACACAAAGGGAAATCTGGTCCATTTAATTTGACTCATGAGCAACTATTTAAGTGAAAATGTTTCAAGAAACTCAAGTTCATACAAAGATTGTCTACATTTCAGATGGGCAATAAATCTGAACGTCCTTCTTTCTGAGCTAAGCATGTCAGGGAAGCATCAACTACATCCAGAAGGCATTTCTGTCCTTGGAGACCAGCTGACTTTGGTCCAGACCATGCCAAGTGAGTGAATTTTATGCCTGAGCTTACAGGAGAGTCTTGGTTGCACTCCAAGCCAGTAGCATTACCAGCCATAGTTAACTGAATTTTTCTTTTCAGGGAACAGAAGACAGGCTGTGGATTCTTGGAAATCCTCCCAATATTCCTCTGACTCAATTAACCTTCTGATGTAGATTCTTGGGTGTGAATATTTCAGACTTTTCTGCCCTTATGATCCTTGAAAAAATTATGTATTTTTTGCTTAGACAAAAGGACAATTTTTTTTTTTAAATTTTTTTTTCAACGTTTTTTATTTATATTTGGGACAGAGAGAGACAGAGCATGAACGGGGGAGGGGCAGAGAGAGAGGGAGACACAGAATCGGAAACAGGCTCCAGGCTCCGAGCCATCAGCCCAGAGCCTGACGCGGGGCTCGAACTCACGGACCGCGAGATCGTGACCTGGCTGAAGTCGGACGCTTAACCGACTGCGCCACCCAGGCGCCCCTAGGACAATTTTTATCTATTTTTGAGTGAGATAGGTCAAAAGACCTATTCTTGCTATAAGAATCATTTGGTTCTGGACATTGTGAGTGACAGGAGAGCAAGGAAATGTTTCTAAGCAACACTGCACATCCCTCCTCAGAGCCCCATCATCACCTAGCAACAGGCTGCCTGGTATGACCCTCATATCCTGCTAGGTAGAAAGACCACAAGCATGGTGCCTGATAGGTCTGCTTCCCTCTTCTCCTCAGGTCAGCGACTCACTATTGCAACAGCTGGATTTACCAAGTGTCTATGTGTTTACCAAGTCCCTTGCTAGGGACTGGGGGTACAGAAATCAAAAGAGGAGGCTGCTGCCTTCAGTGAGTTGTTCAGACTGGTTTCAGTGGGAGGTACAGAAACAGATGATTGTACTATAGTGTAGTGGTTGCTATTTTAGGGGGAAAAACTGTTTTATCTAAACAATTGACACCAAAATTCTTCACTGGGAGAGAACTGGCCTTACTGGAAAGATAACTTGATAAATTTCTGAGTTAAGATTTGGCACATGAGGGCATGGATGTTGTCAGAGGAGTTGGGGGAGAGTTCCTGAAAAAGAGGGGACAAGACAGGCAGGAAAGTAGCACAGCTAGAGAAATCCTAGCTGGAGGACCAGTTTAAAGAGTGATGTTGGGGTGCCTGGGGGCCTCAGTTGGTTGACTGACTTCAGCTTGGGTCATGATCCTTCACTTCATGGATTCAAGCCCCACATCTGGCTCTCTGCTGTCAGTGCAGGGCCCACTTAGGATCCTCTGCCCTCTCTCTCTGCCCCTCCCCCAATCGTATTCTCTCTCTCTCTCTCTCTCTCTCTGTCTCTCTCAAAATAAATAAATTAATTGAAAAAAGAGAGGTGTCTATTTTAAGTTATTTGCTTTTTAAAGCACATCCTGTGACCCATAAACCTTCAATAAACATTCTGCTGCTCATAACAGAATCCAGTTCAATGTTACCATGAATGGAATGATCAAAGAGAAAAGGCCTCAACCCTTATTGAGTTGACATCAGGGCAGGGATACAAAATGAGCCACAACATACAGAGAAAAGAACAGTTTGGTCAAGGCTAGAAAATGGCAAGTTGTGACTTTGAGAACACAAATTTAGAGAAATCTTGTACCAGGCACAAACTTCCAGGCTGATGAGCTGGGCAATGGGACCTGAATCAGTCCTATGCAGATCTTAAGGTATAGGGGGACCCTGGCCCATATCAGGCTGTCTGGTATCACCAGTAATAGAAGAAACTTCTGATGGGTGGGGAGAGTCAGGAGAAGGTTGCCCAGATGAGGAGACTCCCTAGAGAACTGAAAAGGAGGAGATGAGGAGGTGTTGAGAAGCAGCAGGAGCAAAGGCAGAGGGAGCAAAGGGCCACCTGCAAACCGAGGTATCAAACCTTGGAAATTGGAGAACCTATCATAAAGTGATGGGTCCCCATGTAGTAAAGAGTGGAGCAGAGATTGAACACCTGAGATGATATCTCAGTTTCTGAAATGTCAACTACTTTTTTTTTCACTCAAATTTAGATCTCACAGCAAGTATGGTCCTATCCACTTTCAAGAGTGCTATGGTGCCTGGGGCGCCTGGGTGGCTTGTCGGTTGAGCGTCCGACTTCAGCTCGGGTCATGATCTCGCAGTCCGTGAGTTCGAGCCCTGCGTCGGGCTCTGTGCTGACAGCTCAGAGCCTGGAGCCTGTTTCAGATTCTGTGTCTCCCTCTCTCTCTGACCCTCCCCTGTTCATGCTCTGTCTCTTTCTGTCTCAAAAATAAATAAAAACGTTAAAAAAAATAAAAAAATATATTAAAAAAAAAGAGTGCTATGGTGCCTAGAGATAGGTATCTAGATGATAGATAGATAGATAGATAGATGATAGGTAGATTAATGATAGGTAGGTATATAGATGATATAGATATAGATATAGATATAGATAGATATAAACATAGATATAGATATAGATGATATAGATATAGATATAGATAGATGATAGAAACAGACAGCAAAGAAAAATCCACAGCTGTCTCTCTCTGCAGGTACCCAAAGATTGCCCCTCTCCCCCACTGAGATCAGCCAGATTGTGGATGTGCCCATTGCTCAGGGAAGAATGCAACCACTGTGCAAAATGAACACACTGTGCTATTTTGCCTTCCAAACTCAGAGTTTACAAAGTATTTGTGTTTTTAATATCTTGCTTGCTTCCTTATACTGAGGACAAAAATAAATAAATAAATAAAATTCTTCCAACAGAAGATGGTGGCGTAAGAGGACGCTGGGCTCACCTGGTCCTGCTGATCGCTTAGATTCCACCCACATCAGCCTAAATAACCCAGAAAACCCCCGGAAGACTAGCAGAACGGACTTTCCAGAGCCAAGCATAGACAAGAGGCCCACAGAAGAGGGTAGGAAGGGCAGAGAGGCAGTGTGTGCTACACCGACTGGCAGAAGGGAGCCGGGGCGGTGGAGGGGCAGCCTGCCAGGCAAGGTAGAGCCCCCAAAGTCTGGCTTACAAAAGCAGAGGGTCTGGACTGAGTGAATTCTGACAGCCAGAGGGACTTAACATCTGATATGTTAAAAGTCAACAGCTCTGACACATGAAAAAATGTTCAACATCACTCATCATTAGAGAAATACAAATCAAAACCACAATGAGATACCACCTTAAACCTGTCAGAATGGCTAACATTAACAACTCAGGCAACAACAGATGTTGGCGAGGATGTGGAGAAAGAGGATCTCTTTTCCATTGTTGGTGGGAATGCAAACTGGTGCAGCCACTCTGGAAAACAGTATGGAGTTTCCTCAAAAAACTAAAGGTAGAACTACCCTACGACCCAGCAATTGTGCTAGTAGGCATTTATCCAAGAGATACAGGTGTACTATTTCAAAGAGACACATGCACCACCATATTTATAGCAGCATTATCAACAATAGCCAAAGTATGGAAAGAGCCCAAATGTCCATCGATGGATGAATAGATAAAGAAGATGTGGTATATATATACAATGGAGTATTACTTGGCAATCAAAAAGAATGAAGTGTTGCCATTTGCAACTATGTGGATGGAACTGGAGGGTATTATACTAAGTGAAATTAGTCAGTCAGAGAAAGACAAAAATCATATGACTTCACTCATATGAGGACTTTAAGAGACAAAACAGATGAACATAAGGAAGGCAAACAAAAGTATAAAAACAGGAAGAGGGACAAAAACATAAGAGACTCTTAAAAATGAAGAACAAACAGGGTCATTGGAGGGGTTGTGGGGGGGATGGGCTAAATGGGTAAGGCACATTAAGGAACCTACTCCTGAAATAATTGTTGCACTATATGCTAACTAATTTGGATGTAAATTTAAAAAAATAAAAAATAAAACAAGTTAAAAAAAAGTCAACAGATCTGCTCTCGGAGAGTGGGGAGGGCAAGAGGACACCAGGAGGGAGAGTGGTTGAGTCCCAGAAAGACAGAGCTCTGCAGGGGAACAAAGGCACTGGCAAGCACCATTTTCCTCTCCCATTCCCCAGTCGAAATTCCAAAGGGAACCGGTTCCCACCACCTAACTTGCTTGTACCGTGCAAATGCCCAACATTGTGCTTCTGTGGATCCATCCCTCCAATGGCCTGCCTCCCTCCCAGTGCTGCAGGGCCCCTCCCACAGGGGACCACCTACAGCAAAGCAAGCTAAGCCTGCCCCTCCCACCCCTGTGCACCTTGCGGATCCACCCCGGCTAATACGCCCTTGGCCAGATCCCATCAAAGCAGCACCACAAGCCTGGAAGTGTGCAAGCAGCCCAGACAGGGGCCATACCACTCCACAGTGAGTCCTGCCCCTGGGAGAGGGGAAGATAAGGTACACACCAGTCTGACTATGACCCCAGCAGTGGGCTGGGGGCAGACATCGGGTCTGACTGCAGCCCCACCCACCAACACGTTACTCCAGACAGCACAGAGGAAGTGCCCTGCAGTTTGGAGCTACTACAGGGACTACCAAAAATGATGAAACGGAAGAATTCTCCTCAAAAGAAACTCCAGGAAGTAGCAACAAAAACGAATTGATCTAAACTGATTTAAGCAATATAATGGAACAAGAATTTAGAATAATAGTCATAAAATTAATTGCTGGGCTTGAAAAAAGCATAAAGGACAGCAGAAAATCTATTGCTAAAGAGGTCAAGGGACTAAAAAATAGTCATGAGGAATTAAAAAATGCTATAAATGAGATGCAAAATAAAATGGAGGCAGCCATAGCATGGATTGAAGAGGCAGAGGAGAGAATAGCTGAATTAGAAGATAAAATTATGGAAAACGAGGAAGCTGAGAAAAAGAGAGATAAAAAAAATCCAGGAGTATGAGGCAAGAATTAGAGAACTAAGTGATACAACCAAACAGAACAGTATCTGTATCATAGGAATTCCAGAAAAGGAAGAGAGAGAGAAAGGGGCTAAAGGTGTACTTGAACAAATCATAGCTAAGAACTTCCCTGATCTGGGGAAGGAAACAGGCATTGAAATCCAAGAGGCACAGAGAACTCCCTTCAGAGGTAACTTGAATTGATCTTCTGCAAGACATATGATAGTGAAACTGGAAAAATACAAGGACAAAGAAAGAATTATGAAAGCAGCTAGGGATAAATGGGCCCTAAAATACAAAGATAGACACATAAGGGTAGGAGCAGACCTATCTACTGAAACTTGGCAGGCCAGAAAGGAATGGCAGGAAATCTTCAATGTGATGAACAGAAAAATTACGCAGCCAAGAATCCTTTATTGAGCAAGTCTGTCATTCAGAATAGGAGAGATAAAGGTCTCCCCAAACAAACAAAAACTGAAGGAATTCATCACCACTAAACCAGCCCTACAAGAGATCCTAAGGGGGAATCTGTGAGTGAAATGTTGCAAAGACCACAAAGTACCAGAGACATCACTACAAGCATGAAACCTACAGACATCACAATGACTCTAAACCCGTATCTTTCTATAATAACACTGAATGTAAATGGACTAAATGCTCGAATCAAAAGACATATGGTATGAGAATGGATAAAAACTAGATCGATCTATATGCTGTCTACAAGAGACTCATTTTAGACCTGAGGACACCTTCAGATTGAAAGTGAGAGGGGGATGGAGAACTATCTATCATGCTACTGTAAGTCAAAAGAAAGCTGGAGTAGCCATACTTATATTAGACAAACTAGACTTTAAATTAAAGGCTGTAACAAGAGATGAAGAAGGGTATTATATAATAATCACAGGGTCTATCCATCAGGAAGAGCTAACAATTATAAATGTCTATTCACCGAATATGGAAGCCCCCAAATATATAAAACAATTAATCACAAACTAAGCAAACTTATTGATAAGAATGTTGTAATTGCTGGGGACCTTAATACCCCACTTACAACAATGGGTAGATCATCTAGAAAGAGAATCAATAAAGAAACAAGTGCCCTGAATGATACATTGGATCAGATGGACTTGACAGATATATTAGAACTCTGCATCCCAAAGCAACAGAATATACTTTCTTCTCGAGTGCACATGGAACATTCCTCAAGATAGATCACATACTGGGTCATAAAACAACCCTTAACAAGTATAAAAGAATTGAGATCATACCATTCATACTCTCATACCACAATGTTATGAAACTTGAAATCAAGTACAGGAAAGTCTGGAAAACCTCCAAAAGCATGGAGGTTAAAGAACACCCTACTAAAGAATTAATGGGTCAACCATGCAATTAGAGAAGAAATTAAAACATATATGGAAACAAATGAAAATGAAAATACAACAATTCAAAAGCTTTCGGATGCAGGGAAGGCAGTCCTGAGAGAAAAATACATCTCAATCCAAGCCTATCTCAAGAAACAAGAAAAATCCCCAATACAAAATCTAACAGCACACCTAAAGGAACTAGAAGCAGAACAGCAAAGACACCCCAAACCCAGCAGAAGAAGAGACATAATAAAGATCAGAGCAGAAATAAACAATATAGAATCTTAAAAAAATGTTGAACAGATCAATGAAACCAAGAGTTGGTTTTTGGAAAAAATAAACAAAATTGATAAACCTCTAGCCAGGCTTCTCAAAAAGAAAAGAGAGTCTATGGCCATACCAGCATGAATGCGACCGACCCCCGTCTTCTCTCAAAAAGAAAAGAGAGATGACCTAAATACATAAAATCATGAAAGAAAATGGAATTATTACAACCAACCCCTCAGAAATACAAGCAATTATCAGGGAATACTATGAAAAATTATATGCCAACAAACTGACCAACTTGGAAGTAATGGACAAATTCCTAAGCACCCACACGCTTCCAACACTCAAACAGGAAGAGATAGAAATTTTGAACAGACCCATAACCAGTGAAGAAATTGAATCAGTTATCAAAAATCTCCCAAGAAATAAGAGTCCAGGACCAGATGGCTTCCCTGGGGAATTCTACCAGACATTTAAAACAGAGATAATACCTATCTTTTTCAAGCTGTTCCAAAAAATAGAAAGGGAAGGAAAACTTCCAGACTCATTCTATGAAGCCAGCATTACTTTGATTCCCAAACCAGATAGAGACCAAGCAAAAAAAGAGAACTACAGGCCAATATCCCTGATGAATATGGATGAAAATATTCCTAGTAAGATACTAGCAAATCGAACGCAAAAGCATATAAAAAGAATTATTCACCATGATCATGTGGGATTCATTCCTGGGCTGCAGGGCTGGTTCAATATTCACAAATCAATCAATGTGATACATCACATTAATAAAAGAAAAGATAAGAACCATATGATCCTGTCAATAGATGCAGAAAAAACATTTGACAAAATTCAGCAACCTTTCATAATAAAAACCATCGAGAAAGTCAGTATCGAAGAAACATACTTAAACATCATAAAAGCTATTTATGAAAAGCCCATAGCTAATATCATCCTCAGTGGGGAAAAACTGAAAGCTTTCCCCTGAGATCAGAAACATGACAGGGATGTCCACTATCACCGCTGTTGTTTAGCATAGTGTTAGAAGTTCTAGCATCAGCAATCAGATGAGAAAAGGAAATCAAAGGCATCAAAATTGGCAAAGATGAAGTTAAGCTTTCACTTTTTGCAGATGACATGATATTATACATGGAAACCCGATAGACTCCACCAAAAGTCTGCTAGAACTGATACATGAATTCAGCAAAGTCGCAAGATACAAAATCAATGCACAGAAATCAGTTGCATTCTTATAAACTAATAATGAAGCAACAGAAAGACAGATAAACTGATCCCATTCACAATTGCATCAAGAATCATAAAATACCTAGGAATAAACCTGACCAAAGATGTAAAAGATCTGTATGCTGAAAACTATAGAAAGCTTATGAAGGAAATTGAAGAAGATACAAAGAAATGGAAAAACATTCCATGCTCATGGAAAAAACATTCCATGGATTGGAAGAATAAAATATTGTTAAAATGTCAATACTACCCAAAGCTATCTACACATTCAATGCAATCCCAATCAAAATTGCACCAGCATTCTTCTCGAAGCTAGAACAAACAATCCTAAAATTCATATGGAACTACAAAAGGCCTCGAATAGCCAAAGTAATTTTGAAGAAGAAGACCAAAGCAGGAGGCATCACAATCCCAGACTTTAGCCTCTACTACAAAGCTGTAATCATCAAGACAGCATGGTATTGGCACAAAAACAGACACATAGACCAATGGAATAGAAGAGAAACTCCAGAATTGGACCCACAAAAGTATGGCCAACTAATCTTTGACAAAGCAGGAAAGAATATCCAATGGAAAAAGACAGTCTCTTTAACAAATGGTTCTGGGAGAACTGGACAGCAACACGCAGAAGAATGAAACTAGACCACTTTCTTACACTATTCACAAAAATAAACTCAAAATGGATAAAGAACCTGTATGTGAGACAGGAAACCATCAAAACCCTGGAAGAGAAAGCTGGGAAAACCCTCTCTGACCTCAGCCTCAGCAATTTTTTACTTGACACATCCCCAAAGGCAAGGGAATTAAAAGCAAAAATGAACTATTAGGACCTCATGAAGATAAAAAGCTTCTGCACTGCAAAGGAAACAATCAACAAAACTAAAAGGCAACCGCAGGAATGGGAAAAGATATTTGCAAATGACATATCGGACAAAGGGCTAGTTTCCAAAATCTATAAAGAACTCACCAAACTCCCCACCTGAAAAACAAATAATCCAGTGAAGAAATGGGCAGAAAACATGAATAGACATTTCTCTAAAGAAGACATCCAGATGGCCAACAGGCACATGAAAAGATGCTCAACGTCACTCCTCATCAGGGAAATACAAATCAAAACCACACTGAGATGCCACCTCATGCTGGTCAGAGTGACTAAAATGAACAAATCGGGAGACTATAGATGCTGGCGAGGATATGGAGAAATGGGAACCCTCTTGCACTGTTGGTGGAAATGAAAACTGGTGCAGCCGCTCTGGAAAACAGTGTGGAGATTCCTCAAAAAAGTAAAAATAGATCTACCCTATGACCTAGCAATAGCACTGCTAAGAATTTACCCAAGGGATACAGGAGTGCTGATGCATGGGGGCACTTGTACCCCAATGTTTATAGCAGCACTCTCAACAATAGCCAAATTATAGAAAGAGCCTAAATGTCCATCAGCTGATGAATGGATAAAGAAGTTGTGGTTTATATATACAGTGGAATACTACGTGGCAATGAGAAAGAATGAAATATGGCCTTTTGTAGCAACGTGGATGGAACTGGAGAGTGTTATGCTAAGTGAAATAAGTCATACAGAGAAAGACATACCATATGTTTTCACTCATATGTGGATCCTGAGAAACTTGACAGAATACCATGGGGGAGGGGAAGGGGAAAAAAAAGTTACAGAGAGGGGAGGTGGCAAACCATGAGAGATTCTTAAAAACTGAGAATAAACTGAGAGTTTATGGGGGATGGGAAGGAGGGGAAAGTGGGTGATGGGCATTGAGGAGGCTCACCTGTTGGGATGAGCACTGGGCGTTGTATGGAAATCAATTTGACAATAAATTTTGTATAAAAAAAAATTCTTCCTTTTCTCTCCATGGATAACTTCACAACCCCTCCTTTAGCTGAATTTCCTGAGCCTGTCATGTCCTGTCAGCAGTCTGGCTTCAGCTTTGAGGAAGGTAATCTAAGTGCTTAGGGTAAAACTGGTGCTTTCTACTTGACAATGTTGAATAGGCAGAAAATTTACTTGACAATATTGCACAATGGGCAATGGGTGTGTTCAATATGTCTGCACATGTCTGTTGGTAGGATTCCCTGCTTTAAGAACAACAATTAAATTACACTCAGCAAAGTTTAGTCAGTGGAGAGGAAGGGCAGGAGAGAACATGTCCAGTATGGTGGTGGAGGATGGTACAGGGAAAGGCTGTCCTCTAAAGGGTGATAAAGATGCTGAGGAAGAACCTGGCCCCATTTTCACCCATGCCTTCCAGGACCATGTGGGTGGAAGTAGGAAAGCACAGAGTGCAAGGTTCAGGGGGAGTAATGTGCAATTTGGCTCTGATCCCTTCAGCTTGTTTGAAAAGACTTCTCTTGAGCACCTCACACACAAACAAGACTGTGGTGGATGTTACACTGCTAGATCTCCTTGTATGTAACATTTGTGGGAGGAATAAATGCATGGACAACTTGAATAAATAGATTCAGTCTTCCTCACTGGCCATTGTGATCTCACTAATCCACCCATATGGTTCCCATGGGAACCAAACAGTTCATTACACAGTGTAACATTAACAACCACTCTGTAGTGTCCTGGAAGATCACAGGGTTTGAAAGCTCAGTATGCTGTAAAACCAGCAATCTGCATGGGATTATCTCACTGCAGACGTTCAAACAGGTCCCACCCTAGGGAAAGAGAGGCAGTTAGAGCAAGCAAGGGGGCCGGGGATTAACACTGAGCCACTTAAGTTTCCGTGGCTCCTTTCTCCACTCAGGATCTGGCTTCTGCTGACTGATTCAGGAACTTGGGAACTTGGTGTTCTCAGCGCACCAAGGAGGGAGGTGTCAGTGGGAAATTACTGCACACTCCCTGGATTTGTAAAGTAGAATGCTGTGGGAGGTATATGGATGACTGTATCCAGAGGCCCACCTCACCACTTTGCACTTTGCCAAGTTTTCCTTTGAGTCTGGAGGTAACAGATGTTCTCCAATATCAGAGGAAATAGCCCTTACAAATATGAGTTGAAAATGAAGCCTAGCCAATCAAGAGATGAATCAAAATTAAAAATTAAGGGAGGGAGAAGGCATGGTAAAAAGACTGGTAAAGAAGGATGACCCCCCCCCCCCCCCACATAAACAGAGTTAAGATTCTTACTATGGTAGAAATAGTGGTTTCAGAGTAAAATGTAAATCTTCACGGTATACAGCTGGCAAACTCAGGAGGGTTGGAGAGAGAAGGGTAGAGGAAATCTACGAGTGTTAATTTTCTTATTCATAACAAGAAGTTAGTAGACACTGTAAAGTTAAAATACATTTTAAAATAACTGCTTTTTAAAAATGCTTTTTATAAACCCTTTCCTTAATTATAGCATGTTTATTTTAGAAACTAGTATTTTTTTTATGGTGAGAAAACAATTATCTGAAATTCAGAAATTCTTTCAATTTTACTCAAGCTTTTTTCTGCTAAATTATATTCAGACTAGGATGTATGCACTAAATGTTTATAAAAACTGACACAGTAAAAAGCTGCCAAGATAGTATTAAGAGTGAAGTGGTATTTCACTTTCACACAGGGCTTGAGAAGTTATTTGCAACATAATATCAACAAACTAATGAGAAAAAGGCAGACAGCCCAGTTAAAAAAAAGGGGGGGGGGCACTGGAATGGGCACTTTATCAACCAAATATGCCAAATGGGTGATTAAATACATGGAAAGTTGCCCAATTTCATTAGTCTTCAGAGAAATGCAAATTAAAACCAATTGAGTATGTAGTAACATTACTCCCAGAACACCTAAAATGAAGAAAAGGCCAAAAACATCTTTGCGATGTCAAGTATAGACAAAGTTGGAGATAGCTGGAATTGTCATACCTTGTTTGTAATGGTAAACTGATATAACTACCTTGGAAAACTTTCAGACTTTTCTGATTAAGTTGGATATATGCATACTTCATGAAACAACAGTTCTATTCCTGTGTGCTATGTGTGCCAAAATATTGACAAGATTATCTTACTAGCATTATTTATAATAGTCCCAAACTGAAATAAACCAAATGCCCATTGACAAGTGAATGTACACATAAATTTGTAATAATGGAATGAATACAGCAATGAAGATAAACTATAAATATATGTTGATAAAGCACACAAACATAATTTTGGGTCAAAGAAGCCAGACCCAAATAATATCTAATGTGTACATTTTTTTTATTAAAAAAGTTAAAAGGAAAAGGCAAAACTAATCTACAGTGTTAGAAGTCAGGATAGGAGTATTTGGGGGAAGGAGAGAACAGTAGTTAGGAAGACTCTTAGCAGGGAGACAGAAGTGGAGCTTTGGGGATGCTGGTGATGTTCTGTTTCTTGACCTAAGTGAAGGTTACACAAATATATTCATTTTGTGATAATTCATTGCACTTATGGTTTTGATTTGTTCTCTTTTCTGTACATATGCTGTAATTCAACACAAGGTTTTCAAAGAAAATTAAAAGTAGGATTTTGGTATCTCACTTTGGTATACTTATTTTTATCTATGTTTAGGTATTCATGAAGAGATGATGTTAACTAAATGATGTAAGATGTTCACTAAATATTCATGATAGTTCTTTCTGGGTTATGGCACTTGGGATGATTTAAAATTTTTTTGTACTATTGTTTGAAACTTTATAATGCATTGATTATTTCCAAGAAATATAATGAAAGCATTTTGCTACAGGCAGAGACATTGTCCAGTGGGAAGGATGGGAAAAAAACAGGATATATCAGAAGAAAAATAAATGTAATGAGGATTGTCCAGCAACAGAAAAATAATGGCCTAGTCTACAAGAGAGCCACCTCCTCATTTTGAAAGTGTCCAAGCAGAAGAAGATGAAGGGTCTTCATCACCAGTATGCCTCCCAGATCTCAGAATTAATGTGTTTGAGTCCATGACTGTGCTGCTGCCCAATGACATTTTGGAGGCATCTCAGTGTCACAAGAGCATTTTCCCCAAAGCCAACTGAAGGAGGAGTTATTTCTGGAAATGACTCCTCAACACATCTGGTCTCTTTGCTGATGTGGATTCTTGTTAGCTTTAACACAGAAGCTGTTCCACTTAACATGGATGTTCTGTCAGCCTTCTTGCCTTTTGCCTCAGGTGTTTTGGGCCTAAATTCATAGCTGAATTCACTTTCGTCTGTGTAGTACTTCTGCAATTTCTACAGACATTCTGAGCCATAATTCCACTTTTTCCTCCTAAAATAGGTGTGAGTTTCAGCATTGCCATTAACTATATGTTAGGTCAGTAGAGTATTTTTTAATACAATTTATTGTCAAGTTGTCTGACATATAGTGTATACAGTGTGCTCTTGGTTTTGGGGGCAGATTCCCATGATTCATCACTTACATACAATACCCAATGCTCATCCAACAAGTGCCCTCCTCAATGCCCATCACCCACTTTCCCTTCTCCCCAGCGCACCCATCAACCCCCAGTTTGTTCTCTGTATTTAAGCGTCTCTTATGGTTGCCTCCCTCTCTGTTTGAAACTATTTTTCCCCTTCCCTTCCCCCATGGTCTTCTGTTAAGTTTCTCAAGTTCCACATATGAGTGAAAACATATGATATCTGTCTTTCTCTGCCTAACTTATTTCACCTAGCATAACACCCTCCAGTTGCATCCACATTGATTCAAATGGCATGATTTCATTCTTTCTCATTGCCGAGCAGTATTCCATTGTATATATAAACCACATCCTCTTTATCCATTCATCAATTGATGGACATTTAGGCTCTTTCTATAATTTGGCTATTGTTGAAAATGCTGCTATAAACATTGGGGTACATGTGCCCCTATGAATCAGCACTTCTGTATCCTTTGGATAAATTCCTAGTAGTGCTATTGCTGGGTCATATGGGTAATTATATTTTTAATTTTTTGAGGAACCTCCATACTGTTTTCCAGAGTGAGTGTGCCAGTTTGCATTCCCACGAAGTGCAAGAGGGTTCCCGTTTCTCCACATCCTTGCCAGCATCTGTTTCCTGAGTTGTTAATTTTAACCACTCTGACTGGTGTGAGGTGATATCTCAGTGTGGTTTTTATTTGTAGTTCCCAGATGATGAGTGATGTTGAACATAGTAGAGCATTTTAAATAATGATCTCCTTTTTAGTATTTGACCCACAGTGAGGCACATACTGAGCATCACTCAACACTGGGTATATATTAGAATGAAACTCCATAGAAGGGTTTCTTAAATGTTTTGCTGATTTATCCCCAACACCCAGGACAAGAACTAAGGCACAGTATGTGCTAAATAACTATTTGCTGAATGAATGAATGAATGAATGAATGAAATACCATCCTTGCTTTTAAGGTTCTCCAGCTAGTGGAGGAGGTAGACATGCACTTAAATAAAGATAAGCAAGGTGAGGGATATGTGCAAAGTGCTGATGAGAACCCAGAAGAAGGAAAAAATAGGTCTTTGAGGATTAGGAAGGCTTTTGAGCTGGGATCTAACTAATGAATAAGATTTGGTAGAATGAAAAACAGGTAGAAGCAATTTCATGTAGAGGGAGGAGCCCAAAGGGAGAAAAATACAGGTTCAGGGAAAGGCAGGTGCTCCAGGTATGGGAACGACAGTGGGAGGAGGTGAGGCAGAAGAGACATTATGAAGGATTTTGAATCATGTTCTAAGAAATTCAGGTGGATAACACAGGTAGCAGATGGGAATGATTGAAAGTGTTTGATCAGAAGAGTAACATGTTAATATCTATATTTTGGAAATGGAATGTAGAAGCTCTACTTGAAAAGAACTAGACAAGAGGCAGGGAGACCATCAGGAGTTTTTGCATTAGTACAGGGAGAAGGAGAACACACCTGAACAAGGGCAGTGGCTGTGGGAAATGGGAAAAAGCAAAGCTTTGAAAACTGCATTAGTTCAGCTCCTCTGAAAAGCAGATGGCAACACAGTATTAGACTTATCTGCAAGAGATTTAATGAAATAAATATGTGTGAAAGCTAAAGGTGGGGAGAGCCTTCAGACCACAGAGAAGGTCCTATCTCAATGGAGAAGAGAAAAGGAAGGGCTGGGGAGGAGAATCTCAGACTTGGCGGAGGTCTAAGAAATTTTCTGCAGTACTGATGGGGAGGTTTCAAGCCAAAGCTGCCTTCTGAGGAGCCCCACAACTTGCAGGAATGGGCTGTGCATGCTCAGTCACAGAGAGTGGCCCATGGGGAGTATGAGCTCAGTGTAAACACAGAGATGGCCCCAGAAGGGATCTTTAGCAGCTGGGGCCTTTGGTCAATCATGCTCCCTGAAGCAGGAGACAGGAACAGTGCATTTCCATGGCCACCACCAAAAACTTACTGGAAGAGGGAGAAGCTTACTCGGAGATTTGTAGGCAGGCTTCTGAGCAGGTAATAATACTATTAACAGAGGAAGAAACATAGTAGAAGGAGCAAGTTTCACTGGGACATTAGTGAGTTTGGACTTTGAATAGATTTAATTTGGGGTTCCTGTGGGGCATCCATGGAATATATCCTGAAAATAGTTGGAAATCAAAGATGAATGTGACAGCAACATAAAGCCATTCACTAAACACTGTATCCCCACTTTCCAGGATCATCACCTGTCTACATTTTCCATCCTTCCTTGAGGTTAGGTGTAGCCATGTAAGTGAGTTCTAGACAGTGGAATATAAGCAAAAGTGTGTGCCACTTACATCCCTAACCCTTAAAGTCTTCTGCTCCCTCTTGTCTCTTCCCTTTGTCATAGTGGCATTGACAGGACAACCATGAAGCTACATGTTGAAAGTATTAGAACCTCCATCAACCTGGGTCCCTTAATGACTACATGGAATGGAGTCATTCTGCCCACCTAGCATGGTCATAGGTTGTTTCCCTGAGCAAGAATATATTTCTATCATGTTTCAGCCATTACCTATTTATTATATATTTATTACAGCAGATAAACCAGCCTTAACTAACCTAATGAATTCTTACTAGTGCAATGAAGTTCAGGAAAGAAGACAAATCTAAAGATGTAGTTGTATGAATAGACAAAGGAATCCAAGGAAAGAGTATAAAATGAGAGAAGAGATCTGAATACAGACACTAGGCTAACATCTTATCTAAATCCAAGGGCCAAGGTGGACAACAAGGAGACAGGGAAGGGAACAAGATGTTAACCCAGACCGTTAGGAGGGCTAGTGCTATTACCACTGTGTTTCAGAATAGAAAAATGCAGACATCATTGGCTGCATTGGATCATTGGCTGACATCATTTGGTGGCAGAACCAGAATCAGCACTGTGCTGCTCAGGCCCTCAATAGCCTGTATCAGCTCTCCTGGGACAGCACTGGACAGCCTTGCCAGTGCGCCGCTCATCTTCTGGTTCCTCCCACTGCCTCCTGGCTATAGGGACTGCTTGGTCCCTCTCTTGTAAGCTCTGTTCTTCTTGCCTATCATTTCCCTAGACTAATCCTGACCTAAAACAAAGCTAAGCTCTTGCTGCTTAATCTGTGCCCCCATCATGTACTTTAGTTTAGCCATCTTGGCATCCACTTGTGCCTGGAACTCAGCCCCACCTTGTGCCCCAATTCTCATAACAAGGACTATGCTCTGGCCCTCAGTCCCAAGAGCCCTGTCCAGCTAATCTTCTGAGAATGTCAGTCCCTAGGTACCAAGAACTGGACCCATGCAGACAGACTCTTCATTCAGATTTCCTGGCCCGTCTGCTTCCCTTTGCATTAGGGCACCTTCACCTCATCTGGAGCTCCTGCTGATTCCTTTTCTAACCCTCAGCCCTGGGCTTTCACACTTTGTCTGCCAGACAAAGCTTTGTGCTCAATACCTGCTGCAGGAGCTGTGTCTCACCCATTATTCCCACTGCCCACCCAGCAGCAAGCTCACAACCACACTAATAGCCATCTAAGGAGAAATCAGAACATTCCCCATCAGAAGACAGCACTCTGATAGTCACCAACACTAACTTTTGACATGGAGCCCAGGCCACTGGGGTGCTGTTATTTGAGCTTATTTGATTTTATTATCTAACTTCCTTCCTGAGAAATCACTGATATCATCTGTCAATCTTTGAATAGCTTTAATAAAATCCTTTCACTATAACTCAACATTGTTCTAAAATGATCTTACCACTGGATATCATGGTGGTCTGTTTATATGAGGAGAGAATGTTGTAATTTATATATGTTAGAAATGAAATTATTTTATTTGGGAGAAAAAAGTGAGAATCAGCTTATATACCATGAATTCAGATTTGTGCTAATTTCAAAGTTATAAACATGGAGTAAGACTTCCACATCAAGTAACTAATGACAAACTAATTCATGCTTTTGGAGATTTCAGTCAGCTTACATTCCCTTCTGAGAACATATTGGTCCTCTCCCTTAATAGTGATACCTTTCTTAATTATTAATAAACACACTGACCAAGAATTTGTAACCAATTTAAATATTTATTTCAAGTTGAACTTTGCTCTGCAGACTTTTATAATTTTCTTTCTATGGGAATATACACAGAAAGAACATGATTGGGAGTGTCTGATTCACAAATAGCTGTTTAGCACATTAAAATACAAGGATGTCTGTGAGTCTCCATAGAGCATGATCATTAACTATTTAGCAGTTAGGTAATGTCTACGTTTAGACTATTCATGAAAACAGGGTATCCAGGGGTTGCTTCTAATTTACCTGAAATGACCTCACCTTTCAAATCATATCATAGATTTTCTTGGCCCCAATATTGAAATAATTGGTTAAAAGATCATCCCCATCATGTAATTAATTTTTACCATCTGCCTTTTTTTCTTCACGGAGATCCTGATTTTTCCTATGAATCTTTCTGTTTCTAAATTCTTTCCATTATCCTAACAGAATCATAGCAGATCATGTTTTATGTTTTTCCATTCCCTTGAGGTCTTACCCTACATTCACTAAAATTTAAGCTGAAGAAGACCCAGAATACCCATATGACATTAATTAATGCCAAAGGGAAAATTAATTTTATAATTTCTAATAATTACCATATGAGATTTATTTCAGAAATGACTGTATATGATAAGCACCTGAACAAATGAAGCTGAGCTTTCTTTGGAATTTTGTTTTTAAGAAAAGTAGCTGAAAATTAAAAGAAACAAAGTGGTTGAAATGGACAGTAGACACTTGACTCATTCCAGAAACATTTATTCTGTAACTACTATCTTGGTGGCTCTCTGCCATGCCCCATTGGGAATAAAGGGCGGTTGGACATGGCCCCTAACTGCAGGATGCTAATGGCATGGTAGCAGAGATGAAGGAGGTGTATAAAAAAGTAGTATGTGAGGCAGAGTAGAATCAATGTGCTGAGGCACAGAAGGGAGGTGACTCCCCTTAGGGACTTAGGAAGGGCTTGTCTAGGTAATGCTTGAGCTGGACTTTGAAGAATGGGTTCACAAATGGAAATTGGTAGGTTTGGAAGGGCATTTCAAATGGAACTATTACCTTCATTTTACTGTTGAGAAAACTGAGGCTTAAGGAGTTTAAGCCACCCAAGTTCATACTAATAATAAGTGATAGGTCCAAAGACAAGGATGTCCATTCCCATCGCTGTTATTCAACATAGTGTTGGAAGTCCTAGCCTCAACAATCAGACAACACAAAGAAATAAAAGGCATACAAATCAGCAAGGAGGAAGTCAAACTTTCACTCTTCATAGACAACATGATACTCTGTGGAAAAGCCAAAAGCATCAGCTAAAAAAAAAAAATGCTAGAACAGATCCATGATTCAGCAAAGTCACAGAATGTAAATCAATGTACAGAAATCAGTTGCATTTCTGTACACCAATAATGAAGCAGCAGAAAGAGAAATCAAGGAAGAAATCCCATTTATGATTGCACCAAAACCCAAAATACCTAGGAATAAACCTAACAAAAGAGGTGAAAATCTATACACTGAAAAGTATAGAAAACTTATGAAAGAAATTGAAGAAGACACAAAAAAATGGAAAAACATTCCATGATCCTGGATTGAAAGAACAAATATTGTTAAAATGCCAATACTATCCAAAGCAATGGACATATTCAATGCAATCCTTATAAAAATAACACCAGCATTCTTCATAGAGTTAGTACAATCAATCCTAAAATTTGTATGGAACCAGAAAAGACCCTGAATAGCCAAAGCAATCTTGAAAAAGAAAACCAGGGGCACCTGGGTGGCTTAGTCAGTGAAGCATCTGACTTTAGCTCAGGTCGTGATCTCACGGTTTGTGAGTTCGAGTCCTGCATTGGGCTCTGTGCTGACAGCTCAGAATCTGGAGCCTGCTTCAGACTCTGTGTCTCCCTTTCCCTGCTCCTCCTCCACTCACCCTCTGTCTCTGTCTCTCTCAAAATAAAAAAAAAAACATTTAAAGGAAAAGAAAAGAAAAAGAAAACCAAAACTAGAAGTATCACAATTCCAGGCTTCAAGCTATGTTACAAAGCTTGTAATCATCAAGACAGTATGCTACTGGCACAAAAACAGACACATAGATCAATAGAACAGAATAGAGAACCCAGAAATGGATCCACTAATGTATGGCCAACTAGTCTTTGACAAATCAGGAAAGAATATCCAATGGAATAAAGACAGTCTCTTCAGAAAATGGTATTGAGAAAATTGGACAGAGACATGCACAAGAGTGAATCTGGACCACTTTCCTACACCATACACAAACATAAACTCAAAATGGATGAAAGACCTAAATGTAAGACAGGAAGCCATAAAAATCCTAGAAGAGAAGGCAGGCAAAAACCTCTTTGACCTCAGCAACAGCAACTTCTTACTTGACATTTCTCTGGAGACAAGGGAGACAAAAACAAAAATGAACTATTGGGACCTCATCAAGTAAAAGCTTCTGCATGACAAAGGAAACAATCAGCAAAACTAAAAGGCCACCAATGTTATGGGGGAAGATATTTGCAAATGACATATCAGATAAAGAGTTAGTATCCAAAATCTAAAAAGAACTTATCAAACTCAACACCCAAAAAACAAATAATCCAGTGAAGAAATGAACAGAAGACACAAATAGACACTTTTCCAAAGAAGACATCCAGATGGCTAATAGACACATGATAAAATGCTCAACATCACTCATCATCAGGGAAATTCAAATCAAAACCACAATGAGATACTACCTCACACTGACTAGAATGGCTAAAATGAACAACTGAGGCAACAACAGATGTTGGTGAGGATGTGAAGAAAGAGGAATCCTTTTGCACTTCTGGTGGGCATGCAAACTGGTACAGCCACTCTGGGAAACAGTATGGAGATTCCTCAAAAAGTTAAAAATAGAACTACCCTTGACCCAGAAATTGCACTACTTGGTATTTATCCAAAGGATGGATACAGGAGTGCTGTTTTGAAGGAATACATATATGCACCTCCATGTTTACAGCAGGGCTATTGACAATAGACAAATGTCCATCGACTGATGAATGGATAAAGAAGATATGGTATGTGTGTGTGTGTGTGTGTGTGTGTGTATATATATAATGGAATACTACTCGATGACCAAAAAGAATGAAATCTTGCAACATGACAACATGGATGGAACTAGAGTGTATTATGCTAAGCTTATTAGCCAGTCAGAAAAAGACAAATATCTTATGACTTCACTTATATGTGTAATTTAAGATACAAAACAGATGAATATGTGGGAAGGGAAGCAAAAATATAAAAATAGGCAGGGGACAAACCATAAGAGACCCTTTTTTAAATATAATTTATTGTCAAATTGGTTTCCCTACAACACCCAGAGCTCATCCCAACAAGTCCCCTCCTCCCTGCCCATCACCCACTTTCCCCTCTCCCCCACCCCCCAACTACCCTTAGTTTGTTCTCAGTCCTTAAGAGTAAGAGACTCTTAAATGTAGAGGAACAAACTGAGGGTTGCTGGAGGGTTTGGGGTGGGGGGATGGGCTAATTGGGCAAGGGGCATCAAGGAGGACACTTGTTGGGATGAGCAATGGGTATTATATGTAGGTGATGAATCACTGGATTCTACTCCTGAAATAATTATTGCACTATATGCTAACTAACTTGGATGTAAATTAAAATAAATTAATTAGTTAAAAAATTTTATGATGTCACTATTTAGCAGTATACAGATCTGTTGAATAGTAGGATGCTTTATAATTTGGGTTAACAACAGTATTGTTCCTAAGAGCATTAAAGGTTCAAAGTAAACAAGTAAAAAATATGATTTGTCACTCAAAAATAAATAAATAAATAAATAAATAAATAAATAAATAAATAAAGTAGTGGGTCCAGAATTTGAACTCTGAGCTGATTCTGAAAACAATTTTTTTCCCAGTACATCCAGGCTTTCGCTCAAATTACTTCATTTAATACAACAGTGTATTAAAGATATTCTTTTTTCCTCAGGCCAGGATCTTTTGGTTTTAAGGAAGAGAGACCATTCAAATAATTCAAGTGAAAGGGAGGGTTTTGTTTTGTTCGATATGCTTTTGCTCATTTGTTTTAAAATAAAGATACAGGGGCGCCTGGGTGGCTCAGTCTGTTAAGCATCTGACTTCGGCTCAGGTCATGATCTCATGGCTCGTGAGTTCGAGCCCCGCGTCGGGCTCTGTGCTGACAGCTCAGAGCCTGGAGCCTGCTTCAGGTTCTATGTCTCCCTCTTTCCCTGCCCCTCCCTGCTGATGCTGTCTCTCTCTGTCTCTCAAAAATAAATAAACATTAAAAAAATTAATTCTAAAATAAAGATATAGGGGCCTCTCGAAGAACCCAAGTGAGGAAATAAACAGAACCTTATGCATGCTGGGATAGGCACTGACCCCTAATGAAGGTCTGCCCTCACTCTCTCCTTAAAGTCTCCCTAGTCTGTCCCTCCCAGTTTGCTCTGTTTTTCCTCCTATGAAGGAGTTACCTTTGCTTCTTTATCAGTTTATCCATGGCCTTCAAACTTTCCCAAACTTGAGGGGCTTCCAGGTCTTATCCATTTTACTTTTAAAATAAGAGACTTGATTAGAGCAGTTCTTTCTGGGCAGAGCCCTTCATTGACCATCATTTATAAGCTGCTGATTGGATGTCCTCCTAGTTCCAAAGAACTGTGGTTAGAAGCAGCAGAAGTAGAGACATATGGTTCATGGCCATTTAGCAGAGTGTGGTAAGACAGAGATATATTCCTTGCCCTGGCTAGTTCCTGACTGATCCCAGAAGTAGTCCCAGGAATTTAGAGATTCAAGAATTCTGAGAATGCTTACCTATTTCATCTTGAAAGCAGTTATGAGCTCTACCAATTCTATGATATCACAAGCTTATAATATCATCTGTGCTGACTTGAGGTGAAAGGCCATTGGAAAGCAAGACTTTTGGACATAAAGGAGCTACTGCACTTGATAGTTATAGTAATAATGATGATTATGATAGTAATGAAGAAGGGCCTGTTTCTTCATCTGGCACTGGAGAGCTTATTTAGAAGAAAGTTCTAAGCCCAGGGATTCAACCTCTTGGCTCAAGTCAGCGCATGGTCAAAGAAATAGAGAACTTCCATGATGATGCTAACAGAACTTCCTATTTTTATATCATAGGCTAAGGACCAGATCAAAATCTGGTTGTACAGACTTCTGAATTACAACACAAGTGCAACTTTCAGCAATGCCAAGTGTCTTATGTTGAGGTTATGTTATGTTAATATGGTATGTGGGGCCTTGAAATTGAGGTGAAGACATTTGGATGGGTTTGCAAAATCTGAGAACCTTGCACCCCAAATCTACTGAGACTTTCTTACCAATACAAACACATCCTTACATACCATCTGAGGCCACTCACTTGAGGTAATAGGCTTTCAAGAAAAAGCCTATTCTGAAAATTTGCCATCACTCTGCTCCTTACTTCCAAACCCATAGTTATAGTCTGATCCATGAGTCCTCAGTCTAACCCTAGAGATAGTTTATATACCAAAACAACAGCAAGATTTTGCTAAATTTATATCCATAAGAACCTGAGACGGAAAAATACTGGACTGGACTACATGTATTATCATCCAAGATTCTGGACTTCATGCGCTAGTTTGAAGAGCTGGAAGTAGCTCTAACAATTTGGTTGGCTGGTTGACTGTTGGTTGACTGTTGGCCCAACAGAAGTCTATATTTAATAAAGCAGAGAGGCTAGAACTTCCCTAGGATAATGTCAAAGACTTAATAATATGAGAAAGCTGAAAGGAAATTATTTTGTGCAACCCGCTTACCCACCACCAGACTATGTCTCCCAGGAGAAGCCAGAGACTGACCTTTATTAAGGATTTGAAAAATGTTATAGTAAAGACAAGACCAGAGCCTTGGACAGCCCTTTGAGAATGACAGTGGGAGAATTTACAATGAAATGGGATTTCTGGTTCAGTGGGAATGATGGGGTCCTGGAGCAATGAGTCCAACAGATAGTGTTGAACCAGCGGACAAGATGGGTGCAATTACTATAATGTGCAAAAGGGGTGAAGACAGTTTTAGGTTTGAACTGCTGGGATCACACAGTCACCTTTGAAAAGAAGCATGGGTACCCTACTAAACCATTATTTTACATAAGCAGAAAAATTCTAGGTCAGCAGAAACATGATTTGAGTAATCACAAAAGGAAATTATTTTTCTTTCAATTCCAAGACCTTTGCCAACTCAAAGGAGTCCCAATTATTTGATGAAGAGAAGACTGCATCTCCTTAGGAAGGAAATTTTAGCGCTGTCAGAAATATATAAATCTTCCTCCAAGCCATCCGCAAAGGACCCCAGGGTGACTAAGTATCTGGAAAAGAGAAACAATGAAAATTTTGAGGTCTTACTAAGCACTAAACAGATGTTGATATAAATCTCTGGAAAGCCCAAACATCCCTGTGTTCTACCATTCTGTGTTCTACCATCTACCTGTTCTACCATTCTACCATCTACCCTGTGTTCTACCATCTACCACTCAGAGCAAATCTATAGCATATTCTACTGACAACTGTAATTTATGTTTTTGAGAAACAGCTGTTAGTTTCCTATTGAACTCTGGTAGAGACTGAAAGTTTGACCATGGGACATCAGATTAGTAGGCAGCACAACTTGCCATCATGAACTGGATGATATCTGACCCATCAAGTCATATGGCTGTGCACACACAGCAGGAATTCATTATCAAGTGAGAAATGCCTTACTTCCTTTGATATGTAAAGAGTTCCTTGGTCAGAGTAAGGTTTTACAAGACACCATGATAGTAAATAAAGCATTTTTTGAGTCCGTGAATAGTGGGGCTAACAGAAATATCGCAGGCAAGGAAAGCAAGTCCACATCCAGAATAGGTGTCTGTTGTAGAGAGAACAAGTTGCTTCCCCTTCCATAATGGAAAGGGATTTAATGTAATCAACATACCACCACATAGCTTGCCTGTTACCAACCCCCTCTTGGAAATGGTTCCCTATTAGGGAAGAAGTGTTGGCTTATGCCATCAGCAAATTGGGTGCTCAGCAATGGCAAATATCCAGATCAACCTTGGTAAGGGATAGTCCATATTGTTGAGCCATCCTCCCTATTGCTATGGTTACTTTTTACATGGACCACTGAGCAAGCTGAGGAGAAACCTAATATTCACATATTAATATCATTATGTCCATCTGACTTTTGAAAGTCTCCTCTGCAGTGGAGGCCATTGGTTATCAGATGAGACATAAATATTATCATGTTCCATCCATTCTGAGAGGTCATACCTTTTCCCTAGATTTCTTTGTCATAAATCTTCCAATCTATTTTAAGTCCTCAATCAACCAGCAAAACCATTAGCCATTGTCTAATGATCCTTACCTCTGGCTACCTCTCCTGCTGAGCAAAGTGCTCAAAGTTCTGACCATCAGGAAAATTTCTCTTCACCACTGTCCTTCAGGGCCATCTTGAAAGGGGCTGAATATAATGGCAGTCTATTTCTTGTTAGTGCCACTATGTTGTGTAGATGCATCTGTAAACCAGATATAAGTTTTTATGTCCCTCTCATATGGTCATAAAGAGCTCCTATGAGGCTTGAGTTTGGAGGAAGTGAAGGGAGCAATG
Source organism: Panthera onca (assembly GCF_046562875.1). NCBI lineage: Eukaryota > Metazoa > Chordata > Mammalia > Carnivora > Felidae > Panthera > Panthera onca. The sequence goes on along the minus strand of NC_138341.1, from coordinate 89,300,204 downwards.
CAGCAGGAAGAGGTATCATGAGACTACCTTCTGGTTCTTCTTGAGCCCAATCTTATACATATGTAGCTATCAAACCAGCAGGGAAACAACATCAGGAGGGGGAAGCTACCTTTCAGAATGCTTTCAGCTGGGGAGCAATATATGGTGCCATTTTCTCCCATAGCATGAATTCACAAGTCCAAGGATCAAGGGGTAGAAGTGTTAAATAACCCTCTCACCATCACCATCCTTGAAAACTTGGTCTGGAGGTTTAGAGTTTTTGTCTGTCACCAGGGAATACTGTCTCAGGTGATGTACAATGTTCCCACTGACTCACATATTGAGACATGGCAATTTGGGGCCGCCTTATACCACTACCTCGTACCAACAGGCAGATAGGAAAGAGGACTTAATGAGCTGGCTGGGTAATACATCCTGATTTCCAAGGGGATATTAAGTTGGTGTTATATAGTGGGGGACAAGAGAGGACCAGGTCTGGCACCCAGAGGATTTAGTGGGCTCTTCTTAGTACTCCCATGTCCAAAAGTAAAATCTAATAGAAACTACAGCTATCCATTCAAGTCAGGACCCCTGAGGACTCACACGACTCAGAAATAAAGGTTTGTGTCATTTTACCAAAGTAAAGAATGCCAACGAAGTGATGGCAAAGGGAATTTGGAAAGGGTAGTGGGGGAAAAAAGGTGATAATATCAACCTAATGACAGTTACAGAAATGAGAACTGTAGTAGTTTTCAATAATACAATATAATGTAAAATAGAAATAAATGGAAATAAAAATACAAAATATATAAATAAGTTTTTAGATTACACACACACACATCCATTTTACCTGTTGCCTATTATTTTAGACAAGGAGAATTGGTGGTACTTAACCGGTATAGTTCATATACCACATGTGAAGCCAAATCTGGATCTGACAGAGAGAACTATGTATACACTTTGAGATGGAGCCAGAGATTGCTGGGACTTTATGTCTCTCTCTCTGAAGGGAGAGGATATCTTAAAGGAGATCTGATCCTTGTAGTTGACTCAGTAATATTATCGAATGAGAGTTAAATATGTCTAAATATATGAGAATAAATAGAGCCACAAAAGAAGTGGTTGTGCCAGTTATTTGCCATCTGCTCTCATAGCTTCCCAGCCCTCAGCCTGCTGTGTTCTCTCAGACTTCATTTCCCAGACTTCCTTGCCAACCTCCAATTAGGATTGGCCAATGGTAGAAACTAGCAAGAGATTGGCAGGAAGGAAAAAGAGAGAAGCAAAGTAATCCCTCCCCATTCTCCCTGGTCTTACAGTGTCTCTAGCTGTGTCTCTTCTGTCCCTCAGCTCTGACTAGGTGGCTTCTCTCCCATAGCCCCAGCTTCAGCTCACACAGGTGGTTCTGGCTTTTGGACTCCATGCTTTACCTCCTTTATTTGTCCTTTCCGCCCTAGGGAGGTAGTAGCTTCCTGAAATTACTAATGTCTGGGATACCTTACCTTCCACTGTGCTCTGTCAGTTTCTTTACACATTGCTCCTAGTTCCCCAGATTAAATTCCTGCTGTTGATCTGTGTGGTTTAGGCTATGTTTCCCAAACCTAATTACTACTCTGTGTGCTGTCACATCACTAGAAGGTACTGTGTTAAGTCTTATGAATTTCTATCATCTGCTTGACTTTTCTTTCCCACGAAATCCAAATGAGCACATGTGTTTGTGAATCACTTAAAAAATCAAATTCACACACATCAGTGCCTTGCAAAGAACATCCAGAACTGAGCTTACTCTGGGAAGCTTTAGGACCACTGCAGCTCTGCTCAAAGAAAAGGTCACAACTGTTTTGCAACAAACAGCTGCATCCTAGAATCATCCTTTAATCATGTCTAGTATGACATGCTGATGAGGGAGAGGCCATGTGCTCCAAGGGGCTAATTATCAGTGTGATGGGTCTTCTAAGTTCATCTCTGCCTAAGTAGTTATTCATTTCCTTTAAACACACAGTAGGGGAAACTTTCTTAAAGGAAAGTTGTGTTCTAGAAATCACCTCTTAAGAAAATGGAATATAAAAAACTTGGAATTTTAAAATAGAGAAATGAGGAATTAATCAGATGCATTATAAAAATATTGGTTATTTTAGGAAAGCATAAAATTCATAATACCTTTAAACACTAAATCCGTGTAATGCATTTAAAAATATTTTCAGGAACATATCTCATTAAAAAGCTTCAACTTCGCTCCCTTCATTTGGCATGCAGGCCTAGACATGGAGACAATTAAATCATTCTTGCTTTCTAAGTAATGTCTAATTTTCAATTTCTCAGCTTATACGAAACTGGCTTTTTGTTTTTCTTTTTCTTGTTTTCAAAGTTTGTCTTAGTCAGGTTTTTATTTTCTAATTCTTAACAAAAACTGTAACATTTTAATTTTTAGTAAGCACCAAGTCTTACTTTTTTGTTTTATGGTGTGAAGGTAGTAGTTAACAAGCACTGTACTAAGGAGAAATCACAGAAGCTCTAAATAGGGTACAGATGAGTCATAGGTCCAAGGTGACCTGGCCTGGTCACTTTACTCTTGGTTTGTGGACCAGCATCCTCTGGGCTCTGCTTAGGAACATGATCTCTAACCTCACCCAGACCTACTGAGTCAGAAATTCGAATTTCAACACGGTTCCCAGTTCGTTCACATTCACCTTCAAATTTGGGAAGCACGGTTCTGTGGTATAAAGGTTTTTAGAGAAGCAATAAAAAAAGTAAAGTAGTTGTGGGTAAGCACACACAGACTGTTGAGTCTTGAGTCTGGGTTCCAGCACTGACTATCTTGGGAAGGACATAGCTCTAAAGGAAGAACAGAAAGCAGTTCTGGTCCCTTCAGGCCCTAGGGTAGTGACTGGACAAGGAGGGTTCATGGCTTATTTTGCATCAATGTGTCTTTTCTTCTCCCCAAATCCTGCAAGTATAGAGGCCACCTATAGTTCTTCAGAAACCTGAAGTGACCACAGCAGACATCCATTCCCTCCTGCTTCATTCTCAACCAAGCACCATCTTAGACAGGCATCCCTATCCCAGCCTTGCGTAGACCCTGGTCAGCTGAAGGCCTGTGTGTTCCTTCCTTAAAGAATGAGGGACCCTTTCCCAGAGCTCTCCAGCAGCCTCCCCAACATACTGTTAGCCAGGGTAAATTGTTAGCCCTTGGGGAACTTGCATGTCTAGGCAACAAGTCTGGCAATGGGCTAAGACTGACCAAGATTTCTACACTGAGGAAAGGTCACATTCCCAAACAGTGGATTACTGGGCATAAGTGGGAAAAAGAAAGGTGCTTACTACAAAAAGTAAGGTGATCAGGTATCAGTGTGCACAGGGGAGTCATCTGGGCCAGTCAAAAAGGGTGGATATGGCAAACAAAGTAGTGTGAGGGGAGGGGAATGCCCCATTTTCCCCCAGCTGTGTACCCCCCAAGACCCACAACCTCCTGCTTTCTGGGGAGGTAAGAGCCAGCACTTGGGGAGGCTGCCACCTCAAAGGTGGACCTGAGCCCAGATGAAACAATTTTCATGACTCTGTTATAGCGAATGATATTCTCCAAATCCACAGGACCAGAAATCAGCTATTCATCTTTTCTCCAGGCCAGGTTGGGTGTGGGTGTGGGAGGGACATTAGAAATGCTTCTATTTCCTCTTCTTGGTTTTACCCCCATCCTCAATGGCTATGGGCCAGTAGTTTGTTGGAGGCAATCGCAGACATGCAGGTCCAGGAAGGCCAGGCTGTGGAATCCTGTGTGTTCTTCCTTAGCACACTGGCGAAGCACTTTTCACTTTGTGTGATTATCTCTTATTGCACTGATAGAAAGAATGGTAAGCAGAAAAACAGACCCAATCTGATGGAGGTCCCTAAGATGCCTGAAGAGCAGGCCCTCTGATTTAAGCAGCCAGCCTGAACAGAGAGGGCCCAAGGGCACAACAGGCCTGGTTTCCTCAGTGGTTGTGATCAGAAGCTGTCCTGTGTGCCCTCCCTTACTAGGGACTCAAGTTAACTATTAAATACATTATATGTCAGCCTCCATAAAGGCTCCTCCCCAAACCAGGACTCACTGACCCAATTTGGGCTGAGACATGTGGGGACAGTGGGCCTTTGAGAAAAATTCCCTTACTCTTAAAAGGAAGCTCCAGGGTGAAACTGAGTCTCTCAGTGATGGGGCCCCACATCTGCAGCCATGGAGGGGATTCAGCTGAGCATAGAAGTCTAAGAATGGCAGAGCATAGGGCATAGTGATGGAATGAACCTGAGTCCCTGATGACATCATGAAATGACCATCACATCTTTGGAAGGTCATGTGATAAGAGATAATAAACACTCCTCCTTAGACAACTTGGTTGGGATTTTTTAGAACTTAAAACTGATAATAATAGAGTAGCCCTGCTACTCACAATGAAAAAGCACAGGCTTTGCCCTGTGGCCAGTTTATCAATATTGCCTTGCATCTGTAGGTTCCTTCATTATTTGTCAACGTACATGGTCACAATCACTACTTATCTGCTAAGTTAGGGGGTTAGCTTGAGGGAGAGAAGTACTCATTCCTCTATCTTCTGAAATTGGTTCTGAGATGGAGAGGGTGTTCTGGTTAGGACAAGAGCCACTCTACAGGAGTGGGACTATGTATATCTCTGAGTTCTTGAGGGGCTTGCCTTTGTAACACACCTATCTGCCCCCAGGAAATGGTGACCTATGACAGCCTGACCATTCCAAGCATTTGCAGGTGACATGCAGTTACTGCCAGTGAGAGCAAAGGACATACTTTCCTAGTTGTATTACCACCGACCTCCCCAGGTTATACCTGCAGGAGGGCCTGAGGGTGTGGTCTGACCTAGTGACAGCACCCCAGCCCAGGTGAGCTCAGCCTGGCTTTCCATGTCATCTATGAGCTCTTTGGTCTGACCCAGACACTTGCCAGGTTCTTTTTTTTAAATAGTTATTTTTTTGAGAGAGAGAGAGAGAGAGAGTGCATGCACCAGGAAGAGCAGAGAGGAAAAGAGGATCCGAAGCAGGCTCCGTGCTAACAGAAGCAAGCCCAATGCAGGGCTCGAACTCATGAACCCTGAGATCATGACCTGAGTCAAAGTAGGATGCTCAACCAACTGAATCAAACAGGCACTCTTAGGCTCTTATTTCCAACTGGCTGCCTCACCTTTCAACTTAGATAAGCATCTCAAATTTAACCCATCCCAAAATATAAACTTCGGTTTTCCCCTAAAACTTTTTCCTTCCACAGGTTCATCATCTCAATAAAGATACCACATTGTTCAAGTCAGAAACTGGAATCTTTTGTTTTTTTTATATACTCCAAACCAGACAAAAATTAACTGACCATGTTGGAACACAAGCCAGTGGCTCCCTCTGAGGAGGTGGGTGGGGCAGGGACTGAGAGGGGCACAAAAAAGCTCTGGGAGGTGATGAGGTTTTCTGTCTTGGTCTGGGTAGTGGTCACCCAGTGTGTTCACATTGTAATGGTTCACTGAGCAGCAGTAACTGACCCCATACTCTACTGTCAGAAGAGCAGACAGGCCCAAGAATATTGCTTTGCCTCCTTTGAAATATGTTGGTATTAGTATTACCTTACATTTATATGTTACTCTTCTATTTTGTATGTTATTTTTAAAGTTTATTTTAATATTCTTTGAGATTGTTACATGTTAATTTTTCTATGTTTGTCTCAAAAATATTAGAATGTCATGTAAAATTGCTTGGAACCTAATTCTTCAGACTGGACAGAAATTGATGTGATGTGGTGGCTCTTCTTCCAAGCTGCCTGAGTTTGAGCCCTGGTTCTATCACTTAAGTTTTAAATTGTGTCTCAGCTTCCCCATCTATAAAATGGGCATGGTGATGATAAATATAGCATTCAAATGCAGAAGTGCACATTCAGAATGGTGTCTGGCAGGATCAAGTGTCATATAACATTAGCTTTTTCTTTTAAAAAAAAAAGCTTTATGAAAAGTTTCATTCATATACAAAGGAAGAAGGAATGGCATACTTAACCCCATACACCCAAAACCAGACCAGTGATTATCAACACATGGCTGGTCTTTTTTCATTAAGACATCTCCATCTACTTCTACAATCTCAGGCAGACAGATATAATACCATTTCACCCAAATATATTTTAGTATATATGTCTAAAAGATAGGAACTCTTTTTGAAAATGTAACTGGGATTCATTCTTGAGTCTTCCCTAGCCTTCTCCATTCATTCCATTAGTAAGTCCTGAGGATGCTAACTCCAAAACAGTTTTCCAGTTTAGGCCTTGCTCTTGGCCTCCACACCAGAGCTCCGTTGTTGCTAGGATGGTTACCTCATGTTCCACCTCTACCTCTTGTCCTCCAACTCACTAGTCCATTCTCCGCAACGCAGCCAGCAATATGCTTTTAAAAGATGTAAATTAGACAGTGTCATTCTGTTACTTAAAATCTTCCAGAGGCTTCCCATACATGGAGAATATAGTTCATTGATTCCTGCTAGCCTTCCTTCAGAAACCAGCCCTGGTCACTCTGTTATTTCATCCTCTGTGCTTCTTCCCTAAGACTCTTCTGATGTGTGATTCTGCTTAGTTGTCCATTTAGTTCCTTATTGTCTGCCTCCCCCAACAAGACTGTAAGCAACTCCAGGGCAGGGATAGAGGTCACTTGTCACTGGTCACAGGGCTTTGCATGGGGGATGGAGTGCAGTAAGGTGACCAAGGAGGGTTTGTAGAATGATACTTATTCTCAAGGTCTCAGTTACACCTGGCCAGCACAGGTGTGACCTCTAAAGCCTTTCAGGAAGGAAAGGCATAAAAGCAAGTCTAGTTTGTCCTTAGGTTCTAATGTTGCAAATCTGGGTGAGCTGTGTATTTCCTTGCTTTCTATGCAAACAACTTCTATATGCCTCCCTCCTCTAGGTGCTAAGGTCTTCTAATCCTCTTCGGGTCTCCCTGTTATATTTTCTTAAGTGTTCTATTCATAAGATATGAGTTTCTAATGACACTGAGATGGAATCATTTCTGTCTCACCATTCACTCATTCAATTCCAAAGAGGGTAGCCTTGAGGCTGGAGGGCTGATTCAAAGCCCAGCCCTCCCCTGAACTGCCACTTAAAAGTGTTGTTAGGAGTAAAATGGTAACTCTAGGTAAGTGCTGCTAATAGCACTGGTAGAGAACAAGCACTACTTAAGCATGGGTTGTGAGTATTGTTTCTAAGAAAAATATTTACTCGTGAAGAATGGAAGTCACTTGTAACCATGCATTTGTAAGTTCTAGGGTGGCTTTAGGTCATGATATAACAATAAGATACAGTTTTACCCAAAGTATGTGTTTGTTTACCTCAGTCAACTAGAGGTAAGCACATGGCATTGTCACCCACTGTACCAGGTCCTGGGGACAGAATGGTGACCAGACAGATGTAGACCCCTGCTCCCAGGAAGTTTACATTCTAGAAGAGAAGACAGACACTAAAACATTCTTACAGATATTTTATTACATAATTTTTGAAGGACTTAGCTGAGTAGGGGTCAGGGAAATACTCTCTGAAGAGGTGGTGTTTAAACTGAAACCTGAAGGTTAGCTGTCAGACTTTCTGCAGTTGCTTGAAATAGCCACTCCTGGAACTGCCCTGTATTACTTTACACCAGTTAATTGGTTTGTTGATATTATCTTCCCTCTTTGACCTTTCTCATACATTATCTTTATGAATCTATGGGTATTGCCAATGACAGCCGTGCAAAGAGTAACCATGTTACTAGGCCTCTGCTATCCTATTTGACTTGTTAAATGTGCTTCAAGGAGTTTCTTATTCTAAATAATGGAAATCCATCTACACTAGCTCAAGAGTTTAAAAAGGACTGGATTATAAGGACATGCATGTAGATGATCATGAAACCCACTGCAGCTTCATGAAGAAACAGTCAGGACCTAGGAGGTTGTTTCCAAGTCCTGCTCCCAGCCCCATGGTCACTTGTCTCCATTTCCATCTGCACATCGCCCATTGTCTGTCTTTGCAGACTGTTTACATGACCAGTTATCACCAAACATGAGTTTACTCCTTGGTGAGTTAAAAGTAGCAACTACTCCAGGTGGAGCTGTCACGCAAAGTAAATGTAATTTGCAGCAAATAAGGAGATAACAGGGAATAACTTCCAAAGCTGTGACTGTCTGAGCAGGGGTTCTTTTTATTTAGGATTTAGGATAAATATTCAGAGAAGGGAGCTTTGTCATCGCAGGTAAAGGCAGGCATAAAGTTGCAAAGGCCTACTTAGAAAATAAGCCTACACATGCACGCATATATACGTTAATGAAGCTTTTGCACCTCAGGGGAGCACAGGGTGGAGACTTTAACACTATAATGAGGCAGAGGTAACCATTTGGCAAGGGGAAGGGGCTATGAGCATGCTCCAGAGAGTACCTATATACACTGGATGGGGTCTATGTCCCCTTATCTCTGTAAGGAATGCAAGACCTTTGCTTAACTTTTGAAATAGCACTAGCGGTTTTAGTACTGATTTATTGTCTCTGATATGGTTAGGCTTATTTTCTGGCCTAGTAGAGTGTTTTTGCACTCCCTTTGTTACCTTAAAATCTTTAACTACTGAGGTTTTTACATTTTTTTGTAATTCTGCACCTAGGAAGTTTCCCAAGAAATGTGCTAGGGCAAAGTAGAGCAGGTACATAGGGCATATAGATCTTGGAAAATAGCTGGGGGCCTAAAAGGACTTTTGTGTCACAAAAAGTAAGTCTCATCTTTCTTTTTCTGAGGGCCCTTCACTCTTTGCATACACAGCTACAACTGTCCCCTGGTCTCCAGGCTAGCATGTCCCCATGAATTGGCCAGCACAGGCTGGCTTTTCTGCATCCCAGTTCTCAATTCTCAATCAAGATCTATTGTGCTTGGTGTAGTTTTGGTCATGCTTTCAGATGCGTGCCTGGGAGGGCCACTGTTAAGGAACCAGGCTGGAACGCTGGCAGAAAAACCAAGCAGCACTTGGAGATCTCGGTGGATCAGAGATTTATTTAACACCAGCGGGCTCAGAGGAGACCGTTTCTCCAAAGATCTGAGCTCCGAATGAAGGGGGGAAGGTTAGTTTATAGTTGCCAGCTTCCATATCTGTGGCAGGTATTTGCGCACACGCGTGGCAAACAGGACAAGAAGAACCTGGAAGAGGGGTCTCTAAGCTAGAGACCAGAGCTTGTTTTAGTCCCATAGGCCATCTTATGGTGTAAAACTTTATTCATTTTCCCAACATTCCCCCCTTTGATGCCTTTTAAAATCTTTTATTAGGCATCGCTTTTTAGCTCTAGGGGTTGGTACCCTCGGAGGGCTAAGGTACGTGCTGCAGTTTAGCAAGCAACAGTGCTTTCAATAAAACGTACCAGGGTATTTAGTATACATGGGCCAATGGTCACAAGTAAAATTATGGAAAGGAGGGGCCCTGCCAGGGGAACCAGGATGCCCAGTCTGTGAGATCCCATCTTCTCCATTGACTGATATTTTCCTGTTGTCTACTTTGAATTCTTTCCTTGAGTTCCTTAACCTTAGTCCTGATTATTCCTGATTGGATTACAAAATAGCAGCATTCCTCCCAGGAAAGATACAAGTCCCTCCTTTTCCTGAAGTGTGGAGGTCGAGAGCTTACCTAGTTTGGAGGGACACCACTGCCAGGGAGTTTATTTGGCTTTGTAAGATTGTCAGGGAGTCTGCTATCCATTCCATGTCCAGTTTGTTGATGCAGTCTCTATTAGCCCAACAACAAGAAGCAAGATCAGGGCTATGACACCAGTAAGGGGCAAGGGCTGGCAGAGTTGCATCCAAACCCCTGGGCTCCGTCCACATGTTGATTCCTCAAGCTTCTGCCATGCACAGATCAGCCAGCTACCAGGGTATGGCTGGAGTAGGACTGGAGATCTCAGGGGCCAGTGTCTTTTTGAAGGTCAGTTTTAAGCAGGTTGACTAGATCTGGATCACTTCGCCAGGTTGAGAGTTCCTCTGAGTTGGCCTTCTTAACTCTGGAGTGATGGACCCATGGGGTTATACCTGAAATGGAATCCTCTATTTGGTGGTATATCTGTAAAGTCCACCTCCAAGCCTTCGAAAGGGGCATGTTTCTGGTAATTGTAAGATCAGGGTTAGGGAAGATATGGTTTGCATATTTAGGTATCCATCCTGTTTTCCAATTGTTTAAATGATCATATGCCCATGGGGTCTTATTATTATTCCCACAGAATAACAAGCACAGAAGATTGTCTATACATGAAATACTGTGACAATTTTTCTGAAGTTTACCTCAAGTTGTCTAGTTTAGGCAAACAACATTTAAAGACAATCATAACTAGAATTTAACATCCATAACGGTGCATTGTTGAAACATAGTTTTTCTCTCTAAAAACTCCCCTTTCCAGAGACAGCCAAATTGACACCAATACATTTGTAGAATAAGTCCAGTCTTAACAAACCTGGCCTAATTATTTACAAAAGCTCAGCAAGAATAGCGATTGATCATGAGGATCTTTTAAAGTTTGCTTTGCTGGAAACTTTTATAAGGAATCTCCCAGTTGAACTTTTAGTAGCCTCTCCAGACCAGAAGCCAAGCCAAATACTTGCCATGAGACAGGCCTACAATACCTGTAGAATTGGGCAAATTCCTCTTCATGAGGTCCTCAAGATATCCTGAGGTTCTTACACCTGCCAGAAAGTGACCTTCTTTACTCACCAGGTGAGGCTTCTGGGAACTCTGTAAGCAAAGTATCAGGCCAACATTTCCAAGGGGCTTTATGGCTCCATGTTTCATAAAGCCAACCTTAGTTCCTGAAAGCTGTCTGGTCATATCTGAGTCTATGAATGTCATTTTCAAATATGACAGTCCAGTCAAAGCCTTGGAAAAATAACCAGTATTTCCAATGGTGACCTGTTACAAGATGAACAGATTCTTACTGAACTTATGCAAACAATTGTAACTGCCATGAAAGAAAGAATATTCACTGAGAGTTTTTTAATTTCAGGGGAGTTCTTTAGAGAGAAAAGATAAATGCTTCAGTTTACAAATGAATACTTTATGACATTTCTGTATTTCATAGATATCTTAGGAGCAAGTTTCCTTAATCTGGAAGAGCAAACATTAGAGAACCAGCAATATTTTTGACAAGAATCACAGAACTATAATCTTCCTCAATTCATTTAATCCCATGTTCCTAATTTTTGTTCAGTTTCAATGCAGCTTTTTAGTTCTGGAAATTCTTACCCATTTTAGTATTAATCTTAAAGATGTCAAATACCTGTATTTGTCTCCAAAGTCCTTCTTATAAATCTCCTTGAAAAAGAAACACGTTTTGTGAGAGAATAAGAACAATTATAAATGACAAAATCTCAGAAATAGACATTGTTAAAGATCTGATGAGAGTTCATTATGATGCAAGTGATAAAGAAATTCGGTTATTTCTGTGACACATAACACTTCAAGTAATCAGAATATTAAGTGATGACCTTATACCAAAACATTAAAACTTTAGGAATTGCATATACAGCATTCACCTGTGCAATACAACCTAAGGTTTACTATTGTATGACAGTGCTTTTCCAAGTAACTTATCATCCCAAATAAAAGGCCCTAATTGGTCAAAAAGACTTCATTTACTATTTAAATCCTGGGAAGTTTGTTAAACCTTAGGAAGTTATAAGTATATCCTAAATAGGATTATAGATCATTAAAAATCTTAAAACTTTATTTATTCAACCAAGCTGGCAATAAAAGATCCTAAAGGTGAATGTATAGCATTATATAGTTACCAAAAACCTAGGTCCTTTAACATTGAGAAGTTTTAACTAAGTAATCAAAGACCTGATAAAGATGAAACCTAAAACTTTGGTTTTCCCAGAAGACAAACCTTTGTTTGCATTGTCTTATCAAGAGTAGATCAACAGTCCAAGAAAACTTTGTCATTTGAACAGAGAGAAAAGCAGAATTTCAACCTTATACCAGTGTACTTTTAAAATTCCATTAATCTCAATCTTAGTCAATCCTGAGCACGCATAAAATTCCTTTCCAAAGATTTCCCTTCATGAACCTTCTACAGCTTTCCTTTGCCTTCAAACTTTGTCTCAAAGCCATTTCTCTCCAAATAACCAGTCTCATTTAGGACAAAATTACTTCCTTCTAAGCTCAACAAAAATGTTTTTCCATTCCTTATATCTTTCTTACATACCTCCTACTTTCCTACATACAGGATTGCTTTCCTTATTTCCATCAGTCTTAAGTACACTTAGCAGAATTTTAACTCTTAGGAAACTTTAGTCTCCAATTGAGGACTTAGTAACCAATTGAGAGGTGTTTACACCAGACTTTTTTTAGATGGCAAATTCATGAACCAATTAAGTACAAAGCATGTTTTCCAATAGGTCCAAATAGCCTTAATTTCTCTGCGATAAGAAGTTAAAAACACAAACCTATGTTCAGTAATCAAAGCTTTAGCAATTCATTCTATTTGGAAAAGACCTAGATGTCCAAGGGGGTGCACTTTACTCCTTGACCTTGAGGATGGGAGGAGGAGCCACTGAGGAGGGTATAGGAACCAGTTATGTAGACCACACACAAGTTGGTGCAGAAACAGCAGGGGGAGCAGAAGGCAGAAGAGGCAAGGTGGCAGTAGAAGGCAGAGAAGGAAAACCTAATTCAAAACCTTAACTCAGACAGAGGAGCAGACACCATGTTTTTTCCACCAAAGTGGAAATATGGAGTCCACATCAGGCCAGAGAAGACTGGGAATTTCCCTGAAACAAATGGAGTTTCAGCAACTGCTTGGGAACATTCCTTAAAGTCCCCATCCTGAGGTAGACTAACCACAGTTGGCTCCAATTATAGCTGTTAACCTGGGAAATGAGGGAGAATCCCTCACATCTATTAGGCAGAGGAACAGGGAAAGAGAGTCAGTGTCGCCTTCAGTCTGATTCTATCTTGGCCAGACCAATAAGGTCCCCTTCTCAGGGTTCCTCCTGATATCAGCTGGGTTTCTGGGACTTTCCCTGGATGGGACATTTATTCTTCCAGTGTCCCTTCTGTTTGCAGTATGCACATTGGTCTTTTGCTAAGGGGGCTTTGGGCATCTCCCCTTTTGGTGGTTGGGGTCTTCCTGTCTTAGCAATGTCTATTTCTTTTAGTGAAAGAAAGGTGACCTTCTTTTTTAGTCTTCTCCCTGCTTCTCTTTTGGCTACTTCTCTGTTCATGAAAACTTACTGGCGGCCTCTATCAGCTGAGTGATATTCATCCTGGCAAAGCCCTCCAACTTCTGGAGTTTTCTTCTGATATCTGGGGCAGCCTGTGCCACAAAAGAGGTATTTACCATTTGTTGACTTTCTGGTGCCTCGGGGTCAAATGGGGTGTATACATGGTATGCATAGTCTTTCATAGTAGCCTCTGGGAGACTCCCCAGGCTGCTGTGTGACTGACGATATTTTAGTCATGTTCATGGGCTTTTTGGCTCCAGCTCGAATTCCCAGAAGGATGGCTTCCTGGTATCATCGGATGTGGGCTTGCCCTTCTTCTGTGGTGAAATCCCATGTTGGGTGTTCTGCAGGTGCAGCAGCTTGAGCCCAGACAGCAGGGTCATTGATCCCTGGAGGTGTGTAATCTAGATACTGTCTTGTTTCTCTCATTCTTCTTCTTCTTTCCTCTGTATTAAACAGAGTATGGAGTAACTGTTTACAATCTTCCCAACTCGGTCGGTGGGTCTGGAAGAGGGACTCCATCAAGTCGACCATTGCTTGTGGCTTTTCAGAGTATGATGGAGTGTTGTGTTTCCAATTGAGGAGGTTGGCTGTAGAGAAAGGTTGATAATACATCATGGAATGGCTGGGCTGGACTGTTCCATCTTTATTCTGTCTTTCAGGCTCTCTCATCTCCCTTACAGGTATTTGGAGAGCATTAGATCTGGGTCTGGGGCACAGTCTGGCTGCTGGCCCTTGTGGGGGAGGGTTCTCTGGGTCTGAGAGAGGAGGGGAGATGGGCAGCGCCCACTGCCATGGCAACTGTGGCCATGGTGGCGGCTGCAGTGGTAACTGTGGTGGCGGCCACTGCCCCAGTGACTATGGCGGCAGCGCTGACTGCTCGGACTGCAGCTGCAGCAGAGAGACAGATGGGGGAGGAGTTTCAAACTCAGGGGGAGCAGGGAGGGAGCTTGGTGAGTCATAAGGTAGCAAAAAGACAGGATCTTCCTCCAGGTCTCCCGCAAACACTAGGGAAGCAGTGGGTTGCTTTTTTGGCTCCCTGGGTGAGTCTCCAGATAAAGCGGCTAAAACCTTTGCCTGGCTCTGCTTGCTATGGATGAATCACACCCAAGGTGGAGGATTTCAGGCAATTTCAAGCCAGAAGTCGATGTGTGGAAATTGATCAGGGTGACCTGGGTCTCAGGAGACAACGTGCCAGATGAAGCAGACCACTGGGACATCCAAAGTTCCCTCAGAGGGCCCTCCTACACCAAAAGTGGGCCATTCTAACTCACATAGGGTCCTTAATGTGCCGGGAGTTATCTTAATTCCATAGTCTCCCAAAAACTGCTTCTTTGCTCTGTCCTGACCCCATAATGTTCCCATGAGGCAGAGTCACAAAGACAGACAGAGGGATAGGGGTGCCCTCTATCCCCTCTAATGAGGAGACCAGTCAGATGCCTGTCTGGCCATGTCCCAAAGGAACTTAGGTGACACTAAGCTGTAGCAGTCTCAGCTTTGTGACTTACGATCAGAAGCTATTCTGATGCCACCATAGACTGTGTGCCATTCACCATGGAGTGGCAGACAGGCCCACTCAGACTCCATGGGCTTTTGGGGACCTTAAGGGTGCCCATCCATGGAGCCACAGAATCAAACTCAGCAGGCAAGCTAGACTGAGTCACACATTCACACTCACATACACACCAGACGTTATTATATTCCCTCCCACAGAATTCCTACCTGTGAGACTTCTGAGGTCTCTGGGGAGTGATCAAGTTCCCCTTCTGCTCTCGCAAGTGGGCCTGACTAGATTGGGCCCCAGCCTTACCAATTCCAATGTTGGGTCCAGGTCTTCACCTACCGAGTCTCCTGAGTCTGGTGGGAATGGCAGAACTGGGGCTGGCCTCAGGCGACCAAGGGGGAGACTGCTGAAATTCAGGCAGGGCACACCTTCTCCCTTGCAATTCCTTGATCCTTCACCACCTCACCATTTTCCCAAACCAATGGCAACAATGGGCCAGCGCAATTGGTTTTCCAGGTCAGGAAACCAAATATGTTATGGAAACAGGCTGGAACACTGGCAGAAAAACCAAGCAGCACTTGGAGATCTTGGTGGATCAGAGATTTATTTAACACCGGTGAGCTCAGAGGAGACTGTTTCTCCAAAAATCTGAGCTCCAGATGAAGAGGGAGAAGGGTAATTTATAGTTGTCAGCTTCCATATCTGTGGCCGGTTTTCACATGCCTGGGTGGCAAACAGGGCAAGAAGAACCTGGAAGAGGGGTCTCTAAGCTAGAGACCAGAGCTTGTTTTAGTCCTGTAGGCCATCTTAGGTGTAAAACTTTATTCATTTTACCTGGAATAAATGACCTGAATGGATCACTTCTGGGGGTGAAGGAACAATTTTTAAGTAAGGAGAGGCTAAAAATAAAAAAATAAATTAAAATATAAATAGATAGATAGATAGATAGATAGATAAAGCCATTGGTTGGGCTTATGCCTCCCCAAGCACACACACATATTCATAGATCACTAGACATGGAAGGCAAGCCCAGGGTCCTGCTGACCAGCCATATTGGAGTCTGAGGCAAAGGGTTGAAAGGTGCATGACTCTTCAGAGTTTTATGTATTTTGTAAGGATTTTTTTTGTCCCAGAATATTGAAATAGTTAAAACGTACTGAAAAATTTGAAACATAAGCTTATTAAAACTCCCAGCATTATTTTAAGTTTAAATATTTTACTTATACTCAAAATAGAATTATCATTTTACTTTCCAGGCTTTGATGGAAATAACCTCTTTAATAATGTTTTATCAAAATCGTTAGCCATTTAAAAAACATAAAAACATGAATATGGGGAAGCACATTATTCCCTTTACCTCAGGCTTCACTATTGCTTGGATTCTGTCTTCATTTAAATTTTTAATACTTTGTTCATCATGAATGCTTTGCATTCATGTGACCTTTTAAAATATTAAATCAAACTATTATTTATCTGGATGACTGAGTTTTCTGGCACTGCTCCCCTTGCAGTTTGTGCCCAAGGTGTGTGCCTCACCCTGATACCTGAGTGAAATATGAGGGTCAAGTCACCTGAAAGGAGACCAGAAGTATAACAGAAAATAACCTAGGGAGTGTGCACAGTGTGGTCTTCCTCAGAAGAGCAAGGTGACTGAGGAAGGAAAGTCAGAGGTCAAGAAGTAGGAAGTCACCTGAATGGGGTGCCAGACCCATCTCACCATATCCCCTAGAGCCCTACTCAGCTGGTATCAGGTTTCAGATTTCCTTTCACTTTAGATCCCTTTAGTTCTCCTTATGTCTTAGTGAAGATTTTGTGAATGTTGCAGCCTCTCTTGGCTGTGCTAAGAGGAAATAAGAACTTTATTTACACTGAGAGCAGAGAGTTTAAAATGGGAACTGTGCTTCTCTGGGAGCTAGCCATAAAAAATAATTATAACACTCACCCTGGCCTTCCTATAGACTCCAGGCACAGAAACACAATGTTCTCCCATCTATCCACACGGACCCTTGGAGACTTACAGTGTAATCCTCACCTGGAAAGTCTCCTTTCAGGTATAAACTTGGGAGGACCTGGGTTTATGTTAATAAGGCATGGGCTCATTTACTAATGGCAGCAACACTTGGCTTTACACAAAGAACAAAAATCTCAGGCTAAAAGGGTGCATTTCAGGCACCTCCCATCAGAGATTTGGCCAGAAGAGACTGGGTGCCCACTTGCCAATTCAGACTATTTGTTGCTATAAGACAGGTAGCTGAAATTACCTAGTGGATTAGTGAGGATTTGCAATGCCAGTCCCACCCCACTGCCTTCCTCCTATCTGTTTCTAAAGTCCTTTGTCTTGAAAGATTACCCTGCACTCTGTTGGCAATAGAAGCTCAAAAACAATGTGTAAGGAATTAAACTCATTGAGCCCATGAAAGTGTGCATTACCAATAAAATGCCAGTGGAAGAATTTTGCAAGTGGACTGAAGACTAACTTTGCTGCTAGCATTCACTGTAACATTTAGGATCTCACTTGCTTGTGAATTGAGGCATTGTTGTTTGGGAAGCAAACAAAAACTGCTCAGAGTTAGCATTGCATTGCTATTCCTGGGGGTGGGGAAGAGCAGGAACAAACCAATGGGAGAGGGGGGGAAGTCCCTAAAAGTAGACAGTGTGAGCCCAGTGGTTTCTGCTGACTTCCTCTTCTGTTTGTTCTAAGTGTCAGGCCCTGGGGCTTGGCAGTGGATGGGGTCCTGTGATCTGGAAATCAAATATTGACAAGCAGCTAAGGAAGCAGGGCAGGAAACAGAGTCCAGGTTTGGATGACAGCTCCATTTCTTTGGAAAGTGGAATGCTGGCTGGCAGCTTTAAATCCCAGCCCAAGGCTGCACTGAGGCAGCATTGCTGCAACTTCCCCAGCAACAGTGTTCTAGATACTCTTGGGGATAAAGAGACACTGGAGCCAATTCACAGCTCAAATGTGGTTACTTCAAAAGTCTGATTTCTATTTTCTCGCTTCACAGAAATTTTGCAGATGATTTCTTAGTACTCATCTTAGACTCTGGAACATTCTAACTGAAACACAGACTACTTTCCTTCAATCACACTCTCTCCCCAAGTGACCTTATTCAATTCTTTGTCCTTAAATACCATCCATTGGTTGATGATTCCTGTTGTGTAGCACCAGCTCCATCTCCGCTGAGCCCCAGAGCTGGATATCCAACTATGGACTGACACTTCTAATCGCCACCTCAAACTCAGTATGGCCAAATCTGAACTTCTGAGTTCTGCCTCTCTCAGTTTTCTTCTCAACAAGTTCATAGTCATCCTTCCAGTTGCTCAAAACCAAAAACCTAGAAATCATAATTGGTACCCCTTTCCTAATACTACTAGAAAACAGTTCTCTACTCCCCCAAAATATAACCTAATCATTCAGTTCTTACAATCTCACTAACAGAACCAGAGTACCAGACACCTTCACCTCTCACCTAGATTACTTCGTGAAAGTTTCCTTCTTCCTTCTCTCTCACTTATTCATTTTTACTTAATTATGTTTTAAAGAACTCTTTATTTTGCAAAATTTTAAATATACAAAAACTAAAGAGAATAATATAATAACCTCCATAAACCCATCACCTAGCTTTAAAATATCAACATTTTGCTCATATCATTTTTATCTTTTTTTGTACAAACATTGATATTTTGTTTAACTTCAGAAATTTTAAAAGCAAATCTCTTATATCCTGCTACTTTTTTTCTGTAAATACTGCAGTATGCATCTGTAACTGATAAAAAATTTTTAAGAAATATAACCACCATAGTATTATCATATCTAACAAAATTAGCAGTACTCCTTTCATACTGTACATATTGTTTTAAAACATACTTTTTACAAGTGTTTTGGTGGAATCAAGATCCAAACAAATTCCACATATTGTATTTGGCTAATTTGTTCCTTAAATCTCTTTTATAATCATCCTTCCTCTCCCTTTTTATGACATTAATTTGGGGGGGTCCTGGTCATTTGTCCTGTGGAGTTTTCCACATTCTGGATTGATTAATTTATAACATCCCCATAATGTCACTTAAATTGTTTCACTGTTCCCTGCTATTTCCTGTAAGAAAGGTAGTAACTAGTTATACAGGTTTGATTAAGTTTTGGTTACAATTTTATGGCAAGCACTACATAAGTGGTGCTGAAAACTTCCTGCATCATATCAGGAGGTATAATGTCTACAGTTCCAGTTTTAGTGCATTTATGACTGACTGTGGGTTCAAGTGTCTGACTTATTTTTATATAGGCTACAGTTGAGAATCCCTTTGGTCAAAATTAATGAAATGGAGCTATAATTTTAAAAATTATGTGGGAATTCTATTTGGTGATCCAAACCTAGAGTCTACATAGTAGGTGGGAGAAATGGAACAACGTGATTAGTTGGGACTGGTTGAAAATAAGGGATAAGGACATGACAGTAAGGCATCCCAAAATCTCAGGCCACCTGTCTCACCACTGGGATCAGATACTGAATGATGTCAACCTGAGATGGGCTCTTGACCTTGACTTGATCTTTTTCTTCCAGACACTCACCTCTACCCTACCAGCCCTCTGTTCTGTCTGGACGCATGGAGCAGGGTGTTTTGCCAGAAAGGGGCCTTTGCTGATATTACATTGATTTTTTTGCTTTCTCCTTTAAAGAGAAAATGCCAGCTACTTCGTAGCATAGTCAGTACTAAAAATACTCAGGCTAAGAGTGGGCCAGTCATCTCTTGAATGTATTAGAAGAATGATGAAACAAGATGTTTTGAGTTCTGAGAGTTTAAGAAAAATTTATTGAAAGAACTTAGTCAGCAAGAAGTTGAGGGGCACGTGGGTGGCTAAGTCATTTCCACATCTGATTCTTGATTTTGACCCAGGTCATGGTCTCATGGTTTGTGGGATCAAGCTCCACGTTGGGCTCCATGCTGACAGTGCAGAGCCTTCTTGGGATTCTCTCCCTCTCTCTCTGCCCCTGTCCCACTTGTGCCTTCTTTCTCTCTCAAAAATGGATTAAAAAAAGAAAGAAAGAAATTGAGGATGGGAGGAGCTGTCAGTTGCAGGTTTAGGAAGTGGCAGATGCTAGAGTAAGTCTTTTCAGCTTTAGTGTCTTCTTAAATTTTTTTTTTTTTCAACGTTTTTTTTTTTTTTAATTTATTTTTGGGACAGAGAGAGACAGAGCATGAAAGGGGGAGGGGCCGAGAGAGAGGGAGACACAGAATCGGAAACAGGCTCCAGGCTCCGAGCTGTCAGCACAGAGCCTGACGCGGGGCTCGAACTCACGGACCGCGAGATCGTGACCTGGCTGAAGTCGGACGCTTAACCGACTGCGCCACCCAGGCGCCCCCTTAGTGTCTTCTTAACATGCACCCCATCTATCCACTGCAGGCTGTGCCCCAAAAGAAGATGGGTCAAAGATATGTTCCCTAATGACCCCTATTATTATGGGGGATATCCTGTGTGTATCAAGAGGAAGGGATAGTGTTTTGGAAGGGAACAGACTAGACTTTCAGTCTGCCACCTCCCAATAGCATATAATTGCTCTAAGATCGAGAGGGTCTATGAATTGCACTTCTTTCTTTTTTAATGTTTATTTATTTTTGAGAAAGAAAGAGAGAGAGAGCATGAGCAGGGGAGGGGCAGAGACAGAGGGAGACAGAGAGTTTCAAGCCGGCTCCATGCTTTCAGTGCAAAGCCTGATGCAGGGCTCAAACCCACAAACTGTGGAATCATGACCTGGGTTGAAGTCCAATGCTCAACCAACTGAGCTACCCAAGCACCCTTATAAATTGCATTTCAAACTGTGTAGAAGGACATCTAGTTAAATTTAGCATATACTGTCTTGTTGAATTCCCCTAACAAGCTTATGAAATGGTTGCTATTATTCATCTTTATTTTGCTGATAAGAAAGCTTGGGCTCAGAGAAGTGAATCAAATTGATCTAAGTCTCACAGCTAGTAATATGTTTTATTTTTTTAAATTTTTTTAATGTTTATTTATTTTTGAGAGAGAGAGAGATAGAGCATGAGCAGGGGAGGGGCCGAGAGAGTGGGAAACACAGAATCAGAAGCAGGTTCCAGGCTCTGAGCTGTCAGCACAGAGCCTGATGTGGGGCTTGAATCCATGAATGCAAGATCATGACCTGAGCCGAAGTCAGACACTCAATCGACTGAGCTCCCAGGCACCTCTGTTTTATTCTTTTAAATGGATTTTATAGCACTGTCCTCTGAAAGACCTAGAAACAATGATAGACCCAATAGCAATGATAAACTCAATAGCACTCTAGATGTCTCAATAGCATTTCTCACTAAAAATAAACAAACAAATAAACAAACAAACAAAAAACACCTAGGCTTCTTTAGAGAAATGTCCAATTCCAGGTATGGTGAAGAAAATGTACAAAATGAACTTGGAACATATTGTCATATTAGAAAGCAAAGAAGTAACAGAGTCCTTGAGTTATGTCACAATGAATTATTAGCCAACCTGAGAGCCAACCAAAGGTCAGAAAGACCCTCTTACATTGGCTATGAAAATAGAGCATCAAAAAGTAATTGGAGAGGGTTGAAACATGTTAAATATGTTAGAGCTCACAGTTCATAAAGTTATCTTTAAAATTCCAACTCACTGGCCACCTTTGGGAGATTCTAGGAAACCATTTTATTATTTGGAAAATTGACAGCTAAATGGGTAAAGCCCATGCATTTGTCCTTCTTTTCCTATATGAACTATATCTTAATGTAACTGAATAGCTGATGAGAAGAAGTTTCTCCTTACAGAAGTATTCCACCTAATAATTGAAGAAGGAATGATAGAATTAGAAGATCATCATTTGACAACCCTTAATGAAATAGTGAATCTGGGCACCAATCTTCAATACCACTAACTTCACATTTATACATACAAACAACAGTTATCTTGGGTTTCCTGATAAAAGTACACAATGCCACTTATGAAGTATTCTTGGCAAAATGGAAACTGAATATAATCAAGCCTGTAGATATGAATACCAATTTCCAGGAAATAAGGGATGGAAGAACATGCTAAATGACACCATAAGGATGCAGTTGGCAAGATCTAGTCTATGGGAACTCTGCAGGAAAAATGACCCAGTTTCTTCAACAAATAAATAGAAACTATAAAGAAAAATGTTGATGGAGTAATTGGAGGAGAAACATATCAATTAAGAGACTTAAGACATATTGACCAATTGAAATACATGAACCTAATTTGGACTCTGTTTTGAAAAAAAAAATGATCTATCAGTGCACCTGGGTGGCTCAGTGGGTTAAGCATCCGACTTCAATCCAGGTCAGGGTCTCACAGTTCATGGGTTTGAGTGCCCCCATTGGGCTCTGTGCTGACAGCTTGGAGCCTGGAGCCTACTTTGGATTCCGTGTCTCCTTCTCTTTCTTTGCCCCTCCCCTGCTTGTGCTCTCTCTCTCTTTCTATCCCTCTCTGTCAAAAATAAATAAACATTAAAAAAATTTTTTTAAGACAAAAGGAAAAAAAAACTGTTTAGAAACCTGAGAAAATGGGGGAAATTTGAACACTCTGAATATTTGATGGTGTAAAGGAATTATTGCCAATATTTTAGGTGTGATAATGGTATTGTGATTATGTGATTGTGTGTATGCATGTGGTACACACATTTACCTTTTAGGGACACAAACATTTTTTTAATCTTGAGTTTTATTAAGAATTTAAAAATCTAAATATTTTGGAGGAGACTGGGAAGGCTTCCTGGACACAACACCCTCCTGCATTAAACATGTCCATATACTTCACTGTGCACACACCTGATGATGTTCAACTTGCCAGCACAAAGAGTTTCCTCTATTTTTAAAATTCTTTGAAAACAGCCATTTAGATTTCAAAATTTATATTCCTAAATTACCAGCAGCAGTTTTAAGCATCTCAACAATATGTATGAGCTCCACCATTTCTGATGTCTGGGATTTGCTTCAAAAAAAACATGAGACAAGGGAAAGTGGGTAGGAAAATAGATGAAAGAAGATTTGACAAAATGCTGATAACTGTGGAGCCTGATTTGTGAGTTAATTAGGGCTCATATATACTCTTCCATATTTTTGACATGTTCCAAAATGAAAAGTTAGTAACAACAACAAAAGCTAACCATTTCCCTCAAGATAATATCTTGTTTCTTAGGACCCACAGTCTTTCAATAGCAATTCCTATTTCCTACCTTATGTTCTACTTCTTGGAAGTACACCTTGTTCTAGCCAAAGTGAATTATTCATTGTTTCCCAATGTGAGGTGCAGACCCCAGACACTGAGGACATGCATTATATTGTCCTGTTGCTGGGACCAACCCTCCATCATCACTCCAAGTACATGGTTCCTCAGTCTGTCTCCTTTAATGCTTCCCATTTTACAATATGTTTTCACCTCTTGGAACATCAGTAACACATTAGTATGCATATCTCTCCTTTAGCACTGACATTGTTAGTTACCTTTCTATATGTATGTGACTTTCTTCCCTATCTAGGATAAGTTCCTGAGACCCAAAACCTTGTATTCTACTTATTGGTAGAAGACTTAGCACTATGGTCAATAGTAAATGATTAAATAAATATGAGTTAGTTAAATGGCTGTAATGACTTAGATGCTAGAGGTAGAACTTTGAAAAGAAAAAGATAGTGATATTTGAAAGCAAAGTTGGGAAAAAGAAAAGCTAGAAGTGAAGCAATCTGTCCAGAAGAGAAAAAAATTACCTGGTGACAGCCTTCTGAATACTTTGGTCTCAGTATGGGAAGATTTTGTCTTATGACCTTAGCAGATAATATTAGCAGATTTACTCAAGCTTTAAGTAAAGCATCATTTTGTTCACACACAAGGGACTTTTATTTCCTGCTGACAGCATAAAACTTCTGTCTGTCCCAAATGTTCAGTTGCCAAAGTACACAATCTGGCTGAAACACCCTGAACCATGCATTAAGTGGACATTAGTCAGTTCCTTTTATTAATCCTAATTTCTTTTTAAAATGTATTTCAAATAGCCAAAAGAAAATAAGGAAAGATTATTTGAGAAACAGAGAGCCTGTCTCTACCATTTACATGACTGGCTAGGATACTATCCCTTTTTCCCCAATCCATTTTTTTTAATGTAGCAAATATACATAACATAAAATTTACCATTTTAGCCATTTTTAGATCAATTAAGTCATTAAATACATTCTCTTGCTGTGCAACTATCACTACCATTCATCTCATTCATCTCCAGAACTTTTTCATCTTGCAAAACCGAAACTCTATACCCATTAACTACTAACTCCCCATTCTCTATCCCCCAATCATCTCACAGCCACCATTCTACTTTCTGTCTCTATGAATTTGACTCTAGGTACTTCATATAAGTAGAATTATACAGTATTTGTCTGTGTCGGCTTATTTTGCTTAGCATAATATCTTCAAGATTAATCCAGGTTGTAGCATGTGTCAGAATTTCCCTCATTTTTAGGTGGAATAATATTCCATTGTATGAATATACCACATCTGTTTACCCATTCATCTATCAATGTCATTTGGGGTGTTTCTACCTTTTAACTATTGTGCATAATCCCACTATAAACGTTGGCATACAAATATCTGTTCAAGTCCTACTTTTCCATTGTTTTGGGTATATGCCCAGCCCAATCCATGTTTGAAAGCCATTATTTGCAGTTATACTTCTTAGGCATCCTGGATATCTCCCTTCTTTCTTCTCTTATTTTTTAAGTAATTCTAGGAGATTTATCTTCAATTTCTAGCCTCTGGTAAGCCTCATATAAAAGCAACAGCCTTTAAGTGCCAGAAGATTGTTGGAGTTGATTTGGAAGCAGCAGCCAGGCGGATATGGATGGATGCTGAGACATCTGATTCAGTCCTTCCGGCTACACCTGGGCCTAATTTAGAATAACAGATGCTTCAATCTCCAGGCTTGAGGATTTGGAATGACTGTTCAGTAAACAGCAGTCGGACAGGGTAAAAACAGAGCCCAGGAATTTGAACCTCCTATCAAGAAAGGGCTGAGTGTGACTGTGATTCATGGGAGCAGGAAGCTGGCAACCCAGAGTTAAGGATTGCAGTGACATACTATGGTAATGAAGCATTGGCTGTGGCCCTCAGTGACTAATCAACTTTGCCCTTCCCTGGTTTGAGTTTGCCAGCTTTTAGAAAAGGGATCTTTATTGTTCATGCTTCAGAGCCATGTGAATAAATATTAAATATTAAGAGAGTTGGGCTTTGAAAAAAAAGAAATCATAATTCCTAACTGTGTGAATCCTCTACTATGGTTAATATACTCTTTCAGAAAAAAAATAGAAGGCCAAAAAAAAAAAAAAAAATGAGAGAGAGAGAATATCCCCAGTACCTTTCTGAGCGGAAATTTCCATGGGTTCTTTTCTAATCTAGTACTGTTAGAAAACATGAGTGACCTGTAATAACCTTTTGTAAAAGGCATGTCAAAGCCTCTAGATTATAATCAATTTCCTCACATGATTTCTAGAGTCAAATAACTACTTAATTAAAACCTGCAGAATTCCGGAGGGATTCTCTTTACTCCCATCCACTGAGATGGAGAAACATATGCTTCATTTTCTTAGCATAAATTTGGCCTAATGTTTAAATCCATTACTACTCCTCAATTCAGAAAGTAGACAATAAAAGCACTTGAAAAAAATCTCAGTGAATCTCTGCAAATGAGGAAGTGCTGCAGATCAAACTACTTTGACATATGAAGAAAGCCCTATTTGACAACAAAAAACATTCTAAGCATTAGGGAAACTAGCTCCTACTCTCTAAGATTATTGGCTAGAAAAGCCAGGTGACACTTCTTTTAGATTGCTCCATGTTTGCCATAAAGGGATTTGGCCAGTAGCAACGTCTGCTGGGTCCAGGCTCTGTTTGGGAGCATGGCCAGAACTCTCCTGAAGGTAGAAAAAATTCTCCAAGCTCTGTTTCAAGAAACATCATCTTGGTGTTGGCAGAAGAAGCAGGGAGTCTTATAAGAACATCATCTCAACAATGCAATTTCCTAGGCATTTGAAACTGCTTTTCAACAGTTTTAGTTGTTTTTAATGGTTTTTAACAGTTTAGTGTTTTCAGGAGAGCCAGTCCTAGTAGCTGAGATCAAGACACCTTGAGTGAGCCATTAAAAGAATCTAAAAGAGAACAATATTGTACTATAATCATTAATCTTAAGAGATTAGAATTTAATGATTCCAACCTCTAAAAAGAAAGGATAATTATGTAATATGATAGAGGCGCTAATTATTGCTACAACGGCAATATTACAATATATAAATGTATCAGGGTGCCTGGGTATCTCATTTGGTTGAGCCTCTGGCTCTTGACTTTGGCTCAGGTCATGATCCCAGGGTCATGGGATTGAGCCCCACATTGGCTCTGCACTGAGTGTGGAGCCTGCTCAGGATTCACTTTCTTTCTCCCTCTTTCCTTCTCCCCCACTCACACTCTCTCTTTCTAAAAAATAAACCATAGGGGTGCCTGGGTGGCTCAGTCGGTTAAGTGGCCGACTTCGGCTCAGGTCATGATCTCGCGGTCCGTGAGTTCGAGCCCCGCTTCAGGCTCTGTGCTGACAGCTCAGAGCCTGGAGCCTGTTTCAGATTCTGTGTCTCCCTCTCTCTCTGACCCTCCCCCATTCATGCTCTGTCTCTCTCTGTCTCAAAAATAAATAAACATTAAAAAAATTTTTTAAATAAACTATATATCTATATCTATCTGTATCTGTCTATATCTTTCTATCACCTATCTATCTATAAAATGCATCAAGTTAACATGTATACCTTAAATTTATAAAATGTGTTTATCAAATATATTTAAATTAAAAATAAATAAAAATTATTTTAAAAGAATTTTTAGAAGAATGATGAGAGCCCTGTTGCTGAGGCTCCATTTAAAAAAATTTTTTTTAGCACTGTGCAAACCTACTCTGTATTACTGTGTATTACTATATATTATATGGGGAATCAGAAGTTGATTTTGTATGTATGTATGAAAGCTAAATTGAACTGGATTGATTTTTAAGCTGGTCAATCGAAAGATGTCACACAGAAGACCAGCAATTAAATCACTATTATCTTTTTGTAGATGGCTCAGTCCCACTCTTGGAAGTCAACTTCAAAACCAGGTTCAGGACAAACAAGAACAGCACACGCTGATCCAAACATGTAATATGCATACCTTGGGGAGAATTTGGAACTTTGGTTTGTTTTTATAGAACATAAAGATGAAAGTTTCAGAAAAAAAATTTTTCAGAGAGCAAACCTTGTGTTTACCACATCTTTATATGAACTTAATTTGGTTCTAGTGAATGCTACATCTTAACTGTTAACTCTTGCACAATAGTTTGTTCTTTTACCTAATTTTTTTTTTTTCGGTTGAGCATCTGACTCTTTTTTTTTATTATTTAATATATGAAATCTATTGTCAAATTGGTTTCCATACAACACCCAGTGCTCATCCCAAAAGGTGCCCTCCTCAATACCCATCACCCACCCTGCCCTCCCTCCCACCCCCCATCAACCCTCAGTTTCTTCTCAGTTTTTAACAGTCTCTTATGCTTTGGCTCTCTTCCACTCTAACCTCTTTTTTTTTTTTTTCTTCCCCTCCCCCATGGGTTTCTGTTAAGTTTCTCAGGATCCACATAAGAGTGAAACCATATGGTATCTGTCTTTCTCTGTACGGCTTATTTCACTTAGCATCACACTCTCCAGTTCCATCCATGTTGCTACAAAAGGCCATATTTCATTCTTTCTCATTGCCACGTAGTATTCCATTGTGTATATAAACCACAATTTCTTTATCCATTCATCAGTTGATGGACATTTAGGCTTTTACCTAATTTTTAATGTAAGTTGAAATAAGAGCACAAAGAATTTCCAAAACAAAGAATTACCTAATTTTTAATGTAAGTTGAAATAAGAGCACAAAGAATTTCCACAAAGAATTAGGACAAATTTCTTTTGTCCTAATTCCCCAAATGTTAACATTTTGCCACATGTGCTTTAACTTTCTCTTTTGCTAATTTTTTTCCTGAACCATTGAAGAGTAAGTTCCAGACATGATGCTCCTTAGCCCAGATAGTGTGTATTTCCTGGAAGGAAAGACATTCTTTTACATAACTATAATGATCAAAATCATGAAATTAGCATCAAAACAATACCATTATAATCTACAGACCTTATTCGGATTTTGTCAATCATCTTAAGAATGTCCTTCACAGCAAAAGAAAGTCTGGATCATGTGTTGCCTGTGGTTGTCATATTTCTTGAGTCTCCTTTAATCTGGAATAGCTCCTTTGACTCTCTTTGTCTTTTTTGATATTGATGTTTTTGAAGACATGTTAACTATATTTTATAGAAATTCCTCCATTTGGGCTTGTCAGATGTTTCCTAATTATTCCATTCAGGTTACATGCTTTTGGTAGAGATTTCATAGAAGTAATGTATTCTTTTCAGTGCCTCATATCAGGAGGCATATTATGTTAATGCATAATAATTTTTCATAGAAAAACTATATCTTGGTATGCTCTTCTCAATGGGAAAAAACACAGGACAATTCTAAACCATCATCAAATTCTTAATAACTGTAGTACAATTCTATGTTCATTTTATCACTTTCCAGCAGTGAGAAAAGTGTAGATCATCTCTTATTCATATTTACAATTTAGCAGCCAGAAAAGTGCATGACATCTAATTGCACTCAATAATACATAATGAATTATTTTTGAAGAGGAGAGCACTCACTTCGTCTTTACAAATCATCTTTACTCTTGGTTTCTGCTCTGTATCTCCTCAACCTTGGCTTCTACCTCAATTTAGACAGAGTCAGACAGTAGCCCAGTTTGGATACAGCTCCCTCTTAGACATGATATATGCCTCCCCTTGGGAGCTCAGAGTGGTAAAAAAAAAAAAATGCCACTCACTTCAATGTTTGAGAATATTGGATCACTAAATAAAACATGTTTAAAATATAATATGCCAAGTAATTCTCTCACTTCTGCTAAACACTGGAATTTCACATTCAGAAACTTTTCTTTTTGCAATTTACAGAAAATGTTAGTATCATCAATTTCAGGTTTCCCCATAAATTGGTGTTAACACTCAGCATTTAGGCTCTTGCCATAGCCTATGTGTTAGTGGTTGCTGGCAGATGAAATAAGTAAACATGTCAGCAATGGGATATTTAATTAGAAAAAGAAGATCATAATTGTTTACCAGGCTTTAATTTTTTCATAGATACTCATTTGGGTTTGACTTCATATTATATGCAAATTAGTATTATCGCCAACATTGATCTTTTTTTGTATGCAGATCTAAATTCCTTCCTATGTTAGTTCTCTCTTAATTTTTAACACTGCAAGTGATTGTCATTATTGTATTATGCAGTCACTAGACTTTTGATTTGCCCACATATGCACATTAATGTACACATAACCACATATGTCTCAGAACTTCCATCTAGGATTACTTTAGCTTTTTCTGAATATAGTTCTTTAATGAGAAATTATGTTGGCAGCAAAGTCTCTCAATTTTTACTTATCTGAAAATATCTTTATTGTGCCCTCAGTCTTCAAAGACCTCTTAGCTTCATCTTCAATTATAGCTGACTATTATTTTTGCCAGTGCATAGAAGCCATCATACCCCTGGCCTTGTGGCTCTTATTGCTATTGAGAGATTGGCCCTCAGCCTAGCTGTCCATTTTTGAGAGATAATGTGCCTTTTCTCTCTGGTTTATTTTAATGTCCTCTCTTTGTACTTGGTGTTCTTCAGTCTAACTATAATATATATTCTGCTTATGATTTGTTGGACTTCCTGATCAATGATTGGTATTTTTCATCAGTTGGGGAAAATTTCACCGTTATTTCATTATCTCCTACTAAATGCATGTATGTTGGGTCTCATCCTATTCTTTATGTGTCTTAACTTCTTTTTTTCTATTAAAAAAATCTGTCTGAGTTCCATCTAGATAATTTCTTCAAATGTATCTTCCAGTTGATTTTTTTTCTTCCTCTGAAATGTCTAATGTGGTGTAAGGCTATCCACTAAGTTTTTTTTATTTTAAATTTAAATTACTATACATTTTATTTATAAAATTTTGTTTAGTTTTTTTTCAAATAAGCTTATTGAACTTATAGTCTCTCATTAGCTGCTCACATTTTTGTACTGAGCGTTCAGAAAGGAATAAGAAAAAAATCCATGCCCTGAAAAAGCTCACCACATAGTATGGGTAATAGTTAGGTAGAAAAACTAAATTACAACATCATAAGAGAAAGTGCAACAGGGAGCACACAACATGTAAATGTATCAACTTGTCAAAGTTTTCTTGAAGAAAATGACTAACTATGAATTGCAAGTGAAGTTACCAGTTAATCCATATTTCTCTTGAGCAACAACATTCACATGATACCAACTGTTGCATAAGTTAGATTTTAACAGAGTTAAATAGAATCAATTCCATGCTACCAGAGAAAACAAATATCCACTGACTTTTTGAAAATCAACCAATCTGTAACAGTCCTGGAATCTAGCAATCTCTTATTTTGATTCCTACACTCATTTTCTGTGCTCAATATCATCCTTTCAACCCTAGATTAATTCTCTACCTGGGGGACAGATCATCTAGGTTTAATTTTGTTTCAGTTCTATCCAACTGCTGACAAGCACTGGAAGAGGGGGACTGATTCACTCCTTGCCCTTGGCTGTGGTTTAGCAGTGGCCGCATCCTTCCCAGGATGACAGGACTTGCTGGACAGCCCCTTTCTCCAGCTCTCTCAACAGGTGCTGGTAACATCTCAGGCTTGAAGGTGGTAACAGCTTCCTGGGTGCCTCAGCCCTCCCGGCTGGTTCTTAATCCTGTCTTTTCTTTTTTAAATTGTTTTGAGAGGGTGCCTGGGTGGCTCAGTTGGTTAAACATCTGACTTTGACTCCAGTCATGATCTCACTGTTTGTGAGCTTGAGCCCTGCATTGGGCTCTATGCTGACAGTGTGGAGTCTGCTTTAGACCTCTGTCTCCCTCTCCCTCTCTGCCCCTCCCCAGCTTGCACTCTCTCTTTCTCTCTATCAAAAATAAATAAACATTAAAAAAATAAAATTTTTCTAAGAACAAGACACCCCAATAATTAGACAGCAACAGCTAACAGACAAGATGAGTTCCCTTATGTCAAGAGAAAAAAATAAAATTTTAATCGGGCTGAACAGCTATAAGAAACAAAATTAGTCACCACTGCGGCACCTGGATGACTCAGCTGGTTAAGCTTCAGACTTCGGCTCAGATCATGATCTCACAGTCTGTGAGTTTGAGCCTGGTTTGGGCTCTGTGCTGACAACTAGGAGCCTGGAGACTGCTTTGGATTCTGTGTCTCCCTGTCTCTCTGCCCTTTCCCCGCTTGTGCTCTCTCTCTCTCAAAAGTAAATAAACATTAAAAAAAAAAAAAAACAGCGCTAAGGTGACAGGCTTGCACAAAATTCATCAAATTTGCAGGAAGACCACTGCAACATATCTTATCATGCTCTTTAGAGACTTTTGCCACATCCTGAAACTGCTACCAGAAATCACAAGCTGTATCCTTCTGGTCCACTCTGCTCTGAAAGTGTGCAGTTTGGCACCTTGACTCTGACCAATTTCGATAAAGGGCACAGAACTTCCAGTTTTCACTGATTTAACTCTGGGCCTAAACTTTCCCTCTTGAAGCATATTTTTGGTTTGTAACAGAGGCTGTGTCTCCCCAGTTTGTAAACTGCATGGCGATAAATCTTCCTCTTCCCTCTGACCAAATCTTTGCATTCCAAGAATTTTTGTTGAGAGTTCCTTCATTCAAATGTCTTTTTAAAAATTCCAGCTGAACATGCCTTTTGTTTCCCATCATCACTCTGCCTAATACAGTTTCCCAAAATCATTTCTCATACAGCATGAGCACAGGAAAAGGGGAGTAACAACATTTATGGTAATGTATAAGATTTTGGAGGCAAAAAGGAATTCAAAGGGAAAGAAATGTCACATGATAATTGTGCATTTCATCTTGGACATCAAGTATTGAATAGATAATATGGAATTGTTTCCACCAAAACTGATCTGACACCAATTGGGTACACTGTAATTCAATTCCAACACTAACGACCTGAAGTTAGTGCAGACCCCACAGGTTGAGGGTAGAGTCCTCTACAGGCTGCCCTCACTTTAGATGGCAGCCCTAAACCTCAGAGGGTCCCCAGGCCACCTGCACTTCTCACTGGTTGGCTACAATTCAGGGTTTCTCATGACCCCCTTGGGTTTGATACTTCACTAGAACAACAAACAGAAGTCAGGAAAATGCTATACTTAGGAGTATAGTTTTATTGTAAAAGTTACACATAGGGCAAGATCTGGGAGGGTCCCAAATGCAGAATTTCTGTGCCTTCTCCCTGTGGAATCAGGGTATGTCACTACTGGGACTTCATTACATGGGCATGGCTGATTAAATCACTGGCCACATAACTGAACTCAACTTCCAGTCCCATGTCCCTCCCCAAAGGTATAGTTTAAAGTCCCAACCTTCTAAATGCATGTTGGCTTTTTTGGTGACCAGCCCCCATCCTGAAGCTATCTAGGGACCTATCTTGAGTCAATCATTAGCATAACAAAGATACAGCTATCAGGAAATTCCAAGACATTTTAGAGTCTCCTTGCCAGGAATCTAAGACAAAGACCGGAAACATTCTTTATTATACACAATGATCATAAGATGGCTTAATGAACTGGTAGCTTTCCCAGAGCACAGGATTTTCGAGCTTCATATTAGTATTGAGAAGGGACGAAGGACAAAAATCAGCATATAACTTAGGTTTAAACGTTATTTACAACTAGAGTTTCCCAAATTAAGGATTTGGCAAGTTATGACAGATGTTGTCATTAAACTTATGAATTGATATCTACATACTTAGCTCAATTTCCAAAAAGATTTGGGACTATGAATAAGACTTATTTTCAAAATATCCTATTTTAAGAACATATAATTCACCTAAACCATAGAAAATAGTCTAAGTGAAGGCAATAGTACTGAGACTCTGTAGGCTTAGATTCAAGTCCTAGCTCAGCCACAATGTTACTCTTGCCTTATCTCTGCTGCACTCGATATAACACCAAGAGCTGGACAAGATGGCATCTGCCATCGTAGGCCTGCCACAAGTCAACTGCCAGTTCACACAATGATGGCATCATGTGTATTTAAGCTTCAAATAACTAACACTCTTACAATATTTTTAGTACATATTTTTCAAGCTTTAAACTTAGAAACTTTCTACCATTAGGTATGGTAATTGAGATTTAAAAATCAATTCTTAATTTAGCAAATATTTATAAAGCTAATTTTTATATTAAGGTAGAGATCTTTCATTTTTCAAGTTTGTGGAATTAAGTCCCCCCAAAATGAAAAATCACTATAATTTATTAAAGAAAAAACTACTTTTAGGCCAAGTAATAGTTGTACTTTGCTGGTGGCTATTCAGTAGTATTTATCCGTTTGGTAGTATTTTTTATTTAGCCAGATGCTTACAATTAAATGATTGCCAGTGTATTTGCCAAAAACATGAGTTTCTTCAAAAGAAAAAAAAAGGGGGGGATAACACCCAGAACTACATAAGTACTTTTGTAAGGTTAACAAAATCTGCCATTTAAGTGTAAATTATTCTTTTTCTCTCTCCCTCTGCTCTGCTTCGCAGCTTGCATACTGTCTCTAAAAAAAATTAAAAAATAAAGGTTAAGTGCCTTAACTCCTGATTTCAGCTCAGGTCATGATCTCACGGTTGCTGAGATTGAGCCCCACATTGGGCTCAGTGCTAACGGTGTAGAGCCTGCTTGGGATTCTCTCTCTCCCTCTCTCTTTCTGCCCCTCCTCTGCTCACTCTGTCTCTCTCTCTTTCAAAATAAATAAACATTGAAAAACAAATAATAGATAGATAGATAGATAGATAGATAGATAGATAAATAAATATAGATAGATAGATACTTTTTTAAAAGGCTGCCTATGGGGCGCCTGGGTGGCTCAGTCAGTTAAGCATCTGACTTCGGCTCAGGTCATGATCTCACGGTCCATGAGCTCAAGCCTCACTTGGGGCTCTGTGCTGACAGCTCAGACCCTGGAGTCTGCTTTGGATTCTGTGTCTTCCTCTCTCTCTGCCCCTCCCTAGTCACACTCTGTCTGTCTCTCTCTCTCTCAAAAATAAATAAACATAAAAAAATAAAATAAAAAGGGTTGCCTGGATGGCTCAGTTGGTTGAACATTTGAGTCTGATTTTGG
Source organism: Panthera onca (assembly GCF_046562875.1). NCBI lineage: Eukaryota > Metazoa > Chordata > Mammalia > Carnivora > Felidae > Panthera > Panthera onca. Next base: position 89,266,168 of record NC_138341.1, on the reverse strand, counting down.
CTCAGGTCATAATCCCAGGGTTGAGGGATGGAGCCCCATGTTGGCATTTACACCAAGAGTAGAGCCTTCTAAAGATTCTCTTTCTCTCTCCCTCTGGCCCTCTCCTCTGCTCATGCTCTCTTTCTCTAAAAAATTAAAAAATAAATAAATAAAATAAATAAAATAAACCCATTAAATGTACTACCTGAGATGAGTTGCCTTGAAAAGGTCATCATATTGGTGAAATGCCTTGAAATGAAATGTGGATAGATTTTAAAATATATAAAACAAGCAGACAGCTTTGGAAGCAGAAAAATGCATCCACCTAAAAAGCATGAGAATATAAATAAGCATATGGAGGAGAGGGGTCTACCCTAGTAAACTGAATGTGGCTATAATGGGAATAATGGGAAATATATTCTTTAATGGTCATGATCAGTTGTTCATAACAGAAACCAGGAAAGGAGGATTTATTGCAGTCTCTTAGGTGTCTGGAACATCTTTGTAAGAGTTAGAGAGAGGCTATCAGCTGGGCTTCTAATACCTTCCCAGAATACCACCACAGAAGAGGACTACTGGAGCTGCCACCTCTGTTTCTATCTGGAAGATAGAGAAGCAAGTCACTGTCCCAGATAGACCACATTTAAACATTTGTATGCTGTGCCACCCAGCTATGCTTACCAAAATCCTTTCATTAGGATGTTCATAGTACATTCATAATAGCTTCAAAGTGAAACTACTCAATTGACCATCAACAGAAGACATAAATTGTGTTATAGTCACACAACTATATAGCAATGAGAATAAACAACCAATCTGCAATCAATAATATGGACGAATCTTACTAACACTGTTCAGCAAAAAAAAAAAAAGTCAGACACAAAGAGTACATACTGTATAGTTCCATTTTTATACAAAGTCAAAATTAATCTATGGAATATTTTATATACTTCCATAAAATACTTTTTTAAGCCACTGCCTCAAATATGGACCTAGGCCCCCAAAGCCCCAGTGCACACCAGCAAATTGGATGCCTTCACACTGCTCTAGACTTTCATGAATCTAAGGACCAAACTAGGCCTCTACTCCCAGGAAGGATCTCCATCCCCAGCTTGTCTGTGGAATGACAGACATAGAAGCTCCTGCATCTCACCTTGACCTTCCTAATCTGCAAGGCAGCAATTTGATGGAAACCAGTCTAAATAAAAATTCTCAAATTTGAGGGTCTAAGAGGTATAGCTGCAAGTCTGAAATGTGCCAGTTTTCAGAGTGAGGCAAGGACAGAGGGCTGGAATAGAGTTGTGTGACCAGTCTGCAAATCAGTCTCACTTTCCCATCCACTAGCTGATGTCTTTGATATTTCCCTCTTTAGTTTAATTCTGCCTAGTCTGTTAACAGCTTGACACTCTTTCTCAGAAACTATATTTTATCCTTTAAATTATATTGTGAATGAGTTCAGATAAACAACAAAATAAGGAAGAATGGAAAAGTTGTGACAGGAGACCAAAGTCTTTTTTTTTTGTACTTTTTTTCCTCGTGCAATATCTATCTCAAACATATTTTAAAAATGGTAAACAAATATATACCTATCAACAAGCTGTACCATATTTAAACATCTTGCTATGTTTGATTCTGAGTTTCTTTTAAGAAAAAGAACACCATGGATATAGTTATTTATCCACTTCATTCTCCTTCTCATGCAGACATAACAACCATATTGAATTTGGTATATATCATCCCATGCTTCTTTTTGTACCACAAATGAAACAGAATATTATTTTATTTTCATATCATATAAAGTATATCATACTCTACATTTCAGTCTGCAATTTGCTTTTTTTGTTCACTTAACACTACAATTTTGAATTTAATCCATGTTGTTATATATGGTTTTACTTCATTTATTTTTAACTACTTTATAATATGTCATTATATGGCAGTACTACAATGTATCTGTTCTCCTTGTGTTGGAAATTTGGGTTGTTCCTTTTTTGGTTGTTATTAGAAACAATGCTACAGCAAACATACATGTACCCCTGCTTGAAATCCCTAGAACTTATGCTTGCCAATTCCTGGGATCTTGTTAAAATGCGAATTCTGATTCAGGAAGTCTTGGGTGGGGCCTGAGGTTCTGGATTTCTAATAAGCTCCAAAGTGATACTGATGCTGTTGGTCCGAAGGCCACCTGCTGAGTAGGGTATGTATTCAGAAGTGGAATTATTGGCTTAACGGGTATATGTATCTTCAACTTCATTACATTTTTCCAAATTACTCTCCAGTTCCCTTTGCTCTACATTTTAACTAACACTTGGTATTATAAGAATATAAAGTTGTTTCGATGATTATACAGTTTTTCTCCACACCTGATTGTGGTATGTTATATCAAACAGGTTTTCTCATTTGGAACCAGCTTTTCACTGCTGAAGGGAGGACCTTACTTGAATTTGATGAATTTGATAAGTTATTATTAAGGATTTTTAAATCTAAGTTAATAAGTGAAATTGAGCTATAATTTTCTTTTCTTGTAATCTACCAGTCTGATTTTGGTAACAAGATTACATTAAATTCATAGAGCATTTCTTTTTACATTATCTGAAACAATATATGGCAGGAAGTATCTGCTGTTGATACATTTTATTTGTTTTAAGAGATTACAGTGTTTGGGGAAAGATGACTTTTAATTAATAACTAAATTTATTGAATGCTTATTTGTTTTTTAAAGAATTTTCTATTGCTTTTTAAGACTTCTTCCCCTAAAACATGACCTATTTAATATTATTTCTCAAATTGTTACTATAAAGTTACTACATTGTTTTTGAATAATTTCATACCATCATCTTTAAGTTTAATGTATTTCTAGTTTGATTTGAGTGATTGACCTAGTTTCAATCTTTTTCTAAATGAGTTTCTTTAAGGCTATAAACTTGGCTCAAATATCCCATTAGATGCATCATACAAATCTTGATATATCAATAGTACTTTCAATGTAGTTCACTTCTAGGCCCAATATATTGTCATTTCAGATGCAATTTTTTTAAACTCATTAGAATTTTAGGAACATAATTTTAGGTTTCCAAAGAAATTATTTATAAAATGATTATTGTTGAGGTAATTTAATTGCACTGTGGTAAGTGAATTGGTTTGTGTGATATTGATTCTTTAAAATTTGTTGCCGGGCACCTGGCTGGCTCAGCCAGTTAAGTGTCCAATGCTTGATTTTGGCTCAGACCATGATCTCACAGTTCATGGGACTGAGCCCCTCATCCGGCTCCACACTAACAGTGTGGAGTCTGCTTGGGATTTTCTTTCTCTGCCCCTCCCCCACTCATGCTCTCTCTTCCTCTCAAAAAATAAACTTAAAAACAATTTGTTGTAACTTCCTTTTGTGACTTGTAAATGATCAATGCTTGTAAAATTTTCTGTGTCCATAGTACACACAGATACATACCTACCATTTGTTAGGCACAGTGTTCATTTATAAATATATTAAGTAGTTATTCATATATTCTACATCATTTCTAGCATTTGGGATGCATGAACTCTCAGTCTCTGAAAGGCATTTTAAATATTTTGCTCTAATTTATCACTTTCTCTTTGAAATCTGCATACTTTTAACTTTACTCAGGGGAAGCTTTGAGTATATAATCATGATTTTAAAGAAACATCCAAGGTGCCTGGGTAGTTCAGTTTGGTTAGGCCATCAACTCTTGATTTCAGCTCAGGTCACGATCTTGAGGTTCTTTTTTTTTTTTTTATTTTTTTTTTATTTTTTAATATATGAAATTTACTGTCAAATTGGTTTCCATACAACACCCAGTGCTCATCCCAAAAAGTGCCCTCCTCAATACCCATCACCCACCCTGCCCTCCCTCCCACCCTGCCCTCCCTCCCACCCCCCATCAACCCTCAGTTTGTTCTCAGTTTTTAACAGTCTCTAATGCTTTGGCTCTCTCCCACTCTAACCTCTTTTTTTTTTTTTTTTTTTTTTTTTTCCTTCCCCTCCCCCATGGGTTTCTGTTATGTTTCTCAGGATCCACATAAGAGTGAAACCATATGGTATCTGTCTTTCTCTGTATGGCTTATTTCACTTAGCATCACACTCTCCAGTTCCATCCATGTTGCTACAAAAGGCCATATTTCATTTTTTCTCATTGCCACGTAGTATTCCATTGTGTATATAAACCACAATTTCTTTATCCATTCATCAGTTGATGGACATTTAGGCTCTTTCCATAATTTGGCTATTGTTGAGAGTGCCGCTATAAACATTGGGGTACAGGTGCCCCTATGCATCAGTACTCCTGTATCCCTTGGATAAATTCCTAGCAGTGCTATTGCTGGGTCATAGGGTAGGTCTATTTTTAATTTTCTGAGGAACCTCCACACTGCTTTCCAGAGCGGCTGCACCAATTTGCATTCCCACCAACAGTGCAAGAGGGTTCCTGTTTCTCCACATCCTCTCCAGCATCTATAGTCTCCTGATTTCTTCATTTTGGCCACTCTGACTGGCGTGAGGTGGTATCTGAGTGTGGTTTTGATTTGTATTTCCCTGATAAGGAGCGACGTTGAACATCTTTTCATGTGCCTGTTGGCCATCCGGATGTCTTCTTTAGAGAAGTGTCTATTCATGTTTTTTGCCCATTTCTTCACTGGGTTATTTGTTTTTCGGGTGTGGAGTTTGATGAGCTCTTTATAGATTTTGGATACTAGCCCTTTGTCCGATGTGTCATTTGCAAATATCTTTTCCCATTCCGTTGGTTGCCTTTTAGTTTTGTTGGTTGTTTCCTTTGCTGTGCAGAAGCTTTTTATCTTCATAAGGTCCCAGTAATTCACTTTTGCTTTTAATTCCCTTGCCTTTGGGGATGTGCCGAGTAAGAGATTGCTACGGCTGAGGTCAGAGAGGTCTTTTCCTGCTTTCTCCTCTAAGGTTTTGATGGTTTCCTGTCTCACATTCAGGTCCTTTATCCATTTTGAGTTTATTTTTGTGAATGGTGTGAGAAAGTGGTCTAGTTTCAACCTTCTGCATGTTGCTGTCCAGTTCTCCCAGCACCATTTGTTAAAGAGACTGTCTTTTTTCCATTGGATGTTCTTTCCTGCTTTGTCAAAGATGAGTTGGCCATACGTTTGTGGGTCTAGTTCTGGGGTTTCTATTCTATTCCATTGGTCTATGTGTCTGTTTTTATGCCAATACCATGCTGTCTTGATGATGACAGCTTTGTAGTAGAGGCTAAAGTCTGGGATTGTGATGCCTCCTGCTTTGGTCTTCTTCTTCAAAATTACTTTGGCTATTCGGGGCCTTTTGTGGTTCCATATGAATTTTAGGATTGCTTGTTCTAGTTTCGAGAAGAATGCTGGTGCAATTTTGATTGGGATTGCATTGAATGTGTAGATAGCTTTGGGTAGTATTGACATTTTGACAATATTTATTCTTCCAATCCATGAGCAGGGAATGTCTTTCCATCTCTTTATATCTTCTTCAATTACCTGCATAAGCTTTCTATAGTTCAGCATACAGATCTTTTACATCTTTGGTTAGATTTATTCCTAGGTATTTTATGCTTCTTGGTGCAATTGTGAATGGGATCAGTTTCTTCATTTGTCTTTCTGTTGCTTCATTGTTAGTGTATAAGAATGCAACTGATTTCTGCACATTGATTTTGTATCCTGCAACTTTGCTGAATTCATGTATCAGTTCTAGCAGACTTTTGGTGGAGTCTATCGGATTTTCCATGTATAATATCATGTCATCTGCAAAAAGCGAAAGCTTGACTTCATCTTTGCCAATTTTGATGCCTTTGATTTCCTTTTGTTGTCTGATTGCTGAGGCTAGAACTTCCAGCACTATATTAAACAGCAGCGGTGACAGTGGGCATCCCTGTCGTGTTCCTGATCTCAGGGAAAAAGCTCTCAGTTTTTCCCCGTTGAGGATGATGTTAGCTGTGGGCTTTTCATAAATGGCCTTTATGATCTTTAAGTATGTTCCTTCTATCCCGACTTTCTCAAGGGTTTTTATTAAGAAAGGGTGCTGGATTTTGTCAAAGGCCTTTTCTGCATCGATTGACAGGATCATATGGTTCTTCTCTTTTTTTTTGCTAATGTGATGTATCACGTTGATCGATTTGCGAATGTTGAACCAGCCCTGCATCCCAGGAATGAATCCCACTTGATCATGGTGAATAATTCTTTTTATATGCTGTTGAATTCGATTTGCTAGTATCTTATTAAGAATTTTTGCATCAATATTCATCAGGGATATTGGCCTGTAGTTCTCTTTTTTTACTGGGTCTCTGTCTGGTTTAGGAATCAAAGTAATACTGGCTTCATAGAATGAGTCTGGAAGTTTTCCTTCCCTTTCTATTTCTTGGAATAGCTTGAGAAGGATAGGTATTATCTCTGCTTTAAATGTCTGGTAGAACTCCCCTGGGAAGCCATCTGGTCCTGGACTCTTATTTGTTGGGAGATTTTTGATAACCGATTCAATTTCTTCGCTGGTTATGGGTCTGTTCAAGCTTTCTATTTCCTCCTGATTGAGTTTTGGAAGAGTGTGGGTGTTTAGAAATTTGTCCATTTCTTCCAGGTTGTCCAATTTGCTGGCATATAATTTTTCATAGTATTCCCTGATAATTGTTTGTATCTCTGAGGGATTGGTTGTAATCATTCCATTTTCATTCATGATTTTATCTATTTGGGTCATCTCCCTTTTCTTTTTGAGAAGCCTGGCTAGAGGTTTGTCAATTTTGTTTATTTTTTCAAAAAACCAACTCTTGGTTTCGTTGATCTGCTCTACAGTTTTTTTAGATTCTATATTGTTTATTTCTGCTCTGATCTTTATTATTTCTCTTCTTCTGCTGGGTTTAGGCTGCCTTTGCTGTTCTGCTTCTATTTCCTTTAGGTGTGCTGTTAGATTTTGTATTTGGGATTTTTCTTGTTTCTTGAGATAGGCCTGGATTGCAATGTATTTTCCTCTCAGGACTGCCTTCGCTGCATCCCAGAGCGTTTGGATTGTTGTATTTTCATTTTCGTTTGTTTCCATATATGTTTTAATTTCTTCTCTAATTGCCTGGTTGACCCACTCATTCGTTAGTAGGGTGTTCTTTAACCTCCATGCTTTTGGAGGTTTTCCAGACTTTTTCCTGTGGTTGATTTCAAGCTTCATAGCATTGTGGTCTGAAAGTATGCATGGTATAATTTCAATTCTTGTAAACTTATGAAGGGCTGTTTTGTGACCCAGTATATGATCTATCTTGGAGAATGTTCCATGTGCACTCGAGAAGAAAGTATATTCTGTTGCTTTGGGATGCAGAGTTCTAAATATATCTGTCAAGTCCATCTGATCCAATGTATCATTCAGGGCCCTTGTTTCTTTATTGACTGTGTGTCTAGATGATCTATCCATTTCTGTAAGTGGGGTGTTAAAGTCCCCTGCAATGACCACATTCTTATCAATAAGGTTGCTTATGTTTATGAGTAATTGTTTTATATATCTGGGGGCTCGGGTATTTGGCGCATAGACATTTATAATAGTTAGCTCTTCCTGGTGGATAGACCCTGTGATTATTATATAATGCCCTTCTTCATCTCTTGTTACAGCCTTTAATTTAAAGTCTAGTTTGTCTGATAGAAGTATGGCTACTCCAGCTTTCTTTTGGCTTCCAGGAGCATGATAAATAGTTCTCCATCCCCTCACTCTCAATCTAAAGGTGTCCTCAGATCTAAAATGAGTCTCTTGTAGACAGCAAATAGATGGGTCTTGTTTTTTTATCCATTCTGATACCCTATGTCTTTTAGTTGGCGCATTTAATCCATTTACATTCAGTGTTATTATAGAAAGATATGGGTTTAGAGTCATTGTGATGTCTGTATGTTTTATGCTTGTAGTGATGTCTCTGGTACTTTGTCTCACAGGATCCCCCTTAGGATCTCTTGTAGGGCTGGTTTCGTGGTGACAAATTCCTTCAGTTTTTGTTTGTTTGGGAAGACCTTTATCTCTCCTTCTATTCTAAATGACAGACTTGCTGGATAAAGGATTCTCGGCTGCATATTTTTTCTATTTAGCACACTGTAGATATCGTGCCAAGCCTTTCTGGCCTGCCAAGTTTCAAAGGAGAGATCAGTCACGAGTCTTATAGGTCTCCCTTTATATGTGAGGGCACGTTTATCCCTTGCTGCTTTCAGAATTTTCTCTTTATCCTTGTATTTTGCCAGTTTCACTATGATATGTCGTGCAGAAGATCGATTCAAGTTACGTCTGAAGGGAGTTCTCTGTGCCTCTTGGATTTCAATGCCTTTTTCCTTCCCCAGTTCAGGGAAGTTCTCAGCTATAATTTGTTCAAGTACCCCTTCAGCACCCTTCCCTCTCTCTTCCTCCTCTGGGATACCAATTATGCGTATATTATTTTTTTTTAGTGTATCACTTAGTTCTCTAATTTTCCCCTCATACTCCTGGATTTTTTTATCTCTCTTTCTTTCAGCTTCCTCTTTCTCCATAACTTTATCTTCTAGTTCACCTATTCTCTCCTCTGCCTCTTCAAGCCGAGCCATCGTGGATTCCATTTTGTTTTGCATTTCGTTTAAAGCGTTTTTCAACTCCTCGTGACTGTTCCTTAGTCCCTCGATCTTTGTGGCAAGAGATTCTCTGCTGTCCTGTATACTGTTTTCAAGCCCAGCGATTAATTTTATGACTATTATTCTAAATTCACTTTCTGTTATATTATTTAAATCCTTTTTGATCAGTTCATTAGCTGTTGTTATTTCCTGGAGATTCTTCTGAGGGGAATTCTTCCGTTTGGTCATTTTGGAGAGTCCCTGGCGTGGTGAGGACCTGCAGGGCACTTCCCCTGTGCTGTGGTGTATAACTGGAGTTAGTGGGCGGGGCTGCAGTCCGACCTGATGTCTGCCCCCAGCCCACTGCTGGGGCCACAGTCAGACTGGTGTGTGCCTTCTCTTCCCCTCTCCTAGGGGCGGGATTCACTGTGGGGTGGCGTGTCCCGTCTGGGCTACTTGCACACTGCCAGGCTTGTGTTGCTGGGGATCTGGCGTATTAGCTGGGGTGGGTAGGCAAGGTGCACGGGGGCGGGAGGGGCAGGCTTAGCTCGCTTCTCCTTAGGTGGTCCACTTCAGGAGGAGCCCTGTGGCAGCGGGAGGGAGTCAGATCCGCTGCCGGAGGTTTGGCTCCGCAGAAGCACAGAGTTGGGTGTTTGCGCGGAGCGAGCAAGTTCTCTGGCAGGAACCGGTTCCCTTTGGGATTTTGGCTGGGGGATGGGCGGGGGAGATGGCGCTGGCGCCTTTGTTCCCCGCCAAGCTGAGCTCTGCCGTCCGGGGGCTCAGCAGCTCTCCCTCCCTTTGTCCTCCAGCCTTCCCGCTTTCCGAGCAGAGCTGTTAACTTATGACCTCCCAGACGCTAAGTCGCGCTTGCTGTCGGAACACAGTCCGTCCGGCCCCTCCGCTTTTGCCAGCCAGACTCGGGGGCTCCGCTTGGCCGGCGAGCCGCCCCTCCGCCCCGGCTCCCTCCCGCCAGTCCGTGGAGCGCGCACCGCCTCGCCGCCCTTCCTACCCTCTTCCGTGGGCCTCTCGTCTGCGCTTGACTCCGGAGACTCCCTTCTGCTAATCCTCTGGCGGTTTTCTGGGTTCTTTAGGCAGGTGTAGGTGGAATCTAAGTGATCGGCAGGACGCGCTGTGAGCCCCGGGTCCTCCTACGCCGCCATCTTCCGGCACTCGATCTTGAGGTTCTTGAGATCAAGCCTGCAACAGGCTCATGCTGACAGCTTGAAGCCTACTTGGGATTCTCTCTCTCCCTCTCTCTCTGTCCCTCACCCTTCTCTCTCTCTCTCTCTCTCAAAGTAAATAAGCTTTTAAAAAGTTTTTTTTAACGTTTATTCATTTTTTGATAGAGACAGAGCATGAGTGGGGGAAGGGCGGAGAGAGAAGGAGACACAGAATCTGAAGCAGGCTCTAGGCTCTGGATTGTCAGCACAGAGCCCGATGTGGGGCTTGAACCCACAAACTGTGAGATCATGCACTGAGCCGAAGTTGGAGGCTCAACCAACTGAGCCACCCAGGCGCCCCAATAAATAAACTTTAATAAATGAGGGAACTGCCTGATTCAGTGAGAGAAGAGGAAAAAGGAACCTTGATACTGGACTTCTTTAATTCCACATGTTATGTGTTCAATACTTTACAGATTTGAAGCAATCCACATGATATATCATTTGAATCTCAAAACAACTATGTGTGATATGTTATATGATATATCATCTCCAATTTATAGATGAAGATTACTGAAACTCAAAATACAGTGCTTGCCTGAGTTTAAATGGCACATAAGTGGCAGATAAATTTTCTAGTGACCAAGAATTACTGATCGATTTATTTTTTTAAATTTTAATTCCAGTTAGCTAATATACAGTATTATGTTAGTTTTGGGTGTACGATATACTGATTCAATACTTCCATACAACACCCAGTGCTCATCATAAGTGTACTCCTTAATCCCCATCTCCTATTTCACCCATCTCCCCACCCATCTTCTTTCTAAAGTAACCATCAGTAGGAGTCTGTTTCTTGGTTTGTCTGTCTCTCTTTTCCTCATTTGTTTGGTTTCTTAAATGAATAGTGGTCACTTCCAGGGCACTTGGGTGGCTCAGTCGGTTAAGTGCCCGGCTCCTGATTTTGGCTCAGTGCATGATCTCACATTTCATGAGATCGAGCGCTGCATCAGGTTCTGCACTGCTGGCGCAGAGCCTGCTTGGGTTTCTCTCTCTCTCTCTCTCTCTGCCCCTCCCCTGCTCTTTCTCTCTCTCAAAATAAATAAGTAAACTTAAAACACATTGGTTACTAAACATATAAAAAATTATATCTAAATAAATATTTTATAGTACGATAAACAATACTGATTGGGGGTCAGATCAACATGAATTGATGAAAAATATGAATTTTAAGATGTCATAAGTGAAATTAATTTCTATTTATAAAATCAAACTAGGCTGAAAAATTTCTGCTTCAACATAGTTCCCAGTGTTAATGAATGCTGGGAGTGACCTGCCTCTATGCTGAGGCATGAGAATAAGCATCTGTAATCACAGAATCTTTTGGTTAAAATGTTCTCAAAGTTTATCCTGTCCAACTTTCTACTCATTGCAAGAATTCTCTCTTCAATATCCTACACTAATGGTAGTATTAGCCTCAAATGAAAGGCACACATGATGGTGGTTTATAGTCTTCACCTAGCAATCTTTCCCTTAAATACTCATTTATTCTATTTGTTTGCTTACAAAAATATGACTTCATAATTAGCTAAGAGCTTAATTTCAATGCAGCCTAAATATGAAAAGATTTTCTGTGTATGCCCAAGAGACAGTGAGAGATGTATGGAAGAACACAGGGAGAGAGCTAATCTGAGCAGTCAGCATAAGAATTATACATATCTAGACTATACTCATTAACTCCCCTCCCCAGAAGGCAAAGAAAAGAAGAGCAGACCTCAAGTAACATTCCCCAGGCAACTTGCAGCTAACTTCAGATGGACACCTGAAGTAACAGTCTAAGAGACTGTAAATTTGAAATATTTGTAAATAATGTTTATAAAACTGGCAAAGTGGATGAAAGCATATTATCATGGTGAGGTGGAGAGGCAGTGAGGGGAGTAGCAGAAGATGAAGACATAAAGTTGAAAGTAGACTCTGGGAGATTGTAAAACCCTTGTAAGTCCAAAGCCAGGGATGGCATGGTCAGATGTTCATTTGCAAATCTCCCTTTGGAAAGGGTGCCTTGGACTGGCAGAGGAGCTGGAACAAGTCCCTGAATGAAACTTCCTGTGATACCCAAACTGTAACAAGTCCTATTGTCGTCCCAGAAGCCTTGTAGTTAAGGTGTCCACGGTGAGAGTCTGAATATTAGCTTTGGGAGGGCACCTGGGTCGCTGTCAGTTGAGCATGGGACTCTTGTTCTCAGCTCAGGTCTTGATCTCAGAGTTGAGTTCAAGCCCCACACTGGGCTCCCCACTGAGTGTGAAGCTACTTTTTAAAACAATAGCTTTTTTCACTCCTTCAATATCTGTATTAGGTATAATCCAATAAAAACTGAATAAATTATTTTATTTATTTTTTAATGTTTTCATTTATTTCTGAAACAGACAGAGACAGAGCATGAGTGGGGGAGGGGTAGAGAGAGAGGGAGACACAGAATCCGAAGCAGACTCCAGGCTCTGAGCTGGCAGCACAAAGCCTGACGCGGCGCTCAAACTCACAAACCATGAGATCATGACCTGAGCCAAAGTCGGTCACTCAACCAACTGAGCCACCCAGGTGCCCCCTGAATAAATTATTTTAAACCAAGGAGAGATTCCAGTCTGAATTAAAGAAAAGTCAAATATCTTAAAGTATAGAAGGAACCATTAAGTTGGAGTTATTCTGGGGAATGTAAATAGGAAAAATGAATACTTTTTGCCCTATCTGCTTCTATCTTGTCATTTGTTGAAATCCATGAGCACACATCACATTTTTTTATATAAAAATCATTAATAAATTAAAGCAAGGCATTTTTTTCAAATTTTCATTTAAATTCAAGGTAGCTAACAAGTAATGTAGTATTGGTTTCAGAAGTAGAATTTAATGAATCATCACTTACGTATAACACCCAGGTCTCATCCCAACCATTGCCCTCATTAATGCCCATCACCCATGTAGCCCACCCCTACCTACCTCTCTCCATCAACCCTCAGTTTAATTTCTGTCATTCGGAGTCTCATGTTTGCTTCCCCCTCTTTCTCTTTTTTCCTTCCGGTATGTTCATCTGTTTTGTTTATTAAATTCCACATATGAGTGGAATCATATTAAATAATATGATATTTGTCTTTCTCTGATTGACTTATTTCATTTAGCATAAATACACTCTAGCTTCATCCACATTGTTGCAAATGGCAAAATTTTATTCTTTTTGATGACTGAGTAATATTCTATTGTATATATATATATATATATATATATATATATATATATATATATGTATACACACACATCTTCTATATCTACATCTTCTTTAAAATTTTTTTTTTAATCTTTACTTATTTTTGAGAGAGAGACAGAGTGTGAGCAGGTGAGGAGCAGAGAGAGAGGGAGACACAGAATCTGAAGCAGGCTCCAGGCCCTGAGCTGTCAGCACAGAGCCCAATGTGGGGCTTGAACTCATGAACCATGAGATCATGACCTGAGCCAAAGTCGGATGCTCAACTGACTGAGCCACCCAGGCACCCCGTATATCTACATCTTCTTTATCTATTCATTAGTCGGTGGACATTTGAGTGCTTTGCATAGTTTGGCTATTGTTAATGCTGCTATAAACATCAAGATGCATGTACCTCTCTGAATCCATATTTTTGTATCCTTTGGGTAAATACTTAGCAGTGCTATTTCTGGGTTGTAGGGTAGTTCTATTTTTAAGTTTTTGAGGACCCTCCATACTGTACCAGTTTGCATTCCCACCAGCAGAGCAAAAGGGTTCCCTTCTCTGCATCCTCGCTAATATCTGTCATTGCCTGAGTTGTTCATTTTAGCCTTCTGACAGGTGTGAAGTGGTATATTGTTGTGGTTTGATTTGTATTTCCCTGATCATGAGTGATGTTGAGCATCTTTTCATGTGTCTGTTAGCCATCTGGATGTCTTCTTTGGAAAAATGCCTATTCATGTCTTCTGCCCATTTCTTTACTGGATTATTTGTTTTTTGGGTATTGATTTTGATAAGTTCTTTAAAGATTTTGGGTACTAACCCTTTATCAGGTATGTCATTTGTAAATATCTTCTCCCATTCTGTAGGCTTTCTCTTAATATTGTCAAATGTCTCCATGGCTGTGCAGAAGCTTTTTATCTTGATGAAGTCCTAATAGTTCATTTTTGCTTTTATTTTCCTTGCTTCCAACAACGTGTCTACTAAGAAGTTGTTCCAGCTGAGGTCAAAGAGGTTGCTGCCTGTGTTCTCTTCTAGAATTTTGATGGTTTCCTGTCTCACATTTAGGTGTTTCATCCATTTTAAATTTATTTTTTTGTATGGTGTATCAAAGTAGTCCAATTTCATTCTTCTGCATGTTGCTGTCCAGTTTTCCCAACACCATTTGTTGAAGAGGCTGTTTTTTTTTTCCATTGGATATTCTTTCCTAAAGCAAGACATTTTTATTCATTTGAAGTATATATGTAGTTAATTGGGTATCAAAGTTTTAGGAAATGACTTTTTTTTTTTTGGTTTCAAGTTTTTATTTAAATTCTAGTCAGAATTTAACTAGAATTTAACTAGGCCATAGCAACTTCTTACTTGACATGTCTCTGGAGGCAAGGAAAATAAAAGCAAAAATGAAGTATTGGGACCTCATCAAGAGAAAAACAACAACAACAACAAAACTTCTGCACGGTGAAGGAAACAATCAACAAAACTAAAGGCAACAGACGGAATGAGAGAAGATATTTGCAAATGACATCACATAAAGGGTTAGTATACAAAATCTTTAAAGAACTTATCAAAGTGAATACCCAAAAAACAAATAATCCGGTGAAGAAATGGACAGAAGACATGAAAAGGCATTTTTCCAAGGAAGACATCCTCAACATCACTCATCATCAGGGAAATATAAATCAAAACCACAATAATATATCACTTCACACCTGTCAGAATGGCTAAAATTAACATCTGAGGAAACAACAGATATTGGCAAGTATGCAGAAAAAGAAGGCTTTTGCACTGTTGGTGGGAATGCAAACTGGTGCAGCCACTCTGGAAAACAGTATGGAGGTTCCTCAGAAACTTAAAAGTAGAACTACCCTATGACCCAGTTATTGCACAACTAGGTATTTATCCAAAGGATACATACGGGAGTGCTGTTTCGAAGGAGAACATGTACCCCAATGTTTATAGCATTGCTATAAACAATAGGCAAATTATGGAAAGAGCCCAAATGTCCATTGATTGATGAATGGATAAAGAAGTTTAGATATACACAATGGAATACTACTTGGTGATGAAAAAGAATAAAATCTTGTCATTTGCAACAACGTGGATGGAACTAGAATGTATTATGCTAAGCGAAATAAGTCAGTCAGAGAAAGACAGATATCATATGGTTTCACTCATATGTGGAATTTGAGAAACACAACAGATGAACATAGGGGAAGGGAAGAAAAAATAAGATAAAAACAGAGAGGGAAGCAAACAATAAGAGACTTAAATACAGAGAACAAACTGAGGGTTGCTGTAGGGGAGTTGGGTAGGGGATGGGCTAAATGGGTGTTGGGCATTAAAGAGGGCACTGGTTGGGATGAGCACTGAGTGTAATGTTTAAGAGATGAATCACTAGGTTCTACTCCTGAAGCCAAGACTACGCTGTATGTTAACTAAGTTAATTTCAATAAAAATGAAAGTTAACATACAGTGTAATAGTTTCAGGAGTGGAATTTATTGATTCATCACTTACATAAAACACCCAGTGCTTATCACAAGTACCCTCCTTAATGTCCATCATTCATTTAGCCCATCCCCTGCCCACTTACCCTTCTAGTAACTCTCAGTTTATTCTCTATGGATAGGAGTTTCTTATTGTTTGCCTCCCACTTTCTCTGTCTCTCTCTCTTTTTTTTTTTGAAAAACGATTCATTGTTAAGAGCAGTTTGCAAACCAGGTGCATCTTTAAAGATTCTCTTCTTTAAAACACTCAACTGTCACCCTTTTCAATACAGCAAAGGCAAGTGTCTGCCTATTCCAAAATGGGTTATCAAAGTTCAGATTTATTGGTTAAATTTATGTCAAGGAAAATGGATGATGTATTGTTGGTTTTCTTCCAGGTTGATCATCAATCTTAAGATTGTGTATAAGTGGCCCAAATCCTTTCATTAAAGCTTAGTGCTCAGACAAGGTGGGAGGAGAGACTAGGAAGAGGGGAGGGGAGGCTGACCAAAGAAATATAACCACACCCTATACTTTTAGGAACTCCACCATTCTGAGCTAAGAAAATGTTCTTTCCCAACCCAAATGAATTTTATCCTAGGTGAGACAGAAAAATCTAAACACCTAAAAATCTAGTTTTAATCTTATTCCTGTGTAGTAATATTAGGGTATTAATGTCAGTATTTGTCTCAATCATCAGTGCGTGGTTGTGATTTTTGTTTGGTCTTTTACACAGGGACTATGAATTTTCTACATCATTTCTACATCACTAGGTGGTAGCCTTGTGAACTTATGGCCAGTTGACTATAACTTCTGTTCCCTGAGAAGTAGTATAGTCTGTTGCTTACCACAAACCCTAAGTCCAGGCCTAGGGTCTCATATAGTCTGTTGCTTACCACAAACCCTAGGCCCAGGTCTACTACCAACTAGCTTTGTGAACTTGGACAAATAGCCAGTTTCTGCCCTTCAGTTCCTCATCAGTGAAATGGAGAGACTGGAACCGAATGGGGAGGGAGATGGGAGAATTAAACAGCTTACATTTTTCTTAAGTTTATTTATTTATTTTGAGAGAGAGAGAGAGAGAGGGAGGGAGAGACATGCACAAGCAGGAGAGGGACAGAGAGAGGATGAAAGAGAGAATCCCAAGTAGGCTCCACACTGCCAGTGCAGACCCCCACATGGGGCTCCAACTCACGAACTGTGAGATCATGATCATGACCTAAGCCGAAATCAAAAGTCAGCCACTTAACCGAGTGAGCGAGCCATCCAGTCGCTCCAGCAGCTTACTTTTTATAAAGTGCTTAAAACCTTGCCTGGCATGCACAGTAAGCTTCCTGGAAGTATTAACTGTTTTCATACAGCCAAAGAGAACCCTTAGCTGGGTTTGGAATCTCCTCAGTGCAGACTCAGCATGCAACCATAGGATTGAACTGCTGACCAAAACCAAATCATTGCCTCTTGAATGCATACTTGTTATGGACTCAATGTTTGTGTCCTCCCCAAATTCATATGTTGAAACCTAATCCCCAGTGTGATGGTATTAGGAGGTAAGGCCTTTGGGAGATGATTCGGTCATAAAGATAGATCCCTCATGAATGGAATTAATGCCCTTGTAAAAGAAACCCCAGAGAGCTCCCTTGCTCTTTTGTTATGTGAGGGCACATGGAATATACTACTGTCTATGACCAGGAAACAAGTTCTCACCAGACATGGAATCTGCCAGTGCCTTGGTCTTGAACTTCCCAGCCTCCATAACTATGAAAAATAAATGTCTGTTATAAACCACCCAATCTATGGTATTCTGTTATAGCAGCCTGCATGGACTAAAACAAAACTCAAAGATCACGTTTATTAATATTGGAAACTTCTGGACAGATCTCAGGAATACTCAATTATATTTATAGAAATTAAATCCAAAGCTTCTGAGAGACCTGTAAGAGTATTCTAACAGGTACTTCCAGGTTCTTTCATTAGAGCACCATAAATTTGGGTTAAAAAATTATATAGTGCTACTTTGCTGGATAACTTACTTCATTCAAAGTCAGGTCAGTTTTGGCTAAACCTTTGGTCAGAATAGATATGGCCTAGAGCAAGGTTTATCAAGACAGAATCAGGCACAAGGATGCCTTAAATCTATTTTAACTTCTCAGGTGCTCATGTAACCTCTGATCAATTATTTCCAAGGGCTATGTTCTACCTCCTAAGACAGTCCACATCATGTTTAAAGTGACTATTAGAAATTTCTCTAAGCTAAACTAAATTTCATCTCTATTCTTTTGCTTTTTGGGGTTTCACAAAGTAGTCATTTGTATACATAATTAATACTTAGAATATTTAAAGCCAGTTAAAGTAGATTCTCCTAGGGATTATGTACTTGGATCAACTTGTAAGGTAAAACTTTCTTATAATGAAATTTACTCATGAAAATCTTCTAAGTTGCTCACAAAGTAAAATCCTATTAAAGCCTATTTTACCTCCTGGGTTGGAATACTGTTCTTTTGGCTGGTCTGCAAATGAGGTAGTTGACTGGTATTTAGGAGCCAGATCCTATGAAAAATACTTACCTTTATTCATTTGGCAGAAGGGCATATCTCTGAACTTATCCATATGACGCAACATTATGAAATATTTCTTTAGCGTTTTCTATTTTTAAAAGACCCACTTATCATCTTCAATATACTAGGTATTGTGCAAGAGTTGGAACTTGTCTCATATTCCTCACCAATAAATGTGGAAAAATAGACACCTTTTTTAACTGAATGGGGAAGCCTCTCCTGAGATGAAAATGAGATTTAAAGAGAAGATTAAGGAGAAAAAAGTATAACATGAGGGGCGCCAGGGTGGCTCAGTCAGTTGGCCGTCCGGCTTCTGCTCAGGTCATGGTCTCGCGGTTCGTGGGCTCGGGCCCCACGTTGGGCTCTGTGCTGACACCTCAGAGCCTGGAGCCTGCTTCAGATTTTGTGTCTCCCTCTTGCTCTGCCCCTCCCCTGCTTGTGCTCTGTCTCTCTCTGTCTCTTAAAGATAAATAAACATTTAAAAAAATTTTTTTAAGTATAACATGAAAGTGATACTCTACAGAGAAAAATAATTGAAAAAGATGCAAACAACTCTACTGCTGAATCTTGAAAAATGAGTTCACAAACTGTCATCTTCCTGCTTAACTTCTAACGTTATTTCACGAAAATCTGGCTAATCACTGAAGGAACAATGCTTTGCAGAAAATTCCCAGAGTATTTATTTTTAGGAATAAATTCTAAGAAACTCCAAATAATTGCCTTCCTTTAGCAAAATTAAAAAAAAAAGGTTTTCACCAGGATTAATTGCAGAGATCTTCAAGTGGACTATTCAATGAATCCTTTTAAGATGCCTATTTCTAAGGAAAGAAGTCATTCCAGAAACAGAAACTAGACTTCAGTTCTTCAGTGGCACTGAAAAATATTTTATAAGTTGTCATAAAGCAAGAGCAACAACAAAAATCTCCAAAACCAATCATAATGGGATCTTCCCAAGTGAGCCATGGCTGACAATTACATCAAGGTTTCTGATGCATCCCTTTGCCATCAGAACAGAGGTGAATTTCGTTAAAATGAAGATCAAAGTATTTCCTTGGTGAGGAAATGGGCTCATTAATGTCCAAAGATTAATGGATATTGAAGAAAATTGAAAAAGGTATTCCCATATCTTTCCTAAGATCTGGTCTGGGTAGGAAGGGCTCATAGTTAGCTGGTGTGTGCATGAACTATAGCGTTGTTTTTTTTTAAGGTAGTAGTAAAAGTACTACCTTCTGTCCAAGTGGATTCCTCTATCATTGAAGACAAACTACAATAGTTTTGCCAAAATTAGGCAATTGGAAGTGCAGAAAATATAATGTGGAACAGCACTGAATCTTAAAATCTTACTAACTGCTATTTACTTCGTGACCCTGAACAGTCATCGGCTTTCATTCCCTTTTCAATTTTAAGGGACAGGAAAGGGATCAAATAAATGTGAACTTCAAAAAGCATTGTATGAACTATAAAGGACTACAAAGATTTAGACAATTCAGAGAAAAAGTCTAGTGTGAACCTTTTATTTTGACAAAACAAATTTTTACAAATTATACACTCTAAACTCCCAAGTTTCACTCATTTAAAATATAAGAGATGAGGCATCCTGGACTCCCAAGATTTCAGGCATGAATAAAACAGTACCAGATTTTCAATTTATATAAGCTAGTTGCATTTTACATACCATAAAAGTGAAAAGAATTGTGACAAGCATTCACTAGTTTCAAATGTACCTATAAGACACGTGGGCAACTTGGGTTTTTTAACCACACAGCTTCCTATTAACAAATATCTAAGTAATTGACATATATATTTCCATTAATGGCAGACACAACTCCACAAAATCAAATTATATGAATAATTTGCTTTTAATAATCTCAACTTGGAAACTGAAAAATTAGAGGAATGTATAGTTAAGTAGCTGAAAATGTTATACTTATGGCACACAAGCACATCATGACAAGGAATGCTAGAAGTTGTTCCCCTCAGGAATGAATTTGAAAATTTAAAGTATATTTTATTGAGAAGCTAATATCCTTAGTGTGAAAATCAGGTTAAATGAAGTGTTGACTCAATCTCTAAAGATCCAGTAAATTATAGATTTTGTGCAATTAGTTACTAACATACACATTTCAAGATTAATACTGATTTCAATAGAACATTTAGATGGTTCTGAAGTATCTACTTTTTATAGTTCACTTTAACTACACATGTCAATGAAATGTAAGATTCCTCAGTGGGAAGTTATAAAGCTTGAGAGGCACTAACTACAGGTAATATGTATATGATTCAGAACAAATGGCTGCTTTTCACCTTCAAAGAGCCCCCTTTTAATTTATACAAAATTAGACTGTTTTTACCCACATGTATGCATAAAAGTGCTTGTCAAATGTACACAGTCCATTTCCATAATCCTAAAACAAAACAGGCACACAAATGGATAATAGTTTATATGTTTTATGTGAATATTTTTGATACACCTTTAAACAAATTCAATTGCTATCTAGAGAGGTGTAACAAACTTGGTACAAATTTCTTTGACTTGGGAAAGTAAAGATCTAAGAACTCTCTAAACTCTGCAATTCAGTTTGATTCATATACTGGTTCACTCACTCTGCAAGCTGTTAACTCACTCCTTAATCTCTAGAGGCTGCAGCAATTGTTTCAGCAATTATGAGAC
Organism: Panthera onca; assembly: GCF_046562875.1. Classification (NCBI taxonomy): domain Eukaryota; kingdom Metazoa; phylum Chordata; class Mammalia; order Carnivora; family Felidae; genus Panthera; species Panthera onca. The sequence continues at coordinate 89,245,540 of NC_138341.1, read as the reverse complement.
CAAAAAGACTAAGGGAGAAGGACTTGTTAGAATTAGTCTCCCACAAAATAGTTTTGAATCTAGTTACAAATTGATTTAATATGCTTGTGAGTTAAATTTTATAATAATTATAAAGACATTTACTCTAACAAATTTGAATGAAATGTAATTAAGGACTACACCCTTAATTTTAATGAAAGGCATTTTTCATTTACATACAAAGGAATTCAATAGCCAGCAGCATTTAAATAAAGATATAGTTCCATCTCTTCTCTTTTCCCTTTTATAAAGTGCTATTTTTAACTGGGTAGATTTACTATCCAGCTTTTCAGTAACTTCACTGTATGTCTCTAATAGATTCAAGGAAACACTGAAAAATTCAAAGTCCTTAGTATTAGAAATATTTGCAAACATTGCTACAAAGCACAGACTATGAATGTATTTTATGAATAAAATAAAAAGTGTACCTTATGTGAGAATCATTAAGTTGATTTAATAATTACTTCACAGAAGCATAAGCTGACTAGCATTTATACCAATTTTTGCTAGTCCTCTAAACCAGAAACAGCTTCTGTAGGCAATTCAACTCTAAGCACCACCAAATAGGGTCATGTCAAATAGAACAAATGATCCCCAGAATAAAAACTCTGACAAATTTAGACTGTTAGACTAGCAAAACAAATTACTGAGAATCAGAACCAGAGGCAACATTTTACTTAAAAGTACCATAGGTCATCAAGTGTTTTCTTTAAATAAAATTTTGTGTAGTTATTAATAATGTACCTTAACACTAAGTGCAGTGGTCTTAGAGACAGTTAAAAGAAAACCAGAGTACAGATTAACTTAAAAGTGAATGCTGCCTATTTCTTTAGTTCAGTAATTAAAGTTGAAATTGCTATTTAAAAAATAGCTGAGCACTACCTAATACAAACAGGATACCATTTTTACTCACATTATTCTGTAAATAGCTTTTTGTATTTCAACTTTGACCTGACCTTCAGTAGTATCTCTACTGTATCTACTCTAAAGGCAAATGCAATTAGTAAAAAACAAAAAACAAAAATCAGGGCAGTATGTAGTTTTGTTCACACTTAAAATTTCATTACAATTTGCATTTCTTGTCACTCTTGGAAGAGTAACCACTTTTAAAAACAGAAACATAAAAGTGTAACATTCCTTACTTTGCATGGCATCCAGTAATGGTAAAATCAAAGGATCCCTTAATCATCAATTCTGTACACCCAATTTAAATACATTTCCAGTCCTCAGAAACAGGGACTCCAGGGCAGAGGGGTGGCATATGGAAAAGAGGCCTAGGGCAAGGTTTGATGAAATCACTTGGAAATTTACTTCACCCAGAATGCTAGGTTATGGTAATTCCTCCCACCCATTCCAACTTCCCAAGCCAGAATGCAGAATTTAACCTCTTATCTGGTCTTACTTTCTTGCCTACTCCTAGTATTCTATTCCTGAAAACAAATAAACCTAGAATTTTCTAAAAGAAATTATTTTTTACCCAAATACATTGGACTTTGGTCTCAATTTGAATGAAGATGAGTGGCTTTTAAGAGCCCGGTCCTCCTCTTCCTCCTCTCCTTCCTCCAGTAGCTGCTCTGGGTCTCTGAAAGAGGGTGTAGTGTGGATGATCTGGGTTCGGAAGCGGATTTTGTTGAGTCTGGGTTTTATTCGTCCACTAGAGCTGCCGGAGGCCTTGCGACCTGGATCCTTTGCTTTGCCTCCAGCCCATCCCTCAGTCAAGTGGTGGTGGTGGTGGTGATGGTGATGGTGATGATCCCCTCCATCCTCTAAGACATGTGAGAGTTTGTAGGTGATGAGGTGTGAAGGCAGCACCTTTGAAAGCCTCCATCGCCCACCCCCGCTGCCAGTGGCACTCTCTCCATCATCCTCATCCAGGGCTCCCACCAGGTTCTTGATCTCCTCAGCGATGCTCTGACTCAGGTATTGAGAGGCCTTTTTCCCACTGTAGTCCCTAATGTCCACGTCTGCGTCGTAAGCCCCCACCAGCAACTTCACCACCTCCACGTGCCCGTGCATGGCAGCTAAGTGCAGGGCAGTGTAACCTCCGCTCGTCCTGGCGTTAATGTTCACTGGCAGCTGGTGTTTGTTAGCGAAGTTGACCAGCATGGCCAGGAGCTCCTGTCTGCCATGTTTGGCGGCCCAGTGCAGGCAGGTGAAGCCAGTTATGAAGTCCCTCTTGGCCAGCAGGCCGGGCTCACAGGTGAGCAACCCTTCCAGGCTATCCCACTTGCAGTCAGAGGCTGAGAGCATCCAGGCGTGTTCCAGAGGGTCCAGCGTCACGGAGCCGCCACCGCTGCTCTCCTCCTCTGCCGACGACGAAGCGACGGATGCGCTGTCTGAGTCGCCCCCGCCTTTGCCGCGTCCTCCCCCAGAGGAGGTCCCCGCGCTGCTGCCCCCAGGACAGACGCTCCTCTTCAGCTGCGGTGAGCTGCCCATCACAAGGTCCCTAAGGTTCTGGCGCGTAGATTTTGGGGTGGTGACGCCACCGCCGGGGGAGCTGCCCGCGTCCGTCTCCTCGCAGCCATGGGGTGGGGGCTCTAGGTCCTCGCTGGGCCCGGGGTCCGGTCCCCGGGGGGAAGGCTGGACCTCGCGCTGAGAGCTTTTCCTCCGGGCCCCGCCGCTCAGTGGCGGCCCGCTCAGGGTGTCGCCAGTGAGGCTTGGCGGCCCAAGCGCGGCAGCCGGTGTCTCCCCATGGCTCTGCTCGCAGTCTGGACCCGAGGACGCCTCGGGAGACGCCACCTCTGGGCACAAGCCGCCTTCCTGGGTCTCGACCCGGCCGTCGGGCGTCCTTGGGGCGCCGCTACTGGACTCTGGCTCTACGGTCACCGAGATGCTGGGCAGGTCACGCGAGGGCGCAGCTTCTGACTGGGGGGGTCCCTCGCAGAACCTCTTTTTAAGGTGCACGTACTTAGAGCCGTCAGCAGGGTCGGTGCGCACCGTGGCCACGGCATTGACCAGTTCCTTGAAGAGAGCGCGGGCGCGGGCGCGCTGCTCCGGCTCGCCGCCCAGAGAACCTCTGAAGTGCTGCACCAGCTCGGCGTGTCGGGCCCGGCCCCCGCGCTCCGCGAGGAAACGCAGCACGGCCTCTGGGCTGAGCTCCACGGGCCCCTCCATCCGTGGCCGCCCTGCTCCTCCCGCGGCGGGTGGCTCAACCCGGCCCCATCACGGCCCGCTTGAAAACACTGGCTTCTGAGGGACGTAGAGTCCAATCGCCTGGCTCCAGTGGATTCTTGCCAGAGCGTCCTCGTCAGGAGACGCCGCCACCGCCTCACTGGGGCCGCGCCCCTGGGGAACACCCCCCCCCCCCCCGACAACCCCGCCCCTACGGCTTCACCCCGCCCCCCCAAGACCGCCCACTTCCGGTCCCTGCGCTGGCCGCTAGCGCTGCTTCAGGCCGGCCGTCGGCGGGCACGCCCCCCGTCCCATGGCCCGCCCACTTCCGGCCTTAGCGCGGGCCGGCAATCACTGCACCCACTCGCCGCCTGCTGGCTGAGTATTTTTCCGCGCGTCTTCTCCTAAGGTCCTGAATCTCTTCCAGTCACTCTCCCTCCGCTCTGGTTTGTCGTCTTCTGAGGCGTCGAGGGGATACTCCTGAGAGAGGCTCCCTTCGCGCACGCGCGCAACTATTTGGCGCGGTTAATTAATGTCGCGCGCCCTGCCTGGCGGGGCCTTAGCCCTCTGGCTTTCTGCCCTCGCGTCACTGAGGCCACTAGACTTGGCCCCTCCCCTTTCCCCGGACACCCCTACCCCCCCTCTCCCGCGGAGGCTGGCCTCGCCCGTTACGCGCCCCGCGCGTTCAACTCTTCCCGGCGCCCCTTTGCTCCCTTCGCGGTCGGGACGCTACGCTCGGGGACCCGGGCTGAAACCCCACTTCGCTGAGACCCCAGCCTCCGCTCAGCTCCCGCTCGGGACCATGACCTCTGAGGTGGCGCGGCATCTGGTGAGTCCCTGTCGACTCCTCACGACCCCTCCGCTGCCAAGCGCTGCCCCCTCCACCCTGGGCCCGACTCCCCGGGCCGCCGCCCCGCCTTTCCCAGGGTCCCAGCGTAACTTCCTCAGTCCGGAGCTTGGGGCCCCCTTAACACAGTCAGGCCCCGTCCAGTCGTGGCCGGGATTGTGAGCCGCGCCGCTCCTCAGCTCCCATTGCCCTCTCGGCCGGTCATCCCCAGGCTCCCGAGGTCGGATGATCCGACCCTGCTGGGAGAAGGGATTCTCTCTTAGCGCGGGAGGCAGGGAGCGGGGCTGTTCCCGCTGCCAGAAGCGGGGGCACAGGGCGGACTCCCCAGCCTCCCGACCCCACGTTGCTGGAGTGGCTGGGAGTTTTTTGCACGGCTTCTCTGTCTAGCCAAAAGTTAAATCTGAAACAGCGGATGTGGATCCATCATTTTTGTAACGGTTTTGGAGGCACAGATTAATGCAATAGTAGTGTAATATTTTACATCTGTATACTCTTCCCTTAGTCTTTACGATTTGAGCCTTTTTTTGTTTTTGTTTTTTTGCTTTGGCACCCTTGAACCTTAAAATGATGTATGTGACAAATTTGTTCAATGTTTTATACTTTTTTTTTTTTTTTTTTTTTTTTTTACTTTAGAGGGAGAGAGAGCAGGGGAGAGGAGCAGGGAGAGAGAATCTTACCCAGACACCCTGCTCAGCTCTGGCCCGAGGCAGAACTGGATTCCAGGACCCTGGAATCATGACCAGAGAGGAAGAGTGGCATGCTCAACCACTGAGCCACCCAGGCACCCACAATATTTTATACTTTTAAAATCACTTATATATTTACCTCACTTGATATAGTAAGCCAGTGGTTCCCAAAGTGTGGTCACAATTATTTTTGTAACAATACCAAGCTGTTATTTGCCTTTTTCACACTCTTGCTGTTATGAGTGTAAAACGAGTTTTCCAGAGGCTACATGATGTGGAATGACCTCACCATTCTGAGGGCTAATGTGTATACTTGTCCTTTAAAAAAATTTTGTTTAGAGGTGCCTGGGTGGCTCAGTCTCTGGGACTCTTGGTTTCATCTCAGGTCATGATCTCATGGTTGTCCGCCCCACCCCCCCCCCCACCCCCCCCCCCACCCCCCCTTCCGTGTTGGGCTCTGCACTGACAGCATGGACCCTGCTTCGGATTCTGTCTCTCTCTTCCCCTCCCCTGCTTGCTGTTTTTGTTTCTCTCTCAAAATAAATAAACTTAAAAAAATAAGAAATTTCTGTTTTAATTAATAACACTGTAAATATTAATGGTTGTAAGCCAGGTAAGCAAAAGCTCTATGTGGGCCCGAGACCAAAAAGTTTGGGAATTACTGGTCTAAGCTCTTAAATTAGATTGTAGAAACAGAGTTCAGATTGTAGCCTGAGAGATTAGGTGATGTGTGGAAGGTTACACAGCCAGTTTCTTTGATACATCCTGGACAAGGATTTTTCTCCCTGATTCAGCCCAGGTCTCTGGACACTCTAGTCACATGTTTAGAGAAATATCAGTTTTTCTGTCTGAACTGCATTACAGTTGCTTTGTGTGCATGTGTGGGTGAGGAAAATATTTTATAAACTCATTCACAGTCATCTTCAGAATTAAACTTGAGCTGAAGAGATCACTTCATTTAATTGGTGTTGGATTGCTTGTCAACTGCTGTACTTATTTTGCAATAGTAAGTGTACTTTTATTTTCTAATTAAACTTTTTATTTTGAAGTAATTGAAGATTCAGGTGCAGTCTTGCAGTTAAGAGATAATGAGATCCTCTGTACCATTTATCCAGTTTTTTTTTAATAATAACATCTTGTAAAACCATAGTACAAGACCACAACCAGGACGTTGCCATTGATACTGTGAAGGTAAATTTCCATCATCACAGCATCCCACAGGTTTCCCTTTTATACCACATCCACTTCATTTCCACCTCACTTCCTCCTTAACCCGTGACAACCACTAATCTCTTTTTAATTTCTATAATTTTCTCATTTCAAGACTGTTATATAATGGACTCATATAGTATATAACCTTTTGGAATTGGATTTTTTTTCATGGAGCAAAATTCTCTGGAGCTTTCATCCAGGTTGTTGGATGTGTCATTGAGTTGCTCCTTTTAATTGCTGAGTAGTATTCCATGGTATGGATATACCACCTTTGTTTGAAGGACATCTGGTAGTTCCATTGTTGGGCTACTATGAAGGAGGCTTCTATAAACATTCCAGTATAGTAATATATAATGTCACCTAATGAAAACATAAGTCTTCAGTGGATGGAACTGGAGGGTATTATGCTAAGTGAAGTAAGTAAGGCAGAGAAAGACAGATACCATATGTTTTCACTACTTAACAGAAGACCATGAGGGAGGGGAAGGGGAAAAAAAAAGTTAGAGGGAGGGAGGGAGGCAAACCATAAGAGACTCTTAAATATTGAGAACAAGCTGAGGGCTGAGTGGGGAAAGTAGGGGATGGGCATTGAGGAGGGCACCTGTTGGGATGAGCACTGGGTGTTGTATGGAAACCAATCTGACAATAAATTATATTTAGTATATATATAAAAAAAGAAAACATAAGTCTTCAATCCTCTGGGATAAATTGCCAGGAGTGTAGTTGCTGGGTCACATGGCAGTTGCATGTTTAGTTTTAATGAGAAACTGCTAAACTGTTTCCCAGAGTTTCTGTACTGTTTTCCATTCCCACCAGAGATGTTATGAGGGATCATCAGCATTTAGTGTTCCTATTTTTTATTTAGACGTTCTGATAGGTATATATGTATGTATGTATCACAGGTATGTGGTTTTAATTTGCATTTCCCTAGTGGCTAATGATATTAGCATCTTTTCATGGGCTTGTCATCTGCATATTCTCAAGTGAAATGTCTCTTCATTTCTTTAGCCCATTTTTGAATTGGATTTTGTTTACTGTTGATTTTAGAGTTTTCTTTTTAAATATGTTCTGGATGCTAGTCCTTTCTTGATACATAGTTTGCAAATGTTTTCTCAGTCTGTTGTGTTGTTGTTGTTGTTGTTGTTGTTGTTTCATCCTCTTAACAGAGTCTTTTGCAGAGCAAAAATTTTCAATTTCGATTAAATCTATTTTATGTTTTTCCTCCTATGGATTATACTTTTGGTGTCAAGTCTAAGAGCTCATTGCCTAACCCTAGATCTCAAACGTTTTCTTATTTTTCTCCTAAAAGTTTTGTGGTTTGTGTTTTACATTTAAGCCCATGACCCATTTTGAGTTAATTTTTGTATAAGGTATAAGACTTAGATCAAGTGTAACTTTTTGGCCTATGGATGCTCCAATACCGTTTATTGAAAATGTTGTCTATCCTCTATTGAATTGCTTTTGCCCTTTGCCAAAAAACCATTTGAACATACCTGTGTGGATCTATTTCTGGGTTCCCTATTAGCACTAGCACATAGTCTTGATTCTTGTAGCTATGTAAGTTTTGAAATAGAGTAGACTTATTCCTCTCACTTTATTCTTATTTTTTCAGAAATTATTTTGGCTATTCTAGTTACTGTGCCTTTCATTATAAGTTTTAGAATAGTCTTGTCTATATCTACAGAGAATTTTGGTAGGATTTTGATAGGAATTGTATTAAATCTGTATATCAATTTAGGGAGAATTGAAGTCTCTACTATGTTGAATCTTCCAATTTATAGACATGGTATCTCTTCCAATTTCTTTATATTTTCTTTCATTTCTTTCATCAGCATTATGTAGTTTTCAGCATACAAGTCCTGTATGTTTTACTAGATTTAAACCCATTTCATTTTTTAAGCAATTGTAAATTGTATTGCATTTTTAATTTTATTGTCCACATATTCAGTGTTAACATGTGGAAATACAGTTGATTTTTGTATGTTTATCTTGTATCCTTTGACCTTACTGAATTCATTTATTCTAGGAACTGGGATTCCTCCTAGATTCCTTGGGATTTTCTTCATAGAAAATCTTGTCATTTACACATAGAGACAGTTTTATTTCTTTCTTTCTAGTCTGTTTGCCTCTTGCTGCCTTATTTATGCTGGTTAGGACTTGTAACATTATTTGAATAAGAGTGGTGAGAACAGACATACTTGCTTTGTTTGTGATGGGGGGAAAACATTCAGTCTTTTATCACAGATGTAGATTTTTTTGTAGATGTTCTATCAAATTCACGAGGGATTTTGGTCTGTAGGTTTTTGTATTGTCTTTATTTAGTTTGGTATCAGGGTAATAATAGTTTCATAAAATTAATTGGGAAGTGTTCCCTCCTTTTTCTGGAAGAGACTGTATGTATAGTATTGGTGTTAATTCTTCCTTAAATGTTTGATAGACTTCTTTAGTGAAACCATCTGGGCGTGGAGATTTCTTTTTTATAGTTTTAAAATTACAAATTTAATTTCCTTAGTTGTTATGTGGCTATTAATATTATTTCATATTGGGTGAGTTGTGGTAGTGGGTGGTTTTGTGATCCATTCCTTCTAAGTTGTTATTTTTATGTGTATGAAGTTGTTAATAATATTCCCTTATATTGATGTCTTTGGGGCCTGTAATAATATTCCCTGTTCCATTTCTTTTTTTTTTTTTGAATTTTAATGTTTTATTTGTGTGAGAGAGAAAGGATGTGGGTGGAGGGGAGGGGCAGAGAGAAGGGGGTGGAGTGGGGACAGAGGATCTGAAGCTGGCTCTGCACTGTCAGCAGAGAGCCTGGATGCTGGGCCTGAACTCAGAGTGTGAGGTCTTGACCTGAGCCAAGTCAGACACTTAACCACCTGAGCCACCCAGGCATCCCTCCCTGTTCCATTCCTAATAGGGTTATATTGTGTCTTCTGCCTTTCTTGGTCAGTCTTGTTAGAAGTTTGTCAATTTCATTCATCTTTTCAAAGAACCTGCTTTGTTTCATTGATTTTTCTCTGTTGTTTTTCTATTTTATTTATTTATTCATTTATTTTAAAGTTTATTTTGAGAGAGAGAGAGAGAGCAGGAGCAGGGGAGGGCAGAGAGAGAGAGGGAGACAGAGGATCTGAAGCAGGCTCTGTGCCTGATGCAGGGCTTGATATCACAAACCGTTAGATCATAACCTGAGCGGAAGTCTGATGCTTAACTGAGCCACCCAGGTGCCCTTGTTTTTCTGTTTTAAATATAACTGATTTATGATCTTTATTTCCTTTCATTTGCTTGTTTTCGGTTTATTTTGCTCTTTTTCTAAGTTTTTACGGCAGACCTCAGATCATTGATTTGAGACTTCCTCGTTTCTAATATATGGACTTGATGGTGTGAACTTTCCTCACAGCATGGCTTTAGCTGTGTCCCACAAATTTGGGTATGTTTTATTTTCATTTTCATTCTACCTTTATTATTTAAAGAGTTATATTAAATCTCGCTTGATACTCAGGTTTCCAGGTTTTTTTTGTTTTGTTTTTTTTAAGAGAAGAGGACATCAAGACTCTGAAAGTTTTGTATTTTGCTGATGGAATCATAGCTGGTGATGGTGAGATCTGCTCTTGGCATATTGTTTCTGCCAGTCTCCAGGATGCCCCTTATTAGTAATTGCATAAGTTTTATTTCAAAAGATCTTGACTATATAGTTATATATTGCTGACTGCGATAATAGATCTTGAAATAACATTAACTACCTTTTCCTTTCTCCTGAGAAAAGCACCTATAAATTCCCACTTACGAAAACTTTTAAATGGTATCCATATTTTTTCAGTTCTTATCTGTATTTGTCATTTCCTCTTTCAGCTGCAATGCTTCAGAACTCTTATGTTTCTTTTTTAGTTATCTTTCAGTGAGGATGTTTGTATCTTAGAGGCTCATTTTATTTTCCATTTCAAAGTTGTGATTCTTAATTCTTTACTTTCACGTCTTGGAATTAATGACCACCTCAGTGCCTTGATGTATTTTCATTTCGTCATCTGGAGAGACTTCTTTCCTACTGATCCATATCCTATAATCATTATGGGATAATGAAAGACCAAGTTCCTTTCTCACCTTCTCTAAAACTTTTCCAGAGAATTCTAATCCTCGACAATCTGTCATACTACTTGTTTGCCACTTAGTCACATGCTACCTTGTAATACTTCCTAACTTATGTTTGTATTGTTACTTAACTTTTTGCATCAATTAAATTTTAATGAGCCTTGCATTTTCCCCCTCTATTAAATGATCTGTCTTCAGGAAGAGAGCCTGTAATATTCTTTGTATCCTTCATACCATGATTTTATATTGTTTAGGACAGATGTTGATTACATTTTATATGGAAAATAAGTTCACCTTGAATCATTTTATTCTTGTTCAATGTTAAATGCTTAAATTATGAATTCTTGTAGGTAGCCAGGAGCTATTTCTTAGTCTACATTTATGCTTTCATGAAGCTCCACCTTCATCCAGGCTGGACACAGATAGTGTCATATCTTTTAGGTATTTCCAGACTGATTTTGATCCTAACATAGTCCCAGACTATACCTATTTGTACTGGTATGTATGTATGTATTTCAGTGTGTGGAAGAGGAGGAAGAAGAAGGGTGCTTTTAAAATTTTATATTTTACTACAAATAGATTTTCTCTCTTTAGGAATATGTATCAGACCTCATTTTTAATCATATTAAATATAGCTTTCTCTGCTTAAGATTTTAAGTATTCCTAATATAAAATACCTGATTCTAAAAGCTCTTTTACTGGGAACTTTAATTTTTACAATTTCTTGTCATTTATTGGAAGGAAATTTGATTTAGATGGTGCTGTATTTTAAAAATTTACTTAACACCTTGTAAGATATGTATCTACTACTGGTTTGAAGATCAGGGAAGTAGGAATCACATTTATAGTCTCAATAACATAAATAAAAGATTAAAAACTCATTTTAAATACCTTTAAAATAAATATTATGATGTAGTAGACTGGGATATAGCATTTAGATTTTGTTAGTATTACCTTTAGTAAATATGCATGTTGTGCTCTAATATTCTTCCCATTTTTGAAAATTTGTCTTTGGCAGTTACACTTATTTGAAATTAACTGCTCTTTTTTGCATTTCTTAGCAAGTATAGAGATTTTTCTTTTTTTTTTAAGTTTTTTTTTATTTTGAGAAAGGGGGGCCATGCGTGGGTGAGGGGCAGAGATAGAGGGGGAGGATCCCAAGCAGGCTCCACATTGATAGCTCAGAGCCTGATGAGGGGCTTAAACCCAAAAATGCAAGATCATGACCTGAGCCAAAATCAAGAGTCGAACGCTTAATGGAATGAGCCACCCAGGTACCCCAGTCTAGAGATTTTTCATTGAGGATTTAGCTAAAATAGTTTAAGTATAGTAGAACTCAAAGTTCATTCCAGAACATCTTCTTCTTTTTTTTTCTTAGGAAGACGTCTTTATTGCTAAATTTAATGGACACATTTTATTAGTTATTTAATATTTCAGAATTTCTTGTTGCTGGTCCCTTCTTTAAAACAATTCCTCCCCCTTCAAGATGTCGTAACTGTAGGATTTTCTTTCTGTTTTCTTTTTTAAAAAAATTATTTCCTTATGTTTTAAATTTTATTTATTTATTTATTTATTTATTTATTTATTTATTTTTATATATGAAATTTATTGTCAAATTGGTTTCCATACAACACCCAGTGCTCATCCCAACAGGTGCCCTCCTCAATGCCCATCACCCACTTTCCCCTCCTTCCTACCCCCCCCATCAACCCTCAGTTTTTAAGAGTCTCTTATGGTTTGGCTCCCTCCCTTCTAACTTTTTTTTTTTCCTTCCCCTTCCCCCATGGTCTTCTGTTAAGTTTCTCAGGATCCACATATGAGTGAAAACATATGGTATCTGTCTTTCTCTGTATGACTTATTTCACTTAGCATAACACTCTCTAGTTCCATCCATGTTGCTACAAGAGGCCATATTTCATTCTTTCTCATTGCCCAGTATTATTCCATTGCTTCTTTTAAAGGTGAATTTTGTTTGCCAGTCTTTTTTTTTTTTAGAGAGAGAGAGAGGGAGAGAGAGCAAGCACGAGCTGAGGAGAGGGGCAGAGGGAGAGAGAGAATCTCAAGTGGGCTCCATGTTCAGCTCAGAGCCCCAGTCAGGGCTATATCCCATGACCCTGGGATCACAACCTCAGCCGAAATCAAGAGTTGGATGCTCAACTGACTGAGCCACTCAGGCACCCCTCCCTTGTTTGCCAGTCTTAAAGTTGTTCAGTATTATATTTTGGCAGCCCCCTTTTCCTTCTCTGTTTTGTTCAATTTAAATAATGTTACGTCAGATGTACAGGTTTCCCTTTGGCTCCCTATAAACCATATTATCATAGACAAATGAAGGTGTGTGATTACAGTTTTACCTAGAGAAGTCTTGAGTCCTGGAACAGTGCCAGGTGTCTTAGTACATGATCCCTTTAGACCTTGGTTTGAAGAAACATGGTTACCATATTCTCTCAGTAACCATGAATTGATTACATTGGGAATTCTAGAATTTTCAGTTTCTTTCAGTCTGTTTTTTCAGACACTAGATCATTTTAAGTTACAGAGTAAATAAATTGTTGGGGCAAATTTTAAAAAGTGAACTGGGTATTGAGGCTAGAAAGGAAGGTAAAGGCAAACAGCATGTGAAAGATTTTTGAAATGTATCCTAAGGGAGATACAAGCTGAGGAGAAGGACCCTAGGCTTTAGAATTTCACTTCTACGTCTTTCTCTTATAGGGGAAGATGCTTGAAAACTGAAGTGACAGGAAGTGGTAGTTTCTGTGATAGGAACATGGGAGAGCTAAGGCTGTAGAACCTCTATTAGGGGAGAGGGATAAAGATATACCCTCTCAGCCAAGTTCCATTTAATGCTGTCCCAGGTCTTTTTCCATTTAAGGAATCCTACATAATCTGATACTAAACCTGAGACAACTGACAGATGTAAAAAAGTAAATATATGGCAGTATTTTAGAGATTGCATAGTCATCATTTAGTTAACAAAAGATAGGTCCCAGAAATGCTTATGACCAGACGTAGAAATTAGATAGGAGACACAGGATTATTTGCTGGAATATCAGACTTGAGTAATGTATTAAATTGAAAAATAAACTAAAATAATGCCATATGTTGAACAAAGTAATATATACATAGGAAGAAGAAGGGGCTACCATTGGGAAAGAAAAGTTAATTGTGTTTGAGATTTGGATGTGGGGTAAGACCAGGAGGATGATCTGGCCCTGCAGGTCCTTGCCAGGCATAATGGGTGCTCTAGCCCCTTCAAACTAGTTTCAGACAGCCTATTGTCATATGACCCAGGGATTTACCAAAGAGAAGATGGGAGAACCATGAGACATCTTCTCTGATCTCCTTTTACCTCTCCTCTTAAGAACTAGGTCAAGTTTATCCTACCTTCTGTGTGAGCTATGCTTATAGAGACAGCAAAGAGTCCTGTTATTCTGTTTATTATGATATGTGTAGAAAGGTATTTTGTGAGTCATCTGTATGCTGTTTTTTTCATAGATGAATATAAAATGTGCACAGCAATATTTTCCTTAGTTGAATGTATACCTTTTAGCTGGAATGTTACTTTGCACTGCGGATTAAGCCAGAGATGATTGAATCAGTTTTGAAAATAAAAAGATATCTTTGTTGTTTTTTTTTAAATGTTTATTTATTTATTTTGAGAGAGAGTGAGAGCGAGTGGGGGGAGGGGCAGAGAGAGAGGGAGGAAGAATCCCAAGCAGGCTCTGCACTGACAGTGTGGAGCCCGAGGGAGGGCTCACGAACTGTGAGATCATGACCTGAGCCAAAATCAAGACTTGGATGCTTAACCAACTAAGCCACCCAGATGCCTGAACATGAGATGCCTTTTAATTGTATTTACCAATCAAGAGAAAATTCACTTAAAATTTTTTAAGGTTTTTTTTTTTTTAAAAACTAAAGTGAACTTTACCCATTATTTTCAATTTCTTTGTACATACTTTTACTTTTTTTAGTGGTCTAGTAATCTTTAAAGATCTTTGCAAAAGTTAAAGTATTCAAGATACATTTTTATATGGTTTTCTCCTTTGCTGCTTTGAGTAAATCCACTGGGGTAATTGGATAATACCAAATGCTAAAGTGCATTCACTGTGACAAGTACTTTAGTTGTAATATCACATTTATCTTCCCAACCCTAGGAGCTCAGAACTGTTATTTTCATTTTGGAGGGATGAGGCTTAACTTTCTCAAATTTTGCTGAGAAGTCTTGTTTTGTTTATGTTGTTGTTGTACCTCCTTGTCCCAGGCCCTCCTACATGGCTTTGGCAGTTATTTAGTGCTCCAACAGTTTGCGTCTGTTGCCACCATAAGCAATTAATTCTAACAGCCTTCTTAAGCCATACATTTATACTGATGTCATGTCAATTCTTCTCTACTGTGACATGGGCCATTGAGATCATTTCTAGGGGATCTCTGTTTTGGGAGAAGACAGGCTGCTTGTCATATGGTAACAGAGATTCTGTTGTATAGAAAAGAAATCTAATTTGCAGTTTCCACCTAACTCTGAGAGCCAAAAGAACTTCATACTGAATTGTAATTTGAGCAATTGGAGAAAATATTTTAATCTCCTTTTGCATTTGCTTATTTTGGTGTATATTTACTTTTTTATTGCTGCTTACAAATTATCATTTGTTGTCTCAATGACCTAGTTTATCCTCACATATTCTAAGTTTTTGTTAGCTTCTGCTTTCTCGTGAATTGATTACTTATGTTTAGTTAGAAAATTTTGTTATATCTTCATAAATTAAGCTTTTTTATTGAGGTATAATTTATGTGTAGTGAAATTTACCCTTTTTTATTATAAAGTCTTAGGAGTTTTGATGAACACATATAGTTGTGTGTAACTACAACTATAATCAAAGATATAGAACATTTCTATCACCATTTCCATCCCCTGTTACTCCTTTGTGCTTCTTTGTAGTCCTCCTCCATCTCTGACAATCACTGATCAGTTTTCTGCTCCTGTTGTTTTGCCTTTACCAAAGTGTCCTACATATGGAATTATTGTAGCCTTGAGCTGGCTTCTTTCACTGAAAGCAATACTTTTGAGATTTGTCCATGTTGTTGCATGTTCCTTTTTATTGCTGAGTAGTACTCCATTGTATGGATGTATCACAGTTGAGTTTGTTCATTCTTTATTTGAGGAATACTTGGGCTGTTTCCAGTTTTTAACAGTTTTGAATAAAATCACTGTGTACATTCACATACAGGCTTTTATGTGAATATAAGTTTTTTACTTCATCTGGGTTGATATCTAGGAGTAAGATTGCTGAGTAGAATGGTAGGTATGTATTTAAGAAGCTGTCAAACTGTTTTCCGAAATGTTTGTACCAATTTGCCTTCCTAACATTAATGACTGAGAACCCTTGTTGCTCTGCATCTTTGCCAGTATTGTTAGTTTTTTAAAAAGTCATTTTTATAGGTATATAGTCATATCTTGTAATTTATTTGGCTTTATCTAATGAGTGATGATGTTGAGCTACTGTCATTTGCTTATTTGCCATCTCTGTATTCCTGGTGAAGTATCTGTTCAAATATTTTCCCATTTTTAAAATTAAGTTATTGTATAATTATTGAGTTGTACAAGTTTTAAAAAGATACGTTTTTCATATTCCTTTATGATATAAATAATTTACAAATGTTTTATCAATCAAAGTATGTGTCTTGAGTTTTCATTCTCTTAACAGTGTCTTGAAGAGCAGAAGCTTTTTTGGTTTATTAGGTTCAATTTATCATTTTTTTCTTTTATGGATCATGCTTTTGGTGTGGTAGCTAAGAAGTTTTTGTCTAACCTAAGGCCACAAGGTTTTATGTATACAATCTGTTTTGAGTTAATTTTTGTATATGTTACCAGGTTCCTTTTTTGTTTTTGTTTTTGTTTTTTGGGGGGAGATATTGGAATCTTAATTATTCTGGCACCATTTAAAAATTTTTTTTTTAATGTTTATTTTTTTTTGAGAGACAGAGACAGAGTGCAAGTGAGCGAGGGGCAGAGAGAGAGAGAGAGAGAGAGAGAGAGAGAGAGAATCCAAAGCAGACTCCAGACTCTGAGCTGTCAGTGCAGAGCCTGATGTGGGGCTTGAATTCATGGACTTCGATATCATGACCTGAACTCAAATCTGATGCTTAACTAACTGAGCCACCCAGGCGTCCCTCTGGTACCATTTTTAAAAAACACTATCCTTTCCACATTGAATTGCATTTGCACCTTGTTGGAAATCTACCTCCCCCTCTCCTTTGACTGCTCTGGCTCACATCACTCTCTTTCCTTCATGATATTGACCACACTTTGCTTTCTTGTTTAACTGCCTCCTCTTCATTAAGCTCCTTGAGAGGAGGAGGTTTTGTATGGGACCAAGGATAGAAAGGGTATCCAAGCAGAGGTAATGATAATTGCTGGGGTAGAAATTTGGCATGTCTGAAAACATGCCAAAAGGGGTCATCAAAAACAACATGAAGCTGCAGAAATAGATGGTGGTCAAATCCTGTAGGGCCTTAGTGAGGCCATAGTACCAAAGGAGACTATGGTCTAGGACAAAAGGATTGGCATAGAGAGGGAACAGGGCATCATCACACTGCGATACTCCTTTTTGCCAAAGTGTATAAAAGAGCGGCAATAAAAAATTTCATTTATTTATTACCTGTGTCATGTTTCACAGCTCCCTAAAGAGTTCTGCCCACTGCTTTTCTTGGGTTAAAATGGATTAAGCCTTCCTTACGTATTGGTTATTTTAGTCAGAATATAGTAATGTTTTACTAAATTTACATGTGACTAAACTTTTCCCAGAGGAGATTTGCGAGAGCTACGTTTCAAGGATTCCTGTCACTAATGGATACCTCTTGTAGCACAAAACCTGGAGATGGCCTGGTTGACCCTTTACTCCTCATTGCCACTTCCAGATCATTCTCCTCTCCTCCCTAAACATTCTCTCGTGACTTTCAATCAGCTATCCCACTGTATACTCACTATCTCTCTGTTACATTCATCTCTGAAACTTATCTGCCTCCATGCTTGATGGTGTAGGTACTGGCTCCCTGTGATTCTCCAACATTAGATCTGTGGTAATTCTATGGGATTTCAGTATCCACATGGATTATCCTTTCAGTACCCTGCCTTTCAGTTTTTGGCCTCTTCTCCTTCAATGTCTTGTATTCTGTTCCCTGCTTTCACCTGTCCTTCTTGTGGTTAATATCTTGACCTTGTTATTCCCTGTAAATGCGGCCCCTCCAGGCAGTCCACTCAGCCACACCTCCTACCTTTTCTGTTTACTCCCTGTGGTACCAAGTCCCACAATTCTTTGACCTGACCTGTTGTTCCTACTACCTTTTCCCTTCCTTCATGTCTTCCATGCTCTTTCCCCTTTTTGCCCAGTTGTAAGTCCTTCCTCATAACATTTATAGTCATTTCCTTGCGTGTCTCAGTTCCCTTCCTTGCTTCATCATTCTCCACTGGCAAAAGCCACACACAGTGAAATTATACTATCTCCAGACTCTGCTCATGCAGCCTCACAGCTGAATAAGATTGAGGGTAATCATGCTGAATGGTCTCACTCTTAAGTCATGACCACTGGACTCCGGAGGCCTTGGTGCTGCCTGAAAATTGTACCACATTTTCTTCATTTATTTGCCCTCTAATTCTTCTAGATTAAGGATCTTCTAGATTAAGGGTTTTCTTTATAGGGTCAAATAGTATTTTCAGCGTTGTAAGCCAGATGGTCTCTCACAACTATGCAACTCTGTTGTGGCCTGAAAACAACCACACACAATATGTAAAGGAATGATAGTGGCATACTCTCTCCTCCCCCAAAGGCTTTCTTTACCTGTCTTCCAGGATTCCACATATATCTGGATTTCTTTCACCCTCTTTGGCTGATCTTTCTCAGTCACTCAGACTGGTTGCTCCTCAGTTCCCCAGCCTTTAAATGTTGGAGTTCCCCCAGCGTTCACTTCTGTGATCCCTTTTCTTTTCTAAATACCTTTTACTCCGTGGGTGATTTCATCTCTTCCTGTAGCATTGACTACTTGCCATGTACTGATGACTTCAGAATTTTCACCTGTGATCTAGAGATCCTTCACTCTCAACTTGTCTATCCAGCTACCTACCTAGTACCTCCACTTCAGCATCTAATAGGCATTTCCAATTTAATATGTTTCAGAGAGAACTCCTGACCTTCCACAGTCCTCATTCTATTGTCTTCCCAGTTCCAGTAAGTGGAAGCTCCCTCCTCCATGTTGCTCAAATAAAAAACTTGGAAACCATTCTCTATATCTCTTTACATCCCACATTGAACATTCAACAAGTTCTAATTTTTTTTTAATGTTTGTTTATTTTTGAGAGAGACTGAGACAGAGCTCACGTTGGGGAGGAGCAGAGAGAGACACACACACAGAATCCAAACCAGGCTCCAGGCTCTGAGCTGTCAGCACAGATCCCAATGTGGGGCTCGAATTCACAAATGGTGAGATCATAACCTGAGCCAAAGTCGAAGTCTTAACCTACTGACCAGCCAGGTGCCTCTCAACAAGTTCTACTTTTGAGGTAGATCCAGAATTTAACCATGTCTTACCTCTTACATCATTCACATTCTGCCATGATCTCTTTTCTTGAATTAACATAGTAGCTTCTTAACCAGTCTACCTGTTTCTGTGTTGCCATTATTTTTTTGAATTTTTAAATTTTATTTAAATCCAAGTTAGTTAACATATAGTATATTAATTTCAGGAGTAGGATTTAGTGATTTATCACTTGCATATAACACCCAGTCCTCATCCCAACAAGTACTCTCCTTAGTGCCCATCACCCATTTAGCTCATTCCCCCTACCCAACACCCCTCCAGCCAGCCTCAATTTGTTCTCTGAATTTAAGAGTCTCTACAGTTTGCCTCCCTCTTTTTATCTTATTTTTCCTTCCCTTCCCCTATGTTCATCTGTTTTGTTTCTTAAATTCCACATATGAGTGAAATCATATATTTATCTTTCTCTGACTGACTTACTTCACTTAGCATAATACACTCTAGTTCCATTTGCCTTGCCATTCTTTAGTCTACTCTCAACATAGTAGCTGTAGCGAACTATTTAATACAAAGAGAAATCATGTCTTTCTTATGCTAAAAACTCTTCAAAGCCAGTCCTTACATAATTTGGCTCTCATTTCTCTCTGACCCCTCTGCATCTCCCTTCCTCCCCTGCAGCCACCAGCCACATTGGCCTCCTTGATGTTCCTCATACCAACAGCAACATCTGCCTCAGGATCCTTGCAATGGTTTAATTCCTTCTGCCTGGAATGCTCTTCCTCCAGATAGCCCCTTCATCTGCTCTCCTCCCTTAACTCCTTCAGGTCCCCTAACTCCTACGTCTTCAGGACATACTTACCACCTTTCCAGTTAGGCCTTCTCTAACCTCAGGGCACCTGGCTGGCTCAGTCAGTAGAGCATGCAACTCTTGATCTCAGGGTTTCGAGTTTGAGCCAACGTTGGATATAGAGATTACTTAAAAAAAGTAAAATCTTTAAAAACAAAACCAAAATGATCTCTCCTCACTCATGCCACCTCCACATTTCCTGTCCCCCTTTCTTGTCTTATTTTTCTTTATTGTGTTTATTATTCTCTTTTATTAGCAGTGTCTGCTTTATGCCTGTCTTTCCCTAACTGGAATGGAAGCTCCCTGATGGCCAGGACTTTTTTCTGTTTTGCTCAGTTATACTTCCCCCATACCTAGGATTGTTCCTGGAACATAGTAGTCATTCAATACATACCTTTTGAATAAATGCATTTTTATAGATATTTGAAAAATACTTATATTCTATTAGTCTCTGTTAAATTCACATAAATGATAATATTAATGGTTATCAAGAAGAAAAGGTAGTATTCTCTTCCCTCTAAGAATCAGACTCCAGGTGTTTGTCCATATGCATAAATAATCTGTAACCATGGTGTCAATACAGTTTTATATTCTTATTTTGCTACTTAATATCACATCATGTCATTAACCTTAATTTTCATAACTATCATTTCCAATTTTTTGTAAAAAAAAGTATTTCAACATAGACTTATATGGAACTTCTTCCTTTTTTTAAAAAAGATTTATCTTTTTCTGACTTGTAAAAATAGGATAATACTTTCTAAACTGCAGCCTGTTACTAGTAATATATAGCATTAACTATGTTCAGTCTAAAAATCAAGACTGACTGGCTTAGTGAGTTAGGTTAAATTTTTAGTGCTCTAAAATGTGGAAGAATTACCAATATGGATGAATTCCAGTCTTAGGGAATCAGTGGCAACTTCAAGAGAAATGGGAATTATCACTGTATTTATTTATTTATTTATTTATTTATTTATTTATTGTTAATGTTTATTTTTGAGAGAGAGACAGAGAGAGAACATGAGTGGGGGAGGAGCAGAGAGAGAGGGAGTCACAGAATCCGAAGCAGGCTCCAGGCTCTGAGCTGTCAGCATAGAGCCCAACGTGGGGCTTGAACTCAACGAACTGCAAGATCATGACTTGAGCCAAAGTTGGATGCTTAACTGACTGAGCTACCCAGGTGTCCCACCACTGTATTTATTTTTAATAATCATGTAAAAGTTACCCTAGATTAATTATACACTTGACTGAAGACTTCAGTGGTTATGTAGAATCTCCTTGAGGGATCCAGAGCGCTCATGAAAACCTTAAACTCAGTATTTCCAAAATTGCATCAAACCAGTGCTGATTTATCTCATTTTCTTTCCTGCCTCACAGTAACATCTACCAAATTACCACCTTTGAAGGTGGGCATGGCTTCACTCTAAGGCAGAGTGGATGTCCAGCCCCCTGTTTCCTTGTCCAGGCTTACCTCTTCTGTCCACCTTGCACTTAACCTTAAGCCTCCTTAGGCTTGAATGATAATGAGCTTACTGCAGTTTTCCTAGCTTTCCTAGTATACTTGCATGCTTTTGCACACATTGATTCCTCTACTTTCTTTTCCCATTTGCTAGGAATATTCCTATTTCTCCTTCAAGTCTTTGCTCAAGGCTTTTCTTGGCAGTACCTTCTCTGACCATGCAGGGTTCAGTATACCCCGAGCTACTGTGGTGTTTATAAGTTGAATGCATGTCTCCCCACAGTACTAAAATTTAAATTGCAAGGATATTGGCTTATTCACCTTTGTTATTCTGTCCTGAAGATGGAAAACCTTTTAGTAAGTATTGTGTACATTTGTGGAATAAATAAAAAGCAGTATATTGATAGTCTTCATACTGACTCCTCAGTATTCTTTTTTCCCAGATATTCCATGTCAATTTTAAGTCTTTTAATTTAATTTAATTTAATTTAATTTATTTTTTTATGTCTATTTATTTTAGAGAGAGAGACAGAATGCAAGTGGAGGAGGGGCAGAGAGAGAGGGAGACACAGAATCCAAAACAGGCTGTAGGCTTGGGTGGCTGGGCTCAAACCCACGAATCTTGAGATCATGACCTTAGCTGAAGTCAGACACTTAACTGACTGAACCCCTATTTTTTTACTTTTTAGAGAGAGTGCACACAAGCCCAGGAGAGGGACAAAAAGAGAAAGAAAGAGAATCTTAAGCAGGCTCCCCATTCAGCTCAGAGCCCGACGTGGGGCTCAGTCTCATGTCCCTGGAATCATGATCTGAACTGAAATCAAGAGTCATACTGTCAACCAACTGAGCCACCCAGGTGCCCCTAAGTCCTTCTAATGAATTTCTTCTGCCTTCCCCCCTTCTTCAGCTCCTTTTCCCATTTGCTTGCTTTTCCCATTTACTTTTCAAATTTGACTGGCTTTTTTTCATGAGTCTACATGGAACATGCTCCCTCTCCCAGGAATTCAAGCTGTCTACATTTCATTTTAATAGCCTTTGAGATTTAGTTCCAAAAAGCCTTTTCACATCAACTAGATGCAATTATGTCATGCCTGTCCTTACTTCCCCTTGTCTGAGCATGCAGTTTCCATGGCTCATTCTTCATTCTCCATATCACATACTTTTTCCTCACTGCTTGCTTATAGTTATACAGTCATAAAATCTGAGTTGAAAGAGACCTTAGAAGTTCATTATTTTTGCTTCTCACTCAGTGAAGGAATTGGCTCTGTGTGTCCAGTTGATGACTGTGTCACTGTTTAAACTCCCCCCCCCCCCCCCCCCCCGGGCCACTAACTGAATCCTTATGGGGACAGCCCATTCCACTCTTGCTAGGCAGCTCTAGTCATTCAGTAATTTCTCTTCACTGTGTCAGATTGACCTCTCTAGTCCATTCATGCATCCTAAGTTTTCCCTTGGGAACTCATTTCCCTAAAACAGACTATAGAGATGTTTGAATATACTTTGCTATCCCTTGATAGAGCAATAGGCTAAGAATGTTGGGAAAAATTCGGATTGCCTTGACTCACGCAGTGCTAGAAAATAATTTTTAGAAGGCTTAAAAACTTATGTGTAAGACATGAAACCCTTAAAGAACTTGGAAAAAATTCAGATGGATTTTTTTGAACCTCAGGGTATGAAAAGATTTTTTAAGCTTCACATTTAAGGAAGAAACCAGAAAGGAAAACATGGATTGGACTCTATGAAAATTGAAAGAGTCAGTGACAAATCAGGAAAAGATATTTGTAATACACATGAGAAGCACAGTTATATCTAACAGCTTTTGTTAATAAGAGGAACAAAAAAGGGGATACCCCGATGGGCAAATGGGGGAAAACATGAATTTAAGATTTATGAAAATATTCTGAAAAAAATACTCAAAATAGTGGACGTCAAATTAAGATGTCAGTGTTTGCCTGTGAACTTGACAAACACTTAAAAAGTGTTAATATACTGTATTGATGACTTCATAGTGAAATGAACATACAAATTTTATTTTTTGGTTTTTTTTTTGAACATACTAATTTTGGAAATGTGAGCAGGTATATAGCCTTTTTGAGGAGGAGTTTGACAATATGTTCATACCTTTGATCAGGACAATATGTTCATACCTTTGATACTAGGAATTTATCATGAGGAAATTATCAGATGTACAAAATGATTGATGTTTATACAGGTGTGTCCCCTTGGGTCCTCTGGGAAGCAGATGCTGAAGTTAAGAGTGTTAGAAATAGATTGGGAGTGAGAAGCAGGGAGGGGAGGTAATGCCTGTAGGAGACAGGGAGGAAGCAGTACTGGAAAGGAAAAGGCTTCAGGCTCTGATGCAGATTTTGACAGCTGTGAAAGGAAAGAAGCTGAAGCAGAACTTGGCAGAGAGAGCCTCAGAGGATATTCAGGTCTGGCAGTCTGGGCCAACCCAGTGGAGACCACTCTGACTGCCTGTTAGGGGGGGCTCACCTAGTGCAGAAGGGGCCAGGCCCTGACACGCTCTTTGTGCTCAGTCCTGGGCTAGGGGCTGCCAGGAAGGAGTGGTCTTGGGTGGAATACTGTGCATCCTGAAGGCTCTAAAGCTGGAAGCTATCAGCCAACTGCATTCTTTGTAGCCAAAGGGCTAGTTCTTGCTGGAAGGGAGATGTAAGTACTATACCACAAAATGGATGTTCATTGCAGTGTTATTAAAATGACATGATTAGAAATGCTATTTTTTCCTATAATAAACATAAAGTACTCCCATTTCTAATTAAGAGTAGGAAGGTAACTTCAAGATAAGATTACATTTATTATTTTAAGCAGCCATGTATTACTGTAAACTTTTGTTAACCTTGATACCCCTAATTTTTTATCACATGAACTACTATCAAGAATTTACATGTCTTGATCTTTTGAGGCTGAATATTAGACTTTGTATTTACCCTCTAACTTTTATATTTACTGGAGATGATGATAAAATTGAGGTGATATTTTGATGGGATTTAGACCACCCCAAACTGCCTTAAACTGAGACTGCCCTGGAGGAGATCCAGGTGTGCACATAGGAGGCCAATGTGTTGCTTTGCCTTACACTGCCCAGTCTCACTGGTTTCAGTTGAATTCTTTCTTTTTCCCCTGGGGTGTAATTAGCATCCACTTCTAGAATCAGGTAATGTTAGCACTTGTTTTTAGGAAAATTTTAGATCAACACTCTTAAGTTTATTTTAAAGTTTCCTTAACCTGAAGATTTAATAAAATGATTTTAATCAATGAGTCTGTGGAATCTTTCAAAGAACTCTAAGCCATACAATAGGCCTAGGTAATTATTTTGACCACTCTCTGCTTTTCGTTGTCTCTTACTTTTTTTTTTTTTTTTTTTGGTCCTAAAGGACTCCAAGAAACACACCAGGGGACAGTTTGAAAACTTTGGTTCTTTGATTAATTTCTTTTTAATATGAAATTTATTGTCAAATTGGATTCTATACAACACCCAGTGCTCATCCGAAAAGATGCCCTCCTCAATGCCCATCACCCACCCTCCCCTCCCTCCTACCCCCCATCAACCCTCAGATTGTTCTCAGTTTTTAAGAGTCTCTTATGGTTTGGCTCTCCCTCTCTAACCTTTTTTTTTTTTCCTTCCACTCCCCCATGGGTTTCTGGTAAGTTTCTCAGGATCCACATAAGAGTGAAAACATATGGTATCGTCTTTCCGTGTATGGCTTATTTCACTTAGCATAACACTCTCCAGTTCCATCCATGTTGCTACAAAAGGCCATATTTCATTCTTTCTCATTGCCACGTAGTATTCCATTGTATATATAAAGCACAATTCCTTTATCCATTCATCAGTTGATGGACATTTAGGCTCTTTCCATAATTTGGCTATTGTTGAAAGTGCTGCTGTAAACATTGGGGTACAAGTGCCCCTATGCATCAGCACTCCTGTATCCCTTGGGTAAATTCCTAGCAGTGCTATTGCTGGGTCATAGGGTAGATCTATTTTTAATTTTTTGAGGAACCTCCACAGTGTTTTCTAGAGCAGCTGCACCAGTTTTCATTTCCACCAACAGTGCAAGAGGGTTCCCGTTTCTCCACATCCTCTCCAGCATCTATAGTCTCCTGATTTGTTCATTTTAGCCACTCTGACCAGCACGAGGTGGTAATCTCAGTGTGGTTTTGATTTGTATTTCCCTGATGAGGCGTGATGTTGAGCATCTTTTCATGTGCCTGTTGGCCATCTGGATGTTTTCTTTAGAGAAGTGTCTATTCATGTCTTCTGCCCATTTCTTCACTGGATAATTTTTTTTTTCGGGTGCGGAGTTTGGTGAGTTCTTTATAAATTTTGGATACTAGTCCTTTGTCAGATAATGTTATTTGCAAATATCTTTTCCCATTCCTGCGGTTGCCTTTTAGTTTTGTTGATTGTTTCCTTTGCAGTGCAGAAGCTTTTTATCTTCATGAGGTCCTAATAGTTCATTTTTGCTTTTAATTCCCTTGCCTTTGGGGATGTGTCAAGTAAGAAATTGCTGCAGCTGAGGTCAGAGATGTTTTTTCCTGCTTCTTCTCTAGGGTTTTGATGGTTTCCTGTCTCACATTCAGGTCCTTCATCCATTTTGAGTTTATTTTTGTGAATGGTGTAAGAAAATGGTCTAGTTTCATTCTTCTGCGTGTTGCTGTCCAGTTCTCCCAGCACTATTTGTTAAAGAGACTGTCTTTTTTCCATTGGATTTTCTTTCCTGCTTTGTCAAAGATTAGCTGGCCATACTTTTGTGGGTCCAATTCTGGAGTCTCTATTCTATTCCTTGGTCTATGTGCCTGTTTTTGTGCCAATACCATGCTATCTTGATGATTACAGCTTTGTAGTAGAGGCTAAAGGCTGGGATTGTGATGCCCCCTGCTTTGGTCTTCTTCAAAATTACTTTAGCTATTCGGGGCCTTTTGTGGTTCCATGCAAGTTTTAAGATTGCTTGTTCTAGCTTCGAGAAGAATGCTGGTACAATTTTGATTGGGATTGCATTAAATGTGTAGATTGCTTTGGGTAGTATTGACATTTTAACAATATTTGTTCTTCCAATCCATGAGCACAGAATGTTTTTCCATTTCTTTATAGCTTCTTCAATTTCCTTCATAAGCTTTCTATAGTTTTCAGCATACAGATCTTTTACATCTTTGGTTAGGTTAATTCCTAGGTATTTTATGGTTCTTGGTGCAATTGTGGATGGGATCAGTTTCTTTATTTGTCTTTCTGTTGCTTCATTATTAGTGTATAAGAATGCAACTAATTTCTGTACATTGATTTTGTATCCTGAGACTTTGATTAATTTTATAAAGATAAAAATTGTGGGAAAATAAAATTAAAATGAAGCTATTAAAACCAAGTCACATTTCTTTTCCTCTAAGGCTCATTGTTATACCTAGAGAAAGGGGCAGTTTCAAGAATGTTTACAAGTAAGGAAACTTGTTATCTAATGTATTTTGTGAAAGAATCAGCAAATGTTTCCCCATAATTGGCTGATAGGAAAAAGGTCATCTACTATATGTCTCCCTAGGGACCCAGAACAATTGTGTGCCACCTCTGTTGTATTGCCGATACTCCCCAAAGTGAAATTTTGAAGAAATTTCCTTCAGCTATCTCAATGTTTTGGTACTTTTTTTCCCATGATTCATTATATATTATAACTTAAAAAAAAGTGTGTTAGACTTTGCCAGGAATTAAAGGTACTATATGTTTTTTACTTCTAGGTAGTGTATGTATAGATTTAAATATATATGTGTTTGTGAATGTATGATGTATATATGTATTTAAAACAAAGTGTAAAAGCAAACTGCATAATCAAGTGTAGGTAGTGGTTTCATTAGTCTAACTTAGGATGAGACTGTGATTGCCTGTCATGAGTTTGTGTTTCTCAGAGGTAAGTTCTTAAGGTCAGGGCTGTGTCTTACTCCTCTTGAGACCCTGGTACCCAGCACAGTGATTTACACATAGTAAGTGATCATTGATATTGCAGACTGGAATTTCACTTCCAGTTTGTTGTTTTGTTTTGTTTTGTTTTAATTTAGGTTTTGCCACTAGAAGGACTTGGTCAGCTCTTGTCCCCTTCTTATTTTACCTTCAATAATGTCCTGTTAATTTATTAAAACCTTTTTATTCTAAAACTTGTTTTGGAAATTTGACTAGTCAGGTAGCAGCAGTGGAAAATATTAAAAACAACTATTTATAATATTTTTATGTGACTCATTCATACTTCCTGATCAAAACTTTTATCCACAGAGATATTAAGTAGACTTTTTGGCAGGTATTCAGAAACACAGGAAGTGAATAATCAAAAGCAGATCTTTGAAATGAGCTTACATAAATGACAGAAAAATAACCTAGGTTTTATTAGTCAGAATTTAATGATGAACTAGTACAAAACTTATCCTGTTTTTTTAAGCAAATTTTACTTATCAACCGAATTGCTTACTAAGCAAGCATTTAACAAAAATATGCTATTCATTACATTAAAACCCTAAAGCTACTTTCTTACCATATTTTTTTTTACATCAGGAAGTAGCATTCAGCATGGGATGTTCTACACTTTTACTCGATTTATCTAAGGCAAGGCTCTCAACAGGGTCCCCAAACAGTTGTGTTCTGTGGTACTTCTTTGCCTTTACCAACAAGTGAGACTCTTGAGATAGACTCTTCAAAATTCCTCAGTCAGCTACTCATCTCTTGTCTCTAATCTGTTTCTCATCCTCCTTCATAACCTCATTCATAATTGCAAAAGGAGACAATGAACTTTTTTTTTCCCTGTACCAAACTACTGTACTCATGATTTACTTTCCCCAAATACAAAATTTTACCTCGCTCCAGTGCTTAGGGATTTTTTTCTACCCTAAATGCCACCTTCTCTCTTGGTATATATACCACTTTCCTGACTCATTTCAATATTATTGTCTTCTCTGAAAACTGCTTTGGCCTTTAATGATCTCTTTCTCCACATGTCTGTAACTACCATTGCTCTTTCCCTTAGTTCTTTCTTACTTTTCTGTTCTGGCATAGGAGAGGGACATGAGCTACTGCCTACATGCCACACAATGACCAGAGGTGAGACAGCTGGATGGAGGGAGTAAGGTGAAGTATATATATAATTAAAAAACAAAACCTTAGGCCAATTTGATGTGCTTTGTATCATTATGTAATTTTCACT
This sequence comes from Panthera onca, assembly GCF_046562875.1. Classification (NCBI taxonomy): domain Eukaryota; kingdom Metazoa; phylum Chordata; class Mammalia; order Carnivora; family Felidae; genus Panthera; species Panthera onca. The sequence goes on along the minus strand of NC_138341.1, from coordinate 89,217,549 downwards.
TTTTAAATTGTGAAAATATGGCTATTATCTGTAAGTGTTCATCACAGAGCTTTTGTTGTGTGCTTTTATATAAGGACATCTTCCAACTTACAGGAGTCATTTCATGTTGGAACAATGTGTTCAGTTGTATGTGTAGTGGTTAAGTCACAAGGCCAGCCTTCAAAAGCTTCTGTTACCCAGAATGTACAGAGGTAGATTGTTGTTAGCTTTCTGTAAAATCCAGTTATGATATATACCTGTCTATCTGTGAGATTGCATTCACAATCCCAGTGTGTGTGTGTATGGGGGCGGGTGTGTGTATGGGTGTGCATGGTGCCAGAAACACTATTTTCTTGCTACAGTGGTAAGGTTCTTCTCCCTTTCATCATATATTGTCATATACAAAACAGAATACTATACCACAGAATGAATGTAGTAGATCTACATACTAGAAGCAGTTTTCAGGAGAGATTAAGGGAAAAAAAATCACAATGCAGAGCAATAGACCACTACCATTTATATAAACAAAGACACCTGCATATTCACTTATGTTCATACATGTATGGTCTGTCTCTGGAAGTATACACAGGTTTGCTGAAGTACTAGCAAGTCAAGGGTAGGAAGGGAACTTATTTTGCAGTTTTCTTATTGGCACTGTTTGCATTTTTCTTACTATAATCCATTTTACTGCTTTTTTAAAAATGCCACATTTCCTTAGTATCTTGTGTAGTCAAAAGTAGGATAGCAGTTTTTGAGGTAGTATGGATTTGAAATTCCCACAACTTCTCTTGTACCTTTTTCCCCCCATTCCTCACTGTTGCAAACAGTGAATATGTGTTTGGTTTACAACTTGGGACAGTAGTAGAAGGAATATCTGCTTTGCAGGCAGATCAGACCTATGTCTACAGCATACTGGCTTTTATGATTTGGAGTAATTTATTTAATTTTATAGAAGCCTTGAATATGTATAGCTCAGAAAATAATAAACATAGTTAAATAAGAAAATATACTTAATGAGCTGCATAGTGATAGACATATAATAGGAATTCTATAAATGATAATTATTTCTATTTTAGTTGGATAACTAAAGGACTTGTTTAAGTTTTTTTTAATTCATTTATGTTTATTTATTTTTGAGAGAGAGAGTGACATAGTGCGAGCAGAGGACGGGCAGAGACACACACACACACACACACACACACACACACACACACACACAGAATCCAAAGCAGGCTCCAGGCTTTGAGCCATCAGCACAGAGCCCAATGTGGGGCTTGAGCCCATGAACAGTGAGATCATGACCTGCGCCGAAGTTGGATGATTGACTGAGCCACCCAGATGCCCCAGGACTTGTTCAGATTTTTAAATCACTGCTTTCTTAAATGTACTAAAATTGGATCGTTAACAATTGTATTTACTCTGGCATGCTTCTGTGGCAAGTACCTAATTTTGAATATCTCCTTGGCTCTTAGAGTATTTTTTTAGTGAAATAGCTTATTTTCCCTTTTTAATCCTGTAAAGTCTTTTAAGTAAAAGTAATGTTCTTTGTTTTCCTGGATGTAAATGGGAGTTTACTCTTTTATAATATTTTTGCATATGTGGGTAAATGTTTTAATATATATTATATATTGCATATATTTATCCAGCAAGGAAACCATGGTTTTAAACATGAGTCAAGTGTGTAGATTACAAGTGACAACTTGATGATAATGAAAATTTTTAAATTCCTTTTTAACATGGATATATTATTTAGATATAGGGTTTTTTAGAGTAATATTTTTTTTAATATATTTTTTTCTTTTTTTAGCTCTTTCAGTCTCACATGCCAACAAAAACAACTTGTCCATCCTCACAAGTATCTGATGATGAACAGAAAGTGAGTATATCTTTCAAATAGAGCCATATTGTACTCCACATACCTATAGGATTTCAAAATAACTGCTCAGAGACCTGACATTTTGTTTGTACCTTGAATGTAAATTAACTTTTATGTTGATTGAAATTGAAAATCAGTAATAGATTGAATAATTGTTGAATGTTTTCAGTGTCTCTTACTGATGTATGGGACTTGAAACAAATTAAAACTCTTGACTGCTTCCAGAGCATTCAGTAGGAGGACTAGCACTGCTTTTGCTGGGCATGCTTACAGAACTTGGTGGGTATAGAGAACTCCTTTAATGACAGGGTGTAGGAAGTCTCCAGGTGGACCTGCAGATGCCTTCCTGAGTGTGAGATCAAGCTCTTAATGCTTCCAACATTCTTCTAAGTGTGCCTGCATAAGAGGGATGTGCTTTAGTAATTCATATTAAAATATATATTAAAAAAGAGGGAGTATGTTTAACTTGGTGAAAGAGGTGAGTTGATGAGTTTTTAAATAGAAAATGGCAAAAACAAGCACAGGTAATTCAGTAAGATTAAATTATTTCCTTTAGTTCTGTGCCCATTAAGCCTCTTCTTGCTTTTCTCTCTTCCTTCACAAATGCTAAGTTCCCCATGGTTTTGATAAATTATAGTTTGACCACCAAACTACCATCCTTTTTATCTTTTTTCTCTCATTGGTAATAATGGTCTGCTCCATCTTTATTTTATCAACTTGCAAACTTTTAGAATTACTCTTTATCTGCCTTCTAACACATTGCTTTGCTGAAACTGCTGTCAATAGTCACTAGTAATCCTTTAGTGATGAATGCACTGAGTGGATTGCTTAGTCCTCATTTTCTCTGGTCCCTGTTCTTCGTTAAATTATGGTGACCACTGGCACATTTTTGAGAAGCTTCTGTTATTTTCATGACCTAACAGTCTTACAGCTGTAGAACGAGAAGGGATTCTACAGGCCATTTACTTCAAGTTTTATCTGATAAGCATGTGCTAATCAAGTAAAAACTCTAACAAGTATCTAATCTTGAATACTTTCATTACTGGGAAGCACAGTGTTTCTTCACTTTCTCTTTTTTTTTTAAATTTTTTAATGTTTATTTATTTATTTTAAATATTTTTTAAGGAAGTATGATTGACATATCAAAATTATATATATTTTTTAAAGTTTAAAGCTTTTTGTTTTTATTTTTTTATTTTATTATTTCTTTTAATGTGAAATTTATTTTTGAGGAAGAGAGAGAGAGAGACAGAGTGTGAGCAGGGGAGAGGCACAGAGAGAGGGAGACACAGAATCCGAAGCAGGCTCCCAGCTCTGAGCTGTTAGCACAGAGCCCAATGCAGGGCTGGAACTCAAGAATGGCAAGATCATGACCTAAGCCGAAGTCGGACGCTTAACCTGACTGAGGCACCCAGGTGCCACTTTACTTTCTTTTTCTTAATGATAAAGATAACATACTTATGTGACTAAAAGGGATCTAAAGGGCAGAAATGAGAATATAGTATACTAGTTTTCTATTGCCCCATAACAAATTGCCGTGAATTCAGCTTCTTAAAACGACACCTATTTATTAGCTCATAGTTCTGTAGGTTATAAGACTAGGTTGGCATAGCTTGCTTCTCTGCTCAGGGTCTCACTTAAGATGTTGGCTGGCTGGGTTCTTATTTGAAGCTCCCCTTCAGACTCTTTCAGGTTGTTGGCAGAATTTAGTTTCTTGCTGGCTGGTTGCTGTCAGCTCCTAGAGAACATTCTTATGTCCTTGCCATATGCTTCTCTGTCATTCATACAACAGGGGAGAACTAATGTCAAATCAGGTTTCAAATCCCTTTCACCTGAAAGATCCCAGTGCATTTTAAGGGCTCACCTGATTAGTTCAGACCCACCAAGGATAATCTCCCTTTCTTAGATTAACTGATTTGGGACCTTAATTACATCTGCAAAATCCCTTCATAGCAGCAGATAGTTTGCTGTTGGGTTGAAAAAATAGAAGGTTGTGAGTACACCAGAGGCCATGAATCCTGGGGTCCATCTTGGAATTCTACCTACCATATACAGTAACAAGTGAATCTTTCTCACCTCCACCTCCAAGACCACTCCCTCAACCTGCAAATCCATTCTCCATTAATAACCACTCTCATGGACATTTTCATCCATATTCATATATATGAGAAAATATGAAAAAAATAATACTTTTTTTTCTTAGTCAAATCACAGTAAAAAAAAAGTCACTTAGTTTTTGAGACTTAACCATGTTGTGGCATGTATCAGTAGTTTAGTATTCCGTTGTATGGATATACTACATTTTATTTACCCATTCAACAATTGTTGGATATTTGGGTTGTTTCTAGTTTTTGACTATTTGGACCAAAGCTTCCATGAACATTCATGTGTGTGGATGCATGTTTTTATTTATCTTGGATACCTTCAGTTAGGGATTTTTGGTTATGTATAGTAATGTGTATTTAACTTTATAAGAAAGTACTCAACTGTTATCCAAAGTGGCTGTACTGTTTTGCTTTTGTACCAGAAAATTTATCAGAGTTCCATTTGTTCTTCAGAATCTCTAATGCATGACATTATATGCCTGCTAAATTTTAGACATTTTAGTGGTTATTCAGTGGTATCTTACTGTAGTTTTAATTCACATTTGCCTGATAATGTTGCGCACTCTTTCATTCACTGATTGGCTATTTTGTTATCTCTGTTCATGTCTTTTACCCATTAAAAAAATAGATTGTTATTATTGAATCATATGTATTCTGAGTGTATGTGCTTTGTCATATATATATGTCATATATATAATATTTTCTTCCAGTCTGTGACTTACATATTCCTTGATGATCACAAGTTTTTAATATTGATAAGGTAGAAAAATATAAATAATAAGATTATCCCAATACCACACTTCCTGGTGATTGTAACTTTATGATTAGATAGTATAAATCCTTTAGCTTTGTTCTTTTCCATAATTGTTTTAGCTATTCTAAATCATCTGCATTTCCATATAAATTTTAGAATGATCTTGTCAGTTACTATATTGACAGCATGGAGTTGAGTCATTCTTTTATCCAATCTGACAATTTCCTTCTTTTAACTGAAATGTTTATATATTCACTGTCCATTATGGTAGCCACTAGCCACATGTGGCTATTTAAATTTAAATTAGTTAAATAAAATGTAAAAACCAGTTCCTCAGTTGCACTAGTCCCATTTGAAGTGTTCAATATCTGCATGTGGCTGGTGGCTACCTGTTGCATAGATCAGATACAGAACACTTCCACCATTACAGGAAGTTCATTCTATCAGATACCGTTGGTTTAGATCATTTACATTTAATTTAACTGTAGGTATAGCTAGGTTTAAGTCTGCCAATTTGCTGCTGTTTGTTTTCTCTTTGTCCCATTTGTTCTTTCATTTTTCTTCTTTTTCTGCCTTTTTTTTGGATTCGTTTTTTTTATTGCATTTCATCTTTACTATTGACTTCTTACCTATACCTCTTTGGTCTTTTATTTTTTTTTAAATAGTAGTTGATGTACGCTTTAATTTATTACACATATCTTCCAACAATATTATAATACTTCATGTATAATACAGAAACCTTACAACCATAACTGTCAATTCCCTCTGTTGTGTTGTCATTATCATACATTCTATTTCTCCATGATTCCAAATTCTGCAATATATTGTTGTTGCTTTAAATGATAATATTTTCAAGAAATTAAAACGAAAAGTTATTTTACACACATTTACATGTCATTTTTTTCTTTTGTCATTTTATTGATTATTTTCTGTGGTCTTATGCTTTGCATTGTTTTTTTGTGAGAAAACTGTAGTCATTTTATGTATTATTTGTGTGTAATATGTCTCCCCACATCTGGTTGTTCATAAAATTTTTCTTTATCCTCTTGTTGAAACATTTTGTTCTGATATGGCTAGTTGTGGGTTCCTCTGGATTTTTCCTGTTTGTAGTTTGCTGAAATTCTTGGATCTCTGAGTTCATGTTTAGAATATTGGAAAAATTTCAGTCACTGTTACTAATATATTTCTTTCCATCCTCCTCCAGTCTCTCCCCATCTGTTCTATATGATACTCCAGTTACAGGTATGTTAGACCATTTGATATCATTCCACAGTTTTTGGAGCTCTATTGCAGTTTTATCTTTTCTATGAGAGACTTTTAGCTTGGAGAAATAAAGGTATTTAGCTTGGATGATAACTATTGAAGAAATCTTTCCTTCCATTGTTTGATCTGCTGTTAATATGGTTCAGTAAGTTTTTTATTCAGATGTTGTATTTTTCCTTCCAGGAATTCCATTTGCTGACTTTTGTTGTTGAGAGCTTCTATATCTCTCTTGTAATTCTGTCATGTTAGCCACTATATCCATCTCTTTTTCCTGTAGAAAAAGAGTATAGTTTTCTTCTTCAGCATATTTATCATAGTTATTTTAAAGTTCTTATCAGCTGATTCAACATCTGGTTCATTTGTGGATCTCTTTCTGTGCTTTTTCCCCCCTTGACTGTGAATCACATTTTTCTACTTCTTCCTCTAGTAATTTTTTATTATATGTTAGATACTGTGGATAGTACATTGTGGAGGTGTTGGATTTTGTTTTCTTCTTCTGAAGAGTGTTGACCTTTGTTCTAGCAGGCAGTAAATTGCTAGGTTGTTGCATTGTTCATGTTGAACCTTGGTTATAGGCTTTTTTAGGGCAGGTCTATTTCAGCTGTGTATTAGGGAACATTTCTGATTTCTGGGATGTGATCCTTACTCCTAAAATGTAGTCCATATAGTTTTTCAATGGAAAGCCTGAAGTGTTTACTGAGCCCCTTTAACTTATAGACTTAAAATTTATGCTCCCCAGGATGGCATTCTTGAAAACTCTATATAGCTCCTTCCAATTTCCATCCCCCTCCCCCCTTTAGGCTCTTTGTGCTCCCCTTATACTCAAGTTCAGCAGTCAGCCTGAGTTTTAAGAGGAGTGTATTTGTAGATTTTAGTCCAAAATCTTCTTCCTTTCTGGAATTTTCTTCTTCAATTTTCAGCTGATCTACCTGCTCTTGTTTCCAACTGACTACTCAACCCAGTAAGACTACTACTTCCATCTTGAGGTCTATCTTCTTTGTGTAGCAGTGACTAGGTTGTGCCCTCGGAAAGACCTAGAAAATGTACATCTCACCCTACATGGTCTCCTGTTCCCAAAAGTCTCATTCCCTCTAGTGTCTATTGGCCTTTGGTTGCACTTCAGCAACTTGGAAGAATTGATTATAATTGTTAATTAGTAGGAACATTAGTGTGACATAAGTTTGCTGTCCCATTGCTGGGAGCTAAAACTGTATAATTTTGTATTGTACTTTATTCATGTAACATTTAAATTAAAATTTAAATTGCTAAATATTTATCATAAACATATTTAATCACTTTAAACATTCCATTTTATGAATGAATATGCCATAGTTTACATGATTATTTTCCTATTTTTTGGAAATCAAATATTCGTGATAAACAATGCTGGACTCTCATTGTATGAAGAAAATAAGAAATGCAGATGTGTTTTGAGGGTCTGGACACAGATTTCTCACAAATTTGCTTAACACATTTATATCTTGGTGAAGGTATAATGATCATAAAATCTTTAGTTTCTTTGATAAATTATATTTATCATTTGAAATGTGCTTATATCCTATTTTAGTAAAAGGTTTTTTTTTTTAAATTATTGCCATTGTGTTTGTTTTCTTTCAGCAAAAAAGAGAAAATACTCGTTCTTTAACTATGTCTGGCCATGTTGGTTTTGAGAGTTTGCCTGATCAGCTGGTTAATAGATCCATTCAGCAAGGCTTCTGTTTTAATATTCTCTGTGTGGGTAAGGGCCAAACTCTTCTTCTATATTATTCCTTTATATTCCTTGTGTTCTCTTCATTCTTGCAAAGAGTATGATGCTCATGTCATTAATTTGATATCATGATCGCAGATTTTTTCAGTTATTTAAATTCTATTAGTTTTTTCTTAGCTTTTCTGCTTTAAATTTTTTTTGTTCTTTAAATATTTCAGTACTTTCTTCAGAGTTCTGAGTAACTTAGCATACATACTTACTTTTATGTTCTGCTAATGACTCAGTGGACCAGCCTTTATATGTATGTCTTTCATAGACAACTCAGCCTTTGAAATGTTTGAAATATTTGGGATCCCTTGAAACCACTCTGGGAGTTCTATTTTTTTCTCATTTGTCTTAATGCACCTGTGAAGATATACCTTTGTTTCTTTCAGGGGAAACTGGAATTGGAAAGTCAACATTGATTGACACACTGTTTAATACTAATTTTGCAGACCATGAATCCTCACATTTTTTCCCACATGTTAGACTTAAAGCTCAGACATATGAACTCCATGAAAGTAATGTTCGATTGAAATTGACCATTGTGAATACAGTAGGATTTGGTGACCAAATAAACAAAGAAGAAAGGTATGTGTTTTCTTATTGTAATGAAATAAGTTTTTTCTTATTTTAAGACAATTGTCTGAGGTGCGTGCATTAAGCATCTGACTTCGGCTCAGGTCATAATCTCACAGTTTGCAAGTTAAAGCCCTGTGTCAGGCTCTGTGCTGACAGCTGACTGCCTGGAGCCTGCTTCAGATTCTGTGTCTCCCTCTCTCTGTGCCATTCCCCCACTCACGCTCTATCTTTCTCTCTTAAAAATTAGTAAAAACATTAAAAAAAAAGACATTTGTCTTGTGCCATGATTTGGTTTTCTACTATGGAAATTCAAACCCTTCCTCCCAGACTTTAATTTTTTTAATAATTCAGCTATATTTTGTTCTTAACAAATTGACATTTTCTATCCAGTTTAATTTTTTTAGAATAATTTGAATCACATTATTGAAATGTGTATTTCAGCAAAAATTATTTTAATTATTCATATGCCAATTTGGTATATAATAAGTGATTTGTACTAATTTTCAGGCAGGAAATTATTTTGTTGAGGGTAAAATAACAAGACATACAGTGGCAGATATATAATGGCCCAATCCATGGTGCTTGAATTTTTTGTGTGTGAAATTCTAACCAAATCAGCCAGGTACATTATTAAGCATTGCAGGAAAGGTCTGATATAAATAAATTATTACTTATATTTTATAGGATATCATTATTTCTCCTATGATACTATAAAGAATGATTATAGAATCTATATGAAATTTAAAGTATGAAATAGGGAAATAGATTGGAGTAAAGCAATAACATTTTGTTCTCTTTCCTTTTCAAAATGCATATATTTTCATTATTAGAGGTAATTTTTTAGTTTCCTAAAGTTTGCTTGAGAGGAGAAATATTTTGCATAATTGGCTCCCTTTATGTGACTTATGTTAGCCTATCAGCACATTTATGTGGGTTTTCTAGAGGAAGAAGATTAGTGGTAGAGTCAAAGGCCTGTGACATGTTGCTTTAAATCTTCATAATTTTTTTATAATTTTCTATGTAGACATCTTATACAGCTTTATTCAAATTTATTCTTAAATATTTGGCATTTTGATGCTTTCATAGATGATATCTTTTAGAAATACTTCACTTTCTATTTGGTGTATAGAAATATAATCGATTTTGCATATAGGGACATTTGTAAATTCTCTGATTAATTCCAAAAATTCATCTCTAAATTTGTGTAGATTTTCTATGTATGTAATGTGTAATTTCCAAATAATGACATTTATATATCTTTTTTTTCAGTTTTTTTTGTTCCTTTTAAAATAAATTTTATTGATGTATAATTTATATAGCATAAATAAAATGCACTGATTTTTTTAAGTGTACAATTCAGTTAATTTTTACACATACATGGTTTCATAACCACCACCAGGACTATAATATAGGATATATCTATAGTCTTGGGTTCTTTCCTCAGACATATATGCAGATTAGTGCTTCACCAAAGACTGGAGGGAACTGCTGTCCAGATCATTAGCACTTTTGTTGGTGCAGCTGTCTTCTGTTTAGTGTTTTTGCCTACAAATTTTATTTGCCTTGGCCTCCCTGAACTCCTGTTTCTGTCTCCTCAACTTGGTGAGCCCACCAGGCTCTGGCTCTCTTGTGCTGTGCCCTGGAAACTTATATCCAGGGAGTAAGCTGAGGGAATTATAAAGTTTTTCTCATTTATTTCCCTTCTGAATGAACACAGTTTTATACGGTGTGTTGTCCCATGTCTTGAGAGCCTTTTTCGTGTATTTTATCCAAGTTTCTAATTGTTTAGGGTGGGAGAGTAAATCCAGTCCCAGTTACTTCATCATGGCTGCAGAGAGTTTTTATTTTTTTTTCTTCCATTTTTAAAACCTGACTGCACTGGATAGAATGTACAGTATTATATTGGATAGCCAGTAGTATTAGTGGGTATCTTTGCCTTGTCCTGATGCAAAGGGAAAGCTTGATTTTTACCACGTATTATGCTTCCCTGCTTTTTTAAACATTTTAGTTGTAGTAAGGAAGTTTCATTGTATTACTGGTAAGGGCTTTTTTTTCTCATGAATAAATATTATCAGATATTATTTTGTTTATTCATTCTGTAGAAAAGAATTTACTTTCTCTTGTTTAATCTGTAGCAAGGTGAATTTTAGTAACTGATTTTTCATTGGTAAATTAGCCTTGAAATCTTAAATACCATTTTGCATACTTAAGATTATAAATTATTTTACCGATGTTTGTTTTTTTACTTTGGGTCTTATTCATTGTGTTTTTTTTTTTCTCATATGCTTGGTTATTTTTTATTGTAGGTATCATGGTCTTTGAAAAATTATTTGCAGAGATACTTTGAGGTCTAAGATGAAGATGCCTTCCTTTGAACAGATTTAGATTTGCTTATGTTATGCCCCTGTGGCATTAATACTCTGAGGATCCTTAAATCCGTTTCATGGCTAGAGGTTTTCAGTATCAAAGAGGCTGTGAACCTGGGCTGTGGATATATGTGAGGGCAGACCCTGTGGCCTCAAGTTCTCAAAGACTTTTTTTCTTCTTTCCTTTTATTTTCCCTACTTCATTTACTGCCAGGGCAACCTTCCCTGCAACAACTTGGGGGGAGAGGAGGAATTGTAGGTTAACTTCTAGTTCATTCTTAACCCTGAGGGTGTAGGCTCTCAGGATCTCAGCTCAATGTGGGGAGGCAGTCTCTTAATAGATTGCCACTTTGTGTGGGTCCTGGGCTTTGATTTCTTCTTTCTTGTCCTGTGAGTCCTTCAGAACTAAAGCTCAAGAACTAGATTGACAAGTGACCTCAGGACAAAACTAGCACTGATGCTTTTAGTGCAGGGGTTAGTAAAATTTTTCTGCAAAGTGCCAGATAGTCAATATTCCAGACTTTGCGGGACATATGGTCTCTGTCCAAACTACTCAACTCAGCCACTGTAACACAAAAGCAGCCATAGGCATTACATATACCAGTGAACAGGGCTGTGTTTCAGTGAAACTTATAATATACAAGCATCGTCTGGACTTGGCCCATTTACTACCTCTCCTCTAAGTCCTCTGCTCACCTCTCTCAGGTTCCACTCTCTTCAATTTTGACCTGGTTAATTCCTTACCATTTTATGAATATTTGGAAGTTTTCAAGGAGGTTATTTTTGTATTTTAAGCCATTGTCTTTTGTTTCACTGGAAGAATGAGTATGCAGTGTATTGGAAATGGAAACCTAAAGCAAATTACTATGGAAGAACACCTAATGGTAGACTATTTAGCAGAAAATGTTTTGGTTTACATTTTGACAAGCATAACGCAACACAGTCAGGTAGAGGACCATTTATGGCTATTAGGGCATAAAATAGGTCATATTACTCATCTCCTTCAAGTCATTAATAAAAGCTTTGGATTTTTTTATGTTAAATATGTATTTAACAAATTAATTTTTAGTATTTTATTATTTGGGGGAGGAAATCATGTTGCGTCACATTTAGACAAGTTTTCCAAGTGTAGTGTTCCTGATAGTGAATACTGGTGTTCCTAGTAGTCTCTCTGATAATGTTCAAAGTATTGTACTAAGTGTTGTGGAGAACATAGAAGATACTGTCTCTGTCCTCACATTGTTTACCATCTGTGTGGGAAGAACAAGGTATTCTATGAGATTAAAAGAGGTGATGATCCTAAAGGACTAAAAACGTCAGGCAACTTCATGGAAGAATTCAGTTCTGTGCACATGTATTGAGTATCTCAGCTGTATGAAGTACCACTCCATTTGCACTACAAAGATAATTAATAAGGTATCCAGGGAATTTGACAGAGGAACTATTTGCTGTTATTTTCACTTGGAAACCCAGATTTACTTAACTAGAATGGTTAAGAGTAGAAAGTTGAGTTGAGTAGACAGTGATTTAGCATATCAGAATGAAGTGGAACAGTCACAAACTAATGTGAATGCTGGTGCACATGCAACGTAATATGATTTGCATCTTGAAGGATGCATAGAATGAAATAGCTAGAGGAGAATTTATTTGGGCAAGGACTCAGCATAGAGTATGATGCGCTTTTAGAATTAAAAATAAAATTATGCCTGCATTACTGGTTACGTTCATTTTATATATGCATTTCCTCCTTATTATGTTGCTATTCTTCATGCCTTATGGGTCTTATTTAAGAAGGAAGAAATCATAGAATTTGACTTAGATATCTTTTAAGGTATTAGTACTCATACCTTTTATCAGTCAAATAATGTGTCATGTCCAGTTTGGTTATAGTTAGATGCCTGTCCTCATTCAGCAGTCTGGCAAGTGTGGGAATCCTTGTCAGACGTGCAGTGTGCAAATGAAGGTGAGAGTGAGTCTGTATATTCATTCTATTTCTGTAAAGCACAGGGTATACTGATGGTTTTAAAGTACTACCTTTGTATATGCATGTTCTGCACAATTTGTTTTATTACTAAAGTTCTCTGTTTAGCATAGATAGTAGCTGTTTATTAATTGGTGAAAATACACATCTTACACTTGAGAATTACATAAATATCTTATTACGGTAGCATGAATATGCTGTATTAAATATTTAAATGTTAATTTTTTCAGCTACCAACCAGTAGTTGACTACATAGATGCTCAGTTTGAGGCCTATCTCCAAGAAGAGCTAAAGATCAAGCGTTCTCTCTTTAATTACCACGATTCTCGCATCCATGTGTGCCTCTACTTCATCTCACCTACAGGTCACTCTCTGAAGACACTGGATCTCTTAACAATGAAGAGCCTTGACAGCAAGGTGGGCTTAGAAAAGGAATCAGCTTATGCTTTAATATTTATTTTGAACTATTAAAATATCTTTGTGATATGTATATATATCTTAACTTTTATTCTGTGCATTTTAAAAACATTTGATAAATTTCAATCTTAGGTTATTTTCCAGGGAAATTCAATTTGGAAGATGAACTGCAAAGAAAAATATGTTAACATAAAACTTTAGTCCTTTTTTTAGTGATTAAATTGCATGCCAGAATTTGACACTGATTTTACTTAATGATGCTATTGAGAAGAAGTTCATTGACAAAGGTTGAGATCTAATGTTTCATCATGTGTTATAGTAATTATGTTTTAATTTGAACCATACCAAGAAAAGCTAGTTTTGAACATCTGAGCAAAGAAGTGGTATATAAATTCAGGGAGCTATAAAAATAATATCCACAAATTAACTCACTTTGGGGTTTTTTTAATTCATTTTTTTTAATCTGCGTAGAAGATGGTTGAAGACTACTATCTTATTCTAAAAAAACTCCAGAGTTTTCCCATAACCTTTGATGGTGTGAGAAATGCAGTTTTCATTATCCTGCCTAATGATTTTATGAAATAGGATTCAGGGAAAAGGGCATTCTGTCCAGTACTACTCTCTATGTAGAAATCCGTGTGGAAAGCATAAAGCTGCCAGTGAGGTCATGGTACATAGATTGATTGATTTTTGACTAGTTGCACAGTCCCCTGGATTTAGCAAAAATTTGATGAAGCTTACATGATAGTCTATTCATCTGATTAGATGTTGTAACCATTTACCCAGTATTTTAATAGTTGAGTCTGATTATATGGAAACTCATAAAATCAAGCATGTGCCAGTTTGTCTTAGCTAGACAGAAGCAACATGATGTAATCTGTATAAACATTATAGAATTTGGTGTCAGTAGAGGCCGGTTTTAAATACTGGGTCTGTCCCTTAATAGCTTTGTGGTTTTTGGCAAGTTTGTTTAGCCCCCTGAGTCTCAGTTTCCTCACCTCTAAAATAAAAATTTAAGGAGAAAAATACCTACCTCAAGGGACAGATGTGAGGGTTAATTAAACTGATATCTTGTCTTTTATTCCTAAGCTTGACATGGAAAGTTATCTTATGCAAACAGTGTAAAATCTCTTTCCCTCCCAGCGACATACAAATAAATGGATATGTAGCATTCAGTCTGTGATATACCCTCCCAGTCTAATTAGAGTGATATTCTTGGCTAGGAATGTCTGAGGTACTCCCCCAACTATATTACTCATAGCATGCCCCACAGATATCCTTCCCAGGACCAGTGTCATGGCTGAGCCGGCCCTTATAGCTCTTTTACTATGATTTCAGGATGCACTTCAGCCAGATACCATCAGGGAACTTTGAAGAACAAGATCTATTACTCACAGGTCCTGGAGGGTACACAACATGTAGGAGGGCCACACAATAAAGTTGACAGTGAACCTGGGCTCTGCTTTTATTAGGGTTTAGGGTCGGGTGTCTAGGGTTTTGCGGGTTCACTCCTGGCAAATTTAAAGGATAAGAGTGGAATTAGGGCACGGGGAGGGAGAAGTGGGCTCACTCAAGTGGTCAGTTACCTGGGTAAGTCACCCAGGTTTTCTAAAAGGGGAGCTTCATGGGTGGGGGTGGCTTTGTGCTTTATTCAGTTTTGCTAGTAGCTGTGTCATACACTTGGCAATATGTTTATTCAACGTGGATGTCTTTGAAATGAGTATCTTGGCAATCAAAAGCTTAACGTTAGGCACTTACATTAGAGCATGCTTCTGCTATTTACTGTGGAAGCAATTATAAGTTATTAACTTGGCATAATTTATTGACAATCTAAGTATACAATATTGAAACCAAGAACTTGGCATCAAATTTTTATGTACTTTGATTAATTTAGCATGAAAGCTGTTTGCCCATAATTGCTGGAAAGTTTTCATGGGTAGATGAAAAAATCTTTATCTTCTGTGGAGCATATTAAGACTAATAAATCTGAATATACATAGTAAGTCACTGTGAAATTGGAGAAGAGCAAGAAATTTACGAATAGAGTACGAATTATGACTTTTACTTTTCATTCTGAAAATTACATTGATATCTCACTCTCTTGATACATATGATTAGTTAGCCTGAAGTTTTTCTCTAAAACCAACTAAATAACCAAAAAACAAAAACCCTATAAACCCTTAGATTTGTGGAGACATTAGTCTTTTGTGGGACTAATGTTGTAAAGTTAGTCCGTCTTCACAACCCCAGATTTCTTCCTCTTTGGCCAGTGATAGGGCTTTAATGCTAAGAGTGTTATTCCTTTGAGTCATGAAAACTTTCAGTTAATATTCATAAAATTTCCTTCCTTCAACATCTAGGTAGGAGTCTCTAACAACAGGGTTCAGATAGGATGTATTGATTGGGGAGAGGACCTGCTGAAATGAGGGGCGGAAGGAGAAACTCACCTGCTTCATAGTTTTGCCAAGGGATCAATTACTCTTATTATTTTTTTTTTTTTTTAACGTTTATTTATTTTTGAGACAGAGAGAGACAGAGCATGAACGGGGGAGGGTCAGAGAGAGGGAGACACAGAATCTGAAACAGGCTCCAGGCTCTGAGCTGTCAGCACAGAGCCCGACGTGGGGCTTGAACTCACGGACTGTGAGATCATGACCTGAGCTGAAGTTGGCCGCTCAACTGACTGAGCCACCCAGGCGCCCCAATTACTCTTATTATTTAGTGCTTAGATTATTAAGAAATAAAAAATTCTTAGTGAATTAAGCAGATGGTCTCAGCTTCCTGCTTACATTTTGTATGTGATAGAATTATAAGAGACGTTGAAAAAGAAAATGTAAAATTTATAACCCTAAATTCAGGTGTAAGATTAATCTTATAAGAACTCTGCATTTTAAAAGGAGTTACTATTAAGGCCAGCATCTGTAGGAATGATTGTATAGGGGAATATGGTGACAATGACAAGCCAGAGATTTTCTAGGTTAGGAGTTGGCAAGCTTTTTCTATGAAGGGCCAAGTAGTAAATAATATTTTAGGCTTTACAGGCCATATGGTCTCTGAGTTAATTGCTCATTTCTGCTATTGTAGCATGAAAGTGGTCATGGATAATATGTAAATGAGTGAGCCTGGCTGTGTTCCAGTAAATCTTTCTTTATATCAACAGGCAATGAGCTGGACCATAGTTTGTTCATCTGATTTAGGTTAAAAGTTTGTCGAGACTGAGTGGTTTTGAATGCAAAAAACATAGAATTAAAAAAATAAATCCTCAATTGTGAGATTTTGTTTTTTCTTTATTGTTGGTAGGTGAACATTATACCAGTGATTGCCAAAGCAGATATAATTTCTAAAGCTGAATTACAGAAGTTTAAGATCAAGCTCATGAGTGAATTGGTTAGCAGTGGTGTCCAGATATACCAATTCCCAACAGATGATGAAACTATTGCTAAAATCAATGCTTCAATGAATGTAAGCTCCTAGTTGAATGTTAATTCTGTTTTACATGTGAAAAGAGTAATGTATAAATGACATTCCTACTAACACACTTTCACTTGCGTCTTCTCAAAAGACTTCACACAAGGTGAATTTTCAAATGTTCAGTATAGAAAAATGTTTTATTTTCTAGAGTTGGGAAAAATATAAAGAGAATATATTTTTGAGCATATTTTCTTTACTTTTACCTAAATAGAATGATACATTAGCGAGGCTAGGGTTCTCCTTTTGTGGCACTATACTTCCTAATTGCCTTAGGAAGATGCCTTTCTATCCTGTCTTTAAAAACATGTGAAGTCTTTATACTCTCCCTTGGAATGCTTTAGAATCTTAAAACCTTTAATGATATGTTTCTAATCTGGTATTTAAGCTCATTCTCCCTTACGGTGTTACATGTACATATTAAACATTCATATAACTTTTAATTTAATATAACCAAATGTGGCTAATTTCTTTGTGTTACTTTCTCCAAGCTACTAAATTTCTTACATATCTGGTTATATTTTGAAGGGTCATGGGTTTTGGAGTTATATAGACTTAACCATATGTTCTTCTGGGAGTTATTAACCTCCCTGAGACTGTTAACTTACCTACAAAATTGGGTTAATACCTATTGTATGTGTTGTTGTGAGGAGACAGTCCTTGTTCACTGCCTAACACATTGACATTCAGTAACCCTGCAGGCTATTTCTCCTTTTCCTTTTCTGATTTTTCATTCAGATACTTTAAATATATAAAAAGCTGACTATGTAAATGAAGTGATCTCAATACCTATGTGTTATATTGTCTTCCAATCCAATTTTATTTTTTGTGCCCACTTGGAATAATTTTCCAGAAAGGCCCAATTAAGACACTGTCAGTTATTAAATATTAAACAAAACACTTAATACGTTTTATATTAGACTCTTCCCCTGTATTAATCCTCAGTTTCAGATAGACCAGTCTATTCACCGTTTCCTAAATCTAACTATTTATGTCTTTGTTCAAAATCTTCCCCTTGCCAGAGTTAGTTCTTACTCTCCTTGATCCATCTCTGGTTTAGGTTGCATCTTCTTGCTTACAATAATCCCTCACTCTTCTAAGTTTATGTAGCATTTATTGCATTTAGCATTAGTTTTGGACTTAAATATTGCTTCATATTATCATATATCTGTGCACACACTAAATATAGACATATGTTTTAGTTATGTATTTTGTGTGTGTGTGAGTATATGTACTTGTGCAATTTCCTAAACATTGTTTTTTAGAACCAAGATAATGTTGAGGGAAATTATACTAATACTAGAATTTTTTTTTGTATTCCTGTTACGTAATACCTTGCATGTGGGGGATGCTCAATAAATAATTTTCTTTATAGGGCCTAAAATTTACTCTTAGAGAACAATTGGCACATATTCACTGCCAAGTTTTAAAATTGGAGGCATAGCAGGTCATTTGATTTTAATAACTTCATTATTTAGTAAATTTTCTCTAATCTGTTATTTTTATAAAACTTGTTTTAGTTAGGCATTTATCACAGTAATATGAGATATGATTGATATCATGGTTCCTTTCCAGGGACATTTGCCATTTGCTGTTGTAGGAAGTATGGATGAGGTAAAAATTGGAAATAAGATGGTCAAAGCTCGCCAATACCCTTGGGGTGTTGTACAAGGTAAATGAGATGAATGATGACTAGGAATATGTATGTCACCTAACAGTCTGAAAGTAGCATTCAGTATATTCTGAGGTATTATTTATTTTGGGTTATGATTTGTTTATCAGGAGTGTGGAATGTGTTTTATTTTAGCCAACTCTGTAGAGGCTGGCAGAGCTTCTCTATTTTCTGCATGATCCCACACACATTTCGTGTCTGGTGTGCCAAGACATTCAGATGGTAGAAAGCACTGGTCAGGTCCTTTGAACAGAATTTGAGGGTAAACACTAGTGTTTGAACATGATACATAAACTAATTACTAGGTAATTCTAGGCACAGTAAACCATCTTGTACATTTACATATTTTCACTCATCAAAGTATTACTATTTCTAAAACAAACGAGTCAGGCAATTAAGAAACTTTAGGATTTATCTAGCATTATAATGAATAAGTAATTAGTACTATCTGGTTCATTTACTTGTGGTGCTAATTAATGGGGAATGGATTACCTCTACTAGTACTGATTTCCCAGTGCTGCTTCTTTTTTAAATTGACAAATTTGTAATTAATAAAAATATTGACAAAACTTAACATTTTTAATGTGTAAAAAAATATACAAATAGTAATTGTACTTAAAACTATTCGTTTCAGTAACACATTTATTTGTAGTCTTTGAGCCACTGTAAATAGATGAAGGACCATGTAAGGAGGACTCAGTGTATTTATTCATTAATTCTGTATCGTGTCAAACATAGCATCATAAATGTGACATTGTATAAAAAGAATTTGATAATTATAGCATGTATAGGTGGTATCTTGAGTACTTTGAAGTTTTAGTATAATAATGTTATAGACTCTTTTTAAGCACTTTGTGAAATGTCCTGAGGATGGTTTTGTAAATTGCTAACAAAATATTAGTGAAATAACTGGAGCATATGGTAACATAACGTAATGTATTTCTTTCCTGTTTATCTATTGCCTACTAAATTTAAAGCAATCTCCCAGTCTGTTAATTTACATGCCTGTAATTCAGTGTATATATTTCAAGAGTTTCTTCCTTGGTTATTTATATAAAATAGTTGTAGGTAACTGATCATTTTACTGTTATTTCAAATGTGTTTTTATACATTCATTCATTCAACAAATGCTAACTGTGTGCCAGGAATTAAAAATTGGTGTTGCTATTTTCTTGTTTTTCGGACTAGTGGAAAATGAAAACCACTCTGACTTTGTAAAGCTCCGAGAAATGCTTATTTGTACAAACATGGAGGATCTGCGAGAACAGACCCATACTAGGCATTATGAACTTTACAGGCGTTGCAAACTGGAGGAAATGGGCTTTACAGATGTGGGTCCAGAGAATAAGCCGCTCAGGTAAGGGGGGGGATTTCTCTGAGAAGCCAACCAAAGAGGAAGTTAGAACTATACTATGTTATATATCCAGGATGTTGGAGAATGTGGTTTTCAGAAATCAGGCAAACCATGAAGTAGAATCATTTCCTAATGATTAATTATTGTGCTTCTCAGATTAGTTGAGGCCTTCTTGCTTTTGAAGGGTCTCTAAGACCTCATCTGACTTGAAGTGTTTAAGAAAGAACATGGGGCAAAAGCCCACTATCTCAGTACATGCTGAAATGAATAACTAAAGGAAAGAACTCTCATTATTTGGTTCTATGTTTGTATTTTTCTGAAAAAGATGAAAGTATATTTATCCTTTCTTCTAAAAGAAAGTTAGAATGTGCATCATAGTAAAACAAACAAAAAAAAAAACCACTTGGTTTTCCTCCTGATGAAAGTTTGGAATGACTTAAACTTAGGGAACTATCTTGTAAAGGAAAAATAAACGTGCTTGCAGGAAGTCAGAGATTAGACTTGTTTCTTAAAATATTTCAGTATAGTTATAAGAATTTTAGAGCCTGATGACCTTCTTGCTCAGTGATTATAGCATTCAATGTTATAGTAAACTTGCTGGGTAATTTTATATGCTGCCACATTCCTCACTTTTTTTTTTCTTATTAAGATATGTAAACATGAAACTCTAATCCTTAACCTACTACATCAAATTTGATTTGATGTAGCATTCCAGAACAGTTTTTGCATGGAGGAAAGCATGAGATCTTTAAGACAAACACTCTTTCAAACTCTGTTATGGGACTAAGGATTCCTTTTTCATTTCATTATTTGCATTTCTGTCATTTCCCTGGCTGTTCCTATTTGCACTAGAGTAAACACAAAAGGAAGGAGGAGGAGAATGTTAAATCAATGCTGCTATTGCATATGACCTTTGGGAAGATTTAATAGATGAGGTTAAATTTTCAATTTTTTTTCTATCTATGGATTTAATTACTGTTTTAGCTTTAGTAGCATGATAAATTAAGAATTATATGTACTTAACCCCTCCTCACCAATTTCAGGCATGCTGTGCTTCTGGTTATGGGTCAGTTCTGATAAAATTATTTTCTCTATTGAAGATCTGGCTTTGCCACTGTTTCCCAGATGAGACTTTACTTCTTATTCTTTCAAGTCTAAGGGTCAATTCAGAGGTCTCATTGGGGCGCCTGGGTGGTTCAGTCACCAAGCTGGTGGTTCAGTCAATCAAATTTGACTCTTGATTTCAGCTCAGATCATGATCTCAGTGTTGTGAGATCAAGCCTCACATCAGGCTCCTCGCTAAGCATGGAGCCTGCTTAGGATTCTTTCTCTCCCCCTTTCTTTGCCCCTCTCCCACTTGCATACACATTCTCTCTCTCTCTCTCTCTCTCAAAGTACATAAATAAACATGAAAAAAATTCAGAGGTCTCAATGTACATTACTAAGACATGGATCCTGAGTGAGAGCAAGTGGGACAGCATTGAAATACTCTGAAAAGAGGGATTCAGGTTGTCTGGTGGGTCAGTCATCAGGCATCTGTGAAAGATTAAGAAAGACAGGTTCAGAATTTCCAGGGATGGGCCAAAGGATCTACATTTAAGTTAAAATTATCATTCAGTCATTTAGTAGATATTTACTCTTTGTCTCCCATCTGCCCCACACAGTGCTAGTCAATGGATATGTATGCACTGTGGGATTAAACAGAAACCCTGCCTTACAGAGTTTCTGGGGTAGAGGTGGGAGGAGGGTATTCTGGCCCTGTGTGGAAAATAGAGTCAGGATGACTGCTGTAGTAGTCCTGGTGAGACCAGAGAGGCTTGGATTAGGGTGGTAATGTAGAGGTAGTCAGAAACACATTTAGGACATCTAATTTGAAGGTAAAGTTAATAGGACTCATTGATGTTTCAGATATGGGATGTAGAGGACAGAGGAATCAAGGATAACTCTAGTCACTGTGGTTGACCTGAGAAATGGCTGAATGGTGGTGATGTTTACTAATATGAGCAAGGCTGGGGAAAGGGTCAATTTAGGAGTTATGGTTGATAATTGAGAGGTTTGGGACATGTTAAATTTAAATTGCTTATTAAATATTACAGTGAAGAGTTTCAGTAGGTCCTTGCATAAATGAATCTAGTGCTTAGAAGTTAATGCTGAGATAATAATTTGGGAATCAACAGTGAATAACATTATGTAAAATCATAAATATTGTAAAGGTGTTTACTCTTTGCAAGGCTCTGGGCTAAGTGCTGGGGATATAATACTGAATAAGATCCTGTAGACATGGCTGTCATGGAGTTTACATTCTTGTAGGGGAGGCCAAAATCAATAACTAATTCCACAATCACAGTTGTGAAATACACACTAAGGGAGAGATGTTATATTGGGGGGGGGGGTATCCTGATTTAATGTGGAAAATTAGAGACTTTCTTGAGGCAGTTACTGTTTTGAGCTAATAATTTGGGGAAATAAGAGAAAGACATGAAAAGACTGTGTAAGCAGAGAGAATAACATTTTGAAGTTTGTAGGAAGGTCAGTGTAGCTGGAGAACAGACAAGTTGGGGGGTATAAGATTGAGAGAAGAGGTAGATAGGAGTCAAACTGGGGAGGACCTGGTAAGGATTTGGGCTTTGTCCCAAGGGAAAGGCAAAACCATTCAAGGAGTTATATCATATTTGCATTTGAAATATCACTTTTAGCTATAATGCAAAGAAGGTATTAAAGGGGTGTGCAAAGCTACTTTGGAGAGACCAGTGGGAGAGTAAAAGCAATGAAAATAGAACTAGATGTGCTTGCAAGATATCTAGAAGATGAAATTGAAAGAACTTAGTGATTGTTTGGGTGTAATGAGGTAAAGAAGCAAGAGATGTCAGAAGATGCTAAAAAAAAGACTTCTGGTTTCCTAGTATTATGGTTTCATTGGCTAGGCAGATGGTTGTTGCTTTCATTGAGATAGTTATCTCTGGAAGAACTGGCTTTTTTTGTGGAGCAGCAGTGATGGCCATGATGGAGATCAAAAGCTTGGTTTGGGACCTGCTGACATGAGTTTCCCCTCAAAAATCCAAATAACAATGTTGATAGGCACTTTGGGTACTTCTCTGGAGCTCAGAGGAGAGGGCTGGGCCAAAGGAATAAACTTAAGAGTTATCAGCACTTAGATGTTTATTTGAATGTATGGGTGTGGATGAGATTGCCTGGAGAGAGAAGTATATCTGGAAAGCAAGGTACCTTGGAAACAGACTTGAGTCACTCTAATATTTTTCAGCCAGAGAAGCAGATAGAAGAGATTGAGAAGGCTTGGGCAGGAAAGCCAGCAGTGTCATGTCTTGGCAGCCAAATGAAGAGGGTTTCAGGAAGGAAGAGGTCAGCTGTGTTGAAGCTGAGGATCAAGTTCTTGCTGTAGAAGTATAGCAGTGTAATACAATCCAGTTGCTTCCTTTACAGCTCTTTGAAAATGAAAACCACTCCGTCTAAAACAAAAAGGGCAATAGTTGGAAGACTACATTGGCCAAGACTTACAGATTCAAAGGGAAGGCTTAGAACAGGTAGAAACCAGTTTCATTCTATACTGGAAGTGGAGTGAATGAATTGAAACCATTTCCAGACTTTTAATTCTCTGCTTGACAATTTATAGCCCAGGAGAGAGTGTCCAAAGGCCTACCTTAGGACGTCTTGCCTCGTCTTGGCCAGAGTGGGCATGAATCTAATTAATTGTCCCATCATACGATATCCCCAGTGGGGAGAGGTAGCTCTCCAAAAGGTAATCAGGTAACAATACCAAAAGGAGGTATAGATAGATGGTGGGCAGTCGGAATCAAAGAGTGCTTAGAACATCTTTTTTTTTTTTTTGAGCATATCTTCAGTCTGGGAAACATCCGCTCACAAATCAGAAGAAGAATGGAAAATTGGCAAAGGAGGTTCTTCAATTTATGCCAGATTTCAGATTGGATAGGGAACAAGCAAGAAAAGATGGGGAACTAGATCTCAGTGTAAGGAAGACCTCTGCCTGCATGGGTCCTCTGCCATCCTTAAGAGAGAAGAAATTTCTTACTGGATTTCTTGAGTCAGGCATGGCAGATGTTTCTTCTCTTGGTGTTTTCTCATTTGTGAATGAATTATCTGATAAAGCTTCTATAATTCAGTATAGCCTGATGTCTTAGGAAGGTTTTACAGCTTCAAGACGTTGTATTCTATTTTCTGGGCAATGTTTTCCATTTAATTTGGGGTGTATGTAAAAATAGTCACTGTGATTTGGTTGGCATATGAAATCCATCCCTATTATATCTATCAATAAAAAATAGTTCTGTGAACCTGTTAGGATGACCTTTATTCTTCACTGCCATACCGTCAGCTTGTTTTCCACTTACATTTTATTGTGAACAGTTATGCTGAGTCATAGTTAGCATCCTAATCTCCCAACACTGTTCAGGTGCTTATCATGAGGTCCCAGTAAATGGCATTATACTCTCCTCTAGTCTTAATTAACTGATCTTTAGTTATTTAAGCTAGATCAGACATGCTTATAAAGCTCCTTAAATCCCCAAGTTATTTTAGATTAACATAACCACTCTTATTCCCCAAATTAATCATCTTTAACATTAGAGAATAGAAGGGACCTATAGATTTGAGGGACCTATAGTTTTGAAAAGAAGATTTTTGTAGTATTTTAGAGTTGCTTAAGTGTTTGGCATGATTTTTTTTGTGTTACAAAATTTGTGTCTTTGGAATTCTCAAGAAATAAATAACTTTTGCATTTAGTCTACAGCAGAAATGGAGAAAGTTCAGCAGGTTTATTAGAACTGTATATGAAACACAAAGAAATCCCAAGTGAAGGGACTGCAGTGATTTTCTTGATGAAAATGAATTTCTGAGAATTTTTTTTCTTCTTTGGTTTTCAACAGTGATACTTTAAGTATAGTAATATGTTGCATTGAATATTCACAGCAAGCTACTTTTATATTAGAAAAAGCAAGAATTTTATATTAAAATAGCAAGAAAACCATTTTTTCATTTTCATTTAATGAATAAATCCATGATAGTAAACAGTGGTTGTCTTAGTTTTACAACACTAACTAATAAATCATTCCCTTACAGATTTTCTAAGAGTTTCTTTATGACTTTTTGAAAGATAGTGCAGGTTTCTTTACTTACAATTGGCTTTTGGTTGTCAAAGTTGAAAAACCATATGACATGGTGGAAAATATGCAGGAGTAGTACATTTTTATCTTTAAAAAAAACCAAAAATCTGACCTGGTTCAATTTCCAACTTTCTACTTACCAACTATGTTGCTTTGGGCAGATTACTTTACCTTTCTGAGCTTTAGTTTTCTTATCTGTAAAACAGAGTATTAGTGCTTGATCTTCACAGATGGTATGGGAATTAGATAGATACGGGAATTACCAGAAAATTACCTTGCTGTTAGCAGCTATTCAACAAATGTTAGGTCTTTTCTCTTTACCAGGTAGATTTATTTTCCTCCTAAGCAACTCAAGTGCTTATGTATGAACAGATAATGAGAACTTTTGAAAACATTTTAAAATTCACTTAAATTCCACATATTATTTAAATCAAGTTTGTCATCAAAGACTATCAAATCCAATATGGGGCTGGTGAAATGTAGTGAGGTTTCTGACAATGGTGAAGGTAGCCTGATAGATTTAGAGGCTTCTTTAAAATAAGACCAAAACAGGGAGGAGCCAAGATTACGGAACAGCATGGAAGTCTTTTTGCATCTCACATCCATGAAATACAGCCAGATCAACACTAAACCATCCTGCACCCCTAGAAAACTGATTGGAGGATTAACACAACAATCTGCACAACCTGAGCCACAGAACTCAGCAGGAATTCACCCCATAAGAAAGAGCAGAAAGAAACAACAGCCAGAGACTTAATCAACACAGATAAAAGCAAGATGTCTGAACCAGAATTTAGAATCACGATAGTAAGAATACTAGCTGGGGTCAAAAATAGATTAGAATCCCTCCCTGAAGAGATAAAAGAAGTAAAAACTAGTCAGGATGAAATAAAAAAATGTCATAACTGAGCTGCAATCTCGAATGCCATGGTGGCAAGGATGGATGAGGCAGAACAGCGAATCAGTGATATAGAGGACAAACTTATGGAGAATGATGAAGCAGAAAAAAAGAGGGAAACTAAGGCAATGAGCACGATTTAAGAATGAGAGAAATCAGTGACTCATTAAAAAGGAAAAACATCAGAATCATAGGGGTCCCAGAATATATATATAGAGAAAAAGGGGTAGAAGGGTTATGTGAGCAAATCATAGTGGAAAACTTTGCTAACCTGGGGAAAGACACAGAAATCAAAACCCAGGAAGCACAGAAGACTCCCATCAGATTCAACAAAAACTGACCATCAACAAGGCATATCATAGTCAAATTCACAAAATACTCAGGAAAGGAGAGGATCATGAAAGCATCAAGGGAAAAAAATCCTTAACCTACAAGGGAAGACAGATCAGGTTTGCAGCAGACCTATCCACAGAAACTTGGCAGGCCAGAAAGGAGTGGCAGAATATATTCAATGTGCTGAATTGGAAAAATATGCAGCCAAAAATTCTTTATCCAGCAAGGCTGTCATTCAAAATAGAAGGAAAGATTAAAAGTTTCCCAAACAACAATTAAAGGAATTTGTGATCACTAGACCAGCCCTGAAAGAAATTTTAAGGGGGACTCTCTGAGGGGAGAAAAGACAAAAAAAATACCAGAAGCAACAAAGATTAGAAAGGACCAGAGAACACCACCAGAAACTCCAACTCTACAAGAAACACAATAGCAATAAACTCGTATCTTTCAGTACTCACTCTAAATGTCAATAGACTAAATGTTCCAATCAAAAGACATAGGGTAACAGACTGGATAAGAAAACAAGATCCATCTGTATGCTGTTTACAAGAGACCCACTTTAGACCTAAAGACACCTTCAGATTGAAAGTAAGGGGATGGAGTAGCATCTAGCTAATGTCAACAAAAGAAAGCCGGAGTAGCCATACTTATATCAGACAATCTAGACTTCAAAATAAAGACTGTAACAAGAGATGAAGAAGGGAATTATATCATAATTAAGGGGTCTATCCACCAAGAAGACCTAACAATTGTAAACATATATGCTGCAAATGTGGGAGCACCCAAATATAAAAATCAATTAATCACAAACATAAAGAAACTCATTGATAATAATACCATAATAGTAGGGGACTTCAACACTTCACTTACAGCAATGGACAGATCATCTAAATAGAAAGTCAACAAGGAAGCAATGACTTTGAATGACACACTAGACCAGATGGACCTAACAGATATATTCAGAACATTTCATCCTAAATCAGCAGAATGTATATTCTTCTCCAGTGCACATGGAACGTTCTCCAGAATAGATCACATACTGGGACACAAATGAGCCCTCAACAAGTACAAAAAGACTGAGATCATATTTTCAGATCATAACACTGAAACTCAAAATCAACCACGAGAAAAAATTTGGAAAGACAGCAAATACTTGGAGACTAAAGAACATCCTACTAAAGAATGAATGGGCTAACCAAGAAGTTAAAGAGGAAATTAAAAAGTACATGGAAGCCAATAAAAATGATAACACCACAGCCCAAAACCTTTGGGATGCAGCAAAGGTGGTCATAAGGGGGAAGTATATAGCAATCCAGACCTTCCTAAAGAAGGAAGAAAGGTCTCAGATACACAACCTAACCTTAAACCTTAAAGAGCTGGAAAAAAAACAGCAACTAAAGCCCCAAACCAGAAGAAGACAGGAAATAATAAAGATTAAAGCAGAAATCAATGCTATTGAAGCCAAAAAATCAGTAGAACAGATCGATGAAACCAGAAGCTTGTTCTTTGAAAGAATTAACAAAATTGATAAGCCCCTAGCCAGTTTGATCAAAAAGAAAAAGGAAAGGACCCGAATAAATAAAATCAAGAATGAAAGAAGAAAGATCACAACCAACACAGCAGAAATAAAAACAGTAAGAGAATATTATGGGCAATTATATGCCAACAAAATGGGCAATCTGGAAGAAATGGACAAATTCCTAGAAACATATAAACTACCAAAACGGAACAGGAAAAAATAAAAAATTTGAACAGATCCAAACCAGTAAAGAAATTGAATTAGTAATAAAAACACTCCCCCCAAACAAGAGTCTAGGGCCAGATGGCTCTCCAGGGGAATTCTACCAAACATTTAAGGAAGAGTTAACACCTATTCTCTTGAAGCTGTTCCAAAAAATAGAAATGAAAGGAAAACTTCCAAACTCATTCTCTGAAGCCAGCATTACCTTGATTCCAGAACCAGACAGAGACCCCACTAAAAAGGAGAACTATAGACCAATTTCCCTCATGAACATGGGTGCAGAAATCCTCAACAAGATGTTAGCCAACTGGATCCAACAATACATTAAAGAAATTATTCACCGCAACCAAGTGGGATTTATACCTGGGATGCAGGGCTGGTTCAATATCCACAAAACAATGTGATTTATCACATCAATAAAAGAAAGAACAAGAACCACATGATCCTCTCAATAGATGCAGAGACAGCCTTTGACAAAATACAACATCTTTTCTTGATAAAAACTCTGAAGAAAGTAGGGATAGAAGGATTATACCTTGAGATCATAAGAGACATATGTGAAAGACCAACGCTAATATCATCCTCAATGGGGAAAAACAGAGAGCTTTTCCCCTAAGGTCAGGAACACAACAGGGATATCCACTCATCACGGTGATTCAACATAGAATTGGAAGTCTTAGCCTCAGCCATCAGACAACACAAAGAAATAGAAGCATCCAAATCGGCCAGGATGAGGTCAAACTTTCACTCTTCGCAGATGACATGATACTGTATACAGAAAACCCAAAAGATTCCACCAAAAAACTGCTAGAAGTGATCCATGAATTCAGCAAAGTGGCAGGATATAAAATCAATGCACAGAAATCAGTTGCATTCCTATACACCAACAATGAAGCAACAGAAAGAGAAATCAAGGGATCAGTCCCAATTGCACCAAAAACCATAAAATACCCAGGAAGAAATCTAACCAAAGAGGTGAAAAGTCTATACACTGAAAACTATGGAAAGCTTATGAAAGGAATTGAAGAAGATACCAAAAAATGGAAAAATATTCCATGCTCCTGGATAGGAAGAACAAATATTGTTAAAATGTCAATACTACCCAAAGCAATCTACATATTCAATGCAATACCTATCAAAATAACACCAGCAGTCTTCACAGAGCTGGAACAAACAATCCAAAAATTTGAATGGAACCAGAAAAGACCCCAAATAGCCAAAGTAATCTTGAAGAAGAAAACTAAAGCAGGAGGCATCATAATCGCAGACTTCAAGTTGTATTACAAAACTGTAATCATCAAGACAGTATGGTATTGGCACAAAAACAGACACTCAGATCAGTGAAACAGAATAGAGAACCCAGAAATGGACCCACAAACATATGGCCAA
The DNA here is from genome assembly GCF_046562875.1 of Panthera onca. NCBI lineage: Eukaryota > Metazoa > Chordata > Mammalia > Carnivora > Felidae > Panthera > Panthera onca. The sequence continues at coordinate 89,188,489 of NC_138341.1, read as the reverse complement.
CTAGTCTTTGACAAAGCAGGAAAATATCCAATGGAATAAAGACAGTCTCTTCAGCAAGTGGTGCTCGGAAAACTGGACAGCAACATGCAGAAAAATGAACCTGGACCACTTTCTTACACCATCCACAAAAATAAACTCAAAATGGAATGAAGAGCTAAATGTTAGACAGGAAGCCATCAAAATCCTCGAGGAGAAAGCAGGCAAAAACCTCTTTGACGTTGGCCACAGCAACTCCTTACTCAACATGACTCCAGAGGCAAGGGAAACAAAAGCAAAAAAGAACTATTGGGACCTCATCAAAATAAAAAGCTTCTGCACAGCAAAGGAAACAATCAGCAAAACTAAAAGGCAACTGATGGAATGGGGGAAGATATTTGCAAATGACATATCAGATAAAGGGTTAGTATCCAAAATCTATAAACAACTTATCAAACTGAACACCCCAAAAACAAATAATCCCGTGAAGAAATGGGCAAAAGACATGAATAGACCCTTCTCCAAAGAAGACATCCAGATGGCCAACCGACACATGAAAAAATGCTCAACATCACTCATCATCAGGGAAATACAAATCAAAACCACAATGAGTATATATGTACAGTGGAGTATTACTCCAGAAGTAATGCGGAGTAATGAAATAATAAAGAATAATTCATTAATTATTCCGCAAGTAATGAGGAGTAATGAATGAGTAAAGAATGAAATCTTGCCATTCGCAACTACGTGGATAGAACTAGAGGGTATTATGCTAAGCGAAATTAGTCAGAGAAAGACAAATGTCATACAACTTCACTCGTATGAGGACTTTAAGATACGAAACAGATGAACATAAGAGAATGGAAGCAAAAATAATATAAAAACAGGGAGGGGGACAAAAACATAAGAGGCTCTTAAAAACGAAGAACAAACAGAGGGTTGCTGGAGGGGTTGTGGGAGGAGGGGATGGGCTAAATGGGTAAGGAGCATTAAGGAACCTACTCCTGAAATCATTGTTGCACTGTATGCTAACTAACTTAGATGTAAATTTAAAAAAATAAATAAAAATTAAAAAAATGTTTAAAGAACAAAAATAAGATGAGAACAACCACAGAAAAGCAAAAAGCCTGGTAAAAAGCAAAATGTTCTTGAGATCTGGGACATTTATGTGCTTATCTAGGGCAGTTTGTACATTTTGCTTTTAAAGGAAGTGTTTAGGATCTTTTCCTCCTCAGAACACCTGCTTTGCATACCACACACAATAAGCCATAATAGCTGTTATGCAACATTTCTTACTCTATTTCTTCATGAACTTTTAAAATTCTATACTTGGAAGATTTATTTCTCCAGTTACAACATTTAAGATTGTAAAATGCCTTAATTTATCACATTTTATATCTATTTAGATGTAAAGTTTTTTTTTTTTTTGTAAGCAGTAGAAATTTCTTTTTTTTCTTCAACTTTTTTTTTTTTTTTTTTTTTTATTTTTGGGACAGAGAGAGACAGAGCATGAACGGGGGAGGGACAGAGAGAGAGGGAGACACAGAATCGGAAACAGGCTCCAGGCTCCGAGCCATCAGCCCAGAGCCTGACGCGGGGCTCGAACTCACGGACCGCGAGATCGTGACCTGGCTGAAGTCGGACGCTTAACCGACTGCGCCACCCAGGCGCCCCAAGCAGTAGAAATTTCTAACTGCAACACAGCTGGAAGGTGCATTTGTGTTCCCTGTTAAATCTTTAGGATAGTCTCATAGTGAGTTGAAATGGAAGGGCTTGGCATTTCTGATGTATAAGAAGTACATCTGAAATGCTATAAGTAAGAAAGAGCAGCTAGGCATAGTGTTCCAATACAGTCCTTTCTCTGGTTGGTTAAATCTGGCTCTACTTTCTGCCAATTTCTGTCACCAAATGAACATTTATTAAGAGACTGAAATGTCTAGAGAGCTTTGCTGTATAGTCACGTTACAAAGATAATGATCTATTGGAAGAGAGAGGCAGATAGGATATAAATGCCAAGGAAAAGGTACAAAGTGCCATGAGAATGCTTCAAAGGCACAGTTAGTTCCAATGGGGGAGACTAGGGGAGGCTTTAGAGAGGAAGTTGCATTTGAATTTGACCTTGAGAAGTAGAAGATTAGATGGGTAGAATGAGGATTGAGAGGTGGGCAATAACATGGGAAGCACAGGAGACGCATAAGCTAAAGCATGAAATTTGTGGTGTGTTTTAGGAACAATGAGTAGGCTGTTATGACTGGAACCTTAGGGCATTGGATTTGTTTGTTAAGAGACAAATCTGGAGAGGCATCTGGGGTGGCTCCATTGGTTAAGCATCCAACTCTTGATTTCAGCTCAGGTCATGATCTCATAATCCCCTCGTCTGGCTCTGTGCTGACAGCAGGGAACCTGCTTGGGATTCTCTCTCCCTTTCTCTCTCTCTCCCTTCCCCCATCTCTCTCTTTTTCTGTCTCTGTCTCTTTCTCTCTCTCTCTCAAAATAAATAAATAAAGTTTTTTTTGTTTTAAAAGAAATGAATCTGGAAAGGTAGAATTAGGCCAGCTTGTGAAGTTTCTTGAGTGCTATTTAAAGGAGGTGGGACCTTATTCTGTAGATAACAGAACTAGTGCAATGGAAAAAAAGATGAGATTTGTGGGACTTTTTGGAAAATCTTAGGAGTGAAAAGAAAGAAGAAAGTGAAAGAGGAACTAAAAGCCCAGAAATCAGTTATGATATTGCAATAGTGAAAGCAGAAAATGACCAAGATTGAGCTAGGATATCTGTAAAAATCAGAAGATTGGAATGAAATGATGTCAGGAGCACAGACTGAACTCCCAGACTTTGGTGATCAGATAAGGTAAGGGTAGAGTCAAGGATGACTTCAAGACTTCAAGGTTTTCAGACACAGTGATGCCAATTAACAAAGACTGAAAGAGGAATTCAGTTGGGGTAAAATTAGAATACTTCTTGTAAAGGGCTTATAAAAAGCAGAGATTTCAGAAGTCCAGTACTCTCTGTTAGCTGTGTCACTGGTGGCTTTTTATGTCTCATTGCTATAGGAAATATCATGTTTTGGGTTGCTGTGTGTAAGAGGGTATTGGAAAGTATGGTATACTTATGAGGATTAATCCAAGATGTTTGACTGTTTGAAAGTTTCCTACATCGTTTTTTAACATGAGAGTACCACAAATAACTTTGTAGTCTTCAAGAGACCTATGAAGCCAAAAGACATGAATTTTATGGTGAACGTCAGAGGAAGGAAGAAGAAATGAAGCAGATGTTTGTGCAGCGAGTAAAGGAGAAAGAAGCCATATTGAAAGAAGCTGAAAGAGAGGCAAGTACACTGGTTTGATGTGATCTGCATTTGTTTTTTAGGTGTTTGAGAGATTTATCTCAAGAATTTAGCTGAGATGCTTTTGGAGAGTACTTATTGTTCTTTAAAAAGTAGCTATTTTAACACATAGTCTTTGGATACAGACTTTTAAAAATCTGAAATCAAATAGTTTTGAGCAAATCGTCTTCCATTACAAATGGTTCTCCAAGGGGACTAGGTCACTAATAGGTGTTTTAAGTATCTTAACTTTGTTATTTATTTATTTATTTATTTATTTATTTATTTATTTATGCTTTAGTTAATATACAGTGCAATTATTGGTTTAGGAGTAGATTTCAGTGATTCATTACTTAAATACAACACCCAGTGCTCATCACACCAAGTCCCCTCCTTAATACCCATCACCCATCTAGCCATCTCCCACCCACTTCCATCAACTCTTAGTTTGTTCTCTGTTGTTAGGAGTTTCTTGTTGTTTGTTTCCGGCTCTTTTTCTTCCCCCTCCTTCCCATATGTTCATCTGTTTTGTTTCTTAAATTCTACTTATGAGTGAAATCATATGGTATGCTTTTTGACTTTCTCTCATTGACTTATTTCGCTGTTTAGTAGATGCATTCTAGTTCCATCCACATTGTTGCAAATGGCAAGATTTCATTCTTTTTGAGGCTGTGTGTGTGTGTGTGTGTGTGTGTGTGTGTGTGTGTATACACATACCACAGCTTCTTTATCCATTCATCAGTCAATGGACATTTGGGCTCTCTCCATAGTTTGGCTGTTGTTGATAGCACTGCTATGAACATGTACCCCTTTGAATCAGTATTTTTGTATCCTTTGGGTAAATACCTAATAGTAAAATTATGGTCAACTAATCTTCAGCAAAGCAGGAAAGAATGTCTAATAGAATAAATACCTTAACTTTGAACCAGAAATGTTTTAGCCGTGGCTTAATAAAACCTTTCTTGAGAGTTCTTGAGAGCTGTTGGGGTTGATGCCATGAAACAGGTAACTATGAAAACAATTAAGTAACTCTTCTGAGTTTGAACTCAGGCTTTCTAGACCAGTCAGGTGGTCAAATCACTTTTGGATAACCTTGGCACACATGTGCACATGCACACACAAACATTGCAGTTATTTCCATAGTTTTGTTTGCTTCTAGTTCTTCAAGCAACTAGTTTTATTTGAGTTAAACTATTTTCTATAGACCTAACTACAATGGCTACTTTTAAGTAAATGGCCACATTCAAGATGAGAGTCAAAAAGGATGAGTTCAAAAAGGAATTTCTAAGACAAAAATGTTAATACAAGTGAACTTGATAATACAAGATTTTCTGAATTATTTATAATTTTACAAATTTATTTTTTCAAGTATACTTGTAAGTAGTTTTATAAAATTAATAGTCTAATATATCTTGTTTATAATTTGAATTTGAACTTTTTATTTTGAAAAAGTTCAAACAGGAAAGTGAAAGTAAGGGTACCTACCTATGTCCCTCCCCACACCTAGATTTAGCAATGAGTGTTTTGCCACCTTTATTTTATATATACATATATATGTATGTGTGTGTGTGTGTGTGTGTGTGTGTGTGTGTGTATGCATCTGGGAGAGAGGGGTGTCCATTTTTCCCTGGTCATCTGAAAGCTGGTTGTAGACATTATGACACTTTATCCCTAGGCACTTCAGTGTGCATCTCTGAAGTTAGGCACATTTTCTTCCATAACCATTGTACTAGTATTACACCTAAGAAAATTAATGGGAATGCCATAATCTCACCTGATCTCCTGTCCACAGTCACATTTCCCCAGTTGTCCAAGATGGTCTTTTATTGTTTTTTTTTCTTTTATTTGTTTACAGATTTTTTAGTTTTTTATTTTTGAACTGGAATTCAGTTGTAGGTCTCATATCACATTCGGGTATTCTGTTTGTTTAGTCTCTTTTGTCCAAGAATAGTTCCCTAGTTTTGAGTTATTTTTAAGTATAAAAATTGAAGAAAGAATTGTAATGAGCAGGAAATGAGGATGCTGACTTTTTTTTCATTAGTAGATTCATCTTTAAGATAGAAGTAGAGTGAAACTATTTAAGAGTTTAATTCTCATATGTCATGATTCTTAGTTTTTCCAGTGAGGAGAAAAGATGTAGAAGTGGTTTACAGTTGAGTTGTTCCTTTCTTTTTCTTTTTTTTTTTTTTTTCAGAGAGAGAGAGAGAGACAGAGACAGAGAGAGTGAGCATGAGTGGTAGAGGGAGAGAGAGAATCTTAAGAAGGCTCCACATTGACGTGGCGCTCAGTCTCATGACCCCTGAGATCATGACCTGAGCTGATATCAAGAGTTGGATGCTTAGCTGACTGAGCCACCCAGGCGCCCCTATAGTTGAGTTTTTAATTTTTAAAATCCGACACAAGATTATCTTGTTTAAATGTGTGTTATTTAAAAGGAAATTGAAAATTCAGGGTTGAATTTCAAATCACATGGTTGAAAGAAAAAGAGAAAGACCGTTTGTCAGTAGATCCTTTATAGACTTTTATTTTTAATTTTTTAATGTTTATTTATTTATTTATTTATTATTTTTTTAATACAATTTATTGTCATATTGGTTTCCATGCAATACCCAGTGTTCATCCCAACAGGTGCCCTCCTCCATGCCTATCACCCACTTTCCCCTCCCCCCCCCCCATCAACCCTCAGTTTGTTCTCAGTATTTAAAAGTGTCTTATGGTTTGCCTCTCTCCCTCTCTGTAACTTTTTTTTTCCCCTTCCCCTCCCCGATGGACTTCTGTTAAGTTTCTCAAGATCCACATGAGTGAAAACGTAGGATATCTGTCCTTCTCTGACTTATTTCACTCAGCATAATACCTTCCAGTTCCATCCACATTGCTGCAAATGGCAAGAATTCATTCTTTCTCATTGCCAAGTAGAATTCCATTGTATATATAAACCACATCTTCTTTATCCATTCATCAGTTGATGGACATTTAGGCTCTTTCCATAATTTGGCTGTTGTTGAAAGTGCTGCTATAAACATTGGGATACATGTGCCTCTATGCATCAGCACTCCTGTACCCCTTGGGTAAATTCCTAGCAGTGCTATTGCTGGATCATAGGGTATATCTATTTTTTAATTTTTTTAGGAACCTCCATACTGTTGATTTAGTTTTGAGAGAGAGACAGAGTGTAAGTGGGGGAGGTACAGAGAAAGGGAGACACAGAATTCGAAGCAGGCTCCAGGCTCTGAGCTGTCAGCACAGAGCCCCACACGGGGTTTGAACTCAAGAGCCATGAGATTATGACCTGAGCTGAAGTTGGATGCTTAACTGACTGAGCCACCCAGGTGCTCCCTAAATTTTTAACTATATAGCATTATAGGCAGTAGATTCTGGGCCTCTCTTATTAATGTTACAAGGTACTTCATGGCTAGTTTTAATACTGTAAAGCCAGTATCATTAATACTTTAGACTCAGGGTCAAGAAAACAGGAGACCTTTTGTGCTGTTGATAACTTCTCACCAATGCCCTTAAGACAGTATCACCAATATGCTATATCTTTTGTAAACACTGCTTCTGAGTATTTGAAATATGTTTGAATTAAATAGTGGAACCGTAAGTGAGTGCTTTATGTACATGGAATAGACTGCTGCTGTCAAAAGTTATGAATTCCACATTATGTAAATAATAGTCATACCTATCTCTGCCTCCCTTTTAAAAACACTTTTCTTTTTGTAAGTATTTCTGCAATTTTTAGTCAACTTCATGAATGATCTATGAAGTAGTCTATAACCTTTCAAGATATTTATGCATATAGAGTATACAGCCTACATTTAAGTAATCAGAGATGTCTTTGTACATGTCATCTAAATCTACTCCTATACACATAATCTAAATCCACTCCTGTATCCTGTCTTTCCAGGCTTTACTCAGCTCCTCTCCCACATTTATAGGAGAAACACACATACTCAGTTGTGACTCTATGTATACCATTGATTTGAATGACAACTAGATGAACCCCACTTTTTAAATACACATGCACACACACACATAAATTTTTGTAAAAGCAGGAACTATGAAATAAGCAAATACTAAGGAACTGATGCTTCTCTGAAATGCCATCCTCAGGAATAAAATCATTTTAGGGAAGAAGAATTTTACTTAATCTGTTTCAATCCTGTTCTGTCTCCTTTTAAATACATCTCCTGTCAGGATTTACTGGCACACAAGACAACCTCTTCCATATTTGGAACAGTGAATTTTTATTAGGATGGAGTTTAGCTCTTCAGTTTCTTATATGCCATCTTTTCTAGAAACCAAGTCCTACTTTTTTATATGAATGCTACCCAGAACTGAAAATACTAAACATTATCTAACTAGACCAGGGAATTCAAAAAGTTACCTTTTTTATCTAGATTTTGGATGCTGTGCGTGTGTTCTTGGCAGGCAAGACACGCGGCTGATTGATATAGGATCCACTAAAGTCCCTAGATTCTTTTTTCTAGATAAACAAACCAAGGAAATATCATGTTATAATGTTATAAACTTTTACAAACTGATTTTAATGGTTGCATTGAGTGTATTTAGCACAAATTTAGTTTTTGACTTTATTAGATGTGGGCTATGTTTTCCATTATGCTGTAAACTCAACTACAGTGATTATTTTTATGAATAAAACTTACTCAATTTAGGATTTCTTGATTTAGCTTAGATTTCAAGAAGGTGAATGACTGTGGGAAAATGTAATAGATTTTTAAGGTTCTTGATTTAAATTGACAATTGACACTTTCCAAGCAAGATTACCAATAGAACTTTTAACAGTTTCACTATATTTGGTAACTTTATTTGGAAAATAACTTGCTTTTGTAATTTGTGTCCCTCACTTTTATTAAGCATGGATTTTAGAGAGTTTTATTTGAAGAGGCTTTGCAGGGAAATATATAGAGCAAGAAAATGAAAACTCTAAGAAAAGGTCAAATGTTTTAAAAACATGGGAATCTACTCCCGAAGCCAAGAACACACTGTATACACTGTATGTTAGCTAAATTGATAATCAATTATGTTTAAAAAAAAATGAAAAAATAAAATTAGAATAAAAAAAACAGGATTTTACATGAGACTGTATTTTTTTTATTATGTGTTTTTGTTCATGCATCTTTTGCATGGGAACTCATTTATAATTAAAGTTACCAAGGCAGTTCCATATGTACATTTTTACTTAAAGCATGAACTTTCGAGACATCAGGAAAACTTGTAGATTGCTGTGTAGGTTAGTGTTAGAAATTGTTGCTAAGCCGGAGAACATTCCTGTGCATGTGCTGCCACAATGTGTTGTTGATGGGAACTGCACCTTTCTTTCACAGCTACAGGCTAAATTTGAGCACCTTAAAAGAGTTCACCAAGAAGAGAGAATGAAGCTTGAAGAAAAGAGAAGACTCTTGGAAGAAGAAATAATCGCTTTCTCAAAAAAGAAAGCTACTTCAGAGATATACCAGAACCAGTCCTACATGGCATCAGGCAGCAACCTGAAGAAGGACAAAGACCGTAAGAAGTAAGCCATCCCCAACTCCCTGACTCTGGTGGCCCCATTCCTCCATTACTTTCTTTCTCATTGCCCTGTTTGATCTTCATTGAACTTACCAGTTTCCTTATTCCTTGTCAACCTCTTGTGATTAAAATATCAGCTCCTTGAGAGCAGAGACCTATCCCTTTTCTTCACTGCTGTTTGTGCAGCATCTAGAATAGCACCTGGTACATATTAGGTACTCAGTAAATATTTGCCAAACTGAGCAAATGAATGAGTGAAAAAAAAGTATCATAATGTAGAAAGGGTCAGCTACCTGGGGGGAAGAATGGTTGCTCTTATTTTGTCACCTAGCCTGTATTTCTAATAACTGCTGACTTACCTACCGTTGGTTATATTTATTTTGAATTTCATGTATATACTTTGTTGGGGAATCATAGAAGTAAAGTAATACTTGATAAAAGACCAAATTCTTAGGTTCTCTTTTTTTATTTTATAAATTCTACTGATAATGATTTTGTGAGAATTTTTATTTTAATAAGGGATCCAGGCTATCGATTTGAACTCCTGTGCTTTGATGTCAGAGCTTGTGAAATCAATGGTGGACGTAAAGATGCAGAGGAAGGTAGAGAGGGCCCCTGTACAATGGGGTGGCCATGAGTAGCATTTGGATGATAATCTCAAGGCTTATAGGTTTGGGGTATGTGTTAAAATCAAAGTTACCAACATTTTAGAAAATAAGTTGTTTTTTTTTTCTTTTCTATATTTTATGTCCTTTATTTCTCCTACTTAAAATGCCCTTGTCATTTTGCCTAGTTGACTCCTCTTGAAATTCATCATTAACCTGTTCTGTTGAGAGTGCTTTTCTGTGACTCTTTGCCTTAGTTTATTCCAGCTGCCTCTGTTTTGGCAGCATCCAGCTCTCCTTATGTTCCTCACAGAGCAACATTTCTGATTTAATTTTATCATCATATCTTATTTCAAACCCAGCATTTTCAGAATATTGTGACTTACTTCAAATAATTAGGGAAACCTAACATTGGACCATGGGGACTTTCCAATTTTTAAACTATGGAGAAGTAAATCCACAGGGTTTTGGTGGATTTAGCCGACCTGTGGATTTTATAGTTTGGGGAGAAGAAAGAAAGAAGGAAGGAATTCTCATGTGTGATCCTTCCATATAAACTTTACAAGGGCATGGATCTTTGTTTTGTTCATTGATGCATCCATGTCTAGAGCCTATAACAGTGCCTGCTATATAGTGGGCATGCAATTACTTGTCAAAAAAATGTATATGATTTTTAATAGCTATTTTTATTCAATAATTGAATTTCAAAAGATAAGCTATAAATATAGTTTATTACCGCTTTCAGATATGCTTCGAATTGTACAGTTAAGGGACCTTTTACCTTCTCATCCTTTCATCTTAATCCAGTGTTACTAAAATTGGATTCCCCAAGTTTATTCCATGTATGAAAGACAGCTTACATTTGCTTTGTAAAAATTGTCACCCTGCTCCACTTAGCAACCATTAGTATGTGTTCTTGTTTATAAAGTAAGGGCAAAGCCCATAGTTTTTTGAGAGCTCAGAAGAATTAATATTCAAGAAAATAGAGTTTGATGAGGTATTTTTATTTTTTCTTTTCCAAAGTCCCATAGCTAAATATCCTATAGTATATTAGATGTATATTTGCTCTTTCTGTAAAAGCTTTGTAAAACTAATGATTTTAGTAATTTTTATTTCCTATATAGTTTTTTATTGTACCAATCAAAAGGTTTTTTTTTCTCTTTCCAGCTCCAATTTTATGTAAAACAAAGGTTCCAGATCATAGAAGGTCATCACAAGCAAAAGTTATTAAAATGTTAGAAGTATGCTCTGATTTTCTTGCTGTTTTTATTTTCTGTATCACTTATTCTATATCTGGCAAATGGCCACAAATGGCACTTAAATGCTTTTAAGTATAAAGTTAATATATAAGCCACAGTGAATGATATCACTTATATATTCACTGTTGTTAGAGGTTTTCAAGTTGCTGGTTTGTGATGAATGTAGATCATTTTTCCTGCTGCCTGGTTATTGTCACTTACATGCATTGTACCATGGAGCAAAGTGTCAATGACATTGAAAATACAGAACTCATTCATTGTATGGCTATCTGATTGCATTTATATTCCAAGAGGAACTCCTTTTTTGTACATACCAAAGGTAAAATTTGGGAAATATGTTTTAAAATGTATTATATACCTGAAGCTCTAATCTCTTAATAGTTTTATAGAAGTTTTTAATTTTTGTACCATTATCCAATTGATAACATGATCCTACGCTTTTGTATGAAATTATGTAACATGATGGCCTTCTATGCTTCACTATACCTTATTGTGGTTGAAGTATTGTTGTGATGGAGCAAGATATGTTTGAAAGTAATAACATCCAGGTATAAATCCCTTTTCTAGTGATGAGTACCTTTGAATCTGGGGTGTTGCCACTCTATTTCATTAGGATATTTTATATGTTTAAAACTGTCTTCCAGGGAAAAAAAATCATAAGGTTGAATTGTCTTATTAAAAATACTTCTTAAGAAAATATCTGTCAGCATCTGAATATTAAAGATATAAAAATTTAGATAACTCATATATTGAGATATTTGAATTCAGTGCCTTCATAGTATTCTTAGAACAATTGGATGCCTTCTAACTTTTTCTTAACAGTCATAGGTATATAATTTTTCACTTTTGTACTTGAATATCCTAAATAAAATATCCTCTTGACAAATAAAATATATCTACGTATTTACTAAAATTGGTTTAAAATTACTTTAACTTTTCTTTTTGCAAACTGTCATCTTAAAGAAACATTTTGTCAAAATTAGTTCATTTAATCATGTGTTTGAATTATTTTAAGACAGAGGTGTATATTACCAGTATTTTTCAGAAAACAAAATGTTTTACTTAGCCTATGTCAGATTCTGAGCAGTGTATATTTTCATGAAATTGTATAAGTTGCAAATAAAACCTTTCATTTCATAGCATAATTTATCAGAACAAACACCTTAAATTCCAGTTTTGCATTTGAAATTCACAAATGTCTCTTAGCCTTTTAAAACATTAGTAAAGTAAGTTATAAGTATCACAGAAAAAGCTCTGAACTTTCTTCTCAGGATCAGTAATGCCCAAGTTCTGGAAGGTGGGAGCAAGAGAGCCTCTGAGTCCCTGAGGGCAGGTAGCCTGTCGTACAGAGCCCATCCACTGCCACAGCACTGAGCGTTAGCTGAGGGGAGTGTCATCCTGGAAACTCAATTATGTGATGTGAGTGCTGGTCATCTGTAGTTTTATTATATCAAACTATGTATTAAACAGCTATCCTCAACTTTAATAAAGTAAGTTTAAATGCCAGATTGGTTGTTGGCAATGTTAAAAAAAATTATTCAATTTTCTAGTTGAAAAGATTATGGAAACCTGCCCAAGACTCTGAACTTAGCAGAAGGGTAATCATTTATTACTACTACTGACTCTGCTGTAAGCAAGACTCACCACATGTGCTTCAACTGACAATGTGATCTTTAATTTATTTCATTCATTTGAGATTCAAAAGTTTTGAGAACAAATATACTATAATGTTCATGTTCTTCTTACAAACCTGATTTATTCTTCACTATCCAGGTGCAGGGTTACAAAGTGAGTTATGATCCAATGAAGCTTGAATTAATAAATTCCCTGGGAACAAAATAAAGCTAGACATGTTTTGGTAATTTGTTTTCCATAAAGCATGTGAAACAATTACCTCATTATCAACCATTAATCTTTACATACTTGTCTGATCTTTAAAGCTTTTTCACATAGACTATGATTTCAGCTTCAGAAAAACACAAAGGGGGAAAAAAACATTACAGGGACTATTATCCCCTTTTTGAAGAAGAACTCAATTTAGGCCCCATTTTCCTATTGGGCTAGGAAATAGGCATACACATGGTTAAGGCTAGCCATGCCCTAATGGAGCAACGAGAACAGTAACAAGACAAGAGAGCAAATTTACGCATAGAGTAGTCTCAGAAGGGCTTTTATCTCACCCACAGAACACAAGAAAGCACTCAAGGAAGTGACTGGGTCTTGAAGGATTGGAAGCAGTTTTTTAGATACGTGAATGGAGAACCATAATTCAGGTACAAGGAATAGCATGTTTTTGATAATATCTGTGTACTCTAGAAAATAGCTAACTATGAGTAGAGAGTATAGGGGAGATGTGGAAAAAGAGTGAGGATGAAATTTTAGAATTAGGGGACAGATCAAGAAAGAGTTTATAAACCCAATCCCACAGGCAGTAGGAGCCATAGAAAGATTTGACCTCACATGGTCAGATATTCCTCCAGAGTTAGCAGAAAAGATGTATTGGAGGAGCTGGAACTGGCTTGGGCAGGGTGACTCAGTAGAGAGACTGCAGTCCAGGTGAGCAGTTCTTTTTTTTTTTTTTTAATTAAAGTTTTTTTTTTAATTCAAGACTACAGTGTAGTCTTGGTTTCCGGAGTAGAACCTGAACTCTTAAATATGACATCCAGTGTTCATCCCAGAAGTGCCCTCCTGAATGCCCAGAGCCCATTTAACACATCCTCCCTCCCACCCAACTCCCTTTCAGCAACCCTCAGTTTGTTCTCTGTATTAAGAATCTCTTATGGTTTGCCTCCCTCTGTTTTTCTTATTTTTTTCCTTCCCTATCCCTGTGTTCATCTGTTGAGTTTCTCAAATTCCACATATGAGTGGAATAATGTATGTCTTTCTCTGACTGACTTATTTTTTATAGCATAATACTCTCTAGTTCCATCCATGTTGTTGCAAATGCAAGATTTCATTCCTTTTCATCACCAAGTAGTATTCTATACCATATCTTCTTTATCCATTCGTCAGTCGATGGACATTTGGGCTCTTTCCATAATTTGGCTATTGTTGATAATGCTGCTATAAATGTTGGGGTGCATGTGCCCCTTCGAATCAGTATTTTTGTATCCTTTGGGCAAACACCTAGTAGTACAATTGCTGGGTCATAGGGTAATTCTATTTTTAATTTTTTGAGGAACCTCCATACTGAAAACAGGTGAGCAGTTCTTGTGTAATAGAATAAATAAGTAGTTAAAAAAATACGGATGCAGAAAGGTATATATGGTAATGGAAGTGGTAACCAAATGGATAAATCTAAATGAATAATGACTGCAAAACAATGATAATGTCTTAAAGAGTTGGAAATATACAGAAAACTAAAACACAAGACTAGAGTGGCATGTAAATTGGGGGAGTGGGATAAATCAAGTCATCTAAGGTTCTTCCATTAACTGGGAGGAGAATGAGTCCCAGTCAACCCAGTAACATGAGACTTCATAAGAGTGCACGTAAACACAGTAAAGTGTGTAACTTTCAAACTGGCAGAGGGAACACTAGTCTAATAAATGATAATTCAAAAGAAAGCAAAGAAAATAAAACAGGTATGACAACCAGAAAACATTTAAAAATGGGATAGATGTAGACCCAAGTAAATATGTTATCACATTGATTACATGCTGTAATTTTTTTAGACAAAGTCTTTAAAAATCAGCTATAATCATTTTATGAGAGGCCTGAAACTTTCTCTGTCTTCATAGACAGAAGATAGGAAAAGGTACATCATGCAGACTCTAGCCAAAAGCTAATGTGTAGCTATATTTTCTATATATTAAAAAAAAAAAAACTTTAACGCAAAGGTATTGTTGGAGATAGACCTTCAAATACAAGAATATATAACAACAAATTTGTATGTACCTTACAGCCTCTGTGAGCATATTTAAAGCAAAAATTGATGAGAATATGTGGAGAAGTGTGCAAATCCATACTCTGGGAGATTTCCATACACCTTTTGTATATGATAGACCAAGCGGACCAATATTAGTACAAATATGGGAGCCTTGAAGAAAACATTCAACCACATTGGCCTGGAGAACAATTAATTATAGAGCAGTATACCCCAAATCACAGAACACGCACTGCTTTCAGGCCCACTGGGAAGATTTATGAAAACTGACCAGGACATTTGACTACAAAGTGAGCCTGAGTACCTTCTGAAGGAGTTACATGTAGACTGATCATCATATAATTAAGATAGAAATCAGTAGTAACAAAAATTCCCATATATTTGGAAACTAGCAAATAAACTTCTAAGTAACCCATGGGTCAGAGAAGAAATCAAAAAGGAAATTTGAAAAATATTTTGAGCTGAATGATAATGAAAACCTATATCATAACTTGTGAGAAACAGCTAAAGTTATGCTTAGGCTCAAAATTTATAATTCTCCATGCTAGCATTAGAAGAGAAAAAAGGCTAAAACTTATAATCCTAAATGCTAGTATTAGGAGGGAAAAAAGGCTGAAAACCAATGTTGTACACATTCATCTCAAGAAGTTAGGAAAAGAATAGTAAATTAAACCCAAAGCAAAATAATAAAGATGAAAACAGGAATTAATGAAATAGAAAAAAAATCCAAATTTCTTACATTTTTAAAAGATATATTAAGATTAAAAAACCAAGGGAAGAACAACCAAGAAGAAAGGAAAGAGGCTTGGAATGGCTAGAGTTGAAAACAACAAACCTGACATTATGAAAATGAAGGTGGGGAGTTGTGGAATGACTAGAACACTGCATTGCTGGTGGGAATGCAAAATGGTTCAGTCATTTTGGAAAGTCGGCCAGCTTCCTGTTCCCTCACCATATGTGTTAGTTTTCTACAACTGCTCTAACAAATTGCCACAAACTTATTGACTTAAAAAACACTGTATTACATTCTTGCAGGCTGGAAGGCTGACATGGGGTTCACAGGGCTAAAATCAAGGTGTGGCCAGGGATCTGTTCCTTCTGGAGGCCCTAGGGGAGAATCCTCTGCCTTTTCCTGCTTCTAGAAGCTGCCCATATTCCTTGGCTCATGATTGCTTCCCCCATCTTCAGAGTCAGCAGTGGTGAGTTGAATCCTCACATGGCCTCAGTCTGACCTTTTTCTCTTCCTCCCTCTTCCACCTTAAGAAACTTTGGTGATTACATGGGGCCCACTAGCAGCATTTCCCCATCTGCTGGCTAGCAACCTTAGTTTCCTTCTGCCATGCAACCTAACATTCAAAGGTTCTGGGGATTCAGATCTCTAGGAGGACATTGTTCTACCTGCCATGCCATAAAACCCAGCAATTCCAGTCCTAAAAAATGTATTCAAGATAGATGAAAATATTTGTCCATACAAAGACCTGTACTTAAATGTTTATAGCAGTTTTTTCCATAATCTACCAAACTTGTAACAACTCAAATGTCCATCAACTGATAAATGTATAAACAAGTTGTAGTTCATCATACAATGAAAAGGGGCACACTGATACATGTAGATACATGAATAAATCCAGAAGTACTTTGCTAAGTCAAACCAGACACAAACGGCTATATGACTACATTTATGTGACATTTTTGTCAAAGCAAAACCATAGGGACAGAAATCAGCTGTGGTTGCTGGGCCTGCTGAGGGAGGAAGATTGACTTCAAATGCACACAAGGAAATCTCTTAGAGTGGTGGAAATATTCCATATACCTCAATAAGCCTGATATTTTTTCTTAAAAAGTTAAAGGCAAAAGCAATGGAAATGAAGATGTCACTACAGATCCTGTTAGGCATTAAAGTGTCATCAATAAATTTGAAAATACAGAAGAAATGATAAATTCATTTTAAAAATAGCTTACTGATAAAAAATTAATAGGAAATTTCATAATAAGAAATAATCCATAATTAAAATCTTCATGAAGTTTAGGCCAAGATAGCTTCACCCTAGAATCCTACCAGACATTTAAAGAGGAAAGCATTCTTTCACTTCTCTCCCTGTGGTAAATAGAACAGTGTTTCCCTCTCCCCCCCGCCCCCAACCCCACCACCAATGATGTCTGTGCCCTAATGTTCCAAACCTGGGAATATGTAGCCTGAGCTGGCAAAAGAGACAATAGATGTACAACCTTGAGTAGCGGTGATGGTCCTGGATTCTCCAGACTAGGTGGGCCTAGTCTAATCACTTAGTTCTTTAGAGCTGAGGGCCTTTCCTGGCTGTAGTCGGAGAGAGATGTGACCACTGAAACAGGTCAGAGAGAAGTGCCACTCTTGGCTCTGATGACAGAGGAAGGGGTCACAGCCAAAGAGCACAGGGCACCTGCAGAAGCTGGGAAAAGTAAGGAAACGGATTCTCTCCTAGAGCCTTCAGGAGGAACTCAGCTGTGCTTTGATTTTGATTTAATTCTTTGATTTTAGCCCCATGAGACCCAAGTGAGACTTCTGACCCTTGCTGAAATTCCTGCCTCTCTTAGCTACAAGTAGCTGTTACCCACAAATTAAAAGCAGCAGGCTCCCTAAATCTTAAATTCTGCCAAGTCTAGAAGTGTAAAGCCAAGTGCACAGCTAAACAAACCCACAAGACACCAAGCCACAACACCCACCCATATTGAATCTGTGTAGCTAGAAGTCCAAATAGCGGTTATTCCAGGTAAGGATGGTGACGGGGGAGGGCCTGGGGGAACATTCCAGGGTCCTGGTAAGTTTCTTGATCTTGGTGTTTGTTACATGGGTGCTACTGTTTTGTGAAAATTTGTCAGGCTGTGCATTTATATGTACGCTTTCTGCAGTACTTCAAGTGTTTAGAAAGAAGGGAGGGAGGGAGGGAAAGTAGCACATTCTGAGGCCTGATAAATAGCCCCCCATTTTCCTCACCTGAGTTCTGAAAGAAATTGAAAAGTAAAACTGGCAGCTGGAGGCCAAAATGTCACCTTTATTGCTGACAAAGACTAAATGTGAGAGCCAGATGAGCTTGTTAAATGAATCCCAGAATTAGGGAGAATCACCACCTCCGCACCCCACCCCAAGCAGTGCTGATGTGTGCAGGTCTTTTCAGAATTATATCTACTACCAACTCACCTGACTTCAATCAGGTAAAACACAAAAACAAGAAACTTTTGGTCCTAGACATTTCAGTGCACTGGTCCATACAGTTGCTTATTCGGGTGCCCTCTGAGCTCTCAGTTGCTTTTAAAGCACTTAGTAATTTTCAGACTGCTCTAATGTCTGTATGCCTATTTGACTAAGGAAGCAGGTGGAAAGGTGTTACTGACCCTCCTTGTCTCCTGCTGTAACACGCGTCTGCTCCAGGATAAAACACAAAACAACAACAACAACAACAACAACAACAACAACAACAGGCATTTCTAAGTCTTTCCCACAAGACTTGGCTCTGACAGTCTTACACACCAACACAGCTTTGTCAATAGAATGTCTCCAGGAAGAAGTGAGCTGAGGGTAATTTCTTTTTGGGCATCTGGAAACTGAAAACCACTTATAATGTCCCTTAGGTTAGACACCTAAAGAAAGAGGGCAGATTATCTCCCCCTGCCAAAGCCAGGTAATATTCTTCAGGGCTTACACTGTATTCCTCACTTATTTCTGTTCATTCCTGGTTTCTTATTGCAGAGTTGTTAATTTCAGTGTTTTAACAGTGTTACCCCACATAGACAAAAATATTAACTTTAAAAAGAAGCGTAAAGAACAAAACTCTTCAAGATTCGAACAAGTTTGATGGGATTTCAGGAATACCAGTACATGGGAAATTTTTGAAAGCTCCTCTCAGGATCTCCTTTTCTCTAATTTGGTCATAGTAAAGGGTGTTTTATGGTAGGGGTTAGAACTTGTGTTTGCATGAATTTAGTGAATTCATAGTTCCTATGACACTGTATCACTCTAATACTTATCAATTTCTATTTGCTAAGAGCTTCTTTTTAAAAAATGTTTTTAAAGCTGTTCTGTAAAAAAAAATAAGTGAATGTGACATTGAGTGGAGAATATCACTGGAATGCAGACATTATGTCACACCCATTTCATCCCATTGGACAGCCTTGGTACATGGTTTGATCAATATTTTCAATATTTCCACATCAAAATTTCTGCTTTAGAAGATAGATGTTTTTTCTGTTTTTGACTAGCAGATGCAAATAAAACTCAACTGTATTTTCCAAGAGGAAAAATGTGTCTAATATTTCTTTTAAAGATACGAAGAATAGCACAATAACAAATAGGATAGGTCACTGTATTGCCATTCATTTTGTGGACCCCAGTTCACACGTTTGCACACACTTCACAGTGTACATTGGTCTATCGAGTTTTCAAATCCTTCCATCTTAGAACCATCCATTTAAACGTGGGCCATTTTTTTGCCCCTCCACATTCAACAATAACAAAAAATAAAATCTTCCTTCAGTGCTAGATTGTTCCTAGTGAGAGTATATACAGTTTGCCATAACTAAAAAAATTTCCATTTCAAATCCAGGGTGTTTATGATTCCCACCAGCAGGTGCTGCTAAATAATCACTGTGAGTTGCATGTGGCGGTGTGTCTTGGTCATGCTCTTAGGATGGCTGTCTTCTTAATGAGCAGCAATAGTTTTGTGCTAATTTCTGAATAAAGGTAGGGGTTACCCAGTGTCAAAGTAGGTAATGACAACTTAAAAGAGGTGAAGATCTAGCAAATCATTTGAGACTGTCCAGAAAATACTTGGGAGGTTTTAAAGAGTGTGCCTAAGTATAATAGGATATTCTCAGAGATGACTGACTTAAGGAAAATTTTCCATCTCTTTTAGAAATCTATCATTTGGGTAAAAACAAGATGTGTGATTACTTTATACTTCAGTGCCACATATGACCTTAAATAGTGCCTTGTGGGGGTTAGCTAAGTGGCTTAATTGGTTAAGCATCCAACTCTTGATCTCGACTCCGGTCATTATCTCACGGTTCAGTTCATGGGATCAAGCCTACTGTTGAGCTCTGTGCTGTCAGCTTGGGATTCTCTCTCTCTCTCTGCCCCTCCCCCTCAAAATAAATAAACTTTAAATAAATACATGAATAAATAGTGCCTGGCGTGCATAAGCAAAAGCAATGACAGACCAACCATAAAAATAATCTCTAGCTTTAGATAAATTGTTGATCTTGATAGTTTTCTCTGATGACTTAAGATGGACAGATTAGCATCTCTCCTTTTGGATGACAGGACTGTGACCCGTTTGCCAAATGGTTTACTCCAGGCCCACATCCAGATAAGGAAGAAGCCATCCATTCAGATCTTCCTGAGGCTCTATTGTCTATATAGTGCCTTTAGGAGTAACAGTAATGAATGAGCAGAAATCCCTGCTTTTCTTGAGCCTTGGACCTGTGTGTTACTTAATGTAATGAAGTGTGAGACACTATCCAGGTGCATTATGTTGCCATAATTGTTTCATCGATCCTTAGAATGCTCCAAAAGGTAGTTGTTTCTATCATCTCTCTCAAGATGCTGAGACAAAGTCAGGAAGATTAAGCCCTGTTCTCACCTATTTCTCTTCCACTCCTGCACTGGACCTGCTCCCTTAATCACTTGAAAGATGATGTCACCAGTGTTCTATCCTCAGCTTTCCTTCCCCTTCCCCTCCTCAGTCCCCCTGTGTGTGCTCACTTCAGCCACATGTCGGTGGTGCCATATCTGTATTGTGGCCTTCATCTCTCAACCAAGCACCAGACCCATATTTCTAACCATCTGCTGGAAATACTGCCTATGTGGCCCACAGGTACCAACTTTTCAGCAGTCCCAAATGGGCCTCCTCGTGTCCACTTCCCACTCCTCCTCCTGGGTACCCTTGTCTGGCTGATGGAACACTATCTGTCCAGTTGCTCAAACCTATCTCCAGAGGCTTCCACATGGGTTCCCTGGTCCTTGGGGTTGTTGCCCTTTTTGCCTAACCCTGAGCTACACAGATGTCATGAACAGAACATTCTCCCTATTGCAACAGTCTCTATCTCCAGTTCTTGCAACAATCCTTGGAATAAAGTCTTTCCTTACTAAGCATGTATTTGTTTTTTTTAATTTTTTTATTTGATATCTTACTGGGGTAGGGAGGTGGAGCAGGGGAGAAGAATTTCCCAGGTGGGAGACAGAGGCAGGACATATCAACCATATGTAAGGCAGGGAGATGTGAGAGCAGTCAGTGCTGTGGGTATAAGGATTTAGGGAGAGGCTCAGGATGATTTGGTGCCTTTGGCAGGAGCACAAATGGACACCAGTGCCTTCCTGTTTCTATTCAGACCAAGGGTCCTATATGCACAGGACTGTGGATCTTTTGCCCAACAGCCCCAACTTGCCCCTCATCCCCTCTGCATGCACACACAAATGTTCCTTGTCCAACCCTCAGCTTACTCCTAGGGACCTGGGCTGTCCTGGGAGATTGAACCAAAGACAGAGATTTGCAGAGGTTCTGGGAGCCAGTTGGGCCTGAGCTCTTCTCATCCTGTGGAGAGGGGGTGGCTGACCCCCAATGCAGGGGTCAAAGTATACAGTGCTGGGCATTGAGCAGGTGTGCTGGCTGGGGTTGGGGGAGAGACAGAATAGCTGGACCAGCAGGGTCCTGATGTTGACAGGACTCCCTTCTTGGAGCTCCCACAAAATATATTCCTACATCAGAGTGCCTAGATGGTTTATTGTTGGTTTATGTGCTTGAGCTTTTCATTACATCACAAAATCCTTCAGGTTAGGGTCTGTGTCCTTCAGAGTCTGGCACACAGTCCACTCAGCTGTCAGCTGGATGGATGATGTCAATCTGTGGGCATTAAAAATGGTGTTTGTGAGCTCCATACAAGACTTTTTTTAATAGCTGGAGAAAATGTTTCTAACAGATGCTATATCAGCCAGAAGTAGTCAGGAGAGAGAAACTACACAATGAATAGGGAAATTTTAATATGAAGAATTACCAACTGTAATAGAATTAAAGAGAATTTGGATAGTAAGAAGCAGAGAAAATGCCAGAGTCTATAGCAATAGCAGCTACAAGGAGCAGCTACTACTGCTGGGGCTGAGAAGGAGCGCCCTGGGCCCACAGTCCTTGCAGGGCTCACAGCATGGTTTCTGTGGTGCCACCATGGGAAACCTGCTGGAAATCCACCTTAGAGGGGCCAGGAAGGCTGTTCTCAGGGAGGTGTCTCCATTACACAGACACCTAAGTGCTGTAGGAGCCTGCTGGAACTTGGAAGGAGAACGCCTTTTCCCAGTGCTCTCAACTGACAAAACTTAATATTGTGCCAGCTGGCAAAGAAAAAATATTTAAAGGGCCCATCTTAATTTTCATGAGTAGGTGATGAAGGGTGAATTTGAAGTTGAGAGAGAGTATATTGAGAGTTGGCACAGTATATATTATTTAAACAGTAAGTACACAAGATCTATTAACTAGGTTGTTATTTACCTATTTACTTTCAGAAGAACTGACCTGACCTAATCCTTGACATCCTTCCTCTATGAGACAAGTTTCTTGTGCTTTGGTCTTCCTCTACCTGTGGCTCCCTGACCTAGCTGGGATGCACCCCTACTGTATGCAGTTCAGAGGCCATCCTACCTGCTGCTCTTGGGGGAATATGGCAGCTCCTCAAACCCTGCCTTGCCTTGTCTAGGTAGTGGATCTTCTGTGGTCAACAGACCACACATCAAGTCTCTCCCATCGGCCTCCAGAGCCCATTTTAAAATCAACATTCCACACAGTCTTCTACCCATTCTACCCATTCCTTATGGGTATCCATGGCTGTGCAACTCAAACTCTTCTTGTCAGGCTCAGTGGGGGGCTTGCTGAATGCACAGATCAATTTAGCAAGCATATATCTGTAGGTAGTATTACTATCTGAAAGGTTCCCAATTGTTGGCATGGCAATCATATAATTCTTCCCTGAGTAACTTTTTATCTCTGTAAGCAGCTTGTTTCTGCTGCTCATCAGGCACTGCCTTCCTTTATGAGCCAGTAAGAATTCTACAGTCACCTCTGATATATTCCTGTTTTTGCTTTGGATACTAGGGAGCTCAAAGTTCAATGTAGTGCCTCATTGGAGTAATAAGCTTGTCCTTAATTCCTGGTACACTTATCTCCCTGCTTTAACTGTAAGGTTTCCAACAGCTTAAAAAATTAACTTCTATGTTTACATGTGTATGTGTTTTTACTATAAATCTTATTCTATCTCTTTTTGTTTTTGAATTTGGTAGATCATACATTTTAAATAAGCACATGTAAGAAACAGGTCTTCTAATTATTTTTTATTCTTCTTTAAGGAATATTTTGTAAATCTTAGCCTATAAATTTATCCATTTATTCAGCTTCCAGATATCTGTGTAGCTCCTTTGAGCCACATAGCAGGCTGAAGTTTGAGGCATGATGACTCAGCCAGAAGGTAGAGCTCAGAGCTCTGTTGCTTGAGGACTCTGATGGAGGAAGCTCAGGATGCTACTGAAGATTGTAAATGGCATGCCCAGTTTGGACTTGGTGGGGCCTCAAAGGCCTAAGGCCAAAGGCCTAAAGGATGCTGGTTTAGCCTTGTTTTGTTTTGATCAGGAATGGATGCTGGATTTTGTTCAATGCTTTCTTTATTGAAATGATCATTTTTTCCCCTTTTAACCTAGTTTTTAAATGTATTTTTATTGAGATATAATTGACATAGTGTAAGTTGTTTAAGGTATACAATGTATTGATCTGATATGTTTATACACTGTGACATAAATTTCACTGTAGTGTTACCTAACACCTCTGTCACATCACATAATTATCATTTCTTTTTTGTGGGAACAATTAAGACTAGTCTTCTAGCAACTTTGAAGTTTATAATACAGTAATGTTCTCAATAATCTCTATGCTGTGCATTAGATCTCCAGGACTTAACTCATCTATTAGTTGCATGTTTGCATCTTAAACCAACATCTCCCCAGTTCCCCTAGTCCCTAGCCCCTGGTAACCACCATTCTACCTTCTGTTTTTAGAAGGTCACAGCTTTTTTCAGATTCCACATATAAGTGATATCATACACTATTTGTCTTTCTCTTTCTGACTTATCTCACTTAGTTAGCATAATGCCCTCAAGGTCCATTCATGTTGTCACAAATGGTAGGATTTCTTTCTTTCTCATGGCTGAATAATATTCCCATTATATATATGCATACACCACATCTTCTTTATCTATTCATCCATTGGTACTTAAGCTATTTCCATATCTTGATTATTGTGAATAATGCTGCAGTGAACATGGGATTGCAGATATCTCTTCAATATTCTCTTTTCATTTCCTGTGAATGTATACCCAGAAATAGAATTGCTGGATCATATGACAGTTCTGTTTTTGCTGGATCATATGGTAGATCTCTTTTTAACTATTTGAGGAAGCTCCATAATGTTTTCTGTAATGGCTGAAACCAATTTACATTCCCAATTCTGTACAAGGATTCCCTTATGGCCACACCTTCACCAACACTTGTGATCTCTTGTTTTCTTGATAAGTAGCCATTTAACAGGTGTGAGGGGATATCTCATTGTGGTTTTGATTTGCATTTCCTTGCTGATTAGTGATATTGACATTTTTTTCATGTACCTGTTGGTTGGCCATTTGGTCTTCTTTGGAAAAATATCTATTTCTATTGCCCATCTTTAATTGTATTTTTTGATTTTTTGTTATTGAGTTGTAGGAGTTCCTTATATACTTTGGATATTATCCATATTTGGTTTGCAAATATTTTCTCCTATTCCAGAGGCTGACTTTTCGTTTTGTTGATCGTTTCTTTTGCTGTGTGTAAGTTTTAAAGTTTGATGTGGCCCCACTGGTTGGTTTTTGCTGTTGCTACCTTGCTTTTGGTGTCATATCTTAAAATATAACAGCCAAAACCAATTTCAAGGAGCTTCTTCCTTATGTTTTCGTCTAGGAGTTTTATTGTTTCAGGTGTTATGTTTAAATCTTTAATCAGTTTTGAGTTAATTTTTTGAGTGGGGAAAGATAGGTGTCCAATTTCATTTTTCGGCATGTGGTTATCCAGTTTTTCAACACCATTTATCAAAAAAGGTATCCTTTCCCCACTGAATGTTCTTGGCTTCTTGTCATATGTTAGTAAATTCAGGGATTTGTTTCTGAGCGCTGTATTCTGTTTCATTGGTCTTTGTGTCTATTTTTGTACCAGTACTTTACTATTTTAATTACTATAGCTTTGTAGTATAGTTTGAAGTCAGGAAGCGTGATGCCTCAGCTGTATTCTTTCTCATGACTGCTTTAGCTACTTAGAGTCTTCTGCGGTTCCACACAAATTTTAGAATTGTTTTTTCTGTTTCCATGAAAAATGCCATTGGAACTTTGGTAGGGATTTTATTGAATCTATAGATGGCTTTAGATAGTATGGACATTTTAACAATATAAATTATTGCAGTCCATGAACACATGATAAATTTCATTTGTATCTTCACTTTCTTTCATCAAAGTCTTGTAGTTTTCATTATTTAGATATTTCCCTTTTTCCCCAGTTTTACAGAGATACAATTGACATACAGCACTGTGTAAGTTTAAGGTGAGCAGCATCATGATTTAACCTTCATATATTGTGGAGTGATTACCACAATAAGTTTAGTTAACATCTATCATCTCATAGACACACACACACACACACACACACACACACACAATGCTTTTCTCTCTCCCCCTTGTGGTGGGAACCCTTAGGATTCACTCTTAACTTTCAAAAACACCGTACATCAGTGTTAACTGTACTCATCATGCTATACATTACACGCCCAGTAATTGTTTATCTCATAACTAGAACTTTGTACATTTTGACCCCCTTCATCCAATTCTTTCTCTTTCACTTTCTTGGTTAAATTTATTCCTAAGTATTTTGGTTTTTTGAAACTAGTGCAAATGGGATAGTTTTCTTTATATCTTTTTCAGTGTCATTTTCAGTGCATAGAAACACAACTAATTTTGTATAATGATTTTAATTCCTACACTTTTACTGAATTTGTTGATTAGTTCTAACAGTTTCCTTTTTTGGTTGCATATTTAGAATTTTCTACATATGAGATTATATCATTTACAAATAATGACAATTTTACTTCTTCCTTTCCAGTTTAGTTGTCTTTTATCTCTGCCCTGTCTAATTGCTCTGGAGGACTTCCAGCTCTACCTCCAGACTACTCTGAATAGGAGTGGTGAGAGTGGGCACCCTTATCTTGTGCCTGATCTTAGGGAAAAAGTTTTCAACACTTCACTGTTGAATATAATGTTACTGTAGGTTTGTCATACATGGCCTTTGTTATGTTGAAGTATGTTTCTGTGTCCAATTTGTTGAGAGTTTTTAATCATGAAAGGATGTTGTATTTTGCTAAATCCTTTATCTGCATCCCATTTAGGTGATCACAGGATTTTTATCTTTCATTCCATTAATGTGGTATTCCACAGTTATTAATTTGCATATGTTGTATCCCAGAGATAAATTGCATTTGGTCATGGCATGTAATCCTTTTAATGTGCTGTTGGATTCAGTTTGCTAACATTTTGTCAAGAATTTTTACATCTAGGGGCCTGGGTGGCTCAGTGGGTTAAGTGGGCGACTTTGGCTCAGGTCATGATCTCATGGTCTGTGAGTTCCAGCCCTGCGTTGGTCTCCGTGCTGACAGCTTGGAGCCCCGGGCTGCTTCAGATTCTGTGTCTCCCTCTCTCTCTGCCCCTCCCCCATTCGCGCTCTGTCTCTCTCTCTCAAAAATAAATAAATGTTAAAAAAATGTTACATCTATATTCATCAGATCTATAATTTTCTTCTCTTGTAGTGTCCTTATCTGGTTTTGGTATCAGGGTAATACTGCCCTTGTAAAATGAATTTGGAAGTTTTCTTTCTTCTTCAATTTTGGGAACAGTTTGAGAAGGATTGGTGTTAGTTCTTTTTTTAAATGTTTGCTAGAGTTTACCAGTGAAGCCATCTGGTCCTCGGATTTCCTGTGTTGGAAGGTTTTTGATTACTGATTCAATCTCCTTATTCATTAATGGTCTATTCAGATTTTCTGTTTCTTCCTGATACAGTATTGGCAGGCTGTGTTTTTAAGAATTTGTCCATTTCTTCTCGGCTGAACAGTTTGTTGTTTATGGTAATGTCTTATGATCCTATGTATTTCTGAATGATCAGATGTAATGTCTCTTATATTTCTAATTTTATTTATTTAAGTCTTTTCTCTTCTTTTCTTAGTCAAGCAAAGGTTTATCAATTTTGTTTATCATATCAAAAAACCTACTAATAGTTCCACTGATTTTTTCTATATTTTTCTAGCCTCTATTTCATTCATTTCCACTCTAACCTTTTTTATTTTCTTTCTTATGCTAACTTTGGGCTTTGTTTGTTCTTCTTTTTCTAGTTCCTTGAGGTAAAGTTAGCTTGTTTGTTTGAATTCTTTCTACTTCCTTACTGTATACATTTATCCCTATGAATATCCCCCTCAGAGCTTCTTTTGTGACATTTCATAGGTTTTGGTATGTTGTGTTTCCATTTTCATTTGTTTTGAGATTTTTTTAAATTTCTCTTTTGATTTCTTCTTCAACCCATTGATTTTTCAGGAGTGTGTTGTTTAGTTCCCACATATTTGTAGATCTTCCAGATTTCATACTTTTGATTTCTAGTTTCTTACCATTGTGGTCAGAGGGGATACATGGTACCAGACATTTAAAGCAGAGTTAATACCTATCCTTCTCAAGCTGTTACAAAAAAAATAGAAAGGGAAGGAAAACTTCCAGACTCATTCTATGAAGACAACATTACTTTGATTCCCAAATGAATCAAGTAGGATTCATTCCTGGGCTGCAGGGCTGGTTCAATATTCACAAATCAATCAATGTGATACATCACATTAATAAAAGAAAAGATAAGAACCATATGATCCTGTCAATAGATGCAGAAAAAGCATTTGACAAAATGCAGCATCCTTTCTTGATTTCAATTTTCTTAAATTTGCTAAGACTTGTTCTGTTCTCTAACATGTGATTTATCCTAGAGAAGGTTCTGTGTGCACTTGAGAAGAGTGTGTATCCTACTGCTGTTGGATGGAATGTTCTAATATATGGTTCAAGTCCAACATTTCCTTGTTGATTTTCTGTCTGGATCCATTGCTGAAAGTGGAGTATTAGAGTCCCCAACTATTATTATATTGTTGTCTATTTCTCCTGGCAGATCTATAAATATTTGCTTAATATATTTAGGTATTCCAGTGTTGGATGCATAGATATTTATGATACGGTCTTCTTAATGAATTGACCCCTTTATCTTTACATAATGACCACTTTGTCTCTTGTTACCATTTTTGTGAAGTCTAGTTTGTCTAATATAAGTATGGCTACCCCTGCTCTCTTTTGGTTTCCACTTGCATGGAATATCTTTTTCTATCCCTTCATGTTGAGCCTACTAGTGCACTTAAAGCTGAAATTAGTCTCTTGTAGGCAACATATAGTTGGGTCTTGTTTTTATTTTTTATCCATTTAGCTACCGTTTTCCTTTTGATTGGTGAATTCCATCCATTTACATGTAGAGTTATTCTTGCTATATAAGGGACTGCCTAATGCCATCTTTTTTTTTTTAACATTTATTCATATTTGAGAGACAGAGAGAGACAGAACACAAGTGGGGTGGGGCAGAGAGAGACACACACACACACAGAATCTGAAGCAGGCTCCAGGCTCTGAACGGTGAGCACAGTCTTTCGCAGGGCTTAACCTCAAGAGCTGTGAGATCATGACCTGAGCCGAAGTCGGACGCCCACAGGCAACCCCCTAATGTCATCTTAATTGTCTTCTGGTTGTTTTGTGCTCTGTGTTGTTTCTTTCTCTCTGTTTCTGCCTACATTTGTAAATTGGTAATTTTCTGTGGTGATATGTTCTGTTTCCTCCTTTTAAATCTTACTCTAGGTTTTTGCTTTGTGGTGGTAAATCTAATAGATGAAACAATACATTTGAAATTGATAGGAACTTAACTTCAATCATCTACAAAAAACTTTCACATTTCCCATTTTTGATGTTACTATTTTTCTCTTTTTATATTATATATTTGTTAGCAAATTACAGTAGCTGTAATTATTTTTAATACCTTTTTCTTTTGACTATTATACTATAATTAAGTGGTTAACATACCTTCCTATTACAGAATTAGAGTTTTCTAAGTCTGACTATATATTTACCTTTACCCATGTGTTGTATTCTTTCATGTTACTGATCATTGTTTTCTTTCCAGCATTTCCTGCAAGGCAGGTCTACTGGTGATAAACTCCCTCAATTTTTGTTTGTCTGGGAGAGTATTTTTCTTTTCTTCATATCTGAAGGATAACCTTGCTGGATAGAGTATTCTTGGCTGACAATTATTTTTCAAAACTTCGAATATATCATTCCACTCTTTCTGGCCTATAGGGTTTCTGTTGAGAAATTTTCTGATAGCCTAATGGGGGTTCCTTTGTAGGGTTGCAATCTCTCTTTTTTTTTTCCTTCTGACTGCTTTTCAGAACTCTGAAAATCTTTTATTTATGAGAGTTTCATTATAAAGTGTCTTGAAGAATGTCTTTTTACATTGAGATAACAGGACAATTTGTTAGCTCTTTGAAATTTGATGTCCAAGTCTCCTGCCAGTTTGGGAAGTTCTCAGCTATTATTTATTTAAATAAACTTTATCTCTCCTTCTCCCTCACTTCTCCTTCTGGACCCATATGATTCTTTTTTTAAAAAATAATCTTATTCATTTTGTATATCTTTATTGAGATGTCATTTGTAAACCACAGAATCAACCCAAAGTGTATAATTCAATGACTTTTGGTATATTGATAAAGTCATGCATCCATTACCACAATGCATTTTATAATATTTTCATTATCCCCAAAGAAGCTGCATACAATATCACATAGCCTCACCTAATCTCTTCCATCCCACAGCCCCAGGGAACCACTAATCTATTCTCTGTTACAGATTTGCCAATTCTGGACATTTCGTATAAATGGTATTGAAACTGATCCTTGATCATCATTTCAGTTTTAAGAACAAACCTTGTCAAAACAAAGCTTGCCAGCTTCCTTTTGATAAAATTACTATAATCTCCCTTAAAAATGCCATGCACAAGATATTTGTAAATATCAACGAGTTTATCACATTCCTAGCGAAAAACACGTTTAAAATACTTCAGTAAACAAACAAACAAAATTAGTCAACATAAGAAACTCACAAGTTGTGAAATAAAATAACTCAACAACCTATTACAAATAGGTTAACAGTCATTAAAGTGTCTATAAAATATAAAAAACATCTAAAACAATATTATGAGAAAAATATATGGTGAAAGACACATTATTAATCACACATTCTGAATGTAAGATTCCAGTTCATAATAACAACACTGGTAAAAGAGGAGTGACAGAGAAGGAAATAAGAAAAGTTAGATACTTTCTCATCTTAACACAAAGAAGGGTGAAGTCACCATAATTAGAGAAGAAAACTTGGTGGAACCCATATTATTCTTAATATTTGCTCTTGTGGTGGAATGTCATAGATTACATGGGCTTTCTTCACTCTTTTTCATTCTTTTTCCTTTGTTTTTCTCTGACTGGGCTATTTCTTTTTTTTTTTTTTTAATATAATTTATTGTCAAATTGGCTTCCATACAGCACCCAGTGCTCATCCCAACAAATGCCCTCCTCAATGCCTATCACCCACTTTCCCCTCTCTCTCACATCCCATCAACCCTCAGTTTGTTCTCTGTATTTAATATTAGTATATGTGCTGCCGAAGTGAGCACTGTTCTCTGTATTTACGAGTCTCTTGTGGTTTGCCTCCCTCCCTCTCTGTTTGTAACTGTTTTTTTCCCCTTCCCTCCCCCCATGGTCTTCTGTTAAGTTCCTCAAGGTCCACATATGAGTGAAATCATGATACGTGTCCTCTGACTGACTTATCTCACTCAGCATAATACCTTCCAGTTCCATCCACGTTGCTGCAAATGGCATGATTTCATTCTTTCTCATTGACAAGTAGTATTTCATCGTATATATGAACCACATTCTTCTGTATCTTTATAGAGTTTGGCTTACTTGTTCTATCAATTGCTGAAAGAACATTTTTGAAATTACAGTAGTAGATTTTCCCTTTTACTGACTAGGGGACCTGTAGGTCTCTTTTTTGTTCCATCAGTTTTTTGGTTCATATACTTTGGAACTCAGTCATTAGGTGCATACACACTTAAGATCAATAAGTTTTCATGAATTGGCCCCTTTATCATTAAGAAATGACCCCATTCATCTCTGATAAAATTATTTATTCTGAACCTGCTTTGTTTTACATTAATGTAGCCACTTCAGCTTTCTTTTCATTCATGTTTTCACAATATATCTTTTTCCCTTTTACTTTTAATGTAACTATATCTATGTTTTTAAAATCATGTTTTATTAGATGGCATATAATTGAATCTTACTTTTCAATCCAATCTGATGACCTCTGCATGTTAATATTGGAGTGTTTTAGGCCATTTACAATAATGTAATTGAATTTAAATATACAATCTTGCAATTTTCTTTTTGTTTCATCCATTCATTGTTTCTTTTTTCTCCTTTTCTTCCTGACTCCTTTGGATTAATTTAGTATTTTTTATGTTGCCATTTTCTTTTCTTTTTTTTTTTTTTTTTTGGCTTAAGAGGCATATTTCTTTGTTTTAATATCTTGTAATTTCTTTAGAGTTTACAATATACATCTTTAATTATCATTAATTATTAAATTATCATGATATAAAACATAAATATTGTACCAATTCACATATTTTGTTAGCACCTTGTCATAGTATGCTTCCATTTCACAATATACCACTTCACACATTTTCTAAGCATTTTATTACAGTGTGCTTCCATTTTACCCTTTCAGCCATTGTGTTATTGTTTTCATGTATTTACTTCCATATATGTTATAAAGTCCACAATGCATTTGACGTTTTTTTGAACAATTGATTATCTTATAAAATGTTTTTTAACAAGAGAAAAACAGTTTTTTATGTTACATATTTACCATTTCCAAATTTGAATTACCATTGTCTAGATTTGAATTTCCTTCAGGTATTGTTTTCCTTCTGCCAGAAAAACTTCAACATTTCTTGTAATCCAAGAATGCCAGCAATACATTTTTTAAGCATTTGTTTGTCTCAATGTCTTTCTTTTGCTTTTGTTTTTGAAAGATACTTCCTCCAACGTGGAATTCTAGGTTGACATTTTTTTTCATTCAGTATTTAAAAGTTGTCATTGTATTATGGCTTGTATTGTTTTTGATGAGATGTCTCCCTCATTCTTAACTTAGTTCGTCTCTATGTAATGTGCTTTTTTCCTCTAACTGCTTTTAGCTTTTCTCTCTGTCACTGGTTTTCTGGAGTTTGATTATGATTTATGTATGTGTGGTGTGTGAGGGTGGCATGTGTGTTTTCATATTCTTTCTACTTAGGGCTCACTGGGCCTCTTTTATCTGTGCATTTACAGTTTTTGTCAAATTGGAAAGTTTTTGTTCATAGGGTCTTCAAAGTCTTTTTTGCCCACCTTCCTTATATTTTAGGGTTTCAATTACATGTGTGTTAAGCCAACTGATATTGTCCCACAGTTCACTGATGTTCTCTTAGTATTCTGTCTTACCTCTATGTTCATTTTCGATCATTTCAACTGCTGGGTCTTCAAGTTCATTGATATTTCTCATGAATCATCTAATCTGTTAGGAGATTAAGTATATTTTTCATTCCAGATGTTGTATTTTTCATCTCTATATATTAAATTTATGTCTTTTATAAATCTATCATTTCTCTTTCCATCATTTTCGTGCTTTCCTTTACCTTTTTAAACTTATGGACTATAGTTATAATAGGAGTTTTTTTATGTTTTTGTCTACTAAATCTATAAGCTGTGACTTTTCTGTGTCTATTTCTACTGATGACTTTTTTAAAAACATTGAGAATCATATTTTACTACTTTTATTTGTATGATTGGTGATTCTTTATTGGATGCCAGATATTGTGAAATTTACATTATTGCTGGAGTGCTGGAGTTTGTTGTATTCCTTCATATAGTTTTGGCTTTGTCCTAGAAGTGGTTAAATTCCTTGGAATCAGTTTAATCTGTATGAGGCTCATGTTTGCACTTTATCCAAACAGCTTTATTCTGGAACGAATTTGGTCACATTACTGAGATTACACACTTCTGAGTGATCTCATGGCTTCTTGTATGAGGAGGTTTCTTCCTGCTCACTACTGGTGGGAGCACAAGCCACTGGTCCCGAGTCAGTTCTGGGGATTGCTTTGCCTACTCCCTCATGGTGGTTCATTCCCCAGCTTGCATAATTCCTTCACGTGGATTGGTACTCAAGTAAAGACTTGAGGGGTTTCTTTGTAGACCTCAAGAGCTTGCTCACTCTGTACAGCCCCTCCTTTTTGGTACCCTCTCCCACAAATTCTGCTTACTTTGGCCTCTGTCTCTACAACTCAGCTGGCTCTCTTTGTGTTACCTTTCCTTGTACCTAAGCCTAGAAACTCTCTAGGATAGACCTAGGCATTCATTAGGCACACTCTGTGTTATGGGCTGAGTTGTCTCCCCACTTCCCATACATATGTTGAAGTCCTAAACCCCCAGTACCTCAGAATGTGACTGCATTAGGTGTAGGACCTTTAAAGACGTAAGTAAGGTTGAATGAAGTCATGAGGGTAGGCCGTAATACAGTATCATTGGTGTCCTGATATGAAGAGGAGGTTAAGATACAGACTCACAGAGGGAGGCCATGTGAGGACCCAAGGAGAGAACGGCCTTATCAAGCCAAAGAGAGAGGCCTCAAAAGAAACTAATGCTGCTCACACTTTGATGTCAGACTTCTATGCTCCAGAACTGTGAGAAAATAAATTTCTGTTGGGTGAGTCCCACCCCCCAGCCTGTGGTACTTTGCTATGGCAGCCTCAGCAAACTAATGCACTTCATCTTGTTCCCTTCTCTCAACAATCACTGTTCTATGTTTCTGTTATAAAGTTCTATATTCTGTTTGATTTTCTAGGTATGTAAGCTGGAAAGTAAATCCAATTCCTGTCTTTCTGTCATGTCCATAAGCAGAAGTCAGAACTAGCTTTAGTCACTCAGTAACATCTGCTCCAGCTTTAGTTGTGATCCAAGAAGAAATGACAATTCATAGAATGTCAGATTAGAAAGAAGACTAGCAGAGACTTTAAAACATAGCTGTAAGAGGAAAAAAGTCTAGACTATTAAAATAAGAAACTCAAAGTTAAAGGGGCTTAAATAGATAAAATTTATTTCTCTCTCACTCAATACCTTGAGCAGGCCATCCATGGCAGCTTGATGGAGTCAGAGATCTCTGCTTCTTGCTTTTCTGCTGCCTGTGGATTTTGCTCCTGTCCTCATGGCCACAGATGTCTTTCTACATATCCATGCTCCTGTTCCCGAAAGAGGGAGAGAAACAAGGCATGTGTACAGCTTTCCATATCTACCATGCTCATGGCCAGGCCTTTTTGCAGGGCAGCCTGGGAAAGCATTTAGGGAGGCTATCTTGTACTCAGATAAAATTTATATTTCTATGGAAGAAAGGGAGAATGGTAGAAGTCTATGCCATACCAATGAGACTTTTGTATTTGATAAGAGATGAGAAGAAGCTTTCTAAATGAGATGAAAGAGTGAACTTACCCTCACAAAACCCTGTACACCAGGCAGTATCAACATATCTGGGCATTTCAGGAAGTGACCGGTGATGTTTCAGGAAGTGATGGTTTATTTGGGATTTTGCATTTGAACTTCACTAGTGGCTGGGAAGAGGCTATACAGAGACGTTCTTTGACAATGGTCTCGTGCCTGATACTAAGAAGAGATGAGGAATAAGCAAACCTGAGAGATCTGGCACCAAACCAAATCCTGGGGGACTCTGGGAATATAGTGTATACTGAATACAAAATTTGATAGCTGAACTGTTTAACTTAACTTTGTGATATCAATTCCAGATCATATTTTTAAGTCTACACATCCTTACAAGCTCCTCTAGCAGTATGTTAGAACATCACGCCCCAACACAACTGACAGCTTGTCAGTTGTAACCAAAATGTTAGATTACAGAAATGTTATATTTGCCAGGGAGAAATAAAAGGAGTCAAGAGCACACATGGTTCGTGGCCTCTTTATCACCAGGATTTGGGGATTCTCTACAGAAGACCTTTACAAGTGTTCTGGGTTGTGGGGGACATCCATAAAAATGGGGTTATGGGCTCCACCTCTGTTTTAAGAAGAATAAACCCACTTTCATCTGGCTTGTAATGTTAGGCTTCCAGGTGAGATTTCATTTAAACAAAAGTTTCTAAGATTTTTAAAATATAGAGTAGTTCATTTATAATTTGCTTGCTTGATGCAATTTGAAGATTTGTATTAATAGATCATCCCAATACCTGGAAAATGTGTCTATGATTGAAGAGGAACTTACCTCCCTTGCAAATTCTGCCTGTTCATCCTGGGAGTACCTCACAACAATCAGAGGCCATTACAACCCCTGAGCTTTCAGAGCAGTGCTGTGTTACCACTAGCCCTTCTCCAGGCTCTACAGCTGCACATCTTTGGTGGTTCCCCACATGCCCCTACAGCATGGCAGCCACCTTGGTGGATTCTCAGTGGGGCAGATGGCTACTCCAGAGTGCAATGGGATGGCCCTCTGCATCCACCCATACAGGCAGTTTTGCATTTACTTATGTCATATTATCCTTTTGGAGAAACTTCAGTCACTCTGTAAATGATCTTTGATCAAGTACAATGAGTTGCTGGTTTCTATACACAAGGTTTTATAATTATTCAGGTTGGTGCATTAATTTCTTCTCTTAAGGTAACTGTGACCTTGATTCTGCCATCTGTTATATCTACCTATCCCACTGGACTTTGGGTAATTGATAGATGTGATATTTATTTCTTGATGCCTTCATCTAAATTATGGAATGCTCTACTGGGTAGAGCCCTGTGGTATGCCACTGGAGACTTCCCTTCACATTGACAGTGATATGACTTGGCCCCACAGAAGATTCTGAAGTCTTTGATTAAAATCTAGGCCCTTTGATGAGTTAATTGAAAAAAATATAAATCAGTGATGCTCCAGATAAACAGCTGAGAAGTCATTCCCAGGCTGATTTACATTTATTAGGGCTGTGATGCATATTTAAGAGTCACATTAAAGGTCTGAGTTCAGGTTAATGTGTTGGATTTGCCATGACTTTAATAACTCAGCAACAGTGTAGGGTGAGCCCCCTCCTTATTTTTATAAGTGCTCAGTCCCACAGCAGCTGAGAACTGAACAGAGAGAAATGGACAAGAGGGAAGCTGGCAGAGTCTGCATTTCTGCAAAGCACGTCTTGAACATTTGAAAGGGCCAACATCAAACACGGAACCAGTCTAGAGAGTAGGATGTTTTCACATCAGAAACCAAGTGTCAGGATTGGGGCTTTGAACATAAAAAGAAGAGGCGAGGGAGAAAAACCTTCTGACAGCATTGATATCCAAGGGACAAACTCTGAGACCAAAGATAGAAGTACTTGTGCCAAATCCTCAAAGATCCCTGTGTGTCCTGCTTGCTCCCTCTATTTGCATGTTCCCTGGATTGGAAGAGGTTCAACTGGGCCTGGGGTGTGGAATGGGAAAGGACATGGAGGCACTAGCCTTGGTTGGGGAGGGCTCTAAATTCTTTCTTGCAAAATCTTTCTTCATTTTCTGACAAGCCATGTCATTCCTCCCACATGTCTTGGGCTGGGGTGAACACTGGAGCACAGTGAACCCCATCAACTAGCCAGAGAAACAGGCAGTCAGTGTTCAGCTCAGACTCCCAAGTAAGTTGAAAATTGTTTTGAGGACCTAAGATATTTATATGGTAAAAGTAAACACCATATAAAAAAGTATACCTAGAACTATCTCGTGCCCACCTCTGCTGTCTCAGTCCCATTTCCTTCTATTCCTTCACCATTTTTATTAGATTTGTGTTTATCATCAGTATTATTAGTATTTCTTATGCAAAAACAAGCAAATACAAAGAATATATATGTATATGTATAGGTATATATACATATACATACATATATATACATTTTATATATACACTTCTACTTTAAAATGTACATTTCTACAAAAAGATACACGCTGTTTATTGTTCTACATCTCACTTCCTTCATTTAACAAACCGTGCGGATACATTTGCCAAGGTTTGCTCACATCTTTGTCTGATTTGCAGCCACTTGAGCTCCCTGGCAGGAATGTGCCATGTGTGTTCACCTAGTCCCTGGCTGGTACATCCTTGGCTGCTTTGTGTTGTTTGATGTCACAAGGCTGCAATGAATGCCCTGTTCCATATGTCATTCTTGGTGCATGAGAGTGTCCATGTAGCTCATTCCCCGCCCTGGTGCTTGCTGTCTGCCTGCACACTAGCAGGTAGGAGGGTGCCAGCTCCCTGCAGATCGCTAGTGTAGTGTGTGGGGCATCTGTGGATGTCCACCAGTCTGATGGGCAGTGCTGTCTCACTGTGGTTTTTGAATTTTCATTTCTCTGATTATAAGTGAGGCTGAACATCTTTTCATATGGTGAAGGCCATTTGTATTTATTTTCTGGAAACTCTCTCTTCATTGCACTTTTCAGACCCAAAGCAGAAGCATCAGTCTCGAACGTCAAGGCAAGGGGTGTTTATTTTTCTTTTCTTTTTTTTTTTTTTTTTTAAAGAAAAGAGTCATTTTTATTGCCAGAAGGCTGAGGACTGGAAGGACAGAAAACATGAGATTTATTCCATAAACAGTAGAGTGGGGAAGAATGTGTGATGATTTAAGAGAAGTTTCCATGCCCCAAAGGGCAAGAAGTTTCACCAGGTTGGGGGAAGTGGGGACTGGAGGGTGGGGACCACAGCCTGGGGGCTGGTGGGTCCCTGAAAGGAACCTGTCAAATCCTGCTCCTGAGGTAAAGCCCTAGGGGTGTGATGGGTGTGGTGACAGAGTAAAACATCCAGGGTCCATCCCTCCTCCTGCTGCTTACCCATCCATGAACGGCCCTCCATGACACCTTCAACACCTCCCTGTTTCTGAGCACACACAGTTTTACCCTGTCCCACAAAAAGAAAGCAAACACAACCCAGTCCCTGTGGCCCTCTGCAGCTATTGCCCATATTCAACTCTGGCCACTGTGGAATTTCCCCACATGCCATCTGCATGCCGCATCCACGTCCCACTCCTCACTGGTCAGGGTCTCTTACACTCAGTCCAAAACCAAAACTCCTTGTGGCTGTCTCTTCTCAACACACACAGTGGTCACCTCCTCTGTGGGGACCGTGGCTCTGTTCTGTCCTCTGTCTCCCCAGCCCCACCTGCCCGTCTCCCTGGAAACTTCTCAGCAGCTTTCTCCATGCCTCCAGGGATGCTGCCGGAGTCCAGTCAGGAGCCCTCTGCCTCTGCATGCTTGGCACCAGATTTGGCTGGCCATCTGCCTTTGCCTGGCTGACCCCTCATCCTGACCGTGTTCAAACAAACCCACCTCCATCCATCCCAAGAGGCAGGCCAGGCCACACAGCCCTCCAGGCCCTTCAGGGACTCCAAGATTCTCTGAGGTCAAACGGGACGTGGCATGAGTTGGAGGAGTGGCGCTCATCAGCCTGCAGTTAACTCCAGGGGCACTGGCTGAACCTGTGAATGAACACAGTGATGGCCACTGTCTCTGTTTCCTGTGACTGCAGTAGTAAATCATCACAAATTTAGTGGTGGTAACACGAATTTATTGTTTTGCAGTTCTTGCAGTCAGAAGTCCAAAATAGGTCTCACTGGACTAAAATCAAGGTGTCAGCAGGTCTCTGTTCCTTCCAGAAGCTCTAGGGGCAATCTGTTTCCTTGCCTCTTCCAGCTGGTAGAAGTCCCCTTGCATTTGCTGGCTCATGGCCCCTTCCTCCATCTTCAAAACCAGCAATGGCAGGTCGAATCCTTCTTCCATGGCATTTCTCTGACACTCACTCTTCTGCCTCCCATGTCCACCTTCAAGGGTACTTGTGGTTACACTGGGCCCGCCTAGATAAACCGAGAAGATTTTCCCCTCTGAAGGTCAGCTGGTTAGCAATCTTAAATCCTCTGTCATAGAATACAACATTTTCACAGGTTCCTGGGATTAGGACGCCTTGGGAGTGATGGTTCTGCTTCATCTAAAGGATGTTTGGCACTGGCCCCTCCTTGCTACCCTCCCAGTCACCGCTTTTGCTTCCTGTTCCTTCTGCCCCGTGCATTGCAGGAGCTTCACCACAAGCCCTCCTGGATCTATTCTCATATTTTGTTATCCATAATCTCTTTTTCTAAACCATATATCCTCCCCTGTCTCTTCCAGGCTGAACCCTGTGACTGGTCAGTCTTGCTAGGCTCTTGGAAATCTGGCTCCAGTTCTGCGGACTGACATAGCCTAAAATGGCAAACTTTCACCCACTCAGCATGTATGTTTTTTTGGGTAATTCCTAGAGTAGTGCTTGCTCTGTGTTTTTATGGGTAATTCCTAGAGTAGTGCTTGCTCCCTCCCAGCGGGAGACAGTACAGCATTTGGGATGGCATATGCATGCTGGATGGAGCAGGGTGAGACTGGAGGGAGGGCAGGACATCTATTTTGCACACCACTGAACAGCTAAAATTTTTGCTGGTGACATGCTGTCAACAAATATGCCCTCACAGAAGCCCTGTTGGGCTCAACCTGTACCTAGCTGCAGCAGACCCAGCTCCAGCCTCAACCTCCCCAGCTGTGCACTCTACAGCTGATGAACTTCCCTGTTCTGTGGTCAGGTTGCCACCTTGGTACATCCTCTAGGATTTCTCCAGAAGAAAGCGTTCAGAGCCTGTCGGTGCTGATGGACTTTCTTGCTCTGCTCCCATGACCTCAGCCTCTGCCTGGATCTCCAGCAACCCAGAGAATTCCTGTTCACCCAGACCCATCACTTACTTGTCACAACTGTCAAATCCTTTTCTTCCATCTCAAGTTTGTCTCTCTCAGCATAGCCTTTCTCACTGACCCATCTTCCCCTCCCTACATTCCAGTTTCTGGAAATTCCTGCCCTTCTTAGAACCCTTATGCCATGTGCATCCTTTAGTTAGCTAGAGTCATCCTTAAAGATGGTGATGCTCAGAGCCCAGAGGGGTCCAAACTCTCTGAGCCCTTCTCATCAAATTGACCATCAGCCCAGACCAACAGACCATCCACTAGTCCACTTGGGACACCTCCCAGTCTTCTCTCCTGCTCTTAGCTTCCACCCCCAATTTTCCCTGGCTTTCTGCCCTCTCCAAGGGTGCCTCAGTCATTTATGTCCACTCAGTTCTCTCTATGGAGCTGGGAAAGTGGCTTCAGTCCCAGGTGACTCTGACGACAGCTTGAAGTCCTTAAAAAAGAATTAATTACAAAGCAAACTTAAGATTAGCAACCTGCTAGCCACATCTTTTTATTTTCTTTAAACAAACAAATCTTTTATTTTGAGATCATTTTAGATTTGCAAAAAAGCTGAAAAAAATAATACAAAAATAATACAGAGAGGTGACCTTTCCCAGTCCACAACGCCAGCAGGAGGGAGCTCTGAGGTCTAAATTCAAGAGAAGGAAGCCTGTACTTTGAATTTGAGGTCTCAGAAGATGGCAGATGAAGACTTCATGAGAAGTGAAAGAAGGGATATCTAATCTGTAAAAATATATAATAAATCTTAATTTTGTACTCACTTCCTCCAGTTTCCTGACTCGAGCCTAAAGCTCAATCTTAATTGGCAGTGGGGGTTCAGAGGCTGTGTGTGGCA
This sequence comes from Panthera onca, assembly GCF_046562875.1. Lineage (NCBI taxonomy): Eukaryota > Metazoa > Chordata > Mammalia > Carnivora > Felidae > Panthera > Panthera onca. Next base: position 89,148,010 of record NC_138341.1, on the reverse strand, counting down.
GGTCCTCACTGCTAGATACTCATGGCCCTGTAACCAAGACCTATGCCCTGTGACCAGGGTGTGGACACAGGGAGAAGCATGCGCATGGCCTCCTCCCTGCACACTTAGGTGCCCCACATTGTTGTTTTAGAGATTACACCAAGGCATCTGATTGAACTGGGAGAATTAACAATGACAGCATCTGCTTCAGATGACAAATAGTAAGACCAGTGAGACCCCAGATAACTGAGTCGAGAAGGGAAAGTGGAGGCAGTAACCCAGACATGCAGCTGTGTTCCTGAGCACTCAGACATGCATCAAGCAGGCAAGATGGTGGAGGAGGAAAAGCATTCTTAGAAATGGATCCCAATTTTTATAATAAGAGCAATGGTCAGTCATGTGACCTTTCTCCCTGGCATTTTATGACAAATGGGCCCTTAAGCAGGCTGTCCTGAGCTACTCTGACAGGTGACCTAGGAGCCACCAAGGGACTTTCTATCCTTCTGACTACAGGAGATGATGTGCCCTGAATGCCAAGAACACTGTGTCTCTTTGGGAACCTGGCATGTTGGGGGGCCCATGTTACTGGTCCAGCAACCATTCCACCAGTGTACACCTGTTGCTCTCGCAAGACCTGACTCACATACGCTGCTTCCAGAAGACAATTGAGCATTGAAGACGGTTAGTTTCACATGTTTGTGTAAGGCCGGGATGGGTGGCATGAGGATAAGTGGAGAGAATCAGCTGAGGGGAGCTGAAGACACTCCCTTACTTACCCAGAGAGCTTAGTTAGGTGGTGGTCAGAGAAGATACCTGCCAGAGAACCCCTAGAATTGAGGGCCTTCAAATGTGCACAAGCTGCCTTCTTGCAGCATGTGACTATCCTGGCAGGAGAAAATGGGGTCATTGATTGATGTCACTCTGCCTTTTTCTTAAAAGGGCATTTCTCAGGACTGGCCAAAGGTGGCCCCAGACGACCCAGAACTGGGAGTAGAAGGGCTGCAAATTCAGTAAATGACTGAGGCCAACATGTAGATGGAGGTGACCAACTGGTACAGAAAGATTTTGGTATTCCACTTGTGGGTCTCAGGAAAGCCCTGGGGGAAATGTCCAGGCTGGAGGATCCAAATGGCCAGGAGTTGCCATTGACTATTTGTGAGGACACCAGGGATCTGTAGAGCCAGCATAGGAAGGTGGGAGAGACTGAGCAGACAATCCTGATGTAGCTGGGAGGATGCCACAGGTGGATCTATCCAGTGTGGCCTGGAGGTCCCCCTCCCTCTGGCTGGGACATGGCCTGGGGCTACTGAGATGCTGCACTCAGCACCAGGAGGTGGGCACTTCTATACATCCTGGTCAGAAAAGGCCTTCTGAGAGGTGCTGGGGGTAAGTAGGGACAAGGGAAGCAGGCAGCACAGCAGAGCTCTGAGGTAAAGTGCCAAGGATCACGTCCCAGAGGGAATGTGGATGGGAACTAGGGCGCCCTAGCCCCACAATGTGGCCCTTGTATAGCTTGATGGGTCCTGTGGGACCAGTGGGTGCAGAGCCTGTCTTAGCAGGGGACCTGGTCCACAGAGTGGCACCCACTGCCCCAACCTCAAGGACAAGACCACACCAACCAGTCCATGCACAGGTGGTCTCCTCGGGAAATGTGCCATGTAGATGAAAGCTGTGCTGTTGACTTCTCTTATTCAGTGCTTACTCCATGGCAGGTACCTTACAATTGTCAGCATATTCACTCTTTAGAATGACCTGTATGGTGGAAACCACAGCTGCCTCTTCCATGTAGCCTCCTGTCCTCCCCAGCACCCATCCTGACCCAGGGGCCTGGAAGCCTTGGGAAGCTGCCTCCCAGCCTCCCTGAGCTGCCTGAGCATGTTCCCAGCAAGTATTGATGGCACCATTGTGGGTAATGCCTCAGGGACTGGGACATGGCCACCATTCAGCTGGAGATTTGTCCTATTTCAGTTTTTTCTATTTGTGCCTCATGGCCTTGCTTTTCTACTCTAATTGCAGCAGTTTTTACTGAGCCAGCGCCTGTAAATAGCTGCAGCACACAGCCCTCCCAAGGGCTGCTGTTTTCATCACAGCTGCTGACCTGCATGGAGGAGAGGGGGACAACATAGATCTCCACCCTCCAGGGATGTGGGCTGGCTCCTGCCTTTGCAGTGAGACAAGAGCTGGGGCTGTTCCATGTGCACCTGCCCCATCTCCTGGGCTTCTGTACCCCTACACTGTGCATGGGTTCAGCTAGTGAAGCCTCACACCCATCCTAGAAAGTGGTGGGATTTGATCAACTACTTTAGTTGTGGGAGACAGAAGTAGTAGTAGTATCAACTATTTTAGTTTAGCAATGGCTACAAACACGCACGGCTTATCTGCCCTCGAAGCTGCAGTTTGGGCTGGACTCAGCAGGGTAATTATCCTGGTGGCTCCTGGGGTTCCCCGTGCAGTTGTCAGCTGGGCAGTGTGGCCCTAGCAGGGTTTTCACCAGGGGGCAGATGTGCCAGCAGAAAGAGAAGGTAAACCTTAAGAAGCAAGATTTTTTCAATCTCTGCTTGCATGACATTGGTTGTAGTTTTCTTAGGCAAGCCCCAAGCTGGGTGGGAGGGACTGCACCCTCCTGGGTGGGTCCTGGGGGCTGAGTGACTGGCCACTACTGTGAGGATGAACAACACTCCTTATAGCAAGAAATAAAATAACATTTCTGACTTGCCTGTGGTTGCCTGAAGATTATCCACGTGCAAAATTCCTCGCTAGCTAACCATGCTAGCCTGAACAGGCATGGCTAGTGGCCACACATATCACTGTTATAGTAGGTGAAGATGCCTTTTACCTTTTAAAATTATTAAGGGTTTCTAAATCAGATATGGAGAATAAGGAAAAAGAATCAAGAAGAAAATGAAAACCACAAGTGACCCCCAAGATGAGGGTATTTTGATGTTTGTCTTCCATGTAGTTTATTCTAAGTGTATTTTTTTTCTATCAGCCTGTCACAGAGTTTACCTACCTGTTCATCTATTATTATATCTTGAACCTGGCCCCACAGACACAGTGTTTGGCAGCTGCCTGATACTCTTGTATATCACAGATGAGTCAAACAATTTCCTGTGGTTGAGCATTTAAGTTCTTTATCATGTTTTCATTATTATGGATAATGCTTCAGCAAATATTCTTTGACATAGTTTTTTTGTGCACATCTCTGATTATTTATTTTGTTAGATTTCCCCAAAGGCCAAAAAGTATGAACATCTCAAGGTTTTTTTGTACATTTTGCTGCACTCTAAAGCCACTCCTTAAAAGGTGAAATTTCTGAGTCCTTGGCCAGCCTTTTGGGGAGCTCCTGCCTGTCACAGAGCCATCTTTGTTGGCTCAAGCCACCTGTCTCAGGTGTCTCGGAGACCCTAGCTAGAGTCCTGCATGGTACATGGGAGTCCCTCAAAAGACAGGCCTCCCCCGGTGGTCTTAGACAGCAAGGGCCTGTCCCTTTCAAGACAGGGTCCAGTGAGATGTTCAGGAACTGCATGGCCTGACACTCCAGATGACAAGAGGGTCAGCACTCAGAGCCAGAGAGAGGACTCAGTCCACTTTAGGGGACAGATAGCATTTTACATATTGTGTGTCCCCAGAGCTGTGTCCAGAAAAGGTGCTCAATAAAACTTTGTGAAAAATAGAGACTGAGGGAGAAGGAATCAGCAATCATGAAAATGACCCAAGCAAACTGTCAGTGGGAGGGCAAGGGCGTTAAACAAGCAAATGTCTGAGGGGTGTAGATCCATTACAACAGGAAATTTAGTGACAGCTTATTTATATATCCATGTGTATTTGGTCCTTTTAGTACTTATTCTAGTTTGGGCAATCTATAACTCATAAATGGAAGTGGAATTGCTGCAGCTCTGTCTAATCTATTTGAACACACTCCTCTCCATCATTCTCATGAGCCTGACTGTTGTATGTTAGCAACTCAGGTGCAGGTACCACTGATGGCCAAGTTGTTCCCTGAAATGAAGGCAGAGTGTCTTCTGGGTTTTTAATCTTGGCAGCATGTTAACATCCCTGGAAGTTGTAGAAGATGCTGGCACCTGGACTGACCCCAGGCCCACTGGATCATAATTGGTAGAGTGGGGCTGAACACTGGTACTTTTTCCCAGGGATGCTCATATGCAGCTGGTGCCAAGGACCACAGATATAGACACTTGGAGAAACAAAGATGCTCCCTGAAAACTGACTTTGCTAACTTTTTACTGATCTCAACTGGTAGAAGACTTAATTTATACTAAGCATGTCTCATTTAGCAGTTTTTTTTTAAATTTATTCTTGAGAGAGGTAGAGAAGAAGCAGGGGAGGGGCAGAGAGAGAGGGAGACAGAATCCTAAGCAGGCTCAATGCCGTAGGCATGGAGCCTGATGTGGGGCTTCAACTCACAAACCATGAGATCATGACCTGAGCCAAAACCAAGAGTTGGATACTTAACTGACTAAGCCACCCAGGCACCCTAGCAGTTTATTTTTTAAAATTAAATTTTGAAGAAAATTTCTGTTAAAACGTTGAACATTATGAGTAGAATGCTGCCATCTTGGAGTGATGGATGGCCAGCTGAGCAGAACTGAGTCAGCGGTGCTGGGACTGTAGATCTGGAGCCTGGTTCATCAACAGGTAGAGCAACAACTATGAACACTGCCCTGTCCCTGCAGAAAAGTCACCCTCAGTTAACACCTACTATAACAGTTCTTAGGTAATGAGTCAATTTAATCAGTATTAAAAGTGCTAACAGCAGGAGCCCCCAAGGAGCTAAGCTAGCAGCCAGGTCCACTAAAGGGAACTACCTTTTACTGTGGATGCAAGCCTCCTTTCTGTTAGAAGGGCTGTTCCAGGTGACCCAGTCTGCAATTTCTTTTGATTGTCAAAAACATCAGGACTCAAATAAAGGGGTGGGAACGCATGGAACAGTAGAATAGAGGAGACTTAAGTGAGAGCTAAACTGGTAGTATGCATGCCCTGAAGGCTGACTCAGCACTGTCATTGTCATTAATTCCAGCATGCAGCATATCTAGCTCTGCTCGGACACTTCTAAGCATGAGGAGTGTCCTGACCACCCAGCAGCCATACGCTGATTGGATCACACTGACAAAGAGGCTTAGGAAATCCTGGACTTTCCCAAGCATGTTCTCAGCCACACTGGGGAGACTGAGCCAGTGTAGCAGACTTGTAGGACAGCTGGTGAGCAGGCAAGCATGGTGGACCTAACCATCATCACACCCAGCACAGTGCTGCACAGCTAGCCCCTTGGTTGGCACCTTCCTCCATTGTCCCCCTCTCCTCATCTGATGTTCATTCTCCTTGAAGGAGAGGACAGCGTGAAGTTGGGATGCGGGTGTTGAGAGCCCCAGCCTACATTTAATGTGTCATCTTTTTAAAAGAATTTTATTTATTTAATTTTGAGAGTGATATAGAGAGCAAGCAGGGGAGAGGGAGACAGAATCCCAAGCAGGCTCCACACTGTCAGCACAGAGCCTGATACAGGGCCCAAACTCACAAAACAGCTGTAAGATCATGACCTGAGCAGAAATCAAGAGTCTGATGCTTAACCAACTGAGCTACCCAGGTGCCCCATAATGTGTGATCTTTAACATCACAATTTTTCAGCAGGGCTCTTATCCTCCACCCACTTTCCTCACCTTTTTACTCTAAACTCAGTTCCAACTCCTCCCCAGGTTTTAAAACACTTTTTATTTTGAGATAACTGTGGATTCACATACAATTTTGAGGAGTAATATAGACAGATTCCATATACCCCTTACCAAACTTCCCCCGGTCGTGGCATCTTGCAACACTGTAGTACCATATCACAGTCAGGAACTTGATATTGGTACAACCTATTATTCAGATTTCACGCTTTTTATTGGCACTGGTGTGTGTGTGTGTGTGTGTGTGTGTGTGTGTACACGTGCAGTTAATTCTATGCAACCTTATCTCATGTGTACACTCATGACCATCATCAAGATACAGACCGACCCATCCCCATGAGGATCACCCCTACCATTTGTAGCCACTCCAGTCTCTCTCCCGTTCCCCCACCCCCTTGCAGCCACCAATCTGTTATGCATCTCTATAATTTTATGATTTTGTAACTGTTATATAAATGGAATCATACATTATATGACCTTTTGAATTTGCCTTTTTTTTTCAGTCAGCATAATGCCTTGAGATCCATTCAGGTTGTTGCCTATATCAATCAATAGTTTGCTTTTTACTGTTGACTGATATTCCATAGAATGGATATATCACAGTCTGGTTACCACTTACCCATTGAAGAAAATTTGGGTCTTTTGCAGTTTGGGGCTATTATGAATGAAGCTTCTATGAACATTAGTGTCAGGTTTTGTGTGTGTGAACATAAGTTTGTATTTTCCCAGGATAAATGCACAAGAATGTGTAACGTGTAGGTCATATGGCAGTTGCATGTTTAATGTTTTAAGAAACTACCATTTATTAGAGCAGTCATACCATTTTCCATTCCCACCAGCAATGTATGAAAGACTCAGTCTTAGTTTCCCCACATCCTCACCAGCATTTGCTGTTGTTACTAGTTTTTCTTTTAGCCAGGTATTTATTAGCTATGTAGTGGTATCTTGTGGTTTTAATTTGCATTTCCCCATGGCTAATGATACTGAACATCTTTTCGTGTGCTTATGTGCCATTCATATATCCTCCTTGGTGAAATATCTCTTCATGCCTTTTGACCATTGTCTCTTTTTTTAAATACAATTTATTGTCAAATTGGCTTCCATACAACACCAAGTGCTCATCCCAACAAGTGCTGTCCTCAATGCCTATCACCCACCTGTCCCTCTCCCCCACACCCTATCAACCCTCAGTTTCTTCTCTGTATTTTTTTTTATTTTTTTTAACATTTATTTATTTTTGAGACAGAGAGAGACAGAGCATGAACGGGGGAGGGGCAGAGAGAGAGGGAGACACAGAATCGGAAGCAGGCTCCAGGCTCTGAGCCATCAGCCCAGAGCCTGACGCGGGGCTCGAACTCACGGACCGCGAGATCGTGACCTGAGCTGAAGTCGGACGCTCAACCGTCTGAGCCACCCAGGCGCCCCTCTTCTCTGTATTTAAGAGTCTCTTATGGTTTGCCTCCCTCCCTCTCTGTTTGGAACTTTTTCCCCCTTCACCTCCCCCATGATCTTCTGTTACGTTTCTCAAGATCCACATATGAGTGAAATCATATGGTGTCTATCTTTCTCTAACTTATTTCACTTAGCATAATACCCTTAAGTTCCATCCACATTGCTGCAAATGGCAAGATTTCATTATTTCTCATTGCCAAGTAGTATTCCATTGTATATATAAGCCACATGTTCTTTATCCATTAATCAGTTGATGGACATTTAGGCTCTTTCCATAATTTGGCTATTGTTGAAATCATTGCTATAAACATTGGGGTACATGTGCCCCTATGCATCAGAACTCCTGTATCCTTTGGGTAAATTCCTATTAGTGCTATTGCTGGGTCATAGGGTTGTTCTATTTTTAATTTTTTGAGGAAGCTCCACACTGTTTTCCAGAGTGGCTGCACCAGTTTGCATTCCCACCAACAGTGCAAGAGGGTTCCCTTTTTTCCACATCCTCACCAGCATCTACCAGGCAATTAAAGAAGAAATTTAAAAATATATGGAAACAAATGAAAATGAAAACACAACAATACAAACCCTTTGGGATGCAGCAAAGACAGTCCTAAGAGGAAAATACATTGCCATCCAGGCCTATCTCAAGAAACAAGAAAAATCCCAAATACAAAATCTAATAGCACACCTAAAGGAACTAGAAGCAGAATAGCAAAGAAACCCAAACCCAGCAGAAGAGAAATAATAAAGATCAGAGCAGAAATAAACAATACAGGATCTAAAACAAAAAACAAAAAACAAAAACAAAAACAAAAACAAAAAAGAACAGTAAAACAGATCAATGAAACTAAGATTTGGTTTTTGGAAAAAATAAAAATGATAAACCTCTAACCAGGCTTCTCAAAAAGAAAAGAGAGAGGACCCAAATAGATAAAATCATGAATGAAAATGGCTTTATTACAACCAATCCCTTAGAAATACAAGCAATTATCAGGGAATACTATGAAAAATTATATGCCAACAAACTGGACAACCTGGAAGAAATGAACAAATTCCTAAATGCCAACAAACTGGACAACCTGGAAGAAATGAACAAATTCTTAAACACCCATGCCCTACCAAAACTCAAGCGAGAAGAAATAGAAAATTTGAACAGACCCATAACTAGTGAAGAAATTGAATCAGTTATCAAAAATTTCCTAACAAATAACAGTCCTAAATCAGATGGCTTCCCTGGGGAATTCTATCAGACATTTAAAGAAGAGTTAATACCTATCCTTTTGACCATTTTCTAATTGAATTTTTTGTTTCTCATTCTTGAGTGTTGAGATTTCTTTATGTATTTGAGATATAACTCCTTTGCTGGCTATCTCTCTTCTCCTCCTTAAACAAACAAACAAACAAACAAACAAAAAAACAGGGGTGCCTGGGTGGCTCACTAGATTGAGCATTGGACTTTGGCTTGAGCCCAGAGTCTGTCTCTGTGCTGACAGCTCAGAGCCTGGAGCATGCTTTGGATTCTGAGTCTCCCTCTCTCTGCCCCGCCCCTGTTCACACTCTGTCTCTCTCTCAAAAATAAATAAACATAAAAGAAATTTTAAACACACACAAAACCACCAACCACCACCACCACCACCACCACCACAACACCAACAAAGTGATTCTTAATGAGCTTCCTTAACTTCACTTTGCTTGAGGCTTTTGTCTGTCTCCACCTTCCCTGCTGCCAGTTGCCTTTTGCAGTGGCTCCCATGCTATGCTCATTTCCTCCACCTGCAGGATCAGACCCTACCTCTTCCCAGCCTCTTTAGCCTGCCCCATCCAGCCCTGTGTCACAATCCATACCAGAGTCAGGATGACACCAGAGTTCCAGCCAGGCTGTGAGCCCATGGTGGTCCCAATGGCTGGGCCAGCCTGTCCCTTACCCCTTTTTTCCCATAGCCTTGCTGAGAGGACTGAAACTGTGGCAGGAGCTCCACCCCCAGTTATGCAGCAAGCCAGCCTTTGCCTCCTTCCCCAGATGTGAGTCCCATTGGGCACTTCCAAAGGATCCCCGTCTGATTTCTTGGTTCTGCTCAGGGCTGTCTTATAGGTGCCTGGCTCTCAGGGTCCCTAAAACAAGGGTGTGCACTGGGACACTGGAACTGTAGACCACCTCTGAGGTCTGGAGAACACCTCCTCCCTGATTCCCATGGGTGTCCTCTCCTCTAGAAAACCTTGTTTTCACCTGAATGGGTTTTCTCCCTGTGAGGCTGCCCATCCTCAGGGGCGGGCCCATTGTAGCACCTTTTCATCTGCCTGCCGGGTTGGCCTTCCTAGAGCAGTGCAGGGTTACTGAGCCTACTCTGTGACGGCACTGGGGCAGGGCTGAGAAAGATTAATAAATGTGTCTCTACCCCCAGAAACATTGTGGGACCACGGACCCAGGCATGGATGCACAGGGGGACCGTCTGGGTGGGTAAATGAGGCTGGGAACCCTGGGGTGGTGGGGACATCCTGCTGGGGGGACAGGAACCTCTTCCTCATCCCTGGATATCCTGGAAGCCTCCTCAGTTACAAATTCAAAGGAATCCTGTCCATTCTGGCCTGATCATGTCTCTCCTCAGCTGGAAAGCCTCGGTGGCTTGTGCCTGTGGCACTGGCAGCTCTTGATAAGTGTTCACAGGGAAACTCCATGGATGGTGATATTTGGTGCCATCCACCCTGTGCTGGGCACAGCACACACATTGTTTCTGTCTTCATTCTATAGATGAGAAGAGACAGACTCAGCACTGAGGGAACTGCCCTGGTGAAAGGCATAGGGGCCAGATTTGCACACAGGGCTGCTAAGACACCTGATGGGCTCATTCTCCTTGGCCAGCCTTCTTCACTCAGTGTGTCCAGAGCAGCACACTCCACTCTCTGAGCCCCACATGGCCAGCTTGTCACTCATATTGCTCTTCTTTTTTATTTATTTTTGACGGAGGGAGAGACAGAAAGAGAGAGAGAGACAGAGCACTCGTGGGGGAGGGGTGGAAAGGGAGACAGAATCCGAAGCAGGCTCCAGGCTCTGAGCTGTCAGCACAGAGCCTGCCATGGGGCTTGAACCCACAAAACATGAGATTGTGACCTGAGCCAAAGTCAGATGCTCAACCCAGGTACCCCTCGTGTTGCCCTTCTTATGCCATCTCCATCCTCCCTGAAAGAAGGGATACCATGCCACATGACCTTCACCTCCCAGTTTCCCACCAGGACTGCAAAGGCCCCCAGGACAGGTGTCAGGTGCCCTGTCATAGCTGTCCTTGTAGGTCCATCCATGTAGGCATGGGTCTGGTTTCAGGGTCCGTGGGCCTGCCTCCCCCAGCGGCTCACCCGGGGCAGATCTTGCTGGTGACAGATTGAACTGGGGAAAGACCCCACAGGAAGCTGGAGCAGGAATGTCTTCCCTCATCAGTGTGAGACAATGGGAGATAGGACCGTGGGTGCTCTGACACACCCTCTCTTCTTGGAACTGGAGGCAGAGAGAACACCTGCCACATTAGCCAGGTGCAAGTGAGTCATCCACCTCTGGCCTGCCCGATGGCCTGATAGCAGCAGCAGACAGGTCCCACAAACGTTCCCAATGAGGACTGCTGACCCAGGAAGCTGACGCAAGTGCAGGGCTGGAGTCCCTTCCCAGCCCCGCTTCTCCATGGGCTGTGGGTTCTCATGCGCCCGCAGCTGCAGAAGGCATTGTCTCTGACTTGCTTTCAAATGTGCTTCTCCGGTCTCATTCAGAAAGATTTTGTCCTTATGAGCAGTCAGAAAGCAGAGAGATGTGTTCCTTGACTAACTGATGTCTAATTTCATAACTAACTATAACTAATATTATAATAATGTGACAACGTTTGACTTGTCTTGGGAAAGAAGACATTTAGAGACTCTTCTGTGAGAAGCAAATGATGCCCTCAAGGGGGAACTGTCCCATCCTGCTCTCTTCTCCCTCCTGTGCCACAGATTGGCTCTGTCCCAGGCTGCTGCCAGCCATCCCCTCTCTCCCCATGGGACAGCCACCAGCCACCGCCTGCTGGTCTGAGATGATACCTTGAGTCTCAAGGCCCCAACTCCAAGCCACCCAACACAGAGAACCTAAATGTAGGGCTCTTCCTAAGCCCAGGGGGTCCTGGAATCCAAATTTCCCATGTCCTCACCCAAGTATTTCAATGTACTTTGAAACCCCAGGCATGTGGAGGAATTCAGCTCCTACACTAGACTACTTCCCTTTCCCCTTCAGGTCAGTGGAACCTGGTTTTCAAAAGGGGCCTCTAGATGAAGGACAGAGGGACGGAACTTCCCTGGATACTCCGTACCATCCAATTTCCCACGCCTGGTCTTGCTGGGCTTGGAGACAGGCCCATCCCCTCCTCTCACCTGCAGACTTGGACCATCTATTAGAATTAAGTTGCACAATTAGTGCCCTGGCCTGGGCTACTGAAGCAGACAGCAGCAGTAAGAGAGCAACACTCTTGTACCTTCAACAAAAATGTGCAGAACATCTGGTTGCTTTCTGCCTATCAGGGTTCTGGGACAACCGTCAATGAAATAACTCACTGGGTGACATCCATGAAAATGTGATAAATACATTTTTAATACATTTCTGTTGTTTTATATTTGGCACTAGCTGTAGGAGAACTTTATATTACTTTTATGTATAGAAAATTCAACAGCTTCCACTTAGCCCAGTTTGGTGGCCAGTTCTTTAGCCCATGCCTTTTCTAACTTGGTGATGTGAGCCACCAATTTGGACCCAGGACGTTGCCTCCCCAGTGATGGCAGATCTCATCATGTGTGTCCTTGTAATTGGTTCTAAGCTTCCACCAGCTTAGCCAGAACTCCCTTGTCTTCTGAGTTAGCCTGTGTGAAGGTGACAGTGGTGTAGGTCTTCCTGTGGACCAGATGCACAGCCTGGCCTTCCCTTTGATAATGCAGTAGGGACTCCTATATTACCACAGAGGGCATGCAGGAAGACAGCCAACTCAATGGGATCCACATCATGTGTAATCACTACCTAGGAAGCTGAGCCTTTCTATTTTCCATCAAAGTGGTGACAGTATTAACCCTTGCTTGAAGGACAGGTGCTTAGTGGGGACATCCTCTTTGCCAGCTTTCTTCTCAGCCTGGGCCAACAATCTCTGCTTCTTCCCTTGCTTTGTCTCTGGTCTGTATCTATGGGCCAGCTGAAGCAGTTGAATAACTGTCTGGAGGTTCAGGGCCTGGATGAACTGGTTAATCATGAGAGGCACTTTTAGACATTTATACAGAATAGCCCTTGGCCGAACAGCCGAATGTAGTGGGCCATGTGACAAGGCAGGTCAGGTCCCTTTTAGGCTGGAGTTCCCCCATCGATGCTAAAATTCTTGGGTCTTTTGTCATACAAGGGGTTAACCAACCACCTTTTTGGCCTCCTGCTTCTTCATGACGGCAGGGCCCATGGCCACCTTCTTCCCCTTAGCCTTCTTTTCTTTCAGCATCTTGAATGGCTGGAGGAGAAAGGCATATCTGTTCTTTTTTAGAAAGGGGTACAAATATAGCATTTTGGGATCAAAAGTGATCTTGGAGACCAGTGCAATCTCCCCAACCACTGGAGGGCCTCATTTGGTGCTGAGCTGTGGAGGAACTTAGGGAGGTGTCTCCTGCCCTGGGCCCTCCCTTGTGCCTGGATTGTTCTTTTAACAGTAGGAATAATGCATGTGTCAGTGATCAAATAAAAGTTTGGGTGAATTGTGGAGTAACATATATGTACTGGAACACAAAACACTCTCTGTGAGAGTCCTTTTTAATTTTTTTAATGTTTTATTTTTTCATTTTTTATGTTTATTTTTACTTTTTTAATTTTTTAATGTTTATTTTTGAGAGAGAGGGAGAGACAGAGCATGAGCAGGGGAGGGGCAGAGAGAGAGAGGGAGACACAGAATCCGAAGTAGGCTCCAGGCTCTGTGCTGTCAGCACAGAGCCTGATGCGGGACTCATACTCACAAACCGCGAGATCATGACCTGAGCCAAAGCCGGACATTCAGCAGACTGAGCCACACAGGCACCCCTTTAATGTTTTCTTTTTATTTTTGAGAGATAGAGAGAGGGAGAGCACAGGGGAAGGGCAGAGAAAGAGGGAGACAGAGGATCCGAAGCAGACTCTGTGCTGACAGCAGAGAGCCGGGTTTGGGCTCAAACTTGTGAACCGTGAGATCATGAGACTTGAGTGGAAGTTGGATGCTTAACCGAGACACCCAGGCATCCTAAGAATGCATTTTTTAAATGTAAGCAAAGTTCAGAGGGAGATTTAAATTCAGTGTATTCATATTTGCTTGACATACAATTTCACTTACTAATGTTAATCATGAGAATGCCCATCAGAAATCATACAGTGATGACTCTTAAAGCAGATGCCTTTCCTCTCAGAGTGGACAAACTACAGATGCATTCTGTAGGATTGTGGGTCTGAATGCATGGGTTCCAGAGGCCACACAGAGGGTCTGACTCTCAGCTCAGCTGACCATTGATTGTGAGGCATCTGAGAAGGTGCCTGGCCTCCCTGCTCCTCCACTTTCCCATCAGTAAAATAGTACAAGAGTGCTTGTGTGCAGGGAGCTAATAAAATTAAATGAGATCACTGGTAATATGCTCAGTGCTCAGTCATTGACAGCTAAGATCATGTGTAATGCTAAAAAGGGGAGGATAGTAAATGCTCGCCTCCCTCTAGGGTTATATTATTTATCAGGAGAAATAGCTTTGTATGCAGTTCTTGTATCAGGGTTAGAAACAGATATGTACTAGATAGATTGAAACTAGAAAAATAACACAATTGCCATATTTTTTTCTTTTTTTTTCAATATATGAAGTTTATTGTCAAATTGGTTTCCATACAACACCCAGTGCTCATCCCAAAAGGTGCCCTCCTCAATACCCATCACCCACCCTCCCCTCCCTCCCCCCCCCATCAACCCTCAGTTTTTAAGAGTCTCTTATGCTTTGGCTCTCTCCTCTTTTTTTTTTCCTTTCCCTCACCCATGGGTTTCTGTTAAGTTTCTCAGGATCCACATAAGAGTGAACACATATGGTATCTGTCTTTCTCTGTATGGCTTATTTCACTTAGCATAACACTCTCCAGTTCCATCCACGTTGCTACAAAGGGCCATATTTCATTCTTTCTCATTGTCATGTAGTACTCCATTGTGTATATAAACCACAATTTCTTTATGCATTCATCAGTTGATGGACATTTAGGCTCTTTCCATAATTTGGCTATTGTTGAGAGTGCTGCTATAAACATTGGGGTACAAGTGCCCCTATGCATCAGTACTCCTGTATTTCTTGGGTAAATTTCTAGCAGTGCTATTGCTGGGTCATAGGGTAGGTCTATTTTTAATTTTTTGAGGAACCTCCACACTGCCACATTTTTTTCTATCCTGAGGGTTATTTGTTAGGGACTCTGATGAGGCCAATTAGAGACACAAACTGTTGGGTTGAGAACATGGTCATAGACCAGGCACAGCTCAGTGGAGCAGCCCCTTGGCAGCAGGACCTCAGTGCATCAGTCCACTCCATTTTTAACTGCATTTGCCTCTCTGAAGTTATAGCATGAGACCCGGTGCCAGTGTTCTTTGATCCAGTCTTCCTCAACTTCCCTTAGGAGATATATACATGCTCAGCCAGCATTCACAGATTGTGGAGCTGCAACCATGCAACTGCCCCAAAGAATCTGAGACCTGCCCCATGAGTTCACTCCAGACATGGCACAATTTGTGTGGAGCATTTGTGAATGTGTCCCTGGAGCTGCTGTATGTATGCAGTGAGTGTCAACCTGAGTTGCACATTAGGTCATCTGGGATGCTTCCACCTCAGACCCCTTGTTTTAGAAGCTCAGGCAAGGACCCAGTGTTGGGACCTTGGGAAGCTTCCATGTGATTCCAGTGTATGGCATGGTGCAAAATCAGTGAGTGAGCAGACAGGTCCCAGGTCCCAAGGGCACTGTGGATCACACCTCCCTTACAGCCCACAGGTGGGGCTGGAGAAGGAGTAGGGCCACAGACCTGTCGAAGCCTGCCTCCTCCAAACCCTCTAATGCACTTCAAAAGAGCAAATGCCCAGAACCTCCACATTGTGGGCACCAAACCTGTGGGTTTTCAGTTTCCATTGACCTGTCTGGCCTTCCTTGTTGAGGTAACGCTGAAGATGTGAGGAAAAATATTCCAGCAGAGGTCCCTACAAGGCCTCAGATCAACCTATTGATAATCAGTGAGCCTATCAAGCTTTTACTAAGCATGAACTACATTCCAGGCACTGGGTGTTCCCTTGCTGAAGAGGGTGGCAGGCAGAGAAACAAAAGGGGACACAAATAACTTCTGGGGCAGGGTGGACTGGGTAAGCCTGGGCAGGGGAGGTGGGCTGCAGGGGCACCAGCTTCCAGAGGAAGGGTGGGATCATTGGCGCCTCTGCAGCTCTTTGCATATGAGGGTCAGTCACCCTTTCCAAAGCAAGGCAAAGTGATTCTGGCTGGATCTGGGCCTGAGAGGCCAGGGGTAGGGCTGGCATTCCTGGAAGGTCCTTGCTGGGGAAGTCAGCTCAGTGATGTCTGCCACCACCGTTCACTGAAACATGAATGTCAGGGGCCAGGCTTCCACTCATTAAATCGAGGCCAAACACTTGGAGGTGGGGGGTGGGCATGCTGCCCACACCACCCATAGCAACCAGCATCCATTTTGACTGAAGAGGAGAAATGGTGAACTATTTTTTGCACTGCAAAAAGTTATGGGAAAATAATTGGACTGTTTTGGAAAATGCAACCATTGTTGAGGAGATCTTCATCTGAAGGCAGGAGACAAGGAAATTTGCATTATTTACTGGTGAGCTGCGAGCCAGCTCTTGCACTGCTGTTAGCTGTGCCTCATACTCCCTGCCCTCTTTCGAAGCTTGGGGGCTCCTGTAGGGGCCAGCCATGGTTTTCACTTGCAGGACAGCTTCGCCTCATTTCTGCTGCCTTGATGTGGTGAGTAACGAAAGCCTTATCCTTGAGCTGTCTTGGGGGCGGGCCCCGGGGCGACCAAGCAGTAGATACAAGCTGCAGGCTGCCACCCCCAGATGCAGACATCAGGCATCTTCTCTCCTAAGGAGGGGCCAGGGTCTCTGTGCACACAGCGGCCAGAGCCTGTGAGCCTAATTATTCACATCTGATGAGTTTCTGTTCTAGACCTGAATTTCTGTTCAGCCCCAACTGGGGGTTCCATGGTCCTTGTTCTGAGAAGAATCAGAAGGGCCTGGGAGGCCTCTCCTGCATGAGGCACTTTGCAAAGATTGTTCCACTTCATCCTTAAAGCTAAGAATAGGTCTGCTGTATCTGCCGTATCCATGTTTTCTAGATGAACAATCTATGACCTGAGATCTCATTGTCAGTAGGGACTCAGCACTTGAACCTCACTCTTTCTAACCTAGGAAACACCTGTGAAGTGAGCTCTGAAGGCCAGACCATGCAGGTTGGGAGCCCCTGCATGATAGGGATGCTGGGAGGCCAAGTGGGATCAGCAGCCTGGGGGCCTCAGAGGCTCCACGCCTGTGGCCCAGAGTCTGCATCCCAAGATGCTTGTCACCCTCTGCAGGGGAGGAGGAGGTGTCCAGTGGGAAGCAGGGAGGCCACCTGCGTCCTGGCTCAGATGATTGCTCCCACGTCTGTGAGCCTTAGGGGAGGTCTGTAAATCAGAATTATTCCATTCAGCTAGAGACCTTGGAGCTGAGGGTGTGGAGCATGAACAGGTGGATTAACCAAAGTATACCTTGCCCTGAGTAGGGACGTCTCTGCTGCCAATGGCCACATGGAGGTGCTGGGAATGTGGGCCTCTTGGGGGACTCCAGCCTTCCCAAGTCCCACAGTGAGAATGTGGGCATGAGATCAGCGCTGCGGGAGAGGATGGGAAGGCTGTGCCATGCTGCTAGTTGCTCCTGTCATCCCGGGAGTGGTCATCTCCACTTGGGCTTGCTGGCGAGGGCGTGGCAGCTCACCAAGTGCAGGCAGTTAGCAGTGGGCAGTGTGAATCCCCACTCCACACCCACGGAGGAGGCCTCAGCATTGTCCCTGTGCCTGCTGACTGCATCAGCCCCCTTCTCTCAGCCGCTGCCTCCAAATATTTAATTCTACATTTAAATGGTCTGAGGCATACAGTATGGGGTCACAGGTTGTGCCAAGCTCACAGTCACTGGCTGGTAGATGCTGCCGAGTTTCCATTAAGGCTGCTTCCTAAGCTTAGAGAACATCTGCCTCAAGCCACCACACTGAGCCAAATGCCAAGGCTGAGCACAGATCCTAGCCCAGGGGCACAGGCATTCAGTCTTGGAGGCTACAGGTGATTTACAGGGTGCACGTCATCCTTGGACTCACATTCTGCCACCAGGCAGAGCACTGGGTGCGGGAACTGCCCAGAAGTGGTCAGATCTACATCCTGGGTCTCTCTGGGAGAAGGTGTATGTAAGAGGGAGGGGGAGTGGGAACTGGGGAGGAAAGATGGTGCCTTGTCACAAGACTGGAGAGGAGGAGGCCAGCTGAGGAGGTTACAGCAGCATTTCTGCAAGCAGCTGGGTTCAGGCTGCCTAGGGCTCAGGGTGGGAGTAGACCTCCTCCTCCCACAGGCCCATGGCCTGCATTGCAACTTCACACAATGCAGCAAAATTGCAAGAGGACTTCTGGATGCCAATCAGTCCCATGGTGACCAGAAGTGGAAAGTGTGGGGAAGAAAGTGACAGTCCTGCTGTGACCATGCACAAGTCCACTGTGGGATGCCCATGCTTGTCCACTCTGGCTGGGAGTGCAGATTCTGGGCCTGGATGGGAAGTATGAAGTATGTTCAATGTCCAAGTCCTGTGGGTAGAGGGAGCTGTACATCATGGGGAAAGGCCCACCTTGAAGGACAGGCCCTGTGACCTGCACCTTCCCCCACCAGCTACCTGGCTGGCCTGGATACAGGCTGGTCTCCAGACATAGGCATTTGTCCTGAACGTAATCATTATAGTTCCCTGAGTGTTGGCCTTTCACCAAGGAGGTCAGAGCTGTTTTCAAGTCTTAATTCACTGAAATTGGGGGTGGCAGGGATGGATGGGCAGCTGTGGGCAGCTGACACCCCCAGAGCTACCTCTTCTTAATAGCTCTGGTCGGTGCTTTATAACATGACTCTCTGAGTCCAAGGCAGATGCTCCGTACTTACCAGCTCAGAGCTGCATTGAGACTCTGCATCCGGAACCAAGTTATGAATCATAATAAGATTCTAGGAAGAGCCAGCCCAACACATGGGAATTCCCAGGGAGTTACATAAGCTCAGAATCTAGCCCAGGGAGCTTGATGCAGAGTTTAAGTTTCAAACCAAATCTCAGAGCCCTGAAAGTATTTGATGGAGGAGACAGAAACCGGGCTGGCTGCCTTCCTGAGGGACATGGGGACATGTCTATTTGAAGGCCCTTTTCTTGTTCTTTTTCCAGGTAGAGCTGAGAACTCTGAAGAGGGGACAAAGATATCCTGGGATAGGCAGGCCCACCAGCCCTGAGGCTGCCAGGGCCTCAGATGGGCTGCCAGCATCCAGGCATCCTTGGGCACCCGGGGTGGGGAGGAAGTGACCACAGGATGGGCTGTGAGTACAGGCTTGATCTGCTAACGATGTCTCCTTCCCTATACCTCCAACCACATCCTTTGCAGCTCTGGGTTGGCCCTGGGCAGGGGAGGGGCACAGACTACAACCTCCATGGTTGCACTGCCTCTCCTCCCACTACATGATCCTCTTTCTGCTAATCTTCATCTAATACAGGAGTGATGAAAGGAGATAGGGCTGTGTGTGTGTGTGTGTGTGTGTGTGTGTGTGTTGGGCAGATGTAAACAAAACAAGGCTTCGTTCTGAGATGGGGCAATGGTGTAAGAAAGTTACTGCTTTCTTTTGGGCAGTAACTCAAGGGAAGAGTGGAAGACACGGACAGCCGGCCAGGGGAGGAGGGATGTCTCAGAAGCGTCTCCCAGAAAGGGAGTTTCCATGGGACATCTGTCCAAATATCCCCTTCCACCTCTAGTTTTCTGTGCATTAAGTGGCCTCTAGGCTCCCTTACTGGGGTGACAGAAAAACTTCTGGACACAGAGGTGTAGCCAATGGGAGGCACATCCTGGTGGCATCACCAAAGCTGGTTGCCATGGCAATGGCTGCAGTAAGTGGTAGACCTAGAGGATGCAAGGTGAGGCCCAGAGGACTATTTAGCTTTCAAGAAGCGGACAGCCACCCTGGTTGCTGAGGAAAAGAGACAAGGGTGGGACGGGCAGGGGTCTTGTCAATAGGTGGGTCTCAGGGGCATCCATGGGTACATGTCTTCAGAGAGTGGCACACCTTGGGAGCTGGAGAGTCAGAGACTGTGGGCCTGAAGGATCCCTAGGTGTCCACCTTGCTCACCACTTCCTGCAGGGCTGGCTCCTCAATATCTCTCAATCGACCTCCGCATACTCACACATGGCCCAGCACACCTACTCCTGCCTCACCTCAGCACAGCCCTACAGTCAAGGATTCTCTGAAAACACTTGACGTGGAGATAAAGAGACACACAGCAGAGGATAAGGAGACCTGGTAGGGTGATTGTAACAGACCAGGAGAGAGACTGTGCAGGGGTGATACGAAAAATCCTTAGAGACCAGGCACAGTGCCCTGACTCCGCACCATGCTGTGTATGCCTGGTGGGAGTGGCGGCTGTGGGTTAGAAGACATAAGTGCCAGCAGAACGTGGAGATTGGCTGGATTTTAGGAAGAGGAGGAAGGATGTGTGGAGGGCAGCCCCTGGACCCTGCCTTGACCCCACTACCTGAGACTGGGTTGTGCAGGGTGCCTGTGCCATGGAGAGAGGACATGTCCCGCCAGCAGTCAGATCCTGCAGTGAGGCTCAGAAGAGGGGACAAGTGTGAGAGCCCCTTAGTCACAGAAGCCCTTCAGATAGCAAAAGCACACAAGGCCATGATGAATACAACAGGGAGAGAGGAGCCAGGGGAACCCAGGGACCCTTGGCAGAGAGTTTCACAGCCAGAGCCAAAGGGAGAGAGAGTTTCCAGAACAAGGGGGGCACCTTGCAGAGCCAAATGAGCAGAGCAGACTGAAGGAAAGCAGGGCAACTCCACCTAGAACCGGTCCGTATGTTGAGACTCACATCACCCCACTTTATTATCATAGGATATGGGGCTTTCTGGAGGCACAGGGTGGGCACGGGCTCTCACACAGCCAGGAGGTGGGGATGCGCAGAAGGCATCCTCTCTGTTTCTGCAGGGCTTGGCAGCAGTAAGGCCAAAGTGGCCATGGGCACTAGTTCATAAATCAGCCTCAGACTGAGGCTGTGTTGCCTAGAATAGGCCTACTTCTTCTTTTGCCCTTGGCACCTGGAGACCCAGAATCTGACCTATGCCCTCAGCAAGGCCTTCCCTGGAAGCCTCGGGGAACCTCCTACCTAGTGTTCTATGGCACAAGTGGTCACAAGACCTCTGCGTGGAAAGCCAAGACCTAACGGGATGAGGGTTCAATCTCTGCTTCTCTCTCCCGTGTCACCCCTTAGCTGGGCTGACTGACTTGGGATGTGGTCCTGCTTTCTAGACAGAGTACTGACATGCAGATGGACAGCCAGTGTCCATGTGGGCTGTGTGCTCTGAAGAGTGTGCTCTGAAGAGCGGCTGGAGCCCAGTGCTCCTTCAGGGCATCCGATGGAGTGACAGGGTACAAGTATGAAGTAGGAGCCAACAGGAGTCCTCCAGGCTCTTTGACGGAAGAAAGCAGGGTGGGCTTCTTGGAGGAGGGTGGAGGGCCCACCTCTGCAGACAGCTGCTCACCTCCACAGTGACCAGCTGCTCACTCTGGTCTCCAAGGCGATGATGGGCTAACTGTGCCTTGTGCTAGCCTGACAGTAGGGCAGAAATGCTGTGAGCAGGGCATTCTTCCAGCATATACGAATCTCTCTGGCCACTCTCCTTATCTGAGGCGAAGGGAAGCAGGCATCCACATACAAACTGGCAATTAGGAGGTTTGGTCAATTCGACAAAAGACAAACAGCCAATGAGGAGTCCTGGCCCCAGCCTCACCCAGAGTCACAAAGCCAGTGGGGGCAGATGTGGATCTAGAACTGGGCCCCTGACCCCCAGGCTTCCTCACTTCTGTCTTCTCTCCCCTAGGGCCCTACTTCCATGTGGGTGCCTTAGCCTTGTGTCAGTCCTGAGCCCCAGCAGAGCGGTGGCTGGCCTGAACTTCTTTAGGCATGGGGAGCGGTTTCTCTCAGGCTGGTTGTAAGGATACCACTCCCAGGCCACTAAGCACCAGCCTGTGGGCCTGAACAGAGGCACACCTGCAGTGGGGAGGGATTTTCATTGCCACCCAAGTGGGGGCCCATGACCCATGGGTCATTTGGGGCTCTGACACCAGAGACCGCAGAGGGACAGCTGAAAGCCCACTGTGGCTGTTGGGGACATCATTCTCCAGCCCTGAGTCAGGCTTCAGAGAGCAAAGGGACACATGTGAAGGTCTCCAGTTAATGCCTGTGTGTTGTTACAGTACATGGGAAGTCAGATGGGGAGGCTGCCAACTGCCACTCAGCCAGGTCTCCCTGGGTTTAGAATGTGGTCTTTGGAGCCAGACTGCCCGGGTTTGAACCACAGCAGCACTGCTTTGCCACAGCCTCAACAGAGTTGTTTGATTGCTCTCTGCCTCAGTTTTCCCATCTGTGAAATGGTCATGTAAAAGTTTCTGCCACATAAGGCTGATGGGACAAAAATGAGAAAATGTGTCTAAAGCACTATGTGTGGGCCCAGCTGAGCAAGCACTTGTACTTCATATGCACTCACTGTCACCACGGACGAGGACACAGAATTCTAGGATCCAGGTGTCCACACCGCTGCGTCAAACCTTTCTCCACCTTTGTTCTTGTGTGCTTCCCTGACGGCCACTATCTCCCTCTGTCTTGCATTCAGTGTCCCCCGGAGGGAAACTTCTTGGTGGTTTGCAAGTATTGAGCACTTGCTTGGCTTGTCTGTGGACAGAACTTTGGCCCCTGCTATTGCCAGAAGGGCCCAGCTCCTGGTCAGACGGGCTGGGGTTGGGTTGGTGAGAGGTGTCACATGGCACGCAGCAGTGCAACCACTGTGTACGCTTTGCTAGCTGCTTTGTTCAGAAGGGGCTGTGGGAAGTCAGAGCCTCTGTCCTGGCCAGGAATAGCAATGAAGCCTCGGATCACCATCGGCATCTGAGCCAAAGCATGACCCAGATGAGGCGCAGGTGAGAGGCAGAGGCTGCAGGATGGAGTCTGGCCTCTCATTTCAGCAAACGCCCTCCCCGGTGTTTGGGCCCCTTGGGGCTGCTAACCAGGGGATACTGATGGACTATGATAGCTGGGATGATTAATGTCATGTGTCACCTCGACCAGGTGAAAGGATGCCCAAATAGCTGATAAAATCTTATTTCTGGGTGTGTCTGTGAGAGTGTTTCTGGAAGAGATTAGCATTTGAATCAATAGATGAGTAAAGTAGATGTACTCTCACCAGTGTGGGTGGGTGTCATCCAATCTGTTGAGATTGAAGAGAACAAAGAGGCAAAGAAAGCGTGAATTCTCTTTCTTCTTGACCTGGACATTTATCTTCTCTTGCCCTCAGACACTGGAGCTCCTAGTTCTCAGGCCTTCAGACTCAGGCTGAATTACACCACAGACTTTCCTGGTTTTCCAACTTGCAGACAGCAGATCACAGGACTTCTCAGCCTCCATAATTGTGTGAGCCAATTCCTGTAATAAACCTCCCCTTATATGTCTATATATACCCTGCTGGCTTTGTTTCTTTGACTAATACATAGGCCCATTAGTTGGGAAGCTTCCCAGGCATCCTCCCTTCTCTCCCCACCATCCCCCACCCCTGCCACCTCCACTGGTTTTCTTCACAGTCTTGTAAAGAAATAACTGCAAATAGAAGAGTTACCTCAGAATGGTCTCCTTCTGGAATATATGGACAGCCTCCTTCCTCCTCGGCCTCCACCATGGCTCGGCTTATTCAAGAGGCCCTTCTGGTTTGCCCATTTCTTTCTATGTCATTGCCTCCACCCTACGCAAGGACACCACCACCTCTTTCCTGGAACTTTGCTGTAGCTTCTTCCCTGCCTTCCCCACATTCATATGATCCACTCACTACCTTGCCCACAGAGGGAGCTTTAAAGCACAGATATGATTGTGCCACACTCCTTACAACTCTTGAAAGGGGGTAATCTTGCCTTTGGCCTAGAAGGCTCACCTCTGCTTGCCTGCCCATTCTCATCTCAGTCCCTCCTCTGCCCCCCACTCCTCTCCTCTCTCCTGCCTCACTCCTCTCTCTCCTCCCCTCCCCACAGCTTAGCTAAGCTCTTTCTTGCACCTCTGGGTACTTGTATATGCTGGCCATCCACCAGAACAGTCTTCCCTCTCTCTAAAAGACACCTGCCATGCTGCTCCCCCTGCAACTAGATGCACTTCTCCTTGTGATCCCTCTGTACTTTGTACAGAGCTTACTTATAATTTTTTGTCTATTGCCTAATTGTTTAATTTTGACTATTTCATAACATCATGATCTCCATGAGCATAGGCACTGTTACAGGCTGAGTTGTGTCCCCCCTCCCAAATTCATATGGAAGAGAGAATCCTTAAAGAGGTAATTAAGTTAAAATGAGTTTGTGAGGGTGGGCCATACTCCAATATGACTGTGTCCTTATAAAAAGAGGAAATTTGGACATACACACACACAGAAGAAGACCATGTGAAGGCACAGGGAGAAGGTGGCCATCTACAAGCCAAGGAGAGAGGTCATAGGAGAAACCACCCTGCTGACACCTAAGACCTTCAGCCTCCAGCCTCCAGAATAGTAAGGAAATAAATGTGTAAGCCACCCTTCTGCAGTACTCTGTATGGCAGCCCTAGCAAATTAACACAGGCATCGTGAGTTTGTTCACTGTTTCCATAGTACCAAACAGTATTTTCTGACTGACGCACCAGGGCTCCACCAGGCAGAAATTCCAGGGACGCTTGGCATCTTGCGCAGGATTGTCTTGCCTCCATTCTTCTCTGTGATGCTGGTGCCTAGCACAAGGAATCTTAGGAAACAGCCATTGAAAAAATGAGTACAAGTGGGAGGGATGGAGAGTAGGGGCACATATGTAGAGCAAATGTCCTGAAATGGCTGTGACAAAATGGGCCACATCCTCAGATTTCTGTTGGCAGAAATGTGCTTACCCCCTTTACAGGCAGGAGGGAGCTCCCTCCTGGCTATCTTGGCGTTGCTCATTCTTGCCAAGAATCTGCAGACAGGAAGCAGCTTGAATCTCGTCCTTGAGTGTGCTGGATCCCTCTGACATGTGCTAACAATGCCTGTTCTCAGGCACAGGGATTTACATGTTTCTAGTCACTCCCTCAATGCTGGCCTTCCTCTCCAGATTGTAAACTCCATCCTTCATATACCCTTCCTCAGGCTGGAGGTGCAGCCTGACACCTGTGAGTGCTCCATTGACATGCATGTCCCAGTGAATGGATGGATGAAGACTGGAACCAGCAAAGGTACACAGATGGATGAACTTCCTCCATGACACTTCCTTTCTGCATCTGGTTCTACTTTTTAGGGCATTGAAGGATGTGACTTCCTCTAAACTAAGAATTTTGGTCCATACTTATGTCCAACTCTGTTGATATTTCCTATTGTACTTTCTTGAGATCTGGTATTTACATCTCACCTTCAGGAATATGGTGCCCTCTGATGGTCCATTTTCTCAGATTTTGCTGGGCTGTTTCTAGGGCCAGTGTCCTGGGGGTTGGGAGAGATGTAACCCTGTGGAGTGGGCACTTGCTGGTTTGGGTTGGCCAGTCACAATCTCCTTCAATTTTGCCAGCAGCACTATAGGGGTGTCTTGCCTCCATCTTTAATCCATGGGGTTTGGCTGGGTGAGAGTTCAGGGACAGCCTTTATCTCAGGTCCCATCAGTTAGCAAATTCCTGCCCTCTGTTCACAATGGCTGAGTCAGGGAGATAAGCATGGGCCCACAATGAACCTGTGGGGTCAATCCCAGGATTTTGTCTGGGGCCACTGAGAATAAGAAGCTCTCTTTCTGCAAGAGTGGCTAAGGTATTAGTAATCCCAAACCTGAGGGTGGTGTAGAGAGAGCCTGCTGAGAAGGGAGCAAACATGGAGGACAAGAAAGCCAAGAGATACCCAAGAACAGCATATGAGAACCTGGATCCAGTTGTACCTGAAGTAAAATATACCTAAACTAGTTTCTTAATGGATATATGATTGGTATTTTGGGCATGAAATTCTACACATTGTAAGATGTTCACCATCCCCAGTTCCCACCAGCAAAATGAAAGAAGTTTCCCTAGTCATTAAAACAACCAGAACCACCCCCATTACTTTCATTTATCCCAGATGGCTGCCCTTGGCTTTTCAGTTACTTGAGTCAAGAATTTCCCCCTTTTTATTTATTCCAGTGGGTTTTCTGACATTTTCAAATAATGACTGACAGTTTGTCAACATTTTTGGGTGTCAGGGATTTAATCCACAGCATACCAGTTGATCTTGGTGTAGCCTGTCAGAGCACAGGACTAGTTCTGAGGAGCCAATGGCTAGCACAGGCAACCAGCAACATGGACAAATGAAAAATTTCCCAATTCTGGTTCTGGAAAATGGCACTCAGGGATAGACCACAGCATATCAGGGCCAGCCTTGGATGTTGGGGCAACATCTTGACCTGAATCAGGATACCTCTAGCTCACAAGCCCAAGAGGCACTCCCTTGTAGGCAGCCAAACGTGGCCTCCTTTGGGAGATTAAGATAACCACTTGGGCAATATCAAGTGAAAATGAGAACTCCCAACATGTTCAAATCAATAAGGATCATTACAAGATCCATAAAGATGGTGACAGGGTCTGTGAGGCCAAGCCAGTGGTGGAAGCTGGCCTGAAGGAGAAGGGATTCAGGCCTTAGCATTTTTCTGAGCACCACAAGCTTTATGAGGGGTTGCTGTGTCCTGCCTCTGCATGTTGGGTCTAAGCAAGAGAGAAGCACTTATCTCAGCATTAGAAGGGACCTAGAGATGCTCTAGTCCTTCCTTCTCTCTAGTATGGGCCTAGGGTGTGTTTTCTTAGGCACAGTTTAGAGTAACCAATAACCATCAATGACTCCCACACCTATAGGACAGAGCAAAGACTTCTCCTAGCATTCAAGCCAGTGTCAACCATGGCTCCCCCATGTCCTAGTGTGTGGTCTCACAGCAGGCATCAGGCCTTGTGTTGTCTCTGATTCTCCATCTATAAATAGTACAATAGCAGCACTCACTTGACAGCAGAGTAAGTGTTGGCTGCTACAACCATCATTTTTAGAATTTCTGCTGCGTTCAAGAGCGAGCCAGAGTATTGGATGTCAGAAGTCCTGGCTCTGCCACTCATTTAACTCAGAGCTAATAATATAATTTCTTAGAGTCTTGATTTCTTCATCTATGAAATGGGAATAAGGATCATACCTCAATGAGATGTTGTAAATAAAAGATTTTTAGTATGTCAGTCCTTCCGTTTGGAAGGGCCCCAGGCCCTGGCCTCCCCTACCCTCTAAAAAGCACAGTTCAGGGAGAGATTCACAGAGAGGCCTCCAAGGGGCTTGGCTTCCTCTCCCATGAATCTTCACACAACTCTGGGCACCTCTACCAGATTAGCCCATCTTGTTACTGGCCAGTTGTGTGTTGTTCTAGCAGCTCTGCTGAGGGCTGGCTGCTCTCAGTCCCTATTGCTGGCTCTGCAGCAGCCAGTATGTCTCTTCATGCAGACATTTTTTATTTTTTTATATGAAATTTATTGTCAAATTGGTTTCTATACAACACCCAGTGCTCATCCCAACAGGTACCCTCCTCAATGCCCATCACCCACTTTCCCCTCCTTCCCACCCCCCATCAACCCTCAGTTTATTCTCAGTCTTTAAGAGTCTCTTATGATTTGCCTCCCTCCCTCTCTTTTTTCCCCCTTCCCCTCCCCCATGGTATTCTGTCAAGTTTCTCAGGATCCACATAAGAGTGAAAACATATGGTATCTGTCTTTCTCTGTATGACTTATTTCACTTTGCATAACACTTTCCAGTTCCATCCATGTTGCTACAAAAGGCCATATTTCATTCTTTCTCATTGCCGAGTATTCCATTGTATATATAAGATATACAATATATCTTTATTATATACATATATATAATATGTATGGTGGGCATATTATATATGCCTTATATATATATATTGTGTATATATATATATATATATATAACCACAACTTCTTTATCCATTCATCAGTTGATGGACATTTAGGCTCTTTCCATAATTTGGCTATTGTTGAAAGTGTTGCTATAAACATTGGGGTACACGTGCCCCTATGCATCAGCACTCCTGTATCCCTTGGGTAAATTCCTAGCAATGCTATTGCTGGGTCATAGGGTAGATCTATTTTTAATTTTTTTGAGGAAGCTCCACACTGTTTTCTAGAGTGGCTGTGCTAGTTCATGCAGACATTTAAATGAATGCTGGCCTATGGAGCTTCTCCCCGGGAAAGAAGACCCAGTGCTCCCCCAGTGTAGATATGCCACCTTGTAAGAGGCAGAGATGTTACTCCTCATAAAATCCACAGGGACTGAGGCCCCAGCCAGAGGTTCAGCTCACTGGTGGATGGTGACGAATGTCCACTATTCAGGATGAATGGTTGAGCTTTCTTGATTAGAACACTATTCTCCCTGTGGGTATTAAACCAGCAAAGGGAAGTTAGTCCTATTTGCTCAGTGAGCATGGATTCAGAGCATGGAAAGAGGTTACATGATTTGAAAGTAAAATGGCACCAGGCTCTGCGAGGTTGCCATATCCACCTCTATAGTCAGGGCATCCCTGCCCCAAAGACTTGCACATTTTGCTGCCAGGCACCCTTTCCTGTCAAATTGTGGTGGGCACTGCCTACACGTCCTCTGGCCCCTTCTTCTCATGCTCTCATGCTTGACATTTTATTTGTATAGAGGGTTTAGGGTCCAGCTTCTGGAGTTGGAGTAGTCTTGAGTCTGGGTCATAGTGTTTCATAAGCTATCTGACCTGAAGCAATTTACCTCACCTCTTCTAACCTTGACTGCTCATCTAGAAAATGAGGATAAAAGTATCTTTCACTGAAAGTGAAAGGGTTGGGAGGGTTAAGTGAGCATGTAGTATATACTTCCTTATTAGAGTGCTGGGCTCTCACTGTATACCCCACTCATAACCTGTGCTTATATACATCCATTTAATTTTTATAGAACAGTAAAATGGCTCCTTGCTAAGCTTTCTTCCAGCTCAGGTATATATGTGATAGTCAAAGAATATGGGTGGGTGTCTTGGCTAAGAAGTCAGTGAAAGCCTATTTCAGGAAGTGCCCTGTCATGTTTTAGGCTGGTGGGGCAGCCTTCTACCAGGCATTGGTCTGTCTGGCTGATTTAGGACAGGCCCACTTTTCTAGAGGTCAGTGATCTCCTGAAGCCACTCCTGCTGGTGGATTCCAGGCACTTTTCTCCTTGTGCTTCAGAGAACAGCTCCCCACAGCCTGGGTACTCTGAGGGCCAGACAGACAAGGGCAGGGCCATGAATATGCTGGTCTTGGAGGCCAATTCTAGGCACTTCTGGAATTGATGGACTTGACACAAAATGCTTTCCCACAAGATAGGAAGTTGAGTCATCTGCAGAAAGTCACTCTACCTTCCAGGCAAATGAGCCACTGGAGGGGAGCTAGAGGTCCTGCACACCCACCAACCTGTGGCTCAATACTTACTGTCTAGCCAGTGGATCTCCGGCATGTGTTGCAGATAGCTGTCTGGACAACCCTGGTCTCCTTAATGGCCCACCGCCCTGCATTCTGCACATGGAAGCTCTCTGAGGTTGTGGAGGTGTAAGCCAATGGAATGGCCAGCAGAGGGATGCAGGGTGACACCTTCCCTGTTATGCTCCTATCCACTTGGACATTTCTGCTCAGACCCTCTCAGCTTCTGCCCCAACCTCACTGCTCCCATCATCCAGACAAAAGACCTCTCCATGTTCATTTTTATTTAAAGACTCAGAAACACAGGCATCATAGTTTGTCATCACTGTCAAATTCATCCAAAATCACACGCTGACATTTGTGTGTAACAAAAACATTGGTGCGTGTGTGTGTGTGTGTGTGTGTGAACTGTGCAAAGTACAAAGAACTTCTCAGCCAGGCAGCTGAGCTTGTTTGGGGTGCCAGAGTATGGAATTCGTAATATGAAGCTGCCAGGGAAGTGCCTGCCCACTGTCTCCCCACTCTGCTTCTGTGGCCCTTTGGTGGACCAGTTGTCCTCATCCATTGACCTTGCTCAGTGGTGCCTATGAACTCTACTGCATTCCTCAAAGCAAGTCACCTTGGCTGCCAAATGCCACTGATAACCAAGATGTGTAAGTTGCTGGGCCAGGGTAGACAGTGAGGGTTCAGGTAAGGTGTTGGTTTCATCTTAGTAGCCAAAATGAGTTTGTCCATTAGGGAAAGATATCCCAAAGGGTCTAATTCTGCTCTTGCCCTTGTCTGTGGGCCAAATGGTCATGAAGGCTGATGGATTTGGCTGAATATGTTTGAAAATACCCCAAGGCACCAGGGCTGGTTGTGTACTTCCCTACTCTCTGGGAGCCCCACCTGAAAGGATGTCCTGGTGATGCCAGCCTGGTTAAGGCTGGCCTATGGCATCCCTTCCTTCCCAAAGTCATACCAATACCTGACCCAACTCTGCCACAAGAAGGTCCATCTGATGCCTTGCAAAGGCACTGGATACTCGCCTAGCTCTCTGCTGTGAGGGGTGCTGGGCCCTGGTGGGGGGCTGCCTCACCCACAGTCACTAGGCTGTTTATCAATTCCTACCTACCACAAGCATTGTGTGGGTGGTGGCTGAGAGAGGAAAGAAGGTCCAAGTTAGTCTATTCTGTTGCTTGGTAACTGCCTTCGTTAAAAAAAAATAAAAAGGCTTTCCTTAGTATCTGGGAATGTGAGTTAGTTCTGGTCTCACTGAGGAACACGTGTCTCCCTCAGTGTGTTAATCCATGCACATTTTTGGTGATGGCATGATTTTAAACAAGCACATGATTTTTGTGCATGGCAGACAACTAATTTGGCACCAATGGCAAATGGATACCTTCTGGTTGTCATTAACTCATGTAGGGCTCCCTGGGTTTAAGTTGGATTTCGTCTTTCTTTGATTCAGAACAAATTTCTCAAGTCTATTCTATGATTATCTGGAGAGAGGAGAAGAGCCTTTGTCTAGGTGTGATCCCACCATCATGGTAGCCACCTGGCAGTAACAAATAGCCAAGTCACATCCCCAAATAGGAGCTCTGAAAATAAGTGTTTTGTATTTCAAAGGCATTCCACCAGGCAAGGGAATGTGTTTCTGGATTTTGTTGCATCATTGAAAACCAGGGAGATCCTATGTTACCAAAGGCTAATTTAGTCAGCCTAATTTAAACTTGAGTCGCTTTATAAAAATAGAGAGGGAGTTTATGAACTGTGACTCTGAACTGACAAGAATGTATTCTTAAGGTGTGAATCTCTTGAGAACAAGACTGCCTGCATGACAGGGCTTCTCCAGTCTGTTTCTATGGCAGGTCTGGGCTGCTGGGCTCATGAAGAGGCCTCAATGGACGCCACCCAGGGCAAGGTCCCAGGATCAAAGGTATTCTTCATCCTCTCTCTTCTCCCAGCTCCCTTGAATTCTTCAAATCTGCAGCAATGCCTCAAATCCCTTGTTCTCCTCATTGTACTTCCAGTCTCTAGACCAATATTTGTACTGCCTGATAGGGACACATTTATTAAAAAAAAAAAAAAAAAAAAAGACAAACCCATCATAGGGTGGGAAATCTGAATTGTGGTTAAAAACTACACATTTCAGTAGTGAGAAATCATACTTTGATAATGCTAATTGTAGTCATTTTCTCTAAAGCAATAAAAGGAAAATTCTGCCTTCCTAGGCTGGGGTTGACCTTCATGTTCTTTTTACTGCCACACAAAAGGCAATTATAGTGACCCTTACTTGAAATGCTTCCAGTTCTTGAATAATAATTACCACTGTCTAGACATAGCATGGGGCTTTGGTAAAGGTTTAAAGAAATTGGCTTTTTCTAAACTCCCTCCAACCACTTAAATGGATTCCCTCTTATCCACAGAATAGTAGCCAACACTGATATTGAGTGCGTGGACTTTTCAGTTTTCCAAAATTCACATGGTACATATAAAAATTCTGCCCACTTGATTATCATCTCAGACATTTTTTCTTTCAAGCTCAACCAAGTCATTATTGGTTTTACAAAAAGGCAGCACCAGATGTATGAAAAATAGGCAATGTATGACCTATTAGAAATATAGAAAGTCTAACAGCTTTACTTTAAAAAGATGTTGTAAGAAAGAAGCAATGCAAAGGGACAGTGGCGGCAAAACGAAACATGTGGCTTATAATACGATGGGCAGGAAACAAAGCCAAGTGCGATCTTGCGCCTCCAACAGGAGCTGCATGCTGGGCTTCCCCAGGGACTCTGGGGACACAGCAAAGGCCCTGGGCCAGGAACACCCTTGCTGAGTGGCCAGGTGGCAGGTGACTGAGGTATATAGAGAGGTGATGGAGCAATCTGGACCCCCCCCCCCCCCAAGAAGCCCAGGGCAACCCATAAAGACAATCTTCAAACGCCCTGGGTGCCATGCCCACCACCCAACCCCCACAGCCCTTCTGCAGCTTTCGGCCTTGCATAGGCAGCAAACAAGAATGCTGCAGCTTAGCAGTAAGTCACAGAGCAAATCAACCCGCATCAGCAGCTTCTCTTTTCAAAGATATTTCTTTACAGTTTACGCAGAGGGAAGCATTTTGTCAGAGAACAACCCCAGGGTGTGCTCTTGGTTGGGGGTTGTGGGCTCCCACCCCCATCCAGGGTGGCCATGTCAGGAGCCTTGAAAGGGACCTGGGACCCTCAGGACAGCCTTGACTTCCCTTGTTGTGCCCTGGGGATCCCAGGGAGCCTTCATGCCTGGGGAGTGGGGTGTGGAGAGTGTGTCCTCAGAAGCTCTCTACGAAGCTTCCCGGGAAGAGACCGGTGCGGCCATTCCTCTGCAGGGTCCCCTTGTACCAGCCGTCCTCACGCTTCTTGTGCACAAAGACAATGTCACCTTCCTTCAGCTCGATCTCTGCCTCGCTCTGGGGAGGGTAAGAGACCACCACGCGGTACCTGGTGGGGGGGGGAAACAGATACCACATTGGGTGAGTCTGACCCTAGGCTGGAGGATGACACCCCAGGGCCTGCTAGCAAGGTCTCTCTCTTTGTTCTTCCTTTCCTTTTCCCCATCTGGTGTAATTATTATAATTTGGGGTTACTTCCCCCACTTTTAAAAATTTCTACTTTGATTTTAATTTTTACACCACCTTTTCATTTTTTTAATTAAAATTAAAAAATAATTTCCCCTCCATGTCCTTTTGGAGCCCGATCTATGCAGCTGGAACATTTCTGCCTGAGAGACAGTCTCTCCCTCCAGCCCATTTTGGACAGTGGCCTCCTCTGAGGTGGGGCCTGGGACAGCCACTTCAGTCCTGGGGCAGGCACTGGGGTATGGGCGGGACACTTAGTTGTGTCCTCAGTTCTGTCCTGTCCTGGCTGCATGATGCCAGGCTAGTTGTCCTGACCTCTGGAGTGTCAGCTTCTTTGTCTGAGGAACAGGGAGGGTGGGGGACGCCTCTTAAATGGATGTCCTACATGATGTGTGAAACTGTTCTGGACCTTGTATGGTAAAACGGTCACTCTTTTTAAATGTGCTCCTTACCTTAGCACCTGAACTGGATGAAATCACATCATAAATGAAGCCCAATTTTTTACACATCTCATTTCCGAAAAACCTGGGTGCTTCCCTGCAGCCTCTGAGGCCTCTGTGGAACCTCATTTCAGACCAACATGACATAAAATCCAACTGGAGACATAATTGTTCCCATAGGGGAGTCAAAGTGGAGCTGTGGGCCTGAGCTCTAACCTAGCACAGACCCCTGAGGACCCCTCATGGCTATGGCAGGTCCAGGGCATGGGTGGGCACTGGGTGCTGCCACGCACAGCTCCCTGAATCTGAGACAAATCTGACCCTCTGGCTGGCAGCTGGCTGGGGATCCAGAGCCCCAGGATCAAGCACACATCCCACACCACACACCTGTCCACCGGGCCTCAGAGGAAGGTTAAAAAGAAGTTGTGCTCACTCTAAGGGTCAATGTTCTAAAACACCACCAAAGGCAAACCAGCATGTGTCCTGGTGCCCATGTTCCTCGCTGCTGCTCAGCCTGTCTGGAATCTTCTGTCCCCACCCTCCAGCCAGCTGTGCCTCCCTGCCCCCTCAGGGAACTCCTCAGGGGCAGGTGTGCTCAACACTAGACTGGGCCTGCACCTCAATGCTGAGGGGGAGGAGGGAGGAGCTGAGAGGGACCTGCCCACCCCACTGGGCATGTGAGGTGAAGCTTCTCTGCAATGTCCAAGTCCTAACTGTGGATAGGTTTTATAGCCGGGAGGATGCAACCACTCTCCATCCCTGAACACCCCTAGCTGGAAGTCGCTCCAGAGCCTACATCTGGAGAGTTACACCCACATCTGGAGGGTTCCTCTCTGGTCATGGAGCCTGCCCCACTTGGGACCCCTGCTGGACCCTTGCTCCACTCCAGGTTCTCTGCAGTCAGCAACCACACAGTGAAAACATAGGCAGACCACAGCCTTCCTCTGCTCAGAACAGAAGCCAAAGTTGGGGAAAGGCTTCTGTGTTCTCTTTGCTCTCTGAGCACATGTGCACTCCTCAATCTCCCCCAGCTCAGGACTCCCTTGCCCGGGCTGCTCTTGCCTGCCACTTCCTTGATGCTCTCTCTGGAGCAATCCCGCCTTCCACAAGCCAGCTGGGCCCTGTTCACCATGCTTAGTGCTTAGCACAGGTCTCCCACACTAGCATGCAAGCCCCCAGAGCAGCAACTGTTACCCCATGCTCCCTGCGGTGTGCCCAGTGCCTAGGACAAGACTTGCACACAGGAGCACTATTCATACATGCAGGAGGGCATCTGGAGGCCTGGGGGTGGTGCTGTCAGTCAGATGGAGCTGCTGGGGAGCCAGAGTAACTGGGTAGGCGGAGGCACAGAGGTGTCAGTGGCTGGTGGCAGCTGGCGCGGAGAGGTCCAGTGGTGCCTGTATCTGGGCCTGCAGCTCCATAGCAACCACCCAGCAAACAATGCCTCTCCCCAGCCCACAGTGTACACTTCAGCTCCTGCTGTCAGCCACTGGCCATAGGAGGGGAACGTTGGCCAGACTAATGGCCCAGGAGCAGGATGACCAGCAGGCCTTAGGGGACTGGGTCATCCATCCATGCATAGGAGATGAACCTGGGAGGAACCACATACTGGGTGGTTGGCAATGCTGGGACTCAGAGGCCCAGGGCCTGACCTGGACTTGAAAGGCCACCCCCAGGAGGCACTGTCCTGCTGCTCCCCTCTTCCCTGGCAGTGCCTGGCTGTGGTCCCGGCCCACTGGCTGGGGCAAGAAGGTGGGATATTCCTTTTCTCTCAGTCTTCCTTGGGCTGTCGGCTGTGAAGGCCTGTCCCCTGGGTCCTGTCTCCCCCATAAGCCACAGCCATACACATGGCCTCTGAAAGAGATCATCCAGGTGTCCCAAGCAGCTGGCTGTCCTGAGGATCCTCAAGGGGCTCTAAATGTGAAGCCTCTGACCTGTATATTCTGCTTTTGGAAAACCAGGACATTATAACCAAAAGAGTTCCTATGTCAGCATTTCTTCAAATGTGGCCGTAGACTTCAGGGCCTCTAGGTCAGAATCCTGGCTCTGTGCCAGACCTACTTGATGAAACTGTGGGAATGGGGCCAGGAGTGTGGATTTTCAGCAAGTTCTGTGGGTGAATGTTTAACTTGCGATTGTTTGAGAATTAAGATGAAAGCTCTAGGCAAGTTTTCATTCTCCTTCAACCACCTGCTCAGAGGGCCTGGGGTGCTGGCCCATTGGGGTTAGGACAGGGAAGCCATGGTTTGGGGCATCTGGGATTGGTGCTGTGAAGGCTGAGGAGACAATGCACAGGCAGAGAAGACCCAGGCTCCACTCTGGGGAGCTCACGGTCCCAGGTATTCCAGGTTGTTGAGACCAGGGGGGAGAGAGAAAGGTGGCTCCTGAGTCTGACTTGGCAGGCAAGCAGGGTTCGTACTGCTGAGGGACCAGGGCTGGCCAGGCATGCTGAGTGCTTTGGAAGGGCTGCAGGTATAGGAGGGTTGGGCCAGTTCTCATAACTCTCTAGGCTCTAGATGCTGGCTTTGGGGGTATAAAGGAGAGAGAAAATACAGTATGCCTCTCGCTTTCCTCTCAGCCCAGAATCTCTGCAAACGGCTGCTTGCTGGCCACTCCCCGATGACAGATGGCCTTGAGGAGGTAGGAATAGTCTGTAAAATCAGTTCCCATACGTCCGGCACTCAGGCCATGTGTGCGGCTACAGAGACCAGCACCAGCCCTATCTGTGGCTCTCTGCCACCCTCCACTTTTTCTCCAAACACCTGCCTCCTTCTCTTCCCCAAGGATGAGAAGGCAAAGAGTGAGATGATTTCTCAGACTTCAAACACAAGTTTTGGCTTTTGCCTCAACTGCCAGATGTGAAGCAAACAAGCAACTCTGAAAATGTAATTTGCTAGAAAAAAAAAAAGTAATTTGGTGCTTCTGAGTAATTCAATGATTTAATGAGCCCAGATGGATGATGTGGGCCTAATGTATAAGAGTCGAGCATTTAACGTTCTTGTCCAGATCATTCCAAGACTCTGAGCTATTTTTCCTGCTGCATGAAAGTAATTGATACTCCCTGTTATAGACACAAAGGGCCAAATGAACAGTTAAGGACAGCAGCTACTCCTGTGTTATGACTGTGGCGTCATAAATTATAAGAGACTGCCTTGTGCTGAGTTAAGGTTAGGTCAACCACAGCTAATTTTCAGACATAAGATTCAGGAAATCAAAAGGCTCAAAATCAGAATGAATTCTTACCACTGCATATTGCAATTAGCTTTATGTGTGAGGTTTGGCATGTCCTCCTCCTGTGTCATCTGCTCTCCTCCTGACAACAGGGGTCACCGGGAGGCCCTCTGAGTGGCAGGCTTTTCAGAGCATTTGCTTCAGTGCCTACTGAGGGCGAGTGACCCCCGAGATGGTGGATGTGATCATCACAGAGCAGTTTCCCTCTAGGAACTTGGAAATAAGAGTATGCCTAAACCCCAAACACTAAGCTACAATATCAGCACATGTATTAGGTGCTTGTTGCTGTTATAACAAATTTCCACAAACTTAGTGGCATAATTTCTTATCTTACAGTTAAGTCAGACATCCAATGTAGTCACCCAGAGTGCATTCCTTTTGAAGGGTCTGGGAGTAATGCATTCCCCTGCTTTTTGCAGCTCTTAGAAGCTGTCTACATTCCTGGCCAAAGGCCGCTTCCTCCATCTTCAGAGCCAGCAATGGCCAGTTGAGTCCTCACACTGCATCACTTTGACCCTGTCTGCTGCCTTCCTCTTCTCCTTAGAGGGACTCTGTGATCACACTGGGCCCGCCTGGATAATCCAGGATAATCTCTCCATTTTAGAGTCAGCTGGTTAGCAACTTCTATCATGCCTGCAGCCTTCATTCCTCTAGGCCATGTAAGTCCCCCATGTAAGTCACAGTTTGGGGGATCAGGGCACAGACATCTTTGGGAAGCCATTGTTTTGCCTACCATGACACATAATAGATCAAAAAAACTTAAATCCTAACAAAGCCAAACAACTCACAGGCCAGTAAGAGGTGAGGATAAATAGACTGAGTGTGTGAACATATGGGAGAAAAGACTGTGCCAATAAAAAGTAGAGGAAGGGGTGCCAGGCAACATTGGGGGCACCACCATCTTATTATTGTATATGTCATACCATTTCATATAATCATATATGTCATTTAATATGTTATTATTACTCTTATTATGAATTCACAATTTCCCAGGTATTGATCTATGCATTTTACAAATATTTTAACTATCAGATACGTATTAATATCCCCACTTTGTATATGGGGGAACTGGGACTCGAAGAAATGAAGATGCCTATTTGGGTGAAATGGATGATAAAAGGTAAGTGTGCCGATATTTCAGAGCCACTCTGCAACTTCTCCAAGGTTCAAGAGAGCCAGGAGGCAGGCATCCAGAGGATGGGTGCAGGGCGGCTGGCCCAAGAACTCAGCCAGACCTGCCCAGGGTCAGCATATCCCTGCTGGGGAGATGGGACGTTAGACGGTACTCCTGGATCCCATAACTATACTGCTGTTATGAGTTCCCCAAGTAACCTCCAGAAATGTGGCTCCCTGCACATTGTCCATAGGGCACAACATGTCCAGATGGTCCAAGGATTAGGCTCCCGAGGAAGGGTTAGTAATCGGCACTCTGGTTTACACATCAGGCCTGTGAGTTTGGCTCTTACAGATCTCCTGAGAGCTGAACCTGCCTCTAGTGAGCTGACGTGCAGGCCTGGCCAACCAGACCTGGGGGAGTTCTCCATTGTTCACTCCTCTGGGCGGCCCAAACTTCCTTCCTCTGGGAACAGTTAGGAGAGACGCTTCCAGTGTCTTCCTGAATCCTCAGGAGGGAAACTGTTACATCCCAGGGAGTTTGTACATAGGAGACACTCAGAACATGCAAGAGGCAGCCTTGTAGTACCCAGAGCCTAGCCACTCCAGGTGAGAGATGCCCCTTCCTCAGTGAGCTAGTGGTGGAAGCCTTGAATCTGAGCCCCACCTGCCCTTTGCTGCTCTCCCTCCTTCAAACCTTAAAGTGGCCTTGCACACGGCAGGCACTCTGCAGATATGTGGCTTGCAAGTGAGTGCCCAGGGCCTCCATAGCAGGGATTCCTGTTACAGCTGCTCCCCTCCAGCTGTGAGCTAAGTTTTATTCACAAGCCTGCAGGGCCCAAGGCCAAGCACTTTCTGGAGCTGTCCCAGCCTGAAGACTAAGCCTTTCCATTGTTACACCCTTGCTCCAACATGCTGGGGCTTCCTAGGACACAAGGCAGCCTAGGGGCTGCACAGGGTGAGAGAAGGGGGCATTTGGGGGCTCATTAGGCAGCAGTTTCATTTCAGGCTGTATTTTGAAAACTCTCATCACTAATGAGCTTCACAGAGTGCTGGGGACAAGCAGGGTGCCAAAAGTCTCTGGGTACAATAAGCCTTGATTAGATGGAATATTCACAGAATGAGAGTAATTCTCTGATCTTTCTAGTTAATCATGACTTCCATGGTTTAGTAGAACAGGGTATTTTAAGACCTTTTATTAAGGAGTCTGGAAGTTGAGGGATCTAGGGAGAACAGAAACTTAGGGGAGACATGAGAACACCTTTGAAATATCTCAGCCTATCTTTCTCAGGAGCCACCAACTTTGTTACCTGGGGCAGAGGGACTGGGAACCACATTAAGAAATCATAGGCATCTGGGGGTTGGTCTTATGGAAGGATGAAGGTTCTGACATGAAAGAGCTGCCCAAAGTTGGAGGAGGCTCCTTGGAGGGAAATGCAGAAAGAAAGAGAACATGTGTGCCTGTGTGTGTGCCTATGTGTGTGTGTGTGTGTGTGTGGTGTTTGTGTGAGATGTGAGGTGCCTGTGGTATATGGTGTGTGTGAAGTGTGTGTGTGGTGTGTATGTGTGTGTGGTGTGTGTATGTATGGTATATGGTGTGTGTGCATATGTGGTGTGGTATGTGTTTGGTGTGTGAGTATGGTATTTGTGTGAGATGTATGTTAAGTGTGTGTGGTATGTGTGTGTGTGTGGTGTGTATATGTGTGTGGTGTGGTATGAGGTGTGTGGTGTATGTGTGATATGTGGTATGTGTGGTGTCTGTGTGGTATTTGTGTGAGATGTGTGGTATATGTTGTGCATGTGTGTATGTCTGAGGATGTGCGTGTGTGTGGTATGTGCTATATGTGCACATGTGGTGTGGTGTCGTGTTTGGTGTGTGTGGGGTGTGGTATGGGTGTGGTGGTGGGGTGTGTGTGTGTGTGTGTGTGATGTGAGGTAAGGTGTGAATCCAGTCTCCTCAGGGCCTGGGGGTTTGCTGTGGGGAACGCACCTCACAGTAATGGATCCTGCTGTGACGGAGTCTGGACAGCAAGTATATCTTGAACCAACAAGGGGGTGGTGATCAATTGCTGAGGATCCAGAGGCAGATGCTGATATCCTGGCAAGGCTGTGATACGGTCCATACTGTTTTTTTTTTTTTTTTCTTTTCTTTTTTTTTTTTTTAATTTTTTTTCAACGTTTTTTATTTATTTTTGGGACAGAGAGAGACAGAGCATGAACGGGGGAGGGGCAGAGAGAGAGGGAGACACAGAATCGGAAACAGGCTCCAGGCTCCGAGCCATCAGCCCAGAGCCTGACGCGGGGCTCGAACTCACAGACCGCGAGATCGTGACCTGGCTGAAGTCGGACGCTTAACCGACTGCGCCACCCAGGCGCCCCCGGTCCATACTGTTTTAAAGCCAGAGACACCCAGATCCCTTTGTGGGCAAGTTGCACCTTGGGCAGCTGCTGACCATGCTCCTCAAAGTGGTTCAGAGACCAGGCTCTGTGGCTGGAAAGCCTTGAATTCAATCTCTGGCTTGGCTAGTTACTTTTAGCTGTGTGATCTCGAGCAAGTTACTTAGCCTTTCAAGAAGATGGGGATACTAAATTCATAGGGTTGTTACAAGAATCACCGGAGGTAACACACACAAGGCACCTAGAACAATGCCAGCAGATGCTAAGCTGCATACACAGCATGGCCATTCTGGGTGTTTATGGCCCAAGTCCATACTGATTGTTGAGTGTCTGAATCTCCCCCTGCACAGAGCACAGAGCTTTCATTCTAAAAACAGGTGTAAATATGGACTGACATGACAACTGCTTATCGGAAATCTGTAACCAGCTCATGTTGTCCCTCTGCTGCCTGTGGAGACTGTTCTCTCAGTGGCGCTGGATCTCAACACCACGGCATCAACCCAGCCCTGAAGCCCATCATCTGGGTATGCCTTGGCAAAGTGGACTGCAGCTTATTTGTGTGGTCTGAGAGCTAAGAATGCTGTTGCAATTTTAAATGGTTGAAAAAGAAATCAAAATAATAAAAATATTTCATGACACAAGAAAATTAAATGAAATTAAAATTTTGGTGTCCATAAGTAGAGTTTTACTGGAGTGCCCACGCCCTTTGCTTCCATATTGTCTATGGCTGCCTTCATGTCGGCACAGCAGAGGTGAGAGTTGTGACAGAGACCTGCAGTGTCTGCAGAATTTACTATCTAGGCCTTGACAGAAAAGGCGTGTCACCCCCCATTTAGACAGAACTTAACTAGCCCTGCATTGGCACTGGGGGTTAGTGGATGCTCAGGACAGTGGTGCCCTTCTCAGGCTTCAGCACTGGGGTCTATGGGGAGGAGCTGGCCATCAGGCAGTGAGGCCGAGGTGAGGGAAGATTCAGACAGAAATGCCAGGACTGTTTCCTGAGGAGACTGCTCTCATGTTTACTATTTAAGCAGCGTTCTAACAAAGAAGGCACATGGAAGGGAAAGTACTTCTGTGCTATCCAGATTGGACACCATCACCTCTCACTAGAGTGCCTTCAGCCCTTATCTGAAGCTCTCTAAGGACTAACTCAAATGGTCCCATCAGCTGAGCAAGATGCCAGCCTCTGACCCCTTATAAAAGTCAGGCACATGAAGGCCCTCGGTGGACTCAGTTTACTGCTCTGTATAACTCTAGGCTGAACTCTATGAAATTTCTGGTTTTGGTTAAAAAAAATGAATGTTGTCACTTTTGTATGGTTTAACCCAACAGACTATATACCTTGAGGCCAATTTGGGGGTAATGTTTTATAATTCTAAGATGTCAGAGTGGGTTGAGCCTCAAGAAAAACTGCCTCTGGGGTGGGGTACACAGGCCATGGGACTCAGTCCAGGGGTCCACTCCAGGTTTCCCACAGGGTTGAGGGGAGATAGTCCTCTCACTAGCATCATTGCTCACTCTCTGGGCTCAGTGCCCCATCAGTTCTGCCAAGTTTCCTGATGAATCCATTGCAAATCCCAAACTCAGGACCCATATGGATTCAGAACATGAAATAGGCT
This sequence comes from Panthera onca, assembly GCF_046562875.1. Taxonomy (NCBI): domain Eukaryota; kingdom Metazoa; phylum Chordata; class Mammalia; order Carnivora; family Felidae; genus Panthera; species Panthera onca. Next base: position 89,106,693 of record NC_138341.1, on the reverse strand, counting down.
CCTCTTCATTCCCAAATGCTTCTTATCTTTTTTTTTAATGTTTATTTTTTATTTTTGAGGGAGAAAGAGAGAGAAAGAGCAAGCAAGCAGGGGAGGGGCAGAGAGAGAGAGGGAGACATTGAATCCGAAGCAGGCTTCAGGCTCAGACCTGTCAGCAGAGAGCCCGAGGTGGGGCTCGAACTCATGAACTGCGAGATCATGACCTGAGCTAAAGTCAGATGCTCAACCAACTGAGCCACCCAGGCGCCCCCCTAATGCCTTTTATCTGATGCTCACCATCCAAGCTCAGGAACTGAGTAGATGTGGGTAAGAGGGACATTTGGTAAATTTAATCCTCAGAAAATCCCTATTGTCACTGCTCCCCCAAAATGACTCCAATCTCAGAGACCAGCCCATACCAAGGCCCCAGAGGATACGAGCCCACCCTCCCCGTCCTTACCTCTCCCTGGACAAAGGCTTGGGCTCCGGACGGATGGCAGCCATGGAGAGAGGCGCTTGCCTGGAGGGAGATGAGGAGAAGTTCAGATCCAAGGAGCCTGCCTTTCTGTGCAGTGGCTCCATCCCCACTGCACCCTGCATCTCGCTCTCTATGGGGCAGGACCCTGCCCTGCCATGGATGGACAGTGAGGATACTTCGGGTCCCACGGCACCCTGGAGTGAGGTGTCCACTGCCACCAGGGCATCGTGGGTTGGAGAAATGGATGGTGGGGAGCGAGATTTCTTCTTGGTAGACGCCCCAGCAAGAAGCTTCAGCAGCCCACTTTTCTTCTCTTTCTGGAAAGACACACAGAATTGAAATCCAGTGGGTTAATACTCCTAAATGCCCTTGTTGGAGGAGGGAAGTATAATCTTATTTGGAAACTTTAAACATAATCTTGTTAAGCTGGTTAGAGGAAGAAAACAAAGCTAAGACTGAAAGGTTTTCCAACTCTTGTTTTCCTTCCTTTCCCCAAATCTGGTGCAAGTGCCCAGAACAGACCCAGGAGGCCCTGGGGCAGACCAGAAGGTGCTATTCCCAGGAGAGGGTGCTGTTCCCAGGAGAGAGTGCTGCAGGAATAGAGAGGTGGGGGGACGGGGGCACCCTCCCGACAACACACCTCCTCACCATCACAGGACCGTCCCAGACTGGTAACACTCCAAGGAGCCAGGAGTCAACATCATTTGTCTCTCTTTACCTGGGAGAAGTGTGTAATTATTTTACATCAGGCTTCCTGAGATTAGCTTCCTCAACCCCCACCGGGTTTATAGAACCAAAGGTCATGTATCCTAGACACAGCTTCATTTGGAAACTGGGCAACACTGTATTCAAACTTTTCTGGCACAAAATTATTTATACCACACAAGAAACCTGCAGTGTGCGTGTGCGCGCGAGCTCATGTGTGCATCACATATATTCCCCAAGAAAGTCATTTGCAGGCAGGAAGGACCCGAGCTGAGCTCTCAGAGCTGAAGCAGCCCCCCATGGGGGCAACTTCTCCTCATGCCCTGAATTCTGTCAATGGGAAACACCCTGATAAAACTGCTTCACTCAGCAGGTGGCTTCCTTACCTTAAGAGACCTATTACAGGATATGACAACATTCAGGTCGTGGCTCTTTACATACAAAACTAATGAGATAATCAGAAGAATCTTCCCTTATAATCATGAGGCTATTGATACGCTCTCCTACTAGGATGTGTAGACACCTCTCCTGCTCCATAGTTCACTCCCAGTTCTCATGGAGGACTCCCCACCCCACACCCCACACCAGTGGCAGGCATGACCAGTATAGGGTCTTCATCAGAGGACCCATTTAGTACTCTCTTGGCCCTGAAGGAGCTTCTCTCCTTAGTCTCACATCCTGGGAGCTCAGAGCAGACTCTCAATATGTAAATGAGAGCCAGGCTGGGGTGGCAACACAGACCTGGAGAAAGAAAAGATCAAGGCAGTGTCCTTGGGTGGCCTGGACCAGCCACCATGTTTGCTCTGAATTCTGCATATCACTGTCAGTGAAGGGGCACCTCAGCCTCCCTCAGCATGTGCTGATTACACTGAAGCACATAAGGAAACATGAGAAACATTGCTATCTAGAGAGTTGTTTGTGAAAGAGAAAGTGTGTACATGCAGAGGTGCTTTTAGAACAACACGCTTGCCTTGGAATCTGACCATTTTTATAGCTTTAATAGAGTTCAGCTTTTTAATGTTCAATGGAAATTAGGTGGCAGGGCACATGGCGTAAAACAATGGCAGCACACGGAAGTCTGAAAGTATAGCCACTGAGTCAGTGATGCCTATCAAAGAGTCTGCTTTGGTCACAGGGCTCAGTAGACCCTGAGGTGGATAGAAGGCAGACATCCTCTTCTCACCTTCCCTGCCTGCAGGGTTAGAGGCTACTGGCGGATGATTTCAGCATCACCACACTGATGCTGAAATCTTCTTAAAATTCACATATTAGGGATATGCATATCCTTAAGCTAAGTCAATAACATTTTAGTATGAACAAGTCCATGGTTTTTTCCTCTACTGTTAGCACTGATATTGACAGAAAGAAGGGAAGTAGATGTCCTGAAGACTGTCCATAGTGAGGAATTTCTGGCATGGGTGAGCCCCAGGCTGGTGGGGAGCAGGTTGGTGTGGGGTAATGCAGCAAAGGGCAACCCTCTCTGTTTATGTTTCCTAGCTCTGTCCTGCTTCAACATCCATAAAGGAGTTCTGTGACACACTTAGGAGAGTTTCACTAGTTTGGCCACGAGGGGGCACCACATATCTGGCTCAGAGGGATCCCTGTCTCCCAAGTAGCTGGGGCTCCTGAGGCCACTGCCATTGAGAGGTGCTGGTGGGTGGCAGTGTGTGTCTGGTTCCTCATGATGACAGTCTCCTAATCTGAGACCATGAAGCGGAGGGCACTAGAGGTAGGAGGACACAGTGTAGGCGTGAGGGGTGGTGTCTGATATTTCACAGCCCTCTGGGGGCTCCGGAAGGATGAGCCTGCCCAATGAGTCTAGGGAGCCATGTGGACACCCAAACTAAACACCCAGATGCACAGAATGCAGGTCGAGTATCACAAAAGCTACATGCTATCAAATTCTCAAATTCCAGTTATTAATCCAATGGGATGGTGAAGCTGGAGACTGTACAACTTCAAGAATTGTATACATACATAAGCATATGCACTTACATAAAATTATGCATGGCGTGAAATGGATCTGCAGCCCAGCCAAAGCCCTGAGGGGACAGGAGCCACTGCCTGGCATAGTCTGCAGTCCCTGAAGGGCTATGGGTTGACCTGCCTTTGCTGCTGCCATCTTGGGCTGGGCCTAGCTCATAGAGATCATAGGAAAGGGTGCAGGCCAGCCCTGGCATCAGGCCATGTAGTCTTCTGGAACCAGAGTGTGAAGCCTGGACACTCGGCCAGCAAACATGTGTGGAGCAATTTGACAATGCAGGGACAGCCCCTCTGGGCCATGATGCTGGAGTGTCAGCTGGTCCTGCCAACAATCCATAAGTCAGGGTGCACATGCCCAGTGGGGGAGCACCTGCGTGCAAGATACGGCCAGTGTCCCGGTCAAAGGGGCTCCATGTGGGAAAGCGTTTTCACAGTGACTGTCCCCATGCCCCTGGGACAAGTGTTGGCTGCACCATATCCACCTACCTCACCTATATTCAGAGCTAGTGTCCCTGGCCTCTTCTACATATGAATTAAAGGTGGAAGGAGATAGAATGAGGACGTGCCCAGGGCAGGTAGGGAGCCTCCTGTTAGAAGTTTCAGGGGTAAGGAGCACCTGGGTGGCTCAGTCAGTTGAGCGTCTGACTTCGGCTCAGGTCATGATCTCATGGTTTGTGGGTTTGAGCCCCGCGTCGGGCTGTGTGCTGACAGCTCAGAGCCTGGAGCCTGCTTCGGATTCTGTGTCTCCCTCTCTCTCTGTCCCTCCCGACTAGTGCTCTGTCTCTGTCTCTCAAAAATTAAATAAATGTAAAAAAAAAAAAAAAAAAAGTTTCAGGAGTGAAACCACGGCCCTTCTTGGGACATCCCAGCAGGTTAAAAAGATAAAAGGAACTGACCAGGGCCCAGTTGTCAGCCAGCATGACAGCTCTTGTGGTCCATATGGTGGTGTCCTGCCTCATGAGCAAAGAAGAGGTCTGATCAACAAACACTCTGTTGCAAGACACAGCCACAGGACAGAAAGCCCTGGAGCCACAGGCTGTACCACAGTAGGGTGTGTTGTGAGGGGAAGATAAAGCCCCTGGTCTGCTTAGCATGTTTGCATGGAAATCCAGCCTTAGCTGTGGTTTGGAAAGAGGTGCATGAATGTGATGGATAATTTTCCTGTCTCAGTTTTCCAGGATTAAGTATGACTGATCACTTTCTTAATTTGACTTTGGCAAATACTTATGTCATGACTGGAATACCCTCTCCTTCGCTGTCCATGACAGAATTCTGCTAATGCCTTCAGGATCCAGTTACTACAAGTTGCTGTGAAATTTGGTGAATTATCATGCACACAGAATTCATGGAATATGGATGTAGATATTCCAAGCCCTTCCCCTGGTGGCTGCCCTATTCTGGGTGATGTATGTTAGAATCAGCTAATGGGCACTTTGAAGGTGGTGGGAAAAGGCTCACCAATCAATTTAGGGGCAACACCATTGGACAATAAGAGGTTTTAGAGGATACAATTTCGGGTTAATGTGGGCTAAAAGTTTATTAAAGAAAGATGGATTTGTTGGGGTTTCTCCAGGGACCAGGACTAAATTAGGGACTTTTATGAGCCCAGTGAGATGCAGAGAATGGTATCCCCTTTATATTTTTGGAGCTCATTTTAGGTATGTTTTAGAGGAGTCACTGCTTTCCTACACAACTTTGTGTCAGCATTCTGCTGTCTCCATCTGTGGCCTAAATTCCCCTCTCCTGAGGAGGGTCACTTTCCATCCCTAGGTTGCTCTGAATGGCCATGGTGCAGCCATTTCAGCCTTGTGGGGGTCCTCTAGTCTGAACTGTGGGAACAAAATGCCTGCCTCCCTCTCATCTTCTGTCTTCTCCCCAAATGAGTGATAAGCTACTTACTGCTTGCCCTCTGTGAGGCCGTTCACAGCTCCCCATGCAGACAACCTGCCCTTGCTGCCTGCCTCCTCTTCCTCTGTCAATGGAACAGGATAGGAGCACAGGGGCAGCCCAGGCTGGTGCATGAATACCTAGCTCTGAGTCCTGATTCCACCGACACCAAGTTGTTAAGATGACAAATGGAAGAGTGCTTTTTAAACTATGAATGCATGTTACAAATACTTGATTGTGTGGCTGTTTTTATGACGTGTTTATATGATGTGCTATTTTTAGGTTTTTGCAAAGCACCTACAACCTAGTTAGCTCCCAGTACATTTTTGTTAAAGGAATAAAATCCATTTCACTTCCACCTGAGGCAGTTGTGTCACTGTTAACCCTCAGATTGCCTTGAGAAATCTCCATAGGCCAACACAGGGTCTCTTGGCTCTCCAACTTTAGGTACAAAGAACCAACCAGAGAGTTGGATAGAATATAAATGTTAGCCCCACTCTCAAAGATTCTAATTCAGCAGGTCTGATATGGGGGCAAAAAAAGTGATTCTGATCCAGAACCCAGGAAGGGATCAATTATAAGCCAATGGTCATGTGTCAACCTGTTAATGATTTCAGAAGACTACAGATAGTGCTGTAAAAACCCAGAGAAGGGACCAGCTGCATGGGAAGGTGACAAAACAAGGAAATAGGTTCACTGAGCACCTACTAAATTCCCAGTCCAGGGGACTTGCATGGGTTTTAAAGCTGTGTTTTGGAATATTGGTGTGGATTGATGTGCTGATTCTGATCTGAGGGTCTGAGCTGTCCACCAGCTCCCAGGTGGGGTCAGGCTCCCCAGTTGTACTTTGAGTGGCAAGGGCTAGTGAATGAGTAGAGGTTCAGCAAACAAGGCAGGTCACATCAGGCAGAGGCTCAAGCCAAGGACTGCAGGCACCAGATGAGGCTATTACAGAAGTGCTGGCTCTCAAGATACACAAGTACTTTAGAAAAGCCTCCCTCAGCATATAAACAGAGCACAGTCATGTTAGAGAAGAGCTTATGAGTTACATTAAAAAACGTATGTGTGATGCAGTGCCTGGGTGGCTCAGTCAGTTAGGCAGCCGACTTTGGCTCAGGTCATGATCTCATGGTTGGTGAGTTCGAGCCCTGCATTGGGCTCTATGCTGACAGCCAGGAGCCTGGAGCCTGCTTCAGATTCTGTGTCTCCTTCTCTCTCTTTCCCTCCCCTGCTCATGTTCTGTCTCTCTCTCTCAAAAATAAACATTAAAAAAAATTGTGTGTATACACACACACACACACACACACACACACACACACACTAACACATATATATACACACACACACACTAAAATAAAGTCATACCTTACTTTAAAAGAACCATCTGGTAACCTAATATTAAAAAAAGAGACATATTTGAAGGTGTTCATTCATTACAGGAAAACTATAAAACATTTTACATAATAGAATAATAGATTTTCTGTTATGATAAAAATAGGGATCTCCCTAGGGGCCTTAATTGTTTTATAGAACATCAATGTAAAAACTTGGCAAAAGGAAAAAGAAATCTAAAGCTTAAATTAAGAACTGCTGGGAGTTAAGAGTCAACCAAAATTATGGAAAATTCTCTGTGAAATTATAAGAAGCCAAGGGCTTTTATAAATTTGATTTATAAATGTGATGTTAAAATTTTCAGAGATACAATTCATTTCATTAGAATGAAGTAAACATGTAAACGTGACCTATTGTGCCACATTTTTTTTAAATCAGGTTGTCTCCTTTGTTAATGTATGCTAAAGAAGGTGGCCACAGTTCCTCTCAAACAGACTTACCTTCTTAACTCTTTTTTGCTTAGGGCAACATTTACAATCACTGGTCAGGCACACACAGAACACTGGGCTACATACGGTGGGTAGCACATAGACTCAGAATTGATTGCTTAGCCCTGATAGTCTGGAAAAACCTCAGCCTGAAAAATCCCCAAATGTTTGTGCCCGTGGATGAGTACATGCTCTGTTCAAAGTCAGAGGGGCAGTTGAGAACTCTTTACCTTTGAGAACAAAGGATCAAACATAATCACACATTTTCACTCTGCATTTGCATGAACTGAGATCCAGGCAACAATGGTCATAGGTCATGGGTCATGTTCAGATCTTGTGTCAACACTCAGTGACCTGGGAGCATCTGAAGACTCTCTGAGAAAAGCACAGAGATATTCCTCCAGACTGTTAATATCAGTTATTAACAGGGATGATCAGGCATAGGAAGGAGGATCTGGGCAGTATTTGGCTTTTGTGAGACACATTCATATTTGAGTCATTAAGTCAAATGTGTATTTCTTTTTAGTTTAAGAGGGGGAACATAATAAAGGAAAAAACTGCAACCTATTGCTCTGAACATAATAGTACTAGATGTGATGAACCAGAGAGAATTTTTGTTATTAGCTTATGGAGAAGATTGTCTAATAAGACGGAACAGTAGGGGTGGCCTCGAGGCTTGGGCAGATTGGATATAATGATGGGGGTGGACTGGTGGGTGATTTGGTCTGGCTGAGGGATCAGAGGGTGTGAGGCAGATCTAGCCAAAAGGAGGGGTGAGGTGTGCCTGTGAGATGAGAAAGGAAGCGGGACAGCACATTTTGGTGGCTGAGAGGGCCAGCTGAGGGGTCTAAAGTCAGCTTGGCAGACACTGGGAGCTGCACGAAGCAGGGGAGTGAGTGACTCTGGATTGGCAAGGTAAACAGTTTGCGGTCATGGGTGAAGGGACTGAGTGGGGACCGTGGGGCAACAGACAGTGATGGTGACAGTCACAGGGCATTTAAAGGGAAGGTGATGCCAACTCCTACCAGCTGGAGACAGGAGGTGGGGGATATGTGCCCTGCAGCAGTGAACCTGCTCTGTGTGAGCATGGCCCTGGCAAACTCTGGCTCACACAACAGATAAAGAAAGCAAAATGAGTTTAGGAAGATGGTTAAATAATTCTCAGATGCTACATCAACCTATGGGCAGTCAGGAAAATCATGTGGCCTCTGGGAAGGCCAGAGCTCAGAGAAGTGGGGGTGTCAATCCTCACACCTGTTACAATGACCTGCAGCTGTACATTTAGGAAGGAGCTGGTGAGACTAAAACATGGTCAGAGGCCTGATGCGCATGGATTTGTCATGACAAATAGTGCGGGGCCTTCAAGGAGCCTCTAGATAGTCAAACAAGGGACACGGTGCATCCTTATCTTAATATATTGAGATGGGCTCCTAGGTAGCAAGTTATACTCAGAAGTCTTTTGATTAGAATTTTATGTTTGGAAAGTTTCCTATTGGAGATGGGGAAAGGGTAATTAAAAACTATGCCCTGTTAAAATTTTGATGGGGAAAAGCACATCTCAGGTTATGCCTGAACACACAGTTACTCTAAGAGCAGAGAAGGGTTTTTAACAATGTAAATATGCAATGTGTCTTCAGAAAGGGAAGAGGAATTAAAGATCTATCATAAATAAAGTGGAAGAAGTTAACAAGCTAATTAAAAGAGACATAAAAATTGTGTATTTAGCTATCGGCTATTTTAAACATTAAAACACATCTTCAAAAATGCTGCCCTCATAAAAGACCGAAGATGAAAATTGATTCACGAAAATAACGAGGAAGGGAAACAGCAGATAACAGCATGCCAATCTAATTGTGCTTTCTCCAGCTTTTGTTTTTGATGGGAGGGATGCCTGCTGCAGCATGCTGCTTCTCTTGCCCTTCCTGAGGATTGAAACCATTAAGTGAAGGCTTAGTTCAGTGCTCTGCATGTGGCACTATGCTAGGCACTCTGAAAAGGGAGCTGAATGGACAGAAGAAAAAGCAGGGGTTGGATTTGTGTCCTTCGAAGCAGAGCCATAGGCATTGTGATCACAGCAATTTGTCAGACTCAGAAACATAAGAAGAACACTCAGGAGCTGGGCCTGGCAAGTGGTTTTAGGTGACCAGCCAAGTTCAATGCAGCAGGAAAGAAAGAGTTCCTGAAGTGGAGGATACTGTCTCCCTGAGGAACTTCAAGCAGATATTCAGCCACATCATGACAGCCTTGGAGACAGATAGAGCTGGGTGTCACTGTCATTTATCAGTTGACTGATCTTGAACAAGTCACTTAACTGCTCATATGCAAAATGGACAACATAATTATATATATAACTAATTACACTGCAAATTCTTTCTCGAGAACTCACTATGAACCAGGCACTGTTCTAAGTCTTGGACATAATTAGCTCTTAAGTTCTTAAAACAGCTCAATAGAAAAACAGTCTCTGAGATTCTAAACCACAGATGCAGGGTAATCAACCAGAAAGTTGCACAATCTGGATTTGAACCCAGGACTCGATTCCAAATTTTAATGCCAGCTGTAACTGCTTTGCCCTGAGAACTAATCCCAATAGGGCACCAATAAGTGGGAGGCACCCTGCAATACACTGTTGAGGTTTTTGTTTTTGTTTTTTGTTTTTTTTAATTTTTTTATTTTTTTTTAAATTTTTAATTTTTTTTTAATATATGAAATTTACTGTCAAATTGGTTTCCATACAACACCCAGTGCTCATCCCAAAAGGTGCCCTCCTCAATACCCATCACCTACCCTGCCCTCCCTAGCACCCCCCATCAACCCTCAGTTTGTTCTCAGTTTTTAACAGTCTCTTATGCTTTGGCTCTCTCCCACTCTAACCTCTTTTTTTTTTTTCCTTCCCCTCCCCCATGGGTTTCTGTTACGTTTCTCAGGATCCACATAAGAGTGAAACCATATGGTATCTGTCTTTCTCTGTATGGCTTATTTCACTTAGCATCACACTCTCCAGTTCCATCCACGTTGCTACGAAAGGCCATATTTCATTTTTTCTCATTGCCACGTAGTATTCCATTGTGTATATAAACCACAATTTCTTTATCTATTCATCAGTTGATGGACATTTAGGCTCTTTCCATAATTTGGCTATTGTTGAGAGTGCTGCTATAAACATTGGGGTACAAGTGCCCCTATGCATCAGTACTCCTGTATCCCTTGGATAAATTCCTAGCAGTGCTATTGCTGGGTCATAAGGTAGGTCTATTTTTAATTTTCTGAGGAACCTCCACACTGCTTTCTAGAGCGGCTGCACCAATTTGCATTCCCACCAACAGTGCAAGAGGGTTCCTGTTTCTCCACATCCTCTCCAGCATCTATAGTCTCCTGATTTCTTCATTTTGGCCACTCTGACTGGCGTGAGGTGGTATCTGAGTGTGGTTTTGATTTGTATTTCCCTGATAAGGAGCGACGTTGAACATCTTTTCATGTGCCTGTTGGCCATCCGGATGTCTTCTTTAGAGAAGTGTCTATTCATGTTTTCTGCCCATTTCTTCACTGGGTTATTTGTTTTTCGGGTGTGGAGTTTGATGAGCTCTGTATAGATTTTGGATACTAGCCCTTTGTCCGATATGTCATTTGCAAATATCTTTTCCCATTCCGTTGGTTGCCTTTTAGTTTTGTTGGTTGTTTCCTTTGCTGTGCAGAAGCTTTTTATCTTCATAAAGTCCCAGTAATTCACTTTTGCTTTTAATTCCCTTGCCTTTGGGGATGTGCCGAGTAAGAGATTGCTATGGCTGAGGTCAGAGAGGTCTTTTCCTGCTTTCTCCTCTAAGGTTTTGATGGTTTCCTGTCTCACATTCAGGTCCTTTATCCATTTTGAGTTTATTTTTGTGAATGGTGTGAGAAAGGGGTCTAGTTTCAACCTTCTGCATGTTGCTGTCCAGTTCTCCCAGCACCATTTGTTAAAGAGACTGTCTTTTTTCCATTGGATGTTCTTTCCTGCTTTGTCAAAGATGAGTTGGCCATACGTTTGTGGGTCTAGTTCTGGGGTTTCTATTCTATTCCATTGGTCTATGTGTCTGTTTTTATGCCAATACCATGCTGTCTTGATGATGACAGCTTTGTAGTACAGGCTAAAGTCTGGGATTGTGATGCCTCCTGCTTTGGTCTTCTTCTTCAAAATTACTTTGGCTATTCGGGGCCTTTTGTGGTTCCATATGAATTTTAGGATTGCTAGTTCTAGTTTCGAGAAGAATGCTGGTGCAATTTTGATTGGGATTGCATTGAATGTGTAGATAGCTTTGGGTAGTATCGACATTTTGACAATATTTATTCTTCCAATCCATGAGCAGGGAATGTCTTTCCCTTTCTTTATATCTTCTTCAATTACCTGCATAAGCTTTCTATAGTTTTCAGCATACAGATCTTTTACATCTTTGGTTAGGTTTATTCCTAGGTATTTTATGCTTCTTGGTGCAATTGTGAATGGGATCAGTTTCTTTATTTGTCTTTCTGTTGCTTCATTGTTAGTGTATAAGAATGCAACTGATTTCTGCACATTGATTTTGTATCCTGCAACTTTGCTGAATTCATGTATCAGTTCTAGCAGACTTTTGGTGGAGTCTATCGGATTTTCCATGTATAATATCATGTCATCTGCAAAAAGCGAAAGCTTGACTTCATCTTTGCCAATTTTGATGCCTTTGATTTCCTTTTGTTGTCTGATTGCTGATGCTAGAACTTCCAGCACTATGTTAAACAACAGCGGTGAGAGTGGGCATCCCTGTCGTGTTCCTGATCTCAGGGGGAAAGCTCTCAGTTTTTCCCCGTTGAGGATGATGTTAGCTGTGGGCTTTTCATAAATGGCTTTTATGATCTTTAAGTATGTTCCTTCTATCCCGACTTTCTCAAGGGTTTTTATTAAGAAAGGGTGCTGGATTTTGTCAAAGGCCTTTTCTGCATCGATTGACAGGATCATATGGTTCTTCTCTTTTTTTTTGTTAATGTGATGTATCACGTTGATTGATTTGCGAATGTTGAACCAGCCCTGCATCCCAGGAATGAATCCCACTTGATCATGGTGAATAATTCTTCTTATATGCTGTTGAATTCGATTTGCTAGTATCTTATTGAGAATTTTTGCATCAATATTCATCAGGGATATTGGCCTGTAGTTCTCTTTTTTTACTGGGTCTCTGTCTGGTTTAGGAATCAAAGTAATACTGGCTTCATAGAATGAGTCTGGAAGTTTTCCTTCCCTTTCTATTTCTTGGAATAGCTTGAGAAGGATAGGTATTATCTCTGTTTTAAACGTCTGGTAGAACTCCCCTGGGAAGCCATCTGGTCCTGGACTCTTATTTGTTGGGAGATTGTTGATAACCGATTCAATTTCTTCTCTGGTTATGGGTCTGTTCAAGCTTTCTATTTCCTCCTGATTGAGTTTTGGAAGAGTGTGGGTGTTTAGGAATTTGTCCATTTCTTCCAGGTTGTCCAATTTGTTGGCATATAATTTTTCATAGTATTCCCTGATCATTGTTTGTATCTCTGAGGGATTGGTTGTAATAATTCCATTTTCATTCATGATTTTATCTATTTGGGTCATCTCCCTTTTCTTTTTGAGAAGCCTGGCTAGAGGTTTGTCAATTTTGTTTATTTTTTCAAAAAACCAACTCTTGGTTTCGTTGATCTACTCTACAGTTTTTTTAGATTCTATATTGTTTATTTCTGCTCTGATCTTTACTATTTCTCTTCTTCTGCTGGGTTTAGGCTGCCTTTGCTGTTCTGCTTCTATTTCCTTTAGGTGTGCTATTAGATTTTGTATTTGGGATTTTTCTTGTTTCTTGAGATAGGCCTGGATTGCAATGTATTTTCCTCTCAGGACTGCCTTCGCTGCGTCCCAAAGCGTTTGGATTGTTGTGTTTTCATTTTCGTTTGTTTCCATATATTTTTTAATTTCTTCTCTAATTGCCTGGTTGACCTATTCATTCTTTAGTAGGGTGTTCTTTAACCTCCATGCTTTTGGAGGTTTTCCAGACTTTTTCCTGTGGTTGATTTCAAGCTTCATAGCATTGTGGTCTGAAAGTATGCATGGTATAATTTCAATTCTTGTAAACTTATGAAGGGCTGTTTTGTGACCCAGTATATGATCTATCTTGGAGAATGTTCCATGTGCACTCGTGAAGAAAGTATATTCTGTTGCTTTGGGATGCAGAGTTCTAAATATATCTGTCAAGTCCATCTGATCCAATGTATCATTCAGGGCCCTTGTTTCTTTATTGACTGTGTGTCTAGATGATCTATCCATTTCTGTAAGTGGGGTGTTAAAGTCCCCTGCAATGACCACATTCTTATCAATAAGGTTGCTTATGTTTATGAGTAATTGTTTTATATATCTGGGGGCTCCGGTATTTGGCACATAGACACTTATAATTGTTAGCTCTTCCTGATGGATAGACCCTGTAATTATTATATAATGCCCTTCTTCATCTCTTGTTACAGCCTTTAATTTAAAGTCTAGTTTGTCTGATATAAGTATGGCTACTCCGGCTTTCTTTTGGCTTCCAGGAGCATGATAAATAGTTCTCCATCCCCTCACTCTCAATCTAAAGGTGTCCTCAGATCTAAAATGAGTCTCTTGTAGACAGCAAATAGATGGGTCTTGTTTTTTTATCCATTCTGATACCCTATGTCTTTTGGTTGGCGCATTTAATCCATTTACATTCAGTGTTATTATAGAAAGATACGGGTTTAGAGTCATTGTGATGTCTATGTTTTATGCTTGTAGTGATGTCTCTGGTACTTTGTCTCACAGGATCCCCCTTAGGATCTCTTGTAGGGCTGGTTTAGTGGTGACAAATTCCTTCAGTTTTTGTTTGTTTGGGAAGACCTTTATCTCTCCTTCTATTCTAAATGACAGACTTGCTGGATAAAGGATTCTCGGCTGCATATTTTTTCTGTTTAGCACACTGAAGATATCGTGCCAAGCCTTTCTGGCCTGCCAAGTTTCAAAGGAGAGATCAGTCACGAGTCTTATAGGTCTCCCTTTATATGTGAGGGCACGTTTATCCCTTGCTGCTTTCAGAATTTTCTCTTTATCCTTGTATTTTGCCAGTTTCACTATGATATGTCGTGCAGAAGATCGATTCAAGTTACGTCTGAAGGGAGTTCTCTGTGCCTCTTGGATTTCAATGCCTTTTTCCTTCCCCAGTTCAGGGAAGTTCTCAGCTATAATTTCTTCAAGTACCCCTTCAGCACCTTTCCCTCTCTCTTCCTCCTCTGGGATACCAATTATGCATATATTATTTCTTTTTAGTGTATCACTTAGTTCTCTAATTTTCCCCTCATACTCCTGGATTTTTTTATCTCTCTTTCTCTCAGCTTCCTCTTTTTCCATAACTTTATCTTCTAGTTCACCTATTCTCTCCTCTGCCTCTTCAATCCGAGCCGTCGTCGTTTCCATTTTGTTTTGCATTTCGTTTAAAGCGCTTTTCAGCTCCTCGTGACTGTTCCTTAGTCCCTTGATCTCTGTGGCAAGAGATTCTCTGCTGTCCTGTATACCGTTTTCAAGCCCAGCGATTAATTTTATGACTGTTATTCTAAATTCGCTTTCTGTTATATTATTTAAATCCTTTTTGATCAGTTCATTCGCTGTTGTTATTTCCTGGAGATTCTTCTGAGGGGAATTCTTCCGTTTGGTCATTTTGGATAGTCCCTGGAGTGGTGAGGACCTGCAGGGCACTTCCCCCGTGCTGTGGTGTATAACTGGAGTTGGTGGGCGGGGCCGCAGTCCGACCTGATGTCTGCCCCCAGCCCACCACTGGGGCCACAGTCAGACTGGTGTGTGCCTTCTCTTCCCCTCTCCTAGGGGCGGGATTCACTGTGGGGTGGCGTGGCCCGTCTGGGCTACTTGCACACTGCCAGGCTTGTGGTGCTGGGGATCTGGCGTATTAGCTGGGGTGGGTAGGCAAGGTGCACGGGGGCGGGAGGGGCAGGCTTAGCTCGCTTCTCCTTAGGTGATCCACTTCAGGAGGGGCCCTGTGGCAGCGGGAGGGAGTCAGATCCGCTGCCGGAGGTTTGGCTCCGCAGAAGCACAGAGTTGGGTGTTTGCTCGGAGCGAGCAAGTTCCCTGGCAGGAACTGGTTCTCTTTGGGATTTTGGCTGGGGGATGGGTGGGGGAGATGGCGCTGGCGAGCGCCTTTGTTCCCCGCCAAGCTGAGCTCTGTCGTCCGGGGGCTCAGCAGCTCTCCCTCCCTTTGTCCTCCAGCCTTCCCGCTTTCTGAGCAGAGCTGTTAACTTCTGACCTCCCAGACGCTAAGTCGCGCTTGCTGTCGGAACACAGTCCGTCCGGCCCCTCCGCTTTTGCCAGCCAGACTCGGGGGCTCTGCTTGGCCGGCGAGCCGCCCCTCCGCCCCGGCTCCCTCCCGCCAGTCCGTGGAGCACGCACCGCCTCGCCGCCCTTCCTACCCTCTTCCGTGGGCCTCTCGTCTGCGCTTGGCTCTGGAGACTCCGTTCTGCTAATCCTCTGGCGGTTTTCTGGGTTCTTTAGGCAGGTGTAGGTGGAATCTAAGTGATCAGCAGGACGCGCGGTGAGCCCAGCGTCCTCCTACGCCACCATCTTCCCTCTCTCCTGAGAGACAGAATCTTCACTGTTGAGGTTTTTGTGTGTTTAACTCACTTCACGGGTGGGCACTGAAGTACACACATAGATCGATGATTACAGAACTCTAATGAGGGCTGCGTCATGATGAAATACAGGGTTGCCAGTTACCCACCACCCTTGTGACACAGGCAACGCTTTGCTCTCCTGGGCTGCTTCTTCAGGATGGGATATTGACAATACCCTCAGCACTGATAGGAGGACTGAATGAGGACAGCAGGTAAAGCACCTAGCAGAGCACCCTGCATATAGTAGGCTTTCAACAAGGAATGGCTGTCATGAATCTCAGCTATGGTGGTGGTATATGCCAGCACTGTTCATGCATTCATCTGGCCCTCAGCCAGCATTCATTTCCTGGTAGCATGGGCTGAGGTCAGAGGAACGACGACAGCACATCCGGTTATGCACCCACAAAGGAAGATCAAATAGGACTGAAGTGCCAGCTACATGTCTCAGATCCTCCGGAAGCCTCTTGTGCAATGATAGGCTGAGAATACCCTCTCAGTCCCTGAAACAGCGCACCCAGGCTCCAAACATGAAGGAACCCCCTGGTCTCTGGTCTAGGGCAGGAATGCTGCAAGCAACAAAACCACACTAACCATGTTGTTTTTCCTTGTTTTTTTTACACTCAGCTCACTTGGTGCAAAGCACAAGGTACCCTTTCCAGCTCCCAGCAGAGTAAATAAATACGGTGACAATAAGGTGGGGACTAGAGCTATGAACCCACCTCGGCTGGGCCCCTTGTTACCCTGAACCTGACCTGTCCAGGGCACTGACATTCCTCATCTCCCATTGAGAAAGGCCCTCTCTTGGGCTCCTCCACCCTGTATTATGGCTTCTTCTCCTGCCTTTCTGCACAGCTGCTGGATTCTTCCCACCAGCACCACGCCTTCCCCCCCCACACCCCCCTACCCTGCCCCTCGCCTCAGGTGCAAACTCTCCTAGACTCGGTTTCTTGCTTCACTCCTTAATGTTCTCTTGCTGGAAGCTTTGACACAGGATTGGCTCTTGAATTCTCTCTTCTGCGGTGAAAGCATCTCTAGTGCCAAGGTCTCAAGTGAGCTCTAGGTCTTTTATCTGTAACTTCATCTAGACATTCTTTTAAGACTGAAATCACATGAATAAAACCATCAAAAGATGCCTGAAGTTCTGAGCTGGAGAACTGGGGAGCCTCCCTCTGCCCAGCCCTGATTAGAGAGAGCCAGAGGTGATCATGTCCCCCATGCCTGTGCCCAGTTGAGTGGCCAAGTGACCCGAGGGGACTGAGGGACAAAGATGGAGGGAGTGAGTCTGAGAGAGGTGCTGGGAGCTTGTGCTCTCAGCACAGTGTACAGGCTGGTACGCTGGCACTGTGCCACTTGTCCCTGTCCTCCTCTGCAGAGGCCAGCAGCCTGAGGGCACCCCAGCTACTCAGGACTGTCATGTCCACACTTGGATGGGGGCTGTTTTTCCAAACTTGCAAATGAAGGCAGCCTGTGCTCATCCTCCCCCAACCTCTTCATTCATCACTCATTCATGTGGCAGGTCCTGCCCCTTTTCACAGGTCTGACTCTCACTCTCTTATCTCCTTCTCATCAGATTGGCAATGACACCAGCATCCCCACAACTTGTTTTATTGAGCAGGACAGAAAGCCAAGCAAATGAACAAGGAGAGCACTGACCATATGCCTGGTGTTTTGTATACTATTTCAATTTTAATGTACCTTAGTTGGCTCAAGCTGCCATAAAAAATACCAAAGACTGGGTGGTTTAAACAGCAGAAACTTATTTTCCCATAGTCTAGAGGCTGGAAGCCCATGATCGGGGTGCCAACATGGGCAGGTTCTTGGTGAGGGCTCTTATCCTGGCTGTGGATGGCACCTTCTTGCTGAGTCCTTACGTGGCCTTTCCTCACTGCAGGTGCAATGCCTCTTCTTATAAGGCCACTAATCCCATCATGGGGTCTCACCCTCATGGCCTCATCTAATAATTACCTCCCCAAGGTCTCATCTCCAAATGCCACTGCACTGGGGGTTCATCATATGAATTTGGGTGGCAGCGGACACAGGTGTTCAGTTCATAACATTCTGCTCTTACCACCCCCCAAATTCACATCCTTCTCATGTACGAAGTTCATTCATTCCATCCCAATGACCCCAAAGTCTTAATTAATTCAGGCTTCCACTCCAAAGTCTGAAGTCCAAAGTTTTATCTCAATAATCATCCAAATCAGACACAAGTGAGAGTGGAGCTGTGGTTCTTCTCTGACTGGGAGCCTGTGAAGCCAGACACACCATGGGCCTCCAAAGCACAGTGGTGGCACAGCCCTAAAATAGACATTCCCATTCCAAATGGGAGTAATGGGGAGAAGGGGCGATAGGTCCCAAGCAAGTCCAAAACTTAGTAAGACAAACCCCACTGGATCCTGAAGTTTGAGAATAATCCTGTTTGGTTAGTGCCTCTCTGGTAGACCTACCTCCAAGGCTTCAGTCAGAAGCTACCTGCATGTTGGAACTGAGGTGGTGGCCCCAAAGATCTCTGAATCACCTTAGGGGTTCTTCCTCCCTTTCCTCAAAGAATAGCACATATTTGCAGCCTGATAGTTCCATGGTCTGGGCTCGTAGGATCTAAGAAGTCCTAGAGCCACCCTTCATTCCATCCTGCTTGCTCTGTCCCCATTTCTTCGAAGTGGCAGTGTCCTTGCTGATAGTCCCATCTCCACTCCTGGCCCCTGCGGAGACTGCTGGTCACTTCCCTGAGTCACAGGCATCATCTCTTCATCAAATTATTGTTCAGCCTCACCCTTGCATTCTCCTCAGAACATGCTCTCTCATGTTTCTGCAATATGGATAGACTAAGAATTTTCCAAATATCCAAGTTCTGATTCTTTTTTGGTTAACAATTCCTTCTTCAGTTTATTCTTTCCTCTTACATTTTGCTGTAAGCAGTCAGGAGCCAGGCCTTCAAAACTTTGCTTAATCTCCTCCACTAACTATTCAACAATATCATGGCTTGAAAGTCCTATCTTCTATAGAACATGAGAACACAGTTCAGCTAAATTCTTTGCCACTTTAAAACAAGAAATGGACTCCTTCCAGTTTCCAATAACATGTTCCTCATTTCCATATGAGACCCAAGATGCACTTCCTTAACATTCATATTTCCATCAGCGTTCTGTTCATGATTATTTACGAACTAAGAAAATAGAAGCTCGTTCTCTCCTGCTTCCCTCTCTTCTTTCTGAACCCTTACCAGAACTGTCTGTAATGTCCATTAAGCATGTACCTCAAAACTCTCCCAGGCTCAGCCCACTGCCTGGTTCCACTGCTGCACCCACATTTTTAGGTATTTGTAAGAGCACCATCCCACTTCCTGGTACCAAAATCTGTGTGGGTTTGCTCAGGTTGTCCATAACAAAATACCATACACAGGGTGACTTAAGTAACACAAACTTATTTTCTCATAGTCTGAAAGCTGAAGGCCCAAGGTCAGACTACCAGCATGGTGAGGACTCCCTTCCAGGCTTGTAGACAGTGACTCCTCTCGTGTGCTCATGTGGCTTTTCCACAGGCTCTTTCTCCATGTGGAGAGAGAGATCTCTCTCTCTTCCTCTTCTTCTAGGGCCACTGACCCCATCATGAGGGCCCCACCTTCAAGACTTCATCTAATCCCAATTACCCACCAAGAGCTCCACCTCACACTGAGGGATAGTGCCTTTAACTTATGAATTTTAGGGGGACATAAACATTCAATCTAAAACAGTCCTGTACACAGTAGCTGTGTAAGGTTCATAGTCACCTCATTTACAGATGAGGAAATTCAAGTTCAGAGAGATGAAGTGGGTGGGATTAGGCTTTGGATCCAGGTTTCCATGTTGAATCCCAGGCCTTCTCTACCTGTCATACCACCTGCCATTCCCATTGCACTTGGTGAATGAGTAAACGGAGGGAGGGTTTATTGTCCCTTCATTCCTGATATCACCATGGCCTCTGTCCTGGGCCTTCCCATCCCTGATCTGCCCCAGGCACCAGGGCCTGGCTAAAGTTCTGGAGTATTACTCAGTGTCCGATGATAACCAGTCTTTACATACTGCCCCTGAACACACCTCCAGGGATGAACTGGCCTGAACGACCCCACAGGTCCTGCAGCTCCATGAACCAGCCTCCACACAGTGAAACTATCTGAGTAACAGATATTGGGTGCCATCCCTAGATCTAATACAGCAGATCTGGGTGGGTCAGCTGAGTCACATCACAGGGACAGAGCACTGGCATCCCCAGTTCCTCTCCTTGCTATTCTCTTTCTTCTCACCCCACTGCCACCAAAGCCTTCCCCAGGGTTCCAGGCTCAGCTCAGGACAGCACTCCACTAAGGTGCTGAACAAGGAGGATCAGAGCCTGGTGGGCTGTGGCGGCCTCACTTTAACCTTTTTCATTGTGGTCCCATGACACTGTCACTCCACACAGCAGGTGAAGCCGGGGTCATGGCACCCTGGGCAGGTGCAGTCCACTAATGGTGGGTGCTGAGTGAAAGAGGGATGTGCATGGCTTGGAAAACATGGAGTAGGCTTGTTGGGTGTGCACTGGGAAATTACGGGTCATAGGGAACTGGGATGCTCATTCTGAAGCTAAGATACCAGACTAAGACTGAACAAAGTAGGGGAAAATAAGCAAGGCAGCATGGCAGCAAAGAGCAGGATGCAGACTACCTGGCTTTACTCCAGCTCCTACTACTTACCAACCATAACACCTTGAACAAGCAACCTAAATTTTCTGTGCCTCAGAAATGGGGTAACAGTATTACCTACCACAGAGAGTTGTTATAGGGCCCAAATGAAACCATATAAGCTAGATGCCTGATACCTGAGAGATGCACATTTGCCTGTGGTCACCATCACCACCACTGTCAATATGGTTACTACACGGATGTTTGGTACCATGCAGATACTGGACACAATACCTTCTTTCTGCAAGAATAAGTCTTGGTATGAATGATCCTTAAGTGTCACTCCATAGCTGCTGTTTACTATGTTGGAAAAGAAAATATCACCTCTCAGCCAAAGGAACAGTGCAGGATCTAGTCTTCTAAAGCAATGGTATTCACAGGTAGCAATGCTGAAGTCACCCTTCCTATAGGTTGTGATGACATGTTTGGCCCAAGCTACAGGGGGTATCAGTTCTCAAAGCAGTCCATGCCCGTCTCCCTAATATTAAGAAACTGATGATCTATTTCAACTGAAAAATGAGGAGGCAGGGGAGCGTGTGTAGGTGCCCAGCACTAACAGGTGGCAGGCTTGGATGGGGTCATAGAGTTTGGTAGGACTCCTAGCACCCCAGGCCACTGCCTCCTCTGCCAGTGACATCACTGGGAGCTGGAAAGCAATACTCTATGAGATGACATATTCAACAGAATTTATTTTTGCACTTAATTGAAAAGTAGTAGGGGAGCACGTGGGTGGCTCAGTCAGTTGAGCATCCAACTTCAGCTCAGGTCATGATCTTGTGGTTCATGGCTTCAAGCCCCACATTGGGCTTGCTGCTCTCAGCCTGTTAGTGCATAGCCTTCTTTGGATCTTCTGTCCCCCTCTCTCTACCCCTCCCCTGCTTGTCCTCCATCAAAAACAAACATTAAAAAAAAGGTAATGAGCTGGAGGTAGCTACAACAGACACGTAATTTTCTGGCTGAATGCAAGGAAAGAATGAGAGGTCACAGAGCTAGATCTTGGGTGATATAACAGATTGAATTTTGTAAATATGGCCACAACACTGTCTCTCCTCCCACCCACCTTCCTTGCAAAGTGACTTCAATACTCCCCTTGATAAAGTGATAGGAGTCATGTCTCATTCCCATGTGTTGGAAACCTTGTGATAGCCTCCACTGACAGAGCACACTGGAAAGGTCACTTATGATCCAAGACATGAAGATGTCATGCACTCAGTCTCAGAACCCAGCCGCCATGCTGCAAAGAAGCCCAAGCTCTCCCACGTGCAGAAACCATGGGGAGGCCACAGCTGGTGTTTGAAGAACAGCCTCACAGAGGTTCCATTCAACTGCCAGCATCAACTGCCAAACATTTGAGCAAGCAGGCCTGCAGGTGGCTCTGGTCCCAGCCAGTACACCCTTCACAACCTTCATACACTCAGCTGAGGTCCCAGACGTGGGGGAGTAGAGACAGCCTTATGGGTGTGACCTGCCCAAGGTCCTGACCCACAGAACATGAGACAAGAATATCAAAGTGTTGTTTTACACCATGGAGTTTTGGGGTGATTTGCTATGTAGCAAGAGTAACTGGGGCAGATTTCACTTTGACCTGTCATGAGATTTCCTAGTCCAGACCACGCCTAAACAATAAAAGTGTTGGCACTGCTATCATTGGGTATAAAGATCTCACACATGACCTACACACACACACACACACACACACACACACACACACACACACACACTGCATTTGTGATAAACAAGTATGGGATGAAAAGACTAAAACATATCCCAGCAGACTTCTTTGGAAAATGTTATAGAAATATTGGAAACATGTACAATTGAAGGCTAACCAGGCATCCAAATAATAGATGAGAAGAATTTTGTCAGGAAAGATGCCAAGATCTGAACTTCAATATATTTTTACTGGAAATATCAAGAGCTCTAGATAACCTAATACAGTCAAACCAAATAGCAGGGTCATAAAAACCAACAAGATGGGGTGTTCAGAAGTTCGGATTTCCAAGCATAACTAAGAATTTGGGTAGAAGGGTTTTACCCAGAGGATGCATTGTTTTAGACAGCCCACAGAATTCAATTCATGCAAGTGTGAATATATTAAATAGGTGACTTTACAGAAGTCAAGAAAGAGAGAAGAAATAAAAAAGAGATAGAAGGTGAAACTTAACAAGATTGTGAGGGCATAAAAGCATTTAAATTGCTTGCCCAAAATTCTGCCTCCAACCTGGCAGCTCATTTTCCTCTGTAAAGACACTGCTCAGCTTGCTTAGAGCCCTTGGTGGGCCCTTTTGTCACTGTCAGTGGACAGGATGCTCAGGGGACCTTTTCCCCAAGGGCCTCTCTAAACCTTATAATCACTCAAGTGGTATTTCATTAGCTGGGTGGGGGGTGTGAGGAGGCAGACATACAGGGACCTCGCAGCAGAGGAGAGATCTCCTTTGTGCAGGTCTACACTGAAGAGAGGATTCTATGGGGCTATGAGCTAATCACTTCAAATCCCTATCTACTGCTGGGAGACACCTCAAGTAGGGGGTAGCTCTCTCCTACCCACACATGTCTGGTTGGGAGAAGGACTCTCTGATCTATTGCACTCCTTTTAGGGACTTCAGTATTCGGTGACATGCAGCTGACTGCATATGGCTTGTTGTTTCTTCTTTGGAGGGCAGAGATGACATGGTCTTTGGAGGTGAAGGCTGTGCCTTTGTAGAGATGTGAGGAGAAATTTTCTCTTCTCTGGGTCAGTTCCTAACAGTCATCATCTGATGCAAGATTTATACAACCAGAGAGTCCTCTGCTCAGGGGGAAGGAAGTGTAAGCTTCAAAAATTTCCAGTGTTCACCAAGGTTATGGCCATTCAGGGTCAATGTCTTCATAATCACCTGTTGAGGCTCATTAAGAGGCCGAGGGCACTTTAAGAGAGCATCCAAAAGACCAGTATCTCGTAGTCCTTGACATAGTAGATCCCAGCTTGACAAGAAAGTTCAAATGTTTTGTATATCACATCTCATTGTAAGACCTGTTTGAAGAGTGTAAGATGGTCTGAGTATGGGTACCTCATCTTGGGGCTGTGGCACAATTAAAGGCTCACATGAACGTGATCTTCACATGCATGTGATATTTGATCTTCACCCAATCCCAAGAGGCACTGTGCCAGCACCGCTGGTGTCCCTTATGAATGTCACACTGTAGGACGTTAGCAGGTCTGGTGTGGGCAAAGCAAAGGAAACAACAGGCTTCTTGACTAGGCTAGGATATTCTTGAGCCTTCACTATGCTAATAAGCTAAATTTTTAAAAATTTAATTTTATCTTGATAATAACACTTAACACTGTACCCTCTTAACAAAAATTTTAAGTATCCAGTACAGAACTGTGTACAACATAATATTGATGACCACAGGTACAAGGTTGTACAGGAGATGTCCAGAATGAATTCATCCTGTTTAATGGGAACGTTATCATCAGGCATATGTTTCAGTTAACCATGATGAATAAGTTTTAATAAGCTAAATATTACTGCAGTAATGTTTTTGATAAGCCTAAGACTCTTGAAAATGAAGAAAGGATTCTGAAGATTTGGAAAGATAATGAGTTGCCAGGACAATATCAACATAACCAAGGGGCAGAGCCAGGCCTGGGCCCCAGTAGTCCAACCCTTGATTTGTGGTTCTAGGCACACTGCTAGTTTATATACCAGTGATTCTCAACTAGGGAAGATTCTGTTCCCCAGGAGACATGGGGGAAATTTCTGGTTGTCACAACTGGGGTACATCATGCTACTGGGATCTAGTGGGTAGAAACCAGGGGTGCTGCTCAATACCCACAATGCACATGAAAGTCCCCACAATAAAGAATTGTCTGGCGCAAAGAATGTGAAGGCTGCAAAGCCTTTGTTGATATGCCAGGTGGCAGGCTCTCCCTGAGGGTCTGTCTCTGTCCCTTGCTGACGGCCATTGTGGGAGAATGAATGCAGACGCTGGCTGTGGGCTGGCTGTACCCTGGTTGCCACTAAGCATCACACTCCTCTCCGTGCTTTGGCTCTGAGATCCAGGCAGCTGCAGGAACTGAGCTTGGACCAGCTCTTGGGAGGAAGCAGGGCCAGCTGCCATGTTGTGTGGGTTTGCTTTGGGGAGCTAGGAGGTGGAGGGATGATGAGGAGTGTTTTTGGTAGACAGGATGATCCACAAGCACTTGGAGATTCACAGATAACACTGAAAGGTACTATTTCAGCTTCTGTGATCTGGGGAGGGGGTTGCTGCCCTTCTTGGTGCTCAAGTGGGCAGGGTGAAGCTGGCTCCTGGAAGGTTGCTAAATTCTCCAGCCAAGAGGGCACACTTATGCTCCCATCTTAAAGCATTAGGGATGGCAGACCTCCAGAACCATCAGTATTGCCCCCAGTATGCTGTGATGCAAAGAAGTATCTGTGGCATTTTGGACAGTGGACAGGGCCTGGCCCTGATGCTGCCCAAGGAAGGCCAACAAGAAGCTTCCTTGCCTCCTGGCTTCCATGTGTGGCCCCCTTCCAGCAGGTGGCCCAGGGTTCTGAAGACAATATATACACACACAGGTGTGGCTGTGAGCCTTGGTGCTATTCTGACTGTAACTCCACCCCCAGGCTGATGTGTGCCTCACACATTACTGCCACGTGTTCCCAGAGGGATGTGCCCTATTCTTGGTCATGCCCATGTTTCCCTTCAACAGGGTGCCACGTCCATAGTGGGAAGGGCCCCCTTCCTCTCCCAGACCTCTGCTGGGACATTAGTAGGCAAACATCTGTGGTCAGAGCATGTTTGTAGCCAAAGAGCACACAGAAGCCCAAGAGCTTTCTTTTTTCAACTGATCTGACCCATAACTATCAAAGTCATAACTCAATCTCTTCTTATTCTGAAAGAACAGATACAGAGAGCTGGACCCATACCCACTTCCCCAGGGAGGGGTCACAGGCCTGCACCTGTGTGCATACATGCATGTGTTCTTGTGCAACTATGCATCCAACCTCCCTGGCACCTGAAACCTGCCAGTTCTGAAAAATGCCACCCCAAGCACCTCATTCTATGTCTCAAGTGTCTTAAGTGCAAGCCACGACCCCAAAACCAAGGTGATGAGGCCAAACAGGCATGGAACATCTCTCCCAGTGCCACAGCCCACTCCATGACCATGGTCTCCTGCACCTTTGAGGGAAAGAGAGTATCTACATGGACTTTCTGACCCTAAGTGGGGGCTGCATTCATGTGTGGGGATGTGTCACTCTAGGAGTAAGGACAACTCTGCTGATGAGAGGGAGCAGCACAAGAGAGCAGGTAGGAGACACAGCAGGAGAGAGACTGCAGGAGGACAAGGCTGCACAGATGCCCAGTGGGAGCCTCTTAGACAGGCTCACTCCAGCTCACCCTGGGGCAGGGTCAGCAGTGAGAGGGGGCCATGGTTGGGGGGAGCAGGCAAGGTAGGGGGTACATGGACAGGCCTGGAAGCTGCAGCAGGATGTGAGCACTCCCCTCCCTCCCCCACCATGAGCCCTATTCATGCTTTTAGGCTCCATTTAGAAAACATCTCCCCTCTGAAAGTCTGATGAGCACTTTCAGAAGAGTTTATTGCTCTTCCCTGTCACATGTCTCTTGTTTAAGGCCCTCTTTGGCCTCTATACTCACTGCTTTTAACTCCCCCTACAAAGAACCACAAGGGCACAAAGCTCATCATATTCACCCTGTATCCAGTGCTGAATGCTGGCGGTGCCCCCAGGGCACCCCATATCTGGAATGTGGAGCCAGCCTGCACTTGATAAGCAGCCACAGGCCCAGTGTGCAGTTGCTCTCATGGCCAAAGGGGAGGCCCAGGCATAGGCAGGGCCAAGTCCTTGGGGGAACCTGGATGCAGAACGGGGACCAGACCAGACCTCTGGGTAGCACTCATACTTCCAGGCAAGCGGTTGTTCTCCTGAGGCAAACTATTGCAGAGTGGAGACGGAGTTCACTGGGTTTAATATAGTTAAATGAGGGAGGGACACAATGCTGAGGCTGCAGTTCTTTACAGATTCTTCTGGACTCAGCACCTGAGAAGCTGCAGCAACCTGTGACCCTGAGCCTTTGACACCTCATCCAATGCCATAATCTCTTCACAGAAGTAGGAAGGGACTTTTAACTCAGTAGACTTTATAGCGTCACACTCCTTTCTTTAAAATTGCTTTAGGAGATCAGGCCAAAAGGCAGATGGGCAGGGATAGGAAACTGGAACAGCCCTGCTTGCTCTAGGACATCTAGGCTATGCTGTGGTTTTGTCCTGTTAGGACAGCTTTGCCTCACATTTGGATTTCCAACAGGCCTCTGGCTCATTTTCTACAGAACCATTACAGAACTATCAAAATTATTAGATTACATAAAATGAATTTGGATGAGATCTCTGTAAAATCTGGCATCCTTCTGAAAGATTTCTGGAATGGAACAAGAAAGATGAAACACTTTATTATTTACTCAGGTATGCCAAGCTCATGTGCTTTCTGAATTATTTTTAAACAAAACAGAGGGATAGAAATAACTTTGCCCAGCCTGAAAGGCAGCAGCAGGGTGGTCAGTTATGTGTGGAAGTAGCAGCATGCTTCATCAAGGGGATGCAGGGTTTCTGAGGCTCAGTTATGAGTCAAAGCTATTACTGCCATTAGTGCTGACCATGGGCGACAGCATCCTGGCACTGACAGGCAAGCTCTACAGGATGATCTGAATTTCCTTCCTGTATCTGTGTGCTTCTTAAGACAGACTGCTTCCAGGAAATGTGAGATGCACACCCTGTCAGGGACTACCCTCAGAGATGCAGATGAGGAAGGGCTCAGAGGCCTGCTGGCAGGGGTCCTCTCCTGCTACCTCCCTGACACTACCCTGCCACTGCCCCACTGGGAGCAGCCAGGCCCTGGCCAGGCAGAACCTCCCTGAGCAGGGGCCCAAATCTGGGCTCTCTTCCACGTCCAGTCTTCAGTTGGCAAAAGCTCCTAACTTCCTCTAAGGAGCCACTGTCATGAGGCCATGTGTGGCTCTTATTATTACACTAAAATGATTAGAAAAGGAAATCTGGGAGAAGTTGGCAGAATGCAGGTGTACTCAGTTCTACAAGTCCATCTGTCCCGGGGGCCCACCGCTCTGCTCTTGCCTGAATTACTGGTCTCATTGTGGAAGAAAATGGCTCACCTCCCAGACCAACTGTCCACACAGGCCTAACTTCCAGAGAGTTGCCAAGCTTCTACTCCACCTGTGGCTGAGGAGTCTTAGCAAAGGAGAATGTGGGAACAGTTTAGTAAGAAGTGCTTCATGTGGAAGGGCAGGATTAAGTTAGTCATGCACTGTGGGTTAGTTTATCTTCTGATTTAACTCTGGGCACTGTTTCCTATTGCGGATGTGGAAGCTGAGGTGGAGTGGGGGTGGGGAGTCTGTGGAAAAAGAAGACCCATCCCAGCATGTGTCCTGGAACAGGTGACTCATAAAGCAGCACTGCCCCCACAAAGTTCCAAGCATTGGCCTCCAAGCACCACCAGGGTGGATGAGGAAGGCAGTCACAGACCCTGGCCCCACACGGGCTAATCCTAGGATGGGTGCTTTTACTACCCCACCTCAAGTGTTTTCTTATAATCAGCAAAGAGGAGTGAAATAGTATCCTTTACTTGCTCTGAGCTTCTCCTTATTAGAATAAAGACTTCTCTGCAAAGGGTGTCCCTAAGCTACAGCCTATGGAGCAGGGGAGACAGCTCAGAGCCTCCTCTTCCAGCCATTTTGCCTACATGTCTGCCCTCCCGCCCTACTGATGGGGGCTCTGCTCTGGGTTTCCATGGAGCCCCGTACGTGCACTATCAGATCAGTCCACACAGCTCGGTGAGGCTGCCTGTGCAAAGGTATGTCTCCTCTAGACTCCCTTGTTCAGCTCTGGGCCTGGAGCATAGAGCCAGGGCTCATGGCAGCATAGCTCCACAAGTAGTTTGTTGTCAATGGATGAAAAAATAAATGAATGGCCCAAGGGCAACTGCACTAAAGGTGGGCAGTGTCTCCCCAGATTTGTAATGAGGAAAACAGTGAATTCTGGAGCCACATATTGATAAGGTGTTTTCCAGGGATTTCTTGTGGGGATTCAGCAAAGCTCTGGAAAAAGTGATCTTACAGATGGGATGTGACTAGGTGAGAGTCAATTGAAAACACATTCCTGGGTTCACAGCTCCTATCCTTGGAGCTGGAGAGGGCTTTGCAGGGCTCCCTTTCAAATCCTCCATTCACTGATGAGGAGGTAAGTCATCCCAAAGGAAGCATATTTTGTTTTCTGTGGTAAGGTCCCTGGATTCTTTGATGAAGGGAAGTCATTAGCCTGTCAGACATGGCCCTCCCATGCCAGATGAGACAGGAAGACTCCTAATGTGTGAGAATGTGGATTTGCCTTGACTAACTAGAAGACAGTTCTGAAGACTGCCTATTGCCAGCAAGGGCTCAGCTACAATAACCACCTAATATGGGACTCTCTAACATTAAAATTAACAGCATTAAGTAAGTTCACCTAGCAGAATAATTCATATATCTGCTCACGGGTTCATTCTGATGCTTACACTTCCACAAAATGCTTTCAGAACCCTTGTTGTCTAGGCGCAGATACTCCATGGAAACACAAATGAGACTGTCTACAGTCACAGTGGACAAGTGTCTGTCCCCAAATTCACACATAAGCAACTGCTGGAGGCCGTTCAGATGTGCTTGTGAATAAAGGCACAGGTCACTCCTGATCTGCTCTCTGAGCCCCCCGAGCAAGGGGCATATAAGACAAATTGCCAGTAGTTTTAGAATGCCTTGAAAGTTACATGCATCTGGTAGTTCAGGAGGCCACCCCTAAGGGGGAAGAAAGTGCCAGGATCACAGCCATAGAGGGTTAGGGTCACCAGAGGAAACAGCTTTGAATTCTGTTTCTTTGTTATTTTGCGAGGTAATCTTTTGTGCTCTCTGCTTTCCAGGCAGGTGGTAACATTTTCCTTCCTGGCCCCTTCGGGATTGGGTGGGGCCACGTGTCTAGTTCTGAGCAATGAGTTGTGGGAAAATTTGTGAGCAAATGTGATGCATGTCACTTCTGGGCTGAAACACTTAATTGCTCGCGGGAAACCTTCCAGGCATCTCTTTCCCTCTTTTAGCAGCCAGCAACTGTGGTGGTGGCAGATCCATCAGCCCGAGTCCTGAGACTGGGGGGACCTGGATTAGTGATTCTAGCCAAATGGCAAAGCAGACGAGGTTTGCAAGAGAAATGATCTGCTGTTGAGAAAGCTCATGTTTTGGATTTGTTCCATCACACGGTGGATACAAAGACAGACTGTATAATGGTCAGATTAGGAAGGGACGTGGTATATCATTAGATGCACTGTTTCTGAAACAGATATGAAAATCATGCTCACTCTTCTGGCTCTAAAATGTGTACTTTCAGAAAAATACACTAAGTTCTATTTTTAAATGGAGTGCTGTCTTAACTCTTTTTTAATAACTTGGATAAAATTTGACATATACATACACCTGTGAAACATCACCACAATCAGGGTAACATGTGCTCCCATTACCCCTAAATGTTTGCTCATGCCCTTCTCCAGTCCTTTGTTTGCTTAGCCCCTGGCCCCAGGAAACCGCTGATCTGCTTTCTGTCACTAAAAATTAGTTCGCATTTTTTAAACTTTTATATAAATGAAATGATCCAATATGTCTTTTTTTCTATCTTGCTTCTTTAATGATCTTGTGATTCATCTATATCATTGTGTGTATCAATAGCTCATTTGTTTTTATTGCTGATTTAATATCCATTGTATGGCTGCACCAAGTTGTTCCCCTATTCAGCAGTTGATTGACATTCAGGTTGATTCCAGTTTGGAGTTGTTAAAAATAAAGCTGCTATGAATGCTCATGTAGTAGTCTTTGTAAAGCCCATGTTTCCATCTCTCTTGAGTAAATACCTAGGGGTAGAATGGCTGGGTACCATTTTATATTTCCACCAGCAGCAGATGAGAGTTCCCTGTCTAATCCTTGAAATACCCTGCCTCTCTCTCCCTCACTTACTGAAAATGAATACTTATGTACACACACACACACACACACACACGCACACACACACACACACACAGGAGTTAGTTTCTACTTAAACATAAGTCCTGTAGAAAAAATTCTAGCCTTGTCTTCATTACAAAATAACTTTCTAGTCTCTACGGTCAAGTCACTTACCTTGCTACCTCTCTTTTCTCCATCTTTAACAGTAATGTAATATTTACATCCCATAGCAGAACAAAAAGAGTCTATCCTGTTCCACACTGCCTTCATCTTTCTCTGAGACCTTTACCTACTTGCATCACCGCCTACCTCCCCCAGTGGACCCACTGATCTTTCGAAAAGCATACATAAGACTGTAACCCTCTCAAGTTCAAAATCACCAAAGTACTCAGTCCTGAATTTCCATTAGGATCCAGATTCCCCACTGTGGTTCATGAGGTCTCCTTAGATAGCCTACTGATCTCCTGTACCACTGTTACCTCCCATTCACCTGGTTCTGGCCACACTAGTCTTTCTGGCCTTCTTCAAATATGCCACACTCGTCCTCAGGTCCCTGGTTCTTGCAGTCTCCTGGTCTAAACACACTCTTCTCCCTTGCCTGGCTGTCTCCTTTCTTAACGTAGGCTTCTGTCTAAAACACCATACCCCTCCCCTGTTACCCAGCTTATTTCTCATCATTCTGCTTAAAGGACCTGTAAGGATATTTGTTAATTCTTTTCTTACATGTTTATCTTTCCCCCGCCACGACATCAACTCCAGAAGGGCAATGACCCTGCTTGCCTTGTTCACCACTGGGTCCTGATGCCCAGAAACACACCTGAGACATAGTACTCACGAAACAATTCTGGGATAAATAAATGTCTAGGGTGTTGCGAGGCCCACTGCGTTAGGATTGTTTTGTGATCCGTATTTGTTTAATCTAGATTTTGAACAGTCTTTAGTTAGAAACTTCCGTACACCCCTATCAGTAACTGACAGACCCAGCATGCAGAAAATAGTAAGGACACAGTTGAATTCAACACCATCATCCATCAACTGGATCTAATGGATATCTATAGACTACTTCATCCAACAACAGCAGAATATACATTCCTTTTAAGCTCACATGGAACATTCACCAAAATAGATCACATTCTGGGCTCTAAAACACACCTGAACAAACTTAAAATAAAAATCATACAATGTCTGCTCTCAGACCACAATGAAATTAAAGTAGAAATTAATAACATAAAGATAACTGGAAAATCCCCAAATACTTGGAGATTAAGCAACTCACTTCTAAACAAAACACAGGTCAAAGAAATCTCAAGAGAAATTTAAAAATATTTTCATTAAATGAAAATTAAATTATAACTTATCAAAATTTGTGGGATTTAGTGACAGCAGGGCTTAGAGGGAAATTTATAGCATTGATTGCACATATTAGAAAAGAAGATCTAAAATCTAGGTGCACCTAGGTGGCTCAGTCATTTAAACATCCGACTCTTGATTTTGGCTCAGGTCATGATCTCATTGTCAGGAGATCAAACCCTGTGTTGGGCTCCGTGCTGAGCATGGAGCCTACTTAAGGTTCTCTCCCTCCATCTTCCTCTTTCCCTCACCTGCTTGCACACATGCAAGTGTGCTCAGGCTCTCTCAAGAAATAAAAATAAATAAAATAAAAATTGAAAATAAAATCAATAATCTAAGCTTCTACCTTAGGAAACTAGAAAAAGAAGAACAAATTGAATTCAAAGTAAGCAGAAGAAAAGAAATTAAAAAAATATAGAGCAGAAATCAGTGAAATTGAAAATAGGAAATTGATAAGCCCCTGGCTAAGCAAACTAAGAAAAGAAGAGAAGACACAAAATACTAATGTCAGAAATTAAAGAGGGGATATCACTACAGATCCTGTGGACATTACAAAGTAATAAGGAAATATTATGAATCCTTTTATGCTTGCAAGAGATGAACCAACTCCTTAAAAGACACAATATGCTAAAACCTACCCAAGAAGAAACAGACAATCTGAATAGGCCTACACCTATTAAAGTAATTGAATCATTCATTGGTAACCTTCCAAAACAGAAAGCACCAGCCCAGATGGGCTCATTGGTGAATTCTGCCAAACATTTAAGGAAGCACTATATCAATTCACTACCATTTCTTCCAGAAGACAGAAGCAGAGGGGATATTTCCCAAGGGGATATTTTCCCATTCTTCAAGACCAGCATTATCCAAATAACAAAACTAGATTTAAAAATATACAAGAAAACTATAGGCCAATATTTCTGATGATCATTAATGTAAAAATTCTCAACAAAATATTAGTCAATAGAATATAACAAGGTATAAAAAGAATTATATACCATGACCAAGTGGGATTTATCCCAGGTATGCAAGGCTGGCTCAACATTAAAAAATCAGTTAATGCAGGATGCTGGGTGGCTCAGTGGGTTAAGTGTCTGACTTCAGCTCAGGTCATGGTCTTGCGGCTCTGGAGTTTGAGCCTTGCATCAGGCTCTCTGCTGTCAGCACAGAACCTGCTTCAGATCCTCTGTCCCCCTCTATCTCTGACCCTCCCCCGCTGGTTTGTTCTCTCTCTCTCTCTGTCTCAAAATAAATAAATAAACTTAAAAAATCAGTTAATGCAATCCATCACATCAACAGGCTAAAGAAAAAAAATCACATGATCATATCAATAGATGCAGAAAAAAACCATTTGACAAAATCTAATACCTATCAGGATTAAAACTCTTAGAAAACTAGGAATAGAGGGGAATTTATACAACCTGAAAAAAGCACATTTACCAAAATACCTTACCTGTTAGCTGTAGGTACAATGTTAGCATTATATGCTGAGAAACTATAAGCATTTCTGCTGAGATCAGGAACAAAGTGAGAATGGAAGGGTGTCTTCTCTTACCACTCTTCTTCCACATCAAACTGCAAGTCCAGGCTAATGCAGTAAGATGAGACCAGGAAATGAGAGGTATACAGATTGAGAAGGAAGTAATAAAACTGTATTGTTCACTGATGACATGATTATCTACAGAGAAAAATTGAAAGAATTGACAGAAAAACTCCTGGAACTAAGATGCAGGTTTGCAGGATCCTAAGTTAATTCCTTTCCTATATACCAGCACTGAACAACTGAAATTTTAAATTAAAAGCACCATACATTTACAGTAGCACTTCTCAAAATGAAATACCTAGGTATAAATCTAACAAAATATGTACAAGGTCTATGAGGACAACTACAAAATTCTGATGAATGAAATCAAAGAACTAAATAATTGGAGATATATCCATGTTCACAAATAGGAAAACTCAGTATTGCCAAGATGTCAATTCTTCCCAGCTTCACATATAGATTCAACACAGTCCTGACCAATATTCCAGAAAGTTATTTTGTGCATATTGACATATTCTAAAGTTTATATAAAGAAGCAAAAGATCCAGAATATCCAACACAATATTGAAGAAGAATATTATTGGAGGACTGATACTACCAATGTCAAGACTTACTGTAAAGCTACAGTAATCAAGATAAATTGTTGGCAAGAGAACAGACAAATATATCAGTGGAACAGAATACAGAGCCCCAAAATAGACCCATATAAATATATCCCACTGACCTCTGACAAAGTAACAAATGTAGTACAATGGAGAAAAGATGGTCTTTTCAACCGATGGTGCTGGAACAACTGGACATCCATGTGCCAGAAAAAAAATAATAATCCAGACAAAGCATTATGCTCTTCAGAAAAATTAACTCAAAATGGATTACAGACTTACATGTGAAGGACAAAACTACAAAACTAGAAGATAACATAAGAGAGAATCAAGGTGACCTTCAGTTTGGTGATGACTTTTTTGATACAACACTCAACGCATGATTCACACAAGAAATAATTGAGAAGTTGAATTTCATTAAAATTAAAAACTTCTGCTCTGCAAAAGACACTGAAGAGAAAGAGAAGACAAGCCGCAAACTGGGAGAAAATATTTGCAAAAGACAAATATGATAAAGGGCTGTTATCTAAAATATACAAAGAACACTTAAAACTCAACAGTAAGAAAACAAGTAACCTGATTAAAAAGTGGGCGAAAGATCTGACCACTTCACCAAAGAAAATATACAGAAGTCAAATAAACATATGAAGATATGTTCAACATCCTAAGTTATCATGGTATTGTAAATTAAAATGATAAGAGGATACCACTACACACCTATTAGAATGGTGAAAATCCAAAACACTGATGACACCAGATGATGGTGAGAATGTGGAGCAACAGAAACTCTCACTTATGGCTTGGTGGGAATGTAAAATGGTTCAGTCCGCTTTGTTTTTGTTTTCTGTTTTTAATTTTATTAAGTTTTTAATTTTAATTCCAGTATAGTTAACATAGTGTTATATGAGTTTCAGGTGTAAAAATAGTGATTCAATAATTCTATACATCATTCAGCACATTATTTACAATAGCCAAATTATGGAAGCAGCCCAAGTGTCCATTGAAGGATGAATGGATACAGAAGATGTGGTATGTATATATAATGGCACAGCCACTCTGAAAGATAGTTTTGACAGTTTACAAAACTAAACATGTTCTTACCATATGATCCAGCAATCACACCCCTTGGTATTTACCCAAATGAGTTGAAAACTTATGTCCACACAAAACCTGCACATGGTGTTTACAGCAGCTTCATTTGTAATTGCCAAAACTTGGAAGCAATCAAGAATCCCTCAGTAGGTGAATGGATAAAAAACTGTGGTACATCCATACAATGAAATCTTATTCTAAAATGAGCTATCAAGCCATAGTAAGACACAGAGGAACCTTAAATGTATATTACTAAGTGAAAGAAGCCAGTCTGAAAAATGTCACATAGTGTATGATTCCAACTATATGACATTCTGAAAAAAGCAAAACCATGGAGACAGTAGAAGAATCAGTGGTTGCCACGGCTTGGGGGAGGAGGGATGAGTAGGTGGAGCACAGAGGATTTTTAGGGCAGTGAAACTATTCTGTATGGTAGATACATGTCTATACATTTGTCTAGACCCAAAGAATGTACAGCACCAAGAGCAAAACTTAGCGTAAACTATGGACTTTGGGTGATTATGATGTGTCCATCTAGATTCAACAGTTGTAACAAAGGGACCATCTGGGGAGGGTATTGATAATTGAGGATGTACAGGGATGGGTGTAATGGGAAATATTTGTACCACCTGTTCAATTTTGCTGTGAACCTAAAACAGATGTACAAAATAAAGTCTATTAAAAAAAATATTTGGGAGGGTGACTTACAATACCAGAGGGGCTATTTTTAGAAGAGGAAATGGACTGTGAGGTGGCAGAACTACACCCATGGATCAACTCCACAAGATGTGTATTTATGTATGTGAGTGCATATATACGTATGTATGTTTACGTTACTGCATGTACGAGTGTGTGCATGTGCACACGTGCACGTGTGTAACTGTGTGTGCATGTGTGTTAGTGTGTGTGCATGTGTACATATCTGTGTGCATGTAGGTGTCCATATATGTGTGTATATTTACATGCATGTGAATGTGTGTATGCATGTGCATATATTGTGTATTTATATCTGTGAAAAGTGTTTGGACTCTGTAGATTGTGACTCAACAAGAAGATGGGGTTTTCAGCAACAGGTCAGTTCAGTCATAGAACAGGTTTCTTCCTTCAATAGTAAGTACCCTGTTCCTACAGGTGTTTTAGCAGAACCCGAGTGATCCCTCTTAAGTAATTTGCAGATAGGATTGCTGGGTTAGTTAGGGCTGGTGGGTCCTTTTAACTCAGATGACACATAAGCTCCCTTCTAGTGCTAAGTCTGTGAACCTGGGGCACTTCTACACGAGGCTGTCTGTATCTGCTCTTAGTGACCTCTTTCCAGGAGCACTTTATACAGGTTTTTTTTCCTGAGAGAAGACTGTGAATGTTCACTTCCTGCCTTATCTATGTTCACCTCCAGCTCTGAGAATCCCGAAAGCCCAGCTCAGGGAATCAGAGAGTGCTGAGGGAGCCCAGGGGTCCCAATCTGGGAACAAGAATTTGTCTAGGCTGAGAAATGGACAATTTTCTTGCATCTCTCAAGTAACCCTTTGGGCATCCTTGTTAATGATCTTTGTATTTTCCTAATATAAATATTTGAAGCAGTGTCTCTCTAAGGTACTGAGTGGTTTAAACAGCTTGATTGCCGTGGAAACCAATAGTGACACCATCCTTTTCTGTAAGCCCTGGGAAATTTATGGCTTCCTCCCCATTGCTTCCTAAGTATAGATTTGTTACCAAGTTACACAATAATCAGAAATCTGAAGTGATTTATATCTCCCTGCCCCCACAGGATGCATTTTACTTTACTTGTAGCTTCACATAATAAGTTTAAGCCCTAGTTCCCAAATCACTCAGTGATGACTCTGTGTAGAGCTATAAATAAGAAATAGCTGTTATCAACATATTCATTGTGAAATCTTGGAAAATAAAGCACCAGCCTTAGCAACATCTTTCATACTTTTATTTAACTAATAATATGCTTGGACATTTTTAGTAATGGTTCACCTAATCAGTTAATAGTTTTCCACTGATATTAACAGTTATGGATACTTTTGGGTGTCAACGTGGCTAGACTCTAGTGTAAATAGCTGTTAGGTAAAATGCTAACACAATGTTGCCATGAAAGTATTTGTGAATGGGGTTAACATTTACAATCATTTGACTCTAAATGAAGGAGGTTACCCTCCATAATGTAGATGGGCCTCATCCATTCAGCTGAGGGCTTTTAAGAGAAAAAACTGAGGTTTTCTGGGGAGGAAGAAATTCTGCCTCAAGGCTGAAGCATCAGCTCTTCCCAAACTTACAGTCTGTTGGCCTGTTCAAAAGATTGCAGACATACCAGTCCCCACAATCACGAGCCAACTCCTTTGGTTCTAATTCTCTGGAGAACCCTGAATGACAGAGATTTTGGTACCTAGAGTGGTGTTAGAGGAATAGAATCTTAAATATGACTTTTCTGAGTTAGTTCTGTGTTTTCTAGAATTGGTTCTTTAAGCTGACATATTCAAAGCCCTATGACTATTTCAGTGGTAAAGAGGATAGTGACCGACCATCCATGGTATGATGTGCCAACAGAGATACACAAAATATCACCATTGGACACTCCTAAAAAATACTTTTAACAGGCAAGGTTCTGGGTGATAATGTATATGATACCTTAGAAAATTGTTGTCAAACTCATGAGTTTAATACGATTGGCCAATTACTCTTAACTGGCCTTGCTCTTAACTGCTCTTAACTGGCTGGACAAATGAGTCTAGGATTTCAAATTCCTAGGTCAAGCGACACATAGATAACCTTACAGTTTCTATGTCTGCCCTGAAAGGAACCCTGATCCCCTGTAGCCCCAGAGCTGAGATTTCTGAACATTAAATCCAGAGTTTCATCCTGTGAGTGACTGAATTACTGTGCAGATTGAATGCCCAACTTTACAGTATGTCCATTGTTAAAGTGAGGACACTGAATGGAAAGGAATGGGATCCTGAAAATTGGAACAGGAACACATGGTTAGATTCTGATAAAGCTCGGGACACTGAACCCCTAAATTCTGCCAAGTCTTCTCTGCCAGTAGAAGAGCACTTCCAGTCCTGAGGAGGTTAACCTTCCTTTCACTGAGGAGCCCATTACAGCTTCCCCCGAGGCAGTTGCCTTGCAAGAAGACACTGCTGATCCTCAGAACCCACCTCTACCACCTCTCTTTACTTCTAGACTTATAACGACACTCAAGTCTGAGAAGGCCCCAAAGAGTGAGGTGCTAAGTTTGATCGATGAGGAAGTATGCTACACTCTGACAGAACTGCATGACTTTTACAATTTATACAGAAATAAATCTGAGGAATATGTGTGGGGATTGATATTAAGGGTGTAGGATAATGGTGAAAGAAACATAAAATTAATGCTGAATTTATTCATGTGGGACAACTGAACAGAAGTTCTGGACTTAATATTGTAGCCCGTGGCATTAGAAAGGGCTCTAACAGTTTGGTTGGCTGGCTGAAACATGGACCAAAAGATGGCAAACAGTAAATTAGGTTGAAATGCCTCCTGCCTTGATATATTGTAGAGAAAGGTACCTAAAAGTTTAGGGAGACTGGAGTGTTGAGTGGATTTGTCATGTAAGACCTGCTCACCCATCCCAGGATGACACACCTTCCACACCCACTGTGAGGAACATATTTGTGAGAAAAGCTTCAGAATCCTCGAAGAACTCTGGCCACTCTTCCACATTGACCAAACCTTACAGTGAGAAGTATGGCACAGAATTAGGAAGCCTGATCAATGGGATGACATGGATCCTGAGTGGGCAGAAGCCATGTGGCAGCACTTAACTGACAAAAACAAGATGGCCGTCGTTGCCATGATGGATGGTGGAGTCCAATCATCAGTCAGAATAGTCTGACTTGCACAGACCTGTGGCAAGATCATGGATGGCAGTAGCCCCAGCAGAGGAGGAGCAGGAAAATCTACTAAATCCTGACTTGAGCTGTATAAACAGAAGTGTTCTGAAGTTTAACTAGAGTCATGACTTCTCTATCAATTCCCAGACTGAGGGTTTGGAGACCCAGAACTCCTTCAATGAAGGGCAAGTTGGGTCTTCTTGAGGAAGGATGCTATGCTGTGACTCTTTCTCCCAGATCTCCCCGAAAGGACCTTTTCACCAGGATAATCATGCACTGGGGAAAAGGAAACAATCAGACCTGTTAGGGACTATTAGACACTGGCTCTGAACAGACATTGGCTCCAGGAGACCCCAAGTATCACTGTGGTCCCCCAGTCAGAGTAGGGGCTTATGGAGGTCTGGTGATCGATGGAGTTTTAGCTCAAGTCTGTCTTATAGTGAGTCCAGTGGGTCCTCAAACCTGTCCTGTGGTTATTTCCCCAGTTCTGGAGTGCATAATAGAAATACACATACTCAGCAGCTGGCAGAATCCATCCACATGTTTGTTCCTGACCTGTAGAGTGAGGGCTATTATGGTGGGAAAGGCCAAGTGGAAGCCCCTAGAACTGCCTCCACCCAGGAAAAGAGTAAACCTGGAGCAATACCACATTCCTGGAGACACTGCAGAGATTAATGTCACCATCAAGGACCGGAGGGATGCAGTCCCTCTACATCCCCATTCAACTCTCCTATTTGGCCTGTGCTGAAGACAGATGGAGCTTGGAGAATGACATGGATTTTTGTTAAGTTCAATCAGGTATTAACTCTAATTGCAGCTGATGTACCAGATGTGGTCTCCTTGCCTGAGCATATTAATGCATTGCTGGTACCTGGTATGCAGCTACTGACCATGCCAATGCTTTTTTCTCCATATCTGTTCATAGAGACCACCAGCACTTTTGCTTTCAGTGGGCAAGGCTGGCAATACACCTTCACTGTCCTACCTCTGGGGTACATCAGCTCTCCAGCTCTATGTCATAATTGATCACCTTTCTGTTCCACAAGATATCACATGGATCAATTACATTGGTGATATTATGCTGATTGGAACTATTGAGCACTAGGCTTATTGGATATTAGACATATTGGCAAGATGTTTGCATGTCACATGGTGTGAAACAAATCCAACAAAAATTCAGTGGCCTTCTACTTCAGTGAAACTGCTAGGGGCCCAATAGTTCAGGGCATGTTGAGAAACCCTTCTAAGGTAAAGGATAAGTTGTTGCACCTAGCCCTTCCCACAACCAAGAGTCCCAGTGCCTAGGATGCCTCTTTGGATTTGTTGGCAGCATATTCCCCACTTAGGTGTGCTACTCCAGCCCATTTACTGTGTGATCTGACAAAGCTGCTAGTTTTGAGTGGGGTCCAGAACAAGAGAAGGCTCTACAGCAGGTCCAGACTGTGCAAGTTGCTCTGCCACTTGGGCCATGTGATCCAGCAGATCCAATGGTGCTTGGAGTGGCAGTGGCAGTGGCAGAGAGGGATGCTGTGCAGAGCATCTGATGGGCTCCTACAGGTGAAATACAGCCCTTAGGATTTTGGAGTGAAGCCTTGCCAAGCTCTTCAAATAAGTACTCATCTTGAGAAACAACTCTTGGCCTGTTATTGTGTCTTATTAGAGACTGAACACTTAACCCTGAGCCGCCAAGTTATCGCGTGGCCTGAGCTGCCCACCAGGAATTGGGTGTTACCTGACCCACCAAATTATAAAGCTGGGTGTGCACAGCAGCACTCCATCATCAGATGGAGGTGGTATATACATGAACAAGCCCAAGCAGGCCCTTAGGCACGAGTAAGTTACATGAAGTGGCTCCAATACCCATGGTCCAGCTCCTGCTACATGGTCTTCTCTCTCCCAGCCTGCACCTGTGGCTTCACAGGGAGTTCCTATGATCAGTCGAAAGAGGAAGAGAAGACTCAGTTCTGTAAGATATGCAGGCTCCATGTAAGCGTGGACAGTTGTGTGCTGTAGCCCCTTTATGGGGCATCCTTGAAGGACAGTGGTGAAGAGAAACCCTTCCAGTGGGCAGAATTTTGAGCAGTGCATCCAATTGCTCATTTTGCTTGGAAGGAGAGGTAGCTAGAGGTGTTACTGTGTACTCATTCATAGGCTATAGTTAATGGTTTGGCTGGATGGTGATGACTTAGAAGAAACATGATTAGAAAATTGGTGACAAGGGGATCTGGGAAAGTGGTAAATGGATAGAGCTCTATGAATGGGCAAAAAATGTGAAAAGAATGTGTGTCCTGTGTGAATGTTCACCAAAGGCTGACCTCAGCAGAGGAGGCTTTTAATGACCCATTCTCTGGATACCAGTCATCCTCTTTCCCTATCCAGCCCTGTCAAGTGACTATTGTTATAGGGTGGAGGTCATGTATGGGTCCAGTATTGTGGACTTCCACTCATCAGGGACAACTTGGTTATAGGCACTGAAAATGCCCATTCTGCCAGCAGTAGAGATCAGCACTGAGCTCCTGATATGGAACCATTCTCTGGAGTGAACAGCCAGCTACCTGGTTACGATACTGGTTACAGGGTTACGATACTGGTCTCCTTCCATCATGAGATGGGCAGCATTTTGTTCCTACTGAAACACTTATTCTGAATATGGACTTGGCTTCCCTGCATGCAATTCTGCCCAAACTACTATCTGTGGATTTCAGAATGGCTTATCCATCATTGTCATATTCCACACAGCAATTGCTTCTGATCAAGGAACTCACTTCACAACAAAGGAAGTGTGGCAACAGGTCCAGACTCATGGAATTCACTGGTCTTACTTTGTTCCTATCTTAAAGAAGTTGGCTTCACAGAATGGCCTTCTGAAGATCCAGTTACAATACCAGCTGGGTGGCAATACCTTGCAGGTTTGGGGGCAAGGTTCTCCAGGAGGCTGTATGTGCTCCAAGTCAGCACCCAATTGATGGTGCTGTTTCTCCTATAGCTGGGAATCAGGAGGGTGGAAATAGGAATGGCACCATACGCTGTTACACCTGGAGGCCCACTAGCAAAAGTTTCTATTTGTGCCCCCATGACTCTATGCTGTGTGGGCCTAGAGGTCTTAGATTCTAAGGTAGGAGTGCTTCCATCACGAGGCACAACAACAATCCTATTGAACTGGAAGTTAAGACTCCCATTTGACCATTTTGGACTCCTCATGACTGAATAAACAGGCAAAGAAAGTAGTTATTTTACTGGCTTCAGTGACTGATCCTTACTGTAACTATTTCAGTCAGATGTAGGGTTTAGTTTAGGGAAAACTGGGCTGTACTGCACAATAGAGGTGTGTCTCTTAGTATTACAATGTCCTGTGACTATGGTCAATGGAAAGCTACAACAACCCAGTTCAGTCAGTACTGCTAAGGGCCCAGACCCTTCAGGAATGAATATTTGGGTCACCCTACAGATAAGGAATGACAACTTACTGAGGTGCTTGCTGAAGGCAAAGGGAATATGGGGTGCATCATGGAAGAAGGTAGTTATAAATACCAGATATGACCAGTTACAGAAACAATGACTGTAATAGTCATGAGAATTTTCTCTTTGTTTTGTTTTGAATATGTTTGTGTGTGTGTGTGTATAATCTTTTTCTTCCCTCTCTTATACCCTTATCATATAAGATAAGTTGTACTGACTTCATATTATAGTATTCAAATATTTTTAACTTTATATCACAGTATTTAAGTTACAGGATATCAAGGAGAAAAGTGAACATTGCCTAAGGACTTTACATCCTCCTCTGGTGTAAGGGCTAGTGCATTTTCAGTTGTATACAGGATAGATGTATCATAGTAGGCAGAAGCATAACTTCACTGTTGTATTTATTTGGATACTAAGTATGGTTTACAGAGATGGCTACAAGTGCCAAGTTGAGAGAGGGTGAATTGTAATGGTTAGTTCTAAGTGTCAACTTGGTTGGCTACATTGCCCAATGGTTTAGTCAAGCACTAGTCCATACATTGCTGTGAAAATACGTTGTAGATGTGATCACCAGTTGACTTTAAGTAAAAGAGATTAATTAGACTAAGTGCCTGGATATATGGGTGGGCCTCTTGTAATCTGCTGAAGGCCTTAAGAGTAATCTGAGGCTTCCTAGGGAAGAAAAATGTATGCCTCAAGACTACAGCATCAACTCTTGCCTGAGTTTTCAGCCTGTGGCATTCCCCACAGGTGGGCTTGCCAGCCTCCACATTCAACATGTGAGCCAATTACTAAAACAAATATTTATAGCTATATTTCATATTGGTTCTATTCCTCTAGGGAATTCTGACTGATACAAACCAATAATTAATATTTTAATAGCAGAAGATATTATTCCTATCTTAATATTAAGCAAACTGAAGTCTAAGTGATTTGTCTAGGGTGACACAAAGTGAAGGAGAGAACTAAGAGTCCAAAGGCAGTTGATGCAAGCCAGTAATCTAGCCATTACTGCTGGCATTACAAAGAGATCAGAAAGCAGTAACGTTTTCATTAAGTTGACCCATTAGGTCTGCTTGAGATGGACAGAAAGACCGTGAATCTTCTAAAAAGATTAATGAACTTCATTCTCATGCTATATGCAGATGTGTCTTGTAATTTATTAAGATATGGCCTGGAAATAAGCACATAAAACACCAGGTAAACAAAAATCAAGTCTGCCCCAAGAGTGACTTTACCCCAGAGGGAAAAAATGGTATAAAGTTGTCTTATCTGGAAGTGATGGCACAATTCCCTCGCCTCTACCACCACTGTCTGTGTGGGAGCACCAACAAAACAAAATAAAATCACAGCAAACAAAATGATGACACCAGCACTCTGTTCTTTCTCATCATTGCTCTCAGTTATGTGACAAGATGGAAAAGCACTCACAAGTTCTCTAGAATATTAGAGATGCCCCATCAAGCTGACACTGTCTGCCTTCTGGGAAGGGCATCCTATTGCGTCTACTCTGCAAGCACTACCTTCTGGTGTGGTTTATGGGGTGTGTGTATATGTT
Organism: Panthera onca; assembly: GCF_046562875.1. Taxonomy (NCBI): domain Eukaryota; kingdom Metazoa; phylum Chordata; class Mammalia; order Carnivora; family Felidae; genus Panthera; species Panthera onca. The sequence goes on along the minus strand of NC_138341.1, from coordinate 89,062,976 downwards.
TTACTTTTTAACTGATTCCATCAGCTGAGTTTTTCCCTAGGCAGGGAAGACTATGAAAAAAACACCTTGTCTTTATGAGCAATATGAAGATATGTCATGAAAAGGGAGGCAATAATAATGGTAGAATTTTGTATGGTAGAATATAAACTTGCTATGGGAATCAAGTGCGTTCCATGGCTCTCGGCCACTTGCACGCCTACAATCTACATCACTGACCTTGCTGCCACAGTCATCTCTTTGTTGTCCGGGAGGGTTACATCATGTGCCACTAGAGTGTAAAATCCCCCAACAATCTTAATGAGTTATGGTGAACTTTGCCCTCTGGGGAGAATGACAGAACCCCCATGGCTATTACTGGTAATCACAAATTCTTTTCCATTGCTAGTTTATTACAATTTTAAAAACGAATTTTGGTTTCATGCTTTGCAGTTGACATTGTTTAGGCTAAATGTCAGGTACAAAATTGACACCTAAGAAAACCCTTTATATCTATGTTTCTCAGTGGTCACAGGAAAAATAAACCAGAAAATGGAATCTCCAGTGGCTGAGGAGATGAATAATTACCATTTTACTAATAGATTACACCAATCAATTGAGGTTCATTTTGGAGCAGCTTACATCTCTCCATTTGGCAATGTTAAGTGTCTTTTTTTCTAAAACTGCAAAATCAAATGCCCTTTTCATCTTTTATTAGAAGCGTCAGGGATACAAGTTTTACATCTATATCTATCTCATAATTCTTAAGGAATCTGACCTTCAATTATATCAAATTCTTACTAATGATTTCCAATATTTTTATTCTAAATACTAGGCTGAGCATTTGTGAGATTAACTAATTTACTCCTCCCCAAAAGTCAGGGTGGTAGGTGCTATCATCCTCATTTTACAGATGAGGAAATGGAGGCACAGAAAGGTGAGGGAACTTGCTCAAGGTCACATGATTGATACATAGAAGGGTCCTGATTCACACTTGACAGCTGTGCCCCAGGCACACCCTCTGTGCTCATTAATCAGTCTGTGCATTCTTTCATGCCCACATACCCTGGGGTCCCAATAGGAGAAGCTGTCCAATAGAGGCAGAGGAGAGGAAGTGGCCCTCTCCTGAACACCAAGGGGCTGGCTTTATTCCCACTGATGATGAGCTGCATGGCCTTGTGCAGGCCACCTGGCTACCTGGACTTCCATGTCCACATCTGTGCCCTGCAAGGGTCCCCAGTGCCCCACTAAGAAGATACCTGGAAGTGCACTGGATTGAGTCTCACCTCAGAACAAAAGCTGGGGGTTTCTATGGGAAAGTTGGGGGAATGGCCTGGCCCTGTGGTGCCTTCCTGGGAGACAGCCAACCCCCAAGAAGGCCTCAGGCTTCCTCTGAGCTCTCCAAGACCAGGGTGAGGCCACTGTCCTGTCCCACCTGGGGGTCTGTGCCCTGATGGGCATGAGGAAGAAGTTCTGCCCTTGTCATCAGGGAAGTGACACTCTAGCAGCATGCCCTCTTCCAAAAATAAGTTTCTTGTAAAACTTCAGAGTGTTTTGACAGCTGGGGTTCATGCTTTCAGGATGTGTTCATTTTCAGCCTAAAGATTACTCATAAGCTACATGCCAGCTTTCCTCATCCCACAGAAGGCAGACAAACCCCAGGGAAAAGAGGAGAAGGTCTGAAGTTGTTGGGGCTCTAGTTGCCCACAGCAGTCAGAAAGGGACTCCCTGCCCAGCCAGAGTGCCAATGCCAGTGCAAGGGTGATCAGAGCTGCCCAGCATGAGAGTCCCTAGAAGGAAGTGGGTTTCCATAGCCCAGAGCCGACCAACTGACCACCAGACTCATCAGTGACTCATTTTTGAGGCAGCCAAGGTCCCCAAAGCCCATGATGATGTGCCACATGGGTCTGTGGGCCCAGCCATGCTTCATGAGTCACCCTCTTCCCCTGTGGCCACACCTGAGACACAGCACTGCTCTGAGGGTCTCTGCATATTGGGGCCTGACCTGTAAGCAAGCCAGGTGCTACTCTTTCCCTATCAGTGGGAGAACCAGGCCTACGGCGCAATTCAGATCTGGTGAGGTCAGCCCCCTACCCCCACCTCTGATAAGTGTCAACTGACGCAGCAGGACACCTCCTCACTACTGGCTTGGTTGCTGGGGCCCATGCAGCTAGTGTGTGACAGCAGGAGAGCCTCTGCCTATCTCAAAATTGAAAACACACTGGCAGCAACTGATATGTTGGTTATGGAGATTACAGCAGCCCCCCTTCCAGTCTGCATTTTAGAAACAGTACAAGTAAAGGCTTGCTTACTGCAGTGAGCCTAATGGAGAGAAAGTGATTCATAAACCAGTGATTCTTCAATTTAGAAAAAACTGCCTGGTTGTTCTAAAGAGCTTCGCCCTCAAGATTTCCTTTATATTTCATATTCCTGGGTTTTCATTGAAAATATAATTGTAACCCTATGTAATGTATGTCTTATTATCAGCATATATATATATATATATATATATATATATATATATGCTTTTAAATGAGTGGGATATAGATAATAAAGAACAAGTTCAAAGTTCATCTGCAACACACTTCCCATACTGGCTCTGCTACTGGCCAGGCCTAGCTGCTGCTGTTATCGGTCATCCTGTCAGGTTTGCTGTTCCTTTCAGACCAGCTCCTCAAAGCCTTAATTAGAAAGGTCATGCCATCCATGTGGATTTGACCAAGTGGTTCACTGTCACATGGGCTCTGGCTGCAGTTGAGTCCAGTGTGGAAAACAAGGCAGAGCCTCACACTCCCCTCTCCTGGGCAGACCCTACAGCCTCCTCCCATATCTACCCCTGTCCTCTCACTGTGGGACTCCTGGACAAACCCAAACCACCCAAGGCCTCGGCCTCATGAGACTGGAGAGACCACCACAAGTCAGCACAACAGAGCCTGGCAGAACTGACACAGGGGTCGGGAAACCAGAGTCCTTGGACTGGCTGCACTACTGATGCCACGTAACACCTGGTGAGCCTCTCAACATCCCTGAGCCTCAGCAGCATAATCAAAAAAGAGGAGTTTAATGAAAAGATCTTCAGAGTCTCTTTCTGGTTCTAATATTCTATTACTGTGTGGAACTGAAGCTATTTCATCCATATGCAGAAAGTTAACTTTCTTCTGACCTATAAAGTAAAGAATTTCTTATAGTCATGGGAATGAAAACTCATTGGAAACAGTTTTCCCAATTCCTTTTAGTTTACAAATATCCCTTTAGTCTACAAATATCACCAGATGCTTTCTAGAAGGAAGGTACTCTTCAGGGTCTGTTGATCAGGGCTCTGAGACTTTTTGGAAATGTCAGGACTCAGCACACAACAACCATTTTCCCCCAAATATACTGATTCCTACTGTGTGCTATGCATGCTGATCTAGGCTATTCTATTTCATTCTGTGCATTCTATTTGATATAAAAAAATGTTCATCCAAATCCACTAAATTGGTTTGGTGATTCATGAGTGGGTCACTTTTGAACATGTGGTTTGAAAGATACTGCCGTAGCCAGTGATCACAAGGGTACGCTGACACCAAGGATAGTATTAAATGGACATATGGCACCAGTTAGAGGGGCTGTCACAAAGTGGGATTCAGTTACCTGAGTAGGAAGAAAAAGGCTGAGGGGCTCACAACTCAGAGAAGGGAAGGAACACAGCTAACCTCCTTTGATTAAACCTTAAACCCTATCTTCTTGCCTAATACCAGACTCCTCAATATGCTGAGCAGTGCCTAACTGATCTCAAGGCCCTTCCAGAGCTGTCTTGCTATCTCCCACCTGCTCCTGGGCTCCTCACCCTTGGACCACATCCCTCAGATTAGAAAGTCCTTCTACCTGTCAGGCAGAACTCCTCCAGGAAGCTTCCCTGTCCCCAGACCTATCATACTCTATTGCAGTTGTCTGTTTCCCAGTCTGCATCTTGGTACTAGACTCAGTGTTCCTTCAGGCTGGGGTGGAATCTTCCTTTGCTATAGACCCTCAGGACCCAGCACTCTGGCTGGGCCACACAAATCTTCCTTATAATACACCGAAGAGAGAGGGGTGAATACACTGAAGAGAGAGGGGTGAGTGAGTGACTTCTAGCCAGGTGGCCAGGGAAAGCTTCATGGCTTCAGGAGGGCCACAATCTTCCACTTCCTTCCTCAGCACATCATTGCTGCTAGTCACTGACTGTGGCCTCTATGCCTCCAGATAGATGACTTTCCCCCGGAGTCAACCCGTAGGGATAACTGATCCATATCATCTGGTGCCAAGTGTTCATGAGGCCTCAGAAATAGAAAACAGTCACGGATGGACATGATAGGTGATATTTGATGGTTGTTTCAAGCACAAAAAGGGATTTTTTTTTAAATGAAAAGGGGTTAACTGAAATATTACACATCATTCTTAAAATTCTCCCAAGATTTTCTTTCCACTCTGTGATCTGTGGGCACCAAAAGATGACTCCTCAAGTTGTATCCAGTCCCTTCTTCAGAAATACTAGACCCAGGTCTTTGGATGGGAAGACCTCCAATGACACTCCCCAGATGATCGTAACCTTTATGACTTCCATATGCTAGGGTCTTTCTCATGTCTTGGGGTCTTCTCTGTGTCCTAAGGTTTCCCCCATGGCCTGGCTGCCTCTACTGTTTCCATCCTGGGAGACTAGGAAGGAATCCATCCATCTTGGGGTACCCTGTGATTTAACAGTATACATCCTTCTCAGGTCTTCTTGGAGGGGGGACACTCTTCATGCAGGGCCATCCCTGGTAGATCTGTCCCATGGCAGAACAGATCCTTGGTCAGACCAAATGGCCCAAGGTGCTTGGAAGAGTCCCTAGTGCTGTCCAGAGCTCTGAATGAATCCTTAGATCAGAACTCCCTCATCTCAGGCCTGTCCTCTGTCTACCCTTTGACGCGAGTGTCAGGGAGCACTCCAGTCTTTAGCACTGTGGGCTCTAGGGCTGTGGCATAAGGGCACACTGCTGGACTTGGCACCACTGGAGGAAGTGGGAAGCTCTCCAGGAGGATGGAGCTGCTGTTATCTGGCAGCCCAGCCACAGGACAGCTCCTGTAGGAAGCCATAATACCAGGAAGATGGTCAGGAAGAGGCTCTGAGAAAGAGGCTGGAGGATGTACACTGTGACAAAAGCCCTGGGCCCAGAGAGGAACTCTGGCTCAGGATCCAGTCTATAGAAAGAGTCCCCACCCTGGCAGCACTTGAGTCTCTCTGGAGGCCTCAACTCAACAGCAGGCCAAGCAGGGCTGATGTGCAAGGCCTGCCTGCAGCAGGGCTGAGAAGCCCAATCCCAGAGGGTGGAACTAGCAAAGGGCCAGCTGCCCAGGGATCTCTGCACAGCAGTCAGCACACACGAGCCAGGTTCGGGGCCTCTTTGTACCCTACATGTGGGGACACCTGGGAATAAATCTCCCATGTTCCTAGGAGAGAATCACCCTGCCCCTATCTCAGGCACCAGGAGCCCCATAAGCCATGGTGTTCTCTCTTGTGCACATGCTTGGAAGGGCCTGGATCGAATTCCAGAACAACTCAGCACTGTGAAAACATGTAGGTGCTGTGGTCTCTGTGGAAAGCAGGGCTGGGAGCTCCATCTTTTTCAAAGGAAAATTCACTAACAGAAACAACCTGGAGAATACTGCAAATTACTCTTAAAAAATCCTTTCACCATAATTAGACATATGCACGTCTGTGATGGGGTTACCCCAGAAACAGACCTGAGGCCAAGTGTTGTGTTTTCAAAGTTGGTGACATCTGCTCAGTTGTGGCCCTGGCGGGGGACGGGGGGCAGCACAAGGGTGCCAGGCCCTAGCCCCAGCACACTTGACCAGCTTGGAGCACACCAGACAGGTTCAGGTGAACAGCCACTGTCTTGGCTCTTCCACTAGAAACCACAACTGTGGATGTTTTGCTCTTTACTATAAAATAGGAGAAATTCAACTGGGAATACAGAAGGGATTTTTTTTCAGACCAGTGTTTTTTTTGTTTTTTTGGTTTTTTGGTTTTTTTTGCTTTGTTTGAGAGGTGAGAAATGAAAATCACACATGACATGTGGAAGAACAATATATAGTATTTCTCTACCAGGGTTTGATGCTGACAATTGCTGCTGTACCTACGAACATATGCTCACTTAAGCCCACAAAGTCCATTTCACTTCCTACTTGGGAGCACAGCATGAACAGCACCCCCATGCTGTGAGTCGTCTGTGCCCAGCCCTGAGCCTAGCTGGATACAGGCTGGTGTAGGCCAGTGCATTTCTACTGCCAGAGCTAAGTGGACATATCTGCTGCATTTCTTCTGGGAGTGGGGCTTCCTTCAAAGGTGCCCTTCATCAAGAGGTTCCCTCTGGGTGTCTCCTGGACTCACTCTTGTTTGCTGATGGAGAAGAATTGTTAGTAGAGAGTAAACCTTGAGTGAAGATAAAATACCTGATAAATGTCTAACAGGCTGGGAATGTGGAGAGTAGGTCGAGCACTGGTTTTCCTTAACAACATGCTTAGGAGGTCAAGACGGCAAACAGTATCTCTCTCAGTGTAGATTCCTACTAGTTTGGCTCTACTGTCATGAGTCAGACTGAAGCCCTTTGTGTTGCAAACCAGACAGAATTTTTTGTCAAAGAACCAGAAATGTTTACAGAACTATTATTGTCCTTCCCTTTCCAAGTCCATCCCCTGTTTAAGGCCTGGAGGATAGAGTCTTCCAGGGAGAGTGTTCAAGTAAGAGGGTGGGCTTGTACACCTACTTCTGCCTCCTGATGAGACCCAGCTACCTCTCCTAACCAGGCTTCAAGGTGGAAGGGAGCAGGCCAAGACCTAAGGGATTTGCAAGCAGACATGGACGCAAAACACAGAACAACCATTTCTCTTCGTGCCTGGGAACCCTGTTGATCTCAAGGGGACTTGAGCTTTGCTGGCTGAGAGCACAGCAGCAGTGGCTGTTACTGAGACCTCTTCCACACTTCTGAGTGTGAGAATAACATTCCCCCGGACCTGATGAGACAGGCAGTAAGGAGGCCTGAGCACTGATCTGGTGGCCCCGAGGAGTCTGGTGTGCACATATCTGAGAGGTATCCGGGCTCCTGCCAAGCATGGCAGGTGAGTTGGTGGGCATGCCTTTGGGGCACCCTGGGCATGTGGACTGGACAGTCAACACTGGTTTTGGTACTGTCCCCAAAGGACAGGAAAGGCTGTCCTTGCCTTGAATATACCATCTAGTGTTGTGGGGCTCACCAAAACCCTGGCAAGCACACTCTAGTCAAAAGACTAGTTTTATATAGAAAGGTTTTAAAAGAACTACACAATGTGGTGAAGCCAAGAGGGAATGAGAATAAATCATTCATACAGCAAGGCCAATGAAGAGAATAGTTCCCAGCTGAAGGTGTGGGTCTGAACTGTCTAATACAGCAATGGGCAGTGCAGTGGCCCATAAGCACTGGAGATGTCTCACTGGATTTCAAAAACTGAATGTGAAAAATGGCAAATACCTCATCAAAAATCTTTTAGTATAAATTACATGTTGAAATGATAATATTTTTGGATATTGGCTTTAATAGATCATACCATTAAAATGAATTTTGCCTTTCAATTTTATTGGCCACTAGAAGATTTTAAATTAGGTATGTGACTTGATTTATAGTTTCGTCAGGCAGCACTGATTTGAAATCTGGATTCTAATCTTGGTTAATCCAGTGTCTAGCTGGGTAGCAACAGCAAGCTCATTGGACTTGGATTTCTTTTGTGAAATAAACTCAATATTCTTCACAGTTAAAAGAATAGCTGAGGGGCACCTGGGTGGCTCAGTTGATTGGGTGTCTGACTTTGGCCCATGGGTACAAGTCCTGCATCAGACTCTGTGCTGACAGCTCAGAGCCTGGAGACTGATTTTCATTCTGTCTCCCTCTCTCTCTGCTTCTCCCTCCTGCCCTCCCCCCGCCCGCCCCCCAAAAATAAATAAACATTAAAAATTTTTTTTAAAATAGCTGAAAATGCTGTCTACACCAACTATGAGACCAGCATCCCTCTCTTGTTTCTCCGTAGAAAACAAGTCTGTCCCATGTGGTTGAACAGGCTGTGGATTGCATAGGAATGATACGTTGAAGGGAGGGGGTGCTGTTCACAGTGCACATAAGTAGATTTGTATATTTAATATAATAATAACCTGGTACTTGGCAATAAATATCTTGTTCTAACAAAATGAATATATTACAGTGATTTTCCAACAGATAGAGCAAAGGCATCTTGAGGAAGTGATATCTTTTCTATAGTTGGGCCTGCATCAGTCCTACCAGAACCTGAGGACAGCCTGAATTCCACTCCAAGGACAGCTGCTCTGCTGGTATGACCTCCATCTCTGTCATAGGCCTGATGCATCTGAGGGCAGGAACCTGGTGCCCTAATTCAAGCCTTCATTTTACAAAATGTCATTGGTGTCTGGTGCCAAAGAGCTACAATAACCAGCTGGGCCATGGCCAGGGCTTGCCCATGATGGGCCACTTACCTTCTCATTTTTTTTCTCATCTGGTCTGCATCCTGTGTTGGTGGGGCTGGATGTCGACAGGCCACTGACAGGCCCCCCTCCAGCCTCCCCGTTGAGGTTGGCGGCATTGACATTGGGAGGTGTGACGGCTGACGCTGCAGACGTAAGCGGGATGGCCGGCCGGGGGCACTGGGCCCCGATGACCGTCTGCACCTGGGGCTGGTGGATGTGCTGTGGGGACATCACGGAGTGGGGCCTGAGGCTGGCGGTGGGCAGGCGGGACGGGGAGTTCTGGGTGCGCAGGGGCGACACGGTGGCCGTTGGTCGGTCCTGAGCCTGGGCTGAGGAGTGGGCAGCTGGAGCACGGGGTTGGAAAGAGAGTGGGGTTGGAAGGTTAGTTTGCAACTGCAATGCAATCGCAGCAGACTCTTTCCTTGGGCTCGTCTTCCCAGGGCTCACCACCTCTCTCTGTGGTCTCTCCAGACCTGGCCACACTCCACGGGTAGAGAGACTAAGGCTGAGCAATGGGGAAAACACATCCCATCTTCCCAAAGCCCTGCCATAGCACAAAACAGCCTGCCTGCAGGAGGAGTGAGAACATCTTTTCCAAGGTTGCCACAAGCATGGGCATGTTCCCAGTCTCCTATAAAGCCATCTACATGGTTTTCTCTGCTGCGATGAACTAATACACTCAGAAGGTTTTTTTATTTTTAAAAATTTTTTTTAACGTTTATTTATTTTTGAGACAGAGAGAGACACAGCATGAACGGGGGAGGGGCAGAGAGAGAGGGAGACACAGAATCGGAAGCAAGCTCCAGGCTCTGAGCCATCAGCCCAGAGCCCGACGCGGGGCTCGAACTCACGGACCGCGAGATCGTGACCTGAGCTGAAGTCGGACGTTTAACCGACTGAGCCACCCAGGCGCCCCAGAAGGTTTTTTTTAAAATGCCCTTGTTAAAATGTTCGTGAAAGTAAAGCATGACAGAATCCTGAAGAAGCCCCAAGATGCCCCAGAACTCTTAGACACTACTGCATGTAAGGTGATCATTGCCAAGAGCACAATTCTGATTCATCTCCACCCCAGAACTATAACCCAGTCTTTTGTGCACACTTGGTACTTGACTTGGCTGAGCTACAGCCAAGTGTGTGAGGCAGCTTTAGCTGGTGACAGGCACATCATAAAGGCAGCTGCAGCCTTGGGGAGAACCATCACTCTGCCCCCTGCAATCTGCCTGAGCTTGTTGCCTTGCCTACACATGGAAGTAACAGTTTATAGATTCACACATGAGGAACCACACAATGACAAATCTGTCCCCTACTGCCAGCAAAAATGCCTCCTAAGGATGTTAGGGGTCTAAAGGCATAACATTTGTAAAACTTTGTCATTTGAAAACATAAAGTTCCTTCTAAACACAACACCAAATTAAAATTAATCTTGCTGTAGCCTGTGCTAGTGATTTTGAAGAACTGTCTCCTTACTAATTACAGAAGAAACCTACAGGAGGACAGAATGAGCCACACCAGATGAATGGTGACTTGTGGGCTGGGCTGGTGATCCAAAGGGAGACACAGGTTGTAGCAGCCAACACCACTTCTCACCATGGGTCCCATGCAACATCATGCAAGTCAGATTCAGTCATTTTTGCACTGTCGCCCAGAGAACAATTACACATCACACTGTCCTTATTTTCTACCATCAGAATTCATGGCATTCATGGCTTTAGCAACATGAAAAAACACATGTGATAAAACAATATTCTCAGTGCCCAAATATGCCTTGAATAGATAATCTACTCATAAATCCTAACAGCACTTCCCCGGCATATGAAGTAACTCAGCTCGACAAATGACAGCCCTCCACATGCAAGCCAGGCCTCTTCCTTCTGACAGCACTGCGTGGGAAAAGTGGGTGAGATCTGATTATGTGATCCCGGGTTCTTCAGGACTCAGGGACTCTCACTGTGTCCTCTGTTTCTAGGAGGTAAAAATATATAAAGACTGATTTATGGTTTTAAAAGTATTCAGGGTTTGGGGTGGGTTTAAATCCTCATTCAACATGGCCCCACATTTCAAAAGACCAAGTTAGGTAACTATGCAGATCAATGAAGCCACTGGGGTCACTTAATCAGCCCGAGGTAACCCGTGACTTGGACAGTGCTCCTGGGGCCATTTGTCTGCCTCTCCCCAGCTGTCTGAACTCTCCTTCACCCCAGCCCCCTGGCCTTGGAATGAGAAGTGGTGGCTTGGCAAGGAAAGAACAATCACTTGGGCCCGAAAGACTGCAGGGGCTGCTCTAGATTCTTCTACCAAGTCCCACACAACTCCCCTCCACCTCTGGCTTGCTTCCACATGCCTGCCACATTGCCCTGCCAAACCCAATGTAAGAGGACAGGGTGTTCCAGAAAGTTCTAAGCCTGTCTGCCAGGCAATCTCTTTGACACCCTTCCCAGTTCTCTCCCTTGTTCCTCTTCTCAGCCACTCTAGCCTCCTGGCTGCTCCCCCCAACACAGGCTCTCTGTCACCTCAGAGACTGCTGTACATACCACTCTCTTCTCCCCCAGAGAGCCACATGGCCCCTTGGTTGCTTCGGGCTGCTTCTGATCACCTCAGACACCACCTTCTCATGGAAACCTGTCCTTGCCAACCCACCAAAAAGTGCAGGCTGCCACTCTGTGATCCCAGACCCACTTCCCCTGCTTTAATTTCCCTTTCCTCCCATGGCACTATCTGCTCTTAACAGTTTGTATGATGCACTCTTCATTATGTGTTCACTGCCCATTACCTGTCTCCCCCCACTACAAGGTAAGCTTCACGAGGGTGGGACATTTACTGATATTTTCCAAACAGCTGGATTGGTGCCCAGAATGCAGTAGATGCTTGATAAATTTCTTAAATGAATGAACAAGTTTTTGAGAAAAGAGAACCTCAGCTAAAACATCTCTACAGATTTCACAGAATTGAACCACTGGAGAAGAAAAAAAAAAAAACTCCATGAGAAAGAGGAGCATGACTCATCACACTGGCTCGTAGAAGAAAGTAGGGTTTCATTCATGATCAGTGGGATTTAACCTCAATTTTACCCACCCTGTGTCACCCAACCTCAGACTGACCTAGACTGCTATCTCTCTAGTCATCCTACTAGTTAGCAATGTCAAAGCAACCTGTACAACAGAGGCAAGCAGCTTGAGAAAATGCTATTATTGCACAGTCTCTGTTAGTCTTTGCCTCTCCTCTTTAAAGCTCTGGCAGGCTCCAGCAGTTCTGGAGTGCCTAAATACCATTGGGCCTCACTCAGTTCACTGCTATGTCATCCTGTAGGTGATTTAAAAAGAGTAGTTGAATGAATAAATGACCTATCTTACCATCAACATTGTCCATTTCTTATTCTCAAGTTTATCACTTCCAACTTCATGGATGAAATAGAACACTGGCAACTCCCCAAACTTCAGGCCAGCCTCTCTCTCAACTCATCCACATCTATACCCACCTCGCCTTCTAATCTCAAGGATATATGGTCCCAACAGGTCTACCCCTTCATGCTCATCTCAATCCTTTCTCCTGGCTCATCCCCTTCTTGCTTGTATTAAATTTATTAACTTTCCTCCTGTAATTTAATAAGTAAGTTACAGCTCTAATTTCAAAAATAGTCCTTCTACTAGCCAGTACCTCCTTTTCCTGTTTTTCTTTATATCTAGTGTCCTTGAATAGTGTCTGCTTTGGTTCTTACTTTTCACTCATTTCTTTGCATGATCTGTATTTGCTCTCATGGCAGTTTTCATCTCTGCTTTGTGTTCTGGATAAATTCCCATGTATGCCTTCCAGTGTCACTAATTCCATCTTTGGCTGTGTCTACACTTGTTCTTTATTACTTTTTACTCATTTCTTTGTGTGATTTGTATTTGCTGTAATGGAAGTTTTCGTCTCTGCTCTGTGTTCTAGTGTCACTACTATCCATCTTTGACTGTGTCCAGTCTAGAAATTATGTCACCTATAAGGATTTTGTATTTAAAATATATTTTTTCCCTTTCCAAAATTTCAAGTTTTTTTTTCATATTCATCAGTTTCAGATTCATAGCTATCCATCTAATTTTTCCCCTTCATACACCCTGTTTTTTCTTTGTTTTTTTTTTTTTTTTTTGGGGGGGGATGGTTAGATGTTATTCTTTATTTTTCCTTTTAGAGGATCTTAAATATACTGATATCAAAGACTTTTTCAGATTTCTTTCTCATTTCTCTCCCATTTCTTCAGTTTATTGGCTATCTTTTATGCGTTAGTGTTCCCCCTGTGCTTTGAGACTTCAGTATGCACACTCGTCTTGTGTATGACAGTCTTATTGCTATTTTTTCCTCAGTCTGAAGCTTCTGAATGGTACTCTGGGACCTCCCCCTCAGAACCAGCTGTAACAGGATGGTTTGAACTCTGGTCCTGTAGGAATGGTGCAGATCTTGTCTTCAGGCCAGAGCCAAACTCAGCTCCATGCCCAAGTAGCACTCTCTATTCTCTCCCATACCCCAGAGAGTAGCTCAGTAGTAACCATTCTCGAAGAAGAGACTGTAGCTGTTCAAACAATTGCACCTAGCTCTGATCCCCTGATACTCACTCACCAGGGACTTCCTGTCTATTTTCTCCTGCAGGAGTTGAAAGTTAGCCAACACTGCCTGCTTTTCATTCCAGTTAGCCAATGCTTCAATCCCACTTAATATTGTGTGTTCCATTTTGTTTAGATCCATAAAGTTCATTTGTAAAAAATTAAAAAACCCATTTCTGTGTTTAAAACAGAGAGAATAGGGGATTTCCACATGAACTCACTCTCCTATACTATCCAGGAGTCCTTCATTCACTTCTCAGTCTACTAAAATATGGTTTCTTACCTTCATTCCATCAAATATTATCTGAACAAGATCAATTATGACTCCACCTGGCAGCAAATTTAATGGACACTTTTCTGTTTTCAGAAAAAAGTATCCAATGATCTAGTGGCTTACTTTTATACCAGTATCACACTAACTTGGTTACTATCGTTTTATAATATGTCTTGAAATCAGTGTGGCCTTCCAACTTTGTTGTTCTTTTCAAGGTTGTTTTGGCTATTCTAGGTCCTTTGTATGCCTGTGTGAATTTGAGAAACAGATTACCAATTTCTACAAAAAAGCTGAGTGAGATCATGATTAGTATTCCATTGAATCTATAGGTCAAATTTTTGGAGAATAATTACTTTGACAAATTAAGTCCTCTCACTCATAAATGAAGTATATTTCTCTGCTTATTTCAGTCTTATTCAATTTCTTTCAGCAATATTTGGTAGTTTTCAGCAGACAGGACGTCCTCTTCTCTTATCAGATGTATCCCTAACTAATTTATATTTTTCATGTTATTAAAATTGCTGTCATTTTTTAAAACATCAATTTGCAATTATTCACTGGTACTATGTAAAAATAAAATTGATTTTTGTATATTAATCTTTTTTCCTGGAACCTTGCTGAACTAATTTATTAGCTCTAAAGAAAGCTTTTTGTGTGAGTGTGGGTTCCCCAGGGTTTTCTATATACAAGATCATGTTATCAGCAAATAGACATAATTTTCTCCCTTCTTTCTGATCTACATGCTTTTTATAGTTTTGTCTTGACTAACTGCTCTGACTAGAACATACAGTACAATATTGAATAGAAATGACAAGAGTGGATATCCTTGTTTAATCTTGATCTCAGAGGGAAAGTTTTTAGTCTCTCACCATTAAGTCTGAGGTTAGCTATGGTTTTCATGGATGCCCTTTATCAGGTCAAAAAGCTCAGTTCTATTTTCTCATTTTCTGACAGTTTTTAATCAGGAATGAGCATTAGATTTAAAAAAAAAAACCCACATCTATTAAACTGACCATGTTATTTTTATTCTTTAGTTTGTTAATACAGTAAATTATATTGATCATTAAATGTTAATAAAAACTTGAATTCCTAGGAGAAACTCTACTTGGTCCTGATACATTATCTATTTGATTGCTTAAATTTTATTTAGTGTTTTTACATCTATATTTATGAGTGATATTGGTCTGTAGTTTTATTTTCTTTTAATGTCTTTGTCTGATTTGGGTATGAGGGTAAAGTTGGCCTTATAGAAAAAGTTAGGAAATATTCTCCCTTCTTTTCAATTTTCTGGAAGTTTCCATAGAATTGTTGTATTTTTTCCCTTAACCATTAGACATAACTTAACAATGAAGCTACTAAGGCCTGGAGATTTCTTTGTGGTAAGTTTTTAACTAACTCAATTTCTTTAATAAATACAGGCCCATTAAGGTTATTTACTTTTTTAAGTTTGTTAATTTATGTTTTTTAAGAAATTTATCCATTTTGTCTAATTTGTTGAGTTTATTGGCATAATTTTTTATAAGCCCTTATTATTCCGTAAAATCTGAAGTGATGTGACTTCTATTATTCCTGGTATTGATAATCTGTGTATCCTCTCTTTATTCTTTATCCCTCTGGCTAGATGTTTACCAGTTTTATTACTGATCTTTTCAATGAACCAAATTTTGTTTCATTGACTTTCTCAACTGTTTTTCCATTTTCTATTTCATTTATTTCCACACTGATTATTTCTGGTTCTTTTACGGTTTCTTTGCTCTTTTTATTCTAGTTTCTTAAAGTAAAACTGAGGAGATTGATTTGAGATATTTTTTTTTCCTAACATAGGTGTTTAGTGCTACAAATTTTCTCTTAAGTACTGCTTTAGTGGCATTCCACAAATTTTGATATGCTGTATTTTCATTTTCATTCATTTCAAAATGTTTTCCAATATCGCTTTTGATTTCTTCTTTCATCCATGGGTTACTTTTAAGTGTGCCATTTAGTTTCAAATATTTGGGGATATCTTTGTGTTATTAATTTCTAATTCATCTGTATTTTGGTCAGGGAATGTATTATGAAACCTGAATTCTTTTAAATTTAGAGATTTAAATATTATGGCCCAGAATGTGGTACATCTTGGTAAATATTCTGTGTGCACTTGAAAAGAATGTGTGTTTGGCTGTTGTTAGTGTAGTACTCCATAAATGTCAATTAAGTCAAGTTGGTTATAGCTTGCTATAGTGTTCTGTATTCTTACCAATATTGTCTACTTGTTCTGTCAATTATCAAGGGAAGTATTGAAATCTCTGACTATAATTGCAGATTTGTCTATTTCTCCTTGCATATTTATCAGTAATTGCTTATACATTCTGAAGTTCTGTTATTTGGACATAAGCACTTAGTCCTCTTAATGAACTGACCCCTTTATCATTATGAAATTGCCTTTTATTTTAGTAATAATATTCTTTGTTATAAATTCTACCATGATATTAATATAACCATTTCAGACTTATTTTTAGTAGTATTAGCATGGTACATAGATCTCATTATTCATAGATGCTATATGTGCAAATTCATCTACCAGCTAAAATTGATTTGTAACCCCCAAATCAGTACCTGTGGTGCTTTTGTAGTCATTTGCAGACATGCATATACTAGCAAAAATTTTGAGTCACATTTTCCCTGCTGAAGTGCAACAGGATGAGGCTCTGCCCAGGGACAGAGATGGGAGGGAGCAGGGCAGTGCAGTGCAAGAAGCTCTGGCCCTGGGACTAACTGGACATGTTTGAATCCTGCTTATCACCTGTTAGTGGGGTGGCCTCAGGCAGTTCGCCTCTGAACCTGATTTTCTCTTTTGTAAAATAAATAGAATCTACCAGAATGACTTTTAAAAAATATTTAAGATTATAATCTTTGTGAGATATACACACATACATGCATTTCACTTAGGAGCAATGGTTCAGGATTCACTAATAGAGTGTCCATGGAAAATGTATAAAGTATAGCTACTGTGAATAATGAAAGTCAACTGTTTTTCTTGATCCTTTTACTTTTTATTGTTTTACTTATTTGTGTTTATGTATTTAAGTATTAAAATATGTTTTCTGTTAACAGCATATGGTTAGGTTTTGTTTTTGTTTTGTTTTTTAAAGAATACTTGACAATCTCTGCATTCTATTTAAAGTTGTTTAGACCATTTACATTTATTTACATGATCAGGTTTAAACCTACACTTTACTACATGTTTGCCATTTTACCCATGCATCTTTATTTCTTTTTCTCTCTTTTTGTGTCTTCTTTTGAATTAATTGGAAGTTTTTGTGGTTCCATTTTACCTCCTTTGTCAGTTTATTTGCTGCAACTCTGTTTTGATATTTAGTGCTTGCTTACATCTTTAATTTATTATAGTCTTCCTACAAGTGATTCCATAACTCTTCACACATAGTATAAAAACATACTTATCATAGTATAATAGTATGTAATAGTTTAGTATAATAGTATATTCCTCCATTCTGGTACCTTTACCATTATACATTTTTTTTTTTACATGTGTTTTAAATCCTTCACTGCATTGTTTTTATTTTTGTTTAAACAGTCCGTTATAGTTTAAAGGTATTTAAATAATGAGAAAAAACATATATTTATATATACAGTTTCCATTTCTTGTGTCCTTCACTCCCTTCCTACATTCACTCCCTTCAGTGTATTTCCATCTGATACCATTTTCCTTCTTCGTAAAGAATTTTGCCTAATATTTGTCATAGTGTGGGTCTGTTGGTAATGAAATCTTTTAGCTTTACTATGTGTGAATAATTATTTTGCTTTCATTTTGAAAGAAACTTCCCTGGGTATAGAATGCTAACTTGGCAGATATATTTCTTTCAGTACTTCTTTCAGTTACTCCACTATTTTCTCACTTAAGTGTTCCCAACAAGAAGTATACAGTCATCCTTATTCTTTCCTACTTTATGTAATGTAGCTTTTTTTTTCCCTTGTTGCTTTTTAAGATTTTATCACAGATTTTGAACAATATGATTATCATTTTCCTTGGTGTAGTTTTCCCCATGTTTCTTGTGCTCAAGGCCCACCAGCTGTCTTTGATCTGTGAATTTGCAGTTTAAATCAAATTTAGAATAATTTTATCTTTTATTTCTTCAAATAATCTTTCTATCTCACCCCTTTCTCCTCTACTTTGGAGATTACACATACATAAAGCCACTTGAAGTTGTCACTGCTCTATGATGCTCATTTTTAAAGTTTCTCTTTTATGTTTGTTTTTCATTTTTCATGTTTTTATTGCTATACCTTCAAGTTCATTAATATTTTTTTCAGCAATGTCTAATCTGCTACTAATTTTATCCACTGTATTCTTGATCTCACTGTAGTTTTTATATATAGAAGTTTGACTTGGGTCTTTAAGATATCTTCTAAGTGTCTACTTAATTTTCTGAGCACGTTATAATCTATGAGCACATAGTAATAAATGCAATTATAATATCTGTTTTAATCTCTGCTAATTCTAATATCTGAGTCAGTTCTGATTGGTTTATCTTGTCATTGTGGGTCATACTTCCATCTGTGTGCCTAAGAATTTTTTATTGGTATCAGATGTTGTTATTTTTATGTTGAGAGCTGGGTATTTTTGCAGTCTTAAAGATACTCTTGATCTTAGTCCTGTAACACTGTTAAATTAATTGGAAACAGTTTGATCTTTTTGAGTTTGCTTTTAAGACTAGTTGGGTGGGACTAGAGCAGTGCTTAGTCTAGGGACTGAGGCAAGGTCCTTCTGCATAGACGACTCAATGCCCCGCAAACTGTTTTTCCATCTGGCTTGTGGAGCAGGCACTATTTCCAGTACTTTGTGAATGCTGGACACTGATAGCACTGATCCTTGCTCTCATAGTTTCCCTGGCTTTGTATAGTTTCTTCACATGCATATGCTGATTACTTCTCAGCAAACTACTCAAGAGGACACCCTGCATCCTTTGAGGTTTTCTTCCTATGCAGCCCTCTCTCCTCTCTAGGTTTTGACCTTCAAACTCCAACCACCTTCATCATCCAGACTCTCACTCCACATCCTCACTTCAGGAAGCCCTCTGGCCTCCATGTTGTTACTGCTCCCTGTGCCACAGTCTGGAACTTCTCTCCAGGCAATAAGCTGGGGCACACCTCATGTCCCATTATCATGGATGATTTTCCAATGTCTGACATCTTGCAAACAGTTGTTCTTATAAATTGTTTCTGGTAGAAGGGCAAATCCTGTCCTCACTACATTAGGTCGGTCATAAGCAGAAGTTTAGCTTTATCCTTTAGATACAAAACTTTGATTCTATCTATTATTTAAAACCCTCTAATGTGCCCCAATGGCCTTAGCATAAAAACTGAAATTCCATGACATGGTCTAAAGGAACCTCCATGATCTTCCTCTGCTTACCTTTCAGCTGTGCCACAGGCACTCATTCTCTTTCTTTGTCCTTCCACACACTTCCACCTCACCTCACCCCCTGCTGCATGCTAAGCTCTACCTAGCTTTAAGATCTAAAATTAAATTTTGCCTCTTCAGAGAAAATGTCACTAACACCCTAGCCTTCTCCTTCCATGCCTTTTGTTTTAGTCACATCAAAACAAATAAAGTTACCCAAAATAGAAACTCCGGTATTTCTCATTGCCATGTCTTTGTCCTTGCTAGAATTCTATTTGTGCTTTGTCGGCTCAGATAGTTCCTATTTGTACTTTAAGAATCAAGGCAGGATCACCACCTCTTGAAAACTTTCCATTCTCTCATTTTCCTCCCCAGTCTGAATTACATATCTCCCCTCCATGCTTTCTTAATACCCTCTGGATACCTCCACTACAGTGCTTTTCAAACTCTATGGAAAGAATTTGTTTCCTTGCCCTTCTAACTGGGTGTAAAAATAGGGTCTATAGGTTCTTCTCTGTACTCCCAGAGCCTAGCAGAGTGCCTTGCATGTATCTACCTCTCTTTCATCTTTTTGTTTGTTGGTTGGTTGGTTTTTTGTTTTTGTTTTTGTTTTTTGTTTGTTTGTTTGTTTGTTTGTTTGTTTTTTGCTAATGAATAAATGGCTGTACAAGGCTCTTGCCCCTGCTAAACACTGATATGAGGTTGTGTGGACACTGGCACTTTACAGGGAGAGCTCTGCCCTTGGAAAAAAGAATCACATTAATCAAGCAGAACAAATCATATTGGATGCTATGGCCAATGCAATTAAGCCTTTGTCAAACTGCCTGACTTTGGCTCAAGATGAGAACATTGATGAAACGCCTCTCAACTGCCTGGGTTGGGGTCTGCTGAAATGGGCAATTACTGCAGTGAACAATCCATTACTTGTACTGTCAACAGTGTGCTTTTTCTCTCTAAATGCAGAATGAAGTGGAAAATGCTATGGAAACTCAGTGGCATTTAATTTACTGATATGATGTGGTAGGAGCCATTCTTTAACCTGACTGTAACAGCAATAGTGTGGGGATAAGTATGAGGTTGGAAGGCATTGAGGAAACCGTTCTAAACATCCTGTGCCTCACTTTTCCCGTATGTAAAATTAGTCTGATGGAAGAGAATGCTTGTCACACCATGGTGGTTACTATGGTGATCAATGACTGAGATGCAACGTTGTACTGCCCCTAGCCATGCCAATTTCTTTCAATTCTGCTTGTTATTCCATAGAGGGAGAAATGACTGGCAGGTCTCATTTTATTCTTTAAACTGGGAAAGTTGCTAGCAAGGCATGGCTTAGAAAGGACATCATACTGGGGCACCTAGGCAACTCAGTTGGTTGGGTGTGTGACTCTTAGTTTTGGCTCAGGTCATGATCTCGCAGTTGTGAGTTCGAGCCTGGTGTAGGGCTCTGCGCTGACAGCATGGAGCTTGCTTGGGATTTTCTCTCCCTTGCTCTCTGCCCCTCCCCCTCCACACTCTCTTTCTCCCCCTCTCTCTCTAAAATAAATAAGTAAACTTTAAAAAGAAAGAAAGACCATCATACTGGCATTTTGTGCAAATAACCCTGAGCTGCCGTGCCAGGATATTCATTCTCAGTGAGGAACAGGGCTCCCCAACCTCTCTATATTGTGGTGCACATAGAAGCATGTGTAGTGCACACTGGGGTTAGTGGATGAGATGTTTATAGCCAGAAGGGACATGGCCTGGGACTTTAGCTGCCCCAGGTCCTGCCCGGGTGCTCCAAGGGTCAAGGAGGTCAGAATCTCGGTATACTTCTGACCTGTCTGGCACATCAGTTAGGAAGTTCTGCTGTGGGCTCAGTCAACCACTTCGCCACTACAGTGGCTGTGTCTCTAGCTAGAGGCTACCAATAAACACCATCAGATGAACTTAAACCATTCTATGAGTATAGTTGCTTGGGAGGTAATTGTTGGGGGCAAGAGGGCTGGCACCAGATAATATTGCTGCAGAGCTCCTTTAGTATAAAGACAACTAGTTATTCACCATGGGGCAGAGTTGTAAAAACAGAACTTATCTTGGTTAATTTAAGCAAAACAGACATATATGAAAGACTCTTAAGCACTTACAGAGTCTCTGGGATGGCAGTCAGTCTTGGAGGCTCAATAGCCAAGGCAGTGCCAACCCCACCCACGAGGCTCCCTTGGTGCAGATCTCATTGCTGCTGGAAATAAACACTATCCAGAATGAGGCTGCACACTGGACACCAGATTTCCACCTTATACTTACTGATGACTGGGCCCTGGACACCATAAGTCTACCCTGCACCCACTGATGACTGGCACTGGACACTAGAAGTCTACTCAGCACCCACTGATGACAGGGCACTAGACACCAGATGTCCACCCTCCTGCCCCTGAAAAGCTGGATGTTTTCACCACTCTCTTCTCTCTTAAAAAGGATCCACACAGCCCCTCATGTTTGTGGCTTCTGAATGTAAGTCACATGCAAGCATGACTACCCCAGCATTTAGGTCATATGTCTGCCCCTTATCTACAAGGTAAGCTGGACTGGCAGGGCCAGCCTTCTACCACGGTGAGGTGGGATTCATACACGAGATAAAAGCCCCATGTAATGATGCTGATCCAAATCAGCCTGTGGGTCACAGCGTGCCAGCATCCACTGCACTTTGCAAAACTACATGTCATTGTCTTCCACCATAAACCAGTCCCTTCTGGTTTCTTCTAGACCAGGGCATGCCATCGTCATTCTCCCAGTCACTAGTCCAGAAACTTGGTAGCTGGACTTGGTTCCTTCTTCTGCCTGAGCATCAGCCCATTTCCAAGTCATAACCATACTGACTCCTAAATGTCTTGTCATTTGCCTCAATTCTGCATTTCCCTGTGACCTCTCACCTGAGGACAGCAACACCTTTCTAGTGGCTCCCAGCCTCAGGCTGCCCCACACCAGCTCTTCCTCCCTATCATGCCTGGTAATATTTGGTCAAGTTCCATCCCTCTCATGTAAAAGCTCTTGGGGGGTCCCCACTGCCTTCATGAGAAAATTCAATCCCCTGGATCCTTTGGTAATAATTTATATATTTTTTTGGACCCTCATACATTGAATACTCTATTAATATTATTATTCTCTAACAGAAGAATAAACGTAGCTACAGGTACTGAATACACACTAGATATGCCATGCTAGATAATCCTCATTGTCCCTGGAGGTAGGTGCCATTTTACAGAGGAAGAAACAGGCAAGCAATCATAATGGCAGCCCAGCATTCAAACACAGATCTCAATCTCAAGCCTTCAATCAGACATGTGTTTACTCTGTCTTCACTGAACTGCTTGCAGCTGTTTGCACAAGATGTGCTCTCTGTCACTTCTGTTAACTTGACTATTCCTTTCTTCCTGCTTCAAATGGCGCCCTGCTTTGTTTCCCTACCCAAGTGTTACTTTGCTGCCTCCTCTGAGGATCCTTTCCCAGTCTCCCACCTCGTCATCACCAAGTGTGCATGCTAAACCCTCCATCAGCACCCAAATCCTTCCTAGCACCACTATTCCCTGATGGTCCATGAGAGCTGAGAGCAGGGACAGCGTCCTGTTCTGTCAGTGGGCATGCTGAACGAATCAGACTGTCCTCTAAAACACTCAATAGTGCATATCTCATTCTAGGGTTGTAGCATGGTCTTGATAGCTCTTGCTGCCACACACAAGCCTGGACTGGCACCAGTACGGGAATGTGCAGGCCAACTTCCCCAAAGAGTAATAAGCAGGTTGGTGGGTGGACAGCCACCCTCTTGTTCCATTAGCCTTCCCACCCTCTTGTTCCATTAGCCATGACTCGGAAGAAAATATGGCCCCTGCTGTGCTAAGTATTATCCCCACTTTTCACACTTGAGAAGATGCCTCCTAGAGCACTTTTAATGGGCCATCTCCTGGCTGGCTAGATTCTAAAAAATCATGTATTTTATTGCTCCAAAGAATTTACATATTTCATCCTTTAAGCCTTACTTTGAGAGGAAGATAGATGGTTTCTGAGAGAGTAAGGCTGGGGTGGAGCAGGAATTCTGTGTCATTTAAATGAAAAGTCAGAGTTACACTCTCTCATCCTGGGTTCCTTCACTGCACAGTGAAGGGAAGGTGACTGGGGTGGGCTCCCAGTTCCTAATGGCTCAGTGCTAAGCTTCCAAGCGAGAGTGTTTACCTTCTTTCTGCCTATAAGATCCACCTCATAACTTTTTCTTCGTCTCACATCATACTAAGATTTTCCTTAAACGATGTCAGCCTGGCTATTGATAAAGTTGGCATGAAGGTGAAGGGTCAGTGACCATCACTGCTTCTAGCTTCAAAGCATTTCAGAAAAAGGGCACTCTGGCTCTGCGTGGTAAGAAGCTGCCTAGCTAGAAAGCCCCCGATCAGGTGTCCTGCACATGGAAGGCCCGTGCAGCTGGCCCAGCCACCTCATAGGGGCCGTCCAAAGGTGCCAGTGCTCATCTTATTAGTTCATGCACTCCTCTTGCTACAATGAAATGTATAAATATTTGTGAACTGTCTAACCCATTTTTTTTTGCCAGGACAGGGTAATATAAGTCAATACTACATTTCCTAAAGATTAGCAGAAACTTAGGATTATGATAAGCAAATACGACTTGTCCCATGTTGGACTGCTTGAAACCTAGGTCATAATGTTTCTTACAAGAACCACTTGTCAAATTTTCCCGCAGAGTGAGGTCTCAGGAGCCTGGCACGTACCTGTGGGGACGGTGCCCCGGGCTTGGCTGGTGGCCGGCTGGGCTGTGTGCCGCAGACAACTGCCCACTGGGGGGGCGGCTGCCTGGTGCTGGGCCTGGGGTGTGGTGAGGGGAAGGGCCGGCCTCGTGGCAGTGGCTGGGCTGCTCAGGCTTCCACCACCTGGGTGGATGGTTGTGGCCATCCCTTTGGCCAGTGGAGACCCTCCAACATTATTCCGGGGTGCCCCAGCCCCTCCTACCGGAGCCCTGAGGAAATAAAGCAGAATCCAGTCAGGTGAAGTCACAGATGAAACCACACAATATAGGCCATCAATAAAGGCCCATTCATACCTTCTGGCTGTGAGAGGTGAAGCCACATAGCCCAGGGCATAAACACTAAAACAATGCTGAGATAATCCCCTAAGCGATGCCCAGAGCTCAAACTTGGCAGTGGGGGACCCTTTGTAAAACCTTCATGGGGGTTCACTTTCAATATAAATAGTTAAGAAACAGCAAAAGAACCCTAAGAACCAGTGATGATCCCAATCAATTAAATATTTTGTACCAGAACTACTGCCTTGATTCATTTTAGTAAACAGCTGGGTCTGTCCCCAATTACATCCAGAAAGAGTGACTGAGCTGGCCACAGCCAAGGCTTGGACACATCTGGCATGTGGTGGGATGGCAAGGACCCATCTCCCTCTGGACATGGCCACTTTCTTGTTTCTGCTGGCTTCTGGGAAAGAGCACAGACAAACCACATCCTTCTGAGAGATGTCAGGGAACTTGCAGTTTCATACCAGAAATAGATGCCCTTTCACCTCAGAGTTTCCAGATGAAATGAGTTTCCAGTGTTTAAGAAATACAAGAGAAACACAGCCACTCTGAAAATGGGCTTTAGCCCTTTGACCTCTGAGTACTTGCACCAAACTCACGCACTGGCAGTGAGCATGAAAGATATGGCAGAATCTGGGAACTCGGAAGCTGCTCTGGGTTCAGTTTCAGGGATCAAATGTCTTCCATTTGTTTAAGATCTGGGTAAACTCCCCTTATGTCCTCTCAGAGTCTCATTCATGAGGGTCAGAACAGGCACTGCCAGGCCCGTCACCAGGTGGGGTGCTTCACTCCTTGAGACTCAGTACCACTGGGCCATGACTTCGGTCAGGGATGGCCTGAGCCACCACTAAGTCAGGGCTTCCGTGAGAAGAAAGGCCTCCTGGAAAAGGACTCAGCTGTCGAGGGACCTACAGCACCTTTCTTTCTTAGCCCCTATAGCTGCCATGAAATTAGCCTCTAGCAAGGAACTCCATCAGTGAGCCAGTCAAAGCCATGAATTTTTTTTAAAAATTCACATCAGCTACCTGTTGAACTCACTTTTACCCTAGGGAAAAAACTGTAAAAATTGAATAAAGTGGGCTCACAAATTATGGGTCTTTCCAAGAAGGGCCATCAGATGCTGTGACAAGCAAGCCTATGTCATGGCCAGCACTGCTCCTCTGGGTGCCCTGGAAAGTATGAATCAGTCTAGTGATCAGTGCAAGGTCTAGGCATTATTTGTTTATTTTAATGGCAGTCTTTTCCCCGAGAGAGAAGGAATCCAGGGCTGTGCCCAGGAACGGTTTCCACAACTGAGACTGACAAATGAAATCAACAGTGGACCCCTTATCTTAATGGAAAAATCTCAGACAACTCCAGGTAACCTCTTGAGCAAAACTTTTAATTCCATTATCTGTTTTATAAAAATGATATAACAGGAAATCTGTAAATGACAGGAAAGCACAAGAAGAAAAATTTGAATTACTCTTAATACCATCACTCAATAACAACTGTTAGCTTTTGAGAATATGTTTTTCCCTTGTGTATATACATAGGTGTGTGAGTTTTATGTATACCAGGTTTATGTGTGTGACACACACACACACACACACACACACACACCAGTTGTACAGACACTGTATGCACAGGCACAGGTACATGTGTGCACACACACACAAGATCTCACTCTCCTGGGGACCTTCCAATTTCACTTTGTGCTGCTGCCCTGAGTCCAGCTCATTCTGCTGGCATCTTCTCCCCTCACAGCCAGTGCCTGCTGAAGGAATGACAAGCAAAACCTAATTCGTAAGGTGAAAAGCTGGCCATGTAGAACCCTTGCTCAAGGGGAGTTCTGAGCTCACGGGGCAAAACCTTGTGGGCAGGGGCACCCTTGCTGACTTCTGGACTGTGTTTTTGGCTTGCCCAGACCACAGCATGATTTTCAGGCAGTAACCAGTTGCAGGGGAATGTGGGTAGTGTGTTCCCCCCTCTTCCAGGCAGCGACACCTGCCTCACCTGGAGACGGGAGTCACGTAGTTTCCTGGGAACACCCCAGACAGCCCAGTCCTCAAGGATGTCCCCTTGAACCAGCCGTCCTGACACTTCTCTAGGACGCGGTACATCTCGCCCTTTCGCAGCTCCAGCTCGTCGTTCTTCTGGGGCTTGTAAGCATAGAGCGCCAAGTACCTATAGGCAGAAGAGTAGGGCCAAGGATAAATGATGGCTGGGAGGGGTGGTTATAGGCCATCTTGTATCACCTGGGTCACATGTGGGCTCATCTTTGGATGAACCCAACCTAAAAAGGGACTAGCTGATGCCTGTGGGGGCTTGTGCACACCGTGCCCAACCTACTCTTTGTGATAAACCATGGTGCAGGGAAGGCGGTGTACTCAGCACTGCTATTGCACACCTAGAGAACCAGGTCCTGAGAGGTACATGCAGGAAGGAGAAAGACTTTGCCTCTTGTGCCTAAAACCCAGGTCACCCCACAGCCCTGCAGTGGCTGACCTGGGCAGGCAGGTATGTGATACCACCTTCCAGTCCTACAGCTCAGTGAGCCTCCATGACTCATCCAAGGCTGAGGGATATGCCAGAGGATGTGCCAGAACAAGACCACAGGTCTTTGGGCCCCAATTTTTTCTTCTACTCTGCATAATATTTCTAAAGCCTGATGTTCTGAGCAAGAGAAAACTAAGAATGAAGCAGGTAAGTCTTGGGCTGGGTTCCCTCATTTCATCTAACTGGGTCCTGGCTTAACCTGCCTGGTGCATTCAATCAGTCTGAGCTGGAAGATACCTCAAAGGTCCTTTTAGATAAAAAGAAGTCTAGTTAGGGAATTATTGGTTGCATTCTTCCTTGTAATATTTGTGCCATGGCTAATTATTTAAATTCTACTTTTCTTTTAAGCCTATCTGAATACAAATGAAGAACAAACTCAGTGGTGTAAATCCTGGCCTAGGGTTTAGAAGTTGTGCCCGTAACAGCCTATGATCCTAGTGACCCATATCACTAGGTATTTGACAACCTCAATATACAACCCCACAGGGCAGTTGCAAGGACTGGATACTTGTAAAATGCTTTGCTACTGTGGGCGTTTGGGTAGGTTGGTTTTAAATTGATAGAGAGAACCATATCAGGCAACTATGTTGTTCACAAGAGGCAGGAGGAAGGCTGATGAGGCTTCAGCTCAATGAGAAATAAAAGATGATTTTTAAAGAAATGTCATCTCTTGGATCTTCTACCAGGATGGATGGCTGGGTGGGTATGTTGACCCTTCCCAGGACTGTAGGCTCTAGGGGCTGGAGGACATTCACAGGTCTCTGGGGATCTGAGGAGGGTCATAGACCCCCAGAACACCCTTCTGACCCTGGGAAGGGCCTTCTCAGTATGTGAATACAGAAATGAGACATGACTCACTAGGGTTCAAGCAAGAAGAAAGGAGGACCTGAGTCTCAGAGGGCCAGTGAGGAACATGCTAGAACAGAATGAGAACCTGTAAAGATGTCTTGGCCCTAACATAAAGTAAGGGAAAATAAGATAAAACAACATAAAACCTGCCACCCCTTTCTAATCCCTGACCCTAAACACTACAAGTGCCTCTGTTTCAGTCAGTGGAAGCCTTGACTGGTTTATTTCCTTTCTTTACAGGTTGGCACCCTCCCCCCTTCCCTTAGGGATAAAAGGATGGCTTACATCTTTATTTCTCTCTGTTTGAAAAGATAAACATTGGCAACTAGCAAGGACTCTGGGCTTCAGAGAGGATAAAGGAAGCCATCACCGGAGGGGACACTCTTGCCTATCATGGGCGAAAAGATTCAGGTTTTCAGCGCAATGCCTGGGTGACAAAGAGAACCCAGGAAATCATCTGTCTGTTTTCACATCTGATGACTCACAGGAGCTCTTTGATGGTGACAGAGGAATGACCACAAACAGGAAAGTCACATGACAACTGCATTTGCGCCAGGGAAGCCTGCATGCTCTTTAACCACTTGGGGGCGGGCAGCCTCACGTGGGGAGTTGCAGCTTGGGCTTGGGCAAGGGCAGGCTGAAAACAAGGGGAAAGGGGAAGTGCAGGCTGGGGCCTTGGGAGGCTTGGAAACAATGACAGGGATGCACACCTTTTTGGGCCTGCTCCCAAGCAAAGGTAACTGAAGCATAAATCCTGTTTGTTTGCTTCCTTCCATCTCTTCATGATGTGAGAACAATCTTTTCGATTCTGTGGCCAGTGAATACACAGTGGCCAGGAGCACAGTGCCAAGCTGGGGGTGCTGTCTCCTTGGGATGTGTGTGTATACAACATGGACCTCAGCAAACAATCACATTGGTCAAGGAGGGAGGAACTGCATGCTGCCTTTGTTCCCTTCATGACAGGCACTGGGCTCACATCTCAGCTTGGCCAACAGGGCGGGGCACCCACATCTATTGCACCCACTCCTGGGGCCTGTGCAGAGCCTGGAGGCCCATACAAAGTAGTGACGCCACCACATGAGGCCCACCACTGGCCTGTGCCCTACCAGCTGCCTCCTCAACCTTCAGGCCCAGGAGGAGACCAAGTCCCATGTGTCTTGGGCACAACCTCCTCCTCACCCTGGCCCACTGGCTGTCCGAGGACTGGGCCAGTGGGCCATCACCTAGTGTCTTGGGGTGGGGCTTCATGGTTTTCTGCCCACTTGGACACTGCCTGATGGAAGATCCCTTTTCCAAAGGTCGTTTTCACACACAGAGGTTCAAGGTTGGCTGAGCTCCTCAAGGAGGGCACCATGTTGGAGAGTTTAAATGCCTTGCTCTTCCACTCTTATCTCCCCACCTGTGGGGAAGAATCCTGAGCAGTTAAATCTTCCTATGAGAGGAAGTGGCAGATCATCCTGTCCTCAGCTGGGATCCTGGCAAGAGGCAGCCACCTGCTACCCTGTGGCACATCTACCTCCTAAGGAGGGTGATGGCCAGTGCAGAGGGAGCCCAGTTCAGCCCAGAGGAAGGGGACTACATGTATGCATCTCTAGCTGGGGTTCCCAGAAAACCTTGGCTCAGGGAAGCTCTACACCAAGGTGTCCCCCAAATATTCTAAATTTGCACTGACTTTCCCCTCTATCTGGGGCTCTCATCTCTCACCCTGCTGTCCTCCACTCCCTACTATACTATATGCTCCACAAGGATAGAGATTTTTGTATGTTTTTTTCACTGCTGTATGCCCAGGACCAGAATGCGTCTGGTACATAGTATACTCCAAATAATACTTGTTAAAAGAACAATAAAATAGGGGCTCTGGTTTTGAGACTCTGATGAAGACTGCTGAAGGAAAGTGTGTGTGTCTATGTGTGTATCTGCATGTGTGTGGGCATGTACTGAAACTGTCTCATATGGCCCCAAAGTCTGCCGGCTGACCTTGAACACAAAAACAAGCACAGAACAAACAGGTACCAGTTTTCCTCATTCAGGAAGTCCATTCAGTATGGAGTTGGGAGGACTGTGCCAGGAGGGGTGGGCACCATGGAGAGGCAAGAAAGGGCAGAAAAGACAGGGCTGCAGGCTGTGGGTATCTAAACAGTGAGGAGAGGAATGAAAAGGAGAAGCAGAGGGTATACAACAGGGCAAGATGGCAGAGAGAGCTGAGTCCAACCAGGAGAGAGCTGAGCTGCCCTGGAAGAACCTGGATAGACAGAAGCAAGCAGAGAAGGCAGTGAGCCGGGGGAGAGAGGGAAACAACTGAGGCACAAGGCATGCGAAGGGGTGAGAGGTGAGTCAAAGAGGGAAGTAGAAACTGGAGTCAAAAAACTTCTATTAACAGAGTTTCCAAACCAGCTAGTCCAGCCCTTGGGGGGTGAAGGAGCCATCTAAACAGGGCACTGTGGACGGCCTAGACAAAGGTAGCTTTGATGGGATGGGGGGACTTTCTCTTTGCTCTTTAATCTATCTTTGAAGCTCCTGGGTCAAGGATGACTTCCATGTGCCACCTGCACTGTCCATCTGCTCAGTGGAGTTTGAAGCTATGGAGGGAGGGGGGGCAGGGGACACCTGCCCAATTGTGAGCTGGCCCTGCCAGAGAGAGGATAGACCCCAGGCGAGTGTGTAAGGTTCATGTTGGCACAGCAGCCCAAGGACCAGGACCTGCACTTGCCCACACCTGGCTCAGTGAGTGATGTCCATTATCACCCAACCTCCACAGCAGGAGTTGGATACACACCCGATTTAAAAAAGAAAGCAATGTTACCAAGTGTGACAAACACTCCATGAACCATATGAACTGCCTGGTAGTGATGTTTGTGATCTTGGGGGACTAGACCTCAAATAATTGAAATTTAATTGTCTTTAGGGAAGGAGCCGATTATCCTTCCCTCAACATTTGAGGATCCCCATGCCATTTAGTGGAACAAAGACTTTGCATTCACTTCTTAGCACAAAAGGGGAGTTGAAATGAAAAAAAAAAAGAAAAATGAAGAAAAATTTTAGATTATGAGCTTCAAGCTATCCTGATTAAGACTTTTAAGTCAGAAAAGTCTTCTTTCAAAATTCCATTTTTATTTTAGAGAAACACAAGACATGGGTCCGGTGAAATAATAAAAGCAGGAAAATGAGCAACCTAGAGGTGAACATGGCTAAACACTGCTGGTCCACCGAGCGGGGACACCAGTGCCTTCCCCACTGCTGGAATCACGTCCTCTGGCACAGGACACACTGAGAAACAGTGTCACTGCAGTTAGTTTGCAAACATAGACAGACTTGGATTTTATGCCACATCATGCCCCTTCACAGGGCAGGTCTGGATTCTTAACAGTGGGAAGTCAATATTCCTTTCATGGTTTCATGTATTCTACTCAATAAATGCTCAGTGACACAGACACCCCTTGGATGCTAACAATGGGCAGTACAAAGAATGTCATTTCCAGGGATGCCATCACCCCCAAGGGAATGACACACCCTCCCCTTCAAAACACAGCTCTAAACTCTAAATTGTCCCTCACAAACTCTAATGGTATCTTATTTCTAAGTAGCTCATATCTGTGCCTAAGAACAGTTGTGCAGAGCTCCACCCCCACCACAGGCATGTGGGCCACTGGCTAAGGAAGGACAGGGCAGAAGCACAGAGAACTGGCATCTTTCAGGTGCCAACCTCTCCCAGGGCCTTGCCTAAGCCCCACATGAACTCTGAGGCTGGGATTACCCCTTATTTCACAGTTGAGGAAACTAAGGGTCAGAAAGGTTGAGAATCTGTGTTTCAGCAACAAGTTAGAAGCAGATGGGGCTCTGTGGCCACAGGGACAGGACAAGGCACTGTGAGAGGCTGTGGAGGAGGCTGGCAGGCCCTGCTGAGGTCGGCCTGAAGGTGAGGCTGAGTTCCGGGGTCAGGGAGCCCGTGTGGTCCCCTGCATCAAGAGGTGCTGCACTGGTTTGCACAGGGCACTGATGCATTTGCTCTCCTCATCTTTACTTCAAATTTGTGTTGTTGATGAGTAATATCTCCTCTGGTCTCAATACTTCAAGTCTGGCCTCTAGGTGTGCGTTGCTGGGGGAACTGGAATGCAAATAAATCTGACTTCACCTTGAAAAATCTCTGCCCCTCCCACTTATATTTCCTTTGGGTGTCTCAGAGAGAAAACCAGAAGCAGATGGCTCTGTGGGTCATTTTGCTGCACGTGTGCCTGCAGATCTGGCATGTGGCTCGTGCTGGGGAGGGGCGCTGGCCTGGGGTGGGGGAATATGTCATTCAGCATCTGCTTTCTTTAGGAATGACCCAAGAAAAAGCATGGATGGATCACACTTGAACAGAGGATGGCCCAGCCCACTGTCAGCCTGATGCCTGCAGGCCTCCTGGTCCCTGCTTTATGCACCAGACAGCCACAGCAGTGCTACCTTGTCACTCCCTCTCCACCCATGTCCCCTCTGCTGCACTCAGCCAGAATTGCATTGCTGACAGTCTCTGAGCGAGCTGGATGGCACCTTCTATGCTCAGAGCTGCAGGCTGGTCCTCATGGAGCCTGCTGGGGCCTCGCACGCCTGGCATGAAATAGGCAGTGCCTGCATGGTCCTCTTCCTCATGGTTCCCAGGGCCCCATTCTCACTCCTTATTCCTTCAAAAGGCCTCTTCAGCTCAAAACAAGCTTCCACAGATGGCTCGGTCATCTCAAAAACACATATAGATCAGCCAGGGGCTGCTGCTTGAGGCCCCAATTTCACCTCTGTGGATTCACTTACAAAAGCTGGTACTAGCATTAAAATTTTTTAAAAAAGGGGGTGCCTGGGTGGCTCAGTTGGTTAAGTGGCCAACTTTGGCTCAGGTCATGATCTCACAGTCTGTGGGTTCGAGCCCCGTGTTGGGTTCTGTGCTGACACCTCAGAGCCTGGAGCCTGCTTCAGATTCTGTGTTTCTCTCTCTCTCTCTCCCCCTCCCACCTGTCTCTCTCTCTCAAAAATGAATAAAACATTAAAAAATATTTTTTAAAGCTGGTACTAAAAATAAGGTAATAGTAGGAAATTTGGTTTTTTCTTCCCCACTGTCTTGTAGACTATATGGGGCTTTCAAGCTGTAAGGTGCCCCCTCCACCAGCCTGAAGCAGTCCTGAAAGTGTGAGCCTGGGATAGAGGGTCAGGCCCCATGCCCCCTCCCTGGGTGCCCTTGCATGGATGGTGTACACACAGAAGCGGCCAACTGCTGTGGCCACTCTGCCTGGCATCATGCTTTTACAAGCAGCCTATGGGATATTTCCGAGGACACCAATCACTCACCCATATTACTTGCTCATTTCTACAGCAAGATGTTCACTTGTGTTAATTATCTACATAGTTCTCTTCAGCTCTAATCAAGGAGTGAACTGAAGTATTTTAGTGCCTTCATTAATTTCACACCCTTTCTCCTCTATATGATGGTTTGCTCATGTTTCTTCTAGAATAAGTAAAAGATTCCTTTCAATTATTCCTGTTGAAGTGTTTGCTCCTGTTCTCCTGGATACCAGGGTCACACTAGCTGACATGTGCCCACACATTGATGGTTCCATTCAATGGATGTCTACTGAATGATAGCCAGGTGCAGCCAGGTGGTGGAGAAGCCTGCCCCAGGAGCACCCACTCTGGGGAAGGGGGAGACAACACAGGTGCATGTCAGGGCCTGCACAGGATGTTATAGGGTCTGGGACGGGCACTGCCCAGGCTCAGAAAGCCAAGTAAGTCTTCCTGAAGGAGGTGGCAGCTGAGCTGGGGAGGGGTGAGCTGATGCAGGGCTGTGGACAGGGCTGACTCCCTGGGTGCAGATGTTCAGAGGGAGAGAATGGGGAGCATTTGGGGAACTGTCATGAGGCCATGAAGTGACCAGCCCCTCACCCAGGCCTTCCAGTGGTTCTGATTTCCCAGGAACCGCAGGCAGCTGGCACTCCATTGGATGAGGTATCGGCTGCAGCCCAGAAGGAAGGAGCTGGGAGTGGCTTGGCTGCCAGTCCCGTGTGGGAGCTGGCATCCTTCCCACACTGAGCTCACAGAAAACTGGTCTGCAGAGGCATTTGTGCAGTGACCCACAAAAGGAAGTCCTGGACCAGCAGCAAAAGCATCACCTAGGGACTTGTTAGAGAGGTACATTCTGGGGCCTCACTCCAGAGCTACTAGGGTAAGACCCAGCAATCTGTTTCAACAAGCCCTCCAGCTACTTCTGCTACATTCTGAAGTTAAAGACCCACCTATGTACTGTGTCTGGTGATGTCCAGTCAAGGTCTACACTCAAGGGCTATGGCACCATCTCCCAGAGTGGGCCACAGGCTGCTGATGGCTCACCATAATGGTCCTCAGTGGGAATTTCCCAGCCATGTGCAGCTGCACTAGAGACTGTGTCTCTCCCAGGGGTCACCTGAAGCCCACATGGGCTCGCTTCATCTTGGGAAAACTAAGGTCTATTCAGGCTCTAGAGTTGCCCTGAGGATCACCAGGCTTCCCTTCCAGCACAGCTCAGCCCCCGCTTCCTCACAGGCATGGCTCCTGAGAGCAGCCATCAATGGGCCTTAGCCTCAGAGTCTGCTTCCAGGAAATCCAATCCAGACAAGGCTGCTGCTGCTTGGGGACCCTACATTCCCCTGGGCTTAAGGCCAGCTCATAGGGGCAGGTCTTTCTGTCCACTGCAGGTGGCCCTGCCGGCACCTTTGCAAATCTCCAATTCTGCCCGCCAAGCCTTCTACTCTGCTCTAGAGAATTCTCTCAAGATGGTTCTTGTGCTTTTCCCACATACGTTGCTCACCATTCGATAGTGCTGCTCACCCTCAGGCAGGGCTGCGGGCAGGGGCACCTTATCCATACCCTGAGGGCAGGTGCTATGACTATCTGGAATCACTGTCTGAAATACTGAGCACTGCCACAGAAGGCTGGCTGGTGGGTTCACCCCTTCCAGGCCTTTGCCCCACTTCAGCAGGGACTTAGGTTACCAGATCCTGGTATATTAAATTCACACTAATCAAGCCCATCACAGATTGAAGCCCAGAACCACCCTCTGTGTTACAGATTTGTGGTGGGGCCTGGTCTGGTCACCAGTTCCTTTACCAACATACGGAACATGGTGGCTGTGTAGTCATTAGAAGGTAGGCTCAGCGACTTCTCGACGCTCAGGACAAATAGGTGGGTCACAAGGAGAATTACGCCTATGAGATTGCGTCCACCACAAACGGATCTGGTGGGGACAGCTTTGACCCCCCCCCCCCCACACCACCAGGTACAAGGTGCCTCCTGCTGCCTGTTGTCCCTTTGGGTTTCCTTTCTCCAGTCTGCAGGCAACCCCCAGTCCCTCTGCTCCACCCCTTGGTCTTTCTCTGGCCCCCACAACAAGACTCCCAGACCTCACAGGTGGCATGCAGATTGTCACACACTTCAAGAGGCTCTTGGTTTTCTCCCAGGGATGAACTGTACCCATCTGTCTGTGGAGGTTTCATTCCCAGATGGCAAGCTGCACTCGGGACCCTGAGCGAGGCTCTCAGAACCCACTGCCATGCTCTGGGGTAAGGCAGATAGACAGAAGGCCTATTAATGTCTCAGGGCAGAGCAGGGATGGAAGGAGAGGGAGGTCACTCCATGCTCTGCACCACATTAAAAAGCCCTCCACAATATGGAAGATCTGTGCATGGTTGAAACCTCCAGTCTGTATTCACAACTCTTGGGGAGTAATATTCTTGGACGGTATTAATAACCTTTTGGGTCTCAAAGACAGAGCAGCTTTCTTGGTGGCTGATCTGATGTGTAAGAGCTGGGGGCTTTAGGCCAATACCAGAAGCACTCTGTACCCATGATGAGGAAGGTTTTGGTCATCAGAACACATCCAAAATTATAGGGAGCCTGTGTGCCAGGCATTCATCTGGGGGGACACCTGGGGCTTGTTCTTGAAGAGCTCACTGTGTCCTGCCTCTCATTTAGGCAACCACATTAGGGAATAAGAGTCTCCTGTGGATACCGGTCAACTTCCTCAGGGACAGGGCCCTGCATCTAGTTCTTCGGAAAAAGCAAGGCTATCACTACCCATCCTGTCCTATATGCTTCTTTGCTCCCAGGTTTGAGTGGAAGCCACTGGAGCTTATCTAGGACAGCAGGTCAGAAGAAGAGCATGTCTTCTGTCTAGTGCTGGTGAAAACTTGAATTTTGGCCAAAGACACCTAAATGTAGCTCATTAATCTACATTCCCCTCAGGACACTAGGTACAAAATAGGTACATCTTAATGTCCTTTTGTTTAGTTGGTTGTGGTAATGATGCAATCAGAGCAGTGGGCAGATAAAGGGAGATGTTCAAGGATTTCCAATCTGCCACCAAGTAAAGACAAACATTTTGATTGGGTGTAAAGAGGTAGCTGAACATGTTCCAGTATATTTACACCTTTAGGAGACCTTTTGAAGCTCAGCAACTTGCTTTTTTCAAAAGGCTTTTTTTTTTTTTTGGCTTGGAATACCTTTTGTTCTGCAATAATGCAGGTTCTAAGTGTCCCTTTGACCTTCGTCAGATCTGTGGAACGTTCTATTTCACCATATTGTTTGCCAAATTCATATTCTCCACCTCAAAAGATTCATTCGAGTAACTGAGCTCATTGCCAAATAAAAGAGTAGAAGGCAGTCTAATTTTTCAGAACTATTTAAATGGGGAATTTTTTAAACTGCACGTATCTCTTAAGAGCTGTAATTTAACAAGAGCAAATCTTCTAAACAAGATAAGCATCTTGCTTCCTGGCAATGATTCATCTGGTTATATTTGGGGATGATATGCAGCTGCTATGATATAAGCTACCATAACTGTAGGGCAGTTGTGGCTGTTCAAATATTGAGTTACTTCTGAACACGTGGTGACTAGCTACTTCGCCATGCTCACAAGACCACCCGCAGCTCTGGCCCCCTCCACCCTCCAGAGCCCTCCTCCTCCCCCCCCCCCCCCACCCAATACACACCTTCTCATGGGCCTCCAGGGTCTTCTCCATGCTATGGCTGGTCCTTTCCTGATTGGCCTGTGCCATCAAATATTTTGAATATCACCCTGCTTATAAATGTCCTGGAGACACTGACATGAAAGAACCAGCTAGACTTTGTTTTCCATACTCTCTTATCAGCAGTGTTACTGATGCACATAACTAGACTGATTGGCTGGTAACAATTTAGAAAACCTATGGAAACCACATGTTTATATGCTAGCAGAGGTGGGAGGGAGGTGCTGAAGGCACAGGACCCCAAAAACATAAATGGCAGCTCACACGTTGAGGGGCAGCTGGACTTTGGGAGCTGTGCCTTGCTGTTCAGCCGCTGGGGCGGGTCCGGCCGAGGAGGAGGAGGAGTCCTGGAAACACACAAGAGACAGGAGTGAGTTGACAGGAGGCTCTTGCCTCAAGAAAGAGAAAAGCATGATCAGGCTGGAGTCCAGAGTCACCTGTTCTCCCCTCACTGGCCTGACCCTCCAGCCTCTAAAATTCTCAGGTTCCACTTGCCTGGGTTGTTTGTCAATAACTTTTTTTTCAGCTCATTGAAGGGAGCTTAGCAGCCACTGACACTCTTCCAAAAGCAGCTTCCAAGTGCCTTCCGGGAGCGGCTTGGAAAGTCACTCTTCCAGCCTGCATCTGGGTTGGGCAGCATCGCACTGTGTTTAACATGGAAGAAGGCAGTGGAGGGAGGCCTGTTTTTATTCTTAGAACTTGAATTACTTGTTCTTGTGTTTGTCCAAAAAAACCCAGACAAAGCATGAGCTTATTTAAAAGCTGCTTTCCCAGGAGAAGATTAACCCCTAAGGAAAACTGATCCTTTGGCAGTGACAGGGGACAGGCATCAGGAGAACAAGCATCTCCCACATCAGACTCCAGGACCTCAAGGCTCCAAGGGTTTATTATGTGGGGATATGGCTGGAGGGGTGGTCCACTTTGAGATGCTTCCTGTTTAGCCTGTGGTGCATGTTAAACCCACTGAGGGAAGGAGTTAAGGGCCAAAAGAGGGATCCGGGCCACAAAATGATCTTGCTGAGGTGATTTCTGCACAGAGAATCCCACAGACCTAGCCATAGGGGCAATACTGTCCCAAGCCCCTCATCACTCACCTTGCCCCTCCTGCCCCAGCCCTCCCCAGGGAAGCACGCTTCTTCCTGGTCAGAGGTATCAGATGCCACAAGGAGTTAAACAACGTACCCCCAAAAGAAATGCCTAAGCCATAGCCCCTGATATCTGTGAAGGTGACCTTGTTTGGAATAAAGGTCTTTGCAAATACAGTATAAGGTAGGGGTCCTGAGATGAAATGACCTTTTATTACAGTGGGCCCTAATTCCAGTGACGAGTGTCCTTATAAGAGACAGAAGAGGAGAAGAGAGACACCCAGAGGGGAAGCAAGGCCATGTGAAGACAGAAGCTGATAGCAGAGTGATGTAAGGAATCCAGGCAGCTGCCAGAAGCTGGGAGAGATTCTCCTTCAGTCTCCAGAAGCAACCAATCCTTGCAACACCTTAATTTTGACCTTCTGACCTCAGAACTGACAGAGAATAACTTCATGTTGCTTTGAGCCACATGTACCACTTTGTGGTACAGTTACAGCACTCCCAGGAAACTGACACAGATGGGGATGCCTATGGGTATCTGGAGGAGGGTGGCATCTATGCCCCTCAAAGTCAAGAGAGCCAGGGCTCTCCTCCCTTCCTTGAGGGTCCCCTCTAGGCTTCCCACCAAGGGACAGGACAGGGATCCTAGAGGAAACTGGATGCAGATGAACAGGGAGCCAGGCAGGCTTGAGCAGAACCCTCAGGAGCTGCTAGTGCCTTGGCAGAGGCAGGTGGGGAAGCAGGACACAGGGGGCTGCCCACGGCTCTGGCTGGCAATGATGGACATGTCACCACGTGTGGTCCTCAGATGGGTGAAGGTCACTAGAAGCGGAAATTACAAAAATGGAATGAGAGATGCACCTGGCACACATTCCAGGAAGGCAGAACAACCCTACCAGTCAAGTGACCACCACGTCCCTTGCATGCTTGCATGGAGGGGTGAGGGGAGCATTTCTCCTCAACCCCCTGACCAGTTCTGACCTTGCTCAGCTCCGTGTGCTCCCGGCGACCTGCCGCTACCCCTCTAGGCAGTCAGCTTCCCTCCTCTAGCAGGGACCAGGAAAGGTGCCAGAGACCACAGCACATCTGCAACCTCTAACAAGG
Source organism: Panthera onca (assembly GCF_046562875.1). Lineage (NCBI taxonomy): Eukaryota > Metazoa > Chordata > Mammalia > Carnivora > Felidae > Panthera > Panthera onca. The sequence continues at coordinate 89,024,566 of NC_138341.1, read as the reverse complement.
CAGAAAGGCTACTTCTTGTTTGGACAACGGGGTGCCTGGCAGAATGAAAACATGTAGGCAGGAGCACACCTTTCCTTGTGTCTCCCAGGTAACTCCAGGTCTCAAAGGACTTCCTATTCCTGCAAGAGGGAACTTGGATTTTCAAAGACAGCCCCTCCACAGATTGTGTCCCTGTGGCTGACGCACAGGCCGGCATTTCCAGAGTGCTGTATGGGAGCCAGGCTGAATAGAGGGAGACTTCTGCCTGCTCATCACACCTGCCCTCCCTTGGAAGGGAGACAGAGACCATCAAGGCTCAGGATTGTTTCCCTTTGGGATAGTTGTCAGTGGAGTTCACTGCAGCTGGCCAGACCGTCCTCCACAGAGCTTCAGGCAGGAGCCAGAGAGTGCCCTCCATGGGTGTGGTCACCCGGCTCCAGGCACCCCCAGAGTATGGAGGACCCGCAGCTCTCCTTGTATGGTCACGGGAGAAAGGTTAGGGCCCTTTACTCACTCACTGTAGCAGGTGTGGGGCAGGAGTGGCACCACATCGGAGGTAGTTGGCAGATGTTGGTATACATGTCCAGCGGCCAGCTCATCAACTGAGCAAGGTCACAACTGGTGAGTCAATGGGGAATGCCCCCCTTGCCCCTCATGCAGGCAGGGCAGTGTGTGACAGGCAGTCAAGTTGTAGAGTTGTTTTGCCTGGGTGGGTCATGTTCTAGGTGCTCACTGACCTCTGCTGATCACCCAACTTGTCAGGACTGGCTCAGGGCACAAACATGCCCTCTGACCCCAGTGTGGGGTTCACTGTGGGGGATAAGCATTGCACATGTCATGATAGATGTGGGGGTCCCAGAAAATGCAGCAACGTACTGCAGGGATGTCACCTGGGGGCCAGAGAGGGCTTTATAAGCAGTAGGCAGGCCTGTTCGGTGAGGTGGTGAGGGTTGCGCAGGTGAGGAAGGAGCACAGAGGCCTGCCCAGCAAAGGCTGAGAGAAGCAAGCTTGGCATGCTTGAAACACTGGACAGAAAGGAAAGGCTGGGGTGACAAGGGGGAAGCACCCAAGTGCTGTAGAGCCAGGCCATTCATGGCCCCCTGGGCCACTATGTGAATTCTGGTCTTTGCCTTGAGGGCAGAGATGCCCTGGAAGGTGATGGGAGGAGGGTGGTGAGAACAGACCTGCACTTTACAGGGGGACCACAATGTCTCAGCCATGCAGAATGCTGCCGAAAGGCCAAGTCAGTTGAAGGGCAGGAGGATCCCTTCAACATGGGGATGTAGGCATGCACATTGTGTTTATAGGGCTGGTGGCTGGTGTTGCTGGGTGACCCAGGTGGTTCATGCTCCCTGCCCCCACTTCCCAGGACACACACAAATGATGATATGGGTGTGTGCAGGATTCACATTCCCTGCAGCCCTCTGCCCCAGGCCCAAGCAGGTCGACCCTTGATCACTCCCTGCTATCCTGTTGTGTCATAAAGCAAATCCTGCTTGGCTGTGGCCCTTGTGACATGGCTGTGCAGTGTGGATGTCCTGAGTGGGGCTGCCCAGCTTACAAATTGGGGAAAGCAACTGGATGGGATAAGGAGCTTGTGGGCCAGAGCACTTCCTACACAGCCCCCCATCCTAATTTGGGCTTATGGACAAAGCTCAGTTCTGCAGAGGGAGGTGGGGGGGTGAGGGAGGAAGCCTGGTGACCCAGCAGTTTCCTGTTGGTAATGAATACAAAAACATCTGAACGAGGCAGAATGAAGGCACAGACAAGGATCTCACAGCCATGTTTTTTTATAATATGTAAAACCTGAACTATGAAGCAGCTCAAATGTCCCCCCATAGAGGCTTTGGTGGCAGATGATGGCATGGGCCCCACAGAGCCATATGATGGGAGGATGTGTAGGGTCCATCAAAAGATGCATGTATTGGGGCACCTGGGTGGTTCAATTGGTTATGCGTTGACTCTTGGTTTCAGCTCAGATTATGATATTGTGGTTTATGATCTGAGCCTGACAATGGGGTCTGTGCTGACAGCATGGAGCCTGCTTGGGATTCTTTCTCTCTTTCTCTCTCTCTCTCTCTCTCTCTCTCTCTCTCTCTCTCTCTCTCACCATCCTCTGCTTGTTGTGCTCTATCTCTCTGTCTCAAAATAAAGATTAATTTTTTTAATGTTTATTATTTTTCAGACAGAGAGATACAGAGAGCAAGTGGGGTAGGGGCAGAGCGAGAGAGAGAGAGAGAGAAACACAGAATCTGAAGCAGGCTCCAGGCTCTGAGCTGTAAGCACAGAGTCTGACGCAGGGCTCGAACCCACAAACCTGATCATGACCTGAGCCGAAGTTGGTTGCTTAACCGACTGAGCCACCCAGGTGCCCTGAAATAAATAAACATTAAAAACAAGATGCATGTATTTCCTTGAAAAAAGGTCTGGAAATGTATATATCAAATGATAATACTGGTAAGTACGGTATTTGGAATTTGGGGTAATTTTTTTAAAATCTGTAAGTTCAAGTTTTTCATTTTAATATCAATAAGTGGCCATGATTTTCTGATACATTTTCTGATACATATAAAAAGAATAACAGGGCTGGCTTAAGATCACACTCTGGTTGATGGTTATTCCATGCTTTCCTGGATTCCACACATGCCATCTTTGTAGCGATGCCAGGAGCCTTCAGATCGGCAGGGTGACCCTTCAAATTGCCCACCAGGTGACTATTGGCAGCAGCACGTAGGCGGAGGGCATCTGCTGGGCAACAGGAGCCACAAGGACACAAGGTAACTGACTTAGAGCCGAAACCCATGACCCTGCTTTCATCAACATGCCTCCTGTCCAAATAAACTCTCCTGAAACAGCTAAACCAGTCTAAACCAGCCCCTCACATGCAAAGCACTGCTGACCCAAAGTGGGGACAGCTCTGAGTCTTGCTGTGCCTGTAAAGCAACCTGCCTGGGGTCTCTACTGCCCAGTGTCCTTAAGGCACTCAAGCCAAAATCCAGCAGAAGGCAATAATGTCTGTGGCCAGGAGAGATGGAGAAGATTGACTTCCCCCTGCTGGGCAGTGGGGAAGGCTGGCTGGGAGTGTGGGCTGGGCAGGAGCTTGTGGCCTTGGGACTCCAGACCCCATCTTTGCTGGCATCTGCCAGCTCCTCTGGACCACACACAGGACACTCCATATGGCAGAGTGTCAAGAGGCCCAGGGAGACTATGGGGCTGCTCAGGCATGTGAAGCTACCTGAGATGCAGGACTGCACCTAAATAAAGCTGGAGGGGAAGGGCCTTCTGACAGCTTTGCTGGAAACCTGGCCTCCAGGTGAAACTTGGTATGTCTGATGCTACAAAGAAAATACATGGGATTGCACAGCAAACCATTATGTGGAGCTGGAATCGAGGTGTAGAGAGAGGTCACCCTTGTGAAAGTGTTTTTTCCCAAAGGTCAAGATGGAGAATAGCCAACACTGATGCTCTGCAGAGTGTGTGTTCCCATCTTGCTCCTCTATGCAGTGCAGCACAGGGCCCAAGGCAAAAGGCCTTTCGGGACATCTGCTGAGTAGTGGCTACACCAGGCAGGGATCTACCCTCAGGGACCTAAAAACTGAAAAGTGTGACTTTCTGATGAAGACGGGGTGTTCACCCATCCTGCTCTGAATCAGGCCTTTGTTTTTGTTACTACCAGTAGGAGGTGATGACAAATGTTGCTGGTGGCAGCAGGTGGACAGGGTGACCCCATTAACAGCCCAGCTGTGCACAACTAAGGACCACATGCCCAGCTGAGGAGAGCATAACCGATGAGATCGTGGTGCCTTTTTAGGAGCCTTGAGGGGTAGCCAGGGAGCTGCTAACCCCTGGGCAGGTATCACAGCATGAAAGGGGCTCTCCTTTAAGTGATTTTGATTAAAAATTCATGAGTACAATGCATCCCACCAGGTTCCGTATCATTAGCATCCTGCCAAGGCCCTGGGAGGCACCGTGCTGGTGAAGGCACTGCTACACCCTTACTGCATCACTCCCAGAACACACGGAACAAGCAGAGTTTAGTTTGAGGTAGATCTAACGCAACACTAGGGTGTCTTGTGCCCCTCGCCCTCTAGCTCTGACCATGCTGGATGGGGCTTTCTGGGCCTTAGGACTGGGGCCCGTTTCCTCCTGCCGAGAGCCATGTTGCTGATAACTGCTTTGATTTTTCATGGCTTAATTTTAAATGATTCTGGGCCTTAAGGGATTAGTGAAGCCTTGGCAGGAGTGAGAGAAATCAGGAAGGGATAAAAATAAGGAAGGAGAAGCAGTGACAGCCACTTTCAGATAAAAATAATTGGGAATGAGGCCCTCAAACAGATATTCTCCCTGTCTCCGAGGTCAGCAGGTGGACATCTCTGCCCTGACTTCATAGCCCAGCCCAGCCCTGTGTACCATGGAGCTGCACCACTGGTCTGTCACAAGGAAGGTCTTTGACTCTGATAAAGCAGGTTCATATCATACTCTTTTTGGATGACTCTATATCAGACAAAAGCTGGGGTTCATCCCAGGCAGGTGAGCACACGTCGATCTGGGGGAGCCAGCCAACAAGAGGATCCTTGGAGCCACTGACCCTACAGAATGTATGACTCCAGAAATCCCTTTGGACCTAATGTTCAAAAATACAGTCCACAAGCTTTTAACAGGAGGCAAGTATATGTGGGGTCAGCTGGCTGGGTCAGAGGTCAGAGGTGATGCCCCCATCAAATAAAACTGACCACAGTGTTAGCAAACAGGGGGATAGCATGCCAAGGAGCCTAGTAATGCTGCTCCCTGGTGCCACTCATACCCACTGCCCTCCAAGGATATGCATGGGTCAGGAGGCTGCAGCACAGGCAGGCTATGTAATCCTGCGATCAAGGCAAACTGCCCTTGATCTTCCAGGCCTCCTTTTCCCACTTATAAAAGACAGAGCCACCAAGACAGCACGGGTGAGTGGTTCATACACCTGTGGAACGGGCTACCACTTCTTGTGGTGGCCTGTATATCTCTGGCCTCTGCTGGTGGGAAGCCCAAGTGTCAGTTTCTGGCTGCAGTGTGGAGGCCATGGACCCCTGATTCCAAATTGTCAGGTTGTTACCAGACACAAGAGGCCCAGAGGTGCATTTTAATGGGGCCCCTAAGTGGTACTGGAAAACAGGCCATTTTATTTTCCTGCTGGGATTAGTAAGAGGGAAAAAGGGGGTCTGTGGTTGGCAGGCTGTATGGGGGCTCCAAGGCGCTTTCCTGGATACACTGGCACAGACTAATACCCTGAGAAAAACATCTCCTTGTTTTAATTTTTAATATGAGTCCAGAAAACACTGTCATCACCCCAAGGAGCAGTGAAATGAGCATGTTTTATTCATCACACACTACCACTCTCTAACACAGAGTGTAAATCAGACTCTTAGGAACATGCTTCCTAAAGAAAACTTTAGAATGAAACATTTTGGCCTGATTCTTCTGCTTGCCTCCAAAAAGAACCATAAACAGCTTGCAGGGCCAGAGGGTCCAGGGATGCCTCCCCACACCCTGGCCCAGGGGATTTGGGCTGGGGGGCCCAGCAGGGCTGGGAAGGGCAGGGGCCTGGGCTGGATGTGCTCGTGCTGATAGCTCGAGGTCAAGGGCCAAGGAGCTTGAACAAGATGGTCTGTCCCAGGAGAGAGAACGGGCCATGCTTTGTGCCCACATAACCTTCACTGCTCTCTTGTCGGCACTCAGGAATGCTGGCTGACTGCCCAGAATGGAGTCCTCAAGGAGGCCTCCATTCAACTCGAATACTGCCCCCTACCCATTCTCCTCCCTGCAGGAACTTGGATTTGCTCACCAGCATCTGACCCTAGCATCTCAGCTACTGACTCCAGGTCTTCATGGACAGGCCCCTCACTTAGTCTCCATGGTCTTCTCAGGGGTTGACAGACTCACCTGCCGCTCAAATCTGGCTATCCCCTGCTTTTGTAAATAAAGTGTTAATGGCATCCAACCATACCACCCATTTGCTGCTTTCACCCATAAGGGCCTAAGTGAGGAGCTGTGACAGAGATCACATTGCCCACAAAGTCTAAAATATTTATTATCTATCTGGCCCTTTACTGAAAAGAGTTTGCCAACCCCTGCTGTAGGTGTCTATAGTGAAAGGATGAACTTCCAGCGTCTGCTCTCATCTTATTGGATCAAAAAGCCACAGCTGTGCCAAAACCTCTTAACAAGGCATCCCAGAACATTCTTAACCAGAATGGCCAAAAAAGAGGGGTAGGATATTGGAGAACAGTATCCACAAAGTGGCTCTAGGTTAGGAGATAAAAATCAGCTTGCTTGATGGTCTCAACTGCAGGAAGGTACCAGGAGCTCCTGTGGACCAACCCGCCCCCCACTTCTTTGTGTGAGCCTGTAAGACCCAAGGCATCTTCATCCGGCTTTGCACAAAACGTATATTAGTCATATCCCAACAACCTATCTGTTCTGCCTTCAAACAGAAGGTGCCTCCTATATAGTGAGAAGCTGCAAGAGGGACAAGCTTTGAGAAACTCTTCTCAACTCTAATTCCGTGTGTCTGTCCATCCACACATGCTTCTGAAAGCCCCCTTCACAGAGGCTCCACACCAGGCACTAAGGGTGCAAAAGGGGCAAACATACCTGTCTTAGCGAAACTCACAGGCTGTGGTAACATTTTGAGAGCTGGTGGCTCTCCTGGCCCAGTTGTGCAAGCTTAGGGGACAAGCGAGAGGGCTGATCAGGGAAGGCTGCAAGAGTTTCCCACTCCTCACTGCATCCAGATGATGCCTGGGAAGTGGGGGCAGGGAAAGGGCAGCAGGGTATGCTCTGGCAAGTGGCTGTGGCTGGCTAGGGCAGGGGGTAGGTAGCTAGGAGATCAGGGGCAGGTGGCAAAGTTCTGAACCTCCTCATGGCCCTCCTACCAAGAAACAATGTACCTTTGTGCCTGAGCCTTGATGGAAAGTGGAAGACCCAGGAGGATGCCAACCTCAGTGATCCTTGGTGCCCATTCTTGCCTCCTTTCCTCGTTTCCTTCCAGAAGCAAAGCCACCCTTCCTCTTCTGATCTGCCATGGCCCTTCCTTTGTGCTCATCTATGGAGCTTCCTACTTTCTACCTTCCATGGCATGGATCTATGTTCTTGTCTCCTGATGGCTGCGTGGGTCCTAGAGGCTGGGGTCTATGAGGAAACCCTTTTTATATCTGCCACAGGCTGCTGCTTTTGTTGCTCTTGTTTGTTTGCTTATTTTTAAGAGAGAGAGAGAGAGAGAATATCTTAAGCAGGCTACATTCTCAGTGCAGAGTCCAACACAGGGCTCCATCCCACAACCCTGGCTGAGATCATGACCTCAGCCAAAATCAAGAGGTGGTCACTCAACCAAATGAGCCACCCAGGTGCCCCCACAGGCTGCTGCTTTAACAAAAGCTCACCAAACTTGAGAGGCTGGATGGAGGGAACCAGTAGCTCACCTGCATTTCTGGGCCAGCACGTGCCCACCCAGAGCCCCTGGGTGCTCACCAGGTGCCAAGGTGACACCAGGGACCTTCCCTGATGTGTCCCTCCCTCATCCACCAGCAGATGGTCTGAGGCACAGAAAGAAACTGTGGATATGGAAGCTTCTGTCTTGTCATAGCAGCAAAAGAAACATGGTTGGCACTTGATACCACAGATGAAGAGCCTGGAAGCTGATGAAAACAGCCAGGCCACAGTTCTCCGTCCCTACCTTGAAGGCATAGCTGGTAAGTCAGGGACACACAGCAATTCCCAGATTTGCAAAAGAAAGCACTCCTTGCACAAGGTTCTCAGGATGGGATTTTTTATTTCATCCCATGTTCACTTGGTACTGTTTTTTTCTTGGCTCCTTCTAAAAGTATGGAGTTAAATCTGTAACTTTCTGAAAATGCTAACAATAAGCATGAGTGCTCTGCCCTGCAGGTGAGTGACAGAGCCTGGGGGCCGCAAGGCCATTAGCACAGAGCCACCATCACTTCCATCAGTGCTGCCCCCGGAGCTTCTTCCCCGTCAGAGCTGTGTCCCGTGGTAGAGATAAGATCCAGCCTGTAAGAGCAGCTTTGCAGAGAGCCCCTGGTGTGTGCCCCTCTGATGGCAGGTGGTGGCGGGGTGGGGGGGGGTGGGGGGGGGCGGATCTTAAAGATGCCCTGGAAGCTTCCAAGTGGAGTTCTCCTAATTACTTCTCAGATGCAGGAAGACACTTGAGGGGTGTTCCCTTTTGATGTTTTCCCTGAATGTCAAATACATCCCCTTCCATTGATTTTGAAGGGCATTTTCCTAATCTCAAGGGTTTCTGTTTGCTTATGGGAAGTTGATTTGTAAGCCATCCGGCTCTGACACCACACATGGGGTCTGATGAAGGAATCTATTCTTGGCTCAATGGGGTTAGCCTGAGTGTGACACTGGCCCCTTCACAGAGAGAGCCTAGAACTGGAGAGCCCTTCCCAAACGTGGAGTGCTCCATCCCACAGAACCAGTGTGCACCACACGGACAGTCCAACAACCACCAGCATCAAAACGTGGCCTGCGGGCTTTATAAGTGTCAGCCCCTCCCGTTGTCCAGTTCTGCCTCTTCAAGCCTCCCAGCCCCTGTGGTAAGCAGTTAAACACTCACAAACAAATACAGACATGCTGGGCACAGTGGTGTCATGGGGCTGTTCACCTCTCCTCCCCACAGGTACCCACTGGACTCCACCTCCCCACCCTCTGCAAGTAGAGCAGGGCCGCTGCGAATTTCCCTCCCCTGCCACAGTGATGAGACATTCTAGACCAGAGGTCAGCAAATGTGTTCTGTACTGGGCCAGAAAAAGTCATATAATCTCTGTTACAGCAACACAGCTCCTCTGTGTGGCTTGAAACCAGCTACAGATGATGTGTGAATGAGCAGGGGGCGCCATGTTCCACAGAAAACTTTATTTACCAGATTTGGCCTGTGGGTGTCTGCTGGTGTCCAGGGAAGAGAAGAGAACGCCGTGGGTCAGCTAGACACGCAGAGTGGGTGGGAAGTAAGCCTCCGAGGGTTTGGGGCTGCTTGTTACCGTAGCATGACCTGGTTCACACTGGCTGATACCGGGCCACTCCAGAGCTATGTGAGCCCTTGGAGGTCCCTCAGGCAGTCTGGTGGTGACTTTACTCACTTACTTGGATTCCTGTTTGGTTTATGAGAGAATAGTTCTAAAATGTGACTAATCACCTCCTAATGTGATCCAATGATCTCTATGAGCAAATAATTGGATTTTAAAAATTGGGGTCGGCCTGAATAGCTTCCTTTCTGTCCTCTCCTCTGATAACCCTCCCTCTCCCAGCAGAAAGGAGACACATGAGTGCTGCTTCATTATTCATGAGGAACTGAGCTGACCCTCTGACCTCTCCAAATGTCAGGGAGAAATAATTCATAAAGGGTGCAAATGTGAGCAGGGCAGGCCATCTGAGGCTCAGCCGACCATGTACCCCTGGGAGTCCCTCAGCTGGTCACCTTGCAGCTGTACCTCTCTGCAGCTGACATGGATCGTGAGCCCTCAGGGAGCTGGTAGCAGTGGTGGGGAGGGGGGCACATGGCATTTCTGGCATTAAATTAAGTGTGAAAGACCGCTCAGTATACAGTGCAGCTGGCACAGGCCCTATGCCCACCCAAGGAAAAACCATATGGGTATGAACTCTGCTACAGGCCAGGTACCACGATACAGAAGTGAATGACAACCAGTCCCCACCCTAAAAGACTTGAAGCTAAGGGGAGCAGCCATATACACAAACGAAGGCCACACCTTCCATGATAAATGTATGCAAAAGTCCTGCAGGCACAGAGGAAATGATTGGGTGAAGGTGTCCTGGAGCCACGGGAAGCTATGGAGGGGAAGTGACTGTTTCAGATGGCTGCAAAGGGTGAGCAGGAATTTCCTATCCAGGGCTGTGTCCGGGTGTTGTGTTGGGGGCAGGATGAGAGGGGAAGAGGGTGAGCAGGAAGCAGACAGGACGGGCATAGGTATCAGTCTTGGTGGGGGGTGAGCCTGAGCTTGCCAGTGTGGGGTGCACAGGCTGCAGGTCTGGGCAGCCAGCATGGGAGTGGACAGTAACTGAGCAGGGGAGGCTGGAAAGACAATCTGGGGCTAAGTCTGAATGGCTCTGCAGGCCAAGCTAAGAACTTGGAGTTTATCCTAAGGCAATGCAGAGTCTCCAGAAGCATTTGTGGAAAGATCAGCCCAATTACATATGGATTCCAGAGGGAATCCCAGAAGCAGTGAGTTAGGAATCAGTTGATGCCAAGTTGGTGAGGGCTCAGAGAAGCCTGAACCAAGGCAGAGTGGGTGCCATGGAGAGAAGGACCCCAGTGGTGGGGCTGGGACTGCTGGGCTTGCCCGACATCCACGTGCTTCTCCACATGTCCCAGCCTCTTGAAGTTAATCTGGGGCTGAGTGTCCAGTTCTAGTGAATGAACTGAGAGGGGAGGTGATGAGTATTATCTCCAGGCTGAGGCAGTTAAGTGCACAAGGGCTTTCTCTCTAGGCCCCTCTTCCTGCTGAAGGCCATGTGCTGTAGAAGACACAGCTACAAGAGGAAGCAGGCTGGACACCATGAGCATGCCATTCAGGAGGCCCGCCTGACCCACTGCACAAATGCATGATAAATGCTCCCTGGGTTAAACCACACCAGCATCAGGAATTGTTTGTAACAGTGGATGATCTACTTCATCCTGACTAATGGCATGAGAGAAATACTTCAGAATTGGAGCTGACACCTCCTTGGATGGCAGAGGTGACAGGGAGAGCAGAGTTTGGAGGACATAGGGTCTTAGCTTCAGGAATTTGGAGAAGAGAACAAAGAGAAGGAAATAGGTGTGAGGACAGAAGAGAATAGTTATTCTCTCCTGACATGGATTGATATGGAGTACCTCTCCAGGGGAAGCTGGCAGGTAGCAGGAGGAAAGAATCTATAGTTGAATAAGGTCTGGGGAGGCAGAGTTTAAACAGTTAAACAGAGTTTAAACAGTTTAACAGTTTGGAAAGAATCTATAGTTGAATAAGGTCTGGGGAGGCAGAGTTTAAACAGTTTGGGGTTAGCTGTTGGCTGGATGAGAACCCCTGGGTATGTGTGTGGGACAGGAAGAAAAGGCCAGGGGAGCACTGATGTTCACATGGGAGTTGGAGGAAGAGGTTCCAAGGGTGAGCAAAATGCTCAGAATTTCAAGAAGGGTCCCAGAAGCAAAGCGAAGAGAGGCTCAGGAGGGGAGTCTTGCCCACAGTGTCTGAAGCTGCTGGATGCCAGCTGGGGATGTGGCGCAGGGACATAGGACCTGCTGGTGGCCTTGCAGGCCACAGGCTGGGTGTGGGCAGCAGGGGTGGAGGTAGAGGTCAGACTGCAGAGCTGAGTGCATCCAATGTGAGATGGAAGAAGTGTGTTCCCAGAGGAGGGAAGAATGAGAGGCATTTAGAGGAGATAGCCATGCTCCTTCCCTTAATGGGTTTCAACGTACTGATTCTATAGGTCAGTTGGGGAATCTGAAGCCTAGCATCCTTGTTATTTAGGCCATTCTTTTGTTTTGGGTCTGAAGGCAGCATTTATATCAGGTGGCCATCCATCCCTATGCAAGATCCTACGATAATTTTTTGCTAGACATAAGCCTGCATTTCCTGAACTGGAGATAACCACAGTGGTCTTAGACAATTGAAGGCAGGAAGAAATAAATGCATTACTTATAATGATAATAACGACAAATAAGAGTCAACAAGGCCTCCAACAGTCACTGAGAGAAGACCAGCAGGAAGGAGAAGGGCCAACCCTCTTCCACCTTACCCACTGCAGCCATAGCCTGGCTCTGCACCTCCAGGAGGGGGAGGGCTGGGTACAGGCAGTCACCTGGCCACTATCCTTCAAGTCCCTGCCTGCTGTGCCTCGTCCCTGTGCCCCAGCTCTCCGGAACTAACCTCTGGGGCTGAGTCTAGAGCCTCAGGATTCCCACATGGTTCACAGAAACCTCATGAGAAGGCTGCTGTCTGACAGCACACTTCACGGTGAGAAAGGTGCACAAATTCCAGAACCTCCCACGTTCCCACCCTCCTATCAAGTTCCAGACTGGGGGAGGATGTGGAATTGGTGCCTTTCAACTTGGGCCAGAGTCAAAACATTCTTCCTGTTCTGCTTGAGGACTCCCTCCTCTGACCTGACCTGACCCTACATAACCACTAGGTTTCTCTTTTTCTTCTCATCACGGCCTTTTCTGCCTTTACAGGGTCAGCATCAAAACAACCTCAGCCACAAGTCTCTTTTTGTAAAGGGCCAGAGAGTCCACACTTCAGGCTCTGGGCTATTTGTTCCTCTCCTTTTCCTGTCCATCCTCTTCATTTCCTTTTTGAAAACAACCCTTAAAAACATGCAGATTATTCTTAGCGCCAGAGCCATTCAGAAGCAGCCCCACCAGGCACAGTTTGCCAGCCTCGGGCCCAGCACAGCATCCTGGCTGCACAGCTGACTCACCTGCAGAGCTTTAAAGAACTCCAGGGGCAACATGACATCTTTTTTGGCCTTCCCTCCACCAGCATAGGAGTATGCATCCCCTGCCTGTTGCTGTGACAGCACACTGGGCCCTTGTCTTGGCTTTGAGAAGGGAAGAAAGTTCCTCAAACTCCAGGGAAACACTGCCTTTCTGGGTGGGGCATCTGAATGAGGCCCTTGAGCAGACCTGAGCCCGCCTGGCCTGGGGGCCTTGTGTGGCTCCCAGGCCCCAGTGACTATTACACAGCATCCCTGCACAGTGACTGTTAACACAGTATCCCTGTACATAGACCTGGCTGATATAGCGTGCCAACCCTCTCTCTCTGACTCAGGGGTGGGCCCCAGATTGGAAGGTTTTAAAAGCCTCCTCAGGTGGCATGGCACACACCAAATAGGAATCCAGGCAACCAGGATCCATAGCTCTGTCCCACAGCAAAGCCTCACAGCCTCCTTTATGTCTCCTCCACTGTCCCCCTCAGGAGCAGGGACCTGGCCTTCCCTGCTGATGGGCCTCTGGTACTGCACACAGGTCCTGCACAGAGACGACCATACCACATTTTCTGTAGAAAGCCTCCAGACACCACCCTTTGCAGCTCAGTGAAGGGAAATATTGTGGGGTAACCAGCTATCCTTCTGTGCCTGGATGGTCCTGGTTTTAGCACTTAAGTCCTGTGTCCTGGGAACCCTGCAGCACCAGGTGCAATGGGACACTGGTCACCCTGTATAGACTTAGGGCCCAGGTCTAGGCATGGCCTGTGACACATCCTGGAGTGTGAGAAAAGGGCTGTTGCTGGTGTCTGAGGTGCTGGTTCTTCTCGCTGCACACAGCGGGCCAGGAAGCTCTCAAGTCCCCAGACCCAGGCCACACCCCAGACCAGCCACCTCAATGCTGTGGGGCCAGGGCTATGCTGGGGGCATGTTCAGACCTCTGGGTGACAGTGACTGGAACATACTTCACCAGATTCTGGGAGGGATGCTTGGTTTCTCTGGTGGGTTCACGACACAAGGGACCACACCCCGCCTGGTCTGGTTGTCACTGGGGACAGACCACTGAGCGGCTGACAGTCAGGGGGGACATAGGCTCATGGGGATGCTAATCAAGTCCAGACTTCCTAGAAAGGAGGTGTGGCTGCAGGCAGTCTTGGCGTCACCCACCCTTTCATCTACCTGTGGCCTCCCAGCACCTCCAGGGTCCAGCAGAGTACACAGCACAGGGAGAATTTCAGAGCAGAGCAATGGCCAGAATACATGAGGCCGGGAGCCCTGGGAGCCCTATCTGATGTCTTGGGGCCGGTGATCCATTCCATGATTCTCTGAGCAGCAGGGAGAACCACCACAGCCAACAACATGCCCACTGAGAAAAGGCAATCTGGTGCTCTCATTTTACCCTCTCAACACCTGCACCATTGCTCCATTTAATACACGAGAAAACTGAGGCTCTGGGAGAAGAGAGCTTTTCTTGAACCTGGCTCTCTCTAGTGGCAGCTCTCTAGGCTCAGAGAGGTTCAGCAACTCTCCTAGGTGCACAGCTAGTGAGCAGGGGAGCCTGGTCCTCCCCCTGAAATGCCACCCTAGACTGCATGACACCAGGTCCCAGGCTGAAAGAGAAAGGGGAGGAGAGAGGTGAACAGCCTTTATAGAGCACCAGCCGCTCTCAGCAGGGACTGCCTGGCATTTTCCCTCTTCATCTCCTTGGGCCTGAGGTCAGCCCCATACATTTACAGAAGGGAAAGCTGAGGGGTTACGTGATGTCCATGTCCTAGACTCACGTCCACGCCAGTTCCGATCGGAGCCGGGGTGCAGGGAGGGCTGTCAGAGGAGCACAGCACTGAGATATTACTTATGCCCTCTGGGCCTCAGTTTCCTCACATGTGACTGAAAATAATTCAATCTCACTGGCTCTCCTGATGGTGGGATGTGCCATGAAGCCCAGACAAGGGAGGTGAGATCAGTATAGAGGAGGAGGTGAGGATGGAACAGGGCTGCCAGGGGGTGTGGAAGCGAGCCCCAGACCACACACACTCCGGACATCACTCCACGGACAGCCATGCACCTTGTACTCTGCTGGGACCCCACAGCTTCAGGCTTAATGGTGCTCACCACATTCCGTCTCAAAAGCAGGGAAACAGCTACCGTATTTTAGAGCCATTTCTATAGAAACCACAGCCCCCACACTTCCTTTCCACTTTAAAAAGGAACACAAAAGGGAGAGAAAAGAGTCCGTGATGTTGGCAAGCCCCAACTCAGCTACTGAGGTGCTCCCTTGTCCATGTATCTCACCTCTTCAGAGCATATCACCCACACTGGTGTGTGTGTGTGTGTGTGTGTGTGTGTGTGTGTGTGTGTGTGTGTGTGTTTGCATTTGGTTCATTTTCCTCCACAGGTTTAGAATCAAGTCAATTATACAAAGAGCAGAGCAGTCATCTCACATTGGGTGGCCCCTTCTGATCTGAGTTACTTCCACACAAGGTAGCATGTCACCATCGGAGCCTGTCTTGCAGACACACTCAGCTGGAGCTGCTGACCCAAGGCCACACATGCCAGCCTGCCTGGAAGCAGGGACACAGGTCCAGCCGCCCCTTGTCCATCCAGTTGGCTGCTCTTCCAGGACACACAGGCTTGATGCTACAAACTTTCTACACAACACTGTGCCATGTTCAACCAGGGTTTAATTGCTGTTTGACAACAGCTATTCTTGTTCTCCAGAAGAAAATTTTCTGGGACCCATGACCTAAAGTCATAAAACCTCTGCTCTTGCAGCCCAAGAAGCCCTGGGTGTGCAGGTGAGGGGTGCATACATGTGGGCAGAACTGGCCTGGGTTCTTGATGACCAGCCTTTGTTCTACTCACAGGAGCTAAGAGTTCATCTTGTCAGTAAAGACAGTCTATGCCACAACCTGGATGGCATATTGAGTCTGGAGGGGCCTGAGGGGTCTGGGACCTGACTGGACGCCTGCTGGGGCCAGCACTGCTCTAGTTCCCTGGGCACCAAGGAGTCCAGGTGCTCCTGCTCTGCCATCCTGGAGCCCATCCCCTTATGCCAGCCTGGCACGTGGAGGCCTCTTTGTGGATGGAGACATATCCGCAATGATGCTGGATTTCTCCAGGTGCGTGATCACAAAGCTCAAGTCTGCTCCCCAAGCACAGAACTCTGGGACTGGGTCCGCCTCCTAGAGTGTGCCTGGCATGGTGGGGAGGAGGTGCCATGTGGTGTTGTGGCCATCTGCAGGATCTGTGCCTAGCACACTACAGCAGCCTGAGTGGTCCTCAGGTGGACCAGGGATGGCTGTCCTGGTGTGATCCACGAGGCCAGCAAAGCCATACCGAGCCTGGAAGGCAGCAGGGTAGGTGGCAGAGTGGGGGTTGGTCTCTGGGTGCAGCTGACCGAGGACAGCAGGCTGGTTGGTGCCTGCAAGTCACAGTATGTGGTGGCTCACCCTTAACCCATAGCTGCCCAGTGTCTCAACAGTTAATTTGGGATGGGAGATAGGTGGAAACTGCTTTACTTGACCTCTCACCCTTTCCAATGATCTTTATGAAAGTCTAGAGCCTGCCCATGACTTTTACTTCAAGTGTAACTGTTGGAAAATGAGACCCAGGGTCCCAGCCCTCTCTATCAATAAGTGAATTCGGCACTTAAGTCCTTGTGGAACAATGTCAAGCACAAATTTAAAAAAATCTGTTCCCTTCCTGCCCTGGGACCTGTCTATAGTAGACTGCAGAGCCCGGGAACTTTCCTTCTGCTCCTGTTAACTGACAAGCTGTGAACAGGAGGGCTGAGAGCAGGTAAGGATAAGGGAAAGGCAGAGAGAACACCAAACCCTGCACTCAGGCATGCAGAGCCCATGTTGTGGGGCAGGAGGAAAGTGCCAGAGAGCTCTGCTGACATCCATTCAGAACCTCCAGGGAACACTGGGGAAGCCTGAGCCTTGGACTTATTGCCCATGAATTACAGGACATAGAGACCAGGATGTATGTAGAGACTAGTATGTAGGGTATGAGACAAGCACTGGCCTGATGGATTGAGAGTAAGTCCCTCCCCTTGCTTTTATCTTACTAGTGTAATGAGACCAGGGACAAATCTAGAAATAGAAGGTATCTGTAAAAGTAAGAAGAATGTAACCAAATAATATAGTTAATTCTGATTCTGAGGTCTGTTGAAAGGGAACAAGGTTAGCAAGTGTTAGAGATGCCAAAAAGATACTAGCACTGAAAACAAACTAAAACCAGACCTACTGCAAGACACAATCAGATGGCACTGAATGCACACTGACAAAGGATAACTTTGAGTAATGCGCCAATGTTAATCAAAGGCCATGTCACGGGCCATTGAGAAGCACCTCACACACCTTCTAGATCATCTTCCGGACACTGAGTACCATTCATATATTTACCAAAGCTTAGGAGGTCCCTGAGGCCAGGCGGGGAGAAGGAAGCCATGATGACCCCAAAGGGCACTGCTGCCACTGTCTTCCTCATGCTGGTTTGGGGATGGGATACGGAGCATACAGCTGACGATGAAGTCATCAGACCTCAGGGCTAGACACCTGGCACCTCCCTGTCCACGCACCGAGGACGTTACCTGGGCAGGAGCACTGCAGGACAGATGAGCCAGGTCACCAATCCTGGCTGCAGCCCGGGGATCGCTGGAGCTGATCAAGACCGGAGCACTAATTTCCATGGAGTGCCTGTGGCTGGTGGCCTGGGAGGACTTGTGTGTCACACTGAGCGCAGTGAAGGAGTGGCGCTTCTTGGCATTCTTCTTGCTGTCCACACGCCGCTGAAAGGCACTGACTGCCCCAGTGCTGCTTAACGTGGGTCCTGGGGCCACACTGGCTGCCGCGCCAGGGTCAGAGGGCAAGGAGGCATGGCAGCCAGATGCAGCAGCTGGGCACGGCTTGTCCATATCAATGAGCTGCTTGGCTGAGTCATTGAGCTAGGGGAGAAAGACAGAGGAAGGCTTCATTAAATAGAAGTCACACACTCGGTCCTGCTCTCCATGCTCTCAGCCTGTGTCCCTAGTTCAACCCGACAACATATTCACAATCACATAGATCTTTCCAACAGGGCATCCCTGTGAATGGTGCCAGAAACAAACTGAGGCCGCAGGTTACATCTACAGATTTTATTGAGAAGGTTTCTGGAGCAGCTGTTTTTGTCTGCCCCTATGTAGCCCCAACCCTCTCCCAGGCTGCCCATTTCTGGGGCGTGAGGTGCACATTTGCAGAGGGCATGGGACAGAGGGAGAAGAAGAAGGAACACAGCCATGCACCCCACACTCCCTACGGCAACAGGTTCCAGCCTGCCTTGCACAGTTCTGGCCAGGCTGGCAGGAAAATGCAAGGTGTATGACCAGAATGCACTTCTTAACTGCTGGTGACTGTGCATGGATGCTCTTTGCAGTACCTCCACCGCAGTACCTCTTTGCAGCCTCCACTCAGGCTGTCAAGACCCAGAGCTGATGTGACTCCCAGCGCATGAGGAGGCAATACTGTATTGTTTTCAGCAATTCCGTAAGGTACTGCTCCTTCCCTTATCTCCTGACCCATTCCATAAAATAGAAGGGGCTTTTACAGGGAAGAGTTTGCCTTTGACAAAGTTGGATCCTGGGTGGTGCTCATCAGGAAAGGTGGGACGGGCTGGAGTCCATGAGCAGCCGGTGGTAACTGGGAGTCAGCACTCCATGCCAGCTGACACAGGGCTGTGCTATGGCACCTGAGCCCAGAGGGACCCTGTGCTCATGGTGGCCTGAGGATCTCAGGTCAGTTACCCTCTATGAGCCAACTTGACCCCTGACTCCACACTTGGAGCAAGTTTTTCATTCCAGGTGTACAATGGAGCTCTTCCTTCTTGGTCTGCACTTGGCTCAAACTAAAGTTGTACTAATGGGGCAGCATGCACTGATGGAAAGAATGAAGGATGGGGAGCAGGTTACTGTGTATACAGAGTGGCCAGGAAGAAGGTATGACATGAGAATCAGCTTGGGAGCATCTCCACAAGGTGGGTTAAATAAGTATCATTATGCTAGGTAATGCCTGTAAAATCCCATTCCTTTTTCCTCATCTTTTCATATGTGGCATAAGAAATTGAGCCAATGCCAACTAGTCCTCTGGGGAACCTACGGTCAGGAAGTGCACAGTAAGTCATAAAGGAACACAAGCCTTTGCTTTTTGCTTGCTCCTTAGCAAACAGAAACAGCTACAGGTGTCATGGGCTTGGGCAGGCCTGACACACGGCTTCTGCTAGCACGATGCAGCTCTGCTGGTGCTGGGGAGCAGCAGCCACAGAGACACCTACACCAGTGGGCATGGGTGCCCTAGTCCAGCTTCTTGACCATAAGGCAGCAGCACACGGCTGGATCCTGGCTGCAGCTGAGAGCAGAGAGGACAGAGCTCCTGCTGGCTTTCCAAGGCCAGCTGGGGCTTCATCCCTGCCTGCTCAGTCCTTCTTTCTCTCCACATATCATATTCCAAATTTCCAGCCTATAGACATTAGCTCTATGTAATTCCTAGGGGCAAAGGCCCTGAGGACGGTCACTGCCAAGCTCCAGTCTGCTTTCTGAATGTGTTCCAAGCACACCTCTCTGGCCTGACATAGAACGGGTGGAAATAGCCAGGAGCCTGCTGTGTTCTTGCAGGTGGACAGTGATGTCCCCAGCCCATCCATTTCTTCTTAATGGTCTCAAAGGTGAAAAGGTCCCACCACTCTGAAGAAGTTTTCATAAAATTTACTTCAAGATTTGGGCCTCGGCCAGGGTTTTTTCTGTGTGACCACTGAGGCAAGCACAGGCGTGCCTGTCCCTGAGAGATGGGCAAGGAGAGGTCTCCAGTGGCTCATGAGATGTGGGCAGGGGTTGAGGGAAGGATGCTTTCATGGGCAAGCTATCCCCGGGCAGGCCAGTGCTGACTGGTGGCATAGTGCCCTGGATGTGCTCCTGCACGTTGCCCTTGTTACTGC
The DNA here is from genome assembly GCF_046562875.1 of Panthera onca. Classification (NCBI taxonomy): domain Eukaryota; kingdom Metazoa; phylum Chordata; class Mammalia; order Carnivora; family Felidae; genus Panthera; species Panthera onca. Next base: position 89,005,138 of record NC_138341.1, on the reverse strand, counting down.
AATAAAACTAGAAAAGAGAATTAGAAAAGGAGAAAGGAGGATCAGAAAGAAAAATGTGCAGTGTCAGACCATCCAGAAGGCTGAGTGGGACCCACCACCCCCTGGGATTTGAGATGCCGACAGCAGGGTGTCCCCACAGTTCTGCCACAATGCAGTGGGGGTGGGCTTCAGATGTCAGCCATGCACAGGAGGTACAGATAACATTCCCACAACAGACAGAATGTCAGGGGTCAGTGGGGCTGAGCTGACCAAAAAGCCTTAGGGTCTTGGAGCCCAGAGTTTCAGGGTGTCCAGGCAGAGCAAGCCACCCCATGCTAGGCCCAGTAGGTCTCACATGAGTGCCATGGGGACAGAGGTCGCCCTAGAGTCGATATCCTAGTTAGGGCCTGGGACAGGACTTGGCTTGGTCAGGACTGTCCACCAAGTCTTTCACTAGGGATGTACTATGACATAGGGTGTCCAAGAGAGGGGCCACAAAGGCAGAGATAAGGAACACTGAAAGAGGAAGGGGTACACCAAAGACGAATCTCCCTTCTCCACATTTTGGTCCAGCTCTGCTGCCCCGAGGGAGGGAGCTCCCAGAGTGTAAATGGCACCCCATGTGCCCCCCTGCCTCATGCACTGGCAGGGCACAGCCTCCCCTGCACCGGGGCCACTTCCCAGGCTGAATGGACTTCAGAGGGAGAGAGTCTCCTGCCTGAGAGGTCAGGGGAGGAGGCAGAACACAGGGCCCTCTTGGAACATGAACACAGCTGCAAAACAGGTGGGGGACAGAGAAGGTTGAAGTGAAGCCAAAGTAAAGAACCTGGAGTGCGCAGAGTTCAGTGCTGATGGTAAGGCGCAATCTGAGGTGCCAGTTTAGGGAAGAGGTGAGTCAGCAGAGGCCACTGGGGGCAGCCCACAGGGAAGAATAGAACTGAGCAGGGTCTTGGTGGCTGCAGAGGGCTCAGATAGGAGTGGGGGTAGGGGAGGGGCTGGGAAGAGCACATCCAGGAAATCCACAAAGGTGGGAGGTCCTCAAAGGCAGGGGGAGGCAAACTGGAACCAGCTGTGGATCTGCATGTCCCCGGTGCAGGAGCCACACGCATGTCATAGGCTGAGCCTGGAATGTGGGCTGGATCAAGGGGAGGGAGGGCCATGTCAGAAAGACAGGCCATGCCTGTTCCCACCTGCCATGAAGACTGACTTCAGGCCTGGGTTAGGAAACCCCCAGCCCTGGGATGGCGGAGGAAATCACTAGGCTCTCCCTCAGCACACACTACTAGGGTTTGCAGCTGGTAGCATCTTGATGAGTTAAAAAAAAAAAAAAAAAGCCCCACTGAATTTAAACAGTCAGAGCAGGGGATGCTTCATGTCCACAATGCCGAGTAGATCACACAAGCAGCAGCGGTGGATGTCCGGCTGCCTACAGACAGCCCAGGAGCAGGGCCGCAGGCCTGTCAGCATTTCCATTACGAATACCTGCCTTTCAGAGGGAGGTTTTAAAAAACTCACTGTAGGCCCCAAAATGTGTGATCTAAATCCAGGATTATTTCCTTTGAAATGTCTCATCCAACCAGGCTCAGCTGTTTTTGCTCTATTTTATGACTTTATTCATTTGCTTCCTCAACAGTGTTAGCTCACAGAACAAACCAGTGGCTGCTGCCTTCCATGGCCCTCCATGGGGTTGGCCTCCTGGAGTCCAGCGTTCTGCACCCATGCTGAAGGGCCAAGAGGAACACAGAGAAACAGGAAGTACCAGAGACAATGACTTTCATTTACCAGCATCAGAGCACAGCCTCAACCCTTTCTGCCATGTGTCTCCATGTAGCATGTTATTATGCAGACATAATGGCACCAATAATGCCCAAGGCTGGGCTAAAATAACTCTGTTCTTCCCCAGAGCAGCTGATCTGGAGTGTCTCACTTAGCTGCCCCATGACTCTGCTGAGTATTAGAAACTCCAGGATATCCGGGCACTGACAGAGCAGGTGGGTGCACGTCCTAAACACACAGAGCCATGATGTGAGGTGATGTCACAGCCAGCAGCACCGCAGGGGCTGGCCCTGGCAGTACCCTGCTCACCAGCAGCTGTATGGCTCATCCCAATGCTGGTCGGTCCTCAAGACGTCTGCCTAACAGGCTGCTCACAGCCAACCATGCTGCCCTCCTTCTTGATGGCGACTAGGGTGTGGGGGTAGCATGCCTCTCTCACTCATGCCCACCGTAGGCACTGAAAGGGAGGGCCGATAAATGTCCATCAAAGATAGGGGTTCTTAGTAAGCTGAAGGAGCAGGGAGGGCTACTTCCAAGTGGTGAGTTCTCCACACGTCACCAGCAGCCTTAGGGTCCCTGACATCTCTGCAGTAGGCAAGGGATGTACCAATGAAAGACCCTCCTGATGAAGAGAGACAGTTCAGATTTATCTTCTTTACTGAATCTTTGCTTTTGTGACAAGTGGCTTCTTTTTGTATCCATATATACATAGGATTAACCAGTACTTGGCCACCCTCAACTGGACAGCCTGGCTTACAAGGCTTAGTGCAGTGGCCAGCAGACTGTGCACTGGCAGAGGCCACACTGATTGCTGCAGCTGGGTGACCTGGTCCAGGAGGCAAAGCTCAGTGTTGGGGGGAGCTGCCATCATCTTCCCAATAAGCTCCAATTAGTCATGTCACGAGGTGCTCAGGTGCTAGTGCCACCAATGCCACCAATGCCATCCCAGTCCACATGGGGCCATTATCGCAGGACACCCTCACCTGCCAGCATCTGCCCGGGACAGCAGCTCCTGCATCAAACCCCTTACGTACAGCCACGATTTCCCATTTCCTCAGACTCCCAAGCGGGGGCAGTGTCTGCTGGCCTGCCTGTACCCTCCACACTGCAAGAAATCGATGGCTCTGCCCTCCCCTGAGCAGGTGCTGCGGCCTGCCTTGTCGACCTATAGGATCCTGCCTGGTTACTGGGGGTCCTAGGGGAGGGCCAAAGAGGGGGTGAACACTGAAGTCAGCCCCCTCGCTCCCCCGCACAATCAGAATGCTAGAACACTCTGTGAGTAGCTGTGAAGGGTGGTGTGTGTGGACAATGAGTGCTTCCTGGGATTGTGCCCGAAGATTGCTCCCTGCTCCCTTCCGAGCCCCCCACTCCAAGATGCTCATCTGGAAATGAAAGAGCTCTGCTTCTCCATCTGCATGTGGCTGGTCACCTCATCTATTTCTCCAACCTACAGAGATAGGAATACACAGGCATAGACTGCACTGTTTTCATCCACACACCCCCCCCCCCCAAAATCGGTGATTAGCCAATGTACCCAATAATTCCCATTTTGACTGGTTTGGGATGGGAATAGAAGATATTTCCAAATTCCATACAAAATGGAAACAAAGTAGTGGCACCAACACGTGTAAGCCTTGATGGGTCTGCTCACGTATCATGAGGACAGTCACTGGCACCTGGAAAAGAGGGCACCCATGGCAGGCCTGCCCCTTCCTGCTCTGCGGGAGGCCCTCTACAGGAGCCAGCCCAAATCCAAATGCTTAACCACCACACACATTTCCTCTTCATGGAGTCCAGTCTTGAGGGTGGGACATACCAGTCAGCCAGAGCCGCACCCCCATCACAGACTGTACATCCTCCTGTGGCTTAGGACCCTCTTCCCAGGATGCTTCCTCACCAACTTTGTCAGCTCAGATGTGGTCTTCCTCCATACCACTCTTCCCTCCAGCCACAGAAACACCTGCAAATGTAAGAACTGAAGGGTCTCTTCTTTCCATTGTTCAAAAAATTCCATAGGAAGGCCTCTTAGAGTCAGTGGTAGAATTCTAGCTGCATGTGAATTTGGGGACCAGGTTAAGTAAAGAAGGCTCTCACCGGCAGGCTTACATGAGCCCTGAGAGCCCTTTGGTGAGTCCAAGACTAGCAATGGACTTTGGCACTTGGTCCAGGAAAGTGCCAGAGATGGGGGCCTGGGCAGAGCATGGTTACCCAGAAATCACCAGTTCTAATCAAGAGGACTTTATACTGAAGTATACTGTGGGAAGCATTTTTTTTAAAGAGAGAATAGGATTGGAAAACCAGACATACAAGCTGATATCAGATGTAACATGAAAGGAAGGACAATGGGTGAAGGATTCCTTGCTCAAGCAAAAGAACAGAGAAACCCCTCCATCCTAACCCAGAGGTAGGAAGTACGGCCTCAACACATCGACAGCATGGAGCAAGGGGCTTGTGATGAAGACCTGAGGGAGGGAAATGTCTTCCCTCTCTCAGAAATCCAGGAAACCAAAGAGGTGATCATGCTGGAAGGCAGCCGTCACAATTTAAAACAAAGGCCACCAATCAATGCATGCACACAACAGATAGTTTCTGAGCACCTGCCTGTCCTGAGCTCCTAGGTGCCGGGATGCTGTAGGGAACAAGAGAGGCTGCTCTGATAAAGCTTATACTTCAGTGTGGGGTGAATAACCGGGGCGGGGGGTGCTTTTTAAAGACGCGCATTTTGGTTCGATAGATCTGGGATGGCACCCAAGTTTCTGCATGTCTACAAACTCCCAGGAGATATCGCTGTTGCTCCCACCAGACCCTCTTGACTAGAACACAGACTGCTTTGCAACCTTGGCTTCACAATGAAGCACTCTCCCCACAAAAGAGCCACATGGCCAGAAACAGCAGCTTTTGCTTGGCATTTGCCTTTAATGCACTGCTCCCACCCCTGGTGGGCTCAGTAGACCATAGGTCACCATGCCTGGTAGTTGGCCTATTATTCCTGAGAGCTTCACAAACTCAGGAGTGGATGAAGAATGGCCTTTACCCACCCGAAACTTCTGTTAGGAAAAATCTCAGGAGCCTCCTGCTTCACTGAGGTGGGCAGGCAGAGATGGCCGGCTGCATTTTGATCTGTGCTTATTTGTAAAACACTCCATTCTTTACGAGGCTAAATCATCAGTAGGGGCAGGTGAGAACAGAATGGTTTCTTTTCAGCTCTGGCACACCTCACACTCCTCCCCAAAGGCTGTGTCTGGAATACAGGTCGGGCCTTTGATGAGAAAGGCTGCCAAAATGAGGGCTCTGGACCACTGACTGAGCAGGTCAAAGCAAGAGGCCTGGTGATGACCACCAGCCAAGCACATCCAAGACCCACCTTCATCTCCACAAGGCTCGTCTCACCCTTGTATCCACCATCCAAGGTCGACACGGCCATTTTACAGATGAGAAAACTAAGGCTCCAAATAAAAGTTTAAGTGTCTTGTTCTGAATCACACAGTTAACAAGCAGCAGGATCACAATTGCTCACACCCTTTCTAACACAGCTCACTGGATCTACCATCATTCACTTTTCACCACAGAGTGTGGGGATGCTTTTCTGGTATGGATACATCCTTGCATTAAAAAATTGTTATAGTTATTGAGGTGTATCTATGCATTTGGCCATTAGAGGAGGTTGGGTTCATTTTAGAGATTCAAATGGTTCTTTAAAAACCAGAACTTTTTGGGAGCATGGAAATTAGGTCGGGCAAATTCTCACACTAGGAGGACCCCAGCTGCAGTCATCAAAGGTGGGAGGCTATTTCTGTTCCCTTCCTATTTATTTCAAATGGGCAGTGACTTCACAGGCCTGTTAACAATGCCGAACTTTTTTACCAGGAACATTGAACTCTAGACATCTGTAATACCATGTGCCAACACTCTGGACAGACATTCTCCCATATGCTGAACAATATCTGTTGTGCACCTGCTACAGGAGAGGCTTATTTACCCTGAAGGGGGTCCCCATCCTTAGAATTAAACATTTTATGAGGGAGTAAGTGCTGTGGTGATGTGCTGGAAGCCATTATCCCTGGCCACTGGCACTCCTGTGTGTGACCCACACGCATAGGGCAGCTGCCTCTTTTCTATCCTCTTCTCTCATGTTCCCTTCTCAAGATGGCTGAGGTGGACAGGTGAGGCTGTAGTTGCCAAAGTCAGCTGGTGAACTGAAGCCATTATTCAGACAACTGAGGTTTAAAACAAGAAATATGCAGCAACTAAGACAAAGGTGTAGACAATGGCCTCATCTTGCATATAAAAACTGAGCACAGGCAAGGATTTTGAAAGACATGATCCTAAGAATTAATGTGAAGGGTGGGGAATGGTGTTAATTTCAACATCCCATTATCATGGACTGGACAAAAGCCAGGGCACTTCCTGTGAGTGGTGGACTACACCATTCTGCCAGTCCCTGGGAAAGCTTGTAGAGCAGGGGCTGTTTCATATGCCTCCATGGGCTAGCAGCTCAGGGTAGGGGCAGCTGAGCTAACTGAGGACTGTTTTGGCAAATCTGCCCCACCCTCTCGCAGACCATAGTGACATTCACTTTGTCTGTGGCTGCTATGCTGCCCTGACAGCACCTTCCTGAGGTCAGAGGGGCCCCTGGTCCTCTACAGACACCTGCAACATGGCAGTAAGCCCAGGCAATAACCTCACTGCCACTACCATGCCCATGTACACCTCCCAAGTTGCCCCGAGATAGAAAATCAGTGTGTCCCTACTTGGTAAGCGGGTCCCTCCACTGCACAGAAACTACACACCCCACTCCTTCCCCCTCAGCCTCTGCCCCAAGTTGTCATCCCTTCCTTCTTGGGCACTCACCCCAATTACCACAGGGAATGAGGCTTCCCATTCTTTGAATTCAGCCTCTTAATAGTGGGTTATGTTCCCTGCCTGTGCCAGCAATTACACTCTTGATTTGGGAGCAAAGCCCCCACAAAAAGGAAGATTCCAAGAAGAGTCTGATAAATTAAAGTAAGAAAACGAAACTTCACTCAGTCGTTAAGAATGTGCAAAACTCAGAAAAAAACTCATAAGCAGCTAACAGTTATGAAAGCACCTTAGTAGTATATGTCCTGTAAGCAAAAGGACCATTTATTGGAAGTTTTGTGATCAGTGTAGGGACTCTGTCATAATTCTTCCTGAAGATAAAACTTAAAAGGAAAAAAAAATGGTTGTTTTCAAACTGAGGAGAGGAACACAAAGGCACCATTTATTCTCTGTTTTCTGCAAGAAGCCCCCATGGGGACGTCTCTCTGCTGGGTTGGTGGCAAGACCTCTAACTGTCCCAGCAGGGGCACATATGGCCTCCTGCAGAGATGCTCCAGTTCCAGGAGAGCGCCCTGCCTGGGGTGTGCTTGCACATGCGTTTCTGACCATTTTAGACCAGCACCGGAGTAAATAATCTCACAGAAGTCACAGATCTGAGGCAGCTAAGAAAGGAGGAGGAGGGAACCATAAAGAGATGGGGCTGGCCCAGAATTCAGAAGGCAGGTGGCAGCTTCACTAATGGGTCCCAGGGCCAGACCAGCACAGTGACCCAGTCAAGGGCCCTGTAACCTTTATCCCCGGCAGTAAAGAATTTCTGGGCACACAGCTCCAGTAAATTACATCTATTTTCTAGTCTACCACTATATTATATACACCATAAAACATACACATAATCGAAACTGAAACTTATAACTCAAAAAATTTAAATAATAAATTTGAAAAAAGTTCTAATATTTCCTTTCCTTACAGAGCTTCATGTGCCCTACTTTGAAGGTCTCTCGCTAAGAGTAGTGGTTTTTAAACTATCAATTTAGTGGGCCCTGATCAGTATTTTTTAAAAGATGAATCAGATTAAAACAGAAAATACCAGAATGCATCACATGCACTAAGGGTAAAAGTAGTTCCAGGACACATTGGTTTAGTTTCAACATACACACCACTGTATACTCCAGGTCAGGATGTAAAATGCATTTCTCATTGTGAGTCACAATCTAAAAACATTGAAAGCCACTGGCATCAAGGGGAACAGAGAACTATCTCCCCATCAAGAAATAAAAGTCCTCCTTCCCCCATCTGCACAGGTTGAAGGTGTGGTGTGGCACCCAGGACTGCCACATGGTGCTCTCTAAGGACATCCAGAGAGCCTTTCTGGGGGCACCCCAGGCACCACAGGCTTCCTGCAGAGGACACAGGTTTAGAAACACCGCTTGCCTCTGAATCCATCCAACCCTTTCTAGTCCCCTCTGGCAACACGCATCCTTGAACACACACACCAGCTGTGCATGGGTTTATGGCCACAAGGGAGGCACTGATGGCCCTATCTGACAGAGCTTGGGTGCCTATGCATCCAAAGTGGGGCCCTGCCCTACATGGAACATCTCTGGGACTGGAAATCAACTCCCAAGGGCAAAGAACAGAATCTATGTGGCCAAGAGATCCAGGATGCTGCAGCAAGCTCCCAGTGTGGCAAGGGACTGAGAAATGGAAGACGGGCCCGGCCATCACTGAATTATTCTGCTGCAGCCTTTACATTCTGACTGCTACTTCCTCACCACTTTAAATTTTTTTTTTTAATGTTTATTTATTTTTGAGAGAGAGAGAGAGAGCACGAGCAGGGGAGGGGCAGAGGGAGAGGGAGACACAGAATCCAAAGCAAGATCTAGGCTCTGAGCTGTAAGCACAGAGCCCGAAGCGGGGCTCAAACCCACATACCATGAGATCATGACCTGAGCCGAAGTCAGCCGCTCAACCGACTGAGCCACCTAGGTGCCCCTTCTCACCAATTTTAAACAGGCTTCAACCATTTACAAAGCCTCCAGATAGCATGTATCTCCTCCCCCACCCTCCCTCTCTTTCTGTCTCTGTCCTTGTCTCTCTCTCTCCCTCTCTCTCTCTCTCTCTCTCTCTTGATCTCAGGGCAATCTCTGTAACAAGACCATCAAGATCTGAGAGCCGATACAGAGTTTTGAAATTTAGAGACTACTTCTTCCTCTTGTAAACATTCATCTCACTTAACAGATGGTTAATGAGCTTTGTGCCAGGCACGCAATAGGTGCTCAACAAACACCTAGTCAATGAAAGTATACAGCTAACATGAGCATTTGTATGCAATAACATCTACTTATTGAGTATGATCTAAATACTGTGGTCTGCACTTTGACCTATGCCCTTATCAACCCCTCTGGGGAGGTGAAATTCACACCCCACTTTGCACACGCCCACCCAATGGCTAAGAGAAAAGGGAGTGCTGGAGCTAGCACGCCAAACATTCTTGTGAACCCGGGGCCTGAGCTCCCAGTTACAGCCCACTTGGTTCACATCAATCACCCACTGGCTGTCATGTGTGAGCTGTACACAGAAACATGTGGCTGGGGAAGCTTTTTCACGGAAAGACCTTTCCTTAGGGATATATTTCACAGTCACAAAAGGGGTATAAGAATATTTGGAATTTATAAATGCAAACTGAATGAAAGATCAATTAGAGAAAGATTGGTATAAGTGAGGAAGGAACTTAATTTCAATGGTTACAGGCAGCGGCCAAAAGTGACATGAGTATTTGAAGGTAGGGGAGAGGCACAGGCAGGAATACAAACACACGTGTGCTGTGTCAAGCTGTGCTGTGCTGAGCTCAAGTCAGTGCTCGTGTCATAGGAATTTCAGGCCAAATGGCAGTGAGAATTGTGACCTGAAGCCTCTGTAGACTCCTGAACAGGGAACAGGTAGCTCTGTGGAGCTGGTACAGAAGTTTTGAGGAAGATCTGGGCAGGGCTGTTGGAGACTCCTGGGTCAGTAGGCAGTGGGGGACATGCCTAGATGGACTGACTGGGGGAGGAGAGACACCCAAGCCACCTGGGTTTGGTGCTACATAAGAAGGGGATCTGATTACTGAGCACACATGTATTAGACGCCTGCTGCATGAGGGGGGTTTTGCTTGGCATCAGTGAAAAAAAACAGATAAAACCCCTGCCTTCATGGAGACCCAGCCAATAAACAAGTAAACACATAGGTATATTTAGTATGTTGGATGGTGAGGAGTATATGGAGAAAGAAATAGGAGAGAAGGCATGGTGGGTGGGGAGGGTGAAGAAAACCTCCGATATAACACCTGAAGGAGGATAGCAATGTTGACACTGAGGGGAAATGTGATGGGCATGGGAACCGCAGGTGCAAAGGCCCTGGGGTGGGAGTGGGGCTGGAGTGTCTGAGGAGGAAGACGGAAGCCAGGATGACTGGAGCAGACTTATGGGTAGAAATGAGGTCAGAGATGACAAGGATCAGTGGGGCAGTCCTGGCTCTCCTCTGAGTGAGATGGGGGAGGTCTAAAGTAGCAGAGAGACATCTGATATGCATGCAACAGGATTCCCTGACTACTGGGCTGACAGCAGACTATAGGGCCAACGGGCTTTGAAGCTATTGCCACAACATCAGTGGAAAATTCTCACAATTTAATGAAAAAAGTAAGATGGAAATACTGATGTAGCATAATCCCAGACTTGTTCACAATATATGTATATTTATACATAGAAAAGAATAAAGGAAATAAAATAATATGCTCACAACATTTCATTTTTTTCCTACACGCATATTTATATTTACTGGTAGGATTATAGGGGATCTTAATTTCCTTGCTTCTATCTTTCTGAATTTCCCTGTTTTGAACAATAGCCTGGTATTATTTTTATAATCACAAAGTGATTAAAAACAAAACAAAAGAGAAGATTAAGCTGGATTATTGATCAACCTATGGTGAGATTTCATGAGTTGTGGCACTATTATATTTTTTCCATTTTGTAAAAAATGGGCAAGGTGCCATAAAAGACTTAGGTGCTTTTTAGTTGAGTGAGATGCAATTATTTCTTAGGAGCAGGACATTTCAGGGAAGGGCTAGCAAAGGTTCCCTCCTCCTTGATGGCTTAGCTTCCAGCCCTATCTGCGTGGTGTCTTGATATGGGAACACAGACCTGGCTGTCACACTACACAGCCTTTAGGGAGCTTCTTCTGGCAGTGTTCCCGTGGGAGGCTGCCAAGAGGGCATCAGAGGCTCAAAAGGTGGAAAGGAATCAAAATGAAAGGAAAATGGAAACCTAGAGAGGTTAAACAGAGGATGGAGCAGAGGCCAGCAAACCAGCCCCATAGGCCAAGTCCAGCTACTGCTTGCTGCTGTATGTAGTTTGGGGACACAGTCACACCAGCTTACCTGTTGTTTCTGACTGCTTCTGCCTTACAAATTAGAGTTGAGAAAAAAATGTGCCAACGCTGCACTGGGATGGTACACTTGCCTGGCCTCTGCTCCTGTCTCCTCCCCGTCTGACTGCTGGGAAGGCAGGTCTGACACAGCATTTAACTTTTTAACAGACATAAAAGTTGAAGGATGAAACCCCATCATCCAGTTCTAGCAACCACCACCATTCTGCTGTTTCTGTTTCTTGTGAGGCCTGCCCCCTCTCCTGATTTTCTGGAGTATTTTAAAGCAAATTGCAGAAACCATGTAATTTCATCTGTGACTGCTCAGTGTGCGTCTCTAGCAGATGGAGATATCCAGTGTCACTGGTCCATCTACAGGGACTAGGTGGAGGTACTCTGTTCTGAAGCTGTAGGCTCTGGGGGTGGGAGCAGCAATTCTAGGCAGGGGTGTTGGCTTTTCAGTCTCCATGCTGGTGGGTGGAGGTCCCAAGGTCTAGCTTGGAGGCCGAGGAACTAGCAGGTTCCCTTACCTCCAGATCTGATGTACGTTCTTACATTTAGCTATAATGAAGTTAACCTTTCAACTTCCATCTCTCAGACACTCATCTTTTTCTCAGCTGGATCCAAGAACAGGAGGCGAACACTTACTATGACAGAAAAACCCAATGATAACACAACAAATTCTCCCCAAAATTTATATATTTAAGAACACGTTAACATATGAACTGTGTTGCCAATTCAGCAGTGAGAAATGCAAACAAGGGCAGAGTTTCAACTAAGCATTCATCCCCCTTCTGAACACAAAAAGGTTTATAGAAGCCTTAATTGGCCCCCTGGGGATTATTCTTCCGTACCTGATGCTGGGCCTGGCTTCTTGATTGGTGAGCATGCACCCAGCTCCCAGCCTGCACAGGACAGGGATCCTGCACAGGGAGTACGCTGGGAAGGCTGGGGTGCCTCCAGTGCAGCTCTGGGATTGGAGCCGCCTGCTCTGCAGGTGACTGATCGGTGCAGTCCCCCAAGGGCCTGTGCTACCCTGCTGCTCCCACATTAAAGTATTGACCTTAGATTCTGTTAACCCTTTTCTGAAAGCTTGAGTGTTCCGGACAATGGATAATCCAGTCCATGGATACCCATTCTCCAAATGACTATCTTCCTTTACTCCGAATGAAAGAGAAGACTATTCCAAATAATTTTTTAAGGCATTGAAGTTGTTTTTCCTTATTCATATGATAGGACTGAAACACAATACACTAACAGTAACACAATTTTGCAATAAGACCTTGTCTGCTTCCTCTTCCTGCTCTCTACATAGGGGGGTCTAACAATAATGTGAAAGGTAATGTTATTTTCTAACTCCTAGGTCTCACTCTGTGCCAGCCAGTGCTGTATGCACTTTACTTATATTACTGACGTAATCCTCACCAGAGCCCGGTGAGGTAGGCAAGTGTATTATGCCCAGTGAGGGCATTATGCTCAGTGTATTATGCCCAGAATACAGTGTATTATGGTGAGTGTATTATGCCCAGAATACAGATGAGGAAACTAGAGGCCAAGGAGGGGGAAGTTTGGTAGGTGACAGAGTGGGGCTGAGCCCAGTGGATTGGTGCTGTGACTCTGCTTGATGCCAAGGCAGGAAGGGGCAGCAGGGCAGTGAGCAGGGCAGGGGTGAGGCCTGGTGGGTCTGCAGACTGTGGTGAGGAGTCTGGATTGATTCTAAGAGTTACAGGCTCCACAGGAGGCCTATCAGGAGTGAGGCCACCCAACTTACCTTGGGGATGGTTCTGGTCACTGTGTGAGATGACTCTTAGAGACATCACCTTAGAGTGCAGACTGTCTGGGAGAGGGTGAGAGGTAGCATTCCATGTACTAAGGGGCCCAAGAGCCCATGGGGTCTAACCATTGCAACTTAAAACATTTTAGTTGAGAAGGTTCTTTCGACATTCATGTTACACTAACAAAGCTTCCTAGATCAAAGCAGGGATGGGCTTGTGAATGACAAGGACATGGTCAGGGAGAGTCAATGGACTTGGGGATAAAGGTTGTGTGTAATGAGCAGCAGGAGGGTCTAGGGGAGAGATGGACCCAAACTCAGACTCACCTACTCACAGCAAACAGCAACATCCTCAAAGTGGCCTCCGAGACCCTGTAAAGTCTGCCTCCCACTGCCTGCTCCACCTCACCCTACTTGGACTGGTCTGTCACTCTGGCCACCACTACCCCTCAGTCATGAGCCAGCTTAGGCCACCACCTGGAACCTGAACTGCTCACTCAGAGATCGCTTCCTCACTGGGGCCTTCCAAACATGCTAATTAAAATTACAGACCCCTCTACCTCACTTCGCTCCCCTCCTTTGTCAGCTTTATTTTTCTCCATAGAGAATATACTACCCTCTAGAATTTGTTTTTCTCTACTATTTGTCTTCTCCCGCTACAACGTGGGTTTCAAGACGTTTCTCTTCTGCTGTGCTATCAGCTGCATCTCCAGGGCCTGGCACATGGCAGGTGCTCCATGAATACATGAATGAATGAAGGGATGGGTGAATGAGGAAACAAATGGTGGTCTGAAAGGTATAATCCACACAGCGCCATAGTAGTCGAAACATGCCATTTCAGCCAAGGGCTAAGACGTGCTCACAGAAACCTAATGCAGAAGGAACAAACAAATCTCCAGCTCTTGACAACCACTCTGGCATTGGCAGGTGTATCTCTATTTTACAGGTGAAGTTGCCCAAACTGAACGTGGCTGCATTCACTCTCCTTGGAGACACCGGCCAGTGTACTTCTCCCAGCAGGGCAGTGGCACACAGGATAGGCTGCCTTCATCTACGAGGGGCGAGCCCGGAGTACAAGTGTTTATGGAAACTTGGACACCTCTAGGATCTCATTAAGATGGTTTCCCAAAAAGGCCAACATAGCTCTGCAGTGTGCTGAGGGTCTATGGGCAGGGAGGCAGGCAGGAAAATCACTGAAAACAGAGACATCTGGGAAAGTGTGGTCAACAAACCAAGTCTTTGTCCCTGCTTGCAACAGAAGGAGAGTCCTCAGTAGCTTCAAACTGTAATTCTTAATTGCTCTCACTTTGAACATTTGAAAGAAATAAAAGTAACAGAGAATAGCTTTGAGTTTCTCTGAGTAAGTCAAGCAGAAATAAGATGAAGCCAGAATTAGCCACATTTTCTCATTTTGTAATAATCGGTTGAATTGCGGTAGCTATAGAAAGTCTCTCAATATGCACATGCACCGTTTGAGCGTTCTACCTGAATCTTAAAAATGTCTAGGCCACCAAAAACTTTATATCCCTTCTTTTCCAAACAGGAAGCAATAATAAAAGGTAAGAGGAAAGAGCTGTATAATGACATGTGAGGTATTTTCCAACTGGCACACAGGGTCAATTTTGGTAATAATTCATTGTCAAATTTCTGAACTAATGGTGAGGCAGCAGCTTGGACCAGCCTGGCAGATCTCTCCACTAAAGCTTGGTCAGCTCTGGGAGGAAGACGCCCGAGTCCCCCGATGACCCCAGTGACTCCAGATGGATGTGTTTGCTTCCAGATGTACAACCAGACATGCTGTTCCTTCTGCACTAAACGAAGGCCCTGAACCTCAGCCAAGAAATATTCCACTGTCACCTTATTAACACCCAGAGTTAAATCTCTCCACAGCTAAATATGCTTTCACCATCACATCTGAAAAATAGCTACCACCACCATGGCCTGCCCAAGGGGAAGAGGGGGCTTCATAAGCAGGACTCTGCCTGGGTGGGTGGCTCCCCCATTGATGGCCAAGGCCCACCCTTAGGACTAAGTGGAATCTAACAAAACAAGTTTCTTCCCTAAGTTCTATCTTAGACTTGGGCCCACCCAGACCTGCTGCATAAAGCTCTCTGGGACTGCGACCCGGAGTGTTCAGATGATTCTAATGTTCACTGAAGTTTCTGAGCCACTGGCCCAGGCTACCCCAAATGGAAAGGTAGAAGTGAAGAGACAGGAAAGGAATGTGAAAAGCCGAGGAAAGGCAGCGTATTGTAGCATGGTGGAGGAAGGGCAGGCGGGAGTGGACAGTTCAGGACAGCCTATGGGGAGCAGTGCGAGGCATCTGTCTCCCTGAGTAACAGGAAAATGAAGACAGAAGCAGTCTGAGGTCACAAAGGGCTCAGTGGGGGGTGCTCCAGTTTGGTGAAAAGAGAACCCATCCTTCACCTACTCGGTATGCTGGATCATGACTGCCCATGGGGGTGACATGTGAGGGGAAAGAAGAAGAGCAGGGGGAGCCAAAGGCAGAAATGGTCATACAAGTACATGGTGGGCATGTTTTGTTTCCCACTGGACAAACTTGAGGCTAGGACACAGGTGAGAGGCTTGGACACAGCGCGCATGAATGCCAGTTCTTTGCCAATGTCACCTGCATTTTCAGCTGATCCTAGATGGAGACATTTTCAGTCCCTACTTGTCTCTTGAAGATGGAAAATCATGTAAGCCTTTTCTTGCTTTCTTCTTGGCCTGCCAACAGCTGCACCTCTCAGTCTTGGGCAAGACAGTGAGGCTCCTCCTTATCCCCATAGGCCCTCCTGGTGAGACCAGTGAGCGAGGACAGGTGGTTTCCCAGGGACCTCATAAGTCCTATGTCCTGAAAGCATCCCAGCCAAGATCTTTCCAGAATTGGCCTATTTTGTGCCATCAAATGCCAAGACCAAGATGGGAAAAAATTATGTATTACAGGGTTTGGCTTCTTACATTTGTAGTTAGGGATAAAACAACAACAACAAACCCAGAAATTATGGAATGTACAATAGTGTGTTACAAAGATGTTAACTTCCCAAGTAATTAAAGCAGGGTGAGTTGGTATCTATGCACTTTTCCATTTTTGTTGGGGGAAAAATCTCAATGATCACACATATGTGTGCATGCATCATGCCTTGGGATGCAGATGCTGGCAGGAAAACATGGAGACCCAGATAGTGGTTGGGCCAAATGCACGAAACTGAAGTCTTACTTCCCTATGGAATTGTCTCATTTCTTTATGTGATTCCTCCAGCAGTAAAGTAAGGGAAACTGGTGAAGGCAAGGCACATTGCCTGTTCTCCTGATGGGTCCAGGATTTTCCTCCCAGACCACTTTGCTCAGATGCAAAGAAAACACAGGATGCCAGGAGCTGTCCTGTCTGGCTCCTGCCCAGTCCCATCTGCTCCCCCCTCCCTCAGCTTGCTCAGCCAGTGTTCTCTTTGGTGACTAGAGTTGCCTGTTAAGTGCATTAAGTTTTCATGAAGGCACTGTCCACATCTGGACACAGAAATGCAGGCAAAACTTGTAGTCAAGTCAAGACATGGGGGGATCCCCACTGCTGCCAGCTGCCTACTGCTGTGGAAGCTTGTAAGAAATGGGCCAGGCAAAAAGAAAAAATAAAACAAATTTTAAACAAAATGGCACCCCCCTCCATTCAATGGCAGAAATCTCTGAGAAGTTTCTTTCCTGTGCCCTTCCTGAGGTCTTTTTTTCTACATTGCTTCTGATGCAGTGAGCTCAGGTATCCTGAACTTCTCTCAGGGCAAGCAGGGGCACATTAGAAGGGAGGAAATGGAGGGAGAGCACATGACAGTGTTTGGAACTTGGTCATCACCAATATCCATAGTACATAATTGCCTCAAAGGCTTTCCACCAGTTCCTCATCTCTCTAAAAAGTCCTTGATTACTTATTCTTGGCGCTGGAGTTGGGGACAGGCAGCACAGGAGACCACAGCTGACCTGCAGCTTTCCTGTTCTGCCAAAAATACCCCTGTGGTTCTAACTTTCTCATCCCTATTTACTTTTCCCCAAATTTTACTGAGATACAGTTGACCTATAACACTGTACTAGTTTATGGTGTATAGCATAATGACTTGTCACCCTTATTTCAAAATTCCTGAACCATCACAGGTTAACACTCATTTAGCCAAGATGGGATAATATAGGTCTGACATGCTGAGAACAGATCTATGAAACATGGCTTTCAGACATGGGGTGGGGGGTGGGCATCAGCAGCTCAGGGCAGTAACTGATGAGAGAGGTGAAGCCTGCCACCTGAAGCCTCAGGTTCCCCTGGAATTGAGAAGATGGAGTTTGGGTTCTGGGGAGGCCACAGTAACTGGTATCTGTGGGCTCAAGTCCTAGAAAGGAGAGATCTGCACAGCTCCACCCACAAAGTATACAGCTGAGTATTGATGAGAACATTCATAGGAAGAAATTACCCAGAGCTGGGGAAAGAACCACCAAAAGGGGAAGACAGAACAATACCTGAGGCTCACACAAAGCTGGGAACAGTTTGCATTCCCACTTTTGAGAATGAAAACCTCTTAAATCATGGGGCATGGAGTGGAGAAGATTATAGCTTTGGAAGTGGGGATAATTAGCTCTACATTAGAGGTGCCCTAGTCCTTCAGAACAAAGCTTAAAAGCAAGGCTCAAAAGCATCAAACTGTTTGTAAGTGACCTAGTGACATCCCAGAACAAAGCTTAAGAATATCTGTAGGAACAAAAAAACATCTAGCACCGGAAAAGACAAAATTCATCCCAATTAAAAATATCAGGCATGCAAAGAAGCAGGAAAATGCAATCTATAAATCTAATTTATAGATATTTAGAGAGGAGAAAAATCAGTCAGTAGAAATAGAACCAGAAACAACACAAAAGATGGAATTTATAGATGAGCATGTTGGAATATTTACTATGATTATACTTCTAAGCATGGGTGGGTAGAGATACAGAGGACATAAGAAAAACTCCAATTAAGCTTCTAGAGATGGAAACACAGTGTCTGAGATAAACTCCCCAAGACACTCCAACCGGCCACCCAACTGCCCCGCAGTCAGGGGGGGTAAGCTGCTTCTATCTGTCTGTGCTTCTCACTTGCCAGTTCCCTTCACTGAGCCTGCTTTTCATCTCCTTCCACAGACAGCAGGAATTCCAGCAGCATGCTTCAAACAAAATCTCTCTGCAGGAAAGAATGGGTGAGGTTTGGTAAAATGTGCTGCATACACAAGATGTGCCACCTCTGTGGAAAGTTCTGGGGTCAGGCCCGCCCACCAGCCCCCACAGCAGCAGACCTGGCTCTGAGGGAGGCTCTGAGGGCAGGAGAGCCGTGGGGAAAGAGCTGCAGCCACATGAAGTCACCTCATTGGCTTTGCAGTGAAACATGAAGACACAGCTGCACGTCATTGGTTTTAAAAGTGTACCAGGGTGAAATGTTACTAAAGCCTTATAAGGCTACTAACCTGGTGCTTGGGGCAAGGAGGTTCCTGGGTCCCCTGTGAGTACCTGGCATCAGCATCACTATTTCCAGACCCCACCTGTCTGCACACAGTGAGCTTCTAACAGCCCTGACAGTAACCCGTGGGGAAAGAGAAGCCAAGTCAGGGAGACAAAATCCATCTCTATGTTAGCACCAGGACGTTTCTGCCAACACTGCATACAAGTTAGCAGAGCTGATTTGTAGGCTGTAAAGAATGATAAAGGAAAATGAATAAAAGCAAGTAGATGATATCCTTTATCCAGGAGACCCCTTAGGCTGGGAGCCACTGCCCCCACTCACTGGGCTGATGAGAATGTGGGGAATGGCCAGCTGAGTCCTCAGCAACTGTCAAGAACCTTCCACCTTCTCCAGAGGCCTCTGTCTCCCTGAAAAGTGCTTAGACACAGATGCCAGTGGCTGTAGAACCATTAGTTTCATTTGTGTGATGTGGAACCGCCCACATGGGGCTCCCACCTATTACCTCATTGGATCCTCCTGACAGGACTTTCTGATGTGGTGCCATCCACATTGTGAAGCAGGGGGGATGCTCAATGCAAAAGCTTCAAACAGAGGGATAAAGCCCATGTAAGCCTCTGCTTCCAAAGCCCTTACCTGGAGCACCAGGCCTTCCAACTCCACGCCCCACATTCCCAGATGGGAGGGAGGGGCAGGTCAACCGGGTGCAGGAAATGAGAAGCCCCCTTTTCCCTCTCACTGTCCATATTACTTCCTGACATGTTGGCTTTCCCTCTGAGGAGAAGAGGGAGTCCATAGAAGGAGAAGGGGGACATAGAGACCAGGACTGATGACTAAGAATGAGACCCCCAACCAGAAACACAGCTGCGAATCTGCCCACCCAGGATCCCACATATAGTGCAGGGTCTGTGGAGGGTGCTGAAGGGGAGAAAGAGGTCTTTTTGAGCCCCTGTCTATGCTGCTTTCCCCAATAACCTGGGTGTGGGCATTCCCTTAGAAGCCATATACACTCCTCATCTTCACCCCTGAAAACACACTGCCTGCCCCAGTCAAGGAGGCTGGAAAACCAAGACAAAGTTGATGAAATCATGAGCAATCTCTTCTTTGTATCAGTGGGTGGCAAATCCAATGGGTAGAAGGGCTGCCCACAACTTCAGAACAGTACAGAGCATGTACAATTAAAAACCTCAGATGGGGCGCCTGGGTGGCTCAGTCGGTTAAGCATCCGACTTCGGCTCAGGTCATGATCTCGCGGTCTGTGAGTTCGAGCCCCGCGTCAGGCTCTGTGCTGACAGCTCAGAGCCTGGAGCCTGTTTCAGATTCTGTGTCTCCCTCTTGCTCTGACCCTCCCCCGTTCATGCTGTCTCTCCCTGTCTCAAAAATAAATAAACGTTAAAAAACATTTAAAAAAAAAAAACAACTCAGAATTATTTTGTTCCCAATGAAAGCTGTCAGTTGTGCCAATGAGTTATTACCATGTTTTAATACCATATTTAGAGATGGAGGTTCAAAATAATATTCTCTTTTTGTAAAATCTGAAGTGACAAGGAGACAAGTGTGTTACATGAGCAAGACGAGCTGAGTTCAACATTGTAATCAACTGAAGCTTAGAAGCAAACTGTCTAACAACGTACACTGTAATTATTGTGCTGAAGACGAGGACTCCCAAATGGGAAACAGTTGTCATTAGTAACTACCACTGCAGTTTTTGGTACTTCATTTATTTGGCTAACTCAAGATTTTCATTTCTGCCTCCACCGGTTTTCCAGGATCTAGAAACAGCATCACATCGACAGTTTTCCCTAACATCACATAGGATTCTTTCAACACCAGGACTGGGGCTTATGAGTCCTGACACCAACAGAGGGCTGGGGTCTGGTTCCTCAAAGTCAGAATTCTCTTGGCTCCCACTGGCCCTGGGATGAGGTTGCCCCCTCACCTCACTTTCCAGAGCCTGGCCCCATTCCCCCATCTCTCGCACGGTCCAGAATACAGCTCCCCTGGGATGTGCCTGCAGACGCTCCAGGCCTCCAGTGCCCCAAGGACATAGGGCTCCTTCCCTCAGGTTGGTGAGGACCAGGCACAGTTGTGGGAGGTTATGAAGGATTCACCTGGGAGCAGAAGGGCAGGAAACAGGACAGGGCTGTGCTGTCCTAGAACAGCAGGAGCCAGAGGACAGATCCACCATGTGCCCATGCTTCGGCTCCAGGCTTGAGAAACAGGCTTCCTGCAGAAGCTACTCTGGGGTACATACAGCTCAGTGTGGGGTGTTGAATGACAGAGCTGTCTTTGATGCATTTGGGGTGTCAGAGGTAAATGAAATGGACTTCAGCATGTGCTAAACCTTCGAATTTCATCTTGCAGCCCCTCAGACCTGTTTGGACTTGGGCTTCCTCCCATCATTACCCATAGCCCAGGAACCTTCTCTCTCCTGAGCCATCTCTTCTTTCCAAACTGTCCTCCCAGGTCACCATCCAGCTCCACAGCCAGTGGCCAGCACCTTCAGCCTCCAGCAGTGCCCCACAGCCCAGCACTCATGTCCCACTAGCACCCCCATATGGCTGGGTCCCCAAACCAGGAGTCCTTTGCCCACCTTTCACATCCTCCCTCAGCTCTTGCATCTCTTCCACACACCCCCACCATCTTCCCTGGCAAAGTCCCACATGGCCTCCGTTCTCAAGTCCTGAACTTTGTCATTCGCAACAAATAATGTGCCAAGTACCTGAGACCAGAACAACTCGGCATAAACTCTGAACATCCGCCCAGGCCTCAGTGTGCCTCAGAACCTTTCCCATTCATTCCTCCTCCCTCTGAAGGGCGGGTTTCTCTCCTGTCCGTCAAGGTGGGCCCTTATCCTCTCCTGTCTCTGTCTCTGTCTCTTCTCTAGGTGCCAATTAGCAATTACCCCCTGCTATCCCTTGGGTTTTATTGTTCCCCTCTCCTACCCTCCCCTTAGGGTGCCCCATCCAATATACAGCTGAGCAGCATTCCCTTGACTCTGATAACTGCTTAAGATGTGCCCCTTTCCTGGTTTTTCACCAGAGACCTCATGTCTCTGCCCACTCGTCCCTCCAGGTTTATCTTTGTTCGACCGCACAACTGAATGCCTTCACAGGTTGGTGGGCAAGAGATGCTTCCACAGAGGAGAGATTTTCCTTAGGGACTTTCCTCTGAACATGGCTTGTCATTTCCTGTCATTGCCTTCTTAGTGTTAATGAAACATGCACAGGACAAAACTAAAAATCGCTATAAATGGGCAGGCCCTCCTGTCTGGAGGATCTACTTTTTCCCCCACCTCCTGGGTCCCCAGTGGCCTGTGGTCAGGCAGCTGTGTGACTGAGTCCTGGCCACAGCCTGTGGGTGGTGGTCTGATGTCCACTGCCAGGCCCAGCTCATGAAATTCCCACTTTAGCCTCACTCCCACGTGTTAAAGATGGTAGAGCCCCATTGGCTGGGTCTCCCTGGTGCCTATGAGAGCCTGGTTGACCAGAACAGCCAGATGTGACCCTCTACTGCAGTTAAGCCCTAGGACCTCAGGGTTCACCTGTCACAGCAGGTACTGACACCTCAACTAATATGCTCAAATCCCTCCTCCCAGCTTCCTTCCTTCCTGAACCACACCTTGCTTCCAGACACCCCCTCCTCTAGACTCAAACCCCCAAGGATCTATCTGCTCCTTTCACCTATGGAGTGTGGGGGTAAAGGATGTTCCCAGGTAAAGGGCACAGGAGAGGCACCTGCGAGTCTCAGAGTCAACCTGCACCCTTTCAGGTTGTGGCCAAAAGCAGCCACTGTCCTTCCACGTGTGAGTCAAATAAATTACCATCAAGAACACAGGAAAGCCCGCTTCAATAGGCTTGCTTACCCATGCCTCCAAGGGACCCGAGGGCCATCTCCTTACCTACAGGTTTACATGTAACAGCACAAAACAAGGAAATGCATTAAAATGTATATGTTAAATAAAGGTTGACATATGACATATGAGAGGGAAGGAAAGACTTCCCTTCCAACCCAAAAGTTCCGTCAGCCTGCAGGAAGATGAAATAGTTCTTCCCTGGCATCTGTGGCCAGCTTCTGGGCCTGGGTGTGCTCAGTGCTCCCTCTACCAGATGTCACCACCTGTCTATAGGACAAACAGTCATCACCTGTGCATCTGCTTAGTTGCTACAGCACAGAGCACATAAGACCCAGTTTTCAGGGGTGGGTGGCTCACCCTCCCACTGAAACCTGCAACTGTACCTTATCTGAGTGTCAAGAGATCTGGGGATGCAAAGGGGAAGGAGATGGATGGAATCCTGCCTACCAGGTGCTCTCCAGCTGAGTGCATGTCAACGGTTCCTATACCTAGGTGAGCGAAGAACCTGGTGGGAATAAGGAGGAAGCCCTTACACCAGCAGGGGCAGAGGCCTCTCACAGAGGGGTGGCATGGGAGCTGGCCAAGACAGCGTGGGGCTCAGCCTCAGGAGCTATGAGAGTGAAGACTGGAAGTGAGACAAAGAGGTGACCATCCTTCCTCAACTGTGTCCTCAGCCTGGTGGGAGTTGGGCCCACGCAGCCATGGAGTCCAGGGCAAGTGGGACAGGCAAAGGCACGCAGCTGTGAGGGGACAAGCGTGTGTGCTCCGCACACCCTGCAGTCCGTTGAAGGAAGTCAGACCCAGAAAAGGCACATAGCTATGAAGGGAAGCGCTGGTCAGCCTGGGTCAGCACCAATAAAGGGAGATCTGGGCAACTTCCAAAATCCAGGAACAAGGCAACCACATTCTTCCTGGTGCTTCCAGACAGCCAGCCCCCATGACAAGCCCCCTCTAAACATCACATGGTTTGTCCTGAAAGTTAAAAACCAGTCCAATCCTATTTTCCCCCATGCCCTACCTCTCGTTGTGCCTCCAAATTCCCCAAACAGCCTCTGGCTCTGGATAATCACTGCATGTTTCTGGATCCAGAAAACGGCTCCTGGCTAATTCTCATGCTGATCTCCTGATAAGCTGTCACTCCCACAGTCATACATTTATTAAGCACCCACTGTGTGCACTTTGCTAAGAGCTAGGAGTATTAAAAAGGAACAAAAAGAGGTCCCTGACTTAAAGGATCCCAGTCCTTTAAGGACTGAAGGGGACTGAAGAAGTTTAAGAAACGCTGGAAGCCCTGTGCCTTGACATAAACAGGGTCTTAGGGCTCAGGGAATGGCTCCATGGAGTGAGTGCCATTTGAGCTGGGTTTCAAAGGATGAAGAGGAGCTCTATGGGTCCTTGCACAGAGGCCCTGAGCTAGGAAAGGCACCGTCAAAGTTTGGGTGGCTGGAATCTCAGGTGCCTAGAGACAGCCTGGTGCCACCATGCTAGGTGGAAGTTGCAAAGTCCGGTCTCGGCATCTCATGGCAGGTTTGGAGATCACTACCCTGGAGACCACTGAGCCCAGGCTGGGAAGGAAGGAGGAGGGTGGGGGCTGGGGCAGAGGGTAGGGCAGGGTGGATTTGAGAGAAACGCTGTTCAGATATGGTGTGGAGGACAGACTAGTGATGGGGAGGCTGGTGTCAGGCACAGGACCAGACGTGCCCCGAACTAGGGGAGGACTCTGCTCTTGGACCCTTCCCAGCCTATACTCATTCCCACAGTGGCCCATCTACATGCCAAAGACCCCAAATTAGCATCTCCAACACAGACCTCTGTCTTGAACTTGACCCCTGCATACCTGTTGCCTATCTGATAAGCCACTCAGATGTTTAACAGATACCCCAGGCCCAACCTTCTGTGAACTGGCCTCTTGGTCTCCATGTACCCCAGCCCACGTCACCCTCCACGTCCATGGTGATTTCATTCCTCCAGCTGCTCAGACCAAAACTGGATGTTTTACACTTCGCAGCCTCACATCGGCACTTCCTGCTGGTTCTAACTACCTCTAACTAGCCTCACATCGGCACTTCCTTGCTGGTTCTTTGCCACCTCTGTGACTACCACCGTGGCCTGTGCTGGCAATAGCTTCACGATCTATTTCCATTCTTGCCACACATGCTCCCATCCCCCTATACTTAATCTATGCTCAACAGTGGTGCCAAAGTGATTCACATAAAACTTATGTCAGATCATCAAGCTCAAAAGTTCTTCACCGGTTTCCTATTTCACGTAAAATAAAAGCCAATTTTATTAAATAGGCCTTCAAGGGCCTATGTGATCTGACCCTCTTCACCTTACCTTATCTCCTACTACTTACCCCCTTGCCCACTGGGTTCCAGCCACTCAGCCTTTCCTGCTGTTCCTCAAGCAGGCCTGGCACATTCCTGCCTCAGGAACTTTGCACTGGCTGTCCCCTCTGTCTAGAATGCTCACCCAACACTCCTCTCTCCCTTCTGTTTTATTTTTTTCTCCATTTCAGTTATCATTTTCTGAGGTGTTTATATAATGGACTTGCATATTATCTGCCGCCCACACTAGAAAGTGAGTTCCATAAGAGAGTTTCATAAAGACAGGAATATTTTGTTTGCTGATATGTTGAGTGGCGAGAGCAGTTGTCTGACAAGCACTAATGGTGTGTTATACTTTAAATTATACTATATATTTGTTATACTTGAGAAGGATTTTCAGAGATAGAACTGCTGAGAACTGACTGCAGAGTGGATTGGGAAGTGAGGGAGAAAAGGGGACCAGAGAGAACCCAGGCTTGGTTTGGGAAACTGAGTGGTACCATCCAGTGTGGTGGGTAGCAGAGGGTCTGAGACAGGAGTGGGGTCTGTCTCAGAGGGTCTGAGACAGGTGATGCCAGAAGGACACGAGACCTGAGGGGCTGGAGGTCTTAGCGTCCCATCAGCCGGTTGCAGACTTGAGGCAAATCTCAGGGCAGTGGCGGCCTGGAAAGCCTACCTGGGAGCCACAGGCCCAGGCTGTTCTTGAGGAGCTTCCTGGAACCTCCTCTGATGACACCACCCACATGGTCTCCAGGGGAAAAGAAGCCACAGGCCTGGCTCACCCACAGCCATGCCTGCCACAGCCCATGGAGGGCACACGGTGACCATACCTGAGAACAGGCTCTCAGAAGAGAGACTGCTGCACATGTGTGAAAATTCCTACTTGGCCTCCATTCCTTTCAACTGGGCCCTGTGAGAATGTCTGCCCATGCACCCAAGACCTCATATCCCCTCAGAGGTATCTCATGCCCATATCCCATGGGCCAGCTTCAGGGTAAACTGTGCTTTACTGCCACTGAAATTCTATTTTGCTTTTATACCCAAAGCATGGAGTTGACAAGCCACAGAGAGGGAACCTAGAAACTCTTGGATCTCCACACCTAGCAAGGAGAGGAGAGAGGGGTTGAGTGACTCATGTCTATGGTAAACCTGAGGCACCAGCCAGGACATCGTGGTACCTTGTATTCCCACAGCCATGGTCACAGAAGGTAGGAGAAAACCACCCAGCTCTTTCTTTCTGGGTCTTGGGGTTATCTTATGAGACAGACCCACTGGTGCAACTGCTCTCTCTGAATTAGCAGACCCTTGTGGACCCAGCAGCTCTGCCAGTTATTCTGTGCCCCTACTTGCACTCCCCATTTCTAAGTCTGGCAGAAGCAGCCTGACACACGGCTCACCGCATGCTTCACCCTCTGCCGTCTCAGGCAGATTCTATTTGTGTGCAGATGTACACACATGCCCGCTCAGCTAAGCAAGAGCTTTCAGGTTATTTGACGTTCATAAGAGTTTTCCCTGAAATTTTTTTTTTCAGAAGAGCCCTCAGGCATTTCATGGCCCCAAGCCATGCCTCCTTTGGGAATCTAAAAACTCCCCTCCCCTTCAGTGTATGCCTGCCCATACCAGGGAAGAGTCCAGGCAGGGGTCGGGCAGCTGAGCCCCAGTGCCCCAGTGCACGGTACCATTTAATCAGGCTTCACATTTCTTATCGGCTGAATAGGGAGGATGGCTGTAATACCGCTGAAAAGCTATGCAAATATAAGCAGTCAATGGAATCGATGATAGCACCTAAGAATAATTAGTTACACATCTAATCACCCACTGGTCAATGCCATAAGGTGAGAGCTTCCCTTGGGGAACCTGCTACTCATCTCTTCTCCCATGCCAAATCCAAAGGCAGCAGAGAGGCTCCCTCCTCTGTCCAGAACAGCACCCTGGGCAGTGTGTGCTGGCTGTTGGGACAGGCGTTGCACACCCTCTTCCTTCTCTGCCTGTCCTCACGCCACAGACTCAGGCCCATCTTCAGCACAGAATGGCCACCCTTCACCCTCCTCACCGTGGATAGTTAAGGGAAGTTGGAAAGGATTCCTCCCACCTTGCCCCAGAACCTTCCCCACTTGCTGCCAGAGAGGAGGTGAAGCATCTGTTTCTGTGTGCACATGTAGGGTGGGGCATACAAGCGAGCATGAGGGTGGACCCCCCCCCCCCCCGAGACCATGTCACCTGGGAAGCCAACCACACAACACCAACCATGAAGAGCGGCTAGTAAGTTTAGACATCGTACTCAGCAGAAGTAAAGCGCCATCACATTATCTGGTAATTCTGGAAGTCTTTGCCAGTTAACTGCTGGTGATGCAGGTCTCCCCCTCATTCTGCCTCGACAACTGATTTTCAGAGTGCGAAGGCAGAACCTGACACTTGTGCTCACTGCATGTTCATTCTTTTCAACTGTGTCTGCAGCTTATTATAGATGTTGGGTCTTAGCGCCAGCCCCACGGACAGGCTTTCCTCACAGACAAGCATCACAGGCAGATTGCCTAATGTTCCTTCTATGTCTCCATGCAAACCTCCCATTGAGGCAGAACACAGTCCTGTGTCCTGTCTCGGCGTCTCTCCAGACTGAAGCTGATTCCCAGGAATGCACTTCAAGAATAGCCTTCTAAGGGCACCTGGATGGCTCAGTCAGTTGAGCTTCTGACTTCAGCTCAGGTCACGATCTCACAGTCTGTGAGTTGGAGCCCCACACCGGGCTCTGTGCTGACAGCTCAGAGCCTGGAGCCTGCTTTGGATTCTGTGTCTCCCTCTCTCTCTGCTCCCCCCTTGCTCAAGCTCTGTCTCTCTCAGTCTCAAAAATAAATAAAAACATTAAACATTTTTTTTAAAATAAAATAAAATAAAATAAAAATAAAATAAAATAAAAGAATAGCTTTCTAGCAAGCAACCTCTCCTATCATGCAGCATGAGAATATCTGCACCACTTGTCTTGTTGACCAGGGTGGGGCTGTTGTACCTGCACAGAAATAGGGGCACGCTTACCTTCAAAAATCTCCCACCCCTGCTGAGGAGTGAAAATGAGCACTTGTGAGAAAACTCTCAGAAATATGAGGCCAAATATGGTCAATGCTCAGGAATGACACAGAGATCTTCAGTAAACACATGAATGGACCAATGTGCAATTATTCATTCAACAAACAATAGCACAGCAACAACACAGATGGCCCTTGCCAACCTACCTAATGCCAGGTCTGGTCTGTGCACTCTGTTATTGTTCTTGAAGCCTTGCAACTATCCCCATGAGGTCCATGTTATTGCCCTCAGATGAGCAAGGAAACAGGCTCAGAAATGTTAAGAAATATGCCAAAATTCACATGTCTAATGCATGGTGTTGAGCCCAGTGGGGTCTACCTCTGAAGCCCATGATGCTCTGAGCTGCCCTGAGTCCCAGTCACGTTCTGCCACTAGGGTTGCCATGGCCCATGAGAAATAGGCCCTGCTCTCCAGGGATGACCTGAGGTCCATACTAAGGGCAAATGCCAAGCATGCCATCTTGGAGCCTATGGAAAAGGAGAATGCAGGAACCCCAGTTGGGGTACTCATGCTGCAGGATGGAACAGCAAAGCCAGACCCAGCCATGCCAGGATGTGAGAAGGGCAGAGTGCCACATGTGTTCCTACAGTACGTTTACCCACAGCAGGCAATGCTGAGCCCCCACCTAGAGGAGGAGGGTTCCCCTGGGCCTGAGGAACTCTCTGAGATTGAACCATTCTGAAAAATGAAAATGATGACAATTATTCTGCCTCCTCAAGGACTTGGGGCACATAAGGAAGGCCATGTCACTGTCATGTTTTGGGGTGTATTCCCCAAGGGCAAGAGCAATGTCAGCTCCTCTCTCTGTCCTGGATAGACACCAGTGAGAGTGCCCTGCCCAGCAGTCATCCTAACAAAGAGGCAGGTGTCTGACATGTGCTGTTGTCCCGGTGTGAAGATGGCTGCTGGACAGTGATTGTTCATGGAACAAAGGGGGAGAAAAGAACATGGAGGCAGGTTCAAGATGCAGGACCAGTGGCGGGGAAAGTAGGAAGAGGAGCTGGAAAGGCATCAAGGAGGTCAAAGGTGGGGACGGGAAGTCGCACAGGAGTGGTGAGGAGTTGAGGGTGAAGGAGCCAGGTGCAGGCAGTCAGTGCCTGAGACCAGTGGGCCCAGGTCACCAATGGGGATACAGTGGCAGCCAGGCCCCTGGGCACTATGGGGAGTGTGGATGACAGAGTTATTTCTGCAGTACACCAGAGGTATAGATATTTCCAGAGACAGGACCACCTTCTCAGAAGACAGGCTGCCAGTAGCTCAAGGCCAGGCCAGCTGCACCCGGGTTTTATACCATCCGTCCCACTGTGCCTACTTGGCAAGCCCAGGGTGAAGAAACAGTCCTGGTTAAGAGAAGACTGTATAATCTACAGAGCAAAAGTGCTCGTTCACTTATTACAGATCCATCTGGGTCAAGCATGAGGGCAGGAACTGCCCCAATAGGAAGCTCAGGTTCAAACCCTGCAGAAGACTGGAGTTCCAATCACTCAGATCTCAAAGGCCTGCTCAGCCTCCTGGAGAGAAGACAGCCTGAACTCTGCAAGCCCTGGAATCTACCTCCAAGGCTATGATGGGGCCAGAGCCACTCAAGTACTTCAAAAGGGAATTGATATAGAAACAGTGAAACACCATCTCAGGAAATATCCATTTGGGGCATCTTGTCTTCACTGGTTGCTGAGTGAGAAGCCAGGAGTCTGTTCCAGAGCAGTTCAGGGGTGTTGTGGCTGGGGCTCCTTAGGGTCATGGTGAGGGGATAGGCTCTGCACAGGCCACAGTGCTGTCCAGGAAGGAGCACGACCCAGAGGAGCAAGTCCCCTGCCCATGGCTACTCCAGGCATTCTCTGCCACTGCTCCTGGGAAGAGCCTAGCACTGGAGCCTCAAGGGCCCTCAGGGCATCCTATCTGAGGAAACACACAAAGGAGTAAGACAGCCATGTTCAGTAGAGGCAGGACTGTCACTGGAGGTGTGGGGCATGGAGGGCTTCTGAGCCAGAAGGATGCAGGAGTCTACCTATGTCCTCAAGGGAGAAGTATTTGAAAGCGTGTCTCTTGTGGCTGGGCCTCAGGAAATCTGCCCTTTGAGTAAGTCTTTGGAACTAAGGAGAACACTCAGAGAGCCCCACTGATTGGTTTCCCAGTCCTGAGCCCAAGCTCTCAACCTCCCTGACAATGCCTGAGCCCTTCCAGAGGGTGGAAGCTGCTGGGGCTAACGTGGCCTTCTGCAGGGGGTGCCAGTGTGACCTGCCTTGGGTTTCCTTATGAGGTTTTATCTTAGTTTCTTAAACTGTGCTTTAAAGAAAAATGCACAAATGTTAACTGTGCATCACTCTATGGCTGCACATAACTGTTAACCTCCTGAGATGAAGATTTCAAACACCTCCACATCCCAGAGGCCTCCTCTCCCTGCTTCCCATAAGTCTCCCCACAGAGGCCCAGCTGCTCTGCTTTCTGTCACCCTGGAATAGTTCTACCTGGTTTTGAACTTCCTAAAAGTGAAAATCATATGTACCCTTTTGTGTCTGGCTTCTTTCAAAAGATCTGTCTGTGAGATTCAGCCATGCTTTTAAATGCAGTAGTCTTTTGTTCATTTTCTCTGCTGGATAGTATTCCATCGTATGGACATACCATCCTTCATTTATCCATCCCACTGCTGAGGGACATCTGCATTGTTTCCAGTTTGGGGCCATCATAACAAAGTTTCTGTAAGCATTTCTGCATATGTGTTTGAGCATCCTTAGAAGTCTGCCTGAGGAAAAATGGTTCCATTGCTACAGATGTCTGAGAGGCTAAGTTTTTCACTGCTAGACTGCACTATAAGTGTTACTCATGCATCAGGTTCTTTGATCTCAAGCTGCAGGATAAAGAAGAACATCCCCCTGGAAACTGAAGCAAATGCACAAATGGAAGCTTACAAGGTGTTTGGGGAATTTTGACTCTTACAGTGTACTAGGGAGAGGTGTGGATGTGTGTGTGAGAGTGCGTGTCAGAGTGTGTATGAGTCCATGTATATTTGAGTGTGGGCACTGTGTGTGTGTGTGTGTGTGTGTGTGTGTGTGTGTGTACGTGTGTGGGCTTACTGTTATTGTATAAGATGGCCTCAGAATCTCCTGGGCAGTCTATTCAAAATTAACGTGAGAGAACCACTAGTCCAGAGCATTTAGGGAAAGGAGAGGAAATGACCAGAGATGAGGCTAGCAAAACATCTAGCCTTTGCAGGCTATGAATCATGAATGCCTTACAATAGCATTTGAACTTTATCCTATATGAAAAAGGAATCAGCAGATGTGTTTAACAAATACCTAGTGGCACCCACACACAGCTCAGTAGGTGTGGCAAAGCTAGATGTGCCACCTACCAGCACATGGAGCCCCACAACAGGCTGAGTGAACTACAGTTTGCTAGTGGGGGGCATTCAGGGGCAGGGCAGTGAAGGGCTAAGTCTAGAGCAACCAGCCTGTGCTCATGTTCCACTTAGCTGGGAGAACTTTCTGTCTCTATTGGCTCATCTGTAAAGTGGGGACATTCCTGGCTTTCATATGCCTAGGGTATTGAGAAAATTAAATGAGAAAGTACTTAGAAGTGTTTCGCATGCAGCGAGCACGCAGTATGCATTAGCTGAAAGAACTGTATGGATAACTGCAGTGATTAATAGATGAAGGGTGTGTTGGCTCATGGGCGTACACACGTGACTTGTACTGACAAACAGTACACTCGCACATGATGGGCAAATACTCCTGCACATACACAAATAGCCCACAGCAAACAGGGGTTTCCAGGGCAAACATTCTAAGATGCTCCCGGCTCAGCCACTGCCCATAACTTATGCACTGGAAACCAAGTGCTCCTTAGTTACAGAAAGGAGACAGGAAATTAACAGGCCCCAAATCATCTCTGCTTTAAGGACTCCCAGTTGGACAAGCTGCCCAGTCACGTGAGTCCTATGAGGACCACAAACGGCCCACCAGAGCCAGCATTCTTCAGCTATGTTTGCAGTGACAGGGGAATGCTGTCTTCTCCTCTGGGGCTGGGGAGACCCTCCTTCCCTGCCCACATGGTAAGATAGTCTGCAGCCAGGCCTGGGACACACAACCTGAGGGACTGAGACAATTCTCATAGCACTGGCACAGCAGTCCAATGCAGTCCCCATCTTCTTCTCTTGGGAAAGGGGTCCTAGGCCAGGAGTCCACCTCCACAACCCCACCTGTCTAGTGAAACAGACAGCAGGGTGGAAGAGGAAGCATATCTGAGAGCATGACCTTACCTCCACATACAGCAGGGGGAAGATCCCAATCTTGTCTCCCAGCATGCCTTCCGCCCAGTTGTCATCCACTCTTCTGATGACAGTCAGGATCTCATCCTGGGGTCGCCACACACATGCATGTGGACACGCAACAAAACACACACAACAAAAATGGAGACCAGTCAGTGCTGCTGAAAGTCAGAAAAGATCCTGAGCAAGGATGCAAAGAATGGTTTATTATCCATTCTGGGATCTGACATACGAAAACAGTCTGCCCTTACATCTTCACCCAGGACCTCCCTCTTTCTCTCTTATATATTGATTATAGTTGCAAAAATCTGCAAATGGAAGAGCTTGGCAATTTATAATATAGCTAGTATTTTAAAATTCATGTTCCTATTATTTATTTACTGAAATAAAATTATTTTGAATAAAAATAAATTCAGCAAAGTATAAAGCTTTTTAAGTTTCTGGCACCATCCATGAACAAAAAATGACCCAATATAGTTCCATTTATTTAGAGTCGTGTACAAAAAGCTTTGGATAACCCTCTTAAATTCTTTGGCAATGCAGACAATGCCAAGTATAGATGCACAAAGTGGAAACAGATGGAAAGAGAAAGGAAGAGGCATGAAGCACAGAGGAAGAGGAACTTTCTGGGAAGACTGGCAGGCTAGTAGTTGTGAGGAAGGACATGACCAGGGTGGCTTCACAGGTGCCAGGAGCTACAGGGACAAATGACAGGGGGTGCAGAGAAGAGGGTGAGAGAAAGAAAGCACGGAGCAGTGATGAAGAGCAAAAGGTGGAAGCCATCAGGAAAGAAGACTGGGGAAAAGAGACAACATGGGCAGCGGCTAGAATCAAGAAGGCCGGACAGGGATGCCACAGGCAAAACTGGCACCTACACCAAGGATCTGTGGTCAGCTTCTGTTCCCTTTCCAATATCCATCCTTCCTTCAATACATATGATATATAATAGAACACTCCACAGACTGCTGGCCTAACCACCCTCTCCCCCTGCCCCTCCACATCAAACCTCCCTGTCATTTGTCTCTCAACAATCTGCTAGGAGACCAGCTGGACTATCTGGGACTTGTATAAGGAGATGATGGCCAGCCTAATGGGGTAACCCCTACTGAATCTGAAGGTACCATCTGCCTTTCCAATGAGTCTTCAATACTTTAATGTGAAGCAATAATACGGGACTTGTAGGCTTCTCTCAGGTCAGAGGGACATTTTAGGCCAGTACACTTCATGGAATTACCAGAAAAGCTGGCTTCCCTATAAGCTAAGGGACCACACAATTTTGGGATATTCATCTAGGTCATGGTGGAGTGATCTAATGTGAATGGAATGTGCCTTTCATGGAACACAGATAGGGGAAAAGCAAGGATAAGTGTCTGTCATGGGACACTCCCCCATGGTCTGTTCCAAACCTCTCCTCACCTAGGGGTACAGAGTAGAGTCTAAGAGCGATCATACCCCTCATTTGCTCTCTCCTCATTCCCAAATAACAGCTTTGAAAAATTCCAAATAACAAAATGATCTGTGACTTTAGAATATTTTTTCTCCTAACTTATATAAGCCAGAATAATGCAATAAGGGAATTATATCATTGCACGTGTTTCAGGGCAGTTGGTTCTCAGGCTACAGAATGGTATTAATAAGGGAAGAATGTATGGGATTTGCTGGTAACCATTAGGGACAAAGTGGCCACCTGGCTTGAGGAGAGATGTACAGAGAGTGCCCTTAAATCCCATGCCTTGCTCACCTTACAAATTCACAACCAAGAGAGTCATGAGCCTGTGATGAACTCAACTCAGATTCAGCCAAAGGGAGGCTCCTAAGACTTTGCTGATCATGCAAAGGGAAAGGGAATTGAAGGCTTCATACATGTCAGAGCTTTTGCAACAACAAAATAACACACAAAAAAAGACATTTCATTTTTTAAAATTAAAAAGAAGATAATACCAGATTAATTTTTGTTTTTTTAAAAAAGAAAATACTGTATTATCCATACTATTACTTAGAACTGGTCTAGAAATTGGAGCCAAAGTCATAAAAGAATATAAAACAGAAAACATAAATACTAGAAAGAAGGTATGCAATTCTTTACCTAGAAAAAACAGTATCAACTAAAAATTAGAATAAGTAAATTTGAGAAATACTGCTAATTTAAAAATAAATACATAAAAATCATTGGTTCACTCATCTACCAGGAATAATAAGTTAGAAAATGTGATTAAAATTGGCTATTTTAAAAAAAGTTTTCTAATACACTACATATGCCAAAATTAATTACATAAATATTAAAAATTTAAATGTTAGA
This sequence comes from Panthera onca, assembly GCF_046562875.1. Lineage (NCBI taxonomy): Eukaryota > Metazoa > Chordata > Mammalia > Carnivora > Felidae > Panthera > Panthera onca. Next base: position 88,971,105 of record NC_138341.1, on the reverse strand, counting down.
AAAAAGTCTTGAATGCCCAAGAGGAAATATGAATAGATGTTTAATCTTGAGCTGGGGAAGTTCTTTTGAAGTATGATAACAAAAGTTTGGCTACAGAAAAATGAAATCCTCTATGATAAAAACAGCAAAAACAAAAACAAAAATAAGCTAGCAAAATACTTGGAGGATATATGACAAAGACTTAATATTAATATTATATAAAGACTTAAATACACAATAGAACAAAAAGACAAATGTCTTAAAAGAAAAATAGGCTAAGAGCAATACATCTCACAAAAAAAAGAAAAGCAAATTGCCATTAAACATATTTTAAAAAGTTATACCTCATAAATAAAAAAAAATACAACTGTAAACAACAAGAGCTCTCTCTTTCTTCTTTGTTCTATTTTGCTTATCAAATTAGCAAACAAAGAACATAAAGCCAACTCACAGTGCTGGTCAGCATGCACGGAATAGGCACTTAATTATTTTGGGTGTAGATATACATTTATGGCAGGCAGTTTGGCAATTTCTAAAATCAAAGCCTGCACACCCACTGATCTAACTCTACCCTAGGAAAATCAGAGATGTGCAAAAAGATTTAGCTCTGAGAATGTTCATTATAGTGTTTGTTCAATTAGATAGAAACTAAAGATAAATGTACAGCAAAAGAGGTTTGGTTAAATAAATTATGGTATTGTGCTCCAATACTATTCCCAACTCCAGCACTCTCTAGCCATCCTGTCCTACCTAAGGAAGAAAGGGGAAAATGGAGACACACATACAGAGTTCACAATCTAGAAGTACAGCCTCCTGAAAGGACTGAGACCCTACAATAGGATCATAGGACTATACACTGCTTCCCTTTCCCCCAAACCATACCAAAACATAACTAAAGGCCAATTTATAGCAATTCCTTTTACCTGGTACATCATGTCTGGCTATCAAAAAAAAAAAAAAATTACTACATATGCCAAAGGCAAAACAAAACAAAAACCAAAAATACAGTTTGAAGAGACAGAGTAAGCATCAGAACCAGACTCAGGCATAGAGGGATGCTGGAACTAATTTATACACTAAGGGCTCTAATGGATTAAGCAGACATAATGTAAGAACAGAGAACAGATGGGCAATGTAAGTAGAGAGATAGAAAGTCTAAGAAAGAACCAAAAAGTAATGCTAGAGTACAAAGACACCATCATAGAAATGAAAAATAATTTGATAGGCTAATTAGTACTCTGAACATGGCTGAGGAAGGAATCTCTGACCTTAAGGATTTCAATAGAAACCTCCAAAACTGAAAAGCAAAGAGAACAAAGACTGAGGGAAAAAAAAGAACAGGATATTCAAGGGCTGTAAGGTAACTACAGAACTACAAAAGGTGTAACATATGATTAATGGGAATATCAGATGAAGAAGAAAGAAAGGAACAGAAGAAATATTTGACACAATAACAACTGAGAATTTCTCTAAATTAATGTCAGACACCAAACCACAGATACAGGAAGTTCAGAGAACACTAAGATAAATGCCGATAAATAAATAAATAAATAAACAAACAAATAAATAAATAAATAAATAAAAAACTACCTACGCATATCAAACTGCTGAAAATCTAAGATAAAAAAACAGTGAAAGAGACCAGAGGGAGAAAATATCATACTTACAGAGGAGCAAAAATAAGAATCACACCTGACTTCTCAAAAACCATGCCAGCAAGAAGAGTGGAGTGAAATATACCAAGTATGGAGAGGAAAAAAAAAAAAAAAAAACCCACCAGCCTAGAATTAAGTATACTGAAAAATTATCCTTCAATAATGAGGGAGAAATAAAGACTTTCTCAGACAAACAAAAACTGAGGGAATTTATTGCCAGTGGACCTGCCCTTGTGAGAAGTTCTTTAGAGAAAAGTATGTAGGTCAAAAACTCAAATCTATATAAAGAAAAGAACATGGGAGAAGAAATAACTGAAGGTAAAATAAAACTTTTATTTTTCTTATTCCTAATTGATCTAACTGAATAGTTTGTTCAAAATCAAAACAGCAACACTGTATTTAATTATATATGCTTATGTACATATATGTGTGTATGTGTGTGTGTATATATATATATGTATATATATATATATATACATATATATATATCATGTATATACTTATGTATAAATGAAAGGAATGACAGAATGATATAAGGGACAGGAGAGAAGAGTTATGATTATTTTGTTATTACAGAGTATTCATACTACCTGTGAAACAGTGTGGTATTTTTTGAAAGTTTTTTTATTTTCTTAAAATATTTTTTTTTAATTTTTTTTTAACGTTTATTTATTTTTGAGACAGAGAGAGACAGAGCATGAACGGGGGAGGGGCAGAGAGAGAGGGAGACACAGAATCGGAAACAGGCTCCAGGCTCTGAGCCATCAGCCCAGAGCCTGACGCGGGGCTCGAACTCACGGACCGCGAGATCGTGACCTGAGCCGAAGTCAGACGCTTAACCGACTGAGCCACCCAGGCGCCCCCTTAAAATATTTTTAATGTTTCTTTTAGAGAGAGAGAGCGAGAGCACGTGAACATGGGGGAGGGGCAGAGAGAGAGGGAGACATAGAGTCTGAAGCAGGTTCCAGGCTCTGAGCTGTCAGCACAGAGCCCAATGCAGGGCTTAAACTCATGAACCATGAGATCATGATCTGAGCTGAAGTCAGACCGACTGAGGCACCCAGGTGCCCCTGAAAGTGAACATGATTAATTGAAAATATATATTGCAAACTCTAGGGCAACTACTAACACTTTTTTAAAGGTATAATTGACATGCTAAGAAAGGAGAGAAAGTAGAATCAATTAAAACCACAGAAAGGAAAAAAAAAAATAGAAGACAAAAATAGGAACAAAACTCAGAGGCAACAAATAGAAAACAGAAATAAATATGGTAAAAATTATTTCAAAAATATCAAATAATCACTCTGAAAGTCAATGGTCTAAATTCACAAACTGAAAGATAAAGATTATCACAGTGGATCAAAATGCAAGACCCAACTAGATGTTGTTTACAATAAACCCAGTTTAAATATAAAGATACATGTGAATTAAAGGTAAATGTATGGAGAAAGATATACCATGATAATACTAACCAAAAGAAAGTGGGAATAGCTACATTAATTTTGAACAAAGCATAATTCAGAGCAAGTACTGTTGTTTGGGATAAAGAAGGGGATTACATAATGAGAAAGGAGTCAATTCTCCAAGAAGACATAACAAACCTTAATGTATATGCATTTAACAACAGAAAGTCAAAATATATCAGGCAAGACTAACTTAACTGCAAGGAGAAATAGATAAACCCATTATTATATTTGGAGACTTCAATGTCCCTCTATCAGAAATGGACATATCCAGCAGGCAGAAAAATCACTAAAGAAATAGTTGAAGGCAACAACACCTATCAATCAACTGAATATAATAGACATCTATAAACTACTTCATCTAAGAACAGTAAAATATACATTCTTCTCAAGCTCACATGGAGCATTCACCAAGATAGATCACATTTGGGGCCATAAAATATACCTTAACAAAGTTAAAAGAATAGAAACCGTACAATGTTGGTTCTCAGACCACAGTGGAATTAAACTAGAATCAATAACAGAAAGGTAACTGGAAAATCACAAAATACTTGGGAATTAAACAATACAATACTAAATAACACTTGGTTCAAAGAAAAAGTATCAGGGGAAATTTAAAATTTTTTTAAATAAATGAAAATAAAAACGCAACTTGTCAAAATTGTGGGCTGAGGGAAATTTATAACGTTGAATGCATATATCAGAAAAAAAGAAAGATCTAAAATCAGTAATCTAACCTTCCACCTTAGAAAACTAGAACAAGAAAAAGCAAATTCAATCCAAAGTAAGTAAAAGAAAAGAAATTATAGAAATTAGAACAGAAATCAATGAAATTAAAAATAGGAAATCAATAAATTAAATCAACAAAACCAAGAGCTGGTTATTTGAAAAGATCAATAAAATTGATAAACCTCTAACCAGGCTAATAAAAAAAGAGAGGAGACACAAACTATTAATATCAATAATGAAAGAGAGGACATTATTAATAGATCCTAGACATTAAAGGGATAATAAAGTAATATTATGAACAATTCCATGCCCACAAATTTGATAACCTAAATGAAATGAACTAATTCCTTTAATGACATAATCTGCTAAAATTTATACAAGAAATAGACAATCTGAATAGGCCTGTATCTTTTAAAGAAATTGAATCAATAATTAATAAATTTCCAAAACAGAAAGCACCAGGCCCAGATGAAGTGACTAGTGAATTCTCCCAAAAATTTAAAGAAGAAATTATACCAAATTATCTACTAATCTCTTCCAGAAGTAGAAGCATAAGGGGCTACTTCCTAATTCATTTTATAAAGCTACCATTACACTAATACTGAAACCAGACAAAGACACAGCAGGTAAAGAAAACCACAGATCAATATTTCTCATAAGCATAGATGCAAAAATCCTCAACAAAATATTAGTAAACTGAATCCAACGAAGTATAAAAAGAAATATGCAGCATGACCATGGGATTTATCCTAGATATGCAACTCTGGTTCAACATTCAAAAATCAATTAATGCAATTCATCACATAAACAAGCTAAAGAAGAAAAATCATATCGTCACATCAATAGATGCAGAAAAAGCATTTGACAAAATCAAACACTGATTCATGATAAAAAAAAATAGCTCTCAGCAAGTTAGGAATGGAGTGAAATTTTCCTCAGCTTCTGAAGAACATTTACAAAAAACCTACAGCTGACATCACAGTGGTGAGAAACAAGAAGCTTTCCCACAAAATTCAGGAATAAGGCAAAATATTTTCCCCCTCACCACGGCCTTTCAATATCATACTGGAAACCCTATCTAAGGCAATAAGATATGAAGGGCATACAAATTGGGAAGGAAGAAATAAAGCTGTCTTAGTTCACAGATGATATAATTGTCTAAGTAAAAAATTTGAAAGAATCAACAAAAAACCCCTCTTGGAACTAATAAGCAATTATAGCAAGGTTGCAGGATAGAAGATTAATATACAAAAGTTAAACACTTTTCTACATACTAGTAACAAGTGGAATTTGACACTAAAAACACAATACTATTTACATTAGCACCTAAAAAAATGAAATGCTAAGGTATAAATCTAACAAAATATCTACAAGAGCTATATGAGGAAAACTGCAAAACTCTGATGAATAAAATTAAATAACAAAATAGAGAGATGTTCCATGTTCATGGATAGGAAGACTCAACACTGTCAACACGTCAGTTTTTCTCAACTTCTAGATTTAATGCAATTCCATTCAAAATCTCAGCAAGTTATTTTGTGGATATTGACAAGCTAATTCTAAAATTTACATGAAAAAGCAAAAGACCCAAATAGCCAACACAATTTGAAAGAGAAGAACAAAGATTGACACTATACAACTTCAAGACTTACTTAAAGCTACAGTACTGAAGACAGGGTGGTATTGGTAACAGAATAAAAAAGTAGATCAGTGGAACATAATAGAGCATCCAGAATTAGACTGACATAAATACAGTCAACAGATCTTTGACAAAGGAACAAGACAACATAATGGAGAAAAGACAGTCTTTTCAACAAATGGTGCTGAAACAATTGGACACTTACATGTGAAAAATGAATCTAGACACAGACCTTACACACTTCACAAAAATTAACTCAAAATGAACCACAGAATAAACGTAAAACACAAAAATATAAAACGCTTAGAAGATAACATAGGAGAATATCCAAATGACCTTGCGGTTTGGTGATGAGTTTTTGGATACAACATCAAAGACCAGACTATGGAAGAATTGATAAGCTGGGCATCATTAAAATTAAAAATTTATGTTCTGCAAAATACACTGTGAAGAGAATAAAAAATAAGACATGGACTCATGAAAATATTTGCAAAGTACATATCTGATAAAGGACTATTATTCAAAAATTACAAAGAACTCTTAAAACTCAACAATAAGAAAACAAGGGCACCTGACTGGCTCAGTTGGTAGAGCATATGACACTTGATCTCAGGGTTGTGAGTTCAAGCCCCACACTGGGTGTGGAGCCTACTCAAAAACATGAGAAAATAAACAATCCAATTTAAAAATGGACCAAAGACCTAACAGACACTTCACCAAAGAAGATATAAGATGGCAAATACAAATATGAAAAAATCTCCATGTCAAATGTCACTAGGGCAATGCAAATTAAAACAACAACGAGATGTCACTACACACCTATTAGAATGGCCAAAATCCAGAACACTGACAACACCAAATGCTGGCAAGGATGTGGATTAACATGAATAGTCATTCACGGCTGATGGGAGAACAAAATCATACAGCCACTTCAGAAGACAGTTTGGTGGTTTCTTACAGAACTAAACATACTCTTACCTTAAAATCCAGCAGTATTTACCCAAAGGAGTTGAAAACTTATGTCCACACAAAAACTTGCATAAGATATTTATAGCAGCTTATTCATAATTGCTAACAGTTGGAAATAGTCAAGTGATGTCCTTCAGTAGGTGAATGGATAAATAAACTGGTACATAAAGACAACAGAGTATTATCCAGTGCTAAAAAGAAGTGAGTTACGAAGCAATGAAAGGACACGGAAGAAATGTAAGTCCATATTATTATGTGAAAGAAGCCAATCTGAAAAGTTTACATATTAAGTGATTCCAACTATGTGACATTGTGGAAAAGGCAAAACTATGGAGACAATAAAAAGATCAATGGTGGCCAAGGATTGGGGAGTAGGGAGGAAAGGGGTGAATAGGTGGAGCACAGAAGGGTAGTGAGAATACTCTATTTGATACCATAATGATATAAATTTGTCCAAACCCACAGAATGTACAACCCCAAGAGTTAACCCTAATGTAAACTATGGACTCTGGGTGATTATGATGTATCAGTAGAGGTTCATTAATGGGAACACATGTACCTCTCTGGTGAAAGATGCTGATAGTGGAGAAGGCAGTCCATGTGTGAGGCTAGGGTTGTATGGGAAATCTCTGTATCTTCTGCTCAGTTCAGGAGTAAAACTAAAATTGCCCTACAAATTAAGTCTATTTAAAAAAAAAAAAAAACTAATAGCACCACAGAGAAATGAACATGAACAAACTATAGCACCCTACAACACTACAGATGGAGTGCACAAATGTAATGTTGAGAGAACACAAAACTGGACTCAAAAATATACTCTGCATGTTTCATTTATTTGACTTTCAAGAACAGACATGACTCATCCATGATGTTAGGGCCATGGGAAGAGGGAAGGACTGGGATGCCAATATCCCACCATCTCTCCACTGGGTAGTGAGTATAAGGATTTTCTTTCCAACCATCAAGCTGCACAATTTTGATTAGTGGACTTACTATTGCAATATGCTTTATTTAGGTTAAAAGGTTTTTTTTTTTTTTTAAGTATAGACAAGTTACAACACACCTTGAGTACTGCATTTGGTCTTAACACATCCCTAAAGGGACTTCACATACTGAGGAAGCCAACCATTATGTGAACACTCTGAAATCAAGTCACAGAAAGCCAGAGAAGAAAGTGGGATCACTGAGCCTGAGACATGAGAAAGCCGGGTGGGGGGGCATGGTTACTGTCTTCCAGCTTTGGCATCATTACCACACTGAAAAGCTGGACTCATTCTGAGTCACCTGGGAGGGTAGAATACACACCAAGGGCTCCAAGTTACTGAGAAGCCAACACAGCTTCACATAAGGGAGAGCTATTCCCAAATGAGTGTCCTCTCTCTGGCCAGGGGCTTTGTCATCATTCCAAGTGTTACACAGTGCCAACCTGTTCCTCATGTGGCTACCAATATGCAAGCATCCCCTAAGAGCCAGGCATGAGGAAGAAGCTGTCCCTTCCCAAGAAAAGATCGGCACTTGGTGGAGGAGGTCTGCTTATAAAGAGATGGACAGTATCCAATAAAATGTACATACAGTGAAATCCCAGCATAATGCAGTAAGTGGGGTCAAAATCCAACTCTGTCAGTGTGCTACTGTGAGGTTAGTGGAACCTGCATAGCCCCATTTTCCCATCAGATGCCAATTCAATGTAGTCCCAGCTCTGGTTTGGTGGTACCTTGTGGCAGGTCTCTGACCTGGCTCAAATATTGATGCGGCTGGGTGGGGGGCGGGGGGGTGGGGGAGCGCAATTCTTGGTCCTGCAGCTGGCTGGGATTTCATGGCAATGGCAGGATCCATAACACTCTTATTTAGCTGGCATAAATCTTGTTGGGGATACTGGGCTGGGAGAAGAGAGGGTTCAGGGAGCCAGTCACTCTCCGTACACACAAAAAAACTAACTTTGCCTAGGAGTGCTGAGAAAGGTTTCCCACAGCTCTGCCTCTAAACCAAACTCTCACGATGGAGACAACCTCCAAAGAGTAACATATGACTGCTGGACAATGAGAAAATTCACTCTAGCATGCCAAAGCTACCAGCACGAGATCAGGTGTGTTTTGGAAACAGAAATAACTTCTCTTGCCACCGATGCAGGATGAGGGTAACAATGACCATTTTTTCATGCGTAGATCACATCAGGTCTCTGATTTACTGTCATATTTCAAAAAGCTGGAGCCAGTGCTTTAGGAAGGACAAGAAAAGGGTGAAATCCCTGCTCTGTGGCCTCTTTGGAATATAGAGAATTACTCCATCCTCAAACACTACAAGGGCTTTTCATAGGACAATGGCAAGACTGATCTACATGGTTTGGACCTGAGTTTTCATTTGCTGTTTTGTAAAGAATGGCATCCCCTGCATGTCACACTCAATGTGGTGGGATGCTGGTGGCCTCAGAACAAAGCCATGCTGAGTGGGATGCACAAGGAACCACTGTGTGCTTGGCCTCCATAGTGCTGTGTTCTATGTCACAGGTCAGAAAACCTTTCTAAGGGCCATATCACCAATATTTCAGGATTTTGAGACTGTACTGTGTCTGTCACACATTCAACTCTTCTGTTTTGGAATGAAAGCAGCCAGAGACAACATGTAAATGAGGGAGTCTGGTTGTGTGCCAATAAAACTTTATTTACACAAACGGCAGCAGGTGGGTAGGATTTGACCTGCAAGCACTGGTTTATCAACCCTTGTTTGATGTAGATGAGTAAACGAAATCTATACCATTGATAGTCAGGAGGGGCAGACAAGTTTTGGGCCAATATGGCAGCATCTGAGGATTTTAAGGAGAAAAAGTTGTTCCCACCACATCATTTCGCTTTCAGATGAATGACTCAATTTCATTTACATGTTTCATGTGAGGTGCTCATTACTTGCTGTGGGGCATTGTACTTCCATATGCTGTTTTCACTCTTCTCTCTAGTTTCCAAGCTTTAAAAATATACCAAATGCCATTTTCATACGACAGTGGCTCTCCTTTGCGTTCAGGCGGTCTCGGGGTGGTCCTAAATGATGTCAAGGCTGGGCTATGAACATAACATGATTATTAAAAAAAGTATATCGCTTTTCTTCCCAAGGCTCAGTGGGTAATACATATGTAAAGGATTCAGGTACCATGATAGTCATGCCATCTAAAAGGGGCCTTCAAACTGCATTTCTACTTCATTTACCTAATTTGCCCAAAGTCTGCTATCTACAGGCATAGGGGCTCTGTTAAGAACAGAAGCTGTGTAGCAGAGCAGGGAGAGTGGTTATGCCTGTGTCCACACAGAAGCCCTCTGGATGCCACTGAAGGTGACTGGCTGAGCACACTGTCCTTCAATACTGTTTCAGAAATACAACTCCATAAATGTCATAGCTTACACATCAGGGGCTCAGCCTGAAATATCATGTCCACTGAAAACCTTAGAGAGTTCCTTCAGCAAGTCTGGATAAACCAACCTCTGAGGACCTAATATTTTCCTCTCCTAAATGACCAGTGTGGCAACAACACATATAAAGAAGCTAGAAACATCCTGAAGGGCCATGAATAGCAAGCAGGTACTTCTGGAGTGCCACTCGAGTGCTTCCACTCTCCTTTCACTCACACTCAAAGTGGTTTCTGAGAAGCAGTGTGAGCCAGACCAGAGGGAGCCCTTCCTTTCATCCTTTCACTGCTGGCTGCCTGCTCAGCCGGCCATGGGCATAGCCACCTCTCACCACAGCATGACTGGGGACCCTGTCATTGAGTCCTTCCCTGTCAGAACGCAAGCCAGCCATAGATAGGGTGCCAAAATCACTGCTTCTCAGAAAAAATGGAAATTAAAAAGGGAAAAGTTCAAAAATTCCCTCAGCCTTTTGTTGTAGAAATAATACAAAATTGTTCCTCTGGGCCGTTCTAGGTGAGGCTCTTAACAGAGTCATTGCTGCCATTAACCCCCTGATGTGCTGTTGAGGACTTAGGGAGCCATGATATTCCAGAAGTCAGGGGGCCTTCTCCCATTGTCCCGTCTTGCTTACCCCATCTCAATTCCAGAGGCTGCCAGCGGCCTGGAACCGCTCACAGAAAGGCAAAGCTCCAGGACAGAGATGCACACTTCGAGGAAGTCTGGCCTGCAGCCACAGGGTGGGCCCAGGTGGAAGTGGAGAGGCCAGAGGTCAGATGTCACACCCTCCTCAGTGCTTGCAGCTCTCCCCATCATGCACCACCCCACACACATGCACACACATCCCAGGCACAGATACTACACGCACACACACGCACACCACACCCACATACATCAGGGGCACACATACCACATGCACACATACACACTCTCTCCAGCAGGGCAGAGGCTCAGGTGCTATGATGATCCCTCTCCTGGTCTTCCCACTATGGGCTGTGAGCATTTGAAGGTGGGACTCTGTTCCCACACATTGGCCCACCCAGAACACAATCTAGTGTCAATAAACATCTGATGAATGAATGAATGGACCAAGGAGGCTGGACAAAAATAAATTTATACTATCCATAGCAAATACAGCTTACCTCTTGCTCAGGCCAAGCCAGAGTGCTTGTACTCAGCCTGTCAAATATGTATTCAAAGTCCTATGTGCCCTTCACTGTCCCAAGTTGGGGATAGGAAGTTAGTAAATGCAGGATGGCTATCCTCAGGGAGCCTGCACTCCAGCCAGGAGACCATGAGACAGACAACAGTCTGTAGTATATACACACTACCTTGTCAGGAGGAGAAAATGGGGGTGTGGAGTAGTAGTTGAGGGCACTCCATCAGCAGGGGCCACTCTGAGGGATGTGAAGACAAGTTGGGAGGGCATTCAGGCCATGGGGAGAGCTACAGAGGCCCTGGGGGAGCCAGCAGGATCAGATGGAGAGACAGGGGCTGGGAGGTCAGCATGGCTGGGAGTGGAGTGAGCCAGAGGCAGACTGGAACTAAGTCTGGGAAGGAGATGGGCGCTGGGTCAGGTAGGATCTTGCAGGCAGTATAGACTCTGATGTTGGCTCTGAGGAGACTGGAAGCCAAGGGGGTTTCTGAGCAGAGGTGGGGTACATATACTCCAGCCACTGAGGGTACAAAAGTTGGGGGTGCCCACAGTGAGCCAGATAGGGCATACTGGTTGGGAGGCTAGTCCTGAGGGAAGAGCTCACATTCTGCACGGGTCTGAAGATATCTCCTGACAAAGTTTCAGACACACCCCATGTTCCACCTCAAATATATAAGATTCCCTGTCAGTTTCTCTGACCCCTGCCTGGATGTCCAAACAAGGGCTCGGGCAAGGACATCCCTCAGCAGCCCCCAGGCTGCCACTGCCCTCCTAGTCACCTCCTCCATATGCGAGGTTGGTCCCCTTAGTAAAGGGGACTCCTCCACCCAGGTGGAGCTGACATTCAGAGGTGACTATAGGGCTACTGCTCAACCGGAAGGAGGGAGCCAGGAGCCATGAAGGTGACTGACATTGTTTGGTAACTTCTGAGGAAGGCTGCACAGAGGCTCATCCCATTTAGCTTCCTGAGTCTTTCTAGCCCTGAAAGCTTTTCAGATTGCCCCTCAGGAGAAAGCAGATATGCCAAGGCCCAGGTGCCCAGCAATGGGGACAGCAGTCTTGACCCAGGGCCGAGATTTCACACCCCCTTGAGATTGAGCCACCAAAATATAAGGGTCTAACCCACTAGACAAATTCTCAGCTTTCCAAGTAGTGTGTGTCTTAGGGTGTTTTTTTTCCTGTGCGCATTCTGGGCTAACATAGAAAGTGATAAGTATCTGACCAAACTTCACCTTTTCCTGAAACAGGAATAAGCAGAGCACAGAAAGCAAATATTTATCGAATGCCTATTTTGAGCTCAGTTCTCTAATGCCTTTGCTCATTGAATCCTATTATCAACTCCACTGTACAGTTAAAAAAGGAGACTCACAGACTAAGCAAATGTCCCAAAGTTACCATGTAATAATAAAAAAGTGTTATGATTTGTATCCTTGTTTACCTGACTTTACAGCCCAAACTTTCTACACTTAATTTTTATCTAAGCCTATCTCCTGCATCAGAAGAACACAGTTTAGGATTAATTCTGGGTTCATTCTCATAAAAGAGAAGTCCCACACTTTTGGGAAGTGATGATTAAATATTCAGCAGAATAAGATCATATGGAAGGGTCTTGTGGTGACCTCAACAGTGTGGCAGTGTTTTACACAACTCTTTGCCAACTCAGAGCATCCCTGAGGCCCTGGAGAAGGGTGTGAGGTGAGGCTTGGAAGGGAACTGTCCCCTTGTCCACTGTCCTGTGGCCTCATGTGGCCACACCCACTATGGGGTTTGGTCCAACACAGAGAACCTCAAGTTCCTGCTGTAAGCCGGGTGCAAAAGTGACTCTGGGGTCAGCCAGGCACCACCTGAGAAAATCTCACAGCCTCTCAGGATTCCTGAGCATTACAGAGTGAATTCACCAAAGGGCAGCCCCAGGCCCTTTACATCCAGCACAGCTCCCTGGTAGGGTGAGGAAAATGTTCTCATGTAAACTGGAATTTACATAGCATAGTCAGGGCTCCATGCATATTTGCTGAATTTTGCAGTTGACTGAAAATGAGGTAATATGGAGTAAGCGTCCATAAAAAGAAAAGAGTTCAAGGTCCCCTCTTGTCTGCTGCCCTAAGCTTAGCTCTTTACTTAGATCACTTAGCCCTCAGCAGCCCCCTGTAGGTATCTGTGTCCTGACCCTGAAGATGAAGTGGCCCAGCAAGGTTGAGTGTTTTCCTAAGGTCACACGTGGGATCCCTAATTGCACCAAGGGTGCACCAGGTGTGGGATCCCTGCACCCAGCTTGCCTCCCCAGCAAACCCATTCCCTCTCTGTGCACGTGGAGGGCAGCATGCATTAAAGCCTCACGTGAGAGCTTGGAAGAGAGCAGCCAGCAGAGCTTCGCTGGGCACAGTGCACTTCTTTCCTTTAGTCTCTATTTGCACGTGCCCAGCTTTTTGGAGTGAGACTACTAAGAAGTTATCAAATATGCTTTTTATAGCTGATTTACAAAAGGTAATTATTCATTTTCTTCTTAAATGAAACAAGGACTTTGGTTTTAGAATGACTTTAATTAATGCAATTTTAACAGGACTGTTCAAAAGCCAACGCCGAGGGTGAAAATCTTTTGATCCAGCTGCTTCCTGCCTTTTAAAACCCAACCAATCTCATCACAATGATGCTTTTGAAAGGTAAGCTAGCACCATCCATGGATTTTAGAGACCCCACTTTCTTTGCTGACTGCAGATGGGAACACACACAAACAACAAAGCATTCCACGCAGGCAAAACCAAACTGGTCTGAAGCAGTGATGCCAAGCCCAGAGGATGCCAAGCCCTGAGTTACTTGAGGTGTGATATGAACGGAGGCTGTCAGAAATGGAACCAGCATCCTGGGCATGGGAAAAAATGAGCTGGTCAGATGCACATGGAAGGAAAATGTCAGGCAAGCAGTGTGGGTAAGAGGAAATATGAACTGAGTAGAAGAGAGTCATGATTCATCACCCATGTCCTTCGGAGGCTTTGTCTGAAGACGTTTAGAGGTGAGAGCTGCAAATAGAACAGGTACTTGGTAGGCGTGGTTGTACCCTAATCCAAGTAGGAGGGCAAAAGTGGGTGCTCCTGAAAAGGTTATGTGAACATAGTAGGGGGTGGATGTCACAGAACAATTTTCGTTGGGAGTCACGCCTGGGTATCTTTAACTGTCCACCTTAATCCACAGGATTCAAGGGATAAAAGCCCATGAAAAACACCCTGAGTGCTTCGTACTTGGCTTCCTGTGGGAACAGCATCACATTATGTAGCCAGAGACCCCCAGACCCTCTTGTTCCTAGCACCTTTGCTCCTCAATCTCAACTCAAATATCATCTCCCCAGAAGCCCTCACGGCAGCTACCTCAACAGTGATGCCTGCTCACACCCCAGATACAATCATCATAACTAAGAACAGTGCTAACCACAGAATGAGTCTAAGGAGGCCTGAGTTCTAATTTTCCCCATGAGGACTACACTTTACTATTTCTTTTGAAATACCAAACATTAAGCTCTCTCATTGAATATTTTGGAGACTTCACTAAATACCTAGTCTGGCTCCTGGGTTACCAGCATTGCTCTCTGAGGCTGACTTTTGAACACTTATTTCTTGACTTGCTACTGCCTGCCTCTTCCACTACACTTGAGGCTCTAGAGGGCAGTGGGTCTGTCTGTGTCCCCTGGGTATAGCACAGTGCCCTGCAGAGTTGGAGGCTGACACATCTTGTTGATAGGAGGGCAAATGCCTATCCTCTTGTGCAGTGGGCTCTGGTATTCACCCTGAAGTCAAGTGTCCCAGGCAGAGGCTCATTGAACACAGCAAGTTATGATGGTGGTGTGAAGGCAGGCCTTTGCTCACATCAAAGGAGGCTGGGGGCTTTAGGGCTCTGCAGAGGTCAATGCAAATTGACCTCTCCTAGCTCAAATAGCCTCCTCTAATGTTATTCTGTAAGGATGGCTGTGTCTGTCCCTGGAGCAAGCTGAGCTCAGAGAAGCCTAGAGCTGTAACAGAGTCTGTCTCCTTAGCAAAGCCCAACCAGAACCCAAGAGGTTGAGGGGGGTCCCTACTCGTGGTCACTAGTGAGAGTACAGAGCATCACAGGCCTCCAGGGCATTCTCCTCCTTGGGCACGTTGTCCAGAGTCCACTGGGCAGAGAAGTGAGCAAAGCGGGGGCTCTGTCTGCCGTTGCACTCCAGACAGCCTGCCACTCTAGGTCTCAGACTGAGATGGATGGAGAGGGAGAGGAGGGAGAGGGGGAAAAAGGTCTGGATACAGCTTCCCAGGAAGCTGCATCAGCCAGATGACAATCAGAATTAACATTAGAACACCTTGATGAAAGAAAGGAAGAAAGAGTTGAATCCGTGAATGAAAAATAGATTATTCACTGTCAGTCTGAACAATGGAACAAGACATAAATAGCAGCCATGCACAGGACATGCCAATTTTGCTCAAAAATGGTGTGCACTGCACTCCAGCAGCCCTCCAGAGAGCTCAGTACCACAGCCAAGTTCTGTACCAAGCAGATGGGGAGAAAGAAAATAACAATGGCCTCTCAGAAGTGGGAAGGACGTGGGCTTTAAAGTCAAAGATTCATAGTTCTAGCTGCTATTTACAACTGTGTACACACTCACAAGGTTAGGGTGGAGGGAGGGAAGCAGGACAGATGGGAAACAGAACACAGAAAGCAGAAGGAGAGGCCCAGGCCACCATCCTCAGGTGAGTGACATTCAGCCTCATGGAGCTTTGGTTCCAACATCAGCAAGATGGGCTCCAGCCACCTTGCAGTTGAGATACAGCATGAGCGTGTTGGGAAAGCTGTAAAGAGCAACTGCTATTACTGACATTGGGCAGAAATAAGTGCTTCAGGAGTCCATGCCTTGCCTAGCACAGAGAGGAGTATGTGTAAGAGTGAAAACAAGGAAGGAGGCATGCCCACAGATGAGAATGGAGCTTGTCAGTTGTGGTTGGGAAGGGAACATCAAGGTGTAGAGGGCCCCACCTCAGGTCTCTCAATGCTTTACAACCTCAGAGGCCTGGGATGACTAACAACCAGGCCCCTCCACATCTCACTGGGCTCTGCTAGGACAATCCTGCTGGTAAATGCTATTTAGTTTGTCACCAACCAGAGTCCCTCTCTCCAAGACAATCCTGGCCCTAAGCACACCTGCCCACCTGCCTTCTGGTGCTCCAGAGGATGCAGCTGTGGCATGCTGGTTTCTGGGTCCTACCACCACGTTCCTGTGAGCCAAAGGGGATCTCTGCAGCAGCCTTCCTTGATAAGCCTCCTCTCCCAGGGCCTGCAAGTCCTGGAGAGACTTCATGCCTTTGTACCTGAGTTGTCACTGAGACACCATGACTCAGGTGACAGAGGGTCCTGTGTCTGTTACCCAGAGAGCCCCCTGTCAGCTCTCAGATGGAGCTACCTATCAGGCTGCGTGCCATCTCTTTCCACTGAACAAAAACTCAGGAAGTAGGAACAACTGTTCTCCCCACTTACAGAGGCACAGCAGAGAGAGTGTGTCTTGGGAAGGAGCCAGAATTCAAATCAGCAGAAAGGTGGGAATTGAGAAGGGTGGGTGGCAGTGTTCACAGAGACCTCCCTTACCTTGGTGAAGGTCAAACAGTCCTTGTCCTGGTCTCTGTCCTTCATCTCGAAATCATAAAGTGCTTTGCCTTGGGGCGGGGTCTGTGGCAAGGGCCGGATGCACTGGATGTAGCTGGCGGGCAGGAAGCCATGAGCCCCGTGCAGCTCCCCATGGTACCAGTGCTCATCCACCCTGCGCCGCAGGATGATGATGTCGCCCTTGCTGAACTTGAGGTCGCCGGGTTCTTTCCCCTCATAACTGTAGAGAGCTTTCCCATAGGGAAGCTGGGAAAGAGTCTGAAAGCAAAACATAGCATCTGGTTACTCAACGTGGCCTTCCTGCTGCCAGGTTAGATCTGCCTAGGTTAGGGGCTCCCATGCTGTGTGGGCACATATAGAATGCTCTAGAGTGGGAAGTACTTCAAAGGAATAGATGCCCTGTATGGGAATACTCAAGCCCATGGTCCTGCCAAGACAAGGTGGTCCCTGTAATGGCAGTCCCCCCTCAAATAGTACACATGAGAGGGGGGCCTTCCACAGGAACTAACTCACTCTGCCAAAAAGAACTCTGAAGGAGGAGCTAAATTGTCATCATTTACAGGTGAGGGAACTGAGGCACAGGGAGAGAGAAGGTAACTGGCTCAAAACCTCACCTCCATAAGGGTTGCAGAATTCCCACTCAGGTGGCTGGCTCTGGAATATTCTCATCTACTACTCTATGTTGAACTGTCCTCCACTGAGTGCTATTTCTAGCTGCCAGACTTCCAACAATTATTGTCCAATAAGATTTTCCAGACTGCACCTCTGAACCTTCACAACTCAGAACATGTGTCAAGGGGGTTCCCGGGTCAAGGGGACGGACCCACACTGACTGTGGGACTTTCCCACTCACAGCCTTACAACCAATGGCATACACCTGTGACGTCAAGCCCAGAGGGACAGTCTGGCCATGGAAGGTGGAGGCCAACCCTGGGACATTGGTCCCTAATGCACTAGAAGTTCTAACAAGTGGTCCCTGGCTGTCACAAACATCCCTGCCCTGGCCCTATACACACACCAATGACAAATAGCTTTTTGATGCATATGGCAGTCTGGTCCAGAAGTACAATTTCAAGACCATAAAACAGTATCTTCTTAATGTCAAGGGATGTTCTTGTCATCCTGTCAAAGATGAACCAACCATTTCAAAAGTGATCTGCCATTTTTGGCCTTAAATGGTGAGTTACAGGCTCTGAAGCCAAAAGGAATTTGTGGCAATCTTCTGCTCCTCTGAAATAAGGAGTCAGTCAAACTACCCTGAAACTTGAACTCGATGTCACCATCCACTTCCTGGGCTCCTCCAACTTAACCGGACCTGTCTCATAAAGACCAGTGGCTGCTCTTCTGTGTGGGCAGACAACACCCATCAACTGAGTAAGCTCTGCCAGAGGCCAAGTCTCTGCCAGAGGAAAACCAAAGGAAAACCCACCACTGTCCCTGTGTCAATACCCAACAATTTCCCTGACAGAAGCCGCATTTTCTTACCAGGGCTGTCTATGCCAAGGATTTCTTTAGTATTCGAATCAATCAATAGAACCACAAAAGCCTGAAGCAGTAGTACATCGAAAAGCTCTTTGTAGGGGACTTAATAGCATGTTGGCAACTCAATCACTCTGCATTTATGTTTCAGCGATGTCAAATGACAGCAGTTAAGAGAGAACCTGCTGGCAAATTGACAAACAGCCACCACTAACCAATTAAACAGTAACACCAGAGGATTTTTTGTTGCAGAACTCAATGAGGGGAAAAAAATCAGTTTGCTTCCAATAATACTCATCCTGGCTAGCTTTGTACTCTAAGCACAATAGCCCATAACAGGCCCCAATTTCAGAGGGCTGAAGCAAAGGGGTGATTTGCAGCACAAGTACTGTGATGAGACAAGAATGGAAAGGGCTACTGGCTGTGAATCACCAGAAGAACCTCACTGCCACACAAAGGCCAGTCATCCCCTGGCCCAGGGGTCATCAATTGGGGACAGTTTTGTCCCCCCGGGGAACATGTGGCAACGTGTAAAGACATTTTTGGTTGTCACAACTGGGAGGTGGGGTGCTATTGGCATCTAATGTGTAGAGGCCAGAGAGGAGGCTAAACGTCCTACAAGCACAGGGCAGCCCCGACAGCAAATAATTACCCCTCCCAGAATCCCTGCCGCAACCGTGAGGTTAAATTTACAAAAAGACAGAGTAGCTTTCTTGTTCTATTTAAACTTAGTCCATCACAACTTTAAAAGTTAAATATTACATTGATTTCCATGACAGGAGTCTGTTCACTATGGAGCACATGGAGAAGCTGAGATACCCACTGAGAGGTAAGAGGTGTTAAAGGGGCAGTAAGGAGAGAACCCACAGTCACACTTGAAAATGGGCCTCAGTTCAGTGCAGAAAAGAAACCTTCACTTTGCCACAGACTCTGTTTCCTTTCACCACCACCCCCCGTCCCCCCTCCCCACCGACTAAGAGGGCAGTGCTCAAAAGCAGTATTTGGAGAGCCACACACACTGAGGCTGCTGGTCATTTTTGCTAGTCTTGATAATGAAGAAGAGCAAGAACGGCCAGATTCACACTTTTGTTTCTATGGGCTGTACCTCCATCTGTGCACCGCCATGCTGTTTGAACATGCGCAGCTCTCCGTCCTCCCCACGCACAGGGGACGCCAGCATCCACACTCTGGCCCGCTTACCACCAGCTCTACCACTCAGTTGAAACAAACACTGCTCATGCATGCTGTGCAATCCTGGCCCCGACCTGCCTGGGGTGCACGGAAGGGCCTGGGAGTAGTGACAAGAACCTGAGGCTGTTCTCACCTAGGTGGCCTGGCTCCAGGCCTGGTGTTTGTGAGTAGTGTGTCTTTTTGGCTGTATAAGGAATGTACTGCTGACGTCCAGGGACCCTGGTCTCTCAAGGACTCTCTAAAATCGGCATGGCCCCATCCATCCGGGCACTGTGACCCCAGACCTCCTGGTCAGCCCAATGCCTTTCACAGCCCAGATCTACCTGCCTCTCTCTGTGCTTTCAACTTCTCTTCCAAGTTCCAAGGGAACTTAGTTCCAATCTAATTGCTTACTTGACTTCTCAAAATGGACATCCCATGGCTGTCCCTGGAGCCTACACTCCCTGCATTCCTCACTCTGGTCAGGGACTGCTGGCCCACTGCCAGTCCTGTACCCTGTCCCCGCCATGTGCCCATCTTCTCCCTTTAGGGAGAAGGACTTTAGCAGTAGTCCTCAAGTTCTACTGACCCCACTGGAAGGCTCTCAGGGAGGCACCAGGCATGCCTCTACCCCCATGGCTGGATCCTTCCTCTCTCTCACCTACACCACTGCAAACCTCCAGCAGCAAGTCCCTGGCCCCAGGCAGCCTACTGTGAGGCTAGATGCCCAAACAGAGCTAATCCTGTCACCCTGGGGCTCATGAGCTTTCAGGGGCTACCTACTACCCTGAGGAAGGGGCACCAAGCTCCTTGGCATGGCATTCAGGATGCCCCGACACTGGCCTCAACACAGCTTCTACCCACAGCCCCCAATGCTCTTCCCCACTCCCTGTGCCAGCCATGGGGCCAGCATCCTTGCACACAAACAGCACATGCTTCTGGAACCTCTGGAGCTTCTCTCTCCTTGGCTCCAGGCTCTCCCTCCCAAACCCAGAAGCAGCAGGCTGTGCTCTCCAATGTCTGGGAGCCTCTACTCCATCACACCCCCAGCCCCTATTAAACCGAGGCCTCAGGATAGGAAAGTTCCTGGCATATGGCAGGTATCCCATGCATGTCTGTTCATTTAAATAGGCTCAGTTTATTCCTGAGATAGGGACTGGATGAGGACCAGAAGTGGGGAAAGTCAGAAATGACAGACAGGTCTGACGTGGCACCACTTGTAAACCAGCATGTCTCACAGAGATCCAGAATAAGGGTGCCGATCCCAGCTCTGCACAGAGGAGCAAAAGAACAGTTGTTCTAGTGGGTGAATCAGGGAAACAGAGGGGCCAGAGGCATCTGAAGCCACAGAAGCAGGGCAGGAGTGGTCTACACACATCCTCACCACGGCTGCAGTGGAGGCCCAGTCAGGGCCAACCACCTGATGACCTGAGGTCAGATCATGGGGCTCAGAGCACACAGCACAGCCTGGCTGGCTCAGCCATGCTCCGGTGTGCACACATGGGTGGGCAAGGAGAGGGCGAGGGGAAAGAGGGAGCCATAGAGAAGGGAAGTGGGAGAGAGAGCCCATCTAAGAATCCCCTCCCCAGACTGCCAAAGATCAGCACCTAAGGGAGCAAAACTGAGACACAGGACACATTTCTGAGGGCAACAATAAAAGTCAGGGATGGTACCAAGAGGAGGTTTATTCAGGGGGACAGAGCAGTGGGAACCTGCTGGTTCTCACTGTTAGGACTCTCAGACCTCCAAGGCACCTTTCATCTTCAAAGCTCTTTATAAGATTAACTAATTAGTCCATGACAGGGCCTGGAGGCAGCACCCGCGAGGACTCTCCCAGGCCAAGGAAATTGAGTGGGTTTCTGTGTGGCCATTTCCTCTCTGCTCCTTATAACCTTTCAACTGTGTGCTTCCCTTTGGAGGAATCCTATTCAAACGTTGTCACTGAGCCAGCATTCTACGGGCTCAAGACATTAAGGAAAAGAAATAAAAGGAAAATGGAAATGCATCTGGGATGCCTACAGGATAATTAACACCAGCCACCCCTGCAAGGCATTAATAATAATTAAAACTTATAATGTCAATTTCATGGCTCATTACTCAGATGTAGCACACAAATCTTACTGTGGGCTTAATGCTCTACCCTGTGGAGACATGGGTGCTCACACATGCACAGCAGCACCATCTCCATCTTTTATGGAGATCACCGCAGCAGCAGGCTTTGACAAATGTGCCTCCATTACACCACGTTGCTGACTAGGCTCTAAGTCACGCTGGCTTCCCTGGGAGTGGGGCCTGGAGCATAGGGGGAGGGCAGTGTGGCAGGGAGGGCCAGGTCTTTCTCTTCCAGATTCCCCAGCAAGCTGGGGTGAAGAATGTGGACAAACAACTCATCCGTGTTTTTTAGACTCTAAGGACTAAACCGTTCTCTCTTATTCAGAGCTTCCCAGGCAACACTTGTGGTTAGCACAGGTTCTAATTACATGTTACCAGTGGAGGGCCCCCTGGACTATCAGCCCCATGAGGACAGATACTGTGCCTGTTTTTGTTCAGATGCTGCATCCCTGACCTCTGGCCTGATATACATCACATGCTCAAAAGACCTACTGAACAAATGAACGTATGGACCAATCAAACCAACTCCCCAGGATTGGGCCTGGGCTAAGCCCCTGGCGAGAAGAGCTTCCCCTGCACATTATTTTTCCCAGGATATGAAGTTCAGGGTCCACATAGTCAAAAATCCTATTGCTAGGAGTGGCTGGGCCCAGATAAATGGGGAAAATCCCAATGACTACTCTAAGAGGAGAGCATTACAACTGGAGGAACCAGGCCAAGCAAAGGCATAGAGTTGGACACAGACACAGTTGTTGGACACAGACACAGAGCTGGAGTTGGGCACAGTTGGACACAGACATGGGCCTGGCTCACACAGACATGGCAAAGTTGACAGTCATTGGGGAAATACATCCTGGCATGTTGCAGGGTTGGTGAGTGGGCCATAGGGGAGGCTGCCTGACCATAAATGTGCCAAGCCTCACAGGGCCTACAAAGGTGGCAAAGAAAGCTAATTACACCCCAATATCCACTTGCTCCTTCTTCTGGACAGTGAAAATACTCCAAGTTTCAACTGGGGTCAAGGTCACCCAGCTAAAAACTTCATTTCCCAGCCTCGCTTGTATATAGCCATGGCCATGTGTCATAACAGTCATAAGAATGCATGTGAAAGTAACTTGTGCAATTCTGGACCCCATTTCATAATGACATTTGGGAAGAAATCCTAATTCCTGTTTCTCCCTTCCACAGCCTGAATGGCAGAGGGGTGGAGATGAGCCAGCTTTTTCCACTCCAAGGTCCCACTCAGAGCAAAAGGAGGAACCTGCTCCTTGAATGACCATGTAAAACAGATCTCTGTACTGTGACGTGAGGAAAAGGAACTGTACCTTACTTAAGCCACCATATTGGGGGAGCTCGGCCTGTATCCTGACTAATTCAGAGGATCAGAGGTGTGACTTACGATTTCAACAGCTTGTAAGCAGTTTTCAAGGCAAAGTGTTTATTCTGTACCACTGTAGAAGTTACCATTCATGTATTTCCTATTAGAACATAGACACTCTCAGGTTTGGAATTACTTGAAAAGCCATGATTTCCTTGGCCTTATCAGGTATTAAATTCTGAAACAGAATGTCCCCACCTTCTAGTTCACAAATTAAATTTGTGATAGAGATGTCACTACATCACACATCAACCAGGACATTCCGGGTTTTATCTTAAAGCAATTCAAGCTCCTTTTTCCATTTTTATCATCACAAGCTTGGCATTGCGTCCTGTACTTTTGTTCCTTTCACTCTGCTATTCTGATGATTTTTTTCTTTCTGGTATTTGCATACTCGTGCTTCCAAGAATTTATGGAATACTGCAACGTGCCAGACCCTACAGCAGGTTACGGACAAGTAAGACACATCCCTTTATTCAGAGGGTCACCAAACAGGGCAACCAAAGAAAAATGCACAGTTTGTTCCCAGGCACAGGTGGGGTGAGGACACCCCTCAGCAGTTACCATGTGATGCAGACATAAACTCTCCACTGCCAAGAACTGCCTTGAGCCACTTTATGTTCAGCACACGTTTCATGTTTCAGCAAGATTAGTGAGGATTAAAAAGAAATTGTATCTCTCTCTCTCTCTCTCTCTCTCTCTCTCTCTCTCTCTCTCTCTTTTTGTTTTTTTTCTTTTACTTT
The DNA here is from genome assembly GCF_046562875.1 of Panthera onca. NCBI lineage: Eukaryota > Metazoa > Chordata > Mammalia > Carnivora > Felidae > Panthera > Panthera onca. The sequence continues at coordinate 88,947,616 of NC_138341.1, read as the reverse complement.
TCCAAGAATTTGTCAAAGGCCCCTTCTCAAGTTTGTGTGCTGTTCTATATGCATTTTGGCAGTCAATTCGCTAATGTTAGGGGTAATTTGCTAGAAGGTGGTAGGGCTTAACTTCTCATTCTGAGCTATTAGGAGAAATGAAATTTAAGGAAGGCCACATTCTGCCTGAGTGACACCTGGTGACTTTGGGTGGATGGAATCATTTGTATGCAGAAGGTGCGAAGCCCCTGGGGTTCCTCCAGATGAATGGTGCTACATAAAGCAATGCTGTGCTTATGCCATTAAAGGGATGTGGCTCTTTGAACCTCTTCTCAAATTAGCTGATATAACTTTGTAATAAAACCACCATGGCATAAGAAATAAAACTTTTCCATAACAGCCCACTCCTCTTCAAAGAAGTTACGCTTAAAAAACTTCCATCACCCTTCTGAGGGTGTGAAGCCACTTCTAAGCTACTTGCATATGTTACTCTGGAAAAAACGAGAGACACCAGGATCAAATAAAGTGCAGTAGAGAGAAGGTAGGATCCAGATTAAGGTCTTCTGAAAGCAGACTAAGAAACCAGTCACATAAAACGTTGCTCCTAACAATGACATAGCTCAGTTAGGAAGGTTTTTTTGTTTGTTTTTTTTTCTATTTGGGGAGATTTATAGCCAACATTAATGAAAATACTGAGAGTGAAGATAATTCTGAGGAAGCTGCATGTACACATGTGTGTGTACACACACCGACATGCTCACAGGCAGGGCCTTGGCTCAGCATTCACACTGAGGAAGGTCTCAGACAGTTAGCTTGCTCCCAAGTGATAGAGAGTCCTATGTGTGATGATCATATCTCCTAGCATTCTCCTCCCTGTCCTCAGGGAATACACAGCACCAGCAGCTCATTTTTTACTACTCACATGAAGAGGAATAAAGAGTACCCCCAGCATCACCAAAACATGAGTGCCTCTGCTGGCCCCCAGGACAAGACCACCACTGGTGCCCACTGGGCCGGCTCACGTGGGTGCCAGGGAGCTTCCTACCATCTGTCAGCACAGGCTAGGGGAGTCGAGCTAGGGAGTCGTGTGTGCCCTTTCTCCCTTCAAGACCCATGCATTCTTTGAAGTCTGAGCAGCTTCTGACCATGCACACCTGCATTTCTGAACACCAGGTTTTTCAAAGTTGGCTGGTTTTACAGAGTTTCCATAGGAATGCTACAATGTGCTGTTGCATTCTAGTCGAACAAGGGCTTCACAAAGTTCTGTTTCATCAGCAATCTCTCTATTTCTGTTTTGCAAAAATAAAGACACCCTCTGTGAAGCTTCTCAGGAATGCTTGTGCTGTCCAACTCCAGATTATCTACATTGTGGCAGGGGTGAGGGAGCATTGCTCTTTAACATATGCTTCAGCCCCCCTAACTGTGCCCCTCAGAGGGCCTTGGACACACAGTGACTGAGCTATCCCCACATGGGGCCCTGGACTACCTCCTCACTCTGGACAGGAGGAAAGAAAGGAGCAGTGGGACATGAAGGTTGGGAATGAAAACCAGAAGGTTCTATGAAAGGGAGAGCAAAGAGACCTGAAGACCAAGGTCCTTGGCCAGAATTCCATGGGTTCTCTGGTCCAGTGCTGTGTGTGCCATCAGGCAGAGCAGACAGCCACACAAGAAGACTCCCAGGAGCTGCAAAGGAGGCCACCACCAAGAGATATGGCTGGGAAGGGGACAAGGAATGGCCTCCTTTCACTAAAATCAAAATGCACATGCCCAGAGTCTCCTTGAGTGCAGAAACAGCCTGCCCTCCCACTTGGCTGGGAGAGGCAAAATAACTGTGTAAATGGCCTGGCCAGCCGGCTGAAGGGCAGGGAGCAAGGCCCCCTGTGGGAGGAGCCAGGCTTACTGTGCCCCCTTGGTTTCCAAATTGCTCTGGCCCAGCGCCCAGCATGATCCCCCAGACAACAGTGTACGCCCCAGTCCCCAACCTCCAAAGCTGCCATGCCAGTCTGCTCTCCTTTATTTCCATAGCACATTTCCACTCAAGAGCTTACAAAGGTTCAAAGGCTAACAAAATGAGGTTCTCAACCCCTGTGAGAAGCCCTGTTGTACACACATGTACCTACGTTCCGTCCGACATCTCCCAACTCTCTGTGGACCTCCTCCCCTGCCTGCTCACCGCCCCTGCCACCCGCGAGCCAGGCCCTCTCCTCACCATCTGCCTCTGCGACCTCATGGTGCTCTAGAGGTCCTGCCGCTCTGGGAGCTGTGACAGCCCATTTGTCTGTGCTTCATTCTATGACCTACCCAAAGCGTGAAGAATGCCCTGTAACATCTGGTTCATAAAGGAAATCAAAAGTAATTCTGTTCTGACAATCATGAAAACATGAGATAATTAGATTGCCTGGAGAAGTTTTAACCCTAGGATTCGCAGTCTTATATCTAGGCTAGGCAGTCTTGTATCTAGTAAGTATTGTAGGTATTTGTTTAGAGACTAGAACACCTAGTTCAGTCTCCTGAGACCCCCCTTCACACTATGTACAGAAAGAGGCATGTTTGGATAGCATGCATGTATGTACACAAGCACATCCACAGGTACACACACTCAAACTGTTCCTCAAACATAAACCGCCCACTGCATACCTGGGTTTCTTGCTCTGAAGTCAGAGAGGAGAAAGGGAAGGTGAACATCTAATATTAGCATAGATTAGGAGCTGGCACACCATGGTCCTGGGGCCAAATCTATCCTGCCTGCTGCCTTTGTAAATCAAGCTTTATGGGGATGTGGCCACACCCATCCATTTACAACAGCAGAGCTGAGTAGTTGTAACAGTCCCTATGGGTCACAAAGCCAAAAGCATTTGCTATCTGGCCCTTTACAGAAAAATCCTGCAGCCCCCTGGAATGGAACTTCAAAGCTAGCAATGGCCCAAGGTCAGATGCTTGCATGGTTTCCACTAATTCCAGGGAAAAGGTGTGGGCAGCTGCAAGGCCCCTCTGTGTAGCAGGGAATGAACTACATTTAAGAGTGGCATTGACATTTCCACGGTCAAAGCAGTGATTTGGGAGTTGGGGATAGCTCTGGCTTGGTGGTGGCCTTGTGCTGTGCCTTTTGACAAAGCACCCCCATATGCAGGGCCTCATTTTCTCATACACCAGAGATAATCAAATCTGTCCTTCTAAACTTCCTAGTAATGTCAAGAGAATAAAATTGATGGCATGTAACGAGCTTTTGGTTTCTTAATGAAGAAGGTGCTATAAAAATGATTATCGTAGACTGTTTGCTGAGGCAAACAAATGTTCCAGGATCCCGGATGCTGGTGCTAGAAAAGGCACCAATAACGACCCCTAAGTGTAGACTGGAAGTAGTATCAGATGGAGGTGGTGAGGACAATGCCCTGCCTGGCACCTGTGCACACACTGGGTGAAAGTAAAACTGGCAAACGTCTAGGTGTCCTCCTCAGGTGTGACATCCTCTCTTTCCCTTCTCATGGGTCTCTGGACACTGCTCAGGGTCCCAGGAGTCCCTTCCACCTTGATTCCAAAGGGATGTTCTTCATCCTGACATCCACAGTTCCTGCTACCCCTTCATCATAAGGACTGGCCGCTTTCCCCTGAGCTTTTGGGATGTCGTGTGCTGCTTCCTGACCTCTCCCAGTGTGTCCAGCCAATTCCTCACAGCCACCCTACAGGTTGGCATTATATTGCTGACACTCTACAGATGGGAAACAGGCACAATGGAATTCAGTAATTTGCCCAAAGTCCCAGCTGTGCTAGGAAACAGCACACCAGGGTTGGAACCCCGACAGTCTGACTTCCAAAGCCAAGCATCAACCCACCACTTATGCCACCTTCTAAAAATAATGTGACCATTTATTTAGTGGCTACTCCATGCCAGACACTCCAGGTAACTTGATTATTGCTCACAGGAACCTTGTGAAGTAGAAATTGTTATTGCCATTTTATAACTGAGGAAAACTCAGAAAGGCAAGGACGTTCCTCAGTGTCATGGGACCCACTTCCAGCTCATAACCCCAGCCTGCCTCCTCATGCTCCTAAAGCAGGAGAGGAGACCTCATGGGAGCCAATGATTACCTGGAAGGAAACGTGGAAGGAGAAGGAAAGGGGTGGACTGGTTATCCATGAAGCCAGAAGGGTCCATATCTTTACATTTCACCAATTTGGAGAAGAAGTACTCATTTTCCCATTTTCTGGGAAGACCACATCAATAATCCTCACTGATGTCAAAATGTTCCTAGAAGCGTTCTGGACAATGGTTACCTACAGGAGCACGTGGCTGAGTCCTGCAGCATGCCCTGGCATGAGGACTATGGTCTGTACCTTGAAAAGTGGTCTCTGGGGGTGCCTGGGTGGCTCAGTTGGTTGAGCATCCGACTTCGGCTCAGGTCATGATCTCACGGTCCGTGAGTTCGAGCCCCGCATCAGGCTCTGGGCTGATGGCTCAGAGCCTGGAGCCTGCTTCCGATTCTGTGTCTCCCTCTCTCTCTGCCCCTCCCCCGTTCATGCTCTGTCTCTCTCTGTCTCAAAAAATAAATAAATGTTAAAAAAAAAATTAAAAAAAAAAAAAAAAAAGAAAAGTGGTCTCTGTCTGGCAGCTTCCCGGACAGGGAATATAATCCCTCCCAGGGAATGAAGGGGTCACTGCCTGCAACCCTAGCCCCTCCACTCCAGCCACTGTTGGGGCCTGAATCCCGGGATGTCCTGGCCAGTGCTATGTCTGACATATTACACCAAGGTTCCTAAGGGAAAGACACTAACCAAAGTCACCTTTATGGGTCAAAAGGGCTTCACACTGTGTACCAGGATCTCCAACTACCTCAGAAGGTCAGGAGGTCAGGAAGGAAAGCAAAGGCTTCAACATCTGTTGTTTTTCAGAAAGGAAAATAGGGGTAGATGGTTCCTTGCAGGTTCTTATTTCAACCAAAACTAACCATCACATCACCTTTAAATATTTTTTTACACATTATTGTTTTAATGCTACCCTCCTCCACAAAAAAAAAAAAAAAAAGAAAAGAAAAGAAAAGCAAAGAAAAAGTAATACAAGCAAGTAAGGGAAAAATAGGTATTTGTAAATATCCATGCAGAAAAATTAGTTTCCCTAAGAATCCAGCTTTATTTAAGGGCAAAGAGAGTCCTCAACCCTCGAGGGGTTTGAAGGTGGCTGTGCTGCAATGTACTTGACTGTCACACACTGGATGCCCTGTGCCTCAGTGTCCTCATCTGTAAAATGGGCATCATCAAGTACTTCTCTCCAAGGGACCTTGTGAGAATAAATAAGGTAACAGCTATCAGTCCCTCATACCAACACCCAGAACCTGGTTTGTACCACAGTTTCCATTTGTGTTAAATAACTTCCCAATGATAACACTATCAGAAAGGAGCATATCGCCTGTTTGTTCAGATGTCCACATCAAAACATCACATGCCACAGATACAGGAACACTTTGTGAAAACAAAGACCTGAGCAAAACAAACTTGACCATGATACTACATTAGTCAGTTATAAAAAGAAAAGTTGTCCCATTGACAGAAGGATGAGTGCCATGCTCCACGAGGCCCCACACATCCCCTTGGCAGCATTTAAGGGCAGCACCTCAAGAACCATTCCTGCTTTCCTTCTCCCCGTCCTTCACTACCACGTGAATAGCACATTTTGCCATGTGGGAGGTGGGGGCCATGATGCCAGGCAGCATGGCCCCTGGCCACAGGGAAGTCACAGGGCAGATGGGGGCAGGGCCAGAAGGGAGACAAACACACCAAACTCCCTGTGGGCTCTGAGCCTGGGGTCCTAGGCAGGGCGGGTCTGGTCTTCTTGTGAGCAGAAGGGGGTCACAAGACCACTGGGGTCCTCTCACTACAGATAGGCCCTGAGGTTCTTAGAAATCTTTACATTGTGCGGCCAACCTCAGAAAAAAAAACATCCCATAGACCCTTTTGTAGATTTTCTCTGCCCTCTATAAATGCTTCAGGCACTTAGATATATGATAGAAAAGTATGTAAACTTCAAGCCCTGAATTAACATTTTGAATGTTAACATTTTGAAAAATAGGGTTTGTTATCAGGTTTTTAAAAATTAAGCATGAATCAAAGGATAGCTAATGGTTTGGGCTTAATTCACATATATATTGAATTTGCCTGCTTTATACTAATTCTGCAATTTGTGATCTACACAGGATAGAGGTCTGGGTGTGCAGGGCTCAGACCACAGTGTGTCCTGGGACAGGCAGACGCTGGGGCAGAATTCCTCACTGCAGCCACATAGGCTGAGCCTTGATGAATGTGGCTGGAGCCAGAGGGGATCCCTTGGTTATTTCCATGTTGACTTACAGAAATAATTAACTACAGATATTTATTTACAAAATGCTGGGCTAACTTTGTAATGGAAATCACCACAAAATTAGATGTCAGAGTCACTTTTATAGACTTCAGGTGAACTTCATAAATCAATGATTAATGCAAATATTCTCACTAAGGAGAAGCAAACAAATGGTCTCCAGAGTCACTGCCATAGTGTGTGTTTAAGCGTGGCGGACCACTGCCAGGGCTGGCATCCTCCCCTTACGCAGGGGCTGGTTCATGCAACAGCAGCTTGCAAACTACAAGGGAGGTGCACAGCCAGCCCTTTGCATTTGTTAGCCGTGTACTTGAGGGAGAAATGTACTGGTGGCAGCTTTGCTCTGAAATGTATGCTGGAGAATCACCCCGGTTACTACCTATTTTATCTATGAGAAACTCTTTCTTGAAGCCTTCATGCTTTAGTGTGATTTTGTAAACCCATTTTAAAGTGCAAACAGGGTCTCTAGTCATCCTCTCACCCCACCTAAAAAGACCATCTCTCCAGCATGGAACCTCTTCGCCCACATAAGGGAGGGTCTTTCTCCTGCTGGCCGGCTTCCTGGCCGAGTAGTGATTTTTGGCCTGCCTGAAATACTCAATATTTTACTAAAATATTAAAAAGCTTACTTGGCCTGCCTGAATTTTCAAAAATTAGGAAGAGGAACACCATCTACGCTAAACATTTTCTGATGGGTAGTGAACAAAACATAACAAGTCCCTGCCCTCATGGAGTTTATGTTCCAGCAAAGGGACAAGCAAGGAAATAGTAAGCAAAATTGAGAGATTAGAAAGTTAAGTCCTAAGGGGCAAACAAATCAGGGAAAGGGACAAGAAAATGCGGGAAGGGGGCAGGTCGAAATCTTAGAGGGGTGTCACTGAGAAGGTAACCCTGGGCAGCCCTAAGTTGGGGGGCACAGGGCCTTGGAAGGGTGAGAGGGAGCCAGGGGAGGCCATGCAGCTCCAGGAGTTCCAGGGGGTCCCTGAATGAGATGGGTGCAGTCAGGAGCTTTGCATTTGCAAACTGAGGCACAGGAAGAGGATAAAGAGGGACACAGAAATTTCCTTCTTACAGGGAACATTTTAGGAAGAGATGAGCTGTTTGGGGCAGGTGAGAGGCTGCACCTAGCCCCTATAGCTCCAGCTTCAAGACAGTCAAGTCCAGCATTCTGGATTAGGCTGAGGGACAGAGTGACGCCACAGGCTGGCAGAGATGGCATTCTCACTGCCATGAGGCTGTAGAACATCATGATGAGTCTGCACTGAGAACACACAAGTTTTACTTCTGAAGCAAGTAGTGGTGTAATTATTATTATCCTGTGCAGAAACAAAACTGTAACTTGAATGATAAACAAGTATATGAGCCATCAGTGCTGTGATATAAACCATGTTCCCCAAGCCCCAAATCGGGAAACATGGCCTAGGAGGGCATAAAAAATAACTAAACACAGAACTTCCAAAGAAAATCCAGCTTAAAACACAGAAAAGAGAACAGGGACCAAGAGACTTCTCAGTAAAAATGCTGGGCTCGCCAAACATGTAGTCAGTCTGCCTGCTTTCCAAGCAATCTGCCTCCAAAGTGCTACCTAGAAGCAGGTGGCATAGAACATTCTGACTGAGGCAGCAAAGAGAAATGAGTGGGAAAAAGTGGCCTTCTTGTTGCTTTGTCATTTTGGTCCTGCTGGATTCCCTGCCTCTCTCACTGGAACTGTGGCTGCCTCACGGGCCCTTGTCATCATTGGGCAGGGGTGGGGTGAGTGTTGCACACACATCCCCTACTCATTCTCTGCACCAGCTGCTACCCTTCCTCCAGACAATCAAGTCTTTACCCCTATTTTCCTGGAAAAGTCATCTAAGGGCAAAGTCAGACAGGAAACTATCAGACCCACAGAGCAGCCTTCTTTAACATCAGGAGGCCGCATGGGGCAGGGGCAGTGGGGACGGAGGTATCCGAACAACGAAGTGGTCTTTAAAAGTTCAGTGCACAAATGAAGAGTTGGCTGAGATTTAAATGAGTGGCTGGACTTTTTGAAAATCTTAGAAACATGGTCCTATCTTTAAAATTTAACAAATTTACCACCCTTCAGAAGTTATTCTAAGATGCTACAATTATTAATTCATTTATTCTACATAACATTAATAGTTGAATATTGTTACTGTCTCCATTTTATAGATGAGGAAACTGAGTCACAAAAAAATTAAGAAACTTGCTCAAGGTCACATAGCCAGGCTTTATCCTCTATGCCAAGAATCAGCAAACTTCTTCTATAAAAAGCCAGTTAGTAAATATTTTAGGTTTGCAGGCCAGAGGGTCTCCTGACAAAGCTACTCCATTCTGCCATTGTAGCATGAAAGCGGCCCTAGATTCCATAGATTATACCTCAGTGAATGGGTGTGGTTATGTTCCAATAAAACTTTATTTACAAAAACAGGCAAAGGTTGTCTTTGGTCTTCAGGCTGCGATTTGCTGCTCAAAATACATTTTCTCACTTTGTGTCCAACAAAATGTGATCACTCTCAAATTGTCCTCAAGTCTGTGTTAATGGAGAATCAGGCTCAGTTTGTTTTATTTTGTGTTTTTTGAAAGCAAAATAACAACGGATTGACTTTCTTAAAATCTGATGCCCAAACTGATGTATCAAATTGGTCACTTACAGTTTCTTAGACATTTCAATGATACAAGACATGTCCAATGAGGAGGAGCCAGGGATTTTTAAAGGTAAAATTAATCACCCTAACTTGAATTTTCAACTGCAGGCAGGAGAATGCTTGAATTGGACAAACATAGGCAATGCTATCATTTTCCTCAGGGGTACAGGCCTGGCACTGGCTGCCAGTGAGACTAAGCTCTAAACAATGTTCAACTCAGGAAATGAGTTCAGGAGTTTAGAACTGTGGTATTCTAGAAAAAGCTCCAGGGCCAGTGCCCAAGCTCTGCAGCCATTCCCCAATTCCTGGAAGGGTCAAACCTACAGGAAATCAAAGTGGAGGGGACTTCGTCCAGGCCATGTTTCTGGCACACTCACCCTCCAAAGGGCCCCAGGCCAGGGTGCAGCCTGACCCCACCTGCTGCTGGGATAAAGGACCCCAGGCTGCACTTGTTTCTGTAAGCTGTGGTGATATGTACTGCCAAGGCTTTGCTTTCACACTTTATTTCCATTTCATTGGAATAGCTCAAAAGAACCCATCAGTTCCTGATCGTTTATTCTGCATAGCAAGAAATACTTCAATACATTTGTAAGGACACAATTAGCATACCGTGTAAATTCAAAAGCATGGTCCTGAGTCCTATCCACCTACACTAGTGCTGGAGCTGCTGCACACAGACCTGGGTCTGTAAGAACTGCTCAGCCCCCACCTCCCGTCTGGCAGATGCAAGTACATCCCGCCCACTGTGGGCAGCCCCAGCCTCCTCTGCCCCACAAGGAGAGTTAAGCAGGGCATCCTGACAGAACTAAAGGCAGAATAGTGTGTCCTGGAGGAGCAGAGTGGAGGGGCCCTTGTGGCCCAGTGTGCAGCCAGGGCAAGAGAAGGCCCTGTCCCTCTGTCCCACCACATGGTCTTGGAAACAGGCAGCAGTGAGAGGCAGTGTCAGGGAATTTCATGCCTCTATGGCCTCACTCAGGCTGCAGCCGGCAGCACATGTCACAGCTGTCAGGGTTCTGCTGCAGGCTGAGGGAAGGGCCGATTCCAAGAAACCAGCCCTGGCTACAGTTCTCACCTTCATTACCTGCTGCGAAAATAGTACCAGGAGCACAGGTGCCCACAGGAAAGAGCTGGGGCAGCGGACGGAAGACAGATGACAGGGCAGAGGCCAGCAGGGGCCAACTTGGCCAGACACTAGCAGCCTGAGGGAGAGCACAAGGCCACAGCTGCTTTCCTAATAGAAGTGAACAGCCTCTCCTCCTGCAGCTTACAGTCAGCCTTGGCCAGTCTACATGCAAACAGATGTACCAAAGAGACTGGCAAAAATTATGCAGTCTTCTCATCGTAGAGGAAGTGGAAAGTCAGAGTCCTGGGCTGCCACTGGGCTCCTGCCACTGGGCTCAGCTGGCACCCATGGCTAAGTGTGGATGGCATGCACAGAAAGACCTGCAAGCAGTCCCGGCCCTGTTCTCCAGGCAGGCCAGGTCCTTCAGGGCCAGGTGTCCGCAAGGCCCATGGGAAAGCCACGGCCCCTCCCACACAGTCCCAACCAAAGGCTCACGAACCATTATTAATACAATTCATTTGCCTACCCACTATTTCCTGGCCCCCTACTATGTCCAGACACAGTTCTAGGAACTGCTAATATGTTAGAAACAAAACAGACAAAAACCATCTATGCCCTGAGGGAACATACATTTTAGACAGGGAAAGAGATGTATGTAAAATAAATCATTACCTATATGCAGCACATTGAAGTCGGTAGGTATTATGGAGGAAAAACATCCAGAAGAGAATGGGAAGTGTCAATGGGGCTTGGAGTTTGCAATTTTAAATTCAGTCCAGGTTCTGGGGGAAGCACCCCAGGAGAGGAGGACACAGGCAATGCCTGGGTGATATTCCTGGCCTAGAAAAATTCCTCTGCTCACACTCAAATCAGTTTCTTCCTGACGCAAAAAGAGGAGAGAGAAGAGGGGCAGAGGGGAGGAGGCAGGGAAAAAAGGCTGGGAAGCTGCTAACTGATGACAAATGAGCTCTTTTGATGGCTAATTCCTGAGTCTTGCTCTGGCACACAGCCCTGTGGGGCAGAGGGAAGATCTGTGCACAGCATCAGGGGATGTCAGCTTCATGAACCTAAACACTAGCACTCCTGATGCTCCAGGAAACAGAGATCCAGGCACAGAGCATGGAGAGAAGGAAGAAACTATCCTCTGGTCATCAGGATACAGAGCATCTTCCTGTGCTCAAGAGAAAAGCTGAGGAGCCCTTTTTGGATTTTGGTCCAAAGTCAACACAGATGCTACAAGGATTCCAAATGCCTGGCTTTTCACACAAGGCTTAGAACCGGCTAATACATGGCATGACCTCTATTCAGCACATATTTACCAGGCACTCCTTTATAACACACGATGCAAGCAACACAGAGACAAGTGACTGAAAGACCCTAAGCAAGAAATTCACAGTACCTTCACACAGAGCCTATTTGTTGATGGGAAGCAGGGTGAGATCACAAACACACACACACACACACACACACACACACACACACACACACCCCTCTCAGGAGGGGCTGGGGAGTGATGGTGTCTATTTGCCATTCTGAGTACACAATCTGAAATATCTACCTTTATCCATCCATTGTTCCATCCGTCCCTCCATCCATCCATCCATCCAGGGACTAGGTGAGATAGTAGAGATATAACAGTTTAAGGGCTGACATACTCCCCATTCTCACAAAGTTTGTGAGGAAGATGGAATATTTATGTAGATTAATAATATACATAACATAATGACTTTAAAGAATCTACAAGATAAAAGTCTTGTATACTTCTGAGACATGCCACATAGGAGGCAAAAAAAAAAAAAAAAAGAGAGGTAAGTGACAGAGATAGGCATGAGGAGAAGTTTACCATTTTTCTTTAGCTTTGCAACAACACTTGAAATGCAAACCAAAATTGAGGAAAAGGCAACATTCTTCTTTCTGTGGGCCACTAAGTTTGGCAGACTTACCACACACATTCCATTATGACAGAAACTGGGCACAAAACATTCTTTCCAGCACTTTCCCTCAGAGTACCTCCTCAGCTGGCCCAGAGTGGGAGAAGACAGATAGCCTATACATATATCACATATGCAACTTTTTAATTTTTTTAACCATTTGCTTCATGTAGATGAAATTACATATTTCTTAAGGGCCAGGAATGTTGTCTTCTCATGGCCTCCCTTTATCAATGCCTGGCTCAAACACTAGAGATCCAAGAACCCATTGGAAAATGTTATGGTTTATCTAGACCCAAAGTTAAAAGGCTCTCCAGAGAGACTTTTGGAAATCATTCATTTCATATAACTTTCTTCTTTGTCACACTCTATATAGTGCAAAACTGCCTAAAGATGTCAGAACAGGTGGGTTGAAGGTGGGGGCTGGGCCCATGTATGGTAAGAAAAAGTACCTATTGCCTAGTTTGTGTCAGGCTCCTACAATTTATTTCACTTTCCTTTCTGCTGTCTTGCATCTCAGCTCTAAATCAAGCTGAGCACAGTCCTCGTGTAGGCCTTGGAGAGGTGTAAACATCTCTGCTGAAGCTTCCTGTGCTGGGCTTGGCCTGTCAGCTAGGACTAGGCTGAATGGGCCATCCATCTCAGAAACATGCCAGAGGAAGGCTGGGCTGTGGGGGGAGGGGACAGGCACAGGTTCTAGTCATGACCTCAAACCCTTTGTTTTTACTCCCAGGGCAAAGAATCTAATGATTTACATCCATTGGACGAGTCTTAGTGAAGATCCCTTCCTGCAGATCAACCTTATTCTTTGGGTCCAGAAGTGTTCCTCATGGGGACCTGTTCTCCATGCCAAAGCCCTTTTATCAGGAGTTCATCTTTTAGAAATCTCCAGGATGGTTCTCAGATGGAAAAATTTAGAGACAATCCACAACGCGTGGTCAGTGACTGGGCCTAGAAGTTAGCGGCACAGAGCAGGGTGAAATGCCAACAAATTGTGGGCAGGCAGCATTATGAAAGAAGCTAGAAAAACAGTGAGAGGAACACGTTTTCAGGGGGAAAGAGAGGTAAAGGAAGAGGACAAGTCTGGCCACAAGAAATGTGGTCACTTGTACTGTCTCTGTGGACATGTGACCAAATCCCCAGGGAGACAACAGAGACCAGTAAGGATGTGGGAGGAAGGAGGGGCACATTCTTATCATGACCACTCCATTAACATCCTGGAGCAGGCTCAGGTCACCATCCCTGGGTCAGAGGGTAGAGACAGGAACAGGGAGCTCACATGTTTGATGTTCCCACATTCCAACTCTGGATGGCATTTAGTGCTCATGTCAACGACTGTCACCTCCTTGCCACCAGAGTGGTCATGCGTTTCTCTGGTTCACACACACACACAGATTTGGGGATGAGAATTATGCTGCCAGATCAGAGGACAATGTACAACCAATAACCTAAATAGACAACAGTCATACACCAAAATCTATTTCTGGACTTCCATTTCTATCAATACCACCATCTAAGCATCCTGGACAACCCTCCAAACTGAAAAACTAAAATGCTAGATTAAAAAGAACAAAGACCATCTTTAAAATGAATTGCTGATCAAAAACAATGAAATCTTGCCATTTGCAACTATGTGGATGGAACTAGAGGGTATTATGCCAAGCAAAATTAGTCAAAGACAAATATCATATGACTTCACTAATATGAAGACTTTAAGATACAAAACAGATGAACATAAGGTAAGGGGAGCAAAAATAATATAAAAACAGGGAAGGGGCAAAACATAAGAGACTCTTACATATGGAGAACAGAGGGTTACTGGAGGGGTTGTGCAAGGGGGGATGGGCTAAATGGGTAAAGGGAGTTAAGGAATCTACTCCTGAAATCATTGTTGCACTATATGCTAACTAACTTGGATGCAAATTTAAAAAATAAAAAATAAATTTAAAAAATGCATTGCTGAAATTGGAGGTTCACCTCCTAGGAACTGTTCTTGGAAAAAACAAACAAGTAAAGAAACAAATCAAATCAAATCAGTTTACAGGAAACACAGGGGATACAGGAACATGATACATAATAGCACAAGGATGTAACCAGCAAAGTCAAGACCATGGGAGTTCCACAGGACAACTAGGTTTCTTCAACGTATCAGTGGCATGAAGAGGCAGTGGGAACTGTTGGGTGAAAAGGACCAGAAGAGAATATCCAGTGCACATGTTGATTTTGTTAGGATATCCTTGGAACCACAGTAGAGGGGACGGCCATCTTGCCAGCGCAACCCAACGAAAAGCCCCTAGCGGCGCACCAGAACGAACTGAAGGTCAACCAATCACCAGCAACAGCACGACCTGACGTGAAAAAGGCCCACCCGGACCTAAATGCGGAACGCTGCAGCTTAAAAACCCTACCCCACCACACCCGGGCGCAACTTCCATGACTCCTCTCTCTCTCTCCCCTTGAGTCACGGAACCTCGCCCAAGACCTTAGCTCCCAATAAAGCCTTTGACTGATAAAATTTTAGTTCTTGACTCTTACCTTTACCCTAGCCTATGCCTGACCCTAACAAATTTATTTCAGAAAAACAAAGAAGCCATTTTAGAGACTATCTGGGAAATTTGCACATGAACGATTTTAGGGAATTATTGTTAATTCTGAAAAGATATGATGATGGGGGTGGGAGGGGGAGGGGAAAGTGGGTGATGGGCATTGAGGAGGGCACCTTTTGGGATGAGCACTGGATGTTGTATGGAAACCAATTTGACAATAAATTTCATTAAAAAAAGATACTATGATGATATTGTAGTTACGTGTTTTTTAAGACTTCAGGGCACCTAGGTAGCTCAGTCAGTTAACCATCAAGCTCTTAACTTCAGCTCAGGTCATGATCTCACGGTTGGTGAGATTGAGTCCTGTTCTGGGTTCTGTGTGGACAGTGCAGAGCCTACTTGGGATTCTCTCTCTCCTCTCTCTCTCTACCCCTCCCCCGTTCTCTCTCTCCCAAAAATAAATAAATAAATAAACATTAAAATAAAAGACTTCATCTGTTGGAGAAACATACTGATGTATTTACAGGTGAAGTGATATAATGCTTGAAATTAGCTTTGAAAGATTACACACACATACAACACACAAACTGGAGGGAGATATGAAACAAGATGAGCAAACGCTGATAAACTATGGATGTTGGATATATGGGGTCGTTCTACTAGACCCTCCACTATTGTGTATGTTTGAAAGTATCTACAATAACAAGAGAAAGAAATACATGGCTGAGCTGACACAAAGAAGGATTATGCAAAGGTCAAGAGTGAACCCCGGAACCCCAGGAAGAGAGCACCAAAGCCGTTTTACTGCGAGGTTTCTGCTGAACTGTTTTGATGCTGGAGAGCAGTAGGCTGTGAAGTCTTGGCTCCACTCACAGCGGGATGTCTACTCAGAGCTACCTAAGAAAGTTTGGCTAATAGGCGCCCCCCTTAGTAGAAGCAAGAATGAAAAACACGCCAGCTGCACTGAAAGCTCTGATCTCCTAAAAACAAGATTTGCCAGCTGACTCCATCAACGTATAAAAAAAACATAACACGTCATGTCTAATCTGGGTATTCCAGGCATATAAGATTGGTTTAAAATTAGAAAAATTACTCATTTGTAACACTGAAGATTGAAAGGCAAAAAACATTCCATCTCAAAAGTTTTTTTTTAAAAAATCATTTAACAAAATTCAAATTTGACTTTTCATTTAAAAATAACCTCTGAGGGGCGCCTGGGTGGCTCAGTCGGTTAAGCGTCCGACTTCGGCTCAGGTCACGATCTCGCGGTCCGTGAGTTCGAGCCCCGCGTCGGGCTCTGTGCTGACGGCTCAGAGCCTGGAGCCTGTTTCAGATTCTGTGTCTCCCTCTCTCTCTCTGACCCTCCCCCATTCATGCTCTGTCTCTCTCTGTCTCAAAAATAAACGTTAAAAAAAAAAATTTAAAAATAACCTCTGAATAAACTGAATCAGAGAAAAACGTCCTTAACCTGATAAAGAATATCAACAAAACCACCACAACAAACCCCAAGCTGAGTGGGGAAATCTTGAATACGGTACCTCAAAGATCAGGAACAAGGCAAGGATGCTGTTTACATCACTCCTATTCAACACTGCACTGGGGATGCCATCAGACAAAAGAGAAAGGGGGAAAGATTGGAAAGGAAGAAATGAAACTACACTCATTTGTAGATGGTATGATCGATCATCTATGTAAAACCCAAAATTACTACCCAGAAATGATTAGAATTAATAAGATTTGCAAGGTTTTTGGATACCACCACCAAAATATAAAAGTCAACTGTTTTTCTTTTTTCTCTTTTTTAAGTTTTCTTATTTATTTTGAGAGACAGAGAGAGGGGGTGGTTAGGGGCAGAGAGAGAGTAAGAGAGAGAGAATACCAAGCGGGCTGTCAGCGCAGAGTCCAATGAGGGGCTCAAACTCATGAACTGTGAGATCATGACCTGAGCCGAAACCAAGAGACAGACACTTAAATGACTGAGCCACACAGGTGCCCCATCAACTTTTTCTATACATAATTAACAAGCAGTTAGAGCACAGAATTTCTAAAAATACTTTATATTTTTCTTGCTGTTATAAATTGTACTAGTAATAAATTTAACAAAAAATGTGCATTCCCTTCATGGAGAGTATTATGAAATTTTACTGAAAGACATTAAAGATAAACAAATTGAGAGTAGTGCTATGTTTTTGAGTAGAAAGTTTCAGAAAAGCTGCAATTTTGTCTCTAATGTATAGTTCAAATGTATTTCTAATGTAAATCTCAACAATTTTGAAGTACTTGGCAAGATTCAAAATATATAGAGACAGCAAAGCCCTTTGTCCAACTAGATATCAAGGCTTTAAATAAGTTACAGTAATTATGAACATATAATGTAATCAGGAATAGACAAATGGATGGAAGGAATGGCCCCGGTCCAGAAAAAGCACCACACAAAGATGACCTGATTTATGAGCACGGGTACTACAGATCATGCAGAGGAAGCCTAAGCTATTTAATAAATGGTGTTGGCAAAACTGGATTATCTATGTAGGGGAAAAAATGGTCCTCTACCTCATGCCATATAAAAAATTATTTCTAGACGAATTAAAGTCTTCAATATGAAAAGCAAGTCTGTGAAACTTTTAGAAGTTAATGTTAAGGCTCCAGGGTAGGAAAAGATGTTTTTAAATAAGACCCAAAGCATTCACCATAAAAGAAAATGTGCTCACGGGTGCCTGGGTGGCTCAGTCGGTCAAGTGTCCAACTTTGGCTCAGGCGTGATCTCACAGTTCATGGGTTTGAGCCCCACATCAGGCTCTGTGCTGACAGATCAGAGCCTGAAGCCTGCTTTGGATTCTGTGTCTCCCTCTTTCTCTGGCCCTCCCGTTCTCATGCTCTCTCTCAAAAATAAATAAACACTAAAATTTTTTTTAATTTAAAAAGAAAATGTGTTCAGTTCAACAACATCAAAATTTTAGAAAATATCTATTCATCAAAGGACACTAAAAAGAAAGGAAACAGCCAATCCACAAACTGGAAGAAGATATTTACAACACATTCCAAAGCAAGGTATTTGCACTGAGAACAGATAAATAACTCAGCAGCCACACTGTGGTTAAGAGCAAACTCATGCCAGGTTCAGTTCCTGCCCTGCTCTTACCAGCTGGGGCCTGAGTAAGACACTGCATCTGCCCCGCAGACTCCTTACTTGCGAGGCAGATGTCACGGTAGTAACACCTACTCCACTGGGAAGGATAAAAACAGATTATATATCCAAAACTACTTAGAACAGTGGCAACAGGGTAAACACTAGATAAATATAACCTACCTTCAAGGAAAAGAGAAGTAACTCCAACAGGCATTATATAAAGACAAACACAAATGGCCCATAAACATATGAAAACATAACAGCACTGGTAATCAGAGATTTGTAAATTACATGTCATTTGACATCCACTAGACTGGCAAAAATGAAAAAGTCTAACAGCAAGTGTTGGCAAGGGGTAGAAAGGAGTGTCTGCCACCAATCTAAGTGGGAGTGAAGAAGTGCTCTCTTGCCTGGCTACCAGTTCCAGAGAAACCAGCCCTGTGTTCTCTAGAGAAAGGATGCACTTCTATGTATACATCAAAAAACCAGAAGCAACAAAAATGCCCAACAACTGTAAAGTGGGCAATGTGTGATACACTCAAATCATGGAGCACTATCCTGTAGAAAGATGAGGGAACGAGATCTGCAGGTGTCGACATAGCTGATTCTTTGCTGGGTGGAAGAAGCAAGTCACAGAAGAACACGCAATGATTCTAAGAATATCACATTCAGCACGAGGCAAAGCTACTTAAAACTAAAGAAACTATTCAGAAACACATACACACATATTCTTAAACACTTCTGCCACCAAAGAAAAGCAAAGGTGACAGTAAAAGAACAGGAAAAGCCACCTGAAGAGCCCCCAAGTCTCAACGTTTATCAACTGGGTGGGAGACACACTGATGCATGTTATATTATCACTCCTTAAACTGTGTCCACCTTCACAGACTTCCATGCATATATTTCACAATAAAAATATTGTTAAAATGAAGTATAAAGACTATTCATTTCTAGTCTAAGTGCCACACACACTTCAACCTTCCATGAGCTTCTCATCAGGAGTGATTTGCAATGAAAGCCTACAAGGTTCATGTTCAAATCAGTGACACTGTGGAACAGAAGTAACAAGGAGGGAGGGCAGTGGGAACCGGAAGCCTATACACTGCTCTGGGCCAGCAGCATGCGACACACTCAGAGGGGGTCACTGGAGGAACAGGTGGAAATATCTGGCCTGCAAACCAGATTAGTGGGGACACGGGATAAAGGCTGTTTATAAATACTCTAATTAAAGTGTCATCATATAAAAGATTGGGACAAACTACATTGTAGAGAGTGGTCTGCAGGATAGAGCCCAGACCACCTAGGTGGATGTTACAGGCAGACTAGGAATCCTTATCAAAAAGAAACTTCTAGCAGCCAGAGTGGAGAATACAATGGGCTGCCTCTGGAGGGAGTGAGTTCTAGGATCCAATCCAATATGGAAGAGACAATTGGGGATTTATAAAGGGGACTGGGCCACTGGGGGCTGGGGGCAGAGGAGACTAAGAAAGTAAACAGAGTAGGAGATCCCTGAGATCCCTTTCAGGCTCTGTGCAAACTGACCCACCCTCACTCCTGTGATACCAGCTGCAGGGATGGAGTAGGGTGCTGAACTCAGGAAAATTAAAGACTAGTGCGTTGTTTCCGAGCACTGTAGAGGAAATATGGCCAAGAACCCCCACACTGACCTCCAGAGCCTGGTAAGAGTCATCACATCCCTCTTTCTAGCCTCTAGAAAAAACAAAACACAAAACCCACAAACACATTCTTAAAACATTTCTTAATGCAAGCCAAAGGCCTGTCCCAGAATAGCCATTTCCTTGCCAAGGTTGTGGGACTACATTTTTCTGAATGAGTCATTACTGTTTAGGAATGGGAAGAGGAGAGAGTTTGGGGAACTGACATCTCACTGTTGCTTCCAGGAGATGGTGTGCCAACATGCACGCATGTACAGACACTGCATTAGTTCAAACACACTGCATACTAAGGGAAGAAGAGGGCTGTTCCTCAGAATTAGAAGCAGATTTGTATCAGGCTCTGTTCCCATCTGTACATTCATCCTCTCCTAGTATCACTGGTGTACACACAGCATTGTAATTTTCACCTACATTGCTACCAGAAAGCATCAACAGCTTCTCCACAAGGAATTCCAGGCTAAAAAACCAACTTTGCTTCCCTAAAAGACCATCTCCAAAGGACTAATTAGCACTTTACAAATATTAGTCGATGATCAAATATTATTAGACGATCAACATGGCTTTCCTTCCAAAGGTAAGTGGTGACTGCAACCTCCATTATTATTTTAAAATCTAAAAGATTAATCAAAACCAGTTCACACCCTCAAAGATGGCTATAACCATAAAGGCAGGCAACAGGAAATGTCATCAAGGATGTGGAAAAACCAGAACTCTCATACTTTTCTGGTGGTGAAACCGTATAGCCACTCTGAACAAGGCTGGCGATGCCTCGAATCATTAAACAGAGCTACCAGATGACCCAGTAATTCTACTCCTAGATCTGTGAAAACCTGTCTCCATCAACTTGCACATGAATATTCACAGCAAAACCACCCACAATAGTCAAAAAGTAAGAAAACCCAAATGCCTGTCCACTGGTGAGTGGATAAACAAATGTGGTATAACCACATGATGCATTATTATTATTTGACTATAAACAAATGAAGTGAGCTATGTCACAACCAGGATGAACTTTAAAAATACTATGTTAAGTGAAAGAAATCAGGCCACATATCATCTAATCTCATTTATATGAAATGTACAGAATACACAACTTCACAGAGACAGAAAACAGATTAGTGGTTTCCAGGAGCTGAGGGGACAGGGAACAGGAAGCGTCTGCTGCTGGGCATGGGGTTTCCTTTTGAGGTGACAAAAATGTTCTGGAATCAGCAGTGGTAGTTATACTAAAGACTACTTAAAAACATTAAGATACAAACTTAAAAAAAAAAAAACCAAAAGGTTAGCACTCTGAGATATTTGGGGACCTAAGAGAATAACAATCACTACCTTGCATAAAACAGGTTAACAGTTTGGAGCAACGTCTTCATGTCCACTATCTCTTCCAAATTTTACCACCACTTGTAGGAGGGTGGGAGCCCAGCCCAGCCATCATGGTTCTTGTCACTTCCTCTGGTTCCTGCTAGAAGCACGTAAGGACACCCACAGGTAAACCACATGGGCATACAGGGTTCACTAGCCCCTAGTGCAGAAGCACATGAAGTCAGGTCACACTGGAGACCACTACATTGGGGGCTTCAGTTTTTTGCCCACCCACCACCACTTATGATATTCTTCCTGGAGAGAGAGGCAGGGCTACAAATTATTAGCAGGGAATACACATGGATAGTTTATTTTTTTTTTAAATCTCACTGAACATCCTTTAGGGTGACAATCCTGATGGCCCCCTGGCTCTTCTTCCCACTTCAGAAGCACACACTTCCCCATTCCTCCCCTGGCATTGAGAATGGAAGCTAAGGCCTCTCTCTGGAGTGCATTCTGTGAGCTCAAGCACGGCCAGCAGAAGCAGCAAGATCTCTGCAAGTTCCCTCCTGTCTGTGCTGTAACATTTTAATGAAACAACCCCGGGGGTAAGATGATAAAGACACTGACATGGTACAAGAAAATCCCTCTGCAACACAGCTTAACAGCCGTGCCCACATCCCACACTTAGCTTTTTTATGATGTCTGCCTACTCTCATTAAATTCCAATCTAGCCAGGGAAAAGTCACCTCTTGGCCTCATCTTAACATTACAAGAGTTGTGCATGGAACTTTAATTGATGGCAATAAAGCTGTCTGCCCGTATCCTAACGTGGTGAGATACATAGACACCAAAAGCCCGATTTCCAAGCTGGAGAAGGGTCCTCATTTGAATTCTTATCTGTTGAAAAACCAAAGAATGAGCTGACAGTCTACCCCTTAATGAATTAGAAATCACTTATGTGGGTACCCTTTGTGCTCAGTTAATACATCCTTTTTAAAAGGTTATTTCGCACTGGATTCGTCCTTTCACATTCGACTGGAGGCTACTGCAGATTTATTCATTCAGCAAATTTATTCTTGCAGTAGCTCTCAAAAATCAGCACACACTATTATACAGCACAGGCTCCATTTGTGAAATTATTTATAGCCTTATTTAGAAAGCTAAGCTTCCTTAAGACTGACAATTTTATTGGCTGACTTAAGCGCAACTCCAAGGCAAGGAGCGCTTGCACTTCTTAGCTCAGGATCCTGGGCTCCTGCCATACCTTTCAAGGCCAAGGTTGCCCTTGGGAGCCACTTCACAGGTTTGGCTTTGCCTATGCCTGGTCTGGCTGCCATCAGACTAGGTAAGTTTACGGAGGAGGATGTGGATTTAGGACTTCAACAGGAAACGCAAAATACACAAAGTTCTGCTACAAAGGGAGAAAGGGTTGCCATTATTTGGGGATTCCAGGCTGTTAGAAGCCATGCCAGGTATTCTGTCTACCTATCTGTCCTTCTCTCCCTCACCCTTTACCTTCTCTTCCTTCTCCTCACATTCTCTCCCTCTGCCCTTCACTCACTTCCCTTCTTTCCTTACCCTGCCTTCCAGTTGTCAAGGTGATAAAAACAAAGAAGCAAACAAACAACAACAACAACAACAACAACAAAAAGACCATGAGCCATCCATTCCTTGAAATGTGGTATTTGCTTCAATACTGAATTATCAGGACTGATCATCTTCAGAGCTGAGACCTGCCAGAAAATGGCAGAAGTCCTTCACAGAAGTCCTGAAGTCCTGACCACACCAGGGCGTTAGGTAAACTATGGTAATCCACTGGAATTTGACCAGAACTTTGAGATTCTCATGGCCAATCTTTGATGTCCACATGTGACCCACCCCTTACTCACACATTTCTTCCAGCATTCATGATGGTAGTTGGAAGTAGACCCGCTCCCCTCTAGAAATCTGTCTTTCCTTGAGTTGCATGGCAGGGGGCCAAGGTTGACATCTGTTACACATTTATTCATATTTACCATATCTGTGCCGCCACAAGAGGGTTTTATCTAGACAAGACTTCTAAATTGGCTTGGCAACGTTTAATCCTCTATTGATTAGTCTTATGTCCTATAATCCATCCAGTCATTGAAGAGTGTTTGTCAAACTTCTATTTTAATAAAAACCCCAATAACAACATTTCCCTTCCTTTGTTAAATGGAAACAAAGCAAAATCTAATTTTTAAAATACTGTAAGCAGATAATCAAAATTTGACAACTATATGCCCTGACTCAACTAATTTCCACTTCAAATGTTTCTAATCCATGCTGGCTTTGGCAATGAATGATGTTCTGGAGACAGGAAGAGGCAATTTGAATGCCACATTTGCTCTACCAATTTACTAAATTAAGTGGCAAGATAGTGAAGGCATGGCTTTTCGATGAGAACAATCTAATTACACATGAATCCAAGGATATAAGGTTGGAGCTCCATTAGTTTTTAAATATTTATTTATTTATTTTTGAGAGAGAGACAGAGAAAGCATAAGAAGGAGAGGGACAGAGAGAGAGGGAGACAAAGGATCTGAAGTGGGCTCTGTGCTGACAGCAGTGAGCCCAATGCAGAGCTCGAACTCACGACGTGAGATCATGACCTGAGTCAAAGACACTTAACCAACTGAGCCATCCAGGCACTCCTGGAGTTCCATTTTTGACTGCATGCCTCAAAGAATGCAGAGAACAGCAGAAAAACATGTGAGAGATATGTTCATGCACCTCAGTGTCTTGTGTGTTCACGTGTCTTTCTTTCATGAATACGATTTCTTATTATTAATACTTGGTAATATTCATTAAATTGCTATAACTTCTCGTTAATAGCTGCCATTCTTGGGAAACAATCATAGATGCATTACATACATCCTAATCCTCATTTTTTAAACCCCAGCAAAGCAGGCAATATTATCCTCATTTTACAGATCAAAGGTTCAGGAATATTGAGAAAACTGTATACATACAGTCAAAGAGGACAGGGATTTAAATCCAAGTCTGGCACTAAACTCCATGGTCATTGGTCATCCCACTGGATCATTCTGCCCCTCTACACACGCTCAGCAGAGTACCGTGCCTAGAGAGCTTGATTTTCCTCCAGAAATAAATTAATTTGCATGGCACTGCTTACTCACCTGTAGCATCTGCCTCTATGTTGACATTTTATAGGAGTGGAATACCAATAATCTCATATGAACAATACTTTTGTATATTGTGCATCAAAGAGCTAGAATCAATAACTGATTCTGGTGATTTAGTAAGCAGAGAGTTTAGATATTCTGATTAGGTTGGGACAGGACTAAAGTGCTCCCAGAAAACAAATGCGGATCTGATAGGTAGAATAACCTCCTTTTTATAGCATGTAAACTGGCCTTGGATTCAAAAATGCAGGGGAAGCTGTGACTCATTGCTGAGAATGTGAGTAACGTGGTCCTGCAGCTGGAGCTGTTCTACCAGCAGGAAAGATAGCCTTGTGCTCCCTGTGGTTATACCTGACATCTCATATGCTGCCTCTCCAGTCCAGGAGGACACTAGCAGCTATTCAGAGAACAGGAAGGAAATCTCTCCTCTGGGTTGTCACGTGGCCCCTCCCCATAGGACCAGCCCTCCAGAGATAGCCACACCAGCAGGGGCCAGCACGATGGATAATGGTGAGGAAAACTGGGCAAAGAGAACAGTCACCTTCATTCCACAAACATACTCTGCAGGCTTATGGTTGCATGCATTCCAGTCCTCACCAAAATCCCATATAAGAGAGGCAATGGCACAGTGCTGGCAGTGTCTATGAAGACACGACCACAGGGAAAGCTTGAAGGGAGGGCGACACAGGCAAACAACAGCCTGAGAAATCAAAGATGCCTTCACAGAGCAGGGGACATGTGAAGTTTTGAAAGATGAGTAGAGGTCTGCCAGGTAGAGGGGAAGGGTGAACATGGAAGAAAGAGCTTGGCCATCAAGCACATATAATAGGGAATGAGAGGCAGAGATGCAAAGACTTAAGGGGTAGTCCTCAGGTCTGAAGGAATTATGTCATAAAGTGCAACCGGGTAATGCAAAACAACTCATTTGAAAACAACCCCAAGGCTATTTTATTTAATTGTGTGGGGTGGAGAGGCCATGTTTAGCAATCAGAGTACCTATGAACTCCAAGCTAGCAGCCAGAGCACACTGCTTTTCCCCTCCTTCCAGCTTGCTGGAAGTGGGAGGTGCTAGCTACCTGAAATTCCAGTTAGCACAAACATCCTTTCCCCATCCCAGAGGCTTGGTTCCACTGAAAATTTAAATGGGCAGAGCCCCACTGAAAATTTAAAATGGAAGGTGCTCACAGTACCTGGGTGGCTCAGCTGGTTAAGTGTCCAACTCTTGATTTTGGCTCAGGTCACAATCTCACAGTTTGTGAGTTTGAGCCCCACATCTGGCTCCATGCTGACAGCACAGAGCCTGCTTAGGACTCTCTCTCTCTGCCTGTCTCCCAGTCATGACTTCGCTCTCGCTCTCTCTCTCTCTCTCTCTCTCTCTCTCTCTCTCCCTCTCTCACCCTCTCTCAAAATAAAAATAAAACACTTAAAATGGAAGCTGTTCAAGTTGGGACCTGTCATTTCCCTCTTTAACCCTTAATATACATCAGAGGAGATTTCTACATCCTAAATGAAAGGAAAATGGGACCAATGTGATAACTAGCTCTTGCTCTCCCAAGGGGACAGAAATGCCTCCTTTGCCTGGCTGGAAAAAGCTTGAAGGTGGATGAGGGGAGGAAGGATCTGGCTGGAATGTCTGGGACAGAGGAACAGGCCAGGCCCAGAAGCAAGCCAGCCACATCATTTGGCTCTGGCCAGGCTTCCCCAAGTTGACACATTTTAAAAAGAGGGGAGGGGGATAAAGCTAATGTTTAAAACCAACACGCACAATAAGAGAAGATCAGGGTGGAGAGGAACTTTCTGCCCTAGAACAAGCCCATGGGGTTGCTTTTTTGCCATGTGGGCTCCTTCCATTTGGGCATGGGAAACATGTATCCTTCTAACCAATAAGTTGCAGGAGAGGAAAAGCAAAGTGCTTGTAAATGCAAGCTCTAGGCCCTGGACATTTAAAGGGGAGCACTGGGTGTTCTGTGGGTCTCTGCTGGGCCTGCAGGCAGACATAGTGAGGACCCTTTGTCTCTTTCCACCCACTGCCTTCACTGGCTCAGGAGAAGGGGAAATAAATGTAGAATTTGTATCAGGATGCCATAGGGACCAATTCTTTCTCAATTCCAAATAACGCAACAAGCTTAACCCTTGGGCCTTGCAAAATTGTACTGCTGTCACTATTTAACATCTATAGGATGACAGCCAAGAGTGAGGTACAGGAGAAGGAACCAAGACACACCCTCAGGCAGGGTGGGGAGCTCCTGATCTGCATTCAGCCAGGAGTGGTCACTGTGCCTGCAGCTGCTGGACTAGGCAGGGCAGACACCACAGACCTGGCACCGCTCATAGAACAGAGACACAACTCACTCTCCCAGCTTTCATCCCAGCCAGATGAGTGCTTTTGATCTGTTCTGGAACAGAGACTTTAAATAAGGATGTTCTCAGAGAAGTTCTGAAGTAAAATTTCACTGCATATTTAATCCATTTGGATGCCAGTTGGGTTTGATTCCAGAATCCTCCCTCTTTCTTCTCAGGCTACTCTGCCTTTGAGAGAGGGGCGGTCTCAGGCCAGGCTAATGGGGGCTCACCTATTATACTCTGTCTTGAGGTGGGATGGTAGCATGCACAAGCACCAGCACCTGAGCATCCCCTGGCAGCTGTCCAGGGCAGCACCAGTTTCTGACCAGAGCAGATTCAGTTCCCACTTCCTGGGGACCCCGATCTCCCCAACCAAGCTAAAGAAACAAATGCTGCTCCCTGAATGCTGTCATGCGTATAACTCCCACTAGAGTCTGGTAATAGGCACCTTGTCTTTGAACCAATACACGCCACAAGAGCAAGATCCGTTTGTCTGACATCTATCTTTATGCCACCAATTCCAAAACACAGAGCTCAAAAGTGCTGTGATTCAATCACTGACAAATGAGTATTTTGAGAGCAATCCTGACTTCCTCCCCCCTTAACACAATTCTCTCTTAATCAACTGGCACTCAGTGGTACTCCTTCTTCGTAGATGGCATGTGCAATAAACTGGCAAAGAGCAAACATTCAGGAATAGATTTTCAGTGTCTGGGAGGTATGAAGCCAGTCACGCTAGGAGGAACAGGCGAATGGAAATACTCCCAAACATCTGGGGCTGCGCTTCAAATTTCAAAGTGATTCTTCTGCTTGCACAACTTTACAATCTTGGCATTTGCCAAATGCTTATGTTTTGCTTAATCTGAAATTAGGCAAGGATTTCAGCTCTCACTCTCGGTATCACTTGAATGGTTTTTCCGCGTAAAGGGAGCTTTATTGTATACCGAAATTCAGCCTGCTCATGGTTTACTAAGACAGAAGGCAACTAAGGGTCATTAGCAGCCTCATTCTTCTCCACTTTGCAGTATCTGACTTCCCATCAAACGCAGGTCTGCCCCTTGCCTGTGCCTTTGGTCAGTAAAGGCAGAAAAGCTGCCCAAGACCCCTCAGTTCTCAAGCTGAATGAGACACTGCTGGCCACACTCATCTTTCCTTTTGACCCAGACTCCATCTAGTTGCCTCCCTGAGGAATCTAAACCCCAGACAGATGAGGTCCTTAAGTCCTAGCACGTACTGCCCAGTTAGTGCCAGGATACCAGGAAGGCAGGCATAAGCAGAGTGCGTGCTTCAAAAGGTTTCTTCTCAAAAGGCAGGCATCCCCATAGGGGCACCTGTACCCCAATGTTTATAGCGGCACTCTCAACAATAGCCAAATTATGGAAAGAGCCTAAATGTCCATCAACTGATGAATGGATAAAGAAATTGTGGTTTATATACACAATGGAATACTACGTGGCAATGAGAAAAAATGAAATATGGCCTTTTGTAGCAACATGGATGGAACTGGAGAGTGTGATGCTAAGTGAAATAAGCCATACAGAGAAAGACAGATACCATATGGTTTCACTCTTATGTGGATCCTGAGAAACATAACAGAAACCCATGGGGGAGGGGAAGGGAAAAAAAAAAAAAAAAAAAAAAAAAAGAGGTTAGAGTGGGAGAGAGCCAAAGCATTAGAGACTGTTAAAAACTGAGAACAAACTGAGGGTTGATGGGGGGTGGGAGGGAGGGCAGGGTGGGTGATGGGTATTGAGGAGGGCACCTTTTGGGATGAGCACTGGGTGTTGTATGGAAACCAATTTGACAGTAAATTTCATATATTAAAAAATAAAAAAAATAAAAAATTAAAAAAAAAAAAAGGCAGGCATCCCTCTTATTTTAATACTGTGGTATAAAAATAAGAACTAATACTATGCAACTAAAGTCATTCAAACATGGGTCAGTTCTCTTTTCTCAGGGACAAGAGCTGACAGAAACCAAAGAGGACTTTCTAACTGTCCTATACTTTAGAAATAGCATCAGAACATGGGGAGCAAAGCCTGGAAGAAACTGGACCAAAACTGAGTCCTTATTGTGACCTGGGCCAGCCACTTGCCAAACCACACCATGCAACGCTCTGACCCAGTTAGCTGGGGAAGTCGGGGGGAGTGGGGCTGGGGTGCCCTCCCTAGGACTAAATCAGACAGCTTCCTCACTGAGGTTCAACAGGTGAAGAGGGAGAGATGAGGACCCTCCTCCCTTTGCCCCTTCTCCCCTGGAATTAACTCTCCAGGACTGGGAACAGAGTCAGGGTCAATGGTGCTGACCATGGGCAAGACCTGATACAAAACCACTGTCAGCTGGTGAACAAGAACTGCCACTCCATGAGTTCACCTCGCCAGAAAGCCCCTGTGCCCCTGTGGTCTCATGAGACCAATACTATAGAAATAGAGGATTAAAACTTACAGCCCCCCAAAACTTGAACACTGATGTATATAGTACCTTTATTCATAACTGCCCAAATTTGGAAGCACCTTTGGTAGGTGAATGGATAAACAAACATGCAGACAATGGAAAATTATCCAGCGTTAAAAAGAAACAGAGCCACAAGAGTATACGAAGAAACCATAAATGCATATTGCTAAGTGAAAAAAGCCAATCTGAAAAGGCTATATACAGTATGACGATACAGTATGATACAGTATATCCCAACTACAGGACACTCGGAAAAAGTGAAAATACAGAGAACAGTAAAAAGATCAGTGGTTTCCAGGGGCTTGGGGGGGATCAATAGGAGGATTTTTAGAGCAGTGGAAGTATTCTATATGATACTACAATGATGGAAACAGGTCATCATACATTTGTCCAAACCCATAACATGTACAACACCAAGAACCCTAATGTAAATCCTGGACGTTGGGTGACGGTGATGTGTCAATGCAGGTTCACTGATTGTAAGAAATGTACCTTCCTGGTGGGAGATGTTGATAATGGGGGAGGGTCATGTGGGGTGGGGGTGCAGGTAATGGGAAATCTTTGTACCTTCCTTTCGATTTTGTTGTGAACCTAAAACTGCCCTGTAAAACAAAGTCGATTTTTTAAAAAAGCAAAAGGTGTGGAGTCTCTAAGGTAGGCGACAAGTTCTCAGCATGCCAAGGACTGTTGCTAAAGACCACCTGTGTAGCAATGGTCACAGTGACATCGACACCCATTGGTTGCTCACCTGCTACAGGCAGGGGACCAGCATCTGAAGAACCACCAAACACTGAGCCCTCTCCACCAGATGGAGGCACAGAACCAACCATTATCACATGGGAATTTCCCCAGTGCCAGCCTCAGTTCTGAATCCAGAAAAGTGTGAGCTTCACCCTTTCCTCCCCATCCTCTTCATGTCCACTACACCCTCAGAGAGAAGCCCCACAGTGATGATCACTGCTTAGCTGTGAAGAACTGCTGTGAGGGATGAAGACCAAGAAGCAAAACACTGATGGACCCTTATCCAAGCCCTCAAGTTCAACAAAACCAGCTCTGGACACCTCCTAAAGTTCCATCTTGTCCTTTCTCCTTTGAAGTCTTCATTTTTTTTCTGCTTTAGAACTGCATGCTGGAAAATTATTTTTTAATCACATCAAATCCCTAGGTATTAAAAATCTTTGCAATGTAGGCGAAAAATCTGATATATTTGTATAAAATCTCATACAGACCAAAAAAAAAACCCCCAAAACCTTCAAATACATCTCAAACAGTTTCCCATTCTCTAGTGTGATATGGGAGCAGAGATATACCTGCTTTGGTAATGGGTGATGTTCTGGTGGCTGGTGGCTTGGTACTTAGATCAAGTCCTGACATGAAAAAGTGAACAGCCTTCCAGGATGAGTGTGTCTGCACCAACAGAGGCTCCTCTGTGCCAATGCAGCCCAAAGTTCTTAGCTCTCTACCTCCCCAAAGGCCACAAGAGCCACATACAATGAAATGGAAGAGCACACAGATGAGCTCTGGATGGGAGAACAGCAACTAAGACAGGAGGAGCCCCTGCAGACCATGACCTGGCAAGCGTATTCTCGTGGGTAAGTTTCTGACATCTGTGAGAACGTACTCACTGTCCCCTCTGCTCACAGGAAAAACTGACCATTGTTTTGCATGTTTTCATCCCCAGATACTTTCTTGCTGCCTCGTAGCATAAGTGAGTGTCTTCTATAGGTAGAAGCTATCATTTTCCTCAAACTGCCCTACTGTGATAGAGGGTTATTTTGCTTTGCTTTTAATCACAAGGAGAATTTTAAGAGTCAAGGGACAAAGAATTGACCTTGCTGAGTCAATTGTTTGATGAGTATTACTCAGTTAACAGCCCAAATTTGGGGCTGGACCCAGGGCCCTTCTGCCTTATTATGGAGAGACAGACAGCCCTGCGGGACTTTGGGGTTCACACTTAGCAAAGGGAATCCTAAAGAATAAATCATAACACAAAACCTTTTGCCAATAACACTCAGTCCAGTAAAGTCTGTGGCCTTTGTCTTCATTATTCTACAGCAGTGCTGCCTCAATGGACCTGTCTGCATCAGTAAGTACCCTCTGTGTTTGCACTGTCCAATATGGCAGCCATTGCCAAGTGTGATTGGGGGCTACCTTACTGGACAGCACACCTCTGGAATGGGTGCTGGCAGTTCTAAAACTAAAGGCTTAACTGAAAATAACAGTCACACAGGGTGATGCTGTAACTTTCTCACAGTCACCAGTGGTGTTTTAGCTTTGTTCTATGTCCTACCAACACCAACAGGTCTGTGATGGGCCTGTCTAATATACTGGTAGTCCTATTCACGGACTGATTCTCCTATTCATGGGCAAAAATTTGATGCTAGTACAGTTATATCCCACATTAAACAAAACCAAGCTGGCAAAAGAATTTACAGAGTAAGAATTTGGCTGGTGAAGATGATTATTCACTTTTTAAAAAATTCATCAAATGATTCATTAAGGAGCATTTGCCTTACGCATGTAAAGAAGGAGAAATTTACAAATTTATACACAGCCTTTAAAGACCAAGCAAAGTGACAGACACATGCAAATGAAGGTGGAGACATTATTCATGAGGTGGCAGGAATAATAACGATGAATAAGTTAGCAGTTATATTCACAGGCTGGAGAAATTCCTCCCTGTAGGGAGGTAAAGGCAGAGGTCAGGCCTTGAGGGCTGACCCACTTTCCCAGTGGGGCCCTGTCCTCTAACCTCCTTCATTGCTCACCTGGCTACACCAAAGCATTATAATTGTCATTTTTAAAAGATCCATGGGATTTACCTCTTCAAAAGATCCATTCTTTGGAATCCTGAGCCACTAGGATAATTGAGGATTCATCAATTTATCTAGTTCAGGAAAAATAAATTCTTCTAAACTGTATTCCAAATACTGCTCCCTTAAATAGGCTGCCTTCCACATATATGACCCAGTGTCACTTTTGAGCCCCTGCCCTAGTTTCCTGTTATATAGCCCAGTGTCACCTATGCTTCCTCCCACCACCTCACAGCCACATCAGTAAATGCTCAGGCCTGCTGCCTTCTGCCACTGTGGTGTCCCCAAAGCCACACTGGCCCAGGTGCTCAGGAGCCCCCTGCTCCCCACAGCCTCTTCCCTCTCCTGCTGTGCCACTGCTCAGGTGGTTCTGGAACTCTTTCTGGTCACCTTCTGCCCTGCTCCAAAACCTCCACTGTCTCTCTCACACACTACAAAACAAAGTCCAGTGACCTCAGTTTACATATGACGCCCCAGAGCACCTTTCTAAATGTCTTCTCCCCCATCATTCTTCAGACTCCTTTGCTTTAGCTAAGCCCACATCAAATGCTCCCAGAATGCCAAGCCCCTTTCCTCTTCTCACCTGCCACTTCTTCTGGGGTGGTGGACTCTCCATCTCTACAAATAAACTCCAATCAGCTTTCAGGCCTTAAGGCAAACACCAACACCCAGAGAAAGGTGTCTATTCTGTGAGCAGGGAGAATCAATCTCTGTCCACTAACCTCCCAGAATATTTCCTTCCCACCTTTCCTGAGGATGCTAAACTTAAGAGGCAGCTGGAACTAGCTGTAGTGAGCCCTCCTGCCAGCTGGAGCCCCAGGGCTTCAACACACAGCTAAGTACATAGCCTTTCTGGGCTTCTGTCTTCTCTTTGGCAAAAGATGATAATAATGACACTTATGTCATCAGGCTATTGTGAGGGCTACCAGATACACTAAGCATCAAGGGTGGAGAGCAGTGTGGCATGTGGTAAGCACTCAGGTGTGACCTTCGGTTTCGTCTTGTATCAGTGTCTCCAATGAACACATCTTAAAATCTGACACTTCAGCTGTAGTTCTCATCCCTTGGCTGTGCACCATGATCAACTGTATTAACAACAAATGCAGCAGGAAATAGATGCCAGGCTCTGCCCTTGAGATGTGTATTTAGTTAATTTGGGATAAGGCCTGGGCATTGTCAAGAGAAAGAGAGATCCTGATACCACACCAGGGGTGAGGATGTTGGCACAAACAAGTTCCCTAACCCTTCTTCAGATCCTTCTGTTCTTCAGAGCCCAGTCCTTTCACACAGAGGAGGCTGATGAACGCAGGACACATATCCCCTACTGGGGTATGGGCTTGAGTTGGGATCCTTGCCTTTTGCCTCTTAATGCTATAAACATGCCCACCCATAGCACCTGGTCTCTATTCTTCTTCCACTTTACTACAAAAACAAAATCCAAGAGCTATTGTGGAAAACAATGGGGCAGTTCCTCTATAAGAGAGGATTACCATATGACACAGTGATTCCACTCTTTGGTATATACCTCAAAGAATTCAAAACAGGTATTCAAGCCAATACTCATACAGGAATGTTCAGTGAAGCTCTATTCACAATGGCCAAAAGGCGGGAGCAGCCCAAATGTCCATCAGTGGATGAATGGATAAACAAAATGTGTATATGTACAATGGAATATTAGCCTTAAAAAGGAATGAAATTCTAATGCATGCTACAACATGGATGAATCTTGAAGATATTATGCAAAGTGAAAGAAGCCAGACACCAAAGGACAAATACTGCATGACTCTGCTTATTTCAGGTAATCAGAGTGGTGGAATTCATAGAGACAGAAAGCAAATGAGAGGTTGCCAGAGGCTGGAGGGGGGAGGACTGGGGATGAACAAGTTAATGGGCAGAGAGCTCCTTTGGCTGCTGAAAGGCTCTGAAACCAGACAGAGGTGATGTATGCACAGTACTGCAAATGTGCTACATGCCATTGAAATGTATGCCTTAAAATGGGTGAAATGGTGAATTTCGTATTATGTGTATTTTACCCTAATAAAAAAAAATCATAAAAATCCAAGATCTGAACTTGTCAGAATTATTACAGAGGTACAAGCAACTTTGAATGAGCACCCTGTCCACAAGAAAAGGGAACAAGACTTAGAACCTGAGCTGTGCTATATTTTCATCCCTTAGGCTTTTTATGTTTCATTTCTTTGTAAGGTATTTTGATACTGAACTAACCAAATTGCCAGTTCTGGATAGGTGATATATTTTCAAACCAAAAACACAAAAAGAAACCAAGAAACACCTACCCCAGTGTTCCCCTGGTTGACAGTTCCCTTCTGGAGCAGGCACTTATGATGCCCAGGTCAGCTCAACAAATAGCACTAACAGCGCTGGACTCTTCTGGCCTGGACTCACCATTGCAAGGTGGCGATTTGGATAACCTTGTGACTTATAGAAAATACCAACTCTAAAGTCTATGTGACTGTGTCCCATCCACTAGAAGATCATGTAACTGTGGGTAGGGAGGAATGAGGAAGCTCAGTTAAATTTAAAAATAATAATAAGTAACAGGACAGGTCACTTTTTAAGGAAAGTTCACAGGTTGTGCCATATGATTAGACGTGATGTGACTCATTCATCACTTGAAATTAGTGCTATTTTCAAAGTGAAGCCAAAGAAAAACACAACAACCACCAGGGTACATCAATCAGAAAGGTATTTCCATACACTTGATTCCTAATAATCAAGTACTAAGTCATCCTTCAACCATCCATTGCATTTAGGATAAAAATGCATCTGTTCCAAATGATAGCACAGAGCACACAAGAGAGCTGAGCAGAGGAGCGACATCCTGCTTGCCCTCAAAATTATACCTTTCCTAACTTCACCTGGCAGAATGCTCCTGAAATGATTTTAGCAGAACATCTCCAATGTCATACATTACAACATGGATCTAAGAGTTAAATCAATTTGGCTAGCTCAATTTGTGAAAATGTACTTATGTATATTCAATTTCCAAATACACATCTCCCAGCGATGGAAACCAAATGTGAACATTATTTGATGAATGGAATGACAGACACAAATATTTTTCTATTTCTAGCCACTATGAGAGAGAGAAAGAACTGCTGATTACACAGAGAATCAAGAAATGCACATTAAAAGTCCTCCATTTATAAACTAAAAATGTATTGCAATAACCACGGGTGCCTTTAGCTATGTTACATAAGCCATACATACCAAGCAGCAAACAACTGAGCAAAAAATTCCTCTGTGACAAAATCACAAAGCTATTGGGGGGTGTGGCATGTGTGCCCCCCCCCCCCCCCCCACACACACACACACACACAAGCCAAGCTTCAGTGCTCTCACTATCTATTCAAAACACATACCAACTGTGGCAATCCAGGTGGAAAGTCTATTAACCAATCTATCAAACAGCCCTGTGGTTTTTAAGCTCCTTCCTGAACCATCCCCTAAAGGAGTCCCCAAACAACAAGAAACACGATCCTGCCATTTCAACTTGGATTTGTCTTACATAATGTCCTAGGTCATGGAGTACACTTGGAGTCAACTGACTGATAACTGTGAAGTCATCCTGGGTACTTAAATCACAGTGGGCCATGGTCAATGCATGTAGCTTCCTGCTTGGAGAATACCACCAGCTACAGTACCAGGTCAGAGAACACACCCATGGAGCAGGTCAAGCATGCACGGACAGAGGCCTCCTCCCTCCCCAGGGAATGGAAAGCAGAGGCATCTAATGGCCCTGCAAACCACAGTGCATCATTGCAGGAGGTTCTTCCTGTCACAAAGGTCCTGGCCCTGGTTAGGGAGACAGGGCCTGGAGCCTTACCTGGAGAAATGCACCTCTGTGCACAGTAACACCTGCTTATCTCATGATGCATCATGTCATCAGGGTGCTACGAAGGGGGTCT
Source organism: Panthera onca (assembly GCF_046562875.1). Lineage (NCBI taxonomy): Eukaryota > Metazoa > Chordata > Mammalia > Carnivora > Felidae > Panthera > Panthera onca. Next base: position 88,912,286 of record NC_138341.1, on the reverse strand, counting down.
GAGTGGCAAGCGTAGTCCCTTCATCTTGCCACCTTTAGTATGAAGGCCTCTCATGACAGGGAGGGGAACCCAGTGAAAAACAGTTTCCTGCCAGCCTCTCTAAAAGCATTTTTCCTGAAACCACCTTAATTTGGCTCTGTCCTCATGCCCTCTGCTGTGTGCGCAACCTGTCTTCAAAGCCCAGCAACGGAGGAGTCAAAGGGCTCTGCCAAGTGCTGTTGGAGCACAGGTTTCTCAAGGCAGGACAGACGGTCCTGTGAGGGACTGGATGGCACAGGAGCCAGAGCAGTATCTCAAGGCTGCTACAAGCCCCTGTGCAGGGACACCCTCCCTGTGCCCCTTGGTCCAGCCTCTATCCTTACACTCCTCAGGGACTGAGTTTTGCTGATTCTGCATCTCTTCTGAGAGATGGTCCACTCCTTCCTTTCATGGATCCTGCCAAGCACAGCTTTCTCTGTAAGCAATATATAGATGATGTGATATCTGCTTCCTGCTGATGTTAGATGAGTCAGCCAGAGCATGAGGGCAGATAACACCCCTAACACATCCCACTGTGGCTGAGAGGAGCCCATCAGAGTCGCTCCTGAAGTCACAATGAACTCTGAAATGCCTGGATCAGTGAGAGCCCAATAAATACTGCGCCCATGAATAAGGCAACTGGGGAAGGAGCCCAAAGGGGCCACACTCAGTGAAGCACCAGGCACGAGAGGGACTTCTGTGTGGGTTTCCTTCCATTCTGTCTGCCACTTATCTCCCTTATGGCTCCGGGCACCCTGGCCTCTGAGACCACTTCCAGCAAGTGGCTTCTCAGGGGCACTGCCTGGACGCACATGTCCCTCCTTCAGGCTGTGGCTGCAAGCTGCTGCGCAGAAAGGAATGGAGAGTGACAGCCTGCTCTGGAATTGATGAGACCCTGTGTACAAACTGGGTGAGAGTCAGGAAGGCCTGCCAAGGCATTCCGCTCTCATCCATCTTCAGTCAACTGTAATAGCAGGAGGAGCTGAGGAGTACCACGAAGAGTATATTCGGACAATCTGAAGGACATTCTCGGGGGACCAACATCTGTTCTACTGTAGCTGCCACCAGCCTACTTCTGGCCATCAGTACCCATGGACCCCTGCAGCAGCTTTCTTAGTGGCCTCCCAGCTCTGCACCATACAGAAATGACACGCAGGGAATCCCACACAACAGTACTGCCTCAACACCAGATGCAACACATCTGCTGGAAAATACCCCCAGGATATCATCGCAGGGATACAGAAAGGAGGACCAGTGTCTGGAGCATGGCCTACTGCATCCCTTGCCTTAAACCAAAAGCAACTGAGGGAATGCCAACACACACTTCCCTGTGAGAAGGCAAAGGCCGGTGGACAAAGGAGCAGGCTCCAGCACGAAGCACCTGTGCAGGTGTTTTCTGGTCAGCATGGCCTGTCGGTTCCGGGTCTAGGAAGTGCCACAGCAAAGAAGTTGGACTTAACTCGGCATGGCTCTGCCCACCCTGCCCAGTGGCAGGGTGGGTACAGAGCTGGAGGAGGCTGGTATTCCTGGACAGTCCCGCCCAGGCCTCTTGGACCCAGGAGCACTTGTCACTGAGTGTTGTGCTCACCTAGCTAGTTCCAGGGGGATGTGTGGAAGGTTGGCTCCTAAGGAAACACAGCTCTGTTTCAGCACCATCCTTGATGCAAGTTTTTCTTTCCTTTGCCTTTTAACAGCTCATTTGACTACTTTTAGTTATAACAATGCAAGGTTTTTTGTTTTTCTTTTAGGGGGTTGCTTATTTTTGATACGAAGCATGATGCCTTTAAGAAACATCCTGTGCAGTTCTTGTTTTCTTGGCTCCTGCTGCCAGAGCTCAGCACACTCACTCATATGGGCAGTGGGAGTCTGCCTACGAGACCACTGGAACCCTTGCCCACACTCATGCCCCATGGCCCCCACTCCTGGTACAGACCACCCTCTCTCTGCTCTCGCCTTCTCTGCTCTTCATTTCAGCCCAGACCCCGCCTGTGCTTCAGGACCCTCCCCATGGCCTTGCTGACACAGGATCTGTGCTTTCTCTAGGGCCCTTCTTGGGCCCCAGGCCCCAGAAGCCCCATTTGCCCTTCCTGGAGGTTGGCTGTGCTCCCTGACACCCAGGTACCTTCCTCTCTTCCTTTCAATTTTATTGAGATATAATTGACACCCAGCACTATGCAAGTTTAAGGTATATAGCATAGTGGCTGGGCTGACACATACTGAGAAATGATTGCCATGATAAATTTGGTTAATGCCCACCACCTCATAGAGATACAAAAAGAAAAAAATGTGTTTTTTTTCCTTACAATGAGAACTCAGAGATTTATTCTCTTAACAATTTTTCTGTGTATCACACAGCAGTGTGGACACTGTCCTCATACTGTACAGTACATCCCTAGGATTGATTTATCTCATAACTGGAAGTTTGTACCTTTTGACCACCTTCATCCACCACCCGCTACCCCACCTCAGGTGACTACAAATCTGATCTCATTTTCTATGAGTTTGGTTTGTTTTTGTTTTTAGATTCCACATGTAAGTGAGATCATACAGTATTTGTCTTTCTCTGACTTATCTCACTTAGCAAAATGCCCTCAAGGTCCATCCATGTTATTGCCTATGGCAGGATTTCCTTCTTCTTCATGGGTGAATAGTTTTCCTCTCTCTCTCTCTCTCTTTCTCTCTCTCTCTATCTCTGTGTATGTGTGTGTGTGTGTGTGTGCGCATGACATCTTCTTTATCCATTTATCCATTGATGGACACAGGTTGGTTCCATATCTGCTATTGTAAATAATGCTGCAATGAACATGGAGGTGCATATATCTTTCAAGTTAGTGTTTTCATTTCCTCCGGAAAAATATGCAGAAGTAGAAATGCTAGATCACATGGTGGCTCAATTTTTAATTTTTTGAGGAACCTCCATACTGTTTCCCATAGTGGTTGCACCAATTTACATTACTAGCAACAGTGCACACATGTTCCCTTTTCTCCACATTCTCACCAACACGTACTTCTTATCTTTTTGATCCTAGCTATTCTGACATTTGTAACATGATATCTCATTGTTGTTTTTATATTCCTCTGATGGGTGAGTGATATTGAGCACATTTTCACATACTTATTGGTTATCTGTGTGTCTCCTTTGGAAAAGTGTCTATTCAGGTACTTTTCCCATTTTAAGGGATTGTTAATGTTTTGATATAGAGTCGGATGAGTTCTCTCTCTAATATTTTGGATATTAACTCATTATCGGATATATGATTTGCAATACTTTCTCCTACTGCATAAGTTGTCTTTTCACTTTGTTAAGGTTTTGTTGTGCTTTTTAGTTTGATATGGGCCCACTTGTTTATATTTGATTTTGCTGCTTGGGCTTTAGGTCTCACATCCAAAAAATCATACCAAGACCCATTCAAGTTCTTTTCCTATGTTTTCTTCTAGGAGTTTTATGGTGTCAGATCTTACATTTAAGTCTTTAATCCATTTGGAGTTAATTTTTGTGAGTAATATAAGAACGGACCGAGTTTAATTTAATATGTGAATAAACATTTTCCCAGCACCATCTATAAGGGGACTGTTTTTTCTCCACTGAGTATTCAAGCCTCCTTTGTCAAATATCAGTTGACTGGATGTGCATGAGTGTGTTTCAGCCAGGTGCCGTCTTCTAAACCTCTACAATGGACAGAGCCACATGATGGAATACAGCCTGTTGTAAGTAACTTTCCCTGATGATTCCACCTTAATTTTTATCTTGAACATTTCAGGGCAGGAAACCTTGTGTTTTATAGGTTACAAAAGGAAATATATGTTTCTGTGGTTCTTAAATAATGAAAACATTTGTTGGCTTATGAACATTGTCCCGCCTCTATGAGGAGATGAGGAGGAAAATGCAGGTGCAGGGAAGGCAGTGCCCCTTGTGACAGGCAGTAGACAGAAAAGGCACTGCCCCCTCTCGTGAGATTCTACAATGAACCTTGGGGAATAGGCTTCCACTTTAGTAGAAATCACTGAGTTTAAGAGCAAGGAGCAGTCAAAAGTTAAAACCAGCTGAAGAACAGATATATTAAAGCATCACGACTCTGGGAACTAATCCAGGAGAAGATCAGCATGACCCCAATGGTGGATTCCTTCCAAAGAGATCAGAATTATCAAAACAATAAAAAGTATCTTAGGTGCAATTTCACTGCATGGACCCAGATAACATTCAGGTGGAGAATCACGCAAGGCCTGGGAAGTCCTCAAGTAACCAGACATGTTGATAAATTAATTAATGAACACATTAAGTGTTCCTTTTTATAAGTTGAAGGACTGAAACCAGCCAGGCAGCTTTGGGTTCTGACCCATCACTTCACTAACTTCACTCTGTGCCTTCTCAAGCTGTCTCTAAACTTCCCACTGTCGTTCTCTTAAGACTGCTGTCCAGCGGCTGCTCTTCCCAGGGGGTCTGCACCACTCACAGCCGCCACAAGGGATGGGGGCAGGTGCGTGGACCACTGCTAACATTTGCTCTGGGGTTGCACCTGCCACCATCCTCCCCAGTTCAGCTGCCCACTCACCCAGTCGCTGGCAGCAGGGTGCTCCTCAATGTTTTCCAAGGTGGCTCTACCTGCCACTGTCACCAAGCATGGGGCTGATCAGGGGTGACAAAATGCCTCCCTTGGAGAGGGCAAACTGCTCAAAAAGAAACATGGAAATTTAGGCTGGAGTTCGCCCCTTCACATGGGCTGGCTTGGCGTTACCTGTTCTGTTAATCCCGGTATCCTCTGGGCTCTGGCTCAGGAAGCAGAGCCCTCCCACAAGGGACAGGTTTTCCTTGGCTGCTACTGATTCAAAGCACTCAAATACAACTCAATACTAGTTTTCTGGTTTGCTTACCCACACTGAGCTGATTCAAGGGCTCGTGTCTGCTCTCCTTACATAATCCTGCCTCCATGTTGGGGGATCGTGGTGGCCGCAGACTGCTACTGAGCACGGCCGACATTACTGTGAAGCAGATTTTAGGTCTGTTCTACATCCATTACCTTCTGCTCTGAAAATCATCTCCTCCAATGGCTGATGACAAGCGGCCAGGGCTGACCACACACAGAGAGGCCAGCTGATCCAGGAGGGTCTGTACACTGGTTGACCAGACTGTCAACTCTACATGGCCAGATTCAAAGAGATGGGCTGCACCACGCCTTTCACCAACCAGGGCAGCACTGGACAGAGACCTTGTGAAGTGACAGAAATGTGCCACATCTGTGCTGTCCATGATGGTGGTCACTAGCTCTTAAGCACTTGAGAAGTGGCTAGTGTGACTGAGAAACTGAATCTTACCTGATATTAATTACTTTAAATTCAAATCTGAATAGCCCTAAACTGTGTTGGGCAGTGCAGCTCTAAAGAATGTCAACTCATGAAACAGAAGGCTATTCTGGTTAGCAGGGGTGGTGAGAACTTCAGTTAACTTGTCTCTGGAAGCCTCTCTTGGTGCCTCTTACACCCCATGGCTAGGAGAAAGGAGACTGGGGACACCACGGAGAGGGGACAGGAGGCCCCTGGCTGACAACGTGGGTAGTCTCAGAGCCAGGCCTCCTGAGCCTGAGCACTTGGCTCGGCTCACCTCCCTGACAGCTCGCTGGATCTGTTCCCCTTCACTCATGCCACATGAGCTGGGCTCTCTTCCTTGAAGCTCATGAAGGGAACATAAAGCACCTCAGGATCACCAAACCAAGCCTACTGGGCTACCACATCCTAGGCCTGAAAATATTGTCACTTAAAAAAAAGTTTCATTTTTTAGTGTTCAGAACTCTATGAGTCTACACAGAGATCATCTTAACTAAAAATGTAGTTTGAGCTGGAGGAGGAAAGCCTTGCCCTAAAATAGAACAGTGCTCACCCTCGATCAAACCGAATGTGAAGCTCCACTTAATCCTGCCGGAGACAGGCGCTTCCTCCACATGGTGCTCCACGTGTTCACTCAGCCACGCACCTGGAGGGAAGGTGCTTCACCAAAGATCCAGGAACCATCCTGTCAGAACTGGCAAGCCTATCCCAAATTTCCTCAGAAAAATTAAGGTAACTTTTTAAAGCTTAAGGAAATCAGATAATTCAGTAGCAAATTCAATATCAAGATAACTAGAATTTTCCCTCCCACTCCAGATTGCCCCCATTTCACTAATTTCAGCCTCTGAGGGGAAGGTGAAATCTGGTGAGTGAAGAAAAGGAATCTAAGAGTCCTGTGTGATGATTCATCTCTGGGATGATTCTTGCAGGCCAGGCTGTGAGGGAACCAGCTGTGGCTGCCTCCTCGCACCCGGCATCTTCAATGCAATGAGCACAAAGGCCTGAAGTCCCATAAAGGGAGACTATTTGGGCCCTCTGCCACCCCAGCATGGCTGCACACGCCCCAGCTCCCACACTGTGACACGTGTGGCCCTCTGTCCTTCCCAGCCTCACAGTTCACCTGTCTTCTCTCTGCCATGTGGGCCCTGGTGTTGCCATCTACTACTGTCCTCAACCCCAGGGAGGACCATAGGGCTGAGCAGCAAGGTCACAAACCACTCCTCGACAAGGAGCATGAGTGACAGACACAAGTTTGCTCCTTCAAGCCACTTGAGATTTCAGTTGTGTAACTGTAGCCCAACCCATCCCATCCTGACTGACACATCACAGATAGATTTGCATTGGTCATAAAAGTTGCAAAAAAACCCCAGAATTCAGATATGCCAAACCAACATATATAGCAACCTAAAGCATCATAGCCCCAAACTGCAGGTGTCCCCATGTGGGCTCCTGGGTACCATGGACAGCTTTGGGGACCCACGTTCAGGGGAGCAGTTGAAGAAAACACTAATAAACTCACTACTGCCTCTCTGCTCTTGATAGTTGGGGAGGGGAGAAGATAGTCATTAGAAACTTCAGACACTAAAACCTCTGGGAAGAAAACACAGAATGGGCCATCTGTGTGGATTCCTGACAGGACTTGGAGGCACTAAGGACAACCTACTCAGGGTCAGAGTGAGGGACAGGCTGAGTGCTGGAAGGAGCAACACATTTCAGCCTCTAGAGAGTTAGCAGTGATTTGGAGGCATACCCTCGAGAACAAGTCTGTTTGGTCCAAACTTGTCAAGCCTTCTGGAGAGGCAAGACAGGGCCAGAATGAGGACAGGGAGATGATGTTTATGGGGCCACCTCTCCTAGGAGGATGGGCTGGGATGTGCAAGGACAGCTTTACAAAGACACTTAAATCACTATCCTCCTCATAAACAATCCAGCTCAGTTAAACACTAGATAGTACTTCTGTGCAGAGAAGCAGTGTGGCCTGTGCTTGGCCCAGGTTGGGGGACACTTGGGCCACGGGAGCACCTGGGGATGGTGGACATGAAGATAGGAGACTCGCTGTGGAGGCAGCTCGTCTAGTTGCTCTGGGCACGCCTTCATCCAGACGTGTCCTCACACTATCACTCTGCAGAGCTGCCCTCTCCTGAAGTGAACCGTCCCTGCACACTCGAGATGAGACAAAGGAGCCAGCAGCCCCTGTGGACAAGGGAGACACTGCGTGTGTGCTCGCTCACATGCTTGCATGCACACACACCCTACACACATAAATACACCTACAATATACACTCTAAACACACACCACACACATACAGACACACAAACTCTACACATCACACACATGCACAGACACCGCACATGCACAGATACACCGCATACACTGCACACACATATGCACAAGACAAGTGTGTATAGAGATGCAAATGTTCCGTGATTCCCAAAGACCTGGTCTGTGCAGAGGACCAGGACAATCTCCCTATTGATTGCCTCCTGTCTTTAGACAAACTTACGGTCTGACACATAAGCTGGCATTCTCACAAGTATGGAGGTAGCAATTATTATTTACTGAGAATTGACCATACTGGGCACTGCATACGCAACCTTGCATAACTCCGCCACCTCTGAAGTACTTGTTCTCCCCTGTACAGAGGAGGAAGCTGAGCCTGACACAGGGTTGGGAAGATGCCAGCATCCCTTAAGTGGCAGGTGGCTGAGCCAGCAGTGGACCGGGTCTGACCCTCGTAATCCACCACCACCCAGCACCCCCGATGGGTTGTGAGACCAGGGCACTCTGCCTCTTTGGGGTTGTTCCAGCTTAGCAGGAGCCCGAGAGGGTCAGGGGAACTGTGGGCTGGTGGGCCATGCTCTCACATCTGACAAAGGAGCTGTGGAAGCCTGCTCTCTCCTTGTAGACCAGAGTCACTCAGCTTTAAGACAGAAGGCACAGGAGGAAGAGGCAGATGAATAAAGAAAGAATGACTTCCTACTGGACTGTTACCCATCATGCCCTGGCCATCCACGGTGGAGAGGGATGCCTGGCATCCCTGGACCATTGCATCTCAGTCTTTTCCTCACTCAAGGACCAATGTGGTGCAAAACCCATGTTAACACCTCTGGAGTATACCTCACGGTCCCTATTGTCCCCCATCCCTGGTGTGCATGGACTTGGGCACCTGTGCCCACCATCAAAATCTTCATCCCTCCCACATTTTTGCCCCGTGGAATAGCTGTCATCGGACATGGTGCAAGCTTTCATTCACTTACTCATTTGCTCACCAACTATGCACTATAGGTCACAGTACTTTCCGGTTTCCAAATTACAGAAGAAAGGACAAAATGAATGAACAGAACAAATCCTTCCTGCTTTAAGCTTTATCATTTTATTCCTCTCTTAGTTGGCTCTGCACATCCCACTTGTCATTCAGCAGTTCTGAATTTTCATTTCAGGCTTTTTAATTGAATGTTCAGCCTGGCTGTACATGCTGAGTTTTGTAAGCATTTTAATCAATAAATAAATTAGCCTGCACCACGGCCACATCCTCCATCTGGTGCTGACAACAGAGCAGAGAGTGAGCAAAGAAAAGCCTTGGTTGTGGATTCTCTCTCTCTCTCTCTTTATTTATCCCTCTATTTAGAATATTCTAGACAGAACTAGCTTTGAGAGTCATCAAGTATAGGGCAAAAGAGAGGCCTTATAATTTAAGGTTTCCTGTGAGCTCCCATGAGAGAAATTAGGGAATGAAAGACAATTTCACCCCCTAGTGATTCTTGGAGGTTCCCCTGGGGAGCAATCCTCCCACCCTGGGGGAAAAAGGTCAAAGGCCTAGGGGTAAATCATGGGGATTTCCCCTTGCTTCAAAAGGCCCCAGAGGCCAGGGCCAGCAGACTTTCCTCAGGGTGGTCTTCCAGTCAATCACTCAGGTATGTGTTGAGGACTTGATGTGCCAAGTACCATTCCTGAATATGAGGTTACAGCAGCAACCAAAGTGGGAAAATATCCCTGTTCTCCAGGGCCTCAAATTTGAGTGCAAAAAGACAGACAGTAACAAAATATACAAATAAAATACAGAGAAGGCTAACTGTTAAGAAGTCCTCTAGGGAACAAATAATAAAGAGAGGGGAACAGGAAGTACTTGGGGAAGGCAAGACTGCAGTTTTAAGTAGAGTCATCAGTCAGGGAAGGCTTCACTGAGAGGGTGACATGGCAGTGGGAACAGCCTGTGCAAATATCCTGAGGTTGGAGCCTGCCTGGTGAGTGACAGGAGGGGAGAAAGTGATAGGAGAGGCACTGGTAGTGGGGTGAGTGGTCAGGGCCTTAGAGGCCATCATGGGCTCTCAGTTGTGCCCAGTGATGGGAGGCACTGGGGAGTTTTGAGTCTGGGACTAGCAGAGTCTGACTTCTATTTTAAAATAAAGGATCGCTCTGGCTACTGTGTGGGAAGAGATGTAGGGGCAAGGGAAGGAGTAAGAGAGACTCAGGGGGTGGTCCTGTCATCAGCGAAGAGGAGACAGAGGCCTGCATGAGACGAGGTAGGAGGGAACAGCTGCTTTGTGTGGAGAGTGAATGGGTACACAGAAGCAGAGTAAGGGGCAGACCGGGCCAAAGATGTCCCCGCAGGCACCAGCAATAGCTTGCTTCATGGGAGACAGCTGCAGCATGCGATGGAGCTCCTGCAAGGAGCATGTGCCTAACTTCCCTGCTCTACCACCTGGGGATTGTCCTCTGCCAGGCTAGGCAAAGTGCAGGGGTCATCATCCCGTAGGAAAGGGGCCCACAGATCCCCCACCTACCCTGTCCTCCACCATGGGAGATCCTCCTTGTGGGACCCACAGGCCATGGGGTCTAGGGCAGCCACCACTGCTGGCCATGCAGAAACCCAACCGAATGCAAGACCCCCCCCCCCAGACAGACAGTTCCCCTCCCACCTCCTTCTAACCCCCATTTATCCCCTGCTCCTTAGAAAAATGGCTAAGACTGTGTGTGTGTGCCCTGCCTTCTATCTTTGCTTCTCTCCTTCTATTTGATGACTTCTTTACACTGACTTCTACCATCTCATACCTCCTGTCCTTCCCCTGATGCTGCCCATGACACCCTACCCATCTCTGGTTCCTTCCCCTACAGACAGATCTAACAGGACAATCCCTCTCTATCCAGCAGAGGATGCTCCTGATGGACACATTCTCACAACACCACACACTAGTGTGACTGTTGGTCAGCTCAGGGTTACACCTGGAGGCCAGAAGGGGGACGAGGGCAGGTTCAAGGTGCCTCCTTGTTCAGGTGCCCATGGAGGTTCTGATCAGCCAGGTGGCAGAATCTCACCTCTTTCCCGTCTCCTCTTTCCTGGGCTTCCTCTCAACTGTTTTAGCAAAAGGCATCCTCAAAGAACACAAGTAGAGATTAGTCTTTTCTGTTATTTACAGCATTTGTAGCAAAGATATCAGTGAAAGACTAATAAATCAATAGCAACTTCTTCCCAGGGAATCAGCTCCTTAGACCCATTTCCTGACCACCCACCCCATGCAGGTTCCTTCCATGTTTATCATTCTACCTTGCTCACTTTCTCCGAGGCTCTTAGCACAATTTGTAGATGTGCATTCAGGTATTTACATCCTGGTTGTGTGTCCCACCTGAACCTGGAGCTCCCTGAGAGCAGAATCCAATCAGAGTCACTTACCACCATGTACTCAGGGCTGCCCCTAGTTCCTGGCATACAGTAGGGGCTCAGTAAGTGAGTTACATAAACGAGTGAGGAAATGGACAGATAGCTAGATCCTTGGAGTGAGCCCCCACATCTAGCTCATCTGTACTATACCTAAATATTGTGTGTGTTCAACAAACATTAGCTAAAATATCAACTGAGAAACTGCTGTGTCCACTACCAAACATACCCTCCTCCCCTCCCCATTCTCTCCTTACTAAGTCCTCTTTCTTACTCATTGAGCACCTCTTCTGAGCACACCTACACACTGGGCTCTGTGTCAGGGGTTTGCTGAGGCCCCAGCTGAGCCAGCACCTCCTCCAGGTGGGCTTCCTTCAGAGCAGTCCTCCCCTTGGGTCAGTCGTGATGCCTATGTCAGTGGGTGTGGTCCTGCTCCTCCAGCAGCCTGTCTTCTTCCCAGACAAGTCCCCAGACCACATGTAGATGCTCAAACATCCAATAATCGGGTAAAGTAAGGCAAGGACAGAGGACAATTTCTGAGAAGCTCTCCAATAACTGGAGCAGAATGTCCTAGCCAGAAACTTTACCTGACACACAGACTCCTCCTCTGAAATGACAGAAGGAACTTCTGGCCAGAGCAACCTTATCTCATGGAGGGTCCTGGGAAACAATCACAGAGCACAAACAGCTTCCTGCTCATGGGTCAGAAGGAAGGCTCCATGATCACTTTTCAAGCAGTGGACAGGCCATGATGAGAAGGGACACAACATGACCAGATGCTAGGCCAAGCCGCGGCCCCTAGATGCTAGATGCCTCATGCAGGAATGCTCCTAAAGGGCACAGATGAGGGTGTGGACCATTGGTAAAAAATTAGGGCTTTATAGGCAAGGAAATGTGGGCAAGGAGTGAATGTGGACCATCTTCCTTGTTCTCCTGCCTCCTGGTCTGAAAATAAACTGCAAACATTCTGCCTTGATGTGTGCAACAGAGTATTTTCTTCATATTGATTCCATGCAGGTGATTTCAAGAAATCCTGATGGCCAAGCAGGGATGCTAGGACAAGACACTTATTCTTTGGCATAACTTACTGCCATGTTGACAGGACACTGTCCCAAGGATGGCTCAATGAGTCTGAAAACCTGGATTTAATTTGACAAAGGGGTTCCCAGGCTGGCATGATCTTTATGCCCTTTGTCTCCTAGTGGTCAGTGGGCTCGTCAAGGATGCACCTGACCTGGGGGGGAGTTGACTCCACCTAGGCAGTGGAGGGGGGGTGGCTGTAAGGGTGACTGAAGAGGTGGCCCCCCTTCTGTTACTGGCCAGCCCTCCTGCTCTCTGGTGGTCTGGACTGTCAGTGACTGGCAACACACTGAATACCCAGATCAGTCAAGAAAAGGTAAACCAGGGCCACAGCTCCTTCCCCAGATTTTGGTGGCCTCTGGCTACACATGAGTGGATACTTCATGTCCTACAAGGACACGGAACAAGGAGACTGAAGACAGTGGTTGGTATGTGGACCTGCATATTTGCATTGCAGTGCTGGGTACTTTTCAAAGGAGGATTTTCCTCACCCTTCCCTATCTCTGCTGTGCCACCCTGAGGCAGTGCAATTGTGGGTGTGTCTCACGGCGTGCAGCCATCCAGGAGGCCTGAAGAATACTGCCTCATGCTTTTGCCACAAAGCAGGAGCCTCCCAGACATGCTGAGGGGTGGGTCTTCTTTCTCCCCACTCTTCTTTGCTTGTGCCTCAGCTAAAGTCTGGGCTTCCTGCCTGTTACTATGGGTCAGACACATTCCCTGTAAACACCCTGTGTCCATCAAGTAAGCCAGGCAGGGGTGTCTGCCTTCTGTATACTGTCTCAACAAGACAGGTATGAAGATAGAAAATTAGCAAAAGAGAAAAGAAAAAAAATGGATTTGCAAGAAAAAATGTCCAAAATAGAAGTTAGGATTTACTACTTAAAACAAAAGGATAATATTATTTCAAGTAGAGAAAAAAATGGAACAAACTCAAATGTCTAATAGGTCAATGGTCACATCAATTATGAGAAATTTTGTAATGATTTTTTTCACGGTTATTAAATATACCATTTAAAAAAAACGTTTTAATGAAGTGAAGATATTCTAGCTAAATACAGCACTAAGTGAAAAGACAAGGATACAAAGCTTTGTGTTTAACATGATCCCAATCATGTTTGGAAAACACACACATATGCAGAACACCAAAATATTAACAAGGGTTTTCTCTGGATTACAGAAAGGGCAAGTTCCATATCCTTTTTTAACCGTTATTTTTATACACTTACACATCCCACATTTCCTGTCGTGAGCATAAATGTTTTTAGTTAGAAGGAAACATTTAAAAATGCACACTATTTTCAGACCAAAGAGACATCAAATATGACTCAGCTTTTGGCAGCTCCTGACAGAGCTGAGATGCAATGGTCACCTGAAACTGGTAACTTTGCCAAGCTGAGTTTCCCACTCTGAAGTCTGTGAATGAACCCTGGGAACAGCTTGGAAGCGTGTGGGCCCTGTGCCCCACCGGAACAGGATTCAGCCTTCCCAAACCCCTCCAGTTTCTCCCCATCACACAGGGGCTGCCTCAACTCAGAAAACCACAGGGAGAGCAGCATCCTCCAAGAGCATCACCAGGACAGAAAGGGCTCTGTGGCATCTCACAAGCACTCCCCTGAGGCATGTGGCCCAAGAGCCACCTGGACCTGGGTCCCAAGCCCCACACTAGCATCCCTGTCACCTGACCCTGTGTGGCAGGGAGGCAGTCCCCCAGAAGTCAAGAATACAAAACATCATCCCCACTTGAATTTTGGGTAGACGGGCCTCATTCAACCAAAAGCGATAGAGGCAGCTGCATGCAGAACATTAAAACTCAAAACAACTTCCCTCCCCCTCAAGCATAATGCAAAAAAATAGAAATTTCCCTGCTTTTTCTTCCTCCTGACAGCCTTCTGTTGTTGCCTTTCTGGCATTTCTCCACATTATCTTGACAGCATTTTCAAGGGAGTTAAGTGGTACCCTACCTCGTGCCCCAGGCTCATGAGAAAAGTATCTCAACTTAAGTTCTGCTTGACCCACTCAGTGACCAGTTCTGGACACTTCCCAGGTCAAGGGAATGAGGGTCCTGTCGGCTACTAATGAGCACATGAAAATGTATGACTCTGAGCTGCTCCAGGCAGCTAGGTCATCACTCACTGTGCACCTACTATGCACGCAGCACTCGGCCAGGCACCCCCAGGAAACAGCGACAAAGGAGACAGCCACGCACACATGGCCCCCACTCTCAGCAAAGTCTCCATCTGGCCAAAGAGGCAGAAAATAAATACATAAAGAATAAAGCTGACATTTAAGCCCTAAGCCAGTATGAAAAAGATGTTTCAAGCAGTTCTTAAAGGCTATCAACAGCACTATGTTGTGAAGGATTCTGAAGCCCAACCTTGAGACCAGGAAGGTGTGTGAGCAACAGCAGTGCCTCTGTGAGGACAGCCAGGGCAGGGACAGATTAGGCCAGGTATGTACCCTGCTGCCAAAGACCAGGCATGGAACAGAGAGAAAAGGAGTCAGAGGCTTTAAGTGGGAGTTAGGGCATTGGCTGATCTAGAAAAATGATAGGCTTTGGGGAAGTGAAGATATTTCAGTCAGAGAAGATATGCCCAGGCATGGTATATGCAAAAGATCAAGGGAAATGGACTGAGTACCACAGAATAAAGACATGAGAGCTTGGATGGGTAACAGAGGGTTCTGGGTAATGGAATCTGGAGTGTATGTGTGCGTGTGTATGGTGAGTGTGTACGTGAGTGTGTGTATGTGCATGTGTGTATGTGCGTGTATATATGCATGTGTGTGAGGGAGGTGTGGGGGGAGCCTGAGTATTTTCTGGTACATACATGCCTGAATACACTAATTTCTTCTCCCACTCAGTTAATGTAATAAATATTTATTGTGTGCCCGGATGCAATGCATTGGATTACTGGAAACAGAAGTTCTCCCTTCTGCCTTCCATGTTTCTCTTCATTACCAAAGAGAAAAAATAACATGATGAGTTCTGAAAATCTGAAGAAGATGAAGAAAGGATTTGGTTCATGCAGGACCACACAATTTTTGCCATCTACATTCCTGGCAGTCAAAATGTGGTCCATGGGTTGGGAGCACTGGTATCACCAGAGAGTTTCTTTGGTTAATGGTGACTCCCAGGTATCCCCCTGGGCCTAGAGAATTAGAATCTGCATTTTAACAAGATCCCTCCATGGTCAGTCAGCACATTAAATATCAGAAGCAATGATCTAGGTCAAAGAGCCCCAAAGGTTTAGAATCCAAATATTATAAACAAAGATGCAAGAAATCCCAGCAATCACCTAGTTCAACCCCATAATGTGCTAGACGAGGAACTGTGCTAATCTTAAAAAGGTAACAGGTTTTCCAATTTTCCCACTTTTTTAAGATTTCACTGTCACCAGTACGGGGCTAAAAAAAAACCCCAAATCATCAACAACAGGTGTTTTTTCACAACCACATATCCTCCCTCAGCATTCATTCCCAAAAGTCAAGCGCCTGCAACTCTTGATCTTCCATGTTGTAATATGAAGACACCACATCTCTGTCAGCCAGAGAGGGAGAGTCACAGAGGGGATGAAAATTAACACAGCCTCTCACATGCCTCAAAATAAAAAACAAAGACATCTAAGCTCAAGGTAAAACATCCCCATGCTGCATCATGATGACCATTTTTCCTGACCTTTTTACACAGATCTCCAGTACACCTAATGTTTAGCCTAAGGCACTTGTAAGAGAGGTGCCTCCTGGACACATTTTTGCCAAACTGAGATATACATCAAGAAAATCCAAACTCCTAAACACACATTTCTCCATAGAATAGTACGTGCAACACTTAGTCAAGTAACTATCTGGAATGGTTGTTTGTAAGACTCCTTTATGTACAACAAAGGATTTGAAATCCTACTCCAGTTGGGAGCAAATAATGAGAAGAATCATCTCCAGCCAGTTGGTGATAATGTGGCATTCATTACAACACTGTGCGCACAAAGAGCGTGCATTCCAAGTCATATGACAACAGAGAAAGGGCTCTTTTTTGCTGGAGAACAGAGGAAGGATGGAAGAAGAGATAGTTAATAATTTTCATTTGACAGCTTGGAAAATCCCAGTGCAGCTTTATAATGCCAGCTCCTCAGTTATAATTTAACACCCATTCCAAGAACAGTTGACAAACGAATGTTAGTGAGCAACACAATGCCATTTTCATTTGCCAGCCAGAATGATTTTTTTATGTCCTTGATAAGCCCACAAATAAATTTGTCAATTTATTCATAGCTGTGATTTGGAGTCAAGATGCATTCTCTTATGCTCTACAGACACTGGTACCGCTTTCTTTACGGTACCTCCATCTGTTTTTCCACCACATGGGCATAAAGATTTCCAGAAGCTACTAAATAAGAAAGTGATTTCAGTCATCCTGTAGTAGCTCTCTAGCCATCTGCCATCTCACCCCCATGTGTCCCCCATCATGACAAACACTTTTGCCCCTATTCCACAGTCAAGGATCAGGGCCAGCAATCTCCTGGACTCTGGCAGGATCCCATCATACAAGAAGAAAAAAATGGTAGCAAAGGGTAAAAAGAAGTCAGCCTCCTTTGATGACCATGCCCTGCCTTGCAAAAATCCCAGTGTGCTGCCAGGAAACATCTAACAACCTTCAAGAGAAAAGGAGTGGGTGACTTTAGGCTTATACAACAAAAATTCTGTTCCGGGAGGTCACCCGGGGTGCCTAATAATGCAGGGAGGAAAAATTTCTTTAATGACATCTCTGTAGGCTCACATCCTTTCTGCCTTCATCCAATTTTATGAGCTGGCATATTCACATTAAAATGCCTCCTTTGTGAACTGGTCTTTAGACAAGAATACCTCCAAGTGTTCACGTGCCCTAATACATTAAGGACCACGGCAACCTCCTGGGCGCCACAGCTCCCATAACTCTAATTGAAGGAACGCAAAAGCAATTACAGCTAATAACAGTCATCCTGATTTTTAACTTCCTTTCTCATAAGGTACAGGGATTTGGATTGCTTTGCCTTTTCTGGGTGGTTGCAAGTGCCATGTGCCTAGGTTCTGCAAGTTCTTCCTAGAGACAGAAGCTCAAAGCATTTTCCTGGCAGCCTCCTCCTTTGGCCAACAAGGTAGCTTAGGGACATGAGGCTGATGAAATTGTATTAAGACTCATGACATTACAAAGGGATGACTTGACCAGCTGGCGGCAATCGGTCAAAGTGCCACAGGGTTGCCAGTGCCAAGTGCTGAACCGTTCTTTTGGTTTGGTAGTTTCACCAATCAGGTCCTGGGAGAAGAGATGACATGCTCAACTGAGTAACCAAGGGAGTTTATATTAGGAAAACTTCCAGGGGTGTGGGCAGGGGTTAGGACATTACATCTGAGATAGTGCAGCCCCCTAGCACTAGCAACACTGGCATGACTTTAGCAACATGGACCCAGGCAAGAAGGGGAGAGTGAAGTCTGCAGCGCCCCGACTGAAGAGCTCCATGCAGAAGGCCTCTGGACAGGAGCAGAGGCCTCTGTGGAAGGAGGCAGCAGGGGGTAAACATCCTGGGCCATGGTTCTTCCTCTTGCACATTCCTCCTATTGGACAAATCCAACCATCTGCCTGGGATGTGGTCCAGACAGCTCAGCCTCCTGAGCACACACGGGTGCAAGGGGGAGGGTGGCTCTGCAGGGCCAAGTGGAAGCCACTTGAGAATGGTACCCAAGACTGGTGCTCTCAGAAACTCTTAGACAGCCATTAGATGCCTGGGTACCCCAATTAAAAAGATTTTTGTGTTCTTCAGAAGCTTACAAATAAAGTGCCCATTTATATATAGCTATGGTTGGGAGTCAAGATGGTCTGCAGACACTGGTACTGCTTTTCTACCAGGGTATCAGGCATTGGGGGATGACTATGATCACCCAGCAGGCTTGGGAACAACCACAGCCTCCACAGGGGAGATCAAGTGGCTACTCATGGGACCGTAGAAGAAACCAGTACCTTGGAGAAATTTTTACAATGCAAATTCTGGATGCAAAGTTCTATGTCATGTGATCTCTAACAACCTGAGAGCCCTCCCATGAGGCGAGTGTCTCTGTCAAGACCTGAGGTCACAGGTAAGTAAGTAAAACCCTGAGAGAGTAAACATGGATGTAGGCCAGGAGGCCTGAGGTTTGGGGAAGCAGGCAGCATGTATTTCACAGTGCTCCCAGTTGAAGGAGGCTGACACAACTGGGATCTGAGCAGGATCAGAGAGCTACTCATTCATCCCTTCAAACGCAGACCCACATCACTGGTGAAAGCCCTGGATGACAGATGGGCTTAGGGATTAAAAAATGTATAGATTTTGGAAAGGTAGCATCACACCCTCCCCTATGTTACATAAATTCTCCCTGTACGTCCTTCTCTGCAACATATTTCTACAGGGAAACATAGATATCACTAACTTATATGGACTCATGACAGCACACATCAGGGTTTGCAGCCAAATGAGTTTGTACCAAGCATAGAAGTAGGTTTTCAGTTTTTGGTGCTTTGGGATTTTAGCATTATAGAGAAGGACTTGTATGTAGAGGCTCCTTGCTTATTTTAATCACAAAGTCTCTTGGTTAAAGGGACTACAGAGAGCCAGCCCTCATGCTCAGTGCCCATACCGGTGGCCAGTCAAGTGGCTGAGTATGGGAAGCCTGGGCTCTGCCTGGCCCACGAACCCAAGCCGCAGTTCTAGGCCGGCACTCAGAGGCTGCCCGACTGCCTGACTTAGAGCAAACCACTGACCCTCTGTAGATTTTAGTTATTCCATCTGTACCATGAGATGATAAGAATATATCACCTCCTGCAAGATCGCTGAGAGATGGCAGGAGATGGTGCTAAAAGACCCAACTCCTTCACCTTCTCCGGCCATTAGTCTCACAGATATCCCTAGTTGCAAGGAGAGCTCTGGGTCCAGGTAGGGTGCCATCCCCAATTCCTTCCAGGTAGATCAAAAACATCCTGGAGGTGCCTCGGTGGCTCAGTCAGTTAAGCATCCAACTCTCAGTTTTGGCTCAGGTCATGATCTCACAATTTGCGAGTTTGAGTCCCACATCAGGTCCACAGTGCAGAGCCTGATTGGGATTCTCTCTCTTTCCCTCTCTCTCTGTCCCTCCCACGCTCCCTCTCTCTCAAAAATAAATAAACTTTAAAAAATCCCCCAATCAGATGGTTTAGTTCTCACAACTAAGTCTGTTTCACTCACATTTCCTCATTCAGAGTGACCAGGAAATATGTCCGGTCCTTTTGCCCATCCCTTACTCTAAGAACGCAAAGTGATGGCAGCAAGTGCTGCAAATTGCAAAGGCTGATGTGACCTTCCAGATCGTATCAGGCCACCTATTCTGAAATACCAACATACCAGAGCCAGAAAAAAAAAAAAAAAAAAACTGAGCTAAAACTGAAATAAAATCCTGGGATAAAATTACTTTGAAAATCCACAGATACAGGCACCAGGCCTCCAGGGTTCCAAACATCACATAATTTTCCTTTCTGCCACTGAATGACACTTGCTAGATGTCCACCTCCCAATGTCAGAAACGTTATTTTATTCGTAAGCATGAGGTCAAGTTTACAAACACCTTACTTGACTATCATGGTATATCTTAGCCAAACTATCCTGCAGGCCACAGAACCTCAGAACCCAGAGCACAAAAATGAAAAACTGGGCAAATAAGACCACAAGCCATGTGAGTGAAAAGAGAAACAGGAATGCAGTGGGCAAAAGCACATAAAGGTGCATGGGTGAGAAAGCAGGGCTCATGCTCCATGCCATGCAGAGGTGTGGTCCCCATGAGCACACGTGAAGCCACTGGGGCCCAGACGAGGAGGGAGGAAACTGCCTCTAATACTCAGACTCACACTGCTGGATCTAAGAGGACCGGCTTCCTTACACTGGCCCACAGGACCCTGTCAGAGGCAACAACACACTTTCACAAACCAGAAATGGAGCCTCGTCCAGCAGAACTCTCGGACAGGACTGAGGAAGGCACACATCAGGCTCCAGGCTTGGCAGGGACACGCTCCAGGGCATGACCAGAATGAGGCTTAGCACCAGCTTGCTGTGCTCCTTCCAGCAGGCACTCACATATCCTGCATGGGTGGGTGCCCCACATGCACTGTTAACATGCCACTTCCAAGCACACTAACAAAAGGGCACCATGCAGACAGCAAACATACAGGAGAATCAATGGTTCATGCCTTAAGTCTAATTAAGACAAAACATTTTGTACTATTGCTTTGGAAAAGCATGCTATTGATTCACAGGCCGGCTTAATCCGGCTTTTAACACTTGATATTTTAGCAGCCCTTCCAGAGTTCCCAGGCAGCTCAGCTTCGCACTAAACGACACTCCCAGCACATGACCAAGATGGCATGTTCCTCAAACCAGAATGCCAGGGCCAGGCATCAATGAATGGCTTTCCCTTTAAAGCAGCTTTCCATGGGCAGCTCCTCCTCGCACACGGCACCCCTCTTCCCCAGGAGCTCTTTCATGATTGGGGGTGGATGATGAGCTGTTTCTGTGTCTCACTTTTACTCTGGGCAACAATAAGATAGGTGTGGCCTGGCTGTGGAGTGACAGCCCCTGGTGTGCAGCCACAGGCAGTGTGTCCTGAAGAGGCAGTGGTTTCCTACACTGAGTGCATTTTTGATATTGTGAGCCAAAATGTCCTCGTTGCTCTCCCAAAACCTGTCATCAGGAAGGCAGAATGTGAGCCCTGTGTGGATTTTAAAAATTCAGCATATTCAGGAACATTATCCCACATGGGGCAACAGATCATTTTCACACACACACACATACACACACACACACACACACACGCACACATTCCACAGAGACATGCTTTCTAACCACCCAGGAGAACTGCTCTCAGACATCAGCATGTAAGCGAGTCTGCTCAGCCTGGCCTGGGGGATAGAGTCTCAAAAATCACCAAAGCCTCAACAGGACCATTTGGCTCAAACAATTGGCCGTGGCCCCCCCTCCCCCCAAATCTTGCAGATGCCACTCCACACTCTTCTTCCGGCCAAAACCACCATTACTACTCCTTGGGGAACTTAAACACAAGGTTTTCTGCAGCAAAAATGTCTCATGAAGCTTCCCCAAAATTGGGTGGCATGAAGACCAGATTGCCAGGGAGCAATAGGAAGAAGGTTGGGCTCTATCTCCTGGGCCACATCTCCATCCACACCCCTTAGCAGCTGCCTTCAAGAATGAAGTCCTAGCCAGCAGACAGGAGCCTATCCCGCCAACCACCAAATTTCACTCATTTCATCTCCTACAACTTATTTCATACATTTGGTCACTACCAGTCCCTGAAATGCTTTAAGAATAAAAATGTCCTTCAGTGACACTCATTTTCATCAGGAGAATGAAGGTGCTTAAGAAAACTAACCTCACCCAAACAATGTACTTCTGGAGAAGAAATTCAGAAGGGCACACCACAGAAGAGAACACAGGAGGCCCTGCAGCCCCTTTTCCCCAGGGCAGCCCCCCTCCACAAGACCTGTGGGCTCAGGACCCGACAGATCATGTTCTTCCAAGGTCCTTCATTATGACTAGAAATGGGAAGGCCGATTAGGAGTATCTGTGCCGATTTTCAAAGGGAGTTGTTACGTGAAATAACATCACAAATGCCACCCCCAGGTCTTCCTGTGTTGGCTGGAACAGCATGTGCACACAGCTGTCAGGGCAGAGAGGGGTCAGAAACACAGACACCAGCATTGACATGGAATCTGAGGGTCACTGTGTATGTGCTGTAACTGCAAATACACATAAAAGAACCCTCTGCTCAAGACCCCTGACTGCTTAGCACCCAGCCTTAGTTTGGGGCCAAGAAAAACCAAGTTCAAATCACAAGTCCACCATTTAACAGCTGGACAACTATTTACAACTATTAACAACAATTCAGGACAGCTATTTAACACTCTAATTCTCAAATTCTGACCCTACAAAGGAGGGCAAATGTCCCCTCCTTCCAGGGTCGCTGCAAGCATTGAGAGGCACACTGTGGGACACCTCCCTTGCAACTGCCCTGCAACAGCCCCAACCGTGATAAAAAAGCCAACACTCACCCGTCACCACCCTTCACCGCATACCCTATCTCATCCCCAGGAGGAAACCAGGCCTCACTGCTGTCTCCCAGAGGCCGCTGCTGGTAACAGGAGTACCCAGGCTCACTGGCATTTCTGAAGTGCAGCTCCTGCTCCCTGGGGGCTCAGTGCTAAGTAGAAGAGATGCACAGCCTCCCCTTCCACCCTGAGGGGAGGCCTCTATGTAGGATGCTGGCAACCGGCCACAGGGCTGGAGGAGGGGCGCCACCCTCCTCAGTGGCAGGGGTCCAGCGAGGCTCCCCCAAACAGTTGAGCTGGAGCAGAGGGCCTTCCAGTGGAGGGAAGGCTGAGGGCCCAAGCTCCCAAGTGGAAAGACCACTGTGTTGGGAATGGGAAGGCAGGGAGCAGAGCTAGGCCACAGTCCCTAGGTGTCTTCACAGAATGCACCAGCCACTTTGGGAAATCTTTTCAATAATCTTTCAGAATTTATCATCCGACTGCCTTCAGCCCTGCCACCTGTGAACCAGCCCTGGGCCAAACCTTGACATACCCTCTGTCTGTGAACACAGTTCTGTGTAATCTTCCCCCCCAACCCCTGCACAGAGTTATTCTTACCCCTTCTCTCAGAGGAGGATCCTGGGCTCAGTGAGATCACAGAACCCCCCAACAGCATCACCACTGACCACCAGGTCTCCACCACACCTTCCCTGTGGCCCCTAATGAACCTGCCTGAGTCCCACTGGGACCTCCCATTCGGTGGCCCCTTCCAATGGGTCTGCCTCCAGCCTGCCCTCACCTCACAGTGCACTGACCCTAGAATACATGGAAATGCATGACTGCGTTTTGATGCAGTTCTGCATCTTTCTCCTTTGGCCTTTCTGGCTACTAAATCATGAAACAAAAACACAAAGCTAAAAAGTAAAAGAAAATAATCATCTGAATCCACTGCAGGGTAATTAATCCAAACATATGAGTGCACAGACATCTCCATGGTAAAGACAGGTGCTGGAGTGAGTTAAAGAGCTCCTGCACTATCTACTCAGCTGACAGTCCCCAGGCCCACATGGCAAGCCTACACCTTCCCAGCCCTCCCACTCAAGGTTCTGGTTCTAAAGTCCAGGGCAGCCCTGCTGCAGCGAACCCAGTGCCTTCCTGATGCAGTCACGCACTGGGAACCGTGGAACAGACTAGGAAGGCAGCTCACACACCCACTGGCATACACCCATGATTTGGCATCTCAGCAAAACCCGAGTCCACTGCTTCCCCCAGGTGGATTCTTCTGGTTAAGAAAGAGAAGACAACTTGTGCTATCAGTATGGCTAAATAATGTAATGTGATCTATACACCTACACAAAGTATCTCTCTCCCTTCATTAATATGTAAAGGAAAGATGAAGATTTAACCCACGTGTGTGAAGATGAACACACGTGGCAATAAGATAAAATAAAAATAGCTACTGTCACCAATCAGAAATTGTTCTCTTGGGAAGGTAACAAAGAAAGAAAAACTGTACAAACAAGCAAGCAGACAAAAGCTTCTTCCCTCCCTGGGATGTAACACTATTGGAGATAGGCACCAGCCAGGACCTGGTGAGTCAGGTTCTTTTGGCATTCCCTCTGACACCCGCCAAGAAGCAGCATCTGGAACCCGAGCATTTCATCACCTCCAAGGCCACAGTGGCTTCTCCCAGGGCTCCTGCTCCCCACACTCACAATGCCAGCCACAGCCTTTCAGCTCCAGCCACATGGCCATCTCTAGGTTCTGCCCCCCCACCCCCGGAGGCAGGAAATGTCTACTTTACCCTACCTCCCAGGACGTTCTGTGTGCCTCCCTCCTCCACATCCCCACATGGCACTGTGCTCCACTACCAAATAGTGGGGGTGCTCCAGGATGGGTGGCGTGCTCCCCCACAGCCTCCCATGATCTGTGTACTTCCTCTACCCCAGTCCCAACCCTGTGAACTGTGTATCCCCTGCCATGGTCTGTGTACCCCCCCCCCAAGTCCCAACCCTGTGATCTGTGTACCTCCTGCCATGGTCTGCATATTCCTCTCAACCCCAGCACCCAACCCTATGTTCTCTGTGTGCCCCCCCCCACCATGGTCTGTATACTCCATAACCCCCAGGCCCAAATCTGTGGTCTCTGTGTCCCTGCCATGTTTTGTGTAATCCCCTTAACCCTAGTCCCCAATCCTGGGGTCAGGATGATTGGTATGCTCATCTGCACAGAATCACCGTGCAAGTTTGCTTTTTGAGTCTGCAGCCACTCCATCATCATGGAAACCAGAGACAGAGTCTTTTGATTTAGCTCTACCCTGAATCCAAGAACTATGGAAAATTTGGCAGCTGCTCACTCAAAACACATTATGTTCAGATTAAATGTAGTACTTTTCAATGAGAAGACCTACAGCTTGATTAAAAAGGTTCCCATCCTTAATTCCCAGCAGTAAGACACCCATCATCATTCCTTCATACAAGTCCTGCTCCACCAGACAGCTGAGAAATGCAATTCCAGACTCAAATTCAAAGGAACTGCCCTCATGCACCTGGTGCTCATGTGCTTGACAGGGAGACCACAAGGAAGTCCATTCTGGGAATGCTACATCTGCGGAGCAGGGTAAAGCCATTCTCTCTCCTCACTTTTTTCATCCCAGCAATGGAATTCATGATAGAGAATGAAGTGGAGCAGGGAAGGGGCAGGAGGCATCTGAAATCACTCCCACCTAAACAAAACTCCAACAGAGGATTAGTGACAGCCCAGGACTGTATCAAGGTGAGAGTCCAGTTCTGACCACATGAGTGACAGCTGTACCCTTTCCTCTTACTCAATGATCTCCATCTCTGTCTCTCTGTCTCTCTCTGTATCTCTCCAGTGTAGCTCAGTAGTTAGGAGCATTAGGCTTTGCAGTTGCACAGAACACCTTTGTCCCTCCACTTCTGTGGGGTGCACCTCGCTACTCCTTGACGTTAGGCTTTGGACTCAGGGCTCCACTGACTTGCTTTGGTTAAGGGGACACTGCACAGGTCTGTATTTGAAACTGCATCACCATTTCTACCTAGATGGCCCCATGTAAGTTCCTAATGTCCAGCACTTCAATTTCCCCATTTGCAATGAAGAGAAGTTATCTATTTCCAAAGGCTTATTATACACAGTACAAGATAATTTATAATGGACATAGTACAGCTGGACACACAGTTGGTGCTCAATAAATGGAGAGAGAGAAGGGATTCTTGTACAAACAAAATCCGCAAAACTCTCAAACCACAAATTCACAGCCCATTTGGGGAAAATCCCACTTCAAGTTATCCAGACACATACATCATGCAGGAACTCACCTTTATTTTTTGTTTTTGTTTGATGTTTGTTTATTTTTGAAGGAGAGACAGAGCGTGAGCTGAAGTCGGAGGCTTAACCAACTGAGCCACCCAGGAGCCTAGGGACTCACCTTTTAATGCTAAATAGCAGGAAAGTTGTTTATACTTCCCTATTGTCTCAAAGTAATCTTTTGAGATTACTTGGCTGGTCTACTGGTGTGAAGTTTTTGAGCTTGAAAACTCTTTACATAAGGTTTTAGAGGATTGGGAAATTGGATACCTGCATTTCATTCCTACTGGGGCTAGCACTGGATCACAGTCAACCCCTGAATTGGTCAACAAGGACTCAGAAAGGGACTCTGATTTTCCTTTCCCACTGCTGACTGTCCACTAGGCTGATGACTCTGCCTCACCACGAGTGTATGGCCAAGGGGCACGGGCCAGTGGCAGGCAGGAACACTGCTCTCTACAGCCTTCCAGACACACTGCCACCAACCTTCTGTGGGACCTCAAGCAAGTCCTCCCCATGCCTGGGCCTCAGTTTTTCCTTGCATGTAAAATGAGATGGTTAACTGGGAGACCTCTGGGCTCCCTTTCCATGCTAACATGCAAGGATTTTATGCTGAATTCTCAAGGACCAGTTACTTCGTGTTTCCTATGTCTTTTCTTCCCTCCACCAGCACAGATCATTAAAGTTAATTGTGGATGTCAGCTTTTTATGATTCTGACTGAGCACTATGGCAAGAAAGAAGGAGTCTCCAAAAAGCACAGAAAAAGAACTACCTTGTATTCTGGGATAGAAAGAATAAGAAGCGGGGAGTCTGTTTAGCATTGTCAAGTACAAAATCTCTACCACTCCTACTCCAAAGAAGCACAGCCCAAGAAAAGCTGTGACCTCGGGAAACTGGATATAACTTCATTCAGGTTTCATTCAGCTTGCTGGTTCATTTGTTTGTTCGTTTTCTTTGCTTCTGTTTTTGATTATATTGTTTTCTTTTTTCTCTTTTCTTTCTCTTTCTTTGATACAGAAAGAGCAAATTTTCAAAAAAAATGTATTCTATTTTATTTTCTTTATTTTTTTTAATTTTTAACTTAACTTTTTTTCCTTTCCCTTTTTTGTCTTTTCTTTCAAGCCTCTCTCAATAAGCATACCAAAACACACCTAGAATCTTGCTTCTTTTATTTGATTTTGCTTTGTTTTTTTTTTATTTTTTAATTTTAATTTTTAATTTTATTTTTTTTTTCTTCCTCCAAAATGACAAGATAGAGGAATTCACCCCAAAAGAAAGAACAGGAAGTAATGATGGCCTGGCATTTAATCAACACAGATATCAGATGTCTGAACTAGAATTTAAAACCATGATTATAAGAATACTAGCTAGATGAAAACCTGTGACCTTGAGACTAGTTGTTTTTGGTGCCCTCTTACCTCTCACCCACCAGCTTCCCAGTGGCCCCCAGGGGCTCACACCCCAATTCCCACTACAGAGCAGGCTTTGCCACTCTCTCACACTATTGAGAGACCCCTAACCCTCCTCCTCAAAAGCAATTCCCCCATCCTCTCTCACTGGGCCTGGCTCTAAGCTGCTGAAAATCAATCTGAGGAACCAAAGAGCTGGCAAACAGGAATGTCTGTAATGTTTGGTGTCACTGCTCCTGAGTTTCAGAGGAAACATAAGAGGATAGGAGCTGTAGAAGTAGGAAATTCGAATGACAGAATTCCCCAAAAAAGTGTGGTGAGGACATTTCTGGGAAAAGGTGAGGGGGTGGGGAAGGAATGCATCTTATTTCCTTGGAGTCCCCCCCAAAAAGGTGACTCTGTATACTCCTCACTCCACCCCTGGACACACAGACCATCAGTGAGGAGCAGTGATTTCTCCCCTGCCCAGAGCCTCAGGGCTCTTGCCAATATCAGAGTGAGGTGGAAAAAGACCCCCAAAGGCAGGGTGAGGCCAGAGACAGAGGCGTCCCACTGGGCAATGCGGCCTCCACAAGATCAGCAGCCTCACATCTTCATTACCCCTTTCTCAGCCACTAAAATCCTTGCATGGTTGTCTGCTTTGAAAAAGCAACAGAGATGGTATAAAGGGTTAGAGGGAAATCATGTCCCTTCAGAAGTGAACAAATCTCTCAGCGAGCTAATTAGCACAGAATATCTAATCCTCTTCCCAAAATGCATGCATGGAATCTGGACCACAGTTCTCAGTCTCCTGCTCAATACCACATGGATGACCTTCTGGGTGATAAAAGTATCTGCCACAAACTTAATGGCCATGCAGTCCTCAAGACCCCCTTTGTTTCTTTCATGCTTCACACCATGCAGAAAAATCACTTCAAAGTCAAGCACGTGCCCACTGACTTTGGGATGAGGACATGTGCAAGCCGAGATGTTCAGTCTTCCCTTTATTGCTGAAAAGTACATGTTCATTCAGTGCCTGGATGGATTATTACACAGCAAACATTCTTTACTCCCTCCACTTCTGTAGGGATGCACTTTCTAACCCCTTGGGTTTGGGCTTAGTCACATGGCTTGCTTTGGCTAAGGAGATACTAATGGACAAGATATAGGCAAAGACTTGAAATGGGTTTAAGCTAAGCATAGGTGGGCTTGCTTTCTTGAAGTCTTGCCTTCTGTCATGAGAATGTGGCTCAAGTGGCTGCAGGTCAAGAGAGGCAAAAGTCAAATGCAACAGAAACTAGACCCAACTACAGGTTGAAGTCAAGGCAAACATATGTCAACCAACACTCACAAGTATGAATTAGTGGTAAATGCTTACTGTTATGTGTCAGGGACTCTTGGGGTAGATGTTATGCAGCATTATTGGGGCACTGGCTGATAGACAGATTGTACCATATTCCTATATCACATGGTCAGCCTTCACCACTGTCAAATCGATGTGTCTTATTGTCAGTCATGGGCCTTTGTTCACTGGCACATTTACTTTAGTTGAGCAGAAAGTAATGAACATCAAGATAGAAGAAGAAATGCCATATTCTCTCGGAAGTATCATCACCACTACAGATTGAAGAGCCCCAGCTCGAAGCTTCTTGGGCCACACCTGTTATGGGTACTAATATATTATTTACATGTGCCAGCCAGTAAGGTATCTACTGTGGACCCACAAAACATCTTCCACAAATGAATACAGATAAAATAGTCCAGGAAAATTACTGAAGTGGCTATAAGCAAAAAAAATACACTCATCATTCATTTTTATGAGAAAAAAAGGCTAAGCTACTTTGCCACTGTTTCTCCATTTTTAAGATGTGAGACCATCAGGCAGAAGAATGTAGTTTCCCAAGTATTCATTTCCCCAAACCTAAGCATCCATCCACAGCTATGCTTGGGGTCAGTGATCCTGCTGCCACACAATAGATCTGAGGTTTCTCATGAATGAGAGGTGTCCCAAATGGGAGAGATGGAGTCCCAACCCCAGGATTGACTATTTAATTCAAAGTTAATTCTGAGCTGTCCTGCAGAGCAGTACAGGCAATAAATATTGACAGTAAATATAATAAGTCTCAGGGAGGCACTTTCAACTGAATCAACTGCCAG
This sequence comes from Panthera onca, assembly GCF_046562875.1. Taxonomy (NCBI): domain Eukaryota; kingdom Metazoa; phylum Chordata; class Mammalia; order Carnivora; family Felidae; genus Panthera; species Panthera onca. The sequence continues at coordinate 88,883,264 of NC_138341.1, read as the reverse complement.
TACTTGGTATTCCGTGGACTGTTCAGAGGTGCCGGTAGCTGCTATATGCCCTAACAGAAGTAGGGCTCTTCACAGAAGATAATAAATCTTATGAAATTACACAGTCATAGTAATTGAGAGCATGAAGCTTATTTCCATAACTGAGTCATGGGTCACATAAAAAAAAAAAAAAAAAAAAAAACCTTAAATAAAATGACACTAGGAAAAGAATCCATTCAAAATCCAATTAAGCCATTATCAGCAAACCTCAGTAATTCCAATCCCAGAGTCACATTTAGGTTATAGCACAGATGCCAGTGAAAAATTTAAAAATCCAAAATGGCAGCACCAACATGACTAAACTTCTGGGAATCCATTTCTAACAAAATAATGAAGACATACTGAAGGCCTAACCCCCCTACTCAAGTCCTATAGGTTCTACAGAGCTGAGGGGCAGCCTGTGCAGAGCTGACTCCACATTTATTCCCAGAACCCAGAATGGTGCTTGGCATTTAATAGTTGCTCAGTGAGAGGCTGCTAAATTATGTCCATTTATTTGACATTCCTTTCAAGAAGAAGAATGTTCTGAAGCTAAGTATTCCCCATCTTAAACTCCCCCCCAAACATGAAGGTTGGCCAAATGTTTCATACTTTATGTCTACTGTCCTCATTTTCCTCTCCTGACAATTTAGATTATTTTATCTTGCTTAACTGTTTTATTTTTATAAGGCATCTTACATCTTTTCAGGAACAAGGTAGTATATATACAAATAAATCAAAACTGACTTCTCCAGATGCAAAACAACAGAGGAAGTTGATATATCAGCAATACTAGAATAAAGGTGTTTTTTTTTTCAGGTGTTCTCTACCTGACTTAGACAATTTGCTTAGGCCTGTCCAACTGAGCAAAGCACTCATGACATGATGATAGAAATTGCATCACTGTTTCACGAAGTAGTAATCGTTTCATGATATACACATAACACTACAAGTTTTCTTCAGTTGTGGCATCCATTTCACAGATAGAGAAGATAAAATACTGAGTGACTAGAAGAAGCCCTTCTTCCATGTAGCATTGACAGGGCTAAGGCTTCAAGCTCTCCATGGGTACTGGAAGGCATTTATATTCTTTAGATAGGCCTGAACTCTGATAAAGTCTTACTCAGGCCACTGTCACTGGGCTTGCCTCCCAAATAGCTGCTGTGTTTATTGAGGGAAATATATCTGCCATCAATTCCATTCATGTCCCAAAGATGTAATCCCATATCAAACCTAATCATGACACTTTTCTAGCTAGAGCAAATTATTTTTTATTCTTGTAAGTTATGAGAACTTTACCATCTCCAAGAATACTCATATTTGCACATTTGGTAATGTGGAAATATGTTTGTGCTCACTCTGCCTTTAGTTGAATACCTGCTCCTGCAGAGCCAGACGTCAACTGTGGAGAACAATGGGCTTCCTCACTCTTACCCTTGGTAGGTTCAGCCAAAGGATGCCCTCAACCAGCTCCAGGTCAGAATCACTCTAGTCTGAGGAGAGCAGACACCACGTGAATGAATGGTTGTTGAGTTACTTTCTGACAACCCGACCATGAAACCCTCCCTAGGATGAAAACACAGGGCCCTGCCATCGGATGAAATGGGAGTATGTTTTGTCTTCCCACACCCGGCTGTAACTGGCGTGTGCAATAAATCCATTCCATAAATGAAGCCAAAGAATGTCAGATTGTAATGAATTTTCCTCTCCATAAACCTAGAGTGGACTTAAAAACCCAACTGACCTTGAAGGGAAAAGCCTAGATCCTATTACCAGTTCCCCCTGAACTCTTCAGACCTCTCCAACTGGTGCCTCGCTCCATAAACTATCATTAGCAAGGGAAGCAGGTAGGTGGCTCTGCTGGAGAGGAAGGGAGGCCAGCAAGAAATGGCATGTAGAATGGGATTCTTTAAAAACAAATGCCTCAGCTAAACTTGGAAGTGACAACTATCCCACAAGGCAGGAGAGGAAAAAGATGGGTGTCAGGGGATGCAGGTACAATTTGAGTGGTTATCAATTGATTTACTTATTATTAAGATTTCTAGACACCTCCATCATTTGGAACAACCTACAGCCCCCAAATAAAGAGCACCCAAAATCTGTGAGAAAATCTGCTGCCCTATAGCTTATGGAGCCTGGAAAGTCTGAGAGGGCAGGGGCTGTTGACTTTCTCAGGAGCTCAGCCCCTTGAAGCCACTGGCCCAGAGTAGAGACCCTGCGACCCTTCTTAGATCACATTAACAAGCACTCAGGTAGCCATCAGGGGCCAGGCATGGTTCTAAGCAACTTGCCAATATTATCATAAACACATAAAGTGAAATCTGGCCATCTGATTTCCCCTGGGATGCCCCAAGTCTCTCCTTCTTCTCAGGATCAGAAAAGAGGGCAGGGTGAATATGTATCTCATTTGGCAGCCCCTGGGGCCTCCCCATATTGCATTAAAGTATGTTAAACATATTCATGTTGATTATCCAAAGCTTCATGAAAGGTTAAACTCGGGCTCCTTGCTATTGCTGGCACAAGGCAGTCGAGCACAGAACGCTTTTTTTTTTTTTTTTTTTAAATAATGGATGTTGTTCTGAGTGGATGCTCAGACAGGATAATTTTATATTATTTGTAAAGGCTGAAGTCATATACAGAAGGTATTACGGTAATCTATAAATATTATCATGTAAGTGGTACTTAAAGCTAGCTTTTTTTACTGAAATGAAATTCATGTAACATAAAATTAACCATTTTTAAGTAAACAATTCAATGGCATTTAGCACAGTCCCAATGTTGTACAATCACCACCCCAGCTAGTTTCAAAACATTTTCATTATGCCAAAATAAAACCCCATACTCATTAAGCAATTATTCTTTGTCCCCCCATCCTTCCCCATTCCCTGACAACCACTGATCTGCTTTCTATTTCCATGGATCTATCTATTTTGGATATCTCACATAAAGTTGACCCTTGAACAACATGGGGGTTAGGGGAACTTATCCCCCACAACTTTTGACTCCCCAAAACTTAACCACTAATAGCCTACTATTGACCAGAAGCCTTACTGATAACAAACCATCAATTAACACGTATTTTGTATGTTATATGTATATATACTATATTCTTACAATAAAGTAAGCTAGAGAAAAGAAAATGATTATTTTTTAAAAATCATAAGAAGGAAAAAATACACTTACAATACTGTGCTGTATTTATTTGAAAAATATTTGAAGTGCCTGGGTGGCTCAGTTGGTTAAGCATCCAACTCTTGATTTCAGCTCAGGCCGTGATCTCATCGTTTGTGGGATCAACCCCCACGTCAGGCTCTGTACTGACAGCACGGAGCCTGCCTGGGATTCTCTCTCCCTCTCTCTCTGCCCCTCCCCCACTTGTTCACTCATGCATGGTCTCTCTCTCTCAAAATAAATAAACTTTTTTTTAATATTAAAAAGATGACCCACAGATAGGTGGGCATGCACACAGTTCAAACTTGTGTTGTTCAAGGGTCAACTGTGCCAAATGGAATCATACAATGGGTAACATTTTGTGACTGGCTTTTTTCAAACATAATGTTTCAAGGTTCATATAAGTTGTAGCATGTATCAAGTACTTCACTTCTTTTCGTGGCTGAATAACATTCCATTGGATGTGCATTCCACAATTTGCTTATCCATTCACTCATTGATGGACACTCCGGAGCCACTGTGATTAATGCTACTATATACATGAGTGGTCAAGCATGTGTTTGAGCACCTGTTTTCAATTATTTGAGGCATATATCTAGAACTAGCTTTCGATGCACAAAATACCCAATGTTACAATGTGTTCAGGACCAATAAGCTTGAAATCTCAAGTCATCAATGTTTGTTCCCAGGGATGGTGAATGTTCAGCTTTCCAATTAACTGAGTTCCTAGAAGGTTCCTAGAGCTACAAGATCACGTTTGCTCCAGTACTTACTATAAGCAACGTGGCTCAACAAAACAACAAAGATAATAGTAATAGTAATAATGATAATAATGATAATTATAATAACACACAGAAGGTAATAGCTCCTGATACTTACTGCTGAAGTCAAGTGCTATATATTCAGTACTGTACCTGTCATACTACTACCATTACTGTTGTGTATGGAACAAGTCATGTGGCCTAAACCCAGCCCTACCACCCGACCACTCCAAAGCCCAGACTCTTAACTGTAGGCCACTTTTTCCATTTCACATCAAGCAACCCAACCAGAAGCAATCAGTATCTATGTTGAGTACTTTCTGGATTTCAGTCACAGCCTACATTCCCCTGCCACCACAGGAAGGGAAATCTATGGCTCGGGGTATAACATCCTACTCTACAGTGTACTGGACCTTAGAAACACCCCCACCACCACAGAATTACATGTGTTTAACATCTGTCAGCATTATGAAACCATGAGCTCCAGATGAGCAGGGACCTGCCCCTGCCCCACCACCAAACCCCCAACACCTACACGATGCCTGGAACTCTGCATGCATTCACTGAGCATGTGCTGAAGGAGTGGAGCTGCATTAAGCTATTCCCCTATTGGCATATCCTGCGTATTCTTTACTCATTATATCCAACCTCATATACCTCTGAGAAGCAGACATGGATCAATACATCCCCTTTATGACCTTGCTTCATCTCATCCAGGCTTCAGGACTTCTCTAGGGACACGCTCCCCCTAGGCAGGTCCAGGAAAACCTCTGCCTCAGGGCCCTGTGCCCACCAGACCTTGCTGCTTACAGCAACACATGAGCCTGGCCGTCCCCAGCCTGACAGTTGGTAAAACAAGCATGTAATAATCCTTAGAACAGGCCTATGACCTTGCGAATTAATGAGCAGTGCCTTCAATTCTCATACAGGTCATTTAAAAATCTGACCTAAGTCACGCCCCAGACAGTCATCCCAAACTAATTTTTCTTCAACCCTAAATACTCAGTAAACAACTTTGTTGGACACTGTATTAGTCTCTATCCTATTGTAAAACTAAAACCAATTTTTAAGTGGCCATTTTTTCCCTCTTTTGATTTCTTCTAGTAGTTTAATAGGGAACAAATGAACCCTCTGAGATTCCCTCACTGTGGAGGTTAGCATGTCCTGATTCGGGGGGACATTAAAGAACATTTGCTAGTGGAAGAAAGTGAGCCACAAAACCTGCAAACACCAAACCTGATGTCACACCATGTGCCACGGGATTTATTTTTATTGAGATGCATTCATTCGGGCTCCTGATCTCCTCACTTACCCACCTTCCCCAGCCAGTTTTATAACCACATGAGATCTTTGATACCCCACAAGAAGGTGGGAGCATGAACATCTGCCCCTTCCCAGACCACAAACAGCCAGGGCTGCACTGTCTCCATGACTACTACAGACTGATGGTCAAGGAGATTATCAGTGACTATATTTAGGTCTAAAAGCAGGTGTTTTTTACTCACTTGAGACAGGATTTTCAAAGGTACAAAAGCTCCTTTCATCCCAGACGCTCTCACTAAGAGAATGCAAACAAGCCTCCAGTGCCAGTGGTGAACAGGCAGGCGGAAGGTCTCCTCACTGGTCCCCACCCCACGGAACATGGACACCACAAAACCCATCAAGAGAGCTGACTGCGTGAGTGGGACCCTGCCATGAGTCTGGGCATAATCTGCTTCTGTGACATTCCTTCCAGCTCCATTCTTCAGAAGCTCTTGTTTTTCAGAGGTGGCATTCCTCACAGGATGTGGAACCATCAGCTCCCAGAAGCAGGTTTTGATGCAGCAATTGCTAGAGATTTGGCCTAGAAAAGCAGGCAGCTGTCTAATAGGAAAAAGACGATCAGACAATCAGTGGGGAAAGGCCCAGGGAGGTCTGAACCTCAGCTAAGTCTCACCCCTCAGACGATCGCCACTTCCACTAATCCAGAAAGCTGGCCAGAGACAGATGGGACTGCCCTGGCTAGTGGGTGGCATGGGGCGTGGGTCAGGACAGCACCACAAGGTCACTCAGCCAGTCAGCACTCACCTATGCACCTGAAGGTTCCATGATCTGAACTGGATCAATTAGCACCCTGAAACAACAGGTAAGAAAGAGAATCCCAGGCTGAGAACACTTGTGGAGAGCCATTAGAATTTCACTTCCTCCTATGGACTAGCCCAGCCATTTCCAATAATCAAGTCACAGGATGAACATATTCTGTTCAGAAACATTTTATGTTAGGTGTCAATAATGATAGCACAGAAGTCTATGATGTCACACAGGCTTTGCTGTGCAAACAGGCAGTGAGTAGCAGTGGGGGAGAACTTGGGGTGAGAGCCTCAATGCAACCTCCATAGCTAAACATCAAGCTACACTGGTGACTGAATCACACCCCCTCCAGGGAGTCCTGGCCAAGATATGATTTTGACTACCAGTTTATAGTCAATTTCAAGGGTGTCCAAAGAGGTCTTTTCTCTGCTACTTTTGTGCTGGCTGGTAGCAAAATATTCCACTGATTTCAGGGAAACAAGCAATATGGTCTGAATCAATTTTTGAAAAAAACTTTTTTAATGTTTATTTATTTTTGAAGGAGAGACAGAGCATGAGCATGGAGGGGCAGAGAGAGAGGGAGACACAGAATCCAAAGCAGGCTCCAGGCCCTGAGCTCTCAGCACAGAGCCTGATGTGAGGCTTAAACTCATGAGTCATGAGATCATGACCTGACCCGAAGTTAGATGCTTAAGTGACTGAGCCACCCAGGCGTCCCTGAATCAATTTTTTTAAAGTTCATATCCAAAAAACCAACCACTAAATATTTTACTGTGTTTTTGAGCTTTTTATTTTATGTTTTCTTTGCACATCTATCCAGCTTTCCCATGAGAGGGGTTAAGTTTCTCTGAGGAAAGTATCGAAAACACAGAGAAGTCTACAAATATCACACAAGCAAGGCAGGAGGATCCCAGGGGCTGAGCAAGTCTTCTCTGGAGCAGCTCTTTCTTGGGTTCCTGTCGCTTTTCCATTTCAAATCAACACACCTTGTTTTGTTGATTAGCAAACACTCCAGGAAGACAGGTGCCTGCTATTTCTCAGCTCAGGCTCTCCTGCTTCTCCATGATCACTGGCTGGAAATTTCAGGTGGGAAGCAGTGAAGGGAAGATGGCCAGTCTGAGAGGAAATCATACTCAGGACGGTGGCAGGCATATAGTAAACATCCAATAAATGGTGACAAAAAATTTGAATAAAAATTAAAAAGAAATTGTGATCCAGGTATAAGATGAAATAAGCCACAGAAAGCCCAGCCTGCATCTTCTCCCCCTGCTCACTAGACAGGCACCAGATGGGGTTCATTGCGGATTACTTTGTCACACACTCCTAACAAAGTTCTGTGTTTGGTTTTCCCCGGGCAGGTATGCCGTGCCTGGCCCAGCATCCCCAGCGAGGGAGAGATAAAAGCGAGTAACAGCAGGAGTTAAGTCAGTGAATCAGGGCTGATCCCCCAAGGAAGTTCCAGACACTAGCCAGGGAGGCCTGGAGGCAGGCTAAGATGCTGACAGCTGCTTAGCACCCATGCTGCATCCCTGTGGAGCCCACACTTCCATGGTGTCCTGTGATTATTACGACCAGCTCTGACTTGCTGTCCTGGGCTTTGGTTGCCAATCACAGGCAGCCTCTGCTCACGAAAGTCACGAGGCTCTGAGTTCCAGGGGAGGCAGCAGAAGCAAGAGGAAAGTTTCCCTCTTGTGGCAACCAGAGGCTTTCTGGGCAGCCCTACAACCCATGACCACCCCACAGAGTTGCCTGACCCTCCACGTGCAGCTTCCTGCTTTCTGAAGGATCACCCTTCCCATGCCCAGGAGATCCCAAGGCGACCAGAGACTCACCCTCAGGAGGACACACGTCAGGTGTTACAGCGTAACTTATACCCCCTCCACATCTTCCTTCTGACTAGCTACATGCTGTCCCAATTCGCCATCTGATCCAAACCACATACACCTTGGCAGGGAGGTGATGGCAGGGGTAGAAGAGGAGGCTTGGCCCCTCTTCTCCCTGGCAAGGAACTGAACACACTGGGGGGAAATGTCACAGCATTTACTTCATTCAGTGTTGGGCAGATCTGATCTTTGAGGCACTTCAATTTGTAACCTATTAAGTATTTCATCACGTTCTCTTCTCTAGTGCTTCATTAATTTTCTGTACTGCCAAGAATTCTCTCTCTATGCAGCTGGCTTATGAGTCCCAGTTACATTTTGCTTTTTTGCCATGAGACAGTGGGGCTTAACCAGATGACTTTTCTTGAGTCTTGGTCCCAATTCTGAAGATGTGCAAGTATTTTGGCAACTATATTTCTCTGGTGCTTAGAATCAGAAGCAAGGGGGAGCTGGCTTTTCCAAGGGTTAACATGAGGAAATTGTAGAGCATAGCCACCCAAAAAGAAACCCCAGAATGACGTGCTCAATACAGCTGTGAAGATATATCAACATTTTGTTGGAGGACTTCCCTCTATTCCACCAAGGGAGTGGCAAGGTTATCCAATTTGCTGCCATCATTCTTGATTTGTGATAGTCATTCTATATCACTTCTAAAAAATTATGAATGAGAACTCAGAAACCCAATTCCATCCCCAGTAGCCTCTCCCAAGACCCAAGTTAAAGAGAATCCACTGTTTGACCCCTCTGGCCTGCCTCTGAGGCACAAACTTCCAACAGCCTCATTTCAAAACCCCAAATATGGCTTCTATGCCATGTGTTTATATAAGATAACAGCATCATGGAGTAAGGAAAAAAAGCTGTTGCCTGGAGATGGAGTGCTTGATAATTATCATCACCAACATCACAGCATGTTTAATGGCTTAAGAAGTCCTCATTGGACATTTGTCCAAAAAAAAAAAAAATCCCAGAGGGAAAAAAACCAACCCCATTTTACTACTGCATCAAAAAGAATAAAATATCTGGGAATAAAATTAACCAAAGAGGTAAAACTTCTGTATATTGAAAACTGTAAGACATTGATGAAAGAAACTGAAGAGGACACAAATAAATGGAAAGACATGTTGTGCTCATGGATTAGAAGAATTAATGCTACTGATTTATCCAAAGCAATCTACAGATTCAATGCAATCCCTGTCAAAATTCCAATGGCATTTCCACAGATATAGAACAATTATAAATTTATGAAACCATAAAAGTCCTTGAATAGCCAAAGCAATTTTGAAAAGAGAAAGCTAGAGGCATCACATTTCCTGAGTTCAAACGATGAACAAAGCTATAGTAACCAAGACAGTATGGGATTGGCATAAAAACAGACATATACATCAGTGGAACAGAACAGTGAGCCCAGAAATAAATCCACCAATATAAAGTCAATTAATTTACAACAAAGGGGGCAAGAATATGCAATGGGGAAAGGACAGTCTCTTCAATAAATAGTACTGGGAAAACTGGACAGTCACATGCAGGAGAATGAAACTGGACCACTTTCTTACACCATACACAGAAATAAATTCATTAAAGACCTAAATGTGAGACATGAAACCATAAAACTCCTAGAAGAAAGTATGGGGTAAAGCTCCTTGACATCAGTCTTGGCAGTGAGTTTTTGGATTTGACACCAAAGGCAAGGGCAACAAAAGCAAAAATAACCGAGTAAAAAATAATAAATAAAAGAAGGAAAAGAAAGAGAAGATCACTTCAACAATCAGGACTCAGGAATCTCGATTCCATATAAAAATTGTTTAGGGAAGATGAATCATCCCAGCCTGTTACTCTTCCTCTTTCTTTTTTAACATCATAAATATCAGCAAGAGTGAATATTGAAGGAAGTCTTTCCTGGAGGGCCAACACTTGAGCTTCCCCCCACTTGCTGCTCCCTCCCCATCGTCCTTTGCACTGTCCAGCTCCCCCACAGCGGTAGCCAGCACTGAAAGCCAGAGGAAGCAGGGTTCTGCTGACAGGGAGCAAAGGCACTCAAAAAAGGAAAGCACAAAAGTCAGATTTTTCATCTTTCTCTTAGAAACACTGATTTTGTCTTTATAAAGAGGAGCCTAGCAGCAAAAGGTATTCTCCTGGTGGGGGCAGTGGGTGTCTCTTTTTTGGTCATTTGTTTCTTCCCTCTATGTACCCAGGACTTTTACAAGCTACACAGTTTTTAACTTTTGGGTTTGTCTGGGTTTTCTTCAAGCTGGTCATGTTTGTGTTTGGCTCCTGCCCTCTTCCTTAATGGGTGACCCCCTCCCATAAATCTAACAGGAAGCCCTGTCTGCTTCCTTGACATGTATTTCCTATTTGGAGGGAGGGAGATTCCTTTAAAAAATAACAAATCCCAGTGCATACAGGGAACATCACCCATAGGAAGGGACTCAGCTCAACCACCTTCCTGACAGATCACCTTCCTGACTTCCTGTCAACTAGTGAGAGGCCCCCATCAGACTTGGGAAGAATTCAGGATGATTTCATTAATAATACATTCCACTATTAATTGATGCTGTTGCTAAGAGAGTAGATCTTAAAAGTTATCACAAGGGAAAAACATTGTAATCATGTGAGGTGATGAATATTAACTACACTCATTGGGATAATCATTTCACAATAATACATACACCAAATCATTATGTTGTACATCTTAAACATACACAATGTTATATATCCAGTATATCTCAATAAAACTGGAAAAAATATTGATCAATGCTTTTATCCATGTCTGTCCATAGACAGTATGATTTTATTATTTTTAAGTTTCTTTTTTTTTTGAGAGAGAGAGAGAGAGAGAGAGGGAGAGAGAATGGGCAGGGGAGGGGTAGAGAGAAAGGGGGACAGAGGATCCAAAGCAGGCTCTGTGCTGACAGCAGAGAGCCCAACATGGGGCTCTAACTCACGCACTGTGAGATCATGACCTGAGCTGAAATCAGATGTTTAACCAAGTGACCCACCCAGGCACCCCTGATTTTATTCTTAAGTCTTATAAATATTTTGTAGTTTTGCAAATTAAAAGTTGATGTTTACACACATTTGTAGACAAATTGGATCACTCACAGTAACCTTTACCGCTCAGCGGATATAAATCACCCCTGTCCTTAGCAGTGTGGCTACCTGCAGCATTGGTCTTTAGCTCTGAATATTTGGAGGATGATTAAATAATGTAGGATAAATCTCACTGTGGCTCTCATACATGTGCTCACACATTCACTATTCTTTCTTGTTTTTTTTTAATTGAATAAATCACAATTTATTTGTCCATTCTACTTTTGATGTACATATTGGTATGTTGTTAATAAAGCAAGCTTCAGGCCACATCACCACTCAGTAACCAAGGGAAGGAAATGCCTGAAACAAAACCCTCCTAAATCTATTTCTACATTGGCTCCTCAGCTACCTTTTTGAGTGTGAAGGACTCAGAGGCTGTGCCTGCCCTACCTGGAGCAGTGCCATTCATGTAGCCTCAATGTTGGGCACACAGGCCCCCTACCCGTCCCCAGTAGTTTAGGGGCCTCACTCGATTTGGGAAAGTGACCAGAGCTGAAGACAGAGAGGAAGGACAGATTAAAGATGCATCCAAGGAAGCATTTCCAAATGTAGGTGTCACTTGTCATGTCCTGTAGTCAGGAACAAGTCTCTTCAAGTCAGAGGATTCTCCAGCTTCAAGCAGCACCTTGGTCTCATGCACTAGAAGGATCTCCTATGGCACATACACACACAGGCTGATGCATGCGCACACACACAAAAGCATGCTTCTGCACTCTGGGACTTGGCAGGTCACTTTTACTTTTTTCAATACTCACAAATATTTTAAACTGAACACATTTGGAACTGGGAGAGATCTGTGGCCCAGCTCCATGGTTTCCACCCTGTCACCCACCTGCTGATATTCCTCACGACCCTCCAGATACCACAGACTAATGCTTATATGCATCAATCTACTGTATTAAATAATTTTTCATTTTTGTTGATGAAAAACCTACAGCTGCTCATCATAACTTCTGACTATAATCAGATAACATGTGGCTAAAAACTCAACCCGAAGCGAAGGAACCTTCTGTGTCAGGGTCAGCCGCCTCACTGCAGCAAATGCAGACTTCCCTGGCCCCATGTACATCATATAGGAGAGTAGGCACCCTCACTGCCTTTAATGGGACCTGGGCTTTCAGGGACCCTGGGCCAGGCCACTGGCCTCAAATAACTTCTCATTTCACAGACGAAGCACCCAAGTCCCTGCACTGGGACATCTCTGCCATTACAAGGTACAGGGTATGGGGCTCAATGTGAATATCTGGCTGATACTTAGAATTATAGTGTTTGCTTCCACCATCTCACTTTTAGATATTTTATTTATGTGAAGAGAAAGAGTGATTAGGGAAAGTCCACTTTTCTCCAATTTTGCTGTATTTTGTTAGCTTTTCAAGTGATTGCTTTTGGGCAGCTGGTAAGCACTTCTGTTAGCTGCCATAGGTCCTTGCCTCCATTTCTTTCTGCCTGGGGACTTTAAATCCTAACACATAGCCCCTCTCCACCCCTTCTTTCCACCAACAATCCTCAGAGCTTTCTTAACTCATACTTTTCAAAAACAAGAAAACATAAGCAACCCCATTTCAAAAAGCCACAGGAGCCACAGTCCAAGCAACCCAAGCTGGGTTGCTCCAGCCCAGGCTGTATGGCTCTCAGCAAGCTCCTCAACCTCCCTGTGCCTCAGTTTCTCATCCACAGAGTGGGGTAATAATGCTGACCTGGGGAGGCTGGGAAGGGCACTGGACATGTCAGGCACAGAAAGCACATAGGAGGCACCCAGTACCCGCAGGCTCATTGTGCATGCCTACATCATCTCCTTTATAAAATTCACCACCAACAAGACTCCTGACTTCCCACTGGCAGCCTGAGCACCCTGGGTTCTAAATTCTACCTTGAGAGCTTATAACTAAGTGTAGCATTGGCCTTGAGACTTCATTCATTAAACAAATTCGCCCATCGTTTATCTACTGAGCCTCAACTAAATGCGGAGCCTGAGGGAGAAGCACCAGGCTTCCTAGTCTCAGCCTCTGGGAGCCTGAGCTGTAATTTCTCCCCAGGCTGACTAAAGCCCCAAGTGAAGTGTGAATGACTAGTGTGAGTGACTAGCAGAAAGGTTCAGTCTCAGGTTAAGTGAGCACCCACCAAACAAGGGAGTCTGGGAATGTCCCAGTGCTTTTGCCTACACCCATCAGTTCCGAGGCAGGCAGCAAGCAGCTCGTCTCAATGTCTGAGATGATGTCTGGGTGGGCAGTCGGGGGCTCACCAAGCCCATCTCCACTGGGAGGAGGGAAGACGGTGGAAGGGCTGGGATGGAAGCGGGGCTGGCTGAGGTCATGAGAGGGCAGGGGCTGTGGGGGATGCTGTTTGCACTCCAGGCCCTGCAAGCAGAGGCTCCATGGACTGGCCATAACCTCTGCCCAGGAGGCCCACCCTTCTCCCGTTTCAAACCACCCCCTCCCATGTCCACTGCCTACTATCTCAGGACAGGGCCTCACCCAACAGTGACCACTGACACTGAAGAAATGGCGAAAGGAGGCACAACTCTAACAATGAAAGCCTGGCGATTCTGATGATAACTCAGGCACCTGAGATGCAGGGAGCAGAATTCAGCAAGGGTGTTTTGTCAAGTGCCACAGCATGTGCCAAGGGAGTTGGTGCCAGGGTGCTGGACAGAGTGGGGTGTGTGTGCACATGTGTGTGCAATGGACTGTGTATGATATGTGAATATGTGTGGTGTGGTGTGTGTGTGTGCACATGTGTGTGCGATAGTTTGTGATGTGTGAATATGTGTGGTGTGTATGTGCACATGTGTGCGATGAACTGTGTGTGTGAATATGTGTGGTGTGTGGTGTGTGTGTATACACACATGTGTGTGATTGTGTGTGGTGTGTGAATATGTGTGATGTGTATTTGTATGTGGTGTATGTGTGTGTGTGGTGTATGTGGTGTGTGTGCACACATGTGTGTGATAGTCTGTGTGTGATGTGTGAATACATGTGGTGTGTGGTGTGTATTTGTGTGTAGTGTGTATGGTGTGTATACATGTGTGTGGTGTGTGTATATGTGTATATATGTGTATGTGTGTGTGTGGTGTGTATACATATGTGTGGTGTATGTGTGTGATATGCGGTATGTTTTTGTGTGTGTGGTGTATATATGTGTGTGTGTATGGTGCATGTGTGGTGTGTATATGTGTGTGGTGTGGGGGTGTGTGTGTGGTATGTGGTGTGTATATGTGTTTATGTGTGTGTGGTATGGGTATATGTGATGTGGAGTGTGTGTGTGTGTGTGTGTGTATGTGTGATGATGTGATGTGTGTGTCTGCCCATGCCTGATGATTTCTGTGATGTCCAAGAGGACAGAAGAAAGGCACAGGTGGAACTGTGACATGTGGGTCCCCTAGTGTAGGCAATGACATTTGTCCTCTTGGCCACTCAAGAGACGGTGCAGCTATGGAAAGCCTGCATGCATCCACCAGCAAGCTGCTGGGGGTGACTTCCAGATCTACAAGAAGATTCCTATCTATGCTAAAAGACTGGGGAAACAAAACCTAGGATTAATCTATTTCAAGCTAGTTTTTCCTGACAAGAACTGCCCAAAACTCCACTCATAACTCGAAGTAGGTGACAGTTGGAAAGCCAGGGCATGTGGCAGCCACCATGCAACACTGTAAAACCCCATGCTTGCTGGTGCCATCTCTCAGTGACCCAGGGACACTGCATTGAGGACAAGGCCACAAGGCCACTTTGGGCACTGGCACCAGATGCCTTGTCAGAAGGGGTAGAGGTGAGGTCCATTCTGCCGGACCAGGTGGGCGCTGGTCTGGGCACTCAGCAGTCTCTGCAGAGGGTTTCCAAATGCAGTGGTGGGGGCCCTGCTGTCTTAGGGAAGAGGACCAAAGGCTCCCTGCAGGACAGTCACACCCATTCCTAGAGAAAGAACAGGCTCTGAATCAGGGACTGTGATCTGACACTTCTGAGCAGGGATGCCACCTCCCTGGGCATCAGCATCCTGGCAATGGAGGTCAGTGACCATGCCACTTCACAGATAAGAACACCTAGGACAAGGCCGGACACGAAGCAGTAAGCCCACAAACACCACTCAGTCATCAGCATCACCTTCCTGTTTCTCCCCCAAGATGGGCCCTGACCTCTAAAGATAGGCTGAGTGAAATCAGGGTTCTGGGTGAGGTTTGTTTTTGTCCTAAGTTGGTGGGCTTGGGTATACATACATGTAAGTTTTGGAATCTGGGCTGGATGACCACACCACACACTGGAGCACAGCATGTCTCCCAAATGTCAACAAGGAGGGAAGAATGAGCTCTCAGGATACCAGTGAAGTCTAGGGATCACCGAAGGTCTCCTCCTGCACTGCAGCTCTACCTGCTAGCTCTTAGCACATAGCAAACAGGCCAAGTGAGCAAGCCCACACAGGAGAAATCTGCAAAGTGATGAGCCTGGAGGGTAAGGGGAGAAGGTCTGACAACCCAGTCCAGACAACATCCGGTGCTACAGGTAAGAGGCAAGGGTTTGCCACATGCTACAAACACATGCAGACCATGTCCATGCCTCTGAATGTCATGCTGGGTTGAGGAAGACAGTGAATATTTAATCTGAACAGCCCTGGGTGCTAGAGTTCTACTTACTGCCGGAGTGACCACAGAGGCAATCTACCTGCAGCCATGACGAGTGCCGCTTTGGGGAGGGGGAGGACAATGAACTTCTCTTTTCTGGAGAATCTTCTCCCTGCTTCAGTGGGGAGCTGACCTGAGTTATCCCAGAAAGCAGAAATATCCAGTCCACTCACCAGGATAGGGCCAAGGTATGTCTCAATTGGGCCAAAAGCACATTTTCTAGTATGTCAAAGCCATTCCTAGCTAACAAGCTCTAGCTCTTTCTCTTGGTTCCTGGAATCTTGGTGGGCTTTTTACATGAGGCATTCTGATAGCAAATAAACTCTTAAAAAATATACCTATTCATGTATAAAAATTGAGTCTCTAACAAAATCATCTGGGTCTACTGATACCGACTGCTTACTCCATGGTATGGGCACCAGATCACTGGAAAGCCTAGTGGGACACATAGGGATGATGTCAAGGGAGACAGGGAGCACTCACAGACTCAGGGGACAGCTGTGTTGAGGCAGATGGGGGAGCACTAACAGACTCAGAGGATGCATGTCACAGACCATGTGAGGCTCCTAAATCCTCCTGACCAGGGCCTGACATGGCACAGCTGACAGCCCCTTCTAGCACAGTCTCCTCCCTGGGAAGCTTTCCAGGGAGAATGAACTAAGCCTATCAACTCACTTTGCTCAGGCAGTGAAAACCCTGAGCAAGGTCTCTACTTAGCTCCTCATGTAAAAAAAAAAAAAAGAGAGAGAGAATGAATCTTTCCATGCTTCAGCACTTTAACCCACAAGAGGCTTTTTTTTTAAGTCTCCATATTCCAGCCATTTAATTACTCTTTACAAATCTCTGCAGTGATGAGACATGAATCAGCCTCGGATCCCAGGCTGCAAGGGAAGGACCTAGATAGGTTCACCCGTCTACAGAGAGTGGGGAGCCATAAGAGGCCACTGGGGCATCAAAGCAGGGTGTGATGACTGACCTCCGAGCTTCTGCAATCAGGCTGGGCTGACCCATGTGCTGTGAGGAGCTCCTGGTCCTCATTATAATGTCTATCTGGTGCTTCTGAATAATGGTCATCTGAGACACTGATCCCTCACATTTACAAAACCCATTAGGCAAGCAGTTTCCCTGTAAGTTTTCAAGCCTGAGATATCTAAATGCAGAATCTTAATGATGATGGTCTTCTTTAAGACTTTGTTTAAAAAAATACAACTGTAACCTCAGCAGGAAAGACCTTAGCACTGTGGCCTTTCCTCACCGAGGTCCAGAGGCTCCTTAGGCTTGTGCATTCTTGTTAGCCTGTCAGGGAGGATCCCTGGCTCACTTCCTCCTGCTCTTGCTGTGCTCTGCCCTGCTGGGGGACCTGGTTCTTATAGCCCTGTGGCCTTTTCTCCTGATCGAATAGAATAAAATGCTGCATACTCATTGAAGGATTTTTAATCCACGTCACGTGTCAGAATGTCTCTTGTGTCAGTACAGCCCGGAGAATATAACAAAGGAAGTGCAGACCCAGTGGCCCTTTGAGGCCTCAGTTTCTCCACTGTAAGTAAAGGGTTAGAGGATCTGGTCTTCAGGGTGCTCCCAGCTCCCAGACACTGTATGAGTCCATAAGCAAGGCCTGGGAATGCCTGCCATTTAACTGATTCTCAATGAGCCACACTTTAACTACATGTCCCACTTAAACAAGACTAGTAACTACTAAATGCACAAAATAACATGCACTTTTATAAAAAGGGGATTTCTTATCCTCTGCAGGCAGGGCTGTGATAGAATCACAGTAGTGTTTGGGAGATCTCAACATGTAAAGGGCAACAGTTTCTTTGCCCTCAAGGCAGCTAAAATCTAGGGAAGAAATGGGAGGGGAATACTTGAGAACTCTGAACAGTCTTGGAGTAAACAAGGTTTTTAAATAGATGTTACAAGGACATATATTTTCACTGGCAAGTGAACTTCCCAGTTAGTTAGTGTCACAGGTACTCAGGAAGAAATAGTTACAAATTAGTGTGTTGTCCAGAGTTTACAGATGGAATTATTAGAGCTTGGAGTTCTGTTTTATTTCTTATCCCATAATACTCTCAAGGGAAATACACCTTAGTTCTGTCCAGAGTCCCTGTACCACCACACACTGAATCCAGCACTTGGGCAGAGTGCTATCTTGCTGGGCTCCTTCCCCCTTCTGTAGGATGGGGATCATCCACCCGCCTCCCATGGAGATGTCTAAAGATGCAACAGAGTGATGCTATAGAACCGTTCTGAAACATGGGGTAACTGTGTGAGGAGGACAGTCACTAATTCTCACCCTAGACAGGAAGCTCTCAACTCCTGGTCCTACATGAGGGTAGACAGATGGACCATGACCAGTGGCCTCACCCAGGGCTTCACTAGCATTTAACTTATTGCAGTCTTTGCTCTGCTCAGGAAGCTCAAAGAGAAACACACTGTGCATCTGTCACAGGCAGAGAAAACCAGAGGCCCCCAGCCACTCTCTGGGTGTTCCTTGAAAGCCAGGTGGGCTACCTCACAAGACATCTGTGCAGGGTCACTATGGGGTGGGGGCACAATCCCACAGGCCGCTTCCTGAATCCAAGCCCAGCCATACACTAATAGGTGTCATTCGTTGCCCAGGCCTGCTCTTGCACCCCTCCTATGCCTGCCACACTGAAGCTGGCCTGAGCTCCAGGTGGAGGACTGACTCCATCCAGTGATATATGTTTTTCCTGTTATAGCATCACCCACTCACAGTGGACTTCCCCCTTCCTCACAGAGGTTTCCAGCAGTATAGGTCTGTGTGATGTAGCGTGGATTTCAGTCAATGGGCGTAAAGCCAAATAACACAGACATGACTTCCTCAGGCTGAATGGAAAGAAACCCTCCATCTGTGGGGGATGCACACACATCCACACAGCCAGTCTGAGTGACCTGCATCTCTAAATAAAATAGGGAGGGAAGGAAGGAAGCACACGGATTTTGTCATGTGTGATGAGCAAAGGTATGTTACAAAGGGGCTTCCTGCCCACTCAGCAGGGTCCTAACTTGACTTGCTCAGCCGGGGTGGGGGTTCACCAGCGCATACACTGTCAAAGGCCAGATAAGATTTCTTGCAATTCCACGCACTTCTACCTGAATATCCCTCCCCTTTTGTAAGCATCTGCTGGTGTTGTCCTGCTTTCCAGCTGCTTACTGTGGCTAGGAGGCAGCAGGGATTATAGGTATGTGCCTTGGCCAAATGAAGACCCCTCCTGACTCATTTTACTGCGCTCTGCTTCCACTACAATGAAAACAAACGAAATGCCATCTTCACAACTGATGAGCACTCCTGCTTCCTGCTGTTCAGCAAAATGCTAGCATGCAGGCTTCCCTGAGCCCAGAAAGGGGACAATCACCTCTTCTCACCTCTTCATCAGTGCTTTGTTCTACATGGCAGGAAGAACCATCAGCAAGGGGTTCTGTCCCTCTATCTACAGCACT
Organism: Panthera onca; assembly: GCF_046562875.1. NCBI lineage: Eukaryota > Metazoa > Chordata > Mammalia > Carnivora > Felidae > Panthera > Panthera onca. The sequence goes on along the minus strand of NC_138341.1, from coordinate 88,864,197 downwards.
CCAAATGAAAGACTGCTCCCTGGGCTTGACTCCCAGATCTGTGTAACAGAGCAGAGAATGTCTGAAGGCCTGCATGGTGCAGTGCCCCACACTGTACAAGGCTACTGGGCACGTGTAAGCCATCCCAGGCCAAGTCCTATGCTGTTGCCCTCCTCCCTGTTCCCTACCCTATGGATGGCTGCGGGCAGCTTCTCCCATGTGCTTCCTTTGTCCCTAAATGACCCATCAGTTCTCCTATGGGTCAGAACTTTACGTGAAAGATGTCCTCGTACCCACTTCACAGATGAAAATACCAAGCTCTAAATGTTAAAAAAAAATTTTTTAAGGGGAGGGCACCTGGATGGCTCAGTCTGTCAAGCATCAGACTTCGGCTCAGGTCATGATTTCATGGTTTGTGAGTTTGAGCCCGGTTTGGGCTCTGTGCTGACAGCTCAGAGCCTGGAGCCTGCTTCAGATTCTGTGTCTCCCTCTCTCTCTACCCCTCCCCACTCACACTCTGTCTCCCTCTCTCTCTCAAAAATAAATAAACATTAAAAAAAAACACAAAAAAACCACCGAGCTCAACTGCAAGAGCACGGAGCTGAGGCTAAGCCCAGATACGCAGGTTCGGAGGCTGGCACTCTTCCACCACAGTCCCTACCAGGCCCCTGAGCCAATGAAAGCTGGCACCATCTGCTCTGCCTGGGTTGCTCTCTGTTCCCAGAGGACATGGACCTGGAACCAGTGCCTCCTGGGGGCACCTGGGCCCAGGGCTCTGCCCTCAGAGGCAGAGCAATAATGACCCACACAAGGCTCCATGGGGCAGTGTGAAGAATGAAGGAACTTCCCTGAAAGTGCCTTCTGAACTTCATAGCATCAGACACATGTGAGTGGTGACAGCAGGATACCCACTCCTTCCCTCCCAGGAGCCCACAGAAGCTCTTCTGGTTCTGACTCCCCCAGAAAACACAGGGGAGTTTATCTTTCCAGCTTCCCAGAGAAGCACAAGGCTCTGTGCTGCCCACTCTCTCCTCAGAGCCTGTGCGAGGAGGATCAGAGCTGCCTGCGGCACTGGCCCCTCGGGTGGGTGTGCCTATTCCTGCACCCTTCCACTGTGACAGCCTGGCTGCGGCTGCCTCAGAGTTCTGTCTCATGACCTGCCATCCCGGGGTGTGTGGGATGGCTTACCCACCAGCTGCCCTGCCCATTACTAGATCCCACCTGGTCCCACAGCATACTGACCCTTCACCTGGGTCCCTCAATGGGGCCCACTCAGCCCCCTGACCAAGGTCACATACCCCCTCATTCTCCACACCTGGCATCCCAGCCAAGGGTCAGCAGAGACTGTGCACCAGCCCTGGAGTTCAGGCGACAGTTTGCATGGTTTTTCCACCAGGGACAAGGCTAAGTGACAGGGTTGTCAAGCCTAGTTAGTGCACTGCAAGTTTATAAATAACCACCAGGAAAGCCGCAGGAATGCATTTACTACCAAGATGTGCTAAGAATTTAGAAAATGAAAAGACTCTAAAGAACCCCTCTGCTTTAGGCTGAGGTCAACATTGCAAGCATCTCTCTACCAAAAAAACATTCAGGGTACCACTTGCGAAGGATCTCTCTGGCTGGGGTAGGTTCAGGAGAGAATATAAGCAGAGAAAGCTCTCAAGGCATCCAAGAACACAGGTGCCTCAGCCTGGGTCCCTGCTCCTCTTGGTATATCACATACAGGGCTCAGGCAGTGCCCACTGCCCTCCGTCCCTCAGCCTGACGCTGCCCAAATACTAGAAGCACACAGAGCCAGGCATGTAGCCCTAACACAGACATCAAGGGAGGCCCCATTTTCATACATAGCCCCTTCGACAGTCATCTATTTGAACCCTCCATGTAACAAAAGTGAAATGAACAAAATCAAAGAAAAAAATTCTTCTGTAGGCAGAAAGAGCAAGTATAGAAATCATTCTATTTTAATTTAGCTCATATTCTCCTCCCTGCCACCAACTTCTCCCACATAAAGTGCCTCTGAAACATGGTAACTCCAGGGCATTGTGAGAAAAAGTGCTCTGTGAACACTCTCTTAGGATATCGTAGCTTGGCCAATGTATCACTGTGTCATACAGCACAGGGGAATCATAACAGAGAACCCACAGGAACCCCAGCCTGCCTTCTTTGTGGGTTTTTAAGACTCCCCGCAACACAAACACAGCTCTGAGTGGTGGTCCCAGAGGGTGTCAGAGCCAGGCCTCTGTCTGCAGGCTCTGAACCAGCCACAACATTATCTCAGGGCCCAAGAGCCTCCTCTGTCAGACCCCAGAGGCTATAGAAGCACAAACACACTATTTGAGAATTGAGCCTTATGAATCCCCTGACCCAGCTTTTGTGATTTAGCTTGAACTGCATGGGTATGTCGCGTCTATCATTTACGATCTGACAGCAGGTGTGTATCAAAAATCTCATGATGAAGTCACATGAAAACCAGATCCCCTGCTAGCCCAAAGCTGTCTCTCCCTTCTGAAAGCTGCCTTTACCCGAAGGTGGATGCAGAGCCATCCTCCCCTGGCCACCCAGGTAGAAGGGCATGGTGAGCATGGGATGGACAGAATCAGGTAAAGCAGTGGCCTAAAAGACAGTCTCTCTGCAATTTGTTCTTAAAGGCAAAACCCCAACCACAGGATATGGTGGTTGAATAGCACAGCCAATTAGCTCTATGAGAGCAGCTCCCCACAGGCAGTCAGAGCTCAGAAGATGCCTTCACCAACCCCCAGCCCAGTCTAGGCCGCCAAGCCTGGTCATGTGCCTGCTCTGACCTGGGAGTACCCATACTAAGAGTAGCAAACATAAGAACAGCTTGCTGGTTTAAATCACTGTGTACAGTCTTGCATTTGGACAAACCAGGACCTTCTGACAGTCACAGCTCAGCCACCACAGCTTAGCCAGAGTAGGGCTCCCAGAGGCAGGAGGCAACCAGCTGCATCAGAACAGGATCACATGTGGTGGTCTGCTCCACATCCCAACACAGGAAACTAGGCTACAGGAATTGCCATGACTGCAGAGACAGCTAGTCACCTGTGCTGGACAGGACTACCAGTGAGGACTGGAGTCGTGACACCATGCCTGCGTCCCTCAGCAGCACACGGTTCTCGCCAGCTCATAGAGTCAGCCTGGCCTTGACAGCAGTGAGCTGAGGGCAGGAGGAAGCTTCCCCAATACCCAGAAGGAATAGAAAGCCTTCAGGCTCTCAGTTTCCAGAGACCCTCACTGAAACCTTGGTTCACTAGATTTAGCAGTCCTCTTGACTTGTCAGCTTCTTGCTCTTGAAAATTTGAGCACAATCTCCTCTGGTTGTCATACTGACCTGCCCAAATAATATCCCTTCAGTAAACATTCATTTCACCCCCTGCAAAGGATGCCTGGAAGTCTTGGCACTATGTATTTGTTTCTAGGGGTCATTAAGGTAAATTTATCCTTATATAAGTATAGGTTGACGGCTAAAGTCTTACTAGCCAGCAGCTCCTTGGTGTTTCTAACAGTTGAGCCAAATCAGCACCAGGGTCTTTCCCTTTCCCTCAATCTGAAAGTCTTTATAAGAAGCCTGTTTCCAAAGGGCAAGCAGATTCCTGGGGTCCAGGGACAGCAAGGCTGCTTGAGCCACAAAAGAGAAAGTACTCACATGTATGTGTGTGTGCACAAGCATGGTGCCAACCAAAGGGGGAAAAGTCTCCCAAAATGGTTGGCACAAAAGCCAAGGTGATGGGCTTCACATTGGGCCTGGGGACAGCCCTGACCCTGGTTTCAGGATGCAGCATGCCGTTGTTTATGGGGACTCATCTGGGAAAAGGAGTTTCCAATACAATCTCCACCTGAACTTCGTCTCTGTCTCCTTTACATAAAACATATTCTTAGTCTGGGTTTCTGCACTTGGGTTACTTGCTTTTTTGGGAAACTGAGATAGGGGAAGCTCTAGCTGTGTAATTCAGGAAATGGATAACATGCCAGAAACTTTACAGAGTACACACCATGCATGGAGAACGAGAGAGAACTTTCTTTAGGAAGCTAGTGGCAGGCAGAACCATCCTGGCCCCAGACAACTCAAGGAAGAAAGTAACACTAGCTTTGCTCCCCTCAGGCCACCCCTCCCCGACTGCCCCCAGCAAACCACCTCCAGCCCAGACATAGGCTGGTCCTGCCCCCTCCCTGTGGGCACTGCACAGACACAGGGCAGCTGCCCTTACAGGGAGGCCTCAAGGCTGCTTCCTTTCTTTCTTCTTGTGAAGCCCACAGAGTTGAAAAGCAGACAGTTGATTTATTATTTCCTTGTCACATGATGGACTGAATGGCTTGATTTAGCCTCTCCAAAAAGGACTTATCTTTGTGCCCACGTGGCACAAAAAAAAAAAAAACAAAACAAAAAAAAAAAAACAAAACAACTCCTGGCCCAATGGGCATTTTCCCAGGATGTGAACAGAGACTTTGGAGTGGACAAGAGGGATTCTGGTGGTGTTGAGGCCGCCACTAAGTGGATGGGCACATTCCGAGAGGACTCAGGTGCAGTGGAGGTCAAGCTGGGCAGTGTGAAGGGAAGAGGTAGTTTAAAGCCTTGCCGCCGAGAAGAGCTGCTGGTTCCCTACAAGGCTCCATCCATCTCCCTTCATGAATACGCATAAAAATACGGTCAGTGGATGGCAGCTGGTCTCTGGGGCAATGGGACACAAGAGATGCCACTGTCTGTCTTCCGGCACCTAAGGTACCTTGAAATAAAATCCTCCTTTGCTGTTTTCTCTAGTGGTTCACTCATCAACAGCTTGAAGTTTTCCCTTTCACTGAATAAAGCTTAACTCCATCCAGAGAAAATGAGAAAAAGAAAAAACTATTTAGGAGATAAAATTTAGGCCGTCAAGACTAAGAAGAAAAGTAACAATAAAAACCAAGGCACAATCCTCTAAACAAATTCTCTGGAAGCTCTCAAAGTCCCAACACACCCAGATCCAAGGGGTCCCTGGGCTACCCACACCCAGGGACCTGGCAGCGCCTGCACCGTAAAGTATCTGCGCTTCAGATACTTTCCTGTTTCACTAAGGGAGCCCTTTCCTCCATGTTTAAATAAATCATGAGCCTGAATCACTTACGTTCCTTCCAGCGATGACAGTGCTTCGTCTGCATCCCTAATGAGATTAAAATCCCATTAAATTGGCACGTCAGAATGCCTTCGGAGCTCACCTCAGGACTCCTGCAGCAGCAGCGGCCGCCTGGATTCCTGGAATTATGCTGAGCCAGCACTGGTGGGGCAATGGGCTCCACGGAACTGGCAGTGTCTTCACAGTGTGGTGTCAACCTACTTTTTCTCTCATTCTCAGCTCAGGGAACATGCACTGAGGACGCGGGTGCTCTGCAAAGGCACTGAGGCCACAGCAGCACGGGCCACACCCTCAGTCTCTCCAGAGCAGCATTTATAGGCTTGTGAGAAAGCCGGTGTGAAAAAATATGCACTCACATTTGTGATCAGGAGAGAGAGGGTGGACAGAGAGTATGTGTGTTTGTGCACAAGCACACACAGCAAAGGGTAAAGGGTATATACCATTGGTTGCAGCAAGAAAATAAAGATGTTCTCTCCCTTCCTACCACTATGCCTCGATTCACTGGCCTGGAGCAGGGATAATTAAAGAGACAAGAAGAAAAACCAATTTAGTTGGCTTATTTCTCTGAAAACCTCTGCTATTAAAAGCAGAAGCAACAGGCAGCTTGCTCCATGTTATTATGTTCATTAAATCAGTAAGGCGCACCCCAGCTGGGATTCTGGACCCAGCCACAGACAGTACTTACTGAAAGCTACTATGAGGGCCTTCTACACTTCTGATCATTCCTTTGCTTAAAACAACTCAGAAAGTTCTCTCCAACAGTTTCTAAAAGTTGACCAAATTCTTAGGTACATCTCATTTGACATCTCATATTTATAGAGGTTATGGCATGTCTGATAAGAACTGTCGAGTTTATTTTGATAGGTATTTGCTAATTTTGTATCTTCTGTGGCTGATGATTTTCTAGTTAGTTGACTAGAAATTCTAAATGTGTTCACAGCCTCACAGATATTTATACTGACTACTAACATGAAAACAACCCGGAGATTCATTGCTAATGGCAAACTTGACAAAAATTAATATGCCCAATGCCCTCTGTTCTTAGAACAGCTTTACCCAAGTTTCATTCAATAAATGAGAAGCTGTCTACTGGGATCCTGGTATGGTGACCTCACTGAGAAACACCAAAATGGAATGAACACACCATTCTTGGCCTCAACTTGCTGCCTACATTTGATAAGGTAAGAGAAACCCCACACACGAAGAAAGAACTACATGTGTGCACACATACATAATGGCACAGGCACGCCGGCCTCTCCTTTAGCCTTGTGAGGACTGTGAGCTTGCACAACTCCTCATAAAGAACCCTCCTCTCCTGCTTAGGTCACAACTCTGACTCAGGGTCAAAAGTGCCATCTAAGCTCTGATGTAAATGATACTTACAGAGCCCCACACGGATGTTCAATATCCTTCTGGAGCACTTTTCTGGATTTTGAGACCAGAATGGGGTATGTGGTGAGTGCCGCCTGGCTGGGCCTGACCACGAGAATTATGACACAGAGAGAAAATACTGCCCTGGAGAGGCAGTGCCTCCCAAATCCCAGAGGAGACCCAATCCATTCGCTGAAGCTGAATGTCCCTGAACCCCTGCCATGTACCTGGCAAAGTCCTGGAAATCTAAGCTTCCATCATAGAAGAGGCTCCATCTCACAGGAGAAGCAGCACATAAATAGACAATCACACACTGGGGGGTGGGGGGAGGGGTGCTGCTGAGACAGGGAGAAGCAAATCCCAGAAGAAAAGAGACAAAGACAATGATTATTGACCTGGCCTTCTTCTCATGGGGTCAAGGAATAGGTCATGACTTCTCTACCTGTGCCCTTACCTATTAATCAGAGTTTAAGGTGCAGTCTTGCTAAAGCCTCATTCTAGATGGAAATGGGCACTGTCACTCATGGTGTCCAGAGATTGTTAACGCGGCTACACTGAGACACACATTTTGCTACCATCACAGCAAGTTTATTGCCGTGGTGACAGTGAGACCCATAACAGCATCTGCTGGGCTCAAGCCATGGAGGGGAAGCAACAAGACTTTTTAATATTAGAAACAAGGACTAACAATTCTAGATCAGTGCACAATCAGTGCACTTCTTACAATTTGACTTCTAGGGTCCTAACATAAAGAAACTAGATCCCAAAGATTAGAGATGGGGAATTTTTGAAGTATGCCCATATTCAAGTGGAGATCAAAGAAGCCAAACTGAAGAGCTCTGGACTGACAGTGAACTATGGATGAACAAAAAAAGTTCCTTTTAAAAGGGCCGTATTGAAGATTATGATTCTGACTTTGAGGAACTATGGTGATTGGCTATAGAAGGAATCACACATAAAATTCCTTAAATAAAAATGTATTGGTTTAAAAAAAAAGATTCAGTCTTACTAAACACAGCTGTGCATTAGACCAATGCAGAGGCAAAGCTGAACAAGGCTGTGGCATTTACATACAACATGTTATTCACAGTTGCGAGTGCTTTACCCTATTCATTCATTTAACCCACCCAATGGCCCACTGAGGAAGGAACCACCCACACTGTACAGATGAGGAAAGTAAGGCACAGAGAGGGCAAGTAACTTCCCCTGGATTGTGCAGGTAGAACACTGCAGCACTGGCCCCTGGCTCTGTGCTCTATACCATTATGCTGCTATGTGTTAAAACTAGAAAACAGGGGCGCCTGGGTGGCGCAGTCGGTTAAGCGTCCGACTTCAGCCAGGTCACGATCTCGCGGTCCGTGAGTTCGAGCCCCGCGTCAGGCTCTGGGCTGATGGCTCGGAGCCTGGAGCCTGTTTCCGATTCTGTGTCTCCCTCTCTCTCTGCCCCTCCCCCGTTCATGCTCTGTCTCTCTCTGTCCCAAAAATAAATAAAAAACGTTGAAAAAAAAAAATTAAAAAAAAAAAAAAAAAAAAACTAGAAAACAAATCAACTGTCTCAGGTCAGAGATATGAGGTACTACAGTGAGGGTAGGGAAGGCTATAAAATGTAAGCAGAAGAAAAATTTTATTTCTTTCGTGTGTTCTGTAAAGTACCTTTGCTGGGAGGGTCAGGGAGGCAGTCATGCTGGCTTCCATTTGCCCAGGAGCATTCTTATGCAAGTCAGAAAAGGCATCCCTTTCTCAAGACAAATCTAGGATAACTGGAATGTGAACAGTTGCCCGCCCCCCCACTCCAAGTTGTGCAGTGCACAAGCTGCACAACATCATAGGGCAGATCTAGGAACTGTTAAGACAGAAATTAAACAATATAATAGTTTTAGAATGAAGAAAATGCATCATAAGAAAAAATGCTCATATACGTATTCCCTAGTCTCTACTTCCTGAATATTTCCTTAAATTATGTATTATATATCTTTATATGTCAACCTATATAGCAACATTTGCCTCTAAATAAAAGAGAAATCATGATCTCTATTTGATCTGGTGGTTTTATAACCACCTGTTCTATGTCCTATTTTCCAAACAGTCCTTTCCAAAATGACACATATACAACTAAGTTTTATCAAAACTCTAAGCACAGCCCCAAGTGCAATCTAAACCAAGAGACTACTAAATTAAGTGAGAAAAATCAGAATATGCTGCTTTAAAATCGTGGCTGTAACATGAAAACCATGAACGTAGGCAATGCGACTATGCTGCCTATGTGACAAAATGAACAGCACTGGGAACTGTCAGCGTTGGGCAACAAGGAAAGCCCTCACCAGCCCGTTTTGGAGCAACACACACCCTCCCGAGGCCAACTCCACACAGCCAGTCCCGGGGCCCTGCTTCCTGAATATTTCCACCTCCAGCAGGAACGATTTGTGTTAGGGGGCAAAAAAAAATAATCAAAGAAGGAAATTAAGCAAGTTAAGCACATTTAAAGGCTAGAGATGTGGGCATGAATCCAAACCAATGAATTTTACTTTCTGAAATTTGTGAAGAAGAGGGTGACCAACTAGCTTCCAACTTGCCTGGTATGTTCCCAGGGTTTAGCACCCATGTCCCAGGAAATTCCTCAGGTCCAGGCAAACTGGGACAGTGAGGCATCTCTAAAGAAGATAAAACTGAAGCCTTTCAAGAAGACAAAGCACTTGTGGGGATGAGGAAATCATTTCATTCGTAAACATCAAATTCAATAAATTTGGAGAGTTTGCACTTATCTACTCCTCTGAAAAAATAAACTCTGGTTCTGTTGGACCCTGTAAAAGTTCTAGATTAAGCCCAAACAGTCTTTTTTTTGTTATAATGGTGAAATATTTATCTTGTGTTTGGGGTATCTTGCGTTTGGGGAGTATTTTTGCTTTAAATAAGCAAAACATGGGGAAGAGAACTCAAAGTCTAGAATATTTTTTAAGTTTATTTATTTTTGAGAGAGAGATCAAGCGAGCAAGGGAGGGGCAGAGAAAGAGAAAGAGAATCTCGAGCAGGCTCTCCACTGATAGCCCCGAAATGGGGCTCAAGCCATGAGATCATGTGATCATGACCTAAGCCAAAATCAAGAGTCAGACACTTGACAGACTGAGCCACCCAGGAGCCCCTCAAAGTCTAAAATCTTAATATCCATCCTTTTATACATCAATGTATTTTTTTCAAAATATTTAGAAACTTTGTACTTTTCTGAGTATATCAAATTGTCTTAAAAGATAATTTTAGGAAGAAAACCAAGTTATGTAGAGTACAATATGTATATTACTAAATACACAAGGTTAATATAGAGAATCTAAAAAGAGAATTTCAAAAAGAGTTGCACTTATTTAAGTTTATTACAAGTAACTGATTTGAGTTTTTGTCCCACCTAACCAATACTAATTTCCCCTTGGGTCTTTAATATTCCTAAAAATCCTAAATCTCCATGTAGGCAGCTTTTTAAAATAGCTGATTACTAAGTTATAACAGATACAGAAGTTAAATTACTAAGTTTTAGGAGTTTGATTCTAGTTCCTCCTTTGAGATAAATAACTTTTCTGTATTTACTTCACACTGTAATGTTTTCCAAATTTAGCCCAGAAAACATGCCATTATTATTATTTTGTTGATCTTGTTTATTAAAAGAATTTCTATTGATCCAAAATTAGCACAGATAACTATCAAAGAATTAGTATCCAGACTATATAAAGAACTCCTACCAGCAATATAAAAGACCAACATCCTAAAGAAATACAGGAAGTAGGTACTATGGTGGGTTGTGTAATAATGTCCTCCAACAGGATTCATGTCTCCCTGGATCCAGGCCCTTGGAAAATTCTCTTCCAAACTGAACTTAGCCTTGGTGGCTTGCTTTGGCCAATGAGACAGCAACACTACAATGCAAGCAGATGTTTAAAAAGTGCACAATGGCATCTGCCCCCTCTTGCTGTTTATTAGAACCTATCATTCACCGCATGAAAAGCCCAACTCAGCCTTCTGCAGGATAAGAAACCACATGGAGAGTCCCCAGACATTCCTGCTATGCTGGTAATCTCAACCAACACACGGGATTGTTGGCTAAATGAAATGGATGTTATTTTAAGGTTCTACATTCTGGGGGTGTTTGTTATGCAGTAAATGCTAACTAATATGGGAAGACATATACAAAAGATGTTCATTCTCACTGATCATCAGGAAAATGCACACACTGAAATACCGTTTCATACCCACTAGACTGGCAAAAATTAGTAACCTGAGAATACCAAGTGTTGTTGAAAACATGGAACACCAGTAACTGTCACCTCTCGCTTCTGGGAACATAAACTGGCACAATCTTCTTGACAAAAAATTATTTGGTATTATCTATCATTGATAAAAATGCATGGACTCTATAGCCTAGCAATTCTGCTACTAGGGATATTTCTACAGAAATCCTTGCATGTGTGCATTAGGAGGTAAATATAAGTATGCTTATGTCAGTACTGGCCATAATGGCACCCAACAACTCAAATGCTATCAATGGTAGAATGGGTGCATGAATTGTATTCTTCATACAATGGAATTATATGTAGCAGTGAATAGGAATAATCTATGGCAACATATATCTAAACCACAGTGCTTAAAAGTAGTCACAAAATAGGTACCGTATGAATCCATATGTACAAAATTAACCAATAGGTAAAATTAAACTATACCTAGTTGAGGGATGGATGCAAACACACATTGTCATTAACACCATTTAGGACAGTGGTTACCTCTGGGGCAGAAGGGGCAAAATGAGACCTCTGGGTTGTATGATACTCCACTTGGTTCTGGTTGCTGAGTACATGAGTGTTCATTTTAGTATCATCTGAGAAGTTGTGCACATGTTTTTTCATTTATCATAAAATATCTTTATTTTGCCTTCATTTTTGACACATATGATATATGACATATAGACATAAACCATCCATCAGGTGATTTGGTGGTTTCTGATACAGTCACAGATATGCGTCACCATCACCACAGGCAATTTTAGAACATTTTTCATCATCTCAAAAAGAATCCCTATACCCTGTAACTTCCCAACCCTCATCCCAAGCCCTAAGAAACCAGTAGTTTACTTTCTGTCCCTAATCTAGATACTTCACACAAACAGGATAATATAATATAGTCTTCTGCAACTGGTTTCTTTTCACTTAGCATAATGTTTAGATGTTCTTTTGTTCCATGCTATATTTCACAATTAAAAACATTTTCAATACCTACAAGGAATAATGAAAAGCTCAGTTTGCTAATATGAAAAATAAGAGCACACCAAGAAGGGCAGCTTGGAGGAAGCACTGTCTGAACAGCCAGTCTGTCAGAATGGATGTGCCAGCACACTCGTGCACAAGTTTACAAAGGGAAGAGGGTGCCGGGCACACCTGGACCAGGACTGGCAACCCTGAAGCATGACTATCCTGCACCTGTCTAATCGGGAAGAGGCTGGTTCTGCACAGAACCATTCCTAACACTGACACCCCCAGAAGTGTCCCTGTGGGAAGGGACAGGGCGGTGACATGGTGGGTGGTAAGCTGCAGAGGTCATCTGGGAGCTCAGTCTGCCCTGCAAGGTCACTGGTGTTACCTAGCAAGTACACTTATTTGGAGACTAATGGAGGGTATGGGGAGGGGGCTGTGGAGCTTCTGTGGGAGAGAGCTTCTGAAGCTCTCCAAAGCCATCCTTAGCACACCATTGGCTACTGGAATTGAAAGGAACAACCTCCACACTTAAACCTGGGTGCACCGGTTTGTGGGTGTGACCTCATTCTGATCTCTGTCTCACTGCTCACTCAGCCTCTGCAAACCCAAATTTAAGTCTATGCCTCTGGAAAATATCCATACACTCATATTTGAAACCCCCATCACTAAATATGAGAAAATGAAAAATTAAAGCAGTACTACTGTTGAATGCAGTTGTGATTCCAGGTAATGTGTCACATTATCTTAAACAGTGGGAAGTCTAACTAGAAAGAAGTTAACCAACTCCCTGTAATGCAGGTCCTCCTCTCCCACTGAGCACCCTTCCTCACTCACAGTCTTGTGGCAGTGTTCCCCTGGAGCGAGAAGTCAGGGAGGATTGGGACATCCACCTGACACCAATGTCCTCTCCCTCAAGCACTTGTCACACACATTCATCACATGGAACAGGCCTCCCAGCACTGCTCATCACCACAATGCAAAGTTGAAGACCAGAGCCCAGGGTGAATGTTCACAGCTCACCCCAGAACACCCCAGAGGCGATTCCAGGTTTATATATCACCTCCACTCTCACATCCTCACTGCCTCCCTGGTCATCTATGTGAAAGCATCCAGCTTTAAGACAAGTCAAAGTAATGCCACCTGTCACGTTATGCTGTACAATGTCAGGTGAGACCCTTGCAGGCTGATGGGGAAGGAAGAGAGGAGGGCACCATGGATGTGGGACATCTATACATACCATCCACCCAACCAGCCATGTTATTCTTTGGTCTACTCCCCCTCACAACCACCCTGCAAAGTAGGCACCATCTCACTTTTCAGATGAGGAAACAGAAGCTCAAAGAAGTAAAGTAGCTGGCTCAGTGTTATCCCAGCCGGAGGTAGAAAATGGATTTGAACGTAGGTGTCCTGATTTCAAAACTGCCTCAACACACTTTTGGTGAAGAAGCCACTTTGTGAATCAGCAACTTACATTACAGGAAGATATTTTTTGTTCCTTCAAAAGATTTCCTGAGCCCAGTAAGTAATGCCCAGTATTATGTTAGGTGTTCTAGATTCCAAGTCCAAGACTCTTCAACCTCAGGGAGTTTACAAACTCCATAAAAGATGTTAAGGGTCCCTTGAGGCAATTTCAGCTGGAAAATCTGAAGTCCAAGGAAATACAGCAAAAACAATGATTTATGATGAATTTCCTGAGTTGTAATTATTAGGATATTTACTGCAGCCAACTTCTTAAGAAAATCTTAATGATTCTCGTCTCAGTTCAAGGGATAAAAAGCAAACATGAAAAAAGAAAAAACATGAAGATAATTTATAGATACTCTTAAATTTGTCTTCTTCAAAGCCCAATTCACTATAATAACAAGTCAGGTTAGAAGTGTGGCTTGTCCAAAGAAAATAAAAATTAATTTACTTTTAATTTCCAGTTGACATTTGGAAAGGAAAATGACCAATTCACATAGGAAGGACTGTGTACAAGTTACCTAGTCAGACTCTCAGGGTCTGCACATCCAGACTTAAATAACCACAAGGAAACAAAAATTACATCTGAGCACCCAGAGGGGAGTCAAGTGATGGTGGAGGCCAATGCTGGCCATCTGTTGAGGACAGAAAAAAGTGACTACAGGCATGGGCCTCACTCTGACCATGGCTCTGCTCCCATCTTTAAATCTGAAAACCTCAGAGTAGCAACCAGCTGACCCTCAGAGAGACAGGGTCTGTGGTGCTATAGGAGCATGGAGACCATGAAGTATACAGACGTGCCTGGGCAATGGGAGCTTTCTGCAAGAGGCACCAGAGACCCTCCTTCTGCTCTGCTGACAGCTGGGCAGAGGAGTCCCCTGGCAGTGGGTCCCCCCAGAAGAAGGCTGCCCAGAACAATATGACTGAACATTTCCAGGGGATGCTGTATAACATCAAGAAGAGCAAGAATTCTTCTCACCTCCTTAGTGACACCAGGCACCAAGGGCAAGCCCAAGTCCAACTGCTTCAACTGTCACACCATACAGAATGAGACCCCACTGGTGACAGGCCACAGTGTGAAAGATGTGTGAGACCTCACCTGGCTTCAGCAAAGAGGGCTGTTCTCAGCACCAGCATCAACCCCCCTCCCCCAGCATGCCAGTAACAGGGAGGGACTTGTCCAGGGCTACAGGCTGATTCAAGGGCCCGGACATCAGGGCTTTTTGCACATCTTTGACTTCAGGTTCTTGAGGCTGTGATTTCTAGGGCTACAGATAATACCATTCCCAGATTTCCTCCCTGAATCTTCCTAACAGAAATTCTGATAAGATCTTCTCTTATACCTGGCATTTTGGGGTTTCCCCTCATTCTGCCAGTTTATTCCCAGAGGAATTAGTAGGTAGAACAGCTCTCATCTTAAAAATATAGTTCCACACAGCTTAGGGCCCTATAAATTTAATCTGCAATCTCACATTTGGCATTTGTTTTGGGGTATTTCCAACACATCAGGAACACAGAATTGCATTCATAGATGGAAACTAGTACCAATGGCTTTGCCTAAAGACTTAATATAGTATTTATTTTCTTAATACTACCAGAGGTTTATATATTATGACAAATCAGCTGTATGCCACTTTGCTGGGCTGTTCCTAAATGCAAAATGTGCACATTTTCCTGAGAAAGCTTTTGCATAATCCTCTGTTGTGATTCATGTGCGCTTCCTAAATGTTTTATGCCCCCCTTTACATTTTATCTCTAGCTCAGATTAGAATCTATCGTTTTGCAGTCCATAAATAGTATATCCTTCAAACAGTACAAGGAAAACAGAAAAATAGCTAAAGAGGATTCACCCAATTTTCAGTTAAAGGAAACTATTGTTTCCATTAGAATTAAAGGCAGCCTAGGACCAACAGAATAGAAAATAACCACTCTACAATTATCCATTGCAGTGTTTAATGATCATTGCTGGAAATGGAAGCTTTTGCATATGAACAAATGAGGTGGGCAAGGGGCAAACAGAAATACCAACCACCCATGGCTGTTATGCTGTGTAGGTATTTGGTACCAATTTGACTGCAGTTCCAATCCTTTACTCACTTGCTCACTCATCCATCGCTCACTCACTCAATCACCCAGTCACTCACTCACCCATTCACTCATTCACTCATCCACTCACTCACTCACTCACTCACTCACTCAGTCACTCACTCACCCATTCACACACTCATCCATCCACTCACTCACTTGGTCACTTATGTATTCAATCACTCATGATTTACTCACTCATCCATTCACTCATTCACTCACTCGCTAACTCATTTATTCACAGATCCATTCACTCATCCATTCAACATTTCTCAAATGCCTCATAGGTTCATTGAACTGTGACAAGGCTAAGTTTCATAGGCAAGATGAAGATGGAAAATAAACAGTCATTGCCCCCAAGTGATCTATAGCTAATAAGGAGCCAGGCACACATGGCTAAAACACAATGAACAACAACAACAAAAAGTCACATGAAAAGTTACAAACAAGGTGCTATGGGAATACAGAAGGGCAATTAATTCTAACCAGTTCACTGTTGGAATCTGAAGTCAGTTTAATGGAAGAGATGGCATTTAAATTAGCTCCTTACAATTATGATTTTTATCTGAAAAGTGGGACAACAGGAAGGATGTAGCAAGCTCATCACACATTCTAGCTCCTCAATTCAGTTCCTGTGGGCTTCCACCTTCTCCTTTCCACTGGGACCATCCTTATGAAACTGCAACATGCAGTGACCACTCTTTGTGTCTTCATCTCATTCTTTCACATGTGACCACTCTTCCCTTCCCAGCCACATTCCTCTCCTGACTGGGGTGAGTCTACCTCCTCCTGGCTTTTCTCTTGATCCAGTGGCTGTTTCCTGAATGCCCTCCCACATCAACATGTTGAAGTGTAACAAATTCTGCCTGTATTTGTACCATTCTCTCTAATGACTCTCTAGCCCGTGGCTTTAAATACTGTCTCTGTGAAAGATGATAAGTTATAGCACAAAGAGGTGTGAGGCTGAGAGTGAGAAAAGGGGTCCTTTAACGATGATGGAACAATAGGTGTAGATCAGGAGTGTCCTAGGAAAACAGGAACACGTTATCGCTCTTTCTAAATGCCATTGATTGACTCCAACAATCTGTCTTTAGCTTGTATAACCCACTGACTACTTGACATCTCTCTTTTGATGCCTAACAGGTACCTTCAATTTCACAGGTTCCAATTAGAAATCTTTATACTCCCTTTGGATATTTGGCAGTCTTTGCAACTTTGGTAAATAATATTAATACTCATCCAGTTGCTGAAGCCAAAACTCTAGGAATTATCCTTGATTCACCTCCCCTCATGCCAAATATCCAATGCATCAAGACCTGTTGATCATTCTTCCAAACAAACCCTATGTATGTCCTTTTATTTTCATGTCTACTACGACAACCTAGTCTAAATCATTATCATTTCTTGCCTGTGATACTGTAATCACCTATACCTGGTCATCTGCCTCCCAACTTGGCTTCCTCAATCTTTTCCCTTAGCAGCAGCCAGCAAGATCTTTCTAAAGCAAACCAGATCGCACATTGTTGTGATTAAAGCCTTTCCATGACTTCCCAGTGCACTGAGAACATGATCCAAACTCCTTCCCTGGACTGTACAACCATTCAGACTTCTGTGTGGTTTCTGAAAATGCCAAGGTCATCCCTACCTTAGCATCCTGGCACCAGGTGTCCCTACTCCACAATCTTTGATCTTTGCCTAGCTGGCTCCTTGTCATCACTCAGATTTTCAGACATTGGCTGAGACTGAATCCCTTCAAGGATGTTCCCCAGCACCAAACATGCAAGTCATCATTTTGTCATTCTCCACTCTCCTTTCCTATAGTATTAACTATCTGCATGTCGTCTGTCCCACATCTAGTTTTTTTTTCCCCTACAATTCAAATATAATTAACAATGTTATATTAGCTTAAGGCATACAATATAGTGATTCCACAATTCTGTGTATCACTCAGTACTCACCAAGATAAGTGTACCCTTAATCCCCTTCACCTATTTAACCCATTCCCCCCACCTCTCCTCTGGTAACCACCAGTTTGTTCTCTATAGTTAAGAGTCTGTTTTTGGTTTGTGTCTTTTTTGATTTATTCCTTTGTTTCTTAAATTTCACATGTGAGTGAAATCATATGGTATTTGCCTTTGACTGACTTATTTCACTTAGCATTATACCTTCTAGATCCATCCATGTTGTTGCAAATAGCAAGATTTCATTATTTTTCATGACTAAATAGCATCCCTGTGTGTGTGTGTGTGTGTGTGTGTGTGTGTGTGTGTGTACTTATATATCACATCTTCTTTATCCATTCATCCATATATGGATACTTGAGTTGCTTCCATATCTTGGCTATTGTAAATAATGTTGCAGTATACATGGGAGTGTATATATCCTTTCAAACTAGTGTTTGCATTTTCTTTGGATAGAATTACTTCTAATTCTATTCTAATTTTTTAGGAAAACTTCACGCTATTTTCCACAGTGGCTTCACCAATTTGCATTCCTACCACAAGGGCTTCTTTTTCTACAAATCCTTAACAACAGTTATGATTTCTTGTTTTTTTTTTTTATTTTAACCATTCTGATAGGTGTAAAGGGATATCTCACTGAGTTTTTAATTTGCATTTCCCTGATGATTAGTGATGTTGAGCATCTTTTCATGTGTCTGTTGACCATCTGTATGTCTTCTTCAGAAAAATGTCGATTCAGGTCCTCTGTCATTTTTTTTAATTGGATTATTTTGGGGGGGTGTTGGTGTTCAGTTGTGAAAGTTCTTTACATATTTTGGATATTAACCCTTTAACAGATATATCATTTGAAAATATCTTATCCCATTCAGTAGGCTGCCTTTTTGTTTTCTTGATGATTTCCTTCACCATGAAGAATCCCAAAATTTGTAAGATCCTGAACAGCCAATGCAATCTTGAGAAAGAAGAGCAAAGCTGAAAGTATCAGAGTCCCAGATTTCAAGATACACTACAAAGCTATAGTACTCAAAACAGTATGGTACTGGCACAAAAATACACCCTGAGCTGAATGAAACAGAATAGAGAGCCCAGAAATAAACCCATGCTTTTGTGGTCAATTAATCTATGACAAAGGAGGAAAGACTATACAATTGGGTGAAAAGATAGTCTCTTCAACAGATGATGCTGGTAAAATATGACAGCTACATGCAAAAAAATGAAACTACACCACTTCTTACACCACACACAAAAATAAACTCAAAAAGGATAAAAGACCTCAATGTGAGACTGAAAGCCATAAAAATCCTAGAAGACCATGCAGGCAGTAATCACTCTGACATCAGCTGTAGACATATTTTCCTAGAAAAAAGGAAAAATTAAACTACTGGGATAAACCAAAATAAAAAGCTTCACCACATCTGGGTTATTTTTTATTAATGTTTCATGTTTGTCGACCTCCCCCACTGGAATATAAACCTTGTGAGAATAGGGACATTTTCTTTGTGATGCATGGAGTAACAACAGCATCCAGCAGGCCCTTTGTACTTGCTGGTAACTGGGTGAATGGAAAGGGACAGAGCACAAGATAGCTCATAGGTTCCAAGTGTACCACAAGAGCCATGAGGAGCCATGATGGGCACATGATTCTGGCTCTACCCACACCCTGCCAGCTTTTGAGGGTGGCCTTGGGCCTCTGGGCTGGCAGTCCCTAACTAGCACTGGTGCCCATGCATCCCCAAGAAGCTTCCATCAGCCCTCACTAGACACCTGTAGGAGGTGATAACCTTCTTCCAAATACTCTTCCTGAAATACAATGTCTTACCTCTTCTCTCATGGTTATAGCTTGGCTCTGACTGGGTAACTAGACCATCATCACACAGGTATACAAACAGTCCACATTTTCCTTGTAATAAATCATGACTCTCTGAACCCAGTTTCTATAGCAGGACCATATACTGAGAATCACAGAACCATGTCATAAAAGTCTGACCCAGCCTCACACAGGGACAGGATTCCCTTTCGCTGTAATTCCTGATTTCCTAATGCTGTCCTGTAAAATTTTCTGATGCCTGTTCCCTCTCTGAGACCAGACAATGTGAAGCAGAGACAAAGCCACTACTGACCTCTATGAGCCGCAGAGTCAGAGCCACAATAAGTACACTGCATCCCTGTCTGAGGGCAACAATGATGAAAGAAGATGAGCCCCCAGGTTTGGTCTCAATGACTGAGCAACAGAGTAGGGAATAAGGGCTTGAGAAACATGTCCTGACTGCATGCCCAAGCTGGCCACTGATGTGGATTATACCAGTTTCTTCTTCATTATAAGGGAGGCACAACCCCAGCGGGTGAAGTCAAGACAGGAGGTTGATTTAGGTTGATCAAATTCTCAGCTAGACCAGCACCAAGACAAGGTGGCTGGTGCAAAAACAGACTTCCTCACTTGGAGTTATTTTCACTCACTGCTGTTTTCCCAGTGCCTAGTACTGGGGATCTGTAGGTCTAGTGGTGTTGCTGGTATCCAAGAGTCAGGACCCCAGAAACTTATACGCACCATGCACGTGATTCCCCAAAGTACAGCAAGACACCAGATAGAAGAGGGGTTCCCAGCCTTGCTTCCAGCAGACTCACTGGGGGACTTAAAGACCCCTCAAATCCAGCTTCCACCAAACCAAAGACACCAAAATCACTGGGATGGAACTCAGGCCTGGGATTTCTGAAGCTCTCTCAGGTAAATTCAATGTTCTGCCAAGGTTGAGAAGTCTGGGAGAAAGGGATATACAAGACAGGACAGCAACACAGAGGAAACAGGAACTGATTCTGCCTAGAACAGATTATGACCAGAGGGAATGGAAGGAAAGAGAATTGATGTTAAAAGGAAAGAGACTAATGAACACTGGTGTTCAGACCCAAGCAGAATATAAAAACATCTGACAAGACTAGAGATACACACACACACACAGATAAAAGAAAGCTGGAAGATACCAAAGCCTAAGGTGAGTATCAGAGGATGGGGCAGAGTACTGATAAATACTACAGACAGAGAGTGTGGCCACATGGGCCACAGATGTGATGAAACAAGATGGGTAAAAACCTGAGCTCTGAGGTATACCTGTGAGGTGAGGAAGGAGAGGGAGGAAAAACATTTTTTAAATCTGAGTTTCTGATTTAAAAAATTGTTATGCAAACTCATTGTAAGAATTTTCAAAAGATAAAAAGGAAAAAAAAAGACAATCCTTCTGCATAGCAGAGGAAATCAACAAAATGAAGAGGCAAGTTAATGGGAGAAAATATTTGCAAATCATGTATCTGATAAGGAGTTAATATCTGAAATATATAAGGAACTCATGCAACTCAATAACAACTGTGTGTGTGTGTGTGTGTGTGTGTGTGTACACACACACACACACACACACAATTAAAAAATGGTCAGAGGATGTGACTAGACATTTTTTTCAAAGAAGAAATACAAATGGCCAACAGGTCCAACGAAAAGCCCTCAACATCATTCATCATCAGGAAAATGCAAATCTAAACATAATGAGATACCACCTCACTCCTGTTAGAATAGAAGTATCAAAAAGAAAAGAGACAACAAGTTCTAGTGAGGATATGGAGAAAGGAGAACCCTCTCATACTGTTGGTGGGAATCAAAACGGTGCAGCCACTGTGGAAAACAGTATGGAGATTCCTTTAAAAAATAAAAATAGAACTACCTACAATCCAGGAATTCCATTTCTGGGTATATATTCAAAGGAAATGAAATAACTATGTCAAAGAGATATCTGCACTCCATATTTACTGCAGCATTATTCACAATAGCCAAGATATGGAATCAACCTAAATGTCTATAAACAGATAAGTGGATAAAGATGATAATGATATACATACAATGCGATACTATTCAGCCATGAGAAAGAAGGAAATTCTGTTGTTTTTCACAACACAGATGAATCTTGTGGACACTCTGCCAAGTGAAATAAGCCAGACAGAGGGGATGCACCTGGCTGGCTCAACTGGTAGCATGCAACACTTGATCTCAGGGTTGTAAGTTCAAGCCCCATGTTGGGTGTAGAGAGTACTTATGGAAAGAGCCTAAATGTCCATCAACTGATGAATGGATAAAGAAGATGTGGTTTATATGTACAATGGAATACTACTTGGCAATGAGAAAGAATGAAATGTGGCCATTTGTAGCAGCATGGATGGAACTGGAGAGTATTATGCTAAGTGAAATAAGTCAGTCAGAGAAGGACAGATACCATATGTTTTCACTCTTATGTGGATCCTGAGAAACTTAACAGAAGACCAAGGGGGAGAGAAAGGGGGAGGGGAAAGCTACAGAGAGGGAAGGAGGCAAACCATAGGAGACTCTTAAATACTGGGGACAAACTGAGGGTTGATGGGGGGTGAGGGAGAGGGGAAAGTGGGTGATGGGCATTGAGGAGGGCACCTGTTGGGATGAGCACTGGGTGTTGTATGGAAACCAATTTGACAATAAATTTATATATATATATATATATATATATATATATATAAATTTATTTTATATAAAATTTTTATATAATTTTTAAATTTTAAATATAAAATTTAAAATTTTATATTTATATTACAATATAAATTTTAAATATAAAAATAAAAATTTATATTTTATATAAAATAAAAATAAAGTAAAATCTTTAAAAACTATGTTAAAAAAAAAAGCCTGACAGAGAAAGACAAATACAGCATATCATTTATATGTGGAATCTTAAAAGTCAAATACATAGAAACAGCAGAAAAGTGGTTGCCGGGGCTGGGGAAGTGGAGGAAACAGGCAGAGGTCAGTTAAAGGATACAACCTTTCAGCTATATGGTGAATAATGTCTCCATATTTAATACATAATAACATGGTGACTATAGTTGATTGCACCGTATTGTATAACTGCAATTTGCTAAGGGAACAGAAGCTAAACGTTCTCAGAAATGATAAATATGTGAAGTGATGGATGTGTTAATTAACTAGATAGGGGAATCCTTTTCACAGAAAAAAAATTTTAGATAAAGAAATAAATTTATCAAAAAAGATACTCCTAAAATACTCCCAAAGATACTCCTTCCAGTCTTTTTTCCCCCATACATACACCTGGCACTGACAAAAGGGGGGAGGATCACACCACATAAAAAATTTTGTATCTTTTTTTGTACTTTAAATGTTCCAATATCCTTCCATTCTTTATAATGGCTTTGTCATTGTGACAAAGTTCTTCACGAATGTATAAATGAAACACTGTCGCTGTTGTTTTGTTTGCTTTTTGGTTAGATTCACAGGCTGGAATTTCCAGATCAAAGATAATCTGTGCCTTTTCTAGATTTAGACAAACTGCTTTTCAGAGTTTGCTTTCCAACTTGAGAAAGTGCAAGCTTATCCCATTCTTTTCATCATTGCATATTAACTAATTTTATCAATCTGGTAGTCAATGAGGCCTCTCATTCCTAGATTTTATCTCTAAGGTCCCTTATTTTAAATATGTATTTTAGTAATTCTTCTGATGCTAGAGGTGAGATCGCGTCCCCAATTCAGCAGGTGCCCTTAGGAGTCCAGAAGGCGCTGTGGTCTTGCAACATGAGAAAAAAGCCTCTAGGGTTTCAGGGAAGTGAAGGACAGCAGGAGAAAAGATGAATAAGTTTGGAGGTGGAGAGATGAAAGGCAAAAGCGTTCCCATCTGTGGGCCTCCTGGGTTTGTAGGATAATCCGTCATGCCAGCAGCAGGGGAGACTGGAGACATGGAAGGTTTGAAACCACGGCAGTGAAGGACCTATTTATCAATAAGCTAAAGTACTGGATGTAGTCTACCCCAGGGAGCTCTCCACGGATAAAACAGAATGAGGCCAGTGAGTGCAACCCTGATTTTGCTTGCAATGAAACTGAGGCATGCAGGTGTGAAGCGGCAAACCCAGTGCTCTTCCCCAGGAAGTGACCACGTCAGTGGAAAATCCACAGGTGCAGCCCTTCCACCATGTAATATAACAGCCCTGACTCGAATAAGCAAATTAAGAACAGGAATCTGGGCCAGAGGCTGGCAGCCCCTGAGGGACCAAGTGATTTATCCACCTTATTAGCCAGCAAGCCCTCGGAGAACAACCTGGCATCCTGCTTGCGAACAGCACTGCTAACCAGAGAACATTTCCGAAGTAAGTAATCACGGCCAGGCTCCCGGTGACCGAAAACCTCCTCACACCCTTCAGCACACACTTTTCTAAGCCTCAAAAGGAAAACCATCAGAAATTCTGGAAGACGCTGTGAGAGGCCATCGCTTAGTTATGGACGTCTGGTGACGACAGGCAGGAAATTCTCCACCACAGATTCGCAACCGTCAGAACAGAGCTGCTAGTTCCCTCCACAGGCACTTCTGTGCAAGCTGGAGCCCTGGGCACAGTATCCTCTCCTCCTAAAATCTACTGTTCAGCTATTAATACTCCTGAACGTCATCACCCTTCGTTGCCCCTACTTCCCCTCTTTTTCTGGGTGATCAAACCAGAGCCCCACAACCAGCCTCATGTTTGCAAACAAGGTGTCTAACCTTCCCCTGCTAGATTTTGAAGTCAAATTAAAGTCTAAACTCAAAATCTCTTCAGAAAAGCAGGGTTCCTTTGTTCTGACAAGTTCTTAACTGTTATTAATGGGGGGGGGGGGGGGGAAGGCCCAGCTTTTTCAGTAGCAACATGTATCCTTATTCAGTTTAGTTTTGCGAGAGGAGAAAGAAACGACTACCTGGAAATGACCCATTCAAAACAACAAAATAAAAGCAGTCCCTTTAGCACCAGAAATGTGTAAACACTTCCCTTACAGAGGCTTCCAGGAAAACAAATACGCAAAAAACCAAAGCCAGCACTCTGTCATCCACTCACCCTTTTACTGACCCCCAACCGCATGCAAAGCACCCTGCTCAGTGCCACATACTGGAGAACAGCCTGGGTGAGAACCTCAAAGCACCCACAAGACTCAGAGTTCTGGGATGCTTGGAGAGACAGGTGGTCCAGATCCTCACATATGCAAAACCATCCTACACTGAGCCCACACGAACACACAGGGAACTTGTTTACTCTGCATTTCTCACTATTCTAGCTACCAGTAGTTTTTTATTCTCCACAAATGGGAAGAACAGGAAGCAGAAGAGTCACTGAAGGGGTACCCTCTCCAAGACTGCCCCAATGCTTTTTGTTCTCAGAGCTGGCTGACCACCATCCAGCTCCAAGTCACCCTGGGGCTGCTGCCTTTGGGGCAGAGCCACCCTCACCAGACTGTTCTGGGCAATCAGAACAGAACCTCATCTATGGTAAGAGCAATGCCAGAAGGCTATTCAAGCAACTGTCAAGTGAGCCCATCCATAAGAAATCTCTGTTCTCTTTAGCCACATTCTGGGTTTAGAAGCTCTGAAATAAAGGCATCAATGAAGCAAAAAATAACTCTTGTAGAAAAATCCCCCTCTCCATATTTTCTAATGATGCAAAATAAGGGTGTCACAAAAAAATTGCTGACATGCTTCACAATAAGGGGAGCGTTCTGCTTTCTGGTGGGTAGCAAGGTCACTCCGCATAGAGAAATGTCAGGAAAACTGGCCTTCATTCCCTTACTGTATCTTTGGGCCCCCACCCTCAGATTATCTGTTGTGAGTGGGAGACTGATCCAGAATACGGCTGCCAGCCATCAGGGAGCTCGCTTCTTCCTATCTTCCCTCCCTCCTCCTTCCTTCCTACCACGCACTGACGGACACATGCCCTCCTGGGAGACGTGCAGCCTGGGGTGACCCCTCCAAGGGATCTCCTCTTCACTCACCCTTGTCCTCCCAAGCATTGTTATATAATGAGGGCTGCCTCAAAAGGGAAAAGTGACAATTGTACAAAGTACTTTTCTATGACCATCATGCAAAATGACAAATTCCCAGCCACCGGGTAGAGAAACCCACATGCTAACTGCTTTTCAGTCAGAAATTCTCAGACCAATACTCTGCATGACGACAGGAGATTTTGACACTACACTGCACAGCTGTCACTCAAGAGCTTAAAGATTAAGTTTTACTTTCATCATTATCAGAAAATACATAACAGTAAGAAAATGGTAAAATAAAGACCATAAGAAGTTTGTGTTAAAGCACCACCATGTATCTGTTAATGCCTTTGTTGGTAGTCTTCCAGCCTTCTCTCTGTGCATAGGTTTTTAAAATCTTTTAATATCTTAATATCAGTGTATATACCATTTGATATCCTGTTTCTTTTTAAGAACCGACACTTTTCTGTTGAATTAGTCTTAATAAAAATCAGTTTAAATTAGATGAGTAACACTAAACTAATTGCATACACAATCATTTATTTAGCAGTCCCCACACTATTAATAAATAATATTGAGGTTGCTCTCCCTTTTCTGAAACTTCGTGTAAAAGGTGTTTGGTTTTTATGTTTCTTTGTTTTGAGGATTATTTTCTTACAGTGGATCCCCGAGTGTAATCACTGGGTCAAAGACAGGGATGTCTGAAAGGCTTTCAATCCATCAGGCTGGGCTCCAAAAGGATTAGGTGACTGACCTTTCACCTCAGCCATACCAAGACTTGAATTTTTTTTACATTCTTTGCTAATTTGACAGTTGAGAAATGGCATTTTATTGTTTTTTTAAGTATGTACCTCTTTACTTAGATCTTTCATTACTTAGAGCAAACATTTTTCCCTAAGTTTTCAGATTACCAAGATCAAATCTTTTCTAGCATTAATTACTGGCATTTCCTCTATTATGAATTATCTATGTAAATTCTTTGCTGTCTTATATGACAAGGCTTTGGTTGTTTTAAACAACTGCTTTTAACAAATTCCTCTTATATTAAAAATATTAACTCATTGAAATATACTGTAAATATTTTCCCCCATATGTATTTTGTTCTCCTGTTTAACCAGGTTTTTTTAATGTGTTTTTAATATTGTATGCAGTCAATGTGACAACACTATTTTCATTTGTTGCCTTGTCTCTGGTACCAGGTGTTGATTCTTCCCATCTTTCTGTGGCCTGGGTTTATTTAACCCATGAATTAGAGGTGTTGTTCAACACTATTCCATTTCTCCTCTTTCCAAGACATGCATTTTGACTGAATTTCCCCAGGAAGTCGGCTATGGTTAAAATGTATTTGGGGGCTGCTTCTCCCCATCCGCTGGCTAGGGTCTGGCCTTACCACCTGAGCCCATAAGCACAGGTCATCCACAAGTTTTACAACCTGTCATAGTAACTGGTTTTGACCTTGTGTCCTAGTCCCTGAACTATATGGGCTGTGTCCCCAGGATCCTGAATCTGGCCCACGTCATATTTTAGCTGCAGCACCAGTCTCCAAACAGGACCCAGTGCCATGGGTGTCAGAAAGTAAAAATAAAGTAAGGAGACAGGGAAGGGTCAGTCAGGATTTCCTTTTCTTAACCCTGACCTTCAGGTTGCTTTAATAGCTTCTTCTAGTGGTAACACTGAATAGCCCTCTCCCTGCTTCTAAACAAAACAGACCCCTCTTGCCTTGTCATCTTCAACCAAGTGTATGCAAAGCACTAGAAATAATGAAATTTATCATTTATGTACTAATATTCATTGACTCATGAAGATTTTCTTTTCTGCTTCCTAATAAGCATGGCTCACAATCATGTGTCTGTGGTATATTTCAGGGAGGAGAGAGCGGGAGTAATGAACAATTTACAGCAACAGTTGGAAAGCGGTGTTTTTCACTGGTGGTGCTTCCTGGTAACATCAGACAGTATCCCCAGAAGGCTTCACTGGGAGAATTCAGGGGTGCTGCCAAAAGTAGTACCTTCTGGGGCACTACCCCCCATCCCTGACTGTGGAAAACATCCAGGTCCCTTTGGCCCAGGAGAGTTTGGTCATTAATATAAGGTCCAAAGTAACACTGTCATCAGGAGCAGTTTTAAATTCCAGAGTTTTCTTTTTGGCAGAGTGATTAACAGCTTGAAAAAAAATGTCTCCCAGAAACAAATCATTAATCTTGAAGAAGTTTAAGGCTCAAGTAGGCTTAATGCATTTTATAGTAGGTCAAAGTGAAACCCCACTGCCTCCCAAAGTGAGGGCAGTGAACATAGGAGACTCTCCTCTGTGCAATTTAGTTTTGCAGGGTTAAAGTTTAATGAGGTTGCACAGGTGCAGGGACAGGGTGGGGGGACCCTCAGGTACAGGATGAATATGAAGACTGAACAAGAATGGAGGGTGATGCATAGTAACAAGTCATGTAAGTGCTATCACCAAGCTCACACTTCCCCCAGGGACACCTGGACTATAAAGATCTTAAATCTTTACGGTAGTAGACAAGTACACCCTCCCTCTCTCCCTCTACTGATCCCCCAAAACAGCAAAAGCAAAATAAACAACAGCCTTGCAGGCCCAGTGCCCATAGTGTCTCTCACATTGAGCTGTGGGCCCTCCTACCAGTCACTTCTAGCCTGTTTCCTCATGTCCAGGTGACCAAATGGCCCAGAGTGCCCACATCCACCTGTCATCTTAGTATGAATCCTTATTTGTATGGTATGTACCAATCTACTCTTTATCAATCAGATAAAGGGTCAGAAGAGATTAGGGACTCTCAGACTGGAGTCTTTGGAGGCCCTTGGAGATTACTGGGGTGGACAAGAGGAGGGGGGAGGAGAGGGTGAAGAAAGGCTCCAGTCAGGGTCCTTGCTTGCCGCCCCACCCAAAACTGCCATCTCCCAGAACCACTCATGGTTTTTCTATGGTACATGTTGACTTGCCTTGTAAGCTTTCCCTTGGAGGAAAGTTTCTCTTGCTACAACGTGTTTGGAAACCACAGTCTACATAGTCCCCAAGAGAGCTCCCAACTCCCAAAAAGTGGCATTCTGCAGTCTGGTTTTAAAGCTCTGCTTCCTAAGGAAGGAGAAAATGGTGGCCAAAGGTGCCAGATACAAGCCCCAACAGCCCAATAAACCATGGGATCAGGTGACAACAGGCACCACTGAAGGAAGGGCACTCGTCTAATGCCCCCAATACCTAAATACATAAGATAGAACAAAATCATTTTGCCTTGAGCCCTTTAGAATTTGAGGTGGTGTACAACACTATTCCACTTCTTGTTTTGGCAAAGGTCAAGTGGACATGGCATGTGTCACTTCAGGAGCCAGAATTCTTCTGCCATTTTCCCCTCTCATTAGCCTGTGCCACTGAGTGCAACAAATAAGAAGCAGAGCCCCTCACCTTCTGAGACACATAGCAAGAATGACAAACTTGTATTGTTTTAAATAGCTGAGCATAAGGGCTGTTTGTTACTATAGCACAACAGAACCCATCCTGACCAATACAGAGATATTTCACATAAAATAGAAGCAACTCATTGAAAAGAATCTATGTACTCTAGCACAGTGTTTCCTAAAATTGGTTCCAAAGAGCATTACCTCCATAAGACATTTGTCACAAAATAAATTTAGCAAAACTATCTACTTCGCCTCCCTCCTGAAGGGTCCTAAGTTTTAGATACTAAATGTACTGCAATAAAGAAATAGTTTCAGTTTAATCTAAAGTTTTCCTACATGAATCTGCCCAGGGAATGTGAATTTCATGGCATTCCTACCAATAGCTTGAAAATCACAACTGTGGTCACTTCAGAAAAGCTTATAGATGAATACCAAGACTCAAGCTTATTCTCAGTAACTGGATGGTAACCAATTCAGAGATTTCAGCAGGCTGGTTACAATATTATTAATTTCATGGTATAGCTACTTTGGAAAACCATCTGGCAGTTTCTTATACAAATAACATATAGTCACTCTACGATCCAACATTTGTTCTCCTAAATGTTTGACTAAATGAAATGGAAACTTACAGTCACATGAAATCCTTTATGGGAATGTTTACAGTGACTTTATTAATAATTGCCAAAAAAACTGGAAAGAAGACAAATGCCTTCAGTGTTGAGTAGACACACTACTGTAGTACATCCACATACAGGAATCTCAGCAGTAAAAAGGAAAAAAACTCCCAACAGACACAACAGCATGGACAAATCACAAATACGGCATGCTAAGTGAGAGAAGCCAGACTCAAAGAGTACATACCACCTGATCCCATTTATATGACATTCTGGAATATGCAAAACTACAGGAATAAAAACCCAGTCTATGATTGCCAGGGGCTGGAGGTAGAGTGAAGTAGGACAGCAAAGAGGCAGGATGGAATTGCTCAGAGTTCTGTATCTTGATTATGGTGGTAGTCCACTGCAATTACTTGTCAAAACTCACAGCTCTGTCAACCAAAAAGTGTGAATCACAGACCTCCTGATTTCCATCACCTTTATTCCAATTTACTCATCTTTGCTTAGCCAGGATGATCCCAAATTTCTCTAAAATATATGGTTAATCACCTCATTCCAAGAAAAGGTATAGACAGGATAGAAGGAAAGGACTGCAACCCACAGTTAGCATCATTTTATGCATGATACTAAAGGCTCATATCTATCGAGTGTTAAGATGCTTGATGTTTCACGTTGCCTCTGTCAATCCTTACAAGTGTCTGTGAGATAGGTATAATTATCACCTAATTACAGACAGGTAAACTAGGGTTCAGAGAAATTAAGCAACTCACTCAGGTTACACAGTTAGTAAGTGGTAAACTAGTAACTTGAACTCGTATCCATACTTCCAGCTATTCGATATTATCTTACAAGGGTAAAAAACATGATACTTCTAGGATGGCTACAAACCACAGGACAGATAATAATATGTGTTTGCAAGGATGTAGAAAAATTGGAACTCTCATACATTGCTGGGGGTAGGGGGTAGGATGTAAAATGATGCAGTCACTCTGAAAAACAGTGTGGCAGCCCCTCAAATGGCTAAATAGAGTTACCACATGGGCCAGCAATTCGACCCCTAGGGTTACACCCAAGAAATATGAAAACATAACTGCACACAGAAACTTATACATGAATATTCATAACAGTTAATCATAATAGTCAAAAAGTGAAAACAACTCAAATAGCTAAATGTCCAATGAATGGATGGATGAAATGTGAAACATTCATAGGGTAGAATAAGATTGGGCAATAAAAGGAATGAGTGTTCCAAAGTTCATTGTGGTGGTGGACACACAACTCTGAATATACTGAAAGCCATTGGATCATATACTGTAAGTGGGTGAAGAAGATGGTATGTGAATCATATCTCTATAAGGCTGTTCTTTAAAATTCATATACCTACCCCAATTATAGTAAATGCTACATTTCCAAAACTGGATAAGAGAGGAACACAGAATAGAAGATCCAACAGAACAATAAATCCCAAATGCTCTGTAGCTGCCTTTAGAATGCATGGCAAAATTTAAATTGGAAGCAGACTAAAATTACTAATTATATTTTTACTCAGGCTAATGTTAAAATTAGCATGTAGTCCTGAGCCACATGTCAATGGAGAGTAGGGGAAAGCAGCCTAGTTAACTAACAGGTGGAAAGAAGAAGCCCATCATAGAATAAACACAGAAGAAACCCCCAGTGGAAAAATCTATAAACAGATAATGATATTCACCCCTCAGTAGATGTTTCTGGAAACAGAATCCAAGCACTATCCATTAGAACATGGGTGAGACTTGGTCTGTACGAGGAGAGAACAGTTTCCTGCCTGACAAGACACAAATCTAAGGATGCCAATGCTAACGCAGCTGATAACTGCATTAACCTTCTCCTACGGGAGTTATTTTCTATTGTAACACACTTGTCAAAATGTCATCACATTAGCCTGCCTGTCCCACATCCGCCCACCGATCCCTCTCAGCCGTGGAAGAAAGAGTAGTAATTAGAGCAGGAAACAGCCCCTGGATGAATAATTGCTCCAGCCCGACAGTCCACCCGAGACTTCTACAAAGACGCTCTGAAAAGGCCACTCCTGGAGGGCAGGCAGGTGGTCATGCACACACAGGTGAGGCAAGCACCCAAGGCCTCTTCACGGTCATGGGTGGTGAGCAGTAATTGCATCCCAGAAACCAACTCTCCTGCTCCATCTGAACGCTGACACTCAGGAACCGTGAGGATTAATTACACATAACTAAGTGCGCTCCTGTTCAGGCGGTCAGCCTAACTCCTACCACAAATGAGTTTGACCTTTCCTGCCCTCCAGCATGTGCCCTCCCTCGGCCGAGATGGGAGAAGTCCCCGCAAGGGATGCTGAGTGGCCAGTGAATTCCCAGGAGAGTTAGAAATGAATGGATTTTTTTTGTCTTCCTTAAAAATCAATATGCTTAATGGATAAACAAAATGTGTGGTATATACATATAGTGGAACATTATTCAGCCTCAACGTGGATGACCCTTGCAGTCATTATGCTGAGTGAAATAAGCCAGTCACCAAAAGACCAATGTTGTATTATTTCACCTACATGAAATACCTAGATGTATTAGCCATGTCTGATTTTCTGTATTCTGATGTTCAGGGCCTTGATGACCCTGGAGAGACTGCCCCTCCCAGGGTCAGCTGATTTCTAGATAGAAGAAGATGCCCATGGATGTGGCTTCCAAACACAAACCAGCCAATCCAATGTCTGCATACCACCACCTCCTTTATCAGGCTCTCACACTCCAGGCTGCCATCCACCTGTGCTGATCACTCCAGGGCCAGGTCCCAGACAGCAAGGGACAGCCCCTGTGCCCCAGGGTCCCCTGAAATCACTCAGCTACCCAATCCTCCACCCGCTTACTCTGCCTCACCCCTTTCTTCCCTGGAATCCACAACAAAGTCTCTTTCTCCCAGTTTCCCTGTTCCCTCTGCCTCCTGACCGATCCCGGTGCTTCTGTGTGACCCCACATGGCATGGTGTGCCCCCCTTCTGAGAACTATCTACCTTTATAAAGGCAGTCATGTCCTGATCCACTGGCCTGACTGTACCTGAATAGTAATAAAGACTATATTAAAACACTTAGAACAGTCAAATTCATAGAGATGGAAAGTAGAATGATGGTTCCTGGAGCTGGGAGAGGGGGGATGGGGAGCTAGTGTTTAATGGGGAACGAGTTTCAGGTGAGGATGATGAGAACATTCTGGAGATGGGTGGTAGTGATGGCTACAACATGAATGTACTTAATACCACTGACTATACACTTAGAATAGTATATATGTATACTGTACCACAATAAAATAAATAAATGGATAAACAAAAGGAATATGGTATGTACCCTTGATACAATTTGATGAAAAGGACACTTCACCACTGTGATTTTCCTCTCCCAAACCCACAACCCTAGTCTGATCATGAGAAAAACATCAAACAAACCCCAATTAAGGGACATTCTTCAGTACCCCTGACAAATGCTTCTCAAAACTGTCAAGATCATCAAAACCAGTGAGAGTCTGAGAAACTATCACAGCCTGGGGGAGCCTAAGGAGATGTGGAGATTAAACGTGCTTTAATACCGTGTCCCAGATGGCACCCTAGGACAGAAAAAGGACATTAGGGAAAAGATAAAGAAATCTGAATAAAGAATGGGTGTTAGTTAATAGTAACGTATCAACTGTACCATATTAATGTAAAGTGTGAATAAGAGGGGACACGGGATGCAAGGTACATAACTATATTCATAACTATTCTAAAAGGAAGGATTTTTTAAGGAGAGAGAAGGGGTGGCATGTGAAAATGGGACACACATCCCCACACATCCTTAGACTAACAGAGATGCTGTCTACAACACAATTTATTGCACCTGCTCATTAATGAGACAATAAAAGCCCTTAGGGAATAAACACGCAGAGTATAACACCTGCCACCAAGCACATTCCAGGGACTGTGAAGGCCGCTGATTGAATTTCTGACAGTATTATAAGCGAGTGGCACAATGTTTGCCAAACATTGCAAATACATAATGTGAAAAAATTTAACCATTAAAGACTATCTGTATATATCAGGAAAGAGCCAAAGTATCACACTAGACACACACAGCAGTGTCCGGGTACTGCTTTCCTACAAAGAAAGGAAAGTGCTGAGCTGCTCCCACTTCTTACCACCCACGACGAATGCAACCTCCATGTCCCTCCGAGCCAGGACAGCACCAAGGTATGATCAATGTCTACTGAGCTGGGGCCTGGCAGGAAACTGGGGGGTATCAGGAGTGACGGTGTCATCCATGGAAGCTTATAGGTAACTATGACCACAGACACTCAGACCAAAGGAAGAGTTCTCTGGAATTCAGAGAGGGGCACTAGGAGGGTGACCTACCCAGAAGAAGGACAATCAGTCTGGACCTTGAAGAGCTGGGTACAATTCTGCTATGGGCAGAGGGGCCGATGATGTGAAAGGCAAGGAGGGCAGCCCAGGACAAGAGGAGAGCTGCCAGAGCACACCAAACAGCCCAGGGTGCAGCCAGGCTGGCTCAAGGGGAAGCCTCCATACAGAGACACTCCCAAAAAGTCAGTGGTTTCCCAGGGAAACAGGTATGAAGGTCAGAAACCCAGTCAGACCCAGGAAATCCCACATTAAACAGTGTCTGATTTCTCCTACTATTTCCATCCTCAGCACTTCCATTAAATTTGGTTTTTACTTGACTTATGCCTCTTTTAAAGCCTTTAGTATGGTAAGTTCCTGGTATGGACACACATGGTCTGTATGTCCCCCACCTGCCTGGCATTCACTCCCCTCTTTCCGGCAACAGTCACTGATTTTCTCTTGCACACCCACTCCTCCCCCAACTCTCTGACCACAAGGCCTGGGTGGAATCCCCTCAATTTCCAGAGGAAGCACAGGACCTAAACCTGAGCCAACTGCTGCCATAGTCACCAGCCCTCACAACCAACAAAGTGAATCTCACGTGTTCTGCAGATGCCGCCAGAAAAGATTCCAGAAAGGCTTCCAGAAAGAAGACAAAGACCCTACACCATCCTGCTCCCATGAAAATGACCCTGGAGCTACCCCATCATCACAAGGAGTTCCAGGAGAGGCCCAGTGCTGAAAAGAAATGAAGTCTAATGCATCACCTGGGCCATAAATCCAGACCCAACAGACGCCACCTACTTTCAGGACATTCAGTCCCTAAGCCACTACATCACTTGCTTTCTTTCACCATTTGGGCAGGTTCAAGGTAGGTTTTCTGTCTCTTCCAAGTGTAATAGGGATCGTGGTTCACTTCTATAACCATTTCTTACCAGGCCCTCAGTTCCTTGATGCATCAAGCATGTTGTACACCTCTGAGGACGCCCAAAGAGCCACAGAATGCCCTCCATATGGTGAATCCTGCAAGTGCTGGGACTGCACTGAGCTGTGGCAAGGTGGGGAGTAGAGATGTGAGAAGGAGCAGTGGTTCCAGAAGAAATGAGGAAAAGCTAAGAGAGACCATGACACAAAGTCATCCTAAAGAACAGAAAAGAACTGAACCATCAAAGGGCTTAGGAGAGGCCATTGCTCCAATCAGAACTACAAAGAACCAGGGAGACAGAAAACAGCTTCTATGTAGGAAAAGATGCTTCCTTCATGTCCTCCCAGAAATAAGAAGGTAGTTTGTTCAGAGTCAAAGACAATAAGACTACAGTTAGTTAGGCAGAAGAATTGGTTACGTCTGTTTTTCATGACAAAGTAATAACTCTAATATTAAAATCACATTTTGGTGATTCATTGTGGCTAGCTCCAACAGATTAGAATAGGGTCTCTTGAAAAATAAACTTGAAGATTACTTATAAATATTAAAGCTAAGTTAACGACAAATGCAGAGACCTGTTCCTATCCCTCTCTGCAACATTTATAGGAAAGAAAGAGGTAAACATCTCGTTTTCTGAATTCAAGCATAAAGGTAATTTTGGCTGCTGCACTTGCTGGTGATGCAGAGGGGCTCAGAGCATCCCACATGGGACACCATCCTCTGGCCCCGGCTTTGAGGAAAAAACTCCACAGTGGGCATCTGCATTGACCTTGCTGGGCAGGTGGCTCGCAAGGCCCCTTCAGAGTGAGCCATTTGTGTAAGAACTTCCAGGAAATTGGTTAAAATTTCCTGTCTCTGAAACAGATCTGGGTGGAAGCCAGAAGCCTATACTTCGAAATCACCCTCTGTCTTTCCAGGCCTGCCCACCCAGCTGAAGGTGCAGAGTGGCTTGAGGAGTACCCAGCCTGGCCACCAACAGTTTAGTAAACCTTTCATTATTACTATTCAAATAGAGCTCTTTCAATATCCATAGCCAAGAATGAGAAAGGACAGAATCCACAACTAGAAGAAGCTTTATGACCTCACTTCATGCCTGAGGAAATTGAGGCCACAGAAGTCACATGACTATTTTGGCATCACCCAGCTCAGTCAGGTGCTGGAGTAGGTGGCACAGAGGGAGAAGCCCCAAGCCAGGCATAAGAAAGCCCTAGCTCAGGGCCACCTGGGTGGCTCAGTCGGCTGAGCATCCAACTTCAGCTCAGGTCATGATCTCACAGTTCGTGGGTTCAAACCCTATGTCAGGCTCTGTGCTGACAGCTCAGAGCCTGGAGCCTGCTTCGGATTCTGTGTCTCTCTCTCTCTGTTCCTTCCCCACTCATGCTGTCTCTCTCTCTCCTTCAAAAATAAATAAAAGCATTAAAATTTTTTTTTTATAAAAAGAAAGCCCTAGCTCAGCCCCTGCCTTCTTGGAGATCTCATCTTTCCTTTGGATCCACAAAAATCCTTTTAAGATCAGATTAAACACATTAAAAAGTTAGAGGAGAAAGATGTGACACTCCCCTATTGGAGTAGCCATTACTCATATGTGGCTGTTTCAATTTCAGTGTTAATTGACTAAAAATAAATATAATTAAAGTCTAATCCCTAAATCTCACTAGCCACATGTTACCAGCTCAACAGCCCTGAGTGGCTAGCAGCTTCTTTACTAGACAGAGCAGATACAGGACATTTCTATACTGACAATATGCACAAGCTTCCAAGAGGTGCTCTCAGTTCCCTTTTACATCTGAAGAAAATGTTAAAAGAAGTGAACTCAGCATGCAAATGAAAATCTGCATGCATCCTGACAAATCTTATTTAGCCAATATATGACATATAGATTTAGTATTACTAAAAATAATACCAAAAAGTGTGGTTTGCTAAGTAAAAATCTAATTTTAATATATCTGATTAGCTATTCAAGCAAAGCTTACTGTCGCTAGCCATGCTCCCTCGATATGCCCACACACACTTTACTGGATCTGCCAAAGATGACCCAGAAATGAGAGACCGGGCCTCAGTTTCTCTTTGTGTAAAATGAGAGGTGTGGCCCTGTGCCAGCTCTAACTTTCTATCCCTTTGTGTGCCTAGCTGACACATTTCCCTTTTTGCACAAACACACACTAAGCACTTTATGCACCAGGAGAGACAACTGCACAATGCACACAACCACACAGAAAGGTGTCACACTGGATGGGCAGAGCTGTGGGAAGGAGGGCGTGGAGAGGATTCAGAGGGCCCATCTGCCAGGCTCTGAGTGACTAACGCCTCCACACAGGCTCTTGGCCCTTGGAAGACTCTTGAGTGAACAGCTGAGCACATGGCCATGTACCTCCAGGCTGTTGAGAGGAAAGACCCCTGACAGCTCATGTCCAGCTGCTGAGCTAGAAGCTGATCTGGGAAGGCCACCCCTCCCAAAGGGGACTGCCTGAAATAATTTGGGAACCAAAGCAGTTCCCAACTTAGGCAAAGCCAGCCTTCAGCAGCCCCCACAATGCTCTGATACCTGGTGAGTCTGGGAAACAAATCTACAAGGGCAGCTTACCAAGGGGGTGGAGGATGAACTGGGCCATTTGAGGGCTCTGAAGTCATAGCAATAACCAGCTACTTGTTTTTTGTTTTTTTGTTTTTTTGTTTTGTTTTGTTTTGTTTTGTTTTGTTTTGTTTTTTACCAGCCACTTGTTCTAAAGGCATGGGTGACCGCACAGGGGATGGAAGAAGGGATGAAGCATTCATGACCCTTCTCAGCAACAGTCTGGTTTTAGCTAAGAAGGGAATAGCCATATCACCTGACCTCACTCCAGCCACTTCCTTCCAACTTGTAGACAGAGAAGCACCAGGGCTGGTGGTACCAGCCTCTGCTGAGCAACAGAATCAGGACATCTGATGACCAGAGGGGTGGACAATGTTCAAGGACCCACCTGTCTTAAAGTGGATTATGGGCCATAAAGGAGAAAACTGAATTGTTTAACTAAGCTCGATTAACACTGGATTGTCCAATATAGACTCCCAAAACCTCACATCCAGAGCAATTACACATAAAGCAATTACACATATTGACATGAAGTTTCACCTCACAATTTTTCTCTCTTCAAAATTAACACAGTCTTTCTTTTCTATATAACATGCTTGTATAAACTTGCCTAGTGATCCTTCTCAGGAACAGGTGTACCACTCAGATTATGTCCTTTCTACTTAAGAAAAAATGCAATAAAATATATATAACATAAAATTTACCATTTTAACTGTTCAGTTCAGTGGCATTAAGTACATCTTTACCATTGTGTAACCATCAACACTGTTTCTAGAATTCTCTCATCCTTCCACACGGAAGCTCTGTCCTCATCAATACTAACTTCCCATTCCCCCTCCTCCTCACCCCTGGGAACATCTATTCTACTTTTTCCATAAATCTGACTACTCTAGGTACCTCATACAAGTGGAAGAATATAATACTTGTCCTTTGGTGCCTGGCTTATTTCACTTAGCATAATGTCCCATAATTTTCATCCCGGTTGTAGCCTGTGTCAGAATTTCCTCCTTTTGAAGGTTGAGTAATATTCCATTGTTGGACACCTGGGTTGCTTCCACATTTTAGCTACTGTGAATAATGCTGCTGTGAACATGGGTGTACAAATATCTTTTCAAGACCCTGCTTTCCATTCTTCCTGGCATATACCCAGAAGTGGGATTGCTGGATCCTATGGTAACTCTGGGTTTAATTTTTTTAAGGAAACTTCCTGCTGTTTTACACAGCAGGAGTACATTTTCCATTCCCACCACAACATACAAGTGTTCCAATCTCTCCACTTCCTCGCCAATGATTGTTATTTTCTGTTTTTTTTTTTTTTTTTTTTTATAGTAGCCATCCTAATGGATATGAGGTGGCATCTCACTGTGGTTTGATCTGAATTTCTCTAAGGATTAGTGATGTTGAGCACCTTTGCATGTGCTTACCAGCCATCTGTATGTCTTGTTTGGAGAGCTGCCTGTTTAAATCCTTTGCCCATTTTTGAATTGGGTTGATTTTTGTTGTTGTTCTTGTTGTCACATGAGTTCTTTACATATTCTAGATATTAATCTCTTATCAAATAGAAGATCTGTCACTATTTCTCCCATTGTGTGGTCTGTCTTCTCAGTTTCTGAATAGTGTCCTTTGATGCACAAAATTTTTAACTTTGACAAAGTCCAAGTTCCCTATTTTTTTCTTTTTCTTTTTTTAATACAATTTATTGTCAAATTGGCTAACGTATAGTGTGTACAGTGTGCTCTTGGTTTTAGAGGTAGATTTCCATGATTCATTACTTACATATAACACACAGTGCTCACCCCAACAAATGCCCTCCTCAATGCCCATCACCCATTTTCCCCTCTCCCCCACATCAATCCTCAGTTTGTTCTCTGTATTTAAGAGTCTTTTATGGTTTGGTTTGCTTCCCTCCCTCTCTGTTTGTAACTTTTTTTCCCCTTTCCTTCCCCCATGGTCTTCTGTTAAGTTTCTCAAGTTCCACATATGAGTGAAATCATATGGTATCTGTCCTTCTCTGACTGCTTTCACTTAGCATAATACTCTCCAGTTCCATCCATGTTGCTGCAAATGGCAGGATTTCATTCTTTCTCATTGCCAAGTAGTATCCCATTGTATATGTAAATGACACCTTCTTTATCCATTCATCAGTTGATGGACATTTGGGCTCTTTACATAATTTGGCTATTGTTGAAAGCACTGCTATAAACATTGGGGTACATGTGCCCCTATGAATTAGCACTCTGTGAGTGGAATGTTGCAAAGACTACAAAAGACCAGAGACATCACCACAAGCATGATACATACAGATAACACAATGACACTAAATCCATATCTTTCAATAATAATGCTGAATGTAAATGGGCTAAATGCTCCAGTCAAAAGACACAAGATATCAGAATGGATAAAAATATAACATCCATCTATAACAGACCCATTTTAGACCTGAGGACACCTTCAGATTGAAAGTGAGGGGATGGAGAATCATTTATCATGTTACTGGAACTCAAAAAAAGCTGGAGTAGCCATACTGAAATCAGACAAACTAGATTTTAAACTAAAGGCTGTAATAAGAGATGAGGAAAGGCATTGTATCATAATTATGGGATCTATCCATCAAGAAGAGCTAACAATTATGTTTGTGCACCCAATTTGTAAGCATCCAAATATATAAAACAATTAATCACAAATATAAGCAATCTTATTGATAAGAATTCAGTAACTGCAGGTGACTTTAATTAGTGGAGTATTAAACTCCACTTACATCAATGGACAGATCATCTAGACAGAAAATCAATAAAGAAACAATGGCTCTGAATGATTCACTGGACCAGATGGATTTGACAGATATATTCAGAACTTTTCATCCAAAAGCAGCAGATACACATTCTTCTCCAGTGCACATGGTACATCCTCCAAGACAGATCACATACTGGGTCAAAAAATAGCCTTCAATAAATATAAAAGAATGAGATCATGCCACGCACATTTTCAGATTGCAATGCTATTAAACTTGAAATCAACCACAGGAAAAAGTTTGGAAAACCTCCAAATGCATTCAGGTTAAAGAACATCCTACTATAAGAATGAATGGGTCAACTATTCAATTAAATAAGAAATTAAAAATATATATGTAAACAAATGAAAATGAAAACATGACAGTCCAAACCCTTTGGGATGCAGCAAAGGCAGTCCTAAGAGGAAAATACATTGCCATCCAGGCCTATCTCAAGAAACAAGAAAAATCCCAAATACAAAATCTAACAGTACACCTAAAGGAACTAGAAGCAGAACAGCAAAGAGACCACAGGGCCAACAGAAGAAATGAAATAATAAAGAAAATCAGAGCAGAAATAAACAATGTTTTTTTCTTTTATTGTGCAGGCAAGAAGACTTGCAGCTGTGTTTTCTTCTAAGGGTTTTATAAAACATTTAGGTTTAGATTTTGCTCTTACGTTTAGGTCATGAACCCATTTTGAGTTAAATTTTGTATATGGTGTTAGGTAAGGGTCCAGATTCTTTCTTTTGCATGTGGACATCCAGTTTCCCCCACCACATTTGTTGAAAAGACGGTCCTTTCCTCACTGAATGGTCTTCATACCCAGCCATAAATCTGTTAACCATATATGTGAGGGTTTATTCCTAAGTTCTCTGCTCTATTCCCTTGGTCTATGTCTACCCTGATGCCAGTACCACAGTGTTTTGATTATTCTAACTTTGTAGTACATTTTTAAATCAGGAAGTCCATCCACCAACTTTGTTCTTCTTTTCAAGATTGTTTTGGCTATTCAGGATTGCTAGATATTCCATGTGAATTTTAGAATTTTTTTTTTTCTATTTCTGTAGAAAACAGCATTGGGATAATGACAGAGACCGCACTAAAATCATAGATTGCTTTGGGGAGTATCGTGATCATAACAGAATTAAGTCTTCCAATCCATGAACACAGGATTTCTTTCCATCCATCTATGTCAGAAATGTTTTGTAGTTTTCAGTGTAGAAGTCTTTTTCCTCCTTCGTTAAATTTATTCCTGAGTATTTTATTCCTTT
Organism: Panthera onca; assembly: GCF_046562875.1. NCBI lineage: Eukaryota > Metazoa > Chordata > Mammalia > Carnivora > Felidae > Panthera > Panthera onca. The sequence continues at coordinate 88,823,234 of NC_138341.1, read as the reverse complement.
GGATTGTATTGTATATGGAATTGTTTTTTTATTCTCTTTTCATATTGTTCTTTGCAAGCATATAGAAATACAACTGAATTTTGAGTGTTGGTTTTACATCCTGCAACTCTGCTGAATTTATTTATTGGCTCTAAAACCATTTTTGAGAATTCTTCATAGTTTCCTACATAAGATCATGCCACTTGCAAACAGAAATAATTTTCCTTCTTCCTTTCCAGCTTGGGTGCCTCTTATTTCTTTTTCTTGCCTAATTTCTCTGGCTATAACTTCCACTACTATGTTGAATAGAAATGGCTGTCCTTTCTACTTTTGGAATATTAAAATGTTCATTATTTTATTAAATAACAGTAAAAAATTTTTTTAATGTTTTCCTTGGTAAAATGAAGAGGTGGAAACTATGTAGTCACAGAAAATGTTTTTGGAAATGATGCTGAGCCCAAAACAAATACTGATCAAAAACGAAAGTCTGGCAAGAATTCTGCTGAATACCTTCAAGGTAGCTCCCTTGCAAGCCCTGATTCTCCAGGCATTGGTGCCCCCTACACCCCCCGATGCAGGTGAGGCATGGGACAAGAAAGACTGGGACTTCCCAAGGCCAATAAAGTTGGCCACCAGTTGAGGATGAGTTGAAAAGCATTCAAATCAAGGTCAGTTAAGTGGGGACTTGAGCACCAAATAGCACTCCAACCAAGAAAGAAGGGTCAGTTCCCATAAATGACATAATCCCAGAAAAGCAAGGAAAAGAAACACAACAGTCCATAAGCTTAGATGCTAGCAGAGAAGGCAGAGCTCCCACCTGATTCTGGAACAATAAACAAGGTGGAAGCACATGAGTGCTCTGAAGAGGCTGGCACATGGCCCCCTCCTCACCCAGAAGAATGGACATAGTGACCAGTTATTCTCCCTCACCTGCCCCTTTGTCACTTGGGTACCCATGGGTCACAAAGAACTTTGGGAGCCTTGCCCCTTGCTCTCTCCATCCTCATCCCTCTCATGTATGCCACACATTGAAAAAAAAATGAGATCAGGAACAGATAGCAGTGGCAAGCAAGAAAGGCTTGGAGGGCAAGAAGGTGGCAACAGGAAGAGGAAAGTGCTGAGTACAGGAGGAGCCATGAGGAATCCAACCACTAAGGCCAAGATAGAATCCCTGTGATCCACAGGGAGAGAGACTCTAGAATAGAAAGATCACTGAACCAGAAGCCTGGCTCCCAGCCAAGCAGCTTCCTGATCTCTGCCTTCTCATATCCACAGGGGCCAACATCCAGCCCATCCAGTCTACCCACAGCGTGTTCTGAGGATAAATAAGGCAATACACATGCAACAGCTTGAGAACTCTGATGCACTCTACAACACAGTGTTGCTCCTGAACAGCCATGGACCCTACGCAGTACCATTTCCTTAGATGTTCTATGTTCTTTCTCCTCAAGTACCCAGGTAAGGCTGGAAGAAATCCTGCCCACTGTGGTTCAGTGAGAGAAGCCCTGGCCTGGAATCAGAGGCCTGGGTGGCATTGGGGGGGGGGGGGGGCAGGGCGTCTTTTTCCAACTCTGTATGGATTCAGCTCGTGACCCTGGGGAGAGCCCTTGCTGCTCAGTCCCACCATCTGTAAAGGAGAGATAAGTCTAGATCTGTGGTCCCCATCTAGGGGAAGGGACAAAACACATGGTAATGTCAATACAAATGGAAGGGGAGTGAGAGGCACAAAGGAAAAAAGGTGCTTCATACCAGTGGCTTTCAGAGGGTGCTCCCTAGGTCAGCAGCACCAGTGTCCCCCTGGGAACTTGTTAGAAATGCAGGTTCTAAGAAGGCCCTACCCACACCTAGACCTGATGCATTAGAAACTTAGGGGTGGTTCTGTTTTTAATTTTTTAAGTAACTTCCATACTATTTTCCAGTAATTGCACTACTAGGAATTTATCCGAAGAATTCAAAAATGCTGATTTGAAGGTGCACATGTACCCCAATGTTTATAGCAGCACTATCAATATTAGCCAAATTATGCAAAGAGCCCAAATGTCCATCAACTGATGAATGGATAAAGAAGATGTGGTATATACATATATACAGTGGAATACTACTTGGCTATTAAAAAGAATGAAATCTTGCCATTCGCAACAACGTGTATGGAACTGAAAGGTATTATGCTAAATAAAATAAGTCAGTCAGAGAAAGACAGATACCATATGTGGTGATGTGATTCCACATCACTCATATGTGTAATCTGAGAAACTCAACAGATGAACATAAGAAAGGGAAGGAAAAATGATGTTTATAGCAGCACTATCAACAATAGCCAAATTATGGAAAGAGCCCAAATATCCATCAACTGATGAACAGATAAGGAAGATGTGGTATATACCTACAATGGAATACTACTCAGTGATGAAAAAGAATGAAGTCTTGCCATTTGCAACAACGTGGATGGAACTGGAGGGTATTATGCTAAGTGAAATAAATCAGTCAGCGAGAGGAAGATACATGTTTTCACTCATATGTGGAATTTGAGAAACTTAACAGAAGACCATGGGGGAAGGGAAGGGAAAAAAGTAGTTATAACAGAGAGGGAGGCAAACCATAAGAGATCTTAAATACAGAGAACAAACTGAGGATTGATGGGGGGCAGGGAAAATGGGTGATGGGCATTGAGGAGGGCATTTGTTGGGATGAGCACTGGGTGTTGTATGTAAACGATGAATCACGGGAATCTATTCCTAAAGTCAAGAGTACACTGAATATACTGTATGTTAGCTAACTTGACAATAAATTACATATATTTTAAAAAATCCTACAGAAAAGGGTTTAATGAATCCCCATGTATATTTATCTCCTAGACTAAACAAGTTTAAAAAAATTTTTATGAAGTAAAAACAAAACAAAACAAAAAACAGAGAGGGAGGCAAACCATAAGAGACTCTTAAATACAGAGAACAAACTGAGAGTTGCTGCAGGGGAGGTGGGTGGGTGGATGGGCTAGATGGAAGATGGGCATTAAGGAGGGCAATTTTGGGATGAGCACTGGGTGTCATATGTAAGAGATGAATCACTGGGTTCTACTCCTGAAGCCAAGATACACTGTTTGCTGACTAACTTGAATATAAATAACAACAAAAAAGAAGCAGCAGCAGCTCAGGGATAGGAAATAGCAATGTGCACTTTCACAAGCCCCAGGTGATCCTGATGCATTTATAAGATTGAGAAGTGGTACTCCAAACTCTCCTTTCTCTCTCTCTCTCTCTCTCTCTCTCTCTCTCTCTCACACACACACACACACACACACACACACACACACACACACACAGTTTCTGGTTCTGGTCCTGACTTGCAAGTATAAAAACAAGCTTCATGACCTCAGGTTAAGGGTTCTGGTTCTGGGGTCAAATCTCTGCTCTGTGCTTCAAACTGTGACTTCCTGGATAGGGTGCTTAACATCTCTGAACCCCAACTTTCTCAACTATGAAATAGGGACAATCCATCCCCTACATCTTAGGATCGTCATGAAGGAGAAGCCATGCCCATGAAGGATGTAGAACAAAGTCTTCAGAACCACTTGCCATCCTATTACTCCTCTGTGTCCATCTCCTCCACGTAACTGGGAATCACACATCTCTGTGGCCAACGCCATGGGCTCACGTAGGATTAAAATAGAAATGTCCCTTCTGCCCCGAGCACAGGCTCATGTCCTCCTATCATGGGAAATGGTACATCTCAGCCTGATGGACATGCAATTCCTTGGGAGTGTCACCCCCCCCCCCCCGCCCCTGCTTCTCTTTGGCCACTAAGCTCTAAACTCGGGGAATTCAGAAAATGTGTTGAGTGTTAACTTCTCTGGGTTCATGGGGCTCTCTTAGCCCTGTTCTCTCTTTTGATCTATTCTCCATCTTTATTTTTCTAATTGTATTAATAATGGGTTGTTGTTGTTGTTTAATGAATCACTTCAAATTTAATTGTAGCCAGGCAGAGGAGCATTAAATAAACAGCAAATGTAGTAAAGCCCTAGTGAGCAGCTCTTTTTTTTTTTTTTTCTTCACTCAGAGAAAAGATGCCAAAGCAAGGCTCCACAACAGGGTAGGAAAACACCACCACCCTCCACTGCATGGTACAAGTCTGCACCCAAACTGCAGCTTGGTGTTGTTGCTTTTTGACTAAGAGAGGGGAGGTGATAAAGGTCTCTGTGTTGTCCAGAAGATGAAAAGGTCTATTGTTTGATTTTGTGGTCAGAGGCACCAGGAACACACACCTTTCATCTGTTCCCCTGTTTCTGCCTAGTAAGCGGCACCACGTAGGCTCATACAGCATAAAGGAAGTGGAAATAGAAGCCCAGTTTTGTTAAGCATAACATTTTCACTCAGAGGCTATTTCTAGAACATTCCATCCAGCAACTCAGAAGCTCATATTTCAAATCAAACGAAGGACAACTTCTGGTGAAGTAGAAGAAATCCACACCTTCCTTTCAGCCACAAAAACAAGGCCAGGAGAGCCAAGAAGTTCCAAATATTGAAACATCCTTTCTTATGCCATGTCATATAAATCAGCCCTGATTAAAACTAGGTTTTGTCACACATCTTAGAAAAAATCTTGTGAGGCCAGGCAGGAGTTTTTATTTTTATTTATTTATTATTTTTTTATAGGGCAGAAAGGGGATTAAAATAATTTTCTGTCTCAACTCCGTTTCTAAAACCCTCTAGCCTGACTCCTGTGGCCACCTTCACCATGGCCTACCCTGAGTGTGTACCTCATTCTCTGCAAAGTCTGCAGGCCCAGGGGAAGGCAGGGGACAGGAGCAACAGCAGAAGCCCTGGAGGAGAAGGGCCGAGCATGCGTTCCTGGTTGACCTGTCTCGGGAGGCCTCCAGGAGTCAAGCAGCTCCTCTTGTGAGGGGCCAGGAAGAGATGCCCTGGTGGGATGCAGATGGGGCAGCCTGAGGGCAAGTTCAACTCCCCCACTGTGACCAAAGGACAGCACAGAGGTCCTTCTGGAGTAATCTGGCCAGCTCAGTGCTGACTGTATGCTGGGCTTGGTCCATCCAAGCACCGCTCCTCCCTGAAGGCCTCCCTGATGCTGCCACTTCCAGTAAGAACTGCATTCCATGTTTCCTTTTCAATTGTATTTTCCTCTCCTTATAAGAAGCTTCAAAGATAGAAATTAGGCAAGCCATAAATAAATGAGCCAGGGAAGGAAGTTCTCACACAATCACATCTGTGCAACAGCCTGGCCTGTCTGATAGCACACCAGTGAGAAAGTCAGAACAGGCCAAAGAGACAGCAAGCACAAAGGCCAAGTGTGCCCTCGCCAACCCTCTGCCCACATTAATCATGCACATGACAGTTTGCAAAGGGCTCAATGTGCCCTGTGGAACCGTGCCTCACTGTAGTTTGACAAAGGCTGGATGAGGCAAAGGAACTCTGGCTGGCCCAGAACCCATAAATGTGGCCAAGAACCCACAGATGTGGCCAGGAGGCAAGCCTATGCAAGGAAAACAGAGGTGGAACACTGACATTTCTCCTCATTTAAGATTGGCAGGACAGGGGAAGAAAATGTGTGTTGGGATGAAGGGTGGGTCTGGAGTGGTGGGGAAAGGGGCAGGAGCCTGGGAAGTCTGCCTTTCAACAGCTGATTACCAGCCTATGACACTTAAGATTTATTCTTGCAGTTCAGCCAGCTGTTTTTAAGCTCTGTCAGAGGTCTTTAGCTTACAGATAAAACTTTTAGAGACTTTTGGTGGGTTGGGTCATGGTGAGAGGCACCAAAGTAGCCCTGGAATGGTTTTGAAGGGATAGTTGGGGTCCTGGCTCCACTAGAAGGCAGCCCAAATCAAGGGGCATTTGCAGCCTGTTTGCTGAAGGTGCACCTGTCAGGGTTTCCAAAGAATGACCAAGGCATCATGCCCTAATTCCTCACAACACATGATCTCTGTCCATGAGAGACCAGGGCATGGGGGTACAATGAAAGGATGAATGTTTTTAGTGATAACAGGACACATTTGCCCCAGTCAAGAAGGGGGTTTCCCAAGGCTCCCTTGCAGTCTCTTGGGACATAGAGAAGACTCAGGAGATGTCTTGAACTGCAAATTCAAAGGTACTGGCAAGGAAAAGGCATAGTTCTCATCTAAATTGCTATACAAGCACATCCCTGGAGCTCCCTGGCCAGCTGAAAGCCACTGCTGGCTTTCTTCTAAAAACAAGTCTTTTCTCTTAAAACCATGGGTTGCACTTCTTGCCCATGGCCATCAGCAATGACATAAATGGCCCTGCTAGGGCACATCTTTGTCACCCTCAGATGCAGGGTCCAATCCATGACCCAGATGTGCAGATAGTGCAATGTAGGCTCAGGGCTTTACAAGACTGTGACACTCAGGCCCTCCACAGCTCGTGCTAACGAGTGGGCCCAGTCTGCCCCACCACCATACCCGGGCTGACATTAACTAAACACAGTAGTGAGGGGCACCTGGGTGGCTCAGTTAAGAGTCCGACTCTTGATTTCCACTCGGTTCATTATCTCACAGTTCGTGGGATTGAGACCCACATAGGGCCCTGCTCTAACAGGGTGGAGCCTGTTTGAGATTCTCTCTCTTCCTCTCTCTCTGCCCCTCCCCTGTTCTCTCTTTCTCTCTCAAAATAAATAAATAAACATTTAAAAAAATCAGTAGGGAGAATAATCTGTGTTTATTACTATGTCATAGTCATTTGGTGTTAAGGAATAGCCCTTCTTCCCCAGAGGCTGTGGAACATCCGGTTCCCTTGCTGGTAACTCCTGTGTTAGTCCTTCTCATGCCCATTCTGGTGGACTGATCCTGTCTATCAAACATGCCTGGTACAGTGGATCAAAGGCAAAAACCTGCCCTGAGGCTGGGCACCCTAAAGATGGCTAGCCAGGAGGACTTCCTCCTATCCTAAGACCAGGAGTGAACCTATTTCTCAATCCTGGCCCTGAACCCTGAGCTGAAGAAGGAAAACAGCCAAACACACTTAGGTCAGGCCAAGGAACATCTCACAAGCACCAGGCCTGGAGGACGGGCAGTAACCCCAGAGGAGCAAATTAAGAGCTGTCAGCTGGTGATGTTCACATGGGAGCTTGAGCTGTCACCTCCCTCGTGTATGCTAACTGCAGCCACAACCCTGTACCTATGGATAAGGACACCTAAGTTCTCTGAGGGCATTTTATGCTAAAAATAATAACAAAGCATACTCAAAAGCTTCCATGAAAGATAAAACTGTATTAAAAGAGTTATTGCTCGGGGCGCCTGGGTGGCGCAGTCGGTTAAGCGTCCGACTTCAGCCAGGTCACGATCTCGCGGTCCGTGAGTTCGAGCCCCGCGTCGGGCTCTGGGCTGATGGCTCGGAGCCTGGAGCCTGTTTCCGATTCTGTGTCTCCCTCTCTCTCTGCCCCTCCCCTGTTCATGCTCTGTCTCTCTCTGTCCCAAAAATAAATAAAAAACGTTGAAAAAAAAAAAAAAAAAAAAAAAAAAAAAAGAGTTATTGCTCTAAGAATACAGTCTATGAAAATATTTTTACAAGAGCAAGACTTGGCAGACAAATGGATAAACAAAATATGATCTATCCATACAATGGAATATTATCCAGCCTTAAAAAGGGAGGAAATTCTGACATGTGCTACAACATGGGGGAACCTTGAGGACATTATACTGAGATAAGCCAGACACAAAAGGGCAAACACTGTGATTCCACTTGTGTGAGGTCCTAGAGTCATGAGATTCATAGAGACTTCTGCAGTAGGATGGTGGGCACCAGGGGTTGCAGGAGCAGGGAGGGGACTTGGTGTGTAATGGGCACAGAGTTTCAGTTTTGCAAGATGAAAAAGTCCTGAAGATGGACAGCAGTGATGGTTGCACAACGACATGGATGTACTTAATGCCACTGAGCTCACAATTAAGAATACTTAAAATGGTATAATCTATGTGTATTTTATTAAAAATATGTATTGCCATGCCAATTTAAGTCAAGTTCTAGAAGGTGATCAGATAAGCATATGACTCTGCAGTCTGACCTGCCTTTGCCACCATGAGGACATCAGACTTGAGTGGGGTGGGGAGATGCGGGATGAAGGAAGGTCCCCAGGGATGTGCATGGGTGGCTCCCTGCAGCCCTACAGTCATACAAATAGCTCCAGTGTGAGAACACTGGGCACTCACCCTCAGGCTTTGGGGTTCCTTTCCCAAGAGGGAAAAAGCACAGGGTTCTGCAGCTCCCCAACCAGACGTCAGGATGTCCTCCGGTGATTTATTCCCTGGGATTCAGGTTCCTCCTCTGCAAAGTGGATCTGATCACTTTAACACAGAAGGCTGCTTTGAGTATTGAATTCAATAAGACAATGAGGCCTGTGAACACTGTGCCCTGGTGTTTCTCAGGCTGGGAACTAGGTTTCCTAAAATCCCCTTTCCTATGTTTCAGAGCTAGAGTTGGCCAAGGAGGAATTTGCTCAGGACCTGGAAGGGGGCAGTGAGGCAGCAGGGGCTACGCTTTTTGGGTCACATGCGATCCCAGGCAGGTGCTACAGGGCCGGGTGGCTCCCATCTTGCTCTCCCCTCCATGCTGCAGCCAGGTCTGGGCTCTCCCTTGAAGGCTGACATGCTCACCGCTCAGATTAACTACATAGTTTCATCTTCTAACCCTCTCCTCCTCAGTGACTGTGTACGATCATGTGTATGGTCATGAAACACAAGTCAGGGAAGTTAAGGAGCCTGGGAACTCAGCACTCAGCCACCAACTCAAATGCCCACATGACCTCCCATGGCCCTGTCAAGGCAGGAGCCAAACACACATCTGCAGCTTTGAGTGGACCCCATAAGACATGTTCCTCAGGATTCCTAACATCCCACCTCCCATATCAGAAAAAGGAAATGGGACAAACTAGAACAACCTGTGCACAAATTCTAGCTCACCACTTCACCCTTAGACACGACTGTGTGCGATGTCTCCTGTGAGGTCAAAGCGGTAAGGACATGGCACAGGGTAAGACTCCAGAAGCAGCATCCCAAAAACCAGTATCACAGGCAAGAACAAATCTCCACTGCTGGGACCCTGGCATCAGTGACCAAGAATCTCATCCAAGAAGCTTCTCACCAGAGGCAGGGAGCAAGTGCCTGAGACAGGTGGCTCTCCACAGAGCACATGCTCCCAGGCGGCTCTCCACAGAGCACACGCTCTCAGGAAACACGCAGTTTAAATGGCCTCATTTTCCTCCTGCTGCTCTTCTGAAGGTTTAAAGTGGTTTGTGAAGAGGTCGGCTAAACTGCATATTTTACAGATCATGTAGCTTCATTGATCTTCGTCAAAATATTTCTTCTTGAAAGAGCAACTCCCTTTCCCTGTGTTAAAATGACTGTTGTGATTTTAACCAAGAAAACAGTTGTGTAATGAAGACTCATTCTCCCTTCTTCTCCCAGGACCCAAAGCTGCCTTCTCCCCCTCCCATCCCCTCCATGCCTGGCATTAGGAAGGGGCTGAACTACAGACTTGTTATCACAAAAGTGACAAATGCTCGGGAAGACAGAGAGACAGAGAGAGACAGAGACACATGAAATGCTTTAGCACCGTAAATTGTGACACAGATGGAACTTCATAATCTCAGCTGAAACTTGAATGCTGCTCATTTTTTAAAGGCCAGAATTACTAGATTTAGAAGTACAAAAGTTGTTTCCCAGATTATTTGATATCTCACTCTGCCACTAAGGAGACGTGTGACTGGAGTGACTCAGTCCCTGCTGGAACAGGCAGCCTTGCCTGGTCCGCAGCTCCACCTGAGGGCACTTCTGCCCCCACACCATATCTCTGTGGCTCCCCCACTAGGCCTTCCACTTCCCAAGACTCCCTGCTCACCTCTCCGCCCTCCACAGCCTCAGCCCCCTGATACCCACAGACGTTGTTGCCTTGGCAGATGAGGAAGTAAGATGAGGGGGGCAGTGGCTGGCTCAAGGTCATGCACTTGAGTAGCCAGACCCCAGCTTTCTGATGGTGGAGTTCACAGAAGGGCTGACGGTGTCAGCTAGAAGGTCAGACTGATACATTCTTCCAGAGGAAGTCAATAGTCTGATGTCTTTGAAAAGGGTTCCTATCTTGTCACTTAATGTCAACAGAATGCCTAATCCTGTCTTACTGCTCATTCCTGTAGTACCTGGCAGCCCGGACCTTACTCCTATCTCTCAATGTCTCTGCTCCTTGGTGTTCAGAGCCCTGATCTCTCCAGGCTCTTGCCTCACCCTTGTGGCCCCTGGGCTCCTCCTCCATTCAGCCATCATGGTCGGTGCTCCCAGAAGGAGTACACGAGTCCGTCTGCCTAGTTCCTCCATCATGTACCTTAGGTGCCCCATCCCCTCCTGTGGTTTTAACTATATACCATGTGTTGAGAGCTCTATTTCCAGTCTATGTCTTAGCCTGCTTTGTCCAACCACCTGCTGATGTTAGATGTAGCACAGGTACAAGCCTGTACATCTAAGACAGATCACAGAAAACATGATCTTTCTTCTCTCTCCAAACCTGATCACCTGCCTATTGTCCCTATTTCATTTACTCAAACCAAAAACATGGAGCTCATTTCAGACTCTCCCCTTCCCCTGGTCCCCCCATTCAATTCAATCATCAAACCTTGCCTCAGGGACTGACCTCAAACCCCCTCAAGGGGTTACTCAAGCAGCCTTTTCTGTGTTCTGTTACTATCACCTGACTGGCTTACTAAAATAACCTCCTAACTGGATGCATTGTCCCTAACCATGCCTCCCTGCCATCTACCACACTGTATCCACAGTGATCATGTCCTGTTGCTCTTTAAAACCATACCATGGTTTTCCACTCAAGGAAAAGGATAAAGTCAGGCTTCATGTGGTACATGAAGTTCCCACTGACCTGATCCTGACTGCCTGTCTATACTCACAGTCTGCAGTCTTGACATCACTCTAAGGGGCCTGCTGTAGCCAACATAGCTGGCACCTACCTGACACCCATACCTCCCCACCAAACCCCATCTTTCTTGCTTTAAGAGACTGTGCCTGAGACAGAAGCTGAAAATGCCCAGAACTCACTTTCCCAGACTCCCTTGCAGATCTTATGGCCACATTCCCACCAGTGAGATGCAAGGGGATGATTTTCATCCCTTATAAATGGAGAACACCTCAAGGAGCTCTGGCCCTTCCATACTATCACTGGACTCTGTCATTGAAGGACATGATGCCTGAACTGTATCAGCCATCTTCCACTATGAGAGACACACTGTGTGTGGTAAGTAGGGCAGACAGGTAGGAAAAGCCTGCATCCTTGATGACCTCTTTGGACCCAGGACTAACCCTGGGACCACTCACTCCAAGAGTTATTGACAAATGAGATCATGGGTTTCCCTATGATTTAAACCACCTTCAGTTGGGTTTCTGTTACTTGTAGCCAAGAGCATCCAAATGATGCATCTACCTGACTACGTCATTAGATTTTTCTGAACTTTCCCCCCAGACTGCATCCTCTACCTACTCAGAAGGTCATTCCTACCTGCTTAACTCTCAGAGCAGGGCCTCCTCCAGGGAGCCTGGGAAGATGTCTGTCATATCATTTGTCACATCATATTCCAACCACCTTTCTTTCCCACCAGACAGAAGCTCCCTTGTGTCTGGTCCTCCCTTATTCTTTCAGTGCCCATCCTGGGACAGTGGTTGTGCCACACAAGCTCAACAGCTTCCATCTCATTTCTCCAACTAGACAGTAAAGCAACATCAGGCTTTCCTTGGTGCTATAATTAAGCCCCACAATCTGCCACAGTGAATAGAATGGATTTGTTTTTAGACTTTTATACTGTTTTTCCTTGTCAGGGACCTAAATGAAATGCTGTACAATTTGGGATTGATAATTAGCTATGACCAATCAAAGCAGTTTCCTCACTTAGGGCACTGGTATTAAGATTTAACTGTAAGCCAATTGACCTTCCTTAGCCTTTTCTGGGGAGCCTGTTTCATGGGATTGGACAGACAGGAATAAAAGAAAGGAGGGAGAGAATTCCAAATGACACACCAGTGGCTGGGACCCTGACAAGTCATCTAGAAGCCAAACAAAACCATACCCCACCCAGGACCATAATTCTGAGCCATCACCAGGCAAACCATACCCACCAACCCACTCACCAAACACAGAAATGCCCTTGAAGCTTGAACAGCTTCCTGGAATTCTGGAGCTAGCCCAGCTGTGCCAAAACAAGTGCTCACTGAATTGCTTATTGAATCCAATAGAATCTGCATTCAGGTTTCTAAGAAGAGGTGACAGAAGGGTGGGTAACTGGGAAGGAATATCATTTTCTCTGCATCTTTAATGCTCTCCATGGCCATGGTGCGCTAAGCTCACCTCTCCCAATCCACAATGGCCCCTTTGCTCTCCTGATGCCTGATTTCCTGATAAACCCCATGCACAGGCTGGTTCCTCCCCTCCCTCTACATGTTCCCCGCTGTGTTTTACTTCAACAAGGCCCATACTATTTCCTCTCCATATTTCTACCCTCTTCAGGGCTTCGCTCTGCCTTCACTGCTGTTTGTAACACCTCTAGATTTAGCATCATCTGTGAATTTCATTAAATTGCTGTTTACTGATGCTTCCAGCATCATTAATAAAGATGTTAAACAAAACCCAGGCTTGTAACCAATGCCTGCTGCAATGGTGGGACACCCTCTTCCCACTTTCCATCCTGCCATTTAGCATGGCTGCCTCCTTGCTTTTTATCTCTGCCAGTGAGCCACCCCCAACCAGCTTTCAGACCGAGTGGCAGGGCTCAACTCTCCTTTAATTGAGCTTAATTCTGCAAGTAATGTTTTCTCCAGAGGCCCCACAGATATGCATAAATGGGTGTGTTAACCAAAGTAGATGCATTCTTTACAGAAGACCAGAGCCAGGCAAAATTGACCCAAGGGCCATCAACAATACCCACATGCTGAGAGGGGACAGACCTGAACAGAGGCCTCATGCACACCCGCACATGTAGCCAAGGGAGCATGGAAGGGTACCCTGGTAGGTAAGGACATCAGTAACTCCACCACATGGAAATAGGGTTTTTCTCTTTTCAATTAAAAAGAAACCTTCTTACCTGAATTTGTAAATTTATTTTTTTAATTTAAAATACTATGTTTTATAGTGACTTATGTTTTAAAAGCAGGGACAGTAAAAAGCTCTGTAGCATTTCTCCCTACCTGAACCAAGAGAACCTAAGCAGAAAACCCAACTTCCTCCCTTGACTGTCCCCATGGAAGAAGTTCACCAGACACCACCTCCCCAGTTTGTCCAGCCTACCCAGGTACCTCCCTGAGTTGGGACAGGCTGGGTCCATAATCTCCTGCCCGTGCCTGCAGGTGTTGGGAAAACTCTAACTGCCCTGCCCAGATCATTTGCTCCAGGCTCAGATGCCATTCCAATTGTTCAGTTCATGTCACTCCAGACAACCCTGTCCCCCAGGGACTTGGGCTCCAGTACCTACCATGCCACTCATCAGCTGGGCAACTTTGAAAATAGAATATGGCCTCTCTGGGCTCAAATTCCACACACAAGAATGAAGAGCTGAGAAGACCAGTAGTTCCCCACTTTGGACTTTAATGGACCAGTTACATTAAAAATCTTGAAATATTACTTCTAGGTTTATACTCAAAAACATAAAGGCAGGAACTCAAACATATACTTGTACACCCATGTTCACAGCAGCATAATTCACAGAAGCAAAAGGTGGAAACATCCCAAATGCCCATCGATGGATGAACGGACATGTAAAATGTGGTCTATACTTACAATGGAATATCATTCAGCCTTTGAAAGGAAGGACATTCTGACACATGCTACAACATATGGTATGATTCCACTTATGTGAGCACTCAAATCCATAGAGACAAAGTAGAACAGAGGTTACCAGGGGGCTAGGTGAAGGAGAGAATGAGGAACAACTGTTGACTGGGTACAGGGTTTTTGTTTGGGATGATGAAAAAATTCTGGAAATGGATCACGGTAGTGGTTACACAATACCATGAATGTTAATGCCACTGAATTACCCACTTAACTATGGCTAACATGGTAAATTTTGTGTTATGCATATTTTGCCACAATAAAAATAACGAATGAACTCATAAAAGAAAGACCATTTTAACATGCAAAAGGCTAGTGGGCAGAAAGCTCAAAAGGAAGGAAAATCTGCCCTGGTAAAGCAGGCACCTTTACTCAGATAATGTGACACAGAGGCTGTACATAGACGTGCACACCTTACACTGTTCTCATTCCCCCCTCATCCCCAGGGCCAAGGCCACAGCCACTGGCAGTGGCTCAGGTAAGCCAATTGTACCCATCTCTCCTCAAGTCAGTGATGTCACGTTGGTGGCTTGGAATCAGCCGTTATAGAAGTATTTATGCCCCCAAATTGGCATATTCTATCAGGGCTTTTTGCCAGAGAACTGACCATTAATCATTTGCCAGCACACCCCTGCAGCCAAGAGTAGTTGGTCATGGTTGCCAAAGTCACCTGCGCATGACCTGGCCTGAGGGAACTTCAGAATTTGATGACCTTTTGGTTTTCCTATAGCCCAGAAATACCTTATGACTCTGCAGGATATCAGACCATCAGGCCACAGCTACACAAGTACAATGGCAGCCAGGCCACAGTGCAGAGGGAACAAGACAGAACTGCTGTGTCTTCTTCATGTCCCTTTGCATAAATTGCTCACCGAAGGCCCAACATGGATCATCTTTAGAATGAGCAGGTGGTTAAATAAACACAGAACCAACCCCAGACCAGCACACTGAGAACACTGGCTGTGCCCACAAAAAGACCTTGTCCAACTTGGAGCATTTGGGAATAGATGGGCAAAGTTTGTGGGTTTGGTGTGGGGCACCCACAACAAATGCCAGATCCATCTACTCTGGGTGCATCCCTATCATTGCTGGATCTCTATGGGAGCCTCTCTGCCAAACGCACTTCTGTCAGGTGAACTAGATCCCTCAGACCTTCTCCACCCACACTGGCCCTCTTTAAGGATCTTCTCTAGCAGATCAGTAAAACAAAAGTTACTGGGAAGAGATAATTACCCTGAATTTCCCTATTGCTGGAGTTGGTTGCGCATTTCACCCTTGAGACATCTATCAAATATGTGTCTGACCTAGGCAAGTCTCCCTGTACCTCATTTCCTGTGACAGGTCTATTCGACATTGGCATATTCCCAGAAAAACAGTATAGAGGCTAGAAAAATAACTAAGTGTCCTGGTTATCCATTGCTGCATAACAAATGAGCCCAAAACTCAGTGTTGTAAAACAACAGTCAGTTTTGCCTACAAACATGAAACTTGAACAGGGTTTGTCAGGAATACTGCATGCCTGCTCCACATGAGAACAGCCTTACAGATCAGTTAGAGCCAGAGAATCTGCCTGTGGGAAGCCCACTTGAGGGGCAGGCACATGGTGCTGGCTGTTGGAACTTAGCTAGGACCATCAGCGGGGGGCCTTGGCTCCTCCCTACATGGGCCTTTCTCCTGGGCTGCTTGGGCTTCCTCACAGGATGGCCAAGTTCCAAGGGTGAGTGTTCCAAGGGACAAAGTGCAAGCTGCTGGTCTCTGAAGGCTAGACCCAGAAATTGGCACAGAGTCACTTCTACTATAATCTATGGGCCAAGCTGCCACACAGAGTCTAGGTTCAAGTGGAGGGAATATGTCCTCACTTTTGGATGGCCAGAGTGCCCACAAATGTGTATCCATCTTGAACCCACCACCTCTAGATGTGAGCTAAAACCTCAGCTCTGTGAGAAGAGTCACTTAGGAACCACAGGATAGTCACATCATGTCTTAGCAGAGTTTACACTTAGGGTGCAAGTTCCATGAAGGCTGATTAAGTGGCCAGCTCAGGGCCTGGCACAGGCATTTGGTAAGTGTTTGCTGTACTGTTAAATTTAACAAGTCCCATGCTTTGTCTTTCCAATCACATCAGAATTCTAAAACCGGGGGTAGGGGTGGGAGGGAGAAGGATAGGAGATTACCAACTGCATATGAGCCAAAGAAAGAATTCCCAATTAGACCAAAACTAATCTGAAATGCAGGGGGAAATGAGGACAGAGGGAAACAACCATGTGTCAGTTTGTTAAACTGGCCCCCAACAATACGAGATATGGGTTAATAAAAAAGTAAACAGAAAGAAAATGGCGCCATTTAAATGGATCAAGATCAGTTATTAACCAGACTAAAGTTGATTTCAGCTACTTGAAAAATTACATGCTCAGTGTAGTCCCAGGTAAGTCTTACTATGTAAGTGTTTTACCTGCAAGCGAGATAGCTTCCTAAATTCTATAGGTGGCCCGTTACATCATGCAGCAGGTACACCCCTGCAAACAACTTTAGGGCTCCACTGCATCTTTATTGTTCACAACTTCAATATCCTAATAAAAGACAAACAGCATTTTTTTCCTTACAGAAACACTGTTTTGCTGTAAAATTCCATGACACACATCTTTCCAAAGTTAGATGGCTCTGCTGCATAACATTATTACATATATAATTACCTACATCACAAATATTTTCAAAATTGAAACTGCTAAGCTTTCTTGCTGTCTCTTTTTCTTATGCTGTCTCCATAGCAACCTGTCTCCCCTCCCCCAGAGACAAAGAGAACACAGAAGACATCTTTAAATTGGCATAAATTAGAGACAAATTCTTTATTTAATCAGATACACAGCTTACTCTAATGATTACCATACACCAGAATCATCCAGAAATAATAATTGTAGCTCATAAAATGAACCTCTGTAAACAGACCTCTGTGTTTACACTCGATGACAGCATAATTATAAAACACGGCGCCCAGTCTTCTCTCACCATTGCACCCTTGTCCCCCCGTTTACCATGTGCTGTAACCCCCACAGCCACAGCACCCCTCCTTCTTAGAGAAGCACATGCAGCCCCGCAGCCTTTCTCCCAGTGCTGCAGGACAGGCCCTGCCTCGGGTACCTGAGTGCTCCTGGACGACTCTCCCCTCCCACGAAGGCAGAGCCTAGCCACGCACAGGTGTGCCAAGGTTGATTTCAGCTATGAAACAGACTTACTAACCCAAACCCAAGCTGGGCAGAAAGGTGTCAAGAATGCTCTCAATTAACTTTGGTACTGGTACAGGGACAGACCTGCAAGAGTTAAGGGATCCTTGGTCTCCCCTGTCATAAACCCTGTCATTGGTGACATGTTGGGGACCAACCCTGGACACAGAGTGTCATCTCCAGGCAGGGAGAGCCCACTGCCCTCCCATTCATGTACTTCAGCTCATGAAATTCCCAGAGAGTGACCGCAGAGCCCCAAGAGAAACCTCAGAGTCCAGGCGACAGTTCCCTTGGCAGTCCCAGCTCCTGGCCAGCCTTCAAACACTTTTTTAAAATAAATATGATCAGCTCAGTATTGCATGAAGCTGAGAGAAACACGTCTACTTTTTTCTTTTAAGTAAACAAATAATGCATAACCTTCCGTTGGTTTCTATGGAAAAAAAGGAAGGAGAAAGAGAACACTTCAGCTCGAGGGTCTGACAGTGTCAGACACACACATACATAGAGCTTTCACCTGCCCCAGGAAACGCTGCTGAGGGAGCAATGTGGAAGCAGGCCGCCTCACTAGCAGCAAGGAAGGCAACCTGCCCCGAAACACCAGCTGTGAAGAGAGCACATTCTGTGGAAGGGTCGGCCACCAGCCAACTGCTCCAAGAAACTCACGGCAGACACGCGGCCGCTCTCGCCCACGTGTGAGAAACGTGCTCTTCTCCACCCCCAAAAGTTATTTTTGTTGTGAGTCACATAAGTTGCTCTACTTTAAAAGTTAGGTTTTGCAAATCATTTCATTGGAACACAACAAAGCCTTACTTTGGCCCCATTTCCAATTTGGAGAAAATACGGGCAATTAAGAAACAAGTTAACGACCAGAACACAAATCCAGAATGTGGGACATTTCACAAAATAACTACTGGCCCAGTGTCTTCAAAAGGTCAATGTCTTGGAAAACAAAGTTGGGGAGACTGTTCTAGACAGTGGTTCTCAAACAAGGGCAATATACCTGTTGGCAGACACTGGGCAATGTCTGGAGATGGCTCTGGCTGTCACAACAGAGGTAGATGGTGTAAACAGCATCTCACAGACAGAAGGGGAGAGTTACCTGCCCCACATCCAGCTACCACTTCACATCAGGAAACCTTAGATGATGGAAGGCCCCTGGAGCACCCAAACCATAATCACCAGAGAATTCCCCTATCAATCTCTCTTTTAAAGGGCTTCAGGGCCCTCCCTCCACTAGACCTGAAAGCAGGTGATGCTCCAGTCTCATGGGGCTGTGATGGGATGGGACACTCGGAGCAGCCTTGTGGATGCTGAGACCAGGCCAGGGGCTTGCAGTCCATGGAAGGGTTCAGGGTGACCCTGTGTGGTCCAGCATAAGGGAGGAGGGGGACTGTGTTCTTCCCTTTGCTTTTCCTACCAGATGTGAATGTCTCCCTTTATTCTATCCCATGAGAGCGGGCAAGAGGAGGTGGTGGCCACATTCTCTGACTGACCATAAGCTGAGGCCAAGGTGGCCTCTCAGGGAATGTCTGCATGCCTGTTGTGAGCCTCGCAGTAACAAACCTAGCCAAGCCTCAAGGCAGATCCAAATGTGGTCCACAGTCATTGCTTGTGTCCCCCATTTTCTTTGGATGTATAGCCAACGACTTCCATTTAAACAGCTGCCTCTCAACCAACGTTCCTTTCTGACTCCGTGTACCCTGGTATTGATTTCAAACGTGTTAGACAAATCAGTGGGATGTTGCTAGCTTAGCAGCACAGGACAGAATTCTCTTAGGAGGGCATTACTTTCCCAAATAAGGAACATGAAAACATCTGCTGAGCATTTATGGCAGTTTTCCAAGGCACCAGCATCTCCACCTCTGTTTACAACTATCCCCACTGTGGCTGTGCCCTCTGAGTGGTGTGTGAGCCTGCCTAGCAGTGTGCAGCTGCTCAGAGGTTCTGAGGGTGAGCCGAGGAGTAAGGTGAATGGGTCCACTCACTCATAAGTTCCACATGGAGAGGGGCTTGGGCTGCTACTCTGCCAGTCCCGCCTACCTCCCAGGTCTGTCTGTCCTCAGTGCCATCCCTCACTCCCCTCTACCATCTGTCCCCAACAGCAGGGGCAACAGAGCTGGCAGGGCTGCATCAGCCACATGGCCCCAAACAAGTCACAGGGGTTCCCAGACTATGAGGGTCCACAGGCTCCCCACGGCAAACAGAAAACCCTACGGCATGTCAACATGTGGAGAGAGGCACAGACAGGGAAATGGCTTTTCTCCTCTTCTTTGCTCTGGGCCCTAATGGACCTGCTTATGCAGCAGATACGTGGGGATGAGAAGGGATTGGGATGGTGGTGTGACCAACAGGCCAGGCTGTCAGGGAGGTGCTTCCCACTTTCCAGGGTAACCACCCCAGTCCCTTAAAGAGAGAGGCTTCTTCTCGGCCTTGGCACTGGTGACATTTCTCTGTGGTGGGATCTGTCGTGTGCACTGGAGGACGCTGAGCCGCAGCCCCCTTAGCTATCTCCAGACATTGCCCACTGTCCCGGCAGGGCACATACTGAGAACCTGCCCCATCCCCACTGTGAGGCAGCCCATCCTGCCCCCTCTTCCCTGCATACCCCTAGCTCACTGAGTTTTATTTTTAGGTTATTCGTCACATGGACGTTTAAAGTAATCCCTGTATTGCACTGTTGAGAATTTGTTCTTTAGGGACATAAATTTTACTGCCATGTACACTTACTGCAGCTATAATCTCACAGGGTTTAGATCGTGGGTTTATTTTTTCATTTACAACACATGCAGTCAATGTCATTTACAGTCCCTGAGGCTACTGATGTGACTGTCCCTGGCATCCAGAAGGGACCTCCAAGTGTGCTGGTCTGCACTCCCGAGCACCTCCTGGGAGGAGAGATGCCCCCTACCATGGCCTAACTGCCAGGAAAACTAACAGGAGGTGTCACTAAACCCATCAGTGGGGCAGCCACACTAGAGGCCTGTCCCTTGCTCACCATAGGCCCAACCATGAAAATCTTCAACTTCCTCTACCTTTTAGATCCCCAATAACTGAGGCTGCCACCAGGAGCCACCTACATCACCTGTGAGACCCAGTGCAAAATACAAGTGCAGGTGCTGTGTGCATACAGGAGGCAAAGCCTTTTCCTTTCTTCTGCGATCACTCTCCTACTGGTCACAGTGTTTTTTATATGCGTTTTCATGCTGACTTCTCAGGCAGGAGATCCAGGCAGGGCCAGTGCAGAGCCTTGAGGATGCCCAGCAATCTTTGGACTCTAGGTGGGGGCTCTGTCCCATGGTGACTCCACCAGGGAGTGACTGTCCTGAGGAAGCCAGACCACACAGGAGCCTAGGCACCAAGTCCCAACATGCTCACTGTCCCATCACACCTCACAAAACACAGACTTAAAGATAATATTGTTAAGAATATGAACACAGTGACCACAAAATATTATGCCCCAAGCTCAGGGTCCCCTTGAGAGCCTGTCACTGCTTCTCCATGCAACCTACTGCTCATGCACCAACCACAGGTAACCTGCTTCAAGGAGTATCTTTGAGTATGTAGGCTTCTGAGTCCCACGTCACTTTCACAAACAGGATCTCCTTTGCTCCCAGAAGGAAGAGAGCTTCATCGTCTCCCATTTATTGATGAAAAAATTCAGGGTCCATAAAATTGCACCATCTGCCTGAGGACAAAAAGCTTGCAGGTGGTAAAGACAAGACTGGCCAGCCCCTTCCAAACCCCCTTCACTCTACACCCGTCCAGGATTCCCTCAGGT
The DNA here is from genome assembly GCF_046562875.1 of Panthera onca. Lineage (NCBI taxonomy): Eukaryota > Metazoa > Chordata > Mammalia > Carnivora > Felidae > Panthera > Panthera onca. Next base: position 88,802,421 of record NC_138341.1, on the reverse strand, counting down.
CAGGCAGAACAGCAGTGGCCCCTGGGATTCTACAATGGATGGGTGGGAGGTGCACCAGACCACTGCACAGGTTCAAACCCTATCTCTACCTTGGGCATGTTCTTTACTATGCCTCAGTGCTCTCACCCACAAAAAAGGAAAACAGTTACACCCACCCACAGAGCTATGGCCAAGGCTAAAAGAATTGATATAAATCCAGGCCCAGCATGTGGAAGCCCTGGGGGGTGAATGGAAGCTGTTATACTACTCAGCAGGTAACCCCAGCATCTCCACACCTGTTCCCAGGATGTCAGTCCCGGTTCACTTGAGCCTCTGTGCAGGAACATCCCCTCCCCTCCAAGACTGCAGCCCCACGAGTCAGGAATCAGACTGAAAATGGCAGCATGGTCCACCATGCCTGGCCCTGGTTTCCTGGCTTCCTTGGCCTCAGTGGACCTGGGACCAGGGCAAACCTTGCACACATCAGGAGCTACTGTAGTCATTGTGCCCAGACCTGAGCTGTGCAGTTTGGGGGACAGCCTGTGATCACAAAATAGCAGTACCCCTGCAGCCGCAAGGCCAGGTCCCATTGTCCAAATCCAGTGTCGCTGCCTGAGCCACCCGACAGGCAGACAAGCCAGCACCTTCTCTGCACATGGTTCAAGCAGCTAGTCCTAGATACTTTCCAAACAGACTAGAGGGGAATGTCTGCTTCCCTTTCCCCACAAAGGTGGCCCCTGGGGAGAAGCAGGGTGCAGGAGCCATGCTCAGGGCCAAAGACTGAACGCCAGGGATAAAATGACAGTGAATGTCAGGGACAGGACCCGGGCCACATCAAAACTGCCAGGTTAAGGGAGGAGGATATCCTAGTTGAGCCAGCCCCAGCAAGCCAGGGAGACAAGGCGCACAGACAGGGTGAGATGGCACCCAAGCTGAGGGACAGTCTCTACCATCACCCCCTCTCAGAGGTACCCTGTGATGGTCTCAGTGACTGACCATCCCAAATGCCACTTGACACAGCCCCTAGGGATTCCAGAAGGCCAACTCTGCCTTGACTGACCAGCTGTGTGACCATGAGTGACCTTGAGTGAGACTGTACCCCTCTTGGCCTCTGCTCCTCATCCCACAAAAGAGGCTTTGAACAAAATGGCCTGAAGATGCCACCCTTAGGATAACATAGATTCCCACTACTGAATAACACACACACACCTATGGATCAGCAAATGAAATCCGTCTGTGTAAGTTTCTAGGGTAAGTTTCCAGAAGTCCCACAAGATGGACAGGTCACCCAGCCCTTTTCACTGTGAGACAGCACGAGGTAACAAGGCCAGTCAACACCAAGAGGGGGAAGAAGAATTAGAGAAACCTTTCAAATACTTGGACTTACTCCATTCCAAAATCCAGTGATGACAAAAGGCAGGTATTTTAAATTGGAAGAGTAATTGTAAAAGGCCAATAGCCCACAGGAGGCCCAAAAGCTATTTTTAAACACCTTATCAGAAGTCCAGGTCAAATAAGCACCAAAAACCCCACAAAAATAGTAAGTCTTCAGAAAAATAAAATGCAAAGGCTGAGCTATCTGGCACATAGTCAGAGGCTGCCTGTGGGGAAAGAGGCATCTTTCCAGAAAACGACCTAAAAATAGCTCCAATGAGAGAAATCTCGCCACGTATGCCAACGTTAGGTGCAAATGGGAACTTAATTAAACAGGTCTCTGAAGAATGTGGGTTTCCCAAATAAAACAGACAGCTCTTCAAATGCCCAGGCCAGGAAGAGGCGGGTGGGGGGGAATGCCCAGTGGCTGGGCACTGGGAGCCAATAGCAAACACTGTAGTCTTGCAGGACTAGGGTCATCCTTGGGGACAGGGGACACTGCCCAGTTCCTGTGTCCCCTCTTCCTCACTGACACCCCTCCTGCCTTGCTCCCTGAGCATGGCGGCAGGGGAGGAGAATACCTGCAGCCTGGCACACACCCCCACTTACAGACACTCTCCTCACCTCTCTGCCTCCTGAGCACTGGAGGGAGTGGGCAGATGAAGACATCTGTTATTTACCTATTCCTGTCTCCAGTGAGCTTCCCCCACTTCAGAGAGAACCAAATGTGTCTTCTTTTTAACCATCTGCCAGCTGCAAATACATTTGTAAAATGCTTTCCTTCAAAATATTAGGGTTCCTTTCAAAAATCACCTTTTTCCTTTTCACCTCTCCAGCTTCTGAAGAGCTGCCTGTCTACCAATCTGCAGGTGGGGATTCCTGAGGTGGGCCACATCTTCCCCCCTGCCGTCTCATTCCACGGGCTCCTCTTCTTTCTCACTCTCTTGGACTTTTACTCCTTTTCTTTTACAACCAGCATTTTTAAAAAATGGATGTTTAAGCAAGAAATTCTCTGTTTAGCATCAAGAGCTCTGTGAGCTCCTGTTCTCATTGTCCTGACTTCCATAGTCTGGGCACTCAATACTGGGAAGTAATTCCTGCATACCAGGCAGTCCTTAGTGTGGAGAGGAGAAAGTACATCACCTGTCCTAATGATACCTAAATTCCAGTATTTACCTAGTCTTTTTTTTTAAGTTTATTTATTTATTTTTGAGAGAGAGAGAGAGAAAGAGAGAGACAGAAAGAGCAAGTGGGAGAGGGGCAGAGAGAGAGGGAAAGAATCCCAAGTAGGCTCCACACTGTCAGCGCAAAGCCAGACGTGCGGCTTAAACTCACAAACCGTGAGATCATGACCTGAGCCCAAAACCAAGAGTTGGACGCTTAACCGACTGAGCCAACCAGGAGCCCCTCCAGTATTTACCAAGCACACACTGTTTCCATGTGTGAAAGACACACAGCACGTGCCTGTGTGTACAGGCATTGCCTCATCCAGCACAGCCTACTCCTGAGTGAATGCTTTACACCCTTAAATTGGGGCCCTTCACTAGGTGCTGGATCAAATGGCTGTCCTCTTCCTCGGACTCCCACAGACCCAGGCATATCAGCGGGCCTTTCCATTATAAGTAGCTGTGACACACCTGCCATCAGCCAGCTGACAGCTCAGCCAAGAACTATGGCCGGCAGGGAAGTGAGGTGGCACCAGAATGGACCACCGGGAAACAAGAGTGCCTACCCCTCACAAACCAGGAGGGGATGTCAGGGTGTACAGCCAGCAGGTGGAGGGCTCATGGAAGACCTATCACGGAGTTGCAGTTCACAACTACCATGTTGGCCAGCGGTCCCAAGAGTCAGGGAAGGTGGGTACGGGTGCATGCAAGGGAGATCATACCTTTTGAAAATCCTCCTGGAGGTGAGACATGCAGGAACGAGCATCTCCTGTTTTATACATCCACCTGTGATTTGCAGCTGAATGATGCCAAGTTCCCAAAAGTGCTTTGTGATAACAGCACTTGAGTCACACTTTAGGGATTCCACAGACCATTAGCAAGAGTGTGGGGAAGTCTGAGGGCAGTTCATCAACAGCAGCTGTCCATGAATCGAGTGTCCTGTGGAATTTTTATTAGAATATCCTGACATGCAGATCTGGCATATTGTGTACATACACAGGCAGAACAACCTGTTCTAAAGCTCTTGGTGTTTACTTTTAGGAATCAGTCATTCATCTGATGCACCAGAAGAACATGGTCTTTGGACTCTACACTGCCATCATTGTTCACTGGCCAGGAAACCTTGGGAAAGTCTTATGATCTGCCAAACCCTGAGTCTGACCCAGGTTTAGTGAGGAAGCTGTGTAGGAAACGTTCTTTCCAAGGGACTCAGCATTATGCCAATATTTTCCCTTTGTCAGCTAGTTTCATATGAGAAAAAGAATGATTTCGTTCTCAAAATGTAGAGTGTATGTTCACTTTTCTATACAATCATTAAAAATAAATGTAGAGATAGAAACAACCCAAGTTCCATCAACTGATTAATGGATAAACAAAATGTGGTGTGTCCATGCAATGGAATATTATACTTAAAAAGGGATCAAGTACTGATTCCTGCTACAATGGATGAGCCTCAAAAACATTACAATGAGTGAAAGAAGCCAGTCACAAAAGGCCATTCACTTGAAAGCCCAGAAGAAGGAAATGTCACTCAGGGCTGGGGGTGGGCAATGGGGGTGTGGGGTGGAGGGGCAATACAGGGCAACGCAGAGCAATACAGGGCATCTTCCTGAGGTGATAAACATGTTTTATATCGATGGTGTTGATGGTTGCACATACCTGTATCCATATTAAAACCACTGAATTGTACACTTTGAATGTGTGAGTTTCACAACTGCCCTGCTTTCCTTTTGGTGTCAAGAAAAGACTTTTCCATCCACTTTTCTAAGAACACTCCCTCCACTTCTCCCTTCAAGCGGCACTGTCACTGTCCTTCCTCCTACCCTGTCCATGGCACACGGGGACCTCCTCCCCTTGCATCTGCAACCTCACCCTACTTTCTCCCCACTCATTTACATATTATCTATGGCTGCTTTCCTGCTACCACCACAAAGCTTAGACTATATGTGGCCTGCAAAGCTTAAAATATTTACTATCTGGTCTTTTATAGAAAAGACTTGCTGACTCCTGTATCAAATCAATTATTACAATTAACTGGAGATATCTCCCCCACAAAAACGTTTGCTTCCACTGGGCAAAATATCACAATACTCTATATTTTTTCATTATGTATAGCATAGTATTTTGCGTACCATTAAGCATTTAATCAAATGTTTTCCGAATTGAAACTCTAAGAAATGATTAATTTGAGCCTCGGTCTTGCATGTTACACCTGTTGGTTAGCCCATTCCATGGGTGCCAGGTCATTTGACTAAAACGGAAGGGAGACACCAGACACATAGTGAATAGTTTTGTTTTGGTTTTCTTTTTTTAACAATTTGCGGGTGATTTTAAGTGCACACAGGCTGTGGGAATAAAATGAGAGGAAAAATTCGCACTAAGTCACCACAACATAATTAGGCGCGATGGGAGTTTGGTAATTTACTCGTCCCCATTAGCAATCTGTTCTCTCAGGTGTTACACAACTCCACAGGAAAAAGAATCAACATTTTGGAAGTTTACAACCCATCAGCCACAACCTATAAAAATAAGATGCCATTCTGATTGTAATAGAGGGAAAGAAGATTTTCATCACGGTTTTTGTTAAAGCTCACATACACAGAATTATCCCACCTGATTATAGGAAAGTTGGACGCAACAACACTTACAATGTCTAGAAGCACTTGGAAGTCTCCTCTCCTGTTTAGTTCTGTGAACTCCCTTTATCATAAGCAATGGATAAATTTGTGAAGGAAACATTCTGGTGCCATTTCACACAGCCACAGTTTGCTACCAACTTCACAGAGGCATCCATTATGCAGCTACGTGCAGAGAGAACGAACAGTCTCCAGCCTGACGCCAACTATTGAATGCATGAAGACTGCGATCTTTTGTCACTGTCATCTTGACAACTCTGACAACCTTTGCAAAGCAGGTATCACTTTAGGGGAATTCATAAAAGAACCGCTAGAAGGTCTAGATTAGTAGCTCACGGTGATGCAAACATAAAAGCAATTTTTACTGGGCTTTTAATTTCAACTTTGATTCTTTAATAAGATATCAAATTGATATATTTCCAAGGTATATACTTGTGATAAGCCAGGAAGTTACTTTGTAGGGGTGTATAAAAAATGGAGAATAGTGACATAAATAATATAAGGCTTTTTTTATTTTGTTGAATAAAATTCTTTCGAGGGAAAGTTATAATCTGACCAAGATGGTCATATTTCTCTAGGAGGTACGACACAGAAAGTCAAAAGGGTTGAACACATAAACTGCCTATGGGGTGATGAGGTATCAGCCTGAGCCTGATGATTAAAAGCACAGTTACCACCATGGCACTCCACAACCAGGTAACTCCAGACAGATCACTCCTGGCTGGCCTCACACCATGTCACTTGAGGCTTCTCTATTGCCATGGGGTAACGTAAGCAGCATTTTCCATCCCAGAAGAAACACAACACTGTCAGAGAGGCCACAGAGTCCACCAGGAGCTTCTGCCAGCAGGGACATGGAAGCTCTGTGAGCCCGAGAAGTTGTCAGCTGGGCCATTCAGGCCTCTGAGTCACTGCCCGCACGTGCCCTCACGTCCAGTCTTGGGGAAAGCTGGAGGCTGCGGGTATAGAGCTGCTCCTTCCCTTGGAAGAAGCTTCTATTTTTCAGACTGGAAAGAGCACTCAAAATAAATATATTTTCAGATTCTTTTATTAAATAAAACAGTGCTAGAATAAATGTCAGCTGCCATACAGTGCCCCAGAAAAGCAAATAGTTCTTCTCTTTCAATTATCCTTAAAGCAGCAGCCTAGAAAGTAGAAACCACTTTTATTCTATTCATGGATATCAATAAATAATTAAATTGTAATATTTTGCTTTTGCAGTAGTGTGTCTCAGGATGTCCCAAGAGTCATGTGGACAATGGCACCATATGATGTTGATGGAGAAAAACTCAAGCGGCCCCACACACTTCATGCTTAATCGTGCCCTTGGAAGTTCAGGACAAGAAGGACTTCCTACTCACCACACAAACTTGTCTTACTCTCCCTCCCTTCTAGAGGCAGCGATGGTGACAGGAGCAGCCATGGTGACAAGGGCTGCTGTCTCTCTGGACCTGGTCTTTCACCTACAAAATGAGCCAAATCCAGGGAGAGCACAGGCCCTGAGCAAAGTGTCATATGCTGTCCAGCCCCGATGTGTAGACAGTGTGACCTTCATGTCTTAGCCATGCTCCATATCAGATGGTTTTTCTTTTCTGTTTCCAGATCTTATAGAAAGAAGAGCAGAGAGATCAGCTGGTGGCAGGTTAGGACCCTGTGATGCTGGCAGCAGGGAAGCCTTGCTGGGTCCAGGGAGCAGGTCTGGTTCTCAGAAGTCCCCTCCACTATTGTAAATCACATACTGTTTTTCCATTCATCAGAGCTCTAAGGGAACATGTGACTGCAAGCAGAGACCCCTCATTGCCCTCCTGGGGAAGGTGAAATGAGTGGAGGGAATCCCCCCATGTTGCACACCCGCTGAAAAGGGCACATGTGTACACATATATTTACATGTATTTAGCCTCAAGCACCATCTTGAGTTTTTTCTAGACAATGTCCATTTTCAAAAGTCCAGAGCAAAACGATTTGCTAATTCAGACTAAATAGAAGCAACTCAATGAGTTAAATCAGAATGATGAGCTTTTTTAATTGACAAGACCTGGAATTTCAAGTAGATTTTTAAAACTTAACCTCTAAGATAAAAGGTAAACTGATGCCTTTGGGAATAATTTGCCATAATGACAAAGAAGTGGCACACATTGAAGGGACTGAGGTCTTATCTGTCTTCTTCATTTTGCAGCTCTGAAGCCCAGCACAGAGTGTGGCCATGGTGTTTAGTAAATTGTGCTCACCAACCTTACAGGCCGGGCCAGTGCTCACAGACAGCAGGGGCCCAGGGCCAGGGCGCACTCTGCCTGTGGGAGCCACACTGACTGGACAGGTCCATAAACAGGGGAGGCAGGTCAGCGGTCTCAAGTCTCCCATCCAGCTCCAACATTTTTTTATGTTATAAAATAAGTAGACCCACAGAATCACACATTTACTAAAAATAAAACTAAACTCTGGCCTAATAGCTGGCATAGCAAGACAGATGCTAAATTAGTAGGCTGAATATAATGCAAGTAATATTGGACAGGGCCCTTTCTCTCCCACACCCTCCCAAATCCTTACAAACGTGCAGTAGGAAAGCGTTCGCTTCAAAGTCGTAGGTACGTTCCTTTATTAGGGGAAGAGCTAATAAGATAGGTCTCCTACAGTGACATCATAGGATTCTCTATCCCAAAGTAAAACTCCATTCAAAATTAACTTTTTATTCATTTGGTGGCAAGGAGATATTTGTTTTAGCAGTTGTTGGAAATGTTAAACACAAATGAGCTCTAAATCAGTCTGAGTGACTGACCCTACGTACTCTTCATATACAATTTGAACTTGCACAGAGCAGTCTAGCAAATTCATTTGGTGGCAAAGAGCATACACTCTAATGCCTCACTCCCTGGGTTCAAATCCTGGCTCTACCTCTTAGTGTTGTGTGACCTCACCTAAGTTACTCAAGTCCTCATCGGTACAGTGGAGGTGACAGCAGCACCTCCCTCTAGGATTATTGTGAGGATCATGTGAATTATCCCATGCAAACACTAAGAAGGCAGTACGCACTCCAGTTACCACCATCTTGGTCCCAGCAAGGCAAAAGTGTAAGTCTCAGTAATGACATTTTCAAACAATAGGAAAATTACTGAAAGGCACATGCCAAGCATGCAGAGACACTGTCTGCCCTCACTCTGGGAATGTAAAACACAGGCGATGACACCGGGTTACGTGTACAAAACAGCCATCCAGTGACTAAGGGGATAGAAACCACACTAAGAATGGCATGAAATGTGCTCACAACAGCCAAGGCTAGGCCACCGCTGGCTAACCAAAGGAGAATGGAGCCAGCCCTAACAGAACCAGGGGAAACAATGACTAACAGCAGAACAACAGACCATGTCTACACTGATGAGTTACTTGGCCGCTTCTAGGGACACAAGAATGCCTTTAAGGAGGTGACACTGTCTCCCCATTTCTTCTAATGCTGTACAGGTTAATTCTAACACTATTAATGTACCAATTTAATCATCAAATATCACAATATAAAATCCTGGATGAGTTTTGTCTAAAAGGTATCAAGTTCCCACTTCCTGTCCAGAACGCTTCTTTTTCACCTCGCTGTGTGCCTAGTGAACTAAGTGAACCAGGACTGTCCTCCACTATCCTGGGCAGGGCCTGGCTCAGGGTTCTTCGCAGTCCCTGGGGGTGGGAAAACCAACTCCTGCCCAGAGACACTGAGGATTCCGCCCCCCCCCCCCCCCCCCACTCTGTGAGAGTCACCAAACATCTCCTGGTGACGTCTGTACTTCTCAACATGTTCTGTTACTCAAGTAAATGTGATGTCCTCCATTTATTTTGTTACATTAATTTGCCTCTTCAGATTAAGTATTTAAAACAAGACTTTTTATTTAAGTTCCCTGAAGAAAACAAACACAGCTGTCTTCACTCTTCTTTGAAGCTCTAACAATCCAATTTTCTATTGTTTAAAAAAAATCCACACACACTGAACTCATCTTACGTGGGATTTTATTCACATCAATTCAGAAAGAACCATTTACCTGCAGCACGTCCCTGTCAAATCATTCTGGTCAATATACAGAAAAATAATCACCCTTCAAGTCCCAATGGGAGAACTTTCAGCAATCAGAAAAAACATCTCTGATGAAATTCACAGTGTCTACCAATGCACATATTCTACTCTGGTCACATTTTATTATCTTGATGGCAAAATTCAGACTCAAACAGAGGAAATGGAAGAACACAAACAACGATAAGGGGGTTCCATATTTTAACCATGGCTGGTGCAGCTGCAATATAGGTATAACATACTACTCAGAGGAACCCACAATTTTTTTCATGTTTTCTTCATGGAAATAAGTGGAAAATGTAAACATTTTTTTATACTCTCTGTTGGTTGAGGAAGTCACTCTTAATGATAAATACCAACTTCTATGCAGTGTTCTGGACAACCACTCAACAGTCTCATTGGGCTTGGCAAATGCTTTCTTATCATGGCACAACTCCTAAACTCAGCAAACCCAACCAGCAAGCACTGCTGGGGCCAAAACCCACATATTCAGTGGGTTTTCTCTCAGAAGGAGGTGTACCTCCAGGAAACAAGGATGGGGATCCAGCCTAGTGTGGGATGTGGGTTTAGAGGCTTGCTCGCTCTAAGGAAGCTTGTGAAGGTACAGGAGCACCCCAGGATGGGGCGGAGGCGAACAAACAACCTGGGGAGGAGGGAGCCTGAGGCTGAGCCATGGTTTAGAGCCCACTCCCTTCCACCTTGGCCCAGACCAGACATGACTGGAGCCCTGGGCTGGGGCCAGCACTTCCCCTAGGGGACCACTGCAGGGGGCACAGGTGCACCAGCTATGTCTGCCTTCATCCCTTGAAAAACTGCCATTCTGTGTTTCATCCTGCGAGGAAACTACAGGCATTTCTGCAAAAAATGTCTATTTTTAACAACAGGGATATGAATTTGCTTGTTGGAGAAGGTGGCGCTGGGGTTGGGGGACAGAATTTAAAAATGGTTAGACCAATCCAAAAGTCTCTCAGAACTCCCAAAGGAAAGAGAAGACATTCAAAACACCCTAGAGGGAGATCCGGATCTACCCAAGCACCATAGCCAGGTGCCAGCCAAGGCAGGCCCGCTCAGCAGCGCGCCGAAGCATGAGAGAGAAGGTGCTCGCAAAGCCTGGGACATCACCGTGCAGGCTTAAATACACACACCACACTCAGGGAGAGACTGTGGCACCCAGGCCAGCACCCAGCACTCGACACACATTGTGCCATTTAACCTCACTAAAGACTGCTACATATCCATTTTATAGCTGAGAAAAACTGAGCTTTCTAAATGCTGAGGCACTCACCTACAGTCAGGAGCTGAGATTCCAGAGCCCATTGTCCCAGAGACAATGTGGCCTCGTGGGACAGCAGTGACTCAGTATGGGCCCTTGGTTCCACTCCTTATTATGTATAAGGCCTTGGACAGGTAATTTAACCTCTCTGGGTCTTACCTCCTTATCTGTAAAGTAGATAAATTATTCCTGACCTGACAGACCTCTTGTAAGGATCAAAGACTCCATGCAGAAAAGTACTGGGAGGCTGCATAAGTTTTGTTTTTGTTTCAAGGGGTGAACTGTGCATTTTCACAAAGAAAATGAGTGAGCAGACAGGCAGGAGAGGAAGACATTAATTTCTAGATTCTTCTATTTAAAAAAAAGGTAAGACTAAATTGGGAAGAGCTAGTGTAGGACTCAAATGTTCTTATGCTCTTTTACACACAAAAGGCACAGCCTTCAAAAGGCCCTTGAAATCTCTCCAGGCTTCAATTTCCTATCTTTAATGTGTGGGTGTTGAACTGTACCACATGTGCCTAGATACAGGGCAAAGCTGTGTTTCCAGAATCACTGGGGCTGCAAATGAGGAACCAGCCCCTCCTGGACTTCCTATGCAGACTCACACATTGGAAAGCACTCTACCAATTAACTTTGTTAGCAAAACCAAAGAAATATTTGAAGGAAACACACAAGCCTGAGACTAACTCAGTCAACAGGAGTCTCAGGATGAGCTTTTTGCGAATCACAATATAAGGGACAAAGTTAACACAGAGTCAGTAATTAATGTGAAAGGAATGGCCCACATTCCAAGTGCTATCTGATATTATCAACAATCATTTAAAGATCACTTTAAAAAGAAAAATAGAAGCTAACGGTTCCAGTGTTGGATGAATCAGTCATTGTGGCTCAGAATAAAAATGATTAGAGTATGTTCCAAATTGAGTGGACAATACAGAAAGGTTGTATGTATGAGGTACAAGGAGTTCAAGTGTGGTATGCAGGGTGTGAGGTTCATGGGGTGTCTCTGCTCACCATGTCAGTGCCCTACCCTCTCCCCAACCAACCAGTCCTTGCATCTGTGCTCAGCTCTCCCTGAAGTGAGGACATTCACCTGGGTTTTCTTGCTGCTAATGTCTCTGCCCTTCTCTCACCCTACCCTGCACCTCCATTTTGAAAAGCTGGGAAGAGGACAGACATATACTAGCTGCCTACTATGGGCCAGATGCTGGGCGAGTGCTTTCGGGTGACTCATCTCAGTGAAGGCCCACGACAGCTCTGTAGGATAGTAACTTGTTCAAACCCACAAAGGAAGTAAGTGATAGAACAGGTATTCAAATCCAGGTCTCCCCAAACCCAAAAATTCCCCTCAGCAAAATCTAGAGCTATACTGTCCAACACAGCCATCAGCCTTAGCTATTGCACACATGAAATGTGACTGTCTGAATTGAGATATGAAGGGTAAAATATAAAATAGATTGAAGATTTAACTCAAAAGAGGAATGTAAAATGTCACATTACTAATTTTTATGTTGATTACGAGCTGAAATAACAGTTTGGATATATTGGGTTAAGTACAGTATATTATTAAAATTAATTTCACCTGTTTCTTTTCACTTTTTTCTTTAATGGTACTAGCAAATTTAAAATTATGTTTATAACTCACATTTGTGGCTTACATAGAATTTCTTTTGGGCAACACTGATCTAGAATACTAGAATGAAAAGTCTCAAGCCTCTGGAAAGTACCATCCTGGTATAAGAGCCACAACACAAGGAATAGCCAGGAGTCTGATACCAGATGAGATTAGACGTTCTTGACAAATGATAGAATCGGAGCTTCAGCTCTCTATATTGTACTGTCACTTTGTTTTGTTTTGTTTTTTTAAATTTCCCACAAGCTTTGTGTGGATGCAGTTTTATAAATAAATTAAATAAAATAATTTGAAAAAATCAAAGAAAATGTGTCCCACAAGTCAGTCCTGTATAAGGATGACATGCTCTGAAACCAGAACATCTGGTTTAAGGGCATCCGCCATAATAAAGCCACCAGCGGCAAAAATTCATGGGAAATTTTTCAATTATTTTCTGAAACATGAGAATGAAAAAATATTTTTAAAGTGATATAATTACATGTGTTTTTAGTATGTATAATTAAATAAGCTAAATATTAGAAATGCATATTTAAGCATTCCATTTATACTCCCAGAAATTAAAATGTCCAAGTTGGCCTGATATTCTTTTTAATTTTCACATAGAAAAAACAGGACATCATTTCAATTGAAACTCACTTTATATTTAGACAAGTATGGTAGTTGACAAAAGAATGTATCAGCAGCCTAGACTCAGGACATTAGAATTTAACTGAAAACCATCATTTATCCATTCATTGAACCCCTTACTCACTGGTCCATCCAACAAACATATGTGTGCAACTTCCACGTGCCTTCCATGTCCCAAGCACAACAGGGAGAGACACCTGGCTATGTGAGATGAAGACTCTGTAGACAGCTTTGTGAAACTTCTTCAGGCTCCAACAGGTATAGCATTATTTTTAAACACTATTCTGTTTAAAGCATATACACGTTTATCACATAAAGAATTTTTTTACTAATCCAAAATCAGGATCTTCTTCCCCATGAGCAGGGAGTGAATATCACTGAACTAGTTAATGGTTCCCATCACTGCCAAGCACGGAGGCCTGGGGAGGCCCACTCAAGTCCCTTACAGATGTGGCAGTACAGCTGCACTAAGATCTGAAAGGAAAGCAGAGAATATACCAGCAGTGTAAGCTTAACACCTACCCAGACATCAAACAAAGGGGTGCAGATCATGGAGCAATGGTCTTCAGAAAGTGGCATGGAGGAAGCATGCCCAGAGATGCAAAGAAGTCAACAGCAAAAACAAAAGCAGGGAGGGGTAGAATCCTCTGGCTGGAGGAGGAAGAGGTGTGGGGAGCATATGAACCAAGGGGTGGGAGGCCCGAGTGCCTAGTGAGGAGTTTGGACTTGATGTGTTCCACAACAGGCATCTACCACGGGTTCTTAAGGCAGAGAAGAAGTAAAAGCAGGTTTGATGACAAGGAATCTGGTAAAAAGTATGTAGTACAAGACAGACTGGAGGAGAATGGGGCTGCAGGTTTCTAGGTTTCTCATGCTGATGGTGGTGGTATATGTATATATGTGTGTGTTTAGCAATGGACTCCTTTCTTTGCACAAAATTTTACATAGCTAAATGCAGCACAGTATTTGGGACTGGAAGCTGAACAGAAAAAGCACATGAGCAGAAAACTGGTGAAATCTGAATACAGTCTGTAATTTAGTTAATAGTAATGCACCCATGTTAATTTCTTAGTTTTGACAAATGTGCCATCGTAATGTAAGCTGTTAACATTAGGGGAGACTGGGTGATGGGTAATTGGGAATTCTCTGTACTGTTTTTTCAATTTTTCCATAAATCTAAAATTATTCCAAAATAACAAGTTTTATTTGAAAAAATTTGACACGGAAGTCCAGAATTAAAAACATATGATCTGGAAGAGCCTGCCCACTCCACTCCTCCCTCTCACTTCTTCTGCCTGCCTACGTCTACAGAGGGTCCTTCACTGAGTAGCCCAGACCTTCAGAGGGGTGCCTTGCCAAAAAGGGACAAATACAGGGATAAGTGGGCTTAGAACTTTGTCAACCTCAGAAACCCAGTCAGAGTAAACCTACCGCAGGCCCTAAATGTTCTCCACATGTACCCTGCAGTCCCTTCCCTGTGAGTTGGCTCAGAACTCAGCCACGGAGGCCCACATGACTGCCTTGTCAGCTGACTGGACAGGGAAGTCACCTGATCCTAGAGGAGCCAGTTTTTTGGCTGGATAATGGCCTACATGAGCCTGGAGCGCATTGTGAAATTATTCCAGGGCCAATATAATGGTCTCTTTTGGGAATGGGAATCACGAAACAGGACAAGGATAGCCACAGACACCATCTGCCAAGTCAGAAAAGGCAGCATGAGCTAGAGGAAGAGAGAAACAAAGACTGTGAGCAGGAAAGGGAGGAAACAGAACAAAGATGTGAAGTGGTCAGTGGTGGAACAGGAAGAGAGGGAAGATGGCAGGTGGGGCACAGCCCAGCCATATGACTGGCAGAACAGAGAAACTCACATCCAGTGGGTTAGTTGCCCCCTCAGCCGGTTCTCCTGTGGTTCCACCCCTTCTGAGGCCTGGTATTCAGCTGTGCAATAAGCTTACAATAAGGGGAACCTTACAATAAGCTCCCACCACTTGAGGTCTTTGAGTCTGTTTTCTTGCAACCAAAGGAGTCTTAAAAAAAAAAAAAGCCTTTGGGCCAAAACAATCCAGCTTCTGGCTTTAATGCCCTACTTCTTAATTTTCAGTGATTTTTTTTTTTTGTTCCCTATTTTCCTCCTACAAGGAACACTTTGAGGGTAGGAGACAGTGCAGTTCAGGCAAGAAGGCCCTAGGCTGGCAGCGAAGAGCTCCTGGGACTCCCCCAGCTCCAGAAGCATGACCCCAGGCAAGTCATGGCCTCTAGGATTCTGCTTCTTCATCTATTGCAGGAAGAGTTTTTTGTCTGTTTTTTCAAGTTTATTTATTTATTTTTAGAGAGAACCATGAGATCGTGACATGAGCAGAAATCAAGAGTCGATCGCTTAACCAACTGAGCTACCCAGGCACCCCAACTGCAAGAAGGTATTAATCTTGGTCTCACTCTAAAAGGCTCCTGACCACTATCCTTGACATCATCCTCTTACACCTTGACCATTGCTTCTAGAATCAGAGAATGAAAAGGGCTGCTTGATGGAATAGGAAGTAGAATCTCATTTTGATTGTCTAGATTTCTACAGAGCTATGAGATATCTGTTTTCCTGGTCAGAGACATTGTACATCCTACCCACTTTCAGGTGTCAAGGCATCTGAGATTCTTCTGAGGCTCAGTCAAAGGATGTGAATCCCATTTTACTTACAGACTCTCACTCTGGTTAAGCACACACATACACACACAATATTATAATCTAAAAGAAAAAACACATTTCTTTCCTTCAAAATCTCCATACACACACAAAAATTAAACTTTAATATTTTACACTTAAAAGAAAGTCCATAACCACTTTCTCAGGAGGTTTCCATGAAGTCACTATTTAATTCATTTATTAATTCAGTGAAAACGTACATATTCATTTCACTCTAACACAATTATTTTGCTCATTAAACATTTTGTGCTGCCAGAGACACCTATGAAATCTAATAAGCAGTTTCCCGAACTACACAACATGCCAATTAAAAATGTTAATTATATCTAAATGAACAGCACAAGAAATTTAACAAAGTGAATTCCAGGGAGGGAAAAGAGAAGAATATGATGTTAGCCAAGAGCCAGGCAGTTAGCTCTGCTTTTCTCTTCTACCATGGACTCTTTTGATTCTAAAAAATGCCATATTTGAGCTCAATAATCTTGGGCCAAAATGTTAACATAATACATAGCAATGTTGGGACTAATCTCTGAGTAATATACTTACAGAATATAAACTATCCAAATATAACGTGTCTAGAGCATCTGCTACAGATGATGTAGGGCTCACGCTGAGCCACAGTGCACTGTTACAGCACAGAGGCAAATCAGAGAGGACCCACCCTTATTTCTCCAGCATGTTCAGTATATATCAGGCCTACCAGAGGCACTATGTATTCATTTGGGCCCTTCAAAATTAAATAGAGAACATATGTAAAAGAGCTCTAAAAATTAAAGCAACAAGGAAGATAAAAAAGTTCCTACTATGTTCTTGGAGAAGTTTCAGAACATGACTTTGCAATTTATGACTTTGAAGGTATTTTGCTTGGTAGAATAGTGTCTCCTATCTTTTTCTCACCCAAAGTAAGAACTACTAGACTTGCACAAGTACTAGACTTGTAATATAACAGGACAGATTGGGATTACATTTAGGAAGTGAACGTGTCTTTGGTTTTAGGATGTGCTTGTTTCCTTTGCTTATACCTTAACATAGAAACATACTTGAACGATTAGCAGAAAAGATTTAGGTCATTAGGCCTTCCAGCTTTCTGATTAGTTAGATGCTTTGGGAGACAGACAAATCAAATGAGACTCCTGCTCCCTGGAAACTTCCAATTTAGGATGCTTTGGGAGACAGACAAATCAAATGAGACTCCTGCTCCCTGGAAACTTCCAATTTAGTACTGAAATCCCACCTCAAGGGGGGAAGATGGATTAAACAAACAAGCTTACTTGCTCTTGACCTACAAGTCATCAGGCAGTCAGCCAAAACAAATCAAACAAATTGCTTTGTCTAATAAATAGGCGTTGATATTCCTTACATCTAAAATCTGCCAGAGGATCAAGTGGAAGGGAGCTCCTATAATTTGCCTCTGGAGTATTCCTACTTTAAGTTATCTGAAGAATTTTTAGATTCCTTTACAAAAGCAGAATCTCAGAGTCGTCTAGACATCCAACCATCTCCCTCCCACCCACCACACACACCATGTCATCCTGCCAGATCACTCCCTCCAAATTCCTCCAGATCACTGACTCAAACCTTGTGGGGATCATGCACCCCCATGGGAACCTGATGGCCATGCTCTTCAGGAAAAGAAAAGCCCTGCAGTCCATCATAACATCGACTTTACACATGGCACCAAAGGGTCATTCATATCTCCTTTCAAGCCCATTCACAGGCCCTCACGGGAGCCACAGGTCCCAAGTTAAGAAATCCCTGCCCCTGAGCACTGGGTGTCGTATGGAAACCAATCTGACAATAAATTTCATATATTAAAAATAAAATTAAATTAAAATTAAATTAAATTAAATAAGTTGACAAAAAAAAAAAAAAAAAAAAGAAAGAAAGAAATCCCTGCCCCAAACTATTTCATGTGTTTACATGTGAGAAAATAGTGTCTCCTAGTCTGACCCCAGGGCTGGGTGTATCTTTCAAGAAAAGACCTGTCTTTTAAAGTAATCTCACCATCACTGACAAATAGGTCACTAGGTGGGTGACCTTTTCTAGTAAACAGAGCTCGTCCTCTCAGATCTTGGAACAGTTAAAAGTCACTGCCCCTAGGTCATAGGGCAAGTGGGGGACAAAACTAGGAGAAGCCTGATCACCCGACCCCAGTGGAGGGCTCTCTCTACAACACTGTGGTCAGGTCCTCATTCATCTCTTTTCCCACTGCCACCACCTTAGTGGAGGCCAGCATGTCTCATGGAGAATACAAAGTCTCTTAAGTGACCTCCTGCCACCAGCCTGACCCCCGACAAATCCATCCACACCCTCCAGCCACAGAGATCTGTCTCCCCTAAATATACATCATCTCTGCTGAAAGCCAGTCAACAACTCCTGCCTACACAGCAGCCCCCCTCCTTGCTTCTATGCCCTTGATGCCTTTTAATCCAGAAAATGTGAACAAATATTGGTCCCCTAAAAACATAACAAGCAAAAAAAAAAAAAAAAAAAAACCACAGAAAACAAAAAACAAACATAACATGCCTTTGCAGATGGTGTTCTTTCTACTTGGAGTATCTCTTTCATTGCCATTCATCTGTCTTCTTTCAAAACACCTCCATCCAGCCCTCTCTGAAATGACCTTTCAATTAATTGGCCTCCTTCTCTGCACTTTTATATATTTTATGAACCTCTATAATTACCACTTAACTCAAGCATTACAAAATAATTACTGCACAGTCTGTTCTTCTCCCACTAGGTTGTATATTGGTCATTACCCTTTGAATTCTCAGTATTTATCACTGTGCCAAGCAAAGAGCAGGCACAGAGGAAATGCAGGTAAACTAAGTGAATTTTTCCAAAAGCAAAAGGAAATAGGCCCCAAGTAAAGACAGAGGGTGTCTCATGGACATACATACAGAGTATCATGTGGACTGTGTGGATCTTTTCTCCTTGCTCTTTGATTTGCTTCAATGTAAGTGATCCATACAAATAAAGTATTACCCATAAAGTGTTCAAAGAACTCCCAGAAAAAAATAAATCAGCACTTATCCAATATTAATTAAAATGCAAAACTAAAATACATGTTAAAAAAACTCATCTACTGGCATGACAGCTTGAAGTTAGTAAAAAATGAATTATTCCCTACTTCAGGATATCTTTCTATTAATCCTATAGGTCACACTGTTCAAAATTACTTACTTTAGTCATGCCCTCATACTGATTCTGTAGATCTTCAGGTTTCTCCTCAGATCTCATTTTAAACCAAAGCAATAACATACGATTTTGGATTTGCTGCTTATTGGGCATAGCCAGAGAACTAGCTTTGTTAAGGGAAGCTATGAGCTCACCCTTGTTTGCTGTCAGTAGACACTTGTTGAGTAAATGAACAAGCAGATGTGTAATCCACCTGCCAATCCACAATCCTTCCTGATTAGCAGACAACTGCCAGAAAGTCTGTATTTACTTTCAGGGTGCCTGACTTCACCAGCATTTACTTTTCAGTAAGCTAACCCCTTTTATTTCTGTGACAAAGGATGAAATACAGATCCCTCAGAGATTGCATCAAGATAAAGCTATGCAAAGATTAGAGCACTGAAAGGAGTTAGGAGGAATGATAAAATGCAAGCACCAGGGGAAGCAATAGGGAAGTTCTGACCTCCCACTGGCTCTGGAGCTGACAATTCAGATTCCCAGCCTGGATACTGAGTAGGTCCCTGGCTTCAACAGGATCAAATACAACCAGAACTACATGCAGACACGAATGCATTTCTCAGCAGCATCTCAAAATACTTTTAAGTATGGGTTTTCATTGCCAGACTCAATGAGAGGCTGCTCATGGAAGGCTAAAGACAACCGCACAATAGATTATTTTTCAAAGAAATAGCACCTCCCAAATATATTATTTTTTAGGCAACTGGAAAGAATCTCCCCCAATAGATGGCATCACTGTTGAACAAGTCCAAAAGACAATCCAAAATATATGGAAAGAAGAACTTGCCAGCGCTCTTGCCAGTCCTGAAACATGCCCTCTAAGCCCTCAGCTCATGTCTCCACAATACGGCAGTCCCCAACCCTGCCTCGGAAGGTGCCATTGAAATCCCCCATCTCAATTCTTGAACCCCATCTTGCAATCATTTTATCTTCCAAATAAACTGCATTTATTAACCATTCATCTACCAGTTTCTTACCAAACCTATACAATTCCCAAACCAAGGCTTCTGCCCTCTGGATATGAACAGAGTGGCCACACTGAGGGAATTTCAGAAGCCATGTGACAGAGTAGAAAGACCACAGTTCTGAGCTGTAGGGCTCACTGGCCCTTCACCAGCACTTCTGAGCTTCAGCACTGCTCCGTCCCCACCCACACCCCAGCTACAAAGTGGAGGTATTAGCTACCAACTGCAGTGAGAAGAAATGAAAAATATCCAACACCCTGACTGCCACAAAGGAAGCATATCCAAAAAAATTGTTCCTTTTCTACTTCTGCCAAGACAATACAACTTGATCTTTCCCTCTGTGTGTGCTGGCCTGTCCCAGATAACTGTCCAATGTCCACTCAGTCTCAGGAACACTAACATGGCTTGGGGAACTCGCCGGCATCCAGCACCTTTTGGCTGGGAGGCTATGCTGTGTGCTTGGCCTTCCTATGCTGGGGGCACCTGGGGCCACTGCACATGTGGGAACAGTCGTGAGGACACTGAAGGAGCAGCCTACCAGACTGCACTGCTTGGCCGGCTCCCGAGATTTCATCTGAATTCAGCCCAAACAGTATTTTCCACTGCAGATTCCAGTCTCCAGTACTTAGTGCCCACGGCCTGAACTTGACATCTGCTTTAAAGGGCATAAGAGTTGGCACACACCAGACTCCACATTCCTAATGAGAACATTCCAGATGAAGTAACATAGCAAAAGAGCTGAGTTTTAACATCCACTCCCAAGGACAACAGTAGCTTTCCAGCCTCATCTTATGCCTTTGGTGGAGGGGAAACCAAACTGAGATCATCCCAAATGGCACAGATAAGCTAGCACTAGTCTCTGTTCTCTCCTGGACAGTTATACCCCAAAAGTAGACTTCTCTTCCTTGCATTTATGGTCCTTGTCACAGGTCTCCGGTTAACATTCACCATCTTGTGAGTTTTAACAGGCATCAACACACTGATCTGAAAGGTCAGGATAGTAAACACTTGCCCCTTCACAGGACACACAGTCTTTGTTGCAACCACTCAACGCTGCTGTTGCAGCCCCAAAGCAGCCATAGACAATGCGTAAACAAGGAGGCATGGCTGTGTTCCAGTAATAATAACCTTTATTTCCAGAAACAGGAAGCTGGCCAATAGGTCGTATTTTGCCAAGCCCTGGTCTTAAATATTTTCTGTGAGTATGTCCTTAAGTGCAAAGGAAATAAGGAATGATGGCTTCTGTCCAAATTATCCCAAACCAGAATAACCCACCTCTATCTGAAATAGTAACATAGCAAACACCCGGGTCAAGGATAGCTTGGTTGGTTGTTGAAAGGGCCCAAGAGCTAGAATCCAAAGTAGAGAACCCAGGTGTGGGCTCTGCTCCCTCCCATCTGAATTATGAGTTTTGAATTTGGCAACCTTTAAGATTCTTTCCAACTCTACAATTCTGTAATTTTAACACCTATGACTCAGTCTATATTCAATGTACATGAAGGAAATTAGTCTAAAACTCTAAAAGAATATAAATTCTTTAATCTGAGTAAAAAAAAATTATATAAGCTCACTATGAAAACTTTAAATTTAAAAAAAGGAGAAAGAAGAAAGTTAAATTCCCCTTAAGCCCCACCACCCAGAGATGACTTGCATTGGCATTTTGGTGAGTCTTGTCCCTGTCTGCATAAAGAGACACACAATGTTACAATATGGCAAGCACAGCAGCCATAAATAACAATTACATCTACAGCCAATTACTTTGAAGCAATTACTTTGAACTTGCATATTCTTTTTGGAAAAGAAATACTGGCCTCACCTAAACAATCCTCTTCTGTAATATACACCATGAGGTTAAGTGCTGAGATCAAACTAAGGAGGCCACTTCAGCAATCCACGATCTGAGAGTGGTCAGCACCCCTCCCCCAGACCCTCACCTGGGCAGATGTGTCGTGTGTTACCACTTCAAGTCATAGGAAGGAAAAGGAAGAGCTCAGCACAGGGGACGGCCACACCAGACTGCGGACAACTGCCACCCTGTCCACACTCCCCAGCAAGGAGTGCAGCTGATTAACAACATCAACACAGGTGGTAAGGCAGAGACATGGAACAATCAAATTATTTAGAATAACATCTCCAGGAAGGAAGGGAGAGAGGGAGGGAGAGAGGGAGGGGACAAACTACACAATTAAGGGATATTTTTCATTCACCAGAGAGGATAATGTTTGATACTGAAGTAAATATTTTTTTTAATATTTCAAGTTCTAAGCACAGCCACAGAAAAGGGGAGACCACCACAGACAGGGAGAAAGGGAAGTTAAGGTAAAGTACATAAAGAACAGAGGGGTCTGAAGCATTGTGTTGCTTATTTAAACCCAGGAGAAGTCTGAGAGGTGTTTTTCAGGAATGTGCATGCCCAGTGCTGAAGATGGTAGTCTGAGCGGTCTTTCCTGCAGATGAGATGTTCAGTGACTCAATACATCAGCAGCTGTGCTCAAGAAACTTGGATGTCTGTGAGGCTTGCCACTTGGCGCTAATTTCCAGCTTACTCATCAGCACATTCCAGATGGCTTTGATGGGGAGAAACGCTCTCCATCCCGCTTTGCCTCTGGGTCATTTCATTGGAAATGCCGTGCATATCAAGTTTTCTTCTTGCTCCAAAGCAAGCAACTAAACAGGCCATCAGGAAGCCCACAGTCCTGGACATTGCCTTTCACTGGAAAACAGGGGCAACTCAGCTCAAAATCACACTGGAAAGAAACAGCTTTACCACAACCAAAGGAAGGATTTATGATTCAGTTCTCTGCACGTTCATGTATTTTATGGGAACACAAAATGAGGTTTTCACAAATGAATCCATATAAAACATGAACAGAATGCCTTCATTTCATGAAAGAGATGCCAGCTCAGAGCAAGCAATCCACTCTTTTCCTCCCAGTTTGGGAGTGTGTTTAGGCCTCATGTGCCCAGAGGGCCATGTGAAGGGCAGGGGCCCGAGCTGGGTGGGCATTCTGAGGGTGGAGCTCTGGAAGGCATCACCAGGACCAAATTCCAGAGACCCAGACAAAACAAGCCTGGAAAGCCCTGGATGTCATTCCCCAACCAGAAGTGTCTCCAATGCAGTTCTGCACAGATAATAGACAGCGCGAAGGAAATGACACCATCTGTTCTGTGTTCTGATGCCCTTCACTGTCCCACCACAGGTGTGGTGGCCTCATGGTGCCTGGGATCCCAAGTGCTAAGCACCCTTATAAGACAGACAGATAGACACAGAAAGAAGGGAAGGGAAGGGAAGGGAAGGGAAGGGAAGGGAAGGGAAGGGAAGGGAAGGGAAGGGAAGGGAAGGGAGGGAAGGGAAGGGAAGGAAAAAGGGAAGGGAGGAAGAGAGGGAGGGAGGGAGGGAGAGAGGGAGGGAGGGAGGGAGGGAGGGAGGAAGGAAGGAAGGAAGGAAGGAAGGAAGGAAGAAGCAAAAGCATGGAGCATGGGGAAATCATCTTTGGTAGGGAAGAGTATTTTAAGCCAATATCCATCTCATTTTCTCTGCACATGCACAGTAACTAACAGCAAAGTGCATCGTTTTGTTTGAAGATGACAAAAACTCTGAATTCTTAACAGACTGTAGACAAGACACAGATATGGCAAAGAGATAAAAGGACATTCAACCAGACAAATATGCAACCAAAAAAATCTGATGTACTGTTTAAAGTCCGTAAATTACTCAAGAAAAGATAAGTCAAACAGCAGGTATGCTACATGAAAGTAGAACTTCAGTGAACCAAGGCAGGATACAGACTCCCTCCCTCCCATGCTTGGACACACTTCAGTTGCAAAACCTCCCTCCAACCAGGCTTAGTGCTCTTGGGGAGCACATCCTGTATAGCTGGGCACCTCTGAGCCCAGAGCCAAGTGGGGCTTACAGCAGGCAGGGGGCACTGTCCAATGACACAGTGTGCATCCCCTTACTCCTCTCTGAACTGCAGAAAGTGACCCCAGCTAGCCCCATGAGAGAAAGAACATGCAGTCTTTCTTCCCATTTGGAAATTGCCCTGAGCAACTGAATTCCAGCATCCTGAGGGCAGCCTACTTTCCCCTCAGGGCTTGGCACATAATTAGTGCTCAACAAATACTGGTTTAGAGAACAAAGAACTCTCTCAGATTTGGAATCCTCAGAAAATACCACACCACTCATCTACAGAAAAGGAAGTAAGAGCCAACCATGGTAACAGGTGGGTATAAAATTACACTTGTTAGTGGCAAGCCCCATCCTGGATTCCAGGTATTCTGAATTGAGTCCCATCCGCCTTACCATGCTGCCACTCCTGGACCACACTCTAGAACACCTTATATCCTAAGCAGACTTTCAAAGACATGTCAATTGTAGTTTCTGATAAAGTGTTTTGTCCAAAATGCCATGATTATCAAAGTAATAATAGCTATGGGCTATACAAAAATAAAGACTTAAGTTCACTATCGTCAGGTAATCAGGATGTGACATTTATTTCATTATCAGTTAATGCAATACAGTCTCTGAGTTAAAGAAATTCACATATTTCTACTACTTAAATAAAGTCACAAAAACAATGAAATTCCTTCTATATTCAGACAGGTTACCTGACTCTGTTATCCCTACAGAGAGCTATCCTACTTGCAAAGGGATGGTCAGTTTGTTCAGCACAAAGTAATTTTATGCATCAGTCTGGACTCCTTCAAGGAAGCAGGAAAGAAAATGGACCAATGAACAAGTTAGCACAGAGCAGGCAAGAAATGCTTATGTCCTCCTTCCCTGTGACTAATGCTTTCCTCCTCCTTAGGGAGCTGGGTCGTGTTGATCTTCACCTTCGTCACCATCATGACCATCATCACCCTCATAACATAGAGTAAGAGAGCATTTCATGAATTTCTGAAGACTCAGAAATTAATTTCAAACCACCAGGGGAAGGCTCTACAAATTTAACAAAATAATATACCTACCTCCCAGCAAGTACAAATGCATCCCAAATGGTGTTAAATTCTGGGAGACGGACAAGCATTGTCCCATAGTTGATTTTTTAAAGTTTTATTTAAATTACAGTTAGTTAACATACAGTGTAGTATTAGTTTCAGGTGTACAATACAGTGACTCAACACTTCCATACATCACCCCATGCTCATCACAACTGTCCTCCTTAACGTCCATCACCTATTTAACCCATCCCCATACACACCTCCCCGCTGGTAACCATCAGTGTGCCTTCTATAGTTAAGAGTCCGTTCCTTGGTTTGCCACTCTTTTTTTTCCGCCTTTGCTTCTTAAATTCCACATATGAGTGAGATCATATTATATTTATCTTTCTCTGACTAACTTATTTCACTTAGCATATTCTCTACCTCCATCCATGTCATTGCAAATGGCAAGATTTCATTCTTTTTAATGGCTGAGCAATATTTTATACACACACACACACATATCTTCTTCTCCATTCATCGGTCAATAGATATTTGGGCTGTTTCCATAATTTGGCTACTGTAGATAATGCTTCTATAAACATTGGGGTGCATGTATCCCTTTGAATTAGTGTTTTTGTATTCTTTGGGCAAATACCTGGTATTACAATTGGACTGTAGGGTAGTTATAACTTTTTGTGGAACTCCACCATTTTCCACAGTGTCTACACCAGTTTGCATTTCCACCAACTGTGCAAGATGGTTCCCCTTTCCCACATCCTCGCCAACACCTGTTGTTTTTCCTGTGTTGTACATTTTAGCCATCCTGACAAGTGTGAGGTGGTATCTCATTGTGGTTTTGATCTGTATTTCCCTGATGATGAGTGATGTTGAGCATCTTTTCATGTGTATGTTGGCCATCTGGATGTCTTTTTTGGAAAAAATGTCTATTCATGCCCACAGCTGATTTTTAATAACAAAGGAAGTTACAACTCAGTATCATTAGATAGTGTATTTGCAGAGATCCTAGCAATATCGCTCCATGTAAAAGGCTGCCTCCTTTAATGAATCCTCAGCTACCAGGTATCAAAGAAGCAGCCCTTGTGACTCTAGGAGAGTCCCCTTACACAAATCCATGAGCTGCCTTTCTCCCAGGCACTCAAAACCTGCTTTCCCTTTGAGGAAGAGAGGAAGCCGGGGGTCAGGAAGGAGCCATGCAGCTATAGCAGAGGGCCACAAGCATGCTTGCAAAGACCATTCTCAATGAGGTCTTAACACTGGGAAGACAAAGCTGTCCCTACCAGGCCTACTTTCTATCAGGAAGCAGGCTACCAGTAGGGTTTACAGCCCTAATGGCCTCTCACCAAGTCCATCCCAGGAGGCATCACAGCAGGCTGAAAGGAAAGGGACTCACTGCTCCTCTCCTGGATAACAGAAACCAGCAAAAAAGCAAAAAGGCACCCACTGAATGGGAGGAGATATTTGCAAATCATATATCTATATGGGGTTAATATCCAAAACATATAAGAAGCTCATTCAACTCAATAGCAAAACAAAAATCCAATTAAAAAATGGGCAGAGGAC
Organism: Panthera onca; assembly: GCF_046562875.1. NCBI lineage: Eukaryota > Metazoa > Chordata > Mammalia > Carnivora > Felidae > Panthera > Panthera onca. The sequence continues at coordinate 88,776,320 of NC_138341.1, read as the reverse complement.
CTGAATAGATATTTTTCCAAAGAAGACATACAGATGGCCAACAGACATGAAAAGATGCTCAACACTGTTCATCATTAGGGAAATGCAAATCAAACCACAATGAGATATCACTTTATACCTGTCAGAATGGCTAGTATCAAGACAAGAAATAATGGGTGTTGGTGAAGATGTGGAGAAAAGGGAACGCATGTGCACTGTTGGTGGGAATGCAAACTGGTGCAGTCACTCTGGAAAACAGTATGGAGGTTCCACAAAAAGTTAAAAATATATCTACCAGCAACTATAGTTCTGGGCATATACCCAAGGGAGATGAAATCACTACCCCCAAAGAGCTATCTGCACCCCCATGTTCATCACAGCATTTACAATAACCAAGACATGGAAACAACCTATGTGTCCATCAATGGATGGTACATATACACACAGACGTGTGCGTGCGCACGCGCACACACACACACACACACTGGAATATTACTCACACATACAAAAGAAGGAAACCCTACCATTGATGACAATATGGATGGAGCTAGAGGGCATTAAGTGACTGATATAAGTTAGAGAGAGAAAAACATATACCATATGATTTTACTAACTCTAAGGAAAAAAAAACAAGCTCACAGTTACAGAGAATAGATGGATGGCTCCCAGAGGCAGGTGCTGGGGTTGGGGGTAGGAGAAATGGAAGAAGGGGGTCAAGGAGAAGAGAAGGGAACTGCTTGAACCCCCTGGTTTCGATTCAGCCACAGTTCATGTCTGGAGAGCACAGACAGACACCCATCCTTGCTGGAGGGTAAGAACTAAGTATATCTTCATAAGGATCTATAATCAACTGTTACCTATAAGGATTTAATGTGAAAATCATGCCAAAGCCCACCTATGTAGTCAGGACCTACTTCCATGGCTTCCACAGGCTTCTTAATAAATTATAAACTTAACCTAGAAGTCTGGAAATGATTTTTGCCTCTTTATTCTAACAGTATGAACAGGGAAAACCTAAAGATGAAGTGGGTTCCTCAAGGGCAGAGGCATGCCCAGCCCCAGGAGTGACACCTCAAGGTCAAACAGGAGTTTCATTGGACAGCCGTCTCTCATCACCACATCCTTGCTTTGCCCATTCTTCCCACCTTCCTCATTAGGTACATGAGAAACCGTGAGATCTGCTTCTGTTTCCAAATGCATAGTGTCTTCCCCCATTAAAGCATCACTGCTTGAAGGGAAAGGCTCCCTCTAATGACTCACCCTGAATGTAGAGTTCAGAGAATTTAATGACCCAGATGAGCACAGTTTTGCAAGATCACAACCACTTGTGCCCAGCTCAGGCAGGCAGTCTGGGCAACAGCATGGTCCAGAGATTCTCATAAGCCTGTCCAGATGCACCTGCACCACACCAGGGCCCTACCTGGCCCACCCCCTGTGTCAGGGTGTCAGGCCCGCTCAGCTCACAGTGGACAGCTACAAGCTACAAGAAGTCAGGAGAAGGTGACAGTCAAGCATAAGGATTTAATTCAGGTGGTCCCCCTCTGAAAAGGGACCCCTCCCTCTCCTGTCCATCTGCAAAGCCCTCAAATCAACTAGTATTATCAAGGCTTACAGTCATGTCACTCCTCATAGCTGGCTCCAAATAAGGCAGGACAACCCTGGACTGGCTCTTCCCAGCACTGTGCTCTGAGATCAACTGCCAAAAGGCCAAAATCAAAGTGAGAATGGGAATGTCATCTCCCGACAGCCAGACCCTCCAGCAGATGGTGAAAACGTGTAGTTTTGATCCCTCCAGAAAAGCTCTGAATTTGTAACCTGGTGATGAAATGTTTGCAAATCAGAGCATTCATCGCTGTTTGGACTCCCAGAAAGCAGAAGTTTTAAGCCTAACAAGAAGGTACTTTAGGCATAACCAAAGGCCTACCTTATTTGGGTTTGTAAGATGATTTCATTTCAGCAAATCAAAGTCTCACAGAGTCCCTACACAGAACAGGCTTCTCTCCAAAGTCACATTTTAGAGGGATCACCTTGTACAATGTGTTCATCCATTTAATGAATGATAGATGCAAGAAATATAAAAATGAACAAAGCCACAGCCCCTTGCCTCATGACACTTATGCTCAACTGGGAAATTTGGACACAAAATGATACAGGTGTGCGGTAACAGTCCAACGGGAAGTCCAGAGTATGACAAAAGGAAAAACATGAACAAGATGGAGAGCTCTTGTACCCACTGATCACCTGTAATCAACAGCCATCAAGTTTCTACAATATTCTTTTCATTTTTTAAAAGATTTTATTTGTAAGTAATCTCTACACCCAACATGAGGCTCAAACTTACAACCCCAAGACAAAGAGGCACATGCTTTACCAACTGAGCCAGCCAGGTGCCCCAAGTTTCCACAATATTCTTTAATCAAATATAGGCCAAGATTATAGAAAGCTACTAATTCAACTCCTATTATAGGCTACCAGTGCTGAGAAGCCACCATGTATTAATGTCTGTACCACATCTTCTGCCCCTGTGGTTTCTCTTAAATTTCTAAATAAATGGGCAGCCATGTTTTGGACTAAAATGCCACTTCTCTCCTTTTTACAAGGCCACACTGTTCTAGAAAAAGTGGAAGAATAAAATCCCATATGGCAGGAACCATATCATAAAGGAATACTCAGAACTACTCCTATACCAATTCTGCTAATAATTCACCTCTGGGTTGCCACACCTCCATAGGAAGGTGGCGTTGCACTTCTGACACTGCTCAACTATCCAGCTTGCTGGGGGCCATATCCAGGAATGGGTATTTTATAAGAAGGCAGAGCATATGTTATGTTGAATGTAAAAACAGTGATGTTATTTTTATTTAAGAAGTAAGCCCTACACATACGTTATAGCCTCCAAAATAATCTTTTGAAAATCATATATGGGGGACAGAGTTTTATAATTAATTGTAGTTTCATACTTACAATTTTAACATGTTAAAAGTGAAAGCTAGAGTCTTATACCATACCAGAACCCATAACAATTGCCAATAAGATGAATAGGGAGAAAAGACATTCCATATTGCTTTGAGGAAGAATTTATGGGTCATTTTTTCTTTATCTCATGCTCCCTAAATTCTTTGTACTCAGAATATTTCCCCTTCATTTCCTCCACTGGAATTCCCTCAAAGTAACTATTTTGAATGATTTTTTTTCCTGAATAATCTTTTCTTATTGACTCTACTATGACTCAGCAAGGGGGCAGTGTCTCTGTGTACAAAGGTGTAACACCACAAACAAAATCAACAGAAATAGGAAAGGGTGTATATCTTCAAACAGTAGAACTCAGGACAAAGACAACCACGTAAAGGTGTTCACGTGGCTTCTTTGTGGCTGGCCCAAGTTTACCCACGCAGCCTACAAGGGTATTTACCTATAGAATGAGCAGGAAACTGGCAGAAATGGGAAAATGAATAGCCCAATAGTGGGGGGGAAAAAGAGGGAAGGAAGACAGAGCTAAAGTCAGATACCTGAGACATAAAATTTGCCATTGGGCATTTCTCAAACAGGGCACAGGTGTCCAGCCAAGGGGACACGTGAAAACATGAATGTCTACATGAAGCCACAAATACACTGAATTGTGCTTAAACAAACATGTTTAGCTCACTCATGCCAAGTGAGCACTCCTGTGTGCCCAAAAAGGGAAGAATCTGAGGAGGCAGTCCCAGCAGGAAAAAAATCCCCAGCCTGTGGTATCTCTGGGGCAAGAGAGACTGCCATATGGGCTCCAGGTGTGATGTGTCTATGCCAGGGGGGATACAGTCTGAAGAAGGGCTGCTGTGAGGTTGGTCAGCAACTTCTCTGTCAAGATCCAGAAACCAAATATTCCAGGCTCCATGGGCCCCATGCTCCTGTCACTATTCCTCCGCTCTGCTGCTCACTGTAGCAGGAAAGCAGCCTCAGACAGTAGTGAACAAGGGGGCATGGTGGTGTCCAATTCCCATGGGCTGGGATCTGCCTCCACACCCTGCTTTAAAGCATGCTCCTTCCACCTGAGTCTTGCTTTTCTTCCAACAGTGGCAATGTGGTGCACTGAGCCCACCATCCTCTTTCCTGCCAATGATCCCTATTTGAGTCAGGAAGGAGCAGGGAGGGTATGTGGAAATGCGGGGCTGTAGACAGGTAGTCCCACTAGCAGTTCCTCTGCCCTCCAAAATGAAAGTAAACTTTCTTGACCCTCATGATAAAGATCTGTTTTTGGAATTAGCACTGTCTTACTCCACTTTTGTGGTTGATGGTTTTACTTGAATTTGGCAGGCTGTGGACCTATTGCTGGGTATCTTTATCTAAAGGGGAGGGGAACCCCAGGAAAAACCAACCCAGTAGGCAAACACAAAGTTCAGTCAAGGCTTATTGCCAACAGGAACAGTGATCCCCTGGAGGACACTGGCCACCTTCCTTTATATTCCACTGAAGAGGTTTTGAAAAGAAAAACAATTACAACCTCTCCAATGGTTATTTACAACCTCCCGAATGGTTATTTTCATTCGCAAGGTCCAGTTGTGGTGTAGTGACTGACCATCGTCTGTCAACCCCTCTGAAATCTTAAAGTAACCTGCAGCATCTAGAATAGGGAGAAGAAGGTAGAAACCTAGGTCCTGGCATAGCAGGGTGCTGTAGCCAGCTTTTACCAGCTCAAGGGCTAACAGTTAAATTTTGGAGGTTTCACAAGCCAGTGAACATCACGTTGGTAATTTGCAACTGACCATGGTGGGAGCATTGATACCTTAAAAACTGGCAAATGCTACATGTGAGTGAACTTTCCTTCTTGCTCCCAGAGGCCCAGTTTTTAAACCTTTACCAGCACACCACTGTTCGGGAGAGTCCTGGAAAAGGAAGCTGGGGAGGTAGAAGCAGGAATACTTAATAGCACATTGGGAACCAGACAGGTTTGGCCACAGAGTCTGCAGAAACAAATCAGAAGGCGGGGTAGGGGCACAGGAGTCATCCCAGACCAAGAATTTCTAGGGGTTTTAACATGACTGGGAGAAGAGAGAGCTCCTCAACCACCCAAAGCCAGTGACGCTCACCTTGAGGCAAATATATAGACACAGACATCACATAACAAAGCAAACAAAAGGCCCAGGAAAGGAAAGACACTGAGAAGTAACATGTCCAGATCACGAAATTGAAATCAGTCCCAGCCCATCCATCATACTCTAAGTGCATTCTCTTATTCATACTTGGTCCAACCACAAAGAGTTGGTAATAGACCAGAGAGATCATGGAAAACACATTGTGTAGGAGGAAGAGGAACAATTACTGAGCCGTTTCCTGCTCACAGGGAGCTGCCAGCTGTGTATCCAACAGCACCATGATATCAGTTACTAACTATGGAGCAGCAAGACTTCCAAGCCTCAAACACCTGTTCTCTGGACATCTAGGAAGAGCCTCATCTGCCCTCTCATGACCCTAAACAGTCCACCTGCAACTTCTGTTCTCCCAACACTGTAATCACCTGTTTCATTAGAGAAGAAACCAAACACGGTACCCTACAGCTGACACACTACACCCCAGAATTAACTGTGTCTGAGCAACAGCCATACCCTCATTCCTGCTTCCAGGGTGAGCTGGGCTCTCAGGCTGCATGAGCTCCCTCGGTGGGGCTGTGTGCCACCCGGCTGCCAAGGTCGCTACTACAATCTCCTCCACTTCAGCCTCCTATTTGATGGGATGAGCCCTGGTCTATCACTATAAATACCCTGGGCTTTTTTCCCTTGAAATCTGGGCAGCCTGTTACTTTAAGAGAAGCTATAAACCTCTAAGCCAGGTGACAACCTCAGCCATCTTAAAAGCTGGCAGCTAAGAGGCTCTCACAACTAAGCAAAGGTAAGGAAGAGGCTGCTGTTTCTAGTGTCATCTGTGGTCTCTGGCCCTGTGGCAAGGAATGAACTGTTCATCTCATGTCAAAGGCTAGAGGAGCCATCACTGGGGAGTGCAAGAGCAGCCCTGGCTTTGTGGGCACCCGTAAGCTGTCAGAGCAACTTCCTGCAGTTTTATTTGCACCCATACCTCATAGGGATTTTAACAGCAATGCTGAGATGTTCTGTGTTCACAGAAGGTGAGCTTGTCTTCAGTGAGAAGCCGATGAAGATCATCCCAAGGCACAAACGTCAGTGAGCTCCAGGGCACAGGCCCTCCATTATCTCTGGAGTCCACTGTTCAGCCAAAGACATCTGTGGCAGAAAACAAGAGATGTCCTTCTGCAGCCACTATCTCTGCCAGCCAGCAGAATCCTGAACCAGCACAGTCCCTCCGTACCTTGGGGATACACCCAGAGAGACAACTGGGCAGGGGCAGTAATTCTGTGACACCTTGTCCACATGAGGCACTGCTGGTGTGCAGTGCACTGGACCCCCTCCTCAAACCACCCCAGGAAGCTTCATGCTCGCACTGGACAGAAAGGAATCTGAGGCTCAGCACAGTGGCCTCTCACTCCCAGGTCACACAGATGAGCCTGAAGCCAGTCTCGGCCCGGCACTCCTCCCTTGCTAACTCCTGCTAACCCTTGGAAGAGCGGCCAAGACTCACGGGTACCAAACAGGGCTCATGCCTGGCTCAGAAGCAAGAATCTCTGTGCCTTTCAATCACCCCGTGTAACTGAACTGCTACATTATGGCTCAAAGAACCAGTCTCACGGGGTTGACTGTGATTTTATGCAAAGAAAGTGAAGAGCGCAACAGGAAGCCTCAAAGAGCTTCTCTTCTAAGGAAAATCCATCACTTTGGGCTCACAGCACCTGCCCTCCTGCTCTCCCCAAGTTCCAAGCCAAGTCTGAACCTGGGATTCATTTCTCCCTTCAGCCTTGGGGCGAGGTTGAGGCTCTTGTCACCACCTTACACTGGACAGCTGCCACCATGGGCCCTCTGCAGCCCTGTCCACCTCCTGGGGGCCCCTGTAATATCTCCTGCAGCCACACCTCAGCAGCCCCTCCCAGCCTACAGGTCAAGTCCACACTCCTGGGCCAGCCCCTGAGGTCCATCCAGACCTGGATTCTAGAGCCAGGAAGACGACAGGGAGAGTGTCTCTGACTCAAGGACAGGGAGTCTGAACCCCAGCTCCACCACTCTGAGTTCATTTTCATTGGAAAATCAGGGCTCACAAGTATACTTAGCTCACAGAGTTACTGTGAGAATTAAATGGGATGAAACTGGTGAATCTGACCACCATTGGATGGTGTGAGGAGAAGCGGCTGAGGCTGGGACCCAGGCCGCCCCCACACGCATAGCTGAAGAACAGGGGAGCAATGGGCAACTTCCCCCATTATTGCTTTACATGTAACAAAAGGAGCTGCAAGCAGTAGCTGTAGGAGCCTACTTCACTGAGACCATCCGTGTGACCCAGGGAGGCCCCCTCATCACCTCGATTCCTGACCCAGTGCTTCAGGGCAACTTCATGGGCTTCACACTTAGGTCACAATCACATTTCAGCCCCTCACCAGCTATGGGACCTTCAACAAATCACATTACCTCTTGTGAATTCTGCTGCCAGTCAGTAAAATGGGGGCCCTGCCTCATGATTTTATGGATGACACACAGACTTGTAGTCTGTAGAATAAAATGAGTCAGAGTGAAATATGTAAATATCCATTAATATAATTTCCTCTGATCATATTACAACAACCCAGGAAATCCATTTCAAGAGACCTCATCCCAACTGGCAAGAAGGTCCAAGAATGCCACATGCAGTCAGCACGAGGCTGCCTGTATTTACCAAAGAGACTCCTGGAGTCCTTCCCAGGGTCAGAGATACCAATCTTTCCATGTAAGGGAAGCAAGCTGAAGTAATATGCAACTTCTGTGCGATCTGAGGGAGAAATCAACCTTTATTCACCTTTCTTTGGTAGTCCTTAAGTAAATGACAGGACATGAACCAAAAAGAAAGCAGAAGTGCCTCCTTCAACCATTACCAAGAAATCAGAAGTTTCTCCTCTGCTCCCTCAGTTCAGCGTAGGGCTAGTTTTAAACTCATAATCAGGTAAGCTCCAACAACCTTTTGTATTATTTTTTTTAACTCAAAATTCATTCTTTAATGTCCATACTTAGTGATTCTCCATGGAATCACTCAAAGGTCCTGAAATAAATGCTTTAGGTGGGCACTTGCTCCCGCTGAAAACCCTTATCCAGGATGAGAAGTATCAACAACCCAGGCCTGGGGACACTACAACAACCAGGAAAACATGACACGGATACCTGATCTTGGTAAGAGCGTATGTGAGCCCCCATCTATGACTCATGGGGTTAATTCCATGCCCAGTGCCAAGCTCACTGAGTTAACAAGCTTTGTTCTGATCTGCTAAGGTGGGTAATTAGAGAGTATAGAAATTGGGAGGATGGCTAGCTGCCAGCAGTTTTTAAAGTGACAGCAAAGGTGGAGAGAGGACCTTGCTTTCAACAATATGGCCCATTTGTACACGAGTGAAACAGGCCCACAGGGTGGCTCGGGAGCCCCCTCCCCTGAGGTGGCCCTGAATCACAGGACAGCTCAGTAATGACATGCAGAATGACCCCAAGTCACCAAGCAAACCTAAACTAATCCAATATACTTGGGACAGTAAATACAGCAATTTTAGAAAGATGTCCAACAAAATAGCCCAAACAAAGCCCTGACCTGGGAGAGTAAGTATGTACTCAATTTTGTATTATTTATACACATCAATTCATGTAATATTATACATATTGGCAGGGCCTACTTCTTCTAAAGTACTGCTGGAAGCCATATGAAAGTTCAATGTTACAACTCAGGATTGAATTACAGGCCAGATCTTCTGCTTGAAATAAATCATAAATAACTAAATATTTTTCATCAAAGCAAAGATACAACTTCAAAATTCCAACATCATTAAAACAGTAACCACTGTCTCATACCACAAGTACCATAAAATAGGCATAAATACAAAATACACATTGAATAGGATACTACCTAACATTAGTACAGCAATTTTCAATTTATAAAACACCTTACACAGCACGTTTGACAGTCACCCTGACCTCCAGAGGGCAGGAGCTCCAATGTGCCATACAGCAGCAATGAAACATTCTCTGTCCTATTTCATGAATCCAACAGAAAAAAAAATGGCTGGAGTCATTCCAGGCTGAAGTCATTAAAGGTGACAACTGAAATGGAAAATGTAAAGCCATCTTCAGGGATGAGAGCAAGAACTCCAATAGCTCAATTTGGGGAACGGCCTCCAAAAACACCTCCTCTGACACTCCCAAGCAACAGCCCAAACCCACCTGGGCCCATGCTGACCCTGTCCAAACACTAGGCAGCTCAACCACAAGCCAAAACTATCCATCTGGAATCCAGGAAAGCTAAGAGAATGAGACAGTGTACCCCTGGAGCCTGCTACCTCTAATTGAGATGTCCTGCCATGACCTAGGGCCAATTCTAATGTTGAGAGAAAGCTCTGGTTTCCCACCAATGAAGAATTCAAGCTGCCTGAGGAAGCCTTCACAAAGGCTCTTCGAGACCTTTGAGAAGGGCTGATGGTCCCATCCCAGGAACCATGCTCAGGACCACCTCTACTTCAACTACTAGAGGTCAAAGGCACCATGAGTGAAATGCTTTACACCTCATCTATACCATCTGCCCCAAGTAATCCCCAAAGCCACCTGCAGCAGGACAACACACAATCCTCCCAAGATCAGGAAAGGTTGGGGCACTCCCTCCCCTGGTCCCAGCATTTCCTAACCTCAGGCTCATCTGGTCACCCAGATAAGCACAGCAACAATGAAAAGCACCATGTGAGACCCACACTACCCTCACCACCCACACTAGCAAGCTCTCTCAAGCCAGACCATCAGTCACGCCCCATGCAGGGAAGACATTCTGAAATAAAATGGAGACAAGACTGACACTCTAGAAGCAGCATTAAACCTATGAGATCAAAGTGTGAGAACCACAGCATACTGTAGTATCTGTACTTTGATGTGTCAACATGGAAGGCTTGGGTCTGCTGGTCTGTACCCTGAATCCTCGGAATCATGGATAGGGCCCCTTCACCTGAACCACAGTCATATCATGAAGTTCCTTATAATTTGAACAAGGAGCCAGAATTTCACTTTGTATAGGGCCCCATCAATGATGTAGTGGTACAGACTACAAGGTCCCAGAGTGCCAGAGATGGTTGGGTGGCTCTGTAAGATGGGTCTGCAGGAAATCCCAGCTCAGTCAACAGAGAAACACATGGCAAGAGTACATCCTCTGCAACACCAAGTCATAACTTAGTCCCAATGCACCAGAAGCAAAGTCACATGGATTAACTTTCACTAGGACATGTCCATCCTTCACAGTGGCTTCCACACACAGAGAGATAGCACCTAATGGCCCAGTCTGCAGGAGGCAGGCAGGTCAAGTCCTGGCACTCTGGGCCTGGTGTAGTGTCCATCTACTCCTGACCTTACTATTCCCCCTCAGGGAATCACAGCAAATTTTCTGCCTCTTTAATAACCCCCCTTATCTCCTTCTCAACAGAGCCGATCTGTCCAACAAAACACAAATTAAAAAATCACTGAGAAGATAGAGAAAAAACATACAATTCAGCTTTCAGTAATGCTTTCTCAGTTACTGCATAAACACCCACAATACCTTTGAGGATGGATTTAATTTCTCTTATCAAAAGGAATGTGCCCCTCAACCTCACCCACAGGCAAAGTTGAGGGCTAATGCTATCATGCACACATTTTGACCGAGGTTAGTTCTAGTGAAATATTTGCCCCAACACTGTGTTTTGCTCTGCTGGGAACAGGCTTCACAAAAAAAGCTTCACAGTTACTGTCTATGGACCAGGTCCATTTCTTCCCATCGGAATCTGCTTCCCAGAGGGGCTCAGACTCAGCTGCAATCATCACATCAGTAGCTTTAGGTTTCAGTGCTACCTTTACCAGGGAAGATTTCATTCCAGAGATGGAAGCTTTAAACACGGTACCCAGGGACTCTACTGGAGGGAAGAGGAAGGTGTGCTAAGACTTACTCTTCTTGTTTGAAGGACAAGGTGTTTCAACTATGGGCAACAAAACTCTGACAGGCTGCTCCATGGGGGAGAGTGACCAGCACACCCCACCAGCCTAGTGAGGACACTAGGGGACACCCCAGGTTCCCACCCATGCCCCCTCCAGATGGAATCCATTAACTGAATTTCCAATGCAATGCTAACTCTTTATTAAGTAATGGCATTTAAAGAGAATGATAATCGGGGCGCCTGGGTGGCGCAGTCGGTTAAGCGTCCGACTTCAGCCAGGTCACGATCTCACGGTCCGTGAGTTCGAGCCCCGCGTCAGGCTCTGGGCTGATGGCTCGGAGCCTGGAGCCTGTTTCCGATTCTGTGTCTCCCTCTCTCTCTGCCCCTCCCCCGTTCATGCTCTGTCTCTCTCTGTCCCAAAAATAAATAAAAAACGTTGAAAAAAAAAAATTTAAAGAGAATGATAATCCCCACAGCCTTAAACAGAAATATGATAATACACAATATAAATAATAAAATGCAAAAATCCAATTTCCATGTAGTGAACTCTGAAACATTCCACGGTTTCCATTATTCTAGCTTTCATTCTAAATGCTATAATGCCACTGTTGGCACATCAGGTCCCCAGAACAAGGCTATTATACACTTGTTCCTCACTTGAAATATGAGCCCAGAATTATTTACTCAAGGCACTGTGCATGTCAGCTAACAAAAGCACTGCATGAAGGATCTGACAAATGCACAGGGAAAGTGCAGGCCACCCCCACACACATTCCCCAAAACTATAAAGATATAACAGGTTGATGGAGAAGGGAAAAATATCCACCTCCTCGTATGCTACTGCCTGTCACCCCAGAAAATGGACAGGCTGGCAGGTGACAGCTTTGTAATCACTTAATCCTAAAACCCTGAGCACTCTTTCTATGAAGGAATGTAAATCAAGATACTGAACTCCACTCCCCCCAAAAGGGGCCGGGAGAAAAACAAAATTAGACTCCATGTCCATCAAGACCACTGAAAAGAGACTGCTGATGAGGAGACATGTCAGAGAAGTAATAACTTCCCGTTGGGAAATTTAAATAATCAGCTGGGTCTGAAAAATGTGCACATTCTGGGTTTCAGAGCAATTTCTCAGTGTGCCTTTTATAAGCTCTCCAGGCTGTTATTACATTAGCTTCAACCCAAAAATTCCTGCAGTAGTTTGCAGATTCTATCACTACAACAATTCAAGTATCAGAAGAAACTTCAGATTGTTTCCTATAAACCCTCTGAAAGTACATTATATGGGTACAAATAGGTTAGAGTCAGAAAAAAGCACGTCGGCATCAGAACCTCTATTATGGTACCTGGAGTGTTCAAAGCTGTTCAAGCCCAGCTGTCCGACACAGTGCCACCAGCCACGTGTGGCTACTGAGCACTTGAAAGGGGGTGGTTCAGAATTAAGATGTGCTGTAAGTGTGAAATAAACACCAGGCTTCAAACAAAGCTTTGAAAAAAGAATGTGAAATATCTCATTAATCATATGTATAGCGGTTAACGCTTGCATGCCAATATTTTGGACATAGTGGGTTAAATAAGATAGAGTTTTAAAACTAATTTCATCTGCTGCTTTTTACCTTTTGTAATGTGACTGCTAGAAAATTTCAAATTACACATGTGGCTCACATTTTTTTCTATGGACAGCACCGTTTTGGAGTATGAAATTAAGAATTCAAGCCATCAAAAGACTTTATTTGAACACATGTTAATCCATTAGCTTTCTGTAAATGTTTTTGAGACATGTAAGCGCAGATGTCCAGGAGAAAAAAATTCTGTATTCAGTCTGTCTCCATGGCCACAAATGTGGAGCCCCACAAACATCTGGGCCTGATTCTAACACTCAATCCAGAGAGGAGGAGACTCAGATGGTAGAGAGAAGCTACCTTTGCAAGAAAATTGAACAAAAAGACAGTATCCACACCTCACTGTAGGTCACTATGTACACATTTTCCATAATGTTCATTTCACTGTGTGAATCAAGAACAATTCAAACATAGCAAGAACACAAGGACTCCACCTCCCCAAATACAAGGCAGGTATATCCCTTTAAAAGCCTCTTCCTGCACTGAGCCCTAAAAGCATGGCTGACCTTCACCAGCATTTCAGCAACAGAAAAGATAGAATCTTCCTGTTCCCATCCCCTCCCCCATTATTCCTCTTTTTATACATGCTCTTTGTATTCAGCTATTAAATTCTCCCACTGACTTGCATCTTTACACATTTGTATGCATTTTTTTACAATATGGTAAAATATAGCACAAAATATTTTAATTTCCCCGCAGTCCAGGTAGCTGGTAAGGAAAAAATAATATGAACTTGGAGGCAATCAGAACTGATTCTAATCCCAGCTCACACCTTGGTTTCCTGCTCTGTGAAATGAGGCTTACAGCACCAATCCAACAAGAATGCACATCCCAGAGCAAAAGCCAGAGTCTGCCTGGGTTCAGACTCCAGCCCCCACCCACCAGCGGTGTGACCAGGTGTTCAACTTCTCTGGGCCTCACTTTCCCCATCTACAAAATGCAGGTAATCAGAGTACCTAGCTCACTTAGTGAATTAACGAGTTGAATTCATTGCTTCTGCACAAAATTAGTTTTCTAAAGAATCACTTTTTAAGTGAATTAATGAGCAGAAGAATGCTAGGCTCATAAGTAAAATGGCTCCAATTGCCATCATGTCAAGACCAAAATCCCCAGCATGGGCTTCCACATTCACCTCCAACCTTATCTCAAGCTGATCCCATGACCCCACTGTGCCCCCAACCACTTCCTTTCAGTTCCCCATTTGCTCCAACCACCTTAGGACTCTAGGCCACCATGCCTGCTGTTCCCTCTGCTGGAACACTCTTCCTCCCTTTTCACCTGGCCTGGTCCAACTGCTCATCCTTACAGCACAGATCTGGCAGGATTCTCCAGTTCTTTGTTCTTACAGTCTTTTACACTTCTCTGTAGGTTGGGAATGGCCTTCCAGGAAACTTTTCCAGGCCTTCTGTGGTTTAGACCGGTACTGATCAACCCCTGACATCAGCATCATCTGGGGACCTTTGACAAGCCAAACTGATGCAGGCTGTGCCCAGACCAATCATATCAGGATGTCTGGGCTGGGCCCACACTTCAGTGTTTGGGCAAGTTCCCCAAGGGATTTCAACACGTAGCCCAAATCGAGAACTACTGGATCGACAAAGGAACACAGCTGCAGTATTTTTTAAAGGATTGTTTCAATCTTCCAATGGGATTTTACAAAACCATCTATCAACTGCAAAGAGAACTTATGATTTTGTTAAATCTAAGTTAATCCAATTAGAGTACAGGAATACCTGCATTACCAAACATCTCCACTGTATCTGAGATTTTTCAATTAGCATTTTAGTCAGTCCCTGGATAGCGCTCCCATAACACCAACCAATTGGAAGATCAGGGGGTCAGAGACTTTGTCTTGCTGTCTGTGATGTCACCAGCATGTGGAACTGTGCCCAACATACACAGGTGCCACATGGAACCTGTGACATGCTGTACAGTCCTCCGCCCACCAGACTGCAGAGGACAGGAACACAGGCCAAGGAGCACACCTGGCACAGAGATAGGCACTGAGTGGCTTATCAGCACTTGCTCATTTGAACAAATGAGTTCACCTGTGGCTTCTCCTCTCCCTATGCCCCGACACGCTGGTTGTCCTCTCACTGTGGGAGAGGCCCCTGCCTTCATTTGAAGACATTCATTTGTGGTTTATGAAATACTGCGGTAACCTTTGAGATGCAAAGCGGTTTAGAAGTGCAAATGACTTTCAATATGAATATTAATAGTAGCGTTATTAATAACTGAAGTTGTCTGCCAGACACTTGACTCTTGATTAAAGGAAGTGAAGGAGCCAAAGCCAAGCCAGAAACATCTCAGCTCAGAGCCAAAGGATCTGTGCTAAGAGCATCGATCCCTGCAGGACCCGAGGATATTCGAAAAGTCTGACTAGAGGAGTTTACATAAAGTAAGGTGGGTGCTGCTACTCCCATGTCAGGTCACACTTTCCCGTGTCTTCTGTTCACTGCAGTGTGAGCTCCACAGGTAGAGCTTGGCTGGGCTTGCTGCTCTCCCCAGAGCCTGTGAGGCCCAGTGTCTGGCCTGTGCGTGATGCCCCAGCAAAGTTTTTGGATTAAGAAAAGAACAAATGAGTAAATGAGAGAAAGGAGAGAAGGAGGAAGCTCAAACCCAAAGCTTACACGGGCTCTGCCTATACCACTAAGAACAAAAACCAGAACTTTTTCTTTTGCTAAAATCACCAATCAGAACTATTCCACAAGCTATTAACTCACTTTTTTTTAACACTATGGTCACTGTAACAAGTATTTGAGATACCAGCTGTCCTGACAAACAAGCAGCCTGTCTATAACCAAGTCTTAGTAACTTCATGATTCGAATACATCCACATTATGCTCTTCTTAAGTCATGAATGTACTTTTCAGCATTAGAAAATTATCCCTTTCACATCTTTAAATATTGTGGTTTCTGCCTGACTAATGCCATCTTTAATTATACATCATCGAGTATTTTACTGTGATCTAATGGGGTCTATTACTCATCAGAATGGCCCCAGTCAGCAATCATATTCCCCAGAGCCAACTATTCAACCCCTCTTTCATTTTTCAAACGTACCAGCCTGCACGTGCACAAATTTATACACAGATTGAGCCATAGCATCTTATCAATTTGTCCAAAAGACAAAACTATCCCAGAAGGAACTCACACTATATTGGCTTCCTAGTGAGTTCTGGCACAGTAACACTATGACCACTGATGGTGCTCTGACCTCACCCTGGGCACAGACACACCTCCCTGTCCACCCCATGCACACTCTACACAGGGGCACGAACAGAAGAGAAATGGGTACTCTTCAAGGTAAGCATTGTGCCTAAGTCCTACAGCAAGCAGGTGGCAGATGCAGGATCCCACCCTCAGTGGCCACACACAACGGGAGGCCAGGAGAAGACACACACAACAAGACCTGGCTAGGACACACAGCATGTAGGGGCGCTTTCCTCACCCTGACTCCCACAGTCACCAACGACAATCCATCCAAATGACCTTTTTCATTATACAATATATTTTGAGGGGCCAAGTGATCTTAAGCAAACCTAAAGATCAGAAGTCAGCTAGTCCCAAACTTTCATTCAAAGGGATGAATTGCCAATCAAATTAATAATTTTAAATGCATAATTTTTAAAAAAGTATAAATGTGTATGCACCGTTTTTATTTTTTTAATATGAAATTTATTGTCAAATTGGTTTCCATACAACACCCAGTGCTCATCCCAAAAGGTGCCCTCCTTCAATACCCATCACCCACCCTCCTCTCCCTCCCACCCCCCATCTACCCTCAGTTTGTTCTCAGTTTTTAAGAGTCTCTTATGCTTTGGCTCTCTCCCTCTCTAACCATTTTTTTTTCTTCCCCTCCCCCATGGACTTATGTTAAGTTTCTCAGGATCCACCTAAGAGTGAAAACATATGTTTTCTCTGTATGACTTTCTCTGTATGACTTATTTCATTTAGCATAACACTCTCCAGTTCCATCCATGTTGCTACAAAAGGCCATATTTCATTCTTTCTCATTGCCACGTAGTATTCCATTGTGTATATAAACCACAATTTCTTTACCCATTTGTCAGTTGATGGACATTTAGGCTCTGTATGTACAGTTTTTATATGTTAACGTTTACACATGTATATATACATGTATTCATGTATGTTAACATGTATTAGTTATCGAGTAAAAAATGAACAGGTCTGGCTCAAGTTTCAGACATTTTACCTAAACAGCTGGTGATTAACTTCTGCATACTTACAAGAAAGACCCAAATTACTAAACCAAGTGCCCTAACACCCAGAAGCAAAAAAAAAAAAAAAAAAAAAAAAAAAAAAAAAAAAATAGAACTAGAAAGGTCACTTGATAGACAATTAACAAATAAATCATTTTGAAAGACCTGGAATCAATGACAAGCCATGAGACCTTGATGTGTCCCTTTTGAATAATTGAGGAGGCATCTTTTCATGGACCATTTATAACACTATGTTTAGAATCCCATTTAGTGCTCTGAGATAATTCATTTAAGTGTTGGCTTCTTATCAGACTTGTTGACCAAGCAGCAGATGGAAACAATAAATACACACAGATCTAGTGTGTGTGTACTGTGCCAACAGCACATGGAAGTGGCCATTCAGGAACTGCCTTCACTTGGCCCTAGTGACAGTGAGGCTGCTTGTCAATGCACAGATCCAATATTGGCCTGAGAGGTGTTCGGGTCATGCCGATATACTCTCAGAGTGCGCAGCACAGTCTCCCCATGTTTAATCCCTTCTAACAAACTCCCAGTAGCCACTGGCAGTTGTGATTCCAAGAAACAAGTATTCTTGCCATTGCTCCCAGGCACCTCTAGGAAGGTGCCAGCCAACATCTCTCTCCTTAGAAGAAAAAGAAAACTCATTCTGTGACTCACTCCAGGGTTATGGAGGCTGGGGGCAGGGGAGAAGGAATAGAGACAGAGAGGGGAAGAGCTTGTCTGAATAGCTGTGAGGGAGGGAAGAGTTTTTGCTGAGGAGAAAGCCCCAGAGGCCATTGAATTGGAGGTGAGGCCCCAGGGAAGGCACCAAGAGGAGAGGAGATAAAGCATTAACCACTAGCAGGGCTTACTAACAGGCCATTGAGACTGGAGGGGAAGGTGGGGAGCAGGCAGGGCAGAGGGCTCTCTGGAACACGGAGGATGGCAGAGGGATCAGGGAAGCTCTGACAGGGAGGATGGTGGCATCAAGGACTGTAAACACAGAAGGCTGCTCTGCATGATGGGGCTGGCAGTGAGGTTTCATGAAGCCTCTCAGTGCCCATTATCCTCAATAAACCCTTGGGTCAATGCCTTTCGGGAGATTCTCCACAGAGCATCCAGCAGGACCGTGGGAAGTGAATTAATTCTGTGGCAGCAGAGGCCCTGAGCCATAGAAGGCTTGAGAGAAGACACAGCCCCCCAAGACCTCCTGAGAGACAGGGAGGGAAATGCTGGGTCTCCTACTCACTTAGAAAGGCTACCAGCCAACGTGTGACCCTCAAAAGGCCACAGTGAAGCTCCTATGGAGACATGCATGGCTTGTCCAGGGCAGACAGACGTCAGAGGCTAAGCACACAGCAGGACCCATCTTCTGCCCTGCAGCCACCAACTCCTCTGCATGAGCATGGCCTCTGGATCCCCCTTCCCAGGGGCTGGTGGCTGTGGGAGCATCCAGGTGGTGGTGGTGGTGGGAATGTGAGAAATGGCAGCTAACAAGAACACTACTTTACCTTGAACACCCTAAAATGTCTGACACTGGTGGATAATCCAGAACTAGACAAAAGGGTTATCTAAAATTTTGGAAAGAAAGGATTGCAGAAAAGAGACACAAATGTAGACTCTGCAGTGTCCCCCAACCCATGCCCCCCATGTCCTTCCTTAGGGTCCCAGCCCAACTTTGTTGGGGATTCATCCATTCTATCACTTTTTATTATGAAAACTCAAAGCTCAAGAATACTAATAGTAATGACAGCCCACATTTATTAAATTCCTACCATACCGCTAGTCCTTGTCTTCAAATGTTTCAGGTATGAACTCATTCAGCTTACAGTCCTTCGAGGTGCTAGATGCTCTTCTTGGTCCCCACCATACAGATGAGGACCCTGCAGCACATGGGTCATATCACATGCCCAATCGCTGGTTCACCAGCATGCTGCTAAGATATGTGGGGAGGAGAACGAGTCCAGACACCTGGGTCCCAAGGCTCCAGGCCTGCCCATGGCCCTATGCAGCCCTCCACAGCTCCTCTATTCTTTCATGGCTTTTCTTTCAGAAGCATTGCCATCTAGTACCACACAAGAACCAACGACCCAACACCAAGACCACTACTGAAGTCCCGCTCCTACACAGGGGGTTCAGACTCAATGCAAGATGTGGTCCTGACCCTGATCAAATTATGATGAACCCTGATGAACACCTGCATGGGTGAAAAAACTCAAGACCTAAAAAATAACCAGAGAATAAATTCTAGAAGAGCTCTGGACATGCAATGAGAACATAGAAAAATGTGGCTTGGAGAAGTGCAAAGGGTCCCTCAGTAACGTGTGGTCAGCACCAGGGAGATGAAGAGGAGTAGCATAGGACAGCCCCCAGAACATCATGGTAGGGAGAAGACACATAAGGAAGCATACACGGACAATGTGATGACAGGCTTCTCCATAGTGTCCAAAGGAGAAGGATGGAGGAAGGGGTGTCGGTCCTTCAGGGATGGACTACCTTCAATCAATGACAAAGAAGGTGCTGAGTCTTGTGTAAGCACAGAGAAAATGGGAGAAGAGACCTGGCTGTGCACAGATGAGAGAGCAGGCATGGGCTACAGGGCCATGGAGCTGTGGGTCAGGCAGAAATAAGACCACAGGACCTAGAACCTGGCCCCAAGGAAGAGTCAAGGGACCTATGATGACAAAACAGCATGTAGGGATAGTTATTTCAGCCACAGGCACAAGCAGACTGGCAAGAGCAGCAGCAGGGAGTATGCCACAAGGGAGCTGGCCCAGTGTAAGAGGAGCTGGGTTTGGTGCCCTCTGAGAAGCAGAAATGAAGTTAACTGTGCCTTCTGAGAAAGTAATGACAAAACTTGGTGACCCAGACAGAGCTGATTAAGGCAAATCAAAAAGGATCCCAACCCCTATAAGACAACAATACTAGGTCAGGCCCTCTGGGCTCAGCATCCATCATGAGCTTACTCAGACAGTCCTGCCATGAACCCAGAGTGTGACCTGTGAGTCTGAGACTGAGAACCAGAGTGCAGAGAGCTGTCTGCCCTGAGGTGAGCCCTGCAGCTCCAGGAATAAGGATGGTAGGAGAGCCTATTTTGACCATTTCCTTTACCCTGCGTATCTCTTGGTTCTGAATCCTGTGTCACTTTCTCCTATGGTCACACTTTGCCAAATTTGGGTACCAGTGTGGTGCCTGAGTGGTTCAAATGGGCATGGAGAGGACTCTGTGCCAGGTAGGTGCCACACGCAGCAGATGGGCATAAAGATGGCCCAGCTTGGACCCCCAGCTCAGCAAGCATGAGGATCCCAGGGACACATGGCACTCTTAACCCTCCCTGCCCCATTTATATTTCAGCCCAAAATAAACCCCAAAGACTAAGCTGGTCACACTTGCTATTTGAGTTGAAAAACAATTTTAAACTATCTTTCCAAAAGTTGGCTTCCAAGCATCAAATGCGGTCCCTGTCTCCCATATTCACCTCACCCAACCTTCTCCATCTTATAAATCTGCTGCCCGGGCCCCAGAGACTCAGAGAAAACTAGGGGTGGAAAAGGTAAACATCAAGATGCTCCAGGAAAACAAAGTCTGCTTATTCTGTGACTTGAGGCAGTTTTTATCCAAACTACAGTCATCCATGCCTCATTGTCACAATATTTACTTAATGAGGTTCTTTAAGTTGACTCACTTTTGATTTAAATTTGTTTCCAAATAAGACTCCTTCTAACTGCCCATTTGTTTTTAGTGGACACCTTGACGTCATAGAAGGAATCACTAAAATAAACATCAACATCACCACCAAGCACTGCCTGGGACATTCTGCAGCCATCATGGTGTGCCCCCCCCCCCCACCCCTGTGTCCCCACCAAGAACATGACCACTCCTGTGGCACTTTCTCCTGCTCTGCCATACCAGGCCATCCTCCACCAGCCAGGATGCCACCTCTGAGTCCTCGACACTCCATTGTAACACCTCCTTGCTGCATCTGACAACATGACAATTGTCAGCTTGAAAACAGACACGCTTGAAAATTCCTCAACCTGACAGAAGATTTCCCACTTACATCTATAAAGTGAAAACATTCCCAAATGACAGCCACCTTTCCCTCACAGTTGCTGACAAGCCACGGCATGTCCTTCACTCAGCAACGATCCACGATTACTTCTCAGGTAAGGCCAAACACCAACTATTGGAAAATAAACTGTAGCCAGACCACACTCCAGAATGAAGGCCACGTTCCATGTGGTGTAACGAGGACAAAGACAGCTCTTCACACACAAAAGGAAGGAGGGCTTCTGAAAATGGGACAAGCCCACAACAAAAGTCACATCTAAACCCTCCTTCAGGGGACACCACTGTCAGTCAGGTGATGGGAGAGACTGCCTACTCATCTTCAGAGAAGCCCTTTGTGCGGCAGCCCTCTCCTGCTGTGGTAAGCCAGTACACTCCACTCTGCTCAGTGGCATCCAGCCCCCCACAGCTGTGTCTGACGAGCTGCAGAACCCATGGAGCCAGCTGGGGTGGGCCAGGGCTGTAAAGGTCACAGGAAACCCATTTGATTCTAAGCCTGAGGAGAAAACTCCATGGTTTTATATGAAAATCAGAGGAAGCATATTCTAGAATAACATTCATGTAAGTTTTTAAGAAGATAACACAAGACCTCAGATAAACACCTGTTGTTGGAAAGCACACAGCAGGAAGGGTGTGGAAGGGAAGGGGGCAGCTAGCAAAGAAATAGGGATACACAGGTTACCGAGTCTGAAGGTACAAGAGTCCACCCAGAGGGGACTTGGAACAGGCTGGCAATTCAGCACAGTGGGCTGGAATATACCACCTAGCAAGCAGCAGCTTTCCCACGAGGCAGCAGTGGGGTGGGGACCCTATAGGAGGCCAGAGCAAGACACCAGAGGTGCCCTTAGGGAACACATCTGAGAAACCCCAGGAACTCAAGAAAGACCTAGCAGGGCCCAGGAGGCAGAGGTGACAAGGCAGAGAAAGTTTCCCATGTGGCTTTTCCAGGTAAAAGCAGGGAAGGTATGTGCGTGCTACTTTGGGAGTCTCAAAGAGAGAAGCTTCCAGCCCGCTACATGAGGCCACCTCTCAGGGTGGCATGACCTCGTTGGGTGTGTCCCACAGAGCATGGCCAGGAACATTCCCCACTGTGGACACCAAAATGTGTCTGTTCATCCAGAGGCAAAACTGCTGCCAACCGAACACCATGTGATGGTGAAGCAATCAAAAAGAAGGTGTCCTCGTTCCCAGGCACCAACCCTACACAGAACAGGACACCCTTGTCCTCAGCATGAGCACACCTGAGAGCCATAGTGGCCCGGAGGCACAGAAGGCACAGAAGAAGAGGAGCTCCTACCTTGCTGAGCTGCAACAACTGCTCTGGATGTCTCCTCTCGGCCTGCATGGCCCCTGTGAACTCTCCTCTCTCTCTCTCCAGGTCTGACCTCCCACGGATGCTTTCAGGAGTCCCATTCCCCAGAGCTGAGCAAATGAGCATTTTGCTGTCTCTGGAGAGATGCTGACTTAGAAGCCTAACCCTCCTCCCAAGATGCACAGACATCCCCAAATGTTCCTGGGACCAGCACCCTAAATCCACAGCAGGTTTCTGTATGCACCTGTAAAGAACCTGCCAGGATGCACACTGGTGATGTCTGCAGCCCGAGGATCAGATCCACGTCTGGTCCCAAGCATTCAGGAAGGAAGGCAAGTGCCAAAGGCTGCAAGGCATTCATGTCCCACCTTTGAGCCATTTCAGTGTTGAGGAGAACCTGTTAATCACTAACAAAGCCAGAGGAAGAGGAACAGAGACACCATGACTAACTGTTGCCTCTGGGAAGCCAGATGATCCAAACTTTAAAGGGCCAACAAAGCAGTAATTGTCAGGAAAACACGCAGCCCACAGAAAGGAACAGTGAAGAAAGAACACTGAAAACAGCTTGAGGAAATAAAAATGGAATCAGAAAATATATGGAAGAGACAAAAGATAGGGTGTGCAGAGGTTTGGGCTTCAGTAGGTTGGATTGCTGATGGACAGCTTTTCACCCGGATGAAGTTGTCTGAGACCTGGATCACCACCTCGCATACAGCAATCCCTACCATATGGACATGTAAGCTGCCCACACCAACCCAGAAGCCACCCGATTCCCCAGTTTCCTCTGGGCAGGGGGCATTTGAAGTCCCCTTGGCCCCCAGGACCACCCACAGAGGGCCTGGCTGTCAGGGCTATTTTAGGGGTTGTTCAGTTTGTAAAAAACCTCAGATAGACAGCTCAGAGTTATGTAAGAAAAGGTTTCTAAGCCCATGAGGTTGTTACAACAAATAAGGCATTAGGTGGGAAACTGGTACACCAGGGGCCAGACTATAGGCACTGGGTGGTCAAATCTGATTCACTGATTAGCTTGGAGACACAGAGAAAATGCTACAATTAATATCAACCACACTTCACGGACAGGCTATTAACCCCATGTACAGTGCATATGCCTTTTTCTGGAACAATAAACAAAATTCTATGTCCCACAACATTTAAATTAAGACAAATTTTTTTTTTTTTAATTTTTTTTTTCAACGTTTTTTTTTTTATTTATTTTTGGGACAGAGAGAGACAGAGCATGAACGGGGGAGGGGCAGAGAGAGAGGGAGACACAGAATCAGAAACAGGCTCCAGGCTCTGAGCCATCAGCCCAGAGCCCGACGCGGGGCTCGAACTCACAGACCGCGAGATCGTGACCTGGCTGAAGTCGGACGCTTAACCGACTGCGCCACCCAGGCGCCCCTAAGACAAATTTTTTAACTTGCAAGAAATTGCTGAAATTTGTGGAAAATGGAAGAACGTCAGTATGGAAAAGGACCTTGAACAGAACAGTGGTTCACAAGGAACAAATTGAAATAGGCAGCAGTGGCTGATGCCGGGACAGAGCATCATGCATCACGCACATTGGCTCGGGGCCCTTAGAGAGGACACTGTACTGGAAGGGCAGCAGTGGGGAGGCCTGGCCCGGCTTTAAATGGAAAGCCTTCCTCCAGCCTGTACTCTTTACCTCTGCCTTGTCATCTGAGTTTTAACATTGTATGGGTCACTACCTCTGGTCAATAAAGTACTCTGTTTCTTCGGAGCCACCGTATTTGAAACAAACAGCTTCCATCAGCCCATGAATGCACATCACATACATCCAACACGGATGGTGCTGCCCCTGCTGCCTAGCCCCTCATCAGCTCCAGGGTCACGTGTCCAGGAAGGGGCCCGCTGTCTCTGGTGAAGGGCTCCGTACAAAACTGAAGAGTTTCAATCCACTGTCAAACAGCCTACTGATGGGGTGCCTGGGTGGCACAGTCGGTTAAGCGTCCGACTTCAGCCAGGTCATGATCTCACAGTCCGTGGGTTCGAGCCCCGCGTCAGGCTCTGGGCTGATGGCTCGGAGCCTGGAGCCTGTTTCCGATTCTGTGTCTCCCTCTCTCTCTGCCCCTCCCCCGTTCATGCTCTGTCTCTCTCTGTCCCAAAAATAAATAAAAAAAAAAACGTTGAAAAAAAAAAAAATTAAAGGTTATATCCATCTTACAAGGTCGTGTAAAAAAAAAAAAAAAAAAAAAACAGCCTACTGATATCTGAAGTTGTGTCCCCCCTGGTAAGGTCCGACCACAGGGGTACAAGTCCTCCTCAGAATCCAAGCTCTGTCACCTCATTCGAGATGTTAACTCCAGGAAAACTGCTTCACAGAGCATACGCCAAAGCTTAATTTGTCAGATGGCAACTCCAGATAAATTTCCAAATCTATAAGAACCATAAAATACAAAATGCAGCCACAGAAGGCACAAGGCCACTGCTTCTCAGCAAAAGAAGAGCTGTCTCTTCTTTGGAAGCATCTACCTTTCATTCTGCACATCTGTAGACTACAAACTTGGTCCATACAATCACTGCTAGTGACAAAATTAACCCACAGGCATCATGAAGTTAGTAAATAAAGGGAGTCTCACTAGTTATCTGTTTTAAGGTGATGTGACTTAGCAAAGGCTGTGTGCCTGTGCCATTCTTGATGCCCTGCACACTTCATCTCGCACAAACACATCTGGCTTTAGTTACCTTTTGCCACTCTTGGGAAGGGGAAATAGGTGTGGTTTTTCAGTTATGCAGAATTCAAAGTACAATTATAAAGAGTTAAGGAATCCAATGGTTTATCCATAAACAGTAAATATTTCTTAGAAATTTCTCAACCATTAGGGATAAGGTGGTGCTGCAGTCTTGGGGGTTTATCCATCTAAGAAGGCACAGTAGCTGTTGGTGCCAAGGTTCCTGTGCTGTTTTGAAAATGAGCTTGGTGTTCCATTTGCTGGTGAGATGAAAGCAAATTCTGTGCAACTTTCTGACCATCAATACAGTTTTTTACCCCAAGTATTACTGTAGTGCCTGGTACATAGTAGGTGCTCAAAAAAGTGTTCAGTAATGGGGGAGAGAATGCACATTCTCCTATTTCTTGAACTACTGTGACAGCCTTGCCACGAACCCCCAGTGCCGCTGGAGGCCTCCTTCCATCTGAGCACTGTTGAGAACAAGCTCTGGGCTCCAGAACAGTTACATCTGCTCCTGGTGCCAGTGTGTTCTTAAAATCTCTCACCACTTCTATTGACCTGAATTCCTGTAGCAAATCCTAATTCATTTAAACCCATATAAATTCACATGAGCATTACGCACACATTCCATTAAGCAGAAATGCAAATATCATAATATCTTCCTGTTTGCAGATAACCATCGTATCCGTTAACAACGTAAACATGTGTGCCAGAGGAGCGAAACAACCCACCAAAGCAACTCCTCTCAGATGCTCTTTCAGGTCTCCCAAAGGGCAACTGCATCTCTAAATACCCATAAGCCATCAAGGGCCCAAAAAGGCAGCCATCTGTGAGCAGAATCCAAATTGTGCTACTACTTTATATGCTTTTTTATTCTAAGTTCCACTCAGTGGGAAAAGGGAGCCCCACACGGTAGCGTGCTAGCACAATGTTTAAACCATTCACCATTGCCAACACCTTCAGCTTGACACCTTATTCTTTTAAGGTTAATTAGAATTCCAATAGGATACCCATCGAGCATGCATTTCTAATTCATCAAATACGAAGATCTTCCGAGCAAGGCAAATCTGATAAAAACTGACCTTGGCCTCTGAAGACTGGTGCTATAGAGAGCATTTCCCCCTAACTAAATCTTGCCGATGTTTTCTTTCAGAAAGGTACCTCTAAAAAGAGCGTGTTAACTGCAAAAAATCGAGATTAAATACAGATTGAACTGAAATACACACTTGAAACAAGTGCATAATTGAGACCCGATTTCGTCATGCTCCGGCAAGCAAGCAGGCTCTCAACAGCCGGAACGAAGGAACAACTGGATATAATTCTGCTCAGCTCAACCGCACCGAGCAGCCTAATTCCAGGCAGTTGTAGACAAGCTATTGTGTCCTACAGATTAAGGAGGTGTGCTCGGTTTTCAGGAGAGCCTGCCAACCAGCTATATCTGCAACTGGGTGGGATTATTCTCCCCTGCCACCTTTCCTAAAACAGATTATAGTTTGGGTTTTTTCTTCTTTTCACTTTAATGAAGCTTGTAAGGATCAGGAACACTACCTGTGATAACAAAGATAAAACTTAGAAGCAATTTAAAAGGTGAAACAAACAGATTCAAGCACTTGGCTTAGACGCCCACCAATGCTCAACAATCCAGTCACGGTGACAGGCCAACTTTGAATCTGAAGGCATAGCATCATATTAGACACACACACACACACACACACACACACACACACACACACACACTTAGGATACCATATAAAAAGAATCTATTAGCAGGAAGTGGGCCCTGTGAAGTGTGCCTCATTGGTGATACATAAGTTTAAGGTTTTTGTATCAGTAGCAGGCACTGAAATGACAGCCAATTATGTGTGCTAGGCACTGCAGGCACATCATCTTATTTATCTGATAAAGCAGACAGGATCCTCTCAGTAATAAGAAGGCTCAGAAAAGCTAAACCTTTGCCCAGAGGCACATGGTGAGAAAGTGAGGAACGCAGGATAAATCCACCTGTGCCAGGGCTCCCCACCCCTGTGCTCTACCCCTGTCCTTCTTCCTCACAGGACTCCATGAAGCCCAGGGATCTGCCCTGTCTGCAGCCACATGCACAGGGAATGCAGTGGGCCTCAGTCCCAGGAGGGGAAGCTGATCCTGTGTGCCATGCTCCTGGCTGAGCTGTGGCTGACCAAGGCACCAGCCCGGGATGCAATGCTGGAAGTGTGTGAGAGTGGTCTAGAGCAAACATAAGGGGAAGAAACCCTCCTTTATGTTACTAAGTCTTGTCATGGGGATATGATGCCTGAGGCCATTGCAACTATCTTGAGACCCAGTTTGCAGAGAGGGGAAAGTGCTGGGATGGGACCAACATGGCGGCAGAGCAGAAGGATGGATGATTCTGCATCCCTAAGGAGAGAACAGAGCCACCCAGATGGCCATTACAAACCACTCAGATTCCAGATTTACTGTTTATGTCATTTATATAGGGCTGTCTGTGATGTTCTGATATGATGTTCTTTCCTCAGGACCACACACCACTCTGCACAGTTCCTGCTAACTGCCCATAAGACCCAGAGCCTGGGTTTATAAGATGACAGCCTCAAACTGGAAGAGCATTTGCAGCTAGGCAGCAGATGGATCTAAGAAGTGAGTGCTACTTAAGTTTGAGACCATGGTCTCTAATTAACTGGGCCTGTTACAGAGCCAGAGGACTCCTCTAACCATGACGGTTAGCCCGTCAGTCCAAAGCTCACCTTTCTAGTATGCTCCCATTCACTGTGTGTCTCTGAGCAAGGAAATCTTGGCACTTCTGCTTCCCCATCTCTGTAACTGGCTACCTCGCCGAGCTCTAGTACAGAACAGGTGAGATGCACTTCAATCGCCTGACTCAACCCCAGGAATGCAGACACTCAGTGAACGCCTGGCACACAGCAGGTACTCAATGAATGGTAACTTTAGAATATTCACTAACTGGCCACAAACTGAAACACAACACTGCTGTAAGTCTCAGGGGTGCTGTTTCCACACCCAGCAGCCTGCTGAAAACAGGCCCGAAAAGGACTTCACTGTGACTCATCTGTCATGTCTCCAAAGGCTGGTGTCTGCACTTGTCACCACGGGGACCACAAGTCAACCACTTGTCTGCTGTCCTGTGAGCTGTCTGGCTTTTTTGTGAGGGCCTCCAGGCACTGAGACTTTTCCTCTGGAATCCTTATTACTTCCAAGACCAAACAACAAAAGCCCAATGATACAGCCGAGCAGAACAGAAAGGAATGGAGCCTGAGAACGTACCCTGAATCCAACACTTCCTGGCTCTCTGACTTGGCCATTTTGCCCATATATCAATCCCTCTTGGTTAATTATGCCACCCACCACACCTCACAGGATTATGGAGAACTTTCTATAAATGACATATGCCAAAGTGCCCAGCACATGGTAGGCACTCAGTAATTGTTCAAATAGAAAATCTCAAGCATAAGCTGCCCAAATGTTAACGACTAAAGAACACGCTGACTTGCTTCCAGATACCACAGACACTCTCTGAATTGGCCTCCAGAGAGCTGACCAGCTGGACTGGTTAACTCCCCATCTCCTCCATAGGACGGCCAAAGGCACCCAACTCCTTGGAAGGCTCAGCTTGGCCCCCTGCTGGTCCAGGCCCTCACTCTTGCCCAGGGAGGTTTGTGCTTACCTGGAATTCATGGTCTTGAGTCCTAACCATGTTTATGCAAGTGTACTGATAACAAAATGTTATACAAACAAAAGACGTTTTGCACAAAGGAAGTCACTGCTTGGAAAAACACAGTGACTCGGAAACACTCACCAAAGACGGACCACTTTAAAATCGTCAAATTGGGCGTAAACTAAACCATACAACATTAAGTGGGAATTACTTAAAATCTAGAAGGTGCTCCACTCAGAATTCTTAGAAAGTCTCTTTGTTCTCCATTTGAAAATAACAAAAAGTAAACTGTGGCTATGGTTTAAGTCATCTCAGAACTCAAAGACAAGTCCTTAGCCCTGCATCCAAAAAATGATGAACACATATATATGTTTTTAAAATAAAATGTTTAATAGATATCACTTGTATGATTCTCCAGTTTATTAGGCTTTTCCCACTACAGGGTCTCAGTCACACTGGCTGAGAGATACAGAATTCCAATTTAAACATATCCCGAAGTACTTCAAGATATACAATACAGACAAATCAGCTCCTAACGCCTATGTTTTATATCATCAAAAGCATTACCCAAATTTTCTACAGTTCTCTAATTTGTGAAAATGCTCTTCCTCTTCACCTTCATAGAGTTGTGCTCAATACTGATCCAGTGCCCTCAGGACCCTCCTGAGAGCAGAGGGCAGACTGGTTTCTAATCCCTTCATGTCAGCTCTGTAAAAAGAGCCCATGCTCAGGGCACCTGGGTGGCTCAGTCGGTTAAGCAACTGACTCTTGATTTCTGTTCAAGTCATGATCTCATAGTCATGAGATCAAGCCCCACAGTAGAGCCCTACAACAAGCCCCACATCAGGTTCCGCCCACTGGGCATGGAGCATGCTTAAGATCCTCTCTTTCTCCCTCTCCTTTCCCTTTCCCTTTCCCCCATCAAAAAAAAAGAGAGAGAAGGGGGAGCCCATTCTGGTCTGGTTCACCTGGAATGGTGATTGGCACAGTATAGGTCCACAGTAAATTCTGTGTGTGCCCAAATATAAGGCAAGGGGGTCCCCCCAAAAAGAAATCACTCAAAAAATTGTAATTGTCTCACATTTGGGTTCTTATGAAAGCATATGAAAAAGTACTCTTTAAATTACTCAATTTGGAACTGCAAAACCCTTTTAGGAAAACACGTTTCCCTGAAACACCTGAATGAATGCTCACTGGGGGTATTACAGGGGTCACCTCACACAACTGTAAATACAAAGCAGAAACAAGTTAGGCCAAGAAACTTAGCACACATTGAGCAATTGCAGTAGTTGGACACTTCTGTTAAAACAGGACTTCTCAAAAGATCACTTTAAGAAGCAACACATAACAAGTATTTCCCAACAGGCAAATAAAGAAACCGTGAGTCCTAACCTTAGGCAGCGGGTACTTGTAACCTGGTATAAAATGTCCAGGGGTAGCATAACTACCTGATTCCTAAATGCTTCATCTCAAATGGCTCAGGTGTAAGCAGAGCGAGGAGGTTCTGCTAACCAGGCTAGAGGATTCCAAGTGACCCTACTGATAACCAAAACCCAGACAAAAAAGATGCAGGTGAAGAATGTGGAAAATTGTTTCATGAACTCCAAGGAGAACCAAACAAGAATCAATCCAGTTTATACGTGATGTATTCTCAACGTCTAACTGTATGTAAATACACAATTTAAGCAGACATTTGTTTATCTGCATACCTACAATGTTTACATATCCCAGTTGGCCCAAAAGGTTTGAGGAGCTTCTCACTAGGAAACTTGAAGACTGTCTTTTATTTACAGTCAGCCTGCTACTAAGGCATATATGGTCTTTGCTGAATAATAACCTAAGTGTCCATCTCTTAAGCAACATCCAGCATTTAGCCTTGCTATGAGGAGTCAAAGTAATCCCAATAGACAGTAAAGTACCAAAAGCCTACTTGGAAGTAATTTTTAGCTGAAGTCTTTGCCTGCCAAATGTATAGGGTTGTTTAAAGTGAAACACTATATGCAGGACTTCTGGCTGCCCAAGAAGACTCCCATTGACTTTAACATCAGTGGGTAAAAAGCCAGAAGATACTATGATCTCCACCTCCATTCTCTGAAAATGATAAAATATAAGACTGGATTTCATTCAGACTCTTCCTGAAACCCAAACTTAGTCCTTATGACGTGGGCCTGTGAAGAAAGGGGTGAGGATTACACTCAGTTAATGCAACAAAAAGAAAGATGCGGTGTTCTAAAGTTTCCTGAAGCTCAGAAAGCCATCATCAGTCTGATTACTACATATTCTTATAAATAAAGTCCACCAAAACCCCCAAAAACCAGCCAACAAAAAATTAACTCCCTGTTACTGTCATTGCTGAAAGTTATAAGCTCAACCTCTTTGACAATTTTTTTAATGCTACAAATGCCACAGAGTTCCAGGAGCTGCCTCTGGCCTTTCAAATGTCAGAAGTTACCTCCTAACCTCCTGATCAAACACAGTTCACATAAAAATGAGTTGGGAAGACATCTGTAAATATCGGCCCATCAAAAAATGTCCTAGTGTTTAACTAGAAACATCATTCCAAAAATCATTTAGTTCTCTGAGGAGGAGGAGGGTAACCCGCCCATTCTGCAAATAGACCTTTCATTATAATACCTTAGATGAAAACAGCAAGGACAGGAAGGAAAAGTTTGAAAATGTGGAACAAGCACACTCATAACTATATTTAATCACAATTAAAACCAAAGAAAAACTACTTAACTACTGTCCAGCAGTGATCCCAGGTATAAACATTCCTTGACTATTCTTGAATGCCCATTCTTCCTGATCCATAGGAGAAACACAGTTTGGCAAAGTATGGCATTTACCTCTAAAGCTCAACATCCAAGGGCTTAAATTCCTAACCTCAAAGATGTTGTAGTACTAATTCAGATGGTTAGAATTCTCCTAGTTTCCTGGCGTCATATATATTGGAAGAATTATTTCAATGACTTATGAGCCACCAGCTTCTTAAATGGTCAAAAGTAGAGAAATAAGGTTGTGTTTTCTAAAATGAATGATAATTGCAATAGATCAACAATGTGGTTTTTTACCTTTAAATGGTATTTTTCTATATTTAAAGAAAATATAAAACATGAATATCTTGCTTCTCACTTAAACCAGCATCCCATAGCTATCCTCCTGCCTCCATAAAAATAATAGTAGCAGAGCGTGTGAAATGACACCTTCTAAGTAGCTTCTGAAACCAAATCACTGAAGCCCCAAGATAAAATCTTTCACTAAAATAGAAACAGTGAAAAATGCTGTACAATGTAGTCGGAAAAAAAATAAAACCTCAAATAATGTCCCACCTGGGAATGCAACTGTGCCTAAGAGCCCAAGAGAGGACCAGGGTTTCCGACAGACCAAGTCCAAGAAGGGCTGGGCCAAATATGTCTTCCATTTCCAGGTTAACTTCCCTCCCATTACCTGAAGTTTGTAACTGATGTTCCTCCAACCCGTCACACAATTCCCTCTGCCCAATCCCCCCTTGCCAGACAGGCATGCAGGGCCAGAACACAGGAACCACTAAGCACTAACTTTAGGGGCCCGCAGAGGGTGTGCAGAGGGCCAGTCTGGGGGTCCAGGGTAAGAAGACTGTTTCTGGGGAGATGGGAGGGCCCAGCAAAGTTAAGGGGGGGGGGGGGAGACAGACCCTGCCAGCAGAGGGACTGGAGGGACTAAAGGTTAGCAGGGGACAGGAAGGTGTGCCCACCCTGGGGGAGGATGAGGTGTCACCACTTATGAACAGGTGGCAAGGTTCCCTAGGACAGCATGCCGTCACAGAGCAAGTGCAGGTGGTGCGAAAAGGGATTCCAAAGAGAGAGGATGGATGGACCATTGGTGCGGACAAGTGGTCCAGAGGGGAGGGAGAAGGATGGGGGAGGGGGTGTCTAAGAGTTGGCAAGTAGGACTTGAAGGGTTACACTCACAGAGTCCCTGGAGGGAAACAAGGTGGAGAAAGAAGAGCAAGGCGAAGTCCACTGTGAAGCCACCTCTTGTATCCCCTGCCCTTCATCACTGCCCTCTATACTCACGCGGGCCCCTCCCCCCCCCCCCCCCACACACACTGTGGCGCCACACCACGAAGCAGATACCCACCTTTGCCACGGGCGCACTCCTGCCGGTCGCCAGCTCACGCAGGCTGGCGGTGGCGCTGCCCGCCGCGGCAGAGAGAAACACCGGGGATCCCGGGGCGCTGCCCGCCGCGCTGCCCCCTCCGCCCGCAAGCGCGGAGGTCGCCCCTGAGCCGGGGCCGGGGCGCGCGGGCGGGCTTCCGCCGGGGCTGGCACCAGCGCGGGGCCGCTGGCGAATGCCGTCCAGCAGGCGCACCAGCAGGATGTTGGCGGGCAGCTCGTCCACGCCGCAGCCGACCAGGATGCGGCACTCAGGGCAGCGCAGCTCGTGGCGGGAGCACACGATGCTCTCCAGACAGCGGCGGCAGAAGGTGTGCTGACACGGCAGCACCTTGGCCGTGGTGTCCAGCCGCTCCAGGCACACCGAGCACTCCAGCAGGTCCAGCAGCGACGACTCGTCCATGTCCTCACCCGCCGCCGCGGCCGTGGCCGCCGCCCGCCGCCGCCGCCGCTCACCCGGCCTGTCGTCGTCGCCCTCGCTCTGCGCAGCAGCGGCGGCCGCCTTGGACGCGCACAGCCAGGACGCTCCGAGCAGCATGGGGGAGGCGCCGGCGGCGGCCGCGCGCAGCTGCCTAGGTCCCGGGGCCGGAGCGGGGCCCGCCGCAGGCAGCGGGCATCAGGATCGCGCCTGGGCGGCCGCCGAGGAACCGGGCTCCGCCAGGACTTCCTTCACCCCGACTGGCGGCCCGAGGCTCCGGCCGCGGCGATACAAAGTAGCACACCGACTGGCCTGCGCGGCAAAGACCGGAGTTCTGGGCCCCGGGAGCCAACTCCCCTCCAGCCGAGCCCACCCAGTCCTTCGGAACGCGGCGCCCGCGGCTGCGAGCTACACCTGTCCCGCCGCTTGTCTACACCGCCTCGCGCGGGGGGTCCAGGACACCGCCAGGCACGACACTCAGCGGGCACTGCACTCGGAGTGACCGCCCGCTGCCCGGAGCCCCGCGGCAGGAAGTGCGGGGAGCGGCCGGTCGGGTCCCCGGGGAGGCCTGGGCGCAGCGTGCGCGCTCCCCCGCACAGCTGGTGAGCCGCACCGCCCCCGCGGCGCCTCCATGCGCCCTGGGCCTGCCCGCGAATCCCTGCCCCCAGCGGGTTCCGCCGGACCTTCCTCGTCCCCGGCCGCGAGCACGTGCGCAGGGAGCGCGCAGAGGCCACGGTCAGTGAGGGGCGCAGGAGTGGAGACGCTGCGTCCGCCGGACCTCCCTTAGACTAGGGCGCACGCCAACAACTAGTCCTGTCCCTTAGGGCACGTCTAGGGCTCCCAAGAACTCCGAGCGCGCCCTCCTGCGCAGGCTCGGCCCCGTCCCCTCCGGGAGCTCCGAGTCTTCCTTCTGGCTCTCCGCGAACCTCAGAGAAGGAGGTTTCCTCCCGACGCTGCGCGAAGGAAAGTTTGGGCGGTGTTATCCCGACTGCCTTCCTCGCCAGCGCCGGCAAGCAGCTTAGGAACAGAGCCAACACCCAGGCATCCTCTTTGACGACTCCCCGGAGCGCTCCCGGTTCGGTCCCCTTTCCAGGCGGCGCAGAAGTGACAAGTCCGGAGCTGCGGGTGTGGGTGCGGGGACGCCCCGCCAAGCAGCAGAGGAAGGCGCTCGGGTTGGCTGAGGCGCCCCGGGGCGGCTCAGACTCCTCCCGGAGGCAACCCGCCCTCCCCGGAGTCGCTAGTCCGAGGCTGGCGCCGCTGCCCGCCGGACCCACACCCTCGCGCAGGGCACCCGGCTCCGCGCCGCGCCCACTGCGGCGCAGTCTCGCGAACCCTGCTCCAATTTCTCCTCGGGAGACGCAGAGGAAGGGGAATTCGCGCTCTGCCTCCCGACGCCCCGGCTTCTGGGAGCGTCAGAGCAACGGAAGTACGTACGGAGGACCGGGAGCAGCAGGGAAGTTTGGCGGTGGGCTGGGGTCGACCGGGAAGATTCCCTGCAGTGCGCTGCCCCCTCGTGGCCGCTTTGGGTTCCCAGCGCGCTGTGTCCCCCATCTCTCCCAGGGCCAGCACAAACCATGGATCCTGAGCTGGAAGCTCTCACATAGCCAGATAGTTCTTGCCGAAGCTAACATCAGAAAAGGCGCTGAGGGCTCGCCCATCAGTCAGGCTAACCTGTGGTTTGTGAAATTTTTTTGACTTTTTTGACTTTTTAGGGAGACTGTAATATTTGTTGAGGCTTAAATGCCAAGAACGAGTCTATGCATTATTTTATTTAATCATCTAAAGGGCCCTGTGAGATAATTATTTTAATTTCATTTTACATGCGAGGGAGATAAGGTTTATAGTTATGAAACCATTGACGCTGAATTTTGTTAATTTTTGTGTTTCCAGAACTTAATACCTACTAAGATCACATTCCATTGGAATATAAATTTTTGATCAGCTACATATTTTTCCATTATAATAGCCCCAGTGCCTGGAGCATTTCTTGGCACACAGTGGGTGCTCAATAAATATTTGTGGAATTAATAAAATAAAGGTCTCAGAATCATCACCTAGTGGTGTTTTAAACACCACACATCTTAACATCTCCGTTCCGGGTATCCTGAGCTCATACCAGGTCGCCAGTTCCTAGAAACTTTGCGACCTGCTTTGTGGATGTCTCTCAGTGGTGTGGATTTCAGTATGTATTATTCACATGAGCACTGGAAACTTTGTGAGGTGGACAGCATCTCTGAGCACCTGGCTAACAGGAACCTGGGAGCAGACTGCCCAGGAGGCCAGAGGGCAGGTCACAGTGCACAGAACGGCCTTCATGTTTTGACCCTCCCTCAGGAACAACAAAGGGGAATTTTCAAGAGGACCCAGAATGCTTGATTCAAAAGCAGGTGGCATGGACACAGGACACAAGGGGGAACAAGACAGGGAGCCCTCAGACACTAGAAGGGTTTGCAGAGAGCAGGAGCCACCTGTACTCAAATGCCCCAGGTGCATTTGGTAGCAAACAATAGAAATGAAGCCAGGTTTAAATGAGCAGGGTAGACTGAGAATTAGGAGCACCTCACAGGACCCCAGGCTAAGAGCTAGGCCAGCTTACTGCAGAAGGCCCACAGTGTGTCTTGCTCTTCACACTTCTCTATATGATGACATGCTCCTTCCCTCTCTTGTACCAGCGGCCTCCACTTCCCAACCCACAGTTTAGGAGACACTGTCAAAGCTCCAGAAGCATTTCATCCAATGACTTCAGCCACTCACCAAAGATACTCATCTGATGCTGTCAGGGGCTGGAAGTTTTAAAACCCTACCATCTAGCTTGGCCCAAGTGGTCATTTTCTGGACCAATGTGTGCTGGCCACAGGAGCAGGATCATCTAAAACCTGGCAGCACCCTCAGGAGTCACACAGAAGGAGAGGTGAGAATTTCCAGAACAAGTGGCATGCCAGACAGACCACAGACACATGTGCCAGGGGCCCAGAGCCACCCCTCTGTCCTCAGCTTCCCTCTCTATGGAGAGCACACAAGAGCAAGCACAGGGCCACTGAGCTCCACCTTTCTCAGACCTCCTCTGCTTCCACTCTACCTCTTCAGCTTCTGCCTTAACCAACTCCCACAGCAAACAGGTTGCAATCCCAAATGTACTTAGAGGCTGCACAGGGCATGGAAATTCATGAAGCGGCATAAAGTGGATGAAGCAATAGAACATGGTGGGGTCTGCACCTTGCAAAGTGCATAGCTGCTCCTCGGCTCCAGCCAATCACACATTGCCTCGAGGAAACAAGGGCCTAGTATTGCCAGATATTTCTACTTTTCAAGAGAAGTTGGAAGGCCTGCTTTTTATGGGAGATCTCCTGATGTTCAACTGTTGGCAACAAAATAAGTTCTCAAAAAAACACTATATTAGCCAAACAAAATGAATGCATGGCCAAATTGGCCCATAGGCCACCAGTTTGAAGTTTGTGATTGAAGTAGCCAAGTAAAATGTACTACAGTGTAAAGGAATTTAAGGGTGTGAACTAAATAGTTGAAGTATTACAAATACAATGTTATATTACTCAGTTAAATGTGCACATGTTCAATAAGGCAATTATATAAGTAAATGATTGAGAAGACCTGGCTTAACAGCCACTCACAGGAAAAGATCTTGGGAATTGAGTCGACCACAAGCATAATATGAGCCAACATGAGTCATCAGTGTAGTATGACCGCCTAGAAAAGTAATGAAATCTTATGATGTATTAATGGAAGTTAAAGGATGGAATATGGAAAGAAATAATCCCATCGTGCCTTGGGCTTGTCAGACCTCATTTGCAGAATTACTTTCAATTCTGGGAACCAAATATTAATGGCAGGTGGTAATTGGATCTAGAGGCCTCACCCATAAATTTAGGATGAAGGAAGAGAAGGTGTCTGTCCAAAGAAGAGAAAGCTCAGAGGAAACAGGATGGGTCACTGTATGTCAGGTTTCTGGCTGCCCAAGATCTGAACTCCTTCTTAGATTTGGGCGATTATCCACTTGGTGAAAGTCAGATATTTGTTTTTTCAGCCAGGGTGTAGGGATGTGGCTCAGACTTTGCTGGTTGAGAGCTAACCACCCCACCTCCCCCGCCCCCCCCCCCCACGCCCCATGCCCTGAGAGGTAGAAGGAAGGTGGCTGATGCGGCATCATGGAGTTCCAGCTGCAAGGGCAGGGGGGGGGAGATGACAGGGGCAGGGCCAACCATGTTGTATGTTGAGGACAGAGTCAATTGTTGTCACCAGACCTATGCCAGGCATGATTGGCATGGAAAGCCTGGGCTGTGGCCTCCACTACTTTGCCAGTCTTCCTGGTGATCCTATGGATGTCCCAATTTTCCTTAATTAGTTCCTTTTTTATTATTAAATCAGCCAGAATCCATTTCTGTTGTTTATAACAAGGTATTATAACTAATATGAATTATTTATTATCAATCAGAAACCAGTGAAGGCCCTCAATATGCAACAATTGTTACCATGCTGAACAGCTTGGCCTTCATGCTGGAAAGGTATCAAAGTGAGCCATCTGGAGCACTGTTCATTCATTCAATAAGTAGTTTCTGTATGTGTTGTACATCAGGTGCTGTGTGAGAGCAGAGCCTGTGGACCAGTACAGGCAATGTGATGCAGTGAGGAGAGACTGTCTCTGGGCTCCTTCAGGCAAGTGGCATCACTGCTGTGAACCTCAGTTACTTCTCCTATAAAATAAAAGCCAAAGCATCTCACCTCTTGGGGCACCTGGGTGGCTCAGTCAGTTAAGTGTCTGACTCTGGATTTCAGCTCAGCTCATGATCCCAAGGTTCATAAGTTTGATCCCTGTGGGATTCATATTCTCTCTCTCTCTCTCTCTCTCTCTCTGCCATTATCTCTCAGAATAAATGAGTAAACATTAAAAAAAATTCTAATCTCACCTCTTTAGAGGCTCTTGAAATCTCTACAATTGAATAAAATGTTAGAAGGGATATTTGTTTTGCCTTGTTATTAGGAAGAAAACTAAAGTGAATTAGAGTTACAGGGAGGCAGGTTTCAGCTAAACATA
The DNA here is from genome assembly GCF_046562875.1 of Panthera onca. Taxonomy (NCBI): domain Eukaryota; kingdom Metazoa; phylum Chordata; class Mammalia; order Carnivora; family Felidae; genus Panthera; species Panthera onca. Next base: position 88,738,129 of record NC_138341.1, on the reverse strand, counting down.
GAGAAAGACTTTCTAATAAGGTTGAGTTGTCCAACAACAGCATCAGCAGTCTTAGGAAGTAGGATCCCAAAAAGAAAGAATTGAGCCACAAATTATGTCTGTAAAGAATCTCATTAAAGCACCTCTGTTCAGCCCAGCACTACTTCCTTTGGGGAGCCCCCCATCCCTGGTCCACATGACCCTCATAGATGGCTGCTCACTGCGCCTGCACCCATGTCCCCAGCAGGCCCGGGGGCTAAGGCTGGCCAATCAGAATCATTCGCCCCTAGAGATGATTAGTCCAGGGTGGCCACATCACTCAGCAGGTCCTGAGATTTGGCATACATATAGATAATGATAGCTCTTGCTAGAGCAGGGATGGGAGTTCATAAAGGAAGCTGTGCCTAAAGCATCCATGTGCCATTATAATCTTGTGTTTGCTTAAGTCAGTTTGGGCTGGGTTTCTGTCACATGCAACCAAGTGAATTTCAACCAAACCACACCATCCTGTGGCTCCCCTGACCCCACCATTAACCTAAGTGCCCAAGTTTAAGACAGAAGCCAACCTTGGAGGCCTCCCTAACCCAGTCTCTTATATGTACCTAGTCACGAATTTTTTTTCAGCTTCCTAACATCATAATGGATGTGTATTCCCCCAAGTGCCTCCTATATCCCTGTTACTATCTCTAACTGTACCATGGCACTTCTGTCCACAGTCTCTCCTCTTTCCATCCACTGTGGAGTCTTCACTGTGGAACCAGCTTTGCTTCCTGATGCAAGGATGCTGCCTCCCCCTACCCCCCACTGGTTTTCCATAGGCCGTGACTCTTCATCTTCCAAGCTCTTTCCCAAACCCATATTTCCTTGCTCATGGGTATAAGTTGTGCTGCATCGCTCTGCACCTGTAGAAACCCATCCATCTCACAGACCATTTCCTCCAGGAAGCCCTTCCTAATTGCCTCTCCTGTGAATCTGCTTGGCCCTTTTTTCCTGAATCTTTCATATTCTTCCCTACTTTTATACTTATTTTATAGCAATCTTGTAGCCCTACAAGCCCACAAACTCCTCAAGGGAAAATACTATGTTTTACTGGTCATTAAGACCTGTCAAAAAATGTCCTGAGCAGTGTAGGCATTTAATATATACCTGCAGAGTTGGACTAAACTGAGTTTGAAAGGGCTGAACCAGTTGACCTCTAAATTCCCTCTCACTCCAAGACCATATGAGATCATAACAAATGCTTTTCAGCATCTGAGATCTGGAACTTCTATTGTGCTTTCTTTTTATAAAAAGAAAGTGAATCCCTCAAAATTAATTTCATATAGTATGTGCTGTGTGTGTGAGCATGAAGTCATAACAGCAAGGCTCCTAATAGCTATGAAACTCATGGCTTCTAGTACTTATAATGTCTGCATCTGTAATGCATGGAGAGAAGGCAAGCAGGAGCCACACCCAAACACACTGTCTGCAGGCCTGGGACCCTCCCAACAAACACCTTAGTTTTGACATCAGTTCTCCCTTCTCTGCAAAGCACATAGACTTCTCTCCATTCAAAATATGCCCCTCCAAATCATTATCTATTGTTCTGATTTCCAGAGCAAGCCCTCTGGTATAATTAGCCCTGAGTCTATTATCCATCCATGCGAGCACCCATTCAGTTGGTAGAGCACTGTCCTACGCCCCAGAGAATCAGCAGGCTGATCATAGTCCATCTTCAGTATATGAAGTCTATTTGTGAAGTCAGGCCCCCTACTGAAACATTTTACCATGAAGGACAATGGAAGAGTCAGCCAGGAGTGTTCCAGGGAGGAGGTGTTTCAGTCTCATGGATAGACTCAACTTGCCTGGGATGAAGGAGAAGAGACGACCCTCAAGGGAGAGAGAAGATCATCTATAAGGTCAAAGGTGGAGTGTGAGGAATCAAGAGGAAACCTCACTGGCAGAACAGGGAGTGATGGGTTTGGAGAGTATGTAGTCAAAGACACAGCATGAAAGCACTAGAAAGTCAAAGATTGGTTGGATCCTGAGGGCCCTGAAGAGCCATCAAGTGTCTCTCCCAGGGCATTGCAATGTTTAGAAAGTTGGGCAGCCCTGAAATGCAGTCATCCGGGGCAAGGAGAAATCTGAACCAGGGAGACACAAGATAGGAGCTTATTGGTTAACAGATGACGTAAGGTGCACCTCAACGTGAATGAACTAAATGCCCTTGAATACCTAAAATGGTTAAAATGGTAAGTTTTATGTTAAGCATAATTCACCGTAATTTTAAAAATAGAGATAAAAAATAAAGTAGCATGGGAGTAGGGGCCCAGGTGCTAAGGACCTTTGGCCCTACAGGAGGATGTGCAACAAACAGATGGAAATACGATAGCTAAACAAGTATGGTCACAGAATGAGAACCAGCTGTTGGCACAGCCCCACACTGACATGGAATCCATGTACTGCCTCCCTTTTACAGGCAAGGAAATTGAGGCAGAAAGATGATAAGTAACTTGCCCAGGGTCCCACAGCTACCCAGTAGAAGAGTCAGGATTCGCATTCAAAGAGCAGAACTCCAGAATCTCTTTTATATCCACCCAACCCCTGGAGCTCATGAATAAGGCAAGAGCTGAAAATGCACACTTGAAATCAGCAGCTTCTAGGCAGCAGGAAGACCCGGGGGAGGGAGTGCTTTCATCCGTGGAGAAGAGGCGAGGAAAGCTTTCAGAGGGCAGAGCCCTGGGGAGCACTGCACTGCAGGGGAGGTGAGGAAAAGCAACAGAGAGGAACACAGACACTGAGTGGCCATGAGAGTCGGAAAAGAACTGGAAATGGCAGTGAGAGCAAGCGGTCACCCCACTAGTCAGCAAAGGAAAAAAGGCAGGTGTGAAGGTATTACTAACTGGAAACCAAGACTAAAACCTGCAATGTCAACCTGCAAGCTTCAGGAGAGCCACACACATCCACAACTGTCTCTAGTGCCTCTCCATGCAGCCTGCTATGTCTCCCAGCTTGTGCTGTTGAGCCAAGATTGTGGGCTGCAGAGTCAAATAGGCATAAGGTCAAGCCTCTTTCTATTGCGACCAGTTCCCTGTCTGTGCAAGTTACCGAGGCTGCCCAAGCCTGCATATTCAAAGTGAGATGAGTTCAACCTACTGTATCATTTTGACAGGGGCTTCAGTAAGACAATGTTCATGGGGTGGAGGCTGTCAAGGCTCTGATCACATGTTCTCAACCCTCACTGCCCCAGTCCATTACTAAACTAGGGGTCTCTGCCCTTGGGAGATTTCTGTGACCACATGGAGTCTTCTCTGCTCAAGTGCATGTGACCAGCTCTAAATGCCAGGGTGACCCTCAGCAATGGCAGAGGACAGTTCTCTTGCCCCTTGGGAAGGACAGCCCTACACTGCCTCCCCCAAATCCTCCATGAGTTTAGCTTCGAGTACCCACAGTGCAACCCTGTTGACTGACCTCCCCCTCTGTGTGTCACGCCCCTGCAGATCTTGTCCAGGACCCTCTCCTAAACATACCTCTTGCCTCCCATCCTTCCCTTGGGATCTGCTTCTGGGGAAAAACCCAAACCAAAGCAGTGTACAATATACCAAGCAAAGGGTGGGCACTCAACAAACGTAAACCCTCTTCACCAAAAGCATGTTCCCCTCCATTTCCCTTCAAAAGTATATATTTAATCTTCATTTTGATTTTATCCCTCTCTCATGCCACACAGATGCTTTGTCTGCCTTTCCTGAATTGAAGCTCCTTGAGGATCTGGATTTAAGCTTGTATCCTCCCCCACAAGCAAGCACAGTAAGTACTCAGTAAACACTTGTTGAATACATACATAAAAATAAATGCCTCCTCTCACTGGGTAGATGCAGGAGGAAGAAGATCAAGAGGAATCATGGAGACCCTCCCCTGAAAAAGGGAGCCTGGAGGGGCCAATTTAAGGGGCCAGATAACAAGTTTTATTTTAGACACATTAGTTTGAGGTGCTGGCAGGCCAGGGAGGTGCAGATGTCTGGAAGTTAGGGATGTGATTCAGAGCTCCGGAGGGAGATAGAGTTGGGGATGTAAGTCTGGGAGTCATTTTCTTGGAGGTGATGGATGAAGCTTCAATGAAAAGAGCAAGCATGGTTTCTTCCTTGGAACCTGCAGGGAAGAGTTTTTCCCACTTCCTACATGGAGGACAAGGGAGGAACCTGCACCAGGGGGTCTCATCTATCACTCTCAGTTGCTCCTAACACTTTCCATCTGCAGCTTCCAAAATGCTTCACAGATGTGATTTAGTGCTACACAAATGTTGCCCTTCCCATTACAGAGAGGGTGACAGGAACATTCTCAAGCTTGCAAAATACATGCCCTGCATTTACTTCACTAGAGCAACCGTCCCAGGTCACTACGGTGTAAATGTCATTAGTCCATGTACAGGATATGTTATTGCTCCACAGAAGCTCACTTTTGTTTCTTAATGTTGAGATACCTGGATGCCTGCTTTGCCAGAATTTGAACTACTTTTTAGCCTGCATAAACTGCCCCATGTGAGTTGGCACTTTCTTGACTGTAGGTGAGGCAGCAAGGCACCTTCTGTACTGGGAAGAAATACTTGCATGCTCCGACTGGTTATAGACAGGTGAGACAGGTATCTACTGTATGTGGAAAGTCAGTAGGACTGTTTCTGTGACTTGACAAAAGCTATCCTCCCCACCCCACCTCCCCTGCCCCCCCCCCCCCGCCGTATCTCTAGGTATATAAAGCTGAGAGGTTGTCAGCCAGTTTCCATAGTCTCCTCAGCCCTTCATCAAGATACTGTTTTTACTGAATAGTGCTTTGGAAGGAGAAGTCACCCAGAGTGTAAGCAATCCCCCATCAAAAGAAGTGAAGGTGGTCTGATGACCTAGGTCTTGATGGTCATGGGTCAGCTAACCCAGCTGAGCTGGCTGAGGCTGGAAGATCCTCCCTACCAGCATCTTGGAGGGACAATGGGCGCCATGTGTGAGGGTAACTCAAGAGATGCCACCTGGGGAGGTGGCCCAAGGAGAGGGACTGGCTGCTGGAATGTCTCATGGTCATCCAGTTACAATTGCCCCTGTTCTGAAAGTGAGTGAGCCCAGACCCCAGACCTGGTGGATCATGCCAAGTGAGCATACACTGGGTTCCCCCTCTTCTCTCCCAAATGAGCAGAGGCAAGGCAACAGCATCCTGAAGGATGCCTGAAGCCAGCAGGGCCACCATGGGGAGTAGAGGCAGCGGGTGCTGAAGGCCTCAGGCAGGCACTTACAGTCTCCAGTTCTCCCACTGCATGTTTAGGAAACAGCCAGCCCCCTTTCGGCTGGTAATTCTTGGACAATGCAGAGGGAGGTCCTGAGGCAAATTTTAATCTGCTCAGGTGGAGACTGAAGTGATTACCTGGAACATTAACATTTGAACACGAATTTGTTCAAACTGATGAAATAGATCATTCAATTAAATAAATATCTAAGGCAACGAACATTTTACTCTGATGAGGTATCGCCTTGTTACTGACTGTAGTTTCCATAGCACTGTGACAAAAATATTTCAAATTCTTTTTGGGAATTAAAAATAATCCTGCAGTTGTCTGTTTTCTTTCACAGTCTTCAAAAGAATTATAATAAATTCTCTTCTCCAATTTGGAGACATAACACACTTTATTTTAGTTTGGCTCAAGAACTTGGAAAGTACTTAAACTTATATGCATGGTACAGTTATTAAGCTAAAGCACTGCATTGGTAATATGTTTAATACAATAAAGAAAATCCCATATTTAAATTACAGCATAAGCAAAATGAGTAAAAATTGAATATAAAAAAAGCTTCCAGAATAATCATAGCATAATTGACATTGAATAATATTTAATATCTAAATTCATGTCTTGGCAGAAGTACATCCTAAATCATCCAAGGAGAAGTTGTCAATTATAAATAATACTGATGTGTTTTCTAGAAAAATGTGAATCTCTTTATGAAAGATACAGAGCTAAAGTAGAATAATCAACCTCATGAGAAAGAGTAATGGAATCTTTTCACAGATAAAATGATATTTGGCTTCTTCTCAGGAAAGTTTAGAATTCTATTGTGAATTTGCCAAGAGTTGTTTTTATTCTGAGCTGTGGTGAAATACATAGGCCTTTCTAGAATAAAATAGATATTGAAAATTTACATGTGCCTCAATGGATGTCACTTTCAGAGACTCCAGGGCTGGCAAACCCTTCTTGGCATTTCCTCAGAGCCACCATCAAAAGAAAGATCTCAGACATTCCTTGAAAAGCCAGGTCATAGCCTCAGGTGTGCCTAGGATGATGCCTTCTAGGAAAAGCTTTGTAAAGGCAGCAAAGGTCACTCAGTTACAAAATCATAGAATCAAATTCAGAATGTCCCCTCATCCAGCCTTTATGCCTCATACCAACACCCCTGCAGCATGGTGGCCACTCACCTCTGCATGGTCATTGCCAATGACAGACAATATGCCAGCCTCAGTCCACAACCTGGAAAGTACCTGGACTGCATTCACCAATAACTTTTACCTACTTTCCCTGATCTAAGAAACTTGAAATGAATGTGGTCCCTGACCACGTAACTCTAAAAATATTTGAAATTATGGCTTTTTTTTCTTCTAGTAAATCATCTGGTGGACCTGGTGTGAGCTCTGTTGGTGTGCTCACTCTTACCCAGAACAGGAGCGATGTTTGTAGGCCTTATCATAGGATGTCATAGTGAAATGTTCCAGTTATCCATTGCCATGTAAAAAGCCACTCTGAAATTTAGAGGCTTAAAACAACAGCACCATTTATTCTGTTCACACATCTGTTGTTTGAGCAGGGCTCCACAGGAATAGTGTGTGTCTCCTCCATTCAGTTTGAAGGAGGGGACTAGAGCCAGAAGGCTCACATTCCTAGCTGTCAGTGCTGGTTGACCTTTGTGGGGGCTGTCAACCAGATACCTACATGCGGCCTCTCCATGTGGCCTGGGTCCCAAGGTGAGCATCCCCATAGAGCGAGGAGGTGGAAGCCTTGTCACCTCAGAAGTCATGCAGATTGCTTCTGCACCCCATTCATGCAGACAATCATAATCAGTAGTCACAACAGTTAACACAGGTTAAAGAGCTGGCAAAATACACTGCACCTCTTGATGGGAGAGTGACAAGATTTTAGAAGAACATATAAGACTTAAAATATTGCTATAGCCCTTTTACTGGGAGAATACCATCTCTCAAATACAGTGGGTTTGCAACCTCATTCTAGAGACGGTTTACTCTGAAATCCTGAAGAAGATGAGAGAGACCCAGGGTAAATGCAGCGGGGGACAGAGTTCATATTTGAGGCTGTACATTTTACTGTTCTAGACTCTGGTTACTACTCTTTGGCACCAGTCATAACTTGCTCTCATCCCATGCTGATATTCAACTGCTCAGAGGTGTAATGGGTATGCAGCACCACCCAGTGCTTTAGTGTTCCCACAGCACAGCTGTATTTCAACTGTTCATACAGATAAACCTTTGTAAATACAGATCTACATGTAAGTAATGGGACTTGGATCATTTTGTGTGGCTGAGCTGAGGCCACTATGTGGAAGGTAGAGGGAAGGGGATGTTAATGTGTGATAAAGGATGGTAATCTATTCATTCAGAAATAGAGTGGACTGTGTTCTAAAGCAGGAAGTTTCTCAGCACAAAAATATTCAAGCAGTAACTGAATCATCATCTGTGCATTAGTTAGGGTAATGCCAGTTGCTGTTATAAACAAATCCCAAATGTTCCATGTCTTAACACAATACAAGTTTGTTTCTGACTCATGTCCAATGTGACCATCCCAGCTGGTAGGGGTGATGATGTGGGTGGTGATGCAGGACCCCACACCCTCCATCGTGCTGCTCTGCCCACTGCAGTGTTCGACCCCTCTGCCTCCAGCCTGAGGACTGTGCCTGAGTGACACACAGCACCTCCACCTCCATCCCTAGGTGTGAGCTAGTCACCTGATCTCACCTGGTGCAAGAAGGTATGCATAGCTGCCTCCCAAGACAATTCCACACCATGGAAGAAGAAACCTGAGGTTTTAGTGACCAGCCAACTGGCTCTAACACAGATTGCAAATGGAACTCTTTCACTGGCCGAGAGATTGAGCCCATTAACCATCAAGGTCCCTATGACTCTAAGAGTCTATAATTCTCACAATAGTATATTTAAGTTTTAAGCATTGCCAATACAGGAGTGGAGAGGATATCTCTATCAGTTCCAGGTGTTATTTTGATGAATGATGATATTGATCAACCCTGTGGCTCTGGGGTAGGACTTGGACAGGAGCCCCCCATCCCCTGGCCGTCTCTCCATGCTATAGGTAAGTGATCCCAAGATTAAGGATACGGATATCTTGGAACTCTGCCCAGTTCCAACCATGGTAAATGCCACTCACCAGTGTTAATGGTTCAGAGTCAATCAGACCTTATTGTAATTTCCAGCATCCTAACTCCATTGTCCCTGGAGCATTCCCACCCACTCACAGTTGTTGCTACTTGCCAAGAAGGCAAGCAATAAATCCTACTTACCAAGTATCCCAGGAGGATAGATACCAGGTGTTATTGGGCAAGTAGGATTTCATTTATAATCCACTTTATGCCTGTTGTACAAAAATGCCTGCATGTATTAGATTTCAACATCCCTGCTGTACCTTCTAGACTTTGTTGCAAACAAGACTTGGAGAAACAGGAAGGCAGTTGAAGGGACCCTCCTGGGCTCTTTAGTCTCTGAGAGGAAAGATACTGTGTTGCTTAGCAGAAGTGGCTGGCTTCTATTTTCAGGGTCTATTCTGAACGTTTGTCACAGAGCCAAAGGGAAGGAGGACTGTGGGATTCGTGTGCCCAATTTTCCATATATGGGGTAGCAGAATTTAAGATCAAAGGTTCTTTTTATAATGATACAAACATAAGGACCATAGAAAAATATAAGAATCATTCCCAAGACTATTATCTTCAGGAAAAGAAAATTGATTCAATGTCTTTTTAAGTTCACCTAATTGCATCAGGATTAGTAGAGCTGAGCCTCTAATCTATTGATACAAGTTAAATATAATTTGCACTCACATTTATGAAGTCTTATTTTGGCTGCAAAGTAAGATGGGATACTAAGCATTCATGTCACGTAAATAGAAAACATATTTTTATTAATCAGCAATGAGTTGCATTTGAAGGAAGCAATTTAATTAAACTTGCAATACAATAAATAACTGGTCATTAGAAACCTATTAGTGCTCTTGGATTTCCTGTGTCTGCTTGCCTTTAAGTAATTGCTTGCCTATACTTACCTATGTTATCTATAATTAAATATAAAAGCCATTTTAAAACACCATTAAGGTCCTGAATTAAATTCACGTTAGCAGCAAAATTCAGAGTCAGAGCACCCATAGAGCTTCTGGGGCTCTGTGCCTGTGTTACCCACAAGGGGTTACCCCACACAAGTGGCCCACGCTAAGGAAGATTGCTGGCAAAGAAGAGTCAGAGCAGTTCTCCACGCTTGTCACGGATAAAATGACAAACCTCCCCAGAAAGCTGTTCTCATTTTTCCAGAGCTCTCTTTCTGTTCATTCATTCATTCATTCCTTTGTTCATTCATTCCGTACACCTGCTGAGGACAGTCAGGCACTTGTTAAGGACACACCACCGATGACCCAGGACTCCTCCCTTCTAGTACCGGAAACTGACTGCCCAGAACAAATCAGGCACTAAATAAACATTTATTAAATACATTAAACAAGTGACAAAGTGATGCAAGTTTGAAAAGTAACAGTACACAGTAAGAATTGAGGGGCACTTATCCCAACAATATCCTAAACTGCCCAATTATGTCCCAATATGAGGAGGCTGAAATTGTTAAAGCATGGCCCTACACAGCCCTTTCCTTCTTCCTGGCTGCTGGAGCCCAGCTCTGACCCTGAGGGCCCTCACTGAGGATCTTCCAGGCCACATCTTTGGGGTCTGTGATCCAGAGAGGAAATGGAGGTGGCAGGAGACAGGACAGGGGTGGGTGGGCAAGGACTCAGAGAGGGGCTCTGAGGAGTTGTGAAGGAGCTGTGGTGTACCAGTAGAGTGACCATACCCTGGTTTGCCGGAGACACTCTCAGCCTATGTGTTTTCTTTCAGTGACTTTGCCCTGTGTTGACTTAGCTAAGCAGGAGCTCTGTTTCCCAGAATTCTTTTTCCTGGATATTTCTCAGTTAAGGTCCACACCAGACAGAGGTGTGCAAGGTTTGGAAGGCAGAAGCGAAGAAGCTGCTCTCTTCCTGATGCTGTGATGGTCAGTGGAAGGCCGGGTGCCACCGTGCCCTCACCTCGGTCGAGGGGCTGGCTGTGTCATTGGGGCAGCAGGCCGGCCCCTGCAGCACCAGCCTGGAACATGGGCAGTGCTATGCAGATGGGCACAGCTTCTTTTGCAGGCCAATCTTGTGGCTGAGGTTGGAGGTGGTGAGAGACAGGGGTGCGGTTTGTCCTTGCTCTCTCTCTCACGTGACTTTCGGCTTTCCTCCCGATTGCCTGTGTGACAGACCTCTGGCCAGCACCAGATGCTGCACCGTCAGCAGTCTCCCTTGTGGGTTCCCACAGTTACATAGGTGTGGCTCCTGCGGGGAACCCCTCGTTCTCTATTACTCACTGTGGCTCTGCTTCTGCACCCGAACCCTGACCAGAATACGGGTCCCAGGGCTACTATTATAGCATTGCACCTCCTGGAGTAGGTGATAACTATGTGTTCACCTAAATATAAATTGTTGGGAAAGGGGGGATTTTTATTTTCTTAATTAAGTTTTTATTTAAGTTCTAATACAGTTAACATATAGTGTTATGCTAGTTTCAGGTGTTCAACACTTCCACGCATCACCCAGTGCTCATCACAAGGGCACTACCTAATCCCCGTCACCTGTTTCACCCATTTCCCTCCCCCCCAACCTAACTTGTGGCAACCATCAGTTTGTTCTCTACAGTTAAAAGTCTGTTTCTTGATTGGCCTTTTTCCCTTTGCTCATTTTTTTTTCTTAAATTCCATATAGGAATGAAATCATATGGTATTTGTGTTTCTCTGACTTACTTATTTCACTTAGCATAATGCTCTCTAGCTCCATCCGTGTCGTTTCAAGATGGCAAGATTTCATTCTTTTTTACAGCTGAATAGATAGATAGATAGATAGATAGATAGATAGATAGATAGATAGATTTCACACCTTCTTTATCCAATTCATCTATCGATGGACACTTGGGCTGCTTCCATTGTTTGGCCATTATAAATAATGCTATGATAAACATTGGGGTGCATGTATCCCTTTGAATTAGTGTTTTTGTATTTGGGGGGTAAATACCTACCAGCACAATTACTGGATTATAGGGTGGTTCTATTTTTAATTTTTTGAGGAATCTCCACCCTCTTTTCCAGAGTGGCTGCACCAGTTTGCGTTCCCACCAACAACGGAGAAAAGGGGGATTTTTAAACAATTGCTGCGGTTGGTGCAGATTAAATATCCCTGTCACAGATTTAAAGGTATAAGAAATTATGTTGAAATTTCTTTTTGTTACTGAGGCTGAGTTTCTCTGATCCACTCTTGTAAAGCCGTGGCTTTACAAGTATAACCATGCAGAGGTAGGAACCATGAAGTAATGTTTGAATAAAGATAAAGGGAGACGTAGAATTGACCTCCAGCAGAAGACAACGTCGGGTCAGAGACACTGCACCACTTCCAGTGATCCTGGAAGTGAGACTGGAGGCTGGGCACCCACCACTGCTGGGCCCACCCAGATACCGCCAACGGTGCCTGGCTTCCTCCATTTTCTTCATGTTCGCTTTGTCCACCTGCCTCAGTTACAGACTGATGGTCTGGACCTGCGCTTGTCCCTGAGAGTACCACTCTAGCCTGCCATCCTCACTTTGTCCTATTCCCTCGGTAGTCACTCAGGTCTTTTTACACTCTAAAAGTCTCTGGCAGCTACAGAAAATGGAGAAGGCCCACAGAACACCTATAAACAGGAGCCGTGGGGAAAGAAACTAAGGGATTAGCATTCTTTTTTCAGAAAAAGTGGCTAATGTTGGAGGCTGAGTTGACCAACAAGAGAAGATGCTTCCCAAATAGGTAGTTTTACAATTCCAGGTGAGCCACTGTGTTTGAGGACAATTTGGGAGGTTTGCTTAGACACGTTATGACCCAGCATGCTATCTTGTACAAGATATGATCTTATACCAAGGCACAGCACATAACCTCGAACCAAACCAATTGGCTCCTTTACATTCATAGCTAGTGGTTCATAGGTCCTTCATCTGTGAAATGGGGTAATTACTTCCTTCATGTACTTGTTGCAAAGACTAAAGTTAATGTATGCAAATTACTTAGAACAATGTCTGGCTGATGGTAAGCTTTCCATACATGTAACCATTATGTTTACTATTATGTTTGTTATCATTTGTAGGGTCACACAGAGGCTAGGCTTGCCTCCAACCTCTCTCCTTCAGCAGGGAACAGACAGCTGAGAGGTGTGCCAGCAGGCCAGACAGCCCCGCACAGAGTGGCACAGTGCCCCTACAAGGCTGGTGCTCAATAAATGTTAGCCCCCTCTCCTTAGCCATGCAATGAGCTGCGGTATTCTTTTTCCAACTTGTTTCCTGCACCACAGATCACCCCTCTCCTGAGGATTTCATGACACTCTGTGCAGCTTATCCTCCTTTGTCAGTGCCCCACCCCCAATTCCTTTTTTTAGACAAAACAGCTCATTAAATAATTTACTGGAATACTTTGTTCTCTTGCAAGTACTTAGTTGTTTGCATCATTCTGTGTTACCTACTGTGTCTTCCAAAATGCAGGGTTCTTACCCAGCTAAGAGAGAAGAAACACCTTGTAAGAATTCACCTGACAGGCTAAGGGGCCCTCTCTCCAGAGAGGTTCTGCCAGGTGCATTTTGACAGGTGATGGGGTTTTGAGAAAATAGCTCTAGATCTTGAAGATGATTATTCCTAACTATGGTAGAGTTATGTCAAGGAAGAAAAATTTTTAAGTGTTGTTCCCTCCTCATTAAGTTATCTAAGTATTTGGAGATTAAAAGCTAAGGAGAACTTGACAGATTTTCTTTTTTAGATACATTCTGAGATGCTTTTATTTCAGCTTGATTTTTTTCTTATTTTTTTTTTCTTTTTGTAAGGGACATTCTTTTAGAAATACACTCCGTTACACATTGTGCCATTCTTGAAATTTTTTTTCCTACTACTCTCTACATACTTTAGATTTTTGTTATAATCCTTAGAAATGAGTCTAGAAGCTGAAGGTTGTCAGGCATCCAGCTGGAGGCTGGGGGATGGCCGACTAGGTGGTTCAGACACACAGTCTGAAAACACCTGGTTAGTCATCTTTTGGATACAAAACTGGGCTCATTTGATTCTAAGACAGTCTAGAGCAATAAACTGTGTTCTTAATTTTGCCAAAATTCCATCATCAGGCATCACCCTGCTCCTCCTTCTCTAGAGAAACATGTCCTTAGGACTTGCCTGAACTCCTGGTTCATCTGTCCCTTCTCCTGTCATCTTGACTCTGTTTTTACAACAAAGGTCTCCTTTCTTCTCTTTTTTTCACACTTCTGCTTCTGTATTTTCTTGCTTATCATTTTAACGTTGTATCACACAGTAACTACATAAATGGTGTCCATGAATTACCCACATGTTATTGCCAGATTGTCAGTGCAATGGTCAAGAAAGCATTCTTGAGACGGTTGGTGCAACTTAGTAAGTTTATTTAAGTAGCATGACCTGTGGGCAGAAAGGGCTGCACTTTTCCTATTGTATGCTTAGTGCTCAAGGGAGAGAGGATGTGCAGGGAATATTTGATCATAAATGTCTTCTTGGAATTTCTTCTCATAAAACTACTTTCCCACGATTTCTCTGGTGCTTATCATTCAGTTTGATATTAACTACGATTGGTGAGATATACAGGTAGTCATGAGACCTTTAAGAATATAGCAACCAGCACATACTGGATCCTTGTGGAAATATGAAAGCTATATGTCAGCCTTGCAGGCTAACAGCAGAACATTTTTCTGCTTCTATCCCTCATCAATATGGGGTTCTTTTAAATCTTTATCAAAGGTAAAACAGGTACAAGTAGTGAATAGCAAAGGCGGCAGCAGCCCCACCCTCCCCCACACCCCCACACTCTGCTTGCAGGGCTCCTCCTGTGTTTCTGATAGGATTCTCCACCATTCTAGCCCACAACCCTACTCTCTTTCCTGACTGATCTGAAATAATAGCCAGGATTTGGCCCCTTTGCTCCACTCCACACCCACCTTCTCCTTTGCTGGAGCATTCCTCATTTTGTTTTAGTTCTTCTACTGGTTAGCTGGATGGCATTACATGATTGATTAAATCGCAGCTTGCATTCCCAACAGTGCTGACAATGTGGCCCAGCTCTGGCTTTCGTAAGCTGACGACTGTACAGCCTTACCTTTTTACTGTTGTCTTTGAACTGCGAGTTTCTAGTTCAGCTTCCTCCCCTTCTCTCCCACCTCCACCCCTGGAATTCCTTATTGTCTCCCCCTTTCCTGCATTATTTGCCTTTATTTTTTTTCAAGCACTGTATCACAAAATGCTTCCCATGTAATTTAACATAGCAACTAAGCCTAATTAATTTAACATCATCAACAATGCATAGTTGTCCTTTTAACAAAGAGAAACTCAAATTCTAATTTTGCTATCAGCTGACTTTTGATATTAAAATTCATTTGACTTAATTAAATTCATTCTATCTTAGCCAGTTTGACTACATATTAAAATTTTTTTCCAAAGATTCTTTTTCCATAAACATTCTACAACTTTCTTTTGTACATTCAGATTTTTTCCTGTTTTTCCTCTTTCTCATTCTAAAATAACCAATGTTACTTTAGGACAGAATTACATTCTTTCCCTTCAACCAAAACATATCTCCATTCCTCATACTTTCTCCTACTTTCCTTGCATATGGAGATGGGTCACTTATTTTTAGTAGCTTCAATTAAGTTTATTAAAATTCGTAACCCTTAAAAACTTTAATTTCTGGTGAAAATTGAGAAATAAACAATTATGGACTGTCTCTTCTCTTAGCTTTCTGTAGATTGGAAGATTTATAAATGCTCTGTATAATTTCTGGAAATGCAAGATTTCTTGTAGTGAATTTGTTGGTGTGACACAGGACATGTTTACTAATAGACCCAAATATCTTTAGTTCCTCTACAAAAGGAAGCCCGAAATAGATAAACCTATGGTCAGCAATTAATATTTCAATATTTTATATTATCTGCAAATGGTCTAGATATTTAATGACTATCCATCATTTAATTTGACTTAGTAAAACTTTAAGGTTTCAGGTTATCAAAAAGACTTCAGAAAACGTTTTAAAAAGTTTGCCTAAAAGTTTTTATCCCACTTATATCTGTTTAGTTCACCTGTTCTCAACAATTATATTTAAATTACTTATGAAAAATCTATTATACCAAGTTATTTTCTTGCTGAAAAATTTTGTAACATAGATCATATGAACTTACTTGACTAATAAACCCAGGAAGAATAAAAGTTGCATGCCAAAATTATATTCATTCTTGATAACATATATGCTTTAATTCAACCAACACATTTAAATTATCTTTAATACCAAGTATTTTCCCAGATAATGTGAATCTGAAAGGCATTGGGTTAGTTCCTATTATATTTCTGAAAGTCTTAGGAAACTTAATTTATATAAATGCTTAATTTCCTTTAAGCCAATTAAATAGGACTCTTTAGCAAATCAATTTCAGCAATACCATCCAGAGGTAGAAAATATCACACATCTACACCAAATACATGCATTTTACAGTATACACATGCGCACACACACACACACACACACACACGCACCTTATAGCTTCAATTCTATAATTTTAGCCATGAGATGGGCATGATAATGCAAAACTCACTAGATTACAAGAGAGCAGTTCACCTATTCAGATGGCTAAAGCTTTTTCTTCTAATATTTATGGAGAAGATACTTAAGATTTTTCAGTCACCTAAATTTCAAATAATCTTTCCCCCTTTTATTTTCCTTCTGATAAGAATTACCTCCCTGAAGGTATTTCAAAGAAATGGCTTGGATAAAAATTCCTGGAGAAACCCATGTAGAACATTTACATCTCAAAGGCACAGGGAAAGAATACAAGTTCCCACCAGAAAGACTCTAGTTTCCTAAGGCCAGAATTTTTACAAACCATATAAGCTTTTTGAGATTAATAGATGAAATTTGGGGGATGGGTAAAGAGGATAGTTGGACTTTTAATTGTTTCTGGAACTGCATATCTGGTTTTGCAAAAATTTTTAAGATAAGGACAGTTGCTTTTCATTCTTCAAAGATTTGGGTTGCAATCTAAATGGTTGATCCATCCATCCAACTACATTATCTTCAATGTTCTTTTCTATAACAGGGAGATTTTCTTTTTTTTTTAATTTTTTTTAACGTTTATTTATTTTTGGGACAGAGAGAGACAGAGCATGAACGGGGAAGGGGCAGAGAGAGAGGGAGACACAGAATCGGAAGCAGGCTCCAGGCTCTGAGCCATCAGCCCAGAGCCCGACGCGGGGCTCGAACTCACAGACCGCAAGATCGTGACCTGAGCTGAAGTCGGACGATTAACCGACTGAGCCACCCAGGCGCCCCAACAGGGAGATTTTCTATTGAAGTGGAAATCAAAAGATGTCTATGTTCTGGATTTAGAGCTGCTTGTCTTCAGAATGCTTTAGTAAATCCTTTTACAAAGGCCTTAGAAGGTTTTCTTTCCCTCTGGGCACATAGTTCATTTTAGCTTGTGAGAGAAGACCTCAAAAAGAAGTTCTTATTAGGTTTTGAATATTAGCTTCCAATCTGGCCAACTTCTGGTCACAGAAGCACTTAAAAATAAGAACCTTAAATATCTTGCCAGGTTTCAGCCAGGACAAATAATAAATATTCCTGGTAGTATTAAACAACCCACTGGCTTCAAGAAGTATCCCCAAAGAGGGTTCAAAAGATATTTTGATTTCTTCTCTCAACCCAGTATTACAGACAGAGATCCAGGAAAGCTGACTCTGGTTAGAATTCTCACCTTAGCTGGCTGCTGCCAGTTTTCCCAGGATCCCATCTGCAGGTTCTGTTGTCTACCATAATTTGGCAAAGATTTAAATTACTTTGAATTTTTGGATTCCCTTGGCTATTTAAGGGAATAATGTAACAGTTTACCAGAAAACCCTCAGTCTCATCAACTCTGGGAGACATCCATATGGAAGTCCACCTGGAGAGTAGATATGGGGGCATCTGTAAAGCCAACACTTAGCAGGTGTTGTTAATAGTTTTGTCCCAAAGTCCTTTCAAAGTGGTCTGCTATGATCATGTGTTCAGTCAGAACAGTGACTTCCCATCCTATGGCCTTTAGTTTGACCTTTGACCAGGGAGTAAAAGACAACTGAAAAGGATTGTCTATATAGCCTTGAATGGTCTTATTTTAAAAGTTCAATGTTTAATAGTCTCTTCAGAATGGAAAGGCAATTCAGACAGAGGTTTACTAGAATGAGTATTATAAAGGATAGAGTGGAGCAGTAGGAGTCCCATCAGCCTTACAGTCTTTTATTTTAGGTACTGCTGATAGCTCTAATTTTTTATTATCCTTTTATAACAAATATTTCCATGAAGCTATTTTGGAATCTTGAAGTCTTTTGGAGGCCTTTGTATACCAATTGAAGTAGGTATGTCATTCAATTTGTTTGATTTGGGAACCCTTGCTTTTAAGTATACTTTTTAAGTGATCTTATCAAATTAGAACATATACCATAAAGGCCATTGTAATTCCAGCTTTTTTTTAGTATGATTTCACCATTTTGTAGATATCTACAACTGCTGGGGCACAGTTCTTATACATAAAATAAGCAGGTATGCCAGATGGTGGCATACTTGAGTCTCCCATATTTAAGGAGCTCATTTCTTCTAGCTAAGATTTTGGATCCCTAGGAGCCAAATTAATACCTAAAATGGATGTGTCACTGGGTGGGCATTGTATGAGGTGTTTTACAGTGTACCTTATGGCACAGAAATTTTCTTAAGGTTAGCAGGTGACTTGGTGTCAATCTAACCTGTTCTGTGACCAACTTATCCCAACACAGTAGTCTTTGAGTTAGGTGGTGAGTGCTCCAACAGCTTTTTTAAAAACAGGCTCCACACCCAGTGTGGCTCAAACTCATGACCCTGAGATCAAGACCTGAGCTGAGATCAAGAGTTTGACACTCAACCAACTGATCCACCCAGGCATCAACTGCTCCAGCAGCTTTTAAGTGCTTGACCATGCACACCAATTTTGTGGCTTTTGCCTTCCAAGATGCACATTAACAATAGCCTTTACCTCATGTGCTTGTTAATACACCAGCAGTAACCAAGGAGATGTTACCATAGACTGGCCATTAGAAGGCCTTGTGTGCACCACCAGCAGTTCTCGAATCTGGGGAAGGATTCCAAACAAATGGCAAATTTCAGACTAAACCACAGGCATTCTGCTACTAACATGGAGCTGGGGACAGAACCAAGGACTTGGGTTCACAAATGGGGAGTTATGGTCTGAACTACCAGCAGTTCCCTATGCAGAACTGACTAGAAAGCCAATTAGATCAGGAGCCTGATGCAAAGACAGAGGAGCTCAAAATTGAGAGGAAGTTACCCACATCCTTCAGAAATAGTGAGAAAGAGAATGAACTCAGAAGAGTTTGCAGGTAACATGCCTCTGTTTCTTGTTGTCCCTGAAGCTGTTGGAAGTCTTTGTTCCTGCTGCTGCCATCAGTCTGTTAAAAAACAGTTCAACTGAGGAAATTTGAAGACCTAGTTGGCTCTATTCAAAGATTCTTGAATCAGGGAGCATCCCACCTAGCAGAAAAAGTGTCCAAAGAACTGTGAAAAATGAAAGGCTTTTATAAGCAGAAGGAAGCAGGACAATAAAGTTTCTAGCAAAAACTTGATTGTTTCAGACAAGGTCACCTTCCTATGAGGGATGGGATGGGTCTACAGGGTGGATTATCTCTATGGTGCTGACCAAGTAATTCCAGATTGACCAGTTAAAGGGTAGGTTCCTGGGAGAGGCTGAAACTGCAGCTAAGTTAGGTGTTAATTCTTGGTCTGCTGACATGGGACTTAGTACAGTGACTCCACTTGGGACCTATTGTCTTTTTTCTATAGATACAGAAAGCTGGGAAGGGCATAGTTCCCACCTTTACAACAACAAAAACATAGGACAATCTAGAACTTCACAATTTTTATTGAACCCCTTAAATATTTGAGGTTGCAAGGCAGCCAATGAACCTAAAATCTCAAAAAAGATATTTCCAAGGAGAGACAAACACTTGTTTACCTGGGGAAGATGCCACCCAACACTAGTGAGAAGAATTAGATTAAGATTCTTAATGCATCACTAAAGGCTGAACCGGGGCTGTTCAGTGCCACAGATTTAGGTGACACTTGGATCTACTTAAAGGCTCTTCTCAATTTACCTCACAGTGTAGTAGCACAATGACTGTGAGTGTTCTGAGGAAGGGATCCTTGTAATGCTGACAATGGGTGATAAGACAGCAGCCACTGAGGGAAAGGCACAAAATCTGCCCAGATCCCTTTCCCCATCCCTTTACAGAACAAAAGCTTTGACTTCCAGGGAGAGAGTTTGCTGCCCTTCTTGTACTGGTAAAACCCCATTGCATCTGGGACAAGGGAACAGAAAAAGTCCCCAGCCCTGGTGGATGGCAGGAATATGTTCTGGGCCCAGAACTACAACTGGGGTGGGCAGGACCACTGAAAAGACCACACCACTGAGACCCAGCAACAAACTGCATGCCCGAGATCGAGTCTGAATCAAAATAGCAGAGACTTTCATCCTCCACGAGGCCAACAGGTATTGAGAGACAAGTAACAGCTCATGCAAGAACAGGCTGAGAGTGTGGGGAGATAATTTCTCTGAGGCGCAGTCCAAATGGAAGACCTAAAGCTAAGGAGAAGACATTGATTTTTTAAAAATCCTTTGGCAAACCAGGCTCATCCTAAACACAGAATCACACTAAAGGAATTTTAAGTCTGTGGTGCACTACAAGCAGCCACAGCAACAAGAAATCTCAAACCAAAATCAACTCCTGGTTAGACTGACACACCCCCACATGAAAGGCTCAGCGCAAGGAAGGGTTTGTTTATATCAGGCATAAAATCTATGCACCTGTGTCTCTACTGGCTCATACAAATGTCAGGCTTTCAACAAAATATAAGGCATACAAAAAATCCAGATAAAAGATGCATATTTCCAAGAGACAAAGAAGTTGATGTATATGACACAGATTTTGGAAGTATCAAACAAATAATTACAATAATTATGATCACTATGGTAAAAGAGCCAGTGGAAAAGTTGGAATATGCAATATTGGTGGGTAATTTCAGCAGAGATGAAAACTATCAGGATCAAATGGAAATGATAGAAATGAAAATCACCGTGACAGAGATGAAGAATACCTTCAGCAGGTTCATCACTAGACTCAACACAGCTGAGAAAGAATCAGTACAGAAGAGGACTATGGAGCAATATCAAATGGTCTAATATATATATATATTATATTATATATAATATATTATATATATTAATATATATAATATATTATATATAATATACTTATATTATATATAATATATTATATAATATATATGTTTTATATATATATATATGTATATATATTATATATATATAATAGGTTTCCAGAAGAAGAAGAGAATGGAGCAGGTAAAATTATTTTTTTTCAATATATGAAATTTATTGTCAAATTGGTTTCCATACAACACCCAGTGCTCATCCCAAAAGGTGCCCTCCTCAATACCCATCACCCACCCTCCCCTCCCTCCCACCCCACATCAACCCTCAGTTTGTTCTCAGTTTTTAAGAGTCTCTTATGCTTTGGCTCTCTCCCACTCTAACCTCTTTTTTTTTTTCCTTCCCC
The DNA here is from genome assembly GCF_046562875.1 of Panthera onca. Lineage (NCBI taxonomy): Eukaryota > Metazoa > Chordata > Mammalia > Carnivora > Felidae > Panthera > Panthera onca. Next base: position 88,717,153 of record NC_138341.1, on the reverse strand, counting down.
TCCTCCATGGGCTTCTGTTAAGTTTCTCAGGATCCACATAAGAGTGAAACCATATGGTATCTGTCTTTCTCTGTATGGCTTATTTCACTTAGCATCACACTCTCCAGTTCCATCCACGTTGCTACAAAGGGCCATATTTCGTTCTTTCTCATTGCCACGTAGTATTCCATTGTGTATATAAACCACAATTTCTTTATCCATTCATCAGTTGATGGACATTTAGGCTCTTTCCATAATTTGGCTATTGTTGAGAGTGCTGCTATAAACATTGGGGTACAAGTGCCCCTATGCATCAGTACTCCTGTATCTCTTGGGTAAATTCCTAGCAGTGCTATTGCTGGGTCATAGGGTAGGTCTATTTTTAATTTTCTGAGGAACCTCCACACTGCTTTCCAGAGTGCCTGCACCAATTTGCATTCCCACCAACAGTGCAAGAGGGTTTCCATTTCTCCACATCCTCTCCAGCATCTATAGTCTCCTGATTTGTTCATTTTGGCCACTCTGACTGGCGTGAGGTGATATCTGAGTGTGGTTTTGATTTGTATTTCCCTGATAAGGAGCAACGTTGAGCATCTTTTCATGTGCCTGCTGGCCATCCGGATGTCTTCTTTAGAGAAGTGTCTATTCATGTTTTGTGCCCATTTCTTCACTGGGTTATTTGTTTTTCGGGTGTGGAGTTTGGTGAGCTCTTTATAGGTTTTGGAGACTAGCCCTTTGTCCGATATGTCATTTGCAAATATCTTTTCCCATTCCGTTGGTTGCCTTTTAGTTTTGTTGGTTGTTTCCTTTGCTGTGCAGAAGCTTTTTATCTTCATAAGGTCCCAGTAATTCACTTTTGCTTTTAATTCCCTTGCCTTTGGGGATGTGTCGAGTAAGAGATTGCTACGGCTGAGGTCAGAGAGGTCTTTTCCTGCTTTCTCCTCTAGGATTTTGATGGTTTCCTGTCTCACATTCAGGTCCTTTATCCATTTTGAGTTTATTTTTGTGAATGGTGTGAGACTAGTTTCAACCTTCTGCATGTTGCTGTCCAGTCCTCCCAGCACCATTTGTTAAAGAGACTGTCTTTTTTCCATTGGATGTTCTTTCCTGCTTTGTCAAAGGTGAGTTGGCCATACGTTTGTGGGTCTAGTTCTGGGGTTTCTATTCTATTCCATTGGTCTATGTGTCTGTTTTTGTGCCAATACCATGCTGTCTTGATGATGACAGCTTTGTAGTAGAGGCTAAAGTCTGGGATTGTGATGCCTCCTGATTTGGTCTTCTTCTTCAAAATTACTTTGGCTATTCGGGGCCTTTTGTGGTTCCATATGAATTTTAGAATTGCTTGTTCTAGTTTCGAGAAGAATGCTGGTGCAATTTTGATTAGGATTGCATTGAATGTGTAGATAGCTTTGGGTAGTATTGACATTTTGACAATATTTATTCTTCCAATCCATGAGCAGGGAATGTCTTTCCATTTCTTTATATCTTCTTCAATATCCTTCATAAGCTTTCTATAGTTTTCAGCATACAGATCTTTCACATCTTTGTTTAGATTTATTCCTAGGTATTTTATGCTTCTTGGTGCAATTGTGAATGAGATCAGTTTCTTTATTTGTCTTTCTGTTGCTTCATTGTTAGTGTATAAGAATGCAACTGATTTCTGTACATTGATTTTGTATCCTGCAACTATGCTGAATTCATGTATCAGTTCTAGCAGACTTTTGGTGGAGTCTATCGGATTTTCCATGTATAATATCATGTCATCTGCAAAAAGCGAAAGCTTGACTTCATCTTTGCCAATTTGGATGCCTTTGATTTCCTTTTGTTGTCTGATTGCTGATGCTAGAACTTCCAACACTATGTTAATCAACAGCGGTGAGAGTGGGCATCCCTGTCGTGTTCCTGATCTCAGGGAAAAAGCCCTCAGTTTTTCCCCATTGAGGATGATGTTAGCTGTGGGCTTTTCATAAATGGCTTTTATGATCTTTAAGTATGTTCCTTCTATCCCGACTTTCTCAAGGGTTTTTATTAAGAAAGGGTGCTGGATTTTGTCAAAGGCCTTTTCTGCATCGATTGACAGGATCATATGGTTCTTATCTTTTATTAATGTGGTGCATCACGTTGATTGATTTGCGAATGTTGAACCAGCCCTGCATCCCAGGAATGAATCCCACTTGATCATGGTGAATAATTCTTTTTATATGCTGTTGAATTCGATTTGCTAGTATCTTATTGAGAATTTTTGCATCCATATTCATCAGGGATATTGGCCTGTAGTTCTCTTTTTTTACTGGGTCTCTGTCTGGTTTAGGAATCAAAGTAATACTGGCTTCATAGAATGAGTCTGGAAGTTTTCCTTCCCTTTCTATTTCTTGGAATAGCTTGAGAAGGATAGGTATTATCTCTGCTTTAAACATCTGGTAGAAGTCCCCTGGGAAGCCATCTGGTCCTGGACTCTTATTTATTGGGAGATTTTTGATAACCGATTCAATTTCTTCGCTGGTTATGGGTCTGTTCAAGCTTTCTATTTCCTCGTGATTGAGTTTTGGAAGTGTGTGGGTGTTTAGGAATTTGTCCATTTCTTCCAGGTTGTCCAATTTGTTGGCATATAATTTTTCATAGTATTCCCTGATCATTGTTTGTATCTCTGAGGGATTGGTTGTAATAATTCCATTTTCATTCATGATTTTATCTATTTGGGTCATCTCCCTTTTCTTTTTGAGAAGCCTGGCTAGAGGTTTGTCAATTTTGTTTATTTTTTCAAAAAACCAACTCTTGGTTTCGTTGATCTGCTCTACAGTTTTTTTAGATTCTATATTGTTTATTTCTGCTCTGATCTTTATTATTTCTCTTCTTCTGCTGGGTTTAGGCTGCCTTTGCTGTTCTGCTTCTATTTCCTTTAGGTGTGCTGTTAGATTTTGTATTTGGGATTTTTCTTGTTTCTTGAGATAGGCCTGGATTGCAATGTATTTTCCTCTCAGGACTGCCTTCGCTGCGTCCCAAAGCGTTTGGATTCTTGTATTTTCATTTTCGTTTGTTTCCATATTTTTTTCAATTTCTTCTCTAATTGCCTGGTTGACCCACTCATTCTTTAGTAGGGTGTTCCTTAACCTCCATGCTTTTGGAGGTTTTCCAGACTTTTTCCTGTGGTTGATTTCAAGCTTCATAGGATTGTGGTCTGAAAGTATGCATGGTATAATTTTAATTCTTTTATATTTATTGAGGGCTGTTTTGTGACCCAGTGTGTGATCTATCTTGGAGAATGTTCCATGTGCACTTGAGAAGAATGTGTATACTGATGCTTTTGTTTGAGAAGTTCTGAATATATCTGTCAAGTCCATCTGGTCCAATGTATTATTCAGGGCCACTGTTTCTTTATTGATTTTCTGTCTAGATGATCTGTCCATTGTTTTAAGTGGAGTATTAAAGTGCCCTGCAGGGGTGCCTGGGTGGCTCAGTTAGTTAAGCCCTGGACTTCAGCTCAGGTCATGATCTCGCAGTTCATGGGTTCAAGCCCTGTGTTGGTCTCTGCACTGACAGCTCAGAGCCTGGAGCCTGCTTCAGATTCTGTGTCTCCTCTCTCTGCCCCTCTCCCACTTGCACTCTGTCTCTCTCTCTCTCTCTTTACCATATCCTTATCAGTAAGATTGCTTATGTTTATGATTAATTGATTTATATATTTGGGTGCTTTCAAGTTGGGGGGCATAAATATTTACAATTGTTAGCTCTTCTTGATGGATAGACTCTGTAATTATGATATAATGCCCTTCATTTTCTCTTGCTACAGCCTTTAGTTTAAAATCTAGTTTGTCGATGTTCAACGTCGCTCCTTATCAGGGAAATACAAATCAAAACCACACTCAGATACCACCTCACGCCAGTCAGAGTGGCCAAAATGAAGAAATCAGGAGACTATAGATGCTGGAGAGGATGTGGAGAAACAGGAACCCTCTTGCACTGTTGGTGGGAATGCAAATTGGTGCAGCCGCTCTGGAAAGCAGTGTGGAGGTTCCTCAGAAAATTAAAAATAGACCTACCCTATGACCCAGCAATAGCACTGCTAGGAATTTATCCAAGGGATACAGGAGTACTGATGCATAGGGGCACCTGTACCCCAATGTTTATAGCGGCACTCTCAACAATAGCCAAATTATGGAAAGAGCCTAAATGTCCATCAACTGATGAATGGATAAAGAAATTGTGGTTTATATACACAATGGAATACTACGTGGCAATGAGAAAAAATGAAATATGGCCTTTTGTAGCAACATGGATGGAACTGGAGAGTGTGATGCTAAGTGAAATAAGCCATACAGAGAAAGACAGATACCATATGGTTTCACTCTTATGTGGATCCTGAGAAACTTAACAGAAACCCATGGGGGAGGGGAAGGAAAAAAAAGAGGTTAGAGTGGGAGAGAGCCAAAGCATTAGAGACTGTTAAAAACTGAGAAGAAACTGAGGGTTGATGGGGGGTAGGAGGGAGGACAGGGTGGGAGGGAGGGCAGGGTGGGTGATGGGTATTGAGGAGGGCACCTTTTGGGATGAGCACTGGGTGTTGTATGGAAACCAATTTGACAGTAAATTTCATATATTAAAAAATAAAAAATAAATAAAAAAATAAAAAATAAATGAGATAATGATGGGAAACTGAAAAAAAAAAAAATCTAGTTTGTCTGATATAAGTATAGCTACTCCAGCTTTCTTTTGACTTCCAGTAGAATGATAGATGGATCTCCAACCCCTTTAAATCTTAAGGTTCTCAGGTCTGAAATTAGTCTCTTGTAGATAGCATATAGATGGATCCTGGTTTTTAATCCATTCTGATACCCTATATCTTTTTATTGGGGCATTTAGTCCTAATTCAGAGTTATTATTGAAAGATATGGATTTAAAATTTTTTAAGGTTTGTTTATTTTTGAGAGAGAGAGAGAGACAGAGACAGAGAGAGAGAGAGCATGAGCAAGGGGGGGGGGGGGGCAGAGAGAGAGAGATACAGAATCTGAAGCAGCCTCCAGGCTCTGACCAGTCAGCATAGAGCCCGATGCAGGCCTCAAACCCACAAACCATGAGATCATGACATGATCCAAAGTTGGATGTTTAACCAATTGAGCCACCCAGGTGCCCCTGAAATATATGGATTTAATGCTATTGTGTTATCTGTAGATTTCATGCTTGTGATGGTGTTTCTGGTCCTTTGTAGTCTTTGCAGTATTCCACTCACAGACTCCCCCTTAGGATCTCTTTCAGGGATGGTTTCGTGGTCATGAACTCCTTCAGTTTTTGTTTCTCTGGGAACGCCTTTATCTCTCCCTCTATTCTGAATGACAGCCTTGCTGGATAAAAGATTCTTGGCTGCATATTTTTCCTATTCAGTGCATTGAATATTTCCTTCCACTCCCTTCTGGCCTGCTAAGTTTCAGTGGACAGGCCTGCTACTACCCTTATGTGTCTACCCTTGTAGTTAAGGCCCATTTTCCCCTAGCTGCTTTAAGAATTCTCTCTTTAATTTTGTATTTTGCCAGTTTCACTATGCTATGCTGTGGTGATGACCTATTCATGTTGAATCTGAAGGGAGTTCTCCGTATCTCCTGGATTTGGATGTCTGCTTCCTTCCCCAGATTGTGAAAGTTCTCAGCTATTTTTTGAAGTAAACCTTCTGCCCCTTTCTCTCTTCTTCTGGAACTCCTATGATATAGATATCACTCGTATGATACATAATAATTCATTCATTGAATCACTTAGTTCTCTAATTCTCCCCTCGTGATCTAACATTTTCTTATCTCTCTTGTACTCAGCTTCATCATTATCCATAATTTTATCTTCCGTTTCACTTATTCTCCTCTCTGCCTCTTCAATTCTCACCGTCACTGTATCTAGTTTATTTTGCACCTCATTTACAACATTTCTTAATTCATTGTGACTATTTATTACTTCCTTGATCTCTGCAGCAATATTCTTTGCTGTCTTCTATGCTTTTTTTTCAAGCCTAGCTCTTAATCTTATGACTATTATTCTAAGTTCTTGATCACATATATTGTTTACATCTGATTTTGAGCAATTTTCTAGCTGTCATTTATTCCTGGAATTTCTTTTGAGGAGAATTCTTCCATTTCATCATTTTGTCTAGTTTTCTGTCTTTAATGTGTTTTAACAGCTTGTTATGTGACCTGCACCCAAGAGCATTATATTAAAAAGGGGTCAAACGCTGTCCAGGGCCTAGCCCTTCAGGAGGTGTTTTTGGAGTGTGTTGCATGCTCTCTGTTGTTGTGACTCTGGTTACTTTATCTCCTTACTCAAAGTGGTAGTTTGGACCTTCCACCAGGTGTGCTTTGATTTTTGTGTTGAAGTAAACCTGGAAAAAAATGTAAAAAGGGTGGTGGTAGTGGAAGAAGCCATATCCGATACAAAGAGAAATTACGGGTGAGTAAAAAGAAAAGAAAAGAAAAAAGTTGACCCAACAGAGAATCAGAGAAAGCACACAGCTTAACCCAGAGAGAGAGAGAGAGAGAGATGAAAATAAAGAAGGAGATACAGAAGAGGTGTTAAAAGAATAGATTAAAATGTCTGCTTAAACAAACCAACAACCAGAATAGAGAAGGGAAGAAATAAGAGGAAGAAAAGAGAGAAAAAATTATATATATTAATATAATATACAATATATTAATATAAAAATATATAAAACATATATTAAAATATGTAAAATAAGTTCAGTCAGTGTCAATCTTGCTCCAGTAAATATGCAGTAACCAGGCATGGAGGGTTGTGCTTTGGTGTAGGCAGGTCCCGCCTCCACTGTGGGCCCATTATCCGCGTCCTGAAGCCCCACATTGTTGGTGATGGGGAGAAAAACAACAATACCCCAGTCTCTCCTCCCCGACCAGGTGTCCCAGACCACTCTGTTCAGGCCATCCTCAAGTGCCGTGGGGGTGCGAGCAGGCCAGGTTGTCCTGCTCCACAATCGCCTGAATCTCCCAGAAGCTCAGCTGGGATTCAAACGCCAATGTCTTAAAGGATGGCGTTCCATCCACCCCAGTTCTGGGGAAGTGCCACTCTGCCCAGCCAGCCAACAAAAGGCCTCAGGCTGGTGTGCACCTGCAGGGTCTTTTGTCCTTGGAACGGCTATATACCTTCTTCCCGCAGCACTCAAGGGAGGGGACTACTCTCTCTGCACCTCTGAGCTCGCTACCAAGCCCAGGGCTGGCTCCCCTCCTCCCCTGGTGCACAGAGTAGCAGTCCCCAGTCTGGAGAAGGCCCACAACCCTGGATCAAGTTAGAAATTGTTTTTTCCTCTTTTTTTCTGTTTTTCGGTCCGTGGTCCAGAGAGGTTTTCTCTAGTCTGAATCCAACCCTACACTTCCACATCCTCTCTTTCTATTCCTTTTGTCTCTCCACAAAAGGGGATCCCTCCCCTCCATACCTATGCTACCCATTTTATCTTTCCCAATTCGCAATCATGCACCTATGGACGGCTGAGTTGTCCCTGTGTACCCCTAGAGATGTTTCTATCACTCTGTAGCCTGGATTCCTGGAATTCCCAGTCTTCTGGCTTCAATTCTGCTGTGTTTGAGGGATGAGGGAACTTCGAGTCCCCCTACTTCTCTGTCATGTTGACTCCTCTCTTTCTATTACTGATTTCTAGCTGATCTCATTGTGGTATGAAAACAGATATTGTATGATTTCTATTCTGTTAAATTTGTCAACGTGTGTTTCATGACCCAGAATGTGATCTGTCATGGCAAGTGTTCCATATGAATTTGAGAAGAATGTGTATATTGCTGTTTTTAGATGAAGTAGTCTTTAGATGTCCATCATATTCCATTGATTGATAATATTGTTGAATTCAAGTATGTCCTTACTGATTTTCTGTGTGCTGTATCTGTCCTTTTTTTTTTTTTTTTTAATTTTTTTAACGTTTATTTATTTTTGAGACAGAGAGAGACAGAACATGAACGGGGGAGGGGCAGAGAGAGAGGGAGACACAGAATCCGAAGCAGGCTCCAGGCTCTGAGACATCAGCCCAGAGCCCGATGCGGGGCTTGAACTCGCGGACCGCGAGATAGTGACCTGAGCTGAAGTCGGACGCTTAACCGACTGAGCCACCCAGGCGCCCCGTATCTGTCCATTTTTGATAGAGGGATGCTGAAGTCTTTAACTCTAACAGTAGATTCATCTTTTTCTCCCTGCAGTTCTATCACTTTTGTCTTGTGTATTTTGATGCTGTTATTAGGTACATACACATTAAGGATTATTATGTCTTTTTGGATGATTGATCTCTATCGTTATATGGTGTGTCTGAAATTAGTATAGCTACTACTGCTTTTTGATTAGTGTTAGCGTGGTGTATTTTTCTCTATTTATTTACTTTTAATTTCTATGTGTCTTTATACTAAAAGTGGGTTTCTTATAGACAACATATAGTTGGGTCTTCTTTTTTGATATGCTCTGACAATCTCTGTCTGATGATACATTTAGACCACTGGCATTCAAAGTGATTATTGATATAGGTCGATTAATCTCTACTGTATTTGTTACTGTTTTCTATTTATTACCCATGTTCTTTGTTCCTATTTTCATCTTCCACTCTTTTTGTGCCTTTTGTAGTTTTAATCAAGCATTTTATATGATTCTATTTTCTCTCCTTAACATATCTGTTATATATTTCTTTATTTTCTTTTTACCTTTTTTAGTGGTTGCCCTAGAGTTTGCAGCACACATTTACAACTAATCCAAGGCTTCTTTCAAATAACACAACACTGCTTTACAGGTACCTTATAATGACAAAATAATCTTAATTCTTCCCTCCCATCCTTTCTATCATTGCTGTCATTCATTTCACTTACATACAAGCATACATCAGCATATGCAGATAATATATACTATATATATTATATATATACATGTATGATATATACATAAGCATACATAGTTGGATACACTGTTATTATTATTTTGAATAAATTGTTATCTGTTAGATTAAGAATAAGAAAAATAGCAATTTTATTTTACCTCATTTACTCCTTCTTCAGTGTTCTTCCTTTCTTACATATATCCAAGTTTCTGACATATTATTTTTCTTCTCTCTAAAAAACTCTTGACACTTACTGCAAGGCAGGTCCACTGATGAAAAACTCCATCAATTTTTGCCTTCTGAGAAAGTCTATTTCTCTTTTACTTTTGAAGAATGTTTTCTCATGGTACAGATTCTAGGCTGGTGGTTTTTCTTCCTTGCAATGGCTTAATTACTCTATTCCACTCTCTTCTTGTTTGCATGGTTTCTGGGGAGAAGTTGGATATAATTCTTATCTTTGTTTCTCTACAGGTAAGATTTTGATTGTTTTTTCCTCATCTGGCTTTCCTCATCTGGCTTGATTTTCTGTGGTTTGAAAATTATATGCCTAGATGTAGTTTTTCTGGTATTATCTTACATGATGTTCTCTGAGATTCCTGGATCTGTGGTTTGGTGTCTGACATTAACTTGGGGAAATTATCAGCTATTATTTCAAACACTACTTCTGTTCCTTTCTGGTATTCTTATTACATGTATGTTACACATTTCATCCCTTGGATATTCTTTTTTTTTTTTTTAAGTGTTCTCTTTGTTTTTCATGGTTGGGAGGTTTCTATTGATATATATTTAAGGTGAGAAATTATTTCCTCAGCCATGTCAAGTCTACTAATGAGCCTGTCAAAGACATTCTTCATTTCTGTTACAATGTTTTTTTTTAATCTCTAACATTTATTTTTGGTTATTTCTCAGGATTTTCATTACTCTGCTTCTACTACTCATCTGTTCTTGCATACAGTCTACTTTATTCATTAGGGCCTTAGCATACTAATAATCATAGTTATTTTAAATTCCCAGTTTGATAATTTCAATGTCCCCACTATATCTTATTCTGATGCTTACTCTGTCTTTTCAAATTGTGTATCTTGCCTTTTACTATTCCTTGTAATTTGTTCTTGATAGCTAGATATGATGTATCATGTAAAAGTAACTTCTGTAAAGAGGTCTTTAGTAATGTGGTAAACTGTGTGTGTGTGGGGGGGGGGGGTGGTGGTGGTGGTAGTTTTCTATAGTCCTATGATTAAATCCTAGTCTTTAAGGGAGCCTGTGCTTCTGGACTGTGAACTTCACAAGTGTTTCTCAGGTTTTTTTTCCCTCTCTCTCTTTAGGTGGGAGATGGCTAGAGTGGGCTGGATTTGTGTATTTCCCTTCCCCTGGATCATTAGACTCTGATAATATCCCAGGAGGTTAAGCTCCAGTTAACAATTTTCTCTTGAGGGTAGGACTTGTCAAGAAGAGTAGAATGCTCTGGGTTCTTTCAAAATGCTCCAATTTTCCCTCTTCCTGCCTGAGGCGCAAGGGGATATTACTTTGATATTTTCTATGAGAACCTGGTCAAACTCCTGGTGGTAAGTTTCACAATATTGTGGGGCCTTTCCGTGACTGGATATCCCTGGAGTTTTTAACTCAGACTTGTCCACACTGAGCCTCTTGTAATTAATCAATTACAGTTCTGGTTTTCCTACATGGCACTGGTTCCCATGATAGTTTCTGCTTGAGTCTCTGCTCCAGGAATATGTGACTCCCTGTATTCACCTATCTCTCCAATTTGGGGGCAGCATTTTCCCCTGTGTCCTCACTTCTCTTTCTTATGCAAGATTTGTTGATTGTTCAATATGTTCAGGATTTTATTTATTTTTAGGATGGGGTGGCAACTTCCAAACTCCTTCCATGTGTAACTGGAAACCAGAAATCCACTCAGATCCTGTTTTTATTTAAAAATTTTGATTATTTGTCTATCACAGACTCTTTGCATTAATTCTGAGTTTTAAAAATAAATATTGTATTTGGGGCATGTGAGTGGCTCAGTCAGTTAAGCATCTCTTGATTTTGGCTCAGGTCATGATCTCATGGTTTGTGAGTTCAAGCCCTGCATTGGACTCTGTGCTAACAGTGCAGAGCCTGCTAGACATTCTCCCTCTCTCCCTCTCTCTCTGCCCTTTCCCTGCTCACTCTCTCTCTCAAAATAAATTTTAAAAATATGTATTGCATTAATATATATTAATCATCTGGATGACTGTTTTCCCCCTCCATTATACTTTGTTCACAAGGTGTATGCCTCCCTTAACTGAACCTAGTCCTGACACTGAATGGATGCTCCTAATTTAAATGGGTTTTATCATTTTTATCCTTTGTGGTTAAAATGTTTGTATAATGTTTAAGAAATCTTTGCTCACTCCAAGGTTAAGATGATATCCTTTCAGAAAATTTATTGTTTGCATTTCATATTTAGAATTATAATCCATCTTAAATTTATTTTGTGTGTAGTGTCAACCTGTGACTTATACACAAAACTTTAAAAGATGTCACCTTGTTATCTTTTGGTTTGTATAGTTTCTTGATAAGAAGTCCCTTGTAATCTTCATTCTTCTGTATATAATATAACATTTTCCCTCTGGCTACCTTCAAGGTAGTCTCCTTGCCTTTGATTTGTAATGGTTTGAATATGATATACCTAGGGGTGTGTGGGTGCACATGTGTGTGTATGTGTGTGTTGGTACTTATCGTACTTGGTGTTTCTGAGCTTGTTAAATTTGTGATTTGGTGTCTGTCATTTATTTAGGAAGATTCTCAGCCTTTTATTAAAAAATAATTTTACCGAGGTTCAGGAAGATGGTGGCGTAGGAGGACACTGGGCTCACCGCGCGTCCTGCTGATCACTTAGATTCCACCCACACCTGCCTAACTAACCCAGAAAACCACCAGATGACTAGCAGAACAGAGTCTCCGGAGCCAAGCGCAGACAAGAGGCCCACGGAAGAGGGTAGGAAGGGCGGCGAGGCGGTGCGCGCTCCACGGACTGGCGGGAGGGAGCCGGGGCGGAGGGGCAGCCTGCCGGCCAAGCAGAGCCCCCGAGTCTGGCTGGCAAAAGCGGAGGGGCCGGACGGAGTGTGTTCCAACAGCAAGCGCGACTTAGCATCTGGGCGGTCATAAATTAACAGCTCTGCTCAGAAAGTGGGAAGACTGGAGGACAAAGGGAGGGAGAGTTGCTGAGCCCCGGGACAACAGAGCTGTTTGGCGGGGAACAAAGGCACTAGCCAGCGCCATCTCCATCGCCCATCCCCCAGACAAAATCCCAAAGGGAACCAGTTCCTGCCAGGGAATTTGTTTGCTCCGTGCAAATACCCAACGCTGTGCTTCTGCGGAGCCACCCCTCCAGCAGCGGGTCTGACTCCCTCCTGCTGCCACAGGGCCCCTCCTGAAGTGGATCACCTAAGGAGAAGCGAGCTAAGCCTGCCCCTCCTGCCCCCATGCACCTTGCCTACCCACCCCAGCTAATACGCCAGATCCCCAGCACCACAAGCCTGGCAGTGTGCAAGTAGCCCAGACGGGCCACGCCATCCCACAGTGAATCCCGCCCCTAGGAGAGGGGAAGAGAAGGCACACACCAGTCTGACTGTGGCCCCAGTGGTGGGCTGGGGACAGACATCAGGTCTGACTGCAGCCCCGCCCACCAACTCCAGTTATACACCACAGCACAGGGGAAGTGCCCTGCAGGTCCTCACCACTCCAGGGACTATCCAAAATGACCAAACGGAAGAATTCCCCTCAGAAGAATCTCCAGGAAATAACAACAGCGAATGAACTGATCAAAAAGGATTTAAATAATATAACAGAAAGTGAATTTAGAATAATAGTCATAAAATTAATCGCTGGGCTTGAAAACAGTATACAGGACAGCAGAGAATCTCTTGCTACAGAGATCAAGGGACTAAGGAACAGTCAGGAGGAGCTGAAAAATGCTTTAAACGAAATGCAAAACAAAATGGAAATGACGATGGCTCGGATTGAAGAGGCAGAGGAGAGAATAGGTGAACTAGAAGATAAAGTTATGGAAAAAGAGGAAGCTGAGAGAAAGAGAGATAAAAAAAATCCAGGAGTATGAGGGGAAAATTAGAGAACTAAGTGACACACTAAAAAGAAATAATATACACATAATTGGTATCCCAGAGGAGGAAGAGAGAGGGAAAGGTGCTGAAGGGGTACTTGAAGAAATTATAGCTGAGAACTTCCCTGAACTGGGGAAGGAAAAAGGCATTGAAATCCGAGAGGCACAGAACACTCCCTTCAGACGTAACTTGAATCGATCTTCTGCACGACATATCATAGTGAAACTGGCAAAATACAAGGATAAAGAGAAAATTCTGAAAGCAGCAAGGGATAAACGTGCCCTATCATATAAAGGGAGACCTATAAGACACGTGACTGATCTCTCTTTTGAAACTTGGCAGGCCAGAAAGGATTGGCATGAGATCTTCAATGTGCTGAACAGAAAAAATATGCAGCCGAGAATCCTTTATCCAGCAAATCTGTCATTTAGAATAGAAGGAGAGATAAAGGTCTTCCCAAACAAACAAAAACTGAAGGAATTTGTCACCACGAAACCAGCCCTACAAGAGATCCTAAGGGGGATCCTGTGAGACAAAGTACCAGAGACATCACTACAAGCATAAATCGTACAGACATCTCAATGACTCTAAACCCGTAACTTTCTATAATAACACTGAATGTAAATGGATTAAATGTGCCAACCAAAAGACATAGGGTATCAGAATGGATAAAAAAAACAAGACCCATCTATTTGCTGTCTGCAAGAGACTCATTTTAGATCTGAGGACTCCTTTAGATTGAGAGTGAGGGGATGGAGAACTATTTATCATGCTCCTGGAAGCCAAAAGAAAGCTGGAGTAGCCATACTTATATCAGACAAACTAGACTTTAAATTAAAGGCTGTCACAAGAGATGAAGAAGGGCATTATATAATAATTACAGGGTCTATCCATCAGGAAGAGCTAACAATTATAAATGTCTATGCACCGAATACCAGAGCCCCCAAATATATAAAACAATTACTCCTCACCCTTGGGTGAGGAAGGCACTTGTTGGGATGAGCACCGGGAATCTACTCTCGAAGCCTAGAACACACTGTATACACTGTATGTTAGCTAACTTGACAATAAATTATATTAAAAAAATAAAATAAAAAATAAAAACCCTTTCAAATATATAAATAAATAAATAAACTTAAAAAAAGAAATCAATAACAGGAAGATAGCTGCAAAATCCCCAAATGCATAGATTAAACTTCCACTTGAACTTGAACTTCCACTTCAAGACTTACTATAGAGCTACAGTAAGTAATAGTGTGGTATTGGTGAAAGAATAGACAAATAGATCAATGAAATGGAAGAGACAGCCCAGAAATAGACCCATATGAATATAGTCAACTGATCTTTGACAGAGGAGCAAAGTCAATTCAATGGAAAAGATATGAACAGCCCCAACAAGTGTGCAGAGTGGCAAGTGAAGAATGCATTTCCCAGAACAGTGGAGTGGTGACAAGACCTGACACTTAAATCTTTGCTGCTCACAGGTGTTTTCTCCAACAGCATCACTGACATCGCCTGGCAGGCGTCTGATGAAATCAAGGGTCTCCATCCTGGGAAATACAGGAACAGAATCTGCACTTTACCTAGGTCACAGCAGAACCACTCAGTGTTCACAGAAGGCTGAGAAGCCAGAGACTGGCTTCAGCTGATCCTGGCTCAGTGGGTCCCAGGGTCCATCACCTTCCAACATGGGGCCTCTGGCAAGTTTCCAACCTGGGCTTTGTCTATAAAATAGAATGACATCCTGCCTCCCAGAGGTGTTTGGAGAATTAAATGAGATCACATATTTAAAACGACTTTGCACAGCATCTTCCTGCATCTGAGAGTTCAGGAACCCTGTCAACAGTAGGAATGAAAAACTGTGTTTAAAATTAAAATTTAAAACAGATACTTGCACATCCATGTTTGTAGCAGCATTATTCACAATAACCAAAGAATGGATGCACTCAAGTGTCCATTGACAGATGAATGGATAAACAAAATGTGATATATGCATACAATGGAATATTATTCAGCCTTAAAAAGAGAGGAAATTCTGACATGCGCTACAGCATGGGTGAACCTTGAGGACATGTACTAAGTGAAATAAGCCAGACACAAAAGGACAAACACTGTGTGATTCCACTTATACTTGGTAGTAGGGTTCGTCAAATTCAGAGACTGGCTGCCAGGGGCTGAGTGGAGAAAGGAATGGAGAATTAGTGTTTGATGGGTATAGAGTTTCAGTTCAGGATGATGAGAAAGTCTGGGAGATGGATGGTGGTGATGGTTCCACCACAATGTGAATGTACTTAATTCCACTGAACTTTACACAAGAATGGGTTAAAAATAGTAAATTTTGTTATGTGTGCTTTACCACAATAAAAAAAATGATGATCCGATCACTGACATGCCTACACTGTGGAGTGCAAAGCCAGGAGCAGAGCTGTTCAGCCCCTGGACCAGAACAGCTCTTCTCAGCTGAACTGGGGCTGCCTGAGGCAGCAAGGTCCTTCCTGGCAGTGAATGTCCTCTTTCTCCCACCCACAGTCATGCCTGAGTTCACTGTGGTTCAGATGCTCCCACTGGACCATCTCAGCTGACGGAGATGCTACCACAGTTCTGAGGACAGTCAGAGACAGAGCTTCTGTCTAGTGGAAAACATTTGGAAAATCCCTGAATCCACCTTTTCCCCTTTTAAAATTGAGGACATTTTTTTGGCCTTGAGCTGTGTGGATTCTCTTATTCTTTTGAATGTCTTTACCCACCTGGCATGAGGCAGATGTGTGTGTTGTTTAACAAGACCCCAGGTGGTTGTTATATGCTCCCCAAGTGAAAACAGCTACTTTATTATTGCCCAGAGGTGGCTGGCTCTGGTTCAGGTATTGTCACTGGCAAATTTCTCCCAGAATGCTGGACGCTAACTTGCCTAGATCTGTAAAGGTAAATTCGCTCTGCAACTGTCTTCTCTTCTACTTTAGGCTTCAATTTCCTCTCTAACAGTGACCCTTCTGTCCTTCATCATTTGGATATCAAGCCCCTGGATAAAGAAAGCAAACAAAACATGGGCAGGGTCCTGCTGTGTTCATACTGCTGTCTTCTGATGAGGAGCAGTGGGTCCTAGACATTCCTCCTCATCCTAAGGATGAGGAGAGCCCTCTTGTATTTTCCTGAACAGTTATACAAGCCTCTGTTCATTCTAACCTTGAATCCCCCTGGCATGATTCTGATAAAATCTGGGTCACTCCACCGCCCCTCACCTCTGCAGGAAGCAGAAATGATAAGCCACACTCTTTTTTAGACTCCCCCAGGGACAGCAATGTCACAGACAACCTCAGCCTGGTCTTAGGCCAACTCCTCTTGTAGAAAGCTCTAGGAATTTGAGGCACTAGGAGCTCTGCTCTGTCTGTTTTTTTTATATCAATAACATCCCTTGCCTAAAGCAACAACATCTGTCTTGTGTTTCTCTGAAAGATTCACAGCTGCTATCAGGAAACTCAGTGAGTGCCACTGGCTTTGCAGGTGCCATTTTTCATTTTAAAGTAAATCTTAGTTCTTCATTCACCACATTTTTGCCACCCTCTGACCAATGTGAAGGCTTTCCTCAATGCTTTTAAGGTATCAACATCCCAGATGAGTTTGGTTGATATCAACCTGAAGTTAATTAGAACTCTAAAGAAATAGGGGCACACTGGCACCTAGCTAGTTCATATTGTCCTCCATCAGAGAAAGAAGGAGCGTCTTTACGGGGTGACAGAAAAAGCCACAGGTTGGAACTTACTGGGGAGCAAAGCTGTACCAGGAACTTAACTACTACTAAAGTTCCACAAAGATCCACTTTGCAATCAGTCTGCCGTAGTTCTAGGCCACCTGGAGGGGAAGGAAGTGTGGCACAAAGCGTTAAGATCAGTGGGGAAAAAAGGTAAAACATGACATCACTGCAAACCACTAATCTTGCCAGTACTTTTGCTGTGAGGCTGAATTATCTACTGGACAAGGGTGGGGTTTTGGTTTGGGGTTTGGTTTTGGGGAGCGCACAATACTAGGCAGGAAAGAAAGAACACTGAGGAAATTGAAAATATTTTGGGAAAACTGCTGAGGAATGGAGGCAGTGAGGCTGGTGAAAAGGAACGCCATGGTGAGCAGTGCTGGTAGGAGAATACAATGATTCAGCCACGATGGAAAACAGTAGGACACTTCCTCAAAATATGCAACATAAATCACCAAATGATCCAGCAAATCCACTCCTGGGTATATACCCAAAATAACTGATGGCAGGATCTTGAAAATATAATTATATACCCATGTTTGTACCAGCATTGTTCACAAGAGCAAAAGATGGAAGCAACTCCAGTGTCCACTGATGGATGAATGGATAAACAAAACGTGATACATAAACACAATGGAATATTACTCAGCCTTGACAAGGGAGGAAGTCCCGACACATGCTACAATGTGGATGAAACTTGAGGACATGTACTAAGTGAAATAAGCCAGACACAAAAGGAAAAACACTGTATGATTCCACTTACAACAAAGTCCCTAGAGTTGTCACATTTCTAGAGACAGTAGAATGGTGGTTGTCAGGGACTGGGGATGAGAGTTAGTGGATGATGAGTACAGTTTCTGGTTGGATGATGAAAATAAGTTCTGGAGATGTGGTGGTGAAGATTGGATAGCAATATGAACTGTATTCTTAAAAATGGTGAAAATGAGAAATTGTACATTATGTTTGTTTTATCAAAAGAAAATATTAATTTTATAAAGGACAGCCATGGAGCACTGGCAGCTGACTAAGGTTGGGAGTCATCAGCTCAGTTCAGATCTGCTATCTGAAAACAAATCTGAAGGTCTGTGCCCCTTGACAGGTGCAGCAGTCCTCCCCCAACTCACTCGTCTGTGCCTCCAGCTGTATTCTATCCTCCGGGTGACACTCCAGTGGCTGAGTGGCCTGCAGTCCCAGTGCCTTTCAGTTTTCCTTGTCTGTGCTTTGTTCATGCTCTCCTCTCTGCCTGGAATTTCTGCCTGCTATGCAGATAATTCCCAGTCCTTTGCAATCCCCTTCTCCAGGAAGCCTCCCCCTTTAGCCCACTTGGGCCCAATCTGTATCTTGGCTGTGTCTACACCTGAAGGTGTGTGTGTGTGTGTGTATTTGTCTCCCCTTGCATGAATTCAGGGGCAGGGCCTTATCCATCTTTGTACACCTGGCACAAAGCACAGTAATAGTTCCACTGATACTTAGTGAGTGAACAATGAAATTACAAATGAGTAAAAATTCTCATTTCCAAATGAGTAAATATAGACTCTTATGCACATCTATTTCTATTTCTTTCTCTCCCTACCCTCCTCCATGTGGGATGTATGATATGAGAGGCAAACCTGTTCCCTCTTCCCTATGACATTGTCGCTAAATCCTTCATTCCTCGCTAATGCCTGTTGTGTGATTGGATCATCTGATCTCTGTGTTATATGGTTATACTAGAAACTCGCTCTTCTCTGGATATTTAGGAAGGTCATTCACCCCTGTTTACCCAAGACAGTCCAGTTTTAGCTTGTTGCTCCATGCTAATTGTTAATAGCACCACCTTTAACTCTCAAAAGGGTCCTAGTTTAGGTAATAAATTACATGGTCACCCTACCACCATGTTGTCTAGCTTCATGCCATTGTGCCTTACTTCTTGATGAAGACTTCCCACCTCATTCACCCCTTAATTACCTCTGTAGTAAAGACAATATCCTCAAGGCTCAGTTCACAGGTCATCATATCAGTCATGATTTTTAGTCCAAACAGAAGAATCCACTCTGTACAGAGTCAAAGTAGAAAAGTAATTCATTAAAGGGTTTCACACTGCTTTCAAATCTCCAGGAGGCCAGACATACAGACCCTGAAGTTGCACAGCCAAGGATAATATCAACCACACCTGCTTCCTCCCTCAGCAAAAATAATAAATAAATAATAAATAAATATAAATAAATAATAAAAAATCACTGCAGCCAACACCTCTCAACACCTCTAAGACTTGCGGTTTCATTACAGGAGCTCTTCCTGGTCAACTCCAGAGAACTGATACCTCAGCCACCAGACTTGCAGAACAACAGTCAGAATGGGAATGCTTATGTAGATCTTATCATGTGCCAAGCATGGTTGTAAGTGCTTTCCGTGTATCCATGTAGTAGTTGATAACTCCTATGAGGTAGTGCTATTATTATTCCCATTCCATGACTGGAAAAACTGAGGCATGGAGAGGTAAGGTAACTCTGACCCCACACTTCCTCCCTCCAGAAGATAGATGTCCCTGCCTGCAGCCCCCTCCTCATGTGGCTCACTTCTGAATCCAAGTTCAAGTCTCAATCTATATCTAATGGTCAGAACCTAGTTGGTCACTTCCCAGTGCCTGCAGGAAGGTCTGCAGTTGCAAGACTTCAGAAAGATGGGACTCAGAATGAAGTGAGAGCACTCAAAGATGTTGGCAAAGGATGATTGTCAAATACTATCGTCACTTCTGTGATTCTTTCTTCAGCATCCCCAGCCTTAGTCGACACTGACCTTATACCAAAACAAGCTCACCCTCTACCTCAGACCCTGCACTTTGGAGTAACTTTCTCAAAATTTTCTGAGTCCCCTCTGGTGGCTGGGACCAGCTGTTCCATCTGGATATGTCACCCTGAGCCTAAGCCAAGACCCTTTGGGTGCTCTGCCTACCCTATGTGTGTGATTGACCAGATGCCCTGAGTATCCAGAACTGAGTGTCCAGTGCCAGGATGCATTCAGGGGAGTCTGGCCAGAGTGTGTGCCCTCTGGCCAGCACAGTATGGGGATTGTGTGAGAATGGTACTGACCACCACCACTACAATGGTAGTGATGCACTGGTTTAGGGTGACACACTCACTTGGGGCATGAGATGAAGAATCTTCAAACACACTAACTATCCAATAAAAAAAATACATAAGTACCCCTTCCTACTCATTATTCTAAATCTTCATTCTTAAAACGCCCCAAAATTTATAATACATTTTTAAATCAAGTTGCTCTTATAAACAAAGGCCCCACAACAAATATTTGCTCAAAGTCCCATGCACCCCAGAGGCAACCTCACCCTCAGTATTACCATAGCACTTTGCATTTGCTTCTGCTACAGCACATCTGGCAGCATTTGACACGTTTTAACACACTTCTCTTTGAGGCATTTTCTGCAGTCACCTTCCATGTTAACCCTCTATCTATCCTTAAAATGCTGGAGTGTTCCTCTGCTTGCTTCTGGGTCCTTTTTTTCTAAGTATCTCCCTCAGTTATTTTGTCCCCTCTTGTGGCTTTGAATACTAAATTACATTTTGAGCCCCACATCTTTATTTCTGGCCCTGAACCCTCCCCCAAAATCAAGACTTTTACCCAACTATCAACCTGATATCTCCACTTAGGTGTCTAACGGGCATTTACATGTCACACATTGAAGACAGAATCATTGCTTGCACACACATATACCTTGAACCCACTGCCCTTCCAGCTGTCCATATGTCTGCACCAGTTGAAGAAGCCAGAAACCCAGAGGACATCCTTGATCTCCCCTTTCCATTACAGTTTTTTTATTATACCATCAATGAAAACTGCTCTCCACTTTCAATGCATGTCTCCAACCCACACTGCCTTCTCCCAACTACCACCATGGCCCAAGCCTGTCCCTCTCTTACTGCTCTAATGTGACAGTCCCCACTAATCTCCCTGCCTCCTTCTCCATTTCCATAAACCATCCTATCAAAAGCCAGAGAGCTCTTTTCATAAGGAAAGTCAGATCATCTCATTCCTCTACTTAACCGCATAATAGCCCCATTTCCCCTAAACAGCATAAAATTGACCTTGGCATGGCCTTCAATGCTTTGTTCTTCAGCCACTTCCTTCCTTTTCTCCCCTCACTCACTTTGCTCTGGGCCCTCTGCCTACTTCCTACTGACTTTTTCCTATTTCAGAGCCTTTGAAATACAGTCCTCTCTCCCTGAGCACCCCTTGGCCAGCATGTTGCAAGCTGGCTCCCTTTGTTACCCAAGCCCCACTTCCAGCAAATATCACCTTTCTTGATTGTTCTTTTCCCTTCAGAACACTTATTACATTCTGGAGTTATGCTCTTTATTCATTTATCAATTATTTAGCTGTTTCTGGATTGTAAGCTTCATGAGGTCAGGGTACTTGTCTGTCTTGTTTTCCACAAGATTACTGGGACTTAGAACACTTCCCAGTGCAAGAAAGAATTCAATAGGAAGAGTGACATCACGAAGATGGAGACAGATGTCTTTGCTGACTTTGCTCCCCTCAGAAGAATAACTAACAACTATTCATGGACAAAACACCACTGAAAGAACTTTAGTACATGAAGGTGATGCCGAAGCACACCCTGCACCACAGAGACCAAGACAAACCACATTAGAAGAGTAAGAGAGGCAGCTAGACACTGATAATGTTGCCCTTCCCCTAGGCCAGGGCAGCTCCATGCAGAGGGGTTTCCCCTGAACCTACAATGCCTGCAGTGTAGACATCCAGTTTCCCCAGTGTTATAGGTTGCTATTTCAGAGCCCCCACTCTCATGTCACCTTATGAGGAATACAGGTGAATCTGTGGGAATCTGATTGTGATGGGAATCTGATTGTGATGGAGAAAGGGGAGGGGCATGCAACAACCAGGACCCAGACCTTGGCAGCCCAAAGTCCTACCTGCAACACCTAAGGAGTAGTCTAACAGTTTTGCTCATCAGCAGAGCCAAGACGTTGGCTCAGTCTGGCCAGGGAACCCAGCAGGGTATAAGACTGATTCTTCAGGTCCTCAGTTGAAAATTCTTGCTAGCTCCAGAACTGCTTTGACCCCCTACATTGTACCCAGACAGAGGAGCTGAATCATAGCCTAGCTCATTGTTGAGTGTAGCTCCCAGCCCCACCCAACCACAAAGCCTGGCTAGAACACCTGGAAATCTGTTTGGTCTAGTGACACTTGAGCAAAGAGTCCATCGGGCAGATATGATTATCTACAGAGCAAATACAGTGACCCATTTCGCCAGGCAATTTGGGGTGTAGGTCAGCCTGAATCACAGAGTTGCTGGTGCCAATTCACTTTCTCCTCTCAGACAGGGAACCAAATTCATAGCCTTACCTATTACTGAACATAGACTTTAGCCTACCCAACTGGGGACTGTAACCAGAACACACAGGGAGCTGCATAGCACATCTGACAGCCCTGTTTACAGTGGCACTTAAACAGCGAGTGCAGCCTATGCCTTTTGCTACCCACAGAGTAAAACTGGTGGCCCCATCTGCCCAGGGAATTCAGCGAATAGTCTTTCCTCCTTTGGGTCCCTAAAATAACAAGCCATGCAGGCCCTAAGGTCTATTCTGCTGCCCCCCAGGACAGAGTAGCTAATTCATAGCCCCACATACTGCTGACTGTTGTACCCAGTCCTGAAAATCTAGTAAACCTGAGCAGAGTTCCCCAGCAACTGTGGAGCCCATCCTACAGCCTTGCTGGGGAGGGGAACCAGCAGTCTTACTCAAGTGTTCTCAGGCAGCACCACGTTCCCTACCTGCAACCTCAGAGGTTGGGCACTGGTCTTGCCTAAAAAGAGACTCTGATAGTAGACCCTACTTTCCCAAGGATGTTACCAGCTGACAGATCCGGAAACCCAAAGTGACCTAACTGGTGAAGAACTGTCTTTGCCAAAGTGAACCTATAAAATCTGGAAGAGGAGACCACTTACTCAAATGCACAGATACCAACGTAAGGAATCAAGGATCACAAAAACTCAGGCAAACATGGCAGCATCAAATGAAACTAATAAGGCTCTAATAACTGACCATCAAGAAATAGAGATGTATGAATTTTCAAATAGTTAGGAATAATCCTTTTAAATAAGTTTAGTGAACTACAAAAAAGACAGAAAACTAAACAAAATTAGATAAACAAAAAATAGACACCATCAAAACAAACAGAAATCCTAGAGCAGAAAAATACAATGAGGGAACTGAAGAATTCAATACAGAGCTTCAAAAGCAGAGGCAATCATGCAGAAGAAAGAATCAATGACCTAGGACTAGAAGTCCTACCTGTAGCAATCAGGCAAGAAAAAGAAATAAAAGGCATCAGAATGGGAAATGAACACGTAAAATTGTTTTTATTTGCAGATGACATGATCTCATATGTTGAAATCCTAAAGACTCCACAAAAAACCTGTTAGATCAAAGCAATAAATTCAGTAAAGTTACAGGATAAAAAATTAACATACAAAAATTAATAGTTTTTCTATACACTAACAACAAATTATCAGAACAAGAAATAAAGAAAACAGTACCATTTATAATAATATCAAAAATAATAAAATACTTAGGAATAAATTTAATCAAAGAGGTAATATATATCCACACTGGAAATTGGAAGACACTGATGAAAGAAATCAAAGAAGACAGAGATAAATTGAAAGGTATCCTGTGTTCATGCATTGGAAGAATTAATACTGATAAAATTTTCATACTACCCAAAGCCATCTATAGAGTAAAATCCATATCAAGGTTCCAATGGCACTCATTATAGAAGTAAAAATAGATAGATAGATAGATAGATAAATTTTTTAAATATCCTAAAATTTATATGGCATCACAAAGATTCCAAGTAGCCAGAGTAATCCCGAGGAAAAAGAACAAAGCAGGAGGCATCACACTTCCCGATTTCAATCTGTGCTACAAAGCTATAATAATCAAAACAGTATGGTACTAGCATAATAAAAAGACACATAGACCAATAAAACAGAATCAAGAGCCCAGAAATAAACCCATGAATATACAGTCAACTAGTGTTCAACAAGAGAGACAAGAATACTAAATGCATAAAATAGTCTCTTCAAGAAATAGTGCTGGAAAATTGGATATTCACATGCAAAGGTATTTTATACCACTCACAAAAAATAAATGTGAAATGGATTAAACACTTAAATTTAAGGCCAGAAGCCATAAAACCCCTTGAAGAAAACATAAGAAAAATGCTCCTTCACATGGGTCTTGGCAAAGATTTT
Organism: Panthera onca; assembly: GCF_046562875.1. Lineage (NCBI taxonomy): Eukaryota > Metazoa > Chordata > Mammalia > Carnivora > Felidae > Panthera > Panthera onca. The sequence continues at coordinate 88,693,193 of NC_138341.1, read as the reverse complement.
TTGGATATGACATCTAGGGCACAAGCAACAAAATAAGTGGGACTACATCAAACTAAAAAGCTTCTGCAAAAAAAGTGAGAAGGAGCCAAGATGACGTAACATCATGGAAGGTTTTTTTGCATCTCTCATCCCTGAAATGCAGCCAGATCAACACTAAACCATCCTGAACACCTAGAAAACTTATTTGAGGTTTAACACAACAATCTGCACAACCTGACCCACAGAACCTGGCAGGTATGTGGAACAGAGAAATGAACTGGGGGAGAGAGAAGCCGGAGGGCAGGGAGCTGTTTTTGCTCCCAGAGAGAGGATGAAGGTGGGGGAAGAGTATGGGGAAAGCAACCCCCCCCCAAAAGCAGCTGGAGAGAAAAAGTCAGAGTGGAAAAAGCTGCAAGGGACTGAGCATGTAGAAAGTAGAAAGGAGAAAGGAGAGGGTTTAAATTCCATTAAGACTCTATAAACAAGGGGAGCACAGAGTCTGAAAATCTGGAGCTCAATACCTGGTGGTAGACTAGTGAGAAGGATGAATCCCTGGGAGCAGAGAGCGAGGTCTGAGGGGTCCTCAGGCCACACGGGGAGAGGCGGTTCCCCTGCTGGAAGGACATTGAGAAGAGGCTATTGTGTGGCCTCCCCACAGACAAAGGTCCCAGCAGACCCTGGAGAATGGCCACATTCACTGGTATTGGAATGAGAATGTTAAGGGTGAAGACTGGCACCAGATGTGTGCTGTGATTTGCCATAATCCCTGAAATGCTGCTGCTACACAATCACGTGAACTTTTTCTGGGGCGGGATGGGGCCTGGCCACAGTCTCTGAACATCAGCAGTGGCACAGTCTTGTGAACATGCCTGGGGGTAGGCCAGCACCTAGCCATTGCTCAGCGAGACCTTCCCCAGAGGGATATAACAGGTCAAAGCCACAGTCCCTCAGAACTGAAGGGTTGGGAAATATAGCCCCAATTGAGATAAAACTCATGGGGGAGGTGCCTGGCAGCCTGATGGCTTGGTCATGGACAGTGTAGAAGCAGGGAGTGGACAGAAGCTGGAGACAAAGGAGTATTGATTGCTGGTCAGGGAGAGCACAGAATTCTTATTCTAGAGACTGGGTAGCTGAGTGATGCCATTTTCACCCCCTCCGGTCCATGCACATACACACCATGATGTGCCTTAGCAATCCACCCTGGTAAGCTAACCAGTGGCATCTAGTGAAGAATGGAGCTGTTACACTAAGCCCCACCCAGCTAGGCCAACTGCACTCTTGAGGAACACCACAAGTCTCTCTGCCTGCTTAGTTTACAGACTATAAAGTGCTTCATAGTTTGACTTCTAGGGGAAACTGGATATAATTTCAATTGTATTTGATTCTGTCCACTGGTCCATCTATTCAATTTTTTTCTTTTCCTTTCTTATTTTTGAATACAGAAAGAGAAAAACTTTATTTTTATTTTCCATTTGTATTAACTTTCCATTTTATTTCCTTCACTCCAAAAGGAAAAAAAAAAAAAAAAACAGGAAGAAATGACAGCCAGAGACTTAATCAACACAGATACAAGCCAGATGTCTGAACCAGATTTTAAAATCACGACAATAATAATACTGGCTGGGGTTGAAAATAGATTAGAATCTCTTTCTGCAGAGATAAAAGATGTAAAAGCTAGTCAGGATGAATTCAAAAATGCTATAACTGAGCTGCAATCTCAGATGGTGCAATGGCGGCAAGGATGGATGAAGCAGAGCAGTGAATCAGTGATATAGAGGGCAAATTTATGGAAGACAATGAAGCAGAAAAAAAGAGGGAGACTAAGGAAAAAGAATATTATATAAGAATTAGAGAACTCAGTGACTCATTAAAAAGGAATAGCATCAGAATCATAGAGGTCCCAGAAGATGAAGAGAAAGAAAAAGGGGTAGAAGGGTTATGTGAGCAAATCATAGCAGAAAACTTTCCTAACCTGGGGGAAGACACAGACATCAAAATCCAGGAAGCACAGAGGACTCCCATTAGATTCAATAAAAACTGACCATCAACAAGGCATATCATAGTAAAATTCACAAAATACTCAGGCAAGGAAAGAATCATGAAAGCAGCAAGGGAAAAAAATCCTTAACTTACAAGGGAAGACAGATCAGGTTCACAGCAGACCTATCCACAGAAACTTGGCAGGCCAGAAAGGAGTGGCAGGATATATTCAATGTGCTGAATCGAAAAAATATGCAGTCAAGAATTCTTTATCCAGCAAATCTGTCACTCAAAATAGAAGGAGAGATTAAAAGTTTCCCAGACAAACAAAAATTAAAGGAGTTCATGACCTCTAAACCAGTCTAGCAAGAAATTTTAAGGGGGACTCTCTGAAGGGAGAAAAGAAAGAAAGAAAGAAAGAAAGAAAGAAAGAAAGAAAAAGACCAAAAGCAACAAAGACTAAAAGGACCAGACAACACCACCAGAAGCTCCAACTCTACAGGCAACATAATGGCAATAAATTCATATCTTTCAGTACTCACTCTAAACATCAATGGACCAAATGCTCCAATCAAAAGACAGAGGGTAACAGAATGGATAAGAAGACAAGATATATCCATAAACTGTTTACAAGAGACCCATTTTAGACCTAAAGACACCTTAAGATTGAAAATAAGACGGGGGAACCATCTATCATGCTAATGGTCACCCCCCCAAAAAAAGCCAGAGTAGCCATATTTACATCAGACAATTTATATTTTAAAATAAAGACTGTAAAAGAGATGAAGAAGGGCACTGTATCATAATTAAGGGGTCTATCCACCAAGAAGATCTAACAATTGTAAACATTTATGCACCAAATGTGGAAAAACCCAAATATGGAAATCAATTAATCACAAACATAAAGAAACTCATTGATAATAATACCATAATAGTAGGGGATATCAACACCACTTACAACAATGGACAGATCATCTAAACGAAAAAAATCAACAAGGAAACAATGGCTTTGAATGACGTACTGGACCAGATGGACTTAACAGATATATTCAGAACATTTCATCCTAAAGCAGTAGAATACACATTCTTCTCCAGTGCACATAGAACATTCTCCAGAATAGATCACATACTAGGACACAAATCAGCCCTCAACAAGTACAAAAAGATCAAGATCATACCATGAATATTTTCAGACCACAATGCTATGAAATTCAAAAACCAACTACAAGAAAAAAAAATGTGGAAAGATAAATATTTGGAGACTAAAGAACATCCTACTAAAGAATGATTGGGCTAACCAAGAAGTTAAAGAGGAAATTGAAAAGTACATGGAAGTCAATGAAAATGATAACACCACAGCCTAAAACTTCTGGGACACAACAAAGGCAGTCATGAGAGTGAAGTATATAGCAATCCAGGCCTTCCTAAAGAAGGAAGGTCTCACATGCACATCCTAACCTTACACCATGAAGAGCTGGAAAAAGAACAGCAAATAAGACCCAAAACCAGCAGAAGACAGGAAATAATAAAGATTAGAGCAGAAATCAAGGCTATTAAAACCAAAAGAACAGTAGAACAAGTTAATGAAACCAGGAGCTGTTTCTTTGAAAGAATTAACAAAACTGATAAACCCCTAGCCAGTTTGATCAAAAAGAAGAAGGAAAGGACCCAAATACATAAAACCAAGAATGAAAGAGGAGAGATCACAACCAACCCAGCACAAATACAAACAATAATAAGAGAATATTATCAGCAATTATACACAATAAAATGGGCAATCTGGAAGAAATGGACAAATTCCTAGAAAAATATAAACTACCAAACTGAAACAGGAAGAAATAGAAAATTTGAACAGACCCATATCCAGTAAAGAATTAGAATTAGTGAGGAGAGGGAAGATGGCGGTGTAGGAGGACGCTGGGCTCACCGCGCGTCCTGCTGATCACTTAGATTCCACCTACACATGCCTAAACAACCCAGAAAACCGCCAGAGGATTAGCAGAACGGAGTCTCCGGAGCCAAGCGCAGACGAGAGGCCCACTGAAGAGGGTAGGAAGGGCAGCAAGGCGGGGCGCGCTCCACGGACTGGCGGGAGGGAGCCGGGGCGGAGGGGCGGCTCGCCGGCCAAGCAGAGCCCCCGAGTCTGGCTGGCAAAAGCGGAGGGGCCTGACGGACTGTGTTCCGACAGCAAGCGCGACTTAGCATCTGGGAGGTCAGAAGTTAACAGCTCTGCTCAGAAAGCGGGAAGACTGGAGGACAAAGGGAGGGAGAGCTGCTGAGCCCCCTGATGACAGAGCTCAGTTTGGTGGGGAACAAAGGCGCTCGCTAGCGCCATCTCCCCCGCCCATCCCCCAGACAAAATCCCAAAGGGAACCAGTTCCTGCCAGGAACTTGCTCATTCCGCGCAAACACCCACCTCTGTGCTCCTGCGGAGCCAAACCTCCGGCAGCGGATCTGACTCCCTCGCTGCCACAGGGCCCCTCCTGAAGTGGATCACCTAAGGAGAAGCGAGCTAAGCCTATCCCTCCTGCCCCCGTGCACCTTGCCTACCCACCCCAGCTAATACGCCAGATCCCCAGCACCACAAGCCTGGCAGTGTGCAAGTAGCCCAGACGGGCCACGCCATCCCACAGTGAATCCCGCCCCTAGGAGAGGGGAAGAGAAGGCACACACCAGTCTGACTGTGGCCCCAGTGGTGGGCTGGGGGCAGACATCAGGTCGGACTGCGGCCCCGCCCACCAACTCCAGTTATACACCACAGCACAGGGGAAGTGCCCTGCAGGTCCTCACCACTCCAGGGACTATCCAAAATGACCAAACGGAAGAATTCTCCTCAGAAGAATCTCCAGGAAATAACAACAGCTAATGAACTGATCAAAAAGGATTTAAATAATATAACAGAAAGTGAATTTAGAATAATAGTCATAAAATTAATCGCTGGGCTTGAAAACAGTATAGAGGACAGCAGAGAATCTCTTGCTACAGAGATCAAGGGACTAAGGAACAGTCACGAGGAGCTGAAAAGCGCTTTAAACGAAATGCAAAACAAAATGGAAACGACGACAACTCTGATTGAAGAGGCAGAGGAGAGAATAGGTGAACTAGAAGATAAAGTTATGGAAAAAGAGGAAGCTGAGAGAAAGAGAGATAAAAAAATCCAGGAGTATGAGGGGAAAATTAGAGAACTAAGTGATACACTAAAAAGAAATAATATATGCATAATTGGTATCCCAGAGGAGGAAGAGAGAGGGAAAAGTGCTGAAGGGGTACTTGAAGAAATTATAGCTGAGAACTTCCCTGAACTGGGGAAGGAAAAAGGCATTGAAATCCAAGAGGCACAGAGAACTCCCTTCAGACGTAACTTGAATCAATCTTCTGCATGACATATCATAGTGAAACTGGCAAAATACAAGGATAAAGAGAAAATTCTGAAAGCAGCAAGGGATAAACGTGCCCTCACATATAAAGGGAGACCTATAAGACACGTGACTGATCTCTCTTTTGAAACTTGGCAGGCCAGAAAGGATTGGCACGGTATCTTCAGTGTGCTAAACAGAAAAAATATGCAGCCGAGAATCCTTTATCCAGCAAGTGTGTCATTTAGAATAGAAGGAGAGATAAAGGTCTTCCCAAACAAACAAAAACTGAAGGAATTTGTCACCACGAAACCAGCCCTACAAGAGATCCTAAGGGGGATCCTGTGAGACAAAGTACCAGAGACATCACTACAAGCATAAAACATACAGACATCACAATGACTCTAAATCCGTATCTTTCTATAATAACACTGAATGTAAATGGATTAAATGTGCCAACCAAAAGACATAGGGTATCAGAATGGATAAAAAAACAAGACCCATCTATTTGCTGTCTACAAGAGACTCATCTTAGATCTGAGGACACATTTAGATTGAGAGTGAGGGGATGGAGAACTATTTATCATGCTACCGGAAGCCAAAAGAAAGCTGGAGTAGCCATACTTATATCAGACAAGCTAGACTTTAAATTGAAGGCTGTAACAAGAGATGAAGAAGGGCATTATATAATAATTACAGGGTCTATCCATCAGGAAGAGCTAACAATTATAAATGTCTATGCGCTGAACACCGGAGCCCCCAAATATATAAAACAATTACTCATAAACATAAGCAACCTTATTGATAAGAATGTGGTAATTGCAGGGGACTTTAACACCCCACTTACAGAAATGGATAGATCATCTAGACACACGGTCAATAAAGAAACAAGGGCCCTGAATGATACATTGGATCAGATGGACTTGACAGATATATTTAGAACTCTGCATCCCAAAGCAACAGAATATACTTTCTTCTCGAGTGCACATGGAACCTTCTCCAAGATAGATCACATACTGGGTCACAAAACAGCCCTTCATAAGTTTACAAGAATTGAAATTATACCATGCATACTTTCAGACCACAATCCTATGAAGCTTGAAATCACCACAGGAAAAAGTCTGGAAAACCTCCAAAAGCATGGAGGTTAAAGAACACCCTACTAAAGAATGAGTGGGTCAACCAGGCAATTAGAGAAGAAATTAAAAAATATATGGAAACAAACGAAAATGAAAATACAAGAATCCAAACGCTTTGGGACGCAGCGAAGGCAGTCCTGAGAGGAAAATACATTGCAATCCAGGCCTATTTCAAGAAACAAGAAAAATCCCAAATACAAAATCTAACAGCACACCTAAAGGAAATAGAAGTAGAACACCAAAGGCAGCCTAAATCCAGCAGAAGAAGAGAAATAATAAAGATCAGAGCAGAAATAAACAATATAAAACAAATATAAAACAATATAAAAAACAATATAAAACAATATAAAAAAAACTGTAGAGCAGATCAGTTTTATATTGTTTATAAAACAATATAAAAAAAACTGTAGAGCAGATCAACGAAACCAAGAGTTGGTTTTTTGAAAAAATAAACAAAATTGACAAACCTCTAGCCAGGCTTCTCAAAAAGAAAAGGGAGATGACCCAAATAGATAAAATCATGAATGAAAATGGAATTATTACAACCAATCCCTCAGAGATACAAACAATTATCAGGGAATACTATGAAAAATTATATGCCAACAAATTGGACAACCTGGAAGAAATGGACAAATTCCTAAACACCCACACTCTTCCAAAACTCAATCACGAGGAAATAGAAAGCTTGAACAGACCCATAACCAGAGAAGAAATTGAAACGGTTATCAACAATCTCCCAACAAATAAGAGTCCAGGACCAGATGGCTTCCCAGGGGAGTTCTACCAGACGTTTAAAGCAGAGATAATACCTATCCTTCTCAAGCTATTCCAAGAAATAGAAAGGGAAGGAAAACTTCCAGACTCATTCTATGAAGCCAGTATTACTTTGATTCCTAAACCAGACAGAGACCCAGTAAAAAAAGAGAACTACAGGCCAATATCCATGATGAATATGGATGCAAAAATTCTCAATAAGATACTAGCAAATCGAATTCAATGGCATATAAAAAGAATTATTCACCATGATCAAGTGGGATTCATTCCTGGGATGCAGGGCTAGTTCAACATTTGCAAATCAATCAACGTGATACATCACATTAACAAAAAAAAAAAGAGAAGAACCATATGATCCTGTCAATTGATGCAGAAAAGGCCTTTGACAAAATCCAGCACCCTTTCTTAATAAAAACCCTTGAGAAAGTCGGGATAGAAGGAACATACTTAAAGATCATAAAAGCCATTTATGAAAAGCCCACAGGTAACATCATCCTCAACGGGGAAAAACTGAGAGCTTTTTCCCTGAGATCAGGAACACGACAGGGATGCCCACTCTCACCGCTGTTGTTTAACATAGTGCTGGAAGTTCTAGCATCAGCAATCAGACAACAAAAGGAAATCAAAGGCATCCAAATTGGCAAAGAGGAAGTCAAGCTTTCGCTTTTTGCAGATGATGTGATATTATACATGGAAAGTCTGATAGACTCCACCAAAAGTCTGCTAAAACTGATACATGAATTCAGCAAAGTTGCAGGATACAAAATCAATGTACAGAAATCAGTTGCATTCTTATACACTAACAATGGAGCAACAGAAAGACAAATAAAGAAACTGGTCCCATTCACAATTGCACCAAGAAGCATAAAATACCTAGGAATAAATCTAAACAAAGATGTAAAAGATCTGTATGCTGAAAACTATAGAAAGCTTATGAAGGTAATTGAAGAAGATTTAAAGAAAGGGAAAGACATTCCCTGCTCATGGATTGGAAGAATAAATATTGTCAAAATGTCAATACTACCCAAAGCTATCTACACATTCAATGCAATCCCAATCAAAATTGCACCAGCATTCTTCTCAAAACTAGAACTAGCAATCCTAAAATTCATATGGAACCACAAAAGGCCCCGAATAGCCAAAGTAATTTTGAAGAAGAAGACCAAATCAGGAGGCATCACAATCCCAGACTTTAGCCTCTACTACAAAGCTGTCATCATCAAGACAGCATGGTATTGGCACAAAAACAGACACATAGACCAATGGAATAGAATAGAAACCCCAGAACTAGACCCACAAACGTATGGCCAACTCACCTTTGACAAAGCAGGAAAGAACATCCAATGGAAAAAAGACAGTCTCTTTAACAAATGGTGCTGGGAGGACTGGACAGCAACATGCAGAAGGTTGAAACTAGTCTCACACCATTCACAAAAATAAACTCAAAATGGATAAAGGACCTGAATGTGAGACAGGAAACCATCAAAATCCTAGAGGAGAAAGCAGGAAAAGACCTCTCTGACCTCAGCCGTAGCAATCTCTTACTCGACACATCCCCAAAGGCAAGGGAATTAAAAGCAAAAGTGAATTACTGGGACCTTATGAAGATAAAAAGCTTCTGCACAGCAAAGGAAACAACCAACAAAACTAAAAGGCAACCAACGGAATGGGAAAAGATATTTGCAAATGACATATCGGACAAAGGGCTAGTCTCCAAAACCTATAAAGAGCTCACCAAACTCCACACCCGAAAAACAAATAACCCAGTGAAGAAATGGGCACAAAACATGAATAGACACTTCTCTAAAGAAGACATCCGGATGGCCAGCAGGCACATGAAAAGATGCTCAACGTTGCTCCTTATCAGGGAAATACAAATCAAAACCACACTCAGATATCACCTCACGCCAGTCAGAGTGGCCAAAATGAACAAATCAGGAGACTATAGATGCTGGAGAGGATGTGGAGAAATGGAAACCCTCTTGCACTGTTGGTGGGAATGCAAATTGGTGCAGGCACTCTGGAAAGCAGTGTGGAGGTTCCTCAGAAAATTAAAAATAGACCTACCCTATGACCCAGCAATAGCACTGCTAGGAATTTATCCAAGGGATACAGGAGTACTGATGCATAGGGGCACTTGTACCCCAATGTTTATAGCAGCACTCTCAACAATAGCCAAATTATGGGAAGAGCCTAAATGTCCATCAACTGATGAATGGATAAAGAAATTGTGGTTTATATACACAATGGAATACTACGTGGCAATGAGAAAAAATGAAATATGGCCTTTTGTAGCAACGTGGATGGAACTGGAGAGTGTGAAGCTAAGTGAAATAAGCCATACAGAGAAAGACAGATACCATATGGTTTCACTCTTATGTGGATCCTGAGAAACGTAACAGAAACCCATGAGGGAGGGCAAGGAAAAAAAAAAAAGAGGTTAGAGTGGGAGAGAGCCAAAGCATAAGAGACTGTTAAAAACTGAGAAGAAACTGAGGGTTGATGGGGGGTGGGAGGGAGGGGAGGGTGGGTGATGGGTATTGAGGAGGGCACCTTTTGGGATGAGCACTGGGTGTTGTATGGAAACCAATGTGACAATAAATTTCATATATTAGAAAAAAAAATTAGAATTAGTAATCAAAAATCTCCCAAAAAAAAAACACAAGAGTTCAGGGCCAGATGGCTTTCCAAGAGAATTCTGCCGAACACTTAACGAAGAGTTAACACCTATTCTTTTGAAGCTATTCCAAAAAGTAGAAATGGAAAGAGAGCTTCCAAACTCATTCTATGAAGCCAGCATTACCTTGGTTCCAAAACCAAAGACCCCACTAAAAGGGGGAACTACAGACCAATTAGCCTGAGGAACATGGATGCAAAAATCATCAACAGGAGACTAGCCAATGAGATCCAACAATACATTAAAAGAATTATTAACCACACCCAAGTGGGTTTTACACCTGGAATTCAGGGCTGGTTCAATATCACAAAACAGTCAGTGTGATACATCACATCAATAAAATAATGGACAAGAACCACATGATCCTCTCAATAGATGCAGAGAAAGCATTTGACAAAATACAGCATCCTTTCTTGATGAAAACCTTCAAGAGTAGGAATAGAAGGATCATACCTCAAGATCATAAAAGTCCTATATGAAAGATCCACTGCTAATATCATCCTCAATGGGGAAAAAACTGAGAGCTTTCCCCTTAAGGTCAGGAACACAACAGGGATGTCCACTCTCACCACTGTTATTCAACATAGTATTCAAAGTCTTGGCCTCCGCATTTAGACAACACAAAAGAATAAAAGCCATTCAAATCGTCAAGAATGAAGTCAAACTTTCACTCTTCACAGATGACGATACTCTATGTGGAAATCCGAAAAGATTCCACAAAAAAACTGCTAAAACATCAATTCAGCAGAGTCACAAGATATAGAATCAATGCACAGAAATCAGTCGCATTCCCATACACCAATAATGAAAAACAGAAGAGAAATCAAGGAATCAGTCCATTTATAATTGCTACCTAGGAATAAATTTAACCAAAGAAGTGAAAAATCTATACACTGAAAGCTATAGAAAGCTTATGAAAGAAATTGAAGAAGACACAACAAAATGGAAAAATATTCCATGCTCCTGGATTGGAAGAACAAATATTGTTAAAATGTTGATATACCCAAAGCAATCTACATATTCAATGCAATACCTATCAAAATACCAGCAACATTCTTCACAGAGCTAGAACAAACAATGCTAAAATTTTATGGAATCATTAAAAAAACCCAAATAGCCAAAGCAATCTTGAAAAAGAAAACCAAAGCTGGAGGCATCACAATCCCAGACCTCAAGCTGCATTACAAAGCTGTAATCATAAAGACAGTATGCTACTGGCACAAAAACAAACACTCAGATCAATGGAACAGAATAGAGAACCCAGAAATGGACCCACAAACATATGGCCGACTAATCTTTGACAAAGCAAGAAAGAATATCCAATGGAATAAAGATAGTCTCTTCAGCAAATGGTGCTGGGAAACTGGAAAGCAACATGCAGAAGAATGAACCTGGGCCACTTTCTTACACCATCCACAAAAGTAAACTCAAAATGGATGAAGCACCTAAACATAAAACATGAAGCCGTGAAAATCCTCGAGGAGAAAGCAGGCAAAAACCTCTTTGACTTTGGCCACAGCAATTTCTTACTCAACACATCTCCAAAGGCAAGGGAAACAAAAAGAAAAATGAACTATTGGGACCTCATCCAAATAAAAAGCTTCTGCACAGTGAAGGAAACAATCAGCAAACTAAAAGGCAATCGATGGAATGGGAGAAGATATTTGCAAACGACATATCAGATAAAGGCTTAGTATCCAAAATCTATGAAGAACTTATCAAACTCAACACCCAAAATACAAATAATCCAGTGAAGAAATGGGCAAAAGACATGCATAAACACTTCTCCAAAGAAGACATGCAGATGGCCAACCAACACATGAAAAAATGCTCAACATCACTCATCATCAGGGAAATACAAATCAAAACCACAATGAGATACCACCTCACACCTGTCAGAATGGCTAACATGAACAATTCAGGCAACAACAGATGTTGGAAAGGATGAGGAGAAAGAGGATCTTTTTTGCACTGCTGGTGCAAATGCAAACTGGTGCAGCCACTCTGGAAAACAGGATGGAGGTTCCTCAAGAAATTAAAAATAGAACTACCCTATGACTTAGCAATTGCACTCCTAGGTATTTATCCAAGGGATACAGGTATGCTGTTTGAAGGGGCACATGCACCACAATGTTTATAGCAGCACTATCAACAATTGCCAAAGTACAGAAAGAGCCCAAATGTCCATCAGTGGATGAATAGATAAAGAAGATATGGTATATATATACAATGGAGTATTTCTCGGCAATCAAAAAGAATGAAATCTTGCCATTTGCAACTACGTGGATGGAACTAGAGGGTATTATGCTAAACGAAATTAGTCAGTCAGAGAAAGACAAATATCATATGACTTCACTCAGATGAGGAATTTAAGATACAAAACAGATGAACATAAGGGAAGGGAAGCAAAAATAATATAAAAACAGGGGGAGACAAAACATAAGAGACTCAAATATAGAGAACAAACAGGGTTGCTGGAGGGGTTGTGGGAGTGGGGATGGGCTAAATGGGTAAGAGGCCTTAAGGAATTTACTCCTGAAATCATTGTTGCACTATATGCTAACTTGGATGTAAATTTTAAAATTAATTAATTAATTAATTAATTAAAACAATAAAAACTTCTGCACAGCAAAAGAAGTGATCAACAAAATGAAAAGAGGACCTACAGAATGGGAAACAATATTTTTAACTATATATCTGATAAGGGTTAATATTCAAAATATATAAAAAACTCATACAATTTAATAGCGAAACAGCAAATAATCTAAATTAAAAATGCAGGCACCTGGGTCGCTCAGTCGGTTAAGCATGCGACTTTGACTCAGGTCATGATCTCCTGGTGTATTCAAGCCCTGTGTCGGTCTCTGTGCTGACAGCTCAGAGCCTGGAGCATGCTTCAGATTCTGGGTCTCCCTCCCTCTCTGCCCCTCCCCTGTCTCATGCTCTGTTTCGCTCTCAAAAATAAATAAGCATTAAAAAAGTTTTTTAATGGGCAAAGGACCTAAAAAGACATTTTTCTAATGAAGATATATGAGTGGCCAACAGTTATGTGGAAGGATGGTTAATATCACTAATCATCAGAGAAATGCAAATCAAAACCACAACAAGAGATAACACCTCACACTTGTCAGAATGGCTAAAATCCACAACACAAGAAATAGGTGTTGGCGAGGGTGTAGAGAAAGGGAAACCTTCTTGAACTGTTGGTGGGAATGCAAACTTGTGCAGCCACTCTGAAAAACCATATGGTGGTTACTCAAAAAAGTTAAAAATAGAACTACCATATGATCCAACAATTCCACTTCTGAGACCATAACCGAAGGAAACAAAAATACTATGTTGAAGAGATATCTGCATCCACATATTCATTGCTATTTACAATAGCCAAGACATGGAAATAACCTAAGTGTCCATGAATGGATAGAAAAAATGTGGTACACATATAAAACAGAATATTAATCAACTATAAAAAAGAAGGAAATCCTGCCATTTGTGATAACATGGATGGACCTTGAGGGCATTATGCTAAGTGAAATACTTCAAAGAGAGAAAGACAAACACTGTCTGATCTCACTTACATGTAGAATCTTAAAAACAAATTCATTGAAGAAGAGATCAGACTTGTGGTTACCAGAGGTCGGTGGGGGTTGGGCGGACAGGGTTTGCATGAAGGTGGTCAAAAGGAACACACTTCAAGCTATAAGATAAATAAGTACTAGAAATGTAATGTGTAGCATGGGGACTATAATACTGCTGTATGGTATTTATGAAAGTTTAAATATTTCTCATCATAAGAAAAAAAATTGTTTCCCTTTTTTTAGATCTATATGAGATGATGGGTGTTAACTAAACTTACTGTGGAATCATTCTATAATATATGTAAATAAAATCATTACTTTGTACACCTTATACAGGGCTCTGTGAAAATTATATCTCAATAAAACTGGAAAAAAAGAATTCAATAAACAATTGTTGGATAAATAAGTGAACTAGTGGCTCACATGAAGAATAATGACTCCTTGAAGGAGCCAAAAAAAAGGAAAAAAGAGGAAGAAATAAAGATGTGAATTATGTTACTAGGTAAATAATATTTATATTCATTTTATATCAAATTTTCTAATGGCTCTTTCAGGTTTAATCCCCACTGAAGCAGAAAGGTGAAACTCTGATCTGCACTCTGGAATGCAGCACGTTGTCTCTGGCCAGGCAATGCTGCTCGTTCTTTGATGTTTTGGGGCTTTAACCAAAGGCCCTTGGATGATCTGTCATGAGTGGCCATTCATTGCCAGCAGGGCAGAAGGCGTTCCCTAGGGCTTGCTCCTAACAGCTTCATGAAGGATGAAGGAAGCCGTAAGCTGGCTATTTCTTGTCTCCAAGACATGTTTGCCAACATTATTGCGTGCTGGCATCTATGGCCCTGTGCCTTTTGATGTTTCATTCATAAGAAGAATGTGATCATATTGCAAGAACACACGTGTCCAAATCAAACATCTGGGGTCCCTGCACTCAAAGGCAGCCTTGACAACAACTAGAAGTCCAGGCCCTTGATTTACAATCCCCTCCTTTTATTTTATAATCTCCATTTTATTGGGTGTTTCTTTAATTATTTTCCCTTGGTGTATGTCTGAGAAACATTACTCAAGACAGAAAATTTATTAGTACTATTTTGAGCATATTGTCTGAATTTTAAAAGCAAAAGCTGTTCAGTAAAATATATGTGATATGTGTGTTTTAAAGGGCTGTCTCTTCTTTTTCTTCTTGCAAGATACCTAAAGAAGGAGTGCCATATGGGCAAAATAGAAACTCTCAAATTATTAAAAATGGGTTCTGAATAATAGGCTCCTCGCAACCAATATAAGATTGTCGGCCATGATAAAATCAATTGTTTTTTTTTTTTCCATTTGGCAGTAGGCACCACCTAACAGCAATCATTTAAAGGTCATTTAGTGTTTATAAGCATCTTGACATATTATCCTATTTACTCATTCCATCAGTTTGCCAGATAAAAAGAAAAACAAATTTTATTCCAATCTAATGGATGAGGAAATGATATCTCAGGAGGATTAAGTAACTTGCCCAGAGACACATAGCTCATAATGGCTGAGCTGGGGCTCAGGCAGGGTTCTTTGAGTCTAGTCCAGCACCCTTTCCACCCTGTCACACTGCTCAGGAGAAGTGCAGAGACTTTTCTGAAAACCTTAGGCATGGAACTATAAAACCATAAGAAGTGATAATAATCAAAACTAATATTTTACCAAGTGCTGAGTATGTGCCTGTCTCTATCCACAAAACACATGTTGAGCATCTCTTATATCAACCCTGTTCTGGGTGCTAGAGATGTAACAGCTACCAAAATGGGGGAAAGAAACCCTTGCTCTTGTAGAGCTTGTGCTCTAGATCAGGCTTTCTCAGCACAGGTGTGGCTGACACCGTGAGTAGATGTTTCTTTTGGGGGAAACACACAGGGCAACTCCTGTGCATCCCTGCTTCTACCTGACAGGTACCAGTAACACCCTACTCCCAGTTATGACAACCCGAAATACCTCTGGACTTTGACAGATGTCCTGTGGTTGAGAACTGCTCTTCTGGAAGGAAAAGCAAGTCAGTCAAAAAATGAGTAAGTGAAAGACATGGTATATTAGAGGTTAATATATACTGTGGATAATACTACATTACAGATAAAAATGAACCAGGTAAGGTGACACCTAGTGAGTGGGTGGCATGGGTGGCAGTGGTCAAGTGAGGCCTTACTTGGAAGGTGACACTGGAGCAAGGCTTGGAGGGGGAGAGTATTAGCAGGCAGGTGTCTGGGGACACAGTGTTCCAGGCAGAGGCCTGAAAGCAGCAAGCTGGGCAGGTGTGGCTGGAGGGGCATGGGGGCCCTCTGCCTCCAATGCAGGTGACATGGACAGCACTGCAGAGCATGGGCAAAGCAAGGACAGGCTCAGAAAACACCGTGGGGACAAGGGTGGAAGCAGGGAGACTGCTGGGAGAGGCAACAGTTCACAGCAGAGCAGTAGGGAAGGAGGTGGGAGAAGGCCGCTTCTGGATACATTTTGGAGCTGGAGCCAACAGGATTTGCTGACAGATTAGATATGGGTCATAGGGGGAAAAGGAGAATCAAGGAGGTTTCCAAGAATTTTTACCTGAACCACTGAAGGATTGCAGGGCTGGGTCTGAAGATTTCAGTTTGATTCCAAGGTGAGCAAGTGGTGTCTGTCTGTTACATGTTCACAGTGTTTTGCACATGTGTGTGTGTGTGTGTGTGTGTGTGTGTGTGTGTATATATATATATATATATATATATATATATATATATATAGACTCACTTCTCAACACCCCTGGAGATGGATACTGTTCCATTCCCTCTTGGCAATGAAAGCAGTGGTGTGGTGCTTTGTCCAGGGCACCTGCAGCTGGAAACTGGTGCCTGGCAGGCAGTCTCAATGACCCACCACACAGTCTCCATGCCACTGCCACCTCCCCTGAGGACCACTCCCAACAAAAAAGCCACTGAGAGGCAACACAGTGACTGATCTCTGGAAGCATTACTATCCATCATGTGTTTTAGGATGAGTAACTGCTTTAATTCTTCAAGCCTGAATAGATGGAGGGGCAAGAGTGGTTGACTCCCCCTAACCCTTATGCAGTAGCTTCTCCCAGGAAAGCATAGCCAGGGCCCAACCCAGTCCCAGCACCTGCATCCTCCTCATTGTGCATCCTTTGCTGAACTAGCCCACTGAGCTGGCTTCTCTGTGATCTCTGCATCCTTTCTATGCAACATTGGTTTTCTTTTTCTTTCTGTATCCATTTTTATTTTTCCTCTCTGCTATATGTTGTTTTTCTTCAGAGAAAGTTCCAAGGCTATGCTGGGATGAAATATCAGTTTTCCTAGTCTGCATCTGGAGCCCTTTGGAGAAGCTGGGACATCAGTATGTTGAAAGGAAATTATATCACTGGAACAACCCCATGTATAACTCTTCAGTTGCTCAGAACACCCTAGTCACCCCTCAGATTCAGGAAAGTCTGACCCACTGAGGGGACCTTGATGACTTTTGGGTGCTCTTTCTCCCCTCATCACCTAGTGACCCTCCTCCCATTCAGGCTCAGCTCCAGTATCACCTCCTGGTGCAACTCAGGCAATCTTGGCCACAGGCTCCCATCCCTATGCTTCTCCACACCAGCCTGGGCATCTACCACATGGTGTCATGGTCATGTCCCCAGAGGCTGAACAGCAAGAGGGGTAGGAGAAATGGGACACATGGGACCTGGGTCTGGAAAGTTCACTGCACCGGTGTAAACAGTCTTCCCCTGAGGAATCAGAGCTGATCCCTTCAGGCAGCAGGAACCAAGTACATGTTTTCATATCAGATATCTGTTCTAGGGAGCCAGCTCCCATGACATTGGGAGAGGGGTGAGTGGGTGGGAGTGAGGAGAACAGTTAGAAACTGATCTGGAGGTCCATATGGGAGCTGGTGAGGATCAGCCAGATCCAGTGAGGGTGGGCAGCAGGGCTTGAACTGGGCAGGCCTTTACAAGGAAGCATCAAGCAAAAACTGGTGATAGAAGACTAGAGTAGACAAGACCACCTTAGGATGGAGAGTACCCTGGACCACTTCGCTCCTGCCACCTCAGTGTGCAGGAGTGTCCCTAGGCAGCATTCATGCAGACATGAGGCAGCCTATCCAAACCCTTCTGAGATGCAGAGGCCGCCACAAGGGCAGGCACTCCCCTTCCTGTACAGGGTCTCTGGATCTCTACCACTTCCCACTCAAGTCCACACTTTTCTCTTTGGAACTGCACAGGGTTGGACCATCTGGATTTTTAAACAGCCTCTATATCTCCACTAGATCTCCACTCTTCCAGGCCAAGTAGCACCAGTTTCTAACCCTTTACCAGCTACTCACCTCCCATTAGTCCCTGGCACCTGGGGCTGAATGTGATACAGCAGCTCTGGGCTAGCTGGGGAGGAACTCAGGGCTGACATCTATGATCTAAATGGGACACTGCAAGTGTGGGAGACACTGCAGCAAAAACCTAAGAGCAGACAGCCCCAAAGGCCCATCCCTCCACAGACACACACACACACACACACACACACACACACACACACACACAAAACCGACAAAACTGGCAGAATCAACTCTATTAGAACTCTGGAAAAGAGTCCAAGAAAAGTGAAAGCAAGTGAATGCCAAATAAAGAAAAGGCTGACTTAGAACATTATGGAAATCTGTCAAATGCAAGCTGACCACAAGCTGAGGGACCAGAGACCTCTGAGATCATGCACAAGGAGTACAGTCCTTAACCAAAATGGCTCCTCTCACTGGCTTTGCTGGGAGCTGGGCTAGTGTTTGTGTGTGGTCCACTCTGCTCCTTGCAAATGGCCTAGTGGTAGACCAGGACTCCCAAGCCTGTGCATCCCAGTTCATGCATTGAATCTAATGGCTAGATATTATATTACACCCATTACATTCCCTTTTATTTATTAAGCCACAAGGCTCCTGTCTTTCAAAATCTTTTGAAGTTTTCATTTTATTATCCAGCTCATAAGCTATCTTGTCCATATTTGTGTTTTCTGTAATTTCCAAAGCATTTTGCTTATGTCTTCCTTAAAATTATAGATTAAAAATTATCAAACAGGACTGGGTCAATAACGAGCCCCAGGCACATCATGCAAGGCCTCTGTTCCATTAACCCTGGTTCCGTGGGTACATTTATCCATCAACTACAACCCACCCAAGATCTAACACCCTAGAAGGTTGTAATCAGAAAGTAAAATTAGTTTATTTTTGCTTGACTTAACTGTTTAAAAATCTACTCCAGAATTTTGCTTAAAATTGACTTGAGAGGTTTTTTTAGTTTCTTTAATTTCTCTTTCTCCCCTCTTAGAAAACTGAGCCAGTCCTCCAGGCCCTCTCTTCTAGGAAGTCTGTGGGTTTGCTGAAAGTCCAGTCTGCAGGCAGAAGCTCCTCAGCACCAAAGGAGCTGTAGCATGAGAGCACAAGCCCTCCCCCCATGGTGATTAAATCATAGAGAAGTGAGAGACTCTGGCTGGCTGGAGAAATGAGCAATGCAGGTCCTTCTCCTGGATGGGAAAAGGAAGAGACTAAGGAGGGGGGGATGCTCATCCCTCCTCCCCTATGTGTCCCGGTCATACCCGTCCCACAAGACCCTGCTCACTCAACACCCCTCACTCACTTCTCCAGCCATAAGGGATCTTTCACTTGTGAAAGAACTTTCATAATATGTTCTCTGTATTTCTATTAGAGCACAGTGAACTCTCTACCTTGTGTTGAAAGCTCAGGTCATATTCAAAGGAAGACTGCATTGAGAGACTGGGCTCAAGTCCAAACTCTGCCACTTACCAGCTTTTAGTCTCTGTAAACTTCAGCCTCTTTATGTCTAAAATGGGAATACCATTCGTTCCTGTTGTATAGAATTACCATAGGATTAAATGAGATAACCCTTTTTAACAAGTACTTGACACTTAGAATTCACATTGTCTTTCCTCTTATAAACTTGGTGTGGAACTCCCAGAAACTACCCAACCACCTTGAATAGATATGATGGCTGGGGCTGGGGCATCATTTTGTAACCATGCAGCAACAAGCATGAGGAGAAGACCAAAAGAATTATGGTCAATAGTTATCACTGAACCCCTGAATCAAAGTCACAGCTTAATGTGAGAAAAACATTATTTGTTAAAAGATTCTAAACCAGTTTTTCTGCTACTTGCAGTCACTCTTTTAACCAGCCTGCTCTAACTCAAGCCACTAACTAGATATGATTTGTCTTAAGTCCACTTAAGAAAGTCAGAAGTTTGTAGTGCATATGTGGGGAATATGTGTCGTGTGTGTGTGTGTGTGTGTGTGTACTCAGGTGCCTGCAGGAACATTCAAACCGTTTGTTCACAAGCCAATTCCGTGCCTCATTACTGGGTAAGATCACTCAAGAGTCTTCTGCTTTGCATATGGAGGTAGCAGGCAGCAGGTGTTTCTGGCAGGGCAGTTGTGTGATGGGGGTCTTCCATGTGCTCCTTTCCTAAGCTGAAAGGAAGCTCCTTGCTGGCTGAAGGAGAGGCCACAGCAAAGGCCAGTGGTGCAGGTGTAGGCTCCACAGTGTCAAGATGCCCTGGGCACACCTGAAGAAGGAAAGGAAAACCCAGGTATGGGGCAGTTGGTGAGGGAGAGAACCAGGAAATACTCAAAGATTCAACATGTAATTTGAAGCAGGATCAAAAGCCTGGGGAGTGGGTGGCTCCTGCTCACCTTCCCCAGCCCCTAGGGATATACAAGCACAGTTGGAAAACCTCCAGGTCTTACTCAGAACTTGGGGAACCAACAAACACAGTGGAGGGGAGGGATATGACAGTGTGGTCCCAGGAGAAGGGCACAGCTGGCTCTCAGGCTGGCATGGAGGTTGGTGGGAGCTGCAGACTCTGGCAGATGGACTAGTTGGGAAAGTGGCTGCCAGTATAGATGGGCAGGGTGACCGGAGAAAGTGGCTCCCTTCCTGTCGTCCTCCTGTCCTGAGATGGCAGGACCCAGCACTCCAACCCATCTGCCTGCCCTCCCTCTCCCAGTACAGGCTGGCACAGGGGCATTGTGGGGGGGGGGGGGCTGTGGGGAGGAGGGAGCTGGCAGGGGCTCTTGTCTGCACAGGTGGTCACCCTGAGGCAGACAAATGCAAGAGGCTGCCAACACCCTTCCCCCACACCATCCCAGCACCCGGGATCTGAAAGCTTCTAGATTTTTCCCCCAGGGATGTGAGAGCAGTCTTGCAATTGTTTAGGTACACAAGAGAGGGCAGTGTAAATGAGGGTTTGCTCCCCAGGAAGGTGGTGTGAAGCTGGACAACCCCCAGGTCCAGAGCCTCACCTTCTCCCAGCTTTTGTTAACTCATCTGCAAGCGGGTCAGATACCTCCAGCTGAATAGAGGTTGTGGGGCAGCAGTGGGAGGGCCTCATGGAACTTTCCAGAGTGTGGGAAACCTTTTGTTTTGATGTGGGTGGTTTTACCTAAGTACATACATATGTAAAAGTTCATCCAGCTATACATGTAAGATTATACGCTTCACTACATGTTCAAATAAGGCCCTGCCTTAGAAATTAGTGGGACAGTCTGCCTCTGGTATGGTCTAACCTAAGTGGCCCAGGGCAAGTGTCCTCCAAAGACATTTACTCCACCCCATTCCCTCTCTCATTGGTGCTGAAAACTCTGTTACAAATGATTGCCTTGGGTTTAAAGCTCTGCCTTTAATCAGTACAGCAGAAAGAGCTACCTGTTTCCTTACCTCATCTGCACCTCACAGGGGAAATAGGGCTGGAGAGAGAGAACTGAATGTACACTTTTCCCACATCTTATCTCTGCCCAAAGCAGACTGTGTGTGAAGAGTTTTGCTCCTCCCTCTGGGAAAGAGAAAGGAACAGATGAAGCAAGCCCCCTGCCCAGCCCCCAACAGGCCAGGACCTCAGGGAACTGAGGGCAGGGGGACCAGGTCAAGGGGATGACAATAGGGGTTCTGGTGCCCTAACAAGGGAGGGGAGGCAGGCTCAAAGACAGCCACATGGCCAGCTGGCCCCTGCTGCTGGGTGTATATATACTTCCAGTCTGAGCTGCCCCCTGTTTGATTCAACCAAGAGGAAACCAGCCCAAGAGCTCACCAAATCTCAACCTGTGGGCACCTAGGGTAAGTCAGCCATCCATATTTTGAGAATGTGGATTAACTACTTTTTAATATGTCAAATTATCTCCCCCCAACATAATAAGAGTTGTATCCTTAGTGGAAAATTCATAATATCCAACATAACTATGAATTGAGCAATATTTTAAAATTATTTTGCATTTACCAGTCATAGCAATACCTACTTGTGTTGGAAAAATCATTCTACATAAGTGTGCAAGGCAAATGGCTTCAGTCTACAGCTACCCCCAGTGCTTCCCTGCTCTCACTGTCCAGCGGGGGGCCACAGGCTCCACAAAAATCCACCAAAACAGCAAATGCACACCTGACCAGGATAAGAAAGACCACTGGAAGAGAGGGAAAACCAGCAATGACAAATGATGTAAAGCAAACTTCCTTGTGTGGAACGAGCCACTTGGCTTTCCCTTGGCATATATTTTTACAAACATACCCAGAATTTTCCAGAAATGTTGCTTTAAGGGAAGATTCAGCCTAGGCTCAAGGAACCCTTTTGTGCACAAGTACACACACCCCAACAGACATTGCACCACTCTCAGGGTCCCCAGAGCCTTGACCTTTACATCCTCTAGGCTCAATGTTCCTATAGGGCATCTGCCTCACCTGGAACCCAGAGGGGAAATACCAGGCACCCAGGGAAGCCCAACTCAAGTTATGCCTCGTTCCTAGTAAAGCAGTGGTGCTGGGCAGACCCCAGGGGGGATGACCATGGTCAGGGAAGCTGGGCTGGAGTCCTGTGACTTGGGGCCTGGGCCCCAACTTGGCAGGCCTCAGTTTCCTCCTCTGTGACATGAGGCCATAGAACTGGTGGTCTCTAAGATCACAACTGTGGTTCCCTGTTTTTACTATTTCAAAGCAGATAAGAAGAATCTCACCAATATCCCTAGAATGCCAAGGAAATTAAGGAAGCACCGAAGAAATGAGCTCAAAGTTCAGAGGGAATGTGTGTTAGCAACTTTCCCTTAATGCAGGCTTGCAGGCAACAGCCGGGAAGGCTGCTGAGCCCTCAGCTCTGGGGAGAGAGCAATGGGCCCCGGACAAGGCCCCAGAATGTCTTTGAGGACTTGAAGATGTTGACAACTACTGTCCACATCACAGCCAAAAAGAGAGCCTACCCTCAAGATACATCTATATGTAAAAGAAGCCTCTTCATTTTGTGTGTATGTATATATATAAACATACATGTGTAAAAGAAGGAGAAAATAGGTTTCTTTATACCAAGTTCTTTGTACAAATGGAGAAAGTTTGAAAATCTGCCTACTGGAAGGATGCCCTCTAGCCTAAAAAAATATACCATTATTGACTTCCTTGGGGTGCCAGAACTATGAATAGTTCTTTTCTACCTCTTGGCTCCTTCCAAATTTTGTACAATGAGCATATGAATTAACTAGGGGTGCAAATGTTATATTTCCAATTGAACTTGTAATCTCAGAGAAATTCATAAAGCATAAGAAAGTAGTTAAAGGCCCAAAAGAAAAACCATCCCCAGTGACACATGAGGGAAAATGAGGCCCAGAGAGGCAGATGGGTCTTCTTGGGACTGGCATCTCATCCTTGATCTCTGCACATTTGCTCATTGAAGCAAGCCCAGGGAGAGCAGTTTGCACTCAGGGGAACAGCCCGACCCCACTACTTCCTGGCACGAAGACTAACTCACTGAATCTTTATAATTTAGAAAATGGAGCCTAGTTTAGTCACAAGGTTCTCAAGTGCAAGTAAGGGTGAGAGGAAAACAGGCTTGCCCAAGTACAGGCTGGGCTGTAAAGATGCCCAGGCACCTGTGTCCATCTAGTTCTCTCCTGCAGGAGCTCATTTAGTAAAGTGAGGAAACCATGGTACATGGAAGCTGGGTCAACATTCAGTTAAGATTTTTGCTTATGCCAAAGGCATTTATTCACCATGTAATCAATTCAAGGTGGAGCTAGACACATGTCTCCAGGAGACCCTGCCAAGGCGACAGGTGTATTCAGTTACTGACAGCTCAGTTTCATATATTTCTACACTTTCAGCTTCTAGATAAATGTATCAAGTTCTCCATTTTTAATCAGCTGTGACTGCAAAATATTCTAGGAATTTGGTCAGTGTGCCTCAAGAAGACATGTTATAAAGATGTCTAACTCCAGGTTGGAAATGGAATTCTCATTAGATGAGGCAGAGCTGGTCTGAAAAGGCAGCACCTGGGAGCCCGTGGTACTAGGGTCAGTTCTGACATCAGGCTTGTGGGACAGCAGAATGCCACCCTGTCATCCCCTGTCCCTCTGGGGTGCTGGGGCTCTTGTCCCCCTCCCCTTCCCTACATTCCAGGCTTGAAGCCATAAATACATTTCCCAAGGGCCCTCGGTGCAGTGCAGGCTCTACCAACAAGACACACTGCCATCAAGTGTGGGTTGCTCCGGGAACAGAGGCTCTCATCCTGTGGCATGGTAGCTGATGAGCAAGTTCAGCAGAGAAGGTGTTTGTGGTGCTGGGTCTCACTTCCTAGCACCAGAGGACACATGGTTGCAGCCGTGGTTGGCAGGGGCCTACAGCTTCCTGATCCCTGGAGAACAACCCTACTGTCTGACTTTAATCCTAATAGTTGGGTCAGTGGGCATGTAGCTTTCCGGTCTCTAGGACATCTGGCAAATTTTCAGGCCCCTAATTCCTTGGAACAGTAGAGTGGCTTCTGTTTCCTGAACTACATCTTGATTGAAACCTGCTCACAGTTCTGAGCTGTGGATGAGGGTGTCTTAACTCCCTTCCCACACTTTGGAACAAGGAAGCCCATGGCTCCTTTGTCTGCAGTGTGCATCTCCTATTTCCCCCCCTCTACCTGCCACTGTGTGCCTCATATCTCTGACTACTTGCATGCCTCTGTGTTCTGCTTGTCTCCCTCCTCCACCCTCCCAGCTATGAAGGCAGCTTTCTGCTCCCAGCCGTCTGTGTTCACTGTGCTGGCAGCAGAAGCAAAAGTGACCCCGAATGAGACCAGACTTTCTCTGGGTCCTGCTTCAGACTATTCCCCTTGGCTTCCTGAGACATCACCCCTTTCACCTCCTGGAACACTGCCTTAGGGAAGGACCCTGCTTCTCTTTCCCTCCCCTCCCCCACCCCAATCAGTTCCACCCTTCTGACTCTGCAAAAGCCCTAAGTATTTATCATAATTACCCAGGCTATAAAAAGGATCGGCAGCACATCCTGATAGGATGCTCCTGTTCTGACAGGTCAGTGAGCACCAGCATCATGGCACAACCCGGAGCCAGAATTGCCTGTGTTTAATGAACCGCATCACAGAAATGGTGAGGTGAGAGCAGAATAATGGAGGCCCTGGGAGAGAGCAGGGCAAGGAAGACCAGCTTGGGACAGAATCGGTAAATAAGCACTACATTTATGCAAATATCTCAGGCCAGCTGCATAATCTCCTCTGTGCTTTTCAGGGATCTATAAATATCTTAGGAAAATGAGACAAAAACATGAGCTTCCCTATGTCACTTTCCTAAAGGCTGTGAGGCACTGTTCCCAGGGTAAATTCACTGCCCTGGGGAGGGACCCTGAGAGGGAGGACAGTAAGGGCCCAGAGGGCTCATGGGGCTCTTTGTTGATGAGTACTCCCCACCCCTGATGCTCCCACCTGCCAGGCAGCACTGTGGGCAAAAACAGGCCTCACTACCTCTGCCACCAGCACATAGGCAAGCCATGGCTTCCCGGCCACCACCCAGTGACCCTCTAACCACTGGGACTCCAAAGTGTCTCCAGTTTAAGCCTGGGTAGAAAATTCTCTTCCTTGCACAGCACAGCACAGCCCCTCTACACTGCAGAGCCCTCTCCTTGCATACAAGCATTTGATATACATAGTGAGTAACTGCTGACATAGATCATCATCTTCTTCCTTGAAAAGCTGTTGAGGACCTAGTTGGAGGAAGGCTAGAGAACAGGCATACAGCCGGACAGCCCCAGGTGTGAGGGCACGCAGAGGATGCAGTAACCTCTCAAGGCCAGCATGGAGAGATGCAGGTGTCTGTTCTCAAGTCCCATTTGGGGCTTAGAAGGAATTCATCAGTGAGAACTGAGCAACTAATAGGAGACTTTGAAGAGACCTCAACTTCCCTCATGGTGGACTGGCCACTGATGACCAAGGCCCACCACTGAAGGGGGCTCTTCCACAAAGTCTAGAAGCGATATGCCTTGTAGGGGTCTGAAGGTGGCTTTGCCTTCGACTCTGCCATCTGCTCATGGCTCTCTGGTACATTATCATTATTGGGTGGCGATTCTCCTACCACAAATGTCAGAGTCAAGGTCGTTATTGTCATCCATCACTAAGAACCATTAGAAACAATTTGAAGTATCACACTGTCATTTATATCACTGAAAATACGGAAATGCAATTTCTCCTTACATAATTCATACAGCACCATAGATCAAGTTAATAAACATGCTGACCCCTTTCTTGAAAAATAAATGGCTCTAGTTTCAAGTATTAAAGCGGTAGATTTATGGGGGACACTGATGGTGGATTTAAGAGGACTAATTAGGTCATATCATACATAATCATGGTCTCTGAAACGAACACTGTAGGAACAGAAATTGACATCTGCAAATGTATTTCCTGAAACTATGGGAACCCTAGGTATTCAAAAACTCATTTCAGAAGATAACTGGGTAATAGCAAAGACACATGAGGATATGCTTGATTTTTAATCAAAGATGAGAAATAGATTAAGCCCAAGAGACTGAATGACAGGAACACAGCAATTTTCTCTTTTCTTCTCCTCAGGCTCTTCCCTCCTACAAGTGACTTTTAAGGATACTATTGAGCTCTATTAACCATCTATAGCCTGACTGTAAGTCTTCCCTTTGGTTGGACCCCAGAGGGCCACACAATATGCTTCTTGGGAATATTCACTTATTTTATCCAAAGGATATTTAATGAGCACCTATTGTGTGCCAGGCATCGTGTCTGGCATAGTAGAGGGTTGCAGGACACCTGTGTTGAACAAGACATTCGCCTTCATGGGACTTAGAGACCAAAAGAACAAATTATTCTGAGAACCAATTATCTTTAAACTCTGCACCTAAGAATGAAGCATCCTAAACCCTCCCAACTTATACAAAACAGCACAGATGGCTTAACCTGGCTGAAGAGTCAGTGCAGAGGCTGGTCAACAAATGTTATCACCCAGGAGAATTCTTTAAGCTCTGCCTATAGGGTAGGAAGAAGAAATATGAAGAATAGAAGCCAAGGCCCCACTTTCAAAGAGTCTACCATTGAGCAACTTGGGAGCAAAACCATAAGAAATAAATAATCACAACAGATGGTACTAGAGCAGTCACAAGGATTACTGCAAAGGCATGAAGAATACTAGGAGGACTCTTAAGAAAATTAAAAGGCAATATATGAACTGGAACAACTGTCCTTATTTCAATAATAATAAAATAAGCAACCCAATCCTTAAAAATGGGAAAAAGGTTTGAATAGACACTACACAAAAGAACATATATGAATGGCTAATAAGCCCATGAAAAGATTCTGAGTCTCATTAGCCACTGTGGAAATGCAAATTAAAACCACCATGAGATACCATTTCACACTCACTGACAGGGTCAATACTGAAAAGACTGACCGTACCAAGTGTCATAGGTTTCTAGGGAAAATGCAAAATGGGAAAAGTGCTCTGAAAAAGAGTTCAGCAGTATTATGTTCAATTAAATATATATCCATTCTATGAACAAGCAATTCTATTTATCCAATAGAAAAGAAAACATCTGTCCACTTATAACCTGATAAAAAAGAATTTTCATGCATAGCAGCTTTACTCATAATAGCAAGAAGCTGGAAATCACTCAGAGGTCCACCAACAGGTGAACACCTGTTGATCACATGAGGGTATGTATATTCAGCAGAGGACTACTTAGCAATGAAAAGAAATACTGACACGACTGTGTATTCCATGTGTATGACATTCTAGCTTCTTGTGATAGAAGCTGGAGCAATGGGTGCCTACAGGGGTTGGGGAGGGCCTAGGAAGGGGCAGGAGGGAACACACTGGGTGATGGAAGTGTTCCATGTCTTGACTGGAGTGGAAGTTACACAGGTGTGTGTATTTATCCAAACTCATCCAGCCAAACTCTTAAGATCTGTGTGTTTTATTTTATGTAAATTATACTCAGTTGAAAAAGGAGGATGTTAAGGATGACAGGGAGTGGGCAAGTCTGCATAGAAGCCCAGTATCCCCTGGGGAGAGGAGGGAGGAGCAACTTCTTCCTTTTGAAGTTTCAACTTGAGTAGACATTTCTCATAGACTGTCTCCGTTAAGAGCAATGGCAGGAGAAGAGGCAAAGGACCTCCAGAAAGGAGGGAAGGGGGTGTCTGCCCTGGTGATCCTGGCATGACCCCAAACTCAGAGAGGAGGAGAAGCTGATTTGGGGCAGGGCACAAAAGTCTGACCTCTGGGTACATGAGGGTCCACCAGGCTGGATGTGCTGAGATCCCTGCTGGGGCTCTGCTGGGGATACTTGGAACCATGAGAAAAATCAGGGTGACTGGGAAGAAGAAAGGGTTCCCAAATGTCCATCTTAGGTTGGCTCTGAAATAGAATGATGGTTGACTCCATGACAGAAGTAAAGAATTGTTTTGTGCAATCTAGGAGTTAATCAGATAGTCTTCTTCTAGTATAACCCTTGACCAATACACCCCTGCTTTCCAAATGGATTCTTGCATACTACACTTATGTATTATTTATTTAAATATGACTGAAATGGATTTAGTATCTATTACGTGCCAGGCTCTGTGCTGGGCACTGAGATCCTGCAGTGAGCATAATAGATGAATCCTTGCACTAATGATGGGAGATAAATGAAGTAGCTAAAGTCTCAGGTGGAGATAAGGGACAAGGAAGAAAATGAAGCAAGGTGTAAGAAGGGAACTATGGATTACAGTGTATAAAGTGGGTCAAGGAAAGCTTCCTGTAAGATGGCATGGAGCAGTCATCCCAGGGAGCAAACATGTCAGGCTGGGGTGAGTGTGCACATGCTGTTTGAAGTGACAGAAGTGGAATGGAGCAGGATGGGTAAAGTGCAGCACAGGTGGCCAGGTGAAGGGCCATGGGACTGATGCTGAGTGTGGTGGGGATGCCATTCATTCTGACCCAAGGAGTGAATAAAGCTGATCCTGTAAGTTATGCTCTGCCTGCTGTTTCAACAGCAAACCGTAGGAAGGTAGGATGCTTCTCACTTTGGGGAATTTTCACTTCCTGACTGCCTGTCAGCAGCAAGTCCTTCCCCCAAGAGCAGCAGACCCACGAGGGCATGGCTATTCTCCCTGTCCCTTTCTGCAAGCACTGACCTGAGTCAGCGTCCACAGCTGGGTGCTCAGCATGAACAAGCATACAAGTGTTGGGACCTGCCCCCACAGCCCAGAATTTTCCATCACTTCTAAAGCAGACAGTAGTTTCTGAGCAGCAATTTCTGGTCCAGTCCATGAGTGGGAGCCCACACCTTGAGGTTGCACTTCATGAGGCAGAGGAGCAACTAGGACCCCAGCCCAGGGCAACTCTTGGCACAGTGGAAACTACCAGACTGCCTGGGGATGTCCCCAGCGCTGACGCCAGGGTGCCTTATGGGATCACCTGGGTTGTGCCCAGGGACAGTCAGGGCCTACAGCAGGGGAGTGAGCACAGACTTAACCACCAGCATGTTCTGGTTGAGAAAACTCTAATGAGCTTATTCCCGTTAGCTTTCTGCTACTTAGAATGAGCATTAAATGAAATATTTCACCAAGAACCTAGAGAAAACCTGGGGGAAACTGGTACTCTAGGGCCATCAGCAAACAGCACAATGGATGAAAGGTGCGTCTTTGTTACCTTTGTTACCTAGTCCCAGTTTTCTGGGGCCAGGTGACCAACCAGACACCCAGCCGAGCTGAGGAGGCCTCTCCTCCCTGCCCCACCCCATTTCCTGTTGGTACAGTTACAGATAAGCACCTGTAAGAAGCTGCACTCAGTTCTGTTGCCTGTGGGCACAGAAACTACAAGGAAGCTAAAACAAGCACATCAAAATGCCTTTTAAAAAGTTGGGGAATGTATGTGTTTTAACATTTTTGTCCCAGAAACACTTAGAATTAAGAATTGGTTTGTTTGCTGCTTTAGAAAATCAAACTATATGAAGTCAAAGCTTACTTCAAAAAAGAAAACTTGTGATTTCCCAAAATTATAAATACATTAATATGTTGAACCCTTGCTTAAGGCACTGATATAAACTGTGAATTAAACTTAAGTTTGCAGGACTGACATTTCTTAGGAAACTGGAGAATTCCTGGAGCATCAGAAAACCAATGTTAGCCATTACTATTAAAATTTGTGATTACTTTTGGTGATTAAGTGTCAAGACTGAAACAAACAAGAAAAGAATAAACACTCATTTAATTCAATTATTTACGTATTCAGTTGCCATTTATCAAGCACTTACTATTTGACAAGTGCCCCAAAGCTTCTGGAAAGATTAAGGACTTGCACAATCGGTTAGAAAGTGGCTTGGACTGGAAATGAACCCTAGCCTTCAACCAGCAATGGAATCCTGAGCCTGGAGGACCCCCTCCTTGGGATGCTAAAAATGTTAAATAATAATCAGGCTAGGGCAGTAACTGAGCCTCACATTAACCAACTTGGTCCAGTGAGAACCATTCACAAAGCATTTCACCCTGAAGTTTGTCTGTATCTTCTTGAGCTGTACTGAAACAATCCAGAAATTTCAGTTTCAAAAAATAATAATAATTTAGAAAATCACATAGTTTTCTTGAGCAACAATAATGAAACCAAAGGATGTTGGTGACTTCACTGTTTTTTTTTAATTTGAAAAAAACACATTCTTTCATATAACTTACCCCTCTCTCTGTCTCTTGTGTTATGCTTTCTTAAGGGTGATATACCAGATATTGGTTTGACCCAAGGAAAAATTTTAAAACAAACCTACTGCATACTTTTTTTGGCACACTATGTAGCTCTCTAGTATAGCTTGAATACCGGAATGAGTTCTGATGCATCTTAAGCAGGCACAGGGATGTGGAGAAATTCTCCTCTGGGACAAAAACTGTTTTTATTGGATAAATATTTTGACCAACTGTTTGGGACCTTGATGGGGAAGAGGGCAGATATTTGACAGGGAAATAGAAGGCATTGCAGAGCCCAAGTCTTTGTGAACAAACAAGAGCCATTATCATTTTTGAATTAATGTGGAAACTGTTCTCTTACCAAAACCCAGGATGAGACTTCTTGTAAGGGCAGACAAGAAAGATGCAAAACAACTGTTTTGTAAATTTGGCAAAAGCAGTAGCCAGCTTTTGCCAAATTGTACAGTTTCAGAGCAGACAGAACTAAGACACAAACCAAATAAGTAAAGAGACACCACCCCCAGCAGGCCTTTTGCAGAGAGAGGGTAGGCAGAATTAATCTTCTTAGAGCCTATGCTGTTGAAAACAGATAGTTACAGAAATTTGTTAAGATGTTCTATTTTAAGTCCTCCTATTGAGCAACTGGAGACAGAGAAACTGAAAGTTATCTCTGCAATTGGTGTGGAAAGTCCTGATACAACAAAGCAAGAATCCCACAGCAGATGGCATGGAATAAAAGCAGAGTGAGGTACACAGGAGACAGACGACAGGAAAACCAGGGCAGGGAAAATGTGATTTACTCATACCTGGCTAAATTAATTGTATGCTGTCTAGTAAGAAGGGATGGGGAGTTAATTCCAAAACTAAACTATATCTGATTCATAGAAATTATACGTTTATACAAACTATATACATCCTAAGAATGCTGTAAACTGTATATTGTCTCCTTTACAGTGTAGATTCAATTCTTTATAGCTAATTTTTTGTCTTTCAAAAAAATTTAAGAACTTCAAACATTTTCTAGTATTCTAAAAAGACATATTGAGTGCAAAAGACTCATTGAACTCAAATGGTAATTATAATCAAAGATTAGGTGTCTAGAGAGGGACTATCAGATATACAGCCCCTTAAAAACCTTAAAATCCTTGGGAATGCAAGCTGATGCAGCCACTCTGGAAAACAGGATGGAGGTTCCTCAAAAAACTAAAAATAGAACTACCCTACGACTCAGCAATTGCACTACTAAGCATTTATCCACAGGATACAGGTGCGCTGTTTTGAAGGGACACATGCACCCCCATGTTTATAGCAGCACTGTCAGCAATAGCCAAAGTATGGAAAAGGCCCAAATGTCCATCGAAGGATGAATGGATAAAGAAGATGTGGTATATATATACAATGGAGTATTACTCGGCAATCAAAAAGAATGAAATCTTGCCATTTGTAACTACACTGATGGAACTGGAGGGTATTATGCTAAGTGAAATTAGTCGGAGAAAGACAAAAATCATATGACTTCACTCATATGAGGACTTTAGTAGACAAAACAGATGAACATAAGGGAAGGGAAACAAAAATAATATAAAAACAGGGAGGGGGACAAAACAAAAGAGACTCATAAACATGGAGAACAAACTGAGGGTTACAGGAGGGGTTGTGGGAGGGGGAATGGGCTAAATGGGTAAGGGGCATTAAGGAATCTACTCCTGAAACCGTTGTTTCAGTATATACTAACTAATTTGGATGTAAATTTTAAAAACTAAAAAATAAAATTTAAAAAAAACCTTAAAATCTCAGGTTTTAAGCAATGGGTGTACAGCCCATAATAGTGTTGTCAAAGAAAAATATAATGTGAGCCATGTATGTGCATTAACAAGATAAAAAGTAAAACAAACAAAAAAAAACAATGTAAAATTTAAAAGATAAAAAGGGTGTGCCTGGTTGGCTCAGTCGGTTGAGCATCCAACTTGGCTCAGGTCATGATCTCACGGTCTGTGAGTTTGAGCCCCATGACAGGCTCTGTGCTGACAGCTCAGGGCCTGGGGCCTGCTTCGTATTCTGTGTCTCCCTCTCTCTGACCCACCCCTGCTTGCGCTCTCTCTCTGTCTCTCAAAAATGAACAAACATTAAAAAATATATATAAAAGATAAAAAGAAATAGGTAAAATTAATTTTAATATGTTTTATTTAATTCAATATATCCAAAATATTATTTCAACATGTAATCAATTGTAAAAACAATTGAGATATGTTACAATTTTTTAATATTCTGAAATCCAGTCCATATCTTGTATTTACAGTACATCTCAGTTTAGACTAGCCATATTGCAAGGTCCCAAGAGCCACCATGGCTAGTAGCTGTAGATCAGACCACCCAGGTGCATAGCATGCTCACACACACACACACACACACGTTGAATAGAGAACAGAGGAGAAAAAACACTATGATCAAAGTGTGTTGGGGGCGCCTGGGTGGCTTGGTCGGTTAAGCATCCGACTTCGGCTCAGGTCATGATCTCACGGTCCGTGAGTTCAAGCCCCGCATCGGGCAATGTGCTGACAGCTCAGAGCCTGGAACCTGTTTCAGATTCTGTGTCTCCCTCTCTCTCTGCCCCTCCCCTGTTCGTGCTCTGTCTCTCTCTGTCTCAAAAATAAATAAACGTTAAAAAAATTTTTTTAAATGTTTTAAAAAAGTGTGTTGGTCGGCACTGATGCTGTTGGTTTTATTGTTTAACATGAAGCATAGCTCCAAAGAGGGAAAAGCTAAATTTCTTATGATGTTTTTCTGGCAACAGTTTTGCACTGGCATGATCCATAGATTTTATTTAAAGCTCTTTAAATTCCCATGTTCCATAAAATCTTAACCAAAAAGGAAAGCAATTTGTCAAAAGTGAGGGACTAACTTGAGTGCCTGCATAATAAGTGTCCCATGTCCCTTGATAGAAATAAATATGGACAGCAGTTTATTCCGATCATAGGTCTTATTAAATCAAAAAGGAAGAGTTTCTCAGCTACATCTCTATTCTCAGATACCAAGAGAAGTACCCACCTAAAATAAAACTGGCCTGCAGGTGTATTAACAACCCCCAGAGGGATTCTTCAGATGCAGCGAGGAGGTCGTCTCTTGGAGAGGTTTCTCTAAACAGGACAAGCAAAGAAAAGCTCGCTGTGAATGATCTATGGACCCAAAGGAGACAATTGGCAGTATAAGAAAAACATACACTAAAAATACACCTAAGCACACCTCCCAGAAGCATGCTCAACAAAACAGTGCTAGGGAGAAAATGGTGAGTGAGGAACAACAGGAGGGACAAAAAGGAGGCTAGTCTCAAACCGCAAAGAAAGATGGCATCTGTGCTTGGCTTGCTGTCAATTCTGGGAGTGTCCGCGGCCTGCACAGGCTCCTGTGTTCCAGCCACTCCAGCATGAGCTCAGGGAGGAAAGACATTCCTGCTCCCCATGTAGTTAAAAACACCTTTGTTTGAAATCCTTGCCTTCTGGGTACTTCAGGAAAAGCTTTTCTTTCTTTTCCATCTTATTCCCAAAGAGCACATTTAATACTGTAAACATAATGAGTCTCTAAAGAGGAGATAAAGGGAAAACTGTGAACGATCCAAAAATGAGAACCATCATACCAATCTGGTAATGCCATTTCTTTTAAACCAAAGAAACAAAATGTTCAGTTTTTTTGGTTCATTCGCTCTCTTTGGCAGTGTTTTCAAGGTCCAGAAACAAGAACATATTACGCATAAGATGGGCCTCTTGCTCCTGCTTCCCACAAGGAAAGTTAAGGTATGGGATGATTTAGCAGGAAGCTGTCGGGGACTATAGAGATGTCTACAGAATACAGAACAGCATCCTCCAAAGAGTCACACTCCAAAAAGTATTGGTTTCACTTTCTATAGTAATTAAAAGAAAAATGGAAGAGGAATATAAATGGTCTCAAAAGAGCAGACACTGGAGGCTTCGTGTGAATTTCCTGCAATTCAATTACCATGATGGAAACTCTGTGCAGGCCTTTTGTTGTTGTGCCCGAGGAAGGTCAGTGGGCTGCATTTCAGGGTCTCAGCTGCTGTTTTATGACAAATATAATGTACATGAAGACTTGGGGCCCCATGTGTCTGCAGCTGCTGTGAGCTAATTTTCCAGGATAGCGTCAAATAATTGCCAATGATGATTAAATTTAGTGTCCCCATGATATTATAAGTTATGCCTTTTGGGAAAGAGTCTGAGCCTAATATTTAATACCAAAGATATGATTAAGCACTGAAAAGTAAATAAATAAATCATGCCTAGCAAGGAAGAGCAAAATTATTCAGATACAGCTATTATATTTGCAGACAAAATTAATGGCTCAAATACTTAGAAAAATTAGATTACACAGAATTTGTAAATATTCTTTATCAATGTTTTTTTTCTCCATGTGACTTCCCCAATATTCAGAGATCTGAAAATTTCTCTTGCACGTCAGTGAGTTTTGAATGCTAGTGAGGATAATGCTGTGTCCTCAAAAATAATGACAGGAGAGGTGGGCAAACTTATGGTACAACTCATATGTCCACTGCCAGGACTAAATTCTGGGTGGACAGGGTGGACAATGGCCAGCACCATGTGCTGGGAGGCTCCCTTCAGCTGTGGTGGAGAATCTGTTTGCAGCCCTGCCCTGAGCTAGCTGTGTGATTTGGGATGAAGATTTTATTTGTTCCTGTTGTTCATTCTTTGAGTCCGCTATGCCTCAGATTCTTTGTAATCTGGAGACAATCGTGCCCATCCCACAAAGTTACTGGGACAGATCTCCCCTTGTGGGAACTTAATGGTAGAGTACACCTCGTTCCTTTTTTTTTTAATGTTTATTTATTTTTGAGAGAGAGAGAGATACGAGTTCAAGCAGGGGAGGGGCAGAGAGAGGGGGAAACAATATCTGAAGCAGCCTCCAGACTTTGAGCTGTTAGAACAGAGCCCAAAGTGGGGCTTGAACTCACAAACCATGAGATCATGACCTGAGCCAAAGTCAGGCAACCAACTGAGCCACCCACATGCCTTTTACCTCACTAGGTCATCAGGAGTTCCCCACTAAAATGGAAAAGCCAGTAAATAAAAAGGCCCCTGTAGTCCCCGGAAGGTCACGGAAGAGTTGTTCATTAACTAGTTCCTGATTGTTAGCCCTAAGCATGAATTCATTCTTTAGAACAACCAGTCCCTGGCACAGAAGTGGGGTGCCAGGTCTCTGGCCAAGCACAGGTGGGGACAATGGGGCAGGCAGGGGTGCTGCCTCAAGAATGGCTGGTCTGGGCAGAGCCACAGGAAGGGTGTGAGAATGCTTCAGGCAGAGAGCAGGGATCATGTGGCCTGGGGAGGACCAGGGACATCTGGAGGGGAGATGGGGCACTAGGGTGTCAGACAGGCAATCCCATTGGCCCCAAGCAAGGGGCTGCACACAGGTGTCAAAGACAGTCTTTCTTCACCCCAGGCGCTGCCTTACTCCTTCTTCCCTCTTACCTGCAGTCCACTGGTGGTGTCACTACTGCTCCCAGACCCACCCCCCAACCCCATCCCCATAACAGCCCAGATGGAACTCTGGAGCCATGGCCCAGAGAGACTACCACTTGCTCAGCAAGGAAGGAGTGAAAGAGATGCTGCTTGTCTCTCTCTCATTTAAGTGGACATAGACTTACAGTTTGCACTGTTTTTCTTTGCTTTGGAAAATAAATAGTTGTACATGTTCATAGAATTTTCACCCAATTCAAACACAAATAAAAATAGTAAAAAAATAAAAAATAAAAATCACCTATTATTTCACCGCCAAAACCTAACACCATTTTGGATTTTCTTTCCTGTAACTGTGCTCATCCTATCAGTGGGGATGGAGGTGAAGGTATCCCAGGAGGAAACACTTAAAAATTCCCATTTGACATAGTACACTTGCTTCGGTAGAAAGTGGTGTCTTTCAGGTTCCCCCAAACTCTCTGGAAGTAGTTGTGTCTTCTGTGTTTCCAGGTTTCTTCCTCCTCCTCTGTTTCCAGGCCAAGAGAGTAGAAAGCTAAAAGTCACCATAAACACACCCATGGCAGAGCGTGTATCCAGCAGAAGTCTTCCAGAATGTCAAATGTTGGGAAGGGGAAGGCCCAGACCAGATCAACCCAGACGTCCAGTTCTCCCTCACACTGCCAGACTTCTACCAGTCCCCATTCTCCAGCACCTCCTTTCCAAAGGACCGTGCTTGTACCCCATCCCCGAGAGGGAGCACCCCACTCACGTGGACCATGGCCTACAGGCCTTCAAGGGGCAGGCACTGCTTCTTCCAGAACAGGCTCCCCCAGGGCTTGCAGGAAGAGTCTCTGTTCAGCCCCCAAACTTTGATTCAGGCACGCGACTCCCCTGGGGTCACAACCCTCTCGGCTAATGGGAAAAGGTTGTAGAAAAACAATGAAGCATAAACTGGTTTAATGTTTTCAAAATATCATTCCCATTGGAAATGAAACCGGGTGTGTGGTAACCTTTATTTTAACAATATACTTCAAACATCATCAAGAGACAGCTCTACACCTACCTCCTCTTGCCCCTTCTGCTCCATCCCTGACTACCCTCCTATCCCTTCTTCACCCCTTAAACTCTCCAGATATTTATCACTACATTCCTTCTTGTTCATTCGGGCTTCCTCAGGTATCCCTGAGATTTAGAACAAGACTATCAATCAGAGGCTCACACAAGGGGACTCCCTAACTCCCCCACACTCACACCTTCAAGCATGTTAGCTGGTAACAGAGCAGGGAAATTTTTGGAATAAAAACTGGAGATAGAACCCCCATGGTTTACTCATGGTTTACTGGTTTACTGTATCTAATACAGTAAATCCCTTTCATTTGAAAACGATGGTAGTGTCACTTACTTGTACAAAAGAAAGCACCCTTTTGTACAACTGAAATATTCAGGG
Source organism: Panthera onca (assembly GCF_046562875.1). Lineage (NCBI taxonomy): Eukaryota > Metazoa > Chordata > Mammalia > Carnivora > Felidae > Panthera > Panthera onca. Next base: position 88,655,789 of record NC_138341.1, on the reverse strand, counting down.
ATGATTTTCATTGAAAAAGTAGCAGCTAGTGCTTTGCAGATGTAGACCAGGCCTTAATTGTACTAATAACTCCCAAAAGTGAGTTGAATAGACATGGAGTATGATATACTTCTGTTCTCCAGCCCCTGTCTTCTCTGCCTTCCCATCCCCACCCCCCAACTGGCCCAAATACTTAAAAGCAGGACTTAGAATGGAAAAGATCTGGGGCAACTGGGTAACTCACTGGTTGAGCGTCTAGGTCTTGATTTGGGCTCAGGTCATGATCTCAGGGTTGTGGGCTCCTGTATAGGGCCCTACATCAGCCCAACACTCAGGGTGGCGCCTTCTTGGGATTCTCTCTCTCTCTCTCTCTCTCTCTCTCTCTCTGTCTCCCTCTCCTGCACTCACTCTTGCATGCACTCTCTCTCTCTCAAAAAAAAAGAACTATATGAAACCTCATATGTTATATTCTTCCACTTTATAGTTTAGTGGTGATGTGAAATTTTATCTTAACAAAATGAATCAGATAAAGACAGTCCCATAATACAGTTTTTAATTGAAATTGGTGATTTATCTCATTAATTTTATTTTTAAAAATTTTATTCTAATTAAACAATAATGAGAGGTAACATCATGGGTTTTCTCTTTAATAATTTATTTGGAAATAAAATAATTTTATTTTTTAATACTATGTTTCAAATGATACAAAGGTTCTTAAGGCACAATTCGAATTTTTATTCCTAGAGCTAAAAACCACTTTTGATTTCTCCTTCTTGATTATTCCTCTCACTGATTAGACGGTAAGCTGTGTGAGGATTCTACTCCAAAAATGCCCTCACACACTCTTCACTCGAGGCTTGCCTCTTGGTGCCGTGGCCCTACCCTGGCTGGACTTTCACCACCATTCAACCCTGTGACTGTGATGGTTACCTAACCAGTGGCCCAGCTGCCCCCATCTTTCTAATGACCTCTCTAAAACATTCCAGGGGTTAAGCCCAGGTAAATATTCACTATAGGATGAAATCCAACTTCTTTAGCATAGTGTCTTGGTCTCCTGATAGTCTTCCAACTGTATCAAGAATTCATCAAATTCATCTTCCAGTTTCTGTTTTCTAATGCCAAGCTTCAGGTAATATTTAAATAACTGTGCTTGTGGATGCTTATAAAATACTTTCATGTCATAAAATCATTATCTTCACAGACATGCTCTAATGCAAACATAGGATTTTACTGTAATTCAAAGGTAATCTACAGTAAAGTTTACTCTTGTATTAACTATTGTTTAAAATTTTTGAAAGTTGGCAAAGCAAGTTAACAATGTAAATAAAACTTCAAGAAATAATCGCTTAAATGAATAAATGCCATAAAGTAATTCAGAAACCAAAATTTACATACAAATGACTCACTAATTATAAATCATTCTTGGCTGTTCATTAATTCAGGAAGCCTCCCACATTATCCCTGTCTGGTTAGGCTACCCATTTCCAGGCCTCCTACAGATCCTGTGGGCCAACTTACCTTTGTAGTGGCAGTTCGTAGCTAGGGTCATTTTTAGTCTTCATACAGATTAGAAAAAAGTGACCCTTCTGGGTGGAGAAACCTGCATGGGTGAGTTTGGCCAGATGAGCATGGTCTAAATTCCAGTTTCCACTCACTTCCTTGGCCAAGAGCCCTTGTGGATTTAACATTAGACACAACTGAATGTAGTGGCCTTGCTCCTATCACTGGGTCTGGCTGAGTACAGGTACTTAATAAATATTGGTTGAATTATAATAAAATTATTTTCCTTGATTTTCTTTACTCAGTAACATGCATTTAGTATGTAGACCAAAAAATTTGGGACAGTTATTTTGAACTGATTCCTGATTCTGTATGTATCTTAAGCACTTGTATACATATAAATAACCATGTTTCAAATATATGTGTAATTACCATATACAAATAATAAAACAAATAAACAAAATTCATTTTTAAAGTTTACTAAACATAGTAGAATGTGATCATTTGGTATAGTCATACATTCTAAAAGTAATGTAAATTTATTGACTATGAAAATTGTCATTAGGATTTCTATTTTTAGTAGACTAGGATCAATCTTTCCTCCTGGAACTCTTATAAAAGCTAAATAATCTTTTTAAAAAATCTGTTTGTGGACATCAAAAACTAACAACATAAGCAAGAACTGTAAGGTAAGATCCAAGAAAATGCTGACATCCAGACCAGCAAGCCTAGCCCCTGAAACTAGTCCAGCCTCTTGCCCTAGTGTTGTTGGCAAAAATGGAGATTGGTGAGAGACTGGTGGGTGTTTGTGACAGCCCCCTACCTTCAGGGAGACAAACACGGGAGCCCAGGACTTTCCAAGCATTGGGATCTGGCAAGCCCCTAGAGTTTTGACATGAGGCCCAGCTATAATAAGACTGGAAGCAATCCAGCTTTCACACAGACCACACTACCACTTCATGTCCCCTGGGTGGCTCAGAAACAACTCAGTGCTTGCAGTTGGATCAGGAAAATCTTAGATTGTTAGTGTCCCAGGAGCTTGACAAAAGAAAGAAAAATAAAGCTCTTGGGAAGAAGATAAGGTCAAGGCTGAAATTGTTTCTACCAAAAAACAAACAAACAAAAAAAGTTCAAATACAATGTTCATCATAAAATCTAAAATAACCAGACACAGGAGGGGATATGACATCAAAAACAAGAGACAATAGCGGCTCCTCAGTGGCTCAGTTGGTTAAGCCTCAGATTCTTGGTTTCGACTCAGGTTTCAATCTCACAGTTCGTGAGATGGAGCCACACAGTGGGCTCTGGGCTGACATCATGGAGCCTGCTTGAAATTCTCTCTCTCCTTCTCTCTCTCTTTGCCCCTCCCTCATTCTCTCTCTCTCTCAAAATAACTAAACTTTAAAAAAAATAAGAGATAATAGAAGCATAGAGACTCTATGTATTGAAATATGAAAATAAAACATTAAAATAAACATGAGATAGGGACCCTAGAACTTAAAGTAACTGAAGTCAACATAAATAACTTAAATATAAATAAAAAATTAATGATTGAGTTCAACACAAGAAATGACACCACTGAGAAAAGAATTGGTTAACTGAAGACAGATGAAAAGAAATTATCCATAAAGAAGCATGGATATAAAGAAAAGGGTAGAAAACAAAAACTGTCAAAACAGAAAGGATCATAAAGGATATGGAAGATACAGGATCCAGAAGAACAGGAGAGAAAGAATAAACAGAAACAATACTGGAAGAGATAATACCTGAGAATGTGTTAAAACTGATGGAAGGTGTCAATGCTACATATTCAAGAAGCCCAAATGTGACATACATACAAATACACAATAATAATACAACTGCAGAAAACAAAATCAAAGAGAAAAATTTTAAAACAGCCAGAGACACAAGATAGGTTGTGTTCAATTACTTACAATCAGAAGACTTCTCAACAGAAACTATGAAGTCCAAAATATAACAAAATGATATCTTTTTTTTAATATGAAATTTATTGTCAAATTGGTTTCCATACAACATCCAGTGTTCATCCCAACAGGTGCCCTCCTCAATGCCCATCACCCACTTTCCCCTCCCTCCCACCCCCATTAACCCTTAGTTTATTCTCAGTCTTTAAGAGTCTCTTATAGTTTTCCTCCCTCCCTCTCTAACCTTTTTTCCACTTGCCCTCCCCCATGGTCTTCTGTTAAGTTTCTCAGGATCCACATAAGAGTGAAAACATATGGCATGTGTCTTTCTCTGTATGACTTATTTCACTTAGCATAACACTGTCCAGTTCCATCCACGTTGCTACAAAAGGCCATATTTCATTCTTTCTCATTGCCAAGTAGTATTCCATTGTATATATAAACCACAACTTCTTTAGCCATTCATCAGTTGATGGACATTTAGGCCCTTTCCATAATTTGGCTATTGTTGAAAGTGCTGCTATAAACATTGGGGTACAAGTGCCCTTATGCATCAGCACTTATGATATCTTGAGTGTACTGGGGCAAAGTAACCATCTTCCCAGAGCTCTATTCTCAGAAACTAGACAAAGAAAGATCTTGTTTAATGAAGATAGTTTTCAGCTAATTTTATAACTAGACATGGACATTACAAGAAAGTAAAAGAGCTAATTTCTCTCATGAACATAGATGTAGAAACCTGAAATTATATAGAATCAAACTATATATAAAAACTATATATATAACATAATATTTATACATATTTATATATACATAACATATATACATATACATATATACATATATTTATACATAACATAACTATATATAAAACATAATATTTATTCCATATGCATTTATTCCAGCAATATAGGATTCGTTTAACATTAGAATAACCGTTGTAATTCACAACATCAACAGATTAAAAGAGAACAAATAGACAACTCAATATGCAGAAAATGTATTTGATAAAAGTCAACCTCCATAAACGATATATTAAGAAAAACTCTTAAGCTAGAAACAGAGCATTTCATTCAAATAAAGGGTAACTATACGAAGGTGTACACTGAACATCATACCTAAGAGTGAGATGTGGGAAGTTTTTCTTTTGAAGTAGGGATTAAGACAAGAATGTCCTCTATCAGTGTTTCTTTTCAACACTGTTCTGGAGGTCAGCCAGATAGATCAGTAAAGCCAAAAGAAAAAAGGAAGGAGGGAGGGAAAAAGAGAGGAAGGAGGGAGACTACCATTATCTATGGATGATATCACTGTATAATTTAAAAATGCAAAAGAAGTATAAATAAGCTATTAGGATCAAGAAATGAGGTTAGCAAGATTGCTGGTTATATATAAATCAGTACTTTAAAAATCAATTGCAAATATATATGGAAACAAACGAAAATGAAAATACAACAATCCAAACGCTTTGGGATGCAGCGAAGGCAGTCCTGAGAGGAAAATACATTGCAATCCAAGCCTATCTCAAGAAACAAGAAAAATCCCAAATACAAAATCTAACAGCACACCTAAAGGAAATAGAAGCAGAACAGCAAAGGCAGCCTAAACCCAGCAGAAGAAGAGAAATAATAAAGATCAGAGCAGAAATAAACAATATAGAATCTAAAAAAAACTGTAGAGCAGATCAACGAAACCAAGAGTTGGTTTTTTGAAAAAATAAACAAAATTGACAAACCTCTAGCCAGGCTTCTCAAAAAGAAAAGGGAGATGACCCAAATAGATAAAATCATGAATGAAAATGGAATGATTACAACCAATCCCTCAGAGATACAAACAATTATCAGGGAATACTATGAAAAATTATATGCCAGCAAATTGGACAACCTGGAAGAAATGGACAAATTTCTAAACACCCACACTCTTCCAAAACTCAATCAGGAGGAAATAGAAAGCTTGAACAGACCCATAACCAGCGAAGAAATTGAATCGGTTATCAACAATCTCCCAACAAATAAGAGTCCAGGACCAGATGGCTTCCCAGGGGAGTTCTACCAGACATTTAAAGCAGAGATAATACCTATCCTTCTCAAGCTATTCCAAGAAATAGAAAGGGAAGGAAAACTTCCAGACTCATTCTATGAAGCCAGTATTACTTTGATTCCTAAACCAGACAGAGACCCAGTAAAAAAAGAGAACTACAGGCCAATATCCCGGATGAATATGGATGCAAAAATTCTTAATAAGATACTAGCAAATCGAATTCAACAGCATATAAAAAGAATTCTTCACCATGATCAAGTGGGATTCATTCCTGGGATGCAGGGCTGGTTCAACATTCGCAAATCGATCAACGTGATACATCACATTAACAAAAAAAAAGAGAAGAACCATATGATCCTGTCAATCGATGCAGAAAAGGCCTTTGACAAAATCCAGCACCCTTTCTTAATAAAAACCCTTGAGAAAGTCGGGATAGAAGGAACATACTTAAAGATCATAAAGGCCATTTATGAAAAGCCCACAGCTAACATCATCCTCAATGGGGAAAAACTGAGAGCTTTTTCCCTGAGATCAGGAACACGACAGGGATGCCCACTGTCACCGCTGTTGTTTAATATAGTGCTGGAAGTTCTAGCATCAGCAATCAGACAACAAAAGGAAATCAAAGGCATCCAAATTGGCAAAGATGAAGTCAAGCTTTCGCTTTTTGCAGATGACATGATATTATACATGGAAAATCCGATAGACTCCACCAAAAGTCTGCTAGAACTGATACATGAATTCAGCAAAGTTGCAGGATACAAAATCAATGTGCAGAAATCAGTTGCATTCTTATACACTAACAATGAAGCAACAGAAAGACAAATGAAGAAACTGATCCCATTCACAATTGCACCAAGAAGCATAAAATACCTAGGAATAAATCTAACCAAAGATGTAAAAGATCTGTATACTGAAAACTATAGAAAGCTTATGCAGGTAATTGAAGAAGATATAAAGAAAGGGAAAGACATTCCCTGCTCATGGATTGGAAGAATAAATATTGTCAAAATGTCAATACTACCCAAAGCTATCTACACATTCAATGCAATCCCAATCAAAATTGCACCAGCATTCTTCTCAAAACTAGAACTAGCAATCCTAAAATTCATATGGAACCACAAAAGGCCCCGAATAGCCAAAGTAATTTTGAAGAAGAAGACCAAATCAGGAGGCATCACAATCCCAGACTTTAGCCTCTACTACAAAGCTGTCATCATCAAGACAGCATGGTATTGGCATAAAAACAGACACATAGACCAATGGAATAGAATAGAAACCCCAGAACTAGACCCACAAACGTATGGCCAACTCATCTTTGACAAAGCAGGAAAGAACATCCAATGGAAAAAAGACAGTCTCTTTAACAAATGGTGCTGGGAGGACTGGACAGCAACATGCAGAAGGTTGAAACTAGACCACTTTCTCACACCATTCACAAAAATAAACTCAAAATGGATAAAGGACCTGAATGTGAGACAGGAAACCATCAAAACCTTAGAGGAGAAAGCAGGAAAAGACCTCTCTGACCTCAGCCGTAGCAATCTCTTACTCGACACATCCCCAAAGGCAAGGGAATTAAAAGCAAAAGTGAATTACTGGGACCTTATGAAGATAAAAAGCTTCTGCACAGCAAAGGAAACAACCAACAAAACTAAAAGGCAACCAACGGAATGGGAAAAGATATTTGCAAATGACACATCGGACAAAGGGCTAGTATCCAAAATCTATAAAGAGCTCATCAAACTCCACACCCGAAAAACAAATAACCCAGTGAAGAAATGGGCAGAAAACATGAATAGACACTTCTCTAAAGAAGACATCCGGATGGCCAACAGGCACATGAAAAGATGTTCAACGTCGCTCCTTATCAGGGAAATACAAATCAAAACCACACTCAGATACCACCTCACGCCAGTCAGAGTGGCCAAAATGAAGAAATCAGGAGACTATAGATGCTGGAGAGGATGTGGAGAAACGGGAACCCTCTTGCACTGTTGGTGGGAATGCAAATTGGTGCAGCTGCTCTGGAAAGCAGTGTGGAGGTTCCTCAGAAAATTAAAAATAGACCTACCCTATGACCCAGCAATAGCACTGCTAGGAATTTATCCAAGGGATACAGGAGTACTGATGCATAGGGGCACCTGTACCCCAATGTTTATAGCGGCACTCTCAACAATAGCCAAATTATGGAAAGAGTCTAAATGTCCATCAACTGATGAATGGATAAAGAAATTGTGGTTTATATACACAATGGAATACTACGTGGCAATGAGAAAAAATGAAATATGGCCTTTTGTAGCAACATGGATGGAACTGGAGAGTGTGATGCTAAGTGAAATAAGCCATACAGAGAAAGACAGATACCATATGGTTTCACTCTTATGTGGATCCTGAGAAACATAACAGAAACCCATGGGGGAGGGGAAGGAAAAAAAAAAAAAAAGAGGTTAGAGTGGGAGAGAGCCAAAGCATAAGAGACTGTTAAAAACTGAGAACAAACTGAGGGTTGATGGGGGGTGGGAGGGAGGGCAGGGTGGGTGATGGGTATTGAGGAGGGCACCTTTTGGGATGAGCACTGGGTGTTGTATGGAAACCAATTTGACAGTAAATTTCATATATTAAAAAAAAAAAAAGAATTACAAAGCAAAAAAAAAATAATAAACTAAAAAATAAAAATTAAAAAAAAAAATAAAAAAAAAAATAAAAATCAATTGCATTTCTATATACAGGTAAATAATCAAATAATGAAATTTGAGATACAAGGTATGAGATATAACAGCAAGAGTCCTGAGATATTTAATAGCATCAAAAAAATGGGAAAAGAGCAAGAAATGTCCAACACCTCCAGACAGAAAATTAAAAGTCATTAATAAGTAAATTAAAGAAGATCTAAGTAAATGGAAAAAGATACCATGTCTATCACCCATTTTCCATGGGTGGAAAATTCAATATTATAAAGATATAAGTTCTCCTCCAGTTGATATAGATTCACTGCAAACCCTACAAAAATTCCAACAGGTTTTGTGTATGTGTACTTTTTCAAGCTGATTCTAAAATTTATATAAATATGCAAATCATTGAGAAGAGTGAAGACACTCTTTCAAAAAGAAAAATGAACAAGGTCAGAGAGTTTACTTTGTTGGATATCAAGACTTATTATAAAGCTGAAGATAATTAAGAGATAAGAATAGAAAGATAAAACCAATGAAACAGAATGGAGACCCCAGAAACACATCATGCATATACGGACAGTTGATTTATGACAAAGATGTAGAAAAAGGGGGCAAAGAATGGTCTTTCCAATAAATTGTTCTGGGAATGGGGAAAAAATAAAACCTGTCCCCTACTTCATACACCAGATTGATTCCAGTTGTATTACAGACGTAACTATGAAATAACAAGTAGTAAAGTCTTTACAAAATAATATGGAAAAGTACTTCATGTTTTGGGGTTAGGGAAAATTGGATTGAGGAAACAAAAGTACTAACTTAAGAAAAAGATTGACACACTGGACTACATTGAAATTATGAATTTCTACTTATTAAGTGATGCCTTAGGATAGTAAATATACAAATTATAGAAGAAGACATTTGTAATATACACTACTGCATATGGCTCATACTCAGGATATATTTATAAATGCCTACAAATTATTAAGAAAAAGATAAATATACCAATAGACAAAATAGGAAAAAGACTTAAATAGGCATTTAACAAAAAAGGAAATAAAAATAGTCAATAAACCTATGAAAAGGTGCTCAATATGTTAGGGTTCTCCAGAGAAACAGAACTAATAGGCGATCTATCTATCTATCTATCTATTTATCTATCTATCTATCATCTATTGAAAGAGACAGAGAGAAAGAAAGTCTGAAATCTGCAAGGAAGGCCGGAAGCTTGGACTTCCCAAAAAGAGTTAATGTTGCAGCCTTGAGTCTGAAAGCAGTCTGGAGGCAGAATTCCCTCTTTATAGGAAACCTCAGTTTTTGCTTTTCGTACCTTCAACTAATTGGATGAGGCCCACCCACATCATGGAGGATGATCTGATTCACTACAGGTCTATTCATTTAAATGTTAGTGACATCTAAAAAACATGTTCACGGCAACACCTAGACTGAGAGTCAGGTTTGACCAAACAACTGGGTACCATAGCCTTGGCTGTTTAACACATAAAACTAACCATCATATTCAACCTCCTTAACAATAGAAAAATGCAAATTGAAACTACAATAAGATACCACCACACATGTACCAGAATGGCTAAAATTAAAAAGACAAACCCTACCAAATGTTAGAATGTGGAGAAATGGAGACTTTCACGTGCTGCTCTTGATGTAAAAGTACAACCACTTTAGAAAACTCTTACAGGTAGTCTTAACCTATAACCACTCCTCAGTATTTACCCAAAGAAGTACATACACATACTCATGAGAAGACACACACAAAATTGTTCACACCAACATTACTCAAAGCAGGCAAGAATTGCAAGCAACCAATTGTCCATAAAGAGAAGAATGAATAAATTATGGTCTGCTATTCCACAGACTTTTATACAAGCGAAAGTGGAAGAACTACACATGCAACATCTTAGGTGGATCTTATAAATCTACTGTGTGGAGTGAACAAAACACAATATGAGATAATATATCTTATATGATTCCAATCACATGAAGTTTTAAAAATCTCTAATATTTAAGTATGCACAAGTAGATGGAAAAAGAATAAAGACAAGGGTGTGGTTACTACAGAAGTTAGCCGATATTAATGTAAATGGAGGGGGTCTAAAACTATATTTTGAAAAATATTATATAAATGGAATCATACAGTATGTAGCATTTTGGGGTTACCTATTTACACTCAGAATAATTGCCTGGAGATACATCCAAATTGATGTGTGTGTCAATAGTTCACTTCTTTTTGTTCCTGAACAGTATTTTATGATACAGATGCACGTTGTGCTAAACCATTTGCCCATTGAAGGGTATCTCTGTTTGCAATTTTGACTACTACAAGTAAAGCTTTTATGAATACTCATATACAGGTTTTTGTGTGAATATGAATCTTCATTTGTCTGGGATAAATGCCCCAGAGTGCAATTGCTGGGTCATGTGGGAATTGCCTGTTTACTTTCATGTGAAAGTCCTAACCGATTTTCCAGAGTAGCTGTATCATTTCCTATTCCAACCAGCAATATGTGGATGATCCAGTTTCCCTACACCCACATCAGCAATTAGTGTCATCCCCATTTGTCTTTAGCCATGTAGAGGTATCTCATTGTGGTTCAATTTGCATGTCCCTAAAGGCTACGAATGTTGAACACCTTTTCGTAGGCTTATTTGCAATCTGTATTTCCTCTTCCTTGAAATGGCTGCTTATGTTTTTTGCTTATTTTCTAATTGGATTGTTTGTTGACTCTTAAGTTTTAAGATTTCTTTGTTCTAGATCCTAGTCCTTTGTCAAAAGTGTGATCTGTAAATATTTCACTCAGTTTGTAGTTTGCCTTTTGATCCTCTCCGCAAGGTCTTTCACAGAGCACAAGTTTTTAATTTTGATTAGTCCAATTCATAAATATTTCCTTTACATCTAAGTCTGTGATCCATTTTGAGCTACTTTTTATGTAAAGTATGAGGTTTAGGTCAAGGTTTATTTTTGCCTATGGAAGTCCAGTTTCCCCAAAACCATTAGTTGAAAAGGCAACCCTTCCTCCTTTATACTGCTTTTGTACCTTTGACAAAAATCAGCTGAGCATATGTGTGTGGGTCTATCTTCTGGGTTGTCTGTTCTGTTGCGTTGATCTATGTGTCTGTCATGCTGCCAGTACCACACTCTTGACTTCTGTAACTAGATAGTAAGATAAACTGACTTCTCTCACTTTATTCTTCTTTTTCAAAATTGTTTTAGCTATTCTATTCCCTGAGCCTTTCCATATAAATTTTGGGATAAACTTCTCTAGGTCTACAAAACTATTTGCTGGGACTCTAATTAAAATTGCATTCAACGTACTGATCAATTGGAGAATTGGCATCTTTATTATATCGAGTAGTGTAACACATGAACATGGTGTACCTCCATTTATTAGGTATTCTTGGTTTCTTTCATTGGCATTCCATAATTTCAGCATGTACATTCTGTACATATTTGTTCGATTTGTGCCTAAGCCTGACATTTTCTTTGGAACTATTGTAAATAGTATTGAGTTTTTAATTTTGGTTTTTAAATGTTCATTATTAGTATACAGAGATGCCATTGGTTTTTGCATATGGCTCTCGTATCCTAGTACCTTGCTGACCTCACTTAGTTCTAGGAATATTTTTTTATAAATTCCTTGGGACTTTTTATGTAAACAACCATGTCATTGGCAAATCAGAGCAGTTTTATCTCTTCCTTTGCAAGTGTCATGTGTTTTATTTCTTTTTTGTGCCTTATTTCAAGGCTAGATTTTTCAGTACTATGCTGAATTAAGTGTGGTGAGAGCAGACACCCTTGTATTTGTCCCAGTCCTGGGGGGGGGGGGGGGGAAGTGTTCAGTCTTTCACCATTAAGTATAATGTTATCTGTAGGTTTTTTGAAGCTCCCTCTATTCCTGGTTTGCTGAGAGCTTTTGTCATGAATTAGTGTAGGATTGTATCAGATTTTTTTATGCATCAGTTGATATAATCATACACTTTTAATTTAGTATGTCAATGTGCAAATTACATTGATTGACTTTTGAATATTGAACTAGCCTTGCATACCTGGAATAAATCCCACTTTGTCTTGTTGCAGTATTCTTTTCTATTATTCTATTTTGTGGATTTTTTTTTGTTTATTCTTTTGTACTATCTTTCTCTGGTTTTGATATCAGGGTAATACTAGTCTCATAAAGTAAGTTGAGAAATGTTCTCTCTTCTTTGATTTTCTGAGATGGATTGTGTAAAATTGGTGTTAATTCTCCTTAAAATATTTTCATCTGGAGATTTCCTTTTTAAGAGCTTTTTACTTACAATTTCAATTTATTTAATGGTTATAGAACTATTCAGTTGTCTATTTCATACTGTTTGAGTTTAGTCATTTGGTTTTCTAGGAATTGACCCACTTCTTTTTCTTTTTTTTTTTTTTTTTTTAATTTTTTTTCAACGTTTTTTATTTATTTTTGGGACAGAGAGAGACAGAGCATGAACGGGGGAGGGGCAGAGAGAGAGGGAGACACAGAATCGGAAACAGGCTCCAGGCTCCGAGCCATCAGCCCAGAGCCTGACGCGGGGCTCGAACTCACAGACCGCGAGATCGTGACCTGGCTGAAGTCGGGCGCTTAACCGACTGCGCCACCCAGGCGCCCCTGACCCACTTCTTCTAAGCTGGTAACAAATTCTTTATGGTTTCCTTCATCTGAGAATCACTGATTTCCCCTTCATTCCTGAAGGATATTTTTTGCTGAACACAGGCTTTATGGTTAACTATTCTTTTCTTTCAATACCTGAAAAATGTGTGCCTCTTTTACTTATGGCCTCCATGGTTTTAAATGAGAGATCTACTGTCATTTGAAGAAATGTTCTCTTAAGTAAGGCATAGTTTTTCTGATTCTTTCATGATATTTTTCTTCATTTTTAGTTTTCATACATGTAATTTTGTATTTTTTAAATACTACCCTTCATAAATTTCTGTGTCCTTGAAATCTGGAAAAAGATCATTTTTTTATGAATCAAATTTTTCTTCGATTTTTCCTCTCAAATTTTTATTTAAATTCAAGTTAGTTAACATATAGTGTAATATTTGATACTAGCTTTTAATCAGATGTCATTTGCAAATATCTTCTCCCATTCCATAGGTTTCCTTTTAGTTTTGTTGATTATTTACTTCACTGTGCAGAAGCTTTTTATCTTGATGAAATCCTAATAGTTTTGCTTTTGTTTCCCTTGCTTCCAGTGACGTGTCTAATAAGAAGTTATTCCAGCTGAGGTCAAAGAGGTGGCTGTCTGTGTTCTCTCCTGGGATTTTGATGGTTTCTTGTCTCACATTTAGATCTTTCATCCATTTGAATTTATTTTTGTGTATGGTCATACATGTAATTTTGATGTTAAGGAGTTTATGATTTCTTTCTGTTTATCCTATTTGGATTTTCTCTGCCAGAGGATGGAGGGTCAGCTCCCAGCTCCCAGCTCCCAGCTCAGGTGTCCACACCACTGGAGTGTGGAGTAGAAGTACCTCAGCCAACTTCTGTTGGTAGAACAGGGGCAGGTGGGGCTGGACCTTCCCTGTTCAGTTCACTAGTGCTTTGTTGGAGTATGTGAATATTGCCAAAAAGATTTCCTTTTGTTTTCAGGCCACCCTTTTCCCTGTCCTTTGACCAGGGAAACATGCTTTTCTTAGAGCCTTTTTGTCTGTGCTTGTCAGTGATTTCTGGTTGGAGGCTTCTGCAGTGCCCTGTCTATGATATGTGGGAGTGATCAAGAAACCTGAGAAAGTCAGTGTCATGTAATTCTTTACGTCCTGAGATCTCTAGGCTTTCTGCCTTCTTCTTCCCACCTTTCAGAGTCTTTCTTTGCTTGTTTGTTTTGTTATATCCAGGGCTTTGGGAGTGTATGAAGAAGAGCTTGTGAGGAATGGGACCAGTCCATTTGGGAAGAACCAGAAGTCAACACTCATATTTTAATGCACTTTCCTTTATACTAGTTAGTTATATTTCACTGTTACAAGTGGTGAAAAGGTGAGAAAGAAGATGACTGTCATACCTAAAAAGGCTGAGGCCCCCTGATGTTACAAATTATTCCGTGTTCTCACACATAACAAAACTGCAATTCTTATAAGTAACAGACATGTGCCAACCCAAGCCAGCTCCTCTGGAGAGTCTGATTTAGGGAAGTTATTTGGCAAAGAAACTCCACAAAGACTTAGGCTGACAGCTTCTAACAAGTTTCAGACTCACCTAACTGTATTCTCACCCCATCGTCTGCCTTCTTTAAATGTTCCTCTTTACTTTTCTGTCATTTTCTCCATGACTTTTCGTTTGTATACCCTCTTCTCATGGGCAGGCTTCTGAGCAATCATTAACCATTACTGTTTATTGGCTGTTAACAATGTGATCTGTACAGAGCAGAGGTTTCACCTAAGCCCCTGCTCGTTTTGAGAATGATTCCTCAGTTGCTTAAGATGGGCCAAAAGGGGTACCTGGGTGGCTCAGTCAGTTGAGTGTCCGACTTCAGCTCAGGTCATGACCTCACGGTTCATGAGTTCGAGTCCCATGACAGGCTCTGTGCTGACAGCTCAGAGCCTGGAGCCTGCTTCAGATTCTGTGTCTCCTTCTCTCTCTCTGTCCCTCCCCTGCTCACTTTCTCTCTCTCTCTTTCTCTCAAAAGTAAGTAAACATTAAAAGAATTTTAAAAAAAGATGGCCCAAGAATGAGCCCAAGTAACCATAGTGGTCAGTTCCTCCCAGAAGGCCCTGACATGTCAAACAAGCTACTTACAATGTATTTGGGAGGACAGTGTGGCAGGGTTGAGGGCCATCTGGCCTGGCTCTGGCTCAGTGAAATACACACAGCTGGGCAGGGGAGGAATGTTGAGAATGTGCTTACCCAGCTCAAGCAAGCATGCTTCCTTTTGCTCTGCTGGAACCTCACCCTGTCTGCTGGCTTGTTGCTTTCTTCACCCTTCTTCCTCCAGACACTATTTTCATGAGCCTCCTGCTTGCCCCCCCCCCAGTGTTCCAGGTCCCCCTTCCCTGTGTCCTTGTTCCCTGGACTCCAATCTCTTTCTCCTCTGCAGTTCACCCCCTCTAGAGACAGAGAACAGGAAACAACTCCCATGGGACATGGCTCTAGGCCTCCACCTGCATCTGCCTTCTAGGGTAGGCCTGAACCAGAGGTGGCAGGGCCATAGTGCCTGATCCCCCACAGTGGTTCTGTTTTGTAAGGAGAGCCTTGGAAATGGAGTAATCAAAATCTCAGCTCACAGAAGTGAGCTAGGCTGCATTAAAAATTAAAATGGATAGGTCTCATCCACAGTCTATGGCATCTACATGATTCCATCCTAGGGAAGTCACTCCTAGAGAAGGAAGCGCCTGGTTGATGAATGACTAAATGTGAGAGGTCATGGTTGAATTCATTGAACAGAAGAAACTGAGGCCTGATGGCCAACCTAAAGGAGGTGTGTTTCCCACAGCCCATGTCACATGCTCAGCTTCTAAGAGCTCAGAGAGGATTTATATCTCACCCTTCCACAACATAGGTCAAATATGAACCCTCTTTTTGGATCAAGGTAAAAGTAACTCCTGGCCACATATGGTGCAGCTTTGGCTCCAAATGTCATGTGTAGAGCTCCCTCTGAAGCCCACAGAATTAGCAGGCTCCATCATGGAATTAGGTAGATTGCTAATTAGCACATGCACCTGCAACCAGAGGGAAATTAATTTTCCATTCTGACCTGTGATTTCTAATCAATGTTACCTTTAATCAAATGCTTGATGATCACAATTTGAGTTTCATTTAAACCACCTGCCTGAGCCAGAGGTAGGAGGTGGCCCAAGGATGGCAGCCCAGAAGACAGCTCCTGTCGGCTGGGCCTTTGGTCTCAGCCAGAAAAAAATGGCATCACAGGGAGGAAGAACAGAGATAAAAGAATGCATTATATGGGATAAAAGTCATGGGATCTACAGAAGAGCCCCACATCCATGTGGTTGATTTCACTGCAAGTAAGTTTTACATGACAGGGGGCTGCGGACAGCAGGCACAATGTTGGCTTGAAGACATGGTGCTTGGAGGAGCTACGGGTGGGCTGAGTTCTAATCCTTTCCTTCTGTCTTATTTTACCTTTCTACAAAAGGGGGTCATGGGCAGAAAAAGAGCTACACAGAAGCTCACTTTGGAAAATCTCTTGAAATGGGATCAGCAAGATTGATGTGCAAGCAGTTAATAACTTTAAAAGTAAAAGCAATCTCAGGAGATCTTTGACTTTTTAACAAAATGGGGGAAAGGCGGCCAGCATTCAAAACAGAATAGTGCTAATTACATGTAGAAAGAAGTCCCTAATGAACCTGAAAACAAAGCTTTAAAGAAAGAGAAAGAACATCAGCTCCAAATACTGTTTATGTAACCTCAGGGGGGTTGAACAACCAAGAACTTACAGTGCCTGAAACACGGTGAGCAAATGAGATGGAGGGCAGCTGAGCGTTAAGAAATAGTTTTTGGCACAAGGTCAAAGAGAGTGAACGGATGTGGTAGGGCTGAGGAAGAGGGAGGGAACCGGGGGTGAGCACAGCTTTCATGTTGAAAGAAAGTTAGCAAAAATAAAAGCTTGGTTGCTGAAGAAAACCCATAGAGGGAGGAGGGTTCTGTTAACTGGGGGCGTGAAGGGCAGCTTTGCCCCATGTTTCCGGACGTCTACCCCAAGGGCCTGGAGCCCAGGCACCACGCCAACAGCACTGAGGCAATGCTCCTTTTCAGCCACCTGGTATCACTCAGCTGAGCCGGCTGTGAGCTGTGGTGGAAACTACCAGAAAAGCATGGCAGCCTGGAACTCTGCATCCCTCCTCTATGTTTACTGAGTGCTGGACCAGGCCAGATCTTGGAGCCAGTCAAGTGAACAAACACAGAGGAGGCCTGCCCCATGCACTCAGAGCCAAGCCAACTGAGGCAGAAGTACTGGGACCCACAGCAGTCAATTACTGTGGTTGAATAATCACAATAATTATTTAGATGTGAACATCCTCACAAAGGGCTTCCACACACTTTAGCTGTCTGGTCACCAGTGACCCCGTGAGACAAATGACACAGATCCTACTAATGACAGCATATGTCTAACATATTAGTGCACATACTAGTTATTAGTATGCATACTGTTTGTTAAACCATTTTACAAAGGAGAAAATCAAGTCTTGGGAAAGTTTCAAAATTGTCGAGGGGCAGAATGTGGATAACACATTGGGTATATAAACCAAATGGCCCAGGAATCTGAGCATACTGGAACCTCAGGATGGTCCTACATGCTCATGGAAAATCCTTCTTATGTGAGCCTTCTCCTTTCCCTGCTCCATTGCCTGTCTAGCCATCCCTCTTCTCCTCAGGGACCCCTTGCCTTCAGCAGATGTGCCTATTTCACTCACTCATTCATTCAGCTAATATTTATTGCTTACCTACCATGAACTAGGCACTGTGTTAGGTGCTATTACCACATACCTCTTAACTTAAAAATAACTTTTCCAATGACATAAAAAGACCTGTTTTATTTATGTGAAATCCACTTAAGATAGAAATTTAAGGAATTTTAAGTAGTGTACCATAATTTTGTTAGAGAGGGGATAGAGCTGCCTGGGGGAAAGTGTTGAAGCAAAAGAACTAAAATACAGGGCCCTCTGAGGAAGGAGAACTGAACCAATCTGTTGTGGACATGTGGTTTGAGATTAAGGCTAGACACACAGGCTGCAGATCAGTCTGAGAAGCCCTTGAATCCAGGCCGATTTGGAACTATTTGCACAGGCAGGACATTCCAGGGCAGCAAATGAAAGGCAGAGGCAGAATAATTCTCTTTAAAGAAAGATGTCTAGGGGTACCTGGGTGGCTCAGTCAGTTAAGCCTCCAATTCCTTTTTTTTATTGTTTTTAAGTTTATATATTTATTTATTTTGAGAGAGAAATAGAAGGGCAGGGGAGCGGCAGAGAAAGAGAAAGAGAGAGAATCCCAAGCAGGCTCCACACTGCCAGCACAGAGCCTGATGCAGTGCTTGAACCCAAAAACTGTGAGATCATGACCTGAGCCAAAGCCAGAAACCCAACCCACTGAACCACCTAAGCGCCCCTCTAGTTCTCGATCTCAGCTCAGGTCATGATTTCACTGTTTGGTTCGAGTTGGCACCCCATGTCAGGTTCTGCACTAATGGCCTGGAGCCTGCTTGGGATTCTGTCTCTCCCTCTCTCTCTGCCCCTCCCCTGCTCTTCTCTCTCTCTCTCTCAATAAAACTTTTAAGAAAACAAAGAAAGATGTCTAGGGGGTAGGAAATCTAAGACACCTGCGCACACTCAAATAAGCACTCAACCAAGGCTTCCTGAGTGAGCAAATGAATGAATGAATCAATGAGTACAGAGACGGCAACCAGCATACTTGTCAAGAGGGTTGTCAGTGTCTCTTTGGCAGGAACAGTCTGCCTGTGAGCAAAAGAAGAGGCTGCCCATGAAGGCTATGATGTCACTGCATCAGGCTAGGATGCCCCCACATTCATCAGTCATGTGATGGTCACAGCAGACCTGCACACACGGCTGGAGATAGGCCTACAGAGGGAAGGAGAGATGTGATGGGAACACGGTTGTCATGGGGCTCTCGGCGAAGAAAGGAGGGGAGACACATGCAGGGGAGAGCATGCCTGAGGCAGTCTGCTTCCCGCCCCACACCTCAGATCACCCTTGCTCTGCTTATGGGGTTGGTGCCATGAAGTTAGACCCACAGGGATAGACCTGCTACAGAATTTCCTCTTTAAACTGTCTGGAGTGGCCAGTTTTTCTCTTGCAAAAGGAGGGTCACACACTGAGCTGCTTTCTTCATAGGAGTGTCTGAGTTCCCCCTCAGTGACATTTCAGGGAAGGAGCTACATCTGTGGGAGGTAGCACCACCATTATTCACATTCACGCACACGTTTTCCCACCTGTAATAAAAGTCACCCCACCACTTCCTCATTCTGACAAAGTTTCACCCACTTAAAAACTCTCCCCCATTGTCCCTCTCTGGATGCCTCCTGAACTTTATGAAGCAAGAGTCACAGAAGGCAACCAGGAGGCACAGAGAGAGCTGGTAGGGGCCCCAGAACGCACAACCACGTGGGGACAGAGGCAGGGAAGGACTTCATGGGACTAAGTATTAACATAAAGGGCTGAAGGGTCCTTTGTACACCTAAAACTAATACAATGTTATATGTAAATTATGTCTCTGTGAAAAGAGGGGGTCCAGATGTCCTATTACCAATAATAACTATATGACCTTAAGCCTTCCTTTTGGAATAAATAAAACAATCGCACTAAAGCAGTATTACCCAAATGATTTCACATCTTTACTCCATTTACCCTCACACACACTGGGAGTCACACATAGTTCTCAAGGACCCTGAGACCCCTCTGGGTGACAGAAGCAAAGGTTGAACAGAAATGACCTCTAACATCTATCTTGATGCTTTAGGCTCAGGGCCAAAGATTCTGTATATTTGTGTAGAGAAAAGTGGGCAGAATTGCACTTTTCTATTTTAGCTATTCATTTGAAAGCATTGTCAACTGCCAATGCTGATACCCTTCAATGCTTATGGTATAAAGTTTAGAGAGCTTTTTATCCTGGACAGTTGGGGTCAAGGTGCTTGGGCTATGGAAGAAGACAATGGAGAAGGGGCTCAGAAGCATTGAAAGGTTGACTCACTGAACCCCATGCCTTTACTCCAGCATGCCAGTCACAACTAAGTCACTGGCATGGAAACATGCCATCCATCCACTGGGAGAGCAGGGGCAGGTGAGGAACACTTTTTGGTACAGTGCTGGAAGGGCCAGCATCCTTTTAACAGGGCTAAATTGCCATACAATTTATTATGGCTCAGGGTTGACTTCACACTTTCTCTTAGCCAGGAGGCTCAGGTATCAATGATAACTTATCAATCAATATTCAGCAATGCATTTTTAAATGTTACCAGGAAGTCCTTGAGCTCAGACAGTTGGCTCTTCCTTGCATCTACAGGACATATATTTTAATCTAGAGAACAGAAGTCGGTGTTCCCTTGCAGGAGTGCTCCATGAGTGGCAGCTCTAGAAGAGATGGAGCAGGTGGGGTCAGGCAAGGAAGTGTCATCTGGGGGGAGAAAGAAGGCGAATGGCAGGGAGGTGACCATGCGTGGTGGGAGAGCCAGCCTCACCTAACCTACCCGTCTCCAGAGGCCACGGGGCCCTAGCAACCCTGGGCCTTGTTCCTGGCCTTACTCTTGCTTTGGATTCCCTGGCGGAGTAACAAACAACGTTTGCACAGCACCATTTCATTCAAGATGCTCATCCACATTGATCTCCCAGTAACCCCGTGAGGTTTACCACCATTGACAGGAAGGCAACCGAGGCTAGGAAGGAGGAGGTGGGGCAGGCTTAGATCCCCAACCTCTTAGTTTAAGGCTCTCTGAGCTTCCTCAGTTTCACACTGCCTTCAAAGGAGGAAAATTACTCTTGTCTTAAAAACTCAACCTTTCCTTGGGGCTTCAACAGCTCCCCCTTGAAGACCCTGCCAAGAAACAGGATGTCCAGGCTCTGGGTGGGGTCCAGGAGTGCCCTTCAGTGCCCCAAAAGGGAGCACATCCAGCAGTGTGAGTAACACACAGGGAACAGTTAAGAAACTATGCAGAAGCAGGTGTTAAATAAAAATATTGCAAGTACAGAAGGCACGCATGAAGATAACAATGGATATAAAAACAGAAATACATGTGCTTTGATATGGCTAGTTCTGATTTTTTTTCTTGACATTAAATTGTTTTTAATGATTTTTTAAGTAATTGGCAGCTCTGAACTAGGAGCTATCATGAAATAGGAATGAGAGGGGCCATTCTGACCTTCCTCCCAGCCTAAAGGGCTCTGAGTTTTAAGGATATATTTCTCCCACTTAACTGCACAATTTATCCAGTCATTCATGGCCCCTCAGAGCTGGGAGATCATGATGGCTAGCCAGTCTTCTTTCCCCTTGCCTCAAAGGTAAGAGGGCACCAAGGGGACAGTCAATACCTCAGACATGCAAAAATTAGCCATTGAGAAAAATATGCTTTCTACCACGTACTGAATCCTTCTCAACTGTTTCCCCAGCCTCGGAAAGGCCTTGTGCAGACTAACCTCCCTCTCTTCTGCTCAGCTCTGGACTGGCATTCACTGGGAGTATCCCCACCAAAGCAGGAATGTGGCCTGGGGCTGGAACATGACAATCAGGGTCTTCAGGAGGGTGGAGGGGGTTCACTGACAATTATGCCTAGACAGGAGGCATCCACTGGGACTGTCCCAGATAGACTGTGAGAAGCTAGAAATCTGGGAATTAACGATGTGGCCACCGAATCTCAGCATAAAACTCTAACTGGGTGACTTTCACATTTTTTTATAATGTTACCAAAGCATAATATAGAAATGCTATAGACTGAATGTTTGTGTCCTTCCATAGTTCACATGTGGAAACCTAATCCCCAGTGTGATGGTGTTTGGAGATAGGATGTTTGAGAGGTATGTGGGTGATGAATGTGGCATCCTCATGATGGGACTAAGACCCCTATAAGAAGAGACATGGAAGAGCTTGCTTCCTCTCTCTGCCACAGAGGACATAAGGAGAAGAAGGCCATCTGGAAAAGGCTCTCACCAGAAATAAATCAGCCAGCACCTTGATCTTAGACCTCCAGCCCCCAGAACTGGAGAAATCAATTTTTGTTGCTTAAGCCACCCAGTCAATGGTGTTTTGTTGCAGCAAAAATTTTGTTATAGCAAAATTCCCTGACACCATCTATTCTAGAATCTACCTGCAAGTTTTTGAAGTTTCTGAGAGTAGCTATGAAAAAATTCAAAGAGATTAAGGACTATTAGCCAATGTCACCAGCTTCTTATAGCCTTAAACTGACAAACATTATTTGTAAGATACAGTTTATAAATTGCCCCAATTTTATCTTCTTGAATAAGGTGTAGAGAAATTTTTATGATAACATTTATCTTATCTTCTTGAAACCACAAACTGTTTTACCCAGAAGTAAAAGCAGTGGTCACAAAACATAGGCACATTATCTTGAAAGAGAGATGTGAATCACTAAGGAAGAAACAGAATTCTAACAGTGGTACCCTCAGACATCAGCAAAATAGTGGCAGGAATGTCTGGCAGCAAAAAGCTATTTTAAATCTCATTTCAGGGACTTTATTTTTTCTTTTATAATTTTGTACATAACAATTTTCTGCAATGAACATGTTTTACTGTTGTAATTAGAAGAGAAATTTTTTAAAAACACGTCTAGTTGTCCTGTTTTCTAGATTTCTTTGGTCACTGAGGTTTGAGGTCGCTCATTGTAAGGGACAGCAGTTCTATAAGCTCTGTCAATCCTCGGGACATTGCTGCTAACTTAGAATAGTGCAGTAATTGGTGATTATGATATAATGATATTCCTGACTCATCATGAGAAGATGAATTACAGTATGTATTTTCTGCTTAGAAAAGCACAGAAGTGGGGCGCCTGGGTGGCGCGGTCGGTTAAGCGGCCGACTTCAGCCAGGTCACGATCTCGCGGTCCGTGAGTTCGAGCCCCGCGTCAGGCTCTGGGCTGATAGCTTGGAGCCTGGAGCCTGTTTCCGATTCTGTGTCTCCCTCTCTCTCTGCCCCTCCCCCATTCATGCTCTGTCTCTCTCTGTCCCAAAAATCAATAAAAAACGTTGAAAAAATATTTAAAAAAAAAAAAGAAAAAAAGAAAAGCACAGAAGTATTTGTATACAGCATAAAGGTAGTCATGAAAAACAGTGACTTTTTAAAGATTTTACAAGGCAAAGATTTGAACCATTAATGATCTGGAAATGCATCTTGGTGAGCACTCACTCCACAGAGACACCTGGCCAACAGGTGATGCTGTGCATAAATGAACAGCATGGACACAATCTGTCTGATGCCCGAGAGCAGTCATTGCTTTTCCCCAGAGAATGCTCACAGACAAGGTGGTGCGCCAGCACATGCCTCTGTTTTAAACCATTTATTTTTTCCTGACAAACAAAAAGTCAGTCTGTAAAGGTCAGGGTGGGCAGGAACGGAACTTGCTGAGTATTCGGATGTTTCATTTGGGAAAAGGAAAGAGGCAGAACTGAAAGTCCACTCTGATCGTGGTGTTGATGATTCCCAGAGGCAACCTTCGGCTATCAGCATCACCCCAGGGAGCTGCGGCTGGACTTCTGGTCCTCTTCCCCACTTCCTGCGGCAAGGCTGAAGGACAGAAGGGTGAAGGTGGAGGGGCACAGTGTGACCGGAGCCTGGCGGTGTCAGCAGAAGTACTGACTGGAGCACTGGCCTCCTGATGTGGAGCACAGTGCCAATCAGTGGCAGATGCAGCAGGCAAGCTGGGGCCCACAGCTCGGTGCCACTGTTTCCAGAAAGCTTTTGAAACGTGCAAGCCTCCGTGCAGGCCAAATGGACGCTTGTGTAAGAGCCACATGCCTTGGTCAATCCTAAGGCAAACTCCTGCTTGGCCCCAGGGTCCATTTCAACATCCAGAGCACTTCTTAATCTCCAGAGAGGTGAAAGTCATGTCCTTACAAAGCCCCTTCTCGTTAGGAAGGAGAGATCATCTTTAAAGTGACATCATTTGATTTCCAAACACCTACTTGGCTGCTTCTACAGACCCTTTTTACTTTTTTTCTTGGCCCCTTTTACTGAACCTTGGGGTGCCACCCTGCTGCTCAACTGTGCAGTAAAGGCTCCCAGTGCTTGGAGGGTCTGCACACAAGCCCTTGTTGCCTGGGTCATTGCTGGCAAATGATTAGCTACCAGAGAGGTCAACCGTCCTCACCTCTGCTTCCTCTTCTTCCATCCCTAACACACTCTTGCTGCATCCCCTTCCATCCATCTTCTCCTCAACGTCCTCAGACCCATAAATCTCTGTCTGGTGCCTGGATGCATTTGCTAGCCAGAGCCCTTCTTTGCCATCATTTCTTACACAAAGACACTCAGGACTGTGTGTCGTTTATTACTTGACTAGCACTAACCAAATTGCCCCCATCCATAAATAGATCACGTGCATCTCCCTTATTCTGTCTTCTTCAGGACTCTGTGTCTCTGCCATAGATCCCTCTCCACCACTTCCCGGAATTGTCCCTTTTTCTGGAAAAGGGATTTGAAAAGATTTGGAATGGTTCCTGCTTTTAGAGGCAAGAAGCATGATCCATTTGGCTTTAAGGCCCCCTCTGAGACTGGGAGCCAGGCTGGGGGTGATGCTCCCTGTGTCTTCTCCCACCTTGACAATTGGGGTCTTCTGGGCTCTCACTGAACATTTCTGCCACCACATCCTCCCAAGAAGCAATCTACCCTCTCAATGCCCAGATTTCCACTTTGTGAATTTCTTCTTGTGGACTACATAGTTTTTTTGGTATGCCTTAACTGTTAAAACTAAAAACACTCTCTGTTGTGGGTATTACTCATAAAGAAAGCCTGTCCAGGTCCAGGGATGTCATTCAGTTGTGATATACTCTCTCTGCACCTGTAGCAGAGCTCACTGAATAACTGTGTCATTCACACTGTAATCTACAACTCTGAGGGCTTTTCTTCTTTGCTTGCACTAAAAATAGCCCTAATCTCTGGAACCCTCATCTGACCTCCTCGACTGAAGGCTGTCCAAATGTGAAGCTGTTACCAGGAAGTCTAACCCTGACCTCCTTCATTTGATCTCTGCCTGTTTCATAAACTAGGGGAAAGGTTATTACAGGCTTCTTGTGGTGGCTTGTCTTCTCCAATGTTCCCTTGAATGGCCAATCTTTGAACTGTGTGCTGGCAGCATCTCTGCTGTTTACTCTGCTTGTGTTCACTGCCTACGGCTTCCTTTGTTGTTTTGCAAATGGTCCTTCATATGCTTCCATATCTTTCTAGCACGTCATGCCTCCCTTCAGAAGCCCCTTCCCAGTATTCACAATGAAGAAGTCATGAAAGAAAATGAAAAAAATTACAAGTAGTGTCAAAACATGCCCCAAATGGTTCCCTGTTCAAACATCGTTGCTCCAATTGAACACACAGCCCCCAAATGACCCACTTTTGTTTCTTTACCACCTGTTTTTCCCTGCACTCTGTAAATACTCGCTTAGAGCAGGTGATCCTCAGAGCTCTGTCACTGGAGATAAAGACAGGGTCCATGCTGATTTAGGTGATTTCAGAACTATATTGATTGTAAAGAACCAAACTCAGGAACCAAACTCAGGAACAAAACATAGAACCCCAGGCTTTTATTATCATGTGGCTGAATAAGCCAGATGCAGTCAGTTTATTCACCAGATAGTTAAGAGGGAGATGGATGGATAAATAAATGAGTAGAGAGATTGATTCTTTTTAAATCGGTATGAACCTAGGGGTGCCTGGGTGGCTCAATTGGTTAGGCAACCGACTTTGGCTCAGGTCATGATCTCACGGTTCGTGAGTTCAAGCCCCGCTTTGGGCTCTGTGCTGACAGCTCAGAGCCTGGAGCCTGCTTCCAATTCTGTGTCTCTTTCTCTCTGCACTTCTCCTGCTCACCATCTGTTTTTCTCTGTCTCTCAAAAAATAGATAAATGTTAAAAATAATTAAATAGGTATGAACCTAAGTAGAAATTGCATACTGGAAAAAATCAGTAAGCCTAAAATCAAACCAGCACATCAAACTGCTGAACCAAAGTAAGAGCTATTGACTTGAGTCTGACCACAGAAAAGACTCTTCCAAGATAACCTGGATGCTATGTCCTTTCCCTGAGGAAGGATCTGACCTAGAATATATGTGTCTGTGACAACAATCACATGTTCTAAGTGCATTTTAAACTAAATTCCCTTTTACCTCTGTTCCATAGATATTGAGGGCATGCTATGTGTCGACACCATTCCAGTGCTAGGGTCCCAATCAATGGTGAGTGGGCAAAACCCTGCTATCCTTAGAGATAGTGATAGAGTTTATTGGGGGAAAAACTTAAGTAAGCAAATTCGTAACTCCATTTGTGGCAAGTGGTGTACATGCTTATAACAGGGGAGCTTGACTGGAGGGTCTGGAATAGTTCCTGTATCAAGTATGGGATCCAATATCAAGTACTCCTCCATGAAGTAACATCATAGCTGAGCCAGTTCCTAAAGGATAAGTTACTGTAAAGGCTGAAGAGTGGAGAGGTATGGTGCAGATAGAGGGGAAAGAATGTGCTGTGGTGGGTGGGAGGGGGGTGCAGGGTGTGGCTGGAATGGAGGGGGGGTGGCATGTATAGTAATGGTGCGTGGTGAGCGGCCAGATCTAGATGGGCTTCCGAGGCAGAGAGGAAAATTGGCTCCCAGAACGACAGGGAGTCTTTGGAAGGACTTCTTCAGGAGGGTGGGTGGGGAGAAGGGTGACATGAGTCTGTATTGGAAGAAGACCACTCTGGCTCAGGATGGGTATGGATTAACGGCCACAGTGCATGCAGGAGGCCAGTTAGCAGGTGGCAGGCTGTTCTGAGGGGCTAAGGCCTCCAGGAAGTAATTTTGCAGTTTTGCTCCTGATTCCTTCTATCCTCCTTTGAGAATCTCAATTCCTGGATCTGTTTGCTGGTGAAAGGTACTTTCTACCTTTGGAGAGAAGCTAATTAATATGATAATAAGGATAATTCTTTATCCTTGTAATAGCAGTCTTCATGTTAAGTCTCTGCATAGCAATATTTCACTTTAAGTTACAAACTGACAAGATGACCATCTTGTTACAATCTAAGTTACAATCTGCCATTTCTGACCTTTCATTGATTCTAATCCTGAAGCAGTCGTCTGATTTTAAGAAAACCATTACTAGTGCAAATGCTCCTTTCTAAACAAGCATCATTACCTTTATTTAATTAACGAAGCATCTGTGAGATGTGGAAGTCAGGGATGTATCTTCTTGCCATTTTAACTAAAATTCTCCTCACTTCAGCACTTCTCCCACCTCCAGCAAACTTCAGGGTGATTATCCTAAAGGCAAAGACAGCACACACATGATAATGGGAATGCCATGCTCAGTCCTAGAGAGACTAGGTGTCTAGTCCCAGTGAGAAGGGTGTCTCACCCACTTCCAGACGGAACAGACTCTGCCCCTGAGAACAGACCGTCACCCTCTGGGTTTGTTTGCCACACCTCATGGATGGCTAACTGCACTACATATCTGATGGTCACATTTCCATTACCAAAATAGCCACTGGCCTCATCGGTCAGTTTTGCTCAATAAAATAATCACCATAGAAAAGGAATGGGAAAAACAAGCAACTAGGAAAGTAGCTTCAACCAAACTGGGTGAGGTAACATTTCAAAGGCTTTCCTTCATTTCATACAAGAGTTTCTCTAAATCTGCCCAAGAGCTCCTGAGAAAAGAAGCAGGAGGTCGAAGAACCAGGCCAGCCAGCAGCAAGACAAGATACCACTGCCCCTGCTGTCCTGGGATCTGCAGGGTCTGTTGCTTCTAGGGAATGCATTCTCTCTCTCTCTCTCTCTCTCTCTCTCTCTCTCTCTCTCTCTCCCCACCTCAGAAGCTGACAGCAGGGATAGAGCATACTGAGATGTCAAGCCAGTGATTCCATGGAGCCTCAGGATTATACCAAAGAGGTTTAATCACTCAGCTGCCTCCACAGCATTAGAAAAATAGTGACAGACTCTGGGCATGGATGAAGAGACAGCACTTCTAGAATCTGAATTCTCACTGGTCCTTCAGAGTAAGAGACTTTGGCAACCAGAGAAAGGCAGGGGCTTTGCCTAGGTGTGAATAAAAAGCAGTGCCCTTTCTATGCTGATTAAAGAAAAGAGAGAGAGAGACAGAGAGAGAGAGAGATCGAGGAAGAATATAGTCAATATAGATACATGTTGATGAAAAAGAAAAGTTAGGCTCTCTTTAAAAAAAAAGTTAGTGGGGCACCTGGGTGGCTTAGTTGCTTGAGTGTCCAACTTCAGCTCGAGTCACAATCTGACAGTTCATGGGTTCAAGCCCCGCATCGAGCTCTGTGCTGACAGCTGGGAGCCTGGAGCCTGCTTCTGATTCTGTGTCTACTTCTCTCTCTGCCCTTCCCCTGCTCTCTCTCTCTCTCTCTCTCTCTCTCTCTCAAAAATAATAAACATAAAAAAAACTTATACTCTCACTCAGCAGGTTCGGAACAGCCAGATCTTCATGCACCAAGCTTTGCAGTGAAATCCGGAGAACAGTTTCTCCTCTGAGGTCTACCTCTAAACCACCCTTCACACTTCATGCCATTCATTATGTGTCATTTCTACAGTAGTTAACTAACTTTGAGTTAACTAATAGTTAACTTCCCCATTGTATGTGCCAGTGATCACCACAATTACACTGAATAAAAAGGCACCCCAAAACTCATTGGCTTAACATCATCACTTATTCTCACTCATGTATATTCAGATTGTCTGGGAGTCAACCAACCAGGAGTCAAGTGACCAGCTGGCCTTGGCTCTGAGCAGTGAGTTGGGCCCAGCTCTGTCCCACATGTCCATATGTGTTCCCCACAACTCCCCAAGTTCTCTTACTGTCCTTATTTGTCAAAGAGAGGATGGAGAACAGACCCTGAGGAATTTACCCAGGTCCATACCACACACATTGTTGGAGCTGGGGTTCAGAGCCCTGGTCTGGCTCTGCATCCTGCATCCTTCACCCCCATGCTGTACTGAACACTCTACAGAAGGTGTCTGAGAATGTGAGTGCGCAGGGAGAGGGACTCAAATACACTGGGTGCTGGAGAACTCTGTCAGAAACGATGCTGCTTGAAATAAGTTAGTCAGAGAAAGACAGATATATGATTTCACTCATGGAATTTAAGAAACAAAATAAATGAACATGGGGAAAGGAAGCAAAAGTAAGATAAAAAGAGAGGGAGGCAAACCATAAGAGACTCTCAAATATAGAGAACAAACTGAGGTTTGCTGGTGGGGTATAGTGTAGGGGGATGGGCTAAATGGGTGATGGGCATTAAGGAGGGCACTTTTTGGGATGAGCACTGGGTGTTGTAAGTGATGGGTCATTATTTCTGTTCCTGAAGTCACTATTACACTATATGTTAACTAACTTAGATTTAAATTAAAAAAGAAAAGTTGGGTGGGGGGGGTCACCTGGGTGGTTCAGTTGGTTAAGTGCCCGACTTTGGCTCAGGTCATGATCTCACAGTTTGCGAGTTTGAGCTCCGCGTCAGTCTCTGTGCTGACAGCTCAGAGCCTGGAGCCTGCTTCAGATTATGTGTCTCCCTCTCTTTCTGCCCCTCCCCCACTCACGTTCTTCTCTCTCTCAAAAATACATAAACATTTTAAAAATTAAAAAAAAATTGCTGCTTCTAACTTGGTTCAGAGTCCTGGGAAATTATACAAGATACAAAGTTCACCTCTTTCTTGCACAAGTTTACCAAGAAGTCACAAACTCTTTCTAAAATAGAAATTGACTGAAGGACACGTTTCTATTTCATAAAACCATCCCAGTATTTGTTAAACAATGAATGTTTTCTCTCTTATTTAATGATACAGACCATAGATGCTGAGAAAAGAGACCCAAACTCTAAGGGAAAAAGAGTCCAAACCACAGGGAGGCCATGCCTGGGGCACACAGGCTTAGAACACATTAACATCAGGTTTTTGAAGTGAGTTATTACCACATGGCCTTCAACATAGCATAAGTGTGTCTCCTTGTTTCCATTCAGAACCCTTGTTTCTATCTCTCAGTCTACATTTTGTGACGCAGCCACATTGAAAAGAAAGGCTATATTTTCATGGGCAGAAGACATTTATCGTCTGGCAGAAGAAAATTATTCCAACAGCTTATTAAAAAAATAATTTATTTAAATTATTGTAGGTCTTGCTGGCCCATAAACAATGCATATCAAATTTTGTCCTTAAGACATGTGAATTCTGGTTGGCTTGTCGTATTGTCTAGTAAGCTCAAAATTGGAATAGCTCCATTGCTGTTCAAGAGTGGAGAACAAAATTACTGTAACTGACTTTCGAACATCAAACCTTACCTAGAAACAAGCCAGAAATGAGAGTAGGCAAAAGCCATTAAGAATGATTAGGAAGAGATTACCCTGCACTTTGCAATATAAACATGTTTGAATAGACATCTGTGTATGTCAAAGAATTGCTTTACCACCAGCTTGCCAGAAGCACACACTACTCTGTTTTTCTAATCATGTGTTTGTGCATTATTAAATCATCTGTGACCCAAGTGTCCTGATACCTCCCATTAACTTCTCATGGCGGT
The DNA here is from genome assembly GCF_046562875.1 of Panthera onca. NCBI lineage: Eukaryota > Metazoa > Chordata > Mammalia > Carnivora > Felidae > Panthera > Panthera onca. Next base: position 88,625,455 of record NC_138341.1, on the reverse strand, counting down.
CAGGTGTGCCTCTAAAGTGAACCACCCATTTTACAAGTAAGAAAAGTGCTTTCTTCAGGGCAACAAATCATTACACTGACAGTGATGCATAGAACCTCTTAAGCTATTATAATTACCTCTTTGACAAGATTCCATTAAAGTTTTCTAAAAGGAAGCAACAAAACCCCAAGCCACTTGCTCCTTCAGAAAAAGTCAGTTATAAAGTTAAAAGTTAATCATCAAGAAAACCTATGGCTCCCGTAGTGACAGTTTATGTATGAAAAAAATGCTAAACTAAAAAGTATATCACATCAAAGAAAGAAAGAAGAAAGAAAGAAAGAAAGAAAGAGAAAGAAAGAAAAGTGCTTTTTGTACTGATGATAAAAAGAAAGATATTTTTGTAAAAATCTGCTATAAATTTGATCTCACTTTTCAAGTATGGATTAGATGACTGATAGGACATGTCTGCAGAGATGAATCCCCTAGTTGATACTGAGCAGGGAAGAAAATGGATATCCTTATTGAGCTGCTTGCCCAAGGAAGGAGCTAGAAACTAATGGCATTAGAAGTAGAGAAAGTGTGTGAATCAGCCAGTGGACAAGAAAGTATCAGAGATACTTGGTTGGAGTATTGCAAACTGGGCCAAAAAAGTATCAGGGAGGTACTAGCAAATTAATTCCTTTCATCCCTGCTGTAAGCAAAGAGCTACTAGAAACTTCTTCAATGAACACTGGCAGTTTAGAGAACAATCACCCGCCCCACCCCGGTATACAAAATTCCTCTTTTATAAAAAAAAAATTTTAATCCTTATTTATTTTGGGGAGATACAGAGACAGAGTGGGGGAGGGGCAAAGAGAGAGGGAGACATAGAACCTGAAGCAGGCTCCAGGCCCTGAGCTGTCAACAAAGAGCCCAATGTGAGGCTAGAACCCATAAAGCATGGAATCATGACCTGGGCTAAAGTTGGACGCTCAACAGACTGAGTCACCCAGGTGCCTCCCAAATTCCTCTCTTTTGAGTGAATTAAAAAAAAAAAATTATAAAGAGAAGGACAGGGTTGCCTCTGTGTGTATTCAAGCAGAAAAGAATCGGACCACTGTATTAATCCCAGATCAGCACAGATGCCTCTTAGAACTAAGTCAGTACCTTGATGGGTCATGTTTGTGAATTACCTGGGAATGAAGACCCCTTGAATTCCAGGAAAAGGTGGTATCTATTAAAAATATTGACTTGAATACATACTTTTGCTCCCTCCCAGACCTCACCAAAATGGACAGAAAAAGGGATTTCCAAAAAGGCACAAGCCCTTCAGGACAGAGAGAATGAGAGGTTTGACAACAGTAAGACATGAGGAAGCTGCAGAGAGGGTAGGTTCACAGGAAGCTTCCAGGCACACCCCAAAACCGCATCCTTGGTGGCAAGAAAAGCCGGGTGCTGCTCACTCTACTCTGCATGACTCCCACATGATTGGAAGGTGGCAGCTCTGGTGACAGGGAAACCAGGGCAGAGGAGGGGCCAAACACAGGAGTTTGGGGTGTGATGTTCCATTCTGTGCAGTGTTGGAGAAAATACTGAAGAAACTGAGTCCTCACCTTCTCCTTCATTCCTACTGCTCTGCAAGCCAAGGCAGGGCCAGGAGGTGAGGGGCAAGTGGAGGGAGGTGACAGAACAGCTCAGCTTTGTTCTGTGGAGGTTCCTATACCGCAGGACACCAGACACTGTGGAGAGAAGGTCTGTAAGGAGACAGGACGGTATGAATGTTGACACACCAGGCAGCTCTTGTGCACTGGCAGTCAAGCTCATACCCTCTAGGAAAGAGCAAAATGCTTCTCGGACATAGAAAAATCTTAAGGATTCTGACAAGTCAACATCCTGTAAAATGCTGTGTCACCCTAAGGTAAAGTCTTATGTTGACAAATCTCTGAGCTTCTGATCAGATTTTTAATCTCCCATTCTTAAATATGAGCAGAATACAAAGATAACCAAGTAAAGCCTCAAATGTGAAATATACAGACAAAACCAGAAAAATCAAAATCACAAGAAAGTAACTTGAAAAGACACCAGTATTAATATCCGCCGAAGGATAAGACAAGGCATAGCATTTAAGAGAAAAGAATAGAATCTTTCACAAGCATGTACACACAATATGTAAGGAACAATTAGACAACAAGGAGAGTTTTTGGAAATTAAGAAACGATAGCAGAAATTAAAAACTCAATACATGCATTTGGAAGTAAAAGTGAGGAAATTTGCCAAAAGGTAGAAGAGGAAAAGGGGCAAAAATCAACCAAACAAACAAACAAAAAGAAAAAAGGAGAGGAAAAGGGGAAAAAATGGAAGTCTCAGTTCCTGAACACTCCCATATCCATGTGGTAGGAATTCCATAGAGAGAGAACAGAGAAAATTAAGGTAAGGAACTTGGTAATAAAATTAGAACTCACTGAATGCCCAACACACTGGATGAAACCTGAACTACATAGCATCACAAAATTTCAGTTTGGGGAACAAAGATCCTGCAAGCTTCAGGAGAGGAAAACAAACAAAAAGAAAGATTACATACAAAGCTCAGAAATTAGATGACTTTGAACTTCTCAACTTCAACACTGAATGCTAGAATGCTTAAACAACACAATTTCTAACACAAAGTTAAGAGTCAGAGGAGAATGGAGACATTGTCAGACACTGAATATCTGAAAACATTCACTGTCTTTGAATTCCTGGTGTGCTCTAAGTGCTTCTGATGACGTGATCAACAGAAACAAGAATATTAACCAATAAAGGGGATATTATGTCTTCTGGTAAACAAAATGTCTAAATCAAAAGGAAAAAAGCAAAAGAACTCACCTGGATGATGAAGGCGATCCTAGGATGAAACAGCACACCAAGTATAGAGCATGACCAGCCTAGACTGGAACAGGTTGGATTCCTTCAAGTTATCTGGCCTGCACAGGAGGAGGTCAAACTTTCACCCTTTGCACATGACATGATACTCTATATGGAAAACCTAAAAGATTCCACCAAAAAACTTCTAGAACTGATTCATGAATTCAGCAAAGTTGCATGATATAAAATCAATGCACAGAAATCTGTTGCATTCCTATACACCAACAATGAAGCAACAGAAAGAGAAATCAAGGAATCAATCCCATTTACAATTGCACCAAAAACCATAAAATACCTAGGAATAAACATAACCAAAGAGATGAAAAATCTATACACTGAAAACTATAGAAAGCTTATGAAAGAAATTGAAGAAGACACACAAAAAAATGGAAAAATATTCCATGCTCCTGGATAAGAAAAACAAATATTGTTAAAATGTCAATACTACCCAAAGCAATCTACATATTCAATGCAATACCTATCAAAATAACACCAGCATTCTTCACAGAGCTAGAACAAACAACCCTAAAATTTGTATGGAACCACAAAAGACCCTGAATAGCCAAAATAATCTTGAAAAAGAAAAACCAAAGCAGGAGGCATCACAATCCCACACTTCAAGCTGTATCACAAAGCTGTAATCACCAGTTATATGGTACCAGCACAAAAACAGATACTCAGATCAATGGAACAGAACAGAGAACCCAGAAATGGACCACAAATATATGGCCAACTAATCTTTCACAAAGCAAGAAAGACTATCCAAATGGAATAAAGACAGTCTCTTCAGCAAGTGGTGCTGGGAAAACTGGATAGCAACATGCAGAAAAATGAACCTGGACCACTTTCTTACACCATACATAAAAATAAACTCAAAATGGATGAAAGACCTAAATGTAAGATAGCAAGCCATCAAAATCCTAGAGGAGAAAGCAGGCTAAAACCTCTTTTATCTTGGATGCAGCAACTTCTTACTCAACACATCTCCAGAGGCAAGGGAAACAACTGCAAAAATGAACTATTGGGACCTTATCAAAATAAAAACCTTCTGCACAGCGAAGGAAACAATTAGCAAAACTAAAAGACAACCGATGGAATGGGAGAAGTTATTTGCAAATGACATATCAGATAAAAGGTTAGTATCCAAAGTCTATAAACAAGTTATCAAACTGAACACCCCAAAAACAAATAATCCCGTGAAAAAAATGGGCAAAAGACATGAATAGACACTTCTCCAAAGAAGACATCCAGATGGCCAACTGACACATGAAAAAATGCTCAACATCACTCATCATCAGGGAAATACAAATCAAAACCACAATGAGATGCCACCTCACACCTGTCAGAATGGCTACCATGAACAACTCAGGCAATAACAGATGTTGGAGAGGATGCGGAAAAAGAGGATCTCTTTTGCACTGCTGGTGCAAATGCAAACTGGTGCAGCCACTCTGGAAAACAGGATGGAGGTTCCTCAAAAAATTAAAAATAGACCTACCCTACGACCCAGCAATTGCACTACTAGATATTTATCAAAGGGATACAGGTATGCTGTTTTGAAGAAGCACATGCACCCCAATGTTTATAGCAGCACTATCAACCATAGCCAAAGTATGGAAAGAGCCCAAATGTCCATCGATGGATAAATGGAAAAGAAGATGTGGTATATATATATATACAATAGAGTATTACTCGACAATCAAAAAGAATGAAATCTTGCCATTTGCAACTACATGGATGGAACTAGAGGGTATTATGCTAAGCAAAATTAGTCAGAGAAAGACAAATCTCATATGACTACATTCATATGAGGATTTTTTTTAATTTTTTTAAATATTTATTTCTGAGACAGAGAGAGGCAGAGCATGAGCGGGGGAGGGGGAGAGACAGAAGGAAACACAGAATCTGAAGCAGGCTCCAGGCTTTGAGCTGTCAGCACAGAGCCCGATGCGGGGCTGGAACTCACAAACCATGAGATCATGACCTGAGCTGAAGTCAGTCGCTCAACCAACTGAGCCATCCAGCGCCCCTCATATGAGGATTTTAAGACACAGAACAGATGAACATAAGGGAAGGGAAGCAAAAATAATATAAAAACAGGGAGGGGGACAAAACATAAGAGACCCTTAAATGTGGAGAACAGAGGGTTATTGGAGGGGTTGTGGGAGCGGGGATGGATTAAATGGGTAAGGGGCATTAAGGAATCTATTCCTGAAATCATTGTTACACTATATGCTAACTAATTTGGATGTAAAAATGCTCAACATCATTCCTCATCAGAGAAATACAAATCAAAACCACACTGAGATACCACCTCACGCCAGTCAGAGTGGCTAAAATGAACAAATCAGGAGACTATAGATGCTGGAGAAGATGTGGAGAAACGGGAACCCTCTTGCACTGTTGGTGGGAATGCAAACTGGTGCAGCCACTCTGGAAAACAGTGTGGAGGTTCCCAAAAAACTAAAAATAGATCTACCTGTGACCTAGCAATAGCACTGCTAGGAATTTACCCCAGGGATACAGGAGTGCTGATGCAGAAGGGCACTTGTACCCCAATGTTTATAGCAGCACTTTCAACAATTGCCAAATTATGGAAAGAGCCTAAATGTCCATCAACTGATGAATGGATAAATAAGATGTGGTATATATATATATATATATATATATATATATATATATATATACACAGTGTAGTATTCTACTTGGCAATGAGAAAGAATGAAATCTGGCCATTTGTAGCAATGTGGATGGAACTGGAAGGTATTATGCTAAGTGAAATAAGTCAGGCAGAGAAACACAGATACCATATGTTTTCACTCATATGTGGATCCTGAGAAACTTAACAGAAGACCATGGGGGAAGCGATAGGGGAGGAAAGTTACAGAGAGGGAGGAAGACAAACTATAAGAGACGCTTAAATACTGAGAACAAACTGAGGGTTGATGAGGGTTGGGAGGTAGGGGAAAGTGGGTGATGGGCATTGAGGAGGGCACCTGTTGGGATGAGCACTGAGTGTTGTATGGAAACCAACTTGACAATAAATTATATAAATGAATGAATGAATGATTGAAGGAAAGAAATCTGGCCTGCATTTGAACTGGGTCAACTTCACCGAGTTGGAACTCTGCTGTGAGCCAGCAGATGAGTGACAGTGTGTGTGTGAGCAGTGGCAATTGGTGGCCTGCCCACCTTCCTAACATTCAAGTTAGGGCCTCTTCCCACTTTTTTATCCTCCAAATCTCATGCAAAATGTCACTTTAGCCATAGCTAATCTAGAATCACCTAGATGCTGGCTCACATGTGGCAACCAGGCCCATGCAACCCCACCTGCTGCTGGGTCTCCTCTTTTGGCTTCTCTGAATCCTAGACAAATTATAGCTCCAGGGAAAGAAAAATATGTGCCAGAAGGGAAAAGTAACCATAGTATTCTTTGTGGCTTAGTGGTAAACAGCATTTACATGCACATAATAATGTAATATAAATGCTGAATGCTAACCTCACCAGAGTTATAAGAAAAAAGAATTGAGGGATACTGCAGGGATGGGCAGTATGTATGTGTGTGGTAGGGCTGAGCTGGGGGGTATGGTGGTGAAAGACAGCTAAATGTTCAGGTGCGGAGAAAGCTATTAGTACCTAAAACTGAAGACACAAGGTGTATTCATATAAGCACCTTATTGGAAAATATGGTAGTAAACTGTAAAAAAAAAAAAAAAAAAAAAAAATCAGCTAAAAGAAAGTGATCACCTCAAAGGATCAAAAGGCAGAGCACAAGGAATTGCTGCCTTCATAAGAAGACTTAAAGAACCAGTTTGCTCTGTAAACTATGTAAATGCACACATTAAAAAAATGTTTCGAATGGGAGTATCCATTCGCAATGTCCAGGCTTACAAGAATTGTTAAATATATTATGGTATATCCAGGTGACAGAACATTCAGTAGTCATTGAAACTATGTTTTCAAGAAATATATATAATGGCAATGGAAATGCTCAAATTTAGTTTAAAGAGGGCAATACGTATAAAGTTACATGTACCATGTGATCCCACTTATGAAATCAAATGATGTAGACTGAAAAAGTTGAAATAATTAATATGAAAATGTTAACTACAGCAATCTTGGGTGGTTAGCTTATAAACTTTTTAGGTTATTCCGTATCGTCCAAATTATCTTTAACAAGCCCAGACTGCTCTTATAAGTGAAAGGAAAAAATAAGTTAAATTATTTTTAAGTTCTCATATAACAGAAATTCCACACAGAAATTAATTAGACTGTCTTTTTACCTCCCTCTGGAAAATATAAAGTACTAGATATAAAAGAGAGGCATTGTACATGGAATTTTTCTCTTATTCACTTCTTAGCAGTTGCCAACCTCTTTATGGCACCACATTCTGACAGGGATGTGGATGAGGTCCCCAGGGTGCTGTCCCAGCTTCTAGTGACTGGCACGGGTTACTGGAAGGAGCCAAAGTACTGCTTCTGTTAAAACATGTTTTGTTAAAATACTGAATTTAAAACAAATTCAAAACAAAACAAATTTAAAACAAAAACAGTTCAGTGTTTGGTGGGTACAATTTGGAAGTTAATTATAGTCCAGTCTCCATCTATGTTACTCTCTACCTGTACTTCATTCATTCATTCCACAAACATGAATTGTGCATCTACCTTGTGCTTACAGACTCAGGGGATGGTTGATCAAAAAAGCTGGTTAAAGTGGGGAATCCATTTAAAAAAATATATAAACATAACCATTTTAACTTACACTACAAAAAGAGGAGATTTATTTGCCAATCTTTTGAATTCAGGCCAAGGCCTTTTCCTGAGTCTCGGTGGTCCTTTCTACAAAAGCCACATATGTAATGCATCAAATGTGATTTCCAGTTTGGGTTTCTTCAAAGCAGTTAGAGCTGAAAGACACCCTGAAGCAATCAGAGTGCAGAGTCCTCTATATTTTTATAATCCCCCCCCCCCGACCTCTTTTCCCCGAAGTCATCTCACAAACACCATATTTGACAATCATTTTTGAATCAATTCAACTTCAAGTTATCCAAAGTAGTTAAATTAATTTTTATTTTAAAAAATATATTTTTTTCAGAGTGTCTGGAGGCTCAGTTGGTTAAACATCCCACCTTTGTTTTTGGCTCAGGTCATGATCTCATGGTTCTTGGCTGGAGCCCCATGTCTGACTCTGCCCGAACACTGCAGAGCCTGCTTGGGATTCTCTCTCTCCCTCTCTCTGCCTCTCTCTCTCACCCTTTCTCTCAATATAAATAAACCTTTTTTTAAAAATTTGAATTTTTAAATTAAAAATTTTTTATTTAAAATTTTTTTTGAGGATTAAGAGTATATTTATTTTGATGAGCACTGAGTAATATATATAACTGTTAAATCACTATATTGTATATTGTACACCTGAAGCTAACATACCACTGTCTGTTAATTACACCGGAATTTTAAAAATAATTTTAAAAATTCACTCATATTTCCATTTTACTCAACAGTTTATATGACATCAATTAAATTGAAAGGTTTGAAGAATTCATGTAGCATGCATAACTGCCCTAAAAAGGTTTAGGAACAAATCCAACTAACACTTGATAAGCACACAAACTCCTGAGAGGAGCGCAAGTGCCTGGGGCATCCTAGACAGCAGCTGCAGCACGGGTGGTCAGTCTCCTGCACCCCCTTCAGTTAGTTTTGTAGAAAAGTGGGACACACTGTTCCAGCCAGTGGAGTGGAGGTCGGCTAAGGAGCTTCTGTTTTCACTTATTGCCGATAGCCACCAAGCTTTGTCTTCTGGACTTTGTTCTAAATGTAGACAGGACTCGCGACCCCGCATCCAAATGAGGTCATCCTTCAGGCGGCCAAGACACCCATGCACGCATTTTAACCAACCAAGTTACCCTGTGTTTGGACTTTTAATTAACAAAAAGAAAAAAAAGAAAAAAAACAACTTCTGAGTACATCATCGCCTGCCATACTCCAAGCGTGCCCGCTTCTGCATAGGTGCACATTCTGCACAAGTGCCCTCTGTGGGACCACGTGACAGACCGCTGGCCATTGGCTGTGAAAGCAACTCCAGACACTTCCGGCCTGCTGTGGGAACCTCCCAGGACCTGCTCACGTGACTTCTGTATGCCCCCCTCCCCCTTCTCAGCTCTGCCAGATGCATGGGCGGTTGACCGTGCCATAACTCCTGGGAGTGTGACCGGTTGTTAGAATGAGCCTGCGTCCTAGAGTGTGTCGTCCTAGAGTCCTCAGTCTGTTGGACGGTGACCAGAGTCACTTGGTGAAGCTTGGGGTCGTTACAGCTGTGTTGGATGTAAAATACAGTAATAATGGCGGGAAGAGCATGGAGGAGTCAGCAAAGGCATGGGGCAGGTGATGTGGTGCTTGGGCTGGCCGTTGCCATATGGAACCTGATTTCTGGGAGGTGCAATGAACACTGGTGTAAGAGGTGCTTGTGAACCCTGTGGTTTAATTTTGAGGACATGAGTACCTACAAAATGATCTTTTATGCCATAAGTCAGTATGTGTTCAGGGCTAAAAAGGGGGAAAGAAAGCATTCCGGGCTGTGACTGTCCAAGATAGTTCCAGAGAGGTGGCAAAATACAAAGTGCTTTCTGCAGGCTGGGTGGGGAAAGATGGCATACCAGGCAGGAGCATGGGGAGATCAAAGGACAGTAGGTGGCAGTGTCCCTGAGAGTTTGGAGGGCAGTTTGGGGAGTACTGAAAAAACTGATTTCTAGAGGTCTAGACTGTGGAAGGTCTACATGTAAAACTAAGGAATTTGGACTTGACCCTCTGCAACACAGAAACACATCATAGAAAACTTATGACTTGGGGATTGAAATTCTCAGTTTAGGGAGGTTAGTCCAGTGCTAGTATATAAACGCGGTTACTGAGGAAGCCTGGAGGAAGAAGATTGATTCATGGATTATTAATCCTACAGTGATTCAGGAACCACATTATTCAAGGGTAAGGCCTGTGTTAATTCTGCTTTTTGTCCCAATGGAGCCTGGCACAGTGCATTTCATTCAGGCTCTAGGTACCTGATAAATATTTCCTGAGTGGGTTCGGAATAGAGGGTCTTGAATGGAGCTGAAGCTGGGGACCTGGAAAACAAGGGGCAAGAAATTATATTAAACCTATCACATGGGAGTCTGTGGAAGAGAGAAAGGAGAAAATAACCACCAGTCTCCAAAAATGTATCAGTGAGAATCTGTGATGTTTGTAAACTGGGCTTGCAGCCTTATTGCGAAAGTGATTTTATGTTCTTTTACAAAAATATGCAGACATCAACATTCCTCAGAATAAGCAAGATATGGAAAGCTTATCTCCTATTTGCTTTTTGTCCTCATCTGCTCCACTTGCTTCATGACTTTGTGTCAACTAGCTGAAACTAGAATGTTGCTGCTCACAGAACCTAGGAGACCTTGCAGCTCTGGAGGGCAATAAGAGATGACCATTCCGGCTCTTACAAAGCAAGAGCCAGCCAAACAGCCCCACTGCTGTTTCCTTTTATGTTGTTGTGACCATGCTCTGAGAACTATCTTCCAGTATCCCTTGCAAGCATATTTTTATTCCTACATATGGAATAGAGCTATGTGAGTCTACTGTTACTAAAAATGAGAGCACTAAAGGAGGTGACCACACCATCTGTCATTTACTCATTAATATTTTTGGCAATTTATTGGTAAATTGCTACCATGTGCCAGGTGCTATGCTAAGCTCAAGAGGACTTGTTCTTTGCCCTTATAGAGCTGACAGCTGGTGATGAAGACAGGCAAGTGAACACACTTCCTGGCATCATGGAGTATGAGCTTCATGAGTGAAAATGGGCGAGGGCATTCAAAGGAGAGGAGCCAGTGTCGGGGCACAGCATGACACCGATTTCTGCAAACTGTATGTTGGTATGACTGGAATGAAGGATTTTTATTTATCCCACCAAAAACTCCAAGTCCAAGCATTGGGCCCTGTATTTATAACATGATCAGTGCCAGTCCTTGAGCTTTGGGGGTCCCTGCCCACTGGAGGGTGACAAGGAGGAGCAAGGCCCCGTGGGAGGTTAGAGGGATGGCTGGGCCAGGTTGTGAAGGACTTTGTGCATGAAGGCTTCATAACTAAAGCAGTGGCTTGGAATGTGAGGCCAAGGGCAGGCAGGAGCCCCTGAAGTTCTTCAACGTGGAGGTCCAAGGGACAGGGGACATGAGTCAGAGAGAGAGGGAGAAAACGTGGGCCCTTTGCTTTAACCCCCAAGAGCCCAGCTGCCCAAGTGAGCAGCTGACTGAAGACACCATTCCAGAAGAAAGCAGTTATGGGCTAGGAGGCCCAGGTTCTCATCTAGCAGCCTCCTAGGTGAGTTTACATCTTGGGAGCATCCCCTGGAGACAGGAACAGAAGAAGTTGAGGGCCATGGAGAAGTGTGATGCAGTCTTCAGACACAAGTAACAGGAAGTGACAGCAGTTAACTCCCTGCTCTTAGAGGGAGCGCTACTGTTCTGGTTGTGTTAAAAGCTTCTTCAGAAAATCATAGAAAGACAATCCCCTGGAAATGATAGGGTGAAGAATTTAGGGCTGGTTCGGTGGGTATCCTTTCCAAAAGGGAGCCCAGGGGACATGAGGGCTCCTTGAGGCTGGGGCCACAGGTGGCATGTCCACAGCTGCTGCAGGGCCTGGTGCACCCACCTTCACAGGTTCTGTGGGAGGGTCCCCTGTCCCTCCTTTTCTGGCCTGTCCCTCCTGCACATCCCTTCACCATCAGCCTGGTGGAAACGAGGCCTTTATGGGACAGGTAAGAGGCTAGACCAGCACCGCCCCCACCCCAACTCCACCCCCAAGCATCCTGCTTCCAGCCTCCTGAGAGGCAGGCCTGGGCTTGCCTCTTCTGTGTCAAGCTTTCCTGCCCCTCCTGTGACCCCCAGCTCAGTCTCAGACAAGCCCTCTTCTCAGCCTTAGTACTGAGCATACAGTGGGCTAGAAAGAGCATTTTCAGCCCAAGGACTTGTTATTTCTGGGATTGTCCTTGGGTGCCAAAGAAGTCAGTGTTGGTGAGACTGGTTCCTGGGCTGGCTGTTATCACTTAGATGCTCAGGGAATGGCCAGCTCTTCCGTGGATTTCCCATGCAGACCACTTACGTAGCAGCGAGACTGCTCAACACCTTTGCTGGTAGGGAGAAATTCATCAGAACTACACAGAAAACCAACAACACTGAACGTTCTCCTGACGCACACGTTCTTCCTCCATTGGCAAAGGTGGTTGTCCTCAGAGACCCACAGTGGATAGAGCACAGCCCCTTTTGCTGAAGACATTCAGAGCTCTGATCCCCAGGTCTGCTTGTCTGGGGTCAAGTACTGACTCTGCTCCTTTACTAGCTGAGTGACTTGGGGCAGGTTATTCCCTGTCCCTGGACCTCAGTTTTCTCACCTGTGAAATGGGGTGATAGGCATGACTTTCTCAAGGCTATTATGAGGATTAGTCACGCAAAGCATTTAGTGCCTGGCATATGAGGAACACTCAGTAATACTGGACACAGTATTGTTACTACCACCACCACCACCATCATCATCATCATCATCATCATCCCACCTCTCCTTTAAGGCTAACTGCTATGCCCCTTCTCCCTGAAACCATCCCCAGTTTGCAAATGGGATAAACCTGTCCTTCCTTGTGCTTTCATAGGACTTGATTTGTATCTCTCCTTTGGTTCTTGAGCTTTTTACATCAAATGTATGATTTGCTTGCTTGCCTCCCTATTTCACACACTATTTGCTGCCCTGACCCTGACAACCCCTGACAGGCACAGGACAGACATTCTGGATTCAGTTTATTGCCCTGCTGACACCTTGCTAAACTTCTGCACGATTGTTTCCTGCTTCCAGAACTTGTTCCTGTTCCCAGTTTTGGTAAAGGAAGCACAGAGGTTTGTCTAAAACCTACAGGTTGCCATTGGGTGCAGATGGTTACTTACTAGGACACGTGTAAGGCAGCAGCCCAGACAAAAGAGCATAGGATGGGACAGAAATCCACAGGGGCAGGTTAGAAACATTGCTCTGAGGGAACATACACCTCTTACAGCCCTAAACTCAAGCTCTTGACCTCTTCCATTGATGGAAGGTCCCAGATCCGAAGTGTCTTCATTTCTCTCCATGACGCCCCCACCACATTTTTGTGAAAGTAAAATGGGAAATTTTGTGATTTAAAAAAAGTATTCAATCTTTACCTTCTAGAAGGCCTAAAACCTTTAATCACAGAGATTTCACAAGTTTTTACAAAACCTAAGAACTGAAAAGTGCACATTACACAGTTTATTGCTTTTCACCACCAGACTGACCAGGAATCTCCATGTGCCACCACCATATCAAAAACTAGCAAGCTTTCTGTACTAAAAGATTAAAAAGTCACATTTAGTGGCCTAATGTCAAAATAAAACAAGTGCTTGTTATCTGAGCAAGAGCAGGGTCTCCCTGCTCAGTTACCTGTGTGGAAAGTTGTCTTGGATAATCCACCTAAAATAGAGTGGTTTCTCTAGTTCTGAGCTGCAGGTGGCTGCTGAATCTGTGAGTTACCTTAGTTATAGCCAAAGGTAATTTTATAGAATAAATTGGGTGGTTTGAAAATATGTTAGATTTCTAATTAATAGGAATAGTAGCTAATGTCACTTGACACTTATACCAAGTTCCAGGCTAAGCCCATGCATACATTATCTCATTTAACACCCATTAAAACCTTATGAAGTAGACACTATTATTTATCCCCATTCCACAGATGAGGAAACCAAGGTTTAGGGAGGTTAATCAACTTAGAAGCTGTGCTTGGAGAAGGGCAGCTTTGTCTAGCACCAAGGCCTCTCCAAACACTACATTTTTATGCTAATAAAAACCTTAAATTCTTTAGTCATTTGGGCAGTACGAACATAAAATGGGTGAGCTTATTTGCAAAAGTTATCTTGGAAAAACAGAATGGCTTGAGACCTTAAACCTTTGGTTGCTAGTAGAGTCTGAGGTTCAAAGCAGGCCTGGGGAACCATGAAGCTGGGGCAGAACCAGGGTCTGGTTGTGGAGGGCACAGGCTTGGCTCTCAGGCTTCAGTATGGAGGGCACCACCTGGCTGCCTGGGGGCCTAATCCAGTCCAGAGATTGTGTGTGTGTGTTTGTTTGAACCACACAGATTAGTAGCCAGTATTTAAAAATGAGAAGATTTCACATTTTTTTTAAAGTCCAGAGGTGCCTGGATGGCTCAGTTGGTTGAGCATCCAACTCTTTATTTCTGCTCAGGTCATAATATTATGGTCGTGAATTCAAGCCCTGTGTTGGGGTCTGTGTTGGGCATGGAGCCTGCTTAAGATTCTCTCTCTCTCTCTCTCTCTCTCTCTCTCTCTCTCTCTTTCTCTTTCTCCCCCTCTGCCCCTCTCCCCTACTCATGTGTGTGTTCTCTCTCTCTCTAAAAAAAAAAAAAGATTCTTCCACTGCTCCTCCCCAGCTCATGCACACATGTATTCACTCTTGCTCTCTCTCTCTAAAAAAAAATAAAGTCCAGATTTTTTAATTTCCTTTTTTTAATCGAAATATTTAGTATCCTATTCTTTCAGGTATACATTATAGCAATTTGATATTTTTATGCATTACAGAATGATCCCCATGATAAGTCTAGTACCATTTGCCATTGTACAAAGTTATTATAATATTATTGACTGTGTTGTACATTTCATCCCTGTGACTCACTTATGTTATAACTGAAGTTTGGACGTCTTAATTCCATTCACCTACTTTACCCAACCTCCCAACCCCTCCCTTGTCTGTTTCTGTTGTGTTCGGTTTTTTGAGCTCCTCTTGGAACTGTGTGGACCTGCATTTTGACAACAGTTGGCAGAGGTTCATGAGCAGGTACTCTCCCCATTCGTTTACTAAGGACAGTAGCCTGAGGCTCAGGATTTGAGTTTTAGATAAATTGTGTGGAGTCTGGATTGAGGAGACAAAGTCAGCAGCAGGAAAAACAGAGGGATGTTATAATCCTGATGGGACATATTGAGAACCTGAACTAGGGCAAAAGCACTTGCATTGGAATGGAGGGGTAGATTTAAAAAATATCTAGGAGGTGAAACTGGCAAGGTTTGGCAGCTAAGAAAGGAAAACGCTAAGAATGATCCCATGAGCTCTCCTTAGGAGGTTTAGGAGTGGTCCCCGGCTGAACTAGGGAATAAGGTGGAGGAGCAGGTTTCGGGAAGGATGAGGAGTTTGTGTTGGATATATGTGGTTCCCAGTGTTTGTGAGACTTCCTGGTGAGATATTTTACACTCAATTGGCTACAAGAATTGAAGCTCAAAGGTTGAGATCTGGACTAAAACTATAAATGGAGGAGTCATCAACCTGCACGTAGCTGTTGAAACAAGGACACTGGAAAGGCCCAGACAGGGACTGGGGCTTTGAGACACAGCCATCTGAGGGACAAGGGAGGATGAATTGCCCACAAAAGACCAAGAATCACCCATTAGAGACAGACATAGACAACCCAAGGACCCAAGGGGTTACAGAATGCAAAGGAGTTGGGTTTCACATGGAAAGAAGCAATCGATGGTCTCAGTTGCAATGCAGTAAAAAGCTCCAGGAGAATAAAGACTAAAAGGCATCTGTTGGCTTTGGCAATTAGGAGGTCCCTGGTGACCAAGGCAAGAGCAATTTCAGAACGTACGGAGAGCACCAAGTTCTGGCTAAGAATATGTACAACCCCTTCATTGTGAAATTCCGTTCAACCCTGTGAAAGGCAACAGTCATTGCTCAGGTGTGCACACTAAGACTTGCTGAGGGTGAGTGGCTCAGGTCACATGAACATACAGCAAAGAGCAGCCTCTCAAAACAGGATCTTCAGACTCCAGGGCCAGAGACTCCAGCCAGCCACCCTGCCTCTTTGCATGAGTGTTAGACAAACAGCCTTGTTGAACATTCAGTATGTTCTCTGGGTGTTTCTAAACCATTGGCAACCATAATCTTTTATATTCATATGAGGCTACCTTATGTTTCAGACCAGCTACTTGGAAGCAGATCTGGAGGAAGAGACAGAAGTTGGATTCGTTTTGATGAAACAGAATAGTGTAAGAAGGTGTCTTGCAACAGAGACTGGTTATACACCCACAGATCCCATTTTCTGTCCCTGGAAACACAAGAACACTACATTTCCCAGCCTCAGTTACAGGCAGTTTGTGCACATGTGATGGGGTTTTAGTCTGTAGAAGTGATACTCTCCACAGCCAGGCCTCACTCTGGAAACATGCTAACATTCTCATCCACAGTTTCCCTCCCTGCCTGTCCTGGTGGGGCCACAGGATAGAAGGAGCTTGGATTTCTGAGTCACTTCCTACAGGAAAACCACGTGACCCACATCAGAATGTGACATGAGCAAGAAATAAGCTATCATTGCAGTATGCCACCAAGATTTCCAATCAGCATTGCTGGGCCTCCAGGCTGTTCCTGGCAGGGAGGATGACTAACGGAGGACCATGCTTGTAGGCAGGAGGGGATGAAAGCAAATGAAGATGGTTAACAGTAATGAAAGTTAATGCATGCTCCAAAAACTCTTCCTGAAAATATAAAAATATTTTGGCAGCCTTCTGGTATGGTCTGATTAGCCTGTGTGAAGGAACTCTGAGCAGGAGAAGCACGTCCCTAGAGTCAATCTGAATAACATACTGTTTGTTTCTTGTATTTTAGACAGTAGATCTCAATGTAAGTGGAAGTTTTCATCATCTGTTCCCACCCAGTGAATTGCCTTGATCACCTCTGGAGTGTGTATCCCCACTTCAGAGACCCTGGGCACATAAAGTTAATGGACCTCTTAATGAGGCCAGTGTCTTAAAGTCTGCTCACCCATCTGGAATCTTTCTTATACTTTGAGCTGTCCCAAGGAGCATGGACAGACTCAGTCAGAAGCTGCAGCTGGACACCTCTGGTATCTCCCTGGGCTGTAGTCTCTGGCCTACTGAGGACCACTGAGGACAGTTAAGTGGCTGGGGGTGCTCACTCTGCACTGCCTGCTCGCAAACAGAATCTTTTCAGTTAACCAACATTCAGTTCCTTGGAGAGTCATTTTGTACCCTGAGTGAGACCTTAGTACAACGCATGTGAAAGCTGTAATTATCATAAAACAGACTTTCTTAGGGGCACCTGGGTGGCTCAGTTGGTTAAGCTTCTGACTCTTGGTTTCTGTTCAGGTCATGATCTCATGGTTCATGGGATCAAGCTTCATGTTGGACTTGCACTGACAGCCAGGAGCCTGCTTGGGATTCTCTCTGTCCCTCTCTCTCTCTGCCCCTCCCCCAGTGCACTCACATGTTCTCTCTCAGTTTATGAGAGCTAATGTGTTCCTGGAGGGACATTTGATTCTACAGAAGAGTTAGTACACTGTGCTCATCACCTACCATAGATATGAGCTCACTGTCCTCAAAAGCTGTGGTTGGCAAAAGAATAAATAAACAAACAAACAAACATTTAAAAAAATACTTTCTTAGACCTAGGTTATCTAGAAAAAAGGGAGTTACATGTCCTGATTTTTCATAATGAGAGAGAGAAACCATCCAAATTATTTAGGCTTCTAGTAAGAAAGGCCTGAGCACAGTGACTAAAAGACACAAGGGTTACTCCTTCCCATCAATGAGGTAGGTAATTCAAGACTGACCTGACAGCTAGCTCTACAGAGGGCCATAGCTCCTTCTGTCCTCTTGCTCTGCCACTGTTATGCCAGTTGGCACATCACACTGGGTGGCAGTGAGGAGTCAGCTGAAGCGGGCAGAAAAGCTCTCCTCCCAGAGGGCCAGCCCCTTAAGCAGCCTTTTTGGAAGTCATGCACCTCTGCAATGGCTCTGTGGCTGGTCTTGAAGCTTGGGGCTACATCTAGCTGCAAGGGAAGCTGGGGACTACAACCACTTAGCCAGGCATGTTGCCCTGAGCAGAACCAGCAACTTATTAGTGAGATGGAAGGAGGCAGCAGGTGGCAGGGAGCAGATCTGCCAGCCGGGGTGAATTCCCATTAAAACGCATTTTTCCCCATTCTGATTTTCTTTTGCCAACCACAGCTTTTGAGGACAGTGAGCTCATATCTATGGTAGGTGATAAGCACAGACGTACTAACTACTCTATAGAATCAAATGTCCCCCAGGAACACATTAGCCCTCATAAACTGATTATATTCTTCTACCTTACAGATAACCTGCAAAATGTTCTCATAAATATAATAAAGTTCCATTAATAAATTTTATTAAATATAACCCAATGAACAGATAATTTTACATGTTTATATATGGACTCATATTCCCCTGCTGTGAGTATCCACTGATAATAGAATGATAGTCTCATAAGCCACTAACCCCAAATCCATGAATTATGGTAGAAATATGAACTTGTCTATTGGAAGAATGAATGTGTTGATTTTTCAATGAAGACATCAATATTCCATATTTCCAAACTCAGTTCCAACCCCCTTTAATTTTTCTGATACAATGCAAATAGGTTTTATAATACTCTTGTGGTTTCCTTTATTAGAAAAATGTACTGATCTGTACTGTTGAACTAAATGACAATATTATAGGTCATAAAAAAGACTTAGTATTTTGAACCTTTGCACTATTCAAGCTTCCAAAGTCATTCTTGGTGAAGATCAATTTCAATTATACTTTTATTGCTTATGTAATAGAGGCAGGTGGGGGCCCTCCCCATGAGCAGGAACAGGGAACCCTGGGGGCCCTGGGAGTTCTTGCCTTTGCCCTCCACCCAACCCCTGCCGCGGAGCTTTCCCCTCCACCCAGGTGTGCCCTACATCCACGGCAGAGGGTTTGTGATGATACTTGCTCTATGTGACCAGAGTCATTCCTGACAGCTGAGTGTTCCAAATCCAGGTGACCTTTTTCATAAACAGTGTCCAGGGTAGGAATCTTGGGCAAATAAGTAGTAAAAGAAAGCTTTTATTTCTTTATAATTTTTTTTAAGTAGGCTTCATGCCCAGCACAGAGCCCAATGCAGGGCTTGAACTTACAACCGAGATATCAAGACCTGAGCTGAGATCAAGGGTCCAGACGCTTAACCAACAGAGACACCCAGGCGCCCCTAGACTCTTCTTTCTTTAATTAGTAGCATGGTGTTGAGTATGGCAAAGTTAGTTAAATAACTAAAAGCAGAATCTCATTTTCTAAAGAGATAAAATCAGTGGGAAGCCTGGCCTGTTTACTCTGCCTCTGACCTGGAGTCGTCCCTTCTTATTTTGTGCCGTGAGAGGACAGATCACACAGGCTTGCTAATGGCTCACTTATCCCTTCATCCCCAGGACTAGTTTACAGAAGACCCAGAACCCAACATGTGCACTTGCCCTGCCTCCCCAGACTCAGTCTCTCTCCCTGCTCACTTTACTGGTGTCAAAACAACAATGACAAAATTCAGCCAAGTAAATCTGAAGATCTAACTGGCTTTAAGTGATTCATGAAAGGCAGCATCCCATCATCTATCAAGTAGAGATGCTCCCAGGAGTTGTACAAAATGGCAGGTTGTGTAGGAAGGAGGATGTTGTACAAAATGGCAGGTTTTCATAGGAAGGAGGATGGGGCAAGGTGGTGTCAACAAAAGAAAACAAAGGACTGTTCTGGGCAAGATCACTTTCCCTGACAGGGAAGAGCACAGGGTCTTATCATGAAAATGACTTCCTCTTCCTTTAGGGGATGGAGAAGGTCCCTGTGACCGATTATCTCACTGGTGCTGACCAGAAAATTCCTGACTGACCCGATAAGACTATATCTTTGGGGAAGGTTGAAACAGCAATTAGGTTAGGTGTTGCACCTCTGTTGGGTGACAAGGCCTAGCATAAGAGACTCCATTTTGGGCATGTGGATTTCTTTTTGATGCTAGGGATAGAGGCCTGTTCTCTCCTAAACTAAGATTGCATTATCTTTAAATCATGATATACTTGGAATGAAATCCAAATCCTTTTACTGGGCTGTGGTCTCTGCTGCCCTACCTGAGTCCAGCTTAGCCTACTCAGACCAGCTCCCTGCTCTTTGCCACATGGCTTCTCTCAGTTTCCTCAATATGCCCGGATCTTTTCCAGTCAGGGCCTTTGCACAAGCTCTTCTTTCTACCCAAATACCTTCCTTCCCTTACTCTGCAAGACTTCCTCCTTCCTCTTAGAACAACCACTCCTGACTCCTGTGTCAGCCAAAGCACTACCCTCATACATGCTTGCTCTCCCCCCTCGACTGCTGGCTTGCCTCCTTTGTAGCACTTCACTCCATTCTGATATTTTGAACATCAGTTTGCAAACCAGGGCCCTCCACAGGATTTGCACTTTCAGGGAGACATCACAAGAGTTTAAATCACAAGTACTTATATTTCTGTTTCTTCTGCCTGTGGAGCTGTAATAAGCATGGGCAGCAAGCAGCCTGAGACAGTGCCTTAAAAACTAGCTAGCCCATGCTCTCAGGAGGGCAGGACTGGTGCATTGAACCCTAGCAGAGTTGGAGTTGTGCATTTTCTAAGGAAAGGGGAGGCACTGGGCCAAGAGGGGCCTGAGGACCCTGCTGTCCTCATCATCACAAGGGCAGGTGCAGGTTTCTCCAAGAAAAGAATTCCAATTTTGCTCCAGTTCTAAGACAGGTCCAAAGCTGCAAATCCCAAGCCAGAGACAGAACTGTGGTCAGTTGATTCTAAAAAACTTTGTGTTACTGAGCACCCACCATGGGCACACAAAATTTCATGAAATACCCATAAGCATGCTGTGATTTGAGAAAAATAGTTTCCTGGAAGGAACTTAGAGGTAAATTCCGTAGGTAACAAGAAGTTTACTTTCTGTGGCCAGTTTTATAGGTAAAGGCAGTTCAGGGTCAGAGGTAAGCCGCCAGAAAGCAGTACAGTTCTCCAGACAGTAATTAGATAGTAGGAAACTGTCACTAGCAGACATTAATAACCCCTACCCACACAGCCCAAGCATCCTGCACCCCCTTGCCTGCTTGTCACCTCCAGAAAGTATATTTTATGGTTATTTCTTAACCTGATTATTCTCTGCCTCTGTGGCACCTTCTTGAGGACATAGAATTTGACTGTCTTTCTCATTGTGGTATCCCAGCACTCATTTAGAGCCTGGCTCCTAGAGGTGTGCCATATGCACTTGCCAAGTGAATAAATGATGGCTGAACACATGCTACCTGTAGATGAATGCTATTTTGACAGAATGAGTGGGTATCAAGAGTCCTCTTGAAGCTCTCCCAATGATCATCACCTAGTGACAACCAGAAGAGGGCTCAGTTTTGCTCACAGGTTAATTATCTGATCTGTGAGATCATTCCCACCAATCAATGAATGTTTTCTGAATCTCTACAATCATCTGTAAAGCCAGAGCTCCCTGGTGCTGAGAGCTGGCACCTGCCCCCTGAAGCAAGCTGTGGCCATCCACTGGGTTCGTGGCTTCATCGGTGATGGCTCAGTGAAAGGGGAGGGCAGGCAGGTCAGGGTTCCATTATGTGTATCAAGCATGTGCTCTAAATTACCGTCCATTCTCCACAGCCCCAAAAGATCCCATTTACCCAGCTGTGGTCTGCAGTCTTGATTCATATTCTTATTTAGAGAAATACTATTGATAACCTTTTGCTATTTCTCCCTCAGTCTTTTAGAAAAGTGCAAAACAGAAAAGACATACCTTCAAAGCTCTGGGACTTCACATGATGAAGATAAGCAATAATCTCTCGTTTCCTTCTTTCTCTTAATCAGCTGAATTAATTTGTATACTTATTTTCATTTGGGTATGATGACTATGAGCATTTCAAGTGTAACCATCTGCAACCTTTCTTAATGGCATAATGTTTTGGATTTTTCAGAAGAGGAAAAAAAAACTTTTTTGTACTTCTGCTATAGCATCCATATTCAGTGCCTGTTCAGATTTTTTCTCCTGTTTTCCTGTCTTCTGGCAATATCAGTGTCCTCTCTCTTTAATAAATTTAAAGTTGCCATTTAATTTCCAATAGAAAATGGTTACACCTAAAATAATCTCCATCCTCAAACACACTTATCAAAATGAACATGCTAAAAAGTCAATAGAAGATATCAGCCCAGAATACTTACTTCCTTTTCATTTTGTTGGTTCCTACTTAATAATTTTTAGTAATTTCAATTTATCACAAACCCTCACTTTGAGTTCAACATGGGCATACATAAATGATTGAACCTGAACATTCAGGTTGGAATTCTTACTTGGGAACCTATGTAATCTGGATTAACCATTGACATTGGTCAAGTAATGGTTCTACCCAACCTCCCTGAAGGCAGAATGAGTCTTAATTCATGATTCCAGCCCCCGCCGCAAGTCCCAAACATTTTGGTCTCTGTGTCTCTCTTAAGTTCTTTACTTTCTCATGTGTGAATTAAATTGCATGTATCCAGGGTAGAGATGGAAATGGAGACAAGATGGAAAAGCAGAACATAGAAATCGAGCCTCGAGAAGTTGTTCTGTTCTTCTGTATGTTAGTGGCTTTGGGGGAACAGAAGGTCAGGAAAAATTCTTAAATTTTGGGGATTTTCCCAATCAATTAACTTGTGAGAAAGAATGGACAGACACTGAAAGGCGGTGTCCTTTTAAAATGTTTGTGTTTCAAATGTCTTCCTGATGATCTGCTTGTAGCTGGGGCGGAGGGGTACAAGAGCACCTGGCTTTGGGGTCCTAAGCAGACCAAGCTCTGCCACTCACTCCTGACAAAATCCAAAGGCAGAGGCAGGAGTGGTAGTGACACAAGAAATGAATTTATTTCAGTGAGGCCAACACTGGGAAGACCATAGGCTAACTTCTCAAGACTGTCTCTCCAAAGTGCTGAAAATACATCCAGGTTTATGTAAGGAAAATGTGGGACAGGGGTTGATGGGTACATGCAGGTGGGTGGTAAAGGTCAGGTCCTTCATTGTCCTGGGGTCAGTCAGGGGGGTCTTGCTGGCTTAGGACAGTCCTTATAGCTTGAGGGAGTAGTTTTGGTCCCCATCAGGGGGTGCTTTGCCCACAGGGTCTTTTGCCTGAATTAAGAGATCCACTGGAAAGAAGAATTTTATCAGTTAGAAAGTACAGACAGTACTTTCAAAATGGAGGTAGTTGAGGTTGTCTTTCATACTTGTATATAAGAAGGATATATGGAGTTACATGGGGTATATATGGCTATCTAGCGTTTAATGGGTACATATGGCTCTCTAGGGTTTAATGGAGTATATATATGGCTATCTGAACTTTAATGCGGTATATATGCTATCTGGAATTTAGTGGGGATATATGTGGCTCTGGAGTTTAAGGGGGCAAATGTGGATGTCTAGAGTTTAATGGGTATATGTGGCTATCTGGAGTTTAACCGGGAATATGTAGCTATTTGGAGTTTAATGGGGTATCTGTGGCTGTCTGGATTTTAATGGGGTAAATGTGGCTGTCTGGAGTTTAATGGGGAATATATAGCTATCTGGCATTTAATGGGGTATATATGGCTATGGGGAGTTTAATGGAGTATTTTTGCCTGCCATTTAATGGGGTGTATACGGCAGTTTGGAGTCTTATGGAGTATATATGCCTATCTAGAATTTAATGAGGTATGTGTGGCCATTTGGAGTATAATGGGGTATATATGGCTCTTTGGAGTTTAATGGAGTAAATGTGGCTATCTGGAGTTTAATAGGGTATATGTGGCTGTCTGGAATTTAATGGAGTATATGTATATATCTGGAGTTTAAGGGGGAAGATGTGGCTGTTTGGAGTTTAAGGGGGGGGTATATATGGCTATCTGGGGTTTAATGGGATATATATGGCTGCCTGGGGTTACTTGGGGAATATGGTGGTGTCCAGGGACAGGAGAGAAAGAATGGATCTGAGGACTTAAAGTCTGCTGTAGGTGTGGGGGGAGGGGAGAGGAAGACAGGAATGTGTACAAACATGTGAACATATCTCAAATGGATGCAGTAGCACCCATGCCTGTGGCCATCTCAGTGGGGGGTCCTTGAGTGAAGATGTCTTGATTAATGGAATTTTAATGCTACTTTAGTTTTTTGGCACTCCAGTGTCCAAAGGCTTTAGTTGTTCTGAAGGAAGCAAGGGTCCCTCTCTAAAAAAAAAAGAAATCAATGATTTTACAAATTCCAACTTCTGTCTTTCAGGACAGGAAGTCAAGAGCCAGGTGTGTGTGTCCAGTCAGGCTGCAGAGGGGGCTAACCTGCAGAGTGAGGCACCAGCATCTCAGTGCTGGGAGAGGCCTCTAGATGGTGCAGGTGAGTCTGCAGGGAGGGAAAGCCCCTCCACAAGGACTAAGTTCCCACACTCGCAGACAGGACGAGCAGTCAAGGAGTTCCCGAGCAGTCCTTTGCAATAGAAGGAAAGTGGGGCTGGCAGCACAGAGGTGTGTTGCCCCAGGCAGCTCTGCCGGCCTCCAGCGTCGCTGGCCACCTGCCTCTCAGAACACTGCCAGACGGCCACCTGTGAAACCTGGTGGCCCTAGGCGGGACCGTGCCTGCCTTTCTCCACAGACCATCTTCTGCTTGGATTAGAAACTGACCCGCCAGCAGGGTCCAGGTAAGCCTTGGTTCTTCTCTCTGGGTTTTCTAAAGTCTTCGGCTGTTTGAGACTGAGGTGTCATCGGTTGAGAAACGGCCTGAGTGCATTTTTGAAATGCACGTCATTTTTGGGTTGCGTTTGAACAAGCTTTACCAATTACTGTGCGTCTGCACTACCAGATCTGAGACCTGAGATTGTTCCTTTGTTTTCAGAAAAACATTAGAAACCCCATTTTGCTCTTGGTTGCACATTTGGTTCATGAGCCAAACTCTGTGTGTGTTTCGCTGGCTTTAAGATTTTGGCTGCTAAGACCACGGGTGTCTCCAGAGAGCATGAAAAGTTTGTTTCTGAGATTTGCCCTTGAGCCGGGCTCATGGGGAACACACAGCAGCTGGGATTTAGCTGGGCTCGGTACCTGCATCCCCGCCCCAAGTTACCTATGGTGCCCTAAGAGACCTTCCAGGTGTGATTTTGAATCAAGTATGAGACCCGATGTCTCAGATGCCTCTGTTTTCGGGTGCGCAGTGGGGAAAGTACATATTTCTGATGATTAAGGCATTCATTTCCTGCCAAGAGGCTCTTCTCAGTGCTCTGACAGATCAGAGTAGTTTGGGTTCCTGCACAAGAGCCAGCTCTGATTCTCCAGCATCCTATAGCAACTGCTCCTGTCCTGGGGAGGTGGGGGGGAGGGAGGGGTGGGGCTTCACAGGTTAGGGTAGAGCAAAAGGGGGCAGCTGACTGGGAGGGCAGCATTTGGGGGTCCAAGAGGGACAGTTAAAACAGTAAGGTGCCAGAGTGTAGAGACAGAGTGACAGAGCGGAAGCCCGTCAGTAGGGACATTTGAGAGTTGGTGGGACACAGGATACAACATGGCTGGAGTGAAGGACAGAGAGGGGAGGTTGGCCCCACTTTTCTGCTGTCGGGCTCACCACTGCTCTCTAGCTCTGAGGTTACATGTCTGAGACACTCTCTAAGAACAAAACAGCAGCTAATTCAAAGTATTAAGGTAAAAAGTTATAATGGACTAAGGAGAAAGGAATCAATTCAAATAGCTAACATAGAGAATATTCTTGCCTGACTTGATGCTGTAAGATTTCAAAGGGATAGCCATTTAAAACAGTGAGAGTTACTTTTTGACAAAGTCCACCAAAAAGAGAGTTACTCATCAAAGTTGGGAGACTAGCATTTGTCCGTGTGTACCCTTCCCCACTGAAGGAGAAAACTGGGGGCCCTGCTCCGTGCTGGGTCAGCTGGGGTCTCTGCGGCACTTTCTCCCCATCCTTCAGTGAGGCAGGCTGTATGTAGGAATATTAATTTGTGACAGCACAGTGGGAGGGTAATCCTGGAAGCACATGTCTTTGGGAGGAAAAGTAAAAAAAATTTCCTGAAAAGTTTGATTTTCACTCTCTGGCATTACCTGATTCTAAAAGTAAAGAAGGTTTTAATATTGTTCAAGATACATATTTGCAAAGCTCAGAAATGTCAAGGGCTCACCCTTCTTTGTTAAGCATCAGCCTGTCCCCGTACCCAGCAGAGTGCCTGCCACAGGCAAGAGTCTTACCCCCTGGTCTTACCCCCTATTTCACATGGTACAAGTCAAATTGACTCTTAACTATGAAGCACCTTCTCATCAAAGTTCCTTAGGTCCCAAAAGACCAAAGATAGAATCTAGATCACCTGAGTCTCCTTTCTAGGTCCAGGTGAGTAAGTTTTGTGTTTTCCAAAAAATGAAATTGTTCTCAAGGAAATGCCCAGGAACCCAGCTGCAAAGACTCAGGTAGATCTGAAATTCTAACACAGGAGCTCTAAACAGGATGGCATTTGAAAAGCCAGCCCCTCCCGTCACCTTGCCTTCCCTCCCTCTACCCACCTCACAACCCCTGGCCTCCTCAGTGTCTTGCCTGCAAGCCTCTCGGCAGCTTTCCTCTGGGCCCTTGTTTTCTTAATTATCCCAGAGAACACCTGCCTGCTCTTCACTTTGATGCTGTTTGAGGCTCTGCCTAGGTGATTCTACCCTCCAATAGTATCATTAATTAACTTACATTAAGCTCACTTAGCACATTAGGTCAATTAGGAAACAGAAGCCCCAACCCTGCCTCAGAGAATGCTGCATATCACAGCCTATCACAGTGTATCATGCAGTCTGTCTTGAATTCATGTACTGGGGCAGGACTCTTATTCAATCTCTGATTATTATTTTCTGAAAGAATAAAGAAGGGAAAATAAAATGATGTCCCATCGTTTAACTTCTGCCCTACATTTCCAGACCATTTTACAAATCATTTTTCGTACAAGTCTTCCCTATTTTCAGAATAAGGAGGTGGAACCTTAGAAAGGTTAAGTGACCTGCTCAGCCCCATATAACCTCTAATGATCGTGATGCCAATAGTAACCCAGGGAATCATGCTGTGTAACTTATAATTAGGAGGACAGGGACTAGACCTCTGTTCCCTGCCTCTGCGGCTGATACGCTTGCCTCTGTAAGGACATGTGGAGAAGGTTCTGGGACAACCACCTGGTAAACCTGAGGGTAGCGGGAGCAAACTTCTGCCCTTTGTAGATCCCAGCCCTCACACCACACTGTTTGCTGGCATCTGTCATCATCAGAGACAGGGCAAAGGAGAAAGCAATCTACATTCCATTGCTGTGAGCCATCTCTGTGAAGGCTTGGAGATAGAGGAAATATTGGTGTAAGAAATACAAAGCGGCTGTTTGTATATAGTACAAATGTAGCCAAATATCAGCGGTCTCAGGTACTCCAATCCAGGAATAAATGGCTTTGGGGTTCAGGCATCCCAGTGAATTTGGGCCTGTTAGTACAAACAAATGAGACTGGACTAGTTTTTCACCATTGCCCTGAGGTCATCACAGAGCAGTGCCCAAGGTGGTGACCCTGAACAATGAAAGCCAAGGAAAAAGCTTTGCCCAAGGACTTAGCATTAGGGTGGGCCATTCATTTGCTAGCAAATAAGGGAACCTACAATCTGAGGTGACTTCAATTCTTCCAGCACAGTGGATACTCAGTGAAAGTGCAGTTGACCCTTGAACAGTACAGGTTTGAACTGCATGGGTCCACTTACATGTGGATTTTATATATATATATATATATATATATATATATATATATATATATATATATACAGTACAGTACTGTAAATGTGTTTTCTTTAGGATTTTCATTTATTTATTTATTTATTTATTTATGAGAGAGAGAGAGAGAAAGAAAGAAGGCATGAGCAGGGGAGGGCAGAGAATAGGGAGACACAGAATTTAAAGCAGGCTTCAGACTCTGAACTGTCAGCACAGAGCCCAATGCGAGGCTCGAACTCACCAACAGTAAGATCATGACCTAAGCCAAAGTTGGACGCTAAACTGACCGAGCCACCCAGGTGCCCTCGAATTTTCTTAATAACATTTTATTTTCTCTAGCTTATTTTTTTGTAAGAATACACTCTATAATATATATAACATATAAAATATATGTTATTCAACTGTGTTTCTTGTCAGTAAAGCTTCCAGTCAACAGTAGGCTTTTAGTAGTTAAATTTGGGGGGAGTCAAAAGTTATATGTGGACTTTTGACTGCTCAGGTGTTGGTATACCAACCCCCACATTGTTCAAGGGTTAACTGTATGTCCAGTGAATGAATGAATGAATGAGATCCTTCCAAGAAAGGCCACCAATTGTTCTAATCACACAGTGGGGAGCAAGGGGTTTCCCAACATCACAGTACCCTAAATCAACAAGCAAACAAATTCCAATTAACAAAGCTACCCTCTGGGTGCAGAGACATGTGTGATTTCTTAAAGGGTAGGTGCCCACAAGTGTTAAACACAGTTTGGCTACAAGGTGGAACAGATACATGCTGGCAAAGCTGGAGACCCTGCCTCCTCTACCCAGCTTCCCACTCCCAGAAATGCCCAGAGGTCTGTACACACTGTTACCCATGTAACTAACCAGGAGGCCTTTGTTTTCCACTTCTAACAAGTCAGATCACTGTGCAAAGCAGATGAGTGGTAATAAGCCTTGTGTAGGGAAATGCATGTGTGTTGATAGCCACAGCTGTGCCACCCACCAAGCTTATATCATCCCCAGTCACTTCCCAAGCCAGTAAATCAAACTCTGCACATGGCAGGAAGGTGCCTTGGCTTCTGAGTTCCAATGGAATCAGCAAGCAGAGGAGTAACAGCCACAGTCATGTTGTCATTACTAGTAGTGACGAGGCCCAGGGTATATGGAAGCCAAGCTTAGCTGTGGTATTTCTAGATCCCTTAAGATTGATACTGTTAAATGATACCACTAAGTGGCTGTACACAAGCTACTAAGAGGTGAACCCAAACACTGAAATAGGATATTAGTCTCCTGAAAATAATAGGGAGATAATTCTGCCGACAACACTCTAATCCTGACAAAAGGTGCTTTCTTAGGAGATGAAGAAAGACATGTAGGTCTAGACAACAGATGAGAATGGGGGGGAGGGGGGCAGTGTCATACTTTTGACAACTGTCAGATGAGTACCAAATCTTTTCTCTTAAAATTTCCTTTTTTGCCATATTTCCAATTCCATATTTCTTAAACGTCAGGCACAGAAAGAGATGAAGGTAGGATTTCATGTTGATTTTAATATCCAATACCATGGTGAGGACAGGAGATGTCCCTGTTTCATGGAGCTTACATACTAGTGCAAAGAGGGAAGCTATAGTACATTAACATGGATGTAGTTTCAAGTAAATCCAATGCCATGAAGAAATAAATAATCAGGGCAAGCCGAGAGAAAGCACTAGGGGGAAAGGGCCCCCTGAGATGTTATCTGAGTAAAACCCTAAGTGAAGTGAGGGAGGAAACCAAGCAGAGGCCCTGGGGTGGGACAAACCCAAGACATGCCATCACCAGCAGGAAAGCAATGTGGCTACAGCAGAGGGAAAGGTGGGAAAAACAGGAGATGAGAGAAGAGAGCCAGGAGTCAGAGCATGCCAGGCTAGAGACTGTGGTAAGAAGTCTGGGTTTTCATGGCAGGAGATGGGAAGGCAACGAAAACCATGCATGAACTCAGTGCTGAGGTTCAGCTATGATTATCCATGCCCTGTGCCATTCTGGGGCCATCAGTGCCCATAGCATGCCAGTTGGTATGTTGTGAAACCCACCTCCACCTGTCGTGAGTCAGGTCTTCAGGTGTGCTCTTTCTGAGAGGGCCAGTCTGGCTGACGAGCAAGCAGAAGGGGCAGTCAGCAGGAGAAACTTGGCAGGGTGGTAGGATGATCCCTTTCTTAAATTTTTTTTGTTTATTTATTTTTGAGAGATAGAGGGCATAAGCAGGGGAGGGCCAGAGTTAGAAGGAGACATAGAATCTAAAGCAGGCTCCAGGCTCCGAGCTGTCAGCACAAAGGTTCAAACCCACAGACTATGAGACCATGACCTGAGCCAAAGTTGGACACCTAACCGACTGAGCTACCCAGGCACCCCAGGATGATCCCTTTCAACCCAACATCTGTTCCCATTGCAATTAACAAACAACAGGCCTCTCCTGAGAAAATTTTTGAATATTCCAACTTGAAACGCATGCTTACATTTTTTTAAAATTTTTTAATGTTTATTTATTTTTGAGAGAGAGAGACAGAGTGTGAGCAAGGAAGGGGCAGAGAGAGAGGGGGACACAGAATCTGAAGCAGGCTCCAGGCTCTGAGCTGTCAGCACAGAGCCCGACGTGGGGCTCGAACCCACAAACCACGAGATCATGACCTGAGCTGAAGTCAGATGCGCAACCAACTGAGCCACCCAGGTGCCCACATGCTTACATTTTTTAAAGTCTCAAACTAGAAAGAAAACACTGAACATTCTTATAGAGTCCAACATTGCCTCCTACCTCTTTGCACCCTACCTGATCCTCCCACAGCCAACTCTGAGCCCCAAGCCAGCTCCACTCACCCCATTTCTCACTTGGAGGTATGCAGGCCAAGAAGCTCTGATAGCACAGCCCAGCGCACTGACATTCAGTTAGGAAGCCTCTTCTGGGCATGCTTTGGGGAACTAATTGAGAGATCAATTTCATACCCAGTTTGGCATGCCAGAGCTATTCTTGTCCATTGCACATGGTCCTAGGAGCTGGGGAGAACGCTGGATGCTCAGCCCCGTGCAGCAGGTGGCTCACCAACACCTGGCAAGTTTGATTTCTTTCCAAGTAATAAGATGGATTAGGGTGGAAGGTCAGCCTAAAGGAAGAGACCCTATCGCAGGGAAGCCCAGGGCGGTGAGAGCACATGGATGGGTCATGAGGGAAGAAGTGAGGGTGGACTCAAGGACTTGGCATCTGGCCAGGCTCCTGATACTGTACAGAGAGGCCCGAGACCACAAAGGATGGTCAGATGGGATGCACACATCTTTTGCTTTGGCTGATTTTGTTTACCTGGCAAATATGGTTTTATGGTTTAATATTTTGATTGAGGCTTTGTGCGCTTGCATAACAAACATTACTTCTGGCCCAGAAAAACCATAATCCTTAAATATACTGAAATGCACTGCACTTTCTTAAAAGCACCTCAGAGGGCTTTCAAGGTT
Source organism: Panthera onca (assembly GCF_046562875.1). NCBI lineage: Eukaryota > Metazoa > Chordata > Mammalia > Carnivora > Felidae > Panthera > Panthera onca. The sequence goes on along the minus strand of NC_138341.1, from coordinate 88,594,495 downwards.
CATTTTCTTTAAGATTTAGTCCTTAATAATGGCTAGAAATGGCTGTTCCTAAACCTTCCTGTCCAAAATGAAGAAAATCCATCAGAATGGACACTTTGGGAATGTGGCTGTTTAGATGCTCCACATCTGCAGAAAGAAGAGTACAAGCCAACGAAGGCGCCAGGCAGCTGGGCAGGGTGGCATTTGTAAATGGCACAAGGCAACTGTGCTTTGGTAGACTTCTGCTTGATGGTTTTCTGCTTGATGGATTCCTTCCTGGGCAATAAAATCTTCAGTATCATTTAAATTAGAAGATTTTAAGGGAATTTCAGCAGAACCCCTTTTGGAGTTTAGCTCATTCTTGCAGAGATGGGGAGAGAGAGACCCATCCTTGAGATATGTGAACACGCAGCAGACATCTGATCTATCCGGGTGGCCTCTGGCAGGAACCAGCCCTGTTCCTACAACCACTGTGATGTGAGCTAGTGTCTTGGTCTCCCAACAGCACTCATTTAAGCAATTTTACTCCTCATTTTATGGACAGAAGAAACCAAGGCAGGGACATTCCAGTGACTCAGGACACTCGGTTTTGAGTCAAGTCTGAGAACCAAGAGACCAAACTTCCACCACCATCGCTGCCAGTTGGTTTCCAGCGTGAGGTTTCCACATGAAATTCATTATCCAAACAGACCACACACAGCTCTCTGACTTCTGCAACTGGCGTGTGTGAGGGAAGCGGCGCTTGAGAATATTACCCTGATGATTATCACAGTTGCTGCTTTTGAAGGCAAATATTTATTTTGTGAGGATTGCAAAACTAAGAATAGTAGAATGTGGAGCTCCTCCTTATGTTTACAGAATAAACAGAATTGAGACACTGATAAATGCAATGTCCCTTGTTCACTGAAGAACCAGCTGTTTGCCTCCTGCACCAATTAAATAAAAGCAGGGGCCTCTGGAGGTGCAGGTCTCCATCGGGCTGAGCATCCTTCTGCCCACCCTGCTGGGTTCTAGTCAGGAGGACTTGGGCTCCCTGTGTGTAAAGTGGATGGTGGGTTTGGGGGGCATCTTTCCTGTTTGCCTTGGTGGCCTGAACGATACTTCCCCAGAGCCTCCCTGGAGGTTTTCCTTCTTAAATTAGAGAGGCCACAGCATTTGCCATAATTTAACAGGCTACAAACTTTGCTTGGGGTTTTTTAAGAAGATCTGAAGGAAATAGAAGACCTGGCTCCTGTTCTTAGAGCCCATCGTATTAAAAGGAAGAAGGACAGACAGCCACATATTCACACACAAATAGACCAATTCATATAAGAAATGGAAATACACAGTGCTTCCCACATTGCATTGCACTGAAATCATGTGTCCAGGGGCTGTCTCCAGAGTTGCACTGAATGGTGCTCTCTGAGGCCAGGAGAATATCTCCATAGGGAGCCCACCTATGGTCTCTAGCACCTAGCACGTGCCTGGCACATAGTAGGCCCTCAGTAAATGTTTACATATACCATCCTTTATGGAACACTTACTACCTTCACATTTGCATTTTATTTAACCTGTGTAACAATCCTAAGAAGTAGAAATTATCATCACAGTGTCACAGAGGTGAGGTGACTTGCCCAAGAGCTCCCTCCTGGTAAGTGACATTTCAGCCCAGGTTCACAAACCTTAACTTGGTGCCTTTTCTATGGACTCCTTCAAAGATCAGATTGGGTTGGGCTGTTGCAAATTATATTGAAATGTAACTTTATATCATAACTTTCAGACGTAGAACATGATTTCTACCTAGGCAGATGTCTAAAATCCTAGATATTTTGAGTTGCCCAGATCCCTTTGCAGATAGCCCTGCCGGTTGGGCCCAGAGTCTGTGCACATGTTGTTTGAGGCAGCAGGATGCTGGGGCTGGAGAAGAAAACAGAATCTCTCTTTCCAGCCCTTAAGACCAAGAGCAAACCAGGAAGCCTCTGTCCTCACAATGGCAGTGTCAGAACTGTAGGAGACCTGAGACAAGCCAGATCCACTTTAACTTCAGAGGCCTTTCTTCTGTGATGTTGGACTGGACCTGTCCAGCATTGGGGTCATACTGAAGTGGGCACACCATGGGAGGTGGGCACAGCCATAGGAGGTGACCTGGCTTGAGGAAGGATGCTGAGGCCAGGGGCCATGTGGAAGTGTGGGCCAGAGCACAGCTTCTTGCGTCCAGTGGTTGTGGGTCCAAGTCCTGGCTCCTCCATGTGCTGGTGATGGGATTGTGGACATTTGTTGTTGGGTAATGTGTGTCAGTTACCTGAGAAAGGATAACAGTACTCGGCTCATGGGATCATTGTGCAGAAAGAAGTGAATCAAGGCAGGCAGAGCTTTTAGAACAAGAAGGGGCACCTGTAAGTCTTGTCAATGCTCTGCATGCACTCATGGGCCGAATTTAATGTGGCAGCTAGATCTCTACTTATCAGTGTGAGATACTTATCTCTACTGTACTTATCTCTACAGATCACAGTGGTTTGATGAAGGCCAAGTCCATCTGAGGTGTGATAGGAACAACCTATGAATTTGGCCAGTATCCAGAATACTCCTGGGGCCCTGCAGTTAAGGAGCAGCTACTCAGAGGACAGGGCAGGGTCTGTGAGCTCCATGTGGTGTGGTGTCTGGTTGGCCACTGCTATCAGTGACACCTTGACCACACTTGGGCCACAATGGCCTTCCTGCTGCTCCTCACATAAGCCACAACATGCTGCACCTGCTCTTCTTTCTCCCCAGAATGTTCTTACCCAGAATCTCTGTTTCATTCATCCCCTTCAGGTCTCTGCTAACAAGTCACCTGATCACAGAAACCCTCCCTGGCTCAACTCAGACTAAAAGAGTGCTCCCACCCCAAAACTCCTGTTTTTAGTATCGGTCACTAGATGACTCACTATACACATAATGTAACCTAGGGATCATCATACATGAGCCCAGAAGTTGGTAGGCAATCAAGGTTAGAATCTCATTTAGAAGCATGTATCGCTGCTGAGACCAGATGCAGGCATGCCTGCCCAACCTGGGAATGGTAATTTCCTTCTGCTCTTTGCAGCCTCACAAGGTAGGTTTCACTCTCCCCTCCCCTGCTGTGGTTTCAGGATGTGACTCTCAAGAGACTTCCTGGGAGTTTCTCATTGCAGCTCAGTGTGGAATCAGCGAAGCAAGTAGGGGAGACGATGAACTGAGCAGAGGTTAAATAACAACTAAGAGGTGTGGCCGTAGTTGAGTTTCCAGTGAGGAACCCAGAAAGCAGGGAGTGCCCCATGCTCCAGGCCACACCCACCCATGCAGCCTTGCAGCACTGGCACTACTCAACACAGGTGTGTGCATTATCATGCACGTGCACTGCAGGCTGGGGGGCAGAGGGGGGGGATGCAAGTTATCACACTTTGTCACAGATGTTGGGGCTGCAGTCCCTTCCCCACCTGCCCCTGCCCCACAGACCCACGGGCCACCCTGCCTCCCCAAATTCTGCCATCAGAGACCAGTCAGGAGCCCATCAGGAAACACGGTGCACACCAGATGATCAAGATGAAAAAGTTTTGTTTGAGGGGCCAGTCATTCTAGAACTGAGAGCAGCGCAAAGAGGACCACAGGTCTGCCTTCCCAGACTTACCTGTCTTTTCACCTGTTGACTGCTATTGCCTGAAATCTCTAAGCCCTCCCCTGGGTCTTCAGTTCTTGATATAATTCATCGAACCCTGGGTGGAGCCACAGTGTCCGGGTCTCAGCAGCTTTGCCATCTGACATCTCCCCACTTCCTGGGGCTTCTTTCCCATCCTTCCCTTTGCACATTCTTCGTTTGTCCTGGTTTGGATAAACAGCTCCACTGAATCATGCAGTCCCTGCCTCAGAATTCCCAGGTGGGGCGAGGCTTCACTATCACTGCTCCCCAGCCCCTGGCGCCCTCCTCAGCTGCTCTGGGGTGCCTGTGGAGCGTGTGTGTGTGTGTGTGTGTGTGTGTGTGTGTGTGTCTTTGAGAGAAGAGAGTGAAATGCAACAACCATGAGAGCTCGGGATGAGGCCTAGACCAGGCTAGGGGTGGAAGAGTGAGGGGCAGAAGTAGCCTGGTGTGGGCACCAGCAAAGGAGGTGGTCAGAGGGGCCGAGTTTCACCAGATGGAGGCAGCAAACCTGGGATGGTGATACCTTTATTTCCTGCACATCTGGGGTCTAAGCTGCATATTCTCCCTTAACTAATGGCAAGAGGTCCATTCCTTATGTGTGAGTTAGATACTTGGAAGGCATGGTGAAGAAAGGCAGAGGGAGGTCCTCAGCTTCACTGGGTGGTTTAGCATCTATGAGTTTTAAGTGAATCTCATTTTCTACAACACTGAACATCTTTGGAGCTGGCACTTCTCTGCTTACTGAATAGACACCTGAGCCCTCACTGGAAATGGACCATCTGCTCCTTATGCACCCCTGCCCCCTGCCCCCTGCTGAAAACTCTTGAGAGTTAATGGTTTCATTTTAGAAAACTTTCAAATTGTATTCATTTGAGTTTACATTAGCTGCTTCCTTCGTTCTGTGTGGATTATTCTCCTGTTGGGTTTCATTTAACCAAATTTGCAGCTGTGCTAACACATTCATTGATGCCCTCCTGCTTTCAGAATGGATTTTTCTAAGTATTTTCTCTGGCTTTACTGATAGACTGTATCCATACTGAAACTCTCCATATCGGGCAGTTTGGCATTTGCTTCAAAACCTGTTTCCTCTGACCATACTTTACTACATCTCAGATGCTAACAAGTTAGTTTTAATATTTTAATGGTTAAAACTTATGATTTATAAAAAGCACTGTAAAAACAAAGTAACACACAAAAAAATGCTTCTCTCAGTGCCATCAGCCTCAGCAACTATTAGGAGGATCTATGCTTTCCATAAACATGAAGATCCCCTGGAGGCCTACTTTTTAGAAACACATGGTGAAATTCTGAGTCTTTAAAAAAATCTTTTAAACATGCAGATTAGCAAAGATACCCAGAACCTGCCAATTTCAATATTTTTTGTGAGCTTTTTTTAAATGAGTTTCTTGTATTTAATTAGACTTAAGGAGAGACCTGGCCACCTAACAAGATTATGGTTGTTGGGAGCCAGAGAGGTACAACCGGGCATTCTCGGCCTGGATAGTATATTTTATCCCTTAAAGCACTACTCCCATACCCTTTCTGTATCCTTTTGTACTTCAAAGACTAGTTATGGGTTCCTAAAAGATATTTCCCAGTGAAGGCAGCACCCTAGCAGGCCTTACCCAGAGGCACAACCCATGCAGGACCAGCCCTTGTGCTTCCCTGTGTAGATGCCCTCCATGAGAAGAAAAATGACTGCAGCCCACCCAGTTCTGTTGGATGAGGTTGGTTGGGGGTCTTCTATTAGAAATAGGCTCCTTGAAGGGTCTCATTTTATCCATAGATGCCACAAATCCTGTCTACGTATAAGAATAAACACATACTATTAGACCCTAATCTATCATAGTGTATGATGTCTTGCATTTAATAAAAGTTAGAAAGTGATTATATGCATGAATGAGAGATTAAACAAGAAAAGAAGAAACAAATGATGGTTTTTCCCTCTAAGCAGGAGCTGTGCTAAGGCCCAGAAAACCCATACTGGCCTTTCGCAGACTCTGAAGCCTGTTGCCAATGTCAGTTGTGAAGTCTTGTATTAATTAGAGTTTTGCAGGCTTTTTCAGCAATGGAAACAAGAAATACTCTTTCAATGAGAAGGTAAATGTGAGTCTTGAAGTTGAGGAAGTAGGTATTGGAAGAGGGAACTGTCAGATGTGACAAGTCCTTCATAATATCTGGAATCATTTTTCAACTCAGAGAATATTCAGAAAGGGCAAGATCTTCAAAGAGCCAATGGCAAGAGGCCACAGACCTCTGTGGAAGCACTGATGAAGGCAGCGAAGGCAGTGAAAGCAGAGCTCTTAGCCAGGAGTCCAGGACATTTCAGTTCACTTGGGTGTTCCCCTTTCTGGAAACATGTAGGGGCCAGCCACTGGTGGGCTACCAGCATCATCAGAGCACTGTTGCTGACTTGCTGCAACTGCACAGTTACCTTCCTAACAGTGAGCTGTTTCTTTCCTGTGCTGGGAAGTAACCGTTGTCCTGGGGCACCCGCAGACATCTCTTCACCTTGCCCCATACCCAGATGCAGATTTCTAATGCCATTCTCAAATGGTACCAGAATTCCTTGGAAAGGGGGTTCATTAGTGGGTTGGGGCAGGAAAATACAAAACAAGCCTGGTGCATCCTCTAGCTCCAGGAAGTAAGAAAGTGCTAAAAAAAAAAAATGAAAAAAAATGAGGGTATGTCAAAGGGACAGAGGAACCAACTGAAGGAGCTCTCAGTCACCAGAGCTGGAGTAACCTGAGTGATGAATAAAATAGTAGTGGATTATAATCCAAAATGTAAAAGAAATATCCATGCATCCTAAAATAAATATCCATATAAATAAATGATGGATGGATAGAAGGAGGGAAGGAAGGAAGGAAGGAAGGAAGGAAGGAAGGAAGGAAGAGACAAGAGACAAATCTTCCATACAGAAGAATTTGAAATAGCTTGTGTGGACACTCCCCTCTCAAGGAGGTAGAGAACAATTCCCCACCCCCTTAGAGTGGAGCTCATAGTCAGCAGTCACCCAGAGTCCAAACAGGACACTAAGAATGGAGAAAAGTAACTTTAGAATGGAAAGGCCTGGCAGGCTCCAGGTCAGTATCAACCGTGACACATTATATTGGCACTATATACACCTGACATGATGTAATGAAAAGGACACTTTACTGCTGTGATCTTCCTCCCCAAAACCCATAACCCCAGTCTGACCATAAGAAAAACATGGAATGAGCCCCAATTAAGGTACATTCTACAGAACACCTGACCAACACTCCTCAAAACTGTCAAGGTCATCAAAACAGTGAAAGTCTGAGAAACTATCACAGCCTGGGGGAGCCTAAGGTGATGTGGAGATTAAATGTACTGTAATGTGTTGTCCTGAATGGCATCCTGGGACAGAGAAAGGACATTAGGGAAAAATTAATGTGTGGATGTTAGTTACTTATCATGTGCTATTATGGGCTCATCAGTTGTGATAAATGTATCAGACTAATGTAAGGCCCATCCCTGGGTTCAGACCCCCTTCCCCCACCCCAACACCTCAGACTTTGGGAAGGTTACAGCTCTTGGGGTGCTGGCCCATCCCTTGTCCGCTGAAGACAGCCTAACTTCTGTAGGCAGTGTCCTTGCACTGAGGGGTGGACTCTGAGGAAAGCAGATTCAGGGATGGGCTCTGGTTCTCCAGGCCAACTGTGAAGGTGGTCCTCATGTGGGAGGCTGCAAAATGACTGGGTTTCTGCCTCCAAGAACTTTTGGATCTCCACCAGAATCCTGCAAGCTGCATGTGTTCAGTGCATGCCTGGTGGGGCAGCGCACGTGGTGGAAAGACCTAGAATTCCACCTTTGCCACTTAACATTAAGTTCCTTCTCCCCTCCGAGTCTGTTTCATTGTCAGTGAAATGGGAGTAATGTCTACTTTTCATGGTTTAAGGATTGAAATAATGCTTGCAAAGAGGATACCTCTGTATCTAACCTATAATCCACCATCAATATGTGACACCTTTCATTTTTATCATTCCTATTTGGAAAATGAACATACAAGAAGGTCTATGTCTCCTAGAGATAGAATGTTAAGCCTTTTGTGAACAAAGCTGAGGCTTACAGCTCCATACTTAGTTGATGATGGATAAGAACTTTGTGCTGAAAATATCCTGGGGGCCTGATCTTGAACCCCAGGAAAAGTCATTAAGTTAGTTTCATAAAACCAGAGACCAGCAGAGTGTCCATGAGAGCCCAGTGTTAAAGGGCCTTGGAGAATTCTGAGATGTTTTTCTTATGAGGATATGGAAAGCCAAGCTTGTGGCTGCAAGCCAAGCAGTTTGCAGTGTTTGGAGTCCATCATGAACGAGCCATGTTATGAATGCAGCCCTGGGCTCCCCAACTGGCTCTTCGGAGAATGCATTCTTCATTTTGTTTCCCCAGAGGCAGCCAGTACCTTGGCAGGTGGAGGGGGAAAGGCATGTGGTTCTAGGAGCCACTGCTTGCAGGCTGGGACTATTCTAGCACAAAGCAGAGTCAGGGGCTCTACTCACTGCCAGGGTTCAGGGCAAGACACCCTTGGGCACTAGAAGGCTCTGGGGATCCCTCGAGGTTGAGCTGCTGTGGGACAGGGCTACCAGCTGCTGTTCTTACCCTACCACCTGACTCCTCTGGCCACTGCTGGGAGGAACAATCCCATTTCCCTTGGCCTGTTTTCATGCAGGGCAGGGAGGTGGCATTGTGAATAGTTGGTGAAGCATTCTCATAGGAAATACTAAATTGCAGTGTTCTGGGCATGCTTAGAAAGCTCATGAAGGCACAGGGAAGAATCTTGCTAGCCAAGGAGAGGTCAGGGAGTATGGATGGAAGAAGAGGCACAGACACAGCCTTACGTCCACCACCTTTTCTCACACCCTTTCTGAGTCTCAGCATCTAGTTTCTGGGCCACCGGCCATTGTCTGGTCATTAACAAATCAGCTGGGTGTTGTTTGTTTGCTTTTCAAATTAGCCAGACAAGTTGCCACTCCAGTGCAATCACAGCCATGGCTACAAGACAGACAGAGTAGGAGCAAACTCCATCCACCCTATGCAGACACTGCCTCTGCCAACTCTTGGCATGCAGGGCAGACATCCTGTTTCTGAACCAAGGTTGTGGCTGTGTTTTCCAAAGCTGCCTCAGCCTGACCCAGCCCTGCCCCCAGCCCTCCTGCATCCTGGCAGGGCTGGAAAGGGCAGTGGCTGGGATGTTCGCATGGAAGCCAGCCAGAAGGGCACGGCAGATGCCTGAGGGGCTTCCAGAAAGGAGTGGGGACCACAGCATGACTGTGTGGGCTCGGGCTGGGTGACCACATTGTGCCATGCCCTGCCTCCCTCTGTGTTTAGATTTCATTGTCATTGTCTGCTTTAAACCCTAAGCTCCTAAAAAACTGGGGTCAGCATTTCTATTTAAGTTCTATGGAACAGAACCTGATGCCCCATGGATGTTTCGCCAGATGTGTGGCTGAAATAGCAAAGGACTCAAAGGTGAAGTAAAACAAATGACCCCAAAACTTAGCAACTTAAGACAATAGACCTTTGCCATCTCACACCATTTTGAGGGTCAGGGTCAGGGAGTGGCTCAGCTGGGTGGTTCTGGCTCAGAGTCTCATGAGGTTGCAGTCGGCTGGGGCTGTACCACCTGAGGGCTTGATGGAGGTGGAGGAGCCATCTCTAAGGAAGCTCATCTGCATGGCTGCTGGCAGGAGGCCTCAGTTGCTCACCATGTGAGCCTCTCCTCAGGCTGCTGGAGTGTTCCCATGACATGGCAGCTGAGCGATCCAAGACAGAGCAAGCAGGAAGCTGCAGTGCCTTTTATGACCCAGTCTCTGAGGCAGCACACAATCTCTCCTGCTTTTTCTTCTGGTTGGAAGTGAGTCACTAAGACCAGCCCATACTCACAGGGAGGGAAATTAGGCTCCACCTTCGAAAGGCAGTGTCAGAGTTTGTGTACGTGTTCTAAACCAGACACCTGATTTCTAATCCTAGCTTGTCTCTGGCTACTATGTGACCTTGGGCAAATCACTTCAAATCTGTAGGCCTCTGTTTCTTCTGTAAAATCAGAGAGCTGACTAGATGTCTCAGAACCTCTCCTAAGCCCTCATGCCCTATCATTCATTCATTCTATGTATTCATTAACTAAACATTTATTCAGTTCTTACTTTGTGTCTAACTCTCTTCTTGATTCCTGTCTTCATGCTGGAATACCTGGGGAGCTTCTAAAAAATGCTGGTGCCTGGAACCCACCCAAGAAATTCAGCTTTAATTGATCTGGGGTGGAGCCCAGGAGCTCCACGTGGTCTTAAAATACCCACCCCAACATGATGCCATTGTGCAGGAAGGATTGAGGACTATTGTTTTAGAGTCATAACCTTGAGCTTTGATGGGTACACAAATCACCTGGGGATCTGGTTAAAATGCAGATTTTGATGCTGTGGGTCTGGAGTGAGGCTTCAAATTCTGTATCCCTAACAAACTCCCAGGTAATACAATGCATTCTGAGGACTACACTTTGAGTGGCAAGTTTCTCGTTGCTGGGACAAAGGTGCAGAAGTACAAGGATAATTCCCACCCCCAAAGAGCAAAGAATCTAGTTGGAGAGGAAGACATAGCATGAAAATGTAAACAGCACCCTAAGACCTAAGTGCCCAGTATGTGGCCCAGATGTGACATACCAGGGATCATGCTTGATGTGGTGAAGGGTATCCCACTCCTGCCTGGACTGTCACTCACTGCTGAGACATCATTCCCTCCTGTCTCTCCATCAGCAACATGGAAGGTGGACAGGAAGTCCAGGCCCTACTGTGATCTCTGGAAGTCTTTTACAAGTTAGTGTGTTTAACTGAACAGTAGTTCAGTCCACAGGGAAAGAAAAAAATTAGCAAATCTATTATTTGTATTTGTTCGGTCTTGTAGAATATTCCCAAGAGGATTATATTTAATCCAGAATTTAATCCTCGCTATGTTTAGCGAGCCTGCTTTTTTTGATGCCACTAACAAATTAAAGTGTGTTTTCTGAACTTGAAATTCTAGGCTTATGGAAATTCTAGTAAAATTTCTTTTAATGAAACCTGCAAGTAACCATTGTTCTGGTTGTTCTTCTTTCTCTCATGGTTTTTCTGTTTGTTTTGCTGGGTCCTCTTCCTGTCTCCGGAATAAGGAGAAACTGGAAGGTTCACAGAACCTCAGTTCTTAGCAGAAGCCCTGCTCCTCCTGGGTTACTCTCTTCCCTTAGAACCAGTCCTGACTCCTGGGCTCACTGCTGTGGGTGGGCTGACCACACTCACTCAACCTCCCAGCGCTGACCTGGCTCCTAAGTGCCTGTCCAGGCGTGTCCATGTGGTGCCTGCTCCTGGCTCCTCACATCCTAAGGAACTACTTCTTAGATTCTTTTTTTTTTTCAACTGAAGTATAGTCTACATACAATGTTACATTAGTTTCAGGTGTACAACATATGGCTGGACAATTCTATACGTTCTGTAGTGTTTACCACAGTAAGTATAGCCACCATCTGTCACCATACAACCTCATTACAATATTATTGACTACATTCACCCTGTGGGACTTTTCACCTCTATGACTTATTTATTTTATAACTGGAAGTTTGCACCAGTACTTCTCAGATTCTAATTTTACCACCTGGGGTCCTGTGAAAATGAGATTCAGACTCAGTGGGTGGGGGTGGGGACTGAGTTTGAAGCTCTGACTAGCTCCCATGATACTCACCATGCTGGTGCTAAGTTGGGGCAGCAAGGTGCTGCGGGGTGAGCTCCCATCAGCTGACCACCCAAGGTTCACCACAATCTGGTTCACCCCACCCATCTGCTGACCATCCAAGGTTCACCCCACCCATCGCATGGGGAAGCACAGGGCTCTGTGCATCGCCCAAAAGCCCAGGCTCAACTTTAACTCGAGCCTTCGCTCCACTGTCCCCTCCCTGAGCAAATCTCCTGTTTTGCTCCCCCTGTGTTTAAATCTGTATCATCTTTGTGACCCGCATCAAACTCTAGCTTCCCCTTGAAGCTTCCCTGGCTGTCGTTTCTTTCACCCCCTTTGGATCTGTCATGACTTTGTTCTCGTCTGTTCTTTAGCTCTTAATCACACTGTGCCGGGCATTGTTATTTCAGTTTTTTACATGCTTCTAACAGTCTTTCCAACTAGATGGTAAGGCCCCAGGAACAGTGGCTTACTCATCTTTCACTTCTTTTGTATTTCTATCAGCACTGAAATGGTGCTGTGCATTTATTAAGCACTTAATAAATTTCTTTAAATGACTCAAGGTAAAATTCCTGCACTTAGTCAAAAATTAATCTGAGAAATGGAATAAAGAACTCACCCCACTTTATAGTCCTCATGGAATTGTATGAGGAATTGTCTATGGGCATCCACACTAGATCCTCAGGATGTGACCTGCCTGTCCTCGGAGGCCCAGCAGGGTTCCTGGACCCATAAACCTTTGACAGATGTATGTATGGTTCATGAGTTTGCTGACTGTTCTCTTCTCACTGGAGCTGCAAGCCAATCTGTCTTCAGCCGTCACATCCATGAGTCATACAAATCAATAGCAGTGAAAACAAGACCAAAGGGAAAATGGGTAATTTCCAAATAGGTCCTGGAGACAGAATATAATTGCGTATCTTAAAAAACAAAGGTGGGCTGGGGATTGGGACCAGGGCAGAGGGAAGAACAGAAGTAAAAGAAGGCAGATGTCAAAACAAGTTGGGTCCCATGCATTCTCTTTGGCACATCAAACCAGAGGGCGCCTTTTCCTGTGGGACCATTTCTTAAAGAGTGCCAGGTAACTGAGATGAAGAGGAGCCATAAAAGCAGATAGACATTTCTCTTTGGGCCTTGTGCAATCTCACTGTCAAGGAGCTAAAACCATGACTCTTCTACAGCATAAGCTGAGCATGTGTCAGAGATTTATCTTGCTCATTAGTGACAGAGCCCACAAGGTAGCAAAGCTGCTTCCAGAAGCATCTGAGGAGGAACTGGATATTTACAGGCATTTTTTTTAAAAAAGAATGTTAAGATAACAAAACTGCTTGAGACCCTACAGAACGATGAAATTATAATCTTTGCGGTCATCTGTTCTATGAGGCCAAAATCTACAAGCTAACATGTAACCTTGCAGTGACTGGGCCTCTGAACAGTAGGTAGCAGAGCCCCACCCAGGTACCCTCACCTGGAGAGTTAAGTCATCTTGGGCAGTCCTGGGTCATGGTGGGCCATGCTGCCCTTCTAGTTTGCCTTATTTGCAAGTGTTGGTTCTTAGAATCAAGGTCAAGCTTTAGCCCAGGGTGACCCAGAGAGGTAAAGGGGATAAGCCCTCTCTGCACAGCAGTGTGGAAGAAGGGGCCTCTCTTCTCCTCTGCAGCTAGGAAGAAAAGAAATCCCCACAGCTAAAACCAGGGGACTGTGAACAGTCAGGCCAGAATGTCCCTGGTGGTGCTGCTCTCTGAAAGCCTCCCCCCAAATTCCGGCCTGGGGGCTGGGCAGTGCCCAGGGGGCTGGTGACAGGAAGACTTTTACTGCATGTTCTGCTTCAGCTCCCAAGGAGCCACAGGGGCTTTCTGTGCTCCTCATTCTTCCCTTGCAGCTCAGAAAAACCTGCCCATTACTAACATGAAAACCCTGGTTTTCAAAGTTAACAACCATAAGAAGTTTTGCACCATTAGCAAATAAATATCGCTCTTTCATCTTAACCTCATATATTTTTTTTTACTTTCTGTATCTATATTTACAATGTACATAGTATCTCACTATAACAGGTATAATAGGATGTCATAATAATATGATGCTTACTCAGTCATTTTTACTATTAGGGATGTGCAGTCAAAAAAAGTTTGGAAACCTGTGTAGGAATCCATTCCTCCTCAGGTATTCCAGTGTATCTGAATCACCTGGAATCTAACTGAGATGCAGATTTTAATTCTTATAGGTCCATGAGAGCGGAGATTCCGCACTTCACACAATCAACCAGGTGATACTGATGTAGCTGGTCTACGGACCACACTTTGAGGAGACGACAGGTTCTGGCTCCTAATCTGTACAAAGCTGCTGACCCAGCAGCCCATCTGAAGGTGGTGTGCACCCAAATGTCAGGGTGGAGTGAAGTGCTCACCAGTCCACCTGCGTTCAAGTGATGGGAGCAGTGGCAGCATTGGTTAACATTCCCTATCACTTGCTCATTATTATGACTGTAGATAAGTTATTTAGCCTCGCTGAGCCCCACTTTCCTCATCTGTAAAGTGAGATCAATAACAGCACCTCCCTCATGTTGTTCTGTGAAAATCAAATGAAATGGTCTGTGTGCAGCACTCGGCACAGTGCCCGGGATAGCCAGGATGGGGGCTTCTAGGATGTAGAATTCTGGTTTTTTTCTTTTTTTTTTTTTTTTTGAGAGAGAGAGAGAGAGAGAGAGAGAGAGAGACAGCGTGCGCATATGCAAGGGAGGGGCAGAGAATAAGGGCGAGAATCCCAAGCAGACTCCAATACTCAGCATGGAATCTGATGCAGAGCTTGATCTCAGACCATGAGATCATGACCTGAGCCAAAATCAAGAGTTGGATGCCTAACCAACTGAGCCACCCAGGTGCCCCTGGGATGCAGGGTTCTGTTTTAAACCCACAACCATGCTGGGTAGACAGGATGGTTGATCATAGTCAGTGCTCAGGAACATGTCTGTACACTGTCTCCATCATCCAGGATCCATGATTCCATTCTTAGGTGTCTGTCCATGTGTGTGACTGAGCACTGACTCTTCTCTAAGCTGTGGCTGCTGGGGCGGGGGTGCTTCATCACCCAGAGCTGTCTCTGAAACATCGTAGACTTGCTAATCTCCAAGGTTTTCCTCCTTTTGTCCCTGAAGTCACTGCTCTCAGTAATATTGTTACACGAAGAGAAATTTATCTTGGTGGGCTCTTTCTTTCCTTTTTAAAAAATCCACATATGAAGCCCTCAAACAGAAATCCATTGTCTAGTTTTACCCAATAGATGGTATTATCTGAAGCTCGAGGGAAAGGGGGAAAGAAAGTGGTTCATAAAGTAAAAGTGAACCAATTAAAGGATCAAATTCACCTCAAATGTTTCTACAAAGACACACTTTTCCATGCATGGACAGCACCCAGTTCTTTTCAAGTTTTATAGCCATTTGGGCGGAAAAATCAGGAAGTCACTTGTTGCACACAGGATTGTTATCAGCCTCTTTGATAATAAAAAAGGATGAAAAGTAAGTAAGAAACCTGTAAACACTAACTTTAAAGACCCAAGAGCAGCGGGCCTCACCTTTCCTCTGCTCTGTTTCTTACCTGCAAACCCCGCACCATATTTTCTGCAGCAGTCACTGCAGCCTTGGGGAGAGCATGAAGTATTAAAGTAAAAGAAAATTCTAGCCTTTGATATTCTTCATTTTTTTTCTGGCTTTCTGTGTGAAATATGAATCCACCACCGATTATCCCAAGGACTTGATCGCAAAAATACAAGATTGACTGGTGTCGGTGGGGGAAACCCTGGGGAAAGGGGTCCCACACTCTGTCCCCTGCCTTTCCACCCACTTTGTCTGTGAGTATCATGTCGATGGAGTTGGTCCTTCCTCATGGCCCTCTTCCCAAGGAGGCTGGTCCTCCCTCTGCTACCCTCCAGGGCCGGCTCCTGGACTTGGAGCATGGACCCATCACAGGTAGCTTGGAAGAAGGGCAGCCTGAACCCCTGCACCCACCCACTGAGAGCCAGCACTGCTGAGGCTCATTCTCTCAGCGGCACGGTAACAAACACAGTAGCCCGGTGCTCCTGAAACCACATAGGTTCCCTTACTATTAGATGAACTAGAGACGTGGAACTCCATGATAACTGCTATCCAGATGAAAGACAGCCTCTTCCTCACAGGCTCTCAGTGCTGCCTCGAGGAAGGGGCCCAATGTATGGCTGAGGTCGCAGGCCCCATGCTCCAGCCCTATGTGACCGCACGGTGGCCCAGAGGGACATCGTACAGTGGGGCTTGCTGTGTCCTATGAGGAACGCTGTCCCAAGGGGCTCAGCCTGTGGTGGGCCTCCAGGACCACTGCACTCCTGAAAGGTTTGGAGTGACTTAACGCCATTCCTAGATCCTTCACTGCAGTCCACACGTTCAGCGTAAAGACGACCCAATAAAAAATATTAATAATAGAAGTAACAAAAACTGAATTTGAGCAGCTTAATGAAATGCTGCCTCGGATACATTGTTGAATACTTGGAATTTAATACATGAAATGGAATTAGGGGCAAAAAAAGACCAAGAGGAGAGAATTACATCAAAGTTAGTCTGATCAAAACACCTTGATGTGCTAATGGCACCAAGTGCATTAGACCCAAGGATATGGTGATGTCAGATGCTTTAATTGTGCATGCTAAAAGCCCAGTTGGAAAGTGGGAGGTGTCACTCACAGATAAGGGAACTGAGCCTGAATTTTATAACCTAATTTAATTAGCACTGATCTGAGGTTGCTGGTACCTGGTTTTTCCAGTTTTCAGGAAATATATCTTGGCCTGGGGTGATGGGGTACTGAGGGAGGGAGAGTTCAGGGAGGGGTTGGGGGGTGGGCTGTTAGACTTGAAAGGCCTTAATATTGAATTTCATCTGTGATGTGATAAAACCTCAGGCCTCCCTCTCTTCACCTGCCAATATGCACAGAGAGCCACACCTCTCCTACATCAAACATTAAATTACCATAAACCCAAGGAAGGGCGAAGGAGACTGTCGGCTGTGGCAGTCACTGGAAGGAAAATGAAAGAAGTACACAGACACCCAAAGGTAAGAGGAAAATACCCAAATCCCTCTAAAGCCCGTGGAGCTCAGGAGGAGAAAATCCTTATGAGGTGAAAGCCTTCTGAGGATCTTCCTGTGTTTGCAATTTATTTCTCTCACCAGAAGACCTGTGTCTGGGGACAGATATGTATCTGAGACACTTAATGATCATTAAAAAGAAAGATTTAACCATGATACCTCTCCATACACACAAACACACACGTTTTCTGATTTGTGGAACAGTACTGAAGTGGGGAATATGAAGTATAGAGTACGTTTTTAGGAAGTTAGTGTAAAGCAGGTTGTGTTATTGAAGATGAAGGGCCTATGTTATAAAAATATATATGTAGTATTAAGCTGAACTTCATAGGATTTAATTAGAGTGAATAAATTATTCCTTATTTCAACATGCTTGTAAGTATGTTTTTGTTGTGCTACATGGTTTGAATAATTTCTCCCAAACATGTATCTGCCGCTCTCCAGAGTCTCAGGATGAAGGACTAGGTCTCCTGGTGGAGGCCTACCAATGGGCTGGTGCCACCAGGGACTGAGCCGAGAACTCAGCCTAAGAGAAGCAACATGAATCTCTTATTTTGTGAGCTTCCATGTGGATTTATCTTCAACGTTTTTTCTTTTTGGAGTTGGTTTGCTATTTGCGATTCCATTTTGCTCACAGAAACCTGGTTCTTTACATAGGAGTCTCTAAGTTGTTAAAATCTTATCCTGATTTCAGTTATGGTTACCAGGTAGGGGTTTTTTCCCCAAAAGTGACTGTCTTTCTCTTAGAATATGAACGTCTATTTCCCATATTTTGGGTTTCATATTCAGTGTGGGGGAAGAATGAACAGTTGCATGAATTGATTTTTTAAATCGCAGTAAAATGTCAGTGGGGTTGCTTTTGAGCACTGTGTAACACAAAGAGGGGGATGATTTGGCCTAGAAGCCTGTTCAGCAAGCCCCAGCACAGATTTGCCAGTGGGACCTCAGAAAAATCCTGGATCTTTCTGAGCTGCAGCTTTCTCAGAGGTAAGGCTCACCCTGTCTCATAGGGAGACCAGGGAGCCCATCCGGAAAAGTCTAGATATCATAATTAGAATATTTGCGAGGTGGGAGGGATCTGAGGGACCCTCTCCTGTCCTACCCAGTGGTGTAGCCACTAGCCACATATGGCTTTATATTTAATCAATTAAAGCTAATTACTATTAAAAATTCAATTCCAAAGTCACACTAGCCACATTTCAAGCACTCAGCTGCCACATGTAGACAATGGCCACCATACTGGGCAACTCCAGGCTCAGCTGCCCCATCTTATGGCCAAGGAAGAGGACCTGAGAAGTGAGTGCAGGACTGGCCAGTGCTGAATCTGGGACTGGACTCTGGTTCACTGTTAGTGCAGAGGGTGTAGACATCCCTCCACCAAGCTCCCACTGCCTTCCATCTACCTACATCTTTTCAGGGGAAGGGTAGAACTTAAAGAAAGAAGGAGCCCCTCATTTGTAGGTTGCAGGTCAGGGACAGGCACTCCTATGAGACCCTCAGCCTGGGTAGTGCCCTAAATTCGTCACAATGTCCTGAAGAGCTCCCGGGTTCATTCTTCTGCTGAAATGGCAACACGCTCTTACAGATGATAGAGTTTTACAAAAACAGTCTCTAAAAAAGTCCTCTTGTAACTGATCTGCGTCCTGACTTCATGAATGTCAATAGCCGATGTGAGGATGGGATCACACTATAATGTTGCAACATGAAACCCATCAGGTAAAGAGGACACCAGATCTCTCTGCATTATTTCTCATGACTGCATGTGAAGCTACAGTTATCTCAAAACAAAAAGGTTAATTTCTTAAAATGTCCCCTTGAAGCTCTTACAATTCACATCTTTTTAAATTCAAGAATGTTTGCATTCTTAAATACCCTAGAAACAGATTGTGGACGGCCTTTAAACACAAAGTGAATTTTCTCCTCCCAGCTCCTAAGAACCTCAGTTTTACTAAATTTGGAGTTCATGATGATGTTTTACTTACAGCAGCCATTTTGCATTGCCACAGAATTTCAAATAAGAATACATAGCATAAAGCTTCACAATGCAGTTTTCCAAGACCAAAGCATCTCTACTGTGGGGCTTAGGCACACAACACAAGTGATCTAAGTTAGGGAATGCACAAGGACGTGGGACCTGCACATGACCGTGATCGGTCTTGACTGGCATGCTGAGACACAGGATTTTGTCCAGTTCAGTGCACTGTTGCTGCCAGAATGACTGGCAGGAAGTAGGATATGGTGACCACAGTCAGCAAACCCTAGCCTGGCATCTCTGCTGCCTTCCGTCCTCCTAGAAAACATGAGGATTATTTGTGGACTTTTAACGCAACCATGGAAGAGTGAGGATCTTTGAACTTATGCTCGGGCTCTTGGACAGATGGTGGTATGTGTGTGGTATGTGTGGCCTGAAAAGTGTGTGTGCAATTGTGCTGGGCAGCAGAGAATAGCACAGTGGCCACTGGCAAGAGCATGGGCCTTGGGTGGGAAGCCTTGGTTGGACTTCCTTTTTCATCGCTTACTTAAACAATTCACCTAACCTCCTCAATCCTCAGTTTCTTCATCTGTGAGACAGGCACACCAAATCCCACCTATTTCATAAGGTTATCGTGAGATATAACTTGGATTAATATACATGAAGCACTGGAGGGAGTGAGAGTGACCCTCTATAGTGGGTGGTGCAGCAAATTTACAGAACCACAAGGAAAGGCCAGGGTTGAGGGCTCCTTGAAAGTGTCCCACACGCTGGCCCTAGACAGAGTTCATATTCCCACTTAGATCACATCTTTCTTTGTAGATTTCCCTTCTGTGCTTTACAGGCAAAGTCCAACAGGGGGAAAAAATCTCTAGGATTTTATCCAAACTGTTATATTCTGGGAGAGGGTGTTGGGAGAAATAGCTCATGACTCATCCTACAGCTGCCTTTCCTCTCCTTGGTTTCCCTGAACACAGCTGGGGTTTTCTGTACAAATATAAGCTCGGAAAAATGAGAGCTGGCCTGGCCACACGTGGCACAGACACAATGCCTCTGCCCTTTCCCAGCCTGGCCACCACTGATGAGGCAGTGGGCCCAGCACATTCAGGCTGCAGAGCTAGGCCCAGGACCCCTTGCATAAGAATGAGTTCATTTTGACCCCAGGGCTTCAGAAAAGAAAATAGTTGTAACACCCACCAGTGAATGCTCACTTGATATAACTATCTGTCCTTTTCAGAATCTCCATAAACAAAAAGGCAGTGCCACCTCTCATGTATAAATCTGATGTTTGTTCCTCAAGAACTTGGCTTGTCCCTCCTGGGTCCCCTCTGCTCCAGCATCCCTATTGCACAGGCCCACCACAGAAGGGGTTCTTGGGAGGGTTCTGGATGAGGGCCTGGCACCAGCACCCCCACACACACACCGGGCGAGTCCCAGAGCAGCTGAGCCTGTGTGAAGACAATAGCTGCAGCACATCCACTGGGAGAGGCCAGCCCTTGACAGGGGCGGCTGGCCTCCAGCAATGCTGCACTCCAATCCTGACTCCCCATTTGCCACACAGGAGCCCCCATCTGAGTGACCACAGCCAGTCAAGCCCAGGGCCACTGGCTCCTGCAGGCAGAGGTGTGACCTTGGGCTCTAGCCATGCAGCTCCTTCCATGAGGCCTTCCCTCCTGCTCATCTAGAAGGGAGAGAGCTAGACAGCGCTCCCCTGCTTCAGTTTGATTCCTTGTTTTATCGCTCCAAATCGTGCTCATTTTCTTTCTTCCCTCTGCAACTCCAAAATCTAGTCAGAGACTACCAGAAGTCCTTGGTGGTGGCCATTCTGCAGAATCTGCCCCACACCTTCTTGGAGAGGCACTGAAGGAGTGGGGTAAGCTGGCTGAGCTCTCCTGCATCTGTGGACCTTGGACCCAACAATTCTGTGCCTAGGAATTTATCCCTAAGGAAAGGATTAGAATTCCTCATGCTGTGTGAGTTATGTATATTGTAACATTGATTGTAACAGTGAAAGAGCTTGGGGGATGGATTAATACTCATGGGACATCCATGTGGTGAAATACTATGCAGCCATGCCTCTGGAGAATATCTCATGACAAAGGGAAATGTTCATTAAATCATTAAGCAAAAAGGATACAAAATTCTATGTGCTAAATTGTATATATATAAGACAGAAGGAAATATATCAAAATCTCCATATTTCTGGATGGTAGGACAAGTGCTTTCTAGGTTTCTTCTTTATAGTTTGATGTATTTGAAAACTTCCTATAACTAGTATGTATTGTTATTATAGTCAGAAAACTATGAAACATTGTCAGTGAGGCCAAGTGATAAATGAGGTCATGGCCCATTGTTCTATTTGCCGGGAGGGCAATGGCGACAGAGGTGTGCAGCTGACCTGCTTCCTCACGCTTCTTACAGAAGTTCTAAGAGATACTCATGCTTGATGATCTGGCTCTGAGAGTCTTATATCGAGTATTTTGAGGAGCATAACAGTGATACATAAAGGCACTCACTTCACCTTGTGAGCTTAACCTATTCTCCACTAAAAATTCTAAGGTACCAATCACCTGTTCTTTGTTCAGTCTCCCAGGAAAGTGTCAAGTCAGGTCCCACGTACACAGAATTTTGGGGAATCATCAATTGCAGTGATTCCCACCAGTGGAGAATGAGTCCAGACAGACTGGTGGTTGGTAAGGTACTCAGGCAGAGCCAGAACTGGAACCCACCCTCCTGACTCCCAGTCTGCTTGGCACTGTGTCACATCAGTAAGTCCCTCCCATGAGCTGAATTCCATCCTGGTTGCTAGTCAAGGGCACCCCTCTTCTCTCCCTGGAGGGCAGCATTTCCTCATACTGCCAATTGCCTCCCCTTAGTGCATCGTGAAATTGATACAGTGGGTCAAGACCAGTGTTTATTTTTTTAATGACCAGAATACATAGTATAGCATTGTTATCACATAATGGAAAATATCATGTAGAAAGGGTGTTTGGTAAATATTTTATTCCAGTTATATGTGTATGTGCCTATGTGTACAGTGTTCAAGAGACTCAAGTACGTGGAGACAGACCGTTGCAAAAGTTGGTCTTGGAGGACACATCTTCCTCATTTTCATACAATGTCAAGCTGTAGAATAACATGCAGACATAGTCTGAGGAAAGCCTCAGCCTTGGTCACTTCTGTGAGGCCATTTCCCCACCTGTGACTGCCCCACTGGTCCGGCAGCTGTTTGCCAGGCACACAAAGCTGAGTGCTCAGGGTGCGCCCATGAGGTGCCCGCCTAGCTGGATGCCCCAGAGTGTGTGAGGCCCCAGCTCCCCCTCAGCCCAGTGACAATGGCAGGAACCAGGGCCTTTGGGAAACCTTACATGTGAGTCATGTCACCACATGTTTGAACATCACAGAGAACCAAGCATTGAGAGATTCAGTATTCAGGTCATGATAAACCAGGACGACCCCAGAATGGACCAGAGCATGGGGAACTCCAGGAGACAGGCTTCTCTTGCCTAGGAACATGATACTTTAGCTTCTGCACGCCAAGGTTGGCTAGCTCCCTCTCTCCACGCCCCACCTTCCTGGGGCTTTCTCAACACCAGCTAAACGGCAGTTTGGTTTCCATTTTTAAGACTCACCTCCAGGCGTCTGGCTCACTACATCCTCTGTCTCACAGACACCAGGAAACTCGAGTTTCCTTTCCATCTGCTTGCTCACTAGGAAAGCTAATTGCCAACTTCAGGTCTGCTTCTCCTCTACCCACCAGGCTATGTGAGTCCCCTGATCCCAGGCCATGGGCTTCCATGGAGCACATCAGCCCTCTCCCCACACTTAGCCTCAAAATGACTTCATTGGCTTCACAGAAGCCTTTGCTTCACCTGAGTTACCTCCACTCCCACCCCCCATACACACACTCCATTAGGCACGATTCCAACATATTCTCGGAGTCAGGAGTTCCAGGGAAGCCACAGAGAGATAGATTTGACACAAATGATTCTCTGGCTCTTGCCCCTTTTCTAAGCATGATCTTGAGAGCATAGTGTCCCATTCTCCGTGAGGTGGGTGCCAATTCCAACTGCATCAGCCTCCCGCTGGGGAGCCGCTTCATATGGACTGGCCAGAGAAGGGTGGTATTTCATTAGGGGGCTGTAGTTTCCAGGTTCTTTCACAACTATGCTGTCATCTTGTCCCAAACCTGATGTCTTTTCTCATCTAGCCATGCACCTGGAGAGCCCACTCCCCGCACTGGTCTTTCTGATGGGCCTTAAGGTCACAGCATCCCAATCAAAGCCCCTCTCTTGGGCTTTTAGGTCTCCTGAGGCACCCAATACCTCAGGCAATGTCACCTGCAGAGGCTAAAGAACTACAGTTCAGCCTCTGACTCCAGGGTGAGGGCAAGAGGAAGAAGTGCCCGACTCTTGAATTTGTGGTTTCTAAGTGAGGGTCCTGAAGCATTGGAGCAGCTGTGAGCTGCCCTCCAGCTGCCCTTCCCGCCCTCTGTGTGCTGTGCACTCTGTGTCTGAGTCTTTCTGAACACTTTGCTCTGTGCTCTGCCCCTTGCTTCTTATCCTCTGCCCCCTGCCCCCACCCCCTGTCCCCTGCCTTCACCTCTGCTCTCTATCCCTGCCCTTGTCCCCACCCTCTTCCCCCTGCCCCCACCCTCTGCCCTCTGTCCCCTGCCCTTGTCCCCATCCTCTGCCCCCTGCCCCCAACCTCTGCCTTCTCTGTCCCCAGCCCTTGTCTCCACTGTCTGCCCTCTGTCCTCTGCCCTTGTCCCCACCATCTACCCTCTGCTCCCTGCTCTAAGTAAGCCCTTCCCTGCAGGCCTTCAACCTCAGCCCACTGGGTGCATTTGCCTGTTTTTATTTTTTTTAACCTGCTAAAGGAAGGAATATTTCATGGTTATTAATGAAAGTGATAGCAATCCCTTGTGTATTTATCTTAGATTATGTGGTCGTTATAAGATGAAGTACCTCAAGCAGTCAGTCTGCGGTTGATTTGAAAACAGACGAGTCTCAACAATGAGCTTAAGGAAAGGTGTCAGGTATAAATCTTGTCTTCAAACAGTCAGGGTGCATTCCAGACTTCAGAGACACTTCTTTGTATAAAGGTGCTTTTTTCCCTCCCGCCTTTCTTTTCCTTGGGCCTGGAGGAGGATGAAAGTGCAGGGGTGTGTGCGTTCGTTCGTTTAGTCTGATAATGAGGGCGAGGCTCACGGGCATGGTAATTTGGCAGCTTTGGCACTTCCTGTAGCAGTTTTAATTTTTTTTTTATCCAAAGGCTGCTTAAAGACAAACATTTTTTGTTAAACTGCTGGTAGTTCATTTTCTGCAGGAACCGTGCAATTAATCTTGTTTATATTAAAGAGACAGGTTGCCTTTGTCAGCTTTCCTGAGCTATAATTAATGAAGATCAAAAAACGTTACAAAGACATAATATTTAGCTTAATGCAGATGAGGCTGGGCAACAGCTGCATCAATTAGAAGAGCAAAAGGGAAAACAAATATCCTTTCCTTTGGAACACCTCAGATGCATTAAAAAATGAGGATCATGAGGTGTCTTCCCTCCACCAGCCTTCCCCTGCAGGCCCGGTGAAAGATGAGGTTTGGACATCAAATGGTGTGTAATGCCCTGTCAATTATGCTTGAAATGCAGTCAGGGGCACCACACATCTCTCCTCACTTCGCTGAAATGTATCCAGGTGTGTGGCTCTGGTCTGAGGACCTCCTCACAGGGTAGGCCTCGAGGAACCCGGGATGGCAGGTAGAGGCTGGCAGGACCATCTGGCCCCCTGGGGACACGAAACACAGCCAGGCCACTTCACATAGAGCCTCTGTGTGAAGGACCGTTATGAGGGAAATCCAAATAGAACTGATGAAGGGTACTGCAACGGCAACATCAGCTGCCCTGCCCATGACTTCCTGACCTGGTGACTAAGACCTGTGGCCTCCAAGTGAGAGCATAAAAGGGATTGCCTCTGTCTCTAAACAAAAGAATGTGGGCATTCATCTGCCTCCAGAAACCAGTTGAAAGCAGCTGCCTTGGAGCCCACGAGGATATTTCATGGAGACCTGGAGTGGCTGGAACCAGCTGTCAGTGGCAACCACGCCACTCATCACTCAGGAAACAGGACTGGGGAGATTGTAGAACCTAACCTAGTGCAGAGACAGTCAGAGTCATCACCTTTTCTGCTGGGCTTTACAAACCTGAGATCCTAATAGCAAAAGTCCAGGGCAAGGAAGAAGATGCAAAGCAAATCATAAATCAAAGATTTTCAGCAAATTCTGGCGATGCTGGATGGTAGCTGAGCAGGTGGAAGGAGCTGCCCATAATCAGGTATCTACAGAGGGAATGTTAGTCAGCCAGGTAATACCCGTCCAGCCAGAAAAGCCCCCATGGGACCCCTTGCATTACGCCCTGTGCAGTGTCTACTGGAAGGGACTAACAGATGTCAGAACCTTCCTATCCGAAGGACTTAGTACACAGATGGTGGACAGTAGGCAGAAGACATGAAGTGCTTTGAGTGGCATCAAGAACACCCAGTATTCAAAACAAAACTGTGTTCTTACCCGAAACTAAACCAAAAGTCATTTCTGGGTTTTACAGGATGCTTATACAGGCACCATTCTCACACATCATGCCCTTCAACTTCATAATTGCACTTTTTGGAATTTATCATTAGAATATCATCAAACAGGCATAAAGATGCTATTGCAAAGTATTTATAATAAAAAAAATTGGGAAATGACCTGAAGGTCAGATATTAGGGGATTTGTTGATTAAATTATGGTCCATCCATACAATGGAATAGTTTGGACCCATTAAAAAGAATGTAGTTTATAATAGTTAAAGCTGTAGGGAAGGAAAAGGCAAAGGAGGAACGTATATACTGCTATCCTAATTTCATTTTTAAAGACATCTATTGCAAATAAAAGACTGAAAGAAAATGCATCAAATGGATGGCTTATGATTTCTATTTCTCCTATTTTTCTTTTCTTTCCAATTTTTCCATTGCAAAAAATTTCCAAAACTGGAAAATAGCTTGTATTTGTTAACACTTACTATGCACCAACAACTGTTAGCACTTCATATATATCATCTCACTTAATCTTTGCATTCTGAGATAGGATATATTAATGTCGTAATTTTACTAATGAGAAAACTTAAGCACAGAGATAATTAAATTATTTGCCTCAAGTCATCAGCTAGTGAATGATCATGCCAGAATTTGAACCCCAGAAATCTGACTTCAGGGTCCTATATGTCTAATCATCACCTTCTAATGCTATTACTCAAATCAGTTTGTGAGTGCCTCCCTAAGAAAAGGTACCAATTACTCACAACCTTGTATGAATTTCTGTATAAAATTATTTTCTTAGTGACAGATTGCTGAATCAAAATCACTGAGGGAATGGGTAGAGGAAACAGGTAAAAACAGAATTCAGGGGCTTAGCAAAACCCTATACAAGACACAGGTCTGAGTGACAAAAGCACTGACTAAAATGGAAAGACAAATCATATGGTTCCCACTTTTGCCAAGAGGAGTTGGTAGGAAGTCTTTTTCCAAGC
The DNA here is from genome assembly GCF_046562875.1 of Panthera onca. Classification (NCBI taxonomy): domain Eukaryota; kingdom Metazoa; phylum Chordata; class Mammalia; order Carnivora; family Felidae; genus Panthera; species Panthera onca. The sequence goes on along the minus strand of NC_138341.1, from coordinate 88,568,515 downwards.
ATAGATTCTGGGCTGATGGCCACATGGATGGGGTAGGGGCCATACTAACCCAAAGTTAGCAGGGTCTCCAAACCTGGAAGAGAGAGGGCAGGTTGGCTTCAGAACATCTGTGAAATTCCATTAAGTAATAAACCATTCAAATGATAAACAGAAATTTCAGCCCATATATCATATGTCTTGATCCATAATCATCTGCCCAGCACACTACCCATCCTCCTGCTGGTTCTGGAGTGGGATTCTTTTTCTGAAGAGAAAATGGTCCAGGACACAGAATTCATGCTATAGAAATGCTTCCTGTGCTCTCTGGGCTGTCGTAACTGAAGGATCTTATAAGGAGGTAGTGCAGGAGTTGTGGATGACAAGTGTTACTTTTTTTCATCAACTTACCTGAGTGACAATAGTAAGAAGTCTTGGAGGATACAGCCTTTTACAGAGAGGGGCTCCTTTAATTCTGTTTTTCTGATCCTAGAATTTTTATCATGCTTTTCAGGAGGGAGCTGAGAAGTACAAGGATCTTGGCAATCTTTTGTGTCCCATTAATAGTTTATAGAAAAGCATTATTTCAGAGAATATCCATGTTCTTTGTCCCTTGTACCAACCATTCTGGTTCACCTTCAGTTGATTCTTGGGCAAACATTTGATGGTAAAAGAGCAAAGAAAAGACTCAGAACCATTTTCTTCTGTCCAGCTTGCCCCCTTCCACCCGTTTTCTAGATGCTTCTTTTTTGTTTCCATTGCCACCACCCTACTTTAGGTCCTTATTTTCATATGCCCACCTCCAGTGTCTCATCACTCACAGCTGTCCTGCAAAGACACCATCAAACTAATTTTCCTAAAATATCATCTTACTTTGTCCTGGCCTTCCAAAAACAACTTCAAAACTGGACAAATATAAGAGGCAACTTCAACTGTTTTCAGGCATTGGGCAACCAACAACACAAGACCATGATCCTTAAGAGAAATACATTCATCACCCAGCTTTCTGCTGGGAGGCACTTTCTCGACCAGAGTGAGGCCAAGCAGAGAGGCTATATCACTGAGATTGAAAGGCAGATACTGGAATTTGGGGCTGAAAAATTATCTGGAATTTGTAGGACAAAACACCAAGTAGGAAAGAGCTACCCTGAAAGGATCCCCATTTACTTGCATGAGGGTTCTGCATGGATCCTTGGCCAAGATTCAGCACAACTCAGCAGAGAGTAGCTCCTGCACAGCTATGAGCTGAACAGACCTCAGAAGTCTCACAGAGCTGGGGAAGTTTGGATTACTGGCCCAACCGGGGTGGAGAAGCCTCACTGAGAACTTCAGGCTATCAACTGATACCCCTAAAAGTCTATGCCTTCAGTATAAGGATCATGCCTTAGGACTAAAGACAAAAAGTTAAATAGACCTGCCTTAATAAAGAATGAAGCCAAGCCTGATGGTTTCAAGAGAATGTGCCAGTAATTTAACACATCATTATAATGTCCAGCATACAATAATACCACTACCAGACATAAGAAAAAGGAAAATTTGACCAATAATTCAGGAAAAAGTTAGTCAATAGAAACAGACCCAAAGACAACACAGATGTTAGAATTAAAGACTTTAGGACATTTAATATAAAACATGTTCAGTGATTTAAAGAAAAAGTTGGACACAATGAGTGAACAGATGGCTATTCTCTGCTGAGAATTATTCTGAGAGAAATTCTCTGAGAGAAATTATTTTTTAAAAAGGAAACTCTATACCTGAAAAGTACAATATCTAAAATGAAATACTCACCAGAGGGGTTAACACCATTTGGAGACTAGAAAAAAGAGGCAGTGAATTGAATTCAGATCAATTGACATAATCAAATCTGAAGAAGAGAGATTTAAAAAAACACACACATCATGTTTTCCTGTTGTTCAGAAAACCCTTGTCTAGTTAATGAAAACCAAATCCTAATATTTAAGGCCCTTTGCAATCAGTCTCCAAACTACCTTCCAGCCTGATCTCCCAATACTCTTCATGCAAACACACCTTTTCAACCAAAGCAATAAACCACCCCAGCACCACCTATTACCTCCCCACCCTAGCCCTTCTATGCATCATGCCCACACTTAAAATTCTTTTTCCTGCCTCACATTCTTAAGACAATATCAAATGTCACTCTATCCATGAAATTTTCCTCAATGTGCCCAACTAGCAATGTAATTTCTCCCTTTTGATCTCCTCCCAAAAAGCAAACAAAAGAGCAAAGCAAACAACAAGAACAAACCCATGTTTGTGCTTTCTTATGGAAATATTCTTGGTCCTGCTTTCAAGATCATTTGCCTACTATTTAAGCCCTTTTATTAGGCTGTAAGAGCCTCAAGGGCCAGTCTGTGTCTTACTCATTTTTGTATTCCTTTTGGTATCCCAGCAGCCTCTGGGAGGATGATGTTTGTTGAATTAATCAGGATATAATAAGGTAGTCCATAACATAACACAGGCATTTATTTTTGTAATTGTGTTGGCAAAATCTTTCACTGAATATCATAGTTCTAAGAGAATCTCATGGACTGGTAGAGAAGAAAGAACGTTTAGAAGTATCTACTATAATATGCTCACTTTATAGTTAAAGAAATTGAAGCCTCTGGAAAGGAAAGCACCACCCTGGTCCAGTGCTCTTTCCTCTAAACCATGTTATCTCTATCTATGTGCCAATATCTATGAACACAATTACCTGTAGGATTTTGAAGGAAAGAATTTCAAGCACACATTTAAACTCTGATAAGACTAAACTCTCCCATCAAGATGTGCTTTATATTGAATTCCTCTCAGTTCTGAAGTTCACTACCTGTTAGCATAATAATCACATAAGACATCCTGGCCTTTCTGCTTGAGTTTTTTTCTGACCCCAGACACAGGGCTACCCAGATAACAGAAATAACTGATGGTTCAGCTATTTGTGATTATCTGCTAAGTTTAGGGTTTCTCAAGTACCAGGACTATGGTATGGCCACTGGAATTAGGGTTCAGAAGCCAATACATATGCTCAAGATGGATGTCAAGATGAGTCTGAACACACAAGTCCTGTGGGTGACTGGGGAATGGGAAAGAGGGGCCTCCCCTGTGATAAGAGTCCATTAAGGAGGAGCACCAAGCTACATAGAATCCCTTCAGGATGCTGAGAAACCCCCAGTGTAGGTGGTTATCAGCCTGGGAGCAAGCACAAGAAATGGCAGTACACTAGAGCCTGTGGTGTGCCCCCCGCCTGAGACTGGGATGATGCATGGTAGATGGCTCACAGCTGAGTCCCCTAACCTGGCAGCGGCCCTTGAGGGAAGAAGACTGCCTCATCAAGGTCACCCCCACCTTCCAGGGGGCATCACACATCCAGTGCTTGGCTGATGTGGAGGTGGAAAGGCCTGGTCCCATTGCTCCAACTCAGGACAACTCTGTAGGTCCTACCCACCTCTTTGAGGTCTTTCTTGGGACTGCATTGCAACCCAACTTCTCACACCCACAAATGTTGATCCCCAAAGCTCTCCCTGACAAATGTTTTCTAATTTAGTCTCCAGTTCAAGGAGTTTCTCGGGGAACACGACTTGAGAAGGGAGCGAGGGCAGGAGGAAGTTCCAAAAGAACAGAGGTGAGGCCAAATGGCAGTGTGGCACTTCAGAAGCACCACTCAGAGCCCTGCTGACATGCTGTAGGGAGTTACACAGTATCCAATCTTCAGTCACGTTACACTGAAACATGAAGGAATAAACACTTACACCTCCCTAATTAATCTGGCCCTGGCTGGGCTCACCTGCTCTTAATGGCTTCAGCCGTTATGAAAGAAATACAGATCTCAGAGGTCTATTGTCTGCTTTGCCTTGTAGGGTTGGGTATTTCACTATGCCTGTAGCATTCAGTTCCCCAGCTGGAAAGCTCTGTCCTGTGATCAGAATTACACCATCAGTGCTGCCTCCCCACACCAGGGAAAGCTCAGTGAATACAACATCTGGTCATTGACTTGTCCGTTTTGTTACACCCAGTCTCCACAGCTACAGAGGGATGCATTCCACCTACTCCCAGACACACTAGCTTCTTCAAAAACCTAAGGAAATGAGGGCATTAGCCTCAGTGAGCCAATAGAATCTTTAATTTGGAAGGAACATATTATTCTGAGGTCATTTTCCAGTCACATCTGCTTCTAAGGTGGCATGAAGACCTAGCCCATGATAAATCATAAGCTACATACATCATTATTTCAAGTGAGTCACTCTTTGGTGTTTGAGAAGAAATGAGAACATCCGTTTTCCATATGGCATACGGGTCTGAAGGGGGGTGGGGAAGGCCATCCCCCAAGTGGGCTCTCTGGCTGGTGTGATTGTTTCCTGAAGCCCCAGATGAGTCTTCGACCCTCAGATTATTCTTATTTGATGGGGCAAGAGTGGGAATCTCATCACAGTTGTTAGGGAAAAACATGTTCTCATGATAAAGTTAATCACAAGTTGTGCACTGGTTTCTGAGGATCTATGACAGCAGAAAGATGATATTTACTTAGAGTAAATGGATGCACCAGGCGGTCATTCTGAAGTGATGGCCCCAGGCCCTAGCCTAACACAGCTATTTGTAAGGACAGGATGGCCAGGCTCACGACAGCCATGTTTTCCCATTAACTAGAGAGCAAACTCATCAGATATTTTGTGTGCCTTCGCTTTTTCTATTAGAAGAATTATTTTATTCTGTTTATTCAAAATAGCGTGTGCTCATAGAAAAAAAATTCAAGCAATGTAGAAAAGTGTAAAAAAGAAAGGAAGAAAAATATCCCTAATTCTCTCACCCAGAAACAACCATTACTAACATTAAGTGGACATTCCAAGTGTGTGCATGTGTGCCTGTGTGCGTGTGTGGACGTGCGCACATGTGTGTATGTGTGTGTGTGTGTGTGTGTGTGAAGTCTTTGGAATATTTTCAATAAAGACTTTTGCTACTTCTCACACTGGCAAAAGTAAAGGAATCCATAGTACATGAAAGAAATGTAGTAAGGCCCTCTATTTTAAAAGTAATCCCAGGATGGGGAGCCTGGGTGGCTCAGTTGGTTAAGCGTCCAACTTTGGCTCAGGTAATGATCTCACGGTTTGTGAGTTCAAGCCCCGCATCGGGCTCTGTGTGACAGTTCGGAGCCTGGAACCTGCTTCGGATTCTGTGTCTCCCTCTCTCTCTCTGTCTGTCTCTCTCTGCCCCTCCCCTGCTCATGCTCTGTCTCTCTCTTTCTCAAAAATAAGTAAAACATTAAAAAAAATTTTTTTTTAAGTAATCTCAGGGTGCCTGTGTGGCTCTGTCAGTTAAGTGTCTGACTTTGGCTCAGGTCATGATCTTATGGTTTGTGAGTTCGAGCCTCGCATCAGGCTCTGTGCTGACAGCTCAGAGCCTAGAGCCTGATTCAAATTTTGTGTCTCCCTCTCTCTCTGCCTCTCCCCAACTTGTGCTCTCTCAAAAATAAATAAAAACATTTAAAAATTGTTTTAATAAATAAATAATACATAAGTAAATAAAAGAAATCTCTGGAGCCCCTGGGTGGCTCAATTGGTTGAGCATCCAACTCTTGATTTCAGCTCAGATCATGATCCCAGGCTTATGGGATCAAGCTCCCATACCACACTCAGCATGGATCCTGCTTAAGATTCTCTCTCTCTCTCTCTCTCTCTCTGTCTCTCTCTCTCTCTCTAAAACAACAAAAAATAGTCTATTTAGGGGTGGCTCAGTTGGTTGAGCTTCCAACTCTTGATCTCAGCTCAAGTCTTGATCTCAGGGTCATGATCTCCATGCTAGCCATGGAACCTACTTTAATAAAAAATAATAAAATAAAATAGTCTCTTTTGAGAACAATTCACTCAAAGACCATTTTATTTTAAGTTTTTTAATTGAGATATAATTGATATATATCATTATATTAGTTTTAAGTATACAACACAATGATTCGATACATATATGTATTTATTGCAAACTGATCTCCACAAAACATCTAGTTAACTTCCATCATTACAGTTTAATTTTTTTCTCATAATGAGAACTTTTAAGATCTACTCTCTTAGAAACTTTCAAATATACAATAACAGTATTGTTAACTGCAGTCACCATGAGGTAATTACATCCCCAGGACTCACTCATTTTATAACTGGCAGTTTGTATCTTATGACCCCCTTCACCCACTTCTGTCACTGTTTTCCCTGCCCCCCACCCCACCCCCCATCTCTTGCAACTACCATTCTGTTCTCTGTATCTATGAATTTGAGGTAGGGTTTTGTTTGTTTTGATTCCACATAGAAGTGAGATCCTATGGTATCTGTCTTTCTCTGTCTTCTCTGACTTAATTCACTTAACCTAATGCCCTTGAGGTCCATCCATGTCCTCACAAATGGCAAGATTTCATTCTTTTTTTGTGGCTGAACAGTATTTCAATTGTGTGTGTGTGTGTATGTGTGTGTATCACATTTTCCTTATCCATTCATCTATTGATGGACATGGTTATTTCCATTTCTTGCCTATTGTAAATAATGCTGCAGTAAACAAAGGGGTGCCTGATCTAATGAAGTTTTGGGGTGATGATGGGGTGGCCCGGAACCAAAAGCCAAGAATTAATTCTTGAAGATGTCTTCAGTGCAAAAAGGTGATTTTATTAAAGCATGGGGACAGTACCCATGGGCAAGAAGAGCTGCACTGGCATCATGAGAGGTAACTGATTATATATCCTCAGGTTGGAAGGGGGTTAGAGGTAAAGTTTCTAAGGAATTTTAGAAGCAAAGCTTCCAGGACCTTGAGGGGGCTAGCTGTTGCTAGGGAAACGCCATTTATTACCATTTAGTAAAACCTCAGTCATGAGGCCCTTCAGATGTATATTGGGAGGCCATAGCTTGGAGTATGATTGCCAGCATATATCTTGGGGGAGTTGAAATAAAGGAAGTAAACTTACAGGGTCTTCGAGGTTGGGATAATGTTAAGCTAAGATTCCCTTTTTCCCCTAGCTGCATCACGAAGGCAGCTGAGCTCCTAGAGGGAAGTCACTCTAACGGTCTCAAGGACTTGTCAATGGCACTCACTATAGGCAGTAAGGGAATTTAATTTTTCATTTGCCTTAGTTTCCCACATTGCCATGGCAAGCACTTGAACCTCTTTCCTCTGTTCTTGGGTAGCCAGGATTGTCTGAGGAATATTACACATATCCCACCTGGGGAAGTGCTGTTAGCCTATATTTTGCCTTCAGCTTGCCCCATTCTCCCTCATCAGTCTCCATTTGAGTTAGTGTTTCTGTATTCTTTGGGTAAATACCCAGTAGTGGAATTGCTGGATCATATGGGAGTTGTAGTCCACAGGCCCTGTGGAGGACTGCCCGGAGGAGGAGGCTGACGTGTCCTCAAAGACACAAGCATTTGGAGGTTGTCCCAAGTGGCTGACTCATTCATGCCTGAAGGATAGATGCTTCCAGTAATGATGCAAAGAAATGGAGTGAGGAAATGCACACAGTGGCTGGGAGGCATCAGTCTAGTTGATTGTGTTTTAGATAGAGGAAGAGTCATTATGGGAGGATAGGGTGGGATCATCCCCATCATGAGAAAGCTCTGTTAAGCTTCAGCCCTTGCAGTCTGACCTTCCCCTCCCATGGCCCCCACTAGGATGCAACTCAGCTCCCATAGGGCTCCGGGATCCTTGCTTCTTCTCTCTGACCTGAGGCTGAGGCTTAGTAAGCACCGAATCTGTCTGATAAGAACTAATAATGTGTTTGACTTATATTCAAACCCGCGCTCTCTGCCCCTCCTGCAAAGTCTTCCTTGTCCTGGCCTTTTAAGCTTTTACTCACAATTCCCACCCCTCTCCACTTCAAAGCTTCACACGTCACATCTGCCCTGTGAAGCTAGTCAGGCAAGGCCTTCTGGAGGCACTCCTCTCCCCTTTCTGTGCGTTTACCCTTCCTAGGAGACTTAGCCACACGGCTGTACTGACACATGGCAAGTCCCTGCTCTTTTTCACTAAACCTACATGGGCATGGCCTGCTGCTCCTGAGGGGCCACAGGTGGCCAAGCAGGAGAGCAGCCGCCCTGGCAGACCTGCACAATTGCTAGGCCCACACACCTGACCAAGCCAGCATCTCCAGACTCTGTTCTGCAAAACTCCCAGGGATGGCAGAGGCTTCACAAAGACTGCTGTGCAGCGATCAACACAGCCCAGCAGAACTCTCTCATTTTCCCCAACTGAAACCCTGTCCCTGTTACACACCAGCTCACCATACCCGCTCCCCCAGCCCCTGGTGCCCACCATCCTATTTTCTGTCTCTGTGCATCAGACCATTCGAGGGACCTCACATAAGTGAAGTCATACAGCGTTTGTTCTTGGATGACTCGCTGATTTCACTCAGCATGAAGTCTTCAAGTTCACCTGGGTTGTGGCACGCGTCTGAATTTCCTTTCTAATGCTAAATAGTATTCTGTTGCAGGCGTATACCATATTTTGTTTCTCCATTTGGGATCCATGGCATTTGAAGATAAATATAGGTCAGTATTTTTATTAGCTGGATTTTTATTTTTAAATCATTTCTAATTCTTTTTCCTGGTATTCTTGGTGGTTGACATTTAAAACTCTGGTGGTCCAAATAAACTAAGATTTATTCTTTCTATCCTGACCTCTGATCAGCTCCCCTAAAAACTTAGAGACTTTTTCTTTAAGACTTTAATATTTCTTTCTAATTACCAGGTTTCCAGGATTTAAATGTATTTTTTAAATTTTACCAGCACACTCTAGTTCCAAATACTTTGGCATCATCTTAGGGCTCTTGGCATGGGAATAAATGGCATTAAGAGTGCCAGAGTAGTGAAATATGTAATGAAACACCTAATAAAAGGTGTCTTTAAATGTTGTGTACTTGGATGCATTGGCATAGCATTCCTTTTTGGCCCCTGGAATAAACAGTGTTCCACTAGAACAAGAACTTGAGGGAGTGGGCTCAGGAGGGGCTCACCCACACATACAGCCTTGGTTTGGCTGATGGCCACACAGCCGTTCGTCCCACATGAGGACCCCTGTTCCCTGGGCACAGAGAGTGAGGCTACTTCATAACAGGCATTGTCACAACAGGATATTGTCACAGTTCCCTACAATATTCCAGGGTCAGAAAGCTACCACTGTACCCATGCACTTTCTGGTTGAGAAGGCATGGTAGTCACCTGCAATCACCAAATTGGTATAACATGGGGATCCTAAAAACCCTCCCCTCCTTGTACCAGGGGAAATGTTGGAGCTGCCGATAAGCAGAGACACCATGGGCACTGTGCTCATGTCACAGAGCTTGTAGGCTTCCCCAGATGTCAGCTCCTCAAGGGTGCAGACCACATCTCTGGCCTGTGGGTATGGCCTCTGCAGTCAGGTGTCTGGCTTGGCCACTTTGCCCAGCCCTGTGACCTCAGGAAGGTAAGATCCCTGCAGGGTGCCACAGTTGCCTCATCTACACAGTGGGGACTGTGGCAGGACTGCCTTGTGGGCTGATGTGGCAAACAGAGTGGTGCCTACTCCTGACAGTGCCCATCCTGCCCAGCACTGAGCATGGTACATCTTTCTTGAGGTCTGTTGATTGCATGAATGTCCAAATCCTTTCCAGTGTAGCCACAGCCCATTGTCAATCCAGGAGGCCCTGCTTCGTACACTATGAGAGCAACAGCTGTTTTAGGTTAAGCCAACAGTATGGGCTCCATGTCCAACATCTTGCAGGCTTGGCCAGTCTATTTTACATTTTCTCAAAGAAAATACCATTCCCATTGAGCAAAAGAGTGTTTGCTGCTGTATGGCTGGATGGTACTTGTGTATGCACACTCCTTAGTAAGCACCCTCTGCATCAAGCCTTCCCATTCAAAACGTTTCTGCACAGCGGTGCTAGCGGGGTGTGTGGGGGGGAGGGGTCAGTCAGTTAAGCATTCTACTCTTGGTTTTTGACTCAGATCATGATCTTGCAGTTTTGTGAGTTTGAGCCACCCGCCCCCCCCCCCCCCCGCCCGTCCCTGTCAGGCTCCATGCTGACATTGAAGAGCCTGCTGCTTGGGATTCTCTTTCTCCCTCTCTCTCTGACACTCTCCTAGTCATGCTGTCTCTGCCTCTCCCAAAATAAACTTTAAAAAAAATGCTTCTACATAAAAGCATCTTATCCTAATATCAAAGAGGTGGGCAGGCAGGGAGCCCTGTGTCCCCATTTTAGGCATAAGATGACTGAGGCACCAAGATCTTGCAGAAGGCCACCAGTCTCTGTCTCAGGACCATCACTGGCAGAGGATAATGCCCCCTGTGGCAGACCCAGCTGGGCTACTGGCACTCAGCCCAGGCCTGGGGCAGCACTGGCTGGATGGCAGCCAGCCCTGTCTTGCAGGCCTGTGATGCCCTGCATGGCACACACTGTACATCCTCTCAGAAGGGAGACCCTGAGAAGCCCCTGGCCCATCTCCATGGCCTAGAGAGCAGACACCAGCACCCAGGACGCACAGGGCTGTTCTTCCACATACCAGCCCAGGAAAATACGCCTTAGTCTTGGCTCGGAAAATCTTGTTCAGAGAGCAGGCACTCCCAAGCCTGTGGTGGCTCTCCTCACCTTGATTCTGGATCACCTAGACTAGTTGCTACCTGTCTCAGCTGGGGCAATGTACTACTTTCAGTTGCCTTTAAAAAAGGATACTCAACACTTCCGCAGTGACTCCAGCTCCTGCTTTTTGAAGAAAGGCACAGGGTAGGAGCATGAATATAGCATGATGACAGCCATCTATGACATATTCATGTGTAACTTAACCACATGAGGAATGAATGAAGCCATCAAGAAGAGGTTTCAGTCTCTACACCAGTGACTCCCGGGCGCTGAGGGACACAAACCCCTCACTCTCCCCCAAGGCTTGTCAGACCAGCTTCAACTGGGGAACCCTTGATGAACCTATAAGGGGCCTTTGGTAGTTCATCCTCCCCAAGGCTCACCTGTTACTGTGCTTGAAGAAAGAACAGAAAAAAAGAGTCCTCTTTCAAACCGGTAGAACAAGACCCCGAGTTTAACAGGAAGGATCCAAATGTACAAGTTGCTTGCTTAATGGTGGGACTCTACTTCAGGGTAAGGGGCCTCCCAGGGGTTACCGGGCATGCATTCTTGGCCCTGTACTGTCCGGGTCACCAGCCCACAGAAACACCACCTGTGCTAGGCCATTTCCATGTCAGGAGACTAAGGACTAAGGTGAGAGGAGTGGCTGATCCCAGGATCAAGGGCAGGGAAACGATCCATATGCTCAGGAACAAACAAACTCAGACTTCAAAGACTGGGCACATGAGGATGTCTGTGTTGCTGCTGGTAGGTTTTCTCAGTGCCCACCTATCCAGGTTCTCAGGGCATGAACTCTTCAAGGGAGTCCAAACTCCTGCAGGAGTACCCAGGAGTTAAGCATCCATGGAGCTGGCGCGATGTTGAAAGGGGAGAGGAGATAACAGGAACTCGCCGGAACCACACAGCTCCAGGCGTCTTCAAGGGCCCCCCTGTGGAAGGGGAACGGAGTCTCACTCATCACAACAGGCCTACTCAGTGGGGCTGCCAGTGGGGGACACAGACTGCTGGCCTCCCAAAGAACCATCCAGCTCTCACAGGCCTGCAACAGTTAGATGAAGCCCAGTCCACCTTGCACCGACCCCAGGCTCCTTTACTGACTTGCCTCTCTCACCCTGTCCACTCCCCACTCTCTCTGTGGCTTCCTCTGTGGCTCCTGGGACCCCTGTTCCTAGGCTGAGCAGAATGGTAGGAAGTGAAGCAAGTCTGGGTTTATGCCTAAGCTCTCCCACCTCTGTCTGTGTGACCTCAGGCAAATCACTCAACCTCTCTGAGCCTCCATTGGCTCACAAATTAAATGAGGAATAGCGAGTGCCTATCTTGCAATGTTCAGAGGATTAAAAAAGAGTGTGTGTACGAACAGACCTGGTGCTGGGTATGCCCTCCATAAATACTCTCAGGAGTATTGTCCTAAGAGGACATCTTCCTGCAGCAAACACATCTGGGGGCTCTACTCCCTAAACATAATGCCTGAAGAAACCTTTCTCTTAGGCCCTGGCTGAGTTTTCATCAGATAAGGGGCACAGGAAAGGCCACTGCTTTCTCTAACTAGAAGAGAACCTTTGAGTGGGGGAACCTTGCCTTGCACCTGCTGATAACCCCACACCCACCATCTAGCCCTGTCTCCCACTCCCCTGGATGCACACATTCATTCCTAGTCTGGGAAGAAGTCCCAGCCTTTCAGGTCCCCAGGACCACAGTGTCCTCAGAAGTGAGGGCCACACACATGCACTGTGATTGCTTTTTCTCTGAGCCAGTTCTGTGTGACATCTTAGGACAGAAGAATTTTGTCGAGGATGGTTATTTGTCATGGCAAATATACCAGCAATCTTTCTGAAGTGACTGGAAAGCACCACTGATTCAGCTCTGGGAAAATGCTGTCATTTTTCTTGTGCTTCGACTCTTCCCTTTTGGCCATGTGCTCAGGCTGGTGTGGAAGGGGCAGTGGGTTTTATCTGTGGACCCTCACAACTGGTGTATAGCATCTCTGTGGCAGGCCCCAACAGAGTTGGGGGGCTGGCCAAGATGGAGGGGTCATGTGGAGCCCCTCAAAGGGAGCAGCTCAATGGAAGCAGTGTGGAAGCTGCCAGATGGTGCCTTCCAGGCCCCTCTGGTGACAAGTGAAAGTGGCTGCAACCATAAGTCCTCCTCTGGATGTGTCTAGAGCAGACTTAGACCAAGACCAGGAGCAGCCCCATTTGGAACCTGTCTGATGTTTTAGTCACCTACAACAGATGTGTGGTCAGGACTGCCCAGGTCCAGGAAACAACCAAAAACCACTTTTAAAACATAATCTTTGGGGCTCACTGAGTTAAGCGTCTGACTCTTGGTTTCAGCTCAGGTCATGATCCCCTAGTTCATGAGTTTGAGCCCTGCGTTGGGCTCCATGATAATAGCTCAGAGCTTGGAACCTGCTTCAGATTCTGTCTCCCTCTCTCTCTGCCCCTCCCCTGTTTATATGCTCTCTCTCTCTCTCAAAATAAATAAATAAACTTTTAAAAAAATGTAATCTTACAAAAAGAAATCGAATGAATGAACATCATGGTGTTTCAATACATGGGGTATTATTCAGCATTACAGAGGAACTAGCTCTCACAGCCTGGAGAAACCACAGTAATTACACTCAGTGAAAGAAAAGCCAGATACAAAGAGCCCATGTGGCATGACTGCACTCGTGAGAGCTGAAACAAGCAGAACTCATCTGGAGTGATCAACAGTGGCCCAGCAGGGGCAGGCTAATGGCAAAGGGCTGCATGAAGACCTTTGGGAAGTATCACAATTGGGTGCTGGTTACATGGTATATACTGTATTGAAATCACCACCTGTGCCCTGGAAGCATGAGGATTTTACTGTGAGTGAATTATACCTTAAGAAAGCTGATTATTTTTTTCAAAGTAAGAACAATAAGGACATAAAAATATGTGCCATTAACCAGAACAGTAAGCCATCAGTTCTTAGGAGACATGCAGACTCTGAGAACACAGCTTTAATCATTTTGAACTCTTCCCCATTGGATGTGCCTGTCCACATGTGGGCCATAACGTGTGCAGCACATCACACGTGTGCGATGATGGAGCGCACTGCCTCAGAAGCGGCTTCTCTCTTGCTCTGTGCCTAACTGCACATGGATGTTGTATGATGGCACTGTTAGGTTTTGCTGCAGAAGATGAATAGAACAGAAGGCCTAATTGCCTTCATCTCCAGCATCTGTCTGAGGCTCAGGGCCACCAGAGAGCCCGGAGTGCAAAGGCCACGACATATGGCCACCTCCTTAGCGAAAGGCCCTCTTATCTCTCTGGGCTCAGACTTCAAAGAGAGGCGTGGAGGGTAGAACGGATGGGGGTGCTATGGGGGTGGAGACACAGAGGAGCCGCATGCCCTTGGCCTGCCTTCTGCACACCCTCAGCTCACCTTTCCTTTCAGACACCCGTCTGGGAGGCCCCCCTGCCCCGCCTCCGCCACCCAAGTGGGAGCCGTCTCAATTACCCACAATAACCATCCTCAGAGAGCAGCAGGCTGTCTGAGGGCCCCTCGGGGGCAAATAATAATAGCAACAATTTTTAGATCCTTCTTGCCTCATTGCTTGCCACGGCTTTGTAGCTAATTTAAGATCTATTGATCCCAGTGCCAATAAGTGGTTTATCTCCTTCAACTTCCTTTACTTAAAGGATATCTTCAGCGTCAAATTAATGTCTTTTACTTGGCCGACAGGGCTTGGGATTCTCGTAGTGTGTCTTCCAGTAATTGTTTATTATGTTCTCATTTTGGTTGTGCTGTTAGGTAAAATTTCATGTTTCAGATACATCTGTGAATCAAGCCTCACCTCCATAACACAGTGAACAGTTTTAAGGTGCCAATGCTCTGCTCTCTAGTGGATCTTGACACACGAAGAATGGCCAGATTTGGGGGTGATGGGGTGGGCTGAAAGCGTTGCTTTCCAAATATCTCTGAGCTGGTGAAAGCAAAGAAACAAGGACCATGAGCTGCGAGAAACCTGGCACAGTAGCCCCTTGGCAGAAAATAAGAAAGAGATCTTGATTTTGTCAGAATGTAGTTCAGGAAGTAGCTCATTTGTCTGTTGCTTGGAGAAGAGGACAGAGCAGTGACCTGGAGGGAATGCCCTGCAATGTTCAGTGGCCCCAGTGGGGCACATACCTCCTCAAGCCTCAGTCCATGCCCATCCTCCTTCCTCTCCCTTTCCATGTATTCCTGGCTAACCACTGGCCATTCTTCCTTGCGTGGGTCTGGGCAGGCTTTCCAACTCCCCGCATCCACCATATTGTGAGACAGTACCAGGGCAGGGACTGTGACAATTTGTTTGTTCAGCCTGGTCCAGAGTAGGTATCTAATTAATATTGTATGCATGGATGGATGGCTGGAAAGGATAGCTGGACAGATGGGTGGATGGATCAATGGAAGGACAGATTAGACAAATAGAAGGATGGATGGCATGCATATTGAAGGGCTGGAGAGTGGCTGGTACTATGTCTCAACAAAATTTCATGTTTATATGTTTATATAAAAGCCCTAGAAAAACTTCGTTATGTAATTTAAGGCAACACATTCGAGTTACAGTTATCTTCCTGATTTCACCCTAAAAATGCCTTCTGTCGATTTTGGGAAGGCAATAAAAAATAGGGACTCTTTTTAAAGCTTCACCTGGCTTTATCACTTCTACAAGATCCTTTCAGCTTTGAGGTATTAAATGAAATAGAAATGAAACTGTGAGCACATATCTTTACAGCAGGAGCTCCGGATAAGGATAATTGCTCTCCCTCTGAACTTTCCAGATGTGTATTTTCTGGCCATGTTATTTTCATGAGGCAGCCATCAAGACTGCAGTAGCATGCAAGTGCCATGTTCTGTTCCAAATGCAGGGGAGAGCTTCCCTCCTCTTTTGGGCTCTAGCCCCAGCTCTCGCTGCACAAATGCAGAAGCACCTGCTTAATAAGGTAATTAGTATTCTAAGAAGCCCGGGCCTAGTCTGACAAACAATAATAATAATTTTGGTGTTTAGGGAGTGTTCTTAGGCCATGGCTGTCTACAGCACTTCATAAACAATTACCATCAGCACTGGTTTCTACGTAGGAAAATGAAAACTGACAGGAAAGGGTAAGTCAAATAGAAAGATCTGATGAACAGATCTGGTGAACAGAAATGTCCAAAATGCTGATTTTCCTTGCTCTGTGCTGCTTTTCCCGATTCTGCTGCTGAAGAGTGAAGGCTCCCCACAGAATCTGGAATAGTTTGATGCACTTATTTGTATTAGTAGTGATGCTTCAAAGAAAAAGCTAGAATTATCAAAAATAAATGTCATGTGCTGTTTTTATTTGTGCAAGAATGTCTGTTTCCTGAGTATTATTTCAGTTAAAACTTAAACCTTGGGGACTCTCATTTTCAACCTTCAACTCAAATCAGCAGAGCCTTTATCAGCAGAGCCCCCTGAGGGTTCAGCTGCAGACGGATCTCCTGTGCAGGGCAGGGGGTTGGTGGGCTGTGTGTGGCTTTGCCAGCAGAGCAGGTAGACTTCCTTGGGCCTTTGTACCCAGCTGTCCCTCTCCATTGCCTCCCTGCACCTGCCCCAAAATTCTGGGAACACGGAGGTAGCTCCTCCTGCTCCCCCTTGAGAACCCATCAACCCTGTATTCTGTTAACCCTTTTACAGTATAGCTATCAGATGAACATTTTCTGACCAAAGCCCCCAGTGGCCTCTCACCCAGGCTAGGCCACCGCAGGCTGACCTGAGAGGCAAAAGGTGGAGCCCTAGACTTGTCCCAGGGGTGAATTCTAGTGGATGGAGCCTGGTGGCCCCTGAGCACAGTGCCTCCAACAGACAAGGAAAGATCTTTGACCTTAGAAAAAATTGTTTTGTATACCCACACATGCATGCATACGTATGTATGTATACATATATATACAATATATGACGTGTATATGTTTTCAATCAAAATCACACTGTTGAGAGAATATATGGACATTGGTGATGCTGGTGAAGTCAATTTCCCTGTCATGGCCCTGAAACCTTCACCTCGGAGCTCTAAGTGCAGATTTCTCAGGGCAGTGGTCAAGAACAGAGACTGGCCCTTTAAAACCCTCATGCGCTGTGATTTAAAGCTCTAAGACACCCCGCTGTACTGCATTGCAGGGACTTCTCTCAACCTTCCTTCTCTGTCCCTCTGGGATTCTGCTTTTGAGCTTTGGGAGGCAGGGAGGCACCTGTCAGTCTTGGCAAGACATTAGCACCTCTGCCCCTTTTCTTGTGCTGTCCCTGACCCCTGGCTGCACTTTCTTGGGCAGGGCAGCCCAGTAGTCAGGCCCTGTGTGGCAGCGTTGCCTGCCCAGCCAGAGTGGCTAAGAACAGGACAGGCCATTTAATTTGCAGGCCCGTGCAAAATGGAAATGGGGCGGGGGGGGGGGGCAGTCTCCTTTAAAAATCACTAAGAACTTCAAGATGGCAAGCTCAGGGCCCTTCCTATGGGCTGGTGTGACAGCAAGGTCCCCATTCCCTGCTGCAATGGGATGGACGGTCCCAGGATGTCTTGTAGGCCTTCCAGTGAGACTGACTTGACTCAAACAGAAATGAAAGACAATGAGTTCACCTCTTCACAATGTAGCATTAATTAGCATGATCCAACTGGGATGGGGGATGGGGGGGGGGGGTTGCTTCCTGAGAGCCATAAGTCACGTCAAATGGAAATGTTTTCAGCTGCTCTTATAATGACCTCCACAGGCTCCTGGAGGGTGAGTGAATCTGTCTCTGTTGGTGGCAAGTGGAGGCCTTTCCGGGGGAGTCTGGGGAGCAAAGGAATCCTGTGGATGAGTGGGGAGGAGGCCACCAGCAGCCTTCCCCCGGGCATTCTTCTGTGGGAGGGGAGAGTGTGGGAGGCCGGGGAGAAGAGGGTAGTGTTGGGTGGGCAGGGAGTGGGGAGCCACCTCCCCAGAACACAGGCAGCTGCCAGTGCCTTGCCTCTCCACAAAGCGCTTGTGCTGAGGACCAGGGTGGGCTGGCCACAGACCTCACCATCTCTGTCTCCTGTCCCCCATCCTGCGGTGTGGGTCACAAGGACAGCACTGTGCCTGGGGGGCCCGTGGGACCTCTGTCCCCAGTCACTGCAACCAGATGAGGATGAGGGCAAACAGTCAGCCAGCACCGCCTTCTGAGAATTCTCTGGCAAGTGAGCATGGTGTAGAGGTGGAAGGGGCCAGGAACAAGAGGGACCCATGCTCTACATGCTTTGAAAGGTAACTCAGAAGCCCTCATTCCTACAAAGTCTTCCCCAGCCCAACTGCCTCCACCCCTTCCCACAGATTCAGGGCAAACAGTGCCTGAGGTGTGGCTCTGGGGCTTATACCACCTTCCCAGAGAGAAGCAGCCTTTAAGGGAAAGGCAGCATCTTCATAGGTCCAGGGCAATCAGATGGAGCTGGGGGGAGGGGGATGGCAACTGGATCAAGAAGGTAAAGCCACCGAGACTCAACTGTCTGCTGTATCTGGTAGTGACTCTCTGTATTTCAAAGGTGATAACTAAAATGGAGTACAGCCTCCTTCCTGCCATAGTGCTTGCCGGACCCCTGGAGGCCACTGTGATGACAGGTGTCCACTGAAGCAGAGCTAGCCCCCTGAGGGCAAAGGTCATCCCAAAGACAAACTGCTGTAGGGAAGGAAAACTTTTACCTTCTTCCTTTCTCAGTTCTTTGGCTGGTCTGATAAGTAAATTGATGGAAGACAGATTAATCGGGGGGAAACCATTTAGTTTTGTACCTATAAGAGTGCATAAAAATATGGGACTCGAGTGACCAAAGCAAGCAGCTTTGTACCTTTTAGACAGAGAAATGGTAAATTAGTGAGGAATTGACAAGACAAGGAAGCCTGGGCTTGGGGTGGTAAAGGAGTGAAGCAGTACAGGGTTTGTATACACAGCTTTCTCAGCCCTGAATTCCCAACTCTGGCAATGAGGATGTATCTACCTCCAGGTGCAAGGGCACCTTTCACATGGGAGATTTATGTCCTGCTTTGAGGGGGACAGAGGAGGGTCAGAGTGTCCTTCTTGCACCAGCTGTTTCTTGAGTAACTTAAAATATGCCTTATGCGAAAGTGGCATATTTAGTGGTGGCCTGCCCTGAACCCCATTATAGCCAGCATGAAGCTAGACCCGAGGGAGTGGCCCTTAGAAATGCAAGAAGTGGGCTGAAGTTTTGTGTCATTGTGTGTGTTGTATCTGTGTCCCAGGCAGATGAAGATGCAATGGGGCAGGGACCTTTCTGTCTCTCACCATCCCCAGGGTCTCTATACACAGTAGCAGCTTGTGGTCACTGTTGAATAAACCATGAATGAATGAATGAATGAATGAATGAAAGCAAAGGAATCCCAGTGTCTAGCATACAGTCCTGGGCAGGGTGAGGCTAAAGACAGCATTCATTACTTGGGAGAGGGTCAGAATTTAAGGAGGGAGAGACCCAGAAGAAGCCCTTTCCTGGGTCTGCCAAGGGGACTCAAACACGGCCTGAGTACAAAGTCACTGGGAGGTCACAGGACCCACACTTCTCACGTTTTCATGTGTGCACAGAGCACCCAGGGAGCTAGCTGAAAAGCAGATTCTGATGCTGCAGGGCTGCAAGGGGTCTGAGATTCAACACTGCAGCCGGATGGTGCTGCAGCTGCCCCAGAGATCCCACCTGGGCATCAAGGTTGGATGGACACTGCTCTTAGTGGCTTCCTGCCTGCTGATTTTACTTTATTTCCACCTTACCTGAATATCCAGGCAAACCTCAGTCTTGGAGGCGGGCCCAGTCCACACGTGGCTGTGTGAAGGGAAACTGCTCCCACTCACTGGTGTCCGAAGCTCGGCAGTTACAGGCAAAAGGATGAGCTAGCAGTGGCCTGAGGACCATGGACAACCTCTTCCCCCTCTGATGCTGAGGGCTTTCACACCTCACATGGACTGCCAGTTGTCCAATCCCCAAGGCAAGGCTAGTACCCATGACCCTGACACACAAACACGCAGAATCCTTCTGCTATGCATGCGGCCTTATCAATGGGTGGGAATACCACAGAGAGCTTCTGAGAGTACGAGGTGGGGTGTCATCTCCTGAGGAGACTGCTACTGCTGTCAGACGAGCAGCAGACTGGGTTCCACCAGCAGGGTCCCCACCTGGAGCCACCAGGCCCTGAGCGCTAACAAGTCGCGTAACCTTCCTGAGCCCCTGCTCTTGGAACACGGGAGCCCTGCTATCTAATGATGCTTGTAGGAAGCAGTGTAGGAGACAGCGTTTGAGACTGTCAAATGCTATTAAGGAAGATGGCATTATTGTTCTTTCTAAGCCACTCATGCAGATGGCAGTAACTCCCAACCATCCCCGCAGTAACCCAGAGCTAAGAAGTCAAACCCCCTCCCACAGCCTGAGATGTTGTCACACAGTGGTCACTGTGACCTCTGTTTCTTAAGAACACTGTCACTTTTTACTTTCGTGGTGCTGCCAAACCCGCTCAGGACTGTCACACTTGGGGTCTCCTGGATTCCTCACAACAATGACTCAGTTGGAAAGGGGGCTGAAATACTCCATTTTTATAGAGAATGTGTGCTGCTCTCTGAGGGGGTCATACCAAGCAGGACAAGAAAGCAAAACCTCCTGAGGATGGCCCCTAAGGGAGCCCACAGTCCTGCAAACCTTGTCATTCCCTTAGAATAAAAAAAAATTGCCTACATTGTGGGTACCCTGGAACATGTTTACTTACATAAAGCAGGGCAGTGGTGAGCAGTGGGGGCAGGCTGTGGGGACAGACTGTGTAGATTCAAATCCTGGCTCTGCCTGACTGCTGCACAGCCTTGAGCAAGTTACACAGCCTCTCTGTGCCTTGGCTTCTGTGTGAGCAAATGGAGTTGTAGAAGTTCCCACCAGCTCAGCAGTGGTGAGGATTAGGTGGTTATACAGGCTGAGGTGCCCGCCCGGCCTAGTGTCTGGGAGGTACTCAGTACTCTAGAAGTGCTGGCAAGGAGGATGGTGGATCCTGTATGCCAACACCAGTAAATGAGGTTGAGGAGATGGGTGCACCTGGCCTCAGGGAGTGAGTGAGCACAGGCTGTGCTGCTGGAGAGGCCTGAGGCAGTGGGTTGGCACAGTCTGGCATGTGGAGTCCCTGCACCCTATGCCCAGGTGGGGACCCGGTGCCGGGGTCTTGGGCTGTGTGGGCCTGTGAGTCCCTCCCAGGGAGGCTGCAGCTCTGCCATTCCCCGTAGCCTCTCTGTGCACATGGTCCTGCTTCATGCACAGCTAAATGCATGGGTCTCACTTCCTGGCTTCTCTGGAACACCTGTCATGAGCAATTTATATCCAAACAAGCAAGACTCTTCTTCACCTCTCAAGTTAACTGCATTTAGAGGTGAAGCCGTGTGCTGGAATGTGGTGTCTCTTCTTTACTTTCTATCTTGAAATAATTTCCACTTTACAGAAAAGTTGCAAGTGTTCATTATTGTTTTTGCCAGATGTGGTGTCTGTTGGCCCCTGGTTTCCTTCCCTGTGGGCAAAGAAGGATGTGCTTCCCCATCTGCAGGAACCCTGGCTTTCTCTTGAGTTCCAGAAAGTCTCCTTGAGCAAAGGAAGTGATCCAACAGTCTCCAGCCTGGCACTTATCTATCCAGAGAAAAGAAGGCACCTGGGAATGGGGTCTCCACCCCTCCTCGAGGCCTAGACCAGGGCTTTTTCTCATGAACAAGTCCTTGTCCACATGACAGCAAGGGATGGACCAATAGAACTCAGGCTGCCTTGACACTGTGACAGCCACGTCTCTCCTTTGCTCAGATATTTCTCACAAGCTCAACTCTTGTGTGCAGCTGCCAGAGGCTGCCTCCTCTTGGAGGCCCTCCAGGTTCTACAATGTGTTCACAGTTGTGACGTCTCCCACCTGTGTTCGTTCCAACTCAGGAAGAACTTCACATGCCTCCCATGCACCCAGCAGCCAAACGGAGACCTGGGTCAACTTGGTTCTCAGTTTCCTTAGTCCTGGCCCCTCCAGGCCCTCCTCTCCACCCTCTGACCCCCTAAGGTCAGGGCACCATCAGCATCTTTCAGGCTTCCTCCCTCCTGCCTTGTCCTGTCTAAGCCAGTGGTTTTCAGATTACTGATCATGTCCCAGTGATGGTTTTCCTGATCGCTGTCTTGGGCTACAACCACTGCCATTGTTCTGTCGGAATAAAAATAGTAGGATGGAGTAGATCACAGTCCATTGTGTTCGGTAAGTATAAATATTGTTTCACGTGCTTTGGTGTGTGTGTGTGTGTGTGTGTGTGTGTGTGTGTGTGTGTTGGGTGGCATTACGACATACACTTCTTGCCAGAGTTGGCCCCTTCTGTCACTGCAATGGCAAGTTGGTCCCACCACTCTCTCATTGCATCGCACAGCCTTTGTGTGAGACCCATGGCAACCTGATGATGTCATCTGACCTCATGCTCAGCCCTCTGGTCCAGCTGTGGCTTCGCCTCCAGCCATTTGGGCCCCCTACTTCCACTTCCTAGGAGACCTTTTTCCCACCTCTTTCCAAGTGAACTTTTACCTACTCTTTAGGACCTAGGTGAGACTCTGCCTGCCCTGATCTCTTCAAAAATGGATCAGGTGCCTCTGAGGGTGCAAGCCACCTGCCCCTCCAAAGCTTCTCAGTCAGTGGTCTTCATGGGTGGCTTCAATCAGCAACTGAAATGGCCATGGTGAGAGTGTTTATTTTACTAAAATAGTCAAACACTGCAAATCAGACACCTTCCCTGCACACCACAGGATGCCCTGAGCATCTTGGACCTCTAGCCCCCAACGTGTGGGTGACCCTCTGGCCCCTTAACTCTCCAGTCACCTGGAGAGCAGGAGGTGGGCCTCATTCTGTGAGCCCTCCAGCTCTAGCCCAGGACTGGAGAGCCTTCGTAGTTTTGAACAACATCCCAGAGTTGATATATCTCAGCTCCATCCAACCCTCCTGGTTAATAAACCACAAGCTTCTTAAGGGCCACACCTCTGAAAGCCATCCTGAATCTTCTGGTTTTGTGTTAACCACCAAGCTCTCCCAGGAGCACTGTGAAGCAGGGTCCCAACCGCTGTTCCCAGAGCATCCTTCCAGCCCAGGTCTCCAGAGGTCAGCCTGCTTGGTGTTAGCCAAAGTCTTGCCATAAAGTGAGGATGTTATAGGGAATCCATGTGCCAGAAATGCCGAGGCTGGAGCTAAGGTCGTGGTCACAGCAGGGGAGGCTAAATTCAAGTTTGGGAATACACAGGCCTCCCTTCCTCCCCATATGAAGTAGGCATTCATCTTATGCCTGTTTTATGGATAAGGGAACTGAGGCACTGAGAGGCTACATAACTTGCCAAGATGTGATTCAGCCCTTGCTCTTAATCACTACCCTTTTTTTCCTATTTGGTTAACAGCAGGTCTGGGACTGCAGGCTGAGGTCACAGAATGGAAAGGAAACAAACAGGCCAGTAATCCTAGCCGCACTCGTCTCTGCATGTGGGTCCACAGTTCGAGCCTGTTCTCACTGACCCTTGAGTTAGAGCTTGTGCTGGGGTGGTGAGAGTTAAGCCAGAGCAGTGCCTGGGGAGGGGTCAGAGGTCCACAGTCATCAGCTGTTGTTTCCATTGTAGTGTTGTTGTTCTAGGAGGATATGGTGCTGAGGAAGGAACAGTAGACTCCGTGGAAGGCAGGAGAAGCAGTGAACGAGGGCCGGGTGGGCAGAGCTTTCCTGAAAAGGGCTCACCTGGCCATGGGTCTCCGTGCTATCATGAAAGTGGCCACAGGCACTAGGAAACAAAATCGTGGCCATGAGACTGGGTGGTGGCTGGATTCACCTGTGGGAAGAGATGTTTTGGGGACACCTCCATTTCTCCATCACTGTTGGAGCTATAGGGGCTCAGCTCCTTCCACTGTCACCTCTGATGGCTGGCAGGCAAGGGTGCTGCCCTGCTCAGGGCACTGGGGGTCCCCAAAGTAAAAACCAGGAGGTCACTTCTGGGAACAGCTTGGGAACAGCTCCCAGGCCAGGCCAGCTCCCACGTGCAGAGCTTCAAGGGAAGTCAGACCTTGGAAATGGAACCCTAACCAGAGGGCTGCCCTTGCCTTCCTCCCTCCACCCCGTTACCTTCTTTGAGAACTGGTAATCGTGGCAGAAATGCATCCAACACGACAGGCTTTGTTTTGCCTTGTGTATTTGTTTTTCTTTTCTGTCTTCTTGGGTTGGCCTGGGAACATCTTTAACGAGCCTTTCAATAAATGCTCTAGGTTGACACTCCGGTGCACCCAGCCCAGCCCTTCTCAGTATTTACAGGGAAGCCCTCCCAGGCTCAGCTATAATTGGAAGTCAATTACATTAGAAACCCTTAGTATTGTTCTTGGAAGGCCTCCAGGGCTGCAACTCTTCTGGGAAGAGCCTCTACCCCGTCTGTAGACCCAATGCAAACCCATCTCTGCTACCCACCATCCTGAAGCAAAGGCTGGGCTGCCACCATCATGAAGCTGGGGTGGCAGGCAGGGAGTTGGTTCCTAAGATCTGGTTGGGACTTTGTACCTTACCCTCCCCACCTGGCAGGACTGCAGGTGGGGCCTCCCTCTGCCTCCCTCCCTGCCTGTCCCAGCTTGCTCCATTGCTAGAAGGAAAACACCCAGAAGTTCACTGCTGGGGTGGCTGGGTGCTTTAATCTTGCCTCAGTTCATTTAGTGTGTCTCAAAAGTAAATGGGGCACTGAATTGCAAGACAGCAAGCGTGGTAGAAAGAGAGAAGAGGCAGCTTTTGTATCTCTTCAAGAGATTCTGGAAACCTAAGCCTTCCCCAAAGCCTCCCCACCAATGTTATTCACAAGTGAAGACACTTCAAGGTAAGCAGGGACAAGATGCTGGAAAGAGCCAAGCCCCCCAGGGCCCTGCCCCATTCCCCTTACTGACACAGTAGTAGCCAGTGGGCCCCTGTCTCTGGAATCACCCTTGGGACATCCTTCTCAGCCTGTTCTCAGAGTAATCAGATGCTTCTTCCCAAAGTGAAATGTCTTTATTGCCTTTTTTCCTGGTCACAAAGTTCACATCATTCTGACACTAGGAAATGTGTGGAAAGGGAGCATTCCCCATAACCCACCACAGTCCATAGTCATTCCCACCCTATTTCACTCCTGCCAAAAAAAATCTTTATTGAAAATTTAGTGAATATCACTCCAGACCTGCTTCTGTGTATCACGTCCCATGTCTTTGTATAGTCAGGCTCCCAGGTAAGACTGCTTTCAGTTAGAAACACAGGCCTCCCAGTCTGAAAATGGAAAAGTGAAAAACAATACCTCCTCCTTCAAAGCAGTGCATTAATTTAGCAGTTGGTGAAAGCATCTAAACACCTGGGCTGTAGCCACCCTCTGTCTGTTTAGTGGCTGTGTGGCCCTGGGCATGTCACTACCCTCTCTGGGCTTCAATTGTTTCAGCTATAAAATTAAGTGGTTGGACTCATGCACTGAGTCCTTAATCACTCTGACAACAATCTGTTCTTAACAGAGACAAGAAGAGTCTGACTGTGGGGCCGGGAGAGAGGGCAGAGGGCTTGGGGGAGAGGCTATCCTGCCACCATCTCCAGGACTGCTCTGGATCCAGAAGGTCAGGACCAGCCCTGAGTACCCCTTGACACACTGTGTAAAGCCAGGCTTCCTCAGACTCTGTGAGCAGGTGAACCATCCGCCATTGCCCTGGCTTCCATAATTGGCTCTCAGTGCACTCTGGACCTTTCGTCCTTGCTGGAGGTGGGGGGGGGGGGGTGATACTGGGAGGACCATGGATGGAGTCAGTCCATGTGGCCTGGGGCTCAGCTTAAAACCTGCCTTTTCTTTTAGGGTGCATTCATTTCCTGCCTCACTTGCAGGGAGGCCCCTCACACCCAGTGGGACATGGTGGAGGAAGCCAGACTGAGGGTGGGGGCTGGGCTGTGGCCAGCCAGTGCTGGGGCAGCTCAGGCCCTACAGGCACCAGGGTGCCATGAAGTGTGTCTTTCAGGCAAGGCCCCAGGAGAAGATGGCCCACGCGGGAGACTGCAAGCAGATGCCCTGGCTCCCTGTCCTGGTGGTAAGTGCACCCTCACCCTGCGGAGCACCTGCAGTATGGCCCGGGAGGAGGTTCAGTGGGAGCTCCTTCACCTTCCACACTGCTGTAGGCCAGTCCCTTGGCCTCTTACACCTCAGTTTCCACAGCTGTGCAGTGGGATTAATGTTAACGGCACCTCCTTCACCAGGCTCTTTTGAGAGTGCAAAGCACTGAGCAGCACCCGGTCCAAATCAGACTTCTCCTCGGTAGCTTCCTTTCTAGGGGTCTTTAAATGCTTCCTTGTGTTGCAGTCTATGTAACCCAGTGTCTGTGTGGTGAGCACCATGCTTGTGGTCCTATAGCTGAGAAAGATCCAGGCCCCCATCATGGGACTCCCCAAAGAGGAGAGGCTGCATGTGACTGAAACCTGCCTTTCTAGAGGCTCCAGGAAGAGGGCTGCCTCCTCCATAACCTTAGAGAGGCTGGAAGCAAGATTTCATGGGTGAAGAGAGTTTGGAGCAGGCCTCAAAGATGGGATGGAGTTTTGATGGAGGGGTAAAAGGAGATGCAGGAGTGAAACCAGCTGATGGGAAGCGAGTTGGCCTGCCCAGTTTATTAGCTGCAGTTTCTAGGATTTGGTACCACATGAGTAGTAGCAGGCCCCCACACCCAGACTCCTTCCTCTGCAACACGTGCATGGGGTGCTCACACCTGAGTGTGTCTCCAAGGAGGCACAGAGGCCAAAAGGACCCCCTTTCTTGTGGCAGGTGTCACTGCTGTGTTCAGCCAGAGCAGAATACTCCAACTGCGGAGAGAATGAGTACTACAACCAGACCACGGGACTGTGCCACGAGTGTCCCCAGTGTGGCCCGGGAGAGGAGCCCTACCTGGTAAGGCCCCTGCTAGCTGTGCCTGGGCCTGGCACTCTCTATCACATGAGTGTTGCCCTCATCTGTATCACTCTACTTGTGGTTCCTAAGCTAAATCAGGCTAGTCACTATAGTCCTCAGATGTCACAATTAAAGGGTTGAAGCAGCAGTGAGCACAGAAATGGTGTCTCCCTGGCAAGGGAGATGGCCAAGCACTTGTTACAGATTTCTAAGGACCTGTTTTTAGTTTTTTAAAGGATGATTACTTTCCTACTCTTCTTTGATCAAGTAGGTTTCAAGCCATCTGGATTGGAGGATGACTGATGTCCTCCAGGAATGGCATACTGATTCCTGAGTGCTGCAGTGCCCCTCTTCTTTGGGAAAGCCTCATTATGTTGTTCTGTTAAGTGCTGAGCAAAACACCCACAGTGTCAGCATTCACGGTTCTTGTACAGAGCTGAGGACATCAGATGCTACAGGCTGCATCACTGGCAGGTTATCCCTTTAGCTGGCTGCCTTTATTCAGAAACCCTTGGGAGAGGGACAGTGTCTAAAGCCTAGAAGCACTGGGGAAAGAAGCTCAGAGTTGGAGATGCAAGGGGGTTGCAGTTAAGGCAGATCAGGAAGCCAAAGCCTAGCAAGAGAAGCTTCTGGAAACAGCTAGTGTGCTCATTGTGCGCAGTGTGCCCAATTCACCCACTGTGCCTGGTGTGCTGGTGCCCCAAGGACTGAAGGCCCAGTCGTGGTGGGTGTGGCTGCTGTACTCACCTGTATCCTCTGTCCGGTTTCTTGGCCAGTCCTGTGGTTATGGCACCAAAGATGAGGACTATGGCTGCGTCCCCTGCCCAGCGGAGAAGTTTTCCAAAGGAGGCTACCAGATATGCAGGCGTCACAAAGACTGTGAGGGCTTCTTCCGGGCCACCGTGCTGACACCAGGGGACATGGAGAATGATGCTGAGTGCGGGCCGTGTCTTCCTGGGTAAGCATGGCTGCTACCAGACAATACCCCAGGACACTTTGTGCAGAAAGCCCTGAATGTGAGCACCTCAGGCTGCAGTGTAGCATCACTCCTGCATTTGCCCATTCTATAAGGAGCAGCTCAGCAGGGAGGAGGGCATGTGTCTGGAGTCAGGAAGCACAGGGTCTAGGATGGTGAGTCCCACATCTTTCAGAGGATAGGCAGCCCACCCAGGCTCAGCTTCCAGATCTCTTAAGCGGATGTTCATCATAATAATGTCTTCTGATGACCCAAAACAAACAAACTTGTTGAATACTTACTATAAGATAACACATGTGGAATGCTTTGGAGAAAAGAAAACTAAAATTCTGATTAAATTTAGTGTTTTTGGTATTCTGGAAAAATCTGAGGGTACATATTCCTACTAAGGAATATGTGAGTCATTTGGTGCCTATAATTCCACCACAATTCTGTTATTTATCAAAAGTTATCCCATAAAAGCAAAGTGAAAATGCAGTTAGTGTGAAAGACAGAAAGATAATCTTCCTTCTCACAGGCAGGACACATTAGCAAGTTCTGCCTAGGAGAGCAAAGTGCAATCTTGACACTCAGATCTACCAAGCCACAGCTGTTGCTGCTGTCTCCCTCTAGTGGCCACATAGCACAATGCTTGGAAGGGTTACAGATAAAACTGAAAGCAGTGACAAAGGCGGCATGGTAGTAGAGGTGGTACAGGTGGTAGAGGTGGTGTGGTGGTAGTGATGATGGAGGTGGTGATGGTGATGGAGACAGTGGCAGTGATGATAGAGGTGGTGGGGATGATGGAGACAGTGGCGATGGTGGAGGTGGTGATGATGGAGGAAGTGGTGGTGATGATGAGGGTGGTGGTGACAGAGGTGGTGGTGATGGAGGTTATGGTAGTAATGATGGTAGTAGTGATGATAATGATGGTGGTCATGGTAATAGTGGCATTTTGAATAGCACACTATACTTTGCAACCCATTTGTGCGCATTATCTTTCTAGATCTCTGTCTTGGATTAAGAGGAGAAAGAAAACAAGGAGGATATATCCAAACAAGAACACCAGGCATTAGTCTGTAAGAAGAAGGAAGTATAAGGAAGGCATAAAGACCCACCAACTTCAGAATAGATTGAAAGTGAATAACTCTTTAAAATGAGGAGATCTTTTAAAATTACAGAAATTGACCTTAGTTCAAATTTGTGACTGAGAAGCATTGATTCCCATGGCTTCCACCACCATCTTTCTACTGGGGACCATCCCCCAGCCCTAGTCTCTCCCATTTTCTGTCTTCAGTTCAGACCTACCTCCAGAGCTACAGACCTTCATTTCCAAATATCTGCTTGACAACTCTATGTCAGTGTCCCTGACACAGAGTATGATTCAAACATATTGGTCAAATTAATAAAGAAAACATGGAATCTTATTACAGAACCTTATTTTTCAATATGCAAAAAATCAGGTAATACACAGGAATTAGACTATTCTCTTAAAAATGTGATAAAAATAAAAGTTCTATAGGTGACAGTCTTTAATTTAATTGTTGAGGCTGTTGTGTTGTGGGGGCTCCACCAAAAGGAACATGTTAGGAGAAGCAGAATCAATGCATTCCCACCCAATGGTACAAGCATCCATTGAAGGACTGCTCTGCACAGACGCCATGCTTGAATGAGACAAATTCAGTATGCTCTTCACATTAGGTGACTAGAACTAGTCTCTGAAAATATATATGCTTCCTGGAACTTCATCTTCACTGGTTTTTATTGGTGCAGATACATAATTCATGAAAGATACACAGAGTTTCACGGATTAACTATAAGTGTGCCAAGGAAAAGTGTGCACACCTTGCCATGCTCACATTGGAAAGTAAATAACCCTTTTTGCAAAATTTCAACTTATTCTCACAGTCTCTCAGGGTGAGAATCTGACTTGACATTCACGACCTAGCATAACCGCTTCTGCATTTGTTTTAGTAAACCTGTGAAGTCAGAGCCTACTAGGTAGGCACTAGTGAGGCAAAGAGGAAAGACAGTTTTCTGTGAAGGTGACAAGAAAATCAGTAACCACAGCATAGTATGGTAGGTGTACACGGTGTTCTAGAAGTCCGGGAAGGACCCCTCGCTTCATGGTTGGGGTGGTGGGTCGGAAGGGGTCTCAGAAGACTTCTCAGGGTGACATTGGGAAGGTGGGAGTTAGGCTAAGAATTAGGACAGAGCTCTCCAAGATGCTCAGGGCAAAGCTCAAAGGGGCAAGCAACCTGGTGTGATGTGGAGCTGAGGGTCCCTGTGGCTGCAGAGGAGGCATGCCCAGGGGTTGTGGAGAAACCAGAGAGGGGGGCAGGGGCCAGAGGGAAAATCCTCTGGAGAACGATGTTGAAGACACTGGTCGTTAGCTCAGTGTGGAAGCAGACCACCATGCAGACTTCTAAGCTGGTATAAGACACAATTGGACTGTACCTTGGAATGATCCTTTTAGCAGCAGTGAGGAAAATGTGCTGTGTAGGGAAGACATAGGAGCCCAGGGGCGTTGTGAGAACTGGGGCAAAGTGGGAGCCTTAGGAATTGGAAGGAGAGGAAACATGAGTGCTCACTGGAAGATAGCATTGACCAGAGTTGCAGACCAAGGGCGTGGGGGGTAGGGGAAGTATATTTTGAAAAGGAATCTCAGATGTCTTCCTTGGCCAGCTGTGTGGACAGTGAGACCCACTTGCTAAGAGGTGGGATACTGGAGGAGGAGGAATTTTGGAGGGAAGGTGAAGGGAGGGTGGAAGAGGTGTGTGTGTGACTTGAGGTGGTTGTAACATCCAGACCAAGCTATCTGACACAGAGATGGATAAACAGGTATGAAGTTCAAGTCAGATCTGCAAGTCATCTCTGCATTAATGGTGTTGTCCAGACAGGCTGTTCCAGTGAAACAGAAGGGGAGCATGGGTAGATGCAGAATGGAGCCTCACTCACAGCATTGCTGGCTTTGTCCCAGCAGTGGCTCAGACCATACATGCATCCCACAGTGGTCTCTGAGATTCAGCCATGGCATAATTACAGATGATCTAGAAGGGGCAATGATTATGCATATTGAGCAGGCTGTTTCATTCTTATCTTTAGGCTACAAAGACTTTCTAGCCAGAAAGCACAAGCCCAGGAACCAATGCAGTAAATAACCTTGTCCTGTAAGCAGGTGCCAGCTTGGTCACTAGAAAGGGTGTTCTGTGACAGTGAAGACAATTTCCTTGGTCGCAATATATTTACCAGAAAGATTACCAGTGGAATAGTTGTGAGTGCCCTGCTTCTAGAAGACTTCAAAAGATAAGAATGACCATCTGTAGATTAATGGGGAAGCCAGCATCTGTACTCTTAAAAGGGTCTTCCGACCTCTGAAGTCTTGAGTAACTCGCTCCCTGCTCCACAGGAACAGCGACCTCCTTCTTCCACACCTTGACTGAATCACCCAGAGCACTCATTGAGTGGATGAAGGCCACTGTGCCGGAGATACGTCTCAACTTTCATCTCACTGCATCCTTCACAGATATGAAGATGTAGTTGGTTTCCAGTTTGGCCCTGTAGTGTGACAGACCATTCAAATAAGTCACTCCCAACCCCAAGGCCACTGTAGCAGAAGGCCCCTACTTTATCTCTGGTCCCCCAGCCTCCTCAGAGGGGCTCTATAGAGTACTGTGCTTGTCAGGAGAAGGCTCCAGAGCCTCAGGACCTCCCGTCTCCTGTTACCCACCATAGGCCCAGAGAACAAATGAGGCTCTCATGCTCTGTGTCACAGGGGAGGGTTACCAGGAGTCTGGGTAAGCTGGCGCTGTTCACTCAGTGAAAGGCTGTTTTCATGGAGTCCATGTGGCTGCCAGGCCACAATGCAGGCCGCCACGGATTTGTCTTCCTAACACCATAGGCTCCCTTGGCCCTGCCCCCCTTGTGGTTTGGCAGGCATGCTCCCCTTATTCTTTGCCCTCTCTGCTGTGCGTCAGTATGCGGCTGAGATGCTGGCAGAACAATGAGCATACATGGCTTTCCTGTTGAGAAATGCTGTGTGGGAGGACAGGGAACAAATCAGGAGAAGAGGAAG
Source organism: Panthera onca (assembly GCF_046562875.1). Taxonomy (NCBI): domain Eukaryota; kingdom Metazoa; phylum Chordata; class Mammalia; order Carnivora; family Felidae; genus Panthera; species Panthera onca. The sequence goes on along the minus strand of NC_138341.1, from coordinate 88,537,013 downwards.
ACATGGAGGTTTTATTTCATAGCCCACCCCCACCCCCTGCCAGGGCAGCATCTTATCCATGGCTGGCAGTGGCCCATCTTACCTTCTGTTGGCCGGTTTCCAGTCCACGTCCACTCCCTTCAAATAAGGCATTCTAGGGTTGTTGGAAGGCCAGGTGAAGGACACAGTTCTACGTGCCTCATTGTGTGGGAAGACAACATCCAATGGCTCCATCACATCCATTACAAGCTTAGGAGCCCTGAGGAAAGGAAATCTTTGGGTGAAATCTATATATCTGTTGACATGGAATAAGTCAACCCCTTCATAGAAGATTCTAGAGGCCCCATTTAAACTGCGTTTTATCTTTCTCCTTACCTTAATCAACCCTTGAGGAAAAAAACAAAAAACAAAAAAGAACTAAGAAAAGTCAAAACATAGATCAAAGTGTAGGAAATCAGGCCTCTACAGAAAGACAGAGGGACCCAATACTCTGTGGCAGGGCCACAGACCCCTGAATGAACACCCAGCTTCAAGCTGATGGGAATCTGTCAGATAGAAGCAGCCCAGCAATGATTCTCCACTCCTGTGTAGCCAGACTGAGAGGTCTGGGTGTAAGCTGCAGCACGAGTTGCTGAGGTTAGCCCTGAAGAGGAAACACACCTGACAATGTTCTGGGCAGTGGTACATGCCTGGAAATGCGAGAGGCAGTTCACATGCCGACTTAGGCTGGGAAATTCCTCTGGAACCAATTTATTTTTTTCGATGTATTACCTTTCAGTATTTTGTTTCTTGGCTATGTTATTTAATATGTCACACAGCTTGGTCCAGACACAGTATCAGGACAGGAGGCCCTGCTGCAGCCCTCCCGAGCCCCCATGGGAGTCAGACAGACCCCCCCCCCTGCCTTGGGATGAAAGCGAGAAGGAACTGTGTGTGAGGAAGGGCAGCAGACCCGCCCCCAAGTGTGCACAGAGCGTGGCGGCCCCAAGGACCCATCAGGGAGCCATGTTCTAAGCCCAGGCATTCTCCACCCGCTGGGCAGCTGCGGCTCTTCATCTCAGACAGAGCTCAGAGCTCAGATGTCAAACAGGGTAGGTTTAGCTGTGCTGCTTCTTTTTTAAAAGGGAGGAAGAAAGATGCACAGAATGCCCTCAGGGCCCTCGTCAGGCTGTGAACTTTGAACTTCTGTGGAGGAGAACTTAGTGTTGTTCATTTGATTTTTCCAACCAATGTTGGCCTAGAACCATGCCTCCTCAGTGCCCTGCACAGTTAGTAGGAATATAGCTATGAGCAAGGCTGGCCCTGAGGGACTCCCAGGCCAGGCACACCAACAGTCCTGATCCAGCAGAAGAATGTGCCCGAAGGGGAGGTGAGGACTAACTCAGAGCCCCAAGTGCCAACAGTGGGTCTGGATGTTAGAAATCAGGGGGCTGGTCTGAAGCCTGTCACCCTCATGAGGCCACACACAGACACGTGCCACCTCTTGGGAGCAGGTGCTCCATAGGCCCCACTGTCACTTCCTGTGTCCCAGGCACAGATGCCTTATGGAGAGTGGCAGAATGTTTGAGAGAGGCTTTTTCCAGAAGGCTTAACTGTAAAACTGGCTGTTGTGGCTTCTCTGAGGGCTGTTTTAAGATTGACTAATTAATGTTTATGAGATACACAGGGATCTGAGGATAAAAGGCCCTGAGGAAGGGCAGGCAATTATGATCATAATGTTATTGGTAATGGTCCAGCTCATGGAGGCTGGAGTCCAAAGACAACCCCAGCACCCCTGCCATGCTGCCACCTACCCTGCCATCAGTGGGGGCCTGGGTGTGCACGGCTAATAAGAAAGAGATTAAAAACCAACCATGGAAAAAGCCAATAGTGAAGAGGGATTTTTCATCTCTTGAAATCATAAGGAAAAATGTTGGCACCAGCTCACGTTACTTAATCGACCTCTCATGATGTGATAAATGGTTTCATGATCACCGCTGAATGTGTGTTTATGAAAAGCAGGCACATGCCAAGAGAGGTGCCAAAGTCTGCATGTGGAAAGGAGCCAGAGCTGTGAGCACTGGAGGTGAGGATCGCCAGGTCCAAGGGGTCCTGACTCAGGGTACAGAGCTCTGCAGGCTAGCGTGGTCATCAGGGCTGGCACACTGACACTGGGAGGCTCCAAATACGTGGCATCAATGGTGGTAAACGACTTCACAGTCTTATTGTGAATGATTTCTCTGTTTCATTCAGTACATGCCACCCCAGTGTGAACACTTGAGCTCATGCAGGGTCTGAGTCAGGTGCTTCCTGAGGTGGAAACAAAGGAATTTCAGTTATGACCTGGTTGTATGTCAGGCCAACCCTAAGGCCTTCTGCGTTGACCTCTCTAGACATTGCTGCTTTCTGTACAGTGCAGCCAGCTCCATTCAATCTCAGCAGGCATGCAGAAGGTCTGTGAGGTGCCAGTATCGTAAGGGCTCATAGACATATTTGCCAGTAATCCCGCCAGGCTAGAGGTTCTGAGACAGGCTTTTGCTGAGGGGGGGAAGCTCCTCCTCCAGGGGGATCTGGCTCGCTGGCTGGAACTCCCAGAGAGCTAATCAGGGTCTACATGTGGTAGGCACACAGACACTTTGGTCGATGATGTGGATGAAGATGATGAGGACACACACACACACAACAAATTCATCAGTGAAAACAATCAAAAAGGAAAGGAGATTTAAAGGCCCAAAGTGGCCTATTGTTGGAAAAACTATTTTTCCATTTCAAGACATGCTGAAAACTCCCAGGGAAACTCAGTGGTCAAAATGGGCTGCTATTTCTGAGGGTTCCTGATTCCCATGGCATGTGTCTCATCCCTGACTTTGGTTACACTTTGATCATGCTTGGATCATGCCTGAATCATGGGCATGCCAAGTGATCAGTACTTGCTTGTGGTGACACCTGGCTCACCTGTCTGCTTTGTCTTGTCTCGCCCTCCCTGTAGCTACTACATGTTGGAAAATAGACCCAGGAACATCTACGGCATGGTCTGCTACTCCTGCCTCCTGGCACCCCCTAACACCAAGGAATGTGAGTGCCCTTGTCCTTCCATTGGAACACTGCTGCTTCAGCACTGGTATCTCTTGTTATGCGGTGTTGTAAAAATAAGCCAGTCCCAGCACCCAGGCAGATGAATACAGTGAAGGTATAAACAAAAATGCTCCCATGGCCTGGCCAGTCAGGCAGCAGGTCCCTGAAGGGAAGTCTGCTATAGCTGAACCATGAGTCAGTCACCTGACACCTTGAACAAGTTTTGTCATCTGTGACATGGGGCTTTAAAATCTGAACCCTCCATCTCATGCAATTATTGGAAAGACCAATGAGATCACAGTTGCCAAGGTATTTTTGCAAAGTCCTGCAAAGTACTAGACAATTTTAAGTTCTTGTACATACATTTCAAACCAGATGAGACCAAGGGAAAGATGAGGAGTGGTCACAGTGAATGAACTGGACTCCACAAAGCCCATGTAATCAGTGAGGCTCGCAGATTCAGAGTCCCACCTTAAGCTGTCTCTTTCCCCTTCTCATTCTGGTTGATTCTCACTGCATGTATCTGTGAGGAAGGGCCAGGGACCTCTGCTCCAGAGAATGTAGCATGTGGCCCCTTGGATCTATGGTCTGGAGAGACGCCATGGAAGAGAGTGGGTGAACAGCTGTCCCTGGGCTGCAGGAGCCCTTCCTTGCTCTCCCCCAGGCCCACTCCTACCACAGGGCAGAAGAGGGGCTGTGCGGGGACCCTGCCTCTCCCCCACTCCATGTTCTCACCATATTCCTGCCTAGGGGAGTAGAACAAGGGCCTGCCCTTAAGAGCAGTGGGAGGGAGGGAAGGAGAGAAGCAAACAAGGAGCACCACTCCACACCGCGCCCCCACCCCCCGCACCTTATGGTTCAGGGGGAGGAGATGCCCAAGTGGGCAGGTGAGCATGTGGCAGGTTGCCCCTGGGGGGGCCATCCCTCTTTCCTAGATAACTTCAGTAGATGCACTGGCAGTAATGGATTTGCATATCTTTAAAGCTAAGCTTTGTACCCAGCCACATGCTCATTAATTCACAAATTGGGGGAGGGCCAAGGGCTCCAGGCTTCCAGCAGGTCCCGTGGTGAAGTCTGCTCACCATGCCACTGCCTCCTGCTAGAGGATCCCAACTGATTCAATACCAGATAGTTCCGGGATGGAGTTCTCACTGGGAAGATGTGAGGCACTCCCCCACCTATGCAGAAAAGTCTCTTTGCCTGAAGAACCTGGAAAACAAGCTCACACACATGAGGTTTGTTCTTGCCCAGGCCTTCCATAACCAGCCAGATGGCTGGAAGAGCTCTGAGGCAGGGGAGGGGTGCCTCCCTCCTCTTGCCGTCCAACAATGGGGTCCACGACACGGGGAGAGAAAGCAGAGCCCCTGAGCCCTCGACACTTTGAAAATAAGTGCATCCTCTCCCCAGCCCCCAGCCCTGAATTGCTTAACTGAAAACCAGCTTCCAGTAAGGCCTTGTAGTGGGTTCATAGCATCCAGCCCTAAAAGAGGCCAGCAAAGACACCGAAGCCAAGAGTCAAGGGGCAAGCCTCCAGACCTCTGTCTGCCAATCTGGAAAATGGGGAGAGGTAACCAGCTAGGTTGTGGGGTGTCATGGTGAATAGATCCCTGTCTGGGTCAGGGTCTCAAGTGTGCATGTGAGAGTTTCTCTCTCCAGCTCTGGGGTCTGCACTTCCCCCATGCACCAAGCTTCAGTCCCAAGATCTTTCAAACCAAGGCTCCTGCTCAGGAGCAGCCAATAGAATCAGAAAAGCTGGTTGTGACCACAGCCTCCATGAAGACCCTGGGACTCAAATCCATAGGACTGCCTTCAACAGCTCCACCCCAGGAGAGCCAGGAGAGTCAGTGAAGCCACATTCATCAGGATCCTGACATCACTGGCTGGCTGTCCCAGTCCCATCAGGTGCTGCCTTTCCTGAGCCTACAGTCAGTGGTCAAGAACTCCTTTGCCTCCAAGCTGAGACGCTCCCTCTAGTTTTGATGTGATTTACCTGGGCACTTGCTGCATGAAACTACCCAGAGTCAGTGAGTAGCAGAGTGTGCAAACCTGTGGTCAGAGAGCCTGGCATGGACCCTGGGCAAAGCATATAATGCAGACCTGGAGCTGGCCAGAGGTGACAGGAGCCCCCTGAAAGACACCCATGCAGGAGTCTGGAAGACACCATACCAGAGAAGGCCAGCCAGGAGCTGTCACATCTCCCCCCACCCTCTAGGGCACTCCGCCTCTCTCTGTACAGGGGTTCCTCTTCCATCTTACAGAAGCATCTTCCCTACACAGCTCTATGAAATGTAGGGTGAAGGGGCCATTGTTTGCGATCATCTTGCCTTTGGGCCAGTTGTTCTCTCTCATGAGAACAGAAATTAGTGGACGTTACTGTGGAGCCTGGTATTCAGGGACTGTGAAAAACCCTGCAAGCCAGGAACCACCCTCCATCTGTTTTCTCTCCTGTATAATTGAGAAACTAATATCCTCTCAGTATGCCAATAGGGCTGACCTACGTGCACAAAATACTTGCAGTATTGAAAGCACAAAGCAAGTGCAAATGAGGAGACTCCTCTCTAAACCAACTAGAGTGCAACAGGGAGACCCCTGGATGCTCATAGCACCCCCAGAGGAGCCTCCCCTCCTCCCTGCTTGTGACCTGCCCATAGGAAAGTGTGCAGCTTCCTTCCAGATGCAGCAATGACCGCAGTCACTTCCAATCCCATCCCTATCTGGGTCCTGGCAAATCAGCGCCAGATGGAAAAAAAAGAAGAAGCCCAAGTCAAAGAGCACTATTCACTTGGTGAACCAGCACTGTCTGTTTTTATTTCCCGCACATTCTGAAGAACTCATGCCTGAGGGCTGCCTCATAAAGGAATCTGTGGTGTGATAACACAGAGGTGGCCTGGTGCCATAGCCAGGAAGATTTGGGTTTCATTATGAGTTTCCCCTCTTGGGAAAGTTACTTAACTTTATGCCTTAGTTTCCTCATCCTTAAAATGTGGATATCTGTGTCATAAGATGTGGTGAGGGATGGTGCATCAACCGTGGATGATGAGTCCACCCAGTACCACACAGGGTGCTCAGGGAGCAGATGGCAGAGTTCCACAGCCCAATGGGTGAGCGTGGCCCCACCCCAGGTAGCCCACACTGACTTTCTGTCCCCCACCTGCCCCAGTGGGACCAGACCAACAGGAGCTCACCCTCACAGAATGCTGGAGGGACCAATGAGTCAGGTCCGGGGCTGGGTCCTCACTTGTCCCAATGTCCTCATTTTTATTATCCCTCCTCCGTGACGACAAGCCCTGCATCGGGTCCAGGATAGACTCAACCAGAGTCTGTTTTGGAGAATTCTGCTTAGGAAAGCTGTGGCAAGTTTCATTCAGATGCCATCATGCAATGTCCACTAAATGTGGAGCTGTGGCATTCCCAAATGCCAGCGGCCAGCTGTTTCTAACACAGTGTCTCTCAAACTGGAATGTGTACACCCATCACAGAGTCCTGCTAAGAAAGAGATCCCGACAAGGCAGGTCTGATGTGGGTTCCTAGACCGCATTTCCAGGGAGATCCTGGAGACACCCTCCTGCCAAGTTTCCAGCAGCTTTGCCCATTGTTCCAGGCTCCGCCACTGGGGGGCACTGGGCCAACACAGCATCATGGGGGCACCTGCGCCGACAGCTCTAAGAATCAAACAAACCACTCCTGAAAATCCAACCTGTTTGCCCTATGCAGAGAAGACCAGCAGTCTCTAACACATACAGCATATTTATAAACTGTGTGGATTAACAAACCACAAAGGTCCCGTAAGTCCTGTCATCACATTGAATAGAGGTATTACTGCATTGAGCCACAGGCTTACAGTTCTCAAAATCCTCTTGAGGAAAATGGGCCTACACCGTGTAGAACCCCCACCTCCCCTACCTACTGTCCAAGTCAGTCTGCCCCGAACACACCAGTGAGCTAAGCAGAGCCAGGACCCACTTGCTTTCATTTTAATATAGACCTTGTGTGAAGATGTCTGCCTATTTTCTGGGCCTATGGTTTTCATCTACTTCTCTGACTCTGTGTGTAAAGGACTTATCTCTGCTTATTCAAAGCTAGGCTCCAGTGGGAGCATTATGCTGTGTAAGATGGACCAGTAGTTGGTCACCCGACAGAAACTACTGAGAAATATGTTCACCTAACAATCCATTCTAAGGAGGCCAAGTGGACCCAAAACGTGCCATGTGTTGGAGTGGAGGGAAACCTCCTGGACACCAAATACTTGTGTTAGTACTGAGTTAACCCTCATTAGACCAAAGGGGAATCTGGAATAGGGAAATTGCCATGCAGTGGCCTGGTGGCCTGGTGGCCTGCTGTACTCAGGGCACCTACCCACAGAGATAGACCTCTAATCATGCAGCCTTCCTGCCTACCCTCCCTCTCTCCCTGGGATGTGCTCAGAACAGAACATTTTTCTAGTAGGCTCAGGGATCATTGAACAGCCAGAGAACACCCCACCCAGCACCTGCAGGCCAGGGCCATTCATTTGACACTGGCTAGAGCTCAATTGGGGGAATGTCTAGTGAACCAGGATGGAGGCAGGGCCCACCTTGCCACCTGACCGAGTTCAGGAGCTGTCCATTGGGTGTAGTGAGATGTGTTTTACAGACATGCAGTAGCCTGGACACCTTGTTTGCTGATGGCACTGTGTGAGCAGTCCTGCCAGTCGGGTGCAAAGGCATCTCACAAGTCTGTGTGTGGCTGGGCTGTTCTCATTGTTCCTCCCTGGACCACAGGCCTGGGCACATTTGTGCCTCTAACCCCAGACTCTGTCACCCAGCCTTGGCCAGCAAGCCCTGGCAGAAAGGGACAAGAAGAGACAAAGATGACAAATCCACAAACAGAGCCCATGGGTATTTTTTTTTCCTGATGAATAGCTTAAACTCCTTTCAGCCCCTTACCAGATAGATTAGCTTTATTTTCAGTGTCCTGTTTGCTTTCAAAAAAGAAACTGGGTTCTGCTTAAAGCCATGCCCCATGTTGCTTTTCCTACTTGACTGGATGCAGTTGAAGCCCCCTTACCATGATGAAGGGGAGCTGCATGGCCTGTGAGGTGCACACAGCAGAGCCCCCAGCCCCAGGGTTTGCCGTGTGCACATAGCCCTCACAGGGAGACGGAGAGGGGGTGCGCCTTCCCACCAGCACTTCCTGAGAGGCCACTGGTTCTGAGGCCAGGTGAAAAGGCTAAAAACTTTGGGGATGGTTGGGGGGAGGAAGGTGCGGGCCACCTCCATTCTGAGCGGGTCAGCTCTGCAGTCTGCACTAACACAAGGGTAGCCCATGGTGGTGTGCAGGGCTGGGCACCACAGATGGGCCTGCTGCCTTGGTGCCCTGTGCACCCCTCAGCATGCCCCCCCTCTTGTAATGGCAGAGCTAAGAAGTGATCCCCATAACCAGCAGTTGAGAAAGAGGAGAGAAGCCGGAGCCACAGAACTCAGAGTGCCCTGTGCAGGGGAGGGGACTGCTCCGTCCATTGTGTGGTGGTCCTGGCACAGCCACATCCATGTCTGGGGCAGCACAGCAGGTGACAGAGACCAGGTGAAAGGGCAAAGACCAGGAACACCAGATAAGTTAGACCCCTGGGCTCCAGAAGTGATGGATCCCCAGACAGGAGACACCTCTGGTGCTGAGAGGTCTGATTTAGCAAGACTGCTCTGGCCTGGGCTGGAAGGGTGGCAGGGTGGTCCCAGCAGCCCCCAAGCTGACTTTGTTGACAAGGCTTCTTGGGCTCCCGGGCTGGCCCCTGTGCAGGGGCTGCTGGGGTTATGTGTGCCTCACACCCCTCAGTGCTTCCTTACAGTAGGTGTGTGGTTTAAAGAGCCCACCTCTTGACTCCTCCACCTGCAGATGACATTTCTCATCCAGCAGCAACAGTTACATTCCTGGCAAACCCAAGTGACAGGCCAGCCCTGAGACCCATGGCACCTAACAGAAGTACAGTGACCCCGGGAGCCAATCTTCAGTCTGTCCCCATTGTATTTGCAGTTTTCTCTTTTGTTCTGGCCCTGCTCTCCTGTGACCTTGTCTACTTACTGGACACAGATGTGTGGATAATTCAACAGGACTTTCCTCACCCAGTTGGCTGTGGTGCCCATCTCCCAAGTTGACCCAAGCTGTGTGCACAGATAGTTTTGGAAATACCACTTACAGAGTGTGGTTTCTCCTGAATGACTTCTCTTAAAGAAACTGTCTGTGTTACAGATGGCTCTCATGGAAGCCTTGAGGCTGGCTGACCAGGGTCCCAGGGCAGGTGTCACTCCTTGCTGGGCCAGCTGGGGGACCGAGTGTGTGACTTTTGGAGAGGCCAGCTCACCTGCCCTTACTTGGGATCATGCAAGGACACTTCACAAATTACTCCAGAACTGGCAGAGACAAAAATGAGACAGAGGAAGCATATTTGAAACATGATCATTTTCGTTAATGGCAAAACTCAAGTCCAGCCTACAGGAAGATTGGCTATCAGGATGTTGTGTTTTCTGTGGCAGAACATTTTTGCTTTGTTTTAACCAATTTCTCAGTGATGCAATTGGTCACAAAACCAGCTTCCATTTCATCCCTGCTAAGTGACAGAAGTAATAGAGAAGGGAAGTTTTAGGAGTCACAGTTTTGAAAGAAGGCAAAGTTCATCTCTGTTCTTAAACTGCTTGAGCACAAGTATTTTTAAAAATGAATCCTAGGAGGGGCACCTCGTTGGCTCAGTAGGCTGAGCATCTGAATTCAGCTGAGGTCATGATCTCGCAGTCCATGAGTTTGATCCCCAGGTCGGGCTCTGTGCTGACAGCTCGGAGCCTGGAGCCTGTTTCAGATTCTGTGTCTCCCTCTCTCTCTGCCCCTCTGCTGCTCATGCTAACTCTCTCAAAAATAAATAAACATTAAAAAAAATGAATCCTAGGAAAATCCTAAAGGAAAACACACCAAATTTTCAACTTCAGCTAGCAATTCTTTTACTTCTTTCTTGTGTTCCCATTTTTTTCCTGATTTTTAATAATGGAACATATTACTTTTATAACTAGAAAAAGTATTAAAAAGACATTTCTGTTTTGTGTAATTGAAGAAATTTCTCAATTATTACTTTCCTCCAGTAATACTTGTATGTATATGTACTTTTCTCATCTTTATAGATTGCATATATTTTACCTCTGTTCATAGAAATATTGAGTTGGTGAGGCACCACTTTTTAGTCTTAGCAGATTTACCTACGTGTCTTCTCTTGAAGATTAACCCTTGGGAGGTCAGAACACTCTTTAGGGATTATGAAACATTCTAGGAGATTAAAATGTTTCCCTGTCCCATGCCCCTTGCTGCAGTCCCTGCATAATCCAGAATACTAGATCTCCAGGCTCTGCGACTACACCTTGCATTCCATCCTTGGAGGTGGGGCTTGTCCAGGTCATCCCGAGGAATACGCGGTGACTGGGTTCTCATTGCAGGTACAGGAGCCAGCTCCGGAGTCTCTGCCAACTTCCCCAGCACCTCTGGCAGCAGCACCCTCTCTCCTTTCCAGCACGCCCACAAAGGTAAGGATTGCACTTCTGCAGCTAGCCAGCTGGAAATGAGGGGCTTGGATAAGAGCAAAAGGGAGGCTGGAAGCAGCTACGAGGAATAGCAGTAGGGCTCCTCAGTGCCCCCAGTAGCAGGAAGGTGGTCATGATCTCTGCAAGGAGTGGAATGGATCTCTCCATGGGTGTTCTGGGCCCCTTAGAACATGCTGGCAAGAAAAGCACATCCCGGGGATGGCAGGGTGGTGCTCAGAGCACAGGCGGCCCCTCAGAGGGGAGCCAGCTTCCTGGCCGTGGCTGGGCTTGACAGCAATAGCCATTCTGTTGCTGGCTTTCAGATAAACCTGCTGAGTTCAACACTTTAATATTTGTTTCCAGTAACTACGTTTCACTACCTATTCCCTTAGGGATGGAAAATCTTGAGGAGGGCAGGAGACCCCAAGACCCATGTTTCTCTCAGATCAAGGCCTCATGCTGCCATCTGGCAGTTTTAATGCTGTTATTTAAGCATATTTAGGGCCCTGGTCTCAGTGAGGCTTGGGGGCCCTTCAAAATCCCACAGTGCACTCAGCGTGCCAGCCTTGGCATTGCTCTCCAAACCTGACCTGTACTTTCACAGAGCATCAAAGCAGGAAGACTTTGCTAGGATATATGAGTCTCATTTCCTCCAGGCCCCAAGTGAGGGGCAGGAGTAGCACACCACAGAGAATATTACAATATTTATATCATCCATACCTGGCATCCAAATAATGATACTCCCCACATGACAAGCTGAGGCCAGTTTTCCTGCAGACACACCCCACTGGGGAGGATGGGCAGCTGTGGAAACAAGCAGTGCTGGGGCTACAAGCTCTATGCCTCTTCCTAAAGGGCTGCCACCTCCCTTACATGGTCCCCAGTGCTTTAGATCTTATCCCTTTCCCATGGTGGATAACCTGGATCCTGCCTCATGACAACAGGAATCTTGTGATTTCAGAGAATTAGAACACACGTCAGGGCATTGTATGTATCAACAGCAGGCATTACTGGGGAAATGAGTGAGAACCGCCTGGCAAACCGCCCCGGGGAAGAATCATGGTGGAGGTGATAGAACAGAGGAAGAGGTGTGGCAGCACCTGTACCACCTTTGCCCTGAGACTCCGATTATTACATGCAACTGAAATTGCATGAGACACAGGACAGAGCCAAACCAAAAATAGAATTTCTAGCCCTCAGAAAAACCTTGGGTGGAACTGTCTTCAGGACACTTGCTCATGGGTCTCTTCCTCTCCATATCCCACCTGACCCAGGGCTCCCAAAGTAGGAGAAGCACAAGCAAGCACCTCAGGAACAAATGAGTGAACCCAAACCATGGGGTTCCAGAGAAGTCTGGATCAACCTTAGTTAAGACCAGCCAGGAGAGCTCCTGGGCAGTCCTGACATGATTCCCAAAGAAAATCTGTACAGCTTGGGTCTCAGGCTAAGCATGTGTTTTGGATTCCGAGGGTCCCCTGGAAGCATCTCCTGCCACAGGCGCTGCCATCTTCTCAGAGGGCGGGTCCTGCCGGCCTGATGGGCTCTTGTAGGGAGTCCTGAGCCCTATGTTGCCCTCTCTCCCTGACTCCAGCAGAGCTCTCAGGCCAAGGGCACCTGGCCACAGCCCTGATCATTGCCATGTCCACCATCTTCATCATGGCCATAGCCATTGTCCTCATCATCATGTTCTACATCATGAAGACGAAGCCTTCAGCCCCAGGTGACTGCTCCCCAATGCCCCTACACCCACCCCACAAACCCTCACTCTCAGACTGCTCCATCAGCTTACCCTGTCAGCGAGCCAGGCTCCTCACACCCTTCCCTTTCTCCAACCAGCATGCTGCACCAGCCACCCAGTGAAGAGTGTGGAAGCCCAAGTGAGCAAGGAAGAGGAGAAGAAAGAGGCCCAAGGTCTGCATACACAGCCCCCACAGCACGGGTGTCCATCTCCAGGGTGGAGGTTGTCTGCCCCACTCACCAGCCTGGCCTCATAACACTGGTGCTCCCATGCAACGTAGAACAGGGCTGCAGGAAAAAGTGTCAGTGCCCCCACATTGTGCTTGGCTTTGAGGGTGGTGTGGTTTAGACACCAGTCAGGCCTGCTAAAGAGGAAGTGAGCAGGGAAGGATGAGCTCAGAGTCACGGGCTGACTCCAGCTCCCTTCTCCCACCCCCAATCTTTCCATTTATCTGCAGACAGCGTGGTGATTTTCTCCGAGAAGGACGAATTTGAGAAGCTGACCGCAGCTCCAACCAAGACTGCCAAGAGGTAAGCCAAGCCAAGGCAGCCACTTACCATGGGGTGGAGCAGCCCCCAGCCCAAGGTGAGGTCAGGGATCCTCTTGGGTTCCTGAGCAGGAAGGGGAGCTGGGTTGCCAGATGGGGAGCACATGGAGAAGCCTAGCCACTGGCTGGAGGCTCCAGAGGGAGCAGGGCCTCAAGACCGGCAAGGCAAGTGAGTACCAGGTTTCACCCTCACCACTGACCTGCAGCAGGGGCCAGGCAGCATGAGGGGCAGGTGGTTAACACCTTGCTCCAGGGCCAGATGCCCTGGGCTTTCTTCTTCTACATCCACCTTCTGCATGCAGACCCAAAGCCTGCGAGTGCCCCTTTCTTCTCCAGCAGCCTACTGTGGCCAGCACTGACACTGACATCACTAGTGCTAAGGCCAGCACTAGTATCCCTAAACCCTGAATGGCACAGGTGATGATGATGGCTACCAGACATCTGGCCGCCAGGCACCATGCTAAGTGTAAGCACCCCATGAGCAAGGTGCTAATAATATCCCTGATTGTGGGAAGCCAAGGTCTGGAAGCTGTCACATGCCTGAGGTCACACATCCATGAGTGGCAGGGCAGAGAGCCAGAGCCCCTGGAGCTCTGACTCCAGAGCCCACATTGTACAGGCTCCAGACCAACCACTAATGCTTGTGAAGTAAGGCCTCTTAAGGAAGAGGTTTGGCATATGAAATTTGCACCATACTTAGTGCACATTAGGATGTAGAATCAGCCCTGGCTCTAATGTCTAGGGCAGAGGGAAGTGAACTTTTCCTTAGCCCCTTAGATGGTAATTTGAACTTGGTCCTGCTTAGGTTCCGAAAACCCACCGCATGGTATCAGCACCCTGTCCAGCCTCCACCCACTTGGCCATTCCAGGACACCATCTACCCAAATGCCCATGTATTTGGGGCACAGAGGCCATGGGAGACCCCCAAACTAGTTACAGGAAGAGCAGAGGAGCAATGCCTCCTGTCCTGGCCTCCGGCCTGGGACCTTCCTGTGGTGGGTGAACTCTTGCAAAGGCTTTCATTTGTAGGAATGATCATGAATCCACATGTTCATGTAGAGCTTTGGTGTTAATAAAGCACTTCTAAACATGTTACATTTGGAAAACCCCAGCATCTCTCAAGACCCCTGACACAAGGTCAGAAAGCAGACTTAAATCATGAAATCTTTGCATGCTGGAAGAAAAGAAAGTGTGTCCACCTCAGCAGGCCCTCAGATGGCAGGTATTTCCTGTGAGTGCCTCCATTCCCACTGACCTCATTTCAGAACCCCAGGGCATGCAGGGGCCATGATGCAGGGTCTGGCTCTGCAGAGTGCCTCCCTGGGGACAAGTTTCTCCTCCACCCTCCAGTCTATCCAGCCTGGTGTTGTGGCGGCCTCTCCTCTTCTGTTCTTCCAGCCTTTTCTCATTCTCAAAAGTAAGGAAAAAAGAATACTAAAAAGGGCAGGGATGTGTCCCATGACTTAAGCTTCATCTAAAGAATGAGGGAAATTTGGGGAATTTGGAAAAATATTTGGAAAAATAATACTTGTTTCATATGTAAATGTCAAGTAAAACTTAAAATCCAACTATGGTGCTATAGAAGACAAGGCACAGAGCTCCTCTCCCCTCTGCCTGCTCTCAGTTCTTAGGGAAAGGACCTGGGACAGTCAGTGGTCTCTGGGGACAACCATGCTTTTGTTCCTAGCCTGCTGTCAAGTGGAGACAGCAGCAGGCCAGCCAACTCCAAGTGAGTCCCTTGAACCTACTGGGCCTCACCTTTATTTGGTCTCTACAGTTGTGTTTGAGTGTGGGCTTCATTACTGTAACCCAGTTGCTAGAAAAGAATAATTCTTTGTAAGTCTTCAGCCAGACCACAGGAAGCCAGCAGGATGCCTATAAAAAAGAATGCTGTTTTTTATATATTTGGAATGATTTTGAGAGTTTAAGCTCCACCCCACATGTGCCTAGGGCTGTGGACAGTGAGCAGTGGTGGAACGTGGGCCCACATGACTTCCTGGGGGATTTCCCGGAGCCCCTCACCAGGCTCTCTGTGACCCCCCCCCCCACCACAATGCACACATTTCAGCCAGGTCATCCCCCTAGTCAAGAGGGGGTCCCCAGGCAGGCTCCATTCAGCTTTGTTTTGGGTTATTCCAGAGAGCTTGCAGAGATTCGGTGCTGGCCACATAAACTGTTTGCGTTTAGACACGAGGCTGAACCTGGCACTTTCCTGCATTAAATATAGGAAGCTGTGACGTATTTAAGAAAGCTTGACTGAGCTAGGTGGGGGTGGACAGATGAACAGATGCCGTCCCCCTCACTGTTGGACCCCAGCCCTGCGGGGCTCATGAGACACCTTGTGAGTCCTCTGACAGGACACCTGCAGGCCACCCAACATCCGGGTCACTAGTTAGGAAAATAGCAGAGGACGAGGAGTAAGAGCGGGGCACGTCTCTCTCGCTTCATGCCCAGAAGCTGCTCAGTAAAAGCATGGGGAACAAGTCCCTGACCTGGTTGTCTCCCCACTGGGAGGACGTATCAGGGCTGCAGTTAACACACACCCTTCTGTTTCCACAGCGAGAATGACGCATCATCGGAGAATGAGCAGCTGCTAAGCCGGAGCATGGACAGTGATGAGGAGCCTGCCACTGACAAGCAGGGCTCCCCAGAGCTGTGCCTGTTGTCGCTGGTTCACCTGGCCCGGGAGAAGTCAGCAGCCACGAAGTCAGCCGGGGTGAGGCCCTGGCGCTGCCGCACGCACGCTCACCGTTTCCCAGTAGACCCACCGCCAGGAACCTAGACAGAGTGGCAGGTTCAAAACGATATAGTAAAAAAATAGGAAACTTATCTCTCTATTATAGAACTTTACAAAAGAAAATGAAAATAAGCAGAAAGAAAAAAGTTAAAATTGTTTGGGATACCATAGGACAGGAAAAAACCTTTGCAAACATACTGGTGTGTATCTAAGCAGATAAGCGTATGTATATGTGTGGGGTGGGGGTGGGAATGGGCATATGAATACACACACATACATAATATGCATTTTTCATGTAAAATTGTCCAAAGGGCTTGTCACCTAAATCAGGCCCCCACCCTCATGGCAGGGTGCATGGGCAAAGAAGCACAGCTCTGCCCAGGCTGCCTGAGTGTGTAGCACTTGGGTCGTTGGCAGCCCCTTGGGACCTATTCTCCCAACCCCAGGTCAGCATGTTGCTAGGTAATGTAGCTTAGGGTAAAAAAAAGTCCCTCCATTGGGAAGCTGGATCTGGCCTGGGTCTGGACAGGGATGCCATGCTCTGGGCTGCCCTGAGTTCAGGGATGTCTGTAATGGCACCCATCACTTGCAGGGACCCTGGAGGCCTATGGAGTTTTTCTGAGAGGTACTGGCTCCTGTGGGGCATGGGACTTTTCAGCCAGGGTCCCTTCTGCACTCATCCAGCATGGGCCTTGTGTCCTTACCCCAAGCTGTGTGCTCTGGGAGAAGAGTCTGTGGATAGCTGCAGACACGGCCATAGCATCTCAGGCCACCGCCAGCCGGCTGGGGTCCTCCCCACTTACCCTCCCACACAGTCTTGTGAGCCTGAATGTCCAGTGGGAGCAGCAGCCTCTACCTCTGTGAATACTGAATGTGCTTCAGGCAGAGACCTGAAGAAAAGGCTTTCTCCCTGTGATTTCCTGATGAGATGTTCATGTGAGGGCGCCATTCAGCATTTCTGACTAGAAGTCAGGGGAGAGCAGCTGCCAACACTCCAATGGAGAATTTGTATCTTTGATGGCTACCACTTTCCCTTGTGAAAATTAACATTCTCTTAACTTTTCCTATAGATTCAAAGTCGAAGGAAAAAGATATTGGATGTGTATGCCAATGTGTGTGGAGTTGTTGAAGGTAAGCATGGATGCACTGTTGGGGGACACTTAGCCAGGTTTCCCCAAGGATCTTGTCCCAATCATCAATATGTAGGAAACAGCTCTGGTAGGAGTCCTGAGGCCCCATGAGGGCTGAGAAAGGCCGCCCACTCTAGCTTGTCATGCTCCTTATCCCAGTAGCTGGGGAACCCACTTCAGGTGTGGAAGGACATGGGATTTGGCATGAAGCTATTTAAAACTTTTGCCTTGGGGCGCCTGGGTGGCTCAGTCGGTTAAGCGTCCGACTTCAGCTCAGGTCACGATCTTGCGGTCCGTGAGTTCGAGCCCCGCGTCGGACTCTGGGTTGATGGCTCAGAGCCTGGAGCCTGCTTCCGATTCTGTGTCTCCCTCTCTCTCTGGCCCTCCCCTGTTCATGCTCTGTCTCTGTCTCAAAAATAAATAAACGTTAAAAAAAATTTTTTTTTAAACTTTTGCCTGGCACTCCCCACAGCCCTTTCCCTCACAGGACAAGAAGATGACACCCATCCCCAGGGCAGAGCCTGTCTAGGGCACTGTGGATTCATGATGATCTAGAGAACAGTGTCCTCCAGTGTCCCCAGATGCTGTCCCCACATTGGTGTTTTCAGTCACTTACCCAATAATTAGCTGGCCTTGCCCTTTCCCTGTGTAATGGTCTCCATCCACAAAGATGCTTCTGGAGCAAGCAAAGTCAGGCTGTATCACAGCAGGTACCCTCCAGGTATGGGCAGCAGGACTAGGAATATAAACATTTCAACCTGAAACAGGAATCCACACTGCCCACTTCTTCTCAATCCAGGCTCTAAATCACCTTTGTATTCACCCAGGAGACAAAACCCCTCATCACTGAGGTTAGGGAATGTTCCCGGCTTCATCAGGCCACTCAGTCCTGGTCTCACTGGCATCCCTCCTTGGACTTCAAGGTCTGGCCCAGGCAGCAGGAGTGGAGCCTGGTGCTCTCAGTTCTCCGCACAGTTAGAGCCCAGCACACCTTGCCTGGGGCAGGCTCCCTGGCTGGGTGCTCTGTTGGTCAGAAATAAGTTCTAGGGGCCAAGAACTCTACTTGGCTGCCTGCTGAAATATGGCATCTCTTCTCCAAAAATACACATGCCCCAGGGTCAGCCTGTGTGATAAGGCTGGCAAGGCCAAGGGACCTCAGCTGCCCAGTGGAGGGCAGCACTGTGGAGTTATTCCCAGTGCCAGTGGCTCTCTTCACGGCAGAAAGAAGGACACAGAGGAGAAAGTGACTGCTGGTGACTCATCCCTGCATGGGAAACACCAACAGCCTTTGGTTCTAAAACCTCCCAGAAAGAGGAGGATCCATATATCTTTTCTTCCCCCACCCCCATATGCAATTTTCTTCTAAAGGTAAGTCAAGGGAACTGACAGGAACCTAATAAAGATCTCTGAAAAGAAGTCTCTTCATTTGAAAAATAAACCATGTCTTTAAATGCAATAACTCCATGGAGAAATAAATGTAATAAACCAAATTTCATCCCTGACAATAGAAAAAAAAAGAGGTTGTTGTTTACTTTCCAAGTGTGTGAAGATTTTCCTGTTATCTTTGTTATTTATTGATTTATGGTTTGATTCCATTGTGGTAGGTAAATACACTCTTTCAATTCTTTTAAATTCTTTTGTTGAAATTGAAGGCCTGTATTCTGCTATTGTTGAGTCAAGTGTTCTATAATGTTGATTGGATTTTCTTCATGGTTGGATTTTCCTTCTGTTGTTGAGTTTTGTATTCTTGCTGATTTCCTAGTAATTGTTCTATGAATCACTAAGGGAAAGGTGTTGAAGTCCCCAACTGTAATTGTGGAATTGTCTATTTCTCCTTTAAGTTCTTCAGTTTTTTGCTTCATATATTTTGGAGCTCTGTTGTTTGATGCATATGGATTTAGGATTGCTATGTCTTCACAGACAGTGGATTGACCCTTTTATTAATGTCCCTCTCTATCTCTGGTCATTTCCTTTATTCTGAAGTCTACTCTGTCTGATGTAATAGCCACTTGTGCTTTCCTTTTATTAAGTGTTTACATAGTATATCTTTTTCTATTCTTGTACTTTCAACCTGCCTATATCATTATATTGGACATCAGCTTCTTGTAGATAGCATATAATTAGGATATTTTTAACATAGTCATTGATATGTTAGCATTTAAGATTGCTATTTTATTTTTTGTTTACTCTTTTTTGTCCCTGTTTTTCATTTCTCTGTTTTCTTTTTCCTGCTTTCCTTTGGGTCACTTGAACATAATTTAGAAATACACTTTGATGTTTTTTGAGTGATGTATACTATATGTTTTGAGTGCATCTTTTTCCATAGCTATTTTAGCAGTTTCTCTAGGTACTGTATTATATATACATATATAATCCACTGAGGTCATCCTTTCACTAGTTCAAGGGAAGTATAAAAACCTTACGTCCTGGGACACCTGGGTGGCTCAGTCAGTTAAGCATCCAACTCTTGATCACAGCTCAGGTCTTGATCTCAGGGTCATGAGTTCAAGCTCCCCACTGGGTTCCGCACTGGGCATGAAGCCTACTTAAAAAAAAAAACAACAGCTTCTGTTTATGTCCTTCCTGTTTATAGTTGTCTTAAATATTTCCTCTCTATATATTTAGAACCACATCAGTTGCTTCAAACTAGCAAACATAACTCAGAAAACCTAAAAGGAAAAGGAAAGCTATTGTGGTTACCAATATTTTTGCTTACTGTGCTCTTTACTGATGTTCCAAAATTCCTTCTTTTAGCATTTCCTTTCTGTTTAGAGACCTCCCTTTGTCATTCTTTTAGGGTAGTTCTCTTGGTGACAAATTCTTAGTTCTCCTTCATTTTGAGAATGCCTTGATTTTCCCCTCACTCTTGAGAGGTATTTTCACTGGGCATGGGGCACTGTGTTGACAGTTCTTTCATTTCCATAGTTGAAAATACAGTGCCACATCCCTTTGGCTTCCAGGTTTCTAATGAGAAATACTTTCTCATTCTAATACTTTTCCCCTGTAGGTAAAGTGTTGATTTTTCTTGCTATTTTCAAGATTCCTTTGTCTTTAGTTCCATGAATTTATGATGTATCTTGATATGAATTTCTTTGGGTGTATTCTGTTTGGAGTTTTCTCAGCTTCTTAAATCTGTAGGCTTATGTCTCTTTCCAAGTTTGGGGAATTTTCAGTTATTTCTTTTTTCATCCACACTCTCTTTCTCCTCTCCTAGGCCTCCATGACAAAAATGTGAGATATTTTGTTATAGCCCCACAGGTCCTTGGGGCTCTGTGTTTTTCAGTTTATTTTTTATCTGTTGTTCAAATAAGTGATTTCTATTCTGTTACCCAGTTCACTAATTCTTTCCTCAGTCTATATTCTGCCATTGAGCATATCTACTTAACTTTTTATCTCAATTGTATTTTTGCAGTTCTAACATTTCTACTTGGTTCTTATATTTTCTATCTTTTGCTAAGGCTTCCTATTTGTTTCATTTGTTTTAAGCATGTGTGTAATTATTTGTTGAAGCATTTGTATCATGGCTTCTATAAAATCCTTGTCAGGTAATTCTAGCATCTCTGTTATCTCTGATATTTTCTATTTTTATTTGAGATTTTTCTAGCTACAAAAACCACAGAGAATTTGGCTGACACTGCCTCACACTCCTTATCCCTTTTTGGAAATATTTTCAAAAGTAAAATTAAGAACATTTGAGATCTTCCTAGTTCTTGGTATGATAAGTGGGTTTCTATTGAAATCTAGAGAGTTTTATGTCATGTTATGAGACTCTGTGTCTTATTTAAACCTTCTGTTGTATCTGGCTTCCTCTGATACCTCTATGGAGGTAAATATCTAGGTTCCCACTCAGCCTTCATTTACACCCAAGTAGGAATGTCTTTTTGTTGATGGCAGAGGGGTGGGGTGGGAAACTGTTTTTCCAAGTGGTCTCCACTGATACCACTGGGCTGGGAGGCTTGTTACCAGCTGATGATGATAAAGTCCAGGCTCTTGACCTTGCCTTCCCTGAAACCTGGTGCAATGTAACAGCCTATGGAGAGTGGACATCCAGGCTTTGCTGGCCTTGTTGAGGGTGGGGCCACAGTTTTCTCTGTGGTGTTTGGCTGTAACAAAGCAGTTACTGTCTAAATGTTTTCTTCTTGCTAAGCTTCTTTTTTCCTAGTGCTTTAGTTAGAGCAGGCATCTGTTGGACAATTTTGGTTTGTTATTGTTCATATTTCTGGATTGCCGGACTCTTCAGCTCCATGTCTGGGATAATGATGCAAAAGGCTCAGCACCATGTCATTGCTCTATTCCCAAGCTCTCTACCAGTCTGTCTTTTCTCACCACTTTCCAGAGTTTCTTTGTGTTTGCTTTGTACAGAGCATCTAGGGTTTTTAGCTGTACTTACTAGGAGCAATCAGGAAAAGCATGTCTACTCCAGCTGCCAAAAGTAAAAATACATCATTTTTAAAAAATGCTCCCAGGTAAGTCTAACAGGCAGGAAGATTGAGAACCATTGGACCACTCAGGTTGCAGTAAGTTGGCTCAGGTAACACCAATTTTGGGCTGTCTTTGAAAGCACTTTTCATAAAGGTGACTGCTGTCTCCATAAAGGGCATAATACTGTCTGTCCTTTTGACTCCCTCCTCAGCCCAGCTCCATGTAAAGCACGGTGACCTAAGGGTAGCCCATATTCAAGGCTTTGGTGACTGCTGACAGTGTTCTTGAGGGGATTATTGTAACAGTCAATATAGTGGCTATTTTCCTAGGAGGAAGGGGCTGTTATTGGGGTTAGGATCCATGGTAAGGCTTCTCATGTGGCTGGCAAAGTCCTGGGTGTAGTTCACCTCAAGCTATGCACTTATTTTATATGGTTTTCTGCATCTGTGTTTTATTTTACAATCTTTTTTTAAGTTTTAAAAATAATTTTTAATGGTGTTGAGCTTCTATTGACTGCCATTTGCAATGTCTGACTGTGGCTATTTGTCCGCAGGTCTCAGCCCCACAGAGCTGCCATTTGACTGCCTTGAGAAGACAAGCCGAATGCTCAGTTCCACGTACAACTCCGAGAAGGCTGTTGTGAAAACATGGCGCCACCTTGCCGAGAGCTTTGGACTCAAGAGGGATGAGATTGGGGGCATGACAGATGGCATGCAGCTCTTTGATCGCATCAGCACAGCAGGCTACAGCATCCCAGAGCTGCTCACAAAACTGGTGCAGATTGAACGGCTGGATGCTGTGGAGTCCTTGTGTGCAGACATACTGGAGTGGGCTGGGCTTGTGCCACCTGCCTCCCAGCCACCCACTACATCCTGAGGAGCCTGCCTATAGTCTGCCTTCCCTGGGAGGCACCAAGGATCTACCAAGGGCTCTGGAGCTGTGAGTGCTGGCAACAGACTGCCAAGAGTCAGGCTTTTTCTGCTGTCATGAGGATTTGCCTTAGGCCATTCCAAGGAACAAGAGGAAATGAGGCCTGTCTTCTAATCTAACCAAAAATAAAAGATTAAAGTTGGGATAGTCCCAGCTACCCACCTGTACCTCACCAGGCAGGATGAATATTTATTCAACTCATTCAAGGGATGTTTTTGGGTGCTCAGATGAACCAAACAATGTGGGGATGGCAGAGGTGAAGAATCTAGTACCTGTTTTTAAGGAGTTTACAACCTCAGGAGAGACAGAAGACGTGTCTACAAACCATCTTGCTAGAAAACATCAAACAGTCTAGATGAGGGGATACTAAGAAAACATAATAAGTTCTGAGGGAGGGAGATGGCTCCCCACTGGGGTGATGAAGGAGGGCAGCATCATGAAGAAAGAAGCTCGAATGCCTGGTGAAATGGCTACCAAAGGCAGATGTCACACTCCACATAGTGTGTCAGGTTTGGTACAAGTCTGTTAATATCTTAAGTGGCTGTTCTTAAGGTCATTCGTATTCCTACAGCCCTTCCAATCACTAATGGAAGAGTTCACTCTGTGGCCTGCCTTCTGTTACTGATCTACAAGGCATGTGTTTGTCCAGTCAAGTAGACCTGTGTCCAGTCAGTGGCCAGTTTCACCTATTGCCTGATTCCCAGGCCTGAGACCCAGTGGTTTTGTATTACACATGAATTGCTTTCCACTCTCATCCCTAGTCAGATTTGACCCTTTGGGGGCAGCAATGTTCAAAGACACAGTCCATTTAAATTATGTGTCAGCCTGTTTTTGCTTCAAACAGAAATGAGTGGTCAGCTATATGTGGAAAGAGAAATGGTGACTTCCTAGGAATTCAGCCATGCATAATTTTAGATTCTGAGTGTCTGAGACTTGTGAATGAGCCTTGTGACATGAGGGTTTCTGAGCCAGTCAAGGAAAATGGAGCCTCACAACACAGGCAGGGCCTGGGCTTGAAATCCAAGGACCTGATTCTAGTTGTGCCAGCTTGGGCCATTCTCTTCTCCCTCTTGGGCTTCAGTTTCTCTTTTGCAAAAGAGAGATTAGTCTGTGATTCTGTAATCAGGAAAAGTAAGGTTTAGGTGGGCAACAGGAAAGTGGACTTCAGGAAATGCCAGGCCTTCAAGGTGAACATTGAAGTGAACACAGATGAGTCATCAAGATGAGACTAGAAGCAGAAAAACTCGGAGTAACTATAATTGTTTGACATACACTTAGAGGTAAAGTAATAAACTGGCATTGTTCTTGGCAAAATCTCTTACTACACCTGCAGTTGCCAAGAACATGGGAGCCAGGGTAGTGATCATACCAGGGGTTTAATTTAGAGTTCACTGCTGAGCTTCCTAATGACAGATCTGACTATAGTTATTACCAAATTAAAACCAGTCTCTGACTTACAAAGTGATGTTTTTAAAATTATAAGTCACATGACTGAGCAAATGCTTTGGGGAGAGGAAATCAGTCATACATTTAGAGCCAACAAGCAATTGCCCACCAATGAATGTAGAACATACTGTGATAGGATCATAATTAGGTCCTGAATATTTAATATCATCATTTTCTGTGTCTCTTTGCTGTTTTTCAGAACCTATTTGCTATATCCTACAAGCTAAATACTCCATGGCAAAACTTAATTATCCTTTTAACCCCTCTTTGAAATCCTATGGCACCCCTTTCTCCTGCTTTGTGATGATGATGATGAGATTGTCCCCCTGAATCAGGCTGCAAATGTCACATGTGATAAGAATGCTGTTCCAGGGAGACAGCTTGCAGTTTCCCAAGAACAATATTTTCAGTGAAGAAGCAGAGGCGGCTGTTCCTGGACCCAGAGCTTTGCCTCATTTCACACTTACAATGCTGGGGCCAGATGTCTAGCCAGCATCATGCCATGTTTCAGTGATTCTCAACCTGCCATTTTTAGAAAGTTAGTCCTTATAGAGCTAAACATTCCTTTGTCATCTACTTATTTGGACATAAATCCAAGAATAGTCTATTCTGATGAGCTTTAGCCTACATTGTGGAATTCAAATCAATGTGACCATAATGATTATCACTGACCAGAACAGGGACTTCCACCCTGACATTTTGTATGGAGACATTCATTATTTTGCTATACTTAAAAACTTTTAGGAAACACCCTAAGCTGGAGCTGTGGGCCTTAACCAGTGAAGTCTTAATTGTTAATAGTTTTGTCTCATCCTGTATATATAACTTATTATATTTTACAGTTTCAATAAACTAATAAAAAGGAGATCTACAGACTGCTACAATGTGAGTTCTTTCTGGGGGTGGAGGGAGGGAGGGGGCAGGTGAGTGGAGAAGCCTCTGATTACTCTGTTCCTGGTTATTGCACGTGTAAGATGAGACTGTAGGATTGTGACCAGCCTAAATGAACTCCCTAAATTTTTATGGCCTGGACCATGCACTCAACAGAAGCAAACATTACAGTGAGATTGTAAAACAAAAACAAAACAAAACAAAACAAAACAAAAAAACCGCTTTGCTTTCCAAGTTGCCATCACTGTATCACTTAGCTACTGCTGTGTAACAAACCATCCCAAAATTCAATAGCTTAAAGTGACAATTTATTATTATAGTTCAGAGGTCACTAAGGATCCCAGATGACCTAAGTTGTGCTCAGTTGGCTATGATTTAGATGGGGCCTATGGCTGTTGGGATACTTTAATTGGGGTTGCTGTGTTCCAATGTCCCCCATCCTTGTCCTCAAACCAACATCTAGCCTATGCCTGCCTTCATCATGGCAATGACAGAAGTGCAATAGTGAGCAGACACACAAAGTTCCTTCAGGCCTATACCCAGAACTGGCACACCATCACTTCTAGCTCATTCTTTTGGCCAGAGCAAATCATATGGCCAACCCAGAGTCAAGAGTAGGAAAACAGGCCCCACTCTAACTCTGTGAGCAATAAAGGTAACTCACAAAAGGCAAAATATTAAGGCAGAAAATGTAAACATCTACAGTTATGTTCATTTCCTATGGCTGCTGTAACAAATTACCACAAACCTAGTGGTTTCAAGCAACACAAATTTATTATCTTACAGTTCTAGAGGACTCCAAAGTTTTAACACAGTTGTATTACTTGTGGAGACTATAGAAGAAAATCTGTTTTCCTGCCTTTTCTAACTTCTAGAGTCTGTCCATATTCCTTGGCTCATGCCTCCCTTCCACCTTCCAGGCCAGCAATCCCATCTCTCCAACCTCTGTTCCCATTGTCACATTTCCTTCCCTGCTTCCCTCTCTTCTCCCTTGTGATCACACAGGACCCACCTGGGTAATCCAGGATCATCTCTCCATCTCAAGATCCTTAATCATCTCTGCAAAGTCCTTTTGTAACATCATGTATCACAAGTTCTAGGGCTTAGAGGGTATATGCTTTTGAGAGCTCATTGTTCTACCAACCACAATAAGTATGTAAGTGGCTGTGGAATATAACAACATAACACCATCAGAGGAAGTGTGCTGTCAAAGCATACTTTCCAGCTGGGGCTATTTTATTATATGAATAAATGTAAACTAAGCAGTGGTGGCCTTCCCACTGGGAACTATGAAGAAGGGATGGACGAGCTGGGCTGCAGGTGCTCAGCAGCAAAGACTTCAGTGAACCACCTGCTTCTATGAGCCCCACTCTCCTCCACCTTCAGCCTCAGTGGTCCAGGGGGATGTGGCAGAGTCTCATGAACACCCAGTTTGGATTGGACAACATCTCTTTATTCAGGGCTTTGTTTACACTATTCTTCCCCAAACATTTCTAGTGAATTACTTTGGCAACAACGATGGCTTTTGGAGGCTTAAATGAATTGTTGGCTTTATGTAAAAACCAACATAGACCTGTATTTTGTGGCTTCACTCTATGCATTTGGGGCCCTTCAAAGACAGCTTGCATTTTGTAATAAAATGCAATAGTCCTGGTACTATTTCCTCTATGTTGGAATGCTTTATGAATGAGGAAAATCTGGAAATAGCACAAACATTGTATTAAAAAAAGCATTTTCGAGTGTCAGAGGAATCCTGCTTAGCTAAACATTCTGGTGTCAAGAGACCTTGTGAGGAGTTCAAGTAATATAAATATTTCACTTTTTTAAACCCAGGGGAGAGATAACCAGAGGGTGAAAATGGAGACAAGGTTTAAAACCATTTTGCTGAGAGTCACCCTAAGCCTGGTTTGTCACTCAGACTAAAAGTTATGTAGTGATTCCAATGAAACAGGTTATTCATGTTCTGTCTATTCTTGTTTTCAAAATGCTGGTCAGCATCACTTATACAGGATAACTCCTCCACTGAGGGAAAATGTTCTTGTTCACTCATAGTCACTAGTGTGGGACTCTTTTAAAGATCACATGATTTTTATCCTTATGTCAATGTGGTGTATTACACTGACTGATATGCAGATGTTGAACCATCCTTGCATCACTGGAATAAATCCCACTTGCTCATGGTGTAAGATCCTTTTAATGTATTGTTGAAATTCAGTTTGCTAATATTTTGTTGAGGACTTTTGCATCTATGTTCATAGTGGCCTATAATTTTGTTTGTAGTATCCTTGTCTGGTTTTGGTATTAGGGTTGGCCTAATGCTGGCCTCATAAAATGTGTTTGGAAGTTTCCTGTCTTCTATTTGTTGTTGTTGTTGTTGTTGTTGTTGTTGTTGAAGAGTTTGAGAAGGATTGGTATTAATTCATTTTTTAATGCTTTGTAAAATTCACCAGTGAAGCGATCTGGTCCTAAATTTTTGCTTGATGAGAGGTTTTTAACTACTGATTCAATCTCCTTTCTGGTTCAGATTTTCTATTTTATTATGATTCAGTCTTGATAAGCTATATATGTTTCTAGGAATTTATCCACTTCTAGGTTGTCCAACTTGCTGGCTTATAATTATTCATAGTAGTCTCTAATGAGCCTTTGCATTTCTATGGTATCAGCTGTAACATCTCCTCTTTCATTTCTGATTATATTTATTTGAGTGCTCTTTTTTTCTTGGTGAGTGTAGCTAAAGGTTTGTCACTTTATCTTTTCAAAGAACTACTTCTTAGGTTCATCTGAAAGATTCAAGATGGTGACTAGAAGATCCTGAACTCACTTCCTCCCACCAGCATATTGAATCTAAAGCTACATATGGAACAATTTCCTCTCAAAATATCAAATGTGGCTGAGTGGTGACTATGCATTGGGCAAATGAGAAGAAAACCACATCAAAGCAGGTAGGAGAGACTGGGACACAATCTCACCATAAAACACACCCTGGCAGAACAACCCATAACTTGAAGTGTACTAAAACCTAGAGCTTCTCCCTGAAGGATGAAGGGTTCAAACCCCACATCGGTCACCCCAACTTTTTAAAAAATTTATTTAAATTCGTAACATACCATGTAGTATTGGTTTCAGAAGTAGTAGAACCCAGTGATTCATCACAGCCAGTGCTCATCCCAACAAGTGCCCTCCTTAAATGCCCATCCTCCATTTAGCTCATCCCCCCTCACCTCTCCTCTAGCAACTCTCAGTTTGTTCCCTGTATTTAATATATATTCTTAGGGGCGCCTGGGTGGCTCAGTTGATTTAAGTGTCTGACTTTGGCTCAGATCATGATCTCACGGTTCATGGGTTTGAGCCCCGCGTTCGGCTCTGTGCTGACAGCTCAGAGCCTGGAGCCTGTTTTGGATTCTGTGTCTCTCTCTCTCTCTGCCCTTCCCCCACTCACACTCTGTCTCCATCTGTCTCAAAAATAAATAAACATTTAAAAAAATTTAAGTATTTTTTAATGCTTATTTGTTTTTAAGAGAGAGAGAATGTGAGCAGGGGAGGGGCAGAGAGAGAGAGAGGAAGACACAGAATCCAAAGCAGGCTCCAGGCTCTGAGCTATCAGCACAGAGTCCCACATGGGGCTAGATCTCATGAACTGTGAGATCGTGACCAGAGCCGAAGTTGGACACTTAACAAACTGAGCCAACCAGGTGCTCCTGTTCTCTGTATTTATGAGTCTCTTATGGTGTGCCTTCCTGTTTTTTTTTTTTTAATGTTTATTTATTCTGAGAGAGACAGAGACAGAGACAGAGACAGAGACTGAGCATGAGTGGGGGAAGGGCAGAGAGAGAGAGAGGGAGAATAAGAAGCAGAAGCAGACTCCAGGCTCTGAGCTGTCAGCACAGAGCCTGACAGGAGGCTCGAACTCACTAACCAAGAGATCGTGACCTGAGTCAAAGTCTGATGCTTAACCGACTGAGTCACCCAGATGTCCCACTCTCTGTTTTTATCTTATTTGTTCTTCCCTTACCCTATGTTCATCTGCTTTGTTTCTTAAATTCCATATGAGTGAAATCATATGATATTTGTCTTTCTCTAACTGACTTATTTCACTTAGCATAATACACTCTAGTTCCATCCACATTGCTGCAAATCAGTCATCCCAAATTTTAAGACATGCACTTGAGAGCTCCCAAAACATCTTATTATGAAAGCCAACAGGGCATGCATCCTGAGACCCAGAAGAAGGTAATAATCTGTGGGGTGCCTGGGTGGCTCAGTAAGTTAAGCGTCTGACTCTTGATTATAGCTCAGGTCATGATCTCACAGTTCATGTGTTAGAACCCCACGTCGGGCTCTGAAGCTGGTAGCACAGAGCCTGCTTGGAATTCTCTCTCTCCCGCCCTCTCTGCCCCTCCCCCATTCATGCTATCTTTGTCTCTCTAAAAATAAATGAATAAACTTAAAAAAAATGGTAGTGATCTGAGAAAAAGCTATTAAAGGGCTCATGCACTTGGACTCATCCACCCCAGGGCCTAGCTGAGGCACCCAATTGTGTTCAGAGTAAAGTGGAGGATCACCTTGGCCTGAGGGACAGACATCTAATTCAACACACACACTGCTGCTGGAACACTCTCTGGGCACAGAACTGGCAGGCATCATATTCACGTTCTCCCTTTGCCATACTCCAAAGCACCAGTGTCTTCCAGAAAGGAGCCTTTATATGTGTCTGCTGCCCTGATTTTTGCAGCTGCTACCTAGAAGATGCCTCTTGATGCCTGACTCTGGAGGCCAGGGGGCGCTTATGCTCATGGCCCCTCAAGGCTGTATATATTTGCATACTTTTAAAAGCTGATCTCTGGGGTTGGAGGGAAGATGGCGGCGTAGGAGGACGCTGGGCTCACCGCGCGTCCTGCTGATCACTTAGATTCCACCTACACCTGCCTAAAGAACCCAGAAAACCGCCAGAGGATTAGCAGAATGGAGTCTCCAGAGCCAAGCGCAGACGAGAGGCCCACGGAAGAGGGTAGGAAGGGCGGCGAGGCGGTGTGCGCTCCACGGACTGGCGGGAGGTAGCTGGGGTGGAGGGGCGGCTCCCCGGCCAGGCGGAGCCCCCGAGTCTGGCTGGCAAAAGCGGAGGGGCCGGATGGACTGTGTTCCGACAGCAAGCGCGACTTAGCGTCTGGGAGGTCATAAGTTAACAGCTCTGCTCAGAAAGCGGGAAGGCTGGAGGACAAAGGGAGGGAGAGCTGCTGAGCCCCCGGATGGCAGAGCTCAGCTTGGCGGGGAACAAAGGCGCTTGCCAGCGCCATCTCCCTCGCCCATCCCCCAGCCAAAATCCCAAAGAGAACCAGTTCCTGCCAGGGAACTTGCTCGCTCCGAGCAAACACCCAACTCTGTGCTTCTGCGGAGCCAAAACTCCGGCAGCGGATCTGACTCCCTCCTGCTGCCACAGGGCCCCTCCTGAAGTGGATCACCTAAGGAGAAGCGAGCTAAGCCTGCCCCTCCTGCCCCCGTGCACCTTGCCTACCCAACCCAGCTAATACGCCAGATCCCCAGCACCACAAGCCTGGCAGTGTGCAAGTAGCCCAGACGGGCCACGCCACCCCACAGTGAATCCCACACCTAGGAGAGGGGAAGAGAAGGCACACACCAGTCTGACTGTGGCCCCAGCAGTGGGCTGGGGGCAGACATCAGGACTGACTGCAGCCCCGCCCACCAACTCCAGTTATACACCACAGAACAGGGGAAGTGCCCTGCAGGTCCTCACCACTCCAGGGACTATCCAAAATGACCAAACGGAAGAATTCCCCCCAGAAGAATCTCCAGGAAATAACAACAGCTAATGAACTGATCAAAAAGGATTTAAATAATATAACAGAAAGTGAATTTAGAATAATAGTCATAAAATTAATCGCTGGGCTTGAAAACAGTATACAGGACAGCAGAGAATCTCTTGCCACAGAGATCAAGGGACTAAGGAACAGTCACGAGGAGCTGAAAAGCGCTTTAAACGAAATGCAAAACAAAATGGAAACGACGACGGCTCGGATTGAAGAGGCAGAGGAGAGAATAGGTGAACTAGAAGATAAAGTTATGGAAAAAGAGGAAGCTGAGAGAAAGAGAGATAAAAAAATCCAGGAGTATGAGGGAAAAATTAGAGAACTAAGTGATACACTAAAAAGAAATAATATATGCATAATTGGTATCCCAGAGGAGGAAGAGAGAGGGAAAGGTGCTGAAGGGGTACTTGAAGAAATTATAGCTGAGAACTTCCCTGAACTGGGGAAGGAAAAAGGCATTGAAATCCAAGAGGCACAGAGAACTCCCTTCAGACGTAACTTGAATCGATCTTCTGCATGACATATCGTAGTGAAACTGGCAAAATACAAGAATAAAGAGAAAATTCTGAAAGCAGCAAGGGATAAACGTGCCCTCACATATAAAGGGAGACCTATAAGACTCGTGACGGATCTCTCCTTTGAAACTTGGCAGGCCAGAAAGGATTGGCACGATATCTTCAGTGTGCTAAACAGAAAAAATATGCAGCCGAGAATCCTTTATCCAGCAAGTCTGTCATTTAGAATAGAAGGAGAGATAAAGGTCTTCCCAAACAAACAAAAACTGAAGGAATTCGTCACCACTAAACCAGCCCTACAAGAGATCCTAAGGGGGATCCTGTGAGACAAAGTACCAGAGACATCCCTACAAGCATAAAACATACAGACATCACAATGACTCTAAATCCGTATCTTTCTATAATAACACTGAATGTAAATGGATTAAATGCGCCAACCAAAAGACATAGGGTATCAGAATGGATAAAAAAAACAAGACCCATCTATTTGCTGTCTACAAGAGACTCATTTTAGATCTGAGGACACCTTTAGATTGAGAGTGAGGGGATGGAGAACTATTTATCATGCTACTGGAAGCCAAAAGAAAGCTGGAGTAGCCATACTTATATCAGACAAACTAGACTTTAAATTAAAGGCTGTAACAAGAGATGAATTAGGGCATTATATAATAATTACAGGGTCTATCCATCAGGAAGAGCTAACAGTTATAATTGTCTATGCGCCAAATACCGGAGCCCCCAGATATATAAAACAATTACTCATAAACATAAGCAACCTTATTGATAAGAATGTGGTCATTGCAGGGGACTTTAACACCCCACTTACAGAAATGGATAGATCATCTAGACACACAGTCAATAAAGAAACAAGGGCCCTGAATGATACATTGGATCAGATGGACTTGACAGATATATTTAGAACTCTGCATCCCAAAGCAACAGAATATACTTTCTTCTCGAGTGCACATGGAACATTCTCCAAGATAGATCATATACTGGGTCACAAAACAGCCCTTCATAAGTTTACAAGAATTGAAATTATACCATGCATACTTTCAGACCACAATGCTATGAAGCTTGAAATCAACCACAGGAAAAAGTCTGGAAAACCTCCAAAAGCATGGAGGTTAAAGAACACCCTACTGACGAATGAGTGGGTCAACCAGGCAATTAGAGAAGAAATTAAAAAATACATGGAAACAAACGAAAATGAAAATACAACAATCCAAATGCTTTGGGACGCAGCGAAGGCAGTCCTGAGAGGAAAATACATTGCAATCCAGGCTTATCTCAAGAAACAAGAAAAATCCCAAATACAAATTTAACAGCACACCTAAAGGAAATAGAAGCAGAACAGCAAAGGCAGCCTAAACCCAGCAGAAGAAGAGAAATAATAAAGATCAGAGCAGAAATAAACAATATAGAATCTAAAAAAAACTGTAGAGCAGATCAACGAAACCAAGAGTTGGTTTTTTGAAAAAATAAACAAAATTGACAAACCTCTAGCCAGGCTTCTCAAAAAGAAGAGGGAGATGACCCAAATAGATAAAATCATGAATGAAAATGGAATTATTACAACCAATCCCTCAGAGATACAAACAACTATCAGGGAATACTATGAAAAATTATATGCCAACAAATTGGACAACCTGGAAGAAATGGACAAATTCCTAAACACCCACACTCTTCCAAAACTCAATCAGGAGGAAATAGAAAGCTTGAACAGACCCATAACCAGCGAAGAAATTGAATCGGTTATCAAAAATCTCCCAACAAATAAGAGTCCAGGACCAGATGGCTTCCCAGGGGAGTTCTACCAGACGTTTAAAGCAGAGATAATACCTATCCTTCTCAAGCTATTCCAAGAAATAGAAAGGGAAGGAAAACTTCCAGACTCATTCTATGAAGCCAGTATTACTTTGATTCCTAAACCAGACAGAGACCCAGTAAAAAAAAAGAGAACTACAGGCCAATATCCCTGATGAATATGGATGCAAAAATTCTCAATAAGATACTAGCAAATCGAATTCAACAGCATATAAAAAGAATTCTTCACCATGATCAAGTGGGATTCATTCCTGGGATGCAGGGCTGGTTCAACATTCGCAAATCGATCAACGTGATACATCACATTAACAAAAAAAAAGAGAAGAACCATATGATCCTGTCAATCGATGCAGAAAAGGCCTTTGACAAAATCCAGCACCCTTTCTTAATAAAAACCCTTGAGAAAGTCGGGATAGAAGGAACATACTTAAACATCATAAAAGCCATTTATGAAAAGCCCACAGCTAACATCATCCTCAACGGGGAAAAACTGAGAGCTTTCCCCCTGAGATCAGGAACACGACAGGGATGCCCACACTCACCGCTGTTGTTTAACATAGTGCTGGAAGTTCTAGCATCAGCAATCAGACAACAAAAGGAAAACAAAGACATCAAAATTGGCAAAGATGAAGTCAAGCTTTCGCTTTTTGCAGAGGACATGATATTATACATGGAAAATCCGATAGACTCCACCAAAAGTCTGCTAGACCTGATACATGAATTCAGCAAAGTTGCAGGATACAAAGTCAATGTACAGAAATCAGTTGCATTCTTATACACTAACAATGAAGCAACAGAAAGACAAATAAAGAAACTGATCCCATTCACAATTGCACCAAGAAGCATAAAATACCTAGGAATAAATCTAACCAAAGATGTAAAAGATCTGTATGCTGAAAACTATAGAAAGCTTATGAAGGATATTGAAGAAGATATAAAGAAATGGAAAGACATTCCCTGCTCATGGATTGGAAGAATAAATATTGTCAAAATGTCAATACTACCCAAAGCTATCTACACATTCAATGCAATCCCAATCAAAATTGCACCAGCATTCTTCTCAAAACTAGAACAAGCAATCCTAAAATTCATATGGAACCACAAAAGGCCCCGAATAGCCAAAGTAATCTTGAAGAAGAAGACCAAAGCAGGAGGCATCACAATCCCAGACTTTAGCCTCTACTACAAAGCTGTAATCATCAAGACAGCATGGTATTGGCATAAAAACAGACACATAGACCAATGGAATAGAATAGAAACCCCAGAACTAGACCCACAAACGTATGGCCAACTAATCTTATCCAAGGGATACAGGAGTACTGATGCATAGGGGCACTTGTACCCCAATGTTTATAGCAGCACTCTCAACAAGAGCCAAATTATGGAAAGAGCCTAAATGTCCATCAACTGATGAATGGATAAAGAAATTGTGGTTTATATACACAATGGAATACTACGTGGCAATGAGAAAAAATGAAATATGGCCTTTTGTAGCAACGTGGATGGAACTGGAGAGTGTGATGCTAAGTGAAATCAGCCATACAGAGAAAGACAGATACCATATGGTTTCACTCTTATGTGGATCCTGAGAAACTTAACAGAAACCCATGGGGGAGGGGAAGGAAAAAGAAAAAAAAGAGGTTAGAGTGGGAGAGAGCCAAAGCATAAGAGACTGTTAAAAACTGAGAAGAAACTGAGGGTTGATGGGTGGTGGGAGGGAGGGCAGGGTGGGTGATGGGTATT
The DNA here is from genome assembly GCF_046562875.1 of Panthera onca. NCBI lineage: Eukaryota > Metazoa > Chordata > Mammalia > Carnivora > Felidae > Panthera > Panthera onca. The sequence goes on along the minus strand of NC_138341.1, from coordinate 88,502,691 downwards.
GAGGAGGGCACCTTTTGGGATGAGCACTGGGTGTTGTATGGAAACCAATTTGACAGTAAATTTCATATATTAAAAAATAAAAAAATAAAATAAAACATAAAAAAAAATAATAATAATACCATATTGTATACTTGAAATTTACTAAGAGAACAGATCTCAAGTGTTCTAACAATACCAGAGAAAAGAAAAGTAGGTATGGTGGTGATGGATATGTTAACTACTTTGACTGTGGTTATCATTGCACAATGTATGCATATATCAGCACATCACATTGTACGTCTTCTTAAATACAGAAAATTTTTATTCCTCAAAAATAAATAAATAAAAACCAAAATAAAGAGATAAAAAAAAAGAAAAAGAAATTGTGGTTTATATACACAATGGAATACTACGTGGCAATGAGAAAAAATGAAATATGGCCTTTTGTAGCAACGTGGATGGAACTGGAGAGTGTGATGCTAAGTGAAATAAGCCATACAGAGAAAGACAGATACCATATGGTTTCACTCTTATGTGGATCCTGAGAAATGTAACAGAAACCCATGGGGGAGGGGAAGGAAAAAAAAAAAAAAAAGAGGCTAGAGTGGGAGAGAGCCAAAGCATAAGAGACTGTTAAAAACTGAGAACAAACTGAGGGTTGATGGGGGGTGGGAGGGAGGGCAGGGTGGGTGATGGGTATTGAGGAGGGCACCTTTTGGGATGAGCACTAGGTGTTGTATGGAAACCAATTTAAATTTTTAAAAAAAAAGCTGATCTCTTAAAAACTGAGAATAAACTGAGGGTTGATGGGGGGATGGGAGGGAGGGTAGGGTGGGTGATGGGCATTGAGGAGGGCACCTGTTGGGATGAGCACTGGGTGTTGTATGGAAACCAATCTGACAATAAATTTAATATTAAAAAATAAAAGTTAAAAAAAAGCTGATCCCTGGGTATTTCTCTTCCAGTCAGCCTGAATCTAGGTGCTAACATTCTCCCGTTTGGGGTACTGACAGGTCTTGGCACATCCTCATCTACTGGGATTGATTGCTTAGATAAGCACAAAGGTTTGAGAGATGACCAAAAGCTGGAGTAGTGTTGAATGAAAAGTTTCATCTGCTACAAGAGGCCACTCCTTCAAACTGGGAGAGGTGGTGGTTTCATCTATTGTGTAGAAACCAACACAGAGAATCAAGCAAAATCAAGAAATGGAAGGATATATTCCAACTGAAAGAACTAGATAAAACCTTAGGGGAGAAAATGAAATGAAGATAATTTACCTCATAAAGTGTTCAAAGTAATGGTCACAAATAGTCTTCTTCCCACCAGACTTGGAAGAAGAATGGATGAACATCATGAGAAATTCAGTAAAGAGATGGAAACTATAAGAAATATGAAACAGAAGTCACAAAGCTGAAGAATACAATAATTAAAATGAAAAATACACTGGAGGGGTTCAATATCAGCTTAGATGAGGCAGAAGAAAGAATCAGTCAACTATAAGACAAAGCAGTGGAACTCACCCAATCAGAGCAGCAAAAAGAAAAAAAATATGAAAAAATGTGAAGATAGTTTAAGTGATTTATAGGATAACATCAAACAGGCTAACATTCATATTATAGCAGGAGAAAACAAAGAAAAAGGGGAATATTATTTGAAGAAAAAATGGCTTAAAACTTCCCTAATCTGGGGAAAGAAACACATCCAGATCCAGGAATCCAAATAAGAAGAACTCAAAGAGACCTACAACAATACACATTATAATTAAAATGTCAAAGTTAAAGACAAGGAGAGAATATCAAAGCAGCAAGAATAAAACAACTCATAACATACAGGAGAACCCCATAAAACTAGGCACATTTTTCAGCAGAAACTGTGCAGGCCAGAGGGGGTGGCATGATGTATTTATTTAAAGTGCTGAAAGAGGGGCACCTGGGTGGCGCAGTCAGTTAAGCGTCCAACTTCAGCCAGGTCACGATCTCGTGGTCCGTGAGTTCGAGCCCCGCGTCAGGCTCTGGGCTGATGGCTCGGAGCCTGGAGCCTGTTTCCGATTCTGTGTCTCCCTCTCTCTCTGCCCCTCCCCCGTTCATGCTCTGTCTCTCTCTGTCCCAAAAATAAATAAAAAATAAATAAATAAATAAATAAATAAATAAATAAATAAATAAAAATAAAGTGCTGAAAGAGAAAACTTCCAACCCAGAATACTCTACCCAGCCAAGTTATCATTCAGAATTGAAGGAAAGATAGAGTTTTCCAGATAAGCAAAAGTTAAAGGAGTTTATCAACACTAAGTTGACCTTACAAGAAATGTTACAGGAGCTTCTTCAAGCTGAAAGAAGAAAGGGTGCTAATTATTAGCAAGGAACACATTATTAGCAAGGGTCCTAATTATTAGCAAGAACAAATCTCACTTGAAAAGTAAATATATAGTAGAGGTAGTGGCTTAATTACTCATAAAGCTAGGATTAAAATTGAAAGAAAAAAGTAGTAAAAATAACTATGATTAGAATAATTAGTTAAGAGATACACAAGATGGGGTGCCTGGATGGCTCAGTTGGTGGGGTGTCTGAATCTTGATTTTGGCTTAGGGTTGTAAAACTAATTCCCATGTTAGGCTCCACACTGGGCATGAAGAAGCCTGTTTAATATCTGCTCTCTCCCTCTCCTTCTGCCTCTCCAACATGCTCACTCACACACTCTCTCTCTCTCTCAAAAAAAAAAAAAAAGATACACAAGATAAGATGTCACATAAAATACATAATATGAGGGAGGAGAAACAAAAAATGTTGAGCATTAAATGGAATGAAACTTAAGTTGTTACCAACTTAAAATAGACTGTTATAAATATAAGATGTTATATGTAAGCCTAATGGTAATCACAAAGCAATAAAAAACAAAAAAAAAACAAAATAAACAAACAAACAACAACAATAAAAAACACAAAAGATACACAGAAAAGAATCTAAGCTTACTACTAAAAAAGTCATGAAATCACAAAGGAAGAGAGCAAGAGAAGAAAGGAACTGAGGCACCTGGGTGGCTCAGCTGGTTAAGTGTCTGACTTCAGCTCAGGTCGTGATCTCATAGTTCATGAGTTTGAGCCCACATTGGGCTCTGTGCTGACAGCTCAGAGCCTGGAGCCTGCTTGGGATTCTGTGTCTCCCTTTCTCTCTGCCCCTCCCCCTGTCATGCTCGCTCTTCCTCTCTCCCTCTCAAAAATAAATAAATGTTAAAAAAAATTTAAAGAGAAGAAAGGAACAGAGAGGAATTACAAAAAAAGCTAGAAAAACAATAAACAAAATGGCAATAAGCACATACCTATCAATAACTACTTTAAATGTAAGCAGACCAATTCTCCAATCAAAAGACATAGAGTATCTGAGTTGATTAAAAAACAAACCCATCTATATGTCGCGTATAAGAGACATGCTTTATATGTATGGACACACACACATTGAAAGTGAAGAGTTGAACAAAGCTATTCCATGCAAATGGAACCAAAAGAAAGCTAAGGTAGTTATACTTCTATCAGACAACATAGACATTAAAACAAAGACGGTAAAGGCACAGCAACACACACATAGATCCATACAACTGAATAGAGAACCAGAAATGGACCCTCATTTTTGACAAAGCAGGAAAGAATCTCCAATGGAAAAAGACATTCTCTTCAGCAAATGGTGTTAGAAAAACTGGACAGTGACATGCAGAAGAATGAAACTGGACCACTTTCTTACACCATCCACAAAAATAAATTCAAAATGGATGAAAGACCTAAACGTAAGACAAGAAACCATCAAAATCTTGGAGAAAACAGGCAACAGCCTCTTTACCTTAGCCACAGCAACTCCTTACTTGACATGTCTCTGGAGGCAAGGGAAATAAAAGCAAAAATGAACTATTGATACCTTATCAAGATAAAAACTTCTGCACAGTATAGGAAATAATCAGCAAAATTAAAAGGCAACTGATGGAATGGGAGAAGATATTTGTAAATGACAGATCATATAAAGGGTTAGTACCCAAAATCTATAAAGAACTTATCAAACTCAACACCCCAAAAACAAATAATCCAGTGAAGAAATGGGCAAAAGACATGAATAGACACTTTTCCAAGGAAGACATCCAGATGGCTAACAGATACCTGAAAAGATGCTCAACATCACTCATCATCAGAGAAATACAAATAAAAACCACAATGAGTCACCACCTCACACCAGTCAGAATGGCTAAAATGTACAACTCAGGCAACAACAGATGTTGGTGAGGATGCAGAGAAAAGGAAACCCTTTTGCACTGCTTGCGGGAATGCAAACTGGTGCAGCCACTCTGGAAAACAGTATGGACGTTCCTCAAAAAATTAAAAATAGAACTATCCTATGACCCAGGAATTACACTGCTAGGTATTTATCTGAGGAATAAAAAAGGCTGATTCAAATGGGCACAGGTACCCCAATGTTTATAGCATCAGTATCAACAACAGCCAAGTTGTGGAAAGAGCCCATAACTGATGAATGGATAAAGAAGATGTGGTATATATATATATATATATATATATATATATATATATATATATATACACACACACGCATATATATATATATATATATACATAATATAAAAACAGGGAGGGGGACAAAACAGAAGAGATTCATAAATATGGAGAACAAACTGAGGGTTACTGGAAGTCTTGTGGGAGGGGGGATGAGCTAAATGGGTAAGGGGCACTAAGGAATCTAATCCTGAAATCATTGTTGCACTATATGCTAATTTGGATGTAAATTTTAAAAAATAAAAAATTAAATTAAATTTTAAAAAGATAAAAAAAATTATCTTGTGACCTGGCACCTTGCTAAACTTTCTAATAGTTTTTGAAAATTTTAAATTCATTCCCTTGTGATTTCAAATCATCATACTGGTAAATAGTAATACTTAAAAAAAATCCCAATATACAGGCAGATCTTGCTTTCCATGGATTCAATATGCATGCTTATCAGTTGCTATAGTTTAGTTAAAAACACTACTCCTCCAACAACACAGTTCAGATTTCAGTTACCATGAAATATGAGCTGTGAGTAACTGCATAAAGTACAAATTTTTTACTGGCTCTTCAGTGCACAAATCACTACATAATAACAGATGCACATCATGATCAGTGGCCTATCACACTACTTCTTTCAAAGTCTTTTTTTAAACTTAAAAAAAAGTTAAATCCAACTTAGTTAACATGGTACAATAACGATTTCAGAAATAGAATTTAGTAATTCATCACTTACAACACCAGTACTCATCCCAGCAAGTGTCCTCCTCAATGCCCCTTGCCCATTTAGCCCATCCCTCCATCCAACACTCTGCCAGCAGCCCTCAGTTTGTTTTCTGTATTTAAGAGTCTCTTATGATTTGTCTCCCTCTTTGTTTTTATATCATTTTTGCTTCTCTTCCTTTATATTCATCTGTTTTGTATCTTAAATTCCACTTATGAGTGAAATCATATGATATTTATCTTTCTCTGAGTGACTTATTTTGCTTAGCATAATACTCTAGTTCCATCCACATTGTTGCAAATGGAAAGATTTCTTTATTTTTTTTATTGTTGAGTAATACTCCATTGTATGTATATACTACCTCTTCTTTATCCACTCATCCATTGATGGACATTTGGGCTCTTTCCATACTTTAGCTATTGTCAATAGTGCTGCTATAAACACTGGGGTGCATGGAACCCCTTTGAAACAGCACTCCCGTATCCTTTGGATAAATATCTAGTGCAATTGCTGAGTCATAGGATAGTTCTATTTTTAATTTTTTGAGGAACCTCCCTACTGTTTTCCAGAGTGGCTGCACCAGTTTGCATTCATACCAGCAGTGCAAAAAGGGTTCCTCTTTCTCTGCATCCTCACCAACACCTGTCATTGCCTGAGTTGTTCATTTAAGCCATTCTGACTGGCATGAAGTAGTATCTCATTGTGGTTTTGATTTGTATTTCCCTGATGATGAGTGATGTTGAGCATTTTTTCATGTGTTGATTGGCCATCTGGATGTCTTCCTTGGAGAAGTGTCTATTCATGTCTTTTGCCCATTTCTTCACAGGATTATTTGTTTTGGGGGTGTTCAGTTTGATAAGTTTTTTATAGACTTTGGATACTAACCCTTTATCTGTATGTGGTTTTCAAATATCTTCTCCCATTCCATAGGTTGCCTTTTAGCATTGCTGATTGTTTCCTTTGCTGTGAAGAAGCTTTTTATCTTTTTTTTCTTCAACTGCTGTATGTATGCCCACCCACAGGCCAACCTCCAGAGATTTTAAATGATAACTTTTACTAGTTACAGTTGTTTCCCTGGAAAGCAGATCCATGTAGCTTCTCACATGGCCATTCTAGGAGCAAGCTTTCTTGTTTACTTTTTAAAATAATGTAAAGGCATTCTTGTAGATTTTGGATACAAGTTCTTTGTCAAGTACATGTACGGCAAATATTATCTCTGAGTGAGTAGCTTGCTTTTAATTTTCTTAAAAGTGTCTCTTGATGAGCAGAAAATGTATAATTTTTATTAGTTCAGTTTTCTCTTCCTCCTCTTTCTTCCTTCCCTTCTCATACTGCTTCCGTCCACCTCCTCCTTTTGGTTACTGTTTTGAGGAGACTTTGCCTACACTGTTATAAAGATTCTTCTATTATTTCTTATAAATGCTTTATATGCTTAACTTTTATGTTTAGAGTCTGTTTCAAACTAATACTTGTGTATGGAGCAAAGTAAGCGTTGAGATTCACTTTTTTCGTTGTTCTAGCACCACTTACTTCTTTCCCCATTGAATTGCTTTATCACATTTGTCAAAAATCAAAGGGCTATAGAAGTGTGGGTGTATTTCTGGAGTCCTGTTCTATTCCACTGATCTATATGTTTTATGCCATACTGCCTTGATTACTGTGACTTAATAGTCATTTTTAAATCAGATCATTTAAGCCTTCCATATTTGTTCTGATTATTTCCTATAATCAGGCTCTGACCCTGTCTTTCAAGTTAATGGTTTTTAGAGACATGAGGATGTGCAACTGAGCCAAACTAAACTTACTTCTCACTAGGCCTTTCCTCATAAATCCAAGCTCCCAGGTACATAATTAGGTTTGTGGTTCAGCTCTTAGCCTTCTCCACTGGGGAGGGTCTTCTAGATATCTCATCTTCTAAGGATCAGGCTCCAAGAAACACCACTCAGTACCCATACTATCCAAGGTGCTGGCTGCTTTCATTGGAAGGCACTTATGCCAACAAATGTAGACCCATGTCCTTCTCTCTTAAAGTAACAATTTATATGTAGCTGGATCCACAGTAAATATATATATTAGTTTAAGTTTTTCTGCTTAATACTATTTCGTTTGAATTTCCCCATGCATGTAGACAGCTGTTGAGTTTATTCTGTGAATGTTTGCATAATACTTCCTCAAGTAAACCATCAAGCTTTATGCTCTGTTATACTTAGACATGTAACAGGTTTCTAGGGATTTTTTTTTCTATTAAAAAATATGTTGCCAGAAACATTTTTAACACATATTCCTTCTTTGAAGTTTGTATTTAGGCTAAATTTCCAAGTCTAGAGGACTGGCTCCGTCTAATATATTTCATTACTATATTTCAAGGATAAAATGGAGCTGATGGGATGTTATATAAAGTAGATGATTATAAATATATTTAAATTACTAGATTGATAGGGTAAAAATTGTACCTAGAAAGTATTAGGATCACTAGTTCCAAAATTCCAAGTTAGAAAGTCAAGTGAGATATATTTTTACAAAATCTAGATATGTTAAAAAGATAATCCTACAACTCAATAGCACAAAAAATAATTCAATTAAAAAATAGGAGGTGGAGGCACCTGGCTAGTTCAGTTGGTAGAGCATGCAACTCTTGATCATGGGGTCATGAATTCAAATTCCAACCCCACACTGGGTGTAGAGATTACTTTTAAAAATATATAAAACCCCAAAGCACAACATCCTCAGGAAAAAATAAAAATTTTAAAAAATAGGCAGAGGATCTGAACAGATATTTTTCCAAAAGCCAACAGGTATATGAAAAGATGCTCAATATCACTATTCATCAGTAAGATATCACCTCACACTTGTTAGAATGTCTATTGTCAAAAAGACAAGACAAAACAAGTGTTGGTGAGGATATGGAAAAAAGGGAACCCTGGTGCACTGTTAGCGGGAATGCAAATTGGTGTAGCCGCTGTGGAAAACAGTATAGACGTTCCTTTAAAAATTAAAATAGAGGGGCGCCTGGGTGGCTCAGTCGGTTGAGCGGCCGACTTCAGCTCAGGTCATGATCTCGCGGTCCGTGAGTTCGAGCCCCGCGTTGGGCTCTGTGCTGACAGCTCAGAGCCTGGAGCCTGTTTCAGATTCTGTGTCTCCCTCTCTCTGACCCTCCCCTGTTCATGCTCTGTCTCTCTCTGTCTCAAAAATAAATAAACGTTAAAAATTAAAATAGATCTACCATATGATCCAGTAATTCCATTTCTGGGTACCTATCCAAAGGATGTGAAAACACAAACTCAAAAAATATCTGGACCCTCATGTTCAGAGCAGCATTATTTACAATAGACGGAAATGTCTAAGTGTCTACTGATAGATGAATGAAGAGATTCATATATCTATAATATATACAAATGGAATATTATTCCACCACAAAAAGAATGAGACCTTGTCATTTATAGCAATATATATGTACTTCGAGAGCTTTACGCTAAGTGAAATAAGTCAAAGACAAATAATATAAATACTGTACATATACGAGGAATCTTTAAAAAAAGAAAAGAAAAAGAACTCATATATACAGAGAACAGATTGGTGGTTGTCAGAGATGGATTGTGGGGGTAGGTGAAAAGGGTGAAAGTGGTCAAAAGGTACAAACTTCCAGTTATAAAATAATTAAGTTCATGGATTGCAACATATAGCAAGGTGACTATAGTTAATAATACTGTATTGTATATTTGAAAGTTGCTAAGAGAGTAGATCTCTCAAAAGTTTTCATCACAAGAAAAAAAAGCTAATTATGTGTGGTAGTAGATGTTAACTAGGCATATTGTGATCATACCATAATAGATATAAATATTAAATCATAATTTTGTACACCTGAAACCAGTATACTATGTCAATTATATCTCAATAAGAAAGGCAATCTCAACAAAATGAAATAAATAAAATTAAGTTTAAAAATCAAATATGGGGAACACCAAAGAAAAAGGAGTAACAAATTCTTGGAGAGATGTCATATAAGACAAATTTTAAATATACTATAAGGGAATCTAAAACTAGAGATAAAAATGGCCTCTTGTATTCTGAAATCTAAATAAGCAAAATATATTAATAGAAGCCTTTGTTACCTATCCAAATGAGTCTAGAGACCTGAGTCCCACATCAGGGAGAGAGCAGGCAAAGTGGATGTGTGTATGTCTTGGGGAGGGCATCCAGCAAGCTGCCAGCACAAAGCAGTTTCCTGGAAGAAAAGGCACATGGCCCAAAAAGGGGAGGCTAGAGGGGATGGAGCAGGAGGCCGCATCAGGGAGAGGAAAGGTAGGAAAGAAAAAAGCCAAGCGAGCTTAGAGCAAACTGTGATATCTGTCTCATAACAAAATAGATGCAAACTGCTGATGAATGAATAACTGGATACATTAAGTATCACTGATAAAAATGTCCCTTCCCTCTACGATCCTGCGTGAAGGGGGAAGTGTGACAGGACAGAGCACTGCCGGGGAATGGGCTGTCCAGTGATGATGCCATGCTGACCTCCCTATGCTTTAGTCTGTGTACCTGCCAGAGCCCCCAGGCACAGACGGCACCCAAATCAGGACAAGATAAGGGAGGTTTCATGAAAGGTTGGTTACCAACATATGCCCAGGGTACAGCCATAAATGCAGTTCCAGACCAGCTGTTCCCAGCCCTGGGCCCAAGGGGGGTGGGCAGGGAGTTGGAGAGCGTAGGGAGCAGTTTCCAGAACCTTAAAGCAGAAAGTTGTGAATAGAAGGCCATCTTGAGAGGCCAGGACTCCGCCAACAATGTAGTCCCATGGGGAGGATGTGGGGAATCCCATAACCCACCCAGCTCTCCCCTCTCTCTGACCTCCTATCAGGGCTCTCCAGGGGCCCTGCCCTGGCAGACTTTTCAGGTCTGAGAGTGGGTTGGGAGCAAGGCTCAAGGTTCAAAGAGAGGGTGACCAAAATTGAACAGCTTGCCAAAGGGCAGGTAGGGGGTAATTGGACTTCTTGTGCAAATTTCTCCCCTTGTTATACTCATGATGCTGAAAAACATTAACTATTCATCTCCTCCGGGACTAGAGGTAGATCACTTGAACCTACCTCTAAGGCCCAGGTTAAAAAGGCCTGGCATCCTTGGCATGACCTTCTGTGCTAGGATTATTCCCAGCTACTTGTATAACAGTAAGGCAAGCACAGTGGCAGAACTCTAGGGTTTATTCTTGCCTGTAACAGGAAGTCTAGAGGGGCAGCCCACAGCACGGCCAGCAGGGACTTAGGCTCCCACTGTGTTTATGCATTGAACAAAGAGTAGGGGCCACAGCCCAGGCAGGATGTTGGGGGTGGGTACAGTCCCAGTAGCTCTTCTGGAAGCCCTGTTAGTAACTTCATTTCATCATCAGAGTGAGTCTCACAGCCATCGTACTGCAAGGCAATCTGGCAAGCCGAGTCTTTTAACTAAGTCATTACCCTCAGTCAACTTAGAAATTTATTAGGAAGGCAGAAGGGGAGAGTGGGTGCAGACTAACAGTAGCATCTGCTATGTGCACTGGAATTCCCCTACCCCAAGCTGGTTATTCATCAGAAATCTTCCTCCACTTACCCTTTCAATTTATAAAACACGATGGGGAAATAACCTACATCAAACACAAAGTCATCATCCTCACTCAGAGCATTTTCTTCAAGTAAACAGGACAGTTGTCCATACAAAATGCAGTTGTACAATTTCTCAAAGTTGTTGATGTGTATACAAGTCACTTTCATTATTAAGTTGGTAGACAAGACACATCTAAATAAAGAAAAACTGCTTGAGGAGCTATAATGTTTTGTTCTTTAATTTTTAAACAATATTTAGGAGACTCAAAGCCTATTTGTTTAAAACATATGTAACACTTTCTAACAGCCATTTTTTAAAGATAATTTTTAAAAATGTATTTGGTTCCCAAACAATAAATGTCCAAGCACAAATTCATCATCAGGAGTCAAGCGCTGGTAGAGCGAACAGAAAGAAAGCTCAGAGGTCTATCCCATCAGATTTCCCGGGAAGGAGACACTGATGAGTAAACTATATCCGCTGAATCATAATTCAGCGTCTCTCGGCCTCAGTCTTCTGCAAAGATTTTTGTTGGCAGTATTCGGATTAGCTCCCTGGGAAGGAATGTTGGTGTGGCTGTTCTCATTCTGCAGACAGGGAAATTCCAGAAGCCTCTGCCGACAGAGAGTGGGGAGGTGCTGAAACACCTGGCCACAGAGGAAAGGTTTTTTCAAATGAGGGAGTTTGGCTTGGCAGGCACACCTTCCATTCCTGTGCCTGCACCCAGAGGTGGCATGCCTGGACTCACAGCGGCCTGGCATTTGAAAGGGAAAGAAAAAGGCCAAGTGGCCCTTCCCAGCTTGAAGATTGCAACCACAGCTGCTGGAGAGTTCTAGCTGGGCAGGGGAGGGAGATGGCCTCTGGCACACACTCACTGAGAGGAACCCGCTAGGACAGCTGCGGTGTGTTTACCTTGCTTCTTGGCCAAGACCATCACCTTGGATGAAATCAGCCTTGACTTTCTGATGTTTTTATTATGTGTAGTTTTATCACAGGATCCTAAGTAAAGGGGCTTTTTAAATACAACACCACTACCACCAAAAACCAAAAAATAAAACAAAGATCTTGTTTCCTCTCATTCTCTTCTGTAATATTCTTTCTGCTATTTTGCTTTTATTAGGCTCTTCAGAATAGAATCATACTCACCATCTCAGAGTCCCATTTTTCTCATGAAAGATATTCTAATTCAAATCAGGTTATGCATTAAATGCCCATTCTGTGCCTCACAGAATTACATTGATAGCACACCCTTTTTATGTTTTCCAAAGTGCCTTTCCATCTGTTATTTTCTTCAACATTCACAGCAAGTGAGGCCAGGGATCACGATCCCTGACTGACAGGTAAAGAAAGTTAGGTCTGGGCTTTGGATCAAGATGGTGAAGCAGCATGGAGAACCTCAGCTTGTCTCATCCCTGAAATGCAGCTAGGTCAGCACCAAACCACTTTGCACACCTAGCAAATTGATCTGAGGATTAACACAACAATCTGTATAACTTGAGCCACAAAACTTAGCAGGTATGCAGTACATAGAAGTGAATTGTGGGAGAGAGAAGCCACCAAGGGTAGGGAGCTGTTATAGCAGAGAAAGGACAGAGAAAGGGGAGAATGAGGCACATCAGGAAAGTACAGGAAAAACAGTTTCCCAAAATTAGCTGCAGAGAAAGAAAGAAAAAGAGTGAAAACACTTGCAGGGGACTGAATAAGAAATCTGTTCCCCAAAACTACGGACAGGGAGAAAGGAGAGGGTCTCAATACCACTAGGATTCTATAAACAGTGGAGAGCAGAGTCAGAAAGTCTGGAGCTCAGTGCCTGGTGGTGCTCTGGTGAGGAAATAGGGTGAATCCCCAGAAGCAGGCAGTGGGGTCTGAGGGGTCCATGTGCCACACTGGGAGAAGCAGTTCCTCTGCTTGGAGTGCATTTGGTAGAGGCCATATGCCCTCCCCACAGGCAAAGGTCCCAGTGGACCCCAGAGAGCAGCCAGTTTGCTGGTATTGGGACAAAGATGCCAGAGTATTGTAAAACCTGGTGTTGGCTGTGTGTTGTGTTTGGCACAATCTCTGAACCTCTGTTGCTGTGTGATCACACAAATGTTTTCTGGGGAAGCTGGCACCCATCCATTGCTCAGCAAGACTCTCCCCCAGAGAATCAGTGTGGGCCGAAGCTGCAGGGGTCCCTGAAGTGTGGGATTTTGAAAGAACATTGCATTTGAGATAAAACTCTGGAGGGAGGTGCCACCCAGCACCTGACAAGGTAGAGGTGGGGAGTGGACAGAGGACTGAGACAAAGGAGGGGTGCTTGATTACAGGTCTGTGAGGGCACAATATTCCTGTGCCAGAGACTAGGGAGCTGGATGAAGCCATTTCCACCTCTCCCACGCATACACATGCTTACCACACTGATCCAGTAAGCTAAGCAGTGCCATCTAGTGGAGAACGGGGACATTATACCAAGTCCTGCCCCCTGTGCCCTCCAAGTACATCCCCTAGAAGACGAGGACAAGTCCCTCCATCTGCTTAGTATACGGACTATAGAAGGGCTTCATAGTTTCAGTTCTAGGGGAAAGTGGATGTAACTTCATTCAGGTTTCATTCCGTTTGCTGGTTAATTTATTAGTCCGGTTTTTTTTTGTTTTTTTTTGGTTTTTTTTTTTTGCTTCTGTTTTTGTTTACATTGTTTTCTCTTTTTTTCCTTTCTTTTCTTTTTCCTGGATACAGAAAGAGAAAAATTTATTTTTATTTTCTATTTTTAATTTTTAAAATTTTTTAAAATTATCTTTTGCTTTCTTTTTTTATTTTTTAAACTTTTTATTCTATTTCATTTTCCGTATTTCATTTTATTCTATTTTATTCCATGATTTTTTTAATTTAAAATTTTTCTTACCTTTTTTTTCTTTTCTTTCCCTTTTTTTTGTCTACTCTATCATGCTTTTTTCAACAAACAGACCAAAACACACCTAGGATTGAGCTTCCTTTGATTTTTTGTTTTGTCTTTAATTTGTTTAAAATATAATTTATTGTCAAATTGGCTTCATATAATACCCAGTGCTCATCCCAAAAATGACCTCCTCAATTCCCATTAGTACTTTCCCCTCTCCCCCCACCTCCCATCAAACCTCAGTTTGTTCTCTGTATGTAAGAATCTCTTATGGTTTGCCTCCCTTCCTCTCTGTTTGTAACTTTTTTCCCCTTTCCCTCCCCCATGGTCTTCTGTTAAGTTTCTCAAGATTCACATATGAGTGAAAACATATGGTATCTGTCTTTCTCTGAATGACTTATTTCACTCAGCATAAGACCCTCCAGTTCCATTCACATCTTTATTTTTTTAACTTTGTTTTTATTTAAAAAAATTTTAACGTTCATTTATTTTTGAGAGACAGAGTGCGAGCAGGGGAGGGGCAGAGAGAGAGAGAGGGAAACACAGATTCCACAGCAGGCTCCAGGCTCTGAGCTGTCAGCATAGATGCATGCCTGAATGGATGCTACAGTGGCAAGGAAGGATGAAGCAGAGCAGCGAATCAGTGATAGAGACGACAAAATTATGGAAAATAAACAAGCAGGAAAAAAGGGGGGAAGGCAAAAGAGCACAATACAAGACTAAGAAAACTCAGTGACTTATTAAAAAGTAATAACATCCAAATCATAGGAGTCCCAGAAGATGAAGAGAGAAAAAAGGGGACAGAATGTTTATGTGAGCAAATTATAGCAGAAAACTTTCCTAATCTAGGAAAGGGCACAGACATCAAAATCCAAGAAGCACAGAGAACTCCCATTAGATTCAGCAAAAACCTACCATCACCAAGGCATATCATAGTCAGATTCACAAAATACACAGAGAAGGAAAGAATTATGAAAGCAGCAAGGGAAAAAAAGTCATTAACCTATAAGGGAAGATAGATCAGGTTCGCAGCAGACTTATCCACAGAAACTTGGCAGGCCAGAAAGGAGTGGCAGGATATATTCAATGTGCGGAATCAGAAAAATATGCACGAAGAATTCTTTATCCAGCAAGGCTGTCATTCAAAATAGAAGGATAAATAAAGAGTTTCCCAGAGAAACAAAAAATAAAGGTGTTCCTGACCACTAAAACAGTCCTGCAAGAAATTTTAAGGGAGACTCGTTGAGTGGGAAAGAAATGAAACAAAACAAAAAAACTGGGGCACCTGGGTGGCTCAGTCAGTTGAGCGTCCAACTTCAGCTCAGGTCATGATCTCACAGTTTGTGGGTTTGAGCCCCACATCAGGCTCTGCGCTGACAGGACAGAGCCTGGAACCTGCTTCACGTTCTGTGTCTATCTGCCCCTCCCGTGCTTGTGGGCTCTCAAAAATAAAAAAAAATAAACATTTTAAAAAAAGGCCAAAAGCAACAAAGACTAGAAAGGACCAGAGAACAACACCAACTCTACAGGCAACACAATGACACTAAATTCCTAACTTTCAGTACTCGCTCTAAATGTCAATGGACTAAAAGTTCCAATCAAAAGACACAGGGTATCAGAATGGATAAGAAAACAAGACCCAGGGGTGCCTGGGTGGCTCAGTTGGTTAAGCATCCGACATCAGCTCAGGTAATAATCTCACGGTTTGTGAGTTTGAGCCCCACATCGGGCTCTGCTGACAGCTCAGAGCCTGAAGCCTGCTTCATATTGTGTCTCCCTCTCTCTCTGTCCCATCCCAGCTCATTCTCTCTGTTTCTCTCTCTCTCTCTGTCTCTCTTTCTCTCTCTCAAAAATAAATAAACATAAAAAAATTTTTTTTAAAAGAAGAGAAAATAAGACCCATTTATATACTGCTTACAAGAGACCTATTTTAGACCTAAAGACATCTGCATATTGAAAGTAAGGGGATGGAGCACCATCTAACATGCTAATGGTAATCATAAGAAAGCTGGATTAGCCATACTTATATCAGACAAACTAGATTTTAAAATAAAGATTGTAGCAAGGGATGAAGAAGGGCATTATATCATAACTAAGGGGTCTATCTACCAAGAAGGCCTAACAATTGTAAATATATATGCTCCAAATGTGAAAGCACCCAAATATAAAAATCAATTAATCACAAACATAAAGAAACTCACTGATAATAATACCATAATAGTAGGGGACTTCAACATCCCACTTACAACAATGGACAGACCATCTAAGCAGAAAATCAACAAGGAAACAATGGTTTTGAATGACAAACTGGACTGGGTGGAATTAACGGATACATTCAGAACATTTCATCCTAAAGCAGTAGAATAACCATTCTTCTCAAGTGCACATAGAACATTCTCAAGAACAGATCACACTGTGACACAAGTCAGCCCTCAACAAGAACAAAAAGATTGACATCATACCTTGTGTATTTTCAGACCACAACACTATGTAACTCAAAATCAACCACAAGAAAAAATTTGGCAATACCGCAAATACTTGGAGATTAAAGAACACCCTACTATAGAATGAATGGGTAAACCAAGAAATTAAAGAGTACATGGAAGCCAATGGAAATGAAAACACCACAGCCCAAAACCTCTGTGATGCAGCAAAGGTGGTCATAAGAGGGAAGTATATAGCAGGCCTTCCTAAAGAAGAAAGAAAGGTCTCAAATACACAACCTAACCTTACACCTTAAAGAGCTAGAAAAAGAACAGCAAATAAAGCCCAAAACCAGCAGAAGAAGGGCAATAATAAAGATTAGAGCAGAAATCAATAGGAGCTACTTCTTTGAAAGCATTAACAAAATTGATAAACCCCTAGCCAGATTGATCAAAAAGGAAAAGGAAAGGACCCAAATAAATAAAATCACAAATGAATTGGAGAGATCACAAATAACGCCACAGAAATACAAACAATAATAAGAGAATATTATGAGCAATTATATGCCAACAATTTGCACAATCTGGAAGAGATGGCCAAACTACCAAAATTGAAACAGGAAGAAATAGAAAATTTGAAAAGACCCATTTCCAGTAAAGAAATTGAATCAGTAATCAAAAATCTCCCAAAAAACGAGTCTAGTGCCAGATGGCTTTCAAGGGGAATTCTATCAAACATTTAAGAATAGATAAAACCTATTCTTTTGAAGATGTTCCCAAAAAATAGAAATGGAAGGAAAGCTTCCTAACTTATTCTACAAGGCCAGCATTACCTTGATTCCAAAACCAGACAAAGACCTGACTAGAAGAATTACAGACCAATTTCCCTGATGAACATGGATGAAAAAGTTTTCAACAAGATATGAGCCAACTGGATTGAACATACATTAAAAGAATTATTCACCATTATCAAGTGTGATTTATTCCTGGAATGTAGGGCTGATTCAATATCCAAAAATCAATGTGATACATCACATTGATAAAAGAAAGTATAAGAACTACATGGTCCTCTCAATAGATGCAGAGAAAACGTTTGACAAAATACAGCATCCTTTCTTGATAAAAACCTTCAAGAACGTAGGGATAGAAGGATCATACCTCAAGATCATAAAAGCCATATATGAAAGACAGACTGCTAATATCATCCTCAATGGGGAAAAACTGAGAGTTCTCCCCTAAGGTCAAGGAACATGACAGGGATGTCCACTCTCACCACTATTATTCAACATAGTGTTGGAAGTCCTAGCCTCAGAACTCAGGCAACACAAAGAAATAAAATGCATCCAAATCTGCAAGGAGGAAGTCAAATTTTCACTCTTCACAGATGACATGATACTCTATGTGGAAAACCCAAAACATTCCACCAAAACACTGCTAGAATTCAGCAAAGTTGCAGGATACAAAATCAATGCACAGAAGTCAGTTGCATTTCTATATACAAATAATGAAGCAGCAGAAAGAGAAATCAAGGAATCAATCCCATTTACAATTACACCAAAAATCATTAAATATCTAGGAATAAATCTAACCAAAGAGGTGAAAAAATATATACACTGAAAGCCATAGAAAGTTTATGAAAGAAATTGAAGACACAAAAAAATGGAAAAACATTCCATGCTCATGGATTGGAAGAACAAATACTGTTAAAATGTCGATACTACCCAAAGCAATCTACATATTCAATGAGATCCCTATCAAAGTAACACCAGCATTCTTCACAGAGCTAGAACAACTAATCCTAAAATTTGTATGGAACCAGAAAAGATCCCAAATAGCCAAAGCACTCTTGAAAAAGAAAACCAAAGCAGGAGGCATCACAATCCCAGACTTCAAGCTATACTACATAGCTGTAATCATCAAGACAGTATGGTACTGGCACAAGAGCAGACACTCAGATCAATGGAACAGAATAGAGAACCGTAAATGGACCCACAAATGTATGGCCAACTAGGGGCTCCTAGTTCCTATCCAGGAGCATGGAATATTTTTCCACTTTTTGGTGTCATCTTCAATTTCATTCATAAGCTTTCTATAGTTTTCAGTGTATAGATTTTTCACCTCTTTGGTTAGATTTATTCTTAGATGTTTTACGGTTTTTTGTGCAACTGTAAATGGGATCGATTCCTTGATTTCTCTTTCTGTCACTTCATTGTTGGTGTATAGGAATGCAACCAATTTCTGTGCGTTGATTTTATATCCTGACACTTTGCTGAATTCATGAATCAGTTCTAGCAGTTTTTTTGTGGAATCTTTTGGGTTTTCCATATAGAGTATCATGTCATCTGCGAAGATTGAAAGTGACCTCCTCCTGGCCGATTTGGATGCATTTTATTTCTTTGTGTTGTCTGATTGCAGAGCCTAAGACTTCAAATGCTGTGTTGAATGACAGTGGCGAGAGTGGACATCCCTTTCTTGTTCCTGCCCTGAGGGGGAAAGCTCTCAGTTTTTCCCCATTGAGGATGATATTAGCATTCGGTCGTTCATATATGGCTTTTATGATCTCGAGGTATGATCCTTCTATCCCTACTTTCTTGAGGGTTTTTATCAAAAACGGATGCTGTATTTTGTCAAATGTTTTCTCTGCATCTATTGAGAGGATCATATGGTTCTTGTCCTTTCTTTTACCGATGTGATGAATCACGTTAATTATTTTGCGGATGTTGAACCAGCCCTGCATCCCAGGTATAAATCCCACTTGGATGTGGTGAATAATTTTTTTAATGTATTGTTGGATCCGGTTGGCCAATATCTTGTTGAGGATTTTTGCATCCATGTTCATCAGGGAAATTGGTCTATAGTTCTCCTTTTTAGTGGGGTCTCTGTCTGGTTTTGGAATCAAGGTAATGCTGGCTTCAGAGAAAGAGTTTGGAAGTTTTCCTTCCATTTCTATTTTTTGGAACAGTTTCCAGAGAATAGGTGTTAACTCTTCCTTAAATGTTTGGTAGAATTCCCCTGAAAAGCCATCTGGCCCTGGACTCTTGTTTTTTGGCAGATTTTTGATTACTAATTCGATTTCCTTACTGGTTATAGGGTCTGTTCAAATTTTCTATTTCTTCCTGTTTCAGTTTTGGTAGTGTATATGTTTCTAGGAATTTGTCCATTTCTTCCAGATTACCCATTTTATTGGCATATAATTGCTCATAATATTCTCTTATTGTTTTTATTTCTGCTGTGTTAGTTGTGATCTCTCCTCTTTCATTCTTGATTTCATTTATTTGGGTCCTTTCCTTTTTCTTCTTGATCAAACTGGATAGTGGTTTATCAATTTTGTTAATTCTTTCAAAGAACCAGCTTCTGGTTTCATTCATCTGTTCTACTGTTTTGTTTTGCTTTTTTTTTTTTTTTTTTGGTTTCAATAGCATTAATTTCTGCTCTAATCTTTATTATTTCCTGTCTTTTTCTGGTTTGGGGTTTTATTTGGTGTTCTTTTTCCAGCTCCTTAGGCGTAAGCTTAGGTTGTGTATCTGAGCTCTTTCTTCCTTCTTTAGGAAAGTCTGGATTGCTATATACTTTCCTCTTATGACTGCCTTTGCTGCGTCCCAGAGGTTTTGGGTTGTGGTGTTATCATTTTCATTGACTTCCATATACTTTTTAATTTCCTCTTTAACTGCTTGGTTAGCCCATTCATTCTTTTTTTTTAATGTTTTTTAAATTTTATTTATTTATTTTTGAGACAGAGAGAGACAGAGCATGAGCAGGGGAGGGGCAGAGAGAGAAGGAGATACAGAATCTGAAGCAGGCTTCAGGCTCCGAGCTTTCAGCACAGAGCCGGATGTGGGGCCCGAACCCACGGACTGAGATCATGACCTGAGCTGAAGTCAGATGCTCAACCGACTGAGCCACCCAGGCGCCCCACCCATTCATTCTTTAGTAGAATGTTCTTCAGTCTCCAAGTATTTGTTACCTTTCCAATTTTTTTCTTGTGGTTGATATCGAGTTTCATAGTGTTGTGGTCTGAAAATATGCATGGTATGATCTCGATCTTTTTGTACTTACTTAGGGCAGATTTGTGTCCCAGTATATGGCCTATTCTGGAGAATGTTCCATGTGCACTGGAGAAGAATGTATATCCTGCTGCTTTAGGATGGAATGTTCTGAATATATCTGTTAAGTCCATCTAGTCCAGTGTGTCATTCAAAGCCATTGTTTCCTTGTTGATTTTTTGATTAGATGATCTGTCCATTGCTGTGAGTGGGGTATTAAAGTCTCCTACTATTATGGTATTACTATCAATGAGTTTCTTTATGTTTGTGATTAATTGATTTATATATTTGGGCGCTCACACATTTGGTGCATAAATGTTTACAATTGTTAAGTCTTCGCGGTCTATTAGACCCCTTGATTATGATATAATGCCCTTCTGCATCTCTTGATACAGTCTTTATTTTAAAGTCTAGATTGTCTGATATTAGTATGGCTACTCCAGCTTTCTTTTGTTGACCATTAGCATGATAGATGGTTTTCCATCCCCTTATTTTCAATCTGAAGGTGTCTTTAGGTCTAAAGTGGGTCTCTTGGAAACAGCATATAGATGGATCTTGTTTTCTTATCCATTCTGTTACCCTATGTCTTTTGATTGGAGCATTGAGTCCATTGACATTTAGAGTGAGTATTGAAAGATAGGAATTTATTGCCATTATGATGCTTGTAGAGTTGGAGTTTCTGGTGATGTTCTCTGAATCGTTTGTTGCTTTTGGTATTTATGTATATATAAATATATGTATTTATATACATATAAATATACATATAAATTTATATACATATAAATATACATATAAATTTATATACATATAAATATACACACATATATATATATATATTTTTTTTTTTTTTTTCATCTTTTCTCCCCTCAGAAAGTCCCCCTTAAAATTTCTTGCAGGGTTGGTTTAGTGGTCACAAACTCCTTTAATTTTTGTTTGTCTGGGAAACTTTTTATCTCTCCTTCTATTTTGAATGATAGCCTTGCTGGATAAAGAATTCTTGGCTGCATATTTTTCTGATTCAACACACTGAATATGTCCCACCACTCCCTTCTGGCCTGCCAAGTTTCTGTGGATAGGTCTGCTGCAAACCTAATCTGTCTTCCCTTGTATGTTAGGGACTTTTTTCCCCTTGCTGCTTTCATGATTCCCTCCTTGCCTGAGTATTTTGTGAATTTGACTATGATATGCCTTGTGGATGGTTGGTTTTTGTTGAATCTAATGGGGGTCCTCTGTGCTTCCTGGATTTTGATGTTTGTGTCTTTCCCCAGGTTAGGAAAGTTTTGTCCACTATGATTTGCTCACATAACCCTTTTACCCCTATTTCTCTCTCTTCCTCTTCTGGGACCCCTATGATTCTGATGTTGTTCCTTTTTAATGAGTCACTGATTTCTCTAATTATTAGATCGTGCTCTTTTGCCTTAATCTTCCTCTTTTTTTCTGCTTCGTTATTCTCTATAAGTTTGTCCTCTATATCACTGATTCTCTGTTCTGCCTCGTCCATCCTTGCCGCCGCTGCATCCATCCGTGATTGCAGCTCAATTATAGCATTTTTAATTTCATTATGGCTATTTTTACTTCTTTTATCTCTACAGAAAGGGATTCTAATCTATTTTTGACTCCAGCTAGTATTCTTATTATCGTGATTCTAAATTCTGGTTCAGACACCTTGCTTGTATCTGTGTTGGTTAAATTCCTAGCTGTCGTTTCTTCGTGCTCTTTCTTTTGGGGTGAATTCCTTCGTTTTGTCATTTTGAAGGGAGAAAAGGAATTAATGAGGTAGAAGAATTGAAATAAAAAAATTAAAATAAAAAAATATTGAAATTAAAAATTAAACACACACACACACACACACACATACACACACACACAAATCAAATAGATGATGCTAGATCCTAGGTGTGTTTTGGTCTGGGTGTTGAAAGTGGTTTGACAGATTCAAGAAAAAAAAGGCGTAGGGGGAAGGAAATCGTTTGAGAATTTGAAAAAAATGAATACACTGAGGTAGACTAAAATGAGATGATGGGGGTAAAATAGAATTTGAAAACATATACACAAAAGTAAAGAATGTAGTAGAAAAAAATTAAAGAACAATATTTTTAATAAGAATTCAAAATAAATATGAATTTTTTTCATTTTCCATATTTAAGAAAAAAGAAAAGAAATGAAAAAGAAAAAAGATAAAATAAAAAAATAGTTTGAAAATTTGAAAAAGTGAATACACTGTAGTAGACTAAAAAAATGATGGAAGTAAAATAGAATTTGAAAAAACTTACATAACAGCAAAAAATATAGTAATAAAAATTAAATAAAAATATTTTTAATAGAAATTGAAAGTAAAAATGAAGTTTTTCTCTCTCTGCATTCAAGAAAAGGAAAAGAAATGAAAAAGAGGAAAAAAGAAAAAGAAAAAAAGGGAAATTGAGAATTTGAAAAGGTGAGTACACTGAAATAGAGTAAAATAAAATAATGGAAGTAAAGTAGAATTTGAAAAAATTTATACAAAAGTGAAAAGTATAGTAATAAAAATTAAAGAAATATTTTTTAATAAAAATTGAAAATAAAAATGAATTTTTTCTCTTTATTCAAGAAAAAGAAAAGAATTGTAAAAGAGAAAAAGGAAAAAAAAAAAGAAAGAAAATTGAATAGATGAACCTGCTAACAGATTGAAGTAGGACTGAAATTGCTTCGTTTTCCCCTAGAAGTCAGCCTATATAGCTCTTTATAGTCCATAAATTAAGCCGGCGGTGAGACTTGTGTTCTTGAGACGAAGTTGGCCCAGTTGGGTGGGGCTCAGTGTAACAGCTGCGCTCTCCACTAGGTGGTGCTGCTACCCTACTGGGGTGGATTGTTGCGGGGCTCGTAGGTGTGTATGCACATGCATGGGAGCAGTGAAAATGGCGCCACCCAGCTACCCAGTCTGTTCTCCCGGATCAGCAATTGTGTACCCATCCTCTGTCTTCAGCTCTCATCCACTCCCCGCTTCTTCACTTTCCATGACCAGGCCCCAGGCAGCACCTCTCTCCCAAGCCTTGTCTCAGATGTGGCTGTTTTCCCCGGCACCCTACTTCTGAAGGACTGCGGCTTTGACCTGTTCCACCCCTCTGCAGGAGGGTCTCACCAAGCAATGGCCAAATGAGCAATGGCCAAATATCAGCTGCACCCAGGTACACCTGCTGGACCCTGTTGTTGACGGTGCCCCAAGACTGTGGCCAGGTGCCAGCCCGTCCCAGAAAATGTTCGTGAGATAATGTAGCAGCAGCATCTCAGGGATTATGGAAAATCACAATACACGTCTGGCAACAGGCTTCACCCTTAACAACCTTGCCCCAGAGCCAGCAAATGTGGTCGCCTTCTGGGGTCTGCTGGGACCAGGTGGCTTCAACAGTCTCTACCAAATGTCCTTCCAGCAGTGGAACCGCTTTTCCCCATGTGGCCAGAGAACCTCCCAGACCCCACTCTGTTCCTGGGGACTCGCCCTTCCCACCAGAGCACTGCCAGTTGTCGAGCTGCAGAGCTGTAGCCTTTGCGCTCCCCATGTTTACAGTATTAATGGAATTTAAACCCTCTCCTTTCTCCCTTCTCCCTTTTTAGTTTAGTCCCTGTGGCTGTTTCCAATTTTCCACTTTCTCTCCAGCTGCTTTTGGGGAGGGGTGATTTTCCCATATTCTCCTCCCCTCCCCAGTCTCTGTCCTCTCTCCGCGCAAAAGCGGTTCCCTACCTTTCGGAGCTTCTTGCTCCCCAAGTTCAGCTCTCCACGCCGTGTACCTGCTGAATTCTGTGGTTCAGGTTGTGCAGATTGTTGTGTTAATCCTCCAATCAGTTTTCTAGGTGTGTAGGATGGTTCAGTGTTGGTCTGGTTGTATTTTATGGACGTGAGACACACAGAAAGCTTCCATGCTATTCTGCAATCTTGGCTCCTCCCCCAAGATAATTTTAAATAGGGGCATCTGGGTGGCTCAGTTGGTTAAGTGTCTGACTCTTGGTTTTGGCTCAGGTCATCATCTCGTGGTCTCGTGCGTTCAAGTCACATGCCAGACTGCACTGTCAGTGCAGAGCCTGCTTGGGATTCTCTGTCTCCCTCTCTCTGCATCCCTCCATTTGCACTGTCTTTGTCTTTCTCAAATAAATAAACCTTAAAAAACAACAAAATTTGGGCCCAGGGAACTTAAATGGCTTGCAAGTTCACACTATTTAAGAGTGAAGCTGGTGAATCAGTCAGGCTCCCAGTAGGAAATGGATGGCACATTCAAGGTGGGTGATATGAAGGAATTATTTACAAAGAGAGGAATTGTCCTGTCTAAGATCTAAAGAAACCAGAAGGGGCAGGAGAGGCAGCAGTTACCAGACCCTGGAGCCAGAGGGCACCATGTAGAGGGGCAGCTTGACAAGGCTGTGACCTGGGGCAAAAGGGTTCTCCTGGCCTCAGGGACCTTGTAGGAAGGAGCTGAGCAATAAACACCCTCCCACCTCCTGATTATGCTCTCTGCTGTCCAAACTCAGCAGGAAGCCCACATAGGTCAGCCTTCCATCTGCAGGGTCCAATGAATCCAGCACAGCCAGAGAGGCTAAAACTAGATGTCCTGGATTTAGTCTCTTTTCACAAAGCCAAAGACTCTGGAAAGAGCACTGTACATATGCCAGTCTCTGGAAAGTGACACACACAGTGCCCATCCTAGCCCTTCCACTACTGGCTGTGTACCTTGGGGAGAGGTTAGATTTAACCTCATCTCTTTATCTATGTGTTAGGAATGGTACAAGTATTGGACTCTGACATTGTGCTGAAGACTGGGGAGAAGATGATACCTGAAAAGCAGTTGGCCCAGTGCCAGGTCAGTGCCCAGCAAACTGGATGTTCTGATTGTTGATCTCATCTTCACCTCACAGAACCTATAATGCAGTCATTGGCAGTTCTTCCGGTTTGGTCTCCTCTCAGCTGGGTGCTACACATTTGCTATGAAATGCTTTTAGAGCTTTGAAAAAAGTAACTGTAGACTTTGTGCTACAAACTATTACTTGGGCAAATTTAATGGATTTGAAAGCTGTATCATAACTTCCTCTATATACATCTAAAGACTTCAGGCTTGTCAAGTGGAATGGATGGATTGAAACCACACTGAAATGAAATACAGGTAAAAATAAGGAATGGAACTGAGCACTACTGAATTCTGTAACGAGTTCTAGCTTGATGGCACTGTTACACCAAGAGAAGGCTCTTCCTTAGCCAATCCCCAACCATACCACACTTGAGCCCCAACTTCACATCTCTCAGCTCTCAAGGTCTGTGCATGAGTCGTCAACTGCATGGGACTGACATTCCTTCAGATGCTCACCTAACCGCATAGCTTGCTGCCTGGCCAGGCCAGTTTAGGTATCCAAGAATTTAGAGAATAAATGGATTAGAAAGAGATCATGAGAGAGGGAGAGGAGGCCCGAGAAGAGTGGGATGTGATGAACATGTGGCATAGAGAGGTAAGGAGGATGGCATGAGGTGGGGGATGGGAGTGGACAGAGGAGGTTGGAGGAAGGAATGGGTTGGGGGCTTCTTCTGTGATGATACAGCAGATGGGTCCACAATGAGGGGAAGGTTTGAATGGGTAAAGATGAGAGAAAGAGAGAGAGAGAGAGAAATAAGGCATATGGCTTTGGCTGATAACACCTTTTCAGGAGCTTCTGCTTCTGAATTCCCAACCCTTAAATCCTTCACTGGCACAGGAAGGGATTTGAGACCAGTGTACAACCATCAGAAGGATGCCAACTCCACATTCTGCACACATTCCGCTGCTATTCTGTGGTCCTGTGATATCTATGTGCACTGGCTACAGTGGTGACAGTGACGGGCTCACTCTCATGCACTGTGCCACCTGCACAGCACTGCTTACTATCCACCCAGGGCTTTCCTTGCTTTTAATTTTCACAATAATCCTGTGAAATACCATCATTACTCTCATTTTCTTTATTTAAATAAAATCTTTCATGTGAATATAACACACATACACAAAAGTGCCCACCATGTAAACACACCATGTGAGGTATAATACATTATCATAAGGTGAATGTCTGCATAACTTCCTCCCATGTCATGAGATTGAACACTGCCAGCCCTCAGAAGTCCTCCAATCACAAACCTCTCCCTAACTGCATACACAATCCTCTATTTTCTAGATAAATAAACTGTGACTCAGAAATGCGATTGCTTGGGATCACACCACCTGGACCCAAAAGGAAACTTGTCATCTCCTTTACACCTCAAGCACTTTCCAGCCAACCTGCTGCTTCTAGAAACAAGACTAGGCTGTGCCTTTCCATGTGCCACTCAAGGTGTCAGCTTCACACCTGGACAAAAAGCAACTCAAGTGTCCAATGATCTGGAGGAGCCCCTCACCTGAAGCCTAGATGGTGAGAAATCAGTTAGCTCCACGGCTCAAAGCAACAAGTGGCTATTTTCGTGGCAGGCTGAGAAGTAGAGGTAGGAGCTGGTCCAGGCACAGTGGGGTTGAAGGAGGCAGGCTTGTTTGTGTCTATCTCTTGTGGCTCCGGTGCTCCAACAAGTATTCCTACAGAACATAAAACAAGACGATGGTGAAAAGCTTTGCTCAGGCCTTCCTGAATCACTTTTTTAAATAGCTGACTAATACACACTTCTTCCCACCATACACCCCAGCTGTGTAGATCTAAAGTATTCTTCTCTGCAAGATCCCTGAAGAGGCAAGAACATGGTCCTGTGTGGAACTCTGTTCTTCTCCGTTCCAGTGACTGTGGTTATTCCTTGCACTTGGGTCAGGATGAAGTTGAACTACAGTTCAGGCTCATGAAGAAGAGGCAAAGGGAAACCAGATCATCACTGTCAGAGCTTTCCAGCACAGGGATCTTTCACATATCACTCTCTGTCACTGATGGAGCCTGGACAGCCTTTATACAATCTCTCATAAAGGCCCTTCATCAACACAGTCTCAAGGGCCACCAAGCACAAAAAAATCCTACTGTTGGTGTAACAGCAGCCTTACCTATGTCTGCATGATGGTGAAAAATATTTGGGGAAGAAGTTAACAATGTACCTGTAGCACAATGGATAACTGGACTGGACATTTCCCTGTGCCCTTGGTCTCAAGCCTGCTACTTGCCACACTGAGCTTTGAGTCTGAAAGCCCAGAGAATCACAGAAAGTAGAGGGGCTGGGTCTGCTATTCAGCTCTTCCCCTTACAGCTTACTTTTCTGAGACTCATTTTTTGCATCAGGAGGATGGGGATTCCTAAGATTCTTCTTCATGAGGTGGTTGTGAGAACAGATGAGATCAAGTATGTGAATGTGGTTGAAGACTGTAAGATGGAGAGATTAGGAATCCCAATCAGTGCCAGCACTTCTTGCCACATGGCTGGTGGGGCTGTTCTGCCTGCATCCCCTTCCTGTGGGTGGGCTTATCACTGTGATTTTCAAAGGAGTCTGACCCTGGGAGTCCCTCCCTTCTCCATTCCCCCCACCTGATGCTGGTCAGTTCTCACCAGCTTCAGCCAAGCACCTCTCACCTCGACCCTGACCATCCAAGGACTCAGACATTTCCACTGTGGATGCATTACACAAAACACTTTGCAGGGCAGGGCTGCACAGCATATCCACTGTGCCATGTACATTTATTTCTCTTTACAGAACAACCTAGTGACTCTTTCCTTCCACAGACCACACCTAGAAATTCCCTTCCTCCCCATCCCACAGCTATATATGTGTGTCTGTGTATACATATATACGTATATGCACATATACACATGTATATACACAAATACTTTGTATAAATGTATACACACACACAGACACACACACACTACACTTAACACAAAATAGTGGAAGCATTTCTTTTAAAATCAGGAAGACGCCTGGGTGGCTCAGTTGGAGCCAAAAAGAAGCCATTACAATGAGTAAGTAAAAGTATTAGACAAAAAGAAAGATAGGTTCAATGGAGAAGATTTTTGGAGAAACTAACTTCACTGTCAACAGTAAGATTGGAAATGATACACTGGAGCACTAAATGAGTGCTAAAGTGAAAACTAAACAAAATAAAGAGCCCCTGAAAACACTATGAGTGAATTCCCAAGTTTAAATAAATGTTGGGTACTACTTTGTTCCACTCCTTAAAGGAACAAAATTCAGGCTGGCCAGGGACTTCCTACTACTTTTCACTCCTATTAATATGATACTTTGTGTTGTCTTTTTCTTGTGGACAATCTTGTCAGAGATTTGCTTTAGTCTTTCAAAGCACCAGCTTTCAGTATTGATCCTTTGTTACATTGCTTATCTTTTTAATATTCCTTCCTTCCACTTTATTTATACTTACTTTGTTGTTCTTATTCCATCTTCTCTATATGTTTGGTTCACATATTTTCAGCTTCTTCCTTTCTGATAATTCAACCCCACATTTCTGTGGAAAAATTACTTCAGTTAGTTGCATAATACAAGGTCTGGCAAGTAGCATATCATCCTTTAAAGTATTTTCTAATTTCCGGTATGATTTTTTGACCTTTCAGTTATTTAAAACAATGTCAATGCTCTCAATGTATGAGTATTTACATTATCTTTTTGTTACTGACCTCTAACAATTGCACATGGTCAGAAAATGTGCTCATTTTGAAATTGGTTCTTTGAAACTTAAGACTTGATTTATGGCCTAATACATGGTTAATTGTAGGAAATGTTCTGTGCACATTTAAAGAATGTATTTTGTTCAGTCAACATTCCATATACTCTTATATTAAGTTTATTGTCTTGTTCAAATCTTTTATATGCTTAGTACTTTTTATGACATGATTTATTGATTACTGAAAGAGATGTATGAAAATCTCCCCTTATAATAATGACCTATTTCTGATTTTCAAAAATTATTCACACTACTTGTATTTTAGAGTTGTACTTTTTTTCCCCCCTTTTCTTTTTCCTTTCTTTTTTTTTTTTTTTTTTTTTTTGGATATGTCTTGTCCGTGTATCTTTTTTCTCCCACTGTTTTATTTTCACTCTTTGTGTGTCCTTATGTTTTTAGAATGGCTCTTGAAAACAATTTATAGCTGAATTTTTAAAATCCACTCCAATAATCATTGCCTCGACTGGTGAGTTTAATCCATTTATATTGATTGTGATTACTGATGTAATTGGATTAACTTCTACTATCTTATTTTATATAGATTTCCTTTTTTCCCTTATTTTTTTCATGCCTTCATTGGTAGAGTCCTCTACCTCTTTTATTAGTATAGAAATTATTGTTTTTAATCTTTTGGTGGTTTATCTAGAAATTTTAACATCATGTTTAATTTAAAAGTTTGAGTTACTTTGGTAAGCAACATAATAACTTAAAACACTTTAACTCTGGGGCACCTGGATGGCTCAGTCGGTTAAGCTTCCTACTTCAGCTCTGGACATGACCTCACTGTTTGTGAGTTCGAGCCTGGCATCAGGCCCTGTGCTGACAGCTGGGAGCCTGGAGCCTGCTTCAGATCCTCCCTCCCTCTCTCTCAGCCCCTCCACTGCTTGCACTCTCTCTCTCAAAAATAAGTAAAAATTAAAAAAAAAATTTTTTTAAAAACAAAAGAACATTTTAACTCTAATTCTAGTTACCCCATTCCTGAGTTGCTGTTCGTGTCCTGGGTTTTAGTTCTTTTCTAACCAAATTAAATATGGCTATTTTATAAGTTGCTATAGTCACATTTACCATTTTCTTTGGTGTCATCTCACCTCTTCAACTTCCGGAGAGCGTTTTGCTTCTTCCTAAAGTACATCCTTTAGAAATTCCCCTAAATGTAGTTTATTGGTAGTAAATATTTAGTTTCTCTGAAATGTCTTTATCTTGCCACTGTTCTTGAAAGATATTTTGAGGAGTAGGAAAATTCTACTTTGACAGTCATTGTTCTTTAGTACATTGAAAATATTCCACCATTTAATGGACCAGTTGTTGTTGAAAGTCATTTTTGATCTATGTTGCTGCTTTGAAATTAATCTGTCTTATCTCTGGCTGCTTTTAAGTTTCTACTCCGTCTTTGTTGTTCTTTCATTTTCTATATGATGTTTTTATATCTTTGTTTTATCTTTCTGTTAATTCATTCGGGTTCTTGAACTAGGGATTCATATTTTTCATCAGTTCTCAAGAATTTATTCTCAATCCTTATCATTTTTTCACACATTATATCTGCCCTATTCCCTCCTTCTGGAACCCATTTAACATGTATATTAGATCTCCTTATGCTTTTTCCTTCATTTATTACATCTTTTAGATTTTTGTTTCTTTATAGGCATTCTGTATAATTTCTATAACCAATTTTCTTCTAAACCATATCCATTGAATTTCTAATTCAATATTTTCACTTCTATGAAGTTACTTTTCAAAACTTACTAGCCGTTTTTTCTACCTTTTGTTTCTTCATTAGATTTCTAATGACCTTGTTTCTTTAAACCTATTGAACGTACTTTATGTTGTAATTCGGTATCTCAATTGTGAGTCAATTTCTGCTCTCACTTATAGCTTTGTGTATGTATGTTCACTGTGAACTCATGTTGCTCTGCACCTTATCTGAGTAAACTTCTAAGGTCTGGGATGCTTCTTCGATCAGGCACCTAAGGGTAACCAGTCTGGGACTCATTTCAACCAGATTCTCTGCTTAACTATTTTGACTGCCAACAAATTCAAGTCCCATGTCCATGTAAATGTGGACAGGTAGTTAGGAATTCCAGGAGAGATTTCCTTCCCAGAGTCAAAGCTGAGACAGGCATTCCCACTTTCTCCCTCTGCAGAATAGGGCTTTCCCTAATTCTATCACACACACTGTCCTTCAGGAGTCCTAACTTTATGCAGGGATCACTGGTTCAATCTACCATCTTGATCGTTTCAAGTCTTTGCCTTCTGCCCCATATGCCTACCTTGGCTACTAGTGATTGGCAGGTACCTGAGGGGAAACACTGGGCTCCAGTCCTCAATTACCCTTTTGATTTTATATTTATCATCATTTCGGGCCTCCAAGGAATTTTTTTACTTTGCCATTTGCTCAGGGGTGTGTGTGTGTGTGTGTGTGTGTGTGTGTGTGTGTGTGTGTGTATGTGTGTGTGTGTGTGTGTGTATCCTCAACATTCTTAGCAGTACTGCACTTGGAGGATAAGTGTAGCATACCACGCTGCTGGAAACAAAAATTTTCTATTTAACTTTATGTACTTTAGAAGTATTTCTTCTCTTATTCCCATAGAATTTGGATGTTGGTAGAGAAGGAAAATGCACGGCCTTGAGCCACAAGTATAATATGGTTAAAAATCTCGTATTGACTTTGTCCCCATTATCTCCCTTTGTGTAGATTACTTCCAGTCATATAAGTAATAGTGGCTTAGTTTAGCCAGCCTCTCAGGTCTCCCCGAGGCTGTTTCTTTTCCAATCTGTAAACTGGCAATGATTGTAAGACCCGTCTCAAAGTGCTTACAAGGATTAAATCATACATGTAAAAATGTAGATCAGTGTCCAGTACTTAAAACAGTTAACAAATATTAGCTATGATTATTTTCAAAAACTTCTTTCTCTAATATTGCCTGGTTATTTGAAGTCCAGATACGCTTTAGAATTTTTTTTCAATTTCTAAAAAGAATTCTTTTAGAATTTTGACTGAAATTAATTTTGGTTGAAATATAGGAAGTAATTTGGGGAGATCTGACATCTCAACAAAATCAAGTCCCTTCATCCAGAAACATGGTATATCATTAAGTCTTCTTTGATATTCCTCAGCAAACATTTGGCAGTCCCTCATTTAGGTTCTGAACATTTCTATCATGTTTGTTTCATATTTTATAAAAGTTAATTAAATTATTAAATGCATTATTATAAGTAAAAACAATTTCTAATTATTTATTGCTGGAATATATAAAAGCTTTTGCTTTTAATATGTTTATTTTACAACTGGGTATCTTGATGAAGTTTTGTAAGAATCTTACCATTTTCCGGATAATCACATTTATCTGCAAATGATTGTTTTTTTCCTTTCCCAAAGTTACACTTCCTCACTGGACTCCTTAATTTTATTCCTAACCTTAAGCATGTATGTAGTGCTTCATAAATTTGTTGTTGATTTCATATTCCTTTAAGCATATATCAGGGATAGGAGTTGAATTATAACCTTTTAGGCATTTATTAAGACGGTGTGACTTTCCCCCTTTATTATAAAAATACACTAAAATATATTATTCTTACCAGAAAGCCAACTTTGTATTTCTTTTTTTTATAGTCAATATTTTACTTTATTTTTTTTAATATGAAATTTATTGTCAAATTGGTTTCCATACAACACCCAGTGCTCATCCCAATAGGTGCCCTCCTCAATACCCATCACCCACCCACCCCTCCCTCCACCCCCCCCCATAAACCCTCAGTTTGTTCTCAGTTTTTAGAAATCTCTTATGTTTTGGTTCCCTCCCTCTCTAACCATTTTTTTTCCCTCCCCTCCCTCATGGTAGAACACCATTAAGTTAAGTTTCTCAGGATCCACATATGAGTGAAAACATATGGAGTCTGTCCTTCTCTGTATGACTTATTTCACTTAGCATAACACTCTCCATTTCCATCCACGTTGCTACAAAAGGTCATATTTCATTCTTTCTCATTGCCATGTAGTATTCCATTGTGTATATAAACCACAATTTCCAACTTTGTATTTCTAGAATGCATGCTAGCCTACTTGGTCATGGATTGTTCTGGTGATACATGGTTGGTATTGACTTGTTCATAATTCTTTAGACTTTTTAATCTGTTAAATTCTTTCCTACTTCCTTTGACAATTTTTGCTACTGGGTTCATGCTAACTGTATAAAATGAATTAGGATGCTTTTTCTACATTCTGGGACAGTTTAAACAGCTTTAAATATTTTCACCTTAAAATGTCAAAACAATTCTCCTGTAAAACACCTGGACTTGATGTCATTTTTAAAAAGAATTCTGGGATGCCTGGGTGGCTCAGTCGGTTAAGTGTCCGACTCTTGATTTTGGCTCAGATCATGATCTCATGCTTGTGAGATAAAGTTCTGTGTAGAATTCTGCACTGACAGCACAGAACCTGCTTGGGGTTCTCTCTCTCCCTCTCTCTCTGCGCCTCCCCTGCTCCCCACATGCATGCACACACTCTGTCTCAAAATAAATAAACTTAAAAAGAATTCTTCCGTAATTTTATCAAAGACTTCAATAATTTTCTATTGCATATTTCTTAATTTTTTTAGTATTTTTGAGAGAGAGAGAGACAAGAGTGTGAGTGGGGGAGGGTCAGAGAGAGAAGGAGACACAGAATCTGAAGCAGACTCCAGGCTCCAAGCTGTCAGCACAGAGCCCGATGTGGGGCTCAATTCACAAACCGTGAGATCATGACCTGAGCCGAAGTTGACACTTAACGAACTGAGATACCCAGATGTCCCATATTGCATATTTCTTGATATGATTTTTATAAATTGTTTTCTAGAAAATAGTTTATTTCATCCAGATTTTCAAATTTATCAGAACAGGGTAATAAAGAATTTATAACATTAAAAAAACACTTTTACTTATCCTAATAAATATTTTTATTCTTTACAAGTTCCTAGCTTCTATTTTTTTGCTATGACTATGTATTTTCTTTTTATTCTTCAGTGTTTTGAGAATATTGATCCTGCCTTTAATAGTAGTTACCCTGACATTTTTGACAAACATGCCTTTATCCTTCTTTTCTCTGTCAAAGTTAATTTTGATATGGAACATTCTGACTCTATTTCTCATGAAAATATGGAAGACTTTACTCACTAGCTCTTCCATCTGTGCTTCAATCTCTGGGCTCCATTAATTCTCAGTTTTTAACATCAGTTAATATAGTTTATCCAAATATCACTAAATTATTGCTTTTCCCATTTTTTATCCTTTTGAAAAATTTAACACTTCACCCCATTTTACAAATTTACAATAATTAATTACATTTATTTATGCTTATGTGATTTTAGTTTCACTAGTCTTGTGGTATGAGGTGGATTTAATAAATCCAAGTTCCCTTCATGTCTAAGTTGGTTGGAATGATCTAAGTAAGCAGCTTCTTGTCTCAAGACATGGTATCCTTTCTAAACACTTACATATCTGAAAATGTCTTTCTTCCATTGTCTTCATCTGTGAAAGCATCTTCACTAGGTATAAATTCTTTAAGTAAAACTTTTCCTCTCCAAAACATGAGAGGGTAGTTTCCTATCAACTTCTGGCATTGCATGAGGCTAACTTGGTTTTTCTTCTCTTGCAGGTAACTGGCTTTTGTTTGTTCTTGCCTTTATCCTCATAATACTTAGAATTAAATTACAGTTCATTTTTAAATTATAGGATGCATCTAATTATAGAATGCTTTTCTCATTGATTTTTCTGGAACACGATGTGCTCTTTCAATCCATACATGCAGATCTTTCTTTGGTGCCCCAAAATCTTTGTTCAACTATATCTCTGAGCAGTACTTTTGCTCTATCTGTTCTGTTCTTTTCTTCAGAAACATCAAATACGCCAGGCTCAAGTGCCAACCTTTGCTCTTCCATCGGCTGTCCACTCTCTCGTTGGTACCATCTCAAGGGACTTGTGAGAGCTACTCTTTTTTCTCGTGACACTGATTCTATCTTTTGCCATATCAGTGATGGTATATTTTTGTGTCTGCTGTGCATTTCTCCTTCTGCATTCTTTAGTTCCTTAAAGTGTCACTATACTCAACCTGTTCTCTCTTTATGGCTTTCTGTTTCTGCTTCACAAACAGCACATTTTGTATACTCATCTGAAGAGGCCCAAGTGTTTCCTGAAAATTTCTCCATTTCTGGAAATGAGAATATATACTGATACAGCATAATTTAGGACAATGCTCCTTTTCTGTGTTTCTCAGTATTCTGTCCCAACTCCCACCATCTCCATCCACCTCACCCAGACCTGTGGCTACTTCACCCATCTTGGGTTATATAGCAAGAGATATCCCTGGGTGTTGGGAGACTAAGATATTTTTATGTTTTTTTTTTTTTTTTTTTTTTTTAAACCCATCTATGGTACATATATAGTTTGGTGATGATTAAATTATTTTGGAAAAAATAATAGAAAAAATTCTTTACTCTGTGAACAGCACAATAAAAAATCAGTTTTTGTGAATCTAGGATATACACAAAAGTTATAGTATGAGGATGGCAGTTAAAACATATACTTTTGGGGTGCCTGGGTGGCTCAGGTGGTTAAGCTTCCGACTTCGGCTCAAGGTCATGATCTTACGGTTTGTGGGTTCCAGCCCCACGTTGGGCTCTGTGCTGAGGCTCGGAGCCTGGAGCCTGCTTCTTATTCTGTGTCTGTCTCCCTCTCTCTCTCTACCCCTTGCCTCCATTCATGCTCTCTCTCTCTCTCTCTCTCTCTCTCAAAAATAAACATTAAAAAGATTTTTTTTAACTTATATACTTTTGCTTCTGAAAGGGGAAATTGTTGATATTTTGAGAAAGAATGACAACATGATCTAATCCTCTTTCCCACATAAACACCAATTTTATTCTAAATAATCACATAATTTAAAAACTTTTCCTAAAACACTCTTACAAAAAGTAACCCCAGTATCACTAATTCTGGAAATTCCATTTTGTACATTAGTAAGTACTACCTCAACTGAACTGAAACAGTCCAAAAATTCCATAGCTTCTATAGATTCAACTTAAAAGTCAAAAAAAATTATATTTTTCATGATAAAGGATGCTACTGATAACTTTACTTGGTAGACTTTTTTAGTTACTTTGGTGATTTTTACAATCTTACAAATAAGCAACACATATATAATTTATATAAAATAATATTAAGCTATTCTAATGGCTTGCACTGGAGGCCAAGGAGTTGCATTTTGTTAAACCCAAATTGAACAGAGTTGAATTTAAGTTAATACAGAGAAAGGCATGCTCTGGATGTGTTGTCCTTTGCATTTCTTGAAGCATCAGATGAATTGTAAAAAGTTCAAAGAGCTTCTTATTACTCCTGGAAGAGAATGAATACATTAACTTAATTGCACACACTTAGGAAGTTTATCTGGAATGGCAATGAGCAATCATTTACTTGTAAATGTGGGCAAATGGCACCTGGTTTTCAACATAGTGCAGAAAATATGTAACTAAAGGATTAATATGTCAAGACAAACAAAAAGGGGTTTTAGGAGAGAAGGCTAAAGTGGAAAACTATTCAAGGAAAAAAAGAATATGCTCTATGATCCTGAAAACTGAACCCTATTCACCATTAAAATGCTTGAGAATATTTTTTTCCTCACAGTTAGAAAAATTAAAATACTTGATCATCTTATTTTAAGTAAGTAGCAGAACATTGGGTTACCTTTTGACTTAGGTCAAAAATACCTTTTCAACCAACCTACCTGTAATTATCAGTCAGTAATTTCATTTTCAATCAGAATAATATCTGAAACATTTTTCTTATTTCCTTGTCTATATATATTTGCCTCCTGAAAGAAATTATCAAATAACCTATATAACCACCTGCTAAATACAAAACGATTCACATCTTTGTGGTTTTAAAGATTTACTTCAAGACCTGCTTGAGCGTCAGCTATTCCCAGCCCTCCATTTAGAGATTTGTTCTAGCTCTTTCTCTCAGTCTGAAATGAACGTAAGCTATAAAACACATCGAGAATAGTAAAATGCTTTGGCTCAAGGATATACTTGCACTTTGGGAATACATAAACATAAACCCGTGAATTAAGAGCCAAGACCAAATTAAACCCAAGTAATGTTACTGCAGCTTCAAGGCACTACAGGTAAACTACAACATGTCTTCCTGAGAATTTACTGATTACAAATCAAGATAACCATGGTACCGTCAGTCTGCAAATAAAGGAAGAAAATTAATTGATAAGTTTACCTGACATTTGTCCCAAACTAATAATGTATGAGGTTTTATTTTGACAATTAATAACTTACTGTGGTGTGGTACAGTGTACTAAGCACCAAGCAGAACATGTGGACCTACTAGCACACATCTACAGATAATTTTAAGATGTATTATATTTACTATTCAAGTACACCGAGGCCAGATAAAATACCTAGGTTCATTACCATGCAAATCACAAAGGAGAGGAAAGGAATGGGGCAGTGGAGCTGAACCAAAATCAAAATTTTACCATTATAAACATGGGATGAGACAGGTGTTTAATTTGCCTCAAAAGAAACAACAGAAAATACCTCAAGATTAGGAAAATAAAGCTTAAAATCTATGTCCTTTATTTATAATTTAGTAACTGGTTATATCGAAGTTTGCATCAGGGGAAAGAAGACGAAATGCAAAAGCCCTTAATTCTCACAATAAAATCCAAATTAGTGGCGTAACAAGCCCATAATTCTGCTTCATTCTAATTCCCTAAATTCGTTTCAATACATCAATAAGGATTTGCATATATACTTTTATTGCCTTTTTTATTTTCACCTGTGGTATTACAGAGTATCCGTGTGCAGTAAGTCACTCTGATACTACCACTTGCTAAAACTACCATACTTGCTAAAAACTGCTCTTATTTTTACATACCCTGTGGTACTTAAAGTTTGTTTAGCAGAAATGAACTATGGAAACAAGATGTTTCTAGATGGATACTCCAATTCTCATCTGTTACTATGTATCTTAGACATGCATTAATATTTTATGATTCTCAAGTTTCTACATCACAATAATACGTCTTTCAATACAAAATTTTAGAAATAAAAAAAATCTTACTTGATTTTGGAAAGTTTCTGCAGAATAATACTGAGCTTTTCTAGTATTTGAAGATCAAGCTTAGGGGCTCGAAGCAGCACTGAGCAAGTACGAAAAAATAAAGTGTTGCTACAGGCTTCCAGGAAAGGCTGCAAAGATTCTGCAAAACAAATTACCAGTGCTTTACTGTTAGGGAGTAGATAAAAAGAAAATTAAAAACAAAATAAACCTGAAGTATATGGGGGTATTCATAAATATTGGTTTGGATTTTCATTCTTTTCATACTTTGGGGCAAAAGTATCATCACTTGAAAAATTAAAGTCTCCACTGGCTCTTGTTGAACAATGAAACCAAAAATAAGATTATTTTCCCTAATATCCAACTTCCATTAGTCAGCACTTAGCAGAAATTCCATGTTTGAAAGAATTGGGGAAAGTCATTTCTTCATTAAGTTCATAATAGTAGACTGACTTTAAACAATTAGCAATAAGAAATATTTTTGGAACAGCAATTTTTTAAAAAACCCTACCTTTAAGAATTTCATTTGTGTGTTAATGACAATTTACATAATCAATGGCTAGGGAATAACGTTTTAACATAAGAGCAAAAGGGTGAAAAGACTGAAAATATTACAAAATAAAAAAATTTTCACATCTATGTAAAAAAAAATTACAAAACTTAAAAAGCAAAAAGTTCTAAAAAACAAAAGCAAAAAAAAAAAAAAAAAAAAAAGGAAATCCCCTTGTAATATATTTGCCAGAAGATTGACACTTTTTTTTTTTAGACTGATACTATTTTTAAAAAAGCTTTTATAATCAGTATGAAAAAGATGGACCTAATATTTTTTTTAGTAATGAGCAAAGGGCACAAGCAAACAATCATGACAGAATAAATATAGAAAACATATTCAACCTTAGCAAGAATAAAATAATTAGAACTTGGCAAATGTGTATCAAAAGTCTTGAAAGGGTATATCCTTCGATTCAGCAATTCTGCCTCTAAGCCTGTGTCGGAATCACATGTATGCAGAGGTCTGTGCATATGGGCCACAGAAAAGTCTGTAATAGTGAGAACTGAAAGCTCTGCTAAAGTGGTTATGAGCTGAACACAATAACGTATAAACATACTAAGATGCACATCGCTAGTGGGGCACCTGGGTGGCTCAATTGGTTAGGTGACTGACTTCGGCTCAGGGCATGATCTTGCAGTTTGTGAGTTCCAGCCCCGCATTGGACTCTGTGCTGACAGCTCAGAGCTGGAGCCTACTTCAGATTCTGTTCTCCCCCTCTCTCTACCCTTCCCCTGCTCACGTTCTGTGTCTCTGTCTCTCAATAATAATAAATAAACATTTAAAAAAAAGATGTACATCACTAGTATTGGTAATTAGGGGGGCTTGAAAAGAAGCAAAAATCAGAGATTTTTAGACCATACATTATTGCCTTTAAAATAGGCAAATTCCCGTGTAAAAAGCCTCTGTAAAATTCAGAGGCTACCACAGTAAATACAGGACTTTATTTCACACAGGTAAATAAGTCCATAGATACAAAGGACAAAACAATATGAGAGCTTTGTATAATCATTATTTTTGAATCCACAAGAACAGCTTGAAAGACTGTCTTTACTGAACAAAATATTCAATAATGAAACCAACGAAATCCATACTAGTAAAGTCAGAAGAATGTTGTGATAACAGATGAGAGGTGATACAGGCTGGCAATGGAGCATGATGACAATGGTCACGTGTCCTCTGCATATTACCATGTGGTAAAAAGTAGGAGAAAAAATGTAATACTTTCCCCAGTATTACAGCAGTCTAACCCAAGTATGGACTAAACTGACTTCATCAAGTCCTGTGTTATGTGTGTGCGCCTGTGTGTGTGTGTGCGCCTATGTGTGTGTGTGCACGCATGTGTATCTCAGTTATAGAATCTTTTTTTTATTTGATAAAGAATATGAATGTTTAATAAACCAATATTCAAAATAGTTACACACATCTGTTTTCACTTTATGTGAATTAAAAAAAATCACATTGTGACAAATCTTATAACCTTAACTTAAAATACATGAATATTAACATTTACTAATATATTTACACATCTTATTTACATCATCAACAAATCTGATGAAAAACAGCATATGTTATTTTAACACAGCAGGTTTTGATCAGTCTTTGAAAATTGATCCAGGAATGTGCACTGAATTTAGTTAAAAAACATTTCAACCTTTCTGAACTCCTAGAAGTTACCTACTCACACAAAATATTCCAAAGCCTCTGTTTAAAAATTAAACAAAAACAGGAGCAGCTGTATTTCATCTTAAAAGACTATAAAACTACTTTGTTTAAAAATATGAAAATTCTTATGGTATTTTTTAAGTGTATACTTTTACTTTTTGCATCAAAATTACTTAAATGAACATTAAGCATCTAATAAAAGTTATAAATATTCTATCATCTGTGACATTGTGTACTTCATGATTTGAAACAGCTACAAATTAGTTCTCATATAATACCTTTATGAGGTAGGGCCGGTAGTAATCCCATTTTACAAAGGAGGAAAATTAGATGTGCCTATACGCTACTGAAAAGACTGAAGTTAAATTTCTTTTCTTAAAAACCACACTTTCTTATTAGCCTACCTAATTTCTTTTACAAGTGAAAAGGCCTGTTTCAAAGCAGGGGACTGGAGAGGTTGGGAGGAGTGTGTCATTCAAGTATTTCTCAGCAAAGTACCTTCTATGTTGGATACTTAATTAAGGGGGGAAAAATTAGGATTATGGGTTACCTGAATGCATCTACCTAATCAACGGAAGTTACTAACAGAACTGCAAAATCCTTCACCAACATGGTACTTTACGCTTTTTAATTTTTCCTGAAGTCGAAATACTGTTTCTTTTTTTACTCAGAGGTCTTCTAAAATTAAGATCTGAATTATAATCCTGATGGTACACCAAGAGCTCTTTAGTGCATTTTACTGCTCTAAACTTTAATTAGATACCAATATATTTCCCACCACTGACCACTAGGTAAGTTAATAAAACATTATAAAAATACATTAAAAAAAAAAAAACAACGAAATGAGATCTCTTCTCAGGTTCGTCTCTGCACAAAGATGTTTCTGTAAACACTTTTAAACCAGTATCTTAAAATTCCAAATTATTCAAGTATCTCTTTAAACATATGTCTACACATTAGTAAAAATTGGGGAAAATATGTAAAGTCTTAAAATTCTCATCTGTAATTCCATGGAAATCATTTACAAAAACTATTTGCCTTTTTTTAAAACCTTCTCAATACCATTTCTTGAGAAGCAGAATTCCATCTTGCATTACTATTACTTTGCATTGCAAGTTTTAACAATTTCTATTGGGTATTTAAACTAATTTTTCCTGAATTCTCCCTTCCCATTTTCTCCCTCTCATCATTGCATCATTGTCACACTGTTACTAGCTGACAAACACTAGGGCTAGTGAGACTCATCTTTCTAAGAAATTAAGTTAAAGGCATGGCACTTTTTCTTCATTGCAAATGCTAAATACAAGGCCAAATTCACCTTCCAATAAGGAGTTTCTTAAATGTGCTCCCAATAGAGGGGTGGGGGGTGGGGGAGAAGCTCCACTGCTACAATATAAACATACCAGAAAAGAAGATCCAAAGAACCGTGAATCAAATACAAGCAAGCATAATTCTTAAGATAGTTCTATTATCCTGGAAAGGGAGAATCTTCTTAAAGAATGAAATATAGGTTACAAATATAGCACACATAATCTACAAATAGCATTAAAAACACACTGACTGTAATTTCCAAGCAGCTTCATTAAAAAAATGCACACAGTTTTATTTCAGATCCTAAGACATATGATTCATGTCAACTCTGAACAGGAAAGTTATATATATGGCTAATATACTTGAAATTAATGGGTAAAGAACAATCATATAAGTCACTGCCAGAAAGACCACTGAGGGTTCTTAACATACCTATAATTTACAATATTGATGTTTTCAATTTAAAAGCGTAGAAACCACATAAGAAAACTATAATGGCTTTTTGTATAGTAGACCCTTCAACTCGGATTTGAACTACACAGGTCCACTTACACACAATTTTTTTTCAATAAACAGTGCAGTACTATAAATGTATTTTCTCTTCCTTATGATAGTCTTAGTAACATTTTTTTCTTTAGCTTACTTTATTGTAATAATACAGCACATAATACATATAACATACAAACTACGTGTTAACCAACTGCTTACATTATCCGTAAGACTTCCAGTCAACAGTAGGCTATTAGTAGTTAAGTTTTAGGGGAGTTAGTTAGAAGTTCTATGCAGATTTTCAACTGCTTGGGGGGTGGGTAGTGTAAAGGCATGAAAGAGTGTATCTTCCTTTATTTGACTACACTGTAAATGTAAATCAAGTCTTGGAATGAACAAAGCACACACATTTAAGGGCTATTACTAAAAGCCCCAAGTAAATATTGCCAAATAAAAGTGAACTTCCTTGTATGACTTCTATAATGGAAAAAAAAAACAAGACCATCCAAAAACTTTAATACATCAGCATACTTAAAATGTGAAGCTTGTTCAGATCTTTTACAAGTAAAAGAGATTCACTGGTTTGATTTCCAGTCACTCTTAAACCTATGAGAAAGCCATAAAATAAAGAGAAAGGAAATTCTGGAATTCTTTATGTACTGGGTTAGGTTTAACTGTATGACTGAAACTCTGCAGTTTTAACATTTTTCAATTCTACAATGTTCAAATTAAATACATTTTTTTAAGCTTAGAAGAACTTCAATTTGAATAAAGGTGGCTAGTACAAGAGTGGAAAACAAAAATTGAAGGCCCAAAAGGCCAGGTGACTTGTCTTCTAAAATTCATGTAACACTGGACAAATGACTTAGCATGTCTTCACTGATTTCTACATTAAAATGGAAAGATAATGACTGGGATAATTTCTCTCCCCTAATACCTAGTCGTATTGATCAAAAATTGTAAAACAAAAAACCAGTCCCCTCAAAAACCTCTTACCTATAACAACCAAACACAAACACAGAAACAGAAAGGGGCAAAAATCAAGGTCACAAACTTAAAAAGTTCTGGCAAATGGTCTAGGATAAAAACATAAAGTTCTAGAGTGGAGAAGAGTTAGAAGTGTGGCCAGGATCCTAGCATACCTTCATCATCCTTCTTTCATATCACACACTGGGGTTGACAAAATCTTGGGAATTCTCACTAATAACCCCCAAATCTGAAGAGGAGCAAATAAAACAGCTGTTACCTTTTCATTCTTCTGATTGGGAAACAGAGAAAGGGGTTACCAGGGTCAATTTGAAAATGATGTTCCTGAGCACACACTACACTGGGGAACCAGTCTGAAGCCAAAAGAATTTCTCTGTGGGAATAGGATACTCATACCTCTCACTTTCCTAATTAGGTGAAATAAACCCAAACAAAATATTTAGCCAAATCTCAGAAGTGAGAACACAGTCCTGATAATCTAACAGCATGCCATTACTACACCCATGGGCCACAGAAAAAAATGTATATATTAAGGAA
Organism: Panthera onca; assembly: GCF_046562875.1. Lineage (NCBI taxonomy): Eukaryota > Metazoa > Chordata > Mammalia > Carnivora > Felidae > Panthera > Panthera onca. The sequence goes on along the minus strand of NC_138341.1, from coordinate 88,459,274 downwards.
AATGGCTTTTAAACTGTAGCTCAAAGGAGAAAAGAAAACTGGACTTGGAGAGGGTGGTAAGAAGACAGTGCCTCACACCCTTCTATGAGGACACACACAAAGTATGGACAAGGAAGTCCAAGCAAGAACAAGATTGATTTAGAAACAGTATGGCAACCTGGCATAAATATTACATCAATCAATCGATCAGTCAATCAATAAGAAAGGAACAAAACAAGCACAAGATAGTCAAATGTAAAAGAAGACACAGCTCAAAGAACAGGACAGTTTTCCTAAGAGTTTTGAGGTCTATATTAACCTAATAAAAACATGGCTAATCAATAAAATAGGAAGAGATGACAAACAAGATTTTAAAAAGAAAAATTTTAAACCACCATTAAAAAACTGATAAATTTAAAACATCACAAAACTGAAATGATACAGCTGAAAATTATATTACTATCATAAAAATCTGAGATAATTATAGAGAATACAAATGAAAATGATGGAAATAAATAATCAGAAAGAAGTCAATATACGGAAGACCAAAAAAGATCCAAAATAAGATTCAAGAAACAAAAAAGATGAATATATAGGAACGGGGGCGGGGGGGGGGGGGGGGTGTGGGAAGACAAGAGAGGGAAACAAACCATAAAGACTCTTCATGATAGAGAACAAACTATGGGTTGACAGAGAGAGGTGGGTGGGAGATGGGCTCGGTACATGATGGTACTAAGGAGGGCACTTATGATGAGCACTGGGTGTTGTATGTAAGTGATAGATCACTGAATTCTACTCCTGAAACCAATATTACAGTGTATGTTAACTAATTAAAATTTTAAAAAATAAGGAGTTAAAGTTAATAAAATAATATATATTATAGTTGACCCCTGAATAACATGGGGGTTGGGGTGCTGACCACCCCTGCACAATCAAAAATCTGTGTGTAACTTCTGACTCCTCAAAACTTAACTATTAACTATAAACAGCATGCCATGTTTCCTGTTTCTTTGTATGCCTTGTAATTTTTGGCTGAAAATTTATTATTTGAAAAAACAGTCACCTTTCCTAGTCCTTGCAGAATGGTATGGAAGATCTCCTTCATTAATTAGCAGTCCTCTGGGACCTTGGGAACAGTGTTGGGTATAGGCCTAAGGTCTTCTCTGGTCTTTTTTAGGCATAAGTCCTGTCTGGGCCTGTGTGTGTGCTTTTTCTTTTCCCAATTTCCCCTGACTGCTTTTACATGTCTTAATTTTCCAGAGTCTCACCTCAGCTTACTCTTGAGACATTAAATGTTATACTGTATTCCTCTGTCCATAATTTCTTGTCCCATGCATCTGTAGGTCTACAGTCCCCCTGCAACTTTCAAGTGCCATGGTGCCTACCACTGCCTTTCTCAGCCTTCAGTCTGAGATCCAAGCTATTAGCAAACATCCTAGTCTGTACTCTAAGTCAGGCAAGAGAGAAACCAATCCTTTGGACAACTGAAATAGGCCAGAATACTGAAGATTAGTTCTACCTTGTCTTTTCTGTCCCAAGGGAGGGAGCAAGGAATTGAGCCACTTCCTCCCATCTGCCCTGTACCACTTCAGGGATGGGATGGTGCAGAGGCAACAAAAAGGTAACAAAATTTCCTATAATTTTGATTATGGCGTTCTTGAATGTGTATTAGGTTGAATGCTACAGATCTCTGACTGTTTTCCAGAGCTCCTATAAAGTTAATTTAGTCTGTAGTTGTTAAATTGATATTTATGGGAGGAATGAGGGCCTGGAGCACCCCAGTATCCCATCTTGCTGATATCTATCTTTACTTGAATTTTAAAATAATAAACATATAGTTTGAATCCCCCAAAAAAGACTTCAAAGAAAACAGAATTTTTAGAGAGTAAAATGAAATTCAGTCTAAGTATGAAATAAAGTATATGTTGGTTCAGTTGGGAATGTAACAGAAAGTCTAATTTGTAGTGGCTTAATCAAACAGATTATTGTTTCTCTCTTAAGAGGTAGGCACTTCCTAGAACTGGTCAGGTACAAGACTATGCTATCAGAAACCCAAACTTTTCATTTCAGACTCTTTGTTTCTTCAAGTGTAATTCATGATCAAAAGGCTCTAGACAACAAGACAAAAAGAAGCATGTAGACTAGGAACAGTGCCAATCATCTGTTCCTTCTTATCAGAAAATCAAAAGCAAAAGGTTTCCAGGAAATTCTCAGTGAACTTCTAAATTCCCCTTCACTGACCATAAGTGTGTCATGCATGTGGCCATTCCTGCCAGCAAAAGAGCTGAGAGAAGATGAAGGAGAAAGATGAGAATGGTGATGGGGCAGCCAACCCATAATGTTTGCCACAAGGGGCTAAATTAAATTACCTCTTGAAAACAATTTTTTTCAATGTTTTCTTGAGTCACAGTATTTTATGTAAATTTATACTCCATACACTTGGTGGGAGGTGTTTAAATCTTCAGTTTGAGAAAGGATTACCTAAAGACACAATCTCAGTGACAGGTTACTTTCAATAGTAAGGGGAGAGTGGCATAAGAACTCCCTACACCAACATTATACTAATATCTGACAAAACACTGTATTAGTGGGCAACTTAAGACAATAACCACATTCTTATAAATTTAAAAGTCAATCACTGAAATCTCTCAAGAGAATTATTTATCCAAGATCTGCCAACAGTTCTAATCGTGGTATGTTTTTAAAAAGTATGTGCTATCAGCAATACAGCACAGTCTTTGATAAAGAATATGTCTGCAAATATTAGACATTAGCTTGTTGATAACTGACTAGAATACTTTATGCAGTTTACACACTAAGAATTTAAGTCTGTATTTCCCAGGTAGCAGCTATTTTAATCTTTTCAGAATTCTAAGGCAAAGTGGTAATCAGAATAAAATTATTTCAAAATCAAACTCTCAACTCTCAGACATATTAACATGTTATTACATGGGACAAAATGTGTAATATTTTAATAATAAGGCTTTTTTACTTCTAGTTCTGATGGTTCCAAAGTTCTAACATGGCAACATTCAACACCAGCCAAAAAACTTCAGCTGCCCATCCCTGCACTGAATAAAGGTCACTAATACTTAAACAGGAAACAAGAGCAATAGTAAGAAGGACATGCATAGGTAATCTTTTGAAAACATGCAACTCTACATAAACTCCCCCCTTAAGTATTTTTTCCAAGTCTACCATCATTCTTTTTTGGAACAAGGCAGGTTGTAAAACACACTGAAGATTATTTCATGAAAGACGAGAGGGAGTCTGTCATGGGCCTGAGGTGGGGAAATGTACTATAGTCCAGGGACAATATCTCTCTCTGGAACAGGACAATCCCACACAAAGTGCTCAAATCCTTGGTCCTCCTTCTACTTCTTCATTCTTGAGAGAATTCCAAAGTTTCCTCCCATCCCCTTCTTTTCTTTCTTTTTTAATCCCTGGGACACAGTAAATGCTACCACCACTCTCTGCTCTGGAATCCCTTGGTTCTGGGGTCCTCAGTCCAAGGGAAGTTTCTCCCTTGTCTCTATGTTCTCCTTCTGAAAGACATTTATTCCTCATCACTGCCCTGGCCATAGCCATGTGATGTGAAACAAGTCACATCATTTCTCAGGGCATCAGGTACCCATTTATCTACAGGAATACCATGTTTTATTCACTTCATTGATTTCACTGATACTGTGTTTTTTTACTAATTAAAAGTTTGTGGCAAGCAAGCCTATTTGTGCCATCTTTCAACAGCACTTTCTCACTTCATGTCTCTGTGTCACATTTTGTAATTCCTGCAATATTTCATTATGATTTTTGGCTATTAATATATTTGCTATGGTGATCTGTGATCAGTGATCTTTGCTGTTATTTTAATTGTTTTAGGGTGCCACAAATCACACTCGTATGTAAGACGGTGAACTTCATTGATACATGTTGTGTGTTTTCTAACTACTCCACTGACCAGTCATTCCCTTGTCTCTCCCTCATCTCCTCAGGCCTCCCTATTCCCTGAGACACAACACTATTGAAATTAGGCCAATTCATAATCCTGTAATGGCCTCTACATGTTCAAGTAAAAGGAAGAGCTCAGGAAGGAAGGCATGCTGAAACCAAGATATGCCAAAAGCTAGGTGTCTTACACCAAACAGCCAAGGTGTGAATGCAAGGAAAAGTTCTTGAAGGGAATTAAAAGTACTACTCCAGTTAAGTACATGGATGATAAAGTGAAACAGCCTTATTGCTGATATGGGGAAATTGTGGTCTGTATAGAAGATCAAACCAGCCACAGCATTCCCTTAAGTCAAAGCCTAAACCAGTGCAAGGCCCTAACTCTTTTCAATTGTATGAAAGCTAAGAGAGGTGAGGAAACTGCAGAAGAAAAGTTTGAAGATAGCAGAGGTTGGTTCATGAGGTTTAAGGAAAGAAGCCATCTCCATAACATAAAAGTACAAGGTAAAGCAGCAAGTGCTAATGTAGAAGCTGCAACAAATTACCCAGAATGTCTAGCTAAGATAATGAAGATGGCTACACCATACACCAGATTTTCAGTGTAGATGAAACATCTTCTATTGGAAGAAGATGCCATCCAGGACTTTATAGCTAGAGAGAAGTCAATGCCTGGCTTCAAAGGTTCAATGGATAGACTGACTCTTTTGTTAAGAGGTAATGCAGCTGGTGACTTTAAGTTGAAGCCAATGCTCATTTACCATTCAAAAAATCCTAGGGCCTTTAAGAATTATGCTAAATCTACTCTGCCTGTGCTCTGTCAATAGAACAAAGCCTGGATAACAGCACATCTGTTAACAACATGATTCAGTGAATATTCTAAGCCTATTATTGAGACCTACTGCTCAGAAAAGAAAATTCCCTTCAAAATATTACTGGTCATTGACAATGCACCTGGTCACCCAACAGCTCTCATGGAGATATACAACATCCATTTGGCAGCCCATGTATCAAGAAGTAATTCTGACTTTCAAGTCTTATTATTTAAGAAATACATTTTGTAGATATAGCTGCCATAGATGGTGATTCCTCTGATGGTTCAGGGAGAAATCAATTAAAAACCTTCTGGAAAGAATTCACCACTCTAGATGTCATTAAGAACACTCATGATTCAAGGAAACACATCAAAATATCAATGCTAACAGGAGTTTGTCAAAGGTTGATTCCAATCCTCATGGATGACTTTGAGGGGTTCAAGACTTTGTGGAGGAAGTAACTGCAGATGTGGTAGAAAGAGCAAGAGAACTAGAATTCCAAGTGCAGCCTGAAGATGTGACTGAATTGCTGCATTCTCATGATAAAACTTGGAAAGATGAGGAGTTGCTTCTTATAAATCAGCAAAGAATGTGGTTTCTTGAGATGGAATCTACTCTTGGTGAAGATTGCTGAAATGGCAACAAATGATTTTAGAATATTCCATAAACTTAGTAGATAAAATAAAGCAGAGGCAAGGTTTGAGAGGACTGACTCCAATTTTGAGAGAAGTTCTACTGTGGGTAAAATGCTACCAAACAGTATCACATGAAGGGAAGAGTTCACTGACGTGGCAAACTTCATTGTCTTATTTTAAGACATTTGCCACAGCCACCCAAAACTTCAGCAACCACCACCCTCATCAATCAGCAGCCATAAACATGGAGGTAAGACCCTCCAACAGCAAAAATACTACAACCTACTGAAAGCTTAGATGATGGTTAACATTTTTTGGTAATATGTAATATATATATATATCTATATATATTAGAGTAAATGAGGAAGGAGGGGCAGAAGGGGAGGAAGAGAATCTTAAGCCAGCACAAAGCCTAACACAGGGCTCGATCTCATGACCATGAGATCATGACCTGAACCCAAATCAAGAGTTGGATGCTAAGGGAAGAGCCAGGATGGCAGAACAGCATGGAAGTCTTTTTGTGTCTCGTATCCATGAAATACAGCCAGATCAACACTAAACCATCCTGCACACCCAGAAAAGTGAATGAGGATTAACACAACAATCTGCACAACAAAATTCAGCAGGTACATGGCGTGGGGAGGAGAACTGGGGGGAAAGAGAAGCCGCAGAAGGCAGGGAGCTGTTTTCGCTTGTGGAGAGAGAACAGAGACAGGGGGAGAGTACAGGAAAAGCACCCCCCACTCCCCACAGCAGCTGGAGAGAAAGTGGAAAAGAGGAAACAGCCACAGGGACTGAACTAAAAAGGGAGAAAGGAGAAAGCAAAGGGTGTAAATTCCATTAAGACTCTACAAAGAGGGGGAGTGCAGAGTCTGAAACACCGCAGCTCAGTACCTGGTGGTGCTCTAGTGGGAAGGGCAAATCCCCAGGAGAAGAGTGAGATCCAGGGATCCTCAGGCTACACAGGAGAGGCAGTTCCCCTGCTGGGAGGACATCTGGTAAAGGCTGTGTGGCCACCCCGCAGGCAAAGGTTCCACAATCACTGAACAACCACATTCACTGGTGCTGGAACAAGGTCGTTAAGGTTTGTGAAGCCTGGCACTAGATGTGTATTGTGATTTTCCATAATCCCTTAAACACTGCTGCTACATGATCCTATGAACTTTTTCTGAGGCGGGTTTGTACCCAGCAGCAGTATCTGGGCATCGGTAGCAGCACTTTTCTGCAAACATTCCTGGGTGTGGCCGGCATCTGGCCATTGCTCAGTGAGACTCTCCCGCAGGAGGTCTGAGCAGGTCAAAGTTGCAGTCCCTCAGAGTGAGGGGTCGGGAAACACAGCTGCATCTGACAGAAAACTCAGGAGGGAGGTGCCGCCTGGGAACCTGACAGTTTGGTCACAGACAGTGTAAAAGCAGGGGGCAGGTGGAAGCTGAAGACAAAGGACAGGTGCATGATTGCTGATCGGGAAGAGCACAGAGTTCTGATACTAGAGACAGGGTAGCTGGGTGACGCATTTTCACCCCTCCCGCACATGAGCATACATGCCTACAAGCCCCACAACAATCCACCCCAGTAAGCTATTAGCGCCATCTAGTGGAGAATGGAGCTGTTACACTAAGCCCAGCCCAACTGGGCCAACCTCACACTTCAGGAACATCACAAGACTCTCCACCTGCTTAGTTTACAGACTACAAAATGCTTCAAAGTTTGACTTTTAGGGGAAAACGATGTAATTTCAATTGTATTTCAGTCTGTTTGCTGGTCCATCTATTCAATTTTCATTTTTCTTTCTCATTTCTTTTCTTTATTACAGGACTAGAAAAAACTTAATTTTATTTCAATTTTTATTAAAAATATTTTTCTTTTTTTCTACTATATTTTTTACTTTTTTCGTAAATTTTCAAATTCCATTTTACTTCCATCATTTCATTTTATTCTATTTCACTGTATTCATTTTTTCAAATTTTCAAATGTTTTCCTTTTTTCTTCCCTTTTTTTCTCTATCAATCTCCTTTTAACAGCCAGACCAAAACACACCTAGAATATAGCGTTTATTTGATTTTTATGTGTTGTTGATAATTTTTTAGTTTCAATTTCTTTTACCTTATTAATTCCTTTTCTTCCTTCAAAATGACGAAATGAAGGAATTCACCCCAAAAGAACGAGCAGGAAGAAAAGACAGCCAGGGACTTAATCAACAGAGATACAAGCAAGATGTCTGAACGAGAATTTAGAATCATGATACTAAGAATACTAGCTGGCATTGAAAACAGATTAGAATCCCTTTCTGTAGAGATAAAAGAAGTAAAAGCTAGTAAGCAGGAAATAAAAAATGCCATAACTGAGCTGCAAACTCAAATGGATGCCAGAGCGGCAAGGATGGATGAGGCAAAAGCAGCAAATCAGTGATATAGAGGATAAACTTATGGAGGATAATGAAGCAGAAAAAAAAAGAGGGAGACTAAGACAAAAGAGCACATTTTAAGAATTAGAGAAATCAGTGACTCATTAAAAAGGAACAACATCAGAATCATAGGGGACCCAGAAGATGAAGAGAAAGAAAACATGGTGGAAGGGTTATGTGAGCAAATCATACTGGAAAACTTTAGTAACCTGGGGAAAGACACAGACATCAAAATCCATAGAGCACAGAGGACTCCCAGTAGAGTCAACAAAAACCGACCATCAACAAGGCATATCGTAGTCAAATTCACAAAATACTCAGGCAAGGAAAGAATCATGAAAGCAGCAAGGCAAAAAAAGTCCTTAACCTACAAAGGAAGACAGATCAGGTTTGTAGCAGACCTATCCACAGAAACTTGGCAAGCCAGAAAGGAGTGGCAGAATATATTCAATGTGCTGAATCAGAAAAAATATGCAGCCAAGTATTGTTTATCCAGCAAGGGTGTCACTCAAAATAGAAGGTGAGATTAAAAGTTTCCCAAACAAAAATTAAAGGAGTGTGTGACCACTAAACCAACCCTGCAAAAAATTTTAAGCAGGACTGAGGGGAGAAAAGACCAAAAAAAAAAAAAAAAAAAGACCAAAAGCAACAAAGGACAAGAGAACACCACCAGAAACTCCAACTCTACAAGAAACACAATGGCAGTAAATTCATATCTTTCAGTACTCACTCTAAACATCAGTGGACTAAATGCTCCAATCAAAAGACAGAGAGTAACAGAAAGGATAAGAAAACAAGATCTGTCTATATGTTGTTTATAAGAGACCCACTTGAGACCTAAAGGAACCTTCAGATTGGAAGTAAGGGGATGGAGAACCATCTATCATGCTAATCGTCGTCAAAAGAAAGCCAGAGTAGCCATACTTAGACAATCTAGACTTTAAGACAGACTGCCACACACTCAGATCAATGGAACAGAATAGAGAACCCAGAAATGGACCCACAAATGTATGGCCAACTAATCTTTGACAGAGCAGGAAAAAATGTCCAATGGAATAAAGACAGTCTCTTCAGCAAGTGGTGCTGGGAAAACTGGACAGAAACATGCAGAAGAATGAACTTTCTTACACCATACACAAAAATAAACTCAAAATGGATGAAAGACCTCAATGTAAGACAGAAAGCCATCAAAATCCTCAAGGAGAAAGCAGGCAAAAACCTCTTTGATCTTGGCTGCAGCAACTTCTTACTCAACACGTCTCCCGAAGCAAGGGAAATAAAAGCAAAAATGAACTACTGGGACCTCATCAAAATAAAAAGCTTCTGCACAATAAAGGAAATAATCAGAAAAACTAAAATTCAACTGATGGAACGGGAGAAGATATTTGCAAATGATATATCAGATAAAGGGGTAGTAACCAAAATCTATAAAGAACTTATCAAACTCAACAGCCAAAAAACAAATAATCCAGTGAAGAAATGGGCAAAAGACATGAATAGACACTTCTCCAAGAAAGACATCCAGATGGTCAATCAACACATGAAAACATGCTCAACATCATCACGGAAAAACAAATCAAAACCACAATGAGATACCACCTTACACCTGTCAGAATGGCTAACATTAACAACTTAGGCAACAACGGATATTGGTGAGGATGCAGAGAAAGAAGATCTCTTTTGCACCGTTGATGGCAATGCAAGCTGGTGCAGCCACTCTGGAAAACAGTATGGAGGTTCCTCAAAAAACTAAAAATAGAACTACACTATGACCCAGCAATTGCACTACTAGGCATTTATCCATGGGATACAGATGTGCTGTTTCAAAGGGACACATGCACCCCCCATGTTTATAGCAGCACTATCAACAATAGCCAAATGTCTATTGATGGATGAATGGATAAAGAAAATGTGGTATATATATACAATGGAGTATTAACTCGGCAATCAAAAAGAATGAAATCTTGCCATTTGCAACATGGATGGAACTGGAGGGTATTATGTTAAGTGAAATTAGTCAGAGAAAGACAAAAATCATATGACTTCACTCAGGAGGACTTTAAGAGGCAAACAGATGAATATAAGGGAAGGGAAACAAAAATAATATAAAAACAGGGAGGGGGACAAAACAGAAGAGGCTCATAAATATGGAGAACAAACTGAGGGTTGCTGGAGGGGTTGATGGAGAGGGGAGGGGCTAAATGGGTAAGGGGCATTAAGGAATCTACTCCTGAAATCATTGTTGTACTATATGCTAATTTGGATGTAAATTTTGAAAAATAAAAAATAAAAAATAAAATTAAAAAATAATAATAAATAAATAAAAGAGACTTGTCACAAGAGATGAAGAAGGGCATTATATCATAATTATAATTAATAACTCATTGATAATAATACCATAATAGTAGGAGACTTGAACACCCCACTTATAGCAATGGACAGATCATGTAAACAGAAAATCAACAAGGAAACAATGGCTTTGAATGACACACTGGACCAGATGGACCAAACAGATATATTCAGAACATTTCATCCTCAAGCAGCGAAATATACATTCTTCTCCAGTGAACACGGAACGTTCTCCAGAATAGATCACATACTGAGACACAAATGAGCCTTCAAGTACAAAAATATCGGTATCATAACATGCATATTTCCAGACCACAATGTTATGAAACTTGAAATCAACCACAAGAAAAAATGTGGAAAGATAACAAGTACTTGGAGACTAAAGAACATCCTACTAAAGAATGATTGGGCTAACCAAGAAGTTAAAGAGGAAATTAAAAAGTATTTGCAAGCCAATGAAAATGATAACACCACAGCCCAAAACCACTGGGATGCAGCAAAGGCAGTCACAAGAGGGAAGTATATAGCAATCCATGCCTTCCCAAAGAAGGAAAAAAAGTCTCAGATACACAACCAACCTTACACATTAAAGAGTTGGAAAAAGAACAGCAAATAAAACCCAAAATCAGCAAAAGATAGGAAATAATAAAGATCAGAGCAGAAATCAATGCTATCAAAACCAAAATAAACAGAACAGATCAATGAAACCAGAAGCTGTTTCTTAAAAAGAATTAACAAAATTGATAAACCACTAGCCAGTTGGATCAAAATGAAAAAGGAAAGGACCCCAAAAAATAAAATCAAGAATTAAAGAGATCACAACCAACACAGCAGAAATACAAATGATAAAAGAATATTATGCGCAATTATATGCCAATAAAATGGGCAATCTGGAAGAAATGGACAAATTCCTAGAAACATATAAACTACCAAAATTAAAACAGGGAGAAATAGAAAATTTGAATAGTAAAGAAATTGAAATAGTAATCAAAAATCTCCTCCAAAACAAGAGTCCAGGGTCAGATGGCTTTCCAGGAAAATTCTACCAAACATTTAAGGAAGAATTAACACCTATTCTCTTGAAGCTGTTCCAAAAAATAGAAATGGAAGGAAATCTTCCAAACTCTTTCAATGAAGTCAGCATTACCTTGATTCCAAAAACCAGATGAAGACCCCACTAAAAAGAACTACAGACCAATTTCCCTGATGAACATGGATTCAAAAATCCTCAATAAGATATTAGCCAACCAGATCCAACAAAACATTATAAAAATTATTCACCAAGACCAAGTGGGATTTATACCTGGGATGCAGCGTTGGTTCAGTTCAATATCCACAAAACAATCAGTGTGATTCATCACATCAATAAAGTAGGGACAGAAGGATCATACCTTGAGATCATAAAAGCCATATATGAAAGACCCAATGCTAAGATTATCCTCAATGGGGAAAAAAATGAGAGCTTTCCCCCTAAGGTCAGGAACAAGACAGGGATGTCCACTCTCACCACTGTTATTCAACATAATATTGGAAGTCTTAGCCTCAGCCATCAGACAACACAAAGAAATAAAAGGCATCCAAATCGGCCAGGAGGAGATCAAACTTTCACTCTTTGCAGATGACATGGTACTCTATATGGAAAACCCAAAAGATTCCACCAAGAAACTGCTAGAACTGATTCAAGAATTCAGCAAAGTTGCAGGATATAAAATCAATGCACAGAAATCGGTTGCATTCCTATAAGCCACCAATGAAGCAACAGAAAGAGAAATCAAGGAATCGATCCCATTTACAATTGCACTAAAACCCATAAAATACCTAGGAAAAAAATCTAACCAAAGAGGTGAAAAATCTATACAGTGAAAGCTATAGAAAGCTTATGAAACAAATTGAAGAAGACACAAAAAAAATGGAAAAATATTCCATGCTCCTGGATAGGAAGAGCAAATATTGTTAAAATGTCAATACTACCCAAAGCAATCTACGTGTTCAATGCAATACCTATCAAAACAACACCAGTATTCTTCACAGAGCTAGAACAAACAATCCTACAATTTGTATGGAACCACAAAAGACCCCGAATAGCCAAAGCAATCTTGAAAAAGGAAACCAAAGCAGGAGGCATCACAATCCAACACTTCAAGCTGTATTACAAAGCTGTAATCATCAAGACAGTATGGTACTAACACAAAAACAGACACTCAGATCAATGGAACAGAATAGAGAACCCAGAAATGGATCCAGAATCATATGGCCAACTAATTTTTGACAAAGAATGTCCAATGGAATAAAGACACTGTCTTCAGCAAGTGGTGCTGGGAAAACTGGACAGCGACATGCAGAACAATGAACCTGGACCACTTTCTTGCACCATACACAAAAATAAACTCAAAATGGGGCACCTGGGTGGCTCAGTCGGTTGAGTGTCCAACTTTGACTCAGGTCACAATCTTGCGGTCTGTGAGTTCAAGCCCCATGTTGGGCTCTGTGCTGACAGCTCAGAGTCTGGAGCCTGCTTCGGATTCTGTGTCTCCCTCTCTCTCTGCCCCTCCCCCGCTCATGCTCGCTCGCGCTCTCTCTCTCTCTCTCTCTCTGTCAAAAATAAACATTAAAAAAAATTAAAAAAGAAAAACCTCAAAATGGATGAAAGACCTAAATGTGAGGCGGGAAGCCATCAAAATCCTCAAGGAGAAAGCAAGCAAAAACCTCTTTTACCTTGCCACAGCAACCTCTTACTCAACATGTCTCTGGAGGAAGGGAAGCAAAAGCAAAAGTGAATTATTGGGACATCAAAATAAAAATCTTCTGCATAATAAAGGAAACAATCAGCAAAACTCAAAGGCAACCAATGGGATGGGAGGAGATATCTGCAAACGACATATCAGATAAAGGGTTAGTATCCAAAATCTATAAACAACTTATCAAACTCAACAGCTAAAAACCAAATAATCCTGTGAAGAAATGGGCAAAAGGCACAAATAGACACTTCTCCAAGGAAGACATTCAGATGGCCAACTGACACATGAAAACATGCTCAACATCACTCATCATCAGGGAAATACAAATCAAAACCACAATGAGATACTACCTCATACCTGTCAGAATGGCTAACATTAACAACTCAGGCAACAACAGATGTTGGAGAGGATGCGGGAAAGAGGATCTCTTTTGCACTGCTGGTGGGAATGCAAACTGGTGCAGCCACTCTGGAAAACAGGATGGAGGTTCCTCAAAAAATTAAAAGTAGAACTACCCTACAACCCAGCAATTGCACTACTAGGTATTTACCCAAAGGATACAGATATGCTGTTTTGAAGGGGCACATGCACCCCAATGTTTATAGCAGCACTATCAACAATAGCCAAAGAATGGAAAGAGCCCAAATGTCCATCGATGGATGAATGGATAAAGAAGATGTGGTGTATATATATACAATGGAATATTACTCGGCAATCAAAAGAATGAAATCTTGACATTTGCAACTATATGGATGGAACTAGAGGGTATTATGCTAAGCGAAATTAGAGAAAAACAAGTATCATATGACTTCACTTATATGATGACTTTAAGAAACAAAACAGATGAACACAAGGGAAGGGAAGCAAAAACAATAATAAAAACAGGGAGGGGGACAAAACATAACAGAGTCTTAAATATGGAGAACAAACAGTGGGTTACTAGAGGCATTGTGGGGGTGGGGGAGGGCTAAATGGATAAGGGGCATTAAGAAATCTACTCCTGAAATCATTGTCACACTATATGCTAACTTGGATATAAATTAAAAAAATAAACTAAATTAAAAAAAAAAGGCTAGATTCTTAATGGAGTGACTCACCCAGGCACCCCAGTAATATATTTTAATTAAGGTATGTACATTGGTTTTTTGGGGGGTGGGGGATATGATGCTATTCCATACCTAAATGGCTACAATATGGTGTAAACGTAACTTTTATATGCACTAGGAAACCAAAAAGTTTAGGATTCAGTTTATTGCAATATTCACTTTACTGCAATCTCTTTGCCAGCCTGCAATCTCCTCTATATATAAAATAAGTAGCTGAACTAGAGGAGCAGTTCCTAATTCAGTGACTCATGCCATCTTTTTATAATAAACATTTTATAAAACATTTTAAACAGTTCCTTTAAAACACAAAGGAAAGGGTGCCTGGGTTGCAGTGGCTCAGTCAGGTTAAGTGTCTGACTTTGGCTCGGGTCATGATCTCTAGGTTTGTGGGTTCGAGCCCCATGTCAGGCTCTGTGCTGAAAGTTCAGAGCCTGGAGCCTGCTTCATATCCTAACCACTAGCACCTGTGAATGTGCTAGTGCTTAGGATGGCAAAGGCAAAGGCTTTGCAGATGTGACTAAATTAAGGATTGTGAGATGGGGAGAGATAGTTCCTACAGATAGTAAATGATCTGCCTGTGAATGCATCTTCCATATGCAAACCAACCAATCTATAGCCCATGCCCCCCAATCACCTCTTGTGTGGTATTACACTTCAGACCACTATCCACCTGCTCTAATCACTCTCAGGACAGGTACCAACCCCTGTGCCCCGGTACCCACAGAAATTATTCAAAATAGCCAATCCTAAACCCGCTTATTCTGCCTTGCCCATACCTTCCCAGGGGAAGCCACAATAAAGGTTCCTGTTCACAGTTCCCCGCCTTTCCCTCCTCTGCCTGCTGACTGACCTAGGTGCTTCCTGTGTGGCCCCCTACAAATGGTGTGCCCGTTTCAATTAGCCACTGTAAGTACAGGGGCACCTGGATGCCTCAGTCGGTTAGGAGTATGACTTCAGCACAGGTCCTGATCTCATGGTGTGTGACTTCGAGCCCAGTGTCAGGCTCTCTGCTGTCAGCGCAGAGCTGCTTCGGATCCTCTGTCTCCCTCTCTCTCTGCCCCTCCCCACTTGCTAAAATAAATAAACATTAAAAAAAAAAAAGAAACTGTAAGTATAAAGGATCTTTTTAATGGCAGTCACCTCCTGATCTGTTTGTTGGATTCAACATACTTGAATAATAAAGAAATTATTTTACATATTAAATGTGACCTAGGAGGCAGATATTAATGATGTAGCCACAAGCCAAGGAATGCTACCTGGTATCAGAAGCTGGAAGAGACAAGAAGCAGACTGTCCCCTAGAGGCTCTGAAGAAAGCATGGCCCTGTCAATGCTTTGATTCTGGCCCAGTGAAACTGATGTCAGACTTCTGGCTTCCAGAACCGTGAGAGAATAAATTTCTGTTGTGTGAAGGAACAGGTCTGTGGTAATTTGTTAGAGCAGCCATAGAAAACTTATACAACTAGTAACATGTCCACATCCCAGAGCTTTACACATAAAGTACACTTTACACATAAAGTAAAATAGAAAGAAATAAAACTCAGCATTCAATTGTTACAGTAAACATAAATGCTAATATTCAGTCTAGAATTTTGAATGGATATCATAAATGAGACAGTTATTTTCTTTTGTGATGCAAACAAAATCAGCAGTACAGTATAAGAAAAACATCCCATGACTAAATGTAGTTTATTTTAGTAATCTAAAGATGGTATAAAGTCACCATTTTAATTCCCTCTATTGATCACATGATCCTTTTTTGATATATCAAACTCCATAAATACTAAAAATTCATTTGACAAAATTCAACACGCACTCTGTAGATGAATATTTTCTTAAAATGAGAAGACGTATGTATTTCAACCCAAGCCAGCAACATTTTGCTGAATGAAACAACACTAGGAACATTCTCATTAAAATGAGGACTACTGGGGTGCCTGGGTGGCTCAGTCGGTTAAACTTCCAACTTCGGCTCAGGTCATGATCTCATGGTTGGTGAGTTTGAGCCCCATGTCGGGGTCTGGGCTGACAGCTCAGAGCCTGGAACCTGCTTCAGATTCTGTGTCTCCCTCTCTCAGCCCCTCCCTCATTCATGCTCTCTCTCTCTCAAAAATAAACATAAAAAAATTTTTTTTAATAAATAAAATAAAATGAGGACTATGATGAAAATGTTTGCTACCATTGCCATTATTTTATCATTGTACTAAAGGTGACTGGGTGTCAATGAGACAAGGCAAAATAAAATTATAAAGACTGTTAAGAAAGAGATAAATTATTTACAGATAATATGACTGTATATCTGGAGAAACCAAAAGAATGGAATGAAAACCATTACAAACAATTAGAGAATGCAGATAAACTTTAAATACTCTAAAATAGACTTTCTAAACAAAGGGGGAAAGACAGTTTGTGGAATAAAGGGTGGGTAGCCATCTAGAAAAATAGTTTAATCCATAACACCTCATAGCTTTCACTAAGATAAACTGTAAATGAATCAGAGATCAGTGCGTGTGCATGTACATATGTCAGGTAAGCATTAGAGGGTAGAATAAAATGGAGTAAGGGGGATAAGGAAAGTGCATGGGGCTCAGTTACATAGAACAAAGAAGGACTCTCTGAGGATGTGATATTGGAGCAGGGACCCAAAGGCATGGAGGTAAGCAAGCCTTGCCACTATCTGGGAGAAAAGTATTGCAGGTGGGAGGATCAGCTGCAAAGACCACTGAGGAAGGAGCAAGTCTGACAATTGGTGAAAGTGGTAAGACATGAACTGAAAAAGGCAGCCAGAGGCCAGACCTTAACAGGCCTTGTGGGTCATTTCAAGAATCTCACCTTTTATCTGCAACAAGAAGCTACTTAGGGAGTTCTTACACTTATGTTTTTCAAGGGAGTGACATACACTTTGGTGGAGGCACAGAGAATGCAGTGAGAAGAGTGGCAAGGGGGGAAGCAAGGAAATCAGTGAGAAACTACTGCAGTAGTTCACATAAGATATGATAGTTTGGCATCGGATGGTAGTAAGAATCATAAAAGTACCTGGGGAAAATGAAACAATTCTGAAGATGGCTGGAGATGGATGGCTGCACAACAATGTGAATGTACTTAACACTAACAAACTATATACTTAAAAATGGTTAAGATGGCAAATTTTATGATATATGTATTTTACAATTAAAAAACTATTTCAAAGAAAATGAACTAAAACTGATATGTAAGTGGCATTTTGGAAATGCTTTAGAAAAGAGAAAAAAAAAGACTGCTTTTCACCTGTCCCCGATTAAACTTGAAATAAGATGTCTACAGAGGCAGTCTTCAGCCTCCAAACATTATATCTGGAAACCCCCCAGACTACCTCCTGTAGTTAGACTACTGTGCAACAACCACTGAGAAGCTCAGAAAGCCAAAGTTTCCATGTCAGCAGCGCTGCTGTCTTAGCTGGGCAAATGGGCTACCTTCACCCATTCAATGCACTATACTGAGTAGCAGGTAGATGGATTTAAGAGTAGGGAAAGAAGGAGCAAAGAGCTGAAGTGGTAGGGAGGATGGAGTCACATAAAGAAAAGGGTATGGGGTGTAAGAGCTGCCTGAATTATCCATATCACCATACCCACCTATATACTCAATTCTTACGTCTCTGAACTACGAATTATTAGAAAAAATCATTTTGTAAAACATAAACAACAAAGTAAATGAATAAACAATTTTGTAACTGCCTTTTTGACTTCCCTGTTCTTTTTCTTTTGTTATTTTACCTACTTTTTACTCCATGTCATTCTCACAATCTGATAAATTTTCTTTTGATCCAACAATTCTACTTCCTAGGTATCTATTCTTCTTTCTAGGTATCTATACAATTCAAATAAGCTCCCACATGTGCAAATTTGTTTTTGTATAAAGAAGCACTGTTTGCATTAGTAAAAGCCTAGACAACCCAAATATCTGTGAAAATTAATAAAAGGAAATCTCATTTTGAATGGGGTCAGAAGGCCAGCAGAGGGCGCTCTCATGCCCTAACACTTGTGATCAATTGCAGACCCAACAGAAAGAGATATACCTTGCACATGGATACTACTTTACTAAGCCAGGAGGTGGAAGAAAGGTTTCCTCCTTCCACAGCAAAAGCCCAGCCAAGGAGAAATGGTCACAACTCAGTAAATGAAACGCCCCTTTACTTCCAACTCCCAGTTTACTCAGATGAGCTTTTTGTTTATAACAGCCCTCCCACCCATCCACCCTCCCAACCCCCCAACCACCACCACCACTTTCTTGTATTCAGAGGAGTCCTTTGTTCTCTGGTCTTGCCTGTGGTTTTCTGGTAGCTTGTTTGTTCTGTATTTCAATTCTCTGCTGTTACCAAATAAACCCATTTTTGCTGATAGAATTAACTGGTAGTTTTATTTTTTAAGGTTAACACATCTATCAATGGTCATCTTAAATGAATAAGTTTTCATTGAAGAAACTCTTTATGTACTAATACAAGATCTCTAAGATGTATTTTTCATAACACATATAGTATGCTAACATTATTTTGAAAAAAATGAAGAACTGGCATGTGTGTGTGTATGTAGAGAGACATGGTACACCTATGAAATAATTTGGAAAAAGCTAGTTAAATTGCTTTCTCAAAGGAAGGAAAAGAAGACTTTTCACTTTTGTACCTTTGAAATGATTAGCTATGTGAATGTGTTTTCTTTTAAACAATAAATGCAGTGTTGAAAAAAATCCTTAAGTTAAATACCCAGAGAACTTTTATTAAAAAAAATAAATAAATAAAAATAGTATATTCATTATCTGTACATTTAATTATTTATTTGATTTCTTCTTGGCTTCCTCTATCATACTAATTGGCAGGTGGGATTTTACTCCCTAACATAGACACTGGTTTCTTTTGTTGTCACAAAATATTGAAACAAGTTTCCTCAAGACAGGCTATATATAAAATAAACCTAAACCTGACCAAAAAAGGGCTCATTGTCATCTAGCATTACACTAGGAAATCCAGGCTTAGATCTAAAAAAAAGAAAAAAAAAAGATTCTCTTATAGTGTCAGACGAGGAAATGGAAACATCATTAAAGCAATTATGCAACTTATAATATAGCTATAAATCTGACAGCATTCAGAGACCACTATCATATGTAGAGCTACATGTGAACATCAACTGACTCTTAAGTAGACTTCAAAAGGTCATGCAAGGGTCTACTAGGTTAGTTCCCTGTGCCACATATCCCTCATGGGGCTGGCCACAAACTACTTGAAAGCTCTTTGATGGTGGGATGGAAGACCAATGAATTGATTTTCTTATCAAATTTCATACAAACTTCCCACAAGAAATGTCTTAATAAATGGTAACAATAATAAATGAGTATTACATAAATACATAGTACATGAATATAATGAAAATAAGCAAAAATAAGGGCTATGCAGAAATATACCCAAAAAAGGTTCATAATATGACATTCAACAAAGTGGAATAGAAAGGGAAAGCTTCAGGAGTTCTGGATTTTTTAATTTTTAAGTTTATTTATTTATTGGGGGGCAGGGATGCAGAGAGAAAAGAAGAGAGAATATCAAGCAGGCCCCATGCTGTCAGCACAGGGCCTTATACAAGGCTTGATCTCACAAACTGTAAGATCATGACCTTAGCTGAAACTAACAGACACTTAACCAAATGAGCCACCCAGGATATTCCCAGGGGAATGAAAGTCCCCACGTCTCACTAATGGGCAACAAGGCCCTTCTGAACAAGTGCCAGACCCCATCTTCTGATTCTTCTACTACTCTGCTTCAGCTACACTGACTTCCCTGCTGTGTCTTGAAAATCATACCTAATAACTAATACCTACCCTAACGTCTTTACTCTAGCGGTTCCTGATCCCTAGAATAGTTTCCCGAACCTCTGCATGGCTAACTCACTTACCATTTTTATAATTCTATGATAGTAGTATTATTATCATCCCAAGTATACCAGGAATTTGACAAAAGTCAAGTAGACAAGAAGTTCCACGTTGACAGGGACTTACTTATCTTGTTCTCTGCTGTATCCCTAAGTGCCCCACTCAGTGCCAGGGATAAATGTGCAGTCTACAGACAGATATTTGTTGAATGAAATAAATCTGTATTTTCTAATCTTTCTATAATCAATATGCACTTCTTATAAAACAAAGTATGCATATTATGATTGCAACTATGTAAAAAAACACATATCAGGCAATATGCAAACTATGTGTTATCAAGGTGGTGGAATTAAGAGGGGTGTCAAATTCTTTTAGACTTAAAAAATTATTATATATTCTTCAGTTATTAAAAACAAATCTTCCCATGGTGTTTTGTTATAGAGAACATTCTTTCATTTGAAAGCTTGTAACGGAGAAAACAGGTTATATGCATGAGGGATTCATGACTAGAAACATGGGTGTGTGCATGCTAAGTTGGTACACTGTTGGAAATATCACATATATCATTTCATTGAAATTACCCTTGCTTTTATCTCCTTAAGAATAAAAACATAATAGAATGACAGCAAGAAGGGAAGAAATAATATTGCCCAAATCAAGAAAAATCAAACTGCCAATGAAAAATAGCACCAAACTAAAAAATATAAACACATAATTTCTAGATCCATAGAATAAATTTAATGCATGTAGCATAGTCCAAAGTATTTGATAATTCTGTGCTATCTTTATTATATTTTTTACACATATTCACAATTTAAACAGAACTCAAGTATATTTCTTTGCAAAATACCCTAATATTTTCCTGTATTTTGGTATTTTAGACAGATAAACAGAGATTGATACAACTAAATGTACACTAGAATTTAACCATGTTAAACAATGAAAAAGAAAAGAAATACCCAACATCATAAAAATTATTCATGGAAAAAAAGAGAGAAAGTAATATTCATATGAAGTAAATGTAGGTATCTTTGGATAGTAAGACTTTTTTTCTAGCTTGTAGTTTTCCAACTTTGTATTATTTTTGTAATAAAAATAAACTTCAAAAAGTATCTGCAAAATATACTCAAAAACATTATTGCCATTCAAGTGTTAAATGGTAGCATGTTACCTTAGACAAGGCAGTTTTAAGCCACAAAACAGAGTGAACTAAATAATACAAATACAAACTTAAATCCCTCTATTTAAACTAAGTCTGACAAGAAAAGGAAAGTATTCTTTGAAATAAAATAAGACTCAAGTTCTTACCCAGCTAAACCCAGGTAAATGAATAATAGCTTTTAACCACTGACAGGAAAAAGAAAAAAGAAACCACAAAGTAATTTTCTAAAAGCAACATTACTAAGTTATTATATGATATACACTCACACCCAAAAGAGATATTATCAGAAGCACTCAATCTTAAAAAAAAAAAAGTATTCATAACATGTGTTGAGGTAAATCAATGTACCGATCTCAATTTATACTCAAAGAAATGCATTTTAAAATAGATCTAGGGGTGCCTGGGTGGCTCAATCGGTTAAGTGTTTGACTTTGGCTCAGGTCATGATCTCACAGTCTGTGAGTTTGAGCCCCTCTGTGCTAACAGCTCAGAGCCTGGAGATGCTTCAGGTTCCGTGTCTCCCTCTCTCTCTGCCCCTCCCCGGCTCGTGCTCTCTCTCTCTCAAAAATAAACATACATTTAAAAATTTTAAATAAAATAGATCTAGATTTTAAAAAATGCATTTTACCAGCTTTCAAAAAACAGTTAATACTTAAATAGCATAACATTTCTCATATCTGAAAAGATGAATCTGGGGGAAGAGCACAAGGGTACAAGAGAAAAACCATCAACTATAGCAATACAAACTATATCGTGGCTTAATATGAAATATCAAGTAGAGATGGAGTATCCTATTGCTCCTCAAATTACTGTGGGTCAGCACCAGTCTGAGATTTCCAATCCAGCACAGAGAATATAACACACTTTAACAAAATACGGTTTAAAATAGTTAAACAAAGAGGCTATTACACTGAAGAGCTCTCATGGTACCCTACCTAAACAAATCAAATTCTAAAGCAGTCAATGTGCTTCAATCTAAGAAAACAAAACCCAAGAAAAACTACTCATCAACAGTCAACTAGATTTTCTCAAATCTAGGAAAATGAACCTCAAGAAAAACTATCATCACGGCCAAATAACTAAATTTTCCCAAACAAAGCAAACATTTAAGTTAAAACCAATTAAATAATTTTTTTTTGTTTTGTTTCCCTGTCTTTTCTATTAAAACCTCTGTCCTAGGCCCCATAGGCAGAGCACATGTTAATCATTTCAGATTTGGTGCTCCCCACTAGAATTGGTGTTTGCTCAAATAAACTACTAAAATTTATCTTTTTACAATACCATTAAAAAACACTAGAAATGAAATAAAACAAACATACAAAATAAGGGTCCAAATGTATTTTTTAAATGTTTATTTATTTATTTTTGCATAAGCAGGGGAGGGACAGAGAGAGGGAGAGAGAGAATCCCAAGCAGGCTCTGCAACAGCGCCGTCAGCGCAGAGCCCAGCACGGCACTCAATCTCACCAACCCTGAGGTCATGACCTGAGCTGAAATTAGGATGGACCTAAGCCAACCAGACACCTCACAAGTCCAAATGTTTTAAATTATAATTGAGTTTGGCATACAATTAGTAACTTGACAACTACTACACAGGTTTTGAACACTATTTCTATACTAACCTGTGTTAGAGAACCAGTACTAAGCACTTTGAGTACTCCCAGGCTAGAGCTTGGTCCACTGACACCTTCCTCCAGCCTTTCTCCAAAGCCCTAAATGGACACTGAAGGAAGCCATAAGGTTCAGCAAGTACTGCAAACACAACACTTGAAATATGTCATCATATTGGCACAGAGCCCAACACAGGGCTAGAACCCATGAACCATGAGATGAACCAGAGCTGAAGTCGAATGCCTAACCAACTAGGCCACCCAGGCACCCCAAAGGTTTACTCATTTCTAACCTTCCAACAGTTTCCCACCACTAAAAATGACATGTTTTTCTAGCACTCCGCATAAGAAATTGCTTTATTTACTCAATTTGAACAAGAAAGGATAATGCTGGATTTGAGAATAATTTGAAAAAAGGAAAACATGAGTGAATGAACTGAACATCTGTTGACTTTTTATCTACTATATTTCTCCAAATATGAATGTTACAGTGCCATAAAGTCATTTTACCCAAGTAGGCCCACTATTTCATAAAATTATATTTAGTTTTCCTTTGGATGCAAGATTTCATCTCTGTTAGAAATGTTCACACAGAGTTGTTTCTAATAAACAGACATTTGCATCTGGTAAAATTTTTATTCTCTTCATTAAGAAAAATCCTGTGAAACTTAACTGTAAATCTACCCACTTTAAACAAGTAATCTTGGGTGGCTGTGTCTCATTTTACGAATTTTTCATTTTTTGCTCTATACATTACATTAGTTAATCAAGATACAAAACCCTGAGATTACTTATCTAGGTAGCTAGACACCCAATAGTCAAAAATGGCTAAAAATATTAAATATGTCAGAGAAGACTTGACATTTTGCAGCAGGAAAAAAGCCTCTGGAAAACCTAATCACAGTGCAACAGTAGAATTGTACCTTGTTACATCTAGAATCAGACCTGGTTTCAAGTCTAAGTCCTACCTCTGTCTCACTGTGGAACCATGGACAAGTTACCTAATTTTTCCAGGCCTCAGTTTTTCTATACAGGCCCTTCACAGGGATGTTGTAAAGGAAAAAATGAGAAAGTATACAAAGTAAATTGAAAATGTGAAGCCATACACTGAATGTACCTAGTTAGAAATATAACTATAGTTTATACCCAGCTCTTAGGAATTCGCCCACAAGCAGCATCAAATTCCACAGACTGCTTACTACCACACTGAGCAATGTCTTTCCAGTTTTAGTTTCCACCTTCTGAAAGGCATAAACATTTCATTTTTAGAAGTACTGTAGAAGGAAGAAGGAATAGGGAAGAGGAAAAACTAAAGTGAAAAAGAATTACTGAGGCAAAATGGTTGCTTGTTACAAGTCAAGGGGTTACTTGAGGTTCAAAGAGCAATACCAACAAAAGCAAATGAAAATATTTATGTTCAACATCCCCATATATATCAGGGCTAAATTAGGAACCATCAAAATAGTAAGTTTGAAGAACTTGTTATGCCAATATAAAAACCAAAAAGGTCAAATAAATCCACAGACTACAAATGTTACAAATATGCATGAAAAAGAGTACCCATTTATATAGATAAGTGCTCCCCCAACCCCCAAACTCCAACAAAAACAGTAAGGTTGAAGAGGCAATGAGTAGCTTTGTCATTACTCTCACTTTAGATGGAGATACACTTGAACATCTACTCCCTTTGAGCAAACAGAGAATACAGGGTTACATATGTCAGAATGATTAGATGGGAGAACAGACAGAGAAGCTCGAAAACATGACTAACAATGCAGAATATATCTATATAACTGAAACGACTGAATATTGGAAATTGTACTTAGTGGAAATCTAGACACATAACTCCTAGTAATGTTATTAATGACTCTACTATACAGCTGCCAAAAGTACATTAAACCATTTCTATTATAAAATACAGTATGTCTATGTAGAGTTATACATTCAGAACACATGAGGAGAATAATCTTACTGTCCTTTCTTTGTGTATCTAAAAACTTTAAAACTTACTAGATTCCACTGTCATCTGAAGCAAACTATCAATGACATTGGAGAGGAGTCCTTTACTGGATATTCTTAGATGATTTAGTATTACTGGAACAGCTTGATACTCCAAAAACAAGATTTTTCCTTCATCTGTCTTCAAGTCTAAACACAGAGAATCAAACGCCTGAGCCAGGTAGTCAGCTGAAAAAAAATACATAAAATCAACTGCTGTTATCAGTCAGGAGTGTAGTTGGTAATCAAAAAAAATAAAAGAAAATAAAAAGAAAATACCATCACTTAAATTCAAAAGGGAGAAAATAGATTTGAGGAGGGGAAGATGGCGGCATAGGAGGACGCTGGGCTCACCGCGTCCTGCTGATCACTTAGATTCCACCTACACCTGACTAAATAACCCAGAAAACCGCCAAAAGACTAGCAGAACGGATTCTCTGGAGCCAAGAGCAGACGAGAGGCCCACGGAAGAGGGTAGAAGTGCGGAGAGGCGGTGCACTCTACACGGACTGGCGGGAGGGAGCCGGGGTGGAGGGGCAGCCCTCCAGCCAAGCAGAGGCCCCGAGTCTGGCTTGCAAAAGCAGAGGGGCCGGACGGAGTATGTTCGGACAGCAAGCGGGACTTAACATCTGCTCCGAGAGCCTGAGGGCTGGAGGACAACAGGAGGGAGAGTTGTTGAGCCCCGGACAACAGAGCTCAGCTTGGCTGGGAACAGAGGCGCTCGCCAGTGCCATCTCCCTCGCCCATCTCCCAGCCAAAATCCCAAAGGGAACCAGTTCCTGCCAGGGAACTTGCTTGCACCTCACAAACACCCAACGTTGTGCTTCTGCGGATCCATCCGTCGGGTCTCACTCCCTCCCAGTGCCGCAGGGCCCCTCCCGAAGCAGATCACCAAAGGATAAACGAGCTGAGCCTGCCCCTCCCGCCCCTGTGCACCTTGCCGATCCACCCCAGCTAATACACCAGATCCCCAGCACCACAAGCCTGGCAGTGTGCAAGTAGCCCAGAAGGGCCACGCCACCCCACAGTGAATCCCACCCCTAGGAGAGGGGAAGAGAAGGC
The DNA here is from genome assembly GCF_046562875.1 of Panthera onca. NCBI lineage: Eukaryota > Metazoa > Chordata > Mammalia > Carnivora > Felidae > Panthera > Panthera onca. Next base: position 88,433,580 of record NC_138341.1, on the reverse strand, counting down.
ACACACCAGTCTGACTGTGGCCCCAGCGGTGGGCTGGGGGCAGACATCAGGTCTGACTGCTGCCCCACCTACTAATGCAAGTTACTCAAGACAGCACAGGGGAAGTGCCCTGCAGTTCCGCACCATTCCAGGGACTATCCAAAATGACAAAACGGAAGAATTCCCCTCAAAAGAATCTCCAGGAAATAACAACAGCTAACGAACTGATCAAAAAGGATTTAAACAATATAACAGAAAGTGAATTTAGAATAATAGTCATGAAATTAATCGCTGGGCTTGAAAACAGTATAGAGGACAACAGAGAATCTCTTGCTACAGAGATCAAGGGACTAAGGAACAGCCAGGAGGAGCTAAAAAATGCTATTAATGAGCTGCAAAATAAAATGGAGGTGACCACAGCTCGGATTGAAGAGGAAGAGGAGAGAATAGGTGAACTAGAAGATAAAATTATGGCAAAACAGGAAGCTGAGAAAAAGAGAGAGAAAAAATTCCAGGAGAATGAGGGAAGAGTTAGAGAACTAAGTGATGCACTAAAGAGAAATAATCTATGCATAATTGATATTCCAGAGGAGGAAGAGAGAGGGAAAGGTGCTGAAGGTGTACTTGAAGAAATCATAGCTGAGAACTTCCCTGATATGGGGAGAGAAAAAAGCATTGAAATCCAAGAGGCACAGAGAACTCCCTTCAGACGTAACTTGAATCGATCTTCTGCACAACATATCATAGTGAAACTGGCAAAATACAAGGAGAAAGAGAAAATTCTGAAAGCAGCTAGGGATAAACGTGCTCTAACATATAAAGGGAGACCTATAAGACTCGTGACCGATCTTTCTACTGAAACTAGGCAGGCCAGAAAGGAATGGGAGGAAATATTTAATGTGATGAACAGAAAAATATGCAGCCGAGAATCCTTTATCCAGCAAGTCTGTCATTCAGAATGGAAGGAGAGATAAAGGTCTTCCCAAACAAAAACTGAAGGAATTCGTCACCACTAAACCAGCCCTAGAAGAGATCCTAAGGGGGATCCTGTGAGACAAAGTACCAGAGATATTGCTACAAGTATGAAACCTACAGACATCACAATGACTCTAAACCCATATCTTTCTATAATAACACTGAATGTAAATGAGCTAAATGCGCCAACTAAAACACATAGGGTATCAGAATGGATAAAAAAACAAGACCCATCTATTTGCTGTCTACAAGAGACTCATTTTAGACCAGAGGACACCTTCAGATTGAAAGTGAGGGGAGGAGGGCGCCTGGGTGGCTCAGTCGGTTAAACGTCCGACTTCGGCTCAGGTCATGATCTCACGGTCTGTGAGTTCGAGCCTCGCGTCAGGCTCTGTGCTGACAGCTCAGAGCCTGGAGACTGTTTCAGATTCTGTGTCTCCCTCTCTCTCTGCCCCTCCCCTGTTCACGCTCTGTCTCCCTCCGTCTCAAAAATAAATAAACGTTAAAAAAAAAATTAAAAAAAAAAAAAGAGAAAGTGAGGGGAGGGAGAACTATCATACTACTGGAAGGCAAAAGAAAGCTGGAGTAGCCATACTTATATCAGACAAACTAGACTTTAAATTAAAGGCTGTAACAAGAGATGAAGAAGGGCATTATACAATAATTACAGGGTCTATTCATGAAGAAGAACTAACAATTATAAATGTCTATGCACTAACTACGGGAGCCCCCAAATATATAAAACAATTACTCACAAACATAAACAACCTTTGATAAGATGCGGTAATTGCAGGGGACTTTAACACTCCACTTACAGCAATGGATAGATCATCTAGACACACGGTCAATAAAGAAACAAGGGCCCTGAATGATACATTGGATCAGATGGACTTGACAGATATATTTAGAACTCTGCATCCCAAAGCAACAGAATATACTTTCTTCTCGAGTGCACATGCAACATTCTCCAAGATAGATCACATACTGGGTCACAAAACAGTATACAAGAATTGAGATCATACCATGCATCCTTTCAGACCACAATGCAATGAAGCTTGAAATCAACCACAGGAAAAAGTCTGGAAAACCTCCAAAAGCATGGAGGTTAAAGAACACCCTACTAAAGAATGAATAGGTCAACCAGGCAATTAGAGAAGAAATTAAAAAATATATGGAAACAAACGAAAATGAAAATACAACAATCCAAACGCTTTGGGATGCAGCAAAGGCAGTCCTGAGAGGAAAATACATTGCAATCCAGGCCTATCTCAAGAAACAAGAAAAATCCCAAATACAAAATCTAACAGCACACCTAAAGGAAATAGAAGTAGAACAGCAAAGACAGCCTAAACCCAGCAGAAGAAGAGAAATTAAACAAAGATCAGAGCAGAAATAAACAATATAGAATCTAAAAAAACTGTAGAGCAGATCAATGAAACCAAGAGTTGGTTTTTTTGAAAAAATAAACAAAATTGATAAACCTCTAGCCAGGCTTCTCAAAAAGAAAAGGGAGATGACCCAAATAGATAAAATCATGAATGAAAATGGAATTATTACAACCAGTCCCTCAGAGATACAAGCAATTATCAGGGAATACTATGAAAAATTATATGCCAACAAACTGGACAACCTGGAAGAAATGGACAAGTTCCTAAACACCCACTATTCCAAAACTAGAAAGCTTGAACAGACCCATAACCAGTGAAGAAATTGAATCAGTCATCAAAAATCTCCCAACAAATAAGAGTCCAGGACCAGATGGCTTCCCAGGGGAGTTCTACCAGACGTTTAAAGCAGAGATAATACCTATCCTTCTCAAGCTATTCCAAAAAATAGAAAGGGAAGGAAAACTTCCAGACTCATTCTATGAAGCCAGTATTACTTTGATTCCTAAACCAGACAGAGACCCAGTAAAAAAAGAGAACTACAGGCCAATATCCTGGATGAATATGGATGCAAAAATTCTCAATAAGATACTAGCAAATAGAAGTCAACAGCATATAAAAAGAATTCTTCACCATGATCAAGTGGGATTCATTCCTGGGATGCAGGGCTGGTTCAACATTCGCAAATCGATCAACGTGATACATCACATTAAAAAGAAAAGAGAAGAACCATATGATCCTGTCAATCGATGCAGAAAAGGCCTTTGACAAAATTCAGCAACCTTTCTTAATAAAAACCCTCGAGAAAGTCGGGATAGAAGGAACATACTCAAAGATCATAAAAGCCATTTATGAAAAGCCCACAGCTAACATCATCCTTAATGGGGAAAACTGAGAGCTTTTTCCCTGAGATCAGGAACACAACAGGGATGTCCACTCTCACCGCTGCTGTTTAACATAGCGTTGGAAGTGCTAGCATAAGCAATCAGACAACAAAAGGAAATCAAAGGCATCAAAATTGGCAAAGATGAAGTCAAGCTTTCGCTTTTTGCAGAGGACATGATATTATACATGGAAAATCCGATAGACTCCACCAAAAGTCTGCTAGACCTGATACATGAATTCAGCAAAGTTGCAGGATACAAAATCAATGTACAGAAATCAGTTGCATTCTTATACACTAACAAGGAAGCAACAGAAAGACAAATAAAGAAACTGATCCCATTCACAATTACACCAAGAAGCATAAAATACCTAGGGATAAATCTAACCAAAGATGTAAAAGATCTGTATGCTGAAAACTATAGAAAGTTTATGAAGGAAATTGAAGAAGATATAAAGAAATGGAAAAACATTCCGTGCTCATGGATTGGAAGAATAAATATTGTCAAAATGTCAATACTACCCAAAGCTATCTACACATTCAATGCAATCCCAATCAAAATTGCACCAGCATTCTTCTCGAAACTAGAACAAGCAATCCTAAAATTCATATGGAACCACAAATGACCCCGAATAGCCAAAGTAATTTTGAAGAAGACCAAAGCAGGAGGCATCACAATCCCAGACTTTGGCCTCTACTACAAAGCTATAATCATCAAGACAGCATGGTATTGGCACAAAAACAGACACATAGACCAATGCAATAGAATACAAACCCCAGAACTAGACCCACAAACGTATGGCCAACTAATCTTTGACAAAGCAGGAAAGAATATCCGATGGAAAAAAGACAGTCTCTTTAACAAATGGTGCTGGGAGAACTGGACAGCAACATGCAGAAGATTGAAACTAGACCACTTTCTCACACCATTCACAAAAATAAACTCAAAATGGATAAAGGACCTGAATGTGAGACAGGAAACCGTCAAAACCCTAGAGGAGAAAGCAGGAAAAGACCTCTCTGACCTCAGCCGTAGCAATCTCTTACTTGACACATCTCCAAAGGCAAGGGAAGTAAAAGCAAAAATGAACTACTGGGACCTCATGAAGATAAAAAGCTTCTGCACAGCAAAGGAAACAACCAACAAGACTAAAAGGCAACCAACGGAACGGGAAAAGATATTTGCAAATGACATATCGGACAAAGGGCTAGTATCCAAAAGCTATAAAGAGCTCACCCAACTCCACACCCGAAAAACAAATAATCCCGTGAAGAAATGGGCAGAAAACATGAATAGACACTTCTCTAAAGAAGACATCCGGATGGCTAACAGGCAAATGAAAAGATGATCAACGTTGCTCCTCATCAGGGAAATACAAATCAAAACCACACTCAGGTATCACCTCACGCCAGTTAGAGTGGCCAAAATGAACAAATCAGGAGACTATAGATGCTGGAGAGGATGTGGACAAACGGAACCCTCTTGAACTGTTGGTGGGAATGCAAACTGGTGCAGCCGCTCTAGAAAACCATGTGGAGGTTCCTCAAAAAATTAAAGATAGACCTACCCTATGACCCAGCAGTAGCACTGCTAGGAATTTACCCAAGGGATACAGAAGTACTGATGCATAGGGGCACTTGTACCCCAATGTTTATAGCAGCACTCTCAATAGCCAAATTATGGAAAGAGCCTAAATGTCCATCAACTGATGAATGGATAAAGAAATTGTGGTTTATATACACAATGGAGTACTACGTGGCAATGAGAAAAAATGAAATATGGCCCTTTGTAGCAACGTGGATGGAACTGGAGAGTGTTATGCTAAGTGAAATAAGCCATACAGAGAAAGACAGATACCATATGATTTCACTCTTATGTGGATCCTGAGAAACTTAACAGAAACCCATGGGGGAGGGGAAGGAAATAAAAAAGAGGTTAGAGTGGGAGAGAGCCAAAGAATAAGAGACTCTTAAAAACTGAGAACAAACTGAGGATTGATGGGGGGTGTGAGGGAGGGGAGGGTGGGTGATGGGTATTGAGGAGGGCATCTTTTGGGATGAGCACTGGGTGTTGTATAGAAACCAATTTGACAATAAATTACAAAAAAAAAAAAAAAGAACGAAAATGGATATTTGGAAAAAAAAAAGGGGGGGGGGGGAACAATAATTCAATGACCAGAGATTGCTGCTGAATTTAGAATCAGTTAGGATTCAAATGCTTCAAAGGAAGAAAAAAGAGGAATTACACTATGATAGGGTAAATTTCCTTCATATTTTAACACTGAATTAATAATATCTATTTCTTTTTATTATAACAGTTGATGTTTAATAGTAAACACCACAAGTAATGTTTATTTTCAATATCTGATAACTACCATATGCTTCCAAATCTTAAAACAGAGCCCTATGTGGGGCTCAAACTCAAGACCTGTGAGATCATGACCTGATCCGAAGTCGGACATTCAACCGACTGAGCCACTCAAGTGCCCCTAGAGATTGTGTTTTTTATCGCTATGTATTTACTTACTTCAAAATGTAACTTTATGCAAACTGTTAAAGGACTATTTTTGTCTCTTAATAAAGATTAAACAGCCACTGAAAGACTTCAGAAGACTGAATATGCTTTGGTGTTTTACTTTTTTGTGATATACCTGCCATTAACACAGTAAAGTTTTCTCAAGGCCAATATTATGATGACACCCACTAGATCAGACTCCCTGGAACTCTCCTAAAGATGTTCTACAGATGACTGGGAAGCTTGCAAAGCCAGAACTGAGACTAATTTAACCAGAATCAATGCAAATGAGATAGTAAGATACTTATATTGTTATACTCCAATACACCAAACCCAATCAGTACTCTTACAACAATTTTACATTGCACTTTTAAATGTATAAGAATATTTCAGTTTCCTAAACTCAATATACTATTGAAAGAAAAAAAAACTGTTCATGCTGTTCAAATACTAGTGAGTTTTCTCCTGAGATTTGTTTAAAGAAGGCTCAAGAGTACTTTGAAAATATGAACAGAAAATATGACAGAATCTATCCATTAAAATTTACTGTCTTCGGGGCACCTGGGTATCTCAGTTGGTTGAACATCCGACTTTGGCTCAGATCATGACCTGGTTTTGAGTGCAAGCCCCACATAGAGCTCGCTGCTGTCAGCTCAAGGCTCACTTTAGAGCCTCTGTCCCCCTCGCTCTGTCCCTCCCCCACTTATTCTCTCTTTTTTTTCTCTCTCTCAGAGATAAACATTTAAAAAAATTTACTGTCTTCTGGCTGATGTGTTACATTTCATATTTGCTGCATCAGTTTACATACACTAAAGATGTAATTTAAGATCCTAATTATTAAGAATAAGAAGCTGAGGATAACCTGTGTGAAATACCTATGAAAGAATTAAAATACATACACATTAAAATACATATGAAAGAATTTTGAGAAATTAAAATCTGTGCCTCTAGATCAATTTATAGTACACTCTATTCTTCCTTTCAGTAGAATTTAATTCAAGGAACACTGCCATTATTGTACTTAATTTTTGTAATTTAACAAAATAAAACACTGCAAATTACTGTGTATTTAGGTTAAGCAAAGTTGCTAGATTCTGTTCATATTTGTCTTATTTAGTAACCTACCATTATTTAGCAAAAACTCAGGCAGAAGAGTACAGATGAATCCTGAACTCAATTCTTCACAAAAACAGAAGTTTTTATCATAGTGCCACCTACTGTATTTGACACAGACTTCACTTCTCATTAATACATCATCTGAGATTAAATAGGCTAAATGCTACATGATGCAGCAAATTCGTAAACTTAAAAAATTGTCCTTTATGAATTTGGGGAGAGGAATGGTATTTGGTTATATTTAAAAAAATTTTTTTTAAATGTTTATTTATTTTCGAAGGAGAGAAAGAGCGTGAGCAGGGGCATGGCTCAAACTCACAAGCCGAGAGAGCATAACCCGAGCCAAAGTTGGACACTTAACCAACGAGTCACCCAGGCGCTCCTATTTGGTTATATTTTTTAAGTTGCCTTAAGTGAAAATTAAATTCTTATTTTAATTTCCCTAATAGTGAAGATTGTCTAAAATCAAGAAAAAATTAACTTTAAGAGTATTTAAAGAAATTTGAGTTATCAATTGTACCAAAGCTGGTTGTTGTCTTAAGTAAGCAACTAAGTATTTGGTGGTTTATTATGAACCAACAGAAATCTAATGCAGTCTAATAGACCTCAATTCTGATCTCAAGTAAAACCAACTCTTAGATGTTAAACAAAAATGTTTATGATGATGATAGCAGCTAACACTTACTATATGCCAGACTCTTTACTAAACCTTCATGTTAATTCTCATTTGCTCTTCAAAAAATTGTGGTGAAACACAGAAAAGGGACATGCCCAATGTCACATAGCTGGTGATGGGACTGAGACCCAAATGTTAGTTATCTGACTGCAAAACTGAAGTTCTTAACTACTACACTGTTCCTGTTATCTGAGAATGGCAATAATGCCTTACATTTCTTTGGGCCTAAGGTATAAATAACTACATAGTTTATAAATATATAAATCTGCATAAGTATAATAACTATGCATAATATATAAATCTGCCAAGTGTTGAGAAGGGCAGTACAGCAGAACTAGCTCTGATGCACACAACTAAACAGAAGAGAGAGTATATTTAATTAGTAAGACCAGAAATTTGTCCCTAAAATAGTTCTATCAGGTAAGATTCTTTTTTTATATATGTTTTTTAAATGTTTAGTTTTGAGAGAGAGAGAGAAAGAGAAACAGAGAGAGACAGAGTGAGAGCGGGGGAGGGGGAGAGAGAGGGAGACCCAGAATCTAAAGCAGGCTTCAGGCTCTGAGCTGTCAGCACAGAGCCCAAGGCAGGGCTCGAAACCATGAAGATCCTGACCTGAGCCAAAACTGGATGCTTAACTATCAGGTAAGATTCTTACTACCGCTTTCAGTTCTCATATCTTTATACTGATGAAATTAATGTGTACCGCAAGTTTTATTAATTAAAATGTTTTACATTGATTCCCACATCGGCATACTTAAATCTGTTAATGACACACAACATTCTACTGTCCTCATGATGATATTGTTAAAGGCCTGATTACTTAGGGTCAAGAAAAGATCTGGGTCCCTTACAAGTGCCTGACCCTCCATTTGCTCTTCTGTAAAAATGACAATACTGTCTATTTCCTAAGGTTACTGCTAGGAAAAAAATTGAAAAAAATGAATGATTACAAAAATGCCAACAACAGTTCAAGAACTTATGTCCTTCACTACTTTAATTGTGGATTTGTCAATTATTTATCCTTTATCATTATTACAAACAGCACATTAACCCCTTTGAACTTTTTCCCTTTTGAATTATTTCCTTGCAGTAAATCTTATTAAAGGTTATGATACATTTTGGTGACTCCTATAAGCAGAATGCACTTCAGAAATGGTTAAGTTACAATACAATCAAAATTGTACCTGTTTCGACTCTTAACTATAGAGAACAAACTGATTGTTACCAAAGGGGAGGTGGGTGGGGGGATGGGTGAAATAGGTGATGAGAATTAAGGAGTGCACTTGTCTTTTGAGCACTGGGTGATGTATGGAAGTGTTGAATCACTGTATTGTACACCTGAAACTAATAGAACACTGTATTTTAACTAACTGGAATTAAAATAAAAAGTTAGGGGCGGCTGGGTGGCTCAGTTGGTTAAGCATCCAACTTCAGCTCAGGTCATGGTCTTCCGGTTGGTGGGTTTGAGCCCTGCATCAGGCTCTGTGCTGACAGCTCAGACCCTATAGCCTGCTTCAGATTCTGTCTCCCTCTCTATCTGTCCCTCCCCAGCTTGTGCTCTCTCCCAAAAATTAACTTAACAGGCACCTGGGTGGCTCAGTTGGTTAAGCATCCAACTCCAGCTCAGGTCATGATCTTGTGGTTCATGAGTTTAAGCCCCACACCAGGCTCTGTACTGACAGCTCAGAGACTGTAGCCTGCTTCAGATTCTGTGTCTCCCTCTCTCTCTGCCCCTCCCCTGCTCGTGCTCTGTGTCTCTCTCTCTCTCTCTCTCTCAAAAATGAATAAAGATGAAAAAATAATAAACTTTAAAAAATTATATAAAAAATAAAAACTTAAAAAACCCATATTTCTCAAGACAGTTTTGATTTTATATTTAAATTGTAATATTTATATAAATATTACATATTAATCTTACAAGTGAACTATTGTATTGTAATTTGAAGTGCTGCATATTGAAATACTGTATTATTAAAGTCAAATATACATGCATTTTACCAATATACTTTTAGCTGGCAATGACTAAAATTGTACCTATTTCTTCTCAGCAATACATTATATTCAATCATTTTATTTTTCTGAGTGTAATGGAGAGGTTATATCTTACAGTTATATTTTATTTCAGAGAATCAGTGTAGCACAGTAAGAATGCAGACTTACCCTCTTTATGTCTCAATTTTCTCATTTATAAAATTGAGATGTTAATACTGACATCTCATAACCTTGTTATAAGGATTAAATGAGTTACTATATGTAAAGTGCTTAGCCTGTAACATAGTAAGTGCTATGTAAGTATTATTATTTCTTTGATTGTCTCAGGAGCACTTGATCTTAGGAAGTCACACAAAGGGTCAAGAGGGTGGGCTCTAGAAATGGAGAGAGGTGAGCTGAACCAGACTCTGTCAAATACTGGCTGTGTGGCCGTGACACAATTATCTAACCTCTATAAACTAGTAACAACTAATATGGGAACAATAATATTCAGAGACAATCTATAAAGGGCTTAGCATTATAGAGTTAATCACACCCAGTATTATTATCTTTTTGAACAACATATTTGCACTATCCAGTCAATGGAAACCAAGTATCTTACAGATCTATATATATTTGGGTACCAAGTATTTAATATTATGTATATTAACCAACACATTTATCTGTTTTTGTCTTTTTATACTAAATTTATCAATCTTGCAAGGGATACTTTTCTTTTATAAATAGCAAATAATCTTCTTACCAGAGTTAAGACAAGTATTCTAGGTTTTTCCTATGTGTAAATTTTTAGTTCTCCCAAAGTTTGCTGTAGCACACCATAAGACAGGTATATCTTTTATTTTGCCCTATACTTATAATCATTTCTCCTAATTGTATTTAATACATGTCATCTCTTTCCTTTTCTGGTTCTTCTACCTGGCTTGCTTTGCTGATCCACCAGCTACCTTTCAACCATCAGCCTACTGAACATGTAGAGCACCAGACAATGAAGACAAAAACCACAAGATCAAAAAGAAATAGTTCATCAGCTCTAGAATAGGATACCGATGTGAATTTCACCTTTCAGCCACTCACTTTTCTTAACATTAATTTTCTCTCCTTGAAAGTGTTCTTCAGGATAATGTTAACCTTCATAAGGCATTACACTGGTGCTTTATAAACTGTAGGACAGTGTTTCCCAAGTTGTTCTCAGAAAATTAGTGCTATATATCACTCTTCCGAAAGGATTTGGAGATTAAATAAGTTTGGGAAATATTGCATATAATATATTTGAGTTTTAGTGACTCAGAAAGCCCACTGGTAATGAAATTAAAGTATTGGCATTATTAAACTTTAGTTATCCTCAAATTTCTCAAAGGTTTTTAACTACAGACCACAACTCTCTGTTTTTTGAGTCACATCTATTATTTAACCCACAGAGCTGCTTTTCCATGACACAGACTGCTATGATGTTCTAGGAAAACATGCAGATGTCTTTTAAAGTAATAATCGAAGTATCTGGGGCCCTCTGTAGGTTCTCACTCTACTTCCCATGGAAGTTTGCACAGTTCTTAAATCTCTCAAAACTTCCACTGGAAAAATAATTTTTAATTTCAAAAAATGAATTCTGAACTATACACCTAGAAAAATGGTATAAAGATGCATATGTTAGGGCACCTGGGTGGCTCAGCGTCTGACTTTGGCTCAAGTCATGATCTCATGGTTATGGGTTCAAGCCCCACACTGGGCTCTCTGCTGTCAGCGCTGAGACTGCTTCAGATCCTCTGTCTCCTCCTCTGCCCCTCCCTAGCTCATGTACTCACTCTCTCTTTCTCTCTCTCTCAAAGATAAACATTAAAAAAAAAAAAAAAGATTATTTCCACATAGACCTAGCAGCTCTTAATATTTTGCCATAAACACTTCTATTAAAAAAGAAATAAACTGTTATAGAAAAAAGTGAACTGAACAAAAACTAACCCCAGATGTGTTTGTCACAAATGGAAAATTAGGGATAGTTTTACAACTTTAGGAAAACATATTTGTTGCTTTATGTGCTTTGTCAGTTAATCAAAATTAGGAGAGAATCATGGGTGGTAAGTTTTATACACCATAAGGCAATATATAACTTTTTTTAAAAAGTTTATTTATCTTTGAGAGAGACAGAGACAGAATGCAAGTGAGTTAGGGGCAGAGAGAGAGGGAGACACAGAATCTGAAGCAGGATCCAGGCTCTGAGCTGTCAGCACAGAGCCCAATGCAGGGCTCAAACTCACAAGCTGTGAGATCATGACCTGAGCCGAAGTCGGATGCTCAACCGACTGAGCTATTGATTAGATTTTTAATAACATACCCAACTTATTTTCAGTTAATCATACTCGTTCTGCCTGTTTTGTAATGACTTAACTGATTTTTGAATTTTGATTCCAGCTCTCAAATCTTGTCTGATGCCAAATTAGACGTAACAGATTATTTTCAATCATCAATTTATATACAAATACTTCTGGAATCTCCTATGGGATTCTTAAAAACAGCTTTAAGATATATTTCTAAGTGAATTCTGAGTGATTTCTCAGATATTTCTTTAAAAAAATTTTTTAAACCATTTCAGAATCAGAAAAAACATCTAAACAAATAATTTTTCAAATTAAACAAACAGCATAAATTGTGTATTCACACATTTAGATGAAAGATAATAAACTTATACAGTTCTTAGTTTCTTAAAATAAATTAATGGGAGTTTTGTCTAATTTTTCAACTTTCATTTTATATACTAAAGATTATACTTAAAAATATACACACTTTTCAGAAGTTATTAGCTTAGAAATTGGACAAAACTCATAACAAAAACAAGACAGTTATGAGGTGACAAGGATGGACAAGAGATACCATAATGTGAATTCTGGCTAGAAATTTTATTACCAAGTAACACACAAAGCTTAAAATTCACCACATATTGTGCCAGTATGAATGAATTGTAAACACACTGTTAACTAAAAATGGTTAACCATGTAGAAAAACATGGTATAATCTCTGTATGTTTTTCAAAGAAGATAAACCAAAAGTAATGTTTTAAGAGGTTGATATAACACCATTTCAGAACAGCTGTGACCCCAACAAATGTTTTCCTCTTGAAATAACTCACTGGTCTCCTTGTATGTCATTCTTTTCCACAGTTTCAAGCACTGGCTCATACTGTTCCCTTAGGAAAGGTCTTTCTCTTTATTTTCTGCCTATGAAATCCTACACACCCCTGACAGTCCAGTTCAAATGCTAACTGCTTATACTATATCGTCTCCTGATCCCCTCAATCATACCACCAAAAGTAATTTATCATCTCTCTTTTAAACAGAAGCACATTATTTAAACATCTGTGTGGAAATTATAAGATGAAGCAGAATTAAATATTTATAATCTACTTACCCACCAGACTCTAGTGACTTTGAAAGCACTTACGATTCCATTTTCTTAAAAAAGTGACTTGCACAAGGAAGTCACCAAATTCACTAATTGTGTCATTTCATTCCTATTGCCCTATTTTGAGGTTTTAAGTTAAAATTACTCTTTTTTATAATATATCATGATTGTTTAAAATTTATTTTTTTCAAAAATATAGTTGACATATAATGTTACATTAGTTTCAGCTGTACAAAATAGTTATTTGACATTTAAATACACTACAAAATGCTCACAATGATATTTAGATACCATCTGTCACCAAAGTTATTAAAATATTATGGACTGTATTCCCTATGCTGTACTTTACATTCTCATGACTTATTTTTTTAACTAGAAGTCTGTACCTCTTAGTCCCCTTCACCTGTTTCCTCCATCCCTCTCTGGCAACCACCAATTTGTTTTCTGTAAGTCTGTTTCTGTTTCGTTTATTCATTTATTTAGTTTTGTAGATTCCATGTAGAAGTGAAAACATGTAGTATTTGTCTTTCTCTGACTTGTTTCACTTAGCATAATACCCCTTAGGTCTATCCATGTCACCAAAAATATAAAGATTTCATTGTTTTTTTATGGCTGAGTGATATTCCTGTGTGTGGTGTGTGTGTGCACGCACGGGCACCACATCCTCCTATCAATTCATGTATCAATGAACACTAAGGTTGCTTCCTTATCTTGGTTATTGCAAATAATGCTGCAGTTAGTAGACAGGAGTGCACATATATTTTCAAACTACTTCTTTTTTTTTTTTTTCAGGTAAATGACCCGAAGTGGAATTGCTGGGTCATATGGTAGTTCTAGTTTTAATTTTTTGAGAAACCTCCACACTGTTTTACATAGTGACTGCATCAATTTACATTCCCAACAACAGCATACCAGGGTTGCCTTTTCTCCACATCCTCACCAACACTTACTATGTCTTGTCTTTTTTTTTAAGTAGGTTTCATGTCCAGTGTGGCGCCCAATGTGGGCTTGAACTCACAACCCTGAGATCAAGACCTGAGCTAAGATACAGTGGGATACTTAACTGACTGAGCCACCCAGGTACCCCACTTGTCTTTTTGATAACAGACATTCTGACTGGTGTGAGATGATAACATCTCACTATGGTTTTGATTTGCATTTCCCTGATGCTGAACATCTTTTCATGTGTCTGTTGACCATGTATATGTCTTCTTTGGAAAAATGTCCGTTCCCGTTCTCAGCCTGCTTTTTAATTGGATTTTTTTTTTTTTTTTTTTTGGTGTTGAGTTATACTAAGTCCCATATATATTTTGGATATTAATCCCTTATCAGATAGATGATTTGCAAGTATCTTCTCCAGTTCAGAAGGCTGTCTTTTCATTCTGTGAATGGTTTCCTTCACTATGCAAAAGCTTTTTAATTTGATGTAGTCTCAATTGTTTGTTTTTGCTTTTGTTACCCTTGCCTGAGGATGCATATTCAAAAACATATTGGTCAGACTATTATCCAGGAGTTTATTCTTTTAGTTTTATGATTTCAGGTCTTACATTTAAGTCTTTAATCCATTCTGAATTTATTTGTTTTATATGGTATAGTAAACTGGTCCAATTTTCCAAGCACCATTCATTGAAGAGACTGTCATTTCCACCATTATATATTCTTGCCTCCTCTGTCACAGATTAATTGACTATGTAAATGTGGGTTTATTTCTGAGCTCTCTATTCTGTTCCATTGATCTGTGTGTCTATTTTTGTGCCAATACCAGTCTGTTTTGATAACAACAGTTTTGTAATCAAGTGTGAAATCTTTTCAGAGTACAGGTCTTTCACCTCTTTGGTTAAGTTTATTCCTAAATATTTTATTGGTTTTGGTGCAACTGCAAATGGGACTGTTTTCTTAATTTCACTTTGTGCTTGTTCATTATTGTGTTGTTGATCTCTGATTCATTTTTATGTCTGTGTTAAGATGTCTTACACTTTTTTTTAATTTTTAATTTCCACATTTTTTTTTGTTTTTACCTCCATTTTTTTCTCAAGTCCAGTGAGTATCTTTATGATCATTACTTTAAATTTTCTATCAGGCATATTACTTACATCCATTTCACTTAGGCCTCTTGCTGTGGTTTAGTCCCGTTCTTTCATTTGAGACATATTTCTCTATCTCCTCATTTTGTCTCTTTGTCTGTTTCTTTGTGTTAGGAAAGGCAGCTACTTCTCTTGCTCTTGACGATAACAGTCTTATAAAGAAGAGGTGATATAGTGTCTTGTGTCCCCTGTTCTCCAGGGCCTGGCACTCAGGGAGTGTGTCCTATGTGTGTTGCATGTGCTCTGCTGTTGAGTGTTAGTTTGCTTTTTTTTGTTTTGTTTTGTTTGTTTTTTTTTTTTTTTACTTCAGTCCAGTTGTCTATAGAGACTCTTTGCCTACTGTGTGCAGTGTTTGGTCCCCAGCGGGGGTGGGGAGCATTTTAACGTGTGCAGTGGTTTGCGTGAGAAACGAGACCTGCCCCTGCCACCAGTGGAACTGAGGTCCTTCAGACATGTAGGTTAGGAGATGTGTTGGCAGGGTTTGTACTGGTCTTCTGGGGGGAGGGACTGCAGCAAACTAAGGCAAGTGTGACTTGGAAGAGTGGATCCACCAAAGTGGGAGGCCACAGGCTTGGTGTAACAAGTTAGGTAAAAAGTGTCGGCACTGCACTGGTTTTGGCAGATGGCTGTTTTGTTTTTTTTTTTATGCAGGAGGGAAATGTGCCTGCCAGCTTCTTTGCTCCTGGAGAGGTCTCCCCATGATCCCCGTCTCTCCAAGCCATACTTGAAGATGAGCAAATCACTCTCCCTCCCATCTGCCCCTGGAGTTTTTCAAACTGATGGTTCTATGCTGTTATTTACACCAGCTGTCTGTCCTGCTGTCACGTTAATGGTAGACTCTACTTCCTAATGCCCTCAAGGCTCCCCCAGAGCTGAGATACTGATTTTTAAAATTCCAGGTGTTAAAGGGCACCTGGGTGACTCAGTCAG
Organism: Panthera onca; assembly: GCF_046562875.1. Lineage (NCBI taxonomy): Eukaryota > Metazoa > Chordata > Mammalia > Carnivora > Felidae > Panthera > Panthera onca. The sequence goes on along the minus strand of NC_138341.1, from coordinate 88,417,652 downwards.
TTAAGCAGCTGACTCTTGACTTCAGCTCAGGTCATTATCTCAAGGTTCGTGAGTTCAAGCCCCTCAGTGGGCTCTGTGCTGACAGGGCGGAGCCTGCTTGGGATTCTCTCTCTCTCTCTCTCTCTCTCTCTCTCTGCCCCTCCCCAGCTTGTTCTCTCTCTCAAAAAATTAAATTAAACTAAATTAAACTAAATGAAAATGAAAATTATAGGTGGTAAGTCTCACTGGTTGTAAGAAGTCACGAAGTTTGGCCCCTCTTGCTTTCAAAGGCAAATGTAATGGGGATTCATCCTTCCCATTCATGGGCTCCTCAGTGTGAAAGTCTGTTTTCAACCTTCTCTGTACCACTGGCTCTCTCCCCACCATAGACAGCCATGGTCTGCTTTGCTCCCAGACCATGTCTTTGCCCTTCCTACCTTTTTCAATGTGGCCTCTTTTCTACCTTTAGTTGTGGAGTTTGTTCTGCCAGTCTTCAAATCATTTTATGGGTTATTTACGCTGATGTGTTCTCCAGTTGTATCTAGGGGATGAGGCGAGCTTAGGGTCCCCCTACTCTTCCATCTTCCCAGTCGACCCTCTAATTTTTGACATTTTTATGATTACGTTTCTTGGTGTGGATTCCTTTGGGTTCCTCTTGTTTGAGGTTCTCTGTGCTTCCTAGACCTGGATGTCTATTTCCCGCCCCAGGTTAGGAAAGTTTTCAGCTATTATTTTTTCAAGTAAGTTCTTTATCCCTTTCTCTCTCTTCTCCTTTAGGACCCCTATAATGAAGTTATTAGTATGCTTAATGTTGTCCTAGAGGTCACTTAACCTATCTCACTTTTCTATGGTCTTTTCTCTCTTTGTTGTTCAGCCTGATTTCCACTACTCTGTCTCCCAGATTGAAGAGCCACCCAGGCACCCTGTTCTTCTGCATCCTCTAATCTGCTGTTGACTTCTCTAGTGTGTTTGTTCTCCCAAGTTCAGGAGTCCTCTTTATGACCATTATTTTAAACTCTATCAGGTAGATTATCTATTTTGTTTAGATCTTTTTCTGAGGTTTTGTCTTGTTCTTTCATTTTGAACATATTCCTCTGTCTCCTCATTTTGTCTGTGTTTCTATGCATTAGGTAGATTAGTATATCTCCTGATCTTGAAAGTAATGGCTTTACATAGAAAACATCCTGGAGGGTCCAGAATCACAGTGTACTCTGATCACCAGAACTCAACCCTCAAGCAGTGTATCCTTGTGGGCTATGTGCACCTACCTGTTGTGACTGGGCTGCAAATGCTGTGCCAGTTGGTGGGTTGAGGTGACCACTGAACCAGCTGCCCACCAATGCCCAGCCATGACTACTATGGACGTACTGGTGGGAGGGTCTGGCCCTGGCACAGCTGGATGAGGGGACCAGCTGTCGATTACTGCAGGTGTGCTGGTTGGTGGGGCCAACCACTAGTGTGAAGAAGGGCAGGAGGAGCTTTAAAAATGTGCCTGCTCGGGCAAGTGCTTTGGGATGGGCATGTTCACAGGGGAACACTGGTAGAGAGCAAGCAGTGCCATTAAGGTAGATAGGGAGTGTCAAAAGGCATGCCAGCATCATGCCTTGCTAGACTGAGGAGGGCAATAAAAATGGCACCTGCCAGCACTTTGTTCCTAGAGAAAGTTCCTATAGATCCCTATCCCTCCAAGCACATGCCCTATAATTAGTCAATAAATCTCCTTCACTTATGGCCCAGGTGCTTTTCAAACTGTTTCCCCATGCTTTGTCTACATGAGACTGTGCATGGGCACTTTAAGAGCAGAGTCTCCATTTCCTACAGCCCTCCAGCTCTCCTAGAGTTATGACCCACTGTTTTTCAAAGCCAGACATTATTGGGCTCATCTTCCCAGTGCAGATCCTTAGGGTGGGGTGCCCAATGTAGGGCTCGAACCCCTCACTCCTAGAGAGGTCTCTGCACCTGTGATGTCCTTCCTGATTCTTGACCACCACAGCATGTATTTGGTTCTTAAACAGACCATGTCTCTGTCCCTCCTACCCTTCTTGATGTGACTTTTTCCTTGTGTCTTTAGCTGTGGAATAGCTGTTCTCCCTAGTCTTCAGGCCATTTGCAGAAAGAATTGCTCTATATGTAGTTGCAGCTTTGCCGTGTCCCTGAGAGGAGGTAAGCTCAGGATCTTTCTAGTCCTGGACTCTATCAAGGTTGCTTTAAAATCTTCTCAGGCAAGCCATGACCCATGTTGCTGTTTTACTTGTTTTAAATGATCACATTCATTTCAAGTGTTTTTTCACCTTTCCTACCACTTTCTCAACTTAAACTATAGTTGAATTCTCATTGGTATTATTACACTACGTCACTTGGAGTATCTTATAGTTTTTAAAATATTTATAAGGAAGAATAAAAGTCCCTTATTTATGTCATTTAACTTCATCTATAATCTTTATTACCCTGTTCATTCATCCATTATTTACCATATCTTTATGCCCTATTATATTTCACAAAGGGTTTACAGACACCGTACTAGACTTATATCCATATTTTACACTTTTTGTTTTGTTTATATTAATAAGTCTTTTTAAAAAATATATTATTGCTATTTGTTAGTGATACTCATAGTAGTCATACTATAGCCATAGATAGTCATAGATGGTAATGATAGTTATTGAAAGTCAATAGACTTTGTGAATTTTCTTTGATTTTCTGAAACAAATTCTATCAGGCTGCTATAGCAAATACCACAGACTGTGTAGCTTATATATAACAGATATTTTATTGCTTACAGTTCTGGAGGTGGAGAAATACAACACAAAGTTGCCAGTATGATCACTTTCTGGTGAAGACCCTCTCCCTGGTTCACAGCCTACAACTTCTTTTTCACTGTGTCCTCAACATGATGTAAGGGGCTAAAGAGAGAGATCTCTATGGAGTATCTTTTATAAGGGCACTAATTCCATTCACAAGGGCTCTACCCTCATGATCTAATAAGCACCTCTTAAAGACCCCAACTATTAACAGCATCAACTCTGGGGGTTAGTATTTCACCATATGAATTTCTAGGGGACACAAATATTCAGATCATAGCACATTATATTCAATTTATTTCTTAGCTAGTCTTATTGGATGGCCTTGATTTATAGAGAGTATCCACAAATTTAATAGTTTTTTATTAATAGTTTAAGACTATTAATAGTTTTCTGTATTCCTTTCCAATATTCATTTCTTTCCTTTTTTTTAATGGATCGTTGAAGACTGTCAGCATGTCCAATATTGAATTCCACAGAAGGTGACAGAGAGTACCCATTCTCTCTTGTTTTATCTCTATTGCATTAGTTTTATCAGTGATCATTTTATCAAATGATGTTGTAATGTATGTTGGTATGTGGTGAACTTTATTTTGAGCTAATATACCCTTCTCATAAATGACCTTTCAAACCGTTGCCAATGTGTTTAACTATGAGAACCATAAACATAAGGAAAAAATAATTAAGAAGATAGTTATAGTTTCATATTGTTGTTGTTGTAAAAGTCCATAATCAGGTGTAACTAAATCATACACACTTTCAGATAAAGTAGTAAAATTAAGTTATTGCCATTTCCCACTGAAAAAAAAAATCCTACACTGAGTTACATAATTTAACAAACAGGAAAGATAAAAGGATGCATACTTAATGTCTGACTATATTGGTATGGCTTACTTTAACAAGAAATCACCTGTTTAGTAATCCAAAAACATAACTCCTTACAGCTATATATCAAAACTATATTTAAAATGGTCAACTTTGATTGAAACATTATTTTTAATCCATTAATTTCCTATTCACTATTATATATCAAGCACTATGCTAGTTGCAGGGGGATACAGTAGTAAACAAGGCAATTTTTCTTCAGTCAACTTACAAACTAGTGTAGGGATTGACAAAATTTTGCTGTAGAGGGCCACATAATAATATAAGCATCTAGGGGGCCATATAGTCTCTGTTGTCAACTACTCACCTCTGTTGTTATAAGACAAAAACAGTCATAGACAACGGGTAAAAAGTGAGCATGCATGTGTTTAAATAAAACTTTATTTACACATCAGGTGGTGGGGCCAGATCTGATCACTAGGCTATAGTCTGCCAACACATGCTCCAGTAAAAAATAACATATTAGGAATTTCAATACTTTATGGTGAATACAATAATATTACCATGGGAACATGATCTAAAAGAATCAACAAAGTCTTCTGGGAGGGGGCAACAATCCAACTGACTAATCCATTTTCTCAAATTTAGCGAATAAAAGCTTACTATAATGTGCCACCATTATAAAATCTCATTCTAAAAATGGAAAACATATTTGACTATGTAAGAGTTGCTTCATTATATAGTATTCTCTTCTACTTGTTTATGAAAAATTATACCATAAGCACATTTGAAAGCTTACCTTGAGTGACTGTTTTGAGAACAATTAAAGTTGATAAAAATCTCAATGGTAAATTGGAGCTCTTAAAGAAAGCAGCTGTCTTTGGTTTATTCTCCACTGAATGGTCTAAAGAATTATCCTGAATTCCCTTAGTTACTACTCCTTTGAATATGTCTTCACCCAGTCTCCTCAATGTTGATGTCATAGTTGAATGCTGTTAAAAATATGTATTATCTTAGTATATTTGTCTATATCCATAATATATTTCAAATACTACAATCAAATATAGAAACAAGAAAAAGTCAGATTTTTTCTAATTAAAAAATGGGTTAGAAATATACAAGGTTAAAAAGTAGTAATTTTATAATCAACTTTTAAAAATTATTTCTGATTACTTTTCTAAAAGAATGAGCAGTCTGGAGCACCTGGGTGGCTCAGTCAGTTGAGCGTCCAACTCTTGATTTTGGTTGAGGTCGTGATCTCACAATTCATGAGATAGAGCTCCACACATCAGGCTCCGTGCTGCCAGTGCAATGCCTGCTTGGGATTCTTTCTCTCCCTTTCTCTCTGCCTATCCTCCCACTCACACACACATGCACTCTCTCTCTCAAAATAAATAAACATTTGAAAATAGAAATAAGCAGTCTACAAGAATTAAGAAATTGGAAATGGTACTTTTCTATGAAAAAAATTAGGAGAACTGAGAATTTGAAAATGTTTAAGAACATAGTATGATATGTTTCTGGCACAGAGAAATCAACTGAGCAGAGAGGTAGACAACTATAGGTTCTTCACTCCTCCAACATTACTGATAAATAGCTTATCGGGTGTGTATCTTACAGTGTTAGCTTATAAAGTGATCATCTAGGGCCTCACTGCTTTACAACTCAGTATGATTATAACCATCACAGTGATTTTGATAACTTTTTTAACAATTGCAGAATAAAATACATGGTTAGAATCATGGATGATTCTCATGGTGAATAAACTAAAGACAATGGGCAAAACAGACATACTGGCATAAAAATATTTCTAAAATAACATAAGCTTTTATGATATTCGACATATATATTAAGAACCAAATAAAGGAAAACCATTTCACACTGCTGCAGATGAGGGTACATACCCACACTTTGAAATAAATATGGGTAACAAGTATTTGTTTAGAATTTCTACATATTAAAATTAAAGAGGTATATGGAGGTTTTATGGGTATCAAAAAACACAATGATTGGGTGGTGAATGGCGTAACAGATGCAATCTAATTTATTTAAATATATGGTCAGTAAATTCTAAATCAAAAAAAGGAACCCTCATACACTGTGGATAGGAATGTAAACTGGTATAGCTACAGTAGAAAATAGTAGGGACGTTTTTCAAAAAATTAAAAATAGAAATACCGTATGATCCAGCAATTCTGCTATCAGTTATTTACCCAAAGAAAACAAAAACATTAACTCAAAAAGGTATGTGCACTCCTCTGTTTATTGCAGCATTATTTATAATAGCCAAGATATGGAAGCAACCTAAGTGTCCATCAACAGACAACTGGATAAAAAAGATGTGGCATACACACACACACACACACACACACACACACACACACACACAGAGTCATAAAAACAGATGAGATTTTGTCATTTGTGACAACATGGATAGACCTAGAGAATATTATGCTAAGTGAAATAATACTGAGAAACACAAATACCATCTGATTTCATTCATAATGTAGAATCAAAAACAAACAAACAAAAAGAATCAACCTTCAAATACAGAGAACAAATTGATGGTTGCTGGAGGGAAGGACAAAATGGGTAAAGGAAGTGGGAGATATAAACTTCCAGTTATGGAAGGAATAAGTCCTAGGAACAAAAAGCACAGCACTGGAATATAGTCAATGATACTGTAGTAGTGTTATATGGTGACAGTAGGTAGCTAATATTTGTTGTAGAGCATAGAATAATGTATATAAAAGTTGAATCACTATGTTGTATATCCAAAACTAATATAAGACTGTGTGTCAATTGCAGTCAAATGAAAAACAATTTTAAATAAGCTTTTAATAACATTAGGAAAAGATAATACATATATGTTTTAAAACCTTGGTATAAAAATAGGAGAAAATATTAGAAATTCTAGAAGTTTCTTGATGCCTCATATTTCCCAGACTTGCAGCTGAAACAGCTGGCAACCTGGAAACTGCAGACAAAAAAGCCCCAACATAAGCCTGCTCTCTCTAGCCAAAGGGCTAAGAAAAGAGCAGCCTTGCAAGACAAGAAACTTTTAGACAAAACCACAATTCAGCCAAACACCAGAGAAAAATCTGTGGTCCAATATCCACTTAGATGAACAAAATTTCAAGGACAGCCTACACTTTCCAGGAAAGCCTAAAACCAGGCAGTAACAAAGTGTCCAGGAAGGCCATGTGAGGGTAGTAATGAGGCACTCCCATCCCTCCCAGTTAGGGAGGTATCTCAGTGAAGGCCTAATGGGGAATCAGAACTCCTACTTAAGTTGGCAATAAAGAGGAGCCACCTTGTATTTCCTCTCTGCAAGAGCAGTGTCAAAGCCAGATAAACAGAGATCCAAAGTTTTATAATACCAAAATGTCCAGTTTTCAATAAAAAAATCACTAATCACACCAAGAACCAGGAAGATCTTAAACGGAATGAAAATCAGTAATTGGCAATACCAATAGCACAAAGATGTTAGAATTATCTGACAAACAGGGGCAGTTGGGTGGCTCAGTTGGTTAAATGTCCAACTTCGGCTCAGGTCATGATCTCACGGTTCATGAGTTCAAACCCAGAGTTGGGCTCTATGCTAACAGCTCAAACCCTGGAGCCTGCTTCAGATTTTGTGTCTCCCTCTCTCTACCCCTCCCCTGCTCGTGCTCAGTCTCTCTCTCAAAAAAATAAACATTAAAAATTTTTAAAAAAATTATCTGACATTTTAAAGCAGCTGTGATAAAATTAGTAATTATGCATTTAAAAAAAAGAAAAATAGAAAACTTATCAAAGAAATAGAAATCCTTACCAGAGAAAATATAAAGAACCAAATGCAAATTTTATAACTGAAAATACATTAACCAAAATAAAAAACCAATAGGTTAAACAGCTGAATGGAGAACACAAGGAAATAATTGGTTAACTGGAAAATAAAACAACTGAATTTACCCAATCTGAACAACATAAAAAAAAAACAAAAACAAAAAACAAAAAAAAACTGGAGGGAAAAATAAACAGAAATTAATTCAAGGAACTGAGGAACTAAAACAAAATATTTAACCATCATGTCAATCAGAATCCTGAAAAGAAAAAAAAAAAAAAAAATCAGGGGGGACTGAAAAAATATTTGAAGAAATAATGTCTGAAAACTTCCCACATTTGGGGGCAAAAAAAAATCTAGACACTGAAGAAAGTGACCAAACCCCAGAAAGGATAAATCCAAAGTAATCAAGCCAAATTAATCAAATCCAAGATACATCATAGCCAATTTATGAAAACTAAAGAGAAAGAAAAAAATTGAGAGCAGTAACAGAGAAATTAACATATATGAAGAAAACAATTCAAGTAACAGTGGATTTCTTATTGTAAAGTCATGAAAATTGGCTAAAAGAAATTGGCACAACATTTTTCAAGTATTACAAGAAAATAACTATCATCTCAAAACCCCATGCCCAGTGAAAATATCCTTCAGGAATGAAGAGGAAACTAGGACATTCTAAGATGAAGTAAAACTAAAACAATTTATTTACAGCAGACCTCTTCTAAAAGACTGCCTGAAAGAAGTTCTCAATGGTGAAATGAAATAATAAAAGAAGGAACCCTATAATATCTGGAAAGAAGAAAGAACACAGTAAGCAAAAAATATGGGCAAATTCTGAGTTTTATGTTTGACAGTAGAAGCAAAAATAATAACACTGTCTAATGTGATTCTAAATGTATGTAGAAGAAATAGTAGTATTATAGAGGGGGTTAATTAAGGGATGAAAAGGCAAGGTTTCTCTATTTTAGTCAAATTGACAAAATGAAAACACCAGTAGACTATGGTAAATTATTTATATACAATGTGCTACCTAGAAAAACTAATAAAAAAGCTATAAAAAGAGAAATACTCAAAATTCTATAAATGAACCAAAATGGAGTTTTAAAAAATGTTCAAGTAACCCATAGGAAAAAACCCAGAGAAATGGAAAAGAGAAATGAAAACAAACAGTAAACACAAAATAAAGTCAAAAAACTTAAACCCTAACATATCAATAACTACATTAAATATAAGTGGCCTAAATATACCAATTAGAACACAGAACTTGATAAAGTTGAGTAAAAAGAAAATCTAGCTATATGCTATCTATAAAAAACTCATTTCAAATATAACATTACAAGTAGGTCAAAATTAAAAAATAGAAAAGGACATTATAAATCTAAAGAAAGCAGAGTGGTTGGTCATATTAATATCAGAAAATAGATCTCAGAGCAAGGTTAATTACCAGGTACAGAGACATTACATAACGAAAAAAGAGTCAATCCACTAAAAAGACAAAACAAGCTTAAATTTATATGTGCAAAGCAAAAGAGTTGCAAAATATATGAGGCAAAAAAATGATAATACCAAATAGGACAAATATATAAATTCACAATTATAGCTGAAGACTTCACTGAACACTTGATACAACTGGACAGAATATTAACAAGGACCTAAACTAATTCTAAAATACTATCAACCAGTAGAATCAAATCCACATTTATAGAACACTCTACACAACAACAGCAGACTACATATCTTCAGCCAAACAACATCAACAATGCAACCAAACCAGAAAAAACAGAAAGGTAAAAGTGAGATCTATGACAAACTTCTAAATAAATCATGGGTCAAGAGGATGTTTGAAGGGAACTTTTAAAAATACATTAAATTGAAAGTAAATGAAAATGGAACATATCAAAATTTGTGGGATACAGTTAAAGCAGTGCTGAAAGAAAAACAGCACTAAAAATAGCACTATGTTAGAAAAAAAGGGAGTCCCAAATCAATAATCTAAGTTTTTACCTCAGTAACCTAAAAAAGAACAAAATAAACCCAAAGCAAACAGAAAATAGGAAATAATAAAGACGAGATAAAAATGAAAACTATGAAACAAAGAGATAATCCTTTGGGGGAAAAAAAATCAATAAAACAAACAAATTTCTGTCAAGAAAGCCAAAAAAAAAGTGACATAGTTATCAATACCAGGAACGAAAGAGAGGGCATCACTACCAACACTGAGAACATCAAAAGGATAAGAGAATATTACGAAAAATTTTACACATATATATTTAACAGCTTAGACAAAATGGGTCATTCAATTCCTTGAAAAGCACACACTTCTATAAATCACTTATATGAATCACCTATTAGAATATCCTTACAACTATTAAGGAACTTGAATCTCCCAAAAAAAGATATATTCAGGCTGAGTTTCATAGAAGAATTCTACCAGATGTCTGAAGAAAAATGAACACTAATTCTATCTAATTTCTTTTAGAAAAGTAAGAGGATGGTACAATTCCCAATAAATTTTATGAACATAGTATGACCCTGATACAAAACCAGACAAAGACAGTATAAAAGAAAACTGTAAATCAATACCCCTAATGAATATAGATAGGAAACTCTTTAACAAAATATCAGGAAACAGAATTCAGCAAATATAAAAAGACCTATACAACATGGCCAAGTGGGGCTTATTTTAGGACCACATGACTAGCTCAGTATTTGAAAGCCATTTGAAAGCCACATTATCAGGTTAAAGAAAAAAATCACATGATCCTATCAGTAAATACAAAAATCCATTTAAAAAACATTTTAACATTCATTCATGATTATAAAAACTCAGAAAAATAGTAATAGAGGGGAACTAAACTTGACAAAAAGCATCTATAAAACTATAGCTAATATTAATAGCGAAAGGACTATTTTCCCCTAAGATCAAGAACAAGTCAATGATTTCCATTATCATTCATATTCACCATAGTCCTAGATATTGTAGCTTATGAAAGACACAAATTGAAAGCATATAGTCAAAAAAGGAAAACAAGAAAACTTTCTTATTCATAGATGCATGACTATATACAAAATCCCAAAGAATCTTCAAGAAAACTCCTAAAACTAATAAGATCATGGTCATAGGATACAGAATGAACAACAGGGACACCAAAATTTTAAAAATACCAACTTTAACCACTCAAAAACACTAAATATGCAGCTGAAAATCTAACAAATAATGGACAGGAATTCTATGCTTAAAACTACATAACATGGATGAAAGAAATCAACTTTCTAAATAAAATGGAGAAATCATGTTTCTGAACTGGAACACCCAACACTGTAAAGATGCCAATTTTTCTTAAATTTGTATACAGGCTAATGCAATTTCTATCAAAACCTCAGCAAGAAATTTTGTAGATAGTGAAGATTATTCTAAAATGTATAAGGAAAGGCAAAGGAACTATTTATAAACATTTTGAAAAACAGGAAAATGAGGGGGCACCTGGGTGGCTCAGTCCATTTAGTGTCCAATTTCAGCTCAGGTCATGATCTCGCAGTTTGTGAGTTTGAGCCCCATATCAGGCTCTGTGCTAACAGCTCGGGGCCTGAAGCCTGCTTCTGATTCTGTGTCTCCCTCTCTCTCTCTCTCTGCCCCTCCACTGCTCATGCTCTCTCTCTCTCTCTCTCTCTCAAAAATAACCAAACATTAAAAAAATGTTTTTTAATTAAATAAAAGAAAAACAGGAAAATGGGGAAAAAATCAAACTACTCAACTTCAAAACATATTTTATTTTTTTCTTTTCCTGAAATTTATTGTCAAATTGGTTTCCATACAACACCCAGTGCTCATCCCAACAGGTGCCCTCCTCAATGCCCAACACCCACTTTCCCTTCCCTCCCACCCCCCATCAACCCTCAATTTATTCTCAGTCTTTAAGAGACTCATGTTTTGGCTCTCTCCCTCTCTCTTTTTTTTTTTTTCTCAAAACATATTTTAAAATTATAGTAATCAACAGTATGGAACTGGCGAAGGAACAGACACACAGATACATGGACATAACAGAGAATCAAGAAAGAAGCCCACATAACTATTCCCAACTGACAAAGGTGCAGAGGAAGGAAAGCCTTTTCAGTAAATGGTGCTAGAGCAACTGGACATTTACAGGCAAAAATGTAATCTTGATCTAAGTCTCACACCTCATACAAAATTAACTCAAACTGTACACGGACTTAAATGTAGAAAATGCAAACATAGAAAATTTTAAGAAAAAACACAGGAGAACACAATTTAGGGTTAGGCAAAAAATCCTTACACTTGACCCCAAAAGCAACATCCACAAAAGGAAAAACCAGTTCACTGGAAATCATCAAAATTTAAAGTTCTGCAAAAGACCTTGGTTGGATGAAAATACAAGCTACAAAAAAAGAAAAACAGTATTTCCAAATGACATATCCAACAAAGGACTAGTACCCAAAGTATGTAAACAAGTCTCAAAACAATGGAAGACAAATAATCCAATTAGAGAATGGGCAAAAGACAAAAACATACTGAAGAGGATATACATTTGGAAAGCAAACACATGAGAAGATACATTTAGCCACTGGAGAGATGCAAATGAAAACTCCAATGAGAAAACAATACTACCAGAATGGTGAAAATAAAAAATAGTAACAACATAGTGGTGCCTGGGTGACTCAGTCAGTTAAGCTTCTGACTCTTCGTTTTGGCTCAGGTCATGATCTCACAGTTGGTGGGTCCAAGCTCCTTGTCAGGCTCCACACCGTTCCTGCAGAGCCTGCTTGGGATTTTCTGTTTGCCTCTCTCTGCCCCTCCCCTGCTTGCAATCTCTCTCTCTAAAATTAAAAAAAACATAAAATAAAATAACATAAAATAAAATAACAAAACAAAACAAATAAAATATAAAACAAAAAATAAAACTTAAAAAAAATAATAAAAACACTAAATGCTGGTGAGGTCATGGAGAAACTAGATCACTCATATATTGCTGGTAAGAGCATAAAATAATAAAATCACTCTTAAAATTTGGCAGTTTATTAAAAAAATTAAACATGGAGCTACCATACAACAAGTACACTCTTGGACATTTATCCTAGAGGAATAAAAACTATTTATACACAAAAACCTCCACATAAATGTTTACAGCATTTATAATGGTTAAAAACCAGTTTCCTTTAACCAATGAATGGTTAAAATGTGGTATATTCCTATCATGGAATCAATAAAAAGAAATGCCACAACTTAAATAGATCTCCAGCAAATTATGCTAAGTAAAAAAAGTCAATCTCAAAGGGTTACATACTATATAATTCCACTCATATAACATTTGCGAAATGACAAAATCATAGAAATGGAAGTTCGTGACTGGAGGGATTAAAGAGGGGGTAGACCAGGAGGAAAGTGGGTATTGCTATAAAAATGCAACATGAGAACTTCTGATTTCTGGTTAGGCAGGTAAGGGGGTTGGAAGTTATCACTCCATCCTAACAAAAGTAAAAAGCTGAACAACTGAAAAATTAAACTTTCTTAGATCCAACAGAAGTGAGAACACAGGGCAAAGCCCAAATTTGGAGACAGACAGGTGAATACAGAGAATTACAGCTTACTGCAGCAGAAACCCATGAGCTGAAATCTCTGTGGGAACTGGTACCAGGGTAGGAAAATATGAACCATAACCAAAAATTGCTGGAGTGCAGCAGCTGGAGTGCGGCAGCACATATACTAAAATTGGAACAATACAGAAAAGATTAGCATGGCCCCTGAGTATGGATGACATGCAAATTCATGAAGTGTGCCATATTTAAAAAAAGGAAAAAGAAAAGAAAACTGCTGGAGGCCCAATGTGAACAAGTCTGAGAGTTAAGAATGCTGGCTGTGGCCAGTCACAAGGGAGTTCTCAGATTTTGTTGGTTTTAGATGAGGAGCTCTAACAGTTCTCACAGTGAAGACTGGAGAAAAATCCCCTCATGCTTCAGGTGGGGGGGGGGGGGGGTAAAAAAAGTAACCATTTGGAAATATGACACAATTTTGTCCTTGTTAAAAAGATCTGTCCTCAAGAGAAACTACCTTACCAGAGCTTAACCTACTGAGATTTTATAAGAATCTAACAGACTTAGCAGAAAGGAAATACGAAACTCCAGCCCACTCTAGCAATCCTGCCCCACCTCATGGGGAGAAAAACTGAGAGGCATTTATGAAGTTCATAGCCCCAAGACACAAGCTCACCAAATGACTGAGACTGAATTACACAACTACAGAACACTTCCCCTTCCCACACATCTTACCATAGTATTGAAGGCTCATTTACAGCAGTCACTTTTACATAGTATATCATGTCCAGATAACAAGAAAAAATTACAAGCCATGCTAAAAGGCAAAAAACACAGTGTGAAAAGACAGAGCAAACTTCAGAATCAGACTCAAATATGGTAGAAATGCTGGAATAATCAAAGAATTTAAAACAACTATGATTAATATTCTAAGAGCTCTAATGAAACAAGTAGACAACAGAGAGCAGAGAGATGGAAACTCTAAGAAAGAATCAAAAGAAATAACAGAGGGGCCCCTGGGTGGCTCAGTCAGTTAAGCATCTGACTCTTGATTTTGGCTCAGGTCATGATCTCACGGTTCTTGAGATTTAGCCCAGTGTTGGGCTCTGTGCTGATAGTGTGGAGCCTCCTTGGAATTCTCTCTCCCCCTCTCTCTCTGTACCCCCCCCCCAAAATAAATAAATTAAACCCAAAAAAACCCAAAAATACTAGAGATCAGAAACACTGTAAATGCAGAATACTTTTGGTGGGCTCATTAGTAGACTACACACAGACAAAGAAATAATATCTAAGTCTGATGGCACATCAACAGAAATTGGAACACAAGGAGGAAAACCCAAACTGGAAAAAATGGAACAGAATATCCAAAAATTATGAGACAATTACAAAAGGTGCAACACATGGGTAATGAAAATACCAGAAGGAAAATAAACAAAGGAATAAAATAAATATTTGAAGTGGGGATCCTAGGTGGCTCAGCTGGTGAAGCATCCCACTTGGGCTCAGGTGATGATCTCACGACTTGTGAGTTTGAGCCCCACATTGGGTGATCTTGAGCACTGCTTCTGGTGACCCTGAGCCCTGCTCTGGGCTCTGCACTCTGTCTCTTCTCTCTCTGCACTTCCTGGGATTCTTCCTCTGCCCCTCACTCACTCACACACTCTCAAAAAAAAAAAAAAAATTAAAAAAAAAAAAAATATATATATAGAGAGAGCAGTAATGACAGAATTTCCTCCAAATTAACACAAGAAACAAACCCCACAAAACCAGGAAGCTCAGAGAACACCTAAGAGGATAAATAAATGCACACAAAAATGCATTAAGGCATATCATATTCAAACTTCAGAAAATAAAAGCTTTTTTAAAAAATCTTGATAGAAGCCAAAAGAGAAAAAAGGTTATTTACAGAGAAGCAAAGATAAGAATTACATCCAAAGTCTCCTCAAAAATCATGTAAGTATGAAGAAAATATAATGAAATGTTTAAAATGCTGAGGAAAAAACCCCACCAACCTAGAATTCTACATACTCTGAAATTATCTATCAAAAATAAAGGAAAAATAAAGATTTTCTCACACCAACAAAAATTGAGGGATTCTGTTACTGAAAGTAATATTAATAAAAGTTATTTAGAGACAAGGAAAATTATATAGCTTAGAAACCTGGATGTACATAAAGAGCATTAGAGAAGGAATAAGTGCTTTTATTTGTTATTAACTGATCTAACAGATAAGTTTTTTGAAAACAATAGCAACAATGTATTGGATTATGGATGCCTGTGTGTCTGTGAGCATGTGCATGTGTGCCTGTGTGTGTATGTGTGTATACACAATTGTATTATTGATCATTGTATCATAGACGTAGATATAGATATATACATGTTTATGTAGGTTAATGTGTAGTGAAATGAATGACAGGAATTATACAAGGGAATAAGAGACAGGAGGAAGACATCAGCAGTATTTTGTTATAGTAGTCCCCCCTTATCACGGGACATGTGTTCCAAGACCACAGTGGATATCCGAAACCATGGACAGTACCAAACCTTTTATATACTGCATCTTTTCCTATACATACATACCTATGATAAAGTTTAATTTATAAGTTATGCACAGTAAGAGGTTAACAATAATAAAACAGATTACAACAACATACCATAATAAAAGTTGTATGAGTGTGGCCTCTCTCTCTCCCTCAAAATATCTTATTTGTACTGTACTCACCCTTATGGTAATATTGTAGATGCTAAAATGTCTACAGGATGAGAAAAAGTGAGGTAAATGATATAGACATTGTGACCCTACTTAGCATTAGACTATTACTGACCTTTGACAATACTTCAGAAGGAGGATAACCTGCTTCCAGACTTTGGTTTACCATGGGTAACTGAAATCGCAGGTAAGGTGAGTCTACTGTATTATAAGATACTCACACTACATGTAAAGCTGTATAGTGTAATTTGAAAGTGGATTTAGAGTAGTTCTAAGTGTATACTGCAAAGTCAGGGCAACCACTAAAAAATGTAAAAGAAGAAGTACAACTGAAGGCTAAGAAAGAAGGGAAAGTTAGAAGCATATAAAAGGTCCAATTAAAACCACAAAAGGCAGGAAAAGACTGAGAGAACAAAACAGGAACAAAGAATAATTGTCAATAAATAAAAAACAGTGACAACTATGGTAGATATTAATCCAACAATATCAATAATCACTTTCAATATCAATAGTCAAAATATACCAATTAAAAGAGATTATCAGACTAAATCAAAATATAAGACCCACACTGTCGACAAGAAACCCACTTTATTTTTTTTTTATTTTTTATTTTTTAGGAAACCCACTTTAAATATAAAGACAAATACGGATTGAAAGTAAATGGATAGAAAGATATACCATGCAAACACTAATCAAAAGCTAGCTGGAATAACTATATTAATTTCAGACAAAACAGACCTCAGAGCAAGGAAAGTTACCAGGGAAAGAAAGGCATTACACAATAATAAAGGGGTCAATTCTCCATGAGTGTGTAAGATGCTAGATACAATAAATACTTTTTAGATACCACACTAAAGGCATGATGCACAAAAAATAACTGAGAAATTGGACTTCATTAAAATTAAAAACCACTCTTGTCAAGAGAATGAGAAATGAGAAACAGATTGGGAGGAGAAAATATCTGCAAAGACACATCTGATAAAGAACTGTTACCCAAAATTTAGAAAGAATTCTAAAAACGCTATTGTAAGAAAACCCAATTTAAAAAATGGGCAAAAGAACCTGGAAACCTCACCAGAGAAGATATACAGATGGCAAATCAGCATATGAAAAGATGCCCAACAGTATGTCATTAGGGAATTGCAAATTAAAAGGAGACTTGACTCTACACCAATTAGAACAGCCAAAACCCAAAACACTGACAACACCAAATGTTGATGAGGATGTGGAGCAACAGAAACTCTCATTCACTGCTGCTAAAATGCAAAATGGTATAGCCACTTTGGAAGGCAGCTTACAGTTTTTCAAAAAAATTAAACATATTCTTACCATATCTATCTAACAATTGTGCTCCTTGGTATTTACCCAAAGGAATTGAAAATTAATGTCACACAAATCCTGCACATGGATGTTTATATTATTCATACTTGCCAAAACTTGGAAGCAATCAAGAGATCCTTCAGTAGGTGAATGGATAAACCGTGGTACATACAGACAACGGAGTGTTACTCAGCACTGAAAGAAATGAGCTATCAAACCAAGAAAAGGCATGGAGGAATCTTAAGTACATACTGCTAAGTGAAAGAAGCCAATCTGAAAAGGCGACATACAGAATAACTCTTAACTATATGATATTCTGTAAAGGGCAAAGCTATGACATTATGTAAAAAGCAAAGAGTAAAAGGATTAGTGGTCTGCAGGAATTAGGGGTGTGGGAAGTATAAATAGGCAGAGCACAGAGGAATTTTAGGGAAAACTATTTTTAGTATCAAATTATTCTGTAAATGATGGTCATATACCATTATATTTTTGTCAAAACTCAGAGAATGTAAAACACCAAAGTGAACTCTAATGTAAGGTATGGACTTGGAGTGGAAGGACATACCAAGATACATTCGAGTGTAACAAATTGTAATAATTTGTAACAAATTCTGTTGCAGGAAGCTGATAGTGTGGTAAGCAGTACATATGTGGGGTCAGGGAGTATATGGGGAATTTCTGTTCTCAATTTTACTGTGAACCCAAATTAGCTCTAAAAAATAAAGTCTGTATATATATATATGTGTGTACATGAAGAATCTCTATGGTGATGTAGAACTCCTACTATTTTGACTACTATCAATTGTGGCTGTGATATTGTACTAGTTTTTCAAGATGTTACCATTGGGGGAAAGTGGGTTAGGGACACAAGTGATTTCTCTGTAGTAGTTGTTATTACTGAGTGAATCTACTATTATGTCAAAATAAAAAGCTTAATTTTTAAAAAGTACATGAACTCAGAGCCTGGACCCACTTCTAGATCTGTGTCTCCCTCTCTCTCTGCCCCTCCCCTGCACACATTCTGTCTCTCTCACTCTCAAAAATAAATAAACATTTTTAAAACTTAAAAATAAACATTAAAAAGAATGAAAAAGTATTTGCAGTCAGACAACTGTTAAAACTGAAATATTAGAAATCCATCAATGCTGAATAAAGAAACAGGACGGTGGCAAGAATGCTACTTTTCATTAGAAACATAGATGCAGGCTAGTATCTGTCTAGAATAGCACACAGAGAAGGGTGCAGAGTATATATTTGTAGATAAAAATAAACTGTAAATTATCTGAAGGAAAATGAGAAGAATATTTGGAAGGAAGACAAAGTAAGATTTCATTCAATTTCTGAGCCTAGCCTTTTGTGGCTGAGAGCATTCAGAAACCATTATACAAAAAGCAAAATAAAATTTTAAGAAGAAGATAGCAACATTACAAGACCTGATAATCAATATAACTTTGTTTAGTGAGAAATGTAGTTAAGACTAATAAATTAAAAATGATATTCCATGGGGCTGGGGGGGTGTGCAAGCACATGTGTGCATTTATGCTCCTGTGTTTACTTGTGCAACACAGAGGCAAAATATATGGAATACCACCTCAGGAAAGATATTTTTGCTTAATCTTAATCATCATACTACATAATAATCACATGACTCAATTAATACTACTTAATCATAAGTACCACACTGAGTGATTTAGCTATGTGCTTCTATAATTCCATAGGACCAAGATTACACTACCCAAGCACAAATTCATTTTTCTCCTTTAAGTAAATGAAAGCTATAACAGCATTTATTAATACTAATTAGGGAAATAAAATTTTACAAACCTAATACAGCTCATAGCACAAATGATTACATATGCATGACATAATTTAAATTGAATGAACCTTATATGAACAGATAACATATAGCATTCATTTTATAATATGCCAGAATAATTTTTTTGTTCTGATTAGGCT
This sequence comes from Panthera onca, assembly GCF_046562875.1. Lineage (NCBI taxonomy): Eukaryota > Metazoa > Chordata > Mammalia > Carnivora > Felidae > Panthera > Panthera onca. Next base: position 88,398,685 of record NC_138341.1, on the reverse strand, counting down.
ATTATAAAAATTATTATCTAATTTAGCTAATATGTACTTATTGGCATAAAACACAAGAAATCTTACATTTTTATTACCTTCAGTAAAATATGAAATATTATAAAATATAGTGGGGAGGGGGCAGTAAGTTTTAACAATAACCGAACAGTGACACTTATTATATAATTTTGAAACTCAAAAAACAATTTTACATATTGATTAAAACCTACGGCACTGAAAAACAGTATTTATAAAAGGATAAAGAAAAAGTAATAAAGCAGAGAAGGCAAAAAGTTCTGAAATGTAAACAGAACAAAAAACCTGTAAAAGAACAAGATCAAGAGAAATAATTAAAAAACATAGACTATTAATCAATTACCTGTGTTCCAGCATCTAGCTGCCTTAGAGACCAATATATAAATTTTACAAAAGGCTGATGAAGTTTGGCATTCACAAATGGCATCCACTGTAACTGCTCTGTAATCACAGGCAAAAGCTAAAGATAAAATGATGGAAGATACAAAAGCACAGTAATTTTAGATGTATGAAATCAAATACCACAATTTTCCAAAAATTATCCTTTTTCAAAAGAAAAAGAGTTCTCTAACAAAAACCCTCACTTTGAAACCATAAGCAACACATGTAGAAATATATATTTGAAAATTTAAATACATATATCCCTTAACCCAGCAGCAGTACACTAAGATTTTAAATGAGATGAACCTATACAAACATATTATCTGGACTTTAAAAGATTAAGTAATTTTAAGATACACATGTAACCACTAAAAATTATAATGGAATCTGTATTTTATTTAGATGATAAAAGTGGATTACAAAAAAACAAGTGTAATATGATGCCATTTATGGTTTACATTTAAAAAGATATATGAAAGAATATTTTTTAAAAATACTATAAAATTTTAGCAATTAGGGTAATACTTTCCTCTTAACAGGTGTGACTTGCATAAATAATAATAATTAATAAAGTCAATTTGTAAAAATAATCAAATGTTTAAAAAAGATGTCTATGGGGCATCTGGGTGGCTCAGCTGGTTAAGCATCCTACTTTGGCCCAGGTCATGATCTCATGGTTCGTGAGTTCAAGCCCTGCGTCAGGCTCTGTGCTGATAGCTCGGAGCCTAGAGCCTACTTCTGATTCTGTGCCTCCCTCTCTCTCTCTGCCCCTCCCCCACTAGTGCTCTGTCTCTGTCTCTCAAAAATAAAAATATTAAAATTTTTTTTTAAAAGATGTCTATGAACACTGCTTCAAAAATATGTCATTTTGCTAGAAAATGTCAAGACCACAAAGATATATTCTAAGCCTTTGATGGAATCCTACTTCTGGTATAGTAGCCTAAGAAAAACACCTAAAATACACCCCTTCTAAAGCATATGAGGTGCTTCAAAAATGTAGAGGTATCTTAATTACTTAGCAATAGGGAAATGGTTAACTCGAACTCCACACCCAAAAAACAAATAATCCAGTGAAGAAATTGGCAGAAGACATGAATAGACACTTCTCTAAAGAAGACATCCAGATGGCCAACAGGCACATGAAAAGATGCTCAACGTTGCTCCTCATCAGGAAAATACAAATCAAAACCACACTCAGATACCACCTCATGCCAGTCAGAGTGACTAAAATGAACAAATCAGGAGACTACAGATACTGGCGAGGATACCCCTCTTGCACTGGTGGTGGGAATGCAAACTGGTGGAGCCACTCTGGAAAACAGTATGGAGGTTCCTCAAAAAATTAAAAATTGATCTACCCTATGACTCAGCAATAGCACTGCTAGGTATTTACCCAAGGGATACAGGAGTGCTGATGCATAGGGGCACTTGTACCCCAATGTTTATAGCAGCACTTTCAACAATAGCCAAATTATGGAATGAGCCTAAATGTCCATCAACTGATGAATGGATAAAGGAATTGTGCTTTATATATACAATGGAATACAACGTGGCAATGAGAAAGAATGAAATATGGCCTTTTGTAGCAACGTGGATGGAACTGGAGAGTGTTATGCTAAGTGAAATAAGTCATACAGAGAAAGACAGATACCATATGTTTTCACTCTTATGTGGATCCTGAGAAACTTAACAGAAGACCACGGCAGAGAGGAAGGGAAAAAAAAAAAAAAAAGGTTAGAGAGGGAGGGAGTCAAAACATAAGAGACTCTTAAAACCTGAGAATAAATTGAGGGTTGATGGGGGGTGGGAGGGAGGGGAAAGTGGGTCATGGGCATTGAGGAGGGCACCTGTTGGGATAATCACTGGGTGTTGTATGGAAACCAATTTGACAATAAATTTCATATTTAAAAAAAGTGTATATCCACTCTGTGGACTAAAGATTATAAACAAGAAAAATATTAATAATAATTAAGTAAAAACAATAAAAGCTAGGATACAAAGTCATATGTAATTAGACCACAGATATGATCAATAGGTACAGAAAATAAACATACGAGTTTGGAAGGACATATGTAGCCTTTCACAGTACCATCTAGGCACTACTGACTACTTCCTCCTTTTGAAATACTCATTGGCTTCTGCGACACCAATTTCTCCTAGTTTTCCTTCTACTTCTCTAGTCACTATCAGTCTTTCTGGCCGGTTCAGACCAGACTCACTTGGTCATTAAATGTTGGCGTTCCTCAAATTCAGTATTAGCCAACACAGACTAATTAGCCCATACAAACTAATGACTCCCATATTTACATATCTAGCACAGACTCCTCTTTGTGTTGAGCTCTGGTCCCTTATATTGATGTCTATCAGACACATCCATTTTGGTATCTCAAACTCAGCTTGTCCAGAACTTATCAGATTAAGGAGGCTCAAACCCAGATGTACTCCAATATTTCCTATTTTGAGAGAATGCTACTGACATTCATCCAGTTGCAAAAGTCAGAAACCTGGGAACCAACTAGATACCTCAGCTTATATACTAGATCCATTACGAAGTCTCATCTGTTTTACCTCCTAAATATTTTCTCAACAGTCTACTTCTAATTCCATAACCATGATTCTCATGCAAATTACTGTCTTAATTCATCTGAACTACTTAAGACTTTCCTAACTGTTCTCCAGCATCTGCTCTGGAGCCTTCACTGCAGTGAAGGATCCTCAAAAGCATAAATCTGATGCTATTTTCTCCTTAAAGATCTTCACTGGTTTCCTACTAGTCTTAGTTATTATTTTCTGGAATGAAATTTCAAGCAAAACTGAAAAATTAGACACCTCAAGGAGAAATGTCTAAACTGTATGTTTATGGGTGAATGGAATTTAATAACTATTCACTATCTTAAGGCCATAATTCCAGTAAAATCTTGTATACTTAATCCCCTTCACCCTATATTTTAATATGAGATTTAAAATTGGTAAAGAATCAAAGTGATTTGGGGTACTTGGCTGGCTGAGTTGGTAGAGCATGTGACCCTTGATCTTGGGGTTGTTGAGTTCAACCCCCAACTGGGGAAGAGGGGGAGGAGGAGGAGAAGTATCATCATCATCATCATCAAAGTGATTTTTTTCAGAGTGAAATCTTTCAAATGAGACTACACATATGTAGGCAAGATAGAGTACACAGAATTACCTATAAAGCATTTCTGCCACACAAGTTACATAATACCAAAAAGAAGGATGCAGAAAAATTAAGAATGTGAGATACTCAACTGAACTCTTCCACAAACTACCATAAAAATGGGAGGCAAGAAGGATGGTGGAGAAAGTGAAGTATCTTAAGTTTAAAGAGACTCGACCAAGACAACCATAAAGGCCTGGTTATATTTCTATTTTTGTTGTGGTGGTGAATTTTTTGTTAATAAGTTTATTGAGACATAATTCATACACCATATAATTCACCTATTTAAAGTGTACAATTAAATGATTTTTAGTATATTCACACAGTTGTGAAACCATTATCATAATCAGTTTTAGAACATTTTCATCACCTACTCCCAAAAAACCCTAACCATTAGCAGTCATCCCAATACTGCCCCAACCACTGATCTGCCTTCTCTATATAGATTTACCTATTCTGGATTTTTCATATAAATGGAATCATACAATATGTGGTCTTTTGTGACTTGCTTCTGTCACTTTGAATATTTTCTTTCTTTTTTTTTTTAAGGTTTGAGACTGGGTTCATTTGTTGTTTTTTTAAATGTTTATTTGAGAGAGAGAGAGAGAGAGAGAGAGAGAGAGAGAGAGAGAGAGAGAGAGAGAGGGAGTCAAAGAGAAAGGAAAACAGAGGATCTGAAGCAGACTCTGTGCTGACCAGAGAGAACCCAATGCAGGGCTTGAACTCACGAACAGTGAGATCACGACCCGAGCCTAAGTCAGACACTTAACCAACAGAGGCCACTCAGGCGCCCCTACTTTCAATATTCTCAAGGTTCATTCATGTTGTAGTATGCATCAATACAGCATTTCTTTTTACCACCAAATAATGTTCCACTGTATACATAGACCATATCCATTTATCCACCGATGGACATTTGGATTGTCCACTTTTTGGCTATTATGAATCACGCTGCTATGAACATCCCTGTACAAATTTCTGTGCGTACATATGCCTTCATCTCTCCTGTACATACCTAGGAATGGAAATGCTGACTTACATAGTAATCTATGTTAAATCTTTTCAGGAACTGCCAGACTATTTTCCAAAGGTGCTACAGTTTTATAATTTCACCAGCAGTATATGAGTTTCAATTTCTTCATTTACATTTTGGTCACAATTAAGATTACCTAGTTTTTTGTTTTTTAATTTGCCATCCTAGTGATGGGATGTAATATATCAAAATGGTTTTGATTTGCATTTCCCAAGTTAGTAATGTTGAGCATCATTTCATGTGCTTATTGACCATTTGTATATGATTCTTACAGAAATGTCTACTCAGATCCATAGTGCATTTTTAATTAGGTTTTCTTTTATATTACTAAGTTGTAAGGCTTTTTAAAAAATATTTCAAATGGAAGTCCCTTATCAGATACATGACTTGAAAAATACTTTCTCTATTCAGTTGGGTTGTCTTTTGACTTTCATGATGGTATCCTCTGGAGCATAAAAGTTAAAAAGAAAAAAAGTTTTATCTTAAATTTCATTTTTATTAGTTAGAATTTTCTCAGCAACGGAGGTTTTTTTGTCTTCTGGTTTGGTCTTAACAACAATTAACATTTATTGAATATGTGTTTTTATCAGGCACTGTAAGAAGCTAGGGCTGTAGAGATGTAGAAGCCAAATTTGTTGGCAAAACTCCAAAGATCACCATGCTTCAACCCTGCTTTCTTCTCCCACTACTGCCCATTACTTTCTTCACATCTGGTACTCCAGCCATCCAGACCTTCTGTAAATAACTAACATACATTGCTCTTTTCCCCAATTCCATGTTTTCTTTCATGTTATTTCCATATACCCTTATTACTAAGATAAGATGAGCAAAACTGAATGCATTTAAGGTGTACAATGTGATGTTTTAATATATGTATACATTGTGAAATGGCTACCACAACCAAGATAATTAACATACCCATCATCTCACACAGTTACCTTTTATTTATTTTTGGTGGTGAGAACACACTTGAGATCCTAACAGGTCTGAGGTGAGATCTCACTGTAGGTTTGTTTTAATCTGTGCTTCCTGGATTATCAGTGATGTTTACCTTTTCATATACTTGTTGGCCATGCATAGGTCTTCTTTGGAAAAATGTCTATTCAGGTCCTTTACCCATTTTTTAATCAGTTAAGTTTTAAATTTTGATACAGCCCAATTATCTTTTTTTAATTAATTTTCTTTTAAAAATTTTTAAAATGTTTATTTATTTTTGAGAGAGACAGAGCACAAGAGCACAGAGAGAGAGAGGGAGACACAGAATCTGAAGTAGGCTCCAGGCCTTGAGCTGTCAGCACAGAGCCCAACATGGGCGTGGCTCGAACCCACAAACCGTGAGATCATGATCTGAGCCACCCAGGTGCCCCCAGTTATCTTTCTTCTTTGTTTCGTTCTGCTTTCAGTGTCATATTTAAGAAGCCATTTTCAAACCCAATGGCACAATTTACATGTATGTTTCTTCAGAGAGTTTTGTGTTTTTTACCTCTTATATGTAGGCCTTGGATGCACTATAAGGGGTCATTTCTGGATTCTCAATTCTAGTCCCTAGACCTGCACATCTGTCCTTATGCCAACATCACACTCTATCCATTAATGTAGCTTTGTAGAAAAATTTAAAATCAGGAAGTGTGAGTTCTCCAACTCAGTCCTTTTTCAAGCTTGTTTTGGATATTCTGGGTCCCTGGCATTTCCATATGAATTTCAGGATGAGGTTATTAATTTCTGCCAAGAAGCAAGCTGGGATTTTATAATAAGGATTGCACTGAATATGTAGATCAGTTTAGGAAATACCAGCATGCTAAATCTTCCAATCCATGAATAAGGATGTCATTCAATTTTTATTAGATCTTCTTAATTTCTTTCAACAATGTTTTATAGTTTTCAGAGCATGAGTTTTACACTTCTTCTGAAAAACTAATTTCTAAGTATTCTTTTTGATGCCACTGAAAGGGGAATTGTTTTCTTACATTCATTCTCAAATTGTTCATTGCTAGCATATAAATATACAATTGATTTCTTGAATATTGAACTTGTATCCTTTAACCTTAATTTGCTTATTAGTTTTTATAGTTTTTTTTTTTTTTAGTGACTTCCTTAGGTTTTTATATAAACAAGATTATGTCATCTGCAAATAGTTTTACTTTCTCTCTACTCTGGATGCCTTTATTTCATTTTCTTAACTAACTTCCCGGGCTAGAAACTCCAGTGCAATATTAAATAGAAGAGGTCAGAGTAAGTATTCTTGTTCCTAATTTTAGGGAGAAGCATACAGGGTTTTTTTTCATCATTAAGTATGATATTAAGTGTCTCAGTCCTGAAGAGAGCTCAGTAATTCTTGTAATAATTTTTTACATGCCAATCTTTAGCCTTTCAACATGGAAAAAAACTTCACATTTATCATACACTAAAAGTAATAGGAATTTAATAGACATTTGTGAGGTAAAGTAAAAAAGGTAAAGTAGTTGATCCTCTAATGGATGGATGAATGGAGAGATACAGATGGAGAGATATGGCTTTCTTAGGGAGTCATACTTATAATAACCTTAGCTACCATGTAAGTTTCCAAGCTATTTTAAACAATTATTTCATATTCTACTACTATTTTAACTGTGCGGTCTAGAATAGACTTTTGTATATGATTGAAACTTGAATTTTCATATCTTAGTGGATAATGAGTTACATCAACTTTAAAGAAAAATTTTGATTGACAAAGCCAATAAAGGGATGAGTAGCTAGCTATTCATGGAAAACTGTACTGATGCTTATAACCTTTACACAGAGACTTACTCAATTTTGTTTTTCATCATGGATTATAAGAGACAAGACAGCAGAATGTCCATGAACTAAATTCCAAATCTGCCATTTTCTTCCCAGCCATGTAGAATAATAAAATCTCAAAACTCTCTTAATACTGCTTGTGAAACTGGCATAATAACAGATCTGGTTATCTCACAAAAATTGCTGTGAGGTTTACATGAAAAAATATATGTGGAAGCATTTTTAAAACTATGAAAAAGTAGATGATCCAAAGGAAGATGGTGGAATAGGATCCAGAGCTCACCTTGTCCCACAAGTACACTCACACTACACCTATTCAACTCACTATGTAAACAACCTGAAGACTGAGAGAAACGACCTTCAACAGTTAATTGTAGAAAGGCCGTGACATCAAAAAGGGTAGGAGGGGCAGGGATGCAGTTGGGAACCAAATCCCCAGTAACACTAACCACAAATGGGAGGGATACCACAAGCACAGAGAAGCAAGAGGATGAGACTCCACAGCAGGCACCCCAGGCACTGGGGACTTGCACTGGGAAGACAAGTACCAGTAACATCTGGCTTTAGAAACCAGTGGGGCTTAACTTTGGGAGCTTTTGAAATCAGCCAGGCTTAACTTCAGGTATTTTAAAAATCAGCAGGCTTAACTCTGGGCATCCAGAAGGCAACAGGAAATTGAGTCCTCATCCTTCAAGAGCTCCCATAATAAATAACTCCAGCCCCAAGACACAGCACAGAAGCAGCAGTTTGAAAAGCACCTGGGGTATATGTAAAGATTAATTTACTAATCTCAGAAGGTGCAGTGGAGGGGCAGGGATCTTCAGATTCCTCCAAAAACAAAAGTGCTCGCAGGTACCATTTCTTTTTCCTTCCCCGAGACCAGATAGCCAGGCACTTGTGGGAGCCGAGGCTAAAACTCTCCACCTAGCTTGCTAACACTATATACCTTACGCTAGCCTAGTAATCCCTGTAAAAACCTGTCCCATCCAAAACATCCACCTCACCAGGCAGCCATCCAAAGCTGTCCCACCCCACTACACCCTGCAAGCAGCCCTGGCAGGGATGGGCACCACTCCAAAGTAACTCTTGACCTGGCGAGGGGGAGATAACCCCATACACCAGCACGCCCACAGTTCTAGCAGCTGAGTCTTTTAGCTAGCTGCACGGGGAGAAAGCCCTGCCATTGGGTGCACCAGCAACTATGGCAGAGAGGCTAAGTGCCGAATCAAGTCTGACTGCCAGCTCCATTCACCAAGGAAAGCCTCTCAGTTGGCCCTGCTGGGAGAAAGTAATGCTGCTCAGTGCCTTGCATCTATAGCAGACAGGCTAACTGCAGACAGCTAGCCTGACTGCTGGCACCACCCACCTATGAGCCCATGGAAGCCTCAGACAGATACCTGAATGGCGAAAAAAACAAATCCTGCCCTTTATGCTAATACCAGGCAAAGCAGGATCACTGTAACCAACTGGGCTAAAGGCTTAGACACAAGAGGGGGAAACACATAGGAGAAACACCACATAGGAGAAACACCACATAGGAGAAACACCTGGAGTACCTGGTTCTAGTGACAAGTGGGCACGGCACTGTAGGACACCAAAGGACCTCTTCTACACAAGACCACTGTTTTCAAGACAAGGTGACACTGCTGACCTACACAGTACATAGACACAAACACAGAGAGTTAGATGAAATGAAGAAACAGAGAATATGTCCCAAAAGAAAGAACAGGACAAAACCATAGCAATAAGAGCTAAGTGAAACAGAGATAATATGCCTGATAAAGAATTCAAAATAATGATCAAAAAGATACTCACTAGATTGGAGACAAGAGAGTATTAATTCAGTAAGAACTTCAACATATACATAGAAAATATAAAAAAAGAACCAGTAAGAAATAAAGAATTCAAACTGAAATAAAATATACAGTAGAGGCAATCAGTAGTAAGTTAGAGGAGGTAGAAGAAGGGATCAGTGATATAAAAGACAGAGTAATGGAAAGCAACCAGACTGAATAGCAAATAATACTACTACTAATAAATGAGAATAGGTTGAGAAAACTCAGTGACATCATCAAGCATAATGTTTACATCATAGGGATCCCAGAAGGAGAAGAGAGAGAGAAGGGGACAGAAAATTTATTTGAAGAAATAATAGCTGAAAATATCCCAAATCTGGGGAAGAAAACAGACATCCAGATCCAGGAAGTAAGAGTAAACCAAAAGATCCACACCAAGCAACATACAAAAATGGCAAAGAGCGGGGTGCCTAGGTGGCTCAGTTGGTTAGGTATCTGACTCTTGGTCTCAGCTCAGGTCTTGCTCTCAGGGTCATGAGTTCAAGCCCCACATTGGGCTCCATGCTGCGTGTGAAGCCTGCTTAAAAGAAAAAAAAAAAAAGGCAAAAAGTGGTGATAAAGAGAAATCTTTCAAAAACAGCAAGAGTAAACAATCACTTACAAGAAACCCCAAAAGGCTATCATCAGCAGAAACTCTGTAGGCCAGAGGAAAGTGGCATGCTATATTGAAAGTATTGAAAGGAAAAAACGTGCAATCAAGAATACCCAGGGACTCAGTCAGTTAAGAATCTGACTATTTCGGCTCAGGTCATGATCTCATAGTTCATGAGATCTAGTCCTGTGTCAGGATCTGCGCTGACAGCATGGAGCCTACTTAGAATTCTCTCTCTATACATGGAAAACCTGATAAACTCCACCAAAAGTCTGCTAGAACTGATACATAAATTCAGCAAAGTCTCAGGATACAAAATCAATGTACAGAAATCAGTTGCATTCTTATACACTAACAATGAAGCAACAGAAAGACAAATAAAGAAACTGATCTCATTCACAATTGCACCAAGAACCATAAAATACCTAGGGATAAATCTAACCAAAGATGTAAAGGATCTGTATGCTGAAAACTATAGAAAGCTTATGAAGGAAATTGATGAAGATATAAAGAAATGGAAAAACATTCCGTGCTCATGGATTGGAAGAATAAATATTGTCAAAATGTCAATACTACCCAAAGCTATCTACACATTCAATGCAATTCCAATCAAAATTGCACCAGCATTCTTCTCAAAACTAGAACAAGTAATCCTAAAATTGATATGGAACCACAAAAGGCCCTGAACAGCCAAAGTAATTTTGAAGAAGAAGACCAAAGCAGGAGGCATCACAATCCCAGACTTTAGCCTCTACTACAAAGCTGTCATCATCAAGACAGCATGGTATTGGCACAAAAACAGACACATAGACCAATGGAATAGAATACAAACCCCAGAACTAGACCCACAAACGTATGGCCAACTAATCTTTGACAAAGCAGGAAAGAATATCCGATGGAAAAAAGACAGTCTCTTTAACAAATGGTGCTGGGAGAACTGGACAGCAACATGCAGAAGATTGAAACTAGACCACTTTCTCACACCATTCACAAAAATAAACTCAAAATGGATAAAGGACCTGAATGTGAGACAGGAAACCGTCAAAACCCTGGAAGGGGAAAGCAGGAAGACCTCTCTGACCTCAGCCGTAGCAATTTCTTACTTGACACACCCCCAAAGGCAAGGGAATTAAAACTAAAATGAATTACTGGGACCTTATGAAGATAAAAGGCTTCTGCACAGCAAAGGAAACAACCGACAAAACTAAAAGGCAACCAACAGAATGGGAAAAGATATTTGCAAATGACATATCGGACAAAGGGCTAGTCTCCAAAATCTATAAAGAGCTCACCAAGTCCACACCCGAAAAACAAATAATCCAGTGAAGAAATGGGCAGAAAACATGAATAGACATTTCTCTAACGAAGACATCTGGATGGCCAACAGGCACATGAAAAGATGCTCAACGTCGCTCCTCATTAGGGAAATACAAATCAAAACCACACTCAGATACCACCTCACGCCAGTCAGAGAGGCCAAAATGAACAAATCAGGAGACTATAGATGCTGGAGAGGATGTGGAGAAACGGGAACCCTCTTGCACTGTTGGTGGGAATGCAAATTGGTGCAGCCACTCTGGAAAACAGTGTGGAGGTTCCTCAGAAAATTAAAAATAGACCTACCCTATGACCCAGCAATAGCACTGCTAGGAATTTACCCAAGGGATACAGAAGTACTGATGCATAGGGGCACTTGTACCCCAATGTTTATAGCAGCACTCTCAACAATAGCCAAATTATGGAAAGAGCCTAAATGTCCATCAACTGATGAATGGATAAAGAAATTGTGGTTTATATACACAATGGAGTACTACGTGGCAATGAGAAAGAATGAAATATGGCCCTTTGTAGCAATGTGGATGGGACTGGAGAGTGTTATGCTAAGTGAAATAAGCCATACAGAGAAAGACAGATACCACATGGTTTCACTCTTATGTGGATCCTGAGAAACTTAACAGAAACCCATGGGGGAGGGGAAGAAAGAAAAAAAAAAAAAAAGGAGGTTAGAGTGGAAGAGAGCCAAAGCATAAGAGACACTTAAAAACTGAGAACAGGGGCGCCTGGGTGGCGCAGTCGGTTCAGCGTCCGACTTCGGCCAGGTCACGATCTCGCGGTCCGTGAGTTCGAGCCCCGCGTCAGGCTCTGGGCTGATGGCTCGGAGCCTGGAGCCTGTTTCCGATTCTGTGTCTCCCTCTCTCTCTGCCCCTCCCCCGTTCATGCTCTGTCTCTCTCTGTCCCAAAAATAAATAAAAAAAAAAAAATGTTGGAAAAAAAAAACAAAAAACCAAAACTGAGAACAAACTGAGGGTTGATGGGGGGTGTGAGGGAGGGGAGGGTGGGTGATGGGTATTGAGGAGGGCACCTTTTGGGATGAGCACTGGGTGTTGTATGGAAACCAATTTGACAATAAACTTCATAGATTGAAAAAAAAATAACACTGATGCAGTGGCAGAAACAAAACAAAGCATAAGGGGGGGGGGGCACCTGGGTGGCTCAGTCAGTTAGGCGTCTGATTGCTGATTTCAGCTCAGATCATGATCTCACGGTTTGTGGGACTGAGCCCTGCACTGGACTTCTGCTCTGTCAGGGGCTTGGGAATCCCTGCTTGAGATTCTCTCTCTTCTCTCTCTGCCCCTCCCCTGCTCGCTCACTCACTCTCTCTCAAAATAAAAAATACATATATAAATACATAAATAAATAAATAAGAAAGGATATGGGCTTAATTACACAAAAATGTAAAACTTTTATACAACATAGACTACTACTCTTTCTAAAATTCATATGGAATCTCCAGGCACAGTGAACAGACAAAAAACAATCTTGAAAAAGAACAAAGTTGAAGGTCTCACACTTCCTGATTTCAAACTTGCTGCAAAGCTACAGTAATCACAACAGTGTCATATTCACATAGAGATATAAAAACCAATGAGACAGAGAGCCCAGAAATAAGCCCTCACTTACATGGTGAAATAATGTTTATCAAGGGTGCCAAGACCACTCAATGGGGAAAAGGACAGTCTCTTCAACAAACGGTGAGGGGAAAACTGGATATTCACTTGTGAAAAATGAAGTGGACGCTTATCTTACACCAGAGACAAAAAATTAACTGAAAATTAATCACAGCCTTAAATATAACTAAAATTGCACTAATTTCTAGAAGCTTTACTTGGCTTATGGCACTTTTCTTCCACCTTCAAAGCTAGCAAACATGGGCTGAGTCTCTGACCTGTTCTTCTGCTTTGTCTGGTTAAAAGCTCACATGACTACTGGACCCACTCAGACAACCTGGTCAATCTCTATTGGAAAGTCAGCTGATTAGCAAACCGTAATTCACTTCTGCCATATAACATAACATATGGAAAGGTTCCAGGGATTAGGATATGAGTATCTTGAAGGCCATTATTCTGCCAAGCAGAAAAGGCATTTAGAAGAAACATTTTAGTTACGTAAAGATGAAAACTGGAAATAATTTTGTCAAATGAAACCCTAGCCAATATTTAACAATTATGTAATTGTTTCTGAAAACACTAAACAAACAACTTTAGATGTCTACTCTTCAAAGTTTTAATATATTTCTTATAGAATATAGTTGTCAACCTCTAATGACCACATATACTAACTAGAAATCATGAATACTAATATCCAAATTAATGTCTGTAACTTAAGAAAATGGTCATTTCTTTTTGTTAACGAGAAGCCCCTTACAAATAGACTTTTCATCCCTTCATGACAAAAAGTAAAACAAAATTATTTTAGTGGAAATCATGTGTTATCAATCAGGAATTGTTCGTATCACTGATCATTTGCCTAACTCTAGTATACAATTATTTTGCCATTTCTGGATTAAGATGTTAACTTCTAGTCTCTATCTTTAAAAAGAAATTCCCATTATGTTAAGAAAAATAAAAGTATGAATTAATTTTAATTAAGTCTGAAATGAATCTTTTCAGAACTATTGGTATGGTCAATTTTCAATCAAAAATATTTTCAACATTTTTTCCCTTATAACATATACAATAGGCTTTCCAGTTTTGATCTTCATAAGTCATATGTATCAAATCAAGAAACAAACCTTTATACACTTCTCCTGAATATCATTTCTCTGAGAAGCAAATTTCAGTAGGGGCTTTTCACCATCCATTCCAGATTCTTCGCTTTTTAATTTACTAAGGTGGTGATCTGAAATCCAGTCCATGAAGACAGTTAAAAGTTCATAAACTTGTGCATTAAGTGGTACCTATATGTAAAAAATTAAACCAAACATATATTTCAGTTCACAACCTGATAAAATTTCAAAGACAAGTTTTAAATTTGGGGATTATAGAAAAAGTTACCTAAAGAATGCCATTAAAATATGTATTGAGAGTCTACCTCTGAGAGTCTATCAAACTGAAGTAAAGAACAAAATGCCAGAAAAATTTATAGATTCAATTACACTGATTTTAGTATTCCTTCAAATCACTTTTAGTCAATTTAATTCTACATTTATCACACATCTACCTTAAACAGGGAACTACACTAGATTTAGTTTTTTAGAAATCTGAAAAGACAAAGAAACAAAAGCAAATAAATAAAAAAGTAACATTAAGCAGACAGCAATCTACAAAATCAGAATGAGATTAGAGTTACATTATTCTGAACGAGTAATTTTAACCTGTTTTCTTCAAATGGAAACTTTAGATGACTTCAGTCATCATTAAGTACCGAGTAGAAATAAAACTGAGTTAATACAACATGGAAGGCTGTATAAGAGGAAAAAGGTCAGAGTGGGGGTATGAAATATTTCCATTTACAACCACAAAAAATATTTCTGAACATATGTGCTGCCTGGCAGAGGGCAGTGGCAGGCCAGGGCAGTGGCAGACAGGGGCAAGTCCTATTTGTAGAGGAAATCGTAGTTCCAGGAGGTAGAGAAGGTAGATCTTAGGCCCAGAGACTTCAGGGAAAGATGTGCAGGTTGGTGCTATACCCTCTGTGCAATCTCCTTCCACCCACCTGGATGGAACCCTGAGGGCGTGGGCCGGCATGATGACAAGAATGTGGTTACTATCCTCATACGTGGCCTCTACCTCCTGGTGGCAGAATTCCTTTACAGTGCACCCACCTTCAATGAAGTGCTCATACTACAGGAAGCCTGAGGTGAACAGTTGCAGGTAGACTAACAGAAAGTCCAAGGTCCTCTGGTTATTGAAGGAGGGCAACAAGTTGGCTACTTAGGTCTGCTTCTCCATCTGCTCAGTTAGGTCTATAAACATGGTGTGGAAATCTTCAACTGTGAACAGTGAAGCCCTGGGACACCAGATCTTCTTTGATCTTGGCAGACACGGGCTTGAACTGCTAAAACTCCCTGCTGACATCCAGCAGCATTTCCACGTGGAGAATCCAAAACCTCGATAGAAGCTGTTCATATAAGAGCATCTGGGTAGCTCAGCAGTTAAGTATCCCACTTCAGCGTAAGTCATGATCTCCCAGTTTGTGGGTTTAAGCCCTATATTGGGCTCTCTGCTGGCAGCACGGAGCCCACTTTGGATGCTCTATCTCCCTCTCTCTCTCTGTCCCTCCCCTCTCTCAGAAATAAATAAACATTTAAGAAGGAGGAGGAGGAGGAGGAGGAGGAGGAGCAGCAGCAGCAGCAGCTGCTCACATAAAGCCTGGTCTTGCAGATGTATGAGAACTTTTGGTGGAGGTGCTCAATCTTCCAGTGATAGATGTCATCCAGCATATTCCCTGCATAGGATGGTGAGTTCTAGTAGCTCCAAGAAGAGAAGGTTCTGCATAGCAATCTTTTGCTGAATTTGGTCCTGAGTCATGATGTCTTCATCATAAGCCAGATAGTTAACACCTTCAGAGTCACACTGCCCAATGGTGGCTCCTGATTTTACTACTCAGATTCCACAAAAATCTTTAAACAGTGCTGTGTTCCCACTTTATGAAAATAAGTAGAGGATTTATAAAAATTATTAAAAACCCACATTGAGATATCACTACTCACCTACCGAAAGGTCAAAATGAAAAAGACTGAAAACAAATGTTGGCAAGGTTGTGGAGCAATCACAAAATTCATAGGAGTATAAAACGGTACAACAGCTTTGGAAAACTGGCAGTTTCATGAAAAGTCAAATATCTATGACCCATAAATTCTGGCCTTAGTTGTATTTCCAAGATGAATGAAAACACATGTCCGCTAAAAGCCTTGTACACAAATATTCTTAACAGCTTTATTCATAATAGACAAAAAATAGAAATAGCCCAGGTGTCTATCAACAGAAGAATAAACAAATTCTGTGATACAGTCATACAATGGAATACTACTGAGCAACTACAGAGGAACAAACTATTGATACACCCAATGTTATAATGAGTAAAATAAGCCTTACCCAAATGAATGCATACTATACAATCTCATTGACCTAAGTTCTAAAATAGGTAAAATGAATTCATGGTGATAGAATGCAGATTAGCAGCTACTTCTTACAAGGAAGAGCTGAGAAGGGACAAGGGAACTTTCTAGAGTGATGGAAATATTCTCTATCTAGTTGTAGGTTACAGGACTATAGGCATTCTTCAATACTGACCAAACTATATACTTAACAATATGCATTATGTTACTGTAATTTATGCCTCAATGTAAAAAAATTATTAGGAAAAAATAAATAAATTAGAGCTCATTCAGGTGTGGATTGCAGTCTTGACAGAAAACATTGAAAGCTTATGGGTTCTTAAAACACAATGAATAATAAAGCTCTTATTAAGCTTAAGGTCCTGTGATCTGTCAATGTTACTAGGCCTGAAACACTACTGAAATACTTTGTTTTGCTTTTGTAAATAGAAGCATATTAGAAACATTATACAGCTATTTCTCTGTAAATGAATTATTATGGTGAATCTTTTCATATCAAAAAGGATAGGAAAAAAAAGGTTCAAGAACAAAGAGAAAAAATGTCTTTGCCTTCTATTGGAGAAATTTTCAATCACATCATACCTTGTGAGTTTTTGAGACTGGTACTTTTTCTTGTCTTAAACTTTTCATTTCGTTAGCAGCATGGGAATTTCCTTTCAGTCTGTGTATTGTCATAAACTCATATTTCCTCTGCAACAGTGCATATCCATGAATTAAAACACAATTGTATTAAATGTGAGAAAACCCAAAGGCAATCATTTAAAATTCACTTGTGCAGACAGCTTACCTGTAAATTATCTAAACGAGCTTGAACTCTCTTAGCCTGAATCTCCATCTTCTTGTTTTCTTCACTTACTTCATTTAACTACAGTGAGAAAATATTAAATATTTCAATATAAAACTTAAGCTGATTTCATACTAAAGATTTCCAAAATAATCTACTATCTTATCTAGTCTGGCTAACCACACAATGTAACAAAACAGAGGTAGCATTCATGATTAAAGAAAATCACAGCTGAGGGTAACTAGACTTATCTTGGAAATCATTTTGAAATGTATAAAAACATTGAATCACTATGATATACACCTGAAATTAACAGGATATTGTATGTCAATTATACTTCAACAATAAAATAAATTTTTTAATTAAAATAAAACACAGCTAAAAATCATCATTAGTCCTCAAAGTACTAACAGTATCTAAGTTTACTGCATTCTATAAAAATCTGTTAAGTCTCCTGATATCTTACAAGTATATGTTTTAATGGGAAAGATCTTTTAATTGAACTTTTTATTGAACTATAATGTATGTATAGAAAAGTGTACAAATCATTAAAGCATGCAGTGTAATAAACTATTGAAATTGGATTAATATATAAATTTGGGAAGAACTGTCATGCTTAAAAATATTGAGTCTTCCCACCTATGATCATAACATAAACTTCAATTTATTTAGGTCTTCTTTATTTTATCTTAATAATGTTTTGTACTTTTCAGTATATATGTTATACACATCTTTATTTAGATTTAACCTGGATAGCTAATATTTTTTGATGTTATTATCTGTATCTTTCAATAAATAACATTTATTATCTGATTTTTGGTATATAAAAATACACCTGGTTTTTGAATATTGAACTTATATCCAAAGATTCTCCTAAATTTATTTAATTCTACTAACTTGTCTGTATACTTGTCTGTATACTTATCTTAATTCTACTTACTTGTTTGGATACCTCTGTATATAAGTACATAATCATATCATCAGTAGATAAGTCTTACTTCTTATTCCTTATTTTTCCAATCCTTATTTTCTACTTTTTTTTTTTCCCTATTGCACTGACTAGCAATTTCATTATAGTGTTCAATAGAAACAGGAACAGTGAGGACACTTTGTTCTGATTTCAGAGGGAAAACATTTCAATAACCTATATTAAGTATGATTTTGCTGTTGTTTTTTTTTTTTTGTAGATACTTATCAAAATTAAGTTTTCTTTTATTACTATTATCAACATGGTGCTCAATTTTATTATCAGCAGAAATTATGATTTTTCTACTCTTTTTCTACTCTTATTAGATGTGTTAATTTTCAAATGATAAATCACCTTTGTATTCCTGTATTAAATCCACTCAGTTGTATTATTTTTATGCATTGCTAGACTCAACCTGCTAACATTTAAAAATTTTACATCTATATTCATGTAACTGGTTTGAATTTTTCTTTTCTTGTAACATTCTTGACATGTTTAGTTTCAAGATTACACTGGCCTATTACAACAAGAAAGGGAGTTTTTCTCTTTTCCTATTTATATTTAAGACACAGGATGTTTCCTCCTTAATAGTTAGTCATTAGTTTTACTGTTCCTGGTCTTATTTTTCTCTGAACACTTTTAAAATTTTATCTTTATTTAATGTTTTTAGCAGTCTTAAAATTAAAGCAGTGTTCTTCTGTATGGTTTTCCTAAATATGTACCCTGCTTAGGCTTAACATACTTTCTTGAATCTGTAGGTTGCTGGGTTTGCTTGTTTGTTTTTTACCGTTTTGGATAGTGATTATTTCTCTTCCCATATTTTGTTTTTGCCCTATTATCCCTCTTATTTTTTATTTTTATTTTTTTAATTTACATCCAAGTTAGTTAACATATAGTGCAACAATGATTTACCCATTTAGCCCATCCCCCCCCAACAACCCCTCCAGTAACCCTTTGTTTGTTCTCCATCTTAAGAGTCTCTTATGTTTTGTCCCCTCCCTATTTTTGTATTATTTTTGCTTCCCTTCTCTTATGTTCATCTGTTCTGTGTCTCAAAGTCCTCATATGAATGAAGTTATATATTTGTCTTTTTCTAATTTCACTTAGCAAAATACCCTCCAGTTCCACCCACATAGTTACAAACGGCAAGATTTAATTCTTTATGACTGCCAGGTAATACTCCATTGTATATATATACCACTTCTACTTTATCCATTCATCCATTGATGGACATTTGGGCTCTTTCCATACTTTGGCTATTGTTGATAGTGCTGCTATAAACATTGGGGTGCATGTGCCCCCTCGAAACAGCATACCTCTTCCCCTATGATAAATACCTAATAGTGCAATTGCTGGGTCGTAGGGTAGTTCTATTTTTAGTTTTTTGAGGAACCTCCATACTGTTTTCCAGAGTGGCTGCACCAGTTTGCATTCCCACCAGCAATACAAAGGAGATCATCTTTCTCCACATGCTCTCCAACATCTGTTGTTGCCTGGTTAATGTTAGCCATTCTGACAGGAGTGAGGTAGTATCTCATTGTGGTTTTGATTTGTATTTCCCTGATGATGAGTGATGTTGAGCATGTTTTCATGTGTTGGTTGGCCATCTGGATGTGTTTTGCCCATTTCTTCACTGGGTTATTTTTTTGGGGGTATTGAGTTTGATAAGTTCTTTATAAATTTTGGATACTAACCCTTTATCTGATATGTCATTTGCAAATATCTTCTCCCATTCTGTCGGTTGCCTTTTAGCATTGCTTGTGCAGAAGCTTTTTATTTTGATGAGGTCCCAATAATTCATTTTTACTTTTGTTTCCCTTGCCTCCCTTGTTTCCCTTGACGTGTTGAGTAAGAAGTTGCTGCAGCCAAGATCAAAGAAGTTTTTGCCTGCTTTCTCCTCAAGGATTTTGATGGCTTCCTGTCTCACATTTAGGTCTTTCATCCATTTTGAGTTTATTTTTGTGGATGGTGTAAGAAAGTGGTCCAGGTTAATTCTTCTGCATGTTGCTGTCCAGTTTCCCCAGCACGACTTGCTGAAGAGACTGTCTTTATTCCATTGGATATTCTTTCCTGCTTTGTCAAAGATTAGTTGGCCATACGTTTTTGGATCCATTTTTGGGTTCTCTATTCTGTTCCATTGATCTGAGTGTCTGTTTTTGTGCCAGTACCATACGGTCTTGGTGATTACAGCCTTGTAATACAGCTTGAAGTCCAGGATTGTGATGACTCTTGCTTTGGTTTTCTTTTTCGAGATTGCTTTGGCTATTCGGGGTCTTTTCTGGTTCCATTCAAATTTTAGGATTATTTGTTCCAGCTCTGTGAAGAATGGTGTTATTTTGATAGGGATTGCATTGAATATGTAGATTGCTTTGGATAGTGTTGACATTTTAACAATATTTGTTCTTCTTATCCAGGAGCATGGAATATTTTTCCATTTTTTTGTTTATTCTTCAACTTCTTTCATAAGCTTTCTACTGTTTTCAATGTAGAGAGTTCTCACCTCTTTGGTTAGATTTCTTCCTAGGGATTTTATGGTTTTTGGTGCAATTGTAAATGGGATTGATTCCTTGATTTCTCTTTCTGTTGCTTCATTGTTGTTGTGTAGGAATTCAACCGATTTCTATGCATTGATTTTATATCCTGCAACTTTGCTGAATTCATGAATCAGTTCTAGTGGTTTTTTGGTGGAATCTTTTGGGTTTTCCATATAAAGCATCATATCATGTGCGAAGAGTGAAAGTTTGACCTCCTCCTGGCCAATTTGGATGCCTTTTGTGTTGCCTGACTGCTCAAGTTAAGACTTCAATACTATGTTGAATAACAGTGGTTATGAGTGGACATCCCTGTCTTGTTCCTGACCTTAGGAGGAAAGCTCTGTTTTTCTCCATTGAGGATGATATTAGCATTGGATTTTTCATATGTGGCTTTTATGATCTCGAGGTATGATCCTTCTATCCCTACTTTCTCAGGGTTTTTATCAGAAAGGATGCTGTGTTTTGTCGAATGCTTTCTCTGCATTTATTGAGAGGATCATGTGGTTCTTATCCTTTCTTTTATTGATGTGATGAATCACATTGATTGTTTTCCAGATACTGAACCAGCCCTGCATCCCAGGTATAAATCCCACTTGGTCGTGGTGAATTATTTTTTTCAATGTATTGTTGGATTTGGTTGGCTAATGTCTCGTTGAGGATTTTTGCATCCATGTTCATCAGGGAAACTGGTCTGTAGTTCTCCTTTTTAATGGGGTCTTTGGTTTTGGAATCAAAGTAATGCTGGCTTCATAGAAAGAGTTTGGAAGTTTTCCTTCTATTTCTATCTTTTGGAACAGCTTCAAGAGAATAGGTGTTAACTCTTCCTTAAATGTTTGGTAGAATTCCCCTGGAAAGTCACCTGCCCTGGACTCTTGATTTTTGGGAGATATTTGATTACTAATTCAATTTCTTTACTGGTTATGTGTGTGTTCAAATTTTCTACTTCTTCCTGTTTCACTTTTGGTAGTTTATATGTTTCTAGGAATTTGTCCATTTCTTCCAGATTGCCCATTTTATTGGCATACAGCTGCTCATAATATTCTATTATTGTTTTTATTTCTTCTCTGTTGCTTGTGATCTCTTTCATTCTTGATTTGGGTCCTTTCCTTTTTCTTTTTGATCAAACTGGCTAGTAATTTATCAAGCCCTATTATCTCTTTTTGAATTCCCATGTTAAAACTTTTAACAAATGTTTCTTATTCTTTCTCCACTCAATGTTTTCATTTCAAGATTTTTTAGGAAATGATCCTCCAGTTCATTAATCCTAACTTCTGCTGTGACTTATCTACTGTTAAATCCTTTCACTGGAGTTTTGAAATTCAATTAGTGCATTTTTTAGTTTTAGAATTTCAATTTAATTCCTTTTTACATATTCTGCTTCTCTAATGAAGTTCTCAATCTTTTTTTCCTACTTATTTGAACATATTAATCACTTTCTGAACTTTAAAAAGAACTTTTTTTTATGTTTATTTATTTTTCAGGGAGAGAGAGACAGAATGAGAGTGGGCAAGGGGCAGAGAGAAAGGGAGACACAGAATCCTAAGCAGGCTCCAGGCTCTGAACTGTCAGCACAAAGCCCGACGCAGGGCTTGAACTCACGAACCCTGAGATCATGACCTGAGCCGCAGTCAGACGCTTAACCAACTGAGCCACCCAGGCATCCTTATCAGTTTTTTAATCGTAATCATCATTTTAAAGTCATGGTTAGTAGCTCCAATATCTGGATCACTCGCAGGTATATTCATATTGTCTGGGGCATTTTTATTCTCTTCATAGTCATGTGATTCTGCCCTTAGTGCAATTATTAATTTCGTACAGAATGACTAAGAAAATTTACAAATTCTATGCACATATCTTCTTTCAAAGAGGGCTCATTCTAAGAGCTCAAATGTCCATCGATAGATGAATAGATAAAGATGTGGTATATGTATACAATGAAGTATTACTCGGTAATCAAAAAGAATGAAATCTTGCCATTTACATCTATGTGGATGGAACTAGAGAGTATTATGATAAGTGAAATTAGTCAGAGAAAGACAAATATGACTTCACTCATATGACGACTTTAAGACACAGAACAGATGAACACAAGGGAAGGGAAGCAAAAATAACATAAAAACAGGGATGGGGACAAAACATAAGAGACTCTTAAATATGGAGAACAGAGAGTTACTGGAGGGGTTGTGGGAGGGGGGAAGGGCTAAATGGGTAAGGGGCATTAAGGAATCTACTCCTGAAATCATTGTTGCACTGTCTGCTAACTAACTTGGATGTAAATTTAAAAAATCAAATAAAAAAAAAAAGAGGGCTCATTCTAGGTATTCAAAATGGAGACTGATTACTCTAAATAGGAACTAAGATCATTTAGGAAATTTCAATCAGAGGAGGGTTCCATCTACCTCTAATTTGCCTCTTCCTAGAGTGCAACCCTGCTGCTTTTTTTTTTTAATATATGAAATTTATTGTCAAATTGGTTTCTATATAACCCAGTGCTCATCCCAAAAGATGCCCTCTTCAATGCCCATCACCTACCCTTCCCTCCCTCCCCCCTCCCACCCCCCCCCCCATCAACCCTCAGTTTGTTCTCAGTATTTAAGAGTGTCTTCCCTGCTGCTTTTTCAACCGAGGACCTATGTTGTCCACAGGGACTCTCCAGCCTGGTGAGTCCTGAATATTAATCCTTGCCTCCTCAGCTTAGCATGACTTAACGGATTTGTTATCATTGATGTTGTTATTATTGTTTCAAACTTATTTATGCCCACTGGTGCCACAAATTACTACTTAAGACAGTCATGGAAATAACTTACCTTTTTATTTAGCAATTTTGAAATGCAGTTGAGCCTTAAGCCATGTGTGCGTTAGGGGTGTTGACCCCCAGGCAATAAAAAATTCATATAGAACTTCTGACTCCCCAAACTTAACTACAATAGCTTACTGTTGACCAGAAAAGCCTTAGTGATAACAGACAGTCAATTAACACATAATTCGTATGTTTTACTCCTATATACTATGTTCTTACAATAAATAAGCTAGAGAAAACAAAATGTTATTAAGAAAATCCTAAGGAAAATATATTTACAGTACTGTACTACTTATCAAAAAAAATCTGCATATAAGTGTAACAGTGCAAACCCGTGTTGTTCAAGGGTCAGCTGTATATATCATTCATAGTGCAAACTATAGCCCATGGGCCAAATCTGAACACTGTTGTTATAAAGTCTTATTAGAACACAGCCATACTCACTCACTTATTGACTATAGTTGCTTTTGCATTACGTCAGAGTTGAGTCATTGTGACAGACTGTATGGCTCACAGAGTCCAAAGTATTTACTATTTCATCCTTAACAGAAAACAAAAAACGATCCCTTATCCACACTAAACAAAGTAACTATAAAAAAGCACCCCGGGGACACCTGATTGGTTCAGTTAGTTAAGCATCTGACTCTCAATTTCGATGCAGGTCATAAACTCGCAGTTCATGATTTCAAGCCCCACATCAGGCTCTGCGCTGACAGTGGGGAGTCTGCTTAGGATTCTCTCTCTTCCTCTCTCTTTACCCCTACCCCACTTGTGTTCTCTCGTTCATGTGCTCTCTCTCTCTCAAAATAAATGAACTTAAAAAATTGTTTTAAAAAGCATTCTGCCAGTTGGTACCAAAGGGTTTCTCCCAAGCTTTTTCAGTTTGGACATACTAGATCAAAAATCCAATTATCAATAGGTTGATCACTTAATAATTACATATCCACTCCGCTCACCAGATACTGATACAAACACATGCAAGACTATTAAGAATTGTACAACCTTAAAAGATAGGTATAGGCAACAATGCTCCTTGGCTAGTAGTTAAAGAAACCCTTCTCAAAAAAAATGTGCTAGAGTTGTCTGGTGACAGACAGTACCTACACTTGTGGTAAGAACAGCATAACATACAAAGTTGTCAAATCATTAATTTGTACGCCTGAAACTAATACAATGTTGTGTGTCAACTACAATTTAAAAAAGAGAGGGAGAGAGCACTACACTGAGTGTGATGGGAAAAAGTAATCTCACCAGGGATAAAGCAGGCTTCCAAACAACAGTAAGTGAAGGCCATACTCCAACTGTGGGAGGCCATAAATGAATTCAGAGAAGCCAAAGAACTTAGATCAAATGAGAAACAGTATCCCTAGTTATCAAGGCCACTGAGAAAAGCTGTAACAAGCCGTGACTACAGGACATCAAAAAGAGAAACTGAGAACATATAGCTAGCTACCTAAGGAATTCCAGGATTCATATTATCTCTGAGAGTCTGAGCTTAGAATCCATATAGTTTTCCAGCCCAAAGCTTTAATTTTTGAAGTGACTGGGTTTAGCCCAGTTTCTGCTCATCTACTTCTCCTCTTCCCACAAATACACACACAATCAGTCTCTCATCTCTCTTCAACATATTCTTTCACATCTTTCAGTCAAAAACTGGCAAAAGTTAAACAAACAAAAAAAGAAAAACAGATACAACTCATAAAAATATTTGCAACTTCAGTATTAAGTAGCAACCGAGATTACATCACACACATAATCACAGTACAACATGATAGCACTCTATACTCATGGGACTACAAGCAATGTGTAGGCTTCCTTCTAGTACACTGCCTAGCACATAATAGATACCCAGAAAATAAACGAATGTTAAATAAGCAGTGGTGTAAAATAGCAGTTAAAAGAAGTAGTATTAGATTAGCTAAATGCCTAAAAATCCCCAGGTTATCAAGCAGGTTTTTTTGCTTGTTTTTAATTTTAAAAATTTCAAATTGCAAAAGCATCTCAACTAGTTGCTAAAATAGATGATGAAAAACCAAAAGCTTAAGAATACCATATTTATATTTGGAAGTATTATACAAAATAAAGTTAGCAAATAAAGTTAATAAAAAAATTTCTCTAGATAGAATATATCCTAAGACTTTGATAAATAATTTAAGTATAGATGATAGAAGTTTTAAGAGTATTTTGAAATCTAGTATATACTAAAATAGATCTTACCTGCTTTTTTAAGTTATCATTCAATTCTTTTAATGCATCAAAAGAGGACCTTAGCCTCTTACTTTCTTTATTTCTTTCCTTAAGAACTTCAGTTAAGTGCTCAACTTCTGCACTGTGCTGCTAGAAGGGGAAAAAAAATCTGATTTAAAAATTAGGTGTGGATTCCATGCCACAAATGGCTACTGAACACAAAGTAATTAAAAATTAGAACTCCTCTGGGCGCATGGTTGGCTCAGTCAGTTAAGCATCCAATTCTTGATTTCAGCTCAGGTAATGATCTCAACAGTCATGGGATCAAGCCCTGTGTCAGGCTCACCGTTGATGGACCAGAGCCTGCTTGGGATTCTCTCTCTCCTTCTCTCTCTGCCCCTCTGTGCCTCGTGCACGTGAGTGCTCCCCCTCTCTCTCAATGTAAACATTAAAAAAAAAAAATAGAACTCTTTGAATCAGGACTTTTATCAATGTATTTAAGCATATATGACTAATACCACAATTAATTATAAAAACTATGTCATCAAACAAAGTAATAACTAAGCATTGAAAACATTTGTTAAGTACTTACTAAAAAAACTATTTTGTGCTTCTGCTCAAAAGAGTCCACTGAAACTCACTAAAATAATTTCTTTCACACCATGGAATGATAAAACAATGAAGGGTTTCTGATCTTTTTTTTTTTTTTTTAATGTTTGAGAATGTGAGTGAGTGGGTGTGAGAGAAGGAGGGGCAGTGAAAGGGAGAGAAAGAATCCCAGCAGGTTCTCTGCCTCAGTGCAGAGCCTGAGGCAGGGCTCAATCTCACAAATAGTGAGATCATGACCCAAGCTGAAACCAGAGTCAGGCACTTAAACCAACTGAGCCACCCAGGCTCCCTGGGTTTCTGATCTTCTTTAAGAGTCTGGTTAGCAATTCATAGCTTTATAAGTTAAAATTTAAGATTTAAGTTACCCTGAGGAATAAATATCCATAGATATAGAACTAATTTCTTATTCTCATAAAGTAGCTAATTGTTTACATCTCAAATTTAAAAACATATTAATATATCTGAGTCTTTTTTAATTTTTTTTTTTAACGTTTATTTATTTTTGAGACAGAGAGAGACAGAGCATGAACGGGGGAGGGTCAGAGAGAGGGAGACACAGAATCTGAAACAGGCTCCAGGCTCTGAGCTGTCAGCACAGAGCCCGATGCGGGGCTCGAACTCACAGACCACAAGATCATGACCTGAGCCGAAGTCGGCCACTTAACTGACTGAGCCACCCAGGCGCCCCAA
The DNA here is from genome assembly GCF_046562875.1 of Panthera onca. NCBI lineage: Eukaryota > Metazoa > Chordata > Mammalia > Carnivora > Felidae > Panthera > Panthera onca. The sequence continues at coordinate 88,371,887 of NC_138341.1, read as the reverse complement.
TATATCTGAGTCTTAAACTATTTGACTTTCCTTAATCAGTTTTATAAATAATTGAAATCAATTAACCTTCTAATCACATTTAAACGAGATAGCACTTTTTGATTTAAAGTACAGATACATGTCACCTTTTATTCTCAATTTATTCATAATGTATTAAAACAAGCAAATTTCTATATGAAATAAAAAAATTGAGTTAATTTCTTTCTTCCAAGTAATCATATAGGAACTATTTAAAAAAAGGCTGTTATCTTTACACTTAAGAATAGCAGACAAATCTAAAGAGAAAAAAAATCAAGAAGTCTAGTATGGAAACCTCTTGAGAATCCAAGCATTTCTTCTTTTGCCCTGTTTAAAAATCCAACCAGCTATTAAAAATCCAATTCCAGCTAATGTGAAAACATTAGCTTTATGCAATTTTATTATTACATTAAATGATTCTTTAAATAACTTAGTATCTAACCACAAATACAGGTATTTCAAACATTAGGTTAACATTCTCATTGTCCAAATTTTTCCAAATCGAAAAGATGTTAAAAATAGGATATGAGTTCCATTTCCGGAATGGCAAGATAAGCCCACTACATTCTAGTTCTGTTACTGATTACAACTGAAAACCTTAGACAAAACACAAAAAGTAACCCTAAAGACTGTAAAACGTAAACAGAAATAGGGAATTGTAGCAGTCTTGCCCCAGGGCAGGCCCCCAGCACTCTGAAGTGCAGCAGAGCACTGTAGGCTGCTAAACTGAGAGAAACTCTGCCTTTACAGTCAGGGAAGCCAGGAAAAGGGCCACTGTGAGCCACGGAATGTGTGCAGTATCTCAAAGAAGAGACTCAGAAAAAGAATCTTTTCATTCAGGTGTACAAACACCTGTAGAAATCTGGCTTAACTCTAAGCATAGCACAAACAAAAGTGGCAAAGCAAAGGTGGAGAGATCAGAGTTTGGTTTAAAAATACCACCCACATCTCAAACTAACCCCCAATTCTGCAAGCATGGGAAAGACACAGGCACCATACTAAGGGTCTTGAGAACTGAACTGATTTAAACCATTGCCTGAGTATTAGAGTAAACCTAAGTGGCACAGGTACAACTCCAAAGCTTTGAAAACTGAACTGAGATTGGGTCACTTCCCACAGAAGGTGAGAAAGAACCCTGGCCTAAATCTAATGAGGATGGAATAGGGAAAATGGAGTATGAAGATCCTGAGCTCACCTCTTCTCATGAACACACCAAGGTTGCAACTATATGGACAGCAACTCCCTCTAAGAATGACCTGAAGACTAGCAGGACAGCTCTTTCACAGGTAAAAACATAAAGAAACAGACACATCAAGAAGGGTGAGAGATAGGGCTCCTGGGTGGCTCAGTGGGTTGGGCATCCAACTTTGGCTCAGGTCCTGTTCTCACAGCTCATGAGTCTGAGCCCTGAATCTGGCTCTGTGCTGACAGCTCGGAGCCTGGAGCCGGTTTTGGATTCTGTCTCCGTGTCTCTCTGTCCAGCCCTGCTCACGCACTATTTGTCTGCCTCTCTCTATCTCAAATATAAAAAAAAAAAAAAAAAAATAATAATAATAATAAAAGAATTTTTAAAAAAAGTACACAATCTTCCAAAACTGAATCAGGAAACAGAAAATCTGAACAGAACAATTACTAGTAATGAAATTGAATCAGTAATCAAAAACTGTCAACAGCTAGCTTCAGAGGTGAATTCTACCAAACATTCAAAGAGTTAATACCTATTCTTCTCTCAAGTATTCCCAAAAAAATTTAAGAGGAAGGAATGCTTCCAAATTCACTCTGAGGCCAGGATTACCCTGATTTATTCCAGGGATGCAAGAATGGCTCAATATTCACACACCTATGTGATATGACACATTAAAATAATGAAGGATAAAAACCATATGGTCATCTCAACAGATGCAGAAAAAACATTTATCAAAAGGCAACATCCATTCATGATAAAAACTGTTAACAAAGTGAGTACAGAGGGAACATACCTCAACGTAATAAAGGCCATACATTGGAAAGCTATAGCTAGCATCATACTCAAAGGTGAAAGCTACAAGCTTTTACTCTAAGATTAGGAATAAGACTAGAATGCCTACTTTTACCACTTTTATTCAACACAGGATTGGAAGTCCTAGCCACAGCAATCAGACAGGAAAAAGAAATAAAAGACATCCAAGTTGGTAAGGAAGATGTAAAACTGTCACTATCTGCAGATGACATTATATTCTATATAGTAAACCATAAAGAATTCACCAGAAACTATTAGAATATATGAATTCAGTAAAGTTGCAGGATACAAAATTAATATACAGAAATCAGTTGTGTTTTTATACTAATACCATAATAGCAGAAAGAGAAATTAAGAAAACAATCATACTAACAATTGCACTAAAAACAATAAGAATACCTAGGAATTAATTTAACCAAGGAGGTGAAAGACCTTTACTCTGAAAACTATATGACATTAATAAAAGAAATAGAAGATGTCACAAATAAATAAGATATACCATGCTCATGGATTAAAACAACTAATACTGTTAAAATGCCCATACTACCTAATGTAATCTACAGATTGAATGCAATCCTTACCAAAATACCAACAGTCTTTTTCACAGAACTAGAACAAATAATACCACAAAAGACCCAAAACAGCCAGAGCAACTTTAAGAAGAACAAACTTGGAGGTATCATCCTCGCACTTTTCCAACAATACTGCAAAGCTATAGTTATCAAAACAGTATAGTGTTGGCACAAAAACTGACATGGAGATCAAGGGAACAGAACAGAGGGCCCCAAAATAAATTCACGCTTATATGGTAAAGTAATCTACAACAAAGGAGGAAAGAAGATACAATGGGGAAAGAGTCTCTTCAATAAATAGTGCTGAAAAAACTAAAAAGCTACATACAAAAGAATGAAACTTTCTTAATTTAGGAAAACACTCTCTCATACCATATATAAAAATAAATTAGGAATGAACTAAAGATCTAAATGTAAGACCTGAAACCATAAAACTCCTAAAAGAAAACAAGGGTATTAAACTTCTGGATATCAGTCTTAGCAATGTTTTTTTGGTCTGTCTCTTCAGACAAGGGCAACAAAAACAAAAATAAACAATTGGGGGGAAAAAAACCACAACTGGGTCTACATCAAACTAAAAACCTTTTGAACAGTGAAGGAAACAATAAAACAAAAAAGCAACCTACTGAACAAGAGAAGATACTTGCAAATTATATATCCAATAAATGTGGATACTGGTTAATACTCAAAATATATAAAGAACTCATACAACTCAACACCAAAATAAACAATCCAATTAAAAAATGGGAAGTGGACCTGAACAGATACTTTTCCAAAGACATACTGATGGCCAACAGGTACATGAAAAAAATGCTCAATCCACTAAAATTGTCAGGGAAATGCAAATCAAAACCACAATGAGATATCACCTTATACCAGTCAGAATGGCTTGTATCAAAAACACAAGAAATAACAAGTATTGGTAAGACGTGAGGAAAGGGTAACTTTGTGCACTGGTGGTGAAAATGTAAATTGATACAGACACTCTGGAAAGCACTATGGAAGTTCCTCAAAAAATTAGAAATAAAAATACCATATGACCCAGCAATCCCACTGTTGGTTATTTACCTAAAGAAAATGAAAACATTAATTTCAAAAGATATATGCATACCTATGTGCACTGCAGCATTATTTACAATAGCTAAGATATGGAAGAAACCTCAGTGTCCACTGATAGATGAATGGATAAAGATGTGGTATAAATCCACAATGGAATAGTACTCAGACGTAAAAAAGAATGAAATTCTACCATTTGTGACAACATGAAGGAACCTAGAGGGTATTATGCTAAGTGAAAGAAGTCAGAGAAAGACAAATACCACATGATTTCACTTATATATAAAATCTAAAAACAAAACAAATGAACAAACAAAATAAAACAGAAACAGACTCCTAAAAGAAAGAACTGGTGGTGACTGCCAGATGGGAGGGAAGGAGGTAGGCAGTAGGAAAAACGGGTGAAGGTGGTCAAAAGGCACAAACTTCCAGTTATAAAATTAAATAAATCAGGGATGTAAAGTACACCATAGAGAATATAGTTAATAATATTGTAATAGCATTCATTATATAGTGACAGATGGTAACTAGTTTATCGTGGTGAGCATTTCATAATATATATAAAAGTTGAATCACTATGTTGTACATCTGAAACTAACATAAGGTCCATAAGCTATACTTCAATTTATAAACAAACAACTCAATTGGGTTGACTGCTTAAAAAAAGAAACATTCTCCAGAGGATTATAACCAGATCCAGAATCTGTATAATATCCACAAAGTCCCAAATATAATCCAAAAGTCACTGAACATGCAAAGAACAAGAAAAATGTGACTATGTCGCAAGAAAAATACCAATCCTTACATGACCCAGATGTTGAATTTTTAGGTGTGTTCTATGAGGTAAATACAAATGAATACAAATGGAAAGATAAAAATGCTCATGAGGAAAATTAAACATAATTTTAAAAAGAACCTAATTAGCAATTTTAGAACATTAAAATATCAGAAACAAAAAATTCACTAGATGATCTCAGTAGCAACATGGATATGCAAGGATAAACAATGAACATAACGACAGACAACAGATATTATCAAATCTGAAGAGCACAGAAGAAATAGACGAGGAAAAAGGAGCAGAGCCTCAGCAGTTTGTAACAGCAAAAGACCTAACATATGAGTCACTGGAGACACAGAAGGAGGAGAAAGCAGTTGGAACATAAAAAATATTTGAAGAAACACTGGTTGAAAACTTCCCAAATTTGGTAAAAGACATTCATCTACAAAGTCAAGATGTTCAGGGAACCCCAAACAGGGTAAACTCAAAGAAAAACATGTGGAGATACCTCCTAATTGAATTGCTGCTGAAAACCACAGATAAAGAAAAATCACAATTCTATTTACATGACATTCTGGGAAAGGCAGAAGTACAGGGACAGAAAATAGGTCAGGGGTTGCCAGGGCAGGGTGCAGGGAGCAGGGAGAGATAACTACAAAGGAGTGTAAGGAAACCTTTGGGGTGCTAGAATTATTCTTTATCAGAATTATGGTGGTGATTACAAGACTATATGCATTTTTCAAAACAGAATGAAATTCATTCTCTGTAAGTTACACAGATAGTAATGTATCTACTGATATGAAAGAAAGTATACTATATCACCTAGATAATATTCTTGAGAAAAATATTTAACCTGAATAAAATCCTTAGCAAATCCATCCAGGACATGACATAAGACTGCTGGCCTGGAATCTTCAAAGAAAGGTCTTACAAAAAGAAAACTGGTTGACTGCTCTACATCCAAAGAAACCAAAAAGACATAAAAATCAAATGTAATGCAAAAATTCTGTCTAGTTCTTTGATCAGAAAATAAAAACAAAAGATTTCAAGGCCCAACTGGGAAAGTGAATGTGGACTGTGTATTACATTAAATTATTCAAGTACCATTAATTTCCTAATATGTTAACCATGCAGCAAATGCCCTTATGCTTACTTAGGAGACACATAGTCCTAAGATTAAGTAGTGATAATACTAAGGAAGTATTTAGGGGTGTTGAGTCATGATTTTTGCAAATGAGTTTCAAATGGCTCAGGAAAAAATACGTGGGGGGAAGGGAGGTTGGAGAAGAATGTGACAAAATGCTAAGATCTAGTGAATCTAAATTAAGAAGAAAAACACAAATTATATTACTATGAAATCAAATGCTATATAGTTACCTCCTTCATAATCTGAAATCTTGTAAGAACCTCTTCTTCGACACCTTTAATTTTACTCAAAGCAGTTTCATGTCTGAAAAGCAGTTGTTCTCTTTCAACTAAAAAACGTTCCCGCTTTTGAAGTTCTTCAGCAAACTCCTGTTGGGCTGCAGTTTCACACTGTATTAAAATGTCAGATTCAAGTGTTTTTAGAAAATATATTCACAAACTCTACAAATTATGTTTTTATTTACTGAGGTTGTAGCTTAATCAAATGGTGTTTAGGACTACATGGGTACAAGTAAAGTGTGGATTACAGTAACAGCCAGACTAGCACAGCAAGTTAAGTTTGCACAGAAATTCTATCTTGTTGCAAAATGATGTGACAACATAGTGAGATTCTACTATGAGGACTCTAGAGAATTTGAGGTACAAAATGCATCAGTACTATGCAGAATAACTCCCTTTCCAGCTTCAATTCCATGTCGTACTTCAACTTCACCATCTGCTCTTTTCCTATACTCTCCGCCCCCTTCCCTTCTTGTCCTTCACTTGGACTGAAAGGCCCCAGCCCTACATTACAGTACTAACCACCTACCCAGCCTCAATGCCGCACTACTCCATACCAATGGAGAGAACTCACACATCAGGAAAAGTTGTACTGTTGTAAATTCATGGAACCTATATCAGATTCTCAATGCAGTCCAGAAATCATTTTATATTTTCATGATTCACTCTCTCTCTCACTCTCCACAGTGTTTATTTCAAGCCTTCTCCACTCTTTACTTTGAAACCTCACCTCCCTCCTACACCATTCTGTTCAGACAGCCTCATCTCTAACTTCACAGGGAATACAGAAGACAGCAGAAGGAAACACCAATCTCCTGCCCTCAAGACACACAGTTCTCTTCTTTACATTACATTACAAAGGCAGACTCAGGATCTCATTGCCTGCTGTCTTCTTGTGGACACTGCCATGCTGATAACCCCTGTAATATTTTTAATCTCTCCCATCTCATCTGAAATGGAGTCTCTTTTGAAAATGCCCACTAACTGCCTCCCTTTCATAAAATTCTTTAACAGTCTGTCTACACCTGTTGAACCCTCTTCTTTATTTCCTAATCACTCCTCAATTTACTTCAATCTGGCCTTGGCCTGCATCCCCCTAATGAAATGGCTTACCTATTATTGCATCTGAAGGTCACTTTCAGTTCTGTAGAGTCTCTCAACAGCATTTTATACCAGAGCCCCTTTCTTCCAACCTAAAATAATCTCTTTCATTGGTCTCCATGACACTACTTTATCCTGGTGTTCCACCTCACTCTCTGGCCAGGGCTTCTCAGTCTTCTTTGCAGGCTCTGCTTCCTCTACTGTCATTACCAATGTTCCTTAGGATTTGGGCTTAAGCCTCTTCCCTTCTCATCTTATACTCTCTCTGCTTGGTTCTCTCCACTCAATGGCTAAATTACCATGTATGTGCTAACTGCTCCCCACCTACAATTGCTCAGCTCTTTCTCCTAAGTTCCAAACTCAAGTCCAAACTGCCTACTGAATTGTGCTGCTTTCAGGTAGCACAAAATAAACATGTCCAAAACTGAATTCAATTAGCCATCAGGGAAATGCAAATCAAAACCACAATGAGGTGTCACTTCACACCCACTAGGATGGTCAGAATCAAAAAGACAAATAACCAATGTTGTCAACGATGTCAAGAAAATAGAACCCTCATACACTGCTGGTGGGAATGTAAAACGATGCAGTCATATTGGAAAAGTCTTGAAAATTCCTCAGAGTCAAGCACAGAGCTACCACATGACCCTGCAATTCTATTCCTTCAAATACACCAAAGAGAGATGAAAGCAGATGTCCACACAAAATGTAAACATGAATGTTCACAGCAGCATTAGTCATAATAGCCAAAAAGTAGAAACCCACATGTCCATCAACTGATGGAAAAAAAGAAAAAAAGAAAATGTGGTGTATTTATGTAATGGAGTATTCAGTAATAAAAAGGAATAAAGTTCTGATATATGCTGCAACACAGATGAACCTCTCTTTCATCAAGCCAGGCACTTCATACACACTACATATTATATTATTTATTATATTATATTATTGCATTTATATGAAAAATCCAGAATAAACAAATCTATACCCAGAAAATAGATTAATGGTTGCCTAGGGCTGAGAGGAGTTAGGTGGGGTGGGAGGTATCTAATGAGTAGACTGGATAATGAAAATATTTTAAAATTGGCTGTGCTGATGGCAGCATATACTCTTTGAATATACCAAAAATAACTAAATTGTACACTTTAAAAAAAATAAGAGGCCCTTCCAACATGTAAGGATACAACAAAAAGATGGCTGTCTATGAACTGGAAAGTGGGCTCCCAACAGACAATGAATCTGCTGAAGCTTGATCTTGGACGTCCTAGCTTCTGGAACTATTTGATGCGTGTTCACTGTTTTATGTAGCGCTCAGGAGGCCACTGTGAGGATATATCACATTTTCCCTTTATTGGAGATGGCTCAAGATGTATGGAATTGTTTAGTCACTATATTGCACACCTGAAACTAACATAACATTGTATGTTAACTGGACTTAAAAACTTAAAAAAAAAAAAAAGATTTATTTAGTAGACCTTTTTTTGACTATCAGGTTTTAGATGTAGAAACTTTCTGGGACCAGGCCTCCACCTGCCTTCACCTGCCTCAGTTCCAGCAGTTCCTGAGGGAGATATACTTAGCCTTGGAAGAGATGGATTCTAATGCAATCATTAACAGATGCACCACCATTGGTCAACTGTTAACAAAAACTTGCTAGAATTCTTTTATCTCAGCATGATGAAAGCCAGAATGTCCTACTATGATGCTTATATTGTTTGATTAACAAAGAATCCCAGAATTCTACAAAATTGAAACTTAACTCCTAAACACAGAGTTGTCATCTCATATACTTTTAACATTCAGATTTAATATAAAAGAAATTGGTACTTTTACTCAAAGTGGTGGATATGCATCTGCAAATTACTATTCTGGTTCGCTTAAAAATATGGTCTCATTAGTGTCAGAACTCAGAATCATCTTAATGGATTTAACATTCACAGACAAAAAATGCAAACTACATCAGTGAGACAGCTATCAGATTATGGGGGAAAGACAACTCTGGGATGTTGACGATGGGAACATAAATAAGTAGGCACAGCCACTTTGGAGAACAATTTAGTAGCACCCTGCACATTTTCTTCTTATAAGTTAAGGATACTTAAACAGAACTGTTTGTAAAGTATAAACTCCATCTTATATATTTATATAGAAATAAATAAAGTAATGGTGGTTTATTTAGAGGCCGAAATCCTACATGGCAGTTAAATTCGGGCGCCTGGGTGGCTCAGTAGGTTAGGCATCCAACTGCAGCGCAGGTCATGATCTCATGGCTCATGAGTTGGAGACCCACATCAGGTTCTGTGCTAACAGCTCGGAGCTTGGAGCCCGCGTCCGATTCTATATCTGCCCCTCTCTCTGCCCTCCCCTGCTTCTGTTTCTGTCTCTCTCTCTCTCAAAAATAAACATTAAAAAAATTTTTTTAATGAGTATCTTAAAAAATAAAAAAAAAATAAAATGAATGAACTAGATCTACATTTTCCAAACACATAAATCCAAAAATATAACAATGAATGAAGCAAAGAAACTACAAAAAGAAAGCCACAGTATATCATTACTTATGTAATGTTTTAAAACATTCAAAGCAATTACTACATGTGAATACATAAAAGTGCTAAAATAGGAGACAACGGATCCACACCAATTTCAAGGGAGTGCTTAATTCTGGGAAAAGGGAGAAGAAATGGGAGGGAAGAAGGCTGTTTCAACTCTAAGTGAAATACTCTATTTCTTTTAAAAATAATATATAGAATTATTAATAAAACATTAGCATTATGCAATATTAATGGGTATACAGTTGATATTATAATATTCCCTATGTTTTTCTGTAGGTCCTAAGTATTTTATAAACTTTTAAAAACTAAAATACAGTGTTACCTAGTCAAATGTTGCAAATGAAAAGATACTAATAATAATAAAGGAATTATTTCCTGCACAAAAATTGAAGTTATACATTTCAAAAAAACATTCAAAAGGAAAAAATAAATTTCAAAAAAACAGAATTCTCTCCTCCTCCAGTTTTGTTCCCTACCCTTAACAAAAAGCAGCATCATTTATCCAATAGCCAAAAGAATAAACCTACATTTCATTCTTGACTAAAACCCTACTGAATGGGGTGCCTGGGTGGCTCAGTTGGTTAATCATCCAACTCTTGATTTCCGCTCAGGTCATGATCTCACAGTTAGTGAGACAGGGCCTTGCATCCAGCTCCAAGCTATCAGCATGGATTGTCAGCAATCCCATGCTTGGGATTCTCTTTCCTTCTCTCTCTACCCCTTCCCCGCTCTCTCTCTCAAAATAAATAAACATTAAAAAGAATAAAAAGAATAAAACCCTACTGTACACCTTCCATATCAAAACAATCTCCAAGACCTACTGATCCCATCCCTTAAAAATGTTTAGACTCCATTCACTTCTTTCTACCCATCATCCTAACCCAGGACACCATCAGACTAGTCACATGTCTTCACATTCTGCCCTCTCTCTAGATCTCAGCTACAGGTGACAGCTTTAAATATCTATGTGAATGACTCCCAATTTAGTTACACATCCAAGACCTTTGTTCTAAATGCCAAGCTTTTAACTATTATGTCTCCATTAAATCCTCAAACTTAATCCATTCCAAACTAAAATCTTGATCTTTCTCTCTGTATCTATTCTTCCAAGTTGTACAAACCAGAAATATGGGAATCATCCCAGATACCTATTCTCTCCTATACCACATTCAACTCATTACACCAAGTCTAGCCAATTTTACCTCCAAAAGCAATCTCTAATCTATTCAATTCCATTTCTCTGCCACCATCCAGTCCAAGTTACCATTACCTCTCACCTGCATGATTACAGTAGGATATCCTTCCCAGTCTCCCAACTTCCACACCTATGCCCCTACAACCCATTGATTTAATAAGCATACATTACATTAAGCAATTCCCCTACTCTAAAAATCCTGTTACTTACTACAATTTCCTTGAATGAACATATCATCAGGCTTCTAGGGCTTCTCATACTAGACCATCACAGTCTAGTAGGGCTTATCCCTTATTCTTCCTCCACAGTTTAATTTAAATGTTACTTTCTCAGAAAACCTTACCTGACCTTTCAATCTATCCCAATCAGGTTTCATACTGTACCTATATTATTTACTTAAATTTATAAAATTATAACTATATGAGTGCTCACAATTGATTTTAATAAGCTATGTGTGGCAAGAACCATATATATTTTATTTACTTCCATACACTCAACACCAAGCACGCAAATACATATTAACAAGTGTTCAAATGTATGTTGAATAAAATCAAAGAGTAAGACAAAGTATGTACACTTAATAACATAACAGATGACCAAAAAAAAAATGTTTAAGTTAGAGTCAACTATAAATTAAACTAGATTAATCCACTGCACTTCATTTTTAATTAAATATTTGTATCTATATTGTGTTTACAGTAAATGATGTATCTTTACAAACTTGCTTATTCTTTTTGCCTGCTAATTCTTTTTTATCTTATAAATTATTAGTAAAAGAATCTTTCCAATGCGCTATTTGTTACTCTGTCACTCATTTGCTTAAAAACCTGTAGCAGCTGGGACACGTGGGTGGCTCAGTTGGACTTCAGCTCAGGGCATGACTTCACCATTCGTGAGTTCGAGCCCCACACTGGGCTGTGTGCTGATTAGCTGAGCCTGGAGCCTGCTTCCAATTCTGCCTCCCTCTCTCTCTCTGCTCCTCCCCGCAATGTGCACGCGCTCCCTCTCTCAAAAATAAAACAAAAACAGGGGTGCCTGGGTGGCTTAGTCAGTTAAGTGTCTGACTTCAGCTCAGGTCATGATTTCATGGCTCGTGGGTTCAAGCCCCACATCAGGCTCTGTGCTGACAGCTCAGAGCCTGGAGCCTGCTTCAGATTCTGTCTCCCTCTCTCTCTGCCCCTCAGCCGCTTGCGCTCTGTCTCTCCCTCTCTCTCAGATGTAAACAAACATTAAAAATACACAAAGACATTAATAAATAAATAAATAAATAAATAAATAAATAAAAAGTTCTCTTTAAAAAAACAAAGCACATTTTAAAAAAGCCTGTACCAGCTAGCCTGGCTGTTCTTTCTTCAGACAGGCTGATAAACTCAGTCTGACAAATCACTCCTTTCCCAAAACTTCTCCCCTCCAACTCCTTGCCACCTGGAATGGCCTTCCCACCTCCTCTCTAAATTTTTTCTCAGTCAACTTTAGACTCTCCTTGAGCTTTTCTCCAGTGATTTTAGGCAAAAATAATTTTTCTGAAATGCTATAGTAATTATAATCTGAATTATTTAGACAAAATGAGATACTGGGTTGTTCTTTTTTTAATACTAGTTTTTAAAAAAATGTGTAACCATTTCATTGTATGCAAACATATGTACAATTCCAGCTAGAACAGTTTCAGTCAGGAATTGTGTATTATACATACTTTTGCTTCCTTCTGTACTCCCACCTAGTGGACACTTAATAAATATATGAATTACATCTTTTAGAAATAAAAAAATCCCAAAGAAGACAAAATATCAATGTTCTGAACTGAATTCTGGTGAGAAGTGACAAGAGAACTTCTTATGTATAGGTATTTAAAACAATGCATCAGGAACACTACTTCAAAAAGCACATTTTAAGGGCACCTGGGTGGCTAAGTCAGTTAAGCATCCGACTTCAGCTTAGGTCATGATCTCACAGTTTGTGAGTTCAAGCCCCACACCAGGCTCTCTGATGTCAGCACAGAACCTGCTTCGGATCCTCTCTCTCTCTGCCCCTCCCCTGCTGGTTCTCTCTAAATAAATAAATAAATAAACAAACAAACAAACTAAAAAAAAAAACAGAAAAAGCACATTTTACCAGCAGATATTGTTTTATTTCAGAAGCAAGGATGGGATGGAAATAAAGAAATAAACATAAAACACCAGACAGTCTGAAATCCAAGAAATATACCTATTCATAAAAACACCATTTAAATTTTTCCCTCAGCTATAAAATTTCCCTTCAATAATTGCAATAAATTTGTCCCTTCTCACCGTATCTCAACAGACTTACCTAAAATAATTTAAATGACATACTCTATTCAAATTTTATAAATGTTTGGTATTTAGAACATAAATACATCTGAATTCTAAATTCAGTTTTGAGTTCTTACCTGCAGTTTCTGATGTATTTGAAATAATTCATCATATATCTGATTAATCTGATATGGAAGTATTCTCTGCTTGTTTGGTACTTTAGATGTCGGATAGCTAACACGTCTCAGAGGACAGTCACTTGCATCACTACAACATTCAGTCCAATTTCTTGAATTTGCGGCCAAATTAGTTGGCTGGGCAACTGGTAAAAAAAATTATCAAGCTTATTAATTTACAGTTTTAAGTATTTCAGAGTAATCTTCAGAAAGTTACTTTAAATGTGAATTATAGTATTATAAAAAGTCTCCAAGTATTGGGCTGCCTGGGTGAGTCAGTCAGCTGAGCACCTGACTCTTGATTTTGGCCCAGGTTGTGCTCTCATGGTCGCGAGATCAAGCCGTGTGTCAGCCTCCGTGCTAAGCATGGACCCTGCTTGGGATTCTGTCGCTCTCTCCCTTGTCCCTCCTCCCCACTCATGTCTCTCTCAAAAACAACAAAACAAAACAAAAAAAGAAGTCTCCAAGTAGAGACTTGCAGAGAGAAAGAATTATACAATAAATGTGATAAAATGTTAACATTTAGAAGATCTGTGTAAAGGTCTTACAGATGCTCTTTGCTCTTTTTGCAACTTTTTTGTAAGTCTGAAATTATTTCAAAATAGATTTCAAAGTGCATGAAAATATTCATGTATTAACTGCCTAGGCCAAGAAATGGAAAATTACCTCAGAAGCCCCAGATCACATTCCCTTCTCTCCCTTAAACCAAATTAACTACTAAGCCAAATATAGCATTAACCATTGCTTTACTTTTTAAATTTTTACTACTTGGGTAAAAAAAATTTTTAAGACTTTGTTTTGCCTATTGTTTTGCCTGTTTTAAACTTTATATAATATCTGTAATCATTTAATGATGCAATTATGTAATTTCTATAACCTCCTTTAAATATGTTCTTATGTTAATGACAGAATCAGGTCAAAATCTTCACTACTTCATTTTGTTTTATATTTTTATATGCCAACATTCTACTATAGGTCGATACGTGAGCTGTTTGTCTACATAGATGCTCTATGCACATGGCTCCTGTTACACGCATTCAAGAGTTTACCTAGGGTATATGACTAACAGCAACAATGCTGGATCACAGGGTACATGTACATGTTCAACTGTGTTAGTGATGCCAAAATGCTTCCCAAAGTGCTTATACTAATTTACTCTCCCAACAGCAGCGGATGAGCAAGTTCCTCTTGCTTCATTTCTTTGCCAACACTGTATTGTCAGAGTTTATTTTCTGTTAATACTGAAAGCTGTGGTTTTAACTTGCATTAGCCTTCCTGAGAACACCAGTTTTAAGGGGGCCTCCTATTTTACTCCCAGAACGCCAGGTTTAAGAAGGGGGTCTATCTTACTCCCCATCTTGGACAGACCCTAGGGAGCCAAAATAAAAATTACATGAATTTTTAACAAAGAAAAAGTTTCACTTCACTCAGTCCAGCAAACGCCCTTAAAGTGAAAGACACTTTCAGTGCGCTGCTTGCCTTTCTAGATTCCCAGCTCACAATCAGTAGCTTAAATATTCCTTAATTATGTTAACTTTTAAATATATTCACCCTTTTTTTTTTTTTTTTTTTACATTATCCTCTATTTTCAATTGTTTTTCAGGGGGAAAATCCACCATGTAGCCGGAAACACAAGTCCAGGCATAATTATTTTTCATTTTCCTCAAACTGAGATGAATGGAACAAAGAGGATGACAAAGAGCAGGAAGGGAGAAATGAGTTTGTGTTGCGTACAGACAATGTATGCCCAGAAGAGATGCGCGGAGGCTATCAGAGAGGGAACAGTGCTCTAAAAGTCTTGCAGCCAAGAGGAAGCCATCTCTGGGTGCCCTGAAATCCTGACAAAACTATGACATGCAGCCATGTACAGAGAGAGTTATTAAACAAGTGCCTGAAGAAGTCGTACCTTAAGCAATCTGCAGTAGTCTTAAAATATTAAGGGCTTACTCAAATTTACCACAATATTTACTGACTTCCTAACAAATACTGCTATGAAAAAAAAACAAGAAATTATAAAAAGTACTTAGTTGAAAACTGTATGGAGGTTCCTCAAAAAATTTAAAACAGAGGGGAAGATGGCAGCGTAGGAGGACGCTAGGATCACTGCATCCTGCTGGTCACTTAGATTCCACCTACACCTGCCTAAATAACCCAGAAAACCACCAGAAAACTAGCAGAATGGAGTCTCTGGAGCCAAGTGCAGACGAGAGGCCCACGGAAGAGGGTAGGAAGGGTGGAGAGGCGGTGTGCGCTACAGGGACTGGCGGGAGGGAGCGGGGGGGGGGGGGGGGGGGGGGGAGGGGCAGCCTGCCAGCCAAGCAGAGACCCCAAGTCTGGCTGGCAAATGCGGAGGGGCCAGACGGAGTGTGTTTGGACAGCAAGCGGGACTTAACATCTGGAAGGTTATAAGTTAACAGCTCTACTCTGAGAGTGGGAAGGCTGGAGGAAAACGGGAGGGAGAGTTGCTGAGCCCCGGACAACAGAGCTCAGCTTGGCTGGGAACAAAGGCGCTCGCCAGGGCCATCTCCCTCGCCCATCCCCCAGCCAAAATCCCAAAGGGAACCAGTTCCTGCCAAGGAACTTGCTTGCACCTCCCAAACACCGAATGCTGTGCTTCTGCGGATCCATCCCTCAAGCAGAGGGTCTGACTCCCTCCCGGTGCCACAGGGCCCCTCCCGAAGCGGATCACCGAAAGGAGAAGAAGGAGAAGGGAGCTGAGCCTGCCACTCCCGCCCCCATGCACCTTGGCTATCCACCCCAGCTAATACACCAGATCCCCAGCACAACAAGCCTGGCAGTGTGCAAGTAGCCCAGACAGGCCACGCCACCCCACAGTGAATCCTGCCCTTAGGAGAGGGGAAGAGAAGGTACACACCAGTCTGACTGTGGCCCTAGCGGTGGGCTGGGGGCAGACATCAGGTCTGACTGCTGCCCCGCCCACCAATGCAAGTTATTCAAGACAGTACAGGGAAGTGCCCTGCAGGTCTGCACCATTCCAGGGACTATCCAAAAGACCAAACTGAAGAATTCCCCTCAATAGAATCTCCAGGAAATAACAACAGCTAACGAACTGATCAAAAAGAATTTAAACAATATAACAGAAAGTGAATTTAGAATAATAGTCATGAAATTAATCGCTGGGCTTGAAAACAGCATAGAGGACAGCAGAAAATCTATTGCTACAGGGATCAAGGGACTAAGGAATAGTCAGGAGGAGCTAAAAAATGCTATAAACAAGCTGTGAAATAAAATGGAAACGACCACGGCTCAGATTGAAGAGGCAGAGGAGAGAATAGGTGAACTAGAAGATAAAATTATGGAAAATCAGGAAGCTGAGAAAAAGAGAGAGAAAAAAATCCAGGAGTATGAGGGGAAAACTAGAGAACTAAGTGATGCACTAAAGAGAAATAATCTACGCATAATTGGTATTCCAGAAGAAGAAGCAAGAGGGAAAGGTGCTGAAGGTGTACTTGAAGAAATAATAGCTGAGAACTTCCCAGATCTGGGAAAGGAAAAAGGCAATGAAATCCAAGAGGCACAGACAACTCCCTTCAGACGTAACTTGAATTGATCTTCTGCACGACATATCATAGTGAAACTGGCAAAATACAAGGATAAAGAGAAAATTCTGAAAACAGCGAGGGATAAACGTGCCCTAATATATAAAGGGAGACCTATAAGACTCGTGACTGATCTCTCTTCTGAAACTTGGCAGGCCAGAAAAGAATGGCAGGAGATCTTCAATGTGATGAACGGAAAAAATATGCAGCCGAGAATCCTTTATCCAGCAAATCTGTCATTTAGAATAGAGAAAGAGATAAAGGTCTTCCCAAACAAACAAAAACTGAAGGAATTCATCACCACTAAACCAGCCCTACAAGAGATCCTAAGGGGGATCCTGTGAGACAAAGTACCAGAGACATCACTACAAGCATAAAACATACAGACATCACAATGACTCTAAACCCGTATCTTTCTATAATAACACTGAATGTAAATGGATTAAATGCGCCAACCAAAAGACATAGGGTATCAGAATGGATAAAAAAACAAGACGCACCTATTTGCTGTCTACAAGAGACTCATTTTAGACCTGAGGACACCTTCAAATTGAGAGTGAGGGGATGGCGAACTATCTTGCTACTGGAAGTCAAAAGAAAGCTGGAGTAGTAATACTTATATCAGACAAACTAGACTTTAAAGACTGTAACAGGAGATGAAGAAGGGCATTATATAATAATTACAGGGTCTATCCATCAGGAAGAGCTAACAATTATAAATGTCTATGCACCGAATATGGGAGCCCCCAAATAAATAAAACAATTACTCATAAACATAGGCAACCTTATTGATAAGAATGTGGTAATTACAGGGGACTTTAATACTCCACTTACAGCAATGGATAGATCATCTAGACACACGGTCAATAAAGAAACAAGGGCCCTGAATGATACATTGGATCAGTTGGACTTGACAGATATATTTAGAACTCTACATCCCAAAGCAACAGAACATACTTTCTTCTCGAGTGCACATGCAACATTCTCCAAGATAGATCATATACTGGGTCACAAAACAGCCCTTCATAAGTATACAAGAATTGAGATCATACCATGCATCCTTTCAGACCACAATGCTATGAAGCTTGAAATCAACCCCAGGAAAAAGTCTGGAAAACCTCCAAAAGCATGGAGGTTAAAGAACACCCTACTAAAGAATGAATAGGTCAACCAGGCAATTAGAGAAGAAATTAAAAAATATATGGAAACAAACGAAAATGAAAATACAACAATCCAAACGCTTTGGGATGCAGCAAAGGCAGTCCTGAGAGGAAAATACACTGCAATCCAGGCCTATCTCAAGAAACAAGAAAAATCCCAAATACAAAATCTAACAGCACACCTAAAGGAAACAGAAGCAGAACAGCAAAGGCAGCCTAAACCCAGCAGAAGAAGAGAAATAATAAAGATCAGAGCAGAAATAAACAATATAGAATCTAAAAAAAACTGTAGAGCAGATCAACAAAAACAAGAGTTGGTTTTTTGAAAAAATAAACAAAATTGACAAACCTCTAGCCAGGCTTCTCAAAAAGAAAAGGGAGATGACCCAAATGGATAAAATCATGAATGAAAATGGAATTATTACAACCAATCCCTCAGAGATACAAGCAATTATCAGGGAATACTCTGAAAAATTATATGCTAACAAACCGGGCAACCTGGAAGAAATGGACAAATTCCTAAACACCCACACACTTCCAAAACTCAATCAGGAGGAAATAGAAAGCTTGAACAGACCCATAACCAGTGAAGAAATTGAATCAGTCATCAAAAATCTCCCAACAAATAAGAGTCCAGGACCAGATGGCTTCCCAGGGGAGTTCTACCAGACGTTTAAAGCAGAGATAATACCTATCCTTCTCAAGCTATTCCAAAAAATAGAAAGGGAAGGAAAACTTCCAGACTCATTCTATGAAGCCAGTATTACTTTGATTCCTAAACCAGACAGAGACCCAGTAAAAAAAGAGTACAGGCCAATATCCCGGATGAATATGGATGCAAAAATTCTCAATAAGATACTAGCAAATCGAATTCAACAGCATAGAAAAAGAATTATTCACCATAATCCAGTGGGATTCATTCCTGGGCTGCAGGGCTGGTTCAACATTTGCAAATCAATCAACGTGATACATCACGTTAATAAAAGAACAATATCATCCTGTCAATTGATGCAGAAAAGGCATTTGACAAATTCAGCAACCTTCTTAATAAAAACCCTTCAGAAAGTCAGGATAGAAGGAACATACTTAAACATCATAAAAGCCATTTATGAAAAGCCCACAGCTAACATCATCCTCAATGGGGAAAAACTCAGGGCTTTTCCCCTGAGATCAGGAACACAACAGGGATGTCCACTCTCACCACTGTTGTTTAACATAGCGTTGGAAGTGCTAGCATAAGCAATCAGACAACAAAAGGAAATCAAAGGCATCAAAATTGGCAAAGATGAAGTCAAGCTTTCGCTTTTTGCAGAGGACATGATATTATACATGGAAAATCCGATAGACTCCACCAAAAGTCTGCTAGACCTGATACATGAATTCAGCAAAGTTGCAGGATACAAAATCAATGTACAGAAATCAGTTGCATTCTTATACACTAACAAGGAAGCAACAGAAAGACAAATAAAGAAACTGATCCCATTCACAATTACACCAAGAAGCATAAAATACCTAGGGATAAATCTAACCAAAGATGTAAAAGATCTGTATGCTGAAAACTATAGAAAGTTTATGAAGGAAATTGAAGAAGATATAAAGAAATGGAAAAACATTCCATGCTCATGGATTGGAAGAATAAATATTGTCAAAATGTCAATACTACCCAAAGCTATCTACACATTCAATGCAATCCCAATCAAAATTGCACCAGCATTCTTCTCGAAACTAGAACAAGCAATCCTAAAATTCATATGGAACCACAAATGACCCCGAATAGCCAAAGTAATTTTGAAGAAGACCAAAGCAGGAGGCATCACAATCCCAGACTTTGGCCTCTACTACAAAGCTATAATCATCAAGACAGCATGGTATTGGCACAAAAACAGACACATAGACCAATGCAATAGAATACAAACCCCAGAACTAGACCCACAAACGTATGGCCAACTAATCTTTGACAAAGCAGGAAAGAATATCCGATGGAAAAAAGACAGTCTCTTTAACAAATGGTGCTGGGAGAACTGGACAGCAACATGCAGAAGATTGAAACTAGACCACTTTCTCACACCATTCACAAAAATAAACTCAAAATGGATAAAGGACCTGAATGTGAGACAGGAAACCGTCAAAACCCTAGAGGAGAAAGCAGGAAAAGACCTCTCTGACCTCAGCCGTAGCAATCTCTTACTTGACACATCTCCAAAGGCAAGGGAAGTAAAAGCAAAAATGAACTACTGGGACCTCATGAAGATAAAAAGCTTCTGCACAGCAAAGGAAACAACCAACAAGACTAAAAGGCAACCAACGGAATGGGAAAAGATATTTGCAAATGACATATCGGACAAAGGGCTAGTATCCAAAATCTATAAAGAGCTCACCAAACTCCACACCTGAAAACCAAATAACCCAGTGAAGAAATGGGCAGAAAACATGAACAGACACTTCTCTAAAGAAGACATCCGGATGGCCAACAGGCACATGAAAAGATGCTCAACGTCATTCCTCATCAGGGAAATACAAATCAAAACCACACTCAGATATCACCTCACACCAGTCAGAGAGGCCAAAATGAACAAATCAGGAGACTATAGATGCTGGAGAGGATGTGGAGAAACGGGAACCCTCTTGCACTGTTGGTGGGAATGCAAATTGGTGAAGCCACTCTGGAAAACAGTGTGGAGGTTCCTCAAAAAAGTAAAAATAGACCTACCCTATGACCCAGCAGTAGCACTGCTAGGAATTTACCCAAGGGATACAGGAGTACTGATGCATAGGGTCGCTTGTACCCCAGGGTTTATAGCAGCACTCTCAATAGCCAAATTATGGAAAGAGCCTAAATGTCCATCAACTGATGAATGGATAAAGAAATTGTGGTTTACATACACAATGGAGTACTACGTGGCAATGAGAAAGAATGAAATATGGCCTTTTGTAGCAACGTGGATGGAACTGGAGAGTGTTATGCTAAGTAAAATAAGCCATACAGAGAAAGACAGATACCATATGTTTTCACTCTTATGTGGATCCTTAGAAACATAACAGAAACCCATGGGGGAGAGGAAGGAAAAAAAAAAAAGAGGTTAGAGTGGGAGAGCCAAAGCATAAGAGACTCTTAAAAACTGAGAACAAACTGAGGGTTGATGGGGGGTGGGAGGGAGGGGAGGGTGAGTGATGGGTATTGAGGAAGGCACCTTTTGGGATGAGCACTGGGTGTTGTATGGAAACCAATTTGACAATAAACTTCATATATTGAAAAAAAAAAAATTAAAACAGAACTACCCTATGACCAAGCGACTGCACTACTAGGTATTTATTCAAAGGATACAGGAATGCTGATTCAAAGAAGCACATGAATCTCAATGTTTATAACAGCACTATCAACAAGAGTCAAATTATGGAAATAGCCCAAATGTCCATCGACTGATGAATGGATAAAGAAGATTATATCTATATATACAGATTATAACTATCTATCTAATGGAATACGACTCAGTGATCTAAAAGAATGAAACCTTGCCATTTGCAATGATGTGGATGAACCTAGAGTATATTATGCTAAGAGAATTACCAGTCAGAGAAAGATAAATATCGTATGATTTCACTCATGTGTGGAATTTAAGAAACAAAACAGATGAGCATAGGGGAAGGGAAGGAAAAATAAGACAAAAACGAGAAGGCGGCAAACCATAAGAGACTCTTAAATACACAGATGAAACTAAGAGTTGCTGGAGGGGAGGTGGGGCAAGGGGTTGTGCTAAATAATGTGTACTAAGGAGGGCACTTGTTGAGATGGGCACTGGGTGTTGTGTATAAGTGATGAATCACTAAATTCTACTCCTAAAATCAATACTACACAGTATGTTAATTATTTTGGTAAGTTTCGAGAATATGGGAATACTACTGGAAAACAATGAAGTTTATCTTTCTCTTCTTTAGTTTAACAATAAGCACAATTACTGCCTCATGGCTTACACAAATGCAAGATCACAGAAATATACAGAGAACCAGTGTTATTACTACAGGATAAGCTTTATGTGCTCTACTTAACAAAGCTACTTTTTAAATGACTGTTCTAGGGGCACCTGGATGGCTCAGTTGGTTGAGTGTCCAACTTTGGCTCAGAGCATGATCTCACAGGTGGATAGCTGACAGATCAGAGCCTGGAGTCTGCTTCGGATTCTGTGTTTCCCTCTCTCTCTGTCCCTCCCTGGCTCGTGCTCTCTCCCTCCCTCTCTCTCTCTCTCTCTCTCAAAAATAAATAAAACATTAAAAAAAAAAAAGAATGAAAGAAATGACTGTTCTAAAATGAGTATCTCTTTTACCTTTTTCTATGTCTTTAAAAGACTGCTTGGTTATTTTGGAGGTACTAACTCCATAATCATTTTCAATTAAGTCTTCTTTTGCTTCTTTTTGCTTCAAATCTTGAAAAGAATCCAGTTCATCATCTAGGCTTTAAAAATAAAAAATTCTATCACAGCATTCTGGAAGTTTTCTACAGTATTTAAAAAAGATAAAAGTGCTTTCCAAATATTAACAGCACAAAAATTGAAAACAAAGTAACAAGTAAACATTTTAAAGTGGAAAACATAAAAATATGAAAAATAACAGCCAATGGTCTAAAAACTCACTACAAACATCTTTCTACATATTCAAATGGGCACAATTTAAAATAACATATACCTATAGAATGTTCTACAACTGCCAATCTCTTTCCTTTGATTCCTAATATTTCTGTGAGGTCACTATAACAGGTAATGTCAGCTATAATTTTAGCTAAAAAAATGTAATGTCTAACAGGAAGAAACCAAACCCTAAAGAATTTAAATAATGGACAGGTGACATAACTAGTAAGGTGAAGCAGAACTAGAATCTCAGGTGTTTTCTCCAAAAAGATGATCTCAAAGTTGAAATTTCTAGAGCAGTGCTGTTCAAGGAATATAATTCAATCACATAAGATAATTTAAAATTCCCTAGGAGCCATACTAAAAACATAAAAAGACATAACATTTTAACTATGTGTTATATTTAACCCAGTATATCTAAAAGATTATTTTAACATATAATCAATATAAAAATTATTAAGATATTTTGCATTCTTTATCCATCTTTGAAATCCGGTGTGTATTTTGTACTTACAGCATTTCAAGTACTCAATAGCCTCATGTGGCTTGTGGCTACTTGTGCTGGACAGTACTATAATTCCAGATTAGATAATAACTACGGAATGTGAAAAAACTGTCTAATGTTATAAAAACTTTCAGAGTTCAAAGGCTTCAAATTATAACTGGAAATTATACCCAGATTATTTATAAAAACAAAAAATGACAAAACTATCAGTTAAATATAAGAAAATAATTTCCAGAAATTCATAATCTGAAAACAATTTTTTACTTTCCTTACTCTATATTCAATCTACCTCATGTCCAAATCTTAAATCTAGATTAACAATGCTACTTTGTGAATGCCAAATGAAACAGTAATAACAACAGTAATAGCACTTTGAGTGCTTTTCTATGTACTAAACACCATTCTAAGTGCTTTATATGGATTAAATCATTTAAGCAGAGAAAGAAGCAATTATATAAAATATTCAAGCTCTCAAATATCAATTACATTAATATTATATGTATATTTTAGGCACAGTTAACTCTTCCTCTCCCCACAATTATCTCAACATTTCATTTTGTGTATGTATATACATCTTTATGGTTTAACATTATTTCAAAATGTTGATACCCACAGCACTTTCTTCTGCCATGTATTTCTGGCTTTTAATAACACCTACTTAGAACTTGATTTCATCTTAGCTTCCACTGTTTTTATACTGATTTCACTCACAGTACAAACTCCTCTACAAAACTATTTACCCCTCACAGACCAACACTCTATCATGCATATTTTGTAGTTACCAACTCACCAGACCGGTTTCTTCCATCTCTTTCTCTCAACTACCTAAAATAGAGCTTACCACCCTAGTAGACAATGAATGTGGCGTTAAACATCACTGCCCAACAAACCTGCATTCATTTTTATCCTACATCCTTTAAAAAAAAAAAGGAAAGAAAGAAAGAAAGGGAATATGGTGTTCATTTGGGTCCTGGATGAATAACCATAAAAATAACTTCACGTTTTATACTGTGTAAATAACTTTCCATTATACTACCAAATGTAATGAATGCTAGGTTCATGCTTTTATAACAAAGATCTCAGTAAAAATAAATCAGTCTCTATAACCATTCAGCAAGCTCCAGACTGCTTGTTACTTCCTCAAAAAAAAAAAAAAAAAAAAAAAAAAAGGCAAAGACATAAACAAACCACTCTTTAATCTCCCAGTTTTTTAGACACTGAGGGGATAGCAACAGTAAGGATTCAGGGTACTTTACCAATTCACATTTAACTGTTTGAATGAACTACAAAGTGGTGTTGTGCAATGCTTTCTTTCATCGGAATAACATCTTAATGATGAACCAACTTTATCACCAGATGAGAAGATATCCAAATCATCTGTTAACAAAAGAGAAAAAAGCAGAGATTACTAAGATCAGATACTAATCTCATTCTAGGCTTCTAAGGTAAAATGGCAAAATTATCTAATGATTTTAATGTGTATATCTCTGTAATGCAAACTTCAGAAAACAGGCATCAAGCCTTGTATTAATATGGCACTTAACTGATTACAAAATGCTCTTTCATTTATTACCTTATTTGATCCTAGCAACAGCTAGCTGACTCTGAAGTAAGCAGAATTGGTGCCTTTAACCCTATTCTAATGGTGGTAAGTCTAAGGACCAGAGAAGTTAGTGAAGTTATCTAAGTAACAGAACCAGCAAGTGGAAAGATTAAAATTCAGAATTCAGCCTTCTTCCTACCTAATCATGATATTTCATCAGTCTCAAACATTAAACATTTTTTTTTAATTTTATATATTTTAAACATTCAACATTTAACGGACTGTTAGCCTGTATCCAAATTCAGAGACTAAAAGGCAAAGAGAGCTTCTCTGATAAGAAATTTAGAATTTTTTTTTCCTTAAGGTTTTATTTTTAAGTAATCTCCACAGCCAATGTGAGGCTCAGACTTACAACCCCAAGATCGGGAGTCACATGCCCTACTGACTGAGCCAACCAGGAATCCCTATAAATATTTTTAAATGTATGCACCTTTGTCTAACATACATTTTTACCCCATCAGAAATTAAATGAGCTATACTTTTTGTTACATTTTAGAAAGTTGGAAATTTTAGGCTATATTTCAAACTAAAATATAATTTTAAGATATTTTTTAGATACTAGATTCAGTAATAACTGGGTCTTTTTTTCACACTGAAGAAATGTTTCAAGAGTGTTTACAAAATTTCAAAATGAAATACCTTGGAAAAAAATGAAATTCTCTAATCTACTCTGACAAAACTTTTAAACATACTGTTTTTGTTGCAATCACCTCAAAATTCAACGATTGTACTTGTAAAAACATCACCAAAGAAGTATCAACAAATCAAAAGACTAATGGTTAGTTATACATTACTTCCAGATTGCCACATGATGTTCCAATACACCCAATCCCACAATTATCAAGTACATTTGATAAATTCTTCGAGTGCAACAATTATTATCTCAGTAACTTGGAAAGTCTATGCCTTAAAAAGAAAGCAGTTTTCTTTACCCAACATACTTTACCCAATTTCTAAAGGAAAAAAAAAAAAATTGTAATTAAAACACCAAAAAAATTAATTCAATTTGATTTAAAGACATCTTACGTTTACCCACAAAATCTTGGTTTACTATTAGTTTGTTACCCGATTGAAGAAAGCTTAATATCACAAGATATCTGGCACTTAGTCTTAAATCTAAACATTTTTTTTTTAATGTTTTCTCTCAAATTAAATTTGTTAAAACCCCCAAGTATACAAAATACTCTATCAGCTTACCTGGGGAGGTTAGAGATCTTCTCTTCCATTTAGCCTGATCAAAATTTGAAAAATCATACTTAAAAAAAAAAAGATATATTTAATTTGTATATTAAGAATCAATCTACAGTCTCAAAAAAGAGTTCCCCACCAATTATGTACTAAGTACAAGGGTTAATTACAAAGGTTAGAGTGGACAAATCTTGTAGACACTACCTTAACCAACTGGTTAAAATTAATATCCGGAATAACAGGACAAAGCAACATTGCAAGTCTCCTAATGAACAAGCGCAACCCACACATCACTCCCAGTAGTATTCCTGCCAAAAACGCATAACCAGATAGTCACGAGGAACAGCCATCAGAGAAACTCCAGTTAAGGGACAGTCCAATACACAGTTATCCTGTACTCTTCAAAAATGGGTGGCTCAGTTGGTTGAGCAACCTACTCTTGATTTCCACTCAAGTCATGATCCCAGGGATCAAGCCTGGTGTTGGGCTCCACACTGAGCTTGGAGCCTGCGTAAGATTCTCCCTCTGCCTCACTCTCCAGCTCCCAGTCTCTCTCACTAAAAAAAAAAAATTAAAATATCAACATTATAAAAGACATGGGCTTAAAAACCTGTTCCAGATTAAAAAAAAAAAAAAAAAAAAAAAAAGAAACAAACCAAATGCAATGCTCATCTTTAGACTGTATCTGCACCAGAGGAAAAAAAAATGTATAAAGGACATTATTTAGATAATTGGTGAAATCTGAATACGAACTATATGTTACATATTATTGTATAAATGGTCAGCTTCCTCAATTTGTTACTGCAAATATAAGAGAATATTCTTATTCCTAGAAAATACATTTAAGTATTTATATTTGGGGGTAAAAGTGTCACAGCACCGGCAAATTATCCTTAGTTAAAAGGAAAAAAATGTGTGTAGGGAGTCAAAAATACGAAGATAATAGTAACGCAAATGTGGCGAAATGTTAACCAATGGCAAATCCATGCGAAGTGCTCAAGAGTTCCTTGTATATTCCTGCAACTTTAAATTTGGAATTTTTTTTCAAAATAGTAAAGTTTTTAAATAAATTAAAATCGCTTTTCGAACTCCGCTCAAGTCACTGTAAATAAAAGTTCAGATACACTTTCAACAGTGTCATGCTATGCCTGTAGTAACATAAACCTTCAAGAATTTACAGTAAAAAAATTTTTTATATAAAATGTGCTTTTCCCACATATGAAGCATCTGTGGCCACAAATGACTTCTGCCCCCGCAGCTACCTTCCGCTAACCCTGGTTCCGGCGGAGCTGCTCGAGCCCCGGAGAGTGGCTCCCTCCCCCAGGGTCCTTCTGAACAGCGGCCCCGAGGCCTCTGGCGCAGCTGCCCGTCAGGCCGCTTCACACCGGCAGAAACCGGCCCGCGGGCCCAGGGACAAGGCCGAGGAAAGGGCGAAGCCTCACCTCGGCGAGGTGCCTGCCCCCTTGTCCGTAGAGGCTTTTCAGACGCTCTACTACCAAATCCTGCCCCGGCGGCTTCACTACTCTCGGTTCCATGGTGCACCAAGTCCGCCGTTGTTTCCCCGGGAACAGCGTTCAAACCCACCGCGGCCGTACGCGCAGGGGCGGAGCTCGCGCAACGGAACTGCGTCATGACGCACGGCACGCTCCACCTCTCGGGGGTCAACAGCTACGCCGAAGCGCTCGCAGTTCGAGCCGCCCGGGGGCGCTTTCACTATGGTGGGACCCACGCTCCGCCGCAGGCGACAGCGACAGAGGCGCGCGTGTTAGGGCCCCTTGGTCTGACTCTCTGTACTATGTTAAAAACGTCCTGGCGGTACAAATGTTTTTCCTGCCGAATATTTTAATGACTAATTCCTTCACCACTGTTATTTTGACTGATGGTGTTTTGTCTTACAATTTTGTTACTTAAGTTTTCCTCCCTCGTATCCAAGGCACCAAAAAAAGCAGGGTTGTTCACAGCAGTTACACCTTAGCTGATGTGACCCCTCACGAGAGGGAACTCAGCCTTGGCCTCAGGCACCACCCCCACCATGGCGTCAGGTAAGGAGATACCGCTTTCAGGGTGCCAGGATGGCTCAGTCAGTTAAGCATCCAAGTCTGGATTTTGGCTCAGGTTATGATCTGGTGGTTTGAGTCTCTCATCAGGCTTTGCGTAGCCTGCTTGGGTTCTCTCTCTCTAAAATAGCTAGCTGATAGATAGATAGATAGATAGATAGATAGATAGATAGATGGATGATGTTCAACAGCATGTCTGGACTAACAAATCCTAGATTCTCTGGATTATCTTTAGTTTTTCAAATGCCAAAGTTTTACAAGATCATCTTACTAAAGTATTATCTGAAAATTATTTAAACCAATACTCTCTGCCATCAAATATTAGTGTACAAATAATGAACATTTTTATATTCTATTTTAAGCAGATTTTTAATGAGACAATATAAAATCGAACCATTTGGGGGGGGGGGGAGTACATCTCAGTGTGGATTTATACTGCATTAGCAATTAAATAAAGAGAAATCAGTCCTTTCTCATTAATGTCCCAAGCCACTTGTAAGCATTTTTGGAATACTAATTCTGGAAGTCAGTTTACATGTCATTTAATCAAATTTTTGGTCCAAGTATTATTAGCTTTTAAAGCTTAATACATTGTTTTAATGCTTTATGATAGCACAGTAGATAGTGTAAAACTGGTTTCTATAATCTCTAAAGCACACTTGCCTTCACTTGGAATTTATTCTAAAATGTCAAAGGGTTCCAGCTCAAAAACAACACACTTTATGTCAACTTATATTACTTACATAGGTCTCCAAAGAAGCCAGTTCTTAATATTAAATGTGCATATATGTCATCCATAGTTGTCTTTAAGGTTCAGGTTAAGTTCAACTGATACACTGGAGTAGGTTTATTTCCGTTATCTGGCTTTGTGGCCAAGTGAATTTAGTGATGGTATTTCATCACTCATTACTCACATACACACCACACATGACATCCCTTCCTCCTTTGGTGGTTGAACGAGTATTATGATAGCCTATTTCCAAATCCCCAAATAATGAAATAAACTCCCCCTGTCTTTCACTAAACAAAATGAAATGATTTCACTGGGAAGAACACAGGAGGGTATAGGAAGGTCACTGTTGGTAACTGGAATACACAAAATTTTGTGCTCTAACTAGATTCTTTGTAGTTCTATATTGAATAGGTTGATGAGAATACCTTTCCCCAACCCCCACCCCGCCGCCTTTTAAGCAGTTTGCCTAACTTTTGTCATTAGCCATTTCCAAATAAATGTTCAGTGTGTATCAAACTTGAACAGAAATCACTTCCTTTGGGAGCTCTGGAAATTATATGGCAGTCTGAGTTTACAGAACTTTAACTGTCCTCCTCACTTTGGCTCTAGAATGAACAAACAACTAGATGCACAAGTAATAAATTTTTTAAATGTCATGGCTGTTAACAATTGTCACTTTATTTTTGCTACAAAATTCACCAGAGAAAAGTACTGCAACAATCTAGTATAAAGCAAATCTTTAACCAAAGAACATGGTATAGACCTTTTTAAAATAGTCATACTTTATCACAATAACTGCAAGGAAAAATTCAAGTTCTATCAGAACCAAGCTGCAGTTTGAGGTAGTAGAAAGATGACAGGAAAGTTAAAATAAAATAAAATAAAATAAAAACTAAGGACATACTTAACCTGTTTAAAATGTAAAAATTAATTTAATACCTTTGAAAGGGCACAGGAAACTACATCATTTTAAGAAAAGAAGGTACTCTACTTAAAAGTTAATTTAACTATACAGGAGGTGCAAGGATTATAGAAGAGCACTTTGGTTAAGTCTCTACCCTCTGTGGCTTTACCCATTCAAAAGTAAGCCTCAATGCATAAATGAGCACACCAACAGTTACCAAATATATTTCAAATCTAAAATAAAAATTATCCAAGTTGTGGTCCCTTATTCGAATGGTAAGTTTATCCATGCAGGAAGTCCAATATCTTAAAAGGTAAAATTAAATTGCATATATCATAATCCTTCAATAGTTTGAGAAGGTCTATTGCTTTTAACAAGATTAATATTATTCCATTTTAATACAGATATGTCAGGAGTACATAAACACAAGTACACCTGATTTACACCAGTGTTTAAACTTTTATTTCACACCATGCAAGGTCAATTATAACACATTAAAAAGTGACAACAGCTATAAGCTGCAATTTTACATTTGTACATTGGAAACGTCCATTTTCAAAAGCTGAACATAATTACCATATTGTCATAACAGCTAAGCTTCAATTCAACTGTTTATACAGGTAAAACTTACTATGAAAAACAATGATTTTTATATCTGTCCACATTCTGTGATACTAATTCTTCGACTAACAGACCCTTTAGGAGAGCCAAATGATTCGATCTTTTTCACAGTATCCATGCCATCCTTAACAAACCCAAATACTACATGCTTCAAGTCCATATGTTCTGCTTTTTTCAGTGTTATATAAAATTGAGAATTATTGGTGTTCTGGCCTTGATTGGCCATTGATAGTAAGCCAGGCCCAGTATGTTTGACATCAAAATTTTCATCTTCAAATTTATCTCCATAGATGGACCGTCCTCCTGTTCCATCATGTTTGGTGATATCTCCCCCCTGAAAAAACATCTCAGTTAATAGGAATCCTGAATAAAATATTAAAATACACACAGAACTACCACTACAGGATAAATTCTAAACACCCAACTTCTTTGAGAATGTGGTTTGAAAACTAAGAAATATAGTTTTTAAAAATAAGAAAATTTTGAAAGACAAAAATGAAAATGTCTTTTTTCCATCCTCAATTTCCAGCAGGTTTCAAGATTATTAGAAATTTGAACTACTTCAGGTTGAAAGTTTTTGTGGGGACAGGAAATTGGGTGGTGACAACAACTAATGTACAGAAAAGCTAAAGAAATCTTAAAAAACTTAAGAGAAACACTCAAATTTCCTAAGTTAGTGTGGTTCGCTTTTCTAGACTTCAGTTGTGACATACAATTAAATACTTACGTGGCAAACAAAATCTGGAATTACTCTGTGAAAAATGGAGTTTTTGAAGCCAAAGCCTTTCTCTCCAGTGCAGAGTGCTCTGAAGTTCTCGGCAGTATGAGGAACAATGTTTGAAAATAACTCCATGGTTATACGTCCAAGGGGTTCATCATCTGCACAAACATCAAAAAACACCACAGGATTTGTCTCCTTCGATAACTCTGCTGTCAGTGATACTTGTCCTTTCTGGAGTTTCAGTAAATTCTGTTGACATTCTTCAAATTTTTTCTTAAAAGACTCAGCCATTTCTTTAGTTTTAAATCTCACTGCAAGCTGCTCCACTTTGGCTTCTCCATCTGTTCAACAACAACAAAACAAAACAGTGACCTTAATATTAAAATCACTGTTACAATTGTCTTATGTATTTTTTATGTATTTTTAAAAAGTTCAAAAAGTGGGGGCACCTGGGTGGCCCAGTCCTGGTTTCAGCTCAGGTCATGACTTCACGGTTCGTTGAGTTCGAGCCGACTTCAGGCTCCACACTGTCCGTGGGGAACCTGCTTGGGATTCTCTCTCTCCCTCTCTCTCTGCCCCCCACCCGCTTGGTGCTTTCCCTCTCTCAAAATAAACTTAAAAAAAACAAATTCAAAAAGTGAGAAGTAGCATTGAATGTACTCACCAGCATAATCTGAGGCAGTCCAAACTAAAGCATTGTTTGAAACATTCAAGGGTTTTAATTCCATTGTTTTGGTGATAACATGGTTTGCACACACTTTAAAAACCTGGTCTCTTCTCATTAGGATCCGATAGTAATTCTTCATTGTATGCCACAGTATCTTTATATCTCCAACACCTCGCTCCTTCCACTGACTAACATCTCGATCCCATCTATAAAGTTTGGCTCTCTCTTTAAATAAAATTTCTTCATCTTCTTCTCCAGATTTTACTTCTACCTATGGCAGTAGATAAATAAGCTCCTGCTTTTGACATATTCCATGACAAATTCCAAACATCCAAATTCCTCATGACATTGTCTTTGTAATGACATTAACAGAATTTGAACTATAGTATCAAGATAAATAGTAATATCCAAGGGCTACGAATACATCTGATTTGGATGGAGCAGTAAAGACCTGATTTGTCATTGAACACTTTTCCCTTATGTAGTATTCTTCCTCCTTCTGGAATGTAATACATTCTTTTATAGGACAGTAAAGGTTTCAAAAAGTATTCTTCAAAAGAAATATTAACCATTGTGGTTGAAAACTGACCAAGTAATTTGCCTAAAACAACATTCCTGTCCAGAAAATGTGGTTTACTTTTTATTGAAAGGATTTTTGCCAAGTATGAGATTGGATACTTTTTTACCACCTGAATTTTGTTATGAAAACAAATGTGATATTCTAAAGACCTATGAAAAAATTTAGTTCTTCCCAACAGTTTCATGTAGGATTTACATATATATATAATACGTAATAAAGACCTTCCATTTGAAATTGTAAATATTCTGAAGAAATGTAAACAAAGCTAGTTCTATAAGTCAAAGCTAGGCTATGTCAAGTTTTAAACTTAAAATGTGACATTGTTAGTAAGAGTTCCATTCTTTAATATTTACCTCTGGTAATGACACTATTGGTTCAAAATGGATATCTTCATTGTGAACTACTTCTTCATCACTACCATCTTCATCTTCACCAACTTTACTGGTTGACTGTGTTCCGAACACAGCTGCTCCAGTATTTGCCCACTGGAAATTTTTATCTGATGAATAAATTAGGATATTTAAATAGTGGCATCTAATTTTATAAGCTTTTAACCCCCCTCCCATTACTTTATCAATCCCTATAATTTCTAATGATATGACATATACTTTTAGTAAACATGATGCAAATTATTCTAGCAAGTTCAACTCCGGGAGCGAGCACACTGTACCTTTAGTACTGTTTGTGCTTTGAGATACAAAGATAAGATCATCAGAGCTTTCGGAAAATTTTATACTAAACTACACAAGAACTTTCAGTAATGAAGTAGTGTTTTAAAAGTACATACCTTGGAATTTTGAACACTTAGCTCAGCTCCAAAGGTAGGTTATTTCATAGAACATTTTATCAAATTAGAAAAGTAACTTTTGAATCTAAAAATATCCCCTCAGAGGCCAAATTTGCTACTTCCAAAGTAGCCAAAGCAGCATAAACACATGTTTATAAACTTCTCTACCTCAACTTCTCCCTGAAGTAACTAGAGTTGCAGCTTAGATTTCTTGGCCAGGTGATAGATGGTAGCACTGGGAGAAGCTCACGGACTCCCAACTATCCTTAACAGGCACTAGCCTGTTGGGGCTGATGACCTCCCTGGTTCCCATGCAGAGAAAAAAAAGATTACTCTCCCTCACACTTTGGAGAAGATGAAAATGACTTCTTCATCCCCATCTCAACCGAGATGGCTTAGCCTACCTTACAGGAAAGAAACACCTCTTAACACTTCATTGCTTGCTGATAAAATCGTGTTAGAAAACTCTATATCCAGTACTAGAAATGTTTAAGAAAGCAAAAATATCACAGATCATTTAAAAAGTAACTCAGCACCTTGAAGAAAGCACAAAATAAATATCTATAACAATAACTCTAAGCCCAACTTAATGGGGAGAAAAAAAAAACCTTGAATATTGCAAAAGAATGCTCTGAAAACTAGAAAAGCACAACCTCAGGTTGTGTGGAGGCTTTCTCAGAATAATAACCAAAGATCTAGGATGATACATAGGTTTGGGGCTCAAAAATAACTGGTTCAGGAACTCCCAAGCAGAGAAAAAGGTTTAATTACCCCAAAAACCCTTCAGAGGTATGGGAGAAAATTTCAAAATTCCTCTAAAGCAATGGTTCCTAATGCTGGGTACATTATTAGAATCACACAGGAGCTTTTGTAAAATACCAATGCCAAAGCCCAATAAAACAGGCATTTATAAAAGAAAAGATCTCCCAGGAAATTCGAGTATGAAGTCAAAAGTTGAAAACCACTGATCTGAAGGGACCAGGAGGAAGAATTTTACAGAAAATAGTATAAAGATATGCATGTCAATAATCAGTATCAATTTCACAGTAACAGTTCTAGGTAATTGTACCTAGGAGGCTTCCACTGTTTCCAGGCTTAATGAAAACATTACAAAATCTGAAGGAAATATGATAAAATAGTGATCACTGACAAAGACAGGGGATCTCTAAATAGGAACTTCTTATTCCCTTAGTTTCCATATTAAATATTACACAACAGACAGAATGATTGATAGACCTATGTGAATAGAACTTCTGGAAGAAAATGAATTTAAAAAAAAAAAAGGCAACAACACAAAATGAACAGATTTTTTTTAAAAAGGAATCACCACATTTGCAAGAGAAGAGAAAAAAAGATTCCTCTGAGCTTGAAAACAACCAAAACAAAAAGTTTAAGATCAGAGGGGCACCTGGGTTGGCTCAGTCAGTTAAGCATCCGACATTGGCTCAGGTCGTGATCTCATGGTTTTGTGGGTTTGAGCCCCACATCGGTCTCTGCTGACAGCTCAGAGCCTGGAGCCTGCTTTGGATTCTGTGTCTCCCTCTATGTCTGACCTTCCCCCCCCTCAAGTGCTCTCACTCTCTCTCTCTCTCAAAAATAAACATTTAAATAAAAAGTTTAAGATGAGAAAGGTCCATGCAATGCCAGAAACAAGTAAAAAAAAAAAAATGATGCCCACATTCTGGTGAAATTTATGACCTCTTAAAAAAACATAACTTAGGGGCACCTGGGTGGCTCAGTCGATTAAGCTTCCAACTTCATCTCAGGTCATGATCTCACAAACTGTGGGTTCGAGCTCTGTGTCGGGCTCTGTGCTGACAGCTCAGAGACTGGAGCCTGCTTCAGATTCTGTGTCTCCCCCTCTCTCTGCCCCTCCCCTACTCACACTCTGTTTGTCTCTCTCAAAAATAAACAAACATTAAAAAAATTAAAAAAAAAAAAAAACTAATAACTTAAAGTGACAAAAAAAATCTAAAAATAAATAAAAAACACACAAAAAAGGAGAACTGATAAAACCAAAAGCTGCTTCTTTGAAAAGACAGCATAAATTCCTGTCAGATCTAAGAACAAAACAAAGTAAGAAATGCAGTTTAACAAAGAGCTTGGTGAATAATTTCACTGAAAAAAATGACAAGTGGTGGTGAGGAGTAAATGTCATGAGGTTTGAGCCTTGCCTATTTTACACTTTACTGTATAGTCCAGACAAGAGTACTTTGAAAGGTACACTGAATTACAAGCAACCTAACACATCAATTTTTATTTAACACTTTTTTTGTGGATAATTGTATCCACTATACTGCTTATTATCCTATGACTTCAGGCTACTATACATTAAAACAAAAATAACAAAATTTGACAACAGTAAAGTTATGAATTCCAACACAACATGAAGGTAATTTCCAAAAGTTTTATATGTGTTTCCATTGAGTGGTGAATGCTGTAAACCAGTGTAAGCATGAGAGAGGAAAGAATGCTATTCTGCATAACTAAAGGTATTTGAAAAAAAAAAAATGCTCTTCTGAACTAGATAAATCACGTAAGTATATATCTTCAGTAAAATTCATTTACAAATCAAATCAAGTATCTTGTTTAAGAACAATTTAGGTGATACTATAATCATATATGTAAAAGACATTATAAGAATGAGAAAATAATATGCCAATAAACTCTAAACAATCAAGAAATGTATTATCTTCTGCAAATGATACCAATATGGACTAAAAATAGAAAAACCATGGAAAAAAGATGGGAGACCCCACCAATTATAAATTTATCACAATAAATTAGCACAACCCTTATATTCAAATCTGATTAAGGAAAATGGAAAAATAGAAAACTATAAAATCACCCCCTTAAAAAATACAGATGCACAAATCTTAAAATATTAAACAAACCAAACCTAAAAGTATAATTAAAAGAACAATGCACCAAAATCAAGGTAATTCCAAAACTGGAAAAGTGGATCTACATTTCAGAATGGGGAAGACTATCAACAGAATTTATACTGATTAAGAAAAAATTCTTAACGGTTATATTAATAAATGTCTAAAGTAATAGTAAAATATAGAGCCTTTCCTATTAAAACATTAAACAAACTGGAGGGTGTAGAAGAGGGAAGAAATGTCCATCTTAGTTACAATACTGTGGCAAAGAACTAGTTCTTTCAGTTGTGCTTGATTCTATAACATGACAATTAAAATCTCTCCTCCTGATCTTACCTTTAGAACCAAAAGCAAAATCCCCAGAATTACTGGAAGCCAAGTCTGCAAATGACAGCCCTGTGGTACTTCCAAATCCAAATGAAACTGTTTTGCTTTCCACTGGCAAAAGGAAAAGAATAATTTAATATTTCACTTAATATATACTGAATATCAAAGCTTTTCCCAGAACCCAGAGAGAATGGGGATAGACATTCTATACTCCCAAGAGGGTCGGGTGTGGGGTGTGCAACATTTGTCTTCTGGTTATTTCTCTAAAAAAGAGTTACAGGGGCACCTCGGTGGCTCAGTCAGTTAAGCATCTGACTTCAGCTCAGGTCATGATCTTGAGGTCTGTGAGTTCGAGCCCAGCATCAGGCTCTGTGCTGACAGCTCAGAGCCTGGAGCCTGTTTCAGATTCTGTGTCTCCCTCTCTCTCTGACCCTCCCTCATTCATGCTGTCTCTCCCTGTCTCAAAAATAAATGTTAAAAAAAAAAAAATTTTTTTTTTTAATTTTAAAAAGTTACAAAATACACCCAATTCTGAACTATTTCAGTATTATTAAGTTTACAGGTACTATTCTCATTGAACGCTACACCAAAAGCATGACAAAAATCTTTTTAAAAAAGCAAGACGTAGATCTATATAAGCTAGATAATAGAACCATACAGTTTCTTCTTTATAGTCTTCTGTAATCTAAAACTAATATTCATTCACACGTGGGGTTTTAGGAATGATCTGCATGAAGAATGTTTGTGTTCTCTATGCTAAATAATAAGCTCACAACAGGGCGCCTGGGTGGCTCAGTCGGTTAAGCGTCCAGCTTCAACTCAGGTCACGATCTCACGGTCCGTGAGTTCGAGCCCCGCGTCGGGCTCTGGGCTGATGGCTCAGAGCCTGGAGCCTGCTTCCGATTCTGTGTCTCCCTCTCTCTCTGCCCCTCCCCCGTTCATGCTCTGTCTCTGTCTTGAAAATAAATAAACGTTAAAAAAAAAAATTAAAAAAAAAATAATAAGCTCACAAAAAATGCAGGTCTTATTTATTTTTGGTCACCAGGAGTTTGGGGATCTTAATTCTGACAATGTGCAGCTACATGATCTCTTGAAGTCCTAAGCCTTACTTTCATCATCTGAAAACATGACATTTTAGGTCTGATCAAAATGAATGAAATCTTGCCATTTGTAATGATGTGTATGGAGCTAGGGTGTATTATACAAAGCAAAATAAGTCAATGAGAGAAACACAAATACCATATGATTTCACTCATATGTGGTTAAAGAAACAAAACAGATGATCATAGGGGAAGGGGAAAAACAAAGAGACAGAGAAAGGAAGGTAAACCATAAGAGACTCTTTACTACAGGGAACTGAGTGTTGATGGAGGGGATGTGGGCAGGGGATGAGCTAAATGGGTGAAGGGTACTAAGGAGGGCACTTGCAATGAGCACTGGGTATTATATGTTAAGTGATAAATCACTAAATTCTACTCCTGGAATCAACATTACACTATAGGTTAGCCGACTAGAATTTAAATAAAAATTTGAAACAAAACAAAAAAAATAGAAAGAAAGAAACGATTTTAGGTCTGAAGTTACTTCCTCTTCTAGAATATGAAGACTCTCAGGTGTCTATAAATGTAGTAATTGTACATTATTTAAGACTATTTCTGAAATACATTAGGTAAAACAGATAAGCAATTATAAAAGAATAGAATTTTAAAAGATTCCCCTCTTCTAAAATCAATGGAAATAAAAAAACGAGGAAAGCATATCAAACATGAGTAACTATAACTGATTAATATAATGTAACAGGTAGAGCAAAATACATTTAAGTATCATAAAAACTTAACAACCCTACTGTACTATCTACAATTACTTCATACATAAATTTTAATATACTTCAGTGATAATATAATTCAAACAATATTCAAATGAAATGATTATCACAAAGAAAATTTCGATGTAAGCAAACTACTGTCATTTATTTTCAGGTAGATAGGTCAGAGTCACAATGCTTCATATTCCTTAATAACTACAACCCTAACAATAAAAATACATGTTTATTATCTTTGTTGGCAAGGCAGTATGATTTTCTGGTTATTATCAGGAATATCTCATGCACCTTTGTACATCTCCAAACTTGTTTTAAGGGAAAAGAGTTTTTAGGACTGACATTTAAAAGCCTATTTTCTCAAACATACAGATGCACCTTATGCAATGCATGCCCTAGAAGGTTTTTGTAAACATTTTATCAAATTTTACCTTGGCTTGTAGAATCTGCATCGTTTTCCTTTCTAGTAGACAAATCTACAGGTTTGTCCACAGTTCCAGAAGAAATTGGTGGTGAACTAATAGATTTGGTAATAAAATCAGGTTCTTCAGATTTACATAAAAATGGTACAGTCACTTTAGTCCCACCAGTATACACACTGTCTGCCAGGCTACTTATTTCCTCATTCTGGGATTTCTGCAAAGAGGAAGTAACAAATAACAATGCCATTAAATACTGACTGACAAAAAGAATCACACACCCTATTTTTTTTTTACGTTTTTATTTGTTTATTTTGAAAGAGAGTGAGAGAGTGTGCATGCATGAGCAGGGGAGGGGTAGAGAGAGAGAGGAAGAGAGAGAATCCCAAGCAAGCTCCCTGCTCAGCATATAGCCCCACACAGGGCTCAATCCCCTGACTGTGAGATCATGACCTAAGCCACTATCAAGAGTCAGACCCGTAACTGACTGTGCCAACCAGGCACACCCATGCCCTGTTTTGAAAGAAACTGAGGACTTGGGAGTTCTGGATAAAATAGAGTAATAAGCACACTTCACGTTATCTCTCCCATTCCACACTCCATCTTATCTTTCCCAATACCTATGACTGAACTGGACTGAAACAGATAAAGTATAAAAAGTCTCTGAAAGGTGGATGAAAACAGGAGGATTAAGAACCTCAAGACATTAGGGATAATTCAGTGGTGAGAATCATGTGGGGTGTTTCCTGCTCCATAAACCTATATTCCAGCCTGGATGCTAGAGAAGCCCAAAAACTGAAGCTGCCAATGACGGAGATGGAAAATCGTCCCAAGAGAAGCCAGCTCTCCCTGGCCAGGAGGTGGGGGATATTATGAAATGATCCATGTGTTGAACAATCAGAAAAAAAATCTTAAAGAAGCTCTTATAACAATGCTCCAAGATATAAGGACAAATACTCTTAAAACAAATGAAAAGATAAGAAATTCTCAGCAGGAAAAAAAAAAAAAAAAAAAAAAAAAAAAGAAGAAGGCATAAAGGACCAAGTGGGAATTTTACAACTGAAAAATACAGTAACAGAAAACTCACATGGAACATTTACCAAGAAAGACCCATTCTGGCCCAGAAAACACACCTCCACAAATTCAAAAGAACAGAAGTCATACAAAGTATATTCTCAGTCCACAATGGAATTAAACTAGAAATCATTACCAGAAATACAGTTGAAAAAAATCCCAAATATTTAAGATATTTGGGATTTCCCAGCATACTTTTAAATAATATATGTGTCCAGAGGTCTCTAGGCAAATTAAAAATATTTTTAACTAAATAAATATGAAGGGGAGCCTGGGTGGCTCAGTTAGTTGAGCATCTGACTTCAGCTCAGGTCATGACCTCACGGTTCGGGAGTTCGAGCCCTGTGTTGACAGCTCAGAGCCCGGAGCCTGCTTCAGATTCTGTATCTCCCGCTCTCTCTGCCCATCCTCCACTGATGCTCTATCTCTGTCTCTGTCTCTCTCTCAAAAATAAATAAAAACATTAATAAAACATAAAAAAATAAGTTAAACAATAAATATGAAACTACAACTTATCAAAACTCTTAGAACACAACAAAAACAAGGAAGGGAAACTTTAAAGTACTGAAGGCATATAATAAAATCTAAAATCAATAAATTTCCACCTTAAGACTAGAAAAAGAAAAGCAATATAAACCTAAACAAAGGTGAAGAAATAATGAAAAGTAGAGCAGAAATCAGTAGAACAGGAAATTAACAGGAAAAAAATGAACAAAATCAAACAAAATTGACCTTTTTGAAACAGTCAATAAAAATCAACAAACTTCTAAGCAGGCTAACCAAGAAAACAAGAAAGAAGATTCAAATTATTTATTTATTTTTTTTAATTTTTTTTTTTTTTTAACGTTTATTTATTTTTGAGACAGAGAGAGACAGAGCGTGAACAGGGGAGGGGCAGAGAGAGAGGGAGACACAGAATCTGAAACAGGCTCCAGGCTCTGAGCTGTCAGCACAGAGCTCAACACGGGGCTCGAACTCACGGACCGCGAGATCATGACCTGAGCCGAAGTCAGACGCTTAACCGACTGAGCCACCCAGGTGCCCCAAGATTCAAATTATTAATACTAGAAATGAAACAAGAGCCATCACTACTCACTTCTAATTCATGAATATTAAAAGGGTAATAAATTTTAATGAATTTCATGAACAGTGTTATGCCCACAAATTTAAGAACTCAGATGAAATGGACCAATTCCTTGAAAGACAAAACCGACCAAAACTCACACAAGAGTTTTGTCTATTGTAAGTAATACTGCTATGATAGCCTAAAACATTTGATACATAGAATGATTTATCTTTTCCTTGTGTTTTGGTACATTAAAAAATAAGGATTTTTTTCATTCGTAGTAATTTTTTTTTTATTTTTATTTTTTTAACGTTTATTTATTTTTGAGACAGAGAGAGACAGAGCATGAACGGGGGAGGGTCAGAGAGAGGGGGAGACACAGAATCCGAAACAGGCTCCAGGCTCTGAGCTGTCAGCACAGAGCCTGACGCGGGGCTCAAACTCACGGACCGCGAGATCATGACCTGAGCTGAAGTCAGCCGCTTAACCGAATGAGCCACCCAGGCGCCCCCATAGTAATTTTTTTATAGAAGTAAAATTCACTTTTTGTTGTGTGTATATGTGTGTGTCTGTTTTCTAGGAGTTCTTTTACATGTTTGAATTCTTGTAATTCTCACCAGAAACAGGCTATGGAACAATTCCAACACCCACCCCCCAAAATTTCCTTCATATTGTCCCTTTGTATTCAAAACCTCTTCTGCCTATATCTTTGGGCAATTGCTGTTGTGTTTTCTGTTTCTATATTTTTGCCTTTTCCAGACTAACATATGAATGGAATCCTACAGTATGTAATCTTTGATACTGGCCTTGAATAGGCCTATTAACTATTAAAGAAATAGATAACCTTGAATAGGCCTATTATCTATTAAAGAAAATGTACTATTAATTAATATCCTTCCAAGTCAAATGGTTTCAGTAGTGAGTTCTATCAAACATTTAAGAAAGAAATAATAGCAATTCCTACAATGTCTTCCAGAAAACAGAAGCAGAGGGGGACACTTTCTAAAAAAGTACATTAAGCAAAAATTGATAGGAGAAACAGACAAATCTACAATTATGCCTAGCAACAGTCCTCTAAATAATTAAAATGTTAGTCTTATATATGAGACCTGGACACCACAGTATCAACTAGTTTGAGCTAATTAACATTTATAGAACACTCTATGCCAAAAGAGCAGACTATACATTCTTTTCAAGTGCACAACAATCACCAAGACAGCCTTCATTAGGCTTCTAAGAACTAAAATCACTCAAATTATGTTCATAGACAATAATGGAATTAAACTAGAAATCAATAACAGAACGATATTTGGAAAATCACCAAGTATTTGGAAGGAACATACTATCTAACGCATTTATAAAAAAGAGTATCTCAAGGAAAATAAATATTTTAACGGAATGAAAGTAAAAATATCACATAGCAACACTTGTTGGATGAAGCTGAACAGTTCCTAGAAAGAACCTTACAGCATTAAATATTTATAGAAATGAAAAATGGTCTTAAATCAGTCATTTAAAGCTTCCATTTTAAGGAAACTAGAAAAAGCAAAATAAACTGGAAATGACCTTCAATGGATCAATGAACAAACTGTGGTACATCTACACAATGGACTACTACTTAGTGGTAGACAGGAACAAACTATTACTACACACAATAACTTGGGACAAATCTCAAGGGCATTATGCTGAGTGAAAAAGGCCAGCATCAAAAATTACATACTGTAGGATTCCATTCATATGTTAGTCTGGAAAAGGCAAAAATATAGAAACAGAAAACACAACAGCAATTGCCCAAAGATATGGGCAGAAAAGGTTATGAATACAAAGGGACAATATGAAGGAAATTTTGGGGGGTGTTGGAATTGTTCCATATCCTGCCTCTGGTGAGAACTACAAGAATTCAAACATATAAAAGAACTCCTAGAAAACAGACACACACATATACACACAACAAAAAGTGAATTTTACTTCTATAAAAAAATTACTACAAATGAAAAAAATCCTTATTTTTTAATGTACCAAAACACAAGGAAAAGATAAATCATTCTATGTGTCAAATGTTTTAGGCTATCATAGCAGTATTATTCATAACAGACAAAAAGTAAAGTAAAAACAACCTAAATGATCAACAGATGAATGGATAAATGAAATGTAATATATTCAATACAACAGAGTATTACTCAGCCATAAAAATTAATAAAATGCAGATATACACTACAATGTAGCTATACCTTGAAAACATTAAATGAAAGAAGCCAGACACAAAAGGCCACAAATTATCATGACTTATTTATACAAAATGTCCAAAAAATAGGCAAACCTATAGAGACAGAAAGTCCATCAGGGGTAGTGGTTTCTTGAGATGGAGGAGCTCGGGCAAAATGGGGAAGGGTGGTGACTGTTAGAGGTTAGAGGTTTTCTTCTTGGGGTGGTGAAACTGTTCAAAATCACTGTGGTAACGGTTGCATAACCATGTGAATATACTAAAAACTACTGAACTGTACGCTCTAAAATGGATGGGGTGCACAATATGTGAATTATATCACAATAAACGTTACCCCAAATAAGTAGCCTAGAATTGCTTGGGTGAGAGGAATTGTTTTAATTCAGCTGCTAATGCCTTACAGTCCTTGAATGGAAAACTCCACACAGACAAGTCAGATTACTTCTGTTTTGTTCAATACTGTATACCCAATCGTCAGCACAGTGCTAGCTCAACGGTAAACATTTACAGAGTACACATAACCATTTTATGCAAGGGATGCATATCTAAGATGAATTAGACTGTCACAGTAGGAACAATGCATTCTGAGAGAGTATAAATTTACATCCATTATAGCATATCTTAGCTTTAATGGTTTTTGGTTTTCTATTTCATATCTGTATCAAAGGGTGCTTGCTCTCCTGAAATTTTATAATTTATTGTGCCATTTTTTCCAACCTTTATAAAGGTTTATCACATTTAACTTTAGTACCCAAAGTATTTTTGAACAGCCAGTAGTACTGCTATTTAATGAACATTGTGATAGTTATAGGATTATTTTATTAAGTTATGACAATAATGAATGCTTTAAAATAACACAAGTCACCTCAAATAAGATATTTCAACTCCTTTAAAAGCATGTTTCACAAAATACTGACAAAAGACACCAAATTCTTGTGTACCAGCTAAAGTGGCACCACAAGGTGGAAAATAAGAATAAATGATGTATAACTCAGTGTGTCCATCAGTGCTGATATTATTTTTCAGTTTAATTTTTCTTTTTTTTAGTTTATTTACTTATTTTTGAGAGAGAGAAAGTATGAGTGGGGTCAGGGGGCGAGAGAGAGGGAAAGAGAGAGAATTCCAAGCAGGCTCTACACTGGTAGCACAGAGCTGATGCGGGGCTTGAACCCACGAACCGTAAGATCATGATCTGAGCCAAAATCGGATGCTTAACTGACTGAGCCACCCAGGCGCCCCTTAAATTTTAAAATACATTTTAAATCAATTAACTTTAAGTTTTGCACACAAGAGGCCATATTTAAATCATACTGTTTAAATTTGCATAATCTAAATTTATATTAATATGACTACTGCATTTGTTGAATAAATACGTGATAAAGCCTCTAGCAGCTAGTAATTAGAGTAACAGCTATTAAATATTGTGTATGCCCAGTAAGTCCAGGGAAACTGTTGAGTGATTTGAAATACACCTTAAATGGAACACTTAGTAAGGCCACTTCAGATTTCCACAAATAAATCTATCTGGTTGTAAATGAGAACATGATTAGCATTACATCAGCTGATGGCCATTAATTGTATGTGTACTGATAGATTAAACCTACACATCCTAGGTGGTCAGCTAGACTGCTCAGAGTCAATGAAGAGCAATAAATTTTTTACAGACTAAGACCATGTGTTACAACACATCTCTCTCTAGCCATATATCCTTTAAATAAACCACCACATTCATAACTAATTCCAGAACTCTACTTCATTTTAATCATCTAAGAATAAAAACA
Source organism: Panthera onca (assembly GCF_046562875.1). Lineage (NCBI taxonomy): Eukaryota > Metazoa > Chordata > Mammalia > Carnivora > Felidae > Panthera > Panthera onca. The sequence goes on along the minus strand of NC_138341.1, from coordinate 88,327,448 downwards.
AACCATCAAAAAACAGTGTTACTTGAGGGGGAAAGGAACATTCTGAATAGATGTCAATATTAGATTATGAACAAATTAACTAGACACAGATCTTGTCTTCTAGTTTCTGTGGAATACAAATTAAGATACCAAGGTGTTGATACCTATTAAAATTATCACTACTTTTAAGCTAAGAAAGTAAACAAATCAAGGGGCACCGGGGTGGCTCAGCTGATTAAGCCTCCGACTTCAGCTCAGGTCATGATCTCACCGTTTGTGGGTTCAAGCCCCACATCGGGCTCTATTGACAGCTCAGAGCCTGAAGCCTGCTTTGGATTCTGTGTCCCCCTCCCTCTCTACCCCTCCCCCACTTGTGCTATCTGTCTCTTCTCTCTCTCAAAAATAAATACATGTTAAAAAAATTTTTTAAAAAGAAAGTAATCAAATCATGAAATTTACAAAGCAAGGTATAGGCCACCTTGCTAAGTCTCAAATGCCATTGAAACTAAGTCTCAAATGCCACTTCCTATCCACTCTGCCCACCACAAAATTAACTAACTTGCATGAAAAATTAACTACTTAATATCATTCTTGGTATTATGATAAACATTCTTAAGAATATCTGCACAGTCCATCTCTCCCATCCCTGCAAAAATCCAACATATACACAGGAGAGAACCTTTAAGTCCTCTCTGTAGAACAACATTCCTCCTTCTCTGGCCAAAGCTGATTGGTAAATGCCTAATCCATTTGCTATCCACAACACATTATTACCATTTGGTAAGAATATTCTAATCTACTGCATCAACAATGGCAACTCAACCAGAAGGAAAACAATGGAGATGCTCTTACTTGAGAGTCCTGAACTTTTTGTAACTCTGATTGAAAGTCTTCCCCATTTCCATTGTCCTCATCAGTATCACTGCAGACTCCACAAAAAAATGTAGGTGGAAGCTTTAATGTATCTGCTTTTGCCTTCTCTTCAACTGTTGGTTTCTTTTCCCAAACAATAACACATTCTTTTTCATTATCTGAAAATCCCACACAACACAAGCAAAAGAAAGTTAGAAGTCCAACTACTCTCCAAGAATTGTCCTCCATATAATCTACAGATTACAGACCCAGATAGCAATACCTATGAATGCTAATGGAGAACAAGGATCACCAGGAAAACAATTATTTTACACTTCATATTATTTTCAAATATTTTAAATTGCCACAGGCATATCACATAAGTAAATCTGATAATCATAAAAATGATCAGATTAGAAGATGCCTTTTCTTTTTATGTTTACTCATTTTTGAGAGAGAGAGCATGAGCGGGAGAGGGGCAGACAAAGAGGAGGACAGGGGATCCGAAGTGGGCTCTGCACTGATAGAGGTGAGCCAGATACAGGGCTTGAACTCACAAACCATGAGATCATGACTTGGGCTGAAGTTGAAGTTGGACGTTTGACTGACTGAGGCACCCAGGCACCCTGAAGATTCCTTTTAAACAGAAGATTTTTAAAAAACATTTTAACTAGTAATTTTAATTTAACATACCTGCTAGCTTTTCTTCTAATGGTCTACATTTTTCTGAGTCATCCAGATATAGTTTTCCATTAAGTTTCTTGACAGCTGTTTCAAAATCTTCATCTTAAAGTATAATTGATTTTATTAAACAAAAAGAATTTCTAGTAAGTTTTAGGAATTTTCCCAGCCATAAATCTAGAAATTATCCTCCAATTTCATACTTTCCCTCACCCCCCACATTGAAAGAGCACCCAGTTTTGCCAATTCTATATTCCTAATGCCTCTCCTGTCATCACAGAAATTTCATTCAGGCTCTCCTCTGAGCTGCTTTACTATCATTTTGGCTCATCTTCCTATCTCCATGTCCTACAACCCGATCCTCTATCTCACTAACTCAACTGATCCTGCTGAAACTCTTTCTGAACATGCAAACTCCCCTGCTGAAAAACTCTACTGTGGCTCACAAAGTTTTCCATAATCAGACCCCTATCTGCCTCATCACTCTCTCATCCCTCTAAGTCTATAGGGAAATTAGGATTCTTTTCAATTCTCTCAAAATACCTGCTCTGCTCATAGTAGTCGTCCAAAACATCCTTACTTAAAAAATGCATTGAATGTATTTCATTCAATCATTATTGAATGACTGTTTCAATCATTACATCCATTGACTATTTACACACACACTGAGGATAAACATCTACCTATAAGGACAGGAGTTATGGGCTCTAAGAGGCAGGCTTAAACAATTTAAACATTACTAAAATTAGCACAGACAGAATGCTCTTAAAATAACAAAAGATTTACCATCCTCTTCTTCTTCACTAATATAATCTGGTTTATTCTTATAGCAGAAGAAAGTTGGAGGAAGTTTAAGTTTGCTTGCAAGAGCTTTTTGTTCAGGGGTCGGGGTTAACTCATATACAATGAGAACATCATCATCTGAGGGAGAATCTTCAGGCTTTTCCTTCTCTTTTGCTATAAAACAGGTCAAAAAAAATTATAAAGACCAGGAGTTAAGTAGGTATTAACATCAATATTCTAACTGAAAATAAAACCACGCCACTTATCTTTAGGTTAAACACATAAACTTTGATGTGGACAGAGCTCTGTAGAGAATTAGAAGCCTGATTTAACATTCCATCAAAAATCTTTAGTGAATATAGAATCCATTAAAACCAAAAAAAACTACTTTTACTTACTGATCGTTGAAAAAAAAATTGCTATTACTGGCTATAATTTTAAAAGGTATTTAAATAATGCTGCCATAACCGTATTTGGCATATAAACAATAGCTGAGCAAAATATCCATGCATTTTCAACAACGGAAAAAACTTACGTAAATCATGAGCAAGGATTAGTATAAATATGAAATTAATGCAAAAGCTAACCATGATTAGTTACTACAGGAAAAGTTAACAATTGCCAAGGATGGCAGGTGTTCAGAGTTACATCCAGTTTTGTGTATTTCCAAGCATGATAATAGATAAAACCAAATTAAAACAGTTATCCTAGGGGTAACACTATAAGAAACTAACACAAATTTTTATAGCTGAAAAAAAGGAAGAATAAAGGGATTCTTCATACAATATACTCTGGTCTATAAAGAAGAGTATTTAGCAAAAGGAATGGGTAAAGCAAATCATGAAGCATGCTATGTACCAACTGGTGCTGTCTGATATGGTAGCCTAGCCACACGTGGCTATTAAACACTTGAAATGTGGCCATTCCAAACTGAGTTGTGCTCCAAGTAGAACAATACACACTGGATTTTAAAGACTTAGCACAAAAAAAAAAAAAAAAAAAAATCTTTTTTTTTTATGATTAGAACTTGAAATGGTATTTCAGATATAGTCTAACTGTATAGATTGTTAAAATAAATTTCATCTCTTTTTTTGCACCTGTTTCTTCTTATTCTATTTTTTAATGTGGATATTAGAAAATTCTAAATTATATACACAGATCATATTTGACCTGATCTAGAGAATTAGAGCCCTATTACAATGTTAAACTTGCCTTTTACTCTCTTTAATTAGAAAAACATAGTATGACTAATGTAGGATACAGATTCTTACTCCAATTCTGTTATTAAGTGGTAAAGACAATTTGAGCATTTCAGACAGCCCACTGTGCCTCAGTTTCCTCATGTCTGAACTCTCCATCTCTAAGATCCTTTGGGACTATGACATTCTTGGACTTGAAACAGAATAAAGCTTTCTGTCCTGCAGTAGTATACTGGCAAATTTGCTCGAGTCAAGGATTAACCTAGGTCCCACAGACTGTGCATGCAAATATATGTCATTTATAGGAAAAAGTCCACACTCTTCAATAATTTCTCAAAGAATACATCCTCAAGAAAAGCTTAAGGGCTGCTTTAGCCAGTAATGTGATTGGTATACTTAAAAATTGAGGGGCGCCTGGGTGGCTCAATCGATTAAGCACCCAACTCTCGATTTCAGCTCAGGTCATGATCTCATGGTTCATGAGTTCAAGCCCCATATCGGGCTCTGCGCTGACAGCATGGAGCCTGCTTCTCTCTCCCAGCTTCTTTCTCGGCCCCTCTGCCACTCGTGAGCGTGCATTCTCTCTCAAAAAAATAAACATTAAGGAGCACCTGGGTGGCTCAGTTGGTTAAACATCTGACTTCAGACTAGGTCATGACATCGCCATTCCCAAGTTCAAGCCCCACACTGGGCTCTGTGCTGACAGCTCAGAGCCTGGAGCCTGTTTCAGATTCTTTGTCTCCCTCTCTTTCTCTGCCCCTCCCCCACTCATGCTCTGTCTCGCTCTCTCTCTCTAAAAAATAAAATAAACATATAAATAAACAAACAAACATTAATAAAAAAAGAGGGGCACCTGGGTGGCTCAGTAGGTTGAGTACGTGACTCTTGATTTAGGCTCAGGTCATGATTTCAGTTCATGAAATCAAGCCCCACACTGGGATCTACACTGACAGTGTGGAGCCTGCTTGGGATTCTCTCTCCCCCCTCTCTCTGCTCCTCCCTCACTCATGCTCTCCTTCCCTCTCTCCCTCTCTCTCTCTCTCTCAAAATAAATAAATAAACTTAAAAAAAAAAATTAAAGGCCCCCCAAAATCAAGGACTGTCACTTTACCATTGAACATATTTGGGTTACTCAAGATATGTTATTAGATACTTATAATGGGTTTTCAATTCCCTAACCTTGCTCTTGAAGGTCTTCAACAGATCCCCCACTTCCTATTATTCCACTCTAATACCAACACTTTTATAACATACTAGCATTTAATGGTGGCTATTAAAAATGAAGTCTACTTTCAAATATGATATTTTTCTAAACCCTGTGTAAAAGGATAGCCTTAAAAGGAAACTCTGTTCCATGTGTATACATGCTGCCATCACATGTTTGGATACTGGAAACATTACTTACTGGCTAAAGATAAATGTTAGAGAAAACACAGGTCTTCATTAAGCACAGCTGAAAATGACAGAATAATGAAGTACAAAGCAGTGAAAGGTAAAGACCGTATGGATCTACCTCAAAATAATGCTTTGCAATAGTGAGAAAACATGACATCCAAGTACATTAAAAAACAAAAAACAAAAAACAGCATTAAAGGGTGTTACACACCCCTAGTCAAAAAGTATTTGTTTAAACACACATTCTTTAACATGCACACTGTGTGTTAAATACTTAATTTCATACAGCCAGTTACTATGCTAAGGACTACCAGCTGCTTAAAAAAACAAAAAACAAAAAAAACAACTGATGTCATCTCATACCGAGAATGCTAGCTCTATACCTTTGTTCTCAGGCTGTGAGGAAGGGATGCTGGTCCAAAAAGCCATTGGATTAGATTTAAAAAGGCTAAAATTAAATCCTAGAAAATAAAGAGTATTTCATTTTTGAACATTTTGAGAATCAAAGTCAATGTGATTTTAAAATATAAAAAGCCAGAATACCTCAATTTATACCAATTTGGCTGTGTTACATATTTATTTATCCTGGTAATTTCTTTACTCTTTTAATACTAGCAGCAAGGCTTCCTTACATAACTTATAAACATCTCAGTACCATGGTTTTTGAGTGACAAGAGAATAATATGTTGAAGAATGGACACTTAAAAAAATCAGACTCGAGGTAATACTCATGATTCAAGTACATGAGTCACTAAACTTTGGTACTGTATTAGGTTCTTGTTCTCTGCACTAAGCATGATATAAGTATCTTCCAGTTACTCAGATCTCCTAAATAACTTACACACACACACACACACACACACACACACACACACACACACACACACACTTTCTATTGCTGTTTAAACACAGGGAAACAGATTTAGGGAGAAAAAAAATCTGCACCAATATTTTTTCACTATTCACAAAGCTATTATAACCCAACTTTTACTAAGACGTTAGTATCCTACCAAAAAGTATATGCATCAAGCAAAATATTTACAAATTAATGGAAAAAAATTCTGTTTATACCAAAGACAAAGCGCTTACCCTTTTCTGGTGTTTTAAATGTGTAATTAGTTGAGGACTCTTCTTTTGGAAAAGCAGCAAAGAGATTTTTGACTTTGCCATCTGAAGACTGTTTGCTATCTGAATTCTTCGTCTCTTCGCAATTAGGTTCCACTTTTCTTTCAGATTCACTCTGGACTACTGAACTGGCATCACTACTGTTATTTTTCAAAGGTGCGTTAAAACTAAATCCAAACAAAGACCCAGTGGCTGAACTGTTGCCAAATGCAAATGGTTTTGATTTTTCGCTACTAAAAATACTTTTAACAGACTCCGAACCAAATACAAACTTTGGAGGAGAAACTACTGCTTTTGTTGTTGTTTCAGATGTGCTAGATGCTTCTCCAACTTCTGAAGTTGCATCTGCTGTGTCATCACCCTGAATTAAATCTGTCCTCTCTCTTGTGGTCTCTTCTAATACAGCTACAGCAATTTTGCCACATGGTGACTCTCTGGGAGTGGCTGAACGAGAAACATGAGGGGTTATCAAAGAATCTTTTTCTTGGGCTATTTTTGCTTCATCAAATATTTTCTTAAATGAATCTGCAACATCCTGTAGTTTAAAACGGACAGCTAAATGTTCTACTTTTCTTTCTCCATCTGCAAAATCACAGGCAGTCCACACCCACACTCGTTCTGTCCCTTTCATATTTTGCAAAGTCATGTCTGGAGTTATTCTGTGATTGGCACAAAGTTTTAATACCTGGTCCCTTCTCATCACTATGCGAACTTGCTTATTATCATAATTCTGTAAAATCTTTATATCACCAATGCCTCTTTCTTTCCACTGACCAACATCTTTATCATACCTATAGAGTTTTGCTCTGTGACTAAAAACAACTTGTTCATTTTCCTCACCACTGGACACTTCCACTAGATCAGGTAAAGGTACGACAGGTTCAAAGTACTGTCCATCTCTCTCTTCTTCTTGAGTAACATCAGATTCTTCATCAGTGCCAACTGAGGTTCCACTCTGATTCATCTTGGCAGGAGATTTAGATGGACTCAAAGCAGATTTAAAACTGAAGTTAAATCCTGTTGTTGACTCACCAAAGCGGAAGAGATTTTTCCTCACAGGGCTACTTGCCAATGGAGAAGCATGTACTGAACTACTACTCACACTATCATCCAAAGCATCTTCCCTTAAATCATAGTTGTCCCACTCCAGTGTGGGCCCCGTGTTTTCGGGGTTTGGCTTGTTAGTTGTATCAGAGGCAGTGGCAGCACCACCCTCAGAGCTCTCATTCTCTCCATCAGTGACTTTTGTTTGATCATTTGTCAAAAAAGTTTTGAAATCTTTTAATCCACTCTTCATTTCTTCCGCTCTCTGGATTAACTTGGCAGCTCTGCCAGTGTCTACAAGTTTATGAGGAGTTTGAAGTGGTATATCTAATAGAAGTCGCTGGCATTCCTCAAATTTCTGCTTGAATTCTTCAGCCAGCTCTGGTGTTTTAAATTTTGCTGCCAGCTGCTCTAGTTTGGCATCACCATCAGAAAAATCGCTCGCTAACCACATCCATGCTCTATCAGACCCAGAGAGAGGCTTCAGGTTCATTGTAGTTGTTATCCAATGGTTGGCACATACTTTCAGTACCTGCTCTCTTCGCATTAGCATTCGCAGCTTGCCATTGACTTCATTCTTGAGAATTTTTAGGTTCCCCAGACCCCTTTCTTTCCACTGACTTATCTCAGCATCAAATCTAAATAATTTTACCCGCTGTGAATAAAGAACTTTTTCATCTTCTTCTCCTGTTACAAGTTCCACTTTTTCAGGCATCTGAACCACTGGTTCAAAATGGATGTCATCACTGTCCTCAGTTCTATAGGCATCATCATCTTTCTCAAGGTCAGCAGAAGTGTCAGCTTTATCAGCCATTTTACTGCTTTGTGATGAGAATAATTTTTCTCCCGCACCTGAAAATCCCTTGAAATTAGGATCTTTTTTGCCAAACTGAAATCCTTCTCCTGAAGTTGATTTTGCAAGATCTGCAAAGGTAAATGTGCTACCAGTTTGACCAAAAATCACACTATTACCATTCTTCTGATTACTGATATCCTGAGCCTGAACACCAGTGTCATTTTCAAGGGGCTTTTCATTCTTCTTCTCTTGATTTCCAGGCTCCTGAATGCCAAATTTAAACCCATCAGCAGACACAGGGACAGAAAAACTAAATCCTTCTTTTGTTGACTTAGGATCTGTATTAGAAGAACCCTGAAATGTAAATGAAGGTGTACTTTCTTGATCTACATGCCCAAATTTAAATCCTTGTTCTGTAGTACCAAATTTAAAAGCTTTTTCTGAAAAATTACTTTTAAATCCTGTTCCAACCTGACTTCCAGAAGAATCATTTAACTTAGTCTTTGAGCCCAATGTGAAGGCTGAAGGAGCTTCTGCAATATGTTTATGAGTTGGTTTAGAGGAATTACAAGCCACACATTTCAAGGAAGAACTCTCATTTTGCACAGAGCAAACACTACAATCCCACTGTCCTTCCTTCTTGGTGAACATTCCTTCAAATCCACTCTTCGGAGCTTTGCTGGTCTCTGAAGTACTAAACTTAAAAGAGGCAGGTGCTGGAACAGCAGAGGTGGGTTGACTCAGTTTACCCGGATTCTGACAAGCAACACATACTGTAGCATTTGCTTCATTTCGTACTAAGCAGAAACTGCAATCCCACTGTCCTTCCTTCTTAGCAAACATGTCCTCAAATCCACTCTTCGGGGTTTTACTTGTCTCTGAAGTTCCAAACTTAAAAGAAGCAGATGCTGGAACAGAAGACGTAGGTAAACTCTGTTTTCTTGGATTCTGACAAGCAGTACACTTTGTAGAACTTCCTTCATTTTGTACAAAGCACACACTGCAATCCCACTGTCCTTCCTTCGTAGAAAAAGCAGACCTGAAATCACTGTTAACAGACTTTGAAAGATCTCCTTGGCCAAATTTAAAGGAAGCTTGCTGAACAAATGAAGATCCACTTTTGTTAGCAGACTTTGTATTCTGACATGCAATGCACCTAGATATAGTAGGTTCATTTCTTACTAAGCAAATGCTACAATCCCAGTGACCTTCTTTCTTTGGAGTCATCGGTGTAAATCTATCTGGAGTATTTTCTGGGCCAGTTGTAAGAGCAGAAACAGTTTCAACTAATGGCGGACCAAGGAAATCTTTCCTGTTTGGGTTTAGATTCTGGCATGACACACATTTCTTAGCAGTCGCAGCATTCTTTAATGAGCAGATATTACAATGCCACCAAGACCCTTCTTTCTTTGACATTTGAAATTCAAAATTCATGTTTCCAGCATCAGATTTGCAAATATCTTTGTTATCATGACTTGTGGGTTCTTTTGTAATTCTCAGAGTCTGATTTGTGGTTGAGGCTACATTTGCTCCTAAGGCTTTTAAAATGCTCTGGGCCTCTTCAAATTTGCACTTAAAAAGTGCTGCTTCCTCAGGAGTTTTGAATCTAATAGCAAGTTGTTCTGGCTTGGGCAATTCATCTGCATAATCAAGAGCATGCCACACAAAAGATCTGTCAGAGCCAGCATTTGGCGTCAGTTTCATATCTGGACTGATGTAATGATTTGCACAGATTTTCAGTACTTGCTCTCGTCTCATTAGAAGGCGAATTTTACCAGATGTTTTATGTCTTAGGATTTTTACATTGCCAATTCCACGTTCCTTCCATTCTTTGGATTCTGCATCAAAACGAAATAATTTTGCACGGTTGCAAAAGAATTCTTCTTCATCTTCCTCACCAGTTTTTACTTCAATCTTATCAGGAAGAGGTACCACAGGCTCAAAGTGAGGGCCGTCATCATCATCATCACCATGGGCACTTCCTCCATCTGTTTCATGACTCTTGTTGGCCAGCTCTGGCACAGGTGTTCCAAATACTGATTTCCCTGGACCGTGGAAAGTAAACATGTCATCACTTCGACGAAAACCAGAATTCTTTTGCTGATTTGGACCCATGTTTTCAGTAAATGAAATTCCAGGCACATTTTTACTTCCAAAATTGAATGTATTTCGAGGTCCAATGGTTTGACTAGCTTTTGGTCCACTGTAGCTGTCTCCTTGCAAAGGTTTATCTGAAGTTAGGAGACCTAAAAGACTTTCATTATTATTGTAAGCTGTAGAAGGGGGCTGTGTCACAACCTGGGGTGAAGAAAAGGTAAAGTCACCATCATTTGACTTGAAATTTGAGTTAAATTTAAAAGGAGTTGGCTGTGTTGTATGTGCGGGTGCTGTCAAAGATGGTCTTATTCCTTCACCTGGCACAGGCTGAACAAAATTAGTTTTTCCAAATTCTATAACCTTAGATTCTGCAGATCTTGAAGCATGAGCTGCAACTGGGGGTTTTGTGAAATAACCTGGTTCTGGCAAAGGTGGATTTGTGCTTGTTTGTTGAACATTGTAATTAAAGTAATCATCACCCCTGGGTGATAGAATTCCTGTTGCAGGAGACTCAAAACGCAACGGAGGACCATACATCTCTTGAGAGAACATACAAGCAGATGAGCTTTGGACTGGTGGTGTGTGCATCTGTTGGGAATAGGCATATATGTGTTGTTGAGGTGGAAGCCTATTCATGCCATAAACTGGACCCTAAAAGAAAAAAAAAGTTAAAATTTTTTGTAGGTTGTCTACAAAATTACAGATAACTAGATGCAAACCAATTCTCACAAACCACAGATATGAGCATTATAAGGTAAAAATATCATTAGGGTATGTAGCACATCATCAAGAGAAGACAACATTACTTACAAAGATACTTACAGTTATACTCCTTTCTTTAATAAAAACTGTCTTAACTAATGACAGAATCTTAAAAATCCAATTCTACAATAAATGCACAGAATAAATTTCTTCATTCCTAAATAATGTGTAAAATGATGTTAACAATAATGATGATGATGATGGAGACTAACATTTATCAAGTATTTACTAATGTGCCAACTGGGCACTGTTCTAAGCACTTAATATAGTATCTCATTTTAATATCCTCAAAAACCCTATGAATTAAGGGATTATTATCCTCATTTTACATATGAGGCAACTAATGCATAGAGAGATTTAAAAACTTGCCCAAGGTCACAAGCGAGCAGAAAGCCAAGGTCTAAATGCACCCAAGCCATCTGTCTTCAAAGCTTTATAATTCAACTATGGTTGTAATACTGGGTGTTAATTGACACCTACATAGCCACTTTAGGCCTGAAGTACTTACCACATAGTGGTTCAGCAAGGCCATTCTAGTCCTATTTCCGCCAAAACAAAATGATGAAGGACCCATCATCACCACCACCACCACCATCACCACTACCACTACCACCACCACCACCACCACCACCACCACCACCACCACCCCATTTAGAAAATATTGTAAATGTTCACACTCATTGTAACATAAAAATAAGATGAGTAGGAAGCATAAACTCTGTATCTGGAGAGAAATTTAAAATATCTGTATCTTATGGGACATATAAGTTTTAATGCTGAACTACTTCTTGAATTTCTTTGAAGGAAGCCTGAACAATTAAAAAGGAGATATTTATAAATGTATAAATTATTCCTTTGTTACCTTTGTGGGAGTAACATTAGCTGCTGGTCTGAGAAGATACTGGGAATTATATGCTGGTGACTGACTATAATATACTGAAGGGCCAGTAGTTGCAACTAAAAAAAAAAAAAAAAAAAAAAAGAAAAGAAAAGAAAGAAAACAGTTAAAAAAGTCTATACTATAGTTAAGACTACCTAGGCAAGAACTATAAATTACAAAAGCAATAGAAATCAAAGAAAGATTTAACTATAGATTTTTAAAAATTTCTATACATCAAAATATACCATAAAGAATACCAAATGACAAACTAGGAAAAACCCCTAAATATGACACATGAGGAATAAGAGAGCAGAACCACAGTGGTCAACAAGAACAAGCCCCTCACAACAAGCACCAAAAAAGGAGCCAAGAAGAAACTGTTTGATCCGTTTTCTAAGGAAGATTGGTATGATATGAAAGCACAGTCTACGTTCAACATCAGAAATATTGGGAACACACTAGTCACAGGAAGGATTTAAGGAACTAAAATATACATCTGATGGCCCCAGGGCCACATTTTTAAAGTGAGACTTAAAAATATGCAGAATGACAAGGCTGCATTTTATAAACTGAAGCTGAAAATGTTCCAGTCAAAAATCACCTGATAAATTCATGGAAAGAATCTCATAAGTAACACAAAATGTGTTCCTTTGCTTAAAAAAAAAAAAAAAAAAAAAAAAAAAAAAAAAAGGCACATCATGACTGACACTCATGCTCATGTCCAAACTATTTGCTCCACCTGTTTTGTATGAGTTTCATCAGGAAACCAACACCTAGAAGACATTCGTGTTCATGGAAACGCCACCACAATCATTTGTTTGATCTGTTTTATGAAAGTTTTATCAGAGAACAAAACCTAAAGACCATTTATGCCTTGACATGGAAGAAATGGAAACCGTGATCCAAGGGGTGCTAAACAACTGATTCTAGAAAGCCCTGAAAAAGACCTGAAAAAGACTAGCCAGTCTATTTATCTTCTCTTTATAGGGATTAGAACAGTAAAAATTGCTAAAGAAGCTCGTTTGAATTTGGAAAACTAATGGACTGCCTGGTAAAGATGGTTATTTTGGAAACACTCTGGGGGAGAAAAAAGAAACAGAACACAGAACAAGTTGATGGATATGACCCAAGAATCATAAAGTCTGAAATTTAACTAGTGACTTTATCAGTAACTAGTGACTCTTAATAGTGAACAAATAATTAAAGTTCTTATAAACCTACTAAAAATAATCTAGTAAAAAAAAAGCACCAAACAGATTAATTCAGGAAATACAAAAGATTATAAAGTGTTGAACATGCCCAGTATTAAAAAAATGAAAACTGATACCATTTTTGTTTTAAAAATTGGTGGTTTTTAGAAACTGGTAATAATTAACACTAAGCAAGAATGCAATGAGGTAGGCACTATCAGATATTGGTGATAACAGTATAAACTGGCATAGCTTTTCCAGAAGGCAATTTCCCAACACAAAAGTATTTTTTAAATACCCTAACAATCCTAAGAATGTGTTCACAGCATTATTTCTAACAGCAAACTGGAAATAATAAAGAAATAAAATTTGTAGTACTTCCACATGATGGGATACCTTGTATTCATTAACAGTATTTTCAAAAAATATTTAAGAAAAATGCTAAGAACTCTAATATTTAAAAAACAGATTACTCATCCACATATAAGACAATAATGATAAAAATATCACTAAAAATTCTTTATGTAAACAAAGAGAAAGAACCAGAAGGAAATGCTCCAAAATGTTAATAGCACTCTTTGTGGTACAGTTAGTTTTTAGTTTATTTACACAGTTCAGTACTTCATTTCCTATAAGCTTATTAATCACTGTTTTTTAATTATCTTATTTAAAAAGACAAGAACTATCTTGGTATATTTTTACTGTTATTAAGAAAAAATCTATAAACACAGGAACGGCAAATGGGGGACTTGAGCTCTCCACCTTATAGGGCCACAAAACTGCTTTGTGACCTTGTCAATGAGGTGTCTGGGGTCTCCATTTTTCTCAATTGTAAAATGAGGATGTGCTGCTTCTACACATTTCATAGGGTAATTGCAAGAATAAAATGAGACAATGTGAATGTTATGTTTAACAACCAGAAGACCTTTTATGTCTGTACATACAAGAAATGGAAATTGTGACTCAAAAGCTGCTAAATGATCAATTCCACACAGCACTCAAAAAGCCCTAGAAAAGGCTAGCCAGTTTACTTATCTTCTCTATGCAAGGCTCTATACAGTGCACAAGGTTTTTAAGTGAGCAGTGTTTGAACTCTTGACATCTCATGTATTTACCTATGACTTGTGACATTTAGTAAGTGTGACTTTACAAAGATTTCCTTCCTATTATTTTTCCTGCATTTAGAAGACGCTGTCACACGAGGACAGTGAGGCTGCCTTCAATATGGCCCTATGGACCATCACATAAATGTGCTCATCTAAACTGGAACACACTATTCTAAATCATCCCTGGTTAAAAAACAATGGGGGGGGGGGGTACTATTACCATTTCAGAATCTATCTCATTTAAAAAAAAAACAACATTTTTATCATTTCTGGTGGTCTGTGGGCAACATAATCATACTGGCGAGTGGCTTTAAAGTGAGACCACTGAAGTTTAAACTCTGGCTCTACCAATAACTAGCTGTACAATAATGGATAAATTGCCTAACCTTTCTAAACACACTTCCTCAACTATAAAAATAGGATTCATAATGGTAGCTACCATTCTGGTTACTATGATTAAATAAAATTACATGCCCAAAGCACTTTTGCACACAGACAACCCACAGGAACACCCTTGGTTCGTTGTTTACTAAATACTCTAAAGTAAATGCCTAATTTCCACACATATACAAACGCTCACATAATCATGTGAGGCAAAGTTTTATCTCCACATTTGAAACACACAAAACGGCTCAAGAGGTCAGTTCTAGAGACCACAACTTCAAATTGCAATATGGTCCAGTTCCACCTCCTTCCTTTGTATAACCAACCACTGTATTTCAAAATAAACAAGATTTCCTATGAATGTCATACATCTAAGTATATCATCAAAGTAATTCCTGAAGAGGTTTCAATTAGCCATCTCTTAATGCACAACAGCATCAGGTAACATTTCCCAATTATAAGAAATTGTTCTATCTCAGTCTCAGCTTCTCTGAGGTATGTATGGAGGGGTTCTCTCAGTCTTTATATACACAGGATCATAGAAAGCTTGTTTTGTTTCTACTTGGAGTTATGAAAAATCTCAGTAATACCATACACAGCTTAAGAAACATATAAGCAGACATATATAAACATGTATATAAACAAATGTATATAGACAAGGTGAGTTCACAAGTTATCTACGTAAAGGAGGGGGAAGTACAGTGATTTTACTAAAAACGAATTATCCAGTTGCCAACTAACCTGTTAGTGGAGCCCCATGAAAAGTCTGTGATCCCTGATATCCATCAGGCACTGAATCTGGTCCATAATTCTCTGTAGGCCAACGATGAGGGGACCCTGAGTTACTGCTATTTAGTTTCAACTCCTGCATTTCTTTCTGTTGGAAGAAAGAAAACAACCGTAAGCAATTTTATCATGCCAGAAACAGTGCTAGAGCAAACACATATTTTAAATGTAAATACTCAATGATGCTTTTTTAGAGTTTTTATATTCCAGTAAGATCTGAGTACCAGGTACTGATTTCAGAAAATGATCCTTAATTTGTTAAAACTTATTTGTTCCCATTCTTTCATTCCTTAGTACCATTACCTAATGCATTCGAGGTTAGAGTTAGCTATCACCTAAACAACTGATAACCTCCTAGATGGCCTCATCTCCATTTCCTTTCCACACTTACCTAAATTAATCTTTCTAAAGTTGAGTTCTAGCCAAGACACTTCCTTGTTCAAAAATACAAGTACCTATAAATTACACTTCTCTGATATTCTTGGTCCTCAGAAGTACTGTCCCAACCATCCTTCCACCGCCTCCTTTCCACAATGCTTTCCTCTCCAGTCCATCTGGGCTACTCAATGTTCCAAATTACCTCCCACCACTAGCTTTCCGCTTACGCACATCTGATGTAACAAAACAATACAACTCCTTCAAGGCTGATGCTCTAATGATCCACTAGGAAAGGGAAAACAACTGATATCTTCTCAGAATATATTATATACATATAATAATATAGACCAGGCACTGTACTTAAGTTCTCAATCCTTATACAAATAAGCAATATTAACTCACTTCTTAAAATGAGGGGGAGAAAAAAGACACAGAAAACAGCAGAATTCAAACCAGATTTTATTCCAAAAATGTTTTCATAATACCACCCTGCTGCCTAGACAAAACACCAGACACACTGCTTTCTAATAATAGCTATATAGCTGGTTATCAAACCGCTGTTTATAGACAACTAAATGACACCCTCCACAACCCCAAGCTACAAAATGTCCCTTTCAAAACAGGTACTTATCAAGAAACTATTTCCTTTTCCAAAGAAACTACAGTGGTATCAGTCAATAGGTCACTTTTTTTTTTTTTTTTTTTTTTTTAACGTTTATTTATTTTTGAGTGAGAGAGACCGCACACAAGCCAAGGAGGGGCAGAGAGAGAGGGAGACAAAGAATCCGAAGCAGGCTCCGGGCTCCACACCGTCAACACAGAGCCCGATGCGGGGCTTGAACTCATGAACTATGAGATCATGACCTATGTCCAAGTTGGACACTCAACTGACTGAGCCACCCAGGCACCCCAACAGACCACTTTTTTAAAAACAGTATCAAATATTTGTATATAGGCCCAGGTATCTGACCAGTTATAAGTGAGGTCACAGATCCAGCATGTCTGCTTTCTTCTTCTAAAAGTGTTTTCCAATAGATATTTCCCAAAGCTATATATACTGAGATCAAAAATATCTCAAACTTTCAAGTTAAATAAAATTTTCCCTATCCAACTATCTACCGTGTTTATTAGCCCAGATGCTGCACATCCAAAAATAAGAAACTGATAGAATTACCTGGAAAAATTTAGTAGTCTCTACTGGTATCTGGACTGTAGTTTTGAACATACAATTATACTATAATCATAATTTTTAAAATTCAAACAACTAGAAAATGTGCTAATAACTGGTTTCAACAATTCTCACTTTACAAATGAGAAGCCAAGCAAACAGAAAAGAACTGCTTGGGTCAAGAGCATTAATTAGTGGCAGAGTTACTACTAGAACCCAGCTTTTCAAAACATAGAGTAATGCTCTCCACTACACTGCCACAGAATACAATGCTGGGTGCCTGAAACCCATTTAAGGTAAGAAAAGACTGTACAGAATATCAAAATAGGCCATGATTATATAAAATTAGCATACAAAATCTTTGTGCAAATTCGAAATTTTGTTCCCTTCCAAACAGAATTTTTGCTAAGTCTCACACAGCACTGTAATAACTGAACACAGCACAGTCTCACATAGCACTGTAATAACTGAACACGTATCAGGATCTCTTTGCTGTAACTTTAAAAGTATGAGCAATTTAATTCTTGCCCAATGAGCATGAAACAACCTACTTATAGTTCCAATTCCAAAGAAGTAAATAAAGCTCCTCTGAGCCTTACAGTTAAGGTTACTCTCATACAGCTAAAATAAAATCATGAATAAATAAGCATTTCCTTACATAATTAAGTCCAATTCATTCGACAGGATTAAAAAGACAGACTTTCTGAAACTTAGACCAATACCTAGCTATAAAATATGACACACACAATCAGTCTGAGAAATGAACTAGACCAAAGTATAATTAGTTTTACTAGTTCAATTCAATCACTTGGGAACCACCTCTACATCAGGAATGCTGCTATGTTTTGGATAAAAGAGTCTTTCCCTTGGAAGAATTCACACCTGGTGAGGAAGCAGAAACAAGTAATTTCAAAAATATGGTTAAGGCCAAAAGACACATGAAAAGATGCTCAACATCAATCATCATCAGGGAAATATAAATCAAAGCCACAACGAGATATCACCCCACCTGTCAGAATCGCTAAAATCAAAAACACAAGAAACAGTTAAGTGTTGGCAAGGATGTGGAGAAAAAGGAACCTTCACACAATGTTGGCAGGAACGCAAATTTGTGCAGTCACTGTGGAAGACAGAATGGAGGTCCCTCAAAAAATTAAAAATACAATTACCATATGTTCCAGTATTCACACTACTGGGTATTTACCAAGAATATAAAGACATGAATTCGAAGGGATATATGCACTCCTATATATACTACAGCATTATTTACAACAGCAAAATTATGGAAGGAACCCAAGTGTCCAATGATAGATCAAAGGATAAAGAAGATGTAGTGTATGTGTATGTATACACACACACATATACACTGCAGAATATTATTCAGCCATAAAAAAGAAGAAAACTCTGCCATTTGCAACAACATGGATGGATCTGGAGAGTATAATGCTAAACAAACTAAGCCAGAAAAGGGCAAACACCAGAGGATTTCACGCATATGTGGAATTTAAGAAACAAAACAAAGAAATGGGAATGCAAGCTGGTGCAGCCACTCTGGAAAACAGTATGGAGGTTCCTCAAAAAACTAAAAATAGAACTACCCTACGACCCAGCAATTGCACTACTAGGCATTTATCCATGGGATACAGGTGTGCTGTTTCTAAGGGACACATGCACCCCCATGTTTATAGCAGCACTATCAACAATAGCCAAAGTATGGGAAGAGCCCAAATGTCCATCGATGGATGAATGGATAAAGAAGAGGTGATATATATATGTATATGTACACACACACACACACACACACACACACACACACACAATGGAGTATTACTCGGCAATCAAAAGAATGAAATCTTGCCATTTGCAACTACATGGATGGAACTGGAGGGTATTATGCTAAGTGAAATTAGTCAGAGAAAGACAAAAATCATATGACTTCACTCATTTGAGGACTTTAAGAGACAAAACAGATGAACATAAGGGAAGGGAAACAAAAATAATATAAAAACAGGGGGACAAAACAGAAGAGACTCATAAATATGGAGAACAAACTGAGGGTTACGGGAGGGGCTGTGGGAGGGGGGGATGGGCTAAATGGGTAAGGGGCACTAAGGAATCTACTCCTGAAATCATTGTTGCACCATGTAAATTTTAAAAAATAAGAAATAAAATTTTAAAAACAAACAAAGAAACAAACCAAAAACACAGACTCAACTATAGAGAACAGATAGTCCGTTACCAGAGGGGAGATGAATGGGGGGGAATGGGTGAAATAGGTAACAGGAATTAAGAATATATTTATCTTAATAAGCACTGAGTAATATATGGAATTACTGAATTACTGTATTATACACCTGAAACTAATATAAATGCTATGTTAACTACACTAGAATTAAAGTTTAAAAAATTAAATTAAAAAATTATAATTAAAAACATAGGAAAAATATGGTTAAGTGTCAAGGTAGACGTATGCAAAACAATATGCATAACTCTATTGTAGCATGGCAAAGGGTCATTTTGAATGGCTTTACAAAGATGTGAGGGAGTGGTGAAGGAAGAAATCTTGGAACAGAAGAGACACAGTTTAGAGATATTAAGTGATCTACCTTAATGGCCTCTACTTGCTGGCAGATCATTTTCAATAAAGAATTTTGATCTTCTGCCCATCGAGGTGGTGTTTTGGGAGAATACTAAAAAAGTAACAAAATAATATTTAAAACATTTAGAATAGAAATATATTCTGCAATGGAGTAATTCATTTTTTGTACTTACCTTGTAACTTTTACTTGGTGATAAAGAATATTTGGTGGGAGACGGTGTAGAATGTTTTACTTCAGAATCTACATTTCGAGAAGAACCATTTTTATAAAGCAGGCCTCCTTCACTATAATCATCAAGTTCCTGCATGACTGAGTTAAGCATCTCTTTTACAGACTCCAGCGGCACAGGCAACTAAAAACAAAAGGGATGAATCAAGTTTGCAAAAATAAACAACTCTGAAACAAATACAAAGATTTTATCTTACGGATGTGCTTCTATTTTCTCACTCTTGTATAATAACCACTCTACATAGGAACATAGGTGAAACTGCTGTGTAAAGTCTTCTGATTCTAAAGTGTATGATATATCTACCCCTGCTATTAGCCATAATAATGGTAGAGAAATGTTAACTTAGGAAGATTTTCCCACATGAACAAAATAAGCTACTGATTTTTATTGATTTTGAATGGGGAGAGAGAAACAGGTGCTAGAATGCACCAGACAATATCAATCCTAATTTAAGATCAGCAACATGAATTAATCAACAAAATACTTGGAAAGTTGGGTACAACTAAAGTTAATAACATCATGACAGTCTAAAACTGCTGATAGTTAAAAAAAAAAAAAAGAAAAAAAAGACAGTTCACAGCAAAGGTAAAGAGGAGGAGAAATAATCTGAAAGTGTCAGCAACTATTTCTGATTTCAGTGAAATGTTTAACTGCAAAATTCATTAACAGCAAGGCATTAGGCTGCAATATTTACTTTGAGTACATTGCCAAGGTAACAAAAATAAATGTTCTGCCTTAGAAATCTTTTATTCCCTAACAAGTATTTTTGTTAAGAATAAAAAGCTAGGTTCCCAAGTTTAAAAAACACCACACCTAAGATAGAGCAATGCTAATTGAACATTTACACACACACTGTTCTGTGCATTAATAATAGGTATATTACTGAGTATTTCTGAAATTATCAAAATATAAAACCCGGGGTGCCTGGGTGGCTCAGTTGGTTAAGTGGCCATCTTCGGCTCAGGTCATGATCCCGCGGTTCATGAGTTCAAGCTCCACGTTGGGCTCTGACAGCTCAGAGCCTGGGGCCTGCTTCAGATTCTGTGTCTCCCTCTCTCTCTGCCCCTCCCCCACTCACACTCGGTCGCTGTCTCTCAAAAAATAAATGAACGTTAAAAAAAAAATTAATGGGAATGCAAAATGGTGCAGTCACTCTGGAAAACAGTATGGAGGTCCCTCAAAAAACTAAAAATAGAACTACCCTATGACCCAGCAATTGCACTACCAGGCATTTATCCAAGGGATACAGGTGTGCTGTTTCTAAGGGACACATGCACCCCCATGTTTATAGCAGCAAATAGCCAAAGTATGGAAAGAGCCCAAATGTTCATCAACGGATGAATGGATAAAGACGATGTGGTGTACATATATACAATGGAGTATTACTCGGCAATCAGAAAGAATGAAATCTTGCCATTTGCAACTATATGGATGGAACTGGAAGGTATTATACTAAGTAAAATTAGAGAAAGACGAATATCATACGACTTCACTCATACAAGGACTTTAAGACACAGAACAGATGAACATAAGTGAAGGGAAACAAAAAGAATATAAAAACAGGGAGGGAGACAAAACAGAAGAGACTCTTAAATGTGGAGAACAAACAGAGGGTTACTGGAGGGGTTGGGGGGGGATGGGCTAAATGGGTAAGAGGCACTAAGGAATCTACTCCTGAAATCATTGTTGCACTATATGCTATTTTGGATGTAAATTTTAAAAAGTAAAAAATAAAACAAGTAAAAAAAATTTTTTTAATATATATATAAAAGCAAAGCATAAAACACTTATTAACCAGTTATCAATAGTAAGAAAGTACAAACAGCCTGAAGCTTACCTTCCTGGTCACTGAAAGATTGGAATCACTGTCATCTAAAATCTTTATTAGGTAGTCCCTGGTCTTTCTCAGATAATTTTTGCATTCTTCTTGTTCTTCAGGAGAAAGGGCATCATTTTCGATGTCTTCTGCTCTTCTGTGAAAAATCTATCCAAAGAATGCTCTTATGAAAAAATTAGGTTTTTAACACAAAACACTGTTAACTCACCTACCACCATCTACTTACCAGTGCAAGATTCCAGTAAGAAACAATGTTTTTTATAGATTCAAAAGCAGTGATAGCATCTTCTATATTTCCATTAACTACATCCAATATAGCAAATGTTATGTTTGCTTCTTCCTCGTATTCACCAACTTCAGATGCCTAAACACATTTAGTAATTTTTAGTCCAACTGCCTCTCTCCAGAATATCAAACCCAGTGATTCCCCAAAGATTTTACACGATAATTTCTAATGAAATTAACAGCTCAGCCCTCTTTTCTGCCATGTTTTGCAACAGATAGTGGATTTTGAAAACAAGACAAGGATCAAGTAGCCAGGCAATTAATTTAAGCAGTTTATACCTCCATTTCTTTGTTTCTAAACTAGAAATCCACATCTCCAGTTCATTCACAAAGGGATCCTCCATTACCTGAATGTCTGCACTATGAAAATGTCTAAACAAAGGGTCTGTAGGTTCAGGAATACTGCTCTTCTTTTTGATTGTCTTCAACATTGGCAAAACCTTCTTCCAATAATGAACACTTCTGCCTATGTATTCCCGTTGATCATAAAAAGAATTAAGACCACTGCCCTAAAATAGAAAGAAGCACACAACCTAAGGAACACAAATAACAGAATCTAAAAATTCCTTTATAAATGGTCTAAACAAGTGGTTAAAATTTCAAATCAAGGCAAAAAGAATCTCAAAAGTCATATGCCTCACTCTCTAAATGTTGGAATAACCAACCATCTTGATACCAGTGATCATTCTAGACCCAACTTTTAAACACTTTCAGTGATACTACCTAATGAGGCAGCCCAATCTATTCTTTTAAAGTTGCCATTTTAGGGCCATCTGGCTGGCTCAATCAGTTAACCATCCGACTCAGGCTCAGGTCATGATCTCAGGCTCAGGTCATGATCTCATGATGTGGGTTCTACCCAGCATAAGGTTCTGTGCTGGCAGTACAGAGCATGCTTGCAATTCTCTCTTGCACACTCTCTCTGTCCCTCCCCTGCTCATGCACGCTCTCTCTCAAAATAAATAAACTTTAAAAGCTGCCATTTTACATAGCCCAAATCAACCATTCTGTAAGTGTCACAGTTTAGTCACAGAGTTAAACATCTACAACTAACCTTGCCACAAAACAGATTTCAAATATTTACAAAGATCTGTATTGGTCTTAACCTACAAAGCCTTCTGCTACTGGTATGTTAAAAAAAAAAATTTCAGGCTGGATAATAATTATCATTAACATAATTATTAACTACTAATAAGAACAGTTAATACTTATGTAACATTTACTGTGCCAGGCACTGTTCCAAGTACTTACATGTAAACTGTTAACTATTTCGTGGCAAGATTAAAAAAATACACTTTACCTAGCATAACAGGAACAAGCTGATACTGTTTCTTTGAACTAAAAGACTCAGTGAAAAGTTTATGATTTTTAAACATTACATAATGTTCTTAAAAATGCTTACACTTTAACGAACTCACCGTTTTCTGAAGGCATCTTGCCCAATGTATAAGCAGGGCAGGCTGAAGGCCATGTTTTTCCTGGCCCCTTAGAGTGTTTATGTCATGCTGAACAACAAGTCGCAATTTTGCTGAGGTTCCAGGTCTAAAAAAGTTTTATTTAATAAAACTGATTTATAAATGTGCATTTCAAAACTTACATGTATGTTAATCATCACATGAGAATTAAACTCAATCTTCACATGAGAGTTAGATACCTAGGCAGTAAGTTTTTAAACTAAATAGGTTTTTAAGTTAAAAACTTAGGCAGTAAGTTAAAGGAATATTTTTATTTTACTACTTACATTGCTTTTCTGTGAATTAGATTACAGACTGCATCCCACCAACATTTTTGTCTTTCTGTACAAAGCTGCTTACACACAGGAAGTGGCAAGCATAGAGGCTGATAGAAGCTATGGTGAGAATTATACTTCTCCTTTATTTGTAAGTGGCTGGTATATATCACCCCAAGTAGAAATACCTGGTTTATTCAAAGAAAAATCAATTTAAATTAGGCAAAAAATTAAACAAAACACAAAATATTTAATTTGTTAAAATCTTTGCTTACTTCAAGATCTAAAACACATATTGATTCGGGTGCATTTGTTTCAAGCCTTGAAGTTTCCTGGGGCAAATGATGAAACAGCTGCTTTAGCCATTTTCGAATTGCAGGTAAGGTGGGCAGTGAATTCCACTGTAAGCCAAGCCAGGTAAGGTGCTGAAGACTACCATTATGTGCTCTAATGGCACCTGAAATAGAAAAAAACTGGACTGAGGTTTTGGAAATTTTGCTTGTGCCATCAGTTTCGCCAATTACTTATAACAAATGTATCTTAATTTTAGAAATGTTTTTCTACGTGAACAGGGGCAAATTCTATGATAAGCAGAGTCTCATTTTCTTACTAAGGATATTCACACTTTTTGTCTAGGAATTTTAATAACAATAGTTATGAAGAAAGCTCTTTTCAATTCCATCTAAGGGAAAAAAGGTACTCACCAGAACTCAATGAAACACTGTAGTGACAAAAGCCACCCAGTAAAAAATCCTGAAACAATGGATTTTCCTTTCAGTAAAGAGTCATTAAAACAATGGGATGCCACTACATTAATCCCTTGGAATAGTAAAGAGATCTTTTCTTCTACAAGAAATTAAAAAAAAAATTTGTTTCATGTTTATTCATTTTTGAGAGACAGAGACAGAGCACAAGCGAGGGAGGGGCTGAGAGAGAGGGAGACACAGAATCCAAAGCAGGTTCCAGGCTGTGAGCTGTCAGCACACAGTATGACATGGGGCTTGAACCCACAAACTGTGAGATCATGACCTGAGCTGAAGTTGGACCCTTAACTGACTGAGACACCCAGGCACCCCTCTTCTACAAGAAATTTAATACTGAAAAAGTTATGAGCTTTTGGAAGCATAAAGAGGTACAACTCTTCTGTCAATACGGCAATTTGCAAGAGATTTAAAATTCATCAACTTTACCCCCGTGATTCTGTCTTTAGGCAACTCTATGGGAAAATGTGAAATGGAGATATATTAACAGTGAACAAACTGGAAACATCCTAGATACTGAACAACAAAAAACTGGCCTGAAAATTATGGCTAATTCATACAACAGATTGTACTGGCATTAAAAGTGGCATTTACCAAAACAGATAAACAGGGAGGGAATTCATGAGTGAAAATAATCATATGTACAGTATAAACAACTATTTAGAGGAAAAACATGGGGCACCTGGCTTAGTCGGTTAAGCGTCCAACTTCAGCTCAGGTCATGGTCTCATGGCTTGTGAGCTCGAGCTTCACATCGGGCTCTGTGGTGACAGCTCAGAGCCTGGAGCCTGCTTCGAATTCTGTGTCTCCCTCTCTCTCTGCCCCTCCCTGGCTCCTGCTCTGTCTCTCTCTCTCAAAAATGAATAAACATTTAAAAAAATTTTTTAAAGTATAGAAGAAAAACATGCCACCATTACCAACCCCTCATACCTGCCTATACCACCAAAAACCTCAAAGGAATACAGGAAAATATTAAGTCATTATTTTGAGTAATGAGATTATGAGCAATTTATTTCTTTCTGCTTTTATTCTTCTAAAATAAAAGGATTAAAATACAAAATGTTTACTTTAAAAGATAACAACTTACCAACATCATATCTAGCCAAATCATCAGGCTCTGGTGCTTGCACAGCAATGTTTCCAATATCATCTTTACCAAGGAAAGATCTATCCTTAGGTGACTGATTACAAAACAGAGCATCATACAAAGCAGACTGCCCACTTTTATTGGCAAAGGATTCTACAACCTCTTTTAAAAAATCTTGCTTGTCACGACTTAAGTTTAGCAGCATGTGTCCTGAAAAACAAATTATTACCATCAATTAAAAAAGACTGTTCTTATTTGTATCTCTCAATAGTTTCATGCATATACCCTAAGGAGAAAAAAACATGACTACCTCAGAGCTAACCCTCCAACCCAGCAACCACAACGGAACAAAAAGGGTTCTTAAGCAAAAAATGGACACAGATTACAAATTTAACAGTTAACTATATCTACATGCCAGAGTGAAAGGAAAGAGGAGAGTATGTGAAAAATGCCAAAAGTATTTAAAGTATTTACGTTTTAGATGGAAAGTGTGTCATTTAAGTGGCCAAAGGAGAACAGAGCCAAGCTCAAATTCTCTGATCTGATACACCAATTTCTAAGCCTAGCTGGTAAGACTCATCCTTGAAAAAGCTTTTAAAAAACAATTATTTCCAGGGGCGCATGGGTGGCTCAGTCAGTTAAGCGTCTGACTTTGGCTCAGGTCATGATCTCACAGTTTGTGAGTTTGAGCCCTTAATGGGGCTCTGTGCTGACAGCTCAGAGCCTGGAGCCTGCTTCAGATTCTGTGCCTCATCTCTCTCTGCTCCTCCCCCACTCATGCTCTGTCTCTCAATCCTTCAAAAATAAACATAAAAATAAATAAATAAACATATATATACATACATACATATATATATATATATATATATATATATGAACAAAAACAAAAACAAAAAATAATTATTTCCAGGCCACACTCCCAGAGACTCTGATTCCACAGGTTTGGGGTAAGGAATCTATTTTTAAAACACTCCTTAGATAAAGTTCTCGTACCTGCTGTAACATGGATGCACCTTGAAAACACTATGGTAAGTGGAAGAAGCGTCAGTCACAAAAGACCACACAGTGTACAGTTCAATTTATATAAAAATGCCCAGAATAAGGAAATCTAAAGAGATAGAATATGAGTGGGTGTCCAGGACTAGAGGGTTTGGGGGAAAATGGGAAGTGACTACTAATGGGTATGATGTTTCTTTGCAAGGTGATGAAGATGTTCTAAAATTGTGGTGATGGGTGCACAATTCTGTGAACATACTAAAAACCACTGAGTCGTACATTTATATAAATTATATAGTATGTGAATTTACTCTCAATTAAGCTGTTTAAAAAAAAAAACAAAAAACAAACCACTCCGTGAAATAATTCTGCTAGTCAGTCAGGTTTGGTTACCACCAGACTTATCTCTCCAAAAATTTGCAGCGACAGATTCAGGAATGCCCAGATCAAAGACATTAAAATACAGTTCATTTTACTAACTGTAACCCTGCAAAAGCATCTATGACAGCCTTGCAAGGCAGACAGGAGACATAAGAAGAAAATACAAAGTTACTTCTTTAAGGACTGAAAGTCCACCTCTCACAAAAAAGCAAGCTGTGGGATAGAGGAGCAATATAAGCTTTGACCAACAGTCTAACTACAGACAAAACTTATAGTAACTTTAATTTAATACTACTACTTGCTCTTTACAAAGTTCATTCAATTTTATATCAAAATTGCTTCTTATATAAAGCATTATGCTTCTTCAGCTCATTGCTTGATTCACTGGCCATATGAACATCTTGAAGTTTCTGCCTCAGCAAAACCAGATAATATGTAATAGACCTTTAAGATCCATCCCAAATAGTCAAAAGTGGAAATAAATTTACAAATTCTAAAAGCCTAACAGTATGTTAAGTATATATCTTTTATTTTCTTTACTGTGTGGTCAGTTCCTTAAGAGATCCATTACTTCACCTTTATATCCTCCACAGCAGTTATCTTAGAAACTACTGATGTTAAATGGCTGGCAGATCAGTAATTATTCTTAGTTCAAGAAGCTCATTAAAATATCAAATGGAGGCTCTAGCAACTAGATAAAGGAGGGATTAAAGAGTTTCTCCAGGGGCACCTGGGTGGCTCAGTCGGTTAAGTGTCAGACTTCGGCTCAGTCATGATCTCACGGTCTGTGAGTTCGAGCCCCGCGTCGGGCTCTGTGCTGACAGCTGAGAGCCTGGAGCCTGTTTCAGATTCTGTGTCTCCCTCTCTCTCTGACCCTCCCCTGTTCATGCTCTGTCTCTGTCTTAAAAATAAGTAAACGTTAAAAAAAAAAAATTAAAAAAAAAAAAGTTTCTCCATCCAGAAGCAAACAATATCAAACATTTGTTACCTTCTGAAGGAGACACTTCTAGTTCTCTCTCGCCCTCATCCAAGATGGCAAAGAGAAATGATTATGCAAAGTATCTCCTAAACAGACAGGATTATCATAAGGTGTACTCTAACAGAGAAATTTCTTTTTCTTTTTAAAATAAAACTAATTAAACGTTACCATTACCTGATTGGCTCAGACGATCATAGGCCATCATTTCCAGTAGATTTTGTCCAACTTCTCCTTTTATTAATTTAATCTTTGGTCTTGGAACCTGATAATTTTAAAATCAAGTCTTAATTTAGTGATACCCATATTTCTAACAGTAATATGTTCCTTTCTGTTACAATGCGCTTTTTTGATGATGAACAATTAACCAATGGTTAAACTGAGTAGGAGTTGCAGTTTTTCAACTGAATAAACTGGGAAATCAAGGATTTAGTTAATATATAAAAGCTGTCTACAAAGATTAACATCCAAGAAATTACTTTCTACTATAAAAGCGCCTTCAAATGCCACACTACAGACAGTACGCTTTTAAAGAGCATGGATAATATGGGACACCACTGGGATAAAGTGGTACAGCCAAGAGAGGAAAAGGGACTCCAAGCTGTGTCCTATGAAGAGCTGAAAAAATGATGAAGAAAATACAATAGTTCCCTTCAGATATTAAGAAAATCATTCACAAATGAGTTCAGTGTTTTTAAATAGTACCAAAAGAAAAACACCAATGGGTAGCAGGCTGAAAAATACTTTTGCTACACATAAGGAAGCACTAAGACCCAAACTATCAAAAATGCAATGGGCTATCTTGAAAAGTAGTGAATGTTCAATCACTGAAAATATTCAGTCACAGACAACAGGCACTTACTAGAGATAGCCCTTTAAAAGCAATACATGAGTGGTTAGAGTAACTGCTTTTAAATTTCAATGACTTTCTTAATTGGTAGTGGTCTGGTGCAACTTCTGTGAAGTTGGAAATTTGACAAAAGCCCTACAAATTATAAATGCATAAATACACTTTGATTCTTCTTTCAAGAATTTATTTTACCCATAAATTTTCACATGTGAAATACCACAAGTTATTCATTAAAGAATTATTTGAAATAGCATAGCAAGAAAGTAAAAGTAACCTAATGACTTGGTTTTAGGGAACTGTTTAAAAAAAAAACAACCCAAAATTACAGTACCTTCATAGAATGGAATGATATGCAACCATTATCAAAACAAATGAGGATGCAATACTCATGCTATGTTTTCTATACCAACATGGAAATACCACCAACACATATTTCATTAAAATAAGTAAAGGAGGGGCACCTGGGTGGCTCAGTCGGTTGAGTGTCTGGCTTCAGCTCAGGTCATGATCTCAGTTTGTGAGTTTGAGCCCCGCGTCAGGCTCTGTGCTGACAGCTTGGAGCCTGGAGCCTACTTCCGATTCTGTGTCTACCTCTCTCTGCCCCTCCCCCCCTCTCAAAAATAAACATTAAAAAATGTTTTAAAAAGTAAAAAGCAAAGGAAATAAAAATGTACAGAATGTATCTATCTGTAACTTTTTAAGGGAAGTAGGAGTGGGGCAGTGTCTATTTGCTTATATATGCACAAAACATTTCTTGAAGAACTCACAAGAAATGAGTATTATTAGTTCCCCCAGGGAAGAGAAAAAATGACTGAAAGAACAGAAGTAGAAAGGAATTCTCACGGTATACTCTTATACACCACTAGGGTTTTAAACCGTATGAATACAATCACTTTTCCAAAGACACTAATTTTTCAAAATATATTCCTTGAATCTAAAATCTTCTTATTTTGAATTTTAGAAACATTAGTTAGACTTATGCTTTTATCCGTAAGTTTTCTAAACATGATGGCAAACTGTTTCTGAAGATGTTGAAGAGCACACAAAATGAAAAACAAAATGTGATATAATTCATTTTGCTTTCAAACTGACCTCAATTCATAAAACTGGCCCCTTTTACAGTTATCATTTGTGACTAATTAGTTATCAATCCACTCAGTCACGTCATCCCAAGCCAACATATCCTCATCTGAAATTAAACAGTTTCAAGAAAGACTTTGTGTAATGCCTACCTGAAACGCAGATACACTTACTAAAACCACAACATTCCCTTGATCAAGAGTCTGAAAATCCTACCATTAAAAATGCTAGCCTGACAGGATTCCTTAAGCACTCCTATGCCAGTCTACACTTCCTCTGTATGCTTATAATCATTTGATAATTAAGCTTTACAACACATGGTAATATAAAATTCAAGCATCTA
The DNA here is from genome assembly GCF_046562875.1 of Panthera onca. Taxonomy (NCBI): domain Eukaryota; kingdom Metazoa; phylum Chordata; class Mammalia; order Carnivora; family Felidae; genus Panthera; species Panthera onca. The sequence goes on along the minus strand of NC_138341.1, from coordinate 88,297,689 downwards.
AGAGGTTTCCATTATTTATCCATTCAATGGAAATGTGTAGTAGGTAAAAGAGAAGTACTGAAGTGGACGTCTATATGCTGAAATGAGACAATGGAAAAACAGTGAAAAAAGCAAAATGTTAGTAGATAAAGCACACCTTCACTGAGGCAAAACAGTTTTAAAAGTAAAGAAAGGAGGGGTGCCTGGATAGCTCAGTCAGTTAAGCACCTGACTTCGACTCAGGTCATGATCTGTGGTTCATGGGTTCGAGCCCCACGTAGGGATCTTGTGCTGACAACTCAAAGCCTGGAGCCTGCTTCGGATTCTGTGTCTCCCTCTCTCTGCGCCTCCCTTCCTCATGCTCTCTTTCTCAAAAAATAAACATTAAAAGAAAAAAAAAAGTAAAGGGTGTGTTTTATGCTTACATATGCAGAAAAACTTCTAAATATTCAAGATACTGATAATAGTCTTTGTCTTGTAGGAAAGATTTGAGTGAATGGTTTAAGAAGGAAATTGAGGGGCACCCAGGTGGCTCAGTCAGTTAAGCATCTGACTCTTGATTTCAGCTCAGGTCGTGATCTCATGGTTTGCAAGTTCGTGCCTGGCACTGGGCTCTGCACTGACAGCGTGAAGCCTGGTTGGGATTCTCTCTCTCTGCCCCTCCCTGCCTCTCTCTCCCTCTCAAAATAAACTTTAAAAAAAATAAAAAAAGAAGGAAATTTAGTTTTTACCACTAAAAAGGGTCAAAGTTTAAAACAGTTGACTGCATTAACTTAAAAATATATATTTAAAAAATTAAGAGTCCAGTTTCCATTAAAAATAACTCACTTCTTTGAAGATTCTTTAATAATATTAATCGTAAGAACCTTTTAGTGCCTACATAAATTAGCAACTTCATTAGCTTCACTCTATTTTCACTAATACATATATTCTTGATGAACCCAAATGCTTCTGCTGAGCAAACAGGAGCACTTAACATCGTGGGATGAGTATCAACAGTGTTTAAAAAAAGATCTATATAATATGAACTAGAAGGAGGAAGCTTCCCTAAAAGTACAGTGAATCCTTTTTTCTTTCCCTCAAGCAAAAGACAGTTCACCAAAACTAACAATTATTCTTATAAGCCAGGCCCTTTGCATTTTGGAGCAGACTGCTTATCTCTTTTCATTTCAGAATATTAGCTAACTAAAGAAAACATTAAAACTACAAAAATGGATTGGGGAAGGGTTAATGGCCAGCATCTCATCATCATAATGGTTCACATTTTGGCATCTTTCCTTCATGTCATATTCTTTTAAAAAAATTTTTTTTAATTTTTATTTATTTTTGAGAGAGACGGAGAGAAGGCTTGAGTGGGGGAGGGGCAGAGAGAGAGGGAGACACAGAATCCGAAGCATGCTCCAGGCTCCAAGCTGTCGGCCCAGAGCCCAATGCAGGGCTCAAACCCACGGACGGTGAGATCATGACCTGAGCCAAAGTCGGATGCCCAACTGACTGAGCCACCCAGGCACCCCGTTCATGTCATGTTCTATGTATAAAGAAAGGAATTACATTTCCAAAGATGAAGAGATACTGTTATATACTATAGATAATATCACCAATGTTATATACATATTACATACATTATGTGTTTCAATTAACATGTTAAACACATTCTTCTATCACAGCTTATGTAACCATCCCCAAAACTTACTTAAGTTTCTGTCCAAGTTATGCGTGCACATCTTTTTGAATCAAATTTTATCCATATTTGAGATTATTTCCTTATTACAGGTTCCCAGAAATGGCAGAGTAAAAAGATCAAACTCTTCAAAGTGGTCTTCCAGTAAGTCAAGCAATACAGACTGCCACCAGCAATGCATCAACATACCTGTTTCACCTCACCAATACTATAGAAATATTCTTATTTTTCACCTTTCAAAGAAACTATTTCGACTTCAATTCTACAGATTTATTTGTATTTTCAATATATACCAGGACACATCTCCATGTAAAATACAACAGAGTCTCAGTGAAATGTCAACTACACCCAAAACCAGGAAAAGCTTACCTGAAACGCTATAAGATAGCACAATGCAGCCAGTTCAGAGAGAGCTCGCCATTGCAGATCACTATGCTGACCCATCTTCAAAAGCAGAGAACCAGCATGCATGTAGAAATGCCCTTTTACTTCTAAGAAAGTAGTTGAGAGTTCATCATTTCCACCCACACAAGATTTCACAGACTGAAGAGCACTATCAAAACTGTAATATTAAATTATTAAACAGGTATTAAACCTATTGCATTGTGAATAATCGCGGTTTCATGACTTAATTAAAAATTAACAAAGGAATTTATTTCAAGCTTCATCTTTCACATTCAAACTAATAATCCTTTCTCTATTTTATAAATCATGAATCATCTAGTGTTTGTTTTTATTCAACATACTTTCTATACTTCAAGCTTAGCCTCGACAATATCTTATTCCAAACAGTTATTTCCAGCCCTCCAATCACAGAAAAGCTACAAACCAGAAGGTAAGATTACTAGGGCACCTGGGTGGCTCAGCTGGTTAAGCATTTGACTCTTGGTTTCAGCTCAGGTCATGATCTCACAGTTTCATAGGTTCAAACCCCGCACCAGATTCCATGCTGACAGTGCAGAGCCTGCTTGGGATTCTCCCCCTCTCTCTGCCCTTCCCCCACTTGTGCTGTCTCTGCCTCTCTCAAAACGAATAAATAAACTTAAAAAAAAAAAAAACAAAGATAAGATTACTGTCCATGGTGTATGTTCCATAACTGACCAGCACAAAACTGGAAAACTAAAATATTTTCCAGTTTCTCCTAGATCATACGGTTTCGCTATTTAATTCAAAGGTGGAATTTCTCAAATTAGACATGCCATTTTCAAATTATAAGTAAATAACTGATAAGATATTTGGGATAACTACAGGCTTAAATTGAATTTCTATTATTTGTAAATGTACTAATTAGTGCTTCTAAATTCAAATGGCCCTCAGCATCCTCACTTTGTAAGAAAAGCAACACTTGATAGAAATGTGAAGCATGATTTCTAAATAGGTTATAACAAGTAAGTTCCAGGAACCCCCTGGTTTCTCAAGACCCTTTCAGGGTATCCATGAAATTCAAATTATTTTTTTAAGTTTTATTTATTTTGGGGGGTTAAGGGGCAGAGGGAGAGAGAGAATCCCAAGTAGGTTCTGCACTGTCAGTGTGAAGCCCAATGTGAGGCTCGACCCATGAATCCTGAGATCATGACCAGAGCCAAAACCAAGAGCCAGATGCTTAACTGACTGAGCCACCCAAGTGCCCCAAATTTAAATTATTTATAGTACTACTAAGAAACTGTCTTTTTCCACCCTCATTTTCTAAGGTGATCAAAAATGTTTGAGTATATAACCCATATAAAAGAAAACATCCTAAATATTTTCTAAAATAATCTGAAAGTTGAAGTGTTTTGGATACCACCCTTACTCGCCACTTAGAACACTAAGAAATTCTTCAAGAAATTACTGTATCCCCTAACTCCCTGAACATCAGATGGGGAACAAAAATTACTTTTCAAGCAAATGCACAATCTATACCAGAGACTGACAAACTACTTCTATAAAGGGCCACATACTAATATGGCTGTGCAGGCATATAATCTCTGTCACAGCTGCTCAACTCCAACACTGTCATATGTAGGAGGCCACAGATAATACATAACAAGAGGCACAGCTGTGTTCCAATAAAAGCATATTTACAAAACCAGGCAGTGAGCCATATCTGGCTTAGAAGCTCTGGTCAACCCCTGCTCTCAACTAACATTCTCATACAAATCCAAGTGATGTTTTTGTTCAATGAAATTTATTTTAATAAATGGAGATATGATCCTGGGAATCAAAATTTAGGAAAACAGAAAAATCATACATTATATTTTAGTTATCTTGTTTCTAAGCAAAAACATTAAAAGTTTTCTGAAATGTTGGGGATACTAAATGCTTCTACTAAAACATCTGACAGATGGAAGTCTATTTTGATTTTCACTCAAGATTATATATCATTTTTGAAATAAAATATGAAATAGCAGAACATTCATTTGCAGGACTACTAAGCATGCCAAAATTGGATACATAACTATAACAATGTAATCAAGTCTGTACAGTAACACAGTTCTCTAAAAAATCAAAGTCATACAAAACCAATTATAATATCCCCAAAAAAGACATAAGAGAGTTATGGTATTAACTATCACCCCTGGGTATTTTATAGAAATAGTGACCCAGTAAAGATGGTTAGACCAGTGTACTGAATCACTACAAAAAGAAAATCTAAAATTGACACCAAAGTACTTTCCTTAAGTCGACATACCTTTCCAATAATTCTCTACTTTCTTGCACATCTCTGGTAGAGAGCGTAAGAAGCATAAGGTTAGCATAGGCCAGAAGTAGATCTTTATTGGCAGTTTGCCAGCTACTTTTATCAGACTCCAAACACTGTGAAGATTCCATATATTCCTGTTTTGTAGAAAAAACAGTGAATTACAAAGCTTTACCAAGCATTGTAAAATTAGTTTTATGTCTAGTTTTAGGTCTATCAACGCTTTTGCCCATCCTTATACTCATTAAACCACTGATTTTTACATCAACCTATGAAAACACCAAAAGCATATATATTTATTGCATTTATCTCTCCAATCTACCCATTATAAAACTGAAATCATCCTAGTAAAAATTTCATTTCAGAGTTGCTATACATAAATGGAAGAAATTTAAGTCTCAGAGAGCACCGCTAAAATACAAAAGAATGTATAGTAATTATCTACATAGAAGCATAGAGACCCAAGAGTTTTTACCTACCTTAAGGGTCTGTACAACACATGAATTCCATTGTAAACTTGAACGCAAAGTTATGTTTTTCTCTGCCTCATGGCAGTGGGCCACAGCATCCTTCAATCTTTTATTTGAGCGATATAGCTCTACTAGTCGGATGTTTACATAGACATCATCAGGTCTTGCATAAAGTTCTGACTGAATCAAATCAAAAAGTTTATTCCATCCATCTTCACCTTTGCAATCTAAAAGCTGTTCCTATTAAAAAAAAAAAATCAATGATTTAGAGAAATGCCTGTGCACGTTTAAGCACATCATGGTTCCTATGAACACCATTCCACTGTGTACGGCTTTAGTAAATTATCACAACTAGTGCCATCCTATATATCCCAACTCTCATGGAAGAAAGCTGCTCCCAGCCAGAAGCTAAACCTCAAGAAACTTAGGTGGAGAGAAACATCTGGGATTACATAATAGCAATGGTTGCCCACATAAACCTCACAGATGGCCAGGACTATTGCCCCACATCTCTGTACACCCCAGTCACCACCAGAAGCCTAGCTTTCCTGTCAATCCTCATACCAAGGTCCTTATCCCCTAACTGTTCTGCACCTCCATAATCTGACTCAATCCCCTATCCACTCTGCTCACACTTTAAAGCTTCTAATGTTCTGCTATCTTCTCAGAGTCCTCACCATCTAGCCTTAACTAAATGGAGTATTACCTTGAGATAACCCCCATTACTTCTCTGCCATGGTAGCCTTTTCTCTGTTAGCCTATATACAAGTAGAGGAGGTACAGTTAGTGACCTACTCACCTCCAAATCATATATCCCCCCCCACACGTTTATAATCCTGTTTTCCAAAGGACATGCTATCTAATTCTTCCACTCATTCCTCATGAGCAGCTGGAATACAACACTCTTCCTCCATTGCTAATAGCCAACTAGTATCAGCAATTGGAAGATGTGCAAAGATATACAATAGCCTGGCTACTCGGTTCTTTAATTACCTCATCTCCATGGCTTTGCTCTACACTCCAGCCTCAGCCATCCATTGAGCACTGACTTGGGTCTTCAAAGTCTGTATTTTGGTCACACTGGTTAGATCACTATACCCCTCTTATTCTTTCACCTCACTGTGGGCACACATACCCTCACTGCCACATATATTTGTCTCTACCACATGGAAAGAAAGCTGTCTTCAATACACTGATATCACCAAGTTTTAATTTTCTACAAAACACATATTTTCCTTCTCTGTCAAACTAAAATGCCATAATCCCTAATATTCATAATTACTGCTTGCTCACAGATGCCCTCAATTAATTCCCTCTACCTTTCCTTAGAAGAACCCTACCATCTGCTTCCTTTGAGCCTTATATACTAACAGTTGAGCAACAGGGGACAGGGCATTTGGGAATTTGGGGAAATCACAACCAGGCTAACTGACTTTCATAACCTCGAGACTCCAAACCGGTAATGCCTAGAACAAAATTCTACTTGACCTCTAATAGATTCACTTTCTCCATTCTCTGAAAAGGTTACTTCAGAGGTACCTGGGTGGCTCAGTTGGTTAAACATGAGTTCAAGGCCTCTGTTGTTGAGCTCTATGCTGCCAGTGTGAAGCCTGCTTGGTACTCTCTGTCTCCCTCTCTCTCTGCCCCTTGCCTGATCTTTTTCTCAAAATAAATACATAAACATTAAAAAAAAAAATCTGTAAGTAAAAGATCAATACCTTCATAGCTGCTTTTCAAAAACTCTACTCTCATATCCAAGAGAAAAAGCCCTCTCACCAATATTTTCATTCATTAAACAAATGCCAAAAAACTACTTACCTTAGTTAAGTCTTAAATTTTAGAAGAAATAGAATTGCATTTCAAGCTCAGAAAAATGGGGGAAAATCTGATATAAGAAAGGTTTAGCTTTAGACAACAGTATCTTTAAAGTTACTAAAGAAAATCACCATCCTTCAGAAGCAGCTCATTTTTCTTTTTTTACAATACCAGAAAAATAAACTCCTACCAATATATATGTTCCTTAATGTTAATGTCATCAAATAAATTGGATTGTCAAGGCCAATAAGGAAATTATATTTCAGGCATAACACAAAGACAATAAGGTAAAGAAATATACACACTTGGACCTGACATTTTAGATTAATATTTAAAACCCAGCTGCTTATTATAGGAAGAGGAAAACAATGTTACTAGTTTATCTCTAGGGTTGTTTTTATATTTTTTTAATTTTTATATTTATTTTGAGAGAGAGAAAGTGTGTGCAAGCGGGGCGGGGGGGGGGGGGTGGCGGGGAGAGAGAGAGAGAGAGAGAGAGAGAGAGAGAGAGAAGAGAAGAGAGAATCCCAAGTGGGGTCCACACTGTCAGCGTGGAGCCAAATGTGGGGCTCAAACTCACCAACTGTGAAATCATGATCTGAGCAGAAACCAAGAGTCGGACACTTAACCAACTGAGCCACCAGGTGTCCTGGAGTTTTTTAAATACTTTAGATTCTAAAATCTGTACACAGTTGTTCATATGAGGTAAAAGCCAAAAACTGGAAACAATCAAAATATCCATCAAAAGTAAATGGTTAAGGGTGCCTGGGAGGCTTGGTCAGTTAAGCATCCGACTTCAGCTCAGGTCATGATCTCGCGATTTGAGAGTTCGAACCCCACATCGGGCTTGGTGCTGACAGCTCAGAGCCTGGAGCCTGCTTCCAGATTCTGTGTCTCCCTCTCTCTCTGCCCCTCCCCTACTCATGCTCTGTCTCTCTCTGTCTCTCAAAAATAAATGTTTAAAAAAAAAAAAGTAAATGGTTTAACCTGTGGAATATATCCACACACAAAATACTACTCAGCAATAATAAAAAGAACAAACTACTGATACACCCAACTTGGATGGATCTCAAGGGCATTACATTCAATGAAAAAAAGCTGACCTCATAAGACTGTATATTGCATGATTCCATTTATATAACATTTTGAATTACAAATTTATAAATATGGAGAACAGATAGTAACTGCCAGAGTTAAGGATGATGGGAAGGAGAGGGGTGGGTAGGACCATAAAAGGTGAAGCTTGAGGGAGATCTTTATGATGAGGTAGTTCTATACTTTTAATTGCAGTAGTGGTTACACCAATCCTTACATGTGACAAAATGAAAAAGAACTATACACGCACATTGTACCAATGTCAAATTCCTGGTTTTGATATTATACTATAGTTACGTAACACATAACCAGTGCAGAAAGCTGGGTGAAGTATACATAAAACCTCTCCGTACAATCTTTGCAATTTTCCTGTTGAAAACAAATTATTTCAAAATAAATTCTATCAAAAATATGTATAACGGGGCGTGACGGAACTATTAAAAACAATATACAATTGACCCTTGAACAATACAAGTTTGAAATGCACAGGGGTCCACTTACATGTGGATTTATTTTCAAAAGTAACAGTACAGTACTATAAATATATTTTCTCTTCCTTATAATTTTCTTAAAATTTTCAATTTATTTCAATCGTAAGAATACAGTATGTAATACATATAGCATACAAAATATGTGTTAACTGACTGTTTATATTACCAGTAAGGCTTCCTTCCAGTCAACGGTAGACTGTTAATAAAGTTTTTTGGGAGTCAAAAGTTATATGCAGAGATGCCCAGCTGGCTCAGTCAACAGAATATGGAACTCTTAATCTCAGGGTTGTGAGTTTAAGTCCCATGTTGGGTGTAGAGATTACTTGAAAAAATAAAATCTTAGAAAAAAAAAGCTGTATGCAGATTTTCGACTGCATAAAGTGGGGGGGATCATGGCCCCCAGCCCCCATATCGTTCAAGGGTTAACTACACACTTAAAATGTTTGCCTAACAAATTTGTAAAGACTTGCTCCAAAAGATTTACTTAAGTAAACTACATTTACTCAGTAAAAAATAACAATTAGAATTGGTCAATACATTAGCAAGAAGTTCCTATTATTTTTAGTAATTATCTGTAACATACTGGAGAAACTACTTTTTCTTTTGCTTGAAAACATCACTATCCCATAACATAACACAATCCTTTTTTTCCCTAAAGATTTTATTTTTAAGTAATCTCTACACCCAACGTGGGGCTCAAACTCACAACCCCGAGATCAAGAGTCACACGCTCTACCAACTGAGCTAGCAAGGCACCCCAATTCCTTCCATTTTTAGGTAATAGTTCTTAAAAAGCTTTAAAATAGGGCACATGGGTGGCTTGGTCGGTTGAGCGTCTGGCTTCTGCTCAGGTCATGATCTTGCGGTCTGTGAGTTCAAGCCCTGCATCGGGCTCTGTGCTGACAGCTCAGAGCCTGGAGCCTGCTTCAGATTCTGTGTCCCCCTCTCTCTCTGCCCCTCCTCCACTCATGCTCTGTCTCTCTCTGTCTCTCTCTGTCTCAGAAATAAACATTAAAAAAAAAAAAAAGGCTTTAAAATAACACTAACCTGTCATTCTTTTCACCCAATAAAGCAAAAATTTTCTATCAGACCTCAATTTAAGTCTTAGCTCTGCCATGTAGCTACAAAACTGTAAAATCCCCAAAATATTAATCATTTCATAAGGGTAAATGAGATACCACTTGTAAAACATAATAGTATCTTAAAAAAACAGCATATGCTCAGAAAGGTTTTGAAGGAAAAAAAAATTTTGTTCTGCCATTTTTTACAGATATAATTGACATATAACTCTGTATTAGTTTAAGATGCACAATACAATGATTTGAGACATGTATATAGTGAAATGACTTCCATAGTAAGTTTAATTAATATCCATCACTTCACATGGTTATAAATTATTTTTTTCTTGTGATGAAAACTTTTAAGATCTACTTGCTCCCTTCACAGCTTTCACATATACAATATGGTGTGGTTAACACTAGTCACAATGTTATCCATCATATCCCTGGAACTTATCTTACACACAGAAGTTTGCACCTTTTGACCACCTTCATCCATTTTCCATCAACTCCTACACCTACTGGTTTAAGGTTTGCTACTGAAAAGTCACTTAAACTCCAAATATCAGAAATGGTTGTGACTTAAGTTTTCCCTGACTGCTTTATTTTTTAAAGTTTATTTATTTATTTTGACAGAAAGTATGAGGGAGAGAGGAATAGAAAGAAAGGGAAAGAGAGAATCCCCAGCAGGCTCCACAATGTCAGCACAGAGCCTGACACAGGGCTTGAGATCATGACCTGAGCCCCAAATCAAGAGTCAGACACTTAACCAAATGAGCCACCCAGGCACGTCCCCAACTGCTTTTATTTTGATTTGTTTTATTCAGTTTTTTACCTTTAGTTTATAAATTGCAGGACTTCCTGGGAAAAGTTTAGCTGCTCTTTCAACCCAATATTTTGCTCTTCCATCAGTAACATCATTTTTACAAAGCAATTCTGCAATCTTCAACACAAGATCTTTTTGTGTTGGGTTTAATTCCACTGAACGCTGATATCAGAAAAGAAATAATAAAATTAGTACGATTCCTAAGGTACCTACACTCACCTATAAAAGCTAAAAATTTATTATTGTCCACACTAAAAACTCTTCTAAATGACAATGTGTTATTTAAAAATTGTTAAAATTAAAGTGCCTTGGAATTTTTTTGCAGATGAATTAAATAAAAATTATGTTTTTATTAGGTAAATATCAAAAAAAAAAAAGAAAGAAAACCACTTACAAGAACAGCATTTCTGGCCATGTTAGAATTTATAGGTGTTAATCTTTTACAAGTGCTAACTTCTTAATGATTAAATTACAGTGTACATTGGGCCAAATAATTTAAAATCTGTTCTAATCTGTATTGCTTAATAGTACTATGATACCAACGCTTATTTTCATGGCATCCATAAAATATATTTGAATTTATTATATAAACTACGCTGGGCATATGTGTGGTGGTGCAAAGGCTATATTTTAATCTTAACAGTTTACCTTATAACATTCGACAGCCTTGTCTATATTTTCCTCAACTTCATAAAGAAGACCAAGAAATCTGTGAGCTTTGGGATCCCTTTCTTGCACATTAATATATGTAGATATATACCTGTATAAAAATAACAATATAAAAATAAATAATCTTTAAATTTTCACATTCAGAACTCTATGTAAATACTAACCAAAGAGAACATCTTAAACCAAAGCAACCACTAAACTAATTGACATTGTTATTCTAATTATTGCCTACCACTATTTATTTACAGTAGAATATGCAGACAACTCAAAAGTATCCATAAGAATAAACACAAACATACTTACAAAAGTGACAATAAATTCATTCTACCATTAAATACTATATTTACTAAATGTTTTTTCTAATGCTACTCACACATAAGAAATGAATGCATAAATTGCTTTTTCTTCCTGATATTTTGGTAAAGCACTTAAAGGGTTTTACATAGGAAGCAGAAAACAATTATAGTAAATATTTTTAAAGTATCATAATGCAAAATACTAAGAGTAACAACTTTCCAAATAACAACCAAGAGAATGCATTTACCTTTTTTTTTTTTTTTTTTTTTTTTTTAAGTAATCTCTACACCCAATGTGGGGCTCGAACTCACGACCCAAAGATCAAGAGTTGCATGCTCTACTGAGTGAGCCAGCCAGGGTGCCCCAAGAATGTACTATTCACCTTCTAAATAAAAATATAATATCTAACAGTACTGTTCCCATCTAAAATAGAACAGAGGAAAAATTACTAAATAAACTAGTAAATGTAGGTAATTTCCATTTCTTACATCAGGTAACAGCTAAAAAATAAGTTAAACATCTTCAAGGCTCAGTGAGTATTACCTAAGAGAAGTTAGACCAAAGACCAAATCTGAAGGAAAAAGTGTCATATTAATAAGGAACAGTGTTGACAGCCCCACTGCTGTTAAATAAAGGTGTTACCATTTTCCTTACTTAATAGCATTTCCATCTTCCCATTAATGCTTTAACCTGCCTGCCTTCCCTTCTAATTTCCTGCCTTAAGCCACTCCCAATCGATCACCAACCTTCTTTGCCTTACAGATGAGACAAAGCCTCAGAGTGTTACCTACTGAGTCAATTAAAGATCTTTTATAGAAGCTATTCATTCTCCTGCCCAGAAATCACAGTTTAATTTTATATTCATTGGTAATTTTCAAACTGATTAAAGTAATAGGTATCTAACCAGAAAGAAATTAAAAATAAACACGGTTCTCTTTATTCCTTAGAAGTGTTTTAAGCCTAATGATTTCTTGTCCTGAGTATAAACAAGCAGCGGGCATGCAGAAAATACTCATTCTAGGCTCAATCTCCATGGAATTGAGGCTAGTTCTTTATAACAGTCTGAAGTGATCGAATACTTTATTTCCAGAACATGGAAGAAGAAGAACTGCTAAAACATCATATTTTCAGCCATTTCAAGTAAGAATACAAGGGGAAAAATTGATTTTAGAAAACTAAAGTATGTTTACAGTTTGGTACTTACTTTTTAGCAAGATCGTATTCTTTTACTTCATAGTACAGCTTTGCAAAATAGAATCCCTTCATTGACTTCTAAAAAAAAAAATTAAGAGTTTTTACTTTTCATATTTTGAACTTTGTAAAGTTTTCACAGAACTAAAAATTTGTCCTAATGAGATTAATATTAATATATTTGATTTCTGTTCACCTAAAAGGTAGGAAAAAAACTGCCTGTATAAATGCATATATATTGTAAAAGTCATGACTCCATGTTTTATAATTCTCATCATAAAACAAAAAATAAATTTAAAAAACAGCAAAACAAAAGACGATGTCAGAAATTAAGAATTTATTACCAGCAAGAAACCTGAAAACCATGTAGTGCCACTCTCTCACTTTAAAGATAACTAAACCAACAGAAACCTGTTTTCTTAAGGAAGGTGAGGTATACTAGAAACCTCTCTTCTCTGGTCATATGTAAGCCTTTATGGGGAAAAATAAGCAGGTACTTCCATTCCAGTAAGGCACCGGGGACTCTCTGGTCCAGGTACTATTATCTCTACAGATCACTATTTTACCCTCAAGAAATTAAAAAGGCAGAAATAAAAGTTGAATTCTTCCAGTAATAAGCCAAGTCCACATGCTGGCTCTTTTATTCCCAAGTTTAAAATGCTGGGACACACCAGATAATGTTGTACACACATGATAAAAGAGTACACAGCCATCAAACACCTAATCTTTGAAAACTATACAAGGACACAGGAAAAAAAAAATCAATATATTAAGTGAAGAAGTCTACTACAAAGCAGTATGTTTTCATTTATTCTTTTTATTCTAAAAAATGCAGATTTAGGATTTGTTCGCTATGCCTACTATTATTCACCAGGCACTGTTCCAGGCACTGGGGAACCAGTAGTACACAAAAACATCAGTCTTCACGAAGCCTGCATTTTAGGAGTGGTGACAAGCAAACTGTTATCTATACAGGAGGAAAACAGAGTGCTATTTTGTACTATTTCATCTATTATTTATAGTATGTCACATTTTAAACAAAGCTAAAACCAGTATTCATCTCACAAATCACAGAATCCTAACTAACATTGTGCCCATTTAGTTGTTTCTTCTTTCCTAGTTGGTAACGGTGCTGGGGCACAAATAGATTCTATAGATTTTATAGATAAAAAATTCTATAGAATTTATAGATTCTATAAAGTAAGAGAGAGACAGAATTGTCAGAAAAGGTCTCATCAAGATATTTGATCAGATACCTGAAGTGATGTGGTTATCTAGGGCAGACTAGGCAGCACCTCGATTACAATAATTTAATCCCCACTGTTTACTATGTTTCAACTTTTCCTTTTCAATGAAACCTACAGAAAATACTCTTAAATCACATTCATCTTCTTAAATTACTCTTCTCATGACTTCAAAGATACCAGGCTCTCTAGTTTGACTTCTACCTTAGTAGCACTCCTTCTCAGGCTCTTCCTCACAGACTTCCCCTAGTCCTAAACCCTCTACCCTTTCAGGAGATCTCATCAGCAACATATACTGAATCTCACCTATGACCACTGATATGTTGACTATAAAATATAGACCTTTGGCTCTCATTTTTCCTGAGCTCTAAACTTATGTGCAAAATATAAAATATCATCACCAAAACCTGTCAGTTCTATGTTATCTCAATCTACTAGTTTTTCTTTCTTTTTTTTTTTAATTTGAGAGAGAAAGAACAAGGGGGGGTGGGGGGAGAAGGACAGAAGGAGACAGAATTCCAAGCAGGCTCCACACTCAGCACAGAGCCTAACATGGGGCTCAATCCCACAACCCTGGGATCATGACCTGAGCCGAAATCAAGAGTCAGATGGTCAACCATCTAAGCCGCCCAGGCGCCCCTCAATCCATCCATTTTTCTACAGCTCTGTTGCTACCACCGAAGTCTAAGCCTGCTATGATCTCTCTCTAGGACTTCTAAAGCTAATTCGTTCCTGCTTCCTTGTATATATTTTTCCTCCCATCTAATTCATTCACCAAAGGGGTATAATTTCAAACATAAGACAATTCATGTTATGCCTTTGCTTAAAACTTAAAATTCTGCCATGGCTTCCAATTATACTTTGAAAATGCCCAAATCTCTCACCAAAGACTAGCATGATATGGCCCCTATCCAGCTCTTTACTTCAACTTTACTTCATCTGGCCTTTGCATACTATAGTTTAATTTTAGCCAATGACTAAAACCAGAATGCATCTCTCTAACGGGGGCAGCCCTGAGGAATGTTTTAAACAATCTGGCCAACAGCAGGCATTAATGTGATATGATTTCCATCCAGTGTTTTCAATGTCATAGAAATTCAATGAATGTATGTAAATGAAAAAGAAACTATTAATTCCCTTAAAGTAGACCAATGCCTCATCATCTAAATAAACACACACATGAATGAACAAACAAGATTCTCACTATCCTAATTAAACCACAACTAAGGGGAAATAAGTTTCAGAGAATCACCTGACCCTCCAAAAAAACAAAAACAAAAAAAATCACTCTATTGGGCATGACTCTAGTCTGGCACAGTGAAACAACGAGAAGTGTAGAATAAGAGGGAGGCCACCTGTGCCACTCACCTCCCTCTCACCTCCCCTGTACACAATGGGGAAGCAGGGCTGGGTCCAGTATATCTGTCAAAAACATAACACAGGTATCCTTAGCTGAGTAAAGAGAGCAAACTCCAGTGAAGCAAAAGGGGGAAAAAAAGAAAAAAAAAAAAAAATCTACATTTTCAGTAGGAATACAGACCCAGAAAGTGGGGTCTCTGAATCCTTCTGATCTTTTTAAGTTTTGAGGAGATGCTGGAAAAGTTACCATACTAACTTTGGGCAGCCAAACCCTCAGAAATCTCACTGTTTGGTCCCTGATATCACTTCTTCCTATCTTTGTGAAGCAGAAGTCACCTATCACTGTATTGTTCACTCACTAAGAGAACTAGGTTTATTGAGATCTTCACCCAACACGAGCTGAGTTTAGACCTTAATGAGACAAACTGATTTGACTCTGATGATAATGGGTTGTTTATATAATAATCTGCTCAGTACAAAGAGGAGCCACAGTTCAGACATCAACTGCCTGCATGAGCTTACCAGATGAGCAACTAAGACATATACACTTAAACACTTACAGAATCCCATCTAGGCAGGACAACACAGCAGCACAGTTGTGGTTCAGACAATTCTGGACAGCACTCTCCCACTGTCTTCCCTGACTGAAGTACACCTTCTTCATTATTTCTCACAAAATCCTGTTTATTTCCTTCACTGAATTCATACAGGTCATAATTATTTTTGTTATTATGGGTGTCTATCCCTCAAAACTGTAAGGCTCCACTAAGGTAAGGCCCCTGTGGCTTGTCCACCACCATGGAACCAAGAATATTAACTGGCAGGTGTCACATATTCACTATTTACTGAAATACACATAAATTTGTGTACCCGATTATTTCCTAATAAATTCCTAAAAACTAAATAACTAGTTCAAAGAATATAAATATTTGAACCGTTTGCTATACTGCCAATTTTCCCTAAAGCGTCTACCTATTTACTTCCCTACTCAGTATTTGAAAGCCTAAGTCAGAGTGCATATTCTTCAAAATTAATTTTTCCCATTTCTTCACTCATCACTAATTTGGTAAGTAGAAGAGGTATGACTAAGTCAACCTGGTATTTCTCTGATTAAGAAGATCAGTTTCTAATATTCACACTGAAATATTTATAGTATCAGTTCGCCGCTAACATACTTTAGCCATTCTCAACTTTGAAAGGACAGAGAAAAGATTATCTCACTAATTTTTAAAGAGTTCTTAAAACCCTTAATGGTTCTTAAACCATACTGACATTTGAGGGCTTTTTACAAAGCTTTCCCAGGTTGCCACCTTTAATTCAGTGTTTAATGTGTTTGTGAAATAAAGCTTCAACTTGTATGCAGTAAAAACTATCTTTGCTGTTCATTTTTTTCAAATTATATGGTAAAAGGATCTTTCTCATATGAGATTAATACTCATCTATATTTTCTTTCAGTTTCTCTAAAATTACTTTTAAGTCTAAAACTTAATTTGGTCAATAATACAGGCTAAAGCCCAATTTTTTTAAATAAGTTATTAAACCAAAAAAATTCATTAAGTAAGTGGCAACTGTTCAAGTAACATCTACTAAATGATCCATATTATCCATATTTTCTCTACTTCTTTCGAATGTCATTTAGCAATGCCACATAAGTCTTCTGTTATAGCACCTTAACTTAATAAAACCCCTTTCCCAGGACTCCTGGGTGACTCGTCAGTTGAGCATCCAACTTCAGCTCAGGTCATGATCTCACATTTCATGAGTTCGAGCCCAATATTGGGCTCACTGTTGTCAGCACAGAGGCCGGTTCAGATCCCCTGTCTCCCAATCTCTCTGCCCCTTCCCTGCTTGAGCTCTCTCAAACTAATTAATTAACTAATTAAACATCGCTCACAAATGGGGGAGGGGCAGAGAGAGACAGAATCTGAAAGAGGATCCAAGCTCTGAGCTGTTAGCACAGAGCCCGATGTATGGCTCAAACTCACAAACTGCAAGATCATGACCTGAGCCAAAGTCAAATGCTTAACACCCAGGTGAGGCCCCCAAGCAGTTTTTTCAACTCATAAAAATATATATACAAATTTTCTATTTGGATATCACACTCTTTCTTCTCTTAAGGAACCAATACTGCTAAATCATTTTCTTTTTTTCTTCTTAATGTTTATTTCGGGGGGGCAGGGAGGAGGGAAGAGAGAGAGAAAGAGAATTTGAGCAGGGGAGGGGCAGGGAGAAAAGGAGACAGAGAATCCAAAGTAGGCTCCGCGCTATCAGCTGTCAGCACAAAGACAGACGTGGGGCTTGAATCCACCCACCGTGAGATCATGATCTGAGCTGAAGTTGGTCACTCAACCAACTGAGCCACTCCGGTGTCCCAAAATCATTTTCAAAGAGCCTAACAAAGTGAGGGAAGAAACAGGGCAATGACAGAACATGGATGTGGACAGTTATTAGGACAAAGAACATGAATGTGTTTTTCATGCTAAGGAAAAACTGCCAGTTGAGAATTTGAATGAAAAAGGAGAAATCAGGGCTCAGAAAGCTGAAAGGGATGAGAACAAAAAAAAAAAGGCATCAGGGAGGAACGCTGAAGAGGAAATATACAGAGACTCATAAATATGGAGAACAAACTGAGGGTTAGTGGAAGGGTTGTGGGGGGGATGGGCTAAATAGGTAAGGGGAACTAAGGCATCTACTCCTGAAATCATTGTTGCACTATATGCTAACTAATTTGGATGTAAATTTTAAAAAATAAAAAATAAAATTAAAAAAAAAAAAGAGGAAATATATGGATAACAGAATAATGACTAGGGCCTGGTGGTTCACTGCCAGTAGTCTCAGTTTACCAAAGAGGCAAGGTAGTTTGATGAGTAAAACTTGTGAAGAATTTGAGGTGGACAGTGAAGTTCTAATACAGTGACTGAAAGGAAGAAGATAAGGTGGTGATCAAGGACAGGTAAATGGCCCAGAAATAAACACTCACATGTATACATAATCTCTAACAAGGTTGTCAACATCATTCAATGGAGAAAAGACAGTCTTTAACAAATGGTGCTGGGAAAACTGGGCATCCACATGCAAAGGAGTAAAGCTGGACCATTATTTTATACCATGTGCAAAAATTAACTCAAAATGAATTAAAGACCTAAAACTAAGATTCAAAACTATAAAATTCCTGGAAGAAAACACAGGGGAAAAGCTGTATGACATATGATTGGGCAATGGATTTCTTGGAATTGACACCAAAAGCATGGGAAACAAAGTAAAAATAGACCAAAAGGACTACATCAAACTTAAAAATGTTTGTGCATCAAAGGACACAATTAACAGGATAAAAAGTCAACCTATAGAATGGGAGAAAATATTTGCAAACCATACAGTTGATAAAAGAGTAATATGTAGGATAGATTTTAAAACCCCCCTACAACTCAATAACACAAAATCAAATAACCCAACTAGAAAATGAGCAAAAGACTTTATACCAGACATTTCTCTAAAAATGATATATGAATGGCCTAATCATCAGGGAAATGGAAATCAAAGTCACCATGGGATAGTACTTCATAACCATTAGGATGACTACTATCCAAAAAGAAAAAAAATGAAAATAACAACTGTTGATAATAATATGGAAAAGATGGAACCCATGTTCATTGTTAATGGAAATGCAAAACAGTGCAACCATTATGGAAACAGTATGGTGATTCCTCATAAAACTAAAATAAAAACTATCATATGATCCAGCAATCCAACTTCTGGGTATATAACCAAAAGAACTGAAAGCAAGGTATTGAAAAAAATATCTGCAGGGGCAACTGGGTAGCTCACGGTTTGTGAGCTCAGGCCCTGCATCTGGTGAGCCCTGCTCCTAGCTCCACACTCTTTCCTTCTCTCTGCACCTCATGGGATTATCTCTCTCTCCTCTGCCCCTCACTCACTCACACTCTCTAAATAAATAAATGAATGAAAGAATAAATAAGAAAAAAAAGAAAAAATATCTGCATACTCATATTCATAACAGCACTATGCATAACAGCCAAGGGTTAATATAAGCAACCTTTGTCCTTCAAGGGATGAATGAATAAATAAAATGTAATATGCACAATACAAACAACAGAATGTTATTTAGCCTTAAAAAGGAAGGAAATTGTATCACAAGGTACATCATTGGTGAACCTTGATATTATACTAAGTAAACCAGTCAAAAAAACAAATACTGTATAAACTCACTTATATGAAGTAACCAAAGTAATACATTCATAGAAACAAAGTCAAATGGTCTCCAAAGGCTAGAAGAAGGGAAAAATGGTGAGTTGTGCAACGGGTGGAAAGCTTCAGTTTTGCAAGATGGAAATATTCTGCAGCTCTGATGCGTAACAATGTGCACTAACACTAATAAACTGCACACTTAAAAATGGTTAAGATGTAAACTTTATGTGGTTTTTTTTTTTTTATAATTTATAAGCCCTAGGGAAAGGGACAGGTAAATGGACTGTGGAATGCTGGAGACTCAGCTGAAGTTGGAAATCTCAGATTATTTACAGTGGCACCAATTTAGAAATGCAAAGATAAAACAAATTACTCAAAAGAGTTTCAGAAACAGTATTTTAGTTTTTATAACCCAAAAGCTAATAGGGAGAGATTAACCAGACAAAAGAATAACTATTTAAATCAATTATATCATCTTATATAGTCCTATCACAATTGAAAAAAAGAAGGACAAATCCTTTAAAATTGACTCCAGACATCCAGTTTCCAGTCTGGTATATAAGAACTTAGAAGTAGCCACACTGCCCAAACAACAAGTAAGAAGCTGAACTAAAAAAACCAAAAAACAAAAAACACAGCTCTTTTTAGATCTATAATAAAAGAAGTTAGGTCACTAACTACCTTCCAAACTCGGAGATAAATACAGAGAATCAAACCTCACCACAGCAGAAATCCCCACAGGAACCAAAATCAACCAATATCAAGGTAGGAAAACCTAAACTGTAATAGACAATTGTTGGAAACTCAGTGTGGGCAAGTTTGAGAGATAAAAACTCCATCACATTACTTAAGTTCTACCAACTACATCGTGTCCAGCTGTAAGGAAAAAAAAAAAAAAAATGACAAGACATACTAAAAGGCAAAACAAACAAACAAAAAAGTTTAAAGATAAAGCAAGCATCAGAACCAGACTCAGATATGCAACAGATACTGGAATTATATCAGACTGAAAATTAAAGTAACTATGACTAATACGCTAAAGATCCCAAAGGATAAAGTAAAACAAATGAGCAATGTAAGCAGAGAGATAAAAATTCTAAAGCACTAAAAAGAAATTCTAGAGAAAAAAAATAGAAATGAAGAAAGCCTTTGATGGCTGAAGTAAGAATCTCCAAGCTTGAGGATATCTCAAAAAAAAAAAAAAAAAAAAAAAAAAAAAATCTACAAAGTGAAAAGCAAAGAGGAAAAAAATAAGGAAAAATAAAATAATATCCAAGAATTATGGAACAACAAAAGGAAGAACATCCATGAAAGAGGACTACAATAAAAGAGAAGAGATGAAGGAATAGGAGAAATATCTGAAACAATAATTACTGAGAATTTCCCCCAATTTAATGTTACACAAAATCCCACAAATCCAGGAAGCTCAGATCCAGGATGCTCAAGGAACATCAAGCAGAATAAATGCCAATAATACTAATTCACCTACATATATCATATTCAAACAACTGAAAATAAAAGACAAATGACATATAAGCTAAAGAAAACAGACCTCACCTATAACAGAAGCAAAGGTAAGAAATTAACTTCTCAAAAATTACACAAGCAAGAAAAGAGTGGAATGAAATATTTAAAGTTGAGAGAAAAAAACAACAAACCTAGAGTGCAGTACTCCATGAAATTATCCTTCGGTAAGAAATATTTTTTTTTCTCACACAAACAAAACTGAAGGAGTTACCAGTAGAGTAAATCTTAAGTTCTCATCACAAGAAAAAAAATTTCTGTGGTGACAGATGCTAACTACACTTACTGTGGTGACCATTTCACAATATATATGAATACTGATTATGTTGTATGCCTGAAATTAATATATTTTATGTCATTTAAACCTCACTAAATACATAAATCGGTAAAAATACATGGTTAGAAAAAGATATACCAATCTAACACTAATCAAAAGCAAACAAGCAAGAGTAGCTACATTGATTAAAAAAAAAAAAACACTTCAGAGCAAACAAAGTGATCTGGGATCAAGAGGAGCATTTTGATAAAGTGGTCAATTCTTCTCCTAGGAGACATAGAAGTTCTTAACGTGGTATGTATGCACTTACACACAGTACATGTAAGGTAAAAAACAAAACACTATATGTGTGTATATATATATTAAAGATATATATATATGTGGAATATATATATATGGAATATATATATATGGAATATATATATATATATATTATATATATATGGAAAATATATATATATGGAAACTTCTAGTTCCCTCTATCAGCAATAGACCCAGCAGGCAGAAAACCAGTAAGGACATAATTGAACTAAACAGTATCATCTATCAACTGGACATAATTGACATCTATGGACTACTTCATCTAACAACAAATATACATTCTTCTCAAGCTCACATCAAACATTCACCAAAATATACATTATGGGCCATGAAACACACCTTAACAAATTTAAAAGAACAGAAATCCTATAATGTATGATTTCAAACCACAATCGAGTAAAAGAAAGGTAGCTAAATAATTCCATATTTAGAAATTAAGCAACAAACTACTAAATTATCCATGGCTAGAAGATGTCTCAAGACAAATTTTTAAGTAGTCTGAACTAAAAAAAGAAACATACTTATCAAAATTTGTGGGATACAGCAAAAGCACTGTTTACAGAGAATTTTTTTTTTCACACTGTACAGTCCCCTTCAGTGCTCACAGCCCACCAGTGAGGAGGCTGGGCAATGGTTCAGGGCTGCACACTCCTCTGGCATGGGTACACTATGAAAGGCCCACAGAGAAGGGTCTGCCATCATTCCATCACCATGCACTAGAAAGAAATTTACAGCAACAAATACCCATATTAGAAAAAAATGTAAAATCAATTATCTAAGCCTCCACCTTAGGAAACTATAAAAAGAACAAATCAAATCCAAAATAGGCAGAAAGAAAATAAAAATTAAAGAATAACATGAAACACAGTAAGAAACAGATAAAATCAACAAAACCAAGGGCTGATTCTTTGAAAATACCAATAAAATCAATAAACATACAGTCAGGGTAATTTAAGAAAAAAGACAAAGGATGGAAATCACTAATACCAGAAATAAAAAAAGGGATCACTACAGACCCCATGACTAAAAAGAGAATAAAGGGCACCTATGTGGCTCAGTTGGTTAAGGGTCAAACTTCAGCTCAGGTCATGATCTTGTGGTTCATGAGTTCAAGCCTTCCATCAGGCTCTCCACTGACCAGGCAGAGCCTGCTTGGGATTCTCCCTCTGCCCCTCTCCCACTTGCACTCGCACTCACACGTGCTCTCTCTCTCTCTCTCTCTCTCTCACTCAAAATACTTTAAAAGCAAAAAATATTTTTTAAAGATAACACTATTAATAATTCAATGCCCATAAATTTGGTAACCTACATGAAATGCACCAATTCCTTAAGACATAATCTGTCAAAACTCACACAAGAAATAGATCTATATCTATTAAATAAATAGAATAAATAATAACCTTCCAAAACAGAAAGCACCAAATTCATTAGTGAATTCTATCACACATTTAGTAAGAAAGAATTTCTGGGGAAAAAATAGAAGAAGAAAGAAAGAAAGAAATTCTGGGGCACCTGAGTGGCTCAGTCAGTTAAGCATCCAACTTCGGCTCAGGTATGATCTTGCAGTTCGTGAATTCCAGCCCCGTGCTGACAGCTCAGAGCCTGGAGCCTGCTTCAGATCGTGTGTGTGTGTGTGTGTGTGTGTGTGTGTGTGTGTGTGTGTGTGTGTGTGTGTGTGTGTGTGTGTGTGTGTCTGCCCCTCCCCCGCTCATTCTCTCTCTCTCTCTCTCTCTCTCTCTCAAAAATAAATCAAACTTTAAAAAAATTTAAAAAAAAATAAGACAGAAATTCTATCAATTCTCTACAATCTTTCAGAGGATAAAACAAATAACTTTTAACTCATCCTTTGAGACCAGTATTACCTTAATACCAAAACCAGACAAAAACATTACAACAAAACTACAGACCAGCATCATTCACAAACATAGCTGCAAAAATCCTCAAAAAAAATTTTTAAAAACCAGCAAATTAAATCCAACAATGTATAAAAAGATTAATACACCATGACCAAGTGGGATTTATCTCAGGTATGTAAGGCTGGTTCAGCTTTCAAAAATCAATTGATGTATAATGTAATCCATCACATTAACAAACAAAAAGAAAGGAAAAAAAATATCTTAATCATGTCAATACATGTAGCAAACCATTTGACAAAATCCAACACCCGTTCATAAAAAAACAAAAACATTCTCAAAACCAGAAACAGAGGTAAACTTCCTCAACTTAATAAAGAGTAGCTACAAAAACTAACATCAAACTTTATTTATTTTTTTTTACTTTAAAATTTTTGTCAGGCACCTGGGTGACTCAATCAGTTAAGTGACCGAGTTCAGCTCAGGTCATGATCCTATGGTTCATGAGTTCAAGCCTCACATCAAGCTGTCAGCAGAGCCAGCTTTGGATCCTCTGTCCCCTTCTCTCTCTGCCCCTCCCCTGCCTGTGCACTTGCGTGCTCTCTCTCTCTCTCAAAAATAAACAAAACATTTAATTTTCATTAGTTAACATACAGTGCAATATTGGTTTCAATCTCTGATTGATTTATTTCGCTTAGCATATATTTTGGTTCCATCCACATCATTTTAAAGGCAAGATTTCATTCTTTGTGATGGCTGAGTAATACTCCATTGTTTGTGTGTGTGTGTGTCTGTCTGTATATCTGTATGTATATATATACATATATGTATATGTATGTATATATATATATGTATGTATCTGTATATATATATATACAGATATACAGATGTATGTATATACATGTATATATATGTATATATCTGTATATACATACATCTGTATATATATGTATATATATACATACAGATATACAGACAGACACACACACACACACACACACCAATTTTTTAAATGTTTTTTTAATCTTTATTTTTGAGAAAGAGCATTAACAGTGCAAGCGGAAGAGGAACAGAGACAGAGGGAGACACAGAATCTGAAGCAGGCTCTAGGCTCTGAGCTGTCAGCACAGAGTCCAACACGGCCTCAAACTCACAAACTGCGAGATCATGACCTGCCCTATAGGAGTCAGATGCTTAACCGACTGAGCCACCCAAGCGCCATATACTAATCTTCTTTATCCTTTCATCAGTCAATGAACATTTGGGCTCTCTCCAAATTTGGCTATCGTTGACAATGCTGCTATAAACACTGGGGTGCATGGATCCCTTTAAAATTCGTATTTTTGTATCCTTTTGGTAAATACCTAATAGAGCAATTGCTGGATCATGGGATAGTTCTATTTTTTGTTTTTTGAAGAACCTCCATACTGTTCTCCTGAGAGGCTGCACCAGTTTGCAAAACAACTAACATCATACTTAATGGTAAGGAAGTCAAAGTTTTCTAAGATCAGGAACAAGGAAAGGATGCCCCTGCTCCTTTACATCATCATACTGGTAGTCCTAGCTGATACAGTAAGAAAAGGAAATAAAAGATACACAAGTTGGTAAGGAAGAAATAAAACTACTGTATCTTTGTAGACAACATGACTGTCCACGTAGAAAATCCAGAAGAGCTGATTAAAAAAATCCTGGAAATAATAAGCAAGTTCGAAGGATACAACAGTAATATAAAAAAGGCAATCGCGGGGCGCCTGGGTGGCGCAGTCGGTTAAGCGTCCGACTTCAGCCAGGTCACGATCTCGCGGTCCGTGAGTTCGAGCCCCGCGTCAGGCTCTGGGCTGATGGCTCGGAGCCTGGAGCCTGTTTCCGATTCTGTGTCTCCCTCTCTCTCTGCCCCTCCCCTGTTCATGCTCTGTCTCTCTCTGTCCCAAAAATAAAATAAAAAACGTTGAAAAAAAAAATTAAAAAAAAAAAAAAAAAAAAAAAAGGCAATCGCTTCCCTATATACCAGCAATGAACAAGCAGAATTTGAAGATTTATATTAGCACCCCCAAAAATGAAATACAGTTCATCCTTGAACAATGCAGGAGTTGGGGTGCCAACCTTCTGTTCAGTTGAAAATCCACATATAACTTTTGACTCCCCCAAAATTTTACTAATAACCCACTATTGACTAAAAGCCTTACCAATAACATAAACAGGAGATTAATACATATTTTGCATGTGACATCATGTCGTATTCTTATAATAAAACCAAAGAACAAACATTAAGAAAATCATAAAGAAGAAAAAAAAAGAAAACCATAGAAGAAAATACATTTACAATACTATACCTCATTTATTAAAAAAAATTCACATATAAATGGACACGTGCAGTTCAAACCATGTTGTTCATTGGCCAACTGTAGTTATATATCTAACAGAACAGGTGTAAGATCTACTAAGAGTAACTACAAAACTCTGATGAATGAAATCAAAGAACTAAATAAATGGAGATGTCCCATGTTCACGGGAAGATTTGATCTTGACAAGATGTCAGTTTTTCCCAACTTCGTTATAGATTCAAAGCAATCCCAATCAAAATCCCAGTGAGTTATTTTGTGGATATCAACAAAGTGATCCTAAAGTTTATATACAGAGGCAGAAAACCCAGAGTAGCCAACACAACACTGAAGAAGAAAAAAGCTGGAAGAACAGACACTACCTGACTTCAATACTTACATAAAGCTAGAGTAATCAAGACAATGTGGTATTAGGTGATCCCTTCTCAAGTACTGACAAGATGGCAGAAGTGGAGCAAAAGAAGACCACCTTCCACAAATTCACCTACCGTGGCATGGACCTCAACCAGCTGCTGGATATGTCCAAAAGCAGTTGATGCAGCTGTACAGCACCTAGCAGCAGTGGAGGCTGAATTGGGGTTTGCGGGGGAACAGCACTCACTGGTGACACAGAGTCAACTGAGGTCTGACAAAGGAGCAAATGAAATATAATGGAGAAAATAAAGGGTTTGTGAACAACTGACATCCACATGCAAAAAACAAAAACAAAAAAATCTAGACACAGACCTTATACCCTTCACAAAATTTAACTCAAAATGGATCACAAACCTAATGGAAACATAAAACTATAAAACTTCTAGAAGATAACACCAGAAAATCTAAATTGACCTTAGGTTTGGTGATGACTTTTTAAGATACAACACCAAAGGCACATTCCATGAAAGAATGGATATGCTGTACTTCATCAAAATTAAAAATTTTGTTCTGGAAAAAAAAAGTTTTGTTCTGCAAAATACACTGTCAAGAGAATAAAGACAGGTCACAACTGGGAGGAAATACTTGTAAAAGAAACATTTGAGAAAAGACTATTATCCAATATACAATACTAACAACTGACAATAAGAAAACAAGCCAATTTTGGGAATGCAAGCTGGTGCAGCCACTCTGGAAAATAGTATGGAAGTTCCTCAAAAAACTAAAAATAGAACTACCCTTCCACCCAGCAACTGCACTACGTATCAGAATAGCCAATATCCAGAACACTTACAAACCAAATGCTGGCAAGACTGAGATGCTACAGGAACTCTCATTTATTTCTGGTAGAAATACAAAATGGTACAGACACTGTGGAAGACATTTTGGCAGTTTTTTATAAAACTAAACATATACGTATATATGATCCAGCAACGATGCTCCTTTGTATTTACTCAGAAGAGCTGAGAACTTAAGTGCACCCAAAAACCTGTACAGATGTTTATAGCCAAATCTTCAAAGCAACCAAAATGTTCTTCAGTAGATGAATAGGTAAATAAACTGTGATACATGTAGACAAGAGAATATTATTCAGCACTTTAAAACAAATCAACTTTTAGGGTACCTGGGTGGCTCAGTTGGTTGAGCGTCTGACTCTTGATTTTGGCTTAGGTCATGATCCCAGGGTCGTGGGAACAAACCCACACTGGGCTCCAGATTGAGTGTGGAGCCTGCTTGAGATTCTCTCTCTTACTCTATCCCCCTCCCAGTCTCTTCCTGGCTCACAAACGTGCTGTCTCCAGTAAAATTTTTAAGAATCTTTAAAATAAACGAGTTATCAAGTCATGAAGAGATATACAGACTTAGGTGTGCACTGCTGAATGGAAAGAGCCAATTTGAAAAGGCTACATACTGTAGGATTCCAACCATATGACATTCTGGAAAAGCAAAATTATAGAGACACTAAAAAGACAGTGGTTGCCAGGGAGGAGGGGGAAAGATGGATGAACAGGTAGAGCACAAAGGATCTTTAGGGAAATAAAACTACTCTGTGTGACACAATAATGGTGTATACATATCATTATACATTTGTCAAAACCCACGGATTGTACACCTTGAGTGAACCCTAAGGTAATCTATGGACTTTGGGTGATAATAAGGTGTCACAGTAGGTTTGATTGTAACAAGGACACCCCTCTGTAGGGAATGTTGATAATGAGAGAGGCCAAGCATGCGTGGAGAAAGGGAGTATGTGGAAAATATCTGTACCTTCTGCACAATATTGCTGTGAACATAACTGCCCTAAAACTGTGCAAAAAATTAAAAATTTTTAACTTTAATTCTCAACAAAATACTCTCATCAAAATGAATCCAAAACACATTAAAAGTATTATACACCCAATATATGGCCAACTGAGGTTTATCCCAGGAATGCAAGGAAGGTTCAATATTAGAAAATCAATCAAGAATACATCATTTTGGGGCACCTGGGTGGTTCAGTTGGTTGAGTGACTCTGGACTTTGGCTCAGGTCGTGATCCCAGGGTCATGGGATTGAGCCCCACGTCAGGTTCTATGTGGAGCCTGAAGATTCTCCACCCCCCCACTTTGGATTCTGTGTCTGCCCCTCCCCACCTTGTGCTCTGTCTATATCTCTCAAAAACAAACATTAAAAAAAATTTTTTTTAATAAAGTGAAATGGCAACATACAGAATGGGAGAAAGTATTTGGAAATTATATCCAATATATAATTTCTGCAACTCAACAAGAAAACAAATATTCAATTAAAAGCCCAAGACAAAGAACCTGACAACACATTTCTCTATAAAGAAAATATACAAATGGTCAGTAAGCCAGAAAAAGATGCTCAACATTATTAGTAATCAGGAAAATTCAAATCAAAACCACAATGAAAAACCACATCTATCAGGATGGCTAAAATTTAAAAAGAAAGATATAAAAAAAAGAAAATTACAAGTCTTGTCAAGGATGTGGAGAAACTGGAACCCTCTTACAGGCTGGTGGGGATGTAAAACGGTGAAGCCACTATGGGAAAAAGTTTGGGATTCATCAAAAGTTAAACAGATTATGACCAGCAATTCTATTCCAGGAAATATACCCAAAAGAATTGAAAACAAGGTCACAAATAGATATTCATACACCCATGTACACAGCAGCATTACTGCAAAATTCAAAAGGTAGAAACAACCCAAGTGTAAAACAATCTAGATATGAAAAGACAAATACTGTAAGCTCCCACTTACATGAAATATCAAATACAAGCAAATTCATAAAGAAAGATTTGCAGAGGGGCGCATGGCAGAGGGGCGCATGGAGTGGCTCAGTCGGCTGGGCGTCTGACTTCAACTCAGGTCATGATCTCATGGTTTGTGGGTTCAAGCCCCGCATTGGGCTCTGTGCTGACAGCTCAGAGCCTGGAGCCTGCTTCAGATTCTGTGTCTCCTCTCTCTAGCCCTCCCTAACTTGTGCTCTGTCTCTCAAAAATAAATAAATGTAAAAAAAAATTTTTAAAGAAAGATTAGTGGTAATCAGAAGGTAAGAGGAGAAACCTGACTAGTTACTACTTAATTGTCACTAAGTTTCTACACAAAATTTTTTTTACCAAGTTTCTACCTGAAGTGATAAAAAGTTTCTAGAAATAGTCGTAGTAGTTGAACATTATGAATAGAACTAATACAACTGAACTGTACATTTAAAAGTGATTAAAATGAAGGAGCATCTGGGTGGCTCAGTTGGTTAAGTGTCCAACTTCAGTTCAGGTCATGATCTCACACTTCATGAGTTGGAGCCCCATGTTGTGCTCTGTGCTGACATCTCAGAGCCTGGATCCTGCTTCGGATTCCGTGTCTCCTTCTCTCTGTCCCTTCCCCACTTGCACTGTCTCTCTCTGTCTCTCAAAAAATGAATAAATGTTAAAAAAAATAAAATTTTTTAAAAAGTGGTTAAAATGAAGGCTGGGAAGATGGTGTGGTGGTGAAAGAGGACCCTAACTAAGCCTGCCTCATCCCACAGATAAAACTAGAGAACACGCACATCAGTGTAAGTAACACACAAAATGATCCAAAGACTAGCAGAACAAATTCCACAACTAAAGGTTGAGAAGAGGCCACATGGAATAAGGTAGAAAGGTGAGGAGACCTGGTTTAGGAGCAAAACGGACCATGGCCATCCACGGCTTGCAGGGAGTCAGTAGTGTAGTGAAGGGAAATAGTTTATCACACCAGGGAGCCCTCATGGGGCAGATGAATTGCCATAATAGCTGGCTCTGAAAGAGGGGCCAAGGAATTTAAAAATCAAGACCTAGCTCTGAGAACCTGGTGAGCATTAGGAAGGGGGAGTCCCCACCCTTAAAGTACCACAGCATACAGAGATACAGCATAGAAGCAGCAGTTTGAAAATCATCTGGGGCATATAGGTGAATGAGTTATTTATTCATCTCAGGGCATCCAAATTGGTAATGAAAAAATAAAACTTCCACTACTTGCAGATGACATACTAAACATAGACTCCACCAAAAAACTACTAGAACTGATAAATTCAGTAAAGCCAATATGCAGAAATCTATATGAAGCAGCAAACAGAAATTAAGAAAACAATCCCATTTACAACTGCACCAAAAACAACAAAATGTCTACGAATAAATTTATCCAAAGAGGTGAATACTATAAAACAATGATGAAAGAAACTGAAGATAACACACTCAAAAAATGGAAAGACATTCCACACTCATGGATTGGAAGAACAAATATTAAAATGTCTACTGACCCACAGCAATCTACATATTCAATGCAATCTCTTTCAAAATAGCAACAGCTATTTCCACAACAGCTCTAGCTCTATTTCCACAGAGCTAGAACAATCCTAAAATTTGTATGCAACCACGTAAGATCCCAAGCAGCCAAAACAATTCTTGGACAAGACAAAAAAACTGGATGTATCACAATTCTGGAGTTAAGTTATACTACAAATCTGCAGTAATCAAAACAGTATGGTACTGGCACAAAAACAACACACAGAAGAATAGAATAAAAAACCCAAAAACAAACCCATAATTATATGGTCAATCTCCAACAAAGGAGGAAAGAATAATGCAATGAGAAAGTCTCTTCCACAAATTGTGTTGGGAAAACTAAACAGCTACATGCAAAAGAAAGAAACTGGACCACTTTTTTATACCAAACACACACACACACACACACACACACACACACACACACAACCTCAAAAGGGATCAAGGACCTAAATGTGAGTCCTGAAACCATAAAAATCCTAGAAGAGAGCGCAGGAAGTAACTTCTCTGACATTGGCAATAGAAACCTTTTCCTGAACAGGTCTCCTGAGACAATGGAAATACAAGAAAAAATACACTACTGGGACAACATCAAAATAAAAAGCTCCACAGTGAAGGAAACAATCAACAGAATAAAAGGCAACTACTGAGCAGGAGAAGATATTTGCAAATGACATCCAAAATATAAGAATTTATACAACTCAACACCCAAAAAACTAATAATCCAATTTAAAAATGGACAGAAGACAATGTAGTAACATTTCTCCAAAGACGCCATACAAGATGGTCAACAGACACATGAAAAGATGTCCAATATCACTCATCATCCAGGAAATGCAACTCAAAACTACAATGAGATATCATCTCACCCGTCAGAATGGCATACGCGCACGCGTGCATGCACACACACACACACACACACACACACACAAAAGTTGACAAGGATGTGGAGAGAAAGGAGCCCTCTTGCACAGCTGGTGGGAATGCAATTGTGAAGCCAATCTGGAAAACAGCATGGAGGTTCCTCAAAAAGTTAAAATAGAGCTACCATATGATCCAGTAATAGCAACTATTGGCTATTTACCCAAAAAATACAAAAACACTAATTCAAAGGGATACATGCACCTCTATGTTTATCGCAGCATTCTTTACAAGAGCTAAGTTATGGAAGCAGCCCAAATGTCTATCAATAGTTAAATGGATAAAGATGTGGGTGTGTGTGTGAAGTAACAATGGATTATTACTCAACCATAAAATAAAATGAAATCTTGCCATTCTCAACGACATGGATGGAGCTAGAGTATAATATGCTAAGTGAAATAAGTCAGTCAGAGTAAGACAAATTACCCTATGATTTCACTCAGTGTGGATTTAAAAAACAAAACAAGCAAAGGAAAAAAAGAGAGACAAATCAAGAAACAGACTTTTAACTATAGAGAACAAACTGATGGTTACCAGAGAAGTGAGGCAATGAAATAGCTAATATGGATTAAAAACTTAAACTTATCATGATAAGCACAGAATAATGTATAAAATTGTTGAATCACTATATTGTATACCTGAAACTAATATAACACTCTACGTTAACAATAAATTAAAATAAAACTTTTTTAAAAAGGCATTAAAATGGCAAATATTGTTATATATATTTTACTACAATGTAAAATATCAATAACATAACATACCAAAATTCATCACACTATATACTTTAATAAATGAGTGGACTATATGGCATGGGAATTATATCTCAATAAAGCTGTATAAAATATTTTATTTTATATCAAAATAGTGACATATACTCAGAAAACTATTCCATGACCTTAGTATGACAGTATTGTGTGTACATCCTTAACAGGATATATTTTAAAAGAACTACAATCTTAAACTTCATTCAGTATTAACAAATACCTGAGAAAAACAAGTCAAGGACTGAACTGCAGTTCATCATAAATATTTTTGAAAGCAAAGAATGAATATAGCAGAACTGGGTACACAAGGCCTCTATCCCCCTCCCCAAATTTATAAATTTAAGATAAGAAGTAGTTTATGACAACTTTCTTCCCCTTTTAAAAAATGAAGATTCCCACAAGTTAAATGTCAACATATAATAGAAAAGCCAACTCCACTATTTTGCTTCCAAATATCTCATTAAAGAAGACAACCTTAAGATAACTGAACAGCAATTATTAAAGAATAATCTATAGAACAAACGGCGCCTGGGTGGCTCAGTCGGTTAAGCGTCCGACTTCAGCTCAGGTCATGATCTCACGGTTCATGGGTTCAAGCCCCACGTCAGGCTCTGTGCTGACAGCTCAGAGCCTGGAGCCTGCTTTGGATTCTGTGTCTCCCTCTCTCTCTGTCCCTCCCCCACTCACTCTCTCTCTCTCTCTCTCTCAAAAATAAATAAACATTAAAAAAAATTTTTTAAAGAATAATCTATAGAACCATAAAATTGGGGGAAACATGATAATCTTCTGTCCCCATTCTGTTCATTTTATAAAGGAACTAAAGCCTTAAGGAAGTTAAGTGCCTTGTTTAAGGATACATAGATAGGAAGAAAAGAGCCAACATTATCCATAATTCAGTCAGTCCATGATTCAGGACATCCATGAATCAAGTCCATGATTCAGGACATCCATGAATCAGTCACTACTTCTCTTCATGACATTTTATGCCACTGTAAGCAAATATTTGAATTCATCTAACCTCCTAACTATCAGAACAGATGTAGGGCTGAAAATAAAAACACTGAGACCTGGAGAGATGCCACATTACCCTCATCTTGCACAGACAACTGACTCCCCACTCCTAGGTCCCCAACACCTCCTGGAAAGAGCTTAAGCAAATGGATTTGTTCTCAGTACAAACTAATGGGCTCCAAACTTATGGAGTCCTCTGAAAAGTATGAGGGCAGGGGTTATAGAAGCAGATATGCAAAGTCAAGATACTGAAATGATGTGTTCCCCAAACCCCTTCCTGTGGAAGATAAGGTTAAACACAGAACAAACGTAAGACTCAAGTAAAAGAAAAAAATATGGAGGATCAAACCAGAACCAACTTTCAGTTAACAAAAACATAGATAAGGGGGTAGAAATCAGGGCAGAAATCCTCAAATAACACAATGTCTCAGAACTGAAGGAAATACGTTTTCCAATTGAAAGGAAACTTCCAGGGGCGCCTGGGTGGCTCAGTCAGTTAAGTGTCCAACTTCGGCTTAGGTCATGATCTTACTGTTTGTGGGTTCGAGCCCCACGACGGCTTCTGTGCTGACAGAACTGAGCCTGGAGCCTACTTTGGATTCTGTGTCTCCCTCTCTCTCTACCCCTCCCTCACTCACGGTCTCTCTCTCTCTCTCTCTCTCTCTCTCAAAAATAAACATTTTTTAAAAAATGTTTTAAAAGAAAGGAAACTTCCAGAAAACCTACAAGATATCAATAACAAGAATCACATCAGATTTCTAACAATACAAATGATCAGAAAATGAAGCAATACTTTTAGAATCTGACAAACAAAACTATAAATTAGATAAAAGACTTCTTCAGGCATACAATGTTAAAAAAAAAAAAAAAATTCCCAACCATTCCTTCTCAAAGCAAACATGATTGTGCTACACCAAAATAGAGGAAGAGGACATGAGTTACAAGAAACCAAGAGTTTAATACAGAAAAAAAGTGAAGGGAATTCTAAGGATGATGATAAAGCAAAGTCCCAGGACTAGAACCGTGTAGCAAAGAGAAGCAGAAGTCAGTCCAGACTCCAGGAGTAAGACAAGAGTGCTCCAGAAGCAAGACACTTAAAAAATTTTAAGCTGAGGAGCACCTGGGTGGCTCAGTCAGTTAAGTGTCCAACTTTGGCTCAGGCCATGATCTCACAGTTTATGAGTTGGGAGCCCTGCATTGGGCTCTCTGCTGTCAGCACAGATCCCACTCCAGATCTTCTGTCCCTCTCTTTCTGCCCCTCCCCTGCTCATGCTTTCTCTCTCTCTCTCTCAAAAATAAACACTTAAAAAAAAAATTAAGCTGAAATTGACAGATTATGTGATCTCTTTGATCACACTTGAGAGTTAAACTGAGTTTGGGTAAAGAATTAGTAATACATCATTGATAACTAAACAAACCAAAACATAAAGCAAATATTAACTCCAGGAAAAATAAAACTACATATTAAAGGTGATTCAAATGTAAAAATATGCTATGATATGTACCTTCCCATAACTACATAAACACAAACTATTCATTTAACTAAAAATTACAACAACAGAACTAGAAGAATAAGGAGGAGAAATAAGATCTGTGGACAGAAATCTGGAGGAACAGTGTAGAAAGTGTCTAAAATGTTGAAAAGGAGATGGAGAAATAAAAGTATGTATATATGTTGTTCACAAGTCTGAAGTATAGGTGGTAAGTGGCAGAACAAACAACTAAGAGCCGTCAGGTTGCCTCTGAGCAGTAGGAATTAGGGGTGTGGAATGGGAAGCCAACTGAACAGAAATCTAGGAAAACTAAATAGAAGCCAACTAGAGAAAGAAAAATTAAAGAAACACAAGTGATATTTTCAATAAGGACAAAAGCAGGTGTGAAGGAATAGAAAATGACAAAAGAGGAGACAAACAAATGAAAGCATAATGAAAGCCTGGGAACATAGGACTATGGACCCATCACTGCATTCCAGAAGTTGGACATCACAGAAAGCATAGTCAGTTCACATGTGGTCAGTCTCTACCAAATTACGAGCCAAGTAAATACTAATCTTTCTACTCTTCACAACCAGTCTCTGCCTCCTCCATCTCCCTTCCAAAGCACCCTGTTTTGTCCTTTCAGTTAGACCTAAGTTTATAGAATACCACCACCTGTTATAAAAGTTACTCACTTGCTAATCAAAATCCCACTGAAATCCCCAGGTTCTAAAGTAAATGATTTCTCATGTTTGAAGAAAAACATCTGATTAAAATACTACTCTTTAAATGTAAAACAGAGGTAGCCATAATAACCAGTCCTTCAAATTTTGCCCCGACCCCCTATTTGATGGAAAAGTTAGGTAGTTCAAAGAACATTCTAAATTCTGTCTAGACCAGTGCCTCTCAATCTTTTGGGAGTTAGAATCCTCACTAAAAATCTCATGAAAGCTCTAAACTTGCTTTTTAACAAGTGTATCAGTTTCAGTGGTACAGAAACCCGTAAAAAGTTCTGTTTTAGACTCTGACACCACGTTTGTGTTTAGGACTATGCCAGCAGCTTGAAATTACAGTCTCTATGTAGGTACTGATTTCTCTCTTCTGATGGAACAGGCTACTCCATTACTCCTATAAAAACTAAAACAGACCTACTACCAAAATCCTACAGAGACACCTATTTGACCTTTAACAAGTACCTTAATCTCTCCAGGTTTCAATATCCACTGGATTGTTGGGAACACAGCATATGATAACATATGCCTAGTAAATGATCGAAGAAACAATTATAGCTATTATAATCATGTCGGTCCCTGGATTTTTTTAAAATTTCCTAACACCTCTTTATTTTCATAGGCCCTCGCCGAGAAGAGACCTTGAATGACTGTCCTTACTATGTGCCAAGCATGGCTCTAAAGGTTTAATATGGGTCATCCTATATACTCCTATCAACACCATTACTCCATCTTATTGATGAAGTGCAACTTGCCTATCAACACCATTACTCCATCTTATTGATGAAGCGTAACTTGCCTGAAATCATAGTTTATAAATGGCAATGCTGTGATTCAACTCCCAAGCAAACTGACTCAAGATCTTGTGCACACCACCCACCCTTATCCTTTTTCCCCACCCGCCACATTCAATCACTAAAATTCCAATGAATCCAAAATATATCTGGCATACTATCTTAAAAGAGGAAATATACGCTGAGCATGTCAAAAAGCTTAAAAATTTTAAGCCATAGTAACAATGGCCCGTAAGAAACTCAGAATTCCCAAGACTGCGTTTGTCAAAAAGGCAAATAGGCCTCTTAAGAGCGGTGGGAATGGGAGCGAAGTGTGAAGAGTAGGAGCAGAACCGTTTCATAAACGCACAATGACAGATGCCTCAAAATAGGGGGACTTCCAGTGTCATGTGCGTGGTCAGGGAATTCCAACTGTAGTTGCCCCAGCTCCGGTCCGCTTGATGCTTACGACGGTCGCCCGTCAAAGAAGGAAAAAGCCCACCGGGGAGCTGCGTCAGTCCCCCGCTGGGTTCCATCGACCTCCAAAGCCTGAAAGATGCCGCTTCCACCACAGCGGGTAAGTGTCCGGGACACAAGAAGAAATCCGCCGCATATGGCAGGCGCCTGAACGCGAGAGACGAGGCCGCGCGGGCGCAGCCAAAGAACCCCCGGACGGGATGGGCCCTCGAGCGAAGACCGTCAGGAGCAGGCCAGGAGGAAGAGGAAGAGCAGGCGCCAACGGCAGCCCGCCGCGGACTCCCTCCTCCCCCTCCAGCTCGCGAGCGCCACGCCGCCCACCGGACCGCGCGAGCCGACCGGCGCCTCAACGCGCCAGGGAGCGGCGGCCGCCGGGAGCCATGACGCCGGCGCTGCGCCGTGCCATGGCAGGGCCAGGGCGGAGGCCGCCCGGCTCTCCAGGCCCCGCTCACCTCTCGGGGCGACGGGACAGAGCTCTGCACCGAGGCGATGTACCGCTCCACGTCGGCCTTGCTGCGCCTCATCGCGCCAGCGACCTAACTCCCAAGGCGCGGGAGGCCAGAGCCGAGGCCCACAGCGGTCTCCGTCTCCAGGAGCGAGCGAAGCGCCCGAAAGCCAGTGACGCAGCGTCGTCGCCGACCGAGGAGAGGTTCAGCCCGCGTGCGTGTTGCGACAGCACTGTGCGCCACGCCGACGTCGGCGTCGCTCCCGCCGCGAAGCCGACTGGCTGGCTCCGCCCTAGGCTCCGCGCGGTCCCTCCGAGACCTGGTGGGATTTGGGCTGTCAGAGCGTGGGTAGTGAGATTCCGGAAAGGAGAGTTCAACGCCGCGCTGGTTCCAAGGATTAGTCACTGGATCAGCGAGATAATGTTTTCCCAGATGGGTTCTCAAAACTTTGGGCCGTTTCTTCGTAATCTTCATTACGCGATGCCGTGGAAAGAAAAAGCATTTTCAGCCCATTTTGGTGAGCGGGTAAATTGAAAAAACCTTTCTGGAGGCTGTTGGTTAAATAGATTATGTCGGACACGTGTGAATACGAAGCAATACATGTTAAAAATCCCTGTTTTTTAAAAAAAAAACATGTTATATGAGAAAATTTAAAGTGCATAATTAAAAGATAGGCCATAAATACAGTTTTTAGACTATTATAATGGAATAATTTGAATAGCCCCACAGATTTATATATATTTCAATAGCAGAGCCGTATATACCCAAATATTTACACTAGTCATGTCAGGATGAGTCTTCTGTATTTTCCAAATCTTCAAAAATGTTTACTTCCACCACCACGCTCCCCCTCCCCCACGACCCTGAGACTGCTTTTATTGCATGGCTTTCTCAGAACGGGAATAAATCAACTTCTTAAGTCAAATATTCTGACAATGATACTCCTCAACTTATATACAGGTCTGGAAAAAACTTATTTGAATTCAAATTATATTTCAACAATAAAGAATACATTTTCCATTTAGGGGCACCTGGGTGGCTTAGTTGGTTGAGCGTCCCACTCTTGGTCTGGGCTCAGGTCATGATCTCACAGTTTGTGTGTGAAATACAGCTCAGCATCTGGCTCTGCGCTTACAGCTGGGAGCCTCCTTTGGATTCTCCCCCTCTATCTCTTTCTCTCTCTCTCTCACTCTCTTTTTCTGCCCATCCCTCGCTCACCCTTTCAAAATAAACTTCAAAAAATACATTTACCATTTAAAAATAGTACTTTGTTTTGATTAATTTATCTAATTTGTGAAATTACACAGTTTACTTTGAAACGGGAGGTTTTCGGTTCTTTGTATTTTTGCGGTCAGATACATCTTTCATACCTATTCTTTATAAGAAAAACACTACTGTTTTATAAATCATTCTGTTCTTGAGAGCAATTCAAAATGAGCAAAATTCTATAATGAACAAAAATTATTTTTCTTCCTGCAAAACCATTTTTGGTCAGGACCACTGAACCAGTACAAATGAAGTGAGCCATAACACCTACTAACAGTTTATGTGCATATAAGTGGGCGTCCCTCAATTGTTCTACCTCTGATGAAGACAGGGAACTCTACACTAATCTACACAGCCCCTCCATCCAAACTTTCGTTACAGAAAACAATGTTACCAGCAGGCTTTTTAGAATATCCAGTGTAATACCAGCTTAGAACAAGTACCAGTGGAAACAAAGAACAGAAGAAAACTTTTAAAAATTGAATCATTATCCTCAGGAATATCTGAGTATATATTGTAACCATAAAACAAAAACAAGTCACTAAAAATGTTTACTTTTGAAATTTGATTTTTAAAATCTTAATTTAAGGATGCCTGGGTGGCTCAGTTGGTTGAACATCCGACCCTTGTTTTTGGCTCAGGTCATCATCTTGTGGTTTGTGAGTCCGAGCCCCACATTGGGCTCTGTGCTGACAGCTCAGAGCCTGGAACCTGCTTCAGATTCTGTGTCTCCCTCTCTCTCTGCCCCTACCCCACTCGTGCTCGGTCTCTGTCTCTCTCTCAAAAATAAACATAAAAAAATTTTTTTTGTAATCTAAAATCTTAGTTTAAAACAAGTTTTATGGGGTGCCTGTGTAGCTTAGTCTGTTAGGCATCTGACTCTTCATTTTGGCTCAGGTCATGATCTCACAGTTCATGGGTTTGAGCCCCTAGTCTGGCTCTCTGCTACATCAGGGAGGCTGCTTGGGATTCTCTCTCTCTCTCTCTCTCTCTCTCTCTCTCTCTCTCTCTCCT
The DNA here is from genome assembly GCF_046562875.1 of Panthera onca. NCBI lineage: Eukaryota > Metazoa > Chordata > Mammalia > Carnivora > Felidae > Panthera > Panthera onca. The sequence continues at coordinate 88,258,708 of NC_138341.1, read as the reverse complement.
CTCTAAATAAATAAACATATTAATTTTATAAAATATTTTCAGTGGTGAAGACATTAAGCATAAAAAGATCATATCTCTTTATACGTAAAGTCTTAATTATCTGGAAAATATCAAACAAATGAAATATGTTGAAATTTTTAACCGGAAGTTTATAATGTTATGGTTATGGATGATTTTTATCTTTTTTTAAATGTAGATGAAATACAATTTTATCCAATCATTTAAAATTAACCTGGCCTCTTACAGGCCATCTCAGTCTCTCGTTTTTGGCTTTTCCATATTTTCCAAATTTTTTGGAGTAAATATTGCCTTTATAAAGAGAGAAGAGCAGCATTTTGTTTTGTTTTATCTCAATCATATTAGATGTGAATAAAAGAAAAGGAAATGGTTCTGAGATTAGTAATGTGACTAACATACATTAGAAATAACATGTAAAGAGAATATGGTTTGGGATGGAAGATCCTATTTTAGAAAGTTAATTTATTTTTCTTTAGGTGCCATTTATATATCCAAGTGAGGATGCCTAGTAGGTAGATGGAATAGTGGGATGAAGATCTATGATGGATTGGAAGTCGTAAACCTTAGGTGACAGTTGAAACTATGAGTTTGCCTTGGAAAGAAAGTTAGTAGTAACAGCCATAGATAACAAGTAAGCACTTGCGCTGTTCCATGTCCTTTTCTTAGCATTCACATGTATTAGTTCATTTAATTCTCAACAACTTGAGGAGGGTACTATTATATATTATTATTCTTGGTTTTACAGATACAGAAACCAAGGAAGTGAGCAGTAAGCAACTTTCCCAAGCACACTTACCCAAGCACACTTAATTTTACTATATTACCACCATTAATCTGTTTTAGTCAAAAATTCTGAAAAGGAATGGGCCAAAAAGAGAATCTTCTTGAGGAACTTGGATGACTTTTCTTAAGTACAATTTAGTAAGCTTTAAAAACCTCAATTTTCACCAAATGAGAGGATGAGTCCGACCTTCTGGTCTTTAAAAATAGACATTCTTCTCCATGATGATGTCTATTCTAGCCCACATCTTTTCCCAGCATAAACCAGTTATACCCAAATTTATTCTCACAAGTAATTACCCCTCCCCCAAATCACACATCTAACTATAATGTTCTCTACAAGGAACTCCTTAGCACGGGGATGAATTGAACTCTAACAGCTCCATCAGTCATGTCGATGCATTGCAAATTCAATTTGAATAAGAGTTGAATTCATAGAAATATTTGGCTTATGACATTTTTCATTAGCAGTGGTTTTACCTGATTAATCTGAGTCCTCAACTTCTGAATTAATTGAGCTAACAGGCATTTAACATTGATGCTGATAAAACAAGTTTCTTTCATCTCCTCAAACACCTCTAGTATCTGTTGCTAATTAGCATCAATTGCAGACACATCTTTCATATATCACATGATTCCTTTTTACTTCAGAACCATTCATACTGTCAGTTTATCCCATCATTTTCTCAGTGCTACCAATTTGAATGATTCTACAGTAATCCCAAACTACTACTTTGTAGACAGCATTTTGAATATTCTCTTGGCTTTTGAACTTAATAGACATGATGAGATTTAAAATGTTCATAAAGAACCTTAGGAACAAGAGAAACCAACATGATTGCACATTGCCATTTTTTTATTCGTGGACATAAGTTATTTTCATTTTAAAACTTTTGCTTTGGTTGCATCTCTGAAAATAAAGGTTTTTGCATGTGCTGCTCTTGACATCCATATAACCTAAACTGTCATGTGCAGAAATTGATCCTTCACCCATCAACTGAGAAAGGATTTGCAACTATCACATGACAGCACAACCCTGCCTGGAATCATGTGAGGCAGAGCTTGTATAAATAATAAATTGAGAAATACATATATGTATGTATATTCTTTGCATGTATATATGTGTGTATATATGCACATACATACGTGTGTATGTATGTCTTTGGGAACTGAAACTCCCAAATCAGTGCTATCTAATATAATGTGACCCAACAAGTAACCTAAAATTTTCTAGAAACCACATTTTATTTTTTTTATTAATTTTTTTAATGTTTATTTATTTTTGAGAGAGAGAGAGAGACACAGAGTGTGAACAGGTGAGAGGCAGACACAGAATCAAAGCAGGCTCCGAGCTGTCAGCACAGAGCCCAACTCGGCTCAAACCCACAAACTGTGGGATCATGACCTGAGCCGAAGTCGGACGCTTAACCAACTCAGCCACCCAGGCGCCCCTAGAAGCCACACTTTAAAAAGTAAAAACAAACAGGAGAAATCAGCTTTAATAATCTTTCATTCAACCCAATATATTCAAAATAGTGTAATTTCAACATGCATTTAATATAAACATTGTAAATAAGCTACCTTACATTCCTTTTTTTGTACTAAGCATTTAAAATTTGGTGTATATTTCACATTTACATCTTAATTCAAATGCCAGGTTTTCATCAGTAATACTTGGTCTGTATTTAGATTTCATAAAATTTAGGTTTGAAAAAAATAGATTAATATACTCAAGTTGTTCCAAATATACTTAGAAGTTTTCAGTAATTGTATATCAAATTTGTTTGCTTATTTATTTATTTACGTATCTATCTAGTTATTTATTGTTAAATATGGAACACTTCATGAATTTGCATGTCATCCAAGCGCAGGGGCCATGCTAATCTTCTATCATTCCAATTTTAGTCTATGTGCTGCTAGCAGATATCAAGCTTTTAAATTAAATTAAATCAGAGGCACCTGGATGGCTCAGTCGGTTAAGTGTCCAACTTCGGCTCAGGTCATGATCTCACAGTTTATGGGTTCGAGCTCTGTGTTGGGCTCTGTGCTGATGGCTCAAAGCCTGGAGCCTGCTTCGGATTCTGTGTCTCCCTCTTTCTGCCCCTCTCCTGCTCATGCGCTCTCTCTCTCTCTTTTTGAATATAAACATTAAAAAAAAATTTTTAATGAATAAATTAATTAAATCAAATTAAAAATTTCATTGCTCAGTAGCACTAGCTACGTTTCTAGTGCTCAAGTGCCATATGTGTCTAGTGTATTGGACAGCACAGTTCTGTATAATTCTGTTGCTTGTTTTTCAGATATTAAACATGAAGAGGAACAGGTTATGTAAGAAAATAGATACTACCTGTAGCACTCAATGTGGCTGAGGGAAATTCCAAAAAGTACAGCATCCCAGAAGCTAAAAACCAGAGCTTTAAGGAGAGAATAATTAACAGCATAAAATGCTGCAAAAAGATCAGGAATGATGACTGAGAAAAACTATTTTGAGAGAGACAAGAAAGAGAGAGAGAAAACACGTGGGAGAGGGGCAGAGAGAGAGAGAGAGAGAGAATCCCAAGCAGGCTCTGCATTGTCAGCGCAGGGCTGGACGCGGAGCTCAAACTCACAAACCATGAGATCATGACTTGAGCCAAAATCAAGAGTGGGATGCTTAACCGATTGAGCCACTCAGGCGCCCTGAAAAAAACTCTTTAGACTTGCTTCCTAAAAGTTCATTTTTGAAAGAAATGGTGCAGACAAAGCTAGCATGCAAACTGTGAAGGAGGGATTAGGTGGTAAGGAGATAAAGGCTCAAAATGGTGATTACTGTCTTTTTTTAAGAATTGGAGAGAATTGGTTTTTAAGAATTGGGAGAGAATTGGAGGCACCTGGGTGACTCAGTCAGTTGAGCATCCAACTTCAGCTGAGGTCATCATCTCATGGTTCATGGGTTCTAGCCCCCCCATCAGGCTCTGTACTGACAGCTCAGAGCCTGGAGCCTGCTTCAGATTCTGTGTCTCCCTCTCTGTCTGCCCCTCCCCCATTTGCGCGCGCGTGCGCTCTCTCTCTCTCTCTCTCTCTCTGTCTCTTTCAAAAATAAACATTAAAAAATTTAAATAGGGAGAATTGATGTTGGTATTATTGGTAAACAATCATCTCAAAAAACTGCCCATTTGGGGGATGTATAGTTTATGTACATTTATGAATTTTGATATGTATAGATTCATGGAATCACTTCCACAATCAGGATACAGAACAATTCCATCTTCCACTAAGATTCATTCCCATTATTAGAGTTGCACCCCCAACTGAGCCCTTACGATTGATCATTTCTGTACACTTGAGTTTTATCTCTTCAAGAATATCATATGAATGGAATCATATAGTATGTAACTTTTTGATATTAGCTTCTTTCACTCAGATAATGACTTTGAAATTCATCCAAGTCTTTGCTTGTGTCAATAGGTTATTCTTTCTCATTGCTGAGTAATACTCCGCGGTATGAATGTACCACAGGCTTATCCATTCATGAGTTGTAGGACATTTGGGTTGTTACCAATTTCTGATGATTATAAGTAGAGCTGCTATAAACATTTGTATACATCTTTTTCAATGAACATAGTTTTCATTTCTCTAGTGCAAGAGGTAGCAAACTAGGGCTGGCTGCCTATTTCTGCAAATAAAATGCTAATGTAACACAACCTTGCCCACTCATTTATATACTGTCTTACAGCTGCTTTTGCACTACAGTGACACCATTGAGTAGTTGTGACAGAGACCTATGTTCTTAACCCTAAAATATTTACTTTCTGGCCCTGTAAGGAAAACTTCACTTACACCTGCTCTAAAGACTCAGGAGTGGGATCATTGAGTCCTATGGTGGGTGTCATGTTTAAAATTCTAAAAAACTGCCAAACTGTTTTCTAAAGCAGCTATATAATTTTTGTATTCCCATCAGAAATACATGAAGTCCAGGGGCTCTGCATTATTGTTACCATTTTGCCAGTGTGAAGTAGATCTCATCATGATTGTATTTTAGCCCTTAATAGGCAATATTGTTGAATGTTGTTTCTCAGGCATATTTGCCATCCACATATCTTGTTTGGTAAACTGTGTTTTATTTGTTGCCCATATTGTAATCAGGTTGTTTGTTGTCTTAGTGTTGAGGCTTGAGAGGACTTTATGTATTCTGATTGCAAGTTCTCTATCAGATATGTGGTTGGCAAACATTTTCTTTCACAGTCTCTACTTTATTTCATTATCTAAACAGTGTCTTCTACAGAGTAAACATTTTTTATTTTGGTGAAGTTCAACTTCCAATTTTTTCTTTTATGAATCATGGTTTTGGTGTCATGTCTAAGAACTCTAGTGTAACCTCCAGTCACCAAGGTTTTCTTCCACATCTTACACTTTATATTGATATATATGATCCACTTTGAGTTAATTTTTGCACTAAGTGAGAAATTTATGTTAAGAACTTGGGGCTTAAGGGTGCCTGGGTGGCTCAAGCAGTTAAGCATCTGACTCTTGCTTTCGGCTCAGGTTATGATCTAAGTTTCATGAGTTTGAGCCCCGTGTCGCCATCTGCTCTGGCAGCGCGGAGCCTGCTTAGGATTCTCTCTCTCTCCCTGTCTCTCTGCTCCCACTTGTGCTGTCTCTGAATAAATAAATAAATAAATAAATAAGTAAATAAATAAATAAATAAGATTTTGGGTGTTTTTTTGCATAGTGATGTCCAGTTGTCCCCGCACTATCCTTTCTCCATTAAATTGCTATTGCTCCTTTGTGTAAATCAAATGATAGTATTAACATGAGTCTATATCTGGACTCTCCATGTTGTTTCACTGATTTCTGTATTTTTTGTTGCAGATAATACACTGTCTTGATTACTCTAGCTATATATAAGTCTTATAATCAAGGAATGTAATTCCTCAAGTAGTATGACTCTTCTTTGTCAAAATTTCTTCTACAATTCTACCAATATTTTGTCATTACATCCTGTATATGTTTTGTTGGACTATAGTTATTTCATTTTTCATAGAAAAAATGTAAGTGGTCTTATTTTTTAGATTTTGGCCTTCAGTTGCTTATTGCTAGTATAGAGAAATACAGTTGATTTTTGGATGTTGACCTTATATCCTGTGACATTGTTAAATGCACCTGTTAGTTGTAGATTTTTTGTAGGTTACTTGGATTTCACACACTGACAATCATGTAATTTAATCTGTATGCCTTTTATTTCTTTATTTTGCCTTATTTCAGGTCTAGGATTTTTAGTAAATATTGAATAAGACCAGTGAGAGAGAACACTCCTTGTTTTCGATCTTAAGGAGAATGACTTTCACTGTTAACTTGATGTTAGCTATAGGTTTAGGTAGATGCCTTTATCAGGTTAAGGAAATTTCTATTATTAGTTTGCTAACAATTTTTATCATGAGTGGACATTCTTTAAGCTGCTAATATAATTACATTGATTCATTTTAAAATATTAGACCATCCTCAAATACCAGGATAAACCCCACATGGTTGTTATGTGGTTTGCTTGTTAGTTTATTGTGGTAAAATACACATAACATAAAATTTACTACTTTAACCATTTTTAAATGTAGAATTCAATGACATTAAGTACACTCACAATGTTGTGCAACCATCACCACTATCCATTTCCAAAAGTTTTTTTATTGCCCCCAAAAGAAACTCTGTACCCATTAAACAATTAGTTCCCATTCCCCCCATCCTCTGGTAACCTCTATTCTACTTTATGACTCTATGAATTTGCCTAGTCTAGGTACCTCTTGTATTTGGAACTATCCAGTATTTGTCCTTTTGTGTCTGGCTTATTTGGCTTAGCATAATGTTTTCAAGGTTCATTCACAGTATAGTATTTTTCAGAATTTTATGGCTTTCCATGGCTGAATATGTATTAACCTTTTGTATACTACTTGATTTGCCAATTTTTGTTGAGGATTTTGCATCTAAATTGAGGGATATTGATATTTTCTAATTTCCTTTGAGATTTTCTCTTTGATTCGTCAATTATTTAGAAGTCTGTTGTTTAATTTCCAGGTGGTTAGAGATTCTCCTGTTCCATTTGCTTTTTCTACTTCCATTAAGGTTAGAGGACATGATTTGCATGTCCTCTTTTAAAATTGTTAAGGTTTGGGGCGCCTGGGTGGCTCAGTCGGTTAAGCGGCCAACTTCGGCTCAGGTCATGATCTCGTGGTCCGTGAGTTCGAGCCCCGCGTCAGGCTCTGTGCCGACAGCTCGGAGCCTGGAGCCTGTTTCGGATTCTGTGTCTCCCTCTCTCTGACCCTCCCCCGTTCATGCTCTGTCTCTCTCTGTCTCAAAAATAAATAAACGTTAAAAAAATTTAAAAAAATAAATAAATAAATAAATAAAAAATTAAAATTGTTAAGGTTTGCTTTTTTTTTAAGGTTTGCTTTCTTTTTATTTTAAATTTATTTATTTACTTTGAGAGAGAGAGAAAGAGCACAAAGTGGGGGACGGGCAGAGAGAGAGAATGAGGGAGAGAGAGAATCCCAAGCAGGCTCTGCACTGTCAGCACAGAACCTGATGCAGGGCTCAGTCTCACAAACCATGAGATCATGACCTGAGCCAAAATCAACTGAGCCACCCAGATGCCCCAAGGTTTGCTTTCTTTTTTAATGATTATTTATTTATTTTGAGAGAGAGAGACAAACAGCTTGAGAGGAGAAGGGACAGAGAGAGAGGCACAGAATCCAAAGCAAGCTCCAGACTCTGAGCTATCAGCACAGAGCCCAATGTGGGGCTTGAACCCACCAACCGTAAGATCATGATCTGAACCGAAGTCAGATGCTTAACTGACTGAGCCACACAGGTGCCTCCCAAGTTTGGTTTCTGATCCAGGATATAGACTGTCTTGGTGAATCATATATGTGCACTTGAAAAGAATGTTTATTCTCCTGTTGAGTGTTCTACAAATGTCAATTAGATCCCATTGGTTATGGTCCTGTTCCATTCTGTGTCTTTACTGATTTTCTATCTACTAGTTATATTGATCATTGAGAGAGGAGTATTGAAGTCCCAAACTACAATTTTGGATTTATCTATTCCTTCCTTTAGTTCTCTCAGTTTTGGCTTCATGAATTTTGAACCTTTGGTGTCAGATGAAAATACATTTGGGATTGTTGTGTCTTGTTAGTGAATTGACACTTTTATCATTATGGAATAGCCTTCTTTATCCTTGATGATTTCTCTGAAATCTACTTTGTCTGATACTAATATGGCTACTTACTCCATCACTTCTGATTAATGTTTCAATGGTATTTCTTTTTCCATCTCTTTACTTTTAACCTACCTACATATCATTATATTTAAAGTTAGTTTCTTATACAGCATATAGTTAGGTATTGTTTTATCCACTCTGATAATGTATAACTTTTAGTTGCTATATTTAGTCCATTTATACCTCATATAATTGTTGATATGTTTGGATTTATGTCTACTGTTAAACGAAATAAATGGTTTCTGTTTGCTCTATTTTTTATTTCTCTACTAACTTTTTTCTGTTTTCTTTTTGGTTATTTGAATATTTTGAATACTAATCTCATTTTGTTTTAATTTATTATCTTTGACTATATCTCTTTGCATAGTTGTTTTTTAATTTTTAAAGTTTTTTTTTTTATTGTTTTGAGAGAGAGAGAGCAAGTGGTGTAGGGGAAGAGAGAGAGGAGAGGGAGAGAATACCAAGCAGGCTCCATATTGCCGGTGCAAAGCTGACACCAGGCTTGAATTCACAAACCGTGAGATCATGACCCGAGGCGGAATCAAGAGTTGGATGCTTAACAGACTAAGCCACCCACGTGCCCCACATCATTGTTTTATAAATGGTAGCTCTAGGGATTACAATATACTTAATTATTTATGGACTACTTAGTATGAATACTTTATCATTTCAGGTAGACTATAGAAACCTAATGACCAATTAGATATCTTTACCTTCCTCTCCTTATGTTATAGATGTCTCAAAGTACATTTACATTCACTGTAAACTGCATTGAGCAATCTTATACTTTTTCTTTCAGTCATCAAATATATTTTAAAGAACAATAAAGGTAGATCCACTAGACAGAGATCACCAAGGGAATAAAATACTCTAACAACACTGTAAACAAATTAGATCTAAAAGACATCTACAGAAAACTCTACCCAACACAGCAGAATGCATGTTACTCTCAAGTGTACACAGAGCATTCTCCAGCATAGACAGTGTTCCAGGGTATAAGACAAAACTCAAGAAATTAAAAAAAAAAAAAAAAAACAACCCTGAAATCAAACAAAATATGTTTTCTTACAACAATGGAATGAAGGCAGAAATAAATTACAGAAAGAAATCTTAGAAATTCACAAATATGTGCATATTAAACAACATACTTCTAAAATAATCAGTGAGTCTAAAGAAATCACAAGGGAAGTTAGAAAATACCTTGAGATGAATGACAATGAAGACACAACATATCAAAACTTATGGGATGAAGTTAAAATGGTACTTGGAAATTTATAGCAGAAAAGTCCTATATTTAAAAAGAAGAATGATCTCAAATGAATAACCTAAACCTGTGCCTTAAGACATAGAAAAAGAAGAGACAACTAAACATAAAGCAAGCAGAAGGAATGAAATAACAAAGATTAGAGCTGAAAATGGTGAAATACAGACTAAAAAAAAATAATAGAGAAAACTAAACAAAAAAATTCAATGAAAAAATGGACATAAAACTTACACATTTCTCCAAAGATGACATACACATGGCCAAAAATCATATAAAAAGGTGCTAAACATCACTAATCATTACAGAAATGAAAATTAAAATCACAGTAAGATCATTTTATACCCATTAGGATGGCTACTATGAAAAACAAAACCAGGAAATGACAAGTGTTGGTGAGATGAGCAGCAGTTGGAATCCCTGTGCACTATTGGAGGGAGCGTACAATAGTGCAACCACTATGGAAAACGGTATGACAGTTTCTCAAAAAATTAAAATTAGAATCACCATACGATCCAGCAATCCCATTTGCGTGCATATATATGAAAGCAGTGGAATCAGTATCTTGAATTGATACTTGCACACAGATCTTCCTAAAAGCTTTATTCACGATAGTCAAGAGGTATAAGCAATCCATACATCCATTGACAGATTAATGGATAAACAAAATGTTGTTATATATACAATGGAACTTTATTCAACCTTAAAAAAAAAAGAGGAAATCCTGTCACATTCTATACCATGAATGAAGTTTGAAGACAATGTGCTAAAGGACATAAGCCAGGCACCAAAAGGCAAATACCGTATGATTCCACTTGTATGAGGTATCTAAAGTAGTCACAGTCAAAGTAACAGAAAGTTGCATGGTGGTCACCAGGGGAGGGAGGAGGAGGAAATGGAGAACTGTTTAATATGTGAATGTGAATTTCAGTTTTGCAAAATGAAAAAGTTATGTAGATCTGTTTAACAACAATGCAAATATACTTAACACTACTGAATTGTACAGTTAAAAATGGTTAAGGGGCTCCTGGGTGGTTCAGTCGGTTGGGCGTCCGACTTCAGCTCAAGTCATGATCTCACGGTCCGTGAGTTCGAGCCTCGCGTCGGACTCTGGGCTGATGGCTCAGAGCCTAGAGCTTGCTTCCGAATCTGTGTCTCCCTCTCTCTCTGCTCCTCCCCCGTTCATGCTCTCTCTCTGTCTCAAAAATAAATGAACGTTAAAAAAAAATTTTTTTTTAAATGGTTAAGATGGTAAATTTAATGTTAGGTATTTTTTACAACAATTAAATTTTTAAAAGTTACTTGAAAAATAGTAGAGAAAATCAACAAAATCAAAAGTTAGTTTTTGAAAGGTTTTTAAAAGTGACAAAATTTTAGTTAGATTGACCAAGAAAAATAGACGCAAATTGCTGAAGTCAGGAATTAAATAAGGTATATTAATATTGACTTACAGAAATAAAAAATATTGGGGCACCTGGGTGTCTCAGACGGTTAAGTGTCAGACTCTTGGTTTCAGCTCAGGTCATGATCTCGTGGTTCGTGAGTTCAAGCCCTGAGTCAGGCTCCACTCTGGGAGCCTGCTTGGTATTCTCTCTTTCCCCCCTCTCTGTCCCTCCCCCACTCATGCTCTCTTTCTCAAAATAAATAAACTTTTTTTTTTTTTTTTTTTAAGAAGTAGTAGGGGAGTCTGGGTGGCTTAGTTAAGGGTCTAACCCTTGGTTTCAGCTCAGGTCATGACTTCTCATGGTTCATGAGTTCAAGCCCTGCATTGGGCTCTGTGCTAGCAGTGGGGAGCCTGCTTGGGATTCTCTCTCCCTCTCTCTGTGCTCCTCCCCCCGCTTATGCTCTTTCTCAAAAATAAGTAAATAAACTCAAAGTTTTTCAAAAAATTTAAAAAAAAGAAAAAGGACTATAAAGGAGTACTATGAACAATTATATGCTTGTAAATTAGATAATTTAGATGAAGTAGACAAATTCATAGACAAAAACTACCAAAACAACTTAAGAAGAAATAGAAAATGTGAACAGATCTATAACAAGAGATTGAGTTGGTGATTAAAAAACACCCAACAATGAAAAGCCCAGGATCCAATCGCTTCCCTGGTGAATTCTACTAAACTTCTTTTTTTTAACGTTTATTTATTTATTTATTTATTTATTTAAATTTTTTTTCAATGTTTATTTTTGAGACAGAGACAGACAGAGCATGAACGGGGGAGGGTCAGAGAGAGGGAGACACAGAATTTGAAGCAGGCTCCAGGCTCCCAGCTGTCAGCACAGAGCCCGACGTGGGGCGTGAACTCACAAGTCACGAGATCATGACCTGAGCCCAAGTCGGACGCTTAACTGACCAAGCCACCCAGGCGCCCCTGTTTATTTATTTTTGAGAGAGAGAGTGTGTGAGCAAGGGAGGGGCAGAGAGAAAAAGTGACAGAGGATCCCATGCAGGCTGTGTGCTGACAGCAGCAAGCCTGATGTGGGGCTCCAACTCACGGACCATGAGACCATGACATGAACTGAAGTCAGAGGCTTAACCAACTGAGCCACCCAGGTACTCTTATACTAAACTTTTAAATAAGAATGGATGTTTATCCTTCTTCTTTTTTTTTTTTTTTAATGTTTTTATTTATTTTTGAGAGAGAGAGAGCACAAGCAGGGGAGGGGCAGAGAGAGAGGGAGACACAAAATCCAGAGCAGGCTCCAGGCTCTGAGCTGCCAGCCCAGAGCTCGATGCAGTGCTTAAACTCACAAACTGCGAGATTATGACCTGAGCCAAGTCGTCCACTCAACTGACTGAGCCACCCAGGCATCCCAGATGCTGATCCTTCTTAAACTTTTCAAAAAATTAGAAGAGAATGTAACACTTTCTAATGTAATCCATGATGAAACTATTACTCTGATTCCAAAGCCAGAAAAAGACAACAAAAGAAAACTACAGAGCAATATCCTTTAGGAATACACATGCAGAAATCCTTAGCAAAATGGGAGCAAACTGAATCCAGCTTCTACAATGGATTATACCAAGTAAGGCTTATCCCAGGAGTGCAAAGTTGGTTCACATACAAAAATAAAACAATTAATTGCAAAATATTAATAGAATTAAAGGAAAAAAATCACATGATCATCTCAACAGGTTCAGAAAAAGCACTTAAAAAACCCCAATCCCTTTCATGGGGATTGGGGAGGGATTCATCCCTCCATCAACAATGAAGGAATAGAAGGGAATTTCTTCACCTGGTAAAGGCTATCTACAAAAAAACAACAGCTGACATCATATTTAATGGCAAAAGACCAAAAACTTTCCCCCTAAGATCAGGAACAAGACAGAGATGTCCTCTTTCACTACCTCTTAAAAAAAATTCTTTTTTTAATCTTTATTTTTGAGAGAGACAGAGACAGAATGTGAGTGGGGGAGGGGCAGAGAGAAAGGGAGACAGAATCCGAAGCAGGCTCCAGGCTCTGAGCAAGCTGTCAGCACACAGCCTGATGTAGGGCTTGAACTCACAAACCACGAGATCATGACCTGAACCAAAGTCGGATGCTTAACCAACTAGGCCACCCAGGCGCCCCTCACTGCCTCTTTTTAACATTGTACTGGAGGTTCTAGCCAGGGCAATTAGGCAAGAAAAACAAATAAAAGGCATCCATATAGGAATGGAAGACATAAAAATAACTCTTTCATAAGTGACTTAATCTTATACATGGAAAACTCTTTAAGAGTTCTAAAAAAAACCTATTAGAGCTTAATAATAAAAGAATTCAACAAGGTTGCATATACAAGGTCAATTAAAAATCAATTGTCTTCTGTAAAATAGCAATGAACAATCCAAAATGAAATTAAGAAAACAATTCCATTTAGAATAGCATCAAAAAGAATAAAATACTTCTGAATAAACTTAAAGCTTTAAGTATAAGATTTATAGACTCAAAAGTACACATTTTTTAAAAGAATTAAAGAAGACCCAAATAAATGAAAAGATACCCCATGTTCATGAATTGGATGAAAATGTGTCCACACACAAGCTTACATATGAATGTTTATAGCAGCATTATCAAAACAGCAAAAGATGGAAACAACTCAAATGTCCATCAACTGTAAATTTATAAACAAAATGTGGTATACCCACATAACAATATTATCTAGGGGCACCTGGCTGGCTCAGTTGATACAATTTTAGATTTAAGAACATATGACTCTTGATCTCGGGGTCATGAGTTCAAGTCCCACGTTGGGTGTGGAGCCTACTTAAAAAAAATATTAATCTGGCAAAAAAAGAATGAAGTACTGATGAACCTTGTGGTTCAATGTGGATGAATGTTGACAAAATTATACTAAGTGAAAGAAGTCAGTCAAAAGACAACATATTGTGTAATTCCATTTATGTGAAAATGTACAGAGTATGCAAATTCGTAAACACAGAAAGTTGGCTAGTGGTTGCTAAGGGATGAGAGTGGGTAATGGGAGGGACTGCTAACACATATGGGGTCTCTTGGGGTGATCGAATTGTTCTATAATTAAATCATGGAAGCGCTGACCAACATTGTGAACATACTAAAAAGAAAAAAAACTCATTGAATTAAATTAAATTAAATCCTCTGGAGAGTGTGGGTATTTTTGTTAAGGCAGACAATCTAGCTGGTTAGGTTCAAACCACAAGTTCCAACTCGCCTTCTGTGGTCTATGGTTCCAAAGTCAGTTCAGTTTCCAGAGTGCTGACAGGGCTATTCAAGTTCTGTCCCACTTGTGTGCCACCTAGTGGCCAACTGAGGACCGTGGACGGTGGTCTGTCAGTTCAGCTCAGTTCTTTGGTATGTGGAGCAGGACCAGGTCCGTCCAGGGGTCGCTCCGAAAGGGGCCCTGGAGTTCATAAACAGGTTTGTGGGGTCACTTCCCTGAGCAACTCTCTCTGGGAAATTTCCCTGTTACTTTTGTTTCCTGCAGGTTCTAGTTTTTAGTCTTCTGATCAGAAAACTGAGGCTTTACCTAAGCAGCTCTGCCAGGCATTTTGCATTTGCGGCCAAGCAGCAGGAGGATGGAGTCGGAATAAAAGCAACACCATTTTTACCCTCTTGGGTTTCACCCTGTTGGGCCTACAGCTCAGTTGGAGAACTCTCTCCCCTTCAGAGTTTTGGCTCCTGGGACCCAACTAAATGGGAATTCTCACAGGTTCTTTTCACAGGCTGTTCTCTTTGCCTGGAAAGCTCCTTTCCCTTTTCTCCCTCAGGAAAGCTCTGCAGTGTCTTTCAGCCCCAGTTCAGCCATCACCACCTTTGGAAAATCTTTCTAGACTTTCTAGAATTAACCATTTTCTCCTCTGAGAAATTTCTCCGCATCCTACTCCTATTTCTAATGTTGGTTCTTACTGCACTATGTTCTGAGTCATTTTTTAATGGCCCCTGGTACACTGTGAGCTTTCCAAGGCCTGAACATTTATTGCTGTTTCACTGTCTTCCAGTGCAGTGGCTGGCAAAAGTGTACACTCAATAAATGTTTCTTGAATTTACTTTTAGTTTACCCTCTCTCCACTTCTATTTGGCGTCTTTTTATCTGGTATGGGAAATTCATTAAGCTCATTAGAATTGTGTGTAGGGGCACCTGGGTGGCTCAGAAGGTTAAACTTCCAACTTCGGTACAGGTCACAATCTCACAGTTTGTGGGTTCGAGCCTACATCGGGCTCTGTGCTGACAGCTCAGAGCCTGGAGCCTGCTTTGGATTCTGTGTCTCCCTCACTCTCTGCCCCTCCCCTGCTCGTGCTCTGTCTCTCTCTCTCAAAAATAAAAATAAAAACATTTCTAAAAAATTTTTAAAAGGGCACCTGGGGGCTGAGTTGGCTGAATGACCAACTCTTGGCTTCGCTCAGGTCATGGTCTCACAGTTTATGAGTTCGAGTCCCACATCAGGCTCCTCAGCTGGCAGCATGGCAACTGCTCTCTCTCCCACTCTCTCTCCCACTCTCTCTGCCCTTCCCCCTCTCGCTGTCTCTGTCTCTCTCAAAATAAATAAACTTAAAAAAAAAAAAAAGAATCGTGTGTAAACTAAGCAGGTGACAAGCAAGGGTCTAAGAGATTTTTCTAGGTAATGAACATTCGTGCATGGACTTTAATCTTTTCGTGTTTTTAAAGCTTCTGTTTTCTACTTTTTGCCTGTATTCTGGCAGAAGTTGCCAGAAAGCTTGGTTCCAAATAGTTTAGAACTCATCACTGTACACAAAATTAAAAGGCCTTAGCTGTCCTCTGAAGGAATTTACAACTTGAAACAGGGAAATAGCCATGTCAAATTTTCAAAAGTAGAGAAATGTGGGTTAGACCCCACATTTAATCAGGAGGTATCATTCTTGAATATTATTGAATTGAATATTCAATTGAATTCAATTGAATTGAATATTATTGAATCTTGAATATTCTTGAATATTAATGTTTCCTGATTATTAATTGGAAAGCAGTAGGAATAATTTTCAAAATGTTGATATGTTGACCCCAATAAACCCTCTTATGGGATGTTAAAGATATGTGCAAATGAATATCCTTTTAGTAAGCTACTGCTTTCATGCTTGTCTCTAACAATTTGGGGATTGAGATCTTCTTCTTGGTCCATATAAACAAAACTTAGGTTTCTAGTAGGAACACAAGCCAGTCACCTGTGGTACAATTTTAGATTGAAGAAGCTACTTGCCTGTTGCCCGGATTAGTGACAGTCATCAAGTGGAGATTGCCTACTTGATCTTGTGGCATCAAAAATTCTAATATGACAGCGGGATTAGAAAGTACAGAAGGAAATTCCAAGGTTTTAGACGTGAGAAAAAAATAATGTTTTTTCCTTCTGAAACACTGGGGTCTCCCCAGTGGAGTCAGGTGAGGCAGGTCAGGACACAGGAGCAAGTGCACTTGTGTGGCCCCACGGTGACTGGAGATTCTAGGTGAGGGGGTGTGTCTGAGGCACTGAACTCATGGTCCACCCAGTAAAGTCTTAAGGTTGAGGTGATCACAGTATGGTTTGGGGAGCACACCTGGAACAGACCTTTACTTTCAACTCTACAAAGTTAGAATTTGTGAGAATTTATACAGGAGAGGCTTTTAGCTCACCATTGCTCCACAGGTGGAGGAAAAATTGCCAACAATATCAAAAAAGATGTAAACAATAACCAATTTAACAAAACACATTCAAAAAATAAAGTTAGCATTTTGGTTACTATAGTATAATACTAATTTTGGCAAACCAGACAACACTACCTGAATTGGAATTGAGTAAAGTCCCCCCTTTTTCCCTGCCAAAAAACTCCAAACAAAAAGTTTAGGAACCATCTTAATAACATTTTTATGCATTTTCTCCATCTATTTAAAATGGCTTTTTGTACCTTTTATGATGATATTGTGTAAGATTTTGGATCCTGCTTTTGGTATTATAAGTATTTCCTAAGAGATTTTTTAAAAAGGAAGGGATGGCATTTGTGTTTTTAGAAAGAAAACCCTAGGTGTGGACATTGTGCTGGTTCTTAGCTTTGAAAGTTCTTGTAGATTAGCTGACACTGGTAATGGCGTGATGTATGCCCAGGTATGTGTCAGTCATTTAGCAATCGCTGAGCTCCTACTGGGCGCTGGGCCCTGGAAGTGGCTGGAAGGTACAGGATGAAAACAACACAGTCTTTTCCTCCCAGAGTCAACCTTCTGGTGGGAACATAAACCAATATGCACAGACAGACCTGACAATAGGTTAGGGCCTGACTTCGAAAGTCCTTGACACAACATTTTTTTACATTTTTGTCAATTGATTAACACAGATATTATTATTTAATGTTTATTTATTTTTGAGAGAGAGACAGAATGCGAGTGGGTTAGGGGCAGAGAGAGAGGGAGACACAGAAGCAGAAGCAGAAGCAGGCTTTAGGCTCTGAGCTGTCAGCACAGAGCCCAATGCGGGGCTCAAACTCACAAACTGTGAGATCATGACCTGAGCTGAAGTCAGATGCTCAACCGACTGAGCCACCCAGGCGCCCCAAAAATTTTTTAAAACATTTATTTATTTTTGAGACAGAGAGACAGAATGCGAGCAGGGGAGGGGCAGAGAGAAAGGGAGACACAGAATCTGAAGCAAGCTCCAGGCTCTGAGCTGTCAGCACAGAGCCCAATGCGGGCCTCAAACCCATGAACCCTAAGATCATGACCTGAGCCGAAGTCAGACACTTAACTGACTGAGCCACCCAGGCGCCCCTGGGAACTTTCTACAGTTGAAGCGATGGAGTGTGTACATGTGGGGCAGGGAGAGGTTGTTGGGGGCGGAAATAATAGAAATCAGCCTGTACTAGCTCTACATTCTGGACAGATGGTGGTGCCACTACAGGAAATGAGGAAATGCAGACTTTAGGAAATGAAAGTGGGCCAGGGTGCCCACCCCTGGCCTCCTCCCCTGCCTGGCCAAGTGGTATTCCCCTCTGAAGATCCAGCTCCTCTAGGAGTCTTTCCTCCCCGGCTGCAGGGGCTGCTGCTGCTGCTGTGATCTAGCAAAGCCCTAAGCTCACCTTCACAACACTTCCCACGTGGTGCTGTAATTGCCCATCTCTCCTACTTGGGCGAGAGGAAGCCAAAGATCTGACCTGCTCAGGGCAGGAAAAGACTGTGAGACTCACATCACAGAGGCCCTGGAACCTCTACGTTTAAGGAGGACTAAGGCTCAGGGAGGGAGGGTGCAGTGGAAGAGGAAGAGGTGCCCCTTGAGAGCACCAGACACAGTGCCTCAGGGCTTGCAAAGTGATGTATTAAGATCTCTATCTCTTTTGTTAAGAAGTTCAAAATAACCAGAATTATGGTGAGTAGCAGGAAGACTCCACCCCCATTCTATATGGTTCCAAGATTTGGGTTATACACAGTAACTAGATCATTTTCTTTTATTCATACACGAGTATATTTTATAGTTAGAACTACTTTAATTTTCTCTCTCACATACACAAACACACACATATATACATCTCACCCCCCCCCCACCCAAGTAACAGCGTAGAAATATGTATAAGTTTGGAACCACAGGAATACTTGGTTCAAATTCTGGATATGCCACTTTTAAGTCATGCAACCTCCAGGACCTACTTAACATCACTGTGCAACTCCTCTGCTATGAACTGGGAAGAATTTTAAGTAACTCATACAATTGTAAGGATTAAATAAGATAGTATTTGTGGAAACCGCCTTGCGATCTTTATGTAGAGAATGTTTAATTTGGTATTTTTACATGGATGTAGATACAGGATTACTTAAATTGTGTTCCAAAGAAACTACATTTAAAATTGGCTTTAAGTGAACCTTTTTGAAAAAAATTGATATAATTGACATATAACATTATATTAATATCAGATGTACATGATTCAATATCTACACTTGTAAAATGATCACAGGAAGTCTAGTTATCTATTACCATACCTAATTATAAAATTTTTTATTCTCAAGAACTTTTAAGATCTGCTCTTGGCAACTTTCAAATATACAATATAATGTTATTAACTACAGTCACCTTGCTGTATAGGACATCTTCATTTTATAATGAAGTTTGTACCTTCTGACTTCTTTTAACCATTTTTCCCACTTTGACACCCCACTTCTGGCAACCACCAATCTGTTCTCTGTATTCTAGGCCCCTTTTTTTTTTAAGATTCCATATGTTCATGAGTTCATATGGTATTTGTTTTTCTCTGACTTATTTCACTTAGCATAATGCCTTCCAGTTCCATCCATGTTGTTGCAAAGGGCAAGATTTCCTTCTTTTTTGTGGCTGAATAATATTCCATTGCATAATACACCACAATTTCTTTATCCATTCATCTGTGGATGGACACTGAAGTTGTTTCCAAAACAGTTTTCTTATTAGAGATTTTATTTTTTTAAGTAATCTCTACACCCAACGTGGGCCTCAAACTCACAACCCCAAGATCAGGAGTTGCATGTGCCACTACCTGAGCCAGCCAGGGACCACCCCCTCACCAGCTGTTTTCTTAAACATTAGTCCTATCTTCTCATAGTTCTAGGTCTCAAAGTCATTCAAATGAAACAATGTGCAATAGGATTAGTCTTAATAATTATGAACATTTATTAAGCACCAAGAGTATACTGCAATGGTTGCTATACAAAAACATAATTAACAATATAGTGTCCCTGCCATCGAGCTTACATTCTAAAATGAAATACAACAATAATGCTGTAAGCCTACCTCAAAATTTCCTTAACTTAGAAATGGCTATTTTGGCAAGTGAGGCAAAATGACCTATCATTTTAGGTACGATATTAATAAGGCTTTGAACATGATCCAAAGAATGTTTTACTTGTACTCAGACATTTCCCCCAATTATGTTAGGCTTGGTATGAAAAAGAGCACTTAGAAATTGGGTAAGAACAATGAATTATTTCAAATTGCCTTGTAGGACTTTAAACAGAGAAATGCTTACTAGCCTGAGTTTTTCCACAGCCAGGGAAAACCCCATGAAAAGTATTATGAACTCAACCAAGTCTTCTATTCCATTTGCAACTTTTTGACTTCCTCTTCCTTTCCCACAGGTAAGGGCTCCAATGATGTCCCTTATCAAGTAAGGAAGTATTTCATCTAGACAAAATACCCTAGAGTATTAGAACTTCCAGGAAATACCAATTCTTATTTTAAAAGAGTGAGCAAAGACAGTAGTGGGACATCTGGCTATAGGAGAGGCCTGGCTGTGTAAGATATGTAAACAAGCTGAGCTGAGTTCATGCATCTTCAAAATGATTAAGACTATGGGTAAATGGCTGCTCTTCTCTTCCTTATTTCTGCCGTAGGGGTATTTGAGAATTTAGCATCAAGACCCCAAACTGCCAAAGCCTGCACTATTTGGCCTATATCCATAGTATAGTATTTAATAAATACTTTCAAGGTTTTCCTTGCTGGTTACATATTAGCTGACGAAGGCACACAGATGGATTTTCTTCTTACTGTCCAATGCAAAGACTGTTTTAAACTTCTGAGTACATACAGTCTTAAACTATATATTGTTTATTTTCAATCATTGATAATTCTTTGAACTCTAAAAGAACACTAAAAAATAATTGGTTATAAGTTATCTGAAAACCAAGATAGAATTTACTCTTGTAAAGTGCATGCACAAACTTAAAAAATACATGCATACAAATACTTTAATGGCAGAGTGAGTAGCATCCTGAGTTGTTTTTTTTTTTAATGGCAAAACAGTATTTCAGCAATTTTTTAAAAAACCAATACTTTCCTCCTTAGAAGTCTGTCTTGGGAACTTACTTTTAAATGAAAAATAGCAGCAGCAACATTTAACAATTACTCACAAAATTTGCATTGCAAACAAGTTTGCCAAGAAAGAATGGTCTAGAAACTTCAGGATAAACTTTTAAAAAACATTTTATAAGGTAGAATGATTCACTACTTTTGATCTAAAATTGACATTTAAACATCCCCTTCCAATTTAAAAATGTCATTTTTACCTCCTACTTAAATAAAATCCAATTATGAGATTTGAAATGAAAAACTTGAAACACATATCAATATCATTCTTTTAAGATGACAAAAATTAATTTCAATGTGTTTCCCAAAAAAAGGAGAGGAAAAAAAAAAATCTCATCTTAGTGGTGGCAAATGAATTTGGGTTTACAAATCTCAATCAATGCACTTATTTTTGGTATTGCATGAAACAGCTAGGATTCCTGAATTAAGTATGTTTCTAAGGCAAGGCAAGTTTGATTATGTATGAAGCACAGATATTAGTCAGCATGGTTATAAAGGCAAGAAGACCAATACATATAAATTCACTTGTTTTTAAGCGATACATTCTAAGCTACATAAAATTTAATTTTGTGTCCTAAGACTACATCTTTGACCTTAAGCTTAGAAGCATAATTGCTGTAATCCATTAAAAAATACTTCATTTTTTCCAATATTGTAAAGTGTACTGAATTTTCAAATGTCTAGTATAAATTTTTTTTTGCAAAAAATTTAAAAAGGCATACTATTAGCTAGCTATAACTACTATGTTAAGTAACTGTATGAAGGAAGAGTTTCACAAGGAGAACAAAATATAAAACTAAGCATAGTAATTATTGAATTTAACAAAAAATGAAATCAAGTAGTTTTGAATGCACTTGTTTCTTGTCTTAGTATTGTGTATATTCATTTTATAACTACTAGTTTGATAAACATACTAACATTCTACAAGATTTGTTTTTCTTGGTTGGTTATTTTTCTTCCTTATATCCTCCCCAACAGCTGTTGGAATTTATTTTCTTTCAAATACAAAGTAAAATAATGTTTCTATTGTATCTGAGTCATGTGAAAGCTGACTCCCTATTTTCATTTTTAAAAGTTAAATTAATTTTTTTGGACCTTGATTAACATGTAACATTTAACCATGTGTTTTTGCTGTTAAGTATAGTCTACATTTCAACAAACTGATAGGGTATTTAACAAAAGCATCATGATCTCATCTGTGTTTTAAATATGATTACACAAGCTTTTTTTCTTTTTTAATGAGAAAAAGGAGATAAAGAAAACCATTCATATAGGCCCTCTTCACTCTCAATTATTTTGAGATACAGCTTTAAACAGGGTGGACCAAGTCAAGTAATGTTGGTAATCTCTTTTCTTTGCACAGAAGAGAAAAAACAAAAGAAAGGAAGTTATTTCCTTCCTAAGGTCTCAGCTAGTTTCTTAAGTCTTTTCTTCAGCTCCAACGGAAATTTCTCATAGCACTTCTTACAGACTGGCTTCATGTCAAACTCCACAAATTTATTCCTAAAGACAGTAACAATAATAAAAGAAATCAGTAGAAAGGTATTTAATACATATATATAAATAATGTGAGGTAATTTTACTGCAGTAAATGAAGATACAATATGGTGACATTAATATTCATAGCAAAAAATGAATTCTAATCTTAATTCTTGTCATTGTGGAGATGTAAAAAAATTATAATACCATTGGAAAAAAATTGTCCTTATAAATTGATCTTATACATCTCTCTGTTTAATACAGAATGTACATTACATTTTAGTCTGTGCTCACATGTATACAGGAAATCTAATGTCAATATAATTTAGGTAGTAGGGTCAATCACATGTTCATGTACCACAAGAACACTTTAAAGAACAGTTATTAAAAGCCAGGAGTTGTATTTTTGTAATGTGAATGACTTTCTCTTTGTTGAAGGCAATATCATTGTACTTAATATTTTAAATTAGGGAGCTATAGGTTTTATCTTTCCTTGCATGAAATGATTTGCCTCCTACCTCCAGCACCAAAAAAATTATCTTCAAAAAAATCTGAAATCATAATGGTTTTTTGGTTGGTTGTCTGACAGAAAAGTTGGTAGGGGAGATATAAGAATGTTTTTAATCACTCTTAAAAAACAGAAATGAAATAGATTGCCTGTGGTTCCATTTTGTGAATGGTTAGCTGCATGGAGAACTCAATGTTTTAAAAGCTAGAACAATACACATTATCTATCAATTTGTTTGTAAAACAGTTCTGGAGAGCACAGGTTTCTAGACAGCCTCCTAAGTATCTGTCATGCATTTCCATTTGGTAATACCATTACAATCGCTCATTACTGTTGAAATCGAGGGTCCTAAACTGTGAACTGAGTATATGCACAACCTTGTAACTTTTGCATTTTCCTAACTTGTATTTAGGCAGCATTTCTGGAACAAATTTAGTGGTACTTTGTTATCTATGACAAATGATTAAATCAGGTGATGTAATTTTAAAGAATAAGGTTAATAACAAAGTTAATTCCTATTATATTTAAAATGAAAAATCTTTTATTTTAAAGCATTACATGGAAATTATTCTCTAGCTATTTTTCACAGAGCTCTTGATGCTGATAGAAATTCAAATGATCTTATTTTTCCATTGACAATTTGATTTAAATAGTACTAATGAGTTACAATATTCTCCCAAAGACTTCTTAGAACAAAAGCTATTAAAACTGCCATTTTTTTTAATGAGGGAAATAAATTATCATTGCTTTCAGAGATACTGCTAAGCAAACCTTCAACTGTTTTAATTTATATTTGAATTTTAATTCCTCTTTATAGAAGGAAACACGAGAACTGGAACAATAAAAAACTTTCGTTGGAGTGCAGAACATAGTGATAACCATGAAGAAAAAAGGACAATCATGCTAGGAATTCAACAGAATTTCAAAGATTGAAATATTTCCCATAAAAATCAGGAATAAAGTAAGTAGGCTTTGAAAACATCAAGAAAATGAATCCATAAACAGTAGCATATGGGTATTCTGTGAAAGCAGATTACATACACCAAAGACATTAGAGCTCTTATTATGTACAGTAGATGGTCTTTGCTTAGATATGAAACATGCTGAAAGGATTTAACTTAATGCAGAGCTTAGAACATGTGATGATTGGAGTTTATCAATTAAATCATTTTAGGCAAAGAAACTGAAAACCAGGATTTTAAAAGCTGCAATTATCAGAGAAAAATACTTTAAAACTTTCCCTAATGTCTACTAAATAGAGATTGGAATTCTTCCCTTTGAATCTACTTAAAAAAAAAAGAAGAATCTTAGTAATTACCCAAAAGGCCCAGCTCTACAGAGGACAACTACTTGTATTTCAATCTCTGGCGGCTACAAACACATGCCAAAAGGAAGAGACAATAAAAAAGCAAGAGACAAAAAGAGAACAAAACACATTCTAAAGGACTAACCAAAGAAGAAAGTAGTGAAAATGATGATAGAAGGGACAGAAAAGTTTACAAACAGACTGGCTTTTTCTTTTTCTGCTTGTCCTTATCCTTTGCTTCTCTCTCCCGTTTGGCAAGTCGCCTCTTAAATTCTTCTGGCATTTTTTCATAACAGTGTTTGCAGACTGGTTTGAGATCAATTTCAACAAACTTATCCCTTTGAGCAGGACAAAGAAGGAATAGAAGAAACAACATAAAACAATTAAAGGAAGAACCTTTACATTCAGAGGCCTAAATAGAAAGAATAAGGAATCAGATAATTATTTTTAAAAATACTCTATTTAAAAAAATGTTAACCTAAAGTTTTGGTCTTAGGATTCACACGGGACTAAACCGCAGACTTACTTGAGTGTTAATTTAGTGTTGCAGGTAGAACAGGCAAAACAGTTCACACACCAGGCCTTATTCAGAGCAGAGACCACTGGAGAAAGAGCAAAGACACATGGTCACACACTTTGGCGTTCCAAGTGGCAGCGCTGACATCCTCAACTCAAACAGAGCTAAGGGTGCCTCCACAACACTTAGAAGAGGTTCTGAGAGGCTTTTTTGCAAAAGAATCACAGGACTAAAAATCTCAGTGCCATTAATTAATGTTTACTGAATCAATCCAATTAATAAATTAATTAAAGACTATTTTTTCACATTATTAAAAAAACTGAGCACTTAATGTCTTCCGTGACTGTAGGGTTCATCTTAAGGAAGATTACCGTTGCCTTTTTCAATCTTTATTTACAGTTAAAACTTTTCTTCTTCCCTTTAGAGTATCCTGTGAGGCACATAAACAGTATGTACTATACCTTCCCGCCAAAGCCTGCCCTCTCACTCTGTGCATGGTGCAGTGTGTATTTAACATGCATTATGTCACTCAGATGAGCTTTTCTGGCACAGGGCCTGCCTACCAGCACAGTCTCCACTACCACTGGCCCAACAAAGAAATATAGACTAGGTAAGTAATTAAAAAACAATCCAGACGTTAACTTATTTGCCTGTCTTCCAAAGCTGACAAAAAGGAGAGCTTCCTTTGACAGCTTCTTTCACCTGACTACTATGTCACATAGGAGGGAGCTAAGTTTTATTTTCTATGGCACTAAAGATTGCTCTCCTGAAGTAATCCTTTTGCAAACTGCATCATGGGCAGTGTTTCACAAAGTATTTCCCAGGTTGGGTTTTCTGACAGGAAACACGAAGCATGTTGAAAACAGGAATGTTTAAAACTTTGCCAGGAAGTTTTTGGCAAAACTGTGCTAGTGGCTATTAGCAAACACAGCTGCTTCCTTTCTGTCCCAGTTAATCAGCCCTGCCTACTTACAATACAAGGCTGGTAAGTGCTAGAAATGTCTACAGAAAACTGCCAGGTTTTAGCATCTGCAGGGTTAAAGTGACTCTTGCTAACTACCAAGGCAGATTAAGCTGTTCCTAATAAACACTGCTCTACAGCTTCCAAGTTCTATAAATCCAGGGCATGGAAATAGAAACAGATCTCAAGGTTGTTTCACACAATACGTACTGTATTGAATGAATGGTTCACACAATACGTACTGTAACAAGCCTGAGGCACTGCCCTAAAGTATTGTCATAAAGGAGTAACGAATCCAACTTGTACGATATTATCATCTCTGCTATGAATTACTTGAGAAATATGCCAAAGAAAAAGTAACTGATAATGGTCAAATGACAAATAGTAATCAATCTCTTTCTGTTTTTGTGTCATAATTTTGACACAAAATTATGCCATATAAAATCCCTACAGATACTTACCATCACCTTCTATAACACGGTTACAGTGGAAACAAACATCACCAAATAGCTGAAAATGAAAAAAAAAAGTGGTAAAAATTCAAGACATGTTAGAACTAAGGTTTAGAACACCAAACATTTAATACAGTTTCAGTTCTTTCTACCACTTAAAAATAAACAGCTGGCTACCTAGATCCAGAATTTACCCTTATTAGAGAAAATGAGTAAAGTGCATTGACTAGTTTTTACTTTTTACAGTGAAGATAATTTACTTTTCATCACTATCAAAACCCAGAAAATGGCTTTGGAAATGTCCCAGATTTAAGGAGGCTAAAGAAAATGACAACCCTAGACTGGCTCTAGTACTGAAGTGGAAAAAAATGATTCAATGACATTATGGGTTCAAGTGACAAAATGGAATAAATATAATAAAGTATTATATCAATACTGATTAACTATGATTATGTGAGACCACTCCATATTCTTGGGAAATAAAAACTGAAGTATTTAGGGGTAAAGGGCCATGATGAACTTCTGAAATACTTCAGAAAAAAATGTGTGTATATATGAATACATACATTTGTATATGAAGATCTGTGCATTTATTAAGTGTGTGTTTTTACAGAGAGTGGGCCAATGCAAATGATGAAGTAAAAGGTACATAGGTATTCTTCACATTTTTATTTTACAACCTTTCTGTTGACTCTGAAATTATTTCCCAAGTAAAACATTAAAAAATAAAATCTATAGTCCAATGTACATTTTCCAAGAGCTTTCCTTGTAGCTAAAATATTAAGCTCAAACTTATAAAAGTATATCTAGTATCCAATAAGTATGATCAATACCTGGTTATAGTGGGTTTCACAATATGCCAGGCCTTTCCTTTCATAATGTCGATGTCCAAGAAATGGCTTTTCACACTTGGCGCAAACAAAATGCTGAAAAAAATTGCTAGAGGTAATTTTTGAGCTGCCATATTTTATTTATTTAATAAAGTAAAACCCCAAAGTTAAATTATTCTCAGAGAAGGTACATGAAAGTTTGAGGTAGTTATTTCATTTGGCCAGGGGTAACCCTGGGACACTTTCAGTCTTAACTTAATTCAGGTGTCTTGAGTTTTTGACACGTTACTTTAAGACACAGCCTTTTTAAACAACACAGAATGAGAAAAGAGGTCAACATGTTAATATCATCTATAAGGGAGGGGCTGCTGCTGGAAATGGACCATGACACTCCTGCCTCGAGAAGGATTTAAGAACAAAAAAGCACACCCTGTATCATTACTGAGAGATCACAAAAGTGTGTATATTCTGTATTCTTAATTTTCTACAATGTCATTTGTCTTGAAAATGTCCATATTTAATCTTTAGAATTTCCTAATCTTGCCAGCACCTCTGAATGATGGAAATTCAAAAGTACTAGTTAACCCTTCCACCATTTACGACTCACCTCCACATGCCACTGCTTGCCCATAGCATTCACCACACGCCCTTCAATGGGCCGTCGACAAGCGCCACAGATGGGGACCCCCATTTTATCATGGCACGGCAGACAGTACAGCTCTCCTTTCAGCTCCCGGGCATCAGCAGTCAGCTCCTTCCTGTCCATGAGAAATATATCCAACTGAATACTACTACCGAGAGAGAAAAACAGGCAACTGAGGAGACTGACATACTTTTTAGCAGGTTTTTGAAGATCTCACTATAACAACCTTCTTTTCCCCACTCTTAGTAGTGCTCACAGTAACCTAAATTAATAGGCTTGAACCGGTTTCAGATTCCTATCAAAACATCAATGTCAAGCAATAATGATAAAATGTACAAATAAGTCAGATATATACCATCACATTGGTCATATTTATCACTTCCTTGTCTATGATCACATGATAGTCCTTTTGTCTTCCTGAAAAAGCTAGAGAAGAATCATCACAGTGCTTGGGACAGACTTGGAGATGTTATCTTTACAAAACAACTGAGGTCTAAAGTTAGAGATTAGCTCCATTTACTAACAATTAAACTGTCACCAGCTTTTAAGTTACAGGTTAACAGAAAATAAAAGAAATGCCCAGAACCTTCCTTCCCACAAATGCTTAAGTTCACTATTCTTTTCAGTCTCCTGCATCAATATTACCATTTAGGCAGAGGTGGCCCTAATTAGCCAAATGGACTTGTTTACATTTCATCTGTTTTAAGTAATTCTCCAGAAGTACTAATGACAAATGAACAGAGAAAAATTCCACCAAAGGGAAATAGGCAAGAAAATGAAATAAGGTACAAACTGATAATCCCAAAATAAATGAGGTGGCTATACTCATAGCACAAAGCTGTTTTCTTGATCTTCAGCTTACCTTATCTCTGTCCACCCCCACTATAATTTAGCATGTATGTTCAAACTGATTATAGTAAAGTAACTTTTCCCATTAAATTTTTAGATAGCAAATTTAAAAAATCATAGCTGAACAATTTATCATGAGTCTTTGAAGAAAATAAATCCCTTTAGAAGTAAATAAAATTAAATAAATGTAGTTTAAGATATTTTAAGATAATACCCTAAGTATTACAACTGTAAAAGTTATATATGTACAAAGAGAAGACTTTTTAAAGGTTTTTTTTTTTTTTAATCCTGTATTGAAAAAGCACAGTGATCAAAACAGTTTTTGGGATAACTGAATTTTACCACTAACTGAATACTAAAGGTATATGTATATATGTTATATGTACACACACACACAGGGTGTGGGGAGAGTGTGCTGCACACACTCAAATGTGGCAAAATGTTAAGTGATGAAACTCAATGATGGGTATGTAGGTATTCTTTGTATTAGTCTCTTGACTTCTTCATAGGTTTAAAATGTTCCAGATTACAAGGTAGAGAAAAACAATCTGGTGTGCTGGAGTAAAAGATACAGAAAAAAAGTGATGTTTTACTTTATTTCCACGGTTTGTGCAATAAAAAGGGAAGAAGTTGCAGTACCCGCAGTTGGCACAGTTGAAATGGTCTGGATGGTAAGGGTCATTCTTGAATATCAGCGGTTGCTCATCGATGATGGCGTGGCATTTCTGGCAGATGTATTTTCCAAGGCCTCTGGCTTTCTCACGATTATGACAGGGGCGACACAGATGTCTAAACAGAGCCAACACTTTTTTAGAAACTTAAGTTTAAAATCTGAGGTTCTAATAGTTAAAAAGAAATATGCTTCTCATGTCTCTGAAAAGAAGTGAATAATTTAAAAAAAAAAAATCACACTTGGCTTAACAGCAGAATCAAGCCACTATTTTTTACATGAAAATTTATTTATTCCAACCCAAGTAATCCAACTGATCTTTAAGAAACTCCATCTTAACTACGTATCTCCCTTTTGTTGGCCCAGGGACACCAATTCTAGGGTCCTCTCCTAACAGCCGCCAGATGAGCCAATACAGGCTGCAGTCCCTATACCTTAAACTCAGTGCCTGAAAGCACCTCCTCACAGCCCTAGGGGAAAACAGGCATGACCTTGCAGTAGTTACTTCTCCACCCACACCTAACAAGGATGGAAAACTCCTACCTCCCAGCATTCTTGACAAATCCAATATCTGCCAGAACTTCCTGGCAGAGGTCACAGCGGAAGCACTCAGGATGCCAGCTGTTATTCATGGCTTTGATAACTCGGCCAATGATGAATTCACCTGTGGGAAAGGAACACACAAAGGATGTCCAGGGTGCGTCTTATTGCTGAAAGCAGTAAGGCAAAAGACACAAGGAAAAAGAACACATTTAAACCTTTCTCCACAACTAGGGGCTTTCTACATACATATCGACCACAGTAAGTACTGCATTAGGAAAAAACTCTATTTCATCTGAGTCCTTAGTTTTGATTCTGTGGTCAAATTTTTGGGCTGTCTTATCACATCTCTGAATCTGATTTTCCTTTTCTCAATGATACACTGGGTTCTCTCAAATGCCTTTTGTTTATTTCTGGTCATTGCTGACACAGCACATTTTCTTGAAGCCTATACTTAATTAATTTCTTCTTTCACTAAACTTTAGAACATTCTACTCAGTTTCTCCAATTTCTGGAGACTCTCTAGTAAAGCTGCTAGCAACCCATGAGGTGGCTAAAATGCAAGCAAGTTAAACACTTGTGTTACACACAGCAATCCTTAAGCATGTGAAGCACCCCTCCAATGTTTTCCCTGTCTCTCTCTTGGCAACCTCAAAAGCGAGTAAAGGCTGAATTAACAGGGGACAAGAATATTCCAAAGGATCATCTAATAAAAGTCCTAATCAATCCCCAAAAAACTTTACACTAGATGTCCTTAAAAAACATTTCTCTCTGGGTTTTGATATTCTTCCAGTTTGTTATATATTAATGATAAGGAAAAGGATGTACAAAGTACCTGAATGCTATTTATAATGAGCACTAAACACCATTTCCACCATTGACATAATTTTGAGACTCACTTTTTACTCTGCTATTCAGCAGTAAAACTTACCACACTGATGACAGCAAGGAGCAAAGAGCATCTGAAAGTCATGTTCACAGTACTTCCTTCCTTCAAACTGAAATAGAAAGTACCATCAGCTTGTACAGATGAAACAATCACAGGATGAATATAATTATTCTGTGGAGACATATGGAAAGATGTTTTTGAACTAAGAGCCCTGCCCTAAGAATTATAATTCTACTGAGATGTTTAAAAGCAGATGTACTTTTGTACTTTACCTACACCTACCTGCATGTGGGTACAGGAAAGACATACTCAACAACTGGTACTATGGCTCCAGAGTACAGTGAACTCCCTCTAACAATGATGAACTATTTTCTGGCTTGCAGACTCACCTTTAGGAGTCTAATGAGAGCGGTGGACTCCTCTCCCTAGAAAATACACATATATACACAAACCGTTTCCCACTTTTTTTACGTTGATATATGAAATGTTGTATTATAAACTTAAATATTTACAAAGGGTAGATAGTCTAGTATATTTTAGATCTAAACATTTTAAAATGAGGCCAAAACCCATTAAAAAATATTCTATTTTAGGGGCGTTTGGGTGGTTCAGTCGGTTAAGCGTCTGACTTTGGCTCAGGTCATGATCTCGCAGTTCATGGGTTTGAGCCCCACGTCGGGCTCTGTGCTTTGGATTATGTGTCTCCCCCTCTCTCTCTGCTCCTCCCCCATTCATGCTCTATCTCTCTCTGTCTCTCAAAAACTAAACGTTAAAAAAATTTTTTTTAAATTCTATTTTAATAGTTGGAAAATTCACATCCTCTACTTCTCTCCTTGAACTATTTCCATTTCATTTCCCACAAAGTTTTATCCTGGTATGATATTTTTTCCTAAATTCCATACTAAAGTCTTTAACAGATCACCCTACCATACTACTCAGCAATTAAAATGTATATAACAAAACTTTAAAATTTGTTTTACTACCTGAACCCATGAACTCTAAAAGCTAAAAACATTTTTTATTCTGGATTAAGTTATCATTATAATTATTAGTACACAAATAGTTAAAACATGAATATGTGTACAAATGTCAAATTTTACTTTCTACTATTTGTTTACTTAAGCCTATCGTGGAGCAGCTGGGTACCTCAATTGGTTAAGCACCCGACTTCGGCTCAGGTCATGATCTCACAGTTCATGAGTTGTAGCCCTGCATCGGGCTCTGTGCTAACAGCTCAGAGCCTGGAGCCTGCTTTGGATTCTGTGTCTCCCTCTCTCTCTGCCACACCCCTGCTCACACTCTATCTCTCAAAAATAAATAAACATTAAAAAATTTAAAAAAAAAAAGAAAAGTGTCTCAATGAGATGAGCAGGGCTCCCCTTCCTCTCACAATTATTCCATGTATCCACAGATAAATAGGACTTACCAATGGAAGAGTTCAACATGAATTTCTATTTTGGGGGCTGCTTTTTACCCTCTTCACATAAATAAGTCATGAGAATTATAGCATGTCTCCCTTTGTATCTTTGAACTCCTTACAATGTTCACATATTGCATATTGTTTGACTATCAAAATCCATTTTTAGTGATGTAGCAGTAGTCAACTAAATTTGGTCAATTGTGGAAATTAGCTGCAGATTTAGCTCAATTTATTGAACATATCCACTATAGCTTAATCTGCAGACCAGCCCAAGTAGATTTATTTTGTGCCAGAAA
Organism: Panthera onca; assembly: GCF_046562875.1. Classification (NCBI taxonomy): domain Eukaryota; kingdom Metazoa; phylum Chordata; class Mammalia; order Carnivora; family Felidae; genus Panthera; species Panthera onca. The sequence continues at coordinate 88,226,773 of NC_138341.1, read as the reverse complement.
AAGGCTTACTTCATTTTGAAATTCAAATGGATGAACTCTAATACGTTTAATGAATCTGTTTTTAAAAAAATTTTTTAATTCATGTTTATTTTTGAGAGAGCATGAGCAGGGAAGGGGCAGAGAGAGAGGGAGACACAGAATCCGAAATAGGCTCCAGGCTCTGAGCTGTCAGCACAGAGCCCAATGCGGGGTTCAAACTCACGAACCGTGAGATCATGACCTGAGCGGAAGTTGGACACCCACCTGGGTGGGTGAGCCACCCAGGCTGGATGCCCCCGTTTTTTTTTTAATTTTTAAATTAATGTAATGAATCTGTCTTCAGAAGTTACAAACAGATAATCATAAATTGATATGCCATATTACCCAGTTCTCTGTCATAATGCACTGTGGGTAGCCCCAACCAGAAGTTATTTATGAAGTAAATACGTTCCTTTATTGGATGTTACAAACATATATAGAAATCAGATGTTTAGCTTTTAGCAGTAATTAAAAAAAGAAATCAAGGGGTGCCTAGGTGGTTCAGTCGGTTGGGTGACTGACTTCAGCTCAGGTCATGATCTCATGGTCTGTGGGTTCGAGCCCTGCGTTGGGCTTTGTGCTGACAGCTCAGAGCCTGGAGCCTGCTTTAGATTCTGTGTCTCCCTGTCTCTCTTCTTCCCTTTGTGTTCTATCAAAAATAAACATTAAAAAATTTTTAAAAAAGAGAGAAATCAAATATAAAGACTCAGAAACAATTCCACTGATTTAGTTGGAACCGATAAACTTTTTTATTGGCTACCCTAGTCTTTTAATTTTTTTATATATTTATTTATTTTTGAGACACAGAGTGAGACAGAGTACAAGCAGGGGAGGGGCAGAGAAAGAAGGACACAGAATCTGAAGCAGGCTCCAGGCTCCAAGCAAGCGTTCAGTACAGAGCCTGATGTGGGGCTCAAACCTATGAACTGTGAGATCATGACCTGAGCCGAAGTCAGTCACTTAACCGACTGAGCCACCCAGGCGCCCCATCGGCTACCCTAGTCTTAATCCATGTTGAAAGACTGGGCTCAGAACTGTTGGTGTCAACTGGCCATGTAGCTTTATTCTTTTTTTTAAAGATTTATTTTTTATTTTTTATTTATTTTTATTTTTGAAAGAGTGTGAGCAGGGGAAGGGCAGAGAGAGAGGGGAATAGAGGATTTAAAGCTGGCTCTGTGCTGACAGCAGCAAGCCTGATGCAGGTCTTGATCTCAAGAACCATGAGGTCATGACCTGAGCCAAAGTCAGATACTCAACCAACTGAACCACCCATGTGCCCCTGGCCATGTAGGTTTAATAGCAAAGACTGGTTAATGATAACAATGCATCACAACATTTTTAGTAGGAAAACAGAATGTTTTGTGTGCCACTTATGTGTGTGTGGCAGGTTTATTGTAATTTTTAAAATCAGTTCTTTTTAATGGAAACAACCAAAAAAAAATCTGTCACAGAATTTGGAGACCATTAAAACATAGTTTAATGAGAAAAAAAAAAAAGAAACATTCAACTTTTAGTTTGTATTTAATGAAAGAGAAAGACATATTGCTTAAGACAAAAACAAAATAAGTCCAGCAGTTAGCATATATACTATATTTGCTAGCAGAAGGTAGAAAAAAAAATATAGGATTGGTTGCAATTTGAGTAAGTCTTTTAAGACGTGATTCAAATAGGTAGCATAGAGTGGAAGTTAAGAACACTGACCATGGATCCAGAATGCCTGAGTTTAAATTCTGGCTAAACCACTGACTGGCTGTGTGACTTGGGTCAGGCTGTTTAGCCTCTCAGTGCCTTGTGAGAGTCACAGACTTCTGTTTTGGCTCTGGCTCCTAACATATACGCATCATGTTCATAATTTCTTACCAATGCTCTATGCTTTGCTCTCACAGACCTCTCCCTTTAAAAGGATAAATCCTGTGATATACATATACAATGAAATACCACTCAGCCATAAATAGGAAGGAAATCATGCTAGCTAGCTAGCTAGCTATTTATTTATTTATTCATTCATTCATTCATTCATTCATTCATTTATTTTGAGAAAGAAGGGGAATGTAAGGGGCAGAGACAGGAGAGAAAGAGAATCCCAGGCAGGCTCCTCACTGTCAGGGCAAAACCTGATATGGGGCTTAAACTCACAAACCATGAGATCAAGACTTAAGCTGAAGTTGGATGCTTAACTGAGCGACCCATATGCCCTGGAAATCCTGCTATTTGCAACAACATGGACAAACCTGGAGGGCATTATGCTAAAAGAATTAAGTCAGGCGGAGAAAGACAAATACTGTGTGATCTCACTTATGTGTGGAATCTAAAAATGCCAAACTCCTAGAAACAGAGTAGTCTGATAGTTACTGGGACCTGGAGGGATCAGGGAAATGGGGAAATATTGTTTAAGGGGTACAAACTTCCAGTTATAAAATGAGTAAATTCTGGGCATCTAAGATACAGCACAGTGATTACAGTTAACAACACTGTATTGCACACTTGAAGTCTGCTAAGACAGTAGATCTTAAATGTTCTCACCATACACACACACAAAAGGTAATTACATGAGGTGATGGATGTGCTAACCTTACTGTGGTTATCATTTCACAATATATACAGATACATATGAAATCATCATGTTGTACACCTTAAACTTAATGTTATCTGTCGATCATATTTTAATAAAACTGAAGAAAAAGGATGAGTCCTTTTGAAATTAAAGATAAAAAAAGACAAAGTCTTAACAGGAAGTTGTCATGATTACTCCCTACATTTCCAAATCTGCTACAAATCTGAACCCAGAACAGCCAGCACAGTTCCTAAAGCTAGGCTTCATCCTTATCAAGAAAATACAGAAGGCAGGGTGCCTGGGTGGCTCAGTCGGTTGGGTGTCCAACTCTTGATTTCAGCTCAGGTCATGATCTCACAGTTCGTGGGATCAAGCCCTGCATCAGGCTCCATGCTAACAGTGTGGAGCCTGCTTGGGATTCTCTTTTCCTCTGTCTCTGACCCTCACCCCACTTACGTGCACCTGTGCTCTCTCTCTCCCTCAAAATAAATCAGTAAAACCTTGGCTTGCAAGCATAATTCGTTCCAGAAACACGCTTGCATTCCAAAGCACTTGTATATAAAGCAAATTTGAAGAACCATTGGCTCAGGTGTGATCATGTGACATTTGGCATCATGTACTACTTGTATTGCAAGGCACTGCTCATTTATCAAGTTACAATTTATTAGAAATGTTTGCTCTTCTTGTGGAACACCTGCAGAGTAAGTTATTCGCAATGCAACGTTTTACTGTAAATAAAACTTAAAAAAAAAAACAAAGAAAATACACAAGGCAGGGAAAGACTAGAAGCCTTATGGGTTTGAGGACTCCTGACTAATGACTTTTTATTGGTGTTCTGGGGCAATTAATCACAGTAAGATTTGAGATTCTTTTCTCTTGTGAAGTGGGAAAATCAAGTGCTACTGTGAATACAAATATATTATCAGAGAAATCAACTTTAGGAAGAAGAATCCAAAAATTTAGTTCTCTCAAACCAAAATACAAGGATCCAGAAATGGATCCCTTGAAACCATCCATAATGCAAACCCTTTGCATACCCTGGGCTGTGCTTATCCTGTATGAGGACTAATGAAAGAGAATTTCTTTTGCTAGAACAAGCTGCCTCTTTTCTACAGGTATAGACATGATCAAACACAGTTATGGGCTTGATATCCAAGCCCAGGAGAAAGGCCAGAAGTTGATCCAAAGTAAAACTCTAGGATAAAAATGAAAAATCAGAAATCATAAATTTGAAAAAATCAAACTTTCAGAAGTACTACCTTTCTAGGTAACTGCATGTTACAACCCAAAACTGGTTTAAAATACCCTCAGCTTATAAGAAATATTAATTTGAATTAATTCAATATTCAATATTGAATATTCAATATTCAATAATTAATTAATTAATATTGTTGAAACGGAATGTCTAAGAACCCTACTTGCTGCCACCTGCCTGGAACAGGGATTGTTCAGTCTGGTGGAGGATTAACTCCAACCAAAAATAGCTCTGCTTTATGTTTTATGTTTGAGTTCTGTGAAGACTCTCTTTCAAGGAGGGTGGGGCTTGATTCTGCTGCTTTAAAGAAAGCTCAGAATTAGAAACTTAGCTGGTAGTCTCATTTCAAGGCAAGTGCAAATGTTGACGATCTTCACTTGGTGATTTGTACTGGTTTGTCATAAATTGCTTTGAACTGAGTGGGTCAGCAGATAAGCTCCTCATCTAGTTGGGAAGTTTCCTCCCAACCAGACCTCCCTTCTCAGGGTTCAGCCTTCCTGAGTAATCATGATTCTGTGTAAGAGGAAATGAGTGAAGAAATCCCTTTGTAAACCATCTTTCTACTAAATCATTCATTATAAATTGGTCTTTCCTGTTATGCATTTTGTGATAGGGAAAAAAGGACACATTTGGGAAATTCAAACTAAGGAGAGAGAAAGAAATCTGAAGTATTAACAAAGAACTTAATGTGTACTATGCCAAAATGAGAAAGGCTGCACACCATGTTCTAGTTCTTGGTCCAGTCCATCCTGATTTGTAATGTTTGTAGAATTATATCACCCTTTAACTGTTGGTTCAATTTTACTCTCAAAAGTACCTTCTTAGGGGAAATACTAAGATAATCCTTTTACTGGAGATATGCTGAGATGTCACAAAGTTAGATTTGGGAGCTGTTATGGTGGCTATCTACATATAGTTAGCATTAGGACCTCTGGGCTGAGCGGGTATCCCCCTCTGAAATGGCATTTAAACAGCCTTCTCATGCCACCAATGACTTGGTCATTTTACAAATATTTTTTCATATGTATTGGAATATGACTAGACATACTGGTAACTCATGAAAACCAGTACTGATGAAAACAGATTTCCCTTTGAAGCGAACTACAATTCCGAATGCAAAAATCACTAATTGTATACAACTCATACATTTATCTGACCTCTCTAAATTTTCCTAATCTGAAAATGAGGAACAGAAGCATGGAAGTCATCATCAAGTTCTATCCAAATCACTGTGAAAACTGTATTCACTCCCAGAACTAGGGTATAGTGTGGTCTACACAGTATACCCTACAATGCAGGCTTTCCATAAATATTTACTGAATGACTGGATGAAAAAGTAGTGATGGCCACATACAAGAGAGCATTATCTCTCAGAATGATAAAATATCAGTCCCAGGAAACCATTTCAACTTCAGTGAGAGTTGGTGCATCCTAGTGGAGGAGAACCCAGCTTGTGCAGACAAGCAGGCATGAGTTAACATCCTGATTTGACCACGTCCCCACTAGTTAACCGTGGCCAAGGTCTCTGAGCCTCATCACGGCCACAGGTAAGTTGGGAAAAAAAGTACCTAACTCACAGGATTTATGTGAGAATCAAATGAAAGAAGAACAACAAGAATAACAGTCTACAAAACACTTAGTATAGGGGCGCCTGGGTGACTCGGTTGGTTAAAGCGTCAGACTCTCGATTTCGGCTCAGGTCATCATCTTGTTGGTTTGTGAGATCGAGCCCTGCATCAGGATCTGCACTGACAATGCAGTCTGCTTGGGATTTTCTCTCTCCCTCTCTGCCCCTCCCTGCTTGCACTCACGTGAGCAATCTCTCTCCCCAAATAAATTAAAAAACTAAAAAAAAAAAAAAAAAAGAAAGAAAGAAAGAAAAAAGAGAAAGAAATACCTAGTATAGTGCCTGGCTCAGAAATAAAAGTATTAGTATAACTCACAAGTCTTCTAAAATCAGGAATTGTGGGACATTTATTCACACATAAAGTACTACATTCTAGGCAAGGTTAAGGACTGTGACTTAACACAACAAGCTAGGTGACCTTACTCTCAAGAGACACATGGAAGCAGAAACAGCACCTCAACTCCTGGGGGTATTAGGGGTGGCAAGCAATACCACCACCATGATTGTTTGAACATGTTGTTTTTTATTACTGCCCTGATCACTACCTTCCAATACAGACAAAATTAAAAGATAAATATTTTTTGGAATCATTAATATTTATTATTTTTTAAATTTTTATTTATTTGAGAGAGAGAGAGTGCACACAAGTGGGAGAGGGGCAGAGAGAGACAGAGAGAGAATCCCAAGAAGGCTCCACACTGTCAACACAGAGCCAGACGCAGGGCTCGATCCCACAAAGTGTGAGATCATGAACTGAGCTGCAAACAACAATCAGATGCTTAACTGACTGAGCGCCACCCAGGCACCCCTGGAATCATAAACATTTAAAAGTTGTTTAAAATTAAAACACAGAAGTAGGATATTTGAAAAGAGAAAAATAAATTTCAGTTAGTGGAACCAGTACTAATCACCACACAGGTAATGTATCTTGCCTTCTGCTAAATGAGGATGATATTTTCATTATGAATAGTTGAATGTTGACTATCCAAGAACGGTATAGTTATCTTTTCTTGTGTCAATTTAAACCAGAAAAATGTAGGCTCTCTTGAGGGTCTTTCTTAAGTGAAATCTGTCTAGAAATACTTTCTAATTAAATTTATGGGGCGCCTGGGTGGCTCAGTCAGTTAAGCATCTGACTTCAGCTCAGGTCATGATCTCACGGTTTGCGGGTTTGAGCCCCATGTCGGGCTCTGTGCTGACAACTCAGAGCCCGGCGCCTGCTTCAGATTCTGTGTTTTCCTCTCTTTCTGTTCCTCCCTCGCTTGCTCTCTCTCTCTCTCTCTTTCAAAAATAAATAAAGATTAAATTTTTTTTTTTTAATTTATGGAACAAGAATTAGCTCTAACTGCAGTCAAATTCTGAGAGACAGAACTATAAAAAGGTTTTTTATTTTGTGAGAGTACTGCCTAACCAACATGGGGAACACACCCACTTACAATGGACTTGCTATATCCCTAGTGAAGATCGTAACCCTCATTGTTTAGTGTAATGGTTCTCAGCTGAGGGTGATTTAGCGCCCCAAGAGATATTCTGGTTGTCAGGACTGGGGATCTAGTGGGTAGAAATTACTAAACATCCTACAATGCACAGGACAGCTTCCAGAACACAGCATGCTACCTTGGTTCAAACTCATAACCGTATCAGACACATGTGATTAATCCCTTGTTAGAGAAAACTGAAATTCAAAAATATTAAATAACTTGCACCAAAGCCAGTAGAGCTGGGGTTCAATCCAAGGCTGTCAGACCCTAAAATCTACACTGCTTCTTCTGTATCCACCACCTCTTTTAGACAGAGCAATAGAGAATATAACCTAGAATTCTAAAATTATCTTGTGGGTTTCTATCAACTTAAAAACCATGGCTTCCCTGCCAACACACGATGTGAACTTCACTTGAGAACTGTTAATCTGAACACAGATAGATGAAGAGGTAATTCTGTTGGATGTGGAACAATGACATTACAGCCTGGAACTACTGTGTTCCTTTTTGACAACGTACCAATAAAGTGAATCCTCCTTCTATTTCCATTGCACAAATCTGAGGAAAATGCTGAGGTCCTGAAACAACCTAATTATGGATACATGGTTCCTAAGACATCCTAGGATGCACAGCTTCACTGACAGTTTCTCTCAGTCAGCAAATATTCAGAGGACCCACTAAAGGCAAGGCACGATGCTAGAAGCTGCTGCAGATATATGTAGTGACAGCCTGTAAAATCATATCATGGTTATTTTCTAAAAAAAAGTACCTTCCATTTACTAAGCTCTTTACCAAGTGCCACTGTGCTGAAATATAAACATCATCTATACCGGTTTTCAGTAGATTCTGGGGTAGAAATCTGTCCTCAGGTAGATTTAACTTCCTATTACCAACCAGTCTGTAGTAATACTGTGAAGCTTTGTATTTAATTTTCAATGACTTGATCTTGGTCAGCCTAGTCTAATACACTGTAGGATAAACTCCTTAAGACTCTATCTACCTTGCTCATCATTGTACTCCTAGAATGTAACATGGTGCCTGACACACTGTAACTACCTAATATTATAAATATTGTTAAATGGATGGATAGGTCAATAAAGAATGAATAAGCACACACATGGGAAATCTCATGATATCTGACTAATCAAGGCTGTTTGGTCACCTTCAATCTGTGACAGTTCCTCAACCTTGCCCTGTCTTAAATGACCTTGACACTTTAAAAAAAAAAAATGTATGTTTATTATTTATTTATTTAGAGACAGAGCACGCACACACAAGCAAGAGAGGGGCAGAGAGAAAGGGAGAAAAATCCCAAGCAGGCTCAACACTGTTAGCGTAGAGCCTGACGCAGCGCTTGATCCGATGAACTGTGAGATCATAATCTGAGCTGAAACCAAAAGTCAGGTGCTTAACTGACCGAGCCCTGCCCTTGACACTTTTAAAGGGTACGGGTTGTGTTTTGTAGAGTGCTCCTCATTATGTGTTTGTCTCATGATTAGACTGAGGTCATAGGTTTGCGGGAATACCACAGGGGTAATAATACGCTCTATTTTCTTGCATCATATCGGAGAGTACATGATCTCAACATGATTTCTTACTGGTCATGTTTACCTTGACCACTTGATTAAGAGGGTATTGGGGCGCCTGGGTGGCTCAGTTGGTTGAGCGTCCGACTTCGGCTCACGTCATGATCTCACGGCTTGTGGATTCGAGCCCTGTGTCAGGCTCTGTGCTGACAGCTCAGAGGCTGGAGCCTGCTTCAGATTCTGTGTCTCCTTCTCTCTCTGCCCCTCCCCTGCTCGCACTCTGTTTCTCTCTCAAAAATAAAAAAACATTAAAAAAAAAAAAAAAAGATGGTATCTGCCAGGGGCACCTAGGTGGCTCAGTCAGTTAAGCGCCTGTCGTAGGTTCAAGTCATGATCTCATGGTCCGCGAATTCGAGCCCCACATCAGGCTCTGTGCTGGCAGCTCAGAGCCTGGAGCCTGCTTTGGATTCTGTGTCTCCCTCTCTCTGTCTCTCTAACCCTGCCCCACTCACGCTCTGTCTCTATCTTTCAAAAATGAATAAACGTTAAAAAAAAAAAAGATAGTATCTGCTAGGTTTTGCCACCGCAAAGTCACTACTTTACCCTTTCTATATCCCTTTCAATACCCTTTCAATCCCAACTAGATACAACATGTCAGTCAATAATAGAACATTTTGTCAAGGCCAGTATCCCAAAAATCATCTCTTAACTATGATTCTTCTGTTGTACCTCCTCCCCCAAAAAACACAAAAATTTAAAGTAACTTCATTTAGTGTTACATGTCTGGAAATTATTCCCAAACAATTTGGCAGAAGATGGGTGTTGTGGGTATGTGTGTGAGATGCATAAGGATACATGATATTCACTGTATTATTCTTTCAACTTTTCTGCAGGTTTTAAATAACAACTAAGTTTATTCAAGAACACCACATTGGCGTTCTGAACCAATATACCAAATCAGTGGTCCACCTATGGTAGTGAAAATACATCATGACTAGGCATTTTACTCAGGGTTCTACCCAAAACTGAAATTTCCTATTTTTACATAAGAATACATTTCTTTCATCCACCACTCTGGACAATGTTCATGAAATGAGCAATAGGTAAATGAGTAAAGACTTTGAAGGGTAGCCTGCAATGTTTATATTAGAAAATGTGTTCCCTGGGTCCTAGTGGGAATCTTAGCATTTTATCTTGCCATCTGTACAATCCAAGTACTGTATACATACCATTGTATTTATTAAGCACCTAGTAGTCATCAAATACTGCATAACAAACTATAGAGATACTGAATCAATGAGAACAGTCCTTGCACCCGAGGTATTTAATGTAATAAATTGTGAAATGCCATCTTTACTAAAGGTATAAACAAAGTGTTGTGTGTAGTCAGAGAAGACAACTTAAATGAGACAGGTGTGAGTGGCCTGAAAACATGACTAATGTGGTCTTGTAAATAAAAACATCCCAGGTACAGCAGTCATTGATGACAAGCTATGGAGCACAAGAAGCACTGAGACAGACCTTATATTTTTTAGCAGTGATAGATTACAGCCTCAATGGCAAACTTTTAAGTTCACTTACTGAACCACATAAGCTGGTGGGTTGGAATTCACCCTGCATAAAGGAGCCAGTGCAGGTAATAATCCTGGTTGCTGCTAAAACAGTCTTAAGAGGAGCTGCAAATGAGCCAGAAATAGCTGAGCTCAATCAGCTTACCTCCAGACAAACATCCTCATGAATGGGTAGGAAACAGTAGTGTAATAGTAAACTTGCCTTTGGGGCCAAAGGCAGGAGCATCCTGGCCATCTGATCCCAAATATCAGAAGTTACACAGTATAAAGTGAATCCCATTTTCAAGGGGAAGAACTAATCCTACAGAGAAAAGACTAGGGATGGTGGAAATAAGGGAAGGTTGATGTTTTAATAATAAGACAAAAGCAATACAAAGCTGTAGAGTAGAAAGGACACATTTGCTATTATTACCAAGATTGAAGTCCATACTTTGTGTCTCAAATGGAAAACAAGCCAGGTAAATTTTTAAGCTTGCTTTTCAATAACTGAAAATGCAGATTATTTCTTGGAAGCCCTGGATAGCTTTTTCTCGGATATCATTCAACCAAAAAGAAAGGCCAGATTTTCTACATGCAGATTTACACATCCCTGGCCTTGGAAAAGGGGTTTTAATTTTAAGTGTAGCTAAAACAGCAATCTTCCTCAGGACCCAAGGGACCTTAAGCTGGACAATAGCCCATTCATAGACTAGTTCTGTGTATTCATAACATTCTGGAATAATATCAGATGGACCCAGGAAGCATATTTATAGTCCAGAAGTAAAGAGGAGTGAGGTGTGGGCAGGAGGACAAGTGTGAGTCATGCTTTATTCTGTCCCACTGAAAGCTCTCACAGAGCCTCCCCTCTGACTAAGCACAAGTGGCCTGACAGCTGACAGAACACAGATGCAGAACCAGGACCTTAGGAGGTGACAGTGCCTGACAACAATTATTAATTCCAAAGTGCCAGGTGAATGGACCATATAATATTGAATTAATGTTTGGAAAAACTGACCCTGCCTTTCCCTTTTGGATCTTTCTCTTCCTCCTCTGGACTCTCTCCTAAGGTTTTTGCCATAACTAACCATTTCAATAAAAATATCTATATTTGAGGGGCATCTGGGTGACTCAGTCGGTTGGGCATCCAACTCTGGATTTGTTTGGCTTTAGGTCATGATCCCAGCGTCATGGGATCAAGCCCCACATCAGGTTCTGTGCTGAGCATGGAGTCTGCAAAAGATTCTTTCTCTCTGCCCATCCCTGCCCCTTCCCCTCCCCTGCTCTCGTGCTCTCTCTCTAGACTTAAAAAACAAACAAACAAAAAAACCCTTATATGTGAAAAGAATACGCATGGGAAAGAATACCATATTAGACATTAGGAGACCAAACTAGGTTCTAATCCCATTCACATCACAGACCTACTGTGTTATAGCAACACTTCAACATCTTTGGGCCTCAAGGGGGGAAAAAAAGTAGGGGTAAGGTAGGGACTGACAGAGTATGAAGACTCATGTTTCCTCAAGAGGCAGACACTTGGCTCTCTTTAAGTGACCTCCTTCCTTGCCAGAGTCCTGGCACACCTCTACTGTGCTGACCTGAGCCAGAATCCCAGCACACCCCCACTGTGCTGACCTGAGAACCTGAGTGTTCCATCAAGACCACGGAAGCAGGTCCTTTTCCTTTTACTACAACTGAGGACTGCCCTCCCTCCTGCCCCTGCTCCCTTTCTCTCCCTGTTGCCTAGATCCCTAGCGATTTCCTTTTCTTCTTCAGAAATCTAGCTGCCGTTCTCCTCATTACCACTGGCAGCTTCACCCACAACCTCAGGAAGGGATCTGTTACCCTGATGCCAAGAAGCACAGTCCCTGCTCTAGCTGCCTCCTCGGTCTTCCCTCCTACTACGCCTCTTCTCACTGTCACTTGCCGTTCCCAGCCCAAAGCCATTACATTTGACAGAAAAAGAGATTCCCACTGCCCAGGGAAGGAGTTTGGAAGAATGAAGGAAAAGAAAACAAGAATCTCTTCCTGTTCCTAGGGTTTTTATTGTGGGGAATATAGTTCCTGGGATACAGCAGGAGCTCAAATATGTGTTCTAATCAAAACTCTTTTTTTTTTTTTTTTTTTTTGAAAGACAGAGCACGAGCAGGGGAGGAAGAGAGAGAGAAAGATAGAATCCAAGCAGACTCTGCAGGGTCAGCACAGAGCCTGATGTGGGGCTTGAACTCATGAAACCATGAGATCGTGACACTTAACCGACTGAACCCCCCCCCCCCTCCTCCCAGGTGCCCCTCTAATCAAAACTCTTAAAGCTTTCCCCAGAGTTATGTTACTATAGACAGGGAAGTTCTGCATGTCATGTGCATATGATGGGGTAAATAGCTTTTCTGCAGGCTGGCCTGGGAACCTCCCTCTCAGGAAGCGTTATTTCCATGGGAAAATGCCATCTGAGTGGCAAACAACTGACTTACTAATAACCATTAAAAATTACCTTTCCTTCCTCAGGAATGGCTTTTACAACAGGGAAATTAAAAAATGTGCTAGGCAAAGAAGAAATCAAAGAGCAGCTGTCTCTGGCTATAACATAATTCTATGTACAGATATTATCACAGAGAGACATGCATATGAATAACACACACATATAAATATGTAAGGAGTAAGCTGGTAAAAGTGCACTATCTAACTGGTCACACACACACAAAACCACTCTCATCTTTGTTAACAACATGGGCTTGGCCTCTGTAGCCTATTCCCAAAAGCAGACATATTTTGTGAGTAGGGGCTTTTATAGCAATGGTAAGAAGAAATCCAAGTGTAGACACCACAGGGTAACACACGAGAATCAGGAGCAAGAATTTGGAAAAGAAGATACATAGAAGAGCTTAATATGGACAGGATATCCCTCCAAAATATCCAAATAAGATCCTTCTTAGAGAATAAATGCATGGAAGCTCCTATTGATTGTTTGAAAGGTAGGTAACAGATACCCTGCCTTAGAGAGGATGTTTCATGGTGCTCTGAGTTGGGGAAAGACAGAGGCAGGAATCAGGAAGGTATGTGCAGGGGGCAAGCAAATCAGAAAACCTGCAGCTAAAGCTTACAAATGGGCTCTGTCTGCTGAGCTGAAATGCACAGATCTGATGGGTCGAGTCACAAGGCACCAAGGGTTCTGGCACAGGAAGGTGAAATGAACAGTACAAGTTGGTGGGTCTGTCAGGGCATTCCACATAGAAGCCATCACTAACCTGACAGGTACCAAAATACCTGGTACTTCAACACCATCTTCATACTGAAATTTAAACCGAAGAAGGATGCCTCAAAACAAGGTGGAGTGGGAAGGGAATGGTGCTTCTGTCCAGGCTGACTCACCTCATAAAAGAGTCCCTCTGGGAACTGCTGGAAACACTGGGCACACACGAAGCACTGCTCGTGGTACAGCTCCCCATTACTGTTTACTATCTTCTCGGCGGGCGCAAAGCCCCCCTTGCAGCGCTCACAGGTGGCATTGGCCAGGGCATTGGCCATGTTGCTGTAATACACAAAGGACAGAAGTCACAGACTATCTACCTTTTCTTAAACTTAAGACTAAACAACATAAAGGACTAAGGAGAAAATTCTATCTGATGACAAAAATCATACTGTAGCCCTAAAGCCCAATTTCTTGTGTCTTAAGTACTCAACTCAAACTGTTCCCATCTCTTTGCCTTAGCATCTTAGGTGCTGAAAGGGTCTCTTGCTTGGAATCTGTTTTTAATATTGCTGACATTCCTCTTGCTAAATATACTATAAGAGGGTACCTGCTACCTGTGAGGAACTAGGGATAGAGATTAAAGTCAAGAGTTGCTCTTGAGAGAGCTTAAGGTTATACCTTCCTAAGTAGCCTAATTAAAATATCCACAGGTCACCATCTCAAAGCCAGTTTTTCACCCTTCTGAGAACAGAATCTAAATTGCATGTCAACTGAATGCCATGTCCTAGGCTGGACACAGGTTATCCCTTTGGTTATATCCTGCTGAAGGCAACTGCTACAGTAGCTCTTAACATCAGCCAGAGTGCCATGGTCCTGTAATCTCATTAGTAAGACAAGTATTGGGCACTGGTATTATAAGCTGTATCTTAAAGTCACAGCATTGTCCATTATGAAGATCATCTTACAGACATGACACAGGGAGGTTCAGGGAGGTGGAATGACCTATCCAACTTCACAAGTCTCAGTAGTTAATGGAAGATACAGGACCAGAATCCAGGGCCCCCATTCATAAAATCACAACCAGATTATAATATCAATTTCAAAAATCCGAGAATATGTGATAGGGACACCATCACGCTTTACATATTAGGCAGTCAAGTGACCACTGAAGAGCCCAGTGACCCGATCTCTCCCTTGCAGTAATTCCACTGTACCTTGAAGCATATAGGAAGAACTCTATAAAGGGTTCCAGGCCCTATTAAACCACTGTGTATTTGGGGGCATCTGGCTGGCTCAGTCGAAGGAGCGTGCAACTCTTGATTGTGGGGTAGTGAGTTCAAGCCCCGTGTTGGGGGTAGAGATTACTTAAATAAACTTAAAAAAAAAAAAAGAAAGAAAGAACTGATTTGTTTTAAAAGGCCATGAAGTGAGGAATGTCCCCTAACCAGAGCAGTCATTGGCCAAACTGTCCTTCACAATTTGGCAAGTTTATTTTCAGACGCCCACCCAGAGCACAAGCTCTACCTGTGTGTCTAGGTCCCTGGTGCAGCCTGTAACCACCCAGATATTGAATCAATCCACCTGGTAAAGATACTGCTGACATTCTCCAGAATCTTCACAACCACCCTGTGAGGCAGGTGAGGAGTCTTCATTTTACAGATTAATAACTGCCTTGTCCCCAGCCAGTTTCTAAGTTTTGCTGTTTCCTTAGCAGAAAGGCTCACACATATGTTGTCTCACCTCCACCCCACCCCAGTGGAAGATAACTTTGCCTTCTTGCCCCAAATGTTTCAAAGAACAGTATTCCTATTTTGAAGCCTTGCCATAACTAACCTCATGCAGAAGTACCATGTTCATAACCGCATACCCATCAAAACTCAACTTTACTTAATAGGCTTAAATATAAAATTAAAACATCACAAAAAAAGAAAACAAAGGAACGCCTGGGTGGCTCTGTCAGTTAGGTAACTGACTTGGTTTCGGCTCAAGTCATGATCTCATGGGTTCGTGAGATTGAGCCCCACATGGGGCTCTGCACTAAGCATCATATAGCCTGATTGGGATTGTCTCTCCCCCTTCTCTCTGACCTTCCCTGCTTGCATGCAACTTGCATACACTCTCGATAGATAGATAGATAGATAGATAGATAGATAGATAGATAGAATCTAAAAAAAGGAAAAGAAAAAAAAAAAGGAAGACAGGCAGCCTCACTGCTTGGCAAACCTAGCCTAAGTTATCACATTAAAACAAATTTTCTACTTTGTCATTTCAAAATTACTGTTGGTTAGGGAGAAAAATCTTCACATTCCCTTCTTACTGGGTTTTGCCGTAAGCTAGATGAATTACAACAATTTTAATAAAGCTCTTGGAAAGGTTTGTGTTTCTCCTTTCTCCTGACCAAAATCCACAGGTGTCCCTAGATGAAGGATGGGAAGCCCGCACCTGCCCCCATAATTCTTAATATCGTTTTGAAGATAAAATTTTAAAAAGTATGTAACTTTGGAAGCCAGAAGATGCTACTCAAAGACAAAGTGTCATTATTAATTTTCAACCCCCTCAAAAGGTTCACCCAATCCTTATAATTTTAAAAGAACTCCTAAAAAGCAGGAAGTGCAGAACATTCTGGAATGTCCTGATCCATTATTATCTTGGTTCTTAAAGTACAGGGGTCACTGTGACCCTTTTAGGGGTTCAAAAACTCCCTTCCTTTTTCAACTATATCTCTATGGGAAGCATATTTTCTTTATATACATTAGCGACATATTACAATAGGTTAAACACAGAATCAGAACTGAGAAACTGTCTTAGTCACTAATGAGATTTGCAAAAATGTAATTCAATGCCATTTTTCCCACCAAGCTTTTGTCATTTGAAAACAGTTATTTTTCATAAAAATTAATATCAATAGTTATTAATATTAACATGTAATGGGTTTATTGTTTTTTAAATTAATAAATATTTTATTCTCAGTTTTATTTTCAAAAACAGTAAATATTGCTAAGCAAAAGCTCTTTGGGGACGTCAATAATTTTTTTTCATTTTTTAAAACATTTTACCTATTTTTGCAAGACAGAGAGATAGAGCATGGACAGAAGAGGGGCAGAGAGAGAAGGAGACACAGAATCTGAAGCAGGCTCCAGGCTCCAAGCTGTCAGCACAGAACCTGATGTGGGGCTTGAACCCATGAACCATGAGATCCTGACCTGAGCCGATGCTTAACTGACTGAGCCACCCAGGAGCCCTGGGGGACCTCAACAATTTTTAAGAGTGTAAAGCAGTCCCAAGACCAAAGCATTTATCACCTGTTTACTACTCATTATACTAAACACTGGTTATAGTCAAATTCAAATACTCAAATAGAATTAGAAAATAGGTTGACACATTATAAAAACAAATACATAGTTTCCCACACACAGGAAAAATAAACTAGTTTTAGCCATAATGTAATGTGTATTTTTGAAGAGGTATTCCTTTTAATAACAAGCAGGATAAGGAAACAGAACCTTAGAGGAAACTTTCAGAACAAAAGCCCCAATAATCTCACCCAGCTACTGAACTGTTTACATTTCCTTTTCCTCTCCTGTTTTTGACCCTCTGGCAGTATTTATTCAATGGACTATTTTTTAGAGCAGTTTCTGGTTCACAGCAAAACTGAGCAGAAAGTGTAAAGAGTTCCCATTCACCCCCACATCCGAGCCTCCCCTGCTACCAACACCCCCACCAGAGAGGTAGTACTTTGTTACAACTAATGAACCTACAGTGACCTGTGTATTTTTTTTTACAGTTGTTTTTATCTTTAACACTACTATGATAGAAGTTACATTTTATTTTATTATTTTTATTATTTTTAGTTCAGGTAATTATTTATTTATTTATTTACTTATTTATTTAATTTAAATTCAAGTTAGTTAACATATCATGTAGCATTGGTTTCAGGAGTAGAACCCAGTGACTCATCACTTAAAACATACAACACTGAGTGCTCATCCCAACAAGTGCCCTCCTTAATCCCCATCACCCATTTGGCACATCCTCTCACCCCCTTCCCCTCCAGCAACCCTCAGTTTGTTCTATTTCAGAGTCTCTTATGGTTTGCCTCCCTCTCTACATTTTAAAAGTTATGAATGATAGTTATAACTGTCATCAGGCTAGAAATAATTACTTGGCTGATTTTTCAAAAAGGGATTTATGCTAAGAAGTGTTGATGACAAAGAATATATATGTTGGGAAGTATCTTTACATCTGGCCAGTCATAACTGATTGTTATGTCAGTCATAAATGACCCACTTTTCCACAAATTAGCTGCACACAGAAAACTTGGCATCATTGAGCTTTTTGTTTTTCTTTTGTCTTATTGATCAAAGTATGGGAAAAAAATTTTCTGGTATTAAAATGAAAAACAAATGTGTAAATCCAAAAAGCATCTTGAAAGTCCATGAAGCATTTTGGTTACAGTATAATTATAATTGCCCAATTATACTTAAACAGAACTCTTTATAAGTTGTGAAAAATCAATGACATCTGTTACAATACCACACAGAATGGGTTCATGGAAATAGAGAATCAGGTCAAATTCTCCTTAACTCTTAATTGACAAATTGGGAATCTGCAATAATTCGAAGCTTCCGACTTTACATGAGTTGGTCTAAATAATACTAAATACTACTCTGCACTATTTTTTTTATTGTTTGCTAAAATCCACTTAATGACATGAATTAGACTAACTTTTTAGAGTTAATGGCACACACACACACACACACACACACACACACACACACGCAGGTTACACAACATTCTTATTTATTCACTCAGTCCCTTTGAGACAGTATTAAACCCAGTTAGCCTACTTCAAACTGCTTTGTTAAACCTAACAAAAATGTGCATCCTTATTAACTGTCTGTAGTTCAGTTTTTACTGTTCCCCTCAACTGACCCCTTATGTGTAGGAAGTTTTAGAGCATACAATTTTTCTATTATAAATCCTGACAGCAAAAACTCTAAATCTCCCTCTTGGACTACATAATGAAAATGTACTATTAACAGGAACCTATTGAAGACAAAGATGTTACTACTATTACTTTAAAGGCAGCATTTTTGTTCACTTCTGCATTTCATCTGGTGGATTCTTGCCTGCTGGAATACACCCCCCGCCCCTCCATCACCCTAGAATGCCCCTGCTAAAAGTCGAGGAAATAAAACCATCAATAGCTAGTGAACTCGAAACCCAAGATGGCTAGATCTGGAAGAGGGGAGCTCCTCTCCCAGGAGAAAAGACACTTACAATTTCGCATAAAAGTCACAAAACTCCTTGTAGACCTTTACGTCACTGTGCCTGCGCTGCAGTTTGGACACAGCCCTCTCGTCTTCATTGCCATTAGCCTGGTGGACATTGTTAAGAGCTGTCTGGGGGATTTCTTCATTCTCTGGGATAACATAGGGGCACACCCTGCCCGGGAACGCCATCCGTGGGTGCTTGAGAGCCCCAAACCCAGGGCAGAGAGTAGCAGGCAGGGACAGAGAAACAATTTCCAGGCCTCCCCTGTTTCCCTGCCAGGGTCACTCCCACTATTCCCACAGACGTCAGCCCTGCGTTTGCCAGGATCATTCCTAGCCTTTCATGTTAAGAGCTCCAGCAGCAAAGCAGTCAGTCGGTGTGCCAGTCCTGATTTACTGAGGCATTTCTGGAAGCTCCAGAAAACATTCTACAAAGCAGTGACAGTCTTTGCTGGAGCAATCTTCCTGATGGACTGTGTCTGTAAACACTGCTATGGAAGGAAGAACTGCTTGGCAGGGTCCGAGAGAAACAAACATCCACGTGTCCTGGGGAATCTGTCACCAGGCATCAACCACACGAACACTGTGCTTCTTGTAAAACGTCCCCAGATATTCTGTTCCTAAACAAGCTCCCCACTGAGGCCAAATGCAGCTGGCACACTCTATGGGGTGTTGTAATGCCCAGGGCATGCTTGCCAGCTATACCCATGGTTGCCGTCCCCCAGGGGTCTGTGAGTCCCTGAGATTTGGAGCTACTTTGGACTTTCATTGATCCTAGTACTTGGTACATAGCAAGAGTTGGATGATGTGTCCAATGAATGGACACAAGAAGAAATAGGAAAGCGCTAGAGTCTAGTTAGAAACCCCCAGCTAATCCTAGCCTTTATCATGGCTAAGGATGCTGCTGGCATTCCTGCAATAGTCAGTCTACAGTACTGTTGTCTTGTAGCAGTGCTACAGATGAGGAGGGTGACGATGAAGGCCACGGGCAATAGAGGGGCTCAGAACCTTTCTCCAGGCCCATTCCTCTGAGACCTAGGTGCTCGATTTCTCACCAAAATCAAGGTACCAAGGGCCACTTGAGAAAGAAAAGCTAGAGAGTAGGTAAAAGGTACACTGACCAACAGAGGTCTCACTAGAGATGAGAGCCATGAAAGCATCAGCAAACAGACACAATGCAGCTGAGACTCCCAAATAATAACAATAAATAATGCTACCTAAGCATTTGTAAGTACTATCACATCCCTATAAGGTAGGTATTATTTACAGATGAGGAACTGAGGTGTAAGGAGGCTGAATAATTAAATACATGGGAGAGTCAAGATTTAAATC
This sequence comes from Panthera onca, assembly GCF_046562875.1. Taxonomy (NCBI): domain Eukaryota; kingdom Metazoa; phylum Chordata; class Mammalia; order Carnivora; family Felidae; genus Panthera; species Panthera onca. The sequence continues at coordinate 88,206,970 of NC_138341.1, read as the reverse complement.
TAAGTAACCTTATTCTAGAGCCTATGTTGTCAACTACCATGTCAGAAAATAGTTAAACATATTCACTGGAGAGCAAAATAAGTTAACTACAAAAGATTTAAGTAGTGAGCACAAAATGAGACAGAAGCAGAAAATGAGATCTAGTCTTCCCACTTTGAAACCCAATGAATGATCTCAGAGCACAGGTCAGAAATTTAAAGGCTGTGGGGCTATGGATCCTGCTCAGACCCCAAGCCTGTGGCTGATGGAGTAAGAGACTCACCATTTTTTTTTAAGTAGGCTCCACACCCAGTGCTGAGCCCAGTGCAGGGCTTGAACTCATGACTCTGAGATCAAGACAGCTGATATCAAGAGTCGGACGCTTAACCAACTGAGCCACGCAGGCATCCCAAGACTCACCATTTTTAAAGAGGAAAGAAACAGCCTCATGGTTTAACATATATAAAACATGTAAAGTTTTTTAACTTTATCACGACCACGTAGAATAGAGGAGGCAGCAGGCATGAACACACACACACACACACACACACACACACACACACACTGACTCTGAGACCAGAAACACAATGCCACTGAATTAGGGGTAGCACAATAGAAAGAGGGGAACCATGCCTCCTGCCCAGAATACTTCTTCCCTCTTAACCTGATTATCTTCTATTTACATTTCTACTTTATCTAAGACACTCCTAAAAATCAATCTTTATTTTAATTATCTTTAAACTTTTCTATCTCAGTTTACTGGGACCAAGTCCACAAACATGGGGATTTGCCCTCCTCAGGGAAAAGATTCTAGACAATGGCTTAATGGTCAAAAAGAAGGAAGGGGGCCCCACTGCCACTGTGTTCTCAACGATAATCCTTCCACTTTGCCAATTTACAACTAGCGTTCAGAGTTAATTTTTCCTGCATAAATAATAAATAAGAATCACCTTCTTAGCTTAAGAGACCTGCTTAAAGTCACACAGCTAGCAAGTGGAAGATCCCAAATTCAAATCCAGACATCTGCCTCCAATGTTTCTGTTTTTTACCTCTACATAAAATCTATTCCTGTGGCCAAGAGACACATGAAAAGGTCTCAACATCACTAATAATAAGGGAAAGGCAAATCAAAATCACAGTATCACCTCATACCTGTCAGAAATGGCTAAAACAAAAGACACAAACACTAATTTGAAAAGACATATGCACACCTATGTTCACTGCAGCATTATTTACAGTAGCCAAGATATGGACATATCCTAAGTGTCCACTGACAGATGAATGGATAAAGAAGATGTGGTATAAAAAAAAAAAAAAAGATGTGGTATATATACACATACATATACATATACACACAGTGGAATATTACTCAGCCATAAAAAAGAATGAGATCTTGCCATTTGCAACAACCTGGATGGACCTAGGGGGTATTATGCTAAGTGAAATAAGTCAGGGAAAGAGAAATACTATATAATGTCATTTATAAGTGGAATCTAAAGCCAAACAAAACAAATGAACAAAGAAACAAAAGCAGAAACAGACCCATAAATATAGAGAACTGATGGTTGCTAAATGGGGGGGGGGGGGGGGATGGGTAAAAAAGGTGAAGTGTTGTTGGGGGGGGGGAATGGGTAAAAAAGGTGAAGAGGAGTGGGAGGTACAGGCTTCCAGTTATGGGACAAGTAAGTCACAGGGATAAAAGCTATGACACAGGGAATATAGTCAGTGGTATTATAATAGCCTTATATGGTAACAAATGGTAGCTATGCTTGTGGTGAGCATAGCACAGCTTATAGAGTTGTAAAATCATGATGCTGTACACCCAGAACTAATATAATAGTGTCAACTATACTTCATCAAAAAATATATATATACACATATACACATACCAAAACCAAAATACATAAGCTAAAACTATAAAACTTCTTGCATAAAATATAGGACAGTTATATAACAAATTTAAAAAAATTTTTGTTCATGTTTTTATTTTAGGAGTGGGGGGAATGGGGGAGGGGCAGAGAGACAAGGAGAGAGAGAATCCCAAGCAGTCTCTGCACTCTCAGTGGCCTCAATCTCACAAACCATGAGATCATGACCTGAGCGGAAATCAAGAGCTGGATGCTTAACCTACTAAGCCAAAAAAATTTTTTTAAACAGGGGCACCTGGGTGGCTCGTTCGGTTGAGCATCTGACTCTTGATACTGGCTCAGGTCATGATCTCACTGTTGTGGGATGGAGCCCTGCGTTGGGGTCTGTGCTGAGTGTGGAGCCTGCTTGGGATTTTCTCTCTCCCTCTCTCTCTGCCCCTCCTCTGCTTGCTCTCTTGCTCTCTCTCTCTCAAAAATAAGCAAACAAAAATTTTTTTAAATGAAATAAAATAAAATCTATACTGTATGGGTGTTTCCAGTAACTGATACATTTGTCTATGTCTTAAGGAAAGAAGATATTAGGCGCTATTTGTTTGTTTTGTTTACAATATGCTTACAGCTCTTAATCCATACTAGGTACAATGATTGCAAATCATGTTCATTTTCCTACCAGAAACATCATTAAATCCAAATATTCTGCCCACTGAGGTAATGCTATTGGCGATACCAACCTAAGGGCAGGACGCTGAAGTAGGTCCTAGAGATTTCCCTTTCCTTCAGTTCAGTTTCCAGGGGATCTGAGGATAAGTTTTCTATGTTCTTTTCATCTCACTTCACATGCTAGAAATGTAACCTCCAGGAATGTAGGAACTTTGTTTTGTTCATGCCTATGCCCCAGCATCATCAAGAGAAGCCACCACTTGGCAGGTGTGTGTAATTATTTGTTGAATGAACTAGGGTTAATAATCCATCTACTTCCATCTGGCAAACCATGAAAACAGTGAGACAGCAATTTAGCTACCAGTCTGCTAAACACTTTGAGTCAGAAGATCTAAAAATGTTAACTATCTTATTAACTTCATAAGAATTAATCTTATATTTACTAGACAGAAAAGCAGAACTATGAAAAAAAGCTAATAGTGAACACACACTATTCGGTTCATGAACAGACACAATGAAGACTCTTACCTGCTAAGGAATTAAAGATAATGTGGAAGATCTGCCATCAAGTTCTAACTTTTTATTTTGAAATAATTATAGTCACAGGAAGTTATAAAAATTGTACAGAGAAGTTCTTCATACCCTTTACGTAGTTTCTCCAATGGTTACTTTATGTGATTACAGTCCAATGTCAAAACCAGGAATCTGACATTAACACAAGGTGTGTATATACATTACATATATGTCATTTTACCACCTTGGCACTGCCCCTAATCAAGATACAGCACAATACTGTCACCACAAAGATCTCTTTCATATTATCTCTGATAGTCACACTCACCTTCTCCACACCTTGCCATCTCTTAGCCCTTGGGAACCACTAGTCTGTTTTTCATTTATGTCATTATAATTTGGAGAATGTTACTGCTATGGACTGAATGTTTGTGTCCCTCCAAAATTCATATGTTGAAAGCCTAATCCCAAATGTAGGTATTTGGAGGTGGGACCTTTGGGAGGTAATTAGGATTAAATTAGGTCAAGAGCAGAGCATTAATCCCTCATTATGGGATTAACATCCTTTAAGAAGAGGAAGAGACACAGATCATTCTCTATCTGCCATGTGAGGATATAGCCAAAGGTAGCAAAATGTGGATGGCTCAGTCGGTTGAGCATCTGACTTTGGCTCAGGTCATGATCTCATGGTTCGTGAGTTCAAACCCAGTGTCAGGCTCTGCTGACAGCTCAGAGCCTGGAGCCTGCTTCAGATTCTGTATCTCCCTCTCTGTCTGCTCCTCCCCAACTTAAGCTCTCTTTGTCTCTCAAAAATAAATAAACATTAAAAAAAAAATTGTGGATCCTCACCAGACACTGGATCTGTTGGTACCTTGATCTTGAACTTCGCAGCCTCCAGACCCTTGGGAAATAAATATTTGTTGTTTAAGCCATACAGTCTATGATATTTTTGTCATAGCCAACCAAACTAAGACAGCTCCATGGAATCATAATAGTATGTAACCTTTCAAAGGCTGGCTTTTTGTACTCAGCATAATATCGATCCAAGTTGTTAATATATATCAACAGTGTGTAACTTTTTATTGCTGTCCATGGTATGGACATACCATAGTTTGTTTAACCATTCACCCAGTGAAGGTTCAGACATCATGTCTGAACATATGGAACTTTTCCTATGTGCTCACAATGCAACAGGCCTAAGGGGTATCTGAGAAGTGCCTGCCAAATGAATAGACAAGTGAATACAAGTTTTGGGCTACTGTAAATAAAGCTATATCAGTTCCTGTGTGAATAAACATTTTCATATCTCTGGGATAAATGTCCAAGGGTGGAATTGCTGAGTTATACGATAAATGTACATTCAATATGTTTAAGAAACTTCCAAACTATTGTTTGTATCTATCCATCTATCTATCTATATCTATCTACCTACCTACCTACCTACCTACCTACCTAATTTACAGGGGAGGGGCAGAGAGAGACGGTCCAAGCAGGCTCAGCGCTGTTAGCGCAGAGCCTGATGTGGGCTCAGTCTCACGCACGAACTGTGAGATCATGAGCCGAAATCGAGAGTTCGACACTTAACTGACTGAGCCATCCAGTACCCTCCCCAAACTATTTTCTTAGAGTGGTTATAGCACTTTAACTCAGCAATATACGAGAGAGTCAATTTCTCCACATCTTCACCAGTATTTGGTGCTACCATTATTATTATTTTTTAAGTTTATTTATTTTGAGGAGTAGGGGCAGAGAGACAGGAAGAGGCAGAATCCCAAGCAGGCTACATGCTGTCAGCACAGAGCCCGATGTTGGGCTCAAACCCACAAACTGTAAGAAAATGACCTGAGCCAAGACGCTTAACTGAATGAGCCACCCAGGTGCCCCGGTGCTACCATTATTTTTAGTTGTAGCTGTTCTAACAGGTGTGCAGGCATAACTTTTTATTATGTATATGTAGTAAGTCTATATATATATATATATATATATATATATATGTATATATATATATACACATATATATATATATGTGCAGATAAGCACAAAAAATAAGTCAAATTTCAGTCTACCAGATAACTGTATTGACAAGAAGGGAAAAATAATACATGTATTTGGGAAAAAAATTCAAAGACTATAGAGATATATAAAATGACAACTACAGTGATTATAATTATTAATATAATTAAATAATTATTAATTGATAATTTAATTAATAATTGCTCCACACCTTCAACTAAGTCAGTTCCATGGTGTCTTTCTGCTAAATCAGATTAGTGCTGGAAATTTAGTAAAACTTCCCTTATCTCTTCAAATTATGCTATCTAAAAAATACCGTGTTAAGGTAAAGCAGGTAGGAAACCTTCTATTTTTTCTGGTTTCCTCTACTTCCAGCTGGGACTATGTTAATGAGGGTGCTTGGCACATAGCAAATACCCAAACAGTAAATCCAAACTTTAATAGAAGTCACCTTAGTATGAGTCAGTTTTATGATCAAAGGTATCATGTACAATGTTAATATTTTTAAACTATTTAATCAATCAGTATGACTATTTAAATGGATGCTGAGAGACTTGTGGCTCTGTCTCTTTGTTTACAGTTTTGCCACATCTCATTCTTTCCTCCTTTCCTTTCTTTTATCACCAAGGAATATCTGAACTGACAGCTGCAAGGGAGAAGGGAGGCTGAAGTTTTAAAGAAGGAAAACATGGAGCAGGACAGAGCCAATGATCTATCCCACATCTCCTTTCTATGAGCCTGTCCCTGGGAGGAAAAGACTCTGACCAGTTGATTCTTGCATAGAAATTCCCTGAACCTTATACATGCTACTTCTACTGAAGCAACAAAGGAAGTGACACAGTGAGGGTCAAAGCCAACCAGGAAGGCTTAGCGTGCCTGCCCCCGAAAGTGTGAATGAGGTCTGGTTTGTAGGGGCTAGTGGCAATGGGCTACTCTTCCTTTAGCAGCTTTTCCATTAAGGTCTGTCGCTTCTTAAAAAGGAATTGCTCACATTATTCTACTGTTTGCTTATCCTCATTATTTTACATCATGTCTGAACATATGGAACTTTTCCTATGTGCTCACAATGCAACAGGCCTAAGGGGTATCTGAGAAGTGCCTGCCAAATGAATAAACAAGTGAATACAAGTCACAGCCTGTTTCTATGAGTATACAATGTCCTTAGGCAAACGATATATGGATATCCATGGATTCTCCATTATTCAAGCATATAAGGAGATGCTGAGTGAAAAGGGCTGTCTGTGCACCCCTGTATCTGAGTAAGGATCAGTAACTATGAGGCCACTGCAAGGTCAGGTGGTACTATTCACCCAAAAGGACTGCAAAGGGGAATCGGCTGGTCAATCACTTCTTTTCCAGCTATAAGCTAATAACAGAACAGAACACAGCTAAGAGAAATGCATGGTTATTTTTCCAAGAGGACATGGAGGTCATTTCAGGCCAAATAAACACCACTGTTTAAGTTTTATATCCAGGCATTTTGTTACTTTTAATCCATTTTTGGCACTTAATAATGTCTAAGAAATGCAAACAATCTTTTTAGATTGTGTTTGTAACAATGAGAAAAATATTTACCTGAATGCTTTTGATGGAAAGTACTACTGCCACCTCAGTGGCATCAAAATAGTCTTTGAAACAGGGCAGGAGGCTGTTTAAAAAAAATACCCAAAAGCCAGTTTTGTCTGAATAGTGGGCCTGTTAGGTGGCTTCTGCTGAAGAACTAGGGTTTCCTGAGGCCCATGATTCCTTAAGGGTTCTTCCCAAAAGGTTCTATAACCTGACTATGGCCTATGGACTATGACTACGGTCTATGGGAGACCCTACAGGACATGTCTGAACCCTAAACATCCCTTAAATCCATCCAGAGTAGACAGACTCATATTTCCTACACTCAACATTTTTTGATCATCTGTGAGCGATCTACTGTGCTGTGTTTTTGTCCATTTGGGCTGCTATAACAAAATACCACAGACTGGGTGGCTTATAAACAGCAGAAATTTATTTCTGACAGTGTTAGAGGCTCAAAGTACAAGGTCAAGGTGCCAGCATGTTCAGGTTCTGGTAAGAGCCCTCCTCCCCTCTTCCTCGTTCATATCCTCTCACCGGTGTTCTTACATGGTGGCTAGGGCTGGGGAGCTCTGTGAGACCTCTTTTTTTTTTTTTTTTAATTTTTTTTTTTCAACGTTTTTTATTTATTTTTGGGACAGAGAGAGACAGAGCATGAACGGGGGAGGGGCAGAGAGAGAGGGAGACACAGAATCGGAAACAGGCTCCAGGCTCTGAGCCATCAGCCCAGAGCCTGACGCGGGGCTCGAACTCACAGACCGCGAGATCGTGACCTGGCTGAAGTCGGACGCTTAACCGACTGCGCCACCCAGGTGCCCCAAGACCTCTTTTTTAAGGGCACTAATCCCATTCATGAGGGCTCCACCCTCATGACCGAAGCACCTCCTAAAAGCCCCACCCACCAATACCATCACCTTTGGGGGTTAGGATTTTGGCATATGAATTTTGAGGGGACATGAACATTCAGACCACAGCAGGTAGGATCTAGAACCCTGGTGGAGTGCATGTAACAGTCTGTTAGATGCTAAACTACACACAACATATCTTATGTTAAGCTGACCACTCCAGTGTTCACTAAAGAGTGCTGCCGTGCTTCAGACCCTACCAGTCCAGCGAGCTCCATGATTTCAGCCCAAACTCCACCCCTGACATACTGCCTAGCCCGAGATAAATAACTGACTGAGGGACATCACACAAAAATATTGTAGCTATATCCAGGAGCTCAAATACTTAAATCCTAGATACAATCATGAGCATGGTTGCCAGAATTAAACACCAACTTCTTAATAACTGGCATTTTAAAATTAAAATTCTCTCAGATAGCAACAATTGAACTATGTATATCACTACCAGATACGTAGCTCATCTATGTGGTTTTTAAAATTGAAGCTGAACATTTTGACCAATTGCTTCTAAAACACAGGACTTGAATACAGAAAAAAAAAGGCAGTGCTATTTACATGTTTTACACCATTCCATAGACAGATGTGAAGATGTGGATGGCTAACCAAGCACTTGGCAATAACAACTCCTAGAATGTAGCTTCTTCAACTTTAATCAAAGGCTTCCATGTTGGGGTGCATGGGTGGCTCAGTCAGTTAAGTGTCTGACTTAAGCTCAGGTCATGATCTCGCGGTTCGTGAGTTTGAGTCCCAAGTCGGGCTCTGTGCTGACAGCTCAGAGCCTGGAGCCTGCTTCGGATTCTGTGTTTCCCTCTCTCTTTGCCCCTCCTGGACTCATGTTCGCTAGCACTCTCAGTCTCTCTCTCTGTCTCTCCATCTCTCAAAAGTGAATAAACGTTAAAAACAAAAGCAAAACAAAACAAAAAAGGCTTCCATGAATACTGGGGTATTGAAATTGTTGAGACAGCCTGGTTAAGTTACCATATGACGAAATGAATTATTTTCACTGTGATTCTCTATTCTACTTAAATGGAAAATTTAATCTGATTTTCCCCCTACTATTAAAAACACAACAATCGTGACATGCAAGTGAAGATAATGGAGCTGGAAAGTTCTTTCTCATTTCCCAGAGACCAGGACAAATGCACTGTGTTTTCTTTCAACAGTCAATGAGGAAAGAGACAAAGGTCGGCTGGCCAGAAAGGATACAGGAGTTGCAATTAACATAGCATTTTTCTTGTCTGTTAAAATTGTTTCCTAATTCTGAATTGCACAAGCAAAAAGAGAGCATTTATTACAACAGGGGCAAGAGAGTGAGAAAGAAATAAGATGTGTTTTCAACTAACTTCAAAGAAGAAAGGCGTTGTTACCTGCCCGCACAGGTGCTGATTACTGATTATTACAATCAAAGCAGAGAACATCTTTAGCTTTGTTACTGTACTTCAGAAAGAACTGAAGAGACTAAGTGAACACTGTTATCACCTACCAGGAGGAAAGAACAGACTTAAAGGACCTCCTGCTCATCCCAAGTACTCAGAGCAGTCCAGCAGAGATCCTGAGGCTGGGACTCCAGAAGAGAAAGCTATTTGCATGTGATTGTAACACCGTCTGAAATGAAATTCACCTAAAAGAGCTCTGTGCTGTTGAAGACAGAAGATTTAGAGCACCCCAAATGTTGTGATATTTGAAGAAGTGTATTTATATCCCTGTAAAGGAAAATGAGTGAAACAGTCTCTGGTTGAAAATTTCCAAGAAGCACACTAGCAGGCACACTTTCAGTCCTAAAATCAAAAAATACACTGTTTCCAGTGAAAGTGGGTGAGGTAAAAATTCTTTCTCTGGTGTCTGGAAGGGCCCTGGTTTTATTCTTGAAGCCCACAACAGAGGAATCAACTACTCAGGAGCCATCAGGCAGACAGCTGCCACAGGCTCTCCTCCATACCCTGAGGATTCTGTGGCACAAGACAGGTCCCAAAGGTGCTCTGCAGCTCAGAAATACTCTGCCTGCAACAGGCACAAATTATCGCAAATTATAGTTCAGTTTCTCAATCTTAACAAATTTAATAAGTATTAACAACCTACTTAGTGGACTACTTCTTGGGAAGTACTTCTCTCTGGACAATCTCTAGAAGTTTTCCAATGTTACCCAACCAACCCATCCACAAACTTCAGCATGTAGAGGACACAGGGAGCCTGGGGAAGATGCAGGAATGAGAACTCACAGTGTTCTCCCCTTTCTCCATGACACTCTTGTTGCATCCACACGACTCCTGAAACAGAATGCTACAGGCACCAGTGACAGTCACAACAAAGTTTATTGCAATGAGAGGCAAGGCCAACCAATCAGGACCAACACTCTTGATCAGAGTGCGGCCCCGAACAGCCGGGGTACAGAGTTTTTAAAGCCGATCACATAGTTTTATCATTACCTGGGAATAGAACAGAGAAACAGTTCCCAGATGAGTCAGAAACGGTTGCCGGATGAGGTGACTATTTTAGACTTTCTGCCCCTAAGTTGCAACCAGTGGATCTCCTTGACCTTGCCCCTGATGCTCTTTTCTGTGAACTTTTGTTTCCTTTGTTGGTGAAGCCTGATTTACAAGAGTAGATTTTCCAGAGTACCAAGAGTAATTTACAAGAGTAAAGCAAGGCTGTTATCTCTTGACCTTCAGGGTCAGAACAAAGCTGTTATTTTTCAAGCTACAGTGTCAACATAAAGCTGTTATCTCTCAAGCTATGCGTTAGCCCTACACTACAATTTAACCCTTACACTCTGATGCTGACAGGTCTACTTTATTAAGAGACTTTCTGGACCACGTGCAGAGAAAAACCAACAGAGTTCAAGACAGTTCGTGACACCCTTCTCTCTTGGGTACAGATGTAACAGTGCTGACATGCTGCCTGCATCCAGCCACCCTGTCTTTGCAGTAATGATGACACTCCCATCCCACAGAGCAACCCACTAGAGAAGGAAAGATACAAAACTAGATCTGGGAGGGGGAACACCAGAGTGGCTTAGTCAGCTGAGTGTCCGACTTCGGCTCAGGTCATGATCTCCTACTTTGTGAGTTCGAGCCCCACATCAGGCTCTGTGCGGACAGCTCAGAGCCTGGAGCCTGCTTCTGTCTCCCTGTTTCTTTCGAATTCTGTCTCCCTTTCTTTCTGCTGCTCACACTCTGCTCTCCTGCTCACACTCTGTCTATCTCTCAAAAAATAAACGAACATTAAAAAAAATTCAAAACTAGATCGGGAAAGTGGCAGAAGATGTGGCAACAAGGCAAAATCAGTAATAACAGAAAACTAACAAAGGACGTGAACGAGCAACCTCAGCTTCCGGAAGCCCCATGTGTATGGAAGTGTGAGTACTCTGAGACAGGATCACTGGGTTGCACTGTTTTGTTTGGCAAGTTGAATTTCTCCACCCCCATCAGCCCCTAAGCAACATAGCTTGTTATAGAACATTTATAAAAGGCACAGAAGACCCACTCATCTAGAAGACCTGCCATCTAGAGAGAAGCACTGCAATATGTTGATCTCTATTCCTTGTAAAATACATATATACACATGATTGTAAATAAGGGCAAGACTGTTGCATAGTGATTGTTCAGAATTATCTTTAATAGTATCAAACATACCTAGTACTGGACATAAAAAGACACAAACCTGAAAGGACATAAAGTTCTTTGGATGAATACTACTGCCCCCTTTTCCCCTGCTTTCTGCTTATCCAAAACTTGCCCAGTCCTCAAATTTCTATTCAAGGTCTTCTCTAAGAAGCCTCCTGTGAGCATTCTAGCCTGTACTAAATTGTTTAGCATGTACAAGTGCTCAAGTGGGTAAGATTTCAGTCGATTCCACATTGTTTTCTATACTGCAATATGGTTCTTCTCTCAAGAACACCATGAGCCCTTTAGTGTGAAAATTTCCATGGAGTCTTCATATCAAGCACCCTCTTAGTAGGCAATAATCAAAGTGGCCCTTTTGTGAAAAGTTGCTATACAACAGAGCTACGGAGGTGCTGGTAAGCCACCACCATCCCCAGAAACCCAAGACAACTCAGTGTAGCATCAGTATGTACTTCAGCGTGACATTTTCTTGTCAGTAAAGAGAACTCTCTTAACAAGATATCATCACTGCAGTCTGAAACCTATAAGCTTTCTAATAAACTTTCTCTCGCTAGATCCCCATGGTTGCTCAGTAAGCAGAGTGTTTGGTCAACTGAAAAAACTTTCTTAAAATCCTCTTTCATAGGTTAGGCAATTTTTCTCTGTTTTTTAAACATCCTCACTGGAAAATGTCTCTGTAGCAGCTCCTCCATTATCCAAATCATTTCTCCCTGTTACTCGTATGGTGACCCACTAACACATATTCTCACCCCAAACATCTTTTTAAAATGATACATTGTGTCCTGACCAAAATAGATGAATTTGAGAAAGGCTTTTATTTCAAATACAGAACAGTATTTTTAGCTAAGAGTGTTGACTAAAAGAATGTCCAGCTTACCAGGGAAATCCCTCAGTGAATCCATGGGCACCTTATATGGCTGGAGTGGCCATCAGCACCCAACTTTCTGGCTCTAAATTACATTCTTATTTTAGTTCTGACTCAGCTGGGATGTCTCACTGAACTGACCTTCAGTTAAGATGGGACAGGAAGTCAATGGGAGTTTTTACTCTGTGAATAAGCTTCACACGAGTGATAAGGTAAAAGAAAACCATGAGAATTTCAGTAAGGAAGGACAGAAAAAAACCCACACTGTACTCAAGGTAAAACAACCCTTTCAAACTTAAATCTACATCTTTCATTTTCAGTTGTTTTATTTATTTTTAACACAGAACATGTTTTCACGTATATTTTGTTACATTAAACAACATTTGAAAATATTGGACAGAATTAAAGAGAAGAACTGAAAATTATTTGGCTAACTTTAAAAAGGTAATTCTTCTCTTTTAACTTCAAATTCTGTGAAGTTCATATAGAAAGACAAGGAACTGCTTTAGCTACCATGACTTACAGTTTCCCATATGTATAATCAAAAGATGTGGAAATGATGTAAGGTCACAGGAGGCCTGAGCACCTGGTGGTGTCATTGTAAGGCTACCTAGTACACGGGTTGAGCTTCAGTTTCTCCCAGGTGTCTTTGGCATGTTCCTCCTCTTTTTCTGCCTCCTGTCCTCAGCTCTTCTCTTTCCCCATGGAGCTTACTATTCTCTGTCACAGAATTAAGTCTGGGTTTTTGAAAGCAGTTTACCAGGTTAGGTAGGAAGCTTCATGTTCAGTTCCTTTACCTCTTCTCAAGGAGACATACTCTATGAATCCAGCAGTAATAACATAAAGGTATGATCATTATGACTGCAGACAGATTCCTCATTTCCTGATGGAAGATTACTGGAATATCTTTGGTGTGCTGATGATGGGAAAGTGCTTTCTCCGCAGCCTGCTGGCCCGGAGGCCTTTCAGCAGAGGGCGCTGGAGACACTGACTGGAGGAAAGGGTTTTGCATGCAGCTCCTGGCAAGCTCAGTAGGTGGGGGCAGGGCTTTCTCAGGTCCAGCCTCTGGCAGCACATACAGTTTCTTCAGTGCCCAGCTCACATGTGCATGGCAGCCAGAAGCAGTGAGTGGCAAGCAGCTTTCCTGGTGGCAATGCCTGGTGGTTCTGCAGCAGGGGGGGCCTCTGGCTCCTGCAGCGTGTGGCAGCCCACAGCACACTGACCACCCAGCCCTGCCTCTCCAACCACTACACTGCCCACTGCTCCCATTCTTAGCACTTCTGTAGTAGAGAGCCTTGTGGCACCCTGCAGGGAGAGTCTCCTACAAGTTCAGGTTTCTAGCAACATATGTTTCACTGCGGCAGCACTGTAGCAACTGCTCTGCTATTCCCATCCCCGGTGAGTCCTGGGTGGGGAGGAGGGCTCTTCGCTGCTTAGAGGTGCTATTCCCACACTCTTAGCCTTCTCTCTGCTTCTTACTAGTCAACCTCTTACTACTGCAAACCTTTACTGGAGTTAATAACTCTTTTTATCTTTTTGTGAAGCCTTCCTCATTCAAATTACAGTAAAACCTTGGTTTGTGAGCACAATTCTTTCCAGAAACATGCTTGTAATCCAAAGCACTTGTATATCAAAGCAAATTTCAAGAACCACTGGTACAGTTGTGATCATGTGATGTTTGGCATCATGTACTTACGCGTATTCCAAGACATCACTCATTTATCAAGTTAAAATTTATTAGAAATGTTTGCTCTTACAGAACACTCGCAGAACAAGTTACTTGCAATCCAAGGTTTTAGTATACTGTGTGGCGTTTTCTCTCCTGACTGGATCCAGACTGAACCACAGCTGATATGAGAGGACAAAATCAGGACTCTTTAATTGATTGTTCTTAGACCTCATCAGGTCCTTTATCCAATGTGAGGCATCTGTCTCACTTAAAACAACTGGATTTGTGTTTGAAACTAGAAAGGGAAGGGAGGAGTAGATTATAAAATAAAAGTCCAGCATAATAAAATGGCCAGCTAGATAAGAATTCAAGACAGTCGACCTCACTCTTTGTGTCTCCAAGCCAGAGGCCACAAATGGACTCAAGGTTCAACTCAGGGCAAGAGTATATGGCACTCCCCTCCTCCCCCCCAACCTAGTACAGAGCAGAAATCCCTTCCTGTGATCACTCTCTGGTACCAGGGGCATGTCTGGGGACCAGTCAACCTGGGTTCTTATATTTTCACGCTAGGTATTAACCAAGGAAAGAGGCAAACAAGGGACACACTTCTGTTTCAGTCTTCAAGAAACAAAAGAGGAGAATAAAGGAGCCTTTATTAACCTTTAGTAAGCTCTCACTTACTAAACATCTTCAAGACCGTAAGGAGGCTGATGATAAGAACTACAAGCTTCCTGGGCACTTACTATGTACCAGAACACTTGGTTGTGGGGTATTCTGTGCTACTTCATGTCAGTGCTATACAAGTTTCCTTGGTCATAGCAATTCCTGTTTCCCTTCCTGTCATGACAGTCCTGGTGTGTAATAACTAAGCAGCAGCCTGCTTCCTAAACAGTCCCTCAATTTCAGAATACTTGTGGTGGAAAGGACCATGCACACCACTTAGCAGTGACTTGCATTGCATCTCTGCAGGTATGGTCACACCAAAAGCCTGTTTGTGGGCACAGCCAGAAAGCACAGTTCCAGGAGAGCCTGAAAGTCAGCCCCTTGAGGGCTCCAAGGCCTATGCCAGGATTCTCAGCTTCATTTTCTGAGGAGAGATCGGGCAAAATCTAAAATGTGATATAGTAATATTCTAAACAACTTCTGTCATAAAAATGCGCTTTTAAGGGATGATACATTACCTTATTATTATCGGTTCTGTTTCCTCTTCATCTACCTTCTTTCAATCCCCATACATACAAAAGCTGAACTGACAAACTCTGAGTCACGAAACATGGCAGCAGCTGGCACGACAGGGAGCAGACCAGCCCTGTGGGCCTTCTTTCCCTTCCCTTTACAGACATCCTGGTGGCCGTCATCTGCAACCTTAAACAGGCTAGTGACAGACCAACTTCACAAGGGCTGTAGCTGTTCAGCATGCTTTCCCTTCCCATTCTTGCAGGACTCTTTGAGGACACTGCTCCTCCCTCCTCCTTCTGGAGCATGGCCTCTCTTGCCACAAAGAGGCCAGAGCCACCATCCAGTTTCCACCCCAACTACAAACCTTCCAGAAATATTGTTTCTAAAGAACAACGTGCAAGAAAAAAAATCAGGGAAAAGGCGTGGGGAGAGAAACAACACCACAGAGCTTGCAAAGACTATTTCAGTGACTTTTACCATTGAGGCTTACACACCTGCACATGCTGGTGTGTGTGTTGTCTTTTAATATGTAATTGCTTAAATAATATTAAACAAAACTTAAACCTTCCTGACTATAGGGCATGGAGACTCCTTGCTCTAATCCTCTTATAAACAGAACTGACACCAAGGATTTTAGTTTAGGACAGCAAATGTGTACTGGGATGACAATGTCTATATAAATCTTTAACCAAAGCAACGCATAAAACAGAACGATCTCTTCTCATGGCATAAATAAGGAAGCAAAATGTCATCAAAACTAACTTGGTACCAGGTCAAATTCTAAGCTGGAAAAATAGAGCAAAATACTTGAGTTCTTAAACAGCTTGGAATCTAGTAGGAAAGCAAATCAAATGATGAAATGCTGAGAATGGTCCACATAAACTAATAAAACCATATGGTCTGAATATAGGTAAAAAAGCTGTCTAGCCCTCAAGCGATTGTATCTGTGATGTTGCATCAAAAATCAATGATCTGCCTCTATTAAAAGTGGCAGTCATTTCTACTCTTCCACAGATAACGATATTGCAAACAAGTAGAGACAAATGATCACCATTATTTCAAGAGACAGTTTTATCCTTTTAGATAAAATTGCTCTGAAATAAAGGAAATAGTTCTGTATTGAAAGGATAAATGAAAAGCAAACATCAAATTAATCACTATGTTAAGATGCTAGCAAAGGGGGGGTGCCCGGGTGGCTCAGTCGGTTAAGTGTCTGACTTCGGCTCAGGTCATGATTTCACAGTTGGTGGGTTCAAGCCCCGCGTCGGGCTCTGTGCTGACAGCTCAGAGCCTGGAGCCTGCTTTGATTCTGTGTCTCCCTCTCTCTTTGCCCCTCGCCTGCTCACACTCTGTCTCTCTCAAAAATAAATAAACATTAAAAAAAATTTAAAAAAAAAGATGCTAGCAAAAGCAAAGGGACAGAACAACAGTTAATATTTTAAAAGGACAAAATCCAAATTTTACACTGCTGTCATGATAAACATTTAAGAGTCATATGGGATGCATGAAGGCTTTCAGGGACAGAGTGGGAAGGGATGAGGGGGAAAAATCACATGGCACAGTTTATTATCATGAGCACAAATACAATCAGTGCTCAATATTATAATGGCTCATAAAGCAATGTGTTTTCTCATCCAGAAATCAATCTATATACTTGCTATGCAGGTACAGATTGCCTCTAGGTAAACTGCCTATATAAACACATATGAACAAGCCAGTTTACCTTCCCTTTTATTGAATGTTTCCATGTAAATGCAGACAGCTGGAGTCATTATCACACAGCCCAGAGGTCAGAACCCCAGGAGGTCACACTTAGCTCTGTAGAAGCAGTTTCAGACAGGCCATGATCTACATTTTGGTTCTTTCGTAACATTTGCATTCCCTCTTATATTTTTCAAGACTCAAAAGGCACAGAAAGAAGCCAGAGGCTTTTCTGCAGCTCATTTACCATTCATTTGACCCTAAACATCATTTTGTGCCCTAAGGTCTGGCACTGCCTTGCAGAGAAAGAACAAACTGTCCTGAACCATGAGAATTCTGAGTACATGCTCCTTTGGGTATTCTTTCTTGATTTTGTCATAGTTTCTGAGAATCTTGCACATGTTAAGTGGCTCCAGCACTTAATTTTTAACAAGGTGTCTTGCAAGGAGAGACCATAGCAGAATTCCAACAAATTACTAACATAGGTACTCAGGAAGCAAAGAGAAACTAATGTTCAGCTTTGCTAACAGATGTGTCTTCCCAAATAGTAAAAATGGAAAGTGTCCAGTCATTTGATATTCAAAACGAAATACAACAATTCCTCCTTGAATAACTCTAAATCTGTTAATATCAAAACACCTTTTCTTTTTATCAATCATATTCAGTTGGCAAATGGAGAAACTCAAGCTCCTAAAAATAAGTGACTCGTAAAAGTCAATTACTAAGTGGTGATACCAGATATTGGATGTAGTCTCTGCTACCCCAGACTCTAAACTATAATGGCCCACAGTCCATAAGCCAAGCTCTTATTTTCAAAGTAAACGTAAATTGTCCCACAGATGAAACAAATCTCTCTCTGCCATGGAGGTAAGAACAGTCAATGAGATGTTCAGTAATCTCTTTCGATACAAATTGAGAAAGGCTTAATAATTACCACAGGTAGACCTCCTCGGGAAAGGTAAGGGGCTCCTATCTCTTTCCACTCTCCTCCTCCCATCAACCTCCAAATTACACATACCAGAGCCACAAATGCTGAAACCTGGTTGGTTTATATGACACTGACAGGCAAGTGACTGACAGACTATCGTTATAGATGTTGGGTAAGGCAAACTACTGATAAGCCCAGCAAGTGTTAAATTATAATGTGTCACACATGAGGGAAAGGTTAAAATTGTGCCACTCATCATGATACATATCAAAAAATTATAAACTCTAATTACTGAAGATTTCAAACACATATTAAACTAGTGGGGAAAATAAAATGAATCCCCTCATATCCAGCTCAATGCCAAAAGTTATTAAACTGTGACCAATTTGTTTTATCTATTCTTCAACCATAAAATATTTTGAAGCAAATTCCATACATCATATCATTTGATCCATAAATTCTTCAGCATATAACCATAATGTATATATTCAAGCTCTATTTCCCCTACAGGGATGTAATACAGCATAGTAAATTGTGGAGGAGGCTCATTATAGAGATGCTTGAGTTCTACCTACTACCATTTCAAAATTACAGATTCTTGGGGCACCTGAATGGCTCATTCTGTTGAGCATCTGACTCTTGATTTTGGTTCAGGTCATGATCCCTGGGTTGTGGGACTCGTAAGTGGGGGTAGACTGTCCTCCACTAGTTTTCAAATCATACTGAGATACCTCAGCAGCTGCCAAAGGACTGGGGGAAGGTTCAGGAAAAGAATCCGGTCTAGCCATCCCACCCCTTCCCTTCTCATCACTTCCACAGAGCATCACTGCTTTTGTTCTACACACCACAGTGCCCAGGGACATCCTGTCTGGAAAAGATGATTTTTTTAAAAAGCTTCTGACTGGAACTTCAACTTCTTTCTGAGATTTTCAGATACCTGTTTTTGTTTTTTTGGTCCATTCCTGTGAAAATCAGAAGCTCTAAAAACATTGACCAGTTTTCTGAAATGGTCTGATATTTTACTACTTCTATTATGAGTGAAAGTTAACTTACTGGTATATACCAGTTTTAACTGGTGACTGAGTAGATCAATCTCAGTCTTTAGTTCTCGCTATATAGCTCAGAAGACCACCCTAAGTTCATTCACAGAGAAGCATCTTTCCTGGAAACAATCTTGTAACTCCTTCTTTTTCCCTTCAAACATGGCTGAAACATTCCAAATGAGCAGCCTGCATGTAAGCTGTGGCCCAGTTCTAGGTCCATGCACACTCATACTTCTTCCCCATAATACTATCATTTTTTTCATTTCTATAACTCCTAAACAGAATTTTGATAATGAAATGTACCATTTAATCTCAGTACCATTTGACAATGCCTTCTTTAAGTTGTTATAATAGCAGATGGCAATACAAAGATGTACAAAGGTGACAGCAGTAATCTGCTAAATTGCAGAATTGGTTACAGTGGCCACAAAACCTATCAAAATCCAACAGACGTGTTCCCACAGAAGACAATCAGGTGGCCAACAAACATATGAAAAGATGCTCAATCTCACTACACATCAGGGAAATGCAAATCAAAACCACATTGTGATATCACTTCACACCAGTCAGAACATCAGTTATTAAAAAGACAAGAGGATAGGGCACCTGGGTGGCTCAGTGGATTAAAGCCCCATGTCAGGCTCTGTGCTGACAGTTCAGAGCCTGGAGCCTGCTTCAGATTCTGTGTCTCCCCCACCCCTCTCTGCCCCTCCCCTGCTCTCTCTGTCTCTCTCTGTCTCTCTCTCCCAAAAATAAATAAATATTAAAAACAAAAAAGAAGACAAGAGGAGTCCCTGGCTGGCTCAGTCAGAAGAGCATGCAACTCTTGATCTCAGGGTCGTGAGTTCGAGCCCCACATTGGGTGTAGAGATTACTTAAATGAATAAATAAACACAACAAGAAATAACAATTGTTACTGTTAACAAGAAAAAAATAACAAGAAAAAAAACACAAGAAATAACAATTGTTGGCAAAGATGTGGAGAAAAGGGAACTCTCATGCATTGTTGGTGGGAATGTAAACTGGTGCAGTCATTACAGGAAACAATATGGAGGTTCCTCAAAAAATACCAAATGACCTAGGAATTCCACTACTGGGTATCTGCCCAAAGAAAACAAAAACATTAGTTTAAAAAACATATATATGCACCCCTAGGTTTACTGCAGCACTATTTATAGTAAGTAAGATAAGGACACAACCTAAGTGCCCATGATAGATGAATGATAAAAATGTGGTATGAGCAAGCAACTTTTTTTTTAAGTTTACTTATTTATTTTGAGGGAGACAGAGACAGTGCAAGTTGGGGAGGGGCAGAGAGGGAGGGAGAGAGACAGAATCCTAAGCCGACTCTGTGCTGCCTGTGCAGAGCCTGACATGGGGCTCAAACCCATGAAACTGCAAGATCATGACCTGAGCTGAAACCAAGAGTCAGATGCTTAACCGACTGAGCCACCCACGTGCCTCAAGCATGTAACTCTTGATTTCAAGGTTGTAAGTTTAAGCCTCATGCTGGAGGT
Source organism: Panthera onca (assembly GCF_046562875.1). Taxonomy (NCBI): domain Eukaryota; kingdom Metazoa; phylum Chordata; class Mammalia; order Carnivora; family Felidae; genus Panthera; species Panthera onca. The sequence continues at coordinate 88,186,941 of NC_138341.1, read as the reverse complement.
AGAGTTTACTTAAAAAAAAAAAGAGAGAGAGATGTTGTATGTATATTTACAATGAAATATTACTCAGCTATTAAAAGAATGAAATCTTGCCATTTGTGATAACATGGATGAACCTACAGTGTATTTGCTATGTAAAGTAAGGCAGAAAAGATAAATACCATGTAATTTCACTTACATGTGGAACCTAAAAAACAAACGAATAAAAAACAGAAACAGACTACATAAATACAGAGAACAAAATGATGGTTGCTAGAGGAGAGGAGAGAGGGGAATGGGTGAAATAAGTGAAGGGAATTAAGAGGTACAAACACCCAGTTATAAAATACATCACAGAGATGAAAAGTACAGCATAGGGGATATAATCAATAATACTGTAATAACATTGTATTCTGACAGATGGTGACTACTCTTAATGTGGTGAGCATTGGTTATGTATATGATTGTCGAATCACTGTGTCATACATCTGAACTCTTACAATATCTTGTATACTGACTGTACTTCAATAACAAAAACATTGTTCATTTATTTTAAGAGAGAGAGAGAGAGAGAGAGCACATATGAGCAGGGGAGGGTCAGAGAGAGAACGAGACAGAGGATAGGAAGCAGGCTCCAGGCTGACAGCAGAGAGCCCCCAACGCGGGGCTCAAACTTATGAACTGTGAGATCATGACATGAGCCAAAGTTGGAGGCCCAACTGACTGAGACCCAGGTGCCCCAGAAACATTTTTTGTTTTGTTTTGTTTTTAAAGCATAAAACAAACAGTCATGTTTTTAAAAGCCTCACTTATGTCTTGTAATGGCTTCATATTTAGTTTGGAAAGAAAAACCAAAATATTCTACTCTGATTTTACAATCTCTTCAATGAATGACCTAATACAATGCTCTCATAGTTCATTTCATTTATTCACAAATATTAACTGAACATCTAGTAGTTTAACATTTATTTATTTTTGAGAAACAGCGTGAGCAGTGGAGGGGCAGAGAGAGAGGGAGATACAGAAACCGAAGCAGGCTCCAGGCTCTAGGCTGTCAGCACAGAGCTGCATGTGGGCCTGAACTCATAAACCGCAAGATCGTGACATAAACTGAAGTTGGACACTTAACCGACTCAGCCACCCAGGCACCCCTGAACATCTAGTAGTTTAAATTGTGCTAGTCACAAAGTGAGTTAGAAACTACTCCCAGCCTGGATCTGACAGTTACCTTTACATAGATGATATCTGACACCATGAATACTGAAGAGCTTTCGGAAACACTAGCAAGGGCAACAACAAATGAGAACTCGAAAAGAAGCAGTTAACTAGTAGGAAAACTAAGAAAAGGCAGCATTGGGGAGATGAATGAAGGAGAAAGTTTTAAGAAGGAAGTATTACTGCTATACAAATTCAAAAAGAAGTAAAGGCAAAGTAACTTGATTTATAGTGACAGCCTTGGGATTGTGAGGTGGCCCTCCCTCCCACAACAGACACTTACTTCCTCCCTGCCAGCTAGCAGTACAGCGAAGAGACTCACTACTTACTACGGATTGTATGAGAGGGATGACCGGATAAAGGCTGCTGCCAGAGAGGGAAAACGTAACCTAAGGAAGGGCTCTGGATCAGTGATGTGTGACCATAAGGTCTAGGTGACCAAGCTGATAGGAGGGAATACAAGGAACCACAAAGTTGACAACAAGCTACCATGATTTTCATTTATTCCTACAACTCAGTGAACTCTTATGAGTATTACGTAGAAACCGCTGTGAAGGAAAAAAATGGGGGGGGGGGGGAGTACAAATCCCTAACAAATGATCAATGCACAGCTTTGCCTTCAGACATCTTAGTTTAGCAAAGGAGCCTAGATGCATGTACAACTGACAGTGACATAAGCTAGACTGTATCCTATGGGATAGTGGGGCACGTGGCACCGGGTGGGCAGGGGTGACGAGAAGCAGCGGGCTTGGGGATGAAGAATTCTGCTCTCCTGCAGTCTTGCCCTTCATTGATTGTGCAAAGGCAGGATTAAGCAAGAGAACACATGAAAATGTCTAATAGGACTAGCTTCATACAAGTTCGACATGCTACTTTCTTTCATGGATTCCCTCTGTCTTCATTCAACAAACAATTAAAGCAGTGAATGGAGCGTGAAATCGGGGATGACACAGCAGGATGGGAAGAAAACATGGAAGGCAGGCATAGTGCTTCATTCATTCACAAAGGTACAAGCAGATCTCAATGGACAGGGCCAATGACGGATATGAGATGATTCAGAGACATATATATATAAGGATTGTGAATGAAGAGAAACAGAGGGCTGATTTAACAACATTTAACATTTGACTGACTTGGTGTTCTTATTCTCTATGCATCATACACAACTGGTCCTGAGTACCCTGACTTCATTCTTTCCAGGTTCCCCAGGCTGAGTTAAGTGGCACAGTCCACCCCTTTGTGGCAGGCAGCCCAGAGGATAACCCTGGAGACCCCGCCTCTTGGAAATGACAAAGATTCTCTCCTTGATGAACTCCAACCATGCTCTTTTAAGCTCTTTCTTACTGGGCCCTGACTTTTGAGTTTCCACAGCCAGAATCAGAGTAACTTAACCTCCCACCCTTGAGATCTACTCAGTCTCTCCAACTAACAAGGTTCTTCATCCTCCATCATTCCCCAGATGATGTCTGTTCCCCTGACCTGACTTCATCAATATTTCTCTTAGGTCAGTGTGACTGTAACCTCCCACCCTTGAGATCTGCTCAATCTCTCCAACTAATTAAATTCCTCATCCTCTACTGTTGGAGAAGTGGATAAAGTACACCAAAGATGGCTGATTGGACTAAAACAAACTCTGGTTTCTAGCTTAGAGACCCCTCCTCCGGTTTCTTCTTCCTTTGTTTGCTGTGCACGCGAAAACCTCCATAGATATGGAGGCTGTCGGCTATAAATTACCCTCCCCACTTGCATTCCAGGCTCAGATCTTTGGAGAAAGTCTCCTCTGAGCCCACTGGTGTACAATAAATCTCCAATCCACCAAGATATCCGAGTGCCGCTTGTTTTTTCCGCCAGCGTTCCAGCCTGGTTCCGTAACACTACCACCCCCCAGGTGATGTCTGCTCACCTGGCCTGCCTTTAGCAAGAATCCTGTTAGGTCAGTTTTGCCAGAATGCCCCCTTACCTCTGATGTTTCTTCTCAGTAATTCTCCATCCACTGACCCCTACTCTGCTCCCTGGCTATAAACCCCACTTTTCGTTGGTGTACTTGGGAGTTCAGCCCTCATCAATCTTCCCCACCAGGAAGCTCACTGCAGTGGTCCCTATATCTATCTTGATCCTGAATAGTCTGCCTTATTGTTTTGTAATAGGTGTCACTGTATGTTGTTTTTCTTTTTTTAAAATTTTTAAAATGTTTATTCATTTTTTGGGGGGGGGGGGGAGGCAGAGAGAGAGCAAGAGATACAGAATCCAAAGCAGGCTCCAGGCTCTGAGCTATCAGCACAGACCGGGATGCAGGGCCCAAAACCACAAACCATGAGATCATGACTGAGAAGTCAGTTGCTTAACCAACTGGGGTGCCCCTGTTTTTCTTTAATAGTAGTCACACTTTTGTGTAATCCCCTGTTCTTCAGTGTAGACTGGACTTACTAACTTGCTTTTAATGAAGGCATTACAGCAAAACTGGTAAGTCATTTCCAAGATTTGTCTATATAAAGACTGTGGTTGCCATTCTTGAGCTCTCTCCCTCTCATCCATTTGAGTCTTGAGAAGACTACAGCCCTGACTGAAAGCTCAACAGCAATACCACAAAAGATCCTGAGCTGAATTCAATGAACTAAGATGCATCTGGATTCCTTGCTCACAGAAACTGTGGGATAACAAAGGTTCACTGTTTTAAGCCTCTAGTCAGTAAATCCGTACCCACAGGCCAAATGTGGCTCACTGTCTGCTTTTGTAGGTGAAGTTTTATTGTAACACAAAGAGCTACACTCATTCATTTACGCATCTTCTACAGCGGTGTTCATATTACAACAGCAGAGTTGAGTAGCTGTGGCACAGAATGTATAGTGTGCAAAACCTAAAATATTATCTGGCCCTTTACAAAAAAGTGTGCCGACTCCAGGTGCCCTTAAGTTTAGGGGTGATTTGTTATTCAGTAATAGGTAGCTAATGCACTCTGATCCTTTTTTTTTTAATGTTTATTTATTTTTGAGAGAGAGAGAGAGAGAGAGAGAGAGAGAACGAGTGGGGGAAAAGCAGAGAAAGAGGGAGATAAGAATCCGAAGCAGGCTCCAGGCTCTGAGCTGTCAGCATAGGGTCTGACACAAGGCTCGAACCCACAAGCTGTGAGATCATGACCTGAGCTGAAGTTGGACGCTTAACCGACTGAGCCATCCAGGTGCCCCCAATGCACTCTGATCCTATAGCATCATGGCCATTCCTCCAGCTATCTTTTAATTATCTCTGTGTGTCTGTTTTTCCACCATATACAAAGTTCCATGTTAGTAGATAATGAATGGTTTAATCAACTTCATATCCCCATTTCCCTGGCACAGAGTCAGACCTTAATAAATGCAGACTGAACCAAGAATGCCTAGACAAATACATTTTACCTACTAACATGGGAAACTCACAACCTAGCAATATATCCTTTAAATAAAGAACATTATAGGGGCATCTGGATGGCTCGGTCGGTTGAGCGTCTGACTTCAGCTCAGGTCATGATCTCACAGTTTGTGAGTTCGAGCCCCGAATCGGGACTTGTGCTGACAGTTCAGAGCATGGAGCCTGCTTCTGATTCTGTATCTCCCTCTCTCTCTGCTCCTCTCCCACTCCTGCTCTCTCTCTCGCAGAGATAAACATTAAGAAAGAAAGAAAGAAAGAAAGAAAGAAAGAAAGAAAGAAAGAAAGAAAGAAAGAAAAAGAAAACATTATATTAAGAAGAACCAAAACTACAAATGGTGCTAAAAAATAGCTACTATTTTCAGTTGAATCCATTTTAAAAGTATTTGTTGTCTGTCACAGAAACAATGATTCTAGATCCAGGAAAACTGTTATCTTTTAAACTGGCTACACTTTTATAAAACCTCATGTTTAAAATACCTGTCTGTCCAGGTGTGCTGTTTTGAAGGGACACATGCACCCCCATGTTTATAGCAGCACTATCAACAATAGCCAAAGTATGGAAAGAGCCCAAATGTCCACCAATGGAATGAATGGATAGAGGAGAGGTGGTATATATAGACAATGGAGTATTACCCGGCAATCATAAAGAATTAAATCTTGCCATTTGTAACTATGTGGGTGGAACTAGAGGGTATTTTGCTAAGTGAAATTAGTCAGAAAAAGACAAATATATGACTTCACTCATATGAGGACTTTAAGACACAGAACAGATGAACATAAGGGAAGGGAAGCAGAAATAATATAAAAACAGGAAGGGGGATAAAACATAAGAGACTCATAAATATGGAGAACTGAGGGTTAGTGGAGGGGTTGTGGAAGGGGGGATGGGCTAAATGGGTAAGGGGCACTAAGGAATCTACTTCTGAAATCATTGCTTCACTATATACTAACTAATTTGGATGTAAATTTTAAAAAATAAAAAATAAAGTTAAATTACAAATAAAAAAAATAAAATAAAATACTTTTATGTCAGTTTATATCAGATACTCCCAAGATTGTTGTTATTAGTTCTAACCATGAAACAAACAATGTATCTTCCAGCACTTGGAAATATTATTGAAATTTTCCAAAACACTGTAGAATTTCAGTTTTGTTCCAACAAATTCTGTATGTCAGAATTAAAAACTAAAGTTGGCAGCAGAAACTGTCAAACATAAGTCAACATCCTACACGCAATGATTCATTGTAGCTTCCTATCTCAGTCTGGTTCCCTTCACACTCTGGCTGCCAGAGGCAGGAGTACAATATTGTTGGCAAGATAAAAACTTGGATATTTTTATGATGTTCAATTTTAATTTTAAGGAATATATTCATTATGGGGCACCTGGCTGGCTCAGTTGGTAGAACACGTGACTCTCAATCTCAGGATTGTGAATTCAAGCCCCACATTGGGCATGGAGCCTACTTTAAAAAAAAAAAAAAAAGGAATATATTCATTATGACATACAAATGTAATATTTTTAGCTTTTTAAACCTGGATATTTTCTCTGACAAATATCTGTGAAAAGGAGGCATAAAATTTCTATTTTTGTTTTGATCTTATTACTTACAGGGGAGCACAGGAGGTTAACGTTTACTTTCACGTTCAATGGTAAATTTTTAACTTTTAAGATATGGTCACGTATATTCAAAACTTCCACATAAGAAATCTTACCCTAAAACCTAAATGAAGCCTAAGTTCTGTGGTTAAGAGCTCACACTTTGAACACAAGACACAAATGGGTACAGCCCTGTGTTCAAATCCCAATTGCCCAAATTACAAATCATGTGTCTCTAAGAGTCCTTTCCCTTCTCTGTGAAAAGGGGAAATACTCTGCACCTCACAGGATTATTGTGAAGATTCACTGAGGCTGTGACGCACTTACCACATAGCCAGAAAAGCACTAAATGGTATGAAAGGCCATGACGGTTTTTAAAAATAATTAATGAGTTTATATTTATATGAGACATATGTATTAATAATCTTACTGTGGGTTTGGGAAAGATTTTAAATAGGACACAGAAAGCACAAACTTCAAAAACAAAAAAATCAATAAAGTATCAAAAAAACCCTTTTGCTTTTCAAAAGACACTTATAAAAATGAGAGGACAAGCCACACAGTGGGAGGAGACATTTGCAAAATATGTATCTGACAAGACTTGTATGTAGAATATATAAACACTGTGAAAACTTAATACCAGTAAGAAATAACCCAATAAAAGATAGGCAAAAAACTGAACGTTTTGCCAAAGATACATAGATTGCAAACAAGCAAATGAACATATACTCAACTACATGAGTCATTAGGAAAATGCAAATTAAAGCCACAAAGGACACCACTACACACCCCCAAATGGCTAAAATTAAAAAAAAAATTATGAAACCAAGTGTTGGTGAGGATGTGGAGAAAACAGAACCCTCAACCACTGTTGGTGGAAATGGGTACAATCTCTTTGGAAAGCAGTTTAGATATTTCTCAAAAAATGTAATATACATAACCTACCTAACAACCAGTCATTCTACCCAAGAGAAATGAAAGAATATGTCCTTACAAGGACTTGTACAAGAATGTTCACAGCAGCTTTATTTGTAATAGCCCAAAACTGGAACCAACTCAAATGTCAACCAGCAAGCAACTGTCTAAACAGATTATAACTTACCCATAAAATGGAACATCACTCAAAGACACAATGGAAGGGACTGCTGATATAGGCAATAACATGGATGGATCTCAAAATAAGTATGCTGAGTTAAAAAGCCAAATCAAAACAAAGAGCACATTATCGTATGATTCTATTCACCTGAAATTCTTAAGAATCTAAAGTAATCTAGAATGACAAAAAGCAGATCAAAGTTCCTGGGGATGCAGGGAAGGGAGAGAGAGGGAAGCTCTGGGATGATGAGTGTGCTCATTATTTTGACTGTGGTAAAAGTATCACTGTGTTTACTTGTCAAAATTGATCAAACTGCACATTAAAATTGTGCACTTCATTGAGGTTCATTAGTTCAACCTCAAGAAAGCTGTTTCTTAAAAAACTGCACATGAGATTGATTTTTAATCTTTATATACACTCTATGAACAGACTGCTACTGTGGATTGAATTCTGTCTCCTGAAAAGATACGTTGATGGGGTGCTTGGTTAAGCGTCCAATTCTTGATTTCGGCTCAGATTATGATCTAACAGTTTGTGAGTTTGAGCCCCCATGTCGGGCTCCATGCTGACAGTTAGGAGCCTGCTTGGGATTCTCTCCCCCCCCCCCCCCCCCGCCCTCCCTAGTAAACTCTTTCTCTTTCTCTCAAAAATAAACAAACAAACTGTAAAAAGATACACTGACATCCTAACTCCTGGTACCCTGAACAGGATCTTATTTGAAATAGAGTCTTTGCAGATATAGTTAAGATACAAATTAAGATGATTGGTGTACTTACACAAAGAGGAGAGGAGACACAGAGATATGACACACCCATGGGGAGAACACTGTGTGAAGACATGGACATATGGAGAAGACAGCCATGTTATAAAAGAGGCAGAGATTAGAGTGATGCCATCTACAAGCCAACAGTAAGTAAGCAACGCCAGCAAATGCCAGAAGCTAGAAGAGGATTCTCTCTTTCAGGTTTCAGAGGGAATGTGGTCCTGCTGACACACTGATTTCTGACTTCTAGTCTTCAGAACTGTGAGACAGTAAACCTGCCGTTTGAAGCCACCCAGTTTGTGGAACAGCTCTAGGAAACCAACGTGGCCTTAAAAAGACTTAAGGAGTCATATATTTATTTGAAAACATATTCAGTATTTACTTCTAAAAGCAGGTATTCTTTTTTTAAATTTTTTTTTTACATTTATTTATTTTTGAGAGAGACAGAGAGTGAGTGAGCGAGCACAAGCGGGGGAGGGGCAGAGAGAGGAGACACAAGCCGAACGAAGCAGGCCCCAGGCTCCGAGCTGTCAGCACCTGAGCCAAAGTCGGATACTGAGCCACCAAGGCGCCCCAGGTATTCTTTTTTTTGTTGTTGTTTATTTATTTTTGAGAGAAAGAGCACGTGCACAGGAGAGAGAGAGAGTGAGGGAGAAAGCATGCACACGAACGGGGAGGGGGGGTGTCAGAGAGAGGGAGAGAGAGAGTTTCCAAAGCATGCTCCACACTGTTAGAGCAGAGTTGATGTAGGGCTCCAACTCAAGAACCATGAGATCATGACTACAGCCAAAATCAAGAGTTGGACACTCAACTGAGCCATTCAGGCACCCCTAAAAGTAGATATTCTATAAAAGAATACTCACGTTCAAAACTTATTTTTTTAAACAAGCGAGTGAGAGAGAGTGCGAGCATGAGCAGGGGAGAGGAGCAGAGAGAATCTCAAGCAGACTCTGGGTGAAATAAAAAGTCAGCTGCTCAATCTACAAGCTACCCAGGCACCCCTCAAAGCCTGTTTTAATCACAGAATTAAACTGGGTCTCACAGATACACAATAAGTGGTTATGTTTTCAAAATGTATATTTTTATATGTAAATATATACAATATAAGTAATATGGTTTCATTTTAATAGCATCTATCCAAATAATGTAGGTAAAGTGCAATTGTTAGTCAACTGCTATTTTTTTTGTTTTTATAAGTGATTTATAACTGATACTTTAAGGTTTTATGTGTATTTTTGAAGCTATAGGAAAGCAATTATGATGATTAAAATGTTGGCATTTAATTGTGATAGCAAATCATTGAGAAAATTTTATGTTTATTGACAACAAATTCACAAATTGATTCTGAAGTTGAGGTTCATTCCTAAATGTCTCTCAGCTGTACAGAGAAACAGAAAAGGGATCCTTATCTAAAGACTTTTCACTTTTTAATTATTCCTTTCACTAACATTGCTATTTTTAACTTCAGCATCTAGTCTCTAAACTATATAGAAATATTTTAGGTGATAAAGAGGAAAATATATTCTCCTTTAGAAAATAAGTTTCCCCAAACTACTGAAAAACAAAATGACCATGATCTTTTTGACCATGATGCTTTGGAAGATATAAGAGGTACCTCTAAGCCTGTTTAGTTTCTAATTTCTTCACTCATCAAGTGAGGAATAGATACTGGACAGTGATGACCTCCTAGGTACTATGGTAGATGCTAGGGATGCAACAGAAATAAGGCCAGGCCTCTGGCTTTGGAGAATCCTCTACTAACGGCGAGGAGCACAGGAGAGGGACAGGTAAAGTGAGCAGGATGAGGAGGGGTATGCCTGTAAAGCCAATTATTACAATATAAATACTTGTGGATTATACTATTTTAGAAACATTCATATAATTGAGATATGTGACACTGTAGAAGTTTGAAGAAGCCAACCTAACCTGTTGGTTTGATATATTTGTATATTGTGGTATCATTGCTAAGGTAGCTTTAGCTAACATCTTTACCATGGCACATAATTATCATTTCCTTTTTGTGTTGAGAATAGTTGCCATCTAGTCTCTTAGCAATTCTGAAGTGTTGAATACGGTATTGTTCACTATAATCATTATGTTGGGCATTAGATTTCCAGGACTTATTTAGCTACTAGTTGCAAGTTTGTACCCTTAAAACATCTGCTCAACACCCCCAGCCCACAGGCCTTGGTAACGACCATTCTACTCTCTGGTTTCCCAAGGTGAGTTTTTTTAGATTCCACATAAAAGTGATATCATACAGTATTTGTGCCTCCCTCTCTGACTTATCAGCATAAGGCCCTCAAGGTCCATTCATGTTGTCACAAATGGCAGGATTTCCTTCTTCTTCACAGCTGCATAATATTCCAGCATGATCCCACCCCCCCCCCATGTATTTGTCTATATTACACCCTTAAACACACATAAGAAAGCACTACTACCTTTAAAGAAACCAAAACTGACAAAATGATACATCTCTCAGAGAAAAAAATATTTATTAACTATGTGATGTGTTCACTGTTAGGAAGATTAAATATGTTCTCGCTGAACCATTAAATAAGAACAGACAAAAACGGCAAAGCTGCAATTTTATCCCCCTAATTGTCTCACAGACTATATGTCTCAAACTCAAATATGAACATTGGTTTTTCATCCAAAATACAGGCAAAGAAATAATAAGCAAACTGCAAAGCAGGTATGCAAAGAAATGCACATCCTAAGCTGACCTACTCCAACCTCAACTGAACTCAGAATCAAGGACAGGAACTGGTTAATAATGATGATTACCTTTTCCAACTTTAGGTTCTTCTTCCTCACTTATTGAATTGTGAGTTAAAAAACAAACAAAAAACTCCCAAACTATGAAAATTCTTAGTATAGTGCCCAACCCATAACAAGGGCTCAACCAGTGGAAATGTATTATTCAGAACACATGATCTGAGTTTTCAACTCTCAAACCAAGTCAAGTACATTCCCACTACCTTTTTTTTTTTTAACTTTTTATTTACTTATTTTGAGAGAGACAGAGACAGCACGAGTGGGGAAGGGCAGAGAGAGGGAGAGAGAATCCCAAGCAGACTCTGCACTACCAGCACAGAGCCCAACGTGAAGCTCAAATTCACGAACTGTGAGATCATGGCCTGAGCCCAAATCAAGAGTCGGACGCTTAACTGACTGAGCCACCCCAGCAACCCAAGGACATTCCCACTACTTAAAAATGATTATGTCCTATATCTAGAAAGATACAAGCTCAGAAGGTTTACTTAATAATCAGAAAGTAAAGGTTACTTTGCACTTCCTCCTATTCCTCGTTGGCCAGTTCCATCACAAAAAGTGCAGGAAAGATAGCATTAAGAAGTTCTAACAAGTAAATAAATTCTTACTGCTGCATCTAGTCAACTTCATGTAGGGATACAAACTTCAAAGTATTTTTTCTTTTGTTTTCCTCACTCATTTCAAGATTGACACAGCCCTGATTTTATCCAGGTACAACAAATCTAACTGGGAGGTGGAGGAGTGGAGAGAGTAGGTGCATAACTAAAGGAACAACAGGGAAAAACAGAAGGATTTTATATCTTAGAACTAGACCAAGGGTCTAATGCCACTGTACACTGTAGCAAGAAACTACTAGAGACAACCGTGCAAAGAAGCTTGGCTGTGTTCCAGCAAAACTTCATTTATGGGGCACCTGGGCGGCTCTATTGGTTGAGTGTCTGACTTCAGCTCAGGTCAAGATCTTACAGTTCCTAGATTCAAGCCCTGCATGGAGCTTGCTGCTATCGGTGCAGAGCTTGCTTTGGATCCATTGTCTCCCTCTCTCTGCCCCTCCCCACTCTCTCTTTCTCAAAAATAAATATTTAAATTGTTTTTAATGTTTATTTTTGAGAGACAGCATGAGTGGGGGAGGGGTGGAGAGAGAGAGAGGGAAGCACAGAATCTAAAGCAAGCTCCAGGCTCTGAGCTGTCAGCACAGAGCCTGACAGAAGGCCCGAACCCACGAGCCGTGAGATCTTGACCTGAGCCGAAGTCGGACGCTTAACCGACTGAGCCATCCAGGTGCCCCTGAAATTTTTTTTAAATGTTTATTTTTGAGGGGCACCTGGGTGGCTCAGTCGGTTAAGCACCCAACTTCAGCTCAGGTAGTGATCTCACGGTTTCTGGGTTCGGGCCCGCATCGGGCTCTGTGCTGACAGCTCAGAGCCTGGAGCCTGCTTTGGATTCTGTGTCTCCCTCACTCTCTGCCCCTCCCCCACTGGCACTCTGTTGGTCTCTCTCTCTCTCTCTCAAAAATAAACATTTAAAAAATTAAAAATAAATAAAATAAAAATACTTCATTTATTATGGATAGTGAAATTTGAGTTTCATGTAATTTTCAGTATGTTATACAATATTCTTCTTTCAACTTTTTTCCAACCACTGAAAAATATAAAATCCACATGGGCCATACAAAAACAGGCAGTGGGCCAGATTTGGCCAATGTTTCTATGTAAACTATGTTTCAGGCCTACCCAGCAAAGACTTGACTTTTGAGGTATCCCCAATTAGTTACTTACAGATCCTTTATATCTGAGAGAGAGCAAAAGTGAGTGAGAATTTTAATTTTTTTTAACATTTACTTATTTTTGAGAGACAGAGACCGAGAATGAGCAGGGGAGGAACAGAGAGAGAGGGAGTCACAGAATCCGAAGCAGGCTCCAGGCTCTGAGCTGTCAGCACAGAGCCTGATGTGGGGCTTGAACCCACGAACTGTGAGATCATGACCTGAGCTGAAGTCAGTTGCTTAACTGACTGAGCCACCCAGGCACCCCAAAAGTGAGTGAGAATTTTAAAGGGTGTATGTGAATGTATGTGTGTGTGTGTGTGTGTGTGTGTGTGTGTGTGTGTGTGTGTGTGTTGTGTGTGTGTGTGTGTGTGTATTGTGTTAGGCATGTTCTTCATGTTTCATCAAAAAACAAGGTGTCTGGGTGCAACATAGTTTGAAGGATGGAATAAACAGTTAAGGATTAAGTATACAGATAAGGGTATATCTTAAATGTTTATCTATTTTTGAGAGGGAAAGAATGCACACACACTCAAGAGAGGGGCAGAGAGAGAGAAAGACAGAAAATCCCAAGCAGGCTCCACACTGTCAGTGCAGAGCCCAATGTTGGGCACAAACCTATGAACCATGAGATCATGACCTAGGCCGAAATCAAAAGTCAGGACACTCAACTGACTGAGCCACCCAGGGGCCCCAAGGGTTTATCTTAGATGCGATTTTTGAAGATCAAAAATTCCAAGGAAAAAAGGGTAAATTCTTTTTAGAGGTGTGAAACTCAGAACAAGCTCTGAGCCGACTGACATAAAAGTGTGAGCTATGTTGTGCTAAGGAGTCCATTGCTCAAATTTGAAAGTCATACCAGTTGTATCCAGGTCATGAGAACTGGACAGAAAGACAATCTGTATTTGTATACACAGACTTTATATAGTCTTGGATACAAATGAACATCCACACTATATCCAAATCCTTAACACTGAGCTTCACAAGGGAAAATAATTTCCAATGGTTTCTTTGACATGTTAGAATCTAGCCAAAATTAAGGACATGCTCTAGAACTCAAGACAAAGACCCACAGGACACTTTCCACTGGTAGTAACAACTACTATTTAAATAAAATAAATTGCCATAACATAACCCTCAAATGTAGAGGGTAATAGTCTGTTGTACAAAGTATGCAATAGGGGAAGTTTCAGGTTATATTTAGTACATCAAAATAAAAGTCTATAAAGTCAGTGTTTTTCATGCTGCCTCTTACAAGTTTGAAGCCAGGGTTGTTTTCATGTCTTTCACGGTCCTCCTTAAACACTTGTATTTTGTTTCAGAGCATAGTCTTTTATTTTTAACTTTCAAGAAAAATGTTTTCTGGCAATGAGCATAGCTCTTTTAGTTTCTATCATTCTGTTAGAGTTCATAAATATGCCAAGAAAGTGAACAGGAGAGTGAGAAGGAATGTGAGCAGGTATGGGTCTTGTGCAATACTGAGGCGGTGTGAGAAATGTTTGATATTACATGTATTCAAAGTCAAACAACTGCTTGTGTGAAGAGCACCTGTTGGTCACAGTTCATGTGCCAAAACCGTGGCGTGCCTTAAAGGGGAAGAACTGTGTCTGATTCATCACTACATCTTTATTTAGCAGAGTAGGCACCTAATAAAAATTAGTTGAATAATGCATGAAAGCCATTAATCCTATACCACTATGCACAATATAATAATGCCCCTGCCTCGGGGAGCCTGGGTGGCTCAGTCAGTTGAGCGTCCGGCTTCAGCTCAGGTCACGATCTCGTGGTTCTGTGCTGACAGCTCTGTGCTGTCATCGGGCTCTGTGCTGACAGCTGGGAGCCTGGAGCCTGCTTAGGATTCTGTCTCCCTCTCTCTCTGCCCCTCCCCCGCTCGTGGTCTGTCTCTCTCTAAAATAAATAAACATTAAAATTTTTTTTTTTTTTTAAATAACGCCTCTGCCTCTGTAGGTTGGTGGTGAGGAATTTATGAGATAGTAAATGATGCTCAATAATGGCAGTTATTTTTACTTCGTTCTAAAGAGGAACAAACTGAGGTTTAACAAGATTACGTAACTTGTCTAACAGAGTGGTGCTGAAATGGGTGTGCCTAATTTCAAAGTCCCTACCCTCCCTGATTCCTATTAACTAAGAAACCTGATTTAATGCTAAAAATAGGCTTACTATAAAATTAGAAAAACAAACAACCTGACTCTCTAAATTGATAAAAAGTCCATGGAAAAACAGACAATTGCCTACTTTTACTAGCTAAGTACCACACTCCTAAAATAAGGAATAATAGGGGCGCCTGGGTGGTTCAGACAGCTAAGCGTCTGACTTTGGCTTAGGTCATGATCTTGTAGTTCATGGGTTTGAGCCCCACGTCGGGCTCTGTGCTGGCAGCTTGGAGCCTGGAGCCTGCTTCGGATTCTGTGTCTCCATCTCTTTCTGCCCCTCCTCTGCTTGCATTCTGTCTCTCTCTCAAAAATAAACATTAAATTTTTTTTTTAAATAAAATAAGGAATAATGGTCATTCTCTCTGCAGTAAAGGACAGAGAAATCACAGAAGCAGAAGTCCCTTATTATCACCTGAGAACTGTATCACCAGAATGGGTGGAAAAATATTTCCCCTTAACTCAACAGAACAAGCAATACTTCTTAATAATTATTCTTCCTCCTTGGGGCACTGGGGTGGCTCAGTTGGTTAAGCGTCCCACTCTTGATTTTGGCTCAAGTCATGATCTCATGGTCAAGATCTCACAGTGGTGAGATTGTGCCCTGCATCAAGCTCTGGACTGGGCATGGAACCTGATTAAGATTCTCTCTCTCTCCCTCTGCCCCTACCTACCCCCATCTCTCTCAAGAAAAATATATTCTTCCTCCTTTGATTTGAAGTCTAGACAAAAGGAAAATATCCAGTTGTTTTGAAGGTCATTATAAAAATAACTACCTCCTTGAGCATAAACGCAATTTTATTCATGCGTACTTTTGCTACTGTCCGAAAAATAAATAAAATATGGTTGGTCTCAAATGTTGTTTTATATATCTTAATTTTTTTTTTATAAAGGAAATTCCTTAGGACCCCAAATCTGAAATTAAAACTGTTTCCAGTAACTTTTCACTCTTGGCCCAAGAGTAGTTTGGAGTCTGCTTGTAAATGTTGATTTCAGAGGACACTTCCAAAAGCCTATCTGTTTAGCAAGAGAGAGCTCAATATTTTCACTAAACCTCATAAAATTTGTAACAATTCAAACTCTGAAGGCTTTAAATTCTGTCTTTAAATCCAATCAATTCAAAATTGATACAATTATACGTACCTAAGAGACACCTGACATAGTAAGGAATAAAATCTAATGTTAGCATCGATAATGGTCCTTTAATGCTACTATTCTCTTCAAAAGTTATTGAAAGAGTTGATAATTTTCAAGTAAATGTTTCCCTCCCAAAGTATAGCTCCTGTAGTATATATAGCTGGCTGTAAGACAGACTTACAGAAGTTTAAAAAAGCGTTCCTGATAATTGTTTCCCTGTCAAATTTAAATACAGAACTTAAAACAAACTCTAAAAATGAACTTATAGAAAAAAGAGAAATAACACACAGCATGTAAATATCCCTCTCACCATCTAGTTGAAATATTCAAATACTTAAGTCATGAGTCCATAAACAAACTTAAGTACTATAGAGTAAACGTAATAAAAAGAAAAGGAAGTCTCTCTTTACTGCAGCCTCCTGTCAGCACTAAAACAGGAACACTTCATCTCAGAAACAAAATCTAAACCCTTCACAGTTAGCATATTTTAACATATGGCTTAATGTTGCAGGGACTTTTTAGAACCTAAAAATCTAAAAACAATTCTCAATAGCTGTAACAAAAACTAAAATGAGGCAAATTAAGTCTGAAAACAAAACAAAACAAAACACCCTAACCTTTTAGTTAAAATGGTCTCCAGATTTTTGATGTCCTTCCTTCCTAGGTTACATTCAATAGCTTCGGCATTCCTTTGCTCAACCATTTCAATAACAAAGAATGCTCTATGAACACCCCCCAGCCCCTACTCAAAACATCACAAACTAATCTCACCACCAAAATTCAAAGAAAAACTCCTCACAGAAACATGTTCTAATAAGCCAAAGCAATCTATCTTTAAACTAAGGGGGAAAAATCAATTGTTTCCAAATATTACTTTGATGATTATATAATTTTTAAAGACAGCACAGCAGTTTTGGGGAACAGCTAAAACAACTTACAGGATTTGTGAAGAAATGGAAAAATGAGTTCTAGTTTTGCACAGTTCCAATCCAGCACAATCTGGGGATAGTGTTCAGTCTTTAATTACAGACTGAGAGGTTTCAGTGGAACCTCTTCAAAGTGTATTCCCCACTGCTGCATCCACTGAGGCAGGAATCTCGCTGCAATCACTAGGTGTCTTGACCTCCAGCCAACCATGACTTTGCACTCACCTTAGCTCTTCCTCCGGTAACCCATTTAGTCTCACACTATCGGGGCGATCTCGTCTTCTCCGGTAGAGACCTGAGTGGGACAGCTCTTTAAGCTGTAATGCAGTCATACTTCTCTCTACACATCAGTTATTGACAGTCTGAAGCATTTATGCCGAGCAGCGTGGCTGCTAGGGCTCAGAACGAACGTGTCTCTTGCCGGGACTTTAGTACACCTGACCAGAGTTGGAAACCTCCAGGCAAGCCGGGCTAAGCACAGCTTCCTGTTTCTCTGTTGGTACACACCCTCCTCAGCAAGGCCTGGCCTGCCTTATCTCTGGGCCTTGCACCTTGGGGGAGGGGATGGGGGGAGGTGTCAGGGACCTGGGTCTCACGTGTTTACTAATAAGCAAAGTTTAATTGTTATGAATAATCACACCAATTCCTTTATAAATCTTTCCAGCATCATTCTGAATTAAAATTAGGCTAAAAAGCTCCAGTAGGGTAATGACTAAAGGGTCCTGCCCTATTTTATTTGCCAGGAAATGCACGAAGACTCCACAAGCAGCTGTCAGTATAAAGAAGTGCCTGGTCATCAAGAGCTCTTTGGGATATTTTCCTTTAAAAAAAAAAAAAAAAAAAAAAGGCACAATTGTGAGGGAAACAGTGCAATTCCTCCCTTTCCCCATTCTATCTGAAATCCTTTTTAGAAAAGAAGTGTCTTTTCCCCCCTAGATGTTACTCAAAAATTCATAACTGAAAGGAACGTGGTTTCTTCTATCAACCTCCATTCAGTGATTTTCTAAATCTGTTTAACTACCTATTCTAAAAATTCCCTCTCATCAAATATGCACCTCAGTGTAATCAACACTGTCTGCCTAAAGGTGTTTTGGGTGCCTATGCAGCCCTAGTAGATGCACATTTGACACCAGATGGTGACAAAGATAGAAAGGGGCTCTGTTTTAGTGTGTGTGGGGTATAGGTGAGTGTTTGCAAGAGGGGTTCGCAAATAATGGAGGACAAATAACATGGAGCAAGTCTTTACTGTTACAGTTCCAAATGATGTTAGTGCAACAGCATGCAGGATTGTAGCCTCCAGTTCTGATTCAGTTCCACTCAGTATACAGCACTGTCTCACAGATACAGTCTAGAGCCTTGGCAACTTCTTAGCCAATAGTTTGACTTTATGGTTTCAATAATTTCTCCTTGAGTGATCTGTATCAACCTCCTTCCCTTCTAGAATCCCCTCAACAAGAGCACAGAGAAATGTCTCTGAAACTTCTTTTTGCATCAAGGGTTAAAGAATTAACATATTCCCCTGAGAGTATCTATATTATAAATACAAATATTAAGGCACCCACAAGGAAGATGGGGGTCCATATCTTACTCCTTCACCCAGGACACGCAGATGTTAGCTCCCTTCAGGGCCACAATTGTCACCTTGGCTCCACCACCCCAGCGGAAAACAGACAACTTACAGCTGCCATCAAAATGTAACATACATTTTTTAATTATTTTTTTTAATGTTTATTTTTGAGAAAGAGACAGAGTGTGAGTAGGGGAGGAGCAGAGAGAGGGAGACACAGAATCCAAAGCAGGCTCTAGGCTCCAAGCTGTCAGCACAGAGCCTGACACAGGGCTTGAACTCAAGAACCACCTGATCATGACCTGAGCCGAAGTTGGACACTCAATCTACTGAGCCACCCAGGCGCCGCCAAAATGTAACATACTTTTTTTTTTTTTTTTTTTTTTGAAAGAGAGCACAAGCAGGGGAAGGGAAGAGAAAGAGAGGGAGGGAGAGAGAATCCTAACCAGGCTCCACACTGTCAGAGCAGAAACCAACACGGGGTTCAAACCCATGAACTGAGAGATCATGACCTGAGCTGAAACAAATGGGCAGACACTTAACTGACTGAGCCACCGAGGTGCCCGATAACACACACTTTTAAAGATTCAAGGAAGAAATTACTAATTTTGTTGTTAACACTAGATTTAAATAGTTGTGAAACATGTAAAAGAATCAAGTGACAAATGTTCTCTCTTTCAAAAAGGGTAATACTGGAGGCCTCTGGGGAACTTGGGGACAGTAGCAGAAGAAAGCCTTTCTATTACCAAATTCTGTTCAGAACTTTGGATATTCTGCCTATTCAAAAATAAATAAAAAATACGTATGTCTTTACATATGTCTTTTGTACAAAGCCCTAGGATCCTACTGAGACCTAAAATACAGAAAAGGTTAAAGTTTACCATAACAAACATAAAATTAGGATTCCTAAAGTGTCTAATTCTTACAGTTTTGTCAAAACAGATGTGAAAAACAAATGAAGAGAAACCACCAATTCTGTTTCTTTTCACTCTAGGCACCACTCTAGATGCTTGATGAATACAATACAAATTAATATTATATTCACTACAAACACAGAGACCTTGACATTGTTTTTTCCTTTTTCAAGTTTTTATTTAAATTCCATTTAGTTAACATAGAGTGTAATATTACTTTCAAGAAAGCTCAACATTAAATAGGACTTGTTTCTATAGAAAGATATAAATAACAGAGTTTGATTTTTAAAAGAGCTTTAAAAAAAGTAATGCAGCATGCTGACAAGGAAAAAGTGCTTGGCAACTACTAAAGGTTAACGAGACAGGAAACACCTAACTGTGTAGGACGAATCCTGTATTTGATGAGTCTAAGGTTAAAGGATGTGAACAGAAAAAAAAAAGTTCCCAAGCTATATAACAAACAAACTGAAACAGTTCTTGCTCTCTGACTTTTAAAATGGTTGTAATGAGGGGTGCCTGGGTGGCTCAGTTGGTTAACCATCGGACTTCAGCTCAGGTCATGATCTTGCAGTTTGTGAGTTAGAGCCCCACATCCAGCTCTCTGCTGTCAGCACAGAGCCTGCTTCTGATCCTTTGTCCCCTATGCCACTCTGGTGCCCCTCCCCGTGTTCATTCATTCTCATTTTCCCTCTCCCTCTCTCCCCCCCCCCCCCCCCCCGCCATCTCCCAAAAAATAAATAAGCACTTAAAAAAAATTTATAAAATGGTTGTAATGACAAATAGGAATTTCAGTAAATGAATGCTTAAGGTCTAACGAAATTGTCACAACCAAGTAAAACTAAATTCTGGGGCTGAAGGTAAAGCTCTCTCACATAGTCTCTAGCACCCCTTCGGATGTGCTCTCAGATTTTATTGAGCTATAAGTAGAACCAGCACTACGATACACGCTGGGAACCCACACAATTTCTGAATAGGAAATTCACAAATGCCACAAAACACACCATTGACCAAGCAGCTCACGGGATAGCCAGATTATCAACTCCTCTCCTCACAACGGTGTTCCTGAACTTCATTCAGCACCAAGGGAGGGAGAGCCCACCCCTGGAACACACAACAGGGCGGTGTCAGCAAAAGTGGCCTCATGTCTTCATCTTTTTTTTGTTAACTTTTATACTTTTCCATAGAAACAGAGCTCTCAGTTGTGCCCTCTGTTGACAGCACAGAGGGAGGCCTGTGCCAGTGCATTTTCTGTGGGTCTCTATACAGGGAAATAGTTCATTCTGCACTCCAAACAATCTCTGAGGACCAATGCGGAATACTCCTCTCTCATACTCCTATACAGCATCACTCACCTGGGATTCTGCCTCTTCTCAGAGGCTTCCAGGCATCAAGTGTTCACTACCAGGCAGCACTCCAGAACTCCCAGAGCTTTCCTCAGCCCCCATGCCCAGTGGTTGTTAAGGAGCAACAGCTCACAAAAGTTGTTAAGGTGAAGCATCTTCTATCCCACTTTCAATACAGTACAGTTGGGCTGTGAACCTGATTACAACTTTTGTTCACTTGTCTCCAAACTGTTAGGTTCTCTTTGAATCCGTACTTTGACTCCTGGCATAATTAGATATCTGTTCCAGCTTAACGTCATCAGAATAGCTGATAATATCTTTTATAAATTTAAGCCCTTTATTGAGATGACTAAATACAAAGTTCTACAGAGCCTCACACAAGGTCCTGTTCTGCCAGGCTAACATCTAACCCAGTGGTTTTTCACCTTTCAGAAGGTCAGGAACCTTTTATGAACCTGACAAAAGTTAATGACTCAGAAAATGCATGTGAACACAAAGTTTTATCATCATTTCAGGGAAACGATAGATTCTTCAGAAGCCAACAGATGGACTTTACCTTGGATCTTCTGACTTGCACTGATCTTCCCCTTCTCTGGAAACCTGCAACACCATGGTGTAGGATTTTGGATCTCATTTGTTCAATAAGTTTTCACTCAGTGCTCTGCACTGGGCTAGGCACTGTTTCAGAAGAGTTCCTTTGTCTCCCCTTAACGTCTCCGAACCAATCTTTCTTCCACTTATCTTACCCTCTTCCAATCTATCCTCCAAATTTCAAAGTGCTCTTTAAATTTTTTTGTTTCTTTATTTTTGAGAGAGAGAGAGAGAGAGAGTGAGCAGGGGAGGGACAGAGAGGAAGAAAGAGAATTCCAAGCAGGCTGGATTTCATGAACCATGAGATCACGACCTGAGCTGAAATCAAGTTAGATGCTTAACCAACTGAGCCATCCAGGTGCCCCGTCAAAGTGTTCTTTTAAAATATCATGTATTGATCCTGCTGAAAAACTCTTGACTGGCTCACTGCCATGGGGCGCCAAGTGAACCCTGCTGAGCCCATGCCCTCCCACACTTGCACTGAATTCCGGGAGGTTCCCAGGACAGGCATCACTTCCTCTCACCTCCTGGCCTTTCCACATGCAGCTTTATAAGACTAGAAGATGGACCAACTCCTAATCATCCCACTACGACTCAGTGCAAGGATCATCACTTATAAGAAGCATTTCTAGACCCTAAGCACCCACAGTTCCCTTTCTGTTGTTCCGAGTGCCTTCCCCTGGCAACTGTGCTCCTGTCCTCATAATCACACAGCCTCACAACAGGTTGCTTCTCTACCCACCTCTCCCCTTAGCATAACAGGTCTGTGAGGGTAGTAATGTATCAGATCATTTACAACTGTGTCCACAAGACCAGATACATGGTAGACGTTTGCATTATTTAAATAAGTTCTTTGATTTAGTGGTTCAACCAATTGATTTTGACAGCCTAATCACTTTACAGTGCTACTTATGAGATTTTGAAACTTTTTTTTTTTTGCATTTGACATTCAACATTACCTAAATGAGATTTTTAAAAGGCACACCTATTCTATACTTTTACAAAAATTTACTTTCTTGGTGATACTGTAAAAAGTCAAAAGCTTTTGTAGAGTTGAACAGTACCTCCCACGGTATAAACACTTCCCACTTGGGACTGGAATAAAAAAAAAAATTAGCCTAGATTTTTACCTATACCTGACATGATCTAGTTTTTCTAAGTTGAAGTATAATTCACATACAGTCTAATACTAGGTTTGGGCGTACATATAATGACTCAACAATTCTATACATTACTCAGTGCTCATCATGATAAGTGTACTCCTATAACATAGTCCAGGTTTTAGTGTACTTGGTCTAAGTACTCCTTCAGGCACGAAAGGGTAAAGAAACCTAGTTAAACATCAAACTTCTAAAACTGATCATTAGTATTACTAAACTGTGAATCTTTCTCCTACACAGAAATAAGACAGCGACAAACCAGATTCCATGGCAGAGTTAAGTGGGCCTCATTAGCAGTAACTTTTGTACTAGCTACTAAGAGCCTGCAAACTGGCTGAGCAGTTGTACATTTCCAGGCCATTTATTTCCTTGTGTGACACATAATAAGAGAATAATTTTATGTTTCGCAACTAATTTTGAACTTAATGAAAATGAATCCTTTTTAAAATTTTATCTTATGAATAATCATTTACAGGGGAAAGCAAAGTCTCTAGTAAAGTAAGAATATCGTCCTTTCTCACTATGTCTAACACATTCATTTCCTAAATATTTATCAGCCCTGCTATCTCTCTAAATGAGACCTCTCTAGAGTGCTCTGGGCTATCAATATGCAGGAAGGACGCAGTACTGAAAACAGATCTGCTGCTTAAGAGTTCTAACTCTGACATGCCATCATAAGTAGGTTGAAGATGAAATTAACTAGAACAAAGAATATGGGAAGGCAGAATAAACTGCCTAAAAAACCAGGCCAGAGTCAAAAAAAAAAAAAAAAATCACCAAAAAAACGATGCCATTCATAAGGAGATGACACCACAACAAGTCCCTCTGAATTTTTTCCTTAATCAGCTTTTCTGTAACTCAAGCTGGACACACCTGAGTGGACAGCCTGACCTGTCATCAGAGGCTTGTGAGAACTTCACTGCATCGTTCCGAGCCAGACACACACTGAAGTTTCTCTCATGACCAACAACATGAGGTCATCTGCAGTACTTTGTTAGATAATTAAAGACTGTTCTCAAAAGATGCTGTCAAAATATGGTGAATTCTATTTCCAAAGGAATTTGAAATAAAATTTCAAGTAACTTATCCCATCCACATTTTGAAAGGGCTAAGTACGGGGTAAGTTGGTGTAAGGGTACAAGAAAGAAACCAGAAATATTCCATGTTTGTCAGTCTTCTTGCTATGCTTGACATATAAGCACACAGGAAGTCATTTCACTATGAAAATCCTCAATTTTTCCATTTAGAAACACAAGAAACCAAATTAGATGATTATCACTGGTCTTTCCCCTATATTAAAAGGACTTGATTTTAAGAAAGGACCTGAGTAACATGATGTGCCAATGTCGACTAAGTTCTGACACAGCACACTTTACCCCTAATGATTGCATTAGTGAGAAATTCCATTGCTGAGTAAATTAGGAACACAAGGGTCAGGATTTATACATTAGCTCTTCAACAAGTATTTCCTGGAGTCCCACCATATGTCAGATCCTCAGTGTAGAGGCAGGAACAGAGGAGAAAGATACTGAGCATCTTTGAACTTTTCTTGATTGTTCTTTCCCTGTGTACTTTCTCTTTGGGAGAAAAGAACTATTCCAAAAGTAAGATCTAATGAAAATATAAAATGCCATGAAAAGGCATACTGATCATCCCAGCCCCAAAACACATCTGCTGCAAAACCAGAGAATACTCCTCAACAGAGCCCTGAGACCATAGGGAAGGAATAAGGAAGTAGGTGTCTGCAGGAGGACTGCACTTTTCCTCCAGAGCATAAATTATTTAAAAAAAAAAATTTTTTTTAACGTTTATTTATTTTTGAGACAGAGAGAGACAAAGCATGAACGGGGGAGGGTCACGGAGAGGGAGACACAGAATCTGAAACAGGCTCCAGGCTCTGAGCTGTCAGCACAGAGCCCGACGTGGGGCTCAAACTCACAGACTGCGAGATCATAACCTGAGCCGAAGTCGGCCGCTTAACCAACTGAGCCACCCAGTTGAGCATAAATTATAATGTTGGTACCTCATTTGATGCACTAAACATGTTTTTGGAAAACGGAGTGTAAGGTTAAACTTTTTTAACAGAGTAATTTTTAATTCTCTAAGGAAACTTGTTTTAAAAAGAAATCCTACTGGTAATATTTCAACAAAGGGAGCTTTTCTGAAAATAAAAATTTTCACACATTCAACCTAAGACATATGTTTTAATATAACTTTTTATAACATTGCTATAAATATTGTTTCTACTCTTTCTACTTGTCCACCTTATACCTCGATATGTGCTGAGCCTGTTTCTAAACTAAACTCTCATTTTAAAAAATCCAATAGGTGAAGTACTTGTGTGTGAGAGGAGGGAAGAAACAGTTATTTCCACATTCCAAGAGAGTCAGTCATGAGCCAGGAATTTTGATCTTCTGAGAACCTGGAAGAAGAAATACAGTTCTGCTCCCTGCCCTGGAATTCAAGAGGCGTGTCATAAAAAATAAACCACAATACCTGCCTTACCCCACTATAGGATTCATTAAAACAGTTAGCACTGTCAACACATCAACTTTTATATCAAAACTGTTTTCACCAAGTTCTCAAAATATTTCCAGGTTCTGTATAAATTCTAATCTCAAAGGCAACATAAAAAAATTTGTGTCGCCTCATTTCTAACGTCAGTGTCATCTCTTCACTTACTGTTATTTTTTTCTCCCTAGCTCAGATAAAAGTTCAATTCCATGACAAAAAAAGAATTTAAAAATTTTAAGAAAGCTCTAAAGACATAATTATTTCAATAAGGACAATATTTCCTGCATAGTTTTACCATTTGAGAGTGATTGATGACAATTATTTGCTACAAAAAGGTATTCACGATATAGTACTTTGTGAAAAAAGAGTTGAGGACACTGCCCACTGCTTCCATTTTACATGAAAGACTACATATGTATACACCATGTATGTATGCACATCCACACACCCACAAACACCAGAGAGTCTGGAAGAGTATATACCTTCCAAAATATCTCTGGTGGGCAGTATTTGAAAAGATTCAAAATTATTTTTTCTTGTGGACTGTCTATATCTTCTAAGTATTCTACAACAAAAAAATATAGTTCTATTTAATAAGGAACCAAAATTTAAAATGCTTGAGGTAACGAAGAGAAAAATTAAATTAAGATCCATTATCCCATCTTCCAAAGGGATTTCTAACCAAATCAGGAAGAAAGGACACCTCAGAAACCCTCAATATATATAATGAAATATGGATGCATCCTCTAGAGTGGGTCGGGTTTGAGTGGGAACAGCAGTACAGAAGAGGATTTGGGGAGAGGTAAGTGGACGGCACTCCAGGTGGAGGAAACATCAGTGCAATGTGATTGAGAGATATGTCAAGAGGAAAGTGAGACTGACAAAGCAGTGGATCTTCTAAGCCAGGACCACAGCTTTCAAGGTAGCACACACAAAAAAAGGAAAGCCATGTACAGAGGATCTCATTACCCAAGTGTAAGATGAGGGTCCAGCTGAGGCTGTTCATGGGAATGAGAAGGCGACAGGCACAGACAACATTACATCAGGACTGATGGGCAGGGCTCAGCAAAAGGGCACAGAAGAGTGTGCTGTGACCGCCCCAAGGCAATCATTGCACACTGAGAGAGCCTCAAACATGCGGCAAGTCCTGCTCTAAGACCAGGGACCCACTGTCCTTGTGGGGCTTGCAGTCTACTGCTGGTACTAGTACTAATCATACAATCACACAAATACAGATTTAAAAACGTGTCAAATGACAGAAGAATAGGGTACCATGAGAATGCTTACAGCAAGGAGTGGGGAGGGATGGCAGGGAAACATTTTCTGAAACGGAAACATTACCCCCAAAAGCTGGGATCTGATACCCCCCAAACCCAAAAGGTATGAAGTCACTAAAGGCAAGAGGGCCCAAGGTGTGGGGAGCATTTGTGGAAACAGGGTCAGTTGATAGAGACCCAGGGCCAGGAGGAAAGGAAATCCCACCTTGTGGCTAAAGGGGAGTGCTGGCAGGTGAGGTGAGAGACAGGCAGTGGCATGGCATCTTTTAACCTAAGAGTGAAGGGAAGCCACCATACTGTTAAACAAGGGCCCAACACGATCAAATCTGTTCCACAAAGATTGCTCTCACAGTGGCATGTGGGGAGGGTGGATTTTAAGGAGCAAGTGGGGACAATCATGGAGGCAGTGCAGGGAAGAGATAACAGCCTGAGCTATAGTGGTATGAGAGGAATTTAGGAGGTAATGGAGAGGCCGCGGTAGGAGAGGCAGTAAGCACTGACACTGTTAACATCTCCCCATATTCTGTTTGTGATGAAGCAATAACACTGACCTGGGGAAATACAGCAAGAGCTGTACTTCATGTTCCTTTAATCTTGTTCACAGAGAGGCAGGCATTTTAAACCTACTTTGAATCTGATAAATAGTTTTTAGAGAGTGTTTACAAAAGAAAAAGCTGGGACACAAAAATGTTCACCTCACAAAGTTCAAAGTCTCCCAACTCTCTAATATGGTTGATCATTACTAACAACAGAGGGGTCTAAGTGCCTACCAAGCACCCTGTGCTTACTATCTAGTTTAATGTTCATCTCAGTCCTATGAGGTGTGTATCACTCTTCCCGTTTTGCAGATGAAGTTATGAAGTGTTAAAACAGTTAAATGTCTTATCAAAATTTTATTTTATTTATTTATTTATTCTTCTTCTCTTTTTTTTTAGAGACAGAGAGTGTGAGCCGGGGAGAGGGGCAGAAGGAGAGAGAGACAGAGAGAGAGAGAATCCACGCTCAGTGTAGTGTCCCTTGTGGGGCTCGATCCCATGACATTGGGACCATGACCTGAACCAAAATCAAGAGTCGGATGCTCAAATGACTGAGTCACTTAGCACCCTGGTAGTTAAATGTCTTGACCAAACAACATAACCAATAAGGCAGATAATGTGGATCCCAACCCAAGTTTACCTGACTCAAATGTTCCTGTTTTGCCAATGACTACACTGTCTCTGGGCCCCCAAATGCTCTCCTCACAGATCATCAAAAGGTCACTCTGAACTAGAACTGCCTTTCAATACTGATAAATCTAACCCAGGAAGCTTCTGGAAAGCTCAGGACCCTGACAGGCTCAGGTGCCCTGAGGAAAAGTCCCAGACTATAAACACAGACTAGAGACAGCTGGCCCACACTTTCCATCCCTGGAAATGAAAAGTAGTCTAGTTATGCTCTAGATGAATACTGTAAATGGGGAGTCTGAGGATTTGGAAAGAGAACTATAGTGCACTCCTGTACAATACTCACTAATACACATCTTCCTCCTCAGCTAATTTTCTCCCACCAGTCCGGAAGTAAAGGCCTGTGAAAGAAAGGAGTCAAATTGGTAGTCTTAAATTTAACTGAACTCCTGGATTCCTTTGAGTTCTGCAGGTTGAAATTACCAATGCTGCCTTACTTCCTTGCAGAGTACATGTGATGACTCAATGTTTCCATGAGTTCTGGAAAAAAAAAAGGCAAAACTTCTAATGAATACAGGTTTCCTCTAACAGAGCAAGTCTGCTGAAACCATGTAGACTGTTACATGGCAACAAGGGAGGCTCTGGAAGCAACTGAGACAACACAGCGACGTTAGGAGGGTGTGGGTGCAGGAAGAGGCACTGAGAATATGACCAAGCCCATTTTAATTCCTTTGAGAGCACTTCATGCCATAAACAAATGTTAGTGTTTAAGCCATACAAACCACCTGCTTCTGGTACCTTATAAAGGAGGCTATTTCAAAACACAAACCAATCACTACATGAGAATAATAAAGAAAAAAAAGTATGCAGTTTTATTCCCCAATCCTGATATTAAGAAATCCCTGTAAAGCCATATTTGGTCTCCACATACTAGAGAAATATGTTCTACTGAACAAAAATTCTTAAGATAGAGGTGAAATACCTAAAACTTACTGAGATCCGTATCACACAAAGCAAAGGAACTCATCTCTTAGCAAACTCATCTCTCCCCTACCATGGGACCCAGCTTCTTCCCTGACATTCACTGTGATTTAGGAAATAATACCTCTGTTAAGAGCTATATTTACTGAGTGCTTACTATGTGCCAGGCATGTTCTGCAAGCATTTATCAAATTTATATTCTGCAGTGATACAATAAAGTAAATAATACTATTATTCCCATTTTAAAGATGCTGAAACTGTGGTAGCAGTACATGTAATCTGTCCAAGATCATACAATTTTTATGTGATTAAGAATTTGAAACCTTATGCTTGGTTTTAAATCATGCTTTTAACCATTACAGTGTGCTGCCCCCTAGCCAGAAAATGGCTATTCTTCTCAACAGTAGAAGAGAGCTTACGATCAGAAATTACTTTAAAATTCAACCAAGGCTAATAAACACAAGGTAGTATCCCGGACAGGATGCTGAAATAGACAAAAAGACACTATGAAGGTGATGAAAGATCTTAACAAGAGATGAAACTGGGTGAGAGGTATAGACTGAATGCTCTATCTTTGCAACTTTCCCATAAATCTAACATTATTCTAAAAATAAAAGTTTATTTAAAAAATTCAAAATGATAATTCAACATGACAAGAGAGCTAATATCTCCAAAAAAGTAATTACAAGAAAGAAAAATGGGGAAGGGGTTTTCCTCCAAATTAAAAGAAATTTAAGAGACATAACAATCAAATGTATTAATAAGTATGGACTTTGTTTAGATCCTGGTTCAAACAAACCAACTGTAAAGGAATATTCTTAGGATAGGTGGTAAAATTTGACCAGGGACTGGGTATTGGTTGATACCAAAGATTTATCACTCACTCAGTTAGATGTGATAATAACACATGTTTATATAAGAAAATGACCATATTATCAGAGACTAATTCTGAAGTATCGAGATCAACTAACCTAATGTCTGGGATTTGCTTTTAAATAAGTAAATTAAGAGAGAAAAAAGACCCCAATAGCCAAAGCAATCTTGAGAAAGAAGAACAAAGCTGATCTCAAACTACATTACAAAGCTACAGTAATCAAAACAGTATGGTATTGGCATAAAAACAGACACATAGTTCAATGGAACAGAATAGAGAGCCCAGAAACAAACCCATGAATTTATGGTCAGTTAATTTATGACAAAGGAGCCAAGAACATACAACGGGGACAGGAAAGTCTCCTCAGTAAATGGTGCTGGGAAAACTGAACAGTTACATGCAAAGAATGGCACTAGACCACTCCCTTATACCACACACACACACACACACACACACACACACACACACACACAAAACTAACTCAAATGGTTTAAAGACTGAAACATAAGACCTAAAACCATAAAACTCCTAGAAGTAAACATAGGTAGTAAGCTCCCTCACATCATCTTTGCAATGATTTTTTAAAAATAAAATTTAATGTGTATTTATTTTTGAGAGAGACACACACACACAGCGTGAGCAGGTTGGGCAGAGACAGAGGGAGACACAGAATCTGAAGCAGGCTTCAGGCTCTGAGCTGTCAGCACAGAGCCTCATGCAGGGCCTGAACTCATGAACTGTGAGACCGTGACCTGAGCCGAAGTGGGACACTTACCCGACTGAGCCACCCTGGTGCCCCATGCAATGATTTTTAAAATTTGAAACCAAAAGTCAAAGGCATGGGAAGCAAAAATAAACAAGTGGTATTACATCAAACTAAAAAGCTTCTGCACAGCAAAGAAAACCATCAACAAAATGAAAGGGCAACCTACCAAATGGGAGAAAATATTGGAAATCATACATCTCATGAGGTTTAATATCCAAAACATAAGAACTCACACAAGTCAACAGCAAATAAAACAATCTGATTTAAAAGTAGGGGGAGGGGTGGCAGTGCACCTGGGTGGCTCAGTTGGTTAAGAATCTGATTTCGGCTCAGGTCATGATCTCATAGTTCATGGGTTCAAGCCCTGCATTGGGCTCTGTGCTGACAGCTCAGAGCCTGGAGCCTGTTTTGGATTCTGTGTCTCCCTCTCACTTTCTCTCTCAGCCCCTTCCCTGCTGGTGCTCTGTCTCTCAAAACTAAACAAATGTTAAAAATAAATTAAAAAAAAATAGAAGATCTAGACATTTTTCCAAAGAAGACATACAGACGGTCCTACAGTGCTCCACATCACTCATCATCAGAAAAATGCAAATCAAAACCACAGTGAAATACTGTATCACATCAGTTAGAATGGCTAGCTACTAACAAAAAGACAAGAAATAACGAGTGCTCACAAAGGTATGGAGAAAAGGGAACACCCTTGTGCACTGTTGGTGGGAATGTAAATTGGCGTAGCTACTGTGGAAAACAGTATGGATGTTCTTCAAAAACTTAAAGACAGAACTACCATATGATCCAGCAACTGCACTTCTGGGTACTTATCTGAAAGAAACACAAACACTAACGTTAGAAGATATCTGCAACCCCATGTTCCTTGTGGCATTATTTACAAAAGCCAAGACATGGAACCAACCTAAGTGTTCACTAATGGAAGAATATAGAAAATGCGATTTATATACATATATTCATGTATACACACACACACACACACACACACACACACACACACACACACACTGTGATTAAGCCACAAAAAAGAATGAAGTCTTGCTATTTGCAACAACATGGAAGGACCATGAGGGCATTATGCTAAGTGGAGTAAGTCAGACAGGGAAAGGCAAGTATCTTATGATCTCACTTATATGTGAAATCTAAAACGAACAAACAAACAAACAAACAACACAGAGAAAAAAGAACTCCTAGATACAAAGAACAGATTGGTGGTTGCCAGATGTGGGAATTGGGGAGTAGGCAAAATTGGTGAAGGTGGTCAAAATGTACAAACTTCCAGTTATAAAATAAATCATGGAAAGGACATGGGTGACTCAGTGGGTTAAGGGTCCGACTTCGGCTCAGGTCATGATCTCGCCACTCTGGAGTTTGAACCCCATGTCAGGCTCTGTGCTGAAAGCTCAAGCGACTGGAGTCTGCTTCGGATTCTGTGTCTCCCTCTCTCTCTCTGACCCTCCCATGCTCGTGCTCTGTCTCTCTCCCTCTCTCAAAAATAAAATAAATATTACAAAAATTTTTTTAAATAAAAAAACCACAGGGATGTAACATACAGCATTGTGACTGTAGTTAATAATACTGCACTGCATATTTGAAAGTTGCTAAGAATAGATCTTAACGTCCTCGTTACAAGGAAAATTTTTGTAACTATCTTAATGGATATTTAGACTTACTGTAGTAATCATTTCACAGTATATAAATATCAAATCATTATGTTGTATACCTGAAACTATGTCAATTATATTTCCATTAAAAGAGACAAAAACAAGATATATGAAGCAAACATGGTAATACAGTAACTAAGGCAGAGTAATGAGTACCTGGAGGTTCATTTCTTCCATTTTTATATTAGAAAATTTTCATACTAAAATTATTTTAACTTAAAACAAAATTCAACCAATGGGGATGAAAACAAGCATAACTACCTTGAAGTCATAACATAATACCCTGACAGCAGTATAAAAACAGCCCCCACATGCACGGGGAGAGAGGAGAAAATAATATTCTAGGTAGAGAAGAAAGAAATAGAACAAAAGCACAGAATGGTGGTAAATTGACCCAGAGAACAGCAGATAGCCTCATTTTGTGAAAAGAGTATGAGTAGAGAAGTAGAAGATAAGGCATCAAGACAGGGCCATATTTTGAAGATCTGTCAATGCCAAGCTAGGAAATATTATGAAACGTGTGATAAAGGGTCACAAATGGTTTGGATTCAGGATGGAGAAGGTTATAGGCCTGGATAGATCCATCTGTGAAAGACCAGCTAGGCAGCAAGATGTGCCATGTGAGGAGGGAAAGAGAAGACTCGAGAATGGAGGTGGAGCCTTCATGACTTGTGAGGTGAAAAGGTTGGTGAGAAAAAACAAAACAAACAAGAAGAGTATATACACCGAAACAGGAAATTCTTTTGCAAACACCTAGCCAGACAATGCCCCAAACAAGGCCACTTCAAACCCTCAGCACTCTCAAATCATCCGTCCACACTCCTTTCCCATCACTCTTGTGGATAACCTTGCTTACCTTAGAGAAAACAGAAGTCATCTGAAAGAAGCCACCTCGACTGTCTACAAGCCCTCGTTTTCACTATACTCCCCCCTTCTTACAGGATGACTTCCATTTCAACAGAATTTAATAAATGGCACAAAATAACACTGATTCTACATTATTGTCATCTTGTTGTGGTGCTAATGACAATAATGCTTATGGTGTTAATGCTCTACATACTATTTCATGTAATGGTCACAACACCCTGTGACACAAGTGCTATCCCTATTTTGCAGAAGTAGAAACCAAGCTCTATACTTAGCAAATGACAGCACTGGAGTCTGAATGGGTATATCAGGTCCCCAGCTCCCCAATCTGTAATCACTCTATTGTACCGTCTCTCTAAATGTCTATCATTAAGAAACAAGATGTAAAAAGTTGTGATCTCTTCAATGGAATACTATATAGCTACAAATGAAAGTAATTCACTAAAGCTACATAAATCCATATGAATTAATCTAAAAAATGTTAAGTCAAAACTCTAAGTTTCATAGTAACACAAATAGCATACACTATATACAATCTAAAACAAAAGAAACAATCTCATGCACTGCTAAGAAAACATAACTGTGTAATAAAAGTATAAAGACATACACAGAAGTAATACAAATTTAGGAAAATGCTTTCCTCATGGAAGAAAAGTGGATGGGAGGATATTTGAAACAGGAAAGTATACCAAGAGATTTCAACTATATTTGTTTTTTAAATTATTTTTTATTTTTTTGATGTTTTTAAATTTTTATTTAAGTTTATTTATGTGTGAGAGAGAGTGTGTGTGCACACGAGTGGGGGAAGGGCAGAAAGAGAGGGAGAGAGAGAGAATCCCAAGAAGGCTCCCACTGTCAATGCAGAGCCCAATTCAGGGCTTGAACTTACCAACCATGAGATCATGACCTGAGCCGAAATCAAGAGTCAGACGTTTAATTAACAGTCTGAGCCATGCAAGTGCCCCTCGACTATACTTGTAATGTTTTCTTTCTTAAGATATGTGATAGGCATTTGAAGCCTCCTTCTAGTAAATCCTATACCATTTTTTTTAATGAAAAAAGGATGAAAATACAGAGCAGATGTTCTCTTAGATAGCATATTTGTAAGTCCACAAGTTTCAAAGCACTGCTTCTGCCATCATGTGGCTCCTAAAGATATTACATGCACACAATTTTCAGAAAAAGAAAGGAAGTTTAAAAAGAGGCATTGTTAATTCTCAGGTACAAGATCATATGGATGTAACGCACAGAGAAGCCTGAGTAAGCCACTTACTTGATACATAACCATTATTAAAAACATATTACCACTTCTAAATAATAATAAAACAGAAGACATAAAACATATGCTAGGTGCAAAAGAATAACACTGGACCCCTATCTTACACCATTCACAAAAATTAACTCGAAATGGATTAAGGACTTACGCGTAAGACCTGTAACTATAAAACTCATAGAAGAAAACATAGCAGAAAAGTAACTTCACATCAGTCTTGATAGTGATTTTTTGGATGAGATACCAATAGCACAAGCGACAAAAGCAAAAATAAGTGGAACTACATCAAACTAGAAAGTTCCCACCACACAGCAGAAGAAGCAATCAACAAAATGAAAAGGAAACCTACAGAAAAGAAGAAAATATTTCCAAATCATGCATCTAAGAACAGGTTAATATCCAAAATTTATAAGGAACTCATACAACTCAACAGCCAAAACACAAACAACCTGACGAAAAAATGGGCAGAGGCCATGAACAGAGTTTCCAAAGATATAAAAATAGCCAACAAGTTCATGAAATGTGCTCAACATCACTAATAATCAGGAAAATTCAAAACCACAAGGAAATATCACCTCATACCTGTTAGAATGGTTAGTATCAGAAAGATAAGAGTTAAGTATTGGTAAGATGTGGAGAAAAGGAAACCCTTGTGCACTGTTGGTGGGAATGTAAATTGGTGTTGCCACTGTATAAAACAGTACGAAGTTCCTCAAAAAATTGAAAATAGAACTACCATATGATCCATCAATCCCACTTCTGGGTATACATTTGAAGGAAATGAAACCACTATCTCAAAAAGATATCTGCATTCCCTTATTTTCTGCAGCATTATTCACAATAGTTAAGACATGGAAACAACCTAAGTGTCCATCAATTGATACAAATGGATAAAGAATGTGGCATATGTATGCATACATATACAATGTAGTATTATTCAGCTTACAAAAAAAAGGAAATCCTGCCATTTGCAACCTCACGGGTGGACCCTGAGAGTATTCTGCTAAGTGAAATAAACTAGAGAAACACAAATACTGTGTGATCTCACTTATATGTGGAATCTAAAAACACCGAATTCATAGAAATGAAGAGTAGGATGGTGCTTGCCAAGGGCTGAGAGGTGGGGGAAATGGGGAGATGATCAAAGGGCGTAAACTACCAGGTGTAAGATGAGAAAGTTTTGGGTATGTAATACACAGCATGATGACTATCATAGTTAAAAATACATATATTTGCAAGTTGCTATGACAGTAGTCTTAATGTTCTCACCATAACGTCAACAAAATGGTGATTGCATGTCTTAAATCACCACACTGTAAACCTCAAAATTACACAATGTTATATGCCAATCATATCTCAATAAAGCTGGAAAAATAAAAATTATAAAAGCCAGTTTGGTAGGAAGCCCACTCAGAAGAAGAAAAGTATGAGAGAGTTATTGGAAAGAAACTGTTTAAGAGAGAAGGATCAATGTAAGACATGTTAAGGTTAAATAGTCAAGACCAGCAGAAAGATGGGCTTTCAGATGCAATTCCATTAATAGCTAAATGAAGATCTAGACACAAACGTCAAAACCCAGAAGTAAATGAACAGAAAGAACACAGTAAAAAGAAATCTTGTACATAACATTAAGTTTCACTTCATTTTGTACCTTAGAATTCAGTATTAAAAAAAATTTAATGTTTATTTTGAGAGAGAGATAGAGAGAAAGAACAAACAAGTGGGGGGGGGCGGGGCAGAGAGAAAGGGAGACACAGAATGCAAAGCAGGCTCCAGGCTGTCAGCACAGAGCCCAATGCAGGGCTTGAACCCACGAACTGTGAGGCCATGACCTGAGCCGAAGTTGGACGCTCAACTGACTGAGCCACCCAGGCGCCCCTAGAATTCAGTATTTTTAATAGCAAATTTTACGAGAGATCAACATCTTTCCCGAATATCCAGGTTAGAGAGAAATAAACCTAAAAATTGTATCACAGTGAATCTTAACTAGTTAGAAACACGTCCCTGTGTAAAATTAATTGCACAAGCACTACCTATACAGTAAAGGTATAACTGGCATGTTTCACTACATTCTATTTATCACCAGCTGCCCCCACTGCCCCCCAAATATTGTACAGCAGTGCCCAATATGGCCTTCTGATCAAAGGTGTCCCTGGGCGGGGCACCTGGGTGGCTCAGTGGGTTAAGAGCCCAGCTCTTAGTTTTGGCTTCGGTCATAGTCTTGCAGTTTCATGGGTTCGAGCCCCACGTTGAGCTCTGTGCTGACCGTGTGGAGCCTGCTTGGGATTCTCTCTCTCCCTCTCTCTCTGCCCCTCCCCCACTCACACTGTCTCTGTCTCTCAAAATAAATAAATAAACTGAAAAAAAAGAGGGTCCCTGGTCACCTGGATGCCCAAACTAAACTCTTGAAGTCATCCTCAGCAACTTCTTTCTCACCAACCCACTCAGCAAAAGTAGTTGATTTAATGCATGAGATGTCATTTCCATTTCTCTCTTCATTTATATTTACATGTCTAAGGTCCTTCCCATAGTGTCCTGCATACCCAGCTGATGACCCCATCCTCACTCTCCTTAAGAGGCTGGGTTCAGAGTCAACCAGCCTTGAACTCAGATCCCAGCTTTGACACTTAATAGCTACTTTTTTTAAAAAAAAGTTTATTTATTTTGAAAGAGAGCACGTGAGGGGAGAGGGGCAGAGAGGGAGAGAGAGAATCCCGAGAAGGCTCTGCACCGCCAGCACGGAGCCCAATGTGGGGCTCGAACCCATGAAGTTACAAGATCATGACCCAAGCTGAAACCAAGAGTTGGATGCTTAACTCACTGAACCATCCAGGCCCCCCACTTTTTTAAAAAAATGTTTATTTCTTTATTTTGAGAGGGAGAGAGAGAGAGAATCTCAAGAAGGTTCCACACTGCCAGTGCTGAGCCCCACTTGGGGCTTGATCTCACAAACCATGGTGACCTGAGCCAAAATCGAGTCAATGCTTAACCCACTGAGCCACCCAGGTGCCCCTCTTTTCTTTCTTTTTTTCAAAATTTTTTAATGTTGATTTATTTTTGAGAGCGAGACCAACAGAGTGCAAGTGGGGGAGGGGCAGACAGAGAGGGAGACACAGAATGCAAAGCAGGTTCCAGGCTCTGAGTTGTAAGCACGGAGCTCGATGTGGGGCTCAAACCCACGAACCGTGAAATCATGACCTAAGATGACATCAGACATTTAATGGACTGAGCCACCCCAGTGCCCCACTTTTATTTCTAAAAAGGAAATTGTTATAGCCATACCCCATACAGCTCCTATGAAAAGCACATGGAAACCTCACTGAAAATGGCAGGAAGCCCTGAAGGGGGAGCTCTCACTAACACACCATCACCACTCATAATCAGCAGGAAGGAGGAAGGTAATTCTTATCTTGACAAGAAAGGGCACTTTTCCCATAGAAATTTTATCTCTGGCTTTTAAGAAAAAGTGGGACAATAGCTCCCTGCTCCAAAATCAATCACAGTCTCAAACTCCTATTCTTCCCTAGTGAACTTTTGTTCACAACAATCCTCCCCAATTTCCCCTTAACACCTAATAAAAGCAAGCTTCCTTTTGTCCCTTTGGACTTACCTATGGTTTGCCATAGTTTACTTGTCCCAAATTGCAGTTCCAATCCTATTCCCAGATAAACTCATTTTCCTAGGAAAATAACTGGCTATTTTATTTTTAAGGTTGACAAGTGGCACATACTAAGTGTTAAATACAAAATAAATATCACCATTATCAATATTTCTCCTCTCCCCTACTGCCATCAAAGCTTTTCTTAATGCAAATCTGATCATACCATGTCTCAGTTTAGAAGATTTCTATGGATGTCTATTTTATATGGGATACAGTTTAAAGACCTTGGCACAACATATGCAACATATGTAGGAGTGCTGACAATACTGACCCCATCCCTTTGGCTCTGTATCATGTTCAAGTTCAACTGATGGCTTCTTTGGGGGCTATATGTTCCAGGCCCCTTGGAGACTGACAAGCATACCTTAGAAATGCCTGCCATGGCTGGGATGAGTAAGGCTTGTTTTGGCCTCTCTATGTTAGATATAACATAGCCCTCCCCCTTCCTGATGCACAGGTGGTGCCACAAGATCTAATTAAAGGTTAGCTGTCAGGTGTATGCAAGCCCTTTGAGGTGTGTGCAAACCCTTTGATCTCACTATAGTGCCCTTCTGCATGTCCCCTTGCTCTATAAAATCTGTGAACTAAGATCTGGACTTTATGGAAAATAACTATGCAGCTGCCATGGATTGTTTTCTGCTCTATCCTCCCCACCCTTTGCCCCCCTTGTCAGTAAATTACCCTAAATAAATGTCTGTAAACTGTGTGGAGCCACCTGCTTCCTTTTCTGGTCTCAAAGTGCCTTTTCAGTTGGGGGAACCATGTACTGTCCCTCCCCCATCTTCTAACAACGTAACTCTTCACAACGTACTTACCTTTCTGGCCTCATTGCCAGCCATTTTTTTTCCTTCCAACTGTGAATCCCCTGCCCACAATGAGCCCCCTTCCCCAACCACTGTTCCCCCAACTTAGCACACTCTTTTGTGTCCCCTTAAGGACAGGCAGCAGAGAGTCAAAGGAGCCAGTGGGTTATACTAGATGGCTTCCATAAAGCCTCCACCACTGTAAGGAGTGATCACATCTCTACCCTTTGGCTTTGGTGCCCAAGTGCCCCACAGAGGGAAGGCTGCACCAGGCTCCTGAGGCCTCCCTATGGCTTTTCTGCCATTCTAGCTATTACATGGCCACCAGCAGGTTTTCTGCAAAGTCTTCACTTTCCTTGCTTGTACATCAAAGACAGCACATGTTTGTTTACTTCACAATCTTTTTGTAAGAATTAAATAGCGTATTAGAAACAAAGTGGGGAAGATAATTAATTACTATAGCAATGTCAGTCACTCAGTATACTACTACTGGGTCACAGAGAAGTCAAAAAGGGTATCAGAAGTCAAAAGTGCCTGCAGCAGAGAGTGAAGACCCCCTACACAATTCC
Organism: Panthera onca; assembly: GCF_046562875.1. Taxonomy (NCBI): domain Eukaryota; kingdom Metazoa; phylum Chordata; class Mammalia; order Carnivora; family Felidae; genus Panthera; species Panthera onca. The sequence continues at coordinate 88,148,118 of NC_138341.1, read as the reverse complement.
TTAAGCATGTTTTAAGGCACTACTGCAAGTATATGCGAGATCATTCCTTGTTCCTAATCTTTGCTCCAACAGAACTATTCCAGCATATGCCTCCCACCACCCGTAGATGCCTAAGGCCATCCCCAAGCCTCCAGGCCTTCTTTGACATCTTGCTATAGGTAGAAACTTCTGCCTTGATTTAAATTCCTGGGCAAAAATAACCCCCTTACTTTCAGAATTCAAAAATGAGGCTTTAATCCCTATCAAAATCTCAATAATGTTTTTCTGCAGAAATAGAAAAAATCCATCCTAAAATCCATATGAAATTCCAGGAGACCTCAAAGAGCCAAATCAATCTTGAAAGAGACAAAGTTGGAGGTCTCACACTGATTTCAAAACTTACTATAAAATTCTAATATCAAACAGTGTGCAAGCGTGCAACTGGCATAAAGACAGACACACAGGGGCGCCTGGGCGGCTCGGTCGGTTGGGTGGCCAACTACGGCTCAGGTCATGATCTCGCGGTCTGTGAGTTCGAGCCCTGTGTTGGGCTCTGTGCTGAGAGCTCAGAGCCTGGAGCCTGCTTCCGATTCTGTCTCCCTCTCTCTGCCCCTTCCCTGCTTGCTCTCTGTCTCTCTCTATAATAAACAGTAAAAAAAAAAAAAATTAAAAAAAAAACAGACAGACCAATGGTATAGAACTGAGAGCCTAGAAATAAACCCTCACAAATATGGTCAAATGGGTGTCAAGACCATTTAGACAAGGGTGTCAAGACTATTCAATGGGGAGAGTCTTTTCAACAAATGGTGGTAGGAAAATTTATATCCACGAGCAAAAAAATTGAGTTGAACTCTTAATCTTACACCATATACAGAAATTAACTCCATATGGGTCAAATAAAACTCTTAGAAGAAAACATATGGGAAAAGCTTCATGACACTGAATGTGTCAATGATTTCTTGGATAGGACACCAAAAGCAGAGGCAACAAAAGTAAAAATAGACAACTGGGACTACATCAACATTAAAAACTTCTGTGCATCATACACACAGGAAGGAGGCCATGAGAACAAACGCAGGAATGGTAGTGATCATTCTACAAGTCAAGGATGCAAAAGATTGCCAGGAAAGCCCCCAGGAGATAGGGGAGAGACATGGAACAGATTCTCCCCCATAACCTTCTGAGGAGGAACCAGCCCAGCCAACACCTTGATCTCAGACACCTGGCCTCCAGAACTAAGAGATAATAAATGCTGTTCGTTAAGCCCTCAAAAAAACCCAAAAAAGCAAAAAAAACCCTTTTGTGCATCAAAGGACATAAACAACAGAGTTAAAAAATAACACATGGAATGGGAGAAAATACCTGCAAATTATATATTTGATAAGGAGTTAATATCCAGAATCTATAAAGAGCTCATACAATTCAACCACAACCAAAAAACCAACCAGATTAAAAAGTGGGCAGGAGACCTAAATAGACTTTTCTCCAAATAAGGTATACAAATGGCCAATAAGTGCATAAAAGGATGCTCAATATCATTAGTCATTAGAGTAATGCAAATCAAAATCAAAATGAGATACCACCTTAAACAAATTAGGATGGCTACTATTAAAAAAAAGAAAAAGAGAAAAGGAAAATAACAAACGTTCGGGATGTGGAGATATTGGAACCCTTCTGCACCATCAGTGGGAATACGAAATGATGCAGTCACTATGAAAACCAGTATGGTCATGCTCAAAAAATAACTGAGTTACCATGTGACCGAACAACTCTACTTCTGTATCTAAACAAATTGAAAACAGGGATTCCAAGAGATATCTGTCCACCTATGTGGACAGCAGTATTATTCATGACAGCCAAAACAAAAGTGGAAGCAACACAAATATCTGCTGACAAATGAATAAACAAAATGTGATATATACACACAATGAAATATTAGTCAGCCTCAAAAAGGAAGGTAATTCTGAGACATACAACAACATGAATGAGCCTTAAAGACATTACACTAAGTGAAATAAGCCAGTTGCAAAAAGACAAATGCTTACGATTAAATGTAACATGAGGTATCTGAAGTAGTCAAATTCATAGAGACAGGAAGTAGAATGGTGGGTGCCAGGGGCTGGGGATGGAGGGGAATGGGGAGTTAAGATTTTCAGTTCTGCAAGAGGAAAAGAGTTCTGGAGATGGTAGCACAACAATGTTAATGTAGTTAATGCCACTGAACTATACACTTAAAAATGTATTTCGCCATGGGGGGCGGCCATGGCTCACTCAGTTGAGCGTCAGACTCTTGATTTCAGCTGAGGTCATGGTTCCAGGGTTATGGGATGGAGCCCCTCGTTGGGCTCTGTGCTGAGTGTGCACCCTGTTTAAGATTCTCTCCTTCTCCCTCTGCCCCTCTCCCCTGTTTGTGTGCTCTCTCTAAAATTAAAAAAAAAAAAAAAAAAAAAATATATATATATATATATATATATATATATTCACTATTATTTTAAAAAATGAGTCTCCAAGCTGCAAAGTGAAGGATGTGAATGATGGTGAAGGTTTCTAATTTATCCTTTTCACTTTTCAGGTGTAGGAAAAGAATTAAAGAAGAAGAATTAAAGTCCAAGATGTAAGAGAACCGAGAACATGACCCTAGTACACAGCTTACCATCAAAAATAAATAAATAAATAAAAAAGAAAGAAAAGTAAATGTAACAGGAAAAGACTGAAAGACAGGGGTTAAGTGGGACAAAGGCAACAAAGTAGGCAGCACAATCACAGGAAGGGAATGAAGGGGAAATTCCAAGAACATTTTAAAATAATTCCTGTTTTGCTGCAATAGAAGTCTGAAACTATCATTTATCTTGCTCTAGGTAGAGCTGAAGTCTGTGGAAATTCCCATATAAGGTAGTTTGTTCATGGTTATTTCCTAAAGCAGGACATTACATTTCCCATCTGAAAAAGGCATTAGGCCTTTGGAAGAAGACATTCTTTTGTCAACACCATGCATATATAAAAATATATGTATTAACAGCTGTGGTTCCATTCTTAATGGTTACCACATTTGCCAAAACATGTTATCCCCCTGGCTAAATATGGTTCAGCATCTAGCACTCAATGCCACAGTTTTCCTGTGGTCGTTACTGGAGGTAGTGATAAAGATTGGTATGACTTTACTGCTCCATAAATGGCCCTTCAGTCCGTAATATGTCTTAAATGACATGGTAATGTCTTTACTTTCTTTTTTACATTTTTTAAGATTTTATTTTTATGTAATATCTACACCCAACATGGGGCCTGAATTTACAACCCCAAGATTAAGAGTCACATGCTCCATCGCCTGAGCCAGGCAAGCACCCCATGTCTTTATTTTCTTAATTAAAAACATTTTTTTTTACTTTCTTAATTTAGTAACTTAATTTTTTATTGAAGTATAGTTGAGACACAGTGTTTACATTAGTTTCCGGTGCACAACACAGTGACTCCAAAACTCTGTGCTTTGTGCTCTGTGTCTTTACTTTCCTTTAATAAGCAGTCCTGGGGCGCCTGGGTGGCGCAGTCGGTTAAGCGTCCGACTTCAGCCAGGTCACGATCTCACGGTCCGTGAGTTCGAGCCCCGCGTCAGGCTCTGGGCTGATGGCTCGGAGCCTGGAGCCTGTTTCCGATTCTGTGTCTCCCTCTTTCTCTGCCCCTCCCCCATTCATGCTCTGTCTCTCTCTGTCCCAAAAATAAATAAAAAACGTTGAAAAAAATTAAAAAAAAAAAAAAAAATAAGCAGTCCTGCCTTCCATGTACGGTACCTTTCTTCCACAGTTTTTCCATCTTAGGGGAAGCTGCTCTCCTGCCCCATCTTAAATTTTTTTTTTTTTTTTTTTTAAGTTAGGGGAAGCTGCTCTCCTGCCCCATCTTAAATTTTTTTTTTTTTTTAAGTTTTTTTTTTTATTTATTTTTTGGGACAGAGAGAGACAGAGCATGAACGGGGGAGGGGCAGAGAGAGAGGGAGACACAGAATCGGAAACAGGCTCCAGGCTCCGAGCCATCAGCCCAGAGCCCGACGCGGGGCTCGAACTCACGGACCGCGAGATCATGACCTGGCTGAAGTCGGACGCTTAACCGACTGCGCCACCCAGGCGCCCCTCTCCTGCCCCATCTTAATTCCTCCCTATGACTTCAAGGCAGAGCTTCTACCTTTGATTTTTCAGGATGAGCCTCAATCCTTTTTCTTGGACTTCTGCTCATTTGGTAGCCACATGCAGCAACTTGAAATGTGGCTAAGTTCACATCAAGATGTGCTTTAAGCGTAAAACAGACTTGGGATGTCAAAGATTTAGCTCACAAAAATGTAAAATATCTCAATAGTTTTTAATATGTTACATGATATGTATATAGTTTGGACAATAGCTTGGCATATGGAGTTAAAGAAAATATATTATGAAAATAAATTTCACCTGTTTCATTTTGCACTGGCTAGTAGAAAAGTTTAAACTACACATATGATGTGGCTCATGTGTTTATTGGATAGCACCAATCTAGGTTTACTGAATAAAGAAATGTATCCCAGAAAATAAGGGGAAGTGGCAGCCTGAACTAGAATCCTGGCTCTATCTCTTATTAGCCAGGGCAGATTTCTTCACCTACAGATTAGGCCTCCATTTATAAATGTGGTCATAATAAAACCCTCTCAATGTTTCAAGGACTTCAATAGAAAGAAAACATTTAAGCACTTACCAACACACAGTGCGTTCTCAGTGACTGTTACTTCCCTTTCTTGGAGTCTCAGAAACCCTGTGGGTATGTTCGGCTGCTGATTTAGTCATTTTGGGGTTAGTCATAGAAAGTCTGGAATACAAGACTCTTTTTTCCTTCCTTTCCATTCTAATTACTTCCACAGAATCACCCTTACCAGTCAGGGATGTGGGGCGCTTTCTAGCAAAATCTGTCCCCTTCCCCACAGTTGTATTATCTATTTCCATCATTTGTTTATCTGCCATATTCTTCCCTTCACCTCTCCACTGGTCCACACATTAACAAATCGTTAAAATTTATGTCAAAATTCTGGCTGCTGCTCACTTTCTCCTTAGGATCGTTATCAATAGCTCATTGCTACTGCCTAAATTTATTTGTTTTTAAAATATTCTTTATCTTTTATTTATTTTTGAGAGAGAGAGAGAGATAGAGGGAGAGAGAAAATGAGCGGGGGAGGGGCAGAGAGGGAGGGAGACACAGAATCTGAAGCAGGCTCCAGGCTCTGAGCTATCAGCACAGAGCCTGACATGGGGCTTAAACCCATGAAGTGTGAGACCATGACTTGAGCCGAAGTCAGATGCCTAACCGACTGAGCCACCCAGGTATCCTGCTACTGCCTAAATTTAAATGTAGCTTTGTTATAATTTTAGCTACTTCATGTGTGTGCACTCCATTCTCCTAAGATGCATGGATACATCCTTTATTTCCCTGTGTCTCATCAGATACACAATGAATGAAGACTTTTATAATGGTCTTAGAAAGAAGTAAAATCAAACTGAATATTGACTTTTGATTACTGACCAGACCAAACAGGATCATAGGGAATGAAAAGCAACTTCTCTAAGAAATCACACCTGATTTGGCAGTCTGGAGTTTATTTCTGGCTGATCTGTGAAAATTTTTTTATGATTTCCTCCAAGCTGTTGCTAACAGTGTGCTGAGCTGACAACCCTGAAGACTGAATTCCCCTCTTGGATGATGCTATTTTCTTATTTTCCACCTGACTTTTCCCAAATACCTGCTATTATTTATTACAAATGCCAATCCTTTTGACAGTCTGGCTTAAAGAAGTTTATTATGCATCAATGCAATCTAGCCTCTGAATCTCATTCTACCGCTAGGACCCCTTCCACAGGAGGACAACAACTCTAGGTCCTGGTGGGGCTGGGGGATAGAGAAGAAGGACCAGCTCCTGACAGACTTCCTCCCTTTAGAAAAGATAGAAGATGGTAACAGAATCACAGGGGGTAAGGGAAAGAATTAGTGAGAGAAAGAAAACATAAAAGAAGGGGAGCAGATTTAAGAAAAAAAAAAGCAAAAGAGAGAGAAGCAAATCTCCGCAATAGTAGTCAGGCAACGGGAGTTCTCCAGGTCCATCCTTCACACTGCAATGTTACCATATCCAGTCCCTTAAAATCACCCAAAACTTTATATCGTATTCAAGACCAGTAATCTATGCGCACTCCCTATCACTCTTATCCTGCAAACACATCTTACATCCTAGCACATGTCTTTTGAATTCTTTTCATTCATTGTATACTCATTTATTGAGCACTTAGAGCTAGGCACTGGAGATACAGGAGGGAACATGGAAGACAAAGCCCCTGCTTCATCAATCTTAGAGTCTAGTGGAAAGGGGCAGTTGAGATATGGCATCTGAAAGAAAGAGGAAACCAAGGGCAGGGTGCATATCAAGTATGCCCTTGCAGACCAGAATAAGGATTCCAGGTTCCATTCAGGCGAGGTGAAAAGGCAATGGGAGGATTCTGAACAAGGAAGTAAAACTGACCTTTGCTGAAGATGTCACCAACTCGCTAGAAGAATACCCTTCCCCATCATTGTTTAAATGCTGAAATTTACTCATTCTTCAAAGCCCAACTTAAGAATCAACTAAATGGTGCTGGTCCCTGAGAATTACAGGTCACTCCTACTTTTGGTTATGCCTCCAAACTTGACAGTATACTCATGTTGGTCTGATTATGCTTGGTTATTTGTGGGCAATTTTTTTACACCACCTTTATGTATGTTTATCCAAAGTATCTTTTTCATTTTTTATTCTATGAGCCATGTACACTGCCTTGTTGTTGCAAGGCAGTTAATTTGAAGTTAATTTCTATTAACTTGCAAGACCCAAAGCAAAGCGATCATCCTTTAGAACTTTTTATTTCTTGTCCCTGAAAAAAATAAATCTGTTCTCTTAATACTATAACTATTGCTTATTTCATGACAATGTGTTTATAAAAAACATATCTATAAATATGTAACATACAAAATAAGAAAGTCCCTTACACATCACCCTATTTTATATCACAGCTATGTTCCTCTCAAGGTTATCATGTTCCTGGAGACTGACTGCAAAATAAATGTTTTCATAACTACATTTAAATCTCTAAGGAAGTACACTGTGTAAGGCAGATCATGTGTAAGGCATAAGATCCTTCTGGGGTGAATAATCACCTCTCAATAAATGTTTTACAAATGTAGATTTAGTGCATTAAGGTCACTTTAAAAATGGCCTGCTGGTTTTTACAGACTTATATAGGTTAACGAATAAATAACTCAAGTAGTTATAGTTGCTTTTTCCATACCATGGCAAGACAGATACTCACTAACCGCAGTGCTAAACAGTATATGATTATTTTATTTTAAGACCCTACACAGAATGTGGGTTAAAAATATTTAATGTAATAAAATGACAAAAAGCACTCTATGCTTCTGCAGGACCATATGGCACAAAACGTTATCAAGACTGTTAATGTTTTCTCTACAAATATAAGGGTATAGCCTCCCTTCCTCATCCACTTTAAAACCAACAAAATATGAAGTTACTTTTACATATACTCAGTAATTAAATATGCACCCACAGGAAGTTAGAACCACAACCATTACACTTTGCAGCAGAGAAAAGACAAATTTAATTAGCATGGCTAAAAGCTACTACAACTTACCCAAGACTGTTCCTGTTACTGGATATGCAAGTTTAGACAAATGTCTTTTCGATGGATGTCTTCTCTCAGACTTCCACTCCTCTGTCTTAATCACTTTGCACACACAGCCCCACCTCTGCAAAAGCAAGTTGATATTCCGAGCACTTTACCTGATGTGCCTCTACACTCTCTTGTTCTCACCTCAAGAATAAAGAATCTCCTTTCTGGTACTTTTGCTCTTATTTTCTCTCATTATCAGGGCCTGGGCAACCAGTTCCAGATTACAGTGGATTATCTTTAAAAGCTCCTGTTTCCTATACTGTATAGTACTTCCTCATCTTAATTTTGTGTCTGTTGCCTTGAGCTATATTTAAGGCAATGAAACCAAATTGAGGGCTTTTTTTCCTGCATTCAGTCAAGTCATGTGACATGGTATGTTACACGATAACCCCAAAGTTCTGAAGCAATAAGGCAACACCCCTAAATGTCATAACTCATATCCTGTTGTTTTATGTACCTAAGTTAAGAAATTCATCCACAAATTTATTGAAAGCTGTGCAGAAAATATTTAGAAAAACAAACAATAATTAGTATAGAAAGAGGTGAAGCTTTCATAAAAAGATATTCTCCACCCTTTTGGATCTTGATAGTATCTACATGTTTGAAATAATAGAGCTTCTTTTAAGTCTCCTCTGAATGCTTTACCACGTCAGTGTTGAACAGCTAGTCTATTTTATCCTCCTGGTAGCTCAGCCCAGTTTAAAGGCAGGCAGGCCAAACTCTGGCAGGCTAAGTAGGGGAAATAGCCTTCTGTCCCAGATATCCTTGACACACACAGTGCAGAGAAGAAGCAGGGCCAATGCTAATGAGGCCTCATACATCCAACTGAGTCACCTCGCAGGACTCCTGGGTGCCAAGTTTCCATTGAAGACTAATCAAGGGATCTTTGGTAGAGATGGAGGAACTCAGGAGCATTTAATACAGGCTTCCGCCTCCATGAATGAAGACTTCCTTGCCCTGATTCATTGAGAATATTACAAGAAAGTCCCTTAAAAAATTTATTATAAAGCAGTCATTTTAAGAATGATAACAGCATTTCTTGGTTATGGGACCTGAGGTTAATCTTTAAAAACAAGAGAACAATTCCTCACCTTTGCTTGTTATGCCAACAATGGAGACTGGGTATTGGCAGCATTGAGAGATGGCAACTGTCAGTAGAAGGGCAGTGTGACAGGCACCCTGGAACTCCATCTACTCTATAGGGAAGCAGTCTGATGTCTGGAGAGGTGAAAGAGCTCACCTAAGACAAGCTGTAGGCAGTGAGCTCTAAACTTCAGGGCTCTGGCCCAGCACCCCTGGGGGCACCACACAGGCTCCATCTCCATGGCTCACTCTAAAGCCTGACCACCAGAGTTGGGTTTGGACTTGAAATACAAGACTAAACGTATGTACAATTCCAGCCAGAGGACTTTTCTGGCCTTGATTTACTTACTTTGTTTTGAGGGGTGTGAGTGGGATATAGAAGGAAACTGGAAGTACAAGGCTGTTTGTGGGTAAGAAGAGGCCTCCCACCCCCATTCCCATGAGGGATAGTACTACACCGGAGATATAAACCCTGGAAAGCAGCCACAATCTCTCCTGGGAGAAGTAAAAGAATGGAAGTCTTGTGAGCTAAATTCCCAGCATATGGAATTCTCTTCAAGAAAGTAACTTATGTTATTGCAATTAAAATCCAGAGAGGCAAACATCTGCCATTTCTTTGTGTCCCAATTCTTTACTGATCATCACGCACTGTGAAGGAAACAGGGTGTTGTGATGAACAAAGGGGGCACACATGCCTAGGGAGGTGACTAGGAGAAGTCTATCTTGAGTCCTTCTCGCTTTTATCTCATCCCCTCCTCCTCTCTTTGGATAAATTCTTCTAGGCAAGAGCAAATCCAGAACACATTTTTCAATCCTTATCTTACGTTAGACATTTATAAACAGTGCTCTCCTGGACATTTTCAACTCAAAACCCTTGGTCTCCAGGCCATTATCCTGTCCTTCCAATCATCCCATCAAGGTCTCCTCTGTAGGATCCCCTTCCTTTGCCTGCCTTTTAGGTGTAGCAACTTCCCTAATTCGTACCCTGGATCCCTGCTTGTGAACACTATGAACATTCTCCCTGACGACTCACCATCTCTCATGGCTCCACTACTCCCCCCATGTTAGCAACACCGGCCAGACCTTTCTCTTGAACCTGCAGTCATGCATCAAATTGTCTTCTGGCTGCTTTCATGGAGACACCCTAACTCAAGATGACTAAATAAACCACTCACTCCCTCCTGCCATGCCCATAGCCAGCTCTTCCTTTTATATGTACTCTCTTAGGTACAGCAACATTATCCAACCAGTCACCCAAGTTAGGAATCTCCCAGTCACCCCTGATTTCTTACCTTCAAACCAACCACTTCTGCTAATTTTAACTCCTAACTCATTTTTAAATTAGTCCCTCTGTGCTACTTCACTCTCATTTTTAGCCCTGTTACCATTCTAGCCCTCATGATTACACACTTGGTCTACAGCTGCAGCCTCCTAACTCTCTGCCTTTAACCAAATCCAGGAGACTCAGCCAACAAGTGACCTAAGGAGCCAGGTGTCTCTCCAGAACTTGCTTCAACTCTGCAATGGCTCTCTGGTGCACTGAGCACAAAGTTAAGCCCCTTAAAGAAGAATACAAACCCAATATGCCCTGGCCCACCAACCTCCTCCAATCCTCATCTCTGGACACTCCCTGCCACTCACTTCATGCAACCCAGCCATGACATATGCCATGTAGGCCCCCATCTCAATGTTGCTGCTTATGCCAGCCCTCAGCCTGGAAGAGCTTTTCATCTTCCTCTTGCTAATTTTAACATCCTTGTACAACTGAAGTGAAGCATAAGGTCTTCAAAAAACCCTGCCTCAACCCCTCTCCAGTCCCATTCTCCTGTCTGCATCAGGCACTCCTCCTCAGGGCTCTCATGAGGCCCTCTCACTTATCTCATAAGAGCTTCTTTTTCTAACCAGAGTGAGGGCAAGAAGAAGGCTTCTGCTTATCTTATGCCCTTCCTGCCTATGGCTGCCATACACACTAGGCATTCAATAAAGTTTAAACTGAGCCTGTAGGAGAGACAGTCGTTCTCATCTTACAGATAAGGAAAACGATGCTCAGAAAGAGGTTACGTGGTTTCTTAAAAGTCATCCATGGAGAAATCTAAGAGAGAAACTCAGAATGCAAAAATGAAGTCTTTTCTTAAAATCAGAAAGCCTATCACAGCTAAGCATGGTGAGGTGAAAGCAGGGAATGTATCTAAGTTTTTATTACTGCTACCCTAGAGCCTGGCAAGGGGTTGCCTCTCAGACAGGAGTATTTAATAAATACTGGGTGGCTCACTAACATATATACAGAGAGGGTCACTTTACTTGTATACGGTGCAAGAGAGGGTCTGCTTCTCTCCAGCAGATGGAGCTATGGTTCCATGTCGTTACCAGCTACCATTTGGGTGCCCTGCCTGGTTAAAAGAACCAGCCTTTTTCACTCATCCACTGCCACACTTCCTTTTTCCTTTATAACTCTCACACAGATAAAAGGAAATCCAGATACATGTTTTCCATAGAATACTCTCTAAATGGACACATATCTATTTTGTAACTTATTCGATGCCTTTGCATATCTTTTCCTGTCTGGACTTTTAAAATATCTGGGGTAATTTCACCCAATTTGATTTACCCAGTCTAGCAAGTGCTACTGAATGTTTCCACCTTTCTATAAGCTTCATAGGTTCTTATTTATGAAACACATCTATAACCCAGCAAGTTCATCATGTTCATCCCCAGACATATGCTTTCCCTGGGGTGTCTGCCCTACTTCACTTGAGAAAACATTAGTTTTCCAACCATCTCTCATTAAAAACAAAAAACAAAACAAAATTATCTTAATATTTTCAATATATTTTCATCATTATCTTAAAGTCTTTGAAGTTATAAACAGGATAAAAAAAGAAATTAATACCACCTATGAGAGTAGAACTTACAGTAAAATCTTTTTTTTTTTTTAATTTTTTTTCAACGTTTTTTATTTATTTTGGGGACAGAGAGAGACAGAGCATGAACGGGGGAGGGGCAGAGAGAGAGGGAGACACAGAATCGGAAACAGGCTCCAGGCTCCGAGCCATCAGCCCAGAGCCTGATGCGGGGCTCGAACTCACGGACCGCGAGATCGTGACCTGGCTGAAGTCGGATGCTTAACCGACTGCGCCACCCAGGCGCCCCAAACTTATAGTAAAATCTTAAGCAAACTTCATTTTTCACTCAATTTACAAATTTCATAGCATTCCTGAAAAACTTGGTGTCTACTGAAATCATGTAAAAGTAGGCCATGATTATATCTAAAATAGAATTAGGTGCTATGCTCAAATAATTATAATTTTTTTTTTCTTTTTTACCTGCATCAAAGTCCTATGGATGCAAAGTCCATGGCATCCAGCATCCCTGACCCTAGCCAACTCAATGCCTATGTGCCCCTTGCCCCAAACCATTGTGGAGTATTTTTTGTTACCCCACAAGTTCCCAGTTGCTCTGTAGGAAACAGTTCTAGCCCCACTGAGAATTACTGACCCAGAGGATTTCAGAGGCCATTAAGCTACCTAATGGCAAAGCATTGATTAAAGTATCTTAAGGAACTACTTGTCAGGGTGTGACTTAACCTATGACATTGAATACTACTAAAATTAAAACACTACCTAAAAAACTTCCAACTATAATTTAAACTCTTTAATCAAGTAACTCCTCAATTTTCAAGTATTTTCAAACTCAGATAAAATCACGTCAGGAAAAGAATGTCATAAAAGAACAAGACTTTTCTAATCACAATGATATCTAAGAAAGATCCTAAAGGACAGCACTTGGTCCTGAATGTTCCTAGCTCTGGGAGACTTTTTGAGTATGAGCAATGTATAATCCCCAATATCCACTCAGACCTGAAACTGTCCAAAGTACAGGAGGCACAGCAGGGGAATGAAGCTTGTCAATTTCCATGGCAATATTGTAGGAAGACTCTAGTTGCCCAAGGACATGACAAAAAAGGGACAATGCTGGCAAGTGCCTCTATGTCAGAGAGAGGAGGCCCTGATGGCAAAGTTGGAATCCCAGAAGGCACCAAGTATTCTCAAGTTAAACATGGTCTGCTTAGGTATGTCAACTCAACACTTCAAAACTGAATGAAAGCCCTGTTCCCCACCTGAAAGTAGCTCTTCTCCACACAAGGTCCCCCCATTCACTCAGTGGCCAAGGCCAGAAACACTGGAGTCATCCTCAACTCCTCAAATGTCCACACACTTCACAATGTCCAAATGCAAAGTCTTTTCTTTTCTGCCTTTAAATACCTGAGTCTATTCACCTCTTTCTATCCCTGTGGACAGTACCTACTTCTGGCGCCATCACTTCTCACTTGGATTAACATAACAGCCTTCTAACTGGTCTCTGGACTTGTACTTCTTGATGATCACTGTCTCCAACCCACCCCCTTTCCACACTGTTGCAACGTAGCTTTTGAGGCAGCACACCCACCTCCCTCCACTCTCTGTTTCAGAGCTAGCTCTCCTGACCACGTAACAGGCAACTGATTAGACAGTGTTTGTTCTTAACCCTGGCCACAGTGACTGGTCCTGGTTTAGGCACTGGACCTGAACTAAGCTAATCAGATTCTATGTTTTGAAAATTAGAAATCTGAATAGAGAATAATCCTTAGGAAGTAGAACAAGTCAACTAATGATATTATCCTACAGAGAAATTGCACAGGTTGTTCTGCTGAGATGCTCAGAGTTGCTCTAGTTGTTTATTCTCTCAGAGACCTGGATGTTTGGCCCTTTCGTTCTCTGAGCCACCCTGCTATCTTTCCAATAAATTCCTTTTTAGCCTGTTTGCCAGAGTCAATTCTTGTTATTTGTAGCCAAGGAAACTTAAGTAACAATAAAAGTAGTCTCAGGCTGACAAAAGATCCTTCCTCATCTAGATGTCCCTGCTCCCACTCTGCATTCCCCAGGTACACTACACACTTCACATGCTCTAAGCCAGTTATGGGGACCTACGTGCTACATCTCAGTATCCTACCTGCTCCTCCCTCTGCTCTTCCTGTCTACAATGGCATCTCTGGATGATTCTCATTCATCTGGCAGGACTTAGATGTCATTTTCTCTGTGATATTTTCCCTAAGTTTCTCAGACTAGACACTCATGCTCCCATAAGGCCTGGCACTCAGTACTCCTGAAATGGAGTTTAACACCACACAATCTGTTGCCTGATTCCTTATTAGAGTCCAAAAGGAAGTTTATTACAAGTGGTGAATCTCCCCACACCTATGCACATGCCTGCCAGAGAGAAGACTCTCAGTAAATGCTTCTCAAACAAATGAACAAACTAGGAAATTAGAAGTCCACTTAAACAATCAAATTAGTACTGGGGAAAGTGTAATAGAAGTTTGAAAATAAATATATTTATTTAGAATCAAGAGGTCTTACATACTCAATGTTAAATTCACTTTAATATTAATTCATATTCAAAACAGTTCAATTTATGTGTTCACTTTGTGAAAATTCATCAACCTGTGTACTTAAGATTTGTGTACTCTTGGGGTGCCTGGGTGGCTTAGCTGGTTGAACATCTGACTTAGGTTCAGGTCATGATCTCATGGCTCATGAGTTTAAGCCCCACATCGGGCTCTGTGTTGACAGCTCAGAGCCTGGAGTCTGCTTTGGGTTCTGTGCCCCTCTCTCTCATTGTCCCTCCCTCACTCATGCTCTGTCTCTCTCTCTCTCAAGAATAAGTAAAACATTAAAAAAAAAATAAAAAAAGATTTGTGCACTCTTTTGTATGTATATTAAACATGAATAAAAAATGTAAATGTATTTAACATAGCTGAAAACCACAGCTTTAGGCTAGTAATAAGTTCAATATGCATGGAAACACCATACAATGGTGGAAGGTGCCCTGACTACAGGTAAAAAGTCCCTGGTTTACAGTCTTAATTGTACCACTTACTAGATGTAACATCTTGGTTCAGTGTATTCAGCTTTAGCAACTACAAAATGGGATAATAACTTGGCTACACAAAGATTAAATGAAATCATAAATGTAAAAAGTCAAACAAGGCGGGGTACCTGAGTGGCTCAGTCAGTTAAGCGTCTGACTTTTGATCTCAGTTCAGGTCTTGATCTCAGGGTCATGAGTTCAAGCCCCACATTGGGCTTAAAAAAAAAAAAAAGTCTACGTGGCAATGAGAAAGAATGAAATATGGCCCTTTGTAGCAACGTGGATGGAACTGGAGAGTGTTATGCTAAGTGAAATAAGCCATACAGAGAAAGATACCATATGTTTTCACTCTTATGTGGATCCTGAGAAACTTAACAGAAACCCATGGGGGAGGGGAAGGAAAAAAAAAAAAAAAAAAGAGGTTAGAGTGGGAGAAAGCCAAAGCATAAGAGACTCTTAAAAACTGAGAACAAACTGAGGGTTGATGGGGGGTGGGAGGGAGGAGAGGGTGGGTGATGAGTAATGAGGAGGACACCTTTTGGGATGAGCACTGGGTGTTGTATGGAAACCAATTTGACAATAAATTTCATATACTGGAAAAAAAAATAAATTAAATAAAAATAAAAAAAAGTCAAACAAGGTGCTTTTGTTACAAAATTCTCTATCATCTCAGAGTGTTAGCTGAAATGATAAAAATCAGAACCATAAATATACAACACTTCGACACAAAAATGCCTGCAAAATCCCACGAATGCATACCAAAAAAGGTGAAATGGGATAATGAATCCAGATACTAACATGAAATTTAAGATTTGATTTATTCTTGAGGAAGAAAGGATACCCCTACATCATCATGTTTCTTGAGAAATAGATTAAAAACTCATTTACATTTTATGAAGTAACACAAACATTCATCATACTTATGACAGCAGAGATGCTTTTTAGAGTTCAGCCAGAGCATTAAGCCTTCTGGCTAATGGGGGTGCAGGAAAGCAAAGACATTTCATATCCATGTGGCCAGGATCTTATCATACTACCAAGTTATAGTGTTAGCTTTAACACTGCAAAACTATTTCAAAATAAAAATGTTTCTATTTAGAGAGTATAAAACAAAATAGGATGGGGTATATGGGTCAGATACACACGAAACAAGTGTTTACATACCTAAGTGCAAAGAATGTACTTTGTTAAAAACTGACTCACAATTAGAAATTATTGGTGACTTACTGGCAATTTATGATATACTTCCCCACAGTGTCAAAACATGTACAAGCTCATAAGTGCATTCAACAGTGATTTGGTAAGAAGGAAAAATAGATGGATACGATTTCATTTCCCAGAAAAAACAGCTTTTCATTTTTTAACTCCTGCATTGTAAGTTCCCAGAAATGCTAAACAGTAGTTTAAAAATATATGAAGCACCCTTACTTAAAAAGTGAAGTATCATAATTCAGAGAAATTGCATTTGTTAAGAATGTAAAACAGTAAAAATTAACTTCTGTGCCAATGCAAATGTTAACTTATCATTACCCAGTTTGTACCACTAAAACAGAGGGGTGAGTGGCAAACAAATAACCTGTAAACCAGAAACTTCCCTTCATTTTCATTTTAGCAAATATGTACCCAATGACTACCGTGTAACTAACTGTATGGGCACAAGGCACAGAAGGCTGAACAAGGCACAGCCCCTTCCCCTGAGTACCTCCCTAGACTGTGAGATACATACAAAACACATCACAGTATTCTGAGAAATAGTCGAGGCAGTGTTTGCAAGGAGCCAGGGCACAGAGAAGCTGCAGGGATGGCTTTAGGGGATAAGGGACTAATGTTGAGTCTCAACTGGCTGTGCTCACAAAGCAGAAAAGGAGGGAGAGGACATTCCCAGGGATGGGGATAACAAAGAAGCACCACCTGCTAGTACATGTCAGGCACTTGTGCCTCAGGGAACAAGAAGAAGCCACAGTTTCGCTGGTTTTAATGAGATTAGGTTCATTATGGGAGACAAGTAATGGTCACTGATTAGACAATATGCTCAGTGCACTGACAGTTACGAGATCATATGGTATTCTGAGAGGTTTAACCCGTGTTCAAGGAACTTGGACATATGAGTCAAGATCAAACCACAGTGTCAGAAAGTGTGAAGCAGTAACAGAAATGAGTACCCTTGTTTGGGGTGGTCATAAACCCTTGTTAGAGAGTACTTTTCTTCCTACTTAAGGGTGTGAGTACTGATCGCTCTGTCCCTGTCTCTTTAGGATATTTATCATATGCTCTCACATATCAAGATAAATGGGACAGATGTTAACTAGACTTACTGTGGTGATCATTGTGCACTATATGCAAATACTTAATCATTACGTTATACATTTGAAACTAATATAATGCTATATGTCAATTACACCTCAATATAAATAAATAGAGAAAGGAAAGGAAAAGAAAGAAAAGGAGGGAGAGGGGAAAGGGAAGAAAGGGCTTATTGTGCCTATCCCTACTAGATTGTAATCTGAGACCAGGAGCTTTGTTCCTTAACCTTAAACTGAATGGTAATGGTACTGACTCATTATCAAAAGTTCTAATCCAACCTCCTCACAGGATGAATAAAACCTGGTTAACTAGTAGCTCTCATTCATGTACATGAATCCTAAAACCTTACAAAAAGAACAGAGCTAAAATGATTAGGGAAAACGAATGATTGATAATAAGCCCCTGTTGCTGCTGTAACTCTAACATTAACATCAAGACCAGGCCTCTCCCCCATTCCCAAGCCCTCTGCTCATGTTATGTCTCATCTACCATTAAGTGTAGAAAAACTTCGAATCCTGGCCTCAGCTGCTTTTGGTTCCTGATGCAGGTGTACAGCACATATGCCTATTAGCATTATCTTGCTGTTTTTTGTCCTGTTGGAAACCTCTTTTGAGTTGATTTTAGTTGTGGAATCAAGATTACTATATCTTATGTTCTCCAAATATCCAAAATGAATACCACCACACTGACACACACATGCACTCAAGATGACAGACTAAATAACTCCGATGACTCAAGACTGACTTCCGGAATAGTCATTATGAATCAAACCATGACATTCTTTAAAGAAAAGAAATAAACAGTGCTTAAAGGAAGATGGAGAAAAGGAGAGCTGTAATTAAAGTTGCCCCTCTGAAAGTCAGTGTTCAGTCCAGATGCACTCAGCCTGGCAGCCTGACCACAACAAAACGTAGTCAGATGTAGGTATAAGAAGTAAGAGAAGGGTGCCTGGGAGGCTCAGTTGGTTAAGTATCCAACTCTTGCTTTCAGCTGAGGTCATGATATGATCTCATAGTTCATGGGAATGAGTCTGCATTAGGCTTTGCGCTGACCGTGCATAGCCTGCTTGGGATTCTTCCTCTCCTTCTCTCTCTGCCCCTCCCCTGCTCATGTTCCTTTGCTTGCGCTGTCTCTCAAAATAAATAAATAAATAAAAATAAAAAAAGAAGTAAGAGAGTACCTGGATGGCTCAGTCAGTTAAGCGTCTGACTTCTGCTCAGGTTATGATCTCACACAGTTCGTGGGTTCAAGCCTGCGTCAGGCTCTGTGCTGACAGCTCTAGGAGCCTGGAGCCTACTTCAGATTCTGTGTCTCCCTCTTTCTGCCCCTCCCCTGCTCAGCTCTGTCTCTCTCTCCTTCAAAAATAAATAAACATTAAAAACGTTTAAAACAAACAAACAAACAAATCAGTAAGACATGGGAAGTGGTGGGGAGGGGGAAGAACAGGTAGAGCACAGAGGATTTTTAGTGCAGTTAAGATAATCTGTATGATATCACAATGATAGATACATGTCATTATACATTTATGCAACCCATAGAAAATACAACAAAGAGTGAACTCCAATGTAAAGTATGGACTATGGGTGAATAATGTATTAATGTAGGTTTATCAACTGAAATATAACACTTTGGTGAGGGATGTTGATAGTATGGGAGGCTACACGTGTGTGGAGGCGGGGGTATATGGGAAATCTACCTTCCCATTTAAAGAAAATTAGCAAGACACTGTAAAAATCAAATGACATCAGGAGCTCCTGGCTGTCTCAGTCAATAGAGCATTGGACTCCTGATCTCAGAGTTGTAAATTTGAGCGCCACACTGGGTGTAGAGATTATTTAAAAATAAAATCTTTAAGTTTTTTTTTTTTTTTAAGTTTATTCTGAGAGAGAGAAAGAGAAGCAGCAGGGGCAGAGAGACAGAGGGAAAGCATCCCAAGCAGTCTCCAGGCTGTCAGTGCAGAGCCCAATGCGAGGCTTGATCTCACAGACTGTGACCTGAGCCAAAATTAAGAGCCAGATGATTTACCGACTGAGCCACCCAAGCTCCCCAAAAATAAAATCTTAAAAAAAAATGACATCAATTAGTCCCCCAATCATCAAAAACATGAAGCCAATTCTGTATTATTTAAAATTCTACAATTTCCATAGGAGCCATATAATAAATTCCATACAACAAAATCATGACCAATCCACAAAAGCTTGTTTATCCAAAATCAGGCTGAAAAAAAGAAACCACGTAGCAGCAATCAGGGAATATGGAAACCAATGACTTTGGTTCAAATATCTATAATGGTTTAACTGGGGGATGATTAGCTTGAACAAATTATTTAATGTCTCTAAGCTTCACATTTCTCATCTGTTAAATAGACATATGAATACCTGCTCTGCCAATTTCAGCCCTCAAGCTCAGTTGAGAACAGTGCACCCTAACAATCATGAATGACAACATACCGCTCCTCCTCCTCCCCAACCCAATCTGGGGCTGCTGGAGGAGGTGACAGGGCAAAGAATCTAAGGTTCAACAGCCAGGACTGTAATCAGGATGCAGAGGGGCAAGAGTACCTGGTGCGAGGGGTCCTAAACAGACAAGGTTCAACCACTCACCACTGACAAAATCCAAAGGCAGAGAGAGGAATGGCAGTGAAACAAGAAAGGAATTTACTTCAGTGAGGCCAACACCAGGAAGACAGCAGACTAATGTCTTAACCATCTCCAAGGTGCTGAAAATACATCTAGGTTTATATAAGGAAAATGTGGGATGAAGGGTGGTGGGCAGTAAAGGTCAACAGGTCCATCCATCATGGGGTCAGTTGCAAGGGGTCTTGCTGACTCAGGGCAGTCTGTATTGTTTGAGGAGGTAGTTTCCATTCCCATCATAGGATGCTTAGCCCACAGGATCTTTTGCCTGAGTTTTGAGATAAGCTGGCAAGAAGAACCTAATCAATTAGAAAGTAATTGACTGAGATCAAAATGGAGGTAGCTGAAGTCCTCTTTTGGAACCACAGGTAAAGGGTCTGGGTCAGAGCTGTCGGCATGTGCAGAAGGGAAGTCTTGGGCAGGGAGAGCAGCCAGATGAGAAGAGAGTCCCAGCAAAGGCTCCAGTCAATGCCGAGGAGAGCTGTCTGTTAAGCACCAGGTCACTAATGGTAGGGAAGGACTTACACAATCCTTAACTTCAAAGTGCTTAAACAAAAGCAATGCCTTCTTTCTGAAGCTTTAATCATCTGTTCTTTGAAAATTCTTTCCCTGATTTTGTCTGGCTTTCTATATCCTCTAGAGAAATTTCATCCACTTAAAAATGGAAACTCAACTACAAAACTCATCAATTTTGTACCCTTAGGAGTAAGATACTCAAAGTCTTGGAAAATATCCAGACATAATCAAAAGCAAGATCACACAGAGAGTAGGTTTTCCATCTAACTCCCTAACACACATAAATTACATTCCCACTCCCAAATGGATTTCCACTTTATTTGGATTTAGGCATCTTTAAATCAGGAGCATGGATAGTGAATAAAAGCTAGAAAGCATAACAGAAAAGGCCAAATTTGAATTCAAACCCAGATGAGCCATTTACTAGGTGGGAGAAAGGTCTTTCATATCAGTGACCATCTCAAAAAACTCCAGGACCTTTACCATTGCTATTAGCTCTGAGTGCTTCTCCCTGCTTCAGCCCCTTCAGATCTCTGCCCAAATGTCATGGCAGTGAAGACTTCTCTAACCACCCTATTTAAAGGTGCAATCCCCACCTCCTGTCCCCTATACCTTTCTCTAGTTTATTTCTCTCTACCTTATCGATCACCATCTAATGTGTTTCATTTACTTGTTTATGTTGTCTCCCCCCAGAAAAGATGTAGGTCCCTCAAGAACAGGGGGTTTTGTCTGCTCTGCTTCCTGTTGCCTCCCCAGAGCCTAGGACAAGCCTGCCCATAGCAAGGATTCAGAAACATTTAACTAAATGCATACATATAAGTGAGTTAATTCAACCCCCCACTGGGGCTAATACACCCATACTTTAGAGTTGTTCTGAGGATTACTCAGAAAGAAAAAATACAAATGCTTTGCCAAGACTGAATCATGAAAAAATAGACACTCTGAAAGATTGTACTAGTGTGAGTACAACTACTAGTATGGAGAATGAGTCAGTAATCAAAAACCTCCAACCAAACAAAAGTCTAGGGCATATGGCTTCACTGGTGAATTCCACCAAACATTTAATTAATATCAACCCTTCTCAAGCTCTTCCAAAAAAAAAAGAAGAGGAAGGAACACATCCAAAATTTAAGAGGCCAGCATCACACTGACACCAAAATCAAACAAGGACACTATAAGCAAAGAAAGCTACTCACAACATCCTTGACAAGCACAGATGAAAAAGTCTTCAACTAAATATTTGCAAGCTGAATTCAACAAGGATTATACAGCATGATCAGAGTTAGATTTGTTCCAGGGATGCAAGGTTGGTTCAACATCTACAAATTTAAGTGATACACCACATTACCAACATGGAGGATAAAAATCAGATGATTATCTCAATAGATACAGAAAAAGCATTTGACAAAATTCAACATACACTCATGATAAAAAAACAAAACAAATCCAAAAACCTCTCAACAAAGGGAGTACAGAAGTGTCCCTCAACATAATTAAGGCCATATATGACAAGCTCACAACTAGCCTCATAGAAGAATGTTTTATATACTGGCTGGCATTTAGAGAGTACCCAACAACTGTTAGTTTTCTATCATTTCTTAAGTGAAAGTAGCTGCCAGAAGTTGCAGAACAGTCCAAGTAGGAAACTCTAAAAGCATGCCCAAGAGATCTTTATACCCAGTGAAACACACAGGGAGAAAAGCAGGGTTGCCTACTCAGCATAGCCTATGTAATCATGAGATTTTGCTGTCAATCTGCAATGAAATCAGTGCAGATATTAAGAACAAGAACTTATAAACTTAAAATTTGACAGAGAAATTTTATATCTGCTGGTCTAAAGAAAAAAAAAATTGAGACTTGCATTCATGACTTCTTTTTCATTTCATTTTTCTAGTAACCCATTTTTACTGTCCTTTATATAAGCATCAGACAGCTATGAACTGAAAGTTATTATTTTTTTTTAAAGAAAAGCTTCACTCTTCACTATAATTTGGAAAGCATTGGCCAACCACACTTGATGTGGCCCAGGAAGCTGTCGAGCACCAACAAAGCTACCTTGTACTACACATTCAGAACTTCAATTTCTGTGGGGTTTCAGGCCAAGAAAGGCACAGGGTGCAGTGGGTAGAGAAGAGACTGACAAAGGGGCATGAGACAAGTGGCAATGACATTTTCTTGACTGTGGTGATGATGTCATGAGTCAAAACTTACAGTGTAAAATTCAAATATGAATGGCTTACTGCATGCCAATTATACCTCAATAAAGGAAAATTCATGGAAGGCAAAGGAGAACATTAAGACATGAAGAATATAGGTACACAGTCAGAGTTAAGATACAAGTCCCATGATAGAAAAAAAAGCCACAGTTACTCAAATCCTTCTTCAGAATAATTTTTCTAGTGGCTTTGTAATGGGCCACTCATAATGCAATCGGTATTTGAACATAAACTCAAACATAAACACACATGTATGTATGTTTTATTACAGTTTTGCAACTGATGCACTAAATTGAGATTTTCTGGTAGAACTTTACCCTTTACCACCTGTTTTAAAATTTAAGGATCAGTGGTTTTTGGCCTGGAGGAACACTGTCAGTCAAATCTGGCTGAACTCCAGAAGAACAGATGAGATACTCGCCCTCAGCAAAGTTCAAGTCTCTCAGTTGCCCTGTGCACAGAATGAATAGCTCTCCTAAATAATGTCTTTTAGCCCATGCCTCTATCTCTATTTTCTCACCATACAGGATTATGTGCTACATTCTCATAAACTAAAAAGTGAGAATCTTCAAAGAAAGAAAAGATTAAATGTTTAAGATTCACACTATTCCTGTAGTATTATGTGAGACTATTTTGTATACCACAGAATGGTATTCCAATGAAAGGTATTACATTTCTGTCAGAGTATCTACTGTCCCAGTTTAGTCAAATGATGTGGATAACAAGCATTTATACATTTCCATATTTATTTTCAGAGGTATTTTTACTGTGTGTAAATAGCTCAAAGAGAGATCTAGTATAGTAGGAGAGCAGTAGAATCAAACATTCTACAGTTGCTATTCATGCTAATATGGTCTACAGAATTACGGTTTTGAAGTCTTTTGTCATTTCCATAAGATGTAATATGATCAAGGACCTAGACCTATAAACTACATAATATTCAGCTCTCAGTTTCTCCATCCTTAAAAAGACCTTCCTCTTCCTTTAGATAACCTCAAAAGGTTATCTAAAAAGACAACCTTTTGTATTATTATCATTATTACTATTATTTGTAAACATTTGTCTTCTCTATTGCATTATAACCCTGACGGAAGGATGCATATTTGTATCCCTCACAATGAGTAACACACAGATACTTAATACTTACTGAAAAAAGGAAAGGAATAAAGATACAAATAAGATTTCTATAATCCTATTCAAAGCCCAGGGATTTTAACAAGAGAATTAGATATCTGTAAAGTTTTAGCAACTCTGAGAAATGTTACCACATTAGTCAAAAAGCTACACACACACACACACACACACACACACACACACACTTCCTTCCCCAGTTAGTTATTCAGAGTTCCTATGGACTGAGTTTTTCTGGAAAGTCTATTTTTTTTTTTTTAAGCTAGTTGAAGGCTAACACTTCAGGTGAAGGGAAAATGGTTCTGTGCCCCCCTACCCCCTTTACCCTCCACCACCAGGCCACAGTGCTGAGTACCTTCAGTCAGGACCCCTTCTTCAAGGTCTACTGCTCATGTCAGTGCTGCTAACCCCCATGCCTCTGCTTTCTGGCTCTTCTGTGCTAATTTTCCCTGTTCTCCTCTGCCTCTGGAGATGGTCACACTCCCTCTGAGATGTTGCTGCCTCCACTGTGGATCAAGCCATCAGAGTACACAGAATACAGCCTCTTTGAGTCCTTGGCTCTTTTTCTCCTCCGTGTCTGTTTGCTTCTGGGAGTTCAGGGCCTCATTAGTTTGCCATTAAAAGGGTTTCCTTCCCCCCACCACCAACCTGCCAACAACTTCTGGATTCCAGAGACCCTGGATTTCTGCAAAGTTGGTCTCTTCAGAGCCAAAGAGAATACTGTATTACTGTAATACCTTGATTTTTTTTCTCCACATGAATATAAATAATAATTCAACTCTAAGTCAAGGAAACAGATTCTCCATAATTCTTGTAAACATATCACACAAGCAAAGACTTATAGATACCTTTCTCTATGTAGCACTAAACAAGGAAAAAACATTTTAGCATTATTTTTTCCCCAAATAATTATCTGTTCCTTGTCTCATCACTCTCTCTCCTCTCTCCTTAAATAACTGCATGGTGGGAAAGAAGTCTCTTCAACAACTGATGCTGAGAAAATTCAATACCCATATACAAAAGGATGACACTGGACCCTTATTCTAAACTATATTAACAAATATATCCTAAACAAATATTAACTCAAAATGGATTTAAGATCTGAATGTTTAAGACCCCAAACTATAAAACTCCTAGAAGAAAACATAAGGAAAAAGCTTCATGACTTTGGAGTGGGCAATGATTCCACAGATATGATACCCAAAACATAGGAAACAAAAGCAAAAATAGATAAATGGTGGGGGGCTTCATTAAACTTCAAAATTTTTGTCCATCAAAGGATACCATCAACAGGGTAAAAAAATCAACCTATCGAATGGGATAAAATATTAGCACATCATGTATGTAATAAAAGGTTAACATTCAGAATATATAAAAAACTGTAACTCAACCACAAAAAACTCAATAACCTGACTAAAAATTTGGGCAAAGGACTTGGAACATTTTTCCAAAGATGATATACCAATCATAACCAACAAGCATAATGAAAAGACGCTCAACATAACTAAATCTCAGGGAAATACAAATCAAAAACACGATGAGATACCACCTAACAGTCATTAGGCCAGCTATTACCAACAAACCAACAAAACCCTAAATCAGAAAGCAGAATAATAAGTGTTGGTGGGGATATGGAGAAGCTGGAACCCTTGTGTGTTATTGGTTGGATTGAAAATGGTGCAACTGCTATTAAAAAAAGTACGGCAAGTCCTCAAAAAATTAAAAATAGAACGACCATATGATCCAGTAACCCTACTTCTAGGTAAATATCCAAGAGAAGTGAAAACAGGGTCTCCAAGAGATATGTGCACATATCACATATTCACAGCACTATTTATAGTAGCCAAGAGGTAAAAGCAACCCAAATATCTATTGATGCACAAATAAAACAAAATGTGGTAGATATACACAGTGGAATACAATACAGCCTTAAAAAGGAAGGGAATTCTGGCATGTGCTACGTGGATGAACTTGGACACTATGCCAGGTGAAATAAGCCAGTCACGACAGGAAAAATACTGTATGACTTCACTTATATGAAGTATCTAATGTAACGAAATTCATAGATATAGAAAGAATGACCATGATCAGTGGCTGGGAAGAGCAGAAAATGGGGAACTGTTTTGTGGTTACAAAGTTTCAGTTCTGGAAGATGAAAAAGCTCTGGATATCTGCTTCACAACAATGTAAATATACTTAGCACTACTTAGCTATACTACACTCTTAAAAATGGTTCAGATGGTGGGTCAGGCACTTGGGTGGCTCAGTTGGTTAAGCATCCGGCTTTTGATTTGGGCTCAAGTTATGATCTCACGATTCTTGAGTCTGAGCCCCACGTCAGAGCCTGCTTGGGATTCTGTCTCTCTCTCTCTCTCTCTCTCTCTCTCTCTGCCCCTCCCTCACACACACGTGCACATACGTTCTCTCAAAATAAATAAACTTTAAAAAATGATTCAGATGGTAAATTTTATACATATTTTTTACCATAATAAAAACAAAACAAAACAGAAATTAGCACAATATATTTGAAAGAGCATGGGTGTGTGAGTATTACAGACTCAAGTTTGCAACATGGTCAGCTGGGCCACTTGCTGCATGGCTGTGGGCAAGCTATCCATTGACACTCCCTTTCCTCATCTATATAAATGAGGGCATAAATAATACAGACCTTAAAAAGTTAACCTGCAGATGAGATGGCAACTGCTGACAAAGACACTCACAGTTGGATTCCTTAACTCTACCCCCAGGGACAGCACTGATGCATCACCAACATTAAAGCAGCTCATGCAAATTATATTACTGAGTCTTGTACTGCCCTGGATGATTCACCAGGAATCCATACCTAATCCTCACAGGAAGGAAAGTAGGCAGGATTGTAGTCCTCACTCTTCTGGTGAGGAAAGTGAAGCAGAGAAGTGGCCTAAATTGCCCCAGCCCTGTCATAAGTGATGATGCCTGGTAAACCCTGAAACCCTTCATTTTATTGCACACAGACATGAGACAGAGCTAGTAATGCAGAAAATAAAACTGACAGAATAAAAACAAAAGGGGGCACAGGGAGCCTGGGTGGCTCAGTCAGTTAAGCATTCAACTCAGGTCATGATCTCACGGTTCATGTGATCAAGCCCCATGTCAGGCTCTGTGCCAGCAGTGCACAGCCTGCTTGGGATTCTCTCTCTCCCTTTCTCTCTGTCCTTCTCTCCCTCTCTCAGTCAAAATAAACTTTTAAAAACCACACCAAAAGAAAAAAAAAAGGGGCATAACATAAAAAACAGACAAGGACAGAATTAAGAAAAATAATTTTATCTTTACAATGTACATTTCCAAGGACTGGTTTCATATAATCACTCTGCCTATCTTTTAAACAAGTTCATTCCTCCCCTAAGCAGTCATTTTAATAAGCAGCTATCTCCAAGACAGAATTTTAACTCTATCTCCTGATACAATTTACTTCTTTTTCCTCTAGCTAAGATAGCAAAGAGCTGGTTAACACCCTCTATGGTTACTAAATGACTCAATTATGTGCCAGCCATATTTTTTTCAGAGACCTTTGTTCCTACCAAATTTTAACTATCCACTTTGGCAACCTTGCCAGAAACTCTACCACCCTGGCTAAGCCCTAACATGACAACATCACTATAGCAACCTTTTATGCATCCCACTTCAACCCTTGTGGAATGTAGACAGGGTATGCAGGAGAGGGGAAAAAAAAAATCACCTCTTCGCTTTTAACAGTACCCAGTGAGCAAGGCTGAGTTGAAACAATCAAGTATTTCAAAGGTCAATTTGGTTACAGAGCAATTCTGGGTTTAGACAGAAATGGACTTGGAGAAAGCTTAGAGATCTCATCCAGCACACATCCTTCCTGAAACTACAAGTTTTTCTGAAAGAGCTAGGGCAGAGTTCTGGCTGTGTCTGTTCCTGTAACCCTGGGCTACAATGACTACAGTACAATATACCCATTTTGGATAATTGCAACAGACAGGTTTCTTCAGGCTATGCTGTGTCATCCACACCCTTATTCCTTTTACAGTGTTGTCATCTCTCATATCTTCTACACAATCACCATTTCAGCTTCAGTCCTAACATGGCAACATAGCTGTAGCAATATGCATTCCATTTCAACCACCCCTGTGGAACTTAATTTTATGTTCAGTATCAGTCTGTGCCAAGCCCTAAACCAGCAGGTTTATCCGAGAAGAGGCATATAGCATAATGGTGAAAGTAAGACTGGGTTTGAATTCTGCCAGCAGACAGCCTTCGGACTTGGAACTACAACATCAGCTCTTCCCTGGATTTCCAGACTATCAGTCCACCCTGCAGATTTCATAACTGTGCAAGCCAATTCCTTAAAATCAGTCAATCAATCAATCTACATACGCATACTCACAAACCCTATGGGTTCTGCCTCTGTGGAGAACCCTAATGCAGATTATTATTAATTTCCTATATGATCTTGATCATGTTGCTTAACCTCTTCAAACCTGTTTCCCCATCTGTAAAATGGCTAATAATAGTACTTACTTCATAGGGCACCCATGAAGATAAAATATGTAAAATATGGTAAACTGGGGTTCAAAGAAGTTAAGCAACTTGCAAAAGGTCTAATCAACTTCAAACTCCATGCTCCCCACCACTACCCGGCCCCTGATTATATCCAATCAAAAGGACTCCACACATCTAAACCAGCAAATGGAATGTCAAAATTTCTTTCATCTAAAGATTAGAAAGTATGGAACTTTTCAATTCTGGACCTTCCCATTCCCCATCAATTGATAAGTACTTCACAGTATAAAATTCAATGAAACCTCTCCTTAGGGAGAACCCAACTAAAGATCTGGAGATGCTTAGGATATTTCAAGCAGGTGAAAAAGATGAGAGGGAATAGCTGAGGTTGCCTCTAGGATCTGATATTGTCTGGATCTTTAGAGCAAACATTCAAACATTTATCCTGTCAGCACATGTCACTCTGGATGTGAGCCATACCCTTCAATCTGTATCAGTTAAAAACAGTATCAATAGAGTGAAAGATTCTGACAGAAGGCAAGTGATAAATATCAACACCACAGACAGTTAAGAGATGTACTCATTTGTGTTGGCACTTTGCAGTCAAAAGACAAATTACAGCTGGGGAGCCTGGGTGGCTCAGTTGGTTGAGCATCCACATTCGGCTCAGGTCACGATCTCACGGTCTGTGGGTTCGAGCCCTGCACTGGACTCTGTTGTTGACAACTCAGAACCTGGAGCCTACTTTAGATTCTGTGTCTCCCTCTCTCTCTCTGCCCCTCCCCAGCTCGTGCTCTCTCTCTCTCAAATAAACTAAATAAATTAATTAATTAAATAAAAATAGAAAATAAAAAAAAGACGAATACAGCTAATTTTTTTCATTAAACTACTATATTCATTACAGAAGGCCAGAAGTAAACTTTTCTGTTGTCCAACTGGAACTAGAATTAGAGCCACAGTGTTGGCAAAACCAATGGTCATTTACCAAAGCACACACAGACACAGAAGGCATCATTCTGGTCCTACTAAAAGTATACTTCAGAAACATTTGTTATAGGTTGTTTTTGTTTTGTTTTACTTATTTGACAAATACTGAGTCACTAACAGGAACCCTTATAAATGTTGCAGATTGCCTAGGTGGTAATTAATAGTAATAGAAAGAAAACAACAAAATTAAAATCCATCCATCCATCCAAGGGGTGTGTGTGTGTGTTTAGAGATAAGTGCCAGGAGGAAAGTAAGGGAAGGGAGATCAGGAGTGTCAGGGAAAGGAGAGTTGCAATTCTTGATAAGAGTAGCTGAGGAAGGTTTTGCTAAGGAAAACACATTTGAGAAAAGATCCACAGGAAGTGAAGGAGTGGGCCCTTTGGCCATCTGTGGACAGAGCATTTTGGACAGAACAGTTGATGAAAGGTCCTGAGATGGGAGCCTGGCTGGTAAGTCTGAGAAACAACAAAGAAGCAGGTGTGGCTGAAGGGAAATGAATGAGGTGAAGACCAATAGGGCATGAGGCCAGAAGGCAGCAGGAGGCCAGATACTTGTGGGGCCTTGTAGGTCACTCTAAACACTGTAGCTTTTCCACCGGGTATACTGGAGACTCACTGGAGGTCTCTGAACAAGAGCAACTGGATGTGACTTACCTTTTAATAGATCACTTCGGTTTCTGTTTTAAGAACAGACTGGGAGTTGTAGGGAGGCGGGAGAGCAAGGAGAAAAGCAAGACTAGTTAGGAAGTTAATGCAATAATCCAAATGAGAAGTGATAGTAACCTCATTATCACTCATTTATTCACTCTGCACATGTTCATGGGACACACACTTAGTGCCAGGCTCTCTGCTGGCCCCAGGAATACAGGGTTGAAAAACTCCCCTCAGAAAGGGCACTAGAAAGGCATTCTTCACCACCTCTCCCTGGGGCAGAAAATGAAAAATATAAAGAACTCTCTACACTGTATATGCTATGGTGGTGAGGGGATGGGGGTGGGCTCTGTTTGCTTACTGCTAAATCCCCAGTGCCTAGAAATGTTCCTGGAACAGAGTAAGTATCTGCAGAATAAATGACTATTGAATAATGGTTTTCAAGGCTGATTTGGCATCAAACCACTTTATAAATGATTGCCTATCTGCTTAAATCTTAACCACCTCACTGAAAATATTACACACACACACACACACACACACACACTGCTCACAAGCACATCTCGAAGGAGACTCTCCAGATTCCCCAGCAAACATATCACAGAATATGTTTAATTTCACATAGGTTTCACCTGAGAATAGGGGGTGACAGGATGTTAAGAGTCAAGAAGAACCTCTTCTTTTTTTTTAATGTGTATTTATTTATTTTTGAAAGCAAGCGAGTGGAGGAAGTGTAGAGAGAAGGAGACAGAGAATCCCAAGCAGGCTCCACACTATCAGCTCAGAGCCCAACATGGGGTTCCAACTCATAAACCACAAGATCATGACTTGAGCTGAAATCATGAGTTGGACGCTTGACTGAGCCCACCCAAGTGCCCCAAGAAGAATTTCTTCTAAACGTGAAGGATGTGATTCTTACATAGATAGTTTTATCACGCCCTTTCGTAATTCTGAAGTCATTTCTAATGTAATACAAAACTAACGCTGTGCTGCAAAATAAAAGTAATAGTTTCATATGTTACTAAGATAGATTATAAGACCACAATTATAAAGTTTTATTTTCAAACTCCTTATGGAACATAATTCTAAATCACAGCCAATTAAAATCAACTCATATTCATAAACTAAAAAATAAATGAAAAGAAACTTTTTCAATTATATGTAGTGTGAGTTATTTGAGAACAACACACTTCAGAAGTTATTTTTCAAACATTTCCACACGTGGAGGACATTTCAGACTAGTATCTCCAATTACCACAGAAGTGCAGGATTGTAACAATTTTCTATCTCCATAGCTTTCTAATGTGGAATTTATATGCAAGCTAAACTAAAGCCATAGGCATATAAGGGCATATAAATTAATCCATATGGAGTAACTTCTTGGAAGAGATGCAGCTCCCTGATCAATCACTCCTGACAGTGGGAATCTGGCATGGCATCAGTCGCCGTGGCAGGGTTTCCGCAGTGTTATTTTCCTACTTTTAAATGTGTTCTTAAAAATCTTCTCACAGTGGATGTAAAATGATATTTGTCTCCAATATATCCTGCAGACTAAGCCAGTCTAAGTCACATTAAAAAAGGATGAGAAATGCCAGAACAGCAAAGGCATTTCCAGTATTATAAAAATGCATATATGCTCTGGTAGGCTGACAGATCCCATTTTACAATTTCAAGTAAAGAAAGGGTAAACAATTTTAAATCCAAGATTACCTTCTAGTATATTTCAGAGACATTACAACAAGAATTCACACAATGACTTTCTTCCTAATTCTGTATGTATAATTTTTTAGGCATCTAATAATCAAACATTTCTGTTTGATAGAAAAGTGTTAATAGAAGAGCAAGAGCTTTTATACCCATATTTTCTTCATTATACATTCAGCCTTTTGTTTTTCACAGGTCATAAAGATGTTACTGTCCTTATTAGTAGTATATCAATTCATTCTCAAACACATACACAAAGTTGGGTATTCTGACATCAACAATCTCATGAATCATTTTACACATAAATCTTTGACACATTTAACTTAAAGAAACTATTCTCTTATTTGATTAAGGAGAAGAATGTACATAAATCTGACAGTATATAGATTCAATGTGTTATAAAAGGGTCAGTTCCTGAGTCCCATGTTAAACTACTACATTCTCTCAATGAAAACACTATAGTCCTAAGAGAAAAAACATACATCCATATTACAATTTGTTTCCAAATACATGGTAACAACTTATTTTTTTAAAAAGTCAAGTTTTCAGCAATTTGGTGATTGCCCCTAGAATCATCATATGATCCAGCAACGGAGGTATAGACTCAAACAAATTAAAAACAGACTCAAACAGATACTTGTACACCAATGTTCACAGCAGCATTACTTGCAATAGCCAGTGTGAGCTATCCCAACTTCTGACATATGCTACGTTGTGGATGAACCTTGAGGACCTTATGCTAAGTGCAATGAGCGAGATACAAAAGGACAAATACTGTGTAATTCTACTTACATAAGGTATCTAGACTAGTTAAACTGATAGAAACAGAAAGTACAATAGAAGTCCCCAGGTGCTGGGGTCAGGGGAGAATGGGGAGATATTATATAATGGGAACAGAGTTTCTGTTTGGGGTGACAGAAAGGTTCTAGAAATAGTGGTGATGGTTGCACACACTGTTAATGTGAACTTAACACCACTGAACTGTACACTTAAAAATAGTTAAAATGGATGGGGCACCTGGGTGGCTCAGCCGGTTAAGCATCCGACTTCAGATCAGGTCACGATCTCGCAGTCCACGAGTTCGAGCCCCACATCGGGCTCTGCGCTGACAGCTCAGAGCCTGGAGCCTGCTTCAGATTCTGTGTCTCCCCCTTTCTCTGCCCCTCCCCTATTTGTGCCTCTGCCTCTCTCTCTCTCTCCCTCTCAAAAGTAAACATTAAAAAAATTTTCAAAAAATAGTTAAAATGGTAAATTTTACATTATATATGTTTTACCACCATAAATAAGGAAAAAACAAAAACAATTAGAAATGAGAAATAGACTGGAAAAAAAAAAGTCCAGTTTTCAAAGCATTTCTACTTCCAGTATTTCATTATTATTTTCATTTTACAAATAAGGAAACTGAGGTCCAAACACCAAATTAGGGGCAAAGCATGGGTCAGCACCCAACCATTGGGCTCTACAGTCTAGTGGGCTCACACACTAGGGGACTCTGCAGTCCTACTGGGCTCTACAATCAAGCACACAGCACTTGTGAGTCCAAGTTTGCCTTTTCTCAGGACAGCCTTCTTCTCATTCTTCTTACTTCTAGCTTTCCTTTCCCTATACCAACCTTCATCTGAACAATTTAATGATTACCACATGGTGAAAGTATTATTCAAAACACTAGGAGAAAAACCTAAAACCAGCTGAAAAAGTAGATATTTTACAGGAGGATCAGCATATACAATACTTTGGGAATCCAGCAAGCATTTCTGTGTATGAATATACTAGGATACTTTCACCTGCAAGTAATAAAAACTACTTAAAGACAACTGGCATAAAACAGTGAGAAAAATTTATAATTACACATAATCGAGAGACTAAAGGCAAGGAGAGATCCAAATACAAGATAGATCAACAGCTCAATGCCAGAATCAGAAATTTGGGTTCTTTCTACTTCTCTGCTCTAACAACTTCAATGTCAGATTCATCTCAGACTAATCCCCTCATGGCATAGGATGGCTACCAGTGGAAATAAGGGCTACATTTCCATTATCTGAAGATTAATGATGATAATGATGATGGTGAGGAGCATCCTTCATTATTTTTTCTCTCCTGCTAGATGGGATAGAAAATGCTTGCCCAAAACAAAGAATCAGTCTTTCCTGATGACTGAGCCAACTACCTAACTCACATGACTATCCCTGCACCATCAACAGTCACTGAGGGAAAACTATGCTCTGACCAACTGAGACAAAGGACAGATTCACAGGGCTATCTGCAGGGGAGAGGGAAGTAACAGAAAAACATGTGCATAAAACAAGGGAAATGAGTGCTGACAGGCAACCAACAATGTCCATTATATCAGTGCATTTTAAACTTAATATGCACACAAATCCTCTTGAGGATCTCACTAAAATGCAGATTCAGATTCAGTAGGTCAGGGGCAGGGCCCAAGATTCTGCATTTCCAACAGCTTGCAGGTAATGCTTATGCTGCTGATCCCTCAGTATACTCAGGAGCTAATCAACATCAGGTTCTATATTTCTTACCTAAAGAACTCACCTCCTCTAGTCAGCAAAGAACATGCAGCCTCCTGAAGTCATCATGTTTTTGGGCAGGCTGGCTGCCAAATGGGCCTTGGATTTTACAATCCAGCATGCTCATCTCAGCTGCAATGGCAATGGGTGTTGAGTACTGTAGGTGACAAATTATCCTGCGGCATCCAGAAGCTAAGAAGCTTTTTACACAAAACACTTGGCAAAATAATCAATGGTGATGAATAAACAATGTACTCTAGCTCTAATGGCAAGCCATTATGATTTTAACACCCCATCTGCATCATAATTTCTCCCTCTAGAATAAAGGAAGATACATTTCTTCAGAGAAAGGCTGTCCTCCAAAAGCACTAATCAAAGGATTCCATCCTAAAAACCTAAGGGAGGAGTGACAAGTCCTTGAGAATCAGGGTATAAACTCCAGAGGCATAGAGTAGAGTCATGCCTTGGTCTGAATCATTCCAAAGACGAAGTAAGGAGCAGTAAGTGGCAAGTGAATACACGGGACATATGCAGCAACAACATGTCTTAGACTTTTCCTGGGATCTCCATAACCATCTGACCCTGCCAGGAGCTGTCATGCCCCACCCCTTCCTTAGTAGCTAGACAGGTGAAACTCTGTAAAACACCTGGCAGCCTGGCAGTTTCCTTGGTCTGAGAACAAACAGGACAAAGTTTGTTCCCCACTACTAAATGAATTACCCAGAAACAGGTTAATGCTATAGGAAATGTATGGGATTTGAAATTCCAGGATCCAGGTTCTAATTTTAGCTCTGCCACTCTACCAACTAGCCATGTGACAAGTATTTTCTGAGTCGGCTTGCTCATCTGAAAAAAGAGGATGATGATAATTAAGCTCATCTCCAAAAGTTGCAGGGATTAAATAAAATGGCATAAGAGAAAAATCCTTTGTAAATCATGAAATGGTATACAAATGTCTTGTCACCATCATTCAAAGCTCAGGTTTCCCCATCTGCCGGAGACCTCCAGAACTGATGAATTCTGTAACTTTGGATTGAAAATGATTTGGACCCTGACTCTTCCATATACAATGTATGTATGTCTGCTAGAGTCCACAGCAGCAGTCCTGCTGGTGCATGGCCTGAAGCCAGGTCCCCAGAGATTCTGGGATGACTGGAGTGAGTCTGCACTAGACTGCAATTTGAAATTTCCTGTTCCTTAGCGGTTTATGACACTGATTAGGATAGTTTACAAAGTGAGGGGTTCTTTCTGAGCAGAGAGAATGCCACAAAATTGTAACTTTGATGCAAACTATCATTATTTGTAACAAAAGAGGACTGGTTAGTTCTCTAAAGTCTCTTCCAGCTCTGCCATTTTAGGATTCTGTGATCCAGAGCCTTGCTTGCCTCAGAGAAAGCTTAGCCCAGATTCCATAGCTATCAAAAGCCTCTATTATCATGAATCCCATTTAATCCTGCCAAGTATCAGCCACTGTCCTCAACCGCCCCTCTACATTTATATAAGTTAACACTGGCCATTTGTTCAATCATGGAACAACGATTTTTAAAAGAACTAAAGTTAAAAAGCACTCTTTTAAATGGCAGCGATCCCCCAAAGGGCTACTAATTCTCTCAGAAGGAATTTACTTGCATTGAGCCAGGCTGAATCTGGGTAGGAAGACAGGAACCACGTCAACCATGTCAACTCACATCAACCTAGCATCTCCTAGAATCAGCAGTTTGGAAATATATTTTATTGTGAGGATCTGTTTCTCAAAATACTGTTTACTATATGAACTAGAATATCCTTACTACCCCTTTCCATTTTTTTCAGACTAATAAAGTGTTTTCCACCTCACCTACCTTCTCAAAGTCCTACTGTATCTCTATTTAGTATCAGATTGTAGAACATTTGTCTGTTGGTCAGTGTTGGAAATTCTTTGGAGAGAATCTATCTCAGCTGACTGCATACCTGATTGGGCACTGGATAATAGGATTAATGAGACCTGAATTACCTTTGTTTTTAAAGGTATGAACCACAAATTAGGTGGCACCATCATGGTGGCATATACTGATCCATTCCCTTTTTTCTAGCACCAACACCTCTGTTCTCCTTTGGTGAGGCTGAGTAAGGAAACCTTGACTTCCACTGGCCAAGGGAGGATACATGCCCAAATCAGGCCAGGCAAACTCTCTTCTCCAGATATGGAAATCTTGAACTAAATGATATAAGCATGAAAACGAGCTGGAAAGACTCATCTCAAGAAAGTCCATCTGAAGAGACTGTGACTAATACCCCTGTTCAAGACCTGAATAATCAGTTTTCCTTTTACCTATTTCACAGTATTTTAATAACTCCTGTTCTTGACTTCAGTTAGTCAGAATTGCTTTCTGTTGTTTGCAAGCAAAAGAGCCAAATGGACAGTCAGAGTGATTAAAGAGAACTCTGAACTACTCACTTCCCTGCACAGCATAATATGTAATTCAGCTTTAAAAGTGTAACAGAGACCTTTCAGCCAGAGCTGCCATCTTCCATTATTTCACTTAAATGACTAAGACTAAGACAACGGGAAAGATTCTATTCAGCATACTCTAGGCCCTTTAGAAAATACGGAATAAATTTACATTGCTGAAAGAAATTAAAGAAGCCCTACATAAATGGAAAGACATCCATGTTCATGGACTGGAAGACTTTACACTGTTAGGATGGCATTACTCCCCAAACTGATCTACATATTCACTGTAACCCCCATCAAAATCCATTTTTGAGAAATTGACAAGCTAATTCTAAAATTCATATGGAAAAGTACGGAACCTAGAACAGGTCACAATTCTTGAAAAAGACAGTCGGAGAACTCATACTTGCTAATTTCAAAATTTTTCCACAGCTACAGTAATCAAGACAGTGTGGTGGTACTGGCATAAAGACAGACATGTGGATCAACAGAGAAATAACTACATTAGCAAAAGCCAGGTAATATGTACAGAGAGTGGGAAAGGCTGAATGCCACTGTTTCTAGTGTAGGAGAGTATTGGACTGATGATTACTGAGTATTACTGGCAGGCCTATTCCATTCAACATGTATAGAAGGTCTATCCTGTGCAGGAGATTATGTTAGGGATTTAGACATGAAAAAGATGTAATGTCTCAAGTGGTTCACAGCCTAGAAAGGGACAACACATGTATAAACCACATAAAACACAATGTGATAGCTACTCCGCCAACAGTATGAATTAAAGCACCACAGAAGTACAAAAAAAGGAATCGTTAATTTTGATTTAAAAACAATTTTTTTAAGCTTATTTATTTATTTCAAGAGAGACAGAGAGTACAAGGAGGGGAGGGGTAGAGAGAGAGGAGAGAGAAATCCCAAGCAGGCTCCGCACCGTTAGCGCGGAATCCGATGTGGGGCTCACACCCACGAACCATGATATCATGACCCTAGCCGAAACCAAGAGTCAGATGCTCAACTGACTGAGCCCAGGAGCCCCTGTGATTGTTAATTTTGTATCAGAAGAAAAGGAACTTTGTCCAGTTCTCCCAGCACCATTTTTAAAGAGACTGTCTTTTTTCCATTGGATATTCTTCCCTGCTTTTGTCAACCGACGGAATGGGAAAAGATATTTGCAAATGACATATCGGACAAAGGGCTAGTATCCAAAATCTATAAAGAACGCACCAAACTCCACACCTGAAAAACAAATAATCCCGTGAAGAAATGGGCAGAAGACATGAATAGACACTTCTCTAAAGAAGACATCCAGATAACCAACAGACACATGAAAAGATGCTCATCACTCTTCATCAGGGAAATACAAATCAAAACCACACTCAGATATCACCTCACGCCAGTCAGAGTGGCTAAAAGGAACAAACCAGAAGACTATAGATGCTGGAGAGGATATGGAGGAATGGGAACCCTCTTGCACTGTTGGTAGGAATGCAAACTGGTGCAGCCACTCTGGAAAACCGTGTGGAGGTTCTTCAGAAAATTAAAAATAGATCTACCCTATGACCCAGCAATAGCACTGCTGGGAATTTACCCAAGGGATACAGGAGTGCTGACGCATAGGGGCACTTGTACCCCAATGTTTATAGCAGCACTTTCAACAAGAGCCAAATTATGGAAAGAGCCTAAATGTCCATCAACTGATGAATAAAGAAATTGTGGTTTATATACACAATGGAATACTACGTGGCAATGAGAAAGAATGAAATATGGCCTTTTGTAGCAATGTGGAAGGAACTGGAGAGTGTTATGCTAAGTGAAATAATTCATACAGAGAAAGACAGATACCATATGTTTTCACTCTTATGTGGATTCTGAGAAACTTAACAGAAACCCATGGCGGAGGGGAAGGGAAAAAAAAAAAAGAGAGGGAGGGAGCCAAACCATAAGAGACTCTTAAAAACTAAGAATAAACTGAGGGTTGATGGGGGGGTGGGAGGGAGGGGAAAGTGGGTCATGGGCACTGAGGAGGGCACCTGTTGGGATGAGCACTGGGTGTTATATGGAAACCAATTTGACAATATATTTCATATTAAAAAAATAAATTAATTAAATTAAATTAAAAAAAAAAAAGATGAAAAGAAACTCTGGACATTATCACCAAGGAAGTGACTTCTTGAGTTGGATCTTAAATACAATTAGGAATTTACAAATATAAAAGAAACTAGGAGTGGGACTCAGTGGCCTGAGGAGATTATGAAGGGTTTATGAAGAGTTATTCAAGACAAGTTAAGAGCAGAGGAAATGACATTTGGAGAAAAAGAATATACAGATTAGTAGAAAATTAGCAGTAAAATTAGGTGGGGCTAAACTGTCAAGGGTTTAAAATGCCCTTATTATGCAGGTAATGGAAAACCAGTAAAGATAATAGAAAGTGAATCTGTTTCAGGCTATAGATAGAAGGCAGGCTGTATGAAGGGGGTGGGGGAGAAGCAGAGCTTAGTTTGATGAAACACAGAGAAGTCCTGCTTATTTGGCCAGCTCTGGAGAATCACCAAAAAGTTTCTTGAGGAATTAATTTAGCAGAAGTGAAGTTCAGGAAATAAACCACAGATAGGATTCAAAAAGACAATAAAGCAGGACTATAGAAAGAGAATGGCAGGAGTATCCAGTAGGAAAGTCTTCAAATAGAATAACAGAGAAGTCGAAGTAAGGGCCAATTTCAAGAGTGATAATAATGTGAAGTAAACAAGAATAGTTAATAATCAACATTTAATAAAGTATATAGACTTTGCTAAAGAAAAGTCATTATCAATCTTAAAGAAGTTCACCTCAATGGTGAAAACAAAGCTTCTGGGAGTAATGTGGAAAGAAGGTGAGAAATGGGGCAAATTATTCAAGGAAGCTGTCTAAATAGAAGGCAAAAAGTAAGACCAGAAGGATACCAGTGTTAGGAAGAACTACTGGAAGAGAAAAGTACAGAGACAAGCTCCATCAGGAAGCTGAAAGGAACTGGATCCAGAACGAAGTAGAAGGGCTCTTCAGAAAAGAGGATGGGGGAGAGATACAGAAAAAGAGGAGACTGGTAGCCCACTTCCTAATTTTGCACTGCTGGAAGAAAAACTATTTTCCTTATCCCCATTCCAAACATGAAGAAATAATAAATAATCATAGCTCTCAATGCTGCCTGAAATACTTCTGTGCAGCTGTACTGGATTAGAACACAGATATCTGCTAAGAAGAAAGTATTAACTAGCTAGTAGACAACCTGTTTTTTCTGGTTACTTCTAAGCAAATCAACAGTACACTTTGACTTAACCCAACAAAGTTAAGTATGCTATATAAATGAGGCCAGTCACAAGATCTACAGTAAAGATACGCACACTAAAACAATCTGCCAGGGGCGTTTGGGTGGCTCAGTCAGTTAAGCATCTGACTTGGCTCAGGTCATGATCTCATGGTTCGTGGGTTCAAGCCCTGCATTGGGCTCTCTACTGACAGCCTGGAGCCTGCATCAAATTCTGTGTCTTCCTCTCTCTCTCTCTCTCTCTCTGCCCCTCCTCTGCTCATGCTCTGTCTCCCTCTCTCTCAAATGTGGATAATAAAACATTAAAAGAAATTTTTAAAACAATCTGCCAAACCGCTTGGGGTTAAAGCAATGACTTGCTAATGATTCTAACCTTCTTACCTGGGTAACTTAACTGTCAGCATAAAAGGGAAATACCAGGGAATAAGAAGCTGAAAAATAGCAGTATTTTTAAATCAACAAAAAAGAAACTTATCAATTGCCTAAATTAGAAAATGTTGATTTATAATGAATATAATCATTTTAGCATCTACTTAAATTCAAGTCAGTTTCATCCAGAGTCCACAACCTCCCCCTCCCATTTGCTAACATATTCTCAAATTACTCTTGTTTTGTTACAGTGATAACTGAAACAGATTAAAGGTTTAAATAAAAGACTAAAAAGTGATCATGATATAGTGACATTATGAAACTTTAATAACTATCATTTTAAATACCTACATGATTTCACTAAACAGCTATCATCAGGCATTTTAAATGAGCTTCTATCATTACTTATGTATGTTCAAACTTCCTACTAGCATAAATAATGCTGCCAAAATCTTTTCACATTAAATTCTTTCCACTTTTAGAATAATCTTTTTTTTTAAGTTTTTTTCACGTTTATTTATTTTTGAATAGTAAATTCAAAAATTTATTTGATGCTTAACCAACTGAGCTACCCAGGCGCCCCATACAATAACTTTCTTAGGTATGATTTACAGAAGTGGAAATTGTGGATTACAAGTTATAAATCATGTCAGACTTGACATGTATTGCCAAATTATTTTACTAATAAATTTTATCAATTATACCCTCATACCAGCAACATATGATAAATAGCTTTTTGTTTTTTGTTTTTTGTTTTTTTAAAGTAGGCTTCATGCCCAGCTCAGAGCCCAACATGGGGCTTGAACTCAAGACCCTGAGATCAAGACCTGAGTTGAGATCAAGAGTCACACACTTAACCAACTGAGACACCCAGGTGCCCCATGATAAATATATTTCTTAACAAGCTCTGTAATAATGCAGGCAACTGATAATATCTACTTTAATATATACTTCTTTGGTGAGTCACGAATATTGAACACTTTTTATACTTTTGTATATGTTATATTTTCTCTTTTGTTTCTATTTTTAAAATATTGTCTCTCTTCGTTTTTTCCTACATATGTACTAGAGTTTCATATTCTGATTAACACTTTCTATCTTGTTTTGTTGTAAATGTTCTTCCCAGCCTCTTTTTTAATTCATAGAAGTTTAATTTAGTCTTACTGAAATATATATTTTTGTAATTTATTCCTAAAAGTACTAAATTTAAAAAGTACTTTTCATTCTAGAAGTCTGAAAAACATTTGTTTCTATTTTATTTTAGTGTTTATCTGGCTTGAATTTTGTAACTATTAAATATCGCCCTCTGGAATGTCTTCGGATATCATATAAAGCTCTAAACTTTTTTCCCCCAACTGCTAACAAATTATCTCACCATTTGTGGGACATTATGGAATAATCTGCCTCCTCTCCACTGCAAAGCCTTGTTTATCACAGTGCTCATACTACGAACTCTAGCCCATTGACGTATCTGATCCTACCTCAGAGACATACTGCGTGACTTGTACCAACCATGTGTTGAAACAGCAAACACAGCCAATGTCCTCTCCCTCACCACCTTTCTTCCTTCAATAACTAGCTTTTTGCTATTCTTGCCTGTTTATTCCTCTTAAGAAACTTCAGGATATTCCATCAATTTTATCAAAACAGTTCCACCTGGAAATCTGATGAATACTATTGAAGATATATATTAATATGGAAAACTGAAGAAGTTCATGAGAAAATGTTAATGTTTGATCTAAAAGATTTAACCCATTCACCTAGAAGCTTCAGTAATCCAGAATACAGCATCTTCCCATGTCAAATAACTGTTCCTGCACTAAGTCCTAAAGAAAAGAAATATGTACACAGTACCGTACAAATACTTGTACTTACACAGTATTACCGCAACTATGAAAAGCTGAAATAACCCTTCAAGTCTAATTTAATACTTCCTGGAAGCTAATTTATTAGCATTTACTCACACATTATTTTATAGCAGTATTTAAATATACTTCACTAAACCAAAAACCACATATACCAAATAAAATATACTATATCATTATTCATTCACTTAACAAATATTTACTGAATGACCATTATTGTTATATGAGCTTGGGATACATCGGTATCCCAAAAAGCATAAGTAGCTTTTTGTATGACAGTGCTATATTCTTAGAACTTAACTTCTTTATCAAAATATACTTAAAAACCAACCTCATATTTCAACTTCCATCCCATTTGTTCAGCTAACCTGGCACTGCTTCTTCCTAGAAAGCTTGATTAATCCTGACTGAGCATAAGAAAAATTCATCTCTAAAAAGTTCCCAACCCTGTATCCTTGGAGTTCCCATCACCCTCTTAATCACTCTTGCCTGCTGCAGGCTTCACATTCCAGAACCTATCACCACAACTTCCTTCATAGAAAGCACTCTAAATGACCAAATATATTATCAGAAAGGGATGTGAGTGTTTATTTTAGAAATCAAAAGGGCTCAAGCTCAGAAAACTCTTCTTTTCAAGTCTGGTCTCACGGTCCCAAAATGACCTTGGGGGGTGGGGGTGGGGGGGGGAGACCTCTGAAATTGTGAGGAATCACTGCAACTTTTTTATCTTTTGTCAAGTTCAAAAGAACTATATATTAAAATTAAGCATTACTTTTTACACTTCACCAGTGCCCTTTGTCATCATTAGTAACACTTCCAAAGGGAAAGCACCTGAAAGTAATGGAAAACCCAGGTCTATACAGAGTAGCAAAACTAAAGCAGCTTTCATACAACTGCATAAGTACTCATGGTTAAAACGTTCTACTACAAAGCATTAAGAAACTG
This sequence comes from Panthera onca, assembly GCF_046562875.1. Classification (NCBI taxonomy): domain Eukaryota; kingdom Metazoa; phylum Chordata; class Mammalia; order Carnivora; family Felidae; genus Panthera; species Panthera onca. The sequence continues at coordinate 88,105,345 of NC_138341.1, read as the reverse complement.
CCTTAAACAGACTCTGCAGATGTTTCATGCTTTGTACAGATCTGGCAAATGCCCAAAAGACAAAAAATCCTCTCATTTTAAGATTCGAGTTAGCCAGCATTAAAAAAAAAAAAAAAAAAAAAAAAAGCACATTACGTCCAGAAATGCCATTAAATTATTTCAGACATTAGCCTTCCACCCACTTGAAAGTTACAGCATTGCAAATCTGGTCCATTTTATAAAACAGATAACCTAATATCCTATACATATATCTTCAAAAAAAATTTTAAACACGGTGTTTTCACCATTATCTTCAATCATGTAACTATATTCAATCACCTGAAATGGGCTAAGTGCTAACAGAACTTTCCAGATGTCATGGGGCTAGTCACAAAGCTCTTATTTCCTTGGATCATTTTAAAAAGGAAAACTAGTATAGAGGCGCCTGGGTGGCTCAGTATGTTAAGCGTCTGACTTCAACTCAAGTCATGATCTCCCAGTCTGTGAGTTTGAGCCCCACATTGGGCTCTGTCCTGATAGCTCAGAGACTGGATCCTGCTTCAGATTCTTTGTGTCTCTCTCTCTGCCCCTCCCCTACTCACACTCTCTCTCTCTCTCTCTCAAAAAATAAATATTAAAAAAAAAAAAAACTAGTCTCTAACCATGTTTACAAAGGATTCATGACTATTACAAAAATATCACTACCCACACTCCTAAAACAAAAGGCTGTTCATTTGGTGTATGAAATTCTCCATTTCAAGATTCTAATGAAGACCACACTGTATTCCCTAAAACATGTGACAAAATCTGCATTGTATTCCAAAGAAAGAACTATTCTGACAACAACTCATTAAAACCCAAGGGAATCAATTTATTTTAATGTGGGCAATGACTCTAAACTGTGATTATTTTGTACATCATTTTCCCACACACTCTCTAAATGAGAAAATCTGAAAGTAGTAAATGAAATTTATTTTGTTCTAAACTTTCCCATTAGAATAAGAGACAGAGGCATTCAAGTCAAGCCTGAGGAATCAGGCTAAATTTTAATCTACATTTATATGCTTTAACTAGACACAAGGCCAAAGTCAAAATGCCAAAGGTCCCTTCTTTAATTATGCGCTTAGCACATGTCATTTTTACCTGACTACTTCTGTTTCTGTCTCTGTAAGACCAGGACCAAAATCTGAACCACTACCTCAGAGGGCACCCAGCCACTTGGAGCCAACAGCGGGAAAACTTCAGCCTGTGTTGACGATTTTCTCACTACCATGTTCTAAAGGTTTGAAAAAGAGATGTCCTCAGTCTCACCAAATCCCATCTCTCCCTCATACCACCCTTTGGTGATGACATGTAGAACGTTGCAATTCCCAACGACATCCTGACTGGTTGTCCACTGCCCTGGAATATGACTGGCCTACTTCCCAGCAATTTCAAGTTCAACCCCATGACTAGTAAGTGTGGAAGCACACTGGTTGTGTGGTGAAGTCAGAGTCTAAATGTCATTCGTAATCCAAAGGATGAAGAAAAACACATTACTCAAAATGTATATTAAATTTATCTTCAAACACAACTCCACCTGATGAAGTCCACCATCCTTTCTTCTTATCATATAATGAAATCAGAATCCAGGGGTTCCTGCGTGACTCAGTCGGTTAAGTGTCCAACTTTGGCTCAGGTCATGAGTTCATGGCTTGTGAATTCAAGGCCTGTGTCAGGCTCTGTGCTGACAGCTCAGACCCTGGAGCCTGCTTCGGACTCTGTGTCTCCCTCTCTCTCTGCTCCTTCCCTGCTTGTGCTCTCTGTCTCCCAAAAATAAATAAATGTTAACAACAACAAAAAAAGAACTCTAAATCTGTCATTTCATCTCCCCAGTCACAGGTTAAAGTCACATAGACATAATTACAGTCAGGGAGGCATCTACTGGAAAGGAAAAAGTTTTAATGAAAGCACAAACATCATTAAAGAAATGTTGCTTTCCATTAAAAAAGTGAATATCATTAACATTCAAATGATTTGTAGGTGCTTTTAAAAAGTCTCCATAAGCAACTTACCTGACCCTTTACAGATTATTTTTTTTCACATCTCTCATTGGATAACATGTTAAAGATAACATGTTTCATATCTCTCACTGGACAACACGTTAATGATAAGGTGTTTCATAGCTCTCATTAGACAACATGTTAGTGATATTTAACACGAACCATTTATACCACTGCCTTAAAAAAGGGTCACTCAAATTAGAGACAGGTTTGCTAAGTAATGAATAGCTAAGCTTTGCTAGTTCCACTACAAACAACACAAATATTAACTACATCCTTGGATGGTGTGGTTATATGCTAATGAATAGGGATAGCTAGGTGTGAAGAGGAAGTTATCCACACTCCAGTGGGCTTCCTGATGGCACCCGAACTGGATGGGCTCACAGTACAAAGGCAACTTGCTCTTCAAGAGTTGCGAGGCAGCCTGAAAGTGAGGTAAAAAAACACCGGTCCAAGTGAGAGAATGCGGGATCTCAACTCTAACTTAAGTGCTTGCAAAATGGAAGTATTATGTAGGTACCATGGACAATGTACTTTTCTGAGCACAGATCTCATGCTCAGTATAGTTAATACAAAAGTGATATATGGTAAGGCAGCACTGGACTATTATATAATAACACTTGTTATCTGTCAAGTTGTACCAACGGGCTACCAAATTAGTTAATAGGGAAGAAGCTTCTCTTTTTAGAAGCACTTGCAGATAGGACATGAAATGTCTTAAACAACAATAGCATCACTTTGCAACCTCTTAATGAACTAATGATCTAGACTGAAAGTCTGCAAAATATGGCCTGTCGCCTATTTTTGTATGAGCTGTGAGCTGAAAGAGTTCTCGCATTTTTATATTTATTAAGGAATTCTTCATTTCTCCATTTTTATCTACAACACATATATCAATAAATACATAGAGTGCCTAATGTGCTAGGCACTGTTCTAAATGTTTTACACATAGTAGCTTATTTAACTCTGTGACAATCACAGGGGATGAGTACTATTACACATGAGGCAGAGAGAAGTCAGACAATTACCAAAAGGTAAGAAGCTGGGATTGAGCACAGTTTAGCTCCAGAATCAATGTTCTTACTTTCCATGTGTGCCACTTCCCATTTGTAATGTCTAATTGGCACAGATCAGTGAAACCAATGGCTCTTTTCATTTCAGTAAGATGGAACTGGAAAAGGGGCCAGGCATCCCTGGGGGAGAAACCATTATCCTTGAAGTCAGTTACTGGATCCAAGCTCCAGTTCCTTCTATGTCAGCTTTGCACCCAGAATACATCTTCTAAATTTCCAAACCTCCAATTCTTAGTGTGAAAATAAAAATGTTCATATTTGGGGCGCCTGGGTGGCTCAGTCGGTTAAAGGTCCGACTTCAGCTCAGGTCATGATCTCGCGGTCCATGAGTTCGAGCCCCGCGTCGGGCTCTGTGCTGACAGCTCAGAGCCTGGAGCTTGTTTCCAATTCTGTGTCTCCCTCTCTCTCTGACCCTCCCCCGTTCATGCTCTGTCTCTCTCTGTCTCAAAAATAAATAAACGTTAAAAAAAATGTTCATATTTACTTTAACTCACTCATTTACTATTATTGAGTGCCTAATGTCAGGCATTGTTGCTGGATCTTGGTACATAAAGGGGAATGGAGAAAAATCATTTCCCTGAAGGAAATCACAGTCTAAAGCAGAGATATGGGAAAAGAACCCCTTACATGCTATGTGGAAGGTTTCACCTCATAGGAGCTACTGTATGTTAAGAATAATATACACAGTGGAGAGAGAGAAATATGTAACATTTCTCTAGGCAAGGAAAAGGGAAATGTGCCATCAGGGAAAACATCATGGGAAAGATGGTTTTTGAAATGAATCTTGAAAGATTAGGAATGCCTCTCAGAACATAAAAATGTTAGGGAGACAGGGTATGTAAAGACATGAAGAAACACAGAAGAGATCCTAATTTCAAACAGTTCTGAAAGTGTAGCACACATCTCCTGGGCAGCTGAGGGTAGGGGTGTATGAATCTTAAGTGGGGCTGGAAAAGTAAGGACTGAGGAAGAAGACTAAATATTTCATCAATTCCAAAGCACTGCAAAAATAGACAATGGTTCTTAATATATTCTTTACTAAAGACCCAAGTCCTTACTGACAGCTGGACATCTCCTTGGTTGATGCAACACCAGCAATGTACAGCTCTAGACAATCTTACAATATGGGAGCCTTTCAAATACATCAGACTCTGAAAAAATTATTCCTGAGCTCTACTGCAGAAGCATCTGAGATGGAATTATAATTTTCCATGTAAAATGGCGATTTTTAAACACTCTAGTTCTCAGTTAGATGCTCTGCATTTGGAGAAGCCAGCCTGTGTTTCTGACAGAAACTTAGAGAAATCTGAGATCTAAAGGGTCCTTTAAAAAATATGTTTACGTATCTATTTATTTTTGAGAAGCAGGGGAAAGGGCAGAGAGAGAGGGAGACAGAGAATCTGAAGCAGGCTCTGAGCTGTCAGTGCAGAGCCTGGTGTGGGGCTTGAACTCACAAACCGTGAGATCACGACCTGAGCCAAAGCTGGACGCTTAACTGACTGAGCCACCCAGGTGCCCCAAAGGGGTCCTTTAAAAAAGACTTTTCAGCCATTTCCTTTTGGAGATGTGAGGGTCCAACATACAGAGCCTGGATTACCCACATAGCTGCTCCAATTTCGTATGTGTCCCTCTGCTTTTGGTAAATAAGGCAAGAAAATAACATTTTTTTTTTTTAAATATAATTTATTGTCAAGTTGTCTAACACACAAGTGTATACAGTGTGCTCTTGGTTTTGGGGGTAGATTCCCATGATTCATCGTTTACATACAACATCCAGCGCTCATCTCAACAAGTGCCTTCCTCAATGCCCATCACCCATTTTCCCTCTCTCCCGCCCCCCATCAACCCTCAGTTTGTTCTCTGTATTTAAGAGTCTCTTATGGTTTACCTCCCTCTGTTTGTAATTATTTTTTCCCCTTCCCTTCCCCCCATGTCTTCTGTTAAGTTTCTCAAGTTCCACATAGGAGTGAAAACATACGATATGTCTTTCTCTGACTGACTTATTTCACTTAGCATAATACCCTCCAGTTCCATCCACGTTGCTGCAAATGGCAGGATTTCATTCTTTCTCATTGCCAAGTAGTATTCCATTGTATATATAAACCACATCTTCTTTATTCATTCATCAGTTGATGGACACTTAGGCTCTTTCCATAATTTGGCTATTGTTGAAAGTGCTGCTATAAACATTGGGGTGCATGTGCCCCTTCGAATCAGCACTCCTACATCCTTTGGATAAATACCCAGCAGTGCAATTGCTGGGTTGTGGAGTAGTTCTATTTTTAACTTTTTGAGGAACCTCCACACTGTTTTCCAGAGTGGCTGTATCAGTTTGCATTCTCACCAACAGAGCAAGAGGGTTCCTATTTCTCCACATTCTCGTGAGCATCTGTTGTTTCCTGAATTGTTAATTTTAGCCACTCTGGTGTCAAGTGGTATCTCGATGTGGTTTTGATTTGTATTTCCCCGATGATGAGTGACATTGAGCATCTTTTTTTTTTTTAATTTTTTTACATTTGTTTATTTTTGAGAGACAGAGTGAGAGCACAAGCTGGGGAGGGGCAGAGAGAGAAGGAGACACAGAAAGAATCTGAAGCAGGCTCCCGGCTCTGAGCAAGTGTTCAGCACAGAGCCCGATGTGGGGCTTGAACCCACGAGCCGTGAGATCACAACCTGGGCCAAAGTCAGATGCTCAACAAACTGTGCCCCTGTTGAGCATCTTTTCATGTGTCTGTTGGCCATCTGGATATCTTCTTTGGAAAAGTGTCTATTCATGTCTTCTGCCTATTTCTTCACTGGATTGTTTTTTGGGTGCTGAGTTTGATAAGTTCTTTATAGATTTTGGATACTAACCCTTTATCCGATATGTCATTTACAAATATCTTTTCCCATTCCTTCGGTTGCCTTTTAGTTTTGTTGATTGTTTCCTTTGTAGTGCAGAAGGGTTTTTCTTGATGAGGTCCCAATAGTTCATTTTTACTTTTATTTCCCTTGCCTTTGGAGACGTGTCAAGAAAGAAATTGATGTGGCTAAGGTCAAAAAGGTTGTTGCCTGTTTTCTCCTCTAGGGTTTTGATGGTTTCCTGTGTCACATTTAGGTCTTTCATCCATTTTGGGTTTATTTTTGTGTATGGTGTAAGTAAGTGGTCCAGTTTCAATTCTTCTGCATGTTGCTGTCCAGTTCTCCCAGCACCATTTGCTAAAGAGACTGTCTTTTATCCATTGGATACCCTTTCCTTTTGTCAAAGGTCAGTCGGCCATACATCTGTGGGTCCAATTCTGGGTTCTCTATTCTATTCCATTGGTCCATGTGTCTGTTTTTGTGCCAATATCATATTGTCTCAATGATTACAGCTTTGTAGTAGAGGCTAAAGTCTGGGATTGCAGCATGATAATTTAATTCAAGTTTCCTAAAAACACATTTATTTTCCCTACCCTAACTGACTCTCCATTTTACTCTTAGAGAGTGTCAGTGAAAATTGGGAGTAGGCATTGTCTGGGAATATTATATCAATGTAATAAGTCTATACAATTTTCAGTAAGACACAGGTGGAAAAATGATAGCTGTTGCCCTTAGGTAAGCATGGATTTTTAAAAAGTAAGTGTTTTAAGATCATTGTAGATTCACATGTAGTTCTAGGAAATAATAGAAAGATATCTTATGTACACTTTCCCCAGTTTCTTCAAATGGTAAAATCTTATGAAAATGTAGCACATTAAGATCAAGTACAGTGAAGATATGAAACATTCTATCACCACAAGGATTCCCCATGTGGCCCTTTCATACCTATACCCTCCCTCCCTCTAACCCCCACCCCCATCTCCTCTTAACCCCTGGCTACCACTAATATGTTTTCCATCTCTATAATTCTGTCACTTAGAAATTATTATATAAATCAAACCACACAGTATGTGACTTTTGACATTGGCTTTTTTTTTTCATTCAGTATAATGCCCTTAAGAACCATCCAAATTGTCACAAAAATCAATAGTCTAGTTCTTTTTATTGCTGAATAGTATACCATGATAGAGAGGAACTACACTTTGTTTAAGCATTTACCTGCTGAAGGACATCTGGCCTGTTTCTAGTATGCAGGTATTAAGAATAAAGTTGCAGAACACCTGGGTGGCTCAGTTGGTTAAGCGTCTTTTGATTTCAGCTTGGGTCATGATTTCACCGCTCACGGGTTTGATCCCTGCATCAGGCTCTATGATGACAATATGGAACCCACTTGGGATTCTCTCTCTCTCTCTCTCTCTCTCTCTCTCTCTCTCTCTCTGCCCCTCTCCTGCTCATGCTCTCCCTCTCTCTCTTGCTCTCAAAAATAAATAAACAAATAAACTTAAAAAAGAAGGAATAAAGTTGCTTCCTGGATGTTCAGTCAATCTTACTTCCTTGGGATAAATTTAGTCACGATGTACAATTCTTTTTATGTTTTTGGATTCAATTTGCTAATATTTTGTTGACAATTTTTGCATCAATGTTCACAAGAGGTATTGCTGGTTTGCAGTTTCTTTTTTTTTGTGATGCCTTTGTCTGACTTTGGTGTTAGGACAGTGCTAGCCCCATAGACAGCATTGGGAGGTATTCTTTCTAATGTTATCCTCTGAAGGACTGTAGAAAAATGGTATAAATCTTAAAATAGTTGGTAGAACTTGCCAGTGAACCCATATGGGCCTGAGTTGTTGTGGAAGTTTGTTTGTTTGTTTGTTTATTTATTCATTCATTCATTCATTCATTCAATTTCTTTCATAGATATAAGCCTATTCAGATCACCTATTTCTTCTTGTGTGAGTTTTGGCAAATTGTGTCTTTCAAGTAATTGGTCCATTTCACATAAATTATCACTAGGCACGGAGTTGTTCATGGTATTTCTTTCTTATCCTTTCCATGGGATGGGATCTGTAGTGATATCTCCTCTTTCATTTCTGGTATTAGTAATTTGTATCCTCTTTTTTTTTTCTTAGCCTGGTATAGCCTTATCACTTTTTTTTTTTTTTTTAGCCTTATCACTTTTGTTAAACTTTTCCAAACACCAGCTTTTTGGTTTTACTGATATTCTCTATTCATTTCCTGTTTTGAATTTCACTGATTTCTGCTCTAATTCTTATTACTTTTTTTTCCTTCTGCTTACTTGGATTTAATTTGCTCTTCCTTTTCTAGTTTCCTAAGGTGAAAACTTAGATTACTGATTTTAGTTCTTTTTTATTTTCTAATATATGCATTCAGTGGTATAAATTTCCCTCTAAGCACTGCTTCCACTGCAGCCCACAAACTTTGATAACTTGTGTGCTCATTTTCATTAGTTGAAAATATTCTTACATTTCTCTCTGAGATTTCTTCTTTGACTCATGTATTATTCAGAAGTGTGTTTTAATCAAATATTTTATGGTTTTCCAGTCTTTTTTCTGTTGTTGACTTCTCGTTTAATTATGTTGTGGTCTGACAGCATAATTGTCTGGTTTCTATTCTTTTAAATTAGGTAAGTTTTATTTTATGGCCCAGAATGTGGTCTATCGTGTTGACTATTCTATACGAGCTTGATAAGAGTGTATATTATGCTACTGCTGGATAAAGTAGTCTCCAGATGTCAATTTCCAGTTAATGATGGTGTTGAACATAGTTCAACTATGTTCTTACTAATTTTCTGCTGGGTGTTGAAGTCTCTAATTATAATTGTGGTTTTGTCTATTTCTCCTTTTACTTCTACCGGGTTTGCTTCCCATGTTTTACAGCTCTGTTGTTTGGTAGAGACACATTTGGGATTGCTACATCTTCTTGGTAGACTGATCCTTTACATAACCCCTCTGTCTCTGGTAAGTTACTTTGCCCTGAAGTCTACTTTATCTGATATCTATATCTGATATATTAACACTATCACTCCTGATTTCCTTTGATTTAAAAAAATTTTTTTTCTTTAACATTTATTTATTATTGAGAGACAGAAAGACACAGAGCATGAGCAGGGGAGGGGTAAAGAGAGAGGAAGACACAGAATCTGAAGTAGGCTCCAGGCTCTGAGCTGTCAGCACAGAGCCTGACACGGGGCTCGAACTGATGAACAATGAGATCATGACCTGAGCTGAAGTCGGTTGCTTAACCAACTGAGCCACCCAGGCGCCTGATTTCCTTCAACTGATGCTTGCGTGTTGTATCTTTTCGCATCCTTTTCCTTTCAATCTGCCTATATCATTATACTATATTTGAAGTGAGTTTCTTATATATGATACAGTTGGGCCACACTGTTTAACCTACTCCATAAAATTCTGTCTTATAATTTGTATATTTAACCTACTTACATTTAATGTAATTACTGATATATTGGGGCTTAAGTCTGCCATTTGTTTTTTGTTTTTTCTGTTTGTTTGTTTTCTTTTTCCTGTCTTTTTGTGGGTTACTTCAACACTTTCTAGAATTCCACTTTGATTTGTCTAGTTTTAAGGGTATCTCTTTGATATCTTTGTGGCTGCTCTAAGTATACCATATATATGTAACTTATAGTCCTCAGGTGTCCTCATTTTACCACCTTGAGTGACATATACAAAACTTTCTCCTATATCCCTTTACCATCCCTGTTTAAAAATTTTCTCTACATTAATTTAAAATCACATCACTGTTACAATTTTGCTTCATTCATCAAACATAACTTTCAAAATTCAAAAGCAGAAAGTCTATAGTATTTATTCACATTTATGCTTTACCACGTTCTTTCTTCATTCTTAAGGTTCCACGGTTCATTCTTTTAAATTTTTTTTAATGTTTATTTATGCTTGAGAGAGAGACAGAGACAGAGTATGAGTGGGGAGGGTCAGACAGAATTTGAAGCAGGTTCCAGGCTCTGAGCTGTCAACACAGAGCCTGACATGGGGCTCGAACTCACAAACTGTGAGATCATAACCAGAACTGAAGTCAGACACTTAACCGACTGAACCACCCAGGTGCCTCATGGTTCATTCTTTTATAATTTCCCTTCTGTTTAGAGAACTTCTCTTACCCATGGGGGAAGAGTGGGGGGAGTGAGGTGTTAAGATCTGCTGATCACAAATTCCCTTAGTTTCTCTTCATGAGAATTTACTGCATCCCTTCTATTCCTGAAGGATATTTTCAGAGAATATAAAATACCAAGTGACAATTATTCCTTCTAAATTTGAAAATATTACGCCAATACCCTTTTGGCCTCCATAGTTTCTGATGAAAACTCTGCTGTCATCCAAATTCTCTCCTATAAAGGTAAGGTGTCAGTTTTCCCCTCTCTGGCTGCTTTCAAGGTTTTTTTTTTTTTAGGTCTTTAGTTCTCAGAAGTTTAATCATTATGCATCTTGGACTGAATTTCTTTGGGTTTATTCTGTTTGTGGCTTGTGCAGCTTCTTGAATCTGTATGTTTAGGTTTCCTGCAAACTGGGGAAATTTTCAGCCATTATTTCCTCTAGTATTTTTCTACCCTACCCCCTATCCCTCTCCTTTCAGAATTCAAATGACACAAATGTTAGCTCTTTTGTTATAGTTCCACAAGTCCCTGAGGCTTTGTTTTTCCCCCAGTCTATTTTATCTCTGTTGTTCACACTGGGTAATTTTTACTATTTTACATTCCAGTTCACTGATTCCTTCCTCAGTCCCCTTCAGTTGAAACCACCCACTATTGAGTTCTCCATTGAGATTTTTATTTTGGTTATTATATTTTTCAGCTGCAGAACTTCCATTTGAATCTTCTTTATATCTTATTTCTTTGCTGTGGCTTTCTACTTCCTCATTTGTTTCAAGCATCTTCACAATAGCTCACTGAAGCATTTTTATTATGACTGCTTTAAAATCTCTGTCAGATAATTCTAACATTTCTGTCATCTTGGTGCTAAAATCTATTTATTGTCCTTTTTCCTTCACTTTGAGATTTTCCTGGTTCTTGCTAGGATAAATTATTTCCTAATAAAACATGAATATTTTCATACTATGTTATGAAACTGGCTTTCTCTGAAATCTCTTTAGCAAAGGAGTGCCCTCATTACTGCCAAATAGAGGTGGAAGTATATGTTCCCCATTGGCCTCTGTTGACACCCAAGATGGGGATTCTTCACTAATGGTGAGCCAGGATGAGAGTTCTAGTTCCCCACATTGTCTCTACTAACACTGTGATAATTGGGAGAGGGGGCAGTAATTACCAGCTGGTGAATATGAAAGTCTTGATTCCTTGACATTCACTGACCCCACCATGACAGAGGTGTTGGGGTGCCTGGGTCCAGCCTGGTGAGTCTAGTCTCCCCCTTGGACTCTGCTGGCATGAGTAGTGGTGTGGCCACAGTTTTTTCTGGGTGTTTGATTAGAGTACAGCATATGCTGTCTAGATGTTTTATATCGTGTTAAACTGTCTCTCTCCTGGTCTTTTGGCCACAGAGAGCAGCCCTTTGTTGTGGCTTTTTGATCTGATCTGTTGGCATTTCCAGACTGCCAGATTCTTCAGCTCCAAGTCTGGAGTATATAAGTTAAAACCCAGAGAATTTAGTATGCTGCTGGGAACTGATGAACAGATTTAGCAAGCTACCAAAACACATAAACCTTACTTAGATGCCAATTCAGAATACCTATAAAATAAAATGGATATCTGAAATAAATGGAAAGTTTAACTGAGTAGTTGATGATACCAAGGAATTGTTAGTAATATTTTTCAGGTGCGATAATGATGTTGTAGTGACATTTAAAAAGTTTTATTAGAAAAGTCCTTATCTTTTAAGGATACATATTAAAATCTTTATGATATGCCATAGGAAAGAGAAGAATGAAAAAAGATTGGCCCTCAAAGATTTACCATCAGTCAATAATTAGTGAAGCTGAGTGGTAGCACATGGGGATACATTAATCCCTCCAGTTTTGTAAATGTCTGAAATTCTCCATAATAAAAAATTTAAAAGTACAGATTTCATGACATTTTCCCCCAAGAAGTACAGGAAGAGGGTGAGCAATCTGCAGTTAGTATGATCCCCCCACGCTGTTGGTCTGTGGCCCATGTATTGAGACTGAGAGTCACGAATCTCCCCTACAATGTTCCAAATAAAGCAGCCCCTGGTTCAACACTGCCATGACCGATATGTCTCTACCTCCAAAGAGATCTCAATAAACATTTGACTGATCCCCACATCTTAAATAAATAACAATAAGTCTCTAACAGGTGACAAATGATCGTTTCCTCCTTTAAATTTCTAAAAGACTTTTTAAAACTTCTCCTACGATACCTGTATACACATATGAGATGCAATACAAAGTAGATAAATGTAATCCCTCACTATATTATAATATGCTCCACAGCATACATAAATGAATGCACACTGAATTGGAACTATCTTCCCAAATTTATAAATAATACTTTAGTATATACAAGCATAGATAGCCAAGAGTTCAAACTTAACATAGGAGTCACTTGTGTGTTGCACACAAGTATCCACACACTAAATTTAAGTAAATAACTTAATCTTATCCAATATGTTCTCTAGGAGGCCAAGAAAGAAAAGACTAACAAGAGGTTGAAGCAGCCAGGGAAACCATCTTCAAGTTTAAGCTGGGCCTTGAGCACAAGATTTGGAACTCTCTGCCTCACAAAAAAGGAAAAACCAAGTTCAGAAAGAAGGACTGTTGTATGTCTGGCAATAAGATGATGTAAAGAAAGAGTAGTGGGGAATAAAACTGGATAGGCTGGCTGGCACGCGAAGATAAGAGAAAGATTTGAAACACAGGCAAAGAAGTAGAGAGCTCTGACCTACTGAATACTGAAGCAAATGGAGGAGACACAGGTGAACCCCGGCTCTGTCATGAATGTGGAACTTGGTGAGTTCTTCATCTCTTGAGTTTAGATCACTCATCTGTAAAAGTGGGCATAAAAAAACTCTACCTCACAATGTGACTGTGAAGGTAAAATTTGTTACATAAATGTTCAACATCTTTAAAGTACTTTTTGTCGAAGTAGGTAATTAATAAAAGGTGGTTATCACTAAGAAAGCTTTCAAAAGCTTTGTCAGTGGACTGACAATGAAACAAAATTATCTAAATAAACATGGATGACTAAACATCGTTTGAATTTCTTCCTAATGTTTCATGGGTGCTGGGTCTCCACCACTAGTATACACTACACTGAAGAGTTAAGTTAAACCAAATGTGAAAGCTATGTTGTTTTACTCAAAGTGTGATGGGTTTATTCAACGGTGTCACAGGCACTAAGCAGAACCAGCACTGAATTTTCCATTCACTAACAAATGAAGAAATAAAAGGAGAAATAAAGTTAATTTAAATCTAGTTTGTTTTTCTTTGGACATTTAACAAATTTTGATTAAGACATTCCTTTAGATTCAGAGATCACAATTTGGCAGAAAAAGTTAGACATATACACAAACAAGTATAACACAAAACAGAAGCTGATAACTACCAAAAAAAGTCTAAATGCTTTCAGAGAACAAACACAAGCTCTGAGTCCCTAATTCCCCAAGCACACAACAAGGGCTCAATAAATGTTCCAGAAATTCATTATTTCATGAGAGAAGTGGCAATTTTGTCCCAAGTGCCAAAAAGACACAGGAGAATACGTTTTCTGGCCCAAAAGAATAGTATGAACAAAGACACAGGGACGGGAAACACTAGATGTTTTCAAAAAATGGCAAGTAGGTGAGAGTTTAGTGAAACACAGACTAAGGGAACAGTGTGTGACAAGGCTATAAAGACAGGCTGGGGCCAGACCACAAAGAGCCTTAAACTTTAGGCTCGAGAGTTTGGACTTTGTGATAGGCAATAAAAAGCCTTCTCAATATTCTGAAAAGTGGAGTAATATGACCAAAGTGGTGCTTCAGGAAAATCTGGAGCCAACATGAATGACAGAATAGTCAAACTGGAAGACACTCTAGAGTTGAGACCATGTCTTATTTGCCTTTCAATCCCCACAGCTGTATGTGCACTGTACCTTATATATTAAAAAATCTGTGGAATCTACTGAATTGAGAAGAAGGAACAACCAGCTGTGGCAGAGGCAGCAACTGCATCCCCTCTCTTCCATATTATATTAGTAAGGCAGATTCCATACGGAATAGCAATGCGTCCAGCTTTAAAACAAAAAAACACACAAAAACAAAACCAACAACTACTACACTTACCAATGAGAAATAATTTACAATCTGTTTAAGCAGCTGGTATATGTCACTTAACTGATATATCAGTAAAGAAGCCTATCGATAGGAAGGAAACTCTCAGACTATGCCATGTGAGGGCAGTGGACATGTGTGGGTAAAAAGACCTAAGGCTCTGGGAATGAACAAATGCAATCACCATCATGTGTGCCTACGAATCCCATGCCCCAAAAAACGCACTTCACAAAAGGAATCCACCTGAAAAAAAGAGTGACATCCAGGACCTCTGTGACAGAACAATTCTAAGGCAACATTTAATAATTCATTTGGACATTTCCAGAACCACTATGTTAATGGGGCTCAGATAGATAAAAGGCTCAGCCTTCAAGGCATTTACAATATAGATAGGAAGATAAAATATATATGTAACAAACTATTAACAGTGCAATTTGAATGCAGTAATAGAACAAACTAAGGTAGCACAGCAGAGAGGACTCCACACTATCTTCAAAGTTTGGGGTCTAGTCCTAAGCACTAGAGCCACTCATTCTGTGGCCTTGAACAGAGATAAATAAAATTACCTCTGTATCCAACTCCTGACCTATAAAATAAAGGAACAGTTTAGTGGACTACTATAGTAGGCCCACAAAAGCATTGAATACATCAGTTTAGTAGATTCTTTTTCCCACATGAAAACATTTTTTAAATGCTAGGCAAATTTCTTAGATCTTCATGTTACTGTAATTGTGTTTTCAGTATATGCTAACAGAAAGCATACACTACAAAAATGCTACCACAAATCTCATAACACTTTTAAAAGAATCTGTACTTTATCAACATTTAAATGGCAAACAGGAACACACAAAATTATGTGTTCCACCTCAAATGTTTAATATGCATATATATTTTATTTTGCATTCTCTAAGTCTTCCCCAGCCTTGATATTGTTTTCTTACACTCACTTGAAAGGTAATCAGGATGAGGGTGGAAAAGTTAGTAAGAAAGGAATGAGAAAGAAATATGGATAAAAAAAAAATTCTAAGGTAGGAACTCAGCAAGAATGTGGGTACAGGAAGTAAAGGAAAGGAAGAAATCACAAAGGACTGAATCAATGCCATTAACAGACAGTGAGGTCAGAAGTTGTAAGCTTGGAAAAAACAACCAGGATGATAGGAAAAAATCAACATCAACAACTACAGTTACTATTAACTGAACACCTACTATGTTCCTGGCATGAAGTCAGACTCATTAAAAAATTTTACGTGCACAAGGTTAAAAAAAATCAAAACAGGGTGCCTAGGTAGCTCAGTCAGTTGAACGTCTGACTTCAGCTCAGGTTCATGGTTTGTGAGTTTAAGTCCCATATCAGGCTCCGCTGTCAGCACAGAACCCACTTCATACCCTCTGTCTCCCTCTCTCTGACCCATTCCTGCTTGTGCTATCAAAGAAATAAAAAGTAAATATTAAAAAAGATTTTTAAAAAAAATCAAAACTGTACGAAAAGGCACATAGTAAAAAAATTCCCCTCTCATGATAGATTCCTAAATTCCTTAGATTCATAGACTGCCTCTCCAGGGGCAACAATTACTAACAACTACATTTGTATCTTTCAGAAATCTTTATATTTGCCATTATATTTAATGCTCACAATGATTCTCTGAGATAGATATTACTTCATAAATTAAGGAAATAAGCCTTAAAGAGCTTAACCAGGTAAGGCCACAGAGCCATGAAGGGACAGAAGTGGGACTGGAACATGGGTCCAACCATCCATGCACACACCCACTCTACCCTCAGGTATCTCCTATGGAAGCACTGGCACAGATGTTCAAAGGGCTTGTAATAACAAAAATCTGGAACTGAAATGTCTATCAAGGGCTGGTTATATAAGTCACATCACATGCATACTTTGAACTACTATACACAGCCAATCTAAAGTTGAAAACTTACAGTAGATCTAGATATGCCACACAGGAAAACCTGTAAGACAGCTTATTAAGTTAGAAAAAACAACTGCCAGGAAGGGGGTGTCATAGACTCTGGGTCTGGAGTTCTTTCTTGTCCAGCAAGAAAGTGGGATGCAGGATTAAAAATGCGAGAGATGCTAACATCCAGAAGACAAGAGCCCCATGTAAGGGTCCTTGCTCCGTTTTTATTGGGATCAGAAGGCTTACAAATGTGGTGATGGGTGTGCACAAAGAGACCATGAATCTGTGAACATTAACTCAAGGGCATGAGGGAAAGGGGGTTTTGAAGATATGCGGGATTAGGGGTTTGGGTCAATACAAAACAAAATCCTGGTGCCAGGCAGAAGGTTGTTTACAGCAGACATAAGGCCCCACCTCTGTTTACCTAAACTGGCCTAGGGGACAAGAAAGACAAAGCATGCTATATCAGGGTCAATAAGGCATCTTTCTTTTGCTAATTAGCTCCCCTCTGGGCAACTTCACTCTGCTGAGGTCCATTGCCCTATTTACCTGTTTACCTAATTTGGTCCTTCCTTCTTGAGAAAGCAGCTTTCAGCTATTACTAAATTGGGGGGCATTTCCACCCTGAATACCTAATCTTGTTTACCTCATCTTGGATGTTTTTATCCTGAGGTTCCCTATTCCTATACCTTTGTCCTATACTGAGAGCCTCTGCCCCACTTTACCTATTCTGGGGGACTTTGCCCCGTTTACCTAATCTTATTTACCCAAACTTGGGTGTGTATATCCTATGGCTTTCTATTTTTTTATGCCTTCCTAACCCATGGGTGCAAGCTCAGGGAATTCCTAAGCTTATTCCCCACAATGGGGCAATACTGTTTAATGGGCCTAGAGTTTCAGTTTGGGATAATGAGAAAGTTCTGGAGATGGACAGTGGTGATGGTCGTACCCCAATGTGAATGTACTTAATGCCATTGAATGTACACTGAAAAATGATTAAGATGGTACATTTTGTTACATGTATTCTACTAAAATTTAAAAAATATCTTTAAAAAAAGCAATTGCAAAACAGTACAACTATGATTGCATTTTTATACACAGAGAATGTGTGTGTGTATATACACATTTTTTGCAAACAGTTTTTATCTGTTTTTATCACTTTATCATACATGACCCTCAGACATCCTGGTAAGACCCCAGACTTCAGGTGTCTCCTACCCCCAACATATCTGTCAGCATTCGAACTCAATTGCTAGCACCCTTTTACCTACCCTACACAGAACACACTATTCGGAGCCTGACTTATCTGTAACTTCCCGCCCCTTATGTTAAATGTCCTTGTGGACTCATCAAACTCCAAAACAGGCTCCAACATGAAGGAAAAAAAAAAAAAAAGAAATATGCAGGAAAATGCTTCCACCTCTCCCCCCTGTGAACTCCAGTGTAGAAATGTCTGATGAGATCAAATAAAAGAGATGAGCTGATATCAGTATGAGGGGAGATAAAACCACTGTGGGGTAGAATGCACAGCGTGTAGCAGCAGGTGAAGCAGCCTTTGCTTCTCAAGTATCTTAAAATTGAAGTTTTTGGAAGACAACATGGCAACAGTCCAGCATGTAATGTAGATAATACTCCTGTGGGTGGGAAACCACAGCTTAAAGCGTAATTACAAGAAATGTAAATCGACAAATGGCCTGAGATGTTTTGTCTTCTATTTAAGTGCAACCTTAACTAAGAACATGACCTACACTGGGGTTTATTTAAATGATTATCTGAAGAACAAACACAACACTATTAAAAATAGAGACTCTCAGAGCAAAGCTCTGCTCTCCCATTATAGATCTGCTATAGCTATTGAAGTTTCTCTGACCCAGTGGAGGGGCAGAAAGGCCCTCTCTAGGAAGATAGGAAAGCTCAAGTGCTATATCCACGTTGGGCAAGAGAAAGAGCTTTCCAGAAGACGGTTCAAGGGACTACCAAAAAGGAAAGGGATGGCAATGATAATACGTGGAATCTAAAAAACAAAAATGAACAAACAATATAAAACACAAACAGCCTCAGAGAACAAACTGGTGGTCACGGGGTGGGGGGGATGTGGCAGGGGATGGGGGCAAGGGCAAAACAGGTGAAGGGCATTTACAGATTTCCAGTTCTAAAATAAATTAAGTCAAGGTGATAAAAATCACAACATAGGGAATACAGCCAATAATTCTGTAACAACACTGTATGGTGACATGATAACTGCATTTACCGTGGTGAGCAATTTGTAACGTAAGCACTTTGTAACGTATGGAATTGTCCAATAACTATGTTGTACACCTGAAACTAATATAACATTGCAGATCAATGATAAAACTTAAAAAAAATCAAGACAGCATTCCTGTTGGATTGTTTTCTCTAAGCTCATACGGCACAGAACAACCAGAATTGAAGGTATCTTTTCACCACCTAATTTTCATTAGTTTTCTTAAAAGTGAAGAGCCCAATTTCCTCACCAATACAAACAAACAGGCATACAGCACTGAAGTTTTAGGAAGACCCTCGCTGCCATGACATTCTCCCTTTTCATAACAACACTAGTCATCCTGTCCTGAAAATCCTTAAGGGCAGAAAACTGCTTTTTCCATAGTGGTTCTTCAAGTCTTAGCTAGTAAGTCCCACTAAAAACTTCCAAAACCAGAACACACACACTACAACAAGCCTTTAATATATATTTTAAGAGAAATCTTTCTATATATTCTTTTAAAAATATCTGCACTTCCCTCATCACTTAGGATTATGTCATTAACAGTGGTTCTCAAAATGTAATCTCAAAACCCTGGAGGAGGTGGTGGCTGGGTGGGGAGTGGGGGGGAGGTAATCTCCAAGACCTTTACAAGAGGTCTGGGAGATCAAAACCCTCTTAATAATGGTGCCAAGAAGTTCCAAAAAAAGTTGCTGTAGCCATTTGCACTGTACTGACACTTTCACTGACAATGCAAAAGCAAAAGTGGGTATAAGTGGGTATAAAAGCTGGTCGCTTAGTGGTGCAACTGAATTCCAGCCACTTTGAAATAATCCATCAATTTCTTAGAAAGTGAAAACTGAAATTACCATACAATCCAGCAACTACACTCTTGGACATTTATCCCAGAGAAAGGAAAACTTGTTATCTACATAAAAACCAGTTCATAGTATCTTTATTAACAGTCCACACCTGGAAATAGCCCAAAGATCCTTCAACTGGAGAACAGACTGTCCCATACCCATACCATGGAGTACTACTCAGCCACAACAAAGAACTACAGCTTGGAGGCATGTCCAGGGAATTAAGCTGGATTTTATAAAAGGCAATCCCAAAAGGTTATATATGTCTGATTTGCTTCTATAAAATTTTTGAAATGACAACATTTTAGAAACGCTAAACAGATGAGTGGTTTCCAGGCTTTAAGAAAGAGGAAGAAACATGGAGGTGGGTGTGGGTATAACATGGCAACACGTGGGATCCTTGTGGTCCTGGAACTCACTGTTCTAGTTCTTGACTGTGGTGATAGACACATGCACCACCACCTGTGATAAAATTACACAGAACTAAATACACACACACCCACCACCACCCCCCCACACACACACATGACTAGGAAATCTGAATAAAACTGATGGATTGTATTACCATCAATATCATGATTGTGATACTGTACTACGATTTTGCAAAATATCATTGGGGGAAACTGGGTAAAGGATACACTGGATCTCTCTGAATTATTTTTTATAACTGTATGTGAAACTATAAAAACTTCAATTAAAGAGGGGCACCTGGGTGGCTCTGTGGGCTAAGCGTCTGACTCTTGATTTTGGCTCAGGTCATGATCTCCCAGTTTTGTGGTTTCGAGCCCCACTCAGGTCATGATCTCGCAGTTTGTGAGATGGAGCCCCACATGGAGCTCTGCACGACAGCATGGAGCCTGCTTGGGATTCTTTCTCTCTCTCTCTCTCTCTCTCTCTCTCTCTGTCTCTGCTCCTCCTCAACTTGCACACATGCACACACACCCTCTTTCTCTCACAATAAATAAATAAACTTAAAAATTGTTCAATTAAAGAATGCATACCTATGTTCATAGCATCATTATTCACAATAGGTAAAACATACAGCAATCCAAGTAACCATCAAAAGATGAACAGATAAAGAAAACAAATGAATGGTACTTATAAACAACAGAATATTATTCAGCTCTAAAAAGCAAGGAAATTCTGACATGCTACAACATGGATGAACCTTGAGCATATTATGCCAAGTGAATGAAATAAGCCAATCACAGAAAGACAAACACTGTATATAATTGATTCCACATATATGAGGTACCTGGAATCATCAAAATCAGAGACAAAAATCAGAATAGGAGTTACCAGGGGTTGATAGGGAGGGAGGAAAAGAAAGGTGTTGTTTAATGGGTACAGAGTTTCAGTTTTGTAAAATGAAAAGAATTCCAGAGATGCATGGGTGGTGGTGATGGTCATCCAACAACATGAATGTACTTAATACCAAAAAAAAAAAAAAAGTATTGCTAATAGCAAATTCAAGATGGGAAGGGGATGGGATCAAGGAGGGATGCTAGATCAGGAAGGTGTTCAAGGGCCTTAAAAGGAAACAGTTTATGTTCTTTATACTGTGTATCCACTGTATCATTATTCTTTATATCTTACATATCTTTTAAATTTTGTATCGACTTGATATTCAGTTAATTTTTCAAAAAACGAAAAAATGTCCTTGATGAAGTGGTACAAATTATTAATGTTATTAAATCTTGACTTTCTTGTTACTTGTGATGAAAAGGGAGGTATGCATACAGCAGTTCTGCTGCATACCAAAGTAAGGTGGTTGTCTCCAGGAAAAGCACATGTGTCCCTGAGTGATGAGGTGAATTAAATGTTCTTCAGGATATACCATTTTTACTGGAAATAATAAGTGATAAACTATGGTTTTTAGACTGGTACTTGGCAGACATTTCCTGAGGCTCAAAAAACTGAGCCTCTCACTTAGAGGAAAACAACTGACAGTAGTTTCCTGCCAATAATAAAAATCAAACTTTCAACTGAAAATTCCAAATGGTGGAAACTTGTTGCCACCACCTTGAGCTTGGCATGTTCTCATAGTTAAAGAGATTTGTAATTAAATCAGTGGTAAAATTAACAAATATTATCCCGTAGTATAGTATAATGAAATGTGTCAGCATTTGGAAGACGTGCCTAACTCTATGAACCAACATTTTCCAAATGACCAACATATGATGTTACAATGGGTAACAAGTCCATTCAAACTGCAAGACAGACCAATGAATTTTAACCTAACAGAGTGTGAAAAGCTCACTGGTAAGGCTTCAGATTCCACTTCCAAACAAATCTTTAAGAAACTACCATTTATCTAGTTTGGGGGTAGCAGCAAAAAAAAATCCACAAATTATCTGAAAGAGGTATCAAAACACTCCTCCCTTTTCCAACGACATATTTGTGTAAGACCAGATTTTCTTCACACAGTTCAACCAAAACACATCGCAATAGACTGAATTCAATGCATTTAGGAAACTCTAGTTGTCCTACTATGGCAGACATTTAAGAGATTTGCAAAATGTAAAAGACCACCACTCGTCGCACTGATTTTTTTGTTTAGGAAAATGATTATTTTCATAAAAATGTATTATGTCTGTTAACATATCATGAATTAACTGTTTCTCTAATGAATTAAACATTTTTAAATGCCTCAGATTTCACTTCTAATCCAGTAAATACCTACAGGAATAGCCATCACAAGCAAAAAGTTCTCTTATTTTTAAAATGCGTGCTAAGACCAAGACGTTTGAGAGTCGCTGGTCTATATACGTGCTCCAACAGCTGGGATATGAATTATTCAGTCAACAAGCATCTGCTGTGGGCTGCTGCGCTAAGCCCTCGAAGGGCTTAGGCGATATTGGACACGTCACCAATAACTAGTGGAACCTCTCATGAGCGGCCGCCAGCCCTGGTCTGAGCGCCCCAGGGGGCAGCGCGAAAGCGTGGCTGCGGGAGACCGGGGACGCGACCGCACTCCGCGCTGGGATCCGCGGCCACCGAGGGGCTCGGGCCGAGGCCGGAGCGCGGGGAGAGAGGCCGCCCGCCCCCGGCCGGCGCGCAGGCCCGCGGGAAGGCCGGGGAAGCGGTCCGCTGCCGACGTGGCGGGTGCCGAGCGCAGGGCGGCCCCGGCAGGACCCGACCCTTACCTGTTGGTCATTCCTGCCGCCACGCCCAGCATCTCTCCGCAGTCGGCCGTTGTCCCTCTGCACTTTGGCTGCCGGCGCAGCTCCGACCGCCGTCTCCTCCCTCGCGCTTCGGCCGGCTGCTGGCGGGCTGGCGGGCGGGCCGCAAGCAGGAAGGAGAGGCCAGCAAGGGGCGGGGAGGCCGCCGCCGCCTCCGGCCCGCAGCCGGCAAATGGCTGGGCGTGCCGCGCGGGGGCGCGCGCGGGACAGGGTCCAGGAGAGGTGGGCGCGGGGACCCGGCCCGCGGCGCGGCGAAACGCTGCCTCTTCCCCGCCCTAGCCCCGCCCCGCCGGCCCCGCCCCCCTTGGCCGGTCCTCGGCCAGGCTCCCCGCCTGGTTCCCCCGCCCACCCCGTCTGACTCCGCCTCCAACTCCTTCCCTTCCGGGGCCTCGTCCTGCCTCCGGCCAGTCCTCGGCCCCACCTCGCTAACTTTAGCACTGCCCACCCCACACTCTGGCGCCGATCCGCTCCCAGTACTGCCCCGGATGGCCCCGCCCCCAATACGCCCCCGCGTCTAGGCCCCGCCCAGTCCCCCCTCCCCCCTTCCCCCCCCCTCGCTCCATCCGGCGTCTCGGCACCGCCCAGTCCCGCCCTACCGTCACAGCCCCCGCTTCCAGCTCCGCCTCAGCTCCGCCTCAGCTCCGCCTCAGCTCCGCCCCTGCCCGATCTCTCCCGCCCAGTTCCGCCCCGAGGCACGCGCCCGAGACCAACCCTGGGTGGTGGAGAAAAAGGCCCTAGGGCCAGACGGCGGCTTCCCCAGAGCTCCAGGCTTACGCTGGACGTAGTGGGACTGTCTTCTGCTGCTCCTCTGGGGTGACGCTGTCACCCCGCAAGCGGAGGAACTGTTAGGTTTTCCTTCTTCGAGACACCTCTGGCTGGGCTGACGGACCGCGTGGCTCTGCCCGAAGACTTTGGGCCCAGAGTGTTGGAGTTCCACCCCATCTGGGTGAGGGGTCCCGAGGAGACTCCGTAAGAAGGTGAATGAAGTAAGCTCCCCAGACTCTCGGAGCGGTCCTTCTCTGCATTGGCCAGTACTGAAGCCCTGTTCACGAAGCCTGGCACGTTCTGGGGTGCCCTCTAGGATTTCACAGCGCTGACAAATGGTGAATTTGGGAAAGTTAATCTTTTTTTGAGATGGTCTTGTCTCTGCATTGTTTCTTCTCTTGCTGGTTCTCATCCTCTTTGCTTATTACCTCCACCAAAACCTGAACTCTACCGAGGATGTAATATAGGTTACACAGCACACATATACATGATCTCTTCAGGATATCAGGTCTTATAACCATGTGCCCCACCAGCCTGTATATGTGCGGAGTGGTCACTAGATGACTTTGATATTCTTATATCAAAATTCTAAACAGAGCAATGTGTTTTCACATGTAAAAAGGGGGAGCATATTAAAATATTAGAAGAAAACACAGGAGAAAAAAATTAAGGTTGCTCTGGAGAGATACTTTCCAAACAGGATACAAACCCCAGAAGTCCTAAAATTAAAGATGAATAAATGTGACCAAATAGGAATATTAAAATTTCTACATAGCAAACAAATATGAGAAATAGCAACCAAAAAAGGTCTAATTTCCTTATTACAAAAGGAGTCAGTAAGAAAAAGTTCAACCACTCAGAAAAATAGACAAGGTATATACACAGGTTTCCACAGAAAAAGAAATAGAAATGACTTTTAAAAGTACAAGAAGGTATCCAATGTCATAATTAAAATGTTAAAAAAAAATTTCACATGAAGGCAAAGATTAAAGTTTGACAATATGCTGTTCTGATGAGAATGTAGGGAGCACAGGTACTTTGATTTACTGATGATGGAAGAATAAATCTACACAATTTTTACTGAGGACAAGTTAGCAATATCTATCACAATGTAAAATTCAGCTCCACTTTGACCCAGAAAATCCACATTTTGGACTTTATCTTACAAATGTATTGTGTGCACATAAAAACTCTGTACAAGTTTTAAAGATACAAGGGGAACTAATTATAAACTAAATGATAAAATGACTGGGATTTTCTTTAAAATAAAAGGTGGGGGTGAGGGATATAGGTAAGAATGTCAGTGAAACAAAACTGGCCAGAAGTTGGTAATTGTTGCAACTGGGTCATTGGTACATGGAGTTCTTCATATTAGTTTGCCTACTTTAGTGTATATTTGAAATTCCATAATGAAAGGTTTTTTAAATGGAAACCAGAAGAATGTAAAAGAGTCATTGCAGTTTTGTTTTTAAGAGCAACTGAGACAGTTTATTAACCAGGATATTAATTTTAAAAATTATAGTTTCTATATATAATAATACTCAGCTCTTAAAATAAGAATGGCTAACAAGTACATGAAAAGATGCTCAACAGCACTAATCATTATGAAAATGCAAATCAAAACCATAATGAGATACCACCTCACCCCCATTAGGATGACTATTATCAACAAGTGTTGGCAAAGATGTAGAAAAATCGGAACTCTGTGTGTTATTGCTAGGAATGTAAAATGGTGCAGCCACTGTGGAAAACACTATGGCGGTTCATCAAAAAATTAAAAATTGAGTTATCCCATGATCCAGCAATCCCCCTTCGGTGTATATATGTTCAAGAGAACGTAAAGCAAGATCTTGGAGAGATATCTGTACATGCATGTTCATAGCATTATTCACAATAGTCAAAGGTGGAAACAACCCAGTGTTTCAAGGTTTCAATGTCCATTGAAAGATGAATGGATAAACAAAACAGGTGTATACACACTGAAATATTAGTCAACTATAAAAAGGAAGACAGTTCTGACATGATAGATAAACCTTGAAGACATGCTAAGGGAAATAACCAGACACAAAAAGACAAATACTGTATCAATCCACTTATATACGGTCTAATGTGGTCAAATTCATAGAAACAGAAAATAGAATAATGGTTGTCAGGGGCTGGGAAAGGAGAATGGGGTTGATTGATTAATGGGTACAGAATTTCAGTTTTGTAAAAAGAAAAAGTTCTAGAGGTTGGTCCCACAACAATGTGAATCTACTTAACACTACTGAACTGCACATTTTTAAATGGTTAAGCTGGTAAATTTTATGTTTTGTATATTTTACCACAATTTAAAAAATAAAAATAAGGCAGATATTATGCAGTAATAAAGAATGATTTCCAATGACACATTTTAAATAAGGAAATGACACAAGGGGGAAAAGTTTGTTAAAGTATGCTATCATCATATACACACATTCACCTGCTTGTATATGTAGAAATATCTGGAATGATAAGATATACAAGAAACATAACAGAAATTGAATCTGTAGAAGGACTAGGGACTAAGTGAGGGGCAACATGCACAAGATCTATATTTCCCTAATGGAGTATTATATATTCATTAAAAATTAATTATGAGACTGTAGCAATATGAGAAAATACACAATATGATTAATTGTATGGGATAAGTTAAAAAGTTTACATAGAGTGTGTGATTTACAAGTAGGTTAAAAATGCTTAGTAATTGTGTTTTGTTTGAAGAACAGTCAATGTGACGTTTTTCTACATTTCTGTTTTTTAGGAAATGATATGTATTGATTTTTAGAAAAAAATAAATATCAAAAAAATTTAAAGACCTTATTTGTCTTGATTTCTCATCTCCTGACAACTTTCATCTCCCACTTCTTTTTGAACAAGCACTTATTTTTTTGCATGTGTTTACCAAGTGCTCCCGTTTTTAAAGGTGAAGTAAAAGATTCATTACTGGATAAATTGCCTTAATTGTTGTTATGCTTATATTTCATAAAGCAGGTTTCTTTATACAATAGCTTGCTTCCAACATGCTGTAGTTTGTGATCAATTAATCATGCTGTCATTTCAGGATACTTGGCTAAAAACAGTGGCTTCTTCTTGGTTTCTTATTGGTGGTTTTAAAGTTGTAGTTCATTTTTGTCATAGCTATCCTGTCTGTGGAATGTGCTGTCTGGGGGAGACTGCTTTCGTGGTTGACCAATATCTGTCACAAAGCTGTAAAAAATGTTGTCTGTTGGTCTTGAATGCTAACTTGAATCTCTTATTGCTCATGTTCCTACAGAGTTTCCCAGAATGAAAACACAGATGTCCCCAAAACTGTTTTGCTCATTTTTGTTCTCACTCCCATTACCCAGCTTTTAAAAATGAAATTTGGCATTTGTAAGTTTGTGTATTATATGTAGGTGTATACATACACACACAAGCACACACACAAATCACATTACTGCAAGTATTTTGAAGGTTGTGTTCATAATAAACACTTATTTAATATGGTTTTTCTTTTTTTCCAACTTCATTAATCTCCAACAAATACTTATATAATAAGAGGCCAGGGAAAAGGGCATTTATTTGTCCCAAAATAGCAGATTAATAACTACCATGCTGCTTTCTGTCTCTATGAATTTGGTCACTCTACGTACCTCATATAAGTAGAATCATATAGTCTTTGCTTGCTTGCTTGCTTGCTTTTATTTTTTTAAAGCTGTTTAGTCTGACATGTTTTCTTTTTTTAAAAAATTTTTTTGAATGTTTATTTATTTTTGAGAGAGAGAGAGAGAGACAGAGCATGAGTGGGGGAGGGGCAGAGAAAGAGGGAGACACAGAATCTGAAGCAGGCTCCAGGCTCCAAGCTGTCAGCACGGAGCCTGATGCGGGGCTCAAATTCACCAGCCCTGAAATCATGACCTGAGCTGAAGTCAGACACTCAACTGACTGAGCAACCCAGGTGCCCCGCTTGCTTGCTTTTTTTAAATGTAGGTTCTACACTTGAACACATGATCCCAAGATCAAGAGTTGCATGCTCTGCTCACTGAGCCATCCAGGTGCCCCCAGTATCTGCCATTTTGTGACTGGCTCATTTCACTTAGCATAATAACATCCATAAGGTTCATCCATGTTGTGGCATGTGTTAGAATTTCTTTCCTTGTTAAAGCTAAATAATATTCTGTTATACAGCATATATCATAGTTTTAGAGCTGATTTTATACACACTGAAATACCAAAGTTACATATACACGTGGGTCTATTCTGAGCTCACAGTCCTAGTCTGTTAGTCACTTTGTCTATCTTTGTGGCCTCTCTTAATTTTTGTTATTTTGTATAATTGTTGGTATTTATTAGAGAAAGTCCCTGGTCCTTGATTTTCTTTTTGAGAAGTGCCCAGGCTATTGCCTTTTCCTCTCCAATGTACACAATGATTTTCTCCAGTGCCATAAAATTCCTATTGTATCTTGGTTGAAATTGCTTTGAATCTATAGATTATTTTGGAAAAAACTGTCATCTTTGTAATACTGAGTTTTGCTACTCATGAATTTGGTCTATTTACTTAAGTCTTTTAATATATATTTTAATAAGCTTTCTGACTTTCTAGGGGTGTTGCATTTCTTTTCTTATATTTATTCCTAGTACTTGGTATTCTCTGATTTACAATGGTGTCTTCTCTTTAATTACATTTTCCAGTTGCTTGATGATAGTACAATGAAAATAACAACTGACTTTTAAAATATATTAACCTTGGGATTGGGGGAAGATGGCAGCATAGGAGGATGCTGGGCTCACCGCATCCTGCTGATCACTTAGATTCTACCCACACCTGCCTAAATAACCCAGAAAACCGCCAGAAGACTAGCAGAATGGATTCTCCAGAGCCAAGCATAGACAAGAGGCCCACAGAAGAGGGTAGAAAGGGCAGAGAGGCGGTGTGCGCTACACGGACTGGCAGGAGAGAGCCAGGGCAGAGGGGCAACCCGCCGGCCAAGCAGAGCCCCCGAGTCTGGCTTGCAAAAGCGGAGGGGCAGGACGGAGTGTGTTCGGACGACAAGCGGGACATAACATCTGGAAGGTTATAAGCTAACAGCTTTGCTCGGAGAGTGGGAGGGCTGGAGGACAACAGGAGGGAGAATTGTTGAGCCCCAGATTAATGACAGAGCTCAGTTTGGCGGGGAACAAAGGCGCTCACCAGCACCATCTCCCTCGCCCATCACACAGCCAAAATCCCAAAGGGAACCACGTCCTGACAGGGAACTTGCTTGCATCGCGGGAACACCCAATGCTGTGCTTCTGTGGATCCATCCCTCTGGCGGGTCTGACTCCCTCTGTGTGCCACAGGGCCCCTCCCGAAGCGGATCACCAAAGCATAAGCAAGCTGAGCCTGCCCCTCGCACCCCTGTGCACCTTGTCTATCCACTGCAGCTAATATGCCAGATCCCCAGCTCCACAAGCCTGGCAGTGTGCAAGTAGCCCAGATGGGCCACACCACCCCACAGTGAATCCCACCCCTAGGAGAGGGGAAGAGAAGGTACACACCAGTCTGACAGTGGCCCCAGCAGTGGGCTAGGAGCAGACATCAGGTCTGACTGCGGCCCTGCCCACCAACACAAGTTATTCAAGACAGCACAGGGGAAGTGCCCTGCAGTTCCACAGCACTCCAGGAAGCATCCAAAATGACGAAACGGAAGAATTCCCCTCAAAAGAATCTCTAGGAAATAGCAACATCTAACGAACTGATCAAAAACGATTTAAACAATATAACAGAAAGTGAATTTAGAATAATAGTCATAAAATTAATTGCTGGGCGTGAAAACAGTATAGAGGACAACAGAGAATCTATTGCTACAGAGATCAAGGGACTAAGGAAGAGCCAGGAGGAGCTAAAAAATGCTATTAATGAGCTGCAAAATAAAATGGAGATGACCACAGCTCGGATTGAATAGGCAGAGGAGAGAATAGGTGAATTAGAAGATAAAATTATGGAAAAAGAAGAAGCTGAGAAAAAGAGAGATAAAAAAATCCAGGAGTATGAGGGGAAAATTAGAGAACTAAGTGATGCACTAAAGAGAAATAATCTACGTATAATTGGTATTCCAGAAGAGGAAGAGAGAGGGAAAGGTGCTGAAGGTGTACTTGAAGAAATCGTAGCTGAGAACTTCCCTGATCTGGGGAAGGAAAAAGATATTGAAATCCAAGAGGCACAGAGAACTCCCTTCAGACCTAACTTGAATCGATCTTCTGCACGACATATCATAGTGAAACTGGCAAAATACAAGGATAAAGAGAAAATTCTGAAAGCAGCTAAGGATAAACGTGCTCGAACATATAAAGGGAGACCAATAAGACTCGTTCCGGATCTCTCTACTGAAACTTGGCAGGCCAGAAAGGAATGGCAGGAGATCTTCAATATGATGAACAGAAAAAATATGCAGCCAAGAATCCTTTATCCAGCAAGTGTGTCATTTAGAATAGAAGGAGAGATAAAGGTCTTCCCAAACAAACAAAAACTGAAGGAATTTGTCACCACTAAACCAGCCCTACAAGAGATCCTAAGGGGGATCCTGTGAGACAAAGTACCAGGGACATCACTACAAGCATGAAACCTACAGACATCACAATGACTCTAAACCCATATCTTTCTATAATAACACTGAATGTAAATGGACTAAATGTGCCAACCAAAAGACATAGGGTATCAGAATGGATAAAAAATCAAGACCCATCTATTTGCTGTCTACAAGAGACTCATTTTAGATCTGAGGACACCTTCAGATTGAGAGTGAGGGGATGGAGAACTATTTATCATGCTACTGGAAGTCAAAAGAAAGCTGGAGTAGCCATTCTTATATCAGACAAACTAGACTTTAAATTAAAGGCTGTCACAAGAGATGAAGAAGATCACTATATAATAATTACAGGGTCTATCCATCAGGAAGAGCTAACAATTATAAATGTCTATGCGCCGAATATGGGAGCCCCCAGATATATAAAACAATTGCTCATAAACATAAGCAACCTTATTGATAAGAATGTGGTAATTGCAGGGGACTTTAATACCCCACTTACAACAATGGATAGATCATCTAGACACATGGTCAATAAAGACGAGGGCCCTGAATGATACATTGGATCAGATGGACATGACAGATATATTTAGAACTCTGCATCCCAAAGCAACAGAATATACTTTCTTCTCGAGTGCACATGGAACATTCTCCAAGATAGATCACATACTGGGTCACAAAACAGCCCTTCGTAAGTATACAAGAATTGAAATCACACCATACATACTTTCAGACCACAATGCTATGAAGCTTGAAATCAACCACAGGAAAAAGTCTGGAAAACCTCCAAAAGCATGGAGGTTAAGGAACACCCTACTAAAGAATGAATGGGTCAACCAGGCAATTAGAGAAGAAATTAAAAAATATATGGAAACAAACAAAAATGAAAATACAACAATCCAAACGCTTTGGGATGCAGCAAAGGCAGTCCTGAGAGGAAAATACACTGCAATCCAGCCTATCTCAAGAAACAAGAAAAATCCCAAATACAAAATCTAACAGCATATTAAAGGAAATAGAAGCAGAACAGCAAAGACAGCCTAAATCCAGCAGAAGAAGAGAAATAATAAAGATCAGAGCAGAAATAAACAATATAGAATCTAAAAAAACTGTAGAGCAGATCAACGAAACCAAGAGTTGGTTTTTTGAAAAAATAAACAAAATTGGTAAACCTCTAGCCAGGCTTCTCATAAAGAAAAGGGAGATGACCCAAATAGATAAAATCATGAATGAAAATGGAATTATTACAACCAATCCCTCAGAGATACAAGCAATTATCAGGGAATACTATGAAAAATTATATGCCAAAACACTGGACAACCTGGAAGAAATGGACAAATTCCTAAACACCCACACACTTCCAAAACTCAATCAGGAGGAAATAGAAAGCTTGAACAGACCCATAACCAGTGAAGAAATTGAATCAGTTATCAAAAATCTCCCAACAAATAAGAGTCCAGGACCAGGTGGCTTCCCAGGGGAGTTCTACCAGACGTTTAAAGCAGAGATGATACCTATCCTTCTCAAGCTGTTCCAAAAAATAGAAAGGGAAGGAAAACTTCCAGACTCATTCTATGAATCCAGCATTACTTTGATTCCTAAACCAGACAGAGACCCAGTAAAAAAAAAAGAGAACTACAGGCCAATATCCCAGATGAATATGGATGCAAAAATTCTCAATAAGATACTAGCAAATAGAAGTCAACAGCATATAAAAAGAATTATTCACCATGATCAAGTGGGATTCATTCCTGGGATGCAGGGCTGGTTCAACATTCACAAATCAATCAACGTGATACATCACATTAATAAAAGAAAAGATTAGAACCATATGATCCTGTCAATCGATGCAGAAAAAGCATCTGACAAAATTCAGCAACCTTTCTTAATAAAAACCCTCGAGAAAGTCGGGAGAGAAGGAACATACTCAAAGATCATAAAAGCCATTTATGAACAGCCCACAGCTAACATCATCCTCAATGGGGAAAAACTGAGAGCTTTTTCCCTGAGAACAGGAACACGACAGGAATGTCCATTCTCACTGCTGTTGTTTAACATAGCGTTGGAAGTTCTAGCATCAGCAATCAGACAAAAAAAGGAAATCAAAGGCATCAAAATTGGCAAAGATGAAGTTAAGCTTTCACTTTTTGCAGATGACATGATATTATACATGGAAAATCTGATAGACTCCACCAAAAGTCTGCTAGAGCTGACACATGAATTCAGCAAAGTCGCAGGATACAAAATCAATGTACAGAAATCAGTTGCATTCTTATACACTAATAATGAAGCAACAGAAAGACAAATAAAGAAACTGATCCCATTCACAATTGCACCAAGAAGCATAAAATACCTAGGAATAAATCTAACCAAAGATGTAAAAGATCTGTATGCTGAAAACTATAGAAGGCTTATGAAGGAAATTGAAGAAGATATAAAGAAATGGAAAAACATTCTGTGCTCATGGATTGGAAGAATAAATATTGTTCAAATGTCAATACTACCCAAAGCAATCTACACATTCAATGCAATCCCAATGAAAATTGCACCAGCATTCTTCTCGAAACTAGAACAAGCAATCCTAAAATTCATGTGGAACCACAAAAAGCCCCGAATAGCCAAAGTAATTCTGAAGAAGAAGACCAAAGCAGGAGGCATCACAATCCCAGACTTTAGCCTCTACTACAAAACTGTCATCATCAAGACAGCATGGTATTGGCACAAAAACAGACACATAGACCAAGGGAATAGAATAGAAACCCCAGAACTAGACCCACAAAAGTATGGCCAACTAATATTTGACAAAGCAGGAAAGACCATCCAATGGAAAAAAGACAGTCTCTGTAACAAATGGTGCTGGGAGAACTGGACAGTAACATGCAGAAGGTTGAAACTAGACCCCTTTCTCACACCATTCACAAAAATAAACTCAAAATGGATAAAGGTCTGAGTGTGAGACAGGAAACCATCAAAACTCTAGAGTGGAAAGCAGGAAAAGACCTCTCTGACCTCAGCTGTAGCAATTTATTTGACACATCCCCAAAGGCAAGGGAATTAAAAGCAAAAATGAACTATTGGGACCTCATGAAGATAAAAAGCTTCTGGGGGCACCTGGGTGGCTCAGTCGGTTAAGCGGCCGACTTCGGCTCAGGTCATGATCTCACGGTCCGTGAGTTCGAGCCCCGCGTCAGGCTCTGTGCTGACAGCTCGGAGCCTGGAGCCTGTTTCCGATTCTGTGTCTCCCTCTCTCTCTCTCTCTGACCCTCCCCCGTTCATGCTCTGTCTCTCTCTGTCTCAAAAATAAATAAACGTTAAAAAAATTAAAAAAAAAAAAAGATAAAAAGCTTCTGCACAGCAAAGGAAACAACCAACAAAACTAAAAGGCAACCAACGGAATGGGAAAAGATATTTGCAAATGACATATTGGACAAAGGGCTAGCATCCAAAATCTATAAAGAGCTCACCAAACTCCACACCTGAAAAACAAATAACCCTGTGAAGAAATGGGCAGAAAACATGAATAGACACTTCTCTAAAGAAGACATCCGGATGGCCAACAGGCACATGAAAAGATGCTCAATGTCACTCCTCATCCGGGAAATACAAATCAAAAACACATTCAGATATCATCTCACGCCAGTCAGAGTGGCCAAAATGAACAAATCAGGAGACTATAGATGCTGGAGAGGATGTGGAGAAACAGGAACCCTCTTGCACTGTTGGTGGGAATGCAAATTGGTGCAGCCGCTCTGGAAAGCAGTGTGGAGGTTCCTCAGAAAATTAAAAATAGACCTACCCTATGACCCAGCAATAGCACTGCTAGGAATTTATCCAAGGGATACAGGAGTACTGATGCATAGGGGCACTTGTACCCCAATGTTTATAGCAGCACTCTCAACAATAGCCAAATTATGGAAAGAGCCTAAATGTCCATCAACTGATGAATGGATTAAGAAATTGTGGTTTATATACACAATGGAGTACTAGGTAGCAATGAGAAAGAATGAAGTATGTCTCTTTGTAGCAACGTGGATGGAACTGGAGAGTGTGATGCTAAGTGAAATAAGCCATACAGAGAAAGACAGATACCATATGTTTTCACTCTTATGTGGATCCTTAGAAACTTAACAGAAACCCATGGGGGAGCGGAAGGAAAAAAAAAAAAGGTTAGAGTGGGAGAGAGCCAAAGCATAAGAGACTCTTAAAAACTGAGAACAAACTGAGGGTTGATGGGGGGGTGGGAGGGAGGGGAGGGTGGGTGATGGGTATTGAGGAGGGCATTTTTTGGGATGAGCACTGGGTGTTGCATGGAAACCAATTTGACAATAAATTTCATAAAAAGAAACACCTCATCACCAACCCCCCCCGAAAAAAAAAAAAAAAAAAAAATATATATATATATATATATATATATATATATATATATATATATTAATCTTTGGGCTCCTGGGTCACTCAGTTGGTTAAGCATCCAACTCTTGATTTCAGATGATTACCTCATACTCCATGAGATCAAGCCCTGTATCAGGGTCTGCACTCATAGTGAAGAGCCTGTTTGGGATTCTCTCTCTCTCTCTCTCTCTCTGCCCCTACCCCTGCTCACACACTTTCTCTTTCTCAAAAATAAATAAATAAGCATTAAAATATGTATATATATTAAACTTATGGGCACCTGGGTCGCTCAGTCAGTTAAGCATCTGACTCTTGGTTTTGACTCAGGTCATGATCTCACCATTGGCGAGTTCGAGCCCCGTGTGGAGCCTGCTTGGTATTCTCTCTCTGCCCCTCCCCCCACTCATGCTCTCTTTGTGTCTCTCTGTTTCTCTCTCTCAAAAAATATATATATTAATCTTATAATCAGCCAAATTGCCAGGTGCTTCTATTTTTTCTAATAATTTATCCATAGGTTTTTGTGTGTTTTAAATGTTAACCATCATATCAGTTGAGAATTATAAATTTTATTTTTTATTTTCTAGATCTTGTGCCTGTAATTTCTTTCTCTTATTTTTTACACTATCTACAGCTTTCAATGTCACACAAAATCAAAGTAATTAAAGTGAACATCATGCTATCATTCCTGATTTTAAAATGAATGATTCTAACAGTGCCTATTTAAGATGATGTTTGTTCCTCATTTTTCATTCACATTCTTTCCCTGTATAAGAATTTTTTTCTATTTTTCATTTACTTATAGTTTATATTAATGTATGTTGAATTTGATCAATACCTTTTCTCCATATCTCTCTCTCCTTTTTAAAATTATTTTTAATGTTTGTTTTTGAAAGAGAAAGAGGCAGAGGATGAGCAGGGGAGGGGCAGAGAGAGAGGGAGACCCAGAATCCGAAGCAGGCTCCAGGCTCTGAGCTGTCAGCACAGAGCCTGACATGGGGCTCAAACTCACAGACTGCGAGATCATGACCTGAGCAATAATCAGACACTTAGCTGAATGAGCCACCCAGGTGCCCCTCTTTTATTTTTTGACTTTTCTCTTTTTATCTATTTTTTAAAAGTTTATTTATTTTGAGAGAGAGAGAGAGAGCCAGAGAGTGGCAGAGAGAGGGAGAGAGAGAACCCCAATTGCGGGCACAAACCCCAATGCGGGGCTCACTCCTACCAACCATGAGATCATGAACTGAATCAAAACCAAGGGTTAGACACTTAACCAACTGAGCCACCCAGGCACCCCTCTTTTTATCTGTTAATATAATAAATTGTACTTATGGACTTTCTAATATTAAACTATCTTGCTACTTAGGATAAACCCAAGTTATGGTGTATTATCCTCTTTTATATATAGTTGGAATCAATTTGTTAATTGAATTTTCTTTCAGAATTTTTAGAACTACAGTTGACCTTTGAACAACGATCAGGTCAACAATGCTGAAAATCTGTCTATAACTTTTGACTCCCCCTAAACTTGACTACTAATAGTCTACTGTTGAATGAAAGCCTTACAAATAACATAGTCAATTAACACATATGTTGTATATGTATGTATTCTATACTGTATTTTTACAATAAAGTAAACTAAATAAAAGAAAATGTCATCAAGAAAATCATAAGGAAAAGAAAATACACTTACAGTATTGTAATGTATTTATTTTAAAATGCATGTATAAGTGGACCTGCACAGTTCAAATATGTGTTGTTCAATGGTCAACTATACAAACAACCATCATAAATTTATGATGTGGTTTCCAGGCTTTCAGATTGAAAACACTGATACTGTAGATTGTTAAGAATTTTCAGATTGAAAACACTGATACTGTAGGTATGTTAAGAACTCTCAGTGATCTTTCTGGTAGTGACTAATGATTGCTTTTTATCAATTGACTTCAATTCTCTTCACCATACAATAGTTAACTTCTTTGTTGACAGTTGGCATGAATCATCTATCTCGGGATCTGAATAAGAAAACTATGTACACATCTCTCCTGCTTTCTCAGAGACTTGCTCTTCCCGGGCATCTGTGGATCCCACTTCCACATCCTCAGTGGGAATAGCACCCCAGAACCGCCACACCCATGACCACTAGCCTGAGGAGGCCCTCTTTCACCTCCTGTTCTTCTTCCTCAACAGACACAGATGATGAGGGTGTGCATTGGCACTTGCAAAGATGCTTCTATATGTAAGAGGTGATTCAAAACTTAAGGCCTTGCAGATCTACTTGAAAGCAGCAGAGTTCACAAGAAAGGAAACAAACAAGTCTGTTTAGGTTTACAGTAAGCATTGGCTACTGGCATGACCCTTACATCCAGCATTTTGTTAGACTGTCTGAGGAGAGGGAGGCCTCTGAAATTAACAGAATATTTTGCTGAAGTCCATGGCATCAGTCAGTATTTTTACTGAAGACAGAACGTCATTGTTAAATTCTAAATCTTGGAGCTGGGATGGATATCACCATCTCGAGATTAAAGGATGAAGATCTCCCAAGTAAATATTTTGAAGTCTATTTTCCATTGATAGTCACGAGAAAGCATAGCATCAAATCAAACCTTTCTTATCAGAACCCATCATGGAACTACATTCAGAGGGCACACTTCAAATCAATGGACACCTGTTGGATTCAAAGAGATATGCCATTATTGAAGCAGATCTCCGAGACTTACCTGAACTGGAAGAGAAGCTAAAGAAATGTAACATGAATCCACAATTGCCAACACTCCTGATAACTGAATGTGTGCTGCTTTACATGACTCTGGAGCAGATGGCCAAGTTTCTCAAGTGGGCAGCCAATGGTTTTGGGACTGCCATGTTCATAAACTATGAACACACGTGGATGACTGGTTTGGACAGATCATGATTGAAAAGTGCAGAGGCAACAGTGTGACCTGGCAGAAATGGAGACCTGCAAGTCATTAGAGTCACAGAAAGAACGGCTCCTGTCTAATGGGTGGGAATTGGCATCAGCAGTTGACATGATGGAACTGTACAGCAGATTGCCTCAAGCTGAAGGGAGCAGAATACAGTCTTCAATTTCTGGATGAAATGGAGCTTCTCAAACAGCTTTTGCAGCATTACTGCCTTTGCTGGGCAACCAAAGGAGGAAATGAAATAGGTTTGAAGGAAATCACTTATTAATCTGTTTGAGGCCCATGCTGAGCTTGGAGCTGAAGACACTGACCTTCCCAGAGTTGACAGGCTGTGTTTCCTGGCTGGTGGCCAGCTGTGGTCCCATCCCACACCCAGAGAAATCTCAGTTCCCAGGGCTAGGCACCACCTGCTGTGCCCGTTGACTTACTTTAAATAAATCTCAGTTGCCAATTAAAAAAAAAAAAAAAAGAAAACTATGTAAAATTAATTGTTTAATGAAGCTGCTTCAAATTTCAATCAATGCATTTTAATGCTATTTGTGGATTATGTGTGCTATATTTGTAATTTACATTTTCAATCTTTAAGGAGATTCTGTAACTGAGATACACATGTGTGCACACACACACATAGGCACTCACGCACACACACACACACACACACACACACACACACACACACAAGACTTGGTGAACTCAGTTTAGTCCATACTTAGGTTAGACTGCTGTAATACTGGGGAAAGTATTACATTTTTTATCCTATTTTTTGCCACATGGTAATATGCAGAAGACACATGACCATTGTCATCGTGCTCCATTGCTAGCCTGTACCACCTTTCATTTTCTGTCATCACAACAATGTTCTGACTTTGCTAGTGTGGATTTTGTTGGTTTCATTATTGAATATTTTACTCAGTAAAGACAGAGTCTTTCAAGCTATGTTTGTAGGTTCAGAAAGAATGATTATACAAAGCTATCATTTTTTTATTTCTTTTTTTTAAGTTCATTTATTTATTTTGTGTGTGTGAGAAAGAGAAAGCAAGAGAGAGCATCCTGGAGGGGCAGAGAGAGAGAGAGAGGGAGAGAGAGAATCCCAAGCAGGCTCTGCACAGTCAGCACAGAGCCCAATGTGGGGCTCCAACTCACAAACCAGGAGATCATGACCTGAGCTGAAACAAAGAGTCGGACACTTAACTCACTGAGCCACACAGGCACCCCTAAAGCTCTCATATTTTTTATGTCCTTTGTATCTATGGACTTATTTATCTGTGTGAAATAAAGTCCTGTATTTACTGTGGGAGCCTCTGAATTTTACAGAGGCTTTTTACACAGGAACATAACTATTTTTTTTTATTAAAAAAATTTTTTTTTACATTTTATTTATTTTTGATAGAGAGACAGAGCACAAGTGGGAGAGGGGCAGAGAGAGACAACGGAGACACAGAATCAGAAGTAGGCTCCAGTCTCCAAGCTGTCAGCACAGAGCCCGATGCGGGGCTTGAACTCACAAACCACAAGATCATGACCTAAGCTGAAGTCGGACACTCAACCAACTGAGCCACCCAGGTGCCCCAGGAATGTAACTATTTTAAAGGCCATAATTTATTATTTTTCTCTGATTTTTGCTTCCTTTCAAGCCCCCCTAATTACCAATACTCGTGATGTACATCTTAGAAAGTATGTTTATACGTTATTGTGTTCAGCTCATAACCACTTTAGCAGAGCTTTTAGTTCTCACTATTACAGACTTTTCTGTGGCCCATATGCACAAACCTCTGCATACATCTGATTCTGACACAGGCTTACAGGCAGAATTGCTGAATCAAAGGATATACCCTTCCAAGGCTTTTGATACAAATTTGCCAAGTTCTAATTAGTTTATTCCTACTAAGGTTGAATATGTTTTCTATATTTATCCTGTTGTGATTACTTGCTTGTGCCCTTTGCTCATTACTAAAAATATTAGGTCCATATTTTTCTTAAGTTCTCTTATAAGAACTCCTTTTATAACAATAATTTCAATCCTCCGGCAGATACATTACAAGGGGAATTCCTCACCACCACCCTGCCCCAAGTTTGACATTTCCCATTTGTTTTTTGTTTGTTTGTTTGTTTTTTAGAGCTTTTTAAGTTAAAAAAAATTTTTTACATAGACATTTAAAGGTTTTATTTAAAATTTTTTTAAATCTTTTCTTTTATGAATCTTTTCTCCCTTTTGCTTTTATGAGTAGAAAGTTATTCCCTATACATAGATTATGTAAATTGCCAATAATGCTCAAATGACATATTTTTAAATTTTTTTATTGCAGTATACTAACAGGGAGTGTTAGCTTCAGTAGACATCATAATGATTCAACTATTTTACACATTAATCAGTGTTACCATGATAAGTATAGTCATCATACAACCTTATTATAATTTTTCTTTTTTGAGAGAGAGAGAGAAAGAGAGCAAGCAGGGTAGAGGGGCAGAGGGAGAGAGAGAGATAGAGAGAGAGAGAGAGAGAGAGAGAGAGAGAGAGAGAGAATCCCAAGATGTGGGGCTTGATCCTACAACCCTGGGACCATTACCTGAGCAGAAATCAAGAGTTGGATGCTCACCGTCTGAGCCACCCAGGCGCCCCATTACAATCTTATTGACTATTCCCTATGCTGTACGTGTCACCTCTGTGACTTATTTATTTTGTAACTGGAAGTTTGTACCTCCTAATCCCTTTAGCTATCTCACCCATCCTCCCCCTCCCCTCTGGCAACCACCCATTTGTTCCCTGTATCTAAGAGTCTGTTTTTTGTTTGTTTATTCATTTGTGTCTTTTTTCATTGTTTTGTTTTTTAAGGCCACATATAAATGAAATTATATGGTATACCCAGGTTGTCACAAATGGCAATATCTTGTTCTTTATGGCAGAGTAATATTCCATTTTTGTGTGTGTGTACATTTATGTATATATATATATACATATATATATATACATAATGTGTATATATATATATATATGTACACACACACACACACACACACCACATCTTTTTTATCCATTCATCTACCTATGGTACTTGGGTTGCTTTAATATCTTGGCTATTATAAATAATGCTGCAATAAACATAGAGGTATATATATCTTTTCAAATTAGTGTTTTCATTTTGGGGGGTAAATATCCAGTAGTGGAATTACTAGATCATATGCTATTTCTGTTTTTAATTTTTTGAGGAACTCCATACTGTTTTCCAGAGTTGTGCACCAAGTTGCATTTCCAACAGTGCACAAGGGTTCCTTTTTCTCCACATCCTCACCCACACTTGTTATTTTAAATAAAATCCTTAAATTTAGTGTTAAAAAAATTGCTACTGCAACAAAATTTCTTTAAAAAATTTTTTTTAATGTTTATTTTTGAGAGAGAGAGAGAGACAGAGCACAAGCAGGGGAGGGATAGAGAGGGAGACACAGAATCTGAAGCAGGCTCCAGGTTCTGAGCTGTCAGCACAGAGCCTGATGAGGGGCTTGAACTCATGACCTGAGCTGAAGTGGGATGCTCAACCTACTGAGCCACCCAGGTGCCCCCCAACAAAATTTCTTTTTGCTAATTATTTAAACACAGCCTACTGTCATGACATTATTGAAGAAATGGCCTTCCCCCATTCTTTCAAACTTGGGATTTCTGATAAATTCTACTTAGTAGAAGTTGGATATTAGGGAAAATAATCTTATTTTTGGTTTGCATGGTTCAACAAGAGCCAGTGGAGACTTTAAGTCTTCAAATGATGATATTTTTGCCCCAAAGATTAAGTATGAAAAGAATGAAAATCCAAATCAATATTTATGAATACCCCACATAGTTCTGGTTTATTTTGTTTTTAATTTCCTTTTTAGCTACTCCTTAACAGTAAAGCACCAGTGATTTGTTTTGCAGAATCCTTGCAGCCTTTCCTGGAAGGCTGTAGCAACACTTTATATTTTTGTTCTTGCTTTGTGCTGCTTTGAACCCCTAAGCTTGATCTTCAAATACTAGGAAAGCTCAATATGATTCTGCAGAAACTTTCCAAAATCAAGTAAGAATTTTTCTAAGATTTTTAATTGAAAGATATATCATTATAATGATTTAGGCCTTTCTGAATCCTATATTGGTTCAACTTTGTTAAGTCACAATTCCAATGTAGAAATTTCCAATTTCTAAATGTAGCAAAGTGAGATTCATGAACTATTACTGAATATCTACAATATATACGCAGTGACAAATGAGAATCAGAGTGCCCATCTAAGAACATCCTGGTTCCATAGTTCATTTCTGCTAAATAAACTTAGAGTACTGTAAGGCAATTAAAAATAAGAGCAGTTTTTAGCAACCAAGTGGTAGTATCAGAGTGAAATACTGCACACTGATACTCTGTAATACCACAGGTGAAAATAAAAAAGATAATAAAAGTATATTTGCAGATCCTTATTGCTGTACTGAAATGAATTTAGGGAGTAAAAGTGAAGCAGTCAGAAGAGATTTAAAATGATGTTGGTAACTGGATTTATTTTAGGAAACAGTTATGGACTTGTTATGCTACTAATTTGTATTTTATTGTAAGAACCAAGGCCATTTTTTCTACATTTCCTCTTCTTCCCCCTGATGCAGACATTGATATAACCAGTTATTAAATTATAAATAAAGGACATAAATTTTAAGCTTTATTTTCCTAATCTTGAGGTATTCTCCAGTGTTTCTTTTGGGGCAATTAAGCACCTGTCTCATCCCATGTATATAACAGTAAACTTTTGATTTTGGTTCAGCTCCACTGCCCCCTCCCTCTCCCCTCCCCTGGATTTGCATGGTAGTGAACCGAGGTATTTCACCAGGACTCAGTGTACTTGAATAGTAAATATGATACATCTTAAAATTATTTGTAGATGTGTGCTAGTGGGTCTACATGTTCTGCTTGGTACCTAGTACACTGTACCATACTACAGTAAGTTATTAATTCTCAAACGAACCTTATACTACTCATCTCACCAAATTACTTGTTTTGGACTGGCATCAGTTAAACTTATCAATTCATTGTCTTCCTTTACTTACAGGCTGACTGTACCATGGTTATCTTGATTTTTAATCAGTAAATTATCAGGAAGACTTGTTGTGGTTTACCTATGGTGCTGTGAAGCTGCAGTAACATTACTTGGGTTTGATTTGGTCTTAGCTTTTTTTTTTTAATTTTAGAGGGAGAGAGGGAGCACAAGCAGGGGAGCGGGGCCATGTTCAGTGTGGAGCCTGATGCAGGGCTTGATTCCATGACCCTGGGATCATGACCTGAGCTGAAATCAAGAGTCAAAGGCTCAACCAACTGAGCCATCCAAGTGCCCCGGTCTTAGCTCTTAATTTGTGGGATTTTTTTTATGTAGTCCCAAAATGCAAGTATATCCTTGAGTCAAAGCATTTTATTATTCTTGATGTGTTTTATAGCTTACATTCATTTCACACTGAGATAAAGAGCTTGAACAGGAGGGCTGGGAATAGCTGATGCTCAAGCAGGTCTTAAAGTAAATCTTTAAAACCACAAAGATGTGAATCGTTTTGTATTAAAGTGGGTGGTTATGTAGGTTATTTGATCATTTCTTTCAGGAGGAAAATATATGTAGACAAGGAAATAAGAAATATGTTTCAGATATTATTCTGATTGAAAATGAAATTACTGACTGGTTATTAGGAGGAGGATGGATAAATGGGTATGTTGGATCTAAGTCAAAAGTTAACCCAATATTCTGCTACTCACTTGAAATAAGATGATCAAATATTTTCCTTTTTCATGCTACAAGGAAATTATTTTTTTCTCAAACATGATAATAATGAATAGGGTGTAATTTTCAGGATCATAGAGCATATTCTTTTTTTTCTTGAATTCTTTTCTACTGTGGGCTTCTCTCCTAAAACCCTTTTTTGTTTGCCTTTACATATTAATCCTTTAGTTCCTTATTTTCTGCACTAGGTTGAAAACCAGGTGCCATTTGCCCACATTTACAAGTAAATGATCTCTCATTGCCATTCCAGATAATTTCCCTTAACTGTGTGTAATTAAGTTAAGGTATTCATTCTGTTATAGGAGTAATAAGAAGCTCTTTGAACATTTTACAATTCATCTGATGTTTCAAGAAATACAAAGGACAACACATCCAGAGCATGCCTTTCTCTGTATTAACCTAAATTAAACTCTGTTCAATTTGGGTTTAACAAAATGCAACTCCTTGGCCTCCAA
This sequence comes from Panthera onca, assembly GCF_046562875.1. Lineage (NCBI taxonomy): Eukaryota > Metazoa > Chordata > Mammalia > Carnivora > Felidae > Panthera > Panthera onca. The sequence goes on along the minus strand of NC_138341.1, from coordinate 88,062,081 downwards.
TGAAAGCCATTAAACTGGCTTAATATTATTTCATATATATGTGTTGCTTATTTGTAGGATTGTAAAAATAACCAAAGTAACTAAAAGTCTACCAAGTAAAGTTATCAGTAGCATCATTTATCATGAAAAATAGAATTTTTTTAACTTTTAATATGAAATCTATAGAAGCTATGGAATTTTTGGACTGTTTCAGTTCAACTAAGGTAGTAATTACTAATGTAAAAAATGGAATTTCCAGAATTGGTGACACTGGGGTTACTTTTTTGTAGGAGTATTTTAGGAAAATTTTTTAACTTATGTGATTATTTGGAATAAAATTGGAGTTTATGAGGGAAAGAGTGTTGTCATTCTTTCTCAATATATCTACTTCCCTTTCAGAAGCAAAAGCACATAATTTTTAATGGCCATTCTCATATCATAACTTTTATATATATCCTAGATTCACAAAAACTGATTTTTTATTGTGCTCTTCACAGAGTACTTTATTTTTTTCCATTCTATTTAATTTATTTTTTAAATTTACATCCAAGTTAGCATATAGTGCAACAGTGATTTCAGGAGTAGATTCCTTAATGCCCCTTACCCATTTAGCCCATCTCCGCTCCCACAACCCCTCCAGTAACCCTCTGTTTGTTCCCCACATTTAAGAGTCTCTTATGTTTTGTCCCCCTCCCTGTTTTTATATTATTTTTGCTTCCCTTCCCTTATGTTCATCTGTTTTGTATCTTAAAGTCCTCATATGAGTGAAGTCATATGATATTTGTCTTTCTCCGACTAATTTTGCTTAGCATAATAAACTCTAGTTCCATCCATGCAGTTGCAAATGGCAAGATTTCATCCTTTTTGATTGCTGAGTAATACTCCATTGTGTGTGTGTGTGTGTGTGTGTGTGTGTGTGTGTGTATATATATATATATATATATATATATATATATACCTCTTCTTTATCCATTCATCCATCGATGGATATTTGGGCTCTTTCCATACTTGGGCTATTGTTGCTAGTGCTGCTATAAACATTGGGGTGCATGTGCCCCTTCAAAACAGCATACCTGTATCCCTTGGATAAATGCCTAGTAGGGCAATTGCTGGATCATAAGGTAGTTCTGTTTAAAAAATTTTAAGGAACCACCATCATGTTTTCCAGAGGGGTTGCACCGGTTTGCATTCCCACCAGCAACACAAAAGAGATATCCTCTTTCTCCACATCCTCGCCAACATCTATTGTTGCCTGAGTTGTTAATATTAGCCATTCTGACTGGTGTGAGGTGGTATCTTATTGTGGTTTTGATTTGTATTTCCCTGATGATGAGTGATGTTGAGCATTTTTTCATGTGTCTGTTGGCCATCTGGATGTCTTCCTTGGATAAGTGTCTATTCATGTTTTTTGTCCTTTTCTTCACTGGGTTATTTTTGTGTGTGTGTGTGTTGAGTTTGTTACGTTCTTTATAGATTTTGGATACTAACCCTTTATCTGATATGTCGTTTGCAAATATCTTCTCCCATTCCATCAGTTGGCTTTTAGTTTTGCTGATTGTTTCCTTTGCTGTGCGGAAGATTTTATTTTGATGAGGTCCCAACAGTTAATTTTTGTTTTTGTTTCCCTTGCCTCCAGAGATGTGTTGAGTAAGAAGTTGTTGTGGCCAAGGTCAAAGAGGTTTTTGTTTGCTTTCTCCTCGAGGATTTTGATGGCTTCCTGTCTCACATTTATGTCTTTCATCCATTTTGAGTTTATTTTTGTGTATGGTGTAAGAAAGTGGTCCAGGTTCATTCTTCTGCATGTCACTGTCCAGTTTTCCCAGCACCACTTGCTGAAGAGACTGTCTTTAATTCCATTGGACAGTCTTTCCTCCTTTGTCAAAGATTTGTTGGCTATACATTTGTGGGTCCATTTCTGGGTTCTCTATTCTTTTCCATTGATCTGAGTGTCTGTTTTTGTTCCACAGAGAATATATTAAAGAATTTTTTTTCTATTTTTCTTTTTTCCAAAATAATTTAATCATCACCAAACTATATATGTACATTAGAAGGTTTGAAAAAAAATTGAAACATAAGGGATGGCAGAACAGCATGGAAGTTTTTTTTTGTCTCTCATCCATGAAATACAGCCAGATCAACACTAAACCATCCTGCACACCTAGAAAATGATTTGTGGATTAACACAACAATATGCACAAACTGAACCACAGAACTCAGCAGGTACACAGAGCAGAGAGTGAACTGGGGGAGAGAGAAGCCACAAAAGGGAGGGACCTGTGATTGCATGTGGAGAGATGATGGAGTTGGGGGGGAGAATACAGGAAAAGCACCATCACCCCAAAGCAGCTGGAGAGAAAGTACAAAAGGGGAAAAAGCCACAGGGACTGAACAAAAAATGGAGAAAGGAGAAAGGAGAGGGTTTAAATTCTACTAAGATGCTATAAACAGGGAGAGTGCAGAGTCTGAAATTCTTCAGCTTGATACGTTCTGGTGCTCTGGTGGGAAAGGTGAACCCCAAGGAGCAGAGATTCAGGTCCTCAGGGTCCTCGGGCCACATGGAGAGAGTCAGTTCCCCTGCTGGGAGGACATTTGGTAGAGGCTGTGTGGCCATCCCACAGGCAAAGGTCCCAGCGGACACCAGAGAACAACCACATTCACTGGTGCTGGAACAAGGACATTACGGGAGAAACCTGGTGCCAGATGTATGTTGTGATTTACCATAATCCCTGAAATACTGTTACATGATCCCAGAACATTTTATGGGGCAGGCTGGCACCCAGGAGTAGTCTCTGGGCATTGACAGAAGCACAGTCCTCTGAACATTCCTGGAGGCGGGTGGGCACCTGGACATTGCTCATTGACCCTCCCCCAGAAGATCTGGCTGGTCAGAGCTACAGTCCTTTAGAAGTGAGGAGTTGGGAAACACAGCAGCATCTGAGATAAAACTCAGGAGGGGCCACCGGGCAGCCTGAGAGCTTGGTCATGGACAGTGTAAAGTGAGGAGTGGACAAAGACAAAGAGACCTACCAGAGACAAAGGACAGGTGCACAATTGCTTGTTGGGGAGAACAGAATTTCGATACTAGAGACTGAGTAGCTTGGTGATGCCATTTTCACCCCTCCCACACATGCGCATACATACCTACAAGCACCACAACAATCCACCCCAGTAAGGTAAGCCGCACCACCTAGTGGAGAACAGAGCCGTTAAACTAAGCACTGCCCAACTGGGCCAACGTCGCTCTTCAGGAACACAAGTCTGTGCCTGCTTAGCTTATGGACTATAAAGTGTTTCATAGTTTGACTTCTAGGGGAGACTGATGTAATTTCAATCATATTTCAGTCTGTTCGCTAGTGCATCTATTTAATTTTTTTCTTTTTCTTTTTTTTTCTGATTCTTGAATACAGAAAGAGAAAAATTTATTCTTATTTTCAATATTTATTAAAACTATTTTAAATTTTTTTCTACTATATATTTTACTTTCTTGTAAATTTTTCAAATTCTATTTTACTTCCATCATTTCATTTTATTCTATTTCATTGTATTCATTCTTTCAAATTTTCAAATGTTTTCCTTTTCTTTTTTTATCTTGCCCTTTTTTCTCTAATCTATCATGCTCCTTTCAACAACCAGACCAAAACACACCTGAGATCTACATCATTTATTTCATTTTTTGTGTTGTTTTTAATTTTTTAATTTTAATTTTTTTACCTTATCAATTCATTTTCTTCCTTCAAAATGATGAAATGAAAGAATTTGCCCCAAAGGAAAGAACGGGAAGAAACGACAACCAGAGACTTAAACAACAAAGATACAAGCAAGATATCTGAACCAAAATTTAGAATCATGATAATAAGAGTACTAGCTGTGGTTGAAAATAGATTAGAACCTCTTTCTGTGGAGATAAGAGAAGTAAAAGCTAGTCAGGACAAAATTAAAAATGCTATAACTGAGCTGCAATCTCGAATGATTGTCTCAGCGGCAAGGATGGATGAGGCAGAGCAGTGAATCAGTGATATAGAGGACAAACTAGTGGAGAAAAATGAAGCAGAAAAAAAGAGGGAGACTAAAGCAAAAGAGCACGATTTAAGAATTAGAGAAACCAGTGACTCATTAAAAAGGAATAACATCTGAATCATAGGGTCCCAGAAGATGAAGAAGGTAGAAGGTTATGTGAGCAAATCATAGCAGAAAAATTTCCTAACCTGGGGAGAGACACAGACATCACAACCCAGGAAGCACAGAGGACTCCCATTAGATTCAACAAAAACCAACCATCAACTAGGCATATCATAGTCAAATTCACAAAATACTCAAACAAGGAAAGAATCATGAAAGCAGCAAGGGAAAAAAGTCCTTAACCTTTAAGGGAACAGATCAGGTTTGCAGCAGACCTATCCGCAGAAATTAGGCAGGCCAAAAGGAGTGGCAGGATATATTCAATATGCTGAATTGGAAAAATATGCAGCCAAGTATTGTTTATCCAGCAAGGGTGTCACTCAAAATAGAAGGAGAGTTTAAAAGTTTCTGAGACAAACAAAAATTAAAGGAATTCGTGACCACTAAACCAGCCCTGCAAGAAATTTAAAGGGGACTCTCTGAGGGGAGAAAAGACATAAACAAACAAACAAACAAAACACCAAAAGCAACAAAGAGAAGAAAGGACCAGAGAACACTACCAGAAACTCTAACTCTACAGGCAACATAATGGCAATAAATCCATATTTTTCAGTGCTCACTTTAAGCATCAATGGACTAAATGCTCCAATCAAAAGACATAAGGTAGCAGAATGGATAAGAAAACAAGATCCATCTATATGCTGTTTACAAGAGACCCACTTTAATCTAAAGACACCTTCAGTTTGAAAGTGAGGGGATGGAGAACCATCTATCATGCTAATGGTCAATAAAAGAAAGCCGGAGTAGCCATACTTAGATCAGACAATCTAGACTTTAAAATAAAAACTGTAACAAGAGATGAAGAAGGCCATTTTATCATAATTAAGGGGTCTGTCCATCAAGAAGACCTAAAAATTGTAAACATTTATTCTCCAAACATTGAAACAACCAAATATATAAATCAATCACAAACTTACAGGAACTCATTGATTAATAATACCATAATAGTAGGGGACTTCAACACTGCATTTACAGCAATGGACAGAGCATCTAAAAAGAAAATCAACAGGGGCGCCTGGGTGGCTCCATCGGTTAAGCTCAGGTCATGATCTTGTGGTTTGTGAGTTCGAGCCTTGCTTTGGGCCCTGTCTTGACAGCTCAGAGCCTGGAGTCCACTTTGGATTCTGTGTCTCCCCATCTCTTGGCCCCTCCCCTGCTCATGCTCTGTCTCTTTGTCTCTCAATAATAAATAAATGTTAAAAAAAATATATCAACAAGGAAACAATGGCTTTGAATGGCAGTGGACCAAATGAACTTAACAGATATATTCAGAATATTCCATCTCAAAGCAGCAGAATACAGATTATTCTCCAGTGCGTATGAAACATTCTCCAGAATAGATCACATACCGGGACACAAATTAGCCCTTAACAAGTACAAAAAAATCGAGATCATACCACGCATATTTTCAGACTACAGAGCTATGAAACTCGAAATCAACCACAAGAAAAATTTGGAAAGATAACAAATACCTGGAGACTAAAGACCATCCTACTAAAGAATGAATGGGCTAACCAAGAAGTTAAAGAGGAAATTAAAAAGTACATGAAGTCAATGAAAATGATAACACCATGACCAAACCCCTGGGATGCAGCAAAGATGGTCATAAGAAGGAAGTACGTAGCAATCCAGGCCTTCCTAAAGCAGGAAGAAAAGCCTCACATACACAACCTAATCTTACACCTTAAATACCTGAAAAAGAGCAGCAAATAAAACCCCAAAACAGCAGAAGACAGGAAATAATAAAGATTAGAGCTGAAATTAATGCTATCGAAACCAACCAACCAACCAACCAACCAAACAACAACAAAAAAACCAGCAGAACAAATCAATGACACCAGGAGCTGGTTCTTTGAAAGAATTAACAAAATTGATAAACCACTAGCCAGTTGGATCAAAAATAAAAAACAAAGGACCTATATAAATAAAATCAAGAATGAAAGAGGAGGGATCACAATCAACGTAACAGAAATACAAACAATAATAAGAGAATATTACGAGCAGTTATATGCCAAAAAAATGGGCAATCTGGAAGAAATGGACAAATTCCTAGAAACATATACACTACCAAAACTGAAACCAGAAGAAATAGAAAATTTAAACAGACCCATAACCCGTAAAGAAATCAAATTAGTAATCAAAAATTCCCCAAAACAAGAGTCCAGGGCCAGAAGGCTTTCCAGGGGAATTCTACCAAACATTTAAAGGAAGAGTTAACACCTAGTCTCTTGAAGCTCTTCCAAAAAAATAGAAATGGAAGGGAAATTTCCAAACTCTTTCTATGAAGCCAGCATTACCTTGATTCCAAAACCAGACAAATACCCCACTAAAAAGGAGAACTATAGACCAATATCCCTGATGAACATGGATGCAAAAATCCTCAGCAAGATACTAGCCAACCAGATCCAACAATACATTAAAAAATTATTCACCAGGACCAAGTGGGTCCTGGGATGCCGGGCTGGTTCAATATCCACAAAACAATCAATGTGATACATCATATCAATAAAAGAAAGGACAAGAACCACATGATCCTCTCAATAGATGCAGAGAAAGCATTTGACAAAATACAATATCCTTTCTTTATAAAAACCTTCAAGAGGGGCGCCTGGGTGGCTCAGTTGGATGAGCGTCCAGCTTCAGCTCAGGTCATGATCTCACAGTTTGTGAGTTCGAGCTCCACGTCGGGCTCTGTGCTGACAGTTCAGAGCCTGGAGCCTGCTTTGAATTCTGTGTCTCCCTCTCTCTCTGCTCCTCCCCCGCTCATGCTCTGTCTCTCTCTCTCTCTCCTTCAAAAATAAATAAAAACACTAAAAAAAAAAATAAAAAAATAAAATAAAATTATTTTAGAAAAAAAACCCTCAACAAAGTAGGCATAGAAGATCATACCTCGACATCATAAAAGCTATGTATGAAAGACCCGACGCTAATAATCATCCTCAATGGTGAAAAACTGAGAGCTTTCCCTATAAGGTCAGGAACACAACAGGAAGTCCCCTCTCACCACTGTTACTCAACATAGTATTGGAAGACTTAGCCTCAGCATTCAGACAAAAGAATGAAATAAATGGCATCCAAATTGGCCAGGAGGAGGTCATACTTTCAGTCTTCACAGAAGACATGATACTCTATATGGAAAACCCAAAAGGTTCCACAAAAAACTGCTGGAGCTGATTCATGAATTCAGCAAAGTTGCAGGATATAAAATCAATGCACAAAAATAGGTTGCATTCCTATACACCAATAATGAAGCAGCAGAAAGAGAAATCAAGAATCAATCCCATTGACAATTGCACCAAAACCCATAAAATACCTAGGAACAAACATAACCAAAGAGGTGAAAAATGTATACACTGAAAACTATAGAAAGCTTATGAAAGAAATTGAAGAGGACACACACACACACACACACACACACACACACAAAATGGAAAAATATTCCATGCTCCTGGATAGAAAGAACAAATACTGTTAAAATGTCAATACTACCCGAAGCAGTCTACATATTCAATGCCATCCCTATCAAAATAACACCAGCATTCTTCACAGAGCTACAACAAACAATCCTAAAATTTGTATGGATCCAGAAAAGACGCTGAATAGCCAAAGCAATCTTGAAAAGAGGCATCACAATCCCAGAATTCAAGCTGTATTACAAAGCTGTAATAATCAGGACGGTATGGTACTGGCACAAAAACAGACACACAGATCAATGGAACAGAATAGGGAACCCATAAATGGACCCACAAATGTATGGCCAACTAATCTCTGACAGAGGAGGAAAGACTATCCAATGGAATAAAGACAGTCTCTTCAGCAACTGGTGCTGGGAAAATTGGACAGCAATATGCAGAAAACAGGACCTGGACCACTTTCTTACACCATACACAAAAATAAACTCAAAATGGATGAAAGACATAAATGTGAGACAGGAAGCCATCAAAATCCTCGAGGAGAAAGCAAACAAAAACTTCTTTGACCTTGGCCACAGCAACTTCTTATTCAACACATCTCTGGAGGCAAGGGAAACAAAAGCAAAAATTAACTGTTGGGACCTCATCAAAATAAAAAGCTTCTGAACAGCGAAGGAAACAATCAGCAAAACTAAAAGCCAACTGATGGAATGGGAGAAGACATTTGCAAACGACATATCAGATAAAGGATTAGTATCCAAAATCTATAAAGAACTTATCAAAGTCAACACCCAAAAAACAAATAATCCAGTGAAGAAAAGGGAAAAAGATATGAATAGACACTTCTCCAAGGAAGATATCCATACGGCCACCTGACACATTAAAAAATACTAAACATCACTCATCATCAGGGAAATACAAATCAAAACCACAATGAGATACCACTTCACACCAGTCAGAATGGCTAACATTAACAACTCAGGCATCAATAGATGTTGGCGAGGAGGCAGAGAAAGAGGATCTCTTTTGCACTGCTGGTGGGAATGCAAACTTGTGCAACCACTCTGGAAAACATGATGGTGGTCCCTTAAAATTTTTTAAATACAACTACCCTATGACCCAGCAATTACCCTACTAGGCGTTTATCCAAGGGCTATAGGTATGCTGTTTCGAAGGGGCACATGCACCCCAATGTTTATAGCAGCACTAGCAACAATAGCCCAAGTATGGAAAGAGCCCAAATATCCATCGATGGATGAATGGATAAAGAAGAGGTAGTATATATATAATGGAGTATTACTCAGCAATCAAAACGGATGAAATCTTGCCATTTGCAACTGTGTGGATGGAACTAGAGTATATTATGCTAAGCAAAATTAGTCAGTCGGAGAAAGACAAATATCATATGACTTCACTCATATGAGAACTTTAAGATACAAAACAGATGAACATAAAGGAAGGGAAGCAAAAATAATATAAAAACAGGGAGGGGGATAAAACATAAGAGACTCTTAAATGTGGAGAACAAACAGAGGGTTACTGGAGGGGTTGTGGGAGCGGGGATGGGCTAAATGGGTAAGGGGCACTAAGGAATCTACTCCTGAAATCATTGTTGCACTATATGCTAATTAACTTGGAAGTAAATTAAAAAATTAAAAAATTAAAAATAACTGAAACATACAAATATCTTAGTCTCCCAACATCCAGGGATATTTCTTGCTACTACCAAAGATGAGTGATGTAGCTGCAGGTCTGTTGAGGTGGAGATGGTGGGACTTGGGACAGAATACTGAGAAACACAGAAAAGGAGCATTGTCCTAAACACTGAAAATTATGCTGTATCAGTATATATTCTCATTTCCAGAAACTGGGAGAAATTTTCAGGAAACGCTTGCACCTCTTCAAGTGAGTGTCAAAAAATGTGCTGTTTGTGAAGCCAAAACAGAAAGCCATAAAGAGAGAACAGGTTGAGCATGGTGACACTTTTAGGAACTGAAGAATGCAGAAGGAAAATGCACAGCAGACACAAAAATATACCATCACTGATACGGCAGAAGATAGAATCAGTGTCACGAGGAAAAAGAGTAGCTCTCATAAGTACCTTGAGATGGTACCAATGAGAGGGTGGACAGCTGATGGAAGAGCAAAGGTTGGCACTTGAGCCTTGTGTATTTGATGTTTCTGAAGAAGAAAACAGAACAGGTAGAGCAAAAGTACTGCTCAGAGATATAGTTGAACAAAGATTTTGGGGCAGCAAAGAAAGATCTACATGTATGGATTGAAAGAGCTCATCATGTTCTTGAAAAATTGATGAGAAAAGCATTCTATAACTAGACACATCGTGTAATTTAAACACAAACTATAATTTAATTCTAAGCATTAAAATATGAAAGGAAAGGCAAGGACAAACAAAAGAGACGAAAAACCAAATTAGCCTCATGCACTACCAGAAGTTGATAGGAAACTATCCTCCTGTGTTTTAGAGAGGGAAATTTTAAATTCAAAAATTAAAAAAAAATTTTGTAATGTTTATTGTTGAGAGAGACAGAGAGAGAGAGAGAGAGAGAGAGAGAGAGAGAGACAGAGAGCAAGCGGGGGAAGAGCAGAGAGAGAGAGAGAGACACAGAATCTGAAGCAGGCTCCTGGTTCTGAGCTGTCAGCACAGAGCCCAATGCGGGGCTTGAACTCACAAACTGTGAGATCATGTCTTGAGATGAGGTTGGATGCTCAACTGACCCAGCCACCCCCAGGAGCCCCAATTAAAGAATTTATACGTAGTGAAGATGCCTTCACAGATGAAGACAATGGAAGAAAGACATTTTCAGATATGTAAGTGTTCAGAAATGATACCGCTTCTTGAGACAAGAAGCTGCTTACTTAGATTATTCCAACCAATTTAGACATGAAGGAAAATTGAGTTTATTAAATCCACGTCATACCACAAGACTGTAGTGAAACTGAAATCACATAAACACAAATAAATTTAAGTAATTGTCCTAAATCTCTTTATAAAATGGAGTGAAATGTTAAAGTCATCAAAAGGATAAATAATGGGAAAAGCAATAATTCAGTAGTATTTTGATAAACTATATTAACTGATGTTAAAAACAGAGAATTAATGGGGCCCTGAGATTGAGGCACAGATGGAGGAGCTAATGAGTAAAGTTTTCCATATTTTCATCAGAAATAGACTCAAAATGTTCCATATCAAAACTAAGGTTGACAATTAGAGAAATGAACAATGAAGAAATGTTTTTGGAAAACGTCAAGGTAACTACTATAAAAATTAAAGGCAGGATCAATATTCTCAAAACATTGAAGAAGAAAAATAAAATACTTAGTCATAGCAAAAAACAGAAGCCAGGAATTTGTAAAGAACAAAAACACTTATTAGGATAAATAAAAGTGTCTTTTTATTTTATTGTATTTTATTTTAGCTTAAAAAATGTTTATTTATTTTGAGAGAGACAGGGAGAGAGAGGGAAAATCTCAAGCATGCTCCACACTCAGTGCAGAGCCTGGTACAGGGTTTGATCCCACAACCCTGGGATCATAACCTGAACTGAATTCAAGAATTGGATGCTCAACTGACTGAGGCATACAGATGCCCCAAAAGTGTCTTAAATTTTTTTTTTTAGATGTGCCTGGGTGGCTCAGTCAGTTAAGTATCCGACTTCAGCTCAGCTCATGATCTCATGGTTCGTGGGTTCAAGCCCTGCATTGGGTTCTGTGCTGACAGCTCAAAGCCTGGAACCTGTTGTTTCAGATTCTGTGTTTCCTTCTCTGCTCCTACTCAGCTTGTGGTCTGTCTCTCTGTCTCTCAAACACAAATAAACATTATAGAAATTGAAAAAAACTATTTTTAGTATTTATTTTTGAGAGAGAGGGCGAGTGTGGGAGATGGGCAGAGAGCTAGGGAGACAGAAGGATCAGAAGCAGATTCTAAGCTGACAGCAGAGAGCCCCATGCAGGGCTTGAACTCACAAACTGTGAGAACATGACCTGAGCTGAAGTCAGCTGCTTAACGGGCTGAGCCACCCAGGCACCCAAAAAGCGTATTTAAAATTAGAAATTCTGTATTACCGTGTGCTGATAAATTTGAAAATCTGGATGAAATGAACTATTTTTTTTCCTAGGAAACAACTTATCAAAATCATCTCAAGAAATCTGCAATAGAAAATCAGTGAAGTCTGATAAAATTATGGAAGAATTCTTTTTAAAAATGACATCAAGTCCACGTGTTTTACAGGAGAATCATTTTAACATTTCAAGGAGGAAATGTTTAAAGCTATTTAAACTGTCTCAGAATGTAGAAAAATCATCCTAATTCATTTTACACAGTTAGCATGAATCCAGTACCAAAAAGTGCCAAAGGAAGTAGGAAAGAATTAAATAGATTGAAAAATCTTAAAGAATTATGAACAAATCAATACCAACTATATATCACAGGAACATTAATCCATGACCAAGTAAGCTAGCATGCTAGAAATTTTAGAAATACAAGGTTGGCTTTCTGGTAAGAAAAATACATTTTATTCTATTTGTAAAGGAGGAGAACCATATAGTTATCTTAATAAATGCCTAGAAGTGTTATAATTCAAGTTATGTTGCTGATAAATGCTGTTACAGTGTGCTTAAAGAAATATGGAATCAAAGACATATTTACATTGAAGAACTAGCTACACGCTTATAGTGACGAATAAAATTAAGGAGACCATTGAGGAAGTATAACTTTTGGAAAAGAGAAAAAAATGCGATCATTTGTAGATGATATGATTAACTGAAACAGCAGCATTCTTACAAAACTTCAGCAAGATGTACAATTGCAAAATAAACATATAAAAATCAAAGCTTTTATATATCCCAGGAATAACTAATTAGAGATTGTTTTACTTATAATAATAAAAAAACATAATTGTTTATATAATAAATTTAATAAACCTTTCTAAAATAGGCTGCCTATGGTAATCACAAACTGTTCTCTGTTATCTATGAGCTTGTTTTGTTTTGTTTTGGTTTTAATTCTAGATATAAGTGAGATAATACAGTATTTGTGTCTCTCTGTCTGACTTATTTCACTTAGAATAATGCCCTCAAATTTGTCCATGTTGTCACAAAAGACATTCTTTTCTATGGCTGAATATTATTCCATTGTATCTATATATCACAGTTTTTTTTTTTTTTGTTTTGTTTTTTTTTTTTTTTTAACGTTTATTTATTTTTGAGACAGAGAGAGACAGAGCATGAATGGGGGAGAGTCAGAGAGAGGGAGACACAGAATTGAAACAGGCTCCGGGCTCTGAGCTGCTAGCACAGGGGCCCGATGCGGGGCTCGAACTCACAGACCGCGAGATCGTGACCTGAGCCGAAGTCGGCGCTCAACCGACTGAGCCACCCAGGCGCCCCTATATCACAGTTTTTTTAATCCATTCATCGTTTGATGGGCATTCAGGCTGGTTTCATATTTTGGCTATTGTAGATAATGCTTCAGTGAATATGAGTGTGCATATATTGGTGAGTTAGTGTTTTCATTTTCTTCAGATAAATGCCCAGAAGTGAAATTGCTGGATCATATGGGAGTCCCATTTTTAATTGAGGAAACTTCATACTGTTTTCCACAGTGGCTGCACTGATTTACATTCCCACCAACAGTGCACAAGTGTTCCCTTTTCTCCGCATACTTGCCAACACGTGTTATTTCTTATTGGGTAATAGCCATTCTAATAGGTATAAGGAGATATCTCATCGGGTTTTGATTTGCATTTCTCTGAAGATTACTGGTGTTGAGTATATTTTCATGTACCTGTTGTCCATTTGTATGTCTTCTTTGGAAAAATATCTACTTAGATCTCTTGCCCATTTAAAAATTTTTTTATGTTTATTTACTTTTGAGAGAGAGACAGAGAGAGAGCACAAGTAGTGGGGACACAGAATCTGAAGCAGGCTCCAGGTTCTGAACTGTCAGCACAAACTCACAAACTGTGAGATCATGACCTGAGCTGAAGTCGAATGCTTAACTGACTGATCCACCCAGGCGCCCTGATCTTTTGCCCATTTTAAAATAGTGTTGCTTGTTTATTTGCTATTGAGTTGTATAAGGTCTGTATATATTTTGGATATTAGCCCTTTATCAGATATATGATTTGCAACTATTTTTTCTCATTTAGTAGGTTGACTTTTCATTCTGTTGATGGTTTCCCTTGCTGTGAAGAAGGTTTTGAGTTTGATACAGTCACACTTGCTTATTTTTGCTTTTGTTGTCTTTGCTTTGGGTGTCTGATTCCAAACATCGTCACTAAGACTGGTGTCAAGGAGCCGTGACAACTGCTTATGTTGTCTTCTGGGAGCCTAATGTGTTCTTCCAATCTATGAGCATGGAATGTCTTTCCATTTCTTTGTGTCTTCTTCAATTTCTTTCATCAATGTCTTATACCTGTAAGTATACAGGTCTTTCACTTCTTTGGTTAAATTTATTCCTAGGTATTTTATGACTTTTGATGTGATTGTAAATAGGATTTTCCCCTTAATTTCTATTTCTCATAGTTTGCTATTAGTGAATGAAAAAAAAACAGATTTTTTTTTTTGTATATTGATTTTGTATCCTGCAATTTTACTGAATTTGTACATTAGTTTTAACAGTTTTTTTGGTGGAGTCTTTAGGTTTTCTATATATAATATGTCATTTGCAAATAGTGACAGTTTTACTTCTTGCTTTCCAATTTGGATGTGTTTTATTTCTATTTATTGCCTAATTACTGTGGCTAGGACTTTCAGTACTATGTTGAATAAACTGCTATGAATAGACATCCTTGTCTTGCTCCTTATTTTAGAAGAAAAGCTTTTAGCTTTTCATCACTGAGAATGCAGTTAACTGATGGTTGTCATATATAGCCTTTATCATGTTGAGGTATGTTCCCAGTATGCTTATTTTGTTTAGAGTTTTGTTTAGAGATTTTATTTTTAAGTAATCTCAACACCCAATGTGGGGTTCAAACTCACACCCCTGAGATCAAGAGCTGCATGCTGTACTGAGTCAGCCAGATACCCCAACACTACCATATGATTTTTATCCTTCATTTTGTTCATGGGGTGTATCACATTCATTGATTTGCATATTTTGAACCATCCTTGTGTCCCTGGAATAAATCTCACTTGATCTTAGAGTATGATTTTTTAACATATTGTTGAATTCAATTTGCTAATATTTTGTTGAGGATTTTTCATCTATGTTCATCAGGGATATTGACCTGTAATTTTCTTTTCTTGTGGCGTCTATGTCTGGTTTTGGTATCAGGATAATGTTGGCTCCATAAAATGAGTTTGGAAGAGTTTCCTCCTCTTTTATTTTTGGAAGAGTTTGAAAGGTTGGTAAATTTTTTTGAATGTTTGTTAGAGTTCACCAGTGAACATGTCTGGTTCTGGACTATTATTTGTTGGGAGTTTTATTATTATTGATTCAATCTCCTTACTAGTAATTGGTCTGTTCATATTTTCTTTTTCTTTATCATTCAGTCTTGGTAGGTTGTCTGTTTCTAGGAATTTACCTATTTTTGTAGGTTGTCCAATTTGTTGTTATATTTGTCTTGTTATTTATGTCTGAGTGAGTAATAGAGATCTAGTTTGGAATAACACTTATTCTTTAAAATTTGTTGATTTTCTTTATGGACATGATAAATTTTTGTGAATATTCCAAAATTACATTCTCTGTTGAGAAAAAAAGTATTTTCTAATTATTGGATGCAGCCCTCTATATATGTCCTTTAGGTCAAACTTATTAATTCAGATCTTCTATATCCATTCAAATCGTCTATATCCTTGATAAAGTTTTGTCTGAGAAGGATGTTTAGAAAATCTATTATCAAATACTTTCTGCAATCCAAGTGTATTATATTTGTGTTAAACAAAAATATTTTTTGTCTTATAAATAAATAACAAGTATAATATAAATAAAAAATGTGTAAAGATGTCCCATAGTTCCTGAGAGTGGAAGATGAGTGGAGGGAAGTGAGCCAGGAGATCTGTTGGAGGCACCTAGTTATAGAAATCCAAGTGAGCTGTGCTGATGAATGGGAGTAGGAGTGACACCAGGGAGAGTGGTTTGTAAGACATTGATGGGATGGAATGAACATGAATGTGGAAAGAAGAAGCATGTACCGAAAAAGGAAGAATGTAGAATGACTTCCAGGCTTCTGACTAGGCCACATGGTGAATGGTGTAGACATAATCTGAAATAGAGCACAAAGGAGAAAGTAGAGAGGAAGTAGCAGGCAGATGACACATTCAGTATCATATTTGCCACATTTGAGGAGTTTGTGGGGCATCCAACATCCATTAGAAAGATGGATGTAAGACAGATGGCTGTAAATATAAGAAACTTAAAATTTTATGAGTCAAAGATCTAATAATCAAATTTGGGAGAGAGATAAGTGAGACAATCAGAGTAATACACAAGGCAATTACTTAAGGGTCTAAAATATTTGGAGAAGTCAGAAAAGCTGTGGGGGGAGCAAAACCAAATGAGATAAGAGTAGATGGGGTTATCAGGGCTCACTTCTGGCCCAGGATCTGATTTAAAAGGTGAGCAGGTAGAATCTTAAAAACACTGAAATTATATGATTCCACTTACATGAAGTCCCTAGAATAGGTCAAATTCATAGAAACAGAAAGTAGAATTGTGGTTACCAGGACCTTGGGGGCGGGGAACAGAGGGGTGAGGAGGAAATGTTTATGGGACAGAGTTTCAGTTTTGCAAGATGAAAGAGTTCTGTAAGTGGACAATGGTGATGGGTGCCCCACAACATCAGTGTACTTAATCCCACTGAAGTATACACTTAATAGGATGGTGAATTTTATTTTATGTAGCATAAAGACAGACAGTAGCATATTCTGGGTACAAAACAGCCAAAGGAAAGAGCATAAAATTAAAATAAGCCAGGTTGATCCAGGTCACAACAGTCCTAAATATTAGAGAATGCTAGATTTTCAATGAAAAAAAAAAAAAGTAGATGTGTATGATTTTGAATAGAGAAAAACTCAAAGGCAATATTTATGAATGCATTTATATGTATGTTGTTTGAGAGAAGGAAATCTAGGGTCAAGGAGAGAAGGTAGGAATCTGATTTAATAATTCAGCAAGTTATGTCAATGGAAATGCAGGGAGAGTGTAGACATCTTGGGGGTGTCTACCCAACTATTCCTGGTTTGTTCAATCTATTTTTACAAGTGACTTTAAACTTTTCACCCCTAAATAGTTCAGAATGTATCCTTTTAAAAAAGAAAATTATTTTACCACACAATCACAATATAATTCTCATATCTAAAAAAATTTACAAAGCTTTCTTAATGTCACCTCATAGTCAGACAACATTAAAATTTCCTCTATTGACCACAAAATGCCTTTCAGAGCTGGTTTGTTTAAATCGGGATCTAATTAAGGAACATGCATTACATTTCATTGTTTTGTCTCTAAACATTTTTAAAACCAAGCACAGTACTTGGCTCTGATTTTTTGTCTTGACCTTGAACTTGTTGGAGAGACTCAGCCAGTTGTCTAAGGCCAATTTTCTCAATTTCTGTGTTTATCTGATTGTTTCCTGATTATGTCCTTTCTTTAACTGTTGTCTCTTTTATTTCCAGTAGACTGGAACTTTAATCTAAAGGTTTGAATATACTTCTATCAAACATTTTTAGCAAGGATTATTCACAGTTAATACTATTTTCATCAGGCACATAATGTCTAGAGCACAACTATTAGAGGTGCTTAGATCATGGGATAAAGGTATCTCTTTATTGGAAGGTTATGTTCATCTTTTTTTTTTCAACCAGGGCATATTCTAAAAGGTTCATCAGCTCTGACTTTAGTCATATTTCACCGGCCTTTCCTCCAGTATCCTGTCTATATCAGGATTCAATTCATGATCTTTGGCTCTCTTTACTTTGTGAAATGTCCTTCCGTTTGGGTTGGCTGTTTTCTCATGGTTAAATAAAGTACATGGATTTGGGGGAAGGATACCCCAGAGGTGTAATGCCTTCTCCAGAGCATCCTATAGGGGGTACCCAGCCTTGATACGTCCCATGATGGGTGATATCAGCCTTGGCTCCCTGGCCTAGGGCGGTTTCTGTCAGGTTTCTCCAATGTTAAGTCACTATTATTCCTTGTAATCAACAAATATTTGAGGGGGAGATACTTTCAGCTATGCAGTATCCTGCTCCTTCTTAAACTACGGTCCATTAATTTTCATATTTATTATTTGGTTTTGCCTATAGCAATTATTAGCTTTGGTATGGTGATTCTTGTTTCTCCCACTCCTAACAAATGTATCAATTAGAATTCTTCTGTATGGAAGAGTTGTCCCTTCTCCCTCATTTTTAAATTCACCCAGAGTACTCATGGGTATCTATTTTATTCTTTGAATTATAATCTAATACTATTATTATTTATTTAGTTGTTCAAATTGTTCCAGTTTTGGCCATTGGGAGCTCTTCAAGGTTGACTCCTATGTCCATTTGATACGCCCCCATCTTTTTGTTTTTTTGGCACTTACTTACTTTTTGGCACTGCAAAATGCTCCAGGCTCATTTTGTATTTTCCCTACTCAGCCTTGGCATCAACCATTTCACCAAGGAGTCTTGGTTCTTTTTATTGGGGGATAATATTTTAAATTTTAAAACCAAGAGCTGGGCAGTAGGTATGTTCATCTAGGCTCTCTGAGCCAACAAAGCTAAAAAAAATGTATGTGTATGTATACCAATCCATGTATATATGCTTAGCTAGATTTCTATCACCATACTAAAGCTAATAATTGCTGTAGGCAAAACCAAATGATGAATATGAAAATTAATGGACCATAGTTTAAGAAGGAGCAGGATATTGCATAGCTGAAAGTATCTCCCCCTTAAATATTTGTTGGCTACATGTATACCAATCCATGTATATACACTTAGCTAGGTTTCTATCTCTGTGTGTGTAGTAAAACAACAAACATGATTTATACTGATACCTCTGATTCCAATCCAGTACCTTGAGGTTCATTCTAGCCTTCTCCTTTTGCTTATTTGTAATTTCTTTCTCTTTCTGACAGTGAGAAACCTGGGGACTTGCCAATAAGTCAGACTTCCTGCCTGTCCTCGAGGACCTTACAATTATGTAGGGTCAAACATAAACATGCATGCAAGTAATGAAGGGCTGTATATCTGCAGAAGGCATAGTGAGCTCCCAAAGGAAGATGTCCACGTTGAGGTGTGAGGCCAGGAACATTTTAAAAGCAGAAGTGACAACTAAGTTTTGCTTTAAAGAGTTCATCATTTGGACAAAAGAGAGTCAGGGAGAGGATGTTTCATTATTTTATGCAGTTTTCAAAGTCAGTTTTAAATTTTGTTTTGTAAAATGCAATGATTTTTATACCCTGCACTTATTTCAAGGTTTATGAATTTTTAACTATTCTAAGGTCTAACAGAACTTTCACATGTGCTCTGTGCTCTACTGTGGAAGAGAAGGAGAGACTTTATTTTAGTTTGTAATTCATGAATCACATTACAAAAAAGTCCTGTAGTTCTCTGGACTAGTTTATCCTTTCCAGGTTTTAGAGAAAAAGCAATCTAATGATCTGATTATATAATTGATACCAAGATGGAAATGACCCTGGCCTAATCTTCTTCAATTCACATTTTAAAAGAGGACCTTAATAACCCCCAAGTAATATGTAATTGGAGATGAAGAGTGAATATTTCTGAAGGAAGAAAGTGTATTTCTCATGCTTGCTGGCTTTTAGAAATTGAATTTCAAGGAAGCCTCTCAGTTAGCACTTTATTCCAGAAGGCATTTGGAGTTAATTTTAGGACTTAACAGAATGTTTCTTTAGAACAGTATTGTTCTAAATGTAATATAAGCCACAAATGAGATCCTTATAAGTAACTTAAAAATTATCTAGTAGTCACATTATAAAAACTAAATAGAAATAGGTGAAATTAATTTTAAGAATATATTTTACCAATAAAATACATTTTACTTAAACCGATATGTTCACAATTTTGAATTTCAGCATGTAATCGTGATAAAATTAAAAAAAATTAATGCTTATTTATTTTGAGAGAACACGAGCAGGGGAGGGGCAGAGAGAGAGGGAGACACAGAATCTGAAGCAGGCTCAGGCTCTGAGTTGTCAGCATAGAGGCTGAGGTGGGGTTTGAACTCATGAGCTGAGCCAAAGTCATATGTTCAACCGACTGAGCCACCCAGGTGCCCCACATTATAACATTTTAAAATGAGATGCGTTATTATATTTTTTTCATATGTCTTTGAAATCTGGTGTGTATTTTATACTTACAGTATGTCTCAATTTGAAATAACCACATTTTAATCTTTCAAAAATCCACATGTGACTAGTGGCTACTGTATCAGAGCAGTTTTAGAACAACGGAATTCCTTTTAAAATATTTCAGTCATTGTCTATAAGGCAGTTTGAAAGCTTATCTGAATGATTTCCGCTTTTCCAGGAAAGGAAGCAGAAATAGTACAGTCATGAAATTAAGTTAGCTGCATATTTTATGGGTCCCAGGAGAAATATGCAAGCTCAGAGAGAATGATCTCAGTCAGAAACTCAGAATGAATCATATGAATTAAACATTGGACAATGTCCAGTACTCAACATGAGTTTTTAGTTTATAATAGGATCACACTATACCACCAAATGTAGAGATTTTCTAATTATGCTCAGTGTAGGATACATTGTTCTATAGACTACCATAGACCCATACTCAGCAAAAAGTTATATCTCGTTTTTTGGGATTTGTATCTTATTGTAATCTTAAACTGCACTAAAGTGAATATAAACTGTTAAGTTCCTCAGAGTGGGTCTGAATCCTAGCGTCTACTTTGGTTATAAGAGAAGTAGTAAAAGTAGTGCTTTTGTGTATAAACAAGACACTAAAAGCAATCAATGGTGATTAACAGTGCTCTTGCAAAAGGGTAACTCTTTCTAGAACTTGGTATACCACAGTATGATCATTGATCGGCTTATTAGCTGTTTTACACGTTTATAAGTTTTCTAAGCAGTTAAAAAGAGTCCTTTTCAAGTCTGTGGTGGGACTTCAAGCTATCCTCAATCTTTATTCCATTAGCCTTCTATCACCACCTAGCTGTGCAATGAGTAGCACATCCATGCTCACACAAAGCAGCTACAATAATACATCAGTGCTATAGATATACACTATACATATAGTCTAAAGATATACACAGATATAGACATAGATATAGATGATATAGATATAGATATAGATATAGATGTAGATGGATATAGATATAGAAAGTCAGAGAGCTCAGACTTAATGAATAGATCCTTTCCTTGGGAAAATTCATTAAAGTAAATACTGAACGTGAAACTGAAGGGCTTCTTGAGGGAATGTGACCTGGTAATCCAATGGAGTAAGAAAAAGAGCAAAAAGACATAGCCAGTTCTTGATGAGGCCCCCAAAGGATAGCAAACCCTGTATCTAGCCAGCAACAACACTGTTAAGAAAGAGTGAGCACAATGTTTAGAAAAGTTGATCAAAATACAAACAAAAAACACATATTTTCTCTTAAGTTATCATAAAAGATTCAAGGAACATAACTAACAGAATTTGCAATATTATGGGTAAACTACATTTTAAATTGCTTTTGCAAATTAGGAAAGCAGTAACAGGAATGATCCAAATGTCATTTATATTAGTTTTATAAATATTTAATTTTTTATCTATTTATTGTTTATTTATTTTTGGGAGAGAGAGAGAGAGAGAAACCACAACTGGGGGAGGGGCAGAGAGAGAGGGAGACACAGAATCTGAAGCAGGCTCTAGGCTCTGAGCTGTCAGCACAGAGCTGGATGCGGGGCATGAACTCACGAACTGTGACATCATGACCTGAGCTGAAATCAAGAGCTGGATACTTAACCAACTGCACCACCCAGGCAGGCGTCTCTAGGAGTATTTTTACATATAGTTGTTGTGAGTGTTAATTTTATGTCATCTTGACTGAGACACGGATGCTTATGTATCTGTTTAAATATTATTCTGGTGTGTTTTGAGGGTGTTTCTGGATGAGAGTACCATTTGAATTGGAGGATGGCCCTCCCCAGTGTAGGTGGGCCTCGTCCAGTCCACCAGAGGCCAGAGTAGAACAAATGGCAGGGTAAGGGAGAACTCATTTTCTCTACCTTCTTTGAGCTAGCTGGGGCACTGGTCTTCTGCATTTGGGCTGCAAATTACATCACTGGCTCCCCTGATTCTCCAGTTTGCAGAAAGCAGATCATGGGACTTCTTAGTTCTGTTTCTCTGGGGAACCTGGACTAATATAGTACTACATACTGAAATAGGAGGAAAAATAGTCACAAAAATCCATTCATTTACTATCCTGAGAAATAATGAGTCCTAATAATCCATTAATTATTGATGTTTTCTATTGATATTTGTTATCCAAGATCAGTAGATTTAGTAAGTACAACAAAAAATAGGCAATAATTATAGATCCTAAAAATATAACTTTAACATCTATTCTGTGTTGATGTGTGTATTGGTCAGCTCCAGCTGCCATGACAAAATACCACAGCCTGAGTGGCTTAAACAACAGAAATCTATTTTCTCACAGTTCTGGAGGGCAGAAGTCCAATTTCAAGGTTCTGGCTGATTTGGTTTCTGGTGAGAGCATTCCTCCTCGCCTGTAGACATCCACCTTTTCACTATGTCGTCACCTGGTCTTTCCTTGGTGTGTAAACGCAGGGAGAAGGAGAGTGAACCCCCGTCTCTTCCTCTTCCTATAAGGACGCCCATCCTATTGGATTAGGTTTCCACCTTTATACTTCATTTAAGCTTACCTCTTTACAGGCCTCATCTCCATATACAGTCACATTGTGGGGGAGGGCTTCCACATGTGGATTTGAGGGGGGCACAATTCAGTCTATAACTATGTGTGTTAGAGCAATATCTCTGGTATCTTTGGATTCCTGTTCATTATGTAAATGTAACATTTACTTGTTTTATTTTAAAGGATTATAAAAGAAAAACATGAATCCCTTGCTCTACTTTTCTGACCCAAGGCCCTCTCTCCAAAAGTACTACTTTCACCTCTTTCAACTTTTCTCTTGGTATTTACTTTCATATTTCTAAATAATATATGGATTTGTTAAATCCATTTTTTATGATTTTTTAGGTTTATTTTTATTAATTTTGAGAGCAGGAGAGGGGCAGAGAGAGAGAGAGAGAGAGACAGAATTGTAGGCTCCACAGTGTCAGGTCAGAGCCCAATGGGGGGCATGAATTCACAAACCATGAGGTCATGACTGAGCTGATGTCAAGAGTCGGATGCTTAACTGACTGAGCCACCCAGGGGTCCCATTTTTTATCTTTTTGATTTGCTTTTACATGAGGTGGGAATTTAGGAACTTTGTGTCTCCTCACTTCACCCATACCCATTCTTCCAATATAACATTCTAATATTTTGCAAATAGTGTTTTGACTTTGTATTGTTATCCAGTGAGCCAAAAGTGTACTATGCCTATATCTTCTTTGTCATTCACCTTTTAGTGTTTCCTAAAGTTAACATTGACTCCCCCCGCCTTCCTAGTTTCCTATTTACATTTCACTAATTCTCTAAGAACTTTCTATTCTTTATTCAATTTTTAGTAACTTAAACATTTAAAAAAGTTTTTAAAAATTTAAATATAACCAACAAACAGTGTTATATCAGTTTCAGGTGCATAATACAATGATTCAACAATTCTATACATTACTCAGTGCTCATCGTTATAAGTGTACTCTTTATTCACTATCACCTGTTTCAACCAATACCCCCTCCCACCTCCTCTCTGATAACCATCAGTTTGTTCTCTGCATCTCTGTGGTTACTACAGCATTATTTACATTGGCCAAGATATGGAAGCAACCAAAGTGTTCATCCACAAATGAATAAAGGAGATGTGATACACACACACACACACACACACACACACACACACATACTGGAATATTCCTCAGGCATAAAAAAAATGAGATCTTGCCATTTGCAACAACATGGATAGACCTAGAAGGTATTATGCTTGGTGAAATAAGCCAGAGGAAAAAAATCCCATATGATTTCACTCATATGTGGAATTTAAGAACAAAAACAAATGAACGAACAAAGAAAAAACAGACAAATTAAAAAAAGGACTCTTAAATTTTTAGTAACTTTTTGTTATGGAAAATTTCAAACACATACAAAAATGGTGAGAATACTACTGTATATACTCCAGCCTCCATTATTAAGCTTCAAATCTCAACTCTTATTTCAAGGAATGTAAGGTTAGTTTAATATCCAAAAGCCAATCCATGTAATAATATACCATATTAATAGAATAAAAGACAAACCCTCATGATTATCTCAAAAGAGACTGAAAAACTATTTGACAAAACCCAATAGTCTTTCATGATCAATTACTCAACAAACTAGGAATAGAAATAAACTTTCTCAATCCGATACAAGGCATCTATGAAAGTCTCACAGCTGACATCCTACTTAATGGTGAAAGACTGCATGCTTTCCTCCTAACATCAGGACGATAGGGATGTCCTCTTTTGTCACTTCACTTTGACATTGTGCTAGAGTTTATAGACAGGTGATTAGGCAGGAAAAAATAAATAAAAGGCATAAAAATAGGAAAGGAAGGGGTAAAACTATCTTTATTTGTGTATTACATGATCTATGGAATATAGTTACCTATATTCCTGTGGAATCCACATACAGATAGCTACTGGAACTAATAAAGAATTCAGTGTGGTTACAGGATAGAAGATCAGCATACAGAAAATCAATTAGATTTCTATATATAAGCAATGAACAATCCAAAAATGAAATTAAGAAAACAATTCAATTTACAATAGCATCAAAAGGAATGAAGTATTTAGGTATAAATTTAACATTTAAATGCAAGACTTGTATACTGAAAACTACAAAATATTGTCAAAAGAAATTAAAGCAGATCCAAAGAAATGGAAAGATACCCTATGTTCATGGGTTGGAAGACTAAATATTGTTAAGAAGGCAATGTTTTCCAAATTGATTTATAGACTCAACATAAACCCCATCAAAATCCCAATTTGTGTTTTTGCAGAACAGACAAACTGATCCTAAAGTTCATATGGAAATGCAAAGGATCTGGAAGAGACAAAAAATCTTGAAAAGAAAGAGTAAAGTTTGAGGAAACACACTTCCCCCTTTCAATCTTACTGAAGAACTGCAGTAATTAAGACTGTGTGGGATGGGCCTAGCTGCAGACATACAGGTCAAGGAACTAGAACTGAGAGTTAAGATATAAACCCTTACTTTTATGGCAAATGATTTTCAACAAAGATGCCATGACAATTCAATAGGGAAAGGACCAAGTTTTCAATAAATAGTGCTGGGACAAATGGATGACAACATGCAAGAGAATGAAGTTGGACTCCTTCCTGTATCATATTAAAAAGATTAACTCAAAGCGAATCAGAGACCTAAATGTAAGAGCTAAAACTAGAACACTCTTTTAAGAAAACATAGGAATAAATCTTTGTAATTGTTGGATTAAGCAATGAAGTTTGGATCTGACATCAAAAGTACAGGGGATAAGCAAAAAGTAGGTAAATTGAGACTTCATCAAAATGAAAAACTTTTGTGCTGCAAATGAGTCATCGAGAAAGTAAAAAGACAAACCACAGAATGGTGGGAAATATTTGAAAATAATATGTCTGATAAGAGATTTATATCCAAAACTGTATATCACATAAAGTTGTATGTAAAGAACACTTACAATTAAATAATAAAAAGACAAATCATCCAATTTTTAAAATGGGCAAATAATTGAAACAGGGCATTTTTCCGAAGAAGAAATACAAAGCACATGGAACACACTTTTTTAAAAAAAATATTTATTTATTCTGAGAGAGAGAGAGAGAGAGAGAGAGAGAGAGAGAGAGAATGAGAATCCCAAGCAGGCTCTGCACTGTCAGCACAAAGCTCAATGCAGGGGTCTATCTCATGAACCTTAAGATCATGACCTAAGGCGAAATCAGGAGCTGGATGCATAACCGACTGAGCCACTTAGGGGCCCTGAAACACACTTTTAACATCATTAGTCATTAGGGAAATATAAATCAAACCACAGTGAGATATCATTTCATATCCACTAGGATGGCTATATTCAAAAAGACAGATAAGTTTTGATGAAGGTGTGGGGAAAATGAATCCATACCTTGTTGGTGGGATTGTAAAGTGGAGTAGTCCTTTAGAAAAGTTTGGCAGTTCTACAAATAAACATACAGTTACTATATGATGCAAAAAGTTCCACTCCAAGGTATGTACATGTACCCAAGAGAACTGAAAACGTATATCCACACAAAATCTTGTATGCAAATTTTCATAGCAGCAATATTCTTAATAGCTAGAAGTTGGAAATACTCAAATGCCTACCAACTGATGAATATATAAAACATAACATGTCATAGAAGGGATTAGTTTTCAGCAGTAAAAGGGATGATGCATGCTACAATGCAGAGGACCTTGAAAACATTATGCCAAGTGAAAGAAGTCAGTCACAGAAGATCACACACATGATTCTATTTATATGAAAAGCCTATCATAGGCAACTTGATAGGAAGTAGATTAGTGTTGTCAAGGACTGAAGTAGGCTAATGGAGGAGTGACTGCCAATGGGCAGGGAGTTCCTTTTAGGGGGTAATAAAAATTTCTAAACTCAGATTATGGGGATGATTTTGCAACCCCGTAACTGTACTAAAACCATTGAATTGTACACTTCCAACAAGGGAATTTTATGATATGTAAATTATATCTCAACAAATGTGTAAAAACCAAAACACAATGTATAAGTGATGTCAGAAAAAAAAAAGATGTATGCTTATGGAGTGCATTGAGTGAAAATGAGTAGATAAGAAAACAACTTTCAACTCATTGTCAATCCTCTTTCACTGTCACCCTCACCCACTCTTCTCCTCCCATAATACTTTGGATCAAATATGATTTCAACTGTAAATATTTCATCATGTTTTAAAAGTAATTCTTTTAAAACACAGACTCATCATCAAAACTAAACAAATTAAACATATTTCCTTTAGGTGCTCCTAAAAAGCAAGAGGTGATTATTTTTTTTATTAAATTTTTTTTTTAATGTTTATTTTTGAGAAAGAGAGAGAGACAGAGCACGAGCGGGGAAGGGGCAGAGAGAGAGGGAGACACAGAATTCAAAGCAGGCTCCAGGCTCTTAGCGGTGAGCAGAGCCGACACAGGGCTCAAACTCATGAACTGTGAGATCATGACCTGAGCCAAAGTCAGATGCTTAACCAACTGAGTCATCCAGGTGCCCCAAGCAAGAGGTGATTATTACAGGCATGTGCAGGTAAATGTTACATTCACTTGTTGATTAATTAAATAACTTACTCATTAAGCACACTTTAGTGTTATGTGCCGTGCACTTAAGTAAGAACTGGGCACAAAAAGAAAAGTGAATTGGTAAACCTTTTTTCAGGCTGAGGAAGTAGGAAGATAACTTCCAAAAGGGGGAATTAACATTGGAGTGCCCACACTGTGCTGGGGTGATTATGTCATTTAATAACTCACGATTGTGTAATTTGTTGTCTTCCTCTTGCAGATAAACAGATGGGGTCTCAGAACCGTCAAGAATGGGCCCCGAGCCAGTCAGTAGTAAAGCGGACATTCTGTCCAGATCTAAGTGTAGAGTTTCTCCTCTCGTCACTGCACTGTGTTCCAGACACCTGATAGTCACTCTCGAAGCACATGTAGAAGTTTGCTGAGGATGCAGGGACATGGTCTAGAATCCACTGTACCTGTCTCAGGCATTAGAGCAGAACTGAAGTCTCCCAACGTTCTCACCCCATATGTATTACCTCTGCCTGTCAGCTTAGCCTTCTTTGTGCTTTCTAGGTGAGCTTTCCTTGCTCTTTCTGGGCCTCCCAGAGCTCCTGTCTTTGTCATAATTCGAGTTACACAGAAATGCGGACTTGACTCTGTAGTACCAAATCCACATCATTGAATCTAATCAGTTTCGCCTGGGTTAGGGCTCTGTGCCTGGTTCAGTTGATTCTGGTTGGGCCTATGGTTGCCTCCTGGTATGGTGGTGGGGCAAAAGTTCCCAGTGAGAGGCAGGGGTGGAGAGGATTGTTGTCGTCTTCAAGTCTAGGCAGACATTTGGAGCGGTAACCACTAAGGGTTCTAAGTGAGCTCACCTCAAAGGGAAGCTGGGGTGGTCATCTACATTATTGAAACTGAAATCTTATTTCTTCACCATATTAATATTGAACAATATTCAGTGTTCTATTCATATGCACCTTGCTATTTTTTTTTAAAGTAACAATTTGAAGGCCATGTAATCACATTTTGAATGCAGGAGGAAAAGATTTTTCTGCTATATATAACTTATGCATAAATAACCAAATCCTTTTTAACACTCATGGGTAAAAATTAGCTCAAAGACACCTGCAAAGTTGTATCAGGTTGTTTTACCTAGTGTGTATTCATTTTGAAATAATAGCTGATTTTCAGATAACCAAATCAAAACAGACTAGTCTTAAACCAAATTGCAACCTACATTCCAACTTACTCATAGTACGAGTACTTTTTTTGTGTCACCAAATACCAAATTGTGTCTTTATTGGAAATTTCACATTCCTCAATACTATGTATTTCCAGTGACATCATTAGCTAACATGGGGCTTAAAAAGAACACAAAACGCTGCATGTCTTTCCAAGCCTTAGCTTTGCTAGTAAGCAATTCAATTATACTTCTGCCAAAGTTTGTTTAAAGGAATGTAATTGTGAAAGTTTGTTTAAAGGAATATAATTCTTGATCTTACACAGCTTGGAGCATAAGCAAATCTCACTGTATACAAGAGAGGCCTACATCACAGAGGAGGCTGGAACTTGAGAGGTGCCCAAAGTAAGGCTAAATGTGGCTCCCGGATCCAGCTGGAAGGTAGATGTCAGACATGGAAGGTATCATGGCTACACTTTATGCACCAAAATGTCAGTTCTCTCAAGCAAATGACATTCTAGGTCCCAACTGTCTGAAGAAAGCAGTGAAGGAATTTGCAATGCCAATTCATGGACTAAAAAACCCCAAAGAGACAGTGTCTAACAGAAAAAGAGTAGGCATAAAAATATAATATGCAGTTAAATATATTTAATAGAAATATTAAAATAATCATTACATTTCCTCTCATTGCTGAAGCCATGAAAGAATATCACTTTTGCAATCAAAGTAATAATTTTTTTATCATGCAAAAAGGTATTTTTGTTATTACATTCATAAGTAGAGACTGTATTTCAAAACAAGTTTATATAGACTTCAAAAAGGCCTAGACTTAAAGTGAAATTTATTTAAATACTAGTAGTTACATAGTATGCTGCTGGCATACACATCTTCACAGTTCATAAAGTAAAAAAGCTAAACTTTTAAAGTCAGCTCTGAAATGGATGTATTTTCATTAATACATTCACTAGTTAAGTCTGTTCTTCTAAAACAGGAGGAAAGACAGAAATAGGAGATATTCTTTAAAGAACAAACTCAACATGTCAGCAGCAAATTTCAGTTAAATTAAATTGGAAACAAATGTTCTGAGTAACCAAAATATAAAGTCAGTTCACCAGCTGAGACTGAAAATTAGGGTATAAATTGGAAGGCTTAAGAGAACTCTACAGAGCATACTGTGTGGTGATTTTTCCATCAAATAAATATTAAAAATGGAATTCTTAAATTTATGATTTAGGAACACAATTTTGATCTAGTCTATAAAATATACTCAGAGGAATCAAAGGCAGGTACCACCACCACCTAAAGTTATTCACAAGACCTGTGGAACCATGACCCTGGCCTCTAAGGTGTCTTCCTGAAGCTCCTTGTGATGGAGTTCATGGAATGGCATGTCTGCTGGGCCACGGGAAGCACCACTCTCATATTAGATACAATGCTAATAACAGAGTCAATGTGCTGATAAGTTTTTATTAGGGGAGATGGAAAGAATTCTCAAAACAGATTCATGGCTTAAAAGTGGATGAGTCTCCTCAAGAGCCTGGAGACATATCATGAAATCACCCCGAGGTAATGAGCTTGGTCCCCTACGTTCATGTTCCGTGTCACACCAGCCAACGGTAGAGTCTCTAACAACATAATGAGTTTTGAGATAATATACTTTAGGGGAAAAAAAGGACAGTTCATTTTAAAGTAATTAAAGTGTATTTTAGTTTCATAATTAACTGCACATATTTGCTTTATAATCTCTTAATAAACATGTCAACTTTACCAATAAAGTATTTTCCTTCATATTCTAATTAACAAGTTTTCTTTAACAATTTATAATAATAATCCATCTGCAAGTCTGATCTTGCAATAAACAGTCTTGTAACATTATTTTAAAAACCTAAATTCCAGTTGGTACTGTACCAAAATTTAACTTCAAAATTCACAGTACTGCCCAGAAACAGGCGGGTCCTGAGGTTCTACAGAAGAAGGGAGTGACTTCGTTCTTGGTGTTTTCATCTGGTAGCACACATGGGAGGTCACAGAGTCAAAGGGCTGTGGACTGGTAACAACACTTCAGGCTGCTGTACTTACTTCATACTTTTACTTCAAGCGGAGACTTTTAAAATACATCTGACATAGGTATGTATAAATATATGTAGATGTGAATATATACACACACTATTGGACAAAAGAATGACAGCAATGTATGTGAAACTTTTTTGCCAAATGGATTCTATTTGGTAAATAAATAATGTTTTCCTGTCAATCTATCGCAGTCCAGACCAACTATGCAGATAGGATGCCCAGCCAGAGGAACGAGAAGCATTTTCTTCCTCACCTTTGGAAAGTTAAAAAAGAAAAAAAAAGGCATTAATCTTTTCATACCATACTTTGACATTACAAGTATGTTCTTGAACTTTCAGTATTTGCTTTCTCCATTAGACAATTCCAAAATAAACTCCCCAGCACAACTAAGTATTATTTACAATAAGGGGAATTTTTACATTCTTTTAAAACAGAAGCCTTACATAACTTAGAATCTAAACCCAATAGTTTTGTGTTAAACCTCAAAATGAAACCAAGACAAACAAAAAATCATTGTTTTTAATCATTTTTAAAATTTTTTTTTAACGTTTATTTATTTTTGAGACAGAGAGAGACAGAGCATGAACAGGGGAGGGGCAGAGAGAGAGGGAGACACAGAATCTGAAACAGGCTCCAGGC
Source organism: Panthera onca (assembly GCF_046562875.1). Lineage (NCBI taxonomy): Eukaryota > Metazoa > Chordata > Mammalia > Carnivora > Felidae > Panthera > Panthera onca. The sequence goes on along the minus strand of NC_138341.1, from coordinate 88,031,246 downwards.
TCTGAGCTGTCAGCACAGAGCCCGACGCGGGGCTCGAACTCACGGACCGTGAGATCATGACCTGAGCCTAAGTGGACGCTTAACCGACCAAGCCACCCAGGTGCCCTGTAATCATTTTAAAATCAAATACACTGAGGTATGATTTACTCATGGTAAAATTCATCCTTTTTAGGTATAACACCACCATCCCTACCTTTTTGCCTTTTCTAGAAAGTCATAAATTTAATTACATTGTGTATCTTTGGAGTTTGGTTCCTTTCACTTAGGAGGATGCATTTGAGAATTGTCCATGTTCTGTGTGTATCTGTAGTTCATTCCTTTTTACTGCTGAGTAGATTCCTCTGTGTGGCTGTACCAGACTAGTTTGTTTTATTCATTTACCAGTGAAGGATATCAGCTGTTTCTATTTTTTTCCAATTTAAAATAAAACTGCTAAAAACATTTGTGCATGGGTTTTTAATTTTATCATTTATTGAGAAATGATCTGCATACTGTAAGATTCACCCTTTTAAAGTGTATCATTCAGTGGCTAGGTTTGTGCAGTTTGTTGTGTGAACAAAGGCTTTCATTTCTCTTGGATAAATACCTCTGAGTGGGATTGTTATTATACAGTAAGTATGTTTAACTTTATAAAAAAATGCCAAACTTTTCCCAGGGGATTATATCATTTTGTATTGAGTGTTCCAGTTTCCTTTTATCTTTTTTATGATCAACACAAACAAATCCTGTCTTAAAATTCAGAAAAATTCTGGGCTTCCAAGAAAATTTCAGACAAGGCCTCCTTTATTGTTGTCTTCTTACTATGACTTGAATATTAATATATATGATTTGCAAGTTTTACAACCTTAAAAAAAGTGAACCCCTCTTCTTATTACATGTCCTTTGCCACCTTCCCACTTCTCCCCAAAAGTGATGACTATTAAATTCAGTATACTCTCTCCCAGATGCTATTCTGTGTTTTCAAGCATGTATAATGTATCACAAGTGGATCTCATGCAGAAAGGCATTTTCAAAATTTTAAATAGAGGAACTTTATTTTATTATTATTTAACCTTTAAAAAAATATTTATTTTTGAGAGAGAGAGAGACAGAGTGGGAGTGGGGAGGGGCAGAGAGAGACGGAGAGAAATCCCAAGCAGGCTCCACACCGTCAGCACAGATCCTGCCGTGGGACCGGAATCCCCAAACTGTGAGATCATGACCTGATCTGTGTCTCAGATCTGGCAGGACTCTGCCCCGTGCAGACAATGTTCTGGGCAGCTTTTTTTTTTTTTTTTTTTTTTTTAATGTTTATTTACTTTTGAGAGAGACAGAGACAGAATGCAAGTGGGTTAGGGGCAGAGAGAGAGGGAGACATAGATCCGAAGCAGGCTCCAGGCTCTGAGCTGTCAGCACAGAGCCTGACGCGGGGCTCGAACTCACAAGCCATGAAATCATGACCTGAGCTGAAGCCGGCTGCTCAACCAAATGAGCCACCCAGGCACGCCTGGGGCAGCTGTTCTTCTCTGGTAAACAAGGACCACAGAAAGGCTGAGATAGGGTGCATTTGCTCCTGCACTGAGTAATTGCTCTCTTCTGATAAAATTCTATGTCCTCTTCAAACCAAATCAGGCCCGTACAGTGAGTATGTGAGTGTTCTCTTCCTGCCAGTCTGGAGATGATCAAAAAAGCTTCACGGTCTTCACCTTTTTTCCTATTGAATTGTTAGCCTTTTTCTTTTTCTTTCTTTTTTTTTTTCTTAATTGAGGTAAAATTGGTTCTTCTATTAGTTTTAGGTATTTTTCCTCTTTACTTACTTCTATACAGTATTAGATTTTGGCAACACTGTACAGTAAGGAACAATACACAGTTCTGCAAATTATAACCTAGTTGGGGAATAAAGATGTAGAGAAGCAACCTTCGCTCTTACTTGAGCAGCTAAGTTGAGATTCTAGTCTTTCAAAGAGAAGTACGATATGACCAACAACCTGCTTACCTCAAGTTGTGGCTCAAGAAGAGAAATCTGCAGCCTGTGAATGGTGCTGGGATCCAACATGAGGGAAGCAGGGGAGTTAACATTTGCACCACATGCAGAGCAACAACCTATGCTACTGAGCAGTATTTCTTCATGTTACTTGTTTGGGGACTAACATAGCACTTTGTGTTGTTTTGCCTTATGTAGAGATGTGACAGGCAGCTTTGAGCAGCTAATGACACTTGCCCATGGGGCGAGTTGGGTCCTTATTGGGTGTTTATTACAAGGAGTTGGACATCACCTGTCAGAGGTAGAAAACCTACTTTATCCCCTAAGTTAATGTTTCTCAAATATTTGTGACCCAGACGCACAGAAAGGCAAACGTCTGTCTGATACAGTCAGACAGAAACCAACATTCACACATATACCCAGGGAACTTCAAGAAACAATTCTTACCCTTATCAGATTCAAGATAGTCTGATGTTTGTCTCATTGTCTCAAATTAAAAAAAATGTTCTGTATGTGATTCACCAAATTAATTTCAATATCCATTAGTGATTACCAACCTGAATGAAAAATATTGGTATAATCTCTACACAAAATCAGAGTATAAACCCTGCTTCAAAGGAGATGAAGGGGGCAAGAGGTACTTGTGTTCTTTGCTCTTATGGTCCCATTCCTTTCACTGTCAGGAAGAGCAGCCCTCAGACCCTCTCTTCTGGTACTCCGGACATCTGTAACGTGGTCTATTGTTTCCAAGTCTTGGTAAATGTCCTTGGTAAATGTCCTTTTCCGTAGTGTGGTGACAGGTTTCCTGTGCATGGCATTCCTTCTTGTATCTCCGACCTTCCACTTAACTTTTCCTTATACATGAAGTACATAGTTGAGCATTTCCAATGGAGGTGAATTCTTGGAAGTTTCTATCAGAAAAGATCTTGAGAAATATTTTCTCAAGGTTCACAGTTATTGTTTTTTTTTTAATGTTTATTTTTGAGAGTGCATGTATGCGCAGGAGCAGGGGAAGGGCAGAGAGGTGAACAGAGGATTGGAAGCTGACTCTGCACTGACAGCAGACAGCCTGACGCGGGGCTTGAACTCATGAACTGTAACATCATGATCTGAGCTGAAGTTGGACGCTTAACTGACTGAGCCACCCAGCTGCCCCAAGGTTCACATTTATATCTTATAGCATGCGAAAGACAGTACTCCACCAATCACAGAAAAGTACACTGTGAGCCTATCACTCCTTTAAAGGTAATGAGGTAATGGGTCTTCTTTTGAGACTTTTCTCTATTCTTTTAGTGGGCATTTTCACTTTTATGTGAAGAGGTACACTTCCTTTTATTTATCCTACTTGAAATTGTATTGAGATTTTTCAAATGTGTGGAGGGATGTCCTTCAGCAGCTCTGAAAAATTTTTAGCCACTCTCTTCAATACCATCTCTACCTCATTCTTTCCTGTCCTCTCCTTCTAGAACTTCAATTATTAAATATATGTTAGATGTCTTCATTCTATCCTCTACATCTGTTACTTTTCTGGTTTTTTTCCCTCCATTGTGTTTCCATGCTGAATTCTGAATGATTCCTTCTGACCCATCTTCCAGTTTAATAATTCTCGCTTAAGCTGTATCTCTAGCTGCTGCCAGACTACAGCTGTTTTTAATTCAATTTTTATAAGTTTTCTTTTGTTTGTTCACATAGATAAGAGATAAGTGAATAATCTTTATAACGTATAGTAGTTTAGGGAATTTTCGTATACGTTTACGGGACTTAGCAAAAAACCTGTATTAGAGTTCTGGGTTTCTAATGAACTTCTTATATATACCCTGTTGGGATGATCACTAACATCTGTGTTATCAGAACCCTTAAGTTAGTCTTTTTGAGATCTTTTAATCAACAGGCCCTCAACTTACAGGAGCCACTTGAATGTAACACCTACATAACATTAAATATCTGGGCCTTAAAAGAGACTGTTAGATATGCTAAGTATTTTGAGATCATTTCATTGAAGTATGTTTTAATTTAAAAATACACGTCATTCCTAAAGTCCTGGTTAATTTTACAATGAAAAAAATAGTTTTAACTTTGGTAGAATAAACAAAAAGTAATATATAAAAGCAAATTTATTATCAGAATAACTAAATTACAAAAAATGTACATTATGTATTCTTATTTTGGTTCTTGTGACAAAAATACAATTGTAGCTAAGGTAATGTGCCCTACAATTAGCAGAACTGAGGTTACTTGAGAATCTTCCTCCCTCATCATTACTCAGATATATTGTAAGACAACATTTTAAAAGAAACAATCAGCACTATGTATGAAGTATTTCTGCAAAACCAAAACCAAACAAACAAACAAACAAACAAACAACAAACCCCGAATCATATCAGTCCTCTAGATCAGGGGTTCTCAAGGTATGGTCACCAGACCAGGTCCCCAGAGCATCAGTATCATCTGGGAACTTGTTAAAAATGCGAACTCTTGAATCTATTGAATCAGAAACTTGGTGGGGAGGGGGGTGTCCAGCAATCTGAGTTTTAATCATTGCACCAGATGATTCTGATACCTGGCCAATTTTGAGCACCACTCTCCAGCATTACCAGTTTAATCAGGACTTCTAGGGAATAGAAGAACATGTTAAAGAGCACCAACATGAGGTAAACCAGTCAAAAGTGGGACAACTGGACATTCCGGGCTTACTGACACAATGTCTCAGAAATTATACAACATTACCTATGAGGTATTTTTTGTTTCCCACCCCACCCATTTACACCTGGATCTAATCAGAGATCTAACTTCCTATTTATAGGCAATAATGGAATCAGTTAAATGCTATCTCCAAGTGCCAAATTCAGAACTGAGCTTCTGTAGGACAAATGACCAGTTTCTTCAAATAATAATCGACATACTACAAAAAAGAACATGGAAATACTATAGATAATAACAATAAGACAGAGCTTAAGGGACATCAACCAGATGCAGTGTGTGAGCCCTATTTGGGATGGTGTAGAAAGACATCTGTGATAATGGGAACACTGAGGGTGAACTTGGTGTAGACAGCAGAGGGGTCCAATACACAGCAAATATTTGCTGGGGAAATCATATGATGTGTGGAACTTGTTTAAATCTCTAGCTCTGCTCTTCCCCTGTCAAAAGAAGTCTGACCATGAGTTGAAAACTGTTAAAGATGACTGAGAACTATAAGGGACATGACAGTATTCTGCCTGCATGCTTGAAAGGGTCAGTGATAAAAACATTTGAAACTAACAAAAATTAAACCATGATCCTTAAGACGCAGTCTTAAGTCAGGTAACTACAGCAGCTGTATGTGCATCATTTTAAAGGAGTTAATGAAATCACAGTATTAAATCTATTTGATAGAAAATCTAAACTCCAAACACAGGACAGCTTTAAAGCTGAATGTTCCTTAAGAAATAGACTGTTGGGTATGATATGGACCAAGTGTTGAGCCATATCATTGCTGCCTTGAGACTCTTTGGGGGAGAAGAGGTAAAGGTGGACATGAAGCAAGAAAGACTAAACCAACACAAGTTAAAAAAAAAGTATGATATAAAATAAAACCACATTCTTTGACAGAATTCAATGCTAGAATTACAAGTCCACTATTCAAAAGATCTAACTAAACACTGTATTGTATTTTGATGCATCTTAAAATTACATAATGTTACCTTTTCAAATCTAGTCACAGGTTACACATATGATAGAACTCATATTTTAAGTCATAGTGTCATGAAAAAGATTGTAAGAGCACACACAAAGTCTCATCCACAAGGCCAGCATTTAGTGTAAGTTATGAAACAGAAGTTCTAATACTTTCCTTCACATACCTTGAGCAATTGCAGCAAGTTTTCCCTTTTCTTCAGGGCTGAGCTGCAGCATTGTATCTATAACAGGAAGCAGTCTTTCTTTCTCACTACCTGGTTTCAGGAAAATGAATTGGAGCAAGACATTCTTCAAGTACTCCAGGTTAGCTACAGACTTTTCTCGTTCCTGATTTCTTTCCAGTCTTCTTATTTCACTTTTGAGGAGCTGATGTTAAATAAATGAGTTAAAAATGGTTTTAGGAGCTTTGGGTTAAAAATGGTGGACTGAACACATGCACTTTTCTTCCCTTCCTGCTGCAATGCCCCCAAAAATGACTAAAAGAGAGTAGGAGAAAAGAAAAAAAGCAGATAGAAATATCAAGAAATTCCTAAAAGATGAGAAACAGAAAAAGTGGACAAGACTCAGTCCATCAGCTTACCAACTACCACTGACAGGAGGACACAATGGATTCCACAAAAATACCAAGAAGCTCCTGCCTCAGAAGTACAGAGGAGCACGGAAATTGGGGCTGAAAACGGGGGACTGATATAAAGTCTACATAGGTTGGTACTATGGTGCTCCCTCCATCTCCTATTCTCTACAGAAAGTAAACCAGTGGGCTCAGGGCTGTGGGATAAGACATGCTGTGAAGAGGGCAAGCCAGAGTTTGAAAACAAGGGCCACAAACCCCTTCCCTGCCCTGCTCACAGACTGCAGGTAGTCACGGTGTCCACAGTGAAGTTATGTTTACATGATGCACAGCATTTCACTAAAACAAAAGCCAAGTCCATGATAGAGTAAATATAAGGAATATAAGACGATCTAAGATATTACCAAAAAAAATGGGGCAAAGGGTGATAGAAAAGATGATAAAATGTTAAAGTCTTTGGAGATTTGTGGGTTGAAACAGACAAAAATAGTTATACTTCATCATTTTATGTTAGTCCAGGAAAGTTAGCAAACTCGGTCCTAAAATCTACGGTCATTCTGAAAAGTGACAATAAGGTCCAAGAAATCATTCAGGAATGTAAATTTGTGGAAATATAACATTTGAATAGTCACTTATACTCATTGGGCTAGTTAGCAATTTGTTATATGTGATAATGTTTGGAATATGTAGAAAATGTTATTTTATACAGATGCATATTACTGTCATAGAATATACAATTTACTATGAATAATGTAATAACTCAGTATAAAACAGTTAACTGAACAAGGAGAGCTGAGGCTCTCCACCGAAGGACAGCCTATTTGGACAAGCATGTACAGGGCAGAAGCATGTGCTCTCCAGACATACAAGGGCTGCAATGTTGCTCCCCACTTATCAGCTTCAATCATTTCTCTCATCAGTGATGTGAGGATTAAATGAGATGGTCTATGTAAAGCCAAGGGCCTGGCTCATGAGAACTGCACAACAAGTAATAGGACTATTTTTGGAGAAGTGACTTAGCAGTGAGCCTGGGTGCATTGTGTAACCCTCAACTGCACCACAATCTACCTATTACCACGTGTTTCTAGTGTCACTTTTATTTAATTTTTTAAATTAAAAAAAAAATTTAATTTGCATCCAAATTAGTTAGCATATAGTACAACAATGATTTCAGGAGTAGATTCCTTAATGCCCCTTACCCATTTAGCCCATACCCCCTCCCACAATCCCTCCAGTAACCCTCTGTTTGTTCTCTATATTTAAGAGTCTCTTATGTTTTGTACCCTCCCTGTTTATGTTATTTTTGCTTCCGTTCCCTTATGTTCACCTGTTCTGTGTCTTAAAGTCCTCATATGAATGAAGTCATATGGTATTTGTCTTTCTCTGACTAATTTTGCTTAGGATAATACCCTTAGTTCCATCCACATACTTGTAAATGGCAAGATTTCATTCTTTTTGATTGCCGAGTGATACTCCATTGTCTATATATACCACATCTTCTTTATCCATTCATCCATCGATGGATATTTGGGCTCCTTACATACTTTGGCTATTATTACTAGTGCTGCTATTAACATTGGGTTGCATGTGCCCCTTTGAAACAGCATATCTGTATCCCTTTGGATAAATACCTCATAGTGTAATTGCTGGATCGTACATAGTTCTATTTTTAATTTTTTGAGGAACTTCCATACTGTTTTCCAGAGTGGCTGCACCAGTTTGCATTCCCACCAGCAGTGCAAAAGAGATCCTCTTTCTCTGCCTCCTCACCAACATCTATTGATGCCCCAGTTGTTAATGTTAGCCATTCTGACAGGTGTGATGTGGTATCTCATTGTGGTTTTGATTTGTATTTCCCTGATGATGAGTGATGTTGGGTATTTTTTAATGTGTCGGGTGGCCATATGGATGTCTTCCTTGGAGAAGTGTCTATTCGTGTCTTTTTCCCTTTTCTTCACTGGATTATTTGTTTTTTGGGTGTTGAGTTTGATAAGTTCTTTATAGATTTTGGATACTAACCCTTTATCTGATATGTCGTTTGCAAATATTTTCTCGCATTCCATCAGGTGCCTTTTAGTTTTGCTGATTGTTTCCTTTGCTGTGCAGGAGCTTTTTATTTTGGTGAGGTCCCAACAGTTAATTTTTGCTTTTGTTTCCCTTGCCTCCAGAGATGTATTAAGAAGTTGCTGCGGCCAAGGTCAAAGAGGTTTTTGCTTGCTTTCTCCTCGAGGATTTTGATGGCTTCCTGTCTCACATTTAGGCCTTTCATCCATTTTGAGTTTATTTTTGTGTATGGTGTAAGAAAGTGGTCCAGGTTCAGTTTTCTGCATATTGCTGTCCAATTTTCCCAGCACCAGTTGCTGAAGAGACTGTCTTTATTCCATTGGATAGTCTTTCCTCCTTTGTCAAAGATTAGTTGGCCATACATTTGTGGTCCATTTCTGGGTTCTCTATTCTGACCATTGATCTGTGTGTCTGTTTTTGTGCCAGTACCATACCGTCCTGATGATTACAGCTTTGTAATACGGCTTGAATTCTGGGATTGTGATGCCTCTTTTCAAGATTGCTTTGGCTATTCAGGGTCTTTTCTGGATCCATACAAATTTTAGGATTGTTTGTTGTAGCTCTGTAAAGAATACTGGTGTTATTTTGATAGGGATGGCATTGAATATGTAGATTGCTTTGGATAGTATTGACATTTTAACAGTATTTGTTCTTCCTATCCAGGAGCATGGATATTTTTCCATGTTTTTGTGTCTTCTTCGATTTCTTTCATAAGCTTTCTACAGTTTTCAGTGTATGATTTTTTTTCACCTCTTTGGTTATGTTTGTTCCTAGGTATTTTATGGTTTTTGGTGCAATTGTGAATGGGATCAATTCCTTGATTTCTCTTTCTGTTGCTTCATTGTTGGTGTACAGGAATGCAAGCGATTTCTGTGCATTGATTTTATATACTGCGATTTTGCTGAATTCATGAATCAGTTCTAGCAGTTTTTTGTGGACTCTTTTGGGTTTTCCATATAGAGTATCATGTCATCTGTGAAGAGTGTAAGTTTGACCTCCTCCTGGCCAGTGTGGATGCCTTTTATTTCTTTGTGTTGTCTGATTGCTGAGGCTAAGACTTCTAATACTATGTGGTGAGAGTGGACAATCTGTCTTGTTCCTGAGGATGATATTAGCATTGGGTCTTTCGTATATGGCTTTTATGATCTTGAGGTATGATCCTTCTATCCCTACTTTCTTGAGGGTTTTTTTTTTATCAAGAAAGGATGCTATATTTTGTTAAATGCTTTCTCTGCATCTATTGAGATCATATGGTTCCTGTCCTTTCTTTCACTGATGTGATAAATCGCATTGATTGTTTTGCGGATATTGAACCAGCCCTGCATCCCAGGTATAAATCCCACTGGATCGCCGTGAATAATTTTTTTAATGTATTGCTGGATCCGGTTGGCTAAAATCTTGTTGAGGATTTTTGCATCCATGTTCATCAGGGATATTGGTCTATAGTTCTCCTTTTTAGTGGGGTCTCTGGTTTTGGAATTAAGGTAATGTTGGACTCAAGAAAGAGTTTTGAAGTTTCCCTTCCATTTCTATTTTTTGGAACAGCTTCAACAGAATAGGTGTTAACTCTTCCTTAAATGTTTGGTAGATATTGGTTTTTTGTTCTCCTTTTTAGTGGCATCTCTGTCTGGTTTTGGAATCAAGGTAATGCTGGCTTCATAGAAAGAGTTTGGAAGTTTTCTATTTTTTGGAACATTTCTGTTTCTATTTTTTGGAACAGCTTCCATTTCTATATTTTGGAACAGCTTCAAGAGAATAGGTGTTAACTCCTTTTTAAATGTGGGGTAGAATTTCCCTGGAAAGCCATCTGGCCCTGGACTCTTGTTTTTTTGGGATTTTTGATTACTAATTTGATTTCTTTACAGGTTATGGGTCTGTTCAAATTTTCTATTTCTTCCGGTTTCAGTTTTGATAGTGTATATGTTTCTAGGAATTTGTCCATTTCTTCCAGATTGCCCATTTTATTGGCATATAATTGCTCATAATATTCTCTTATTGTTGATTGTATTTCTGCTGTGTTGGTTGTGATCTCTCCTCTTTCATTGTTGATTTTATTTATTTGGGTCGTTTCCTTTTTTCTTTTTGATCCAACTGGCTAGTAGTTTATCAATGTTGTTAATTCTTTCGAAGAAACATCTTCTGGTTTCATTGATCTGTTCTACTGTCTTGTTTTGTTTTGTTTTGGTTCTGATAGCATTATTTTGGCTCTATTTATTATTTCCTGTCTTCTGCTGGTTTTGAGTTTTATTTGCTGTTCTTTTTGCAGATCTTCAAGATGTAAGGTTAGGTTGTGTGTCTGAGACCTTTCTTCCTTCTTCAGGAAGGCCTGGATTCCTATATACTTTCCTCTTATGACTGCCTTTGCTGTGTCCCAGAGGTTTTGGGTTGTAGTGTTATCATTTTCATTGGCTTCCATGTACTTTTTAATCTCCTCTTCAACTTCTTGGTTAGCCCATTCATTCTTCAGTAGGATGTTCTTTAGTCTCCAAGTATTTGTAACCTTTCCAAATTTTTTCTTGTGGTTAATTTCAAGTTTCATAGCACTGTGGTCTGAAAATATGCACGGTATGATCTTGATCTTTTTGTACTTGTTGAGGGCTGATTTATGTCCCAGTATGTGGTCTATTCTGGAGAACGATCTATGTGCACTAGAGACAAATGTATATTCCACTGCTTTAGGATGAAATCTTCTGCATATATGTTAAGTCCATCTGGTCCAGTGTTTCATTCAAAGACATTGTTTCCTTGTTGGTTTTTTGATTAGATGATCTGTCTATTGCTGGAAGTGGGGGTGTTGAAGTCCTCTACTATTACGGTATTATTATCAATGAGTTTTTTTTATGTTTGTGATTAATTGATTTATGTATTTGGGTGTTTCCACAGTTGGCGCATAAATGTTTACAACTGTCAGGTCTTCTTGGTGGATAGACCCCTTAATATGATATAATGCCCTTCTTCACTCTCTTGTTACAGTCTTTATTTTAAAGTCTAGATTGTCTGATATAAGTATGGCTACTCTGGCTTTCTTTTATTGACCATTAGCATGACAGATGGTTCTCCATCCCCTTACTTTCAATCTGAAGGTATCTTTAGATTAAAGTGGGTCACTTGTAAACAGCATATAGATGGACCTTGTTTTCTTACCCATTCTGTTACCCTATGTCTTTTGATTTAAGCATTTAGTCCATTGACGTTTAGAGTGAGTACTGAAAGATATGAATTTATTGCCATTATGTTGCTTGTGCTTGTAGAGTTGGGAGTTCCTGGTGGTGTTCTCTGGTCTTTTCTATCTTTGTTCCTTTTGGTCTTTATTTTTTTGTCTTTTCTCTCTCAGGGTGTCCCCCCTTAAAATTTCTTCCAGGACTGGTTTAGTAGTCACAAACTCCTTTAATTTTTGTTTGTCTGGGAAACTTTTAATCTGTCCTTCTATTTTGAATGACAGCCTTGCTGGATAAAGAGTTCTTGGCTGCATATTTTTTCTGATTCAGCACATTGAATATATCCTGCCACTCCTTTCTGGCTTGCCAAGTTTCTGTGGACAGGTCTGCTGCAAACCTGATTTGTCTTCCCTTGTAGGTTAAGGACTTTTTTTCCTTTGCTGCTTTCATGATTCTCTCCTTGCCTGAGTATTTTGTGAATTTGACTATGATACATCTTGATGATGGTTGGGTTTTTTTAATCTAATGGGAGTCCTCTGTGCTTCCTGGATTTTGATGTCTGTGTCTTCCCCCAGCTTAGGAAAGTTTTCTGCTATGATTTGCTCCCATAACCCTTCTACCTCTTTTGCTCTCTCTTCATCTTCTGGGACCCCTATGATTCTAACATTGTTCCTTTTGAATGAGTCACTGATTCCTCTAATTCTTAAATTGTGCTCTTTTTCCTTAGTCTCCCTCTTTTTTTTCTGCTTCATTATTCTCCATAAGTTTGTCCTCTATATCACTGATTCTCTGCTCTGTCTCATCCATCCTTGACGCCATGGCATCCATTCGAGATTTCAGCTCAGTTACAACATTTTTTATTTCATCCTGACTGGCTTTTACTTCTTTTATCTCTGCAGAAAAGGATTCTAATCTATTTTCGACTCCAGCTAGTATTCTTATTATTGTGATTCTAAATTCTGATTCAGACATCTTGCTTGTACCTGTGTTAGTTAAGCCTCTGTCATTTCTTCCTGCTCTTTCTTTTGGGGTGAATTCCTTTATTTCATCATTTTGAAGAGAAAAAAGGAATTAATGAGGTAAAAAAATTAAAATTAAAAAAATTAAAATTAAAAAAATATTAAAGTTAAAAAATTAAACACGCGCACACACACAACTCGAATAAGTGATGCTAGATCCTAAGTGTGTTTTAGTGTGGGTGTTGAAAGGGGCTTAATAGATCAGAGAAAAAGGGAAAGAAAGAAGGAAAAAAAGGAAATCTTTTGAAAATTTGAAGAAATGAATAGACTAAAGTAGAATAAAATAAAGTGATGGAAATAAAATAGAATTTGAAAAAATTTACATAAATGTAAAAAATATAATAGAAAAAAATTAAAGAAAAATATTCTTAGTAAAAATTGAAAACAAAAATAAAGTTTTTCTCTTTCTGTATTCAAGAAAAAGAAATGAAAAAGATAAAAAAGGAAAAGAAAAAAAAGGGAAAATTGAATAAATGGACCAGTGAACAGACTGAAATATGATAGAAATGACTTCATTTTTCTCTAGAAGTCCAACTATGAATAGCTTTAATAATATGAATAGCTTTAATAATAGCTATAATTTAGTCCATAAACTAAGCAGATGGAGAGACTCATGTTCCTGAAGAGCGAGGTTGGCCTGCTTGGGTGGGGCTTAGTGTAACGGCTCATTCTTCACTAGATGGTGCTGCTTAGCTTACTGGGGTGGATTGTTGTGGTGCTTGTAGGTGTGTATGTGCATGTGCAAGAGTGGTGATAATGGTGTCATCCAGCTACCCAGTCTCTCGTATCAGAACTCTGTTCTCCCTGATCAGCAATCACACACACATCCTTTGCCTTCAGCACCGTCCTTTGTCTTCAGCTCCCGTCCACTCCCCGGCTTTACACAGTCTGTGGCCATGCCCCAGGCAGAACCTCCCTCCTGAGTTTTATCTCACATGCGGCTGTTTTTCCCCACCCCTTACTTCTGAGGAACTGTGGCTTTGACCTGTTCTGTCCCTCTGTGGGAGGGTGTCACCAAGCAATGGCCAGGTGCTGGCTGCACCCAGGAATGTTCGTGGGACTGCGCTGCTGCCAGTACCCAGGGACTGTGGCTAGGTGCCAACCCACCCCAGAAAAAGTTCACGCAATCGGGTAGCAGCAGCGTTTTAGGGATTATGACAAATCACCACACACGTTTGGCACCAGGCTTCACCCCCAGCAATCTTGTTCCAGAACCAGTAAATACGGTTGTTCTTCCAGGTCCACTGGGGCCTTTGCCTTTGGGGGAGTCACAGAGCCTCTACCAGGTGTCCTCCCAGCAGGGGAACCGCCTCTCCCATGTGATCCAAAGACCCCCAGGCTTCACTCTGCTCCTGGGGATTCATCCTTCTCACCAGAGCATCGCCAGGTATTGTGTTGCAGAGCTTCAGACTCTGTACTTGCCCTGTTTATAGAGTCTTAATAGAGTTTAAACCCTTTCTTTTTCCTTTCTCCATTTTTAGTTGAGTCCCTGCAGCTGTTTCCATGGTTCTACTTTCTTTCCAGCTGCTTTTGGTGCGGGGGGGGGGGGGGGTGCTTTTCCCGTATTCTCCCCACCTCCGTCCTCTCCACATGCAAAAACGGCTCCCTGCCCTCCACGGCTTCTCTCTTCCCCAGTTCACCTCTCTGTGCTGCGTACCTGCTGAATTTTGTGGTTCAGGTTGTGCAGATTGTTGTGTTAATCCTCAGTTTTCTAGGTGTGCAGGATGGTTTAGTGTTGATCTGGTTGTATCTCATGGACGTGAGACACAAGAAAAACTTCCATGCTGTTCCGCCATCTTGGCTCCTCCCTTCTACTGTTGCTTTTAAATAGGAAAGCTTCCTATGCTACCTTCCTATCTCTACCCACAATTGTGATAAGTAGTTTAGGGCCATAAATATCAGCTGAATGATATGAATGAGAAGTGTCTACAGTTTATCTTTAGAACTTAAGGGCCCATACCTATTTGAGTTTTACATAAGCACATGTGGAACAATGACTTGTGAACCTACTCTAATCTATTTCTAAATCTATTATGGTTTCTTAGAAAAAGCAGGAATTAAAGTAGTCTTCCTATACTATACACACCAAAGCAAGTAGTATTTCTCAGTTTCAGGAATGTTGTGTCATAAACAATCAAGATGTGATGGATGTGTCTCATCTGTGAGAGTAGGGGGTGAGGTCAAGAAAACCAATCTGGTACAAAGAGTATTTTCTGGGTGGCAGTGTTTGATCTTACCTTAATTTGCTCCATAAGGATTGCATTGGTTGCTTCTGTTTCCCGAAGCAGGACATTTAAGTGATCAGCGCTTTTTGTGGTAGAACTGAGCTTTTGAACCAATTCTTCTTTGGTAAATTCAGCATGCCATAAAGGAGGCTCTGCAAGATGTTGTTCCAGTAATTAATTCTCAAAATCAGAGATTATAGATGAAGATTCTAAGTAAGAAATATATCTAAGTATGGATATTTTAGTTTGCAATATTACTCAGGTCCACTTTCTGTCATTCTTCTATTCAACATATCTCCGTTACATGTTGAATATAACACTAATAAGGCAGAATCTCTGTTGTAAAGCATGTAATCTAACTGCATTCAAGTTCTATGAACCCCAGTTCTAGAATTTGTAGACAGTTCTATCAGTTTCACTACTCACACTCCTCTATGTCCCAAGAGTTTATGTCATTTTACTTATAAACAAGGGGAGTAGTAACATTCACCAATCATTTATATCATGGATGCTTGTAAGAATTTTATATGAAGTGGGTAGGTATCATTATTCAAATTTTATAGAGAAGGAACAGGCTCGAAGTTGACAAGGAATTTTGGCAGATCTGATTCTTGAGTCTGCTGCCAGTCTCTCATGATGCCTCCATGCCATTACTACTAACCTTGCCTGGAGGGCTAACTGCAGTTTCCACCCACACCACAATCAGTGACCATGGACACAGTCCTTACTCTAGATCCTGAAACTTCAGTTAGAGGATAGAGTCTCTCTGAATTATGAACATTAATGTTCATGACAGGTAAGACTAACATGTACCAAAACTTTACCGTATTTAAATACGTTTAGCACTACTAAGTCACCCAGAGGAATAAATGAAAGCTGTCAGTTTCTTAGAAGGGTGAGAGAATAGTTCATCCTACTTTCTAATACTACATAGCTTACAACCATCTATTTCTGGCTGAAGCTTAGAGCAGAACTAGCATTAAAATCAAACAAACAATTGCTTCATTCTGTAGAAGAGTCTTCCATTTGGGGTGGAACATTGAAAGAAATTTTCCTAGAGTAGTTAAAAAAAACAAGTATAACTTAAGGGTTAGGATTTATTAGACGAGACAACAGAGCTAAATAAGAAAAACATACCCAAAGAGAGAGACCTACCAAGTTTAGTTTCAGGAGAATTAAGCAGTTGCTCTAAAGACTGTGTGTGAGTGCCAGAGGAAGATACAGACTCTGTGTCGGTTGTCTCCATTCCTTCTCCCTCCTCCCGGGTTATGGTGTACATGTCTGGTAGGGGAGGGTCTGTGCTTCTCCTTTCTCGAAGGTTCTTCAAAGGTTGGTGGGAAGAAGCTGGGCCTATTAAATTTTTTTTTTAAAAGAGTGAGATTGTTCAAAACCATGGATTCAGCATTCACTGAGATACACGATGAGATTAAAATGATCATAGGGATGTCAAATGGTATGATAGGGAATTTGAAGAACTAGAAGACAAGTAATAGGTGCATAAAGAATTTCTAAGCTAGGGGCACCTGGGTGGCTCAGTTGGTTGGGCGTCTGATTTCGGCTCAGGTCATGATCTCGCGGTCCGTGAGTTCGAGCCCCGCATCGGGCTCTGGGCTGACAGCTCAGAGCCTGGAGCCTGTTTAGGATTCTGTGTCTCCCTCTCTCTCTGACCCTTCCCTGCTCATGCTCTGTCTCTCTCTGTCTCAAAAATAAATAAATGTTAAAAAAAAAAATTAAAAAAAAGAATTTCTGTCAGTACTAAAAATTTATTAAAATAGAAGTTATTGAACTTTTAATCACTTAAATAATTTCAACAGAAGCTATAAATTGCTACCACCTAGATAAGATATACTATTAAATATCGTAATAGAGCTATACTGTTGCAAAATACTGGCAGAAATTCTAAAACTAGACTCTGTTTTTGAGGATTAGTTATTTCAGATAGCTGCATGCTTTCTGACACAACACTCTTGCTGAAATTTGCTGGACAGATATTCTTGTTTATTACTGCCTTACACCTTTACCTCTGCTGGTTCCTACCACTGCCCCTTCATATCTTCAGTGTTTAGCCAAAGAAAGGCCTAGGATCCAGGGCAGGGATCTATTACACTCCTCAGGCCAGGCTTTCCTGTTTGCTGATAATGAACACTTGCATAGATCTGTAAGATCTGTAAGGCACTTTCAAACACATTACTGTATTAATCCCAAGAAACCCAAAGGTCAGAGAAAATAAATGACTTTGTCCAAGGTATCATAGTAGGGTTAGGGGTAAGAATTCTAACCCAGATCTGTTAACTTCCAATTTCATTTATTTTCCATTCCATGAAGTTACCTCATTTCTTTCTTTCTTTTAAGGTTTATTTATTTTGAGAGAGACAGAGAGAGAGAGAGAGAGAGAGAGAGAGAATATGCACATGAGCAGGGGAGGGGCAGAGAGAAAGGGAGAGAGAATTCTAAGCAGGCTCCATGCTCAGTCTCATGAACCATGAGATCATGACTGAGCCGAAATCAAGAGTCGGACACTTAATCAACTGAGCCACCAAGGCACCCATGTAATTAAGCAGAAATTTTAAAGGGAAGAAACGATATTGGCCAATTGATCCTACAAGTTCAATGTTGCCCGAGTCGCTGTTAGTAAGCTGCTAACTCTCATAATCCTAATCACAAAACAGATATATTTGGTGATCAACAGTGGAGAACACCAGATTCAGTGAATACTGGAATTTGGATACATGTCATGAGACTGCAGGTTATGTCTGAGTGAGAGAACAGGAAATAGTGTTACACAGAGGGTAACAAACATGTGAAAGTCAGTACTGTAAGAGGTGAGGAGGTGGCTATAAGTATAATCAACAAGGGTTCATATGGTTCAAATATCTTCTCAGTAAGCTAATCCAAAATTCATTGGCACCGACTTTCACCTGATACATTTTCTATTTTCTTATGAACTTGTGGAGAATGTATTTAAGTGACATAAATACATGAGAACATGAACAACCAATGTTTTCATGCATACACACATACTTCTTGTGGTCGGTTCACTCTTAAGCTGGAAAAGCTGAGCTTCCACTTTGGAGAGTTGCTGCTGTAAAGTTTCCATTGTCTTTCTATGCTCTTCCTGCAAATGGCGCACTTGATCACGAAAGCTGCTGCGAAGGACCTCATTTTGGGACGTCAGTTGACTCACAGTCTGTGCATGTTCAGACTTTAGCATCATGTTCTCGGACTGTATTGAACACAACCTGAAGGGTGAGAGGAACTTACTTCATAGGAGATCTTGCAACTTGTCATGCTGACTCAGCTTTTCTCAACTGGGTTCTATCAGATCATTAGCCCTGAGATATTTACTAAATGTATGAATTAACTTCTAAAAGCATCTATAATGGTACTAGCTGTGCTAACCATCTGTGGACTTTGGCAGTCATCTAGTTCAAATCATTTCTGTGTTCTATAGTTCATGAGGAACCTCATTTGAGTAGCCATGCTACAATGGTTCAGATGAGGAACTTCCTTCATCATTTATCAGAAAATAGGGTTAAATTTAGAGCATAAAATAATTATATTTTAAATTGTCCCCCTTTCAAGTTATCTTATGTGGTAATAGGATTACTGTACCTTTTCTGTATTACCTTGGAAACACAAAAATGAATACTTTCTTTTCATTCATAAATAAAGCCTTAGGGAAAGCCTTATGGAAATTTTTCTGAGCCATTCTGAGCCAAGTAATGCAAAACTCTGAAACACATAGACTTGGTTTATTACAGCTGTTATAAGATCTTGCTGCACAGTAGAATCATTGGGTCCCTTGTTAAAAACACAGACATCTAGTTCTCATCCTAGAGCCACTGAATCAGAATGTCTGGAGGTGGTCCTAGAAATTGCCTACTTTTAGCAGTTTTGTATGCAATTTTTATGTTGTCAGCCTGATGCTAGCCATGCAACTATAATTTGGGAACCACTATGTTTAATGGTTCACTTATAGTCTTGATGTTTTATGTTTGGATTGGTAAAAAAAAAAAAAAAAAAAAAAAAAAAAAGTTTTCTTTTACTGCAAGGGAGCCACAAGTTCTCTCATAAAAATTCAAACAATATGGAACCAATTACAGAAAGAAGTGAGAGCCT
The DNA here is from genome assembly GCF_046562875.1 of Panthera onca. Classification (NCBI taxonomy): domain Eukaryota; kingdom Metazoa; phylum Chordata; class Mammalia; order Carnivora; family Felidae; genus Panthera; species Panthera onca. Next base: position 88,012,449 of record NC_138341.1, on the reverse strand, counting down.
TCTTTTATTCAATTCCACCCCCGCAGTGTAAAATCCCAACTTCAGGCACAGACATTGTTAATGGTTCAACATGTAGCTTTCCAAGAGCTATTTCCTATGTGCTACACATATGCACACCATATAGTTTTAAAACAAAATTTAGTGGCTAAAGGGTGACATACAATAAAAATATCATATGCTTCAGAAAAGGTTTCTTAATTGCCAAATTTATACTGATCAATGAATTCAGAAAATGCTAGTGTATATGTTACCCCTCAAGCCTACTTTTTTCGTAAGCCTTTGTTTAAATAGTATCTGCCACAAAAGTAAAGGAAGAATCATCGGCAGTCACAACAATTTTCTAAGGAAGATAATAGCTACATTTTAGAGCTAGGGTCAGGTTGGTAGTTTGCAGGTGGTATCAGTGACACTTCTGACTTTACCTAGTTAAAAGCTAGAAGCTTGAATCCCAACCTGGACCTGGAACAATTGTGCTGATGGAAGTTTACCATCCGTCTCAGCTGTTATTGATGTGTTTATAGTAGCTGTACCCTCTGGGCATTGTAGTAGGTATTAGCTTCTCAGCCCAGTTATTCCTCTTGAGATGTTTTTACAATCTCATATAGAGAAAGTATGAATATTAAGATGTTTAAAAAAGAAGAGGATTTATAAAGAAAAGGCTATTTCTTCATACTGGGACACAGATAGTAACAATATTACTCTTAATATGTGTGAAGAAGGGGGTTAAGACCTCTAAAGATATCTCAAATGCTGTGAAGTTTCTAGGACTAAGAGTGCCTGGCACATAGTAGGTACTGAAAAAATATTTATTGAACTTTAGAGGCATCATTTGCACTTTTATTTGTGTTAGCAATATATTTTGCAATAACTTTTCTAGAGTAAAGAATAAGTGTGGGAAATTTCTAATGTAAAGAGCAAGCAAGCATCACTATACTTAAGCTAATCTCATGGTAAACTCCGATGATAAGGAGCTAGAAAATTGGTAGATCTTCCCGGAAACTTTTGATTTACGTTTAACTTATATAAATTACACTACTAAAAGATTAGAAAGCCAATAAAATGAAGTTTTTGAGATTACCATAGATTAGGTAGGTATTAAAAGCATACCTGAGACATGTAAAGTATTCCAACATCCTTGATGAATGATGCTCAATGAAGAACTCTTTTCCTTAGTCTAAGATACAACAAATATTACCACCCAACTTCTTCATTAGGAATCCAAAGTTCCTTGTTCACAATAATCAACTCCTCCTGCCAGTACCCCTAAAGTCTACTGAAAGTACTGATTAACAGTAATAATATAACAAGTTGAAGACAGTTGCAAAGGTAAGTTGTATATTCCTTTTCAGCCAGCAGCTGTCTGAATGTTTTCCTCTCGAGAGAAAGAAAAATGCTTAGAATTTGAAACTTGAGTTGGAAAGTGGGTTTTTTTAAAAGAAACATTCTGGTCATGAAGGCCATAGGAGAGACAGAATATTGGATGAACAGATAAAGTTAATTGTTTTTTAAAAAAGTGAAGCATAAAAACAATAAAAAAGGAGGGCTTTAAGATAGGAAAACAAAGTTACCAAGCCTTTAGGAATATCTGTTTCTTATTTTCAATTTATCCCAAGGAGCAACACTTTACGAGTTCTAGCAAGGAAATATTTTGCTGCCCAGTATAAACACTGTTAGTGCTGCTAGCAACCTTACTTTTCCCGGAGTTCTGCCTCTTTGGATACAGTTTCCTGCAGCATCTTGTTATGTCTTTCTAGCAGAGTGTCATGTTCAGACTGTAACATCTGAAGTTCGGATACGTTGATCTGTAAGTTATTTTGGGTGTCCTGTAATTTGATTTTTAGTTGATCAATCAGCATTTCCAGGTGTTCTCTAAAACAGAAACAGTTTTACAAAAAATTTTGAAAGACGTAAACCTGATTTTGTGGTTTCAAATAAATTTTACTTTAATCATTTCATCTTTTAATGTCATATTCTTGTTATTATTATGGACTATTTTAAGCGAAGTATAATTGGAAGAATTCAGTTATAGAATTCATTAGAGTCAGATTTTGTGTCTTAGGCAAATGCAGATTTACAAAAAAGTCTGTGAATTTATAAATTTCAGATTCAAATGGAGAAGAGAGCATTGAATGGTATTAAAATAGCCCATTTTGTTATAGTGCTATGCTTTTAGTTAAAAAAAAAATCAGGTCTAAGCTTAATTTCCTTAAAAAAAAAAGCATTTAATGCATAAGAAAATAGAAGGAATGTAAAACATTTACATTAAAATAATTTGAATCCAAAATTCCAGCACGATCAAAAAAGGCTCTAGAGGTGCCTGGGTGCTCAGGTGGTTAAGAGTCTGACTTGATTTCGGCTCAGGTCATGATCTCATGGTTCATGAGATCAAGCCCCATGTCGGGCTCTGCGCTGACAGTGCAGAGCCTGCTTGAGATTCTCTCTCTCCCGATGCTGACATTTTCATATTAAATGTGTCAATATTCAATTTCTGCTTTGAAATTTGAAAATGGGTTGACAGAGAAAATATCTCATTTTTCAGTCTATAGTTCCCATATTTAATAGACACTTAAATAAAAAGTAGCAAAAGTGTAAACATACAAACATTGCAGAATATTTAGTCCTAGAATAGTAAGAGGCAGATGTAAAATTGTTTTCAACACTGAACCTCTACTTATAAAACACATTTGCTGTAGAATGCCTTGTTTAATATTCCTAGCATACCTTCAAATAATTTACAAAAGTGATCTTATGCTAGTTTTAAAGATGCATTAAAAATATACTACAGAAACAAATAATTGACATGGTCATAAATTTAAAAAGAAAAATTTAATTCCAGACTAGAATTTAGTACTTAATTTAAAACTTTTTGAAATAAGTAAAATGTTTTAAAGCAATTTCTATTTAGCTTAATTAAATTTTAAATGTTTGTTTTTGAGAGAGAGAGAGATAGAGAGAGGGGGAGTGAGTGGGGGGGGGGGGTGCAGAGAGAGAGAGAGGGAGACCCAGAATCTGAAGCAGGCTCCAGGTCCTGAGCTGTCAGCACAGAGCCTGACGCAGGGCTTGAACTCACGTACCACGAGATCATGACCTGAGCCAGAGTTGGACATCCAACTGACTTAGCCACTCAGGCACCCCTATTTAGCTTAATTAATGGTGGGTATATCAAGGAAGCATTTTTTCCCTTCTATTTCTAAATTTTCAGAATGGGAAAAACTAATCATAATGTAACTTCAATGTCTGTATTTCTACTATGACCACATCCTACTACAACAAGATGGCACTATTTAGTCTATACCTCAAAGACTATCTCCTCATTTCACTGCCCGTATTACACAGTTTCTGAGTTTGTAACAGTGCCCTTGGTAGTGACATTTCCCTGCTGCTGCCTGGAGATAGTGAAGCCAAGACACCCTGCTCTTGTTGCATGTAAAATTCCACAGTCAAATGAAATCAGTCGGATTTTCAACATACTTGGTGGAGGACCTATCTCAGGGGGAGGAAGGGAAACCTGGATGTTTCTTTTAATTTTGACTTTACCTTTCTTGTTTAGCTCCCTCGGTTTCAGTCTGAGACACAGATTTATTTTTCTGTTGTTTTAGAACATTGTGAACGCGGACTTTGTAGTTCTCAAATTCAGAGGCTATAGTAGCTTGTTCTGCCTATGACATTTAAAAGAGAGAGAATAATTTTTCTATTGTGTTTTCTATTGTAACATAATCCTCTTATTTTCTTTCAGATTAATGACTTACAATGAAAACCTGTTTTAGAAAATGAATAAAATGGCTGACACTCTTTATCCCTTTGATTAACTTACCCTAAAAAGTGTGTTTCTGTTGGCCTTACACTTTTTAATTTTTTGAATGATATAATTTTGTTTGACAGGAGATGTTTCTACATGTTTTCTTCCCTGGTAGATTAATTGAGTACCCATAAATTTTGTAATGGCACTATTTTTGCCTTTGGAAACTTGGAAAGATTTTTATTTAAGATAGTCCCTCTTTTCATAAATACAAGAAAAATTAATTAAAAGAAATTAAGCTACTTGAACTTCAGATTTCTAAAGAGAGAGGGAAAAGTGAAATTCTAGGTCTTTCACTTTCCCAAGGTGATCTCCTGTCACCCTTCTGCCAAAATTGCTTAGATGATAGCTGCACCTCTCACAAAGCTACTGTATTGAATTTGTTTTGTATGCTGAAGAAAGCAGGCCCTCAGAGCCATTCTAGTAGAATGTTATTTTATAATCATTTGGCCCTCAGAAACAACTATATGCTTTTTAGATTATAAAATTTAAAGAAAATAACTCTTACATACAGAAATTGCAAAGCAAGGTTAAAATGGAAACATGTACCTATGTCTTCCCTTTTAACAAAAAAAAGGTTATGCACATGACAGGAGTGGGATGGGGTTGGGGTTAGAGTCAGATGAGTTGCACCGAATTTTCCTCTAATAAGTGCTCTTAAATAACAGCAAACACTAAAAGGCCAGACCACAGCCCTCTCGTGAACTGCTTGCTAGGTGATAACAACACCTGTCGTCTGTGCCCATGTGAAGCATGTACCTTGGCAGCGTGGCATTCTTCCTGAAGGGCTGTCACTTTTTGCTGGTATGCGCTCAGTGTGCGCTGGTGCTGGTCTGCAGAGGTCTTCAGCTGTTCATGAACTTTATGTTTCTCAGAGGTTATGTCAGCCAGCTGAATCTGGGACAAAACCTTTCAATTAAGCTCTAGCAAATTGGATCTTCACTAATTAAAGATGTTCCTTTAAATAAACTTGAGTTTTGGATCATGAGTATGTATAAGGTATAAAACTAAATAGAATTTAAAATATCTATTATTATTAAAAGAGTAAAGGCAATATAATAGAACATTTCCCCAATAAATTCAGTTTTCCTTAAAATCAATCATGAAAAATCATAAATTCCAGACTACTTGTTATAGTTCAATGTTTAATTGAATATATCAAGATATTATATAAATATAACAGTTATAAAAATATATATAATAATGGAAATATACATACATATGTATACAATATAAACATATGAAACCATTTTATAAACTGATTCTTGTGACTGCACTATCATTTAGAAAGCTCAGATACAGCTCTGGGGCCATGTTGATTTTGTGTTGCACTATTCTTAGTGCATTAAGGATTTTCAAATACATGAAGAGGATCTAGCTTAAGCTAAATGGGATACTCCAGTTATATGCCATACCTGGCTTACTGCTTCTACTTTTTCAAAATGTTGAGGAAGGATATTGGGGGGGGGGAACGTGTGTGGGTATATAAAAATATGTACATAAGGATATTTAGAAAAATCCCTACATGGTACCTTACTTCTTTTGTAAATCGTCAGAAGTAAAAAGAATCTTACTTTATAGACTTCTACTTGCTGCTGGCTTGCCTCCAGCTCACCCTTTAAAGATGCTTGAAGTATTAAGTGATCAGTTTCCTAAAGAATAAGAATCCTGGTTATATTTAGAAAAGAAGGGATTTATAGATACATAAACTGAAATATGAAAATGGGAAATTAACATACTGCTTGCTTTGAATCTGCCAGTTCTTTTTTGGTTTTCACAAGCAACTGCTTGATTTTGGTATTCTTTTCCTCAGACTGTTGCACTGAAGACTGTAGTGAAGCTAGCAAAGGAAATAATTCCAGAAGAGGTTGAACAATTTTTATGAATGACTTTAAATAAAGAAATGACAAGTCTTTTCTTTGTATTAACCCATATTTGAAAGAAACTTGTCTTAGCCTTTTATTATGGAACATTTCAAATATACACGACAGCAGTGCCAACAGTGTAATAAACTCCCGGCACCCCTCTCTCAGCTTTAACAATTACCAATACATGGCCAATCTTGTTTCACCCAGAACAGGAATCTGGTCTGCAAGCTAAAATCTGGCTGCTGCCTGTTTTGTAGAGTTTTATTAGAACACAGTCAAGTTCAATTATTTACATATTGTTCACATTTGCTTTAGTACAGCAATGACAAATTTACTAATGGCAATAGAGATATGATATGACCTGTAAAGCCTAAAATATTTACTGTGTGGCCCTTGAAAGAAAAAGTTTGCCAACCACTAACCTATACCCTTACCTATTCCTTATGCCCTCACTGGTTTTTGGGTGATTGTTTTTGTTTTTTGTTTTTTTGGTTCTTCACAAGAAATCCATTGAACTGTAAATATTTCAGTATACATCTCTTAAAATAAAGTTATATACGTAGTGTATAACTAAAAGATAAAAGCTTTACTTTTAAGAAGTACCTCAAAAGAGGTGCCATGTATTTCCAATTATATCACAGCAGAGGCACATACCTGGGTGCCTGTTTTTGTGGTACTAATTGTTTTATGGAATGGGACTGTCAGTGACAGTTCACTAAGGAACAAATAAAACGTGATAAAAACAAAAAACTTTTATGCTAACAGAGGTAAAAAAAACCAAACATCATATAGGAATAAGTGGATTTACTGTCTAGATCACAGGTGCCCAACTACAACCAGCAGGCCAAATCTGGCCACAGCCTGTTGTGAAAGAGACAAAGAGTGTATGATAGAGACCACGTAGCCTGTGAAGCCATGGAGACTGACTTCCTGGTCCTTCAAGAAACAGTGTGCTGGACACCTGGTCTAAGCCAATTACATGGGCACTATGTAATTGTGCTACTAAAGTATATTATAATCAATGATTAACTTTATGTAGTTGTACTACATGTAAATATGAACACATATACTTTAAGAATATATCTTAACTATGACTTTTTATAAGTCTAATTTAGTTAACTTCTGGAAACTATTTGCTCAGTTCTGAAAAGCATTTTCTAAAGCACAAATTACATATAAAACCTATGTTAAGTGCTTCAGGAATTATGATAAGATATAGTAAGTTCCTAAGCTCAAACCGTCTAAAAATGAAATTGGGGGATATAACATTTCACAGGATAACATAAAGCAAAATATAAATGTATGAAAGAAATACAAAAGGCTACAGAGATCCACAGGAGCCAAAGGTTATATAAAGTTTGCACAGGACAAAAAAAAAATTCATAGAATAGGAAACACTGAAGATTAGGAAGGATTCCCAGACGTGGGCATGATGGCGGGAGTGCGAGGGCATGAAAGGAGATTTCCTTTAGAGATGAGATATACAGTTACAGAGTGGGGATAAATGTTGGAGGGGTTTCAGATTAAGATGTGTGTTGCTAATTTATTAAGCAACCTCCCCCCGCCCCCACTTGCCCCCAGAACATTGTCTGGACGTTTTATCTTTTTCCTACTCTACCACATCTCCTTAGCCCAGCCTTCCAAGGCCCTTCATGCCATTAGCCTGGCGGCTTTTGGCAGATTCTACACCATTCCATTTAATCCAATATGTTGGCAGACCAATCTTCCCCCACTGTCTTTAAAAAGGGCCCCAATACATTCTTCATGTACTTCATGAACTGGATCAAAAATGTCTTCCTAATTATACCTCACTTCTCCCTGGCAGGTCAAGCCTTTCACTCCAACTGATCAAGACCTCCAAAATTATGTTACTTCTTTTAACTGTTGCTTGTACCATGGCTGCATAAAGGAATACTCTTTCCTTGTCTGCTTTAAATCTCCAAACCTTACCTTGAGCCCCAACTTGTAATTGTTTCAGTCTAGAGAATCTCTCTCCTCTGAACTCTAGTACTCACTTCCTGTACCATTTATTTCTATACTTATTTATTGAATAAATATCTTTTTTTAGTTTTTCCAAGGTATCAATCAATCTTCTTTCAGTTTAGTTGATGATCAAACATACACGTAATCACTAATTCATAAAACCAAATGTTTGTAGAAGCAAGATGGCGGCGTAGGAGGATGCTGGGCTCACCATGTCCTGCTGGTCACTTAGATTCCACCTACACCTGCCTAAATAACCCAGAAAACTGCCAGAAGACTAGCAGAACAGAGTCTCCGGAGCCAAGCGCAGACGAGAGGCCCACGGAAGAGGGTAGGAAGGGCAGCGAGGCGGAGCCCGCTACACGGACTGGCAGGAGGGAAACGGGCGGAGGGGCAACCGCCGGCCAAGCAGAGGCCCCGAATCTGGCTTGCAAAAGGGGAGGGGCCGGACGGAGTGTGTTCAGACAGCAAGCGGGACTTATCATCTGCTCGGAGAGCCGGAGGACTGGAGGACAACAGGAGGGAGAGTTGTTGAGCCCCGGACAACAGAGCTCAGCTTGGCTAGGAACAGAGGTGCTCTCCAGTGCCATCCCCCTAGCCCATCCCCCAGCCAAAATCCCAAAGGGAACCAGTTCCTGCCAGGGAAATGCTTGCAACTAGCAAACACCCAAAGTTGTGCTTCTGCGGATCCATCCGTCCAGCGGCGGGTCTGACTCCTCCGGTGCCACAGGGCCCCTCCCGAAGCAGATCACCGAAGGATAAGCGAGCTGAGCCTGCGCCTCCCACCCCTGTGCACCTTGCCGATCCACCCCAGCTAATACACCAGATCCCCAGTACCACAGGCCTGGCAGTGTGCAAGTAGCCCAGAGGGGCCACACCACCCCACAGTGAATCCTGCCCCTAGGAGAGGGGAAGAGAAGGTACACACCAGTCTAACTGTGGCCCCAGCAGTGGGCAGGGGGCAGACATTAGGTCTGACTGCGGCCCTGCCCACCAAATCCAGTTATTCAAGACAGCACAGGGGAAGTGCCCTGCAGGTCTGCACCACTCCAGAGACTATCCAAAATGACCAAATGGAAGAATTCCCCTCAAAAGAATCTCCAGGAAATAACAACAGCTAATGAACTGATAAAAAAGGATTTAAACAATATAACAGAGTGTGAATTTAGAATAATAGTCATGAAATTAATCACTGAGCTTGAAAACAGTATAGAGGACAGCAGAAAATCTATTGCTACAGAGATCAAGGGACTAAGGAATAGTCAGGAGGAGCTAAAAAATGCTATAAACGAGCTGCGAAACAAAATGGAAATGACTACGGCTCGGATTGAAGAGGCAGAGGAAAGAATAGGTGAACTAGAAGACAAAATTATGGAAAAAGAGGAAGCTGAGAAAAAGAGAGATAAAAAAATCCAGGAGTATGAGGGGAAAATTAGAGAACTAAGTGATGCACTAAAGAGAAATAATCTACGCATAACTGGTATTCCAGAGGAGGAAGAGAAAGGGAAAGGTGCTGAAGGTGTACTTGAAGAAATCGTAGCTGAGAACTTCCCTGATCTGGGGAAGGAAAAAGACATTGAAATCCAAGAGGCACAGAGAACTCCCTTCAGACCTAACTTGAATCGATCTTCTGCACGACATATCATAGTGAAACTGGCAAAATACAAGGATAAAGAGAAAATTCTGAAAGCAGCGAGGGATAAATGTACCCTAACATATAAAGGGAAACCGTTAAGACTTGTGACGGATCTCTCTTCTGAAACTTGTCAGGCCAGAAAGGAATGGCAGGAGATCTTCAATGTGAACAACAGAAAAAATATGCAGCTGAGAATCCTTTATCCAGCAAGTCTGTCATTTAGAATAGAAGGAGAGATAAAGGTCTTCCCAAACAAACAAAAACTGAAGGAATTCGTCACCACTAAACCAGCCCTACAAGAGATCCTAAGGGGGATCCTGTGAGACAAAGTACCAGAGACATCACTACAAGCATAAAACATACACACATCACAATGACACTAAACCCATATCTTTCTATAATAACACTGAATGTAAATGGACTAAATGTGCCAACCAAAAGACATAGGGTATCAGAATGGATAAAAAAACAAGACCCATCTATTTGCTGTCTACAAGAGACTCATTTTAGACCTGAGGACACCTTCAGATTAAGAATGAGGGGATGGAGAACTATTTATCATGCTACTGGAAGTCAAAAGAAAGCTGGAGTAGCCATACTTATTTCAGACAAACTAGACTTTAAATTAAAGGCTGTCACAAGAGATGAAGAAAGGCATTATATAATAATCACAGGGTCGATCCATCAGAAAGAGCTAACAATTATAAATGTCTGTGCACCGAATATGGGAGCCCCCAAATAAATAAAACAATTACTCATAAACATAAGCAACCTTATTGATAAGAATGTGGTAATTGCAGGGAACTTTAACACTCCACTTACAGAAATGGATAGATCATCTAGACACATGGTCAATAAAGAAACAGGGGCCCTGAGGCGCCTGGGTGGCTCAGTCGGTTGAGCACCGGCTTCAGCTCAGGTCACGATCTCACGGTCCGTGAGTTCGAGCCCCGCGTCGGGCTCTGTGCTGACAGCTCAGAGCCTGGAGCCTGTTTCGGATTCTGTGTCTCCCTCTCTCTCTGACCCTCCCCATTCATGCTCTGTCTCTCTCTGTCTCAAAAATAAATAAACGTTAAAAAAAAAAAAAATTAAAAAAAAAAAAAAAAAAAGAAACAAGGGCTCTGAATGATAATTGGATCAGATGGACTTGACAGATATATTTAGAACTCTGCATCCCAAAGCAACAGAATATACTTTCTTCTCGAGTGCACATGGAACCTTCTCCAAGATAGATCACATACTGGGTCACAAAACAGCCCTTCGTAAGTATGCAAGAATTGAAATCATACCATACATACTTTCAGACCACAATGCTATGAAGCTTGAAATCAACCACAGGAAAAAGTCTGGAAAACCTCTAAAAGCATGGAGGTTAAAGAACACCCTACTAAAGAATGAATGGGTCAACCAGGCAATTAGAGAAGAAATTAAAAAATATATGGAGGGGCGCCTGGGTGGCGCAGTCGGTTAAGCGTCCGACTTCAGCCAGGTCACGATCTCACGGTCCGTGAGTTCGAGCCCCGCGTCAGGCTCTGGGCTGATGGCTCAGAGCCTGGAGCCTGTTTCCGATTCTGTCTCCCTCTCTCTCTGTCCCTCCCCCGTTCATGCTCTGTCTCTCTCTGTCCCAAAAATAAATAAACGTTGAAAAAAAAAATTAAAAAAAAAAAAAATATATATGGAAACAAACGAAAATGAAAATACAAGAATCCAAACGCTTTGGGATGCAGCGAAGGCAGTCCTGAGAGGAAAATACATTGCAATCCAGGTCTATCTCAAGAAACAAGAAAAATCCCAAATACAAACTCTAACAGCACACCTAAAGGAAACAGAAGCAGACCTAAACCCAGCATAGAAGAGAAATAATAAAGATCAGAGCAGAAATAAACAATATAGAATCTAAAAAAACTGTAGAGCAGATCAACGAAACCAAGAGTTGGTTTTTTGAAAAAAAAAAAAAACAAAATTGATAAATCTCTAGCCAGGCTTCTCAAAATGAAAAGGGAGATGGCCCAAATAGATAAAATCATGAATGAAAATGGAATTATTACAACCAATCCCTCAGAGATACAAGCAATTATCAGGGAATACTATGAAAATTTATATGCCGAAACACTGGACAATCTGGAAGAAATGGACAAATTCCTAAACACCCACACACTTCCAAAACTCAATCAGGAGGAAATAGAAAGCTTGAACAGACCCATAACCAGTGAAGAAATTGAATCAGTTATCAAAAATCTCCCAACAAATAAGAGTCCAGGACCAGATGGCTTTCCAGGGGTGTTCTACCAGACATTTAAAGCAGAGATAATACCTATCCTCCTTAAGCTATTCCAAAAAATAGAAAGGGAAGGAAAACTTCCAGACTCATTTTATGAAGCCAGTATTACTTTGATTCCTAAACCAGACAGAGACCCAGTAAAAAAATGAGAACTACAGGACAATATCCCTGATGAATATGGATGCAAAAATTCTCAGTAAGATACTAGCAACTAGAATTCAACAGCATATAAAAAGAATTATTCACCATGATCAAGCGGGATTCATTCCTGGGATGCAGGGCTGGTTCAACATTCGCAAATCAATCAACGTGATATATCACATTAATAAAAGAAAAGAACCATATGATCCTGTCAGTCGATGCAGAAAAGGCAGTTGACAAAATTCAGCACCTTTCTTAATAAAAACCCTTCAGAAAGTCGGGATAGAAGGAACATACTTAAAGATCATAAAAGCCATTTATGAAAAGCCCACAGCTAACATCTTCAATGGGGAAAAACAGAGCTTTTTCCCTGAGATCAGGAACACAACAGGAATGTCCACTCTCACCGCTGTTGTTTAACATAGTGTTGGAAGTTCTAGCATCAGCAATCAGACAACAAAAAAATCAAAGGCATCAAAATTGGCAAAGATGAAGTCAAGCTTTCACTTTTTGCCGATGACATGATATTATACATGGAAAACCCGATAGACTCCACCAAAAGTCTGCTAGAACTGATACATGAATTCAGCAAAGTTGCAGGATACAAAATCATTGTACAGAAATCAGTTGCATTCTTATACACTAATAATGAAGCAACAGAAAGACAAATAAAGAAACTGATCCCATTCACAATTGCACCAAGAAGCATAAAATACCTAGGGATAAATCTAACCAAAGATGTAAAAGATCTGTATGCTGAAAACTATAGAAAGCTTATGAAGGAAATTGAAGAAGATATAAAGAAATGGAAAAACATGCCGTGCTCATGGACTGGAGGAATAAATATTGTCAAAATGTCAATACTACCCAAAGCTATCTACACATTCAATGCAATCCCAATCAAAATTGCACCAGCATTCTTCTCGAAACTAGAACAAGCAATCCTAAAATTCATATGGAACCATAAAAGGCCCCGAATAGCCAAAGTAATTTTGAAGAAGAAGACCAAAGCAGGAGGCATCACAATCCCAGACTTTAGCCTCTACTACAAAGCTGTCATCATCAGGACAGCATGGTATTGGCACAAAAACAGACACATAGACCAATGCAATAGAATAGAAACCCCAGAACTAGACCCACAAACGTATGCCCAACTAATATTTGACAAAGCAGGAAAGAACATCCAATGGAAAAAAGACAGTCTCTTTAACAAATGGTGCTAGGAGAACTGGACAGCAACATGCAGAAGATTGAAACTAGACCACTTTCTCACACCATTCACAAAAATAAACTCAAAATGGATAAAGAACCTGAATGTGAGACAGGAAACCATCAAAACCCTAGAGGAGAAAGCAGGAAAAACCTCTCTGACCTCAGCCTCAGCAATTTCTTACTTGACACATCTCCAAAGGCAAGGGAATTAAAAGCAAAAATGAACTACTGGGACCTTATGAAGATAAAAAGCTTCTGCACAGCAAAGGAAACAACCGACAAAACTAAAAGGCAACCAACGGAATGGGAAAAGATATTTGCAAATGACATATCGGACAAAGGGCTAGTATCCAAAACCTATAAAGAGCTCACCAAACTCCACACCCGAAAAACAAATAATCCAGTGAAGAAATGGGCAGAAAACATGAATAGACACTTCTCTAAAGAAGACATCCGGATGGCCAACAGGCACATGAAAAGATGCTCAACATCGCTCCTCATCAGGGAAATACAAATCAAAACCATACTCAGATATCCCCTCACGCCAGTCAGAGTGGCCAAAATGAACAAATCAGGAGACTATAGATGCTGGAGAGGATGTGGAGAAATGGGAACCCTCTTGCACTGTTGGTGGGAATGCAAATTGGTGAAGCCACTCTGGAAAACAGTGTGGAGGTTCCTCAAAAAATTAAAAATAGACCTTCCCTATGACCCAGCAATAGCACTGCCAGGAATTTACCCAAGGGATACAGGAGTACTGATGCATAGGGGCACTTGTACCCCAATGTTTATAGCAGCACTCTCAACAATACCCAAATTATGGAAAGAGCCTAAATGTCCATCAACTGATGAATGGATAAAGAAATAGTGGTTTATATACACAATGGAGTACTACGTGGCAATGAGGAAGAATGAAATATGTCCCTTTGTAGCAACATGGATGGAACTAGAGAGTGCTATGCTAAGTGAAATAAGCCATACAGAGAAAGACAGATACCATATGTTTTCACTCTTATGTGGATTCTGAGAAACCTAACAGAAACCCATGCTGGAGGGGAAGGAAAAAAAAAAAAAAAAAAGAGGTTAGAGTGGGAGAGAGCCAAAGCATAAGAGACCCTTAAAAACTGAGAACAAACTGAGGGTTGATGGGGGGTGGGAGAGAGGGGAGGGTGGGTGATGGGTATTGAGGAGGGCACCTTTTGGGATGAGCACTGGGTGTTGTATGGAAACCAATTTGACAATAAATTTCATATATTGAAAAAAAAAAAACAACAACAAAAGAACCCCAAATTTTTTATTGAAGGAATATAATCTAGAGTTCTACCATTCAATTTGCACCAAGAACACAGTTGGAAAATATGGTATGTATATAAGAAGAGATACATGCATAGTGAATTGGCTGGAAACTCTACAGTCGTTTCGATTATCTGAATATGTTATTTTTCCCCCCCTGGATGCAGGCAGATATCAGAACACTGCATATGTGGCTTCATTCCTTTGTTTATTCATGGAATCACATTTATTCAGCTGTGATTTGGCTACACGTTGAATGAAGTACCCATTATGAAACATTCATGGGAGATTTGTTACTTTATTTATTGTGGGGATGCCATTGAAAATACAAATCTGGATTATCTGGATTATCAGTGGTTTCTGTTAAAAGTAAATATAAAATGGATACTGGGTTTGAAAATTCCCCGAGCAGACAAAACCATTTAAGTCATATAACTGAAACTTATTTAGCTTATTGTGCAAAACAAGTGAACTTGTCATCTGGGAACCCCCATTGTAATAACCAATCATTGTAAAGGTTAAATTTACTTATTTTCACTTTACAAGCCAATCCTGTAAGGTAATACCCCTGGGCTATCAGTCTCTGAATTTGAAAACTCCCATTTTGTGAAATGGTCTTACATGCACACGAGATTCTTACTAAATATTATTTATTGATTTGGTGGCTTTAATTTTTGCTATTTCTGGATGTTTGACATTCCTAAGGTAGCATTAGCTTCAAAATCACATATGAGACTATTGAAAACACAGATTTTATTAAAAAAACCTTTTTTTTACATTTATTTTTATTTTTGAGAGACAGAGGGCAAACAGGGGAGGGGAAGAGAGAGAGAAAGATACAGAATCAGAAGCAGGCTCTCAGCTATCAGCACAGGCCCCAACGGGGGGTTTGAACCCACAATCATGAGACCATGACCTGAGGTAAAGTCAGACACTCAACCAAGCCACCCAGGTATGCCTGGAAAACACAGATTTTAATGCCCCACACTTTAAGATTCTGATTCTTTACATCTGTGCCTGGGCTTTCTAAAAAGCTCTCCAATACTGTGTGATATTCAAGTTAGGTCTGGGACCATTCAAGTTATGGTCTGGGACCACATAACACAGTGTTTCTTTTATAAAAATGTCTTTAAAAAAATTTTTTTTTTCATTTATTTATTTTTCATGGACAGAGAGACAGAGCACAAGTGGGGGAGGGGCAGAGAGAGGAGACACAGAATCCAAAGCAGGCTTCAGGCTCTGAGCTGTCAGCACAGAGCCCGATGCAGGGCTTGAACTCACAAACCGTGAGGTCACGACCTGAGCCGAGGTTGGATGCTTAACCGACTGAGCCACCCAGGCACCCCCTTTTATAAAAATGTCTTAAAAAAAAGTTCTCTCACACATCTTAGTACCAGGAAAAGCTATGTTTCTTACAATTATCACATTTGTTTTAATATTGTGGCTCTTATAAACCCTGTACCTGAGAATGTTCCTGTCTTTGTATGGCTTCTGGGAAACTCCAAGCCAATTTATGCAGACCAAAGTGATACCAAAAGCACACAGAACATACACTTTATGTCTTGATCTTATGTCTGACTTTACTGTATAGTCCTATATCTCAACATTTGCTTTTATCTCATTTCCTCATCATTTATATATCTGAAATATTGTATAGTAGTATCTTGGCAGCCACCTCAAATCATTTTATGGGACTTCTGCTTCTTGTCATTTGGGAGTAACAAGTCTTAGACTTACTTTCCACCGTAATCAATTAGAAAACTGAACAAAATATATGAAAAAAAATCCTGCTTTCTGACATTAGACAATAAGCACTATAGAGCTGTGATCCCTGAGAGAAGGTAAACAAGGTGAGCCCTATTACAGTCCCAGCTTTTGGTCAGAAGGCAATTTCTAGACTGTGTTACAGAAAGGGACTCCCAAACAGAGCAGTGGTCTTGCTGAGATTCAAAGAACAATAGCTTTGGAAAGAACAGTGTATAGGGAACTATAATTGGAACAATTCCCAGGGCTCACAAAGGGCTATAAATTGTTCCAACCAGCCAGAGTAAAGAGACTTTAATACATAGGCACTCAGTAGACATTAGAAGATCCCTATTTTAGTAGAGAGGCTGATCTAAATCTATATGAAAGGACTCTCTACACTTGTCCTAAAAAAAAAAAAAAAGAAAGAAAAACAAGCCACAAAAGAATAAAACTGATCTATAAATGCCCGCCAAAGTTTAACTCTGTAAGTGAATACAAAAAATCTAGCACTCAACATGTAAAATTCACATACAATTAAAAAATTATTTCCCATGCAAAGAAACAGGGAATTATTACTGATTACAGGAGAAAAAAATTCAATCCATAGATTTAGAACAATAAATCACAGAATATGCTTAAAGACTGGAAGGAAAATATAATGAAGAGATAAATGGAAAACAGGAACAAAAAAAACACAAATGGAATTTCTGGAGATGAAAAATATAATACCTCAAGAAAATATCACTGGATGGTAATAAAATATTAGACTCTGGAGATGAGAGAATTTAAAAATTACTTACTAATAGAAACAACTAGAATAGAAACTATATTCTATTTAATATTAGAAAGTATCCAAAAAGAAGCTCAGAAAGTGAAAAAAGAATAGAAAAAATGAACACATTATCACTAATCTATGGTGATATATCAAGTGGTCTAATGTGTGTAATTGGAGTCTCAGGGGAAAAAAGAAGGAGGATTTAAACAAGAAAGAATAAAGTAAACAATGGCCAAAAATATGATCAACTTGAAGAAAACTAGAAAATCTAAATACAGCAAACAAATGCAAAAAACCACAAGCAGGATATAAACAGGGAAAGAAAACATAACAAGGCACATCATAAAATTCTATACCCAGCAGAACTATCTTTCAAAAATGAAGGCATTCTACCCTGAAAATGATGAAACGAAGGAATTCATCCCAAAAGAAAGAGGAGGAAGAAATGATAGGAAGGGGCTTAATCAACACAGATACAAGCAAGATGTCTGACCAGAATTAGAATCATGAAATAAGAATACTAGCTGGAGTCGAAAATAGATTAGAATCCCTTTCTGCAGAGATAAAAGAAGTAAAAGCCAGTCAGGATGAAATAAAAAATGTAACTGAGCTGAAATCTCGAATGCATGCCATGGCGTCAAGGATGGATGAGACAGAGCAGAGAATCAGTGATATAGAGGACAAACTTATGGAGAATAGGAAGCAGAAAAAAAGAGGGAGACTAAGGAAAAAGAGCACAATTTAAGAATTAGAGAAATCAGTGACTCATTAAAAAGGAACAACGTTAGAATCATAGGGGTCCCAGAAGATGAAGAGAGAGCAAAAGAGGTAGAAGGGTTATGGGAGCAAATCATAGCAGAAAACTTTCCTAAGCTGGGGGAAGACACAGACATCAAAATCCAGGAAGCACAGAGGACTCCCATTAGATTAAAAAAAAAACGACTGTCAACAAGGCCTATCATAGTCAAATTCACAAAATACTCAGGCAAGGAGAGAATCA
The DNA here is from genome assembly GCF_046562875.1 of Panthera onca. Lineage (NCBI taxonomy): Eukaryota > Metazoa > Chordata > Mammalia > Carnivora > Felidae > Panthera > Panthera onca. Next base: position 87,994,715 of record NC_138341.1, on the reverse strand, counting down.
TGAAAGTAGCAAAGGAAAAAAAGTCTTAACCTACAAGGGAAGACAAATCAGATTTGCAGCAGACCTGTCCACAGAAACTTGGCAAGCCAGAAAGGAGTGGCAGGATATATTTAATGTGCTGAATCAGAAAAAATATGCAGCCAAGAACTCTTTATCCAGCAAGGCTGTCATTCAAAATAGGACAGATTAAAAGTTTCCCGAACAAAAATTAAAGGAGTTTGTGACCACTATACCAGTCCTGCAAGAAATTTTAAGGGGGGTTCCCTGAGGGAGAAAAGACTAAATAAATAAGTAAGTAAAGAAATAAATAAATAAATAAAATAAGGACCAAAAGGAACAAAGACTAGAAAGAACGAAAGAACACCAGCAGAAACTCCAACTCTACAAGTAACATAATGGTAATAAATTCATATCTTTCAGTGCTCACTGTAAATCAATGTATTAAATGCTCAAATCAAAAGACATAGGGTGACAGAATGGACAAGAAAACAAGATCCATCTATATGCTGTTTACAAGACACCCACTTTAATCTAAAGACACCTTCAGATTGAAAGTGAGGGGATGGAGAACCATCTGTCATGCTTATGGTCAATGAAAGAAAGCCAGAGTAGCCATATTTATATCAATCTAGACTTTAAAATAAAGACTGTAACAAGAGATGAATAAGGGCATTTTACCATAATTAAGGGGTCTATCCACCAAGAAGACCTGACAATTGTGAACATTTATGTGCCAACTGTGGAAACACCCAAGTATATAAATCAATTAATCACAAACATAAAAAACTCATTGATAATAATACCATAATAGTAGGGGACTTCAACACCCCCACTTCCAGCAATAGACAGATCATCTAATCAAAAAACCAACAAGGAAACAATGTCTTTGAATGAAACACTGGACCAGATAGATGGACTTAACATATATGCAGAAGATTTCATCCTAAAGCAGTGGAATATACATTCTTCTCTAGTGCACAGGGATCGTTCTCCAGAACAGACCACATACTGGGACACAAATCAGCCCTCAACAAGTAGAAAAAGATCGAGATCATACTGTGCATATTTCAGACCACAATGCTATGAAATTTGAAATCAACAATCAGTAAAACTAAAAGGCAACCGATGGAATGGGAGAAAATATTTGCAAACGACATATCAGATAAAGGGTTATTATCCAAAATCTATAAAGAACTTATCAAACTCAACACCCAAAAAACAAATAATCCAGTGAAGAAAAGGGCAACAGACATGAATAGACACTTATCCAAGGAAGACATCCAGATGGCCAACAGAACATGAAAAATGCTCAACATCACTCATCTTCAGGAAATACAAATCAAAACCACAATGAGATACCACCTCACATCAGTCAGAATGGCTACAATTAATAACTCAGGCAACAACAGATGTTGGCGAAGATGTAGAGAAAGAGGAACCCTGTTGCACTGCTGGTGGGAATGCAAACTGGTGCAGCCACTCTGGAAACAGTATGGAGTTTCCTCAAAAAGGTAAAAATAGAACTACCCTATGAACCAGCAATTGCACTACTAGGTATTTATCCAAGGGATACAGGTGTGCTGTTTTGAAGGGACACATGCACCCCAATGTTTATAGCAGCACTAGCAACAACAATCAAAGTATGGAAGGAGCCCAAACGTCCACAGATGGATGAATGGATAAAGAAGATGTGGTATATATAGACAATGGAGTATTACTCAGCCATCAAAAAGAATGAAATCTTGCCATTTGCAAGTATGTGGATGGAACTAAAGGTATTATGCTAAGCAAAATTAGTCAGAGAAAGACAAATATCATATGACTTCACACTGAGGACTTTAAGACACATACCAGACGAACACAAGGGAAGGGAAGGAAAAGTAATATAAAAACAGGGAGGGGGAAAAACATAAGACTCTTAAACATGGAGAACAAACAGAGGGTTACTTGAGGGGTTGTGGGAGGGAGGGGGGGATGGGCTAAATGGGTAACAGGCATTATGGAATCTACCCTGAAATCATTGTTGTATTATATAGTAACTAACTTGGATGTAAAAAAAAAAAAAGAATAAAATTTTACAGTTAAGAAAAAAATGAAGGCAATTTTTTGGGGATGAAAGACATGACAGAATTCAATACCTACAGCCCACAGTACAAGATATGTTAAAGGAAGTCCTTCAGGCAAAAGGAAAGTCATACTTGATGAAATCTGGATATACATGAAATGAAGAGCAACAGAGATGGTAAATATGTGGGTAAATAGTTAAAAAAAATTTTTCTAGTTTTTTACTTCTTTAAAACAGGGATTGGAAAATGTTTTACATGGTGAGGTAATAAATATTATAGTGTTGCAGGTGATACAGTATCTGTTACAACTACTCAACTGTGCTGTTATAGCATGAAAGTAGCCATAAGTGATACACACAAATGTACATGGCAATGTTTCAATAAAACCTTTATATATATATATATATATATATATATATATATATATATATATATATATATATAAATATATAAATATATAAATATAAAAACCTACATATATATATATATGAATAACTGTGGGCCATGGTTTGCATATGTCTCTTTAATAAAGAAATATTTTTAAAGAAAAACAACACAGTTACTACATTCCTAACACATGTGAAAAACACGTGAAGCAAAACGTGTGATAAAAATAAAGCAAAGACCAACAATGGGGAAACAAACAGTACTGTAAGATTCTTATACTATATATGAAGTGGTATAATTTACTTAAATGTAATCTGTAATAAATTTATGATATATTATAAACCCTAAGCCCACCACTAAACACTAACAATGGTATAGTTATCTCTTAATAGGTATCTCTTAATAAAAGAGATAAAATAGCATCATATAAATTAATCAATTCAAAAGAAGGCAGATAAAAGAGGAGAAAGGACATGAATCACAAGAACAATAGAAAATAATCAGCAAGATAGATTTAAATCTAATCACATAAATATTTATGTTAAAAATAAATGACTTATATATTCCAATTAAATAGCAGAGACTGTCAGCTTGGAGAGAAAAGGAAGACTCAACTATATGCTATCTAAAAGGAGTATTTTATAGACTTAGGTCGCAAGCCAAAGGATAGGAAAAGACATGCTATGTAAACAATAAACAAAAGAAAGCTGGAGTGGTTACATTAATATCAAAGTGGACTTTAGAAAAATAAATATTACTAATAATAAGACACATTTCATAATAATAGAGGAATTAAATTACCAAGAACAAGTAATGATTCTAAATGTAAATGTAGCTAATTCCAGAGTTTCTAAATATATGAAGCCAAAACTAACAGAAATGAAAAGAGAAAGAAATCCACAGTTATGTTCAGGAAATTCAACATCCCTCTCTCCATACTTGATAAAGCAGTAATCAGAAAATCATTAAAAATACAGAAAACTTAAACAGTCACCTAACTTGATTTAATTGACATTAGTTAGAACACTCTATCCAACAACTAATACAGTTGAACACATTGTTTTCAAGTGCCTAAGGAGCATTCACCAAAACAAATCTTATTCTGAACCCTAATACAAAACTGAATAAACTTAAAAGGACTGAAATCATGCAGAATATGTTTTTTAACTACAACAGAATTCAGTTAGAAATCATTAACAGAAAGATATTTGAAATTCCTTCAAACAAATTAAATAACACACTTGTAAATAGCCCATGGGTCAAAGAAGAAATCCAAAGGAAATTTAAAAAATCTTGAGTGGAATAAAAAGTATAACATACCAACTTATGAGATGTGGCTGAAGGAGTGCCTGGGGATATTTAGAGCTTTAGGTGCATACATGAGAAATCATTTTATGGAAAGAATGGAATGTAATCACCTTAAAAAGAAGGTTTAATTGCTATTTAATGTTCCTACTCTGCTGACAACCAGCAAATCGTGGATAAGACCATTTCTTACCTTTGTATCACTCACATAGCAGGTACTTAAGAAATGTTTAAGTAAGTGAATGCATTATTCACCAACGCAGACTGTACACATTCAAACAAAACATGGTTTTACAACCCTCCTCGTCCTTAAGAATAGTAAGTATTGTGTGAAAGCTCTGGTTGGCAGTCAAAGACTGGTGAAATGAACAACTAATGTTGCTGCCCTGTGTTCTGTTATGATGAAATTATTGTTAAGTTAAAGTGAATTTTGTTTTACTCACCCATTTCTTCTTGCAGGGTTTCTTGTTTCTGCTTCTGAATTTTTATTTCTTGCTCCAAATCTTCTATCTTGCTGTTTTTATTAGCTAACTTTTGATTTAGTTCTTTCATCAAACGTTCATAATCAGCTATTTCCATATTCATCAATGTGGTTTGCTGGGCATCCTGCACATATCAGAAATAAAAGATCCACAAAATAGTAGATCAGTTGATTTGTAAAACTGTTAATTGCATAATTATAAATTATGCCACAGGAATAAACATATTCTATTATGCTTTTCTGTAATATGGAAAGTTTACACATATGAACAAACTAGAAATTGGTACTTTCTAATTTGTAATTTTATAAAATAAAATATTTTCTAATAGTTTAATCTAACTTTCTCAGTTTCACTGAATTTCATCATAATTTTCATTAACCATGATTCATAGTTCTACTTATGGAGCTCTTATTTATAAAATATTAACATTGAAAAATTTTTTAAAATTAATTTATTTATTTTGAGAGAGAGAGAGAGCCAGGGAGGGACAGAGAGGGAGGGGTAGAGAGAGAATCCTAAGCAGGCTCCATGCTCTCAGTGCGGCTCAATCTCTTAAATCGTGAGATCACGATCAATAGTCAGACGCTTGACCAACTGAGCCACTCGTGCCCCTAAAATATTAACATTTTAAGCAGCTCTTACAGTACTTTTCTTTTTGGCCTCATCTTTGAAGAAGTAGAGAAAAATTAGCCAAAGTTTTAAGTATAATACAAATTCCCATTTTTGACATTAATTAGATCTTCATGTGTCATAGAATAATCCTGTACAAAAAATGAAGTATCAAACCAAAATCTAATCATTTTTGAGCCTAGATTCTTCTGAAAAAACAGGACTGAGAGAAATAAGTTAAACTTGCAATTTTTTGAGGCTGACAATTTACACATGATTATTTTGGTACCTCAAAAACCTTATTTTTGACATATTTCCTTTCTAAACTATTAGAATAGTTTAACACTGTGAATATTGATCTTAGTTTTGAATTTAGTATTTTATTTTACCTTTCTAACCAGCTCTAATTCTTGCATAGTTTTCTGAAGCTGTTTCTTTTCCTTCTGAAGTTGAAGCTGAAGTTCTTCAAGTTCATTTACAGAACTGGCATGCTCCTGAAATTAAAAATAAAAATATTGCCACCTCATCCCCCCAAGCCAACTAGCATTAAAAAAAGGTATTTGTAAGGGTCTATAAAATGAATTTGACATACTAAAATACAAAAAAAGCTTGAAAACCTTTTAATATTTAAAAAATGTGCACCCCAAAATTATATCTTGGGATTCTCAAATTCATAGTTCACATACATTAGGGAATTAATGAACTCTGTTGTATTCATAGTCTTTCCTTCACTTAAGTAATATAATAAAAATATCACTATATAACAAATTAATCCCATGGGACTGTTTGTACCTTTATCTTCTGTTCTTTCTGAAGTTTTTCGGCTTCCAACTCTTTCTCTGCCACTGCTTTGGCTTTTTGGACTTCTAATATCTGTACTTCTAATAACTTTGCATTAGACTGTAGTGTCTCAATACGAGCCAGGAGATCTTCATTATCAGAATTTAATTTTTCACACTAGAATGACAAATGTTCACTACTGTAAACATGCAGAAAAAATGTACAAGACAGGAAGAATAAAATAATACATTATGAGATTATGGCACAATTTGAAAACTGAAGATTTCAAAACCAATTCCACATAATATAAAATCGAGAAGAAGTTTAAAACACTATTGTTAAAATAAATTTGGCAAACATTACAAGAGACCACAAGCACTGGCAGAGGAAAAGCAAAAAAGAAACAAAACCAAAAATACCCCAGGGAGCTGAGATTAGAGTAGTAGATAAGACAGGAGAGTTGCCAGCTGTTTTGTCATAGTCTTCCCCCAACAGGGGGAAAAAAAAAATGAAATTAAGTTTATATTAATTTTAATTAAAAGTTTTTATGCAAAAATACTGAAATTTAAACAGATTTATTACAATTTTCATGTTTGCTTTTACTCAATTTAAAATTACCTGAAAAGTCCTTTCAACCAAGTGGGTGTGTAAGGAATGTACCTCAACATAATAAAGGCCGTATATGACAAGCCCACAACTACATCATACTCAATAGTGAAAAGTTTTTCCTCTAAGATCAGGAACAAGACAAGATTCCTACTTGTGACATTTTTATTTAACATAGTATTAGAAGTCCTAGCCACAACAATAAGCAAGAAAAAGAAAAGGCATCCGAATTACAAAAGAAGAAGTAAAATTGTCACTATTTGCAGATGACAGGATACTATGTATAGAAAACCCTAAAGACTCCACCAAAAAACTGTTAGAATAAACGAATTCAGTAGACTGCAGAATACAAGATCAATATACAGAAATCTGTTGTGTTTTCTATACACTAATGACAAACTATCAGAAAGAAGAATTAAGAATAAATAATCCCACTTAAAACTGCATCAAAAAGAAAAAAAGTACCTAGTAATAAATTCAAAGAGGTGAAAGACTTAAAACTTTAAGACACCGATGGAAGAAATTGAAAATGACAGAAATAAATGGGAAGATATTCTATGCTCATAGATTAGAAGAATTAATATTTTTCAAAAGTCCAAATACTGTTATCCTGACCAAAGCAATCTACAGATTCAATGCAATCCCTATGAAAAATTCAATGGCATTTTTCAGGGAACTAGAACAATCCCAAAATTTGTACAGAACCTAAGAAAGCCCAAATAGCCAAAGCAATCTTGAAAAAGAAGAATGAAACTGGAGCTATCATGCTCCCCAATTTCATACTATATTATAAAATTATAGTACTCAAAACAGTATGGTACTGGCATAACAGCAGACATGCAGATCAATGAAACAAAGAGCCCAGAGATAAACCTATGATAATATGGTCAATTCACTTATGACAAAGGAGCCAGGAATATACAATAAGAAATGTACAGTCTCTTCCAATAAATGGTGTTGGACAAGTTGGATGTCCACATGCAAATGAATGAAACTGGACCACTACCTTCATCTTACACAAAAATTAACTTAAAATGGTTTAAAGATTTGAATGTAAGACCTGAAACCATAAGACTCCTAGACAATGGCAGTAAGCTCCTTGACACTGGTCTTGTCAATGATATTTTGAACCTGATACCAAAAGCAAAGGCAACAAAAATAAAAATTAACAAATGGGACTGCATCAAATTCAAAACCTTCTTTATAGCAAAGGAAACCATCAACAGAATGAAAAGGCTACCTATTGAATGGGAGAAAGTATTTGCAAATCTTATATCTGATAATGGGTTAACAGCCTAAATAAAGAACTTGTACAATTCAAAAGCAAAAAACCAAACAATTCAATTTAAAAATGGGCAGAATATCTATACAGGCATTTTCTCAAAGACATACAGATGGCCAACAGGTACACGAAAAGATGTTCAACATCACTGATTATCAAAGAAATGCAAATCAAAACCACAATGAAATATCATCTTATATCTGTTAGAATGGCTATCATCAAAAAAACAGAAACAGCAAGTTGTTGGCAAGGATGTGGAGAAAAGGGGTGGGAATGTAAATTGGTGCAGCCACTGTGGAAAACCTTATGGAAGTTCTCAAAAAATTAAAAACAGAACTACCATATGACCCAGTAATTACACTTCTGGGTATTTATTCGAAGAAAATAGAAACACTAACTCAAAAAGATATATGCACAACCACGTTTACTGCAGCATGACTTACAATGGCCAGGATAAGGAAACAACCTAAGTGTTCACTGATGGATGAATGGATAAAAAACATGTGGTATATGTATGTATGTATGTATGTGTATGTGTGTGTATATATAAAATGGAATATTATTTGGCCATATAGCCATACAGAAGTATGAAATCTTGCCATCTGTGGCAACATGGATGGACCTTGAGGGCATCATGCTAAGTGAAATAAATCAGAGAAAGATAAATACCATATGATCTCTCATATATGTGCAATTAAAAAAAAAAAAACGAAACAACTAAGCTCATAGAATACGTGGTTGCCAGAGGCACAGGGTGGAGGTGGGTGAAATAAGTGTAGGCAGTCAAAGGTTATAAACTTCCAGTTATAAAATAAATAAGTCATGAAATGTACAGCATGGTGCTATAGTTAATAACATTGTATTGAATATTTGAAAGTTGTTAAGAGAGTAAATCTTAAAAGTTCTAATTGCAAGGAAAAAAAATTCTGTAACTACGTATGGATAGGTGTTAACCAGACTTCAAAATATATGCAAATCATGATGTACACCTGAAACTAAACTAATATAATGTTGTATGTCAATTATACCTCCACAAAATTTTTTTACCTGAAAAGTTGAATTCCTTAATTGTCTTGTAAGTTCTTCTATGTGATGTTCAAAATTATTAGCACGCTCTTTTTCCACATCCAACTGCTCTGACTGCTTATCATATTCTAATAAAAGATTCTTCAATAAAAAACAAAAGGATTTAACTTGAGACGATTATACATTTGACCAATCAGACTATATTACCAAACCATCTTGATATAACATTTGAGTCCATTCTGGAAGTTTAAAACACTTAGCTAAGTTCAACATTTGACCGAACATCTAATTGGCACTGTATAATAAAATTAACATAGTTCAGAGGACTTTAGTATGGGATGGAACTATTAAAGGGCAAAAGGATTTTACATTTATACAGTACCAGCAAGTTAAATATATTCTAGTCACCAATAAAAATAAACTCCTGTAACATAAACAAAATTTAAAGAGGGAGGAGAAAAAGCTTAACCTGGTGGCCTATTAACTCCACCTAAAGAATTGTGATGAGGGAAATGTTTCAGGCCTGGCCTAATATAAGGTATAAGTGCTAATGGAAGGACATAGGAAGATATTTCATACAATCAGTGTCTCACTCTCTGTGGCAAGATGTTTGCCATTTTTTGGACTCTAAAACCAATGGAATTTTGATATTTTTGGTTGGTCCCTACTCAAGAACAAAATGCCCAGGCTGACCTTTTTGCAACATACTGGCAAATTAGGTTATCCTCCAAAGTATGTAAATGAGATTCACTGTTTTGAGACTGTGTGTACTGTTTTTTTTTTTTTTTTCCTCTCCTCTAATAAATCCTGCTTTTGCCTTGGTTCTTGGAAAACTACCGACTGTTCTTCACATAAATGAATTTGTGTACAGAATAACTAACAAAATCTGAGTTTTCTTTGAAAGTTTACTTTGGAAAGCCTAAAAAGTGACCTTCATCCAGCCCAGGACTTCTTGAGTCCTTCCCAGGCTCCTCTGGGGTTTCATGTGTGACAATTATAGGCTCTTTCTGGCTCTTGCTTGCCAAATCCGATTCTTGGCTAAGTGTAATTTTGTTTCTAATTCTGATTTATACATAATCAACTATTAACCACACTAGTAGCTGAATGTTGGGATCTGAGTTTCAATTTTATGGTCTACCCATCTAATGATCGGCAAAAAACAGGATGTGGGAACCAAAAATCTGGCTTATATATATATGTTTGTCCATGTTTATTTGTCTGAGGGTTCTGCTATTTCCTGGCTTAAATGAATATGGGGTTGAGAAATCATTTATCTTCCACAGAGAGAAGATTCCATGCTGTTTTTGTATTTCGTGCAAATTCCTCTAAGTCTATAGATCAGAGATCTTTATCTTCTTAAACTCTATCTCGTCTTCGTTTTTACTTGCTATGGTTCTAATAGTTGTCAAGAGCTGCAAAAATGGGATTCCTATAACAAAGCTGACTTAAATAAATAATGGCTCGCCACAGGAAATTCTGACTATAATCACATATTATTCCTAAGGGGAGCACTGGAACAAAAAATGAATGCCATGCGTGCAATGGTCTAATTTCCTCGATGCATATGCCTATATTGATTCCAAGCAAACGAATAATTACAAATTATCACCGCTTCAGAATTGTTGCACGTTTAGATCTTTTTTTTTTTTAATATTTTTAATGTATGTTTACTTTTGAAGGCGAGAGAGAGACACACACAGAATCTGAAGCAGGCTCCAGGCTCTGAGCTGTCAGCACAGAGCCCAACGCGGGGCTTGAATTCATGAGCTGTGAGATCATGACCTGAGCTGAAGTCAGGCGTCCAACTGACTGAGCCACCCAGGTGCCCCTGTTCAGATCTTTAAAACAACAACAACAACAACAACAACAACTGAGAGGCATCTGGGGAACTTGGTTAAGCATCCAACTCTTTATTTTGGCTCAGGTCACGATCAAGCTCTGCATCAGGCTCCACACTGAGCATGGAGCTGGCCTGGGATTCTCTCTCTCTCGCTCTCTCTCCTCCTCCTGTTCATGTGTGCGTGCACCCGCTCTCTTTCTCTTAACATAAACATTAAAAAACTGATAAAAATGATTATTATAAGTGATATGAACACTGAAAAAAGAAACTGGCCAGGTTCACAAGTCTACAAAATTCCTCAGCATCCTAATATTGATGTTCCCTGAGGAACCTAATGGAGCTCAGTTATGTCTATTTTTATAAAAAATGATCATGATTCTTAAACATATCAGCAGGACCGATTTAATCGTACATCCCGTTGTTTCCTCACAAATGGAATCCCTAGCTTATTCAAAGACTGAGAAAATTCTACAACTATAAAATGTATTTTTAAGTTTATTTATTTACTTTGAGAGAGAGACAGGGAGAGAGAGAGCAAGCTGGGGAGGGGCGGAGAGAGGGACAGAGAGGGAATCCCAAGCAGCCTCCACACTGCCAGCACAGAGCCTGATGTGGGGCTTGAATAATCAACTGAGCCACCCAGGTGCCCCTAAAATGTATTTTTGAAAATGTTTTAATAGACTTCATTTTTTTAAGAGCAGTTTTAGGTTCACACCAAAACAGAGAGGAAGGTACAGATTTCCCATTACTCCTCTACCCCCAAATGCAGAGCCTTCTATATTATCAATAATACATGGCACATTTGTTACAATTGATGACCTTACACTGACACATCACCATCCAAAGTCCATAGTTTACATTAGGGTTCACTTCTGGTGTTGTACATTCTCTAGCTTTGGACAAATTTATAATGACATACATCCACCATTAATCAGTATCATATCATACAGAGTAGTTTCACAACCTAAAAATCCTCTGTTCCATCTATTCATCCCTTCCTCCCCAACCACTGATTTTTTTGTTTTTAACTGTCTTTTCCCTTTTCCAACATGTCATGTAGTCGGAATCATACATTATGTAGACTTTTCAGATTGGCTTCTTTTGCTTGGTAGTAGCATGCATTTAAGTTTCCTTCATGCCTTTTCATGGCTTCATAGCTCATTCCTTTTCAGTGCTGAATGACATTCCATTGCCTGGATGTACCAGTTTATCTATCCATTTACCTACTGAAGGCCACCTTGGTTGTTTCCAAATTTTGGCAATTATAAACAAAGCTGTTTGTAACACCTACATGCAGGTTTTTGCGTGGATATGTTTTCAACTCCGTTGCGTAAACACCAGCAGTTACTAGATCATACGGTAAGAGTAGGTTTAGTTTTGTAAGAAATTGCCAAACATCTGTTAAAATGGCTGTACTATTTTGTACCCCCTACCAGATTTTCTGAATGAGAGTTCCTATTGCTCCATGTCTTTGTCAGCATTTGTTGGTGTTGGTGTTTCAGATTTTGGCCATTCTAATAGGCATGCAGTGGTTTTAATTTGCACTTCCCTGATGACATATGGTGTGGAATATCTTTTCATATGCTTATTTGCCATCTGTTGTAAGTTTTTTGGCCAAGTTTTAAATCAGGTTTTTTGTGTTCTTACTGTTGAGGTTTAGTAGTTCTTTGCATATTTTAGGATAACAGTCCTTTATCAGATATACGTCCTTTGCAAATATTTTCTCCCAGTCTATGCCTTCTCATTCTCTTGACATTATCTTTCGCAGAATACTTATAATTTAAACATATATGTGTGTGTGTGTGTCTGTGTATGTATGTATGTGTGTGTGTGTGTGTGTGTGTGTGTGTGTGTGTGTATACATATAGCTTATCAATTCTTTCATGGATCATACCTTTGGTGTTCTAAAAAGTCATTGTTACACTCAAATTCACCTAGGTTTTCTCCAGTTATTTTCTAGGAGTTTCACAGTTTTTTGTTTTACATGTAGGCTTATGATCCACTTTTGAGATAATTTTTGTGAAGGGTATGAGGTCTGTATCTAGATTCAAATTTTTTTTTTTTTCTTTACAGGTGGATGTCTAATTGTTTTAGTACCATTTGTTTAAAAGATTATCTTTTCCTCCACTGTCAAAGATCAGCTGACTATATTTATATGGGTCTATTTCTGGGCTCTCTATTCTCTCCTACTGATCTATTTCTCTATTCTTCTACCAATATCACATTGTCTTGATTGCTGTAGTTTTATAGTAAGTCTTGAAGTCAGGTTAATCCTCCCATTTTGTTCTTCTTCAGTATTGTTTTCTGAGTCTGACCTACATCATTTTCCTTCTCTAAGGAACTTTTAAAATTTTTAAAAGAGTTTATCTAGAGAGAGAGAGAGAGAGAACATGTGTGAGACTGGAGGAGGGGCAGACAAGGGGGAGAGAGAATCCTAAGCAGGCTCTGTGCTCTAAGCAAAGAGCCTGATGTAGGGCTTGAACCCACAAACTGTAACATCATGATCCGAGCTGAAATCCAGAGTCAGATGCTTAACTGACTAAGCCATCCAGGCGCCCTACATTTTTAACATTTCTTGAAAGGCATGTCTTTCTTTTCCTATGAGCATTCTCATTATGCAGTTGTACCTTTTGTACTTGGCTCACCATTCTCTGAAATTCTTTTTTTTTTTTTTTTTGTCTTTTGAAATCTATATATATATATTTAATTTTTTATTGGTTTTTGAGAGAGACAGTGGACATGTGTAAGGAGAGAGGGGCAGAGGAAGAAAGAATCTTAATAAGGCCCCACGCTCAGCACGGAACCTTACACGGGGGATCCCACAACACTAGGATCATGACCTGAGCTGAAATCGAAAGTTGGACACTCAACCGACTGAGACACCCAAATGCCCCTGAAATCTACATTAAAAAATTTTTTTTAATGTTTGCTTATTTTTTGAGAGAGAGCAACAGAGTGTGAGTAGGGGAGGGGCAGAGAGAAAGGGAGACACAGAATCCAAAGCAGGCTCCAGGTTCTGAACTGTCAGCACAGAGCCTAATGCAGGGCTCGAACTCATGAACCGTGAGATCATGACCTGAAACAAAGTTGGATGCTTCACCGACTAAACCACCCAGGCATCTCTATAGTTTAAACAAAGAAATTGGCATACCTGGTCTACCCATTGATAAAAATTAATAAATTAGATTAAAATGTAAAGAAGCAAGCTGCTAATGGCTCATAAAAGACAAATGAGCCTATATTTAAATTTCAAATAAGTGTTTTAAAAAAATGGATGTGTCAAATACCTTTATATATTAAGGATATTAATCCCTTGTCATATTTTCATGTTAATTTTTTATTTTATATAGTTCAGTCTATCTTTTCCTTTGTAAATTCAATTGCTTTTAAGTTTAGAAACATATCTCATATCCAGCAGTAAAATGATTGTTTTATAACAGGTTTTAAAAAATCCTTTTCACTTTTGACAAAACTCTTTAAATCCACCTAGAATTTATTTTGGTGTGTGGGAGTAAAGTAAAAATCTAACTAAATTATTCTGAAGTAGTTACCTAATTCCTTCTTTGTTGGTTTCAATGTTTTCAAATCTTACTGGGCTAGTATACAATCTAGCTTAGTTGGTAATAGAACAGTTCTGGAACCAGACTTCCTGAATCCAAGCTTGGGCTTTATTCTGTTACTTGCTCTGTGATAGCGGCAATGTTAATTATATGTTTCTTGTTTTTTTGTTTTTTTTTACTAAAAAATTTTTTTTTTTTAGAATTAAGTGTGATAAGATATGTAAAGTGCTTAGAAAAGAGGCTGGCCTAGAAGTGTTTGTTGTTATGCAGAGGTCTCTGTCTTCTGTTAAATTAATGTCTTATTTTTATATCAGAACTGTATCACATTATTATGGTTTTGTAATAAATTTCACACCTGCTAGAGCAAGATGCTTTTCTTTTTTCACTTTAAAAAGTATTAACTATTCTTGTGAGCTTATTTCCCATTTGAAACTTAAAATAATTGTCAAGATTGCCTAACCAAAATAGATAAATTTTTAGTGAAATTGTTTCAGAACATGTAAACCAACCTGAAAACAAGTATATCAAATAATAATAGTTGCTATATATATGTTTTGCAGTTTTCTTCATGAAGTGCCGAATTTTCTCATTAAAGTTCTTCCTGAAATTTTATTTTTTGGCTTCTATGGAATTTTCTTCTTTCAATCAATCCCACTTGGCTCACTCTCTTGTTGATACCATCCTCTTTTATTGTTATACACTGTAAGTTTCTTAAATTTTTTTTGTCTACTTCTCTGTTATTGCCATTAGAATTTAAGTCCTTAGAGGGCAGGAATTTAGCCTATTTGGTGGACTACATCTCCCTAGTACTCAGTACTCACTCTGACTGTATAAATATTTGCTGAATTAATACATACAAGAATGTAATGGTATTTATCTTACATTCAGGGATTTTGTTGCACTCTCTTATTTTAATTTTAAATTTTTTTATAATATTCTCATGTTAGGTTGATAAGCATATTACCTCCAAATAATGCTTTTACTTTCCTTTTAAACCTGTTGTTTGAGTTTCAAGTTTATTCACTTGGCCAGAATATAAAATAATAACAGTAATAATAGTCATCTTTTTTGTTACTGATTTTATTAGGAAATCCCAAGACAGAATTTTGGTTTTAAAAAACAATAGCTTGAAGGTACTTTAAATCTCAGACACTTAAAATCTTGATACTAGGATGCTATGACATTACACAAAAAAATAGAAACAAATTTACTAAAAAATACAAGGTGACTGTCTTATGGACAAGTTTTACATTTCTAGTACATTCCTTAACTTAGAAGTTACAAATATAACTTGCTATTAAAATAACTATTTTTACCTTATAGCTTTCTGCTCCTTGAATGAGATCTCTCATGGAAGTAGACAACTGATCCTTTTCTGATCGAACAGATTCAAGCTCTTCCCGTAGAGTCTGGGCCTATTTTAAATATATGATAAAAAGTTTTGTTTTGTTTTTTAAAGATTTTATTTTTAAGTAATCTCTACACCCAATGTGGGGCTTGAACTCACAATGCTGAGATCAAGAGTCATGTGCTCTACCGACTGAGCCAGCCAGGCGCCCCTAAAAAGTTTTTTATGGACAGAAAAACTAGATTTTCTAATATGTAAGATTATTGAACCTTGTATTTTTAAGTCACCTTACCTCTCTTTTGCTAGAATCTAGTTCTTTTTTTGCCTTCACAGCAACTAGTTTTATCTTATTTATTTTTTCCTCTTTCTCTTTGGATTCTTTTTCCAGATATCCTAAAAACACAAAATGAAAGGATTATATATATGAACTCAAAAGGAAAAAATCCAAATTATTTACTTGTTTTAGCCTTAGAAATTGACCTTTAATCTGGAACACAAAATCTGTAATCTGTAATTAAAAGTAATAAGTAGCAAAAATATTAGTATCTATTTGTTTAAGTGAAAGTTTAGTCATTACCTAAGCAAGGGAAACAATGGTAAAAATGTCCATTTCCTTCCAACTGTCAAAATAGCCTACTCATTTCATAAGTGTCTAGGAATTGGAGAGGCTATTAGTGCTCCTTTAATGTTAGAAGATTTCCTAGAAACTCAACTATGGTAGGATTTTAGGCGGCAATTTGCAAATCAGGATCATATGGGGAAATATCAGATACAGTTAAATACTTTTGCTCTGTAGACACACTCCAATCCTGATCTCTTCCTTAACATCTTTAGCCATTTCCTCTATTTCAGCTCCTGTGTTCCAGATTTTATTTCTTGATATCTCTGCTTAAGTTATCTGAATTTCTGTCCTCGCTCATTAATCCAGATGCACCTGTGCTCACAGACTCTGCCTTTCTCTGCTGCTACAGGTGATTATTTTGTCTGTGTGTTTGTGCAGCACTGGCCAATTGTTCCACTTTTGCATTTCATCCTACACCTCTCATGCACTCAAGAATCAGTGCAGCAAAGCTCCCTCTTTCTTGTGCAGCAAATCCCCCTCTCTAATGGAGTTTTTTTTCTTTCTTTCCTTTTTTTTTTAAAGTTTATTTATTTATTCTGAAAGAGAGAGAGAGAGAGTGGGGAGGGGCAGAGAGAGAGGGAGAGAAAGAGAATCCTAAGCAGGCTCTGTACTGTCAGCATGGAGCCCAATGCAGGGCTCGAACTCATGAACACGTGAGATCATGACCTGAGCTGAAATCAAGAGTTGGCCACTCAACTGACTCGAGCCACCCAGGTGCCCCAGTGGAAGCACCAAAGAGGATGGGAAAGGTCATGAAAGGATTGCTGAAACCGCACACAAACAAAAAAAGGCAAACCACCACACTTCCCCTCTGGATACTGTCTCATCTCTTTTATAAGCAAAGCCCTTTGTAAGCATGTGTACACATGCTCTCAAATTTCTCTCTTTTTTTTTTTTTTTGAACATATTTCATTCAGGCTCTGGCTTTAGCATATCACAGAAAAGGTTATCAAGTTACCAATGCCCTCTAGTTTGCTTAATCCAATGGTTAGTTCTTTGTACTGATGTTACTTTACCTATTCTAGCATTTGCCATGGTTAAATATTTTTTCCCTCTTTAAACACTTCTGTTACTTGCACTTCATCGATCTTAATTTCCAACACATTTTATGTTCTGGGTTTTCCCAACTCACTGGCTGCTCCTTCCCAATCTCCTGTGCTATTCCCATCTTTCAGACTTTTAAATGACAGAGAATGGTCTCTGGTCTTCATATTTTTTCTACATTCACTTCCTTGGTGATCTCCATCTCATGGCTTTTAACTGTTCTGTTAACTACAGCTTTTTACCTCGGATCTAGCTCCCTCCCCATAACTCCAGATTTGCATATTTAGTAGTCTACCTGACATCACCATCTGAGGTGTTAAATTTGTCTCAAACCGAGTTCCTAATCTCATTTTTAACCCCACTTGTCCCAGTCATCCACTATAAGAAAACTAGCATTCATTTAAAAATCTTCCAGCTTCCCCTACTACCTCTCCCTCACTAGACTAACTAGACACTAAACTGAAGATTTATGGGCACATTACTTAACACTTCTAAGTATTTGTCTCTTATTTTTAAATGGGAATAAAATAGCTACTCCATAATGTTACTATGACAAAGATGTGTATAGGACAAAGTCTCAACTTCTTTGCACACATTCTAGTGCTTTTGTGGTCATACTCCTGCCTCTCTAGGAACTTCTTGGTATGCTCCTTGATGTTATGTATGTTGATATTCACACACCTGCCATTCTCTCCTGCCAGAATACCTTTCTTCTCATGTCAAATTTCTCATTCTTCAACACAAAAGTATAGCCTATCCTGTGATGTTTTTCCTACCTGAAGGCAGACAGCCGATCATGCCTTCCTGTACTTCCAGCATTACACCTTGTCGACACTTCAAACTACTACAAGAACAGCCCCTCTGGCACTTGGCTCTTTGAAGACATGGTCTGTATTTTAATCACTTGCTATTACTAGTGCCTATCTAGCTAGGCATTCAAATAAACTTTGCTAAATAAATGAAAAATCCCCAAACCATCATGGAACCATTTATAAATGGAATCACATCAGTCCTTTAGATTAAACAATTAAACAAGAGAGTGGTAATTTTGGAAAGGAAGGCAAACAGATGGCAGAGAAGCAAAAATGGGGGCATTAGAGACAGCTAGTTATTATGATTTAACAACTCATTAATCAGCTACATTTCTCAATGTATTCCAACTCTAGAAGAATCTGTGTAATTCATTGTGACAACATATACAAAACCATACTTACCTATTTTTTCTTCCAACTCTTTTACTAAAGAAGGTTGATCATTTTCTACAGGTGATTTCTCTAAGGAATCCTAGATTTTGTAGGAAAAACAAAAAGAAAATCACTTCATTTCCCATGATGAACTAATTGGCCATCATATCAAGCATGAGAAAATCCTCATTAAAGAAAATTCACACAAAAAGCAATTTGATGAACAGTCTTTTTCTTACCTTGATAGACCAATACTGACCTTATGCACATAGAATTTACTGTAAAAAAACAGTAGTATCCAAGGCCAAGATGAACAACCTGACACATACCAAACACATAATGCAATAAAGATTAAATGATTATAGTTTATCATACTTTCACAAATTTTGGACAAAAATCTAAAATTTTGGCTAAAGTTAAATACCACAATAGCCCACTTTTCTGCTCAATAGTGCTCTTTAAGAAAGGTAAAATGTATATCACACCAGAATGAAATTCTAGTTTTTTCATGTTGTAGTTTTGGTGTTGACTAGTTATGCAATTTTGACCAAGACATTTAACCCCTTAATCATTTAATCTTATGCCAGATCAAGATTCTAAAATGATCTAAAACCAAAAAGTGACCAATATGGATACAGAATATGTAACATGAAAATGTTTAATGTACTTTTCAGAAAACAATTTACTTCTGACTTAAAAGTGTAAAAATTTAATGTATGTATGTTCTAGTCTAGTACTAGAACTAAGAATTTAAATTAATAAAATTGAAATAATAGTACCTTTAATAACAACAACTCTGCTCTCACGTCCTGCAATTCAGCTTCTTTTTGTTCCTGCGATAGCCTCAGGTTTTCAAGCTCCCTTAGAAAAGACTGTTCTTTTTCATTTTGGGTTTTATTTTTGCTATGTAAGTTTTGAGAGGCTTCTTCAACTTGACTTAAAAGATTCTGATTTTCAAGCCTTGTTTTTTCATTAGCATTCTTCATTTCTAGAAGATCAGACTGCAAGGCCTCTTTATGCGACAGGGTTTCTTCTAATTCTTTCCTTAAGAGAACTTTCTCTTGTTCATGGTCTCTTAGTAGAGACTGAAGCTCTTCATGCTGAACTGCATTCTCTTCTTGAAGGCACTTAATCTTTTTTTCTAACTCTGCTACCCTTTCATCATACTGAAATATCAAGTTGTGTTTTTCCTCATTGATTTTAGCTAAGGATTCACCTACAGCTTGTAGGATATTTACAACATCTTGCTCTTCATCTTCTTCTGAAACTTTTGACTCCATCTGCTTCAGGAAACCATATAACTGAGTTTTGACAAATAACTTCTGAACCTGCTCATTTTCAAACAGTGTACTTAAATTATCTCGTTCTGTAATTGTTACCTGAAGTTTCTTTTCTAATTCAGAAATGTGTTCCTTAAGCATAACATCTTCTTTTTGGGACAGGAGAACTTCCAAATCCCTATTCAACTGGTTCTTTTCTGAGCTTAATCTATTATTTTCCTCATAAAGAGACTTAACTTCAGATGATAGTGCTTCCTGGTCCTCAGAGACAGTTTTTAATTGAACCATAAGTTTTTCTAATTTTTGGTTATTTTGATCCTTTTCTTTTAAAGTTTCTTCTAGTTCTCCTCTTAATTCATTTACCTTTTGTTCCAGTTCACTGTTGCAGTGGCTAGTTTGCTCTACTTTTCCCCTAAGTTCTACAATCAATCTTTCTTCCCTTTCACATTTTTTATGGAGATTATCCATCTCTTCATGAGAAGTTTTTATTTTACTTATGAAATCATTTTTTTCCTCAGTGAGGGAACTCATCTTTGCTTCAAGTTCTTGTAACATGGTATCTCTCTGACTGAGACTAACTAAACACACTTCATTCTTTTCTTGAAGACTTTTTATGGTATTTTCAAGTTCTGACACTAATTCTTGTTGGGACAACTTTTCATTTTCTCTCTGGAGACGATTCACAGTTTCAAGAAGAGCATCTTTTTCATTAAAGGCAGTTCTGAGTTTCTGCTGAAGTTCGTTAACATCAGATGCTTGCTGTTGCTTCATTGATTCAAACTCTTGACTTATTTTCCCAGCGGATTCCCCCAGTTCTGTTTGTAAGATCTCCATAATCTCCCTCAGACTCTCATAATTTAAAATTGCTTCTTGCTTTTCTTGCTGTAGGTTTTCACACTGCTCCTTTAGACCTTGTATTTCAAACATTAGTGTTAATTTTTCTTTTTCTGAACCTGACAAAAATGTCTCAGTTAGTTCTGATATTTCTTTTTGATGCTGTTCCTTAAGACTCTGTACTTCTTTGTTATGTTGTTCTACAATACAGCAAAATTGTTTGTTTGAATCTTCTAGTTCAGATTTTAATTTTTCAATTACACAGCTCTGTTCTTCTTTAGCTAGCAATAATTCATTAATTTTAAACTCTAAGTCTTCCCGTTCATGAAAAAACTCATCCTTTATATGTTGTGCATCAAGTTCAAGTTTTAATTTAAGATTATTCATGTAAGTTACCTCATCTTTTAAGATACTATGTTGAGACTCCAATTCTTTTAAGGTGTTTTCTAAGTGTTTGATTTTTTCGTTTACTACTTGTTCTACAAAAGCTTCTTCTTGTAAGAGCATAGGACACATCTGATTTTCGTGGTTTGCATCTGGCGCATTCTCTAAGTTTTCTAATTCACATTCATATTTCTCCTGAATGTTCTTCACACTTGCTTCACATTGTCTGACTAAATTCTCCTTTAGCTGGTTTAAATTACTCATTTCTGCTTCCCGTTCTTTTGCAGATGCTTCTATTTGGCACATCAAATCTTTCACCTCTTCTTGGTGTGCAACTTTCAACTGCAAAAGCTCTTCTTGCAAACTATTAATATCTTTTTGGTAACGCTGGGAATTAGCCTCAATGACTTCTTGGAGATGCGTAATTTCTTGCTCCTTTTCATTTGTGGCAGTGCTTAATTGTTTTTGCAGATATAAAATTTGTTCCTCAAAGACTGGCTTGATGTTCTGAATCTCCTCTTGTAATTTTTTAACATTATCTTCACAGTTACCCTGAAATTTAAGTTGTTCGGAAAGTTCTAATTGTTTTTTTGTTGCTTCTTCCAGTTCCTTTTGCAAGCTAGCTTTATCTTCACTGTGTTTGGAATGTACTGCCATTAATTCATTTTTCAGATTTTCAATTTCTTTCACATAGTTTCCTTGTGATTGTTCAAACTCCTTGTGCACATCTTCCATCTTAGTAATAGAATCCTATTATAAAAATCAGCACACAAAAATACCTAATTAAGACAAAAGAAATGCCTGCCTTCAGGAAAAATATTAGCCACAGGCTAACTGGAGAGAAAAGGAAGTGAGCAAAAATGTACATAGAGCAATATGACACTGAGACTCCCCAAGAATTCTGCTCAGGCTGCAACTACCTTAAGTATCATACTGCACGTTGCAGTACTAAATGTGTTATTCAGGGTAATAACTAAAATCTAAGAAATCTCTGGATTTAATTTCCTTTTAAAAAGGGATAAATTACGGAAGTTATATTGAGTCACAAAGTTTTAATGAGTTATCTCCTGAGTTGAACAATAGGGGACTTTTGGGGAAAATTAGCCCAGACCCAATAGGCAATTGACTATTCCAGAACTGAACAATGATTCATTTAGAGTATGTGTGACAGTCAACTTACTTAAACAAGTACTTTTTCACAAAACAAGTAATTTTTAATAATTCTCATTAAAGAGTAACATTACAGCAATAAAGAGGATTAAGAAATGCAAAAACTAAATGCTAGTTCTATCTCTATGTAGATGGGGGATTTCAGTTGTTTTTCTTTTTTAGATATTAATTTGTTGTTGTAAATTATTAAAGTCATCAAATCACATGCTTGTTAAGATTTTAGCTCTAAAATTCATGACTATAGTAAATAAAATAAAAAAACCAAACATTAAATTGTTGCCTTACCTCAACCTCTTGCTTCATTTTAATATTTTCTTTCTTCAGGTAAAGACACTGTTGCTCACTCTCTGCTTTTTCCAGAAGAAGAGCATCCAGACGTTCAGTCAATGCCTGTTTTGGAGCAGGGTGATTTGTTTGCCAGAGGTTAAAAATGGTGGATTGAACACATGCGTAATTTTTTCTTCACCATATCCAAACCACACTGAAGTAAGAATAAAAGACTTAAAAAGGTCTATACGTAAGAACAAAGAGAAAAGGAGAAAATAAATAAGGACTACGGGAAATTTCACCATATTTTTGAAAAACTGAAAAGTGGAGGAGGAACCGAATTAGAAAGAGGAAGAAAAGTAAAACTTACAGTGTCTTCACAGGGAAACACACGAGAAGCTGGCAAATACTCTAGTAAATTAAATGTCCAGAAATTGGAGGCCCTAGATATTGTTGAGGGAAGTATAATGTGTGGGATTCAAAAACTGGGGATTGGTTGACAATCTGAATAGGGAGGATGAGAATAAAAGGCAAGAAATCACCCCTGTCCCATCTTCCTCAGAGATGGGTTTGTTCTCTGCAGAAATTTAACAGGATAGAAAGTAAATGAAATGGAAACTAGATCAACAAGAGTAAGTAAAACTTCTACCAAGACTGATCAAGAGAAGACAGAAGTCACAACAATAAAAATAAAAAGGACACATATCTACATATAAATCAGAGATTAAACAGCTAAAGAGAATATTATGAACAATTATTTGGCAATAACATTAAAAACTGAAATGAAAGGAATAAAAATATAGCTTTATTAACTCAAGAAAAAAAAATTAAAAAGCCTAATACTGTAACAATTTAAAAATTAAACTAGTGGTTTAAAAACTGTCCACCTAAGGTAACAGAAGGAATAGTTTTATAGGTGAATTCTATCAAATTTTCAAAGAACAGATTATCCCAATTACATATGAACTTGTTCAGACAAAATAAGAAGCAGATTCCGTTATTCTACAAAATTTGCATAACGTGATACAAATATTGAAAGACTTTACAAACAGGAAAATCACAAATCCAATTCATCATGAATCCAGATTAAGTTAAACCTAAATGTTTAAAATCTATAAAAATGTTAAAATCTTAAATAAATTAGTCTACTATCACCCTATATCTGTCTACTTCTGAACTTACGTAAAGTAATAAAAACAAACCAAACAACAGATGTAGAAAATTTACAGTTCTATATCAAGTTATAGCTATTATTCAAATACAGGTAGAATAAAGCCATTTTAAAATATGGGATGACATTTTCCTCCCATACATCCCTTCTTAGGATGCTACAGAAGGGCATACTCTATGAAGATGAGGTTAACCACCAAAGTGAATAACATGTCACTTAGCAAATGGGGGGCCAATACAGAAAAGCAGTGTAAAAATTCACAGGATCATGGCACAAGGCCATTTCCAGGAAAACTGGGCAGCAGACCTAGAGAACAACCAGAACAAATTAATGCAGGACAGAAGGCTTTAGAAGGGGTGGGGTGGGGGGGTCCAGGAAAAAACAGTAAAGATGATCTGATCTATCTGATCAATGGAAAGTAGGAGTTATTGGGAAAGATAGCAAAATTTTCATATGCTGTTAACAGCAAGTTAATAGCTAAATGTCTAAAATGGATAAATCAAGGAATAGCAGTGTAACTGTATTATTTAGAAATACAGAAATAATTTCCAGAAGTATTAGTGTTTTAATAAGTTATTTAGTTATTAGCATTATTTGTAAATTATGTGCACAGATTACTTTGGTTAAAACAATTTTAGTTTTAAAATTAGCTTTTTCACATTACATAGAATATTGCAATATAAACTTCTGATTGGTAAATTATCAGGGCAATCCTAAATACATTCACTGATTTTAGGGGATATATACAGGTCATTAACTGAAAACAGCTATAAAAAATCTTGAAGATTAGAGGCACAGATGCACAGTTATTTCTTAGGAAATACAGACTTGATTCCAGCAAAGAGATAATAACAAGAGTGACATGTACTAGAAATTTCATTATCTTAACATACAATTTCACCTCCCCCTTGCATTTGGAAGCAGCATATAACTTCATATACCTTCAAATTTTGACATGGAAAATACGATTATTCCTCTTCTAAAAATGAAAGTCAAATACATCAGCTTTGAATAAAACTTTAGATGTATCCCAATGTGCTAGAAGATAACTACCAGAAATAAGATGACTACTAGAAATTTAGAAAATTTAGAAGAGCATGGAAAAAAACATTACAAAGCTTTGAGAAACAAAAGAAACTCTAAAGATTAGACCAAATGGGTGGGGAGGGTACATTTAGTTAGCATTAGGGGCCTGTAAGTAAGAATAAGCAATTCAGGTTCGTCAACAGATAAACAAGATAAAAACAATACCCTGTGATCTGGCAAGAGCATATAAAACAAAAAGAGAAGAGAGAGCAGGGTTAGGGAAGAGAAAGTGTACTGATAAACTGCAGCATTATCCTGAAGGAACTATAGATCACTGGTGGCTGACACATGTACAGGATAAAGGAAACAGGAAAACTGAAGAGTCTCTAAAGTTAAAAGGTCTGAAAAACAGTGCTGTCACTGGTTGTCCAGTAAAAGGGATTTGGCCATGCTAAACAAAAAGAAAAGACAAGAGAAATGGGTGAATATTTAAATCTTTCCCCAAACAGCTAGAGATTCAACTGTGAGATGTGGGTCAGTAATCACATCCAGGTATACATATCTATTTATACATTTTATGCATCCATTGGCCTAAAAATCACCATCAAATTCCTGAGCACGGGTTTTCTGAGGGGGAGAGGGAAGAGCAGGGCTGAGATTAAGGCAGCGCCTTAATGACAGAGTGTGTGCGATGGAAAAGAGAAGAGAGTACCACTCATTTCACACAGAAAGAGAGGTAAAAAACTTAACCAAGGGCAGAGAGGAAGTGGAAAAACAGAGGCAAAAGCCAGACAGGGCTCTGGCACATTGACAGCTTTAAAGGAAATTTGATTTGTTATTACACATTTCCTCTAAGTAAATAAATAAAAATTAAAGCAATATTTGCAACTTTTGCATTACCTTAATAATATCACCAGTTCCTCCAGCAACAGGTTTTGTTTTGAATTCCTCAATTTCTTTCTCCAATTCTAAATAATTATTAAAAAAATTCCAGTTCAGAAATGAAGAGAATAATTATTGTCTAAAGTGGTAAGTACATTCTTTAAGGAAAAAAAAAAAAGACACTATAAATTAGAATAAAGCAGCAGATATTTTGAGAAAGTACTAATTTCACCCCATATTACCTTTTATTTTCCTTTTTTCTTATGGAAAATTCCAGACAAATAAGAAAAGTAGAAAGGATAGTATGATTAATACACCCATCACCTTAATTTAGCAATAATTACATGGACTCTTGTTTCATCCTGACCTGTATTTTTCCTTTTTTCTTACCTATCTTGATATTTTTGATGCAAATCTGAGACATTATAGTATTTTAGCTGTAAATAACTTCTTACTGTATAATCTTAAAGCAATAATTAACCTCATATTAAGCATAAATACTAACCTATTTCATCAACCCATGTCCAGGTCTGGAGCCTAGAACACCTTTCCAAATATATTTATTACTCTATCACAAACTGGCCCAATCTCCCTAAACACAATGCGACCTTTTCTAGTAGAAAATAAATCTTGGCTTGTAGCAATTAACATTTGTTAAGTCATTGGAAATTCATGACCTCACCGCACATATTGAAAAGAATACTAATATCTACATTCTTTAGGAATATAAAGTTGAACAGGCAATCAATCAACTTCAACAAATATACTTCAACATTCCAGGAATGGAAATATTTTATTACTTTACTTGAGGCCTCTTTTTACTTCTTTGGGCTCACAATCTTCTATCTCTGACATTTCAACTGACTACCCTAGAAAAAAATGATTTATCTAGATCAATATACAATCCAAATCCAAAAAAATGCTTAATTTTAACCAAATTTTTCTTTAAGATCCTCTTCCTTGACTTTTATTATTTTATTATTTAAATTATTTTAATAGTTCAAAAATAACTGCCGTTTAGAGATGTGTAATGGTAAAAAAAAAAAAATCACAGGTAAATGGTTAGAATGTTAAATAATAATAGATTTCACACTGAGTAAGATTTTATTGGATTCACTGGTAAACAAAATAAGCCAATATACAACTAAAAACCTAGTATTTTAAATCATGATTCAATGAGATTGTGGTAAAGTTGAGTATTTTCAACTCAATACCTGCACATCGGGCTTTAGCTTTCTGTATTAGCATCATCTGCTTCTTGGCAAACTTGATAAGATCTTCCTTGGGCAAGGTTTCCAGCTGAAAGATGTAATGATATTACTAATTTGTTATAACTCATGTTCCTTTTAGACCACAAAAAAAGAAATATAATATCTTCTTAAAAACATCCTACTGAATAAATCTTCATGTCAACCAAACCATATTTTTTAAAAGTAGCAACTGCAACTTCAACTCAATAAATACCAGTTAGGGGACTGCTATGAAATATAAAAAACAGCACATATCCTCTTACTCACATAAATTCTTGTTTAGGTTAAGATACTTTCTGGGTTTTGATTTAATTGTAAAATTAGGGGACTGGGACTAATTCTACTTAACGTTCCTTGGAGCTGTAAAATTATTCAAGGCTGAAATGTCTTTGGCTACCTGAAAATATGTAAGCATAAATATAGCAACAAGACAAATCAGGGTGCATTTAGTCTTTTTAAGAAATCAGGGAAATTACTTAACCTCTGGGCTCAGTTTTCTCATCTGTAAAATTGGGATAACAAAAGTACTTGTCTCATGGTTACCATGAAGCTTAAATGATGAAGTAACTGTTCAGGGAAGTACTGAAAACTTAGTATGCAAGCAATAAACCACTATCTTTTTAGAATCATGGAATGTTAAACGTTGTACCAGACCATAAAAATTACCTAATTCAACCTTTTTTTCATACTGTAGTAGTAACCTACAGAATTGAGTCCGTTGACTCCTACTTAATGTCACTGCTCTTTCCACTACACTATATAAATCCTCATAGATTAATGTTTGAAAAATTGCAGAATCTCTCAGCCGTGCTAACCGGGAGCAGGAAGTAAACAAGGTCCATTCCTTTCACACCATGAAACTTAAAAAAAAAAAAAAAAAAAAAAAAAAGGTAACAGATTGGTTAAGAGCCCTTGGGGAAGGGTTTCTTTTAAATAGGCCACCCTCCTACCCATGCCAAAGTTTTCCATTCATCACCCTTCCACTCTTCAGTGAATTGGCTAGTCAAGTACTGTATTCTCTTCACCTTAGATTTCCCGGTCCCAGAGGTGGCTGGTGAAGCCACCCCATCTTGAACAGGATCCTGCAAAACAAAATCAAACCCACGTATCAAGAACTCTTCTCCTAATCTCAGATAGAACGCTGGAACCTTTACAGGTAAAGCCTCTCCGTGGAATCAAGTGTAGGAAACTCCTATGTGAGTTAGGGAAGGTGGGGGTCTGTCGCTGTGGCAAATCATATACAATCTGGCTCTAAGGAGCCAGGTAATCTAGGGACTGAGTTTGGGGCAGTAGGGGCAGAGACCGGAGCAGCGCAGGGCTGCGGGGCGCAAAGCGAAGGCTGCCAAGAACTCACACGGCACCCATCCCCGTGTCTCAAACCGCGGCTCGGGAAGGCCTCGCGGGGAGATGGTGGGCCCCGGTCCCAGTCCGGTCGCCCGAGCTGCGTTACCTCCATGGCAGCCGGCCTGCTGTGGCCACGCAGCCCCGCTGCCCCGCAACCCCACAGCCCAGCCGCCGCCGACTCCGCACTTCCGTCTGCTGTCGCCTCTGACGTACCCTCGACTGCAGGTTAAAGGTCGCGCTTCTCCGTGGCTGCCCGCCACCCCCCACGTCTCCATGGCTACCGTCTGATGGCGCTTCCGCTTCCGCTTCTCCTCCGGGAGGCGGGTCCCTGCGCGCGCCCTTGACCCGCCAACTGCCAGCTCCGCCCGACTCCCTGGCCTAACCCGGGGTGGGGGAGGCTTCTGCACGTTCAGGTGGGCGGGGGGACAAACCCTGGTATTGGGTGTCACAAACCCTGGTAGGTTTGAATCCTGCCACTGCTATGTTTTAGTAGATGTGAGAATTAGGCAAATCACCCCTGAGACCCTCGTTTTCCATACCTTAAAATGCTGTTAGGCTGATGGGAGTACTGTATTGAGGGTCAGGTACCCCCAAAAGGCCAGTTACCTTACTCTTTAAAAAAAGAATTTTTTTTAACGTTTATTTATTTTTGAGAGACAGAGACAGAGCACAAGCAGGGGAGGAGCAGAGAGAGGGAGACAGAATTGGAAGCAGGCTACAGGCTCTGAGCTGTCAGCACAGAGCCTGAGGCAGGTCTCGAATTTATAAACCGTGAGATCATGACCTGAGCCAAAGTTGGTCCCTTAACCGACTGAGCCACCCAGGCGCCTGGTCAGTTACCTTACTCTTTATGGAAAGCCTCAGATGCCTGTCAGATAGCTGTTTTCAAGAGGATTCTTAGGCAGATGCCGTCCAGCAGGGTGCCCTGTGAGTTCTCTCCGGAGCTGATGGAGCCAAGGATGCGGCCTCCCGAAGCAGGCATTTTTTGGCTCTCAAGGCTGTGAGGAGGTCCCCAGGGGAGCTTTTGTCCAAGGGGGCTTTGAACCCTTTCTGATGTGGGAAGCAAGAGAGACGGCCTCTCTCAGGGCCAAGATGGAGGAACAGAGATGGTGAGAGAGAGACAACACCTTATGTGGAACTAATGGGTTGTTTGTTGGTGCTTCCCCATCCCACAAGGAATGTTCCCAGTGTACATTCTTGCCTTGATCTGACCTAAGGGAAGCAGCATTCAGTCTTTAACCATTAAATGTGATGTTAGCCATAAGTTTTAATACTGATATCCTTTATCAACTCTCTGTACGTGCAATAATAACAATAATACTCCCTTTTAAAAAACATTATGTCTTGATTATGAACATAAAATTTTGGTCTGATGAAATTAAAAATATGATTTTCCTCAGTCCACTATACTTCTGAAAATGCTCATGTTCATGTTGTGTCCCCTTCATCTCTCTCCTATTTTGTGTACTGTTTGATGACATTCTGATTGCATTTAAGTCTTTTAAGTGAGGGCCCAAAAGTTATGGTTTATGGTTTTGTTTATTGGGGGCCTCTGTTCCACTGTGGTAGCATGGCCTAGGAGATGGCCACATCCTTTTATCTCTGTCTTTCTCTTTCTCTCTCAAATATATGGTTAACCCCTCCTGGATATACATCATCAATCCTCAACAATTGACAATGCATGGCTAGTCTTATTTCACTTTTACTCACATTTACCATATCCTTAAGTCTCCTACATTATTTTGAAATAAATCCCAGGGAGCATATCATTTAATTTATAATATTTTTGAATGTATTTGTAAAATACTTTTTTTAAAAAAGTAGACAAATACTATTATGATACAAAAAACAGAATTATTAATATCATTGCATATCCAATTAATGCTCACGTTGGCCAAAGTAGTCCTTTTAGAATTTGATTGTTTGATTCAGAATATTAACACCCATTCTTTGCAACTGGTTTATATGTCTCTCTCTCTTTTTTAAATTTTGAAGAAGGTATTATAATATCTTTTATTTTGTTATTATTATTATTTTTATTTTTATTTACATCCAAGGTAGTTAGCATATAGTGCTATAATGATTTCTGGAGTAGATTCCAGTGATTCATCCCCTATGTATAACACCCAGTACTCATCTCAACAAAGGTCCTCCTTAATGCCACTTTACCCATTTAGCCCATCCCTCCACCCACAACCCCTCCAGTAGCCCTCAGTTTTTTCTCTGTATTTGAGAGTCTCTTATGTTTTGTCCCCCCTCCTTGTTTTTATATTATTTTTGCTTCCCTTCCCTATGTTCATCTGTTTTGTATCTTAAATTCCTCTTATGAGTGAAGTCATATGGTGTTTGTCTTTCTCTGATTGGCTAATTTCACTTAGCATAATACCCTCTAGTTCCATCCATGTAGTTGCAAATGGCAAGATTTTATTCTTTTTGATTGCCGGGTAATACTCTATTGTATATATATACCAC
The DNA here is from genome assembly GCF_046562875.1 of Panthera onca. Lineage (NCBI taxonomy): Eukaryota > Metazoa > Chordata > Mammalia > Carnivora > Felidae > Panthera > Panthera onca. The sequence goes on along the minus strand of NC_138341.1, from coordinate 87,964,494 downwards.
CTCTTCTTTATCCATTCATCCATTGATGGACATTTGGGCTCTTTCCATACTTTGGCTATTGTTGCTAGTGCTACTATAAACATTGGGGTGCATGTGCTCCTTCAAAACAGCATACCTGTATCCCTTGGATAAATATCTAGGAGTGCAATTGCTGGATCCTAGGGTAGTTCTATTTTTAATTTTTTGAGGAACCTCCATACTGTCTCCCGGAGTGACTGCACAGTTTGCATTCTTACCAGCAGTGGAAAAGAGATCCTCTTTCTCTGCTTCCTTGCCAACATCTGTTGTTGCAGGTAGTATCTCATTGTGGTTTTGATTTGTATTTCCCTGATAATGAGTGATGTTCAGCATTTTTTTATGTGTCTGTTGGTTGTCTAGATGTCTTCTTTGGAGAAATGTCTATTCGTGTCTTTTGCCCATTTCTTCACAGGATTATTGGTTTGGTTTGGTTTGGTTTTGATGTTGAGTTTGATAAATTCTTTATAGATTTTGGATACTAACCCTTTATCTGATAGGTCATTTGCAGATATCTTCTCGCATTCCATTGATTGCCTTTTAGTTTTGCTGATTGTTTCCTTTGCTGTGCAGAAGCTTTTTATCTTGATGAGGTCCCAATAGTTCATTTTTACTTTTGTTTCCCTTGCCTCTGGAGACGTTAGATAAGAAGTTGCTGCAGCTGAGGTCAAAGAGGTTTTGCCTGTCTTCTTGAGGATTTTGATGGCTTCCCTCTCTTACATTTAGGTCTTTCATCCATTTTGAGTTTATTTTTGTGTATAGTGTAAGAAAGTGGTCTAGGTTCATTCTTCTGTATGTCTCTGTCCAGTTTTCCCAGAAGCATTTGCTTTATTCAACTGAGAATTCTTTCCTGCTTTGTCAAACATTAGTTGGCCATACATTTGTGGGTCCATTTCTGGGTTCTCTATTCTGTTCCATTGATCTGAGTGTCTGTTTTTGTTCCAGTACCATCCTGTCTTGACGATTACAGCTTTGTAGTACAGCTTGAATTCTGGGATTGTGATGCCTCCTGCTTCGGTTTTCTTTTTCAAGATTGCTTTGGGTATTCAAGGTCTTTTCTGGTTCCATACAAATTTTAGGATTGTTTGTTGTAGCTCTGTGAAGATGCTGGTGTTATTTTGATAGGTATGGCATTGAATATGTAGCATTGACATTTTAACAATATTTGTTCTTCCAATCCATGAACATGGAATATTTTTCCATTTTTTTGTGTCTTCTTCAATTTCATTCATAAGCTTCTGTAGTTTTCAGTGTATAGATTTTTCACCTCTTTGCTTAAATTTATCCCTAGGTGTCTTATGGTTTTTGGTGCAATTATGAGTGGGATTGATTCCCTGATTTCTCTTTCTGCTGGTTCATTATTGGTATATAGGAATGCAACCAATTTCTGTGCATTGATTTTATATCCTGCGACTTTGCTGTATTCATGGATCAGTTCTAGCAGTTTTTAGTGGAATCTTTTGGGTTTTTCATATAGAGTATCATGTTGTCTGTGAAGAGTGAAAGTTTGACTTCCTCCTCATCGATTTGGATGCCTTTTATTCCTTTGTGTTGTTTGATTGCTGAGGCAAAGACTTCCAATACTATGATGAATAATGGTGACGAGAGTGGACATCCCTGTCATGTTCCTGACTGTAGGAGAAAAGCTCTCAGTGTTTCCGCATTGAGGATGATACTAGCATTGGGTCTTTCATATATGGCTTTTATGATCTTGAGGTATGATCCTTCTATGCCTACATTGTTGAGGGTTTTTTTTTTCAAGAAAGAATGCTGTATTTTGTCAAATGCTTTCTCTGCATCTATTGAGAGGATCATGTGGTTCTTGTCCTTTCTTTTATTCATGTGATGTATCACATTGATTATTTTGCGGTTAGTGAACCAGCCCTTCATCCCAGGTATAAATCCCACTTGGTCCTGGTGAATAATTCTTTTAATGTATTGTTGGATCCGTTTGGCTCATGTCTTGTTGAGAATTTTTGCATCCATGTTCATCAGGGAAATTCGTCTGTAGTTCTCCTTTTTATTGGGGTCTTTGTCTGATTTTGGAATTAAGGTAATGCTGGCTTTATAGAATATGTTTGGGAGTTTCCCTTCCATTTCTATTTTTTTGGAACAGTGTCAAAAGAATAGGTGTCAAATCTTCTTTAAATGTTTGGTAGAAATGCCCTGGAAAGCCATCTTGCCCTGAACTCTTGTTTTTCAGCAGAATTTTGGTTATTAATTCAATTTATTTACTGGTTATGGGTCTGTTAAAAATTTTCTATTTCTTCTTATTTCAGTTTTGGTAGTTTATATGCTTCTAGGAATTTGTCCATTTTTTCCACATTGCCCATTTTATTGGCATATAATTGCCCATAATATTCTCTTATTGATCGAACTGGCTAGGGGTTTATCAATTTTGTTGATTTTTTCAAAGAACCAGCTCCTGGTGTCATTGATCTGTTCTACTGGGGGTTTTTTTGTTTGTTTTTGGCTTTGATAGCATTGATCTCTGTTCTAATCTTTATTATTTCCTGTCTTCTGCTGTTTTGGGGTTTTATTTGCTGCTCTTTTCCAGCTCTTTAGGGTATAAAGTTAGGTTGTGTATCTGAGACCTTTCTTCCTTCTTTAGGAAGGCCTGGGTTGCTATATACTTCCCTCTTATGACCACCTTAGCTGTGTTCCAGAGGTTTTGGGCTGTGGTGTTATCATTTTCATTGGCTTCCATAGACTTTTTAATTTCCTCTTTAACTTCTTGGTTAGTCCATTCATTCTTTAGTAGGATGGTCTTTGGTCTCCAAGTATGTTATCTTTCCAAATTTTTTCTTGTGGTTGATTTCGAGTTTCATAGCTCTGTGGTCTGAATATATGCACGGTATGATCCCGATCTTTTTGTACTTGTTGAGGGCTGATTTGTGTCCCAGTATGTGATCTATTCTAGAGAATGTTCCATGTGCACTGAAGAAGAATGTGTATCCTGCTGCTTTGGGATGGAATGTTCCTAATATGTATGTTAAGTCTATCCAGTGCAGTGTGTCATTCAAAGCCATTGTTTCCTCATTGATTTTTTGCTTAGATTATCTTTTCATTGCTGTAAGTGGGGTGTTGAAATCCCCTATTATTATGGTATTATTATCAATGAGTTTCTCTATGTTTGTGACTGATTTATATATTTGGTTCCTTCCATGTTTGGAGAATACATGTTTACAATTGTTAGGTCTTCTTGGTAGATAGACCCCTTAATTATGATATAATGCCCTTCTTCATCTCTTTTTACAGTCTTTATTTTAAAATCTAGATTGTCTGATATCAGTATGGCTACTCCGGCTTTCTTTTGGTGATCATTAGCATGATAGATGGTTCTCCATCCCCTTACCTTCAATCTGAAAGTGTCTGTAGGTCTATAGTGGGTCTCTTGTAAACAGCATATAGATGGATCTTGTTTTCTTACCCATTCTGTTACCCTATGTCTTTTGATTGGAGCATTTAGTCCATTGACGTTTAGAGTGAATACTGAAAGATATGAATTTATTGCCATTATGTTGCTTGTAGAGTTGGAGTTTCTGGTGGTGTTCTCTGGTCCTTTCTGATCTTACTTGCTTTTGGTCTTTTTTGTTATTTTCTTCTTTTCTTCCCTCCGAGTCCCCCTTAAAGTTTCTGGCAGTGCTGGTTTAGTGGTCATGAATTCCTTTAGTTTTTGTTTATCTGGAAAACTTTTTACCTCTCCTTCTATTTTGAATGACAGCCTTGATGGATAAAGAATTCTTGGCTGCATATTTTTTCTGATTCAGCACATTGAATATATCCTGCCACTCCTTTCTGGCTTGCCAATTTCTGTGGATAGGTCTGCTGCAAACCTGATCTGTCTTCCCTTGTAGGTTAAGGACGTTTTTCCCCTTGCCATTTAATGATTCTTTCCTTGCCTGAGTATTTTGTGAATTTGACTATGATATGCCTTGTTGATGGCCGGTTTTTGTTGAATCTAATGGGATTTTTATGTGCTTCCTTGATTTTGATGTCTGTGTCTTTCCCCAGGTTAGGAAAGTTTTCCACTATGATTTGCTCACAAAAACCTTCTACTCCTTTTTCTCTACTTCATCTTCTGAGACCCCTATGATTTGGATGTTATTCCTTTTTCATGAGTCACTGTGTTCTCTAATGCTCATATCGTGCTCTTTTGCCTTAGTTTCCCTCTTTTTTTCTGCTTTGTTATTCTCCATAAGTTTGTCTTCTATATCACTGATTCACTACTCTGCTTCATCCATCCTTGCTGCCATGGCAGACATTTGAGATTGCAGCTCAGTTATAGCATTTTAAATTTTGTCCTGACTAGATTTTACCTCTTTTATCTCCACAGAAAGGGATTCTATGCTTTTTTCAACCCCAGCTAGTATTCTTATTATTGTGATTCTAAATCCTGGTTCAGACATCTTGCTTGTATCTGTGTTGATTAAGTCCCTGGCTGTCCTTTCTTCCTGTTCTTTCTTTTGAGGTGTATTCCTTTGTTTTGTAATTTTGAAGGAAGAAAAAGAATTAACAAAATAAAAGTGAAAATAAATAAAAATAAAAACAACACAAAAAATCAAATAAAGGATGCTAGCTCCTAGGTATATTTCAGTCTGGTTTGAAGGATGTTTGATAGATTAGAGAAAAAAGGGAAAGAATGGAAAAGAAAGAAATAAGGTTAAAAAAAGGAAAATGTTAGAAATTTTTTAAAAAATGAATGCAATAAAATAGAATCAAATGAAATGACGAACGTAAAATAGAACTAAAAATTTACAAAAAAGTAAAAAATATTGTAGAAAAATTAAATCTTTTTCATAAAAACAGAAAATAAAAATAATTTTTTTCTCTTTCTGTATTCAAGAATAAGAAAAGAAAAAGAAAAAAAATTGAATAGATAGACCCATGAACAGAATGAAATACAATTGAAATTATGTCCAGTTTCCCCTAGAAGTCAAACTATGGAGCACTTTATAGTATGTAAACTAAGTAGGCAGAGAGATTTGTGGTGTTCCACTAGAGCGCTCTGGCCCATTTGGGTGGGTCTTGGTTCAGCAGCTCCATTCTCCACTAGATGGAGCTGCTTAGTTAATCAGGCTGGATCCTTATGTAGGTATACATGTGCATGTGCATGTGTGGGAGGAGTGAAAATGGCATCACCCAGCTACCCAGTCTCTAGTATCAGAGCTCTGTGCTCTCACAGACTGGAAATCAAGCACCCCTCCTTTGTGTCTGGCTTCCATCCACTGCCTGCTTCTACACTGTCCATGACCAAGCTGTCAGCCTGCCAGGTGTCACCTCCCTCCCGAGTTTTATCTCAGATGGGACTGTGTTTCCAAACCTCACTTCTGAGTGCCCTGTGGCTTTGACCTGCTCAGACCCTCTGAGGGAGGGTTTGCTGAGCAGTGGCCGGAGGCCGGCCCGCCCCCAGGAATGTTTTCAAGACTGTGCTGCCACAGATGCACAGAAACTGCAGCTGGTGCCAGCCTGCCCCAGAAAAAGTTTAGGGGATTGTGTAGCAGCAGCATTTCAGGGATTATGGTAAATCACAATGCCCATCTGGCTCCAAGCTTCAGTGAACCCTTAATGTCCTTGTTTCAACACCAGCGAAAGTGGCTGTTCTCTGGGGTCTGCTGTAGGAGACTGTACTGCCTCTATCAAATGTCCTCCCAGCAGGGAAAAAGCCATTCCCCATGTGGCCTGAGGACTCCTCAGACCTTGCTGTCTGCTCTTGGGCTTTGCTCTTCCCACTAGAACTCCTCCAGGTATCAAACTGCGGAGTTTCAGACTCTGAACTCCCCTTTTTATGGCGTCTTAGTGGAATTTAGACTGTCTCCTTTATCCTCCCCCCCCCCTTTTTTGTTCAGTCCCTTGTAGTCCCTTTCTCCATTCTTCCTTTTTTGCTCACTCCACTCTCTTTCTCTCCAGCTGCTCTCAGGGGGCATAGAGCAATGCTTTTCCTGGACTCTTCTTCTGTTTCCATCCTCTCTCCACAGGCAAAAACAGCTCCCTACCCTCAACAGTTTCTCTCTCCCCAAGTTCACCTCTCTGCACCATGTACCTGCCAAGTTCTGTAGTTCAAGTTGTGCAGATTGTTGTGTTAATCCTCAGATCAGTTTTCTAGCTGTGCAAGATGGTTCAGTGTTGATTTGGCTGCATTTTAGGGATGAGGGATGCAAAAGAAAAGTTCCATGCTGCTCTGCCCTCCTTCTGGATTTATATGTCTCTTAAGTTTCTTAATCTAAAGGCATCCCCTGCCATCTATTCCTTTTTCCTTTCACTTATTAGAGAAATGGAGTCATTTATCCTAAACAGTTTCTTACAGTTGGATTTTTCTGATTGTGTCCCATTTACCGTATTTCTTTTCCCTTTCTGTTTGCTATAAATTACTAGTTACATTTGAAGGTTTGTTTGTGTGTGTGCATGTGTGTGTGTGAGGAGTACTTGATAAGGGATGCTATGTACTTCTACCAGGAGATATATAAAATCTGTTGTCTTGTGATGTGAGCAATCACTGATGATCATTGCCTAGATCATTAGTTGCAAAATGGTGATATTCTGATTCTATTGTTCTTCAACTTATTAACTGAAATAATTCTTCAAGGAGAAATTTCCTCTCATTAACTATTTTGTTACCCTGAGGATAAGACTTCGATTTGCACTTTACTTGCTAGTTTTCAAAGCAATAAACTTCAAAATAATCCTCCCAGATTGACCAGTTAAATATTTTTCTTTTTGTAACTATTTAATATTCATGGATTTTAAAATAGTTGATGAGGGGTGCCTGGGTGGCTCAGTTGATTAAGCATCCAACTCTTGATTGTGGCTCAGATCTCACCGTTTGTGGGTTTGAGCCCCACATTGGGCTCTGCACTGTCAGTGCAGAGCCTGGTTGGGATTCTCTCTCTCTCGCCTTCTGTCTCTGCTCCTCTCCTGCTCTCTCTCTCTCTCTCCACCCCCCCAAATAAATAAATAAATAAACATTTAAAAACTTATAAAAAAGAAAAATAAAAATAGTTGATGAGTTTAAATTTATTGCAGTTCTTATTCTTTCTGTTGTTCAAATTGTCCCATTTTTGGTTTATGGGAGTCCCTACAGATTGGCTCTGCAGTTGGCCATGTTCTTTTAACATAGATCTTTGGTGCTTAGCTCTCCAGGTTGGATGGTACCCTTTCTGCTCCATTGACACTCATTTCTACTTGCCATTCATGGTAACTTCCTGAGGCACCCTAATTATGTGCTTATAGCTAACTTGCTTCTTGTGCTAAATCATCCTATTCTTTTTGAAATCCTCTGATCTCCCACTCTTTTCAAATTTTGTTCCTCATAACTGAGGGTAAACAGCATCATCTCTACAAATAATTAAATAAATAAAGTTACTGGGATTTTTTCCCCTTTAGCAATCCTGACTCACTAAGTCCTGGGGTGAGAGGAAAAACTCAAATGTTTTCATTTCATGTGCCTTCTCTATAGTGGGCTTAGGGGCTCACATGCACACATGTACCATACATAAATGTGTGTGTGTGTGTGTGTGGGGGGACTATATATATAGTCCCGAAGCATACACTGCTTTTAAAGGCCCACATTACTTCACCTTCATGCATGGCAAAGTATTTTCCAGACTTAAAGAGAAATTTATGGTAAACTCTATTTTGATTAATAACCCAAAGGAAAATAACTTGCCACAAAATAGCAGGTTAACCAGCTATCCTGTAGAAGTTGTTCAGAGAAACACAGCAAGAAATAGTTATATTCTAGGAATGAACTGTATGAATAGCTACAGAAGAATTGTTGTTACAGTAGAATTCTGTCTTTCCCACATTTGACACCAAAAGGACCTTTCTTCCTTTTGATCCTCCGTCCCTCATCCTGTTCTCTCTTAGCATTAGATTGAGTAACACTGTCCATAAATTGTAGGTCAGGTGGAGCAGCATGGAATCCTCAGGGAGACAAAGATCAGTGCATCCTTAACAGTGTCCCCAAGCTGCCTAGCAACCAAATACCTCACTCAGTTCCAGTTCACTGCCAGCTGTCTTTCTGGATATCATTTGTGCAAGAATTTTATTCTCTGAGATGACATAGACGGGCATAATGTCCTTGACCATATGGTAGCTCTGTTCTTGTTCCTCTAAAGGGAAACATTATTTTATTTCTTATTCTACTAGTTACAGTGAGCACTGAAATCCCCAAAATATATTTACCATCTTTCATACTTTCTTTTTGATTTTTTTCACATTTATTTAGTTTTGAGAGAGAGAGAGAGAGAGAGAGAGAGAGAGAGAGAGACAGCATGAGTAAGGGAGGGGCGGGGGGGCTGGACACAAAATCTGAACCAGGCTCCAGGCTCTGAGCTTTCAGCACAGAGCCCAACACGGGGCTTGAACTCATGGACTGTGAGATCATGACCTGAGCTGAAGTCGGATGCTTAACCGACTGAGCCACCCAGGCGTACCATACTTTCCTTTTTTTTAAATTTATTTTTGAGAGAGAGAGAGAGAGAGAGAGAGAGAGCATAAGTGGGGAAGGGGCAGAAAAAAAGGGCACAGAGGATTCAAGGCAGGCTCCGTGCTGGCAGCAGCGAGCCCAATGTGGGACTCAGACTCTTGAACCATGATATCATGACCTGAGCCGAAGTCAGATGCTCAACCAACTGAGCACCAAGGTGCCCTATCATCTTTCATACTTTCTTAAGTGAAATAAACAATATTTATGAATTGATTGTGAGTACTCTGAGGTCTCCTGATATTCTTCAGTCCATAGTTAATACATATTTAGATTTTAGAAAAATTATTATTGATATTTTACATTTTTTGACTGCTAATTAGTTCATGTTTTTGAGATATATATTAATGTAATGATACTATCACCAGTTTAATGATGTGTTTCTTTTCAGTTGTAAAGATAACATCTGGAAAATAGAGGAAAATCTCAGAAAATAAAAATCACCCTGAAAATGTATTAGAAATAGAAAATACAGACACTTGTCATTGTGTTTGTCAATAATACATGCTATGTTACTGGGCATATTGTATGCCAGATGGAGACTGCTTTGTGTCAACCAGCATTGTTTGACATAATTTGAGGATGTTGAAAGGCCCTGCCTAAGTAAATATATCTTCTTCACCAGCTTGCCATGGTGCCACTGTTCCCTCCTTATATGGTTTAGGTGACAAAGGTGGGGCATTATTTCCAGAAAAGCCTCATTACAATACATCTGTTATTTAGGGTTCTGAGAGATGCCTGATCTTTTTTGTTAGTACATTAGCAAGAGTTAGTTCAGGAAATTAGTTCTTGGCTCACTAGTGCTTCAGTTATGTTTCTTAAAGTATGACTCTTGCCCACATACTTGTAAGTAGGCATAAGAAACTAAGGCCAGAATTTAAGGTATTGGTTAAAAGCCATAAAATGGCTAGTAGCAGAACCAGGACCAAAACCAAGGATTCTTTTTTTTTTTTAATTAGAAAATTTATTTATTATTTATTTAATTCCAATATAATTAATGCATAGTGTTGTATTAGTTTCAAGTGTACCATATGCTCACCAATTCTTTTTTTAAAATTTTTTATTAAAAATTGTTTTTACTGTTTATTTTTGAGAGAGAGAGAGAGAGAGAGAGAGAGAGACAGAATCTGAAGCAGGCTCCAGGCTCTGAGCTGTAAGCACAGAGTCTGACGTGGGGCTCAAACTTATGAACTCTGAGATCATGACCTGAACTGAGGTTGGACACTCAACTGACTGAGCCACCTAGGTGCCCCAATATACCCACCAATTATATACATTACTCAGTGGTCATCATAAGTGTACTCTTTTTTTTTTTTTTCCCTTTAAGAGAGTGAGAGGGCATAAGTGAGCAAGGGGCAAAGAGAGAGAGAGATAGAATCCCAGGAGGGGCAAAGAGAGAGAGAGAGAGAAGTGGGGCTCACCCAAAGCAGGACTTGTGTTTTACCCAAAGTGGGGCTCACATGAAGTGGGCTTGTCCCCCATGAGAGTTCATAGCATCGTGCCTAGATAACAGTAAGTGCTCATAAAATGTCATTTTACCCCCACTAATCCTAAGACTCTTTAACTGGGTTTATTGGGATATTTTAAGAAGATTCTTTGACTAGAGAGAACCCACTTGCCTGGGTTTGTAAAGTGGGTTCTGAAATATAAGAAGGCTGCTGACTTCCCAAATATAAAATGGAGAACTTGAACAAGACAACAGGCCAGGTCCTTCCAACTCTTACATTTTACAGCCCTGTCTGGATGACCTTTGGAATTCCTTCCAATTCTAGTCCACACATTCGACTATCTATACAGTATTAAAGAGAAGGAAGCTTCTCTTAGTTTCCCTTGTATTCACCTCCAGCGTCTATTATAACACCAGTCACATTTAATTATTTGTTGAATGAATGAGTAGAAAAAAATGACAAATATAATCTCCTTAAAGACCCTATGCTGTGGTTGTCCAACAGTCATTTGAAAGAGTCTGAGAACCATAAATATTAAATGTTAGTTGTAGTTGTCTGCTATGGACTGAATACTATCCCTCCCCCCCCCCCCCCCCCACCAAATTCATATGTTAAGGTCCAATCCCCATACCTCAGAATGTGACTATATTTGGAGGTAAGGTCTTTAAAGAGGTAATTAAGATAAAATGATGTCCCTGGTGTAGGCCCTAACACAACATGACTGGTGTCTTTATAACAAGAGGAAAATTGGACACACACACACACACACACACACACACACACACAGAAGGAAGACCATGTGAAGACACTATGAGAAGATATGGGGCATATGGGTGGCTCAGTCGGTTAAGTGTCTGACTCTTGATTTAGGCTCAGGTCATGATCTCACAGTTCATGAGTTCAAGCCCGACAATGGGCTCTGTGCTGACAGTGCGGAGCCTGTTTGGGATTCTCTCTTTGTGTTTCTCTCTGCCCCTCCCCTGCACACACACGCTTTCTCTCAAAAATAAATAAATAAACTTTAAGACACTAGCAGAAGATAGACATCCATGAAGCAGGCAAGAGGATTTCAGAAAAAAAAACAACCCTGTTGGTACCTTGATCTCAGATTTCTGGCCCTCAGAACTGTGAGAAAATAAGTTTATGTTGTCTAGGCCACCCAATCTGCAGCCCTAGAAAACTAATAAATTAACCAACAATGAATGAAGGAATCTGAAAATTGTTACTATAATTATTATAGTAATTATATTAATTATACTATATTTTTATATACTATATATATATTTTATATATTTTTATATATATACTATACTATGTATATATACTATATACTTATATATATGTACTTATACTTATAAGTACATATACTTATATATATGTAGTATATATATTTTATATATACTATATATATATATTTTATATACTATATATATAAAAATATACTACAATTGTTAGTTGTATCAGTAAAGATTGTTTTCAGCAATAACGTCTGACTAACAATGGCTTAAATAGATTATTTTCTCCCAAATAAGACATCTGGAAGTAAGGAGATAATAATTTCATACTAGAGCTAGAGTCTATTATTTTCTTGGCCATTTCCCCATGATCAAGAGATGGCTCTCATAGCTCCAAGGAAAATAGGAGTCACCAGCACAATTTTTTCCTACCATCAAAACAGCAAAATATTTCCAGAAAACCCTTCCTCAATAGACTTCTTATTGCATCTTACCACCCAGAACTAGGCCAACCTAGTTTTAAGGGTTAGACCAATCATGAACCTGATCATGAGGCCACCATAATTCTGAACAAAGTTGAGGCTCTCTTGGCAAGGAAAACAAGTAAATGGGTAACAAGAAGGCAACAGACAATGTCTATAACCTACCTTTTGTAATCTTGTGAAAATCACCACACTGTTCCATTGGCTCACTGTTTCCTCTTTGTTGCACCCCTGCCATCAGAACAGACACTTCTGGACCCATACCAATGACCCATCTAACACTTCAGCCTCATAATTCTAGAACCAGCTTAACTACAATGACATCCATTTGCCCTGAAATTCAGCACTTCATGGATTCTGAATCACTCAGCCATACCCCACACCAATATCCCAAATTCTGAGATTTCTCTTCGGAGATTAGAGTGTTCTTATTTTCAACATCTGTTATTCCCACACCATTTCCCATGGTGTAAACAATGCAAACTTTTTGAGAGAAGGGGGATGTGATGGTTGGAATTTAAAGAAAGGATAGTGTCCTTCAGTGTGAATATATGACTGTCTTCTAGATGGTTGCAAGCTAGTTCACTTCCCTTGTTGCCTTCAGAACATGGGAGACATTTGGGAAGTGTCTTGTTTGAACACTTGTATGTTTACATTTCAGTCCAACACTATGAAGGACACATCAAACATGGCATCTAATGTGTTATAAAGGCCAATAGGTCCCTTGTCTTATCTCATTCTGTACTTCATTTCTTCAATTTGTGTGACTGTATCAGCAAAGGCTGAATACAGTCTACTAAAATTCAGTAATGAATATAGTTCTAGAAGCAACGGTGATTCCAATCTGCTGGTAAAAACTCGATGCTTGGTAGGTACATAGAATTGATACACAGAATTGATACAAAGACTCTTTTTTTAATTAAAAATTGTTTAATGTTTGTTTATTTTTGAAAGAGAGAGAGAGACACACACACACACAGACTATGAGTGGTGAAGGGGCAGAGAGAGAGGGAGACACAGAATCTGAAGCAGGCTCCAGTCTCGGAGCTGTTAGCACAGAGCCCCACACGGGGCCCAAACTCACAGGCTGTGAGATCATGACCTGAGCCGAAGTCGGAGGCTCAACTGACTGAGCCACTCAGGCGCCCCCACAAAGACTTTTTAAAAAATGGTTTTTTTTTTTCTGAGAGAGAGAGAGAGAGAGAGAGAGAGAGACTGTGAGTGGTGGAGGGCAGAGAGAGAGGGAGATACAGAATCAGAAGCAGGCTCCAGGCTGCGAGCAGTCTGCACAGAGCTGGATGCGTTCAAACTCATGAACGATGAGATCATGACCTTAGCCGAAATTGGACACTTAACCAACTGAGCCACCCAGGTGCCCTGATATAAAGACTTTTTAAAAATCACTTTCCAAATTCAGTCTCCTCTCATTCTGAGGTGCTTGTCCAAGTACCCAAACTTGTTTTTAATCTTTTGGTTCAGAATTTTGTCCTAATATAAACTAAAATCTATACTAAATTATTCTTTCATTCAGCCCTAGTTACCACAAGAACCTGTTATTCAGGTTGTTGTTGTTCTATATAGTCACCACATTCTTTGTGTAAAGATGATATTGTTCATTTATGTAAGTGACAGGTACATACTGATGGCCATTGACCTACTTATACATATTTGAGGTCTGTTTGAAAATAAGAAATGTAAAATTTTTGTTCTGTTTTTGATCATAAATTATAAAATAAACACCATTTTAGTCACCTGCGCAAGACACACACTAGAAGACATTTGGTTTGATTGTACAGTAAGTTTAGAACAATTCAGTTTAACTTTTGTCTCTCCTAAGTTTGACTGACTAATTGAATTTATCTTGTTGGGTGTTTATTCTTAAATTGATCTGATTTATTTAGATGCCATTGTATTACTTACAAATGTTGCTGGTTTTATACTTTTATAGTGGAATATTTAGATTGCTTTCTAGACTATAGTTCTCTAGATCTGTATCATGGGCCTAGTCATAGAGACAATCCATCGTCTGGACAGGCAAGAAATGAATTTATTGGTGTTGCTTTTCTTTATTTCATTACTTTATTCTTAGGGTATAGCAGCAAAATTGCTGCAGCATGTTCAAACCTCATATCATACACATGAAATGCACAAAGGAAGCGAGAAGATCAATTCTTGAAGCATTCCCAGACTAGGGAGAAATTTCCTGCAAATCAAAATTCTCTGCAAACCTCTTCATGGCTTTTATTGGCCAAAGTGCATTCCATGCCAATTCCTAAACTAATCACCATCCAGGGGAATGGGATTATATTTAGCCAATAGGCTAATATTGGAGAACAAGAAGCCAGAGCCACCATAAGAATGTCCTGAAGGAAAGGGACGGAGCAGCAAGGAATTGAAAGCAGTTCCGTTCCCAGGCGGAAAACCTTGGACTGCACGTTCTCTTCAGAAGGACATCATGTGGGCCTCAGGCTGGGGATAAGGATGTTTTGTCTGGCGCCAAAGGTACTCATGACCCAGTATGGAATACACTTCAAGTGCATGACCTGGCAAGATGACAAACACTATGTTGTATGTGCTTGCTGTTATCAGACATATTGCAAAATTAAAAGAGGCTTGAGGCAGGAACCGGTGCTTTGGCTACTGGAGAGTCAGCCCCCTGCTTTGTAATTCTCTCCTCACCGCACCTTTAGGCCCTGTCTCTCTTCAGCTGGTGCTGGAACAGGGGCCTGAAGGTCGAAGTGTGCAACACCGCTGAAGAAGTGGGGAAGGAACCAAAGGGAACCTTTGAGCCGGGGGAAGCTCATCCTTTGGGATTTCTGTGGGGCAAGTATGGGGAATGCCACCTCATTTAGTTATGACTCATATATTCAGCTCCTGCAGGCGTTACTAAAGAGCTCAGGGATAAAAGTGAAACGTTCGCATTTGAGGATTTGTTTCATTTAGTAAAGAAACATTGTTATTGGTTTACGCCTTCTGGCAAAAATGCTTTGAATCAGAAACAATGGAATTTGATTTTATGTGCTTTGTTCCGAACTCATCAACAAAGAAAAGCCATCCCTCTCTCCATATGGTCTTTATGTAATTTAATTTCCCTGGCTTTACAGCCCTTGAAGTCAGAATCGGGGGAAGGAGGGAGCATTGGTCCTCACAACCCCTCACTGGCTGAAAATGATCATGAGCTTGTAGATAATGAAGAACCCGAGCCCCTACCCCCACCACTGGAGGAACGGAAACCTATAGGGTGCCGGGTTAATGGCCTAGAGATAGTCTCAGCTCAAGCTTCCGCACCCCTGCCTCCTGCACTGCCCCATGGCCCTGGGCCTGTCAATCTTTTTGAGGAAACTAAATGCTCCACTTATTCAAAAAACCCATTTTTTGATACCTCCGCTTGGAGAATCACAGTTCCTGTGTCCTCCATGATGCAGATGCTTCAACAAGCTGAGGCTGCAGGGACACTGAATTAATGGCTAGTATGCCTGCAGTTTATCCTGTCAACATTCCCCAAATTCCTCCTGATCAGCAATATACTCAGGAGGGCAACAATTTGATGATGTTCCTTTAAGTTTTAAGGTAATTAAGGATTTGAAACAGGCTTGCATACAATACGGTGTTACTTCCCCCTATATTTTGGGATTGGTGTCTGGTTTAGCGAAATTCAGAGTGACTCATTCCGTAGGACTGGGAGGTCCTAGGTCGCACTGTCCTAAGTGCTTCTGAATTTTTGCAATTTAGAACCTGGTGGGATGAAGCACAGATACAGGCCCGGCGTGATGCCGCCGCCAAAGCTCCTGTGCCCATTACCCTAGAACAATTTACTGGCCGGACAAGGGTTTGGCATACAGGTTCGGCTTCAGCGTGATGATCAACCAGTGATGCAAGTTACATTGTGCTGCCTTAATGCCTGGGAGAAAATAGCTATCCCGGGACAGGTGACACCCTCTTTTGTTCAAGTTAAACAGAGTCTTAACAAGCCTGATGTAGATTTCATCGCCCAGCTAAAGGATGTTGGCTAAATGATGTTATTATAAAAACCGTTTCTGGGGCGGGCTTACCGATCTCCTCTTACAGCTGCTGTCTTTTGGTAACGCTAATAAGGAATGCCAACAAGCTTTATGCCCAGTGAAGTCTCAAGGGGGTGATTTAGCTGATTATTTAAAGGCCTATCAAGATATCGGCTCAGAGGCCTATAAAATGGGGTTACTGTCAGCGGCTATTCAAGGCACTGGACCTTACAAACAGTCAAAGTGTTTTCGCAGCGGCAAATTGGGACATTATAAAAGGGATTGTAGACAGCCGAATCGTAACAATTCCCAGGATCTACCTTGGTTCTCCTACCAGAACGAAATACTAAACCTCCTAGGTTATGCCCCCGATGCAATAAAGGCTATCATTTTGCTAATCAATGTACATCCAAAGTCGATAAAAATGGAGCTCCCCTGTCTCCTCGTCGAGAAAGGGGATAATGGGCCCTCCCCAGGGCCGGAAGGTAAACAATATGGGGAATGAGATTCCACGCTGTTATCCCATGAGCGACGGGGACTTATCACTCAAATCTGGCCATGACCTCCTCCATGCCACAGGAGGGAGCGCTGCATTAGATATCCCTGCCCCAGATTCTCTGGTCCTCGAACTCTCCGTTGGAATTTATCAGGTTAAAATTGGGATTTATGGCCCTCTTCCTTCAGGGTCTGTTGGTCTTCTTATTGGATTAAGTAGTCTTGTCCAAGGGAGTTCATGTCCACTTAGGAATCATAGATGCTGATTTTAAGGATGAAATTTTAGTAATGATTAGTACCTCTGTTCCTTGGCGTTTCATGGTAGGAGATTGCATTGCTCAACTATTATTGTTGCCTTACATTGCTTTAAATCCCACGCAGATAGAATGGCAGGGAGGGTTTGGATCTACTGGCAAACAGGTATTTTGGCAAACATTTCTAAAGGACAGAAGGCCTTAGAGGAGCATACAATTCATGGAAAATCGTTTTCTGGCCTGGTAGACTCAGGAGCTAACGTCACCATCATTGCTTCCAAGTTTTGGCCTAAGAATTGGCCACTTTGGTATGGCCAACTAATCTTTGACAAAGCAGGAAAGAATATCCAATGGAAAAAAGACAGTCTGTTTAACAAATGGTCCTGGGAGAACGGGACAGCAACATGTGGAAGGATGAAACTAGACCACTTTCTTACACCATTCACAAACATAAACTCAAAATGGATGAAGGCCCTGAATGTGAGACAGGAAACCATCAAAACCCTAGAGGAGAAAGCAGGAAAAAAACCTCTCTGACCTCAGCTGCAGCAATTTCTTACTTGACACATCTCCAAAGGCAAGGGAATTAAAAGCAAAAACAAACTATTGGCGGGGAGCCTGGGTGGCTCAGTCAGTTAAACATCCGACTTTGGCTCAGGTCATGATCTTGCGGTTTGTGGGTTCGAGCCCTGCGTCGGGCTCTGTGCTGACAGCTCAGAGCCTGGAGCCTGCTTCAGAGCCTGTGTCTCCCTCTCTCTCTGCTCCTCCCCCACTCTCACTCTATATCTCTCTCTCTGTCAAAAATCAACGTTAAAAAAATGATTAAAAAAATGAACTATTGGGATCTCATGAAGATAAAAAGCTTCTGCACTGCAAAGGAAACAATCAACAAAACTAAAAGGGAACTGACAGAATGGGAAAAGATGTTTGCAAATGACATATCAGACAAAGGGCTAGTATCCAAAATCTATAAAGAACTCACCAAACTCCACACCTGAAAAACAAATAATGCCGTGAAGAAATGGGCAGAAAACATGAATAGACACTTCTCTAAAGAAGACATCCAGATGATCAACAGGCACATGAAAAGATGCTCAATGTCACTCCTCATCAGGGATATACAAATCAAAACTACATTGAGATACCACCTCATGCCAGAGTGGCTAAAATGAACAAATCAGGAGACTATAGATGCTGGAGAGGATGTGGAGAAAACTGGAACCCTCTTGCACTGTTGGTAGGAATGCAAATTGGTGCAGCCACTCTGGAAAACAGTGTGGAGGTTCCTCAAAAAATTAAAAATAGATCTACTCTATGACCCAGCAATAGCACTGCTGGGAATTTACCCAAGGGATACAGGGGTGCTGATGCATCGGGGCACTTGTACCCCAATGTTTACAGTAGCACTTTCAACAAGAGCCAAATTATGGAAAGAGCCTAAATGTCCATCAGCTGATGAATGGATAAAGAAATTGTGATTTATATAGATAATGGAATACTACGTGGCAATGAGAAAGAATGAAATATGGCCTTTTGTAGCAACGTGGATGGAATTGGAGAGTGTTATGCTAAGTGTAATAAGTCAGGCAGAGAAAGACAGATACCATATGTTTTCACTCTTATGCGGATCCTGAAAAACTTAACAGAAGACCATGGGGGAGGGGAAGGAAAAAAAAACAGAGAGGGAGAGAGCCAAACCATAAGAGACTCTTAAAAACTGAGAATAAACTGAGGTTTGACGGGGAGTGGGAGGGAAAGGAGGGTGGGTGATGGGCATTGAGGAGGGCACCTGTTGGGATGAGCACTGGGTGTTGTAGGGAAACCAATTTGACAATAAATTTCATATTAAAAACATAAAGAATTGACCACCTCATCCTGTATCCGCAGTCTTTACAGGTGTAGGAAAAGCTACTGATATCCAGCAGAGTGTTGAAATTTTTCTATGTAAAGAGCCTGGAGGCCAGGTTGCTACTATTCAGCCTTATGTTACTGGTAGAGCCATTAATCTAGGGGGAAGAGACCTATTAAGTCAAAGGGAAGCATATACTAATGTTCCTTATGTTTCTCCATAAACATTGGCTGCAACCAATATTATGTCCAAAATGAATTATAATCCATTAAAAGGGCTTGGATGACAAGAAAATGGGCGTATGGAGCCAATTACTGCCAAAATGCAGCCTCCTTATATGGGACTGGAATATCCTATACAGAATTCAAATTTAGTGTAAGGGCCACTGTTCATGAACAACGTTATGCCTTACATTAAAATGGTTAACAACTGCCTCAAGAGTAAGCCTCAAGCATAGCTATCTATTTTTAAAAACAGGACCCAGCACAAACATATTTTCTTACTATCAGCCCATTCTCTGGCTCCAATCTTACAATTGATGGCACTCCTCCAATGCTTCTGTCTTGTGCTACTTGTATGTTGTCAGAATGGGATGGATGGGTGACTTGGGAAACATGTAGAGGGGATATGGAGCTAGTTCTTTTAAATACTTCCTATGGAAGTGTCATTGATTACAGCCTTATGGGCTCAGCTTGCCTTAAAAATTCATTACAAAATCTACAATTGTGTGTTCATAATCAAACTATCAACACCACTACTAATGGCTCAATTGTTTGGCATGGTGAGGGATTTTCTGCACCCAGTCCTCATTTACAAGAAGGACCGTTACAGAAGTATATATGGAAATTAACTGCTGCCCTCAACCATTTACAAACCTGGAAGGGCACATATTATAAAAAAAGCTCCAATGATATTTCTACTTTATCCGTCATGGTCAATAGTACCTGGTACATACGGGCTTGTGTCCATTTGCCATACGTACCGTTGAAAGTTTGGAATGATGCTGAGGCCCTGTCTCTCTTCAGGCTAACTACTGGAGTAGAGGTTGACATCAATTTATCCTGAGGCACATGGGCTACATGGAGAAGGGGTGGATACCTGAATTGGCATAGTAGCTAGGTATGAAACCAGCAATGCCAGCAATATCCATCACTGGAAGGAAGTGGGAGAATTTAAGAAATATCAAGGCTCTAATGTGTTGGTGATATGTTATGGAGAATGAGGGAAGAATTTTAGGATGATACATGGGTGTGTCTGGCCTTGGCAGTTGGAAGCATGGTGGGCTACTGATGAAATAAGAGACCAGAGAAAATAGACTTAATGGAGGAAGGTGGTAAATTTGGTTTTGTGTGTTGAACTTGAAGTGCCAACAAAATGTCCAATGGACATGTCCACTGAAAATGTCCAATGGACATATCCACTGGAAATGTCCAATGTTTGATGTGCTCTAGAATAAGATTTAGCCTGAATATACATATCCAAGTGACATCAGCATGTAGAGAGAATTGAGTGGGTGAGATAACCCAGGGAGTGAGTGGAGGGAAAAAAAAGAGGAAGAATTTAGAATCATTGAGAAAGAGGATGAGAGCAAGTGAAAAAGTAATATTGGAAATGTAGAAGGAAAAATCTAGAATATTTGTTATTAGGGAAGCTGAGGGATGAGAGCAATTTAAGAAAGTGATAATGGTTATACACTGTTACATGATGCAGAGAAATCAAGAGATACAGACTTAAAAGTATCCATTGGATTAGTGGCATGAAGGTCCCTGGGTGACCTTGACAATAATACTTTTGATGGACTGCTTGGGACAGAAGCATGACTACACCTAGCATGAGAAGGAAGTGGAAGAGAGCATTAGAGACGGTACATGCAATCAACTATTTTAAAAGTCAAATCTAAGTGTTTTTTAAACCAAGAGTGATGTTAGTGTGTTTAAATGCTGAACAGCTTTCTGATTCAAGATGGCTGACTGACTCAGTTACACAAGCTCCTTTCCAAATTCTTCATTATTTAACAGTAGTGACTGCAGCAGTACTAGAAATCATGTATATTCTGTTGGTGCAACAGAGGAGGGGTTTCTGGAAGATGTGAAGGAAGGGATTGGATTTTTGGCAAAAGCAAAGACCCTAAAAAACAATATACTGGACAAGTTAATAGTCATAGATGCTTGGAAGGATGCACTGGGTAATAGGCTGTGGGAAGATGGTAGGATCATTAAGTCAAGATTGCTGGAGCTGGGTCAGGCCCAGAGAGTGTCCATATGGGCATTCCCTCTCTAGGCAGTAGCTGAAGACAGCCTTGTTTTTCATAAGTGGCAGGGGGTGGAGTGGGGTGGGTGGGTCTTCCTTGGAGGGTGGAATGTCATAATCTGAGTCCACTGAAATGGACACAGAGATTTGCCTTATGAAATCAATTCCTCAAGAAGCATGAGAGGCAGTTCTCCTGGCTTCACTTTTGTGTCCATCCACCACGGCCAGGGCTCTGCTCTCAAGAGAAGAATGCAGTGATTTTGATACACTAGCTAGAGATGCTTTGCATTTATAAACTCTGGGTAGATTACTAAAAATCACTAGACATTGTTAATAGTGTGAAGAAGAACAACTAAACTAGTAAATAAATGAATACTGAGGAAACAGTTAAAGAGGAAACCGATGACTTAAATTCTCTTTTTTTTTTCAGAAATGATTGAGATGATATTGTATCCACAAAATAAAGGCTACTCTGAAAAAGAAAAAATTGGAGAGTAAGAAATAGCTCTTTGAAATGAAACAAGAGAAAAAAACTTTATATAAGTTTATAAGTAGACTAGACATGGCTGTAATCTGAAAATATGAATATTGTGAAGTATGATGCAAGTCATAACAATCTAAAATATGATGCAAATGAATTCCCTAGAACTTAGTGCTAAAAGACAAATAGTTGAAAATTATGAAAGACAAGTTAGGAAACATTCACTATTTGTTTCATTTTTGGGGGGGATAATGAAACACTTTCATTTCTTATTAACACAAATTTTAAAATATTGAGATATAATTGACATACAACATTGTATTCACTTTTGGTGCACAACATAATGACTTGATATATGTATATACTGTGAAATGATTCCCATGATAAATTTAGTTAACATCTACCATCTCCTAGAGTTTTTTTTATCTTGTGGTGAGAACTTTTAAGATCTACTCTCTTAGTATATTTCAAATATACAGTACAGCAAGTTAAGTACAGTCACCATGATGTACATTATGTCCCCAGGACTTATTTATCTTATTGCTGGATCTTTTGCATCTTTTGACCATCTTCACCCATTGTACCCACCTTCTATCTTTGCGCCTGACAACCACCAGTCTGTTTCTCTGTGTCTATGAGTTCAGTTTTTTCTTTTTTTTGATTCCACATATAAGTGATAACATACAATATTTATCTTTCTCTGTCTGACTTATTTCACTTAGAATACCCTCAAGTTTCATCCCTGACATTGTAAATGGCAGGATTTCCTTCTTTTTCAAGGCTGAATAATATTCCAGTGTATGTGTATATCACATTTTATTTTTTATTATTTTTTTCAATATATGAAGTTTATTGTCAAATTGGTTTCCATACAACACCCAGTGCTTATCCCAAAAGGTGCCCTCCTCAATAACCATCACCCACCCTCCCCTCACTCCCACCCCCCATCAACCCTCAGTTTGTTCTCAGTTTTTAAGAGTCTCTTACGCTTTGGCTCTCTCCCACTCTAACCTCCTTTTCTTTTTTCTTCCCCTCCCCCATGGGTTTCTGTTAAGTTTCTCAGGATCCACATAAGAGTGAAAACATATGGTATCTGTCTTTCTCTGTATGGCTTATTTCACTTAGCATAACACTCTCCAGTTCCATCCACGTTGCTACAAAAGGCCATATTTCATTCTTTCTCGTTGCCACATAGTACTCCATTGTGTATATAAACCACAATTTATTTATCCATTCATCAGTTGATGAACATTTAGGCTCTTTCCATAAGTTAGCTATTGTTGAGAGTGCTGCTATAAACATTGGGGTACAAGTGCCCCTATGCATCAGTACTCCTGTATCCCTTGGGTAAATTCCTAGCAGTGCTATTGTTGGGTAATTTTTAATTTTTTGAGGAACTTCCACACTGTTTTCCAGAGTGGCTGCACCAATTTGCATTCCCACGACCAGTGCAAGAGGGTTCCCGTTTCTCCACAGATGCTGGAGAGCCAGCATCTATAGTCTCCTGATTTGTTCACTCTGGCAACTCTGATATATATCACATTTTAAAAATACAATTCATCAGTCAGTGGACACTTCGATTGTTTTCATGGTTGCTATTGTAAACAATGCTACAATAAACACGAGGGTGCAGGCATCTTTTCAAGATAGTGGTTCTGTTTCTTTTTATTAAATACCCAGAAATTGAATTGCTGGATCATAATTATTTATTTAATTCAAGAAGTATTTCAAGTGTCTACTAGATTCCACTTGCCCTCATAGAGCCTACAGATTGGTGAGGGGTAAGAAAATAAGCAAATTATGACAAAAAATGTGTATATAATCAAATTGTGATAATTTGCTATAAAGTACAAAGAGTTTCAGTATTAATGATATCTGAAATTTTTATAATTTTGAACTCTGTGCCAAGTACCGTTTTAAGTGCAAACTTTAATATATTAACTTATTTACTGTTCTCCACAATGCTATAAGGTAGATACTATCTCTGAGGAAATGTCTACAACCATGAAGAATGTGAGATTTTATATTACTTTATAAATTAACAAGTTACATGGAAACTGATGAAATATATGAGACTCCTGGGTCAGAAATAAATACTCCAGGCAAAGCAGGCTGCATGGATTTGATGTTTGTAGGTAGATGCACATGCAGTGGGTTTGTGTTATAGCTGAGGAACTCAGAGCTCAGGAAACCCAAATCTTTTGTAATGGGCTCAAGAAGGCCTGCTCTTTTCCTTAGAGGGAGATATTATCATTAGATGTTGTCATTACTAGACAGTAAATAAGATGCTCTTTACTCCAGAAGGACACTTTATTCTAAGGCTGTTCTTTTTACACATATCCTTAAAAAGGTAGTCTAGAAAAAAGTTATTTAGTTCCTCTGCTCGCAAGATGTGCAGAAATGACATAGACCATGGATAATTGCCTCCCAACAGGAAACTAAAGCACAGAGAGGTTGAGTGATATGTCTTATTCTTGAGTTGACTAGTAGCAGAAAAAAGATCTAAATTCAGACAATCTGGACACCATACTTTTACTAGGGTTTACAAACTGTGGTCTTCAGGCCAAATCCAGGCCTGTTTTTGTATGACCAATGAGCTAAGAATGGTTTTTACATTTTTAAAGAATTGTAAAAAACAAAAAAACAAACAAAAAACAACAGAGAATATGTGGTAGAGATTACATATATCCCATAAAGCCTTAAATATTTACTACCTCGCTGGACCTTTATACAAAAAGTTTGCCAAACTATGATATTAACCAATGGAACTAACTGCCTCTATAGGATGTTTAATGGAGTATGTATGTATGGATCTAACCTAGTTCAAGGCGATGGTGGTAGTAGAAGGCACAGATTGATATTTGAATTGAACTTTGAAAGGTAAATAGAAGTTGGATGAAGGCAGGTGAGGAAATGGATTCCGTGAAGAAAAATTTCATTGAATGAAGAAATACTTGAGTTTTTAGGTCAAAATTCAGTGATGACAACCACTGTCCATGTTGGTATGAACATGCACCATTCCTTAAGTCCAGTGTAGGTGGTAGCTGTGATCACTGAGTGCTCTGCACAGTATGTGGGACTGGGGATAAAATATGGGACAAAGTCTTCTAAGAATATGAGGCTGACTGATGTGGATATTTCACCATGTTCACAGTTCTCAAACCTAGAGTTGTTCTTGATTTGTTTTTTTTTTTTCCTTCCCTGTATCTAATCCATCCACAACTTCTATTGGCACCACCTTCAAAATATACACTTAATCCAACTGTTAGTAATTTTCACTGCCACACCTGTAGTCCAAGCCATTATTACAATAACCTTCTAAACTGATGTAATTGCTTTCACTCTTACTGCTTACTTCCTATTTTCCATACAGCAACCAGAATAATACTTAAAAAAATTTAATTCCAGTGTAGCTAACATACAGTGTGTTATTAGTTTCAGGTGTTCAATATAGTGATTCAACAGTTCTATATATTAGTGCTCATAAAGATAAGTGTACTCTTAATCCCCTTCACATATTTCACCCAACTCCTTACCCACCTCCCTGCTGGTAACCATCTATTTGTTCTCTGTAGTCAAGAGTCTGTTTTTTTGGTTTCTCTCTCTTTTTTGCTTTGTTCATTTGTATTGTTTTTTAAATTCCACATATGAGTGAAATTATACGGTATTTGTCTCTCTCTGACTGGAGTTTTCCACTTTGCATTATACTCTCTAGATCCATCCATGTTGTTGCAAATGGCAAGATTTCATTCTTTTTTTATAACCGAATATTTCATTATATACATAAACCATATCTTCTTTCTTCATCAATGGATGGATACTTGGGCTGCTTCCACTTGGCTTTTGTAACTAATGCTACAATAAACATGGGGGTGAATATATTCCTTTGAATTAGTTTCTTCATATTCTTTGGGTAAATACCCAGTAGTGGAATTACTAGATCATAGGGTAGTACTATTTTTAATTTTTTGAGCAACCTCCATACTGTCTTCTACAGTGGCTGCACCAATTGCATTCTCACCAGTAGTGCACGATGGTTTCTTTTTCTCCACATCCTTGCCAACACTTGTTGTTTCTTGTGTTTTTAATTGTAGCTGTTTTGACAGGTGTGAGGTGGTATCTCATTGTAGTTTTGATTTACATTTCCCAGATGATCAGTGATGTTGAGCATCTTTTCATGTTCCTGTTGGCCATCTGTATTTGGAGAAATGTCTGTTTATGTCTTCTGCCTATTTTTAATTAGATTATTTTTTTCTTGGTTTGAGCTGTGTAAGTTCTTTATATATTTTGAATACTGTTTATCAGATACGTCATTTGCAAGTATCTTCTCCTATTCGTTACATTGTCTTTTAGTTTTGTTGATTGTTTGCTTTTCTGTGCAGAGGCTTTTTATTTTGATGTAGTCTCAATATTTTATTTTTGCTTTTGTTTCCCTTGCCTAGGGAAACATATCTAAAAAGACATTATAGCCAATGTCAGAGTAATCACTGCCTGTGCTCTCTTCTAGGATTTTGAAGGTGTCAGGTCTCACATTAGGTCCTTGATTCATTTTGAGGTTTAATTTTATTTTTATTTTTTCATTTTGAGTTTATATTTGGGAATGGTGTAAGAAAGTGTCTCAGTTTACGTCTTTTCCATGTAGCTGTCCAGTTTTCCAAACACTATTTATTGAAGTGACTGTCTTTTTTCCATTGTATATTCTTGCCTCGTTTGTTGAAAATGAATAGCCTACATAATTATGGGTTTATTTCTGGGCTCTATTTTGTTCTATTGATCTATGTCTCTGTTTTCGTGCCAATATTATAATGTTTTGATTACTACAGCTTGTGATATAACTTGATGTATAGAATTGTGATACTTCTAGTTTTGTTCTTCTTTTTCAAGATTGTCTTGGCTATTTGGGGTCTTTATGGTTCCATACAAATCTTGGGCTTGTTTGTTCTAGTTCTGAAAAATGCTAATGGTATTTTGGTTTTTTAAAAATGTTTATTTATTTTTGAGAGAGGGAGAGAGAGAGAGAGAGAGCGAGAGAGAGAGAGAGAGAGAGAGGGAGGAAGGGACAAAGAGAGAGGGAGACACAGAATCTGAAGCAGGCTTCAGCCTTTGAGCTGTCAGCACAGAGCCCAATGTGGGGCTTAAACTCACAAATCATGAGATCATGACCTGAGTCAAAGATGGATGCTTAACTGACTGAGCCACCCAGGCACCTCCCCCCATTTCAAAAAATTTTTTTTTAATGTTTATTTAGTTTTGAGGGAGAGACAGAGAGACAGAAAAATGCTATTGGTATTTTGATAAGGAGTGCATTAAATATGTGGATTGGTTTGGGTAATAGGGACATTTTAACAGTATTTGTGCTTCTGATCCATTAACAGGGTATGTCTTTCCACTCGTTTTTCATCTTTAATTTTTTTTTGTGATTGTTTTATAGTTTTCAGAGTATGGGTCTTCCACATCCTTGGTTAAATTTATTCCTAGGTATTTTATTATTTTTGGTGCAATTGTAAATGGGATTGCTTTCTTAATTTTTCTTTCTGTTGCTTCATTATTAGTGTATAGAAATGCAACAGATTTCTGCACATTAGTTTTGTATCCTGTGACCTTACTGAATTCATTTGTCAGTTCTAGTAGTTTCTTGGTGGAATCTTTCAGGTTTTCAGAAAAGCATCATATCGTCTGCAAATAGTGAAAATTTTGCTTCTTCCTTAACAATTTGGATGCCTTTTGCTTGGCTGATTGGCTGTGGCTAGGACTTCCAGTACTGTGTTGAATAAAAAGTGGTGAGAGTGGACATCCTTGTCTTGTTGCTGACTTTAGGGAAAAATCTCTCAGTTTTTCCCCATTGACTATGAGGTTAGCTGTGGGTTTTTCATATAAGACCTTTAATTATGTTAAGGTATGTTCCCTTTAAACCTACATTGTTGAGTGTTTTTATCATGAATGGATGTTGTACTTTGTGAAATGAATTTCCTGCATCTGTTGAAATGCTCATATGGTATATCTTTTCTTTTTTTGATGTGATGTATCACTTCATTGATTTGCAAATACTGAACCATGTATGATTGCATCCTGACAATAAATCCTACTTGATTGTGGTAAATGAAATTTGAAATGTTTTGTTGGATTTGATTTGCTAATATTTTGTTGAGAACTTTTGCATCTATGTTTATCAGAGATATTGGCCTGTAGTTTTCTTTTTCAGTGGTGTCTTTATCTAGTTTTAGTATTGGGGTAATCCTGGACTCATAGAATGAATTTGGAAGTTTTTCTTTCTCTTCTATTTTTTGGGATAGTAGGAGAAGAATAAGTATTAACCCCTGTTTAAATGTTTGGTACAATTCACCCGTGAAGCCATCTGGTCTTCGACTTTTGATTATTGGGAGTTTTTTGATTAATGATTCAATTTCTTTGCTGGTAATCAGACTGTTCAATTTTCTATTTCTTTCTGTTCAGTTTTGGTAGGTTATATGTATCTAGGAATTTATCTATTTCTTCTAGGTTGTCCAATTTGTTAGCATATAAGTATTCATAATATTCTCTTACAATCTTTTGCATTTCTGTTCTGTCAGTTGTTATTTCTTCTCTTTAATTTTTAATTTTGTTTTTTATATTATTAAATATAATTTAATGTCAAATTGGTTTCCATACAACACCCAGTGCTCAACCCAACAGGTGCCCTCCTCAATGCGCATCACCCACTTTCCCCTCTCCTCCACTCCCCATCAACCCTCAGTTCTCAGTATTTAAGAGTCTCTTATGGTTTGCCTCCCTCCCTCTCTGTAACTTTTTCCCCCCTCCCCCGCCGTGGTCTTCTGTTAGTTTCTCAGGATCCACATAACAGTGAAGACATATGGTATCTGTCTTTCTCTGCCTGACTTATTTCACTTAGCATAATACTCTCCAGTTCCATCCACGTTGCTACAAAAGGCCATATTTCATTCTTTCTCATTGCCACGTAGTATTCCATTGTGTATATAAATCACAATTTCTTTATCCATTCATCAGTTGATGAACATTTAGGCTCTTTCCATAATTTGGCTCTTGTTGAAAGTGCTACTGTAAACATCGGGGTACAAGTGCCCCTATGTATCAGCACTCCTGTATCCCTTGGGTAAATTCCCAGCAGTGCTATTGCTGGGTCATAGAGTAGATCTATTTTTGATTTTTTTGAGGAACCTCCACACTGTTTTCCAGAGTGGCTGCACCAGTTTGCATTCCTACCAACAGTGCAAGAGGGTTCCAGTTTTCTCCACATCCTCTCCAACATCTATAGACTCCTGATTTGTTCATTTTAGCTACTCTGGCATGAGGTGGTATCTCAGTGTAGTTTTGATTTGTATATCCCTGATGAGGAGTGACATTGAGCATCTTTTCATGTGCCTGTTGATCATCTGGATGTCTTCTTTAGAGAAGTGTCTATTCATGTTTTCTGCCCATTTATCATGGCATTATTTGTTTTTCAGGTGTGGAGTTTGGTGAGTTCTTTATAGATTTTGGACACTAGCCCTTTGTCTGATATGTCATTTGCAAACATCTTTTCCCATTCTGTCGGTTCCCTTTTAGTTTTGTCGACTGTTTCCTTTAAAGTGCAGAAACTTTTTATCTTCATAAGGTCCCAATAGTTCATTTTTGCTTTTAATTCCCTTGCCTTTGGAGATATGTCAAGTAAGAAATTGCTGCGGCTGAGGTCAGAGAGGTTTTTTCCTGCTTTCTCCTCTAGGGTTTTGATGGTTTCCTGTCTCACATTTGGGTCCTTCATCCATTTTTGATTTTATCTTTGCGAATGGTGTAAGAAAGTGGTCTAGTTTCATCCTTCCGCATGTTGCTGTCCAGTTCTCCCGGCACCATTTGTTAAAGAGAGTGTCTTTTTTCCATTGGATATTCTTTCCTGCTTTGTCAAAGATTAGTTGGCCATACATTTGTGGGTCCAATTCTGGATTCTCTATTCTATTTCATTGGTCTATGTGTCTGTTTTTGTGCCAATACCGTAGTGTCTTGATGATTACAGCCTTGTAGTAGAGGCTAAAGTCTGGGATTGTGATGCCTCCCACTTTGGTCTTCTTCTTTAATATTACTTAGGTCAGGGTCTTTTGTACTTCCACACAAATTTTAGGATTGTTTGTTCTAGCTTTGAGAAGAATGTGTGTGCAATTTTGATTGGGATTGCATTGAATGTGTAGATAGCTTTGGGTAGTATTGACATTTTGACAATATTTATTCTTCCAATCCATGAGCATGGAATGTTTTTCCATTTCTTTGTGTCTTCTTCAATTTCCTTCATAAGCTTTCTATAGTTTTCAGCATACAGATCTTTTATATCTTTGGTTAGGTTTATTCCTAAGTATTTTATGGTTCTTGATGCAGTTGTGAATGGGATCAGTTTCTTTATTTCTCTTTCTGTTGATTCATTATTGGTCTATAAAAATGCAACCAATTTCTGTACATTAATTTTGTATCCTGCAACTTTGCTGAATCCATGTATCAGTTCTAGCAGACTTTTGGTGGTGTCTGTCGGGTTTCCCATGTAGAGTATCATGTCATCTGCAAAACGTGAAAGTTTGACTTCATCTTTGACAATTTTGATGCCTTTGATTTCATTTTGTTGTCTGATTGCTGATAATAGAACTTCCAACACTATGTTAAACAGCAGCGGTGAGAGTGGACATCCCTGTCATGTTCCTGATCTCAGGGGGAAAGCTTTCAGTTCTTCCCCATTGAGGATGATATTGGCTGTGGGCTTTTCATAAATGGCTTTTATGATGTTTAACTACATTCCTCCTATCCCAACTTTCTCGAGGGCTTTTATTAACAAAGGATGCTGTATTTTGTCAAATGCTTTTTCTGCATCGATTGACAGGATCATATGGTTCTTATCTTTTATTAATTTGATGTATCACATTGATTGATTTGCAAATATTGAACCAGCCCTCCAGCCCAGGAATGAATCCCACTTGATCATGGTGAATAATTCTTTTTATATGCTGTTGAATTTGATTTTCTAGTATCTCATTGAGAATTTTTGCATCCATATTCATCAGGGATATTGGCCTGTAGTTCTCTTTTTTTGCTTGGTCTCTGTCTGGTTTGGGAAACAAAGTAATGCTGACCTCATAGAATGAGTCTGGAAGTTTTCCTTCCCTTTCTATTTTTTGGAACAGCTTGAGAAGTATAGGTATTATCTCTGCTTTAAATGTCTGGTAGAATTCCCCAGAGAAGCCATTTGGTCCTGGACTCTCATTTGTTAGGAGATTTTTGATAAGTGATTCGATTTCTTCACTAGTTATGGGTCTGTTTAAATTTTCTATTTCTTCCTGTTTGAGTTTTGGAAGAGTGTGGATGTTTAGGAATTTGTCCATTTCTTCCAGGTTGTCCAGTTTGTTGGCATATAATTTTTCATGGTATTCCCTGATAATTGCTTGTATTTCTGAGGGATTGGTTGTAATAATTCCATTTCCATTCGTGATTTTATCTATTTGGGTCCTCTCCCTTTTCCTTTTGAGAAGCCTGGATAGCGGTTTCTCAATTTTGTTTATTTTTTTCAAAAAACCAACTCTTGGTTTCATTGATCTGCTCTACTGTTTTTTTTTTTTTTTGATTCTATATTATTTATTTCTGCTCTGATCTTTATTATTTCTCTTCTTCTGCTGAGTTTGGGTTTGGGGTGTCTGAGTTTGGTTTCTTCTGGGTTTGGGGTGTCTTTGATGTTCTCCTTCTAGTTCTTTTAAGTGTGCTGTTAGATTTTGTATTTGTGATGTTTCTTGTTTCTTGAGATAGGCCTGGATTGCAATGTATTATCCTCTCAGGACTGCCTTTGCTGCATCCGAAAACATGTGGATTGTTGTATTTTCATTTTCGTTTGTTTCCATATCTTTTTAAATTTTTCTCTAATTGCCTGGTTGGCCCATTCATTCCTTAGTAGGGTGTTCTTTAACTTCCATGCTTTTGGAGGTTTTATGGACTTTTTCCTGTGGTTGATTTTAAGTTTCATAGCATTGTGGTCTGAAAGTGTGCATGGTATGACCTCAATTCTTTTATACTTATTAAGCATGTTTTGTGACACAGTATGTGATCTATATTGGAGAATTTTCCATGTGTACTTGAGAAGAAAGTATATTCTGTTGCTTTGGGATGCAGAGTTCTAAATATATCTGTCATGTCCATCTTGTCCAATGTATCATTCAGGGCCCTTGTTTCTTTATTGATTCTCTGTATAGATGATCTATCCATTGTTGTAAGTGGAGTATTAAAGTCCCCTGCAATTACCACCCTCTTATCAATAAGTTTGCTTATGTTTGTGATTAATTGTTTTATATATTTGGGTTCTCCCGAATTTGGTGCATAGACATTTATAATTTTTAGCTCTTCTTCATGGATAGACCCTGTAATTATGATATAATGCCCTTCTTCATCTCTTGTTACAGCCTTTAAAGTCTAGTTTGTCTGATATAAGTATGGCTACTCCAGCTTTGTTTTGACTTCCAGTACCATGATAGATAGCTCTCCATCCCCTCACTTTCAATCTGAAGGTGTCCTCAGGTCTAAAATGAGTCTCTTGTAGACAGCAAATAGATGGGTTTTGTTTCTTTATCCATTCTCATACTCTATGTCTTTTGATTGGAGCATTTAGTTCATTTACATTCAGTGTTATTATTGAAAGATATGGGCTAGAGTCATTGTGATATCTGTAGGTTTCATGCTTGTAGTGATATCTCTGGTACTCTGTGGTCCTTGCAACATTTCATTCACAGTGTCCCCCTTAGGATCTCTTGTAGGGCTGGTTTAGTGGTGATGAATTCCTGCAGTTTTTGTTTGTTTGGGAAAACCTTTATCTTTCCTTCTATTCTGAATGACAGACTTGCTGATAAAGGATTCTTGGCTGCATATTTTTTCTGTTCATCACATTGAAGATTTTCTGCCATTCCTTTCTGGCTTGCCAAGTGTCAGTAGATAGGTCTGCTACTACCTGTATATCTACCTTTGTATGTTAAGGCCCATTTATCCCTAGCTTCTTTTCAGAATTTTGTCTTTATCCTTGTATTTTGGCAGTTTCACTATGATATGTCATGCAGAAGATTGATTCAAGTTACATCTGAAGGGAGTGCTCTGTGCCTCTTGGATTTCAATGCCTGTTTCCTTCCCCAGATCAGGGAAGTTCTCAGCTATGATTTGTTCAAGTACACCTTCAGCCCCTTTTTCTCTCTCTTCTTCTTCTGGAATTCCTATGATACAGATATTGTTCTGTTTGATTGCATCGCTTAGTTCTCTAATTCTCCCCTCATACTCCTGAATCTTTTTCTTAGCTTCCTCTTTTTCCATAATTTTATCTTCTAATTCACCTCATCTCCCCTCTGCCTCTTCAATACTCAGCAGCTGTTTAAAATGGCTTTCCCCTTTGAATGTTTTTAAGGTCAGATGTCTTTTGTTCAATCATTATAGAAGAAAATAGTAAAATTCCAGATGACCTAGAATATATGAGAAAAATGTGAAAGCATTTCCACACGAGTGGAGAAATGGAGTGGCTTATGAATTTGGTGGAACTAATGAATTGTCTGTCATTGGATTCTTCTTCACTACACCAAAGAATGTGTGATTGTCACTTTAGTCTAGAATTTCATCTGATTACTTCCCAATGAATTCCAGCACCTTTTCAAATTTACACTTTGGATCCTAAGAAGAAAGTTAAAAGAGAATTGGGAATTTAATAAAAATAAAAACAGGTTTTGAAGTATATCAAATTAGCATAGGTTTGGAAGTATATCAAATTAGCATACTATAAATAGAAAAAAAGGAACTAGAGTGATGATAGGTTCAAAACACTGACCTTCATGAGATAAATTGGTATTAAATATTCTTACTCTTCTTAGGCTATATTGCTGCTGGTATTATTTGTGTCTTGATGTAGAATTTTTTTAAAGTTGTAATTTTAAATACAGCTTTTCCTCTTATATAAACACAAACTAGTAAGTATTAACAAAATGTCAAGCAATTATTGCAAAACTAGCTTTGGAATTTTGAGGATCAAGGAAATGTGTTAACTAGAGGTGTACCTAAATGTATACTAGTCAGTCTTTGTGTTCACAGACCAGGGAGGATTCCATGAATTTCCATGAGAGCTTCCTTGATTCATGACTTTATGATATTCCATGTACATGTTGATGAATATACAATATTTCCTAACTGCCACTATTTTCTCCTGTCTCTTCATGGGTGAGTACCTGGTGGTGGTGAGTCCGTCAGTGCAAAATAGAACATGGCACATAGTCAAGCAGTCAATAACTCTTTGTTGAAAGAGTGAACATGTCATTATTTCCAAAGCATGCCTTAGAGATATGGAAAATTGTGCTATTCCACACTGTCCCTCATTTCCATCATATCCTCATAGAAGAGGTAGAGAATGCAGTGTTGCTTGTTGACTTTCTATCAAGCTTTCATGTCATACCAAGAACTCCAACACACCGCAAGACATAGAAGAAAAATGGGGCAGTGTGTCTTGACTGTCTACGTGATCCCAGTAATTCACTGAAAGGATTTATGAAGATAGGAGACAATCCACAACAATAATTCCCTTATTTTAGAGAAGGTAAAACCCATGTTACAGTGTCCAGATATTATTTCTAACATTTTCTACAGCACTTGCCAGCATAAGTAAGATTATTGATAAAAGAAGAAAACTTAGCTAAATTCTCTCACCTTTCTTAGTTGGAAAACTTTCATAAAACTCATCCCATGTTTCTGGAGAAGGAAGTGTTTTATTCTTCCTCTGAAATAGGACACCAAATTGTCCTTGAGACTTTTTCTACAGAGATTTCTGAAAGTAGATGGTAAAGTAGAGGGTTGGGGGTGAAGAAGAAAAAATGAGAGAGAAATTTTAGTGATGTCAGAGCCATAGTTTTTAGTATAATAAACAGTGAGGGAGAAAAGTTTTAATGACTTTCTATTTTTATTCATCACTGAGAATTGTTACTATATGAAAACAAAGTTTTATATAGTTAGTGGTTATTTTGTGAGCAATGATGTAGACTGGAAAGTGATGCATTGAAATTCTGGTTTTGGCAGAGCACCAGCACATGAAAGAAGGACATACATGAAGAAATGAATGCACTTAGATGCCTCTCTACTCTTGGCTTTTTTCATGAACTCAGTCAACTTTCAATAGTAAGTCTCCTGATTTTGATTTAGGTATTAAGTATTTAGGTATTTAGGTATTAAGTATGTAGTCATATCGTGGCAATCTGTGTGAATAGACATTTTTTGGGGGGCGCCTGGGTGGCTCAGTTGGTTAAGCGGCCGACTTCGGCTCAGGTCATGATCTCGCGGTCCGTGAGTTCGAGCCCCGCGTCGGGCTCTGTGCTGACAGCTCAGAGCCTGGATCCTGTTTCAGATTCTGTGTCTCCCTCTCTCTGACCCTCCCCTGTTCATGCTCTGTTTCTCCCTGTCTCAAAAATAAATGAAACGTTAAAAAAAATTAAAAAAAAAAGACATGAATAGACCTTTTTCCAAAGAAGACATCCAGATGGTCCACAGACACATGAAAAGATGCTCAACATCACTGATCATCAGGGAAATTGCCAGAATGGCTAAAATTAACAGCTCAAGAAACAATAGCTGTTGGCGAGGATGTGGAGAAGGGGAAGTCTCTTGCACTGTTTGTGGGAATGCAACCTGGTGGAGCCACTATGGAAAACAGCATGGAGGTTCCTCCAAAACTTAAAAATAGACCTACCTTAAAATCCAGCAATTGCACTACTAGGTATTTACCCAAAGAATACAAAAAGACTAATTCAAAGGTATATGTGCACCCTGATGTTTGTAGCAGCATTATCTATATAGCGAAATTAAAGATGTGGTATGTATATATACAATGGAAAATTAGCCAAAAAAAGAATGAAATCTTGCCATTTGCAATGTCATGAATGGAACTATAGAGTATTATGTGAAGTGAAATAAGTTGATTAGAGAAAGGCAAATACCATATGATTTCATTCATATGTAGCAGTTAAGAAACAAAACAAATGAACTTGGGGGTAGAAAACAAAGAGGCAAACCAAGAAACAGACTTTAACTATGGAGAACAAACTGATGGTCACCAGAGGGGAGGTGGGTGGGAGGATGGGTGCAATAGGTGTTGGAAATCAAGGAGTGCACTTGTTTTGATGATCACTGGGTGATGTATATAAGTATTGAATCACTAAATTGTACACCTGAACTATTATTACACTATATGTTAAATAACTGGAATTTAAATAAAAGTTTTAAAAAAGAAAAAAGATAAGGAAAAAAATTTTCATTTATTGAAATGATCATGTGGTTTTTGTCTGTTATGCTATTAATGTGGTATATAATTCTTTTTATATATTATGTATTGCTGGTGATACAGTTGCTAGTATATTGTTGAAGATTTTTTACATCAGAGATACTGATCTGTAGTTTTCTTTCTTATGATTGTCTTTGGCTAACTTTGTTATTAGGGCATCATAGGATGAGTTGGGAAGTGTTCTTTCCTTTTTTATCTTGGAAGAATTTGTGAAAGACTGATATTGATTTTTTAAATGTTTGACATAATTCACCAGGGAAGGAAGCTAGTCTTGGGCTTTTCTTTATAGAAATTTTCTTGATTCTTAATTTCTTGTCTCTTTATTTGTTACAGATCTATTCAGAATTTCAATTTCATGAGTCAACTTCAGCAGTTTCTAGGGATTTATCCTTTTTCCTGTGTTATACAATTTATTGGCATACAATTATTCACAGTGATGTCTCCTCTTTTCATTCCTAATTTTAGCATGATGACTCCTCTTTCTTTTTTTCTTGGTCTGTTGAACTAAAGAACTGATGTAACGATTTTGTTGATTTTTCAAAGAGCTACCTTTTTATTTTATTGATTTTCCTTATTGTTTTTCTAATCACTATTTCACATATTTTTGCTCTGTACTTTATATTTTTCCTTCTTCTTCTTTTGGACTTAGTATACTATTCTTTTACCAGTTTCCTGAGGTACAAGGATGTAGGGGATAAGCTTAGGAATCCCCCAGGCTTATACCAATGGGTTAACAAGGCATAAAGAGATACAAAGCCATAATATACTCACACTGAATTTGGGTAAACCAGATTGGCACCCCAAGAGTAGGGGGTGCAAAGGCACCCCAAGAATATGCCCGTGCAAAGGCGCCAGGAATAGGGTGGTGCAAAGGCATCCCAAAATAGAGAGGGGATGCAGAATCCCCAGAATAGAGAGGGAGGGGCAAAGCCCCAAATAGGAACAGGCGCAAAGGTGCCCAATACATAGGTATATGAAATAAACAAGATTAGATATTCAGGGTGGAAGCATCCCCGCTTTAGTACTATAGCAGAAAGGCTCCTTTCACAGGAGGATAGGGCCAGGTTAGGTGAATTGGACTATGGACTGCTGCGTTGCAGGCAAAGCAGCCCAGAGTGGAGATGGTTAACAAAAGAAAAGGTGCCTTCTTAACCCTGAGGTTATTTCTCCTATCTGTCTAGCTAAGATAAACAGATGTTCTGCCTCATGTCTGCAGTAAACAACCTTCCTCCCGACTGCCTGGCACCCAGATTTTGTTTTGTATTAACCCAAACCCCTAACCTTGAATATCTTCAAGACCCCCTTCCCCTCATGTCCACAAGTTAATGTTCACAGATTCATTGCCTCTTTATGCACATCCATTGTCATGTTTGTGAGCCTTCTGATCCTAATCAAAACAGGGCAAGGACCCTTATTTGGGGTTCTTGTATTTTCCCAGACATTAGCCATCTCTCGCTTTTCATCCTGCATCCTACTTTCTTGCTAGACAAGAGAGAACTTTAGACTTAGAGTCTATGACAGAAGGAAATAAATTGTTATTGATTTCTTCTATGTTAAAATTTTTTTTATTATAGCCATTTATAACTGTAAGTTTCCTGGTGAGCATTTCTTTAAACACTGCATTCTATAATTTTTGGTAAGTTGTATTTCATTCAGCTCAGAGTATTTTAAATTTCCCTCATATTTTCTTTTTTGACCCATTTAGGGCTGTGCTGTTTAATTATTTGCATTGAGAAAAATCTTACATTTAAAGAAGAGTTGCAAAAATAACCCATAGAGTTCCATATTCTCTTTTCTTTTTAAATCAGCTCTACTCAGGTATAATTGACATAAAACTTGTAAGATATTAAAGTGTATGTTGTGGTAATTTGATATACAGGTACATTTTGAAAGGATTCCTGCCATGCAGCTAATTAACACATCCCTCATCTTGTATATTTATCCTTTTTTTAAGTACATTTAAGTTCTATTCTCTTAGCTAATTTAAGTTATACAAAACAGTGTTATCAACTATAGTCACCATGTTTTACATTAGGTTCATCTTATTCATCTTATAGTTGAAAGTTTGTACCCATTTACCAAACTTTCACTATTTCCAGCACTCCCCAGCTCCTGCCAACCAATTTCCTACCCTCTGCTCTATCAGTTTGACTTTTTAAAAAAATTTTCACATTTAAGTGATACCATGCAGTATTTGTCTTTTTCTGTGAGGCTCATTTTACCAAACATAATGACTTTAAGGTCCATTTACGTTATCACAAATGACAGAATTTCCTTCTTTCTCATGGCTAAATAATATTTTATTATATGTACATGTTTATGAATATATGTTTCCATCCATCCATCCATCCATCACATTTTCTTTATGCATTCATCCACTGATGGACACTTAGCTGTTTCCATATCTCAGCTATTGTGAATAATGCTGCAACATGGAAGTGCAGATATCCAGTTTCCATTTTCTTTGGATACATACCCAGATGTGGGATTGCATGATCATGTGGTAGTTCTATTTTTAATTTTTGAGGAAACTCCTTATTATTTAACACAGTTGCTGCATCAATTTACATTCCTACCAACAGTGTACATCTTTACCATAGTTTTCTCCACATCCTTTCCAACACTTGTTATCTTGTCTTTTTGATGATAGCCATTCTAACAGGTATGAGATGGTATTTCATTATGGTTTTGATTTGCAATTTCTCTGATTAGAGATGTTGAGTAACTTTTCACATACCTGTGTCCATTTATATGTCTTCTTTGGAAAAATATATTCAGATCCTCTGTCCATTATTTAATTGGATTTTTTTGGTATTAAGTTGTATGAGTATTATATATATTTAGGATATTAACCACTTAGCAAATTTATGACTTGGAAATAGTTTCTCCCATTTTATAGTTTGCCTTATTATTTTGTTGTTTCCTTTGCTGTGAAAAAGCCTTTTAGGTTGATATAGTTCCAGTGTTTATTTATACTTATGGTGCCTTTGCTTTTGGTGTCAAATCCAAAAATCATTGCTAAGACTGATGTCAAGGAGCTTTACCCTGTATATTGTCTTCTAGGAGTTTTATAGTTTTAGGTCTTATGGTCAAGTCTTTGATCTATTTTGATCTGAATTCTGTAAATGGTGCAAGATAGTGGTGCAATTTCATTGTTTTGCATATGGCTATCCAGTTTTCCCAGTGTTACTTATTGTAAAGACTATCATTTTCCCATTATATTCTTGGCTTCTTCGCTGTAAATTAATTGACCATTTATATGCAGGCTTATTTCTGGGCTCTTTATTCTCTTCCATTTATCTTTAATTCTTTGGCAATACCATATTGTTTTGATTAGTATAGTTTT
This sequence comes from Panthera onca, assembly GCF_046562875.1. Lineage (NCBI taxonomy): Eukaryota > Metazoa > Chordata > Mammalia > Carnivora > Felidae > Panthera > Panthera onca. Next base: position 87,925,839 of record NC_138341.1, on the reverse strand, counting down.
GTGATACAGTTTGGAATCAGGAAATGTGATGCCCCCAGCTACTGCTTCTTTCTCATAAACCCATTGGTTATTTTTCATAACCCATATTTCTCATGAACCCATTGGTTATTTCTTCATAAACTCTTGGTTATTCAGTAGCATTTGGTTTAGCTTCCAAGTGTTTGTATTTTTTCCAGTTTTTTTAAAATTGTGATTCATTTTTAGTTTCATGCAGTTGTGGTCAGAAAAGATGCATGATATGATTTCAATCTTAAATTTATTGGGACTTGTTTTGTGGCCTAACATGTAATCTTATCTATTTCTTCTTATGGCTTGAGTTACTGTCTAGTATCCTTTCGTTTCATTATGTAGGACAGGTCTAATGAAAACAAATTCTTACAACTTTTGTTTATCTGGGGATATCTTAACTTCTTTCTCACTTTTGAAGGACAGTTTTGCTGGCTATAGGATTCTTGCTGATAGTATTTTTCTTTTAGCAGTTTGAATACATTAACCCACATCATTCTGGTGTTTGAAGTTTCTGATGAGGAATGTGCTATTATTAAAGATCCTTTTATGTTAAGAGTGCCTTATCTCTTGCTCCTTTGAAGTTTCTCTCTTTCTTTGTCTTTCAAAAGTTTAATTATAATGTATCTTGTCTCTCTGAGTTCATTTTACTTTGAGTTTATTGAGCTTTTTGAATATTCATATTCATGTCTTTCATAAAATTTGGGACATTTTCAGCCATTATATCTTCAAGTATTTTCTCTGCCACTTTTTCTTTCTCTTTTTCCTTTTAGGACTCCCACAACACATATGTTGGCCCATTTGATTGTGTCCCACAGGTCCATTAGTTTCTGTTCACTTTTTTCAGTCTTTTCCTTCCTGTTTCTCAGACTGATAATTTCCATCATTCTATCTTCAAGTTTGCTGATTCTTTCATCTCTCTGTTCAAAGCTGCCTTTGATTACCTTCAGTAAATTTTTTATTTCTGTTATTTTAATTTCCCATTTTAACATTTATTTTAGCTTTCTGTTTATTGTTATCTCTTTATTGATATTTCATTTTGTTCCTAAGTTATTTTCTTTACTTTCTCCATGTATTCCTTTAATACTTGGGGAATCTTTAAGACAGTTGTTTTAAAGTTTTTGTCTAGTAGATCTGCCATTTGTTCTTTTCCTGGGATGGTTTCTGTTGATTTTTTTTCCTTTGAAGGGACCATACTTTCATGATTCTTTGTGTGCTTTGTGATCATTAAAAACTGGACATAAGAATCTAATAATGTGATAATTTTGGGAATCAGATTCTTCCTCTTCCCCAGGGTGTGCTGTTTTTTTTTTTGTTATTGTCTTTGTTTATCTTTTTTTTTTATTGCTATCAGCTGCCTCTTTGCAAAGACTCTTTCTGAGATGTAGACTTAAGATATTCTCAAGTCTTTTCTGAACACATGCCTTTCCTTGGGCATATAAGTGGCCACTTTTTAATTTTCTCTGAATATGTAGTTACTTTAGAATTTCCTAGTCTTTAATATTTGACTTTCAAAAAGGGGAAAAGAGGAAAATGAAGAGAGAAAAAGGGTACTAGTCCATTAAATCCCTTGGAAACCACTTCATCTAGACAAGGAGGGGATTGCAACAATTGGGGGAGGTGCACTAATGATGGCCAGCTACCTCTTTGTCAGCACTGGTGTGTTTGGTGCAATCAGTGATAAAAGCACAGATGCCTGATAGTTATCTATCAAAAAGGAGAGGGTGCTTTTTGCCCACTTTGGCTCCGCCAAAAACTGTGTGTAGTTTGTTTCAGGAACATGTGTATAGTTGCTTGCCATGGTGCTGGCAGCAGTTTATGGGAGCTACTATTGTTCTAAGGGCTGAAATTGGCTCAACTTAATGGCAAGTTACAGTTCAAGCCTTTCCTTTGAATTTACAGGTCTTCAATGGACTCCAGAGTTCCAAAATGGTTATATCATGGGTATTTTGAAGGTGCACTTGCTGTCTAGGTGGGGGACACAGATTTCTGGTGCTTTCTACTCTGCTATCTTCCCAGGGTCCTTCTCTCCTTCATTTTTTAAGGTCAGTTTTTGCAAGATACAGTATTCTTAGTTGGCAGTTTGTTTTTCTTTCCACACTTTCTGAAATATATCACCTGAATGTGTGTGTGTGTGTGTGTGTGTGTGTGTGTGTGTGTGATCCTTGTCTTCTGGCCTATAAGTTTTCTGTTGAGAAATTAATTGATAATCTTAAAATACTTTTTCTTTTTGTATGTGATGAGTTGCTTTTCTCCTCCTACTGTTAAAATTCTCTCTTTGTAATTTTTACAGTTTGATAATAATGTGTATTGGCAATTTGTTGAGATTCTTGAATTTCTCTTTACATTACTTTCCTCAGATTTGGGAATTTTTCACCTGTTCTTTTTTGAAATAATCTTTCTGCCCTTTTCTCTATTCTTCTGAGGCTTCCACATTGTTTTTGATGGTCTCTCATGAGTCCCTTAGGCTCTTTTTGATTTTCTTCATACTTCTTCTTTTTGCCTTTCTGACTCATTTTCTCCATGTTCATGGATTCTTTCTTCTGTTTAATCAAGTCTCTTGTTTAATACCTCTAGGAAATTTTCAATCTGGTTATTGTATTCTTTAGCTCCAGAATTTGTTAAGTTCTTTTCTTTTCATTTTGAGAGAGAGAGAGAGAGAAATTGAGGGAGAGAGGCATAGAGAGGGAGGGAGAGAGACAGAGAGAGAGAGAGAGAGAGAGAGAGAGAAAAGAGAGAGAAAAGAGAGAGAGAGAAAAGAGAGAAGAGAGAGAGAGAGAGAGAGAGAGGGAATGTCCTGAGAAGTCTCCATAGTCAACATGGAGCCTGACATGGGACTTGGTCCCATGACCCTGGGATCATAACCTGAGCCAAAATCAAGAGTTGGATGCTTACCTGACTGAGCCACCCAGGTGCCCCAAGTTCTTCTTTTTTTTGCAGTTCCTGTCTCTTTGTTGATATTCTTATTTTATTCATGCATTATTTTCCTGATTTTATTTAGTTAGCTTTCTGTGTTCTTTTTTTTTTTTAAACTTATTGAGCATATTTAAGATGATTATTTTGGATCTTTGTCAAATAATTCATAGATATCTGTTTATTTAGGACTTATTTCTGGAGATATATTTTGTTTTTTTGATTGGCTATGTTTCTCTGTTTCTTTTTATGCCTTATGACCTCATGTTGTGATTTGGGCATTTGAAAAAAAAATAGTCACTTTTTCCAGTCTTTACATATTTGCTTTGTATAAGGGAAGACCACTGTCATTCAGCCTAGCTAGAAACTCTGAGGACCTCTTAAGCCTTTTTGGGGTGTGACTTCTTTGATCTTCTTGTATACTTTCTCAGTTAAGTTTTTTTTTCTTTATTAAGAACTTGTGATCTCTTGCTCACGTTGGTATCTTTCATATTGTAGTCTCTCTGGTGCTGTGGTGAACTGTGGCATTTACCTTTTTCATTAGTGCTCTAGTCTGGGGAGTCAGAAACCATTTACTTTCTAATTTCCTGTTTTATTGGGGCATTTTTGGGGTTCCTGAGTGGGTCAGTTGGTTTGGTGTCTGACTTCAGCTTAGGTCATGATCTCATGGTTCATGAGTTTGAGCTCCACATTGGGCTCACTGCTGTCAGCCTGTCAGTGCAGACCCTGCTTTGGATCCTCTGTCCCTCCTCTCTCTCTTCCTGTCCCCCGCCTACACTCTCTATCTCAAAAATAAGTAAAACATTTAAAAAAGAAAATAGTAAGGAAAATCAAAGTGCATGTATAGAGATGCAAGAAGTAAAATAGTGCAAAAAATCAGTATTATGATTCTATATAAAACATTAAAAAGAACATATATTCTTAGCAATGCTAGAGACAATTTGGTGTGAATGAACCATAATGCTACTTGGCTCCTGTCTATTAGTAAAGTATCAATAGAAATATAATTTTAAAAATAAATACATTTCATACCAAATCAAGCTTTCTTAATTTTCTTGATTCAAACCTAGACTTCTTCCATAGGAGTTAAAGGTTATCGCTCACATATGATAAAACATAGAATGTGCACTCTGTATTTGATAGATTCTATGTATCAGAAGTATTACAAAGACTAAATACATTATTGCAATTTTCTGCTAAAATGGAAACAATTTTGACTAGATCTAGAATATAATATGCTAATCAATGGTTTTGAAAGACTGAAGGGGAGAGGAAGGTAAGAGGTAGCAACTTGAGTGCAAGGTCAAAAGTCCAAGAGCCATGGGCTGAGCACATGCCCCCTTCCTCTGAGTTATCTTTGTGAGGCAGCAGGGCAGAGCATGGATTTTGGTGTCTTGGGGGTAGTGGTGGTATGTGGGGGAGAACTGAACATAGTCACAGAAAGCACTGCATTCAGATAAGAGCCTGCAGGTATTGTAACCAATTTCACAGAGAACTTTAGAGATATAAAGGTATAAAAAACAGATTTCAGACTGGACAGATGCTAGGGGTGCCAAGTGGGAAGCTATTGTTGGCTTAGGACTCTGTCTACTTCAGAGCATGTGGACAGTGGGAATATTTTAGATATTCAATAGACTATTGTTAAGCTTCACTTGATCATGGTGGGGAGTGGCTGACATCTTGACAGTCTGGTTATTTTTAGGTCTGGGTCTGGGTTGGGCATCCTTTAGTTAGCAGTGATCATTATGAACCTGTGATGGGACTGTGGTAAGAACAGGAAGGGAGAGACTCTATTTTGAACAGTTAAAAATGCGGGTTTTGGAACCATTGGAGCTGTGTTTGAAAGTAAATTCCAACATTTCTTATTTGAGTAACTTAACTAATATCTCTGAACTTTAGTTTTAGTTTTCTCTGTGGGATAATACTGCCACATTCAAAGAATTGTTATAAAAATAAAATGTCTTATCCAATACAACTTTTCTGGATGATAGAAATATTTTCTAATGTCCAAGTAATAGCTACTAGGTATGTGTGGCTAGTGAGCATTTGAAACTTAACTGGTGGAAATGAGGAACTAGATTTTATCTATTTTTAATTAATTTAAATAGGCACTTGTAGCTAGTATATTGGACAGCAGTTAAAGATGATAACTTTTATAGGTACTACTTAAATATAAATTTAGGTACTACTATATAAAAAGTTAGCTGTTTTGAATTTCCTTGACAGACATATTCTTTCAGGTACTTATTTTCGTGCTTGTCCTATTTTGTTTGATGCAATGAAGTATATAGCAATGTTTCTATCTTGAAAAAAAATAAATAAGCGAAAATTTTAATAAGCACAAGAAAGACAATATATACATATAAGAGATGTAATATACTTTAATCTTAATCACAAAAGAATTATACTAAGTGTAGAGAACTTCAGAAGAACAAATGATCTCTTCAGTTTTCAGTATTTGCAGAAGGAATGAACCACTTGTCCTGGTTATTGAGGCATGTTATATGGTTTGGATAGGTAGAATATGTTTTCAGATACAGGCATGGTGAAAATAAAACTAGTAGGGTAGGAACCTGCAAGATATCAGGGCTCAGTGAGTAGCTAATTTGCTGAAGTAAGGAGATGGTTCAGAAGATGAAATTAAGCTAGAAAAGTGGTTTGGAAGATGAGATCAACCATATCATATGTTTATAGCTGCCTATGAATTGATGGCTAAAAAGCATGGGATTTATCTTTCAGCCACTGTAAATTCAGCGTCATTGAAGTATTATTTAGAGCTAAGGAAAAATACAATCACAATCCTGTTTTAGGAAAGTAACCCTAATAGATTTGCGAGGAAGAGAGAAATTAGTTAGGAAGCTTACACTAGTATGGGTAAAAGGTTTCTGAACCAGAAGGGTGGCTATAGAAATGAGACTTCATACAAGAAAAACTGAGATATTGTTGGTGGATTAGCATATGATTATGGATTCACTGGAAGGAGGCAAATCAAGATATGACTCCAAGACTGAATCATAGCACTGGCTGAGGTGAGAGAGAGAGAGTTAAGTATATAGGATGTGGTAATTGATAGGGATAGATGTATTATAGAAAGAACACTGAAGTGAATTGGAAAGTTTCAGGGGGAAACAGAGTTACACGATGGTTACTTGGCTACCAATTACTTTCTGGGAGAAATAGTCACTATCTACATACTTTAGTGCTGTGTTGAGAAGTTAGTCTGAAAGAACACTTACTCTGAAAATTTTAATGTTTTCTTATATAAGGAATGAAGAATTTTTAATGTTAACAAACACATGATCTGTAGAAAACTTAAACATAATGATAATTAGCAATGATGCCAGGATTTTAACTAGTGATGATTGAACCTCATTCCTTCCACACTGCCATTCTCCTCCCACTCTCCACCTTGTCCCCAATCTCTGTTAGCTTTATCCCCACTTTTTTAGAGTGCACAAAAGCAAACACAATAAACAACTACTCTGAGAACCTAATCCAATATTATGTGATCTGAGCAACAAAATTTAATTATTACCCAATAAATTAGGTAATAAACTAAAAAAAAAATTTGTTTTCTTTTTTATGAGAATTGGAAGTGGAAAGTTAGACTGGAATCAGCCATTTTCTTCTTGTAGTCTTCATCAAATCTCTCATTCTGAGCCACAGTAAAGTGATTTTTCCAGTCTCCAACTGTCCCTGAAACAGTCATGTGGGAGAGAGTCAATTTGTATTTCTCTATTTTCCTGTTTCTGTGTGAATATTTCTGTTCTACCTTCCTGGGAAGCAATATTGAACAAAACATTTCTGTTGCTAACCTGTCAATTTCATTCTGAAGGGAAGAAGAATTTCTTATCTGATCTGGTAACGGGAGAGCCCATTACCCACTGAGTCACATTAATGGGGGAAATGAAACTACAGTAATTAAAACAGCAGGCATGGGGGGATTTCTTGTCTTTTTCTCCTGTTCTCTTTGTACGTCAAAGTGTGGTAGGTGCTTATGCCTATAGCTTTCATTGTATAGACCTACCAGGAAGGGCTTGTATGTGAGAGAATTCAAGGTATAGTTCTGAGGAAAAAACCAAAAAAAAAATCCCCAAATTCTCCAATTGCAACTCCTGTTACCTTTTCACAGATTGCCTTTTCCCCCTGTAGTGCTTACCATCATCTATTATCCTGTGTATTCTTCTTGCTTATTTTATTTGTGGCTAGAATATAATGTTCATGAGGGGAGACAATTTTGTGTTTTTTTTCACTGCTCTAGACATTACCTAGAACAGTGCCAGGCACATAGTAGCCACTCAGTAAGTATTTTGGAATGAATTAAATCTAACTGATAGCATAAAGCCCTTGTAAATCCATTATAAAATGGATTCTTTGCCTTATCTCATTTAATTCTGTGTGTTTTCACCTTATCAGTAAGATCTCTGAAGAGTTGGGGGGGGGAAGGGGTGGGATTTAGACACCACACCTTACTCTTCAATTGTCTGAACATTGTTTTCATTTCATTTGTGGTTTCCTAAGAATCCCAGAATCATTTGTTATAGAGCTTTTTTTTTTTCTTAGCCACAGGAAAGAAAATTCCCCCAAGGCTATGAAAGGTTGCACAACACTTTTAAGATTATGATCAAAAGAAAATATAAAAACCTTTTCTCATGAATGGAGAAACAGAGTGGTTCATGATTTCAGTAGGAATTGATGAATAGTTTGCCATTGAATTCTGCTTCATAACATCAAATGAAGTGTGATGGAGAATTTTATCTAGAACTTCATGATCTAGGTTTTTTCCAATAAATTCTGCCAGCTTCTGAATTTCCTGCTTTGGATTCTATGATGAGAGTTGAAAGAAAAGTGAAGATTTGATATAAAACAATTGGTTTAATAAGAATACTGAAATGAATTAATAACAGTAATCAGTAACATGCTATGAGATAAAATTAAAAAATCTTATATCACAAATGCTCAACTATCCATAAATGACTCATTTTAACATGATGGTCCATAATATTCTCTTTTTTATTAACTGGAATTATTAAACTTTTCTTGCTCTAACATAGGAGCAAAAACTGAAGTGTTAGTGAAACATTCAGCATACAGTGACATGCAGTGCAGGGAGAGTGTTTCACTAAGAGTTATGCCCAAGTGTCCCATGCAAGTCAGTTATCGCGGGGGGTGGGGATCTTGGTCAATTAAATATCCAACAAGGAGAGTCCATAGACTGGTGATAAGAGCAATGGTATTGTGGAAGCATAGGGTAAGACAATTTAAGGAGGCTGTCTCCTGTTTCATTGATAGAAATGTCCCCAGACCATTTCAGTGGTGGAAGTAAGTGGTGGCAGGAGAATGGGAGAGGACTATTTTGCACCCATGAGTGCCCAAGAGACACCCATGACTAGTAATTCTACTACCCAGCATGTCCAGATGTTTATGTGCTCCCGAGAGTTCCAATGTTTCCTCATCAGAGGGACACACCGCCCTAGGGAGCTGTGGCCGTGGGAAGTCCCTATCTCTAGGAGGAGTGGTAGGGGAAAGAAAGTAGAAAGGCATAGCCTGACATCTGTGTCTTCTGCTTTAAAAGCTTGGATGTCAAAAGTGCTTAATTAATTGGCTTCACATAGACTAGGAATCCCCAATGTTTATATCAGCACTATCAACAATAGCCAAATTATGGAAAGAGCCCAAGTGTCCATTGACTGATGAATGGATAAAGAAGATATGGAATATATATACAATGGAATACTACTCAGTAATCAAAAAGAATGAAATCTTGCCATTTGCAACAATGTGGATGGAACTAGAATGTATTATGCTAAGAGAATAAGTCAGAGAAAGAAAAAAATCATATGATTTCACTCATATGTGGAATTTAAGAAACAACAGATGAACATAGGGGAAGGGAAGGAAAAACGAGATAAAAACAGAGAGGGAGGCAAACCATAAAAGACTCTTAAACACAGAGAACAAACTGAGGGTTGCTGATGCGGTGTTGGGTGGGGAGATGGACTAAATGGGTGATGGGCATTAAGGAGGGCACTTGTTGGTATGAGCCCTGGGTGTTATATGTAAGTGATGAATCACTAAATTGTGTTCCTGAAACCATTATTACAGTTTATGTTAACTAACTTGGATTTAAATAATATTTTTAAAAAAGAGGAAAAAAAAAAAGAAAAGCTAAGAGAAATTACACCAGGAAAAAAAAAAAAAAAAGAGTGCAGAGAATATTGAGCTTTGAGTGACTAGTTAGGGGGCATTCCAGAACATGATCACAGAAATATTTAAAAGGGCTCTAGGGATTCTAAGGTTAGACTACCTGTTCAATAAAGTTTCTTCCTGGCATCATAATACATTAGGATATACCCCATTAAAAGGGCATCATTCCTGATGATATATTCTTATTTTGACCCTATAATGATACATTTGATATCATGTGGACAAGCATCACCTACATGGAGTTTTCCTACTCTGTGTTTAACAGCAGAGTATTCCTTCCTTCTATGGCTTCCTCAGTTTGTCATATCTATTCATTAAAGAGCAAACATTTCCCTTATATGATTCCCTGCCATAATATTTCTTAACTGAATATCTAAATGTAGAATTCTGTAGATAACTCTCTGCACATAGGGCAGATAGGGCGCATATCTGACCTTTTCTGTTTGAAGAAACTGTAGAGTGGAATCTAAACAACAACCACCAAACTTATAGATACAGAGAACAGATTGATGTTGCCAGAGATAGAGAGTAGGATGGGCAAATGGATGAAGGGAGACAAAAGTTACAAACTTCTAGTTATAAAATAAGTCCTGGGTATGTAATGTGTAGCATGGTGACTATAGTTAATAATACAATGTTGTCTATTTGAAAGTTGCCAAGAAAATAGATCTTAAAAATTCTTATCACAAGAAAAAAATTCTCTAACTGTGGTGATAGATGTTAACTGGACTTACTGTGGTGCTCATGTCAAAACATATACAAATATTAAATCATGTTGTACACCTGAAAATAATATAATGTTAATTGTCTATTGTATCTTGACTAAAAAAATAAAAATGATTCTGTTTTACTCTTTTGATATTCTGTAGAAACAGCTAGATGAGGCCCAGCAGTGACTGAACCCAGGAGACATACATCTAAGCTAATGTGCCCACAAATCCCCTAGGCATTTTATAAGGCATCTTATAAGGTGCACATTCTGACTTAGTAGGCTTGATGTGGGGTCTGAGAGCCCCATGCAGCTAGTCTGTGAAACACCTTTTGAGTAGCAAGGCTTTCAGTGATAATTGAAGAACAGAGACTCTAATTTTCATAGATCCCTGTATTTAGTTAAGTCATAGATAGTATTGGGTATATTATAATTTATAGTAAACTCCCATGAACCTCATCTTATTTAGTCCTCACAGTAGATCTTGGAAGAGTATATATTACTATCTAGTGTTTGCATTTAGGGAAACTAAGTAAATCTCTAAGATGTTAAGTGTCCTTGCCAAGAATAATTGCCAGTAGGGAAAGCCACACTTTGAATTCAAGAATTTTGAATCTAAATCATTAGTATTTTCCATTACACCCTAAATTCTTAACCCATTTCTCGAAATTATGATGTTTCTCAAGTACTGATGAAAAAACACAAAATGTGCTAGGAAATGTTTTACTTTCTAAATGGAATTTTAAAATAGATATGAAAGAGGAAAATAAAGGTATCACTTGCATTTTGCCTATATGGAAACAGTGTACCATACCCCAGAGCACCAGGAAATTGTAGATGAAACTATGGGATACATAAACTCCTGATATCCCATGTGTTCTTTGATTCATGGACAGCAGTAACCAATGAAATGCAGCATTTTCTATTCCCTGTTTCAATCTATGAGTCCCCAGTAGGGTCCATACATTATGACTTAAATGTCTTATAGTCCAATGGGAACATTTTACATGGCACTGCTCCTCACCTTCTTCAGGTCCTCATAGAAGAGGTAGACAATGCGGTGTTGATCTTTGGCTTTCCACCATCCTTTCACATGGTCATGCCATGATCCCCAGCACACTGCAAGGAGGGATGAAAAACAGGGTAATGAATCACAGAAGCCCAACAAACAGATATTTCACTGAAAGGAGATTTCCTAAAGAGAGGGAGAGTATCATACTGATGATTTCTTCACAGTAAAGCAGGCAGAGGCCCAGATATTCTAAGGAAATGATTTTTTCTTTTTAGAGTGTTTGAGAATTTTGAGACAGAAAAGAAACAAACTGAATTCTCTTACCTTTCCCAGCCAGAAAACTCTCAAAATACTCTTCCCAGGTTCCTGGAGCAGGAAGAGCTTTATTCATTCTTTGGAAATGGTAATAAGACACCATATTGTCCTTTGGATTTCTTGCTACATAGATTATCTAGAAAAGTAGCAAAAAGAGGATTAGACTGATATTTGGTTATTGCTCATACAAATTATGTTCAAGTGGGTACATTCCATACAGATGAGATTTTCTGATGCTGCATTCTTATGATTTTGACTTTTGTGGGACTTCAAAAAGACTCAAATCAATTTGCATATTGATTATTGTGAAGAGATGGACTCTCTCTTCTTTAACAAGTGAAGTGTCTTAAGAGGAAATTAAAGACCACTCTAGGGTTGTTTTAAGGAGTAAATTGTGAATTCCTTTTGCTTTTTACCTTACAGTTTTTCTCTAGGAAGGATGGTGGCAGCAACTGGATGGGAAGATGTGTTTTCAGGGTCCGTGGTGAGGGCATTTGCTTAGCTTGTTCCAAACCTGCAAAATTGATTTTTGATCACTCACCACCATTTTTTTTCTATTTGCTTCAACATCTTACTGCTTCCATTATTACTACTTTAGGAACAGTTGAACAATTCAAGGCAACTATGAGAGCACTGTAACAGTAGATCTGAGATAATATGTCTAGCTTATGAATGATTTTTTAAAGCTAAAACAGTCTTTAGCCATAACAAACAAGAAACCAAACAAATAAGAACCTAAAAGATTCAAACCCTTCCATGATGAAATTATGTCACTTGGGCTCAACTTTGTGGAATACAATTAATTTCTAATGGAGAAGAAAAACTTGTGTATAATCAGTAACTCCATTAGAAAATGTCTGGAGTTTAGCAACGGCCAGACACAGTTAAAAAAATACAGTCACATAATTCATTAGTAATGCTTGAATGCCTAGAATTTAATTTTTTTCTAGTTTTTCAAAGTGGTTGTATTAATTCTTATGTCTTTTCTATGATTTTTTTTCAGCTTGAATGCCTGTGAATGTGATAGTAAAAAACCCTCAGTGTATATTTAGGATCATAGTCAAGTGTTGCTATTCCATACTCACCAGATCTCATGGATGGGACTATCCATTCGATGAAAGGAAATCGTATATAAGTAGGTGCTCGTTGACTTTTGTCAACATCACCTTCATTTTGTATTAAGTCCACTATCTCCTGAGTCCATGTTGTTCCTTATTCCACATGTAAGATGAAGATGCACAGACATTTAGTATACTACATTTCTTAAAGATTTTTTTACATTTATTTATTTTTGAGAGACAGGGAGAGACAGAGCACAAGTAGGGGAAGGGCAGCGAGAGGGAGACACAGGATCTGAAGCAGGATCCAGGCTCTGAACTGTCAGCACAGAGCCCAATGTGGGGTTCGAACTCACAGACTGTGAGATCATGACCTGAGCCAAAGTTGGATGCTTAACTGACTGAGCCACCCAGTCGCCTCTAGTATACTACATTTCTTAAAATATGATCATATTTGTTAGAATATCTCTCTGAATTTTAAAGCTAGGTTTATAGTGGAATTCAGAAAACATCATTTTTTATTTGTCTTATGTTATCACAATATGAATTTTTATATAAAGGCTGCAATTTGGAGTGGACACTATATTGATAAATATGCAGTTCATTTTTTTTTGCCTGTCACAACCATTAATTTGAATTGTTATCTCATTGATATAGCTGCATTGTTCATAAGAAAGCTAGAATGAAAGGTCTTTCTCACCTGATTATGATCTCCTGGAGAGTAATCACTATGTGGTTTTCAAACCGTTTCCCAAGCACATAGTAGGGCTGCTACATAGGAGCTACTTAATATGTGTTGGCTGAATGAACAAGTGAATAATTAGTATCTGGGCTGGATATTGATCATTGGTACTTAGTATCCATTTTCACCCATTTCTCAATTTTCCCCTTATCTCAGGGACTGAAATGCTAAAAAGTGCATTATCTAGACTTCTTTGCCACTAAGATTCTGAATATTATTTAGAGTCCCCTGATGAAATGCATTGAAACGTGGAAGAGAGATAGAGGTCATTCTTCCTGAAAGGTAGCTTCAACAGATAGAAATTTTGCAGAGGCCATACCACATTTTGCTGCCCAGTGTCTCAAATGCAAGAAGCCACTGGAAGAAGGGCCCTTTGTCTCCCAGGCCCAGTTAGTTTCTGTGTGCTGTCTGATTCTGACTGATACAGTGCCTACCAACTAAATCTTCATCCTTTGATGAAGAGCTATTGTACTAGACATTCTGACAAATCCATGTCAGGAAGATGAACAATTTGAGAATGGTTCTCTGAATCATGAATCTGGGCTAATCTTCCTATTTTCTCTGAAATCAGATCTCATTATAGACTCCTTTCCTCATACTGTCAATTTAGTGCTTTTAGCTCTACAGGAAGGGCATAGGTTAGGAAACAATGAAAAAAATTACATTTTATATCATAGATGAGTTGGTCTCTAATATTTTCTGGCGCCAACTCTTTTATTACAGGATAAAAGAACAATATTTCTTCAGCTATCTAGTCAAAGAAAGTTAGAGCTATTTGTGCTGGTTTTAGGTGGTCACTCTGAATTTATAGCCATGGGCCAGCTAAAAATGGGGCAGGTTCACATGTTGCTAGGGGTTTGGGGATGAGTGGAATTTCTCAATACATCCTCTAGAGGTCAGTGATTTTATAATATATTTTTTCTCTTGGCTCATTCACAGAGTATTTATTACTCTTTTAAAAATTTAGGTGTAAGCCATATTTTTCATCCATGCTTGTTCATTCTTCCCTCCAATAAATTTAGCCTTTATTAATGGATAAGGTTTTAGTGATGATTAAATATTACATTAGCTGGCAAGCATATTATTTATTTAGTGTGTTATTTGGATTGTTGAAGCCCCATTAATCCTAACCCATGAAAACCTTAAATAAACCAAATCTTGCTGCTCACATTTGGGAGGCGGAGAAAGATTAACTATTAAACATTATGCTGAAATGATGATCAAGTAGAGTTGTGGACAAAATTAAGACTATGACGTGTGATTCTTACCAGTGAATTCTTTTACATTCACAAACTTAGGAAAGTTTAATCCTGAATGGGCTCACGATGAGTAAGATTAGAAAATTAGGAGTCTAAGGCTCTCATCTGCTGGTAGTCTTTTATTAGGATTATTAGATATAAAGACTCAAGAGAGGTTTGAACATAAAATCTCAGAAAATGCTTAGGTTTAGATTTTTTGGTGTTTATGTGTGTGTGTGTGTGTGTGTGTGTGTGTGCGTGTGTGAGTGTGTGTGTGAAAGAGGGGTTATTGACAGGTAACTTGATTTTTCAAAGAGCAAATGTACATGCAATCTGGCTGTGAATTAAATAGTGTATTTTTACTATATATGTAATATGCACAAAAATCTGTAGAGAACTATTTCTCCCTGCTTATCCTAAAATTTTTATGATACAGTGGCTGGGCTCAAGTATTCTTACTTTTATAGCAACTTCTGTTAAACTAATTACTGAAACAAGGAAGTAGGTTCACAACATGCCATGACGGAGGATGGAAATCAAAACAGTAGTTCTCAGACCCTGAACTGAGAGAATTTTGAGGGCTTCTGGGGGCTGCTGAGGTGAAATCAGCATTGCAGGACCAAAGCTCCCATAACTCTTCCCCAAATCAGCCTTGGGATCCCCTTTTTAGCTCACACACACAAAGAAGTTTTTTGTTTTGTTTTGTTTTGTTTTGTTTTTTTCTTTTTTTTTTTTACAGGATCTGCAGTAAGGGCCTGCATTGGGAACAAACAAATCAATAAATCTAGCCCTTTAGTTCTCAGCTCTTTCATTCACTCTTTACTGGGGAAGTAAAAAAAATGTACATCAGGGGCACCTGGGTGGCTCAGTGGGTTAAGTGTCTGACTTTGGCTTAGGTCATGATCTCGTCATTCGTGAGTTTGAGCCCCACATCGGGCTCTGTGCTGACAGCACAGAGCCTGGAGCCTGTTTCAGATTCTGTGTCTTCCTCTCTCCCCTGCTCACACTCTGTCTCTGTCTCACTCTCAAAAAAAAAAAAATTAAAAAAATATGTACATCATAGGAAGAATTAAATCTTAAAATTTGTACATCATTTTAATATTTTTTTCTGTAGTTTCAGTTTCCACAAGATATATATCTTAGCCATATCACTCCGTCCAGTAAACAATTTCCCACTTCTTTATTTCATTATTAATGTACTTTCCCCACTTACCTTCCTAACTCTCTTCTTCACCTTCCCCTCTCCTCTCTCCCCTACCTGCTTTAGGATAGGTGGCAATAAGCAGATCATCAGACTTGGCTTGGAAGTTCCAGATCTGGTCCCAGATGTTACAGGTAGGTATGGTTTGCATTATCCCCTTCACGTAGTCGACAGGTATGCGCTCTTTTCCATCAAATTTAAAATCCTCCATTTTACTTAAGGCCATTAGTATCAGAAATCAGACTAATGTACCAGATAAAATGTTACTGCTCAGTCAGCACAAAGCTGCATTCTTGTTATTGTACAGGCAATGCAAGACTCGGACTGCAAGTTCTACCTGGACAGCCTGGGGATGGTTGGCAATTAATGTGCAAACCAGCTACAGGCCTGCTAGCCCCAGTTCCAGGAAACAGGGCACTACTGTTTAGGCAGGCCTTTTCTTAATGAGCTCCAGCCCTCCTCCCATCCAGGCTCTGACGTAATTGCCAGAGGCCCTCCCAGATCCTGGCTGCTGTGTCATGTTCACGTTCAGTCCTGTTCTTCTGTGTCAGTTTAACAAGACTTAGTGCCATGTTGTTTATGTTTCTCTTATTTGTGTTCATAAAATAATTCACATTCATTTGTTGTCTCTTCTGTGAATGTTAAGCTAATTAAAAAGTTGCAGGAAATTTGCTCACAGAACGGAGGTAGTGAATGGAGGTAGCAACATAGAATAACTTCCCTGAAAGGCTGAAGGGAAATTTCTGTGGGCTGTTGGCAAGAAGGTCCTAGATTTGAATCTCCCAGCACAAATATCTGGAAGGGTCAGTGTTGTTATTTTTAAGAGTAAAATAAAATATGCTCTATTAGAAAAGGTTCTCTTCATTTTGTAGGCTATACAGTGTTAGTATCAGAATATGCACGTCTCATTTAAAGCAAAAGAGATGCAGAAAACTCCTTGCTTTTTCCTTGGAACCATTTCTGGTTCCTTCTTGGGTTTTCTCCTCCTGTTTCAACCATAACCTCTTTTCACCTCTAAAACAAGGCCAGATACCTTTTAGTTTTTAACTGCTAAATATTACAGGACACCCACTTAATTTTCCTGTCTCTTGTGATATAACAAAGAATATATAGGGGAGCCTGGGTGGCTCAGTTGGTTAAGCGTCCGACTTCAGCTCAGGTCACGATCTCGCGGTCCGTGAGTTCAAGCCCCGTGTCGGGCTCTGGGCTGATGGCTCAGAGCTTGGAGCCTGCTTCGAATTCTGTGTCTCCCTCTCTCTCTGCACCTGCCCTATTCATGCTCTGTCTCTCTCTGTATCAAAAATAAATAAACGTTAAAAAAAAAGAATATATTTGGTATTTGTCTCTGATTCCTTGAACAGAGTTTCAAAAACTCCTGGAAGTTCCTGAGTGATTGGAGTGTCTTTGGTTATTCATAATGAGTCCCTTTAGACTCTACCTGAGTTTATACTAAATGAGGTTTCAGTGTCATCTGAAGTAGGTCCCTCCTATTTCCTTGCTTGGGGCAACTTTTTTTCCTTTAGAGCAGTTATCAGAATTTAGTCTTGTTTATTTACTTGTTAACATTTTCTTTCTCTTATTCTACACTCAAAGGCATGTAAAACAGGGCCTGGGCTCTGTCTTGTTTCTCACTTATGCCACCTAGTGCCTAGCATGCTATTATTTCTTGAGATAAAGAATGAGTAAACCCAAATAGAAAATTGAAGAAGTGAGTTTTCTGAGCCATCATTATTGTGGGGAGTAAGCCTGGGGATTTGGTAGTCCTTAGACAGAAGTCAAACTGCCTGCATTTGAATCCTGTGCCAAGTCCTAGTAGCTGTGGACCTGCAGACTTGGCACACATTGGGCACCAAAGATAAAGTTATGCCCTTTTCCCTTCCAATTCTTTCCTGAACCTTCCCCCTCTTCCTCTCCCCCTCCTCCCCTCCTCCCCTTCCTCTTTCTCCTTTTCTTTCGTTCTCCTCCTCCTCCTCCTCTTGTTTCTCCTTCTTATTCTACTCTGTTACTGTTACTTTCTTAGTGTGGAGAGGAGATTGCAACTCTCATTGCATTCTTTGGATGTCAGATGCAAACTGTAATAGGTGTTCAGGCCACAAGTGTGATCCATTGGAAAAAATTATGACTGGACTTTCTAATACATTTTTCTTAGAAAAACTCAGAGTGCTGGTTACTCTCCTTAAACAGGTTCTTTTAAAAATGTTTTTGCAAAAAGAATATGTCTAAATGTATTTTGGTACAGCAAACTGTTGTAAAACACAACTATTGGAAAGTGAGTTAAGTTTATTTAAATAAATATTGAATAAAATTTAATTGAAATTGTGTTCACTCCTTGAATCAATATTTAACTTAAGTTCATTAAAAATGTCTCATTTGTTATCCAAGCCTTCAAACCAACCCAGGAGGAAGAAGGAACAATAAGATCATAATCAACAGGACTTGAACATCCAGACTATACAGGGATTGAGAAACATCTATGGTTTACCCATAACTTGTTTCCATTCCACCATTTTCAATTTAAATTGCTTTTCGGCCATTCTCTTTGCAAAATTCTGTTCCAGAAGTGAGTAGGGAAAAAAATGAAACCGAAATAAATTGTATTGATACTTGCTACTTTAACCAGCTCCAGAGATTGGGGTTGGTTATGAACTCTAAGTAAAGTAAGGATGAAGGGAATCTTTAATCTCAGATAATTCCTTAAGACATAAACCCAAGAATCCATTACATTCTTGGAAAAATAGGCTGTGTCAAAATATAGAACATTCAGTTAAATTTGAATCAGATAAATAACAAATGTAATTTCAGTATAAGCATATCCCATGCGATATTTGGGACATGCTTAAACTTAAAAAATTTATTTGTTGTTTATCTAGAACACAAATGTAACTGGGTGTTCTGTATTTTATTTGGAAACCCTAGATAGGCAGGAAGATGCTTGTTAAATCTAACTTCAAAACAGAAAAACTCTGGAAGCTTAATGAGTGGGATTAGAAACATGACTGAACCAGAAAACTCTTCAGAATATCACATAAACTGAGTGACTGCCAGTCTCTTTGGCACTGGTTTGTGGGCAAACGTGTACTGTTTGCACTTCCCAGTTATTAGCATCTTTGCAGGTTCTTCTCCTAGCCTGCGATTTACTTAGCTTCTTTTGTGGAGATGACACTACCTCATGGGTGACTATGGGTGATTATGTGTGGGTGACACATAAAAATTTCAGTGTGGAAAACAGTGAATTAACAGAAATTGGTATAAGTCGAGTGTCTTAGATGAGACTTTATGTATGCTCTGCCCTGACCCATCTTTATTAATTTTGAGGGATTTAGGGACAGGGAGAGATGGTGGGCACATGTGGACCTCTTGATACTGCTGTTTCATGAAACACTTCATTGTGCTACCGCATATCCCAATACAGCATATTCTCCAATATCCAGATTTCTCACATGAAAAAAGGCAGTATTTTGGTGCCAAAAAAGGAGTTCTTGAGCTCCCAGCATCAGTGAAGAAAGGCAAGAAGAGCAGGGAAGCTGCTATAGCTAACATGTTAGGAATTCTGATTGATGGTAAGGTCCCTAAAGGGGCGGAGGCACCCCGGTCTCTAAAGCAGTTTTGCAAGAACCACAAGAAGACCTCTGTCTCTGGACTGGGGGCCACTTTTGCTTTGTCAGTGTTCCTAGGTGCTCAGGTAGTTCCTTTTTTTTTCTGTGAAGCAGCCACCGCCAGCCTCTTTTCCCAGCAAGCCAGACTTGGGGAATGAGTGGGGTCTACTCTCCCTTCCTTCCCCTCCTCACTCACCTGAAAACAAGCACACAAGCTCTTGCTCTTTTCAACCTTTGATGCTTATTTCTACAAGGAAACAGAAGGGTAACAAAAGATAGCCAGTGGGGGATATATAGAATTTGGAATTTTACTGGTCCCTATTTCCTGACTTCCCTGCTGAGTCTCTCTGAACCTTCATGTGCCTCCTGGACCAGGATTTAGCTGCTTTCAGAAATTAGAAGATCAGAGGAGGTAGCAGTCAGCATTCACAATGGGAATAAAGGATGGAGACCGAGAGCAGGACCCTTTGGCCTTTGATAAATAAACCCACACAGATGAAGAGGGGAGAGGCAATTACCATTTATTAAGTGCCTGCCATGTGTGGGATCTTGTGACTGCCTCAGGGGACAGTCTTTGCTGTCAGGGAATTTGCAGTCTGATGCAGAGATATATACTCAACAAAGCAATTAGTATATAGTATGATATTTACTTTAATGGGGGTATGGACACAATGCCCTAGAGCACTGGAGAAGGAGAACTGGAGTCCGCCTGGACTTGGGAGAGGTCATCCAGAATAGAGAAAACATTTAAACTGAAGCTTAACAGATGAACTGAGGTTGGCCAAATGACTAAGAGAGAACAAGGTGTTCTAGGTAGAGGAACTAGCACATGCAAAAGCACAGAGAGGTTAGGTGTGTTCACTGGTCAGTGGGAAGCATTGCTGGAGGGCAGGGGGAGTGCAAAGAATGGTGGAAGAGGAGGGCACAGGCCCAGTCTTGCAAGACCTTAGATGTTGCAAAGGAGCTTAAGTTAGATACTGTGTAGGTAAGGGACAGCTATTGAAGAGTTTTCAGGGTGGCAGCTAATGTTGTCATATTTAATCTTTGCATTAATCTTTTGAGGTAAGCAATTGTGTCTTGAATTTAGGTGGAAAATTGGAGAGGTAAAATAAGGGCCTAAACTTCAGAGCGTAGTAAATGGTAAAGTGAAGACTCAATTCCATTTGTGTTCTACTGCAGAGCCCAGTAGAACTATGGTCTGGAGAGGAGGAATGTGGGAAGAAGCAATTTTCAAGCATCTGTGCCCTGCTAAGAGCATATCTACTAACACACAGGTTAATGTTGGGTCTGGATGTCACTGCCTCTAGGAAGACAAGTGAAGTCATGGACCAAGCATCTGGTCCATGCTGTCAGCATCCAAGACTGTAGCTTGACAACTTACAGTTGGTCAACTGTACATTGTAGAAAGATTTAAAATGAAACTCAAAATTTACAAATTAACTCCCATCTATCTAGAGTGAATGACTTACATGAGGAAAGGGCTGTGTAACCCGTATATTGGTGGAGGCACCATCTATTAATAAAATGAAAGCCTTTGAAAAATGTGGCCACAAGAAGTCTTTAAAGGTTGGTATAGTTGATTGAAGTCACACACACTGTATGACTATTACAGGTTGAAATTACCAATAATAAAATTCTAATCCCTGGCAAGGTATGTGAGTATTTTGCCACTGATACAAGCAGGTCATGTAAAGCAGGAGGAGTGTGCCAAAGCTAAAAACCTCTGTGGAATTCACTCTTCCTTTGAGTCCCCAAAGTTTGAAACTGTAGACTATTTAGCAACAACTCTCTGGCTGGTAGTAATTGGTGCAGGTCTCAAACCACATGGAGGTTTATTGAATGAATACAAAATACTGAATGTAAATGCAAAACATATGGACAGTCTTTACACTCATGCCCTGGTCTAGGCAAGCCTTCAGTGCTCTTGCAAGGAAAGAAATGCCAAAAAGTTGCTATTATTGCTCATGAAAATATTAATCTCATGCTGAAAATATATGGTGTCCTGAGTTTTTATCAGAACTAAGTAGCAGAATCAGTGAAAATTTGTTCTACTATTTTTGACTTTTGCATCAGTTACAAGTACTTCATTTATCATGATACAATTCTATCAACAAGCACTGAACACAATTAATTTGAAATCCTTCAATACTTATTCTAATACCAAAGCAAGGACTTTATTCTTTCCTTTTCATTCCTCTTCTCTCCTCTTTCCCCCTTTCCTCTGGTTCCCTCTCTTTCAGCACTTCTTATCTCTGAAATGGATGAATTCCTTCTTGGGCCTTTGTACTGAATTGACTATGTCGGGATGTTTACCTTTCTGGATGTCTGTGGTGCTGAGGTAAAAATTAATAGAGTGTTTTTGGGGACTGTTCAATTCCCAGGTATATCTCATTATCTCCTCAGTCATGTCTTATGACTTGAGAGCATGTGTAGGGAATTGGAAGAGCAAAAAATGATGTCTAAATTCAAGTAGTGATGTGGCAGAGACCTGGTAATAATGCTTCACATTTGTCTAGTGCTTTGCATCACCTTTGTGTTCCGACATATCCACATGAGGATATGCTACCATGGGTCTTGGGGGGGGGGGGCAGCAGAACATAGCAAACTAAGGGGAATGGCAGATGACCTTGATGGGGGGTACAGGCAAGGAAAGCTTTCTGTTCCTCCTCCTCACCACTTTTCACTGGTTATGATGAGACTGATGGATGTCAGATTCAGATTGCCTGATGAGCTTCTCAGTGTTATGCCTACTGTCCACCCAATGTTCATGCCTACCATCCATGCATTTTCTCTAATAAGACTCTTTCCAGTAGTCTCAGGAATGATGGAAAGTGGTAGAGGTGGAATTATCCACACAGAGGGTAGAAAGAATTGAGGTAAATCTTCATGGCACAGTACCATCATTGGTGCATGTAAGACCTTTCTTTCTTATTTTTTTTTCCTTAGACCTCATCTCCATTGCCCTCTTCCCATAGAATTTATGACACTTAACATGTACATTTTGGGTGTATGTGTTCTTGCAAAATGAATACTTATGGTTTGAGTGTGTGTATTTTTTAATTTATATAAACAATATTGGTTTATATGTATCTCATTTGGTTACTTTTTTTCCTCTAAGCACAGTATTTTAGAGATATCTATATACTGCTGTGGGTAAATCTATTGCTTATAATTAATTGTTTTCTGATATCCCAGAATGTGCATCACCACATTTTACCCTATTTATTTTCCTGGAAATGGGCACCCAGATAACCTTCAACTCCCAGCCAGGAAAAATAAGGCCACAAGGACCATGAACATGAGTATCCTTATGCACATTCTTTATGGAATCGCTTATGCATTCATTTGGGGTATATACTAACAGTGGAACTTCTGGGTCAAACAATATTTGTTTACTTATTTTGCATAGGTATTGCCAAATTGCTCTTCTAGATAGCTGCACATGTGTACATTTCACCAGCAGTATGTTATCTAACTTTCTAATTTTTGCTTGTTTAATAGATATGAAGTGGTAGCTCATTGTTTTCATTTGTATTGATTCTTGTTTACTAATAATTTTGAGCATCTCTTCAAATGCTTATTAATTTTTTTATTTTCTCTTCTGAAAATTGCCTTCCTCTGGTCTCCTTTGCTCATTTTTCTATTTAGGTTTTATCTTTTTCTTTCTGGTTTGGTAGTTTTATGTATATTGTGAATATTGGTCTTTTTGGTTTTAGATATTACAAATAACTTTTCTCATTCTGTTCTCTTTCTATTAAGCTAAGTTAAAATTTTGATGTATCAAATTTATTAAACATTTTTTTTGCCTTACATCTTGTTTCAGTCTCAGAGTTCTTTGTGAATTAAATGAACTTCTATCCTTAGACTTCTACCATTTTTTCACATTTAGTCTTTAATATGCCTAGAGCCTACACTTGAATAAGTTGTTAGATAGGAATTCAGTTTTTCTTGTCCATGTAGTAAGCCATTTTCCCTACTGTCACCTATTTACCATGAATCTTTTTCCTCTTGATTTGTAATGTCCCCTCCAAGTTCCCATATATTCATCCATCAGCCTCTGAGCATTCTGTTCTGTTCCATCAGGCTGTTTTTCTGGTCTGGTGACAAAACCATCCAGTGTCATTGGTTTGGTTCTGCAGTTGACCTCTAGTCTGGTCTGGCAGATGCTCCTTTTATAGCTTCTTTTTAAGGTCATTTGTGAACCTTTTATTTCTTCCTGTACATTTACATAAGATTTTTAAAGTTTGACTGGGGTAATGTTGAATTTTAAATCAATTTTAGAACTGTGCTAGTAGATGTGGTTCTCTTTTTTATAATTCTTAAAATACATTTAGAATTTCTCTTTGGCCGTGTTGTTAAACATGTAGGTTTTTCTCCACATAGGTTTTTCCATCTTTATCCTGTCCAACTCTCTGTGACAGAGCCTTTTCAATTTCACATTCTTTTCTTTAATTTTGGGAACTTTATCTCTACTACTTCATTGAACAATTCTTCCTGTCCATCTTTACTTCTTCCTCATTGTGCAGATATTAGCCCTTTCTACTTCTCTCCTTATCTCAACTTTTCTTTTACACTTTCTATCATTTCCTGCTGTTTGTCTGGGAGAATTCCTCAATTTGATCTTGTATCTCCTTGATAATTTGTTCTTTGGATGTAGCTTATTCTACTATTTATTCCATCTGTTGTGTTCTTTATCTCAATTATTCTATTTTTCATAGTTAATTTTTGTTTGCACATGATTTCTCACTTTGTGTGTTCTCATACTTTAGTAAATGCTGTCTGATTGTCTTCCTTTTGAAGTGGCTATATTCCTCAGATACCTGATTATCGTGGTCAGTGAGTTCCTGTTCACAGGACTCTGTGTGTGTGTGTGTGTGTGTGTGTGTGTGTGTGTGTGTGTGTGTTTGAGCTCTATTGTCTAATGACTGGCACTGTGTTGAGAAGGGCTGTAGGCCCTTCTGGGCCTGGGCTCTGTCAACCCCAGTGAGTTTTAGGAGAGGAATCCAAGCTCAGAGCATCTTAAGCTACCTCTAAACTATTGATCCCTCCTATTTACTGACTCCCTTCCATCTTCAGTTTTAAAAAGTTCCTCAAAATGCTTTAATTTTATTTTCTTTATGACAAAAAGGGAACTATTTATTTCCCTTATTTCAAAAAGAAATTACATCGGTTAAGAAAATCATAGAGAAATACAAACATACAAACAAATGGGAAAGAAAAGTTGAAAATCAGGCCTTATTTTAGAAGCCCTCACAGAGAAGCAGCCCCTGGAGGAGGCAGTCTATTTCTGATCACCCAGCAACTCTGGGGGTTTGAAGGCATGGAGGAATGACACGCAAGGGACACTGCTCTGTCTGTAGATATTTCCATCAACAACTCACTGCAGCCAGCTTGTGGGCTGTCCTGTGACTTGAAAGATACCGACATGGTGGTCTGATTGTCACTCTTGAGGGGTAGGCAATGATGGTCTCTGGGCAAAACACAAGAAAGACCAATGCAAAAGATTAGCAGCTTTCCTCTACCAGTTCTTCCCTGTCATTGCTTCCTCCAGCCACCCTTCTGCTCCAGGCTGCTGCCCATCCCTAACCCCTCATCCCAGCGTAAGTCAGCAGAGGGTCTCCCCAGGACTATAGGGTTTGTCCTGTAATCCACATGCCCTTTCACTTCAGTTTTCTGCAGAGTTGGTTTTGAGGGAAGCAGTTGGTGGTCTAGGAAGAACCAGAGACCTTTAGGGATAATTCCTCAGCTGATGGCCTAAGGAATTCATGGGAAAACAAGACTAAAGCTGCTTTTAAACTTAATAATAACCAACATTTTGCCAGTCTGCAAACATGCTCTTAATAAATGGTGTTAGGTCTGCTTTTTTATTTTTTATTTTTATTTTTTTTAATTTTTTTTTCAACGTTTTTTATTTATTTTTGGGACAGAGAGAGACAGAGCATGAATGGGGGAGGGTCAGAGAGAGAGGGAGACACAGAATCGGAAACAGGCTCCAGGCTCCGAGCCATCAGCCCAGAGCCTGACGCGGGGCTCGAACTCACGGACCGCGAGATCGTGACCTGGCTGAAGTCGGACGCTCAACCGACTGCGCCACCCAGGCGCCCCAGGTCTGCTTTTTTAAAAATGAGGTCTTCAAAATGTGGTTTTGAATTTCAGCTTAGACACTTTCTGTCTGTGAGGCCTCAAAAAAATTATTTAATCTTCTGAGCCTCAGTTTCCTTATCTGTAAAATGGGGATAATATTACCTATCTCATGTATTGCTGGAGATTCCAAATGCATTTGAACTTAGACATATTTAAACATCACAGTGTCCAACACATAGACTCCTTATACAATAATTCCTTTTATATGTGGTATAAAGCACATCTCTCTTCTTTCTTTAATGAGGGAGCACTTACCCTCTGTGCTGTTTTCTGTAGATACCTTGATTATCAGAGCAGGTTTGGCTATTCTGAGCTTACTGGGATATCTGGTTGACACTTCCATGTTCTAGCTTTTATTCCCAGGACTTTCTAAGACTTCTATGAGAGAACCTCTTCAGTTGGCATTCTGTTATATTCTTTTTTTTTTTTTTTTTTTTTTTTTTTTTTTTTTGGCATTCTGTTATATTCTTGAGCTCATCTTCAAGTTGAAGTGAATGTTTGGTTGTTATTATTTCATCAAGCCTGGCTTCTGTCAGACGTTAGAAAAATGAACATTAACCTCGTAGAGACAAGGTCTCTGGGGCATATTTTCTCTCCATGAAGCATCTGCTGCTGTACTTTCCCTAACCCTGTAAATGGGCCAGGTGAGGTTGGGAAGCCAGGTCCTATCTTAGGAGCAGAAAATGGCTACCGTGTGTGTTCTGTTTGTTTTAGATTATTATTTTTTAAGAAGTATAGCAAAAATCCGTGTGGATTATTAGCTGCATTGAAAACAAAATGTTCTTCAACTGCATTGTAGCTGGTTAACGTAAATAATGAGGTGGTCTTTATGACTGGTCTTGATGTTTAGCTTTACTTCTGTGAGCTCTATGCAGAAAGACATAAAAGTACCAGTCAATTTTTTTTTTTTTTGCAGTTTTTGTTAAATTGTTCATTCTGAACCATTAAGCAGTAATTTTTCCCTCTGCCTCCAGTAGTACCTAAGACATGCCAACAAATGATACTTTAACATGAAAATACATGTATAGAAAAACTTGAAGAATGTATTCCAAAATGTTAAAGTTATCTTTGGGAGGTGGAATGATATATAATTTAATAGACTTCTGGAATTTTCTTTTTTTTTAATATATATATATATATATATATATATATATATATTTTTTTTTTTTTACGTTTATTTATTTTTGAGACAGAGAGAGACAGCATGAACGGGGGAGGGTCAGAGAGAAAGGGAGACACAGAATCTGAAACAGGCTCCAGGCTCTGAGCACTCAGCACAGAGCCCGACGCACGGCTGGAACCCACAAACTGTGAGATCATGACCTGAGCTGAAGTCGGACGCTTAAGCGACTGAGACACCCAGGCGCCCCTGGAATTTTCTATAATAAGTATGCATTAGTTTACAATAAAGTTATTTAAAAGTTAAAATAGTTTATAGTTAATTATAATAGAGAAATATTTTGGAGAATTAAAGTATTTTAAAAGTTGATTTTCTCCTAATGCTTTAGTGAGAAAGGAGAAGAATTATTATTAGGTCCCTAAAACATGAAGAAGCATGGGTCAGGGACATTCTGTAACTTTGACCTGGGTAAACACATGAGAGATCAGAAGAGCCTGTCATTTTGACTCCTACCTCTGTGTTAATTGTATTTATTTACGGAGGGCCTACAGTATGCCAGGCACAGTCCTGACCTCTTTATATGGAATAACTGATCTATTCCTCACAACACCTGCTTGAAGTAGATACTAATATTCTCTCCAGTTTATGGAGGACACCACAGAGGGGCAGAGAGGTTGAGTAACTTGTCCAAGGTTATACAACCTGTCAGTGGCAGAGCTCAGATTTAAATACAAAAGTTTGGCCTCAAAGACAATAGACTGCAAAATGGAAAAAGGTATATATACAAAATGACATTCTATTATTCTGCTTTGCATGTGTTTTTGAGAGCAACAAATGAAAAGGTATGACTATAACTTTATTTACACTTAAAATTATGAAGTGTTTATTATATGTGATATATTTTTTTAAGTTTGTTTATTTATTTATTTATTTATTTATTTATTTATTTAGAGAGTGCACAGAGGAGGGTCAGAGAGAGAGGGACAGAAAGAATCCCAAGCAGGCTCTGTGCTGTCAGCTCTGGGGCTGGATATCATGAATGGTGAGATCATGACCTGAGCTGAAACCAAGAGCTGGACACTTAACCAACTGAGCTACCCAGGTGCCCCTATGTTAGGTATGTTTTAAGGTAATGAGGACACAAGAAGAAGTATGTTGGCACTGCTGCCCTTGGGAAGCTCATAATGTAATGGGGTAGGTAGCAGTGGAAACAAATAATTGAACATCATGTAATAAACACTGAATATTAAATGATATATGAAGCACATGATCTTACACAGTGACAATGAATTACCCCAAAGCAAAGAGTTTGGGTGTCCTCATGTTAAATTTCTTGGTAGATAAGGAAATAACTAAAAATAACAGTCACATATATTTGGAGTTCTTTCTTTTTTTTTTTTTTAATTTATTTTTGAGACAGAGAGAGACAGAGCATGAATGGGGGAGGGGCAGAAAGAGAGGGAGACACAGAATCCGAAGCAGGCTCCAGGCTCTGAGCCATCAGCCCAGAGCCCGACGCGGGCTCGAGCTCACGGACCGCGAGATCGTGACCTGAGCTGAAGTCGGACGTCTAACCGACTGAGCCACCCAGGCGTCCCTACTTGGAGTTATTTCTAGAGAGTGTATTGTAAGCCCTGGGAAGGTGAATGGGGCAATTGCTGAAACATTGGCAATGTTCTGGTTTCAAGGCTGTTGAACGTGATAGCACTATGAGAACAGAGCCCCATGATCTCCCAGGAGCCAGTTAGGGAACAGACCCTCTGTAACTGCCTAGCAGTCCTTGAAACTGCACCTCCTCCTGCATGCTTTCATGTAAACACCAGATGTGTGTTTGGTCTATGTCTGGAGGCTCTTTGTGTTTTCCTTCCATGCTTTAACATTCTTTGATGTTTATACAGGGTGAACATGAAATAAAGACTATGTGCAGTTTGATGCTGCTGTTTTACTGGCAGAGGTTGCCCTGTATGTCTGCTCAGTCTAAGTGTCTGAGAACTTTTTCTTCAGTTCATGGCTACACTTATAGTTTAGAAAAGCATTTTATAAATTCAGAAATGATGCAGTAAATAGTGCTAATTGTTGTACTAAGAAGGATGTGGCAAAAAATAATGGTAAGCCTCCTATGAGTTTATTCCTAGATGGTGGAAATTTAGTTTTTCTATATACTGGGGAGGTTTTAAAACAATCTATTTTAAATTTATTCAGAAAAAGTAAAATTCAGACCTACTTTTTTGGCGGTGGATACCGCATGAATGTTTTAGGTCTAAAAGGTACAACGTCAGTATGGTATTTCAGGTGGTACCAAAGGCTAACGGGGCTTTGCTGGGTTCTTGGAGCTGTTACACCAGATAGACACCCTGGGAAGGGGCAATGCATTAAATTACATCAGCTATGATGATAAAATGTGATATTTGCCCCTGTTTTCTTTCTTTCTTTGCCAGAATTCCACATCCATATAGAAAAACATGATGTCAAGGATAACACAGCAGCTACTATAGTGGCTGATCCTATCTTTCCTTGTGAGTTCTAGCTGACAGAGTTGACACAGTCTTGTGCTATTTGGAGTATGATGAACCATTGTTCTTATAAATGGAGAACAACCATACTGAATGTGCCAGGTAACTTTCAGAGAGGCAATATTGCTGTAAGTTGGCCTGACTCACCTTATTTGTAGGTCCTCTGGAGTATGTTGGATCACATGTCTATTAAAAGGCACTAAATGACCCCCTAGGATTTTCCAGCAGTTAATACAGTTTCATAAATAAAATAGAAATTGAACACAAAAAGTAGGATTCCATTCTGGGAAGAAAAATGGCCTATAAGATATTTGAAACATTAGGTTATATTTTATTATTTACAAAATAATGAAACAGAAACATGGAGTAAATAAAAATTTGTTCCTAGACTCTTAGAATTCTGTGAAATCTTCATGCATCTTTTAAAGTTTGGTCTTGATAGTTTTAGGACAATGAAATGGAAGTGAAGAGATTGAAGAAAATGATCTCCAGGATCCATTCAGCTTTAAAATTTTGTTCTTGTGTGATTTGAGTTAGGTGGTAAAGTTCTGGAACAAATTCACTGAAGGATTGAAAAGGATAATGGTTGTTTTAGGAAACATTTAGATTTCATTAATCTGAAGTTGCTGACTGGATGGCAGTTTACTGAGAAAAGCTAGGGATGCTAAGTCATGTGCAGGTCATTCTTGGTTGCATAGCCATCTTTGGTTCATTCACAGCCTGAATATGGTGCTAGTGAGACAATGGGTCTGACACCTTATAGGGATTCTGAAATTCTTTCCGGGGAGAATTCCAGTGTTAGGTATATTTTTTTCTCTAAACTTATCCAACAGTTGTTTTTCCACAATGATGGAAACAATTGTCACATGGGGAATGCATTGCAGGGTCCTTGGGGAAGGCAATGCATTAATTTGAAAGACACAAAAATGGTTTTGGGTTGTTGCCCTTATGTGTTTCCAAATCTGCTGGCAGAATGTGAACAGTTTAGAAATCTGGCATCCCTTGGGTCATTCCTCTTATATGTATTTTAATATACTTTATTTGTGAGGCTTTAAAATAAGAATAAAATTATGTAAAGAAAACCTTGGGATTTACATATAAAATACTTAATAGGTTCACTTAGAAACCTAAAAAGCCTACTGGTTTTTAGTTATTTCCATCCTAGCAAAATAAAATATCTTTATAAATCTCCTGGAGAAGACAAACTGTTTATCCATCTATCTATCTATCATCTATCTCTCTGTCAATCATCTATCTATTTTTTGTTTGAGTAAAGTTCACAAATTGGCAGGCTACTGCCAAATCAGGTCATACATAAGATGTATCTTTGGACTTTATTAAAATTACTAACATTAAAAATTTGGACATTTTCATGTAAAACGCTGTATTTTTCAGCTCCTCCAGAAAAAAACAGATGGTCTGGGCCCATGAGCCCATGCCAATGGTTAGCTGGAATATGCTCCCCAGTTTGGCACAGCCCTCAGTATCCCCTGTGGTCCTTCATCCAATCAGCTTCATTCACTCCTATTGCTTGCCTGGCTCTTCTAGGTAGTAATATTGAGTTTGAGAGCCCAGTTCTAGAGCATTACATTGTCTGTGAACATTACAAGTTACACTCTTAATTTTGCTTGGTCAACATAGCCAGTAATATTTTAAAGTAAACTCTAGGTTATTAAAGAATGAATTCTATAAGCTCTTTTCAAAAACAGCATTAGACACAGAAATACAACACAAATAAATATTAGTAAATTACTTATTTTGACAAAAGTGTGTAACTTATTAAAAAATTTACACATTTTAGGGCACCTGGGTTGCTCAGTTGGCTAAGGATCCAACTCTTGATCTCAGCTCAGGTCTTGACCTCAGGGTTATGACTTCAAGCCTCACATTGGGCTCCACACTGGGCATGAAGCCTACTTAAACAAAAAAGAAAAAGAAAAAGACAAAGTTTACACATTTCTCATTCACATTTTATTTTCTCTTTTTTGGCATTATGTACAGGAAATTATAGCAGATATATAATAAGGAATTGAGAAGTTTTCCTCCCATTGACATCACTTTTTATTTTATTTCTTTTTTTGTTATTTATTTATTTATTTATTTATTTATTTATTTATTACAAGCAAGAGAGCATGTGGTGTAGGGGGTGGGGAGCAGAGGGAGAAGGTGGGAGAGAATCTGAAGTAGGCTCTATGTGTAGCATGGAACCTGGCCTGGGACAATCTCAGGACTGTGAGATCATGACCTGAAACAAAATCAAGAGTTGGATGCTTAACTGATTGAGCCACCCAGGCACCCCTATTCTGATTATTGTAAAGAGGTAGGATATGATATTTACTTGTTCCAGTGCAAACAAATTTCCTCCTGCTATTGAAGAATGCCAGATACCGT
Organism: Panthera onca; assembly: GCF_046562875.1. Classification (NCBI taxonomy): domain Eukaryota; kingdom Metazoa; phylum Chordata; class Mammalia; order Carnivora; family Felidae; genus Panthera; species Panthera onca. The sequence goes on along the minus strand of NC_138341.1, from coordinate 87,894,674 downwards.
CTGCTACATGGATGACTCTGTGTGTGTGCTTGAAAATAGCATTAAACTTGGTAAGTGACAAAAAGGCAAAGGTGAAATTAAACTTTGTTCTGAGTCAGCTGTACTCCCCAGTCTTGGCAAAATTTCTACCACAACTCATTCTGTTCTCCAAGTTCTTTATTAATTTCCTGATTTTCAACATCATGGTATTATGTACTTTGAGCATGGCCAGCCATTGCTGCTTGTACTTGGAGGACAGCCACATTGAAGGTTCCAAAGAGAATACATTGTTGATAACATACTGTAATCTTATTTACCTCACCAATGAAATACTTTTACTTTTTTAGTTTTAAGGAAGATAGTGTTCACAAAAACTTTTGGCACCTGGGAAACCAATCATCTGCTTCACAGAGAGGCAGCATTAATGATTTCTTTCAAGAAAACACTAGAAGAAAGAGCTATACTTGTAGTGAAGAATTATACATCCACTTCCTTGTATTACAAATGGACTAGAAGAAAGAGGGCGGCTTCATGGGATTTTATCATATTTTCTTCAGAAGTTCCTCACATAGGTGAGTTACCCACTTATTTAGAAGCCATTTAAGAGGATTTTGTTTATGGAATTGAATCATAGCTCCCAGGGTCACTAAAGAATGATGAATGTGAAAAAAATTCTAAGAATATTCCTTTATTCTTTTTAGTTTCTTTGCAGCTTTAAATATGGTTTACCACAGTTTCCTAAATAACTACTTCTCTTGATCTATGTGGTATTTGCATTGTCCTGGTTTCCAAAGCTAAATTCTCTTTCTCAATTTTCTCCATACAGCTGACTTCTAAATCAGGTATATTCCTAGGAGCAGACTATCTAGGTCATATGGAAACTCTACGTTTAACTTATGAAGAACTGCCAAATTCTACTCCTAATTTTCCTTCTAAACATTCACTTAGTTGTCAAAGTCCTGTCAGTTTTTCCTGTATCATGTCTCTTGAACCTCTCCTTCCTTTCAGTTTTATTGTCAAAAGCTGAATCCAGGCCCTCACTGACTTGTGACTCAATAATTGTCTTCTAATTGGCCATCATTCCTCCAAGATTTACTTTGTCCAATTCTTTGTAAAATTGTCTTGGGCACTCTGTTTATGCCTTTTTCTTGCTCAGAAATCTTTAATATTCAGACTCATAAGCCTGACATGCAGTGCCTTCTGCTTTGTTTATCCTTTTATTTTGTTCATTTATATATAGGTGAAAAAGTTTTAGTTTATTTAAAAAACTTTTATAGTGTAAAATTCAGTGAGTTTTGGTATATTCACAAAGTTGTACAACCATCATCACTAATTTTTATCAACCTCTGCCTCCCCCAGCTGTCCAAACTCTACCCAATAGCAACCATTTCCCACTTTCCCTTTTCTTCCACTCTGGTAACTATTAATTTCTGTCTCTATGGATTTGCCTATTCTGGACATTTCATATAAATGGAATCATACAATATGTAACCTTTTGTGTGTATCCACTTTCATTTAGCATAATAATTTCAGAGTTTATCAATGCTATAACATCTATTTATACTTGATTACTTTTTATTGCAGAGTAGTATCTCATTGTATATAGATATATCATATTTTGTCTATCCATTCCTTAGTTGATGAACATTTGGGTTTTTCCCACCTTTTAGTTATTCTAAATATGGGTACCAGTTTTTGTGGACATGTTTTTCAATTCTTTTGGGTGTATTCCTAGGAGAAGAATAGCTAGGTCATATGGAAATTCTATGTTTAACTTTTGAAGAACTGCCAAATTTTCCAGAACAGCTGTACTGTGGCTCTACTTACTTTGACAGTCTTGTCCTTAAACACTTTCCTTACATATGGGGTTCCCAGGTGACTCAGTCAGTTAAGCGTCTGACTCTCGATTTCAGCTGGGGTCATGATCTCATGATTTGTGAGTTCGACCGCCACATCAGGCTCTGTACTGACAGTGTGGAGCCTGCTTGGGGTTCTCTCTCTCCCTCTCTCTGCCCCTCCCACTCATGCTGTCTCTTGCGCTCTCTCTCTGAAAATAAATAAACTTTAAAAAAAACCCACACCTTCCTTACAATAGGCCGTTTTTCAACATGCCAACATGCCATCTACCTGCCTGGAATTCTCTTCCCTTTCTTTATGACTCAAAGTCCCAGGTGTCCCATGAACATTTTTCTGAATGCCCCAGCCTGTGGAGGTTAGATGACTTAGTACATTATTTCCTTCTTTAATCCAGCAAATATTCATTGAATTCTTCCTGTGCAACAGACATAGTTTTAGTACATGAGAATATCGTGATGAATAAGATAAAGTTACTTCTGTTGAATAACTCTGTGTGTGTGTGTGTGTGTGTGTGTGTGATAAGTGATAACTTAGAGGAAGTAGGAACACTAGAAGGGCTCTTGAGCCCAATTATTAAAGGATATTGATGATTTTCAGAAGTAAACTGAGTCTTGATGAAGTAAAAGGTAGCCAGATTAAGGGGAAGGGGGTATGCAAAGAAAGGGATAATAGGATGCAAGGCAGAGTTAGGAACAAGTGCAGAGGCCTGAAGGCAAGTGTCATAACTTTGTGGTCAGTGGGGAAGGCCAGTGAGCGTGGTCAGTGGGGAGGGCCAGGGAATAGACTGAAGAGGTAACTACAGCCATGCTGAGGCATTTCAACTATATTCTAAGGAAAATGGGAAGCTACTGAAAGGCTGTATGTGGGAAAATGGGAAAATCAGATTTGTGATTTAGAAATATCATCCTAACTATAGTGAAAAAAATAAACTAGAATGAGGGAAGATGGAGGCAGGGTCCATTCAGAAAACACCTGTAGTGACTCAGCTGAGAGAAGGTGGTAGCAAAGTAGGTGGTGTGAAAAAATATGAAGAGGTAGAATCACCAGTTTCACCCTACACATCATGCCTCACACACTACTGATAGCATTTAAGTTTGGAGTCCTTTGTCATCTCTGAGAATCAGGAAATTTAGTGTTGGAAAGGACATTAAACATGTTCTAATCCTAATCCTACTTCCCACATGATGTAAGAATTTCCTTTACCATATGCTACAGCTTCTGTTATACTTTTCCAGGTCTAGTAGATTACCACCTAACAAGGATGTCTATTCCATTTCATTTAGCTAGAATGTTCTTCCTTATCCTCAGCTGAAATCCTTCTCATTACAACATACATCCATTATCCAGTCTTGTCCTGTGGACCAATCTGCTTTCCATGAAAACTCTTTAGAGAGTTGAAGACAACCAACAGATTTCTCCCAAGTCTACTTATCTTTAAATATTTCTCATGCTACTGGATTTTAGGATCCTCCGCCATTCCAATTACCCTCCTCTGGACATAATTTAGCAGATCAAAATCTATCTTTAAAAAATTTTTTAAATGTTTATTTATATGAGAGGGAGAGAGAGAGAGAGAGAGAGAGAGAGAGAGAGAGAGAGAGAGAACAGGCAGGGGAAGGGCAGAGAGTGAAGGAGACACAGAACTCTAAGCAGGCTCCAGGCTCTGAGCCATCAGCACAGAGACCAACACAGGGCTCGAACCCACAAACGATGAGATCATGACCTAAGCTGAAGTCGGATGCTTAACTAACTGAGCCACCCAGGTGTCCCCAAAATCTATCTTATTCTGAAGTGCCAAGTGAGTTCTTATTTTCTACAGTCTCATGAGGGACACTATTCCCATATTTTTCAGAAATTGAAAAGTAATTTCTTAGTAGCAAGAAAATCCATGAGGGTAATTATTAAAGTATATAATGACTATTGCTCATAGTTCTAAGCTAAATTTATGTGACCATTTTGAGATTTATTATTTACATATTATTAGTCCCTTGTATTCTACTTTGAAGCTGGATGGTTTTCTTCTGCATTTACCTGAGTGATGATATTATCTACATGTATAAGTTAGAGAGAGAACCTTGCCTTCCATAACAGGAATTAAAAGACAATAATTTAGCATATTTAAGTTGGATACTTTTTTAAAACAATGTTTTTTGATTTAGTCAAAAATTTCCCCCTTAAGTATAAAGCTGTCACAGACTATGAATCTGGAGTTCTCTCTTGTCCAGCAAGAGAGCAGATGCATAACTGAATACGAGGGAGGCTAATGTCTGGGAGGAGACAAGAGCCCTGAATAGGGGTTTTGTCTCCGTATTTATTGAGCTCTCAAAATCTTACACATGTGGTGAATATGCAGCAAAAAACACTCAGGTAGTAATCATTAATTTGTGTGTGTAAGAAGCAAAGGGCCTGGGGGGGCAAGTGGAGTTTGAAGTTGTGATCAAAGTATATTGGCACCAGATGGAAAGTAGCTTCCTGCAGGTAATATAACAAGTTGCTGATGATCCCATTATAATATCTCACTAACTAACCTTGGGCACTTTCACTCTGTGGTGGCAGCTTTCTGTCCTAAGCTTTTTTAACCCATTTATGTAAGTATAAGGAATTCTTGAACCTATTTCCCCACACAAAGCAGATCAGCTCAGCACGGATCAAATTGTGCCTAATTAGATACAACTGGTCTTTCAGTGTTATGCTTATTTTTTTGTGATGCTTTATATTTTTTTATGTCCTTTCCTTTCCTACACTGCATTTTGATCCTCAATGAATGGCAGCATCACCTGGAATGGAAAATGAATTTTAATCATTTAACGGGAAGTCATTTTATAGGGTTGTTCCACACCTATAAGATAATATCAATATCATTCAACATTACTCAAGATCTTCAACTGGAATGTGTACCTACCTTGGGTTACAAGAAACTGTGCACTGCAGCTTTCTGACAAATATGACCTTAGTCTTAAAGCTATCCTAAGATATTGCTTTTTGGGTCTCATTTTTAAAAAGATTTTTTAAAATGTTTATTTTTGAGGGGGGGGGTGGGCAGAGAGAGGGAGACCGAGAATCCAAAGCAGGCTCCACACTGTTAGCACAAAGCCCAACATGGGGCTTGAAGTCACAAAATATGAGATCATGACGTGAGTCAAAATCAAGAGTTGGATGCTTACCAATTGAACCACCCAGGTGCCCTGGTTCTCATTTTTTAATGTTCTAAGTATATTAATCAGTAAGTTAATGAAATTACTATTCATGTAAAATGAATAAAAGTAGCAGTGTTTGAAGACATTAAAGGATATGTCAGAACTGCTATTGTTAAGAAAGCTTAAAAAACAGATATAAAAATTGGCAGGGTAGGGAACTGTAAAATTCCAACCTTCCATAAAAGCAATGAAAAAATTGGCAAAAACAGTCACAATCAACTTTCTGGAAACTCTGAAAATTAATCAAAGCCTTGCAGCAACCAGTGAAAGTGCTTATTCAAGAAAAATTGCTGAATCTCAGAACAGCAAATTTTGTGGTGTTTTAACTAACACTAGTACCATCCTCCCTACTCCGTAGCTCAGTGGCAACCTTGAAAATAATAGTCCACATTCCTAGTACTGCTGGAAGGGGGCAGAATGGAGCTTATTTGGAAAGGTTTGTCTTATTTGGTCTGTCTGGTGGCACCCTAGAAGACCTACTCAGAAGGCTTGTCTTTATCTCACCTAAGAACTTTCCCAGTGCTAAAACTGCAACCCAGGGAGCACTAGTCAAATTTTACAGGCAAATGTTTTTAGTCACTGCTGCCTGAGGCAATGGATAATAGTTGGGGCAAACATTATACTAACCAAACATTAAACTAATAGTTGGGAAGGAAAGTTTGGAGAATGAGATGCACATAGACAGATTTTCCTGGGAATCTGGAGGGCCACACATATGCCCCGGACTAAACGTATGCTCAGGAATGACACTAAGCTTTCACATCTAGCTGACCTTGAGTCTCTGGACAAGCAGAAAGTGAAGGAGAAGGCAGAATTGTAAATTGCCTGACTGAGTGTTGAATGTGTGCCCTAACACACACACACAGTCCCTCTGCAAAAACTGGGATATTTTTGGTTACATGCATTCAAGGAAATCTCCATCCAGTCATTAGTTGACCACTAAGCTAAAGGAGCAGAGATTTCAATGGTTGCACATGACAAAGAATACAGACTTTAGAGAATTATTTCAGAAAAGTCACTAAGTAAACAACAACTACAACAATGAGTAACAACAACAAACCCTGGAGAGAGGGGAGAATATGATTTCCAGAAGTTCCATGTTTTAATATTTGAAATGTTCCATTTTCAACAAAAAATGCAAGGTATGTGAGAAACAATAATGTCTGACCTGTACACTTCAACAAACAATCAATACCAATTGTCACTGTAAACCCGCATGTTGGACCTACTGGACAAAGATTTGAAATTAGCTATTTTAAATATGTTTGAAGAGCTAAAGGAAACTATTTCTAAGTAAACAAAGGCAAGAGAATGGTGCCTTACCAAATAAGGAATATTAATAAAGGGATGGAAATCATAAAAAGGAATCAAATAGAAATTCTGGAGCTCAAAAGTACAACTGAAATGAAAAATCTACTAGAGGGTCCCAACAGCATATTTGAACAAGCAGAATATAAAACCCAACAAACTTAGGGACACCTGAGTGGCTCAGCCAGTTAAACGTTTGACTCTTGATCTCAACTCAGGTCATGATCTCACAGTTATGGGATAGAGCTCCACATTGGGCTCCACTTTGAGCATGGAGCCTGCTTAAGATTCTCTCTCCCTCTCTCTTTGCCCCTCTCCCCTGCTAGCACTCTCTCTTTCTCAAAAATGAACAAATAAACTTTTAAAAAAAGAAACCTTAAAAAAACCAACAAACTTAAAGATAAATTTCTATGAATTAAGGTGTTAATTGTAATCCTCAGGGAAAACGCTAAGAAAATACTTGCAGAACATATAGGAAAAGAAATGATAAGGCAATCAAAATATCTGCTTAACAAAATAGAAGACAGTGCAGGAGAAATGATAATTCATGCTAACAGTAGCCAAAAGAGAGCTGAAGTGGCTATACTGATATCAGACAAAATAGACTTTAAGAAAAAATTTGTTATGAGAAACAAGGAAGGATATTCCATAATGATAAGAGATCAGGAATATAAGAATAAACATATTAGCACTTGATAAGACTGCCACCAAACTTGCCAGAATTGAATAAATTTTTGCAATTGAAGGGAGAAATAATTCAATAATAATAGTTATTAACTTCAATATCCCACTTTTAATAATGGATAGAAAAATTAGATCAGCAAAGAAATGGATGGCTTGAAGAACACTACAAATCAACTAGATCTAACATATCTGTAGACACTATAGCAAACTGTGACATAGTACACATTGTTCTCAGGTGCACATGGAGCATTCTCAAAGATAGACCAGATAGTAGACCCCCCCCCAACAATCTCAATAAATTTAAGAGGATTGAAATAACACAAAGTGTGTTCTTCAACCACCATGAAATGATACTAGAAATCAATAAAATTCACAAATATGTGGAAATTAAACAAAACATGTCTAAACAACCAATGGTTCAATGAAAAAAATCACAAGGAAAATTAGAAAATTCTTTGAAATACATGAAAATAGAAACCTAATATACCTGAACTTGTGAGGTTTAGTGAAAGTAGTGATCAGAGGTTTATTTATAGCTATAAATTCCTATATTAAAAAAGAAGAAAGTTCTTCAATAACCTAACTTTCCACCTTAAGTAACTAGAAAACTAAAAACAAACTAAACCTAAATAAAGAAGAAGGAAGGAAAAAAATAAAGATTAGAGTGGAGATAAATGAAGCAGAACATGGAAAATAAAATCAATGAAACCAAAATTTGGTTCTTTGAAAATATCAACAAAATTGACAAATCTTTGGCTAGCTTGACCAAGAATAAAAGGACGCAAATTACTAAAACCAGAGATGAAAGAGGGCCCACCTTTTTTTTAATTACTACTGACCTCACAGAAATAAAAACAATTATAAGGGAATACCATTAACAATTGTACACCAATAAGTTATATAGCCTAGCTGAAAAGGACAAATTCCTCAAAAAGCACACACTATTGAAACAGATTGACAAAGAAATAGAAAATATGAACAGACCTGTAAAAAGTAAAAAGAATGTCAGCAATCAAAAAACTTCAGCAAAGGAAATCTCAGGGTAGGATGGCTTCACTAGTGAAATGTTAAAAGAATGAATACTGGTTTTTCTCAAACTCCTCCAAAGATTAGAAGAGAAGGGAAGACTTCCCAATTCACTCTCTGTGGCAAGCAGTACTCCTAATGCCAAAGCCAGTGAAAGACATCACAAGCAAATATCCTTATTAATATAAGGGTGTAAAAATCTGCAACAAAATAATAGTAAACTGAATCCAATAGCATATCAAGATGATTACACACCATGACCAAGTAGGACTTATCTTAGGAATGCAAGATTGATTCAAATGTGAAAATCAATCAATGTAATATACTATATTTATATAATAAAGGACATCTTAATAGATGCATAAAACTCATTTGAAAAAATCCAACACTGTTTCATGATAAAAAAAATATAACAAACTAGGAATAGAAAGTATGTTAGGCTGAATAATAGTCCCCCCAAAAGCTATCCATATCCTAATCCTTGAAACATGTAAATGTTACCTTGTATGACAAAAAGAAGTTTGGAAATGTTATTTAATTAAGGATCTTGAGATGGGAAAATTATCCTGGATTCTGAGTGAGTCCTAAAATATGGTCACATTTATCTCTATGAGAAAGGAAGAGGGAGATTTGTTTACAGATGAGAAGAAGGCACTGTGACTATGGGGCAGAGATTGGAGTGTTCTGGCTACAAACTAAGAAACGTCAGTGCCTTTAACAGGCTGGAAGATCCAAGGTACAGATTTACCCCTACAGACTCTGCATGGAGTGCAGCCATGTTGAAGCCTTCATCTCAGCCCAGTGAAACTGATTGCAGACTTTTGACTTCCAAAGAGAATAAATGTGTGTTGTTTGAAACCACCAAATTTGTAGTAATTTGTTAGAGCAGCCACTGGAAACTAATTAAGCATGTCACAAAATCCAACACTCTTTCATGATGAAAACTTATTCAAAGTCTAGGAATAGAAAGGAATTTGCTAAACCTGATAAAGGACCTTTATGAAAATCCTACAGCTAATATCATATCTACTGGTGAAACACTGAAATGTTTGCTTTTAAAATCAGGAACAAGGTAAGAGTGTCTGCTCTCAATATTTCCAGTCAGCATTGTATTGAGGCTCAAGGCATAGAAATTAGGCAAGAAAAAGATATAAAATGTATATAGGTTGGAAAGGAAGAAGTAAAACCGTTTCTATTTGCAGATGGCATAATCTTATATATAGAAAACTCTAAAGAATCCACAAAAAAATTAGAGCTAATAAATGAATTCAATGAAGTTACAGATCACAAGGTCAACATGCAGAAAACTTGTATTTCTATACACTAGTAATGAACAATCCAAAAATGAAATTAAGAAAACAATTCCATTTATAATAGCATTAAAAGGAATAACATATTTAGGTATTAAACTATAAAACATTGTTGAAATAAATTAAAACCTAAATATGGAAAGACATTCCATGTCCATGGATTGGAATGCTTAATGTTGTTAAGATACCGTTGCTCCCCAAATTGATCTACAGATTCAATGGAATCCCAATCAAAATTCCAACTATCTTTTGTTGCAGAAATTGATGAGCTGATCCTAAAATTAATATGGCAATGCATAGCCAAAATAATATTGAAAAAGAAAAAATTGGAGGACTCACACTTTCTGACTTCAAAACTTATTTTGAAGCTACAGTAGTAAAAACAGTGTAATAGTGACATAAGAATAAAATATAGATCAATGAAATGGAAGTGACAGTGCAGGTGTATAAACCCATATAAGTATGATTAATTTATCTTTGATAAGGGTACCAAGACTGTCCAATGGGTAATGTCTTTTCAACAAGTGGTGCTGGGACAACTGGATATACACGTGCAAAAGAAGAAAATTAGATCCTTACCTCACAGCACATAAAAAATTCACTTAAAATGGGTCAATGACCTAAGTGTAGGAGCTAAAATTGTAAAACTCTTGGAAGGAAGTAAGTGTAAATCTTTGTGACCTTAGATTAGGCAAAGATTTCTTAAATATGACACTAAAAATGCAGTACAAAAATAAAAAAATAGGTAAATTTTACTTTATCAAAACTAAAATATTTTGTGCATCAAAGGACACTATCAAGAAAGTGAGCAGACAGTCCACAAATAGGATAAACTGTTTAAAAATCATATATCTGAAAATGAATTTGTGTTCAGAATATATAAATGACTCTTATAACTCAACAATAAAAAGACAACCCAATTAAAAAAACAGGCAAAGGATTTGAATCAATGTTTCTCCAAAGAAGATATTGTTGGGGGAGATCATAGAAAAGACATGATCACTGATTGACCTATGAGCCAGATTCAGGTGATCTGAGGTTCCTTTACACTGTCCTTGGAATATGGGTTCCGCTTGCCTTTCCCACTCCCAGAGGCTGCTCTAAGGACATAACCTTGGGATAGTGATGTGGTGTTTACAATACCTGCACGGTGACTAAACCCAGTGAGGACCTCTATATAAACTTTCAAGATTTGATAGGTGGGGGTGGGGATCCATTCATCTTGATGCTGCCTAAGATAAGTCTTGTATGCAAATTTTCTTTGCTTTTTAAAACTGTACCTACCAACTTGAAATGGCCTGCCTGTCCAAGTTTTTGGTCTTACCTCTCTGCCTTTTGCATTTGGGGGCCGATATCAGAAGCTCCTGAGAGGGTTGCAAACCACCAGATACACAAATAGCCAAGAAACACATAAAAATTCCTCCTCCTCATCAGTCATTAGGGAGATCCTTATTGAATATAGAATATGCGTGTAGAATATAGGATACCACTTTATATCCACTAGGATGACTAATTTTTTTAAAAAATGAAAGTGTTGGAAGGGTCATGGAAAAATTGGAGAACTCAGTACATTATGGTGGGAATGTTAAGTGGTGCAGCCCCTTATAAAACAGTTTGATAGCTTCTCAAAAAGTTAAACATACAGTTACCATATGACCCAGCATTTCCACCCTTAGGTATAATCTCAAGAGAATTGAAAACATATGATCACACAAAAACTTATATATAAATGTCTATTGCAGCACTATTCATAATAGCCCCAAAGTGGAAACAACACTAATACTCATCAACTAATTTACAGGTCAACAAAATGTGATATATGCATACAGTGGAGTATTACTCAGCCATAAAAACAATGAAGTACTGACAAAACTTGAAATATATCAAGCTGAAGAATCCAGACCAAAAATTCCTTCTATTATTATTAGTATTATTAGTATTATTTCATTTACATAGAATATCCAGAATATAAAAATACTGGTATAATAGGGCATATTATATAGAGAGAGGGTATATTAATTTTTGCTGGGGGATGGGATTTGGGAATATTGCTAAAGTTTATGGATTTTCTTTTGGGGATGATATATGATATATGGGGAAGACAATAGTGTTGATGGTTGCACAATATAAAAAAAACACTGAATTGTGCTACTTAAAATGGTTAAAATGGTGAATTTTGTGTGTTGTGTGAATTGTATCTTAACTTAAAAATTGCAGAAAAATGGAGAAAGGTTGAAAAGATGGCAGTTGTTAATGTCAGAGTTTAGATATTTAATAAATTAAAAAGTATGATAAATTTAGGTATTTCTGTTTAATAGAATAAATGGATAAAATATCTGCATGTTTTTCTGATACCTAGTTAATCCATCCTTGATGCCAGTGCTCAAAATTATGGCTCAAGTGGATTTTATTTTAGATCTGCTTATTCTCCATGATAGCATGATCACAGATCCTAGCTTTAGCCAATAGTTTACAAAATTGTGCTCTTAAAGTTGTATAACTTCAAACCCATTGTAGTTAATTGTAAATCCCCCTCAACGTATATGTTGGAAAATCAAAGCTTTTTGAAAGGTCTCCAAGGAACAATGGCAGAGAAACTTTTGTGTTTGTGTCTCTATTTCACCTGGACAGTTCAGCAGAGCACCTATCTTTCAGCACCAGGTCCTGATAAGTTTTTACCACTCCCTTACCTCTGGGTTTTCTCCTTAATACTATCAGCATACCAAATTTGCCTTTTCCTAACATACACTGACAAAATTTGAAACTTTTCAAAACTAACTTTATTTTATAAAAGGAAACAACAAAAAAATTTTTTTAAGAGAGAGAGAATGAGAGAGAGAGAGAGAGAGAGAGCGCATGAGCAGAAGAAGGGCAGAGGGGGAGATAGAGAGAGAGAGAATCTTAAGCAGGCTCCATGCTAGGGGCTCGATCATGGGGCTCCATCTCATAATTGTGAGATCATGACCTGAGTAGAAATCAAGAGTCAGATGCTCAACCTACTGAGTCACCCAGGCACCCCAGGGAAACAAATATTTTAAAATAACTCTGACTCTCAGGGCACCTGGGTGGCTCAGTTGGTTGAGCATCCGACTTCGACCCAGGTCATGATCTCATGGTTTGTGAGTTCAAGCCCTGCATTGGGCTCTGTGCTGACAGCTTGGAGTCTGAAGCCTGCTTTGGATTCTGTCTGTCTGTCTGTCTCTCTCTGCCCCTCCCCCACTCATGCATGCACATGTGCATTGGTTTTTGTTAATCTAAAGTTATGTTAACCTCCATTGGCTAGGGAAGCTCACTGCACCCAAAGCTTTGGCTCAAGCCAGATGTCACAGAAACCCCTGAACCATCCTCAGCACAACCTGGAGCTTCACTTACCTTGGAGATCTGAATTTCCACAGAGGTGCTGAGTATCCCCTGGCATAGGTCTATAAGGGGTCTAACTGAAATGACCTTCCTCTCTTTGCATCAGGAATTCAGTGTGGGCCACCCATATCCCCAGGAAGATGGCTTGCTGGGCTGAGGAGGTGCATGTTTGCACGTGCCTAAATTTCCTGGAAATCTGAGGGCCAGAGGTGCCTGGGGAGCGGTGTTTATGTGCCAGCTGTTCCAACCCTGCAGCCAGGCTTCATAGGAATTGTGTCTGAGTCAGAAACATATAAGGACAGTTGGGTGATGGTTGGGGAATTGTTTGGGGGACACAAAGCCACCAGGGTCTATCCTGCTCCAAAACAGAGTAGCTAATTCTAATGATTCCAGATCTCATGGGATTTTGTAGACCATTCTGGACTTGACATTGTTAGGTGGAACAGGAGACATGATTGCCAGATAAGCTCCTAGTTTCATAAGGAAAGCAGAACCACACGGGGTCTGATGGTAACTTTTGTTTGGGGAGGCAAATTAATGCTCACCAACTGTGCTTGTCATCAGTTTATTTACTTATTTAACAATTTATTTATTAAACGGGTTCACCATAGGAATATCACAAGCCAATAGCCTATAGGATATTGTCTCTTAATAAGCAATAAGAAATAACATATTTCAAGTCATTGATGGAGTAATCACAATATTGTTTCAGGCAAGGGGAGATTAAAGAAATAAAGTCCAAATTTAGTTGGGATGTATACAAGCTGGTACTTAGGAGAGATGGCTTAGCCAACCTTGGGCCAGTACAAGGCCAGTCCAGCTACCAGTGCAAAAGCAAAAGTCCCTTATTGCTAGATCAAGTTGCTAGGAAACATGGCACTGGTGTTGACGGACAAGATGATCTTCCAACCGGCCATTGTCAGCTTTCACCACTGTGGGTAAATTTGCCTTTACTGTGGTAGGAGATAATTGCCCAAAAGTCTTTGGAAAGCTATTTTAGATCAGCAAAGCATTGCCTTTGCAGATCTAACACTCTGGTAGTCCTCATAAACTCTTGGTATTTATAGTCTAAATGTCCCCTTGATATAGTTGTTTCTTCATGTTTTTTTATTGATAAACCCACAGCAGAGATACTTAGCAGTTGAACTAATGAGTTCTTATCAGTGAGAACAGGTGACATAATGAGATTCTGACACAACTCAATTCATTCTCATATCAAAACAACTTTTTTTTTGTCTTTGTCATAAACAAATGGATTAAAATAGCTTGATATACATTATTAACAAGTGATTTAAAGTTATATCAAATCAATACACAACAATCCACCCTGTGATTGCAAATCACTCACCCACTAATTAATTATAAGGGCTTAAAACCTTCTTCCAATCTAAGTTCACAAAAATATCAATCGAACCTGTGTGATTGTGCATCACTTACAATCTTAATAGCAAACAATCATATTTTAGGAGCATTTTTCCTTTGCCACACATTCTTTTACACCATGATTTAGTGGGCAGTTTAAGCAACAAAATTCCTAATATTAACAAAAGCATAACAAAGAACTTTTTCATATGGTACTATATCCAATTGCCGAACCACCAAAAGTTAAACTTTTTAAACCACTGAGTTCAGCTTCCTTGACCATTGTATTTCCAGGTAAAAGACATTTTCATAAAGCTTGAGGAGGTACAGACTTGCACAGAGCTATGAAGCATGTGTTTAATTGCCATAATGTTAGAATTCAAGGTTGCCATTATCTTAGGGAGTGTATGGATTTGTTCTCTTTTTGATTCCTGCAAAGTTATTTTCACTTTATTATTTGCATCTTCTAGATGTTCTTTTACTCATCTTAAGTTTTTAAATATATGACTTACATGTATTAAATTAATTTTAGCAGGCTCAGCATGAAATATTTCTCCAGTTATTTTAATAGTTCTTTTATTGACCTTGAGTACTTTTTTCTTCTACTGTCATATTCATTATTTGTTCTATTTTGCATATCCCATCATATTGTGTTCCTTTTTATCCCCTTGACTCTAATAGGTTAGGGTAAGATTGTGATAGCAATGGATTCTGTAGGAGGTTTCTGATCATATTCTCATTTGTATTTACTCTTGACCCGGAGTAAAGAAAGGAAGCAAATCTTGAGTTATGAATGCCTCTTGGTAGATTTCTTCTAATTTGATTATGTAAATCCAGGAATTGACCAATGAGATGTCTTAGTTTGCTTGTGAAAAGTTAGAGGCACAGTTACGTAACCTAAGAAGCATTGCCTTCCTGTGTGCCAGATATCTAGGCATTAATAGGTCCAAATGAATGATAACCATCACAAAGACAACCCCTGCCATGTCACAAACCATTTCCACTAACGTGGCACTGTTACAGGATGACAAATCCAGCGGTCTGAAAGGCAAAGTTTACCCCTTAAGCAATGGCCTAGGAGATATGTATGATGGTGTTATCTTTCCAGGCCATTGTCAGAATAGAGGAAAGAAAGGGAAGAAGAAAAATTTCCTGCTTAAAATATGAAGGCTTGATCACATATCTCAGATGGAACCGATCTACCTTGATGTCAGTTACTTCTCTTACTAGTCAATCTGATTGAGAAATCTCCACACTTGTACAGGACCAAATGTCAAGTGGAGCCTTTTTTAGCTGTGAAAAAGTCCCTAAAGTTAGACTGCATCTGGGTAGTCAAGAATACGTGGTATAGTCCCTTCCAAGGAGATTCAAGGCTAGTCTTTTTTGAGAGCCAAAATTCTGGAGGGATCAGATAGGGAGAAAAAAAAAGTGTTTCAATTTATCACAAAGGTATATTTTATCAAATTGCTGTAAATAAGTTAGCTTAAGAGGAAATGTTTTCTTAAATTTAGAAAAACAAAACTTTAAAAAGTTGGCAATGTTTCAAACAAAAAAATAATAAAAATTAAAATCATCCTCTTTACTGCATTTAGTTTTATGTTATTAATTATTGTTCTGCTTACATCCAACCTTCCCACTAGTTCCAGAAATTCTTAAAATTATGATCTTAAAATTTTCAGAGTTCAATTTTATGATCTTAAAATTATCAGAGACATATTTGTCAAAAGTTCTTTCCATGAATACCTCTGAAGATGAAACACATTTGCACAAGCATCAGAGTAAAACAATAATTGTCTGTAAATGACAAAAGACTTAAAAATGGCACGGCTACGGATCCTGCTTAGAATTAATTACAACGCAATTGACAAGGAAATTTTTGTTATTTCTGTGATACACAATACTTCAAGATAATAAAATAGTGGGGGACATCCCAGATTTCTATGAGTTTATTACAATTTCTAGAACAATTATTTTAACAAATACCTACATAAATATAATCAAAGAAGGTTTTGTATCACTTATTTGACAATGTTTCCCATGTAATTTAACATACCAAATAAGCCTGATTAACTTATTATTTCTCTTTTATGAGGAGAAGAAACCTTTTGAAATGTTTGAGGAACCCTCTGGAAAAATTCAAAGTTATATTCTGGTCTAAATATTATTTTAGAAATTGATTTTGGCAAGTTTGTAAAAAAAAATCCAAAGATTTGGAGAGGAGAAGATGGAGGAGGAGGACACTAGGCTTGCCTTGTCCTGCAAACACAACGAGATAGCTATTAAATCATTCTAAATACCTTAGAAATAGACCTGAAGACTGGAAGAATAAATTCCACAACTAAAGACATTAAAAAGGACACATTGAAGAAGGTAGAAAGCACAGAGACAGGGTTTAGGGGAAAAATGGATCAAGGGTGCTATGGAGGGGAGGGAGCCATGGTTGTGGAGAAGGGTGAGAGAGAGAGAGGAGCACACAGAGGAATGCATAAAGGAGAATATTTGCCCAAAGCTATTGGCTTGGAAAATGAGAGGGGCTGAACTTCATGAATTCTTGCAATAAGCAGGGCTTAAAGACTGGAGTTTTAAAGGTCAGGGGGCTTGACTGGGATAGAGCCTAGAGGGGACTATGCTACCATGGAATAAAGGAAGACTACCCAGATCCAGATAGTGTGGAAAGAGTGATCTGAAGATTGCCTGGGGCACATAATAGGGAGATTATTTGGTCTTCTCAGAGTGCATCCCTGAGAGGCAGGTTGTGGAGACACCTCTCCAGGAACTAAGGAACTGGTCAGCACCATTTCCTTCCCCTACCCCTCACCATAAACACAGAGCCACCTACAAGAAGTCATGCAGCACACATACTGGCTGCCTAACTTGCTTACACCAAGCCCACCACCCTATGCTCCAGTAGAACTTCCCTTCTCAGCCATACTTGCTTCAGTCCCAGTGCAGCAGGTACCTCTGCCAGAAGATCAGCACAAACCCCTGCCCACACCTGGTCTTCTGACCAGAAAGTTCTGCAGGGCCTTGTTCTGGTGGAGTGACAAGTCTCATGTCACAAGCAGATCAGAGCACACCTAGTTAAAACTCACTACACTCAGACCAGGGACCAAACTGGCCCCTGAAGGTTAGACTATCTAAAACACAACAGCAGAATGCACGCAGGACACACAGGAGACACTCCTTGAAATGTCAGACCTTGCACACCACATGACCTCTTTTTCATAAGGCCAATACTTTCAGAAGCAGTAGACATAATGGGCCATTATAACACAGAGAAGAAGGCAGAGAATTAGAAGATGGAGGAATTTATCCCAAATGAAAGAAAAATATAAGGTCATGGCCAGAGATCTAAGCAAAAAAGTTCTAAATTCTCTGATGGGGATGCCTGGGTGGTTCAGTTGATTGAGTGACTGACTTTGGCTCAGGTCATTATATTATGGTTTGTGAGTTCTAGCCCTGCATCAGGCTTGCTGCTTTCGGTGTGGAGCCTGCTTTGGATCCTTTGTCCCCATCTTTTTCTACCCCTCTCCTGCTTGCATTCTCTCTCTCTCTCTTTGTGTCTCAAAAATAAATAAACCTTTAAAAAATAAATTCTTTGATGAAGAATTCAAAGCAATAATTGTAAGCTACTCACTGGGCTTAAGAAAAGAATAGAAGACATCAGTGAGACCCTTATCACAGAGATACAAGAGTTAAAAAAGAATAAGAGATGAAGAATGCAATAAATGAGATTAGAAACATGTTTGAGGCAATGAACAGCAAGAAGAAGCAGAGGAATGAATTAGTGACCTACAACAAAGTAATGGAAAGTAATAAAACTAAATAAAAGAGACAAAGAAGAATTATGCAACACAAAGTAGAATTAGGGAGCTCAGTGACTCCATTAAACATAATAACATTCGGGGCGCCTGGGTGGCGCAGTCGGTTAAGCGTCCGACTTCAGCCAGGTCACGATCTCGCGGTCCGTGAGTTCGAGCCCCGCGTCGGGCTCTGGGCTGATGGCTCGGAGCCTGGAGCCTGTTTCCGATTCTGTGTCTCCCTCTCTCTCTGCCCCTTCCCCGTTCATGCTCTGTCTCTCTCTGTCCCAAAAATAAATAAAAAACGTTTGAAAAAAAAAAATTAAAAAAAAAAAAAAAAAAAAAAAAACAAACAAACAAAAAAAACATAATAACATTCATATAACAGGAGTCCCAGAAGAAGTGGAGAGAGAAAAAAGGGCACAGAAAATTTATTTGACGAAATAATAGCTGAAAACCTTCCTAATAAGGGAAGGAAACTGACATTTAGACCCTGGAGGTACAAAGAACTTCTATCATAAACAAAATCAGGCCAACACCGAGATATATTGTAATTAAAATCACAAAATATAGTGATAAAGGAAGAATCTTAAAAGCAGCAAGACAAAAGAAATCCTTAACTTACATGGAAATCCACAAGGATAGCTGGAGATTTCTCAACAGAAATTTTGCAATGCAGAAGAGAGTGGCATGATATATTCATTGTGTGGAATGGGAAAAAATCCTGCAGCCTAGACTACTCTGTCCAGCAAGGCAGTAGAAGGAGATATCAAGAGTTTCCCAGACTAACTAAAACTAAAGAACATTGTTCATGACCACTAAACCAGCCCTGCAAGAAATATTAAAGTGGACTCTTTGAGTGGAAAGGAGAGATAAAAAGTGAGAGACTAGAAAGGAACAGAAAGTCTCCAGAAACGATGACAAAACAGGAATAAAATGGCAATAAATTTGAATGTACGTGGATTAAACACTCCAATTAAAAGAAATAGAGTGTTAGAATGGGTAAAAAAAAACCAAGACCCATCTTGGTGCCATCTAGGCACCCATATGCTGCCTGAAACACACTCGTTTTAGACCTAAAGACACCTGCAGATTGAAAGTGAGGGGATGGAGAAACATTTATCATGCAAATGGATGTCAAAAGAAGGCCAGAGTAGCAATAGTTATACCAAACAAAACAGACTTTAAAGCAAAGACTGTAGCAAGAGACAAAGAAGGGCACTATATCATAATAAAGGGAACAATCCACAAGAAGATATAACAATCATAAATATTTATGCATCCAACATGAAAACACCCAAGTACATAAAACAATAACAAATAAAAGGAACTAACAAATAGTAACACAATAATAGTAGGGGACTTTAACACCCTACTTACATCAATGGATGGATCATCAAAAAGGAAAATCAATAAGGAAACAATGTCTTTGAATGACACACTGGAACAGATGGCTGTAACAGACATTCCATCCTGAAACAGCAAAATACCCACTCTTTTCAAGTGCACATGGAATAGTCTCCAGAATACATCACATATTAGGTCACAAAACAAGCTTCAACAAATACAGAAGGACAGAAGTCATACCATGTACCTTTTCTGACCACAATGTTATGGAACTAGAAGTCAACCACAAGAAAAAAATCTGGAAAGACCATGAATACAAGAAGTTTAAATAATATGCTACTAAATAATTAATGGGTCAACAAGGAAGTCAAAGAAATTAAAAAGTGCATGGAAACAAATTAAATGAAAACACAGTGGTCCAAATCTTTTGGATGCAGCAAAACAGTCCAAAGAGGGAAGTATATAGTAATACAGGCCTACTCAAGAAGCAAGAAAAATCTCAAATTAAGTAACTTACCCTTACATCTAAAGGAGCTAGAAAAAGAACAGCAAATATAGTCTAAGGCTAGCAGAAGGAAGGAAATAATAAAATTTATTGCAGAAATAAATAATATAGAAACTACAAAAAAAATCAATACAACAGATCAATGAAACCAAGAGCTAGTTCTTTGAAAAATTAATAAAATTGATAAACTTCTTACCAGATCTATCAAAAAGAAGAACGACCCAAATAAATAAAATCAAATGTGAGAGGAGAAATTACAAGCAATACCACAGAAACACAATTATAAGAAAATATTATGAAAGCTATATGTCAACAAATTAGACAACATACAAGAAATGGATAAATTCCTAGAAACATATAAACTACCAAAACTGAAACAGGAAGAAATAGAAAATTTGAACAGACTGATAACCAGCAAAGAAATTGAGTCACTAATAAAAAAACAGCTGACAAACAAAAGTTCAGAAGATGGCTTCATAGGTGAATTCTACCAAACATTTAAAGAAGAATTAATACCTATACTTCTCAAACTATTACAAAAAGATAGAAAAGGAAAACTTCCAAATTCATTCTATGAGGCCAGCATTAAGCTGATACCAAAACCAAATAAACATACCACTAAAAAAGAGAATTACAAGCCAATATCCCAGATGAGCACAAATACAAAAATGCTCAATAAAATACTAGCCAACTGAATTCAACACTACATTAAAAAACACAAAAACAAAAAACCAATACATTAAAAAAATAATTCACCATGATCAAGTGGGACTTATTCCTGGGTTGCAAAGGTGGTTCAACATTCACAAATCAATCAACATGATACATAACATTAATAAAAGAAAAGATAAGAACCATATGACCATTTCAATAGACACAGAAAAAGCATTTGACAAAGTACAATATCCATTCATGATAAAAACCCTCAACAAGGGAGGTTGAGGGGAACATCCCTCAACATAATAAAGACCATAAAAACTCACAGGTAATTTCATCCTTAGTGGGGAAAAACTGAGAGATTTTCCTTTATGGTCAGGAACAAGACAGGGATGTCCATTCTTACCACTTTCATTAACATAGTACTGGAAGTCCTAGCCACAGCAATCAAACAACAAGAAGAAATAAAAGACATCCAAATCAGCAAGAAAGAGGTCAAATTTTCACTGTTTGCAGATGACATCATACTCTATGTAGGAAACCTGGAAGACTCCAACAAAAATCTGGCACAACTGATAAATGAATTCAGTAAAGTACCAGCATATGAAATCAACATACGGAAATCTATCACATTTTTATAAATAATGAAGCAGCAGAAAGAGAAATTAAGGAATGAATCCCACTTACAATTGCTCCAAAAACCATAAGATGCCTAGGAATATACCTAACCAAACAGGTGAAGGATTTGTACTCTGAAAGCTATAAAACACTGATGAAAGATATTGAAAATGACAGGAAGAAATGGAAAGATATTCCATGCTCATGGATTGGAACAACAAATATTGTTAAAATGTCTATACAGTCCAAAACAATCTATGCATTTAATGCAATCCCTATCAAAATACCACCAGCATTTCACAGAGATAGAACAAATAATCCTAAAATTTGCATGGAAACATAAAAGACCCCATATAGCCTAAGCAAACTTGAAAAAGAAAAGTAAAGCTAGAGGCATTACAATTCTGGACTTCAAGTTACATTACAAAGCTGTAGTGATCAACACAGAATAGTACTGGCACAAAAATAGACACATAGATCAATGGAACAGAATAGAAAACCCAGAAATGAACCCACAACAATATGGTCAATTAATCTTTGAGAAAACAGGAAAGAATATCCAATGGGAAAAATACTGTATTTTTTAATATGAAATTTATTGTCAAATTATTTTCTATACAACACCCAGTGCTCATCCCAACAAGTGCCCTCCTCAATGCCCATCACCCACTTTCCCTTCCCTCCCACCCCTCATCAACCCTCAGCTTATTCTCAGTTTTTAAGAGTGTCTTACAGTTTGCCTCCTTCCCTCTCTAACTTTTTCCCCCTCCCCCTCCCCCATAGTCTTCTGTTAAGTTTCTCAGGATCCACATAAAAGTGAAAACAAATAGTATCTGTCATTCTCTGCATGGCTTATTTCACTTAGCATAACACTCTCCAGTTCCATCCACATTGCTACAAAAGGCCATATTTCATTCTTTCTCATTGCCATGTAGTATTCTATTGTCTATATAAACCACAACTTCTTTATCCACTCATCAGTTGATGGACATTTAGGCTCTTTCCATAATTTGGCTATTGTTGAGAGTGCTGCTATAAACATTGGGGTACAAGTGCCCCTATGCATCAGCACTCCTGTATCCCTTGGGTAAATTCCTAGCAGTGCTATTGCTGGGTCATAGGGTGGATCTCTTCTTAATTTTTTGAGGAACCTCCACACTGTTTTCCAGAGTGGCTGCACCAGTTTGCATTCCCAACAAGAATGCAAGAGTGTTCCCATTTCTCCACATCCTCTCCAGCATCTATAGTCTCTTGATTTGTTCATTTTAACCACTCTGACTGGTGTGAGGTGATATTTCAGTGTGGTTTTGATTTGTATTTCCCTGATGTGTGCCTGTTGGCCATCTGGATGTCTTCTTTAGAGAAGTGTCTATTCATGTCTTCTGCCCATTTCTTCACTGGATTATCTGTTTTTCGGGTGTGGAGTTTGGTGAGTTCTTTATAGATTTTGGATACTAGCCCTTTGTCCGATATGTCATTTGCAAATATCTTTTCCCATTCTGTCGGTTGCCTTTCAGTTTTGTTGATTGTTTCCTTTGCAGTGCAGAATCTTTTTATCTTCATGAGGTCCCAATAGTTCATTTCTGCTTTTAACTCCCTTGCCTTTGGGGATGTGTCAAGCAAGAAATTGCTGCGGCTGAGGTCAGAGAGGTTTTTTCCTGCTTTCTCCTCTAGGGTTTTGATGGTTTCCTGTCTCACATTCAGGTCCTTCATCCATTTTGAGTTTATTTTTGTGAATGGTGTAAGAAAGTGGTCTAGTTTCATTCTTCTGCATGTTGCTGTCCAGTTCTCCCAGCACCATTTGTTAAAGAGACTGTCTTTTTTCCATTGGATAGTCTTTCCTGCTTTGTCAAAGATTAGTTAGCCATACTTTTGTGGGTTCAGTTCTGGAGAAAAGACTGTCTTTTCAATAAACAGTGTTGGGAAAACTGGACAGCAACATGCAAAAGAATGAAACTGGACCACCACTTTCTTACCCAATACACAAAAATAAACTCAAAATGGTTTAAAGGCCTGAATGTAAGACTTGAAACCACAAAAATTCTAGGAAAGAATACAGGCAGTAACTTTTTGACATCATCTGTAGCAACGTCTTTCTAGGTATGTCTCCTGAAGCATGGGAAACAAAAAACTAAAAATGACCTATTGGGGCTTCATCAAGATAAAAGGCTTCTGCACAGTGAACAAAACAATCAACAAAATTAAAAGGCAACCTATAAAATGGAAGAAGATATTTGAAAATGATATATGATAAAGGGTTAGTATCCAAAATATATAAAGAACCTATAAAACTGAACACTTCAAAAATGAAAATCCAATTAAAAAATGGGCAGAAGACATGAATAGACATTTTTCCAAAGAAGACATACAGGTGGCCAACAGATACATGAAAATATGTTCAATATCACTGATCATTAGGAGCATACAAATAAAAACTACAATGACATATCACCTCACACCTGTCAAAATGGCTAAATTAGAACCCTCTTGCATTGTTGGTGGGACTGCAGACTGGTACAGCCACTCTGGAAAATATTATGGAGTTTCCTCAAAAAGTTAAAACTAAAACTACCCTATGATCCAGCAATTGCACTAGTAGGTACTTACCCAAAGAATATAAACATACTAATTCAGAGGGATACATGTACCCCAATGCTTAGAGCAGCATTATCTACAGTAGCCAAATTATGGAAAGAGTCTAAATGTTCATTGACTGATGAATGGTTAAAGAAGTATTTCTATCTTTATCTCTATCTCTATCTATCTATCTATCTATCATCTATCTATTTACCTATCATCTATCTATCTAGAATGGAATATTACTCGACCTAAAAAATGAAATCTTGCCATTTGTAATGACATAGATGGAGCTAGAGAGTATAATGTTAAGCAAAATATGTCAGTTAGAGAAAGACAAATACCATACAATTTCACTCATGTATGAAATTTAAGAAACAAAACAAATGAGCAAAAGGGAGAAAAAGAGAGAGGCAAACCAAGAAACAGAGTCCTAACTATAGAGAACAAACTGATGGTTACCAGTAGGGAGGTGGGTGGGTGGATGGGTAAAATAGGTGATGGGGATTAAGGAGTGTACTTGTGATGAGCACTGGGTGATATTTGGAAGTGTTGAATCACTATATTATACACATACAACTAATACTGCATGTCAACTAACTGGAATTTAAATAAAAACTTTAAAACATATCATATGATTTAAACATTTGATTAAATAGGATCACATATCATTATGATACATAATTACTATGTAACCAAAATGAGTTTAAACTTTTTTAAAGACAAATACAGAAAGTTACATATTTATGAGTAAAACTTAGCTCTTTCAATATTAAGAAGACACAGTTTTTTGAAGTAATTATAGACCTGATGAAGAGAAAACACAGAATCTTTGTTTTTTGGGGCAGATTTTATTAAAGGAAAAAAAAACCCACCTTTGGTTACAATGTCCTATTAGAGCAGGCCAATAATCTAAGAGAGATTTGTTATTTTAACAGAGAGAAAACCAAATTTTAATTTTGCAAAAGTGTACTTTTGATATGAAATCTTATTTACTTAATGAAATTTATCCCAATCACAGACAGGTCTGACCATACATTAAATTCCTTTTTAAAGGTTTCTTTTCAATACCTCCTTTTTTTTTTTACATTAGATTTTGTACTATATTTTACTTCCTTCTAATAAGTAGCCTCACTTTATGTAAAATACTTTCTTTTTTCCCCCTTACAACCAAAAATATTTCATTCCTCATACCTTCTTTTACTGAAATCACATATCCTACTTTTTTGTTATAGGGAGTTTCATTATTATTTTTAGTAGCTTTAACCACATATAGAGTTTTTGAACCCTCAGAAACTTTAAATTCTAGAGAAAACTAAGTAATAAGCAATTGTTAACTGTGTGTTACACCCTCATTCTTTAGTTTGGCAAATCTATCAGTGTATAGTAAAACGTTGGTTTGTCAGCACAGCTCGTCCTGGAAATATGCTTGTAATCCAAAGCACTTGTATATCAAAGTGAATTTCAAGAACCATTGTCTCAGTTGTGATCATGTGACATTTGGTGTCATGTACTACTCATATTGCAACACGTTGCTCGTTTATCAGGTGAAAATTTGTTAGAAATGTTTGTTAATCTTGCAGAAAACGTTATTTTCAATCCAAGGCTTTACTGTATTTCATAATTTCTACATATGTGTTTTTTACACTACAATATTTCAATAAAGCACACTGACCCTGAACTGTCAGCACAGAGCCCGACACTGGGCTCAAAACCATGAACCCCGAGATCATGACCTGAGCTGAAGTCGGACGCTTAACTGACTGAGGCACCCAGGCACGCCTCAATGAATTTAACTTAATGTATCACTTAACAAACTTACTTAACGTTTTAGGTTACCAAAAAGATTTTAGAAACTATTTTCAAGTAGAGGTTTTATTATGTCAAATTATTGGTGGCAAATTTTGTAACAGGGATAACATGAGCTTATTTTAGTAAATTTATGTAGAATAAAACTTTTATATTTAATGTTGATAACTCTAAAGACATGTCAATTTTAATTAATCCAACAGACTTAAATAAGCTTTAATACCAGATCGTGTGAACCTGAAATCCCTTTAGATATGTTTCTTTTAGATTATTTTCTTAGATTATTTTATTTTTGAGAAATTTTATGAGTACTAAATTTATATATAAGCACTTAATTTTCTTTAAGCCAATTAAATAGAACTCTATTACAAAGGTAGAAAATGCCATATATTCACAGTAGACATATACAAACATACAGACAGATGCAGAGAGTTTCTGGTTATTAATTACTGTGGAGAAGATTTCATAGATTTGTATTTTTGCCTGTAAGAAATCTTAAGGAGGATAAAGTCCAGAGTTTGGGCAGGTAAGCCCTTCTAGCAGTTAATATTTGAAAAAGTCTTCTTTCTTTTTTTAAATCCTTAGTCTCAGGAGATTGTAGGCTGTGTTTACATTTCAAAAACATGGTAAGATTTATAACTTTAGGAAACAGAGAAAGAATGCAAGTTTCTTCAAGAAGGATTTGGTTTACAGGGTGCCTGAGTGGCTCAGTCAGTTAAGCATCCGACATCAGCTCAGGTCATGATCTCACGGTTCATGGGTTTGAACCCTATGTTGGGCTCTGTGCTGACAGTTTAGATTCTGTGTCTCCCTCTCTCTCTGCCCCTCCCCTCCTCAAGCTCTGTCTCTCTCTCAGTCTCTCAAAGACAAACATTAAAAAAAAATTGAAAAAAGAGAAGTATTTGGTTTACAAAGGTCAATAATTTACAAGCCATTTGAGATAAACAGAAGTTTTAGGATTGGTAAAGGAGTAGGTGAACTTTGAATTGCCTCTAGATCTGCATTCCTAGTTTAATAAAGATTTGTAAGATAAGGACTGTTACTTTAAATTCCTCAAAGCATTGAGTTGTAGGCTGGATGTTGAAGGATTGACATATCCATCCACCTATGTTGGATTTTTTTTTTAATTTTAGTTTTTCCTCGGATGTTTAAGAAATAGCAGTTTAGGAGAAATCTCTGAGTCTTTCAAATCTGGGAGGAGCTCATAGGAACCCTTCTGCAAAGGTAGATATGGGGGTATCTCCAAGGTCATTAACTGGCAGCTTATTTATGGTCATGCAAAGGCAGTTCAGATGGAGGATAACTAGAATGAATATTCAAATAATGGAGACTCCACTGGTAGGTTATTTAAATGTATTAAAGCCTTGAACAGTACTTTAGTCCACCTGACAAAGATGGTTTTGCTTTACTATCCCATTTTACTTTGCTACTTTAATAGCCCATTTTTCCTTTCTACCAACCCTACTATGTGTGGATTATACAGGAGATGAAAACATCATTCAGTGTCATGTTCTTTTGCCCAGTCTTTCATGTCATGACTTTTGAAATGTGACCCTAAATGATTATTTGGTGGGGGTATCTATACATGGTATTAGGTTCTCTAATCCCTAATAATGGCAGCCTGGTTTGCACGGCAACAGGGAAAAACATGGATTAGGTTGTGATGCAGTGTTTACACAAACCTAGAAATACTTAGAACCCTCACTCAGAGGGAAAGGATCAATATAATCAATTTGCCAATCCCTCATCAACTAGGAACTCCAATGGATAGCCCCAGATCCCATTATCAGTTGCCTTGGGTATTGTTTAGAACACACAAGAAGTGCTGTTGATGGGGTTTTGGATTGGTGGGTGTCCAGAGCTGATGGCCAAGAAAGAATTCTTAAGATGTCTTTGGTGCAAAAAGGTGATTTTATTAAAGCACAGGGACAGGACCCATGGGTGTAAAGAGCTGCATTATAAGTATGAGAGGTGACTGATTATATACTATGGAGTTGGGGCAGTAAAGGCAAAAGGGAGGCCTACAGAAGGACTTTCATATGCTAAAGAGGGCTCATAAGAAACTGGAGGCCTTACTGTTGTCAAGCTAAGGTTGTTTTCCTCTAGTAAGGCATTACATTAAGATGAGGTGGGAGATGGTTCCTAGACAAATGTTATCCTCTGCATTGTCTCAGGTATTTGTCAGTGGGCTACAGGTTATAGAGAAATTTAGTTTTATCTATCATTTCCTTCTTGTATTTGTTCCCTACATCACTATGGAGGGGAAAGTGATGTTGGGAATCCAGGAAACTGAGTTTTTAGGTTTCTGGAGATTAGACTATTGATAAGATTGCCTTTTTCTTGTAATTTACTAAGAATATGTAAACTTGGTGAGGAAGCATAAGGCAAGCTGAGGGCAAAGTACAAGCTAGCACACACCCCCATGCCCCATGTGGGATATGTGTGATATTCCTCAGGCACTCCTAGATGCTCAAGAACAAAGGAAAGGGGAAAACAAATGGCTAACTGATAGAGATCACAGTCATGTAGGACATGAGTCTCCATCAGTTTACAAATATCTTAGTAAATTATAAGCAAAAGGCAATCTTATCATTAGCTTAATCTCTAGAAATCTATAAACTCAGTTTCCTGGAACCCCTAATATCACCCTCCCCTACATAGTGATGTAGGGAACAAAGGCAAGAAGGAAATGGTAGGTAAAATTAAATTCCCTTATAACCTGCAGCCCATTGATAAATACTTGAGGCAGGCAGAGTATAACAGTTCTCCAGGAACTCCCTACTGTCTTAATGTTAGTGCTTTGTTAGAAGGAAAAACAACATTAGCTTGACAATAGCTAGGCCTCCAGTATCCCTTGAGTCTTCTTTAGCATATGAAAATCTCTTTGGAAACTTCCCCTTGACTTTACCTGTCCCAACTCCATAGTATATAACCAGTCACTCTTCACAATCCCACTACAGCTCTTTCTGCCCACAGGTCCTGTCCCTGTGCTTTAATGAAATCACCATTTTGTACCAAAGATGTCTCCAAGAAGTTTTTCTTGGCCATCAGCTCTGAACTCCCCAACGCCCCCCCCCCCCCCATCATTCCAAAACCTCATCAAACTGTTGGAGATTCATGTCCTATATGACTGTGGTTTCTATCAGTTAACCATTCGTTTTCCCCTTTCTTTTGTTCTTTCTCAGCCAGAAATGCCTGAGGAATGTCACACATATCCCACTGGGGAGGAGGGGGTGGTAGTTGCTAGCCGTGCTTTTCCTTCAGCTTGCCTTATACTCCCTCATCACTCTTACTCCATTAAACAAGTCATTGTACTTCAAGGGCAATCCAGCATCCCTGGCAGTATGCCATGCTACTTGGGCACTGTGGTGGCCTCTCTTCCTGTGTACCCAATCTGCTGTATCTACTAAAGATTTAGTAGCTAGGGTTTGTATCTGAGCTAAGATATCAGCTTCCTGATTGCCAGAGGATGTCAGTGTTGCAGGATTTTTTTAACCTCCATACCCAGGGTTCCTTGTCTCTTTGCTTTGAAGAATGACAAGGTGGACACAGAATAAAATGAGCAGTAGGCAAAGTTTATTAGAGTATAAATTAGAAAGTAAAGATAGTATGAAAGCTCTCTTTGCAGAGAGGGGCCATTCGAAAGTGAATGCTTGCGACTGTAGGCAAGTGACTTTGTTTCTTGGGGTTTTGGTTGGCCCCCTTCCTTTCCTCCTTGTTGCTTCTCAGGTTCTTCCTTCAATGGCTAGGTAACTCTAAATGCCTAGTTGTTTCTTCTTCTTCTTCCTCTTCTCCTTCCCCTCCTCCTCCTCCTCCTTTTTTTTTTAATTTACTTATTTAAATTCAAGTTAGTTAACATATGGTGTAGTATTGGTTTCAGGAGTAGAACCCAGTGATTCATCAATCACATATAACACCCAGTGCTCATCCCAACAAGTGCCCTCCCTAATTCCCAACACCCATTTAGCCCATTCCCCCCCACCACTTCCCCTCCAGCAACCCTCAGTTTGTTCTCTGTATTCACAAGTCTTTTATGGTTTGTTTCCCTCTCCATTTTTATCTTATTTTTCCTTCAGTTCCCCTATGTTCATTTGTTATGTTTCTTAAATTACACATATGAGCGAAATCATATATTTGTCTTTCTCTCACTGACTTCACTTTAGCATAATACACTCTAGTTCTATCCATGTTGCTGCAAATGGCAAGATATCATTCTGTTTGACTGCCAAGTAGTATTCATTGTGTATGTGTATATATATGTGTACACACACACACACACACACACACACACACACACACACCACATTTTATTTATCCATTCATCAGTCGATGGACATTTGGGCTTTTTCCATAATTTGGTTATTGTCGATAGTGCTGCTATAGCATTGAGGTACATGTGGCCCTTCAAATCAGCAGTTTTGTATCCTTTGGATAAATACCTAGTAGTGCATTTGCTGGATCATATGATACTTCTATTTTTAATTTTTTGAGGAACCTCCATACTGTTCTTCAGAGTGGCTGGCTGCACCAGTTTGCATTTCTACCAAAAGTGTAAAAGGGATCCCCATTATCCACATCCTTTCTGACAACTGCTGTTTCCTGAGTTGTTTATTTTTAATGTTTATTTAATTTTGAGAGAGACAGAGAGACAGAGTAGAGGAGGGGCAGAGAGAGACGGAGAAACAGAATCTGAAGCAGGATCCAGGCTTTGAGCTGTCAGCACAGAGCCTGATGCAGGGCTCACACTCACAACCCGTGGTATCATGACGTGAGCTGAAGTTGGAGGCTTAACTGGCTGAGCCATCTAGGTGCCCCTCATGATTTGTTCATTTTAGCCATTCTGGCAGGTGTGAGGTGGTTTCTCATTGTGATTTTGATTTGTATTTCCCTGATTATAAGTGATGTTGAGCATCTTTTCATGTGTCTGTTAGCAATCTGGATGTCTTCTTTGGGAAAGTGTCTATTCATGTCTTTAGTCCATTTCTTCACTGGATTATTTGTTTTTTAGGTGTTGAGTTTAATCAGTTCTTTATAGATTTTGGATACTAATCTGATATGTCATTTGCAAATATCTTCTCCCATTCCATTGGTTGCCTTTTAGTTTTGTTGATTGTTTCCTTTACTGTGCAGAAGATTTTATCTTGAGAAGGTCTCAGTAGTTCATTTTGCCTTTTTTTCCTTGACTTTGGATACATGTCAAGTAAGAAGTTGTTGCGGCCAAGGTCAAAGATATTTCTGCCTATTTTCTCCTGTAGGATTTTAGTGGTTTCCTGTCTCACATTTAGGCCTTTCATCCATTTTGCATTTATTCTTGTGTGTGGTGTAAGAAAGTGGTTCAGTTTTATTCTTCTGCATGTCACAGTCCAGTTTTCCAAGTACCATTTGCTGAAGAGACTGTCTTTTTTCCATTGCATACTCTTTCCTGCTTTGTTGAAGATTAGTTGGTCGTACATTCATGGGTCCATCTCTGGGGCTCTATTCTGTTTCATTGATTAATGTGTCTGTTTTTGTGCCAGCACCACACTGTCTTGATGATTATAACTCTGTAATACAGCTTAAAGTCTGGAATTATCATGCCTCTAGCTTTGGTTTTCTTTTTCATTACTTGGGCTGTTTGGGGTCTTTTGTGGTTCCATACACATTGTGGGATTGTTTGTTCTTGCTCTTTGAAGAATGATGGTATTATTTTAATGAGGGTTGCATCGAATGTGTAGATTGCTTTGGGTGACATCAACATTTTAACAATATTTGTTCTTCCAATCCATGAGCATGGATTTTTTCCCCCCATTTCTTTGTGTCTTCTTTAATTTATTTCATAAACTTTCTATAGTTTTCAGAATACAGATCTTTTACCCCTTTGGTTAGGTTTATTGCTAGGAATCTTATGGATTTTGGTGCAATTGTAAATGGGATCAATTCCTTGATTTCTCTTTCTGCTGCTTCATTATTAGTGTATAGAATTGCAGTTGGTTTCTTTACATTGATTTCATATCCTGCAACTGTGCTGAATTCATGGATCAGTTTTAGCAGTTGTTTGTGGAGTCTTTCACATTTTCACTGTAGAGTATCATGTCATCTGAAAAGACTGAAAGTTTGAATTCTTCTTTGCCAATTTGGATGCCTTTTATTTCATTTTGTTTTCTGATTGCTGAGGCTAGAACTTCCAGTACTGTGTTGAACAACAGTGGTGAGAGTGGACAACCCTGTTGTTTTCCTGACCTTAAGGGGAAAGTTCTCAGTGTTTCCTCATTGAGGATGATATTAACTGTGGGCCTTTCATATATGGCTTTTATAATGTTGAGGTATGGGCCTTCTGTCCCTACTTTCTTGAGTTTTTTTTTTAATTAAGAAAGGATGCTGCATTTGTCAAATGCTTTTTCTGCATCTATGAACCGTGGCGTATGGTTCCTTTACTTTCTTTTATTAATGGTGTGTTACATTGATTGATTTGTGAATATTGAACCAGACCTGTAGCCCAGGAATAAATCCCACTTGATCATGGTGAATAATGCTTTTAGTGTATTATTGAATTTTATTTGCTAGTATCTCTTTGAGTATTTTTACATCCAAGTTCATCAGGGATATTGTCTGGTAATTCTCCTTTTTAAGGGGGTC
Source organism: Panthera onca (assembly GCF_046562875.1). Classification (NCBI taxonomy): domain Eukaryota; kingdom Metazoa; phylum Chordata; class Mammalia; order Carnivora; family Felidae; genus Panthera; species Panthera onca. Next base: position 87,862,663 of record NC_138341.1, on the reverse strand, counting down.
TTTGGTTTTGGAATAAAGGTAATGCTGGCTTCATAGAATGAGTGTGGAAGCTTTCCTTCCATTTCTATTTTTTGGAAGAGTTTGAGAAGAATGGGTATTAACTCTTCTTTGAATGTCTGGTAGTCCCCTGCAAAGCCATCTGGCCAAGGACTCTTATCTGTTGGGAAATTTTTGATTATTGATTCAATCTCCTTACTGGTTATGGGTCTGTTCAAATTTTCTATTTCTTCCCGTTTGAGTTTTGGTAGTGTGTGTGTGTCTAGGAATTTGTTCATTTCTTCCAGATTGTCCAGTTTGTTGGCATATAATTTTTCATAGTATTTTATAATCATTACTTGTATTTCTGTAATGTTTGTGATCTCTCCTCTTTCATTCATGATTTTATCTATTTGGGTCCTCTCTCTTTTCTTTTTGAGGAGTCTGGCTAGGGGTTTATCAATTTTGTTTATTCTTAAAAAACAGCTTTTAGTTTCATGGATCCATTCTACTTTTTTTCTTGTTTGTTTCTATATAATTTATTTCTGCTCTAATACTTATTATTTCCCTTGTTCTGCTGGCTTTGGACTTTATTTGCTGATCATTTTCTAGTTCCTTTAGGTGTAACTTAGGTTGTGTATTTGGGACCTTTCTTGCTTCATGAGATGAACTTGAATTGCAATGTACTTTCCTCTTAGAACTGCCTTTGTTGCATAGCAAAGCGTTTATACTCTTGTGTTTTCAATTTCATTTGCTTCCAGTTTTTTAAATTTCTTTTTAAATTTCCTGGTTAACCCATTCATTCTTTAGTAAGATGTTCTTTAACCTTCATGTATTTGAGGGCTTTCCACAATTTTTCTTGTAGTTGATTTTAAGTTTCATGGCATTGTGGTCTGAAAATATGCATGGTATGACCTCGATATTTTTGTAGCTGTTGAGGGCTGATTTGTGACCCAGTATGTGACCTATTCTGGAGAATGTTCTGTGTACACTTGAGAAGAATGTGTATTTTGCTGCTTTAGGATGAAATGTTCTGAATATATCTGTTAAGTCTATCCAGTCCAGTGTGTCATTCAAAGCCATTGTTTCCTTGTTGATTTTCTGCTTAGGTGATCTGTACCTTGTTGTAAGTGGGGTATTAAAGTCCCCTAATATTATCATATTGTTACCAATGAGTTTTTTTATGTTTCTAATTAATTGGTTTATATATTTGAGTGCTCCCAAATTGGCATATTTACAATTGTTAGGTCTTGATGGCTCGACCCCTTAATTATGATATAATGCCTTTCTTAATCTCTTGTTGCACTCTTTGATTTAAAATCTCAATTGTCTGATGTAAGTATGGCCACTCTGGCTTTCTTGTGATGTCTGTTAGCATGATAGATGGTTCTCTGTCTCCTCACTTTCAATATGCAGGTGTCCTTAGGTCTAACATGAATCTTTTGTAGGCAGCTTATAGATGGATCTTGTTTTTTTAGTCCATTCTTATATCTTATGTCTTTTGTTTAGAGCATTTAGTCCATTTACATTCAGAGTGATTATTAAAAGATATGAATTTAGTGCCATTGTGTTACCTATAGAGTTGGTGTTTCTGATGATGTCCTCCAGTCCTGTGTAGTCTTTGATGTTTTGGTCTTTTTTTTTTTTTTTATTCCCCCTTCAGGGAGTCCCCTTTAAAATTTCTTGCAGGACTGGTTTAGTGGTCATGAACTCCTTTAGGTTTTGTTTGTTTGGGAAACTATCTCTCCTTCTATTCTGAATGACAGACTTGCTGGATAAAGGATTCTTGTATGCATATTTTCCCTATTTGTCACATTGAATATTTCCTGCTACTCCCTTCTGGTCTGCCAAGTTTCAGTGGACAGGTCTGCTACTAATCTTATGTCTCTACCCTTGTAGATTGGGACATTTTGTCCCTAGCTCCTTTTAGAATTCTCTCATTATCCTTGTATTTTGCAAGTTTCAGTATAATATATCATGGTGTTGACCTATTTTTGTTGATTTTGAAAGGAATTCTCTGTGCCTCTTGGACTTGGATGCCTGTTTCCTTTCCCAGATTAGGGAAGTTCTCAACTATAACTTGTTCAAATAAACCTTATGCCCCCCCCCCCTTTTTCACTCTTCTTCATCTGGGACTCCTATGGTAGGGATATTAATTCATTTCATGGAATCACTTAGTTTTCTAGGTCTCCCCTTGTGATCTAGTAATTTCCTTCTTTTTTTCAGCTTCATTATTTTCTATAATTTTATTTTCTATTATACCTATTCTCTCCTCTTCTTCAATCCTCACTGTCACTGTATCTAGCTTATTTTGCATCTCACCTATAGCATTTTTAAATTCTTTCTGACTAGTTCTTAGGTCTTTGATCTCTGCAGCAAGGGATTCTCTGGTATCTTCTATGCTTTTTTCAAGCCCATCTAGTAGTCTCATGACTGTTGTTCTAAATTCTTGTTCAGATTTATTGCTTATATCTGTTTTGATCAAGTCCTTGGCTGTGATTTCTTCTTGACCTTTCTTCTGGGGAGAATTCCCCAATCTTGTCATTTTGGCTAAGTTTCTGTCTTTTGTGTGTTATAAAATCTTGCTGTATTTCCTGAACCTGAGAGTATTAAAAAGGGGTCATACACTGTTCAGGGCCTGGCACTACAGGAAGTGTTTCTGGTGTATGTTGTGTACACTCTGCTGTTGGTTTTGGCTGCTCTTTCCCACTGGTCAGACCTCTGCAGAGCTCCTCCTTGCTTGTGGTGGTGGAGTGCTTAGACCTTTAACTAGGTGTACTTTGATTTGTTTGTTGAAGTAACCCTGCGATAAAAGGGGTGGGGGTGGGGGAAGCCTGATACCAAAAAAGAGAAAAGGAAAGGGAACAAAAAAAAAACCAATCAGATAATTAAAAAACTATAAGGCTGATTTCAAAGAAAAAGAAAGGAAAAAATGGAGCAAAAAGCAGAAGAAAAGAAAAAAGAAGGGGAAAGAAAAAGAATAAAAAAGACTGATCCCAAAAGAAGAGAGAGAGAGAGAGAGAGAGAGAGAAAGAGAGAGAGAAGGAAATGAAAAAAAAAATGAAAAAAAAAAAAAACCCAAATAAGGAACTATGATCCTGATTCCAAAAGATAAAAAGGAGGAAGAAAAAAAGAGAGAGCGAGAGAGAGGGTGAGAGAGAGAGAGAGAGAGAGAGAGAGCTGTCTGTTCGTGCCTGGGTGGTGGTGGCTGTGTGTTGGTCTTCTTGAGGGGAGGCTAACTGCTTTGGCTCAGAGTCACTCTTGCCCCAGTCAATAAGCAGTTTCCAGGCACAGTGGGGCAGGGTTTGGTATAAGCGGTCCCACCTCCACTGGGGGATGCTATGCTGCTCTCTGAAGTTCCACCATGTTGGGAGGAAAAATGTTGCCACCCCAATCTCTCATTCTTGGATCAGGGATTTTAACCCCTGATGTTCAGGTAGCCCTCACAGAATAGAAAGGGAGGTTAGTTTACCCTATGCCAAAATTCTCTTGCATTTTTTTCTTCAGTGCGTGGCTGGGGATTTAAAACCCAAAGTCTTAAAGGACCCAGCATGGCATGGATCCACTCTCTTCCTCCAGAGTAGACCTTCTCTATCCTGCTGTTGAAAGGACTTTGGCTGGCACCTGTAGGGTCTTTTGCCTTGGGGAGGCAATAAACCCTCTTCCAAAAGTACTCCAGGAAGGAGACTTTTCTCTCCCGGTGCATCCCAGAGATTGCTACACCATGCTATGCTCTCTAGCCCCCTTCTCCCAAGAAGCGTGCACACAGCTCTGCTCCAGAGAAACTCGCACACTCCAAAACCTGAGTTTGAACTCCAAAAGCTGTTTGCAAAAAAGAACTGGGACCCTCAGCACTTCTTGCTCCCCAGTCTGTGGTTCAGAGAAGTTTTCCTCTTGTGCTAACTCAATGCTGCACTATCTCAACCCCTCTCTCTTTCTCTCTCTTTTGCCTCTCCACAAGAAAGGGTTCTTGTGGCACAAGGGTTCTTGTGGCACAAAAGTGGCACAGCCATTTTTCTCTCCCCCAATTCACATCCATGCACCTCGCACCTGCCAGGCTGTCTCCCTCTAACTGTGGAGATCCTTGTGCCACTCAGAAGACCGATTTCCTGGGTCCAAGTAATATGACTTCAATACAGCTGTGTTTGAGGGATGAGGAAAGACCAGGGTCCCCCTACTTCTCCACCATCTTAACTCTTCTCCAAATGCCTAGTCATTTCTTTTTGATTGGCTCATTTCTATTGTATGAAGGGTGGTCTATGGTCATACTGTTCCTTGTGGATCATATATTTTACGTTCTACTCATTTATAGTCAGGTCTTTTGTTTGTCAAATTCCTGAGGGAAACCTGAGGGGAAGTAGGTGGTGTCTGTCATATTTTCAAGAGGAACTTTATGCCTGAGTGAGTTTGCTTGAGGTCAGACTTTCCCACAAGAAATGTCTTAAAATAGTTTTTTTCCTCACCCAAGGATCTCAGGTCCTAACCTTTCCCTTTCTGCCTATTTTATCCTACCTTTCCCTATCATATCAGTGCCTTATGAGCTGCAAAATGAAAACCAGTGAGGACTGCTTCAGTCTCTTTCAGATGGATCCAAGTGTTTTTCCACATATCCTGACTCCATACAAGCTTATCCATAATCATTCAGTCCTTAAAACAACCTAGCTAATCAGCGCAAAGGGTTAAAGTTTAGGGCTCATGAGTAATCACTAGCCAGACCACTCTGAGCTCAACCCACTGCTGCTCAACTGGCTACTATGTGAGAGGTTCTACCTGGAGAAGTGCTGTGTACACTGCTAGGAGCAGTTGCTCTGTAGAGGTATATCAGGCTTTTGTCCACTTCCAGAAATGGGACCAAAATCCTAGGGGCATTCTCATCTTCATTTTTCTGTGCTATATTGCATACTCCATTCCCTATGCCTTCTATAGTCACAGAAATATATAACTTTAATGGTAGTCCTGCTTGGGACATGCCCAGAACTTTAATCTGCTTTACTACTTTTTGCCTTCTCAAATGCCCCTTGCTGCTCTGATCCCCATTTTCATACATATCCTTTCTTTACCAGGCAGCATAAGAAACAGAGGCACTTTGCAAGTGGGGAATAAATGTCCTCCCAGAACCCAAAATCCCCACAAGGGCTTGTAGCTCTTTCACATTTTTAGGGGTTGGGTAGGCTTGTACCTTATCAATTACAGCTTTGAGGACAACAAGTCTTACTTGTACAGATGACACCCAAAACCTCACTGTAGTGCTTGGGCCTTGAATTTTCTGTGGTTTTATTGCCCATCCTCTCTCTTATAAATGCTCCAGCAAAGCCTGCCTGGTGTTTTGCAGCAGAGGCAAATTGTTACATGTTAACATCATATAATAAATATAATGGGTCCATTTTACTGTTTGTGAGGAGGGTAAACAGGGACAAGTCCCCAGATACCATTCCATTACATATCATAGGACTATGCAGGTAGACTCAGGGGGAGCACTTGAAAGTTTCATCATGTCCCTTCCACACGAAGGTAAATTGATCTTAGTTGTCTGTACTTGTCAAAGTCTTTTCCATGAATCTCCTTGAAATGAAGACTTTTGCAGGAACATGTTTTTGGCAAAGCATCAGAGTAAAACAATAACATTTCAAATGACAAAAGATATATATGTCATATGATATGTCATATATGTCATATATATGTGACATATATGTCACATCTCTTTACAATGGCCATGGTTAAAGATCTGATGAGAGTTTATTATAATGCAATTGACAAGGGGATACCATTATAACAGAACATATAAGATTTTAGGAATTTCAGGGGTGCCTGGGTGACTCAGCCAGTTAAGTGTCCGACTTTGGCTCAAGTCATGATCTCATGGTTCAAGAGTTCTGGCCTCATGTCAGGCTTTGTGCTGATAGCTCAGAGCCTGGACCTACTTCAGATTCTGTTTCCCTCTCTCTCTGTCCCTCCCCTGCTTGCGCTCTGTCTCTTTCTCTTTCTGAAAAATAAATAAACATTAAAAAAAGATTTTAGGAATTTCATACAAATATATCCTAAAAGAAGTTTAGAATCACTTTTTATTTGACAATGCTTTCCATGAAATTTAACATATATAAAAAGTTACATTGTTGTAAAAAACTTAGCTCTTTAATAGAGGGGGCCCAATTTTCTCATGTAATCAAAAACATGATAAAGACAAAACACAGAATCTTTCTCTAGGCAAATTACATGAAAAGTAAGGAAAAACATTTGTTTACAATTTCTTATTAAGAGCAGACCAATAATGTAGGAAAACATTGCTCTTTTAACAGAGAGAAAACCATATTCTAATTTCACATCAGTGTACTTTTGATTTTAAAATTCTTTTTTTTTCCTTTTTAACTTACATGAATCCATTCCAGTTGTAGCTTGATCACACATAAAATTCCTTTTTCAATATGTCTCTTCCACAAAACTTTTGCAACTTTCTATATACATTCAGCTTTCATTTCAAAACCCTAGTAATGAATCTGGTACCCACTCCTATGGCTAAAGATTTCACTGATATCTATGATCTTTGGAGGCTGTGATGTGAATTCTGGGCATGGGAACTCCTGCAGAAGTCTGTATTTTATTTTATTTTTTAAAATATTTTATTTTTTTAAAGTAATCTTTATAACCAACGTGGGGCTCAAACTCACAGCTCTCAGATAAAGAATCAAATGCTTTCTTGACTCAGCCACCCATGCACCCCTACAGCAGTGAAATAAGTCACTGAGAGAAAGACAGATATCATATGTTTTCCTCATATGTGGAACTTGAGAAACTTAACGGAAGACCATGGGGGAAGAAAAGGGGAAAAATAGTTTCAAACAGAGAGGGAGGCAAACCATAAGAGACTCTTAAATACAGAGAACCAACTGAGGGTTGATGGAGGGGTGGGGGAGAGGGGAAAATGGGTGATGGGCATTGAGGAGGTCATTTGTTGGGATGAGCACTGGGTGTTGTATGTAAGCGATGAATCACAGGAATCTACCCCCAAAACCAAGAGCACACTGTATATGCTGTATGTTAGCTAGCTTGACAATAAATTATATTAAAAAAAAAAAAAAAAAAGCTCTCCTCCTACCTTTTTTTTCCTGTCTCTGTGGGCAATGTTTTGGTTATCTCTTGGGGTGTTTACATTTCAAAGACATGATAAGAACAGAGAAAGAATGCAAAGTTTTTTCTTAGGAGTTTGGGGGTAATTGTTATTTAAAATTTTCCTATGTATTAGGGGTCAGAAGTCATGGAGCATTTTGTCTGTTTTCTCTCCAGTTACCTCTTCATTCTCATCATCTTCCCACAGATTTCACCTCTTAGAGTCCTAATCAGGCTTTGTCATAAGTGTCTGGATCTTAATCAGAGACATTTTTTGTCATTCTAGTTTTGCAAAATGGCATGAAGGTCTCCAGTTTATTACCCTGCTCTCCCACCTTGTCTGCCAACCCAAAGCTAGCATGGTAGTAGACATTCCCACATCCTTGTCTAATCTCAGCTTTTCTTCTAACTTTCTAATTTGAGCTCTAGTTGGGCATCAGTGGCCAGCCAAACCGCTCACGTTAGAGGGCCCACTGCAGCAGCCACTTATTTCCCTCCTTTGCTATAGTGTGCTGTGCACAGTTTTTCAAATGTGCGCATCACAGCAGTCAGCAGTTTTGGAGTATCCCTGTATTTACTTGGAGCTCCACAAGCATCTGACATACAGTACACTCTTCCCTACAGATAGGTCAAGAGGTTGATGACCAACGAGGGATTTCCCCCATGAATGTCCCTTTCCCAAGGTTAGGGAACTTACCTAAGAGAATATGTAGGCTACCCCTCCCCACATAAAGGTTTGCTGGCCAACTTGGAATTTCCCCACAGATGCCTCATTTCCAAGGCCCATGTCTTATCTCCTGCCTGGCTCACAAATTGTTGGTTCACAGACCTCTTGAAGCATCCTGGGTATAATCTGAGACTGGCCCCTGTACTCAGAGGGCAGGGAGAGACTAAAGCAGGCGACTCCAGCTTGGGAGGTGGAGGTTTTAACAAGCAAAGGGGACTTGCATACTAGGCTTGTCATGGGCAACTGCAAGATGAATGGATCCCAGCACCCCCCTGCCAAATCTTAAAAGTTTATAAACAGGACTTAACAGTGTTCAGTCACATAAACTGTGCAGGTGTTCTCAGGACCATATCACTATCTCAAGGCTATGTCTTTGGAGCAGCCTCTGGAAGTGGGGAAGGCAAACAGAACCCACATTCCAAAGACAGGGGAGAGCATGCTGAGCTTCCAATTGCCCAGGTCCAGCTCACAGGTCAACCAGTGTTCATGTGTTTTTGATGCCCTTCCCAACAGAATCCCATTCTATTATCTGTTATTTATTTATTTATTTATTTATTTATTTATTTATTTATTTATTATTTTTCTCTTAGCTTTGTATGCACGTTAATAGAAACCAGGTAGTCACTGAGAAATGGCGACTACACCCTGGATCTGGGGAAAGGGACTCCAAGGAACTCGGGAACTAAGGACTGAATTAAGTGCTAAGGACTAAGAACTCTGTTAGAGCCTCTGTCAGTCCAGATTGATCTGTTAACCCTGGATGGGAAAGCCAATTAGATATGGAGCTCAAATGGAAAAATCCCACACTGAGAGAGACTTACAACAGCCCTTAGAAATGTTGAGAAAGTGAACTCAGAGAGACTCAAGGGATGCCATGCTTGTGTCTCTCATTGTTCTTGGATTCTGTCAGAAGTTTTCTTTGAATTCTGGTGCTGCCACTAAATCTGTTAAGAGAAAATGCAACCAAGAAAATTTGAAGATCTAATTGGCTTTATTTTTATGTTTCATGAATTGGGCATCATCCCATCTAGCAAGTAGGGGCTCCACTGAGCCACAGGTTTTTAAAGGCAGAGAGAGAGGGCATTAAAAAAGGATTTTATTAGCAAAGACTTCATAGCAAGACCCTTCTAAGTTGGAAGGATCTCCCAGGGGATTGCCTCCAGGAAATTCCACTTTGGCTAATTAATGGTTACATTCCTGAGAGGGTTGCAACTACAGTTAGGTTAGGTATTAAATCTTGGTTTAGTGACATGGGACCTTAAGTGATTTCACTGGAGATTTTTTTTTTCAGCACACTCTAAAGCTACTAGTTGGAAACCTCTGCTCTAAGTGGAAGCTAGGTGGAATTATATCTTCAAGACCAAAGCCTAATAAGGAGTCTTTCTAGACTTCTCTCTGAAGCTGACTTTAGCCTAGTTCCCATAGTCATGATGTTACTTCACTTAGCAATAAGTACTGGTTTGTTTTTTCTGGGTCTAACTCTGCACTAGAGCTTGGTTGGCCTCCTTAAGAGTCTAGAAGTCTAGAAATTTCTAACCGGTATCCTCCTTAGTTCCTGTGGTAAACATGATTTATAGAAATTGTGAAAATGTACTTTAGGAAACAGACCCCAAAATGTGCATTCCAAAGCATTAAGAAGACATATTAATTTCTCTCTGTGGAGAGAGCAGGATATTGCCTTATACATCCCCTTCCTAGCATTTTAAAATAGATTACATGTGACAGTGTCTGTGGAAATTTCCAAGTCTCTATGGAAGAAGTCATTAGTAACACAGGACTCTGTTTCAAAAAATTTATATATGAAATTATAATTATTTATGCTACTTAATTTTAAAGCTAAGTGATAAGACAGAAAGCAAAAACTAAGAACGAGAGTTATAATTTATTGATTTTATGTCTCTCCATGAAAGCACCTGAAGGGCAGGGACTGTGTCTAATTTTTCCTTGATGTTCTGGCATCTACAGCATTAAATGGGTAGATTGCTTTGGATAGTATAGACATTTTAACAACATTTGTTTTCCCAATCCAGGAGTATGGAATGCCTTTCCATTTATTTGTATCATCTTCAATTTCTTTCATCAGTTTTCATCTAAAAACTTTATAGTTTTCAGAATACAGATCTTTTACCTCTTTGGTTAGGTGTATTCCTTGGTATCTTATGATTTTTGGTGCAATTGTAAATGAGATTAATTCCTTAATTTTTCTTTCTACTCTTTCATCATTGGTATATAGAAATGCTACAGGTTACTACCTGTCGATTTTGTATCCTATGACCTTACTGATTCATTTATCAGTTCTAGCATATTTTAGTTGGAGTCTTTCAGGTTTTCTATATAGAGTATCATGTCTACAAATAGTGAAAGTTTTACTTCTTCCTTCCTGATTTGGATGGCTTTATATCTTTTGGTAGTCTGCTGTGGCTAGGACTCCCAGTACTATGTTGAATAAAAGTGGTGAGAGCATACATCATTGTCTTGTTCCCGACCTTAGGGGAAAAGCTCAGTTTTTCCCCATGGAGGATGACATTCGCTGTGGGTTTTTCATATATGGTCTTTATTATGTTGAGGTATGTTCTCTAAACCTACCTTGTTGAGTGTTTTTTATCATGAATAAATGTTGTACTGTGTCAAATGCTTTTTCTGCCTTTATTGAAAGGATCATATAGCTTTTATCCTTTTTTTTTATTGATATAATGTATCACGTTGCTTGACTTGTGAATATTGAACCACACGTGCAACCCAGGAATAAATCTCTGACCGTAGTGAATTATTTTTTTAATGTATTGTTGAATTCGGTTTGCTAGTATTTTATTGAGAATTTTTTTAATTTTTTTAATTTTTTTTTATTTTTTAATATATGAAATTTACTGTCAAATTGGTTTCCATACAACACCCAGTACTCATCCCAAAAGGTGCCCTCCTCAATACCCATCACCCACCCTGCCCTCCCTCCCACCCCCCATCAACCCTCAGTTTGTTCTCAGTTTTTAACAGTCTCTTATGCTTTGGCTCTCTCCCACTCTAACCTCTTTTTTTTTTTTTTCCTTCCCCTCCCCCATGGGTTTCTGTTACGTTTCTCAGGATCCACATAAGAGTGAAACCATATGGTATCTGTCTTTCTCTGTATGGCTTATTTCACTTAGCATCACACTCTCCAGTTCCATCCACGTTGCTACGAAAGGCCATATTTCATTTTTTCTCATTGCCACGTAGTATTCCATTGTGTATATAAACCACTATTTCTTTATCCATTCATCAGTTGATGGACATTTAGGCTCTTTCCATAATTTGGCTATTGTTGAGAGTGCTGCTATAAACATTGGGGTACAAGTGCCCCTATGCATCAGTACTCCTGTATCCCTTGGATAAATTCCTAGCAGTGCTATTGCTGGGTCATAGGGTAAGTCTATTTTTAATTTTCTGAGGAACCTCCACACTGCTTTCCAGAGCGGCTGCACCAATTTGCATTCCCACCAACAGTGCAAGAGGGTTCCTGTTTCTCCACATCCTCTCCAGCATCTATAGTCTCCTGATTTCTTCATTTTGGCCACTCTGACTGGCGTGAGGTGATATCTGAGTGTGGTTTTGATTTGTATTTCCCTGATAAGGCGCGACGTTGAACATCTTTTCATGTGCCTGTTGGCCATCCGGATGTCTTCTTTAGAGAAGTGTCTATTCATGTTTTCTGCCCATTTCTTCACTGGGTTATTTGTTTTTCGGGTGTGGAGTTTGGTGAGCTCTTTATAGATTTCGGATACTAGCCCTTTGTCCGATATGTCATTTGCAAATATCTTTTCCCATTCTGTTGGTTGCCTTTTAGTTTTGTTGGTTGTTTCCTTTGCTGTGCAGAAGCTTTTTATCTTCGTAAGGTCCCAGTAATTCACTTTTGCTTTTAATTCCCTTGCCTTTGGGGATGTGCCGTGTAAGAGATTGCTACGGCTGAGGTCAGAGAGGTCTTTTCCTGCTTTCTCCTCTAAGGTTTTGACGGTTTCCTGTCTCACATTCAGGTCCTTTATCCATTTTGAGTTTATTTTTGTGAATGGTGTGAGAAAGTGCCCTAGTTTCAACCTTCTGCATGTTGCTGTCCAGTTCTCCCAGCACCATTTGTTAAAGAGACTGTCTTTTTTCCATTGGATGTTCTTTCCTGCTTTGTCAAAGATGAGTTGGCCATACGTTTGTGGGTCTAGTTCTGGGGTTTCTATTCTATTCCATTGGTCTATGTGTCTGTTTTTATGCCAATACCATGCTGTCTTGAGGATGACAGCTTTGTAGTAGAGGCTAAAGTCTGGGATTGTGATGCCTCCTGCTTTGGTCTTCTTCTTCAAAATTACTTTGGCTATTCGGGGCCTTTTGTGGTTCCATATGAATTTTAGGATTGCTTGTTCTAGTTTTGAGAAGAATGCTGGTGCAATTTTGATTGGGATTGCATTGAATGTGTAGATAGCTTTGGGTAGTATTGACATTTTGACAATATTTATTCTTCCAATCCATGAGCAGGGAATGTCTTTCCATTTCTTTATATCTTCTTCAATTACCTGCATAAGCTTTCTATAGTTTTCAGCATACAGATCTTTTACATCTTTGGTTAGATTTATTCCTAGGTATTTTATGCTTCTTGGTGCAATTGTGAATGGGATCAATTTCTTTATTTGGCTTTCTGTTGCTTCATTGTTAGTGTATTAGAATGCGACTGATTTCTGTACATTGATTTTGTATCCTGCAACTTTGCTGAATTCATGTATCAGTTCTAGCAGACTTTTGGTGGAGTCTATCGGATTTTCCATGTATAATATCATGTCCTCTGCAAAAAGCGAAAGCTTGACTTCATCTTTGCCAATTTTGATGCCTTTGATTTCCTTTTGTTGTCTGATTGCTGATGCTAGAACTTCCAGCACTATGTTAAACAACAGCGGTGAGAGTGGGCATCCCTGTCGTGTTCCTGATCTCAGGAAAAAAGCTCTCAGTTTTTCCCCGTTGAGGATGATGTTAGCTGTGCGCTTTTCATAAATGGCTTTTATGATCTTTAAGTATGTTCCTTCTATCCCGACTTTCTCAAGGGTTTTTATTAAGAAAGGGTGCTGGATTTTGTCAAAGGCCTTTTCTGCATTGATTGACAGGATCATATGGTTCTTCTCTTTTTTTTTTGTTAATGTGATGTATCACGTTGATCGATTTGCGAATGTTGAACCAGCCCTGCATCCCAGGAATGAATCCCACTTGATCATGGTGAATAATTCTTTTTATATGCTGTTGAATTCGATTTGCTAGTATCTTATTGAGAATTTTTGCATCCATATTCATCAGAGAGATTGGCCTGTAGTTCTCTTTTTTTACTGGGTCTCTGTCTGGTTTAGGAATCAAAGTAATACTGGCTTCATAGAATGAGTCTGGAAGTTTTCCTTCCCTTTCTATTTCTTGGAATAGCTTGAGAAGGATAGGTATTATCTCTGCTTTAAACGTCTGGTAGAACTCCCCTGGGAAGCCATCTGGTCCTGGACTCTTATTTGTTGGGAGATTTTTGATAACTGATTCAATTTCTTCGCTGGTTATGGGTCTGTTCAAGCTTTCTATTTCCTCCTGATTGAGTTTTGGAAGAGTGTGGGTGTTTAGGAATTTGTCCATTTCTTCCAGGTTGTCCAATTTGTTGGCATATAATTTTTCATAGTATTCCCTGATAATTGCTTGTATCTCTGAGGGATTGGTTGTAATAATTCCATTTTCATTCATGATTTTATCTATTTGGGTCATCTCCCTTTTCTTTTTGAGAAGCCTGGCTACAGGTTTGTCAATTTTGTTTATTTTTTCAAAAAACCAACTCTTGGTTTCGTTGATCTGCTCTACAGTTTTTTTAGATTCTATATTGTTTATTTCTGCTCTGATCTATATTATTTCTCTTCTTCTGCTGGGTTTAGACTACCTCTGCTGTTCTGCTTCTATTTCCTTTAGGTGTGCTGTTAGATTTTGTATTTGGGATTTTTCTTGTTTCTTGAGATAGGCCTGGATTGCAATGTATTTTCCTCTCAGGACTGCCTTCGCTGCGTCCCAAAGCGTTTGGATTGTTGTATTTTCATTTTTGTTTGTTTCCATATATTTTCTAATTTCTTCTCTAATTGCCTGGTCGACCCACTCATTCGTCAGTAGGGTGTTCTTTAACCTCCATGCTTTTGGAGGTTTTCCAGACTTTTTCCTGTGGTTGATTTCAAGCTTCATAGCATTGTGGTCTGAAAGTATGCATGGTATAATTTCAATTCTTGTAAACTTATGAAGGGCTGTTTTGTGACCCAGTATATGATCTATCTTGGAGAATGTTCCATGTGCACTCGAGAAGAAAGTATATTCTGTTGCTTTGGGATGCAGAGTTCTAAATATATCTGTCAAGTCCGTCTGATCCAATGTATCATTCAGGGCCCTTGTTTCTTTATTGACTGTGTGTCTAGATGATCTATCCATTTCTGTAAGTGGGGTGTTAAAGTCCCCTGCAATGACCACATTCTTATCAATAAGGTTGCTTATATTTATGAGTAATTGTTTTTTATATCTGGGGGCTCCGGTATTCGGCACATAGACACTTATAATTGTTAGCTCTTCCTGATGGATAGACCCTGTAATTATTATATAATGCCCTTCTTCATCTCTTGTTACAGCCTTTAATTTAAAGTCTAGTTTGTCTGATATAAGTATGGCTACTCCAGCTTTCTTTTGGCTTCCAGTAGCCTGATAAATAGTTCTCCATCCCCTCACTCTCAATCTAAAGGTGTCCTCAGATCTAAAATGAGTCTCTTGTAGACAGCAAATAGATGGGTCTTGTTTTTTTATTCATTCTGATAGCCCATGTCTTTTGGTTGGCGCATTTAATCCATTTACATTCAGTGTTATTATAGAAAGATACAGGTTTAGAGTCATTGTGATGTCTGTATGTTTTATGCTTGTAGGGATGTCTCTGGTACTTTGTCTCACAGGATCCCCCTTAGGATCTCTTGTAGGGCTGGTTTAATGGTGACAAATTCCTTCAGTTTTTGTTTGTTTGGGAAGACCTTTATCTCTCCTTCTATTCTAAATGACAGACTTGCTGGATAAAGGATTCTCGGCTGCATATTTTTTCTGTTTAGCACACTGAAGATATCGTGCCAAGGCTTTCTGGCCTGCCAAGTTTCAAAGGAGAGATCAGTCACGAGTCTTATAGGTCTCCCTTTATATGTGAGGGCACGTTTATCCCTAGCTGCTTTCAGAATTTTCTCTTTATCCTTGTATTTTGCCAGTTTCACTACGATATGTCGTGCAGAAGATCGATTCAAGTTACGTCTGAAGGGAGTTCTCTGTGCCTCTTGGATTTCAATGCCTTTTTCCTTCCCCAGTTCAGGGAAGTTCTCAGCTATAATTTCTTCAAGTACCCCTTCAGCACCTTTCCCTCTCTCTTCCTCCTCTGGGATACCAATTATGCGTATATTATTTTTTTTTAGTGTATCACTTAGTTCTCTAATTTTCCCCTCATACTCCTGGATTTTTTTATCTCTCTTTCTCTCAGCTTCCTCTTTTTCCATAACTTTATCTTCTAGTTCACCTATTCTCTCCTCTGCCTCTTCAATCCGAGCCGTCGTCGTTTCCATTTTGTTTTGCATTTCATTTAAAGCGCTTTTCAGCTCCTCGTGACTGTTCCTTAGTCCCTTGATCTCTGTGGCAAGAGATTCTCTGCTGTCCTGTATACTGTTTTCAAGCCCAGCGATTATTTTTATGACTATTATTCTAAATTCACTTTCTGTTATATTATTTAAATCCTTTTTGATCAGTTCATTAGCTGTTGTTATTTCCTGGAGATTCTTCTGAGGGGAATTCTTCCGTTTGGTCATTTTGGATAGTCCCTGGAGTGGTGAGGACCTGCAGGGCACTTCCCCTGTGCTGTGGTGTATAACTGGAGTTGGTGGGCGGGGCCACAGTCAGACCTGATGTCTGCCCCCAGCCCACCGCTGGGGCCACAGTCAGACTGGTGTGTGCCTTCTCTTCCCCTCTCCTAGGGGCGGGATTCACTGTGGGGTGGCGTGGCCTGTCTGGGCTACTTGCACATGCCAGGCTTGTGGTGCTGGGGATCTGGTGTATTAGCTGGGGTGGGTAGGCAAGGTGCACGGGGGCAGGAGGGGCAGGCTTAGCTCGCTTCTCCTTAGGTGATCCACTTCAGGAGGGGCCCTGTGGCAGCGGGAGGGAGTCAGATCTGCTGCCGGAGGTTTGGTTCTGCAGAAGCACAGAGTTGGGTGTTTGCGCGCTGAGCGAGCAAGTTCCCTGGCAGGAACTGTTTCTCTTTGGGATTTTGGCTGGGGGATGGGCGAGGGAGATGGCGCTGGCGAGCGTCTTTGTTCCCCGCCAAGCTGAGCTCTGCCTTCCGGGGGCTCAGCAGCTCTCCCTCCCTTTGTCCTCCAGCCTTCCCGCTTTCTGAGCAGAGCTGTTAACTTCTGACCTCCCAGACGCTAAGTCGCGCTTGCTGTCGGAACACAGTCCGTCCGGCCCCTCCGCTTTTGCCAGCCAGACTCGGGGGCTCTGCTTGGCCGGCGAGCGGCCCCTCCGCCCCGGCTCCCTCCCACCAGTCCGTGGAGCGCGCACCGCCTCGCAGCCCTTCCTACCCTCTTCCATGGGCCTCTCGTCTGCGCTTGGCTCTGGAGACTCCGTTCTGCTAGTCCTCTGGCGGTTTTCTGGGTTCTTTAGGCAGGTGTAGGTGGAATCTAAGTGATCAGCAGGACGCGCGGTGAGCCCAGTGTCCTCCTACACCGCCATCTTCCCTCCCGGTGAGAATTTTTGCATCTATGCTCATCAGGGGTGTTGACCTATAGTTCTCTTTAAAAAAAAATTTTTTTTAAAGTTTATTTATTTTTGACAGAGAGAGAGAGACAGAGTGTGAGTGGGGGATGGGCAGAGAGAGCAAGTGAGGGAGACGCAGAATCCAAAGTAGGCTCCAGGCTCTGAGCTGTCAGCACAGAGTCCGATGTGGGGCTACGAGATCATGACCAGAGCTGAAGTCAGATGCTTACCCGACTGAGCCACCCAGGTGCTCCAGACTTATAGTTCTCTTTTTTAGTGGTATGTTTAACTGTTTTTGGTGTCAAAATAATGCTGGCCTCATAGAATGAATTTGGAAGTTTTCTTTCCTTTTCTATTTTTTTTGGAGTTGTTTGAGAAGAATAAGTATCAATTCTTCTTTAAATGTTTGGTAGAATTCACCTGTAAAGCCATCTGGCCCTGGAGTTTTGTTTGTTGGGGAGTTTTTTGATTACTGACTCAATTTCTTTGCTGGTTATTGATATGTTCAAATTTTATATTTCTTCCTGTTTCAGTTTTGGTAGTTTGTATGTTTCTAGGAATTTGTCTATTTCTTCCATGTGGTCTAATTTGTTGGTGTATAGTTTTTCATAATATTCTCTTATGATTATTTGTATTTCTATGGTGTTGTTTGTTATTCTCCTCTCTCATTTGTGATTTTATTCATTTTAGTCTTTTCTATTTTTTCTTGACAAGTCTGGCTAGAGGTTTATCAATTTTCTCGATTTTTTTTTAAAAGAACTAGCTCCTGTTTTCATTGACCTATTGATTTTTTTTTAGTTTATATATCATTTATTTCTGCTCTAATCTTTATTATTTCCAGCTGTTTTTAGGTTTTGTTTATTTTTATTTTTCTAGCTCCTTTAGATGTAAGGTTAGGTTGTTTGAGATTTTTCTTGCATCTTGAAGTGGACCTGTATTGCTATAAACTTCTCTCTCAGAATTGTTTTGACTGGATCACAAAGGTTTTGGACCACTGTGTTTTTTTCTCTCATTTGTTTCCATGTACTTTTTAATTTCTTCTTTGATTTCCTGGTTGACCCATTCATTGTTTAGTAGCATGTTATTTAACCTCCTTATATTCATGGTCTTTACAGATTTTTCTTGTGGTTGTATTCTAGTAAGACTTCTGGTAAGAAAATATGCATGGCATGATTTTGATATTCATGGATTTGTTGAAGTTTGTTTTCTGGGCTAATATGCGATCTATTCTGGAGAATATTTCATGTGCACTTGAAAAGAATGTGTATTCTGCTATTTTAGGATAGAATGCTCTGAATAAATCTGTTAAATCCATCTGTTCCAGTGTATCATTCAAAGCCTTTATTTCTTTGTTTATTTTTTGTTTAGACGATCTGCCCATTGATGTAAGCAGGGTGTGAAAGTCCCCTACTATTATTGTATTTTTATTAACTAGTTCCTTTTTGTTTGTTATTAACTTTTTAATGTATTTGAGTGCTTCTATGTTGGGTAAATAAATATTTACAATTGTTACATCTTTTTGTTGGATTGTCTCCTTTATTACTACATAGTGTTCTTTATCTCTTGTTACAGGCTTTGTTTTAAAGTCTATTTTGTGTGATATGAGCATTGCTACTCCTGCTGTCTTTTGACATCCATTTGCGTGATAAATGTTTCTCTATCCTCTCAATTTCAATCTGCAGGTGTCTTTAGGTCTAAAATGAGTCTATTGTAGGCAGCATACAGATGGGTCTTATTTTTTTAATCCATTATGTCACCCTATATCTTTTGATTTGAGTGTTTATTCCATTTACATTAAGAGTAATTATTAATAGATATGTATTTATTGCCATTTTATTCCTTGGTTTTTGGTTGTTTTTGAAGATTTTATCTCATTCTTTCTTGTCTTTCTCTCATGTTTTGCTGATTTTCTTTACTAATATATTTAAATTTCTTTCTCTTTATTCTTTGCATATTCATTAGTGATTTTTAATATGTGGTTACCATTAGGTTTGTATATAACCTCTTCTGCATATAGCAGTCTACATTAAGTTGATGGTCATTTAAGTATGAACCCATTCTTCTCTCCTCCCCACATTTTAGGTATATGTTATTATATTTTTTTTATCCTTTTTTTGAGAGTTCTTTGACTGATATTTTACAGAAATATTCATTTTTATTACTTTTGTGTTTCATACCTCTATACTGTCATGTTTGGTCTCTCCTTCCAGTCAAAGTGTCCCTTTTAGTATTCCTTGCAGAGCTGGTTTAGTGGTCATGAACTCCTTTAGTTTTTGTTTGTCTGGGAAACTCTTGATCTCTTTTTGTATTCTGAATTATAGCCTTGCTTGATAGAGTATTCTTGCCTGCAGATTTTTCCCATTAACACAGTGAATGTAAGATGCCACTCCCTTCTGGCTTGCAAAGTTTCTGTTGAAAAATCTCCAGTTAGCCTTATGGGTTTTCCCTTATAATTTATAGACTTCTTCTGTCTTGCTGTTTTTAGAATTTTTATCATTATATTTTGGAAATTTAATTACCAAGTGTCTTGGTGTGGGTCTGCTTTTGTTAATTTTATTGGGGGTTCTCTGTGCCTCCTGGATCTGGACATCAGTTTTCTTTCCCAGATTAGGGAAATTTTCAGCTATTATTTCTTCAAATCAATGTTCTTCTCCCTTTTCTCACTCCTTTTCTGGGACTTGTATATTATGAATGTTATTTTGTTTGATGGGGTCACTGGGTTGCCTAAGTCCATTCTCATTCTGTGTAATTCTTTTTTCTCTCTTTTTTTCATCTTGATTACTTTCCATTACTTTGTCCTCTAGGTCACTAATTTGTTCCTGTGTTTCTTCCATCCTGCTGTTCATTCCATCAAACATATTCCTCATTTCATTTATTGAGTCCTTTATCTGTGCTATGTTATTCCTTATCTCACTCATGTCTCACTCATGTCTTCCACACTTTTCTAAAGTCCAGTGAGTATCCTTATGAATATTGCTTTAAATTATCTATGAGACATGTTACTTATGTCTGTTCTGATTAGATCTCTGGCTATGGTCTTGTCCTATTCTTTCATTTGGGATAAATTTCTCTGTCTTCTCATTTTTTTGGTCTCTATGTGTTCTAAATAAGATTATATTGTATAGAACTTATGAAAGAAATGGTTTTTGTTTGTTTTTTAAAAAAATTTAATGTTTATTTATTTTTGAGAGAGAGCGAGAGAACGAGAGAGAGAGAGAGAGAGAGAGAGAGAGAGAAACAGAACGTGAGTGGGGGAGGGGCAGAGAGAGGGAGACAGAATCTGAAGCAGGCTTCAGGCTCCTAGCTGTCAGCACACAGCTCAAGACAGAGCTTGAAGTAATGAACTGCAAGATCATGACCTGAGCTGAAATCAGGTGCTGCCTGACTGAGCCACCAAGGCTCCCTGAAAGAAATGGCTTTTGTTAAAGTTTATTTATTTATTTTGAGAGAGAGAGAGAGAGAGAGAGAGAGAGAGAAAGAAAGTTCATAAGAGCAGGGGAGGGGCAGAGAGAGAGAGGGAGAGAGAGAATCCCAAGCAGGCTCCATACTGTCAGCACAGAGCCTGATGTGGGGCTTGATCCCACGAACTGTGAGATCACGACCTGAGCTTAAATCAAGAGTTGGATGCTCAACCAACTGAGCCACCCAGGTGCCCCTAAAATGAATGTTTTAATTAAAAGAAAATATAATAGAAGATGGAAAGAGGATGTATATAAGAAACAGGAATGATTAAATGTGTAGCATGTTGGCATGTTGAAATTCACCTAAACGCTAAAAATCTACAGATAGAGAGTTAAGAAAAAACTTTGATATTGATACTAGATAGTTGAAGTCACATTGGAGTTAATCCAAAAAGAAAGATCAGAGGTGCTCTTGGGGGACTTACTTTGTTAAGCATTCCACTCTTGGTTTCAGTTCAGGTCATGATCATGGTTCATGGGATCAAACCCCTCATCAGCCTCTGTGCTCACAGTTCAGAGCCTGCTCGTGATTCTCTCTCCTTCTCTCTCTCTCTCTCTCCCACTCACACCCTTGCTCTCTCTCTGAAATAAATAAATAAATACATACATACATACATACATAAATAAATGTTTAAAGAGTAAACACAAAAAACAAATCAGAAATTCAAGACTAAAAATGTCAGTAGCATTATGCTTTGATTCCTTTCTCTTTTGCATATCTACTATAGGTTTTTACTTTTTCATCACCATGAGGCTTATATAAGACATCTTATAGATAGAATAGTCTATTTTAAGCTGATAACAACTTTTACATATAAGACTACCCTTTTACCCCTCCTCATTTTTAGTTTTTGATGTTACAATTTATATTTTTACATTGCATACATTAACAACTTATTGTAGCTATAGTTAATTTAAAATATTTCTTTTTATAACCTTTATGCTAGATTTAAAACTCATTTATATTCCACTATTATAGTTTTAGAATATTCTGAATTTGACTATATACTAAGCTTTATCAATAAATTTTTTTGCTTTCATATGTTTACATGTTACTAATTAATGTCTTCCGGTTTCAGCTTAAAGAACTTCCTTTAGCATTTCTTGTACAGCAGGTCTCTTGGTGATTGATTCCTTCAGCTCCTATTCATTTTCAAAAGTCTGTTCTCTCATTCTGAAAGACAGGTTTACCAAAAAAGTATTCTTGATTGACAGTTTGTTTTTTCCTTTTCTTTGTTTTTTCTTTTAGAACTTTGAGCATATCACCTCACTCTCTCCTTGCCTGCAAGGTGTGTGCTGAAAACTCTAGTGATAGCCTGTGGGTTTTTTTTTTTTTTTTGTATGTGAAAAGTCTCTCTTCTCTTTTTGTTTTCAAATTTCTCTGTCTTTGATTTTTGACAGTGTAATTACAATGTGTCTCATTGAGGACCTCTTTGGGTGAATCTGGGGACGTTTGAGCTTCAGGTCCCTGGATGTGTATAACTGTTTTCAGATTCAGGAATTTTTAGCCATTATCTTTTATTCAGTGTTTTTCTGCATATCCTTTATTTGTATAAATTATTGCAAAATATATACTACTATTTTGTGTGCATGTGTGAGGGCGTATAGCCCTCAATCTGCTTTATTTTTCCCTAAGTCTTTATTTAAATTCCAGATAGTTAACATACAGTATAATATTAGTTTCATCTGTACAATTTAGTGATTCATCACTTACATATAATACCCGGTGCTTATCACAACAAATGGCTTCCTTAATACCCATCACCTGTTTAACCCAGCCCTCCCCACCTCCACTCCTTTTCCACCCACCTCCCCTTCAGTAAACCATTAGTTTGTTCTCTATAGTTAAGAGTCTGTTTCTTGGTTTGCCCCTCTTTTTCCACCCTATGTTCATTTGTTTTCTTTCTTAGATTCCATCAGCCATTATATCTTTAAATAAGCTTTCTGCCTTTCTCTCTCTCTCTCTTTTCTCCTTTTGGTGTTCCCATGATTGTATACTGGTACTCTTGATGGTACCCTACAAATGCCACAGAATTTTTTAAATGTTTATTTTTGAGACAGAGAGAGACAGAGTGTGAGTGGGGGAGAGACAGAGAGAGAGAGGGAGACACAGAATCTGAAGCAGGCTCCAGGTTCCCTGCTGTCAGTACAGAGCCCGATGTAGGGCTTGAACCCACAAACCATGAGATCAACACAATTAAAATCACAAATCATACTAGATGTCTCTTTTTCCACTTCTTCCATAGCCAACCTTTGACCAAGCCCTATAGATTCTGTCAGTTCTGTATATTTGGAATGCATCTCTTAACTGCCTCTGCCTCACTTTGAGTTTTCCTAATGCTTTCCTGGACTGTTGCCATCATCTTCTCATTGACATCCTGCTTTCAGTCTTGCCCCATTCTGTTCACTCCTCCACACCACCATGCCCCAGGGAGCTGTCTAAAATTTAAACAGGTTCCTTTCACTTCCTTCTTCAAATTCTTCAGTGGGACCCAAGTAGCTTGCAGGACAAAGTCTAAACATTCTAACACAGCAATGAGGTTCTTCACCTGAGGCTCCTATCTACCGTCCAGGCCTCATTTCTGACCTTGCATGTATTCTCTTAAGTGCAAAGGTCTCAGCTTCTGCTCTGTTGTAAACAGGAATGCTCTTCCCTTCCTTATCACTTGGAAAATTCCTATTTACTCCTCATGACCCAATTCCTTTGTTACCCTTGTCAAACTTCCTTGTCAAGGAGTTACGTATTCCTACCTTTCTACTCCCAGAACTCGGTACTCAGTTCTTCATTATGGTGCTCATCAGATTGCTGTTATAATTATTCTAATTTTACTGTTACCCCCAACCCAGGCCTGGCTCTGACTATACTAATAATATATTGTGTTTGTCTTCCGTCACTTTTTCTTTTCCCTGGACTCCAGATCTACAAAGAAAAACATACTAGGGTCAGCAAGGTAGAGTGATTAAGGGCCTGAATACACTCTGGAGAACCAGGAATGATTTAAGATGCTGATCTTGACAAGAATGTCAAAGGGCACAAAAAACTGTCCCATGGACAGGGAAGGATAGTGGCTGTTTTGGCTTAGTTCCAAGGGCCCCTCTGCAGCCTTTCTCTGTAGGTGAGCACTTCTTTAGACCAGAAGGCAATAAATGGTCTCTTAAGGCTCTGAAAAAGTTGAAACAAATTCCTTAGTGACCAACTGAATATGTATGTGAAAAAGTGCACATTAGGTTTCAATATGGAAAGTAATTTTGATGTTTATAAAAGTTTGACAAAATAATATGGATTTCACCAATTTTCAGAATGACCAGAACTTGTGTCATTAGATACTTGAAAGTTAGTTTGGCTACAGTGAAATAAAGTAAGAGGATAGTAGAACACATGGTTTCTGAGATTTCTTTAATGCCATCTTCTGATCACTTAAATAAATACTCATGACCTCAAGGCCAGGAGCAGTCCAGCCGTGTGTGAGCTTAAGAAGACTGTTGTGGTTGTAGGAGGCATAGAGTAGGTCATTGCCTACCCCGTTTTGGGGTAGGGAAAGATCATGGACTGTCAGGTCAAGAAGATCTGGATTTGCAGCTCATCTCTTCTACCTTCAGGTGTTTATTATTGGACAAGTTGTGTAACATCTCTGAGCAGTAGTGTTCCCTTCTGTAACTTCCACTCATAACATTATTGAAGTGATGAAAGATGCTTAAAATGGAGCCTAAAAGATGTTGGTCCTCGCCCTCTTCTCAACATAGGTGTGTACTGAGACCATCTGTATCAATGAGAGATGAAGAACATTGAAGATGAACTTAAGTCCAATAATCTATTTATTCCTTTGCACTCCTGGAAGATACAACATAGGCATAACTGGGCAATGGTTATGACACAAGATTCTTACAGGGAAAACCCATCTCTGAATATTTTCTGCTTCAAATTTACCTTACAGTTTTTCTCCCAGGAAGATAGAGGCAGAAGTTATGTGGGAAGATGAGTTTTCAGGGTCTTTAGGGAAGCCATTGCATTAGCTTGGTCACCTCCCAAAAAATTGTTCTTCTTATTCTTTAATGTTTAAAAAGTTTTATCTCTTATGTAATTGATTTTGTCAGTTTTTTCCCCCTGATTTCTGGCTTCTGGATTTTATGTCATGTTTAGCTCTTCTTCACTTCTAGAAGGTAAAAAAAAAAAATTCATTTTTGTTTTCTTTTAGTGCTTGGTATTTTATGTTTCATTTTGTATGTTAAGATCTTTGATATGTTGTTGTCCACTTGGTGTCTTATTCACTATTATGTACTCCTCCCCATTTCTCACCCTGTTAACCTTCGATAATTACACTAGTACCACTCAGTATCAAGGGATTGTTGACACAGATGCAAATGAAGACCCTAGGACCATGTGGCAGAAATTAGTGTATACACTGATCATTAGATGATCCAGAGCATGCCTTCACAGTATTTTTAAATTGCCATTCAAATAAAATAATAACTAAGAAATTGTTGTAGAGGTCGTGAGGACTCCCCAAAATGTGTCCATAGATGGTCTCTAAGATCAAACCCAAATTACTTAGTGTAGCCTAGAATATTCTTTGAGATATGTTCACAGTTATTTTTTACCCTCATTTTTACCACTTATATGTGACACTGACCAAGTGGTTTTGAAACATAGTGCATGTTTGGCTACTTCAGAGAGGGAGAGAGAGAAGAAAATAAAAGACAATAAACATTAGTTAAATTATTTTCCAAATAAGAGTTTATAATTAATTGTTTTTTCAGATTGGGTTAGAATGGATTCCTGTTGAAACAGTTATTAAATATGACCGGTTTCCCATGCTAGTCACCAGTCTCTTTAACTCCATCCTATACCTCAGTTACATATGCCAGGAGTATTCCAACAAGAGGTACACACATACACATGCACACACTATACCTTAGTAGTTCAGAGCATGGACTTTAGAAAAAGAATTCCCAAGTTCAAACCTTGGTTCTGTTACCTATTAGTTGTGAATCTTGAGAAAATCATACCCTCTCTGTTTCAGTATCTTCCTCTGTGACAGGGGTATAAAATAGTTACCTCACAAGGTTGTTGTGAAAACTAAATACATTAATACATGGAAAGTGTTTAGAATAATGCCTGCACATGGGTAAATGCTACAAAAATATTAGCTATGACTGTACCATTTATTATTTTTTCATGGAAAGTACATTGTAAAATCTCACTAGACACTAGGGTTCTTGGTGCTAGCCTTCCTTGACGTTGGCACTGGGGTCCCACATGGGAAAGCAAGGACTCTATTGGGGGAGGACTAGGTAGATATTCTTTGGCACTTGTAACCCATTGATACTTCATTTAGTAGAGGGAAATTACCTCTCTATTTTTAAATAGTAGGGTTAAATAAACTTCTAAGTGAAGGGACCTATGTAGATTTGCATAAGAAAAGACAACTTTCATCCAGTATTTAGATAGCATTTTTTTAAATATGAAATTTATTGTCAAATTGGTTTCCATACAGCACCCAGTGGTCATCCTAACAGGTGCCCTCCTCAATACCCATCATCCACCCTCTACTCCCTCCCACCCCCATCAACCCTCAGTTTGTTCTCAGTTTTTAAGAGTCTCTTAAATTTTGGCTCCCTCCCTCTCTAACCTTTTTTTTTTTTTCCTTCCCCTTCCCCATGTTCTTCTGTTAAGTTTCTCAGGATCCACATAGGAATGAAAACATATGGTATCTGTCTTTCTCTGTATGACTTATTTCACTTAGCATAACACTCCCCAGTTCCATCCATGTTGCTACAAAGGCCATATTTCATTCTTTCTCATTGCCACGTAGTATTACATTGTGTATATAAATCAAAACCACGCTCAGATACCACCTCACGCCCGTCAGAGTGGCTAAAAGGAACAAATCAGGAGACTATAGATGCTGGAGAGGATGTGGAGAAACGGGAACCCTCTTGCACTGTTGGTGGGAATGCAAACTGGTGCAGCCACTCTGGAAAACAGTGTGGAGGTTCCTCAAAAATTAAAAATAGATCTACCCTATGACCCAGTAATAACACTGCTAGGAATTTACCCAAGGGATACAGGAATGCTGATGCATAGGGGCACTTGTACTCCAAAGTTTATAGATAGCATTTTTAAAGTTTATTTTATTTATTTTAAGAGAGAGAGAGATAGAGGGAGATGGAGAGAGAGAGAGAGAGAGAGAGAGAGAGAATCCCAAGCAGACTCCACTCTGTCAGTGCAGAGCTTGATGTGGAGCTCAATCCCACGAAGTGTGAGATCATGACCTGAGTTGAAACCAAGAGTAAGATGTTTAATTCAATGAGCCACCCAGGAGTCCCTCATCCAGAATTGAAACTATTAAGATTATTTTTTCCTCACCAGAAAGTTTAAGGGAAGAAATGCTACATTCATTTTTATATTCCAATGATGTAATTTTAAAAATCTGAATGTACACTGATATTTCTAGAAAATGATAATACAGATAATTATTATATGTAACAATAGGGGTGAATTTGAAAAATATTACTATTCAAGGAAAATGACAGAAATTTCCACTTTTACCATTAAACCCTGACTGCTAATAAATAATCTTGTTCCTCAACCACGTTACCTTTTTTTGAACCATGAAGTTAATCCAATGCCAGCAATATGAAAAGGAAAGAAAAGTAAGAATTCCAAATAATCACAAACTGAAGAAATCTAGATTGAATGAATTTGTTATTAAAAGGCAAAGAAAGACTCAATGTAACAGTGACTCTTACAAAAAAGTTGAATTTTTTAAATTTTTTAGTTTTTTTAATTTTTGAGAGGGGAGAGGAGCAGAGGGAGAGGGAGAGAGAATGTTAAGTAGGCTCCATGCCCAGTGCAGAGGCTGATGTGGGGCATATCTCATAACCATGAGATCATGACCTGAACTGAAATAAAGAGTTAGATGCTTAACCAGCTGAGTCACCCAGGTGCCCCTTGAATTGATTTTAAACAGAAAAATAACCTTTGCTCTATTTGGGGGTATTATTTGTTTCTTTATAAGGCTTCATTGGCTATCTCCGCATGGATTCTGGGGAGCTCCTCTCAGCCCCGATTCCCCTTGGCCTGCCCAAAAAGTGTCTCCCTGTTTGGCTTCTGGGACACTTGGTGACCTGGTCTTGTATCTCTGGGAGGAAGCATGGTTTGGATGTGTGTGGGGCTGTCGAATTATATGGACTCCAAGCCTATCTCTGGGACATAGGAGTTGAGTGGTTTTGGATAAATTATGTAAAACCACTGGGAATCAAATATTCTTGTGTGTTTTTGAGAATTAGAAGAGAAAATAAGCAGAATCCAGCTTATGGTAGGGACTAAATAAACAATGTGCCCTAATCTTTTGACTGTGTTGATGCTAATATATTGGGAGGGCCAGAGCCAGGACATGTGAGACCATCTTGCTCAGGTAACCCCTGGAGAGAAAGATGTCATTATTGTAATGGTGCCCTCATGCCAGTTTCCCAAGATCCTGGTTCCCCTTTCCTTAGTACCTTGATGGTGATCTCTGGGTGCTGTCTTAAGTCTCCCCTTTTAGACTGTACTCTAGTACCATGTCTGCTCATCTCCTGGTTGGTTCCTATTCTGCAGTAAAACCAATTTCTCCTTCTCCACTTCCAAAATTAGAGTTAGACTCATCTGTGAAACTTTTGTTGCTTTCTTGTCAACTTATTGTCCTGACTCCATACTGTTTGGTTCTGCCCAATCCAGGCTGCTTTGAGATCATCACAGAGCTCCTTCTCTACACAGACTGGCTCTGCTTCCTTTTCAGGACACTTGAGGGTGGCCAAGCCTCTCAAAGGAAGTTGTGGTTCCCTATATCTATAGATTCCACCTCTGAGCTTGGCTTTGATGTTGTAGGTGCTGTGAACATCTCAGAACACCTGGGTTCCCTCAGATGTTGGTCCAGGCCATCCAAGGGCTCCTGCAAGACTTCCTTGCCTCACACTCCAGACTTGCCTTGCAACACAGTCTATTGACAAAGACCCTTACACTATGATTTGAAGTCATCAGTAATTACCCCTTATAGTCTCAGGAGAGCTGAATCCTACTAGCCCGTGCTCCTGGAGTCCTCAGTTTTGCCTTTCAGTGCAGTCTGATATCTTCCTTCCTTCCACGGACCCTAACTGCTAGCTGGAATCTTCCCAGAAATGAATGTTAACCTGAATGGAACCTCAGCAAACTATGACATGGCTCAGGCAAGCTGTGGCTGGAGTTATGTCCTATACTCATATGTGGAAGGTTGTAAAGGGTGAGGGATAAGCCCCTTAGATTACTCTTCTGAACAAAACTGTTTATTCCAGTTACTAGGGGTGCTGCTGATAGACAGCTCTCAGGTATTCCTTCCTTTTTGGGACCAAGTTCATGCCCCTTTCCTAAGTCAACTTACATCTTGTGATTGGTTGGTACCTGGTCCTCTCACCCAAACTGGGATGGCACCAGCTGTGAAGGGCCATCCCAGCTTCAGAGCATTGGATGAGGCCCTTGCTGGGACTAAGTTGAAGCTTAGTTTCTCCCTTTGTTCAATCCGACCTCCTTCTCTACCTTCCAGAGGAAGTGATCCCAAGAGCACTCCCTTTAAACATAACACACAATTATTTCTGATTCAGAGTCTGCCTTCCATGGAACATGACCTATGACATGGACAGAAAGGGACTCATTTGGGAAAGAATATCATGAACTAGGATTACAGCAGGCTGACTCAGGTAAGTAGCAGATGGGGACCTAGAACCTTGTGTGACCCTATTTGGAGTTAGGGTCTTTACAGAAGTAATAAAGTTAAAATAATGTCATTAGGGTGGGTCCTAATCCAATATGACTAGTGTTCTTAAAAAAAGGGGGGTAAATTTGGAGATAGATGTGAATACAGGGTGAACACTATGTGAACATGAAGACAGTCATCTGTAAACCAAGGAGAGAGGCCTGGAACAGACTCTTCTCTCATAGCCCTCAGAAGGAACCAACCCCAATGACCTGTGATTTCAGAGCTCTAACCCCCAGAACTATGGGAATGACTTTCTGTTATTTCAGTGCCCCAGTGGCACTTGGTTACAGTAGCCCTGAGCAGACTAGTTCAGCTTCTTTTTTATACCTTCCTCTATCTAAATTAGGGCCCACTGATATTCTACCCTTTATTTTTCCTTCTTATCCCTTATTACATGCTGTAATCAAAGATCTGTGTAATGATTTGATTAATGGCTTGATGTCCTACAGACTGCACTGGTAATGCCAGCAGGGCAAAGATAATGAATATTTTATCTATCACTATGTCTGGTGCTGGTCGCTGGTGTTTAAAATATTCTTGATGAGTTGCTGTTGAATGAAAGGAAAACAAATGATTAGCATAGATATTTTGACCTACAGAATCTGTTTTATCTGGTTGTATATTTTCAATAAATCAACTATTCTATTTCTGAAAAAAAAAAAAAAAACCCTTGGGGAAGCAAGGTACACTCTAGCTCCCTTGTCTCCTTCACGTTTATGCTTGGCCATTCCTTCCAACTTGGTCTTAGGCACTAGCGGGGGAAAGTGAAAAGTAAATGGAAGTTAGGATTCACATAGGCTTTATATCCCCAGTGCCTATATCCACAGAGCTCTATTCATTTTTTCCAGGTATGTATGTTCAGGCAAACAAAGAGAGGTAATTTGCATGACTCTGCATCCTGAAAGAAACTGGAACAAAATCCTTAATGTTGTGCCAGAGTAGCCTTCCCTGACTCTTCCTTGTTGCTGTAAGAAGGAAGAGCAGTGGGAAGATAGGTCAGCTAGGGGGCTTGCCCAAATCCTGGAGGTCATTTCCTGGTCCCCACAAAGATGAGGAATTGAGAAATGTCACTGAAGGAATGTCCAGAGCAAGCCTCCAGGAACCACCCTTTCTTCCTCCCTCTCTTCACCCGCACTTAGTAATTCTTTGTTCTAGGCTTGGTCATCCATGAAGATTTGGAGAAAATATCTTCCCCAGACTGAAAAGAACTGAGTTTCTGTTAGCACGTCATATGTTAAAGGCACATGTTGATATTGCCAACTGGGAAAGTTCAGCTTGGAATTCCATCCCAACTTCCAAGGTTGAATTAGAGTTACTTAATTCTCAGGACTCTATTTTTTGTAAGCATGAAGTTAGATTGTAATTGAATTTTTAAAAATCAAGGCATAATATACAGTAAAATGCATAAACCACAAATTACATTCTGATGGATTTATTTATACATACACTCATGTAAATACCACTCAGATCAAGGTAAGGAATGTTTCCATCACCTCAGAAAGTTCCTTCCTGCCTCTCTTCAGTCAATGCCTCACTACCAACCAATGCCCAAGGCAAGCACTATTTTGACTTTGATCACCACAGATAAATATTACTTATTCTTTGTTTATTCAAGTATAATTAATATGCAGTGTTATATTAGGTTCAGGTGTACAATATAGTGATTCAACAATTCTATACATGTCTCAGTGCTCATCAAGATAAGTGTACTCTTAATCCCATTTATCTATGTCATCCCTCCACCTCCCCCTTGTAACATCCAGTCTGTTCTCTATATTTAATAGTCTGTTTTTTGGTTTGTGTCCTTTTTTTCTTTATTTATTCATTTGTTTTATTTCTTTAAAAATTTTTAAAAGTTTATTTATTTATTTTGAGAGAGAGAGAGAGAGAGAGCGCGCAAGCACGAATGGGAGAAAGGCAGAGAGAGAGAGGGAGAGACAGAATCCCAAGCAGACTCTGCATTAACAGTGCAGGTTAGGGTTTGAACTCATGAACCATGAGATCATGCCCTGAGCCAAAACCAAAAGTCAGAGGCTTAACTGATTGAGCCACCCAGGTTCCCCTCGTTTGTTTTATTTCTTAAATTCCACATATGAATGAAATATATATATCTCCATTCATCTATCAATAGACACACTTGGGTTGCTTCCATATCTTGGTTATTGTTAAAAAATAATATATATGTATATTGCTAAAAATATATTTATAGTTAAAATATATATATAGTTATATATATTTATATATATTGTTTATAAATATATATAATATATATATTTAATGGTCAACAGTTTAAAAATTGAAGTCTAGTTGACATAAAATATTATATTACTTTCAAATGTACAATACAGTTATTTGCTTATTCTTTTTTATTTTATTTATATATTTTTTTACACTCATTTTTGAGAGACAGAGTAAGGCAGAGAGCGAGCGGGGGAGTGGCAGAGACAGAGGGAGACACAGAATCCGAAGCAGGTTCCAGGCTCTGAGCAAGCATTCTGCGCAGAGTCCAATGCAGGGCTTGAACCCATGAACCGTGAGATCCTGACCTGAGCCAAAGTCTGATGCTCAA
This sequence comes from Panthera onca, assembly GCF_046562875.1. Taxonomy (NCBI): domain Eukaryota; kingdom Metazoa; phylum Chordata; class Mammalia; order Carnivora; family Felidae; genus Panthera; species Panthera onca. The sequence continues at coordinate 87,831,265 of NC_138341.1, read as the reverse complement.
CCTACTGAGCCATCCAGGTGTCTTGCTTATTCTTTTTTTTTTAAAAGTTTTTATTTTAATTCCCATTAGTTAATGTACAGTGTTACATTAGTTTGAGATATACAATATAGTGATTCAATAATTCTGTACATCACCCAGTGCTCATCATGACAAGTAAGGTAGTGCTTATTCTTTAACTTTACATTAGTGGCATCATATATTGTACACTCTCTCCTGTCTTGCTTTGTTCTCTCAGCAGTTTTTGATTTGATTACAAGTGTCAGTAGTTCGTGTATTTCTATTGCTGTATACTGTACCATACTATTTGTTTATCCACTCTTCTTTTGATGGACATATGTGTTGATTACAACTTTTGGTGGTTATCAATAAAGCTTCTATGAGATTTTTGTATATTTTATGAGATTTTGTACATTCTATGAGATTGTGTGTGTGTGTGTGTGTGTGGACATATATCTTATTTCTCTTGGGTATATGCCTAAGATCTGAACTGCTGAGTCATAGATATGCTTAGCTCAAGTAGAAACTGCCAGTTTCCCAGTGCACAGATAAGCACACAGATTAATGACTTAATGACGTCAAAGAGCCACATGACTACTTGTCCGAATGACTTCCAAAAGCTTCTAATTCTGAGATTCTTTCTAGTAGAGTAGGAGGAAGGGCAGCTTTTTGTTTATCTCAGTTGCTGGCTCAGGTGGGATCGGCCTGGTAGGATTGTAAGTTTCACTCACTTTGGAGTGAATCCAGCATGTCCCCATGTCACTCAGCGCCACTGTGTTGGACAGTCAGGCTTCTCTGGGAATCACCTCTGCTAGAATTTCTCTCAGCCTCAAGATTGACAACACTGGAAGGGGACTCTTCTCTATGTCACCTTAAAGGAATTTTAGAGCCCATACTTTTCATCTATTTTGTAGTATGTTTCCTTTGGCATGCTGGGCATTGGCTATAATCACAAATTTCAAGCAAGCCATTACATAGGCCATCCAGGAAACGTTCGTTTCTCAACTTCAGCCTCAGCTACTACTGCTGCTTCCTCTGAGAGCCCTCACATGTGCTGCAAGAGTTTTTCCAGAGAAGACCCACCACCTGGAATCCCGGAGTGAAGGTGCAAAGAAAGGAAGAGTGTGCTAACTGTATCAGAGCTGATTGCTTTATTTCCTTTAGATAAGTCTAGATATTTTCCCATTTATTTTACTCTATCTATCTATCTATCATCTATCTATCTATCTAATTAGTTTGATCTATCTGAAGTTGCTTTTGAGATTAAAAATGTCAGACATTGGCTGGCCCAGCTTTAAATTATTGCCTCTCATGTCTGAGTTCACCAGTATGTGGTATTTCTTGAGATGCAGGGGCTGGAACAAGGCAGTCCAGGTTTCTGCTTGGCTGGCTGGCCCCTCTGAGTCTCTGCACTAGGGACACTGAGAGACAAGAGGAAGAACTTGGATTTGTTCCCTCTGTGAGCAGAACCCCAAGCCGTTTCTTCCTCCAGTGTGCAATTCCCTCCTGTAGCAGCAGCTGAACCCAGTGTGCAGGTTACCATCACTTACACGACCAGACTTTTATGGCCTCAGGGACATGAACAGGGCCAAGCAGTACTTCCTCCCCAGAGGTTGGGGTTTCCATTCCAGGTGCCCCATCCCCCAGCTTCTCAGTGTTAGTAATTTTAGTCATTCTGAAGTTGCTGCCTTTTTGATACTTGTTTTTTCTATTTTTTTTGTGGCCATTTTCAAATGATTCAACCTCATATTTACTTGCACATTTGAATTTAATAGTACAGGTCACTCTGACAAAAGGAAAATAATGTTCTCTTTTTCAGTGAGATGCAGACACTTGGCACATGAGAGATTTACTGAGGACAATGTTTGTGAAGGAAATCAGGAAGGGGGCTGTCAGAGCATGGTGCAGGACAAACCCCTGTGGAGGAGAGGGGGAAAGAAGAAAGACCAGGTGAGAAAACTCTTAGGCCGTGGTCAAGGTCTAAGAGTTTTAGCAAAGACACTGTGGAATTCTTGAGCCAAAGTTGCCTAGTAGAGAAAATACTCTTGCAGGGAAGGTCAGGGACAGGTGAAGGATGAACTTGGCCAGCAGACCTCAACAACTTCATACCTTGCTTTAGAGACATAACCACCATTTTCCTAAGTTCCATAGTTATTGTTACAACTATAAACTCTGTGCTTAAAGACCTGCAAAACCAGCACATTAGTTAACATAATGTTTTTATTTCCCAGGTGCATGCAAAAAGGAAAAAATGTACATAATTTCTAGTTCTTGCCTGAACAATTTGAACAGGTTCAGAAAGTCATTTCTAAATGGAAACTGATAAAGAAAATTAAAAAAAACCCACAAGATAAGGTAATAAAATTTCCCCTGAATATTCTAGATTTTGTCTTCCTCTCTGTAGAGTTCCGTGTGGAAGGTCAGAGAAGTGCCAGGCATCTTCCTCTCACAGTCTTCACTGAACCTCTAATTCTGTGCACTTTGAAGTAACTCTTCCAATCTCCCATTATCCCTGAAAGACAATGAAATCATACTTGAGAGATTGGGTAGGAAGTCTATTCTGAATGCTTTCCCCTTGAAGTGAAATTTTAGACATAAGTGAAAAGCACTAATTTCTGTTACTAATTTTATTGCACGTCACAAGCTATTTTCTTTCAAATAATGGTTTGAGAAAATCTCAGTTATTGGCAGCCTAGTGACAGTTAAAAATTTAATGAGCATATTCTTTCCCAAAATAATAGTTACACAAGAGCATTGTTCTCAATGAGCTTCTTGATGTCTGGAAAGTATCTTTTCTCATAAATGGGGAGATGTAGAGGTTCACAACTTTAGAAGACAAGGTTTTGTAGCTGGTCATTGGGTTTGTCTTCATAACTGTGAGTGAAGTGTGCTGAACAATCCTTTGACAGTTCTCTCCCTCTAGCTTCTTCCCCACAAATACTCCATCTTTTCATGTTCCTGATGGTGTGTGGGGGAAACAAGTGTTCATTAGGGGATTTTGGTAAGAAAATCAAGAAAAGCAAGGAAACAAAATTTGGGAGAGGTTTTTTCAATTCTCTTTATCTTAGTAATCATGCTCTTATTGGTCTTGCTCACCTGAAGAACATGAGGTGATCTTCATCTTGAATTCATTACATTATTTTGATTTATTTCTCTCTGTGTTTCTTCTGCTTTTCTCACCATTCAACAGTCTTCACTGTAGCTTCCCTGTCAGAAGATACATTACCTTTCAGTAAAGGACTGAACATATCTAGAGCTTCTACCTTACTCTGATGGGCCTGTGTCCCTGCTCTATTACCCTATCCCTAATCCCTGCCCCAGACATAGACCCTAATTATTTTCTTTGTAGTTTCACTGAGCAGCTCCTGCTCTGACCTTCCCCATTCCCATTTTTTTCTCTTACCTACAGAATTTTCTTTATTCTTGATTTTGTACTAGAAACCCCTTCATTAGAAAAATATTTGAGGGGTGTCTGTGTGGCTCAGTTGGTTGAGCACCTGACTTCGGTCACGATCTCGTGGTTTGGGGGTTCAAGCACCATGTTGGGCTCTGTGCTGACAACGCGGAGCATGCTTCAGATTCTCTGTCTCCCTTTCTCTCTGCCCCTGTCCTACTCACTCGCGCGGGTGCACGCGCTCTCTCTCTTTCTCTCTCTGTCAAAAATAAATAAATATTAAAAAAATAAAAAAAAATATATTTGACTAATATTCCACCTGGAGTACTCTCTTAGTATGAGAGTATTATGAGTATGTCTTTACATATTTATTTTACTTTCTAAGGAGCACGAATGCCATAAATAATATGAAACATGTAGGAAGATGACTTTCATTTCTGAATTTTTTAAATTAGAGAAATAAAGTAGTGTAATCACCCTGGTAGGTATTTTTCTAATCCAAGTATTAGGCAATATTTGCACCAAAGATTGACAGAACCTTTTCCCAGGGAGTTGAATAAACTAACTAATGGTTTCTGAGTCAAGTAGAACACGAGTTGGAGAAAAAAAAAATGTTTTATGTGATTTATGGGTACTTTGAGGTAATAACCTTACATGGATCTGATAAAGAAAGAAGTAAATTATCTCTGAGAATAAAGTGAGAATACAGACAATTTGAGAACTAAGAAGTCTGTAGAAACCAGTTGCATAATTCTTGCCTTCCAAGAACCTCTTAGAGAGAGAAAACTATTTTGGATTTCCAAAGGCTACCATGGTTCGATCTGCTGTCCCAGACATAAAGGTCTAGGAATCTGGTTCCTGCCACATGGCACAAGGCAGTGTATGTGCATATTTTATCCTGGTAGTTTGCTTGCTTTGCTGATATGTGTGCAGTGAATGGAGGGGGTATATTGCCTCCTCTCTTTCATTTCCTTGTGGAAACAGTGGTTTATTAAATTCCACCTTGTCTTTCTCTTTCCATCATCCTTTTACACGGTCATACCAGGAACCCCTGTGCACTGAAAGAAAGGAAGAAAATGCGGGCGTGGGTTGACTTGCCTAAATGCTAGTATGTGAAGGGTCCTTAGGCTGGGGCTGAGGTGTCAAAGGGAGGTGCTTAGTGAAGTTGGCTTCAGAGCTGGATTGTTTTTGTTTCCTTTCCTCTCACTGTAGAGTAGATATTACTAAGACTTCATAGGACCCCACAAGATCCACTCTCCCCTTTCACAGATGCTTCAGAGTACTGATTCCATGTTCCAGGGCCAGTGAGATGTGGTCATCCTGTGGAAGTAATAGCAGGACACTGTGTTGTCTTTGACATTCCTTGCCAAGTAGGTTATCTGTGATGATGGGTGAACCAGAGGTGAGAGAAAGAAAATTTTATTATTTGTGTTGTCACTTGTTTGTAAATCAAAGAATGTTCCCACAGGGAGTAGTAAATGCATGGGGTCTCTAGCAGAATTCAAGGAGCAATTTAGTTCAGGAAATATTTTAATGTTCTTTTTCTTAGTTTGTGAAAATTTAATGTTTTTCTTCTTTGTTCAGTGAATATAGTAATATTTTGTTTCTTTCAGGTTAATACTGAATCTTCTGAAAAGCTCCTAGGGCTCTTGCTCAGGCCTGGATACCCTTACTTCCTTTTTCTCTTTGTCATAGGATCCAAGGACTCAACGTGTTTGAGTTCTTTTTTAAATCTGACATTGCCCAAATTAACTCTCTGTGTTGGTAGTACTAATATGACTTTCCTAACTACTAATACTAATTACAGCAAAACAAAACAAATAAAACTTACTGAGCCCTTACTAGCAGGAGACTTTCCCAAGGGCTTTATATGCTCCAACTCATTTATCCTTCAAACTTTATAAGATAGATAAGAGTCTGACATGAATTCATGAGTGTTTTCCCAATACCACCAGGCAATTCTTCAGCCCCAACTGGGTGTCTTACAGTTCAACTCAATTCTGACACTATCTACATAGAGATAGTGTCAGATCCCACAGGTTAAGGGCTCAGACTGACAAGACTATCCTCCCTACACTCCTACTTGAGATATTAATTGCAAGTCCAGGTTGTTACCCAGGGTTTGGACCTACTGGCTATAGATCAGAGTTTCCCATGCCCCCCTTCTTGGGTTCAATTAATTTGTTAGAGTGGTTCACAGAACTCAGAAAAATATTTTCTTTGCTAGATTACCAGTTTATTATAAAAGGATACAACTCAGGGTCAGCTAGATAGAAGAGATGGGTAGGCAAGGTATGTAGGAAGAGGCATGGACTTCCACATTTCATGAGTGCATCACTCTTCCCAAATCACCACATGTTTACTAACGTGGAAGCTCTAAAAATCTAGTCCTTTTGAGTTTTTGTGAAGTCTAATTACATAGACAATTGATTAAATCATTGGCCACTAGTGGTTCAACTCAATCTCAAGCCCCTCTCTCCTCCCCAGTGTTTGGAGTGGGGCTCAAAGTTCCAATCCAGCTCCCATTACTATGTGACCCAGGGGCTTTCCAGAAGTCACTTCATTAATGTAACAAAAACACTTTTGCTGCTCTCAGGACCTGGGAAATTCCAGGGTTTTAAGAGTTCTGTGCCAGGAATGAGATAAAGACCAAATATATATTTCTTATTATAAATCATAATATCACAGTTGGTATGATCATTGACCCCATTTTCCAGATGAGGAAACTAAAGCCAGAGAAGTGAGGTGACTAGTACAAGGATGCACATCTAATAATTGGCAGAATCAAGGCTCAACCCTTGCAGTGAGTTCCAGAACTTATTAGATTGCTTGTCTAGGTTGACAGAGTCATTAGCATGCCCCTTTCATGTGACCTTGAAAGCAGGACCCTCAAGCTAAGCATGAGGACACTTTTTGAGAGTTTTATGGCTGTTCACTGTGGGGAACTAGTCCTGGGACATCCTTAAAATAATTTTAAAAATTTAAGAATCTTAGCAAGTTCTGACAGTCTCTGTGACTAAAGTCGCAGATTCCCTTTCTTGATGTGGAGCTTGTGCAAGCCTCCCCTGCTTCAGCTCCAGCCCTTCACTAGGCATGATAATTTCATCAGTTTTTCCTGCACTGATCTGAGGGCAAGCATATCAGAAGCTTTAACACAGGAGTGAATTAGACTCCTAGCACCCACTCACTGTGAATTTATGGGGACCTTCAGAATGAGTGATGCCCATCTCCTTGCTAAGGAAACTTTTTTCTTTCTTCTCTCTTGTCCTTTCTATAAGTTGGCTACTATTGATCACTCCTTCCCTGATGTTCTCCCTTGCTCCTAGGTTCCTGCATTCATTTATTCATTCATCAAATACTTATCCAGCACCTGTTATACACCATCTAACAGACATGATCTCTTCTCCCAAAGGCACTTCAATACTAACAAGGAAGTCAAGGGTAAACAATTATTCATGTAATTAATTGAGTACATTGTGTTTTGTAAAAATGGGAGAATTTTTTTGAAAGTTTTTGGAGACACCCCTCCCTCCCAAGCCATCAGAGAAATGAGACAAGGGATCATTGAAATGACACCAAATAGACCAATGGAAGAGAATACAGACTCCAGAATTGGACCCACGAATGTATGGCCAACTAATCTTTGACAAAGCAAAAAAGAATATCCAATGGAAAAAGTCTCTTTAACAAATGGTGCTGGGAGAACTGGACAGCAACACACAGAAGGATGAAACTAGATCACTTTCTTACACCATTCACAAAAATAAACTCAAAATGGATGAAGGACCTGAATGTGAGACAGGAAACCATCAAAACCCTGGAGGAGAAAGCTGAGAAAAGACCTCTCTGACCTCAGCCGTAGCAATCTCTTACTCGACACATCCCCAAAGGCAAGGGAATTAAAAGCAAAAATGAATTACTGGGACCTCATGAAGATAAAAAGCTTCTGCACAGCAAAGGAAACAACCAACAAAACTTAAAGGCAACCAACGGAATGGGAAAAGATATTTGCAAATGACATATCGGACAAAGGGCTAGTATCCAAAATCTATACAGAGCTCACCAAACTCCACCACAAAAAAACAAATAATGCCTTGAAGAAACGGGCAGAAAACATGAATAGATACTTCTCTAAAGAAGACATCCAGATGGCCAACAGGCACATGAAAGGATGATCAACGTCACTCCTCACCAGGGAAATACAAATCAAAACCACATTCAGATATCACCTCATGTCAGTCAGAGTGGCCAAAATGAACAAATCAGGAGACTATAGATGCTGGAGAGGATGTGGAGAAACGGGAACCCTCTTGCACTGTTGGTGGGAATGCAAATTGGTGCAGCCACTCTGGAAAGCAGTGTGGAGGTTCCTCAGAAAATTAAAAATAGACCTACCCTATGACCCAGCAATAGCACTGCTAGGAATTTACCCAAGGGATACAGGAGTGCTGATGCATAGGGGCACTTGTACCCCAATGTTTATAGCAGCACTCTCAACAATAGCCAAATTATGGAAAGAGCCTAAATGTCCATCAACTGATGAGTGGATAAAGAAATTGTGGTTTATATCCACAATGGAATACTAGTTGGCAATGAGAAAGAATGAAATATGGCCTTTTGTAGCAATGTGGATGGAACTGGAGAGTGTTATGCTAAGTGAAATAAGTCATGCAGAGAAAGCAGATGCCATATGTTTTCACTGTTATGTGGATCCTGAGAAATTTAACAGAAGACCATGGGGGAGGGGAAGGAGAAAAAAAGTTGGAGAGGGAGGGAGTCAAACCATAAGAGACTCTTAAAAACTGAGAATAAACTGAGGGTTTTTGGGGAGTGGGGGGGGGTGGGTGATGGGCATTGAGCAGGGCACCTGTTGAGATGAGCACTGGGTGTTGTATGGAAATCAATTTGACAATAAATTTCATATTTAAAAAAAAGGAAATGACACCAAAGAAGTGATGGGGTGGATGAGAGCTGAAGCATCGATGGCATGGTCAGCCTTGGGTGGGAAGGGGGTTTTATCTGCCCCAGAGACAAGAGGGGGAGATTTAGATAGTCACTGGGAAACTTGGGGGGGGGGGCGGTTCAGGCTTTGAGAAGTCAGAGGAAATTTTGGCACAGAGACAGAAGGACATGGGGAGGAGAGACACCAGAATTTGCAGTGATTTCTGCAGCATTGACAAGTTTTGTCAAACAGTTCTGTGGCTTGAAAGAGAGAAAGCTAAAAGGTGAATTGATCCAGACCTGGGCATTGCAAGTTGAAGACAACAATTAAAAAGCAGAGTAATTGGAAGTAATGGAACCAGAAAGAAGGATTCCAATTCAGACAGGAGGCAATTGGTATTTAAGATGTCTGAGGCACAGCAGTTGGTTGTTTCTATTTAACCACCCATTAAAGGCAAAATGGGCTAGTTTCTTCATAAGACATGGAAGAATTTTCAAGGGCCATGAAAGCTACTGGGACTCAGATTCCTGAATGTTGTAAATTGACATTTGGGATCTTACAGTGGCCTGTTGTCCTAATGGTCAGGGTTTTTAAATTCTATTGCAAACTATGATTTGCTATGGTGTATAATTAGGCAGGAACATGGTACCCAAGGTAATTCTGGGGCTTCTTTAAAAGACCTGATAACAACTTTGAGTAACTCACAAATTTGAGCTAATGGAGAGGGAAGTTAAAGAACAAGCTTAATTTCAGAATTACTTCAAAGCAACAATAATGTATTACATTAAATTACATTTGATGATTTAGGACAATTGCTAATCAATGTTCCCAAGAAGAGGTCTTACCAATTTTACTTCAGAGAGTCTAAGTGTTCTCTATAATTAGCAGTAGGGTATTACTGTACACATCACAGGTTATCAGTGGAAACATTGATAACCACATAAACATATGGAAACGTTGATTTGTGTAGGAATAATGAACATATAAGAGTAGTTTGGTACCATTTAATCCTGTACTGGGTTATAACATTTCTTCTGAAATCTTGTTTATACAATTAATAGTTTAGCAAGACATTTTTCCTAGGTGTTACAAAAAGCAAACAAGTTCAGCCTAAATTTCCACAAATCCAAAATCTTTTAAATTAAGTGGCTGTTTAATTTTCATAAAATAGCACTTTTTTTTTTTGCTTCTTAACTTGCAATCCCCCCCCCACAATGGATGGTGACATCAATTGCAAAATGAGTTGTTTTAATGATTTGTTGGAAAGCATTACATCAGCCTTTTCTAAGCCTGTAAACTGATTTGATTTTATTTATGTCTGTTTAAGAAACTTAATTTGGGGGTGCCTAGGTGACACCATCAGTTAAGCATCCAACTTCAGCTCAGGTCATGATCTCAAGGTTCATGAGTTTGAGCCCCACATCAGGCTCTGTGCTAACAGTTCAGAACCTGGACCTGTTTCAGATTCTGTCTCCCTCTCTCTCTGCCCCTTCCCTATCAGCACTCTGTCTCTCAAAAATAAATAAAAACATTAGAAAAATTAAAAAAAGAAAATTAATTAGAAGATGTTTCTACATAGGTGATTTTGTTTGCTGGGTGATGAAGGAGAATGCTCTATCACTAAGTACTTTACCTGCTTCCTCCCCCATATCCTGGGAGCTATGGTCACAAAGAGATGTCTTCTCTAACAGCCTACCTTGCATAAGTTAGTGCTGTGGCCACAGTCGATCCCACTTTCCTCTCTTCATCCAAACACATCACTCACAACTCTCCCAATCTGTCCCTCCTTTCTGCCTTCACTGTGTCTATTGTCCTTCACTGCAGCTACTCTTGCCAGTGCTCTCAATGCCCTTGCTTTTTTGTCTTTCATTTTCATTGGGAGTTTGGATAAATATTGATCAATGTTCTCTGCTTCCACAAGAGGGCCTTTTTCTCAATCTATATGCTCTCCATGGTTAATCCTAGTCCCTTGCTGGGCTTTACTTCCTGGCCATGGTCTGGTGACTCTCCTATTTACCTCTCCAGTCCAGTGGCCTCTCTCTCTCTTCTTAATTTTTTCTATTAAAAATTTTTTTTGAGTTTATTTATTTATTTTTAGAGAGAGAGAGAACAAGCAGGGGAGGGGCAGAGAGAGAGGGAGACACAGAATCTGAAGTAGGTTCCAGGCTCTGAGCTGTCAGTAAAGAGCCCAACACAGGCCTCAGACCCATGAACTGTTAAGTCATGAACTGAGCCGAAGTCAGATGCTTAATTGACTGAGCCATCCAAATGCCCCTCTAGTGGTCTCTTTGGAGTCCTATCTCCACTAACACATTTCATGGGCACCTCCTAATTCCCCAAAGAAAACTAAACCCACCATATTCCCAGGTGCTCAAGTTGGGGACTTGGTAACATGGGAGGCCCAGAGAAGTTAATTAACTTGTCCAAGATCACACAGCTTGTAAGTGGAAGAGTCTGAGGTTGAAGGATTTTCTCTTTCCACTGATCCACATAACAGCTTCTCTTTTATTTAGGGGTTAGGACTATTTTCCTATGCATCTTCAGGTCTCCAGTCATACATAGCACAGTGGCTAGCACACTGCAAAGTTCAGTAAATTTTTATTAAAACAAAGAATGCAAGTATATTCAAACATTTTCTTCTACTTTCTCACTATGCATGTAAGAAAATGAAAGCCAAAGGAGTTAGAGCATTTTCTCATGGGTGTGGTGCAGACTCACTCTTGGCACTTCATACACATCACCAACTGACTAGGAATTGGATTGATTTCTCTTCTGCTTCTTCCATCATCAATAGTTAATGGATCCAGTCAGTTAAGCGTATGACTTTGGCTCAGGTCATGATCTCGTGGTTTGAGCCATGTGTTGGGCTCTGTGCTGACAGCTCAGAGCATGGAGCCTGCTTCAGATTCTGTATCTCCCTCTCTCTCTGCTCCTCTTCCCACTCATTCTCTCTCTCTCTCTCTCTCTCTCTCAAAAAGAAACATTATTAAAAAAAGAGCTAATGAAAGGAGAAGTAAGAGGATATGAGGAGAATATCTAAAATAAAATAGAATTATATGGAAACACTGCTGAGGGGATGCTCATGGTCAAGATGAAGCAGGTTTAGGAAAACTTACTTCCACCTGTATATATCTCACTCCTGGGCAGGGGTAGATGACAATGCTGCCTGATTCTGTATGTGTGTGTGTGTGTGTGTATGTGTGTGTGTGTGTGTGTGTGTGTGTGTGTATGTGTGTGTGTATGTGTGTGTGTATGTGTGTGTGCATGTATGTGTATGCGTGCATGCATATGTGCCAGTACTTTGGTGTTTTGATGCATATTGCCTAGCACTATTCACACTGATGCTTGCTCTGCCAAGGGGAATAACCAGGAGATTGGAGGTGATGTGTGGGAGCACTAACCCTACGTTACCCATGAGGGTACACATGTGAGAAGCTTTTGCTCTTAGATGTGCTCTTTGGCTTCCCATAACCTGCCTTCCTATCTTCCTCAGCAATTTTGCACACCTGCTTTAGGATATGTAGCAATGAGATCATTAGGCCAGCCTGGAAGCACTGAATTTCATTCCAAAAGGCATACATGGCTTTGGTCAACAAAATTCCCTGCACATCTTCCATTTTGAGGTGCTGAATTTGGCCTTTCTGCTCTGGGCCATTGGGAAATGGTATTCTAAAATAAAACAAATAAAATAAAAAAGAGAGGGAAAAGTATTTTATTTTAGTTGATGTAGTTTGTCTCAGTAGAGATGTTCAGAAATGTACAAGCTTGTAGCAATGTGTAAGCTTGTCTTATTTGGGGACAGTTCTAGCTGCCAAGTGGTAGGGTAGGAAATGCTCCCCGGAAAGAGAGGATCAGGGTGTGATTTCACTTGCAGTGCTGTTGATTATAGCTGAGGCACTGTAATTTTTATTTTATCACATCATGACTAAGCACAATGGGAGATGTCAGCGTGTTAACTCTTGGCACACTCTGAAATGGTTCACCAGAAGACCTAAGAACACATCTCATTATGACTTGGTTGAGTGGTATTCTGACTGTCTCCACAACTGGATGAAGAGCCTGAAACAATTTAAACTGGTCATGTGGGGTTAGGTAGCTTGTTATCTTCTCTTTTTTCTTTTTGTTCTTTCTTTCCTTTTTCCTTCTCTTCCCACTTCTTCTTTATAAGTTAATATTCATTAGTATCCTGCACAGTTTTACCATGGCTTTATTTTGTTGAAAATTTCTATAAGTGTTCACTCATTGGAGTGGTGGGAGAGGCGGACAAGAAGAGCTTTGCCTAAACATGACCTACATTTCATGTGCCATTTGTTTACTAAATCATACCACTAATGTAATATTTCATTTTCTTGATTCATTCTTCATTCTTGCTTGGTTACTACTAATCATTAGAGAGTAAATTTCCATTTTAAAGATATTATTCAAAATCAGTGGGGCACCTGGGTGGCTCAGTAGGTTAAGTGTTTGACTTTGGCTTAGGTCATTATCTCATGTTTCATGAGTTGGAGCCCCACATTGGGCTCTCCATTCTCAGTGCGGAGCTTGCTTCAGATCCTCTGTTGGCCTCTTTCTCTGCTCCTCCCCCATGCTCTCTCTCTCAAAAATAAATAAAAACTTAAAAAATTTAAAAATATCAGTGAGCTATTTCCTGTAACAACAAAACTTTGCACTTACTAAGCAAAAAATTAATACCTTTCTGTTTTCACTTCTTTAAAATTTTTTTAATGTTTGTTTTTGAGAAAGCGTGTGAGTGGGAGAGTGGCAGAGAGAGAGGGAGACACAGAATCTGAAGCAGGCTCCAGGCTCTGAGCTGTAAGCACAGAGCCTGATATGGGGCTCGAGTCCACAAACTGTGAGATCATGTCCTGAGCTGAAGTCTGATGCTTAACCAACTGAACCACTCAGATGCCCTTATTTTCACTTATTTAAATTTCACTGAATTATGACTACAAAACCCCAAGCAGTCACATAGAATGACAGAATTGAAGAAACTAAAAATTTGCATCTTTGTTTTTATAATTACTGTGCTATCATTGTTCTGAATCTACTACTGTTGAAACAGGAATATTCATATACAACAGGGACACAAATTGTACTTGAAGTGAGTTTGAAGGATTCTGAACCGTTATGAACTTACCCTGAAAGGAAGCAGGCATCACTGCATCTGTGTGTCAGTTACAGAGGCTGGCTGTATACTTGGGTGTTCTCTGAATTAACTTCCATACAGAGGTAAGTAGACATGAAACCAAATCGCAAAAAATTAAAATCTAAAATTGCCAAATATGAGGGATATAAACAACTTTTTTTACACAGGAAAAAGATGCTAATTTGAACTTACATACATATGATTAAAATTTAGTAGTAACCAAGCAATTGTTTAGAATTTAGGGCTAATAGAAGATGGCCTTTTGCCCCCCACTGGAATATTTATCACTGATATTGTTTAGAACTGCCAGAGGAGGGTGATTATAAAAAACAATTTTAGTTGGCTTAAATCAAACTCTTATTGCCTTCTTGCCAGGTAAACTGCTCCTGTTGCCCTCAGCTTTGGAATGCCACTAGTTGGGACTAAAAGTTGGGAATCTGTGATATGAAATGTGCCCACCTTCCTATAGTCATTCATCTATGCATTCATTTGCTTATTCACTATATACTTGGTGGACACTTGTTATGTACCTTGCATTGCATTACGTATTGGGAGTAAAATGTTGAATAAGACGTGGAACCAAGTGCTAAAGAATTTATGATCAAGTACGAGATATAACAAGTAAATTGACAAATAAATGTGGAGCAAGAGGGCTACAGGTGGGGTAAAATATGCAAGCCCTTGGTTATGCAAGCCCTCAGTGGCCACAGCATTGCGGTTGAGACTATCTCTAAATCTGACAACCATGCCTGGGCTGACTTTGCTGATGCTATCTCCCGTTTTCTGCTTTTAGCAGGATATGACTCAGGCTCCCAAGTGGACACCCTTCAACTTCCTGTTTCTGTAATTAAGCACGCTATGACTCCTAATTAGGTTTTGGTCATCTGGCATCCCCCTCCATGCCCTTCCCTTTTCTTTCTCACCAGATATATTCGCATTATGGACTACTGCACAGAAGTGAAAAGCAGTGAACTACTGATGCAAGCCAATGGAGGAATCTCAAATGTTACATTGAGTGATAGACACCAGACACAAGCAGGTACATACTGTACGATTTCATTTATATGAAGTCCAAGAATAGGCAAAGTCAATCTGTGCTGACAGAAATTAGAATGGTGGTTTTATCCAAGGGTAGAGATTAACTGACACTCTGGACATGTTTTCTCAGGGCTGGCTGCATCAAGACTACCCTCAAAGTGTCCCTTCCATGCTAATCAGGTGGAACCCCAGAACATAGCACAGCTGGAGTTTCTTGAATGACTGGGAGAGATATCAGTGATTTCATATTTTCAACATAGATATAACCTAGTATTTGCATATTTACACCCAAGGTATTTTATATTACACACTAGAAAACTAGGATGCACTTTCCAGAATAATGGAGACCTAAAAAAAAAATCTTTGCAGTATTCAAGTCTTTATTTTATATTTTATTTTATTTTATTTTATTTTATTTTATTTTACTTTATTTTGTTTTGTTTTGTTTTACTTTACTTTATTTTATTTTATTTTATTTTATTTTATTTTATTTATTAAGCCATTTTATTTCTTACTTTGGAAAGGATGGTTGAGAAAATAAGCATTAGACATAATCCTTTTGAAAAATGAGGTTGGTAATAATCACAGAGACAGTGGTACCACAATTGTATATTTTTACAATATGCTTTCAGAGATTCTTTGGGCTTGACTGAAGGATTGAAGATAGCTTCCCCATTCTTGTCATCTACCTTTCTATGTACATCTTGTTCAGAGTTCCATGCAGAAATTTATTGAGGTTCCTTCCATCTTTTGTCTGTAGATTTCATCAAATCTTTCACTCTGAACCACAGTGAAGTGGTTTTTCCAATCCCCCACAGTTCCTAGAAGAGGAAAACCAAGCTCGACAACACGTTTGCCTTTCTCCCCCTCCCCATCGATGCCTACACTTCCACCTGCAGCCCTCTGATCTAAGAAGGACCCTAGCATGCTCTGCACAGGGGGTGGACTCTTAGCTAGAGTGGATAATTGCCGCAAAGGTGCTGGTGCTTGGCCTCACTTGTGATATATTCACATAATGGACCACTGCACAGAAATGACACAGACCAATGGAGGAATCTCAGACGTTACACTGAGTGATAGACACAACACACAAGAAGGTACATACTGTATGATTTCATTTATATGCAGTCTAAGAACGGGCAAAATCAATCTGTAGTGATAGAAATTAGAACGGTGGTTGTATCTGAGGGTAGAGATTAACTGGGGTGCTGGTTATATGGGTGTATACATTTTTTAATATATTGAACTGCATATTTCAGAGTTTGAATTTTTTGGTAAGTTACTTCTCAATTAAAAAGAAATAACTTTTGGGAAAAATGTCATTGAGACACTGGATATGTATGAGCTTTTTCACCAACTAGTAACTACTAAAATAATGTTAAAAAGGGGAAATACTCTATATCTCCGCAGTGCCTCTTCTGAAAATTTGTGCAACAGAAATAAAAGCATCAGGACATAACGTGCATACAAAGATGTTTACTATAACATTATTCATAAAGATAAAATATTAAAAAAACAAACTGTGGTATCTTTCACTAGGGGAATAGTTGAATGAGTTATGATGCATCCATGCTTCGGCATAACATGAGACCACTAAAAACAGTGAGCTATATGGACCTACATGCCTTGCTCTGGAGGGATGTCTTATATTCTGGCAAATGAAGGTGTGAAGTATGACCACATTTGGGTTTTAGCCTTCACCATGTTCTATATTTTTGTTTGCATATGTATGAGCCTGAGGGAAGGAAGGTGTATAGAAAGATAAGTTTGTCTGGATCTGAAGAAGGGCTACTTGCCAAATCTTCACCATTGATTATCTGAAGAGAAAAGGAATGGCATTTTTTGGTTTGCTGTACTAGCATGGGATGATGCTGTAAATTCAAAAATGCAACAAAATAAAGTAATAAATTAAAAAAATAAGAAAAGTTGCAAAGCAGTAGTATACCATGGTTCCTCTGTTGTGCAAAAGAAGTCTGTGTTCTTAAATAGAAAGGGAGCCATACTACTGGTGGCTACTTCTGGGGGGCAGGGTTTTGGTGAAGAAAAAAATTTTTTTCATTAAAAATGCAATTCCATATTGATCTAATTTTTTTTACAATGATATATATTACTTTTTAAATAAAAAATGATAAGGCTTTTTTTCCTCAAAAAATATTAGCTGGAGCCAATTAGAATTCCTGTTTTGGGAAGTAGAACTAAAAAATTAAGACAATGAAGCAGTGCTCAGTAGCAGTGATAGTTGGAAGTCATGATGGCCCATGTGTGGGCCATCATCAAGACCAAGCTATGAGCAGGGGTGCCTGGGTGGCTCAGTTGGTTAAGTGTCTGACTCTGGCTCAGGTCACAATCTCAGAGTCTGTGAGTTCAAGCCCTGTGTCGGGCTCTGTGCTGATAGCTCAGAGCCTGAAGTCTGCTTCAGATTCTGTGTCTCCCTCTCTCTCTGCCCCTCCGCCACTCTCCCTCTGTCTCTCTTACTCTCAAAAGTAAATCAACATAAAAAATAATTTAATAATAAATAAAGACCAACCTATGAGAAGAAGCCGAGTCAGCAGAAGCTATAAAGTAGAAGTGTAATGGGCAGAGTGACAGGAAGCTGGTCAGTGGAGGAAAGCACTCCTAGCAGATATGTGAAGGGCAGCTGAGTCCTGTAAGGGATGAAGCTTTCTAGCAAAAAGCTGTACCCTCCTGCTGCTGAGGCTCTTACTCTGAGATCCAGGGATCCCCACAAGGTCTAGACCAATGGTGGCTCTTGCTCTTAACTACCTGCAAGACTGCATTTCTCTTATACCTCTGCCTGACTTCTCCTAACAAACCCGTTTCTTACAACCAAATACCCCAGAGAGCTCTCTTCTGTAACAAGATTAAATCCCCACCTTATTAGTGGCATATTATTTTTAATAGGCTAAGTGTATTGTCTTGAAATTAATAAAACCTAACATCTTCTTGGGGCACTTGGGTGGCTCAGTTGGTTGAGCCAATGACTTTGGCTCAGGTCATGATCTCGCAGTTTGTGAGTTGGAACTCCACATCGGGCTCTGTGCTGACAGCTCAGAGCCTGGAGCCTGCTTCGCATTCTGTGTCTCCCCCTCTCTCTACCCCCCCCACCACTCACACTCTGTGTCTGTCTCTCAATAAGAAATAAATTTTAAAGAAAAAAATTTAAAAAAAAACCCCTAACATCTTCTTGATAAGAGGCAGACAGATATTACTAGACAAACTGAGTGTTTGGTTTATACTTATATTTATATAGTATTTGAGGCCACACACACCTTTTCTTATGAAGGGGGAAATGGACTGGTCCAGGATGGATTTGGGAACTGTAGATCGATTTGTCATGGGATTTTCTTTCATTTTCTCAAATGATGTCTCTTGGACAATTTTATCTAGCACTGTTTCATGCAAGCTCTTTCCCATGAACTGCATCACTTTCTGAATTTCTTGCTTTGGGTCCTGTGGTGAGGGTAACATTGCATTGGAATGGAAGATGGTATCAGGACACACATAAATTCTTCAGGGTGTCCCTCCCAGAGGTGCAGCCCTGAAAGAGCCTAGAATGATTTTTCTGAAGGGCCATTACTCACCCGTTTTATGTCCTCAAAGAAGAGGAAGAGAATCTGGTATCTGTCTTTCATCTCCCACCATCCCTTTACATGGTCATACCAGGAACCCCAGCCCACTGCAACAGACACAAGAAACATAACACTCTACATAAGGATCACCCAAAGTCCCAGATATATGCTGAGTCCTGATCTGTTTGACTTAGAGGGTGATATTGTATGGTATAGCCCTGGGGTAATTTATCCCAACATGCTACCTAAAATGGATTCATATTTATTGTGTATAATCACATATGCCCTGATATTGGAACAAGGATACTCTTTGGAATGGGGATGACTCTATGGGTCAGGTAACCTGGGGTAAAGGCTTTCAAATTGGGTGAGAGATATTTGCTGGGACTATGGGTATTCACTCTGAGCTCAGGCAGCCTGCCCTTCTCAGTCCCAGTCTGAGGTAGGACACATATAAGGAGGAACACAACCTTCTAAGGAATCAAATGATTCCTAGATACCTGGATTGGGAACCCAAAGATGTGAAGGATTATCCTTTACCTTTCCCATTGATGAAGGTTTCAAAATACTCTTCCCAGGTGCCAGGGTCAGGAAGCATTTGATTCATCCTTTGAAAATGGTAGTAGGAAACCATGCAGTCTTTGGCATTTCAAGCTACATAAAGGAACTTTGGGGTGACAATAGAGGAGGGTAAAAGATGGTATGAAAAGTGAATTTTCACAGAATTCACTCAGTTTGAGCCATGCCAATGGTGGCCACACACACTTGCCTCAGCTCTCCTGTGCTGACAGTTCAACTTGGCCATGACCTCTTCCTCCTCTGGCTGTCCCCTGCTTCTCTGCTGATTGTCCTCTTTATCCAAACTCAGTCCTGTTAAGTAGCCTGATTCTTGCTTGCCCCTTTAGTGTCAGAGTCCAATCATTCTCTAGCAACTATGACCTCCCGTCACACAGAAACTACCACATGCATGTGCTGATGATCCTCCCAACATCTCATCTCAGTTTCCCGGAGAAGCAGGATGACGTCTCGGTCTTATTTCTTTCCTGTTCTCATCAACTCTATTATTTTCATCTTGAATCACTTCAGGTCTTGTCCTACAAAGCATCCTGTTTAGGTTTCATTTTGACCACAACCTTGTCTCCTACCCTCCCAGCCTTTCACTTTAACCAAATATGACCTTTAATGATTGCTAAGTACTCAACTCACATTCTGACAGCATCAATCCTGAGCTGGTCTCATTGACTGGTCACCTTAGATCCATAACTAGTCATTTCAATGTTGTTTGTTTGTTTGTTTGTTTGTTTGTTTTTACCCTAAAACAGTTCTCAACTAGGAATGATTTTGCCTACTGGGGGACATTTGGCAATGTCTGGAGGTATTTTTTGTTGTCACAACAGGGGGTGGCAGTGCTACTGGCATCTAATGAGTAGAGGTTAGGGATGTTGCTCAACATTTTACAGTGTACAGGGCAGCCCCCTGCCTCTCCACCCAAAAGAATTATCTGGCCCAAAACGTCAGTAGTGCTACTTCCTATATTCTGATGCTTTGACATCCTGGGGCTTTGCTAACCTTGGATGGACTGCCCCTGCCAGGTTTAGCAGGTTACTAGAGATAGTAACAACTCACAAGCACGCTCACTTATCACTCCACCAGTCTGGAGCCTACATCTCAAACACCTCCCTTATTGGGCTCTCACACTCTGTGCCACTATCCATCTGCTCTAATCACCCCAGGGCCAGGACCACAAAAGCAGAAGCATCATCCCTTTTGCCCCAGAGACTGCAGAAATCATCCAAACTACCCAATCCTAAACCTGCTTACCTGCCTCACCCATTCCTTCCTTCGGAAACCAGAATAAAGGCTCTTGACCACATGTTACCCTTGCTCCCTCTGCCTCCTGACTGACCCTGGTGCTTCCTAGGCGTGAGAAGTTTAAAAAAAAAATCCACCTGAATTCTTAGGCTTTTTAATTTCTGGTTGGCTAATCATTTAATTAATCTTCCTATCTTATTTCTCACTTCCAGCCACAAGGCTCTCCCTTCCCTCCTCAAAACTTCATCCCATTTCCCCCACCAAGTTCATTTATTCTCTCTTTTGTGGTGTCCGTTCTGCACTTCACCTGTTGTTGAATTTGTGTGTGTGAGTGTATTATTAGCTTTTTTTAGTTCAGAAATTGAAAGGGCTAGAAAGAAAGGGACTAAGTAACAGTGTGAAATAGCCACAGGTAATTAATAACACATTTTTGGAAGGTGCATGACAATAAGTGGCGACAAAAGCTATTTCTGTGGCAATCTCACATCCCACAAACAATGACAAGAAATTTGATTGTCAGGGCTTGGGTTCTACTTCCAGTTTTGGGGTCGTGGTTCAGGTCTGAGGAACACCATCTTTCTAACGCTGGTGGTTTTTATCCGAAAGCAGAGACCATGGTGATGGAGCTTAAGGCCACAAACCCGGAGACAGCGAGAGGGAGAGAGGAAGGCTTGGCTTGTGAGGGTCAGTCCTGCAGGCGCAGATTCGCGATGGGGTCCTAGTGCACAGCAGGAGCGGATACCCTCCCGCAGGCAGAGGACCCAGAAGCAAGTGGGGAGATGAAGTGGGACGGGGCGCCTCCTCTCTCACCCACGGCGGTCTCTCTGTCCCCGTGGCCACCCTGCTGCAGCCAGCCCAGGCGCCCTGGCCCTTCCGGGGCCTCGGCGGCCCCTCGGAGGCACCACGTGCTGTGCCCTCCCAGGTCCATGTGAGAGAGCCACCGCAGATGTTGTCAAATCAGAGAGCTTTGGTTGGATTTTTATAGCAGATGCTTATATATTGTTTCAGTCACAGAAATCCTGATTATTTGTTTAACTTAATAAAAATTATGCTTTAAAAATAGCATCTTATTCCCTTCTTTGATTTTTGATTCAATCTTTCAATTTTCTTACACAACTTATATTTCTATATCTGGTCATTTTGATATCTGAAGTCCTTGAGGTCCAACCCTGCTGTTTGTTCTTTCTGCAGACTCTTTCTCTTGCTGGCTTGTTCCTTTTGTTGTTGTTGTTGTTGTTGTTGTTCAGTTTATTTGTTTGGTTGGTTTTTAATATATTTTTAGCTTGTTCCTTTGTATATTTTGTAATGTGAGATGGTCGACTCAAGACGGAGCACTGCAAGCAGAAGGTATGCCCCCCTCCCCCCGACCATCCCATGTTTGTGTTTGCTAGTCATCCTGGGGATGCCACCAATGGAACCACCTTATACAGTTTCTCAGCATGGGGCTTCTTGGACAATGCAAGAAGTGCAGCTTGAATTTCCTCCTTTGAAGAGGAGACCTTCAAAATGTGGCCACACATTTTTAGGGAAGCTGAGAGCCCAGGTCAACACAGAGAGACTTCTGTCCATTGACAGTGAAGCCCTTCAGCTGTCCCAGCTTGGGCTCCTTACTTTTCTGGTTCCTTCTGCTCTGGGATTTGTCCCTGTGCAGCCATTGAAACTCACGCTGCTGCATTCTCCAGGTCATCAAATACCCACAGGACAGCTACGGTGTCAGTGACCTCTCTGAGTTCCAGTGCCCTCTTCATTGTGGGACTGAGGGATTTCCTCAACTGTATCTGGATCTCAGTTACACATTTACAAGGAAACCTGTCATTTGTTATGTGTAATTGCTAAGCGTTTTATACAAGAGGTTTCAGGGTGTTTAGTCTTAACATAATCCCAGAAATGGAGGTTCTTGTTCCCTTATATAACTTTACTGAAAGGACCCACATAATCGCTATTGTTCCCTAGAAATACACCCTTCCTAGCCCTTTGTTCCCTTCATTCCCACCTTTGAGAAAACTTCCTTAACATCGCTGGCTGACACCTTAGTTTCTTTCCTTGACCTAATTCATTTGTTATTCATTCAGCAAACACATTTTGAATGTCCTCTATGTGCCAGGAACTGATTAGACGCTGAATACAGAATAAATAAAGTCCCAGAAGCAGTAAAGCTAAGAGCCCAGAGTTTACTAGAGGTTAAGGCCAACTGCTCCCCTCAAGAAACACTGCTCCATCTATTTACCCTTTTAAACAATCATCAGGGTTTTTTTCTCCTCACTTTTTCTTCTGTCCTCTATTATGAGAATTCCATTGCCCACACCCTTGGATCAACTGTGGACACTCACTATCTCTTGTTCTCTCCAAAAATTCGTCTGTACCTTCAAACAATCCACATCTTATTTGAAAACATTCAGGTGAATATCCTGCTGAGTATAGAACTTTACATTTTCTCTTATTGCTGATCAACAGCAATACTGCAGAGATAGCGGAGAAGTAAACATGATGGCAGTGTTGTGAGTTAGGGTCTGGCGGATTTGCTCTCAGGAGGGTTAGTCTTCCCGCCTGTCCCCAGGGAAGCTATTGCTGTCTTACCTTGCAGTTATTTTCCCAGAAAGATGGAGGCAAGAGCTGAACTGGAAGGTGAGTCCTTAGTATCCGTGGAGAGGGCATTGCTTTGGCTTTTTCCACCCCTTTGAAGTAAATCAAGAGGAAACATCTGTGTAATACAAGTACTGCATGGGGGAACTTATATTCTTGGCTCTGTCCAGAATGTCCCATCACCCCCCACCCCCATCTTTCTGCTTATCTCTTGACTTCCTTTGGGATTTCATAATAAGATTATTTATTTTACCATCACTTCTGTAGACTCAAACAGCTTGAGAGTTGGAAGGGAGCTTAGATTAATTTACTCTGTCACTTCTAGGATGTGGAGACAGAAGCTGAGAAGGGACAAGTGAGTTCTTATTGTAGCAGAGCCAGGGGGAACCAGAGTGCAGGCCTCTCTTGCCTCCCAGCCAGTGCCCACCCCTGCGTGTCTGCAACAGGCTGCCCATGTACTTGGCCCATGTGCTAGTCACTTGTTTCATCTCTAAAAACATATGTACTTGTCACATGAGTTGTGATTTCCACTCTGTCCTCTAAAACACTGACTAGACACTTGCTCTGTGCAATCATTGTGTTAGACTGACGTAGGGGATGTGAGATAATAGAAAATTTATATTTGTCTCTGCTTCTGCTTCTCGGCACAGAATTCCTGAAACCCCTATAATATCCTGGGTGATAAGGGTGCCCTTCTTTTTGAAAAAAGTTTTTTTAATGATTATTTATTTTTGAGAGAGACAGAGAGAGAGAGAGAGAGAGAGAGGAAGTGCATGAGCAAAGAAGGGGCAGAGAGAGAGATGAAGACACAGAATTGGAAGCAGGCCCCAGGCTCTGAGCTGTCAGCACAGAGCCCAATGCAGGGCTTGAACTCATGAGGTGTCAGATCATGACCTGAACTGAAGTTGGATGCTTAACCAACGGAACCACTCAGGCACCCCAGGGTGTCCTGTTCTAATGAGCTGACTCTAAGTGGGCTCCTGGATGGAGGCTGGTCACCAGCAAGACCAGCCATGATTAGAAGCTTGGAATTTTCAGCCCTATCCCCCATTCTCCAGAGAGGGAGGAAGGGCTGAAAATGGAGTAAGTGATAGATCATACCTGCACGATGAAGCCTCCATTAAGTCCCTAAAGTCTGGGGTTTGGAGAGCTTCTGGGTTGGTGAACACACGGACACTGGGGAGAGTGCTGCTGCTTTTGAGCAGCTCAGACCATGTGCCTCTTCTGTTTGGAAACCTTCTATACTAACGGTGGTTTTTCACACTTGTTCCCCAAGCTATGTGTTTGAGGTAGGGGATTCAAGGTGGAGTTGAAAGGATGTGTTTCATTCTGGTCATCTTTGGTTTTGCTTATTTTATATGTTTTGAACCCCTAATAATTTTTTTTAAAACTTGTGGCAAGATACACGTAAAGTAAAATTTTCCATCTTAACTCTTTTAAAGAGAACAGTTCAGTAGTGCTAATTGCATTCATGTTGTTGTGCAACCAATCTGCTTAAACACTGTACCTTTTAAACACTAACTCCCCATTCCACCCTTCCCCAGCACTGGCAGCCACCATTCTTTCTGATTCTATGAATTTGACTCCTGTGGATACCTAATATAAGTGGAATCATACAGTGTTTGTCTTTTTTTGGTGACTGGCTTATTCCACTTAGCATAATGTCCTTAAGGTTCATCCTTGTTGTAGCAGGTATCAGAATTTCCTTCCTTTTTAAGACTGAATAATCTTTCATTGCATGTATGTATCACATTTTACTCATCCATTCATCTGTCCTGGACACTTGGGTTTCTTCCATCCTTGGCTATTGTGAATGATGCTTCTATGAATGATGCTTCTCTAGTCTCTGTCTTTTTTTTTTTTTTTTTTTTTTTTTGTTGTTGTTGTAATACAATTATTATTTATTTTATTTTTTTTTTTAATATATGAAATTTACTGTCAAATTGGTTTCCATACAACACCCAGTGCTCATCCCAAAAGGTGCCCTCCTCAATACCCATCACCCACCCTGCCCTCCCTCCCACCCTGCCCTCCCTCCCACCCCCCATCAACCCTCAGTTTGTTCTCAGTTTTTAACAGTCTCTTATGCTTTGGCTCTCTCCCACTCTAACCTCTTTTTTTTTTTTTTTCCTTCCCCTCCCCCATGGGTTTCTGTTACGTTTCTCAGGATCCACATAAGAGTGAAACCATATGGTATCTGTCTTTCTCTGTATGGCTTATTTCACTTAGCATCACACTCTCCAGTTCCATCCATGTTGCTACAAAAGGCCATATTTCATTTTTTCTCATTGCCACGTAGTATTCCATTGTGTATATAAACCACAATTTCTTTATCCATTCATCAGTTGATGGACATTTAGGCTCTTTCCATAATTTGGCTATTGTTGAGAGTGCTGCTATAAACATTGGGGTACAGGTGCCCCTATGCATCAGTACTCCTGTATCCCTTGGATAAATTCCTAGCAGTGCTATTGCTGGGTCATAGGGTAGGTCTATTTTTAATTTTCTGAGGAACCTCCACACTGCTTTCCAGAGCGGCTGCACCAATTTGCATTCCCACCAACAGTGCAAGAGGGTTCCTGTTTCTCCACATCCTCTCCAGCATCTATAGTCTCCTGATTTCTTCATTTTGGCCACTCTGACTGGCGTGAGGTGGTATCTGAGTGTGGTTTTGATTTGTATTTCCCTGATAAGGAGCGACGTTGAACATCTTTTCATGTGCCTGTTGGCCATCCGGATGTCTTCTTTAGAGAAGTGTCTATTCATGTTTTCTGCCCATTTCTTCACTGGGTTATTTGTTTTTCGGGTGTGGAGTTTGATGAGCTCTTTATAGATTTTGGATACTAGCCCTTTGTCCGATGTGTCATTTGCAAATATCTTTTCCCATTCCGTTGGTTGCCTTTTAGTTTTGTTGGTTGTTTCCTTTGCTGTGCAGAAGCTTTTTATCTTCATAAGGTCCCAGTAATTCACTTTTGCTTTTAATTCCCTTGCCTTTGGGGATGTGCCGAGTAAGAGATTGCTACGGCTGAGGTCAGAGAGGTCTTTTCCTGCTTTCTCCTCTAAGGTTTTGATGGTTTCCTGTCTCACATTCAGGTCCTTTATCCATTTTGAGTTTATTTTTGTGAATGGTGTGAGAAAGTGGTCTAGTTTCAACCTTCTGCATGTTGCTGTCCAGTTCTCCCAGCACCATTTGTTAAAGAGACTGTCTTTTTTCCATTGGATGTTCTTTCCTGCTTTGTCAAAGATGAGTTGGCCATACGTTTGTGGGTCTAGTTCTGGGGTTTCTATTCTATTCCATTGGTCTATGTGTCTGTTTTTATGCCAATACCATGCTGTCTTGATGATGACAGCTTTGTAGTAGAGGCTAAAGTCTGGGATTGTGATGCCTCCTGCTTTGGTCTTCTTCTTCAAAATTACTTTGGCTATTCGGGGCCTTTTGTGGTTCCATATGAATTTTAGGATTGCTTGTTCTAGTTTCGAGAAGAATGCTGGTGCAATTTTGATTGGGATTGCATTGAATGTGTAGATAGCTTTGGGTAGTATTGACATTTTGACAATATTTATTCTTCCAATCCATGAGCAGGGAATGTCTTTCCATTTCTTTATATCTTCTTCAATTACCTGCATAAGCTTTCTATAGTTTTCAGCATACAGATCTTTTACATTTTTGGTTAGATTTATTCCTAGGTATTTTATGCTTCTTGGTGCTATTGTGAATGGGATCAGTTTCTTCATTTGTCTTTCTGTTGCTTCATTGTTAGTGTATAAGAATGCAACTGATTTCTGCACATTGATTTTGTATCCTGCAACTTTGCTGAATTCATGTATCAGTTCTAGCAGACTTTTGGTGGAGTCTATCGGATTTTCCATGTATAATATCATGTCATCTGCAAAAAGCGAAAGCTTGACTTCATCTTTGTCAATTTTGATGCCTTTGATTTCCTTTTGTTGTCTGATTGCTGAGGCTAGAACTTCCAGCACTATGTTAAACAGCAGCGGTGACAGTGGGCATCCCTGTCGTGTTCCTGATCTCAGGGAAAAAGCTCTCAGTTTTTCCCCGTTGAGGATGATGTTAGCTGTGGGCTTTTCATAAATGGCCTTTATGATCTTTAAGTATGTTCCTTCTATCCCGACTTTCTCAAGGGTTTTTATTAAGAAAGGGTGCTGGATTTTGTCAAAGGCCTTTTCTGCATCGATTGACAGGATCATATGGTTCTTCTCTTTTTTTTTTGTTAATGTGATGTATCACGTTGATCGATTTGCGAATGTTGAACCAGCCCTGCATCCCAGGAATGAATCCCACTTGATCATGGTGAATAATTCTTTTTATATGCTGTTGAATTCGATTAGCTAGTATCTTATTAAGAATTTTTGCATCCATATTCATCAGGGATATTGGCCTGTAGTTCTCTTTTTTTACTGGGTCTCTGTCTGGTTTAGGAATCAAAGTAATACTGGCTTCATAGAATGAGTCTGGAAGTTTTCCTTCCCTTTCTATTTCTTGGAATAGCTTGAGAAGGATAGGTATTATCTCTGCTTTAAATGTCTGGTAGAACTCCCCTGGGAAGCCATCTGGTCCTGGACTCTTATTTGTTGGGAGATTTTTGATAACCGATTCAATTTCTTCGCTGGTTATGGGTCTGTTCAAGCTTTCTATTTCCTCCTGATTGAGTTTTGGAAGAGTGTGGGTGTTTAGAAATTTGTCCATTTCTTCCAGGTTGTCCAATTTGCTGGCATATAATTTTTCATAGTATTCCCTGATAATTGCTTGTATCTCTGAGGGATTGGTTGTAATCATTCCATTTTCATTCATGATTTTATCTATTTGGGTCATCTCCCTTTTCTTTTTGAGAAGCCTGGCTAGAGGTTTGTCAATTTTGTTTATTTTTTCAAAAAACCAACTCTTGGTTTCGTTGATCTGCTCTACAGTTTTTTTAGATTCTATATTGTTTATTTCTGCTCTGATCTTTATTATTTCTCTTCTTCTGCTGGGTTTAGGCTGCCTTTGCTGTTCTGCTTCTATTTCCTTTAGGTGTGCTGTTAGATTTTGTATTTGGGATTTTTCTTGTTTCTTGAGATAGGCCTGGATTGCAATGTATTTTCCTCTCAGGACTGCCTTCGCTGCGTCCCAAAGCGTTTGGATTGTTGTATTTTCATTTTCGTTTGTTTCCATATATGTTTTAATTTCTTCTCTAATTGCCTGGTTGACCCACTCATTCGTTAGTAGGGTGTTCTTTAACCTCCATGCTTTTGGAGGTTTTCCAGACTTTTTCCTGTGGTTGATTTCAAGCTTCATAGCATTGTGGTCTGAAAGTATGCATGGTATAATTTCAATTCTTGTAAACTTATGAAGGGCTGTTTTGTGACCCAGTATATGATCTATCTTGGAGAATGTTCCATGTGCACTCGAGAAGAAAGTATATTCTGTTGCTTTGGGATGCAGAGTTCTAAATATATCTGTCAAGTCCATCTGATCCAATGTATCATTCAGGGCCCTTGTTTCTTTATTGACTGTGTGTCTAGATGATCTATCCATTTCTGTAAGTGGGGTGTTAAAGTCCCCTGCAATGACCACATTCTTATCAATAAGGTTGCTTATGTTTATGAGTAATTGTTTTATATATCTGGGGGCTCGGGTATTTGGCGCATAGACATTTATAATAGTTAGCTCTTCCTGGTGGATAGACCCTGTGATTATTATATAATGCCCTTCTTCATCTCTTGTTACAGCCTTTAATTTAAAGTCTAGTTTGTCTGATATAAGTATGGCTACTCCAGCTTTCTTTTGGCTTCCAGTAGCCTGATAAATAGTTCTCCATCCCCTCACTCTCAATCTAAAGGTGTCCTCAGATCTAAAATGTGTCTCTTGTAGACAGCAAATAGATGGGTCTTGTTTTTTTATCCATTCTGATACCCTATGTCTTTTAGTTGGCGCATTTAATCCATTTACATTCAGTGTTATTATAGAAAGATATGGGTTTAGAGTCATTGTGATGTCTGTATGTTTTATGCTTGTAGTGATGTCTCTGGTACTTTGTCTCACAGGATCCCCCTTAGGATCTCTTGTAGGGCTGGTTTCGTGGTGACAAATTCCTTCAGTTTTTGTTTGTTTGGGAAGACCTTTATCTCTCCTTCTATTCTAAATGACAGACTTGCTGGATAAAGGATTCTCGGCTGCATATTTTTTCTGTTTAGCACACTGTAGATATCGTGCCAAGCCTTTCTGGCCTGCCAAGTTTCAAAGGAGAGATCAGTCACGAGTCTTATAGGTCTCCCTTTATATGTGAGGGCACGTTTATCCCTTGCTGCTTTCAGAATTTTCTCTTTATCCTTGTATTTTGCCAGTTTCACTATGATATGTCGTGCAGAAGATCGATTCAAGTTACGTCTGAAGGGAGTTCTCTGTGCCTCTTGGATTTCAATGCCTTTTTCCTTCCCCAGTTCAGGGAAGTTCTCAGCTATAATTTGTTCAAGTACCCCTTCAGCACCCTTCCCTCTCTCTTCCTCCTCTGGGATACCAATTATGCGTATATTATTTTTTTTTAGTGTATCACTTAGTTCTCTAATTTTCCCCTCATACTCCTGGATTTTTTTATCTCTCTTTCTTTCAGCTTCCTCTTTCTCCATAACTTTATCTTCTAGTTCACCTATTCTCTCCTCTGCCTCTTCAAGCCGAGCCATCGTGGATTCCATTTTGTTTTGCAATTCGTTTAAAGCGTTTTTCAACTCCTCGTGACTGTTCCTTAGTCCCTCGATCTTTGTGGCAAGAGATTCTCTGCTGTCCTGTATACTGTTTTCAAGCCCAGCGATTAATTTTATGACTATTATTCTAAATTCACTTTCTGTTATATTATTTAAATCCTTTTTGATCAGTTCATTAGCTGTTGTTATTTCCTGGAGATTCTTCTGAGGGGAATTCTTCCGTTTGGTCATTTTGGAGAGTCCCTGGCGTGGTGAGGACCTGCAGTGCACTTCCCCTGTGCTGTGGTGTATAACTGGAGTTAGTGGGCGGGGCCGCAGTCCGACCCGATGTCTGCCCCCAGCCCACTGCTGGGGCCACAGTCAGACTGGTGTGTGCCTTCTCTTCCCCTCTCCTAGGGGCGGGATTCACTGTGGGGTGGCGTGTCCCGTCTGGGCTACTTGCACACTGCCAGGCTTGTGTTGCTGGGGATCTGGCGTATTAGCTGGGGTGGGTAGGCAAGGTGCACGGGGGCTGGAGGGGCAGGCTTAGCTCGCTTCTCCTTAGGTGATCCACTTCAGGAGGAGCCCTGTGGCAGCGGGAGGGAGTCAGATCCGCTGCCGGAGGTTTGGCTCCGCAGAAGCACAGAGTTGGGTGTTTGCGCGGAGCGAGCAAGTTCCCTGGCAGGAACTGGTTCCCTTTGGGATTTTGGCTGGGGGATGGGCGGGGGAGATGGCGCTGGCGTGCGCCTTTGTTCCCCGCCAAGCTGAGCTCTGCCGTCCGGGGGCTCAGCAGCTCTCCCTCCCTTTGTCCTCCAGCCTTCCCGCTTTCCGAGCAGAGCTGTTCACTTATGACCTCCCAGACGCTAAGTCGCGCTTGCTGTCGGAACACAGTCCGTCAGGCCCCTCCGCTTTTGCCAGCCAGACTCGGGGGCTCTGCTTGGCCGGCGAGCCGCCCCTCCGCCCCGGCTCCCTCCCGCCAGTCCGTGGAGCGCGCACCGCCTCGCCGCCCTTCCTACCCTCTTCCGTGGGCCTCTCGTCTGCGCTTGACTCCGGAGACTCCCTTCTGCTAATCCTCTGGCGGTTTTCTGGGTTCTTTAGGCAGGTGTAGGTGGAATCTAAATGATCGGCAGGACGCGCTGTGAGCCCCGCGTCCTCCTACGCCGCCATCTTCCGGACCAATCCTTCTCTAGTCTCTGTCTTTAATTCTTTAGGGAATATACGCAGAGGTGGAATTATTGATTCATATGGTCCCAATAATTAAAAAAAATTCTGGTACTGAAAAGAAAAATTAGCAAGCTACTGGTCTATAGTTAAAGCCCATATTCCTTAGCAAGACTGTGAAATTGTCCTGCGTCTAGCTCCTTTCCTCAGCTTCCATCGTGTCTCCTGCTCACATGTTACCCTTCAGAGCTATTTACACTTGTTCTGCTTCTCCAGGTCTCTTGTCTTCCTTGCCTATATCTCTGGGCACCTGGTTCGTCCCAGTCACTTTTTAGAGTCTCTCCAGACACTTCCACTGCTAGCAATATAGTGTTCCAGACACTATGAAGACCTCTTCTGTTGTAAAGCACCTGTAAAATCTGATTAAAACACCACAAACATCCTTTAAATGCATAACCAATCTCGCAAGAAACTAAGAAGGCTCCCCAGGGGCCCAAGTGTAGAGGGACTTGCAAGACAGGGAGGTGAGAAGGAAGAAGAAGATAAGGTTGTGATGACCTGAGGATGTTTGCCCCTCAGATCCTGGGCTCAATGACCCCTGTGTGGGAAGGGGGCTGGTAGTCTTGGGTTTTCATCCTCTTACATGCAACCCTCCCAGCAGGCTTGACCTAGCTCCAGCTTCAAACTTTGCTCCCAAAGAATCCTTACAATAGACAGAGATTCTGCAGGTTTAGGGCTTTACATGGAGCATTCCACCCATGTTTTATTTCACAGATTCAAGTAAATTATATGTTTTCTCCTTCTCTCTCTCTCTCTGTCTCTTATCAGTGCTTCAGGAGAGCTGGTTGGGGTGGTCTCATTTCCTGGGCACTCTGCCATGAGTGCTCAGCCTCAGGGGGTGAGAAGGGCAGGGGAGAGTGTCCATGAACACACCTCAGGTCATAAAGTCATTCCCGAGCCTGCCCCGTGGAAGAAGAGGGCCAATGGAGTAATTTTTGGCCCTCATCATCTGCATGAGAAGCTTGCAGTCTGGCAGGAAAAACACAGCAACAGCAGCAGTAGCAGCTTGTCATTGCAGGTGTCAGCTTCTCCAGGCATTGGTTTTCAGGCACGTTCTTCACCCTGCTGATGGTGTCCTATGCTAACCTCTACCCAACATACCCACTCCTTGTCATCATATGGTCTGCCTTTGCCTCCTCCATTGGACCATGAACTATTGAAGGCAAGTGGAGGTATGGAGTCATATATGCAGCCCAGGGCCTGTAGTATAAGTTCTTGTTGAGCTGTAGGAGTTATTTCTAGATCTCACCTATATACAGTTCTCTCTCTCTCTCTCTCTCTCTCTCTCTCTCTCTCACACACACACACACACACACACACACACACACACACATGCACCTTTTCAAATTCTTCCCGGCCTTGCTTTTATTAGGTCATATATGCAATGCTTTAGATGTCAAACACCTCTGTTGCTAGGAGTTGGTGGGAGAGTAGGAGGGCTCCTGGGAGGGAGACTGACCATGCGGGACACAAACTTCCATTACATCCAGGAGTGTCCGCTCACTCTTGAACCCTCTGAGGGTGGTTGGTATACTTGACCAACATCCATCAGTCTATTTCAGCAACCATATTACCCTCCTAATGGTAGCCCTCACCTCAGGTGGCAGGGACCATCTGCTCTTAAATAAAACTACTGCCTAGCTGAGTCTTCACCCAGCCTCTGTCTGTTTATAGCTGGAAAGACCATAACCCTTTTCAGTGTTTATCTCATCTTTGGACATGGGGCACCTTGTTTTTTTTTAAATTATTTATTTATTGTTGAGAGAGACAGAGAGATTGAGAGAGAGAACAGGGGAGGGGCAGAGAGAGAGAGGGAAACACAGAATCCGAAGCAGGCTCCAGGGTCTGAGCTGTCAGCACAGAGCCTGATGTGGCGTTCAAACTCAAGAACTTGAGTCAAAGTCAGACGTTTAACTGACTGAGCCACCCAGGCACCCCAAGGGCACCTTGTTTTGTAAAGATCCATCTTGATTTCTGTATGATGTGCCATGCTGGGCTATTGGTTATTATCCTTTCTTGAATTCTGTAGCTACTGGCATTGCCTTGAGAGAAGCTCTATCCTGCTTTTTATGCTGACTTAACAATAGCATATGCTTATGCTGGATACTCTGCTCCC
Source organism: Panthera onca (assembly GCF_046562875.1). Classification (NCBI taxonomy): domain Eukaryota; kingdom Metazoa; phylum Chordata; class Mammalia; order Carnivora; family Felidae; genus Panthera; species Panthera onca. The sequence continues at coordinate 87,798,766 of NC_138341.1, read as the reverse complement.
CCACTGCCAAGAATGCCTCACTAGAAATCATGTTTAGGATTTTTTTCCCTCTCCTTAATCTCCCAGATTGTCAGAGGTAAGATGATAGTGTCTGGGGTTGAATGTAGAAATAAGATAAAAAAATGGGCTTGGATGACCAGGGAACACATGCCGTTGTGGGGCAAGGGATTTAGCCTAAGAGGTGATCGGGAATACCTAACACTTAAATGGTATCTACTCTGTGCCAGGTGTTGTTCTAAGCTTTTGACACATATTAACTCATTTAATCCCTACAATGACTTTTTAAAGTAGGCACCAATTCTATTGACATTTTGCAGTGGAGACAATTGTAACACAGAGAAGGTAACTTGCTAAAGGTCACTGAGCTGAGTGAGTGATGGCATCAGGATCTAAACCCTTGTTGTCTTTATTCCTTATACCATCCTGCTGCTCAAGGGATCAAAGGACCAGACACCAACAAAAATGGAAGGCCCTGGCTACACACAGAGTGGGGTCACAGTTAAGCAGGCAGAGAGTACTCTGCGTGCAGTGTCAGAGACTCACAGGTAGTTCAGAGCAGCGATCAGACCAGGCACTGGATTGCTAAGCTAGTGAATAACCAGACAGACAGGAATTGAGGGTCAAAGGAGTCTGAGTGGCTAGGCAAGTAGAACCAGAAGGACAAGAAAGTACCTAAGGCTATTCTAACTTGGGCACAAGTTTAAGGTTTGATGGGCATCAGATAAGGAACTTCTCTATCACAAGACATTGGTAGCTCCGTCCACAATTGGTTCAACACTAGAGTTGTGCTGCTTATAATATTGCAGCTCTAGCTAGTTGTGTTTCCAGCTTTTCATTGTGCTGTCCTATGCAATACTGAAATAGCAAAGTAGGTCTTCCTCTTATCCTTGTTCTGTAACATGCTTTCAGCAGCTGCCAGTTACCTGGAATGGCTTCTTTTGCCTTCTGGTTGCCCTTTTTTTTTTTTTTAATTTCAAGAAGTGTATTGAATTCCAAGAAGTTCTGGTTGTCTTTTTGTCTTTTTTTTTTTGTGTGTGTGTGTTTTGAATACTCAATTCTAGGTTGAGTATTACCCTAAAAAAGTCTCCCTACAGAACAGAAATAGTTGGCTGCAAACGCATTATTTTTGATGATTATCTGTCACTTTCTTGGCTGCTCTGGGATTTTGTATGGGTGGAGTAAGGAAAGGAGAGAGTGCAAATTGTTTCATAAATAGCTCTCTACCTTCTCTGTGTGTTCTATAGCGTGATGGTCAGAGGGAGCATTTAAGAAGAAAATAAGGCAAATCCTTTTTACTTAGATTCATTTTTGGCAAATAATTTTAGGTAATATGTAGAAAGAATCAGAGAGGGAGAAAGGAGGAAGAGAGAGGAAGAGAAAGGGATAAGGAGAGCCACTGGAATGCCCTTCAGTAGGTGAATGGATAAATTGTGGTACATCTAAGCAATGGAATATTAGCACTGAAAAGAAATGAGCTATCATGCCATGAAAATACATGGAGGAAACTTAAATGCACATTGCTGAGTGAGAGAAGCCTGTCTAAAAAGGCCACATACTGTATGATTCCAACTATATGATATTCTGGAAAAGGAAAAACTGGAAAGAGTAAACAGATTAGTGGTTGTCAGGGTTGGGGAGAGAGGGAGGGATGAACGAGTGGAGCACAGAGAATTTTTAGGGCAGTGGAGCTACTCTGTGTGGTATTACAGTGCTGGATCCAGGTCATTATACATTGGTCCAAACTCATAGAATGTACAACATCCAGAGCAAACACTGGGCTTTGGGTGATTATGATGTGTCAGTGTAGGTTCATCAATTGAAACAAATGCACCATCTGGGGGAGGAGGTAGATATTGATAATGGAGGAGGCTATGCATGTGCGGAAAATCTCTGTGAGTCTACTTTGTTGTAAATCTAACACTGCTCTAAAAAAAATCTTAAAAGAAGAGAAAGAATGGAATCATAGCAATAATGGGGGAACTCTCACCAGAAGGCTGGGGTGGCCGAGCCCACTCGATGAATGGATGGCGGTGTTGAATTACGGCTCTCTGACATTTCTCCACATCTCCATTCTGCTCAATCATGTCCACAATTTCCTGAATCCACGTGGTCCCTGGGGCCCAAATGGAAAGGGTGAGATACAGAAACTGGTTAGACAATCTGTCTTAAGTGTCCTGGGTGAAAAAGAGGACGTGGATATTGATGGTATTTGGTTCAACCTCCCCTCAGGTCAGGATCCTGTCCTGAACGTCCATGTGGGAAAACCCCACAAGGTCTCTATGGACAGAAGGAGCTGCATGACGTTGTCACCCAAGAGCAATCCATAATAGAGCACAACAGGCTGGGTCCTCTAAAGCCATTATGCTTGACCCTAATAAACCCAGGGACATTAGGCATCCCAAGATTGCCTCATCATGGAATAGCGAGAAGGAGCAGCTTTCCTTGAATGAGTGAGTGCACTGTATCAAGGGGGATTATAACTGACATGAGCAGCCCTTTCTTACTCCACAGGCTGAAGTTTGGTTGTACCCTAACCCCACAGTCACCTGATTTAGGGTAGGTACAGATGAGGAGATCATCTGGCTTGGCCTCAAAGTTCTGGATCTGGCTCCAGTTGTCCACAGTGCTAGCCTGCAGGGGGATCCCTGCCACCTCTCTCAGTTGTAGCTGTGTCCTCAACTCTGTGGTCAGGGCCACACTGTCTTGCAATGGGAGGGGGAGTCCCTGTGGGCACAGGATAGAGGACTTTTAAAACAATTGCGGTAAAATACACATAACATAAAATTTACCATTTTAACCATTTTTAAGTATCCAGTTCAGTGGTATTAAGTACATTCTCATTGTTGTGCAGCCATCACCAACATCCATGTCTAGAACTTTTTAATCTTCCCAAAATGAAACTACACCATTAAACACTAACTCCCCATAGTTCTTTTCCCCTATCCCCTTCTACTTTTTCTATGAATTTGTCTATACTAGGTCCCTCATGTGAATGGAATCATACAATATTTGTCCTTTTGTGACTGGCTTATTTTACTTAGGATAATATCTCCAAAGTTTATCCATGTTGTACAATGTGTCAGAATTTCATTCCTTTTTGAGGCTGAAAAACATCCCACTGTGTGACAAAAACTACATTTTGCTTTTCATTCATCCATGTATGGACATTTAGATTGCTTCTAATGTTTGACTTTTGTGAATAATGCTGTTATGAACATGGGTATTTAAATATTTCTTCAAGATCCTACTTTCAATTCTTTGGGGTATATACCCAGAAATGGAATTGTTAGATCATATGGTAATTTTATGTTTAATTTTTTGAGAAATTGCCATGCTGTTTTCCACAGTACACAGTATACTATTTAACATTCTCACCAGAAAGGAACAAGGGTTCCAATTTCTTCACATCTTCAACAATATTTGTTATTTTCTGTTTATTTTATTTATTAAGTATATGTTTAAAATGTTTTTAATTTCTAGAATAGTCATTCTAATAGGTATGTGGTGATATTTCATGTAGTTTTGATTTTCATTTCCTTAATGATTAATGATGTTGAGCATCTTTTCATGTGCCTATTTGTCATTCATATATCTCTTTTGGAGAAATGTCCATTTAAATCTTTAGCCCATTTTTTGAATCAGGTTTTTTGTGTGTTTGGTTCTATTGAAAGAAATGTATGAAATGCACAAAATGAGAAAGCCAGGAGAATGGGCCACTATTACTCTAGAATAATTGGCTACTGCGATCCCAGAAGACATTTATTGCTACTGCTAGTAATTAAATATTACTTAAAAGCTAACATTTATTGAACACTTCAATTTGCATGTGCTGGGATGAGTTCCTTGTATACATAAATTTAACTATTGTATATAAATTCAGTGCCAGGACTTTAGAGTTGAAAGCATCCTTACAGGAAATGTTCCATACTTACTGGAAATTGAATAAGAGAATCTGGCCCAGCCTTTCCAGGCAGTGGGTGAGAGGGAGTTTGTGCTACCATAGTAAGGCTCATTTTCAAGGCTCTACTCTCAGAGTGAGGTAAATCTCTTAGAATGGAGACTATGTTTTAAGAAAATGAAAGATGAACTATTTCCAAAAAAAAAATTTCAAGTGTAAGAAACAGCTGGTTTGATGATATGTCAAAGAAGGTAGAGTTTGGATAATATCAAAATTACCATGTGATCAACATTAAGAGGGAGGTGGGAAGAGAACTAACATTTCTTTAAAAAAATATTTTAGTGTTTATTCATTTTTTGAGAGACAGTGAGAGACAGAGCATGAGTAGGAGAGGGGCAGAGACAGAGGGAGACACAGAATTGGAAGTAGGTTCCAAGCTCTGAGCTGTCAGCACAGAGTCCAATGAGGGGCTCTAACTCACCAACCATGAAAATCATGACCTGAGCTGAAGTTGGACATTTGACTGAGCCACCCAGGCATCTCAAGAGCTAACATTTCTTATAGGCCTTCTATGTTAGATCTTTTATATACTTTTCTTTTCTCTTTTAATTCATATCATGATTTTATAATTTATATTCATAAATGTGAGGAAGCTGGGAGTCACATGATCAATAAGTTGTCCAAGGTTGTAGCCAGTGTGTGTCTGCAAATTCCAGATTCCTTTAAAAAAGATTAGCTCTCTTGTTTTTTATTGTGAGTGTATATATGTACCAGAAAATTTGGAATAAGCCCAAATGTATGAAGAAAAATTATTATTTTTATGTTTTTATGTTTTTTTCAAATATATATTGATATGTCTATATTGAGGGGTGCACACAGTTATAATCTACAATATAAACATATTCCAAAAAAGATTGGATTCAGAGAGCTTCTCAGCTGATGAACACGTGGAGGTGCTGGAAGCATGGTACCCCTGGAGAAAGCATGGAAACTCATGCCCCTTCCCACACACCTTTCCCTATGCATCTTTCCCATCTGGCTGTTCCTGAGTTATATCCTTTTCTAGTAATCCAGTAATATATTAAGTGAAGTGTTTTCCCAAGTTCTATGAGCCATTCTAGCAAATGAATTAAATTCATGGAAGGGGTCATGGGGACCTTCAACCTAAAGGTAGTTGGTTAGTGGGGTGACTGGGTGGCTCAGCTGGTTAAGTGACCCACTCTTGATTTCACCTCAGGTTGTGATCTCATGGTCGTAAGATCGAGCCCCGTGTGGAGCTCTGCTCTGAGTGTGAGCCTTCTTTAAGATTCTCTTTCTCCCTCTTCCTCTGCCTCTCCCCCTATTGTGTGCACACTTCCCCTTGTCAAAAAAAAAAAAAAAAGTGGTTGGTTAGAAACACAGGCTGTAATATGAATTTGTGACTGGCATGTGAAGTCAGGGTTGAGGGGAGCAGTCTTGTGGGAACTAAGCCCTTAACCTGTGGGATCTGATGCTATCTCTAGGTAAAGGGTGTCTAAACTGCCAGTATCCAGAAAATCTGAGGATTGCTTGGTAAACCGCCCCAACCCTGCCCCATATCTGGTCTCAGAAGTATAAAGTATGTATGAAGTATGCTACTTAAGTAGCATAAAGGAGAGGCACAGAAAGAGTTCTTCCTTTACAGGCATAAAGGCATAAAATTTCCACTTGAGAAACCAGCTGGAAACTTTGTCATCCCTGCAGGTCAGGGGCCTCCTTTGTGAAGCTGTCTCTGACTCCATGGACAGAAAGAGTTGTCCCTTCTCATGGGATCTTGTAGCATTTTGTGTGTAGATTTTATAGCTCTTACTCCACCGTCCTACAATTACTTATTTTTATTTCTAGCCATCCCGAAGCTCAGGGACCTACCTGGTCTAGTCCCCTTTGTAGGCTCAGCATGTAGGGGAGAGATCCAGGTGGGAAGGAGAGATGATATTATGGGACAGGCATTTTGGAGGTTTTTGACTCAGCTTCCTGAATTTCTAGACTTACATTGTTAAGCTGGTATTTGTTGGTTATAAATAACTTTTATTTTTTTAGGTTCCTTAAAATATTCTCTGGCTTTAGTTAAGCACTTCTATTTATAGCAATATAGCAGCACCTACATAAAAATTTGAAAAGTAAATCAGTGAGTTGAGGATTTCTTTTAAGCCATATTCTTACCTTCAAGTTCCAGCTGAAAATCGGCAGCCCAAAGTCCTGACCAAGGGTCAGTGGACACACAAAATGCATTCCAAGGAAGCAGGGTAGCATTCCCTGGGTATGGCAATTGCAGGGGCTCAAATTACCACTGTGTCTGAGGCATACGGGGCCTTCAGCAGGTAAAGGCCCTTTGGGGGCTCTTGGCATCCATGTGGTAAGTTGGAGCCATTCGTGGAAGAATTAGTCCTGAACAGGAACTAGCCCTGTGACCTGGCCTGATGTGGAAGAAATGTAAACAAGGTCGAATGTGGCTTTGACCACTCTGCAAATATCAGCTCCCTTGACTTGATGCAAACTTGAGGGTTGTGTGGATGTTCCTTCCTCTGAATTGGCTTCTCAGTATCTGTGCATGCTCGGTGGATAGCTGAGCTTGGCAGCAGAATCCAGATTTCGAGTTGCTGCAGTTTCTCTGCCTGGCAGAGAATCTAAAACACCTGGGCCTGTGGGAAAACAGGAAGTTGGCTTCAGGAGCAGATGCATCCAGCTCCAGGTAGACTCTTGCTCCTTTGGTGTTCTTTCGTTTGACTTCTTAGCCTGACTCACTGTGAGTGACAGTTCCTGTCTCCAACTGATGTTTTAAGATTAAAACCAGCAATATTAATGAAAACACCTTTCCTAGTACATAGTAAGTGCTTAAAATGCTGGTTCTTCCCAACCTGTATTTAGCCAAGCCTAAATGCAGAGAGGACAGAACCACAGTCTAGAGCTTGGTGTATATCTATTTATACCTTGCCTTGTCCTACATAGGGTGTACTTTTATGGAGGCAAATTATATTCCCTAGTATCCTTGGCTACCTGGAAATTTAATCCATTCTTGTGTTAAATAATCTCTGTTACTGCTATAGTTTTTGCCAACTCCCAACCTTGTTTATGACCCAGTGCTTTTCTTTCTTGGGTTCAAGTGTAACCAGGCATCCTAGCCTCCATTTCTGACAATGTCTTCTTGTATTCTTTGACCGCACCCTCGGATGCTTCTTCACTGACATCTCTGCCTCCTGTTTTCCAAAGGTTTTTTCTATAATCTCAACCCATTTTTCTTCATTCTGCTCTCTTCTCTTTGACAACCTCACTGATTTCAGTGCTGTTAACTCATGGAACCTTGGATAACTCATAAGTTCCCAGCACTAGCTCGCTATCTTTCTCTGTGAAGCCCTCATTACCAGCCACCTACTAATGTTCTTCCAATGTCAGAGACACCTGGCGTTGTGTACTTCACTTGCCCCACATTCTCTGCTGTCAAGGTAGCACCATTATCCACACCTGAAGCATCACCTTGGACTAAGGATGGGAAAGCCCCCCTACTTAGCAATGTCAGTTATTAACATATAGTTACTGAACACAAATGTAAGCAGTGAATAAACCCATGGCTCTCAAAGAATTTGCAGTTAAAACTACTGTACATGTCTGCTTCTTCCATATCCACAGCAGATGAAGTGTAACATCACAGAACTTTCTAGCATATCTGCTCACCTCTGGCCTCTTCTTTTCTGGTCTCTGGTGCACTTAGCATATGAATTAAGTTTTATGAGTCCAGATCAAGTTATCCACTGATTGTTTATGGCCCAAAGCTTGAATGCTTTTAACTTAAAGTATCTGATATCAAGATTTGTTATAAAAGCACATTAATTAAGGAAGTGTGGTATTTGTGTAAGGACAGACAAGTAGTCTGATGAGACAGAAAGGAGAGTCCTCAAATGGAACCACACAGAGACAGCTATCGAGTTTAGAAGATGGAACTGCAATGGAGAAGAAGAAAGTGTGACCTTTCCAATAAATAGTGCTGGAAATTGGATATCCAGCTGAAAGAAGCTGAATCTTCACCTCATTGTATGCCATACATGAAAACCAGGCCTAGGTGGATTGTAGATCTAAATGTGAAAGGTAAAACAATAAAGGTCCTAGAAGGAAACATGAGAGAACATTTCTATGACCTTTGGAAAAGCCAAGCTTTATTAGATGAGCTAAAACAGACATCCACCATAACGGAAAACAATCACAAAATTGGATTAAATTAAAGTGACGAACTATGTTCATCGAAAACACATTAAAAGAGTAAAAAACAATCTACACAGGAGGAGGAAGCATTTTTCAAAGACTCATATCCAGATTACATATAGAACTCCTTCAGATCTTTGAGAAAAAGATTAACAGCCCAATAGGAAAATGGGCAAAAGACTCGAATGGGTACTTCACAAATGATGACATGGCCAACAAATACATGAAAAAATACTAACGTCAATAATATCTAGAGAGATAGATTTAATCAATAAATTAATAAATTAAAATTAAAATTAATGAAATAAAAACTTACATCACAAATGCAACTACCCAACCACCAGAATGTGTAAAGATGAAGACCAGGTTTCCCAAGTTTGGGGGATGATGAGTAACTAGGCTCCAATTCCACTTGCCTTTTCTTTTATTTTCTTTCTGTTTTTCTGTATTTTCCAAATTTTCTACTGAATTTGTGTTCTTTTGTAATCAGAATATAATGATATTTTTCTCCAGAGCATATTTTATTTTTTTAAATCCTTCTCAGCTATGCATCTGAAAGCAAAGTTACCAGCAGAATGGAGGGATCTATCCAAATAAATCTGGTGGGTTTGCCCTGATTCCTCAGAGTGCATGGGAGGGTAAACTAAGGGGAACAACTTTTGAATTCTGAAGGAAGAACTTCAGGAACATGTTTTGGGTTCATGCCTCTCAACAAGTAGAGTACAGATGACTTTCATGGTAGCGGGTGATTGTCCCCCTGAGTCTAATAGTTTATGGGGTCAGTGACAGGTCACTGTTGCTCTTTCTTTGGCCTCAGTTCTTCCAGGACTTCCTACTCTGCCAGACTTCTCTGCAGAAATCATTACAGTTGTTGGCTGTCCAGGTACACAGCAGACTTACCTAGCCTGGTATTTTATCTCTGTGTACATCTCCATGATGTGGATGTCAGCCAATGTGAGTAGGATTTTCTTTCTTGACATTATAGTCATAATTCTTCAAGGTGTTTGTGTTCTGGTGAATAAACTTGAATAAACCACGTTAGTTCATTGTTTAGCAGCTTCCTTTCTTTAAATTAAAATCTCTCTTATGACATTAAGGATGATATAATAAGACTTACTATATAACTGGCACTGTTCCAAGAACTTCACAGTTTTTGGTATTTAATTTAGACCTCTAAATTATTGTGGGGTGGATGATACTTTTGTGTCATAGCAGAATGACACTGAAGCACTTGGGTAAATTCCCCACTCTGGGTCACAGCAGCAGAGCCACAATTTGAACCCTAGGAAGCTACATCCCTAACACAGGCTTTTAAACAGACTATACCATGTTTAAGTCCATCTACTTCTATAGCATTGTTTCCTGTTGAATGTAGAGTAGCAGCACTAGTACAAAATGAGGAATATTCCAGATTGGGTCATATTTTTTGAGGTCAGAGCTCCAGGCTCAATTTCAGGACACAAAAGTCCTCAGATACTTTCTCATAGCATAGCTTACTTCCGACTCCCTTCCCCATATGTTCCCTGGGCCACATCTCTAAATCACTTATAATTCACCTTCTCCTCCAAAGGAATTGTTTGTTCATCTTTGTGGTCTTGTATGTTAAGTATAAAGGGTGCTTTGATAGTTCAGAGTATGGAGAAATATAACTTTTTAAAAACATTTCTTTCCCAGAGGAACTGAAGAGAGATTTTTCCAAATAAGATGTGCAAATGGCCAACAGACACATGAAAAGATGCTGAAGATCACTCATCATCAGGGAAATACAAATCAAAACCACAATGAGATACCACCTCACACCTTAGAATGGCTATTATCAAATAGACAAGGAATAAAAAGTGTTGGCAAGGATGTGAAGAAAAGGGAACGCTTTTGCACTGTCAGTGGAAATGTAAATTGGTGCAGCTACTGTGGAAAACTGTATGGAGGATCCTGAAAACATTAAAGATAGAACTACCATATGATGCAACAATTCTGTTTCTGGATATATAAAGAAAATGGGGAAAAAAGGATATTGAAGATATATCTACACTCAATGTTTTTTTTGAGCATTATTCTCAATAAGCCATGACATGGAATGACTTAAGTATCCATTAACAGATGAATGGATAAAGAAGATGAGGCATACACATACACACACACACACACACACACACACACACACACGAGTATTATTCAGTCATGAGAAAGAAGGAAATTCTGCCATTTGTGACAACATAGATTGAGCTAGAGGGCATTATGCTAAGTGAAATAAGTTAGATAAAGACAAACTACTGTATGATCTCACTTACATGTGGAAACTAAAAAGAAGCTGAACTCCTAGAAACAGATAGTAGAATGGTGGTTACCAGGGGCTAGAGGGTAGAGAAAATGTTGGTGAAAGGGTTATAAGATGAATAAGTTATAAGATGAATAAGTTCTGGGGATCTAATGTAAAGCATTGGGATTATAGTTAACAATATGCGTTATAAACTTGAAAGTTAAGAGAGTACACCTTAAATTTTCTCTCCTCCAAGAAGTAATGGTAGTTATGTCACATAATGGAGGTGTTAGCTAATGCTATGGTGGTAATCATTTCAAAATATTTAAGTGTATCAAATCAACACGCTGAACATTTTAAGCTTATACAATGTAATATGTCAATTATATGTCAATAAAGCTAGAAAAAAATAAAATGACAAAGAAGTAAATAAACCATTTTCAAGTTTCAAGTTCACCTGAAATTTAGTTTTGTCTTTTAAGAGGCTAACAATCCTATCCCCTTTCAAAATCAATAACATTTCATTTTCAGTATTTTAATCCATTTCATTTAAAGGAGTAACTAAAGGCAGAGCTACAAATATATCCTCCCTCTGTTTCTTTTTTTCTTTTTTTTTTTTTTTAATTTTTAACGTTTATTTATTTTTGAGACAGAGAGAGACAGAGCATGAATGGGGGAGGGTCAGAGAGAGGGAGACACAGAATCCAAAACAGGCTCCGGGCTCTGAGCTGTCAGCACAGGGGCCCGATGCGGGGCTCGAACTCACGGACCGCGAGATCGTGACCTGAGCCGAAGTCGGCGCTCAACCGACTGAGCCACCCAGGCGCCCCTCCTCCCTCTGTTTCTACTATTACTTACAGTTTGTGTTTAAAGGCAAGCAATGTATCTTCAGACGAGGAAGATCTAGGTTTTGCTTAGAGAGATTTTAACCAGGCTTCACTTTCAGGATGTTTGAACACCTTGACACAGGGAAAACTGGCAGCATGGAGGTCCAATCACCATTGGTCCCACCACTGAGGCATGTGGTCACATTCTTAGTGATGCTGTAGCCTGTACGTTGCTACAGCTTTCTTATCCAAGAATTCATTTTCTGTTATCACTGTATTAGAGCCCTGACCAAAGAGTTTACTTTTGATAGCATTCACCACACCTAGGTACAGAATCAGGGTCGGGTTTCTGTTCAAAGTGTAACACAGGGTGAATTCATTCGCAACCATGGGAGGAAATGATGGAATGAGCACCCTTCCATGAAAATAAGGCCACAGTGAGAGGACAGAGTACTCTCTTGAACTCAAACTACCACATGATCTAGCAATATTACTTCTGGGTATTTATCCAAAGGAAACAAAACACTAACTCAAAAAGATATATGCACCTTCATGTTTATTTTAGTATTATTTAAAATAGCCAAGTTATGGAAACAACCTAAGTGTCCATTAGTGGATAAATAGAGAAAATGTGATACATACATGCTGGATATTATTAAGCCATAAAAATGGACATACTGTCATTTGTGGCAACATGGATGGACCTTGAGGCTATTATGCTAAGTGAAATAAAATGGAGAAATACAAACACTGTATCTCCCTTATGTGTGGGATCTTAAAAAAAAACAAAAACCAACAAACTGAACTCACAGATACAGAGAACAAACTTGTGGTTGCCAGAGGTGGGGGGTTTGGGGTGGGCAAAATGGGTGAAGGTGAAAGTGGTCAAAAGGTACAAACTTTGAGTTATGAAATAAATAAGTCCTAGAATATAATGCACATCATGGTGACTATAGTTAATAATATTGTACTGCATATTTGAAAGTTGCTAAGAGAGTATATCTTAAAAATTCTCAACATAAGAAACAAATTTATAATTTTGGGTAGTGATGGTTGTTAACTAGACTTCTTGTGGTGATTATTTCACCATATATATGTATGGAATCATTATGTTGTACACCAGAAACTAATTTTATGTCAATTAGGTCTCAATTAAAACAACCAACCAAACAAATGAAAGGGCCTGTGTCCTTAGTATCAGGACAAATGGAAGTGGTGTTGGGCCATGCTTTCTATTGGATAGCCCTGAGCACAGAGATGAGCAGAGGTTCAAGCAGAGGGTGACAGCTTGCGGAAGAAGCGGTAGACAGAATTCTGGGGGTCTGTGTCTAGGACAATAAGGATCTACTTGTTCCTCCTCCATCAAATCTACTCTCTGAGCAGCAAGCAGAGTTATCTTCTCAAAAACTCTCACTTCCCCAGGCGCCTGGGTGGCTCAGTTGGTTGAGCGTCCAACTTCCGCTCAGGTCATGATCTCACAGTTCGTTGGTTCAAGCCCAGCGTCAGGCTCTGTGCTGACAGCCTGGAACCTGCTTTGGATTCTGTGTCTCCCTCTCTCTCTGTCCCTCCCCTGCTCATTCTCTGTCTCTCAAAAATAAATAAGTGTTAAAAAAACTCTCACTGGCTTCACCCTGTATAATATCTATCAGGGGTTAGCAAACTTTTCCTGTAAAGGAGGAAGTAGTGAATATTTTAGAGTTTGCCAATCATACGGTGTCAGTTGCAACTACTCAGCTCCACCATTGCAGCATGAAAGCAGTTACAGACAATACTCAATGGGCCATAGTTGTGTTCCAATAAGATTTTCTTTACAAAAACAGGTGGTGCGTCATAGTTTGCTCACTCTGGTATATAGAATAAGGAGAAAAGTCTTGAATTTAGAATAAAAGCCACTTTTGGTAAATTCCTCCTACCTATAGCTCTGGGTTCTCTGCTGCCATTCTTCTTCACTACACAGTCAGCCAGCTATCACCTTCAAGGTGATGTCACTGTTCTTTTTGGTTCCTTTATGTAACAGTTTTGTTTAGATATAACTCACGTACCACAAATTTGCCGATTTAAAATGTATAATTTAGTGGCTTTAGTGTCCACAGATTTGTGCCACCATCAATTTTAGAGCATTTTTATCACCCCAAAGAGATCTTGTACCATTTAGATACCTCCTCCAGCCTAGGTAACCACTAATTTCCTTTATGTATCTGAAAATTTGCCTATTCTGGATATTTCATACAAATGGAATCATACACTATGTGGCCGTTAGTGGCTGAATTCTTTCATAATATTCTTAAACTTATAATTTCAATTTTGTGGTCTTTTCAAGGTTCAGCCATACTGTAAATAGCATTTCATTTTAGGTATACACCACACCTTTATTCATTTATCAGTTGATGGACATTTATCAGTTGATGGACATTTTGACTCTTATAAATAATGCTCCTATGAACATTCATATGCAAGTTCTTATGTGAACAAATCTTTTTCATTTATTTTGGATATATACCTAAATATATATGAGTAGGGAGGGGATAATACTAAACATTAAAATAAGGTAAGTATTTAAAAACAGTATAATAGTAATTTTTAAAATTCATGTATTTCCTTAAGAGAATTCACCACTACAAGCTGAATGTACTTTCTGAATTGTTCATATAATCAAGGCAGTGTTTCTTCTTTTAAAACATCAGAAAATGTACTAAGGCTTATAAATAGATGTAGCTGCCCTCAAGATTTCAGTATCAGTGGCTTTCTTTAAATTAAAACTCACAAAGTGCATAATTAAGGCATATCAAAAAACTAAATCTTTTACTCTAATGACAGGTTTCCATGCTTAATATTTAGTGGCTTATGTGACAAAATTAGGTCTTTTCAGGGAAAAAATATAAGCCACTGTAAAACATTTAGTTTGAAATGTATTTTAATATCTTCTTAGAAATGAAAATTTATTGGTGCCCAGGTGCCCAGTGCCAAGTGTCTGACTTGATTTCAGTTCAGGTCATGATCTCATGTTTCATGTGATCCAGCCCTGAGTCGGCCTCTGTGCTGATACTGCAGAGCCTGCTTGGGATTCTCCATATCCCTCTCTTTCTTCCCATCCCCAGATGACACTCTCCTCTCTCAAAATAAATAAACATTAAAAAAAAAAAAAGATTTTCTCCCTCTTCCTCTGCTCCTCCCCTGCACACATGCTTGCATGGACATGCGTGTTCTTTTTCACTCTCTCTCTCTCTAAGGAAGAAAAAGAAAGAAAGAAAGAAAAAAAGAAAGAAAGAAAGAAAGAAAGAAGAAACAAAAGTTTATAGAGGAAAGGGGTCATCAAAAGGGAAAGACAAAACCCCTGTTCAGGACTCTTATCTCCTCCTGGATATTAGCCTTTCTTGTATTCAATTCTGCATCCTCTCTCTTGCTGGACAAGAGAGAACTGCACACTCAAAGTCTGTGACGTGTGTGTGTGTGTGTGTGTGTGTGTGTGTATTGAGGCAGAGGCCAGCTTACTGGAGTTATTTTTTCACAAATAATAGCAACTGACCATGCTTAAGTTAGACACAAAAATATTTTATTTGAAAGATACAGGGTAGCCTACAAAACTGAAAGAAAAGAGGAAGAACCAGGGCAGTAAGTGAAGCAGCCCTAGGAATGTAGGAAGAGTACTCAATGGGCAATCTCTCTTCAAGGCACTTCTCTCAAGTTGAGTGAGCCCCAAATAAATTCAGTGTCTGCTCATAATTACAATTCCAGGGCTAAGTATCTGACTGACCTAGTTTGGCTCATATTTTCACCCTTTGGCCAGAAAAAGGTGGGGTTCCTTTATGGCTAATTCCATGAAATTATATACATTTGGGGAGGAGAAGTTTGTCAAAGCAAAACTGAGATGGTAATAGTGGAAGGGGGAATTAGTGTTGGAAAGGTGAGAACAATGTATGTGTACAAGAAGAAATAAAATCAATACATAAACAGCAATAATGAAAGGGAAAATTCTATAAGTACCATAGAAGAGACATAAATAAAATACTCTGAAGAGTCTGCAGAAGGAAACTTACACACACACACAGATACGCACACACACAAATGGTGGTGGCCCATCATGAAAAATCTCACAAAGGAGATGACATGTAAGTTCCTCTTTCAAAGGAGAAGAAAAAGCCTTGTTATATAGATTAGAGTTAGTGGGGCAGATAGGACTCAGACTGAGGAAACAGCCTCATTAAAGATGAGGATCTTGGGTGTGTGTGTGAGATCTGTCTGGGGAACAGAGACTAGTCCTGTTTGACTTTAACAGTGAGCAGCAATTTCCCAACATGTGCTTTGGGAATCCATGTTGACCCCTGAGACTCTTTCAGGGGATCTTCAGGTCAAAAGTTTCCATAATAATAAACGATGTTTGCCTTTTACACACTCATTCTCTCAGGATTGTACAGTGGGGTTTTCCAGAGCTATATTATCTGTGAGAATGCCATTGTTTTGATGACAGATGGGATGATGGAATTAATATGAATTATTCTTGTGTTTTAAAAATTTCTGTTTTAATTTGTAATATGGAAAATATTGCTAGATATAAACCACATAAGTAAAATCTATTTGGGATTCTCAAAAATTTTTTAAGAGTGTGTAAGGATCCTGAGAACCACTGGTATAGACCAGATGGGTAGAGAAATGGAGATATACTATGGTGACTTTTTTAGTTTCTCATGACAAAGAGTGTATGATTAGTTTGACAGTCAGTGGATTACTGCTGAAGCAGTAGAATGACGTACTCAGAGCTGCCTTTTAAGAACCATATGAATTAGACTATAAAATGGGTTGAAGAAACAAGAGTAGAAGCTGGGAGCAAACTTACAAGGTTATTACTAGGTTGCTCTAGGAGCCTAGGCAAGGGGTATGTGCTACTGAAGCAGAAGGGAGAGTGGGAAAGAGAAGGTCAGCAGAAGTGGACATTACTGGACCCAGCATATGACTAACATGGGGATTACTAGAGAGTGAGATGTTAAGAATACATGACTTCAATGTTTAAACCTAGATGCTTATTATGATTAATTTTATGTGTCAACTTGACTGAACCATAAAGTGCTCAGATGTTCAGTCAAATATTATTTTCTGTGTTTTTGTGATGAGATTAACATTTAAGTTGGTAGACTGAGTACAGCAGATTGCCATCCACCATGTGAGTGGGCCTCATCCACTCAGTTGAAGGCCTGAATAGAACAAAAGACTGACTTCCCTTGATTAAGAAAGAATTCTCCTGCCTGAGGGGCTTGGAACTGGGACATTGGCTCTGCAAGTCTCCATAATTGTATGAGTCAATTCTTTAATACATATACTGGTTCTGTTTCTCTGGAGAATTCTAACAAGATTTTGGTACAAAGAGTGGTTCTGGAGGAATAGAATCTTAAGGATGAATTTTCCAAATTGGTTCTGGGAGTTCCTGGAATTGGCTCTCTAATATGATAAGATTTAAAGACACTAAAGATACTATTTCCGGTAGTAAAGAGAACATCCTTTGGCATGATTTAGCAGTAGAGATATGTGAAATATCACCATTGGATACTCCTAATCAAGCACTTGGGAGAAGCAAAGATCTGGGTTATCATGCATGTGATATGTTCAAACATTTGTCATTATAAACTGGTGAGTGTAATTAGATTGGCTGGTTGCTTGCAACATCACTGGACACAGATATTGCTGGACAAAATGAGGAATGAAAATGACAAGCTCAGGAGCTTGAATTCCCTGCTAAAATGCCACATAAGTGATCTGAAAGCCTCTATGTCTTGCCTGAAAGAGATCCTCATCTCTTACATCTGCAGGGCTGAGATGTCAAAAACCAAACCCAGAAGCTATCCTGCAAGTGGCTGGATTACAATACAATGCAATTATTAGAACACAAATAGAATACCCAGCTCATTGGGTATCTACTGTTAAAGTGAGGTTATTGACTGGGAGGAGTGAGATACTGAAATTTAGAATGGGTGTGTGTATAGAAACCATTGTGGAGCTGGGTATTCAGTGCCCCCTGAATTCTGATGAATCTTCATTGCCAGGAGAATGGTCTTTCCACTTCCATTGGTGGGGATTGACCCTGCATTGCCTGAGGAGACTGTACTGGCTTCTCCTGAGACAACTGCCTTGTAAGAAACTGCTGATTCTTCTCAGGACTCACTCTAGCACCTTCTTTGATTCTAGACCAATACCTAGACTCAAGTCCCAGAAGATCCCTAAAGGTGAGGTACAGTGTGACTCATAAGAAGGTGCATTGCACTCCAAAGAACTACTTGAGTTTTTTAATTTATAAAACCAAATCCTGGGACTATGTGTAGGAACGTATATAAGGGTGAGGAGTAATGGTGGAAGGAATATAAAATTTAATTAAGCCAAATTCATGCATGAGGGCCCACTAAGCAGAGATTCTGCATTTACTGTTGCAACTCTGGGGGTTAGGGAGCATTGCACTGTGTGGGTGGTTGCCTGAAGCATGGCCCAAGAGATGGCCCACTCTAAGCCAATGAGAAATACTGTGCCTGAATTGGTTTAATGTAGAGGAAGACATTCAAAGGCTTAGGGAGACCAGAATATTAGAGTGGATTTGTCATTTAGGACCTATTCAGCCACACTGGGAGGGTCCAGAAGGCATCCTTTCCACCACGGCTGCGAGGAATAAATTTATGAGGGAAGCCTGGCATCCTTGTGGAGTTTGGTGACTGTAAGTCCCCACCTCACTGTGGGGCCTGCAGTCTGTGAACTGGGTAGCCTAATGCAAGGAGAGTAGTTAGATTCTGGGGTGGCAGGGCCAAGGGATGGCACTCAACCACCAGAGACAAAGTGGGTATGGTTGTTACCAATCCATCTATCACAGCCACTAATTCAGGAAACAAACAGGTGAGTCTTGGCATGCTGCCATGGCCAACTGCTTAAATCCCAATGGGGCTGGACAAATGGGAAGCATAGCACCTGACTGAGTTTGCCAACACTGTTGCTGAACAAACATGGATAAACTTGTAGCAAGAGAAGCCAATAACTCAGAAGGCAAGGGTTTGGAAAAGAGGAAGGGAAAAATTTATTTCAAGTGCCAGCAGTTGAGGGAGGTGGCAGGCTCAAGCCTTAACAACTGACCTCTCCACCTGCAAGATGGGCATCTAGAGTTTTATAAGGAGAGGCTGGGGGTAGGTGATGGGTGTGTGCAAGAGAGCAGGCAGAGAGTACGTGGTCACCAGTGGGGGTCAGTGTGTGTTAAGCATGTGATCACGTGCCAGATGTGGTCTTCTAGGCATTCTGTTGCTGTCAGGGCTTTTCTGATCCAGTCATTGTAAAATGTCCTTGTCACTGTCTCAAGAAAGTGAGATAAGGAATAAGCACAACGTGTTTCTGTTAGAGCCTTAGTTAAGCGGTATTGTCTATTTCTGGTTTTAACTGTTGGGGTCTATAGTTGAGCAAGAGGTCGCTGTAAAGGACAGCTGAGTCAAACCAGTGCTCAAGTACTCTGATGTGTACAGACCTACGGCATTGCCTCATTGATTGTGGTGTGCCTAGAAGTGAAATAGGAAGCCTGCTAAATTCTTACTTGATCTGTATAAGCAGAAAAGTTCTAGGTCAAGTGAACAAAGTCTAACCTCACTCATCAAAACAGATCGTTAAGGCTCCTCACTCAATTCTGAGACAGGAGTCAGTTTACAGACGTAGAATCTCATAGGATGAAGGAAGGCCAGGTCCTCTTGAGGAGAGACCCTGGTAAACTATCAAAAACATACTGTTAATCTTTCTCTCTCCCTCCCCAAAGGAACCTACAGCTATTTACCAGGATAACTGTGCACTTGGGAAAGGGAGATAATCAGACCTGTTAAGGACTACTGGACACTGGCTCTGAATGGACACTGGCTCCAGGAGACCCCAAATATCACCATGGTCCCTTAGAGTAGGGGCTTAGGTGATCAGTAGGTCAGGTGATCAATGGAGTTTTAGCTCAAGTCTGTCTTGTAGTGAGTCCAGTGGGTCCTCAAACCTATCCTGTGGTTATTTACCCAGCTCTGGAGTGCATAATAGAAATACACATATTCAGCAGCTGGCAGAATCCACCCTCATGGTTGTTCCTGACCTGTAGAGTGAGGGCTATTGTGATGGAAAAGGCTGAGTGGAAGCCACTGGAACTGCCTCCACCCAGGAAAATAGTAAACCTAAAACAATGCCACATTCCTGGAGACACTGTAGAGATTAATGTCACCATCAAGGACTGGAGGGATGCAGTCCCACTACATCCCCATTCAACTCTCCTATTTGGGTTGTGCTGAAGACAGATAGAGCTTGGAGAATGATGTGGATTATTGTAAGTTCAACCAGGTATTAACTTTAATTGCAGCCTCTGTACCAGATGTGGTCTCCTTGCTTGAGCAAATTAATGCATTGCTGGTACCTGGTATGCAGCTATTGACCATGCCAATGCTTTTTTCTCCATATTTGTTCATAGAGACCACCAGCACTTTAGATTTCAGTGGGCAAGGCTGGCAATACACCTTCACTGTCCAACCTCTGAGGTACATCAGCTCTCCAGCTCTATGTCATAATTGATCACCTTTCCGTTCCACAAGATATCACGCTGATCAATTACGTTGTTGATATTATGCTGATTGGAACTATTGAGCACTAGGCTTATTGGACACTAGACATATTGGCATGTCACAGGGTGTGAAATAAATCCAACAAAAATTCAGTGGCCTCCTACCTCAGTGAAATTCTTAGGGGCTCAGTGGTGCAGGGCATGTTGAGAAACCATTCTAAGGTGAAGAATAAGTTGTTGCACCTAGCCCTTCCCACAACCAAAAGTCCCAGTGCCTAGGATGCCTCTTTGGATTTGTTGGCAACATATTCCCCATTTGGGTGTGCTACTCTGACCCATTTACTGAGTGACCCGACAAATATGCTAGTTTTGAGTGGGGCCCAGAACAAGAGAAGGCTCTGCAGCAGGTCCAGACTACTGTGCAAGGTGCTCTGTCACTTGGGCCATGTGACCCAGCAGATCCAACAGTGCTTGGAATGGCAGTGGCAGAGAAGGATGCTGTTCAGAGCATCTGATGGACTCCTACAGGTGAAATGCAGCCCTTGGGATTTTGGATTAAAGCCTTGCCAAGCTCTTCAAATAACTACTCATCTTAAGAAACAACTCTTGGCCTATTACTGGGTCTTAGTAGAGACTGAACACTTAACCCTGAGCTGCCAAGTTGTCGTGTGGCCTGAGCTGCCCATCAGGAATTGGGTGTTACCTGACCCACCAAATTATAAAGCTGGGTGTGCACAGCAGCACTCCATAATCAGATGGAGGTGGTATATACATGATCAAACCCAAGCAGGCCCTTGGGCACAAGTAAGTTACATGAAGTGGCTCCAATACCCATGGTCCGGCTCCTGCTACATGGCCTTCTCTCTCCCAGCCTACACCTGTGGCCTCATAGGGAGTTTCTACCATCAGTCAACAGAGGAAGAGAAGACTCAGGCCTGCTTTACAGATGCTTCTGCAGGATATGCAGGGTCCACGTGAACATAGAAGTTGCATGCTATAGCCCCTTTATGGGGCATCTTTGAAGTATGACTTCAAGCAATGAACCTCATTGTTCACTTTGATGCAGAAATGACCAGATGTGTAATTATATACTGATTTGTAGGCTATGGCCAATTGTTTGGCTGATGGTCAAGGACTTGGAAGGAATATGTTGGAAAATTGGTGACAAAGAAATTTGGGCATGGTATATGTGGATAGGCCTTTCTCAGTGGGCAAATAATGTGAAGATATCTGTATCTTGTGAGAATGCTCAGTGACCTCAGTGATAATCAAGTGAGTAGGATGACTTGTTCTGTGGATGTCAGTCAGCCTCTCTCCCCAGCCACCCTTGTCATTGCCCAGTAGGTTTGTGAACAAAGTGGCCATGGTAGCAGGGTGGAGGTTATATGTGGGATCACCAATATGGGCTTTCATTCCCCAAGTCTGGCTATGGGCACTGCTGAGTGTCCTATCTGCCAGCAGCAGAGACCAGTCCAGAGTCCTAGGTCTGCACCATTCCCCAGGGTGATGAATCAGGTATAGGTTAATTGCATTAGGCCACTTCCACCATGAAAGGGGCAGCATTTTGTTCCCACTGGAACAGACACTTACTCCAGATATTGTTGCAGGACAAAGGACCAGTTCTGAAATCAAGTTTGGCCTGCTTGCTGCTCCAAAGTCAATACTCAAGAGACAGGTGATGATGAAAAAGGAAAAGTTGCTTTATTCAGGAAGCTGGCAACCTGGGAAGATGGTGGACTCATGTCCCAAGACTGTCTTCCCTATCCAGAGGAACCAGTGGAAAAGAGAGAAAATGGGGGAGCGGGCTACATGCAGGAAAAACTGATGCTCAGGGGTTAATCATTTGTCCTTGCAAGGCCTCCAGAATCCTCTGTTCTGCCAGTAATCAAGGCTCCCAGGTGTCTCTCAGTAAAGGATGCCCCTGCAGCCAGCAAGCCATGTCCTGGCAAGGAAGTCCAGATTCCCACTGCCTGTACTAGGAATCAAGACACCCAGATGTCTCTTACTGAGGATACCATGGTCAGTGGTGGCTGTTTTCGAGTGCGGTAAGGCCTTATCTTCCAGAAAGTCTAGTCCTTCCTTCCTCAAGGCCAGGGGTCTGCAGGCTCTGAAGGGAAGTAGGTTGATTCTGCTATAAACTATGGGGTTTAGGTCAGCAAGCAAAGAGTGCCTACCTTGAAGCAAGTTAACATATAAGACCTGTTGGAGTGCTGTTACAATACGATTTGCCTTCCTTGGATGCAATGCTTCTGCCAAAACTATTATCCATGGTCTTACAGAATGCTTTATCCAGCACCAAGTTATAGTAAACAGCCTTGTTTCTGATCAAGGAATCATTTCATGGTAAGTGAAGTGAGCCAAGGGGCTTGTACTCACAGAATCAGTTCACTGGTCTTACCATTCCCACTGTCCTAAAACAGCTGGCTTGATAGAACTGTGGAATGTCCTTTTGAAGACTCAGTTACAGTGCAGGTGGGGTGGTAAGATATGTTAGGAGGCTCTATAGTCTCTGAATCAACATTCAATGTATGGTGTTGTTTCTCCCATAGCCAGGATTCATGAGTCCAGGAATGAGGTGTGGAAATAAGAATAATGGCACCAATTGCTATCAACACCCAGAGACCCACCAGCAAAAGTTTTGCTTCCTGTTCCTGTAAGCTTCTGCTCTACTGATCTAGAGGCCTTAGTTCCAAAGGGAAGGATGATTCCAGCAGGAGACTCATTGAATTGGAAATTAAGATTGCTGCCAGGCCATTTTGGGCTCCTCATGCCTCTGAATCAACAGGTAAAGAAAGTAGTTGTTTGCTACCAAGGGGACTATACTCCACAATGGAGGTGAGGAAGAGTATGTCTGGAACACAGGAAATCCTGTAGGGCATCATTTAGTATTACCATGCCCTGTGATTAAGATCATTGAAAAACTACAACAACCCAATCCAGGCAGGATACTAATGGTCCAGATGCTTCAGGAATGAATATTTGGGTACCCCCACCAGGTAAAGAACCACAACCTGATGAGGTGCTTACTGAAGGCAAAGGGAATATGGAATAGAAGAAGCTAATTATGAATACCAGCTATGACCACATTACCAGTTACATTAATGAGAACAGTAACTACTATGAGAATTTCCTCCTTATTTTGTTATGAATACGTTTGTGTTTATGTACTGACTTTACATCATGTTATTTAAGTATTTACTTCATGACATCATAGTATTTAAGCTGTAGGACATCAAGGAGAAAAATTCCCAAGAAAATAGTGCTCCTATAAACAGCAACTGGAAATCAGGAGCAATTGTTTATGAGGGAGAGGGAACAGGGGAAGAGAAGGAGAATGAGTTAGGTTTTAAAAATTTCTGAGACTGAAGTGCCACAGGTACTGTAGGTGGGAATATCTATGAGGCAGTTGAAAATATAACAATCGTGGGGAGGGTTTGAGACTGGATATTTCAATGTGCGAGTGAATCACACAGGAGCACCATTTGGAGTTTTTGAAGGGGGCAGAATATATTCAGATCTGAATTTCAAATTCATAGACGCTAGACTTAAAGGAAACTTAGATGATTCTCTTGTTTCCACCTCCAACCCAGAGGGAAGCATGTAGTCTTCAGTCTCTTTCTTACAATGAACCCCCAATCTCCTAATAAGAAATATATGTACTATGAAATGCCCTTGGATTAGTTGACAGAGGTGCAAGCATGCTCTCCTATTTGAGTGAGAAGATGAGTCAGGTTCCTGAGGAATGGAGGACTTCTACTTCTGTTGATGAACGACTTACATTTTTCACAACATTCCAGAAAGAAGCTGAACTCCAAGGTCTTTTATCACTCACCTTGACAGGCTTGCTGTATGAAGCTTTGTATGCAGATTGCTTTATGATTTCAAAGTATTTTTTTCAGCTTTAGATCTTTTATTTTTTTAGATTTATTTATTTTTGAGAGAGAGAGTACAAGCAGGGAAGGGGCAGAGAGAAGGGGACAGAAGGTCCTAAGTGGGCTCTGTGCTGACAGCAACAAGTCTGATGTGGGGCTCAAACTCATGAACCATGAGATACCATGACCTGAGCTGAAGCTGGATGCTTACCCAACTGAGTCACCCAGGTGCCCCTAGATCTTCTTTGACGTAATATAATACCAGCTTGAATTCCTAAAGACTGTCTGAAAAGACAAATCTTTCATCTTGCTGGGGTTGATGTGCCAGGCAAACATTGTGCCAGGCGTTAAGACATGTGCACAAAATCAAATGCACTTTAAAACAGCTTCAATTTTTTTTCTCTAGGTCTATCATCTATCTATGTATGTATCTCAATAAGAGATTTTGTTGTAAAATTCAATGTCAAGCGGGAAAGTATAAAAGTTTTCAAATTTTCAACTTTCTCTGAGAAATAAAGTATTTAATAAATATTTATATCCAGAAAATAAGGCAGTATTTTGTCCCTTTTAGTGAAGTGGTGCTCACCTGGTTAGGAATTTTGCCATCATCTTACTTCAAGGGTCCAGTATTTACCCCCAAATCCTTTCTGATGCTCACTTTCCCCACCCATCTTGTCCTCTTTCCCATCCCTTTCTCCTTCAGCTTTGTGTCGCAGTCCTGACACACGCTCAGGCCCTCTCCAGGCCATCTTCTCTAGCCACCTTGTCTCTCAGTCCCCCATTTCAGACTTAATTCTTGACTCTGCTCTCTTGATCACAGTAGGACTTGTGTGACAGGGGACATGCTCTCTGGCACCCCTGCTGGCTGGGACCTCCTAATTTCTGCTCCATGGGAGGGGATTAGGGTATGCGCCTAAGGTTCCAGGTGGTTCCCACCTAAGTGGCTACACACCATGTGTCAGGGAACAGGGTGTGGTGGGATAAGAAGGGGGACTTGAGCTGGCAGGCCTATCCCACGTGCACCCACACTGCCATTCCTCTCCCTTGCCAGTCTCCATCCTCACCCTGTGGTTTGACTACACAGGGCCTGGCCTCAGAATAAAGCATTCTAATTATGCAGAACTCATGGTTCTTGGTGGCACTACCACAGCGGTGTGCTTTTCACATGGGACTCAGGGTTGGGTTCCTCTTTAAAAGCTCTGGAATGGGGCAGCACTACTGGTGCCCTGCCCAGATTCCCGTGGATTGGCACCCCCAGCCTCCATCTCATGCCCCAGGAATGTGCTTCCTTCTTATAGGCCCTGGCCTGCTTCCTTCAGAGAAGGAAGTCTGCCCTTTGGCACTGAATGGCTTTGCCCAGAAGCTCTGACAGCACAGGAATCTGGGAGCTGACATCCCCCTGGGGCAGCCACATGGAGGGACTGAGGGCAGGAAAGGAAAGCCCAGCTCCCTGCCCTGCCTCTAGGAAGGACTCTCCCAGGAATGAGGGACTCCCTAGAGAATGAGACTGAGGCTGGGACTGTGCAGAATCCCTCCCCTTCCTGTTTCCCATTCTCTGATTATTCTCTCATGGGAACACTTTTATTTTTTATTTTATTTTATTTTTATTTTTTCAATATATGAAATTTATTGTCAAATTTGTTTCCATACAACACCCAGTGCTCATCCCAAAAGGTGCCCTCCTCAATACCCATCACCCACCCTCCCCTCCCTCCCACCCCCCATCAACCCTCAGTTTGTTCCCAGTTTTTAAGAGTCTCTTATGCTTTGGCTCTCTCCCACTCTAACCTCTTTTTTTTTTTTTCCTTCCCCTCCTCCATGGGTTTCTGTTAAGTTTCTCAGGATCCACATAAGAGTGAAATCATATGGTATCTGTCTTTCTCTGTATGGCTTATTTCACTTAGCATCACACTCTCCAGTTCCATCCACGTTGCTACAAAGGGCCATATTTCGTTCTTTCTCATTGCCATGTAGTACTCCATTGTGTATATAAACCACTATTGCTTTATCCATTCATCAGTTGATGGACATTTAGGCTCTTTCCATAATTTGGCTATTGTTGAGAGTGCTGCTATAAACATTGGGGTACAAGTGCCCCTATGCATCAGTACTCCTGTATCCCTTGGGTAAATTCCTGGAAGTGCTATTGCTGGGTCATAGGGTAGGTCTATTTTTAATTTTCTGAGGAAACTCCACACTGCTTTCCAGAGTGGCTGCACCAGTTTGCATTCCTACCAACAGTGCAAGAGGGTTCTCATGGGATCACTTTTAAAATAGGTTACTTGCAGAGGTGTCTGAGTGGCTCAGTAGGTTGAACGTCCGACTTCAGCTCAGGTCATGACTTCATGGCTTGTGAGTTCGAGCCCCTGCATCAGGCTCTGTGCTCACAGCTCAGAGTCTGGAGCCTGCTTTGGATTCTGTGTCTCCCTTTCTTTCTGCCCCTCCCCTACTCACACTGTGTCTCTCTCCCTCCCTTTCTCGAAAATAAATAAACATTAAAAAACAATAAAATAAAATAAGTTACTTGGAATCTTCATTCCAAGGTCTGCTTCTGGAAACCAATCGCAAACAGGGGATGCCAAGGGCTTCTGGAGAGCCCTGAGAACTCTCTGCCTTGGGGGCAACCTGTGGCCAATTGCAGCTTCCTGCTGCTTCTAGAAGCAGGGTAGTGACCTGCCATTCCACCAAATCCCATCTCCCTAGGACCTGAGAGGGCAGAGCTGGGACATGCTCTGTGCTAGTGTCTTGTGTTCATAGCACATGGTGCTGGCAAGGATAGCTGAGCTTATATTTGGGTGTCACAGCCAACTCTGTAAAAAGAGCCTCATGTAGGAAGCTTGCCTGGCCTGCTTCTCTGCATACCCCGACAGTTCCCTACTCCACATTGCTAATCCTGGTGGTGGTCGGGGATGTTCTCCAGCTCCCAGGAACTCAGGGAGGCAGTCAGTGGTCTTCTGGTCAAGGCTATGATGGACTGTGGAATTTTAAGCATAGTGTGGACCAAGCCCTAGCCATTCAGTCCTGCTTTTCCTGCCAAACTTTGGACTTGAGCCTGACCCCACCAATGACTGCTCCTGGGGGACTGATTACCCACAGACCTTGGCAATACAGGGGTTCACTGGGGTGACCTAATACACAGAGAGATGTCCATTAGCCACTTGCAACCCTTCCTGGTCCTCATCTTCTCCTGGCTGGGGACCTTGTTCCCACTACTGCATGATAGCCACACTCTGTACTTACTTTATAATCCCTGCTAGCCTGGTCCACACCCACCATGGGTCCTGGATATGCTCACCTGCTTGCTCCTAGAACCCAAAATATGTGTGCTGCTTCTCGGAGATGCGTCCAGATGAGGGTGGTGGGGCAGACCCCACCTTAGGAGCTGGGCATCTCTGCTGCCCTGGGCCCTGTCTGGGCCTACTTGGCTGGAAGTACTGCCCCCACAAGCCTCAAAAGGAGGCAGGCCTCTCCTAGGTACACATACTTTTGTTGCTGGAGGTGCCTGCACTGTTCTTTGGGAAGCAGAAGGAGAAGCTCTGGCAAGATCTAGATTTCTGGGGCTTCAGTTTGATCCCATCCAGGACTCCTGCTCTTGCATTCCAAATGTGGGAGTCTGAGTCTTCACAAATATGGACCTTCAGGATGCCTCTAGACTCATTCACACCAAGTCCTGGTCCAGATAAAGCAGATCCAGAAACTCAGGTCTGAGACAGGATAGTAGATGATATTTCAGGCTTTAAGGATCCCTTCTTCTTTGTTTCTGGTGTTTTTGCAACAACCTTTTTAAAATAGAAAAATCCTCTTAGCTCCCATGCATACCAAATGAAATGAATTTGGCCCAGGAGCTATAGTTTTCCAGCCTTGTGACCCCTAGACCAACAACAAAGTAGGGAGAGAGAAGGGCAGGGCAGTGATGATGAAGGAGGGTGGATGGTTTGCCACTGAAAAGTAAACTCAGAAGAAAGCTGGTCATCAGATTTCACTAGTATAAACTCTAATTTCTTCAAGCCAAAAAAAAAAAAAAGTGGATACCTAGAAAGATTTAAGAGTTTTTATTCCCATGCCTTGCCTTCCTTTCTCCATCATTTTTTAAAGTTTATTTATTTATTTTGAGAAAGGGAGAGAGAGAGTACAGAGGAAGGGCAGAGAGTGAGAGAAAGAATCCCAAGGAGGCTCCACACTGTCAGTGCAGGGCTTTAACCCATAAACCATGAGGTCCTGACCTGAGCTGGTATGAAGAGTCAGACACTTAACAGATTGAGCCACCCAGGTGCCCCTCTCCATCATTTGTTATTACCATTTCACATACTTGAATTCAGAATATTCCAGATTATGTGGACTAAGTTTGACGCAGATGGATGTTTTGAAGTTTCATTACCAGCAAACCCCACACAGGTTTATTATGAGTGAGATGGGTAAGGGACAGAAGACTGGTGGATGCAGGGTGGGGAATGAGATCCTCTTCTCCAAGGGTAGGCAATGGGCTTGGGTATGTTAGGATGGGAAACCCATAGAATACCAAAGAGCAAAAGAAGGGCCCAGGAGCCTGGGACAACAGATGGCTTGGAAGGACGGAGGGACCAAGAAGGCTACACTATTTTGGGAAAGGGGAGCTTCTGCTCAGGGCTACCTCACACTTACAGACTTTTCCATGACAAAGACACTCTGATCCCAGCGTTCTACTAGGGAAAAACTGCCTTTCTAACCATATTTCCACTAAGCCTTGGTTTTCTTTTTCTAAACATGCCAGTTAGGAAGGTTTTGGTATTTGTTAGATAATCAGAAAGGATCCCCGGAACCCCAGGTTGTGATGGCAGTGTTCTGAGTGCCCAGATGAACAGAATTACAGCCTGGAGGAGGTGCAGGCAATATGCTCCAGCTCCAGGAATGTGCTAAAAAATGGGCCTGGCCAGGAGCAGGGACATGAGTTCACTTAGCTCTGCTGGGTCCCACCTGTTGATTCTTAGTCATCTCATCACCAGTGAAGTCTTTGGGCAGTGTGACCGGATTCCTCAACCTCTTATTCTGGTTTCAGGATTCCAAGCTCAGTTCCATTTCCCATTACTCTGTTTTTCTCTCCTAAGTGCATGGCTCCAAATCCCTTAGGCATGAATATTTACAATATCATCTTACACGACCACAGTATATAGAGGAATGTGTGTGTGTGTGTGTGTGTGTGTGTGTGTGTGTGTAAATATGTAATATGTGATTAGAAGGATATTATATTGCCCTGGATACGTGGATAGTCACCTTCTCCATCATCATCATTTTATAGAGCTGGGACTAAAGACTTAAAATTGAATGAAGCCTGGGACACCTGAGTGGCTCAGTCAGTTAAGCCTCAGACTCTTGATTTCAGATGTGATTCATGAGATAGAGCCCCACTTTGGGCTCTGCTGACAGCATGGAGCCTGCTTGGGATTCTATCTCTCTCTCTCTGCCCTCCCTGCCCCCTTCTCAAAATAACTAACCAGGTAGCTAACTAACTAACTAAAATTGAATGAAGCCATTACTTCTTGTTAGTACTCCAAGTATTGTTTTAAAGCATATATCAGAACGTGAGAGAGAAATCCATGAATACTCTGCAACTGAAACTGATGGAGAATACAAGAATGGAATTTATTTTTATAATGAAAGTAAAAAGAATCTTACAATTCATAAAAGAATAGCTGCACATTTTCCCAATTTGTGAACTCCAGATGCATTACAGATATTCCCTTTATTTGCCCAGGTCATACTGTGTACAGAAAGGGAGTTTTAGCAGTCTGCTGTCTATATTTTTAGGTAGCTCTTAGAATGTGAGCTGGGAATGTGGTGTGGGTGTTCACTGATAAAAAATGTATTTACTATTCAATCATGCTGGTTCACTTCACCATGTATTTCCTCAGAGCAGCTTGGCACTGCACAAATACTGTACTGGATTATTTGCCATGTGGTTAATGATTTTCATGCTTAGAAAGTATGACGATGAAAGAATGCAAATGGGGCTTCTTTTGTTCCTGCACAGAGTTGATAATATTCTCTATATTATGATTTAGTGGCATAGGAATGCAGTACTCCCACAAACTGTACCTTCCTGACATCCTTTTAAAATAATACATTGATATTCACACTACTTGTGTAAATGATGCTAGACACTTTCTTGAGACAGGTTTTAATGAAAAAAAGAGGCAGAACATAATTACATGTGTAGCTGAATAATTTATCAATATTGACCATTTTGCTTAGAGCTTCTTTTTAAGAAGCATGAAAGATGATCCTTCCAGAGATGTGATACTCAAGATTTTCTTAAAGTGCATGTGGTGCTGGTATTTTATTTTCTTTGAGGGAGGGGGGCTAATTTGAAGATTTTTCCTCCATTTCTCTCTAAAAAGCCCATCTGAAATATATATTGTTTTCTGCCTGTCTGCCTTGTGTTGGTCTCAAAAGTGAACTGCATCTGTTTCTGTTTCTTGTGCTGCTTATCACCCATTCCTTTCTGGCCTTTCTTCATGTCCAGCTTGAGACCTCCTGAGTCAGGCACAGTTCACTGGCTTCCCTTCTTTTTACCTTCTGCACCTCATAACCTAATACTTCCAAGAGCTGGGCCATCCTCTGTGTCTCGTTGTTGATGGTTAAGGATAAAACCTGGTTCCCTTTTCACATTCTCCATAGTGTTCACCTTCTCCTTCTCTGCTTCTCACTCACTTTATCTTATGTTGAAGTTCTACTCTACTCTATTTCTCTCTTTTAATGAATTTTGCATCCAGGGAGCCAGGCTATTGTGAGATAGTGATTGGGTTATATCACGGGTTTGCAGATAAGCACACCATCATGTGGTGGGTGTCTATGTGAATGATCATGTAATTTAATTTTAAATTTCTACCCAAGATTTGGTTGCATTTGGATGAAGTATATCACAGTGGCATAGAATTTCTGAGAGTGTAGGAAAGCTCAGGATTAAAGTTTAAGTATTCTTGATTATGAGGCTCAAGTGTCTAAAATCTAGGAAGGAGGTCCTTGACTGATGGGCTCCCCTGTTGCCCTCAGATCTCTGTGCGGAAGGTCAGGGTGCTCCCTGCCATCTTCTTCTGGTAGTCCTTGTCAAATTCTTCATTCTGGGTCACAGTGAAATGGCTCTTCCAGTCCCCAGGCATCCCTGAAATGGAGCAAAGTTTCAGTGTTTACCACACAAGAGTACAGGGTGGAGTGAGCACACACCCTTGGAACCAGGATAAGAGTGGGAAAAAAAAGGAAGTTTGCCTCTGAAAAATTATGTAGTGTCACTGACAAGAATGCATAATGGGGCAAGAAACATTACTGGAAAATCTAAGCAGAGCATGGGGACCACAGCGTCCAATCTGGCATCTGAGAATATGAGTCTTAACGTACCTTTCCTCATAAAAGGGGAGATAGAGTGGTCCAGGAAGCTGATAGGGAAAGTGGTGTAGTTGGCCATTGGGTTGTGCTTCATTACATCAAAGGAGGTGTGATAGATGATTTTATTCAGAATTTCCTCTGGTATTTCTTTCTCCAAGAACTTCAAAATCTTCTGAATTTCCCGCTTTGGGTCCTGTATGTAGAATAGTTATACAAAGCAAATAATTTGAGTTTTCCATTAAGGATGACATTCTGTGTGGACAAACAGTGTTTGGGGAGAAATGAGTTAAGGGATCAGTTCAAATATATTCAATAAACATCCCTCAGGTGACGACTATGTGCAAAGGTGCTGCCAAGACACAAAAATGAGAGCTGTTCCTGCCCTCAGGAGGCTCATGTTGCAATAGGGAGATGAATGTAGACATAACTAACTGTAAGAACTGGCCCAGAAAACATGCTGTACACACACACACACACACACACACACACACACATACACAGAGAGAAAGATTGAGAGAGAGAGATCCATGAGATTTGTTGAAAGCAGCAATTATGTTTCCTGGTAGAGATGAGGAAAAGTTGTATAAAGGAGAAAAAATTTTGCAGGTGAGTCATGGTATGACCAAATTTAGTATTTGAGCTATAAAAGATGACAAAAAGTCTGTGAATTTAATAGAAGGTCAGTAAGGGGATGAATACAAAGGAATCTCAATTTGATACAGAAATGTGAGTTCTTGTGCACTGGTTCTTTGATCAAAGAGTTGCAGAAAAGGAGCTATAGCTTTTGATTAGATTTCTCACCATTGGCACAAGAAGTAGTTTAATTCTAGGACACTAACCCTGGGGTCCTGAGAGTGATTTTGTCATGCCTCTCATACACAATGATTTGAAATGGAAAAATCCGTCCTCTGTCCCAATATGTGAAGCCAGTCCTGCCAATGATTAAACTTCAGTTTGTGATGTGGGCCTGGGGTGCGGAAGAGGGAGAAGGAAACTCTCCCTGCATGTTCACTGAACACAACTAGGCACTTTGCATATGTGATCTTATAAATCCTTATAATAATTTCATGAGATACAAAATGAGATGATACCCACTTTGTAGGTGAAGACATGGTTCATGAGTGTCAGAATTAATTCAACTATAAAGACATGTGATATTTCCTGAGGAGGAAGGATCTTCCAGAAACTGTGAACTGAAGCAAAGAAAATTGAGAAGAGCAGAAAAGTAGTTAGAACTTTCAAGGGTAAAACTGAGTCAAGAAGAGTGTCATGGAGAGAAAGGACTTGCACTGAAGGCTCTCCTGTGGGCAAGCCCACAAACAGGATCACGACTGTGGTTTGCTGCCCTGGAGAATATGGTAGACTGCACTGCCCCTCACCTCCTTCATGTCCTCATAGAAGATGTAGAGAATACGGTGTTGGTCTTTTGCATCCCACCATCCCTTCACATGGTCATACCAGGAGCCCCATAGCACTGGAGGGAACAAGAGAGAAGTGGGGGGGCATCAATATCAACTTGAAACTTATAAAATGAGCATGGATGTCTCAAATAAAAGGGAAAAAGGCAAAGAAGACAAAGACCCCGGACAGAATTCTTATTTGCAGAAGACAGTTTTTTTTTAATATTTAAGGAGATGATAAGAAGTATTCTGGATTCCTTGGTTTTATATTTCTTCTCTGGAACTTAATAGCACATTAGATACTGTGTAGTTGCCAGGAGTCATAATCTTTCTTTCTTTTGCATCACTACATGATGCCTAGATTAGTGTTACACAATAAACATTGTATCCTAGTAGGCTGATTTTCATTCTGAAAAATCTATAATTACCAGATATTTGGGCACCTTTACTCTCTGTAATGGTGAATGAGAGGAAGAGAGGTGCACTGGGTGTCTTCTGTTGGCCCTGCCAAATCCACTCTGCACCCTCCTCCACCCTGTGAGGTTGACCTCTAGGGACTGCGTTGATGCCTCCTTTGTGCTCAGACTTCCACCTGGGCTTTGCCAGGAAAAGGTACTCAGAGGCTTTTGGGGGTAAAGGAGAGTAGGGAAGGTATGTTTATTTCCCTGATGCTCTTCCTGTTGGCTCACTGTTGTGGTCTGTTTCCCTTAATGAAGGCTTCAGCTCCTGTTAAGGGGCCCTGTCCTTTTTCCAGGGGGCAATGGCTCCCTGCTCGTACTCACCCAAGAGCACTGTATTATCACCTGTTTGTTTCTTTAAACTCTGCCCGTAGCTTTCTAAATAGTCTCTTGGTTAAATTCTCCCCAAATGATCCAGTTTGAATGTGCCATCACACCCTCCTATGACCTTGATGACTACAATCATTCACTGAAAACCCATCCTTTCTGAAGTCAGTAGTGAACAAGGAAACATGAATGAATAAGGACACATGCACCCACAATTTCCTTTCACTTACCTTTACCAGCTTTGAATGCCTCAACAAACTCCTCCCATGTACGAGGGGTAGGTAGTAATGCAGCCATTCTTGAGAAATGGTAGTAGGACACCACGGTGTCTTTTGCATTTCTAGCCACATAGATAATCTGAAATCAGCCAGCAAGTGATTGAGACAGAGAGAAAACAAAACACAGAAATATTATTGCTTGATGCAGAGGACCTTAGTATTAGAAGAATCTTAGACTATCCCATTTGAGTATCTGAACGTGTGTGCCTTTTCTGTGATCAGGATGACCACATTTTTCGGTTTGTCCAGAGTTCCAACATATATCTGTGGTTTCAGATAATGATTAGGAGCATCCCTCCTTTTCTTAAAGGTACCCTGGTTTGCCTGATAAATACTATGGTCACCCTAACTATGATATTCCTGGAGGCTAAAGAGGCCCCTGTGTTTTTTTCCAGTGTGTAAGGTCGGTCCTCCTTGGCTTGCACTGAGGACTCTAGGTTATTGTATGGGGGTAGCTAATGCAGTCAGCCATTTGGTCTCATCTGAGCATGAACTGCAGCTTTATAGATTAATGTTATCACTCCTACTTTTCATTTGTGATAAGATTGAAGGACCTTTGACGGCAGTGCTAAGTCTCCCTTTGGAGCTGCTTGTGATGATTCTTTTCATTGGAAAAGCAGGGGTGTGGTTTGGCCGGGGAGATCTCACCTCTGCTTTGTGTCCTGTGGTTCCCTTTCTCCCACTCACTGTCCAGGCTCTAATGCCCACCTGTGCTGCTGTGTGCATTCTCAGCAGAGCCAGAGAGGAGGAGCACATTAATGGTGTCACAAGCATTTTCCCATGTCTCACTTACTGAACAGAATTTCTGTGTCCAACACAACCATTCACCCAGTGGTATTTCTCTCTCAGCCAATCTCCCCAGGCTCTTGCTTTCCCAGCTGCCTTTCCCCCACTGCTGTCTTAGAGGAGAACAGACCCAACATGTTTCTCTGCCTCTTTTCCTACTGCTTGATTTTTCTCTGATATTTGTGAAAGCATGTAGGGAACCAAAAAGTGTGACACAGCTGCACCATCTTATAATGTAAATACATTTCTTAATGCTGGTGTTGGTTACTGCCTTTTTGTAAACTTGAGTAATTGTGAAGGGGCAGTCTGTGCTAGATGGGGAACATATCCAGTGTGCTTGTGGCAGGAGTCTGATGACTGGATATGACCTAATGTCCAGGACATTTTCTGAGAGCCTGCTGACTTATCTGTGTGAATCCCTCATGGCTGCTGTAACAAATGTACTGGCTTAAACAATAAGAGATTTATTCTCTTATGGTTCTAGAGGCTAGATTTCACTGGGCTCAGGTCAAGCTGTGGGCAGGGCTGGTCCCTTTGGTGGCAGTAAGGGAGAATCCCTTCACTTGCTGTTGCTAGCCCTCAAAGGCCACTTGCATTCCTTGGCTCTTGACCCAATCCCTGGCTTCACTTTTCACATCTCCTACTTTTTACTTTGATCTTCTTGTCTCCCTCTTCTAAGAATCCTTTTGATGATATTTAGGGCCCACCTATTAATCTAGGATAATCTTCGAATCTCAAGATCCCCAACTTAATCAAATCTGCAAATCTCATTTTACCATATAAGGTAGCATTCACAGGTTCTGTTGATTAGGACATGGATATCTTTAGGGGATGGCTATTTAGCTTACCACTGCATCATAAAATGAAAATCTTGGCCTAAACTCTCTAATGTCACTTCCTGCTCAAGTAATCCACAATTCTAAACAAATAAAAGGAGGTGCCATCATTGAGATTTTTACATTTTTAGAAGGCCTGATTTTTATAAAAAGAAGGTGCTAGTATGATGACTAACAAAATGCTATTGTGTCTTCTCACATTGAATCTATAATACCATTTGGAAATAGTATTGCTTGTTGAGCATCAAGAGTCACATGAGTTATCTACCTGTGGGAACAAAGCAGGAAGTTTTCACAAATCAAAATGACCTGGGTGTAATCTCAGAGAAGCAGGTAATGAATGGGATAGCATATTGGAATGTGGAATCTTATTCAATTGTATTGTACCTTGTTTGGAGATGGGAGATGGGCAAGATGAAGAGCTGGTGACTCATGGAAGCCCAGAAAAAAAAAAAAAAAGAGTCAAAAGCAATCACTTGCCCTGTGTATCTGAGCACCACACATAGGGGAAATTGTCTTGACTAAACAGACTTGACCCTTATGGTTTTCTTGGTAAGGGTTCAGTCTGGGTTTCTAAAGTAGCTTGCCTGCAAGGAGATGATGTTCTGGTCTAGTTGATACAAACATTTTGATTCTGCTGGATGGTTACACTTTTCACTGCAAATTTATAAGTCCGTATTTTGCTTATATTCCATATTTCATTGACTTTAAGACTCACTGATGAAGCATATATCAAAAAGCAACACTAGCATTTTGCTGTACATTACACATTGATCCTGAATTTGGAAGGTCAAAATAAATGAAAAATTTTGAAAACGGAGGACATAGTGTTATAACAGTTCCTGGGAGCTTGCTCCACAAGATATTCTGTAAGGGTTGTCAATGTAGTATCATGATCTTATGGTTGTTCATCCTTCTTTGTATTGCTCTACCTTTCCCTTCACAAGTTTTCCCTAAATAAATCACTTTTATGCCTTGGCTTTTGCTTCTTAGATGATTCAAACTAAGATAAAAGCCTTCTTCAGGAAATATGTGCTTTGTTTCACAACTTGTTGTCTTTGGATGTGGCTTCACTGGCAGCTAATCAGAATGATTTTGTATGAAAACTTCCTAGTATATACCCAGAAATAATATTTTGAAAGAAAGTTGGATTCAGGGTGGAGTATGTGGGAATGTGGAGGTAAGGACACCATCTGCTGTATACCTTCATTGGTTATTTATCTTTCAACATCTTTGATTGTTTCCACTTAGATAGAGATAGTGTTTGTCCATATGAACAAAACTGGGCTTGAAGAGTTGGATTTTCCTACCTTTGAATTTTCTTTCCAGAAGGAAGGTGGCAGCAACTGAACAGGAAGGTGAGTCTTCATAGTTCTAGGAGAAGGCATTTTTTCGGCCAGATCTAGACCTGGGAAAGAAGGCCACACCATTTCCTTGAACATTTTTCATCATCAGCCCCCTGAATTCAATATTATTGTTTTGTTAAATATCTAGAATGAGATTTACCAAATAGTTGTCTTTGCCTAAAATTATGGTTTTACATGTCTAAATGCTTCCCTCCTGGTGACACCTCTACCATCCATTCAGGTAGAGGAAATCACTGATGAGATACTGGAAACCACCAAGGGAGGCAACATTACTCTTCTTATTTGATGGATTGGTTGTACTTGTGTGGGAAGATGAAGATGCTTTGGGAGGTCTGAGGATGGTGATAACTATGACCCCAACAAGCACTTGGATATTTTGTCCTTTGGAGTTTTCTATTACTGCAATGGAGAGTAGATTAAAGCAGCTGGAGAAGAGCTGGTGTCCCTCTTGATGTAGGTGAATTACTGGCCAGCTCTACAACACAAGCAGTTCCATTGATCTTTCTTCCAACCTTTACTTTCCAGGCCAAGAACTGCAACAGCCACTATCTAAACACCACACTGGTCTCTGTGCTAGGATGTATTTTCAGATGAAAAATTGAGCCTTACAGTAGTCAAGTAATTTCAGTAATTTCTCCAAGTTAGTAACTATGACAGCCAGGGCTGGAAATCAGTTAGTCTTTGGTGTGGAAAGCCAATGGAGCGGGGGGAGGTGGAGCTCAAGAGACTTTGTGAAAATCACCAGAGAGGCAAGGAACAATTAGATAAATCACAACCAAATCCTCCTTGGAAACAGAATGTCCAATCCTGAGTGTTAAAATACCAAATATAGGCTGGGATTTGGCCACACAGAGTACCAGTCTCAGGGAGGGGGCTTGTCACTGAGGCAGAGAGGCAGACTTGGTTGGAGAAGCACAGCTTCTAGTGGAGAATCAGAAGGAGGAGGCACCCCCTGGAGACCTGGCAGTGATGGGAAATAAGGAAGTAAAAGAAAGAAAAATAAAGATCCTGCAGAAATGAAAGAAACAGCATGCCAATTCTTCCTCCCCACCAACCACCAATGTTGTCCATGAACAAAACTGCACAGTAGAGGGCAGAATGGACAGAAGAGGGTGCTTTCAAACTAGAAATTATGACAATAAAATGAATACAAACATAAAAAAGCAGATCTCATGAATACAAAACTGCTATGAAAACCAGAAAAGGCAAATCAAAGCCTTTAACCTGATGAAAATTCTCCCCTCAAAACCAACTACAATCCTAAACAAAATTGTGATACAATACTCCAATCTTGATTAAATATCCAAAACAAACGTTTGGGAAAAGGAACAAACAACTCAGAAATATAAAAATTAGGAAATGAAATAGGCAAAATTTATTTATAAAAATAAATAAAATAAAATAAAATAAAATAAAATAAAATATATAAAAAAGAAAAGGGGATAAATGAGAAAAGATTTTATGGAACTGAGAAAAGAAAAAGCACAATAACATAAGAAGGGAAGATTAAATCATAAGGTTGACAATGAAGGATAGGTTTGAAAGGAAATTTAAAAAAGGATGTTGAAGAAAAGCAAGAAGGTAACCAAGAGATGGACGATGAGGTAAATAAACAAGTAAAAAGGGTCAGAGAGAAAGTGTCTGATTTGGAAGACAAGCCTGGCAGCTCTAACGTTGGTATAAACTGCAGTTCCTGAAAAGAAAATGAAAATGGTGGAATAGAACTAATATTTAAACTTATAATATGAACAAACTTTCTTGAAAAGAAGACTTGAATTTTTTGAGATTTTAGCTAAACTATTCCATAATGTCTCGTAATCCATTCTGGGTGGCCAAGCAGCCTACAGGGGCCTTGAGCATGCCAGTTCACGCCCCAGCTGCATAACAGTCTGCAGAGACTACCCAATGGCCCTGAGATCAACAGTGTCTGTTACCTCCCAAGGCCTTCCCTGGGAGCACCCCTTTAGATAAGACCCCTGTAGAGCCTACCAAAACCCTGCTCCTTTTGGTTTGGATTGACTGTTCTGGACTTAGCCCAGAATCCCCAAAGCTTTCCACTTATGGACCTTAATAAGGGCATGTGCCCCAGGTCCCATCTCTCTACCAGCATCCTGCCTTGACCTCTCGTTTGGTCACTCAAGGCATGCCCTGCACTTCCTCCAGGACCAAGGAGTAGTGGACAGTGCTATTTTGATTCCTTATGGTCTTTCCTTGAACTGAGGCTCACCAGACCACCAAATGTTAATTTAACAAAGTCACAATTAGGTTCACAAGTAGGATGGACTAAATCAGCTTGCTTTTGATAATAAGAAATGAATTTTAGTTTCAATGGCTTACTGATGGGCTTTATCATGTGCATAATTCCATGGGGGAGGAATCCACTGCCTACTGGAGTTTGGTTGCACTGCTTTGCCCTACTGCATACTGCCTTTTCAGAGAGCTGCCCCAAGTTTCCATCCCACAAGTGCAAGTTACAAAAAAAGCAATGATAATTCTCCCAAACCTTGAGAGTATTGCTAATCAGAGCTGGTTTGAGGGGCCATGGGTGTATTTTCCACTTAATAATGCCCAAGGGTTACCCTCAGTGGCTGTTAGACTTTGAGCATGTTTCTCAGCTTGTAGTACAGACCCAGATGCTGACTGTTAGGGGCAACTGGCTAAGATTTTAGCAATATCCTGTTGCCCTTAGTTAACAGAAGAGAATATGTGAGTTGCACACCCGGCTCACACATAGGGCCAGATAAATGTGCAGTGCCCCTAAGAGGAGAGGGACACTCCCTGTCTCTGATTGGCGGTGCTTATGGGATGTACTAGGACTCTAAGTTATAACTTGGATGATAGGGATGTCCTCACTGGGGAGGTAATGGCCCCTCAAAAAGGCAAGAGTGGCTGGGTCCCACAGTCCCTCTGTCACTGCATACCTTGTTGCTGTGGCAGTTTGTCCCTTGACCCTATGCGGTATCAGGGGTCCCACTCCTGGTGTATAGGGGCACAAAATCTAATAGCCAAGTACAAATGACTTGAGCACCTGGTGCCTGCATCAACTAAAACTGTCTGAGGAAATTAGCAAGCTCTGTACTAAATGGAAAACACTCATAGAGGTGCTGTGGGCACTGCTCAGTGTTGTGGTGTACCAACAGACCAAGGGACTGGTTCTATACTCTAGGGACCTGGGGCCAGCCCTAATGAGTCTGCCACTGCTGGTCTGATGGAGACTGACACTAAACCCAGTGAAGTCAATTGGGACACCCTGGAGAGGGAAGCAGCAGGTATTGGCCACTGGGGACGTCTACCACAGATTTTTCCAGTGAGGATTCAGAAAGTCAAATCAGTGGTGGGTAATAGAGAATTAGAAACTGAAATTTGAAGCTTTACACATCTCAAGATTAAAAATATCTGAAAGGACTGTAGAGCAGGAGGGAGGAAAAGGGGCTGACTGGCTGTTGAGAGTGTTTAATACGGACTCTGAGCTATTATTACTCAACTCACAGACATGAGTCAACTAGTCAGTATTTACAAGAAGCCCCAAATGGATAACTTCTTAAAAGTCCAAATTCTGGACAGACACAGATGACCCAACCCCCAACCCATAAGAGACTACCCCAGGACTAATTCAACCAGAATTAAAGCAAAAACTGCAGCCACAGATTGTCTCCATGTCCTAACTGGGATTTCTAATAACAAGGGAGAATCCAAACCCAAAGACACAAGCCCCAAAGATATAGAGGGCAAATCCAACTCTCTGCTTACTTGGATTTTCAAGGTTTGTTGTGAAGTTTACCCTTTTATCATAGTTATTACTGCAAAGATTCAAAGCCAGTGGAAGATAGTCAATGAGGCCCAACTCCTTTCCTGTATGATTGATATGGTCCTGTGGGTATATCACTCCTTTGAATATAGCAACCTATCCAGATGACCTGGATTTCATCTCCAGTCTGAGGAAGTCCCAATTGATTATGAATCCAAAGAATTCTTCTTGCAGGGAGCCTCCACCAAATGACAGGACCAAACTTCATTTTAAGAGGACCTCCCATAATATTCTGGAGGCCATGCTGGGAATAGACTTGACAGTTCTTCCTTCATGAGGGAGACACTCTGCCAGCTGGGGGTCCAGATCTCATATCTGGACAGTTATGGTGCAAGCTCCTCTCAGAAACTCATGTTCATTTTGAAAAAGACCCCAATCTCAATGGCCCAGATGACTTTAGGGGGTCTCAAAGCTCCCTCTGCCCCAAAGAACATCACTGACCTGTGGGCCTGACAAACCCCCAGAGCATTACCCTAGAACTGAATGGCTCATGGAACTTGTCACCTCCTGGGGATAATTGCCTATTCATGACTCAGTAGTCCACAGGGACTAAGGCAGTAACCTGACATTCTTTTCTTTGTCAAACACCATAGCCCAAGTCATAGAAATCCCAGGTAATCCTTCTAAATTTCTCAAATAATCTCCTACAGCCTACATGTCAGAGCCAATAAAACCACAAAGGGAGTACAAGGAAAGCTGGCTATGGCTTTCCAAACCAGTTGCCAGTGGTGGTGGCCTCCCTGGCTCTCTTTTTCCCTATTATAGGTTTGCATGCACTTACTTCATGACATGCCTAGTAGAATAAACCCAAATTCCTGGATTTCTCATAAAAGGTGCCAGACAATAACCTGCCCAATTTCCTCCTCCAGGAAAAAAACTAAATACACCACATTATTGACTGAGTACACAGGACTTAAGGTCTGTCATTAGAGATATACTTGAATTGGGGTCAGTAGGCCCCCCACCTCACACTTTAATAGCCTGGCCTGGTCAGTGTGAAAACTGGCTACCAGTTAATGGAGATTAACTATTGACTATTATTGGAGGGGGGGGGGGGTGCCTGGTGGCTCAATCAGTTAAGTGTCTGACTCTTGGTTTCAGCTCATGTCATTATCTCATAGTTTGTAAGACTGATCCCCACGTTGGGCTCTGTGCTGTGTGGAGCCCGCTTGGGAATCTCTTTCTCCCTCTATCTCTGTCCCCCCGACCCCCGTTCACCTCTCCCCTTCTCTCTCAAAATTAATAAACTTAAAAAAAAGAAATACTTAAAAAACCACAATTGACTATCAAAACTTAAATGCACAGGTTTCTGTCATTAAGTTTCCCATTCCCAGTATTATAGACATGGTAGATGACATCCAAAAAGCATGCGGTCCTTACTTTGATGTCCTAGATCTAGCCAACGTGTTTCACTTGATCCTGATAATGGAAGACTCACAACTTCAATTTGCTTTCCATTTCAAGGGCATTTTGAACCTTTACTTGGGTGCCCATGGGTTATTTAAACATTTAAGCACCCTGCTTTTGCATATAACCAATGCAGACAAGATTTAAATTCACTCCAATTAACCCACTGTAGCCTTTGATATTATATAAGTGACATTGTCCCTTTGGAACCTTTTGAGGATGCCATCCAGGAGACTTACACTTAGTAATGTATTTATAGCAGAGAGGATGGGCCATTACCTTGTATAAGATCCAAGGACCAGCCACTTCTTTCAAGTTTCTAGACATAATGTGGCAGCTGTGGACTGTGAAGTTTCTCTCACTATAAAACATTAACTCCTTATAATTAAGCCTCCTGTTACATTATAGCAGGCAAAACACATATCAGGTGTCTTCATTTTTTGGGGGCAACACATTCTACATTTACCATTTTACTAAAACCTATTTGTGTTGTTAGATGCAATCCAGCTTCTTTCCATTTGGGAGAACCTCACCAAACTGTCTTGCATCTGGCCCAGCAAGCCATACAGCAGGTCCTGTCCTTAGTCTCTCTGGGCTCAGGCTTTTGAGTTGAATCAGTGGAGATATTTGATTAGGCCTTGTGGAGTCTTGGGACTAGGCATGGCTTTATCTGACTGTCCATGGGACCTGGATCAAAGATCTGCCCCAGACAGCAGCTTAGCACATGCCACTTGAGCATGAAATTTTGGAAGCCCACTGGGCCCTTTTGGGAAAAAAGGCATTCGTAGCCCACCCTGATTTGCAAAAAGTCCCCATCCTTCATTGGGTTAGCAATTCAACCCAGCAAAGGTTCAGCATGGTCCTGAGACCTCATTGTTAAAGTGA
Organism: Panthera onca; assembly: GCF_046562875.1. Classification (NCBI taxonomy): domain Eukaryota; kingdom Metazoa; phylum Chordata; class Mammalia; order Carnivora; family Felidae; genus Panthera; species Panthera onca. The sequence goes on along the minus strand of NC_138341.1, from coordinate 87,756,241 downwards.
AAATGGTACCTTTAAAAAAGCTCAATCTGATGTCAAGGGCCTTTCCAGATTACAGGAGGGTGTGGCTCCTCAAAGCTCAGCCTCTTGCCTACTGTTAATGAAGGCAACTGGTGGCAACCCCAATGTTGGCCCCTATAGCATTTTGAGAAGCTCCCTGGGACCAGTTGTCTGGCATGGAAAGGGAGTGAGTGTTCTTCACATACAGCAGTGCTGCCATCATACACAATGCTGCCCACCAGCAGGCTGCAGTGGTCATCCCTAGTCAAGAAGGCCACTCCTGGCTTGGCCCAGATGGCAGGGTTGGTGGCAGTGTGCTTGGTTCCACAACAGACCACAAAGTGAGACTCCCAAGGGCATATATTTTTACTGATTCCTGAGCTCTTAGCCAGTGGGCTCTCAGTCTGGTCTGGATAATGGCAAAAGGATAATTCAATGTCTCTGGGTGTCTCCATTTGGAGAGGGACAGCCAATTCACATATGCCAATTATAGTCACTCATGTCTGCGTACAAATGCCAACAAACAGCAGAAGCACATTCTAATAACATTGCAGACTCCTTGTTCCAACATTCCAATAACATTCCAGACATAACCACCATATAACTATTCCTCCAGAGATGCCATGCCCACCAGAAGAGCAGACCCCTATTTCAGGCCACAGGGGAGCAACAACACTCACTGATTGGGGAAACAGGCGTGGAATCCTTTTCACCCTTGCTCTATCCAAACTGGTGGTAGATAATTGATTGCTCCTTTGTCCCCAAACAAAACTCTGGAAGATTATCAGGTCAGTGTGACAACTTGTGATGGCAAATTTGTTGTATCAGACTGCTGCTGCCCTCTGCTGGAGCTAGTGGGTATGTGAACACCATCATCAATACCTTCTCAGGATGCCTACAGGCTGTTCTCTCCAGAAACACTGCTTCCTATTGCTCAATATCCTCCTTAACCAGATATGTGCTTGTCCCCTTACACCCACCAGACATTACAGATTCAGATCAAGATAGCCTTCCACCTCCCAAGCAGTTCAATAATGGGCTCTGGAACATGGAATCTTGTGGAATTTCTGCCTAGCTCACTGACCCCAAGCAGGTGGACGTATGGAGAGGAACAATGGCCTTCAGAGACATGCTTCTCAGATTTTAAACAGAAGGGAGGCCCCAAGTGGACAGAAATTTTCCCCGTGGCTCTAATACTGCTTGATTCCTGGCTCTCAGCTCTTCCTACCCCCACACCAAATACATCTTCTCCAAAAACCCCTTTCTGGTACTGACAGGGAACCCTGACTCCTCTGACATCAAGGAGGATGTCATTCACTTCTGTTCACTGGATGAATGCTTCCCTCACCATTGTGATCTTTCCATTGTCTCACTGTCATCCATATGCTGGCAACCTCATCAGGGGTGGATTGTACAATATGACCCTCTTCTAATAGAGAGCTCAATGGAACAAACCCTACCAAATTGCTTAGAGATCATGATTATACCAATTTCTTTGGCATGGATGATGGTCCAGTATTAGCCACAAAGCTAAGAACACTGGCCTTGCTCAATATTCTGGTTTTAAGGCAGGTTAATTAAAGCAAATTCATAGAAAGTTTTGTGGGAGATTGAAATTATGGCTTCAGGGTCAACTAGTGGGATTGTGGATCTCAGAGAGAAGAAAAAGGTATTCTGCCCAGTGGATGCCAGTCACATTAAGAAATGAAGCCCCAAAAGAACCATAGAATCCAATGGTGGGTCTCAGTGGATGCAGGCCAGGTCTCTACCCCACCTTAGATGAAGAGGTAAATGACCTCTTGCTCCTAAGCAAACATGCTCCTCCTTTTGTTGCTATCCAGATTGCTTTCCCTGAAGGACACCCCACAAGCTATTCAAATGCAAATGCTCTCTTTTACTGTGGCTACCTTGGATAATAGGGTTGTTGGTAGATCCCTCCAGCCTAACTCTATCTCAGGAGATGAGCTGGAACAAAATTAGCCAGGTATACAACTGTACTGAACGATGGCTGAGCACCAAGTGTTGCAGGCTCTATGTAGCAGGGGTCAATTCAGCAGGCACAAATTCTGACCCAGAGTTCATCTCTTCTATATTAAATGGTGCCAATGGAAGTGATGCTTAAAAGAGTCATTCCATCCTTACACCATGCCTCAAATTATATTTACCCCAGGCCAAATGGCCCTACTGTCATAACCAAATCAGACCCATCTTGGCTGGCAGGTTTGTGCTCTAACCACCCTATCATAGTTTTCATGAGGTTATCTCTGGATTGTACATCTGCCATCCACAAAATATCCCTACTGTGAGCCTATCAATGTATCCAGAATCTATATGCATTATGGATGTGGTCCCCACAAAGTTCAGTCATGGATATTGCATGCTCCTTTGCAAAGTGCACCCTGATGATCTAATGGAGCCCAATGAGGTCTGCCCATCTAGTACTAGAGTCCACACTTGTAGTCCCACCCCGAGCCAGGCCTCTAGGACATGTACTTGGTATTTAACACCAGCAGCCACTTCTACCCTTCATGGATCTTCACCTGGGAAACCACCCTCTCCTGGCCTCACCATCCCCAAGCACAGCAATGCCTCAGATAACACTGCCCCAGCCCAAGAGCTCTTGCTGCCATTAGAGTTGTGACTGCCTTACAGACAGCAATGCCACAACCCAAGGGAAAGATGAGAGACAATGTACTTCAACCTTACTTGACCTTGGGATTCCCACCCTGAGATCACCTCTGCCCCAGGAAGGAAATGACTGTGGTAACTGTCAGCACAGAGGCCTCCATTTGTAAAAATGCCTCCACTTGATGGAACCTGAAGACCTCATAGATTCTACTTTTCTGAAAGAGCTATCTGCTTCTCTGGAGAAACTTGCCTCCATCAAAACAATTGCAAAACCTCTGTTGACTGCCTGGTGGTGGTAGACATCATTTTACCTTTGTGGCAAGCCAAACAATGTATTCTTTTTTTTTTTTTAAACAAATTTTTTTTAAGTTTATTTATTTTTGACAGAGAGAGTGTGAGCATGAGCGGGGGAGGGGCAGAGAGAGAGGGAGACACAGAATCTGAAGCAGGCTCCAGGCTCCAAGCGGTCAGCACAGAGCCCGACGCGGGGCTCGAACTCACAAACTGCGAGATCATGACCTGGGCTGAAGTCAGATGCCTAACCGACTGAGCCACCCAGGCGCCCCCAAACAATGTATTCTTAACCACGCTAGCCAAAATATAACACTTCTCTGCAACACTTTCTTAACCATGCATATCATAAAAAGTTGATTATTATTGATCAACTCTGAAACATACCAAACTAAAATTATTATATTTTAAGATAAAGAAAACAATTCTTACTCCAGGTAAAAGATGAAATGATTCATAAAGTCAAGAGAATTAAACTGGCATCAGACTATCAAAAACAGCATACAAAGCAAGTAAACAGTAGAACATTTTCAAGAAACTTAAGGAAAGAAAGTGTGAATGAAAGATATATCCAGGCAAGCTGTGCTTCAAGTATCAACACTATAGAAAACAGTTTAAAACATTCAAGAACACACACAGAATACAATATATATGTATTTTCCTGAACAATTCACTAGGGTAAGTTTGATTTAACCAAAAGGAAAACATTAGTACAAGGATTGATAGTGAGAATTTCACATTATTTAATACTAGAACTAAAACTTAAAAGGGATGAAGGGATAGGTGGAAGAACAATATGTAAACCTTATAGGCTCTAATAAAGTAGAAAGAATGCAACTTAAAATTTAGAGTAGGATTACTGGTGGTTGTATAAGTAACAGGGGGAATAAAAAATTCCTTTGAAACTGGCAGATCAGGTAGTAAAAGCTTAAGTAAGAAAAAAGAGGATTAAGTACTTATAAAAGGTGATAATAATACATAAGCAACCAATTGCTAGAAAAAACTTAAGAATTTCCTTAAGAAAAAAAAATGAAAAACTCCCACACAAAGCCATCCAAATTGGTAAGGAAGAAGTAAACCTTTAACTATTTGCAGATGACATGATACTATATATAAAAAAACCCTAAAAACTCCACCAAGAAACTATTAGAACTGATAAATAAATTCATCAGAGTCACAGGATACAAAATTAATGTACAGAAATCTATTGCATTTGTATACAATAATAACTAAGCACCAGAAAGAGGAATTGAGAAAGTGACCCCATTTATAATTGCATCAAAAATAATAATATACCTAGGAATACAGTTATCCAAGGAAGTGAAAGATCTGTACTCTGAAAACTATAAAACATTGATGACATAAATTGAAGATGACACACAAAAAATGGAAAGACATTCCATGCTCATGGATTGGAAGAACAAATATTGTTAAAATGTTCATACTACCCAAAGTAATCTACACATTTAATGCAATCCCTATCAAAATACCAACAGCACTTATTCCAACAAATAATCCTAAAATTTGTATAAAACCACAAAAGACCCCAAATAGAACAATCTTGAAGAAGAAAAACAAAGCTGGAGGTATCACAATTCTGGACTTCAAGTTATACTACAAAGTTGTAGCAATCAAAACACTATGGTACTGACACAAACATAGACACATAGAGCAATAGACCAGGATAGAAAGCCCAGAAACAAACCCAAAATTATGTGATCAGTTAATCTTCAACAAGCAGGAAAGAATATCCAATGGGAAAAAGACTCATTCTTCAACAAGTAGTGTTGGGAAATTTGGACAGCTACATGCAGAAGAATGAAGCTGGATCACTTTCTTACACCATACACAAATACACTTCAAACTGGATGAAAAAGGCACTTGGGTGACTCAGTCAGTTGAGCATTTGACTTCAGCTTATGTTATGATCTTGCAGTTTGTGAGTTTGAGCTCCACATCAGGCTCGCTGCTGTCAGCTCCTTCAGATCCTCTGTCCTCCTCTCTCTCTGTTCCTCCCCTGTTTGTGTTCTCTTTCTCAAAAATAAATAAAAGTTAAAAAATGGGTGAAAGACCTAAATGTGAGACCTGAAACCATAAACATCCTAGAAGAGAGCACAGGCAGTAATTTCTCTGACATTGGCCATAGCAACATTTTTCTAGACATTACTCCTGAAACAAAGGAAATAAAAGCAAAAATAAACTATTGGAACCACATCAAAATAAAAATCTTCTGCTCAGAAAAGGAAACAATTAGCAAAACTAAAAAGACACTTTACTTAATGGGAGAAGATATTTGCAAATTATATATCTGATAAAGGGTTAGTATCTAAAATATATAAAGAACATATATAATTCAATGCCACAAAAACCAAGGGCACTTGCCACTAAAGTGGGAAGTTTTGCCACTAAACTGGGCAGAAGACATGAATAGACATTTCTCCAGGAAGACTTACAGATGGCCAACAGACACATGAAAAGATGTTCAACATCACTCATCGTCAGGGAAATGCAAATCAAAACTACAATAATGGGTGCCTGAGCAGTTCAGTCGATTGAGTGTTGGACTTTGGCTCAGGTCATGATCTTGCAGTTCATGGGCTTGAAACCTTCATAGCTCAGAGCCTGGAGCCTGCTTTGTATTCTGTGTCTCCCAATCTCTCTCTGCCCCCTTTTCATGCTCTCCCTGTCTCTTTCTCTCTCTCTCTCAAAAATAAACTTAAAAAATATATGTATATATTTTTAAAAAATATGAGATATCACCTCACACCTGTCAGAATAGCTAAAATCAAAAACACAAGAAATAACAAGTGTTGGTGAGGATGTGGAGAAAAAGGAACCCTTTTGCACTGTTGGTGGGAATACAAACTGGTGCAATCACTGTGGAAAACACTATAGAGCTTCCTCAAAAAATTAAAAACAGAGCTACTCTACAATATAGTAATCACAGTACTGGGCATTTACCCAAAGAATATAAAAACATTAATTCGAAAGGATATATGGACCCCTATATTTATTACATCAGTATTTACAATAGCCAAAATATGGAAGAAGCCAAATGTCCATCAATAGATGAATGGATAAAGAAGATGCAATATTACTGAGCCATAGAAAATAATGAATTCTTGCCATTTGCAATGAGGTAATGACATGGATGGAGCTAGAGTGTATTATGCTAAGTGAAATAAGTCAGCCAGAGAAAGACAAATACCATATAATTTCACTCATATGTGGAATTTAGGAAACAAAACAGATGAACAGAAGAAAAATTAAAAAAAAAAAAGAGAGAGACAAATCAAGAAAAGACTCTTAACTATGGAGAACAAACGGATGGTTACCAGAGGGGAACTAGATGAGGAGATGGGTCAAATAGGTGAAAGAGATTATAAATACACTTATTGTGATGAGCACAGAGTAACATATAGAATTGTTGAATCACTGTATTGTATACCTGAACTAATATAACACTGTATGTTTACTATAATTGGAATTAAAATAAAAAACTTAAAAAAATAAAAACTCCCACACATTTTTTTTAAAAAAAAAGAAAAACAAAAAGGATATAACAAATAGGGAAAGAAACTAAATATTTCTTATTGCACATGACAATATTGTCACTAGCTAGACACCAAGACCTGATCTTACTCACCTGCTTGTAACCACCAACATTTGTCTCACATTTTCCGTCAAGCTCTTCTTTTCAGTTTATCTCTTAACTCGGGCAAAAGACCCAATGGTCATGGCATCCTGTGATGGAAACCAAAACTATCCCTCAAGCAATAATGACTGCCCTGATGATGAGCTCCAACTGGCCCAGACCACCCAGACCAGTTTGAGCTCAACACTCAACTCACATCTGTGCAGATGGACCATGGAGTGACCTGTGGAGTGACCAACAGTTACCTTTACTTCATTATAATATTAAAATCTCCACCCAAGGAGGAGCACAGGCCTCAGTAACATAACATGCAATGTATGTATAGGCATGGTTCCTTAAGGCGCATGCATGACGTTATGCCTCCCCCTTAACATACATGACAAAACTCCCCTTTCTGAATATTTATCCTAACCCTAAATAAAATGAACCCATTTACCCTTGTTGTGAGAGTCATGGCTTTGGAAATTATTCCCCATGATCTCCTTATTTGCTGCAAATAAAGTTTCCTTTGTGTGACAGCTCTACCTGGTGTGGTTTTTATCTGTGACTCACTAAGGAGTAAACTCATGTTAGTTTGACATATGACATATGATATATGACATAATTGTGAACAAACATATCAGTCATATCAATAAATGTGAGTGGGATTAAATCATCTATTATAAATAGATGATTCAAGGGGTGCTTGGCTGGCTCAGTTGGAAGAGCACATGACTCTTGATCTTGGGGTTGTGAGTTTGAGCCCCATGTTGGATACAGAGATTACTTAAGTGAATAAAAATAGGTTCAAATTGGCTCATAAGAGAAAACCCAATCATATGAAGCATAGAAGACACACCTAAAACACAAGAAAGAGTAAAAATAAAAGGGTAGATAGATATACAAAATGCAAATGGAAACTACAAAAAAGCAAGGATTATGATATTATCAAATAAAGTAGTATTCAACCCCAAAAGCATTATATAAGAGAAGAAAGGAACTCTGGAGGTGCCTGGGTGGCTTGGTCAGTTAAGGGTCTGACTCTTAATTTTGGCTTAGGTCATGATCTCATGGTTCATGGGATTGAGCCCTGCATCAAGCTCTGTGTTAACAGTGCAGAGCCTCCTTGGAATTCTCTCTGACCTTCCTTGTGCATGTACTTGTATGTGCTCTCTCTCTGTCTCAGCATAAATAAATAAACTTAAAAAAAAAAAAGAACTTTATAATGCTAAAGTCTCCATTATAATAATACAATAGAAAAATCACGAATATTTATGTACCAAATAACAGAATAACCACTTATATAAAACAGAAACCACAGTAGATGTAAGGAAAAATAGAAATACACTAATAATAGGATGTTTAATTCTTAGTACATGACAAGTCAAGTGGACAAAAAGAAAAAGCATATATAAGATTTAAGCAACATACAGAATATATTAGATGTGGATAATAGAGAATGTATTTTCTCAAGTGCACACAGAATATTTATAAAAATTGATAATATAGTACAAATGAATAATTTTCAAAAAGGTGGAATACTACAAACAACACTCTTTGATCACAAGTGCAATAAAACTAGTAATTAAATACAAAGCCCCCCCCCCCCCCAAAAAAAAACCACCCTTCCATCTGGAAATTAAAAACTTCTACTAAGTGCCTCTGGTGTAAAATTACAGGAATTCTGAAAAATGTGGTAAAATGAAATGTAAAGAAAACACTACATATCAAAACCAAATATATTTAAAATAGCAATCGAGAAAAAATGTATAGTCATAAACAGAGAATGGCTGAAAATGAATGGATTAAATCCCCAGCTCAAAGAACACTGACAAAATTCAACAGTGATTTATGATTAAAGACTCTGAGAAAATAAAGAATTGAAGGGAGCTTCTTTGCCCTGATAAAGAATATCTACAAAAAAGCTTTAGCTAGCATCATACTTGATGGTAGGACCTGGATGCTTTTCCCTTAAGATCATGAAGAAGACAAGGATGTTTGTTTTCATGATTTCTGTTTGACATTGCACTGGAGGTTCCAGGGAATGCAATAAAGCAAGGACAAGAAAATAACAGATATCCAGACTGGAAAGGAAGAAGAAAAATATTCATTATTCACAGAACACATGATGGTTCATGTAGAAAACCAAATAGAATATACAAAAAAGTTACTAGAGTCAATAAGCTAGGATGCAGGATACAAGGTCCAATACAAATAGCAATTATATTTCAGTATACCAGCAACAAATAAAGATTAAAATAGAAAAATGCCATTTATAATAGCATTAAATAAACATTTTTAGGGTTAAATTTGATTGAAGATGTGCCAGACATAAGTGATAGAAGGTACCAGACACCAGCAAGGGAAATTAAACAAAGCCTAAATAATTGAGATGAACCACATTCCCAGATCAGAAATCCTGATTTTGTTAGGGTAATACTTCTTCCCAAACAGATCAATAGATTCAATACAATCCCAAACAAATATTGGAAGATATTTTTTTCCTAGAAACTAACAGCCTGATTCTAGAATTTACAAAGATCCTAAAATAGCTAAAGCAACTTTGAAAAAGAAGAAATCTGAATTTATAATACCTAATTTCAAAGCTTATAAAGCTACAGCAAGCAGAAGGTGTAGTGTTGGCATAGAGATAGACACAAAATGGAGAGGAACAGAATAGAAAATCTAGAATATACCTATACATATATGGTTAGTTGATTTTGGAAAAGAGGCCAAGGTTATTCAATGGGAAAAAAAGATATATTTTTTTCAACTAATGGTGCTAGAATAGTTGACCCAATCAATAATGGGTTTTCAATAGGTATTATTTTAAAAATAAAAAAATAATTTGGGCTTGAGAGTTAATAATTTGCTCAATGTCACCCAGATAAACATTTGAAGCTGGATTATTTGATTCCAAAGTCTATGGCTTTTCATCATTGGGTTGTCATCTATTACAAAAGCTAGTATTTGCCACTATTTACTTTATAAAAACATGTCCTTTATTCTTAACTGATTTCTAGCTCTTCAAGGGTGCTGTCTGTGACTGTGTGCTGTTTCCTTTTTTTTTTTTTTTTTAATTTGTAAGTTTAATTTTGTGGTTTTTTTTCAAACTTTTACTTACATTCTAGTTAGTTAACATATAGAGTAATAATGGTTTCGGGAGTGGAATTTAGTGATTCATCACTTACATATAACACCCAGTGCTCAACACAGCAAGTGCCCTCTTTAATATCCATCACCCATTTAGCCCATCTCCCACCCACCTCACCTCCATCAACCCTCAGTTTGTTCTCTATGGTTGAGTCTCATATGGTTTGTTTCCCTTTCTTTTTTTCCCTTCCCCTATGTTCATCTGTTTTGTTTCTTAAATCCTACATTTGATATCTGTGTATGTGTGCTGTTTCTTAGTATCTTTGGTGTGAAGTGTAATTGTTTGTTAATGATAATGATGCTATATATAATTTTGTTGGATTCTCTGGTTGACTGGTTATAGATGAAATATATTTGAAGATAATCCTCTATGCCAAAGGAGCACAATCACAGAGGAATATGGTTCTTTTTTTTTTTTAATGTTTATTTATTTTTGACAGAGAGAGAGAGACAGGGCATGAGTGGGGGGAGGGGCAGAGAGAGAGGGAGACACAGAATCTGAAACAGGCTCCAGGCTCTGAGCTGTCAGCACAGAGCCCGACGCGGGGCTCGAACTCACAGACCACGAGATCATGACCTGAGCTGAAGTCGGACACTCAACCGACTGAGCCACCCAGGTGCCCTGGAATATGGTTCTTAATCACTGGATGCTAGGAGTCCTCACCCTGCCTTCTCTGTGTTATACATTAATGATCACTCTTGAATTCCCAATCACCAGTAGGAAGTAAGCTGTCTGATGTTACCCAATTGCATATTTTATTTTATTTTATTTTTAGATTTTCTGTTAACAAAATTTCTTTTTTTTTAATTTCTTTTTAAAAATTTACATCCAAGTTAGTTAGCATATAGTGCATCAATGATCTCAGGAGTAGATTCTTTAATGCCCTTTACCCATTTAGCCCAATCCCCCTCCCATCTGGTAACCCTCTGTTTGTTCTCCACATTTAAGAGTCTCTTATGTTTTGTCCCCCTCCCTGTTTTTATATTATTTTTGCTTCCCTTCCCTTATGTTTATCTGTTTTGTATCTTAAAGTCCTCACATTAGTGAAGTCATATGATATTTATCTTTCTCTGACTAATTTCTCTTAGCATTATACCCTCTAGTTCCATCCATTTAGTTGCAAATGGATTTCATTCTTTTTGAATCTTATGGGAGTCCTCTGTGCTTCCTGGATTTTGATGTCTGTGTCTTTCCCAGGTTAGGAAAGTTTTTCTTTTTTTTTGAAAAGTTTTGTTTGCTATGATTTGCTCACATAACCTTCTACCCCTTTTTCTGTCTCTTCATCTTCTGGGACTATGATTCTGATGTTTTTCCTTTTTAATGAGTCACTGATTTCTCTAATTCTTAAATCGTGACCTTTTGCCTTAGTCTCCCTCTTTTTTTCTGCTTCATTATTCTCCATGTTTGTCCTCTATATCACTGATTCACTGTTCTGCCTTACCCATTCTTGCCACCGTGGCATCCATTCGACATTGCACCTCAGTTATAGCATTTTATTTCATCTTGACTAGCTTTTACTTCTTTTATCTCCATAGAAAGGGATTCTAATCTATTTTTGACCCCAGCTAGTATTCTTATTATCGTGATTCTAAATTCTGGTTCAGACATCTTGCTTGTATCTGTGTTGATTAAGTTCCTGGCTGTCATTTCTTCCTGCTCTTTCTTTTGGGGTGAATTCCCTCGTTTCATCGTTTTGAAGGAAGAAAAGGAATTAATAAGGTAAAAATTTTTTTTAGTTAAAAAATTAAAAACAACACACACACACACACACACACACACACAGACACACAAATCAAATAAATGATGTTAGGCCCTAGGTGTGTTTTGGTCTGGTTGTTGAAAGAAGCTTGATAGATTAGAGAAAAGAGAGGGGGAAAAAAAAGAAAAACATTTGAAAATTTGAAAAAATGAGTAGAATGAAATATAATAAAATGAAATGATGGAATAGAATTTGAAAAATTTTACAAAAAAGTAAAAAAAATATAGTAGAAAAAAGTTAAAGAAAAATATTTTTAATAAAACTGGAAAATAAAAATAATTTTTTTCTCTTTCTGTTTACAAGAAAAAGAAAAGAAAGGAAAAAGGAAAAAAAAGAAAATTGAATAGATGGACCAGTGAACGACTGAAATACGACTGAAATTACATCATTTTCTCCTAGATGTCAAACTATGAAGCACTTTATAGTCCATAAACTAAGCAGGCAGAGAGAGTTGTGGTGTTCCTGAAGAGCGAGATTGACCCAATTGGGCTAGGCTTAGTGTAATGGTTCCATTCTCCAGTAGGTGGTGCTGCTTAGCTTACTGGGGTGGATTGTTGTGGCACTTGTAGATGTGTACACGCATGCACGGGAGGGGTGAAAATGATGCCACCCAGCTACCTAGTCTCTAGTATCAGAACTCTGTTCTCCCCAATCAGCAATTGTGCACCCAACCTTTGTCTCTGGCTTCCATTTACTGCCTGCTTTTACACTGTCTGTGACCACGCCATCAGGTTGCCATGTGGCACCTCTCTCCTGAGTTCTATCTCAGATGTGGCTGTGTTTCCTGACCCCTTGCTTCTGAGGGACTGCAGCTTTGACCCTCTGGAAGAGGGTCTCACCAAGCAATGGCCGGATGCTGGCTGCACCCAGGAACGTTTGTGGGACCGAGCTGCTGCCAGTGCCCAGAGACTGGGGCTGGGTGTCAGCCTTCCCCAGAAAAAGTTCACATGATCATGTAGCAGCAGCATTTCAGGGATTATGGAAAGTCACAACACACATCTGGCACCAGGCTTCACCCTTAATGACCTTGTTCCAGCAGCAGCAAATGTGGTTGTTCTCTAGGGTCTGCTGGGACCAGGTGGCCACACAGCCTCTTCCAAATGTCCTTCCAGCAGGAGAACCACCTTTCCTCATGTGGCCTGACGATCCCCAGACCTCACTCTGCTCCTGGGAATTTGCCCTTCCCACCAAAGCACTGCCAGGTATTGAGCTGCAGAGTTTCAGACTCTGCACTCCCCCTGTTTATAGAGTCTCAATGGAATTTAAACCCTCTCCTTTCTCCTTTCTCCCTTTTTAGTTCAGTTCCTGCAGCTGTTTCCACTTTTCCACTTTCTCTCCAGCTGCTTGGGGGGGGGTGCCTTTCCTGTACTCTCCCCCCATTTCTGTCCTCTCTCCTCAAGCAAAAACAGCTCCCTGCTCTCCATGGCTTCTCTCTCCCCAGTTCACCTCTCCACACCATATACCTGCTGAGTTCTCTGGTTCAGGTTGTGCAGATTGTTGTGTTAATTCTCAAATAAGTTTTCTAGGTGTTCAGGATGGTTTAGTATTGATCTGGCTGTATTTCATGGACACGAGGTGCAAAATAAAACTTCCATGCTGTTCTGCCATCTTGGCTCCTCCCCAATCATATATTTTAGAAGAAGAATTTAAGAGTATTATTTCTCAATTGAAGTGAGTACTTTGATTGTAACCTTTTCCCCAGTAACCTTGAAATATTTTCCAGAAGGTTGATTGTAGAAATAATTCTATTCTCGGATGCAAACTCACCTAACACAGTAGTCATGGGTCTTAGCTACAACATCATAGGCCTTATTTGGGCACTTACCTGAGTTGAAGGGTGGGGGTAGAGTCCACTCAATGAAAGGATGCCGGTCAAAGGTGTTGGCCCGTTGGCACTTCTGCACATCTCCGTCATTTTGGATCATGTCCACAATCTCCTGTGTCCAGGTTGTACCTAGAGGCAATACTGATTGTCAGTTCCATCCACTCACTGCACAGTTCAATTCATTTCCTTGATTATTTATGTATTCAGTAAAATTTACATTTGCTGAGTGTTAAACAGAATCAGCTTACTTACCTTATTCTCTTTAATTCCCAGTGCCTTGCATAGGGCTTTGCACCTGGTAAATGTAGTCTGAGTGAATGAATACTGAATCAAGTGAATGTAGGGACATACAGAGATGAATTAGCCACCCTCCCTGTCCTATGACATTTACAATCTTTTTGGAGGTGATAAGATAGGACAATGACTGCTTTTTGCCTAGCTTATATCCATTCTTCCTTTCTTTCTCAAGTTAATAGATCCTTAATTTTTAGCTGGGCATATAGCTACTTGCCTCAAAGGTAATATTTTTCTTGCATGATGTGGCCATGTCATTTTGGGAAGTTGTCTTTAAAGGGAAGGGACATGGCCTTACTCCTCCCTTCTTACCTTCTTGCTGCTTTTTGGAATGCGCATGTGATAGCTAGAGCTCCAGGAGTCAGATTGGACAATAAAACCAAAAGCTACACCTGGAGATGGCGCAGCAGAAAGTTAGAAAAAGCCCAGGTCTTTGATGATCAAGGCAGCCACCATTTCATAACTGACTACTAATTCTCCAGACTGCTTTTTCTTTTGTGTTATTTTGGGTTTTTGACACTTCTGGCCAAATTGAATCCAAATAGACACAGAAGAGGAGTGGACATAGACATATAGATAGGCAAAGAGGCAGACTGTGCTCATTGTCCATCAGATACCCATTTTCCTCTTTACATAAGAAGTATTTGTGTCTTTCTGGCTTTTAGCAAAACCTGCTCCTTACTGATACATATGACATATACACAGATAACTAGAAGATGAACAGTATATAGTAAAAGCCAGAAAGGATGTGCAAAGGGCTAGAGGACTGGTCTACAGAGGAGAAGATCCAACTTGCTGTGGAAGAGGTCAGTAAGTCTCAGCTGAGATGGCTTTGGAGTGTAGAGTCAAGCAGGACTGAAGGTCCATTCACATTAAGAAGCCAGGGCATCCCAGGCAGGGAGCCTCAGGAGCAAGATAGAGTCACATTTCCTCACTGGGAAGTATAAGCAGGCTCACAGTGGGTAGGAGGTGGTAGGGAAGGTGAGGGAATAAGGCTGGAGACTTGGGGACTGTCTTATGAGGGGCTTTGGGACTGACTGCATAATTTCAAAGGTGAGCTGAAAAACATTTCTGCTCTGAGGTGCAATGCAAATTCAAATTCAGTTCTGGGCAGGAGAAATGTCCTGTGCAAATCAGACAGAGAAGGAGATTCTTGAAACAACTGAACCCTGATGACAGGAAGACCCTTCTCTAGTTTAAGTAATGCTTAATCATGAGAACAGAGTGAGGTTAAGGAGGGAATTCCCAGCCAGAGAGGACAGGAACAGTCTAATGAAGGTTTGAAGAACTGTAGTGACCAGACTATTTTCTGAGTTCTTTCTGGTTATGAATACCTAGAGTCCCTCTTGGTGAGTCAAATGGTCACTGAGACTTTCCCAAACTGGCTACAGCTTCAACTTCCATGCCTCACTCCGTCACTTGACATTATAAGCACAGGTAATGCAGGGGGATCATCAGTCATTCCTGGAGCTTCCCCAGTTAGGATTCTTCCACCCCTGTACAAGCCTGGGAACCCTTGCCTTTTCAGACCTTCACTTTTGTCACAACCCCCTCTTCATTTTATGAGGTCCTGGTAAGTATCATCTCCCCTCCTCCAGATTCTTCCCACTGTGCTTGGGGTTTGGACCCAGTACTATCAGAACATTTCATATTGGGGTGAAAGCCCTCATTTCCACATCAGTGTCCCCCACTAAGAGATGTTTTTTATGGGCAAGGGGTGCTGTCACTCCAGGATTTCCTCGTGGATGGGAACCAGGAGTGGCTGGGTTGGCAAGATGACTGTCATAACTTCTGTGCAATTTCTCAGACTCTGCTTTTAAATAATTCATTCAGTCCTTTGAAGATTTGGGATTCTGGCAATCTCTTTCTCCATCAGAGACCTAAGAAAACAGGAGAACCTTGGATCCTAGGGGATTGGAGCCCAGAAACAAGTCTGGTTTCATTTTTCCTGGGGCCAGGCCTGGAGAAAATCTGCATTTTTGAAAATCGGGAGGCCCCTGCTCCTCTATAGCTGGCCTCCCCACTTCCAGTTTTGCAAACCTACCTGCCTTGGCATAGGATGCAATGAGGAGATCATCAGGTCTTGCTTGGAAATTCCAGATGTTGTCCCAATTTTCACTCATCGTCTTGGTCACAAGGATTCCATTCACTTCCTTGGTTTCTGGTTGTATGTATTTTTCCCCCAGCTGAAGATCTTTCATTTCCTCCAGGGACATCTTTCTACATAGACTTATGAGACAGATGCATAAAAGAAAAGTGTGCTTGTGTCAGCTTAGAACAGTCATTCCTGTCAAGAAAATATTCTCTGAGAAAGTTAGGAGAAGGGCACTTGGGTGCCTCAGTCAGTTAAGGGTCTGACTTTGGCTCAGTTCATAACCTCTCGGTCTGTGAGTTTGAGCCCCCATCGGGCTCTGTGCTGACAGCTCAGAGCCTGGAGCCTGCTTCAGATTCTGTGTCTCCCTCTCTCTCTGCCCCTACCCACATGTACTCTCTCTCTCAAAAGTAAAATAAACGTAAAAAAAAAGAAAGAAAGAAAGGAGAGACATGGTGGGCATTCATTACTATGCTTAATGTTAACTTAAGTAAGAGAAGTCATGGTGGAGCCAGAAAGCATTTTCAATAGCTTTGTTTTAGAGCATCAGGATGGTGAAGACAGGAACATATTTCAGAGGAAAGCACACTGGGAAATCAGCTAGACTGCATGGGTTTCAAGGAGGTCATCAGAGATGGCTTGTCTGAGGCCTGAGTGACAAGAGGGGACCAGGGCAGAAGGCCACTGGGTTCACAGGCCCTTGTCAAGTTTGAGCAACAAGAGAGGGCAAGAACAGAATCAGCACTTGGGCTAATTGGGTCGGTGAAATCACGTCTGACCTAGACAGCTCTAGATCTGACCAGAGTCATAGAGCGGGTGGGGCAGAAAGGGATCTCAGTGTGTCAGGTCTGCATTACACGAAAGTCTCCCTGCGGGTCTACAGCTCCAGGTATCACTCCCTGCCCCAAATCTCTGGCTGAAGAGCAACATTTGCCAGCTGAGAAGGTAACCTCAGTTTGCTTGGGGGAGTAACCCCCACTGGCTTGGGATGCCACAGCTGTTCCCTTTGCAGATAACTTATTTCAGTTTCTTGAAATCCTACATCTATTATAGAAATGTAGCACACTAAATCAAACCACAGCATTACTAGTTTTAAGTTTAAGAATAATCTTGGCACACTTAGTAAGTACTTATTATGTAGAAGAAACTTTGACATACTGGAATATCCAACAGATAAGCCTTGCAATTAGAAGTTAAAATGTTATTGGGGTGTCTGGGTGGCCTAGTCGGTTAAGTGCCCAACTTCGGCTCGGGTCATGATCTCACAGTTTGTGAGTTCGAGCCCCGTGTTGGGCTCTGTGCTGACAGCTCAGAGCCTTGAGCCTGCTTTGGATTCTGCGTCTTCCTGTCTCTCTGCTTGCACTCTCTCTCTCTCTCTCTCTCTCTCTCTCTCACAAATAAATAAAATGTTAAAAAAATTAAAAAAAGAAGTTAATATGTTATTATTTTAATGTTTAGACTTGGGATTTTAGGCTGAAAGTTTAGGCAATTTTACTTTGTTTACGAGAAATGTTTAAGAGAATTTAAGAGTCAATTCAAAGCTTAATTTTGCTAGATTTGTGAGATTTAATGAAGTAATTAGGATTTCTTCCTATTTTGTTATTGTCAGACAACAAAAGAACTTAAAAAGAATAAATGTAATTTAAAATATTTAGTGGAATCTTATTAACTAGGTTGAAGAAGCCTTTGTAAGTGGAAAACATTTACACATATGCCCTTGATATTCTGTGATCTACTGTTTTAATCTTAATTCTCAGTTTTGCTTTCTCATCTGTAGCATGAGGGGATCAGGCTATAACTCCAAGTTGCCTCTGACTTAACTGCATATCTAATTTAACATTTTCTTTAGCTGAAAGTCAGATAAAATCATGACCACTCCATTCACAAGGTTTTTGCTTCCTGAGATCTCTTCCCTCAATCCTAAAATTTAAAGTGATCAAGCAGAATATGCAATTGCGCTCTTGACAGAGCTTGACTGTGGCATTTCCCTTCACCTGTTCTCTACCTTGGGGGTCTTCATGCAGGCATGGCACACCACATCCAGGTCTGTCATTCCAACTGGTCTGTCTCTCCTCCATCCCTCTCCTAGCTATTTTCAGGCAGCAATAGATGCTTCTGGATCACTTGGGATGCCTTTGTGACTGCAGGGGAGGCCTGGGAGCTTGTGGTTCTCCAGCAGATGGGCTCTGGGTCTTGTTCTTCCATTTGGATGGGGCAGGTTTGCATTTACCTATCTTCTATTTTGGGTTTCCAGATACATTTTGTTTTGAAGAAAGGGCTCTGGGATGCCTAGAACAAGTGTGACAACCACCTTTTTAGGACACTGCTCTCCACTTCTAAAGCAGCAATTACAGTACTTTTCCAGGAATTAATGTCCCTAAAGTCAGAGGAGATGAATATTGGGGGTGGAGGAGAAGAGACAGGTGGAAGTGTACCCTAAAGCATACTGAAGCAAATGAAACAATTTTGGAGAACTTTCTTTTGTCTTAATGATTAAATGAGTTGCAGTGGAGTATTGTTCATAACTAAAAAGATGTGAGCTATTAAGCCATGAAAAGACATGGCAGAAACTTAAGTGCATACTACTAAGTGAAAGAAGTCAATCTGAAAAGACTTTATACTGTATGATTACAACCACCTGCCATTCTGGAAAAGGTAAAACCATGGAGACAGCAAAAAGATCAGTGGTTGCCAGGGGTTGGGGGGAGGGAGGGAAGAATAAGTGCAGCAGAGACTGTCTTTAGATACTCTGTATAATACTATAATGATGGACACATGTCATTATACATTTGTCCAAACCCATAGATAAGACAGCACCAAGAGAGAAACCTAATGTAAACTATGAATTTGGGATGATTATGACGTACTGATGCAGGTTCATCAATAGTAACAAATGTGACACTCTGGTGGGGGATTTTTCAAAAAAATTTTTTTAGTGTTATTCATGAGTGGTATTTTAAAAAATTCAATTTCTGATTGTTCCTGGTAAATGGAAATACAATTGATTTTTGTGTATTGATCTGTATTCTGCAATCCTGCTAAATTCACTTAATTAGTTCTACAGGGTTACTTATTGGTTCCTTCAGAAAAACAATATTACTTGTTTTCTTCCCATTGCCTTATTGCATTAGCTATGACTTCTAGTAAAATGTTGAACAGAAGTGGTAAAAACAAACCCCCTGGTCTTGTTCCAATTTTGGGAGTAAAGCATTCCATCTTTCGTCTTCAAGTATGACATTAGCTATAGGTTTTCTGTAATGCCCTTTATTAGTTAAATGAAGTTCCCTTCTATTCCTAGTTTGATGAGAGTTTTAGCATAAATGGATATAGAATTTTGTCAAATTATTATTCTGCATTTACTGAGACCATTACACAAATTTTTCTTTTTAAGTCTATAAAAAATTGTGAACTACATTGTTTGATTTTCAAATGTTAAACCAACTTTGCATCCTTGGGATAAATCCTACTTGGTCATGACATATTACCATTTTTGTCAATTGTTGGGTTGGATTTGGTAGAATATTTGAATCCATGTTTGCAAGGAATATTGGTGTGTAGACTGTAGTTGTTATTCTTTAATTGAAATGTCTTCATCTGGTTTTGGTGTTAGGTTAATGCTTGCCTTTGACTATTTATGCCTTTAAATTGTGTGTTTAGATCATTTTCATTTGCTGTGATTATTGATATGGTTGAGTTTAAATGTACCACTTTTCTATGTGTTTTCTATTTGTCTCATCTGTTCTTTGCTGTTTTTCTTGTCCTACCCTCTTTTGGATTAATTAGAATACTTTTTATAATTTTATTTTATCTTCTTTATCTGCTTATTAGTGATATATAGTTGTTTTTGTTTTTAAATGATTGCTCTAGAGTTCACAGTATACATGTTTTAATTCATCACATTCTACCCTATGTAACATTATACTAATTCATATATGGTATAAAGATGGTAATAGCACATACTTCTTTTTGTTTCCACTCAGCCTTTGTGCTTGGTTGCCATTCATATTTACCTCCACGTACATTATAGACCCTACAATACCTTGTTGTTATCTTTTGCTTTCAACAGACATCTTTATTTTAAATATTTTTTAAATTATGAGAAATGCCTTTTATATTTACCCACATATTTACCATTTCTAGTGCTCCTCATTCTTTGTGGAGACCTACATTTCTGACCGGTTATCATTTACCAGAAGAACTTCGTTTTCTGTTTCTCCATTTCTTCGACTGGTCTGCTGGTAATTCTCTCAGCTTTTCTATGTCAACAAGTGTTTTTATTTTGACTTCATTTTTGGAAGCTTTTTGCTGGGTCTGGAATTGTAGGTGCATGTTTTTGTCTTTCAGTACTTTCAGGATGTTGTTCCATGTACTCTGGCTCATCTCTGTTTCTCTGTACTGCATCTTGTTTCTTGGATGGCTCTTAATATGTTCTTTTTGTTTCTGGCCCTCAACAATTTCATTTTATTGTGCATTCATGTGTTTTACCTCATGTTTCTTTTGCTTGAGATTTATTTGGGCTTCTTGGATCTGTGAGTTTATACTTTTCATCCAATTATGAAAATTTTGGTTATTACTTCAAGTTTATTCCATTCCTCATCTTTCTCCTCCCATTTTGAGACTCACACTACACATTTGTTAGACTGCACAATGTCTCACAGTTTTTTTATTTTTATTTTTAAATGTTTATTTATTTTTGAAGGAGTGACAGAGTGTGAGTGGGGGAAGGGCAGAGAGGTAGGGAGACACAGAATCTGAAAAAGGCTCCAGGCTCTGTGCTGTCAGCACAGAGCCTGATGCGGGGCTTGAACTCATGAGCTGTGAGATCATGACCTGAGCCGAAGTCAGATGCTTAACCGACTGAGCCACTCAGGCACCCCCACAATGTCCCATAGTTTAATGATGCTTCATTCTATTTTTCCCCTAATCTTCTGTGTTTCATTTTGAATAATTTCTATTTTGTTACACCTCCAAGTTTACTAATCTTTTCTTTAGCACTGTCCAGTCTGTTGCTTATCCTGTTCATAGTGTTGTCCATATTTGATGTTGTTTCTTTTTTTCATCTCTGGAAGTTTAATTGGGTCTTTTATATATCTTACATATCTCTGCCACCATGATCACACTTTCCTCTACCTTTTTGAAGATATGGAGTATTTTTAAAATAGCTGTTTTATTTTATTTCTTTTTGGGGGGAGGATATTTTTTAAAAATTTATTTTATGTAACCAAAACAGTTCACCCATTTCTCATAACACTTTCTCCTCACCTCTCCTCACTTCTGACAACCACCAATCTGTTTTCTGTATCTATGAACTTACTTTAAATAATACATGTATATTTTTTTCTGGATTTCACATAGAAGAGAGATCATACAGTATTTGTCTTTCTCTGTCAGATTTATTTCAGTTAGAATAATGCCTTTGAGGTCCATCCATATGGTTGCAAATGGCAATATTTCATTATTTTTTTAAGTAATCTCTACACCCAATGTGGGGCTTGAACTCCTAACCTCGTGAACTTCAAACGCTCTACCAACTGAGCCAGACAGGTGCCCCTTATTCTTTTTTTGTTTATGTTTTGTTTTTAATGTTTATTATTTTTGACACAGAGGGAGAGAGAGAGACAACACATATGTGTGGGCACATGTGTGTGAGAGGGGGAAGGGCAGAGAGGGGGGACATAGGATCTGAAGCAGGCTCCACACTGACAGCAGTGAGCCCGATGTGGGACTCGAACTCATGAACCATTAGATCTTGACCTGAGCCAAAGTCAGACGTTAAACCTACTGAGTTGCCCAGGCACCCCCCCTTTTTTTAATGGCTGAATAATATTCCATTGTATATGTACATCACAAATCCCTTGTCAATTTATTCATTGAAGAACACTTAGGTTGTTTCCATATCTTGGCTATTGTAAATAATGCTGCAGTGACATTGGGGGTGCATGTATTTTTTTTTAATTAGTGTTTTCATGTTCTTCATTAAATACACAAAAGTAGAATTGTTGGATCATATAGTAGATGGATTTTTAATTTTGTGAGAAATTTCCATACTGTTTTCATAATGGCTGCACCAATTTACCTTCCCATCAACAGTGCACAATCCTCACCATCACTTGCTATTTGGTGTCATTAAACAGGTGAGCCTCCTTCACTTTAAGTCTGGGAGTGGTCAGCTGCCTCTGTGTTGAGCCCTGGGGCGGGGAGTCTGAGCACATGAGCCCCTTAAGAGCTGTTTCTCGGTTTGCTATATATAGTCTTAGGGGTCTTGGGACATGAGCTTCCTTGGTTTTCAAAGTTAGATGTTTTAGAGACCCATTTCTCAGGTGTATACCTTAAAAGTTGGGGTGCTCGATGTGGGCTCTTCAGGGAGAAACTGTGGGTTTTGATTTTCCTCCCAGCTGTGAGTTGCAGCACCAAGGGTAGGATTTTTGGTGAGATTTTCTCCCAGTCTCTCTACCTACTTCAATGTGGTCTTCCCATTTGCCCAATCCATAGCTGTTGCTCAGTCAGCCTTTAGGTTTTTTATTCAGGAAATTGTTCCATATGTGGCTATAGACTCAGTGAGTTTGTGAGAGGAGGTTGAGTTCAGGATCTTCCTACATTGTAATCTTGAACTGGAATTCAGTCTTTGGTGGGAAATATCCATGATGCGGAAGCTAGGCATACACTGGGAGGGGATATACAAAGAATCTCTATACAATCCTCTCAATTTTTCTGTGAACCTAAAATCACTTTAGGAAATAAATTCTTGAAAGATTGGAGGAAGATGGCGGCGTAGGAGGACGGCTGGGCTCACCGCAAATCCTGCTGATCACTTAGATTCCACCCACACCTGCCTAAATAACCCAGAAAACCGCTAGAGGATTAGCAGAACGGAGCCTCCGGAGCCAAGCGCAGACGAGAGGCCCACGGAAGAGGGTAGTAAGGGTGGCGAGGCGGTGCGCGCTCCACGGACTGGCGGGAGGGAGCTGGGGCGGAGGGGCGGCTCACTGGCCAAGCAGAGCCTGAGTCTGGCTGGCAAAAGTGGAGGGGCCTGACGGACTGTGTTCCAACATCAAGCGCAACTTAGCGTCTGGGAGGTCATAAGTTAACAGCTCTGCTCAGAAAGCGGGAAGGCTGGATGACAAAGGGAGGGAGAGCTGCTGAGCCCCCAGACGGCAGAGCTCAGCTTGGCGGGGAACAAAGGCGCACGCCAGCGCCATCTCCCCCGCCCATCCCCCAGCCAAAATCCCAAAGAGAACCAGTTCCTGCCAGGGAACTTGCTCGCTCAGCGCGCAAACACCCAACTCTGTGCTTCTGCAGAGCCAAACCTCCGGCAGTGGATCTGACTCCCTCCCGCTGCCACAGGGCCCCTCCTGAAGTGGATCACCTAAGGAGAAGCGAGCTAAGCCTGCCCCTCCTACCCCCGTGCTACTTGCCTACCCACCCCAGCTAATACGCCAGATCCCTAGCACCACAAGCCTGGCAGTGTGCAAGTAGCCCAGATGGGCCACGCCACCCCACAGGGAATCCCACACCTAGGAGAGGGGAAGAGAAGGCACACACCAGTCTGACTGTGGCCCCAGCGGTGGGCTGGGGGCAGACATCAGGTTGGACTGCGGCCCCGCCCACCAACTCCAGTTATACACCACAGCACAGGGGAAGTGCCCTGCAGGTCCTCACCACTCCAGGGACTATCCAAAATGACCAAACGGAAGAATTCCCCTCAGAAGAATCTCCAGGAAATAACAACAGCTAATGAACTGATCAAAAGGATTTAAATAATATAACAGAAAGCGAATTTAGAATAATAGTCATAAAATTAATCACTGGGCTTGAAAACAGTATAGAGGACAGCAGAGAATCTCTTGCCACAGAGATCAAGGGACTAAGGAACAGTCACGAGGAACTGAAAAGCACTTTAAATGAAATGCAAAACAAAATGGAAACGATGACAGCTCGGATTGAAGAGGCAGAGGAGAGAATAGGTGAACTAGAAGATAAAGTTATGGAAAAAGAGGAAGCTGAGAGAAAGAGAGATAAAAAAATCCAGGAGTATGAGGGGAAAATTAGAGAACTAAGTGATACACTAAAAAGAAATAATATACGCATAATTGGTATCCCAGAGGAGGAAGAGAGAGGGAAAGGTGCTGAAGGGGTACTTGAAGAAATTATAGCTGAGAACTTCCCTGAACTGGGGAAGGAAAAAGGCATTGAAATCCAAGAGGCACAGAGAACTCCCTTCAGACGTAACTTGAATCGATCTTCTGCACGACATATCGTAGTGAAACTGGCAAAATACAAGGGTAAAGAGAAAATTCTGAAAGCAGCAAGGGATAAACGTGCCCTCACATATAAAGGGAGACCTATAAGACTCGTGACTGATCTCTCTTTTGAAACTTGGCAGGCCAGAAAGGCTTGGCACGATATCTTCAGTGTGCTAAACAGAAAAAATATGCAGCCGAGAATCCTTTATCCAGCAAGTCTGTCATTTAGAATAGAAGGAGAGATAAAGGTCTTCCCAAACAAACAAAAACTGAAGGAATTTGTCACCACTAAGCCAGCCCTACAAGAGATCCTAAGGGGGATCCTGTGAGACAAAGCACCAGAGACATCACTACAAGCATAAAACATACAGATATCACAATGACTCTAAACCCATATCTTTCTATAATAACACTGAATGTAAATGGATTAAATGCGCCAACCAAAAGACATAGGGTATCAGAATGGATAAAAAAACAAGACCCATCTATTTGCTGTCTACAAGAGACTCATTTTAGATCTGAGGACACCTTTAGATTGAGAGTGAGGGGATGGAGAACTATTTATCATGCTATTGGAAGCGAAAAGAAAGCTGGAGTAGCCATACTTATATCAGACAAACTAGACTTTAAATTAAAGGCTGTAACAAGAGATGAAGAAGGGCATTATATAATAATCACAGGGTCTATCCATCAGGAAGAGCTAACAATTATAAATGTCTATGCGCCGAATACCGGAGCCCCCAGATATATAAAACAATTACTCATAA
The DNA here is from genome assembly GCF_046562875.1 of Panthera onca. Classification (NCBI taxonomy): domain Eukaryota; kingdom Metazoa; phylum Chordata; class Mammalia; order Carnivora; family Felidae; genus Panthera; species Panthera onca. Next base: position 87,731,557 of record NC_138341.1, on the reverse strand, counting down.
ACATAAGCAACCTTATTGATAAGAATGTGGTCATTGCAGGGGACTTTAACACCCCACTTACAGAAATGGATAGATCATCTAGACACACAGTCAATAAAGAAACAAGGGCCCTGAATGATACATTGGATCAGACGGACTTGACAGATATATTTAGAACTCTGCATCCCAAAGCAACAGAATATACTTTCTCTCGAGTGCACATGGAACATTCTCCAAGATAGATCATATACTGGGTCACAAAACAGCCCTTCATAAGTTTACAAGAATTGAAATTATACCATGCATACTTTCAGACCACAATGCTATGAAGCTTGAAATCAACCACAGGAAAAAGTCTGGAAAACCTCCAAAAGCATGGAGGTTAAAGAACACCCTACTAACGAATGAGTGGGTCAACCAGGCAATTAGAGAAGAAATTAAAACATATATGGAAACAAATGAAAATGAAAATACAAGAATCCAAACGCTTTGGGACGCAGCGAAGGCAGTCCTGAGAGGAAAATACATTGCAATCCAGGCCTCTCTCAAGAAACAAGAAAAATCCAAAATACAAAATCTAACAGCACACCTAAAGGAAATAGAAGCAGAACAGCAAAGGCAGCCTAAACCCAGCAGAAGAAGAGAAATAATAAAGATCAGAGCAGAAATAAACAATATAGATCTAAAAAAAATGTAGAGCAGATCAACGAAACCAAGAGTTGGTTTTTTGAAAAAATAAACAAAATTGACAAACCTGTAGCCAAGCTTCTCAAAAAGAAAAGGGAGATGACCCAAATAGATAAAATCATGAATGAAAATGGAATGATTACAACCAATCCCTCAGAGATACAAACAATTATCAGGGAATACTATGAAAAATTATATGCCAACAAATTGGACAACCTGGAAGAAATGGACAAATTCCTCAACACCCACACTCTTCCAAAACTCAATCAGGAGGAAATAGAAAGCTTGAACAGACCCATAACCAGCGGAGAAATTGAATCGGTTATCAAAAATCTCCCAACAAATAAGAGTCCAGGACCAGATGGCTTCCCAGGGGAGTTCTACCAGACGTTTAAAGCAGAGATAATACCTATCCTTCTCAAGCTATTCCAAGAAATAGAAAGGGAAGGAAAACTTCCAGACTCATTCTATGAAGCCAGTATTACTTTGATTCCTAAACCAGACAGAGACCCAGTAAAAAGAGAGAACTACAGGCCAATATCTCTGATGAATATGGATGCAAAAATTCTCAATAAGATACTAGCAAATCGAATTCAACAGCATATAAGAAGAATTCTTCACCATGATCAAGTGGGATTCATTCCTGGGATGCAGGGCTGGTTCAACATTCGCAAATCGATCAACGTGATACATCACATTAACAAAAAAAAAAAAGAGAAGAACCATATGATCCTGTCAATCGATGCAGAAAAGGCCTTTGACAAAATCCAGCACCCTTTCTTAATAAAAACCCTTGAGAAAGTCGGGATAGAAGGAACATACTTAAAGATCATAAAAGCCATTTATGAAAAGCCCACAGCTAACATCATCCTCAACGGGGAAAAACTGAGAGCTTTTTCCCTGAGATCAGGAACACGACAGGGATGCCCACTCTCACCGCTGTTGTTTAACATAGTGCTGGAAGTTCTAGCATCAGCAATCAGACAACAAAAGGAAATCAAAGGCATCAAAATTGGCAAAGATGAAGTCAAGCTTTCGCTTTTTGCAGATGACATGATATTATACATGGAAAATCCGATAGACTCCACCAAAAGTCTGCTAGAACTGATACATGAAATCAGCAAAGTTGCAGGATACAAAATCAATGTACAGAAATCAGTTGCATTCTTATACACTAACAATGAAGCAACAGAAAGCCAAATAAAGAAATTGATCCCATTGACAATTGCACCAAGAAGCATAAAATACCTAGGAATAAATCTAACCAAAGATGTAAAAGATCTGTATGCTGAAAACTATAGAAAGCTTATGAAGGAAATTGAAGAAGATATAAAGAAATGGAAAGACATTCCCTGCTCATGGATTGGAAGAATAAATATTGTCAAAATGTCAATACTACCCAAAGCTATCTACACATTCAATGCAATCCCAATCAAAATTGCACCAGCATTCTTCTCAAAACTAGAACAAGCAATCCTAAAATTCATATGGAACCACAAAAGGCCCCGAATAGCCAAAATAATTTTGAAGAAGAAGACCAAAGCAGGAGGCATCACAATCCCATACTTTAGCCTCTACTACAAAGCTGTCATCATCAAGACAGCATGGTATTGGCATAAAAACAGACACATAGACCAACGGAATAGAATAGAAACCCCAGAACTAGACCCACAAACGTATGGCCAACTCATCTTTGACAAAGCAGGAAAGAACATCCAATGGAAAAAAGACAGTCTCTTTAACAAATGGTGCTGGGAGAACTGGACAGCAACATGCAGAAGGTTGAAACTAGACCACTTTCTCACACCATTCACAAAAATAAACTCAAAATGGATAAAGGACTTGAATGTGAGACAGGAAACCATGAAAACCTTAGAGGAGAAAGCAGGAAAAGACCTCTCTGACCTCAGCCGTAGCAATCTCTTACTTGACACATCCCCAAAGGCAAGGGAATTAAAAGCAAAAGTGAATTACTGGGACCTTATGAAGATAAAAAGCTTCTGCACAGCAAAGGAAACAATGAACAAAACTAAAAGGCAACCAACGGAATGGGAAAAGATATTTGCAAATGACATATCGGACAAAGGGCTAGTATCCAAAATCTATAAAGAGCTCATCAAACTCCACACCCGAAAAACAAATAACCCAGTGAAGAAATGGGCAGAAAACATGAATAGACACTTCTCTAAAGAAGACATCCGGATGGCCAACAGGCACATGAAAAGATGTTCAACGTCGCTCCTTATCAGGGAAATACAAATCAAAACCACACTCAGATATCACCTCACGCCAGTCAGAGTGGCCAAAATGAACAAATCCGGAGACTATAGATGCTGGAGAGGATGTGGAGAAACGGGAACCCTCTTGCACTGTTGGTGGGAATGCAAATTGGTGCAGCCACTCTGGAAAGCAGTGTGGAGGTTCCTCAGAAAATTAAAAATAGACCTACCCTATGACCCAGCAATAGCACTGCTAGGAATTTATCCAAGGGATACAGGAGTACTGATGCATAGGGGCACTTGTACCCCAATGTTTATAGCAGCACTCTCAACAATAGCCAAATTATGGAAAGAGCCTAAATGTCCATCAACTGATGAATGGATAAAGAAATTGTGGTTTATATACACAATGGAATACTACGTGGCAATGAGAAAAAATGAAATATGGCCTTTTGTAGCAACGTGGATGGAACTGGAGAGTGTGATGCTAAGTGAAATAAGCCATACAGAGAAAGACAGATACCATATGGTTTCACTCTTATGTGGCTCCTGAGAAACGTAACAGAAACCCATGGGGGAGGGGAAGGAAAAAAAAAAAGAGGTTAGAGTGGGAGAGAGCCAAAGCATAAGAGACTGTTAAAAACCGAGAACAAACTGAGGGTTGATGGGGGGTGGGAGGGAGGGTAGGGTGGGTGATGGGTATTGAGGAGGGCACCTTTTGGGATGAGCACTGGGTGTTGTATGGAAAGCAATTTGACAGTAAATTTCATATATTAAAAAAATAAAAAAAAAGAAAATAAATTCGTATAAAAAATTAAAATGAGTTTTCCATTCTTCCTTGTGATATAGCTATTAATGTTTCATATAACAATATTTTGTCTCCACCCAGAATGTTCAAGTAAACTTGATTCTTCAGAGATATGTAGTCTGTTTCATGCACACCCAGAGCCACTACACATATTTTCTTTAGCATTTGTAGATTCGTAGATGCTATTTAAAAACAAAATTAACAGGGGCGCCTGGGTGGCGCAGTCGGTTCAGCGTCCGACTTCAGCCAGGTCACGATCTCGCGGTCCGTGAGTTCGAGCCCCACGTCGGGCTCTGGGCTGATGGCTCGGAGCCTGGAGCCTGTTTCCGATTCTGTGTCTCCCTCTCTCTCTGCCCCTCCCCCGTTCATGCTCTGTCTCTCTCTGTCCCAAAAATAAATAAAAAAAAAAAGTTGAAAAAAAACCAAAACAAAACAAAATTAACAGGTTACCAGTCTGACAGGATGGCTTTAATAGGGCCATGGAGACATAGTCATAACTTTAAGAAGTGACTCTAATGGTAGAAAATCCTGACAGGCCAGTGAAGCCAACTTTGGCAGGTGTTGCCCGCCATACCTGTTGGTGCTACCTCTTCTTCCTAAATGGGATGTATGTTTTGCCTGGGTTCTTTTAGAAATTGTTCTAGGTTCGGGTAGAAGTAAGAGATATTTAAAAAACGGCATTTTTTCCAAATGTAGAGAAATATGATTCTACCAGTGATTCCAAAGACAGCTTCAAGGAAGAGAGAATCTGGTCCATGATGGAAATCCCTTTTCATCTACTATCATCTTCCTCTCCACCATGCCTGTGCTGTACCCATACTGGACTTATTTCCATTTTATGAACCAGTCACAGTTAAGATTACTCCCATTTCAGCACATACAAATGACCATACCAGAGGCTGTATTTAACCACAAGGTGGATGCCTCTCCCCTAATACAGGTCACCAACCATTTGGGGCTTTCAACTTTTGACTCTACCAACAACTCTACAGCCTCCACTTTCCATCATAAAACCAAAGCTCCCACCCCCATGCCCCCGTCATTCTCTAGGTCTCACCTCCACCATTTTGGCCTTTCTTACTTACCTCTCCCTCACTACTTACTCTTCCCGTGTCTCTTCAGGTCGCGGGGGAGCTGCTGCCACACTGGTCTGGGCCCACTGTAGGGCAGTTGACAGCCCTTGCAAAATGCATTTTTCTGAATTGCAAACTATACTCTCAAGCCAAACACTGGAAATTTTCAGGTCATGCTTCAGTTCAGGGAGGGGACTGCCTTTTCAGCCACTGGCAGCAGTTTGATTTCATAGGACCACTTCCTCTGTTAGTGGGCACTACCCACTTCACTATTACCTGTGTGGATACTTTTACCAGCCTACTGCTTGCTACACCCACAAGGAACATTTTCATAGAGCAGATAATATTTCTTTTCTAAGTATGTCCTGCCCCCATTCAGCCCTCTTGATACCACTGACTCAGTTCAAGGATCTCATTTTACTGCCCTGGGCCCTCCTGCAGGACATCCAATGGAAATTTCACATCCCATACCACCACAGTCCTCTGGCATTATTGAATGTCACAGTGGTCTTTTAAAGTCTTTGCTCCTTAAGTGACAGGGCAACACACAGACTCCTAAATGAATTTCATTGCTGCAGGGACACTTTAAACTCTTGGCCATATGGCCACCACTCTCCTCACACCAATGGGCTTGTCTGGCCCTGCTGCCTGATTCTTATCACAAGAATCTAATGCCTTCACCTTATGGGAGATATTATTTACATGTTTTCCAACATTTTTGAGTCCCCTTCCTGATTTCAAACGTCAAACATCTTGCTTTCCAATATTCACTGGTGACCCAATGGGGGACAGGTGGTTAGTGATGATCCCCTGGTTGTAGGTAGTCCTGGCCCATTAGAAAAACAAAGACCCCCTCTACTGCTGCTGGGCCACACTTACCCACTTGATATGCAAATTCCAGCTGAAATTCCGAAGTTTAGTGGCTTCAGTGGATAGCTCATTTTTCCTAACCACACCTCCCCACAAGAAGTGAGACCCTAAAAGCCAATAAGGAGCTCAGGATGCCTGACACCAGAAATGTTAGATGATGGTGTGTTGTGACAGTCACAACACTTTGTCCTATCCCACTTTGGAAGAGGTTACCAGCAAGCAGCTGACCCACAATGGTCCCATAGTAAATCACTACGAGGAGCAGTCAGTGCACAGGCATGAGATTATAGCATACAGATGTTTGCTGCTGCTGGTCTTACTCTGTGCCTCATGTGCCATGCCATCTGGGTCATGGGGCTTTGCCTGGATCCCAGAGAGGCAACACTAGAGAGTTGCTGAAACTGCCTGGTCACTCACCTGAAATTGCACCCAGAGTCAGGGGAAGGCTAGTGTTGGAAGTCAGTTCTGGAGGGGCTACACCTGAAAGGACGCCACATGTGGATACTAGCTGGCAATTCAAGCCCTCTCTCTTAAATGGGACCAATGGCACAAATGCTTAAAGGCCACCAGCCCTGCCCAAATGATCACCAGCATCCTCACCTCTGGAAACAGGCCATTACACTGCCATAATTTCAATCCTAATTGGCTGATAGGTGTATGCAGTTCACACCAATCTCTGGCAAGACAAGGCCAAACATCAAACTGCCAAGCGCATATCACTAAATTTTCTTAAAACCATGGCTATACGTGTGCCTCCAGCTGTTCTGTTCAATGATGGAGACTCATGCCTTGGAGGAGAGCACCACCCAATCATTTGTGAGGTGCATCTCTGAGGACCCCCAAAATTTATTGAGAATTTGTGATAAATTCTCCTGGCAGGGCAAGCAAACCTTAATCAGGGTGTTTTAAATCCATGAGACCCTGTTAGACCTCTTGGCCCCTCAGTCCCCCTCCTAAGTGGCTTCCTGGAAGAGCCACTCTACTATGGCATGGCTCCCTTTGACTGTGGCTATGCTGGAGATGGCAATGCCCATGTCCACAATGGCATGAAATCTGAGACATGACCATACCAACAGCATGGGACTTGAGGATTCTGGACATGATAGAACCCTAGCCCATGACACCCCAGGACACAGCCTCATCCTGAATGCTATCTCTGTGACCTTCTCCTGTAGCAGAGATGACATCCAGGAACACATGGCAGTTGATGATGGTGAATACTCCTCGGGACTTGGTTGTGAACTGAACAGAATTTATTTATCAGAATCCCCTGCTGTTGATCCCCATTTGGCATAGTTAGCTATGTTTATCCCAGGCCCCCTTGCTTGCTACTTGACTGTGAGGCAGGCTGCTCTCTGCTGTGCCTTTAAGCTTTGGGAAGCCAAGGTATGTGTCCAGTCTTACCACTTTGTGGGGCCCCTTTAAACACATCACTCAATTGCTTGCTGTCATCCCACCTGTTAGATTGGTCCATATCATGCATCCTACTAGGAGTTAGTGATTTTAATTTCTGTTGAGAGGACCCTTCCCTGGCTGGAGGTGCACCTGGCATAGCACTCCCCACTTCAAGAATAAAGCCACAGGGTTACCTTCCCACACCACCCTTCCCCATAGTCACTGCTCAGGGCTCCATAATCTCCCTGTTAAGCCCTCTAATAGTCTTGTTTGTTAGTGCATTTCTTACTGATTTCTTAATACAGATGGTTTTAGATAACGATGTGGCTTTAGATTACTTATTGGCCCAGCAAGGAGGTGTATGTCCTATAAAGGCCACCTCCTGATGCATATGTATTAATAATTCTGGACAAGTTCAGACAGCCCAACAGGTACAACTATCTTATCCAAGGGCTTTATTTTCTTGGCTGGACTGCAACAAATGAGGGGAAAGATTTGACAGGATTTCGAACTGTTGTTCGTTGAATTATATTGTTGTTTGGCATTTATGCTTTGTTCATATGTTTCACGTGCTGGGTGACCAATCCATGTCAGCAGCTTTTATTATCTCTGCTGTCTGGACAGTGCCCATGAGTTTCCCTAAAGACTAAAGTCTAGGCATTGAGGGGTCACTTGTGATGTGAAAACAGCTATTTTGAGTTGCTGCCCAGGGATTTCACAGTATGACAACTTGCTCACACCCAGGGTCTGAAATTCAGTTTAGGATGCCCACCATAAGTTCCTGCTTGACTTTTACCAGGGCACCTTCTAAAATAACCACTTAGGGTTAGGCCCATGAAAAGTCAGTGACGAGCATCCTGACCACCTTGTAAGAGATGCTTGCTACCCCACTCTTGATCTCCTGCTTACTGGTGACCTGGGACTGAAGACAGCCCTTCCCTGGGCTCATTGCATCACCTCCCTTCTGGGATCTCTAAATAATAAATCTTGTGGCTGTACTTCGTTTGTGTGGGTATACTGAAATTGCATCTTCAATCAAAATGACTCCCGGGTTTTCATGGCCCCAGACTGGGAGGTCAGATATTGAGAGAGCTACCTGTTGCCCCTGAGCTTGTGCCTCTTCATTCAGCAGGTCAGTCCTGCATATTCATACTTCAGCACATTTGCTCTGGCTTCTCAGCACAATTTATGGTCAGGAACACTTGATATGTGGAACTTCTTTAGTTCTATTTTGAAGGTAGGATCCTGCAGACAACATTTTTGTTTGCTCTGCTGGGCTCTGTGACTGCTTTTAAAGCATTTCAGCTGATCTTCTTTATGGATGAATACAGCTAATAAGTGTAAAAGGAACGGTAGCTATAAAAACAATACCAGTGGATGCTAACCACCATTGGATACAGTGTTGAGAGAAATAGGATATTCACACAAAGTATCCACTCGCAGCAGATTATAGAGGGGAAAATGTACTTTCTAATTAAGAGATGGGGAGGTGATGACCTCCACCAAGTGTAAATTAGCATTCCTGATAGCAGAATGACCTGGATTGTGTGCCAGCTGCAATGCAGCCAGATATCAGAGGCATCACCTGGGGCATTTTCTAGTAACAATGTCTAACCTGAATTTCATCATCAAGAACAAATTGGATGCAACCAGAATGTGGGCTGTTCTGTGAAATAACTGGCTTGAATTTTTCAAAAGAATCAATATCAGGGAAATAGACAACAAAAGAGAACAAAATGGTTTGGGCCACGGGTACTGATCCAGATTTATAAGAGACAAAAGAGACATAACAAAAGGCAATGCAAGGATCTTTACTGAGTTCTTAACAGGAAAAAAAGCAGCTTTACAGGACATTATTGGGCAAGTTGGGGAAGTCTGAACATAGATTGCCTGCCTAGTGGTGTTCTAATAAGAGAAGAGAATGTCCTTACTTTTAGGAAATATCAACTGCAGTATGTAGGAGGTGAAGTGTCACAGTGACCTCAATTTACATTCTGATGTTCCTTTAAAATATTATACATTTATTTGTAAATAGAGGGAAAGGGTGGGGAATAGATGCAGCAAAATCTTATTCCTTGTTGAATCTAGGAGAATGTTTATAGGTGTTCTTCACACTATTTAAACAAAAATTCACGTAGGGGCACCTGGGTTGTTCAGTTGGTTCAGCATCCGACCCTTGATTTTGGCTCAGGTTGTGATCTCAAGGTTGGTGGGTTCCAGCCTCGCATGGGTTCCAGTACCACATCAAATACAAGATATATTTGAAAAATATTTTGTCTAGTTTTTTAAAAGGACGTTCTATAACTATTGGCTTGTTCAGGGTATTTGTTTCTCTAAACATACAATTCTGTCTCTGGCTATGCCTAATATAAACTTTAAAATATTGATGGCTTCATAGTCATATTACCTAAAGTTCTAAGAAGTCTTCATATGCTGTTTGACCTTTCTGCTGGTTCTTTATAAATGAGGTTTTAATTTTGGAGTTGTGAGTTTGTTTTCTGTGGGGACACATGTCAGAGTCCTATGTGGTCTGGTTGTGGGCTTGTCTGTCTGAGGTTTGGATGTGCCCCTGTGAGGTGGACCAGAGCTATTTCTAATTTGTGACTTATTTTTATGTTAATTTATTGTTTTGCGGTTGCTGGGCCCAGTGGGTTGTAGAATTTGATCTGTAGCACAGACTCAAGCTCACAAATATTTAGGGGACACTTGTTTCCATCCATAACCCACGAAAACATAGTCAAGCTTCCTCACTGTCTCCTGGTACAGAGAGACAAGTTTTCTTCAGAACACTTATTTTTTCAGAATATTTTAAAGAATCCAAGTTCACAACAGGGCTGTTTATCTTCAGTTCCCTCAGGTCCCCTCTTCTGACCTTCACAGGCGAGGAGATGGGCATTTTCCCCACCACACCCAGCAGTGGTCGGTGCCCTGCTACACCAAGCCTTTTTTCCCCTGGGTACCTTTAAATGTCCTTTTTTCTTCCTCCATGCTCAGCTTCACATTTAGGTGGATGGGGAAGCAAGATACATCCCTGGCCCAAAAGTATGCTTGTTGTATGTAATAGAATTTCTTTGCATTGGCAGGATTTTTCAAGCAATTTTGTTTGTTTTGTTATTGGAACCAGTTTATTAATCTATTATTTTTGGCTTAAGGGAAGAAACTATTATTCTTTACACCAGCAGAAAGGACTCCCCTGGGTTTTAAACTTTTAAAACTTCTTACATTGATTGAAAAATTAAATAACATTTATTTAAAAACCAAATCCTTCTTAAAAGATCATCTAAACATAATAAGTTCGGTGAAAACAATTTCCATGACACAGGAAAATAGTGGTGCCCTGGAAATCTATAAACAAACTAGTTTCAGCTTCTTGATCTCAGGAACCACATTCCATTTATCTCAGGGCCTCCACAGTGCTGGTCTGATAACTGGCACAGAGTGGGATCCTGATTTTTGTTATTGTCATTAACTGACTTTAAATGTGCTTATCTATCAAATCAATTAGGAAGACACATCTTTTTCTTCCTGAATCACAGCTTGCCTTCTGTGCGACCTTAACCCCAACAGCATATCATCATTGATACTACTTACAGACAAAGCCCCAGCCTGTGTATTTCGTTGTGGGAAAATGGAATTGGCATGTGGTCAGCTCTCCTGTGCACTGTGAAGGTGGGAGTTTCCTTCTGATTTCAAGCCCTCTGGGTCCAACCTCAATCACAGCTAAGCCAGTGGAGGCATGCATGAAATAGGACTTGCCCAGGACACTAGCCCATGAGTGCCCCCCTGCAGGCCCCTAGTTCCAGTCCCCTGTCTTGGTGGAATGTGAATGTGTCCCTTTGGGCCAGGGATGTATCTTGCTTCCCCATCCACCTATTTACTGCATTCTGACACGACTTTGTTGGGCTCCCAGGCAAGGTGAAGGGCCCAGGAGCCCACACTGCCCTGTAGAGCAGCTTTCAGGAGGTTACTGGGGGTAGTAGTTAACACTACTAGTGCCCACCTGAGGGGAGAACTTCAGCTCTGGAATGTCACAGAATTGACCTGATGCAGTTCACTCACTTGATCGTGCTGGCCACACAGGGACTGTCTCCACCACCCAAGTTCTGGCATCTCGGGAAGGGGTGGAGATTTCAGTAACGGGACAACCTGTTACTGAGGTAAAGGGTGAAGCTTTCAGAGAACCTCTGAGCCTCATTTATGCAAGATGTGGGTTATGCAAGATGCCCTGCACTACCTCAGGCTCCCGTTTCTCCTGTGGCTTTGGAATGTCACAACTCAATGTCACAGCTCCCTGGCCTGAGGCTCCAGAGAGCCTGCACATTGCCCTTCCACTCCCAGAACTAAATGTCTATGGTTGCCTAGCCTGAACCTTTTCTGAAGATAGTAAGTTAGGAGGAGAGAATTCTTTCTGTAGCCACAGAAAGGCAAAGAAGGCCTATGGTCATCCCTGTAGGCTGCTTGCCTGGGCTCCTGAATCTGCTGCCACTGTGCCCTTCAACTTTTTCAAAACAACGTCCATTGAACAGGCAGGGAAATCTGGCTCAGTCATGACACCCTTGGCAGAGAACCTGAGACCTAAGTGTCTTGGTTCGTCTGAACCCTGTTTTAGGATGGTCTCCGTTATTTGACAGACACAGATTGGGAGCCTTACTCTGTGCAGGTAGACCAGCAGTGTCTCCCACTTGCAGGGAGGGGAAAGACCTGGCAATAGTGTGCTCAGAGAGAATTTAAGTTAATTCTGAGGAAAGAGTTATACTTTAATCCAGTAAGGCCACCATAGGAGCAATGGACAGAGGCCTTGGGAAATTTGGGACTAGGGGCAGAAAAGTATCTTTTTTCTCCTTCAGATCTTTGAAAAACAGATTTCTCCTTTATGAGCTGTAGAAAGTAATCGGCTTTCATTCCATCTTCCTGACCTTGCTTTATGTTCTCCTTGAAGGAAACTAATCTGGTGATTCCATATAAGGACTTTTGGGTAATACTCACAGGATTCCAGGCAAGTGGTTTTATGAGACCTTGATCGTTGCTTTCTATTTGTTGACACTCGATGACTCTGCTTATTTTAGGCTTTTCTTGCAGGATTCTTTGTGATTCTGAAGCCTCAGATGTGTGTCACAAACAAGGACAGGATGTACACTGATCCTGTCCCTCAGTTCCCTTGATATAGGACCCGCTAAGGTAAGTCGAGCATCAGGCTACATCTAAATGCTTAACAATGGAAAGAGGAGGTGAAAGAAGTAGCCAATGAAAGCCCTGGTCATTATCTCCAGCAGATCTCACTGACAACACAGACAGACCTTTGGTTCCAAACTGTTTGCTATATGGCTGTCTATTTTCTGGCACTGGTAAACTATTTTGGAATTACAAATTTGGAATTACAAGGAAGAGTAATTCTATGGCATGTGCAGCATCACTTTCCCTGTATATCTGTAGTGTGTGCTAATAATTGATCAGGAAACTCTTTCCAATGAACCGAAATGTGTCCTCAGAATCCTTCTTAACATTTTTCAAAGAGTTCCAATTGATAATAGTTGGCTAAAAGATGAAACCTTTTGCCATTCCTGGTTTATGATGTTCATAATGCTCTGATAGAATATAAGTCAAAGGTTAAAAATGCAATGGATCTTTAAAATTTGTTTAGGATTCCATTTATTGGTAATTGCAAAGTAAACATTTTTTGTTTTGTTTTGTTTGTTTAATTGAACTACCTGGGTGCCTTACACAATTCTATTATCATAAAATGTCCTTACACATGGTTATCTTGCATTTTCAAAATCTGTTTGTTTTAATTTATTTCACAAAGTGATAGCTACATTTGCTTATGAGTTTATGCTACTCACAGTTTAAACTGCCTTTTTTCTTTCTCTGATATTTTCAAGGCTTACATGTTAATATTTGCCCTCTTATGGAAATTACCATGCAAGGAAACCATGGGCCCCCAAATGAATTAAGTCAAACAATAAGCAGCTAACACTCATTAAAGGCTCAAATATATTGGGCTCAATTTCTAAGTGCTTTACTTGTGTTACTATAATTTTAAAGTTCTTACCATAGCCATGCCGGAGAGATAGTATCATTTTTTTCCTATATTACAGATAAGGAATTTTGGGGAATCAAATAGCTATGTCCTGGGTTAGGAAACCATAGGGAACACATTGCAAAGCAGAACACTGCTTTCTGGCCTTGCTGAAAACAGCAGACCATGCTTCCTTACCTAGTTAATGTATATCTAGGGGGCTCTCACCTCACTTTTCTATATGTGTTGGAATGTCACTTAGATCATGATGGATTTCTGTCTTTATTGTTTTCTATCAATGTCCCCTACCAACTACCTACATTACAAAATTGGGTAATTCCCCCTTGCAAAGCTTTTCCAGTGTTTTCCATGGGTTGAAACGGCAGTTTCTTCTTGGCCTTCTCAGCAAGGCCTCTCTCAAGGAGGAATATGGAAGCTTGTCTTCGGTCTCCAAGGACTCTCCCTTGGGATGCCTTTTTAACCCACTGGAAACAATTCAGACTGAAAAATTTGGGAAGGAAATGATCTCCTGTAACACTACATGACCTTATTAAACAGGGCAAATGGACAGAGGTACCCTAGGTCTAGGCCTTCATGGCTCTAAATCAGGACCTGGACCCACGGGCCTCTTGCAGAGTGTGTTTGGTCAGGAACAAGGCCAGTAAACTCCCTCCTGATATATTGGATAATAATTATCTAAATATGCCACCTCCTAATAGAACCCAGTTGCTGGAGGAAACACAGGCCATCCATAATGAAGGGGATGCTGACTTTCTCCTACTGTTTTTAATAAAGGTGAGGGCCTGTCCCTCATTCATTTCCCAGGTTAATGGCTATGATAATTGGAGCCAACTGTGGTTAGTCCACCTCAGGATGGCAACTTTAAAGAATATTCCCAAGCAGCTGCTGAAACTCCCTTTGTTTCAGGAAATTCCCTGTCTTCTCTAGCCTGACATGGACTGCCTAATTCCACTAGTTGGTGGAAAACAAACAAAACAAAAACCTGGTGCCTGCTCCTCTGTCTGAGCTGACAAGGTTTAGAACCAGGAGTCCTCTTTCTCTGCCTTCTATTAGCACCTCACATCTTCTGCCTTCCCCTCCCCCTCCTCCTGTTTCTGTACCACCTGGGGTGCTCCCTGCATACTGGCTCCTCAGTGCCTCAGGCACCATACGTTCCTCCTCCTATCCTCAATGTCATGTAGCAAAGAGCACCCCCTTGGACCAACTACTTCAGATTCCCCCACTGGTGTCCCAGGTAAAAACTTCCAATGGGAACAACAAATTATCTTTTAATGTGTTATTTTATTTTTGAGAGCAAGAGACAGAGTGTGAGTGGGGGAAGAGCAAAGAGAGAGAGGTACATAATCTGAAGCAGGCTTCAGGCTCTGAGCTGTCAGCACATAGCCCAACACAGGGCTCAAACTTGGGACTGATGAGATCATGACCTAGGCCAAAGTCAGATGCTTAACCAACTGAGCCACCCAGGTGCCCCTAACAAATTAACTTTTTAGTGGATACAGAATGTATTGGATGTTTAAGCTAATCTAAGTTTGTTGGTTTGATACAGACTTGTTTATCAGCATTAAATAAAAAACTTTTTATTCTATCTTGGTTTGCTAAAGGCCAAATAATCTCATGTTATCTCTGTTGTAATTTGTTAGCAAAAGGATGACTTAGAATAATAGTTAATTCTGTCTCAAATTTTTCATGGGTAATTGAGATAGCTTTCAAAGTCTTTGGTAACCTAAAACTTTAAAGTTTTATTTGCACCATAAATGGGATTGAATTCTTTGGATATCTAATAAGATAAAAAGCTAAGGCACTGATTAGTAGATGTAGGTTTGTGCTTATTGCAGAACAACCAAGTCTATTTGGGTCTGGTAAACATGCTTCATGCTTTTTTAAGATTTTACTATGGAAAACCTTCTTTGTGCTTACTTGATAAATTTACCTTCTAAAAACTGTTGTAACGGTTCTCAATTGGTTACTAAGTTTTCATTGGAGGCTAAGGTTTCTAAGAGTTAAAATTCTGCTAAGTGTACTTAAGACTGATGGAAATAAGGAAAGCAACTCTGTATGTAGGCAAGTAGGAGGTATGTAAGAAAGATATAAGGAATGAAATACATTTTTTACTAAAGGTAAAAGAATGTAATTTTGTCCTAAATGAGACTGGTTGTTTGGAGAGAAATGACGTGGGGCAAAATCTGAATGCAAGGAAAGTTATAGAAGGTTCATGAAAGGAAATCTTTGAAAATAAATTTTATGTGTGGTCAGGATGGACCAAGGTTGGAATGAATGAATTTTAAAAGTACACTGGTATAAAATTGGAATTCTGCTTTCCCCTCTATTCAAATTACAAAGTTTTCTTGGACTGTGATCTGCTCTTAATAAGAAAATGTAAACAAGGTGTTTTCTTTTTTCCTTTTTTTGTCTGCCAGGAAAACCAAAGCTTATGTTTTGTGTTTTTCAGGTCTTTGATGACTTATTTAAAACTTCTCAGTGTTGAAGGAGCTAAATTTTGCTAACAACTAAATGACCTTACTGGAAAAGCTATTATAGAATGTACACATGCCAGTTTAAAAGAAATGCTTCATAAACAAAAAAGGGGAAACCCACAGAATTCCTCCCCTTGGAATTCACTACGTAAAGCCTTATACACTCTAATTTTTTAAAATTGTGTTTTCCAAGGACTCACAGCTGCCAAACAGCATTTTAAACCATCTCCTGGCTCGACTCCATGAACCAAGGTTTTACTCAAAGACATACAAGGCAATAATTCTTGGAAAGAACCTTATGAACTGATAACACGGGGAAGGCAATATGCACATGTTCTTCTCCCATCAGGACCACACAGGGTGCCTGCCCATCTGATTATAACCATATCATGAGTTGGAAGGATCAGCCCTTCACCTCTCTTTCTCCCATGGCTAATTTATCCTTACAAGGACAATAGAGGAGACCATGCCTACGAACGACCAAGGCAAATGATGTCACCTGGGGACAACTTAAGAAGCTTGATCAAAATGCCACTGAAGTCATGCACCATGTTGGAGCACC
The DNA here is from genome assembly GCF_046562875.1 of Panthera onca. Classification (NCBI taxonomy): domain Eukaryota; kingdom Metazoa; phylum Chordata; class Mammalia; order Carnivora; family Felidae; genus Panthera; species Panthera onca. The sequence continues at coordinate 87,715,453 of NC_138341.1, read as the reverse complement.
ACCAACCCCAGAAAACAGGTTTTTAGCATATTTAGCTGTGGTTTCTCAAAACTTGGCTAAGGTAATGTTTTTCTTAATATTTCTCTTTATCCAGACCTCTATTGCTTTTTCATCATTTCATTGGGCTAATATCATAGACCCCCCCCTTTCTTTAAGTTGGTTACATTACTGGTTAGTCGTGGCTCTGCATCCCACCACTAACCATTAATGATTCTTTTTGGACTGGAGACATCTGGCTTCCGCCAAAAGGCCCTCTTACTGAATGGAGAGATTGCTTAAAGCTGAATACTTCTGTTCCTTTTGTGTCACCTTTCCCTCCTATTTGTATAACCACTATGAACACTTCTGAATGTTTAAAAATCACAGCACAGATATATCTTCACTACATGCCTAAACAAAAACTATAAAACAAATTTGACATTCATTTCAGTAGCCTCTTTTGCTACATACACCTCCACCAATGATTCTTATCCACCTGCCCACCCCCCATTGATCATTGCCAGATAAACAAGATATGGTCCCCTAGTAGTTCTTCAGTTATCTGGCAGCCCCTGCCAGACCTCACTTGCCAATAAAAAGGAATTTTTTCAAAATCTTACTCTCATTAACTGGGGTCCTAAAGGACACTTAACCTCAGCAGGCAAACCTATTAGGTTTTCAGAACCTAGCAAATCTTCCATCCTTTGGGCTGATGGCAGACTTTAAGTCCAATATTAAGAATTGAAAACAAAGTTTCACATAGCCCAATGCATAAGACAAGTTATGGTGTCTTAGCCTCCCCCCACCTTTTTTTTTTAAACATTTTTTTTAACGTTTATTTATTTTTGAGACAGAGAGAGACAGAGCATGAATGGGGGAGGGTCAGAGAGAGGGAGACACAGAATCTGAAACAGGCTCCAGGCTCCGAGCTGTCAGCACAGAGCCCGACGCGGGGCTCGAACTCATGAACCGCGAGATCATGACCTGAGCCGAAGTCGGCCGCTTAACCGACTGAGCCACCCAGGTGCCCCCCCCCCCCTTTTTAATACACTCTCTCCCATAGGCATTATGCTAATAATAACAGTACCTATTATATGAATTTCACACAGAATGTCTCAGACAGCGTCATGATCTGTATATCTCATCCCTATGTTTTCATAATTTCCACTAAGCTTGTTAATATAACATTTGCCAACCCATATTATGTTTTTGAAATACCTCCTCTGGCTTGGTACACAGCCTGTATCAGCCATTATAATACCAAACTTCCTGTCTCACATATGTGTATCTTAATAAGACATCCTCAAATTTGGCTGCCAGTAAATTTAACAAGGCCCCGGGAAGTTTCCAATGGCTTCACTGAATTAGCCCAAGCCATTTCTAAGTGGAGACCTAAAAGATTTGTTGGATGGCTCATTGCCTTCCTTATCTCATTGGTTATCATCTTAGCCACAGCCTCTGTTGCAGTGGTCTCCCTGACAGTCTATCCATACTGCTAAAGTAGTCAATCACAAATGACTAATATCACCAAAGCAATGATTACTCAAACACAGATTGATAACAGTATCATGCAGAAACTGCAAGCTGCAAGAACAGCACTCAAGCGTATGGGGGACCACCAACAGACACTTGTTGATCAAAATATACAATGTGACCAGCAACACGACAAAATTTGTGTCACTTCCTTATAATATAATACGTCTTATACTCCTGGGATTTAGTAAAAAAAAAAACACCTACAAGGATCTTTTTCCACCAATTTACAGTCTGAGATGAATGCTCTGTCTTCCCAGCTGCACCAACAACTATTAGATATTCAACAGAAAGCACAGATACAAGTTGAACAGGAGTTATCTGAAAATGTGGAATGGTTGAATCCAACCAACTGGTTCCATGGCCTCAATTTATGTATTTGGATTTTTGGAGCTGCTTGTTAATCTTTTTTTAAATTTCTCATAGCCCTTTGAATGATCTACACTGTAGTGGCCTCCTTAAGATGTCATCAACAACAACTTATTGCCCTCCTCAGCTCCCATGAACAAGAATATTCTTCAACCAAAAAAAGGGGGATATGTGGGAAATCAAAGAGCTATGTCCTGGGTTAGGAGATTATAGGGAACACATTGCAAAGCAGAACACTGCTTTCTGGCCTTGCAGAAAACAGTGGCCATGCTTCACTTCTCTAGTTAATGTATATTGAGGGTTTATGTCCTGCCTATGCTCATAAATTCCTTAGAGCATATTATTGCATGGAATATTTTATCTTGTTTTAACTTGTTTTTCTGCACGTTTTCAATATGTTCTTATTTGCACATAGACCACTGACTTATTGTTTCCCTAAATGTATGCTTAATGAATATGGGAGCTTGAGAGAAGCTTGGGGAAACTTCCCTTAGCCTCCCTCTCACCTCTCTTGTCTTGAATGGAGTCTTGAGTAATCCTTTCTGCCATCCTCAGCTTTGCTGGTCAAAGACAAAAGCTGAACGCACAAGGAATCCAAGTCCTAGAGAGCTTAAATAACCTCCCAAAGTCACATTGTTGGTCAGGGATTTCCTGTCAGCCAAGGTTGGAAGCCTCTTAACCACAATACCGTTCTTTCCACAGAGGAAAGAGAGGTTTCAGCTCTAAAGGAGATTAGTTCAGTGCCAGAATACTCACTTTGAATAGACAGAAACAGATATATTAGATCTATTGGATTTCCCGTACTTTTGTTTTTATTTTTATTTTTATTTTTTTTGAGGGAGAGAGAGAAAGAGAGAGAGAGAGAGAGAGAGAGAGAGAGAGAATGTGCACATGCACACACCTGCACACGAGTGAGCAAGCAAGTGGGGGTGGGGCAGAAGGAGAGGGAAAGAGAATCTCAAGCAGGCTCCACACCCAGCTCAGAGCCCAACTTGGGGCTCGATCTCATGACCCTACGATCATGACTGAGCCAAAATTAAGAGTCAAATGCTTAACCGAATGATGCACCCAGGCAACCCCAATTCTCCATATTTTGAAAGAATGACTTTAGATTATGAAATTAGAGTAGTAAACATAACTTTTTTTAATGTTTATTTTTGAGAGAGAGAGTGTGAGTAGGAGAGGGGCAGAGAGAGAGGGAGGTACTATGGAGTTTTTTGTCTGAACTCTATAGGTAGATAGATGATCTTTATTTGTCCATCCATGCATCCATCCATCGTCCAGCAGATAGTTACTGAGCACCTTCCGTGTGCCAGGCACTTCCTGAGTGTTGGTGTGGTGGGATGAAGCTTCTCATCTGGTGCAGGGAGACACATAATAGCAACATGATGAATAAAATTGTAGCAGGTGGTATGCTATGAAGAAATAAGGAGAGTTAGTGATGGAAAGCAAAGAGGTCATGGACAAGAAGCCAAGAGTCATAACAGATGCTCTCTGAGTTGGAATTCAGGCCTGAAGGGGTCAAGTCAGTGAAAAACCTTGACAGGGGAATGCCAGACAGACAGAACTGTGGGTTCTAAGACTCAGGGCTTTATCTGCCCTTGGAGCCAATAGAAGGCCTGAGCCTCCAAGTGTGCTGACCGGGAGCAAGATCAGAAAGGTAGGTGGGATCAGCTTAAGTAGGCTTTGAGACCTAAAGTGAGTATGGGTTTTATTCTACATTAAGATGGCCTTTTGAAGGGCTTGACTCCCTTGCTTACAATCAGGGCTCTGATTTACACCAGACAGGCTTTGATTTACCCTGGCTGCTGTTGGAAAATAGTTGGTAGGGGACAGGCATGCCAACAGCAAGAGCATCTCAGAAACTGTTCTGCAGTCAAATAATTACTGGAATTTGTTCAGCCTTGGAGTAATGCTACAAAGGCATTAGTTTTATAGACTTGTTCTAGAGTCCAAGGTTCAACAATGTACTCTGGCTAATGCTGTTACAGACCTGTGGTGTCCATGGGGGAGTGAACCAGTCACAGATCCCAGCTGCCTTACCTTTTGGCCCCTTTTCAGTGGATACACCTGTTGGGAGTATTGACTTACCATTTGGATACCTGCAGGGATCATTTCTTTCTCTCCACAATAGAAGTATTTTCAAGGAAAGCCAGACTCACTACTCGGTTACATGCGCGGGACTTCACACGATTTCATCATTGGTGAAAATAAACTCAATTGTGTGCGACCACAAAAGGATTAAAAAATTGTTTACCTGATCATGAAGAAGTAGAGGGCATGTGTAAGTGAGCCTGTGAACAGATACACAGGCTATAGGGAGTGGGCTGCAGGGGCTGCCTGCTGACTTTATTTTTCCTTACTGGTAAAGAGGAAAAACATAGTTGAGTAAAACTCATCTCTCAGAAAGGGAGAGGACTATAATTTTAGTAAGTTTGTATTTGAAAACAAAACAAAACAAACCAAAAAACTTTCTAGAGGAGAAAAGTAAACTTTTCTGAGAGATGGAGTTGCATTCCCAGGAAACTTATTACCCCAACTTGTATTTCCTAAATAGATTCTTCTGTAATTACTGAACTTCTGAGATCAGGGCTATGTCCCATCTGCACTTCCCCAGTACCTATTATTTGTTCTAGTTTGGAGAGGAGGTTATAGGACAGTGTATAAGAGAGGGAGTTAGCAGAGGTGGATCCTAGAGGTGTTCTAAAGGAAACTTGGGATTTCAGAAAGGGTTCATTTCCCTTCAAGGGGGGACTCATGATTGCCAAGTTCAGAGGCTGGGTTGGGCAAAAGCACCTGGATATGGCTCCAGAGTTGAACTGGAACCAAAACGGCCTTGGCTGGTTAGACACTCATAGTCGCAACATGGAGACATTTCCCAGGAATGCTATAGTTAGGACTCTTTCCTAACCAGGCAGGAAAATGAGCTCAATGTCTCTCCTGGGTGGCTTAGAAGTGCCTGGCCTTCAGCTCTTGGTGTGTGCAGCTGAGAACCAGTCAGCTCAAAAGAGTATAGAAATAAATTCAGACACATTTGTTAAAGGTGAAGAGAAAACATTGCTTCTGTTGCAATCATTAGCAAGATACTGTTGCATCTGTCCGGACCACCCCCAACTTAGTTTCTGGCCAGGATCTTGTTATGGATTGAACTGTGCCCCCCTAAATTCACATGTTGAAGTCCTAACTTTCAGTACTTCAGAATGTGACTGTATTTGGAAATGGGGCCTTTAGTTAAAATGAAGTCATTAGGGTGGACTCTACTCCAATCTGACTTGTGTCCTTAAAGAAGAGGAGATTAGGGTGGAGGCACACACAGAGGAAAAACCATGTGAGGACACAGCAAGATGGAGGCCATCTGCAAGCCAAGGAGAGAGGCCTCAGGAGAAACCAAACCTGGTGACACCTTGATCTTGAATTTCTAAGCTCTAGAACTGTGGGACAATAAATTTCTGTTGTTTGAGTCACTCAGTCTATGGTATTTTGTATGCCAGCCCTAGAAAGCTATAGACATTCTTTAAGACCCAGCTGAAGCTTCCCTTTCTTTGGTAGTTTTCCTTGACCTGTGTTTCCTGATTTAGTCTGTTTTGTGCCTCTCTCCTCAGGTGACTGTATAATTTACACCTAATGGAGTGAAAGGAGCTACTTTTAGCAACTCTCACAGGACAAGTAGATTTAAACTTGTTATTTACTGGGCAAATGGAGGATATGGGGTCATCTCTCCCTCCCCCATGCCCCCATGACACTTTGTGATTTCATCTATGAAGCATGCTGTCAGTAAGTCTCCTAATGAACATCTATCTCTCCCTCACCAATAGGACGATAAGCTTCTCAAGAGCTGGATTGTGACTTGCTGACTCTGTGCCAGTCACTGGAACAGTGGCTGGCACATTGGTAAATTTGTTAACATTAATTGAAAATTGAAAGCAAGAAAAAAAATGGGCATTGACTTTTGAATGTTCCCTCTCTGTAAAGAGAGATTTCCTACCATTCTTACTTTTTGTTTTTTAATATTTATTTTTGGGAGAGTGCAAGCAGGGGGGAAGGGCAGAGAATGGGGACAGAGGATCTGAAGCAGGCTCTGCACTGACAGGCTGACAGCAGTGAGTCGGATGTGGGGATCAAACTCGCGAATTGTGAGATCATGACCTGACCTAAGTGGGACACTGGACCCACTGAGCCACTCAGGTGTCCTACTTCTTTTCTAATTTCATACTCTAATAAACTTTTCCCTGCAGTTCAAAAAAAAAAAAGGAAGAAAAAATTTAAAAGCACAAAGGCAATATAGGATGGAAAGTAGCCTTTCTCTCTTCTGTTTCTACTCTCAGCTCTTTTCTCAGAAGGTAAACAATTGTCAATGGTTTCTAGTGCATCTGTCCATTAAAAAGTTATGCATGTATGTCTGTAAGTCTGTCTACATCTATCTCTCTATCATCTATCATCTCTATATGATCTATCATTTCTCTGTTTTATTTGGTTTATCCAGAAAAGATCATCTTAAAAACACTGCTTAGTACCTTGCCTTTTAAAAACTTAATACAGCTCATATATCTTTTGATATGAATGCTTACAAATATTTATTCTCATCCATTATTTTGCACAAATACTCTTTATTCCATTGCACAGATGCATAGTTTATTTAAGCAGTCCCCTAGGCTATAGAGGACTTTTTTGGATATATGTTTTGAAAATTTTCATGATCAGATCTGCACTGCAAATTGTAGGGCAGGGGAATGTACATTTAAATTTTTGATAGACACAAATTTCCTCCCAAAACAGGACTAGGATGAGCATGTGTCTCCTTCCCCATATCCCTTCTGGCACTTGGTGTTCTCTAACTTTGTGATATTTATCAATCCGTGAGGAGAAACATACCTCATTTGAATAGAAGCCTTTTATATCCAAGAAAGAGCAAATATCCTGCACATAAATTTCAATATTGTTTCCCCAGTTTGTCATTTGTCTTTTAGCTGTGACATTTCTCTCCTGAAAGTAAAATATATAAATATTTACATATTTAAATTTGTCAATATTTTCCTTTATGGCTTCTGGGTTTTGTGTGCCATGCTTTGCAAGATCTTCTTTATTCTGAGATTCTAAATAGATTAACTCTTCAATTCCTTGATTTTTTAAAAATGTTTAAGTCATTTACTCATTAGGAATCATTAGGAATTGGTTCACTTTAATAAGAAGACTGTGGTAGGATGTTAGCTTTATTTGGTTCAAGGGTGAGCCCCTGATTTGAATACAGTTATTGAAAAATGTATCTTTTCTCCACTGGTTTAAAATGCTACCTTTATCATTATCTAAATTTCAACATGAATTTGGAATTTTCTCTTTTATTCTAAAGGTATATTTCTTCTTTATTGTAGAAGAAACTTTTTTATATATTATCATGATATATTTTATTTCATTAGACCTACCTCTTTCTTATCACTTTTATTTTTTAGCATTTCCCAAGCTATTCTTACAGGTTTATTAATATTTTTTTGGTCAAATTCTCAGAAAAAAAAGGAAATGTAAAGGAAAAGGAATCCCCCCAAAAGAAATTGCGATAATATTTAAAATTGTAAAACTGCATCAAACTTTTGGTTAATTTATGGAGAATTGACAGACAGATTTCAAAATTGAGTCTTTCTATCCAAGGGCATGGTGTGCTTTAAACATTATTTCAATCTTATTTAATGTCTAGAGATATTTAATACAAATTACATCAGTCATGAATATTTATAATATTAAAAATCATTGCATTAAATTCTACAAAGTGAAAATTAAGAAATTTTCTGTTTCATGGTAGAATTGATCACATCTTTCTCTGAATTTGGGAAATCACATAGATAAAAATAAACAAAAGTATATAGCAAGAATAAACTTGGGTTCTTCAAGCACAGGGTGGTAAATTTATTTGGGGAGGGGAATGGATATAGTAGGGCCTGTTGTGAAGTGCAGAGTCTGTATACAATCTCAAGGCATTCAAAGTAAAAAATACTTTTTTTTTAGGAGAAAAATAGATTGTTTTTCTGAGCAAGTAAATAATATATGTTTGTAGTTGTCTCACAAATTTGTAGTATATTATGACATAAGGAAGAAATGGTAATCACTCAAAATAACACCACCTTCATACATTTCCATATCCTTATGTACAATCAAATGTAAGTATTCTGTATCTATAATTACATATATATAATGTATCTATCCATATTTATATTTACATATGCATATATATTTCTTTATATATACATGATATAGAGTTTTATATAGGCATCCTTTTAGAAATGCAGTTAAAATTTTTTTTTAATGTTTATTTTCTGAGAGGGAGAGACAGAGTGTGAGTGGGTAGAGGCAGAGAGAGAGAGGGAGACACAGACTGTGAAGCAGGCTCCAGGCTCTGGGCTGTCAGCACAGAGCCTGATGCAAGGCTTTAACCCATGAACCTTGAGATCATGACCTGAGCTGAAATTGGATGCTTAACCGAATGAGCCACCCAGGTGCCCCTTAAAAATGCAGTTGTGTGTGTGTGTGTGTGTGTGTGTGTGTGTGTGTGCGCTTCATTCTTCTATTATATACCATACCTCTTAATGAATTAAAAACCTGATATGTGTCTTTTCTTCATGCTTAAACACTTTTGTATAATGTGTACCTCTGCATGCTTATTGTTTACTTTTTTAAATGAGATCCCATTTTACGCATTACTCTTTGTTTAATTGCCATGTGAATACTGCTAACCTTGTTGATTAAAAACAGCCCAAACTCATTCTTTTCAGTGGCTGAATAACATCCTATGATGTGGATGTTGGGGAAATAAAACTTCCCTGAATTTCTCAGTTCTCCTATAAAAATCCCTAATATCCTGAGAATTCTGCACATTAATAAGAATTAGATCTCTAGTCGTTGGTCTAGTTAGTTAATCTGACTCAGAAGGATAAAAACACTGCTCTTCATCTCTTCCTAGAGGGCCAAAAGTTTAGGGCCTGGTTTAAGTTCCTGAGGTAAGCCCCAAGAAGCCCAAGAAGACAGGGCATTTTTCCCTAATCCCTGGCCTATGTTGTGTCTGGATGCTTTTGTGGGAATTTTTCCATCTGGAACACTGCAGGAAGAGCACCTCAAAGTGGGCATTAAGGTCCACCAACCACTCATCTTTCTTTTGTTTGCATGTTTGAGTACTAGACCAATCAGTATGGTCAGGGAAGACTCTAGGAATGGTTTTTAAAGGATCAGCTGCTATTTTGCAAGCTTTCTCCGGTCCAAAGAAGACTATGTTGGAGACTGAGGATCTCAGATATCATCCTAGAGATTATATCATTCTTTTTCCAACATCCATTCTTCCTCTCCTACTAATAGGTGCACAAGCTGATAAGTTATCTTTTAGTCTTGGGTCATAGATCCTGATAAAGAATTTAAACTCTTTAAAAAACCATTGGGGAACCTCCCCTGGTTTAAGAAATTCTTTAACTATGGCCCTTAGTTCAGTCTTTGACCAAGGAGTACAAGATATCCGAGGAGGACTCCCTACAACCTCAGGAAGTTTTAGTTTAAAAAGTAACTGCTTCATTTTCTCTTCAGAGTGAAAAATTGTAGACCATGAGTACTCAGGTAAAAAAGGACAGAAGGAGGCACATCAGTCCTGTAATCTTTTGTCTTAAGTACTGTCAGCAACTAGACCCCAAGACCTGACCTTTCCTGACAAGCTTCTTGTACCCACCAACCTTTGTCCCACATTTTTTTCCCTTAAGTTCCTCTATCCAGCTTATCTATTAATTCAGACAAAGGTCTCTACAGGCATAACATCCCAGGACAGAAACCAAAGCTACCCATCAGGTAATAATGATTGTCTGGAAGAAAATCACTGGTGGTCTAGACCACCCATATCAGTTTAAGCCTAACCCTCAATTCACATCTGTACAAATGGACCATGAAGTGTCTTCTAGAATGACCGACAATGACCTTCACCTCATTATAATACTAAACTCTCCACCCAAGGAGGAGCACAAGCCTCATTTACATAATATACAATGTATGTATAGCCATGTTTTAAAGCACATGTATGGCCTTCTGGTTGCCTCTACACACAGTCCTAAGCCTTCCTTATCTAAATATTCATCCTAACTCTAACCCTAAATAAAAAAAAGCCATTCACCCTTGCTCATGGAGTCACAGCTTTGGAAGTTATTCCCTGTGATCTCCTAATTTCTGCAAATAAAGTTTACTTTGTGTAATGACTGCACCTGGTGTATCTGTGAAGCACCAAGGAGTAAACTCACATTGGTTTGGTGACAGTACCTCTTAGGTTTTTAATTTTTCACCGGCCTTCTGTAATGAGTTTTTCAATGAGGCTATTTTAGAATCTTGACTTTTGGAGTCTTCTACATACCAATTAAAGTATGCATCCCATTCTATTTGTTTAATTTGGGAACCCTTATTTTCAAGTCCACTTTTTTTTCTTTTTCTTTTTTTTTAAATTTTTTTTACGTTTATTTATTTTTGAGACAGAGAGAGACAGAGCATGAACAGGGGAGTGGCAGAGAGAGAGGAAGACGCAGAATCTGAAACAGGCTCCAGGCTCTGAGTGGTCAGCACAGAGCCCAACATGGGGCTCGAACTCACGGACCATGAGATCATGACCTGAGCCGAAGTTGGACGTTTAACCGACCAAGCCACCCAGGCGCCCCACAAGTCCACTTTTTAAATGAATAATCTTATCTAACTGGAATGTTCCCCATGATGGCCACTGTAATTCTAGGTTATTTTTTGTAAATTTTTTCCATCTTGCAGGATATCTGCAACTTCCAGGACTGTAGTTCTTAGACATAAAATAAACAGGTGTGCCTGAAGTGTCATGCATGACTCTAGAATTTAAGGATCTCATTAGCTAAGTCTTTGGATTTCTTGGAGCTGAACCAATACTGTAAGGGGATGTGCTGTAGGTTTGGGGGTTGTGTATGTTATACAACATATCTCATTTTCTTGAGCCTGGCAGGTGACCTAGTATCCATCTAACCCATTCTATGACCAACTTACCCTATCATGGGAGTCTTCTTGAGGTGAGCATTCACTTTTAAATGCTTGGCCCATGCCCACCATTTTTTGTGACTTTTTGGCTTCCAAGATGCCCATACATTGGACCAGAGAAGGCTCGAAAAATAGCAGCTAAGCTTTTAAAAGACATTCCTAGAGTCTTCCCTTCCCATACTTATTGGTCTATTACTTAAATATGCAAACAAAAGAAAGATGAGTGGTTGTCAGACTTTAGTGCTCACTTGGAGGTGCTCTTCCTGCAGAGTTCCAGATTCCATATAATAAAAGAGGTGAGGAAATCTGCTCAGATGCCCTGTTTGTAAGTGGGTTAATAAAAAGGCACAAAATATGATGAGAGGCCACAGGCCTAACCGAATTCACTGATATAGCTGAGTATTTTGAAAGGACCTAGGGGAAAGATTGTAAACAAAAGCCTGCCACATGGTTGGCTTTCTAGTTACAATGGCTCCAAGGCCAGAGACCTAAAGTAACACCTGGTCTTCCCACATTTCACCTTTCTAGCTGTCCACCATCAAAATCATGGTCTTAAGATGGATGTTTCATTTGTAATAAAATGAAGCATTAGCAAAAAGATTGTCCTCAAAGACCTTAGGCAAATTCTTCAGTTTGAGTGCCCCTCAAGGGAGGGCTCACACACAGGCCCCTCCCAGAGTTGATGGGACTCTATAGGATTCTCCAGGAAACTGCTATCAATAATTCCCTTAGAGCTCAAGGGAAAACCAAAAGTAAATAAATAAATAAATAAATAAATACATATTTAAAAAATGAAAAAAAATGAAAAACCTTGCCAAATTATAGTTGATACCAGAACCATGCTGTCTGCTTTAAACCCCCATTTTGGACAAAACAAAACAAAACAAAACAAAACAAAAAACCTCAGTGAAAAGTAGGTTTCCATACTGGGGGTATCTAACTTTATTTACGATCAGAAACTTGGCCAAATTGAAGGGTGATATTCAGAGCCTGATAGGAATTTTTCTTGGCCTTCTCCCTTACCTAAATGTACCCAGAGGAAAACAAGACATTCCCATAGATGAATGGTGTGTCAATCCTTTGGTATGATTTAGGTTGCAAACCAATTCTTTGAGAAATGAAAAACAGCTATCCTTGTTTAACAAATCCAGTTTTTACCAGGCCAGAGAAACAATTCAGAAACAGGTTCAGAAACAATTCACAGACCACCAATCGTTTTTACCAACCTCCCAAACTCCCCCATTTATCTCAAAAGGCTTATAAGTATTGTACAAAAATCTGGCCTTAAGGGAACAAAGGCCTTTCTAGAAGGTGCCTACATTTTTTCCCCCTGTGCCTTTGAAATATAAATTTACTGTGTTCTACCTGGTCTTCTCCAGAAACTTCTTATCTAGTCCATCTCTTTAAAATGTTATGGAACCAGGCTGGAATGCTGGAGGAAAAACCAAGCAGCACTCGGAGATCTTGGTGGATTGGAGATTTATTTAACACCGGTGGGCTTAGAGGAGACCGTTTTCTCCAAAGATCTGAGCCCTGAATGCAAGTGGGAAGGGTAATTTATAGTTGTCAGCTTCCATATCTGTGGCAGGTTTTTGGGCGCATGGCAAACAGGGCAAGAAGAACCCAGAAGAGGAGTCTCTAAGCTAGAGACCAGAGTTTGTTTTAGTCCCCTTGGCCATCTTTGGTGAAGTACTTTATTCATTTCTCCAACAAAAACACAAATTCCAAGGGCACTTGGGTGGCTGAGTTGATTAAGTGATTCTTGGTTTTGGCTCAGGTTATGATCTCATCGTTGGTGAGTTTGAACCCCACCTGTCTCTGCACTGATGGTGCAAAACCTGCTTGCTATTCTCTTTCTCTCTCCCTCTCTCTCTACCACTCCGGTCCTCTCTCCTTCTCCCCCTCCCCTTGAAATAAATAAATAAACTTAAAAAAATAAAATGCAAATTCTAGGGAGATAATCTCACCAAGAAAAAAAAATTAGGCAGAAGTTCATTTAGAAGTTGACTTGTCAAAGACAAATAAAATTGTTAAGTGTCTTCCTCACAAATATTAAAAGAAAGTTTTAGCCATCCAGATAAATAACCTTAACTTATTCCATCTACCAGGAAAACAAACTCACATCCAACTTTTATAACTAGTCAATTCTGTACTTACTACATGGTGGTACTTTTTTCTTTTTAAGGCATGGTGGTAATTTTAAAACAGAAGCTACAGGGTCTCTGCATGTCTCTGCATGTTCACATCTCTCTCTCTCTCTCTCTCTATATATATATATATACACACACACACACACACATATATGTTGTAAATATATATATACACATATGTTATATATATATATAATATACGTAAATATATATATACATATATGTTATATATATATAATATACATGTGTGTGTGTGTGTGTGTGTGTGTGTGTGTTGTAAATGTGTTTCTACCTCTGGATGGTATTACTAAAATTAATTTGTATAAAAGCTCCATCTAATGCTTGTAAGGACTGGGTATTCTAAAATTGAGACAGATAGAAACTAACCCAAATGTTTTTCAAGTTCATGTGATCTGGAAAAATATTTGTCTTAAAAGCTAGTTGAAGGTTAATGGTTTAATTAATACAGACATGTCTTTAGAGTTAGCAACACTAAATATAAAACTTTTATTCTACCTAAGTTCACTAGCCAACTAAATTCATGTTATCTCTTATAAGATCTGTAAACAAAAAAATAATGGCTTAGGATAATAACTGACTTTGTCTAATGTTTAATAAAGTTTTTATAGGTAATCAGAACATAAGTGTTAAGAGCAACTAGATTAATTTTTTTTAACTTTTATTTATTATTGAAAGTCAGAGAGAGACAGAGCAAGGGCATGAGGGGGGCAGAGAGCAGAGGGGGAGACACAGAATCTGCAGCAAGCTCCAGGCTCTGAGCTGTCAGCACAGAGCCTGATGCAGGGCTGGAACTGACAAACTGCGAGATCATGACCTGAACCAAAGTTACACACTTAACTGACTAAGCCACCCAGGCACCCCAAGAACAAGTAGATTAAATAAAAAGTTTTGGGTAAAATTTTAAAATAGCTTTCTCAAGTCTTTTTGTTAACTTAAAACCTTAAAGTTTTGTTAAGTTAAATGATGAGTTATAGCCTTTAAATATCTAAATCAATTCCAACTGAGACAAAATACTAAAATATTTACTAAACATAGGTTTACCTATTGTAGCAGGATTCTTGCACAGAGAGTTGCGACACCAAAGCTTTTCTTTCCAGGAGGCAACTTTATGTCTCATGCCGGCATGGGCTCAGTGGGTTTGTATCCAAAAACAGCCCCAAGTGCAGCGGGGTGTAGCCTTTTATACAATTTCTACTTCTTTGTCTCCCATATATGGTGACATATAGTTTGATTGGACACAGTCCAAGTTACAGAGTTGTGTCAGAGGTACATATATCCGGATATAGGAGTTGATTGGACCACGCTGCCTTTTTTTGTTTTGAGGAGGCCTCCACCGCATTCCTTAGGGAGGGGTTCTGCCACACTATGTTTGGCTCCTTATTACAGAAAAATGAAAGATATGTGGATATATTAATGCTCCAGTGGAAAGTTAAAAATGCATATGCTTCTAAAAATTTTAAGATGTATTTATGAATTTGCAAATTTAAAGAATACTAGTATGATAGTTCATGATTACCTGCTCCTTGGTTTTCACTAGAAATGAAGATTTCTAAGGGTTAAGAATTCTAATATATGTAATTAAAACTATTAGAATTAAAAAGGAAAACATCTCCATATGCCAGGAAAGTAGGATGTGTTTTCAGTAATTACAAAAAAGGATGAGAAATAGAGGTACATTTTTTTGTTGAGTTAAAAAAAAGTAATTTTGCCTTAAAATAAGGCTGGTTTAAGGAGGAAAATCATGTGGCAAAATCAGAATGTAGAAAAAAATAGTTGTAGAAGTTTTGAGAAAAAGGAATCTTGAAAAAAATTGTCATGTGTGGTCAAGTTGGCTAAGATTAAAATAGATTTATTTTAAAACGAGTTTTAAAAGCAAAATTAAGCTGGTGCAAAATTAAAATGTGTATCTCTTTCTTAAAAGGACAGAATTTTCTTGGACTTTTGGTCTGCTTTTAATAAGATTATAAAAGATTTTTTATCTTTTAAATATTAACTTTATAATGATCTTATTTAGTTAAGTGCTTTAAAACTTTTAATATTTTGACAAACTTCCCCCAAATTCTAAACTAAAGCTTTTTGACCTGGAATATTCCAAAAGATTTTTCAAACTAATTAGACATATTTGATATGTAAATTACACAGAAAACATTGTCAAATAAATAATACTAAGCCTTGCTTGCATTATATTTGTGAGACTATGGTTCATATAAAGTCCATTCTGCTTCCACTAAAGTGGTCCCTCATTGTCAGACTTTTTCCATTCTGCTGTCCTTGTGATATGTCAACAGTGCTCCTGAATCAGAAAAACTAGGGTAGGCAGGGGCACCTGGGTGTCTCAGTCACTTGAGCATCTGACTGTTGATTTTGGCTCAGGTCACGATCCCAGGGTTATGGGATCGAGCCCCACTTCGGGCTCCAAGCTAAGCATGGAGCCTGCTTAAGATTCTCTCTCTCTCTCTCTCTCTCTCTCTCTCTCTGTCTCTCTCTCTGTCTCTCTCTCTCTCTCCTGTAACTCTTTCCCTCCACTCTATCTCTGTAAAATAAAAAAATAAAAATAAAAAATAGAGGCTATATTTGAAAGAAAAACTAAGATGGGAAAACAACAATTGTAAATTCAATGAACAGGGCTATAGGAAGTTCAAGAGAGCCAATGGGCTCCTCCCGGCTCCCTGAATCTATTTTTTTGATATTTACATTCTTCCGCCCACCATGGTACATTTAAGATGACTCAAATTATGAATAGACATTGATGTGGAGACTTCTATCAAATGACAAAAACAGTCTACTGGCAATGTCTGACCTGTTCATTCCATAATCCTGGAAAAACTTTCTGTTTGTTCCCCAAGGCTTCAGACCTCCTTCTGGACTCTTTGAATATTTGCAGCTGGATTTCATTCAACAAGAATAACATGTTCTTGTTATTGTGTGTGTTTTCTGGATGGGTTAATGCTCTTCCCTTCTGTAGCTGGGGTGGAGGGGTGCAAGAGCACCTGGCTCCCAAACAGACAGGGGTCCCAAACAGACCAGGCTCTGCCACTTACCAATGATAAAATCCAAAGGCAGAGGGAGGAGTGGTGGTGACACAAGAAAAGAATTTATTTCAGTGAACCCAACACCAGGAAGACAGCAGACTAGCATCTCAAAGATTGTCTCTAAATGCTGAAAGTACTTCTAGGTTTATGTATGAAAGTGTGGGACAAAGTTTGGAGGATATGTGCAGGTGGGAAGTAAAGGTCAGGTCCATCGTTGTCTTGGGGTCAATCATGCAGCCGAGGAGGAGGTGTCTTCCTGGATCAGAACAGTCCTTATTGTTTGAGGGGGTAGTTTTGGTCCCCATTAGGGGGTGCTTTGCCTTCAGGGT
The DNA here is from genome assembly GCF_046562875.1 of Panthera onca. Lineage (NCBI taxonomy): Eukaryota > Metazoa > Chordata > Mammalia > Carnivora > Felidae > Panthera > Panthera onca. The sequence continues at coordinate 87,699,034 of NC_138341.1, read as the reverse complement.
CATTTGCCTGAGTTAAGAGATACACTGGAAAGAACTTAATTAGAAACTTTAAGGTCAAAATAGAGGTAGCTGAAGTCCTCTTTCACTGCCACAAGACTGATGACCTAACAGTTAAAAACAGGAGTGCCTGGGTGGCTAAGTTGGTTAAGCATCAGACTTTGGCTCAGGTCATGATCTCACGGGTTTGTGGGTTTGAGCCCGACCTTGGGCTCTGTGCTGACAGTTTAGAGCCTGGAGTCTGCTTCTGATTCTGTGTTTCCCTCTTTCTCTGTCCCTTGCCCACTTGCTTTCTCTCTCTCTTTCTCAAAAATAAATAAACATTAAAAAAACACAAAGAAACCCATTAAAAATACATTTTCCACTTGGAGTGTACTTTCTACTATCTCCAGTGACTAAGGCATTCACTTCATTGGACAAATTATACAAGCCTTAGCAAAAACCTTACAAACTCCCTGAAATTCTATCAGTCTACAACCTTCTGCTGATTCCTTTTTGCACTATGCTAGTATGGCAACTACTGTAAGTCTCTAATGTCTTATGCTCCAGCCTGTCACCTACAGGTTAAAGAAGCTTTCTGGATCCTAATTCAGAGGAAACCGCTGGTCACAGTGTAGAGCCTGGGTGACTGGGTTTTCTAAAATGTCATCAGAGGAAGACAGCCCTCAAGCTCCATTGAGAGGGAACTTACCGATTGCTCCTGAACACTGACAGTGCTGCAAAATGTATTAAGTTTTGATTATGCATCACACAGCTAAAGATGGCTTCATCTGACACCTGGTCCAGTCCAGATGCTGGAGGCTCTAAACCAAACTGATGAGGAAGAGAAGTAGCAGACACAGAGGCACATTAAGACAACAGATCAAGACTTCATACTTTAACTGAATGTAAAACTCTTTCTCCTTTTCTTTTCCTTTCCTCTGGCATTGGCCTGGAAAGGTAATGTCCTCAGTCTATATTCCCCAGGCTGTTGGGAAGGGGGGACAATCTGTTTTATTCTGGGCCAGCAGAAAATCTAACTGTGCCTCTAACTTTTCACAAACAAAATAAGACATCTCATTAGTTGAATCCCCTAAATTTATATTGTTGAGTTAAACAGGACCTAGAAGGCTTTTGTGATTCAGAATTCACTGCTTTTGGCAGGTCCCTACTTCTCTGACTAGGGATAAATGTAAATGAGGCTATGATCAAGAACTCCTTAATTTCTAAAATAATTACAAAATCTGCTGCTAAAGCAATAGGTACCCAATAAAGATCCTTAGATTCTCTGGCCAAAGTTGTCTTTGATAATAGAATAACTCTTGATTATCTTTTAGCGGGCAAAGGGGTGTCTGCGTTGTGTCCCACACAGTGTATCTCTGTTGCAATTTGTTAGCAAAAAGATGGCTTGAAATGATGCTTAATTCTGTCTCAAAGTTCTCATGGGTAATTAAGATAGCTTTCAAAGTCTTTGGTAACCTGAAACTTTAAAGTTTGGCTTGCATGACAAATGGGATTGAATTCATTGGATATCTAATGAGATAAAATGCTAAAGCATTGAATACTAAACATAGGTTTGTGCTTTTAACTTCTTGCAGAGAAACTAAGGATATTTGTGTCTATTGGAAACATACTTTGTGCTTAACTGATTCATAAATTTACCATCTAAAGATTTCTGGTGTAACTGTTTACAATTGGCTACTACTTAGCTTTCACTGGAGACTAAGATTTCTAAGAGTTAAAATTCTGCTAAATGTAATTAAGATTGATAGAAATAAGGAAGACAACTCTGTATGTAGAAAAGTAGGAGATCTGTAAGAAAGATACAAGGAATGGAAATACATTTTTTGTTGAAGGTAAAAGAAAATAATTTTGTCCTAAGTGAGACTGGTTGTGTGGAAATGGCTTGGAACAAAATCTGAATGCAAAGAGAAGTTGTAGAAGGTTCATGGAAGGAAATCTTTGGAAAGGAATTTTATGTGTGATCAGCAGCCTTGTCTTTTATAACTTTCTAAGGCTTTAACAAACTTCCCAAGATTTAAATTGTAAATTAAGCCTTTTTGAACAATTATGCCTCTTTTATTTGGTATGTTGTTACTCTGGAAAGCCCTGTCAAATAATAGTAAACCTCAGGTTGTTGCTGGGTAAATGCTATAACTGTTCATATGTATAAATGCAATTCCAGCAGTTTTAATATGTTTTGGTAATAAGGTCATCATGATATACTGATTATTGAAATATTATGTGTCACAGAAATAACTGGATTACCTTGTCAACTACATAATAATGAACCCTCAGATTAACCATGTCCATTTTTGAGTCTTTTGTCATTTATAGTTATTGTTCTGATGCTCTTACAAAGAACATCTTCAAGGAGATTTATAAAAAGGACCTTTTAAAACAAATAGAGGTATTTGACATCTTTAAAATCCTAAAAATTAAAATGGGTAAGAATTTCCAGAACTAAAAAGCTGCATTTGAACTGAACAAGAATTAAGAACATGGAAATAAATGAACTGAGGAAGATTATAGTTTTTGTGACTCTTGTGTTAAAGTATTGCTGGTTTTCTATATGTTTGCGCTCCCAGATTAAGGAAAGTTTCTCTTAAGATATCCATGATATACAAAAATCAGATAAAGTATTCCTCTGTGAACAAATTGAAGCATTTAGCTTTTCACTCTACATGAACCCCCTGAAATTCACAAAATCTCAATGAGTGTTCTCTCTTCCATTACAATCATATTTATTTGCATAAGTTCAATAAGAATCTGCTCTCCTTATAACAGGACACCATTAGAAATACTGGTTATTTTACCAAGGCTTTGACTGGAATGTCATATTTGAGAGATATGCATAGACTCAGATATGACCAAACAGCTTTAAGGAACAAAGACCTGACTTTATGAAACATGGAGCCATAAAGCCTTTTGGAAATGTTGGCCTGATACCTTGGTTGCCATGTTCCCAGCAGCCTTACCAGGTGAGTAAAGAATGTCACTTCCCAGCAGGTGCAGGAACCTCAGGATATCTTGGGGACCTCATGAAGAGAAATTTGCCCAAATCTACAGGCAGCATGTCTGATGTCAAGTACTTGGCTTGGCTTCTAGTCTGGAGAGGCTACTAAAAGTTTTCTTATAAAAAGTTCTAGCAAAGCAAATTTTAAAAGATTTATATGATCAATCACCATTCTTGCTGAACTTATGTAAATAATTAGGCTAATTTTATTAAAACTGACCCTGTTTTACAAACAAATTAGTCTTGATTTGGCTATCTCTGGAAATGAGGGTTATTAGAAAAAATTATGTTTCAATAGCACCTATATAGATGTTAAATTCTAGTTCTGATTGTCTTTAAATGTTTGTTGTTAGCCTAAACTGGACAACTTAAGGTAAACTTCTGAGAAATTGTCATAATAGCATAGGTATGGGCAATCTTCTTGCTTGTTATTCTATGGGAATAGTAACAGGACCCCCTGGGTATATGATTATTTGAACAACTGAAAAAGGGGATGGATTCCTCCAACAATTGTATATGGAAAGCTTTTTCTCACTGTAGACCTATCAGTAGATAAAGACTATATTGCTTTATTAAATTATTCACTCAAGGCTGGGTTAATTCATAAATCACTAAATATACACACCATATCCTCCTGCAACCTGATCTGACAGTTACTAGAAACCCACCCCATATAAACCCAAAGTACCTGGTTTATTTAAAAAAAAAAAGAAAAAAAAGTTAAAGTCTAATACAGCAGGGGATTTAATTCCAAAATAGAAGGGCCCCTATTCAGTCAAATTATGTATTCCCACTGTAGTAAACTTAGAAGGGAACTTTTCATGGGCTCATATATCTAGAATAAAACCTGTACTTCCTTTGCAGGGAGCCAGTGAGCAAACTAATGTGTCTTCTTATTCCTGTTAACCTGTGGAAGACCTCAAATTTATCTTCAAATGACAATAAAGGACTTGAGGAAAATTCTGATTAACTATCAAAGGTCTTTTATTTAGGCTTCTCTTTCTCATAATATTAACCTTATTTTGTTGTCTTTTCTGGTGTCTCCTTGCCTGGTTCCAAGACTCCTTCCCTGCCATAACTTCCAGCTGACAGATGATCCTTTCTTCTCAAAGAGGTTCATATATGTTAGACAACATATTGTCTAGACAACATATTGGATTGGCTGCCTCTGCCTTTGTAACTCCTATATATAAATTCACCAACTGGCAATGTCAGCCCTATGTATGGGCATCTCTATGGCCCTATTCAGCAGGAAGAAGCTACAGAAGAGAAGACCTTCCACTCTCAACAACCTTAAATATTTAAGGGTCAAAATTGTTCATGGGGGGACAGACAAAAGCAGAAGGAAATGGCAGATAAAATTAAATTTCCTTATAACCTGCAGCCCATTGACAAATACTTGAGGCAGGCAGAATATAACAGTTCTCCAGGAACTCCTTATTATCTTAATGTTAATGCTTTGCCAGAGGGAAAAATAACCTTAGCTTGACAATAACTAGGCCTCCAGTATCCTATGAATCTTCTTTAGCATATGAAAATCACTTTGGAAACTTCCTCTTGTCTTTACCTCCCTGAACTCCATAGTATATAACCAGTCACTCTTCACAATCCCAGTGCAGCTCTTCTTGCCCAGGGGTCCTGTCCCCATGCTTTAATAAAATCACCTTTTTGCACCAAAGACATCTTGAGAATTCTTTCTTGGCCATCACCTCCAGACCCCATCATCACTCTCACACCTCATCATAAGGACTGTGGGGTTAGTTGGGTGTTGTTAAATGACAATGATGTGATGAAGGAATAGAGTGAAGGCTCAAATTTGCCAGCTGCCAATTCAGGGCCTGCTATGGTGTGAGAAGTCCTCCTTGGCAGCATTCAAAACGAGTCTCATCTCCCTCTGCTAGAAAGAGCACTGCAGAAAAGTACACTCAGGATTTAATTGTGAATGTGGCAGAACAGTAGGGCAATTTAATGTGCAGCTGTTGATGTGATTTGATGTGATTTGATGTGGGATTTGGGAGCAAAAATGAGGCATTTTTGTGCAAAAAAAGGTGGTTTTATTAAAGCACAGAGACAGCACCCATGGGCAGAGAGACCTGCAATGGGATTGTAAGGAACAATTGATTATATATTTTTTTAAACTGGGGGAACTGTAGAGATAAAGGAAATTGTAATGCCTGAAGTCCCTAAACCTCCCACAAAAGACCACCAGAGTCGTAAGTCAAAGCCAAGCGGCAAGGGTCGTTTATTGCAGGTTCGAACCTGGTCCTCTGCGCACTCGTCACCGGTGACGCAAGAGGCCACGATCAGGGTTGGTATAGCGTTTTTATAGACAGAGACAAATAGCACAGGGGAGGTTTCAAATTATGAGGGGCCCGATTAGTTGATTTTAAAGTAAGGACATTTGTTGTTCTCTGATTGGGTTTCCTTTGTCTGTCCTTTGGCGGGAAGGCTTTGTCCGTTACTTGTGGCGGGAGGAAGAAAGGGGGAAGGGGGTAGGTGAGGAATGTGCTAAGCAAGCAGGTTTACAGAAGCGAGAAATGCCGGTTAGTTTATGTACAATCACTCATTCCATTACATATCAGACTACATTTAGGAAGTTTTACAGCCCATTCTACTACACAGCGGGTTACAATCAGGAAAGGCCTCACAATGCTCATAGCAAACAGCAAGCAAAACTGACTTCTCAGCAATTGTATTTCTTATCAAAGATCCATAATAAGCAGAAAAGAGAACCTAGCTTTAAACTAAGGCAGGGCTGTCATTTGGATTCAAAGCTGTTCCTTTCAAATTTCTAAAAAGATTTTCATATGGTAAGAATACTTCTAGGATCCTAAAGTCCTGGCTGTTGTCAGGCTAAGGTTGTTTTTTGCCTCTAGTGAAAAAACACATTAAGGAAAAAAAAAACTTTAAGACAGTTGGGAGTTCCTGGAGGAATGTCACACTGACTGTCTCAAATATTTGTCAATGGGCTGCAAATAGTAAGGAAATTTAATTTTATCTACATTTACTTTTGCCTTTGTTCTTCACATCAGCTGTGACAAGTGTTTGCTAACACCAAAGCTCTGGTAGAAAGCATGAGAACTGAGGCCTGGGACAGCCGGAGAACCTCAAGCCCCTGTGCTCCCCTGAAACACTCTGGGTCTATAAAATTGGTCTTATTATGGCTCAAATGGGAAAGGTACATACTGTTTCTGGGGAAAAAGGATTATTCACCAGAAGTATTGCTGGACCAGGTCAGTTTACAGGCAGGAAGTGGTAGATGATACTTGGGAGTGGACATTGTGTTTTACTTGGGACAGAGTGGGCAGGCTATAGAACTAGAAAAGAGAGTTCATTCATGGGGACACTCCCATGTTTCCAAATTTAACATCCTAGCAAGGTGATCTGGAGTCAGTCTTACTCTGTTCTGCTGGAATGGCCTCTCACGGTTTGTATAAAATGATGTACGGCAGAGTTTCTGAATCCTATCACTATGATATTTTAAGCCTACTTTTTTGTTGGAGGTGAGCACTGTTTCACACATTGTAGGATGTTTAACACCATCTCTGGCCTCAGCCCACTAGATGCCAGTAGCATCTCCCCAGTTGTGATAATCAAAAATATCTCCAGACATTATCAAATGTCCCCTAGGAGAAGGGAAACTTACTCCCAGTTAAGAACCATTGTTTCAGAGGAAGAGAAAGATGTTATTTCTTTTCATGGAAGATGCTTTGTGGAGCTTCTGGAAAGTCCCATTAAGAGATCCACAGTGCAGACTCCTAAGTCTCTGGAGCATAGTGTTGTAATAGAGAACTGCTAACTATCTGAAGACCAGCCCCTGGCACAGTACTCAGTTGTAGCAGAGATTAAGCACCAAATCGTGAGATGTCAAGAGACTATGAAGGCAGAGCTGCCCACCATGAACTAGGTATTGCTAGGCCTGCCAAATCATAAAATTTCATAAGCAGCAATCCATTGTTTATTAGAAATGGACATTTATGATCAGACCAGAGCATATCCAGAAGGCATCAGCTTCATGAATAGATTCTCAACACTTCTCTGTCGTCTCAACATCTCTCCTGCTCACTCATCATTTTCTCTGATCCTTTCCTTCCTATTTTTCAAACCTGCCTGGACATCCTTCTTCAGACCCCTCTCTTACCTGACCATGCTCTTCTTGGCCTGTCTCCCTCTGGCAGCTTTCCCTTATTGTCAGACCTCCAGAACCTTCTGATAAGATCAGTTCAGCTTTTTTCTTTCAGTTCTCCTCTCTGCCTGCCCATGACCAGCTGATAGGAGTGAAGATGTGAGTTAGAATAGATTTGCCGTCAGCGTGTTTTATATGTTGATGAGATCCAATAATAGGCTGTTTCCACATTACTGGAATGGTGCAAGATCATGGTAAGGTTAAGAACTCTCTCTCAGGGGTTCCTGGGTGGCTCAGTTGGTTAAGTGGCCAACTTCGGCTCAGGTCATGATCTCACAGCTTGTGAGTTCAAGACCTGTGTTGGGCTCTGTGCTGACAGCTCAGAGCCTTGAGCCTCTTCAGATTCTGTGTCTTTCTCTCTCTCTCTCTGCCCCTCCCCTGCTTACACTCTGTTTCTCTCTGTCTCTCAAAAATAAATAGACATTAAAAAAAAATAAAAAAAAAAAACTCTCAGTGAGTAGAGCTTTGAGCAGTACATCTAGTCATCATCTCTTTTCTGAGGCAAAAGTTGCCCAAGTTGAGGATATACATGGACTTTTGGGCAGGAGAAAATGGGCCACTGATTGACCAGTGTCCTGAAAAGTTAGGAGATGTCTAAGGAAAGACAGAGGAAAGAGATGGTGAACATACATTAAGGCCTCTGGACCAATTACAGCAGTGGGGACTGTGGTTTGTCCTATTAACACTCCTGTTGTAAGATTTTCTTTTTTATGTTTTAGAAATTGCCACCAACATTGAAGAAATTAAAAGACAGGATAGATTTAACTTGGATGACACATGGAGCTGAGTGGGGCAATGGGGGCTGTAGTGGACACTGGTGGCCTCCATATGCCATGTGCTTCTGAAATCACCCCAATACCAGGATCTGCATTGTGGGTCTAAGCAGGAAGTCTGTTCTGCAGGCACTAGTGGCAAGCTGGGAGTGCTGGAATTTATACTTCCTTTGGCAACCCTCAACTAGTGATTAGCAGGAGTATAAACATCCTGCCTCTGGTAGCACTCCAATGTGAACATCCCAAAGCATGTACTTATTGGTTTGTAACCTGGGGAGCTTTTTGGGTGTAATCTGAAACTGGCCTCTAGACAAAAGGCAAGGACGCAGCAGGGACACACCGAGTCAGGCTACTCCATGTTGGTAAGGGGCAGGTTTAATAAGCAAGGGAATTTACATATGAGACTTGTCAAGGGTGATAGCAAGATGATTAGATCCATGCACCTACCAGCCAAATCTTAAAAGTTTATATACAGGCCTTAAGTGGGTTCAGTCACTATGCTTTCTATATGTCAAAGCTGTGTCCTTGGGCAGCCTTTGTTGACCAGGGAAAGGCAAAGAGAACTCATGTTCCAAGGACAGGGGCAGGGATGAGGAGCTTCTGATTGTCAGTGTCCAGCTCATGGATCAATGTGCAGTCACATCTCGCTGACCTCCTTCAACAGGGCTTTGAAGGATTTCTTAGAGATTCTTTGTGGGATGCTCATTTAGTTGTCTTCTGTGAAGCTTGTTTAGCTTACACTGTCTCCCTCTTCCTCCCTGAATTACACCCACTTTTCTGCTGGAGGTCCCCTCATCTACCAGAGAAACCACTTACATTCAAATTCTTGCCTCAGATTTGCTTCTGGGAGTGCCCAGAGGATATTAACATACAAAGAAAACCTAAGAAAACTAACTGATAACTGTTAGAACTAATGAAAATTTGGTAATGTGATCACTATATGTGCACATACACATGTATAAAATACACACATATAATACAATGACTTTTTTTGATGGTAGCACTAAAGAAAAAAGTTTAAAAATGTAAAAAAGGAAAGAAGATCCTTTTCATTAAAGCAATGAAAATTAAAACTTAAATATTAAAAAACAAAAATTGAATGTGTTTACAAAATATGTGAAAAAATTATTAAAGGAAGAAAATTTTACAAAATATAAATATGGACAATTATAATCCATGTTTCTGGGAGTGAAGATTTAATATAAATAATCAAGGATATAAAAATTATTCTGTATACTATAATACAATCTCAGTGAAATTGTGATTTCTTTAATTTCAAAAAATATTCTAAAATTCATATGAAAAAATAATTTTTTAAACTAAATACAAATCAACTTATAAAAGAAAAGGGAAATGGGGATCTTATTCTTATCGGAAGGTTGACATTGCCATAGATAAATAGCTTAGTGGAAGAGAATGTATGCATTCATAGTTTCAGAAAGAATGAAAGTAGAATCTCAAATTGGTGGGAAATAAAGTGTTATTTAGTGTTTGGAGAATTGGAAAGAAATTGAGCTCGTTCCCTACTTCATACTATATATGATTATGGATGCATTTAAGATTTACACCTTAAATGTCCTCAGAGATGGATGAATGCCTTCTTAGTCTTGAATATCAAAACCCATAAAACCATAAAAGGAAATAAGAATTTGATTACAGATCCTACAAATTTGACAAAAGAGAAAATCATCTGCATGATAAAATATAGCATAAACAAAGTTAATATAAACAAAGATTGATGGAAATTAAATATATAAATACACATACATATATATAAATATATTCATACCTTACAAACTGGTAAGAAAATATATGAAAACATCAAAAAAGTAGTTTTTTGAAAACAAAAAAAAGTAGAGGCAACAGCTATGGACAGAAAAGTCAGTCACACACACACACACACACACACACACACACACACCCATATGCACACAGACTCTAAAGCATGAATGGTATATAATTACAAAAACAAATCAAAACGCACAAAATAAAAATGAGTAAAATCTGTTGTTTATCAGATTAACAAAAATTAAGTAGCCATGATAAGGCCCATTGGTAGGAAAGATGTGGGAAAACTGGTATTCTCATCCACTCCTAGTGGGAAGATCTCCTGGGGAAGCTTCTGTGAGAAGTGATCTGGCATATCTGTATATCTATCAACTCTATTAAGTCTCCCCAGCCTGCAGCTAAGGCATGGTGCTGAAGGATGAAGAGTAACTTAAAACCTCAATGTAGAAATACAAGGCAGCTTTATTCCTACCCTCATCAAGGGATTTCATCAAGGATTCTCAGTCCTTTTCAAATTCTTGGAACCATATAACCAAGATATTTTGTTCCAAATACATCAGCTCTATATACCTAAATCTCAGTATTGCACCCCTTAATACCTGCAGAGCCATGCAGTTATAGTCCATTCCTTGAAGAAAGCAACTTTTGTAGTAGTTGGTCGTGAGCACTCAAGGAGTTCAAAGGGTGATGCAGGAAATGTTTTTATTTACATCATTCAATTGATTTTCAATCAGCAGAGAATGATTACCAAGTAGGAAAACTGGATTCACTTTTTCTTCAGTCTCTCTTCTTTTTTCATGTTGACTTTAGATGTGGACCTTACCTTGGTCCCCAGAGCTCTTTATCCATTATGTCTTCTTTTTTTAGGTTTATTTATTTATTTATTTAGAGGGATAAAGGGCACACATGACGAGGGAGGAGGAGAGAGAGAGAGAGAGAGAGAGAGAGAGAGAGAGAGAGAGAGAATCCCCAGAAGGACCTGTGCTGTCAGCACAGAGCCTGACTCAGGGCTTGAGCCCACAAACCATGAGATCATGACCTGAGCCAAAATCAAGAGTTGACTATTTAACTGGCAGAGCCACCCAGGTGCCACTCATTATGTCTTCTTCTTGGATTTCAAAGTTTAGTTGTCCTGGGAATCAGCCTTTAAGTCTATTGTCAATTCAGGAATGATAGATGAATCTCTTTTGTTCTTACTCTATCTTTAAGTGGAAATTCTCTTTCTGAGAGTGGTATTTCAGGGGGTTGGATTATAGGACTGATAGAGGCAATGGAGGGATGCCTGATTGGGCAACTTCACCCAGGCCACTCTCCATCCTCTCTTTTTAAAACATTTTCTGGGGATTAGCTGCTTTCCTTACTTAAAGGTGTCCTCAAAGTTGGCTAGAGAATGAGCCTCCTCTTAGTTTTCTTTTGCTTGGGGTGGGGAGCATAGCACGGTTTCATTACTACAAGCAGTGGGAACAAGAATCACAAACACACGGGGATTACTTTGTTCTGTGCATTAAAGTCTCTGTATATTGTTCCTGATTACCTTTTGAGATGGTAATTGAAGTCTTTTAGGATTTCTCTAATTTTATTTCTGAGTTTAAAACTCTCCAAATTCCTCCCCTCTTGATACTTTCCTTGCACTTGGAGGATAGTTGTAGCTTGTGTCTCTCTGAGGCCTTCTGCCCAGACAGCAGCTCTTGGTCAATAAAGCTTCTTAGTGGCTTCTCCTCAAATAGGACAGTTTTACTTGGTCATATGGAAAGTCAGCTCTTAACTGAAACATAGTTGAAATACCAAATGTATAATGAATCTGAGATTCTTCTTATTATTATTGTAACACAAAATAAACTAATTATTACAAGAAATGTTACTGCATGGTGCTTTCATCCCAAATCTCCATCTACAGATCAGATACATTAGGTAATTGTTATTTAAAATTGTGCTTCTCAGGGGATCCTGGGTGGCGCAGTCAGTTAAGGGTCTGACTTCAGCTCAGGTCATGATCTCATGGTTTGTGAGTTCGAGCCCCACAAACCATGGGGTCTGTGCCGACAGCTAGGAGCCTGGAGCCTGCTTCGGATTCTGTGTCTCCCTCTCTCTCTGCCCCTACCCCTCATGATCTGTCTCTCTCGAAAAATAAACATTAAAAATTAAAAAAAAAATTGTGCTTCTCAGTCAGAGATAGACAAATACCATATGATTTCACTCATATGTGGAATTTAAGAAACAAAACAGATGAACATAGGGGAAAGGAAGGGAAAATAAAACAAGACAAATATCGAAAGGGAGGCAAACTATAAGAGACTCATAACTATAGAGAACAAACAGAGTTGATGGAGGGGAGGTGGATGGGGACATGGGCTAAATGGGCAATGGGCATTAAGGAGGGCACTTGTGATGAGCACTGGGTGTTATAAATAAATGATGACTCACTAAATTATACTCCTGAAACCAACAATACAGTATATGTTAACTAACTTGAATTCAAATAAACTCTTGGAAAGAAAAAAAATTGATTCTAAAACCTATTTATCAACTCTTCTCTTTTGTGAGTTATTTATACACAAACATATCAGTGGTGCAAAAGCACTGTGCCTACACATTGTCCTTTCTCTTAATAAAGGGACTCTTCTTTTGTTTGTGAAATTCACACTAGGTTACATGTATAAATGCACGGTATGATGTTCTTCCTTTATCTGTTATGTATATTACAACACACGTATATTTAAAAAAATTCTCATGATGCTCTGCCATTGCTCCCTTTCCCTCTTCTTCTTCCCCTTCTCCTCCTCCCCCTCTCCCTCCTCCTTCTCCTTCTTCTTCTTCCTCTTTTTATTTTTCATTTTTTTGCTGGAGAAGGTCTATCAATATTTTAAGTTATGTTTTAGCTTTATGCCCAACTAGACAACCCCCTGGGGGGAAAGAGACTAAATGCTGATATATGCTTCACTTTCCATCCACACCTCCTTGCTCAATATATTAAAAATCAGTGTATTTTCCATAGTCTCTTATTTTTTTCTTCTTCCCAGATCTCTGTGCAGAAGGTCAATGTGTTCCCTGCCATTTTACAATACATGCCAAATGAGGTCCTGTATCTCATTTTGAAGAGAAGAAAAGAGTCCTTTCAGAATAAGTCTTATATTCGCTGACAGAAAACAACCTATGTATTGAAATGAAAAAAGGCAACAGAAATATTTCGGGTAAGGATGACATATTAAATGCAAAAATATGTGAGCTCACAATGTACAATGTCTTTCATATAGGAAACTGAAGAAATGTTAGTTTTCTCTTTCTTAGTTCTCTCTTTCTAAACATATGGCAAAATATCTAGGGGAATATATTTCCATAGCTTGATAACCAGTGTTATGGGAGAAATGGATCTTATGATGATATAAATTTGAGGAATTTCTGAGATATACAGAGTGAAGCAGCTTTCCTCCTGCACAACATCTCAGAGACTTGAATTTATTAAAGAGGGTCTTGAATCCCTAAGAGAAGATTCTAGTTTGCAGCACTTTCCAATCCTTAAAGACTTTTTTAAAAATAAATTCTCATACAATTTGCATTTTAAAAATAATACCATGGGAAATTCTGACCTTGGCATATAGAAAAGCACTAGATGGCTCTAGTGTTTTGATGGCCACCTGGGCTCACTCTCAACCTTTGCTTTTGTGTCAAATCCAAATAAGTACTCAAGATTTCATTTGTTTGGGGCACAGAACCAGATCCAATCGCCTTTTATTGGTTTCATTTAAACATTTAACATATACAATGTCCCACGCCCCTGCCTGCTCCAAATGTGGTTTGTGCAATGCCTAGTTGTATTGGAAACAGGATAAAATGTTATTTTTTTGCTTCCATACATGTCATACTCATTAAAACACATAAATTTAAATATATGTAATATGTTTAAATAAATTGCAGTTACATTTATTGATACCCAAATTAACCCATCTTTGGTAGTGGAAGCCTCTTCAAGTCAGCTCCTGAGTCCATCGACATGCTGTGTCATGACAAGAAGTTCTAGGCTCATTTGGAATGTTCTCATCCCAGACTAAGAATCAGTCTTATGTTCAAGAAGCCCTCACTTCTCTTTAGCAGGAAAGAAATAGAGATAGAAAACCTCAAAATGTATACTAAGCATTCCCATTGCCAGTATGTTCATTGGTTTCTAGGCTTTTTCAGAGGTTGTGGTTAAGAATATGCACTTTTTGAGGAGAAAATACTTCATGAGTTCACACTGGTGTTTCCATTTTGAATTCAGGTCTACAGGGTTTTATTTAACCACCTCAAAGTTATATTTGTGTCACCTTACTTTCATGCCAGAAGTTTTCTATCAAGCAAACTTTATTCCCAAATTAGCACAAATTTACTGACAAACCGAAACATGGAAATCCTAAAGAACATATTAGTTAGTCAAATCTAATAGGATACTAAAAATTTAGGACTCATTTAAGAATAATTCAACATCAGATAAATCTATCAAAGGAATTACCACAATCATGAATTAAATAACTCTATTATGGCAAAAAGTTTAGCACTTCTTTATGCTTAAGCAACAAAAATAACAATAATGATAACAACAAAAACCTTACAGAAACTAAGTTTAGAAGAAAATTTCAACTTTACATAGGCTACTTGCCAAAAAACTACAGAAAATATCCACTTAGGGAAGAATTTGAAAACTGAAGCAAGAGAGATAACACTTTTTAGTTTTGGAAGATGAGAAAACCTACAGGGAAAACAAAATAACTCATAAATCAAAAGAACCAAACCAATAAGTTATTTCTGCAAAGTTTTTGATACATTATGAGCACCCCAATAAATATTACTCTTCATAGAGATAATAAATCTTTAAATATAATCAAAATCAAATAATATAGATAAAGAATGCATAGATAATTATAGAGAAAAATGTAAACTTCATGACTTAAAAAAAAGCACTGGATAAAACTGCCAAATTTCCCTGAGTTAACCCACAGATTGCAGCAGGTAACCTCAATAAAAATCTCAAAAAGATTTTGAGGTAAACTTGAAAAGCTGATTTAAAATTTATGTAGAACAATAAAGGGATGTGAACAGATAAAATAGTTTGGGAAAGAAAAACAAATCAGAGATCAATCTTTTTTACCAGATATTAAGAATATTTTAAAATCAAGGGTGCCTATAAAATCAATGTGCTTATAGTTTTGTCAGTTCACTCTCCCATTCAACCAATATTTTTTTGTCCTTCTATTAATTTATTTTTTTAAATTTACATCCAAGTTAGTTAGCATATAGTGCAATGATAATTTCAAGAGTAGGATCCAGAAATTCATCCCCTATATATAACACCCAGTGCTCATCCCAACAAGTGTCCTCCTTAATGGTCCTTGCCCATTTAGCCCATCGCTACACCCACAACGCCTCCAGTGACCCTCAGTTTGTTCTCTATATTTAAGTTTCTTATGTTTTGTCCCCCTACCTGTTTTTATATTATTTTTGCTTCCCTTCCCTTACGTTCATCTGTTTTGTATCTTAAATTCCACAAAGGAGTGAAGTCATATGATATTTGTCTTTCTCTGACTGACTAATTTTGTTTAGCATAATAGATTCTAGTTCCATCTGCATTGTTGCAAATGGCATGATTTCATTCTTTTTGATTGCTGAAAACATTCCATTATATACATATATAGATAGATATAGATATAGATATAGATATAGATATAGATATATAGATATATAGATATAGTCATCAACTGATGAATGGATAAAGAAGACCTGGTGTATATACCAGGGCTCTTTCCATACATTGGCTATTGTTGATAGTGCTGCTATAAGCATTGGCGTGCATGTGCCCCTTCAAAACAGCACACCACATCCTTTGGATGAATACTGACTAGTATAATTTCTGGGTCATAGGGTAGTTCTATTTCTAATTTTTTGACGAAGCTTCATCCTGTTTCCCAGAGGGGCTTCACCAGTTGGCATTCCCACAAACAGTACAAAAGGGTTCCTCTTTCTCCACATCCTTAACAATATCTGTCGTTGCTTAAGTTGTTAATTTTAGCCATTCTGACTTGTGTGAGGTGGTATCTTATTGTGGTTTTGATTTGTACTTCCCTGATGATGAGTGACGTTGAGAATTTTTTCATGTGTCTGTTAGCCATTTGGATGTCTTCTTTGGAGAAGTGTCTATTCATGTCTTTTGCCCATTTCTTCACTGGATTATTTGTTTTTTGGGTGTTGTGTTTGATAAGTTCTTTATAGATTTTGGATACTAACCCTTTGTCTGATGTGTAATTTGCAAACATCTCCCATTCTGTTGATTGCCTTTTAGTTTTGCTGATTGTTTCCTTCACCATGCAGAAGATTTTTATATTGAGGAGGTCCCAATAGTTCATTTTTGCTTTTGTTTCCCTTGCCTCTGGAGACATGCTGAGTAAGAAGTTGCTGTGACTGAGGTCAAAGAGGTTTTTGCCTGCTTTCTCCTCTAGGACTTTTATGGCTTCCTGTCTTATGTTTAGGTCTTTCATCCATTTTTAGTTTATTTTTGGGTATGGTGTAAGAAAGTGGTCCGGGTTCATTCTTCTGCATGTTTCTGTCCAGTTTTCCCAACACCATTTGCTGAAGAGACTGTCTTTATTCCATTAGATATCCTTTCCTGATTTGTTGAAGATTAGTTGGCCATATGTTTGTGGGTCCATTTCTGGGTTCTCTATTCTGTTCCATTGATCTAAGTGTCTGTTTTTGTGCCAATACCATACTGTCTTAATGATTACAGCTTTGTAATACATCTTGAAGTCTGGAATTGTCATGCCTCCAGCTTTGGTTTTCTTTTTCAGGATTGCTTTGGCCATTTGGGATCTTCTCTGGCTCCACACAAATTTTAAGATTATTTATTCCAGCTCTGTGATTATTATTAAGATTATTATTCCAGCTCTGTGAAGAATGCTGGTGTTATTTGATAATGATTGCATCAAACATGTAGACTGCTTTGGGTAGTATCAACATTTTAACAATATTTGTTCTTCCAATCCATTAGTATAGACTATTTTTTCCTTTTTTCGTGTGTCCTTTAATTTCTTTCATAAGCTTTCTATAGTTTCAGAGTATAGATTTTTCATCTCTTTGGTTAGATTTATTCCGAGGTATTTTATAATTTTTGGTGCAATTGTAAATGAGATCGATTCCCTGATTTCTCTTTCTGCTGCATCATTGTCAGTGCATAGAAATGCAACCGATTTCTGTGCATTGATTTTATATCCTGCTACTTTGCTGAATTCATGGATTAGTTCTAACAGTTTTTTTTTTTGTGGAATCTTTTGGGTTTTCCATATACATCATGTCATCTGTGAAGAGTGAAAGTTTGACTTCCTCCTTGCCAATTTGGATACCTTTTATTTCATTTTGTTTGATTGCTGAGGCTAGGGTTTCTAATACTATGTTGAATAATGGTGGCAAGAGTGGACATCCCTGTCATGTTCCTGACCTTAGCGGGAAAGCTCTCAGTTTTTTCCCACTGAGGATGATATTAGCAGTGGGATTTTCATATATGGCTTTTATCATCTTGAGGTATGATCCTTCTATCCCTACTTTCTTGAGGGTTTTTAGCAAGAAAGGATGCTTTATTTTGTCAAATGCTTTCTTTGCATCATGTGATTCTTGTCCTTTATTTTATTAATGTGGTGTATCACATTGATCAGTTTATGGATATTGGAATAGTCCTGCATCACAGGTGTAAATACCACTTTATTGTCCATTCAACCAATATTTTTAAGGACTTTGTGAAAACTTAGGTGTACAGTAGTCCTATGAAAGCCACTGGGGATGAATGGGTAAGCAAGATGCATATGGTCATTGCCTTCATAGAATATATAGTCTGACTGTGGAGACAGATGATGAATAAGTAATTGCATAAAGTGAGAGGAATATCATGAAGATCGGAGCACAATATGTTGGGAAAGCTTATAGTAGGGACACAAGGTAGTGAGGGTGGGGTCAGGGTAGTTTTGCTGGAGGAAGCAACATTTGGGCTGAAACCTGAAGGATGAATTTGTTTTATGGAGATGAGAGAGAAACAGTTTCCAGGAGTGAAGTGTGCCAGGTTCATGCAATTGTCAAGAAATAAACGTTTGTTCAGTTGGGATGAAGCATTATCTAGAGAGGGGTCAGAGAAGAACATGATAGAACACTAGCAAATGTATCTTGGTAAAATTACTAAATGCTAAAAATGAAGAATGAACTAAGTTAATCCAGCCAGGAAAAAGAAATATTTGGGGAGAAGGACAAATTGGGCTCATCTTATATTTTCTCATTCTAATACTTAGTTCCAGAAAACAGTGGAACAATGTCTACAAAACTTTAAAAGGGTGAAGGTAGAGATACCTTTTTTTAATGTTTATTTATTAATTTTTAAGAGAGAGAGAAAGAGAGAGAGAAGGGGAGAGGTGGAGAGAAAGAGAGAGAGAGAGAGAGAGAGAGAGAGAGAGAGAGAGAGAAAGAGAATCCCAAGCAGGCTCTGCACTGCCAGCGCAGAGCCTGACACAGGGTTCAAACTCAGGAACTGTGAGATCATGACCTGAGCTGAAACCAAGAGTCAGACGTTTAAGTGACTGAGCCACCCAAGTGCCCCTAAAAATTGTTTTTGAAGCCATCTTGCATTTATTTTTGTTTATTTGTTTCAACTTTTTATTTAAATTCTACTTAACATATAATATGTAATATTAGTTTCAGGAATAGAATTTAGTGATTCATCACTTACATATAACATCCAGTGCTCATTACAAGTGCCCTCCTTAATACCCATCACCCATATACCCCATCCCCTGTCCACCTCCCTCCTTCAACCCTGACTTTGTTCTCTATGGTTAAGAGTCTCTTATGGTTTGCCTCATCCCACCTCTTTTTTTTCCCTTTTCTATGTTCATCTGTTTTGTTTCTTAAATTCCACATATGAGTGAGATCATATTTGTATCTGACTGAATTATTTCACTTAGCATAATACTCTCTAGCTCAATCTGCATCATTGCAAATGGCAAGATTTCATTCTTTTTGATAGTGAAACCACCTTGCATTTTAAATATAAAGGAAACAAATAAAATGATTAAACATATAAGAACTCAGAAATTTAATGTCTTGTCTTTCTTAAAAAATGAAAACAGAAAACAAATAAACCAAACAAAACTCTTAAATGATTAAATTCAGCAAATCCCCAATTTAATTTGCATATGGTGGCTCAATGTCCAAAGAATAGGTATTGATAATTATTTCATTTACATATAGACTCAAGACTAAGTCACTGTAAGAACTATGGTTAAAAGTAAAGAAGTAGTATCTTTTATGTTAGAAAATCATTAAAATAACCAAAAGTTGACTTACAAAAATGAATATGTACTTAACCAAGAAAGAGACTCCAACAGCTCAATGTTTGTTGTAATCTTGTTTCTTGACTTTCCTAGCTGTCTTCAGAGTAACTGTGCTCACAGTGAAGAACATCTTCAAGATCAACAAGCCCTCTAGTTTCACTTCAGCTTAACAATGAAAATGGACAGTGCATTTGTGCGTGCAGTATAATCCCATTTTTGTGACATTTCATCTATTCTCACCATTCTTTTCAAGTATTGTGTATGACCTCATCTAGCAATTTCTAGTGGTTAGCTCTTGGCCATTATCTTACTCAAACTATCAGCAGTATTTAATAGAGGTAATCTCAGATAAATCTCCTTAATGCATCTCATCTTTAGGTCTTCGGCAACATTGTCTCCTGCTTTTACATCTCTCTCCAAGGCCATTCCTTTCTAGTTTCTGTGGTGATTTATTTTCTTCTTCTTTACCTTTAAATATTAAAGTGCCAAACACTCAGTATGAAATACCTTCTGTCTTCTGAATTTCATATTCATATATCCAGTGCTCCTACTAGGTAACTCTACTAGGGTGTCTCAAGTTTAACACATCTGAATATGAACTCATAATTTATTTGCATGCTTTGCTTCCCCTACTCCTCTTGTATCTTTTTTGTTTTTATCAATGTCAACGTTGTACTTCATTTGCTCATGCCTAAAACCTTGGAGCTATTCTTTATTTTTTTTTTAAGTTTATACTTAAATTCCAGTTAGTTATCATACAGTGTAATATAAATTTCAGGTGTACAATATAGTGATTCAACAATTACATACATTACCTGGTGCTCATCACAACAAGTGCACTCCTTAATCCCCATCACCTATTTAATCCATCCCTCCCCCTACTCACCTCCCCTCTGGTAACCATCAGTTTGTTCTCTACAGGTAAGAGTCTGTTTCTGGTTTGCCTCTCCCTCTCTTTCCCCTTTGCTCATTTGTTTTGTGTCTGAAATTCCACAAATGAGTGAAATTATACGGTATTTGTCTTTCTCTGAGTGACTTATTTCACTTCTCATTATACTTTTTAGCTCCATCCATATTGTTGCAAATGGCAAGATTTCATTCCTTTTTATGGCTGAGTCATATTCCAATGTATGTATACCACATCTTCTTTATCCACTCATCAGTCAATGGACATTTGGGCTGTTTCCATAATTTGGCTATTGTTGATAATGTTGTTGTAAACACTGGGGTGCATGTAACCCTTTGAATTAGTATTTTTGTATTCTTTGGGTAAACACTTAGTGGTGCAATACTGGATTATAGGGTAGTTCTATTTTTAACTTTTTGAGGAACCTCCATACTGTTTTCTACAATGGCTGTACCAGTTTGAGTTCACACCAACAATATAAGAGGGTTCCTTTTTCTCCACACCCTTGTCAATACCTGTTGATTCTTGTGTTGTTGATTTTAGCCATTCTGACAGGTGTGAGGTGATATGTCACTGTAATTTTGATTTGTATTTCCCTGATGATAAGTGATGTTGAACATCTTTTCATGTGTCTGTTGACCATCTGTATGTCCTCTTTGGGAAAATTTCTATTCAAGTCTTCAGCCCATTTTTTTAATGGATTATTCGCTCTTTCAGTGTTGAGTTTTATAAGATCTTTATATATTTTGAATACTAACCTTTTATCAGATATGTCATTTTCAAATATCTTCTCCCATTCCATAGGTAGACATTTAGTTTTGTTGATTATTTCTTTTGCTGTGCAAAAGCTTTTTATTTTGATGAAGTCTCAATTGTTTATTTTTGCTTTTGTTTCTCTTGCCTCAGGAGACATATATAGAAAGTTGCTATGGCCAATGTCAAAGAACTACTGTCTGTGTTCTCCTCTAAGATCTTTGTGATTTCATGTCTCACATTTAGGTTTTTCATCCATTTTGAATTTGTTTTTGTGTACGGTGTAAGAAAGTAGTACAGTTTCCCTCTTTTACATGTTGCTGTCCAGTTTTCCTAACACCATTTGTTGAAGAGACCTTTTCCCATTGGATATTTTTTCATACTTTGTTGAATATTAATTGACCATATAGTTGTGGTTTCATTTCTGGGTTTTCTGTTCTGTTCCATTGATCTATGTGTCTGCTTTTGCACAAGTACTATACTGTTTTGATCACTACAGCTTTATAATATAACTTGAAGTCTGGAACTGTAAGGCCTTCAGCTTTTTCTTTTTCAAGGTTGCTTTGGCTATTCAGGGTCTTTTGTGGTTCCATACACATTTTAGTATTGTTTCTTCTAGCTCCGTAAAAAACGCTGTTGATATTTTGATAGGGATTGCATTAAATGTGTAGATTGATTTGGGTAGTATAGACATTTTAACAGTATTTATTCTTCCACTCCATGAGCATGAAATGTCTTTCCATTTCTTTGTGTCATTTTCAGTTTTTTTCATCAGTGTTTTATAGTTTTCAGAGTACAGGTCTTTTACCTTTTTTATTAGGTCTATTCTTAGGTTTATTTGGTTAGGCTTAGTCTTTAGGTGCAATAGGATTGGTTCCTTCATTTATTTTTTTATTGGTGTATAAGAATGCAACAGATTTCTGTATCTTGATTTTGTATCCTGAAATTTTACTGAATTCATGTATCAGTTCTAGCACATTTTAGGGGTAGTTTTTATGGTTTTCCAATACAGAGTACCATGTCATCTGTAAATAGTGAAAGTCTGACTTCTTCCTTGATGATTTGGATGCCTTTTATTTCTTTTTGTTGTCTATTTGCTGTGGTGAGTAATTCCAGTGTTATGTTAAATAACAGTGGTGAGAGTGGAAATCCCAAATTCTTCTGTTCTTGACCATAGAGGAAAAGCTCTCAGCTTTTCCCCATTGAGGATGCTATTAGCTATAGGTTTTTCATATATGGCTTTTATTATGTTGAGGTATGTTCCCTCTAAACCTACTTTCTTGAGGATTTTTATCATGAATGGATGTTATACTTTGCCAAATGCATTTTTTGCATCTATTGAGAAGATCACATGGTTTTTATCCTTTCTTTTATTAATGAGGTGTATCATGTTGACTGATTTGTGGATATTGAACCACACTTGCAACCCAGGAATAAATCTCCCTTGTTCATGGTGAATAATTTTTTAAATGTATTTTTGGATTAGGTTTGTTGTGTTTTATTGAGAATTTTTACTTTCATGTTCATCAGGGATATTGGCCTGTAGTTCTCTTTTTTTAGTAGTTTTGGTATTATGTAAAGCTGGCCTCATAGAATGAATTTGGAAGTTTTCCTTCCTTTTCCATTTTTTGGAATAGTTTGAGAATAGGTATTTTTAAATTTTTTTTATTTTGAGAGAGAAAAGAGAGAGAGAGAGAGAGACAGAAAGAGAGAGAGAGACAGATGGAGAGGGAGAGAAAGAGTCCCAAGCAGACTCCATGCTTAGTGCAGACTCTGGCACAGGACTTGAACTCATGAACTGTGAGATCATGACCTGACTCAAAATCAAGAGTTGGATGTTCAACCAACTGAGCCACCCAGGCTCTCCGAGAAGAATAGGTATTAAGTCTTCTTTAAATGTTTAGTAGAATTCACCTGTAAAGCCATGTGGCCCTGGGACTTTTGTTTATTGGAAGTTTTTGTTACGGATTAAATTTCTTTGTTGGTTATTGATATGTTCAAGTATTCCTGTTCCTTCCTGTTTCAGGTTTGGTAGTTCATATGTTTCAAGGAATTTACCCATTTCCCCCAATCTGTCTAATTTGTTGGCATATAGTTTTTAATAATATTCTTCTATAATTGTTTGTATTTTTGTGGTGTTGGTTGTTATTTCTCCTCTATAATTTGTGATTTTATTTATTTGGGTCTTTTTATTTTTGATAAGTTGGCTAGAATTTTATCAATTTTATTTATTTTTTTCCAAAGAACCAGCTCCTGGTTTCATTGATCCTATCTATTGGGTTTTTAGTTTTTATATAATTTCTCCAATAATCTTTATTTCCTTCCTTCTTGTGACTTTAGGCTTCATTTGTTATTCTTTATCTAACTTCTTTAGGTGTAAGGTTAGGTTGTTTATTTGAGATTTTTCCTACTTCTTGAGGTAGGCCTGAATTGCTATATTCTCTCTTAGGACTGCTCTCTTAGGACCACTGTGTTTTCATTTGCATTTGTTTCCATGTATTTTTAAAAATTTTCTTCTTTGGGGGCACCTGGGTATCTCAGTCAGTTAAGTGTCCAACTTTGGCTCAGGTCATGATCTATTTGTGAGTTCAAGCCCTGTGTTGGGCTCTCTGCTGACAGCTCAGAGCCTGGAGTCTGCTTCGGATTCTGTGTCTCACCCTTTCTCTGCCCCTCTCATGCTCATGCTCTGTCTCTCTCTGTCTCTCAATAATAAATAAATGTTAAAAAAAATTTAAAAATTTTCTCCTTTGATTTTTTGATTGACTCATTCATCATTTAGTAGCTTGTTTTTTGACCTCCATGTATTTGTTGTCTTTTTAGATTTTTTCTGTGGTTAACTTCTAGTTTCAAAGTGTGGTATTCAGAGAAGATGTGTGGTATGATTTCAGTCTTTCTGTACTTTTTTAGGCATGTTTTGTGACCTACTATGTGATCTATTCTGGATAATATCCCGTGTGCACTTGAAAATAATGCATATTCTGCAATTTTAGGATGTAACGTTCTGATTATATTTAAGTCTATCTGTTCCAGTGTGTTATTCAAAGCCATTGTTTCCTTGTTGATTTTATGTTTGATAATCTGTCCATTGATGTAAGTAGGGTATTAAAGTCTCCTACTATTTTTGTATTATTATCAATCTGTTCCTTTCTGTTTGTTATCATGTTATGTATTTGGGTGCTACCATGTTGGGTGCCTAAATATTTACAATTGTTATATCTTCCTGCTGGATTGCCCCCCTCCTTTTTTATTGTGTCCTTGACTTCCTTTTGACATCTACTTGAGTGATAAATGTTTCTCTATCCTGGATTCATTCTTGACTCCTCTTTTGCTCATATCCTATACTCAATCCATCATCGAACTGTCACCTCTACCTACAAAACCAAAGAAGGTCTGATTCAGGTTGAGAAACTCACAAGACACAAAAGACTTTCCAAACACTAGGTTTTCTTAGCTTTGAGAAACAACACAAGACAGACAGAGCATACACAGATGCCACATAGTAGAGGTCTTATGATTTCCTGGGGAAGTTTCCAAGGATCCCAGTCATTATGCATGGGCACGTGTATATCATGAGAAATGAGACTGAGTAAGTAGAGGTGTTCCTCCTCAGCTCAGTGAAGCCATCAGTTCTGGGATTCCTTACTGTCAATACTTTGTGAGCCATTTATGCCCATTAATCAGTGTAACTGCATCTCATGAATTATCAGTTACACAATTAACAATTCTGAAGCCAGTACAATGTGCTCTGATAGGATTCTCAGTACACAGTGACCTCAGAAAAATCCTCATTTGTCTGGGATCTGGTATACTTCTTAACATTCTTAAAGGGTTACGAAGAACGTAACTGTTAGACAAATCCTCAGATGTCTCTGAGGCTGAAGGTAGGTTAGTGTCCCCTTGTACACTCTTTCCTTCCCAAAATATAGTCAGTATATTTTTACATATAATCACACGGTCGCTTCCCATCAAACCTCCATGATCTCTCCCCTGTGTTGGAATAGCCTCAATACTTATCCTGCTCTCACCCTTGCTCCCTATACCTATTCTTCATACAACAACCAGAATAATCATGAAAGTATATGCTAGTTTATGTCCTCCTTCCTTTGCTTAAAACCTTATGATGACTTCACTTTCACTCTGAATAAAGCCAAGGTCCGCAGGGTGACCTACTGCCCTTGCTTTTTCCAAGAAAGTATGATGCATGCTTTCTTGCATGCATGATTTCCATGACGCATCTTTGTGTGCATCTTTTCTCAGAACAGCAAGAGCTGTGTGTAGGTGGCTATTATGACTTTTTTACAAAAATGTTAGGTTTGGGTCAAAAGAATCTTTGTGCCTCATCCAAATACCATGAGGATTTTGAAAGTATAGTCTGAGCCAATATTGACTTACCATTTTCTTGTAACAAGGAAAGTGGTGTGAATGTATGCATATTCCCTAAAAGAGCTTAAAATTATTTCAAAAGAAATTATGGAAAACAGGGAAAAAGGCTGAATTTCACAAAGCTGACAAAGAGGTTTTTAAGACACCACAATAGGACTTGTGGTAAAGAAATATATGCTTAAAGCCATAAAATTCCTTTAGTTCAGTTCCTCTTCTTTTTATTCTATTAATTGGATTTCTTCTGTATTTTTCACACAGTGGAAGGAGGGCTTGGAAGCCTTTTCACACACATTGTCAGGATAGATGCTGGCTTCCCCTGATTCTATCAGGGCACTGAGAGGGTAAAACAGGTTCTCTGTGGATCCCCAGAGAGATGTTTTACCACAATAGTCCGATACAGGAGGCCACTGAGGCTAGGTCTAGGGGCACTTGGCTTTGGTTCTGGAGGGCATCTTCCACACCAATGAACTGAACTTTTCACTTCACATCTGAGGAAAGAAAAAAAACCCAAATCTGGTTGATTTCTGTGCATAAGATTTGAGCCATCAGAAACAGATAACTAAGGTATATGGCATTCAGCATAAATTTTATTAGACTGTGAAATTGAAGAAATGAAGGACTTAAAATGATAAATTCTAAGTCATAGCAGCCTGTGAACGTATCAAGAGTGGGGTCCTTCAGTTGTTCTTCACTGTGTCATCTCTTCAGCTGCTAGCAGATGGAGCATTCTTCACTTAAACTTTTAAAAGAGTTAGACTCTAGAATTTGATGGTTATGGTTTTATGTTTTTCTTTATAGTTAGCCAGATCTGTGTTCAAATGTCTGGTGGACTTCTTTTAGCCATCCCTCTTTAATTTTGCATTTCTAGCTTTTGATTCTTTCTTTCCACCATTTTCCATCTCTCTGCTTACATTGCCAATTTGTTCTTGCATGTTATGCATTTTTTCCATTAGGATTATTAGTATATTATCCATAGTTATTTTAAATTCCCAGTCTGATAATTCCAACATTTTTGCTATATTTGAGTCTGGTTCTGAAACTTGCTTTGTCTCTTCAGACTGTGGTTTTTGTCTTTTGCATGCCTTGCAACTTTTTGTTGAAAGTTGGACACGATGTATTAGGTAAAAGGAACTGTTGTAAATAGGACGTTAAGGCGAACTTTTATGTTTATCTGGATCGAAGTGTGGCTGAGTTTAATGTTTGCTGTAGCTCCAGTTGTCAGAGGCTTCAGTATCCTCTAGTGTCCTCATTTTTATCTTTTCTGTTGTCTTTTGTTTCCGTAGACTCCTGGGATAGAGAATGAGGCTTGTAATGTTTTTAGCTGCAATTTCCTGTTATTATTATACAAGAACTGACTGCGGTGGTGGTGAAATTTTGGAAGAGGGGAATGTTCTATATCCCTGTGATAGGGTCTCAGTCTTTTGGTGAGTCCTCCAGTGACCTTCACAAATGCTTTTCAGCTTCTTCCCTTCCTCCCTTAGGTCAGACAGGAAGGCTAGAGAGGCTGGAGTGAAGGATTTCCCTGATCCTTGTGGATGGCTAGAAGGTCTGGCCGGGGTATTTTCAATTTTCCATCTTGAGTAGACTCTGGAAAATTAGTTTTCTTTGCGAGCAGTCCTTTGTAAAGGAGAACAGGGAATTTTGGGCACATTTCAGAAATACTTTTACCCCAGTCTGCTAGAAATATGGGAGATTTTTCTCCAATGTTCACTGTGAAAACCCTGGAAAGTTGGTTCCTGGAGGTAAAATCCATATGAGTGTAGGGAGTTCCTCTAAGCCTGGGCCTCTCTGGAGGTTTTTAACTCTTGTTGTCCACACTGAGCCTATAGCAATTCATGAGTTACTGTTTGGGTTTTCCCACTTCAGTAATCGCTCCAGTGGCAGTTCCTTCTCCTGAGGCTCTACCATCATTAAGCTGTAGCTCTCTGTATTGACCTGTCTGTCCGGTTTTGATGTAGCACTTCTTCCTCTGATCTCAATTCTCTGATGACTGTAAGAATAGTTGTAGATTTGTTCAGCTTTGTCCTTGTGACGATGGAAGTGATGATTTCCAACCTCTTACCATGTGGGACAGGGCACCAATGTCCTCCATATTTTTCTGAGGCTACATTTTCTTATTTGTAAATGGAACTAATATTTACTGTTTTTCATATGATTGTTAAAAATGAGTAAACGATGTAAAGAAATTAGCACAATGCCAACACATAGCAAATGTTAAACAAATGTCATCATTTGCTAAATAACTGTTATTGTTGATGATACTAACTTTAAAGAAAATAAAGAGACAAAAAGTGATGGGTGTAAAGAAACTTCAATTAGCAAACAACTTAGAACATTAAGAGAGAAAAAATAGTTGATAGATATTATATCACTGGGGTAGAGATCAAGGGGAGCACTTATAAGAATTTCAGAACCTAATTATTGAGGAATGACATCAAATTTGAAGTTGAGAAGGTCAAGAAACTGAAGAAGTTAAAGACACAGCAAAAAATCTACAGTTTGCCATCTCTTTGGACTGGCAAAACTTTTCCCCCCTAGTTCACACATCCACTGAGCATGCACATTTCAAAAGAATTCTAGCACTATGTAGGGGTTTCAATTCCAAGAACTGAACTGTTTGAACCTAAGGCCCCATCTCCTTTGTCTATGTAGTCATTAAAACCCAAGCTTTTAGCCTTGCTACTCAAAGAAAGTCACTTGGGAGATTTGTTGGGAAATGTAGAATCTTGGCCTGTCTCATCAGAACCCAGATTTTAATGAGATTTTTTGTTTTTGGATTCAACAGACCTTAAAGTTGGGGAATGCTGGTCTTGATGATGAAAACAAGTAGCAGCTCTGAATCTTCACCCCACATCCCTTCCAGTCCCAACAGGGGAAGATTCAGAAGACTTATATACTTATCATTGTGGTTTTTGTTTTTTTCTTTGTTACGGGACTTTTATATCTTCCCTGCCCCCTACCTTTTGAGCTTAGCTATTCATTTTTCAGTTTTTCTTCCCTCTAAAGTGGGACCTAGTGGCCAGACTAGACTGGATATTGGTATTTCCTTTCCTCATGTAGGTTAGTCTCTGGTGTAACCCTAGTGGGTTAGGCTCTGGTTAACTAGTTTCCCCTGAGGCAGAAATTTTTAAGAGGAACAGAATATTCTGGAGTTTTTAAAAATGTTTCCATTTCCACTTCCCCTGCTGAAAGCACAAAGAAATTTTTTTTCTGATATTTACTGTGAGAACTTGGTTGAGCTCCTGGAGACAAATCTCACAATAATCTGCACCCCACCTCCTCTTTGGGTCTTTCTGGATTTTTTAACTCTCAGACTTGTCCATACTGAGCCTCCAGTAACTTGTCAGTTTCAGTTCTGGTTTTCCTACTTTGGCAAGGGTTCCCACGGTGGTTACTGCCTGTGAGTCTCTCCTTCAGGAAGGTGTGACTCCCTATATTCACCTGTTTCTCCAATCTTGGAGCAGAGTTTTCCCCTGTGTCCTTGCCTCTCTAATGGATTCAAGAAGAGTTGTTGATTTTTCAGTCTGTTCAGGTTTCTATTAAGGGAGTGTCAAGTTCCAAGCTCCTTATAGGCATAACTGAAAACCAGGAGTCTAGCTATTTATTTACAGAGATATTTGTTATAAATTTCCCTGTGTTTATAGGTATTTACCATGGATGGCTGATCAAAAAATCTAGATTGTCAAATTCTAGGATCTAAAAGTTAATCTTACTTTTTCCTAAGGATTTATTTTCCATCATTTATCTAATTATTTATTGGACATCTAGGCTTTTTCAGTCACTAGGTTAAAGTTTGAGGATGTAAAGAAAGGATTATTATGATAAAAAGATTAGTGAGGAAGGAGGTTGTTATGGGAAACCTGGGTAAGAATCCCAGGATCCACTGCCATTGTATATAATTATCTTACCATTTCTCACAGGAAAGATATGAAGGTAATAGACTGCAAGAACTGTTGTTAAACAAACAAGGTACACTGCCATCTCTATGCCTTTCTTATATGCCATGTATTGCAGCACAAGCAGAGAATGTACTGTTTGTCAATTTCTGTTAAAGATTTTGTTTGAGAGATGCTTCTGTTTAGTAAACAGAGTAGTGATTAGGGCTTCATGTACCAATAATTTCTGCTCTGGACAAGCAACTCAAGAAGCAAGAACATTTCAAGCTCCCTTTCTTGGAAACAGTTGTTAAAATTCACGCATAAGCATTCTACCTGTGTCACTAAGATAACAACATAGTTTGTTCTTGATGTCACTCTCCCTCATGAGAAGAAAAACTAATAACTATCCATGGACAAGACACCATTGGGAAAATACTAGAACACGAAGATGATGATGAAACATCCCCTGCACCACAGAGACAAGGACAGACTGCATCAGAAGAGTAAGAAGAATGTTACATGCTGACCACATTGTCCCTCCTCCAGGCTGGCACAGTACAATGGGGAGAGATCTTCCCTGAGCCTATTGTTCCACCAGTGGGAAAAGATTGGCCAGGGTGGATATTCAGCACCCCCAGCATTGTGGGTCACTTCTTGGGAGCCCCTACTCTGGTCTTGCCCCACAGGGCTTACAGGAGAATATGTAGGGCTTGACCATTGGGATATGTTATTATGAAAAAGTGAGGAGAGGCTTACAACAACTAGCACTCAGATCTTGGTAGACCAAAGAGTCCACATAATGTCAACCACTTACTTTGGCTCATCTGCAGAATCAAATCAGTGGCTCAGTCTGACCAGGGAACTTGGGAAGTGTTCAGGTCTGCCTGCTTTAGGTGTTCAAAGAGAGTCTTACTGGCTCTAAAGCATGATATATTCCACACAAGGAAAGAAGGTGAATCATAGCTCAGCCTATTACTGAGTACAGCTCCTGGCCACATCCAACCAGAAAGGCTGGCAAGAATGCCGGAAAGCTATGTAGCCCAGCAATTCTCAAGCATTTAGTATGGCAGACACAACTGATTGCCTTTGAACAAAGCTCGTACTTGGATTAGAGAATTCTCCTTCTCTGCCCAAGCAGAGGAGCTGGATCATAACCCTGCTCACCGCTAAGTAGAGCTCCCAGCCCCTCCCAACCACAAAACATAGACAGAACACCTGGAAAGCCATACAGCCTAGCAATACTTGGGCAGACTATACAGCAGAAAGGGATGATAATGTGAAGAGCAAAGGCAGTGGCCCTGTTTATCCAGGGAACTTGGAACACAGGTTGGCCTGAGTAAAGACCACAAAAATTTACTGGCCTTGCAGCTGGTTCTTCCACTTTGCATGGGCAGGGAAACTAATTCATAGCTCCACTCATTGCTGAATGCAACCTTCAGTATGCCTGACAAAGGAACATAACCAGAGGACACAGGAAGCCATGTAGCCCATCCAACAGCCCTGCTGTGATGAGAAAACAGCTCTTTTGAGTTGCTGCCCAGGTATTTCACAGTATGACACCCTGCTTACTCCCAAGTTGTGGAATTCAGATAAAGACCTGAGCCTAGGATGCCTACCATAAGTTTTTGCTTTACTTTTCCCAGAGCATTTAAAATAAAAGCTTAGAGTTAAGCTGACAAAAAGTCAGTGACCTCTACCCTGACCACCTTGTAAATAATAGGAACTTGCTACCCTGCTCTCAATCTCCTGCTTGCTGGTGAACTGGCATGGAGGACTGCCCTTCCTTGGCTCATTATACCCCCTTGTTTCTGGGATCTCTAAATAATAAATGTTATGGTCTTCCTTTGTGAGGGTGTACTGGAACTTCACCTTCAATCAAAATGACTCTGGGATTTGCATTTCCCCAAAGTGGAAACTCAAATGCTAAAGGAGCTACCTGCCAACTATATGTGGGTTGTTTGTGCCTTCTCATTCAGCAGGTCATAATCTGTATATTTTAATTTTTTTTAACGTTTATTTTTGAGACAGAGAGAGACAGAGCATGAATGGGGGAGGGTCAGAGAGAGGGAGACACAGAATCTGAAAGAGGCTCCAGGCTCTGAGCTGTCAGCACAGAGCCCGACGCGGGGCTCGAACTCACAGACCACAAGATCATGACCTGAGCCGAGGTCGGCCGCTCAACCGACTGAGCCACCCAGGCACCCCCATAATCTGTATATTTTAAATGAATACACTTGCTCTGGGTCTTCCTGCACACCTGCTTACAATGGCACTTGAACAGAGAGCACAGACCATGACTTCCCTCTCAGCAGGCCAAAAATGGTGACCCTGTCTAGCTAGGTAATTCAGTGGAGAGTCCCACCTGATTTGGGTACTCAAACAATGAGCCATGCTGGCCTTCAGATCTATTCTACTGCTCTGATTGTACAGAAACTAATTCATAGCCCCTACTGAGTGTAGTACTCAGTCCTGACCATGTAGTAAACTTAGCAGAAAACCCAGGCAACTGCAGAGCCCACCCTTCAGCTTTGCTCGGGCAGGGAACAAGACAGCAGTCCTATCCAACAGTTCTCAGCCAGAAGCACCCATTCTTGACCTAAGAGCTTGGGGAGCTCACCCAAAAATAGACCCTGGTATCAGACTCCAACTTTCCTAGATGCTACTACCTGATACATCCTAAACCTCAAACTGAGCTGACTGGTGAAGAACTGTCTCTGCCATAGTAAACCTGTAAAGTCTGGAAGAGAAGACTACTTACTCAAATGAACAAACACTAACATAAGCAATTGAGGATCAAAAAAAAAATCAAGCAAACACAACAGCATCAAAGGAAACTAATAAAACTCTAATAACTGACCCTAAGGAAATGATATGAGCTATCAGACAAATAATTCAGAATTATCCTCCTAAAGGAGTTCAGTGAATTACAGGAATACACAGGCAACTAAACTAAACTAGGAAAACAATGCATGAACACAATGAGATGTTCTCAAAGAAATAGAAACCATTAAAAAAAGAAAACAGGAGTCTTAGAGCTGAAAATACAATGAGTGAACTGAAGAATTCAATAGAGAGCACCAAGAGCCAGACTCAACCATGGAGAAGAAAGAATCAGCGCATTTGAAATTTTCAGTCAGAGTAGCAAAAAGAAAAAAGAATGAAAAAGAGTAAAGAAAGTCTGTGGACCTTATGTGATACAATTGAAAGAAACAATATATGCAGTATGGGAATTTCAAAGGAGAAAGAAAAAGGGATAGAAAGTACATTTAAAGCAATACTGGCTGAAAACTTCCCAAACCTGGGGAAAGAATGCACATCCAGATGTATGAAGTCCAAAGAACTCCAAATAGTCCTCCAAAGAGGACTACACTGGGACACATCAGGGTGAAATCCTCGAAAGTCTGAAAGAATGAATTTTGAAAGAAACAAGAGAAAAGAGAGAAATTAAATACAAGAGAATGCCCATAAGACTCTTGGTAGATTTCTCAACAAACATTTCAGGTCAGGAGAGAAGGGGAGCTTATATTCAAGATATTTTTAAAAGTCCAAAACAACCTGCCAACCAAGAATCCTACACGGGGCAAAACCATTCTTCCACAACAAAGGAGAGATAAAGACTTTCCTGAAGGAACAGACAGTAGCTGTGGGAGTTCTTAACTACTAGATCTGCCTTACAAGAAATGCTTGAAGGCATTATGCTAACTGAAACAAGTCACACAGGGAAATACAGTTACATGTCATCTCACTGATACCTGGAACCTCAAAAAACAACAACCAAACTCATAGAAAAAGAAATCAGATTTGTGGTCACTAGAGACAGGTGGTGAATTACACATCAATATTACCATATTACAGAATCTAACTTTGACTACATACTTAACCATTAGCAGAGAGTTTTACCCTGTCTTCTTATGTTTTTAGGATGTTAATTAGCACTCTTTTACTTGCACTCAAAGAACTCCTGTTAGCATGAGGTGAAGGTGGTGACAAGGTACAAACTTCCAATTAAAAGATAAAAAGTACTAGGAAAATAACGTACAGTATGGTGATTATAGTTAACACCA
Organism: Panthera onca; assembly: GCF_046562875.1. Lineage (NCBI taxonomy): Eukaryota > Metazoa > Chordata > Mammalia > Carnivora > Felidae > Panthera > Panthera onca. Next base: position 87,665,972 of record NC_138341.1, on the reverse strand, counting down.
AGGTATGGTATTTATGAAAGTTGTTAAAAGAGTGAATCCTAAAAGTTCTCATCACAAGGACAAAATATTTTTTCCCCTTTCCTTCCTTCCTTCCTTCCTTCCTATTTCCTTCCTTCCTTATTTCCTTCCTTCTCTCTCTCTCTCTCTTTCTTACTTTCTCTCTTTTTTCTGTATCCATGAGTTGATGGGTGTTAACTAAACTTCTTGTGGTAATCATTTCATGATAGATGTATGTCAAAACATTATGCTGTATGTCAATTTTACCTCAGTAAAACAAAAAATTCAAAAACAAATGTGCATAAAAATCTAAAAATACTTCTCTATTAACATGTTAAATAAGATCTAGACATAGGCCTATGACCACTACCATCATTTAGAAGTAGTCATGAACATAAATGATATGTTATAACTGTAAAATGATAAGAAAAATCTGTGCCTTCTGTTCAAGACAAAGTCACAGATACTGCTAATATTACATTCATAATGAACAGAAATGTATGTTTTGGTGAGGCATTAGCACAAGTAAAGAAATAATTTTTTCCTACATATCTTGATAGATTTCCCTGGATTCTATTCCTGGTCCTTTAACACAAGAGTGGAGTGAATACTTGACAACATTGTATAAAAGCAACATATAGGATGATAGAATGACATGATGGGATAAATCATGAGGCAGTTAGAGCTGACTTGATGGATGTCTGCTAGAGGTGGCAATTTTCACTAGAGAGAATGAGCATGTATCAACCAAGTTTAGAAAGTAGGAGACAGTGGTCCAGATGGAGAGGCTCCATGAAGCACTCAGGTGAGCAAGGGGGACATGTTGGGGACATGTCACCATGGAAGAGCTTGAAGAACAAGTGGACACCTAAAGAGGGCATTTTCTGTATGTTAGGAAGGTGCCTTGTTCTTGGGACACTGATTTGTAAGTGTTGAGTGGGAGTGATGGACGTGGCAATCTCTGGGGATTCAAGAAAGAACAGGTGTAAGGAGCAGAGAAGATGCTCAGAGAGGACACTGATAGGGACCATCAGGGAGAGGAAGGACAAGGATGAGGGGAATATCATGGAGGCCATGTCAGGAAGAGGTGCAAGTCACCTGCGCATTCTGAAGAGTCCAGAGTGTTAGTGTCCAGTAGATGGAGATGCTGACCTGTCAGGGACACTCTCTGGGCTGAGGTGAGGATTCATGAGCTCCTGTGTGAGGAAGCACCTGTAAGTATGGGTAACCAGATGGACAATACATAGAGATGTGTGGGGTCTCTTGTGCTTGGTGGCTGTAGTAATAATTAATCATGCTTCATAGTTCATATTTTCTAGCATTCTTGTCTTATTTGATTTGAAATTAAAAACAGATGCTGTGTTACACCTGTTTGAGTGATTTTAAAATAAAGCTAGTGTCAGGATAGATGACCCATCAAAATCACAGTTAAGATTAGACGTGGGGCTCAGGAGCTCCTAAAGCACTGACTCACAATGTTTCAACTGAGGAAGATCCTCCAAGACTCAAAACCCCTGGGCTCTGGCAAGCAGAGTCCTGCTCTGCCTTGGGTCAGATCCACCTGTTGGCAGGCCCAGAGTCTTTGAATAAGGCTTTCTCCTCAGGAATGCTTTTCCTCCAAGGTGTTCCAAGGCATCCCCAGAGAGCTTCATGGTAGAATGGGTCAGCCCAGCAGGGTGAACCTGAGCTCCCAGGATCAAAGCCCTCCTGAATGAGAGCTTGCCTAGGTACATTAGTTTCTGGTCCTTGTCCAGGGTTGTTTGGTGGCCTGGACTCCTCCTGGCTTGTCTTGAGCCAGTGCTCAGGAACTACCCTTCCAGCTGGACACCAGGAAAATGTTATACAGAATAAAAACCAAAATTTGTTAGTTTGTTTGAATATATAGAATCTATATGACACTGAAACTTGTTCTTGAATTAAAAAATAGCCATTCAGGGGACACCTGGGTGGCTCTGTCAGTTAAGCATCTGATTGGCTCAGGTCATGATCTCATGGTTCATGAGTTTGAGCCCCGTGTAAGGCTCTGTGCTGACCACTCACAGCCTGGAGCCTGCCTGAGATTCTGTGTCTCCCTCTCTCTCTGCCCCTCCCCACTCGTACTCTGTCTCTCTCTCTCTCTCAAAAATAAAGACATTAAAAAATTTTAAAAATAGCCATTCAATACAATTACAGTGCAAAGTTAATATGCATCTGTGCTCTGTGGGAATTTACCTGCTCTGATCTTTCCTTTGTGAATTTTCTAATGCTGCTGCAAAGGGAATGGCGTGATTCACAGTAGCCTTGCTGATTGCTGAGAGTTTTCAGACACTTCTAGTTAGCGCTACCTTTACTGCTATCAGGTGTCCCATCTGCCCTGACACTAAGATTTTGTAATTGGATGTTTTCACTAAACAATGGAAATTTCTTCTCCAAATCAGGCTGTTTTGGTGCTTATTAACAATGCAGTAGGCATCATTCATTAATGGTATAATCTGCACTAAATGGTTTATAGAAATTCTTGTTTTGATTCTTACAATAGCTAATGTATAAGATACCAGTTTTACAGAATGAATCTGAGACTCAGAGAGCTTAAGTCATTCACCTAAGAGACAAGACTAAGATTTGAACGTGGGTCTGTCACCCTACTGAGGTCAAGCTCTCAATACTGATAGTAGCTCTAGTCTGCTGCCACAGCAAAATAGTACTGTAGAACACAACTATTCTTCAAACATCTTTCATTCCACTAGGAAAAGACTTCAACAAGGTTAGATTTTATTGATGGACTTGTGAAGGTGAACAACCTATTCCAGAAAATGTCTCACCTGGGTTTCTACTCTGTGAAATAATTGTTTATTTACAGATCCCAATCTGAAGACCCCAAACACTAAGCCATTTTGCGTGTGTGTATGTAATGATTAATGTGGTAAGGCTTACTTGATGACTCAGCGACCAGAAGAAGCAGCACATTGGTTTCAGTCAAAATCAATTCAGGAAAACCCAGAGCCATGTTCTGGGGATACTGTACAAGGTCACAGCACGTACACACTAGGTGGAGCTTTAGGTGCAGAACCAAAGAATCCTACTTGGACACATGTGTGTGAATGGCTGGTGGGTGGGAACAGGGGAGGGATGCTCCTGATTATCCAGGGCTTTTGTAGCTAGATGGAGGCTGTGGAAGATGGGAGGTGTCTCAGGCTGGCTTACAGTCCTGAGGTAGGTGGAGAGGAGCACGTTGCACCCACTGGCTTTGTTCTGCCTCTACCAGATGCCAATATTTGTCCCCAGCTGTAAATCCAGGCACAGCTCTGCTGTGGTCTCCTGCTTAGGGCAACCACAAAGTTTAGTTGTCCTTGTTTCTCCATGTGGCTTCTGCAAATAACCAGTAAGAGTGTGAATGAGCAGGTGTAAATGGATGAATAAATGATCCATTAATCATTGCAGTGACAACCTTTGATGGGAGTCTCACGGGTTGTACTAAAGGACTTCAAAGACCAGATCCCTGGACATGAACTTACAACTATTTCAGCCCACCCCCTCTGTCCCCTGTAGAAGAAACATCCATCTTTTTCTTCCCCAAATGAGTTGAGGAGAAAGTCCATTTTAGGGAATCAGAAGGCTTGTACCAAAACACAGGTTCCCCTTTTCCAGTGCATGCGTGTGTGTGTGTGTATGTGTGTGTGTGTGTGTGTGTGTGTGTGTGTGTGTGTGTGTTTTCAGGGTAAGAATGTTGTAGTCAGTGGACTGCATGGCTGTCATTGGGGGTGAGGAAGGTAGAAGTAGTCTTCAGAGCTTCAGGTCTTGTACATCTCACATAGTTCTTAATTAAATTTCTATTTACTTTATCTAATTGCTGAGTTTACACTTCTCTTTACACACAATACTACCCAGTATCCTCTATTGAAAAAAATAACTTGTAGAGAATTTATTATCAAAATTCCATTTGATTGCATCAGGCAGTCATCCATTTTGCAAGACTTCTGGCTACCCTCCCAAGCCACAACTTCAATTATACTTTTGGGGCAGAGTCATGACTTCTTTATCTCTTTCTAAAGTTTAGTTCTTGATTAAGAAGCAGTAGATCAAAGCCTGTCACAGAACCATCTGTGAAGCCAAGTGCTCCAATACACAGATTGCTCTTCCATTTATTAGCTAAGACCTTGGGGAGGTTTCTTGATCTTTTATGCTTCAGTATCTTCTTAAGTTATTGTCTGTTGTTGGAGAGGAATCAGCATGGTGGAGAAGTAGGGGGGCCTGAAGTTCCCTCATTCCTCAAATGTAGCAGTATTGAGGCCAGAAGACTTGGAATTCCAGGAATCCTGGCTACAGAGTGACAGAAACATCTCCAGGAGCCTATGGGCACAACTCAGAGGGCCACAGGTATGTGATTATGAATTGGGAGAGATCAAACAGGTAGCATATGCATGGAGGGGAGGGATCCCCTTCTGTGGAGAGACAAAAGGAAGAGAAAAAGAGGCTGTGGAAATGTACGATTGTATTTGGACAAGAGAAAAACCATGGACCAGGAACAGAAAAAATGGAGAAGAAACCAATTTCTAACACAATCCAGGGTTGTGGGACTTTCTCCAGATTAGTACCAGCCACGCTGTACATGTGCTGAGAAGGAGGGGAGTTAGCCCCGGGATGGGTAGTGAGTGCAGAGGCACGGCCAGAGAGAGCAGTCCCCTCCCTCCAGTGCTGTGGGAAGAAGGCATATAGCCACTTCAAGGACAAAAGACCCTGCAAGTGTCTACCAGCCAGAGGCCTTTTGTCGGCTGGGTGGAGTAGTACTACCCTGGAATCAGGGCACGTGGAGTGGGATCCTTTAAGACATCAGGGTTTTAATCTCAGCTGACTGCCTTGAAGGCACAGGAGACTGTGGAGCGGGGCAAACCGGCCGCTTGCACCCACACAGCACTGTGAGGATGGCCTGAACAGAGTGGTTTGGGACACCCAGTCTGGGGAGAAGAGACTGTACTGTCACCATTTTTATCCCCATCATCAACAACGTGGGGATTTGGGGAACAGGACAATGGGCCCACATAGGAGGGGGTAACCCATCTACACCAAACCACGCCCCTCTCCCTCTGATAACTGCTTATCTAACAGAGCTAGAGTGATACTGACCAAACGAGACAGCTCCTCCTCCAGACCAGCACAGCCACAAGTTCCAAAGCATTATCAGGTATTGGTCCAACAGTTTTGCATTTTCTGATTTGATTCTTGGTCAATTCTTATATATATATCATTTATCTATATGAGATACATATATATGTATGTATGTGTATATATCAGATATATATATATATATATATGTGTGTGTGTGTGTGTGTATACACACATATATATATGTATATATATATTCCTTTTCTTGCTCTTCCCGTCTCTATTTTGATTGTTGGTTTGTTTAAGCAGAAATTTCTAATCTATTCTTTTTAAACCTCTTTTGTATCTCCTTCTTTATTTTCCTCTCTCTCTTTCTCTGGATTAAGCTGTATAGTTTCTCTGAATCTCTGCCTGGTCAATTTTTTTTTTTTCATTTCTTTTTCCTTGCCCCTGTCATTTCTCTCTTTGTATGGGGTAAAGATTCCTCAACCACTCCCCCTTCCCCTTTTAAAATTTTTTCCAGGGTTACTTCAACAAACATATCAAAGCACACCTGGTGGAAGGTTCAAAACACTTCTATGAGTAGGGAGATAAATTAATTAGAGTCACCACAACAGAGAGCATGCAATGCACTCCATAAACATCCCTTGAAGGGCCAGGCTCTGGAAAGTGTATGACCCCTTTTAAATATAGTAGTGTTTATAGGCACAGGACAAATAACAAGCTATTAAAACATGTAAAGGACAGAAAACTAGCCAAAATGACAAAACAGAAGAATTCTCTTCAAAAGAAATTACAGGAAGAAATGACAACCTGAGAATAGCTCACCACAGATATAAACAATATATCTGATCAAGAATTTAGAATAATAGTCATAAGATTAAGATCTAGGCTTGAAAAAAGCATACAAGACAGCAAAGAATCAATTACTGTGTAGATCAAGGAAATAAGAAAGAGTAATGATGAATTAAGAAATGTTGTAAATGAGGTGCAAAATAAACTAGGTGCACTGACAGCAAGGATGGAGGAAGCAGAGGGAAGGATAAGTGAAATAGAAGATAAAATTATGGAAAATGATGAAGCCGAGAAAAAGAGAGATAAGAAAATGCTAGATTACGAGGAGAGAATTAGAGAACTAAATGATTCAATGAGGCATAATAATATCTGTATCATAGGAGTTCCAGAAGAAGAGAGAGAGAAGGTGGCAGAAGATTTACTTGAACAAATTATAGCTGAGTACTTCCCTAATCTGGGGAAGGAAGCAGTAATCCAAACCTAGGAGGCACAGAGAGACCCTTTATGATTCAACCAGAATAGGTCTTCACCATGGCATATCATAGTGAAACTGGCAAAATACAAAGATAAAGAGAGAATTCTGAAGGCAGCTAGGGACAAACAGGGGTTAACCTACAAGGGTAGACACATAAGTAGCAGACCTGTCCACTGAAACTTGTCAGGCCAGAATGGAGTGGCAAGAAATAATCAATGTGATGAATAGAAAAAATATGCAGCTAAGAATCCTTTATCTTGCAGGGTGTCATTCAGAGTAGAAGGAGAGATAAAGGCTTTCCCAGACAAACAAAAACTGAAGGACTTCATGACCACTAAACCAGCCCTGTAAGAGATCTTAAGGAGGACTCTGTGAGTGGAATGCTGCAAAGACTACAAACGACCAGCATCGTTGTGTTGTGACATCACCACAAGCATGAAACCTACAGATAACACAATGACATAAAATCCATATCTTTCAATAATAACTCTGAATGTAAATAGACTAAATTCCCTAATCAAAAGATATAGGGTATCAGTATGGATAAAAAAACAAGATCCATCTATATGCTGTCTACAAGAAACCATTTTAGACCCGAGGACACCTTCCGATTGAAAGTGAGGGGGTGAGGAACCACCTATCATGCTACTGGAAGTCAAAAGAAAACTGGAATGGCCATACTTATATCAGACAAGCTGTATTTTAAACTAAAGACTGTAACAAGAGATGAAGAGCATTATATTATAATTATGGGGTCTGTCCATCAAGAAGAGCTAACAATGGTAAATGTTTATGCCCCAGCTTGAAAGAACCTGAATATATAAATCCATTAATCACAAACATAATATTACTGATTAGAATACAGTAAATGTTGGGGACTTTAATACTCTACTTATAGCAATGGCCAGATCAACTAGGCAGAAAATCAATAAAGGAACAATGGCATTGAATGATACTCTGGACCAGATGGACTTGACAGATATATTCAGAACATTTCATCCAAAAGAAGCAGAATACACATTCTTGAGTGCACATAGAATATTCTCCGAGATTATCATATACTGGGTCACAAAACAGCACTCGATAAATTGAGGTCATACCATGCATGTTTTCAGATCATAATGCTATGAAAATTGAAATCAACCGCAAGAAAAAGTTTGGAAAGCCTCCAAATGCATGGAGGTTAAAGAACATCTTATTAAAGTATGAGTGGGTCAAGAGGCAATTAAAGAAGAAATTGAAAAATATGTGGAATCAAATGAAAATGAAAACATAACAGTCCAAACCCTTTGGGATTCAGCAAAGGCAGTCATAAGAGGAAAATACATTGCAGTCCACGCCTATCTCAAGAAACAAGAAAAAACCCAAATACAAAACCTAACCTCACACCTAAAGGAACAAGAAGCAGATCAGCAAAGAAACCCCCAAGCCAGCAGAATAAAGATTAGAGCAGAAATAAAAAAAAAATATATAGAATAAAAAAAAAACACACCAGTATAACAGATCAATGAATTTAAGAGTTGGTTTTTTGAAAGAATAAACAAAATTGATAACCCCCTAGCCAGTCTTCTCAAAAAGAAAAGAGAGAGAACGCAAATAGGTAAAATCATTAATGAAAGAGGAGAGATCACAACCAACACCACAGAAATACAATTATTAGAGAATACTATGAAAAATTATATGCTAACAAACAGGACAACCTAGAAGAAATGGAGAAATTCTGAGATACACACACTTTACCAAAACTCAAATGGGAAGAAATAGAAAATTTGAACAGACCCATAACCAGAAAAGAAATTGAATCAATTATCAAAAATCTCCCAACAAATAAGAGTCCTGGGCCAGATGGCTTCCCAGGGGAATTCTACTAGACTTTTAAAGCAGAGTTAATACCTATCCTTCTCAAGCTGATCCAAATTACAGAAATGGAAGGAAAGCTTCTTGACTCAAATGTGAAGCCAGCGTTACCTTGATTCCCAAACCAGACAGGAACCCCACACAAAAGGAGAATTATAGGCCAATATCCCTGATGAACATGGATGCAAAAATTCTCAACCAGATACTAGCAAATTGAATCCATTAAAAGAATTTTTTCACCATTATCAAATGGGGTTCATTCCTGGGCTGCAGGGACTGGTTCAATATTCACAAATCAATCAATGTGATACATCACATTAGTAGAAGAGAATATAAGAAACATATGATTCTGACAATAGATGCAGAAAAAGCATTTGACAAAATACAGCATCCTTTCTTAATAAAAAACCCTCAAGAAAGTCAAGGTAGAAAGAACACACCTTAATATCATAAAAGCCATATATGAAAAGCCCACAGCTAATACCATCCTCAATGCAGAAAAATGGAGAGCTTTCCCCTAGAGATCAGGAATACGACAGCGATGTCCACTCTCACCACTGTTGTTTAACATAGTGTTGGAAGTCCAAACCTCAGCAATCGGACAATGAAATGAAATAAAAGGCATCAAAATTGGCAAAGAAGAAGTCAAACTTTCACTTTTCACAAATGACATGATGCTCTACATGGAAAACCTGAAAAACTTCACCAAAAATCTGCTAGAACTGATACATGAATTCAGCAAAGTTTCAGGATATAAAATCAATGTACAGAAATTGGTTGCATTTTTATACACCAATAGTGAAGCAGCAGAAAGAGGAATCAAGAAATGGATCCCATTTACAATTGCACCAAGAACCATAAAATACCTAGGAATAAACCTATCCAAAGATGTAAAAGATCAGTATGCTGAAAACTATAGAAAACTTATGAAAGAAGTTGAAAAAGACACAAAGAAATAGAAAAACATTCCATGCTCATGGATTGGAAGAACAAATATTGTTAAAATGTCAATACTACTCAAAGTAATGTACACATTCAATTCAATCCCAATCAAAATTGCACTGGCATTCTGCTCAGAGCTAGAAAAAACAATCCTGAAATTTGTATGGAACCATCAAAGACCTCAAATAGCCAAAGTAATGTTGAAAAAGAAAACCAAAGTGGAAGGCATTACAATCCCGGACTTTAGCCTTTACCAGAATGCTGTAATCACGAAGACAGTATGGTATTGGCACAAAAACAGACACATAGAAAAATTGCATAGAATATAGAACCCAGAACAAATGCATGGCCAACTAATCTGTGAGAAAGCAAGAAAGAGTATCCAATGGAATAAAGACAGTCTCTTTAGCAAATGGTGCTGGGAGAACTGGATAGCAAAATACAAAAGAATGAAACTGGACCACTTTCTTACACCATACACAAAAATAAACTCAAAATGGATGAAAGACCTATACATGAGACAGGAAACCATCAAAACTCTAGAGGGGAAAACAGGCAACAACCTCTGACCTCAGCCACAGCAACTTCTTATGTGATATGTCTCTGGAGGCAAGGGAAATAAAAGCAAAAATGAACTATTGGGACCTCATTGAGAAAAAAACTTTCTGCAATGCAAAAGAAACAATGAACAGAACTAAAAGGCAACCAAGAGTATTGGAGAAGACATTTGTAAATGACATATTGGATAAAAGATTAGTATCCAAAATCTATAAAGAACTTACCAAACTCAACACACAAAAAACAAATAATCCAGTGAAGAAATGGGCAGAAGACATGAATATACACTTTTCCAAAGAAGACATGCAGATGACCAACAGATACATGAAAAGATGCTCAACATCACTCAGCATCAGGGAAATAGAAATCAAAATAACATTGATATACCACCTCACACTGGTCAGAGCAGCTAAAATTAACAACTCAGGCAACAACAGATGTTGGGGAGGATGTGGAGAAACGAGAATCCTCTTGCAGTTTTGGTGGGAATGCAAACTGGTACAGTGGCTCTGGAAAACAGTGTGGAGATTCCTCAAAAAAATTAAAAATAGAATTACCCTATGACCCAGCAATAGCACTACTAGGAATTTATCCAAAAGATACAGGAGTGCTGATTCATAGGGACACACGTACCCCAATGTTTATAACAATGCTTTCACCAATAACCAAATTATGGAAAGAGTCCAAATGTCCATCATCTGATGAATGGATAAAGACGATGTGGTTTATATATACAATGGAATACTACCTGACAGTGAAAAAGAATGAAATCTTGTCTTTTGCAAAAACGTGGATGGGAACTTGAGGGTATTATGCTAAATAAAATAAGTCAGTCAGATAAAAACAGATATCATATGTTTTCACTCATGTGGAATTTGAGAAACTTATCAGAAGACCATGGGGAAAGAGAAGGGAAAAAAATAGTTTCAAACACAGAGAGAGGCAAACCATAAGAGACTCTTAAATACAGAGAACAAACTGAGGGTGGATGGGGGTGGTGAGGGAGGCTGGAAAATGGATGATGGATATTGAGGAGGGCACTTGCTGGGATGAGCACTGGGTGTTGTATGTAAACAATGAATCATGGGAATCTACTCCTGAAGTCAAGAGAACACTGTATACATTGTATGTTAGCTAACTTGACAATAAATTATATTAATAAAAAGTTATTGTCTGTTAGGTTTACAGTAACTTTTGGTTAAGTTGGTTCAGAGGGTTGGATGACTTATATAAACCACTTACAGCAGTGTTCAGAACAGAGTAAGCCATGTGCATATATATAATAATATATATAATCAGTATATATATCATCAAATACACACACACACACACACACACACACACTACCTTGAGTGGGTAAAAACTAATGGCTTTGAATTCCCAAAGTTCAAGAAGTGATATCTGACTCATATAATTCATAATGAACTGTCCAGGAGACCCATAGATGCTGTGTCCTGTGCTCCCTCCCCTGTTCTAGGCACATTGTAATCATGATCTGTTTCAGGGACATTACAAGACTTTCAATAAAGGCTGAAAATCCTATTTCTATTGTTTTTTTGTATTATCCAGGAAATTGTTAAAGGCTAACTCAGGTTAATCCTATTGACAGAGGGGCTTTAACTTACAAACACTGAACTGGCTATTAACTTACTATAGAGAAAGAGAAAAGCATTATGTAAGTGTTAAAGCAAGTGTTAAAATCTGTATACTTATTCTGTATTTTGTCATTATAAAGTTCATTTCTGCCCAAGTCTGTTTGTTGAAGAGGTAAAAAAAGCTTTCCCCAGTTAATTTTGCTATTAGACCTGCTTTTTCTTTCTTTGTTTGGAGAGAGGTTATGAGTCAGTATACTTGCTTTTGAGTATTTGTCATAAAAACTTTATCAAGATATTTTTATTACAGGGGACTGCATTTGTTAAATTATTACTTGTATAAAACTGCATATTCACTTAAAGTTGTGAACTATATCTTAAGGTGTTGATATTATCCATCAACCAAGTGTTAAGTAGTTCTTGTGTGCTTTAGCTCTAAATCAACTTGGCTAAAAAAATTATACAGATTTTAAACATTAGAATAAAGCAAAAGAGTTTAACTTTTAGACTCCTTTAAAAATACAAAGTAATTAACTCCACCAGATTAACCTTAAAACACAATGAGAATTGGTTTGTGCTCAGTTAGTGGTCTAATGACAGGGTTAAGTTATGAAAGACTTTAAGACAGGAAGAGAGAATGGAATCTCTTCCTGAAGACAATGAAAATAGTGCCTTCAAATAACATTAATTAGCTTTGGAAACTTCTAATTTACTGCATCTCTGATCTGACTGCGGTATTGAAAACTTGGTTAGTTTTCTTGGATTCCTAAAGCTTTAGTCTTAGTAGTCATAAAATGTGTTGGAGAAATAATTTATTATTCTCTCAATGTATTCAATTAAATAAATTTTATAGATAATGTTAATTTTGTTAATTTAACTCAAGTGTTAATTTTATTAGGACTTTTGTCAATCTGACACTTAGAGATGTACAGTTTTATGGTTTTGTTAAGTATATAGATTTATGATTATAATATGCAGAAATATACAAATAATTGAGAAAGAGACCATTTCAAATAAACTTTCTTTCTAGTTCCAAATGTATAACATCATATGCAAAGTTGATCCTGATGAGGGTGGTGTCACCTGATTCATTTTTTAGTCCTTAGAAATTCATGGAAGCAAAACAGGATACAAATATGTACATAGGCTCCAAGCATACTTGCTAATTGAGCACTGACCACATTCTGTACCTTAATTATGCCAAATAATAAATATATTTTCCTTTTTTTGTCAACTGAAGTGTAGTATCTTTATTCCATATCAGTGACTTTATTTCTCTTCTAAATATTGGAAATAAATTTAGAGGTCAATTGAGTTTTAGAAGAAAATATGTATCTGATTGAATTCTTCTGATGGAATGCATTTCTGGGAAGAGTATATTTTTTTCAATAAAACTGGGATTTTGTCACTTGTGTTACCCCTTCCTCACCCTGCAAGCTCCAAAATGCCCTTCCTTTTGTGCTCTTTACAAATTATTACTTTGAATTAACAACACTGGTTAAAAACATAAAAGCATGGGATTGATATTGGGTTGTTTATTTTTTAAAACTTTTCAAAAAGGTTAAGATTATAGTAATTTAGGACAAACTATGTGGGGAAAAAGATATAGATCCTGGTGTTGATATGCCCCGATTTGAGAGACCCCTCCCCGAAAACAAACCACCAGAGTCCAGAGTCAAAGCCAAGCGGCAAGGGTCGTTTATTGCAGGTTCGAACCCAGTCCTCCGTGCACTCATTGCTGGTGGCGCTAAGAGGCCCCGAGTAAGGATCTTACAGCTTCTTTTATAGCCCTGCACAAACAAGTTAGGGACCTTTTTTAGAGGTTACAGAGCTGTTGTTGGTTAACATTTAAATTTGAACGCTCAGCAGAACTCGATTGGTTCCCGCCTTTATTTTAAACCATTCAGTAGAACTTGATTGGTTCCCGCCTTTATATCAGACTACAACCGGGCACGCCCTGGCTGGTTTCGGGAACGGTGGGGGGCGGGGGGGATCTTTTCTTTGCAGTTGTGAGTACACCTGGTAATTTTTCTCTTAGTCTCTCATTCCCCTCTCTCTTTGGTGCCTTAAGAGCCAATCTTGGATCTTATGTGTCTGACTCAAATGTTTCAGTAATGACGGGTTGGTATTGGGTCCTAAGGACCATCAGTTGGATCGTGTTAACTCGGTCTCTGATAAAGGCAACTAGTTTATTAATAATATAAGGCCCGAGGGTGAGGAGGAGAAGGAGGAGTATAAGGGGTACAGCTAGAGCAGAAAGCAGGGTGGCTAGCCATGGGGACTGATTGAACCAAGACTCAAACCAGCCTTGTTGTTGTTCTCGTTCACGCTTCCGTTTGGCCAGGCCTTCTCTAACTTTAGCCATGGACTCTCGGACTACTCTGGTGTGGTCAGCATAAAAACAACATTCTTCTCTTAAGGCTGCACATATACCTCCCTGTTGGAGGAAGACTAGATCTAGCCTCCTTCGGTTCTGTAGGACCACTTCAGAAAGGAGGTCAGAGATTTTTCGAGGTGCGAGATTGAGTCCTCAAGTCTGGCTATATCCTCATCAATGGCTGCCCTTAGGCTATAGAACCCCCGGTGCTGGATGGCTAGTGATGAGATCCCTGTTCCTGCCCCTATAGCACGGAGGCCAAAAAAGGTGGCCAAGGTTATGGCTGTAAAGCGTTCCCGTTTTGTTCTTATTGACTCTCTTGCTTCTGTCCCTTCTGTCCACAGATCATATATAACATTTTCTTGGTGGTAAATTACCCTTGGAAATATTAATATCATGATACAATATTAAAACATTAAAACATGACAAATTAAAAACATCCCTGTTAACACATGGGGTGAGCCCTGTCTTAGAACAAATCCACCAGCTGTCAGGAGCTGGAATCATCCATTTAGATTCACCTATAGGGTGACTAGTCTGGGCACAGAGCTGGATATGGCTAGAGGGGACCTTTCCTATACAAGTCCCATTGCCAGTGACTTGCATTGTGAGGCGGGGGCCCTTTCGATTCCACTTGCAAGCTGCTGGCGAATCTTCATCTGACTTTGAAAAAGGGGCAGCTAGACCTACGGCTTCGTAGAAGGGGGGTTTTATATCATAACATAGCCAGCAGGCCCTTGTTGCCTCAGGGTCCAATCGGTTTAAGGCCTCATACGCTGCTGTTAGCAATTTCCATAGGAAGTCTATACCTTCTGGGATAGACTTGTCTCTCTTTTTTTTTTTTTTCTAATACCTGATTTGGCCCTACCGGTTGTACACGAGGGGAGACTTTTAATTTTATTTGAATGGCAGTCCCAAAGAGGGGATATTGATATAAGTAGAGTCCCCAAGTGAGTCCTAAGACCCACCGCCTGTCCTTTTTCCCTTCCTCTGTAAATCTCACACGAATAAGGTTACAGTTTTCATCATACCTGGTGCGCGTACATGGTTGGACATAGGACATTTCAATAAATTGGGGTTTTACGTCCCACTTCCATTCCCCATCATTGGAGGTGACACAACTCCAGGCTGCGCAATAGAGGTTTTCAAACTCTCCACATGTGTGCTTCATTGCCCCTGTCCTAAATCCCGGACATGCATAAAATCCATTTCTACTTATTGATACCCTCCTTTGCAGTTGCCTCCATTTACCTCCTCCCATTTCTTTTAATGGACTAATTTTTTCTAAATTAAAATATAAATCTGGCCACCAGGTATTTAATGGGGCAGTTCCTAGGGTTTTGTTGTAGACTTCATGAGTCTCTAAATTAGTAATTTCCCATGTCAAATTATAGGGGTCCTGGGAGTTTGAATTTACAGACAGAATTTGCAGAACAATCAAGAGAAGGGCAAGTACCATAGTTACAGCTCAGTCTGTTGGCAGCGTAGGGTCAATTTTAAAGGATTGTCCTTAGTCTGATCAACAGTCCAGGTTGTCTTTGAAGGTCTGATGAGATCTGAGAACGGGTCCACTGGTTTGGCGTGGGCGAAATGGATCCAGGTGGCGATTCCGTCTACTTTGATGGCAGTAGGTGTTGTCAGGATGACCTGGAAGGGTCCTTTCCACCTGGGTTCCAGAGTTCCCTGCCGATGACATTTGACGAGGACCCAATCACCTGGTCAGAATTGATGTGGGATAGGCGGGGGTCCAGTCTCATAGAGTTCCTTTAATTTGGGCCATACATCTTCATGGACCCTCTGCAAGGCTTGTAGGGAGAACAAGAATTCAAGACTATTATCGTTCTCAGCTTTGATAAGGTTATCTTTTAGGTTAGGGATGATGGGGGGTGGTCTATCATGTATTATTTCATAGGGTGTGAGTCCCAGTTTGTATGGGGAATTATGCACCCTGAACAGAGCGTAGGGGAGAAGGACTACCCAGTTAGTGCCAGTGTCCATGGTCAATTTGGTTAGGGTCTCTTTTAATGTTCTGTTCATTCTCTCTACCTGTCCTGAGCTTTGGGGTCGGTATGCACAATGTAATTTCCAATCAGCCCCAAGTATGGAAGCCAGTCCCTGACTTACCTTAGAGACAAATGCAGGTCCATTGTCTGACCCTATCATTACTGGAAAACCATACCTGGGCAGGATTTCTTCTAGAATTTTTTGGCTACAATCTGCGCCCTTTCATTCTTGGGTGGAAAGGCTTCAGTCCATCCTGAAAAGGTATCTACAAAAACTAGCAAATACTTATATCCATATTTTCCTGGTTTTACCTCAGTGAAATCTACTTCCCAATAGGTCCCCGGTCTGCTCCCTCTTTGTCTTACCCCTTTTGTCTGAGGATTGCTACTCGCATTGTTGAGTTGGCACACTGTACATTTAGTAACTACTTGATCGACCTTATCAGAGACATTTCTGATTTTTAGTCCAGTCTGTCTCAGTAAGTCCAACATTCGCCGGGAACCTAAGTGGGTGCTGCGATGGATCCGCTCTAGAACTTGCCATCCTAGTTTATCTGGGAGTATAATGCTGCTTTTGGAGTCTCTCCACCAGCCATCTTTGATTCGGGTCATAGGAAGTTTACTCATCCATTGAATGTCGCTTTCTGAATACTCAGGGCTGGGGGGCAATTCCCGGGGTCCGGGGTCTGGCAGCTGTAGGGTCAGTAATTGCACTGGGGGCCGAGCTATGTTTTTTGCAGTCTGATCAGCCAAATTGTTGCCCCGGGAAACTGGGTCGGTTGTCTTCTGGTGTCCTGGGCAATGCACAATCGCTATCTTTTTGGGTTCCCATAAGGCTGCTAGCAGGGCTAGAATCTCTTCTTTATTTTTGATGTCTTTCCCTTCAGCTGTGAGGAGCCCCCGTTTTCTGTATATCGTCCCATGTACATGAGCGGTGGCAAAGGCATATCGGCTATCAGTGTACACGGTTAGCTTGCGGTCTCTTCCTAATTTTAGGGTCTGGGTTAAGGCTATTAGTTCAGCCTTCTGGGCCGAGGTTCCGGGGGGTAGGGCTTCTGCCCAAACCACCTTGGTTTCTGAAGTTACGGCCGCCCCCGCATACCTTTGTCTTTGGTGAACAAAGCTGCTTCCATCGGTGAATCAGATGGCGTTTGCATCCGATAATGGTTGGTCCCTTTGCCCTGTCGGGGCGGCTCGCGCAGAGGCCAAGTCGCGCGCCGGCCTGTGCCCCGGGGATGCGTGCCCCAGCGGCGGCCCGCGGGACGCCCCGGCTTTGCCCGCTGCTGCGCGAGCGGCGGCCCCGCCCCCGCTGACGATCCCCCCGGTTGGAAATGAATTTGGGCCCCCATTTTGGTAAGCAAATCCCTCCCCAACAGGGGGCAGGGGCTGTCAGGAATGACCAGGAAGGAGTGGGTTACCTTCCCAGTTCCTAAATCCACAGTCCTCTGAGTTGTCCAGGGGTACTTCTTTATTCCGGTGGCCCCTTGTACCCAGGATGATTTTTCAGATACTTTTCCATGGGGCTTGACCAGAACTGAGTGCTGTGCCCCGGTATCAACTAGGAACTGGACCGGGGTCCCCTCCACTTGCAATGTTACCCTAGGTTCGGGGAGGGGGTCCGAACCCCGTCCTCCCTATTCTGTATCTTGGGTAAACAGTATGGGGGCTATTTTAGGCTGCCATTGCCCCTGGCTGGGGCGGGGTTGTTTCTTCTTGGGGCATTCTCGTATCCAATGGCCTTTTTCTTTACAATAGGCGCATTGATCTTTATCTAAGTGCCACCTGGGAGGGCGTATTGTTTGAATGCCTTCTGGGGGTGGCTGTTCTTTCTGGACTATAGCGGCCAGGACTTTAGTCATTTTCTCTGTGGCTCTGATCTGTCTCTCTTCTGGGGCTTCCCTGTTGTTGTAGACCCGTTGTGCTATACGGAGTAGATCCTGGATCTGTTTACCTTATAAATCCTCTAGCCTTTGGAGTTTTTTTTTTTTTTTTTTAATGTCAGGAGCTGCTTGATTTACAAAGGACATAACGACTGCAGCCTGGTTTTCAGGGACTTCTGGATCCATGGGAGTAAACTGCCTAAAGGCTACCATTAATCTCTCTAAGTAAGCAGCTGGACTCTCTGCCTTTCCCTGTACAACCGAATATACCTTAGCCAAATTGGTGGGCTTGCGAGCTGCAGCCCGGAGACCCGCCATCAGAGTCTGGCAATAAATGAGTAGCCTTCCCCTACCTTCTGCTGTGTTGTAGTCCCATTCGTCCTGTGGAGGTCTGGTTAGGGGGAAAGCCGCATTAATGAGGTCAGGGTTAGATGTCAGCCGACTGTCATCTCTGGGAACCAGCTTTCTTGCTTCTAATTGGATCCTCTCTCACTCCTGCTGGGTGCGCCCGCGGGTTCGGCTGGCTGGCCCCTCGCGGTTGGTTTCGTTTTCAATGGGGCCTGGCGCGGCTGCTGCTTCCTGTCCTCCCGGTTCTGGTGCAGCTGCCACTTCCTGTCCTCCTGGTTCCCCTAGGCGGGCAACTAGTGGGGCGACTGGTGGGGCAGCTGCTGCGGGCAGGGCCTGGGGTGCGAGGGGAGGGGGATGATAGGATGGAGGGTCTAGGGATAGTAGGTCCTGACTATCGGGCAATATGGGATACAAGGGCGCGGCTGGCGTCCTTGATTTTGGGGGACCTGCAGGCTGCATGGCAAGGACCTTACACATTCCCGAGGATAGGAAGGGGGCCAACCAAGGGGGTGGATTTTCCACAAAACTCCGCCATACAAGAAAGTAGGGAATCTGATCCGGATGCCCCTTGCGACCCGGTAGAAAAAATCTTTGATTTCACCTTAGCAATTATAGGGAGGCAGAAAGTTCCTTCGGTTGGCCATCCAACGCCGAAGGTTGGCCATTCAGAGCAGCAGAGGGTTATTAATTTTCCCCGCCGGATGTCTAAACTCAAATTCTGTCCTCTGGTTATAACATCCCTGAGGTTAGCAACGAGGAGAGAAAGAGGAGTGCTTTGAGATTGGCCCATCTGTATCCTGGAGGTGGAGGAAAGGATTAAAAGGAGAAACAGTAAAGTTATGAGGATTTCTGGCTGGGCCAGACCAGGTCACCTGTGAAAGAGAAGGAGTTTAACACTTAAAGGTTATAGAATAGAGAACACAACACTTAACACAACACTTAATCGCTAGCGCGTTTCGGGTGTCTGCCACCCGAACAGAAAAATTCCAATGGGCCCAAAAAGGTGCCCCAGATGGGTGCCAGTGGACGTCTCCTACTGGACCCAACCGACTGCCCTATAGCGCTTCCGCCAGGGCTGTGTCAGTCACCGATACAGATCCCGCGCGGGAGAGCCAGAAACGAACAGAAAAACAGAAACGGACAGAGCCAGAAACAAACAGACAAACAGAAACGGACAGAGCCGGCTCACTCACTGATCGGCCTCAGGGACGACCCATTGACTTGGGGTCTGGTGGGTTTGGGGGGCATCCCGGACGAGCCCCCAAATGATATGCCCCGATTCGAGAGACCCCCCAAAAACAAACCACCAGAGTCCAGAGTCAAAGCCAAGTGGCAAGGGTCATTTATTGCAGGTTCGAACCCGGTCCTCCGCGCACTCGGCCCCGAGTAAGGATCTTACAACTTCTTTCATAGCCCCACACAAACAAGTTAGGGACCTTTTTTAGAGGTTACAGAGCTGTTGTTGGTTAACATTTAAATTTGAACGCTCAGCAGAACTCGATTGGTTCCCGCCTTTATTTTAAACCATTCAGCAGAACTTGATTGGTTCCCGCCTTTATGTCAGACTACAACCGGGCACGCCCTGGCTGGTTTCAGGAACAGCGGCGGGGGGGTTTCAGGAATGGCTAGCGAAACGCGCTAGCGATTAAGTGTTGTGTTAAGTGTTGTGTTCTCTATTCTATAACCTTTAAGTGTTAAACTCCTTCTCTTTCACAGGTGACCTGGCCTGGCCCAGCCAGAAATCCTCATAACTTTACTGTTTCTCCTTTTAATCCTTTCCTCCACCTCCAGGATACGGGGGGGGGGGGGGGTCTTTTCTTTGCAGTTGTGAGTACACCTGGTAATTTTTCTCTTAGTCTCTCAGTGTCACAAAGGACAGCATATTCTTTTGTTGGGAAGCATGTTTGCCTTTCACAGGATATATTATATCATCTTTTCTCTATCAATTAAAAAATTTTTGAATTAAATTAAAAAATTATGAACATGGTATATCTTTTTATTTGTATCATCTTCAATTTCTTTCTTCAATATCTTGTGGTTTTCAGAGTACAAGATGTTTTACCTCTTTGGTTAAATTTAAGAAATTGAAAAAAATTATTTTTTAATTGAAATAAAAAATTTTTTAATTGAAATTCACATAAAATTAACCATTTTAAGGTGAACGATTTAGTGGCATTTAGTAGATTCCACAATGTTGTGCAACTGTTTTGGAAACTGGTCTGGATCACCTGGCAGAAGAACCAAGAGGCACTCAGAGATCTTGGAAGGAAGGAGGTTTATTTTACACCGGTGGGCCCAGAGGAGATCATTCTCCAGAGATCTGAGCCCAGAGCATCTACAGAGGGGACAATTTATAGGTTGTTACTTCCGCATTCCTCATTAGTAGTAATTTGGCACCTGAGGCAAGCAGGCTGGGGACAAGAACCCAGAAAGGAAGTCTTCAGGCAGGGACTAAAATTCCCTTATCAGTCCTGTCGGCCATTATGTAACAGATTTTTCCTTAACACAACCATCACTATCATCTAGTTCCAGAACATCTTTGTCACCCTAAAAGGAAACTATGTATCCATTAAGCTGTTGGTTCCCAACAGTCTCAGCAGCTACCTGAGTTTAATCTGAAACTGGACCCATGCCCAGGGAGAGACCAAAGAAAGGCACACCACTCCAGATTGATAGGTGGCAGTTTTAATAGGCAAAGGGGACTTATAGGAGAGGCTTGTATCGGGTAGCAGCAAGACAAATGGATCCCCTTCCTGGGGTTTTGGAATGGTGGGTGTCTGGAGTTGATGGCCAAAAAAGAATTCTTGAGATGTCTTTGGTGCAAAAAGGGTGATTTTATTAAAGCATGTGACAGGACCCCTGGGCAGGAATTGCTGCGGTGAGATTGTGAAAAGTGACTAGTAATATACTATGGAGTTGGGGGGGAAGTAAAGGCAAAAAGGAGGCCTCCAGAAGGACTTTCATTTGCTAAAGAGGACTCATAAGATCCTGGAGGCCTTGCTGTTGTCAAGCTAAGGTTTTTCCTCTAGTAAGGAAAGTAGTAGGGAGGGAGGATAGTAGGGAGTCCCTGGAGAAATGTCTTACTCTGTATTTGCCTCAAGTATTTGTCAATGGGCTGCAGGTTATAAGGAAATTTAATTTTATTTACATTTCCTTCTTTCATTTGTTTCCCACATTGCTATGGAGGGGAGGATGATGTCAGTGCTCCAAGAAACTGAGCCTATAGGTTTCTGGAGATTAGGCTATTGGTAAGATTATCTTTTTCTTGTAATTTACTAAGATGTATATAAACTTATGGAGACTCATGACCTGCATGACTGTGATCTCCATCAGTTAACCATCTGTTTTCCCCTTTCCTTTGTTCTTGGGCAGTCTGGAGTGCCTAGGAAATATCACACATATCCCACCTTGGTGTGGGGGTTGCAGGGTGGTCAGCTTGCCTTATGCTCTCTCACCACCCTCTCCTGCCTGCCCACTGAATCTTACAATTTATATAGAAGCCTTAACTGGGTTCAATCATGTATAGGGTGCAGGTGTTCTCAACACAACATCACTATCTCAAAGCTGTGTCCTGGGAGCAGCCTCTAGGAGTGGGGAAAGCAAACATAACCCTCGTCCCAAGGACCAGGGAAAAGGTGAGGAGGTCTGAGGTCCACCTCATTGGTAAATCTGTGGTCACGTCTTTTCAATGACCTCCCCCAACATAAGCTGCCATTCCCCATTCCCTCCTTCCAGCACCTCCTGGTAACCACCAAGTTGCCTTTATAGATTTGACTATTTGGGGTATTTCATACAAATAGAATCATACAAGTCTATGTGACCTTTTGTGTCTGGCTTTTTTTGCTTAGCATAATGTTTTGAGGTTCATTTACATTGTAACATGTATCAGTACTCCATTTCTTTTTGTGGATGAAAAATACTCCATTGTGTGTGTATGCCATATTTGTTTATTCATTCACCCACTGATGGTCATTTGTTGTTTCCACCTTTTGGTTAATGTGACTAGTTTTTCTATGAACATTTGTGAAGAAGATTTGTCAGAGTACCTGTTTTCAAGTATTTCAGGTATATGCCTAGGAGGGGAATTGCTAGATCATAAGGTAATTTTGTGTTTAACTTTTTGAGGAACCATCAAATCATTTTCCATAGTGGCTGCACATTTCACTTTCCTACCAGCAAAGTAGAAGAGTCCCAATCTCTCCACATCTCTCCAGGGAGAGACCAAAGAAAGGGCACGCCACTCCAGGTTGATAGGTGGAGTGTTCTTTTCCACTTGTTCTTCCATTTGTTCTTTTCCATTTTAAAAATCATAGCTATTCTAGTGAGTGTGAAGTGCTATATCATTGTGGTTTTGATTTGCATTTCCCTAGTAACTAATGATGTCAAATATTGCACTTTTCAATTGAATATATTATGAATCAACCAAATATTTTAAATATGCTTTGCTTTTAATCCTTTTTTTAGGACATACAATGTAAAATGATATTTGGTAATTACTTCTGTTTGAGTTTTAATTTTTTAATTGGGGAACTTGCAAAGTTAAATATTTTTATATAGTGTCTACAACATGCATATTTAATACTATATACAATATATGTATTTTCATAAGAATCTGTTTAATTTAGACCACTTTGTGTCAGGGAAGAGAGGTAAAATAACTTCAGAATTATCTTAGAGTTTTATCAATATATACAATCCACTTGTAGTTGTATTTTCAAAAGTTCCTCTGCCTTAATCCAAGGAAGATAGGAATTGTAGAAATTCAGATACTATATGGAAGAAATGCTCCAGAATAGATTTTTCTAAAGTGAGTTCAGCATATTTTTAAAGTATGCTAAAGGCAAATAGGCAAATAGGCAAATTTAAGTAAGGATGGGAAACATGGTATTTCAGGTGGTCAAAGATATATATATGTATAATATGCATAATATATATGTATAATATGTGTATAACATATATATTTCTAAAATACTTTTAAACTTCTAATACATGTGTATATTCTTTAATAATTTCCCTTAAATTGCTGAAAGAAAATTGAATTATTAGCTACCAGAAAAGAATGAGATACTCTTAAATACTAGAAAATACTTTAAAAAAAGCAACTAAATACTGATGAAGATGCAGTTAAATGGTCACAACTCAAACAGTGCTGATGGAAGGGAAAATTGGTGTATTATTTTTGAGAACAATTGAGCAGTATGAGACTTAATGAGTTTATGCTCATTGAGCCAGTAGTTACATATCTGGAAATACACCTTGATTCACTTAGAGGCAAAGGCTTATGTACACAGGTATTTACTGCACTGTTAAAATGACAAAGCTGCAAAATTACCTAATTATTAGGAATTATTGAGTGAATAGTAGTGCCTCTTTAAGATAAAATCTTAATCAGTCACTAAAAATTATGTGTACAAATAATTATTGATAAAAGAAGAAAATGTATGACAGCAAGTCATTATGAGTGTTTTCATGTCACCATCACTAGATAAACATTGTTTCTGATAAGTCTCTCAAGCAGTCTTTGATATTGGTGCTATTCTTGCATGTATTTTGTTGGTGAGGAAACAGGCACATTGGTGTTCAGTAATTTACAACTAACAAGAGATGGGGTTGGATTTAAATCCAGATATTGTCATTGAAGTGTTGGACTCAAACTCTGTACCATTTTTCTTTTCTCTAGTTTAGGGAGCTCAAGGGTCTTGTCCAAAGTAACAATAATTAGTAAAAGCTGGCACTACACCTGAACAACAGCAAATTCAGGGACCAGGCTTGTAACTGCTTTGTTTATGGTGTCCAAAATCTCCAATGAAGGGGGTCAGGTGGGGAACATAGTATCTTCAAAAATTTGAAGAACTGAAACATGGAGGATGATGAAGTGGACAGGCATGAATATCTCCAAAGAACAGAATTATCACATGCAGATTGAAATTTCAACAAACTGCGTGTAATTCAGATATTTAAACAGTTAAAGCCATCTGGCTATTAGTCAGGAAGTCTTAAAAGAAAGTAACATTTTGACCAGAAGCTAACAGACCCTCTTTTAGGAATATTGTACTAAGAATTTCTGCACGGAGACAGAGGCTTTTCTAAATTTTAGGAACCTACCAAAATTCTATGGTTCTTCAGAATGCTAACCTAAACATAAACATTATAAACTAATATTTGTAAAGCATTTGATGTTATAAGTATTTACCTTTAAAGACAAACTGTATCAATGTTATAGGCATATTTACTAGCATATGTGTATGTATATATATATATATATATACCATATATAATAAATAAGTTAAATAATATTAATTATAAATAGATATAAAAATAAAAATAAAAATAAAATATAAATCTTAAAAAATTTTTTCATGTTCATTTGTTTATTTTGAAGGAGAGAGAGAGAGTGAAAGAGAGCAAGTGGGAGAGGGGCAGAGAGAGAGGGAGAGGGAATCCCAAGCAGGATCCATGCTCTCAGCACAGAGCCTGATGCAGGGCTCAATCTCATGAACCGTGTGATCATAACCTGAACAGAAATAGAGCCGGACGTTTAACCAACTGAATCACTCAGGACCCTGAATCTTTTAATAATAGTTGGTGTTCTTTCTGGGGACAAACAAACTGTAATCTGAGTCTGGTCCATTTCTGTGTGTGTGTGTGTGTGTGTGTGTGTGTGTGTGTGTGTGTGTGTGTTTTGTTTTGTTTTTGAGAGAGAGAGAGAGCAAAAGTGCATGAGTGTGTGAGCAGGGAGAAGGGGAGAGGGGCAGAGGAGAGAGAGTGACTCTTAAGCAGGCTCCATGCTCAGCATAGAGCCTGATGCAGGGCTTGATCCCACAACCCTGGGATGATGACTTGAGCAAAATCAAGAGTCAGCCACTCAACCAACCAAGCCACCCAGGTGCCCCAGGGGTTTGGTATTTTTAAATCACTGTTAAAACAAAGCAAAACAGTATAAAAAAAAAAAAAACACAAACACACAAAGGAAACTATGTAACAGAGACTGTAAGTTCTCTGAAATACCCAAAATATTTACCATCTGTTCTTTACCTAAAATGTTTGCTGACCCCTGCCTTCCATTAAGCAATGCATTATCACATAACAACTTAGAATATTTTTTTCTCTAGAATGTTAAACAGTATTTTGCCATCAGAATTTACTTTTTCACTTAACATCTGGCAGAATTGTAAAATAACAGTTTGGACACTAGAGGGAGACATGAAATTTTTTTTAATTAAAAAAAATTTTCATACACTGACAAAGAATGTTCAACTGAAGACCTGTTCAAAACTTGAGATAAATGCAGATTGATGTGTTATTACATTTCCTAGGACATGATTATACTTCTAATAACATAATAGTTTATACACTGTCTACTTTAGGCTCAGCTTTTTGAGAAACCTGGCTAAGAGAGGAAATGAAGAAAAAAAATCAGCTTTTTTGCTCTGGAATCAGTCTGGTTGCTTAGATTTTGGTGTTAGAGCACTTAAAAAACCTATACTAATTTTCCATATACCTAGGAAGAGTGCAACATGCTTCAAAATATTGAATAGTTTTACCATAATCATGAGGTCAATTAATAAAGAAATCAAGGTAACATCAGTTAAATGGTGTTGACTATACAGTCACTAACTCCTGATTTCTTCTAGGAGTTGCTTTGCTTGTGTTTCCCACACATTTCCAGAAGAAACAGCAGTGATTATAAAACATGATCCTGCTCCCTGGCCAAAGGCATCTTATGAAAGGTGAACCAATCAGGTGAATCAGGAATGTGGATTTGAGATTAGAGACTAGGGCTCAGCTGGCACCTAGTCTGTGTGGCTCAGATGCAAACCCACTCTGTCTGCCTTCAAGTCAGAGCTTCCTTAATATAGTGCAGCCTACCCTTTTTTTATAAACAGTTGAACAGCTGACATTATGTTTTGTTTCTAGGATGGAAGTCATACATTTTGCTGCCTTTTTACTAACCTTTCATTTAAAAATATTTCCTTGAGGGGTGCATGGGTGGCTTAGTCAGTTAAGTGCCCAACTCTTGACTTCAGCTCAGGTCATGATCTCACAGCTCCTGGGATCAAGCCCGGCATCTGACTCTGCACTGACAGCATGGAGCCTGCTTGGGATTCTCTCTTTCCTCTCTCTGTGCTGCTCCCCTGATTGCATGCATGTGCTCTCTCTCAAAATAAATAAACTTATAAAAAAACTTTAAAAAGAAAAAAATATTTCCTTGAAAACTGTGTCCATGTTTGTTACTAATTTTAAAGACATTTTATAGAAATCTTCTTCTATAAAGACTTCTTTATATAGATATCCTTCTATATTCTTTATAGAAGGATAGCATACAAACAGAAAAGTATCCTAGTTATAAGTACACAGCTTGATTAAATTTTACAAAGTAAACACACAACTGTAACCATCACTCTGATTAACAATGAACATTACTGTCTTGTTGAACTCTCCTTCCTGTTATGTCCCCTTCCTGACATGACTCTCTTCTGCTGCCCCCACCATCAAGGAGGGCCACTATTGTAATTTTTAACCATAGATATCAATGTTATCTTTTTAAAAATAGTTTTTATTGAGATATAATTGCCAGCCATACAGTACTATATAAGTTTAAGATATTCAGCATAATGATTTCACTTAAATAAATTATGAAATGATTACAAGTTCAATTAACACATATCGTCTCATATAGAAACAAAAAATGCATTCTTCCTTGTGATGAGAACTCTTTGGATTTATTCTCTTAACAAGTTTCTTTTTTTAGATGTTTTTAAAATTTATTTTCTTTATTTATTTTGAGGGAAGGTGAGGGGCAGAGAGAGAGAGAGGGAGAGAGAGAATCCCAAGCAAGCTCCACGCTCAGCACGGAGCCTGATGGGGCTCAATTGTGAGATCATGACCTGAGCCAAAATAGAGTCAGAGGTTCAACTGACTGAGCCACCCAGGTGCCCCTCTCTTAAAAGTTTTCATATATATTTTCATATATAGTTAGCAGTGCTAACTGTAGTCATCATGTTGCACATTACATCCCCAGGACTTCTTTATAACAGGGTGCTTGTAGCTTTTGACCACCTCATCTAATTCTCCTCCTCCTTTTTCTTAGTAACCACAAATCTGATCTCTTTTTCTGAGTGTGTTTAGATTCCAGATATAAGTGAGATCGTACGGTATTCGTCTTTCTCTATCTGACTTATTTCACGTAGCATAATGTCTTCAAAGTCCACCCATAATGTAAAAAATGGCACAATTTTTTATGCCTGGATACTATTCCATGAATATATTCATCACATCTTCTTAATCCATTCATCTGTTGATGGATAATTAGGTTGTTTCCATGTCTTGGTTGTTGTCAATAATGCTGCTAAGAATGTGGGGGTACACATAGGATTTCAACATAATGTTTTTATTTCCTTTGGGTATATACCTAGAAGTAGAATTGCTGGATCATATGATAGTTCTATTTTTAATTTTTTGAGGAATCTCCACATTGTTTTCCACAGTAGCTGCATCAGTTTATACCCCCACCAACAAAGGTTCCCTTTTCTCCACATACTCACCAACATTTGTTCTCTTATCTTTTTGATAATAGCCATTCTAACAGGTGTAAGGTGACATCTCATTGTGGTTTTAATTTTCATTCCCCTGAGGATTAATGATATTGAGCATCATCATTTCATGTACCTGTTGGTCATCTGTGTCTCTTCTTTGGAAAAATGTCTATTGAGGTTCTTTGCCCATTTTAATTGGATAATTTTTTTCCCATTGAATTGTAGAAGTTCTTTACATATTTTGGATATTAAATCCTTATTATACATATGATTTGTCTATATTTTTTCTATTCTGTAGGGTTTTTTTTCATTTTGTATATTGTTTCTTTTTGTGTGTAGAAGATTTTAGTTTGATATAGTACCACTTATTTATTTTTTATTTTGTTCATGCTTTAGGTGTCATATCTCAGAAATCATTACCAAAACTCATGTCAAGAAACTTTTTTCCTTTGCTTTCTTCTGGGAGTTTTGTATCTCTGATCTTACATTTAGGTCTTACATTTGAGTCTTTAACCCATTTGAAGTTAATTTTCATGAACAGTGAAAGATAGGGGTCTAATTTCATTCCTTTACAAGTAAGTATCCAATTATCTTGGCACCATTTATTGAAAAGACTGTCTTTTCTTTATTGAGTATTCTGGTCTCTGTTGCCAAATATTAGTAGACTGTATATGCATGGGTTTATTTCTGGGCTCTCCATTCTATTCCATTGATCTATGCATCTGTTTTTATGACAGCACCATACCATTTTGATTACTAAAATCAAGGAGTGTGATGCTTCCCACTTTGTTCTTTCTCAGGATTGCTTTGACTATTCAGGATCATTTGTAGTTCCACATAAATTTTAAGATTTTTCATTCCATTTCTATAAAAATGCTATTGGAATATAGATGGGGTTGAATAGTATGGACATTGGAAGATTATTAATTCTTCCAGTCTAAGAATATGAGTCTTTCCATTTATTTATGTTTTCTTTGATTTCTTTCATCAATGTCTTGTAGTTTTCAGTATAGAGATCTTTTATCTCCTTTAGTTAAATTCATTCCTAAGACTATTGGTTTTGATGGTATTACAAATGGGATCATTTAAACATTTTTTTCAAATATTTCATTGTTAGTGTATAGTGTATACTACTGATTTTTTAGGTTAATTTTGTATCTTGCAACTTTACTGAATTAATTGATTAGTTCTAACCATTTTATGGTGGAATCTTTAGGATTTTCTATATATAAAATCATGTAATCTGCAAATAGAGTCTACTTCATTTCTAATTTTAATGCCTTTTATTTCCTCCCTTGCCTTACTGTTTACGTGAGGATTTCCAGTCTTATGTTGAATAGCAGTGGTGAGAGTGGGCACCCTTATTTTGTTCCTGATCTTAGAGGAAGAGTTTTCAATTTTTCAAAATTGATTATGTTAGCTGTGGGCTCACCATATATGACCTTTATTATGTTGAGGGGTATTTCTTTTATACCTAATTTGTTAAGAGTTTTTGTCATGAATGGATGTTAAATTTTGTCAAATGCTTTTTTTTTTGCACCTACTGAGATGATATGATGTTTTTTCTTTCATTTTATTAACATAGTGTATCACATTGATTGATTTGCATATATTAAACTGTCTTTGCATTCCAGGGATAAATCCCATTTGATCAGAGTGAATGATTCTCTAAGTGTGCTGTTGAATTTTGTTTGCTAGTATTTTATTGATAATTTTTGCATCTATTTTTATTAGGGGTTTGTTTTGGTCTGTTGTTTTCTTTTCTGGTAGTGTCCTTTTCTAGCTCTGGTATCAGGATAGTGCTGGCCTTGTAAAATGAGTTTGGAAGTGATCCTTCCTCTTCCATTTTTTTTTTTTTTGTGGAAAAATGTGAGAAAGATTGGGATTACTCCTTTTAATATTTGGTAGAATTCACCAATGCATTCTAGACCTTTCTTTGTTGGGAAGTTTTTGATTACCAATTCAAAACATTTTTAAAAATATTTATTTATTTTTGAGAGAGAGAGAGAGAGAGAGAGAGAGAGAGAGAGAGAGAGAGTGTGTGTGTGTGTGTGTGTGTGTGTGTGTGTGTGTGGAGGAGGGACAGAGAGAGATGGAGACAGAATCTAAAGCAGGCTCCAGGCTCTGAGCTGTCAGCACAGAGCCCAATGGGAGGCTCCAACTCAGGAGCTGGGAATCATGACATGAGCCAAAGTCAGATGCTTAACTGACTGAACCACCCAGGTGCCTCTGATTACTAATTTTTAAATACAAGATTTTCCTTTTATGAATGCTGTTTACCACTGATTTTTGGCAGTATCCTTTATAAAGTTAGCAATCTCCCTTTATTCCTAAAAAATATTTTTATTTTATTTTATTTATTTATTTATGTATGTATGTATGTATGTATGTATGTATTTATTTATTTATTTTAACTTGTTTTGTTTTTTATTTTTTAAAATGTATATCCAAATTAGTTAGCATATAGTACAACAATGATTTCAGGAGTAGATTCCTTAGTGCCCCTTACCCATTTAACCCATCCCTCTTCCCACATCCCCTCCTGTAACCCTCAGTTTGTTCTCCATATTTATGAGCCTCTTCTGTTTTGTCCCCCTCACTGTTTTTATATTATTTTTGTTTTCCTTCCCTTATGTTCATCTGTTTTGTCTCTTAAAGTCCTCATATGAGTGAAGTCATATGACTTTTGTCTTTTTCTGACTGACTAATTTCACTTAGCATAATACCCTCCAGTTCCATCCACGTAGTTGCAAAGGGCAAGATTTCATTCTTTTTGATTGCCGAGTAATATTCCATTGTATATATATATATACCACATCTTCTCTATCCATTCATCCATCAATGGACATTTGGGCTCTTTCCATACTTTGGCTATTGTTGCTAGTGCTGCTATAAACATTGGGGTGCATGTGTCCCTTTGAAACAGCACACCTGTATCCCTTGGATAAATGCCTACTAGTGCAATTGCTGGGTCATAGGGTAGTTCTATTTTTAGTTTTTGAGGAACCTCCATCCTGTTTTCCAGAGTAGCTGCACCAGCTTGCATTCCCCCCAAAATATTTTTATTTTAAATTTTGAATTTCATCACATTATTTTTATGCAGCTGTGGGGATGATCATAATTTTCTCCTTTATTCTGTTAATGGGATTAAATTATTTGGTGTGGAATGCTGGTGGTATGAGGGATAGTGTGGTATGGCCACTGGAGTGGCACAGAGAGCAGAGTTTTCAGCAGATGGTCCTTATGAATAACTTAGTCTATTTTCTGTGCCTGGTTCTTTGTCCCTCCCATCATTTCTGTGAGCCATCAGACAGCCCCACAACAAATTCCTCTTATACTTAAACATTTTTTCCTGTATTTTGTTAATACAATTTTTGAAAGCTGGATAACTGATTAAGATTATTCCTCCAAACTAAGGATGCAGAGCTAGATGCTCCTGAGTGATTCCCATGGAAGGTGGAAACTGCAACTTTTTTCTCTGGAAATCAAAGAAAGAGTTGCAAGGTTTTTAAAACTTGGCTGTTTCAGGCCCCACTAAATGGAAGGGGGATGCAGTCATGAAAAAGGTGTCATACTGACTCCTGGAACAATAGCCAGGGTAAATTTTAAAGGGGGTAAGGCAGGGAAGGAGAGATGCTTAAGCATTCAGGGGCAGGGAGTCCCAAGAAAGTAGGCATGCAGGTGCACTTGACTGAACATACTTCTTCATGCATAGTATGTCTCATTTGCATGTTAAGTCTCCACCTCTGGGCATGTATTTTAGCACTAAAATAAGGAGAAAAGTCCATGAAAAGTCAAATTTGGTTGCAGCCATTCTGTCTCCCATTAGTCTGAACTGGTCTGTGCTTGCTCCTTGGTCAGTACTCTGCTCTGCAAGATTGGCTTTAACAGCCAGCAGGTCATGCACCAGGTGCACAGGGGCTTATTCCCAAGGTCCCTCACTGTCTCAGCAGGCTATTTTTTTTTTTAAATCCCAAACAAGTCTCTGTTAATACATTGGTGGGATTTCCTAGCTGGGTGATTCCAGGGAGACTGTTGGGAGATGCTATATGATAGATTCTTATCTAAAGAAGTGTTATCAGAACTACTTGATTTGATCATATTGCTTAAACTTGTAATTTATGACTGCATAGGGTGTAGCTGTACTGGACAATGAAGCATAGTCATGAGTGCCCTCTGGATGTGCAATCAATGAGGTATAAGAACCTGGAGACCCTGAAATTGAACACTTTCCCTGAGCTGGTTTGTGCTGCACAGAAAGTGCTTGTCTTTTGCTCTCAAACAGAGAAGGGGACTTTTAGGATATTGCTTTTGATTGTTAAGAGAAGGGCTGGCCATTTGAAACCAAAGCCTACAGTATATTTTCTTTCTGCTAAGCATTCAAAGAACAGTTAAAAGAGTTGCAAAGCATTTTGTTTTTTAGAAATAAGAAATAGAAATAAATATATTTAATTGCTCTTGTTCCTTCTGACAACCTTTGCAAACCACTGCTGGATACTGATCTGAAGAAAAAATTCCTGAATGTGTTGGAGGAGCAGCTCCCCAGTAGAGTGTGGAAACTTCCTTGGGGGAGAGGTCACATTAAAAGCATAAAATTCATGGATCACTGATGTTGGAAGAGATCTCGAGGTCCATCTAATGCAAACTCATAATTTTACTATTGAGAAACTGTGATCCAGAGATATTAAATACTGCACCTTGAGTCACACATGAAAGCTGAGACCAGGACCCTGATTCCACGACTCCAAGTAAGATTGGTGATCACTCTTCTACATCACTGGTTCTCAAATTGTGATGCCTTGACCAGCATCATCAGCATTACTTGGAAACTGGTTAGAGATGCAAATTCTCAGGTTTTAATGCAGACCTGCTGAATAAGAAACTTTTGGAGTCACGTGCGGGAATCCATGTTAAATAACTTTTTTCCCCAAGACATTCTAATGCATGATTAATTTTGAGAACCACTGCTATTATGTTGGCTCATCATGTTTCTAACATGATTATGTATATTTCTGCACAGCAAGGCAGGGATGTAAGAAAAACCTGACTATAAGGAAGCATACAAAACGAAGAGAAAAACAGGGATCTTTTGATAATAACTAAGACAAATACACATACACACTACACACACAGACACACACACACACACACACACCTATTTTTTTTCCTCAGAAAACAAATATATATATTTTCATTTTGAGGTACCACAACTAACAAAGCTTATCTTGTGATTTATTAAAAGATACAAGTACTTTCTTGGTTTCAGCATTATTGGCTGGGTGCAGTATTGGACTATGAGCTCTTCCAAGCATGTCATGTAAATATAAATGCAGTAGAGAAGGCAGGAAGGTGTGTGTATGTGTATGAAATATTATTGTCTAGTCAAACTGTTTTTGTTATTTTTCTCTGAAAGTTTTCCAACATCAAAAACTAATACTAAAGTGCCAAGAAATTTATGTTTCATGGCAAAGCCAAAAGTCTCTGGAATGCTTAAATCATGTTACATAGAGCTGTCAATTTCTTCCCCCCATGGGGTCTGAGGGTGAGGTAGGAACGATATTGAGTTTAGTATAATAATTATTTTTCATGGGTCTGTCTGCGCAGATCTTTCTTACTTGTCATCAAACTGTGTAGAAGTGCCTGGTAATATTTTAGCTTCTGGAGTGTTTTGATTAGTTAGGGCAGAACTTTTAGTAAAAGTACTGAATGGGCTTCTAACAATCTCAAAACAAGAGAACAAAATAGTTGGATATTTTGGAAAAATTTGAGATGAATTGGTTCAAGGCATTGATGAACCCTGAGAAAATGTAAACAAGTCAGATTATCTTAGATTCTGGCTAGACTTGAAGGGGCTATAGTTTCTATATGAATGTCTTTACAATTTTGTTGATATGGGCTTCCGTTTTAGTTTAAATTGGAATCTTAATCTTAAAGGGGTTTGAGGATGTGGATCATTGGATTATGGGAAAGGTTACACATGTAGGGAGCCTCTCCTATGTTCTGAGCAACTGCATAGTCCTTACTTTTGTCTTTGTTCATTATCATGGTTATTTATATCATCATAGCTGACATTTATTGAATATCAGTGATATGTGAGGCATTGTAATCAGATTTCTTATGGGCCAACTCATGTAATCCTCACTAGAACTTTGAAGGTAAATACTATCACTGCCTGTTTTACAGATGAAGGAGTTTAAGCGAGAGATCTGCCCAGAATTGCACAGCTAGTAAGAGATAGAGTCAAGAGAGAAATCCAGGTATGTTAGTTCCAGAGGCCACCCTCTTACCCTCTATATGATGCTGCTTTTCCATTCCATTGAATGCTGACATCACTGTTAAATTATATGTGTTTTTATTCTCTGCAGATAGTAGAGGATAACTTGGTTCAGAGAAAGGAGAAAACTTACTAAGGTCACAGGGCCAGCCAGTGGCCAGACAGTTCTGTGTGTATCATTTGCACTTCTCACATTGTCTTCCACAGTGCCTCACACACATTTTTGGGTGTCTTGTGTTTTTTTGCATTGTGCTTTTTGTGCCAGCGTGTGATGCTTTGCACATTTGTTTTAGAACCAGATAGGCTTCTGATATTCTCTTTTTCAAGTTCAGAAATACACACCTTGTTCATGGGTTTCCTCTTTCTCATTCTTGCAGCATGGTAACTAGGCTACTGACACTGTTTCCTGTTGTTCATATACTTTAATCAGCATGCTAGATCATGTGATCAGGGTCTCTGTCAACTATATAATGGCAGAGGAGGAGAGTTGTCATAACCAGTGGGCCCAGTTAGTCAATAAGGGTGTACTGCTCTCTTTACCAGGTGAAGGCAAGCTGCTTCTAATTTATTCTAACTGGAACCGAATGTGCATGACAAAATATCTGCATAACAGGTGCCAGAGTTTTTTGGTTTCCTTAATAAACACATAACATTTGTAACCACAGTGATTAAATTTGTAATAACTCATAACCATTCTGGAATTGCCTTTGGGATTTGCCATTTTTGCATCTTAAATGTCTTTTATAATAACACTAAACTGTGCTATTTCTTCAGAAATGAAGTATAACTTTTGGTTTATCATTTTGTCCAGAGGTGGAACAGATGATTCCAGGGGATTTACACTTTGTGTTTCTTACCATACTAGTCCTTATGCCATAGATCAGGGCATCAGTGTGGGAGCTATGCCAGTTCTAAGTATGTTTATTCTAATTACATGCTCAGAAACCAGGGAAATAAGCATGGGGTAGGTCTGTGAGACCACAGAGCATTCTGTGAGACAAATTTAGGTCAAGACTCTATTTCCATAAGCCATAGTCTAATCATTTGATCGCTGTGGCATTTGTATCACCTGAGACTAGTATCTCTTCAGAGCTAATACCTAAAACCTAACACACTGATGATTTCAGCATCTCTCTTCCCACAGTCACCTTTTTAAATGGCTGCAGGTTTCTCTAGGAAAGAACTGGGGAATATTTCCAGTATGTTTTGGGTCCATCCCTAATGACTCCCTGACTTTCTATTCATTCAAGGAGCTAAGGATATGTGAACTTGCTTAGGTCTAGAATCTGGGTGTGGATTCATACTAGTCCCTCAGTTTTCTGTTTTTTTTTTTCTCTTGGTCATCAGACAGGATGTTTGTGGATTATATTAATCAAGGAATACCTTAAGAGGTAATGCATTTATTTCATTAATAGAGAACCAGTAGTAAATCTGTACACATTTCCAAGGGTCAGTGTACCCTCATTACTACTACATTTCTGTGGTGTATTATGCTAATTGGGTCAACTTTGTCTCTGATAGTTTAGCCATACAACTGAGTCCCTGCTACCCTGAGCTGACATTATTCCCATTGAAATTAGAATACCCTAGTCAATCACAAAATCTCTCATCATTATCTCAAGGTTGCATAAGAGCCACAGAGAGAAGTTTGGAGATCCTGAGGCCCCTTATCAATGTGTTTCCTTTCTCTATGTCATGGGATAAGATTGAGAAGTAGCTAGGAGTCTTGCACATGAGAAGTAACTCCCACATTTTCATCTACTTTAGCTTCCAGTTTCCTCTAATTACAATATGCCAGAGAAGTTTCCATATCTCAATTCACTGCTTACAGGACACTATTAGAACTAGGCTTCAACTAATCAAACAAACAGAACCACTCCCTGCTATGTGTGCTAACATGGTAAATCCAAAATAGTGCTGTCCTTGATCTAGCACTGTTAGAATGTATTCCACAATGCTTTTTATATTTATATGAGAATATATATGTTAAGCGAGATTTATATAGTATTTATTTATATATTAATACATTAATATATATTAATTATATATTAACATATAATATACATTGTATATTATAAAAATAATTAAAATATATGCATATATTATTATGTATACTATCTATTGATATAAATTAATGAGACCTTCCACTTCCAGGGGGCAGAGTGATTAGATCCTCAGAAATTAGCACTGGAATAAAACTATTGACAACCCTAGGGCAAAGGGACAGAGAATTGCTGCAAGAGCTGAAGCCATGGAAGGGCCACCTAGCAGCAGCTGTAGTTGTGAAATAACATAGCTACTTCCAGAGTACAGGAGGGACAGGGAATAAGAACCGTGTTCTGTCTCTCTGTCTTCTCACCTTTGGGTGATACCATTCACTGGCTGAAATCACCTGGAAACAAGCCAGCAAGGGAGTCCTGATGATGTCTTATGTGGGTTACTCTCAGAGTACAGAGAAGGATAGAAAAGGTTGGATAATGTTTTAGAAAGGGAGTATGTTGTGGTGCCTGGGTAGCTGAATCAGTTAAGTGTCTGACTCTTGGTTTTGGCTCAGAGGGTCTTGATCCCACTGTTCATGAGTTTGAGCTATGCATTGTGCTCCACACTGATAGTATGGAGCCTGCTTGGGATTCTCTGTATCCCTCTTTCTCTCTGCCCCTCTCCTGCTTGTGCTCTCTCTCTGTCTCTCAAAATAAATAAATAAACTTTAAAAAAGGGGGAGTATGCAAATGGAGAGTAACTAACAATTCTTAAAAAAAATCTGAAGTCAATATAAAACATCCTGAGTTTAAATTTTAGAAGCTCATATAATTCCTATTGGTAAAACATGAAAAATGTTTGGGATTTGTCAAAAACTTGTAAAGTTACTCTCAGACCAAGGAAAATCTTTATTGCTTCATGGCCATAACTGAAGGTAAGACAAGTTATCCTGCTGCTTTAAATTTTCTAATCTACCTCCTAATATATCAGGAAGATGAAGATATTAATCTGACATTTTCATCCATTTCTGTTTCTGACATACCCACTGGGATGGGGGAATAAAGAGTGGTGTGCCAAGAGAATAATATCTACCTGCACACTTTCATTATTTATTCTTCTATTTCTTTAAATCTATGCCTGCTGAAAATCATATTCCTGGAAGCTGCCAATTTTCATCCTTCATCAATTTTGATTAAGAGTTATCTGCTTGTTAATGGTAATTGAAAGTTTAAATTTATTTTAATACTGTAATGTTCATAAACCCTCTCAGCCTAAGGAACTTCTAAGCTTAATAAAAAACATTGCTTGTGTCCTCCCTTATCTTCTCTGTAACCCCAGGCAGACCTCTGCTAATGCTTCATCCATGCAAGGCCTTTACCCCACAGCCCTTTGGAGCTTAGGCCATCCCAGATGTGAAAAATGTTTTGTTATAGTAAGACATGCGCTTCATTACAGCGTTAAGGATCACTACAATTGAGTATTTCTTAAAAAAATTTTTTAAAGGTTTATTTATTTTTGAGAGAGAGAGCAAGAGAGCATGAGCAGGGGAGGGGCAGAGAGAGAGGGAGACACAGAATCTGAAGAAGGCTCCAGGCTCTGAGCTGTCACTACAGAGCCTGATATGGGGCTCGAACTCATGAACCACAAGATCATGGCCTGAGCTTAAGTCAGACGCTCAACCCACTGAGCCACCCAGGAACCCCAACAATTGAGTATTTCTTAAACTTTAGTAGAAGATGCTAACACTCAATAAACAGAGGTATATATTGAGATAGAAACTCATGGAGACTATACATGAATATTTTTCTTATATAAACTTTACATATTACTTCAGGAATTTGGGGGAAAATATAGAAACATGTAAGAGAACTAACAAAACCACCATAATTCTACGATTATTTTCATGGTAGAATTATAGTGTTTTCTTTGTATCTGTTTCTGTCTGTATCCATTTTCATGGTAGAATTATAGTGTTTTTTCTGTAGCTGTTTCTGTCTGTATCCATAGTGTTATTAAATCTATAGATCATATCTATACTGATACATATATTTGATAGGAAATTGGGATCATACAAATTGGAAAAACCTTTTTTCATGTGATATATTACTCATATATATTTTATTTATTTATTTATTTTAATATTTATTTATTTTCGGGAGTGCACAAGTAGAGGAGGGGCAGAGAGAGGGGCACATTGGATTGGAAGCAGGCTCTGCACTGATAGGTTGATAGCAGTGAGCTTGATGTGGGGCTTGAAGTCACAAATCCAGAGGTCATGACCTAAGTCAAAGTTGACATGACCTAAGTCAGTCAACTGACTGAGCCACCCAGGTGCCCCTGGATATATTTTAAATAATCTAAAATGTGATTTTTAGTGACTCTATTTTGGCATTTATTTCAGTGTTTCATTCTTTTAATTAGTTATAATTTATTAATCAATTCTATATTTTTAAAGATTGTAAGCAACATTGCAACAAGTCCCTTAATTTTAGAATACAGTTCTATGTATTTAGAATATATTCTGAAGTGTAATTAGTGAGTTAAAAAGATTCCCTGGATTATTAATTTTTTTATGTTGTATATTTTGATATAAAGGAAATATCATCAGTTGTTTTATCTGCATTTATCACAGATACTTTTGTATGCACTGGGAATACAGCATGTCAGAGGTTTGAACATCTGAAGGATTAGTCTGAGCAGAACATCTTCTTTTTCTGACAGGAATGGTTGACTTCCCAGTCCTGTCTCTCTGCTTCATTGAACGGGAGCGCCTGTTATGTTTGCCTGCATCCATTTTGAAGTTTCAAATGGTCACAGCCTATAAGGCAGAGTGACAAAAGGCCATCAATCAACATAAATGGGTGCTCATCCCATGGGTCTGGTCTTAGGTTGGTGAGATCATCAGAATGTAAATCTGTCTTTCATATTTAGATGACTAGTCCAGAAACAGCTGGTCATCATACACAATAGGGTATCTGACATAAAGCTCATTTTTTAAAACTGAAATACATGTATGCAAATTGAATTTTCAGGTTATTCTGTTTCCTCCTAGCAATGCCATTCACTAGTTAGCAGGTCAATATCATTCTTGAAAGTATTGATTTTCAGTGGCCATAGAACATTCTCCATGTGCCAGAACTCC
This sequence comes from Panthera onca, assembly GCF_046562875.1. Lineage (NCBI taxonomy): Eukaryota > Metazoa > Chordata > Mammalia > Carnivora > Felidae > Panthera > Panthera onca. The sequence continues at coordinate 87,627,134 of NC_138341.1, read as the reverse complement.
ATTATTAATTCTGTTGTTTTTTTTTAAATTATTACCTTTGAGCATCTGAATGCTGACCTGAATCAGCTTTAAAATCAATGCCAAAAAAGAGTCGTCAGCTGGACCTTAGGTTAGGCAATATCAGGAGACTATTACACAGCTTTTGTCTTGAATGAATGTGAGGGAAAAAATGACCTTTAATGCATGCAATACTACCTATTCCTGCTAGGGGAAAATGTCTTTAGTAAGGGGTATAGGAGAGGGCATGCATGATCCTGTTAGTTCCTTACTGAGCTTTCCTAGATGCTTCCTCCAAGCTATCTGACAAAAGGGCTTTTATCCTGGCTGACATACTTTTCTAAAGGGAGTAGCTCTGAGACAGTAGTTCTCTCTCCCTCCATCCCTTTCTCTGTTTCTCTCCCCTCCCTCATTATTTTCTCTCTACTTCTTCCTTTCTTTTTCTTATTCTACAGAAAATTTGCAAAATATAGAAAACCATAAATATTGATATTATCAAAATCATCTAGAATCACATTTCACAGAAATAATACTTTATGTTTGCAGTGCAAATGAGTGAACATATGTGTGCATGCAGAGTCATGCTGCACACACATACAACTACCTACATGCATATGTATACAATACACAATTAACCAAAATGGCCAGCATTAACCTTTGGAGTCCTAAGTACAATTATGCAGGTTATTTTTAACTAATAATTCCATTTTAAGATGTAGCCAATGTCAGGTGCTAGTGTCATTTACAAAATTGGCTGATACCTCTTCTGAAAATACATTTCCATAGAGTATCATGGTTTCTATTCCATTTGATGTATTGTTTTCAGGGGATGAGTGGGTAGGTTCTCAAAATTTCTCCATCAATGAATTGTTTTGTATCATCTTTGATGTCCCTTTTCCTCTCTTTCCTCCACCCAGCAGTGGGCAGTTGCCGCTAGCTGTGGAAAAAGGCTTTGATAGGGTGATTGGGGAACTTGGGGGTAAAATTGAGATGTTTAAAATGTGCTCAAGGGTAAAAATTGATTCAGAGACTTCACTTGGAAGCATTTAAAATGTCTTTAGGCACAAAGGCAAGCTCTGAGCACTGTAATGCCCCAAAGGAGCATCTGTGAAGACAGGGAAGGTCCCACAATAAACAGCGCCTCCTGGGGCGCCTGGGTGGCTCAGTCGGTTAAGTGTCTGACTTTGACTCAGATCATGATCTCATGTCTCCTGGGTTTGAGCCCCGCATAGCTCAGAGCTTGGAGTCTGCTTTGGATTTTGTGTCTCCCTCTCTCCATCTCCCCCACTCACGCTGTGTGTGTGTGCGTCTCTCTCAAAAATAAATATACTAAATTTTTTTAAAGTTTAAAAGAAAAAAAAAACAATGCCTCCTATGGGAAATGCTCTGTTACCACCATCTACCCCCTCATCCTCAGTGGACACTCAGCCAAAAGAGGGGAAAGAAGCCAGTTGAATATATGGAGCATCAGAGGTTAAAATGCAGTAGTTCTTATCCTGCTCTTACTCTGGGTGCACTACATGTTTGTTTCACTGTAAATATATATGAGCCCGAGAGACACTAGCTGTGCCAGGACTCACGTAGTGAAATCACTTCCAGAGCTGTTATTGTTTTCTCTCAGTAGATGGCACTGTTTTGAATAAATAAGATTTGGTTGAGTTAGTTTGGAAAAGTGGAATATAGTTGGCTTTTTTAGATGAAGATTTTGTTGTCATAAATTGAAAAGCTTTGTTATCAAAGATGGAAATAGTATCATAGCAAAAGAATGTTTATTAGCTTCTAGATCATCACTATCCTATGGAAATATAATGCAAATCATGGGTATTTCTAAAGTTTCTAATTAAAGAAATAAAAAGTGAGATTAAGTTTAATAAAATATTTAACCCAATATATACAACATATTAAAATTTTAAAATGTACTAAATATAAAGATTATTTATTTGTTTTATCCTTTTATTCTTCCAGAAATGGGTGATTTTCCAGAAAAACTGGCCTGTACTGAACTTTCCTCACTTTGTTTAGGGTAAATTTTAGCATTGAATTTGATCCTTGCGAAAGCAGTCTTCATTCACGCAAAAGATGTGTGTGTGCATATGTGTGCATGTGTGTGCATGTGTGTGCGTGTTTGTGTGAAAATACCAGTTCTTCTTCCTTCCAAGAAGAGGACAATGCTAGCATCCAGGATACTATTAGAAAGTACTCTGTCATCCACTAAACAAATACCTATTGAGTTCCTACTATGTAGCAGGCACTGCTCTAAGAGATGAGAACCATCCTGTAGTCTGACACCAGCATTAAGGAAAGCATTTGAATAAACACAGTGTGACTTGTACTTTTTCTCATCATTGCTCTCCATTCAGTTCATCCAATTAACATGGGTTCCTACCTTCCTGCAGGAAGTTTTCTGGGTGCCAAGAGTGCACACATGAATAAGGTGGCTGCCCAGAAGATCATGGTCCAGTGGGGGGTGGACAAGAAAGCAGACAAGTTCATAGGATGGCACACATGTTATGATTAAAACATGTTCAGGATGTTATGAGAACTTGGAAGAGGGGTCTAAATCCGGATTGGGGATGCTAGAGGTGGAAGATGGGAAGGGGCGAAGTTTCTGGAAGGGTTTGATGTCTGAGATGAATCATAAAAAGATGGGTGGAACTAGAAGAGTTGGAGGATGGCATCATCAGTGGGCTGAGGGTGCATCTGGCAGGGGGGCAGCACCAGCATTTGCTCAGATGTGCAGGACAGTACAATGTGGTTGGGGGGCTACAAGTAGGTGAGGCTGTCTGGTGTGTAGGGCTGAGGATGGGGCACTGAGTGGAAGGGAGGAACCATGCTCAGATCATTAGAATGTCCAATTCAACCTCCTTCTTGTTAACATGATGAAACTGAAATCCAGAGAGGGCAAGCATATACCAATCGCCTCTCTTATGTTGGTCTCTCAAGTGGCAGCTAAATACTCTAGACATAGGTCTAGACTCAGACATAGGTCTAAGGCTGCTGAAGAGAATATAGTCATTCGTTCACCATTTATTTTCATGAGAATATAATTCTAGTGGCTCTGATATAGGAGTTTAGAGTCTTGGAGATGATGTAGGACACATCTTAGGCAATTACAAAGCAAGAGGTTGGAACAGAATTCTTAATTCCAGGATGGTCATGAAGCTACTGACCCTGATCTGAGCTGATGGAAGATTGGTGAACATTTCTGTCCTGTTAGTTCAGACAGGCCCAGAGCTCAGCTGTGCTGCACATTGATATTAAACTGGTGTTTAGGTATTTGCACAGCCTGTATTTGCTGAAGAGTGGAAAAAACTGTTTTCACTGAGGCCCTACGCCACCTTCTATCATGGCTCTGTCTCCAGAAGGTTGTAGAAAGTGAATGTCAAGTGCAGATCTCCAGTGAAGACTCAGCAGGGGGACAGCCCACACAGCAGGACCAAGCTGCCCACTTCTGACTTGACTTTTGAACATTGTCAGTCCTGGCCCCAGTATAACCAGAGTGGAGTGATGGGCATACTATTTATTGGCCTTGGATGTCTAGGAAGGAATCTTTAAAAAAATGCTGTAATATTTATATTTAATGTTTATACTTAAGGAGTTTTTGCTGACCACTTCTCATGTTTTCCTGTCAAAGCCCACTCTTCTTTAAAGATCTAAAAATAATTGTACTGTTTCTAATAAAATGACTATTTCTATTTTGGGGTACAAAGTCAGAATTTTCTGTACATTTTAATCTTTCTATCTGACTTTTAATGAAGCTGGTGCCTTCTTGAGAGATAAAATGATCTTTTTGGTGTTTCTGAAATTCACTGCTTCACCCTTCTTGTTCTCTTTAATTCCAGAGCAGAAGGAATAAGATCAAGACAGAATTTCCTGCAGCCTTTTCCAATAAGAAAATCAGTTTACTAAAACCCTAAAAGCCAGAAACAAGGTATGATTTTTCTTGCCAGTAAGGCTTGCATGTTTAACCTACCAGGTGTTGGATTATTGATGCTGTTCTTTTTTCTTGTTTTTGTAATACTTCCTGTAAACTTGACTTCACTGTAGGCTTTCACCCTGATTTCACATTTTATTTTAGCCCATGTCAACCATTAATAATTTAACATCCAAAGTTACATGTTATCAATATCCTTCAGAGATTTTCAAGGCAACATTGACTGAAATGAAATTTTCTCTGTACTGCTGGATGTTTGTTGTGGAAAGACACAGTTACACTATTTGTCTGAAGCACAAGCACATGACCATAAATCAATATGGTTACCCAGCGTGCACATATGTTAAGGTAGAGATTTAGTGGAAGTTGTTTTTACCTATTGAGTTTAGTAAGTTTATTACGATAGATATGGCCAAAGGGATTAGTGATAAAGCTTCTTAGGAGACTCCCAAGGTTAGACATTGGTCAAGATATACACACTCCAAAATCTAAAAGAAATTGGTTTCAGAGAATTATGTTCATGATTATCTCAAAGAGGTAGATATGGCTGACAGAAATAATTGAACATTTGTGTCTCTTCCAACAGCCAGAGTGGGTAATGGGTAATGGGGATGGGGAATTGGGAGTGGGTTTGTTTTTTGTTTTTTGTTTTCACTGTAGGAGACCCCAGGAAAACAGATTTCCATTTTATTTTGGAAAGGGAATTAAAGTTGCAAATTTGAGGTAGCTCAACCTGACAGTTCTGCAAGTAAACATCTTAAAGTATTAAAATTTCTTGTGTTGAATTCATAGATGTCAAGTAGCCACTGATAATTCCTTTCTTCTCTTTAACATTTAGTCGAGTGGCCTTTATGTAGTTCTGAAAATAAGAACAGAATCACAAGCATCTGTGATTGTTCCAAGTAAGTTCGTACACTGGAAGATTCTAATGCTGGAAAGCTAAGCTGACAGAGTTAGGGAGGCTTGTTTTTTGTGGGAAAGCCTGTTAGGCATACTCATGAATGAATTCATCCCAGTCACAGCTAACTACACTGCCATAATAATTTTTACCTTTCTACCCCACAGAGTATCACCAAATACAAGGAGGATGCCTTTCCATTCATTTTTTTCCTATATGTTGGTAATAATGTCCTTATAGATTTCAGTCAGTAAAGGCTCCCCATGGTTGTGTAATCCTTAGCATTTCATTGAGGTCTTTTCAAAAGTGCAGAGACATCATTAGGGAACATGTGACTCCATTGTTCCTGGATCATGAACAATGCTGGGCACATAGTGACCACTGAATACATGATATCATTTGTTTAATGAGTAAACAAGTTCAAGACACTTAAAATTCCACGCTATGAGTTGCATTATATTGGTGGCATCTCACACTAGTCCCCTTTGTACTACAAGTATTTTCTTTAGGCTGGGTCTCAGAGCTTTTCCACATAGTCCATCTCTTACACTTTCTATACCTCATATTTAGTTTTAAATTCTTTACCAACCTTAGTCGTGTTTCCTGAATTTCCTGAAATTGGAAGGAAGCCAAACTGTTTCTAACTGCCTGCTTTCTCTCTGGGTCTTTGGCCTTCCTTCTGTCTTAACACCTCTTTTTCTCGAAGCTTGTGTTTTAGGTTCTACTCCACCCTTCTCCGCCTCCATTTCTAGCCCTTCATCTTCACAAGGATGATGAAGTATCAAACTTTACTTGGCCCTAGGAACTCCAGCATGAACGTTAGGTTTCTGCATCACAAAGAACTTCTGGTCTTAGAAGCACTGGACCTTGAGATGTTAAAAACAACTGGAAGATGTGTTTGAGATTCTCCTGTTAAATCGCTTTGGTGTTCAAATGACTAAATCTCTAAGTGGGCAAAGGGCAGTGATGGAATGAAAAGTTCTCTCACTTAACTGTGCTTCCTTTGAGAGAAATTTAACAGAATCGGGCTAGGTAATGCAGTGCTAGCATTTGGTCATCTGTTGGACTTACATCCCAAGGAAAACCTTAGTTCCCCTGTGGAGGAAGGACTTGGAGCTGAAGACAGAAAGAGAAAAGAAAGGAGTGGAGGTGGGAAGAGGGAAGAGAAAGAGATGGAAAGTTATGTTAAAAAAAGAAGTCTGTCGCATCACCTGGGTGGCTCAGTCAGTTAGGCGTCCAATTTCATCTCAGGTCATGATCTCACAGTTCGTGGGTTCGAGTCCCGTGTAGGCTCTGTGCTGACAGTTCAGAGCCTGGAGCCTGCTTCAGAGTCTGTGTCTCCCTCTCTCTCTGCCCCTCCCCTACTCACACTCTGTCTCTCTCTCAAAAATAAATAAACATTAACAAATTTTTTTAAAAAAGGAAGTTTGCAACTGGCTTATTTCACTTAGCATAATATCCTCAAGGTTCATCCATGTTGTCACATAGTACAGGATTTTCCTCTACTTTAAAATTGAATAATAATATATTTTATGTATATACCACATTTTCTTTATCTATTCAATTGCTTAGATGGACATTAAGTTGTTTCCTCATATTGGCTGTTGTGAGTAATGCTGCAATGAACATGGGAGTGTTAATATCTCTTTGAGATCTTGATTTTAATTCTTTTGGACAGATACCTAGAAGTGGGATTCTTGGATCATATGTTAGTTCTGTTTTTGTTTTTCTGAGGAACCCATACTGTTTTCCATGGCAGCCATACCATTTTGTACTCCCACCAACAGTGTACAGGGTTCTTCCAATTTCTGATTCCACTTTATGATATGTCTAAAATAGACTCAGGACACCTGGGTGACTCAGTTGGTTAAGCATCTGACTTTGGCTCAGGTCATGATCTCATGGTTCATGGGTTCAAGCCCCACGTTGGGCTCTGTGCTGACAGCATGGAGCCTTCCTGGGATTCTCTCTCCTTCTTTCTCTGCCCCTCCTCTGCTCGTGCTCTCTCTGTCTCTTTGTCTCTCAAAACTAAATTAATGTTAAAATAATAAAATAGGCTCATAAAAGCAAAGAAAAGAATGGTGATTCCCAAGGGCTGCAGTAAGGGGGAAATGGGCTTGTTTAATGCATGTAAAGTTTAGTTATGTACAATTAAGAAGTACCAGAGATCTGATATACAACATTGTGCCTATAGATAACAATAATGTATACTTAAACATCTGTTAAAAAAGTAGATCTTATGTTAAGAGTTCTTATAAAAACCAAACCAAACCAAACCAAATCAAACCAAACCAACAAAAGGAAAGAAGCCTAAAAGCACAAATACATCCTCACATTGAAATTGCTAGTATTTTCTAGTTATAAATGGTGTGATGATGTGTTAATGATGGCAAAATAATTCCCAGGCTCCTAACACTGTCTCCATTGTTGTTTAGAATAAACTACAAAAAAGTCTTGGACGCTATTCCATATGATCTGTTATCTAAACCATATTTTCTTTCTTCATTGTTTTTAACTTAAAAATATATACATTTAGCAGGGAGATAATGGCTTCAGCTAAGCTGGTATTTAGTATTTTCAAATGTGTGAAAAAGATTTTTGGAACTAGATAAGATCTGTGCTTTCTCTTCTTTATATTTTGAGTCAATTATACAGTTGAGTTTCTATTACACAATGTGCTCCTGAGGTTTTTTTAGGCATTGGAAAATAAAAAGTCAAAGTAAACATTAAATGCCTAGAAATAACTGTACTGTTGAAATGTTAGTATTACAGAGAAAGATTCTGCTGGTTAATGCCACGTGCCTCAAACTTAATTTTCTAATACTTTTAATTAAATAAATCAAATAATTCAATCGAAAGCAAATTCTTTTCAGGTTTCTATAGTTGTTTTTTTTTTCTAATCTAGGTATCCAGCATGTACTATATTTAGGTCTGCCTTGTTCACTAAGGTTTTCCTTAAAATTTTAACTGTTTTTATGAGAAGAAATCATAAAAGCAAGTTGAATAAACCTTGACACTATGGCAATGCCCTATGTGTTTATAATGATGTCTGTTTATTTCAGTTTCTACTCATTTACCTATCTTATACATGAAATGATTTATCTCTGTTTTTGAGCAGATGTTGCCACTCAGGGAAAAAGACATTTGTGCTTGCATAGCAAGTATACCCTGGAGTACTTTAACTGATCTGGGTCTCAGATCTCAGAAAAAAACACACATTATTCCCATTATAAATATAAAAGTTTATTGGCTAAAAGATGTTGACATTCTGACTTGCTGAGAGCATTTTAGATGTCAATCTGTCTGGAAATGAGTAATTCCAGGGTTCCTAATGACTGGCTTATATCAGGTATATTCAATTTTTCTCTCTCATCTAGGGCCAACAAATGGCTTTATTTTTTAAAAATTTTGAGGGTTTAATTTTTTCCAGTTTTATTGAGATATAATTGACATATAACATTGCTCAAGTCTAAGATGTTATAAAGTATTGAACAGATACACATATAAATCATGAGATGATTACCACAATAAGGTTAGTTAACATATCTGCCACCTCCCATTGCATTTTGCATGTGTGTGTGTGTGTGTGTGTGTGTGTGTGTGTGTTGAGAACCTTTAAGATCTACTGTCTTAGCAACTTTCGAATATATAATCCAATATGTTAACTATAGTAACCAATATATACATTAGATTCCTAAACTTATTCATCTTATAACTGGATTTGTATTCTTTGACTACCTTCACCTATTTGCCTCACTGTGTCACCCTCTTGCCCCTGGCAATCACCAATCTACTGTGTTTCTGCCAGTGTTTTTTTTTTCCTCCACATATATGTGAGATCATGCATTATTTGTCTTTCTTTCTGGTTTATTTCACTTTGTATAATACCCTTAAAGTTCATTCATCTTGTTGAAAATGGCAGGATTTCCTTCTTTTCTATGGGTGAATACTATCCCACTATCTATATATATCATATATTCATGATCTATTTATCTGTTGATGGACACTTAAGCTTTTTTTCATGACTTGACTATCCCACTATCTATATATGTCATATATTCATGATCTATTTATCTGTTGATGGACACTTAGGTTGTTTCCATGTCTTGACTATTGTGAATTATGCTGCAATTCACATAAGGTTGCAGATACCTCTTCCAGAGAGTGATTTCATTTCCTGTAAATCTATACCCAAAGTGGAATTGCCGGATCATATGGTAGTTCTATTTTTAATTTCATGAGAAACCTCCTTACTGCTTTGCACTGTGGCCATACCAATTTACATTCTCATCAACAGTGTACAAATGTTCCCATTTCACAAAATCGATACCAGCACTTTGTATGTCTTGTCTATATAATATCCATTTTTTATGTATTTTAAATGTTTATTTATTTTTGAGAGAGAGAGAGAGAGAGAGAGAGAGAGAGAGAGAGAGAGAGAGAATGTGAGTGGGGGAGGGGCAGAGAGAGAGACACAGAATCTGAAGCAGGCTCCAGGCTCTGAGCTGTCAGCACAGCTTGAACCCACAGACTGCGAGATCGTGACCTGATCATGAGCCAAAGTCAGATTGAACCACCCAGGCACCCCTATAAAATAGCCATCTAATAGGAATGTGGTGATATCTTGTGTTTTGATTGCATTTCCTGCTGATTATTGGTGCTCAGTGCCTTTTTATGTACTTGTTGGCCATTTGTATATTTTCTTGTGAAAAATATCTATACAGGTTTTTGGCCTATTTTCTAACTGGATTATTTACTTTTTGCTATTTTGCATGCATTTCTTATATATTTTGTGAATATTAACATCTTCTTGGCTATATGGCTTGCAAATATTTTCTCCCATTCTGTAGGTTGTCTTTTTCATTTATTGATTCCTTCTTTGCCTGAGAGAAAGCTTTCACATTTGAGGTAGTCCCACTTTTGTTGATCATTGCTTTCGTTGCTTGTGCTTTTGATATTATATACAAGAGCTTATTACCAAGACCATTGTCAAGGAGCTTATTCCTTATGTTTTTTTTTTTTTTCTTTTCTAGGAGTTTTACAGTTTCAGGTCTTACATTTAAGTTTTTAAACTATTTTGAGTTAATTTTTACAAGTGGTATAAGATAGGGGCCCAGTTTCATTCTTTTGCATGTGAATATCCAGTTTTTCCAGCACCATTAATCAAAGAGACTATCTTTTCTGTATCGAGAATTCTTGGTTCTTTGCAAAAAATCATTGACATATAAATTTGGTTTTATTTATGTGTTCTTGATTCTATTCCAGTGGTCTATGTGTCTGTTTTTATGCTAGTACTATACTGTTTTGATTACTATAGCACTATAATATAGTTTGAAATTAGGAAGTGTGATGTCCCAGCTTTGTTCATCTTTCTCAAGATTTCTTTGACTATTCAATGTCTTTTGTGGTTATAAATTTTAGAATTTGTAAATTTATAAATTTTAGAATTATTCTGTATTTGTGAAAAATACCATTGGAATTTTGATAAGAATTACATGAAACTAAGGCTTTGGGTGGCATGGATATTTTAATACTATTAAATCTTCTGACCTAGGAACATGAGGTGTACATTTACTTGTTTGATTTCTTCCATCAATGTCTTATAGCTTTCAGTGTGAAGATCTTTCACTGTCTTGGTTAAGTATTTTATTCTTTTTGATACTATTGTTAATGGGATTGTATTCTTTATCACTTTTTCAGATATTTCATTGTTTGTATATAGAAAAATAACTGATTTTTGTATATTGATTTCATATCCTGCAATTTTACTAAAAAATATTTGATTAGTTCTAACAGGTTTTGGTGGTGTCTTTAGGGTGTTCTATGCAAACAGACACAAGTTTACTGCTTCTTTCATATTTGGATGCCTTTTATTTATTTTTCCTGCATGATTGCTCTGGCTAAGACTTCCAGCACTATGTTGAATAGGAGTGGTGAAAATGGACACCTCTGTTATGTTCTTAACCTTAGAGAGAAAGCTTTCAACCTTTCACTGTTGAGATGATGTTAGCAGTGTATTGTCATATACAGCCTTTATTATTTTGAAGTATGTTTCTTCCACACCCACTTTGTTGAGAATTTTTTATCATGAAACAATGTTGAATTTTGTCAAATGCTTTTTCTGCATCTATTGAGATTATCATATGGTGGCTATCTTTCTATTAATGTAATGTAGCACATTAACTTATTTGCATATGTTGAACCATCCTTACATCCCAGGGATGAATCCCATTTGATCCTGTTGATTGGGGTGTATGGTCTTTTTTTTTTTTTTTTTTTTATTACTTATTACTGAAGTGTAGTTGGCATACAAATAATCATAAGAGTGCTGGTAAAAGAAAACAAAGTTGGAAGGTTATCTCTATGTGATTTCAATAATTATTCTAAATCTACAATAATCACGACTGTGAGGTATTGACATCAAAATAGATAATTTTATCAATAGAACATAATAGTATATCCAAAAATAGACATATATAAATGGAATACTCAGTTTTGACAAACGTACAAAAGTTATTCCTTAGAGAAAATAAAGTATTTTCTAAACAATTTTTGAAAGTTTTGACCTTCCTTAATTCTTAATAGGTTTTATTGAAGTATAAATACCATATGAGAAGATGCACTTTTTTAAAGTGTGTAAAATGGTACAAAATTATTTGTATCGTTTTGTAATCTCTCCATCCTTCCCATAATATTCTCCCTCACTCCTCAGCCAACAATGAAGTTTATTTCTGTCACTATCAATAAATTTGCATTTATTTTCCATAGTTTTTGCCAATGGAATCAAGATTCATTTACTTTGTTGCACGAATTGTTTTTCCTTTTCCTGATTAGTATTTCAGGTTTAGAATTTATAAATTTATCAATTTATGTTGATAGATATTTGGGCTGCTCCAGATTTGGTTATTATAAATAAAATTACTCTGAAAATTTATGTCAAACATATGTTTCTTCTTCTCTTGGGTGAGTTCCTTGGGGGTGGAATGATGCGATAATATAATAGCTGTACATTTAACTTTTTAGAAAATGACCAAACTTTAAAAAAAAAAAATGGTTGTACCATTTTACATTCCCAGCAGAATAGTATGAATGTTCTAGTTCTTCCACATGCTTGATATCACTTGGTATGATCAGTCACTTAAATTTTAGCCATTCTAATGGGACCCTTATAGTATCTGATCATGGTTTTAATTTTCATTTCCCTAATGACTAATGATATTAAGCATGTTTTCATACCATTCATATATCTTTTTTGATGAAATTTCTTTTCAAATATTTGCTCATTTAAAAAAATTGACTTTCATGATCTCGAGGTCTGTGAGTTTGAGCCCCGCATCCGGCTCTGTGCTGTCTGCTCAGAGCCTGGAGCCTGTTTTGGATTCTGGGTACCCCCCACCCCCTCTGCTCCCCACCCACTTGTGCTGTCTCACTCTGTCTTTCAAAAATAAATAAATGTTAAAAAATAATTTAAAAATTGATTTTTTTTCTTATTAGTGAATTTTCAACATTCTTTATAATCTGGATACAAGTCTTTTACATGATATAAAAATTGAAAATATTTTCTCCCAGTGCAATAAATTTTCTTTCACTATTGAAACAGTGTTTTCAAGGGGCAGACACTTCACTTTGTCAAAATTTTCTTTTTTATGGGATGTGTTTTTAGTATCATATATAAGAAATATTTACTTAACCAAATATTACAAAAATATTATCTTATGTTTTTCTTTAGAAATTCTTTGGTTTAGGTTTCACATTAGGTCCATTTTCCCTTTTGTTTAATTGTTTTTAATAAAATGTGATATGTGAGTCAAATTTCATTTCTTTTGCTTTTTGAATACTATTTTTTTCTGGCACAATTTGTTGAAAGATCTGCAAGACTTGTACACTGAAAACTAAAACAATTTTGTAAGAAAATTAAGAAATGTAAGTGCATGGATTTAATTTCATTTAATTTTTGAATACGTAGAACAAATACACTCCTTCAACTGTTAAAATTATGCAAGTTATACACAGATACATGTAATTCCTTTCCATATCTCTTTTACCTAATTCCCCTCTATCCTTTGTAGTAACCACTTTCTTTTTTTTTTTTTTTTTATTTTTTAATATATGAAATTTACTGTCAAATTGGTTTCCATACAACACCCAGTGCTCATCCCAAAAGGTGCCCTCCTCAATACCCATCACCCACCCTGCCCTCCCTCCCACCCTGCCCTCCCTCCCACCCCCCATCAACCCTCAGTTTGTTCTCAGTTTTTAACAGTCTCTAATGCTTTGGCTCTCTCCCACTCTAACCTCTTTTTTTTTTTTTTTTCCTTCCCCTCCCCCATGGGTTTCTGTTATGTTTCTCAGGATCCACATAAGAGTGAAACCATATGGTATCTGTCTTTCTCTGTATGGCTTATTTCACTTAGCATCACACTCTCCAGTTCCATCCATGTTGCTACAAAAGGCCATATTTCATTTTTTCTCATTGCCACGTAGTATTCCATTGTGTATATAAACCACAATTTCTTTATCCATTCATCAGTTGATGGACATTTAGGCTCTTTCCATAATTTGGCTATTGTTGAGAGTGCCGCTATAAACATTGGGGTACAGGTGCCCCTATGCATCAGTACTCCTGTATCCCTTGGATAAATTCCTAGCAGTGCTATTGCTGGGTCATAGGGTAGGTCTATTTTTAATTTTCTGAGGAACCTCCACACTGCTTTCCAGAGTGGCTGCACCAATTTGCATTCCCACCAACAGTGCAAGAGGGTTCCTGTTTCTCCACATCCTCTCCAGCATCTATAGTCTCCTGATTTCTTCATTTTGGCCACTCTGACTGGCGTGAGGTGGTATCTGAGTGTGGTTTTGATTTGTATTTCCCTGATAAGGAGCGACGTTGAACATCTTTTCATGTGCCTGTTGGCCATCCGGATGTCTTCTTTAGAGAAGTGTCTATTCATGTTTTCTGCCCATTTCTTCACTGGGTTATTTGTTTTTCGGGTGTGGAGTTTGATGAGCTCTTTATAGATTTTGGATACTAGCCCTTTGTCTGATGTGTCATTTGCAAATATCTTTTCCCATTCCGTTGGTTGCCTTTTAGTTTTGTTGGTTGTTTCCTTTGCTGTGCAGAAGCTTTTTATCTTCATAAGGTCCCAGTAATTCACTTTTGCTTTTAATTCCCTTGCCTTTGGGGATGTGCCAAGTAAGAGATTGCTACGGCTGAGGTCAGAGAGGTCTTTTCCTGCTTTCTCCTCTAAGGTTTTGATGGTTTCCTGTCTCACATTCAGGTCCTTTATCCATTTTGAGTTTATTTTTGTGAATGGTGTGAGAAAGTGGTCTAGTTTCAACCTTCTGCATGTTGCTGTCCAGTTCTCCCAGCACCATTTGTTAAAGAGACTGTCTTTTTTCCATTGGATGTTCTTTCCTGCTTTGTCAAAGATGAGTTGGCCATACGTTTGTGGGTCTAGTTCTGGGGTTTCTATTCTATTCCATTGGTCTATGCGTCTGTTTTTGTGCCAATACCATGCTGTCTTGATGATGACAGCTTTGTAGTAGAGGCTAAAGTCTGGGATTGTGATGCCTCCTGCTTTGGTCTTCTTCTTCAAAATTACTTTGGCTATTCGGGGCCTTTTGTGGTTCCATATGAATTTTAGGATTGCTTGTTCTAGTTTCGAGAAGAATGCTGGTGCAATTTTGATTGGGATTGCATTGAATGTGTAGATAGCTTTGGGTAGTATTGACATTTTGACAATATTTATTCTTCCAATCCATGAGCAGGGAATGTCTTTCCATTTCTTTATATCTTCTTCAATTACCTGCATAAGCTTTCTATAGTTTTCAGCATACAGATCTTTTACATCTTTGGTTAGATTTATTCCTAGGTATTTTATGCTTCTTGGTGCAATTGTGAATGGGATCAGTTTCTTCATTTGTCTTTCTGTGTAGTAACCACTTTCAAGGTTTGCTGGTTTATTCTTCTTTTGTTTCTTTTTGCAAAGATAAACAGATATGTGTCTGATATCTTATATTCTATTTTTTCTTATACAATATGTAGCATAATATAAATCCACTTTTGTACTTTGCTTTTTCTTAATAAATTTCCTAGAAGCCACATTATACAAGTTCATAGAATTCTTTCATTCTTACACACAGCTGTGTAGTATTCCATAGTGTGTACATACCCATAGTTTATTCAACAAATGTCCCATGCTTGGAAATTTAGGAAGTTTCTTATAGTTTGTAATTACAAATATATTTCTGTATATGCAATATTTTTGTTTTAATATTTTATTTATTTGTTTATTTTTATTTAATTTGAAGTGTAATTAACATACAGTGTTATATTAGTTTCAGGTGAACAATATAAGGAGTCAACAATTCTATATTACTCAGTGCTTATCATGATAAGTGCACTCTTATTCCCCTTTCTCTATTTCACCCATTCCTCCCATCCACCTCCCTTCTGACAACCAGCAGTTTGTTCTCTGTATTTATGAGTCTGTTTTTTTGTTTGTGTCCTTTGTCTTTTGTTCATTTGTTTTGTTTCTTAAGTTCCACATATAAGCAAAATTATATGTTATTTGTCTTTCTTTATCTGACTTATTTCACTTAGTGTTATTCTCTCCATTGTGTAAAACAGTATAGACATTGCTCAAAAAACTAAAAAATAGAGCTACCATATGATCCAGTAATTCCACTACTGGGTATTTGCCCAAAGAAAACAGAAACACAAATTCAAAAAGCTAAACACACTCATATGTTTACCGCAGCATTATTTACAATAGGCAAAATATGAGAGCAACCTAAATGGTATTGCTCTCTAATTTCATTTTCTAGTTTTTTTTGAAAGCATTTAGGAATACAATTAATTTCTGTATGTTAAGGCTGAATCCTGAACACTGATTTAAAAAAAATCACTTAATGATTCTATCAGGGTATTCATAGTTTCTATTGGGTTTTCTAAATAGTTGATAAGGTCATCTGTGAATAAAGACAATTTTACTTCTTTCTGTTGATCTAGATTTAAAGACCTGGATTTACTTTTATTAACTGTCTTATTGCCCTTTCTAGAACTACTAACACAGTGAAAAGAAGTGGTGAGAGTGGGCATCTTTTCTTTGTTCTTTTGTCTACTTTATCTATTAACTTTGTCACTTAACCTTTCTTTTGACTAGTGTTAGCATGACATATCTTTTCATCTTTTCACTCGTAACCTATTGTGTCTTTATATTTAAAGTCCATTTCTTGTAGGCATGGGTCTTGTTTTTATCCTACCTGACAATCTCTGTCTTTTAATTGGGATGTTTAGAACATTTATGTTCAGTGTGATTATTGATATGGTTAGGATTATGTCTTGTTATTTCTTGAATACTGTCTCATTTGTTCTTTATTACTCTTTTCCTCTTTGTGTTTTATGCTTAAATTAAATATTTTTAAGTGATTCCACTTTATGTCCTTTGTCAGCTTATTAACAATAGCTATTTTATTATTTTAATAATTGTTTTAGTGTTTTCAGTACATATTTTTAACTTACCATATTTAACTACCATTAAGTGATATCATACCTTTAAATGATATGAATAATACCTTACAATTGCATATTTCCATTTCTTCCCTCTTGGCTCTTAAGGTATTATTTTCTTGTATTTTACTTACATATATGGCATAAATCCCGTGATGTATTGTTATTTTCGTTTTGTCATTTATCTTCTTTTATTTAAGTTTATTTATTCATTTTGAGAGAGAGTACAAGCAGGAGGGGCAGAGAGAGGGAGAAAGAAAATCCCAAGCAGCCTCTACACTGTCAGTGCAGAGTCCCATGTGGGACTTGGTCGCATAAACTGTAAAATTATGACCTGAGCTAAGATCAAGGGTCTGATGCTCAACTGACTGAGCCATCCAGGCACCCTTGTCATGTATCTTCTATGGAGATATGAATGTCTCATATATTTACCCTTGTGGTTACCATTTCCAGTGCTTTTCACTCCTTTAAAGAGATATTTTTGTCAATTATAGAATTCTAGTTTGATGGGTGTTTTCTTTTTTCTTAGTACTTTAAGCATGTTGCTCCAATGTCTTCTCACTTGAATTGTTTGTGTTGGGAAATTTGATATTTTCTTCATTTCTTTGCATGTAACATATCTGTTTAATCTGATTGCTTTAAAATTTTTCTCTTTGTAACTGGTTTTATGTAATTTGGTATGTTGTGCCTTGGGTTTTTTTCATAGTTCTTGTTTATTTAATTTCTTGGATCTATGGGTTTATGGTTTTCATCAATGCTGGATAGGTTTTGGCCATTCTTCTTCATAGATCCTTTTTCGTTTTCACTAATCTATGGTGTCTCCAATTAACCACATACTAAACCTCTTGAAGCTGTTCTTCAGATCACTAATGTATTTTTAATGTTTTTAAAATTCCTTTTTTCTCACTGAGTTTTGTTTTTGATAGTTTGTAATGCTACACTTTTACCATCATTGATTATGCCAATCCACCTCTTATATTGATTGCCTATTAATTCCATTCAGTACATTTTTCATATTAGAATTTGTCATTTTCATCTTGAAAAGTTTTATTTGGGTCTTTTTTCTACCCTTCACATCTATACTCAATAGTTTGAACATACAGGATACACTTACTATAACCATTTTAACGTTCTGCTTGCTAATTCTAACATCTATAATGGCTCTGGCTTGATTGCAGTCAACTGATTTTTCTCCTATAGAGGTCATCTTCTCCTGATTTTTGCATTTTTGATAATCTTTGATTCGATGCCAAACATTGTACATCTTACCTGGCTGTTTTACCTGGTTGGGTGGTGGATATATTTGTTTTTCAATAAATCTTGAGGTTTTTATCTTTCATGATTCAGTGATACAATGAAGTTACTTTGAAACACTTTGGTCTTCTTGCTTTTGCTTGTATGATTTGCTAGGTAGGTGTGGAGCAGTGCTCATTCTAGTGCTCACTATTCTCCCACTACTGAGGCAACACCTTCTTGAGTACTTTAATCAAAGCCCTATAAATTATAAGATTATTTAGTCTAGCTGGTGGGAGTAGACACTATTTCTGGCCCTCTATGAGTGTCAATACTGCTCTTTCTAGTCCTCGTGTGTGATTCTCTAGGTGGTCTTGTATAGTTCCCTAACAGGCATATGCTGGCCACTATTACTGAATACTTGAAGGGGAAGTTCTGCAGATCTTCAAAATTGTTTGATGTAGCTCTCCAGTCTCAGTACTCAGCCCTAGAAATTGTTGATGTCTTGATCCCTGATTCTCAGCTCCATGTGTTCAATGCTGGAAGTCACCAACTCCATTAGTGTTTCCTCTCCTTGTGCCATATCCTGGAAACTCCCTTAAGGTTGTGAACTGGGATGATCATATGGCTTACCTCATTTTTTTCTCATATATCAGGAATCACTACAGTTTGTTGCTTGATGGCCATGTCTTAAAAACTTTTTTGGGGGGTGCCTGGGTGGCTCAGTTGGTTAAGCATCTGACTTCGGCTCAGGTCGTGATCTCGCCATCTGTGAGTTCGAGCCCTGCATTGGGCTTTGTGCTGACAGCTCAGAACCTGGAGCCTGCCTCTGATTCTGTGTCTCCCTCTCTCTCTGACCCTCCCCTCATTCATGCTATCTCTCTCTCTATCTCAAAAATAAATAAACGTTAAAAAAATTAAAAAACAAACTTTTTTTTTCTCACATACCTTTTATGCTTTTTCAAAATTGTTTCAGGGGAAGATAAATTCACGCCTAGGAGTGGATGTATTTGTTTTTAAACTTCTTTGTAAATTAGGGACACTAGTCTCTTATCTGTAATATTATGTTGCTAATATTTTCTCTCTGTTATGTCTTTTGTATTTGATTATGGCATATTTTTACTATGCAATTTTTTCACTTTTATGTAGTTTAATTTATCAATGTTTTCTTTTATTGAATCTGGAATTTTAGTAATAGTTAGAAAGGCTTTTCTAAATGTTTCTATTAGTACCCTAGTATATTTCCAATTTTTGTAAACATTCCATGTGCATTTGAAAAGAAATAATATGCTTTATTGTCAGTAAATAGCATTTAGCATATTTCCAAAGGTAAATCTTATTGATTATTTTGTTTAAACCATTTATATTGTTTCTTATTTTTTATCTACTTGATTTGTCTCCAATTGAGTGATATGTTAAAATCTTTATTATTATTGTGTTTCTATTTCTTTTTGCAATACTTAAAGTTTGTTGTGTTATTTCGTGCATAGTTATTCATAAATATCAGGTCTTTATATAGAACATGTCTTTTAATGTTATAAAGTGTCCTTTGTCTCTTTTAATGCTCTTTGCTTTGAAGTCCTCTTTGTCTGGTATTAGAATTGCAGCTCTTGGTTTCTCATTACTTCTATTTGCCTAGTACATATTTTTAAATGCCTTTATTTTTAGCCTACTTGAATCACTGCATGTTAAGTGTTTCTCATATATAGAAGAGAGTTGCATCTTGTTTTATTGCCCAATTTGAAATTTTTTCTTTTCATAAGCATATTAATCTTGTTCATATTTATTGATATGACTATATGTGTGGTCTCAATTTTGTCTATTGTCCTGTGCAGACATTTATTTGCATATTATGTTATATATACTGTTTGTATTTCTTTATTTGTTGTGCTCATTTTGCTTGTTAAATTTTTTCTTTTGGTATTTAAGAAGGCAAAAATATTACAGTGCTTACCTTTGGATTGATACTTATTATAGGGCCCTTAATTTTTTTTTACTTAAGTGTTCACATCTGTCAGCTTTAAATGGTATCCTTTCACTCCTATTGACAACTATCAGTTATCTCATCTTACTTTTTCACTTTTCTTTTCTTTCTTGTTTTTAGTTGCTGTTTTCTACTTTGCCCAAACATAATATTTACATATTATCTTTAATTCATGATCATGTTCTTTTGCTGTTGTTAGTGCTTCAATTAAACATACAGAATATTTACTATAAGTCCTTTTGTGTAGTTTGGGGGCCATCCTTTGGCTGAAAGAAAGCCATTCTCTGTTAGATTTCTCTGGAAGTGCTCATGTATTCTGATTCTGGCATATGACAAACTCTTTGTCTATGGCCTTATTACTTTTAGGAACTTTAGCTGAATAAATAGTTAAATTCTTTAATTCTTTAAGTTTCTTGAAAATTTTACTCTCCTGTTGCTTTTCTTTGTTTATCATTTTGAAATACAGTATCTCAGTTTGAATCCTCTGCCTCTGTAATTTTTTTCTTTTCCTTTCTCTTTCTTTCCTCCTTTATTCTCTCCCTCCTCCTTCTTCTGCTCATCCTCTTCCTCCTATTTCCCTTCCTCCTCTTCTCCCCTCTCCTCCTCCTCTTTGTTGTTCTTCCTCTCCTTCTTTGCCTGGAGATGATGGAAATTATTTTTTTTTCTTTATCTCTAAAGTAATAGTTTTATTAGAATATGTGTTGGGACACTTTTTTTTTCTGGAAGATTCTCCTGAATTTATAGTTTTTAAATATTAGTTGTGTTCAATTGTCTTGATTTCATTTTTTAAGAACACCTTATATATAGGTTCAACTTTTGGGAGGTGCCAAGATGGCAGAGCAGCATGGAACTTGTTTTTTGCCTCTCACCCCTGAAGTGCAGCTAGATCAATGCCAAACCATCTTGCACACCTAGAACACTGATTTAAGGATTAACAAAACGATCTGTACAAGTTGAACCATAGAACATAGCAGGTATGTGGCATGGAGAGGTGAACTGGGGGAGAGAGAAGCTGCAGAGGCTAGGGAGCTGTTTCTTCTTGCAGAAAGAGGACAGAGACGGGGGGGGGGGGAGAGTACAGAAAAAGCACTCCTCCCCCCCCCAAAACAGCTGGAGAGAAAGAGAAAGAGTGGATTTAACAAAAAAGGGAGAAAGGAGAAAGGGACTGCGAGGGACTGAACAAAAAAAGGGAGAAAGGAGAAAGGAGAGGGTTTAAATTCCATTAAGATGCTTTAAACAGGGGAACACAGAGTCGGAAACTCCACAGCTTGATATCTGGTGGAGCTCTGGTGAGAAGGACAAATCCTCAAGAGTAGATAGTGAGGTGTGAGGGATACTCAGGCCACATGGATAGTGGCTGTTACCCTGCTGGGAAGACATTTGGTAGAGGCTGTGTGGCCTCCCCACAGGCAAAGATCCCAGCATACCCTGGAGAACAGCCACATTCACTGGTGTTGGAACAAGGACATTAAGGGTGAAGCCTGGTGCCAGATGGGTGTTATGATTTACTGTGATCCCTGAAATGCTGTTGCTACAGGATCGCATGAACTTTTTCTGGGGCAGGCTGACACCTGGCAGCAGTCTCTGGGCATCTGCAGCAGCACGGTCATGCAAATGTACCAGTGGTCTGCAAGACCCTCCCTCAGAGGGTCTGAGCAGGTCAAAGATGCAGGGCCTTCAGAAGTGAGGAATTTGGAAACACAGCCCCATCTGAGATAAAACTTGGAAGGGAGGTGCTGCCTGGCAGGCTGATGGCTTGGTCACAGACAGTGTAGAAGCAGGGAGTGGATGGAAGCCAGAGACAAAGGAGAGGTGTTTGATTGCCAGTGTGTGAGAGCACAGAGTTCTGATACTACAGACTGGGTAGCTGGGTGAGGCCATTTTCACCCCTTCCATTCATGCACATACATACCTACATGCACCACAATGACCCACCCCAGTAATCGAACCCTTGGCATCTAGTGGATGCCCAATGTTTATAGCAGCACTATCAACAGTAGCCAAAATAGGGAACAGCCCAAATGTCCATTGAAAGATGAATGCATAAAGAATATATGGTATATATATTCAATGGAGTGTTACTTGGCAATCAAAAAGAATAAAGCCTTGCCATTTGCAACTACATGGATGGAAGTAAAGACTATTATGCTAAGCAAAATTAGCCAGTCAGAGAAAGACAAATATCATATGACTTCACTCATATGAGGAATTTAAGATACTAAACAGACGAACATAAGGGAAGGCAAGCAAAAATAATATAAAAACAAGGAGGGGGACAAAACATAAGAGACTCTTAAGAGAACAAATTGAGGGTTGCTGGAAGGGTTGTGGGTGGGGGATGGGCTGAATGGGTAAGGGGCATTAGGGAGGACACTTGTTGAGATGAACACTGGGTGTTATACACAGGGGATGAATCACTGGAATCTACTGAAATCCTTATAGCACCATATGCTAACTAACTTGGTATGTAAATTAAAAAATAAATAAGTAAAAAATATATATATATTTAGGTTCAACTTTTTGCCTAACTTCCATTTTTATCACTTTATTTCTGACACTTTTATTCCTTTCTTTACCTCATATTTCTTCTACTGTTTAAAAAATTTTCTTAATGCTCACTATTAAGTTTTTATTTCAATCAGTCCTCCACTGAGTACCTTGTAATTTAGTCTTAATTTTATGTTTTATGTTTTATTTCTTTCCTGAGTTCAACTTTCCATATCATTTCTTTCTGAGTTTCTATACATTTTGCTCTTTGCCTTTGTATTTCTGATTCAACGCATTTTACCATATCCCCATATTCTTGATTGAGGATATTCAATATAGTTTGAAGTTTTGTACTACAGTTTTCTTCAATTTAATGTTTAGTGAGTCAAGTGTTTTCTTCAGCAGAAAAGGCTTTCCGTTTATGTATGTATTTATTTCCCCACATCTTCTGACACATGGCAGTCATTTTATATGAAGGTGATCTGCTATATTTTACTCCTACTCATTTCATGAACAGGATTTTTAGTTTGTTCCCCATCAGTGCAGTTTATTTTATGGATGGGTGTGTTGTTGGTAGGTAAGGGAGAAAGGGTTGGCATGTCTTTCATTTCTGCAAAATTCTTAATTTACCCTCTCATTTCCTCCTTTTCCCCACTGAGTTGTCGTCAGGGTTTACCACTTCTTTTTATGTCTAGTTCTTCCTAAAAGCCGTAGTTCTTCTAAGTTGCCCCCTCTGGTCCTTTCCCCCTTATCCAAGGCTATAAACTATGAAGTCCTGGTCTGGATTCCTTATTTGGGCAATTTATTGTTGCAATTTCTCTTTCTAGAGGCAGTCTTCTTTTTTTCACATGGAATCTTTTAAGCCTTCCATTCTCCATGCTTCACACCTAGAGGATTGCTGTCATAAGAGTTCTGGGTTTTATTTTCCTTTCTTTTTGGTCCTCTCTAGTTATAGGTAGTTTGAAGGTTGTATTTTATTAGTGTCTAGAAATGATGAGTTTGTTCTCCTTCTTGATGTCATGTCTTTTGGGGGGGGGTGTGAGTAAATGGGAGGCAAAAAGTCAAGCTTTGCCATTGTTCTCTGGACCTGAAATCCCTCATGCATCTGTTATCTTTTATCTAATTTCTTTAAATGTTTCTTCTACTTTTACTTTTATTACCTTAGGCCTTTCCTGACTTCCAATAATTGGATTCTAAGGATATCTATATATAACTTTGCTCTTTCTAATATTATAATTGAATCTCTAATGGCCTTTAACTTTTAACCCGCTTTCTTTTTTTTATCTCACTTTTTCTGTTTAATTATCTTGATTTGGAAATTTTCAAGTTTTACCGAGTTTGCATTCTTAAATTCTTCTACAGCTGAAAGCATTTATAGGTTTATTTCATCTCTTGGGTAATTTTCTTCCAGAATGAGTTTTTAGTTCCCTATTTTTCTTTTGTTATCTCTCCCTTTTATCCTTGCTTCCTTCTGCCTTCCTTTACTATTGTTCTTTCATTTGTTTACCTAGTTATGCTATTTATCTTGTTCATGTTATAATTGGCAGCTCTCTCTAGACCTTTACTCTTCAGTGTTATAGAATAGGTAAATACTTCTCAGCACCCTTATTGTCCATTCTAGGGTGGCTTATTTAATTTTTGTTGAGTATGTTAGATGTTGTCCATTGATAGCTAATACCATCTCAAGTATTCTAAACTCTAACTTGTATCCCAGTTACTAGAAACCTGAAAACAATATTTTCCACATTCCTTTGACATTTATGGCCTACATTTTACCAATAAGAGTCAGCTGAATGACATTTGGAGGGTAGAAAGAAACGGGGAGCCATTTTTCTCTTTTGGCAGCAACTGATAGACCCATAACGGAGATGGGAATACAAAGTGTTTGCAGTGACTTCCAAATAAGTTCCTGTGAATCACCTTCTTTGATACTGTAAGTAGTTAAAATATTCAAGTTTGGTTTCTATTTTCCTGTCTAAACAATAATTGACACAGCTCCATTTTGAGGGCTAAAGGAGTTTTCTATCTACTTTCATGAAACCTACAGTATGAGGATATGGTGTAGGGATGGCAGATAATATTAAGTGTACTATCTTTGCTGTGCAAACTGGGCTTCCTCCTCAGAGAAACCACTAACCATTCTAAACTTGAGACCACTCCCTTTAACCAGGAATGTGCGCAACTCCTATGAACATCAGTTATGCTGATTTTGATTGCAGAGATAACTGTCTGCTAAGTCCCAGGATCGCTGTGTATAATGACAATGCAAAAACATTCAAGATAACAGATTCATTGCTTGCTGTTAATAAAAAGTATGGGTCTTCTCTGTATCATTATTTCATTGTAAACATTTGACTGAGAATCTGAACAAATTTGGAAATCCCAAGCCTTTTTGGCTCTCTCTTGTTCCTGGTAAAATAAGGCTAGTTCAGAGTTAACAGGAATACCAAGTTTATCCAGGATTTCCAAGTCAACTTTTGGGCTAACTTAAATGACAACACTGAGTCAATAAGGGTCATTTAGGTCCCTCAGATGTTACCATGACCAAAGGAAAGCTGGTCAATAGCACTTTAATAATTAAGGGTCCAACCTAACTGGCTGCCAAACTCAAAAAGATGCAATAGGTATAATCTAGTACAGCACATAGTTTATAGAAGTGTATGACAGGAAACAAAGTTCACATAGCATCCTGATCTCATTGGGTTGCACAGTATTAGTGAGTACCCTGGATTTTTAGTGACCTCACACTTATGGGGCATGTGCATGCTGTAGATGAAAGCCAGTGTGTGTGCCATCTTGACAGAGAAGCTGTGGCTAGGTTTCCCATCATTTTTACATTTTCCCATCATTTATGTTTACACTCTATAACATAGGCCCAAGGCTCACCTTCCAACTTACAGATTCCCAAACTCAGGTGCCATCCCACAGAAAAATAATGTTCACAGCAAACAAGACAGACATAGTATTCCATAATTTTCTGAACTCCATTTTCAAGTATTACTGTGAAAAGAGGTGATCCACACCTGATATTAACCCCTTTCCCAGAATTGGATTGGTTATCCAGGAATAAACAAAATTAGGTGAGAATTCAGGAGGCACTGTGCCCTCTCTGTCTTCTAATTATAATCCTGTGGCTGCAGTGAATCTGGGATGTTCCTAGGAAGAGCTGAGTTGGCACAATCTTGGACAATTCTTGAGTTTTATAGTTATAAATGTAGGTTGTACTCTAGGATTGCTCACAAACAAGTGACAACGGTTTAAACTGGCTTTGTTTCAAAAGGAAACAAAGTGTATTTATAATTAACAGAGTTAGAATTTTGCTTTTTGTTTCTGACTCTCATCAAAAAGAGCAACATGAATAAAAAATACAAAACCTGTTTGACTTTCTCTTATAACACACCACTGGTAAATTAATCAGGAGAAATATTCTTCAGCTGTCTATCTCCTGGTTCGTTAGTCCACGCCTGGCTGGGCTCTCTGCTGATCTTTCATTAGCGTTGATGAGCCCGCGGTGGAAAGGCACTTTTCTTTGCTCCTGAGAGAATCTCCGCTAGGTAGTCTCACAGTTTTAATCACTGCTAATAGCTATTTTGGCACACATTCAGAGTAGACTCAGTGAGGGGCAGAGGAAATATTTTGCATTAACTGGATTATTTTAAGTTTTCAGTCCTGCAATGTTGCTTCAGGACAAAATGGATGGTGCTGGGAAAGACAGCTTGCTTTCCCCAGAGCCTGCAAGGAAATGGCTCCTGCAATGCTAAACCAGGTTGGATTCCTCTTGGCTATCCACTGGATACTGTGCTTATGAAGCCTTCAGGCAGTGGAAATGGCAGTTATGATTGGGATGTGCTTGCTATGTGGTGGTGGGTATGGTGGTCTACTGGTGACTGATTGCAGGGGCTGGAAAAATAAAGGAAAAGGCCATAAAAGCATGTTTTGGTTCCTCCTTTCAGATGTAATGTATTAGACTTACATGCTTCTGGGCTACCTTCCCTGCAGGACATTCAGAAGAATTTATGTTATTGGTGAATATTAAAAAGACTAAGAACATATAGAGGTTGGGTTTGACACTTCCTCCATAATCTGATTTAAGGATCTTACCTCCTCTCAATGCCAAACATATGACTGACATGAATGTATCAGGGATTGAAAAGGATCTGGGGTCAAGCTGTTTCTGACTGGTTTGAAGGCATATAGTACAATATACTTTCTGAAATATGTAATGCCAAAGATGTACCCTTTGCCTAGATTCAGTAAACCATAATGGTTGAAAGAATAGGATTTGGGGACCTGGCTTCAAATCTTGGATCTACCACTTGTCCATATTTTGACAAACTGATCAACATTTATGAAACTCATTTTCATCAGTCAATAGAATGGGGGAAATAATATCAATCTGATAGGACCACTTGGAGCATATAATGAGATTGTATGTGTGCATTATGTGTGTTTGCATGGTTTCATGTGTGTCTGTGTGTCTGTGTATGTGTGTGTAAATCAGAGTATCTGGCTTTAATCAATAAATGACAGTTAACATTTCCTGTCATGTTGGGACACTTTTAAAAATGCTTCAGCTTTCTCCAGGGCTGCTTCAAGTTTCATGGTAGACTCTTACCTTTTTTACTGACAAAATCCTTGTTGAATGCTGTCTTAGTTCAGGCTGCCATAACAAAATAGCATAGACTGGGTGACTTAAACAACAGAAATTTATTTTCTCACCCTTCTGGAGGCTAGAAAGTCCCAGATCCAGGTTCTAGCAGGGTTCAGTTCCTGGTGAGGGCCCTTTTCTTGGCCTGTATAAGCTCCCTTTTGTCTATTTCTTTACATGGTGGAGAGAGAGATCTCCTCTTCTCATAAGGCCACAGGCCTATTGGATTAGGGCTTCAACATCATGACCTATTTTAGCCTTAATTAACATATGGGCTTCAACATACACATTTTGGAGGGACACAATTCAGTCAATAGAAAAAGCCAATCTCTTCTGGGAAAGGGCACTTGATAAGGGCAGCGGGTCATCCCAGATACACAGAGAACTTTTTTTTTTTAAAGTTCATTTATTTTGAAAGAAAGAGAGAGCATGTATGTGTGAGAGTGGGGAGGGGCAGAGAGAGAGGAAGAGAGAGAATCCCAAGCAGACATGGATTCCAGATGGGACTTGAACCCATGAACCATGAGATTATTACCTGAGCCACTCGGGTACCCCAGACAGTCTCAGAGACCAATTCATTTAAGTGTTTGAGGTGAAATGTCATGGTGCAGGTGTCAGTTGCCAGGGGCCTTACCAAGAGTTGCTACAGGTAAATTAAGCATTCAAAATTTTTTTTACTCAACCCTGAATTTGAACTATCTTACCAATGAACTAATTTTAATTTTGAAATGTAATTGTTATAAACTGATGTTAATAATTAGATTTGTAATTTTATATACCTGAAGCAAAGGATCCTTTGTTTTCCCAGGTTTTACCCCTTTACTTTTGAGATTTCATGTTTTTTTATGGCTCTGAGGATAAGATGCCCACTGCTATAAACTTCCTATATTCATTTTTTTATACCTCAGTGTCTTCTGAAATACATGTGTGTTTTCTATAATTTGGAAAGTAGACACAAGTAATGCTTTTGTTTGTTCTCAGTAACTTTTATTCAACTGAAGAGAAAGGAGAGATATTTGATGCAACTAATTCTGAGGAAATGGAGTGATCTTACTTGATGTCTGTCATCTGCTCATGATGGGCACAGGGAGGAATGAACAATGTACACCAGCATGGGAACCAACACCTATGTTAATGTACTGCTTTTTGTTTCCTTGATGGAAAGTCTGTCCAATCAAGAGTCCTGAATAATATACAATCTACAGATGTCAGTAATGCAAGACTGAAAATGACACACATAAACATTTCACCTGCTTAAAATCTGAATGAAGCATGTCTTGAGTGAATGATTTTAGTTTCCCTTGACAGTGACTAGATAGCAGTGTGTGGAGATAAGAAGCATTCTGGCTCTTGATGGGGAGAGAACCAACTTTGAGTACCAGCCTTGCCACTTGGGCAGATTTTAGAGCTTCTCTTTCTTAAAGTATAATAGAGAATGATAATATCTAGTTCATACAAATTTAACAAAAATGAATCATGATAAAGGTAATGTGTGGAACAGATTCTGGCTCTTAGTAAGTGCTCATTAAATGTTTCGCCTACCTAATTTTGCTAATGATCTTTTGAGCTAGACTAAACTCCCAACCTCCATGCCTACTCTCCTCCCAATGGAGGGAGAAGTGAATTATCCACAACTTATTCTAAATTAGTGAGTTTAGGTAAACAGGTTGAGTTGCTGTTCTCAGCTTCTGCTTCTTTTCTGTAATCAATCTGCCTGCAAGGAGGGTTCGTTTACATTCTTACCTTGCCTATATTTTGGGGACATACATTTAATGCAGTCCATTGTGGCTGCACACCAATACCACATTTCTGTTCTAGGTTTCATAAGTAGTAAACTTACTATTTTGACTTCTTTTGTCTAACATTCATGTGCAGCACTCAATTGGTCCAAGCCAAGTGGAGAATAATGTATTGTTGAGCCTCTTCAAATGTCATCATACATAAATAGCAGGACTGGTTTATGATACTTTATTGACTTAGCAAAATGGACCATCTTGGAAGAATAACAGTAAGTGTCCTTGAATGATGATTTGAGAATTACTGGAAAAGTTGCAGAAAAAAATTTTGTTCATGGCCAGACCTTTCACTTTCACCATCAAAGTTTTTATTTTATTGGAGTCCTCTCTTCTAGTTTTTTGTTTGTTTGTTTGTTTGTTTGTTTTTGCTTTAGAAATGCAAGTATTATGAAACAGGATTAACATCTTAAATCACACAGGCTTCTAAGTATCATTTATGTTCTTTCTCACTTGGAACAGTGCAGGAAGAGGGAATACTTCTAGAATTCAGAGAGGTAGAAAAAAGAGGGGTGAGGAATTTTAAAACCTAGTATTACCTAATACCTAATATTGCCCCTGGTCAGTCTCATGGACTTTTGTTCACCATAACATTGGCACACAACAAACGTTTGTGGGATGAATCAATGAACACTCTTACAGATATGCTTAGTAGAAATACAAATACCTACTCACACAGTTGTGACATTATGAGGAGTGACTGGCCTGAGATGATGCTATTTCATTTATCCTTTTGCATGTGAAAAGAGAAGATGACCGATGTATATAATGTCTCACTGTGAAATCTTTACTCGGTTTTATTATAACATCTGTAAATAGTATGCACAAATTGAATTAAGATTGAGATGACTGTAACTTTGCAATAATGAAATACTAAGGTATCTTTTTATACTTCAAATAGTTATTTCCAGTGGTAAAATAAAGTATATCCTATATAAGCTCCTTGAATTATGGAATAAAAAGTTCAGTCAAGAACAATCTTATATCTATATAAATTTAGTGTTAAAGGTGATCTTAATTAGTGACCTTACTTGTGAGACCCAGTGTGAATAAGCTCAGTTTCCTTCATAAATAAAAAGTGTATTTAATGTGTATGTGTGGTTTTGAATGATGCCCTGATATGAGATGGGGCTTGCGTCCAGTGGAACTAAATTGCGTGGAAGTGCCAAACCATTGAAGCAAAGCTCTTTTAACAAGATGATCTGTCATCCTATCAGTTTTTGTTTTGACAGTTACAGACCATGATAATGTTGTGTCTGGCATCGAAACATTCTATTTTGATCTCTAAATGAATTCTCCTATTTGTTACCCATAAAAAATGAGTTGTATAAAAAGGCAGAACTTCAATCAAAATTTCCAAAGTCTGCAGCATAGCCTGCCCCTGCCCAGAGAGGAAGAAGTCAGGAAGTTCATGTCAGGATTAACATGGGTCCTATGTGATGAATTGGTCTGGAGTGGGCAGGAGAAGCAATGATAAATGCTAGTTTTTCCTTTGATAATAATATTAAGTTATAGTTCATACTATGGAAACTATCCCAATTGACTCTGGTTGCAACTCCTGAGAAAACTTTATCATTCTGACTCAATATGCAGAGCCTGGCACATTTAGCAAGAGGTAAATATTTTTAAATTTCTAAATGGATTTTCTGGCAGCAAAATGCTCTTTTAATATAACTTACACCATGCACTAGCTTAATTAAGGTCAATTTATCACAAAAGTATTCTGCCCCAGGAGCCAGACTAGAGTTTTGGGAAAATTAAAGAAGGAAAGTAATGATGCAAAAATAGGTGGGACGCTATTTTCCAGACCAGCCAGCAATTCCCCGAATTCCAGGTTGGGATAAAGAGCTTTCCAGCAAGGGGACTTCTATGGCTTCCTCCAGAATGTACTAAAGGGCATTTAACCATAGTCATCACCCAGTATCAATTTATGTCCTGGAGAGACTGGTCTTATTCAACCCTGCAGATGTTTATTGAGGACTTACCGTCACCTAGCAATTTCTTGTTTCTTATCTGCATGACAGTCAAGAACAGTCAAAAACAATAGTTGCATAATTATAACTTGCCCTACTCATCAGAAACTTAAAAAATCACATCAAATTTGTGGGAAATGGTAAAGTCCTGGATTTTTCAAAAAGGAAATAGGATATTTCTTGGATTAGATTATAAGAAGGTTACCTGCTGGACAGGAGAAGCATTTTGGTTAACTTCAATTTAATTTATTCCAACTTTTATTGTAAGTTTCACCAAAAATAAAAGTCAGACATCTTATTCACTATAGCATTTGCCATAAAAATGTTTCTGTGGACTTCACCATGAGAAATTCCCTTTAAAATTTTGCTTTTCTTGAGAAATTTGTGTGTTAATTAGCTGGTACTGATTCATGCTGCCTTCTGTCTCTGAGATGTTTCTAGAACTCAGAGTGGCCAGTATGATTTTACCTCATTATTTAACAATTAACTTCTATGTAGCCTGGAAAAAGCCAAAACCCTACCAACGTGTTTAATCATTCATGACCCTGGCATGCCCTGGCTAAATGGAGACTAAAACCCAATATCTGCATGGTTTACACAGCAACTGGGCATATAGGTCTTGGATTGATATAATCTGATTCCTTTATTTCAGCAAAGGTGTATGTTTTACCAAAGCAGTTGTATAAAATGAGAAGTGGAAGAGATTTTCTTGAAGATAAAGTTCAGTGTTTCCAGACAAATATCAGTAAACAAAACCTCTTTGTTTCATTCCCTTAAGAACACAGGAATCAAAGAATCCTTGATTAATGTAGATAGTGTCTGTTTGGTTAAGGCATAACAAAATCTTCCATCAGACAAATGATGTCTGGAGCAGGCTTCCCACCAGATTTATCATTTATACTCAGGGCAAATGACCAATTCTTATAATATGCCCCTTTCAGCATGGATCTATATCCAGTGTTTCACTTAGAGTCCCCACAGCTGCTGCCCAACACAGTTGTTTTCTACTGCAGCTGGGGCCAGATGAGGCCAAATGTTATACATTCTAATTAGTCAGGTAAGTTAGCTAGTATTTAATGTGTTAAAGATATATTTGCAAAGTGAAAAACCAACAACTATGAGTGCCATGAGACCAAGATGCCTTTGCTATGAGGACAAATCTGTACACTACAATGACTCTGCAGACAGGAGCCTGAGATGCATAATTTGGATCTATATCCATTAAATACTCCTCTACTCTGTCCCATAATGTAATTAACATTGCAGGTCTCAAGGCTCCTTTTAAGAGAATTAGAAGCCATGAGTCATTTGGGCTTCATCGGAACAAGCTTTCCTAATGCAAAATGACTTAATCGCAGAGATTGCTACCTGGCAGCATTCCGAGATATCAGGACCTGAAAGTCAGCACTTAATCTGATTTAGGGCCTCTTAAAATATTTTTCCAACTTGGCTAAACATTGCTCTGGTGAAAAAGATTGGGAATTATTTTAGGAACCAACCAATGGCCTGAACTGTCTTAGCTGCGATATTATTCCTTTTAAGTAATTGCATTTAATTTGGAAACCTATGCAAAAACAAACTAATGAAGAAAGCTGACTATGCTAACTAAAGTCAGACTAAATGTGTAGAGCAAAGATAATATAAAAATAGAAATATTTAAATAGATGTACGTTGTTCTACTTTCCTGTTCTTAATGTCAGGACTTATTCATCTATGTAAGGGCATTTTTATTGTGATTTTAGTAACACTGAAAATAAAATCTTAACAAGTATCCTAATAGTGTTTAAAGGGCTTGTGAAAGTTAGCCCATCAAAGTGGTAGCCTATTAGATTGAAGAGTTGGTGTAGATTGACCAATACTTAATGGTATTTAATACTTAAAATGTCTTTAGTGTGATGTTGCACTTATTGTGTTGTTTTGGGTCATAACACTCATATTTATTTATTTATTTATTTATTTATTTTTCTGAAACTGGGACAATTTTATTGGTTGATTGATTTAGTCACTTTGTTTCTATGTTTTTATTTTTTAAGTTCATAATTTTATTTTTTTATTTTTTTATTTTTTAATATGAAATTTATTGTCAATTGGTTTCCATACAACACCCAGGGCTCATCCCAACAGGTGCCTTCCTCAATGCCCATCACCCACCCTCCCCTCCCTCCCACCCCCCATCAACCCTCAGTTTATTCTCAATTTTAAGAGTCTCTTATGGTTTGGCTCCCTCCCTCTCTAACTTTTTTTTTCCTTCCCTTCCCCCATTGTCTTCTATTAAGTTTCTCAGGATCCACATAAGAGTGAAAACATATGGTATCTGCCTTTCTCTGTATGACTTATTTCACTTAGCATAACACTCTCCAATTCAATCCATGTTGCTACAAAAGGCCATATTTCATTCATTCTCATTGCCTAATTGCCTGGTTGACCCATTTATTCTTTATTAGGGCATTCTTTAACCTCCATGCTTTTGGAGGGTTTCCAGACTTTTTCCTGTGGTTGATTTCAAGCTTCATAGCATTGTGGTCTGAAAGTGTGCATGGTATGATCTCAATTCTGTTACACTTATTAAGGGCTGTTTTGTGACCCAGTATGTGATCGATCTTGGAGAATGTTCCATGTGCACTCGGGAAGAAAGTATATTCTATTGCTTTGGGATGCAGAGTTCTAAATATATCTGTCAAGTCCATCTGATCCAATGTATCATTCAGGGCCCTTGTTTCTTTATTGATTCTCTGTCTAGATGATCTATCCATTGTTGTAAGTGGAGTATTAAAGTCCCCTGCAATTACCACATAAGTTTGCTTATGTTTGTGATTAATTGTTTTATATATTTAGGGGCTCCCATATTCAGCGCATAGACATTTATAATTGTTACCTCTTCCTGATGGATAGTCCTTGTAATTATTATATAATGCTCTTCTTCATCTCTTGTTACAGCCTTTAATTTAAAATCTAGTTTGTCTGATATAAGTATGGCTACTCCAGCTTTCTTTTGACTTCCAGTAGCATGATAGATAGTTCTCCCTCCCCTCACTTTCAATCTGAAGGTGTCCTCAGGTCTAAAATGACTATCTTGTAGACAGCAAATAGATGGGTCTTGATTTTTTATCCATTCTGATACCCTATGTCTTTTGGTTGGAGCATTTAGTCCATTCACATTCAGTGTTATTATTGAAAGATATGTGTTTAGAGTCATTGTGATGTCTGTGGGTTTCATACTTGTAGTGATGTCTCTGGTACTTTGTGGTCCCTGCAACATTTCACTCACAGAATCCCCCCTTAGGATTGCTTGTAGGGCTGGTTTAGTCGTTATGAATTCCTTCAGTTTTTGTTTGGGAAGACTTTTATCTCTCCTTCTATTCTGAATGACAGACTTGCTGGATAAAGGATTCTCAGCTGCACATTTTCCCTGCTCATCACATTGAAGATTTCCTGCCATTCCTTTCTGTCCTGCCAAGTTTCAGTATATAGGTCTGCCACTAGTCTTATGGGTCTCCCTTTGTAGGTTAGAACCTGTTTATCCCTAGCTGCTTTCAGAATTTTCTCTTTATGCTTGTATTTTGCCAGTTTCACTATGATATGTCGTGCAGAAGATCGATTCAAGTTACATATGAAGGGTGTTCTCTGTGCCTCTTGGATTTTAATGCCTTTTTCTTTCCCCAGATCAGGAAGTTCTCAGCTATGATTTGTTCAAGTACACCTTCAGCCCCTTTCTTTCTCTCTTGCTCTTCTGGAATTCCTATTATAAGGATATTGTTCCATTTGATTGCATCACTTAGTTCTCTAATTCTGCCCTCATACTCCTGAATTTTTTTTATCTCTCTTTTTCTCAGTTTCCTCTTTTTCCATAATTTTATCTTCTAATTCACGTATTCTCTCCTTTGCCTCTTCAATCCTTGCTGTGGTCACCTCCATTTTATTTCGCACCTAATTTATAGCATTTTTTAGCTCCTCATAACTACTTCTTAGTCCCTTGATATCTGTAGCAATAGATTCTCTGCTGTCATCTATACTTTTTTCAAGCCCAGTGATTAATTTTATGACTATTATTCTAAATTCCTCTTCCGTTATATTACTTAAATCGTTTTTGATCAATTTGTTAGCTGTCCCTACTTTCTGGAGTTTCTTTTGAGGAGAATTCTTCTGTTTTGTCATTTTGGGTATTCCCTGGGGTAGCTCCAAACTGCAGGAGCTTCCCCTGTACTGTCCAGAGTAACTTGTGTTGGTGGGCGGGGCCGCAGTCAGACCTGATGTCTGCCTCCAGCTCACTGATGGGGCCACAGTCAGACTGGTATGTACCTTATCTTCCCTCTTCCAGGGGCAGGACTCACTGTGGAGTGGTGTGGCCCCTGTCTGAGCTATTTGCACACTGTCAGGCTTGTGGTGCTGCTTCAATGGGATCTGGTGTATTAGAGGTGGTGGATCTGCAAGGTGCACAGGGGTGGGCAGGGCAGGCTTAGCTTGCTTTGCCATTGGTGGCTCCCTGTGAGGAGGGGCCCTGCAGCACTGAGTGGGAGGCAGACCTGTCAGAGGGATGGATCCACAGAAGCACAGTGTTGGGTGTTTGTACGGTGCAAGCAAGCTCAGTCACTGGAACTGTCCTTTTGGAATTTCAGCTGGGGGATGGGCGATGGAGATGGCACTTGCCAGTGCCTTTGTTCCCCTGACGAGGTGAGCTCTGTCTCCCAGGGCTCAACAACTCTCCCTCCCGGTGTTCTCTTGCTCTCCCCGCTCTGCTAGAGCAGAGCTGTTGACTTTTAACATTCCAGATGTTAAGTCCCACTCGCTGTGGGAACTCACACAGTCCGGCCCCTCCGCTTTTGCAAGCCAGACTCAGGGGCTCTGCCTTACCGGGTGGGCTGCCCCTCCACTGTCCCAGCTCCCTCCCACCAGTCCATGTAGTGTGCACCACGTCTCAGCCCTTCCTATCCTCTTCCTTGGGCCTCTTGCTTATGCTTGGTTCTGGAGAGTCTGTTCTGCTAGTCTTCTGGAAGTTTTCTGGGTTATTTAGGCAGATGTGGGTGGAATCAAAGTGATTAGCAGGATGCAGTGAGCCCAGGGTCCTCCTACCACTCCATCTTTTCTCAATTCATCTCATTCTTTCTCATTGCCATGTAGTATTCCATTGTGTATATAAACCACAATTTCTTTATCCATTCATCAGTTGATGGACATTTAGGCTCTTTCCATAATTTGGCTCTTGTTGAAAGTGCTGCTATAAACATTGGGGTACAAGTGCCCCTATGCATCAGCACTCCTGTATCCCTTGGGTTAATTCCTAGCTGTGCTATTGCTGGGTCATAAGGTAGATCTATTTCTAATTTTTTTCAGGAACCTCCGCACTGTTTTGCAGAGTGGCTGCACCAGTTTGCATTCCCACCAACAGTGCAAGAGGGTTCCTGTTTCTCCACATCCTCTCCAACACCTATAACCTCCTGATTTGTCCATTTTAGCCACTCTGACTGGCACGAGGTGGTATCTCAGTGTGGTTTTGATTTGTATTTCCCTGTTGAGGAGTGACGTTAAGTATCTTTTCATGTGCCTGTTGGCCATCTGCATGTCTTCTTTAGAGAAGTGTCTATTCATGTTTTCTGCCCATTTCTTCACTGGATTATTTGTTTTTTGGGTGTGGAGTTTGGTTAGCTCTTTATAGATTTTGGATACTAGCCCTTTGTCCAATATGTCATTTGCAAATATCTTTTCCCATTCCATCAGTTGACTTTCAGTTTTGTTGATTGTTTCCTTTGCAGTGCAGAAGCTTTTTATCTTCATGAAGTCCCAATAGTTCATTTTTGCTTTTAATTCTCTTGCCTTTGGGGACGTGTCAAGTAAGAAATTGCTGTGGCTGAGGTCAGAGAGGTTTTTCCTGCTTTCTCCTTTAGGGTTTTGATTGTTTCCTGTATCACATTCAGGTCCTTTATCCATTTTGAGTTTATTTTTGTGAGTGGCATAAGAAAGTGGTCTAGTTTCCTTCTTCTGCATGTTGCTGTCCAGTTCTCCAGCACCATTTGTTAAAGAGACTGTCTTTTTTCCATTGGGTATTCTTTCCTGCTTTGTCAAAGATTACTTGGCATGATAGACTCCACCAAAAGTCTGCTAGAACTGATACATGAATGCAGCAAAGTCGTAGGATACAAAATTAATGTACAGAAATTAGTTGCATTCTTATACACTAATAATGAAGCAACAGAAAGACAAATAAACTTATCCCATTCACAACTGCACCAAGAATCATAAAATACCTAGGAATAAACCTAACCAAAGATGTAAAAGATCTGTATGCTAAAAACTATAGAAAGGTTATGAAAGAAATTGAAGAAGATATAAAGAAATGGAAAGACATTCCCTGCTCATGGATTGGAAGAATAAATATTGTCAAAATGTCAATACTACCCAAAGCTATCTACACATTCAATGCAATCCCAATCAAAATTGCACCAGCATTCTTCTCAAAGCTAGAGCAAGAAATGCTAAAATTTGTATGGAACCACCAAAGACCCTGTATAGTCAAAGTAATATTGAAGAAGAAGATCAAAGCAGGAGGCATCACAATCCCAGACTTTAGCCTCTACTACAAAGCTGTAATCATCAAGACAGCATGGTATTGGCTCAAAAACAGACACATAGACCAATGGAATAGAATAGAGACTCCAGAATTGGGCCCACAAAAGTATAACACCCATTTTTAACTTATCCTCAAGTT
The DNA here is from genome assembly GCF_046562875.1 of Panthera onca. Classification (NCBI taxonomy): domain Eukaryota; kingdom Metazoa; phylum Chordata; class Mammalia; order Carnivora; family Felidae; genus Panthera; species Panthera onca. The sequence continues at coordinate 87,589,972 of NC_138341.1, read as the reverse complement.
GAAGAAACATAATGTGAAATCAGTATGGCTCATGATTAGTTTTGGCAGAACAGGACATGGGCAAATTTACAAAACAACTGAGCAAGGATGAAAATGAACAAAATGAAAAAACTTCCAAGTTTCATTAGGAAATGGCAATGAGAGTTTGGATATCTGGGTCTAATAACGTTCACCAAGATTCTTAGTAGAGCTTGTAAATGAATATCTTTGCCCATGAAATTATGTTATCAATTTTAGTAGGATTTCGTAGCTCCACAGCCATTTACTGAAGACCCACTATGTGCAAATTCCCCATCCATTCCCCTCAAGCAGACCCCTCCCCTTGGTTCTACAACATCAGCTCTGACTCCCCCAGATTCTCAGTGGGAAAACCTTTTTCACCTGCCTGTGGAAACCACATTAAGAGCTTAGGTTAAAAGTGCTGTATGGCATAGCAAACTCCTTCTAGGCATTCATAAGGGAGAGGGGCAATATTGTCTATCTCCAGATGTCTTATCTGTTGCTCCAGTTAATTTTTTTTTGAGAAAACAACAATGGAGTTCACATGCCAAACCAAAGAAGTCATTTCCACTGGCTTTGGGCAATAGCCTCACAGATCTGACCTGATACCAGATAAATATTGTAAGATTAAAGCTTTTAAAAAATGTGATGGATATTTTTGTTTTGGGGAGTTTTATCTCTAACTGTGTCTGGTCTGTCCAACTTTTTACTTTTTTTAGTTTTTTACTGGTCTAATCCTTAGGTTGAACACAAAAATGTCTTTCCTCCCTTTCTGTTTATAGGAGTTATTAACTGGGACAAGGTTTTTATTATAGGAAATGGAACTATCCAAATTGAAAATTTCATGACAATAATTCACATTAAAATTGGAACATTAGACTAGCTAGCTACAGGACACTGGAATGTTGCTGAACTCCAGTTGATGGTACAATCATTTGAAACTATGAGTGTGATTAATTTTTAGATGATTTATTTGGCTACCATAATATAGACACATACATAACCACCAATTTTCACTCAGAAACTTAATGAAAACATCCCATCTCAAGAGGCCCAAGGAATTAAGTGACTTGCCAAGGCCACATCGCTATTTACTATCAGTTTCAAGATCAAAACTCCAAACTTCTTTTCACTGTCCATTGTTCTTTGTTTGACATCCATTTTCTTTTGCCTTAACAGATAAAAATATGTGACCAGTAGCTATGCTTGGAATTAAAATCAACCAGAATCTATTGACAAGAAACTTGGGAGAGTGGTGAGTTTCAGAAGCTCCTGTGGCACTTCTAAAAACATGGTTGGCCCCCAGGAGTCAATCTTAAAGTTCTGGCCCAACTTGGCTGATTCTATTCTATAACCACTATTTTTAAGCAGTTTAATGTGAGGCTAAGATTGAGAATCAGTGGGCCACAGCATGCAAAGTTCCTATTGTCCCATTAGTGTTCCAGTAATTACAAATTTGAGCATTTGTATATGGAATATATGTACACATTTCCTTACATAAAGCAAGTTATGACTAAAGAGGTCATAGAGAGAATTCAATTATTTTGAAAGGAAATAATACTGCCCTCAAAAGGTATTTTTTTAAACAAGTTAATGTGATTTGTTAGATACTGAACTTTCTCACACTACTGATCTGTTGCCTGAACATATGCTTCATTATAAGGATCCCTGAATGTAGTGAAGTAAGGGTTAAATGATTTTTAAGAAGAATTTTTAAGGAAAAATGAAGAAGAATTTTTAGGGAAATGGCAGATGGCAGTTTTGTAAATATCCTTTCACCCACTCTGGACAACTGTCTATGGTGTTGAAAACACTTGGTGCATAGTCTCTTCTTACACTTTCTTCCTTTACCTCCTTTCCCTTCAAAGCAATATCCTGGAACAGTTAGAGTAGACACTGAAGCTGGGGTAAATAACAAAATTAATTCCTGAACCCAGATCAGAAGGCACTTGGTTTATATCCAGGAAATATTTAGGAAGGCTCTTCTGATTTCTTGTCTGGAATAAGAATGGTTGGTGCTGTTATTTGTACAAAAGGAAAGGGAGTTAGGACATGTAAGTCTGTCTTCATGTGTGGTGTTGATTTCAATTTCAGTAGACAAAGGCCTTGATAGGTTCCATGAGCCAGAGAAAAAGTCCTGGTCATGTTTACAAACAGTCAGTATGTGATTGAGAGCTGTGAATTTCTTTGAAGAATATTTGAAGAACCATTGGGATTTTATGATGGGAGCAGTGACATTCCTAAGTAGCTCACAATTCTTCATTCACAGTAATAGATCCATGTCATAGGTGCCTTTCTCACACTCCCCATTGCTTTCCTCTCTCTTTTATCCCTCATCTACCAATCCCCATCCCATCTTCCCACCACCACTATTTGGGCCTCTCTACTTGAGTATGATTTAAAGAGCTTTCAACATTATATCCTCCTTTGGTGGTTAAGATTTTCTTCACAATCATGTGAATTCTAATTCAGGGCCAGATCATGACATTGTGGCCTCTACCCTACATCAGAGCCAGACAAATGTAGAAGGCAGACTGCCAAACTCTACTTTGATGTGTGCTCAGTGAGACCACGTCATTAGGAAATTATAACATAACTGTAGGTGTGAACTCATTAAGGTAAAGTGAAGGCATATTCTCCTTTTGGGAATCATTGTAACAGTCCAAACCTCAAAAAGATTTCAAATAAAATATGATTTTCTACCTGGTAGAGAATAACAAAATTTGATTGGGCACCCGTTGCCCATGGGCTCTGAGGCTCTGAGGTGTCTGCTTCAGCTCCTGTAACAGATGCTTTTCTGAACAATTTGAAGCAGTCTAGTTACTGCTCTTTCTTCTGCAAAAATAATTGTCAGTGGAGATTCAGAATATGAAATGGCTATAAGATTATACCCAAAGGAAATCTTGTGACTTCAAGATCAGCATGAAATAGCAATTGCTACAAATGGTGTCTTAAGGAGTTGTGAATTTGTTTTCTAGTAGATGTTCTTGATTCAGGGGATTTTGAGACAGGAAACAGTCTAGTTTGTGGTAACAGAGATTTGTTTGAAGATACGATAATTTCCTGAATGTTTAGTCAGCAATTAGTTAATTTTAATGCATCATTTCTTCTGATAGATGTTGTTGGTCTGTGAGGGCAAAGAAACTGATGAAAATAGTAAAGTCAGGAACCATTTTTATGTGAATGTTTTAATGAAGTAGTTTAAGGCTGGAAGGATGGAACCAAATGTGCCTGCCCTTCCTAGGCAGAGCGCAGAGAGTGGTAATGACTTGGTCTAGGTCATTTGCATGTGGGCCCACCCACACTGTATTTAGAATAACAGTGGTGATCAAGTAACATGTCTACTCACTTTCCTATTCATTTCAGTATGTATTTAATCAAGCACTGGCTTGTTTCTAGCACAGATCAAACCATCTTCAACAGAGGGAAAAGGTTCTTCTGTGTTTTCTTTGAGGTAAGGATATTATAAAATGAACAGATACAAATAACTGGAAACAAATCCCAAAGCATCAAATGGGAGTGAATGGGTTGAATATGGTACATTAATACAATTCAAAGTAAAGAAAAATGAGTATACTTGATCTTACTATATTAAGTATTTAATGTATTAATAATCCCAAGAAAACTGGTGCCTAGCAAAGATGGTATAAATAAGAATTTATAACCACCAGCCTGTCATGGAATAAGATGAGGGACAGTGACAGTATAACAAATAAATGACTCAGACCTCTTGTATTTCACATTTGGTATAGGTATTGGCTATTACCTTTTTTACTCTCCTTCTCCTCCCTTCCCATTTAGCATTCAATACTTATTAGGTTGATCTGAATTAAACTAAAGTATGTGGTATTTCTCATGTGTACAGGGATGAAACAATTACTTTAGATAAGAAAACTTTCTTCTCTTTGGTGTTTATTACTGGAAATTAAGCTAATATTGCTCTAGTGTCTTCCTTTTATTTGGGAATTGTATATCTAACTGAGAAGTAGTAATTACTCAATTTCAGTATAACCTAATGGTGTGCTTGAGCATGACACAAGATACATAAAATTTAATGTGCACATCAGAGACCCAGAAAGTAAACACTGAACATCCATAAATCCTGCCTTGCTCATTAAAAAAAGTAAAACTAGCAGCAATATTTACTTATAATCTATTATACTGCTTATTTATTTATTGATTGATTTAAAAGTTTATTTATTTATTTTTCAGGGGGCAGAGAGAGGGAGAGAGAGAATCCCAAGAATCCCAAGCTGACTCCACACTGTCAGTGCAGAGCCTGATGCCAGACTCAAACCCATGATCATGACCTGGTATTTGTCTTTCTCTGACTGACCTATTTTGCTTAGCATAATACATTCTAGTTCGATCTACAGTGTTGCAAATGGCAAGATTTCATTCTTTTTGATCACTGAGTAATATTCCATTGTGTATATATACTCATCTTCTTTATCCATTTATCAGTTGGTGGGCATTTGGGCTCTTTCCATACTTTGGCTTCTGTTGATAGCACTGCTATAAACATTGGGGTGCATGTCCTCTTTCAAATCAGCAGTTTTTTAATCCTTTGGATTAGTAGTGCAATTGCTGGGTCATAGGATAACACTATTTTTAATTTTTTGAGGAACCTCCATAGAGTACTCCACAGTAGCTACATCAGTTTGCATTCCCACCAACAGTGCAAAAGGGTTCCCCTTTCTCTGCATCCTCATGAACATCTGTTGTTTCCTGAGTTGTTAATTTTAGCCATTCTGACAGGTGTGAGGTGGTATCTCATTGTGGTTTTGATTTGTACTTCCCTGATGATGAGTGATCTTTTCATGTGTCTGTTAGCCACCTGGATGTCTTTGGAAACGTGTCTGTTCATGTCTTTTGCCAATTTCTTCACTGGATTATAAGCTTTCCGGGTGTTGAGTTTGATAACTTCTGTATAGATCTTGAATACTAAGTCTTTATCTGATATGTCATTTGCAAATATCTTCTCCTATTCTGTTGGTTGCCTTTTAGTTTTGTTGATTGTTTCCTTTGCTGTGCAAAAGTTTTTTTTTTTTTTTTTTTCTTGATGAAGTCCCAATAGTTCATTTTTTCTTTTGTTTCCTTTGCCATTGGGGCATGTCTAGTAAGAATTTGATGGATCTTGCTGATTTTTATGTTGAAATATAATAATTTGAGTAAGTGTGCTTCTACATTTGGTGGGGGATACTCTTACTACTTTTGGAATATGTGTTACCTCATAACGTTCCCTTAGTAACAAATCCTAACACCCTGGGAGTTAAAAATGATGTAAAATAATTTATTCTATTATTTTTACCCTTAGTTTGCTTTACTGTTTGTAAATTCCTGTCCTAGACTGTTGGAATGGAGATGGGATTTTTAAGCCTCAAGTAGTGTATTTTTTTTTCCCCAAACATAGTCCTATGCTTTTGGTGAACGAACCATTCTTCTAACAATGAAAAGCAGAAGTATCTTGCATTGTAGTCTTTTGCCATTGGTTCCCTCTTTTTTTCCCTGCTTCATTAGTTTCTATAATTTTATCTTCTATATCACTGATTTGCTGCTCTTCTTTGTCCATCCTAGCAATCACGGCATCGATTCAAGATTACATCTCAGTCATAGCATTTTTAATTTTGGCCTGACTAGATTTTAGTTCTTTTACCTATGAAAAAAGGGATTCTCTAGTGTCTTATATGGTCTTTTCAACCTTAGCTAGTATTCTTATATTAGTGGTTTTAAATTTGGGGCACCTGGGTGGTTCAGTCGGTTGAGTGTCTGACTTCTGCTTGGGTCATGATCTCGCAGTCTTTGAGTTTGAGCCCCGCATCCGGCTCTGTGCTGACAGCCCAGAGCCTGGAGCCTGCTTTGGATTCTGTGTCTCTCTCTCTCTGCCCCTCCTCTGCTCATGCTCTGTCTCTCTCTCTCTCTCTGTCAAAAATAAATAAACATTAAGAAAATTTTTTAAAAAGTGGTTTTAAATTCTAGTTCAGACATCTTACTTATGTCTGTGTTGATTAAACCTCTAGGCATCATTTCTATCTGTTCTTTCTTTTGGGATGAATTCCTCCATCTTGTCATTTTGGAGAAAGAAAAATAATTAATAAAATAAAAATTGAAAAATTAAAAACAAGGGGAGTCTGGGTGGCTCAGTCAGTTAAGCATCCAACTTTGGCTCAGGTCATGATCTTAGGGTTTGTGGGTTCAAGCTCTGCATCAGGCTCTGTGCTGACAGTTCAGAGCCTGGAGCCTGCTTCAGATTCTGTGTCTCCCTCTCTCTCTGCCCCTCCCCCACTCATGCTCTGTCTCTAGCTCTCAAAAATAAAAATGTTAAAAAATTTAAAAACAAAACAACAAAAATGATCAAATAACAGAAGCTAGGCGCTAGGTATGTTTCAGTCTGCTTGTTGAGAGAAGCCTGATAGAAAAAAGAAAACAGAGAAAGGGAAAAAAAAGGCAAAAAATTAAAAATAAAAAATCATATAATTAAAAAGAATAAAACTATAAAAAGTAAAATATGAATGATGAAAATTCATATTTTCACAAAAATGAAAAAAAATCTGTTCTTTCTGTATCCAAGAAAGAGAAAGAAGAGTAAGAAAAAAGAAAACAACATAAGAAAAACAGAAGCAAGGAAAATGAACAAACAAGCAAACAGAATAAAACCTGAATGCAGTTACATCCTGTTTCTCCTAAACTGAAACTTTGCAGCACACTGTAATTCATAGACTTAACAGGTGGAAGGGATTTGGGCTGGTCTTGATATGCCTGGAGGGCACAGGTGGACAGGGCTTGGCGCAATGGCCCCATTCTCCACTTGGTGGCGCTGCTTAGCTCACTGGGGTCAATCTGTGTGTGTGCGCACATGCACGCCTGGGCTTTAGAGGTGAAAATGGCTTCACCTGTCTCTCTAGTTTCTGGCACAGAAATTTTGTAGCCTCACACACTTGTAATCCTCCTTTTTCCCAGACTTCCATTCACTCCCTGCTTCCACCCTGTCCGTGTCCAAGCTGTCTGCCTGCCAGGCAGTGTCTCCCTCCAGAGTTTTATCTCAGATGGGGCTGTGTCTCAAAACCCCACACTTCAGAGACCCCCCCCCCCCCCCACAGCCTGGACCCATGCCAATTATCTGGGGCAGGGTCTAGCCTAGCATTGGCCAGGTCCTGGCTTGTCCACGAAAACATTCCTGCAATTGCACAGTGGCAAAATTTCAGTTATGGCAAATCACAACACACAGCTGGCAATAGGTTTCATGGCATTGTGGTGACTTTCTCCCAATACCAGCAAATGTGGCAGCTCTATGGGGTCTGTTGGGACCTTTGCCCATGGGAAGGCCATATGGCCTCTACCAAATGCACTCTAAGCAGGGGAACTGCTTCTCCTGTGTGGACAATGGACCCCTTAGACCCTGCTGGCTGCTCCTGGGGATTCACCCTGCATCCTCACCAGAAGGCTGCCAGGCACTGAACTCTGAAACTTTAAACCTTACATTCCACTGTTTATAGAATCCTGGTGGTATTGAAACCCTCACCTCTCTCCCCATTAATGATTTTGGGCAACAGATATTTTGTCCAGGCCCCTGAAAGTGTTTTCACTCTTTCTCTCCAGCTACTTTTTGGGGGGGAGTGCTTTTCTTGCACAATCCCAATGTGCCACACTCTCCCCCTTTCTCTTTCTCTTCTCTCCATGAAAATGGCTCCCTACCCTCCACAGCTTTTCTCTCTGCCAATTCACCTCTCTGCACTACATACTTGCCAAGTTCTCTGGTTCAGATTATGCATATAGTTTAGTCCTCAGATAAATTTCCTAGGTATTCACAATAGTTTGATGCTGACCTAGCTATGCTTTAGGGACAAGACAAGCTCAGGGGCACCATACCAGCCTGTCATTTTAACTCTCTGAAGCTTGTTTCTTTATATCGTGAATCTGGGATGACTTTGTGAGTTGCGTTTGCAAAAAGAATGTCAGAATACAAAGTGCCAGTTTCTAGCCTAGACCTCAGTAGGTTTTACGTGTTTTTACTCTCTTGGAATCTTTCTATCACCATATCAATCACCTGAGTTAACCTGCTAAATGATGAAAGACTTGTGACTCAATCACCACCACTGTCTGGAGCAGGCCCCTGTCGGATGTGTAAGGCTGTCCTAGACCTGCCAATTTTTTAGATGGTCCACCAGCTGTCCATGAATGCACAAGCAAGCCCTTGTATGACCAGCCAAAACTGGCACAAATCAGTACAACCCAGCTGACCCATAAACTCATGAAAAAATATAAATTCTCGTTGTTTTAAACCAGTAGGTTTGGGTTTTTTTAAAAAATCAAAAATAGTTAATTGATATAATCACATCCAGCATCTAGCAGGGCACAGAGTAGGGACTGACTATTGAGTGAATCATGGAGCTCTCTAAGTTGCATGTAATAGAACTAATAAACTCTCTTATTGGAGAGGTGAACATTTATACAAACACACAGAATGTTACATATTATATCAGGAAGTTATTGACCACCTGCCTGTGGATTCCAGTGAATTCTCATAGACAATGCCAAGCCATCTGGCTGCCTGGATGACTTTTGTGACATTTGACCCCACAACATGAAACCAATAATATACAGATTTTACATTTTATTTTATTATTTTTTAAAAATTTACATCCAAGTCAGTTACCTTATAGTGCAACAATGATTTCATGGGTAGATTCCTTAATGTCCCTTACCCATTTAGCCCATCCCCCCCCCACAAACCCTCCAGTAACTCTCTGTTTGTTCTCCATATATAAGAATCTCTTATGTTTTGTGCCCCCTCTCTGTTTTTTATATTATTTTTGCTTCATTCCCTTGTGTTAATCTGTTCTGTGTCTTAAAGTTCTCATATGAGTGAAGTCATATATTTGTCTTTCTATGACTGACTAATTTCACTTAGCATAATACCCTCTAGTTCCATCCACGCAGTTGCAAATGGCAAGATTTCATTCTTTTTGATTGCCGAGTAATACTCCATTATGTATATATATGCCACATCTTCTTTATACATTCATCCATCAATGGAGATTTTGGCTCTTTCCATACTTTGGCTATTGTTGATAGCACTGCTATAAACATTGAGGTGCATGTGCCCTTTCAAAACAGCCTGTATCCATAGGATAAATACCTAGTAGTGCAATTGTGGGTCACAGGGTAGTTCTATTTTTAATTTTTTGAGGAACACCCATACTGCTTTCCAGAGTGGCTACACCAGTTTGCATTCCCACCAGCAGTGCAAAAGAGATCCTCTTTCTCCGCACCCATGCCAACATCTGTTGTTACCTGAGTTGTTAATGTTAGCCATTCTGACAGGTGTGAGTTGGTATCTCATTGTGGTTTTGATTTGTATTTCCTGGATGATGAGTGATGTTCAGCATTTTTTCATGTGTCAGTTGGCCATCTGGATGTCTTCTTTGGAGAAGTGTCTATTCATGTCTTTTGCCCATTTCTCCACTGGATATTTTATTTTTTGGGTGTTGAGTTTGATAAGTTCTTTATAGATTTTGGATACTAACCCTTTATCTGATATGTTGTTTGCAAATATCCTCTCCCATTCTATCAGTTGGCTTTTAGTTTTGCTGATTGTTTCCTTCACTGTGCAGGATCTTTTTTTTTTTAATGAGGTACCAGTAGTTCATTTTTGCTTTCATTTCCCTTGCCTCTAGAGACTTGTTGAGTAAGAAGTTGTGCGGCCAAGATCAAAGAATTTTTTGCTTGCTTTCTCCTCGAGGATTTTGATGGCTTCCTGTCTTACATTTAGGTCTTTCATCCATTTTGTGTTTATTTTTGTGTATGGTGTAAGAAAGTGGCCCAGGTTCACTTCTCTGCATGTTTCTGTCCAGTTTTCCCAGCACTACTTGCTGAAGAGACTGTCTTTATTCCACTGAATATTCTTTCCTACCTTGTCAAATTAATTGGCCATGTTTGTGGGTCCATTTCTGGGTTCTCTATTATGTTCCATTGATCTGAGTGCCTGTTCTTGTGCTAGTACCATACTGTCTTGATGATTACAGCTATGTAATACAGCTTGAAGTCAGGGATTGTGATTCCTTCTGCTTTTTTTTTTCAAGTTTGCTTTAGCTATTCAGGTTCTTTTCTGGTTCTATACAAATTTTAGGATTATTTGTTCTAGTTCTGTGAAGAATGCTGGTGTTATTTTGATAGGGATTGCATTAAATATGTATATTTCTTTGGGTAGTATTAACATTTTAACAATCTTTGTTTTTTTACCCAGGAGCATGGAATATTTTTTCCCTATGTTTTTTATGTCTTCTTCAATGTCTTTCATAGGCATCCTATAGTTTTCAGTGTATAGATATTTCACCTCTATGGTTAGATTTATTCCTAGGTGTTTTATGGTTTTTGGTACAATTGTAAATGGGATCGATTCCTTGATTTCACTTTATGTTGCTTCATTTTTGGTGTATAGAAATGCAATCGATTTCTGTGCATTGATTTTATATCCTACAATTTTGTTAAATTCGTGGATAAGATCTGGCAGTTTTTTGGTGGAATCTTTTGGGTTTTCCATATAGAGTATCTTGTAATCTGTGAAGAGTGACACTTTGACCTCCTCCTGGCCGATTTGGAGGCCTTTTCTTTGTGTCATCTGATTGCTGAGGCTAAGACTACCAATACTATGTTAAATAACAGTGGTGAGAGTGGACATCCCTGTCTTGTTCCTGTCCTGAGGGGAAAGCTCTCCGTTTTTCCCATTGAGGATGCTACTAGTGTTGGGTCTTTATATTTGGTTTTTGTGATATCGAGGTATGATCCTTCTATCCCTACTTTCTTGGGGGTTTTTATCAAGAAAGGATGTTGTATGTTGTCAAATGCTTTCTCTGCATCTATTGAGAGGATCATGTGGTTCTTGTCCTTTCTTTTACTGATGTGGTGAATCACATTGATTGTTTTGCAGATATTGAACCAGCCCTGCATCCCAGGTATAAATCCCACTTGGTCATGGTGAATAATTTTTTTAATGTATTGATGGATCCAGTTGGCTAATATGTTGTTGAGGATTTTTGCATCCATGTTCAATCAGGGATATTGGTCTATAGTTCTCCTTTTTAGTGGGGTCTCTGTCTGGTTTTGGAATCAAGGGAATGCTGGCTTCATAGAAAGAGTTTGGAAGTTTTCCTTCCATTTCTATTTTTTGGAACAGCTTCAAGAGAATAGGTGTTAATGCTTCCTTAAATGTTTGGTAGAATTCCCCTGGGAAGCCATTTGGTCTTGGACTCTTGATTTTTGGGAGATTTTTGATTACTAGTTTGATTTCTTTCCTGTTTTGGGTCTGTTCAAATGTTCTATTTCTTCTGGTTTAAGTTTTGGTAGTGTATATGTTTCTCGAATTAGTCCATTTCTTCCAGATTGCCCATTTTATTGTCATATAATTGCTCATAATATTCTCTTATTATTTTTTGTATTTCTGCTGTGTTTGTTGTGATCTCTCCTCTTTCATTCTTGATTTTATTTATTTGGGTACTTTCCTTTTTATTTTTGATCAAACTGGCTAGTGGTTTATCAATTTTGTTAATTCTTTCAAAGAACCAGCTCCTGGTTTTATTGATCTATTCTACTGATTTTTGTATTTTTTTTTTGTTTTTTGGTTTTGATAGTATTGATTTCTTCTCTAATCTTTATTATTTCCTGTCTTCTGCTGGTTTTGGGTTTTATTTGCTGTTCTTTTTCCAGCTCTTTAAGGTGTAAGGTTAGGTTGTGTATCTGAGACCTTTCTTCCTTCTTTAGGAAGGCTTGGATTGCTATATACTTCCCTCTATGATAGCCTTTGCTGTGCCCCAGAGGTTTGGGGTTGTAGTGTTATCATTTTCATTGGCTTCCATGTACTTTTTAATTTCCTCTTTAGCTTCTTGGTTGGCCCATTCATTCTTTAGTAGGCTGTTCTTTAGTCTCCAAGTATTTGTTACCTTTCCAATTTTTTTTTCTTGTGGCTGATTTTGAGTTTCATAGCATTGTGGTCTGAAAATATGCATGGCATGATTTCGATCTTCTTGTACTTGTTGAGGGCTTATTTGTGTCCCAGTATGTGGTCTATTCTGGAGAACAATCCGTGTGCAGTGGAGAAGAATGTATATTCTGCTGCTTTAGATGACACGTTCTGAATATATCTGTTAAGGCCATCTGGTCCAGTGTGTCCTTCAAAACTTTTGTTTCCTTGTTGATTTTCTGATTAGATGATCTGTCCATTGTTGTAAGTGGGATACTAAAGTCCCCTACTATTATGGTGTTATTATCAATGAGATTCTTTATGTTTGTGATTAATTGATTTATATATTTGGGTTCTTTCACTTTTGGAGCATAAATGTTTAAAATTGTTAGGTCTTCTTGGTGTATGAACTCCTTAATTACGACAAAAAGCCCTTCTTCATCTCTTGTTACAGTCTTTAAAGTCTAGATTGTCTGATATAACTATGGCTACTCCAGTTTTGTTTTGACTTCCAGTAGCATGATAGATCATTCTCTATCCCCTCACTTTCATTCTGAAGGCTTCTTTAGGTCTAAAGTGTGTTTCTTGTAAACAGCATATAGATGGATCCTGTGTTCTTATCCATTCTCTTACCCTATGTCTTTTTAATGGAGCATTTAGTCTATGGACGTTTAGAGTGAGTACTGAAAGATATGAATTTTTTTTCCATTATGTTACTTGTAGGGTTGGTGTTTCTGGTGGTGTTCTCTGAACCTTTCTAGTTTTTGTTGCTTTGGGTATTTATTTATGTATTTAGTCTTTTTCTTTCCTCAGAGATTCCCCCTTAAAATTTCTTGCAGCATTGGTTTAGTGGTCACACACTCCTTTAATTTTTGTTTGTCTGGGAAACTTTTAATCTCTCCTATTTTGAGTGACACTCTTGCTGGATAAAGAATTCTTGGTTGCATATTTTTCTGATTCAGCACATTAAATATATCCTGCCACTCCTTTCTTGCCTGCCAAGTTTCTGTGGATAGGTCTGCTGCAAACCTAATCTGTCTTCCCTTGTAGGTTAACAACTTTTTTTCCCCTTGCTGCTTTCATGATTCTTTCCTTGCCTGAGTATTTTTTTAATTTGACTATGATATGCCTTATTTATGGTCGGTTTTTGTTGAATCTGATGGGAGTCCTCTGTGCCTCCTGGATTTTGATGTCTGTGTCTTTCTGCATGTTAGGAAACTTTTCTGCTATGATTTGCTCACATAACCCTTCTACCCCTTTTTCTCTCTCTTCATCTTCTGGGACCCCTATGATTCCTTTTTAATGAATCACTGATTTCTCTAATTCTTAAATCATGCTCTTTTGCTTTAGTTTCCTCTTTTTTTCTGCTTCATTATTCTCCATAAGTTTGTCCTCTGTATCACTGATTGCTCTGCTTCATCCATCCTTATGGCTGTGGCATCCACTTGAGATTGCAGCTCAGGTATAGCATTTTTTATTTCATTCTGACTAGCTCTTACTTCTTTTATCTCCACAGAAAGGGATTCTAATCTATTTTCAACTCCAGCTAGTATTCTTATTATCATGATCCTAAATTCTGGTTCAGACATCTGGCTTGTATCTGCGTTAGTTACGTCCCTGTCTGTTGTTTCTTCTTGCTCTTTCTTTGGTGTGAATTCCTTAGTTCTGTCATTTTGGAGAGAAAAAAGGAATCAATGAGGTAAGAAAAAATTAAAAACAATTAAAATTAGGAAAGAAAATTAAAATTAAGAAATTAAAAACAACCAACACACACACACACACACACACACACACACACTAAAATAAATGATTCTAGATCCTAGGTGTGTTTTGGTCTGGGTGTTGAAAGGGGCTTGATAGATTAGAGATAAAGGGGGAAAGAAAAAAAAGAAAATTGTTTGAAAATTTGAAAAAATTAGTACACTGGAATAGACTAAAATGAAATGATGGAAGTAAATAGAATCTGAAAAAATTACACAAAAGTAAAAAATATAGAGAATAAAAAATAAAAAAAAATATAGAAAAATTTTAAAGAGTAGAAAAAATTTAAAGAAAATATTTTTAACAAAATTTGAAAATAAAAATAAAGTTTTTCTCTTTCTGTATTCAAGAAAAAGAAAAGGAATGAAAAAGAGAAAGAAAAAAGAAAATTGAATACATGGACTAGCGAACTGGCTGAAATACATTGAAATTATTTCGTTTTCCCCTAGAAGTCAAACTATGAAGAACTTTATAGTCTGCAAACTAAGCAGGCAGAGAGACTTGTGTTCCTGAAGAGCGAGATTGGCCCCATTGGGCGGGTTTGGTCTAATGGCTCCATTCTCCACTAGATAGCACTGCTTAGCTCACTGGAGTGGATTGTTGTGGCACTTGTAGGTGTATATGCGCATGCATGTGAGCGGTGAAAACAGTGTCACCCAGCTACCCAGTCTCTAGTATTGGAACTCTGTTCTCCCCTATCAGCAATCATGCACCCATCCTTTGTCTTCAGCTTCCATCCACTCCCCACTTTTACACTGTCTGTTACCAAGCCTCAGGCAGCACTTCCCTCCTGAGTTTTATCTCAGATGAGGCTGTGTTTCTCCACCCCTTCCTTCTGAGGGACTGCGGCTTTGTCCCCCTCAAACCCTCTGCGGGAGGGTCTCACTGAGCAATGGCCTCTTGCACCCAGGAATATTTGTGGGACCATGCTGCTGCCAATGTCCAGAGATTGAGGCTGGGTGCCAGTCCACCCAAATAAAAGATCACGTGATTGTGTGGCAGCAGCATTTCAGGGATTATGGCAGATCACAACATGCATCTGGCACCAGGCTTCACCCCCAATGACTTTGTTCCAGCACCAGCTAATGTGGTTGTTCTCCCAGGTCCATTGGGGCCTTTCCCTTTGGGGGAGCCACACAGCCTCTACCAGATATCCTTCTGACAGGGGAACTGCCTTTCCCCGTATGGCCCAAAACCCCCTGGAATTCACTCTGTTCCTGGGGATTCACCCTTCCCACCAGAGCACTGCCAGGTATTGAGCTGTGGAGTTTCAGACTCTCTGCTCCCCCTATTTATATTGTCTTAATGCAATTTAGGCCCTCTTCTTTCTCCCTTTTTGTTCAGTCCCTGTGGCTATTTCCACTTTTCCACTTTCTCTCCAGCTGCTTTGGGGGGTTGCTTTTCCCATATTCTTCACCCTCCCCCCACGTCCCTGTCCTCTCTTTAGATGCAAAAACAGTTCCCTGCCCTCCGCGGCTTCTCTCTTCCCCATTTCACCTCTCTGCACTATGTACCTGCTGAGTTCTGTGGTTCAGGTTGTGCCAATTATTGTGTTAATCCTCAAATCAGTTTTCTAGGTGTGCAGGATGGTTTAGTGTTTATCTGGCTGTATTTCATGGACGCGAGACACACACACAAAAACTTCCATGCTGTTCTTCCATCTTGGCTCCTCCCCCCAGATTTTACCTTTTAGATGTTGCTGGACTCTTTCTATAACTAAATACTGATGAGAACTCCACTCCATTTATTTCTTCTCTGACAGTTGTGTCAAGCCTTGTCTAACATATCAAAGAGTAAATATTAATAAAGTGAGAGAAATGATAAAAAAGAAAAGAACCAGGTGAAAACTCTAGAGTTGAAAAGTAGAATAACCACTGAAAAATTTACTAGGGGGAGTCTCAACAGTAGCTTTGAATTGGCAGAAGAATTAGTAAATTTGAAAATATGTCAATAGAGATGACATAATATGACACACAGAAAAAGTTTGAAAAAGTGAACAGAGCCTCAGAAGAAATGTTACACACCATTAAAAACACCAATGCACAATGCACAATGTAACAGAGAGGAGAGAAAGCATCAAAAAATTAAGAGATCCATTAACATAATCATATAATCATATAAGAAATAGAATCAATGCATATTTCTTCTTTTTTCACCTTAACATATTTAAAAACCATTATATAAAAATGCATATGATTGTATTGTTGGGCTGCAACATAGGGAACTGTTATATATTTGTCAATAACAGTACAACAGAAGTGAGTAGGAGCAAAGCTGTACAGGAGTGAAAGATGAAACCAGATGGTATCTCAAACCCTCAGGAACAAATGAAGAGAACCATAAGTGATAAATGAGAAAATTAATACAGCAAACTTTTGACAGGGTTTGTATACTTAATATACAAATAGACTTGCTCTCCTTTCATCTCACAGTACTTTAATAGATATGAAATTACATAAATAATAGCTACAACAGTGTATTGATGGGTTTGTAAATATAGAGGTGTAATGCGTATAACAATAGTACCACAAAAAGGGAAGAGAAGGAATAGAACTATATAGTAGTAGTAACATTTCTAGATCTTACTGAAATTAAATTGGTATAACTCTTAAGTTGATTCTGATAAATTAAGATGTATATTATATCCGTAGAGCAAACACTAAGAAAATAACTCAGAAAATATAGTGAAAAAACATTAAAGGAATTAAAATGTTGCATTAGAAAATATTCACTTAATTCAAAAGAAAGCACTAAAGGAAAAACAGAAACAAAAAGATGTGAGGCACCTGGAGAATAAAAAGTAAGATGGAAGACAAAATCTAACTATGCCAACAATAATATTAAATGTGAATGTAATAAACAATCAAATCAAAAGACAGAAACTGGCAGAATAGATAAAAAAAATAAGACCATCTATATTCTGTCTGCAAATGTAACACTTCAGATACACGTTAGATACAAAAACACACACAGATTCAAAATAAAAAGATGGAAAAGGTATATTGTGTGATCAGTAGCTATAAGAATTCTTCAGTGGCTATATTAATATCAGACAAAATAAACTTTAAAACAAAATATGTTACTAGGGGGAGAGAGAAACATTTTATAACCATAAAAAGGTCAGTCCATAAAGGTACAATTACAAACATATGCGAACCTACAAATAGAGCATGGAAATAAGTGAAGTAAAACCTGACAGAATGGAAGGTAGACTATGAAATTCTAGAATAACAGATAAAGATGTCAAAATCCTAATTTTAGTAAAAGATAGAACAAATAAAATCAACAAAGAAATAGAGGGCTTGAATAGCACTATTCACTAGACACCTTGGAACACCCCACCCAGTAGCAACAGAATATGCATTCTATTCAAGTGAACATAGAACATTCTCCAGAACAGATAATATTCTTTGCACAAAACAAGTCTCAATATGTTTGTAAGGTCTGAAATGATTCCAAGTATTGTTTCAAATTACAATGAAATGAAATTAGAAATCAATAACAAAAGGAAATTGGAAAATTCACGAAAATGTGGAAATTAAACAACCCACTCCTAAATAACCAGTGGACCAAAGAAATCATAAAGAAAATTAGAAAAATACTTTGTGATTAAAGAAACTGGACACATAGTATACCCAAACTGCTGGATTGCCACTAAACCAGTGATTAAAGGGAAATTTATAGCTATAGACACTGATAGAAGAAAAGATTCATTATGTCTTTCCATAAGATATGGAAAAAAGAAACTAACCTAAAGCAAAGAGAAGGAAGAAAAAAAATTAAGATTAATGAAACAAAGAACAGAAAAACAATAAAGAAAAATCAATGTAACCAAAAGCTGCTTCTTTGAAAAGGTCAACAGAATGGACAAACTGTTAGCTTGACTGACACAAAGTGGGGAGTGGGGAGAGAGAGAATGAGAGAGGAAGAGATACAGAGATCAAATTACTAAATTTGACAATTAAAAGGAGATATAGAAATTAGAAGGATCATAAGGGAATACTATGAATAATGGCATTCCAATTAATTAGATAACTTAGGTGAAATCAACAAATTTCTAGAAAGACCCAAAGTATTGGCATTAACTCAAGAAGAAATAGAAAATCTATGTAGATCTCTCCACTCCTATAAATACAGCCAAAAGAATTGAAAACAGGTACTCAAACAGTTACTTGCATATAAATATTCATAGTAGCGTTAATTCACATTTACCAAAAGGTGAAAACAACTCAAATGTCCATGAAAAAATACATGGAGTGAAAAAATTGTGGTGTATACATACATACATAATTGGATATTACTCAACCATAAAGTGTATAAATGTAGTACTGGTATAAACTACAATGTGGGAACCTCAAAAACATTATGCTATTTGAAAGAAGTCAGACCCAAAAGGTTGCATATTGTACACTTCCATTTATGTAAAATATCCAAAGTAGGCAATTCCATAGAAACACCCTGGTTGCCAGGGGCTGGAGGAAGGGGAGTAATTGCTTAATGGGTATGGAGTTTTATTCGGGGGTAATGAAAATATTTTAGAAATAGGGAGAGGTGGTGGTGTCACAACATTGTCAATCTACTAAATGCTGCTGATCATTCACTTTAGAATGTGCCATTTTGGGGTCCCTAGGTGGCTCAGTCAGTTGGGAATAATTGATTGACTCAGTATCCTTATCTGAAAAATGAGAATAGAAACAATCACATCTGCTCTATGTACTTCGCTATGTTCCTTTAAAGATCAAAATGAGATCGGTACAGTGGAGGAAATTACTTCGTAACAGATTGTATGAATGAGGTGTGTTACTCAGTGGTGTCATGTGACCCAATTCCAGGAGTTGCTATTTATTTATTTATTGAGCACATGTGCGAGTGGGAGAGGGGCAGAGAGAGAAGGAGAGAGTAAATCCCAAGGAGGTTTTGTGCAGCACAGCCCAACGGGGGACTCAAGAGTCAGATGCCTAACTGACTGAGCCACCCAGGTGCCCTGGAGTTACTATCTATTTAGATCACTGTTAATGCACCCCTGCTTTTGTGCACTGCAGCCAACTTGACCATTACTGAATTGTATACCATGTTTCACCAAAATGCAAATGTGTCATTAGTAATAAATGAATTTTATATACTCTATTTTTATTTAGAAAACTCAAAGGCATTTGAAACATAATTTTTTTTAGAAAGATAAGTGTGAAGAATTTTTCAGGCCAACTTCTTTTTCACCTAGGAGCTTATTTTAAAAGATTCAAAACTGTTTTAGGGCATATTTTAGTTTGATGGCTTTTGTTGTGGCTTCTTTTATTTTCCTGGTTTCTACTACTCTGCCACTAATTTATCTTGATCTGCTTAATGTGTTTTCTCCTTTTAAAACGTGAATCAAGGAGAGAAACAACAAACTCTTTGGCCTCAGCTGTAAATCTGACCTTTCCAGGGACAGGGTTAAATTTCATGGGTGGGTTCAAGTTGTTATTTTACTTTTGCAATTCGAAAAGCCCATGACTTTCCAATTCTTCATGCCAGAGCTGCTACAGTGCTAATGTATGGTTAGCTCTATGCAGTGTAAGACTCTTTGCTTAGATGAACACCTGGTCCCACACAGCTAGTGTGGAGACATCCACAGGTAGATCATATTAAGCCTACAGAGTCTGGGTTATTTATTGACAGCCTAACAGTAATGATTTGGAGCTCAGAACAGCCTCCTTTGGGAAGGTCTAATGTACACCAATAAATCCCCAGTCTAAGCAATTCTTCTATTCAAGATATATAGTGTCTTGTTTATTGTACACAGATTTATCCTCTTAGGATACTTTAAAAATATATTTACTTATTTTATAGAATTAATGCATGTTAATTACAGAAAAAATCAGAAAATGCACATAAACTAAGAAGATAATAAGACACTGTAACTTTCAGTTATCACACTGATATATGTACACATTCACACATTTCAAAATTGCACCATAACCAAGTTACTGTTTTGGAGAATACTTTTCTAAATCCAAAATACATAACTGCCATTTTTTTCCTCTGTATTTTCAGGGCATTATTCTTAATGACCGTGCAATCTTCAAATGCATGGATATGGCACATTTAGTCAACTGATTCCCTGTTTTGATATACTTTGGTTATTTTTTTGGACTTCCTTTGAAAATGTTAATATTTATTTCATTCCAGGAACAATCTTAGAATAGAAATGTGCTTGTTAACGTAATGTCACCATGGATGAATTTCATATCTCTCATCATTTAAAAATGATGGCTCTTTACTTCAAATGTCTCTGACTTCCTCTTGAAGTGTAGTTCTTCTGTAAGGTGGATTTCTTCCACAGAGAGAACTCTAACTTTTATAGCCTCATTGTCCCTAACACATTACCATTCTTCCTTCTCTGAGATTTTTTTTAACCTAGGCCTGAGAAACATGGTAATTATGGCTTGCTTCTGGTACTCATCTTGGGGAATGTCTCCTGAGCTTCCTGGTGAGAATTACTTTTAGAAGAAGAAAATTTAAAAATGTCTTTGCAATTAGGGCATGTTTAGAAGCAGCACTTTGTATATCATCAGGTACTTTTGAAAATTCATATTGGCAAGTTAATTTTTCCATGGTTAATGAATGCTAATGGTTTCCTCTAAGATTTGTGAAGGGAACGCTTTGTTGACTTCCCTTTTATTATAATGATGCTAGAACTAACTCCCAGGAAAGGTGATTTGTGTTTTTATAATACGATTTCCCTGGAAAACTTAAAGCTTTATTTATTCAGAAGCACACCATCAGGTTAGTCCCCAAATATAGGTAAAGATAGCACAAGAAAAAAATTGGGAAATTATGCCTTGGTTTTACACAAAATGATAGAAGCCCCATAGTATGTTGAGTACTCATATACTCATACACTTAAAAGAATGGCAAAATTAGTAGAAGTTTTTACTGGTAGGGTCTCATAAGTTACCTAGTGTACCCAGCATTTTATAATCAAGGAAATCAAGTCCATACAATATTAAAAAGCTATTTCAAAGTCACATAAATTAATTATAACTAATTTACTAAATCAGAATCAGGGTCTTCATTTTCTGATTTCCATTTTTTTTCTTCATAAAGTCCAGTTATAGACTACCGTATAATTCATACCACACTAAAAGGTAGTTAATGGCCTAAAAGCCAAGGGAAGCTTTGGGAGGAAGTAAAGAATAATGGTCTTGGATACAGTGCACTGAGTAGTTGAGAGTGTGGACTCCAGAGCCAGTTAAGTTTTAAAATTTCAGTTACACCACTAGAAAGCTGTGTAAAATGGAAATAACAACAGCAACAATAATAATATGATAATAATAAAAGTAATAATTATCTCATAGTGTTGTGAGAATTAAGTATATTTAGCTCAATGCCTATTAGGTTTGTTTATGCTGCTATTTCTTTGTCAAGGTGGTGGGGATTAAAGAGTCTGAACTTATATGGCCACAGGTTACTAATTGTGTCCAACTTACTAGTTGTGTGACATAGGAAAAGTTACAAATTTCTTTAAGCATAAGTTTCTTCATCTTTAAACTTAGTACAATAATATATCTTAGTTACATAATATTTCATAGGGTTGATAGAATTAAATGATATAATCCATGTCAAGTATTTACAAAAGTATCTTTTTGCATAGTAAATGTTATTAATATTATGACTCTCATTCATATTAACCTAAATGTTTCCCAACCAGTAATAAATAAGATTACTCATTAGTCTTACATCCTACAATTTAGAAGTTGGCTGCTGGCCAAATGACAGTTGAAGGCCATGTATACTTGCCGTAAGAAAACAAGCTGAAAAGAGGCCATATGGTTGGCAAAATATATTGGATTTCTCTCCAGATCACCATGCCCAGAACTCTGCAAATACTAAGTGTGTAGAACTGTTTTCTTTCTGAGGATGATGAGGTCTGTGGTACTTTAAGTTCATGGCCTTGCCAATGGTACTTCTATGTTTAGAGAAAACATTAAAATAGATGAGTAGGTCCAAGGTTGTTCTAATTTTAACAAATACTGGTATTCTGTCAGATAAATTCTGCAGAAATAAAACTAGTCTTGTTATTGTTAACGGAATGGGGCTGAAACAATCTCTTTAATTTGGCATCATGACTTTTAGAAACTAAGTCCCATTTTTCTCAGAATTTGAAGGACAAGAGATATAAATTCATATGTTTTCTTCTCTGATGATTATGCTACCCACAAAGATCTGCTGGGGAATGGATAGCTTATTTTCCCTCCCTCCTACCTAATTTGAAATGTTCAAACATCAAAGGGTGAACATGATGCTTTAAGCATTTCTGATCACAAAAAAAAGGTGTCTGCTTGAAGCCCACTGTTGAGACAGTTTTATCACCAGAATAATTAATGTTTTAGCTGGGACACTCATTCCATGTTGCTTCTGGCTGTGAATTTTGATTATATGTTAAGAGAATAGGATTTCATTAGCAGCTCACCAGAGATGTTGTCATTCAATTGCTATAAAACCAAATAAGGTTTTTTTCTGGCTGAACATGATTTCCCTGGGTTTGTTTGTTCTCCCTTTTGACCCAGATGGTGGTTGCTAGTATAATAAAAAATAATACCATTTGAGCTACTTTAGTAGCAGACGTGATTAGGCCATGAAGGTTATATGCTTACGTCATTAGCTTTCTCTTCTTGGCACTCGTCTCTGACCCTGGAACTGCTGATCACATTACTGGAAAAGACTCTTCCCTTGATTTATCATTGCATAATGACTCCATTCCTTAGTTCTACAAGAAATTATTCATCACAACTTGTGCTTTTTGGTTTGCTTGAGCAAGGTCAAAAGAGGGTCTCAATGAAAGCTGAACAAGACTGAATTCTTGATCATCCTCCGGGTTGTAACTTATTTCATTTCAGTTTGAAATGAAATACTTTTTTAATACAGAAATACTTTTCTGTATTAAACCTTGGTTTGTAACATTACTTCAGCAGCACATGTAGAAAATCCTTTGGAAGTGAAATTAGGTTTTATAAGCCCAGAGTCCACAAATTGTATGCTCTATAAAGAGATGGGGGAAGGTATTATCTAACCTGAGTCTCTCTTCAGAGAGATATTTTGCTTGTGTACATTTATGTACATTGTCTAAATCTACTTGTATATGTAACAATATTTTTAGGTTGTAGTTGTATTACTACAGTTAAAGAGCAATTTCAAAATATTTTTGTTTCTTAAGTTTTTATGGTCCTTCCGGTTTATGAGAGTCACCTTTTGAGTTCATTTTGTTTTTCTCTGAAGGTGGTAGTAGGCAAGAAGTGTAATAAGGGGAATGACTGTTGATTTTGTTATGACATTCACTTCCACCTATAAAGAAAGTCAGGGCAACCTATTTACTTAGTCATAGAAATTAATCCGTCTGCTTTATGTGGCCAGCTCTAGAGGTGTATGCTCCAAGTTGGTACATAAAAACATGAAAAGAGCCTATCTGTTCTGACTCAGGAAGAGCTTCAACTAATCTAGTGATGTACAGACTTCTATCAGTTTGATAAGAGAAAGTTGACACTGGAAGAAATCGATGGATGTAAAAGAGCAACAATGGAGAAAAATGTAAATAAATAATGATAGTAGGTAAGGTTTGTTGCAAACCTACTGTGTGTTCTACAGTGTACCAGATACTATGCTAAACACTTTACTTGCAATTTATCATCAAACCACACAGTACACCCTCAAGAAGTTTAATTCCTATATGAACACAACTTGATCACCTGGTAGGAATGACTGGCTTGCTCTGGTCCAATCAATGAATATTTTGCATTGTTCCACTTATTTAGATCTTTAATATCTCTCAGCAGTGTTCTGTAGTTCTCCATGTAGACGACTTCCATGTCTTGTTAGATTTATTCTTAAGCATTTTATGGTTTTTTTTGCTACTACTATAAACTGATATTCTAATTTCAATGTCCAATACTTTACTGCATATATATCTGTATATATATGTTTATTTATAAATGCATATATAAATGCATTATATATATATATATATATATATATATATATATATAAATGCAATAGAGTTTTCTATATTAACCCTGTTTCCAGTGGCCTTGCTAACAATTCACTGGTAACTTTTGAATATATGCCTGCAAATTTGTGAAGTAAATAAACATACTATCTGTAAATGGAGAGACAGTTTTACTTCTCATCTTCAGATTATATTGTATTTTAGCTTATTGTGTTATTGGGCATGCCATTGTATATTATTGTATTTCTGAGGGTGATTTTGTCCCCTAGGTGACACTTGGCAATGTCCTATTTTTTGGTTTTCACAACTTAGAGGAGTACTACTGGCATGTATGGTAGACACCAGGGAAGCTGCTAAACATGTACAATAAATTATCTAGTCAAATACATTTGGTTTAGAAATTTTGTTTCTATGATTTTTAGGGATATTGATTTGTAGTTTTCTTATAATTTCTTTGGTGATTGTATGTAGGTAATACTGGCTTCAGAAAAACAGATGGGGAATGTTCTATACTTTCCTATTTTCTGAAAAATTTTTAGTAGAATTGACATTATTTCTTAAAGTTTTGATAGAATTCACTAGTGAAGTCATCTAAGCCTGGGGTTTTATTGCAGGAAGTATTTTTTAAAAATTTTTAATGTTTACTTATTTTTGAGAGAGAGAGAGAGACAGAGTGGGAGTGGGGCAGGGGCAGAAAGAGAGGGAGACACAGAATCTGAAGCAAGCTTCAGGCTCTGAGCTGTCAGCACAGAGCCCAACATGGGGCTCAAACTCACAGACTATAAGATTATGACCTGAGCTGAAGTCGGATGCTTAACTGACTAAGCCACCCAGGTATCCCTTCCAGGAAGTTTTTAAATTGTGAAAAGTTTCTTTAATAGATATGAAGCTATTCTATTTATTTTTATAATGTTTAAAAAATTTTAAATGTTTATTTATTTTTGAGAGTAAGATAGAGATACAGGGTGCAAACAGGGAAGGGGCAGAGAGGAAGGGAGACACAGAATCCAAAGCAGGTTCCAGGCTGTGAGCTATCAGCACAGGGCCCAACGTGGGGTTCAAATCCATGAACCGTGAGATCATGACCTGACCCAAAGTCAGAGGCTTAACTAACTGATCCATCCAGATACCCCTGTTTTTTATAATGTTTTGGTACTTTGTGTCTTTCAAAAAATTCATCTAAGTTTTCAAATTTATTTGCATAAATTTGTTGATAGTTTTCTCTTAATATCTTTGCATATAGCTATAACTCCTGTTTCATTCTTGATAGTGGTAATTTGCATTCCATCTCTATCTTTTTTCTTTGATCAGTCTAGCTAGGAATTTATCAGTTTTGTTAATGGTTTCAAACTAACCAGCTCTTGAGTATAATTTTTGTTCGATCAGTTGCTTTCTTTTAATTTCATCAATTTCTGATCACATATATTCACTTTCATTTTTTTTTTCTGTTATTTTGGATTTATTTTGCTCATCATTTATAACTTACTGGAGATTTAGATAATTATATTTGGATATTTCTTCTCTTCTAATGTAAGTATTTAGAGCTATAAAGTTTTCTTTAAGCATTACTTTAGTTGCATCCTGAAACTAGGAATACATTGTGTAGGAGACTGAATAAAGGCTATTAACATGTATGTGTGTTAATCTCCATAAGTTTTGAATATTACCTTGGGTGGAAAAAGAAACTTTGATAATATAGTTAACTTAAGAGTCTTTAGATCATTTTAGATTGTCTGTGTGGGCTCTATGTGGTTACAATGGCCCTTATAAGAAGGTACAAGAAAGAATCAGATTAGACGTGAAGGCAATATAATGATGGAAACAGATTGGAAGGATGTACTTGAATATTGAGGAAAATGCCATAAGCCAAGGAATATAGGTGGCCACTGAAACCTGAAAAAGAGAAGAAAGTGTCCCCCGAGAAGCTCCAGAAGGAACCAGCCCTGCTGACACTTTGACTTTAGCCCATGAACCTGGTTTTAGACTTCTGACCTCCAAAACTGTGAGATAATAAATTCATGTTGTTTCAAACCACAAAATTTGTGCTAATTTGTTGCAGCAACAACAGAATAATACATGCTTTGGTATCTGGATGTGAGTGCTTTTACTCTGAACTCTCTTTATTAATTTTTTGTAGGCAGGTATGCCAGTAATGAATTATCTCAATTTTTGGTTATCTGGATATGTCTTAATTTCTTTTTTATTTTTGCTAGTTATGTTAGATATTGAATTCTTGATTAATATCATTATTTTCCTTTCATTAATGTGAATATGTCTTCCCACTGTCTTAGGGGTCCCATAGCTTCTGATGAGGAGTCAACTGTTAATCTTATTAAAGTTTCCTTTTATGTGATGAATTGCTTTTCTCTCACTGCTTTCAAAATCCTCTCTTTGTTTTTGGCTTTCAATAATTTGAATGTGATGTGTCTAGGTGTAGATTTCTTTGAGGTTATCCTACTTGGAGATTTTGAGATTTTTGGATGTGTACAGCCTATTTTTCCTTCCATAGGGGACATACTTCTTTCTGCTTTGCATGTCTTATTTTTAATTTTTGTTGTTGACAACTGGACATTTAAGATGATATAGCATCTCTGGGGAAGAGCCTCCAGACATTTCGTTGTAGCTTTTTGGTCTTGTTTTTGTTCTTGTTGCTATTTGTTTAGTGACTTTCCTCAACTAGTTTTGTGACATATGTATTCTTTGATATTTGCAGACATTGAATTCTCTGTTGTTAGGTTAGTGGTCAGCTAGGGTTATATGAAGATTTACTTTAATGCTGTTAGTGAATAGTTCTCACTTTGCCTATAGACTTGTATGTTTTGTTGTAGGTATTCTTTCAACATTCCAGTCAGATGGTTTATAACTCTGCCTTAGCCTTCACTTCCTGTTTGTGCAGAGCCTCAAGTTCAGCCTGAGGTGGGAGATTTGGGCCTTCTTGTGTATTCTGGGGCATGTGGACAGCTCTGCACGTGCACGTGGCCTTCTATATCCCAAGAACATGTCAGAGCTCTTCAAAGTTACCCATGGACATCTCACTCCCCAGTTTTTACTTTTATTAAATTTCATCAGCGTCTTTTTAGTCTCAAATGGTAACACCATTTTGGGCAGCTGCAATGCTAAATAATTGATAGATGCTCTGGTAGTATAGCTCATCACATTTACAGAGATCTAAATCAGGTAAAAATAAACACAGCCTTTGAGAATGAAGTTTTTAGGGTGCTGCCAGATTAAATAGTGAGCATTCTCTGGGGTGGGACTTTTTGGTGAGTTTCAAATGTCTTATGCCCCCTCTAATACTTGCTGAGATATTGGTTTTCCTGGAAGTTGCAAGTTCCTGTAGTTGTTAGGCAGCCAGTTTTAAAACTAGTTGGGAAGAGGAGGATAAGAACAGGATAAATTAAAATGCCAGAAAGCTCACTGGTCTTATTGAGATTTGATTGCCTTTTTTGAATAAAATGTCTTCAGATTGTTGCAAGCCTTGGATTAATTTACAAAGTTATGTAAAAGTTGATTTTAACAATTTTTCCCAGTGTTCTCTTTGTTTTTATGAAGGGGCAGATATTTGGAGGTCCTTAATTTATTATTCCAGAAGTGCTCCTGGCCTTTGTTCTGGAAGGATATTTTTGCTGCTTATAGATTTCTGGGTTAAGTTTTTAAAAAAATAACTTTAAAGATATTGTTTCTTTGTGCTTTTACCTCCATAGTTTCTGAATAACAATAAGTGGACTTTTGAATTGTTTCCCTGTTTGTAACATTCTTTAATTATGTTTTTCTTTATTTAGTTTTTGTTAACAGTTGATTATGATGTACCTAGGCATTTTTTTTTTTCAAATTTATTTTAATTATGTTTGGTTCAGATCCTGAAATTTGTAAATTTATATTGACACAAAATTTGGGAATTTTTGACCATTGTTTCTTACTATCTTTTTTGTTCTGTTTCACTATCTTTATCATCTCTTTTGGGATTTCAACTGAATCTGTTAGGTTGAAAATTGTCCCACTAATGGTTCAGATTTTGCTAATTAAAACTTTTTTCCCCTCTCTTTTAACAGTGGGTGGTTTCTATTTATCTGTCTTATTCTTCACTGAGTCTCTTCTCTGTCATATCCATTTCATTATTAAAGAGTTTAAAAAACTATCAGATACTGTAACTTTTAATGATAAAATTTCTGTTTGATTCTTTCTGTATCATTTAATCCTCTGTTGAAATTTATTTATTTTTTCATTTCTTTGGAACATATTTTCTTCTTAATTCATTTATATAGTTATAATAGCTGGTATAATTTCTTGTCTAATAATTCCAACATCAGAATCATCTCAAGCTTTACTATTTTGGTTGTCTTTTCCTTTGGAATGGGTCACATATTCCTTGCTCATCCTGTTTAAGTAATTTTGGATTGAATTCCTGACTTTGTGAATGATATGTAATGCAAATATGGATTCTGTTATACTCTTTAAAAGATTTATAATTGTTTTAAGCAGGCAATTAATTTGATTAGACTCATACTGAACATGTAATGCCTGCAGGGATTGAAAGGAAGGGGGAATTTCATATCTTAGGCTAGCTATTTAAGCCTTAGCTGCAAGTTGCTTTCAGTCTATCACAAATATCTGTGGCTTAAAGATCAGCCAGACTTAGTCTGAATTTATACACAGGTTTAGGAGCTCCTTGTTATTGGAAACTTAATCTTGTTCATGTCCAAGAATTTGTCAGTTGTCATTGTTAATGTGTGTGTGCACATAATTGTGTTCTGTTATCTCCCTTCTACTTGTAGAACTCAGATGCCCCTTGGCCTAGAAGCTCTGCTAAAGTCCAGGTCATGGAGTGGGGCTGGAACTTGAGCAATATGGATTTGCAGAATATCCCCTGTGAGCTCAGCAGCTTGGTCTGGGGTATAAAGGGGCAGGGGGATTTAGGTGAAATATAAGCAAGTTCACACTTTTAGTGTCTTAATCCCTGCTTTCCTTGAAGATACCCTTTATATAGTTGGCATCAGTATTTATAGCCTGGATATCATAGCATTGTGTTTATGAACACTCTAAATATAGGAAGCACAGTGACAATGGGCTTCTTGATGGGTAAACACTGGTGATAGCTTGAATATGGAAAACTGGTAGAGCTCTTGATGGTTCAAAAAAATGAAATTTCCAAGTACAAAGCCTGAAGGGGCCATGTCAAAGTAAAGAATATCTTCCTTTCTCTGCTTCTGCTCTTTTGCCATTTGGCTTGTTGCCAATACAAGAAACTTTGCCCACTCTAATTATGCAGGCTAGATCAATAATTGAAATAGATGTGCTACTGGTAATGTAATAAAGTTAATGACTGACTTAAATTATTCAGTATTGATCCTCAATTTCCTTACGTTTGACCATTTCCATATGAATGCTTGTTTCAAGAGAGTTAATACAGGCTCATAGCCAATTCTAGGATATAGCTTTACAAGCACACATTGCATGTATATACTATTTATGCATATGCACATCAAAAACATATATGTATTCATATGTGTGTCAGAAACATATATGTGTGTGTAATTTGTTTTTTCTAACAATACCTCAAAAAGGGTCTGATTATCGAAGAACAATAATCTGCCTCTCCCTGTCTTGAGATGCTTGTTACCTATAAGGATAGATGTTCCTGCATTTTTTTTGAGTCAGAAAAATAATCAGACTACATTCTTATAATGGAAATTCAGTGACAAGATTGTACAAGATGAAGATGTTGCTTGCTTTTGTGCTGATCTGACCACATGTAAGAATTTCTTCATAACATGATACAAAATGGGTGTGAGCAGACTAGATATTATTAGAAGAGAGAAACTGAGGTAGGGATAAAACCCAGTACCAAAAGTTTCTCTGGAATACACCTATAGTAAAAACTTCAGTCTATTACCTTGTTACAGCAAGATAGCACATAAACCATGGGCATCTCAGCAATAGGACTAATACATTGAATGGATTTGGTGTGTGCTGGGTGATTTGGGGGAAGCAAGGGTTGATTCTAGATTGGGTGTTGCAGGAATAACATGCAGTTTGATGATCAAGGTATCTTTTGAATTAAAAAAAAGTTTTATTGAGATATAATTCACATAATTTACAAATCACCCATGGAAAGTATACAATTCAATAGCTTTTAACATATTCACAGTGAACATACAAATGGACCATAGCCAAACCATATATAAACAAAACTTTGACCAACAGTCCGCAACAACCAGTCTAGGAAGTCAACCCATTATCTCCAGTAACTAGCCCAGGAAGCCAGCCTACTTTATCATATTTGTAGGAAATCAAACCACTATCTCTAGCAGACAGTGCAGAAAGCCCAACTTATAAATCTGCCCCAAATGACTAGGGCATAATTAGTAATTTACAGCAAACATGCATCCCTAACCACTCACATGGTATGCCCTATTTCTAGTTATCCCACCTATAGCTGCCCCATGCCAATAGCTTCCAACCAGGGCATATCATCCTTTCTTTTTCATTATTAAACTTTCCTATTTCTCTGACTACTTTTGAGTCTCTGCTAAACACTAGTGATAACGGCTGATTCTTGCTTTTTCAAGCTCAGAATAAGTAGGCTTTGTTTGTTGTTTGTTTTTTTAATGTTTATTTATTTTGAGGGAGAGAGAGACAGAGTGTGAGCAGGGGAGGGGCAGAGAGAGAGGGAGACAGAATCTGAAGGAGGCTCCAGGCTCTGAGTTAGCACAGAGCTGGATGCAGGGCTCGAACTCACAGACCATGAAATCATGACCTGAGCTGAAGTTGGACACTTAACTAACTGAGCCACCCAGGTGCCCCAAGACTTTGTTTTAATCTGGTTTGTCTTCATTTACTTTCACAGCAGATATTTGCATCCATCATGACAATCTATTTTAGGACCTTTTCATTACACCCCCTAAGAAATCCTGTACTCTTAGTTATTTTCATACTTCAATCTTGCCCAGGTCCTAAGCAATGACTAATCTACTTTCTGTATCTATAGATTTCCCTATTCTGGATTTCCATATGAATGGAATGTTCTTTTGTGGTCTGGTTTCTTTCACTTAGAATAATGTTTTCAATGTTCATCCATGTTGCAACATGTATCAATACTTCATTCCTTTCATGGTTGACTACTATTTCATTATGTGGATAAACCACATTTTATTTATTCATTAGTCCTTTAATAGAATTTTTTAATTTTTTGCCATATGTATGATGGTGTTATAAATATTGAGGTATCTTAATTCTTATTTAGGAGCTGGATTAATAATGTGGGGCTAGAGTTGTCCTTGATTAAAAAAATAAAACAATAATCACTCATGTTTGCAGGGAGAGAGGAGTGTTTGGTTACTTTGTGGTGCTATAGAAGCCTTGTCTTTATGTTCAGACACAAATACGAAGTGATCTTGTTTTTGTCTTTTTCCATCATGGTCACAGAGTGACCTTGTCTGTTTATTGTTGGGATTCCTTATATTTATAATGGAAGATGACAACCTAGCTCCTAGTTGCTAGCTTCCAGGGCAGGTTTTCTACTTTCTTTCTTGTTCTCAGAGGTGCACGTCTTGTATGCATGATATGAAAGAAATATGGAAATGTAAATAAAGAAAATAAGGATGACATCCTAGAGAAGATGTCAGTGAAAAATGAACACAGACACTGCACTATGACAAAGAATAACAGAACTTAAGTACATAACTAGGAACAGGGAGGTGGAAGTTGTATGTGGGCTGTTATCAGCTCAGTATCTGGCAGGTCTGCTTAATAGCCTAACTGCCTGAAAATGGAATTGGCTATCTTGAAAGCAAGTTTCTTACCTCTTTGTGTGTTTAAGTAGAAATGGGCTTTCCACTTGATGATTTTGCAAAGGGATTTCAGGCAAATGGTAGAGTCTTATTTCAAGATCTCTTAAAAGATCTGACTGAATTTAAGTACTGTGAAGTTACTTCACTAGAATTGCCCCACACCTGTAAGCATTTCTCAGCTCTGTACTCCCTCATAGCAGAAGAAAGTTAGCCTTTGTTGATCACTCACTTGCTTAGACTATGTGGATTTAAAGCTAAATCAAATAGAATCAGCCCTCATTTTTGTGCATGAGTACTTTGTTTTCTTAATATTTTCTGGCACATATTAGAAAACATAAAAAGAGAAACACACAGATAGAGTACTTAAGAGAAGGTGAGCAACCTCTGAGTATCCCTATCTGCTTTGGTCATAGTTCTACAGCAGCTGCCCAAGACAAATTGCTCAGGATTGTCACCTTCTTCTGGTTTCCATTATCTTCACCTATGCCACCATTCACAAACCTGGAGACACCTGAGCATAGCGGTTTTTGTTTGTTTGTTTGTTTGTGTTTTTGAACAAATATTCTTTTTAGATTCAGCTTAAAGAGAGTCTGCTGTTTACTTATTTGTTTTTCTGCATGACTCAATTGACCATTTGATTCACTTCATCTCATTTTCTAGGTTTTCCTTCACTTTCCGCAAAGGTGTACAAGCAAGACAAAAAGAGGACATAAACTGTGCCACTGGGCAATTATTTCCTAATTCAAATATTATATCTGTATGTTCCTCAATGCCACTCCAGTCTGCCTTTTAACAAAAAGGATGATTCTCCTTTGAATTGAATTTTTGCTATTTATATTAAAAAGCATTGTTGCACTTCCTTTAGATTGTGATTTTTTTTTTTAAATTTAATCTTTATTTTTGAGACAGAGACAGCATGTGAGCAGGGAAGGAGCAGAGAGAGAGGGAGACACAGAATGCGAAGCAGGCTCCAGGCTCTGAGCTGTCAGCACAGAGCCTGATGCAGGGCTCAAACTCACAAATAGATCATGACCTGAGCCGACGTCAAACACTCAACCGACTGAGCCACCCAGGAACTCATAGTTGTGATTTTTTTTAATATTCTAATATTTAATTTTTTAATGTTCATTTATTTTTTTTTTATTTTTTTTAACATTTATTTATTTTGAGACAGAGACAGAGCATGAATGGGGGAGGGTCAGAGAAAGAGGGAGACACAGAATCCGAAACAGGCTCCAGGCTCTGAGCTGTCAGTACAGAGCCTGACGCGGGGCTCAAACTCACAGACTGCGAGATCATGACCTGAGCCGAAGTCGCACGCTCAACCGACTGAGCCATCCAGGGCCCCCTCCTAGTTGTGATTTTTTAAAGCACATTAACAATAAGCACTCAGAAAAACCTAGAGTTTTCATAATTATCTTCTGAATAAGAATACAAATTTTTTCTCAGTCCAGCATTTTAGGTTCCTTAAAATCTAATCCCATCTTGTCTTTTTATACTACTACTAATGGTAATAACGATGATGATAATAACAAAATTTATTGTTTTCCATGTTCCAAGCACTATGAAACCCTTTACAATGATGATCCATTAGAACTCTACAACATGCCTATAAATTAGAGAAGTTCTAGTATATCTTTTTTACAGGTGAGGAAATTAAGACTCAGATAAGTTAAAAAATTAATTGCCCAAGAATACAGTTATTAAGTGGTAGATTTATATACAAATCCAGATATGGTTTTAAAATTTATTATCTTCTTTCTTTCTTCTTTCTTTCTTTCTTTCTTCTTTCTTTTTCTTTCTTTTTTTTGTATTCTTTCTTACTTACAACCTCTGTCTTCCAAGAATATTCTCCCCCAGTGCATGACTACTGTTCCTCCAAATATTTTAATCTCTTAGTTCTTTCTGTCTCCATTCATGATCTGTCCACCATCTCTTCTCCATTCCACTAAGAAGCTTCCTTTCCAATCTAGGGAAAGCATCAAGACAAATGTTATCTCTAAGGAAGGAGTCTTAACAATTGACTGAAACAATGAATGAAACATAATTCATGGAAATCTATATGTTTGAGATAGTGTAGGTGGTGCAGAACCTCAACAAAAGTAATTGGGTACATGGGGCACCTGGGTGGCTCAGTTGGTTAAGTGTCTGACTTTGGCTCAGGTCATGATCTCACAGCTTGTGAGTTCAAGCCCCATGTTGGGCTCTGTGCTGACAGCTCAGAGCCTGGAGCCTGCTTCAGATTCTCTGTCTCCCTTTCTCTCTGACCCTCCCCTGCTTGTGCTGTCTCTCTGTCTCTCTCTCTCTTTCAAAAATAAACAAACATTAAAAAAATTTAAAAATATATTAATTTGGTACAATGACAAGGGAGAGAAATATCTTGACAATGAACAGGCATTAATATTTACCAAGTGCTTACTATGAGATATATAAGTTAATATTCACAGTAATCCCACAAGGGAGGAAACCACTTGTGGCAGGACAACTCTAAGATGACCTCCAATGGTTTGGTAATCACACCCTTGTGAAATCCTGTCCCTTGAGTTTGGGGAACTTATGAATTGCTTCTAACAGAATATAGCAAAAGTAATGGGATGTCACTTGGTAATTAACTTACACAAGATTTTGACTTTTGTTTTGCTAGTTGCCTCTATTGCCATATTGGCATTCATGTCTCAAGGAGCTGAGGGTAGCATCTGATCAAAAATCCTTGAGGAATGGAGGCCTTTAGTCTAATAGCTCTTGAAGAATTTAATTCTGACAATGAGAGCTTGGAAACAGATCCTTCCCTAGTCAAGCCTTCAGATTAGACTCCTTGGCTGTGACCTGGTGAGTGTCCATGTTTCAGATGCAGGTATGTCCTACTCTAAGTACTCCAGCTTTTTAAAAACCACTCCATATTTCTTCCTATAGTTTATGACAGATTTCTACTAAACACCTTAAAATATTTAATAAATCTCTTTATATGTAAACATGTGATAACCATACATTTTGCTGTTCTGAAGACCAGGTGAAGTATAAAAGAAGGGCAATATTTATTAAATAAATATTCCTTTTCAACATGTTAAAGGTTACAATGGAATTGAAGGAAATTAAGACCAGACTAGAACTATTGTAAACGTCAACAGAAGAACATAGAGGAAGGGAAGGAAAAATAAGATAAAAACAAAGAGGGAGGAAAACCATAAGAGACTCTTAAGTACAGAGAACAAACTGCTGGAGGGGAGGTGGGTGGGGGGATGGGTTAAATGGGTGATGGGTATAAGGAGGGCACATTTCAGGATGACCACTGGGTGTCATAGGTAAGAGATGAATCATTGGGTTCCACTCCTGAAGCCAAGACTACATTGTATGTTAACTAATTTGAATTTAAATAAAAATAAAAATAAAATAAAATTACTGTCATTATCACTTCAGTCTCAGGTCACCAGATTTATTCTCTCAAGAAGATGTTTTTCAAATATCCCAGTAGAGAGCTTTTTAAAAAACTGATGTTTGGAAACAGCATTTTCTATATTTATGAGGCTAGGACATTTGACTGACATTGGGTTCAGTCTTTTGCCCTGTGTATAGATATTCACTGTTCTTTTTCTCTGATGCTTTACTTGATTAGCTAAACCAGAAAACTACAAACAATTTATTTTAACACTGGGTAAATTTCATATTCACCGCCTTTCACAGGTTTGTTTGTCTTTCTGTAACCTTGAGTAGAAAGAAATATTTCCATTCATCAAGTAGAGATTGATAAACCCATTTGATGATTACATTCTCAAGGAAAAATTGCAATCTATATAATATAATTGAGAAACAAATGCCTCAAACATATTTCACTAGTTTGTAATTTTCTGCTTGTTAAACATTAATATGTTATAGTTTAATTATAAAACTTCACTTCTATTATGTTTAATTGTGATGAACAGAAAAGTATTTTGATCATGAAAGTTAATATTAAATTTAAGTATCATTAATCTCAGAGTGGGCTGAAGAGTATGTCCTTCTTTCTGCAAACATGATGCATTCCACAAAAATTGAATTTTGTTAAATTCTTCTTCTTCCTTCTCCTACTGGTCTGTGCATTTATTCCATCCCAAGAACAATTGCTATCGAAGCTGACAGGTATGGAGGCAGATTCACCAAGAAATCTTTTTTTGTATGTCTTGACAATTAACATGTACTTTGAAATAACTGTTGTCAAGGACACTCCACTTTGAAGAGCTTAATCAATTTGCAGCAGGTGTTAATGTTCACTGAAATATTTTATTAGATGGGATTGGGGAGTGAAGTTAGACTGGTCTAGTTGAATTTCAAAAGGGAAAAAAAGGCAAAAAATTCAGGGATGCCATTTCTTCTCAGCTCTGAGACTCATTCTTTCAGTTCTGCAAAGTGGAATGGAACAAATAAATTCTGAATATTAACCAGCAAAGTAAAATATTTGCCTCAAATTATTAAAGTCAGTGGTAAGTGCAACATTTTTTTTTGCTTGAAACCTTTCACAGGTGTATGACTATTGCTCCAGCATAGATTTTATAAATATAATTCCCTGAAAACAAGCATTTCACTATAATTATTCACTTTCTATTGCACTTTTAATGTAAATCTAATTTTTTCTTGGATTCATCTTAGCCTTGCATTTGGGAGGAAACAACACATCTACATCACATTAGCAAACCGCTGAATTAGAAGGCAAGTCTCTCAGCATTTGGAGAATAGTGATGGATCACTCAGCACGGTGCCACTTACCCAGGGAAGAATACATAGTATATCCTGTTTTCCAAGGAAACTTTAGCTTGCCAACTGATCTATACCTTTCTTCAGAAACTAGAATGTCTGTTTGGTTGATGCTTTGATAGAATCAATGGAGTTCATTTCTTAAAGCTAAATTTGTGACTCAGTGTTTGAAGTAACACTTTTGTTTGTTTGTCTTCGGTCATTAGGCTAAACATCAGTGCCTTGGGGCACCCCACCTTCAGCCCACCCTCTGTTTTCCCCCCGACTGTTACTTTAATGTTGATGAGGAGGTCATCACATCTTATTGATTTTGTTCTCCCTGGCTTCCTCTACATCAGGATATAGCACAGATGGGAGTCTTCAACTCATTAGAGGGAGCCACTTTAATACTGACCTCATCAATCTAGCCTCTTTCCACATTAGAGACACCATAAGAATTTCTACTTCAGAGAGTTCATCTTTATAGTTTTGCTAGTGTGTGTGCACCCAGGTGAGAAAAAGTTTCTAAGCTAGTGAGACAGAACTAGGGAAGTAGACATATTATTGTGGAATGAATAGGAAAGCTCGGGGTGCTTTACTAAGGATCTGAAAGTAGATTAGATTTATAACCTGCTTACGGTTATTTAAAAATACATACACAGCTCTTACAGATCGATATTCTTGAAAACACAACCTGGTTAGTGTGTTTTTTTTTCTTAGGAGGCTAGATTGATGGAGAGCCCATTACTTACAAATTTAATCACCTCAAGGCAATTAAAGCAATTCTGTGTTTTCTTCTTTAGTGTTCCCCTGAAACAACAGCATCTGGACAACTTTAATTACCGCTTCAATTCAGCAAAATGCACAGAAGTGTCAAGTTTGGTGATTTAACAAAAGGTTGTTTTCTCTTTTTTTTTTTTTTGCCCCCCATTCACATTTCTTGACTGTGGGGTTTGGGTTTATTTTCTGTTAGTGCTAGGGGAAACGACTACACATTTAAGGCTGCTGGTGCTGATAGGGAATGTGGAGGGAAAGAGGACCCTGAAGGAAGGACACCCATGAGTAAGCTGAAATGATGGGCATTTAAATCTTTAATGGACACAGTGTTGTCTGTGGATTCTCTCTGATGTAATTCTTGATGAGGTCACTTTAGCTGCCTCTTCCAGGCCCCTGTTCATATTCCATTAGAACTAATGGTTTGAAAACTAGTCCCTGGAATGCAACTAGAACTCAGTAGAGACCAAATGCTCAACACTGGCCATTAAGTGACTAGGGCACTGCCACTGTGCCATCATGCACTCGGTGCTGCTCTTCACCAGGTCATAAGGTTGGGTGAGACCAGCACTAGCCCAACATACACTGGCTATGGTATATTATGGAGCATGTTTAGGAAGGGCCAGGGACACAAGTATTTCATGTGAAAGGAGCTTAGATCTCCATGCCACTGATTCTATTCTAATAATGTGAAACTGACTCTTTGAGATAACACATACCCGACCATTCTACCCCAAGAACATTCTGTTTAATCTAATTGATTTATGAGCCAGCTTTGCAGAAAGTTGATCTACTGCCACAAGACCAAGTAAGATTGGAACAAACCAGGAAGAAGTCTTGGAGGTGCACAAAAGGGTCTGAGAGTGAAAAAAAGTAACCTCTGCGATGACACACACGAGATCTCCCCAAAATCATGCTAGCGCTACCCCTATCTTTTGTACATAGGACATAAGTGCCCGGATGTCACCGGGGGCACCTGCACAGAAGCAGCAAGGTTCTCCCCTCCCCCACCTTACCTTTTCCCAAAGTCCAGTCGGCTCAAACACCTTCCCAGATACCTAGCCCCTTGTAGAATCCCATAAATACTCAGCTCCCTTTATCCTCAGAGAGGCAGATTTTAGAAATTTCCTCCCTGCTCCTTGCTTGGTGCTCTGCAATAAAACCCTTTTTCTCTGCCGCAAAAACAGGTGTCAGTGTTTGGCTCACTGTGCATAGGGCAGGATCCTTGTCCAGTAATAAACACTTCTTCAGCTCACACCTGTGGTCCCTTGGAAGATCCCCTATAACCAACTGATAAAGGATTAAAAATTTTACACTTAGTTCATGAATTAATCAGTTTGATGTATTGATGTGTGCAGAAAATAGATTGCTGCCACATTATACCTCTACTGGAGTAGCTCTGAGAGACCCTGGATAGGATCCAATGGGCAGAACCTAGAGCAGTAAACTTGGTCATAAACTTATTGTGGAGAGAGCTATGTATGGCCTGAGTTAAGGACTCCCAGGTATGTCTGATGACTTGTTGGTGAGGGAATTGGAAGAAAAAAAATATATTGGAAGGTGGGAGATAAGAAATCTGGAGAAGAAGTGTATGAATGAATCTATGGGAATGGCCAAGAAAGTGTGCAAATATTTGTGTCTCATATCAGTCATTACCTGCTAGAGAGCATCTACCTAGAGAGGACACTAACCTGAGTTAATGAATGACTTATCCAAAGGGTGAACACCAGCTTGTATAACTGGATAACTCCCTGCTTGTCCAATGGAGATATGCACAGGGGAAGAGAATGCTACCATTGAATTTATGAACTGTTAGCAGCAGAAATAAAAACTGAGGCCTCCATATGGTACCATCCTTCACATGTTTAAAGGAGATCAACCAGATACTTGGTGACAAGTCAATTTTAGTTTTGGGGAAAGTGGTTATTTGTACATAATGAGATTGGTATGTGTGCTAGGTCTTGGTTTAGGGCCCTTTCCACAATGCCTCATCTTACACTATTTGCGGGTTCATAGAGTTTTTGATTTAGGAACATGGGATTCCCCCGGGGCCATGGGTACATGATTGCAGGATCCATTGTTTGTACCATTTACTGCATTATCCAGAAGCTGCTGGCCTAAGAGAGCATTGGAGCTGCCTCCTAAAGGTACAGCCAAGGTGTCACTTTAGAGATGATACTATGAGGGTTTGGATTCTGTTCTTTAAAAATAGTCTCTACTTTGAACCAATAACCTGTCCCTGATACCTGTACCTGGATTCAGGGCCCATGGAATGGACTTGGCTCTTACCTTACTATTTCTTACCATCACTCAAATTTGCCTATGGAGAACTCATGCTTTCTGTTCCTATAGCTTTAATCTATTGTATTAGAGACCTTTGTTTCAGGATTGAGTGGGAGGTGCTTCTAACCAAAAAATATAGTAGGAATTCCACCAAACCTAAAACTGTAGCTGGCCATTTTGCATTTCTTATGCCAGCTGGTAGTAAAAGAAGTTATATTGGCAAGGGTGATGGGCCTTTATAATCAAGAGCAGGAAGTTGAGGCTGCTTAATGTGGGTGGGCAGGAATATGAAGAAACATAGGTGATTCACTGGAGCACTTCTTGGTGCTTCTATTTCCAGTGAAAATCATGAATGGGCAGTTGCCCCAATCATGGCCTGACAAGAACATAGTAAGATGGATGGTTAAAAAGGGAAATAATAAATATAATCCTCTATCAGTACTGTCTGTTACTCAGATGATCTATGATCTGTCTCTGGAGACCTTGACCACATCCAGTACTACCATGTCTCATCCAGAGAGGTCTCTACTTGACTGGAAATATCCTTAGCCCTTCACAGGAACAACCTGGCAGTGATGAGAGGCTGTATAAAGCTTGTTTCTACCTTTTACCCACCTTTGCTAAACTTGGACATCAAAATATTCTCCAAGAAGCTGTCTGCTTTTGGGAAAGCTGCTGTGTCATGCAACTCCTCCTTGGTGGACTCTCTGAGTCTCACTCCTAGGCTACATGAGTGTTACTGGGTTTGAAAACATGATTCCCTACATCCATAGACATTTTAATACTGAAAAAAATTATTTCCCATATGCTTCTGACATGAGGCTTTTCAAAACATCATCATTCATTATTTCTTCAAATGCAGTAATGAAAACTTTATCATCATTGTTGTCTGACCCCAACAAAATGACTGCACCTAAACCTACCACTCTGTGAATATTCTTGGGACATTGCTTATATTCTCTCTTTCACTAAATTTGAGCCACTTTATTCTAGAAAGCTTTCATAAGTAACAATAAAGCAAAATGAGGTGAAGAATGCATAAAACTTACTTATGTGATTGAGAGCTGTGTAATGAGGGACTATAAAAGTCAGTTGATAAAGTAGTATTCAGTTAGACATATGGAATTATTAGGCAAAGAGATTTATAAGCCCAAAAAGTGGGCTAAATGAGAGTTAATTAACTGAACAATGGAACTCTCTCAGCAACATTCTGTAGTTTTCAAAGTAGAGCTTTTTAAGTCATTAGGTATTTTTTCCCGACTCAATTAAAATGAAATTTTCAAATTCTACTGTTCTTACTTGTTTGC
The DNA here is from genome assembly GCF_046562875.1 of Panthera onca. Lineage (NCBI taxonomy): Eukaryota > Metazoa > Chordata > Mammalia > Carnivora > Felidae > Panthera > Panthera onca. The sequence continues at coordinate 87,549,409 of NC_138341.1, read as the reverse complement.
TGCTAGTATGATATACCATAATTAGTTTCTGTTAATTAACCTTGAATTTGGTATCATACTATTTACTTTTACTTCCCTTGGGTGCTGATTTCTGAAGATTTTCTATGTAAACAAACATGTAATTCACAAATAGATATAGCACCAAATCTTATTCCCAATTTATATGCTTTTTTTTCTTGACCTTGTACTGATTTGGATTCCAGTACAATGCTACATACAAATGGAGACAGTGGTTATCCCAAACTTGTTCTGAACCATAGGGTGCAAATGTTGAATATGCCAATGTTATGTATCAAGGGGCTAAAGGATCTTTTTTTAATAGATGGTCTTTAGCAGATTAGGTCCCCTTCCTTTCCTAGGGTCCTGAAGGGAGGAAAATTTGTATTTACCTGTGAATTTAGTGAGCATTGAATTTAGTCAGCATTTTCTCTGTATGTATTTAAATTACTGTGTTTTTCTCCTTTTTTCTGTTAATATACTAAATTTATTGACTAACATTCTATTACTCAAACAACCTAGCATTGCAAGTATAAACTTCTCTTGGTCATGATATTTTATCCTTTTTATATATTTCTGGATTTATTTTGCTTATGTTTTGTTGAGATTGTTATGGTATATTTATTAGCAGCATTAGTCACTAATTGGTCCATTTAATTTAAAATAATAAAATTTGTTTGCATAGAAATTTTAATAATTTTCCTATTCTTTTAAAGTCTTTAGGAACTATAGTGATAACCTCTTTTCTGTCCCTAATATTGGCAATTTGTATTTTCTCTCTGTCTTATTTCCTTCATCAATCTAGCTACCAGTTGTCAATATTCAAAGAATCAGATTATGGCTTTGTTAATTTTCTCTCTTGTATGACTTTTTTACTTGACTTTAGCTCTTATTTTTATTATTCACTTTCTTCTTGAGGTACCTCAGGCTCTGGGTTTCTAAAATATTATTGTTTCCCTCTTTCATTTAGAGTGGATGCTTTTTATTGATCTGTCTTCAAGTTCATTGATTTTTCCTCTGTCCTCTCTATCCTTCTATTAAACAATTTAGTAATTTTTTTTTCAGCTACTGTAATCTTATGTTTTAAAACTTTGGGTTTTTGAATTTTTTTTTACTTCCTTCCTGAGATTTATTTTATTTCTTCACTTAATATATATAAAACATAAAAATATACATAGCTATATACACATACAATACACTATATATGTGTTATGTATATACGGAATACAACATATGTATGCTATACACATACAAAAGACAACTAATACCAATTCCTAGATCAATCAGATGTTGTAATTACAAAGAACTTTAAAGCTGCTATTATAACTATGCTCAATGAGGTAAAAAATATACATAGCATGTAGTTAAAATAGCTGCTTTAAAGTCTTTGCCTGATAATTACATCTGACTGATCTAGGGTTGGTATTAGTTGTCTTTTCTTGTAAAGTTCTTTTATAATTTTCCATTGTAAATTATATCCACTGCATACCATGTACTTCCAGATTGTGTATTGGATGCTGCAAATTTGTGTTGTGGAAATTCTGGATTTTCTCACTACCTGGAGAATACCCATCTTTTGCTTTAGCAGGGAATGCACTTAGATCCTATTGCATCTTTTCACAGTTGGTGTGGCTGAAGCTCAGTTCTCAGCTCTGTTCTTCCTGCCTTGGCTGCAAATACTTTCCCTTTTCTGCACACAGGCATGGTTTAGGCATCTTAGAGATTTGGGCTGAATTTAAAACATATTTGGGTTTTGGGGTGCCTGGGTGGCTTGGTCAGTTAAGCATCTCAATCTTGATCTCAGCTAAGGTCATGATTCATGGTTCAGGGGATCAAGCACCGTATTGGGCTCCATGCTGACAGCTCTGAGTCTGTTGGGATTCTCTCTCTCTCTCTCTCTCTCTCTCTTTCTCTCTGTCTCTGCCCCTTCCCCACTCATGCTTGCGTGCTATCTCTCTTTCTCAAAATAAATAAACTTTAGCAACAACAACAACAACAACAACTCAAAGAAAAACATATTTGGGTTTTATTTTCCCACTGGTTCTGTCTATTTGGAGGCTCACACATAGCTCTCTGGTGAAGGTAGCCCCTGAGGCTTTGCCCTGGTTCCTTCAGCCAGAAATATACTCGGTTCTGTATTAGAATTTTAGGCACCATTATGTGGTCACCATGATGATTGCATTGCCCTTGGGGCAAAGATGTAAAAATCGGGGTACTGGTGCCATGGCAATTGCTTGCTCCACATTTAGACTCCTTTCCAAAATTTGCCTTAAAAAAATCAGATTCCAGATTCCTCAGGCAATTGCCTTTCTGTAATTTGTCTAGAGGTCGCAGCTGTTATTTGCAGAAGGATCACTGAGACAGGCACACTCTTCCACAGGGTTGGGCTTCTAAACCTACCCAAATTGCTCTTTCTTGAGCTCTCCTCTCAGAGGTGGCTTCTATTGGACCAGCTGGTTTTGTGTTTTTGCCCCTGTCTGGAGCCTCTGTTCCCTCCTCCCACTGCTGCCTGTCAACTTCCTCACTGCAGGGATTCAAAACTATTTGCATTGTCTAGAAAAGATGCAGTCAGTTCAAAATGTTAATGAGACATAAGGAATTTAATTTAAAAAATTTTGAAGACTTTATAGGTGAAATTGGGAAAGTGTCAATATCATAGATTGTTTAACATACTTAGCACCCCTCCTTTGATATGTTTTCCTTCCCAACTGCCCCCTTTCCACACTCCCATTAGTTCTTCTCTTTTTGGTTTTACCATTCAGATCTTCCTTGGAGTACTCTTTCCTCTAGCTTCTGAATTTTACTCTTTCCTCTCAACATCAACTTATTACTTTTAAATATTTAGTGAGAAACATCCAATGTATACAAAAGTAGAAAGAATGCTATACTGAACCACATATATACATCTCCCAACCGCAACAATTATTATTCATGGCTGTCTTGTTTAATTTATAACCGCATTTACTTCCTTGCTCACACCAGCTTGTTTTGAGCAAATCCCAGACATCATATTATTTTATTTATAAAAATTCCAGTTTGTTTCTTTAAACGACTCCTAAAAATAGCTATAATATCATTGTTACCCACAAAGGACAGATAATAATTCCTTATTATTATTAAATATCCATTATTTGCTACTCAAAGTTCTCTGAATGTCTTGTAAATATTTGAAGTTCATCTTAATCAAGATCTAAATAAGGTCTATCGATTGTAATTACCATGTTGTTAATTTTTTTTGCTATTTGAGAAAGCTTGTATTTTTATTCTTGATTCAAATTTTTCTAGTAGTACCTTTGTTGAAACTATTATTCTCTTCCTTAGTGCTACAGCCTATGAGTTCCATATAAAATCAATATTGATATTAAATACTATTCCTCTCATTTTCCTCTCTTTCCCTGTCCGTCTAAACCATCCCCCCAGCCAAAATCCTACAAACCCCTCTTTGTCACCATCTGCCCTGTCATTAGGACCTTGTCCATTCCCAGTTCTACTGAAAACGTACATCGTTTGTGTCCTGCTCCATCCATTCCTGTATTCCAATTTTCAAGCTAATACCCACTTAATCTATCAGAGGACAAAGTCATGACTCTACAGACAGTGTTTAAAGACTCCCCTTTTTCCTCACTCTCTTGCCCCTGGAAACCACTATTTCTATGAGTTTGGCTTTTTTTTTTTTTTAAAGATTCCACATATAAGTGAGATTATACTATGCTTGTCTTTCTCTCTCTGACATTTCACTGAAGAGAAGTTTGTCTTAAACTCAAAGGGTGATTCTGAATATAAGAATTTCTTTCTCGGTGACAGGCTAGTATAATGCCCATTTGGCATACAGAGCTTTGCAATGACTTTCAAATCACAGGGGATATATATTTTGTTTCTTTTGCATGCTATTAAACTCAAAAGAACTGTTGGTCAACAATATACAACCAGCTGACAGCATGCATGTATGCGACAGTAAATTCAAACCTTTAAATTTCCAATATTTAACTAAAGAATGAAAGTCATCTGATGATATATCCCCTTGTGGTCATTTGATAACTTTATGTACACATCAAAATTGCTTTTATTCATTAAAAAATAATGAGATTCTGTCTAGATAGAAAGCATGTTATTCTTGGCTCTTTGACATTTAAGGTCCTTAATTTAAATTCAGAAAGTACTTTTACTTCCTTTGAAGACTCATCAGCTGTCAATAGCCTCTTACATTCTCTTTTCTAGTCACATATGAGTGTATTTCATTCATTTGTCTTAAATTCCTACACATTCTTAAGCATGTGGAAAATTTCTAGCCTGGACTTAAAAGTCACTTTCTCTGTAAAGGAATGACTTTCCCCTGTCTGTGTTTCCTTTGGAAATTATTCATATGGTTGGCAGAAAAGTGTAGTAGTTGTGCTCTGGAGTTATACAGGTCTGGATTTGAATCCCTGTGTTATCATTTACTAGCTGTTTGATATGGAGCCAGTTATACAACTTTTCAAAGTATCTCCTCCCCTGTGAAATGGAGGTAATAATGCTTAGTTCATTGGATTGTTGTGGCACTTAAATGAGATAATGTATATAGACTGCTTATTCTAGCTCTTGACATATAAATTTGGTAAGTGCCAGTTGTTTTTGCTATTATTTCTATTGGTATTGTTATTGGTAAGTGCTAGTTGTTTTTACTATTATTACTATTGCCATATAATGTATTTCATGATATTTTCCTTCAGTACTGTCCCCAGATGATGAGTTCTTTTGGAATAAGGACCATTTCTTATTCAATTTATCATACATTCTATCCTACACATAGTCTTGCATATAGATGGACAATAAGCAAGCATTCAGTAGATGTTTGCCAAATAAGTTATTTAACAAACAACTGTGTTACCAGTTATTACTGTTCGTTTAATGTAGTTCATCATGTTATTACAAATAATTTTCTTAGCAACCATTGGTGATTTCACATAATACTGTTTGGGTTTAGTATACATGTTTTATTTATGAATACCATTCTGATATTTGAGGATTATTATAGAAAATAGAGGCACAGATTTGTTTTTTAAAATGCTTAAAAAGACTTTTAAATAAGAATAAAAAACTCTCATGAATGATTATAATTTCAAGTAGGAAATAAACAGTGAAACTCAGTTCACTCAGTGGCTAGCAGAGAGAATTAGAGGTTTATACAATCACTGAAATGGCAGGGGGAGTAAATATCTCTTTTTTAAAGGGAGTCATGGGAAGAACACAGACCATTACCCCAGCTTCTGTGGCACCGTGGTGAGTGACTCTCAGGAGAAGCCTTGGAAGCCAAGAGAAGCTACTAACTGATGATTTGTGGTGTCTTCTCTTTGGAGAATAATGAGTTTCCCTTATCTTCTGCTTTCCAAGGGCAAGGGAATTCTGGGACATGCAGTTTTAAATTTCTCCCTTGAAATGCAGAAGCCAACACATTGCTAACTTGCACCAGGCAATTCACTTTCAACACATTTTCTAGAGTAAAAAAATAAAGTGAAAAACCAAAATATTTAAGAATAATGAATTATATGTGGAAAGTTATAATCCATTGTCTGGTGGCTCCAATTTGTTTTTTCATGCACCAGCCTCTTCTTTCTATTTCGGTTTCAGGTGTCACTATTGCTTCTAGAATCCTAGGAAGAGCTCACTGCTGAGGCAATACTGGAGGATACATTTGTCACATTATAATGTTACTGATTTAAAATGCTGCCCACCACTGGTTATTTTCCATATTTGAATGGCAAAAAAAAAATTGGATATGCTTATGCCAAATGCATAGCATTTTGAGAGCAGAGAGTAACTAAGCATCACCAATTTCTATCAATTTCTTCTACTATTTCTGAAAGTCATCACCTTTTCATGGCCACCAACACCACACCCCTAATCCAAATAACCAATAGCCCGGACAGTTGTTGAAATTTTTTAACGTGTATACATGCATCTTTTTTGCACATACATATTTGTTAGAGTAAATTTTTCCGTGTGAAAATCTTATCGCCTCATTTTTGTGTAAAATAACCTTTAAAGTCACTTAATATATTTCCATTAAAAAATAAAATGAATTATTTTTTGGATTATAAAATTAAGACAAGATATTAACAAAACATGCACAAAAAATTTAAGAAGAAACAAAAATTCTATTACAAAAGTGTCCGTTGCTAAAACTGTAGTGTATATATTTTTAAATGTTTTTCTATATTTTTCTGTACACTAACACATGCACACATTTCCAAATTAGGCAGTAGTTAATATATTCCTCCGGAAAGTCAACCTATATGTTTACACTTAGCATTTCGTTATGAATATTTTCTGTGTCAATAGCTTATAAAATGAAAATCACAATGTTTGATGGCTATATACTTCATAATGTCAGATCATAGGGTCTTTTGCATTTTTTTTGTCATTTTAAACAATATTTTAAGTAGCATGTGCAAACGTACAGAATGATGAATGAACACGATATTGAAGAATTGTTGGCAATATGTATGTAACTTTATTATGTTTTATGGAAGGTAGGGTTAGGATATTGATGAAAGTAGAAAAATAAGTTGCAACTAAATAGTGAAGAGCTTATTTGCTATAAAATTGAAGAATATGAAAAAGGTTAAGTGTGATTTATGTTAATCTTGGGTATAATTTTTTCCCAATAATGTAAATGCATAATTGTTTCATAAAATGTATTCTTGCTTTGAGTTGTTATAATTTCAGTCATGTAAATTTCTTATGAAGGTGAAATTCTCATAAAGTAAAAGTAACCACTTTAAAATGTGTAATTCATTGGCATTTAGCACATTGATAATGTTATGTAGTCAGCATTTAATATCAAGTTCTAAAACATTTTCATCACCTTAAAAGAAAACTCCCAATGTATTAAGCAGTTGATTCCCATTTTCCCTGACCCCTGGTATCTGGCAACTATCAATTTGCTTACTATCTCTGTGGATTTCCAGGTTTTGATTTTCACATAAATGGGATCATGTAATATGTAGTCTTTCACTTACCATAATGTTTTAAAGGTTCATTCATATGATAGCATATATCAGTAGTTTGTTATTTTTCATGGGTGAATAATATTCCATTGTCTGTATATACCACATTTTATTTATTCATCCATCTGTTGAGTGAAATTGCTGGATCATATTGCAATTCTATGTTTAAGTTTTTAAGGAACTACCAAGATGTGTTTCACAATAGCTGAGACATGTTACATTTCCACCAGCAGTGTAAGAGGGCTCCAATTTCTCCATTCCCTCACCAACATTTGTTATCCCCTTCTTTTTAAATTATAATCATCTCAGTGGTGTAAAGTGTATCTCACTGTGGTTTTTATTTTCTTAATTACTGATGATGTTGAGTGTTTCATAGTCATTTACATATTTTATTTAAAGAAATGTCAATTCAAGTACTTTGCCCATTTTTAAATTGAGTGGTTTGTATTTTGTTGTTGAGTTCTAAGAATTCTTTATATGTTCTGTATTTAGACCCTTATCATGCATACTATTTAAAAATATTCCCTCTCATTCTGTGGGGTGTCTTTCACTTTCTTGATAATGTCTTTTGATGCATGAAAGTTGTACATTTTATTAAAGTACAGTGTATCTATATTTTCTATTGCTGCTCTTGCTTTTTCGTGTCATATGAAGAATCTATGACCAATCCAGCATCATTAAGATTTACAGTGTGCTTTCTTCTAAGAGTTTAATAGTTTTAGCTCATGCATTTGGGCCATTGATCCATTTTTAGTTAATTTTTATAGATGGTGTGAGGTTGAGTATAAATTCATTCTTATGCAGGTGAGGAGCCTGTTTCTCAGCACTATTTGTTGAAAAGACTATTCTTTCCTCATTGAATGATGTCAGCACTCTCTTCTAAAATCATTTGAGTTTATTTCTGGGTTGAATGAATGAATGAATGAAATTTATTCCATTGGATTACAGGCCTATCCTTACACCAGTTATGCAATGCTTGATCACTGTTTGTTGCTTTGTGGTAAGTTTTCAAATCATAAGTGTGAGTCCTCCATCTTGGTTCTTTTTCAAAATTATTTTGGCTCCTCAGAGCCCTTTGTAATTTGGTAGGAATTTGAAGAGTAACTATTCTTTTCTACAAAAAGTCCATTGGAAATTTAATTGAATCTGTAAATTCCTTAGGGTAGTATTGTGATCTTAACAAGACTGTGTCCCAAACACACACCAGATGCATTTACATTATTTAAGTTTTCTTTAATTCATTTCAGCAGTGCTTTTGAGTGGGCAAATCATCCACTTCCTAGGCTACACTTATTCCTAGATGTTTTATTCTTTTGGATGCTGTTATAAACAATTGTTTTCTTAATTTCCTTTTCAGATTGTTCATTACTGGTGTTTAGAAATGAAACTGACTTTTGCATGCTATAATTTGGCTTAATTTATTTATTAGCTCTTATAGTCTCTTTATGCATTTATATTCCAGATATAAGCTCATGACATCTGCAAATAAGGATGCTTTTGCTTTTTCCTTTCCGATTTGGATGTTTTTAGTTTTTTTCTTGCCTAATAACCCTGGAAAAAGCAAGCATTCTTGTCTTGTTCCTGATTTTAGAGGGAAGGCTTTCAGATTTTCACCACTGGGCATGAAGTTAGTTGTGGATTTTTCATTAATGTCCTTTCCAGATTGAGGAAATTTCTTTCTATTACTAGTTTAAATGTATTTATCATAAAAGATTGTTGGATTTAATAAAATTCTTTTTCTGCCTCATTTGGGTGATTATTCTATTTAAAAAATTGATTCTCTTAATGTGATATATCACATGGTTTAATTTTCATGTGGTGAACCACCCTTGCACTCATGGGATAAGTCCTATTTAGTCATTGCAAAGGCTTGAATGTTTGTGTTCCTCCTCATCCCCAAGTTCACATGTTGAGACCCTAATCTCTGGTATTTGAAGGCAAGACCTTTAGGAGGTAGTTATAACATGATGGTGGAGCCCTCATGAATGGGATTAGCATCCTTATAAAAGACACCAGGGAGCCGGCTTTCTGTCTCAGTCTGTTTTCCACTGTGTGAGGGTACAATGAAAGATGCCCATGTACAAACCAGGTCCCCATGTACAAACCAGGCACAAACTTGGTCCCCACCAAGGAACTGATCCTGAGGGCACCCCAATCTCATACTTCCAATCTCCAAAACTGTGAGAAGCTACCCAATTGATTGTATTTTGTTATTGTGGCCTGGGCTACGATAATTGTGCTATTAATATTTTTAATATACTGCTGAATTTGCTTTGCTAGTATTTGGTGAGTATTTTTATATCTATATTTATAAGGGATTTTATCTGTAGTTTTCTTTTCTTAGGATATCTTTGTCTGACTTACATATTAAGATAATGCTGTCCTCATAGAATTAGTTAGGAAGAGTGCTCTCTTCCTCTATGTTTTAGAGGAGTTTGAGAAGACCTGGTGGTAATTCTTCCTTCCCTGGTGATTGGAAGAATTGGTAGAATTCTTCAGGATAGCCATTTATTCCTGGGGTTTTCTTTTTTGGGAGTTTTTTGATTACCCATTCAATCCCTTTACTGGTTATAGGTCATATGGATTGTTTTTTCTTTAGTTTGTTTATGTAGTTTGTGTTTTTCTGGGAATTTGTCCAATTCATCTGTGTTGGTAAACAGCCACTTATAATGTTCTCTTATAATTCTTTATATTTCTATTTACACAAGTTTGGTAGTAATGTTTCCACTTTCACCTCTGATGTCAGTAAGTTTAGTCTTCTCTGTTTTTTTCCTAGTCAGTATAGCTAAGTGCTCTTCATTTTTAGTGATCTTAAAAAAAAAAACAACAAACTTTTGTTTCTATTATTTTTGATTGTCTATTTCATTTATCTCTGATCTAACTTTTATTATTTCCTTCCTTTTGCTGGCTTTGGTTTTAATTTGTTATTTTTATAGTTCCTTAAGGTGTAAAATTAGATAATCAGTTTGAGGCCTTTCTTCTTTTTTACTGTAGGTGTTTATAGCTCTAAATTTCCCTGTGAACCCTGCTTTTGCTGCATCCCATAAATTTTGTCACATTGTGTGTTCATTTTCATTCATCTGAAAGTATTTTATGATTTCTCTTTGTGATTTCTTCTTTGATTCATTGGTGGTTTAAGAGAACATTGTTGATTTCCACACATTTGTAAATTTTTTGGAGTTCCTGGATTGATTTCTATTTGCATTTCATTGTTGCTGGAGAAGATTCTTTGCATGATTTCAGTATTTTTACATTTGTCTAGGCTTATTCTGTGACCTAATATATGGTCTAACCTCAAGAATGTTCCATGTGTCCCATTATTTTTGGAAAAAGGCAAAGATTTTAACATGTCCTACCAAAACAAATAACCTGGCTCCTAACCATTCCTCTAGCCTTATTTTGTAGCTAACTCTCCTTATGCTCATTACTTCTGCCAAACCACTCTCATTTATGCCCTCAGATTTGCCCAGCCGCCTCTCACTAAAGGACTTTATACAAGCTGTTGCTTCTTCCTGGCATGCTGTTTCTCCCCCAAGCTAACATCCACATTATAGCCTCTTTATTGAACCACATTCTTCTCTTTAATAGAGCATTTCACAGTTGAAACATTAACATTTATTTCTTATTCTTATTAATGCCTATCTTCTCCAATAGACTCTAAACTCTGATAGAAGGAACCAAGTTTATTTTGACTATTATTTTGTCTCCAGAAGCTAGTGCAGTTCTTGGTATATAAGTTTTCTATAGGTATTTATGGAAATATCTATAAATGGAAGTAAATGATGTGAATCTTCAATCCTCAAATCACACCGACTATTCCAATTTTATTTAAGCCTGGTTACTAAACCGAAACAGCCTATACTAAAGGAGGAAGTCTAAATGAGTAAATTGGCAGCCATTATTCAACACATTCTTAGAATTAATATACAACACTTTGTCTGCTCCACTTGGGAAGAATGATTTCTTGATGGTTCCACTCACTGAGTTATTTGATATGTTACATTTATTCTTATGGAAAATTTAAATGCATATAATGTGCTAAACATTAGACACAGCATATAAAAGACAATTTGATAGTACATTAAATGTTCAGTCTTTCTCTCCTCATTTTAATTCTCTAATCAAAGCATTTATGAACTATTATCAGAGTTAATATAAAGGGGATGATTTTTGGGTTTCTTTGAAACTGAAAAAATCATGAATTTTATCTTTGTGCCATGGAATACAAATATATAATTAAGAAGCACTTTGCAAATAATCTAATACTCCCTCCTTAAGTTACAAATAAGAAAGTTGAGGTTTAGACTGATTAAGTAATTAATTGAAGTCTTATATCTGGGAACTTAATCCCAAACTTCTAAAACCCTTAAGAGGACTTATTCCATTATAGCATGTTGTTATCATAATATTTCTCAATTCATTCAATGCTTATTTATAAGAACTACATTTTCAGGGCACCGGGGTGGCTCAGTTGGTTAAGTGTCCGACTTGGGCTCAAGTCATGGTCTCACAGTTCATGAGTTCAAGCCCCATATTGGGTGAGCTCAAGCCCCACTTTGGGATTCTCTCTCTCTCCCTTTCTCTCTGCCCCTCACTCATGTGCTCTCTCTCTCTCAAAAATAAATACATTAATTAAAAAAAGAAGTTTAATTTCATTATACTAAAAATGCAGCTGCAGGGTGCCTGGGCGGTTCAGTTGGTTCAGCATGGGACTCCTGATTTTGGCTGAAGTTGTGATCTCTGGGTCATGAGATTCAGCCCCGGGTGGGGCTCTTCCCTGACTGTGGAGCCTACTTGGGATTCTCCCTCTTTCTCTGCCCCCTCCTCCACTCATTCTCTATCTCTCTTTCTCAAAATAAATAAATAAACATTAAAAAAATAATGCAGGAGCTTCTGGTTTGAACCCTGAGGCAGTAATACATATCAGACTTGTCTTCCAACTACAAAATAAAACAACCTCGTTTAGTCATGGGAGGAAAGGCAGAGCTGGGGTCCTTGGGAGAAGAGAATCTCATGAGACAAATTTCCCCTGTCTCTGGCTTTCTTACTAGGGGTACTTCCTAAGCCATTCCATAGGGAATTCAAACCCAGAGTCTAGTGGCAATACTGGGTGGAGGAAACACAGAATAAAGTTCAGGGCCAATGAAGTGGCTGGACTATGAGGAACATGGTATAAAGAAGAAGGTGTCCAGAGGGTATAGGAGTGGCCTTGAGTCTTTGCCCAAATACTAAGTGCTATATACATGGGATGAGATTCCCTAAAGTTCAGCAGGGAAGAGCTACTGGGGTTGGTAGGGTCACATAATGCTGGCAGACATGAGAGAGTGGCCCCACCAGAATGAACATGGCAAGCATCCAGGTGAGAGCACAATAAGGCCAGAGCACAGGGCTACACTATCCATAGAGTAAAGGACACAAGCATGAATAGAATGAAGCTGATCAACCAGTGAATGACTAAAACAAAGCTCAATATTTTCCATAAGAAGCTAAGATAATTCAAACTCTCTGTAACAGAATATCTACAATTTTCAGAAAGCCATAGAAAATGACTATACTAAGAGATGTTGGAATTATAAGGTAAGGGCTTCTAAACAGTTATTATCAATATATTCACAATTTAAGGGAAAGGGGGATAAAAAGAATGACACATGGGGACTCAGCATAGAAATTCACATTTAGAAAAAGAACAAATGGAAATTCTGCATCAGCAAAATACAATATCGGCATTGAAAATTTTTTCTGACAGGCTAACAATAGATCAGATAGTACAGAAGATGGATTAGTGGGATTTGAGATAGGATAATAAAAACGGAAGCAAAGAGGGGCACGCCTGGGTGGCTCAATGGGTTAAGTGTCTGACTCTTGATCTCAGCTCAGGTCATTATCTCAAGGTTCATGAGTTTGAGCCCTGTGTCAGGCTCTGCACTCTTAGTGCAGACCCTGCCTGGGGATTCTGTCTTTCCCTCTCTTTCTGCCCCTCCCCCACTCTTTCTCTCACTCTCTCAAAATAAGTAAATAAATTTTTAAAAAATGACTGGAAAAGTCAATGGCACATGGTCTATCATATTTGTGGTCAGGGTGCCAGAAGGAGAGGAGAGTGAAATTGGGGTCAAAAAAATCACAGAAATAATGACTGAAAAAATTCCATATTTAATGAAAAAGATAAACCTGTGGCTTTAAAAATCAGGAAAACACAAAACAAACCATGTCGTTTCAAACTGATAAAAACCACAGACAAAAAAGGAAATCTTAAAAGCAGTCAGAGAAATAAACCACATTGATATTGGATATGGGGAACAATGATAAAAGTAGCTGCTAAAATTTCATCAGAAACAGAACAATCAGGAATAAAGTAGAATGACTCCTTTAAAAATGGCATTACTAACCTAGAATTCTCTGTATTACAAAAATGACTTACAAAAACGAAGGCAAAATAAGCATATTTTAGGTAAACCAAGGTTGTTGGATCATTTGTCTTTGGGAGACTTCCACTACAAGAAATCCACAAAGTTCACTAAAGGCAAGGGAAATTATAGCAAATTGAAACTCAGATCTATGGAAGCCAGCAAAGAGCACTACAAATGACAAATATGCAGCAAATACAGAATAGTCCTTTTTCTTATTTCTGACTGTCTTTAAAGGAACACTGATTATTTAAAGCAAACATTAAATGCTATTCTGGAGCTTATAATATAGGTAGAGATAAAATATGTATATGAGAGATAAAAGAAAGTGAACTGCTATAAAGTTTTTAAGTTATAGCAATAATATTAATTAAAGGCAAAGTGTAATAAGTTAAATATGCATGTTATAATGTCTACAACAATTTAAAAATTTAAAACAAAGAAGTATAGCTTAAAAGCCAATAGAGGTCATAAAATTAAATATTAAAAATTGGTTCAAAGAAAGCGGGGGAAAGAGAAAAGAATAAATAAATATAAAACAGAATAGAAAAATGGTAGACTTAAAACAAGACATATAAAAATTACATTGAATACAAATGGACAACATACAGCATTTTAATTTTTTTCAACATTTTATTTATTTTTGAGAGACAGAGAGAGAGTATGAGTGGGAGAGGGGCAGATAGAGAGAGAGACACAGAATCCGAAGCAGGCCCCAGGCTCTGAGCTGTCAGCACAGAGCCAGATGCACAACTCCATGAGATCAAGACCTGAGCCAAAGTCAGATGCTTAACTGACTGAGCCACCCAGGCACCCCTATATACACCATTTTGAAATCAGTGATTATCAGACTGGATAAAAGCAATTCAACGCTATTTGAAAATATATATGTAATTTATTTCTTATTTTTATTTTTTTAACTTTATTTATTTTGAGAGAGGGAGAGAGAATATGAACAAGGGGGATGCAGAGACAGAGGGAGAGAGAGAGAATCCCAAGCAGGCTCCGCACTGTCAGTGCAGAGCTGGACTTGGGGCCTGAACCCATGAACTGTGACACCATGACCTTAGCTGAAATAAAGAGTTGGAAGCTTAACTGACTGAGTCACCCAAGCAGAAACTATATATCAGAAAATATATAGTTTAAGTAAAAAGACACAGATTGTCAGGAGTAAAATGATGGAAAAAATACCATGCAAAAACCAACCATAAAAGTTTTGGACTGATTTATTGCTTTAAGACAAATTAGCATTCACAACAAGATAAATTCCCAGAGAGAGACATTTCATAATTATAAAAGGGCCATTAGTAAAAACAAGAAAAAATTCCTAAATGTGTAAGCACCTATAGTAACATATGCAAACAGGCAGGAAGAAAGCATAGATGGGTCTATAAGGAGAAACAGACAAATTTAAAAATGAGGTTTTTTACACCCTGTTCTCTGTAATGAATGAAACAAGTAGACAATAAATTTAGTAAAGAATATGAGAATCTGAACCACACTGCCTACCACCTTGACCTAACTGAAAACTATCCAACAGTATATTCTTTTCTGTTTTAGAAGGAGACGTCATATGCTAGGACATAAAACCCAACTCGGCAAATTTAAAAGGGTTGAAATCATACAGAATTTGTTTTCTGCTCATAGAAAAATTAAAATAAACACAATAACAGGAAGATAACCTGGGAAATCACCAAATACTCAATAATAACACACTTCTAAGTAACCTATGGTCCAAAGAAGAAACCACAAGAGCAATTAAGAACATATTTTGAATTCAAAGAGAACTAAAACTCAACCATATCAACATTACATTTGAAATTTATGTTTTTAAATGATTAAAACAGAAAAAAATTTAAGATAAACTATCTTAAAAATCTAGGAGAAGAGGAGATAAAACTCAACATAACTAGAAGGGAAAAGTAATAGGGATAAGAGGAGAAAACCCCAGAGTTTTCTCCATTGGTTTACATACCCTCCCACCCCTGTCTCTGTGTTCTGTCTGAGTCACTTTGGTGAGTAGGTTCAACCAAATACAGGAAGACCACCAGTCAGGTGTCTCTGCACAAGTTCATCATCCATTTCTACCTCTCCTTTTGGATTTTCAAATATAGAAGAAACCTCCCCAAACATCCAGTTTCTTTAAGGGCATGGATTCAACCAACAGATCATCCTGCCAAGGATCACCTCATCTAGGCTGGCAAAGGCTGAAGCCCCACACCCTTCTCTCTGCAGCTTGTCTGTTGACTCTTGCTGATATCAGAGCCCATAAACATAGGAAATGACTTGAGGCTGGAGAATGGTGATTGTCTCCTTAGCAGATGCCCTGATGGCAGAGGACTAGAGTCTAGGTTTCCTAGCTTCTGGTTTGGCAGTCTTGTTAGTACATTTCTGGTTTTGAGTCAATAGTGCCCCTGTGTACCATAGTAACAATAAGATAGTTATTAACTCCGTTATCCTTCCCTGATCCAGTAGTGAGGTGCCTTAATTTACACCTGAAAAGTGAATATTAATGTTTAATGAATTGATGGATTATAAACAATAATTTAATATAGGAAATTAATGTAATTATAGATTAATATAATAAATTAATGAATCTAATGTTAAATCAGTTAAGCACAAGTGCTCTTTCTAAGGGGCCTTTAAGGAGAGACACAAAATGTAGAAGTTTCTGTAAAAGGCCCTAGAAATGTTTTGTGGGAAAAAAGGGACATGCTTCTTGGGGTGGCCCTGAACTCCAGGATTCAGGAAAATTCCATCTGGTGGAACGAAGATGTTGTCTTGTTTGGATGAAAACTACAAACCAAATGAGCCTTACACTGAATGCTGTCCTACAGAGCAGTGGAGGAGGCAGTGCTTCAGATGGAAATAGAAAATTTTGCTACATGAAGTGAACATCAGGAAGACAAAATAATTCTATTGGAATGATAGAGGAGAAACATTAGTCTAGAAGTCTGAACACCTGAGCCTGAATTTTTTGGGTCATGTTTGACATGTCACTTTATCTCTGTGATCCTCCCTTTCTGCATTTGCAAAGCAAGTGTTACCTGTTCAGACTCCTCCAGGTCTGTGGGGAAATGACTGTATGAAAGTTAAATTCAGCTCCATTTGACAACAGACAAAACAGTCTCATTAAGTGATTATGGGATGACTTATGTTGGACAAGTTTTAGTCTGTTTATTCATAAGTTGGATTTCATACTTCAAAAGTGATGCCAATTATGGTCATGTCTGAATGTAGTGTTTAGATTTTTTTCTAGCATCAGTTGCAGATAAAGAATGTAACCTCTGCCCTAGCCCCCCTCCCTACAATTTCTGAAAGGGGGGGAGGGTAAAGAGAGTATTTTGCAAACCTTAAATCTTTGACTGACGTTTTGGCACTGCAGGAATTTCTCCAGCCTGGTATGAGAAACTATTTAATATAAGGGAAGCCTCAGGGGACATTCTAGGACAAGTGGCTATGCCTCAGGAATATTTGTACCCAAGCTCAGAAGTTGCATTTGAACAAATTTTAGGTTTGTTTTGTCCTATGAAAAGGAGCCACAATTAGCCTCTTGAGGCTTCCCCAGCTTCACACAACTTCAAACCCATTTTTTCCTTGCTCTGGATCTTCTCTAGTGCCGTGGCCATGGGTAACTATAGGCTTTTAAGCATGTGGGACTATGGAGTCACCACTGACTCATTGACTATGGATCAGGCCCCAGTGGACAATTTTCCCCCTTTCTTACCTCGGGGGAGGCAGATATATTTCAAAAACTCCTGCAAGATGGAACAATGGTAACAGGAGCCAACTCCGTTAATCATTGTATTAGCTTTACCCGCTGTCCATAGTTCCATCCCCCATTCTTATTTCTGCTTTTGTGAATTACTTTCCTAAATAACCTACCTGTACAAAACCTTCCTCTTGGGTTTCTTTGTGGGAAACCTCAATGTTATTAAAAGTCTAAAATATTTCACTAACACAGGCATCTTTATCATAGTATTCCAGCTGTCCATCTAAAATGTGTGGTTTCACTTTGGCCCTGATAATGACACAAAGTAAAACTCATAATTCACTGAGACAATGGTGATTCTTTTGGTGGGGAGGATGTATTCCTATCCACTTCTGAGTGAAAAGGCCTCAAAGAAGGAACAAGGACAAGAGGAAACAAATATCTTCCATTCAAGTTCAGATACCTTCAATTCAAATTCAAATGCCTTCCATTCAGATTTGCCAAATTTTCCATCACTTATTTAATACAATTAAGTCATGGTCACATGTCTTAGTCACAAACTTAAAATGAATATTGGAATTAGTTCTTTCTGAGACCTTATTTCAGAACAGGAAGGTTGAGTGTCTCTATAAGTAAGTAGCAAATAAATTTCATTATGGAAAACAAAGGCAAATCCTATTTATACTAAAGCCAGAATTAACAAGTATTTCTATTCTGTTATTTTCTCTTAGATGTTTTTAAGTAAAAGACAGAAAATATCATAATTAAGAGATTAAAAAAATAGAATGATACAAATGCTATTAAGTGATAGAAATTTTTAGGATACAAGACAAATAATGTATTATTATAGGGATGTAGGTATGAAGTAAAAGTGATGGTCTTTTAAAATAAGAGAAAACTGAAAAATTGAGCACCATTTACCCAGATAATTTCCACCATAATCATATTTGTCATTTTCTAAAATTGTCTCAGTTGTATTTTATCTATAATGGGATGTGGGAATCCAATTTTTGTGAATTCAGTCTTTAAAAAAAATCTTCATGTCAGTGGAGATTTTGAGGTCCTGGATAAAAACTATTCAGTTACCTCAGCAAAATATCGATACAAATAGTGTGTGTGTGTGTGTGTGTGTGTGTGTGTGTGTGTGTTGTGTGTTGTGTGTTGTGTGTTGTGTGTTGTGTGTGTGTAACATAGCAGTTGGCAAATATGGCCCATGGGCCAAATCCAGTATTTGTATGGACCACAAACTAAAAATGAATTTTACAGATGTTCATTTACAATGAATACTATAATAAAGAATATTAACTTTATTTTCTTCATTTGTTTTAAAGTTTTTATTTAAAAAGATTAAAGCTCTTCATGGCACAACTCCTTCCTAGCACAGTTAGGGTTTGATGTGTCAAATGCAATACAGTTACAACCAATACATCAGGAAGGGATGGGAAACTCCTGATTTCATACTTAAAGAAAAAAGAGACCACTTCAAACAAAGTTAAAAAACATTTAAAAAACATTTCAGAGTAATTGCCAGCCTAGTTGTCTTATATTGGCATTCCATTTCCAGCCACCTAATCACTGCACACACAGGATAGAGCTGAGAAATAGTGTCCCAGTGCAAGGTACAGGATGAGGTAATTTGCAAGAACACAAAAGTTGCTACTCTGTAAATCCTTGCCCCACCCACACTCACCTAATTGGGTCTTTTTTTTTTCCATGCTTCTGCACCGATTTCTTAAGTAACATTTTAAGAACATCTACATATGTATTTTAAAAGGCATGCCAGAGTCTTCTGCATTCATCTTCAGTTTCTTGAAAGGTCTGATGTGTGTTAGCAGGTGCAGCTTCTCTAACACTCCACATCAGCCTCAGCCACACCTAGAGTCTCTGAGCTACAAGGGTGGGATGTGGAGTCTTGATTTACAACTCCCTTCCCAACCTCAAAAGATAGAATTTATTAGCCTTAAGTGTCCATTCATATCCCAAGCCAGTGCAAATATAATCACAAATTGCATCTCTGGAAAATCCCGTGCTTTTAGCTTCTGCACAAATTCAACATGGCAACTCCTGCAGCATTCTAGGGCATAGCCAGGTTAAGAACAGGAAATATCCACTGTAAGTGGCCAAAGGTAAGAAAAACACCCTGCCCCACAGTCAGAACATTTTCCCTGTGGTTGAGAAACATTTTAAAAAGAGGTTTTAGCTTCCTCTAAAGTTTACCTTTATGTTCATTCAAGCTACCACCTTGATAACTTTGCTAGAGCCAAGAAGGGTTATGTGTACCCATGACACCAGGTGAGAAAGGCTTATGAATCTATCTATATAGGTAGAGGAATGGAACTAAGACTCCAGGCCTTAAAGTATGTTGGAAGAATTTTTCCCAGTTCCTATGGGCAGCTATGTTAATGAAATAATGGCAGAAAATACAGAGCTGAAGGTTTTGCTATTATACTTGGAAAACTAAGCTTCACTTGGGAAAGCACCTGATAACCTTAGGTGGTTGAATTCCAGTGGAAAATCCACGGCACACACACACACAAACAGGAAAACTGGCCACTTCTCCATCCTCAGACCCTGCACTGCTGATACACAAAGTAAATGTGATGGCAAAGGTTCCTTAATCCCTAGAGATGCTTTGGCTTGTTGCTTTTTAAAGGCTTTTCAACCCTGCCTGGTACCATGGGTTAAAGCAAGGGTGTATAAAAATGGGGGCCATGGGTGACCTCTACAAAACAGGACTCAAGCCCCTCAGAAGCTAATGTGAGACATCTACCCAGTGAGACCTTTACACAGGGATCTTACCCCTCATCTTGATAATACAACCAAACATGTCTTTACACCAAATAAGATTCTTTACACAAAAGAATTCCAACACTGAAATTTCACATATGGCTGACTTTCATATACGAAGGACAAAGTGTTCTATACATATGGACAGAAAGGGGAGGCAGGGCTGTGAGAAGAGTTTACAGTTGTCCCACAGTGACAGGGCTACCGTTTCAATTTCATTGGAGGTAGGGGCTCTGCTCCTACCTGTTAGATGCATTTACAAGACCATGGGCAGGCCTTCCCACTGGGTGGCTGTGAGGGAAGGACGGAATAGGAGGAAAATAAGGTAGAAGGCTTAAAAGGAAACTCAGTGGGGTCACATCTCCCATCAGTTCTTAAAGCCTTGCTAACTTGAAACCTATGTAGACAATGATTCTTTTGTAAATTTATTTCTTTTGTAAAAAGCAAGAAGTTATGCCTAGTAACTAACAATTCAAAATAGCCAAGTCAGAAAAAACTGAAAAAGATTTTGCCTTCCCCCTCTTACCAGCTGAAGGGCATGTTGGGAAATGAAAGGGGACAGAACTAAGGTGAGGAGACTGGGAGGGAAGGCATTACACTTTTTAAGTAAACTGAAACTAAAATTATAAATGAGTTGGAGTTAGGGTTAGGTCAATAAGACATGATTTCTACTGAACAGACATTTTCAGGTCCTGTCTGCCCTTTGGGTAGATTTTCAACATCTCAGTGAAACTAAGACATATTTCTAGTGGATTCACCAGGACAACCTCACCAAAGCACCTTTGGAGCACAGTGATATTGGCAGCATTACACTGCTCTTAGAGTTTGAGTCCCCCCTCCCCTCCTTCCTTCCCACCTCCTCTAAAGAAGCTACATTTTTGTAATCTCTGGAGAGATGCCTAACTCCTCTAAGTGTGGGATGGTAGAGATACAACAGTAGACATGGGAAGAGATCTTTACTCAAATGCAGCCATGGGGGTTGAGGCTGTTTTATTGTTGTCCTTTAATGATGAGCAACTGAATGTAGAAGGGAAGAAAAAAATTTATGTATGAAATATTCCACCTGTAGGTAATTTTTAGGGGATCCCTGAGTTATGAAAAGTTTGAGTTAAAAAAAAGAAAATCAGCCTTTATAATTTTTTTAATGATTTGAACTGTTATAAATCCACAAGCAATGGTTCAGACATGGTGCTTCTGAAGTATTTCACTCCTCCCTACCAGGCACAAGTTGCACCAAGAAGAGAATGGACTCCCCTGCCTCTGTTTAGGGATCAGGAGACAGTAGAGGTCAGTACTTCTAAGTGGCAGGAACAAACATCCCAAGGGGATGTTGGCAGCCATAATCACTGGTGAGCCTGACAGGGGTCTGAGGGGTGAAGGGGTTGGCACTGAAGAAATCCCTGATATCATATTGGCACTGCTGACAGAGGTACTGCCACCCACCCCTCCTTCCCATGTGCTAGATGAGCCCATTCGAGCTTGGTCCTTCACAACAGTGTAGGAATAAGAGTGCTCTATGGCCTCTTTTGTGGTGAGCCATGACGGGAAGTCAGATTGTCAAAGCATTTCCAGGAAATCCAAGGCCTCGGAGCTGACAAGGTGCTGGTTTACACTGTGAACAAAGAATTCCTATTGCTTATAGGAGCATCTGCCCAACATACCATTGAAAGGTGTATCAAATTCCATGTTGCATTTGTCAATATGGTCATATAAGTCTTCTGACCTCAGAACCTTGGCTGTTTTCAACAACTGATTGTAATTGTCAAATCCATGGAAAAAATGGCTCCTTCCTTCCAGAAGATCATACTTGCCAGCATACAACCCAAGCTCCACGTATCTGACTTATGTATAATTGTACATCTTATAGCCTACAGTAGCTCAAGACCTTTGAAGTATCAGGAAGCAATTTGGACATTATAACCTTAATCAGGATGGTAAAACTCAGCCAAACCCCAATGTATTAGCTACAGCTTTCTGGGCTCATGACCCGTCATGATATTATGGAACTTCATGTCTCTGTGCCTAATTCCTATGCTGTGTAGTGGAGTATCATACTCTAGGACTTTCAGAATCTCACACATGTAAAATCAAGAATCAGTCTGTTAACATCTGGTACAATTGCTTGAAGTGTGTGCTGTTCATGTGTTCAACAACAGAGGCCCAGGGTCTTTTACAACACCTGTCAGTGTAATGATGTTGGGATTGACTCATAAATACTCCAAAATTTTTATTGCATGCTTGGTTTTCTTTGTCTTTATTGGATTAAGAATTTTAACAACTTTTTCATTAATGTGTAATATTGATGTTGGCATGGACCCAACATGTCAGACAGGGTGGCCAACAAAGCTGGACTTGATGTTTGGAGATCTGGCAGTCCTTGGGTTCAGAAACCCCTGGGGGGCAAGACCTCATTTCAACATGTTTTCTTCACTCTGTGGTGGAATCGGCAGTGGTGTTTCTGGAGGTTGTCTTTGAACCTCAGTTAACTTTCCTTTTATTCCAAATCATTCTTTTGTTAGTAGACATGTTTTACAAAAACTAACTCACATATATGCAAACAAACAAACAAATAAATCAAGTTTGTGGAAATTTATTTTCTCTCTTGTTACATAATAATACCAGCAGATAGCCTTGATTTTGCCTTCCCATTTTCAAAGCCTAAAATATTTACTTCAGACCCTTTGCTGAAACAGTGTTTTAAATCCCTACTGTAATACTTCTTTAAAGATGAAACATTTTTCTGTATATTTGTGAAAAATCACTGTATTCTTTTTGGTGTTTGCAGTTAATATGATTTGTACAATCAAAGTACATTGAATAGAAACCATATCCCCCCACATTTTGGTGTTACCTTTGAGATGTGACCCACACAGCACCAACATGCCCAAATTCCTGGCTTATGATTCCAAGGAACTAAGCAGTTTGATATCATATAAATAAATCTTGCAAAGAAGTCCCTGAATTCTGTATTGGGTTATTGAAAGGAGTTTATGTATTTTTGTCCCTTCCTAGTGCAACCTAGTATTTCTTTAGGGTCCAAATAGTACTTATGCACCAGGAGTTGACATTATTAACTTATTCTTGAATGTATAAGTTAAGGGGAACCTGGGTAGCTCAGTCAGTTAAGCATCTAACTCTTGATTTTGACTTACGTCATGATCTCACAGTTTGAGGGATCGACCTCCCCACATTGGGCTCTGCACGGACACTGTGGAGCTTTCTTAGGATTTCTTTCTCTCCCTTTCCCCCTCCCCCTGATTGTACTCTTTCTCTCTCTCTCAAAATAAATAAATAAATAAATATTAAAAAAAATAAAGTATTTGTTAATAATTTCAACTATGAAAGTACAAATAGTTTTAACAATGACTTCTACTTTGCAAAATTCAGTGGGGTTTTTTGAGGATTCCTTCAGACTAAACACTGATCCTTTATTCTTTCCGGAAAGCCATTTGTGCCCTGACAACTGGTCTCCCCGTTTACTTCCTACATCTCTGGCAGTACTTCCTCAGCCTTGTTTCTTGAATTATCTGCATTTGCTAAATTTTCAAATATTGAAGTTACTCCGGCCTTAGTTACTAGACTCCTTTCTTACTCCACAGTTTCCTTAGTTTATCTCAGTCATTCCCAAAAGTCTCAGCTACTATTTGATAACTTCCAGTAAGTATCTCCTCTCTAGCTTTTCACTCACAGATCCAGGCCACCCAGAAGCTTTTCCAGACCGCCAGCTACACCACAGTAGGGAAGACACACTGGTCCTTCAACTTCACATACATAGTCCTAGCTCTTGATGGTTTACCTCCCAAACTGACTTCCTCTTCCTGATTCCTATCTCAGTGATAGGTCCCAGTAGTCACTCAGTTGTACAAATGACAGATGGGGAATTGCCCCCACAGCCAGTCCAGGCCCATTGCCTGCAGCTCAAATCAGGTCATGCCATTTCCACTGATGGTTTTCTATTACCCTGAGGTGTGGTGACCAAATGTCCTGGGGCGCCCAAGACTGAGGCCCAACATGTGGGTCTCTTGGCTTTAAAATTGGGACAGTCTTGGGAAACTTGCTCCCATTTGCTTGAAACAAAGCAATTTCTGGGGATGTAGTACTCTGAGTGCTGAAACTCCGGACATCTAAGGCAAACTGAAGGCAGCCTGTTTGCCTCAGCCTGTTTTTAGGCTAAAACTAACCTAAAACCCTAGTTTTAAGACTAAGTGGTTAAAGTTCCTGAAAACCCTGCCCCTCTTTCGTCTGTTCTCCTGGTTCCGTTCTATGAACATGTCATTATGCTTGCTACCTCAGGGCCTTTATTTGTGCTCTTTCTGTTGCTTTTCCTTTTCCTATAAATTGATTCTCTCTTCCCAACCATCATATTTTAGCTAAATCTTATTTCCTCAGAGAAATTTCTCTGATTTCCCAGACCAGGGCAGATCTCTCTGTTACATTCTTTTTTTTATTACTTTTGCACTTCTTTTTAGCACCTATTAGAATAGCAATTATATTATTCAATGTGTGTCTCTCTGGCTGAAATGTAAACTCCATGAATGTGGAGACCATATGCACATGTGATTCTTCAGCAAGGTCCCCAGTGCTTGGCACAGTGCTTACTACGAGGTAAGTGTGCATGAATATTTGTTCAATGAATATCTTCTTTTACCGTCCTATGGTTATGGTCTATTTCCACAGTGACAGTATTTCCATGAAAATATTCAAGTGGTCCTATTTTCTATAACTTACATATTTAATATCAAATCATATTACAAGTTCCTGGAATTATTGGTCCCTCCCTTTGTTTGCATTACAATTGTCTTTCAGCAAATAAAACTGACTGAATGACACAGTCCTCCCTCTCAAGGACTACATTCTAGGGAAAACCATGGCCACAAAAATGTCTGCCTCTGTTAGGTAGCCTCCATTTTTATCCTAGTGCATTTTGAAGCAAGACTATGCATTCCAAGAAGTCTAAAAAATAGACCCTCTCAATCACATCTCACTGAATGAATATTTTACTAAAGATACCATGGGGCCATGTAGAAGAGGAGTCACACTGTAAGCCTCATACCAGGAACTCAAGGAACTGAGGAACAGAGATGACTCTGTTCTCCTCTGGGTGTCCCTCTCTTGATGTCATTTTCCCTATCCCTTTCACCTCTTACTGTAGCCTCCAAAACGTTCCTGTGTTGCTTCAGGATAATTCAGTCCCTCCCCATACTCTACATGCCTCCCACAACAAAACAAAATCCCACCCTGGTCCTATAAGTCAGTCACCTGGGCCTTAAGCACAATCTTGGGAAGTCGGATTTCATTTCCTTTCCACAGCCCTCCTTTTTGGAAACCCCAATTTTTTCATCCATAATACATCAGTCCACAAGGAGTATTAAGGCAGCAATTACATAATTAGGAAAGACAAGTATCTTCTGAGGAAAAATAAGTGGGAAATATGGTTTATTATTTTCATCAAAATTGAAAAAAAAAAATCCAAGGGAAATTGTGCTAGAATTTTGGTCAATAAGATCCTAGTAGCAACTTTTCTGCCAAGGATGCTGTTCCCTCATGAGCATAGAGTGCTTTACCACATGCTGCTCAACTGACCCCAGACATGCCCCTGTGCTATGCACTAGACACACAAAGGTGGTTCTATGGATAAATCCAGACTTTCTCTCATCAGTTGTGCCTCAGAGACTTCAGCTGGAGAGAACTGGCTGCAGGTTCTCAGGGCCCAACTGAGCTAATGGTGCGAAGAGAGGCAGAGGAGCCACCGAATATGCCAGAACTGCAAAAAATATGAACAGAGCCCAGCTCAATTACAGCACCTTTAAGGAAAGCTCTGTGCATGGAAAACACAATGCCACAGATCCTACTCTGGTTATCTTTGCTGCTTTCTGTGTTGACTAAAAATAACCAGTCTTGGAAGAATCCTAGAGCCCAACAACGTCAGACCTGGAAGGGAACTGAGAAATCATCTGGTGTCTCTCCTTCACTCATTAAATAATGAAACTCAAGGTTAAAGGGGTTTGTGCCACTTGCTGAAGGAAGTCACTTGGTTATTTGAAGATAATGAAAACAAAGAGTCCTTCTAGTTTCTAGTTAATTGAGATCCAATCGTGAACACTACTCAATAAGGAATTTCCCCTAACATATATGGATTTGTAGTCTGCAGAAGCAACACAATCAATGGTGTCCATTTTTTAAAAACGAAAATCAGAGCTAAGTGAATTTTAAAATGAATAATTGATTAAAAATAGATTTAGTGGAAATAGTTGTAGTCATCAATCTGCTGTTAATGGCTTGGAACCTTAAAGTGATTTTTAATCATTTGTTTCTTTCCCAAAGGTTTTAATGCCATCTTTAAATAAACAGCAGGATTTAATCAGTTGAGTCGGATGGGCAATTTCCCTCTTGAGAACTAACACAGTATTAAAGCTCAGTGGATTTCACAGTTTCCAAACACAGCCTGTTGCAGTGGCCCTCATATTTCTATATATTCCTCTAATTGTGGATATCCAAATGTTTGATCATAAGTCACTATTAAAGTCAAATTTGAAATGTGTTGATATCCCTTTAAAAGTGTAAAGGAGGGGTGCTTGTGTGGATCATTGGTTAAGTGTCCAACTCTTGATTTCAGCTCAGGTTATGATCTCATGGTTTATGAGATCGAGCCCCAAGATGGGCTCTCCACTAACAGCACAGAGCCTGCTTGGGATTGTCTCTCTCCCTCTCTCTCTGCCCCTCACCTTCTCTCTCTTTCTCTCTCAAAATAAATAATAAACATTTAACAATAAAGAAATAAAAGTGCAATGAGCATATTGACCTCATGAGATGTGATCTCTAATCTTATATACAACTGCTTTACGGAAATCATTCCATATGGTGGCGGGGCGGGGGGGTACATACAGGAGCCTGCTGGGGGCTGAGCAACAGGTTAAATTCATTTAGGGTGGGAAGTCGGTTTATATTAAGCATCCATTTTATGCAGCAACACTTTCTCTTTCTTCAAAGTCCTCAAAGACCAAAGATCTTCAAAGACCTTTAAGAGCTCCTATTCTTACTGTTGACTCTCAACACCCTTCTGGGCACAGAACAAGGCTGTAATACATATGAACTATTTGAGGGAGACATACAACTTAGTGTGCTTTAGACTTGATATCCATTCTCTTGTTCCATCTTCATGATAATTCTGAAGTGAAACAGAAAAGGTGTTATTATCACCATGTTATAAACGAAGATGGGGATGCAGAGAGATTGGGTGTCATGCATGCAGGAGCCTTGAGCTCCCTGTATTATCATCACAACACCAGTCAGGAAGGGAAGTAGTGTCTTACTTTGTATTAATTGGGTGGGAAATTGGCAGGTAAAACAGTTTAGTTATTGGCAGAAACTGAGAAAAACAGTCTGTACTGCTTCATACTTCCTTTCTCAGAGACAAGAGTCTCTGCAGACTGTAGTCTTACCAGAGGTGTGGGGCCATGTGTCTCTTGACTATTCTAGAAGTATCTTCATAGCTCAGTTTGGGATCCTGGGTGTCAGGGTCCTACGTTCCCTGGTAGATGTCAGAAAGTGAAGATGGATGTTCCAAATAATTGGAATTTATATCTCAAAAAATTTCTTCAGCTGCAACATCTCATGACCTCTGGTACTTTTTTTTTTTCCTTTGGCATATGACCTCAGACACCAGGGGGTCACCTGTTTGTCTCCAGGACTAAGGACTGGTCTTTTGGGTTCAAGATTGGTGCAATTTTAAAATCCTATAATTAGTGTGCTGGAGTATAGTTCAGTGATTGAGTTTGAACCTAGGTTTGAAGCAAGCTGCTCTGCCACTCACCAGCTGCGTGAATAGAGGCAAGTTACTTATCTTCTCTAAAGCTTCCATTTTTTTTCATACTTAAAATGCCAAATAAAGGTTGTTGAGAGAATTAAATGAGAATCTGAAAAATGGTGTTGCACATATAGAAAACTTGTAAGTGGTATCCATGGTAGTTATTAATGCAACTGCTAATATTGCTATTCCTGGCTTATGTTCAGCAGAAGAGGAAGCACATGCCTAAAATTCCCTGAAACCTTGCCAGACATCACACATAAAGCTGATGGAAAGTACAAAGTATGCACTCCTTAACAGAAATAGACAGAAATCAATTCATCAACAGCTTTCTCCTTCAGCCCTGGTCAGTGCTGCCACAAAGGTGAAATCAATTACAGGTAGAACACATAAGAAAGAGAGAGAGAGATCCTAAAACCCAGTAGAGTGTCTGGCACAACCTACCTCTCCAAGTCAAATCTGCACACTTTTCCCTGTTGTGTGTGTGGAGGCTGACCTCTTTGCATTGCATCACCTGGGCTTCCTACTCACTGCAAACAAATGAATGATGAGACAGCACCCATATCAAGCACTCACTGGGGAAGGTTCAGGGAGGTAACATCAGCAGGACTAGTGTGGGTGCCCTGTTTCCCATCCATTCTAGAGCCACACACAGAAGTCTATCAAAGTTGGATGTTATTATGAAAACCTTGAGTTATGGCATTTTAAGCTGCATGGTTAGGGATGCACAGATCTCTCCAGCTGTGATTAGGGGATGCACAATGTGGCAAACACTTGGACTCTAGCGTTTTCCTCTCCGCTGAGTGAGTGTGTTGGGGGAGCGCCAGCTCTGGGCATCCAACCCGTGAGGTTTTCCAGAATACATGGTCTTAAGCATTGGGCTGTAGAGCTTTCCATGGAACTTAGAAGGAGAAGCTATTTTGCTTGGAGATCAGTCTGCAGAGATCATTCTTGGACATGTTAAATTTACCTCTCACTTGTCAAATTCTGGTTGTGTTTGGATGAGAAGTACCATCGAGACACTGCAGAGGGGACAGACAGAGAGGAGAGGGCATATCTTCCCACCTCCCTGGGGCATCTTGAGTCCAGCCAGGCCACAGCCCTCCTTCTACCTGGCCCTCCTACAGCAACAGCCTGCTGCATCTTAGCCCTTTCTCTTGCCTTTTAGGACCTAAGGCTCTTGCTAGTTCTGGTCACTTTCACCATCCTCTTCTTAGGCTCCCCTGTGTCCACACTGTTGTGATGAGTCCAGCCTTTGAACTTTCTTCTATTTGTTCATGTGAATGACCATCTGTTTCCTGCTACAACCTTGCCAGAGAGAACGTGGAAAGATGTCTAATTTATTTAAGATATGAGCATTGCTCGTTTTAGTCACTTGGATCCATATGGGTCTCTCTAAAACATCACATTCTCTTAATATTTTCAAATGTAGTTTTTACTCTAAAGAGAAAAATATAAGAAGGAATTTGAACTTATGTTACAAAGATAAACAATAAAAATTCTCTCCTTTGTTACTTCCTGTTTCACTATCTTAAGAGTAATTTAAAAAAACAAGTGTTATTGGAATTCCATACCTTACTGTGTAATCAAGGCAAATGTAGAAATAGGAAAGTTCCATTATTAGAGCAAAATTTCTCAAATGGTTTCATTGTCCAAAATGACTCATTTAGACCTGTCACAATTCTTTGTTTTTGTACCACGCTCTAAGCAAGTACAAATAAAAATAACCAAGGAGGAGGCTTACATATAAGCTCTGGTACTAGGGTTTTTCCATGGGAAATTGATTTATTCTTCACAAGTCTATAAATTCAATTTACCTTCATGACTTCCTGTATTGATACAAATGCCATGGATCCAGGGAAGGCTTAAGCAGACATGTCTGGAAAACATTTCTCATTTTTCTTTCTCAATTAGATGAGCTAAAATTGCATTACAGACTACTCTGTTCTGAAAGATCATAAATATATCTAATACCCGCTGTCTGGAGAAATATAAAATTGTGCAGGCAGCTGCCCTCTTGACCCTAGCTTGTAATTTTCTCACATCTTCCAGTGAGGCCAGTTTTCCCTACACTCATTGTTAGCTGAGATCTGAAGAGACTGTCTATTTTTATTTTATATGGATTAAGAAGTGGTTGATTTTCTCATGTCCACTTATATATGAGTAATAAAGTTTTAACTTCGTTCACCAAGCTTATGATAATTGGGTTTTAAAGCTGATTTTGGAAAAATCATTCATTCATTTATCACTCACTCATTCATTCATTGCCAGGAACTTTCTGTGAACATACAAGCTCTCCTTAATATGACTGCAAAGGAAATTAAAGAAAACAAAGTAAAAATGTATAATCAATCCTTTCATAAATGTTTGAGAATGTGCCAAATGCTGCATTTTGTGCTATGTTGGGAAATAAGTAACACAAAAGAATGAAGAAGTATGTCTGCATTTGGAGGGGTGTGGTATCCAATAGGAGAATGAAAGAGTAGACTCAATAAAAAGTCACTAATCAAAAGTTTGGCTTTATTCCAGGTAAACGTATAAAATGCTTCTGGGTGAACTTGTTATTTAAAATTTTGTTACTTTTCCACTGTCGATTAGAACAATTACTTGAAATCCTGGTCTTGTTAGTAAGCACCTCGGGCAAAGGGTTAGCTTCACTCAGTATTTTTATGTCTCGGCCATCTTCAGACTGCCATAAGACTCCACCTGGCCTAACACAAGCATGTCCTCAGTTGAATTGCTAACAGATCTTGTTTAGTACATCAGGTATTCATTGGTGTTTATTGACCCAGTCTACAGGGTCTTTGAAAGGGAACAGGAGAACGCAACATCCAAAAGCACAGATTCTAGAATCAGATATCCTGAGTGTGAGAGCTGCTTCTATCATGTGGTAATTGTGTGGCCTTTGGCAAATGATTTAACTTTTCTGTGATTCAGTTTCTGTGTGTGAAAGATGTAAATAACAAGCTAGAGCTTGTAAATTATTTAATATGACCATGGAAAATGGTCACTGAATATTGGCTTTACTATTGTTACCAACACTCTCTGAGGCTACAGGATCCTAAAGTCCGGCCCATGTCTAAACAGGTATCTGGTAAACCTAGGAAGTGGCCAAAAAATCACATGGAACTGTTAAATTCTTCATTTTATATACACTGATATATCTCTACAAAGTATTTTGAACATTCAGTCTTATTTAAGATAAGAATATATTTATCTCTATATAATAAAAAAGAAAAAATACAGTACAGTATAACTATAATATTTCTGCTCAAGCAGTGAGTCAGTACAGGGAAAAAAACCCCACAGAGACAGTAATCTAGAGTAGGAAAATCTAAAGAAATATTCATGGGAACTTACATAAAGTGGCTTAGGCAGGGAGGTGATGAGGGCTCTAGTCATCCTGGAGTAGATGGAGTAGTTAATCCTGGAATATATTATTTTCAATAAGCTCTTGTTTTATTAAAAATTAATAATTTTAACTAGACATTTTCAATAAAATAAAATGCTAATGCTTCCCATTCATTCATCCAAAACTGTACTAAGTACATGCACGAGGCACAGTGGGTGCAAAAATTAATACGCTGTGTCCCCCGTGACCTTGTAATGAAGGAATGAGAGACATCACATAGATATGTAGGTCAAAGGTTGGTCTTCAAAGTGAGGAGTTTTTGAGGAGTGTGCAATATATTAATGTATAACTAGAAAATAAAACTAATTAAAAAATTAAGCAAAATATTCAAAATAGGTTTTGACACTGGTATTCTCATTTGGTTCATATGTCCAGCTGTTGCATGTTATGTGTTATATCACACATCCTCTGTACTAGGTATTAATGTATTATAGTATGTATATATTGTAAAAATATGTATGTATATATTGTAAAAATGTATGTGCATTATGTTCATGCATTATGTTGCTTATTTTTTTAAAAATTTTTTTAACGTTTATTTATTTTTGAGACAGAGAGACAGAGCATGAACAGGGGAGGGTCACAGAGAGAGGGAGACACAGAATCTGAAACAGGCTCCAGGCTCTGAGCGGTCAGCACAGAGCCCGACGTGGGGCTCGAACCCACGGACCATGATATCATGACCTGAGCTGAAGTTGGACGCTTAACCGACCGAGCCACCCAGGTGCCCCTATGTTGCTTATTTTTGACTAAACTAACTTCATAAAATGGATGAGGCCTAGAGTAGATATCTGTAAGGAAAGTGCAGACTGGGGGTAGTACTAAAATTTCCAGCAAAGCAGCAAAAGCAAAGAGAAAATGGCAGCACCACCCCTTCCCACTTCTAGAAGGACACTTCATCAGCCTTGTTGTGGATGAAAACTGTGACAATCCCGCAATGTCTGCAAGAATTGGATCAAAAGGAATTCTAAATAACCAGAAAGAATGTTTGATACGTGTATTTATATACAATATTGTTATCAATGAACATCACCTCAAGTGTGTATTAGTCTTGAGATTTTGATTAATGATAGTAGAATAGATTTACAATTTATAAACAATTTCATAATGAGAGAGGCATGTGGTCAACAGTTTGGATACCACTAGATTTACATGTTATAATTCCAGGAGAGAAACAAAGGGGGGCAGGCTTTATTTTCAATATTCTTTTAATCTGCCTTCATTTTCTTAAAAATATTTTTCTCTTTTTAGTTTTTTAATTTAATTTTTAAGTATAGTTGACCATGTTATATTAGTTTAAGATGTACAATATAGTGATTTGATAATTCTAGGAACTCCTCAGTGCTCACCACAATAAGTATGCTCACCACAATAAGTATAATCACCATCAGTCACCATTACATTATTATATTATTGACCATATTCCCCATGCTGTACTTTTCATCCCCATGACTTATTAATTTTATAACTGAATGTTCGTATTTCTTAATCGGCTTCACCTAGCTTGCCCATTCATCCCTCTACCCCCTGAATAGACATTTTCCCAAAGAACACATACTGAGGCCAACAGACACATGAAAGGATGCTCAACATCACTCATCAGCAGGGAAATGAAAATCAAAACTACAGTGAGATACCACTCATACCTGTTAGAATGGCTATATCAAAAAGACAAGAAATAACAGGTGTTGGTGAAGATGTGAGAACAGGGGAACCTTGTTCACTGTTGTGGGAATCATAATGGTACAGCCACTAAAGAAAACAGAATGGAGGTTCCTCAAAAAATTAAAAATGGAACTACCATATGATCCAATGATTGCACTTCTGGGCATTTACCCAAAGAAAATGAAAACACTAATTCTAAAAGATATATGCACCCCTACATTTATTGCAGCATTATTTCCAATAGCCAAGATATAGAAGCAACCTAGGGGTCTATCAATAGATGAATGGATAAAGAAGATGTGGTGTGTGTGTGTGTGTGTGTGTGTGTGTGTGTGTGTGTGTATGAAAATACTACTCAGTTTTCATTTTAGGTAGTTTAAAACAACTTTATCTCATTCCATTTGCACATTGACAGGTTTTCTTTGTATTAAGTGTGGAAGGACTATTCCAAAGCATCCCTTCCAGCTGTGAAGACACACTTTACTTCTTAAATATAATATATTGCACTTTTTAAAAAAAAATATAGTTTATTGAAGGGGCACCTGGGTGGCTCAGTCAGTTGAGTGTCTGATTTCGGCTCGGGTCATGATCTTGCAGTCTGTGAGTTGGAGCCCTGCATTGGGCTCTGTGCTGATGGCTCAGAGCCTGGAGCCTGCTTTGGATTCTCTGTCTCTGTCTCTCTCTGCCCCTCCCCGCTCATGCTCTGTCTCTCACTCTGTCTGTCTCTCTCTCTCTCTCTCTCTCTGTGAAAAATAAATAAAATATAGTTTATTGTCTAGTTAGCTAACATACAGTGTATACAGTGTGCTCTTGGCTTAGAGAGTAGATTCCTGTGATTCATCACTTACATACAACACCCAGTGCTCGCCCCAACAAGTGATCTCCTCGTGGTATATTGCTCATTGTACAGTCGACATGCTATTGTCAGAAGATTTAAGTTACTGCCTTTGCACAATGGAAATTTTCAGATTTTGTATTTATTTTTTACATTCAGACCTTACTGTTAACATAGAAATTCTAAAGAGTCTTGGAAAAATGCATCTTGAAATTTTTTAATAAAGGTATCTCTTTAAATATAAATGATTTAATTAAATTTTGGTACACTTGTTTTTGAGAGCTTGTGCCTCTTTGTTGGGTCTGGTAATAGTACAGGGACACTCCTGTATTTTTATTTTGATAGCATTTATAATTCTCATAAGACACCTTATGCACAGTGTCTTGCTTGGTCTCTTCGCAGTGCAGAGAAAGCCTCAGGGTTCTGAGGTGAGGTTGACCTGGCTACAGTTCTTTTTCTTGCCTGTAGGAGCCTGGTCCATGAGGAGCAACTAATGCCCAGGCTCTCTTTCCTCATCTGCCAGCAGTGATGACCAGTCTTATTTCAGGAAGGCCTCAAGGATCAAATTTTGTCATATCTATGAATTACCGCTCATTATAAATTACTTAGAAGTCTTCTCTTCTCTTCTCTTCTCTTCTCTTCTCTTCTCTTCTCTTCCTCTTCTCTTCTCTTCTTCTCCTCTCCTCTCCTCTCCTCTCCTCTCCTCTCCTCTCCTCTTCTCTTCTTCTCTTCTCTTCTCCATGAAGCATGCCAGGGCTGGTGTGCATGAAGAGGGCCTGTCCTGTTGGACAGAGTAGAAGCTAAACCACAGGGAGTGCACAAATGACTTAGGAATAACAGAAGCCCAAGACACTGAAAGTATTTGCATGATGTGTTCATTTTAATCTTCCTCTCCCCGTTTAAAAAATATTAATGTTTTTATTTATTTTTGAGAGAGAGAGAGAAGAAGGAGGAGGAAGGGGAGGAGGGACAGAGAAAGAGGGAGACACAGAATCTGAAGCAGGCTCCAGGCTCTCAGCTGTCAGCACAGAGCCTGATGCAGTGCTTGAACCCATGACTGCAAGATCATGACCTGAGCTGAAGTCGGATGCTTAACTGAGTGGGCCACCCAGGTGCCCCTTCCCTTCCCCATTTTGAACAGAATGCATGCTCATTGTATAAAATATGGACTTTAGAGAATATGTAAAAAGGCAAAAATCATCGACCACTCAAAGGCTTTCACTGTGAACATTTTAGTGTTTGATCACACTGTAAATAAAAATTGCTTTGCCATTTTGCTGAATATTATAACAAAAAATTGTCAATTTTGAAAAGTTTTGATAAATATTAATTTTTCAGCTGCATTAACTATCCTACCTGCATCTATCATGCAGATATACCATATCATATAAGCACTCACACAGTTTGAGTTGCTATTTTCACTATTTTAGATACCCGTGGAGTGTCCTTTTTGTATCTAAGTTTTTCCAAGTTATTCTTTTAAAATGATTTCCCAGCAATGGAATTACTGGGTCAAAGGATGGACATTAGCCACAGAACTTCAAACTTACTTATAGTAATTTGAAAGTGGCCTTTATGGTTTCAAATACTAGCATTACAAGGAAGATATGAATCTACAATTTAGTACTTAAACTGCATTTATCATGTTCACAAATAATTTTAATTTTAATAATCCCTAGGGAAAGCATTTCCCCCTATTCATTTTTAACAACTATTTTTTAAAAATTAAGACAAAATATACAAGTAATCAGCATCAGAGAACAAAAATTATTTTACTCTGATTTTCAATAGCTGAATAGGTATTCTATATATTCAGATGGGGAATATGTTAGCTAAAACAGTAAATGTTATGGGTAACTTTATAGTAGTTATTTCATTATATTAAATATTTCTCAAGGGCACCTGGTTGGCTCAGTTGGTGGAACATGCAATTCTTGATCTCAGGGTTATAGATAGAGTCAAGCCCTGTGTTGGGTGTAGAGATTATTTAAAAAAAAATTCTCTACTCACTCTGTAAGTTTCAGTAAATCATTTGTGAATTGAATGCAAAATAAAGCAGATATTTAAGGGGTCTTTGCATTAGAAATAAAAATATTGACAAGTGAAAAAATAGTTTTACTTTGGCAGGAGTGTTATTGAACAGGGCACTAAGGCTAATTCAAAACAGGAGACAGGATTATAGTCAGTGGTGGAATGGGCTCTGAAAACAAAGACTTCAAGACTATGTGTCTTGAATATGGATTTTTGTTATCAAAACTAGCTTTTCCTACCTACTAGATAGTAATAAGATGCTAAATGCTAAGAACTTCCATGTGGAAAGCTGTGTTCTAAGGCTTTAGGTGCATTTTCCCAATCTCCACTTGCATGTGGAAAGCTCTGTTCTAAGGCTTTAGGTGCAGTTTTCCAATCTCCTAAACAACCTTATTAGAAGGATCTGTTTCATCCTATCCTCACTTCACACCTGGAAATCTGAAACAGAGAGAACCCTCCAGGGATACTGGTAGGTGGGGAAGTTGGGACTGGAACCCAGGTAGTCCCACTCTGGCCCTTTTTTCCTGATGATTTTCAATCCTGCTGACCTGCTGCATGTTACTTATCCCATCAGAATTTCCCTTTGCTCACTTGTAAAACAGAGATAATAATGATAGCTATTCTGTGTATGTTGGCTATCTGTTTTGAGATTCGCAAATGGAAAGATGAGTGAAATTACTGTGTGCTCTGGTGTGCTATAAAAGGTTAGTATTTTTGCTTAACTCTCTAATTAGCAATAATCAATAATGAATCTATTTCATAACACTGATATCTCTTCTTCAGCAACTAATGAGGTGTGGTCTGTTTAAAGAATTGCCCTCTTACTGCTTTTGATTTTTCTCTGCTTTCCCTGATTGTGTTCAACGGCAGATGATAGCCACACATCAGCTTTAGAGCTCAGTGGAGCTTGGGAGAGTTCAAGTCCAGTGAAAGCCTTCAAATGACACAAGAAGGACTGAAATCCACAGCAATTCATGTTGCTTAAACATCATGGGTGACTGGAGAAGTACAAGGACATAGGGCTTACTGCCTGCAGACAACCACCCACTCCAAAGATTGCTCCAGCTTTTCTCCATGGAATCTCTGTTCCTTAGGCCTGTTCCAACTGTTTCCTTTTGGGCCTGTTCCCCAAGTCTCTACTGATTTTATAAAGTCCCACATCCTGGAAAACCCTTTGTAGCAGGCCAGCTGGGACTGTTGGTCACTGCAAGACATGGCACTATGACTTCAGTCTCCTTTCTGGGAGAGTGTCTGGTTGAGCTAGACTTCATTAGTGGGAGAAGGCAGGTGAGTAACTTGAATAAAAACAAAAATCAGGGGCGCCTGGGTGGCTCAGTTCGTTAAGCGTCAGACTTAGCTCAGGTCATGATCTCGCAGTCGGTGAGTTTGAACCCAGTGTCGGTCCCTGTGCTGACAGCTCGGAGCCCGGGGCCTGCTTCAGATTCTATGTCTCCTTCTCTTTCTGCCCCTCCCCCACTGATGCTTTGTCTCTCTCACTCTCAAAAATGAAAAAAATGTCAAAAAAATTAGAAATAAACATAAAAAACAAAAATCAAACAAAAATTGGGTGCAGACATATAAAATAGATGTCAGTCCAGCATCCAAGAATGACAGTGTTATTTTTTTGTGGCAGTCTAAATATAGAACAATTACAGGTGGGATTTTACTAAAACTCTGTGATCAGGTGTAATCTGAACTAAACTATCTAATGAATAAAGACAGACTGAAAGTGATTTCCATTCACACCTTGCAGCCAAATCCCAAAATTATCTAAGAGTTGATTTCATAAAACACCTGTTGTGAAGAAAGCCATGTGTGTGGGTATCCTGAGGCGCCTCAAATCTCTGGTGTGCTAGGATGGCCTTCCATCCCTAAACTGTATTGTTCCACAAAGACAGTCTCCAACCAGACCTCTACAGCTGTAGCTATAAATCCTGGAGGTCCCTTCCTACACACTGATATTAATTAGGCTGCAGGCAGCATTCCTCATGAAGGCCCATGGAAGTCAACATAAATGAGAGGAGCTGCATTTTAAAAATAATAATTTTACCTACTTAATGGGCTCTGACAATCCTCACGCTTTCATAAACCAACTGAACTACTCTTAATCCAGTTTCCCTTGAAAAAGTGTTAGATCACATGAGAAATTAGATCAAATCAAGCAAAAAAAATTCCAAAGATTTTGTGTTGAGAATCCTGTTGGAAAATACATGAGCTTGTAAGCACAACTTCATTTCCTTTGGGATTGTCACACCATAGAGAAGCTTGATTGGGTCATAGATGGTCCTTCTCATTTTCAGAACTATGAGGCACAGCTCCAGGTCAGAGGGAGAGACTTTGCCAAGTTTCTGGAAAACACAATTTATGCAGCTCTGGAATGATTTTCCCCTGTTATAATCATATACTTCAAATTCTGAGGCCAACTTAACTGGTATGGCAAATGTGATAGATGGTGTCTGAGACCACCATGCATTTTAATCAAGGATATGTAGCATTTAGAGCCATTTTCTGGGTGAAGCAGTTGCAACTCCAAGCCCCATTCCCCTGCCTTTTCCAGCCTGGATTCCTGGACTCCTGCAGACGTTCTCTTTAGAATTCTGCCTATTCTGTTTTTGACAGATTTCAGGTACACAGATCTCACCGAGTTGCTTCTAACATTTCCTAACAAATTCTGAAATGGTAATGAATCATCCTCTACCTCCCATCCTTTGACCCTTGCTAACTAACACAGCACTCACAATGGCTGGCCTCTGGGGGCACTTAGGTGGCTCTGTCAATTGAGCATCTGACTCTTGCTTGATTTTGGCTCATGTCATGATCTCACGTTTGTGGGATCAAGCCCTGCATGGGGCTCTGTGCTGGCAGTGTGGAGTCTGCTTGGGATTCTCTCTCTCTCCCTCTCATTGCCCCTCCCCTTCTCATGTGTGCCATTGCATGAGCTCTCTCATTCTTTCTCTCTCTGTCAAAAATAAATAAATAAACATTTAAATAACAACAACAAAACCCAAAAAAACAATGGTGGGTCACAGGATGCTCTGCAAAGTGACAGGTGCCCTATCTGATCCAGCAGCAAGCAGATGCCATCCTGGCTCCCTGGCAGCCCTAGTTAATTTCACTGGTGTCAGTAGCTTGTTGCTGGGGGATGTGGCTATTCCTGAAGCTTTGGAGTGAGATATCCAAAGCATACAAAGAGGAACAGGAAGCTGTGAGGGTAGGTGTCTAATGGTGTAGAGAACAGAGGATAAAGATTTATAAGATAACCAAGTGTAAAAGAAATACAATAGCAAGAACCTTTCACAAACTCTTTCTCTTGGGTCAGCCATACTCAGAGTCAGCATGAAATAACTCTTTCATGAATTTACCCCAGCTAGGTGATCTTCAGATTCATAGGAGAAGGCTTTGATAGTGGCATCACTAAGTCAGGTAGGAGGGGAGGAGCAGGACATACTTTTTTTTCTCACATCCCAATGGTTAAAGAAAAGAGCCACAGAAGACAAGATGGAACCATGAAAAACACTTGACATTTTGTGGAAAAATTTGTTTACTACTAAGTTGTGGTTTAATTTTATTTTTGATAGACTTCTCTTTTTTGTTTACTATCACAAATATACATTAAGATAGAAAGTAAACATCAGCAACAGCCACTAAAAAGTACTACAGTTTGGGGGTACTCATCAGGGACCTCCCCTTACAGTCATCAAATTTAGGACCTTCTCACTTCCTGTGGGAACCAGCAAACTTTCTGATCATGTCTAGCTTGCACAGCATGGCTTTCCTCCATGCATATGTTTCTAAATCTTTGATCTTTTAATATGTCTGTTGTGGTTGATTGTGGCTTCTTTCTTGGTAATTTTACATTTGAAAACATGTCAAAAAGCCCAATCTCTTTTCCCTTTCCGGGCTTTCTCTCAGTTAGCCCTATTCCTCTAACATTCCTGCTCTTCTCTCTCTTTCTCCTACTTGTACTTGTTTGTCATCTGGTTTAGAATTCCAGGTGAGGGTTTGGACAGAGTAGCCCTGTGATAGTGCACAGCAAAGGGTCAGGACAGAAAACAGAAGTACCTGCATCTTGTGTCCTTCTTGCCCTCACACCCACCCCAGTGACATCCACCCCAAATATTTTACCGACATCACTCCATGTCCTAAGCACAGAGTTTCCTACAGGGATGGTGGGGGAGAAAGAGGATGCTTCAGACTGTCTGTATTCATGCTCAGGCTTTCCTCATGCTTCAGGATTCTGCCTTTTTGGTGATATTCAATAAACCTTGTTAAAGGCCACACAAATTGCTTTGAGGGTTTAAGACATAAGGTTCAAGTCTAGAAGTTTGGCTGAGGATCTGCTACATGTATACAGCTATTTCCAGGTACCAGGAGCTTCAGAGATTTGGGAGTCTTTCTACAAAGTTATGGGATAAGACTAGGTAGAGATTAAGCTGCACCATAGGTCTGCTAAAATATGGTTGGTAAAACATTACTAGGGATTTCCTTATCTGGTGCTGTAAAAAGATATTTTGATGGCTTAAAATGCCATAGAAAATTCTGGCCATCATAAATCCAGAATTTCTTCCTTCTTCCAACTGCCTACCCAATGCTATTCTCTCCAGAGAAGATGTCCATGTGATCCCATAGGCTCTCTTTCCACCTTCTGAGGCTTCTACAACATTCCAGGGCCCACTGGGAAGCACCTTCTGAAGTACCTACCACCTGCTGTGTCCCAAGGGGCAGGATGACACAAAGAGATAGGCAACAACTTCTGGGTGCCCCACATCCTGTGCCTCCTGTGATATTCAGCATAGTCAAAGGTGGAGAAGAGGCTGAGCATTACACTCAGTCTCCTTAGGACTGAAGAGAAGCCACCTGCTTATTTGCCTGTTCAGTGAAGATTCATGGGTAATAACTACCCCTTAGGTCTGGGCTGCCCTTATAGCTTTTGCTCTCTGTTCTGATCCCTGGAGATCTAGAAAGCTGGCATTCTCTTCTTGTGCCAGCTACCCAGTCCTTTGGACGAACCTGTGGTTGGACTGAGGGCCTGACTTTGGGTTTCCTTAAGGAGATTTTTTCTTGGGATCACCCTTGTCTGTTTAACCCACAGCCAGCTCCTTCATGGGCTTTCACCTTCTCAGGACTGCTGCCCTGGATGATGAGTTTTTCCAACACACATGAGGTATCAGGGCAGTCTGGTCACCCCACTGGGTGCCTTGCCCTATGTGAAGAGTCCTAAAGTACTTGATGTTGCTGAGACTCCATTTTACAAACCTTGTAACTGAATGGGTACCCCCTCTACCAGCTCTGGGTGACCATTTTGGGGACAGGTGGCTTGTCTACTCTCTGTGTGGGCCTGAGATATTTTAAATAGTGCTGCAGGCTTCCAAGAGAAATAATTTCCTACCTGTTTAATTAAATTGTACTTGAATTTCCAAATTTAGTGGGAAAGCATTTAATTTTCACAAATAAGTATTATATTAGTTGTGAATTTTTTTTAAGGTCCCTTTGACACATTGAGGAAATTTTCTTCCATTCCTCATTTGCAGAGAATTTTTATCATGAAAGGGTATTGAATGTTGTCAAATGCTTTCTCTGGATCTTTATGATCTGAAACGATCATATGATTTTTCTTCTCTTTTCTCTTTACATGGTAAACTTGGTCACAGTACATTATCATGATTACTTTTTAATGGGTTTGATTTTCCAATATTTTGTTTGAATATTTTTGTGTCTGTGTTTATGAGAGTATTGATAATAATATTCTCTTGTTATAATAACCTTGTGTGGTTTTGGTATCAGGTTGTGGCTTCAGAATATATGTTGGGTAGTGATGCCTCTTCCTCCATGTTCTGAAAGA
Organism: Panthera onca; assembly: GCF_046562875.1. NCBI lineage: Eukaryota > Metazoa > Chordata > Mammalia > Carnivora > Felidae > Panthera > Panthera onca. The sequence goes on along the minus strand of NC_138341.1, from coordinate 87,507,931 downwards.
CTTGTGTAAGACTTGTGTAAGACTGGTAGTATTTTTCCCTAAAATATTTGATAAAATCTACCAGTGAAACCATCTCATCCTGGAGTGTTCTTCATCAGAATGTTGTTAATTGCTCACTGGATTTATTTAACAGATAGTGCTATTAACAATTTCTATTTCTTTTTCTGTCAATTTTGGTTTATTGTCTCTTTCAAAGAATTTATAAATCTTATCTAAGTTTTAAAATGTATTGTTATAAGATGTTTATAATATTCCCTTGTTTTCTGTTTAATATTTATGGGATCTCTGTGATGTCTCTTTTTTTAATTCTGATAGTAATAATTTGTGTCCTTTTTTTTTCTTTTTCTTGGTCAGTTTTTCTAGTTTATCAACTTTACTGATCTTTTTGAAGAACTGAAACAACAAATCTTTTTATTTCATTTATTTTCTCTCTTGTTTGTCCATATTCTATTTGATTGATTTTTACTCAATTTTCGTGTTGCTTGTCTTTTGCTTGCTTGGGGCTTGATTTCTCTTCTTTTCCTAATTTATTAAGGTAGACTCACAGACTGATTTAAAATTTTTCTTCTTCCTTTTTTTGAGAGAGAGACAGTGTGAGTGTGAGCCAGGAAGGGGTCAGGGGTAGAGAGAGAGGGGAAGAGAAAGACTCCCAAGCAGGCTCCATGCCCCGTGTGAAGCCAATGTGGGGCTCAATCTCATAACTGCGAGATCACTACCTGAGCAGAAATAAAGAGTGGGACACTTAACCAAGTGAGTTACTCAGGTACTCCTAAATTTTTTCATTTTTATTATATTCATTTAAACTATAAATTTATATTTAAACATTTCTTTTGCTACATCCCACCACAGATGCTGACGTACTATATTTTCACTATCATTCAGTTCAATATACTTTCTAATTTGCATAGTTTGTATTTAAAAATCTGTTCCTTGATTTCTGTTTGGGACTTTTCTAATGTCTCCTTTCAATTTAATTCAGCTGTGGTCACAAAACAGCTTCTGTACCATTTGAATCCTTTAAGATTTATTGGCACTTTGTTTAATAATAGACTCTGATATTTTTAAAAATATTCCAGATGATTCTTATCTATGATAAGGGTTAAGAACAACTAGGCAAGATCTTTGGGGGTCTTTCCTAATTTAATAATCTAGGATTCCTGCTTTCATATGTTAGAAAGAGGTTTTAATTCATGGTTTTTCAGACTAAGAAGTGGTTTAAGAAACCTGACCTAATGGTGAGCAGCCTTTGCCCCCTTGACACCTGTTTTGCCAGGAGCCCAATGATAGTGCATCAACTACCCCTCAGAGGAGGTAGGGAGTCATTTGTTCCAGGTTTCCATGACAGGCTCCATTATCTTGATTCATATCCTTTTCTGTGCTGACTTATTCATAAAATGTGTTCAAACAAGAGGCAGAAACAGGCTTCCATAATAGCATTTCTACATTGCAGACATGCAACTTGTTCTTTTAATAAAAGAGGAGCACTTAATGAGCTTGATTCATTTAGCAGCCTCACAGGGTGACAGATCATCTGCAGAATATATTAATTGGGTGTATTGAAGAGTAAAGGAATGAATCCCAGTGCTATTAAAGACCTTGTGTCAGAATGACTTCTACTGCCAAGTCATAAAAATACGGCATTGGAAGGAGATGATATGTATATATATCAGATCCATCTCAGGTGTTTGTAACGTGCATTTCGTTTTTGCTTGCATTATTTTGAAGTTAACTCTACTGAAGCATCTATTTTGGCAGGAAAGCCATTCAGAGTCCCAATGTGGCCCTTTCTAACAGAGAATATGGGGAGAAAAAAATCTTACCAGAGTTTTTGAATTAGTGTGAGAATACCCCTTGGGTCCTGTGCAGTGGGAGACTTTGTGGTTCCTAAAATGACCTATGAGTTATTTTCATGGCGTTGCTTTGCTTGTGCAGGATTCTCAATATCTGGGCTCTTGGTTTTTTCCTTACTTGTCCTGATTCCCCAATTAACACATTTCATTACTTGCCTTAGGGCCTGCATGTACAGGCTACAGAAGATGAAAAAGTTGAAAAAAACCCTGTTTTACTTTTCTCTTTCCTTTGCTTTGCTTTGCTTTGCTTTTCTTGTTCCAGGCACAGTTCAATACTTTCTTTTAAATTTGGACACAACCCTGCAAAGCAGATATTATGATACATATTTTTACAGACAAGGAAACCAAGGCTTAAAAAAATTAAAGTTATACTACAAGGTTTATCTGATGCTGAGGGTTGTAGTTTTTGCACATTGCTCTTAAAATATGATTTAAAATTCATATGACTCTTAGGAACTTTCGATCTCTTAGTGACCATGAAGGACCACTCATTTGGAGATTCTTCTAGCAGCCTTTATACTTTGTATCACCCTGAATTTTAAATTTTAAATTAGTTTGGAAGCTGCTTCCAGAGAAAATTCTGTCTAAAGTTCCATTCTCTATAGGTACTAACTGGGATGTTACCCAACAATTTCATTTGAGTTAAGATTTTAGTGGCTGCTTTTCAGATACACATTGATGGAGAAATTACCTAAAAATTCATAGGGGTTGAGAGGTAATGAAATTGTATACACATACATAATATACATAAGATATAATATGATATCTAACATATATTGTTAAATATAACATGTACTATGTATATTATGTTAAAATATACAAATGATGAGAAAAAGATATATAGTCTAATAACTATATTATTTTTTTAAGTTTATTTATTTTGAGAGAGAGAGGGCATGAGTGAGTTGTGGCAGAGAGAGGTAGAGAGAGAATCCCAAGTAGGGTCCATGCTGTCAGCTCAGAGCCTGATGCAGAGATTGAATCTACAAACTGTGAGGTCATGACCTGAGCTGAAATCAAGAGCTGGGCACCTAAGTGACTGAGCCATCCAGGTGCCCCTCTCATAACTATATTCTTAGGGAGATGCAAATTTTAAAAATAAAAATTTTAATAATGTTAGTTTTTATTTTATCTAGAGCAATTATTTTAGTTTTATTTTTTAAATGTTTATTTTTGAGGGAGAGAGAGAGAGACAATGTGGAGTGGGGGAGGGGCAGAGAGAGAAGGAGACACAGAATCTGAGGCAGGCTCCAGGCTCTGAACTGTCAGCACGGAGCCCCATGCAGGGCTCAAATTCATGAACCATGAGATCATGACCCAAGCTGAAGTTGGGTGCTGAACCGACTGAGTCACCTAGATGCCCCCAGAGAAAATTTTAAATGGTTTATTCTAGAAATATCTGTTGATCTGGGAATAGTAGAAATTGGGAGGAGAATAGTTTAAATAAAGAATGGTGTCTCTATTTAGTCTCAAACAAAACACAACAAAAACCAAAACAACCAAAAAGATTTTAGTGGCTGAAAGTGGTTTAATGGGTTATACTCCTTGATAACATTTTCAGGTGAACAAGGAGTTTCAGTAACTCTAAACAAAGCTAGTAATGTAGAAATTTCAAATGGTCAGACAAAGGTTGTGAGGGAGATATATTTGGACAAAGGTAAGTTTGGGCACAAGACACTTTGAAATGCCCACATTATGGGCAGGCTGAAAGGGGAAACAAACCAAGCCTGAATAGAATGGGGCTTGGGACATGGACAGGGCTGCAATTGCATTCTATGAAGTGTGGTTGAGGCTCAGGTCTACTTCAGTTTATAAATGAGGTGGTGGTGATGGGGAGAAGTATATTTCAGGGCAAAAAAGATGCTACCATGTCACATGGAGATACTAGGGCTTCCCTATAGCAGAAAATAGTTCAAGGACATCAGGCAGGCCAATGGAACCTGTTTCCAGTCTCTAAGATTTTGGGGCTGAAGCTGAGCCTGTTCATAAATACTTCCTGTGATGGTCAAGAGTGACCAAGAGGTGAGGTGGGATTGGGCCTGTAGGTTGGCCATGACAACACTATGGTGGAATTGATTCATAAGCCCCCATCACCCTCCCCCCTGGATACAAAAACTGGCCAATAAAATAGGCTACTCCCTATATACCAAGTGTGCATTCCATGTGCCTAAATGAGTAGGAGATGAAGATGAATCCCCACACATTGCAGAACTTCTTGCACTTTGTGTGCAACTACCCCAAGTGAATACTTCGGTTTCTTCTAAAGGTTTCTTTGTTTACTGGTCCTAAATTGTTTATTTATTTCAACTGATTTCAGTAGTGACTGATGTGTTTTATTGCCTTTTACAATGATTTCTCATTTAATATTTCCAAGTGCAAAGATTGGCCAGAATAGCACCTATTTCTGTAATATATAATAATGAACAGAGGCTAAAACATGATTTCTGAATAATAGACCACCTTCCTTCAGAGTGGGACATCAGATAATATTGGAAAGAATCTGTCATAACTAACAGTGTCAGTAAACATGGTTTTCTCTGATCATCTAGTTCTGACATGGTTGAAGCATTTTTTTTTGATGTTTATTTATTTACTTTTGAGAGAGAGAGAGAAAGAGAGAGCACATGTATATGAGCAAGGGAGGGGCAGAAAGAAAGAGACCGAGAATCCCAAACAGGCACAGAGCCTGATGTGGGGCTCAAACCCTTGAACCGTGAAATCATGACCTGAGCTGAAACCAAGAGTCGAGTACTTAACTGACTGAGCCACCCACGTGCCCCAAAGCATGTATTTAAGTATCATTTTGCTCTAGGGAGGTGGTCCTCATATTTAATGTGCATCCAATTACCTAGAGATATTAAAAGTCTCATTTCTGGCCTCACCCCCAGAGTTTCCGTTTCAGTTTCTGGAGTGGAGTATATCTAATATGTTCCCTGGAGTTGTCAATACTGCTGGTCAAGGGACCACACTTTGAGAACCATTGCTTTAGGGAATAAGCTCAGCATATGAGATAATAGGAACTTGAGATTGGCTAGCAAGTGATTGAAAAACTGACATGGAAGCTTCTTGGGTTTCCTTTCTTAAGAAGTTATGTGTTTATTATTAAGTTCTTATAACTAAGGTATGTCATTGTTCCATGTGAAATAGATGGCTTGCCCTTTAGTTAATAAGGATAGATGATTAATTATTAATTCAGTCTGAAACATGTAATGTTATTAGCAAGAGCCTGCCCCACTCTTCACTAACCTTCATTTAGGAGAGTCTCTTCCAGATAGAGGTAATCACAAGTAATATATGACCAATATTAATGAAAGATGTGGCTGCAATTTAGGATGGGCAGCAGTGCATCCAACCAGAAGTAATTATCTCTATTAATTCTGCTGAGTGGCATCAGCTGGGGTAGAGGAGTCCAGCTGCAAAGAGCCTCCTGGATCCCCTCCAGCCTCTTTGCCTCTTCTGTGTCACTATTTACCCATTTGTATCAGTCTGCTTGGCAACTATAACAAAATATTAAGGAGTGGGTGACTTAAACAACAAACACTTATTTCCAACAGTTCAGGAGGCTGGGAAGTCCAAGATCAAAGTGTGGCAAAGCAGGGTTCATTCTGAAGCCTCTTTTCTTGGCTTGTAGGTGCCATCATTTTACAATGTGCTCACATGGCAGAGGGAGAGAACTCTCTGGAGTTTCTTCTTCTGTAGACACTAATCCCAGCATGAGGTGTTACCATTGCTTGATGACCTTCCAAAGGCCCACCTCCAAGTACCATCACACTGGAAACTAAGGCTGCAACACAAGGATTTGGGGTGGGGGCACACAATTATTCAGTCCATACCACTGAGTGCCATGAATTATTACCAGCACTAAAGGATCATGCATTTGGACTAGGTGGGGTAAAGTGTCAGCCTGAGTTAATGTAAAGTCCGAGTTATACAGATTTTGAGGAATGCAATTCAATATGTGATAACAAATGTTACATAAATCCAAGAAAAACATTAACTGTATTGAGGCACATCAATGTGTGTACCAATGGCCTTAAAATCATCTTGTTCTATTACACAGGTGAAACATTTTTCATTCACTTCAATTACATTATTGATTTGCTTAGTGACTGTAGTCCTCCCTGGATATAATTATTACCTACTCCCAAACCATGGAGTCAGATTAAGTATATTTTATTACTTTCTTGTATTTCTTTTTAAAAATTTTTAAATGTTTATTTATTTTTGAGAGAGTGTGAGTGAGGGAGGGGCAGAAGGAGAGGAAGACACAATATCTGAAGCAGGCTTCAGGCTCTGAGCTGTCATCACAGAGCCCAATATGGGGCTCAAACTCAAGGACTGCAAGATCATGACTTGAGCTGAAGTCAGATGCTTAGACTGAGCCATCCAGGTGCCCCTCTTGTATTTCTAAATTTTTAGTTTATTCCCTCTTGTAAGATATTTACCTTGCCTCCATGCTATAGATTATAAATATCAGATAACAAAATAAAAATGAGATAGAGGATGATGAAACACTTTGTGGCTTCTCAAGTTAGATACTTAAATGCTTGTTAGTAGTTGGTCAGGGTATAATTCAAAATTTGACTTTGGCCTATAGGTCTGGTTCAGTCTGATTACTAAACCTTACTTGCTTTGTGGCAGGTTTTCTTAGGATGAGATTTACTCTATATTTATGGAACTTTTCCAAAATGATACTTAGTCTTGAATTTAAATATGTTATTGATAAAGGCATCTTCAAAAGCTCGTAAGTATTAGTGCTTCTGCATTAGATTTGCTGCTGTGCATTGGTAAAATCATACTCTAAATTGGTTATTTGGGGGACATTTCTAGTAGTCCATGATATGTGAATGTAATATGTGCAAAAGGTGCCCACTTTCTTTTCCAGAAAACCATAGCTTGTTGCTTGGAAAACATAAACGTGTGACATAGGGCATCATGCTTTTCATATTGTGATTCTCAGAGAAATGTGAGTTCAAATGTCAGGACAGGGGAGGGAATCTATTATTTATTGAAAAGCTGCTATCTGCCCATTAGAGTGCTGGCCTGCTTCACATATGCTATTTCGTGTAATTCTTTCATTAACCCTATGAGATAAGAACAATTATTCCCATTTTTATAGATAAGAAAATTGAAGTTCAGAGAAATTAGTAAATTACCTTAATTTATAGCACAAGCAAGTAGCCAGGTGTTTCTGAATAAAATCTAGAGAGATTTCTACTGTACAGTGGTTCTCAAACCTGGTTGTACATTAGAAATACCTGGGTGGTCTTTAAAAGTATGACTAGTGTCAGGCTCCACCACCAGTAATTTTGATTTATTCGGCTTGGAGTAGGTAGTGGCACTTTAACACAGTGCTTCCTGTCCAACGGGGGTCTAATGTGCATGTGGTTGAGATCCATTGCCCTCCACCCTGCTTCTTCTGGAAGAATAGTATTATTAAACACTATCAGCTGGTGGTAATTTCAAAAGAAAATGAGTTTTTAGAAATTCGATAAGGGGCTTGTGGCCAAAGATGAGATCACTTCTATTCTTGACTCTTTATCACCTGATACATACTTGTTGCCCAGGTGATCCCAAACTGCCCTATAGCATTCTACATGGCAAGTGATGAAAGATGAAGGTGGAGCCAGTCTGTGTTGAAACAATTGTGGAAAGCAGGTCACATGAAAGACCCTTATACTCAGAATGTCCATTATGAAGTGAAAATTCACTGTTTGTGCTTTAGACAAAATTAACTGGGGTACACATATAGATCACAAAAGATTTTCATGTGGTTATGCTGAAGATAATTAAATAATGTACATGAACAGACACTGTGAACTCCAGACACTCTGAAGTCAAATATAAGATACATGAATTATTAATTTTATAAATGACAAAATATTAGTGAAAATAACAATAAAAATAAGTTTCTTTTTGGTTCCCTACCACTCACTGAGTGGTCTCAATACTCTCATTAGTAACTACAGTCTTTGGAGAAAGGAATCAAGTGCTTAGGAAGGCAGCATAATTGAATCTGTGAAGGAGAAAACGAGTAAGTGCATGGTTCCTGTCAGTCAGCACTTGCAGGGAGTCATCTGAGTGTTCCAGGTCTGACTTAAAATGATGACATTGCAGTGAGTGATCTTAAAAAGGCAACTTTTAACATTAACAATTTTTGTTATACTTCAGACATGGAAAAACATTGTTTTTTTAAAAGTTTATATTTATTTATTATTTATTTAGAGAGCATGAGTGGGGGAAGGACAGAGAGAGAAGGAGAGAGAGAATTTCAAACAGGCTTCATGCTATCATCCCAGAGCTCAATGTAGGGCTCAAACTCAAGAACTGGAAGATCGTGGCCTGAGCCAAAACCAAAAGTTAGATGCTTAACCAACTGAGCCACCCAGGCACCCTTGGAAAGATATTGATTTTAATCAACTAATTATCAAATCAACTAAACAACCCAAGAATACCAGATATTTGAAGCCAAAGAAAAAGCAAAATATCAAAACAGAAATCTGGAAAATAAGACAAATAATGCTAATTTATTAGAAGCAACTCACTGTTTACTTCAGTTATGTAGCCAGTGGAGTCCTAGATTTAAATATCTCTGAAATGAAGTATTCAAGAGCAGCAAAGAGATAACATAAACTGACTAACGTGTTAACTGCAATATATGGCATCAAAGGGCGAAATGAAGCCAGGTAAAAGTCAAAATAGAAATGGAAGAAAATCATCTTATTTAATGGAGTTTGGGGCTCCCATCTGATTCAGAAATAGGTCAAATGTTTCCCTGTCCCAGTGCTAATTATTCTTCTTACACTCTTTCTTCCCCCACTCTAGCCACTTAATCCAGAGAATAAGGAATTGAGGATAAAACTATGGATCTTGTGGTGCCTGGGTGTCCCTGTCTGTTGGGTGTCCAACTTTTGATTTTGGCTTAGGTCATGATCTCATGGTTTGTGGGTTTGAGCCCTGTGTCTGTGCTGAAAGCATGGAGCCTGCTTGGGATTCTCTGTCTCCCTCTCTCTCTGCCCTTCCCCTGCTCATGCACTTGCTCTGTTTCTGTCTCTCTCTCAAAATAAATAAATAAACTTAAAAAAAATCCTATGGATCTCATACTGAATATGCTGATATCATAGTGTGTTTAAGAAGGGAGAAGGGAAATTTTTTAAATTAAATCCCCAACACCACCTTCTTCTTCTTCTTCTTCTTCTTCTTCTTCTTCTTCTCCTTTTTTTTTTTGCTGGAATTGTCTTTGAAAAAAATCTCTGAATTAAAACCCTTTTCATTATCGCCTTCAGAGAAGCTGTCCATATGGTTGTCCCTTCATGCAATAGACTCAAAGCCTTTTATCACTGCAGGCATTCATGGGGAGTTTGCCTTTCTGATGACTGGAACCCACTCGAAAAAAAAAACAAACAAACAGAAAAAGCTTCCTGTCTTGGTGATGTTTGCAAGTGATGTTTGCATTTTAGAAAGTTTTGCAATCAGAGCATAGGCTATTTGTTTACTCTGTCAGCTGGAAGGCTCCCTGCAACCTAGAACACAGTTGCAGGAGGTGGTACCAAGTACAAAGGAAAACAGCTGTGTAATGAGCTAGCAGCACACCGCTGCCAGAGAAAGCCTCATTTTAGGGAGAACCAGCCATCACCAGTAGAGTTTATTGCAGTCATCTTCATCCCTGATTTAGTTTGAAATGAGCAGAAAGGAAAAAAAAAAGAATCCTCATAAAGACTGAGAATTACACTAGGAAGCGGTCTTGGGGGCAAATGGGTCAGAAATCAAAATGATATGTTTTTTTTGTTGTTATTATTTTTTATTGCACCAACCATGATCATCTTTCACTGCAGATCTCAGAGGTAAACAAGTTGAAAGCTTTGTTCACGTTCAGGGAAAGCAAACAACTCTAGGGTTGTAGACATATTTCTTTCTGAAGTAGTGTTGAGCAAGTAAAACTGTTTGAAAGAAAGACAATTCTGAGAATAGTGATGGAGGTGAGAGAATTGGAAACCTCGAAGCAACTTTTTAGGAGGCAATGGGATGTCCTGAATCTGCAGAGCTGGGGCATAACCAATTCTACTGTGGGCCAGAAGAATGAGTAGAGTCAGAGATTTCTGGGCTGGAGTCTGGGATCTGACCCCAGCTGAGTTGCTTAACTTTCATAAATCTTATTTCTTTCATTTACAAAACAAGAATAATAGCATGTGACTTATCAGAGGGTATAAAGAATAGGCAACACAGAGAGTTTAGCATAGTTTCAGACGCACAGAAAGCATGCACAATGTTACAAATTATGAATATTACAGAAAGGAGTGCTCCTGGGTTATAAGAAGAAGATGATGTACTTTGGGATAGTGGATGCTTCAGGAAGAACCACAGTTCCCAAAACATGCCTACCATCTCTGTAGCCTCAGAGCCAAGCCTTAAAATCTCTGTCTTGTACTCTCTGCCCAAATATCCGTCATTCACACATCATTGACTAGATCACTGCTTTTCAAATCAATGGTGGAGGAAAGGTCAAATTTCTAGCTCATGGCAGACTAATACTTTTTATAGAGTACAATAAAAGACAATTATTAGAAAATCACAAATAATCAAAAAAAGACCAAACATAAACCTACTGATCACATGCTTGGATATCATGGTGATGCAAATTGATAGAAAAGTTTCTCATTGCCTGCTCTCAAGTTTGCCCTTATCTTGCCATGACAACAGACAGTGATTGGCACCAATGTGTAGTTCTAGTTTTTAGGACCATTGGCATAACTTCCCCATAACCTCTACTCTTCCTTTAGGTCTCAATTAGGATTTTCCTTCCTTGGGAAACTTTCCTTGATCTCCCCAAGATTGGACTGGTTACCTCCTGTGTGCTTTCTTTGCCTCCTGTGCTTGTCCCAAGTTTACAGGGATTTGTCTTATTTGCCTTCCTATTTTCATTGCTACCAAAATCTGATGCGCAGTTGATGCTCAATAAATACTGGAAGGGCAGATTCCTTTCTTTTTAAGAAAATATTTTTTTCATGTTTATTTATTTTTGAGAGAGAGAGAGAGACAGTGTGAGCAAGGGTGGGGGAGGGGCAGAGAGAGAGAGGGAGAGACACAGAACTCGAAGTGGGCCCATGTGGGGCTCGAGCTCACGGACCACAAGATCATGACCTGAGCCGAAGTTGGATGCTTAACCAACTGAGCTACTCAGGTGCCCACAGATTCCTTTCAAATAAGGAGAGAAATGAGGTGTGGGTCTGAATTTGGGATAGGATCATTCTTGGCATTAATTATATTCACCTTGGAAAATTAGGTTTCCTTTTGGAAAAAATAATTCCTTGGCAAGAAAATAAATAAGCCACAGTAAACCCTGGGAAAGTCTCAGTGACAGAACTTACTCATGAAGTGAATTTTATTCAGGAGCTTCAGGAAGGAAATTGAAGGTTTAATTTGTATCCCTTCCTTAGAGTTGGATGTATAAATCTTTGGAAGTTTCTTCTATCTTTAAAATATACTGCTTTAGAAGATTTTTCTTTGACAAGTCATGGTTCTGATGACTCACAGAAGACTTACTAAGAGTGTAAACTGATGTATGCAACTGTTTCTCTAAAACCAGCAAGGGATAAGAAAATACCAGTGACTGTCTCAACAAGGGAATAGAGAAGATTTTAACCAAGACTTCATTTTTTCCCCCTTAAGGATAAAGGGGAAATGTGAAAATATGGTTTCTATTTTATAAGTGGAATTTTTACATTTCCTCATGGAGAGAAGAAAATGCTGATTCACACTTAATAGAATAGGACATTGTTTGGATGGTCAAAGGAAAATATTGTTCATTTGAAAGATGACCAAATTATTTTCCTCCCCATGGGGTGTCAGTTATTCCCTATCAACTGGGACTAAATAAATGTTTAAGAAGTGCCCATATACAAGACACAGAGCTATTTGGCTTTGGTCTGAGGAGAAAAGTGGCTTTCTTTCCCTTCTCTGGAGACTGACCTCAGCCCCTGCCTATTGTTCTTATCAGGGACATGGATCCAAAACTGGCCACGTGAACTTCTTGTCAGTCCCCCAAAACCCTGTTTGTAGCAGAGGAAAGAGGACTGAGACTGTCTTCATGATGTCAAACATCTTGGGATAAAACAAGAAGGCTCCTATTACCAGTAGGAAGTCTGTCCACAGTCTAAGTGCACTTAGACTCAGTGAGCTAGATGGTTGCCGGGCAGCGGAATTAAACCAGGCATCTGGACCCCAAATGTGCACCACACATGATCAGTACATTAAAACACAAATTTTCTTGGCCATGTGTAGATCTATTTCTAAATGTGTGTATATTGTTATACTTAATAAGTTCAACATTTCAAAAAGAATTATTGAATACATCTCATAATTTTTCACCATTATGTTTTATTCTTAATCAGATAATGAAAGTACCATTGCTATTATCATGTGTGGGTCTGAAAAATGTTGGATTAAGAAGGGCTCCCGAGTCTCTGTAAAGATTGGAAACTGTGATGTGTACCACCTTGCCCTCTAACTTTGCAACTGCACAGACATATGCAGGGCAGGAAGCCTCCAGAGGCTCCAAGGAGGATCTGGCTGCTTCTGCTTAACAGGGAAGGTAGGTTGAGGACAGAAAACTGGAAGGAATATTCAGGGAAGAGTAATCTCAGTGTATAGTCACCCTAACACTGGTTCTGTCTTGCTGGATGGTGAGTTAGGAGGTATATGGAAGTCCTTATATTCTCAAACATCTCTCACGCCTGATCCTCAATGCTCTATGTGCCTATAGTGAAGAAAACTTGCCTTTCACTATGGAGAATTCTAGTTTAAAACTAAATCAGATTGGTTTAATGACATTTGGAAGTAACACATCTCCTGTCTTCTCTTCTTGAAGAAATATCTTGATTAGGGAAGAAGTTGACAAGACACGATGTACATTTAATCTAGAAAGTGAAAAGAGTATCATGGAAGAGAGGCAAGTCATTTGTATATGAGGTTTGATTGCTCTGTGTCAACATGGAACAGGGATAAGGAGGCAGGAGCTTGTCTATAGGATGTTAAAACTGAGAAAAATAATAAAGGGAAAACTATCTAAAGTGGACACTCCAGAAGGGGAGGCTGGATGAGGTAGCCCCTACCACTCAATGCTTATTACGAGATGATCTATTACAGACCCAATAAAGTATCCTCAATGATCCTCAATCATCAATTACAAGTCCCAGCAAAGAAAGGTTTACATTTCCTCTCCAACAAGAAGTTGACTATCCCTACAACTCAGTCCATGAGAAACTGTCATCATCCTTAGGTCTTGCTTTTCCCAATGGACTTTCATTCAAAACAACCTCTCCCAACTTCTCCCCTCTCTATAAAACAACATATCTCTCTTAACATTGGACTTGCCTATGGTTTTGCCATAGTTTTATTATCCTTAATCGCAATTCTCAAATAAACCCTCCCCTTTTTTTTTGCTGGAAAAAGAACACACTTTTCTATTTTTAAGGTGAACACCACCCAGAAAAACAAGATAGCGGGGGATGGTGGATGGACATGGAGGCAGAAATTCAGCTAGGCAGGGGAAGCTTGACTGACAAAACAGCTATGTTTGGGGTAATGGTTGGCTTTCATGCTAGCTTCGGCAGCACATATACTAAAATTGAGGTAATGGTTGGCTCTGGAGCTCCAAGGTGGCCATGACACTTACCACAGAAGTAGAGACCTGAAGATATGTGAAATTAGGGAGGCCTGTGGGCTTTATATCATCATCAAGGAAGTATATCATTGGAGATCAAAATTTTTTATCACTAAGTAGCTTTTTAAGGACTGGGCTCCAAATGCCACAAGGGAGATAGACACAAGGCTATAGAATCACAGAAATGACAATCAAGTGATGTCACAGATCCAAGTGGTTACAGGTGGAGTATGAAGCAGAAAAGATTCAGGGACTCATATGGAAACCCAGTGGTCAGTATTTCAACATCAATGTCTGGGATGAAGATCAGAGCTAATCCTTGGGGGGATACCAATGGAAGTGTGTGGGATATAGACAGATTCAGTTTAAATATAGTTAAATAATACCCAACCTGCATGTGGTATGTTTACAATGTTAACTCCACCTTAGGAAAATTAACTAATTGGATTTGGTAGTGATGCCTTCAAGAGAAGGAAATCCTCTGAATCTCCACCCAACTTATGGGGAAATGACTAGGTTTGGTCTGTGTCCTTAAATACCTGAGCTTAGGAAAATGAAGCCATCCTTGTATCCCCCTATACGTTGTAGGAGTTTTGCAATGAATTGGGGATCAACATCACAACTGTGCATAGAAAATTTCTTTGCTGTGGTTGGCTTCCTAGGTGCCTGATGACTCTCAGAAAGCTCATGGGAAGGAGGGAGCAGTCAGATCACAGTAGGTTTCAGGCATTCCTGCCTTTTTTAATCAAAATATCATCACCAGACTTCTCTTCATTACCATCTTAACTGTAAAACTTACTACAGGATGAGGGATGAGGGGAGCAGGGTCATCTGCAGCATTCCCTGGCATGAGAGAGGAGTGAGGAGGCACACGGCAGGACAGACCTCATTTCCCACCAGTGTTTGGAGTGGCCCCAAAGGAAGATCTTCATCCATCCTGGCAGAATAAAAAGTATAAGAAGGAGAAAGAGAAGTAGGTGAGGACTTACTAATTATGCTTTCAAGGTTAAACCCTAGAATACTGAGATTGAAAACTGACCCTAACGGGTCACACTCTTGCTCCTTCCAGTGGGTGGATTCTTATGGAGAGGTAGGACAGGGTGACAAATATGGAAGACTGGAGCTCCATGGGGCAGCTAATCTTGTTCAGTTTTTCTATTGCAAGAGCCAAACCCAGATCCTGACACATGGGAGGTCAATAATGAATATTGGATTACGTTTTGAATGAATGATCTTTCTCCTAAAGGCTGACAGGGATCCATGTAGACAGCTTTACTTACTTGGTTTGCTGAGATGGCTTTGTTTCACCCTTACTTGACTCCTTCCATTACCAATGTGAGTAAGGTTATCATTTGTAGTAGAACCCATGGAAAAGCATAGCTTAAGATCATTGTTTCTGGAGAGATTCCACAATAAGCCAATGGGAAACACTCTCCCCTTTATACATAAGCAGATCTGTTGTTACACTTCCTCAGGAAACTAGCAGACATCAAAATGTATGTCACAGTTATTTTTTTTGTGTGTGTAAGGTGTGTTTGTACAATAATGTCTTTAGGCACGTGTAGAAAGCACTTTCATTTTATGATATACACCTTATATTCATCATGTTTGTGTGAGTGTGTGAGGAATGAATGAAATCAACGTCATGTACCCAACAAACCTCTGGGGTGAATGGAGTCATCTCTGGCATCAATCACAGGTGCTCTGTCACTATTCATTTACAGGAGATTGCTTCCCTATTACTTTCTTCTCACTTATTTTGCTCTTTCCTTCTCATTTTCATGCTGTCTCTCTTCTCTTCATTTTAATTTTTCTTTCTTCTTTTTTCTATTCTATTTCCCCCATTCTATTCTATTTTCTTTTGCTCCCCACTTCCAAAAACATCCATGCAGAGCTCAGCCATAGAGGGGGATGCTCAGCTTTACATTTGGTATGAACCTATTTAAGAAATCTTCTTTCCTTGAAGGGACAGGAATTTTACCCCAAGATTATGCTTATATAGATTTATTTGTTTGTAGTCTGATTTTTACCACTAGAATTACAAAGTTACATGAGAGTAGTTTCTGGAACTGTGCCTAGTATATGTGTGTAGCCACTGAAAGAATATTTGTTGAATAAATGAATAGATACTGAATGCCTTTACAGATAGACATAGTAAGGTTTATAAGCTTGAGGTAAACAGATGTGGTCTGTCTGCATTTGTGCCATCTGTAAATTGTGTGATCACCCACTAGCTTTGCAAAGACTGGGTTGAATCTCGAGAAAACAAAACCCTCATGTTCCTTTCCCCTCCATCTCTAGGGGCTTGCTTGGATTTCTCCAAATCCAGTTTGTGTTGTGCCAGGCCATGACTATTTATCTCTTGTGATGAATACTTAATGCAAATAGCAAGCCATCCTGACAGAGGTTGGCATTCGTACCCACTGAGAAGGACAGTAAGCAGTGTGAAGTACTGATGTCAAAGGCCATTAACGCAACTGAAAATTAACATTTTTCATCAATGTCTAACAGTGTGCCACCAAACAGGCCAACCGCTGTGCCACTTGTTTATAGAAACACGTTACTAATCAGTCAGTAAAATCCTGTAATATCTGTGTTTCTCCATATTTGCTTTTCAGCCTTTTAAGAACATTAGATTAATCTCAATTAGTAAAGCTAATGCATGCAGAAATAGTGAACATTTTAATTTAATGGAAAACACCCTGCTGGGTGAGAAATATAATTTGTATCTGGAGCTGTTGGCTCCATGTCCAGGACACTGATGTTGATTTTGTTGTTGTTGTTTTGTTTTTGTTTTGCATTTCTTACAAATCATTTAAAAGCTTGGTATTCATTTCTCCATCAGGGAGGTAATGATCTAATGTGTGCATTTGAATTTTATCTTTTCTCCTGGTGAAACAACAAAAGGGAAGTTGCTGCATCCTAAATGTTTTCTATCATGTGAATGGTTTCCATACAAATAAAAGAGTAAAATATAACTAAGCAACAACAATGAAACAGTCATCCCTTTTCCTCATGATAGCCCATATGTTGTCAGCTCTCTCTTTCATTGTTACTGTTAGCTTTGTTTTATTACTGTGCCTGAGGCCTGATTTCCAACAGGAGGACTTGTATAATAGAATGCCAGTAGAATTTTAGCTCCCTGTGATTTACATGTCAGCTCTTTTTTGATAATAAAGCAAGAGAACTAGTCACAGGTAATGAGAAAATTCATTTTATTTACTGGTGATGTTTATTTGTGAAGTATTGGAGGGGTTAAGTTTTCAGCCAGAACTAAAGTTCCTGGAGTTGATGACTGATAATTTCCAACCTTCCCATGCTCATGACAACAGGTGGCTGACAGGTGGGATGTGACACGTAGAAGTGCATAAAAAGCATAAAACCATCCAAAGATAATACCCCAGTAATAAAATACAAGATAAATTAAATGTTATAAAAAATAATCATTTATTCTCGCCCAAATAATAGTGAAGGTCATAATGACTCCTTGTTGTGTCTTTTAAAAAAAGTTATCAAGATGAAAAGAGGAAAAAGTTGTGATGCTGAGGCTTAGGGAGAGTTCCTTGTCTGAAAATCAGGAAGTCTGAATGTCTTGGCACTGATCTCTGGTGGGGTTTGGACAATGGGAACAGCAGCAGGCAAGGAGAAGCAGGGATAAGGGTGAACAACATGCCAACAGCACAGGCCACAGCAAAATCCCCTCTGACACCATTCCTCAGGGGAACCACCTCGCCGTATGGTGGCCTCTGGCCATATTAGACCCCAACCCATTACCCTTTGTGGATGGACACACACTTTAGTTATGGATTTGACTCCCCTAACTGTAGGTGTTCTGTTAGAAACACTATTCTTACATTTAAAGGAATCCATATTCATTGCCATACTACACTGCATATGACCAGGGTGCACTTGATGGCAAAGAAAGTGTAACAATGGGCTCCCAATCATGGGATTCACTGTTTCTTGTTAAGATCTTTGCTGTGGTCTGAAAGTTTGTGTCCCCTGCCCTCCCCAAATTCATGTGTTGCAACTATAACCCCCAAGTGATGACATTGGAAAGTGGGGCCTTTGGGAGGTAATTAGGTCCTGAGGGTGCAGCCATCATGATGGGAAGAGACAGGAGAGAGTTTATTTTCTGTCTCTTTAGTCTCTGCCATGTGAGGTCAGTAAGAAGAGGGCCATATGCAAGCCAGGAAGAGAGCTATCCCCAGGAACCAAATCAGCCAGCACTGTGATCTTGGACTCCTACAGATTTATGAGAAATAAATTTTTGTTGTTTAAGTCAATGAGTCTATGGCATTTGTATGACAGCCTTAGCTGGCTTCAATAAATCTTTGGCTATTTAGGCTTTTTGTGGATTCATATGAATTTTAGAATTTTTCTAATTCTGTAAAAAATGCCATTGAAATCTTGATAGAGATTACAACTGAATCTGTAGATGGCTTTAAGTAGTATTGACATTCTAACAATATTAACTCTTTCAATTCTTACACATAGGATATTTTCCATCTACTTGTGTCTTCTTTGATTTTTATCAAGGTCCTTATAGTTTTTAGGGTGGAGATCTTTTACCTCTGATTAAATTTATTTCTAAGTATTTTATTATTTTTTTTAAATATGAAATTTATTGTCAAATTGGTTTCCATACACCACCCATTGCTCATCCCAAAAGGTGCCCTCCTCAATATCCATCACCCACCCTCCCCTCCCTCCCACCCCCCATCAACCCTCAGTTTGTTCTCAGTTTTTAACAGTCTCTTATGCTTTGGCTCTCTCCTACTCTAACCTCTTTTTTTCTCTTCCCCTCCCCCATAGACTTCTGTTAAGTTTCCCAGGATCCACATAAGAGTGAAAACATATGGTATCTGTCTTTCTCTGTATGACTTATTTCACTTAACATAACACTCTCCAGTTCCATCCACATTGCTACAAAGGGCCATATTTCATTCTTTCTCATTGCCACGTAGTATTCCATTGTGTATATAAACCACAATTTCTTTATCCATTCATCAGTTGATAGACATTTAGGCTCTTTCCATAATTTGGCTATTGTTGAGAGTGCTGCTATAAACATTGGGGTACAAGTGCCCCTATGCATCAGTACTCCTGTATCCCTTGGGTAAATTCCTAGCAGTGCTATTGCTGGGTCATAGGGTAGGTCTATTTTTAATTTTTTGAGGAACCTCCACACGGTTTTCCAGAGCAGCTGCACCAGTTTGCATTCCCACTAACAGTGCAAGAGGGTTCCCGTTTCTCCACATCCTCTCCAGCATCTATAGTCTCCGGATTTGTTCATTTTAGCCACTCTGACTGGCATGAGGTGAAATCTGAGTGTGGTTTTGATTTGTATTTCCCTGATGAGGAGCGACGTTGAGCATTTTTTCATGTGCCTGTTGACCACCTGGATGTCTTCTTTAGAGAAGTGTCTATTCATGCTTTCTGCCCATTTCTTCACTGGATTATTTGTTTTTTGGGTGTGGAGTTTGGTGAGCTCTTTATAGATTTTGGATACTATCCCTTTGTCCGATATGTCATTTGCAAATATCTTTTCCCATTCCGTTGGTTGCCTTTTAGTTTTGTTGGTTGTTTCCTTTGCTGTGCAGAAGCTTTTTATCTTCATGAGGTCTCAATAGTTCATTTTTGCTTTCAATTCCCTTGCCTTTGGGGATGTGTCAAGTAAGAAATTGCTGTGGCTGAGATCAGAGAGGTTTTTTCCTGCTTTCTCCTCTAGGGTTTTGATGGTTTCCTGTCTCACATTCAGGTCCTTTATCCATTTTGAGTTTATTTTTGTGAATGGTGTGAGAAAGTGGTCTAGTTTCATCTTTCTGCATGTTGCTGTCCAGTTCTCCCAGCACCATTTGTTACAGAGACTGTCTTTTTTCCATTGGATATTCCTTCCTGCTTTGTCAAAGATTAGTTGGCCATACTTTTGTGGATCTAGTTCTGGGGTTTCTATTCTATTCTGTTGGTCTGTGTGTCTGTTTTTGTGCCAATACCATGCTGTCTTGATGACAGCTTTGTAGTAGAGGCTAAAGTCTGGGATTGTGATGCCTCCTGCTTTGGTCTTCTTCTTCAAAATTACTTTGGATATTTGGGGCTTTTTGTGGTTCCATAAAAAATTTAGGATTGCTTGTTCTAGCTTCGAGAAGAATGCTGGTGCAATTTTGATTGGGATTGCATTGAATGTGTAGATAGCTTTGGGTAGTATTGACATTTTGACAATATTTATTCTTCCAATCCATGAGCACGGAATGTTTTCCCATTTCTTTATAACTTCTTCAATTTCCTTCATAAAAACCATTTATGAAAAGCCTACAGCTAATATCATCCTCAATGGGGAAAAACTGAGAGCTTTCTCCCTGAGATCAGGAACACAACATGGATGTCCACTCTTACTGCTGTTGTTTAACATAGTGTTGGAAGTTCTAGCATCAGCAATAAGACAACAAAAGGAAATCAAAGGGATCAAAATTGGCAAAGATGAAGTTAAGCTTTCACTTTTTGCAGATGACATGATATTATAAATGGAAAATCCGATAGACTCCACCAAAAGTCTGCTAGAACTGATACATGAATTCAGCAAAGTTGCGGGATACAAAATCAATGTACAGAAATCATTTGCATTCTTATACACTAATAATGAAGCAACAGAAAGACAAATAAAGAAACTGATCCCATTCACAATTGCACCAAGCAGCATAAAATACCTAGGAATAAATCTAACCAAAGATGTAAAAGATCTGTATGCTGAAAACTGTAGAAAGCTTATGAAGGAAATTGAAGAAGATATAAAGAAATGGAAAAACATTCCATGTTCATGGATTAGAAGAATAAATATTGTTAAAATGTCAAGTGAATTTTAAATTAAAACTAGAATTAGGGTTTCCAGAGCTTTAGGAGCCCATTTTCACTGTAGGTAGCAATCAGATTCTGATGAGAGTGATGTGTGATACCAATCACATCCTTCTTGTGAATTGTCAAAGTTCTCTTGCATTTGCTGGTGACTGTGCTAACACAGGAGAGCACAAAGTCCTCCTACACAGCAGATCCATTCACCACAGGGAGATAGGGCGTGGCAAACAGAATCACCACCTTCTTTGTTTCTTAGCAGAGATGAAGTTTCTGACAATCTGCCCCTGCATGTTCATGATGACCACTGTATTTGATCTTCCACATACCACAAAGTGCTCTGGGTTTTTAGGAAGCAGGATAACACTGTTGATAGTGATATCTGTCCCTGCAATGCTGCCCAGGGATTTAAACGGATTTGAACGTTTTGTGGTCTTCATATTCCAGATATTTACAGTCCCATCAGAGGATGCACTAATAATACAATGTCCATCTTGTGTAAAAGTTAATCTATTTAACAAAAGAGGAATGGCCACAAAATTCCTTCAGGGTTTTCCCAGATTTTAAACCATGAATTCTAATTGTCTGGTCAAAAGAGGCATTAAGGATATCACTGCTATCCTTAGAAAAGATTTTCTGTGACACCTTTACTGTGTGCCCTTTCAAATCTCCTAAACACTGTCCACTTTGAATCTTCCCCATACCTTGATTTTTTCCATTGTGGACCCCAGTTGCTAACATTTCTTTATCTCTGCTGAAACACATGCAGAGGACAGCATTATCCATCATCCTAAAGTCATCCTGGGCCTGGAAATAAAGATCCTTTCTGATTTTTCCAGTTGTAAAGTTCTAGACTTCAGTGAATCCAACAACAGGCCCAGTGACCAAATACTGACCATCTGGAGAAAATTGAGCACACTCCATATGTGATTTCTGACTAAACTTAATATGACGGTTCAGTTGTGTAGGAAACTTTTCTTCTTCTACATCTTTGACAGTTGTTTTGCCTCAGAACAAATCTATGTAGTCATTCCAGGAGGAAGCAATCCCTGATGTTGCTGCCACTTCAGTACCTGTCCCAGTAATGCCATGAGGTGAGATGGAGACACCACTGACTTCTCAGGTAAGGACTGGGAAATTGCTGCTCTTCTCTTTGCTACTTCTATTTGGGTAGACCTCACGAGGATCGAAATAAGACCTGGCCAAGAGGTTCTTCAAATGAACACACTGCTCTGGCTGTGTTTGTTTTAACATGATCATGGGAGCAGTCTGTCTCAGGAGTGACCTGGAAGCCCCCAATTCACGCAGCTCTATCAATTCCAGAACAACCCATTCATAGAGGTGAATGAGGGTTTTGTTTGGCAATTTCAGAGACTATAAAACAGTATCCCAGTATTAATGTCAGCTACAAAACTTTCAGTGCTGTCCATGATATTCAGAGACACAGTAGTCTCTTCCTGTACATTAGCTAATGCCTGATATACGCTGTTTTCCTTCAGGTATTGTATGATAAGATGGGTCACATCCAAGCACTTGATTTTGATCAACATAGCATTATCCTCACAGGCAAAGAACTCACTCCACTATTCAGAATCAGAATTTTTGGAAACTCTTCTGGTTATTCTAATGTGCAGTCCAGTGTGAAAACTGCTGGACTAGAGTGGTGTTGCTTACAATTTTATGTACATAAGGATCTCCTCGAATCTCATCAGGTCTGGGATGGGGCCTCACATGCCCCATTTCTGACAAGTTTCCAGGATTTTCAGTTGCTACTGGCCCAAGGGCCACACTTGGAAAAACAAGGTCTACTAGGCAACCATGCAATGCCCTCTACCTTATGTATCCTCAGGGTACTTGCCCCAGTAGGGATCTGTGATTGGTCATCAGGCCCTACCTTCTCCCAATGTAGTCCTCAAGCTAAAGTCCTATCTCACATATCTTGTCCTCATTTGGTCTCTAGCACAGGCATCAGGCCTCTGTAGCACTCAGAAACACTGCCCAGGGAGGTGAGTTTATCCTTGATAAACCAACAAGAGCACAAGAGCTGGAATGTCCTGTTACTGTTGCTGCCTAAAATCAGTTAATTTTTCTCTCAGATGCTATAGCCATCTTGGTTGTCCTAGAGTTTTCTTGTGCAGGTAAAGGGACTTTACTCTTTTTTCTGGTTCTAGACACTGACACAAAGTGAACTTTTTCTGCCTTGAACAAAGGGCAGAGTTGAGCTCTGGTGTTCAGGGAATGTAATTGGAGCCCAGTTTTCTCACACTCCGCTGTCCCCACCTCTGTCTATGGACTTATCTTTTAAAAAATCCTTTAAATGTAGTTGCTCATGGCTGAAGTCAGGGCACAGGCCCACGGCAGCCAGGGCCTGCCTTGAGTGGGCTGAGAGCAGCAATTCCTTTGCACTGTCCCCATCACTGGAGGGCATCTACTCCAAACTTGTAAGTGTGTTACACCTAGGACAGGGGAAGCTGCTCTCAAGGTCTCAGTCAGGTGGGCTCTCATCCACCTGTGCTTCTATATTCTATGGGCAAAGTCTCTGGAAGCACACAGTTTTAATCCTGCCTTGTTCCTCCCCAGAAAAGATGTAAATTCAGTGCCATTGGCACCCTGAATCTGCATCAGCAGAGGCTGCTTTGTGACTCCGGGTGGGAGGTGAAAATCAATTGTAATCTGCCTCGTTTACTCCCAGGGTTCCAGTTTGTGCTATCAAGTGTTAATGGAGAGTAAGGGAGAGAAATTATATTCCCATTGATTACCTGTGTACTAGTTGAGATAGATTTTAGCCACACTGAAATTTATTAAGGTAGGGAGGTTTAGACTTATACAAGAAT
The DNA here is from genome assembly GCF_046562875.1 of Panthera onca. Taxonomy (NCBI): domain Eukaryota; kingdom Metazoa; phylum Chordata; class Mammalia; order Carnivora; family Felidae; genus Panthera; species Panthera onca. The sequence continues at coordinate 87,484,736 of NC_138341.1, read as the reverse complement.
TTCTGTAGGCAGTGCTTATCTGTTGGTGCTAATAAGGAAGTGACTAGGCACCTAAAATTATGGAGAGGACTCTAAGCAATGCATCCAGGAACTTAGCAACCTGGCTATTGTTGTCCTTGAAGTCAAAGTGATAGGTAGGAGTAGACTGAGGCAGTCAAGTTATGCATACCAAAGAGAAAAAGAGACCAAATGTCTAAGATTTGGTTAAATGCAGCTCTAACAGTAGCTGTCAAATATCAAGCATGACGTCTAAGGGAGCCTATCCAGGGCAAGTGAGGCGGAACATAATCCTACAGTGGCACCTGGTGGTGCGGGGGGATTCCTTGGGGGTCAGGAAGAGGTGTAAGGATGCCCCTCCTCATGAGAGTGCAGGAGGCTGGTAAGGTCATTGGTTTAAAATCTGATGAGAACAGTGTAAGCATACACCCTCTTCTCATCTTTTAGCAAACTTTGTGGTGCATTCAGTGACTACTCCCAAGGCTAATTCTGGTTCCCTCACTTCTTACCTGTGCAGTCATGGGACATTTCTTTAACCTCTCTGACCTTCAGATTCTCATCTGAATGAGGGGAGGTTAAGGGAGTATTTAATAAGTTCAAAATATGTAAAGGGTGTAACATAGGGTCTGACATTGCTTAATAAATCACTTAATAAATACTAGTTGTTATTTTGATTGTTTTTTGTTTTGTTTTGTTTACAAGGGATAAATACTATTCTATTAGTTGTTATGGTCAATGGATTATGATCTTGCTTCATAAAAAAAAAAAAATTCCCTAGACTTCCAAGCTTACTGGTGGAAGGAGGCTCCCCCATTAGAAAAGAATAGCTGAACAGGTATAACACTGCCCCCAACATTTCTTGCACCTGTGCTCACCTCCATAATCACTTTGGCTCCTGGTAGGGAGGAGGGAAACAAAGGCAAAAGAATTGTAGCTTAAATTAAATCCTACAGTTTGGAGCCCACTAATAGACACCTGAAACATGCACCTTCCTCCGAGGACTTATGGCTGCATTAGTGCCTTAATGTTTAAGTTTTATTAAAGACTACAAGTAACCTTATCTTAACAGCAGCTAGCCCTTCAAGGTTCTGAAAGCCTTCCATCAAAGTTCCTTAGAAACTTACTTATCTCTATCTTTCCTCCCTCCACAAACTTAAAAGCATATAATCAGTCACTCCTCACAACCCCAGTGCTACTCTTTCTGCCCATGGATCCTGTTCCCATGCTTTAATAAAATCACCTTTTTGCACCCAAAATGGCTCAGGAATTCTTTCTTAGCCATTTTCTCTGAACCCCAAAATTTCATAATTTCATCAGTAAGAGTAGATAGGGATACTGCTGTACCTTTAACACCTGAGTCAAGAAGAAATCCAAAAGTTCCCTGATTCCTCTTAGCAGAGGCAGTAACAACCTATGAAAGCTGCACAAAATACAATCTTTTAAAAGTATAATTTTCTTTCTGGAACTCCTAAGTCCCACCATTCTGAGTGAGCTATCAGGAGCTGAGAGAAGTCCTCCTTCTGAGGTTCCTCATTTCCAGCCTGCCTCCCCTCTCTAACACATGTCTTTCCAAAGTTCCTTCCCAGATGCCTAAATCAGTCTTTCCCGACCACTGAGGGCTTTTCCCCAGATTCCCCTTTTTTTTCCTGAGCCATTTCTCTATGTAAATCACCTGCATTGCAGTGTAGCAAAAAATTCCACTGCAAGCCACATAAACTGTATTGTATCATAGCACAACACTAAAGCCACAGTGGTTACATGCTCAGGATGGCACATACACAATAACCCACTTGTTTTCTCTCGGAAGCCCGTTGTCTTTCTTTAGATAATTTGCTATTCTCCCAGAGAATAGAGGTTATAATGTACATTCTTCATCAACATTTGCAAGTTTAGACTCTACTGATGAGAAATAAAATTTATTCTTACAAAAATATGTTCCCATTTCCATCTGCTTTTAGGAAATGGTCCAGATCCACTTTTGCCCTGGTCACCTCTGGCTGTGATGCACACAGCTGTGTGGGTGACAGCTCGGGGTTCCTGGGTGATAGAGTTTTCCACCAGGTGAACCTCTCGTTGAAATGTTGTTTCATTCCTAGTTGTTTATGCTGTGCTCATTAATATTCAGTTCAGTAGTTGTAGGGCATCTACTTGTGTCAGGTGTTGTGCAAGGACATGAGTAACAAGGATCTAGTGTACATGGGTCATCTATGGGTGCTCCATGTCTTTTGCATATTGCCTGTACATTTAATAATCTCCACCTCACCTATCCAGATCCTTCTGTAATAACATGAAATCCAAAATATGTTTTCCAGACTTCCTGTGAGCATACACCTTCTTTCTGACTTTCCTGGGAAGAGTTGAAGGCTTTACCCACAAACAGGGAATTTCTCCCATTTCTCTTCTAGTGTGCTCAAATGAAGCCTCACAGATGGTGACCCTCAAGCTCTTCAGGCTTTTGACACCTGAAATCCCATTTCCCTGAGGCTTTGTGATTCCTCCACCAAGATCCTATTTCTGCTGCTTCTATGTCTGTTAAAGTTATCTTATCTTCCATTATTCTGATAAATCCTTTACATTTTCAGAATACACTTCTTCTAACTTTAAAAAATACTTATTTATTTTGAGAGAGACAGAGACAGCAGGAGAAGCAGAAGCCAAAGCAGGCTCTGTGCTGTTGGTGCAGAGCCTGACGTGGGACTCGAGCTCATGAACTGTGAGATCATGACCTGAGCTGAAATCAAGTCATATGCTTAACTGACTGAGCCACCCAGGTGCCCCATCCAATGCTACTTTGAAACATTGTTCCTTCAACCCATGGGGGAGGGGAAGGAAAGAAAAAGAGAGGTTAGAGTGGGAGAGAACCAAAGCATAAGAGACTCTTAAAAACTGAGAACAAACTGAAGGCTGATGGGGGGTGGGAGGGAGGGGAGGGTGGGTGATGGGTATTGAAGAGGGCATCTTTTGGGATGAGCACTGGGTGTTGTATGGAAACCAATTTGACAATAAATTTCATATATTTAAAAAAATAAAAATAAAAAAATAAAAAGCAAAAAAAAAAAAAAAAAAGAAACATTGTTCCTTCTCTTGGAAACTTTCTCTTTATTTAAAAGTCAAAACCTTCTTCTTAATATCATCCCCCTCTTCTTGTTTAAGTAATTGACACAACTTTCTGGAACTCCTCTTTCATTGAGAACTTATGCAGGGGACTCTCAACCCATCTTTAATGCTGCAGATTAAGTCTTCATTTTAACTTTCATGGTATTCAGTTTTCATCCTCCCACTTGCACAGCTACATTCTGGATTTGTCATGCCCCAGATCTTGGTACAATTCTTAGGCCTTTACACTGAAATAGTGCACGGCCAATTGTTTTCCCAAAGGCCACCCTTTCCTGCCATCTGTCTGGGAACAATCATTCTGCTTCGAGATTGCAAACATTGAACGAAAGTAACATCTCCACAATAATTAACTTCCACATTATCTTTGAAGATGTAAATAATATTTTTCTTTCAGAAACAAGACAGACTTATTTTTAAGCCCCAGAGAAGCTCATTCCTTAAGGCCTACTGTCAACATTTATGTATCATAATTTTGCTTCCTATGTACTAGTTTTATAGTCTGTAGAGTACAAATAACAACAGCAGAACCAAATATGTTTTTTCTCATTCTGCTTTTTTCAACTGGGATGAACAAATATCAAAGATAATTAATGTATGTTGAAAGGTGATACTCTGAACCTGCAAATTTTGAAAGCAACTTGAAGTATGTTTCCATAGCATAGATATCCATACCCAGTAAAAGATTTCCTCTGGGGTGTGTGTGCGTGTGGGCATCTGTGTGTGTGTGTGTGTGTGTGTGTGTGTGTGTGTATGATATCCTCCAGAAGAGAATCATTCTTTTTGCTGCCCTGGAAGAACAGAGTTCAAATCTGAGTAAAGAATCCTAATAAATAAGGCTGGCTTCCTGAGAAATTTGCATTCTCTATTGTTAGCTCTTCTAATAGAAGATGTTGCTTTGGGCTAAGGAAGCCTCAGTTTCACTCAGTCCTGCTCTGCCACCTGCCTCTTATGGGCAGCACTGGTAGAAGGATATTGGCTTCAGTCCTGAGAAGTTCCACAGGAAGAGAAATGGGTTCATGTGACAGCTTTGCCATTTATTTTTCCTTTTCCAAGGCAGGTGTTCAGCCTCTGTAAGTGATGAGCTTATTAAGTCTCTGCTCTTTTAAAGTCCCCCCAAAAGGACAGTTTTCTGTCTGTTTGGCATTCTGCACTCACTATGTAGTCAGGTAGTCCTTATTTAGTCAAGCTTCTGCTTGTGTTCATTTGTGGACTCTGTTTTAGCCTGCACAGCAGGTGGTCTGTTTGGTGAAGGTGCCCTTAAGTAAGTAAAGTCCTAGAAATGGAGGCTGTTGGGCCAGTGTGTAATTCATGTGTGTCCTTCTTCCTTGGGCTGGCTGACTTCATGATGGGCAGAAAAAAATCAAATGGAAGAAATTGCAAAGTAATGCAGTTCAATAAATACTTGGAAGTAGAAGACTATGACCCTACCAACCCGAGTTAGAATTTGGGGCTGTCTGTGGGGTTCAACTTGGTGTCAATATCCCCTGCCTCTTCAAAGTGTCACTGCTTAATGCTGTGGTAGATATCTAGGAGTTACAGTAGGTACATTGTTAGCAGAACCTCAGAAAGTCATACTATATGACTTTTACAGAAGTATTATTTCAATTTTTTTGAAATGTGTCAAGTGTCAAAAAATACATCCAGTATTAACATATGGCAAAATTGGCTGCAGAAGCAGCTAGATCCTTAATATTTTTTCCTTTAGACTGTTTCATTTTTTCAGTAAATTACTCCTGTGGAAGAAAATATATTATCACCATCCACATTTTGATTTACTGTCAATAAGATGACAGCCTAAGACTTATAAATAATTATGGTCATATCTCTATCACTTAATCTTTTTTCATTACTGAAAAAAAATAAGGAAATGTAAGTTCATATACATATATATTGAAATATTTATATATTTGTAGTTATACATTATATATTTCTTTGGTTTCTGGCTGACATTATGTGTGCAATTCTGATAGCAAATTATATGCAACAAAAGACTGAGCTCTTAATATAGTAGAAAATTAGTAAAGTACTGAAAATTAAGATTAGTCACAACCAAAGTAGCCTGTAGAATTAAAAAGAAACTTGCAAATTCTATTTGCCAAATGGTAATTGACCATGCAATCTTAACCTCTCTGTAAATGAAACAAAAATGTTCTAAGAAGAAATAACATCTGAACAAAGGGCATTTGTGAGCCCAAAGTAGTGAGATCTGTTTCAGGGTTCTATTTTGATAGAGCAGATTTTAAAATGTGAGGCTCTGGCCTATAGGGAGCTATAGTATTTTCTTTTTTATTTTTATTTTTATTTTTTTAACTTTATTTTTTATTTTTCAATTTAATCCAAATTAGTTACCATATAGTGAAGCAATGATTTCAGTAGATTCTTTAATGCCCCTTACCCATTTAGTCCATCCCCCCTCCCACAACCCCTCCAGCAACCCTCAGTTTGTTCTCCATATTTATGAGTCTCTTCTGTTTTGTCCCCCTCCCTGTTTTTATATTATTTTTGTTTCCCTTCCCTTATGTTCATCTGTTTTGTCTCTTAAAGTCCTCATATGAGTGAAGTCATATGATTTTTCTTTTTCTCTGACTGACTAATTTCATGTAACATAATACCCTCCAATTCCATCCATGTAGTTGCAAATGGCAAGATTTCGTTCTTTTTGATTGCTGAGTGATATATATCACATCTTTATATATATATATATATATATATATATATATATATATATATATATATATATATATACCACATCTTCTTTATCCATTCATCCATCAATGGACATTTGGGCTCTTTCCATACTTTGGCTATTGTTCCTGGGGGTGCATGTGTCCCTTTGAAACAGCACACCTGTATCCCATGGATAAATGCCTAGTAGTGCAATTGCTGGGTCATGGGGTAGTTCTATTTTTAGTTTTTTTAGGAACCTCCATATTGTTTTCCAGAGTGGCTGCACCAGCTTTCATTCCCACCAACAATGCAAAAGAGATCCTCTTTCACTCATCCTCTTCAACATCTGTTGTTGCCTGTAGTATTTTCTAAAGAATTCACTGAACGGTCAAGCTGAATTTTTTCTTCTTTTCAACCAAATTATGAGTTGCCAATCTTTCTTGCATTAACTGGAGGTTGACAAGACCTGATAGTTTTGTTGGGGGAGTTTACAAACTCTTGCCAGGCAATGGAACCAGAAGCATGAGGCTAGGGGAGGCTGAGGGGACAGGCTTGTACTCTAAAACTCAAATAATTTCTTTCTTGAATCATATATATATATATATATATATATATATATACACATATATATTCATCATTAGGATTAAGTAATCATTTATATATATAAATATACATATTAACTAATTTTAACCATGCATATCTGTCTATAATTATACATATTTTATTTTATATAATATATATATTTATTTAAATCTTTAATCTTAAGGCTATTTCTCCAATGGTTTCAATCAAGTCTATTTACTTTCAGTAGTAGTGAATTTAGGGTTTTATACTAAAAAGGGCTGACCACTTGGGAGGTGCTTTCAAAGCACTTCTACTGGAGGACAATTGGGAAGGACTGTGACACTATGAGCAATTCTGCAAACCACAGCCTGTACTCTGCAAGAGTCCTTCCTGGTCCCTGCAATGCAGTGACTAGTTAGTAGAGTTCCACACTTACCTGAGAGGCAGCCTCATGTCCCAACAATGACAGGATTGGAGATGCCTCAGAAACAGTGCAGTTGTAATTTAGTAATGCAGAAGCAACAAGCTTTAGATGTCTGTTCTTCTGACAAGGAAAATTCTCAGCTCAAGAGGAGCCACCAAAGTCTGGTTATCTTCTCTGAACTAAAGATAACTAAATAGTTATCTTCTCTGAACTTTGAGCTTTCTGTTGTGCATATAGCCCAATCATAGATATACCACAAACAGTGCCACTTCAATAATCAAATTCACTGTGTCATGCCAGCTACCTGTCCTTGTAACTTTGGATTAGGCTAACGGTGGGAGTTAATAGGACTCACCTTCATCAAAGAGCTAATGAAGCCAAGACACCAGCCTGAGACCACACACTGTGTCTAAGCAGCAGACTCCGGATTCTCTTTGAAATACTTTACAAAACTGGTGCTTGGTTTTGTTTTCTTATTGTAGGGATACCTCCTCACTTGTAAATAAAAGTATGATGAAAATTACAGAACACATACTTCGGTGGAGCTTTCAGGTGTGCCGGGTAGTATTCCAAGTGTTTCACAGACACTCACTTGACCGGTGCAGAAAGTGGGGCTGAGAATGGTGATGAAACTTGCCACAGTTAGCAAGTGTTGGAATCATGATTTGAACGGCAGCCTTGTGCCAGCGTCCTTGATCTTAACCACCACACTGTATAGAAAATTTAAAAAAAAAACTTGATTTTTTTTATTTAAAAAATATAAACTGAGCCTTAATATGTATGTATAAGACTTAATTATAGCAAATTTTTGAAGCTGGCCATTTTATAAAGTTTGGCATTGAAAGTTTCTATAAGTTATCTTCATTTTGTGCTCCTTAAAAAAATTACAGTCAGACGTAGAAAAGAACAATTGAAAAAGGAAGGATAAAACACAAAGTATCCATGATATGCATTAATAAGTGCATCCTTCCTGCTGATCTATCTGTGCGCGATACTCATGTGATAACAAGAACGTATTTTATTTGAAAGGAAGTGCTCTGTGCATGATGGATCAGCTCCCTTTTGTCAATAACCTTGCCTTCAATGTCAAGACTGATGGATATGCCCTGACCTTCTTTTCACTCCACCTCTACCCAAAATGAGTGAGTGACCTAGAGCATAGTTCATATAAGGTTGTACATTAAAAAAGTAAACACTTTCACTCAAGATTCAACCAGAGTCACTCTCTATCACTCATTCTGCTTCAGATAAAGAAATATATACTAAGAATGCTTCATTGACAATGTCTTTTCTCTAAAGAATTTCCTCTTCAGAAGACAGTCTTTTGGAATCCTTAAAGATAAAATGAGCCTGTTGATATGTAAGTCATAATTTATTCTACATGTTTTATGAAAGTAACAATGCTAATGAAAATATTTGAGACCAATGAATCCTAATGCCTGGGCCCCAGGTAGGAGACTCTGATTTAATGTTGTCTGGAAAGATGACTGAGCCTCTGGGTTTTTAAAAGTATTCCTAGAAAATTTTAATGTGCAGTCAAGATAAGAACCATGGTATGAAACTTCAGATTAAATAAGAAGAATATTCCTTTATGAATCTAGAATTCTAGACCAAAGAAAGGAAAACACACACACACACACACACACACAGTTCCTGATTTCCAATTTGCTCTTAAGCATATTATTACAATCTTCAATTTTGAGAACATTTTTCTTGAAAAAGAAATAGAGAACCAATAAAAGAGCCTTGTCGTATGTGATTCTTTATAGTTTACAGATGTCCTCTATATAATACCATCTTAATTGATCTTCATGCATCCCATTTTACAGGCAATAAAACTAAGAAGCTATGAGCTACTTTGTACATTGTGCATCCATTACCAATAGGTATTAGTGAGCAGAATTGAGAAAATAAAACTTTAAAAATCTTATTAAAATTTAAAAATTTCAGTTCACAAGAGAGCTTATGAATATTTTTTATTTCCATTTATTTAGTATGAACTATTTCATGTATATAATGTATATACATTATATACATGTATATAATACATATAACACATAATCTATATCAATATCAATATCTATATCAATAATGGTAATAATCCATCAACCATGAGAACAGAATAAGATCCCATTTCTATGAAATATGCAGGAAGGCAAATGCACTTCAGAAAGTATGTTGGTGTTTGTTTGGATCTGGGGATGGCAATGAGAGAAACTGCAAGATGGGCCCAGGTGTCTTTTTGGGGTGATAGAAATGTTCTAAAATTAGGTTATGACGATGGTTGGACAATTCAGTATATGTATCAGAACTGTACCAAAAGTCCTTCAGTATATGTATCAGAACTGTAAATTTTTTAAAAAGAATGAATTTTACATCATGTAAATTACACGACAGGAGGGCTGTTAAAAAAATAGGAAATATAGCTGATCAATATCTTTGAAGCCCTTTGTGTATCTCTCTTTGATGGCATTGTGTTTTCCCCACCAGATTTAAAAATTATCTTGAAATTTGTGTTTAAAATTCTCTGAATTTTCTTTGTGTATACATATGTATGTGTATATACACACACGCACATACACTTACACATAGGTTCCTTTACATATTATATTTAAATCAAGATATGCTTATTAATATTCATTTTATATCTATATCCATATCTGTAGCTCTATCTATCTACCATCTAATCGTCTATCATTTGCCTAAGTAACCCATTGTTTAGTTTGGTTTTTATATTTTGGATAAATTATGTAATTCTGAATAAATTCTTCTGCAACATGATATTTGCATGCAATATTATATTTTCCACCTATATCATAATGTAGGAAGCTTGGGTTTTTCTGTTTTTGTTGCTAGGTGTTATTCTATTATTTTAAATATCACAGTATGTGTATCTTTTCCTTTCTTGGAGTATATTTGGGTTATTTTGTGTGTAATTGTGCACAATGTTTCTATGATCATTCTTGTGCCATTGACATCTCCAGATAGCTCTATTATTATTATTATTATTATTTATGCAACTAAGGGATATTTTCTAAGGAAAAGTTTCCTGAACACTTAGTATGTGCCTTACACTATACTGTATTTTTTTAAAATGTTTATTTTTGAGAGAGAGACAGACAGAGTGTGAGCTGGGGAGGGGCAGAGAAAGAGGGAGACACAGAATTTGAAGCAGTCTCCAGGCTCTGTGCTGACAGCTCAGTGGAGCTCAAACTCATGAATGGCGAGATCATGACCTGAGCTGAAGTCGGATGCTTAACTCACTGAGCCACCCAGGTGCCCCCCCCCCCCTTGCACTATACTGTAAACCCCAGTTTAAAGTGAGTTTTCACATACAGATTTCCAAGACAAAAACATTTGTTTTTGCTTAAACATCATTCATTTAGAAACAATGATAGGTACCATTTCACCAACAATTTGTATTATTTAAAGAAAGAAAAGATCCTTAACTGAGAAAAACTTTGGTTTTATGAAAATAGCGTTTTAAAATAAGACTTTGAAGAACTTAGCTTATTTCCTTTGAATACTTTTGGGGTGATAGAAGGGCATGAAATTGTTGACAAAATATTATGACTTGGATATTTATTACAACAACTTATACTTCCCAACTGATTAATAAATATGCAGATTATAAACAATTATTGTATGTATAACTTTACTATATAATGCCATTTGAGGAGATAAGAGTTGGAAGTTTTATAAGTATCCATTCTTGAAAACCTTATGTTCTTTAAACTGTCACTTACTCAAAGAACTTACAATTATATTTTACAATTATTTGTCTTGCTGTAATAATCACGATGGTTTTGAACTTGTGTGGGTAATTTTAACAGATGTTTGGTTTGTTTGCTAACATTTTTGAAATAAATATTTATTTGGGGTCATATATGTGAAATGTGGTGCCATTTATGTTTGAATTGTTTTAAGTGAGATGCCAGGTCTTTATTTATTTATTTATCTATCTATTTATTTATTTGTTATTTATTTATAGATGTTTGTTTATTTTGAGAGAGCATGCGTGCAAGTGGGGGAGGGGCAGAGGGAAGGGGAGAATCTTAAGCAGGCTCTATGTCCAGCTCAGAGCCCAATGAGGGGCTTGAAGTGGGGCTCAATCTCACAACTGTGAGGTCATGACCTGAGCCGAAATCAAGAGTCAGCAGCTTAATCGACTGAACCACCCAGGCATCCTGAGAAGCCAGTTTTAAATAAGATTATAGGAGCATTTGACTTGTATGTGGGATCAAGAAAGTAACACAGTCACAATTCATGTTTTGTAGCCTGTGCGCACATACATTAACTGTGTTCTTACCAGAATGGTGGAAATTCTGCACAAAAAACCTGCAAATGTTTTCATTTCATTTCTTGATATGTGCACATTCTACCAATTCACTACTTTTGTCTTACTACTGAGGAAGGAAGGACCTTCCTTCCTTACTACTTCCTTCCTTACTACTGAGGAAGGAAGAGGCAAGGAATCATGGGTCACCCTGTCTTCCCATTCCTTCCTTGTCATCATTTTCAGTCTCAGTGATTGGCTAACACAGGGAAGTAACATGAGAAGAAGGGATGTGATAGGGTTCCTCAGGCATCTGTGTTTCTTAGAACAATGTTGCCTTCTCCCATGTCTGAAACAAATCTTGGTTTAAAGGAAAGCATGATCTCTCAGGGCTGTCAGCTCCCCCACTCATCATGATGGTAACATGCTTACCTTGTACTCAGAGTCTCTCCTGGGGCATTGCTATGTCACATACACTGTATATGAACTCTCAGACATCAACTCTTCCCCCTTGTATCAGAATTGAGGTTGAAGGTAGGACAAAAGGCGTCTCATTGTTAAATTTTGTTTAAATTTTGTCTATTGTCTGTCTCATTGTTAAATAAATGTCTATTTATTAAGACATTTTTAATTCTGTTGAGAAATTGACTACCTTGATTATAAAACTGCCAAGGGCTAAAATCTCAAAGTGTTTTAAGATGGAAATATAATATATCCTCATAGCCATTGACTATGTAAAAGTAAGGAGGTGGGGAGGTTGGGAGACATGTAGAAAGATGATGATTAAGAAATGTATAGATAGCTCAAAGAAACATAGTCTGTGAGCATAACGATAAAGAGCGCACACTTTGAAATCAGACACTATGTGAATCAGACAGTATGTGAAATGTAATTTATTAGTGAGGAGAAGATACTTACAATATCCAAATATCACCAGTTAATTGGGGAACATGGGAGTGCATATATGACCCCGGGATAATGATTTCATTCCTTTGGATACATACCTAGAAGTGGGAACTATGTGGTAGTTCCATTTTAAATTTTGAGAAACCTCCATATTGTTTTCCATAATACTGTACTAATATACATTCCAATCAACAATGTACAAAGGTTCCCCCTTCTCCACATCTTCACCAGCATTTGTTATTTCTTGTCATTTTGTTAATAGCCATTCCAGCAGGTGTGAGGTAATATCTCATGTGGTTTTGATTTGCCTTTCACAGATGATTAGTGATATTGAATGACTTTTTATGTACTTTTTAGCCATTTATGTGTCTTCTTTGGAGGCATAAATATTCAATCCTCCTATTCATTTTGAAAATCAGATTTTGTTTCTTTTTGCTATTGAGTGGTATGAGTTACTTACCATATTTTAGATATTAACCTCTTAGTAGATACATGCTATGCAAATATTTTTTTCTATTTTATAGGATGCATTTTCATTTCATTGATCATTTCTTTTGCTGTGAAGAAGATTTTTGTTTGAAGTAGTCCCACTTGTTTATTCATGCTTTTATTACTTGTACTTTTGGTGTCACATCCAAAAAATCATTGCCAAGACTGAGGTCAAGATGCTCTTACCCAGTTTTCTTCTAGGATCTTGTAATTTTAAGTTTTATGTTTAAGTCCTTAATATATTTTGAGTTAATTTTTGTGAGTGGCATAAGATAGGGATCCATTTTCATTCTTTTGCATGTGAATATCCAGTTTTCCCAACACTGTTTGTCAGACACTATCCTTTTCCTGTTGATTTTCTTGGGTCTTTTGTTAAATATTAGTTGACTGTACATGTGTGCATTCATTTCTGGGCTCTTCATCCTGTTAAATTGGTTAATATGTATATTTTTATGCCAGTGTTATACTGATTTTACTACCATAGCTATGTGATAGAGTTTGAACCATGAAGCATGATGCCCCCAGCTTTGTTCTTTCTCAAGATTGCTTTAGCTATTTGGGTCTGTTTTTATTCTATATGAAATTTAAGATTGTTTTTTTTTAATTTTTCTGTTGTTGAGATATAATTGACAGATAACATTATATTAATTTCAGATGCACAGAATAATGACTTTATTTTGTATATATTGCAAAATATTCACCAGAAGTCTAGTTAGTATCTGTCACCATAGTTATACTTTTTTTCTTATGAAGACAACTTTAAAGATCTCTTCACTTACTTCAAATAGACAATACAGAATTATTATTTTTTAATATAAAATATTGTCAAATTGGCTAACATACAGCATTTACAGTGTGTTCTTGATTTTTGACGTAGATTACTATGGTTCATTGCTTACATACAACACCCAGTGCTCATCTCAACAAATGCCCTCCTCAATATTCATCACCAATTTTCCCCTCTCCCCCACCTCCCCATCCACCTCAGTTTGTTCTCTGTATTTAAGAATCTCTTATGGTTTGCTTCCTCCCTCTCTGTTTGTAACTATTTTTTCCCCTTCCCTTCCCCTATGATCTTCTAAGTTTCTCAAGATGCACATGAGTGAAAACATATGATACCTGTCCTTCTCTGACTGACTTAATTCACTCATTAAGTGAATGTGTGTGTGTGTACACATTCATCAGTTGATGGACATTTAGGCTCTTTCCATAATTTGGCTATTGTTGAAAGTGCTGCTAGAAATATTGGGGTACATGTGCCTCTATGCATCAGCACTCTTGTATCCCTTGGATAATCTCCTGTAGTGCTATTGCTAGGTGGTAGGGTAGTTCTATTTTTAATTTTTTGAGGAACCTCCAAACTGTTTTCCAGAGTGGCTGCACCAGTTTGCATTCCCACCAACTGTGCAAGAGGGTTCCCATTTCTCCACATTCTCACCACCATCTGTAGTTTCCTGAGTTGTTCATTTAAGCCACTTTGACAGGTGTGAGGTGGTATCTCAGTGTGGTTTTGATGTGTATTTCCCTGATGATGAGTGACGTTGAACATCTTTTTATGTGTCTTTTTATGTTTGCCATCTGAATGTCTTCTTTGGAAAAGTGTCTATTCATGTCTTCTGCCATTTCTTCACTGGGTTATTTGTTTTTTGGGTGTTGAGCTTGGTAAATTCTTTATAGATTTTGGATACTAACTATTTATCCTATATGTCATTTGCAAATATCTTTTCCTATTCTATCGGTTGCCTTTTACTTTTGTTGATACTTCCTTTGCAGTACAGAAACTTTTTACCTTTAATCTATTTTGAGTTTATTTTTGTGTATGGTGTAAGAAAGTGGTCTAGTTTCATTCTTCTGCATGTTGCTGTCCAGTTCTTCCAGCACCATTTGCTAAAGATACTGTCTTTTTTCCATTGGATATTCTTTCTTGCTTTGTCAAAGATTAGTTAGCCATATATTTATGGGTCCAATTCTTGGTTCTCTATTCTATCCAGTTGGTCTATGTGTCTGTTTTTGTGCCAATACCATACTGTATTGATGATTACAGCTTTGTAGTATGGGCTAACATCTGTGATTGTGATGCCTTCTCTTTGGTTTTCTTCTTCAATATTACTTTGGCTATTCAGGGTCTTTTGTGGTTCCATACACATTTTAGGATTGTTTGTTCTAACTTTGAGAAGAATGCTGATGCAATTTTGAATGGGATTGCATTCAATGTGTAGATTGCTTTGGGAAGTGTTGACATTTTAACAAAAATTATTCTCCCAATCTATGAGCATGGAATGTTTTTCCATTTCTTTATGTCTTATTCAATTTCCTTCATAATTATCTATTGTTTCAGCATACAGATTTTTACGCCTTTGATTAGGTTTATTCCTAGGTATTTTATGGTTCTTGGTGCAATTGTAAATGGATCAATTTCTTGATTTCTTTTTTCTGTTGCTTCATTTTTTGTGTATAAAAATGCAACCGATTTCTGTACATTGATTTTGTACCCTGTGACTGCTGAAATCATACATCAGTTCTAGCAATCTTTTAGTGGAGTATTTCGGGTTTTCCGTGTAGAGTATCATGTTGTCTGTGAAAAGTGAAAGTTTGACTTCTTCTTTGCCAATTTTGATGCATTTTATTTCATTTGGTTGTCTGACTACTGATACTGGGACTTCCAACAGTATGTTAAACAACAGTGGTGAGAGTGGAGATCCTGATGTGTTCCTGATCTCAGGGGGAAATCTTTCAGGTTTCCTCCACTGAGGATGATATTAGCTGTGGGCTTTTCATATATGGCTTTTCACTGTTTAATATGTTTCTTCTATCCTGACTTTCTTGAGGGTTTTTATTAAGAAAGGATGCTGTAGTCTGTCAAATACTTTTTCTGCATCTATTGACAGGATCATATGGTTCTTATCCTTTCTTTTATTAATTTGATGTGTCACACTGATTGATTTGTGAATATTGAACCAGCCCTGCAGCCCAGGAATGAATCCCACTTGATCACGGTGAATAATTCTTTTGATATGATGTTTAATTCAATTTGCTGGTATCCGGTTGAGAATTTTTGCATCCATATTCATCAGGGATATTGACCTGTAGTTCTCCTTTTGTGTGGGGTTTCTGTGTGGTTTGGGAATCAAGGTAATGTTGGTTTCATAGAATGAGTCCAAATTTTTTTCCTTCCGTTTCTATTTTTTGGAACAGCTTGAGAAGGATGGCTCTGAACTCTGCTTTACATGTTGGTAGGATTCCCCTGGGAAGCCATCTGGCCCAGGACTCTTATTTGTTGGGAGATTTTTGATAACTAATTAAATTTCTTCACTAGTTATGTGTCTGTTCAAATTTTCATTTCTTCTTGTTTGAGTTTGGTAGTGTGCGGGTGTCTAGGAATTTGTCTACTTATTCCAGGTTGTCCAGTTTGTTGGCATATAATTTTTCATAGTATTCTCTGATAATTGCTTCTGAAGCATTGGTTGTGATAAATCCATTTTCATTTGTGACTTTATGCATTTGGGTCCTCTCTCTTTTCTTTTTGAATTCTGGCTAGGGGTTTATCAATTTTGTTTATTTTTTCAAAAAAACAACTCTAAGTTTCATTGATCTGTTCTATTATTTTTTTTTTAGATTCTGTATTGTTTATTTCTGCTCTGATCTTTATTATTTCTCTTCTCCTGATGGATTTGGGATTTATTTGTACTGCTTCTATTCCTTAAGTTGTGCAGTTAGATTTCATATTCGGGATTTTTCCTGTTTCTTGAGATAGGCTTGGATTGCAATGTATTTTCGTCTTAGGACTGTCTTTGCTGCATCCCAAAGGGTTTGGACTGTAGTGTCTTCATTTTCATTTGTTTCCATATGTTTTTTAACTTCTTCTCTAATTGTCTGGTTGACCTATTCATTCTTTAGTAAGATGTTCTTTAACTTCTGTGTATTTGGAGGTTTTCCAGACTTTTTCCTGTGGTTGATTTCAAGTTTCATAGCATTGTGATCTGAAAGTGTGCATGGTATGATCTCAATTCTATATTTATTGAGGGCTGTTTTGTGACCCAGTATGTGATCTATCTTGGAGAATGTTCCATGTGCACTCTAGAAGAATGTGTATTCCCCTACTTTAGGATGAAAAGTTCTAAATATATCTGTCAAGTACATCTGGTCTAGTGTATCATTCAGGCTATTGTTTCTTTAATGGTTTTCTGTGTAGATGATCTGTCCTTTGTTGTAAGTGGAGTATTAAAGTCTCCTGCAATTACCACATTCTTACAAATAAGATTGCTTATGTTTGTGATTGTTTTATATATTTGGATGTTCTGAATTCGGTGTGTAAGCATTTATAAGCTCTTCTTGATGGATGGACCCTGTAATTATGAAATAATGCCCTTCTTCATCTCTTGTTACAGTCTTTAGTTTAAAATCTAATTTGTCTGATATAAGTATGGCTACTCCAGCTTTCTTTTGGCTTCCAGTAGTATGATAGATGGTTCTCCATCTCCTCACTTTCAATCTGAAGGTGTCCACAGGTCTAAATGGGTCTCTTGTAGACAGCAAATAGATGGGTCTTTTTTTTTTATCCATTGTGATACCTTATTTGATTGGAGCCTTTAGTCCATTTACATTCGGTTTTATTATTGAAAGATATAGGTTTAGAGTCATTGTGTTATCTGTAGGTTTCATGCTTGTAGTGATGTCTCTGGTCCTTTGTGGTCTTTGCAACATTCCACTCACAGAGTTTACCCTCAGGATCTCTTGTAGGGCTGGTTTAGTGGTGATGAATTCCTTCAGTTTTTGTTTGTCTGGGAAATGTTGATCTCTCCTTCTATTCTAGATGACAGGCTTGCTGGATAAAGGATTCTTGGCTGCATATTTTTCCTCTTCAGCACATTGAAAATTTCCTGCCACTCCTTTCTGGCCTGCCAAGGTTCAGCAGATAGGTCTGCTACTATCCTATGTGTCTACCCTTGTAGGTTAAGGCCTGTTTATCCCTAGGTGCTTTCAGAATTCTCTCTTTATCTTTGTATTTTGCCCCTTTCACTACAATATGTCATACAGAAGACTGATTCAAGTTACATCTGAAAGGAGTTCTCTGTGCCTCCTGGATTGCAATGTCTGTTTCCTTCCCCAGATTGGGGAAGTTCTTAGCTATGATTTGTTCAAGTACACTTTTGGCCCCTTTCTGTCTTCTTCTGGAACTCCTATGATATGGATATTGTTCCATTTCATTGAATTCCCTTAGTTCTCTAATTCTTTCCTTGTGATCCAGAATTTTTTTATATCTCTTTTCTCAGCTTCCTCTTTTTCCATAATTTTATCTTCTACTTCACTTAATCTCCCCTCTGCCTCTTCAATCCTCGCTGTCACCGCCTCTAGTTTATTTTACACCTCATTTCCATCATTTTTTAATTCATCATGACTATTTTTTAGTTCCTTTATCTCTGCAACAATAGGTTCTTTGCTGTCTTTTATGCTTTTTTCAAGTCCAGAGATTAATCTTATAACTATTATTCTAAATTCTTGTTCAGTTATATTGTTTATATCTGTTTTGAACAATTTTTACGTGTAATTTCTTCCTGGAATTTCTTTTGAGGAGAATTCTTCTGTTTCATCATTTTGGCTAGTTTTCTCTTATGTGTTTTAAAAGCTTGTTATGTGCCCTGCACCTGTGAGCACTACTATATTAAAAAGGGGTCATACACTGTCCAGGGTCTGGCCCTTCAGGCAGTTTTTGGAGAGTGTTACTTACTCTCTGTTTTTGTGACTTTGGTTACTTTATCTCTCTACTTGTAGTGATATTTTGGGCCCTGCACCACGTGTGCTTGGATTTGTTTGTTGAAGTATCCCTGGAAAGGATAACAAACAAACAAATAAACACACAAAGAAAAAACAAAAACCAAAACAAGAAACACCAGCTACATTAAACAACAGGGTGGAGGCAGTCCTGGTGGAAGAGGTCTTATCCCATACAAAGAGAGAAATGACAAGAGCAGGGGAAAAGAAGATAAAATAAAAATTGACCAGAGAAGGTATATGGCTTAATCCAGAGAGAGAGAAGGGAAAATAAAGAAGGAGGTGTGGAATATGTATCAAGAGAATGGATGAAATATGTCTGCTTAAACAAACCAACAACCAGAGTAACCAGACTACAGGAGGGAAGAGATAAGAAGGAGAAAAGAAAGGAAGAATATATCTATATAATAATAAGGATTGTCAGAGAATTAAATCAGGCAATGCAACTGAGCTGGTCTGGAGGAGGGGTTGTCTGGTTCATCAGTGTCAATCCCATTCTGGTAGATTTGCAATTACCAGGCATGGAGGGGAGTAGTTTGGTGCAGGTGGGTCCATCTCCACTGTGGGGCCTCTGTCCATTCCCTGAAGCTCCACCTCGCTGGTGTTGGGGAGAAAAATGGTGACACCACAGTCACCCTTCCATGGGCCAGGTGTCCCAAACCACTCTGTTCAAGCTGTCTTCACTGTGCCACAGGTGCCAGTGAGGCGGTTTGTCCCACTTTGCCAACTCCTGGGCCTCCCTGGAACTCAGCTTGGATTTAAACCCCAATGTCTTAAAGATTCCTGCTCTGTGCATCCGGGTTCCAGGGAAGAGCTGCTCTGCCACCACACAGTGCTAAGCACATGGTTTGTCCCACTCCGCTGACTCCTATGCCTCTCTGCTGGGACTTAAACCCCGATGACATTAAGGTTCCCACTTAGTCCACCCAGTTTCAGGGAAGTGCCACTTCTTGAGTGGATATATACCTTCTTCCCACAGCACTCCAGGGAGGGAATTGCTTTCTCCCTCTGTAGACTGCGCCTCTGAGCTAGTTACCAAGCCCAAGGCTGGCTGCCCTCCTCCCCAGGTGTGCGATCCGGGCAGCTGGCCCCAGTCTAGGGAAAGCCAACAGTTAGAGATTGGATCTTTCTCCATCCTGCTCTGTGTTTTTTTTCCCCTCTTGTCCAGATACAGTGCTATGCTTCCCCGGCTTCTCTTTCTCTTCCCTTTGTCTCTCCGCAGAAGGGGATCACTCCCCTCCATTATTTTTCTCTCTCCAAGCTCACAATCACGCACGTGTGGCCTGTTAGGTTGTCCTGGTGGGTCCCTGAAAGTTTCTGTGTCTCTTTGCCACCTGAACTCTTGGAGTTCAAAGTCCTATAGCCTCAACACTGCTTTGTTTGAGAGACAAGGGAACTTCAGATGGCCCCAACAACACAGTATTATTAACTAGAGTTACCAAGCTGTACATTGTATCTTGGTGAATGACTTATTTTATATCTGGAAGTCTGTGCCTTTTCAAAACCTTCACCTATTCCACTTATCCCCCTCCTCTCAGACTCTGGCAATCACCAGTCTTTTCTTTGTATCAATGAGCTTGATTTTTTCCTTATTGTTTTAGAGTCCATATATGTGAGAAGCCATTCTATCAGGAATGAGATAAAATCTCATTGTGATTTTTTTAAAGTTTATTTATTTATTTTGAGAGAGAAACAGAGTGTGTGGGCAGGGGAGGGGCAGAGAGAGAGGGAGAGAGAAAGAATCCCAAGCAGGCTCTGTGCTGTCAGTGCAGAGCCCAACGCAAAGATGGATCCCATGAACTGTGAGATCATGACCTGAGCTGAAATCAAGTCAGACACTTAACCAACTGAGGCACCCATGAGCCCCTCATTGTGATTTTTATTTGCTTTTCAGTGGTGATTAGGGGTGTTGCACATCTTGTAATGTAATTCTTGGTCATCTGCCATCTTTAGAAAAATGTCTATTCAGATCCTCTAACCATTTTTTTTTTATTTAAAAAAAAAATTTTTTTAACGTTTATTTATTTTTGAGACAGAGAGAGACAGAGCATGAATGGGGGAGGGTCAGAGAGAGAGGGAGACACAGAATCTGAAACAGGCTCCAGGCTCTGAGCAGTCAGCACAGAGCCCAACGCGGGGCTCGAACTCACATACCGCGAGATGGTGACCTGAGCCGAAGTCGGACGCTTAACCGACTGAGCCACCCAGGCGCCCCTCCTCTAGCCATTTTTAAATCACATTGGGTTTTTTTGTTTTTGTCTTGCTATTGAGTTGTATGAACTCTTTGTGTACTTTGGGTATTAACCTCAAATATTTTGTCCCATTCAGTAAGTTGTCTTTTCATTTTGTTCATGGTTTCCATTCCAATGCAGAAGCTTTTTTAGTTTGATGTAGATCCATGTGTTAATTTTGTTTTTGTTCCTTTTGATTTTGGTGTCATATCCCAAAAATCATTACTAAGATCAATACTGAGGAGGTAAACGCCTATGATTTCTTCTAGAAGTTTTGTGGTTTCAGGTATTTATGTTCAAGTTTCAATATATTTTGAGGTTTTTTTTAAATTTTTCAATGTTTATTTATTTTTGAGAGAGAGAGAGAAAGAGAGAACAGGGGAGGGGCAGAGAGAGAGGGAGACACAGAATCTGAAGCAGGCTCCAGGCTTTGAGCTGTCAGCACAGAGCCTAACATGGGGCTTGAACTAACAAACCACAAGATTATGACTTGAGTCAAAGCAGAAGTTTAACCAATTGAGCCACACAGGCATCCCCTATTTTGAGTTAGTTTTTGTGTGTGATATAAGAGTGATCAAGTTTCATTTTTTTTCCATGTAACTGCTAGTTTTCCCAGCAGTTTATTGAAAAGACTGTCTTTTCCAATTGTATATTCTGGGCTGCTTTGTCAAATATAATTGGCCATATTTGTATGGGCTTGTTTCTGGACTCTCTATTCTATTGATCTATGTGTCTGTCTATCATCTATCTATCTATCATCTATCTATCATATATCTACCTATCATTATTATTATTATTATTATTATTATTATCTATCATCTATCTATCATCTATCATGTACCTATCTAGAGAAGGGGAGAGAGAATGCATGAGCACGAGCAGGGAAAGGGCAGAGAAAGAGAGGGAAAGAGAGAATCCCAGGCAGGCTCCACAGTGTCAGTGCAGAGCCTGACGCATGGATGGATCCCACAAACTGAGATCATGACTTGAGCTGAAATAAAGAGTTGAACACTTAACCAACTGAATCACCCAGGTGCCCCAATACCACACAATTTTGATTACTATAGATCTGTGATATAGTTTGAAATAAGACAATGTGATGTCTCCAGCTTTGTTTTTCTTTCTCAAGATGGCCTTAGCTATTTAGGAATTTCTGCGGTTCTATACAAATTTTAGGATTTTTTGTTCTGTTTCTGAGAAAAATGCCATTGGGACTTTGATAGAGATAGCACTGAATCTGTAGATTGCTTTGATTAGTATGTACATTTAAACAATATAAATTCTTCCAGTCCATGAGCATGGAATATTTTTTCATTTATTTGTGTCTTCCTCAATTTCTTTCATCAGTGTCTTATAGTTTTAAATGTACAGGTGTTTCACCCCCTTGATTAAATTTATTGCTAGGTATTTTGTTTGTTGTTTTTTTTTTTTTTGATGCAATTGTAAATGAGGTTGATTTATATTTCCTCTCTCTGATAGAGCATTATTAGTGTATATAAATGTAACAGAATTTTGTAGGTTGATTTTGTATCTTACAACTTTACTGAATTCATTTATTAGTTCTAACAGTTTTTTGATGGAGTCTTTAGGGGTTTGTATATATAATATTGTGTCATTCTGCAAATGGTGACATTTTAATTGTTCTTTTCTGATTTTCATGCATTTTATTTATTTTTTTTCTTGCCTAATGTCTCTGGTTAGGACTTCCAATACTCTGTTGAATAAAAGTGGTGAGAGTGGGCATCCTTTTATTGTTTTGATCTTTGAGAAAAAGTTTCAGCTTCAGGTGTGGGCTTGTCATATATGGTCTTTATTATTTTGGGATGTATTCCCTCTACACCTAGTTGCAAGTTTTATCATGAATTTTGTCAAATGCTTTTTCTGTATCAATTGTGGTGATCATATTACTATTATCCTCCATTTTATTATGGTGTTTCCTTATAATTTATTTGCAAATATTGAACCATCCTTGTATCTCAAACACAACTGATAATGGTATGTGATTATTTAAATATATTATTGAATTAATTTTTCTTATATTTTGTTGAGGATTTTGGCATTTATGTAAATCAGGCATATTGATCTGTAACTTTCTTTTCTTGACACATCCTTGTCTACTTTTGGTATCCAGGGTAATGCTGGCCTCATAAAACGTGTTTGGAAGTGTTTACACCTCTTTTATTTTTGCAAGAGTTTGAGTAGGACTGGTATGAATTATTTTTTGAATGATTAATAGACCTCACTAGTGAAGCCATCTGGTCCTGTGCTTTTGTTTGTTTGAAGGTTTTTGACTGCTGATTTAATCACCTTACATGTAATTGGTCTGTTCAGATTTCTATTTATTCATGATTAAGTCATGGTAGGTTTTATGATGCTAGTATTTTATCCATTTATTTTAGATTGTCGAATTTGTGGGTATATAATTGTTTATAGTTGTCTCTTGCGATCTGCATTTCTGTGCTTTCAGTTTTGAAATCTCCTCTTTCATTTCTTATTTTTTTATATTTAAATCCTTTATCTTTTTTTTTCTTGCTGAGTCTAACAAAACTTTGTCAATTTTTTTTATATTATCAAAAAAAGCTGAAAAACATTAAAAAACCCAACTCTTAGTTTCATTGATCTTTTCTATTGTCTTTTTAGTCTCTATTTCACTTATTTTCACTCTTATCTTTGTTATTTCTTTTCTTCCACTAACTTTGGGTTTTATTTTTCTTTCTGTAGTTCCTTGAGGTGTAAGGTTAGGTTATTTATTTGAGATTTCTCTTGTTTCTTGAGGTAGGCATTTATCATTATGAACTTCTATATTAGAACTGCTTTTGCTGGGGTGCCTGGGTGGCTCAGTCAGGTAAGTGTCCAACTCTTGATTTCAGTTCTGGTCATGATCTTATGGTTGTGAGATGAAGCCTCACATTGGGCTCTCCTCTTGATGTAGAGCCTGCTTAAGATTCTCTCTCTCCCTCTTCCTCTGCCTGCTGCCCCCTCAGAGAAAACCAGAACTGCTTTTGTTGCATCCCAGACATTTAGTATGCTGTGCTTCCATTTTCATTTGTCTCAACCTACTTTTTGAATTTCTCTTTTGATTTCATCTTTGATCCACTGGTTGTTTAGTAGTATACTGTTTAATCACATACTTAGGTATTTTTCAGCTTTTCTTCTTGTCACTGATTGCCAGTGTCATGTCATTGTGGTCAGAAAAGATAGTTCATATGATTTCAATCTTCTTAAATTTGCTAAGACATTTTAAGTGAACTAACATATGATCTATCCTGGAACATGTTCCCTCTGCCTTGAGAAGATTATGTACAGACACACCTAGGAGATATTAAGGGTTTGGTTCTAGACCACCACAATAAAGTGAATATTGCAATAAAGCAAGTCAAGTGAATTTTTTGATTTCCAGTGCATGTAAAATTACTACTATACTGTGGTCTATTAAGTGTGCAGCAGCATTATGTTTAAAAAAAAAAAAACAATGTATGTACTTTAATTAAAAAAAAACATTATTGCTAAAGAATGCTCACCATTATCTGAACTTTCAACAAGTTGTAATCACTGATCACAGATCATCATAACAAATATAATAATGATGAAAATGTTTGAAACATTGTGAGAATTGCCAAAATGAGACACATAGAAATGAAGTCAGAAAATGCTGTTGCAAAAACGGTGCTGATGAATTTGCTAAATGCAGTGTTGCCAAAAACCTTCATTTTTCAGATTTCACAGTATCTGTGAAGTACAATAAAACAAGGTATGCCTGTATTCTTTCATGGGATGGGATGTTTTGTTAGGTTCTGTTAGTTAGGCTCTATTCGGTCTGTTATTTTCCTTTGGAGTATATTACACACCAAATCCATTGTTTCCTTTTTGGTTTTCTATCTGGATGACCTATCTATTGTTCAAGGTGGGGTATTGAAATTGCCTACTACTGGGGTGCCTGGGTGGCTCAGTCAGTTAAGCATCTGACTTCAGCTCAGGTCATGATCTCACAGTCCATGAGTTCAAGCCCTGTGTTGGGCTCTGTCCTGACAGCTTAGAGCCTGTAGCCTGCTTCAGATTCTGTGTCTCCTTCTCTCTGACCCTCCCCTGTTCATACTCTGTTTCACTCTGTCTCTCTCTGTCTGTCTCAAAAATAAATAAACATTAAAAAAATTTTTAAAAATTTTGAAATTGCCTACTATTGTATTATCATTTATTACTCTCTTCAGGTCTATTAGTATTCACTTAATATATTTAGATGCTCTTATTTTGGAGATATATGTGTGTGTGTGCATATATATATATATATATATATATGTATACATATATATATATAGTTCTTGATGAATTGACCACTTTATCATTATCTAATGACTTTCTTTGTCTCTTCTTACAGTTTTGACTTAATGTATATTTCTTCTGCTATAAATGTAGTTCCCCTGGCTTTCTTTTGGTTTCCATCTTTTTCCATCCTTTTTCTTTGAGCCTATGTATATTCTTGAAGCTGAAGTGAGTCTTTTGTGGACAACATATAGTTAAGTCTTGTGGGTGTTTTTTATCCATTTTACCACTCTGTGTTAGAAAATTCTGATTAAAGAATTAATCCATTCACACTTGATGTAATTACTGATAGGTAAAGACTTACTGTTACTATTTTGTTAATTTTTTTTCCCTGTCTTATAGTTTCTTTGTTCTTTTTTATCTGTCTGGCTGTCTTCCTTTACGAATTTTTGATTTTCTGTAGTCATATACTTTGATTACCTTCTCTTTATCTTGTACATATTTACTATGGGTTTTTGTTTTGTGGTTACCCTGAGGCTTACTTGGCACACCTTAGTAATATAACAGTGTATTTAAGCTAACAACTTAAATTTGGTTGCATAAAAAACTCTTCACTCTTATTGTCCTGTCCCCGTTTTATGTTTTTGATGTAACATTTTGCATCTCTTTATATTGTGTATTGTTTAACAAGTTATTGCATAGCTATTTTTGTCTTTTAAGTTTTATTTATTTATATATTCATTTATAAAAATTTATTTTAGAGAGGGAGAGAGAGCATGAGTGCAAGAGAGGGGTAGGGGGAGAGAGAGAGAGAATCCTAAGCAGGCTACATGTTCAGTGCACAGCCTGATGCAGGGTTTTATCCCATGACCCTGGGGTCATGTCCTGAGCTGAAATCAAGAGTCTGCTATTCAAATGACTGAACTGCCCAGGTTCCTCCAATGCAACGCTATTTTTAATGCTTTTATATTTTAACTTTTATATCAGAGTTAAGTGGTTAATTCTCTTCCATACTACAATAAATAAAGTTTATTTTTGGTCTTTGATTTTAGATAGTTTTATTATAATACTTGTTGTCAAAAATCATTTTGGATTGAAATTATGGGGTGATCTATTAGCTTATTAAATTTTGATGTCCAAAACTCTCTCTAGGTTTGGGAAGTTTTCAGCTATTATTTCTTTATGTAAACTTTCTCTTTATTACTTTCTTCTCCTCTTAGGACTCTAGTGTAAATCCTTTCTCTTATTTCTCTTGTTTATCTTCCGATAACAAGTGCCACAGGCTTTCTTCATTCTTTTTCATCCTTTTTTTTTTCTGTTTGCTTCTCTGACTGGACAGCTGCAAATGATCTATCTTTGAGCTCACCAATTCTTTCTTCTGCTTGGTGCTGTGGGTTGTTGACGCTATATTACATTCTTCATTTTAGTCATTGTATTCTTCAGATCCAAAATTGTGTTTGGTTCTTTTTTATATTTTCCATATTTCTGTTGAACTTATCACTTCGTTATATTGTTTTCCTGATTTTGTTAAATCTTTATCTATGTTCCCTTGTAGCTCTCTGAGCATCTTCAGAATTATTATTATTATTATCAATGTTTATTTATTTCTTTTGAGAGAGAAAGCACAGTGGCGGAGGATCTCACAACTGTGAGATCATGACCTGAGCCAAAATCAAAATTTGGATGCTTAACCAACTGAGCCACCCAGGTGCCCACAGAAGAATTATTTTTAATTCTTTGCCAAGCAATTCATGTATCTCCATCTCTTTGGGGTCCATACGTGGAAGTTTAAAGTGTTCCTTTGTTGATGTCATGTTTCCCTGATTCTTCATGATCCTCATAACCTTTTTCAGGTGTCTGCACATTTGAAGAAGTCATTACCTCTTCCAGACCTCATGATCTGACTTCTGTAAAGAAAGCTCTTCACCTGTAGGTGTGAGAATCTTGCAATGTACTGTGACACTGGGTCTAGTTGTGCAGGGCAATGTGGTGGCTCTAAGTCTGGGGTGGCATGATGTCTCCTTGGCCCAAGCCTCTGGAATCCACACTATCAACAACTGAATGGTTCTCATGAACATGGCAAGAGTCTGCAGTGGCTGTAAAGCCTATAGGGATCTTTAGTGTCACCTCCAGTCCAGTGGCTAAGAACTATGGCAGACAGCATTGGTGACTAGAGGTGGTGTTCTGTACATACTTAGTTGAGGGGGCCAGCTGGAGATACCTGTGCAGTAGTAGTGGTTAATGGCAAACACAGTAGTGGGGGTCACAGCCATCAGCAAGGGTCTGGGTCAAGTGTGGGTGTGCTGGAAGCTGTGGGAACCCTGCATGTCAGCATGTATTCCTTGGACTTCAGAGTCTCCTCATGGGTGCATGTATGACAGTGGAAGGTGATGAAGGGAGCTGGGCCACTGGCATGAAGGTGCATAGCTGGAAGGGGTTGCTACAGGCAGACCCAGTTGTGCAGGCCAGTGAAAGGAGCTAGGTATGGAGCCAAGCTTACAAGCAACCGTGTGGGCTAGTTGCCAAAGAGCCAGTGGTGCAAGATGGTGACTGGAGATAGGACCAGATATGGGCCACAAGCATCTGTTAGAACCTAGGTTTTGGGGTTCACTTCTGTGTCTGTAAGACCTTTCTATGGACACATACATGATGCTAGAGGCTAGTGATTTGTAAATGCACAGCTGGAGGGGTTAGTATTAAGCATATACATTGAGATGGGGGGGTCACATGCAGAGGTCAAGGCTGGTGTGTTGTAGCTGCAGAGGCCTCAGTTGGTGCAGCTCCTGGACTCCGTCATGGTGGGAGTAGAAGCAAGTAGGGAGGGACTCAGGAGGCTGGAGTCTGTGAATACAAATACCCATGGGGTGAACACCTGGTAAAAAGGCTGCTTTCCTGGTCATGGGTTTCTTCAGAGATGAAAGCTGCTGGGGTCCTTTGCAGAGCAGGTTACAGGGAAACTCAGTCATTCAGCATGGTTGGTACCAGTGTCCTCTGCTTTTATTCCTTGATCCTAGCTGTCTCTGTTCATCTTACTTTACAAGTGTCTGAGTGAGGTGACTTTGAAGTGAGTCCTTCATGTGGTACCCTAAAACCTAGGCAGGCTGTTTCCTCACCTTGGTCTGTCTTTCTTATTGAGGGGTCCTTTCTAGCTGAGGAATTCCCATGTGGTGCTCAGCAGTGCTGGTCTGAGCACTGCTCAGGGGGATGGGATGATGCAAGCAAAATGAAATTGTTCTTCCTTACCTTTTTGTGCACTTATTCTCAGGGTTTCCCACTGTGTTCCTGAAGTTTCTTAAGTGGACTCCTGAGATCTCCCAAGGATGTTTTTGTTCATAGATAGCTGCCCAATTGTTGATCTTTGTGGGGAGATGGAGGCTGGGGTCTCCTACTTGGCCACCTGGGTGATGTCCTGGAGTCTTTTTGTAATATGGTTTATTAAATGAAATCAGAATGTGGTTTCTAAAAATATGAATCATCTGCTTCCTAATAAATACAGTTAGAAGTTTTATGATTGCTTGATCTTTGATTTCTACTAGTACCTAATAAAATTGTTGCCTTATCTCATAAAATTGAATAAATGATTCTATTTCCACCTCAGAAACACTCTTCAGAACCTCAGGGCTTTCTTGTTGGCTAACCAAGCATAATATGTGTGTACTAGGTAATACCTGGAATTATACTTCTGACCTGTGGATTTACTAATATTCTCAGAGGAAAAAGATCTGAGTTCCATAACTCTCTAAGTATCTGTAAGTTTTATTTGTGTAACCAATGGGT
This sequence comes from Panthera onca, assembly GCF_046562875.1. Lineage (NCBI taxonomy): Eukaryota > Metazoa > Chordata > Mammalia > Carnivora > Felidae > Panthera > Panthera onca. The sequence goes on along the minus strand of NC_138341.1, from coordinate 87,456,256 downwards.
TAATATTGACAGAGTAATATTTTTAGGGTATTGGATTGGTTTCTTTTCACATACTATAATAAAAACCAGAAAGGGGGAAAAACCAGAATGAAATATGTGTACAATTTTGTTTCTTTAGTACCCCTAATTAGCTGAAATATTTCTAGTAAGGGAACTACAAAGGGCAAAGGCAGGGAATCCTATGGTTTGCTTCCTCTCTATTCAATTCAATTTTTGACATATTTATAATGATCATAAATTAGGACACTTTCCCTGAATTATCTGAAGTCCTTTGTAAGATATGTCTGAAACCAACAACCATTATCTATAAGCAAAAGGCCAGACAAGATAAATAACTTCTAGATAAAGGATGGATCATTTCATGCTCTCATGGAAGCTATTCCTTCAGTGAAGAGGGAGAGATTAATCCACAGAATATGATATCTTATAACCATGTGCATTATGACAGTGGCCTTTGATAGGCAGTAGATTTTCCCTGTAAAATTAAAAGCATTCTCATTTTTTTCTGTTGTTTTATTTTATTAAGCTCTAGATTTTGTGAACACCTAAATATTGTTTTAGAAACCATGAAGAAGTTGTGCTCTTAAAATATTAGCAGAGTTGATGCTCAAATATTGAAAAAATACATTTTTGTAAAAATGGAAGTGTGCATACCTCCTACTTTTTCATGCTTTGAAAAGGACTGCCTTTGTTCTGCTAGTCAAAGTACAGAGTAAAGATATAGGGCTGAGGAAGACAAAAATGGGTAAATCCCTTCCCAGGAGGAAGAAAAAGCAAGATAAGGTCACAGAGAAATCCTGGCCAGAAGTTTTGGGAGAGAAAGAGAAGGAAGACAGGGCAGGGCCAGACGTGGTGGAATTTTGGACTTATGTGGAGAACTTATGACTGTTTGTGGACTGGTAGAAATTTCCTTTTGTTGCCTCTTCAAGATGGCAAATTATATTACAGTATATTAGACTAGAATTTGTATTTCTTCTGAATGGAACATACGACAGATTTCTTCTGAATTGCCATCTTACAGTCCATCATCTCTCTACTACCTTAGCTACATTTTTTCCCCATGAGGACAAAAGGTGACAGAAGTTCACATATTAATCAGATTGTTACTATCCATATGACATTATCTTTGATGTTTGAGTGGCAAGAGTGGGACTCTTCTGTTACATGTTATATTTTTTCAATCAAAATTGTGGGAAAAGGTTAATTTGCACTTTGTCATATAGATAAAATTTTGTTTCAAGTTCTAGGGAAATGCAGATTTTGCTCAATAAAATGAATACATGTTGAATATGGGGAACTTTCTAGTATTTGAGTAAGCTGACTCAGAAATAGGTGACTATCCTTCACCAGTATGTTCCAACATGGATTAAAGGACCACCTGGAAGGAGGGAGTAGGCAAACATTACTTTAGGGGTCCAGAACTTTAACCAACTCTTTCAAGATTCCAGTGGATCTCTTTTCCTAGAAAAACTTGAAAAAGGAAAGAAAACGATACCAACTATAACCTCTACCAGTGTACCTGCTTTCAGGGCCATGACCAGGACTCATGGTCTCCTTTCTTTGCTAGCCATCTTAAATTCCCTTTACCCTCACTAGCAAGTCTGAGGTTTTGATGACAAACTTGGTGACTCATGCAAGCCTCATCCCTGAGAGATATAAGGGTGGGCCACCTTGCCCCTTTTCAAGTATATTTGCTGAACTTTTCCCTTTATCCTCACAAGTAAGAAATGGAATAACAAAGGCACAAAGTAATCTCTTGAATGCTAAATGCATTCCTCCCTACTCTCAGGGGACAACAGCAGTTCTAGCTCCCTTTGATGATCAGGGTCAATATCCCCATTAAGGTGGTGACTTTTCTTCTTGCTTGATAGAGCCTCAGTTAATGAGCTTGAAGTGCCCAGGAGATAGGGGTAGCTTTTAATACAATGGAATTCTTGCTGATTTCATTGGCAGAAGTGTTTCCCCTTTGGAGTCAGGATTTTCAACTATGCAGAGCTCACAGTCACAGGGATAGGTAGCACAAATTCCCCATTGGTCAGTAGGGGTGTTGGTTAGTAGGCTCAGTTATGCTTCCCCCTTCCTTGGTTCCCATTTTTCCTACTGGGCACACAGTACCAGATAAAGGTCATTCCCAGGTATATACTGCATTCTAGAAAATGTCACTCTATTATCATAAAGTCTTTCCTCTGAAGCAGTGTTTCACCTGTACCTTCACCAGGTTGTTACACTCTGATAGGCAGGCAACTTCGGGGTAATATGTTGCAAAATATGACCAAAGAATCCCATGGACATAGGCCTACTTTGCACACCTCCTTTGCTATAAGTAGGTCCCTTGGTTTGATGTGAAGTTATGAGGAATCCAGTATTGGAATAGCGATACTCTATAAACTCTTAGATGGGAGCACTGTCAAGAAAGTCAGCCAATATCCAGAAAAAAAACTATATATATATATATATATACACACACACATACATATATATGTATACATATATTATACATATATATACATATACACACATACATATATATATATATATATATATATATATATATTCTATCCTTTTCAGAATTAACTGCTTATTCTTCCAGAGCAGAAGAAACCCAGTAAAATCAACTTGGCACCACATGGCCCATTGGTTCGCTAAAAAATGATGCCATATCAGGACTCAGTGTTTCTGTAGACTAGACACTTGGGGTAGCAGTATCTAGATCAACTTGGTAAAAAGGAGCCTGTGTTGCCAGTACCATCTATAACTTCTATCCCTGCCACCATGGCCACTTCACTCATGTGGTCATCTTGTCAGCACTTGAGTGTTCAGTGACAAGGGGTGGTGGTGTCTTGTATGCTAAATCATTGGTGCTTATTCCAAATGAGAAATTTTTTGATGGGAACACTTGCCTGAGGTACGGGATTTAACATCTTGGCAAGGACCACTGGAGATAGTATAAACTCACTCCTGGAATGGTTCCCAGAAACATAAAAATGTTTTGGCCTAGCTCAGTGAAGTTGAAATACCAGAATTACCATATTAGACAGTAGAGGAAGGGATTAAAACATTCTGGGAAGTGTGCTTTACTGGAGTGGAATACACAGTAGTGATGGAAATTCAGTGGTGTTTTCTTTTGTAGGCCAAAGCTAATGGTAGCAGGGGCTCATTGATAGCAGTCAGGGCGACAGGAGATAGGACCTCAAAACAGTAGAGTCAAAGTGGAGGTACTCAATCATAGTAAGTCAGGAGATATAATTATTTTAATAGGCAACAAGATTGGGTTAAGGGGGCATGACACATAGAAAGGTATGACAGTGTATGGCACACAGTGTTCCTGAGCAGTGAACACTACAGATGAGAGATGAAAACAAATGATTTTTCTTTGCTTATAGAGGTGAAGAACACAGTTGTCCCTCTTACCTTGTAGTCTCCTTGGAAGGATAATGGGCATGGGTTCTAATTCCAAACTTTTTGGTATTTAAATAAAATCTCCAAAATTCAGAAAAACTCAAAATTTGGCTTTTATGATCTAGCTCTTCCAAGATCTGAGCTTTGTTTCTCCTGAAATGTAAATATATAGCAAGAAAACACTCCAGTCTTCCCAACATCTTTGGGTATAATCCAGAGCCCTACTGTGGGCAACAGTCATTTAATATAGAAGTTTTCTTATACTTTGGGTCTTATCAATTAACTAGAAAAATGGCCTCAGAGATAATTCTCATGGTATTTAGAGTCACAGAAAGCTTGGGCACTGACAGGAATACTAAGATATCCAGAGAACTCTTGGAATCCCATTGTTCTATGCAATTGTGTCAGATGTAGACTCATGTAGTTGTTAAATTCCAAGTTAGAGTTATACTCTAAAGATCATCATTTACAAAAAATTACTTGGCACCATGAAGGGTCAATTAACTCATTCAAGATTAAACCAAGAATGAAGGGTACCATCTCCTAACTCCTTGGTTCAACTGGGATGAAGGTAAGAAAGTAAAATTTCTAATAGGTCATCAACATGAATGTTGAAAACTTGTTTTACTTTAGCTTATGTTGTTTAAAATTCTCTAAAGTTTTTCTTAAATTAGAAGGTAAATTGAACTAAAATTAATTTTAACTTTTTCCTTTTAGCCATCTTTCTAAAAACAGTGATCTCAGAATTATTTTGAAAATAATAGATGTAAAAAAAGAAGACTGAATCAAATATTCATAAGGCCATTGTCAGATAGATGGGTTTATTTTATGTTATGTTTTAAAATCTCTAGTAGCAAGTGGTTTACTGGAGCTTTATAGTTCTCTCCAAAAAGTGAAATGTAGGAAATACTAAACTTAGTGTTATTTAATAGAAATTTTATTCTAAAAACTGAAATAAAATGAAAAGTAAGTTGTTATGAAATGGAAGCCAATGTGGGTTAGATTTTTTCTGAAGGATAAATGTTGATTCAACCTTAAGTAACAGAAAATAAATCATGCGGCATCCATTGTATCTATTCACGCTCTGTGAACACAGACAAATGTGGTCTGGGCTGCAATTGCTTTGCATGGATTCAGCCCAGATTGTTCCTTGCACTTAAGTCATAGCTCACACTTTATGCCCATGGCCATCTGTTCTTGGGACATTTTAACCTATATAGAGTAATATGGTTTGCAATACTTTTTGGATCCTGATGCTTTTAAACTTCATGTTAATTTCTATTGGTATCCGCCAGCGTATTTCCATTCCTGCCCAAGGATTAACATTTATGAGCTTCGAAGGCCAGCTTTGAGTAGTTTTTTTTTTAAAAAAACACAATTTGCTTTTTCAATCTCCTCTCATTTTTCTTATCTTAAAAAATGATTGAGTTATGTGATGCTTTTAAATGGAATGATCAGAAATATACAAAATAACTAAATTAAAGAAATTTTTTTATTGACTTTTCCAAGCCTACAAACCTCCTATAGACTTTCCATTCCTTACTCTGAGCACAAAGGACTCTTGGTAGGTGGTATTGCCTGAAAATTCCCACATGAATAATGAGATAAACTTTCCCATAGATTTAGTCACTCCTTGTTAACTTTGTATTCATCCATGGACCATAATTTAAGTGCTTGCAGAACAGCACTAAAATTCTGTTACATTAGGTCCTTGAAAAGCCACATAAAGCAAATATAACCTGTAGCTCAATATATTTCAAAACATGACTCTTCTTTCTTCATCCCTAATTTAGAATCCAGGTTTAAAACTAGTTGAATATGACAAGATTCATAGGCAAAATAATTTCCCAAATAGCTAGATAGGTTTTGTCCAATTTTCTCAGTTGGAGTGCTATGTTTATATTTCCATATTTTTACATTGTTTGTGTTCTATCTAACCACCTAACCATTTAGTTATCATATAACTTCAGCCTAATAACAGATAAATGCAATCTTCATTTGGGAATCGGGCTGCAGAGGTTAAGTGGCTTGGTCATACCATTGAGATCCTCAGTCTAAGGCAAAGTAACTAGTGGGAGCTATATGTGTCTTACTTTGCCTTTCCACTCTTACCTAGTGTCTTCCAGGTTATGCCACAATGAGGCCAAAAGCCATGGAGTCTGAGCCATTCTAGTGCTATGGCTCACTCACTCCAGCTGAATTTTGTAGCAACACCAGGGGGGTTTTCACTTATTCCTCTCATTAGTATCCACTACTCTTATTATCAGGCTTTGGGTCCTACCTGGTTTATGTTTTTAACTGCTTCTAGTTCAAAATTAATAAACCAACACAGCATTTTAGCTTCAAAGTACATAGGGCGGTACTTATTTTAAATATAGAACCATAGCTTTTCAACCAAAAATAAAAACAAATTTACCATATGCTTTTTGATTATAGAGAATTTAAATATGAGGAGGGATGCCTGGGTGGCTCAGTTGGTTAAGCATCTGACTCTTGGTTTCGGCTCAGGTCATGATCTCACGGTTCATGAGTTTGAGCCCCACATCTGCACTCAGTGCAGAGCCTGCTTGGGATCTCTCTCTCCCTCTCTCTGCCCATCCCCTGCATGCTCTCTCACTGTCTCTCAAAATAAATAAATAAACTTTCCAAAGTATTAAATAATAGGAGTATTAAATAATACCATTTGGGGGTTCTTCTTTGGGTCACTATACAAAAAATGAAGAAGTAATAATTTGTCCTTATCTTTGTCCTACAAAGAGCTTTGTAGCTCTTTGGATCTCTTGGAATATCTGCCTTAAGAGAATGCTCATGATCAGATTAAACTCTCTTAATACAGGAGTAAAATGAAGAAAGCATACATAGGCTCCAATATACATTGTCTTTTCTAGCTCCTAATTTTCTGTAGTATAGATTTGTGATAAAGCAAAATACAGACTCTCCAGTAGTGGGTCCATGATAGCAGACAAATTGGTATATTTCCTCCTATAACTATTTATTCTTTTCCTTAATTCATCCTGAAGCTCATCCTAGACCTCTTCTCTCTATATACCCAGAGGCACACATGCTTATGATTTAGGCTTAAGGGGCCAAGGTTCTTCTGAGGGTATATATAGTTACACGTTTAAAGACACTTTGATAGAGTTAGGTGAGAGATATTAAAGTACATAGAGAATAATGAGAACCAGTTCTTAGTGATTGGTTGTGTATCCCAGGTCAATAATTATCAAACAGCTATTTGATTTTTAAGATGCAGATTTCTTGGTATTAGTGGAAGAGATATTCTGTCTATTGATTTCTTTGATTCAAAGAAAGTACTGTGTGTGGTGACAGAACTTCTTTTCCAGGAAAAATAATTCACATTGTTTTGAGACATGATATTCATATATTGCCCTAAGATTTATACAAGGTGCAACATTTCCATTTCATATTTATACAGGTTCCAGCAATGAGATGGTTTATTTCAATTCTATTGCATAGTTGCCTGGAAGCACCACTTATATTTTTTTTAAGAGAGGGCCCCAAAAAGCCAAGCCTAGACAATGATCTCCTGAATCTCACCAGGACAATTTAATACAATATCATTACATTGAAAACATTTACATGTATAGCTGAAAATCTACTTAATTTAAGCATAGTTTATATAGTATTGTGACAGACAAAAATATATATTTAGAACCATTATACATATCTGTCTGCTCAGGAGCAAACTTATAATAAATTATACATTATGCCAGGGTAGATTTTCTCGAAGACTAAAAAGAAAATGTTACACTTTATATTTAAAGTACAATGTTAATTCATTATTTCTAAATTAAAAAACCTAATAGCCATTCCACTAAATTCACTTATTTCAGGCTTACATTCATTTTACATTCACATAAAATTCATTACTATTAACTGTAGCAGTGATGTTGAATTTTGACACTGAGAGTTTGAAGGCTTATTGACATTTCAGTCCAAGCTTGATGTTTTAGAAAATATGTGTGAAAAAAACACATTAAAATCATCCAAGAAACATGTTACAATTATTGTAGAAGTATGAAAATAAAATATATGCTTTATTCTAATGCTTTATCCACAGGTATTGCCTCCAGAGGTTAATATATAGCCAGTGTCTAAAATGTTCCTGTCGTTTTATTTTCATGGAGGATGGATTTTTGAAAATTAAGTCCACTGAGCAAAGCTGGAAGTATACAAAGCCTCCAGCACTGCCCATGATGTCAACACAGAGCGAGGGATGAGCATAAGGTATTGTCTTCTGCATGTCACAACTTTGTTTCTTCCTTGGAAATGGAGAAATATGCATGCAAATGAGCCTAAGTAAACATCCTGTGATTGCTGTTTCATTCTTTTTGATCGTCAACATTTTTTTTGTCCTTTTAAAAAACCATCTTGTTAATATTTAGCACATTTGTAAGTGTATTTTATACTAAATTAGATTTTTATAAATCTAGTTTGAGAGTAGGTATGAAATAATGTGTCAAATAAAAATAGAACATTGTCAGGGTGCCTGGGTGGCTCAGTCAGTTAAGCTTGATCTCGCGGTTCATTAGTTCTAGCCCCTAGTCGGGCTCTGTGCTGACAGCTCAGAGCCTGGAGCCTGCTTCAGATTCTGTGTCTCTCTCTGCCCCTTCCCCACTCACACTCTGTGTCTCTGCCTCTTTCTCTCAAAAATAAGTAAACACTAAAAAATTTTTAAAAAAGAACATTTTTTATTGGCTTACATCATTTTAAGTTGCCTAGTTTTTAATGTTTTAGATGAGTTAAACTTTTTTCCCTTTTTATCTTTATACTATTACAAAATAAGTGGAGTGGAAGAAATTTTCATTGTTAATATTTATTCTTTTTCACTGGATTTAAATATGGTTATTGCACATATTGAGCATATTTGGACAACTGTTGCCCAACAAAATTATGAACTATAACATCTTCAAAGAGACTCTACATGCCCGCTTACTCTATTACAATATGGGTGATGTCTTCTATGGAAGCTGATGCATAAATAAGTTGTACAAAAACTTAGGGTGATGGAGTGCATAAAAATAATTATTCAGGCAGTGTGTTGGAGAGCATGGTACATTGGAAAGACTAGATGCATCAGGAACTGTAGTCCCCAACAATTAATCACTTTTCCATGCCAAATGTTTCCATCATTGCACTTTGTCCTTAGTGAGATTCATGCCCAGTTCTCTCCATCCATGTCTGAGAACCTTGGGATTCCCACACCACTTCCAAAAATGTGCTCCTTCCAAGTGCTCTATTGGGTAATAGGCATGGAGTAGATTCTGAGCAGATAGATGAGTAAAAAGAATTCTCTTTTTATTTAAGTATAGATGATGTTTTTATTTATGAGAGAGAGAGTGTGTGTCACCTGGGGAGGGGCAGAGGGAGATAGAGACAGAGACAGAGACAGAGAGACAGAGAGAGGGAGAATCTTAAGCAAGCAGGCTTCATGTCCAATGTGGATCTCCATGTAGGGCTTGATCTCACAATCGTGAGATCATGACTTGAGCTGAAATCAAGAATTGTACATTTAACCGACTGAGTCACCCAGATGCCCCAAAGTATAGATGATGTTCTATAAACATTCTGAATGCGACATCATATTCTCCATCAAGTTTTGATAAAGCATTAAAATATGGGATATTACAACAGGTAGAATTATCTAATTCATATTCTAAGAATCACCTGTGAATTTATCTCATGTGTCATTTGATGCTTTTAGGCAATTACAATTTTTTAAAAAAGGAATGGTAACTTCCTGAACAACACTTTCATACTTAACGTTGAACACTGAATTAACTTCATTTTGTCTATGAATTGCAAAACAGAAACATTTTTGGACAAAATGTTTTAGTTTAAATAAGTCATGGTGCCTTTCTTTATTTGATCAAATGCTCAGATAATTTTTTAGCTCATCAATTCACTCTGCTTTTGTAGACATAGCTCTGATTATTTCTATAATGTGGCTACGGGGAAAGCATTTAAAATTCTAAAATGGTACAAACCATTAAATAAATAAATAAATAAATATAAATATATACATATACATGTGTGTGTATATATATATATATACACACACACACACACACACACACACACATACATATTTTTTAACTCCAGAAAAGGAGCAAAATAATATTTAATGACCAACCTCATGAAAGTTATGTGGACACCAAATGTTAAAATCGATGGCTTTTTCCCTTTAGGACTTATTTTTATTTTCTTCTTTCATCTGCATCTTAAAATTCACTGTCTACTTTGTGTAGTGATGATTTGTCTAGTACCTAAGACTGGCTTTTGCAAAAAGTGCCACAGAGTCACTCTCTTAACATTAAATCATCTTCACTAATGAATATCCAAAATTGAGAGGGTTTTATTTTTCTAGTTTTATCAGGAGGTGCCATTTGTCTCTCATTAACCTTAATTGGCGCTATACTGTTATCTCACCTTAGATAAGGCTCAATGTCACTTCCAGTACCAATTTAGATAGTAATATGGGACACTACTTCTATCATGAAGCAAAACTTTATAAACTTCAGATGAAGACAAAAACCTGCTCTTGTCACTTTCTGCTTAATGGCCTTCTTGATTTATTGCTTTAAGGTTGTCTAATAATCATGCCTTCCATACTCTAGGTATGCTTCTCAATACACATGGTAGCTGTTGGGCATACTCAGAGCAGCCAGTGCTCCTCTACAAAGATGGATTCTACTTTTCCTATTACCTTGTGCATAAAGAAATTCCACGACACAGTATTTTGCATATGTGTTTGCTTTGCCTGTGCTCAGAATAATGTGTGTCACTACAAAGAGAAACAAATTGCATATTCAGCAAATGTTCTAGTTAAGAAGATGCAAGAATAGGTTAACCGTCAGGACACCAGGACAATCACCCATTAATTTCTTGCACCATTCATTTGAGTGATGGCAAGTTACTCTCTGAACTTCATCATGAAAATAAACCAGACCCACTAGTGAGTGCATTAGCAGACAAGGTCTAGATCAAGTCTACTGAATTTCCTTGGCTGTTTCATACCTACTTCTTTTTTCTGAATAAAGATAAATACTCTAACCCTCTGTTCTTTGGGTGGGGCTTAATTCACTTTTGAATATTTAACAAAAATATCTAGAGTCAGAATCAAACGAGGATGAGAAATACCGATGAGAAAGCAATCTGTTGCTTTCATACATGATTCCTTCTAACTTGGCTTGCATTTGTGCAACTGCACTTTTGTATGGATTTTTATCCACCTGAATGCTGTTTATTTTTTAAGTATATTTTTTATATGCTGCAACCCATCTTTCCTGGACTAGCCTGCTATAACACTCTGTTTGTGAAAGCAGTATTTTATGTGGATGGGGTCATTAGGAGTTATCTTCAGTCCCAGACCCTTCTGGACTTGAATCAATGTTGAGGAAAGCCTCCTTATTGGTAAAAGTTGAGCTGAGAGTTATGCTCTGTCGGGGCTTCACAGGTGCAAGTTCATCTAATTTAATATTTTCGTTTTTGACCAGAATTGTCTTATCCATGTTTTCTTCACTGTGCCTTGCAACAACCGCATCAAACACATCTAATTTGGGTGGCAAGGTTCCACTCTCAAATAGATATTTGGCTAGATAGGAGATGCAAATGTTGGATAAGAACGAGGTAACCATGGAAAGGGTTTTAAATGGGAATCTCTGATTATATATGCCATTCTTATCAGGGTAATAACCAGGATAAAAGATCAAGGGCTGCAGGTACAGATATGGCTCCCCGCCAGTTATTCTCAAGAAAAGGCCAGACACATAACCTGCCACAGCCCCATATGTGTTGGTTCCCTTGACGAAGAGCACACAGAGCAGCTGCGGGAAGATGATGATGTAAACGAGATCTGAGCTGAGGTACCAGAGCCCATACACAGTCTTCGTCAGCAAGGCCATGGCTGTGGCAGAAGCTCCAAACACAAACACTGTGATTCGCATAACCCAGATGATTTCCTTGTCTGATGCCTGCAAGAAAATGCCACAGTGACAGCTTTTCACACAGTGCACTGGCTCATTTAAGTGAAGAATGAAATGCATTTCTGTGCTTTAAAGCAGGTCTAAACAATTCCCCTGGTTCAAATAGCTCATTGCAGGCAAAACCAACCTAAACGACAGTATAGGAAGCAAGCAATCCAGGTGGCTTCCCTGGCGGGCCTTTGGGAGAGGTTTCTGTGTGTCTTGTGCAGGAAGCACAGGTCAGCTGCACTTTTCTCTGAATATGCAGGGGGAGAGGTGAGAGGAGCTTATGTGCTGTCACAGGGGAATAATAATGCAAGAGATGGGGCACCTGGGTGGCTCAGTTGGTTAAGTGACTGACTTCGACTCAGGTCATGACCTCATGGTTCATGAGTTCAAGCCCTGCATCGGGCTCTGTGCTGACAGCTCAAAGCCTGGAGCCCGTTACAGATTCTGTGTCTCCCTCTCTGCCCCTCTCCCGCTCATGCTCTGTCTCTCTCTCTCTCAAAAAGAAATAAACTTTAAAAAAATTTAAAAAAATAATGAAGAGAGGATTTTATGTACTTTTCATATTAAGGAATAGTTCTTATGTGGCCAGGAGGATGTATGGCCCACCCTTCTTTCCTCTCTTCTAGGAGTCCTACCATCTTTAAGGCCAGCCACCTTAAAAACATGTGGGGCCATTTTGTTAACTATGACCTAGAAAACTAGGGAAAAACAAAGAACAAAGCCTTAGTGAAGGAAGAAGGTGGGCAGGAACTCCTGGCTGTTCTGCACCCACTTGATTCATTAAGGACAATCACACTGAGAGGCTATTTTCTCATGAACATGGACTTGGGAGTTCAAGTGAAGGGTGGGGCAGATGCTACACAAATGACCACAAAATAACATACTCACCATGCTCTGCTTCAAGTTTCTTATAGTACATGATTAAACTCAAAGTTTTTCTAAGATGTTTTGGGTTTCATTACTTTCATTAGAAAGACAAGAAATGTGAATTGTAGCAATATGACTGTACCTCTTGAAAAATGCTTACGTTGGTTTGTTCCCTTACGTACTAACATGAATAGTAACATGCATTAAAAATATTCATATACAGCATAAATAAAATTCAGCATTATTTAATCTTGTGTGCTTAATCAGAGTAGGGTCAGATTTTAATATAGGATATTAGTAAATATATAATATTACAGATAAAATAAATGCAATGATGACAAAAGCAATAATGCTACACTGGAAAAGACTGTTCTTACATTTTGTCTGAATGAAAGCTGGTAGATGTTCCGGGCAAACATGGAACTTGCTGACAAGATAGAAGAATCTGCTGATGACATAACAGCAGCAGAAACTGCACCGAGACCAAAGAAAGAGATGTACACAGGGCAGAGGTACTTCAGAACAATTGGTAAAATCATGTCTGCTTCATCGTTGTCCTTGGGATCTAGAGGCTTATATGTAGTCTGGTTCCAGTCTGTTGAATAGAAATGACAAATATAATAATAACTAAAGAACCACATGCTCTTTATCCATTTGGGGGTCATCTTATTCTCTGGGAGCTTTTGAAATAAATTCAGAATGTATGAATTAGTCTGATCAGAGAAGTGTAATTAGTATAATTAGGTACATTGGTCTAAATAGGTAGGAAACCCATGTACTGGTCAAGTGAAATGGTCTTATATTCAACTCTGGCTTCTAATGGGTTTTGGTTACACTTAGCCCTATTCACAAGACCTGTTATCTATCTATCTATCTATCTATCTATCTATCATCTATCATCTATCATCTATCTATCACCAGCTATCATCTATCTATTCATTTATCTACTACCTGCCTATTATCTATTTCTTTTCTGCAGTTGTGACATCAAATTGTACAGAAACATAGAAAACATGTTATAAAACAAAAGCATAGATTATTTCTTCAGCCAGTTGGAGGTATGAGGGGACAAGTTCCTCCAAAACTTGATTTTGGAGCTCCCTCAGCATTGTTTTTCTTCCAACTAAATCCCTTCTTGCATTGAATTCCACTTACTTGAAATAGGAGGCATGATAGATAAAGCAAAGTCCTTGTTTTATTGAGTAGAAAGTGCAGGTATGAGGCTGACATTTTCAGGAGGTTTTTGAACTCCATGTAATGGAACTCAAAACATAAAAGGCAAAAGGACTCCTGAGGAAGCAGGAGGGCATGCGCATCAGAGGTGTACAGGCAATGTTTTGCAGCACATCTCTGGCTAAGTCTGTGGGCCAGGCTATTAAAAGCAATGAATCAGTTTGATAGTTGTGAGGATAAGGAAAAAAATGGGCAGAGGATGGCAAGTGTCGGATCTTGTTAAAGCAAGAAATAAAAGGAAGAATCACCATTGGATTAATCCAGTGTTTTGCAAACCTGAATGAACATTGGGATCTCTCATGCGTGCCTTTAAAATGCAGAGTCCTACATCCCTATCCTGAAATATTCTGATTGCATATGTCTGAATGATGATAATATTCAGCCAAATCTGGGAATTCACCAAATTATAGTTAATTCGATAGATTGACCTTTGGAGTAAAATTTAATTACAGAATACTATCAATTTATGTGATCTTCACAAAATAACACTGTGAAGCTGACTTAGAAAAACTACATACATGGGGCACCTGGGTGGCTCAGTCGGTTAAGCATCAGGTCATGATCTCACAGTTCATGAGTTCAAGCAAGCCCTGCATCAGGTTATCTGTTGTCAGCACAGAGCCTGCTTCAGATCCTCTGTCCCCCCCTCTCTCCCCCCCCTCTGAAAAATAAATAAATATTAAAAAAAAGAAAAAAGAAGAAAAACTACATACATAAATTATACAACTGTACATTTTCATACAGAGAAGAATGTATGTAAATGTTCGAAACATTTTTTAAAAAGCTAAAGTAGGCAACATGAAGTTTCTTGAAATATATAAAAGGTTTTTTGAAAAAATAAAATAGGTAAATGTGCTTTTAAGTTTTAAAATTTGAAACTTGGAAATTATTCCTGCTATTGATACTATAAAGAAAATAAAACACTGTACTTTTTTTATTTCAGAAAATTTAAGTTTTTTATCATAATTGAAGGAATTGCATGATCAATTAAACACGGTCAGCATTATTTTCCAAAATTTTCCATTGTTTATGCATGTATCTATGAATTAAAGTTTATTTAGAGAGAGAAAGAGAGAGTGTGCATGCATGAACTGGGGAGGGGCAGAGAGAGAGGAGAGAGAATCCCAAGCAGGCTCTGTGCTGTCAGAGCAGAGCCCAATGCAGGGCTTGATTTCATGAACCATTAATTTTTCATACAACTGAGTGTTTTGAATTATAAAAACCTATCAATTAGCAGTCTAAGACTCACCAACATTAATACTATGCTTCTCCAACAGAATCTCAGGTGAACCACTAGTAAAATATGCGATAAGATCATTTAAATTTTATGATATGTTTGCCTGCTGAACTCTAGAATTCATAGAAGGAATTACATCTTTAAATTTATTTTTTAACAAAGGTAATTCTGCATTGTGCTAATATGCTTTTGCATATTATTCACAGAATGGCTATGAAGGCTTCATTGTAAGGGTTACAAAAAATATCCTGTTGTGCACCACACAAGATGGAGAAAATAGTGGTGAAAAACAAACAAAAAAGTTTGTCTTTGAATATATAGTTCTTTACTGTTTGTACCATTATATGCTGAAGAATAAAATGGAATCTTTAAATGTACATTACTATAGCTCCTTTTTTATTTGCTGAACTTCTTTGATGGCATAAGTACAGGACTGAATAAGAGTGGTTTCCCTTGGATCCTACTATTTTTTTATTCCCCCATTTTCCACTGCAGTTCAAACCCATGCTTTGTTGAAGCCAATTTTACAGCATTCCTTGAGATATTATGGTACCAGAAACAACAACCAAGAATATGAACCTATTCCAAAAAAATAGCTGACATTGTGTTTTTCAGTGTGTTGCCCTACAACACACACACACACACACACGCACACATACATGCACATATGCATGAGTGCTCCTGATGGCCGGATCTGTTTTCTGATTGTGACATAAATGCTATCTTTTATTCAAAGGCACATAATCACCTTTGTCAGTCATCTTGTTAAGTGTTTGTTTATGTCATGGATGAACAATTGGAATTAAGAGTGTACATTATGAATCATGACTACTTCTTGTAAAAGTTAAATAATCTAATAAACAGCTGTACTAATTGAAAATAAAAGTATCCACATGAGTATCATCCTGTATCAACTTTACAAACACAGCAGAGTAAAAGGTAAGCTTCTTTAATCTGTTTTAATGACCTTTACCTACAGGACCCCTTTGAATTTGGATTATTCTGTTGTATTTTCATGAAATACCCTTGGAAGCTGCATAGCATAGATATATAAGCATCAAGAGTAATTAACGAGTTCAGTAAAATTAAGGGTGAGATTTAAAAAATGTTCTAGATAGAGGCTACTGGAAGATAAGCATTTCATAATGCCTTTTTTTTTTTTTTTTTTTACT
Source organism: Panthera onca (assembly GCF_046562875.1). Lineage (NCBI taxonomy): Eukaryota > Metazoa > Chordata > Mammalia > Carnivora > Felidae > Panthera > Panthera onca. Next base: position 87,440,354 of record NC_138341.1, on the reverse strand, counting down.
GATTTTGAGTAAATTATTCTCTAAGTTACTTAGTGCCTTGAGTTTATCTTTATCTTGAAAACTTATTTATTTATTTCTCCAAGAAAGAAAACCTGTAATTAGCAAACTATAAAAAATGTAAATCAGGAATCTCAAGTTCAAAATGGTCTGTAGGTGTCAGGTAAATTTCTAAGCCAGTGGCTCTCAACTTGGGCTGCACTTTGAGCCACCAAGAGGCTTTAAAAACCACTGCTCTCAGGATCCATCTTAGATTATTAAAATAAAATCCCTGTGGGGCAGGATAGAAATGGGTATTTTTTTCAAGAGTCCCTTCCCCTCCCCAGATGATGTCAATGTGCACCTTGGTTGAGAAACATTGCTAACAGGATTACATAGACACAATTGATAAGTATACCAGCAAGGGGGGGGGGGGGAAGGGCATGCTCACAAATGTTTTATTGGTGGGGAGAGCAATCAAACACTTTTTGGAGGCATGGAGCTAAAATACAATTGTTTGAGTGCTATAACAAATGTCTGTATATGAATATGATGAGAAACAATCAACTATGTGCGGATAAGAGGGAAAACGGGGGAGGGAGGCCGGTTGGGTGGTAATTGGTCACTTCAGTGAAGCCTCAGTGGGTCCATTAGTGAAGTTGCAAGAGATATACCTGTTGATGCTCCAATGGCCCCAATGAGTATGGCTGGTAAAGCCATCACCAGGCACCCAAAAGCTGCCAGGAATGACAACACTTGAGCATAGGTGGCTGAGGATGAAGAGAGGACCCTCTGGAAGTAGGCTTGCCATGGGATTCCACCCAGCATCTGCATGGGAACAGCAGGGACTCAGAATAAATTAGAGGCAAATAACATCTATTAGGTATTTTTTAAATAAGAAGTTGTACAGTTACATGCACAGTAGTCATTTGTATGGCTCTCATACATGCCAAACATCTCAACTGCAATCATCACATTTTCAACTGCAAAGAATTTCTTCAAGTTTTTTTCCTTCATAATTATATCACACAATCTTTTCTATTCTTTGGTTTCCCTACTTTAAGCTGCATTGCAACTACCCAGAAGCCCAGAAGCCTTAGCTTTGTTTTCATCTGGAGGTTCTTTTTTTTAAAGTTTATTTATATATTTTGAGACAGAGAGAGAGAGAGAGAGAGAGAACAAGCATGGGGGAGGGGCAGAGAGAGGGAGAGAGAATCCAAAGCAGGTTCCATGCTGTCAGCCCCGAACCTGAAGTGGGACTTGATCTCATGAACCATGAGATCATGACTTGAGCTGACACCAAAAGTAGGTCACTCAATGACTGAGCCACCCAGGTGCCTGGGGATGTACTTAAAATTCTTACTGAGGATACACAATCATAAACATTTTGGATACAGTGAACTATAATGTAATTTGTTGCCTGCTATAAAGAAGTATATACAGCTGCATGGCAATCAGGAACACCTGATTGAACACCTGTCAGAAATGACAGGGAGTCAGTTCTGAAGCACTGAGAAGGTGTCACTAGGCAGAGATGGAGAGAGAAGACAGCAGCACCTGGCAAAGAATCTAATGTGAAAACAAGAAGAAACAAACAAACAAAAACAATGAAACAACTATGAGACCACCATGTCTTTGGCTTAATTAAAGGTCAGGGTGTGTGGGAGACAGGAGGCAAGGGAATACCTTCCCCTTGATTACTGCCATGGTCCTCTGACTCTCATACAGTCACTGCTCATGAGTGAACTGGTGAATGAATTCCCCATATCACAATGTATTGAAGTTGTTTCTTTAATTGCCTCTGGAATGTACTGTTTATCATTGTCACACCTGTGCCAATGAGAGTGCTTGTTACATATTGACTCCAGAACAATCTCCTCCTTATAAAGCTATACATGTTCAAAAGTTAAAAAAAAAAAAAAAGTAAAATAATAAATTCTAAAATACATAATCCATGTCTCAAGTCTATATTTTTCCAAAACTTTTCCTTTGGTTTGCAACCTGTAAGTCAATACAGATCTTCTCTGACTTACAGTGGGATTATATCCCAATAAATCCATCATATGTTGAAAATATCTGAAGTCAAAATCAAAAATGCATTTAATACATCTAATCTACTGAACATCATAGCTCACCCTAGCCTACCTTAAAGGTGCTCTGAACACTGACATTAGCCTACAGTTGGACAAGTCATCTAACACAAAGCCTACTTTATAATAAAGCATTGAATATCTTATATAATTTATTGATTACTAGACTGAAAGTGAAAAACAACACGGTGTATGGGTGCAGAATGTTTGTCAGTGTATGTTGTTTACTCTTCGTGGCTGGCTGGGAGCTGTGGCTGGTTGCCGCTGCCCAGCATCACAAGAGACAGGATAGTACCGCATACTGCCAGCCCAGGGAAAGATCAAAATTCAAAGTATGGTTTCTACTGAATTCTATTGCTTTTGCACCACCATAAAGTTGAGAAATTGTTAAGTCAAACCGTGATAAGTCAGGAATGTATGTATATCACTAACATTTTCTATGCCAATGAACATTCATCAACAATTTAGATGCTTATATGAATCTCTACACCATAAATTACATGCCAATCTCTCTGGATATTTAAGTCACCAGAGCTTTGTAAGTGAGGTGAAATCTGACCTCCACAAACAAACAGAAGCTCTGATGGTGAGGTGGAAGATGGGTGTGGAGAAGTGAGATTTGGGTGGGCTGCTGCAGGGAGACCGTGAAGGGCCATTACAATGGGCCAGGTGAGGAATGTTGTCAGTGAGCAGGTTCAGGGTGATACCTTAAAGGTATCCAGAGCAGGAGTCCATAAATCATAAATTTATGACAAGTGGAAGTTCAGAGAGACAATTGGAAGGCTGGAGACCACTCGTGAAACATTTGGAGGCTTCCTTCTGTAGTTCATCCATTCATTCATTATCTATTATTCCACTTTTCACTTGTGTTGCATTTTGAAGAATGAACATAACTTAGTCATATAATTTTTTGAGGTGGAAGAAACCTTAGCAGTCATTGGATATATAGCCTTATCTTCAAGATCTGTAAATCTGAGGACTAAAGTGTCGTGTAGGAGAAATAACTTTTGGGTCTTGATTCTCCATTTCAATCCTTCACTCAGACAATGGTGTGATTATGAACAAACTGCCTATCTTCTCTGTCATAATCTTCTCCTATGTAACCATAAATATATCTGCTATGCAGATATAAGTTCATACACACATAATATTTAACCCCATTATCCATTGAATTCATAATTATAATCCAATCTAGAAAAATGTCGGCCAATACATTTACAATCCTTGGGAAAGAAGCTCTCCTCACCAACACTAGAAACAACTTGTTTTCTTGTTTTCCTGTCTTCTTACCAGGAAATTCCTTATTGGGACAGACAAATCTGCCTTCAGGGCTGAAATTTACCGAAGTGCCATAATGACAAAGTGAAATTACAAACTATTGTGAACCCTCTAAAAAGGAAAAAAAATAAACAATTTCCCTTTAATTTTGATATAACTGTTAATCTATTTCTTACTTTGAAATCAAAATAAGTGTTTATTTTTGTAAGTAACCATTCCAAGTAGCAAAATCACAATACCTGGCAGTTTCTTTTGGTTTTCCCATTTTTCCTCAATCTGTGATCTGCCTTTATTTCTTCTGTGCCCCACCTTCACCACAAAGTCCTGTCAAGTTCCCAAGCTATCTCCAACTTCCCAAGACTTCTTTCTTGGGATCTTTCCTGAGGGACACCTCTTTTTCCAATTTCTGTCTGCACTAAAGGTCTTATGGCATGACTAACTTACTCAGTAATTAGAGACTGAATGGATTACTTATTTCAGAATAAGTGGGTTGTAATGCCTAAACCAAAAATACAAATTAAAGCTTTTAGAAGGCTTGGCTTCAGATTGGGGAGGTACCTGGGGGTAGGGCATGGTGTTCTTCACTTATAGCACAGCAGAAATGGGTACACACCATATATTACCCCATTGACATTGTCCCTTGAAGGCTTCACTCTCTCTCCACTTTGACACTAATCAGCTACCACAGTCAGTAAGTGGCTCCAGCCTTCCAACAGGAAGTAGTCAGTGTGGAAACATACATGAGCCAGTAGGTGACATATACATATAAGTCTTAAAATCTTAAAAATATGCTTGATTTTAGGAAAAATGAGACTGCATTCCTCAGGTAAGGGCATTACTTACCAACAACAGAAAACTATCAAGCCAAGTGTAGATTTCAAATGATTCAATGGTCCCCAGCCAAGGCTTTTGGTATTTGGTGTGCAGAGCAGTGTACCCAATGTCAGCAACTGCAGAATGTGACAGGGCGAAGGGGACACTGATCCACTGCAACCAAAGAGGGACATGAGACTGTTAAGCTACAATTTTTTTTACCTGTTTAACATATGCAAGGTTTCGCCACATATTTTGTTTCCTCATAGACCACATAGCTTGGTTGTTCCTCTTGTTCAGACAGAGGAGAACTTGGAATTAAGTTCTCTGCGGGATGCCATGAAATACTTATTTACAAAAGTTAGACTAACATATTATCTATACCTGTGCTTAATTACACCATATCATATCAAATATAAGAGCAGTCAACAAATCTTTGAAGAAGAAAATGTTAAATTTGAGAACATTGAGTATATTGATATATAAACACTTGTTGTTTTCTTTGAATTAGATAAAGATGTCCAATTTTTAACATGACAAGGAAAGACCTGATTGAGAACTTGGTGGGTGACACAAACCTTCAGGCATGAGTCCGGTGCTAATACAAAAAGAAGGAAGTGAATGGGGAGACCATCTATATGGAACAAGGCAAAGAGGAGAACACACAGGATGTGCACACACATCTTTTGGGCTACAAGTGGCTTAGGGAAATGGGAAAGATAAACATAAATATATGGAGAGAAATTTGAATTGTAAGCTGAGGGTTGGTGTTTTGTTTTGCAGGCAGCTAGAAGCTAGTGGCATTTCTTCTAAGTTTTTTTTTTTTAAGTTTTTATTTAAATTCCAGTTAGTTAACATACAGTGTAATATTAGTTTCAGGTGTACAATTAAATACTTACAAAACCAGGTGTTCATCATGGCAAGTGCCCTCCATAATGCCCATCACCTATTTCATCCATTCCCCCACTGACCTCCCCTCTGGTAACCATCAGTTTGTTCTGTATAGTTATGAGTCTGTTTCTTGGCTCACCTCTGTTTCCATATGCTTGTTTGTTTTATTTCATAAATTCCACATATAAGTGAAATCATATGGTATCTGTCTTTCTCCAACTGACTTATTTTGCTTAACATAATACTCTCTAGCTCCATCCATGTCATTGCAAATGGCAAGATTTCACTCCCTTTTTTACGACTAATATTCCATTGTGTATATGAGCCATATCTTCTTTATCTATTCATCAGTTTGTGGACATTTGGGCTCCTTCCATAATTTGGCTATTGTATATAATGCTTCTGTAAACATCAGGGTGCATGCATGCTTTTGAATTAGTATTTTTGTATTCTTTGAGTAAATACCTAGTAGTATGATTGCTAGAATGCAGGGTAGTTCTATTTTTAACTTTTTCAGGAACCTCCATAATATCTTCCAGAGTGGCTGCACCTGTTGCTTTCCCACCATCAGTGTAAGAAGATTCCCCTTTCTCCACATCCTCACCAACACCTGTTGTTTCTTCTGAGTTTTAAAAAGAGTTTAGTATATTTCTTCTGCATTTTAATTTCTAGATGTGAACAGTGAGCTTAGGAGAAGGATAAGTCAGAAAAAGCAGTAGGTACACTGATATGACTCAGGTAAAGGCCCGAAATAGAGTGATGATATTGGAAATAGAAAGACATTGGTACTAAAAAGGATTATGAAGAGAGATTCAACAGTCCTTACATTAGAGTGGTAAGAGAGTTCAGAGAGGGAAAATGAGCAGATGAACCTCATGTTTACAGTTGTGGAGCTCCAAGGATGGTGATAAAATCAACAGAATTGGAGAATTTGAGAAAAGGAAATGGTAAGGTGTGAGTTGATACATTAATTATGCATCCATGTATAGCCATTTGAAGGTTGGAAAACAAACCATTCTTGGCCTTTTATTCAGTCAGATCAATAGACCCTTAACTTATAACCAAGACAACTTGATTCCTTATCAGTTTAGTTACATTCTGTAGCATAAAAGCACTCTAACATTTATACCCACATATATTTGCCCTACCATCTTTCTACTGGCATGCTTGATTTATGCACCTGTGCATTTTAAGGTCTGGTCTCATGAAAAGCGATGAGAAATTACATTTATTGTCAATAAATAGCTTCATCCCCTGGGGTTGTGTTTGTTAGAATACCAAGTGCATCATGAGAGCTGTCATTGCCAAACCAACCATGCCTCCAAGGTTCTGAACAGAGATTTATTTCTGGAAGTGTATGATGATGCTAAGGAGAATTGTGAATTTCAGCACTGCCCACTTGCTTTTGGCAATTTAAAAATTAAAAAAGTAGGAGTCATTGAGCAAATTAAATATACTTGAATTCAATTAAAATATAAGTGAATGAAATTCCATGAAATGCACATCAATTCTAGGGGAAAAAGAGGAAATATTATGATCATTGCTAGCATATGTTAATTTAAGGCTGAACTGTAACTTTAGTTGTAGTCAGTTCTTTTAAATTTTTTCCTCCATTATTAATGATGCTAGAAAACAAACAAAAAAAACAAAAACAAAAAATGAGTCTGAGATTCAACTTAATTTTTCTGACTGTCTAGTGTGAACACTAGCATAGGGTGAAGAGCTTTTCATTATGAGAAAAATAAGGAAAAAAGAGGAGGCTCAAGGGTGCTTTAATCATCTGTGGAAAGTGAGTCATGATGTGCAGTCTCAATGTGCTCTGTCCGTGGCCTTTCTACAAGGGCACCACCCCTACAGGACACACAGCTGAGATAACATACACATGTCTGAACTCAATACAGTGCCCAGCACGGAGTGGTCACACCATTTTCTTTATACTACCTTAGAATTGTCTTAGGCATTGGATATTATATGGATAATAATACAGTCTTGACATTTTAAGATGTTGAGTTTGCAAAGGCTCAACATTGACTAAAATGTGCATGTAAAACACAAAAGCACTTTTAATATAATACCAACAATATTCACGTCTCCATAATTCAGTATTTTTTACTGAATAAACACACATATATTACCTAATTTAATCTAGAACTTACAAACAATACATAATAAATCTTGTGCCCTTTCTTTGTTTCGAGACCCCAAATAGTGATGATAAATATTGAAATCCACAGTTTTTCCAATGGGATAGTTTCTGTCTTATGAGCAGTCTTATGGAATTAAAACTAATACAGGGGAAGGTTAAAAGACTAATGCAGGTAAGCACCAACATTGACATTTTAACTCTGAGTGAAGTGTTTTTTGCTTTCAAACTCAAGGGAGAGCATACATAAGTTTCCATCAAATGTGGGCATGAAGCAAAGCAAGTCCTAGACCTTGCTAAGAATTAAACTGAGGGCATATTTTCTGTCAAAATCCAACTAAATGACTACATTTTTTCATCCAATTAATTGAGAAATTTAAAGTCTCAAATCATACACAACTTACTATGTATTGCTCATGATGGAAAATAACGTTTCTATTCAATTTTGCTGAGTTAGTATAAAATACCACATTATCTTTTAGAAAGAAGAAGGAAAGGAAAGGAAGAAAGAAAGTCTGTGAATGGCCCCACTTACCAGGCCTATGAAGATGCAGAAAAGCTGAACTACATCCGTGTAGGCCACGGAGTACAGACCACCCACCAGCGTGTACAGAGTGGCAATGAGCGCAGAAACAATGACAGAAGCTTGCACATCAACGTCAATGATCACGCTGATGGTGGCTCCTGAAGAAAGCAGACAAGAGAATGCTATGGTCAAGGTACTCAAATGGATTCCACTTTCTGTTCAAGGATACACTGAATGTTCAGTACCAGCAGGTAGTGCCTCTGTGTCATGTGAAATGTATTGGATGATAACAGCCAAAGTGAATTGTCATATCAAAATCTTAAAATCTATAATATATTCTTCCTTCCTGAAATTGGCACTTTGGTAACTTATATAGGTGGGGGCACCCAAAATTGATGATATGACCTCAGAATTCCATGAAATATATTAAATTTAATACCATTATAAGAACTTTCAAGGGCACCTGGGTGGCTCAGTTGGTTAACCATCCAACTTTTGGTTTCAGTTCAGGTCATGATCTCATGGTTGGTGAGTTCAAGCCCTGCATGGGCTGGCAGTGTGGAGCCTGCTTGGGATTCTCTGTCTCTTTCTCTCTCTCTCTTTGCCCCTCCCCTGCTTGCACTATCTCTGTCTCTCTCAAAATAAATAGACTTAAAAAAAAAAAAGAAATTACAATAATTTTACTAGCTATCTGAAACAGACTTTAATTAAATATATGCAATGTATCTACTCATATTCACGAGATAAGCACAATCACCCACTTCCACATTTTACAATTAATGTTCATTTTCCATTTTGCATTAACTCTGACCCCTGCTAGCTTTTCTTAGATGACAGATGGTATAAAGTGCCAAGGTTTAAGACAACATTGTAGGAGAAAGTAATAAAACTGGTAAATTTAATCCAGTCCTACTGCTAGGACACAAATGTATTGAACCCTAGATTTCAACATCATATTTTTTTTTAATTTTTTTTACATTTTATTTTATTTTTGAGACAGAGAGAGACAGAGTATGAACGGGGAGGGGCAAAGAGAGAGGGAGACACAGAACCTGAAATGGGCTCCAGGCTCTGAGCTGTCAGCACAGAGCCCAATGCGGGGCTTGAACTCACAGACCGTGAGATCATGACCTGAGCCGAAGTCGGACGCTTAATCGACTGAGCCACCCAGGCGCCCCTCAACATCATATTTTTAAGTAATTTTCCTTATCAGAATTTTAAACCTGCCTTAGAAATAAAATTTATGTTTTTCTTACTTTCTGACTGTTTATGTGTTTTTGATGTCTATATTTCCAATGAGAATATGAGGATAGGGACACTGGACCACTATGGTTCTTGGACTTCCAGTTCAGAATTCACCTGCTGCTTTACAAATCCTTTCTCCACCATTTTCAAAATTTACATAGTTTATGTTTCATATTGTTAAACACAGCAATTATAGGAACCCCAACATACGTGCAACAAATCTGTGATTTTTTGTATCATTAATTTCAATCTTATGTTCTGCTACCACTCCTCAAATGCATGCTAATAGCATATGCAAACCACCAGAGACGAAAATCCATTTTCTTAAGGAGCAGTGTAAACTATTTTGATCTAAGATAACAATATAAAATATTTTTCAAGAATTTTTTTCTGAGTGATTTGGCTTTGGTAACAAAATTAAATTATTTTTATGAGTAAAAATGAATTAGTAAAAAGATAAGTCTGGTATTGGAGAATGAAGATGAAGGAAGGTGGTCAATTTGGATCAGTGCAAAGGTGGTGACTTTGGATAGCAGACTGAGTTTTTGCTTCATGTTGAAACCTTAGTTGTGATTCTTTGCCAATCTTCTTTTGGTCTGGTTCTTGACTTTAACAACATTTCTAAGTCATGTCTCAGGAATGAAAATTCCAATTATTACCTGCCTCTTTGGGCTGCTGTTTAACTTTCTACCGTTGTGACGTTTTTATTAATTCCATACCTCCAAAAGGTAGGGAGGGAGACTGCATGCTACAGAAAAAAAGATCACTGGACTAGGATTTTAAAGACTTGGGTCCTGGTAAATACTGCCATTTGGTTGTAACTCAGTGGTTTTAAAGAAATCACCAATTTTTCTATCACTATTAAAATTGGGGTTAATTTTTTCTCTAAAATATTTTCTAAATAATTCCATCATTTATAGTGACTAAAATTGAAGTTACATTTCCAGATCTGCTGTGAAATATTAGTTTAATCATGAGGCCATAAAAATAAACATACAATAAAGTTATAAAAATTCATCGAATTTGAGCTGTGAGAAGTATAAATACACATTTAAAAAAAAAATGTATGTAAAGGATGTTGTCCATTTATGCCAAGAAGGTAGTTTAAAATTCTCCTAAGTTTCAGCACATTCACAAGAAGGTGATAATGTTATATTTGTCTATTCTTAAGTGTTCCAACTCATTTCTAATAGACACTAATTTTGAATTGTCCCACTATTATTTTTGAAGAAAATATGTGTTAATTTAGAAAGACACATTCTCTTTACAAAAGCATATATTCCAAACAATAGCAGCAATGTTTTTTATACATGTTTTTGATATGTGTGTGCATCTGTGTAGAGAGGGATATATAGATATCAACACATTTTACATATATAGTGACATAACACACAGATGTAGATACACACACATATACAATAATAAGTAACTGAGTGAAGTTTAGAGTTTGGTTTAAGTTTATATTTCAAAAATACTTTAGAAATATTAGTTTATTATTTTCACTCTCCCTTCAGGGCTCTGTTACATAAATTGATCTGTATTCCATGAAAGTGAACATTTTGTATTCATTCTGTTAGCTACTGAGCCCACTCCTTTTTAAATATCTCAGCAGGCTGTTCTTAAAACCAACATTTTCTAGTGTTAAAACCAATGACAAACTACCATTGCTTGTAGGCTAATGACAGCGAGGTGGGAAAGGAGATGTATTTTTACACATAATTTCATTAGGCTATAGGTGCAGTGGTAGTTGTGGAGAATTATTATATAGTACCTAGAAAGTGCAACATTTTCCACTGAGTTATTACAATATTTTATAGCTATCAAACTCTTTTCTTTTCTACATCAAATCATCCCTTCATTTTATAGTTGGAGATCAAGAAGATAAGATTATATGGGAGTTTAAAAAATAATGTCATGAAAGGAAGTATAAACTAATGTCTGACATTACAGAGGTCAGATCTGATGATAATACTGAAGCCGGAAGGTAAGTTTGTAGTATAGAATATACACCATAGAAGGAAATTCATCTTATCTTACTTTTGCTTTGACCACTTAGGGTCTAGCTATAGACATAAGCCTTTTATCTTCATTTGTAAGAAGAGATGGAGAGAAACATATGTGGATGCCTGGATATCAAACACGGACACAGCTCACTGAGGAAGGTTATGGAACTTCCAACTCTATTAATCTTCAAGAAGGAACTCAGCACTCAGTGAAATTTCCCCTTGATGAAAAGGCAAATTATTGAGCCTGACCGATCTTCCACTATCTTGTTTTCTAAACCTTGCAAGTGGGCTGAGAACTGATGGGCCAAGGATAAGTTGTTCTTAGCATTAATTGGTCTTAGTAGTAAGTTAGACCCTAAGAAGTCTCCATTCATTTTCTAGATCCCTAAACATATATACAACCCAGTACTTTAGGATGTACTGGGATTACACTGAGAAAAGAAATAATGTTGTTCTTCTTCTCCTCTTTTGAAGAAAGTATAGCCATAGATGATTCATTCATTCATTCATTCTTTCATTCATTTGTGAGAAGATTATAACTGTTAACAAGATACAAGTCCTATCTTCAAGAACTTTAGAACGCCCTTTGTGAGGTTGGATTTGGGCATGATATAGATAAACAGGCACATAATAATACAAAGTGACAAGTCCAATGAAAATAAAACTCTAGGTATCTAAGGAAGCCCATGGGAAAGGCATCTGGCAAGGTCAGGATGTCTGGCCCAAGGAAGTGACATCTATAAGAAGATTGAAGGACATTTCCTGGTTTTCTAGGCAGATGTGCAAAATTGTAGGGGGGGAAAGGAGTCCAAAGCAGAGGGCACCTGGGCTTGCACAGTGTCAGAGGTAAGACAGGAGGTCTAGAGTTCTGGAAAAGTAAGGAGGAGTGGGGGGGAGGATGATGAAAGAAACAAGAGACTAAGTCATAAAAAGCTTTATGGGCCCACTTAAAAGTTTAGAAAGGGACAGTAAAGGGACATGATCAGATTTGTGTTTTAGAAGGATGAGTCTGGCTACCATATGTAGACCAGAGGAAGAGGGCTGAACCATAAGCAGGGAGATGGTTGCATTAAATCAGGTGAGGGAAGCTGCAGGTAGCCTGGCTTGTGGCTGAAGGGAGTAAATTTGTGTATGTGCTGCTCATCAACCAGAGAGAGGCAGAGGTCCTTACCTAAGGCAGAGAAAATGGCTGCAGCCCAAAACATTTCTCCCATTAGCGCAGGAATAAATAGGAGCCCACCCATGCGTTTTCCATAGATCTGCTGAAACGGGTCTAACATAGTCACATATCCTTTGGAACGCATAGGCTTTGCAAAGAACAAACCACCTAAAAGAAATTAAAGTGTTTATGAGAAAATAAAAAATTCATAATATAATAGTCTTTGCCAACATTTTATTATGTTATAATTTCTCAAGGGAAATACATTTTTTAGAACATTTATATGTGTGGAGGAACCAGACTAAAATACACTGTGAATACAGAACCAAGACATACTTAGTAACAAAACATGACTTTCTTAATACGTTTGTCATTGTATGCATCGAAAGGGCCATTGAATAGTATATCTGAGGCATGTAAATTTAAAAACATGGACCAGCGTGGCATTCGCTAAAATGCCTTTGTATCACCCAGAATAACATTTAGACACTGATTAAGCACAAAATCCAATAAAAGTATTTTAAGGGCAAAAAATATTAGGAACTCTGTTATATAATATTCTTGACCTTTTCTTAGTTTTATTCACAAAAAGAAATTCAGGTACAATTCAAGTTGATTCATTGTTAATGATATACTCTACACTATTTTTGAAAGAAAAAAATCATACATTAGGAAATTAACTATTCTCTTGCCATCAGATCAAGGGACTAAAAACATATTCCATAATCAAGAGACCAAATAATCTAAGCATTAGTGTTACTGATTTCTTGTAATACCTACTTGAGAGAATTCTGGTAACATTTTTTTTGCACAATAGTTATTTACAATTTGACTTGTTATTTCATTTGTTATTTGTACTCCTGTTCTTTATGCTTTACCGAGTGTGTCACTAAAGTTTAAATTTTCACTTACCTAAAATCAGACTCAGAGAATATCCAATTGGTGCCTGAGCCCAAGCTAGACCATAGTCTGGTACATACACTGCTTCAGCTGTCCCATTGATGTAACCTCCTCCGACCCAGGTGGCTGAAATAGAATGAAGAGTGAGGGAAAGACGCTGCCAAACTCCTCATACCCCAGACCTGCTCACGTTGACACAGTGGCCAGTAGCCTCCTGTGACTGCTGAGCACCTGAAATGTGGCTAGTCTGGATTGAAGTGTTCTGGGTGTAAAATATATACTGGATTTCAAAGACTTCATATGTGAAGGTGAATGTAAGGTGTCTCAATAATTGTTTTTGCATTAATTATATGGTGAAATGGAAACATTTTCAATGTATTGAGTTAAATACATTCTACTTTATTTTTTATTACGTTATTCTACATTATACTTATTCCTCTACTTTTTAATGTTCTTTAAAAAAGGTTTGTAGAAAATTTAACATTACCTCTGCGACTCACATTGTATTTCTATTGGACAGTGTTGCCTGGCGTTTGTTGAGGTCAAGTTTCTTTATTTTAAGGTTTTTCTGTTTTAATTGTATTGATCTTTTCACATGGATCACGATTATCTTCTCAAGGAGGGGGCAGGGAGAGGCATTCACAGTTGTAGATGTATGTATTTTTAAAAATTTTATTTTTAATTAATAGGGTCACTTCTTAAACACTCTGGGTACATAGGATTTTGGCAGAGCTGTTCTGCATCCTAACATTTTATTTACTGTCTTGAATTATTAAAGGAGAGAGGACACTTTTACTCCAAGGTGTCCTAAAGTGACTTTAAATTATCTTTTTCCTCCTTCTTTTCAAGTACCTAACATATGCTTAGGACCTGGGCTGATATTAGAATTTGAATGTTGACTGCATACCCACTTGCATTCTTCATTCTAACCTGGGTCTTTTAGTAAGATATTTGATATTTCACAGAGAATAATAAGAAATATGTCTTCTCCAGATGTTATTTAATAGAACTCCTGTAGCATAACAGTTGAAGGAAGAGGTCAAGGGTCCAAAGAAAACACATGTTGGGTAAACAAGTTTGGGCAAAGAAGGATCTATAAACTCTACCATTTTCTCTGAGAAGGCAGTATCATATATGCTTCTTCCTGAAAAGCTAAAGTTAATGGAACACTTAAATCCTTATAGTTTTTTTTAATGTTTATTTACTTTTGAGAGACAGCGAGAGAGAAAGAACGGGGGTGGGGGGGTGGGTGGGCAGAGAGATAGAGGGAGACATAGAATTTCAAGCAGGCTCCAGGCTCTGAGCTGTCAATACAGAACCTGACAGAGGGCTCAAACTCATGAACCACGAGATCACGACCTGAACCGAAGTTGGTCACTGAACTGAGCCATCCAGGTGCCCCAAATCTTTATAGTTTATTTCCTTTTAAGAATATTGCCAAAATATCTAAAAGAATCCCTTGTAGAATGTGTGAAAAATTATGAGGAACATGGGCTGGCTTATCAGATAGGAGTCTGAATTCTAGGCTATATCATCCAACTGGGAAAAAAGTTTGACTCTGAAAAGTTCTCTGAAATCTCACAATTAGAATGTAAGTAAAGTAAACATGTATTTGAAACTATCAAAGACAAGTGTTTCTACTGTGTTCATTCCAAAATTTATCTGCATTTAATCCAGATACCAAGCAAAGAAGGGAATGTTTTAAGGTTAGTGTTTTTTTTAAAGGTTAACATGAAAAGACCTCCCTAGAAAAAAAATCTTAAGCGCATTTAAATGGAAATACAAAAACCCTAAATTAGGACAAATATGCATATATCAGCCCCTCTCATCTGCTTGCTAGCTTTTACATGGCTGTGAATAAATAACAAAAGCTATTATTTGTTTTTCTCATTTTAAGCCCTCCTGTAAATTTAAACAGGGTTTCCCCCTCCACTAAGTGTCTAACTAGGACTTGAAGAAATTATTTTCACAGTCATAGAATCAGACTTGATCCTCCTTCTAGGAGAATCTGAAAACTAGGAAACTGGAACTCCTAAGAACACACTAGCAATGTTTCATTGCATAAAGGAAATGGTCTTATGAGCACAAAGCTTATAAGTGATCATTTTTCATTGTGTAGATGTCCTCTCCCTTATCCAAAAACAAAATTGGTGTCTGAATGATTGTAAACATAAGAAGTGAAGACTTGGTTACTTATCCTGGTTAAAGTCCATCCATTTTTATCACTCTAGTCCCTTCTATGCCAGAATTTGCTCTGCATGTTTGTATATTTCATGTCAGATTTATCAGTGAGAATAACTCTTTTAAAATATATGCATTTTTATTTTTTAATCTTTATTCTTTAACAAATATATATGATCAATGAATCTGACAAGGTGTAGATAATATGGTTCAGATTTTAAATGAGTTATGATATT
Source organism: Panthera onca (assembly GCF_046562875.1). Taxonomy (NCBI): domain Eukaryota; kingdom Metazoa; phylum Chordata; class Mammalia; order Carnivora; family Felidae; genus Panthera; species Panthera onca. The sequence continues at coordinate 87,424,910 of NC_138341.1, read as the reverse complement.
GACCAAGGTTCTTTTCAGTTCTTAAAGACTGAAAAAAAAAAATCTTTAAAAATTGAGATAGACTATGAAACTTCATATGAAATAATCATGATTCAAATTCTTCTATACACTTTAAAAAACTGTTAGGTTGAAATAATCATTCTAGACCATAAAAACAAATTCTGAAATATTACCTTTATGAACACAATAGATCTAATATTAAACTAGAGTCATAGAACACCATAATAATTTTCAATGAATAAAAACTTTGATGTACAGCAACTCATTTATTCTTTTCAACAATTTTTTGAGTGAAATCAGTTTTTATTGTTTTATTTCGCTTTTCTTCTCATTTTCTTGGTATAGGAGAAACCTGAAGGGAATACATAATCACAATGTTTTGCTTCACTTCAGATGCCAGTATCACATCTGGATCTTTAGGGTAAAAAAAGAAGCATTGTTGCTATAATGAAAAATGAAAATTAAGATGTAAAGTTGTGCATGGTGTTCATCAGGATAATAAGGAAACAACATCTGAAAATCTATACCAATATTTCAGTAAACATACGCAAGTTGTAGGGTTATGGATGATTCTTAATCTTTATGTTTTCCTACTTATCTGTGTATATTAGATATCACAGAAAATATTTTGCACAATACAATTTGTTCTATATATGTGAGTATATAGAAAAATTGAGACACGGGGGTAAGAAAGGACCTTTTTACAAATGTTGTGCCTTTATATTCTAGAAAGGAAGCAAAGCCAGCTAGAGGCCTGCACTTGGTGCATTGCGGAGGGGTCCCAGGGTGTGGCTGCCAAAAGACCAGGGTTTGGTGCTAATTCTAGTCCTTACTTCCAGAGACCTTTCACAGTGGTCAAATATAAACTGCCTCATAATGATCATAAGAAACTATATACAGTTGAAGAAGAATTAAAGGAACATAAAATGTGCATGTCTGAAAAATAAAACCTATAGTCCATAAACTATTCTAGAACATTGTAGGTTTCAGATGGCCAGCAGGGATGCAGTCTTCACAGACTGTTCTGTTAAACTATTTCATATACAGATGAGTCATATTTAAATAGCACATCAGGATGGAAACTGGGCATCATTTGGATATGATTTCTCATGGGATATTTTCCAATGGGCCCTCAGAGTTCTGGTTAGTCTGGATTATGTTGCTAATGTTTAAAAACCTAGTAAGAATCAGAAGTGAAATGTTATTGTTAGTGAATATATATCAAATAATATTAAAGATATAATTTTAAATTGTTGTTTTTCAGAAATATTTTCAACAACAAATAAGAATATAAAAGAGAAACAAGTTACCACTTAAACAGAACCACCTTTGGGAACAGGAGGAAAGATATCAGCTTCTCTGAGCCCAAAGGGTTTTGAATAGGAAAGGGCTGCAGATGCAGGCTAAGGCATTTCAGTTGGGACACGCCCTAGCTTTCCCCCTTTTATATCAAGCCTCCTGGAAATCTTTTTTTTTTTTTTCCCCAGTGCTGTGGATTTTTCACATGTGATTATCTTCCTCTGAGGAAATTGGTTTATTAAATGGGAGGATTAGGTTTCAAAACAGGGCATCTCTCAATATGGAATTGTGTTGCCCCTAATTGATTTATTCAGTTGAAAACTATCATGAGTTAATGTTCATTGACATTCATCATTTAAGACAACAAAAATTCACAACTTTGTACCTGTATTAATGAACATGATGAGACACTGACTTTATCACATAGCTTGTAAGACTAAGACACTTTTCTCCTTTGTTTTTATTCTGTTCCCACCCACTGAACTGTCCGGATCCTCCAGATTTGTTTCATTGATATTGTGTCCAGCGATTTTTTATAAAATCATTTTGTTCAAGTACTACTGAGTTGACACCCACTTATTTTTGTTTCAAAAAAGTAAAATTATTCTTAGGATATGTAAGTAATGAACTTAAAGAATCCCCAAAGGACAAAGGCTAATGTTTGCTTTGTCACTCTGAGAAGCCAAGGAGGGGTGGGCAGCATGGACCAGAGGCATCAGAACCTACCTGTCATGGTAAATCCACCCACCAGCAGACCAATGTCTCGGCCACCAACTATGATGGCCTCGCTGCGCTCTTCTGAGCTGCCACTGTTTTTGGTTCTCCAGGCAGCCCATATTCCAACCAGCAATATTAGAAGGTAGAACACGATGATAGCAATCAGTCCTTCCACATGGAAAGCCATTTTTATCTAGGGGTCCAGATTCTTCCACAGTGAGCTACTTCATTAAGATTTCTGAAGGAAATACAGTAATGCATTATAAACCAGCCAAGCATGCATAAGCAGCTGGGAATAAACCAGCTGGCTCATGAAAGATCCTGTGCCACTTACAGAAAAAGCACATTGAAATCGCATATGACACTACCAGTTGCCAACACATGTCCACTATTTTATTCTAATTAGTATTTAACAGTTTAACATTGTTTTGAGCCTCCAAGGGGGAAAAAAAATAGAAATGGCTGTTTACCAAATGTAATCATGGTCACTTTTTGTGCTTAATAAATTCTTTTAATTTAAAATTAACCTTGTCTTGTATCGTAACTGAGTCTCAGTCAAGATCATTTACAAAGAGGATGCATCTGGCTTTTGGAACTAACTTACTATTCCATCTAGAATTATTGTAAGACTACCCTGAGAATTCTAACATATTCTTACATTCAGTCATCCATTCATTCTTCCATCTCTCCTTTCAAACAATTGTAGGGAATGGTTCCAAAAGTAATGTGACATACAAATATCTGGGGAAAAAAAAACTTTAGGAAAACCAGTTTCAAAAGCACATCAACTCTAATTTTCAACAAGTGCCTGTGGTCCAAGTTACTGTAGCAACTATAGATGGTACATTGTTTAAAGAATGTACCTTTTAGCCTGCTCTTCTGGCTCTTCCATTGTTCTTTGCTCTTTTCATCTCTCCCTCCTCCTGAACTTAATGGTAGGTACAAGAAAACAATTTAAAAATACAGTATTGACTAAATATATAAGAGGGGGTCAAACGTATTAAAAACAAGACTTCTTAAGAGACATATGTCAAATTCTAACGCCTTCACCTTCAGGAATTCTTGTTCTGTGTTATTTTTCAACCCTCGTGACCATGGCTATTTCATGCACTCGCCGTTCACACAAGCACGTTTCTGGGGGGAAATGCAGGTATTTGTGTTCGCAGGTGGGTGATGAGTCCTTGGGTGAAAGAATTAGCTTCCCTCTGATTCAGGGGAAGCAAAAGAAGCGCGGGCGGGCTGGGTGCGCTCCGCCTTTGTGAGCAACCGAGCTGGGAAGTTCTTTTCTGGGCCCAGCCTGGGGGCTCCCCAGCACCCTCCACCCAACCCCCGCCGACCCTCCCGCTACCCCTCGGTCCTTCTCCCGCGCCCAGACTTCCCGCCGCTGCAGCCTAAGAGCCTTGGGTGCCAGACAGTGGACCCGCCCGCGCATCCCCACCAAGAGGCAACAAAAGCCGAGTCCTTCCGACCTAAAACGCCGGCTGGGCGGCCACCGGGTCCCCGAGGGAGCGGGCTCCGACGCGCCCGGGATGGCTGCTCTGCTCCTACCTGGAGTCGTCGCCGCGCAGAGAAGTGCTCCGCCGGCTGGAGCTCCTCTCGGGACCGCCGCCCAGGCACCTTGGTGGTTGGGGGCTGCAAGGCTGCCGAGGGAGGGGGAGGGTCCGGGGTGCCAAGGGGCGAGGCGTAGCGCCAGGCTGCTGGGTTCCTGCCCCAGGTCTCCCAGAACCTGGACGCGCGCGGAGTTGACAGGTGTGGGCGCCCCAGCGGAGGACGCGCGACGCGGCTGAGGTGGCGATCGATGCCAGTATTGGCAAAAGTCCCCTTTATAAGGGTGGCTGGCGGGGGCGATCGTCAGAGCTGGGCAGGCGGACGTCAGAACAAAGTGGTGCTGGGGCGGGTGCCGGGGAAAGTGCCCTCGCGCGCGGGATGGGTGTGGGGGTGAGGAGGGGCGGGGGCTGAGGAGCTGGGCGGGAGCCCGGGCTCTGGGGTGGCTCCTCTGCGGGATCCCGAGCCCAGGCGGTGCGGACCAAGTGGCTGCCACTCCCTCTCCCCTCCTCCGGAAAGGAGGGCGTGTTCCGGAGGGTCATTTTCCATTCTGACTTCCCTGGGCTCTGGTTCGAAGCAGGGGATGGGGAAACTGGGAGGGTCCCAGGGCATCTTGTTTTCAGATGGAGCAGCGGAAGTCCAACAGACCGGAAGGGTCTAGAATTCTTGTCTTCCCAGACTGGCCCGAAGTGGTTTCTTGTGCCTCTCACGGAGTAGAGGGGCTATCTCCCACTGCGTCCCATGGGCCTTGGGTGGAGGCTGGTTCCAGCTGCCCTGGTGAGGGGTTCTCTGAAGAAGACTTTTCAGGAAAGTTTCCGAAGTCATTTTTAAATTCATATCCCTTTCGCTTAAAAATGGGGTTAAAATGAAAGACTCTAAGAGTTGTCCAAAACAATGAAGTATCGCACAAGCCAGACAAGATAGTTTTCCTTGTAGATGTAACTAGGTTGCTTACCCACCCAAATCCCCTATTCTAGCGTCACAAAAAATTTTGCTGTAAGTTTAATATTATCTATCATTTATCTATCTATCCATCCCTAGATAGCTATATTTAATGCCTAGATTATTTACATATGAACGGATATAGTTACACATGCATAGCATAGAGTTATATTTATTTATCTAGATATATAGATGGATTGGTAGATATAAATATCTGCTTATTTATATACATTCTTTCTTGGGCCCAGCCTGGGGACTCCCCAAGCACCCCCCCACCCAACCCCCACCGACCCTCCCGCTACCCCTTATATACCCTTGTATATACCTTGTATACCCCTTATATACATTTGTGAGTGTATGTAAAAAGATAGAATAGCAACAAGTCCCTCTGGCCACGTTTTGCTTTCTTTCCACGTTGAAACATGCCAATGTATTAACCAGTGAAATATGAAAATCTAGTAACTGATAGAATAAGTAAGAGTAGTTCTTAACTACTGTCCACTTCTTGCAAGGTGAAATTTCACACCATCCCCCATTTTCTTATGCTGCATTTGAAAGTTAACTTTCAAATTTATGTCACTACCCCTTTTCTTTGTTCTCTGTATAAACACTAACTACATCAGATCACCTTGTTTGAGATAAGAAGTCCCATGGAATTCAAATTGAAATTAAGACAAGGGAGAAGGGTCTGCGTGAACAGTTATCTCATTTAGTTTGAATGATTAGCTCACTGCTTTTCTGGAAAAGGTTTAGATAACCTTTCAATGTCACTCCATTTTTTTTTTTTTTTTTTTACATGAGGGGTTATGAATTTAAGCAATTTTAAGGAACTGATAGAAGGAAAACATAGATGGAATTTCATATTATTACTCAAGTGCTTTTCTTTTTTTTTTTTTTAAGTTTTTTTAATGTTTATTTATTTTTGAGAATGAGAGAGACAGAATATGAGCTGATGAGGGGCAGAGAGAGGGAGACACATAATCTGAAGCAGGTTCCAGGCTCTGAGCTGTCAGCACAGAGCCTGATGCCAGGCTTGAACCCACAGACCGCAGGATCATGACCTGAGCTGAAGTCTAATGCTTAACTGACTGAGCCACCCAAGGGCCCCTCAAGTGCTTTTCAATAGAAATTCATTCATTCATTCTTGATTTTGTATTTGACAGTTATGTATAAGTCAATTTCTGATTCTGGACTTAGGCCACAGAGTAATTTCTGTCTTTCTTACCAGAATACACTTCAGGTCAAAATGATAAAAATCTTGTGGTTGTAGCAGGGCATATGTGGGCAGTGATAGTGTTTGAAATAGTGCACAAGGCTAAGGTCCTGAGGGCTAGACTCAAATCCAAAGAGGGACAAAAGAGGTGGCTGTCCTCAGAGAAACATCACCATGGCTTTCAGCTACAAGAATCAGGAAGGCAGCCAGGGCACAAAGCTCTCTGTGGGGCCCACCTAATCCACTTTAAGAAGCCAGATTTGCCAGCTTCTAGATTCAGTGCCAGATCTGGGAAGGTACGATGACCTTGAAGGTGGCCAAAACAATTCTGACCTGGCAGAGCAGCTATCTTTCATGACAGAAAGCACCAGTCGAAAATAACAATTGCTGATGTATTGAGCCTACTTCTGTGGAGACATTTCCTCATTTGCTGAGCCCTTTGAGCTCCTGCTTCTGATCTGATCAGGATGCTGCTTGTGATTTTCTGCTGTAGGATGTCTGCTCCAGACACCCACTCCTCTTTTGTCTTTAATATGCACCTCTTCTTCTGCTCTTCTAAGAATATGTGAAGTACATGGCAATGGAAGTTCAACTTCAGCTTTGGACAATAAAAAAAGAAGGTTTTGCCTTTCCAAATCATTTATTTATTTAACAGAAATTTCCTAAGCGCCTTTTATGTTCCAAGCACTGTTCTGAGTACTAAGAAGCATGTGGAAAATTATATAGTCCCTGCCCTCAAGCAATTTATCATTAGTGAAAGGAAAGCAGGAACAAACAAGCAAAAGCTCTACTTGAATATACTATTATAAATACTGGCAAAGACGTGTCATATCTACGCACACAGATTTTAGAGAAAACACACAAAAAGGCTTTGATAAGACTGGGGTATTGTTCTTGGAGGAAGGGGAGATTTATACATTCAACAAATGCAATGTGAGGACCTACTCTGTGCTAGGAATTACGAAAGGTGTGAGGTGAATAGCCTGAAATGAAGACAGCCCTGTCCTCATCGAGTTTATAGTCTATGGCCTTTCTACTCAAACTATGGTCCATGAAACAAGTGTCAAACATCATCTCTATTTCTTTTTCTTTTGTTTTTATAACATTGGTAATTTGAGAAGGACATCACTTGGTATACACACATTGAACATCACTCAGATATGAATGACAATGCATAATAAGATTTTGAAGGATCCGTCTTCTTTAAGCCATTATCCTTCATCATGTCTCAGTTTCCTCATACAATTTTTACTTGAACCTTTCATAATTTCTAATTGATTACATTCAGCTTCAATTATAATTTTGCCCTGTCATTTGCAAACCAGGGTGATCATCAACAGTCACAGAGTACTTTAAAAACTGTGGATCCTAGGGCCCCACAGCAAAAATTATGATTCAGTAAATCTTGGGTAAGAGTTCAAAAATTTCTTTTTAAATAGACTATTTTTTAAGAGTATCTTAGGTTCACAGAAAAATTGAATAGAAGGTATTTCCCAAATACTCCCTCCCTGATATGTACACCTTCCACTGTTATCAATACCATCCTCAGCACTACCACAACCCAGGGGTACATTTGTTACAATAGATGGGCCTATACTGACACATAATTATCACCAACAGTCAATTGTTTATGTTAGATTTCACTCTTGGTGTTCTTTCTGTGGGTTTGGATAAATGTACAATGACATGTATCCACCATTATAGTGTCATACAGAGTAGTTTCACTGCCCTAAAAATAATCTGTACTCTACTGGTTCATTCCTTCCTCACTAACCTGTGGCAACCAGTAATCTTTTTGCTGTCTTCATAGTTTTGCTTTTTTAGAATGTCATATAGTTGAAATCAAATGGTATGTAGCCTTGTCAAGTTGGCTTCATTCACTTAGTAATGTGCATTTATGTTTCCTCTATGCCTTTCAATAGCTTGATAGCTCATTACTTTTTAGTGCTAAATAATATTCCATTGTCTGGTTGTATCAGTTTTTTTTTTTTTTTTTTTTTTTTTTTTTTTTTTTTTTTTATCTATCAACCTACTGAAGAACATCTTGTTTACTTCCAAGTTTGGGCAATTATGAGTAAAGCTGCTATGAACATCTATGTGCAGTTTTCTGTGTAGACATAAGTTTTCAACTCCTTTGGGTAAATACCAAGGGGCATGAGTGCAGGATCACATGATAAGAGTATGTTCAGTTTTGTAAGAAACTGTCAAACTATCTTCCAAAATGTCTACACCAATTTTTACTCCAATCAGCAATAAATGAGAGTTCCTATTGCTCCACACTCCCAGCAGCATTTGGTGTTGTCAGTGTTCTGAAGTCTAGCCCTTCTAATAGATGTATACTATTATATTTTTATTTTAATTTGCATTTACCTTGATACATATGACACAGATAATCTTTTCATATTCTCATTTTCCATCTGTATATCTTCCTTTATGAGGTGTTGTTTAAGACTTTTAGCCCATTTTTAAATGTTATTTTCTTGTTGTTGGATTTTAAGAGTTCTCTGTATCTTTTGTTGGATTTTAAGAGTTCTCTGTATCTCTATCTTTATTACCTATGTATTCATAAAAATTTTCTTCCAGTCTGTGTTTTTTTTTGATTGTCTAGACAATGTCTTTTGCAGGGCAGAAAATTTTAATTTAATAAAGTACAGCTTATCAATTATATCTTTCATGGATTGTGTCTTTGATGTTGTATATAAAAAAGTCATCTTCATAGCCAAGGTTATCTAAATTTCCCCTGTTATCTTCTAGGACTTTTATAGTTGTGTGTTTTACATATAGGCTTGGGATCCATTTTGTGCTAATGTCTGTGAAGAGTGTAAGGTCTGTGACTACATTCATGTGTGTGTGTGTGTGGGGGGGGGGAGCGGGTTCAAGGACCATTTGTTGAAAAGCCTACCTTTGCTTAATTACATTGCCTTTACTCCTTTGTCAAAGATCAGTTATCAGTTGATTACATTTATGTGGGTCTTTTTCTGGGCTCCCTATTCTTTTCTATTAATGTATTTATCTATTCTTTCACCAATACCATTTGGTCTCATTGCTGTAGCTTTATAGCAAGTCATAAAGTTGAGTAGTGTAGGTCCTCTAACTTTGTTTTTCTCCTGCAATATTGTGTTGGCTTTTCTGGGTCTTTTGCCTCTCCATATAAACTTGAGAATCAGTTTCTCAACATCCCCAAAAATAACTTCTGGGATTTTGACTGGAATTATATTGACTGTATAGATCAAATTGAGAAGAACTGACATCTTGACAATATTAAGTCTTCCTTTCTTATCCATGAACATAGGATATCTCTCCATTTACTTACTTCTTTCATCAGTTATATAGTTTTTATCCCATAGATTTTGTACATGTTTTTTTTATTATATCTGTATTATTTTAGGGGTACTAATGTGTTATTGTGATTTTAATTTCAGATTCCACTTGTTCATTGTGTTTATAGGTATATAGGAAAGCAGAATTTTTTTTTGAAGGCTTCCTGGTGATTTTGATAATCAGCTAAGTTGGGGATCCTACTGCTTTTCAGGATGGAAAAAGTTTTGAAGTCAAACCACACAACTTTAGATGATATTTGCTAGTTATGGGAACTTCAGAAAATTATTTTGCCTTTTTTGAGTTTTAATTATTTTCCTCTAAAATGGAAATAAAAAAATGTGCAAGGTTATTGTTGATTTCATAGGAATGTAATGATTGGGACAGTATTTTTTTTTTTTTTTATTTAAAATTTTTTTTTTTCAACTTTTTTTTTTAATTTATTTTTGGTACAGAGAGAGACAGAGCATGAACGGGGGAGGGGCAGAGAGAGGGAGACACAGAATCGGAAACAGGCTCCAGGCTCCGAGCCGTCAGCCCAGAGCCTGACGCGGGGCTCGAACTCACAGACCGGGAGATCGTGACCTGGCTGAAGTCGGACGCTTAACCGACTGCGCCACCCAGGCGCCCCGGGACAGTATTTTTTAAAACACTAAGTGCAACACGTATTTTCCCACTGGTGATCAGTATACAGTAGGTAATTGCTGCCTCAGCTGTAACTTCTGTTATTGCTGCTTGATTCACTGTTGAACTGCTGATGTTCCAGCCTCTGGTAGCAGTTAATTACACAACTATTGTGGTGGATAAATGTTCCTGACCATTTCCTTACCTAATGTTGAAGAAATGTTTTGCTAATAACCTCAGAGCTGCTTCAGAAGCTCATATATTACATGAACCACATCATAGACTAAGGCGCAAATTCTACTTCTTGATCCATTTTTAGCTAAAGCCAATTTATGCCTTTGTAGGTAGGGCTGGAAGGACAGGTAAAAATTCACTTTCATAGAGATACATGTGGAAGAGACATCCAACTTCATCATCTTCCTGACACTCAGTCCTCACCAACAGTCCCCAGAAACTTTTCAGTGAAACCCTCTTCACCTTGGTCACCTTGTATAAGGCTAACCCCTTTTCATCCAAGAGAAACTTCCATGATCCTTTGTCTACATGCAGCCAGAGTGATATGTCCCTCTTCCAGGCTGTTTTCCCATGGCACTTACTGCTACCTATTGATGGTCAACAGATCATATGTTTATTTTTCTATTAGCCTGTGAACTCTGTGAAGGGAAAGATCACATTCCATAAATTTTATCTAGTCACACTTAGCACTGTGCCTGGAATACTACTAGTCAAAAATTTAGTTGAGCTGAACTGCCTTATTCTTTTACAGAAGGAAAATTGAGACTCAAAGTAAATGAAGACCTGAGTGCATTAGAATAGACCTCCATGTGCTGACAATAACACTCAAATTAATCACTTGGAAACAAATCAATTAGATTCAAATGCAATTGCTAGCAAATGCCAAGTTTTTTCCTTCTATCCTTATGATAAATGGCACATGATGACTAAATCTTCATATATTTGAAACAAGAAGTTATATGGGAATTATATAATTGTATAGCCTCATCATAGTTTTTAAAAGTATAACAGTGATGAGTAATGTATTTTAGGGTCACCCTCTATTGGTGGTGTCAAAGTCATTCTGTGAAACCATTGTTATTCTTGGTAGTAGCAGAAGACATTTTTCCTTATGTTTTTTTCCTAACATTATATTATGAAAATACTCAAAAAAACATTCAAGTTGAAACACATATCAAAGTTAATACTTGTATAGCCACAATTTAGATTCTTTCAGAACATTTCTTTTTATCATATCTATCTTCTACCTATTCATCAATTTATCTCATTTGTTTGATGCATTTGAAAACAAATGACATAAGTACAATTCCCCCTGAACAAACATATCATTAACTAGAGTTCACTAATTGTTTACAGTTGTTTCCTTTCCTATGGAGGTAAAATTTACATGCACTGAAATTCATGAATCTTGAGAGTGTATTAGCTGATTTTTGGTAAAAGCAAAGACCAATGTAACCAGACCCTGATGAAGATATAAAACATTACTTTGCACCCCATAAAGTCTCTTATACCCCTTCTGAACCAATCCTTGCCATTGTTCCAAAAAGACAAGTGAAGTTCTAAATTTTCTTCTACTGTGGATTAATTTTGCCTATTCTAGAACTTCATGTAAATGGAAACACAATGTATGTACTTCCACCCAGCATATGTTTTTTTTTGAGATTCATCAACGTTGCTGACTGAATAAGCAATGTGTTCCTTTTTTGCTGTAATTTTCCATTGTGTGAATATATCACAGTTGATAATCTATTGATAGGCATCTGGGTGCGTTCAATTTTTGATTATTATGGGTAAAGCTGCTATGAACAGCTATTTTTGTGGTTACAGGTTTTTATTCCTCTTGGGTAAATGCCTAAAAGTGGTATTTCTGGGTCACAGAAAATGTATACTTAGATTTTGTTTTTAATGCCAGATCATTTCCCAAAGTAGAGGTACCATTTTACACTCCCACCAACAACGTATAAGATTTTGCTTCATATCCTTGCCAGCATATATATATATATATATATATATATATATATATATATATATAATTTTCCTTTTAATTTTGGCCATTCTGGCTTTATGTAGAGATGTGTCATTGTGAGTTTATTTTTCATTTTGTTGATGTGCTTAATGATTAATAGTATGTCTTCTTTTGGGGTACTTGTTGGCTCAGTTAATAGAGAATGTGACTTTTGATCTCAGGGTTGTGAGTTCCAGTCCCATGTTGGGGGTAGAGATTACTTTAAAAAAAGAAAATCTTTAAAAAAAAATAGTATGTCTTCTTTTGTGAAATATACATTCAATTTTGTTTCCATTTGTGATGAGTTACTTGTTTTTAAAAAAATTATTTTGTTGTAGACCTTCTTTATATATCTATTTTACCTTTTTAAAAATGTTTGTTTATTTGTTTTTAGAGAGATGTAGAAAGATCGTGAGCATGAGTGGGAGAAGGGCTGAGAGACAGGGAGAGAGAAAATCCCAAGGAGGCTCCACACTGTCAGCACAGAGCTTGACATTGGGTTCGATCTCACAAACTGTGAAATCATGACCTGAGCCAAAATCAAGAGTTAAATGCTTAACAGACTGAGCCACCCAAGTGCCCCTATATATCTATTTATTTATTGAAGATCAGGAGTTTTTCATTCTGATCAAATCTAATTTTTCTCTTTAGTTTTATTAAAGTAGTTGAGTAGTTTTTTTTAGTTTCTAGTTTGTTTAGTTTCTTTTGTTCCTCTAAGACTTTATAGCTCCAAAGAATCTTCTCTAATATTTTCTTTAAAAAGCTTTATAATTTTAGGTTTTACATTTAGTTCTATAATCTATCTCAAATTAATTTTGTGTATGGTATCAGGAAATTTTACATTATTAAAATTTTTTTCTGCCCCAATCTCTCTTTTTTCCACATCTGTGTCTCCATGAAAGATTTTTGAAATTTATTCCTCAGATTCTTAAGATTCTAGTTGTATTTTCAGTTTATCCCCTTAGTATTGCAGAATAGATCATTCTTATTGAGATACATTTAAGTTCACTGACTTTTGAAATTTTGGTGTGGGGGGTCATCTCTATTGTACTTTTACTCTATCCAATATTTTTTTAAAAACGCACACATTGTATTTTATAGTTCTGGTATTTCTACTTGTTACCTTTAAATTGTTATCTCTGCTGAATTCCCTATCTTTCCAGTATGACATATTTTCTTTATGTAGTCAAACATAGTTAAAAATAGGTATGTTAGTGTCCTGGTCTGCTAATGGCAGCATCTGGGTCACCTACAGTTTATTTCCTGTTACTATCTTTTCTACTGGGAATTTTTCACATTTGTTTTTCATTATTAATTATGTTGAGTAGTTTGGTTTGTATCCTAGATAATATGAATGACAGATTTTGGATTTTGGTATATTCTTCCAAAGAATTTTGCTATATATGATGTTTTCATATCCAAATACTGGACTTGTCTCTCTGTTTTTAAAACATATTTTTAAATTTTAATTGAAGTATAGTTAGCTTACAATATTATGTTTCAGATGTGCAACATAGTGATTTGGCAATTATATACATTATAAAATGTTCGCCACAAGTGTAGTTACCATTTTTGCCGTACAAAGTTATTACAATATTATCTACATCCCCTATGCTGCACTTTACATCTCTGTGAGTTATTTGTTTTATAACTGAGAGTTTGTCCCTCTTCATCCTTTTCACCTATTTTGCTCATCATCCCACCCTCCTTCCCTCTGTCAATACCAGGTTGTTCTCTGTATTTGTGATTTTATTTCTGTTTTTTAAAACAGAATATATATATATATATATATATATATATATATATATATAATGTAATGTGTATATATGTGTGTATACACATTCCATTATATACATTATATATATAAAAATATATATATATATTTATATATATAATCTTCTTTATCCATTCATCTATCAATAGACAGATTTCTTCCATACTCTGGATATTATAAATAATGCTGCAATAACATAGGGGTGCACATATCTTTTAAAATTAGCATTTTTTTTCTTGGGATAAACATCCAGAAGTGGAATTACTAGATCATATGGTATCTCTATTTTTAATATGTTGAGGAACCTCCACATTGTTTCCCACAGTGGCTGTACCAATTTACATTCCTACCAACAGTGCATGACTGTTCCTTTTTCTCCACATCTTTGCCAACACTTATATCTTGTCTTTTTTTTTTCTTCTTCTTCTTCAGAATATAAGACTTTATTAACTTCTTCAATGTAAGGTATGTTGCAGACTTTGAGTATGGAATTCTCTCTTGTCCAGCAAGACAGCAGATGCAGAATTAAATACAAGAGAGGCGAATGTCTGGGAGGAGACAAGAACCCCGAGTATGGGTCCTTGCTCCCTATTTATTAGGATCAAAAGGCTTACAAATGTGATGGATGTTCAGAAAGAGACAATAAAACAATGATCATTAAATCCAGTGTGTGAGAGAAAGGGGGTTTTGAAGATATGTGGTGTTAGGGGTTTGGGTCAATACAAAACAAAACCCTGGTGTTGAGCAGGTGGCTGTTTATGGCAGGCACCAGGCATCCTGTCTGTTTATCTTAACTTGCCTAGGGGGTAAGATAGATAGAGCATGCTACCTCAGGGTCAACAAGGCACTTTTCTTTTGCTAATTAGCTCCAGGCAGTTTCACCCGTCTGCTGTGGTCTATTGCCCTGTTTACCACTTCTCAGATGCTTTCATCCTGTGGAAGCAGCTTTCTGCTTTTGTTCTATGCTGGGGGCACTTTTTCTGTTTGTCTATTCTTGGATGCTTTCGTCCTAAACTGTGTTAAGCCATTGGTGCAGGCTCAGGGAATTCCTAACCTTACTCCCCAATAAGGTAGAACTACACTGCAGTCTAGATCAGTTCCTTTTGCAAGATTACAAATCTCAAGAATCTTCCATTCTACTTCCTTGGACTTTTCTCTATTTTTCAAAATGCATAATGAATTAAGTAGGATTATGTGTGGCTAATACAGAGTGACTTAAAGAAGAGAAAAGTTACTTCTCTCTCACATAAAAGGCCAGAAGTAGATAGTTGCAGTGCCTTATCTACCTGAACAGCAGCAGTAGTCACAGGTTTGTAATGGTATTCACACTTACAGTACCCAATAGGCTTCATGGGACTGAACCCGGCACCAGGCTCACTTAATTTCATACGAACCAGCACAGCAGCTTGAGGCTTGTTGCAATAGGAGGCTCTACTCTGGCACCCAATTGTCAGTTCAGGTGTAAGGGAACAAGATGATTTGGGTGGGTGCACAAGCCACACTGGTTTAGAAACTTCAGTCTCCTCAAGAAGCAATATTTCTTGTAACATCCATGAGTGTAGTTTCCAGGGATTTTTGTAATAAGAAACACAGCACTTAAAGAAGCCCAAAGTCCATATTTTCCAATGGGCAGAGTTGTCATAGCCTTCTTGGTCTAGATACAGTTTACCAATAAGGGGATATTTTTAATTATAAACACTATTGCCTGACATCGCAGTTGACATTCTATTGTTATTTTATCTAGTAGATTTCCAGAGAAAACAATGCCAAAAGGTAATCTTGAAGTCATTTTACCAGGAAGAAAAAGATTATTATTAATCTATTAAAGGTTATTATTAACCTTCTTTATTCTTGTCAGTACAGGGCACTATCATCAAGATCCATTATTATTATTAATTACTATTATTATTATTGTTATTATTATTTTTAATTTCAGAGATGCAGAGTGAGGTCAGGGGCAAAAGGAGAGAGAGAATACTTAGTGCAGAGTCTGACGTGAGTCTCAATACCATGACCCTGGGATCATGACCTGACCTGAAATCAAAATTGGACCCTGAATTGACTGAGCCATCCAAGTACTACAGAGTCCAATATTCTATCTATTGCTCTGCCATTCATAACTTCTATTTCCAAGGTTACTTTATAGTCCAAAAAGCCTCCTGAATATCTAGCCACCATGTTCATGTTTCAGCAAGAAGAAAGAGAAGATGAACTGGCCCATTTCCCTTCATGCCTTAAAGTTTAAGGTAGCTTTCCAGAAGCATTTATCACTCAATACTTATAATTCCATGTCACTGGCCAGAACTTAGCCATGTGACCACATATACACATCGCTAACCAGAATAATTCTGGGATTTTGTTACAAACCCAAAAAAGAAAGAACAGATATTGAGTGAGGTAATTAGCAAGTTGGGTCAGAGATAGGATGATGGAAGAAACAGGAGACAGTCAAAGAATGAGAGAGACTTGACCATTAGTGGTTTTGAAGAGAGCCAGGGAATGTAGGCAGGCTCTAGAAGCTGGGCACAGTTCTCAGATGACAGCAAGAAAATGGGACCTTGATTCTTCAATTGAAAAGAATTGAAATCTGCCAGCAACTGAATGAACAAGGAAATATAATCCCCCACTCCCAACCTCCAGAAAAGAATGAAGTCCTGTCAACACTTTAATTTTAGCCCAGCCCATGTCAGATGGCTGACCTACAAAGCTGCAAGATAATACACTTCTGTCATTTTAAGCCACTAAGTTCATGGTGATTTGTGATGGCTGAAAAACAAAAGCAAAAACAAAAACAAAACAAAAAAACTTTTACACTTACCTTAATAAAACTTCCAATGTAAAGAACTTATCAGTGATGGGTCCCTATAGTCATTTATACCAAATTTTAAACTTTCAACTCATATCTCATCCTTAATGATTCTGGTATATTAAACTGTGCTATATTGGAAATGTGTGTATAGCCAACAAAACTAGTAAAATAGTAAAAAACTGAAAGTTACACGATAATTTTATATAAAAACTCCAAAAAGTTCATTAGTAGTTGTTATAAGAAACATTTCTTCTAGGAGTGATTTCTAAGGCAATAGAAGTGAGTTTTATGAGTTTCCATAAAAACAGAACCTCTGTCTCAGAAGAAGGGATATCAATAAGAGGACCAGGCTTCTCTATTTCCAAGTTCAGTGGTTTCCCCTGTTCATAACTCAGGTTTGAATTATCTTTCATTTTAATCTCTTCCTCTTCCACTTCCAAAGGTTTGTCTGAGGCTGAAGGCTTATTATCTTCATTTTCATGCAGAAAGCTAAAATCATGTTGGGTCTATAGAAGAAATTGTTGTCCTTGATTTGTAGCCATTCCACATCACCTGTTTTCTTCTCCTTCCCTCTTTTCTGTCAGAAGAGTCCTTGTCATGCTGAGTTTCTTCATTGTATGGCATTTTATCTTAGCACTGTTTTTTTATTGCCCTCTGTATCATCATATTCAACATTTTCTTCAGATACAATCCAGGTCCCAAGAGTGTCTTCATACTCTCCATACTATTCTTCATAGCTGTCCACTTGAAGAATAGGCCTCTCAGTGTCAATTCCTAGAACTTTGCATTTATTTTCACATTTTGATAGAAAGTCTGAATCAATAATTCCAGACAATTCCACCAAAACCCACTGCTCTACCTCTTCTTCTTCCTCTTCCTTCTCCTCCCAGCTCCTCTCATCAGTGGCCACCCTAATCCTGCACCTCTTTGGGACCTCTGAATCAGTGGCCATGCTCTCCAGGGCTACCATCTTGAGTAGAGGCCTATCTTGTGTTTTTGATCCTAGCCATTCTGACTGAGTCAGGTGATATCTCTTTGTGGTTTGGATTTGGATTTTCCCTGATGTTGAGCACATTTTCATGTACCTGTTGGTCATCTGTATGTCTTCTTTGGAAAAATGTCTGTTCAAGTCATTTTTCACTTTTTAGTTTGTGTGTGTGTGTGTGTGTGTGTGTGTGTGTGTGTGTGTTTATGTGTGTTGAGTTGTGAGTTCTTTAAATATTTTCAATATTAACCTCTTATCTGATGTATCATTTGCAAATATCTTTTCCCATTCTGTTGGTTGCTTTTTCATTTTGATAATGGTTTCCTTCACCATGTAATAGTTTTCTAGCTTGATGTAGTCCCAATTCCTTATTTTTTGCTTTTGTTTCCTTTGCTTTGAGGAGACAGGTCCAGAAAAATATTGCCAATACCAGTGTTTAAGAGTTTATTGTCTATATTTTCTGTGAGGAGTTTTATGGTTTCAGGTCTTACATTTAGGTCTTTAATTAACTTTGTATTTATTTTGTATATGGTGTAAGAAAGTGGCCCCAGTGTCATTTTTTAGCATGTAGCTGTCCAGTTTTGCCAACACCATTTATTGAAGAGATGGTATTTTTCCCTTTTTTAAAAATATATATTTAAATGTTTATTTATTTATTTTGAGAGAGAGAGAGAGAGAGAGAGAGAGAGAGAGGCATAGAGGGGAGAGGGGAGGGATGGAGAGAGAGAATCCTAAGCAGTCTCTGTGCTGATGTAGGGCTTGATCTCACAAAATATGATATCATGACCTGAGCCAAAATCAAGAGTTGGATGCTTAACCTACTGAGCCACCCAGATGCCCTGATCTTGTTCCTATTGTGTATTATTGCCTCGTTAGTCATGTATTAATTGATCATGTAAGTGTGGGCTTATTTCTGTGCTCTTTATTCTGTTCCATTGATCTGTATGTCTGTTTTTAGGCCAGTACCATATTGTTTTAGTATTTGCTTTCTAGTATAGTTTGAAATCAGAGGATTTGATATCTCCAGCTTTGTTCTTTTTCTCAACGTTGCTTTGGTTATGTGGGATCTTTTGCGGTTCCATAGAAATTTTTGGAGTATATGTTCTGTTCTGTGAAAATGCCATTGGTATTTTAATAAGGATTTCACTGAATATATAAGTTGCTTTGGATAGTATGGACATTTTAAGAATATTAATTCTTCCAATCTGTGAGAAGAGAATATCTTTCCATTCATTTGTGTTGTCTTCAATTTCTTTCATCAATATCTTGTAGTTTCCAGAGTAAAGGTCTTTAAGTTCCTTGGTTAAATTTATTCCTTTTCCCATTTTAGGGGTGCCTGGGTGGCTCAGTCAGTTAAACGTCCGACTTCAGCTCAGGTCATGATCTCACTGTTCATGGGTTCAAGCCCCACATGGGGCTCTGTGCTGACAGCTCAGAGCCTGGAGTCTGCTTCAGATTCTGTGTTTCCTTCTCTCTATACCCTTCCTCCACTCATGCTCTGTCTCTCTCTGGCTTGCAGAAATAAATAAACATTATAAAAATTAAAAAAAATTGTTTCTAGGTATTTTATCCCTTTTGATCCAACTGTAAATAGAATTGTTTTTATTAATTTCTCTTTCTTATAGTTCATTATTAGTGTATAGAAACACAACTGATTTCTGCATCTCAGTTTTGTATCCTGAAACTTTACTGTATTTATTTATTCGAATAACTCCTTAGTGGAGTCTTGATGGTTTTCAATATGTAGTATCATATCATCTGCAAATAGTGACAGTTTTACTTCTTTCTTAACAATTTGAATGTCTTTTGTTTTGTTTTATTTATTTATTTATTCATTCATTCATTCATTCATTCATTGTCTTATTGCTGTGGCTAGGACTTCCAGTACTATGTTGAAAAAAGGTGCTAAGAGTGGACATCTTTCTTTGTTCTTGATCTTGGAAAACTTTTCACCATTAGGTATGATGTCAGCTGTGTGTTTGTCTTATATAGTCTTTATTATGTTGAAGTATGTTTTCTATAAACTCACAGTGGAACTTCTTTCAAAATTGGAGTCAGTCCTCTCAAACCTGCTTCTGTCTTATCAATTAAGTTTATGTAATATTCTAAATCCTTTGTTGTCATTTCAACAATCTTCACAGCATCTTCAAGAGTAAATTCCATCTCAAGAAACCACTTTCTTTGCACATCCATAAGAAGCAGTTCCTCATCTGTTCAAGTTTTATCATGAGATTGCACCAAATCAGTCATATATTCAGGCCCCACTTCTAATTGTAGTTCTCTTGCTATTTCCACCATTTCTGAGTTATTTCCTCCACTGAAGTCTTGAACCCTAACAGTTATCCATGGGGACTAGAATCAGATTCTTGCAAACTTTTGTTATTGTTGATATTTTGACCTCTTCCCATGAATCACAAATGTTCTAAATGGCAGCTAGAATGGTGAATCCTTTCTGAAAGGTTTTCAATGGACTTTTCCTGGGTCTATCAGAGGAATCACCATCTATGGCAGCTGTATATAGACTTATAAAATATATTTCTTAAATAATAAGACTTGAAAGTCAAAATGGCTCCTTGATCCATGAACTATAGAATGGATGTTGTGTTAGCAGGCATGAAAACAACATTCATCTTGCTGTACATCTCAATCAGAGCTGTTGGGTGACCAGATGCATTGTCAATGACCAGAAACATTTTAAAAGGAATTTTTCCCCCTAAGTAGTAGGTCTCAACAGTGAGCTTAAAATATTTGGTAAACCATGTTGCAAACATATGTGCTGTCATACAGCCTTTGTTTTTCCATTTACAGATCACAGGCAGAGTATACTTCTTAATGGCCCTAGGATTTTTGTAATGGTACATGAGCCCTTGCTTCAACTTAAGTCACCAGCTGCATTAGCCTCTAACAAGAGAGTCAGCCTGTCCTTTGAAGCTTTGAAGCCAGGCATTGACTTCTTCTCTCTAGCTTGACTTCTCTCTAGCTATGAAAGTCCTAATCCATCTTCTTCCAATAGAAGGCTGTTTCATCTACATTAAAACTATATTGTTTAGTGTAACCACCTTTGTTCACTACCTTAGCTAAATATTTTGGATAACTTGCTCTAGTTTCTACATCAGCACTTGCTGCTTCGCCTTGCACTTTTCTGTTATGGAGGAAGCTTCTTTCCTTAAATCTTATGAACAAACCTTTGCTAGCTTCAAACTTTACTTCTTCAGCTTCCTCACTTCTCTCATTCTTTAAAGAATTGAGTTGGGGTCTTGCTCTGGATTAGGCTGTGGCTTAAGGGAATGTTTTGGCTGTTTGATTTTGTATCCAGACCACTAACACTGTCTCCATATCAGCAATAAGGCTGCTTCACATTCCTATCATCAACTGCACTTATCCACTGTTCATTAGAAACACTTTTAATTTTCTTCAAGAACTTTCCCTTTGCATTTTCAACTTGGTTATTTGGTGCCAGAGGCCTAGCTTTCAGCTTATCTCTGCTTTTGAATAGTCTTCCTCACTGAGCTTAATCATTTCTAGTTTTGGATTTAAAGTGAGAGTTGTGTGACTCTTCCTTTCACTTGAACACTTGGAGGTAGTTGTAAAATTATTAATTGGTCTAATGTCAATATTGTTTTGTCTCAGGGAATAGGGAGGCCTGAGGAGAGGGAGAGATGGCCAGTCAGTGAAGCAGTCTTAACACACATAACATTTATTGATTAAGCTCACTGCCTTATATAAGTACACTTCATGGCACCCCAAAACAATTACAATAGTAACTTTAAGCTCACTGATCACAGATCACCATAATAAATATAATCATAATGAAGAAGTTTGAAGTATTACAATAATTACCAAAATGTGACACAAAGATATTAAGGGAGCAAATGTTGTTGGAAAACTGGTACTGATAGACTTACTGAACACAAGGGTGGCACAAGCCTTGATTTGTAAGACACATAATATCTGCAAAGCTCAATAAAGCGAAGTATAAGAAAATAAAGGCTGCTGTACATGAACCTATACGTGTGATAACATGGCACATGCATGAATACACACATTCACAAATAAGTACAAGTGAAAATAGGAAAATCTGAATAAGGTTAATAGATGGTATCAATGTCAATATCATTGCTGTGATATTGTAGTACTGTAGTATATGTACTACAGTTTTGCAAGATATCATTGGGGTAAATGAAAAAATGTTACATATCAGTAATATTCATACTACATATGTATACATAGTATACTATTCATACTACATATGAATGTATAGTTGTCTCAATAAAAATTTCACTTAAAAAATTTATCCTGTTTGTGTGTGTTGGAGGGGTGGGGAGAAAAGACACTCCAGATAGTAAAAACATTTGTAAATCATACGTCTGATGAAAGACTTGTGTCCAGAATATAAAGAATTGTTACATATTAGAGGTCCCAAGAGAGAAAGAGAACAAAAAGGACATATTTTATATAATTATATATAATATATAATATGTATAAAATTATATAAAATATATATAACAGAGCCAAAATTATATATATGTGTGTGTATGTGTATATATATATATAATAGATTTATAATATATTATAAATATATGATAGATGTATATCCCAGCTTGCAGTCATGCAGAAAACAAAGCCAATCTTCCTCTGTCTTTTTCTCTGTTTAGGTCCTCACTGAATTGGATGATGCCTACCCATTGGGGGAGGGCCATCTGCTATATACTTAGTTCACCAGTTCAAAAGCTAATATCTTTGGAAACACCCTCATGGACATCCCTAGAAATATCTGGGCATTCTGTGGGTCAGTCAAATCGACACATATAATTAACCATTACACAACTCAATACTAAAAAAGGCAAATAACTCAATTTTGTAAATGGGCAAAGTATCCAAGGAGACATTTCCCAAAGAAGAATGACTAATGAGCATATGGAAAGATGCTCTACATAATTTGTCATTAGAGGAACGCATATTAAATGGAAGTCAAAACCTCAATGAGATACATACTTACTAGCATGGCAGCAATAAAAAAGATAACAGCAAGTGTTGAGAAGAATGTGTAGAAACTGGTATCTCACACATTAGTGGCAGAAACATAAAATGATACAACCACTTTAGAAAATAATTTGACAAGTTTTGAAAGCTTTAAATAATAAACATAATATACAATGCAGCAACTTCAGACAACTTAAAACAGGAATTCACACAAAAGTTTATATGTAAATATAAAGATTTATATGTAAATGTTCATATTAGCATTATTCATATTAGTCTAAAAGTAGGTACTCCAAATATCCATAAACTGGTGAATGAATAAACAATACATGGTATAACAATACAATGGAATATACTACTTAATAATAAAAGGAATGAAGTACTGATACAACCTAATACATGTATGAATCTCAAAAACATAGTAAGTGAAAGAATGCCAGACTCAAAAGACTGTATATTTGTGATTCTATGCAATGATAAGTCTTGAGTGGCAGAAAGGAAATCATTATTTGCCTGTGGCTGGTGAGCAGAGAGGGAATTAATTGCATACTGGCGTGAGGAAACTTTTTTGGGCTAAAGAAAATATTCTAAAACTCAAATGCAGTATTGTCACACAACTCTGTATATTTACCAAAAATTCACTGAATTACACTTAAAATAGGGATTTCTCTTAAATACGGAGAACAAACAGGTGGTTGCCACAGGTGAGGTGGGGGGGTGGAGGTGAAATCGATAAAGGGGATTAACAGTACATTTCTCCTGATGAGCACTGAGAAATGCATAGAATTGTTGAATTATTATGTTGTACAAACTAATATAACACTGCATGCTAATTATACTTGAATAAAAAAAAAGATGCATTCATGATATGTAAATTATACCTCAATAAAACTGCTATAAAATCACTGATATATGAAACATGGATGAATTCCAAAATCAGTTTGTTGAATGTAATATGCCTTCAGAGAAGAGTACAGATTAAATGAATGCAATTGCATGAAATCTGGCAGCACTGATTTGTGGTGAAACATAGAGCACTAGTTCCCTCTGTTGGGGTGGGGTAGGCGCTGGCTAGAAAAGAATGTGAAGGAATCTTCTGGTGCAATGGCGGTATTTGATATCTTGACAGCAGTTCGCTAGTTGTTTGTGTATCTAGATTTGCTAAAATTTTTTAAATGTATACTTGAGACTTAGATGTTTCATTTTGTAAACTCTACTTCAAAAAACATAAACAAATATTGATATTCATAATGAAATGCTTATGGGTGAAATATGTCTACAACTTACTTTGAAATCCAGAAAAAAATAAGGTAGAATGATTGATGGATGGAAGGATGAGTAAATGTGTGAAATTTGCAAATAATCACAAGATGTTAACTACAGAATCTAGGTGATGAGACTGTGCATGTTTACTATACAGTGCTTTCCATTTATTTGTATGTTTAAACATTCTCATGATATAATGTGGAAAAATAACACAATAGGTATTGCTCCAACTAATAGTATTTTGTCAAGGTCGTAAGCCAATTATATTTAAGACCAGTATATTCTTTAATATATTTGGTAAGTGTAGGAATCTTCCCCTTTTTATTGAGAAAGAATAACTTGTAATTTTCTACAAAATTGTTAATATCACCAGAGGTTTGTTCAGTGCTGTTACTTAAATCTAAAAAGAAGTGTTAGGATTGCCACTACATGTCTTTGTTTCTATTTCAGATTCCAAATAAACCATGGAAATAAGATGATCGTCGAGAAGCAAATGGCTTGGAGATCTACAGGATAAAATTTCAGAATCCTCTAATTGATCATAGTTTTCAGCTTTAGGGCCTGTTTGATTTACAGAATTGAAGTGAACCTGGAATGTGATATCTGGAATAAACATTTGGGTCAATTATTTAATGATTTATGGTTTGTTTTCATTAAAAGTTGTAGCCCAGTACCAAAAAATTTATTAAGGTAATTGGCTGTAATAAAAAGAGAAACATATGCTATATGGAATGTAAGAAACAAAACAGATGAACATAGGGGAAGGAAGGACAATTATGATAAAAACAAAGATGGAGGCAAACCTTGAGAGATTCTTAAACACAGAGAACAAACTGAGGGTTGAGGAGGAGATGGGGGAAATGGGTGATGGGCATTGAGGAGGGCACTTGTTGGGATGAGCACTGGGTGCTTGGTGTAAGAGATGAATCACTAAATTCTACTCCTGAAACTATTATTACACTATATGTTAACTAACTTGGATTTACATAAAATTTAAAAAAAAGATTAACATAAAAAGAAGGAAAACATGTGATTAAACCAAAATTGTATACTTGCATTTCATGTTTAGGCTAGATACTTGAAACTTTTCCTTTTATAAATCTTTTCTAGTCTTCTTGCAAAAAAGGTAATTTTAATAAATTTCAATGCCACTTACTCTTAGGAGGATATAATTACATTTCATTCCACCCCTTTATATTTGCTTAGTTTTTTGACATAAAAACTTTTTCTGTGAAATTATCAACCAGGAAATAAAGGCTTCTGTTATACTTAATAATAATTTCTTTCTCTGCATATATATGTGAAATTATATGTGTATTTTATTGTACTATATGTTACTTAAAAGGCAGAAGGGTTTTGTTTTTCAAAACTACAGTAACATTTTTCCTGCATCCCTTTGAGAAGTTTTCCATTAAATTTAAATTATGCTCTTTTAAGAGAATAGTATTATGGGTGCTTTTCATTGATTGCAAAACCTTCCATTTACAAAGAGCATAGGAACATGATATATGATGGATGGGCTGTCAAATGAATTGAATAAACTGTTGCTAAAGCAACTTCAAAATGAGTCCATGAGCTACCTGAGCACATTTGGTCTTAACCGGTTTTTGATTGCAGTAACAATACCATATCTTGACCTTGAAAAACAACACATTTCTTATTATTGCAAATATAATTTAAAACAATGCAGATTCACTCTCTATATTTCAGGTATCATCAGTAAGGATTTGGGTAACCGGTTTATAGCACTGAAGTCAATAGGGGATTATAAATGCCAAGAATATGGAGAGAAAGCAAGCTCTAATGTAAAATAAAACCAATCAAATAAAAACTCTACAATTATCATTATTCCAATAGGAGAAAAATCAATATCATGGTTTTTTCAATGAAGTTTTATTTTAAAATATTTTTAAATTCCAGAAAACCTCTGATAGTAGAGGGTATATAC
Source organism: Panthera onca (assembly GCF_046562875.1). Taxonomy (NCBI): domain Eukaryota; kingdom Metazoa; phylum Chordata; class Mammalia; order Carnivora; family Felidae; genus Panthera; species Panthera onca. The sequence goes on along the minus strand of NC_138341.1, from coordinate 87,399,467 downwards.
GACACTCAATTTCTCTTACTGTTAGTATCTTACATTAGTATGGTACATTTGTCACAATTAACTAATATTGATATATTATTATTATTAACTAAAACCCATAATATATTCAGACATCTTTAGTTTTTACCAAATGTCCCTTTCTGTCCGGAACCTTATTCAGGATGCCATATTATAGCGAGTCATCATGTCCCCTCATGTTTCTCTAGACTGTGGCAGTGTCTCAGATTTTCCTTATTTTTGATGGCCTCAACAGTTTTAAGGAGTACTGGTCAGGTATTTTATAGAATGTACCTCAATTGGGTTTGATGTTTTTCTCACAATTAGACTGTAATTATGGGCTTGGGGGATGTAGGCCATTGGGGGATGTATGATATCATTCTCATCATTTCATATCAAGCATACATGCTATCAACATAGTTTCTCACCACTGATGTTGACCTAGATCACTTGGCTGAGATAGCGTTTTTCACTTATCTCCACTGAAAAGTTACTCTCCTGTCCCCTTCCTCTTTCCATACTATACTTTTTGGAAGGAAGTTACTATGTGCAATCCACTTTTAAGGGGTAGAGACTTACACTCCACTCTTTGAGGTGGGAATATCTACATAAATTTCTTGATATTTTTCCACATGGAAGGATAGAATTGTCTCTTCTTTTCAATCTATTCATTTATTTGTTTAGCCATTTATTTATATTGGTATTGTCTCAAGGATATTTGTTTTATGCTCTGGGGTTATGATCCAAAATAAAATTATTTATTTTGTTGCTTAAATTATTCCAGCTTTGGAATTAGGATCTTTTGCCATGTCCTTTTGCCATACTGACATTGGTGTGTGTGTGTGTGTGTGTGTGTGTGTGTGTTAGCATTTCTTTACCTTCTACCACTGCAAGATGGTCCAAGTTCATTTAATACATTTCCTGTCCCAGTTGTAGAATAAGTAATTTTTTTCAGGAAATTCTAGTTCCTTTTATGGAGAATGGTATTACAAAACAAGATATGGTCTCTGGGTGTGCTCCTTGTTTCTGAAACATCATTGCTTCTACTTATCTCAGATAAGAGTTTGGAAATATGTATGAATACTAACCATGTTTACACATATATCTGTAAGTATTCTACATATATCTCTTTCTTTCTTTCTTTCTTTCTTTCTTTCTTTCTTTCTTTCTTTTTCTTTTATCTATATATCATCTATACCCATCTATATTTATATTAAAACATGAATTCATACTGTTGTCTCCAACTCAAATCCAGGACCACTTTCATCATTCTTTCCATTGTTATCTCTTTCCTGTAACTCCTAACTCAAACAGTGATAAACTTGGTTTCTATCATCTTCTATCAACTTACTTACTTGTTTAATTCCAGTGTACTTGTGTAGTCATTTCATAATTTCAACATCACTTTTTAATGATAAAACAAAATAATGTTAGCCAAGGCCATCCTTGAACTTTGTATATTTTTCTATAGTAAGATAAAGGACTCTGTACTAAGGACCCACAAGAACTATTTTATGCATTTAAGGAAGTTAAAATCCAGTTAAAATGAATAATTGAAAGTAAACCTTAGATTTTTTGTGTCTCTAATTCAAATGAATTATTATTAATTTTTGCTACTTAGAAGTACAGAGGTAATTAAAGGAAAAGAGATAAGCTAATTCCTCATCCATCACTCTTGGGGCTAGAAAGAATTAATGTCCCAATTTACTGTTGGGAGAAATTTAATATTACAATGAAGAAGCCCTGCTTTAATCCACCAGACATAAATACTTACCCTTTAACCATGAAAGAGTTTCCTGTATTCTCATCATCTTGACTTCATCTAGAATATATATGCTATCTTTCTTTTGAGGACTCTTTTTTAAAAGTTTTTTTTTTATGATATTTTTGAGAGACAGAGAGATAAAGTGTGAACAGGGGAGGGGAAGGAAGAGAGGGAGACACAGAATCCAAAGCAGGCTCTAGGCTCTGAGCTGTCAGCATAGAGAGCCCAATGCAGGGCTTGAACTCACGAACTGTGAGATCATGACCTGAGCTGAAGTTGGACACTTAACCGACTGAGCCACCCAGAAGCCCCTTTGGGGAACTCTTATGTTTCAAATTACGGAATCCTAGATTTTTAAAAGATAAATATTTTAAAAGCTGGAAACTATAGGCATACCTCAGGTCTCTTTGCTTATTTTTTCCTAAAGACTGTTGATTTAATCTTGATATTTGAAAGATTAAAACATCTATAAGCATTAACGCCTCACTTAATTCAATTTTACGAAGTCTGTGAATGTGCATCTAATGGGCCATTTGGTGAGTCTTCTCCAATTCCTAACAGTAAGAGACATTAATCATTCCTTACACAGAATCATCTGGATTTTGCATCATGTTCTTCATATTGTAATTAATGATTAGAATCTGTTTGCTCTGTTCATGCTGAATTTAAATACATTCTGTTAATAAATGTTTTTGACATTAAGCATTGCTGCTCAGTAAGGAAGAAAACAAAAATGAGCATTGTCTTTACTAGTTGGGTGTGGGTATTCAGAAGATATTTGATACAAAAATTAATAGAAATTAATACTGAAATCATTTATGTCACTAACTCCCTTAAATAAATTAATGAATAGAAAATTTTCAAATAGCACTAAGGATAGATATTCTACCTATATTCCCAATGCAAAATAGTTTAGAGACACCTTAGGTTATTAAAAGGAAATTAATTCTTTATGCAAAGAATTTAATTTTGTTTCAGACAATAGTTAAGCCTATTTGAACTATAAATTCCATTTTAGACACTTTTATGTTTCGTTTCTATTCAGATTAAATTTTATTAGCTGCATGCAATTAGTCTGTAATTAATTACATTTAGATGGTTACATAAGCAGATCTAATTATATGTTTCTGTTAATGTTAGTTATAGATGATTTAGACACATGTACACTCTCCTGCTGGTAAAATAATCCATTTATTCTTTCTACAAATATATATCACCTACCACGTGCCAGGCTTATGTGCACTTTTATGTGCTTATGTGCACTTATGCAGCTTTTAAACATTTTTTTTTTTTTGCATTTGACATAAAAGTTGCATAATAAAAGTAAAACTTTATTTAAAGATGCATATAATCATGCTATTGTGATCCTCTGGGAATAAGTATTTCTTCAAACTCTGCTGTTATTCTGAGTAAGCAAAATGAAGCACGTATCATCATTTGTGTTTTTCTTTGCTCAACCAGAGATTCTCACTCTTTTGTATACAGCAACAAAGACTATAGAATGTCATCATAGCTGTGCATTTCTAATGATTGGCCCAGGGCTTGTCACTACACTTATTTTCTACTTTACAAAGTATTTCAAGTCGTGCGGAAGGACTTCCAGAGCCGAGGGATAGTTGGCTGTGCGTAGCAGCTCAGCGCTTAGCTGAGCCCAGGCCCAGAGGCCAAGGTCAAGGTGATACTTGGTCAAGAACTAACATCCCCACCCCCCTTCCCCCAGGAGACAGAGAGCCCCGCCCCACTGCCCCCCTGTACCCTATCAGAGGTTCACCTGCCCCTTGCCTGACTGCAGCTCAGATCACAACAAGGCGCAGAAGCTAGGCCCTCACCTGTGCAAGCCCACAGGGAGAGAGACCCGCTGTGTGTTACCACGAATGGTGGGGCAAAACCTTTGTCGGGGACTATCTTCTGAGCTGTCATGTCCTGATTCACCGTCCTGGGAAAAACCGTCTGTACAACTAGTGGCTGTGATCACAAATTCAACACAAAACCAAACTTGAAGGGGCATTGTGAATGCAGACATAAAAATCAGCAAAAACGATATATATGCACTTTCGAAGGTTGTGAGAAGAACCTTTAAGAAACCCCAGGGGCTACGAATCCATCGGTGCCAGCACCGCATGCAAATGCGTACAAGAAAGGTGGGACACTCACTTTGCCTCATCTGGCAGGCTGAAAAGACACATGGGAAGGCCACGACGGCTCTGTGTGTCCAACAGAATGCTCCTTTGTGGCAAAAACGTGGATAGAGCTTCTAAAACATGCGAGAGAAACCCATAAAGAGGACAGAAAATGCAAAGTATGCCAGAAAACACGTGAACACAAACATTCCCATAAGCAATATATGAAAACCCAGACCCCAGAAAGGAACTCATGCAGCTGCCAAGAGAGCCCTGTGAGTCAACCTGTGCACTGCTGCGTCTCATCTGCAGAGCCACACTCTCTCTTCTCAGGAGGAAAGGCGCGCGCTTGCAGGTGAACCAGGCAGCTGTGGCTAAACGTTTACGATGGAACAGAGTCTCACTGGGCATGCTGTTGTGCGTGGCCATGGCAAGAAGAAAATGAAGTAAAACCTTCCCTTGAAAAATGGGGTTTGGCCCCTCGTCTCAGTGGATATAATCCTCCTAACACGAAACAAGAACAAGGTTTATCCTCGCCTGAACGTGGTGCGTCACTGAACTGTCCTGAAAACAAGGTGTCCTGGACGGTTGGGATACTTACCCCAACCAGACATCAGATTGCTTTGTTCAAAGGACTGTAGACCGGCCGGCTCAGTTATTTCATCCCAGAAAAACATTTTTGCTGATTAAAATCACTGATGCACAACAACAAAAAGAAAATATTTCAAATGAAAATAAACGTGGCAGTATTATAAACAGAATAGTCTTTTATTAAAAAAATAGTAACAATTCTTTCACTTATTAGATGCTCTTGGGCTGTGCCTAAGGCAACAGTTTTGACCCACTTGCCTGTTCTCTCTACCTCTACAACATAAGTCATTATATCTGGGGAATAAAATCCTGGAGGCGGGGGGAATGGATAGGACTTTCTTTTTCTTTCCATCCCAGTAATTATCACTAGTAAAGTGAGTCTAAATCTCTGACACAAATGGAAATATACAAGGTTTATTGTTACTGTTATTATTGGCATTAGTGACATACCTTCACTGAGGCTTCAACTCTTCTTTACTCAGTTCTCTGGCATCACCTGGTTTCCATATGGCTCTTCTGGCAACAAAGTGGTGTTCTATGAGCTGGATTCAATCTAAATATCTGCTTTGTTTGAGCCACATAGTTTTGGCCTATCTGAACATCTTGAAATCAGATTTCACATAAAAATTCAGATTTCCCATGAAAGTTGAAAGTCTGACCTGGCGGGTTGTTAGTTCTCATAGGACAATACCAGGCATGGATGAATGATCACTACTCCCTTGAAATGTGGAGCCATAGACCTTAGTGACCGCTCTGACTTTCCTGAGACTAAGAGCAAACATCATCTTGCCTTCCTTTTTTCATATGTATTTTGCCTTTTATAGAGTGAAGGTGAAAAATAAAATGGCTCTTTCAAAAGTAGGAAAATAAGAGATAGAGAGGGTCAATTGTTTCACCATTTCTATCTCCCTTAATTGTATTATTTGCCTGGAGCCCATACATTCTAGTTTGTGACCTCTAGTATACTTGAACATTATTCTGAACAAGTATGCACTTGTGTACATATGTGTACTGGAGGTTTCATTAGCTAAATTCTATGCAGTGGCCATTGAATGAATGAAATATTATGCACTCATTTAGGAACTGATTTTGCAGAAATGAGGGAGACATGATATTATTATAAAGGAGTGCATGGTCCAGGAAACTATCATGGAAGTCCATAATAATTATTTCCTAACTAATTTTACTTCTTTAAAATGTACTTCCTTTTATTGTGTGTTACATGATAATCTCTTGAACGAGAGTTGAATTCCCTATGTCATTAGCTGTTAGTACAAATATATACTAGTCTTTAGATAGGAGCCAAAATAAAAACTCACATGTTATATAGATACTCTCCATTTAAGTCTGATAGAATTTCCCAAAACTTATTGATAGTGTGCAGTGAAAAAATTTGATAACTGATTTATTGAGGAGGAGAAGATTATTTCTACTGAGGAAAAAGTAATCCTGGCAAGAATTATAGAGTTTCCCTGGAGAAAAGGAGAATATCCTCCAAAGAAAAATAGAACAATTCATCTGTCATTACTTGAGCATCAGTCAGATCTATGAATGGATTTATAATCTTGTTTGAGACAGGAAGTAAAAAAAGGCAAACATCTATAATTTCAGGCAGGTGTCACCATCACTAACTGTAAACAATTTCATTGTACACACTGGGGGTTCACGAGATTATGGTGTCTATTTCCTAATCCATCTGCTGGAAAGGGTCCACCAGAGGGAAGTCAATTCATAAGTCACAATGGCAGTGGCTTTAGCTAATGCCCTTACAATTTAAAGCTATAAGTGATTGCCCAGTTGAGAGTCCTCAAGGCGATTATAGGTTGGTTGATGCACTATTAAAGGTGAGGCTAGAGACTCTCCATTATGGAGAAACAGAGTGAAGCTGAGAAAAAAAATCCTATGGCTTGCTTTGGAAAGTAGCTATGGAGTAACAATGGTGGAAGTTTGATATATTCTTAGGAAAGCCATAAAAAATTTGCCTCCCCTACAGCACAGCTGTATCCCTGTTTCTTTCTCTTTTCTCTCTCTCTCTCTCTCTCTTAAAACTTTTCCTGTTTGCAAATGGTTAAAGCAAAACAGTTGTAATAATTCAGGAACATCTGAGAAAAGCAAATGTTTAATCTGATGTCCTTAATGCCTCCAGAAGGAAAAGAATACTGTGATCTGATTGCTTCTTATTGCTGACAGTCTTTTTGTCTTTAGAACTCAGATCACGTTAATAATTTTTAAAATAATATGACTAAAATGTCATTTCTCATGTCTAAAATTGGCAAACATTAAAAGTCTTATAAAGATTTCCTAATTTATTGTGTAAAATCTTTTCCCCAAACTGCCTCTAACCACATTAGGAAATGATTTCTTTGTACTTCTCTTCAAGCAAATGATCTTTCAAATAATTCTCCTTTATACTCAGTTCATGTATGAATTATCTGCATTTCAGCAACATTATCTGAATTAGCAAGATTAATTATTAGATTTCTGGGTGATGAGCTAAAAGTATCACCTGAATAAAATGTCATATTAATGGCTGAGTGATTAACCAGTACTCAAAGACAGGACTCCTTAATACACATATTCTTTCCTCCATGAGTAATATTACAAAACTCCTTTTAAGGCTCAGCATGTTCTTGAATATCCATGTATTCCATTTTATCATCATTACTACTGGATTGGATGATGGCCTAATTGCCCAAGTGATATGAGCCAGCACAAGTATTGAGCTTTCTGAGTATCGTTTAGTGTTCTGTTGCCCAGAAGGAATGAGAAGAAAGAATTGACTACTTATCAGTTCATCCTTTTAATCTTCCTAAAGCAATATGAGATACTATCAGATGAGGCCACTAAGGCTCTCTTGAGAGTAAATAATTTGCCTGAAGTCACATAGCTGGTAAATGAGTCTTGGAACCAAGAGTCAGTTGCAATTCTCCATGATTCCAAAGTCCATGCTCTGAACCTCTGTCCCTATAGTGTCTTTGAATACATTTGAAAATATTTCTTGCCTCATGGATTTTTGTTGACTCTGTATAACTATATATAAATACAGCTAATACCTTTTTGTTAAAAGTATTTTGGTATTTTTCCAAAAAAACTTCTTGACTATATTATTCTTTCAAATAAATCTTGGAATCATTAAAGTTCTATTTAAGACAAAAACTGTAAATTTGGGTAAGGTTTTCTAAACAAACCAGAGAAGTATTGAAATAGCTATAAATTTTATTCTCTACTTTCACTGAATATTTAGCTTTTTAAAAACTTTTCTTCCTGTGGGTTTTTACAGAATTATTTTTAGTTTTTCTGATTTTCACTTATTGTGAATAGAGTTATATCTTCTCATTTGACATTATGGCATTGCTGTCATATAAAAAACTTTCTCTTTAATACTAGCATTCAAATCTGAACCAGTCACACTTTAGTAAGATTTTAAAGTCTTCCCCATAGAGTTTCAATGGTGTCTTAAGGGGACAATATTTTAAATAATGTAGTGGTCCCTATAAGGAGGCCATTATCTTTCCAGGTATTCATTATAACAAAGTTAGAACAAGGGTGGAAAAGAGTGACAGGACACACTTGACAGACAAGTTGTCTACTTGTCCAACTTGTGAAATTGAGGCCCTTGTTTTGTGCATTGAGTTTACTTTTAGTCAATTGTATTACTTTCTTTATCTTTCAATCTTATTAGTTTTTCCATTTAAATGGTTTCTGTCAAATAAACTATTTGAAGTTTCCTTTGTAATCTTCCACAGTTTCTTACCCACATATCTTTGTTCACATAACTATCCTATTAGAGGCACCCCTTTCCTTATTCTTCTTCTTCTTCTTCTTCTTCTTCTTCTTTTTTTTTTTAATTCAACCTAGCTATTTTTTTCAGGGATTAACTAAAGTGCCAGTCTATCCATGGATTCTTTTCTAATCCCTTTAACCAAAAAATAATCTCTTCATAGTTCTCAGACTACTTTATCTGACTTTTCTTGGGCCCATTAGGATGTTTTGATTTTGGGAAACAGAATCTGCCTCTAACTTAGGTGAAAAGAAAAGGTTTGAGGTAGCTCATTCAATCAATGGAAAAGAAGTGTTGGATTGTCCTGGAGACCTAGGTAGTAAGAACAGAGGGTGAGCCTCTGCAGGATGCTCATTGGAAATACTCAAGCAGATTATTTTCCATCCTGTGCAGATTCATTAAAATGCTAAAACCTCTGGAGAGAGTGTCAGATAGAACTTGCTGGGTCAGACACTTGTACCTTGGGTAGAAGTGGGGAGGGTACCATTATGAATGTTCCCACCAAGACTGGGAGTCCCACCAAAACAGTGAGAATAAGCTGGTTCTCCTCTGGAAAATAAGGTATTCAGTTAAAAAGAGACAGGGAAGGGAATTCTGAATTGTAGAAAACAGAAGATAGTCACTACACTTTTGTTCTCCATTAGTTTTGACCAGATATATTGGTAAATCTTACCTTCTACAATTTATTAATTTTTGGATCCTTACTACACAAGCATATAGCACAAACACACACACACACACACACACACACACACATTCAACAATGATAAACATACATAAATATGACTTCACTGTAAGACAGAGAAAAATTTAAAGACAGAATGTCCTAAACAAACATTTGAGCAACTTACATGGTAAATGTTAGATGGGTTCTTCACCTACATGTGCATTTGTATTACTCCCTCCTTAAGGTGTTTTCTTTTTCTTTATCAAATCTTTACCTTTATTATTTCATATTTTTTACTTACTATGTTACTTTACTTTCTGTTCTCAAAATATTTCCTTTTTTAGAATTTACTTGAGGGTATAAGAGGAGCAGAGATTTTTCCTAGTGGATGTGTCTCCTCTTTCTCCTGATGTCCATGATGAAAGTGAATAAAGTTATGAGTTTGGAGCTTGGGAGAAAGATTTATATAATTTGGGGTTTTTAATATGCTTTAAAAATTTTATTTATCTATTTTGAGAGAGAGAGAGAGAAGGACAGAGAGGGAGAAAGGGAATCCCAAGCAGGCTCTGCACTGTCAGCACAGAGCCCAACACCAGGTTTGAACCCATAAGATCATTACCTGAGCTGAAATCAAGAGTCAGACACTTACCCAACTGAGCCATCCAGGTGCCCCTATATGTTTTGTTTAGATTATGAATTTAGTCATTGAAGACTTATGGACAAAACTCTTAGTTTATTCATTTGAAGATTTTCATTGTTCAGTGGTTAAAAAAAATTGTAAGCATCTCCAGTTAGGAATTGAGGACTTTAAGCAGAAGGACAAAGTCCCTACTGTGAATGAGCATGTAGTCTGGTGGGGAGTTCCATGCCAAGTGTGGGGCTTGGTTTGGGGCAGGCACACAGTATTGTGCAAAGAAATGGGCACCTGCAACTTGCCAATCTCTCATGTAACTGGAGAAGGTCACTTAAGACTAGGGAGACAGGGCAAGCTTATGGAGGTTGTTCACTTAGTGAGGAGATTCATTTACAATGTAGGAGAACTGCTTGTGAACAGAGCTGCACCCCCAAACAGACATGATTGACAGTGGCCCTTACAGCCTGCTCAGAGAGAGACAACTTAACTTTTCAAACTATAGTGATTTCTCATGATCCACTCAGTTCTACATTAAGTGGGAAACTTCACAAAAGCTATGTGTTTGCATCTACAGCAGAGGTATTGATTGACTTCTGAGCAGCAGCAAAACATTTCTGGATTCACAGTCTAATTTGGCAGTAGAATAAATGATGCTTGGACTGTGGGTATCATCTTCACCAAAGCACAAATCTTTTTTATTTTTTTAATGTTTATTTATTTCTGAGAAAGAGAGAGACAGAGCATGAGTGGGGGAGGGGCAGAGAGAGAGAGGGACACAGAATCCAAAGCAGGCTCCAGGCTCTGAGCCATCAGCACAGAGCCTGATGCGGGGCTTGAACTCACAGACTGTGAGATCATGACCTGAGCCGAAGCTGGACGCTCAACCGACTGAGCCACCCAGGCGCCCCAAAGCACAAATCTTAAAAACATTTTTCAGCATCAGTGATATTTAATAACTCATACAAAGATCCCATTCATACACATATATAGGCACTCATTCATAGGTCCTTACTAATCTCCTGACACAGGGCAAGTTATTTAAATTCTTTGAATCCCAAAGTCCTAATCTTACCACAAGATAATACTTGAAGATTCAATGAGATAATAAGTGTAGAGCCCTTGGTATAGAGTTTAGTACACAGTGGGGACTCAATAAATATTTTTTATTATTATGGAAACCACAAAGCTTGAGAGACCTCTCTCTCTATCTCTTTAAAGCTGTGTTCTTGCAATTTAGTATTTTATTGAAGAAAAGGTAATAGTTCGAAGTCAACAAACTTCACATCATCTAAAAGCTCAGTTGAGTAAATATCTTGAAGACTGAAAACACAATAAAAGTGCAAACATAATATTTATTGGATTTTGTTTTTCAGAATTAACCTGAGTGTGAGGCCATAATCATCTTTCTGAAAAGAGGTCTGATATTGATGAAGCCTGGAAATATTATCAGAGTAGATGGTTATGTTGTTTTTTATTTTGTTTTCAATTTTCCAGACTAAAAAAAATGATGAAGAATAGGAGTACACCTGCCCCTAGTGATGTAGAGAAAGGTGAGAAATAATATAATCAAGGTGCCATGAAATGCTCCCCTCATCCATTCACCTGTTTTCTCTAGTCCCAACCAGAAAAACAAACCCTATCTTGTGTCTGAGATCCCAGGTCCACCCCGAGAGTGCTGTAGTTTGTAGTCTCCAAACTTGCTCACATTCTCTGCCTATTAGGCAGTTATCAAAATGCTGGGGATTAGTCCTGAAAACCAAAGCATCAGAATTAATGGAAGATATTATTAGAAAGATAAAAGTTCCGTCCTTGATACTTAACAAATATGAATGTTAAACTAACAGAGAGGGAAAGGCAGCTAGAAGGAGGAGGAAAAGAATGAAAGAAAAGGGGGTGGGGTGTGTGGTTACAAGCTCCTGGTACTCTTGATTCAATGCCTGGGTAGAAGCCTTTCTTACCCAAGAGTCTTGAAAAGTCTTGGGAAATATTTCTCCTTCAAGTTATAATCTGCTTGCCAAGAATCTCAAGAGATTCTTAGTTTACATAACTCACAGGCATGGAGTCCAAGGTATGGTTATGTCACACCTGTTTAATGGAGAAATGTGAGCTCAGAGGTTGATTCCATAGGCTTTACCATAGTACACTCCCCTCCCCCACAGTACCTGTGATTTAGTTCCATGAGGTTCAAGGGTAGTCAGATACTGGTGATGTTTCCAGGTCTCTGAGCTGAAGTTTTTGCAAGGGTTCCTGTACTTCATGTGTAGAAAAATCTGTCTATATCTGTTGGTTGTAAACTGAGGTGGCCTGCATAAAACTTTACGGTAAGACTTCAGATAGTTTGTAGGCTTATTTGAGGGTGTGGTTTCCTCATTTAATTTTCTCTGATAACTGAGGATGATAAGAGAATGTAGTTCCTATATGATGAGCCACGTCTTACAAAGCTCTTTCACATTACTTTCTCTGCAAAATTTACAAAATATGTCAATACACAAATAGGTGAATAATGGATATATGTACTTACTACTGTCCATTTTCTGGATGGCTGGATGTTTATCCCTACCAAAAGTGAACTGTCTTCTCTAGACCTTCTATTTCTCACATGGGATAAACATCCAGCCATCCAGAAAATGGACAGTAGTAAGTACATATATCCATTTGAATGGAGCAACTGTATAAAATCCACTGCAAATGTTCAAATAAACTTAGGGCTTTCATTCTTTCCTACATCCCCCCCCCCCCTTTACAGTTGTGCCAGGATTATGGGTTTGGCAGGTGGAATATGTGTCAGAAACAATTTTAGCAATTGTGAATACAATTGCTCTGTCAATGCTGGCTTAAGATTGCAATGACATTTTTTAATTCTGCTCTTGTGATAAAATTGAACTGTTCTGGCTAATGAACTATGTTAGCCAGCATTATCAGAATGAAGTAGTGGAATTCTTTCTTGAGTAATAACAAAAAAATTAGTATGTAAAGATGTAATCACTAATTACCCTGTATATAAGAGTTTATAAATAGTGAGACCATCAAAAAATTTCAGGTGCTTTTTTGTTTATATCCTGAATCTTATGACATTGTCTCTGATTGATAAGCATATCAAAATTTGTAAATAAATATCAATTTGTACCAGTCTTTATGATGAAACAAATATGTTTCTTCAAACCTGAGAAGTATGAAATCATTGAAGTGTATATATATATATATATATATATATATATATATATGAGAGAGAGAGAGAGAGAGAGAGTGGGTAGAGGGGGAGAGGGAGAGAGAATCCCAAGCAGGCTCCATGTTTAGCATGAAGCCCCATGCAGGGCTCAATCCCAAGACTCTGGAATCATGATCTGAGCTTAAGTCAAGAGACAGACGCTCAACTGACTGAGCCACCAAGGCACCCGAAATTATTTATTTTAATATATGTTATAACACAAATGATGAGGAATGAATTTCTCTATTAATTGCTTAAAATTTTTTCCCTTTTTCCTTAATTTTGGTAAACAATGGATTTACCACAACTTCAATATCTTATGTGTATGTGTAACAAATATTATTTTTACTGTAACTGAGCTTTATTTCTTTTTCAAGCCCTCACTCAGCTGCAGTAACAATAATCTTATTAACTGAGGCCCTCTCCCTTTTCCAAGGCTGTGTTAATCAGGTTGGGGAGTTTCTGAAGTGCCAACATGGGAAGCAAGAGATGGCAGGTCCTAGCATCACTGGTCCCCACAGGGATATGGAGATGTTCTTTGTCCACTGTGGTGTTTGTTTTTCAGTTTCATGGTTTTGTGCTGACAGGCCTGGCCCTTCCAATCATGGGGACTGCCTGGCTTGAGGGTCAGGGAATGTCTGTGGCTTCCTTGCCCTGTGATGCAGCAGAAATCTCTGTGAGGTGGCTCTTCTGCCTGGACATATTTGAAACATCATCTCAGAACTTGTCCTGTGTACCCTCTCCCAATAAATAACCTTCTAAGTCAACAACTGAATAAAATAGTCAGTAGACTGAAAATTATCTGAGGCCACACTCTCCAAGGCTCTACCCAGAATCTAGTGGGAACAGGCATTGCCAAACAGTGCTAGAATCTTATTCTATTTCTTCCTCTATCTTAAAAAAAAATTAATAGACTTTATATCTTAGAGCAGATTTAGGTTTACCAAGAAAATGGGAAGATAGTACAAAGAGTTCCTGTATATACTCTCTTCCTATCACTCTATTTCCCCTATTATTATCTTGTCTCAGTGCGGTATACTTGTTAGAATTGATAAACAAATATTGATATATTATTATTAACTTAAGTCCATAATTCATATTAAGGCTTACTTTTTCTGTTGTACAGTGTCAGATAGAACACAAAACTGAATTTTAAGTAAGTTAAAAGTCAGAGATCACATGGTTTTCCAGGGAAAATGAAATAGGCAAATAAAGTCCTTAATCACCATTAAATGCTTTGAGAAGCACAATCCTGCTCAGGAAATCAGGTAGATTACTGATTTAGAATAGTTTGCTCCTAGAAGAAACAGTGGGATAACATGCTGCTTTTATAAGGTTTAAATTTACCAATTAAAAGTAGGCTGGAAGCCAATAACATTCATTTAACTGATTAGCTTAGATTAAAAAAATAATCTTGGATTCTCCAACTTGATTGAAGAGTAAATTCTCAATTGACATACGCAAAAATCAGAACCTTTTAAAAACAAGCATTTTCATGTTAATTCTGAAACATCATTTGCAAGAATTTTCATATTAAATTACATGACTTTACCAGGCTAGTTCAAATGTGTTGCATTTGCTGAAATAGCTATAAGCTACCTACCACTTCTCAGTGTGTCCTCCATAAAACTGAGCTTTGTCTCCGTTTCCAGAAAGATATACACATGCACTCTGTGCCTTGAAGAGCATCTCTGATTGCTTGTAAGGATGGTAAGTGATCGATATGATATAATCAAATTGATTCTGATTTTTCAGACCACTTGTTTAAATGGTTTTGCTTTGGGGGAGAAGAAAAAAGGTATTGGGGGGCCCTCTGCTGGTGAACCCACATAAGGGATGAAAATAGGTTAAGATTTTGGGAGGATAAAATAACCTTTTGTGGGGTCTTCCACTTTTCACCTCTACCTTCCACACACCCAGTACTCTTAAAGAATTAGAAGATTAAGACTCAGAAACATAAAGGTCTACACTTCAGGTCTGTAGGGTGGAAAACAGAACTGGATGGGAAGCTCAGCTATTAAATGCAGTGAGACTGATAGGGTTTTTTTTCCAGCTTTACCAAGATATAATTGACAAATACAATTGTGGTATATTTAAAGCGTTCAACATGATAACTCCATATACATATACATTGTGAAAGGATGCCTACCATCGACTTCATTAACCCATCTGTCACCTCACATACACTTTTTTTTTGGTAAGATAAGAACATATAAGTTCTACTTTCTTAGCAAATTTCAATTATACAATACGGTATAATCAACTATAGTCACCATGTTATACCTAATGTATAAGTCTCAGACCTTATTAATCTTATAACTGAAAGACAACCCCAAGTCTCTGGCAATCACCATTTCACTCTCTGTTTCTATGAGTTCTTTTTTCTTTTCTTTTCTTTTCTCTTTCTTTCTTTATTGCTTTTATTTATTTATTTATTTAGCCATGTAAGTGATACCATGCAGTATTTCTTTCTTTGTCTGGATTACTTCAATTAGCATGATGCTCTTCAGTTTCATCCATGTTGTCACAAATGGCAAGATCTCATCCTTTTTTTAAGTTTATTTATTTTAAGAAAGAGTATGCATGCACATGCAAACAGGGATGGGGCAGAGAGAGGAAAGAGAGAATCCCAGGCAGGCTCACACTGTCAACACAGTGCCCAAGGCAGGGCTCAATCCCATGAACTAAGAGATCATGACATGAGCCCAAATCAAGAGTCAGGTTCAGAGGAGCCAAGATGGCGGAGCAGCATGAAAGTTTTTTTCTTTCTTTTTTTGAGTCTTGCATTCATGAAACACAGCCTGATCAACACTAAACCATTCTTCACACCTAGAAAACTGATTTGAGGATTAACACAACTATCTGCACAATCTGAAGCACAGAATTCAGCAGGTACGTGGTGCAGACAGGTGAATTGGGGGAGAGATAATCCGCAGAGGACAAGGAGGTGTTCGTGCTTGCAGAGAGAGGACAGAGAAGGGGGGAGAGTTCAGGAAAAGCACTCCCCCCAAAAGCAGCTGGAGAGAAAGTGGAAAAGTGGAAACGGTCACAAGCACTGAACTAAAACTGGAGAAAGGAGAAAGGAGATGGTTTAAATCCTATTAAGACTCTATAAACAGGAGGAGCACAGAGTCTGAAACTCTGAAGCTCAACACCTGTTGGAGCTCTGGTGGGAAGGACGAATCCCCAGGAGCAGAGTGGGGTCCAGGAGGTTTTCAGGCCACATGGAGAGAAGCGGTTCCACTGCTGGAAGGACATTTGGTAGAGGCTCTGTGGCCACTCAGTCCCAGCAGACCCCAGAGAACAACCACATTCACTGGTGCTGGAACAATGTCATTAAGAAGAAGCCTGCTTCCAGATGTGTGTTGTGTGTACGTGGAATCTTGTGTACATGATCATGTGAACTTTTTCTGTGGTGGGCTCGTGCCCAGCCATAGTCTCTGGGCATAAGCAGCATCATGGTCTTGTAAACATTACTGGGTGCAGCTGGCCCCTGGCTATTGCTCGGTGACATCCTCCCCAGAGGATCTGAGCGGGATAAAGCCACAGTCCCTCAAAACTGAGGGGCTGGGAAACACAGCCACATCTGAGATAAACTCAGGAGGGAGGTACTGCCTGGCAACCTGAAAGCTTGGTCACACACAGTGTAAAAGCAGGGAGTGGACGGAAGCCAGAGATAAAGGACAGTGCTTGGTTGCTGGTCAGGAAGAGCACAGAGTTCCAATACTAGAGACTGGGTAGTTAGGAGATGACATTTTCAACCCTCCCATGCACGTGCATATACACCTACAAGCTCCACAACGATCCACCACAGTAAGCTAATCAGTGCCATCTAGTGAAGAATTGAGTTGTTACACTAAGCCACACCCAACTGGGCCAACCTCGCTCTTTAGGAACACCACAAATCTCTCTGCCAGCTTACTTTATGGACTAAAAGTGCTTCATAGTTTGACTTCTAGGGGAAACTGATGTAATTTCTATCATACTTCAGTCAGATCGCTGGTCTATGTATTCAATTTTTTTTTTCTTTTTTCTTTCATTTCTTTTCCTTGAATACAGAAAGAGAAAAAAATTATTTTTATTTTCAATTTTTATTAAATATATTTTCATTTATTTTTTCTACTATATTTTTACTTTTTTTGTAAATTTTTCAAATTCTGTTTTACTTCTATCATTTCACTTTAATCTATTTCATTGCATTAGTTTTCTCAAGATTTCAAACATTTTCCTTTTTTTTTCTTTTTTCTTTTTTCTTTTTTTTCTTTTTTCTAATCTATCAAGCTCCTTTCAATAACCAGACTAAAACACACCTAGAATCTAGCATCATTTATTTGATGTTTTTCTGTGTGTGTTGTTTTTAATTTTTTAATTTAAATTGTTTTACCTAATCAATTTCTTTTCTTCCTTCAAAATGATGAAAAGAAGAAATTCACCCCAAAAAGAAAGAGCAGGAAGAAACGACAGCTAGGGATTTAATCAACACAGAAACAAGCAAGATGTCTGAACCTCAATTTAGAACCACAATAATAAGAATATGAGCTGGGGTCGAAAATAGATTAGAATCCCTCTCTGAGAGATAATAGAAGTAAAAGCTAGTCAGAATGAAATTTAAAAAAATGCTATAACTGAGCTGCAATCTTGAATGGATGCCATGGTGGCAAGGATGGATGAGGCAGAGCAGCGAATCAGCAATATAGAGGACAAACTTATGGAGAATAATGAAGCAGAAAAAAAGAGGGAGACTAAGACAAAAGAGCGCAATTTAAGAATTAGAGAAATCAGTGACTCATTAAAAAAGAATGACATCAGAATCATAGGGGACACAGAAGATGAGAGAGAAAAAGGGGTAGAAGGTTATGTGAGTGAATCATAGCAGACAACTTTCCTAACCTGGGGAAAGACACAGAAATCAAAATCCAGGAAGCACAGAAGACTTCCTTAAGATTCAACCAAAACAGACCATCAACAAGGCATATCATAGTCAAATTCACAAAATACTCAGGCAAGGAAAGAATCATGAAAGCAAGAAGGAAAAAACAGTCCTTAACCTACAAGGGAAGACAGATCAGGTTTGCAGCAGACCTGTCCACAGAAACGTGGCAAGCCAGAAAGGAGTGGCAGGATATATCCAATGTGCTGAATCAGAAAAAAAAATATGCAGCTAAGAATTCCTTATCCAGCATGGCTGTCATTCAGAATAAAAGAAAAGATTAAAAGTTTCCCAGGCAAACAAAAATTAAAGGAGTTCATGACCACTAAACCAGCCCTGCAAGAAATTTTAAGGGGGACTCTCTGAGGAGAGAAAAGATGGGAAAAAACCCCAAAAGCAACAAAGACTAGAAAGGACTGTAGAACACCACCAGAAACTCCAGCCCTACAAGAAACATAATAGCAATAAACTCATATCTTTCAGTACTCACTCTAAATGTCAATGGACTAAATGCTCCTATCAAAAGACACAGGGTAACAGAATGGATAAGCAAAGACAAGATCCATCTATATGCTGTTTACAAGAGATCCACTTTGGACCTAAAGACACCTTCAGATTGAAAGTAAGGGGATGGAGACCATCTATCATGCTAATGGTCAATAAAAGAAAGCTGGAGTAGCCATACTTATATCAGACAATCTAGACTTTAAAATAAAGACTGTCAAAAGAGATGAAGAAGGGCATTATATCATAATTAAGGGGTCTATCCAACAAGAAGACCTAACAATTGTAAATATTTATGCTCCAAATGTGGAGCACCCAAATATGTAAATCAATTTATTCGAAACATAAACTCATTGATAATAATACCATAATAGTAGGGGACTTCAACATCTGACTTAGAGCAATGGACAGATCATCTAATCAACAAATCAACAAGGAAACAATGGCTTTGAATGACACACTGGACCAGATGGACTTAACAGATATATTCAGAACATTTCATCCTAAAGCAGCAGAATATACATTCTTCTCCAGTGCACATGGAACGTTCTCTAGAATAGATCACATACTGGGACACAAATCAGCCCTAAAGAGGTACAAAAAGATCAAGATCATACCATGCATATTTTCAGACCACAATGCTATGAAATTCGAAGTCAACTACAAGAAAACATTTGGAAAGATAACAAATACTTGGAGACTAAAGAACATTCTACTAAAGAATGAATGGTCTACCCAAACAGTTAAAGAGGAAATTAAAAAGTACATGGAAGCCAGGCGTCTGGTGGCTCAGTTGGTTAAGCATCTGACATTGGCTCAGGTCATGATCTCACAGTTCATGGGTTCAAGCCCCACATAGGGGTCTGTGCTGAGGGCTCACAGCCTGGAGCCTGCTTTGGATTCTGTGTCTCCCTCTCTCTCTGTGTCCCTCCCCAGCTTGTATTTGTCTCTCTCTCTCTCTCCCTCTCTCAAAAATAAACATTAATTTTTTTTAAAGTACATGAAAGCCAATGGAAATGATAACAACATAGCCCAAAACCTCTGGGACGCAGCAAAGTTAGTCATAAAAGGGAAGTATATAGCAATCCAGGCCTTCTTAAAGAAGGAAGAAGTGTTTCAGATACACGACCTGACCTTACATCTTAAAAAGCTGGAAAAAGAACAGCAAATAAATCCTAAAACCAGCAGAACAGGAAATAATAAAGGTTAGAACAGAAATCAATGCTATTGAAACAAACAAACAAACAACAACAACAACAAACAACAAAAACACAGTAGAAAAGATCAATGAAACCCAAAATTGGTTCTTTGAAAGAATTAATAAAATTGGTAAACCCCTAGACAGTTTTATCAAAAAGAAAAAGGAAAGGACCCAAATAAATAAAATCAAGAATGAAAGGGGAGAGATCACAGCCAACACAGCAGAAATAAAAACAATAATAAGGGACTATTATGAGCAATTATATGCCAATAAATGGGCAATCTGGAACAAATGGACAAATTCCTAGAAACATCTGCACTACCAAAATTGAAACAGGAAGAAATAGAAAATTTGTAAAGATCCATAAGCAGTAAGGAAATCGAATTAGTAATCAAAAACCTCCAAAAAAACAAGAGTCCAGGGCCAGATGGCTTTCCAGGGGAATTGTACCAAACATTTAAAGGAAGATTTAAGCCCTATTCTCTTGAATCTGTTCCAAAAAATAGAAATGGAAGGAAAACTTCCAAACTTTTTCTGGTAAAGCCAGCATTACCTTGATTCCAAAACCAGAGAAAGACACCACTGAAAAGGAGAACTATAGACCAATTTCCCCGATGAACACGGATGCCAAAATCCTCAACAAGATATTAGCCAACCAGATGCAAGAATACATTAAAAATTATTCACACAACCAAATGGGATTTATACCTGGGATACAGGGCTGGTTCCATATCCACAAAACAATCAATGTGATCCATCACATCAATAAAAGACAGGACAAGAACCACATGATCCTCTCAATAGATTCAGAAAAAGCATTTGACAGAATGCAGCATTCTTTCTTCATAAAAACCCTCAAGAAAGTAGGGAGAGAAGGAGCATACCTCGAGATCATATAAGCCATATATGAACGACCCAATGCTAATATCCTCAATAGGGAAAAACTGAGATCTTTCCCCCTAAGGTCAGGAACAAGACAGGGATGTCCACTCTCGCCACTGTTACTCAGCATAGTATTGGAAGTCTTAGCCTCAGCCATCAGAAAACACAAAGAAATAAAATGCATCCAAATTGGCCAGGAGGAGGTCAAACTTTCACTCTTTGCAGATGACATGATACTCTATATGGAAAACCCAAAAGATTCCACCAAAAAACTGCTAGAACTGATTCATGAATTCAGCAAAGTGGCAGGATATAAAATCAATGCACAGAAATCGGTTGCATTCCTATACACCAACAATAAAGTGACAGAAAGAGAAATCAAGGAATCGATCCCATTTACATTTGCACCAAAAACCATAAAATACTTGGGAATAAATCTAACAAATAGGTGAAAAATCTATACAGTGAAAATTATAGAAAGCTTATGAAATAAATTGAAGAAGACACACAAAAAAGTGGAAAAATATTCCATGCTTCTGGATAGGAAGAACAAATATTGTTAAAATGTTAATACTACCAAAAGCAATCTATATATTAATGCAATACCTATCAAAATAACACCAGCATTCTTCACAGAGCTAGAACAAATAATCCTAAAATTTGTATGGAAACAGAAAAGACCCTGAATAGCCAAAGCGATCTTGAAAAAGAAAACCAAAGCAGGAGGCATCACAATACCATACTTCGAGCTGTATTACAAAGCTGAAATCATCAAGACAGTATGGTACTGGCACAAGAACAGACACTCAGATCAATGGAACAGAATAGGGAACCCAGAAATGGATTCACAAGTGTATGGCCAACTAATCTTTGACAAGGCAGGAAAGAATATTCAGTGGAATAAATACAGTCTCTTCAAGTGGTGCTGGGAAAACTGGACAGCGACATGCGGAAAAATGAACATGGACCACTTTCTTACACCATACACAGAAATAAACTCGAAATGAATGAAAGACCTAATTGTAAGACAGAAAGCCATCAATATCTTCGAGGAGAAAGCAGGCAAAAACCTCTTTGATCTTGGCCACAGCAACTTCTTACTCAACACTTCTCCAGAGGCAAAAGAAACAAAAGCAAAAATGAACTATTAGGACCTCATCAAAATAAAAAAAACTTCTGCACTGCGAAGGAAACAATCAGCAAAACTAAAAGGCAATCGATGGAATGGGAGAAAACATTTACAAACGACATATCAAATAAAGGGTTAGAATCCAAAATCTATAAAGAACTTATCAAACTAAAAGCCCCCAAACAAATAATTCAGTGAAGAAATGGGCAAACGACATTAATAGACGCTTTTCCAAAGAGGACATCCAGATGGCCAACAGACACATGAAAAAATGCTCAGCATCACTCATCATCTGGGCAATACTAATCAAAACCACAATGAGATACCACCTCACACCTGTCAGAATGGCTAACATTAACAACAACAGATGCTGGTGAGGATACAGAGAAAGAACATCTCTTTTGTGCTGCTGGTGGGAATACAAACTGGTGCAGCCACTCTGGAAAACTGTAAAGAGATTCCTCGAAAATTAAAAATAGAACTACCCTATGACTCAGCAATTGCACTACTAGATATTTCCTATGGACACAGGTGTGCTGTTTTGATGGGGCACATTCACCCCAATGTTTATAGCAGCACTATCGACAATAGCGAAAGTATGGAAAGAGCCCAAATGTCTATCGATGGATGATTGGATAAAGAAGATGTGGATATACAATGGAGTATTACTCAACGATTAAAAAGAATGAAATCTTGCCATTTAAACTATGTGGATGGATCTAGAGGGTATTATGCTAAACGATCTTAGAGAAAGAAAAATATCATATGACTTCACTCATATGAGGACTGGGTTCTCTATTCTGTTCTATTGATCTTTGTATCTGTGTGCCAGTACCATACGGTTTAGATTATTATGGTTTGTAATATAGTTTGGAATTAGGAAAAGTGATGCCTCCAGCTTTTTCTAAAAAAATTTTTTACTATTATTATTTTTTTATTCCTCAAGATTGCTTTGGCTATTTGGAGTCTTTGTGGTTTCACATGAATTTTAGAACTCTTATTTCTATTTCTATGAAAAATGCCATTGGAATTTTGATAGGGGTTCTTTTGAATCTGTATATCACTTCATGTAGTATGAATGTTTTAGCAATATTAATTCTTCTGATTCATGAACACAAAATATCTTTCCGTTTTTCTTTTTGCATTTCTCTCATTAATGTCTTCTAGTATTCAGTGCCCAGTTCTTTCACCTCCTTGGTTAAATTCATTCCTAAGTAGATTCTTTTACATGCTACTGTAAATGGGATTTTCTTTTAAAAATTTTTAACGTTTATCATTTTTGGGAGAGAGAGAGAGCGCGCGAGCAGGAGACGGTCAGTGAGAGAGGGAGACACAGAATCTGACACAGGCTCCAGGCTCTGAGCTTTCAGCAGAGTCCGATGTGGGGCTCGAACTCAACATCAGGTCATGTGATCATGACCTGAGCTGAAGTCAGATGCTTAACAGACTGAGCCACCCAGGCACCCCATGGGATTGTTTTCTTAATTTCTCTGATAGTTTATTATTAGTGTATAGAAGTACAACTGATTTTGGTATGTTGATTTTGAATCCTGAACTTGGTTTATTAGCTCTAACAGTTGTTTTGGTGGGGTCTTTAAGGTTTTCTATATATGTGTAAGATCACGTCATCTGCAAATAGATACCATTTTACTTTTCCTTTTTCAGATTTGGATTCCTTTTAATTATTTTTCTTACCTCATTGCTCTTACTTAGACTTCCAGTACTATGTTGAATAACAGTGGTATGAGTGAACACCCTTATATTGTTCCTAAAATTAGAAAAAAAGTTTTCAGCTTTTTACCACTGAGTATGATGCTAGCTGCAGTCTCATTATATATGGCCATTATTATGTTGAAGCACATTATATCTAGACAAAATTTGTTGAGTGATTTTATCATGAAAAGATGTTGAATCTTGTCAATTACATTTTCTGAATCTGTTCAGACCATCATATATATGTTTTGTTATTCCTTTTGTTAATGTGGACTGTCACATTAATTGACTTGCGTATGTTCAACTATCCTTGTATCCCAGGGATAAATTCCACTTGATCATAATTTGTGATCTTTTTAAGGTGCTATTGTATTTGATTTGCTATTTTTCTTATTTTTTAAAAATTCTTTATTTGTATTTGAGATTGAGACAGAGTGTGAGCAGGGAAGGGGCAGAGTGACAGGGAGACACAGAATCTGAAGCAGGCTCCAGGCTCCAAGCTGTCAGCACAGAGCCTGATGTGGGGCTTGAACTCACAAACCATGAGATCATGACTTGAGATCAAGTTGGACTCTCAACCAACTGAGCCATCTAGACACTCCAATGATTTTCTAATATTTTGATGAGTATTTTTGCACGTATGTTTATTTCAGATATTAATTAGCCTGTAGTTTTCTTTTCTTGTAGTGTCACCTCACTTGGTACCAGTGTAGTGCTGACCTTGAAAAATTAATTTGGAAGTGTTCCTTCTATTTTTGGAAGAGTTTGAGAAGGATTGACCTTAATTTTTCTTTCAATGTTTGGTAGAATTCACCACCCATCTGGTCTTAGACTTTTTTCGAGGGGGAGGGAAATGTTTCTGAGAACTGATCCAATCTCCTTATCAGTAATTGATCTGTTCATATTTTCAGTTTGTTCATGATTTGGTTCAGATAGGTTGTATGTTTCCGCCAATTTTTCCATTTCTTTTAGGTTATATAATTTTTTGGTATATAGTTGTTCAAAGTAGACTCTTATGATCCTTTGTATTTCTGTGGTATCACTTGTAATATTTTCTCTTTTACTTCTGATTTTATTTGAGTCCTTTCTCTTAGTTTCTTAGTCTAGCTAAAGGTTTATGAATTTTGTTTACCTTTTCAAAAATTAAGCTCTTAGTTTCACTGATCTTTTCTATTGTTCATTTAGTCTCTATCTAATTTATTTCCACTCTGATCCTTGTTATTTCCTTCTTTTTACTAACTTTGGGCTCCATTTGTTCTTCTTTTTCTACTTTCTTGAAGTGCAAATTTAGATTTTTTATTTTAGATCTTTCTTTTTTTTAAGTATGCATTTATTGCTATTAATTTCTCTTTAAGAACTGCTTGTGGGCATCCCACAAGTTTTGATACATTGTGTTTATATTTTCATTTATTTCAAGATATTTTTTCATTTTCCTTTTTATTTTTTACCCATTGGTTGTTTAGGAGCATGTTGTTTAATTTCCACATCCTTGTAAATTTTCCAATCTTCTTGTAATTGATTCCTAGTCACTGTGGTCCAAAAAGATGTCTTATAAGACTTCAGTATTGTCAGATTTATTAATTCTTGTTTAATGGACCAACATATGACTTATCCCAGAAAATGTTCCATGTATGTTTGATGAGAATGTGTATTCTGCCGCTGTTGGTTGGAGTGTTCTGTACATATCTGTTGGGTCCATCTGGTCTAATGTATAGTTAAGTCCAATATGTCATTGATGTTCCGCCTGGAAAATCTATCCATTGGTGAAAGTGGGTTTTAAAATTCCCTACTATTATTGAACAAATGTCTATTCGTTTCTTTGTGCCTATTAATATTCACTTTATATATTTAAGTGCTCCAATGTGGGTGCATAAGTATTTATAATTGTTATATTACTATGATGAATTGGGCTTTTTGTCATTATATAATGATTTAATTTGTATCTTGTTGTAGTTTTTAGCTAAATTCTACTTTTGTTTGATGTAAGTGTAGCTACCACTACTTTCTGTTTCATTCTGTTTTTCTGGAGTATCTCTTTCCATCCCTTCTCTTCCAGTCTACTTGTGTCCTTAAAGCTTAAGTTAGTCTTATTGGCAGCATACAGTTGAATTCTTTTTTTTTTTTAACTTTTTATCCATTCATCCCTCTGTGTATTTTTTAAATTTTATTTAAATCCAAGTTATTACCATATAGTGTAATAATGGTTTCAGGAGTGGGGTTTAGTGATTCATCACTTACATATAACACCCAGTGCTCATCCTAACAAATGCCCTCCTTAAAGCCCATCACCCATTTAGCCCATCACCCCTCCAGCCATCCTCAGTTTGATTGAGAAATTTAGTCCATTTATATTCAAAGTATTTATTGATCGATATGGAGTTATAATTGCTATTTTATTATTTGTCTTCTGGATTTTTTATGTTTCCTTTGTTCTTTGCTTTCTTTCTTACTCTCTTCATTTGTGACTTGGTGATTTTATGTAGTGGTATGTTCAGACTCCTATCTCTCTATCTTTTGTATATCCACTATAGGTTTTTGTTTCTAGTTACCATGAAGTTTACATGAAAGCACATTATAGTTATAACAGTCTATTTTTTTAAAGTTTTATTTTTTTTTGACAGAGAGATGGGGAGGGGCAGAGAAAGAAGGAGAGAGAGAATCCCAAGAAGGCTCCATGCTGTCAGCGTGGAACCCAATGCTGGACTCAATCTCACAAGCTGTGAGATCATGATCTGAGCCAAAATCAAGAGTTGGTCCCTTAATCAACTGAGCCACCCAGATGTCCCTATAACAGTCTATTTTAAGCTGCCAACAACTTTACTTTGAACACATACAAAAACTCTACATTTTTACAGTCTCCCACATTTTATATTTTTGATGTTACAATTTACATCTCATAATATTGTGTGTCCATGAACAACACGTTGCATTTATACTCATTTTTAAAACTTTTGTCTTTTAAACTTTATACTAGAGTTATAGATGATTGGCCCATCACTGTTATAATATTAAAGTGTTCTGGGGTGGCTGGGTGGCTCAGTCGGTTAAGCGGCCGATTTCGGCTCAGGTCATGATCTCACAGTCTGTGAGTTAGAGCCCTGCGTCGGGCTCTGTGCTGACAGCTCAGAGCCTGGAGCCTGTTTTAGATTCTGTGCCTCCTTCTCTCTCTGACCCTCCCCTGTTCATGCTCTGTCTGTCTCTGTCTCAAAAATAAATAAACATTAAAAAAAATAAAAAAAAAATAAAGTGTTCTATTTAACACTACATTTACATTTAATAGTGAGTTTTATATTTTGTATGTTTCCCATTACTAATTAACATCCTTTCATTTCAGCTGGAAGAACTCCCTTTAACTTTTCATTTAGACTGGTCTAATGGATATGAACTCCTTCAATTCATCTTTTCTTCAATTTGAATGACAGCTTTCCTGGGTAGAGTGTTGTTGAGTGGCATTTTTTTTTTCTTTCAGCACTTTGAATATATTATTTTACTCTCTTCTGACTGCAAGATTTATGCTGAAAATACCTTTAATAGTCCTATGGGTGGGGGTCCCTTGTGTGTAATAAGGTGCATTTCTCTTGATGCTTTTGTGTCTCATTGTCTTTTTTTTAAGCTTATTTATTTATTTTGAGGAGGAAGAGGAACAGAGAGAGAGAGGGAGAGAAAATCCCAAGTAGGCTCCATGCTGTCAGTGCAAAGCTGGATGTGAGACTCAATCCCACAAGCTGTGAGATCATGACCTGAGCCAACATAGAGTCAGACACTTAACTGACTGAGCCATCCAGGCACACATTTTTGCCTTTGTAAGAAGTATTTCTTTATTTGAGAGAGAGAGAGAGAGAGAGAGAGAGAGAGAGAGAGAGAAGGGGAGCGGAGGGGCAGAGAGAAAGGGAGAGAGAATCCCAAGCAGGCTTCATGCTGTCAGCACGGAACCTGATGCAGGACCTGATTCCATGAACTGTGAGATCATGGTCTGAGCCAGAATCAAGAGTCAGATGCTTAACTGATTGAGCCACTCAGGCGCTCTTTGTATATTTGTCTTTAACTTTTGATAATTTAATTATAATGTACCTTGTTGTGGGTCTCTTTACATTCATCTTTTTTGGTACTTTTGTGTTTCCTGAATCTGGATATCTGTTTTTTCCCTGAGGTTAAGGAAGTTTTTGGCATTATTTCTTTGAATAAGCTTTCTGGCCCTTTATATCTCTCTTGTCCTCTCTATAATTTGAATATTGGTCCACTGGATGGTGGTCTATCAAGTCCTGAAGCTATCTCCATTCTTTTTCATTCTTTTTCTCTTTTTCCACCTCTGGTTAGATGAATTCCAGTGTCATGTTGATGTTCACGATCTTTTCTTCCATTAGATCTAGTTTGGTAATAGAACCTTCATTTGAATTTTTCGGTTTAGCTATTCTATTTCTCAGATGCATTATTTGTGTGTGACACTTTTGATGTTTTCTCTCTTTGTTGAAATTCTCACTTTGTCCACACGTTGCTCTCCTGACCTCAGTGAGCATGCTTATGACCATTATTATGACTCTATTGGGCAAACCACTCATCTCTGTTTCACTAGCACTGTTTTTTGTTTGTTTGTTTGTTTGTTTGTTTGTTTGTTTGTTTTTGTGGGTTTTTTTTGAGATTCCTCTTCTTTTGTTTGAGCCTTATTACCATATTTCCTAATTTTCCTTGAGTCTCTGTGTTGGTTTCTGCACATTAGATATAAGAGCCACCTGTCTCAATCTTGACTTCCTGGTAGGGAAATGAGCTTCATCAGTCAGCCTGAGACCAAGCTCCTGGTTGCCACTCAAACTTTTGGGTTTGCACAAACCATTATCTTTCTTTTTAGTGGTTCCCAGTAATTGGGCATGTGTCAAGATCTCCCAAAGGTGGGGGAGATACACCTATTGAGGCTCCTGGAACATGACTAATTGTCTGTCCCTTCAGCTCCCTGATGCAGGCTAATTATTAATCCACTTTGGACAGCACATTGGAAAGTGAAGCTGTTAGGTATATGTGTAGTCTATCTACCCCCTATTTGGGTGAAACTGGGACCTGGGTGTTTTTGCTTACTTACTGTTTTGAGTTAGAGGGACAAGTTACTGGCCTTCCAGATGGAAATGTGTCTTTGTTTTGTGTGATCCTAGGGGACTTATGAATGTTGAACCTTATCAGTTTTCAGAGTTAGATAACTTGGGAGCCTATTCCTTGGCAGCCATAATAATTAGAGTACAGATGTGTGGACAAGCTCCTTCCAGGAAGAAGCTGGAGACTTCGTTTTACTATTGGAGCAAGATAAAGGGAAGCAGCAGAGGATGTGCCCACTAGCTCTAATAGGTTTCTTGGGGGAATGTAGGCAGCTCCCACCTGCAAATCGATTAGAATCCAGAACCTCAGGAAGTCGTTAGGAATGTATGCACTCAAATACCTTTTGGGGAGAAACTTGGAGATGGGCATTTTTTCCCGTTCTTCCTGTGCTGATCCCAGGGGGACAGTAATGAGGTACACAAAGCTTGTGTTCCTGTTTAACAACTACTTTGTTTGCTATAGTCCTGTCGGACTCATTAATATAATCACCATTGTTTATCAGGGATAGGTAATTTGGGGACCCATCTCTTTAATGGCAGCCATAAAAGTTGGGGCACTAGATGTATGGACAATCTTCTAAGATGAAGCTGGAAGTTTGGTTTTATTGTTGGAATGGTCCAGGTGGCAGAAGAGCCCACCCAGAAGAGCCACTGATTTTTCTGGCTCCCAGGATGATTGCAGATAGTACCTAGATGCATGCTCCTTCTGTATAGGGCCCTGAGAGGATAGCTGTGGTGAGTGCTCATGTACCCATTAACAACTGCCCTTTGTTTGCTATACTCATGTGGTACTTGTGACCACAAGCCCTGCTGGCTTTCAGAACTATGTGATGTGGACACCTATCCATCAGGATGCAACCTTAAAAGTTGGGACACCTGATGTAAGGCCCAAACCTTTTGTTCCTCAGGGAGAAGCAGGGAGTTGGAGGGTCCCTCCCCGTTGTAAGGTGCTGTGCCAGGTATTGGGTTGGTAACAATAGTGTGTCTCAGCCTTTCCTACTCATTTCAGTGTAGGTATTTTGTCAGTCATCTGAGGTATAGGAATCACTCAACCAGTTCCCAGATTTCTTTCAGAGGAGATTGCCCGGTGTGTAGCTCTACATTTGGCATATCTGTGGCAGAAGGAAAATTTATGAGCCTCCTAGGTCACTATCTTGGTGATATCTAAAATGAAATTTTATTTGTTGCTGTTTACTGAATCAAAGTTGATGGTGGTCCCACTTAATGATAGCAAGATAATTTCAGGGGCACCTGTGTGTTTCAGTTGGTTAAGTGTCTGCCTTTGGCTCAGATCTTGATCTCACGGCTCTTAAGTTTGAGTCCTGTGTCAGGTTCTGTGTTGACAGCTCAGAGTCTGGAGCCTGTTTCAGATTCTGTGTCTCCCTCTCTTTCTGCCCCTCCCTCACTCATGCTCTGTCTCTCAAAAATGAGTACATGTTAAAATTTTTTAAAAAATAAAATTTCAAATTTTATCTGTTTACTATCTTTATTCTAAACTTAGTTGTTGAGCTGTTTTATAGTCTAGCTTTCATGACAGCAAGTTGAACTCCCATAAACAGATACTGAGTTGGCATTTTTGAGTGTCAGTGGGAGGAGAAGGCTTTCCCATTATGTCTTCAATCATGTGGTTTGTCTTGATGGATCAGCAGTCATGGCTTCTACTTAACATTGGTTTATGTTAAGAACATAACATTGGTTAAGAACATAAACATTGGTTTATGTTATGTGAAGAACATACCCAAGCTTTCAGCATCAGATAAGGTTAGAGACTCATAGCAACAGAGGGCTTAGCAGATCCCAAGGTTTTAAAATACTGCAGATCTATTTTTTTTCTTTTTTCTTTTTTAAAGTTAAGATATATGCTTATGAAAACCGTATTTATACCACTAGACACTTCTATTTTATTTATTTGATTTATATACTTCTATTTATTCTCTTTGCTCAGTGCTAGCTGGGAACAGCTAGAGTTACCAGTTTTCTTAATAAGCCACCAAGAGGACCCCAAAGTCAGACTCAGAGAGTGGGAAGAAGTCCATCCCAGCCTTGCTTGTAACTCAAGCCTCCACATCCTCTGAGAACAAACCCCACAGTTAAAGTGAGAGTGTTTTCATAGCCTTCTCAGTCACACAGTTCAGCAATCACAGATATAACACAAGTCATTTTCTGTTCCATTTATCCTTTCTAAGAAGTTATGGAATTAAATTTTTCCACTTCCTCTCCTTTGGTGGATTTGTTCTCATGACTTGTCAGGTTCTGAGGAGCTTGGTAGAAATCTGGGGCCATGATTATCTAACTGATTTTGCATGGTCTCTTCTTTTTGTTTTCTTGATGATTTAGATGGTGGATCCAACTGCATGTCTTCCGTTCTGACCTGTCTGCCTTGGTACTTGAAACATGTTACCTGTATGGACACCATCTGGTTCTGACAAAGCCTGCTCTGTCTCAGTGAAGCTTACCTTGTCCTGACTTACTAGATAGCATTACTTTAAAGATCTCATCATTGCTATTCTGAAATAACCCCCACAAAAATAGAGTTAATATCCAAACTGAGAACAATGCAGGCTTAAAAACAAGTTACTTTGACCTTTAGCATAAGGGTCCTGAGGGTTCTCTGTTTTTATTATTTTTTCCCACAATTTAAACTTTTACCAGAATGAGTTTCTTGTGCTTCTTCTGTTTTATTGCTTTTGACTCACTAGAGGGGGATAGAGGAAAAGGTTTCAAAGAAGCAAGGCCAGAAATTACATAGAAAACTAAATACCTATTTAGGCTAGTGTTCC
Source organism: Panthera onca (assembly GCF_046562875.1). Classification (NCBI taxonomy): domain Eukaryota; kingdom Metazoa; phylum Chordata; class Mammalia; order Carnivora; family Felidae; genus Panthera; species Panthera onca. The sequence continues at coordinate 87,368,481 of NC_138341.1, read as the reverse complement.
ATATTTTCCTAAAAACAACTAGGGTCCAAATGTCAAATCTAATGGTGAAGCAAATTAAGATACTTTTTTTTCTCCACCCTTATTTTGAGGATAAACTTACTATGGATAATTCAGTCAATGCATCCATGGGCTAGGAGCTGATTACTGATTGAATTTGATGCCTTCTATTTTTATGTTAATTAAAGGCATTCACACTATTTTTTTTCTTCCACTTTTCCTTCAATTTTTGTTGGAAATATCCTAATGAAATCACTTCCTTATTAGTGCCCCAAATTTTGTCTTGCTTATAGACTGCAGAATAGTATTTTAAAAGTTTTGAAGTTAATGCTCAGCCATGAACATCGTAAGGAATGAAAACATAAATACAATTTCTGTGCACTCACAATATTATATAATATGGTAACCTGCCAGTTAAACATGGTTCCTCGCATCCTTTTTGGGGATTGGATGACTGAGTATATTTTTGAAAAGAAAGCGATCTCAATTCAGTTAGCCATTAAGAGTTGGCATCTGAGATCAAGCACCCTTGATGTTTGGCCAAGTCTGTCAATCTGTCCCTTCCCCCACACTCCCCACTCTCTGAAGACAACATGTGTATTTGGAAACAGTAGGGTGACTCCATTCCTTAAAAAGAAAAATAAACAGGAGCACCTGAGTGGCTCAGTCAGTGGAGCGTCCAACTTCAGCTCAGGTCATGATCATGCAGTTCATTAGTTCAAGTCCCACAATTGGCATGGAGTTTGCTTAGGATCGTCTATACCCTTCTCTCTCTGTCCATCCCCTATTCTATGTCTCTCTCAATATAAATAAAAGAAAAAAAGAAAAGCAAACAAATGAGTAATATGGACTATACTTATTCCAAATGCAGTAACTAGTTGACCTTAAGCAAGGATCTAAAGCAGGTAATATTTCTCTTCAGAAATAGCCCCTTCTCCCTCTCTCTCTCTCTTTCTCTCTCATTCTGGTACTTCTAGTTTTGCCCATCGCAATAAAAGTATTTCAGTCTGCATTGCACTTGAGTCCTGTAGACATATTCATTTGATTCCTGCATTATAACAGGAGGCTCATCAGTTAGATATGGAAAGAAATGTACATCAATGCACAATTGATTTTCAAATTTTCCTCTCTGTTCCCTTCGATCAGGTCTCCTTCCACCCCTTATTCCAAGAAATTGTGGCTCAATGTTGAACCCTAGTTACTAGGATACCTGGCATACGTGTTATGCCCACCCATCACTCCTGGATCCACACCTGGATCTGTGTAGGTTTTCTCATAAGAACCCACTTGTCCTGTAGCTCCATTCACCCGTAATCCAGTAAGTAACCTGATCACAAACACATACCGAGATATAAATGACTCATCATGCTTTGAAATATGATGACTTTTTAAAGGTTTTGTGCATTCCAGGGTTCTTTCTGGATACACATGCATTTTTACATAGAGGATCAAATCATTAAAGGTGACATTTTGGACACTGGGGAAGGCCTTTGAGTCAAATTTCTGAGACTGTGTATCTGCTATCTCTCTACCAAAACTCAGGTTCAGTCCACAGGAGTGAGTCATTCTGTCAGAAATGATCTTGTCTTTCTTCCCACACTCAGGCCCTAGCAAACCTTTACCCAGTTCTGTCTCATATGTGGGCCAAAACCTACAGAAGAATACAAAATTGGCCCTTGGAGAGAAAAGCCATGTGGGCTTCTGGTGTGGTCTCCCTGGGGTAGTAAGGCAAACACATGTGGAATAGCCTTAAATATTTGCCGACAGGTATGTGCAAAGTTTGATTGTGAAGAAGTAAACACAGTTCCTGCCCCCTGCCCTGCAGCTTTAATAAAAGATGGAAAGAGTTGTGGCAGAAAGGGACCACAGCAGGTCCTTCCCTGGGGTGAGTCCCCACCAGGAAGCTGGATCCTGAAAAGTAAAAGCAGCTGTGGGTGTCATCACCCTTCCCTTTAATTACAGAACAACCAACATTTCATTTCATTCTGAAATGGAAAATTGTTCCTGCTTCATTAAATATGTACATTCCATAAAATATGGATTAGCACTGGGCTTTGCTGGTGATCAGTGAGTTATAGTTTTTCCAATCTGACCTAAATTATTCGTGTTGGTTTTATGATCTGGAAAGCAAATGTATGCATTCCAAAGACACTTTCTAAGATGTTTTAAGTTATTCCAATTGTAATATGGAACAAATCCTTACATTTCAACCCTGGAAAAAAAAGCAAGCCTGTTAAACTGCAGAAATGAGTTAGCCATTAATTCAAATGACATGTGGCCTCACCCAGAGAACAACTGTCTTCCATTTATCCAATTATGTTTTGCCCATTCTGGTTTGAATCCTTCAGTTATGTCTCTGACACTGTGGGTGGCTTCATATATTGTTATCCTTCCTGTGAAAACAATCTGGGACTTGTTTAAAATATAGCTAAACTAACAGTTGATTCTTCGCAGAAATGATACATGGAAAGTTGAAAATATATGACTTTTAGGAAGGAAAGAAATGGAATGCACAGAGACAATAAATGATAATTCATACAATCACCAAATGTGATTAAACCTAGAACTGTGAGTTAATTTAACTAGTCAATGTAATTTGGATTTTATTTTTATGATCTCAGAGAGGAAATGTGTTTTCTTTGCTTGAAGGTTTGTAGTTTTATTGGCTATGTCCAGGTTTATCAAAATGTAAAATGTATTGGAAAGAGCCCACTTTCCCCGCCTCCTGGTAAACCAACTCTAAAATTTAAAATGCAGCTGAAGATTAAAAACACCGTCTGCTCTGTGGAACCCTACCAAATCCAAAGTCATGCATCATTTCTGGGGATACTGAGAGAAATCCTAGGACATAATTTTCATTGCTTTTATTAAGCTAATGAATTTTTTATTTCTGAATAACATAGAGAGAATTTACTTTCATGTAAGGCACATATTCTCTACAGATGTATTAGCTTATTCATATTTAAAGCATTTGTCTCTTTATAACTTCCTTTAATGTTTATGTATAATTAACATTTACATAAAGCTTTGTATTTATAAGACAGTTTAAGATACATTATCTCATTTAATCTTTAGAATAATTTCAGAGATAAGAATGACTATCCTGCTTACAGATGAGGAAGCAGAAACTTGGAGAGATTAAATTTCTTCTCCAAACTCACATAGGGTAGTAAGTGGCAAAGCAGGACACAAATCACAAATTCAAATCCTTGGTGTCAAGTCTGGTGTCATTCAGGCCCTCCAAATGTCAATTGCTATTTAGTCCCTTCCTGTGGTGAGCACCACATGTTAACCATATGCCTGTTTCCCTTCAACTCAAGGATTATGCTCACATTTATAGGTAACCCACACAGTCTTACTTTTTTCTTACATTTACACCTAGATAAAATTGCCTACTTGCTATTGAGCTGAAATATAAAATTAGTACAATGTGTCCATTTTGAAACAAGTTAATTCCATGCTCAGCCCACACTCAGCTCTGGTTGTTTTCACCTGCTGATTTTCTTGGCCCTGCACCACTGGTCTGCTTTGTTAGAATACAGATTTCTTGAAGGCACACCTTTTATTATCATAATCTTTCCCATGCCTAACTCACTGCTTCCTATATAGCTGATGTTTTAAAAATGTTTGTCAATGAAGATGCTTAAAAGGAAAGATACAGATAATCTTCCCTGGATGCTACACTATATAGAACTCCCTTTTATTTGAATAAGCCTAAAATTTTATGACAAATATACAAAAAAAATGTGAATCAAATAAAACTAAATCATGGAAACTAGATCCCTTTTACTGTATTTTACACAACATAAACTTCACATGTTGATGAAACTGCAATTGAAGGAAATTTTGAAGATCCATTTTGCTTCTCTTTTTCCTGGGATCATGAGAATTTGAGATGTCTGTATTCTCTGAGGGTCTGCTTAGCAAGGAATACTCACCAGTACACTTATTGATGAACATTGCATCTGAGTGTTAACTGTGTCCCCCCCACCCCACTGCTCATCCAGATGTGGGGAGCATCAGTGTAACACGCCCCTTCCAGCTCACCTCCAGGACAAATGGCGGTGTTTTCTGAAAGTGAGTCCTCTGGAAGTTATTTTGTAAAGCTTGCGTGGGAAGCCTCAATTTAGAATATATTCTGTATCCAAGAAAACCAGTGCTAGTTTCAAACTGTTACACAGCAGTAATTGATTATTTGAATACTGCATTTAAAATTTTTCCATGTGGCCTTTAGTTATTAATCTGAAGAGGGCCTATCTTCTCCATGATTCTTCATCAATAATTTCTTCTGTCTACTAAATCTTCCACCTCTCTTCATCTACCAGGAGTCCACAAACTAGTGCGCTGTTCTAAAAACTTCAATCCTATCGCCCCCACCATTTCTTCCTTTATAAATTTCTGGAATAACTGGTTTTTCTGGTCCTCACTTACTCCACTGTCAATCTCCCTGTAGCTAACATGACTTGACTCGTGTGTCCACTCCTTTTGTGGAAAGTGTTTTCATAGGGTAGCTAATGTCTTCTAATTTCCCGAACTAGTCAGCAGTTTAATTTTTTCACTTCAAGTTTCTGTTAAAATTTAGTAATCATATATTACATATTTGTATATACATAGAAAGTGTATGAGATATACAAAATAATATAATACTGTATAATATATCTACAAATGTACTATCTAGATTGTATCTTATGTTAATATTTTATCATATTTCCTTCAGTATGCCCCTTTTAAGAAATAAAATGGTTCAGTACATTTAAATCCTCACTTTGTCCTTTTTTCTTAACTCTAGTACCTCTCTCTTCACTTTCTGCATCACTGACAGTGCAGATGGATCCTTTCTTCCTAACATCTTGCTTCTCCCCAGCACAGCCGTGTTTCTTGTCTTTTCCTCCTACTACTAGGTCTGTGTCTTTCATCCATGGTTTTCATTCTTCCTTCTCTGCCTGGCTCTTAATTGTTGGTATTCCCATGGGCTCCATCTTGGTTCTGGCTTGCTGCTTTGCCTGGGATATAGTGATGCTGTCCACTTGTCCACCTCGTTTCCCTTGTGCCCATGTTTTCCAAGTCTGTTTTTCCAAGCTTGACTCTCTTTCTTGGACACAATTTTCCTCTGAGCAATAGACATAGATTTCCAAGTGTGGGGCAGCCTCACTCAAATCTGCCCCTGCTGGTCCTTTGTATTTTAGTGTATCCCATGCAGCAACCTCAGTGTCCTCCCAAGCTCCGTTTTTTTTTTTTTTTTTTTTTCACCCTTAATACTCACTAAACATTGCAAGTCTATCTCAGGAAGTTTCCCTAAATTTTGTCTCCTATCTATCACAACTACCACTGCATTAATGCTCTTCCTTACCATCTTATCTCTGTTTGACACTATCACCCACACTCTAATTGTCTTTGCTCACTAGATATTTTGTACTCCATGCCATCAATCCTATATGCTGTCAGAGTTTGCTTCTGAAAAAAAAAAGTCTGAGTATGCATTGCTAGTACTTAAAAATTTCCATTGACCTCTGGTCCTGTGAAGAAAAGAAAGCATGGATTTCTTTTTGTGCCCTGTGAGGACCTTGAGACTTGTTTGGTGTCTACCTCACCACTTCAGCTCATGCCCATCCCATTGCTCATGTACCCAGTTTCTACCTACACCAGCCTGGCTTTCCCCACCATGCATGGGAGTACTGTCAAGACACTCCAAGATGGCAGACTAGACTGATGTGCTCTTCTTGTCCCCTACCACCATTATTTTTTTAATTAATTAATTTATTTTGATAAAGAGAGAGAAAGAGTGAGAGCAGGGGAGGTGCAGAGATAGAAGGGGAGAGAATCCTAAGTGCAGAGAGTGCAGAGCCTGAGGCAGGGCTTGAACTCACAAACGAGATCATGACCTGAGCTGAAATCAAGAGTCAGAAGCTTAACCAACTGAGATATCCAGGTGCCTCTTCTACCTCTATTCTAAAGACAGAGGGGAGCTGAGCAATTGATAACAGCAGCAATAAATAAAACAATATAAAATAAAATGCACAGATGAGCTTAAAGTAGGGGACATCTTCAGTTGCTTGATGACCAGATTGGAATGTCCATTAACTCAAAAAGACATTAGTATTTGATCTATCTCTTCGAGTGGGTTTTCACACCCATTCTATTGAAGAGTTAAGAATGCATTCCCTGTGCTCCACATGAAATAGAACTGAGGCTGTCGAATGAGGAAGCAGGGGAGAGGTGTTCCATCCATGAATGGGAACTAAAATAAAATTGTGCTCACCAGGCCAGAAATGCCCCATGGAGCATGCCATCTGCCTTGGACCATGGATGTGGAAAGAGCCTCCAGGAGCAAGAAAACAGATACCCAAATTTGTGCTCTGCAGGAGGATGTGATCCAATCTTGAATTTTGTACATGGTGAGGAAATAATGAGCTGAGAAATTAACCTTAAATACTTGGTTAGTGAAACTGATAAAACTCATAGTGCCTAGTGAGAAGCAAAAACTTCCCCACATTATTATCTCTAGACTCTTGTAGAAAATGATTCCCATCAAAGATAAGCTCAGAGTCAAAAATTAAAAGCAAAAATGTAACATAGAGAATTCACAACGAAGGCACTGTAAATCCAGAGCAATCTGAAAACAATTTTAAAGACATGTGCTTAAATTATTCAAAATGTTGAGGGTAGGGCTTGAATCTGTAAGGAAACTACAAAACATTAGGAGGTAAACATTACAGATAGACTTGAAAGGGAAGTAAATACTGAGAGTTGTTGCTCTGGCTCTCGGCTGGGTGTGTCCTTTGAGGAAAAAGGAAAACAGTTGTCCACAGTAAAACTGAAGAGGAAAGAGAAAACAAAAACAGTCAGTTCTTCCCAGGAAGGAAAAGCACCAAGCCGAGGAGTCCTCCTGCTTCACCCCTCTGTTGCTCTATTATTGGCCCTGCCCCTGAACTGCCTCTGCTACAGGTATGGTAAGTGGCCTGCTCTTGCCACTGAAATCAAAGTAGCAGTGTGGATAGACCTATGGGGAGATTCAGACAGCCCAGCGGTTGGCCTCCCAACAATTTGTGCCAGCAGGAGACAGTGCGTGATACCCAAGGACATGTTCTGTTGTCAGAGTGGTAGGGTTAGTACTGGCATCTGTTGGACAGGGATACTGGAAATACCCTGCACAGACCACACAGGCCCCACAACAAAGTTCTGGCCCAAAAGGTTAATTGTACAGAGGTGGGAAAGCCTGTTATGGATGAAGTAAAAGGCTTTAAATATTATCATATTAATATTATGCTCTGCTTTTCATGCCTTGTTCTTGTGGCTTCCACTGTATCCAGAATGAGGTCTATAGCACATCCCTCTGATGAACCCCATCTTCCTGCATGCCCTTCTCTAATGGAGGAGAAATGGCACCGCCAATGGAGGCAAGAGGTAGAGGGGTCGTGGTGGTGGGGAAAAGTTCCTCTGAACAAATTTTCTAATTTACTTAGCAGAGGGGAGTAGGATTCTGCCCAAATGTAATAAAACCCCAACAGATAGACAACAACAACAACAACAACAAACTCTTGGTTTTAGATCAAGTTATATTGAAATCTAAATATAATAATATAAAATTGCTAGAAGGTGTAGAAGGGAATGTAGTACAGGTGTGTTAAACTGTTTTTCTTATTTTATAGCACAGAAGCTAATAAATGCAATTCAAATGTGATATATTAGGAAACAGAAACAGATTCCATAGATTTATAATGTTCTTCAGCAGATGCACTGAAAGTAGAATTTATTGAAATAATGGGACTGTCTGGAATTTCTTAACTACAGGAACACTATTTCTAAACTTAAAATAAAACAATTTTAATACCAAGTGTAGTAAGAGTGGTGTTGTGCATATAAATAGAACTATCTTTCTGGAGGGCATTTTGGCAATATGTACCAGAAGACTTACAACATTTTAGACCATCCTATCCAGTAATTCTGCTTTGAAGTATTTATCCTACGGAAATAATTAGAGATGCAAGTGTAGATTTATATTCAAAGATATTCATTGGAGTTATTTTTTATATATAATAGTTAAAAGCTGTAATAATTGAAGTGCCAGAGTAGAGATCGGCCAAATAAATTATGGAACATCCAGACAAAGGGATATGAGGTACTATTAATATTCATGTTATCAATACCATTCAGTGACACACAGGAAAAAATGATCTAAATACAGGGCTGCATGGTGGTGAGGCTATTTCAAAAGCAGGCTCCCAATGATGTTAAATACATATGATTATTAAAGAGGCATTTTTTTGCACTCTTTTTACACACAACTACTTTGCCCTAAGAGCAGAATAAGCTTAAGTATCAGATTTTCTGATATACATTTTGCTATAAGAGGAATTGACAGGAGGGCTATGTTGATACTTCTAAAAGTCTTCACAGAATAATGTTAAATACAGAAAAGTATATTATTCAAGAACAGGTGGATTTTAACTTTTGTAAAGAAATAAGTCCATTGGTTAAAAATAAAACATATTAAGCTATGTTGAAAAAAAATTAGGTATCTTCAGAAGAAATACATCAAAATACTAATAGAATATATTTCTGGATATTGGAGCAAGGATACTGGTAGATTTCTTCTTGATTTATATTCCAAATTTTCCACAGAAGGAAAAAAAAATCTTTGTGTGAGTATGTTTTGTTTTGTTTTGTTCTTGTCTTGGTTCCCCACAAAGGCATGTGTTTGCTTTCCGGTAACCATACCTTCGTTTTCCTGTGGAAAGCTACCCTGTTCTCTCTTCACAGACTACGTGGCTTCAGTGGAGTCTTAACTAAGCATCTAAAGGTAGAACAAGGAATCTGGATATTACATTTCCCTGGTTATAGGGATTGATCAGGGAGAAGCACTTGAGATGACTTGCAGGCAAAAAGAGATTTTTGACAAGGACGCTTTTCTGTCACTAGACGTGAATTTGAAAGGATGTGAGATCTATAGCTGCTGTCTCACAATCTGCAAGGACAAGAGAAGAAACTGATGGGGCAACCAGCCCAAAGGGGTCAGCAGAGCACTGGCCCCTCGGGAAGGCAGCACTGCTCTTGGCACGTCAGTTACCTGAGTTGACCTGTTCCCTTGTGCCTGAGCCATAGGGATTATCAAGAATGATCTTGATAAAATGTTGTGACTTGTTAAGTTTCTTTTTATTCATATCTTTGGGGGGGAAGTTTATCCTGGAAGTTGTGATCCTTTGGTCATGTATTTCTGAAAAGAATCATAAATATTGATTTTGGGGATATTTTATTGGATCTATTTTTCTCCTTCCATTTGTATAGAAATCAAAGTGCTTGTTTATTCTCATTAAGGAAATAATCAAAATTGTGGTGATTCATTATAACTCTGTCATATATCCCAACTATATCTTTTTTTAGGTTTGTTTATTTATTTACATTGTGTGAGAGAGAGAGAGAGAGAGAGAGAGAGAGAGATAGCAAACATGAGCAAGGCAGAGGCAGAGAAAAAGAGAAAGAGAGAGAATCCCAAGGAGTCTCTACACTGTCAGTGCACAGCATAATGGACCACAAGATCAAGAGTCAGACCGATTGAGCCACCCAGGCACCCTTCCCCCAAATATATCTTAAATGAGAAAAAGGCAATGTAAGCAAATTTTCTGTCTCATTGAATCCAGGTCTTTTCTCTCAAAGCAGTAAGACAATGATGGCATTTTTAATCAATTCAGGCAGAAAAATGGGTAGTGTCACTTTTGGCTAAAAGTTTCTCTTTCCTTACCCCTCTATGACACAAAAGACAAAACAAACCAGGGACACCTCTAGAACTACCACATCAAAAATTGACTTCCAGTAGTTTTTCCAGGAACCAAGGAATAGCTTCCTCCACTTAGGACCCAATATGGACCCTTCTCTTACATTTACTTGGGTACTGGACAGAAACCTGACCAAGTCAGTGCAAGTCTAACAATCATGTTAAAATTATTTAGGCTAGAGTCAACAAGAGCACTGTGTACCAATACATGATCTTTCTTAGCATAAATTTTGAGGCTGTCTGTTCAGTATAATTGTGTGAAGTTAACTAGCAAGAGGAAGATATGGATGGACCAGTTCAAAATGTTACAGATCTGTTAACTCTTGTAAAATAATTTGGCAGTCCTAGAGTACAATTTCCTGATGTCCACTGGAATGGATTTTACTTCTTCCACTTTTAATCAAAGATATTTGATCTCTTGTAAACTTTGTCTGCTTTCTTAATATCATCAGAATTTTCCAGTGTTTCCCAAAAGAAGTCATGTGACCCAGCGTCTACCCTTCTTGTGCAGGTTCCTAGGGCAGCCCTTGACACTGATGAGCTTTCCTACTCAGACTTGGTATGTAAGAGGGCTGGAATGAGAATTGGCCCACTGAGCTTTTCCTGATTGACTAAACTAGAATATGGATCTGATTTTAAAAAGAAGTTAGGTCTTTAAGAGCCTAATGAACTGAACAATACAGTTTGAAAGTTGGCTTCCCAGTGTGATATGAAGTAAGGGCAGACTTTTAGCTGACTCTCAGTGTGATTCAACTTTATTTTTATCTCATGCCATATCATTCCTTGTGTGGATGGAACTATTTTCCATTCTTTCTCTCTCTGTTCAGTTTTAATTATACTACATATGATAATGCTAATTAACAAGCACCCATTTCAAAACAACCTGGGACATGAGACATATGAATAAATACAATTTAAGCCAAATTGAGCTCAGTGCCCATAAAAATTAGGCACAATCACTCGTAAACAGCTGAATATATATTTATTGTTATATTAAATAAAAATATATAGTAATACGGTAAAACCTTTGCGAGCATACTTTGTTTCAGAGACATGCTTGTAATCCAAAGCACTTGTATATCAAAGTGAATTTCCCCATAAAAAATAATGGAAACTCAGATGTTTCATTTCACAACCCAAAAATATTCATATAAAAATGATTACAATACTGTAATATTGTTATATTATCTACTACCTGCACTTACCTTTGAAAACCTTCGTGGCTGGTGTGAGGGAGACAAGAGAGAGGTGGGTTATTGTGTAGGGCAACTTTCACTATTACTAATGGAATCGCTCAATGGAATCTTTTTCTGCATGGGGGCCATTGTATATGCTCGCACAGATGTTGACTACAGTACAGTATTAATAAACTCTTATAATATGCTGTTTTTAATGTTGCTGGCAATAAGGCAGCAGAGGAAAGGATCTATACCTGCAGGCAGCCTGACCTAGAATGAAACAAAGCATCCCTAAGCTTACTCTTGTACAGAAAAGCACAAGACTGCCCATAGGTACTTTGAAGTGATAAAAAATACAATACTGCCAGTTTTGGGCACCTTCCAACATTCTGAAAAATCACTGATTTCTGCCAAACACTGTGACCTGAGACTGAGGATCTGAACATGGGAGGTGATCACCCACAATCCCACAGCACATGAGAGAAGAACCACTGGCTCCATTGCGATCATGTGACATTTGGTGCCACATACTACTCACATTGCAAGACATCGCTCATTTATCAAGTTAAAATTTATTAGAAATGTTTGCTTGTCTTGCGGAATACTTGCAGAAAAAGTTACTCGTAATCTTTACTGTATATAGTAAAGGCTATACTGTATATAGCAATACAGTATATATACTGTATATACAGTATATATACTGTACACAGGCTGTATATATACAACCTATATACAAGGCTTTACTGTATATAGTAATATTAACATTATATATTAATATATGTTACAAATATATGTTTCATTTTATGTAATGAAAATATAAGTACTAAAAATATAAAACATTTCAATTAATATGTGGAATATTGTGTAATTAAAAAATTTTTAAAACATCACTTGACCACATGGAGTTGTAGGCATTTATGACAATGTAAGGGATGATTTGTGTGGACAATCCCTAGCATGGTGCTGGTAGCAATCACTTTCAGTTTTGGATATCCTGATGTGATGCTGAAATGGTTATGGTAACAGTAACAATGATGTTTCATGTTAAATTTCCAAATCACTCATCACATCCCAAGTCACTCCCTTTGTCATTATTATTACTACTGCAAGTTGTTCTGTGTGCTTCAGTCACTGCTTCGCGTGTTTCATAACCCTAAATGAATCAGACAAACTTTTAGGATACTGTCAATCACTCTAAGGCTTTTTGCAAATTAAACGTACTTGGGTATGCATTTTTCTCTAGCTGGCATAGAGATATAAAATAAATTTTGCAAAGCATTAAATCATTTGAACATGAATATTTAATTTTTTAAAAGCCAGATAAATGCATATGAGAGTAAATATCTAAATTTTTTCCCTGGACACTGAGCACCTTTCACATGTCAGTTAAGTATCCAAAAATGCTCATAACTTGGCAGTTATGGTTAATGTTGGAACTAGGATATGATAAGGAAGGCTCAGATGTATGATAAATATCAGAATTTGTCTTCTCCTGAGCTTCATTACTCAAGTAGGATAGTAAAAGGCAGTTAGACTCATTGTTAGAAATAATGTGAGACCATCTCTTTCAAATCTCTGGTTTCTTCCACTATGTGCTATTTGGAAATTGCAGTAACTCTAATTACTGGGGAAAAACCCTCGAATAATTTTTAGTTGAAACTAATGGTAAACATTTATAAAGTTATGTATTTGTAAAATGGATTTTATATTGGGGAAACAATATGATGCAATTTGGAAATAATCAGTGAAGCAAGACACATTTATCAATCGATTAACAATAAATTATCTAATTTTATTTTATTTTTTTTAAAGTTTATTTATTTTGAGAGAAAGAGAAAGAGAGTGGAGAGGAGAGAAGAGAGAGAATCCCAAGCAGGCTTTGCATTGGCAGCATGGAGCCTGAGGCAGGGCTTGATCTCATGAACCGCAAGATCATGATCTGAACTGAAACCAAGAGTCAGATACTTAACCAACTGAGCCATCTTGGTGCCCCTAAATTATCCAATTTTAATTGGAAGTGAAGTATGTACCACGTACTGCCCACTAAATGGAAGATATAATAAGACAGGAGTCATTCCTGCCTTCTAATTGTTTATTAACCAGCATAAAGAACGCACATTGGACAACTAATTACAAACGTGATGGGCCTTAACAAAATGGAAGGTGAGTGTTGCTAAACGAACTCATAGTGAGTGAATGTAACTCATTCCAAGAACTCAGGAAAGACTATTAAGGAATAATATTTAGCTAGAGACCTATACATTTGTAGACATTTTGTGGTCAAAGACATAAGGGAAGTATTTTGAGCCAAGAAAACCACATGGGAATGTCCTTTTGGAATGACAGCATATCTGAGGCACAGAAAATAAATATTCAATATGGCTAGACCACAGAGAATTCAAGAAAGTGTTGAGCAAAATGAAGTTGGAGAGGTTGGCCATGGGTTTGGAATTTTATCAGATTATCAGGAACCACTGAAAGGTTTTAAGCAAGGTTAGAGTTTTAAGTCTGGTTAGATTTTTGAAAAGAACCTCATTTTAGTCCTAGCTCTGCAACAAATGATCTCTCTTTACCCCAGTGTCATCCATTAGTACAACATGCTGTTTACAGACCCATCCTACTCTAAGTCACGTGTGACTATATCAGAAACAAAGGGATGAAATTACTGATGAGAAGGAAAGAAGCATGAATGTTCTGTGACAACTAACCATCTGTGTGTGTGTGTATGTGTGTGTGTGTGTGTGTGTGTGTGTGTGTGGTTTATGTTGGTGGTGATGAAAGTTGTTTACTCTGTTTATGCATAATAAAGTGAAAAGTGTCTATTTTCTTCAACTGGCCCAGGCACAGGTGCTGTTATAATTGCTGAGATTATTTGTGTATTGGGTTTTAATAATGCATTTAAATACTTATTCCATTTACTGATTTAGGTAAACAATTTATTTTTGCAAGTGAAGGCCAATGTCATGGTTATTCCCAAGCTACCATTTATTTAAAACATATCACCCCAGTCTTTCATACCACCCCCCCAAAGAAAAAAAATAGAATTCTGGTCATTTAAGCACTAAAACAAAAACAAACATAAAAGGAATGATAAAAACAGATTTTTACTGTAAGAGAGTCATTTCATTGTATCAAGAAGGAAGAAATAAAAGAAGCTGGTTTACAAGTTGCATGCCTTGTGCTACTTTCCCGTAAATGCTCTTACATTTATAAGCCCTTAAGACAAGTTTGGGCTTTTATTGTTGTTGCTGTTGTTATTTAAATCCTCTCAGTAAAAACAGAGCATCAAAGGTGAAGCAGGTGTTCTACAGCATGTGAGTAGCATACAAGTAGTATATAAGATAAAAATATTGCTGTGCTCCCTCTCAGTAGTAATTGGGGAGTGTACCCATTGGTTTCTCGGTAACTTATAATTTCTAGGAAGAAGAGGAAAGAGAGACTCACAGCTGACTTCATTCTGTGTAGACTCCCTCCTGGCCTGGAAGCATCTATGATACCTGAGGACATGGAAAGCATTGGTAATTCAAGTTTAATTACAAATTTAAATGAAGTTACAGAAGAATGTAGACTGGCAGGAATGTAGTGGCTATCACCTTTCCAACTTCCAGATTATGGTGGTGCTGATATTAAACTTGTAATCTTTGGGAATTGTTTGAAGAATAAAATGCAAAATGAAATGTATTTAAGGATTTGAACGTTAAAATCAAGTATCTTCTCTATATGTAAGAGCACTTATTGTTCCATACTATTTCATAAAATGCATTTTATGATTATTCCAGTGTGGCTTCTGCTCTGAATCCTGTTTGTCTAAGTTTGTTAATAAGAAAATGAGAATCAATGATTAATTGCATCATATAGGGCTATATTTTGCTTAATCAATATATGTTGTATACATTATGTTTATAGCATTCGTGTTTGACCACAGTCCATAAATTAGGATCCTTAATTGGAAGTTGCCTTGTTTCTTTAGAATGAAAATTGGACCTTTTGGGTTGAGGCAAGAGAAGGAGGGAAGGGGTTGACTGCAGACGGTTATGGAGCCTGTGGCATTATCACAGAGTTGCTTCTGCTATTTGAAATCTCCTTCCAGTCCAGAGGGTGACTGGGTCCCTAGCTGGGTGACAGGACTTCTGAGTTTGAAGCTGAGAATGATCCAAAGGATAGCACTGTAGGGTAAGTGGAAACCAGGAAGATAATAAAACTTAACGTAGCAACCCAATGACCCTTTCAGAGGCTGTCCTACAAAAGGCATTTGTGGATGGAATGTTAGATATCAGAGTGGACAAGTGTGAGAGGCAGAGCTTGGCTGTTCCTGAAGCGGGAAGCAGGGGTATCTGTGGCTAACTTCAGGTGCTGAAATGGCAAGACTGCATTCTTAGCTACATATGTAGAGGGAGCCTGGCTGGCCTGCTTCCTGATACAGACAATTGCAGAATAAATATAGACACCTGTGGCCAGTGGAGGTGGGGTAGCTTTGAGTATTGAGGTTGTGTAGATATTGAGAGGCACTTGAAGTGTTGTAGAATTTGTGTTCTTATAGCGTGCTGGCTATTCTGCATCCATTATGGAACTGTGAGGACACCCCACTCTCATCTTCCACCATTTCCAACATCACCACAAATAAAAGGACTTAATCATTTGTGTCAAGCTATGCAAAAGGCACTTTTGGTGCAAGCAGAGATCTAACAATACTTTGAGCTGTGACCTTCATTTTATCCAGAGGGGTCTATCCTTGTGCTCTTTTCCAAGAATATGTTATACAGGAGACACTGATGTTGGCCTTTGACTGTTTCTTGGCAAATGGAGTAGGGGAAGCATCTAAATTTCCTGGGATCTAAAAACGCAAGGGTTGTTGGAACAAGCTTCTGGGCAAGTAGGTATTTGCATAACTCAAACCGTCATATTGTATAAAAAAGAAGAAAGAGTAACAACCACATTGATCAGATTCAGGAAAATTTCCCATGACAAAACTCTAAGAATTCCAAAAGGTATTTTGGTAAAATATTCACTAACAGAAGGGAGTGAAAGAGTACAACAAAAGAAGAAAAGTTAAGAACTAACAAAGGATATTTTTTAAGTCCCCTCCCAAAAAAGATACAAGAGTCTCTCTTTGGACAGGTACAAAAAATCATGCTTACATTTTATATACTCAAGTGGAATGTTTGAGAATCTTTTGTTTAGGTGTTAATAAGGGAAACTGGTTATTATTCAGCCCTTTCAGTTACCCATTTGTGATACTGAAAGAGGTTCACCAACTGACAACCTATTTTCATAACATAAGAGCTAATAAAATGTGAACTAAAATATTGGACTGAGCCTTTGTAGACAGACATCTGAGCAATTTAAGAGTAAGGCATAAAATAGACTTCAACTCTACACAGCAAGGTACAGCTTGGAAAGAAAATAAAACACCAGACAACAGATATTTAATCTCATCCAAAAGAATATAGGTCTTTACTTTATTCCAAAATAACCTCATATGAATATTCATTACAAAGAAAAAACTGTCCCCCCCCCCACCAGATAATTGTTTTAAAGCACAAAGTCAAGATTTTTATAGAATAGCATATGGTAAAGTGAAGATAGTGTTTCTAAGGGGAAATTTCCTCTTAGTATTTCTTGGGAAACTTATGTTTTTAAGAATTCTGAGTTCTATAAATAAAATCAAGAAATGAGGAAACCAAAAAAAGTAGCATAACTCTCCTGTGGAATTAAAAGTTAACAATCAACACAGTGACATTCTAAGAAACCCAAATCGAAAGCAAATGAGTCCTGAAAACTGACAATTTCAACTTCTGATTCTGTGTAGTGCTGCTGACTTTGTTTGGGGACCCAGATGTTGTGTTATTCAGATGAAACCCGAGTTTGCTGGTGTTTTCCAGTGTCAGGATATTCTGCATAGGCATGTGCTCTTTAACGGAAGACATGCAAAGAGCATATGGGGCTGATGAGGAATACTGTGATATAAAATCAGCAACTGATCTAAAATCTGAGTTAGCCAGAGAAATATCAATTCCAATGGCAAAACCAAAATCCAAGCAAGTAGACAAAAATATTTTCATCTTTAAAAATAAATGAATAAAAGAGAAACATTTTTTTTTGTTTTAGAATATTTGTAATGGAACAAGGTCAAAACTGTCAGAAAAATTACCTTTTTGTTTTAAATTTTATTTTATTTTTTAATTATGAGAGAGACAGAGTGAGAGAGAATGGGAGAGGGACAAAGAGAGAGAGAGAGGGAGAAAGAATCCCAAGCAAGCTCTGTGCTGCCAGTGCAGAGCCTGATGTGGGGTTCAATCTTACAAACTGAGATCATAACCTGAGCTGAAATCAAGAGCCAGACACTAAACAACTGAGCCACCCAGGAGCCCCTAAAATTTCATTTTAAGAAAAACTCTAGAAATTATTCTTAACTGGGTGGGTCAGTTGGTTAAGCATCTGACTCTTAGCTTCAGCTCAGGTCATGATCTCACCGTTTTGTGAGTTTGAGCCCTGTGTAGGGTTCTGTTCTGGCAGTGCAGAGCCTGCTTGAGATTCTCTCTCTCCCTCTCTCTTTGCCCTTCCCCAACTCATGCTATCTATGTCTCTCTCAAAATAAATAAATAAACATATAAAAAAGATAATTTTTAAATATTGAATATTTATGGCATTATCTTTAGTTTTAAATGCATTTTATTAACATTTATTTTGTGTTGGTATTATTTTCTTTTAATGTTTTCTATTATCAAATGTTCAAATCAAATTAATATTTTATATGTTGAATTATATAATATTGTCCCCATATATAATAATGTTATTTATTTATTTATTTTCAGAGAGATAGAGAGTGTGCAAGCTGGGGAAAGGGACAGAGGGAGAGAGAATCTTAGCCATGATCCACCCTCAGCACAGAGCCTGATGCAGAGCTTGATTCCATCTGTAGGATGATGAACTGACCTGAAGTCAAGAGTCTGATGCTCAACCAACTGAGCCACCCAGGTGCTCCTATTTATCTTTTTATTTATTTATTTATTTATTTATTTATTTATTTATTTTTAATTTTTTAAAATTTACATCAAAATTAGTTAGCATGTAGTGCAACAGTGATTTCACTAGTAGATTCCTTAGGGCCCCTTACCCATTTATTCCATGTCTCCTCTCACAACCCCTCCTGTAACCCTCAGTTTGTTCTCTATATTTATGAGTCTCTTCTGTTTTGTCCCCCTCCCTGTTTTTATATTATTTTTGTTTCCCTTCCACTATGGTCATCTGTTTTGTCTCTTAAAGTCCTCATATGACTGAAGTCATATGATTTTTGTTTTTCTCTGACTAATTTCACCTAGCATAATACCCTCCAGTTTCATTCACGTAGTTGCAAATGGCAAGATTTCATTCTTTTTGACTGATGAGTAATACTCCATTGTGTGTGTGTGTGTGTGTGTGTGTGTGTGTGTGTATAAACATACATACCACATCTTCTTTATCCATTCATCCATCAATGGACATTTGAACTCTTTACATACTTTGGCTATTGTTGATAGTGCTGCTATAAACATGGGGGTGCATGTGTCCCTTTGAAACAGCATACCTGTATCCCTTGGATAAATACCTAGTAGTGCAATTGCTGGGTCCTACGGTAGTTCTATTTTTAGTTTTTTGAGGAACCTCCATACTGTATTCCAGAGTGGCTGCACCAGTTTGCATTCCCACCAGCAGTGCAAAAGAGATCCTCTTTCTCCATATCCTTGCCAACATCTGTTGTTGCCTGAGTTGTTAATGTTAGCCATTCTGACAGGTGTAAGGTGGTATCTCATTGTGGTTTTGATTTGTATTTCCCTGATGATGAGTGATGTTGAGCATTTTTTCATGTGTTGGTTGGCCATCTGGATGTCTTCTTTGGAAAGTGTCTATTCATGTCTTTTGCCCATTGCTCCACTGGATCATTTTTTTTGGGTGTTGAGCTTAATAAGTTCTTTATAGATTTTGGATACTAACCCTTTATCTGATATGTTATTTGCAAATACCTTCTCCCATTCTGTCGGTTGCCTTTTAGTTTTGCTGATTGTTTCCTTCACTGTGCAGAAGCTTTTTATTTTGATGAGGTCCCAGTAGTTCATTTTTGCTTTTGTTTTCCTTGCCTCTGGAGACGTGTTGAGTAAGAAGTTGCTGCGGCCAATATCAAAGAGGATTCTGCCTGCTTTCTCGTTGAGGATTTTGATGGCTTCCTGTCTTACATTTATGTCTTTCATTCATTTTGAGTTTATTTTTTGTGTATGGTGTAAGAAAGTGGTCCAGGTTCATTTTTCTGCATGTCACTGTCCAGTTTTTATTTCATTGGATATTCTTTCCTACTTTGTCACAGATTAGTTGTCCATACATTTGTGGGTCCATTTCTGGGTTTTCTATTCTGTTCCATTGATCTGAGTGTCTGTTGTGGTGCCAGTACCATACTGTCTTGATGATTACATCTTTGTAGTATAGCTTGAAGTCTGGGATTGTGATGCCTCCTGCTTTGGTTTTCTTTTTTAGGATTGCTTTGGCTATTCGGGGTCTTTTCTGTTTCCATACAATATTTAGGATTATGTGTTCTAGCTCTGTGAAGAATGTTGGTGTTATTTTGATAGAGATTTCATTGAATATGTAGATTGCTTTGGGTAGTATCTACATTTTAACAATATTTTTTCTTCCTATCCAGGAGCATGGAATATTTTTTCACTTTTTTGTGTGTCTTCTTCAATTTCTTTCATAAGCTTTCTATAGTTTTCAGTTTATAGATTTTTCACCTATTTGGTTAGATTTATTCCTAGGTATTTCATGGCTTTTGGTGCAACTGTAAATGGGATTGATTCCTTGATTTCTCTTTCTGTCACTTCATTGTTGGTGTATAGGAATGCAATCGATTTCTGTGCATTGATTTTATATCCTGTAACTTTGCTGAATTTATGAATCAGTTCTAGCAGTTTTTTGGTGGAATCTTTTGGGTTTTCCATATAGAGTATCATGTCATCTGCGAAGAGTGAAAGTTTGACTTCCTTCTGGCCGATTTGGATGCCTTTTATTTCTTTGTGTTGTCTTATTGCAGAGGTTAAGACTTCCAATAGTATGTTGAATAACAGTGGTGAGAGTGGACATCCCTGTCTTGTTCTTGACCTTAGGGGGAAAGCTCTCAGTTTTTCCCATTGAGGATGATGATAGTGTTGGGTCGTTCATATGGCTTTTATGATCTTGAGGTATGCTCCTTCTATCCCTACTTTCTTGAGGGTTTTTATCAAGAAAGGATGTTGTATTTTGTCAAATGCTTTCTCTGCATCTTTTGAGAGGATCATGTGGTTCTTGTCCTTTTATTGATGTGAGGAATCACGTTAATTGTTTTGAGGATATTGAACCATGCCTGCATCCCAGATATAAATCCCACCTGGTCATGGTGAATAATTTTTTTAATGTATTCTTAGATCTGGTTGGCTAATATCTTATTGAGTATTTTTGCATCCATGTTCATCAGGGATATTGGTCTATAGTTCTCCTTTTTAGTGGGGTCTCTGTCTGGTTTTGGAATCAAGGTAATTCTGGCTTCATAGAAATAGTTTGGTAGTTTTCCTTCCATTTCTATTTTTTTTGGAACAACTTCAAGAGAATAAGTATTTACTCTTCCTTAAATATTTGGTAGAATTCCCCTGGAATGCCGTCTGGCCCTGGACTGTTGTTTTTTTTGGCAGATTTTTGATTACTAATTCGATTTCCTTACTGGTTATGGGTCTGTCCAAATTTTCTATTTCTTCCTGTTTCAGTTTTGGTAGTGTATATGTTTCTAGGAATTTGTCCATTTCTTCCAGATTGCCCATTTTATTGGTATATAATTGCTCATAATATTCTCTTATTATTGTTTTTATTTCTGCTGTGTTGGTTGTGATCTATCCTCTTTCATTCTTGATTTTATTTACTTGGGTCCTTTCCTTTTCCTTTTTGATCAAACTTGCTAGTGGTTTATCAATTTTGGTAATTCTTTCAAGGTACCAGCTTCTGGTTTCATTGATCTGTTATAATGTGGTTTTTTTTTTTGTTTCAATAGCATTAATTTCTGCTCTAATCTTGTTATTTCCTGTCTTCTGCTGGTTTTGGGTTTTATTTGCTGTTCTTTTTCCAGCTCCTTAAGGCATAAGGTTAGGTGGTGTATTTGAGACCTTTCTTCCTTCTTTAGGAAGACCTAGATTGCTATATACTCTCCTCTTATGATGGCCTTTGTTGCATTCCAGATGTTTTGGGTTATGGTGTTATCATTTTCATTGAATTCCATATACTTTTTAGTTTCCTCTTTAACTTCTTGGTTAGCCCATTCATTCTTTAGTAGGATGTTCTTTCGTATCCAAGTGTTTGTTACCTTTCCAAATTTTTTCTTGTGGTTGATTTCAAGTTTCATAGTGTTGTCGTCTGTAAATATGCACAGTATGATTTGATATTTTTGTACTTACTTAGGGCTCATTTGTGTCCCAGTATATGGTCTGTTCTCAAGAACGTTCCATGTGCATTGGAGAAGAATGTATATTCTGCTGCTTTAGGATGAAATGTTCTGAATATACCTGTTAAGTCTATCTGGTCCAGTGTGTCATTCAAAGCCATTGTTTTCTTGTTGATTTTTTTATTAGATGATCTGTCCATTGCTGTGAGTGGGGGGTTGAAATCTCCTACTATTATGGTATTACTATCAATGAGTTTCTTTATGTTTGTGATTAATTGATTTATATATTTGGGTGCCTCCACATTTGGTGCATAAATGTTTACAATTGTTAGGTATTCTTGGTGGATAGACCCCTTAATTATGATACAATGTCCTTTTGCATCTCTTGATGCAGTCTTTATTTTAAAATCTAGATTGTCTGATATAAGTGTGGCTACTCCGGCTTTCTTTTGTTGACCATTAGCATGATAGATCGTTCTCCATCTCCTTATTTTCAATATGAAGGTGTGTTTAGGTTTAAAGTGGGTCTCTCATAAACAGCATATAGATGCATCTTGTTTTCTTACCCATTTTGTTACCCTGTGTCTTTTGATTGGAGCATTGTGTCCATTGACATATAGAGTGAGTACTGAAAGATATAAATTTATTTCATTATGATGTTTGTAGAGTTGGAGTTTCTGGTGGTGTTCTCTGGTCCTTTCTAATCTTTGTTGCTTTTACTATTTATTTATTTATTTCTCTCTATCTCTATCTCTATCTCTATCTCTATGTGTGTGTGTGTGTGTGTGTGTGTGTGTGTGTGTGTGTGTGTATTTTTCATCTTTTCTCCTCTCAGAGAGTCTCCCTTAAAATTTCTTGCAGGGCTGGTTTAGTGGTCACAAACTCATTTTATTTTTGTTTGTCTGGGAATCTTTTTTATCTCTCCTTCTATCTTGAATGAAACCTTGCTGGATAAAGAATTCTTGGCTGCATATTTTTCTTATTCAGCACACTGAATATATCCTGCCACTCTTTTCTGGCCTCCCATGTTTCTGTGGATAGGTCTGCTGCAAACCTGATCTGTCTTCCCTTGTTCATTAGGTACATTTTTTCCTTTGCTGCTTTCTCCTATTTATCTTTTTAATAGAAAACCTCTAAAACTTGTTAGTTTCACAAAAATTATTCACTATTTATTATTATAGTTACCAATAAGTATTTTGAAAGACTTAAATAGCATTTTATGAAAAATACAGTATAATATGATTTGAGAAATTCCTGAGAATTTCAGAGAATCCTAATATCTCATTCCCAAATCCTAAAGATTGTTATTCCTAAGACTAATGTATTTTGTGAGTTCAGAAAACACTATATGTGGTTGGATTATTTTAACTCTCAGTTTTATGTTAAAGGAGAATTTATTCCAGTATCCAGGTGAGAAAATAGATATGAATATAACTTAACTAACATAATGATTTATAATCTCTTGAATTAAGCAATCAAGCAAATGTTATGCATACTCACCACATTGCCACACACTTTCACATTCCATTAATTTATTTGTTCTTTCATTTAACAAGGAGTGTTTCCTCTATGTCAGGACTGGTCCAGACTCAGGACAGAGGACTGAACCAAAGAGAAATAGTCCTTGCCTGGGAGGGGAGGACTGACAATGAAAACAGATAGGTACATGTGAAACATAATTCCAGCTGTGTTTTGACAAGTACAATGGTGACAAGTTAAGTTTTTGCCATTTGTTGTCTGTCCACATTTGGGGTTAAGTACATGGGGTCAGAGAAGGCACTAAGACTATACTTCACACTTTATGGATCTAAACTGCATTTCTCAAACTATTAGACCTAATTGCACATAAGAGTGCTCAGGATGGAAACGGGAATTTGTCTCTGGGGCAAACTTGTATTCCTTGTAATTGGGATAGACCTGATGAATGGTTCCAAAGGTTCTTTCTTCTTCCCCTTCTGTTTTCTTTCCCATCTCTTCTTTTCATACTCTTTTTTCTTTGTGGTGTTCCTTTTTCTTCATTTTTCATTATAATTGGTTTTACATGCTGCCTTCATATTCTGATGTCCCCAGCATGTGTCTCACATTATCTAATATGTGGGAATCTACTAATTCCCAGTTGGCCTCCCTCTAATTTTATGTGAAAGTAAGTGAAGATCATATATTTTCCAGGGACTCTATATGTGTATGTGCCTTCATATTGTAATCTGCAATTCCAATCTCATTATGAGCATCTTCTGATTTAATCATATTTCTCAGTATATTAACAGATAATCTTTTAACCTACTCTTTCCCTTATTTGGCTTTCAGTTTTTGATTATCAATCAAATGGCATATAAGCCCTAAGAAATGCTGGGATTTGCCATTTTAAAAGCCACTGTTGGCATTATTTTGTTCACCTCTTGCCATGTTTGGTGCCATAATACATTGGCTGATAATTATTCATTGAGATGATGTCTTTTCTTTTTTTAATTATTTTTTAATTTTTTAAATTTACATCCAAGTTAGTTAGCATGTAGTGAAACAGTGATTTCAGGAGTAGGTTCCTTAATGCCCCTTACCCATTTAGCCCATCCCCACTCCCACAACCCCTCTAGTAACCCTCTGTTTTTCTCCATATTTAAGACTCTCTTATGTTTTTGTCCCCCTCCCTGTTTTTATATTATTTTTGCTTCCCTTCCCTTGTATTAATATGTTCTGTGTCTTAAAGTCCTCATATGAATGAAATCGCATGATATTTGTCTTTGACTGACTAACTTCACTTAACATAATACCCTCTAGATCCATCCACGTAGTTGCAAATAACAAGATTCCATTCTTTTTGATTGCCAAGTAATACTCCATTGTATATGTATACCACATCTTCTTTATCCATTCATCCATCGATAGACATTTGGGCTCTTTCCATACTTGGGCTATTGTTAAGAGTGCTGCTATAAACATGGGGGTGCATGTGTCCCTTCGAAACAGCATACCTGTATCCCTTGGATAAATACCTAGTAGTGCCATTGCTGGGTCATAGGGTAGTTTATTTTTAATTTTTTGAGGAACCTCCATACTGTTTTCCAGAGTGGCTACACCAGTTTGCATTCCCACCAGCAATGCAAAAGAAATCCTCTTTCTGCACATCCTCGCCAATATCTGTTGCCTGAGTTGTTAATGTTAGCCATTCTGACTTTCTGTATGAGGTGGTATCTCATTGTGGTTTTGATTTGTATTTCCCAGATGATGAGTGATGTTGAGCATTTTTTCATGTGTTGGTTTGCCATCTGGATGTCCTCTTTGGAGAAATGTCTATTCATGTCTTTTGCCCATTTCTTCACTGGATTGTTTGTTTTTTGGGTGTTGAATTTCATAAGTTCTTTATAGATTTTGGATACTAACCCTTTATCTGACATGTTGTTTGCAAATATCTTCTCCCATTCCATTGGTTGTCTTTTAGTTTTGCTGATTGTTTCCTTCACTGTGCAGAACCTTTTTATTTTGATAAGGTTCCAATAGTTCATTTTTACTTTTGTTTCCCTTGCCTCTGGAGACATGTTGAGTAAGAAGTTACTGTGACCAAGATCATTCAGCAAAGTTGCAGGATATAAAATAAATGCACAGAAATTGTTTGCATTCCTATACACCAACAATGAAGCAACAGAAAGAGAAATCAAGGAATCTATCCATTTTACAATTGCACCAAAAACCATCAGATGATGTCTTTAATAAAGTTATTCATAGGTCTCTTTGTTTACAGACTTATTAAAATCTACTGCAGCAGTTAAATCAAGGTTCCAGGTTATATTAACTCAAATTTGCTTTGAGCTTACTTTGAAAATAAATTTCCCAAGCATAATGTGGTGCACTATAAAATATGGCTAAATGTTTCTCTAGTCTTTGTACATAGGCCTCATTGCAATTCACACTTCTTCCAGCAAAAGGTGGTTTGTTTCTCTACTTCCTGGAATCTAGGTTAGGCTTGCAACTTGTGTTGGCCAAAGAAATGCAACAGAAGTGATGCAATAAAGCTCTAAGTATTCCTGAAGTGTCCATTTTTGCCCTTTTGGGACTTGGCTGCCATGTTAGAAAGCCCAGTGTAGTGTGCTTGAGGGACGATGGGAAAGAGCAGGGACATCTCCACCCACAGTTGCAGCCAACTCTCAGTATGTGAGTGAGGCTACCTGCTCTGAGCTGGCACCCGGCAGGATTACCAAGTGACTCCAAGTGCATGAGAGACCTGTCAGTGATAGCTCAGCTGTGCCTGAGGTGACACCCCAAGAGTTAGGATGAAATATAAAGTTGTTTTAAACGTTAACTTTTGTGGTAGACACACAGCAAAAGCTAATGAACACAGAATTTAATACTTAAAAGTAAGATGCTGCTGTATCAATAATTGAAAACATGTAGCTTTTGCTTTAGCGGTAGCCAGGGTGAACACCAAAGACTGAAGAGACAGTGAGGAAATTGTTAACCAGAATAGAAAAAATAAGTGGCAACCTATTATGGAAGCTGAAAAATCAGTGAGAAAATTGTTACTGAGGGTAAACATGGACAGCCCATGTCATTTAGTTGTAGAACAACTTAGGTGATAGAAAAGGTCCCTAATAAAACAGGCAGATCTGTCTAAGGAGATCTCTAGGAAGAATGTTGAAAAACCAGTTAGGTTCCCCAAGCTTCATGTGGTCTGTTAGATGCATGAGAGACACAAATGAAGGAAGGAAATTTTCAGTTTGTAAGTAGAATGTAGAGGGAGTATTGTGTAAGTAACACTTGCTGGATTCAAAAATTAAACTATTTTCATCCCTAGTTTCCCTAGTTTGCAAATGATTATCACTGTAAAATACCTCTGATAAGGATCAAGTCAAGGTGTGGATGTAAGACCCTTATGTACAACAGTGGTTCTCAAACTTCAGTATGCCTCAAAATTATCTGGAAGACTTGTTAAAATACATGGTATCTCTTCTTTTCTAAGAGATTCTGATTAAGTTGTTTCAGAGCAGGGTCCAAAAATTGCATTTCTAGCAAGTTCTCAGGTGATGCTGCTAGTCTGGAGACCACACTTTGTGGAGCACTGACATAGCCAGGTTTACATCTGTGACAAGTAGACCTGCTAATTTAGACAAAATGGCTTCTAAGAATCTTAAAATTTTTTTTTATATATATGAAATTTATTGTCAAATTGGTTTCCATATAACACCCAGTGCACATCCCAAAAGGTGCCCTCCTCAATACCCATCACCCACCCTACCCTCCCTCCTACCCCCCATCAACCCTCAGTTTGTTCTCAGTTTTTAACAGTCTCTTATGCTTTGGCTCTCTCCCACTCTAACCTCTTTTTTTTTTTCCTTCCCCTCCCCCATGGGTTTCTGTTAAGTTTCTCAGGATCCACATAAGAGTGAAAACATATGGTATCTGTCTTTCTCTGTATGGCTTATTTCACTTAGCATCACACTCTCCAGTTCCATCCACGTTGCTACAAAAGGCCATATTTCATTCTTTCTCATTGCCACGTAGTATTCCATTGTGTATATAAACCACAATTTCTTTATCCATTCATCAGTTGATGGACATTTAGGCTCTTTCCATAATTTGGCTATTGTTGAGAGTGCTGCTATAAACATTGGGGTACAAGTGCCCCTATGCATCAGTGCTCCTGTATCCCTTGGGTAAATTCCTAGCAGTGCTATTGCTGGGTCATAGGGTAGGTCTATTTTTAATTTTCTGAGGAACCTCCACACTGCTTTCCAGAGCGGCTGCACCAATTTGCATTCCCACCAACAGTGCAAAAGGGTTCCCGTTTCTCCACATCCTCTCCAGCATCTATAGTCTTCTGATTTGTTCATTTTGGCCACTCTGACTGGCGTGAGGTGATATCTGAGTGTGGTTTTGATTTGTATTTCCCTGATAAGGAGTGACGTTGAGCATCTTTTCATGTGCCTGTTGGCCATCCGGATGTCTTCTTTAGAGAAGTGTCCATTCATGTTTTCTGCCCATTTCCTCACTGGATTGTTTTTCAGGTGTGGTGTTGGGTGAGCTCTTTATAGATTTTGGATACTAGCCCTTTGTCCGATATGTCATTTGCAAATATCTTTTCCCATTCCGTTGGTTGCCTTTTAGTTTTGTTGGTTGTTTCCTTTGCTGTGCAGAAGCTTTTTATCTTCATAAGGTCCCAGTAATTCACTTTAGCTTTTAATTCCCTTGCCTTTGGGGATGTGTCGAGTAAGAGATTGCTACGGCTGAGGTCAGAGAGGTCTTTTCCTGCTTTCTCCTCTAAGGTTTTGATGGTTTCCTGTCTCACATTCAGGTCCTTTATCCATTTTGAGTTTATTTTTGTGAATGGTGTAAGAAAGTGGTCTAGTTTCAACCTTCTGCATGTTGCTGTCCAGTTCTCCCAGCACCATTTGTTAAAGAGACTGTCTTTTTTCCATTGGATGTTCTTTCCTGCTTTGTCAAAGATGAGTTGGCCATACGTTTGTGGGTCTAGTTCTGGGGTTTCTATTCTATTCCATTGGTCTATGTGTCTGTTTTTGTGCCAATACCATGCTCTCTTGATGATGACAGCTTTGTAGTAGAGGCTAAAGTCTGGGATTGTGATGCCTCCTGCTTTGGTCTTCTTCTTCAAAATTACTTTGGCTATTCGGTGCCTTTTGTGGTTCCATGTGAATTTTAGGATTGCTTGTTCTAGTTTCGAGAAGAATGCTGGTGCAATTTTGATTGGGATTGCATTGAATGTGTAGATAGCTTTGGGTAGTATTGACATTTTGACAATATTTATTCTTCCAATCCATGAGCAGGGAATGTCTTTCCATTTCTTTATATCTTCTTCAATTACCTTCTTAAGCTTTCTATAATTTTCAGCATACAGATCTTTTACATCTTTGGTTAGATTTATTCCTAGGTATTTTATGCTTCTTGGTGCAATTGTGAATGGGATCAGTTTCTTTATTTGTCTTTCTGTTGCTTCATTGTTAGTGTATAAGCATGCAACTGATTTCTGTACATTGATTTTGTATCCTGCAACTTTTCTGAATTCATGTATCAGTTCTAGCAGACTTTTGGTGGAGTCTATCGGATTTTCCATGTATAATATCATGTTATCTGCAAAAAGCGAAAGCTTGACTTCCTCTTTCCCAATTTTGAAGCCTTTGATTTCCTTTTGTTGTCTGATTGCTGATGCTAGAACTTCCAGCACTATGTTAAACAACAGCGGTGAGAGTGGGTATCCCTGTCGTGTTCCTGATCTCAGGGAAAAGCTCTGTTTTTCCCCATTGAGGATGATGTTAGCTGTGGGCTTTTCATAAATGGCTTTTATGATGTTTAAGTATGTTCCTTCTATCTCGACTTTCACAAGGGTTTTTATTAAGAAAGGGTGCTGGATTTTGTCAAAGGCCTTTTCGGCATCGATTGACAGGATCATATGGTTCTTCTCTTTTTTTTTGTTAATGTGATGTATCACGTTGATTGATTTGTGAATGTTGAACCAGCCCTGCATCCCAGGAATGAAACCCACTTGATTATGGTGAATAATTCTTTTTATATGCTGTTGAATTCGATTTGCTAGTATCTTATTGAGAATTTTTGCATCCATGTTCATCAGGGATATTGGCCTGTAGTTCTCTTTTTTTACTGGGTCTCTGTCTGGTTTAGGAATCAAAGTAATACTGGCTTCATAGAATGAGTCTGGAAGTTTTCCTTCCTTTTCTATTTCTTGGAATAGCTTGAGAAGGATAGGTATCATCTCTGCTTTAATAGTCTGGTAGAACTCCCCTAGGAAGCCATCTGGTCCTGGACTCTTATTTGTTGGGAGATTTTTGATAACCGATTGAATTTCTTCGCTGGTTATGGGTCTGTTCAAGCTTTCTATTTCCTCCTGATTGAGTTTTGGAAGAGTGTGGGTGTTGAGGAATTTGTCCATTTCTTCCAGGTTGTCCAGTGTTTTGGCATATAATTTTTCATAGTATTCCCTGATAATTGCTTGTATCTCTGAGGGATTGATTGTAATCATTCCATTTTCATTCATGATTTTATCTATTTGGGTCATCTCCCTTTTCTTTTTGAGAAGCCTGGCTACAGGTTTGTCAATTTTGTTTATTTTTTCAAAAAACCAACTCTTGGTTTCGTTGATCTGCTCTACAGTTTTTTTAGATTCTATATTGTTTATTTCTGCTCTGATCTTTATTATTTCTCTTCTTCTGCTGGGTTTAGGCTGCCTTTGCTGTTCTGTTTCTATTTCCTTTAGGTGTGCTGTTAGATTTTGTATTTGGGATTTTTCTTGTTTCTTGAGATAGGCCTGGATTGCAATGTATTTTCCTCTCAGGACTGCCTTCGCTGCGTCCCAAAGCGTTTGGATTGTTGTATTTTCATTTTTGTTTGTTTCCATATATTTTTTAATTTCTTCTCTAATTGCCTGGTTGACCCACTCATTCGTTAGTAGGGTGTTCTTTAACCTCCATGATTTTGGAGGTTTTCCAGACTTTTCCTGTGGTTGATTTCAAGCTTCATAGCATTGTGGTCTGAAAGTATGCATGGTATAATTTCAATTCTTGTAAACTAATGAAGGGCTGTTTTGTGACCCAGTATATGATCTATCTTGGAGAATGTTCCATGTGCACTCGAGAAGAAAGTATACTCTGTTGCTTTGGGATGCAGAGTTCTAAATATATCTGTCAAGTCCATCTGATCCAGTGTATCATTCAGGGCCCTTGTTTCTTTATTGACCTTGTGTCTAGATGATCTATCCATTTCTGTAAGTGGGGTGTTAAAGTCCCCTGCAATGACCACATTCTTATCAATAAGGTTGCTTATGTTTATGAGTAATTGTTTTATATATTTGGGTGCTCTGGTATTCGGCACATAGACATTTATAATTGTTAGCTCTTCCTGATGGACAGACCCTGTAATTATTATATAATGCCCTTCTTCATCTCTTGTTACAGCCTTTAATTTAAAGTCTAGTTTGTCTGATATAAGTATGGCTACTCCGGCTTTCTTTTGGCTTCCAGTAGCATGATAAATAGTTCTCCATCCCCTCACTCTCAATCTAAAGGTGTCCTCAGATCTAAAATGAGTCTCTTGTAGACAGCAAATAGATGGGTCTTGTTTTTTTATCCATTCTGATAGCCTATGTCTTTTGGTTGGCGCATTTAATCCATTTACATTCAGTGTTATTATAGAAAGATACGGGTTTAGAGTCATTGTGATGTCTGTATGTTTTATGCTTGTAGTGATGTCTCTGGTACTTTGTCTCACAGGATCCCCCTTAGGATCTCTTGTAGGGCTGGTTTAGTGGTGACAAATTCCTTCAGTTTTTGTTTGTTTGGGAAGACCTTTATCTCTCCTTCTATTCTAAATGACAGACTTGCTGGATAAAGGATTCTCGGCTGCATATTTTTTCTGTTCATCACATGGAAGATATCCTGCCATTCTTTTCTGGCCTGCCAAGTTTCAGAAGAGAGATGAGTCACGAGTCTTATAGGTCTCCCTTTATATGTTAGAGCACGTTTATTTCTAGCTGCTTTCAGAATTTTCTCTTTATCCTTGTATTTTGCCAGTTTCACTATGATATGTCATGCAGAAGATCGATTCAAGTTACATCTGAAGGGAGTTCTCTGTGCCTCTTGGATTTCAATGCCTTTTTCCTTCCCCAGATCCGGGAAGTTCTCAGCTATGATATCTTCAAGTACCCCTTCAGCACCTTTCCCTCTCTCTTCCTCCTCTGGGATACCAATTATGCGTATATTATTTTTTTTTAGTGTATCACTTAGTTCTCTAATTTTCCCCTCATACTCCTGGATTTTTTTATCTCTCTTTTTCTCAGCTTCCTCTTTTTCCATAACTTTATCTTCTAGTTCACCTATTCTCTCCTCTGCCTCTTCAATCCGAGCTGTCGTGGTTTCCATTTTGTTTTGCATTTCGTTTAAAGCGCTTTTCAGCTCCTCGTGACTGTTCCTGAGTCCCTTGATCTCTGTAGCAAGAGATTCTCTGCTGTCCTTTATACTGTTTTCAAGCCCAGCAATTAATTTTATGACTATTATTCTAAATTCACTTTCTGTTATATTATTTAAATCCTTTTTGATCAGTTCATTAGCTGTTGTTATTTCCTGGAGATTCTTCTGAGGGGAATTCTTCCTTTTGGTCATTTTGGATAGTCCCTGGAGTGGTGAGGACCTGCAGGGCACTTCCCCTGTGCTGTGGTGTATAACTGGAGTTGGTAGGCGGGGCCGCAGTCAGACCTGATGTCTGCCCCCAGCCCACTGCGGGGGCCACAGTCAGACTGGTGTGTGCCTTCTCTTCCCCTCTCCTAGGGGCGGGATTCACTGTGGGGTGGCGTGGCCCATCTGGGCTACTTGCACACTGCCAGGCTTGTGGTGCTGGAGATCTGGCATATTAGCTGGGGTGGGTAGGCAAGGTGCACGGGGGCAGGAGGGGCAGGCTTAGCTTGCTTCTCCTTAGGTGATCCACTTCAGGAGGGGCCCTGTGGCAGCAGGATGGAGTCAGAT
Source organism: Panthera onca (assembly GCF_046562875.1). Classification (NCBI taxonomy): domain Eukaryota; kingdom Metazoa; phylum Chordata; class Mammalia; order Carnivora; family Felidae; genus Panthera; species Panthera onca. The sequence continues at coordinate 87,336,618 of NC_138341.1, read as the reverse complement.
CCGCTGCTGGAGGTTTGGCTCCGCAGAAGCACAGAGTTGGGTGTTTGCGCGGAGTGAGCAAGTTCTCTGGCAGGAACTGGTTCCCTTTGGGATTTTGGCTGGGGGATTGGCAAGGGAGATGGCGCTGGCGAGCGCCTTTTGTTCCCCACCAAACTGAGCTCTGTCGTCAGGGGGTTCAGCAGCTCTCCCTCCTTTTGTCCTCCAGCCTTCCCGCTTTCAGAGCAGAGCTGTTAACTTATGACCTCCCAGACACTAAGTCGCGCTTGCTGTTGGAACACACTACGTCCGGCCCCTCTGCTTTTGCCAGCCAGACTCGGGGGCTCTGCTTGGCCGGCAGGCTGCCTCTCCGCCCCGGCTCCCTCCCGCCAGTCTGTGGAGCGTGCACCGCCTCGCTGCCCTTCCTACCCTCTTCCGTGGGCCTATCGTCTGCGCTTGGCTCTGGAGACTCTGTTCTGCTAATCCTCTTGCGGTTTTCTGGGTTATTTAGGCAGGTGTAGGTGGAATCTAAGTGATCAGCAAGACGCGCGGTGAGCCCAGCGTCCTCCTACGCCACCATCTTCCCTCTCCCCTAAAATTTCTTTAAATAGCTTGATATGCCCAGAATAGGTATCAGTCTTGCAAAGAGTTATGCATATGGCTTTTGGGGCATGGGGTCAACCCCGACAAGATTAAAAAGAAACTTAGAAAAAAAGAGATGTATTGGTGTTAGCCCTGATTGCTTGAACTAAAAGAGCTAGAAACTCTTAAAAATTAAAAGAGATCTCTGGACACCCAATTTTCCATGGGCAGAAAGCTGAGAGAAATCTTTGGAACTGCAAATATAGATTGTTATCATTGTTTGAATAAGAATGATATCTCAGAGGCTAAAACCAAAGAACATAGGGAAACAATAGATTAGGGGACTACTCCCAAGGAGTAGAATTAGGAACATTCAAAGAACATTCCTTGCAACTAGAGAAGTGGGCCTTGGCCACATGTCTGGGCTGTGCTTCAGAATTTTTATAGGCTAATGGCAACTTTTAGCCTCTCTTCATCCCCAGTTTGAATGGGAATACCTAAATGTATGGAGAGCTGATAACACATCCTTTTGGTGCATAGTCTCTGGGTCAAGACAGAATATATCTAAGGAGATACACTGAGGAGCTTTATCCATACCTGAACCTGATGCAGGGCAAAGATTCTCAACTGGAGTCAAATGCTATAATTGGGATGGGACTTATGGGGTCTCTGGGATGATATGAATATTTCGCAGACAGGAGTAACATGAATAATTTACGACAGATGGTGGATGGTAGTAGATTGCAAAATACAACCAGAAGTTCCTATGATCTATCCACCACCTTCTATTCAAGATAAAGTCTCTTTCTCTACCTCCTTGGATCTGAGCCTATCTTGTGACCTACTTGGAGATGGGATGTTATGAGCCTTCCAAGCTGAGACCTCCAGAGGCGATGTCCTGTGTTTTTGCTTTCTTGGAATATAGATACCATGAGAGTAAGTCTGAGCTGGCTACAGAGAAGGCTCAGGGGAGAATCAGTCAATTTAAATTGTATTTGAAGATGAGAAAAAAATTACCCATGTTATGCTGCTGCAGAACAAGCTGTCTCCTGTTGCTTTTTGGATGATAGAAATTAAATTTTGGGATAGTTTGGCACTGAGTTAGAGGTACACTGAGATGCACTAAGTCTATGTGAATTGTAAATAAAAATACAGAAATTCTAAGGTCAGAATAACTCCAATTACACATAATTTTCTCTGGAGAATAGAAAATATCTTTTAAAAGACAACAGATTTCATAAAAAATAAACTGGCCATTCCCAGAAGATATGTTGTGAATGGTATCACATAAACATAGTGTCAGTGTCCATATTTGGCTCTACCTCCAATGTGGCTTAAATGTATAGGGAGAAAAAAGGAGGTACATCTTCTAGTTTCATCTACAAGTATTTATTTCAACAAGTGTTTATTGACAACGTACTATGTACAAGATCCTGCACTAGGTATTGTGGGTAGAACAGTAAACTAAACAAGCAAAAATCTTGCCTTGAAGGAGCTTAGAATCATAGTTGAGCCAATAGACAATGAAAACCATAATAAGTAAAATAGTCTGTTGGAAAATAGTAAGTGTTGAGGAGGAAATATAAAATAAAGAAGGCAGATAGGAAGTGTTTAGGCGATAGTGGTTAAAATTTAGTCCTCACTTTCAGGAAGACTCAGAAGAGATTTAGTAGTAGTAAATATCTAGAAGGAAGTGTTGGAAGGCATGAAGATACCAAAGAGAACACATGTACACACACCTTGAATGTAAACATGTGTGGAGTGTTGGAGGAATGGCACCAGGCAGGTTAAGTAAGACAGTTGAGGTCATAAAGATAATGCAAGTGGGGTGGACCTCCAGGGCACAGTCAGGATTTTGGCTTTTGCTGTAAATAAGATGGGAAGTCATTGGGGAATTCTGAAAATAAGAAGTATGTGATCTGACTTAGATTTTTCAGTTTATCTAAGACTGCTATTTTGAGACCAGACTGAGGGGATGAATAGAAAAAGCCAGGTGAGTACCACAGTAATAGTGAGGGAAGTGGTACCAAGAGGTCAAGTTCAGGATATAGTATGCAGTCAGATCCTGGGGGATTTGCTAATTGGTCAAAAGTAGAGCATGGGAGAATGAGAAGACTCAAGGATGAGTCCAAGGTTTTTGGTCTAACCAATTGAAAGCCTAAAATTGGCGTTAACTGAGATAGGGAAGAAGAACCCATGTTAAGTTTGAGGTGGCTAACAGACATCAAGTGGAGATGTCAAGTAGATAACAATATGCATCTAGAATTTGGGGGAGATGTGTGAGCTGGGAATAAATATTTGAGAGTTTTGGCTGAATTGGCTTGTTAGGGCTTCCATAGCAAAGTACCACAGGCTGGGTGGCTTAGAAAATAGAACTTCATTTTCTCACAATTCTGGATGCTAAAAGACTAATATCAAGACTGCTTGGATCTAGTGACCCACATGACCTAAGTTTAACTTAATTACTTCTTTAAAGACCCTATCTCCAACTAATTTCACATTCTAGGTACCAGAGGTTAGGACTTCAACATATGAATGAAGGACACAGTTCAGCCCATGATATTAGCATTTGTGGTATTTAAAATATGAGACTTACTAAGACCATCTAGGATGGGTTTAGATAGAAAATAGCAAAGATACAAAGACAAGCCTTGAAGCCCTACAATATTTAAAGGCTGAAGAAATGAGAGGAAACCAGTAAAGAAGATTGAAAATGAAAGACCAGAGATATAGGAAGAAAGTCAGGGGGGTGGGGTTTCCTGAAAGGCAAGTGGACAAAGGTTCAAGGAGGAGAGAGTGATCAACTCTGCCAATTGCTATTGAGAAACAAGTAAGCCACCTTAAAAATTTGGAGGGGCCAAGATGGCAGAGCAGAATGGAAGTTTTCTTCTTTTTATCCCTGAAATACAGCTAGATCAGCATCACACCATTTTTCACACCTAGAAAATTGATCTGAGGACTAATAAAACAATCTGCATAACTTGAGCCATAGAACTTGACAGGTATGTGGCATGGAGAAGTGAACTGGGGGAGAGGGAAGCTGCAGAGGGTAGGAAGCTGTATTTGTGGAGAGAGGACAGAGAAAGGGAAAGAGTACAAGAAAAGCACTCACCCCGAAAGTAGCTGGAGAGAAAGAGAAAGAGTGGAAACACCCACAAGTTACTGAACAAGAAAGGAGGAAGGAGAAAGGAGAGGGTTTCAATTCCACTAGGGTTCTATAAACAAAGGAGAACAGAGTCGGAAATTTCTCAGCCCATTACCTGGCAGTGCTGTGGTGGGAAGGGCGAATTCGCAGGAGCAAGCAACAAGGTCTGAGGGTCTGTGGACCACAAAGGGAGACACAGCTTCCCTGCTAGGAGGGCATTTTGTACAGGCTCTATGTGCCCCCCCCCCCCCCCCCCAGGCAAAGGTCCCAGTGACACCTGCAGAGAATGATTGCTGATATTGGAACAAAGATGCCAGGATGCAGTGAAACCTGGTACTGGTTGTGTGTTGTGATTTATCATAATCCCTGAACCACTGCCACTACGTGATTGCAAAAACTTATTCTGGGGCAAGCCAGGACCTGGCTACAACCTCTGAGCCTCTACAACAGCATGATCACAGGAACAAACCCAAGGGCAATCCAGCACCCAGCCATTGTTGGGTGAGACCCTCTCCCAGAAGGGAGGAGTGGGTCCAAGCCACAGGGACCTCAGAAGTAAGGGGTTTGGAAATACAGCCCATCTGAGATAAAATTTGGGAGGGAGGTGCCACCTGGCAGGCTTGGACATGGACCGCTTAGTGGGGAGTGGACAGAAGCCTCATACAAAGGAGGTGTGTTTGTCAGTCGGTGAGAGTGCAGAGTTCTGGAGCCAGAGACTGAGAAGTTGGGTGACACCATTTGCACCTCTCCTGAGCATGTGCATACATGCTGATCAACCCCAGTTAGCTAAGCATCACCACCTATTGGACAATTGGAGCCAATACACCAAGCCCCTTTCAACTGCCCTAGAGGACCACCACAAGTCTCCCCACCTGCTTAGTGTATGGGCTATAAAGTGCTTCATAGTTTTACTTTTAAGGGAAACTGGATGAAATTTCATTCTGATTTCATGCTGTTCATTGACCCATCTGTTTGGCTTTTTTATTTTCTTTTCCTATTCTTGGATATAGAAAGATATAAAATATATTTTTATTTTCTGTTTTTATATAAAATTTAAAAAAATTACTATATTTTTTATTTTTTGTAAATTTATTTTTATTCTATTTTACTTTTTTCAATCCATTTAATTTTATTTTATAGTATACATTTTTAAGGTTTTAAATGCTTTCTTACTTTTTTTTCTCTTTTCTTTTCTTTCCCTTTTTTCTCTACTCAATCCAGCTTCTTTCAACAAGCAGACCAAAATATACCTAGGATCTAGCTTCCTTTGTTTGATTTTTTTGTGTGTTGTTTTGAATCTTTTTAATTTTTAATTTTTATTTTATTAATTATTTTTATTCCTCCAAAATAAAAAAAGGAAGGAATTCACCCTAAAAGAAAGAAGAGGAAGAAATGACAGCCAAGGACTTAAACCTCACTGGTATAAGCAAGATGTCTGAATTAGAACTTAGAATCACGATAATAAGAATACAAGCTGGGCTGGAAAAAAACAGAATCTCTTTCTGTGGAGATAAAAGAAGTAAAATCTAGTCAGGACAAATTAAAAATGCCATATCTGAGATGCAATCTTGAATGGATGACATGGTGGCAAGGATGGATAAAGCAGAACAGCGAATCAGCAATACAGAAGACATAATTATGGAGAATAATGAAGGAGAAAAAAAACAGAGGGAAAACTAAGGCTAAAGAGCACAATATAGGAATTATAGAACTCAGTGACTCACTAAAAAGGAATAACATCTGAATCATAGGAGTCCCAGAAGATGAAGAGAGAGAAAAAGGGGTAGAATGTTTATGTGAGGAAATCATAGTGGAAAACTTTCCTAGCCTAAGGAAAGACAGACATCAAAATCTAAAAAGCACAGGTAACTCCCATTAAATTACACAAAAATAGACCATCAACAAGGCATATAATAGTTAAATTCAAAAACTACAGACACAAGGAAAGAATTATGAAAGCATCAAGCGAAAAGAAGTCCTTAACCTATAAGGGAAGACAGATCAGGTTCACAGCAGACCTATCCACAGAAACATGGCAGGCCAGAAAGGAATGGCAGAATATGTTCAATGTGCTGAATAAGAAAAATATGCAGACAAGAATTCTTTATCCAGCATGGCGGTCATTCAAAATAGAAGGAGAGATAAAGAGTTTCCCAGAAAAACAAAAACTAAAGGAGTTTGTGACCAGTAAATGAGCCTTGCAAGAAATTTTAAGGGGGACTCTCTGAGGGGAGTAAAGACAAAACAAAGCAAAAAAGACCAAAAGCAACAAAGACTGGTATGAATCAGAGAACACCACCAGAAGCTCCAATTCTATAGGCAACACAAGGGCAATAAGTTCATATCTTTCAGTACTTACTCTAAATGTCAGTGGACTAAATGCTCCAATCAAAAGACATAGTTTAACACAATGGATAAGAAAACAGAATTCATCTATATGCTGTTTACAAGAGACCCATTTCAGACCTAAGGATACCTTAAAAGTAAGTGGATGGAGAACCATCTATCATGCTAAAGGTCACCAAAAGAAAGCTTGGGTAGCCATACTTACATCAGACAATCTAGACTTCAAAATAAAGACTAACCAGAAATGAAGAAGGTATTATATCATACTTAAGGGGTCTTTCCACCAAGATCTAACAATTGTAAACTTTTATGCCTCCAACATGAAGTACCCAAATGTATAAATGAATTAATCACAAATATAAAGAAACTCATCGATAATAATATAATAGTAGGGGGCTTCAACACCCCACTTACATCAATGGACAGATTATATCTAAACAGAAAATCAACAAGGAAACAATGGCTTTGAATGACACACTGGACCAGATGGACTTGACAGATACATTCAGAACATTTCATCCTAAAGCAGCAGAATATACATTCTTCTCCAGTGCACATGGAATGTTCTCCAGAATAGACCATATACTGGGACACAAATCAGCCCTAAGTAATTATAAAATATCAAATCATATTGTGCATATTTACAGACCACAATGCTATGAAACTCAAAATCAACCACAAGTAAAAATTTGGGAAAATAACAAATACTTGGATATTTAAGAACATCCTACTAAAGAATGAATGGGTTAAGCAAGAAATTAAAGAGGAAATTAAAATTTCTTGGAAGCCAATGAAAATTATAAGAGGGAAGTATATAGCAATCCATGCTTTCCTAAAGAAGGAAGAAAGGTCTCAGATACACAACCTAACCTTACACCTTAAAGAGCTGGAAAAAGAACCACAAATAAAACCCCAAACCAGCAGAATACAGGAAATAATAAAAATGAGAGCAAAAATCAATGCTATCAAAATTAAAAAAAAAAATTAGAACAGATCAAAGAAACCAGGAGCCAGTTCTTTGAAAGAATTAACAAAATTGATAGACCCCTAGCCAGTTTGATCAAAAAGAAAAAAGAAAGGACCCATACAATTAAAATGAAGAATGAATGAGCAGAGATCACAACCAGTGCTGCAGAAATACAAATAATAATAAGAGAATATTAAGAATAATATGCCAATAAATTGGGCAATCTGGAAGAAACACATTCTTAGAAACATATAAATTACCAAAACTGAAACAGGAAGAAGTAGAAAATTTGAACCGACCCATAACCAGTAAATAAATTGAATTAGTAATTTAAAAAATCTCCCAAAAAAACAATAGACCAGGGCCGGATGGTTTTTCAGGGGAATTATAACAAACGTTTAAAGAAGACTTAACCTATTCTTTTGAAGCTGTTACAAAAAATAGAAACGGAAGGAAAACTTCCAAACTCATTCTACAAGGTCAGCATTATCTTGATTTTAAAACTGGACAAAGACCCCACTAAAAAGGAGAACTATAGGCAAATTTCCATGATATACATGGATACAAAACTTCTCAACAAGATTCTAGCCAAGAATTATTCACCAGGACCAAGTGGGATTTATATCTGAGATGCAGGGGCGGTTCACTATTCACAAATCCATCAATGTGATACATCACGTTAATAAAAGAAAGGACAAGAACCACATGATCCTGTCAATAGATGCAGAGAAAGCATTTGACAAACTACAGCATCCTTTCTTAATAAAAACCCTCAAGAAAGTAGGGATAGAAGGATCATACCTCAAGATCATAAAAGCCATATACAAAAGACCCACAGCTAATTTCATTCTCAATGGGAAAAACCTGAGAGCTTTCTCCCTAAGGTCAAGTACACAGCAGGATGTCCACTCTCACTACTGTTATTCAGCATAGTATTGGAAGTCCTATCCTCAGCAATCAGACAACACAAAGAAATAAAAAGCATCCAAATCAGCAAGGAGGAATTCAAATATTCACTCTTTGCAGATGACGTGATACTCTACATAAAAAACCCAAAAGATTCCACCAAAAAACTGCTAGAACTGATCCATGAATTCAGCAAAGTGGCAGGGTACAAAATCAATGCACAGAATTGGTTACATTTCTATACGCCAATAATAAATCAGTAGAAAGAGAAATCAAAGAATTGATCCCATTTACAAATGCACCAAAAACCATAAAATACCTCGGAATAAATCTAACCAAAGAGGAAAAAAAATCTATACACTGAAAACCATAGAAATTTTATGAAAGAAATTGAAGAAGAAAAAAATTGAAAAATATTCCATGTTCATGCATTGGAGGAACAGATATTGTTAAAATGTCAATACTACCCAAAACAATCTACATATTCAATGTAATCCCTATCAAAACAACACCAGATTTCTTCACAGAGCTAGAACAAACAATCCTAAAATTTATATGGAACCAACAAAGAACATGAATAGCCAAAGCAATCCTGAAAAAGAAAACCAAAGCTAGAGGCACCACAATCCCCCACTTTAAGAGGTATTACAAAGCTGTAATCATCAAGACAGTATGGTACTGGAACAAAAACAGACACAGATCAGTAGAACAGAATAGAGAACCCAGAAATGGACCCACAAACGTATGGACAACTAATCTTTGACAAAGCAAGAAAGAATATCCAGTGGAATAAAGACAGTCTCTTCAGCAAATGGTGCTGGGAAAACGACAGCAACATGCAAAAGAATGAACCTAGACCACTTTCTTACACCATACACAAAAATAAACTCAAAATGGATGAAAGACCTAAATGTAAGACAGGAAGCCATCAAAATCCTAGAGGAGGAAGCAGGTAAAACCTCTTTGACCTTGGCCACAGCCACTTCTTACTCAACATGTCTCTGAAGGCAAGGGAAACAAAAGCAAAAATGAACTATTGGGGCCTCATTGAGATACAAAGTTTCTGCACAGCGAAGGAAACAATCAGCAAAACTAAAAGGCAACTGACAGAATGGGAGAAGATATTTGCAAATGACATATCTGACAAAGTGTTTGTATCCAAAATCTATCAAATTCAACACTCAAAAAATAAATAATCTAGAAACAAAACAAAAACAAATAATCTAGTGAAAAAATGGTCAAAAGACATGAATAGACACTTTCCAAAGAAGACATCCAGATGGCTAACAGACACATGAAAAAATGTTCAACATCACTCATCATCAAGGAAATACAAATCAAAACCACAATGGGATACCACCTCACACCAGTCAGAATGGCTAAACTTAACAACTCAGGCAACAATAGATGTTGGTGAAAATGTAGAGAAAGAGGAACCCTCTTGCACTGCTGGTGGGAATGCAAACTGGTGCAACCACTCTGGAAAACAGTATAGAGGTTCCTTAAAAAATTAAAAATAATTAAAAATTAAAAATTAAAAAAATATGTATATATACACACAATGTAGTGTTACTCAACGATCAAAAGGAATGAAATCTTGCCATCTGCAACTGCATGGACAGAACTAGGGTGTATTATGCTAGTGAAATTAGTCTGAGAAAGACGAATATCATATGACTTCACTCATATGTGGAATTTAGGATACAAAACAGATGAACATAATGGAAAAGAAGCAAAAATAATATAAAAACAGGGAGGGGGACAAAACATAAGAGACTCTTAAATATGGAGAACAAACAGAGGGTTGCTGGTGGGGTTGTGGGTGGGAGGATGGGCTAAAGGAATATTAAGGAAGACACTTGTTGGGATGAGCACTGGGTGTTATGTGTAGGGCATGAATCATTGGATTCTACTCCTGAAATCATTATTGCACTATATGCTAACTGACTTGGATATAAATTAAAAATAGAATTAATTAATTTAAAAAATTTGAAAAAATAAAAAAACTTCATACTACTACTACTAATAAAAACAAAAATCAATAACAGTAGTTTCTATTGAACCCTTACTATGTGCTGGGAGTTTGACTACCTCATTTTTCCTTCAAATCATCTCTGTGAGATGAGTACTGTAATTATTCTGCAATTTACAGATAATGAAACTGTAATTCAGAGAGATTAAATAACTCACCCAGTCAGGACCAGCTACATAATTTGTAGGGCTCAGTGCAAAATGAAAAGGTGGGTCCTTTGTTAAAAAAAATTATTAAGAATTTCAACATGGTGACAGAAGAAAATTGGATCTAGAATGGGACCCTTTGGAGCATGGTCCCTGGGTAGGGGACCCACATCTACAAAGTCGGACCAGCCCCCGGTCAGTGTTAGACCCAGCCTGGCCTTGTTAAAATGATCCTTTACCAAAAATGTGAAGTGCCCTATAGTTTGCCAATAGTTTAATCTAACAGCATTAAAAGACATTTCTGAGGACTTTCTGTTGCTCTGGACAATATTAAAAAACAAAACAAACAAACAAACAAACAAACAAACACGAAGCCCTCTTCTGGTTCAACCCAAGTATTTCTGAGGTCATCCCTGGGGATAGGAAGCTAGGAAGGGTGCCTAGTTGGAACTATTCCTTTGAAAATGAATTAAGAACTCTAACTTCCAGCTGTGACCATGCAATCTATGCTTCTATGCCTGAAACATGGATGGGAGAAAAGGTGACATCTAAGCTTGATATTTATTTGGGTTGACACTATCTGCCACCAGTGCTAATTTTAAGCTCTTTTGGGTGTTTGTTGCCAGCCCTTCTTTCGAGGCTCACATAGACATTACAGCTGTGAAAGCATTTGTTGACTGACAGAAAACTCAGCATTAGGACGAGCAAATTAAATATTCCTTTCTCACACCTGCCTTTATTTAGCTTCATATTAATGAAATATCAAATTTTTCTTTATTTTTCTGGTCAGTCTTCACGGAAGCACCACTGTGCCACTGTGACAGCATTTTAAATTAGTTTCACTATGGTCATCAGCTTTGTGATTAGCTCTGCTTCTTGAACACCTGGTCTGACTTTAGAAATTATTTGCCATCTGGTCAAATACTAAGTAATTATAACAATTTAATGGCAGGATGAAACACTGTTAAGAGACTTGATAGTCTTGTCAAAGACTGCCATCAACTTAATAAATGTTTTCCCTTTTTGACTTTAAAGATGTTACGTTTAAGGGCATCTTTGGGGTTTCCTTGGTATTAGTCTTTGCAGACATCATGTTGGTCAGAGTCCCGTGGGTCCCCTTTATTCAGCAATTTCCATCACATATTAAAACAGAAACAATATGTAGCTCCTGTCTGACAAACATAAACCTAAAACCACACACCACACTCAACTCATCATTTGTTATTAGGATCATTGGCTTGCCTGGAATCCTGAAGCCCTTACAACATGGAACATTCAAGAGCATGGGTCTTGTTCATATGCACCATTTTGCTGTGACGGGTGTCTTCTGAGGATGTTTTGGAAGGCAGAATGCATTTTAATGCCATCGTGTACTTTGAGATTGGATGTCATTTGGATGATTCAGTGGGAGAGATGTCCTAATGCTTAAGAGCATTTACTCTGGAGCCACACTTCTTGGTGTGGATCCCATTCTGCCACTTCCTACCTTTGTGTTCTTGGCCAAGATATTATTTATATCTTTTCTGTCATCTATAAGGCAGAGATGATGACAGGAATTACTTGATAGGGTTATAATAAAGACTGCACACAATAGTATTATTAAGTACTTAGTGCCTGACATATAAGAAGTGCTATGCAAGTATTATTAAATAAATGTGACTATAGATAACTATACATACGTAAAATGTAAAAGCAAATAGAAATTCTTATTAAGAACTGTATGAGATTGGGGCACCTGGGTGGCTCAGTCGGTTAAGCATCTGACTTCAGCTCAGGTCATGATCTCGCAGTTTGTGAGTTCAAGCTCTACATCGGGCTCTGTGCTGACAGCTCAAAGTCTGGAACCTGTTTCAGATTCTGTGTCTCTGTTTCCCTCTGCCCCTCCCCTGCTCACGGTCTGTCTCTCTCTGTCAATAATAAATAAATGTTAAAAAATTTTTAAAAAAAGAACTGGATGAGATTAAGTCTTAGATAGATAAAAAGGCTCTAGGTGTGGGGGCACCTGGCAGGCCCAGTTGGTAGAGTATGCGACTCTAAAGCTTCAGTGTGTCCTTTTGGGAGACAGCAAAACACCTCTTTCACTCTGGACATCTCCATGTCAAGTATTGACATTTCATGTTGGAGTCTAGATGCCAGGAACTCTTGTGAACATATAATTATATATGTATTATGTGTAAACCAAAGCCCATTATTTCAGGAAGCTGCAAGCCTGAAAATGTATTTTAAGTAACACTTCCTAACAAGCCATGTCTTCATATGTGCCTTTTTGAGAAGGTTAAGAGCTGTCAGGATGAATTATACCCATCCCAGAGCTGGCCTTTTATCAAGCACATCGGTGAGGGCATTTGGTCATCTGTATCTGGACACTGATACAATTTACTTAACATTAGAAGGGGACCTTCCTCCTAATGGCTAACACAGCCAACTGATGACCTGCTTTCATCACAGGGACTTCTCTAAGTATTAAGCTTGGGGCTGTGCATCAGAATGTAACAGCCCATCATTTTGACTGAGATGAATGATACAACTGCACATGACACTGGCTAAAGCAAGTGACCTATAACTAACAAACTAGGAGTGAGTATCCACCAGGCAGCACACAGCTATGTTGGAACAGCACATCTGACTTGAGTTGCAAGTGCTGGTTGGTTACTTAGCCAGTCGCGAATCCAACGAGGTATGACCACATTCAGCAGTGCCAAGGGACATGTGAGGGCATGACTCAGCAGCCAGGTATGTAGACCACACCACTGAGACGTGGCCCAATTGGGAAGCCTCTGCAGATTTCCTGCCAAGAGGCAGAAGGTGCCAATGGACTGTATTCCATGGCACTGTGTAATGGAATCCTTTGGGTTAGTTATATCAAACCCTTGGAGTCTGTTAATGCCAAGTTAATAGAGCACATAACTGTCAGATTGCTGTAATTAAAGAAAACACACGCTATATTTACTGAACTTCTACATTAGTGAATGCTTTTCAAGAGTTTTATCTTAATTATCAGAGTGCCAGTATTTCATTTTTCTGACATCTGGCATTTTGATAAGGCAAACTCTGGATTGGCGTGGGCTGACAGGACAGAAGTGAATTCTCTATGAAGAAGACTAAACAGTTAAAGTGCCACTGTTAGAAGAAGAACCATGACTTGATAATATAAGCAGGATCCAGGATTGTTTTTTAAAAAATTACCTGGTAGGCACGGCCACTTATAACACCCCTCTGTGGCTGTGCACAATTTCTTTATAAGCCATGAATACATTAATGTTTCCCCCCAAGAGTTCCAGGCAGCTATATTTTATATTCAGCCTCCTTGTAAACTTCACAGTGTGGAGTTTCTCGACAGGTTTTAGCATATACACTATCAACACACTAATATATTCCAGTAAATTCCCAGAGCAAACTCCAAATCAAAGCTTCCCAGGGTTAAGAGGCACTAAGCACTTAAATGACCATCTGACCATCCGTAGGCCACAGAGGGAAGATGCAGACAGCTGGCTGCTGACAAGGAGGCTGCCTGCAGCTTTCTGATGCACAGTCTGTCACTGCAACTGGTGTGGATGCCCCTGATTTAATATCTTCAGTGACAGCCACACTGTAGCCTTAGCATACACATCTTAAGAGGAATATGACATTACTGGGCAAAGATTGCATAAAAGTATCATTATGGGCTGCATCTGACCCCACTTCAAATTCATAAGTTGATACCTTAACCCTAATGTGATGATATTTGGAAATGGGACTTTTGGGAGGTATTTGGGTTAGCTGGGGTCATGAGGGTGAGGCCCTCATGGGATCAGTGCCCCTAGAAGAAGAGAGATCAGAAGGCTTGCTCCCTCTCTTTCTCTTTCTTCCTACCGACAAGAAGGAAGAGGCCAGGAAGAGAAACATTCCAGGAACCAGTCAGGTGGCACGTTGATCTTGGACTTCTGGCCTCCAGCACTGTGAGAACTTAAGTTTCTGTTGTTCAATGCCCAAGTATGGCATTTTCTCATGGCAGCCTGAGCAGACTCAGACAGCCATGTTTCATGCAGAATATCACAGCTTTTGATATCGTTTGTAATTAAAACAAAGTCTGTTTTCACAGGCACTGTGTATGGCCCTTTGGAAAAAGAAGCAGATAAGATGCACATAGTTTGGCAGCTGTCCTCATGGCCCTTATTATCTAGGACTTACTACAGGGATCTGACCTTGCCTCCCCACCTGTGTGACAACAGACACACTGTACCCATATTAGCTCCTAGAAACTTCAGTGGACAGATTCTCTTTTTGCATTCTTCACATTCCACTGTTTTTTTCCATGTGGACTCCTTACCACAGTCAACATAATAAGTAAAACAACACAACACAAATATGAAGAGCATTACTTTGTGGCACTAATAGAAACACCGGGGTCTTGATATTAGTGGAGACAGTAGACACTGTGGTTAAGAATGTGGGTTCCAGAGCCATGCCACATGGGTTTACATCCTGGTTGTGCTATTTACAAGATGTGCAACTTTGACCTTTTTCTTAACCTCTCTGTGCTTTTGCTCCCTTGTTATGAAAATGAAGACAATAATGGTATTTCCCTCCTGTTGTGGTTGTGATCTTTGGATGAGATAAGATATATGAAGTACATGTCCTGGAACATAGTAAGTACACAATAAATGTTAGCCTTTATCACTTACTTATATTTTATCTGTATTTTATCATGGCACTGAAAGGGAAAATAATTGCACTAGAGAAGCGGGCTGTCATTCTGAGATATAGGTCACTCATAATTAGCTCTTGAATCTATTGTACCAACATTTGGAAGCCCCACTCAGCACAGATCACAGATGGGCTTCACTTGACTTATATATAGCAGTGCTGTGAAATAGGGCAAGGAGGATATTTGCTGGTGATAATGATGCTAATTGAAATTGCACGTAATGTGTTAACTAGTTGCAGTGTTGTTAGAGCTGCCCAGATAGGGAAAAAGAAAAAAAAGTAGTGAGAAAGGTTTATCCTCTGAGGTAGACAGGAAAGAAATACTTTAATTTTTTTAATGTTTATTTATTTTTGAGAGACAGCGACAGAGAGTGAGCAGGGGAGGGGCAGAGAGAGAGGCAGACACAAAATCTGAAGCAGGCTCCAGGCTCTGAACTGTCAGCAGAGTCTGATGCAAGGCTCAAACTGTGAGATCATGACCTGAGCTGGAGTTGAGCACTTAACAGACTGAGCCACCCAGGAGAAATACTTAAAAAAATTCAGTGTAAGTCTTGGCAGGGGCAACTTATAATTCTCCAAATTTGCACTTTCCCCTCCCCACCCAAACTCTCTATTTTCACCTATTTTGCTAATAATTGCATTTTTACTACAATAAACAGATAATAGGAATTAGAAATATAACAAATATGAGCCCAACTTTTATGTCTGAAAAACATAGGTTCAAATCATGACCATGGCACTTGACATGTTTTAACTTTGGGAAATTTAATCTGACACTTGCTAGCTTGTGGCCGAAGGTCTGACTTTAGCTAGTCCTATGAAATAAAGACTGGTTGGCCTAAGTCCTCAGTTCCTGGGAGGGAGGTAGCCTCTAAATCCTTGGAGCTTCCCAAGTGACAGATATGTGTGTAATTCATCGTGAACCCTAACAGCTTACTTGCGTGAGGTGACTCAGGATGGGGCTGGGTGGGCTGGAAAGTTGGGCTATGTGATTTGAGGGTAGGGGTTTTGAGCCACATGATAGCAGTCCAAACCTGGGGGATGGGCAGAGGCTGAAGAGATTGAGTTCAGTCACATTCAATGGTTCAATCAATCATACTTACATAATGAAACCCCCAAATCTGAACACCAAAGCTCAAGTGTGCTTCCCTGGTTGATGAGACTCTGTGGTACTGTTCACATTGATGTGATAGGAAGGTGATGTGTACTGATTCCTCAGGAAGAAAACACTAGAAGCTTTCTGTTTAGGAATTCCTAGCCCTCACTGCAAGAATCTCTTCTCTTCAATGGTCCTGAATTGAATTCTTTTCCATATAATAAAGCTGTAATCACAAATACAGCACTTTCTGAGTTCTATGGGTCATTCTAGTGATTCACTGAACATCAGTGAGTGGGAAAGCCTCCATTTTCTATCCTGTTGGTCAGAAGTGAGGCTGTCCCTGAGACTCTCAAGCTGGTGGCTGGTGTCTGAAGTGAGGGTAGGCTTGTGGAAGACTGTGACCCTAACCTGTGATGGGTTTATTCTCAGAAGCCACTTTATCTAGTTATATCTTCACTACACAATTCAGAAGGCACATTTAAAAAAATCCGGTAAACAATATAGTCTAGTAAAGAGGTTCTCAAAGTGTGAGTCCTGGAGGAGTGAGAATCATCTGAGAGCTCGTTAGGGATGCAAACTCCCAGGTACCACCCAGGCCTCCTGCATGAGAAGCCCTAGCATGAGGCCTAGCACTGTGTGCTCTCACAGATCCTTTAGTTCTGATATAGGATGCAGTCTTTGGTTTGAGAACAAACATTCCAACAACTAGACACAGAATCTAGAGCTGGATATAGCTTGGACTTGAATCCCTCCCTGCACCCCCCCCCCCCCCCGCACCATTTATTAGCTGTGTTACCTTGGGCAAGTTGTTGAACCTCTCTGAGCCTTGCTTTCCCACCTGGAAATATGAAAATAGTAATAGAATACCCCATGCAGTTTTCTTGAAGGATAAGTGGGTTAATATATATAAAGTACTTAGAATAGGACATGGAACATTGCTTTATAACTGTTGATGGCCATTATCTATAAAACAAAGGTATTGCTGTTTGTTCTGTGGTGAACATCAAATTATATTACATATAATATATTCTGTGGTACATATCCCACAATCAGTGAATAATCATTATTTTATTATGTGCAACTTCAACTCATTCTAGGCATGGAGTAAATATCACAATTATTTTGCTGAGGAGCAAATGGAAGTTATAATCAAGCTGCTTGGAATTTCCTTCACAAGGTCGAGCTGTCCCATCTCTGACTCCTTGCTGAGCCAAATATCAGTGATTTTATTGGAAATGCCTTTCTGGGCACTGACTTCAAACTAATACTGAGGAGAAAACTACAATTTGTTTCTCATCAGACTCAACTGGTTGCTCAAGATGGAGAGATTTCAGTATTTTCTACTTCAATCATCACTTACGATACTTTGTGACATTTTGTGATGATTTTAAAATCAGAAGCATTCTGGTTAATTTATTGATTTTTAATTAAAATGATATTTTAATTTCATTGTAGACCTGCAGAAATGCAGTGTTTCTCAAAGACTTTCAGAAATACATCTGCATCAGAACTGTCTGGGGTGTTTAGGGCTAAAAATAAAACAAAAGAAATCTGAATGAAAACCTCAAGCATGGATATTGAGCTTTGAGAGGCACTGTTCTCAGAAATAAAAGAACATCAGAAAACAAAACAAAATTAAAAATCCCTAAAATTCCAAGAGGTATTATAAACCCAGAAGGGGTAGTTGAAGATGTAGGTTCAGAAGAGGGACTTGATGGTATCTGAGGACAAGGGAGAGGTGGGAAGGAAATATAACAAAGAGTGTCAGGAGCCAGGACCAGTTATTATGGAGATGACACAGGCAGCCTTTTTTAACTGAAAACAGAACCACAAGCTATTTATGACTGAGACATGATGAGTTTTTCTGTCTTTCTGCAGCATGGACCTCCATAACCCTCTGATTATTTCTGTGCTGAGCAGGGCCCATCAGGGTCAGGGCTCACCATTCCTGGGAGGGGGGGGGGCGGAATTAATTTTTTAATGACATGGTATAAGTGCAACCACATATCATGTGCCCCAACTGTCATTTCACACTTTCAGTCACTTTATATAAATAGAGTACAAAGGGATTTCCTTGTTTCTACAGGTCTCCTCAAGGCAAGGCATATGTTTGCAATCCAGGGTGACAGTGACTCTTCTCATCTCAATGCATGGAAAGCAAAGATAATCTGTTTGCTGTTCTCATGGGTCCATTAATGAGACATGTTTTTTTTTTTCTTGTACAGGTGGAATGAATAGAATAGAGAGACACACAAGCATAATGAAAGATTTACCTATGCTAAAGAGATTTAGTGATGTCTAAATAACTTAGAGCTAAAAATAGAGAAACTAGATGACTTTACCTCTAGATAATTTGCCAAACTCTTGTTCAAGTTCTGGTACCACTTTTTTTTACTTGTTCTGCTAAAATGAGACTTGTCAAGGATTATATCTTCCTTTCTAACTAGTCTTCTAGAGGAGGTATCAGTGAACTATAAAATGGAAGTATATACAGAAGAGGAAACTGTCTAAACAATGCCTAAGATGGATGATTGATCATTGAATAAATAGAAATTATTTCTGGGATGTCTTACCATCAGAAAACACAGAGTAAAGATGCAACAGCGTGGGTCAAAGGTGTGTGTGTGTGGGTGGGGGTGAGGTGGGGGGAAGAATGGTAGGGCAACAATATAAGTAAGTTAGCCAGTTAGGTAATCTGAAACATTCCTGCTACCAAGACACCTAGAAGTGCTGGATGCAATGCAGCAAATATACTTTTTTTTTTAAATTAACATTTATTTATTTTTGAGAGAAAGAGAGAGAGCAAGCAGGGAAGGGGCAGAGAGACAGAGACACAGACTCTGAAGCAAGCTCCAGGCTCTGAGCTGTCAGCACAGAACCCAGCATGGGGCTCAAACTCACAGACTGTGAGATCATGACACGAGCCGAAATCAGACACTTAACCAACTGAGCCACTAAATTACCCCTCCAATACAGCAAATATAATTTTAAAGGCAGAGGTGAACTTGTAGGAAAGTAAGGAGGAATTCCCAAGGGCCCAAAGCAAGGAGAAAACTACAAACAATGGTCAGTGGGTACCAAGCCACAGCTGCCCTGGGAATTTTGTCATTTCAATAATCAGGAAGCATATACTTAATGGCCATTAAAAAAAATGTGCACAATCAAAATGGAAGACTGTAACTGTGAAATTTGCATTAGCCCAGGCCTTAGAATGGAAATCTTTAATAAAAAGAAATTGCTCATTGATGAAAGGAGAAAATGTAGGTTATTGGGGTGCCTGGGTGTCTCAGTTGGTTAAGTGTTCAACTCTTGATTTCAACTCAGGTCTTGATCTAACGGTTGTGAGTTCGAGCCTGACATTGGGTTCCATGCTGGACATGAAGACTGATGATGTTTTGGGGTGATGGGTAGTCTGGAGCTGACAAACAAGAAAAAAATTCTCATAGAGGTCTTTGGTGCAAAAAGGTAAATCCTCTTATTAAAGCATGGGGACAGGACCCATGGTCACAAAGAGCTGCACTGGGGTTATGAAGAATGGCTTCTTATATACTATGAAGTTGGGGAGGTAAAGTCAAAGGGAGGCCTCCAGAGGGACTATGATATGCTAAAGAGGACTCCTAAGATACCTGAGGCTTTGCTCTTGTCAAGCTAAGGTTGGTTTTCCCTCTAGTAACACATTAAAAGTAAGACAGTAGGGAGTTCCTGGAGAAATGTTTTACTCTGCCTGCCTCAGGTATCTGTCAATGGGCTGCGGGTTATAAGGAAATTTAATTTTACCTGCCACTTTCTTCTTGCCTTTGTTCCCCACATCACTATGGAAGGGTGATGTTGGGGTTCCAGGAAATTGAGTCTACGGGTTTCTGGAGATAAGGCTATTGGTAAGATTGCCTTTTTCTTATAATTTACTGAGACATTTGTAAACTGATGGCGACTCATGCCCTGTATGTATGACTGTGATCTCTATCAGTTAGTCATTTGTTTTCTTTCCTTTCCTTTGTCCTTGGCAGCCAGGAGTGCCTGGGGAATATCACACATATCCCACTTGGGAGGGGGGGATGGTGTGCTAACTCGTATTTTGCCCTCAGCTTGCCTTATGTTCCCTTATCAAAGACTACTTAAAAAGAAATAAAATAAAATAAAATAAAGATTAAAAAAAAAAGCCTCATGATTTAAAAAAAAAAAAGAAAGAAAGGAGAAAATGCAGAAGCTTATTTATTTTTCATAATATGAGTTTGGTGCAAAAAAATATTCATACTCTACCTAAAATCTGTAATCAAAACTTTTCCATAAAGATAGGTTTAAAGTTTGAATTTATATTATCTTATAATCTCAAATCTCTCAAATGAAAAGGTAATATAAAAGGCTAGAAACACCACTGAGGTGCCTACAAAGACAAATACACAATTTATTTGGAGCTGTACCTTTTGAATCCAGGGGGCATACGATTCCACAAATACGACTTTACTGAAAATGTATTCACAATCCAAAATTATAAAACGTGGGGACACATAGCACAGTAAGCAAGAATCATCACAAAAGACAAATAACAGGAGGTAACGTTCCAAGAATTTCAGATAATGAAAGTAATGTAGACAGAAACTATAAAACAAGCGTGTTTAGAAATAACAAAAGTTAAAAGTAAATAACAACATGAGAAATAAATAAGATGCTATCAGCCAAGACCAGGCATAATTGAGAAGAACAGAAGGTGAAGAGGCAGGCAAATTGGTTTCTGGAGTTTCTCCACCACTTACTATGAGCTTTATGTCTTTGATTAAGTTATTTAATCTGTCTAAACTGATTCATCTTGAAGATATACTCTTGATTTTTCTGTCTCAAGACAGAGGTTATTAAATCATTTTCTCATTGGCTTGAGAGGACAATAATGCTCATGCACGTGGCGCCCATGGAGGGAACTAAGACAGCCCAGAGGGCTGGTGACAGCTAGGTGGTATGGAGGCAAAAGGCTGTATTCACCCCTTTGGTCAACACCAGCTTGCAGGTGGAGGGCCCAGTGGGCATTCTAGCTGGCATCACTAACAACAAAAGTACCCAGGTCAGCAACTCTCACATTTTGTTTGCTAGTGTTATTATCTTTTTTGATCCAGATATTTCCACTTTCAGAATGTGGATTTCATTTGTACATATTAGAGTTCTTTGTTCAATACAGGATTAAATATTAACACAATTATGAAATTGAATTCTTTTTACCATAAATCTGATTTCAGTGGAAATTAGAGTCAGAGTGGGGGCAAGGAATGGTGGCTGGTGGAGTTCACTGGCAGACAAGGTTACTGACCATACCTACTGTGGTGTACACCATGTCTGGGTCTGTAGGTATTTATCTCCAGGCATTTACCTAAAGGAAATTACTGGAAATCAAAGCAAATCCAAGCAACATTCATGTAGGTACAAATGAACCTCCAGTAATCCTGTAGACATATATTTATGTCTACATAATGGAAATTTGTAGGATGTTTTGCCAGTTTTACCAGTACCAATCATTTTGGAAGAAGGAAACAAGGATATAATTTCCTTTCCCCATTTGTCTGCAATTAAAGCATTTAGTATTGTGCATGGGGACCAGCCACTATTAGCACATTTGAAAAGAAAGGCTGTAAAATCACTTCTCCAATAGGAAGTTCATGTTGGATGACAGGGTACCTTTTTCTTGCCTGAGAAAATGACACTTCGCAGAAATGTGTAAAGATATGAATTGTCACAGGGAGTTACTTCCCTAGTAATTGTCTTTGTAAGAGGTCAGGCTGAACAACTTTTAATAGACTCAGTCATGGTGGGAGAAGATGTTGCCGAGAGGATTCATACTAAATCAACGCAGTATTTTATGAAGGATATTTGTGAGCCTTTCAGCAGTGAATTGCTGATTTACATTAGCTCAGCTTAAAATAAAAGTGCATTATGAGAAAACCTAGATGATAACGTGGGAAAAATGATTTTCATATTCTTCCTTTCTATGGATGTCACTGGAAGCTGTTTGAGGGAGTGTTGCTATTGTTTTTAAGATGCTGCATGACTTTGTAAGAAAAATCTGGTTACATATTTCTCAACGTTGAATTTTATGCAGCCTTCAGCATGTGCACAAATTACTCAGACAAGATAGTAAATTTCACAAAGTAATCCTTGCATAAAAGACATTGGTCTTTTCTTGCCCTCCAACTCCAACTGAGGGATGAAAGTATGATTAAACACCTGCAAATCAATCAATATGATAAAGTAAATTAACAAATATGAAGAATAAAAATCATGACTATCTCAATAGATGCAGATAAAGTATATGACAAAATTCAACATTTATTTAATATAAAAAATCTTAAACTAGATATAAAGGTAATGTACCTCACTTTAATAAAAGCCATATATGGGAAGCTTACAACTAACATCACACTCTCTTCCTCTAGGGTAAGGAACAAGACAAGGATGCCCACTCTTGCCACATACATTCAACATAGTATTGGAACATACATTCAACTCCTAATCAGAGGGACTAGGCAATAAATAAATAAATAAATAAATAAATAAATGGCATCCAAATTAGAAAGGAAGAAGTAAAATCGTCATTTGCAGATGACATGATATTCTATATAAAAATCCTAAAGACCTTACCCCAAAACTTGTAGAACTAATAAATGAATTCAGTAGAGTTTCAAAATACAAAATCAGCATTCAAAAACCTGTTGTGTTTCTACATACTAATTGCAAACTATCAGAAAGAGAAATAAAGAAAACAATTCCATTTTCAGTTGCATCAACAAAATGAAATATCTAGGAATAAATTTAACCAAGGATGTGAAAGAGCTATACACTGAAAACTATAAGACCTCAATGAAAAAAAAAACGGAAGAAGACACAAATAATGGAAAGATGTTCCATGCTTATGGATTTGAAGAATGAATATTGTTAAAATGTCCATACGATTCAAAGCAGTCTAAAGATACAATGCAATCCCTATCAAAATTCCAACGGTATTTTACACAGAAGTAGAATAAACAATCCTAAAATTTGTATGGAACCACAGAAGACCCTGAATAACCAAAGCAATTTTGAGAAAGAACAACAAAACTAGAGGCATCACACTCCCTGGTTTTATTCTATATTACAAAACTATATTCAGAATAGTATGGTATTGGCAAAAACAGACACACAGATCAATGAATCAGAATAGAGAGCCCAGAAATAAACCTTTGTATATATAGTCAATTAATTTATGGCAAAGTTGAAGGAATATATAACGGGGAAAGGACATGATGTTGGGAAACCTGGACAGCCACATGCAACAGAATGAAACTGGACCACTGTCTTACACCATAGACATTATCAACTCAAAATGACTTGAATATTTGAAAAAAATGTAGGTGAGTAAGCTCTTGGTGATGAATTTTGGATGTGACACTAGAAACAAAGGCAACAAAAACAACAACAAACACATGAGATTACATCAAACTGAAAAGCTTCTGCATGGCAAAGGAAACCATCGACAAAATGAAAAGGCAGCATAATGAATGAGAGAAAAAAATTTGCAAATCATATATTTGGTACAGAGTTAATATCCAAAATATATTAAGAACTCCTATAACTCAATACCAGAAAATCCATAAAATCCAACTTAAAAACGGGCAGAGGATCCAAATAGACATTTTTGAAAGCAGACATACAGATGGCCAACACGTATATGAAAAGATGCTCAACTTCACTAACCATCAGGGAAATAAAAATCAACCACAATGAGAGATCGCCTCACATCTATCAGAATGGGCATCATCAAAAAGACACCAGATAACAAATGCTGGTGAAGATGTGGAGAAAAGGGAACATTTGTCCACTGCTGATGGGAATTTAAATTGGTGCAGCCATTTTGGAAAACAGTATGGAAGTTTCTCAAAAAATTAAAAGTAGAATTGCCATATGATCCAGCAATTGTACTTCTGGTTATTTATCTGAAGGAGATGAAAACACTAAATTCATGACCATGTAAACATCCTTTTATTCATTGCAGTATTGTTTACAATAGCCAAAATATGGACATAAGTGTTCATCAATGGATGAATGTATAAAGAAATTACACACACACACACACACACACACACACACACAATGGTATACTATTCAGACATAAAAAAGAATGTAATCTTGCCACTTTTAAAAACATGGATGGACCTTGAGGACATAAAACTAAGTGAAATAAGTCAGACAGAGAAAGACAAATACCGTATGATCTCACTTATATGTAGAATAAAAAAAAAAAAAAACAAACAAACCAAAAACATGCTCATAGATACAGAGAACAGATTGATGATTGCCAGAGATGGGAGATGGGGGTTGAATGAAATGGATAAAGGGGTCAAAAGGTATAAACTTCCAGTAATAAAAGAAATAAGTCCTGGGGATGTCATGTACAGCATGGTGACTATAGTTAGTAATACTGTACTGCATATTTAAGAGTTGTTAAGAGAACATACCTTAAAATTTCTCATCATAAGATAAAGCAGTTCCATAATTATATATGGTGATGGATGTTAACTAGATTTAAGGGTGATAATTTTGCAGTATATACAAATATTAAATCATTATGTTGTACATCCAAAACTAAAATGATGTTGTTTTTCAATTATGCTTCAGTTAAAAAAAAATACTAATAAAATAATTTTTAATATAAAAGTACTACTAACTTTTAAAAGTACTAACACATTAACAAACAAGTTGTGTTCATACAAAATGTTAATAAGTTCCTTTTATTTGTCTCCATGGCCAAAGTGGCCTTACAGCAATGAACCCTAATGGAATGTGTTGCTTGGGGTCAGGAGTGCTGCAATTTTGCTTCTATTTATTCGTTCTTGTCCATTGAAGTATGTGATGCAAACTGTCCCAGCAAAGTGAATTATTTATAGATAATTTGCCACCCCCAATTTCTCCATTGAATAATCCCTTCAATATGGTTGGCCACTTCTTTTCAGTATATTTCTGGTCTCCTTTTAGCTTACAGGCCACGCCTTTAACTGGTTTCTCTTCCTCTACATAGCATTTACATCCTGGAGTCCTCATGACTCATTTCCGGACTCTTTCTTATTTCTATATGTACTCTTTCTTTAGACTCACTTATTCCTAGACTCAAAAGTCCATTCATATATGCTGGAAATTCCCTGGTATATGTCTTCATCCAGACCTCTCATCTTAGAACTAAATGGGGTAACAAACCTTTTACTTGAGATCATTATTTGTGGGCTTCATGTAGGGCTTTCAGGTTCATGGCTTCTTTCCACAAACCTGCTCACCTTCCAGTTGTCTCACTGACAATAAAATGTATCACCATCTTCCCAGTGTTTCAAACCCAAACATACGAATCCCCTTCTTTCTCTCATTTCGCACGTCTATTACATACAAAAGTTGTAGCAATTCTACTTCCAAAATGTTTCTTAATTCTATCAATCTTCTTCATCTCCATGGCCACTCCCTTTATCCAAGCCATCGACTACATTTACCAGTCAGGTATGACTGTGTTCTAGTAGGTGTTTTGTTGTTGTTGTTGGTGGTGGTGGTGGCTTTTTTGTTGTCATTGTTGTTTACCTGCAAACCATGCCCAACTCCCAATCAATTCTCCATAAAGCAGCTAGAAATAATTTCCCCATACATAAATCTAACCATGTGGTTTCCACCCCCAGTTTCAACAAGAAATTTGTATTATGGTCATGTCCACATGTTCCATATTGTATAGAAGATTCAATATGTAGGGGATATGTCTTTGAACATATTTGAGCTTATTATATTTATACTCTTAATATCCTCTTTCTAATTATCTTTTCATAAAGGACAAGGAAACACTTGCTTCCATGACAAGGGAAAATATCTTATTTTTTCAATGTCCTAGATTACAAATTCTTTGAGGGCTCAAATAACCTATAATTCCTTGCACATTAACTGTGCCTTTCTATTGAGGAGAATCTAGTGTGTTAGTGTTTGAATGGAGTTTACACACTGTACAATAGATATCCAACTGACATGTGACAGTAATTCTTCAGTGTCTCTCAGCATACCATATTTAGGAATATACAGTTAGCCCTTGGGGCGCCTGTGTGGCTCAGTTGGTTGAAAGTCCACCTTCAGCTCAGGTCATGATCTCACAGTTAGTGAGTTCGAGCCTCCCGACGGGCTCTGTGCTGACAGCTCAGAACCTGGAGCCTGCTTCGATTCTGTGTCTCCCTCTCTGTCCCTCCCAAGCTTAGTCTCTCTCTCTCTCTTTCAAAATAAATAAACATTAAAAAAATTTAGTGGTGCCTGGGTGGCTCACTCAGTCGGTTAAGTGTCCAACTTTGTCTGAGGTCATGATCTCACAGCTCACGAGTTCAAGACCCAGGTCAGGTTTTGTGCTGACTGCTCAGTGCCTGGAGCCTGCTTCGGATTCTGTGTCTCCCTCTTCCTCCGCCCCTCCCCCACGCATGCTCTGTCTCTTTGTCTCTCTCTCAAAAATAAATAAACATTATATATATTTTTAATTTATAAAAAAGAATATACAGTTAGCCCTTCAGCAACATGAGTTTGAACTATTTGGTTCCATTTATATGCAAATTTTTTCAATAAACAAACCGGAAAAAATTTTTTGACATTTGAAACAAGTTAAAAAAATACACAAATTGCATAGCTTAGGATATCGAAAAAACTTAAGAAAAGTTAGGTATGTCATGAATGCACAAAATATGTGTGTATTCTAGACTAATAATTTATTGCCATAAAATATACACAAGTCTATTTCAAAAATTAGTTTATCTAAACTTATGCACACAAACACTTACAGATCTTATATATGGCATCATTTTCAGTTGAGAAAAATGTAAACAAACACAAAGGTGCCATATTAAATCATAACTACATAAAATTAACTGTAGTTCATAGTATCCTACTGTGATAATTTTGCAGCCACCTCCTGTCGTTATTGTGGTGAGCTCAAGTATTGTGAGTAAATGCTTAAAATGCCCTGTGACGTTCATCATCTCCATGTGAGCAGTTCATCTTTCCAGTAAATTGCATAGCACAGTAAAAAGTGATCTCTTGTGATTCTCCTGTATTTTTTAGAGTGTTTAGTGCAATATTGTAAGCTTTGAATAACATCATGGGACCCATATGAAGTTCCATTAGTGATGCTGTAAGTAGTCCCAAGAAGCATAGAAAAGTCATGACATTACAAAAAAAAGTTGAATTGCTTGATATGTATCATAGATTGAGGTCTGTGGCTGAGGTTGCCCACCATTTCAAACTACATGAGTCCAAAGTAAGGACCACTGTAAAAAAAGAAAAAGGAAATTTGTCAAGCTGTTGCTGCAGCTATACCAGCAGGTATAAAACCTTGCACTTTTTGCAACATAACTTTATATCTCAAATACAAAATTCAGCTTTCATGTGGATGCAGAATTGTTACAGAAAAGGCATACCTGTCGACTCAAATATAATTTGAGAGAAAGAAAAGTCATATGAGAACTTAAAGCAAAAGGCAGGTGAATAATCTAAGTCTGGGGAATTTAATACCAGTAAAGGATGGTTTGATAATTTTAGAAAGAGGTTGAGCTTTAAAAAACGTCAAGATAACAGGAGAAGCATCTCTGCCAGCCAAGAGGCAGCAGATGAGTTCCCAGACACCATTAAGAAAATCACTGAGGAGAAAGGATGTCTGCCTGAACAGGTTTTTAGTGCAGATAAAAAGTGCCCTATTCTGGGGGAAAAACGTCACAAAAGACATTTATTAGTAGGAAGGAAACAAGTACCAGAATTTAAGGCAGGAAGGGATAGGCTCACTCTACTGTTTTGTGCAAATGTAGTCAGGTTTATGATCAGTACTGCCCTTACTATAAAGTTGTTAACCCTTGAGCCTTGAAGGGAACAGATAAATACCAGTTGCTCATCTTTTGACTGCACAAAGAGAAAGTTTGGACAATGAGAACACTTTTTCCAGGTTGGTTCCATTAATGCTTTGTCTCTGAAGTCAGGAAGTGTCTTGACAGTAAGAACTTCCTTTTAAAGTTCTTTTGATATTAGACAATGTTCCTTGCCACCCAGAACCCCATGAGCTCAACACTGAAGGTGTCAAAGTGGTCTACGTGCCCCCAAATGCAATATTTCTATCTCAGCCTCCAGATCTGGGGGTAAAGGCTCATTACACATGGTACTCTGTGGAAAGGATTGTCAATGCTATGGAAGAAAATCCCAACAGAGAGAACATCATCAAAGTCTGGAAGGATTACACCATTAAAGAAGCTGTAATTATAGAAAAAGCCGTGAAAGCCATCAAACCTCAAACAATAAATTCCTGCTGGAGAAAACTGTGTCCAGATGTTGCAAATAACTTCACAGGATTTATGACAGAGACGATCAAAGAAATAATGAAAAAAAGATTGTAGATATGGCCAAAAAGGTGGCGGGGATAAAGCTCTCAAGGTATGGATCTCAGAGAAATTCAAGAGCTAATAGACACCACACCAGAAGAATTAACAAACTTGATGGTGATGAGTGCATCCAAACCGGTGCCTGATGATGAGGAATAAGATGTATAAGAAGCAATCCCAGAAATCAAATTGACATTAAACAATCTGGCAGAAATCTTTCAATTATTCCAGACTGCTTTTAACCATGTTTGTGACCTGGATTTTTATGATATGGGTACTGGAACCAAAGCAAATTGTGGAAGAAGAGTTGGTACCGTATAGAACCACTTTTGGAGAAATGAAAAAGCAAAAACGTCAGACAAATTATAGCATATTTCTGTAAAGTTACATCAGGTGTGCATGCATCTTCTGCCCCCTCTCTTCCTCCTCCACCTCTGCCACCCCCTGAGACAGCAAGACCCACCGCTGCTCTTCTTACTCAATGTGAAAAAAACAAGGAAGACCTCTATGATGATCCAATTCCATTTAATGAATAGCAAATAATCAACATTCTTTGTAGTTAATAAACTTATCTGGTGTGTATGTGAGTGTCTGTGTGGAAATCTAGTAAGACTCTATGGGAAGAACTGTACAGGACACTTTGTGTCATACATCATTATCATTGTCTAAATATTCATCATGCAGAACATCATATGCAAGAGTCTTGTGGAAGAGAATAGGCTATCCTTACATAAGGATGAAGGTGAATGATGCCTAATACAAAATCAATAATGTGTTAGTTTTTTATTAGTTTTATAACTTTGCTTTCAAAGAATTACTTTACCATATGCCTTACTCTTTCATAATTAAAGAAACCATGGATCAGCCTATTATACCCACAGGTTGGGGTTTTTTTTTAATGTAACAGTGTTTGCAATGCTGTATTATGAATATTACTATAATACTGTATGCCATAAAAATCTTGTAATCATTCATTTATTAGTGTATAGGCTAGGGAACCATGAAGCAATTGTATGAACTACATTAGGTGACCATAAAGCACTGTATTGCTGCTTCTTCATGACCAATTTGTAAATCATTATACCTGTAAAAAATTGTAACTTTTTTCTTTTTCTTTTTTTCCCCAATATATGAAGTTTATTGTCAAATTGGTTTCCATACAACACCCAGTGCTCATCCCAAAAGGTGCCCTCCTCACTACCCACCACCTACCCTCCCCTTCCTCCCACCCCCATCAACCCTCAGTTTGTTCTCAGTTTTTAAGAGTCTCTTGTGCTTTGGCTCTCTCCCACTCTAACCACTTTTTTTTCCCTTCCCCTCCCCCATGGGATTCTGTTAAGTTTCTCAGGATCCACATAAGAGTGAAAACATATGGTATCTGTCTTTCTCTGTATGGCTTATTTCACTTAGCATAACACTCTCCACTTCCATCCACGTTGCTACAAAGGGCCATATTTCATTCTTTCTCATTGCCATGTAGTACTACATTGTGTATATAAACCACAATTTCTTTATCCATTCATCAGTTGATGGACATTTAGGCTCTTTCCATAATTTGGCTATTGTTGAGAGTATTTCTATAAACATTGGGGTACAAGTGCCCCTATGCATCAGCAGTCCTGTATCCCTTGGGTAAATTCCTAGCAGTGCTATTGCTGGGTCATAGGATTGGTCTATTTTTAATTTTTTGAGGAACCTCCACACTGTTTTCCAGAGTGGCTGCACCAGTTAGCATTCCCACCAACAGTGCAAGAGGGTTCCCATTTCTCCACATCCTCTCCAGCATCTATAGTCTCCTGATTTGTTCATTTAGGCCACTCTGACTGGCGTGAGGTGATATCTGAGTGTGGTTTTGATTTGTATTGCCCTGATGAGGAGCGACGTTGAGCATCTTTTCATGTGCCTGTTGGCCATCGGGAGGTCTTCTTTAGAGAAGTGTCTGTTCATGCTTTCTGCCCATTTCTTCACTGGGTTATTTGTTTTTCAGGTGTGGACTTTGGTGAGCTCTTTATAGATTTTGGATACTAGCCCTTTGTCCGGTATGTCATTTGCAAATATCTTTTCCCATTCCGTTGGTTGCCTTTTAGTTTTGTTGGTTGTTTCCTTTGCTGTGCAGAAGCTTCTTATCTTCATGATGTCCCAATAGTTCATTTTTGCTTTTAATTCCCTTGCCTTTGGGGATGTGTCAAGTAAGAAATTGCTGCAGCTGAGATCAGAGAGGTTTTTCCTGCTTTCTCCTCTAAGGTTTTGATGGTTTCCTGTCTCACATTCAGGTCCTTTATCCATTTTGAGTTTATTTTTGTGAATGGTGTGAGAAAGTGCTCTAGTTTCAACCTTATGCATGTTGCTGTCCAGTTCTCCCAGCACCATTTGTTAAAGAGACTGTCTTTTTTCCACTGGATGTTCTTTCCTGCTTTGTCAAAGATTAGTTGGCCATACATTTGTGGGTCTAGTTCTGGGGTTTCTATTCTATTCCATTGGTCTATGTGTCTGTTTTTGTGCCAATACCATGCTGTCTTGATGATGACAGCTTTGTAGTAGAGGCTAAAGTCTGGGATTGTGATGCTCCTGCTTTGGTCTTCTTCTTCAAAATTACTTTGGCTACTCGGGGCCTTTTGTGGTTCCATATGAATTTTAGGATTGCTTGTTCTAGTTTCGAGAAGAATGCTGGTGCAATTTTGATTGGGATTGCATTGAATGTGTAGATAGCTTTGGGTAGTATTGACATTTTGACAATATTTATTCTTTCAATCCATGAGCAGGGAATGTCTTTCCATCTCTTTATATCTTCTTCAATTTCCTTCATAAGCTTTCTATAGCTTTCAGCATACAGATCTTTTACATCTTTGGTTAGATTTATTCCTAGGTATTTTATGCTTCTTGGTGCAATTGTGAATGGAATCAGTTTCTTTATTTGTCTTTCTGTTGCTTCATTCTTAGTGTATAAGAATGCAACTGATTTCTGTACATTGATTTTGTATCCTGCAACTTTGCTAAATTAATGTATCAGTTCTAGCAGACTTCTGGTGGAGTCTATCGGATTTTCCATGTATGATATCATGTCATCTGCAAAAAGTGAAAGCTTGACTTCATCTTTCCCAATTTTGATGCCTTTGATTTCCTTTTGTTGTCTGATTGCTGATGCTAGAACTTCCAACACTATGTTAAACAACAGCAGTGAGAGTGGACATCTCTGTCGTGTTCCTGATCTCAGGGAAAAAGCTCTCAGTTTTTCCCCATTGA
Organism: Panthera onca; assembly: GCF_046562875.1. NCBI lineage: Eukaryota > Metazoa > Chordata > Mammalia > Carnivora > Felidae > Panthera > Panthera onca. The sequence continues at coordinate 87,305,101 of NC_138341.1, read as the reverse complement.
GGATGATGTTAGCTGTGGGATTTTCATAAATGGCTTTTATGATGTTTAAGTATGTTCCTTCTATCCCGACTTTCTCGAGGGTTTTTATTAAGAAAGTTTGCTGGATTTTGTCAAAGGCCTTTTCTGCATCGATTCACAGGATCATATGGTTCTTATCTTTTCTTTTATTAATGTGATGTATCACATTGATTGATTTGCGAATGTTGAACCAGCCCTGCATCTCAGGAATGAACCCCACTTGAGCATGGTGAATAATTCTTTTTATATGCTGTTGAATTCGATTTGCTAGTATCTTATTGAGAATTTTTGCAACCATATTCATCAGGGATATTGGCCTGTAGTTCTCTTTTTTTACTGGGTCTCTGTCTGGTTTAGGAATCAAAGTAATACTGGCTTCATAGAATGAGTGGAAGTTTTCCTTCCCTTTCTATTTCTTGGAATAGCTTGAGAAGGATAGGTATTATCCCTACTTTAAACGTCTGGTAGAACTCCCCTGGAAGCCATCTGGTCCTGGAATCTTATTTGTTGGGAGATTTTTGATGACTGATTCAATTTCTTTGCTGGTTATGGGTCTGTTCAAGCTTTCTATTTCCTCCTGATTGAGTTTTGGAAGAGTGTGGGTGTTTAAGAATTTGTCCATTTCTTCCACGTTGTCCAATTTGTTGGCATATAATGTTTAATAGTATTCCCTGATAATTGCTTGTATCTCTGAGGGATTGATTGTAATCATTCCATTTTCATTCATGATTTTATCTATCTGGGTCATCTCCCTTTTCTTTTTGAGAAGCCTGGCTAGAGGTTTATCAATTTTGTTTATTTTTTCAAAAAACCAACTCTTGGTTTCGTTGGTCTGCTCTACAGTTTTTTTAGATTCTATATTGTTTATTTCTGCTCTGATCTTTATTATTTCTCTTCCTCTGCTGGGTTTTGAGTGTCTTTGCTGTTCTGCTTCTGTTTCCTTTAGGTGTGCTGTTAGATTTTGTATTTGGGATTTTTCTTCTTTCTTGAGATAGGCCTGGCTTGCAATGTATTTTCCTCTCAGGACTGCCTTTGCTGCATCCCAAAGCGTTTGGATTCTTGTATTTTCAATTTCATTTGTTTCCATATATTTTTTAATTTCTTCTCTAATTGCCTGGTTGACCCATTCATTCTTACTAGGGTGTTCTTTAAGCTCCATGCTTTTGAGGTTTTCCAGACTTTTTCCTGTGGTTGATTTCAAGCTTCATAGCATTGTGGTCTGAAAGTATGCATGGTATGATTTCAATTCTTGTATACTTATGAAGGGCTGTTTTGTGACCCAGTATATGATCTATCTTGGAGAATGTTGCATGTGCACTCGAGAAGAAAGTATGTTCTGTTGCTTTGGGATGTAGAGTTCTAAATATATCTGTCAGTCCATCTGGTCCAATGTATCATTCAGGCCCTTGTTTCTTTATTGACCATGTGTCTAGATGATCTGTCCATTTCTGTAAGTGGAGTGTTAAAGTACCCTGCAATTACCACATTCTTATCAATAAGGTTGCTTATGTTTGTAATTGTTTTATATATTTGGGGGCTCCCGTATTCAGCACATAGACACTTATAATTGTTAGCTCTTCCTGATGGATAGACCCTGTGACTACTATATAATGCTTTCTTCATTTCTTGTTGCAGCCTTTAATTTAAAGTCTAGTTTGTCTGATATAAGTATGGCTATCCCAGCTTTCTTTTGACTTCCAGTGACATGATAAATAGTTCTCCATCCCCTCACTCTCAATCTGAAGGTGTCCTCAGGTCTAAAATGAGTCTCTTGTAGACAGCAAATAGATGGGTCTTGTTTCTTTATCCATTCTGATACCCTATGTCTTTTGGTTGGCGCATTTAGTCCATTTACATTCAGTGTTATTATAGAAAGATATGGGTTTAGAGTCATTGTGATGTCCGTAGGTTTCATGCTTGTAGCGATGTCTCTGGTACTTTGTCTCACAGGATCCCCCTTAGGATCTCTTTTAGGGCTGGTTTAGTGGTGATGAATTCCCTCAGTTTTTGTTTGTTTGGGAAGACCTTTATCTCTCCTTCTATTCTAAATGACAGACTGCTGGATAAAGGATTCTCGGCTGCATATTTATTCTGTTCATCACATGGAAGATATCCTGCCATTCCTTTCTGGCCTGCCAAGTTTCAGTAGAGAGATCGGTCACGAGTCTTATAGGTCTCCCTTTATATGTTAGAGCACGTTTATCCCTAGCTGCTTTCAGAATTTTCTCTTTATCCTTGTATTTTGCCAGTTTCACTATGATATGTCATGCAGAAGATCGATTCAAGTTACGTCTGAATGGAGTTGTCTGTGCCTCTTGGATTTCAATGCCTTTTTCCTTCCCCAGATCCGGGAAGTTCTCAGCTATGATTTCTTCAAGTATACCTGCAGCACCTTTCCCTCTCTCTTCCTCCTCTGGAATACCAATTATGCGTATATTATTTCTCTTTAGTGCATCACTTAGTTCTCTAATTTTCCGCTCATACTCCTGGATTTTTTTATCTCTCTTTTTCTCAGCTTCTTCCTTTTCCATAATTTTATCTTCTAGTTCACCTATTCTTTCCTCTGCCTCTTCAATCCGAGCTGTAGTTGTTTCCATTTTATTTTGCAGTTCATTGATAGCATTTTTTAGCTCCTCCTGGCTGTTCGTCAGTCCCTTGATCTCTGTAGCAAGAGATTCTCTGCTGTCCTTTATACTTTTTTCAAGCCCAGCGATTAATTTTATGACTATTATTCCAAATTCACTTTCTGTTATATTGTTTAAATCCTTTTTGATCAGTTCGTTAGCTGTTGCTATTTCCTGGGCGTTTTTCTGAGGGGAATTCTTCCGTTTAGTCATTTTGGATAGGCCCTGGAGTGGTGCGGGACTGTGGGGCACTTCCCCTGTGCTGTCTTGACTAACTTGCATTGGTGGGGGGGGCCACAGTCAGACCTGATGTCTGCCCCCAGCCCACCACTGGGGCCACAGTCAGACTGGTGTGTGCCTTCTCTTCCCCTCTCTTAGGGGAGGTATTCACTGTGGGGTGGCATGGCCATCTGGGCTACTTGCACACTGCCAGGCTTGTGGTGCTGAGGATCTGGTGTATTAGCTAGGGTGGATCGGCAAGGTGCACAGGGGTGGGAGGGGCAGGCTCAGCTCGCTCTTCCTTTGGAGATCCGCTTCGGGCAGGGCCCTGTGGCACCGGGAGGGAGTCAGACCCGCCAGAGGGATGGATCCGCAGAAGCACGGTGTTGGGTGTTTGCGTGGTGCAAGCAAGTTCCCTCGCAGGAACTGGTTCCCTTTGGGACTTTGGCTGGGGGATGGGCGAGGGAGATGGCACTGGTGAGCGCCTTTGTTCCCTGCCAAGCTGAGCTCTGTCATCTGGAGCTCAACAACTCTCCCTCCCGTTGTCCTCCAGCCCTCCTGTTCTCCGAGCAGAGCTGTTAGCTTATAACCTTCCAGATGTCAAGTCCCTCTTGCTGTTGGAACACACTCCATCCGGCCCCTCTGCTTTTGCAAGCCAGACTCAGGGGCTCTGCTTGGCCGGCGGGCCGCCCCTCCGCCCCGGCTCCCTCCCGTCAGTCCGTGGAGTGCGCACCGCCTCTCCGCCCTTCCTACCCTCTTCCGTGGGCCTCTCGTCTGTGCTTGGCTCCAGAGACTCCGTTCTGCTAGTCTTCGGGTGTTTTCTGGGTTATTTAGGCAGGTGTAGGTGGAATCTAAGTGATTAGCAGGACGCACGGTGAGCCCAGTGTCCGCTTACACCACCATCTTCCCAGGATCCTTCTGGAATTTTTTTTCAAATTACCTTTTCATTTTTGATGTGTAGTGTTAGTAACATATATAGCATCTACAATGTTTTGCATTATTTAAGACAATATTGGCATAGGTGCTGACAATTTGTCTTATAAACAGATGATGTAAATTTACGGTGTTGATAAACACAGTACAGTAATGTAAATGTATTTTCTCTTCCATATGATGTTCTTAATGACACTTTCTTGTCTCTGTCCTACTTTATTGAAAGAATACAACATATAATATGTACAACATACAAAGTATGTGTTACTCGACTGTTCATGTTATTGGTAAAGCTTCCAGTCAACAGTAGGCTATTAGTAGTTAAGTTTTTCAGGAGTCAAAACTTATACTCTGAATTTTCAGCTGCATGGAGGTAGTGGGGGTCAATGCTCCCAACCCCACATTGTTCAAGGGTAAGCTGTATATTCAAGACTTTCTTACTATAAATCAGCAAAAGGGGCTTGATAATAAGTAAATGAGAGACTCCTCTGTATCAGAGATATTTCTAATTTGGTTTAGCAAAAGCACACATATAGTTAGAAAAATCTGGGATATAGTGATGCCCAAAAGATTCCTTTCACTTTGTTCCATAAACACTTAAATTTTTTTGCTTATCTTCCAAGGTGTTTAACCTCCAGACCTTTATTGTGGTACTCTGAGAGATGCCTTTAGGTACTAGTTATAGATGCTCAAAACAAAAGGAATTCCAGTAGTGATTTAGGGCTTCAGTTGTGCATTTTACAAGTTAATCATTATATAAGTAAATCGAAAATGAGATAATTATTTTCTTTAAAGATGAGACTCACTTTTTTTAATGGTCAGCTATAGTGTTGCCTCTATTGTATCTGACTTTAACACTGTGATTTCCCGAGACTTTGGCTGGAAATTATCTAACTGCCAACTTTTTCTGCTGGCTCAATTCCCAAGGGAAATCTCATACATGTAAGATGACAGGACCTGTATCCCAGCACATGAACAGCAATTAATGGTGACCCCATGTTATTCCATACCGATGACAGGTCAAAACAAGGTGACTAAACACAACAATCTGGGGATGGAGGGTGGAATTTAAAATTTTTCTTTTGGGCACATGGTTGGCTCAGTTGGTTAAGCATCTGACTTCAGCTCAGGTCATGATCTCATGGTTCATGAGTTTGAGCCCCACATCAGTATCTTTGTTACCAGTGCAGAGCCCACTTCAAATCCTGTCTTCCTCTCTCCCTTCCCCTCCCTGCCTCACACACTCTCTCTCAAAACAAATAAATATTAAAACAATTCTCTTTCATACAGACTATAAAATGAAGCATCAAAAAGTTTGAGTACTAGAGGTCATTGTCCTTCTTGTCCCAACAATTTTGGTGTTAGCACTTCATGTTTCTGGATTCCATCTTGTGACTTTCCTTGTTGGTTTTTCAACTTCCCTTGGTTTCATTTGTGGTAAAGCAATAATACCCCAAAAAAGTAAAAGTTGAGAAGCAGTGGGATTCTTTAGTTTTTAGATTCAATGTATACTTAATCTGTTAACTTTATACCAACTTAATGAATAATTGATATATTTACATAATTGTAATATTATGAGGTGTATGTACAATTCTTCCAATTGAAAATCTCACAACACTATCTTTAGATACCAGGGCACTTGATAGTCAGATCTATAAACATAAAATATTTTTGAATTAGATGAAAAAATATTTTCAGAATGTGGACTTCTGGGACTCTTGTCTACTTTATGGTTCATTAAGAAATTGATTTATTTAGAAACAGGTTAAATTTAGGCAAAAAAAATCCCTTGATAGTTATATAAGCTTTGCATTTTGAAGATGCTTTCTTATGTATTATATCTTAAAATTTAATCTTTATAGCTATTAATGTTGACTTAAAGGCACTGAAATAGGCACCCCCCCATGCACACACAAAATAGCACACGCTCTTCACAATTTTTACCAAATAAAAATAGATGCCACCTGAAATGAAATAATTTGTAATCAGAATCATATGGCTGGAGGAGCCATATTATAGGCAATCACTTTGATGGACTTTTGTGTTGTGGTTAGGGGACTGAAAAGGTGACTCTAGTCTAAAGAGGTGAATCAAAACTTGGATGGGATGTGCAACTGGTTAGTAGTAGAACCATTGCTCATCCCCCTTCAGTTTGTCTTCTGCTTTGTGCTGGAAGTTTGATGGAACTCTTATGAAGGATCTGGAAGTGGTAGATTGACTAGACAAACATTTCTTTCTGCCCTTATTTCTTCTTTCTCACTTTTTCAGGGGACAGTTAATTTCTTAACTCTTTTATGGAGGAAATACCTCATCAACATCACTAATAGATTTTCCCAATAATTTTTTGTACCATTCACTCTGCAGGCAGAGGTTCCTGGCTGGCTCAGGCAGTAGAGCATTTGATTCTTGATCTCCAGGTGATGAGTTTGAGCCCCATGTTGGGTTTATTTAAATAAAAAATCAAAGTTGTATTAGCATACAGCCTTGTCTGGGTACATTAGCTCCTCAGTGAAGAGACTGTGATTCTAATCAGGACAATTCTGACTGGATTTAGACCAATTTGAGGAAAGAGGCAGGGACACGTAGGTGATTAATGTAAAATACACAATAAACTTTAAATTCATTTTGAATTTAAAACAATCCTACAATGAAGGTCAGTTCCAATGAATTCTGGATAGTCATTATCACTTTAGTGATAATAGTAACTAACATCAGTGATCAATAGTGGCCAAACTTCTTTCTGGATAGCCATGTGGAATAATTAGGTTCACTTCTTTTTCTACAGAAGGTTATTGGGGTGTTTGGGTGGCTCAGTCAGTTAAGCATCCAGTGTCAGCTCAGGTCATGATCTCGTGGTTCATGAGTTTGAGCCACGTGTTGGGCTGTGTGCTGACAGCTCAGACCGTGAGCCTGCTTCAGATTCCTTGTCTCCTTCTCTCTCTGCCCCTCCCCTACTCACACTCTGTCTCCCTCTCTATCAAAAGTAAATAAAAACATTTAAAAAATTAAAAAGGGTTATTAACAATTTAACCTAAAGACTCAAACAAACAAATAATTGTGAATACTGGGGAAATTTTGGAAGGTTAAATTAATGTATAAGTTCCAGAAAGATTGTTAATCCTGATGGTTAGGGAGCTGGCAGAACACAGAAGAGAAAACACTGAAGATAGGCTGAAGAACGCAAGAATGTCACAGAAAAGGGAATTAATAACTGTCAGGTCTTAACTTAGGAAAAACATCTTTTCCAGTGATGGCATATTTAGTATCTGCCAGCATTGTGGCTGCCACCTTATATACACTATTTCATTTTATGTCAGTGAAGTGATGTTTACCTCCTTTTGCAAATGGTTATATTGAAGCTTGGGGAGATACCTGGCTGGTAAGTGAGAGCAGATGTCTGAACACTCATCTGCCTACTCCAGAGCCTGTACTCCTAACCTCTGCCTCTTTCTGTATTTGTCTCCTGGCATTGAGGGACTTCTCGGTGATAACATCCACCTGTATCACACTGTCCCATGTGAATGACCCACCCAAGACTCCAGACTCTCCATTCCCTTGGCACCCCATCCCCAGTGACCTTTACCTTTGCCCCTCCTCATTCATCCATTCCCACTGTCATAGTTTGGACCTTAACATCATCTGGACCTGCCCCACTTCTGGAGCTGTTCTGTTCAATTTAGGTCTTAATTCCTGACCCCAACCTACTATTTTACATATGTGTTTGCTTTTTAGCTCTTTGGCTAATTTTGCTCCAGTGATGCCTCTGAACCCATGAATATCTATCATTTCCTGTTTATAGCTTGCCTTTTGCTTTTTTGCTCTAACTCTGCAGTATTTTATGGCCCCTCACTCCAACCACTGACATGTCAATGTTGCAATCCCCTTGCCTGGTTGTGTATTATCTTATTTATCTTGAGAATCCCCAAGTTTGGATGAATTCATAAGTTCAAGATCACTTTGCCCACCCCTGGACTTCTGATTGCTGCTAGAGAACATCAAGTCACTGCTTAAATTGGAGCCATAAAATTCATGGTGCCCCTCAGCATTGTCCAGCAACACTTATGCTTCTCCCACTCTCTGCAGCTAATTTTACACATCTTATAGGCTTTCTTTAGCTTTCTTTCTTTCCCATTCAGAGGGCCTCTTACATCACAGAGAAAATGGAAGCATTGACTGGAAACCCAACTACAAATGGACAAACCACAACTAATAATCACCTTCTCTTCTTTCCCTTCAGGTATGAGAGTAAAGCTATTATTTTACCTGTGAAAAGTGGACTACTGGACCCTACCCATCCCTGACTTCTACAACCTCTCAAGCTACTGATCCATCCATTTGCCTGTACCTTTACATTTTTCCTGCCTACTGGCCTTCCTAGCACCATTTCAAAATTAATTTTCATATTGTTTTCCTTTGACTACAATTCCCAGCTTTTTTCTCATTCAAGGACCCCCAGGGGTGAGTAATGTAATCAGTCTGGTGAATTGTCTCTGCCCTCTTTCTTCACATTTACACATAACATATGCAGGGGACCATGGAATAAATATGTGTTTTGTGTGTGTCTGTAGCTAAGATTCTATGTTTTACATGATTCATATTATGAATTGAATCATACTGCACTTAAAAAATTAGCACATATGGATCTATCTCCCTTATTTAGTCCTATTCCATAGTCTAGATAAATGACCACTTATTTAACTGTTTCCCTAGGGCTGGGTGTTAAGGCATTAATTTTCTCTGTAGTTCTGTAGTGATTATTCTTGTATACACCTCATTGTGCGTATATGAAAATGGTTCTCTAGAGCAGATACCAAGAAAAGAAACTCCTGAATCGTACTCTGTTCACTTGAAGAGATTTTTAGGTGGGATTGCCATGCTGCTGCTCCTAATTTATACCCATAGCAGTAGAAGACAGAACCTAGTTTTGCACATACCACTACTTATTAGTTTTGAATTTTGTCAGTCTAATGAGGGAAAATTTTTTATCTTATTGGTTTTAAAATTGGTTTTCTTGATCATTAATCTAATCTCTTTCACATACTTATAAAGAAGCCATCTAATCTTCTTGTTTGTGACTTGCATGTTTCTGTTTTGTTCACTCCTCCAATGGGATTTTTGCCTTCCTGTCAATTTTTAAGACTTGTTTAAATTGTGGATCTACTCATTTGTTATATATATTATACAGATGTGTTCTATCAATCTGTAAATCTTTTAATTTTTCATCTGTTTAGAAACATGATTTATCTTTAATCTCATAGTACAGTGAATTATGTTAACAGATTTCATAAATTAAAATAGGCTTTTTTGGCTTTCCAAAACCTTCCAACCACTATTTCTATGTTTGGGGAATTTCTTACCCTGTGGCTCCTGCCTGTTCTAGATGGAGTTCAGAAAGTCACCCTTATAACTTCCTTGCAGCTAGGACACAGGTGTATGACTTCCTCAGCCAATCATAAACCCAGGGGAAGAATACAGTCACCAAGAGGAGAAGAGGCTATGGAGTATGTCAGAGAGGGCTTTCAGGCGAAGTAGTGGGTGAGTTCCCAGGGTGTGGGGGCCCACTCCCTGGCTTGTGCCAGCTCCAAGCGTGCATGCCCAAGACTGCATTACATTTTCCAGTGGAGCAGTCTGGGGTTATAACTTGGGAGTTGTTCCTAATGGTGTAGACTCAAAGCTTGATTCTGGGAATTAAAGAATATCCTTTAATAAATTTCTAAATAAATAATAAATGATTTAACAAACTAAAGTAAGTCTGGTATTTGTAATACCACACCCTAATACAGTTAGGGGTTGTATAATATGTGATGTATTATTATTTTAAAATACAGATTGATTTACTTTACTATTATAATATTTCTTCCTTCCTTCCTTTTTCTTTTATCTTTCTATGTTCATGAGTTCTATTCACCAATAGTTTTTTTCTTTCTTTTCCTTGAACTTTATTAGTTCACCAGATTGTGCCTATCTACATCTACCCTGTAAAATAAGTTTTGTGCCTTGTCATCTTCTGAAACAATTTGTGTAACTGGGAACAATCAATTCCTTGAGAATTTGGAAGAAATATCCCAAGAATTTTCTAGAACAGTGCCTTTTGGATGACAATGATAAATTCTGATTAACATTTTAATTTTGCCTGTTGTTACTGATCTACTTAGGTCCCCATTATCTAAAATTTTTCAATTTAATATTTTAAATTTATTGGTATTAAGTTGAACATAGATTTCTTATTAATTCTTAAATCTCTATTATAACCGTAGCTGTTGCCTCACTCCCTGATTTTTTTTTATTTATAGCTTCTTTATTTTTTATTTTCTTCATCAGACTTGCTAAGTAGTTTTTAATTTATTAATCTTTCTGCTAGCTGTATAATCTTGGGCAATTCACTTAAATTCTTGGTTTCCTTCTTTAAAAAATACAGTATAATAATGGAAGCTATTTGTAGGGCTGTTAAAAGATTAATCCAGTTAATATATATAATGCTCAGAATAGTACCTGGGAAATAGTAAGCACCATATAAATGGTAAAAAAAAAAAAATGTTATTTAAGGACTCATCTTTGCTGAGTAATGATTTCTTCTTTTAATTTTTTAAGTTAAAAAAATATTTTATTTTTAAGTAATCTCTACACCCAACATGGGGCTCAAACTCACAACCTGAGATCAAGGGTCATATACTCCACCAACTGAGTCAGCCAGGCTCCCTCCCCTACTATTTCTCTTTTTTAAAAAATTTCTATTTCTTTAAGCATCTGTTTTCATCTTTAATTTTTTTTTTCTACTTGATTTGGAGGGGTTTTTTCTCTCCTTCCAAATTTTTAAGTTTAAACTTTTGTTCAATTCCTTTCAGCCTTGTTTACTTCCTAATACCTGCTTTAAGGCTCTGTATTTTCCTCAAAGGATCACTTTGCCATATGGTGAAACTCTGTGCATGACGACCTTAGTGTTTTGGGGTCTGGAAAGTTTGCAACACCTTTACCGTTTCTTCTCATCTTCTTTTCTCCACTGTATGAGTCCATTGTACACTAGGCCTGGTTGCCTCCACCTCCTTGGCCCTCTGGCCTCTGGCTCTGCACTGCCTCCCTCTGGCCACTGCCTTCTCGTCTTCCTCTGCAGGACCACACCACCCTCCTAATGTCCCCCTGACCTTGAGTTTCCTCTCCTCCATGTCATCATCCATGCACCTGCTGTGGGGACCATTTTAAAAATGCAAATTTGATCATATGACCCTTCTGCCTAAAAGGCATCATGGCCCCCTTCCAGTCACACAAAAGTACTTGTGTGTTCCACACAGAGACTTCATCATCTAGGATTTGGACGCTTATCCAACTTTATTATTACTATTGTTGTCATTATTTGGCACTTTCCTCTATGAAACCACTATGGTTGTGTTAGGCTTACTTATTCTCTGGGCCCCAGAAACAAAACATATACTTTCACATATCTTTGCCCACATTTATATATATATATATATGTGTGTGTATATATATATATGTATATATACATATACATATATATATAATACATATGTATCTATGTATATAAAATACATATGTATATTATATATATATTACGTCTATATAATATATATAGACAATTTTCTTGTAAGGATGTGCTTTGTCATTCTTCTCTTCTATGGTTAAATATAATATAATCAATATAATCAATGTAATCAATGTAATCAATAATAGAATAGAATAGAATAGAATAGAATATATAATAAATATAATATAAATTTTTTTTCTGGAGAATTCCAAGTTATATTTTAAGTCTCAGGTCTAGTTAGGATTATCCCGTCAGTGAGGTTCTTGCTAACCATTGATTTCCTCCCCTCATTTAGGATTAGGTGACCCTGCATGCCCTCCCTGTTCATTAATCATAATGTGTCATATTACTACAGATATATTCTCATATGATTTCTCCCACAAAAGTTTGTGAGTTTCTTGTGGGCAGAGACTGGCTCTGATTATTTTTGTAGTTCTAGCACCTAGTACAAATGTCCAGGTACCTAATGAATGCTCAATAAATATTAGCTGAAAAATCATCAAATAATGAGCAAATGAGAATGCCATAATTTTTTCTGTAAACATTTCAGGTAATGAATGAATTTGATCCTTTGCCTGGGTTAGGTTAGGTTTGTTATGATTAAGAAAATTAGTCCTCATCCATAAATAACATTTACTGAGCTGTGCATTGCTATAGAGCATTACATTGTCAGAAAAGTCACATGGTTGTGTTTATGAAGATGAGATCATTTGACCTACCCCCATGTATCAAAACCAGTAACCTCATAGTTTTTCTATTATTACTTAATTAACAATATTGTTCTCATACTTCATGATGATGATGAGGAAACCTACTAAATTCAGGAATGGAGGGAGGGATGGTTGCATTTGACATTTTTCTAGCTTCCTCAGAGTGCTAGTAGTTAGAGGTTAAAGAAGTTATATAGATTTTGCTTTTGAACTTTCCATGGTCAGTAGAAGATCTTTCAGTTAGTTACCTGGTCCTGAGTCATTAGAGCCCTGCCTGGATTTGCTCATCATATACATAGCTCTGCTCTCATGGTATCCACTTTCTCTAAAGTACCCCTTTAAAGGAGTGAGGCATTTCATATCTGCTTCTGTCCTGCTCTCTGTATTTCCTTCTAATAGCTTTAGGAAAATGTCTGAAATCCATGCTGTTATTTGTTAAATAAATGTTAAGTGGAGCACAGGGTGCCAGATGGTGAGTCTTGGTTCAACAAAGGACAAGAGAAATTGAAACAGAGTAGTTTATTACTCACAGGTACTGGAGAAAGTGCATAGCATACCTCTATGGGCCACATGGGGAGGTCAAGGCAGAGTGCAGACAGAGAGAGGCAGGATCTGGGGTGCATGCCTTTGTTAGGTCTGTGGGTTAAATGCTCTGAGGCTCCTGGGCTATAGTCAGGTTGGTCAATACAAACCAAAACAGCAGGGTTTTGGTAAGACTGAGGGGGTTTTATCTAGGATGCAAAGAAGAGGAAGGCTCTGGGGAGCAAAGGAGACTTTATACCAGGGCTGTTGGGGAAATCATATCAGGAGCTCACATTTACTTGTGACTCTGTGGCTGTTGTCTAGAACATGAACTTTCACAAGGGCCTAGTGTCAGTGTAAGGTCCCTATAAGCTATTTAGCCACACAGAATTGACGCTGAGGCAGCAACACCATGGAGGAGCTGAGCTAAACTGACAGACATCTACCGAAATAAAGCCATAAGTATACTGACCTATTAGAGAAAGCTTGATTGTATGGTTTTTTTTTTCCTTCCACTGGTATTTTACTTGTGCATTTTTTACTATACATAGTCAGCGTATTATTCTTCCAAAAGGACCCCAGAATGGAAGACTTTTGTCATATTTTCTTAGTGACAATTGTCTTGTAAGGATGTGCTTCTTCATTCTTCTGTTCTATGGTCAAAGTATTTTAGTTTTTTCAGGAGAGAGCAGGTTAGTTATAATAGGGTACATTCCAATAAGCTGAATTGCTACATGGATTCAAAGCCTTTCATAAGAAAAATTCTCTGCAGTTGAAAGACTTCAAAACCTCAGGAACAGATATAATGCTTTCAGCACAGTGCCTGGTACATAGTAGGTATTCAATATTATTTTAGAATCGTATGGATAGTTTGAAGGTACAATCACTTAACTTGAATCGGAACAGCTCTCTCAAAATTTAGCTGCTCATTCTCTGCATGAATAAATGTGTCTTTAAAAATAGAAAACATAAAATCATAACTGAGAAGTGTCCTATTACTCATTCCCTGAATCCTCAAGGACCCCCTTCGTCATATGTGTGACATTTTTGTGGTCAAAAGGCTGCTGGTGGGCTGGCAGATATGCTGTCAGACTGGAGGTTGGAAGGTTTCCCTGCAGGCTGTTATAAAATGTCAGAACTGACACATCTCCAGAGGAGATTTTGAAGTAAATGCAAAAAAGCTATTTTTCAATTATAAGGCTTAAAAACACATTGAATTTATACATTTTATGATTTTAAGATCCAAATGGTTCATTATGAAATGTGACTTAGAATATTATTTGATTAGCCAGATAATTTCATACAAGCTGCTGTTTGTTTTTTAAATTTATTATTATTTTTTGTTTAACATTCTCTTTATTGCTCCTTTGCTTCCAAACCCTTAAATAGAAGAATGAATTCATATACCCTAGGGTACAAAGGAAGTAGTTCATAGGGACCCTTTTCAAGTCAGTAATTATTCTGAAGTTTCATTTTTTGTCTTAAAAATTCAGTTGGATATATGATTTTCCCTAATATACTGCTTATTTTAATAGTAATGTTTTAAATTGCTTTAAATCAAATAAAAATAGGACCTTAAAAATAATTCAGGATTCTCCAGTTGTCTCATGTTCTGCACCCTCTGCTCCCAGCCCATAGCTGAGCAGGACAAGAAGTATGCATACTTCAGAATACCCAGCAGAAAGGAGACAGAATGGCAGACTAGTATAAAGACCACGTTTTGTAGAATGCAAAACATTATTCTTCTTTTCTACACAGCTTACCTCCTGATCTCTCCCAGGACCAGACCTTCAAGAAGTCCCTGTCCTTGGAGCATGCACTGTGTCATACCTTGCCAGCAGCTCCCGGTGTCTCCCACTCCACTGCAGCCTGGCAGGCTGTGTCTTGGATGACCACCTGTCATTCATCCTATCTGAAGAGGAGAAATGTTTAGATTTGGGGTCTGTGGTGGTCTAGATCATGTTCTGCCACCACCTCACAGTTAAACATCGAGGGAACCAATTGCTTCTGGGACTCTACTTGCCTCTTTTGCAGAATTAGTGCATGGGTTGAAATTAACATACAAAATCGCTTTCATGCACAACTTTACATGATTTCCTCTCCAGTTACTGACACTGTAGCCTTAAAAACTTCTACAAACAAGAGTGGGCAGCCAGAGCTGTGGTGAATGGCTGAGGAAAAAGGTGGGCTTCATTAGTATAAAGACAGAGAACTGGAGGAGTTGAGATTTAGTGGCTTTAGAAATTGAATGGAAACAAACAATGTAAACACAGAAAAGAATAGCCTCTCTCTCAAAAGGAAAGGCTGAATAAATGTTTCTGGCAACTCTAGTTGCATTTCCATTTCAACGTTGGCATATTCTGTAATTTCAGAGAGTCAACCTGAAAGGTGCCCAGGACAAATTTGAAGGAATAAGTAATTCAATTGATCAGTGGGCAAAAATATATTCTAGGGATGATGAAAAACTACTGGTTGGAATATTTGGCAGAAAATGCCAATACAGGGGCTTGAAAAATGTTAATGTCATGTCTTCTAAAGAGATGGGAGTGGGAAAGGGAAGGAGGAAGTGAACGAGTTTCCAGATCCAAAGTCTTATTCTTGTGGTAGTATTTATCTCAGTGGCATGATACGATCTCCAACTATATCAAATTACTGTTCATTATTTATAGGAGAAATGATATAAAAATGAAAACGGTATTTCTTAATTTGCCACAGAATTTGTGACTGGAAACAAAAGGTGCTGAACGTCCCTCCATTTTGTCCTGTGTTCTCTCTCTTCTGTTCGTAATATCTCTTATTTCGCATCTTAGAAACAATGAGAAGCAAAGACATAAATCCTCCCCACCTTCTTTTCCTCTGTAGTAGGTCTCCCTGGTCATTCCTGCCCCTCTTTTCAATCTATTTTCTTTTCAATTCCTTTTTGTCCTTCACCTTCTCTTGAACTCATTAATCATATTGCCCTATTGGTGTTTTTGCTCTTATATAGTTGTTCTTCCTTCAACTTGAAATCCCCCATTCCCAACCCCTGTCCTGGCTGTGCCCATTTCCCATGGATCAGGTCTCAGCTCAAGGTAACTTCCTCGGAGGGACCCTCCTTGGCTACCCAGTGAATTCAGCCCCAGTCACTTTCTGTACCACTCTGACAACAGGCTTGGTTACACACAGACCCAGGTTAGGGCTGTCAAGATTCTCCGTAAGATACTGTAAGACTCTGTATAGTAAATGCATCATTATCTGGATCAGATGGGGTTTTTGACTCTGCACCCCTACCCCCTGTCCTGGCCCTGATTTTGGCTTGTTGAACAGGCCTCTATCCACCCAGCTGTCTGCACTGACCACTATCACCCCTATACACACACTCCCCAGTACCAATCTCCAACCTTTCATAAACCAGCCTGGCTCTCCTGGGGAAGAAGTAGAGATGAGGCTCTCACCACTGGATCCTGGAACCTGATTTCTTGGCATTCTGCTTATACCTCCTCAATTTATGCTGAGCCCCCCTGTTCAGAGGCCCCAGTCATATATTGGTCCATGATTCAGGCTTCATCAGGGCAGATTTATTCTGTCTTTACAGGCAGCAGGTGTCAGGGATGACTTCTGAACTTGTAATGAATTAGGGTGACCTTTTACTCAGTTTCATCACTTTCTCAGAGACTTAGATTTCCTTAACCATGGTCATATTATAAGTGACCTCAGAACAAAATCAGACTGGAGATGGTGAGGAGGAGGAGTCCCAGGGGGCTTGGGTGAGGGGAATGGCTCCCTCCCTAGGCAGCCCATAAAAGGCTGTTCTGCTTTTAGCCAGACAATGTTGCAGAACTCTAAAAAATTCCCAATGATTAATTAGTCATTGTTTCATCCACAGCTCTTAAACCAGTGAAGCCCGTATAGTGCCCTGGCTTCTGCTCAATGAAATACGGCCCGTGGCATTTATTACAAGCATTAACAGTAATTTACCCTTCATTAATCAGAGCAGTCAGCTACAGCTCTTTTCAGTCATGCATAATACTTACTTTCCTAGTTGGCTGGAATATTTTATCCATCCATTAGTTTCAGAGGCTCTGCAAACAGCTTGTAAATTTAGACAGGGCCCCAAATCCTGAACAGTGCAGTGCCCTTTTTATGGCTAATTTATGGCCCATGTTTATATTTGTGCCAAGACTCAGGATTTCCCACTGATCAAAGTTTGAAATATGTAGCCATAAACTCTGTTTTTGTATTGGTGCATCAGATGAGAGGGAACCTGTCGTTTTCTCCAACACTGCCCTTTATGGTGTTCTTCTTCAGAGCTCATGTGATCATGTGTAAGAGCAGCATCAGTACTAACTTCCCTGGAATCAGATATTCAATTTAATAGGCTATGGGGAGAAGTCTTCTCTGTTCTGTGTATTTGTTTTGGATTCCTATTGAAGGGGTGTTTGTGGAGAGTTGAAGACATCTTCAATTCCATAGCATCATTTATACATGGAGATTCATTTTTTTCAAATTCATATCCTTATGGGTTTATCTGGTTTAAAAAACAAACAAGCCAATGGAGTGCATGGGTGGCTCAGTTGGTTAAGCCTCTGACTTCAGCTCAGCTCATGATCTCCTGGTTCATGAGTTCAAGCCCTGTGTCAGGCTCTGTGCTGACAGCTCAGAGCCTGTAGCCTGCTTCAGATTCTGTGTGTGTCTCTCTCTCTGCCCCTCTCCTGCTCGTGCTGTCTGTCTCTCACTCTTTCTCTCTCAAGAATAAACATTAAAAAAATTTAAAAAGTAAAAAAAAAAGAACAAACAAGCCAAGTTTAAAAATGGGCATTAAGAACAGTATGTACAAAATTACTGAGAAGACACTAAGCACAATTTTATGGAATTCAGCAAGATATTCTTCTGGAACTTGGGCCTACCTGGGTTGCATTTATTGTCACGATCTTGTGTTCTGAGATGTACAGAATTGTTCACCTCCTCTAATTTAGATTTTCTATCTTACAGAGTTTTAAATTGCCCTGGGTCCCCACCAGTCACTCTAATTTAATGTGTATTAAATTGCACTCTCTAAGCTCAATCTCATGTGGTTAAAACCAAAATGTAAACCAAAATGATTTATTTCAGTTCTATTGCCCTCCTGATTGACTCATTTGGATTCCCATTTTTTTTAATGCAGAATTGAAATCAAGATAGAGACTTGAGTCCAAGAAAAGTCTAAAAGTAAGTGAGTATCAGTGATATGACCTGTGTTCACATAGAAGAATCAAAGAAATCTTTTTTATTTAAAAATCCTGCATAATACTAAAATTTTCAGTTGCAATGTAACATGCACTAATTTTAGTAAAATGGCACCAGGCAGTGGATTCTTGCTTGTTTTTGCTAAATGAATAATGTGAGATATTCTGGAGATTAGTGGCATACAATGTGCCATAGAATGTGTAAGGGAAACTACATATGTTATGTTTTCCTCTAGGAGTTGCATATAAGTCATCACCTGGACAGCAAGATGAAGCAGATCCCAGATGGTTAGGTCAACAGTTGTGAGGACTGCCCCTACTGAGGAGCCTGACTAAAGACAGATGCCTTTGTTGGTGAACTGTGGTTCTTGTTCCGTATCTCTCAAAACAGACAGGGGCCAAATGTGGCCAGTCATAGTCTTGGAAGTCCCAAAGGCTAGTTAAAATAAGAAGGCCATGGTGGGTGCTGCAGCTGGTCTAAGAACCTGAAAGTCTAACCACTATGAAAAAATGGATTTCAACTCATATAGCAAAAGAATTTTCAAAGGAAATATTTTACAAGTTATTTTGGAATGAGTCTTTGCTAATCCCGTAGACTTTTTATACCAATATGTCTCTATGCTCTGTGATCAGCACATATCTTTTTACAAAGATGATGGGCAAGGTTGTTCCCATGTACAGGCTGTGTCATTAACTGCCTGTAATTTTCTTTCCTTTTTTGGTTTCTTTGGCTTTCAACTTTTTGTTTTTTTCATCTACATTCTGAATTCATAAAGATGGCTTATAGTAATGACTACATTCATTTTATTATGTTATAAGATATGCAGAGTCAGTTCTTGGACATAGTCTATTGTTTTATGGGTGAATTCAACAGCTATAGCATGAAAAAAATTACTTGGGATTTATTAGCAAAGAGACAACTGTAGCTCCTTTATCATAAGTTGAAAAATGGAAAACCTTTCTTAATGAATCTAGATGACACATTAAAGAACCTTCAGGAGAGATGTCTGCTAGGCCTGTGGGTGAGAGTAGCAGGAACTGGAGGCCTGACCTTGAATTGCTACTGTCTTCTCTCTCCAGAAAATATAGTCTTAAACCCTCACTAATATCTGATTTTGCTTTTTGGCAAAGTAGAGATGTAGTTTTAAGTGGTTTTAAGACAAGAGGCTACACAGAGATTCAGAGAAGAGTGTGGATTTTACTAGTTCCTGTAAGAGAGAGAAATCATGTAACAAGATACAAAGGATTTCATAAGGGAACAGTCTGGGTTGACTAAAATCGTTTGCATTCTTCCAAGGTGGCTTGCAGTCTTTTGGATGCCCTTATTTAAAAAAAGATTTGAGTGTGTAAATGCAGATCATGGCTTTAGAGATGATCTGCACAAGGCTCCATGTCATCCTCAATTTTGCTATCAAGCAGTTCATTGATACTTAATCATCGTGCTTCCACAAAATACTATTTACTTAACATTCCCAAAGTGTTGTGAGTCTTCATGAACAACCAGCTGACTACCATAGAGGTAGATTTTGGGTTCCTTGGATTTGGCTTAGCTTGTGTTTCTTTATTTGTTGCCTAAATTATTATGTCACATACATTCAAAAGCCCCAACACTTTTGTCCAGTTTCTTAAGCTGACTGACATTCTTTCAGAACTCAGTTCATAATGAAAACCTCTACATAGTTTATGTGCAAGTAAATTAATTTTACTGTTAAATCCAAACCTCAGATTAGGTCAGGTTTTCTGCATTTGCTCTTCCAAACAAAATGTAAATACCTGACTCCTTAATTAATTTTGATAACACAGTTTCCTAGGGACCAGCAGGAAAAACAAAAACGACAGTAATGGTAACATTAATAACTATAGACTGACTTTGTATTTAGAGCATTTTCCATTGGGACATATAAAATGTATTTTTACAAGAAAGATCATTTTCGGATCCAATTTCAAAACATCCTGATTCTGCCCTGTGTAATTTTACAGAAGCATATTGTTATTCCCAGAGATTTAACCTTCTTTCAATTTTATGTGTTTTTTCCCCAAAAGCTGTAATATTTCTTTAAAAACTCATCAAAAGAAAAGAAAGAAAGAGGAATCATAGGAATTATTGGAAAAACCTGTTTATTGTATTTTTTTGAAAAAGACTCTAATTCAATATTATTGACTACTGCTATTGGTTATACTGATACATTTGTGTTTTTTGCCATTCCATTATAATCTATGTTCAATGCTGTTTATGAATGCACACAGATATTATTATGAATTATTTACTTAACAAAACAAGTAAAATTTATGCCTATTTTACACTAAATTTGCATATTCCTCACTTTCTGGAATATTAATTCCTATGTTTCAAGGTCTTCAGAATTAAATATGTGGTAAAATATAATACTATGAATGTCATGACAATATCATTTGTCAGTGTACATTAGTCTTATTCCCAAACTTCCTTCTAGGAAAATGTAGGCTGCTGGCAATTACATATAATATAATTTTGTGTTTCATCGATTTAGCCAGCTCAGCCTTAACTTTATTCAATTTGCTTTCTTACCATTAAGTTCTATCCTCATTCTTTGGAACTGTCTTCCTGTCTCCGCCTTAATTCTTCAGGCTCCTAGGGAATCCTGAGGTGGTTTTTACTTCTCTCTCTTGGCGCCTGTGCATTTTTTCTCACTCAGTTTCCATGCCCCATGTGTTATTGAACCCAGTGACAGTATAAATCATGATCTCTCTCCATGATCGTTTTTCTTTTCCTTTACTTTAACCATGAATGAATGGCTTTATCACTTTTAAGGATTCTTGAACTAGCACATCAATCAATCATCAAATATTTATTAAATTTTATTATGAGCTCAGCGCTTTGCTGGAACTTTACAAGTATATAATAATATTTCATCTTATACCTTCTATTTACTTTTATATCTTGGGGAGCCATTTGTTATTTTTGTATGGTATGATATGATAAGTGCCTACATTTTACAGATTGAGTACTAAAATATAGTGGTATAGACTTTACCCTCAGCTCTAAACTTTATCGCTTTCTAAATCTTAGTTTTTCTTTCTATGTATGCAGTCACTCACTACATTAACATCCATCCTTCTTTTTCTTTTGTTTTCTGGCCAAATGCAAGGGATCATGCTTTTTTATTTCTACCTGAAAGGGCTCTATTCAAAGCCTCCCCCGCCCCCCCAGCCAAGTTACAGACAAAACTCACAAGTGTGGCCCAAACTCTTTGTTTTTCTAGGTCATGGTGCCCCTCATCCCCAGAAAATAGACCCTAACTACAAAACATATTCTTCTCTAGCCAGACCACAATCCACATCCCAGATGAGTTCCGGACAGAGCCCCTTGAGAAACCTGCACCTCCTACTCTCCCTGGCCAAGAGTCATCCCCCTCCCCATACTCCCATGGGTGCAACTGCAACCCTCTAACACACTTAAGAGGAAAAAAAACAAAAAACAAAAAAGCAAAAAATAAAACAATCAAACCCTTAAAAGGCCCAGCGCCACAGAAGCTCAGGGCCTACATTTCTCCTGATGTCTGGCTCCTCTCCTCCCTGGGAGAGTGAATCAACTCTGTCCTGCTTGCTGCTCTATTCTTGGTGCAATTACTTGCTGCTTGTGTCACATATCACCCTAACATTTTGGTGACCCTTATGTATGGGGACTGGCCATTACCTGCTGACTAGAATCCAACTCAACTAGATTTTTTTGTTGACTAATCTTGGGTGATTAGTCAAATTTTCATTTTTAAGAGGGCTCTTTGAGATCTTGAGCACTGGGAACAATCAACATGTGTTGGCCAATTCCCCATGACACGGTTCAAGCCCTAGTACTGGGCTCGGTCAACAATCAACTGATCAATCACTAGAGGGATGTCTCCTCTGGGTCTTTCTGCACTCTTGGGATCCTTGATCCTTCCCCCTCACATGGACCCTTGAGATTGGGTTATGCCCCTTTCTCTCAGGCTTCACATTGGTCAGGGTTTCATCTTTTCTTAGAATGCTGAGTCAAAATGTCTCTCTTCATGGTTTTCCCTTTGTTTCCAGTCCTCAAAACCTCCCTTCTTATTTTCCTAGATTTCCAAGTGGTAAAAATCTTGTCCACCCTTCCCAAGGGCTCCCCTCTGGGATGTCTTCTTAAAATCTCAAAAGACTAATTAAAACAAGGTATTTGGCCCAAATGTCTTATTTTCTATTATAATACAGCCTGGCCCCGATTTTAATTAGTGACCAGGGGGTCTGGCCAGAGAATGGCTCTCTTAACCACAATACTCTTTTCCAATTGAGTTTATATTTTTGTCACCTGGGTAAATAGTGTGAGGTTCCTCACGTCCAAGCTTTCTTTGAACCTGCTTATCATTCTGACCTTCCTCCTACTTGCCTTATTCTCCTTCCATCTCCCCAAGAGACCCTGCTCTCTCCCCAGTTCTCCTGACTTGGACTTCCCCCTGTCGACCAACCTCTGACTTTCCACCTGCCCACATTGGATCTTCCCTTGGTACTTCCACATACTCCTCCTCCTTCCCCTCAAGAGCCTTCAGCATCCCTTTCCCTTGCAGCCGTTGCCTCCACATCCCAATCCTTCTCCCACCCACACTCATTCTGGTCACCTTTATCAACAGATGCTCATTCTACCCAATTCCCTCTTTGTGAGGTGATTGGAGCAGAGGGCATTGTTCAGGTCCACATTCCCTTCTCCATGCCAGATCTTTCTCACATAGAATCTAAGCTTGGCTCTTTCCCAACTGATCTCTTTAGGTTCACTAAAGAATTTGAAGATGTCACTCTTTCCTATGATTTATCATGGAGCACCTATATCTTATTCTCTTCACCTGTACCACCCCAGAAGAAAAGACCAGAATTCTGTCCAAGGCTATTGAATATGCTGATGATTAGAACTACAAATAGCCTACACAATATGCCCCTAGCAATGAGGCAGTTTCCTTAGCTGAACCCACTTGGAATTACCAACACTCCTCTGGAGACAAGGTCAAATATGACCACATGGTCACCGGTCTTATAAAATGCAGCTTCTAAACAGGCCAGTTATGAAAGGTTAAAGGAAATCACCTAGAGATCAGATTAAAACCCTGGCCTTTTCCTCACTCACATCTCTGAGGCTCTTCAAAAATTCACGAACCTTGATCCTCACTCTTACGAAGCAAAATTGATCCTGGCTATGCATTTCAGCTCCTAGTCAGCCCCTGACTAGAAAGAAAGTTCAAAACCTGGATAAAGTTTCTCAAACCCCTCAATCTGAGCTATTGGACCTGGCCTTCAAGGCCTTTAACAACAGAGAAGAGGAAATCAAAGAGGAAAGGAGACCAAGAGATCAAAAATGATCTCAGGCTTATCAGCTCTTGGCTATTGCCCTTACTGGAGTTATTCTAGAGAAGTCTTACCCTGCTGGCTCGACCCATACATTCTACAAACTCCCTCCAGGAGCTTGTTACCCTTTCAGTAAGCCTGACCAATGGTCTAAACAATGTCCCAATAAAAACCTGCCACCTAAAACCCCATGTAAGGAGGCTGGCCCCTAGAAAAATGACTGCTCCACCCTCAAAGTAGGGGGGGGCCCTCAACTCCCAAAACCTGCCTTTGGAGCCCAAACAGGGGGTATCAGACATATTGCCAATGGAAGATCTCTTGGGACATCTTCAGGACACAGACTGACACACCCCAGGATTGGCAAAGGCTCCTGTCCATGTCATCTCTATGGCCGAACCCAGGGTAACTCTCTCCATTGAAGGTAAAAATGTATCATTTCTTATAGACATAGGAGCTACCTACAATGTTCTCCTAAAATTTTTAGAACCCTCTTTTCCCTCCCCCATCTCTGTTTTCAGGGTTGATGGTGTTGTTTCTCACCCTTCTGCTACCCTGCTCTTGTGATGTGTTTTGGGAGATAAAATGTTTAGCCATTCCTTTCTTGTTCTGCCACACTGTCCTGTCCCTCTCCTAGAATGAGACATTATGACCAAACTAGGGATTCACCTTCCTCTGGACCCCATACTTCCCTTAATCCAAGCTCTTGAAAATCTTTACTTAACCTACATACCCTGCTTCCACTTCACTCTCTCCAGTAATGACTTGGGTTTCCTCATCTGTATAGGACACCTCCAAACCAGTTAAGGCTACTCACTTCACCCCCATTACCAGATGCCTCAAGGATCCAACATTTTTCCTTTCAAAACCCCAATATCCTCTCAAACCTGAGGAGTTGCAAGACTTACAAACCTTAATTTTGAAATTCCTTTCCTCAAGTATATGAAAACCTACTAACTCTCCTTACAATACTCCAATTTTTCTAGTCAGAAAGCCAGATGGTTCTTATAGACTAGTTCAAGATCTCAGAATTATCAATGACACAGTTGTCCCCATCCATCCAATTGTCCCCAAACAATACACTCTTCTCTCCACCATTCTACCCCACTCACACACACACACACAATGTATTTTCCTTTCTTAGATCTTAAGGATGTGTTTTTCACTCTTCCCATCTTCCTCAAATCCCAAGAGCTTTTTACCTTCACCTGAACTGACCCCAACACCAGACACCCCTAACACTTTTCTTGGACAGTTCTCCCACAGGGTTTTAGGGATAGCTCCAACCTCTTTGGATGAGACATCATATCTCTCTAATCTATTCTTTCCAAATAGTGCCCTTCTGCAACATGTAGATGACCTTCTCCTCCATAGCCCTTCTTTGTCCACTTCTATTTCTGATACCATCACTCTCCTCACTTGCCTAAATAACAAAGGTTATAGACTCTCCCCCTCTGAAGCCCAACTTAATCAGCAATCTGTCACATACCTAGGAGTTTTTCTTATCCCAGAAAAACTGATCGTCCTGCATAGAACCCAACTCTCACACCTATTTTCTCTGCGGAATACTGGCCTTTCTCTGCTTATCCTCCACCTAGAAATGATACTGCACCCTCATATACCTAATTACTGACCTACACTTTCCCAACTCACTAGTCCTCATACCCCTAATGCAGACTGTAACAGGTACTCAAGGAAAACTCAGTCTTTTTTTTATCCCACATCCACAGAGCTCATCTTCCTCAGCATCCTTACAGAAATTGGGTTAAGCACAGGAAGAACAGCTTATTCCATCCATACATGGGAACTCTGTTTCCTTGAGTCAACAAGTAGTTGACTTGCTTTCCACACTCCAAACAGTATAGAGAGAGATTGATTCCCTGGAGGGAGTAGTTCTTCAAAATCATCAGGCTTTAGACCTCTTAACTACTAATGGGGTGGGGGAAGACTTATGCTTTACTAAAGGAAGAAGGTTGCTTCTACGTAAATGAGTCTGGCCAGGTCGTAAGCTTGATAAAATCATCAAAACAAAAACAATCTGGAACAATGTAAAAACTAGGGAGCTGATTGGTTTTCCTGGAAACTAGATATCTGGTCTTGGTTGTCATGGCTCACTCCTTTCCTAGAACCTTTGACAATTATTGGACTAGCCCTTATTTTGGGGCCCAGTATCTTAAATATTTAAATCTCTTTCATCTAGGACCAAATCTCAGCTCTTGGTAGTTCTCTAAGGTCTCAGCAAGGTCATAACTCAAGCCTTTCCTTTCAGGGCAGTTCCTTACCAGCATCTCCCTCCACTCCCATCTTTCTTGCAGCTGGATAGGGCAGCTCTACATCCCTACTCATCAGGAAGTAGTTACAGAAAAATGACCTTCGCCTATTTTCCCAATTAAGAATAATTTCAAATAAAGAGAGAAGGGAATGAAAGGGTTCTATCAAAGCCCTCTCCCAGGCAAGCTAAAGACAACACTGCAGGTGTCTTTACTTGGCCTTAACTCTTTGTTTTTCTAGGTCATGCTGTCCCTTGTTCTCAGAAAATATATCCCAACTACAAAACATATTCTTCTCTAGCCAGACTACAAACCACATCCCAGACAAACTCTTGACAGAGCCCCTTGAGAAAGCTACCACCTCCTGCTCTACCTGGCCAAGAGTCAACCCTGTACCATGGGCACAGCTGCGACCCTCTCACACTCTTAAGAGGGAAAAAAAACCAGAAAAACCCTTAAAAGGCCCAACCCCACAGAAACTCAGGGTGCACATTTCTTGTGATGTCTGGTCTTTCTCCTTCCTGGGAGAGTGAATCAACTCTGTCTTGCTTTTTGCTCTACTCTTGGTGCAATTCTTTGCTGTCTGCATCACCAGCCACCCTAACACTACCTAAATGTGAACTTTGATCTTGGGGCATTGGTCAGTATCCATCTTGAACTTCTAAAACACTTCTCTTCTGACAATGTTTAGAATTTTATTCCATGTCCAATTACACTCTTCTAATTTTGCCTGTTATTTTACTGCTGTCATACTTGAAATGTAGTTGGAAGAATTAGGCAAGAAATAAAATGCACATTTGTGTGTCTGAGAGACAGAATAGAGATGGGGAAAGGAGGGAGAATTGGGGAGAAAGGAAACTAAGTGGCAGCATAAGCTGAGCTGGCCAGTATTAGCTATTCCTTTTATATTCAAGGTGTGCATATTTGTATTTTGGTCACTATTTTTGCACTTATGCATTATGCAATTCAACAATTATTTATTAAGAGCATGTTATATGTTAGGAATTGTATTAGGCACCCCCTAGAATGAACATATGTAGTAATAGGGACCAACTTCATCCATGTGTAAAAGAAGTTTCTGATGAGCTATCAAGCCATGAAAAAACATGAAGGAAACTGAAATGCATATTACTAAGTGAAAGACATCAATCTGAAAAGTCTTAACACTGCATGATTCCAACTATATGACATTTTGATAAAGTCAAAACTGTGGGAACAATGAAAAAACCAGTGGTTCCCTGGAGTTGAGGGAGAGGGATGAGTAGGCAGAACACAGAGGATCTTTAGGGCAGTGAAGCTACCTTGTATGATATTATAAGGATGGACACATGCCATTATACAATTGTCTAAACCCATCGATTGTACAACACTGAAAGTGAACAGTAATGTAAACTATGGATTTTAGGTAATTACTATATCTATGTAGGTTCATAAAGTGTAACAAAGGTACCATTATGGTGGAGGATGATGGTAGTGGGGGAGGGCATGGATATGTGGGGATCAGGGGATATACGGGGAATCTCTTACATTTTAATTACTTTTGCCATGAACCTAAAAATTCTGTAAAAATAAAATTCTTCATAATAATAACAAAAATTTCTTCAGGAATTTTTAAAAACCTTTATATTTATATATCATTTACAATTTACCATTATATATATATATTTATATTTATATTCATATTTATATTTATATTTATATATATTATATATCATTTACAATTTACCATTTTAACCATTTTCAGTGTAAAATTCAAAAGCCCTAACTACATTCACAATATATGTAACTATCACCAGTATATATTTCCAAATTTTTCATCACCTCAGACAAAAGTGTCATATACATTAAGCAATTTCCTTTTTTTTTCTTTTTTTAAAGATTTTATTTTTAAGTTAACCCCACATCCAATGTGGGCTTTGAACCCACAATACTCAAGAGTTACATGCTCCACCAACCAAGCCAGCAAGAAACCCCCACATTAACTAATTTATATATTTTTTAAATAATAATCTATTTTCTTCACCTGATTTCCCATAACCCTTTGTCCATGTTTTCCATTAGCTCTTTCAATATATTTAAGATAGCTGATTAACATGTGCCCCTATTAATCAGCACTCCTGTACAATTTGGATAAATCCCTAGTAGTGCTATTGCTGGGTTGTAGGGTAATTCTATTTTTAAGTTTGTGAGGAAACTCCACACTATTTTCCAGAGTGGCCACACAAGTTTACATTCCCACCACCAGTGCAAGAGCATTCCTGTTTCTCCACATCCTCACCAACAATGTTTATAGCAGCACTTTCAACAATAGTCAAATTATGGAAAGAGCCCAAATGTCCACCAACTGATGAATGGATAAAAAAGATATGATTTATATATACAATGCAATACTACTTGGCAATGAGAAAGAATGAAATCCTGCCATTTGCAACAATGTGGATGGAACTGGAGCGTATTATGCTAAGTGAACTAAGTCAGTCAGAGAAAGACAGATTTCATGTTTTCACTCATATGTGGAACTTGAGAAATTTAACAGAAAACCACGGGGGGAAGGAAGGGGAAAAATAGTTTCAAATAGAGAGGGAGGAAAACCATAAGAGACTCTTAAATACAGAGAACAATCTGAAGGTTGATGGGGTTGGTAGGGGAGAGGGGAAAATGGGTGATGGGCATTGAAGACGGCATCTGTTGGGATGAGCAGTGGGTGTTGTATGTAAGCGATGAATCACAGGAATCTATCCACGAAGTCAAGAGCATACTGTATATACTGTATGTTAGCTAACTTGACAATAAATTATATTTAAAAAGTATAGCTGGTTAAAAAAACTTCTGTCTGATATCTGGGCTTCCTCAGAGGCAGTTTATGTCAATTTACTGAAACACTACATTGGCACAACTTGATTTGTTCCTTTGAATGGTTCATACTTTCTTGTTTCTTTGTCTTCCTTGTGATCTTTTTATTAAAAATTGGACTTTGGAACATATAATGTGCTAACTCTGTAAATCAGAATTCCTCCTTTCTTTGGTTTTGCTGTATTTTTTATTCTTGACAACTGTAGTGGCCCCTTTGTTTAGTGACTTTTCCAAACTGTTTTTGCAAAGACTGTGTTCCTTGTCATGTGTGCTATCTGAAGTCTCTGTTTTTTAGCCTGTGTTCAGCTAGTGATTTGACAAAGACTTCCTTAGACACCAGGAGGTTGAGACAGAGGGAGGGAGTGAAGGAGAAAGAGAGAGAGAGAGAGAGAGAGAGAGAGAGAGAGAGAGAGAGAACAAACTACTAAAAAAGCACCTACACAAGAAAAAAAAATAATAATAATAAAACAAATATCTCCCAATCTTTTCAGAGTCTGTTCTGGAATGTTTCTTCAATTACTTAGTAGTTTTGCAGAGCATAGAGATCAGCCCAATCTGAAAGTTTAGGGTCTTCTCAGGACTTCACTGAGCATGTGCATGTCTTTCCAAATCTTCTTATACACAGAGGTCTTTTGAGTGCCCCGATTTACCAAAGAAACTTTCCCCTAGCTCTTCCTCAGGGCTTTAAGTGGTTATTCCATGTCTTAATCATAATCTTTTGCTCCAGGCATCTGTGGATTATTAGCCTTCAGTATTTTTGAGCAATGCCCATAACTTCTCCAGCCTGAGTGAATTCCGGGTTTGGTGACACTGAGATGAGTACCTTGTGTACATCCTTCAAGTAGTTCGTAGGTAGGTTAGAACAGCTATGTAATAATTTGCTAATAAGATCTGCTCTACTTTTTCCAGAACCAGAGACCAAGTCCTACATACACTGGGAATGTGGGTGCCATCTTCATGACTGCCACCAAGCCAAGGAAGGGAGCAGGACAAAGGCAAGTAGAAATGTCACTAAACTGGGGTACCTGGGTGGCTCAGTTGATTAAGCATCTGACTCTTGGTTTCAGCTCAGGTTATGCTCTCATGAATTGTGAGACTGAGCCTTGCATCAGGCTCTGTGCGGACAATATGGACCTGCTTGGGTTTCTCTCTCTCTCTCTCTCTCTTTCTCTCTGCTCCTCCTCCCTACCCTTCTCTTTCTCAAAAAGAAAAAAGAAAAGAAAAAAAATTACACTAAACTGTCTTATCATTTTAAGTTGTCATTTTCATGGTTGTTGCAAACCACTGACTAGTTTCTAGAGTTCTGAAAAAGTTGGTTCTGAAAATTTCTTTCCATTTCTTCCTTCCTTCCTTTTCTTTCTTTCTTCTTTCTTTCTTTCTTTCTTTCTTTTCTTCTTTTTCTTTCTTTCTTTCTTCTTTCTTTCTTTCTTTCTTTCTTTCTTTCTTTCTTTTTTCTGAATATACAATTTAGTTAGACACATTGGTAACACACTCCATAATATTTTATTTAACTGTTATGACATTTTAAGAGATAAGAATTATTGCTTACATGGGGCAAATGAAGAAACAAAAATACTTGCAAAAAAATTGACAATATATTTAATGAAAGTGCTTTATATAATAATTTATTTTTTAAATTTACATCCAAGTTAGTTAGCATATAGTGCAACAATGATTTCAGAAATAGATTCCTTAATGCCCATTACACATTTAGCCCATCTGCCCTCCCACAATCCCTCCAGCAACCCTCTGTTTGCTCTCTATGTTTAACGGTCTCTTACATTTTGTCCCTTTCCTTGTTTTTATATCATTTTTGCTTCCCTTCCCTTATGTTCATCTGTAAATTATCTTAAATTTCTCATATGAGTGAAGTCATATGGTATTTGTCTTTCTCTGACCGACTAATTTCACTTAGCACGATACCATCTAGTTCCATCCACACAATTGCAAATTGCAAGATTTCATTCTTTTGGATTGCTGACTGATACTCCATTGTGTGTGTGTATATATAGATATCTATATCTATATCTATATCTATCTATCTATCTATCTATCTATCTATATATATATATATATATACACCTTTATCTGTTCATCAACATTTGGGTTCTTTACATACTTTGCCTATTGTCAATAACACTTCTATAAATATTGGGATGCATGTGCCCCTTCGAAACAGCACACATATATCCCTTGGATAAATACCTAGTAGTGCAATTCCTGGGTCATAGGGTAGTTCTATTTTGAATTTTTTGAGGAAACTTCCCACTGTTTTCCAGAGTGGCTGAACCAGTTTGCATTCCCACCAGCAGTGCAAAAGAGATCCTCTTTCTGTGCATCCTCACCAACATCTGATGTTGTCTGAGTTGTTAATGTTAGCTATTCTGACAGGTGTGAGATGGTATCTCATTGTGGTTTTGATTTGTATTTCCCTGATGATGAGTGATGTTGATCATTTTTTCAGGTGTCGCTTGGGCATCTGGATGTCTTCTTTGGAGAAGTGTTTATTCATGTCTTTTGCCCATTTCTTCACTGGATTGTTTGCTTTTTTGGCGTTGAGTTTGATAAGTTCTTTGTAGATTTTGGATACTAACCCTTTATCTGATATGTCGTTTGCAGATATCTTTTCCCATTCCCTTGGTTACCTTTCAGTTTTGCTGATTGTTTTTTTTCTCTGTGCAGAAGGTTTTTATTTTGATGAGGTCCCAATAGTTCATTCTGGCTTTGTTTCCCTTGCCTCCAGAGACTTGTTGAGTAAGATGTTGCTGTGGCCAACATCAAAGAAGTTTTTGCCTGCTTTCTCCTCAAGGATTTTGATGGTTTCCTGTCTTACGTTTAGGTCTTTCATCTACTTTGAGTTTATTTTTGTCTATGGTGTTAAGAAAGTTATGTATGGTGTTAAGAAAGTGTTCCATTTTTCTGCATGTTGCTGTCCAGTTTTCCCAGTACCACTTGCTGAAGAGACTGTCTTTATTCCATTGGATATTCTTTCCTGCTTTGTCAAAGATTAGTTGGCCATACATTTGTGGGTCCATTTCTGGGTACTCTACTCTGTTACATTGATCTGATTGTCTGTTTTTGTGCCAGTACCATACTGTCTTAATGATTGCAGCTTTGTAATACAGCTTGAAGTCCAGGACTGTGATGCCTCCAGCTTTGGTTTTCTTTTTCAAGATTGCTTTGGCTATTCAGGATCTTTTCTGGTTCCACAAAAATGTTAGGTTTGTTGTAGCTCTGTGAACAATGCTGCTGTTATTTTAATAGGGATTGCATTGAATATGTAGATTGCTTTGGGTGGTATCTACATTTTAACAATATTTGTTCTTCCTATCCAGGAGCATGGAATACTTTTCCATTTTTGTGTCTTCTTCAATTTCTTTCATAAGCTTTCTATAATTTTCAGTGTATACATTTTTCACCCCTTTGGTTAGATTTATTGTTAAGTATTTTATGGTTTTTGGTGCAATTGTAATTGGGATTGATTCCTTGATTTCTCTTTCTGTTGCTTCATTTTTGTGTATAGGATTGCAACAGATTTCTGTGCATTGATTTATATTCTGCCACTTTGCTGAATTCATGGATCAGTTCTAGCAGTTTTTGGTGGAATCTTTTGGGTTTTCCATATAGAGTATCATGTCATCTATGAAGGGTGAAAGTTTGACCTCCTCCTGGCTGACTTGGATACCGTTTATTTCTTTATGTTGTCTGATTGCTGAGGCCAAGACTTCCAATGTTATGTTGAATAACAGTGGCGAGACTAGACAGCCCTGTGTTGTTCCTGACCTTAGGGGGAAAGGTCTCAGTTTTTCCCTATTGGGGATGATATTAGCTGTGGGTCTTTCATATATGGCTTTTATGATCTTGAGGTATGATCCTTCTATTCTTACTTTCTTGAGGGTTTTTATACAGAAAGGATGCTGTATTTTGTCAAATGCTTTTTCTGCATCTTTTGAGAGGATCATGTGGTTCTTGTCCTTTCTGTTATTGATGTGATGTACCACATCGATTATTTTGTGGATTTTGAACCAGCCCTGCATCCCAGGTATAACTCCCACTTGGTTGTGTTGAATATTTTTTTATGTACTGTTGGATCCAGTTGACTAGTGTCTTGTTGAGAATTTTGGCATCCATGTTCATCAGGGATATTGGTCTATAGTTCTCCTTTTTATTGGTGTCTCTGTTGGGTTTTGGAATCAAGGTAATGCTGGCTTCATAGAAAGAGTTTGGAAGTTTGCCTTCCATTTCTATTTTTTTGGAACAGTTTCAAGAGAATAGGGGTTAACTCTTTTTTAAATGTTTGGTAGAATTACCCTGAAAAGCCATTCGGCCCTGGACTCTTGTTTTTTGGAACATTTTTTATTACTAATTAAATTTCTTTACTGGTTATGGGTCTGTTCCAATTTTCTATTTCTTCCTGTTTCAGTTTTGGTAGTGTATATGTTTCTAGTAATTTGTTCATCTCTTCCCAATTGCCCATTTTATGGGTGTATAATTGCTTGTAATATTCTCTTATTATTTGCATTTCTGTTTTGTTGGTTGTGATCTATCCTCTTTCATCTTGATTTTATTTATTTGCATCATTTCCTTTTTCTTTTTGATCAAACTGCCTAGGGGTTTTATCGATTTTTTTTTAGTTCTTTCAAAGAACCAGCTTCTGTTTTCATTGATCTGTTCTACTGGTTTTTGGTTTTTTGTTTTTTTTGGTTTCGATAACATTGACTTCTTCTCTAATTTTTATTATTTCCTGTCTTCTGCTGGTTTTGGATCTTATTTGCTGTTCTTTTTCCAGCTCTTTAAGGTGTAAGGTTATGCTGTATATCTGACATCTGTCTTCATTCTTTAGGAAGGCATGGATTGCTATATACTTCCCTCCTATGACTGCCTTTGCTGTCAGAGGTTTTGGGCTGTGATGTTATAATTTTCATTGGTGTCCCTGTACTTTTTAATTTCCTCTTTAACTTCATGGTTAGACCATTCATTCTTTAGTAGGATGGTCTTTAGTGTCCTAGTACTTATCTTTCTACATTTTTTCTTGTGGTTAATTTTGAGTTTCATAGCATTCTGGTCTGAAAATATGCACGTTGTGTTCTCGATATTTTTTGTACTTGTTGAGGGCTGATTTGTGTCCCACTATGTAATCTATTCTGGAGAACGTGCCATGTGCATTGGAGAAGAATGTCTATTCTGCTGCTTTAAGGTGAAATGTCCTGAATATATCTGTTAAGTACATCTGGTCCAGTGTGTCATTCAAAGCCATTGTTTCCCTGTTGATTTTCTGTTTAGATGATCTGTCCATTATTATAAGTGGGGTGTTGAAGCCCCCTACAATTATGGTGTTATTATCAATGAGTTTCTTTATGTTTGTGGTTAATTGACTTGTATATTTGGGTGCTCTCACATTTGGAGCATAAGTGTTTACATTTGTTAGGTCTTCTTGGTGGACAGACTCCTTAATTATGATATAATGCCATTCTTCATCTCTTGTTACAGTCTTTATTTTAAAGTCTAGATTGTCTGATATAAGTATGGTTACTCCAGCTTTCTTTTGGCAACCATTAGCATGATAGATGGTTCTCCCTCCCCTTTTAATCTGAAGGTGTCTTTAGGTCTAAGGTGGGTCTCTTATAGCTTACAGATGAACCTTGTTTTCTTATCCATTCTGTTACCCTATGTCTTTTGACTGGAGCTTTTAGTCCAGTGATGTTTAGCATGAATACTAAAAGATAAGAATTTATTGCCATTATGTTGCCTGCAGAGTTGGAGTTTCTGGTGGAATTCTCTGGTCCTTTTTAGTAGATTTGTTGCTTTTTTCCCCCTTGTCTTTACTCCCCTCAGAGTCCCCCTTAAAATTTCTTGCAGGGCTGGTTTCATGGTCATGAACTCCTTTAATTTTTGTTTGGGAAACTTTTTATCTCTCCTTTTATTTTGAATGATAACCTTGCTGGATATAGAATATTGAATCATGTCTTGCCACTCCTTTCTGGTTTGCCAAGTTTCTATGGATAGGTCTGCTATGAACCTGATTTGTCTTCCCTTGTAGGTTAAGCACTGTTTTTCTCTTGTTGCTTTCATGATTCTTTCCTTGCCTGAATATTTTGTGAATTTGACCATGATATGCCTTGTTGATGGTTGTTTTTTGTTGAATCTTATGGGATTCCTCCTCTGTGCTTCCTAGATTTTTATGTCTGTGTCTTACCCCAGGTAAGGAAAGTTTTCCACTATGATTTGCTCACATAGACCTTCTACCCCTTTTTCTTTCTCTTCATCTCTAGGACCCCTATGATTCTGATGTTGTTCCTTTTTAATGAGTTACCGAGTTCTCGAAGTCTTAAATCGTGGTCTTTTGCCTTAGTTTTCCTCTTTTTTTTTCTGCTTCATTGTTCTTCATAAATTTGTCCTCTCTATTGCTGATACACTGTTCTGTTTCATCCATTCTTGCCACTGTGGCATCCATTCTAGATTGCAGCTCAGTTATAGCATTTTTTATTTCATCCTCACTACCTTGTACTTCTTTGATCTCTGTAGAAAGGGATTCTAATCTATTTTCAACTCCAGCTAGTATTCTTATTATCGTGATTCTAAATTCTGGTTCAGACATCTTAATCATATCTGTGTTGATTAAGTTCCTGGCTGTTACTTCTTTCTGTTCTCTCTTTTGGGGTGAATTCCTTTGTTTTGTTATTTTGAAGGAAGAAAAGGGATTAATAAGGTAAAAAAAATAAAATTTAAAAATTAAAGACAAGACATACAAAATTAAATAGAGGATGCTGGATATTAGGTGTGTTTTGGTCTTTAGGTGTGTTTAGGTTTGTTGAAAAAAGCTTGATAGATTAGAGAATAAAGGGAAAGGTAATGAAAAAAAGGATAAAAGAAAAAAAGGGAACACGTTTGAGAATTTGAAAAAATGAACACAATAAAATAGAATAAAATTAAATTATTGAAGTAAAAAGAATTTAAAGAATTTAGCAAAAAAATATAGCAGAAAATAAATAAAGAAAAATATTTTTAGTAAAAATGGAAAATAAAAAAAAAGTTTCTCTTCCTGTATTCAAGAATAAGAATTCAAGAATAAGAAAAGGAAAAAAAAAATAGATGGAGCAGTGATCAGACTGAAATATGATTGAAATTACATCAGTTTCTCCTAGAAATCAAACTATGAAGCACTTTATAGTCCATAGTCTAAGCAGGTGGACAGACTTGTATTCCTGAAAAGCAAGGTTGGCCCAGTTGGGCAGGGCTTAGTGTAACGACTCTATTCTCCACTAGATGGCACTGCTTAGTTTACTTTGGTGGATTGCTGTGGCATGTCTAGGCATGTATGCCCAGGCATGGGAGGGATGAAAATGGCATCACCCAGCTACCCAGTCTCTAGTTTTAGAACTCTGCTCTCCTGGACAGGCAATCGAGCACCCCTCCCTTGTCTCTGGCTTCTCTCCACTCCCCACTTTTACACTGTGACCAAGCCATCAGGCTTCCAGGTGGCACCTCCCTCCTGAGTTTTATCTCGGTTCGGCTGTGTTTCCCAACCCCTCACTTGTGAGGAACTGTGGTTTTGACCTGTCCTCTCTGGGGGAGAGTCTCATTGAACAATGTCCAGTGGCCGGCCTGACCCCAGGAATGTTTGCAAGACCATGCTGCTGCCAATCGATGCCCAGAAGCTTCAGGTGGGTGCCAACCCACCCCAGAGAAAGTTCATGCAATTGTGTAGCAGCAGTGTTTCAGGGATTATGGTAAATCACAACACACATCTGGCATCAGGCTTCTCTCTTAATATCCTTGTTCCAGCACCAGCAAGTGTGGTTGTTCTCCAGTGTCCACTGGGATCTTTGCCTGTGGGTTGGTTGCACGGAGTCTACAAATGTCATCCCAGCAGGGGAACTGCCTCTCCCTGTGTAGCCATCAAACCACTTGGACCTTGCTCTCTGCTCCTGGGGATTCACCCTTCCCACCAGAGGTCCACCAGATATCGAGCTGTGGAAGTTCAGACTCTGCACTCCCCCTGTTTATAGACTCTTAATGGAATTTATACCCTCTCCTTTCTTCTTTCTCCCTTTTTTATTCATTTCCTTGCATACTCTTTCCTTCCTCTCCAGCTGCTTTGGGTTGGGGGTATGCTTTCCCATACTCTCCTCCCATCTCTGTTCTCTCTCCAGGAGCAAAAACAGCTCCTTGCCCTCTGTGGTTTCTCTCTTCACCCATTCACCTCTCCATGGCATGTACCTGCTTAGTACTGTGGTTCAGGTTGTGCAGAGTGTTGTGTTAACCCTCAAATTAGTTTTCTAGGTGTGCAAGATGTTTAGTGTTGATCTGGATGCATTCCAGGGATGAGACATGCAAAAACACCTTTCATGTCGTTCCGCCATCTTGGCCCCTCCTCTTTTCTTTTCTTTTCTTTTCTTTCTTCTTTCTTTCTTTCTCTCATGTTTTGTGGAGGCAGGAGCTTGGAGCTACCTACTTGGTCAATTTGCTGACATCACTTCTCCATATTTTGGATTACATGCAGTCTCCATATTAATGGAATCCATTGATGTTTGCAGGATAAGTTTGCCGTGTAAAGATGATTTATTAAGAATGTGTTTTATGATTATAAAAAGAATGTATTTTTGATTATAAAATCTTCAGAGGAATTTTTATATGTGAGGAGATGTCAAGTAAATAAAAATAAACTGTAATGGGATGAAACCCAAGAGAGCAGCCCTGTGTTATTCTGTTTATCCTGGTTATATAGTAGAGAAAGCAGCAGAAAAAACTGGAATACCTCCTAGAACTGCAATGTCTCATGAAGGGATGCAGGTAACTATATGGCAAACACAAAAAAAATCCTGTATTACTCATTATAGCCACCATCATCATATTCTTAAAATGTGCCATCACCTCTCCTGTAGAGCCCTGTGTTAGGCACTGGTAAATACAGAGCTGAAGAAGACAAATTCTTACTCTTGAGTCACTTCAGTGTATGTTGGAAAACACTATTTCAGGAGTTCCCAATATTCATTATACATTAGATTAATTGGGCTTGTATTTTTAAACAATACTAAAATACAGACACCATCCCTAGAAAATTATATTATGTTGATTTGAATGTTAAGGTGGACAAAAGTGTTGCGACAAACTTTGGGGCAAAAGCCCCCCAAATTTTCTGGTTTAATTAAAGAAAGTATTTGTAATTCATTAAAGAGACCAAAATTCTATCTCATTTGCCAGGTCTCTCTATATGGAGATTCATGTTTTTTTTTTTTCTAAAGAACCGTGACTAATATAGATTTTGCTAATAATTATTCTAGAAGTAAAGAATCTTAAAGATGAGTTCTCTGAATTGGTTCCAATGTTTCTGGAACTGGTTCCTTAATCTGATTACATTCGCTGATATTAATGATTTTATTTTCAGTAGTAAAGAGAACATTGATAGTCCATGGAATGATGTGGCAGTAGAGATATACAAGCTATCACCATGGGGTACTCAATCAGATATTTACAAGAAACAAGGTTCTGAGTGACCAGGAATTTGATACCCTAGATGATTTTTATCAAGCTAACAAGCATAATGAGATTGACTAGTTGCTCCTGATTGAACTGAAGAAAATGGGAAAATAAAGGGATGAGCTCAGGGATTTAAATACCCAGCCCCAAAGTATAAATGATTTGAAAGTTTCTATGTCTCCTGGAAAGGAATCTTTATATCCTGTCACCACAGAGCTGAAATCAGACATAGAATTTTATCCTACAAGTGACTGACTTGCAATAAAATGAATTCCACAACTTGTCAGGGTATCTACTACTAAAGTGAGAGCATTGTTTGGGATGAAATAGAATCATGATAATGTGAATGAGGATACATGGGAAGATCCTGATGACACTGAGGAATCTGTTAAATTCTGCTGAATCATTTT
This sequence comes from Panthera onca, assembly GCF_046562875.1. NCBI lineage: Eukaryota > Metazoa > Chordata > Mammalia > Carnivora > Felidae > Panthera > Panthera onca. The sequence continues at coordinate 87,266,993 of NC_138341.1, read as the reverse complement.
TGCCAGTATAAATAGTCCTCCATTCCTGTTTGAGTAGGTTAAGGCTGCTTTGCATGAGGAATATGCAATGGTCTCGCTTGAGGTAGTTTCCTTGAAAGACACTGCTGATTCTCCTCAGGACCCACCTCTACCATCCTTCTTTGCTTCTAGACCTATAACTGGGCTGAAGTCCCAAAAGGCTCTGAAAGGTGAGGTATAAAGTGTGACCCATGAAGAGATGCACCACACTCCCTAAAGAACTATCTTATTTTTCCCATTTATATAGACAGATAGCCAAAGAACAGGAGTGAGAATGGATAGTAAGATTGTGGTCTAATGGTGGAAGAAACACAAAGTTAGATAAGGACTACTAAGCAAAGATTCTAGATTTAATATTGCAGCTTAGAGGGCTAGAAAGGGTTCTAAGGTTTGTTTGTTTAGTTGGCTGAAATATGGACCAAAAGGTGTTCTATACTAAATTAAGTTGAAATAAAAAACCTGCCTTAATATGTTATAGCAGAATATAGCCAAAGTCTTAGGGAGACTGAATTTTTAAAGAGAATTTACCATGTGAAAATCATTCACTTGCCCTGAGAGAATCCAGAAGACACACCTTTCACTAAAACCATGAGAAATACATTGTGAAGTGGACTCTGCATCCTTACAGAGTTCTGTGACTCTTCTCTGATTCCACTGGTTCTGTTTTTCTGGAGATTCTTGACTAATACAACATGTGATTAAATTTGGTTTAGTTGCAAGAAATCAGAAACAGAAAATTAGAAGACAAAGATTGGATTTGGATCCCAGCTTTGCCATTTATTGTGTGACCCTCTGTCATTATTCCTCACTAAGCCTCAGTGTTCTCATCTGCTTATTGGGGATGAAAATACCTGACTAGTGACATTGTGTGGATATGATGTTAAGGTTAAGTTATGTAATCTGAGTAATGCTCTTAATGAGTGCAGTTATATGCAAAAAATTATGTTTTACTTTACTCGAGTACTGATATCTAATTCTCATATTGTGATGTTTATCTGGGGCCATTCCAATAAGTTTTTGAGGTGCTTCATGAATTCATAATTTAACAAGACCAAGAATTGTAAGTTGTGAATTATTTAAATGAAGAGAGCATGGTCCATGCCAAGTGTCCAACAGAAATATAATGTGATCCATATTAGAAGCAAAGCAGGTAAAATTAATTTAATAATGTATTTTATTTGACCCAATATATCTAAAATATAATTTCAAAACTAATAATAAAAACAAATTAATGAGATATTTTTTATTTTTTTTTCCATACAATATCTGCAAAATCCAGTGTGAATTTTATATTTACAGCAGATCCCAACTTGGACTGGTCACATTTCAGGTGTCCCACAGTCACATGTAGCTAATAGCTATTGCATCAGCACAAGTCTAGGCTATTCCACAAGGCAAATTTCATTGTTATTTACTCTGCACAAAGCACTATACCCATCTAAATTTATGTAGAACAGACATAACTTGTTCCAAATTCCATGTAAAATCACTAATTGTCTTACTATGAGAGGCAACAGGGGACTAGGGGAATCATACTCAAATATAATTGTTGCTTTTGTCACTTCTGAGTTCAAAGGGAAGAGAGAGACATTTTTCTCCCTCTCTTTCTTCCCCTACATCACATATTGGGTTTATCAATCCTCCATATCACTTTTTTCTCCAAATTTTCATGTCACTCCTTTTTAAAAATGCTGTAATTACTATAAAATAGTCAATTAAACTGTAATTTGATTTTGGATTTTAACATGAAGCATAGAATATAATTCTTGTGTAATGGCCCCTTTTCTGGTCATATGCTTTCATTTATAAAGAACAGCTATGCAATATCTGTGTCATCACACATAAGTGACTATAATCACCATTGATAGGTGTGCTGAAGTTAATCGAATTGAAAAGCAATTTTTGCATGTCCCAATTTAGCAAGGAACTGTTTCTTGGGAATGATGCAATATTAAAACAATGCAGAAAATCTCAATAAAATGAAGTTCCCCAAATCTTAATAAGTGAAGGTACGTAGCTTTAAATGTCCTCACTCTTGTTTTTGAGCTTTCTTAAAGAGCTCAAGACCATATTCAAAGAAATTCTAAGCATAGCATTACTTAACCTTATTGATATTACTTGGGACCAAGGTAGCCAAAGTAGTAAACACAATCCTAAGATTTAGCTAGAAAGAGGCAAAAGGGGAAACCAGTCATTTTTTAATTCACTGGTTTAGTTAATAAGTGTTTCAATAAACATTTACTACATGTAAGCCAACATTCTACAGTCAGTGGAAGTTAGAAGAATATTATATAATTTTCCACAGAACTTGAGATCACATAAGAGAAGAAAAGAAATCAACACAAATAACTGTAGTGCAAAGCAGTATGAGAAATGTGTCAATAAGAACTAGGTTGTTCAGAAGGAGGAGAACACATTCTTTGCTTAATCAGGGGAGATTTCAAGAAAGAGGAGCATGAGAAGTGGGTTATTTCAGATGGGTGAGAATTGAAAAATATAATTTCACTTTGGTTGGATTATAGAGTTTAACTAGAAAGGTAGGTTTATAACAAACTAAAAGGACAGGATGGGATGGTTGCATACTAGACAAGGAAAGTTGAGCCTTATTTGGCAGACTAAGGGAAACTAAGGCTAAAAGCAGTTAGGTTGCTCTGGAAGGTTTGTTTTGTGCCATGACTGACATGGTGATATAGGAGCATTTTTTTTTCTAGTAGTGGCATCCACAATGAAGAAGGCGGTAAACTCTTCGACATTGGTCTGAGCAATATATTTTTTCTTTGGATCTGTCTCCTCGGGCAAGGTAAAGAAAAGCAAAAATAAATAAGTGAGACAACATTAAACCAAAAGCTTTTGCAGAGCAAGGGAAAACATCAACAAAATGAAAAGGGAATCTACAGAATGACGGAAAATTTTTGCAAATCATATATTTTATGGGGCACCTGGTCTGCTTGGTCAGTTAAGCATCTGACTCTTGATCTTGGCTCAGGTCATATTCTCATGGGTTGTGAAATCAAGCCCCACAACAGGCTCTGTTCTGACAGTGCAGAGCCTGCTTGGGATTCTCTCTCTCTCTCTCTCTCTGTTCCTCTACCCCCAAATAAATAAATAAACTTTAAAAAAAGAATGAAAAAAATCATATATCTGACATAGGGTTAATATCCAAAATATAGAAAGAACTCATACAACTCAATGACAAAAAAAAAAAAAAAAACAACAACAAAAAACAAATAACCTAATTTTAAAATGGGCAAAGCATATGAACAGGCATTTCTCTAAAGAACACAGAAGGTCAATAGGCAAATGAAAGGTTTCTCAACATTACCAATCACCAAGGAAGTGCAAATCAGAACTACAATGAGGTACCACCTTTCAGAATAGCTAATACCAAAAAGAAAAAAATAGTAAATGTTGGTGAGGATATTGAGAAAAGTAAACCCATGCATAGCGTTGGTGGGATGTAGATTGTTGCAGCAAGTATGGAAAACAGTATGGAGTCTCCTCAAAAAATTAGGAATAGAACTATCATAAAATCCAACAATTCCACTTCTGGGTGTTTATCCAAAGAAAACATAAGCACTAATTTGAAAGATACATGCACTCCCATGTTCACTGCAGCATTATTTACAGTAGCGACAATATGGAAGCAACCTAAGTGTCCATTGATAGAGGAATGGATAAAGATGTGGCATATATATATTTCATTCTTTTTTTCATGGCTCTGTAATATTGTAATATTGTAATATTACAGAATATTGGAATAGTGGAATATTACAGAGCCATGAAAAAGAATGAAATTTTTGTCATATGTAACATGGATGGATCTAGAAGATATTAAGCTAAGTAAAATGAGTCAGATCTAGAAAGACAAATACTGTATGATTTACTTATATGTGGAATCTAGAAACATAAACAAACAAAGCAAAATAGGAATAAATACAGAGGACAAACTGATGGTTGTCTGAAGGAAGGGTGGAAAAGGGATGGGTGAAATAAATGAGGGGATTAAGACATACAGACTTCACTTTATAAAAACAAATATGTTATAGGAAAGTAAAATACTGCTTAGGGAATATAGGCAATATTATTGAAATAATATTGCATGGTGGCAGATGGTAACTAAACTTATGATGATGAACAGAATAGTACATCTGAAACTGATATAATATTATACATCAACCATATTTCATTTTTAAAAAAAGAAAAGATATCCACATACTAATTCCTAGAACCTATAAATATTACCTGGTATGGTAAAAAATAAAAAAAGTTATTTATGGATGTTGTTAAGTTAAAAATACTGAGATGGGGAGGATGATCGAGATGGGCTTTTATGTGTCCTTATAAGACAGAGGCAGGAGAAGGAGCACACACAGGAAAGAAGGTAGTGAGACCAGCTTAACAGAGAGATTTACACATGCTCTCTGTGGGCCATGAAGATGGAAGAAGGGGCCATGAGCTCAAATCTGGGTCCCTAGATACAAGACATGCAGCTCTAGATGCTGGGAAAGACAAGATGGTGGATTTTTCCATAGTGTCTCTGGGGATAATTTTGACCCAGTGACACTGATACCAGACTTCTGGCCTCCAAAACTGTAACAAAATAAATTTGCATTTTTAAGCCACTTAGTTTATGGTGCCTTAGAAGACACTCTCAGAATGTTGGAAAGGCAGTGCTGGATCACAGAGGAAAGACTAGGGTCTAGGAAACAAGCAAAGGTCTGGGGAGTTAATGGTATGTGTGCAGGAATGAAAAAGAGGAGAAGGGGAAAAAGAAGCGAGCTTTAGGAGGGGTCCACATGAGGGCTCAGTGGGAGGAGAAGGGGGCTAGCAAGGGACACTAGAAGTAGATGTTGAAGACTGATGAAGAAAGCCAATGTGGGTGAGAGTTTCATGAAGGATCAGATTACCAAGGTTTAAAAACAAGAAAAACCAAAACAAAGAGGAAAGACCTTTAAAATTTTTTGGAAGATGTAGCTGCATGGAAAGCTGATGGACATTCCTAGAGAGAATTCACACAATATCCATTCAAAGTAGCTGAAGCTAAGGAGAACATCTGCTGTTGGAACATAAGAACTAGGACAGAATTGCTGCTGCCTCTGGTATTTCAGAGGGATCTTCCAAGTGATAGCACATAGTTGGTTCTTTTTATCCATAAAAAAAAGCAGGATATTTGATACAGTAAAACAAGAGGCATTTTTAAAATTCAAATTGAATCTTTAAGTAAAATCCATGCTTTTCAGGAATAAGATTTTAGTGAATGTGAGCCCACTTTGAGGTTTTTAAAATCAGGTTTGGCAAGTAAAACAGGTTAAAGAAGGCTAAACGTTTTCCCTCATTTCTTTTCTATTTCAGATTATTTCTATTTCACCCTATTTATTTTAGAACATGTGATAGCCAACATTACATCCAGCTGGAGGTGATACCAAAACAAAAACATCATTTATATGCCATTCAGCTTGAGCTAAGAATTCATCTTTTTCTACAGAAATCTTACTATGAATAATTGTTGGGGTACCCAGGCCAGCACCCTCAAATCTTAGCACACATATAGTAAGATGAAAGTGAGAATAGGTAGTATATAGCCCAGAGCTGGGGGTCCCTGGGAGCTCTGAACACCCTTGAGCTCCTCTTGATCCTTGATGGAAATTCCACAGTCTGAGCACAAAACTCTGTCCCCCTAAATACTAGAAGACAAAGGAGTTGATTCAGGGCCATACAAAACTCCCACTGCAACAAAGTAGAGTTCTAAGATGAAATCTTATAAAAAAGCAGATATATCCTATACCAGGGGGGCTTATCAGGACTCTGGCTGCAGTAATTCTATCACTTAACCAGGAGCCAGCAGCTGCTGGGAGCAAGGGGGTGGTCACCATCAGAGATGTTGTTCATAGTCCAGAGTGCATATCCAGTGCCCTCTGTATTTTCCTTCAGAAGAATTCCTGTGCTGTTCATTTTCAAGATCAGTTGGAGCTCTGGGCCCAGGTATTGTCTAGGAAGGGCAATAAAAGAGAAAACAGCAACAACAAGGGATTCTACTACACAGAATAACATTGGTCATTACTGAAGAAACCATTTCTGGCCAAGTAAAAATGTTACTGTGAGAAGGGAAATGTTTGTGTGAAAAATTCTGTTTGTTTGCACCTCCACTCATTCCTTACTCCGCTGTCCCTGCTCTGTGCCCTGGGAAGCTGACCTCTGCCCACTGTGTTACCCAGGCTGTCTTGCCAGTTGGCTACTGAGAAGCATGGGCAGAGCAGTGAGCAGCGGAAGAAGTTGAGGCTCTTTCCTCCACACTGTTGTGTGTATGGATTCTGGGTGCCTACCAGTGGCTAGGTCTTTTCTTGATTATAGCTCCTGCTGGGCAGTCCCCACTCCAACCACCCCTGCTCTCCAGTCAAACGATTTCCTCCCATTGTGCTACTGCATAAGGAATGGTAACTGCTGGTCACTGGATGTCCCATCCATTATTTTTTCCTTGAACCTACTCACAATTCCGTATCTAGTGTCTAGTCATTTCATTAGCATCTCTTCATTTGAACCATTTAGGTTAACATATGTTTCCTGCTGGGGCCACTCATAATCTAATGGTTAAAGGGCCAGTGTTCACGGACTTCATCCTCCATCCTCTACCAACCCATCAAAGAGAACCCTGAAATGTTCCTTCTTCCCCACCTCCTAAATGGAAGATATCCTTTCATGCCTAAGAAAGGTTACTCTGAGTCAGGTAGCTAAAGAACAGAGAGGGAGAGAGGAGAAATGTTTTCCTGGATTTTAATTTGTAGAACAAAATAGTAATGTGGTAGGAGGGGGTGGGAAAGGAAAGGACATTTTGGGGGACTTGTTATAGACTCTGAAGCTAGATACCCTCCACAGATTCTTAGAAAACCATACTAAATCTCTCTGTATCTTGGTTGTTGATCTGTTTCTTTGTCTAAAACTCTGATCCCTGAGTAAATCAAACAGATTTGGAGGTGTTTATGGAATTGCATCTTTCTCTCTCTCTCAAAAGTGAAGCTTTTTCCTCAACAAAGTTAGGTTTCTTAAAGCTCTCCCCCAATTCCATTCTTTATCTCCCTGCTCCCAAAAGAGCATACTTTGATTGCGATTACAGAAACTTACACTTCCTCATAGTAACCCTTTCTGAATTAATGGGATGGTGCCACAGCAGGCCTGTTTTCCAGAGCAGTCCATGGGCTCCAAATGCCATGCTTGCATTACCTATTTAGCAATGATGCCCTGACATTTAGCTGACACAAACTGAAGAAATTCACATCATTATTCATCTCCTCCAGCATCACCTTTGGTTTAATTTCACGCTCGTCCATCACTCAGTGCTTTTTTTCATTGCTTGATTTTTGACGTCCATCAGGAAGGATCTTATTCATTCACTCCCTTAGGCAGTTATTTCCTAAGCTCTCACCATTACTGCCTTCTTATTCTAGGACTCCAGATGGCATCCTATCATTATCAACATTTGGTGACAAAGTAATTTTTGCTATCCTTTAATGCCTTTTTGGTGCCCTTTTATTTTTGCAGGCATGCATTTCTCTTATTGTCATTCAATTTGTTTTTTTTTTTTTATGCTACAAGTACAACTGTAGAGTTGAAAACATCATTAAAGCTCATCAACTGACCCATCCATTTACTCCCCTGAATTAGTATCAGAAAAACTGAGTCTCACATTTGTTGAATGATTTTCCCAATGTAAGACAGTTAATCATTGAAAAATACAAAACTGGAACCTACTCTAGAGAAGGTTTTCTCCAAGAGAAAAACACCTTTCGAATGTAGGATTTTTTCATTTCTTTCAGAGTTTGATTTATTGTACCTGCATATATTCCTTTAACAATACAAACAACAACAACACAAAATCTGGGTATTAAATCTCTGAGAATTTGTTTTGTATTCAGAACATTTACTCTGATCTTTTCATTTCCTATGAACTGTATTTAGAGTAAAAATAAACAGGTTTCTACACTTTGTCTCACCCATCTCAAATAGAAGTCAGAGATCAAGTAAGTGATGGATTTGGGAACCAGAATAGGCAGGATACGTTAAATGTGTACTGAGAGTTTCAGTAAACGAGTCAATCTGTAGAAATTTATTGTGCGGCTATAAGACAGTAGCTCAGTGCAGAAAGTACAGAACGGCTAGATATGATGCATTTTCTATGGTTTTGTCTTCCATGAGCTTAAAGTCCAAAAAGAGCCCAAGTGTTAATTACATCAATTTGATATCCAAAAGGACAAAAAAGCACATGCATACACAGGCTTAAAAATGTAATGGATGTGACTAAATATGTGTGAGGCGTGATAACTTATTTCTTAACGAAACTTATTTCTTAACGAAAACTCTTCCATTTAAATTACATAAGGAAATATTAAAGAAACACAATGACAAAATATTTAATATATTTAAGGTATACATATTATAGATGTGTAAGTAAACATTTACATATAGACCTGTCATCACTGACATCTTTTTGACCCTGTTTTGACCTAGACCTGGGCCCTAATCACTCTGCATTTCACCCTGTCTTGTCAGGGGTCACCTGGGTGGCTCAGTCGGTTAAGCGTCTGACTTTGGCTCAGGTCATGATCTTGCAGTTTGTGAGTTCAAGCCCTGCATTGGGCTCTGTGCTGGAAGCTCGGAGCTCAGAGCCTGGAGCCTGCTTCGGATTCTGTGTCTCCCTCTCTTTTTGCCGCTCCCCCGCTCACATTCTGTCTGTCTCTCTCTCTCTAAAAAATAAATAAACATTAAAAAATTTTTAAAAAATAAAAGAACATAATCAGTCATGTTCTGACCCCTGCGTTTTGTTCTTGGCTGGAGACAGCACCAAGCTAACTTCCAAATGCCTATCTGGATTTTTTCGATAGGGTCTTACTAAATAATAGAGGAATTGAACAAGTGTTTGTAGATACAGTGATTTATTATTACACTATTATCTGAGAATAACTCTACCCCAAACACAGGTAATGGCAGGAACTCCAAAGGACTGAGACCAGATATTAATCTCACACATCTTTTTCACTTCTTGCTCAATCAAAAACTGTCCATTTGTAAGGTTGCCTGTAGGTTCTACTAGATAAATCACATTTTTTAGCCTCTCCATATCCACCCTCCAGACTTCTAGCCCTCCATTTTTCTCTGGAAGCCTCACTGGATGGATACATCACTGGGATTCCCTTGTCTTCCAGTTTCTGGTCTACTCAAACAATGGACAGTCAGCCGATCAGAGAAAAAAAGACAGTGAGGCTAGGATACATATTCCCCTAGGCTCATTCCTGTAGGGTTGCTTTGGGTTGTTGAATCCTTTGGTGAACATCACTGCCCAATTCTGCTCACACTATTGTAAATAGTGCCTTATTAAACCTACCTCGAATTATCCTAATCTGAGTACATCATGTTTCTCACTATGGACACGGCTAACACACCTCTCTTAAACTATTGTAGCCCACGCCCAAAAAGTCATTGTTTCTCTTATCTTTCAGTTTTCATGAATTCCTGGAACGTTTTGAGAAAATCTTTATGCTGGATGGCTTTAGGTAAGAACTTGTGATTTTTTTTGTTCTGTTCTCTAGTTCTCTTGGTGGAGAAATAACTCCATAGAAATAACTCCACTATGGAGACACCACTATAGCCACTGATACTCTAGACATTTGAGGGTAAGACAGTGGTGATTCAATTTTTAGAAACTACTAAATCGTGTGCCGGAAAAGGTGAGGTGAGTAGATACAGGTAAATGAACATTGAGAATATGATTCAATTTTCCTCAAGTCTTTGGCTACTTCATAAATCTAAAGACAAGTTTTTAGAAATTACTCCATTAATAAACCAATAGGAGTATCTGGTTGGCAAATATGGAGTGACATCTTGAATAATTAGAAACCTATAAAAGCCGACTGGCCCATCTCTTCTGTCAATGTGATGAAGGGAGTTCTGAGAGGTCTGCATGATCTTTTCATTTTGGTTGTTTTCTTGAAAACATTGGGGCAGAATGGTGATGAGACTTAGTCACAGGTTCCTTAGAATGAGCTACAGTAGATAAAGGTCCACTGTTTGGAATAATGAAGCCTAGTGAGTCTTTTATTTTAATTAACTCCTACAAAACTATGACTTTGCCACAGAACTTCAAGATGGACTTGGTTACTCTTTGAGGAGATGTCTATTCAAGTGGGAGGTGAGGAGCCAGGCATCATCAATTGAGGGATGAACAGCCTACCCCACCTGAATTCCTGGGCAAGGTGACGTGAGAGATAGAGGAAAAATAAACTTAAACAGTACTTAAAAGGTACTTAAACAGTAACCCTTGGCAGTGTTTTTCCTAGACTGAACAAGACTTGAGACATATTGAAAATTAGCTTATGTGACACCCTTATCCTGATTCCTCCCCACTTCCTTCTGAAAGTAGAAAGTAGAGATCTTGCAATGGAATCATAAATACTCTGCAATGTCCATTTAGACTACCCTAATTAACTTCAATAGATTTTGTGTGGTTTGGTAGAAATCAGAATAAATTCTGACTAATTGAATGTACAACTTCATATATGCTTCACTTTTGTATTTTTAAAAGATGCATCTCATTTAATAAACATGTTTGTGTCTATCAAAAAGGAAAAAGAAAAAAAAATTCCCCTTAAAGAATCCTGAAAAAATCAATATGGAATCTTAGTTAAGTTTTCTTAATTATTTATCTTGAAAGAAATGACGACAGATTATGCCAGTTAACTGGGTATATAGTACAATTGTGGATATGATTTTCAATTCTAGAATTAATTTTCAATTGAAAAAATTAGTTTTTATTATTTAGAGAATTCATGGAAATAATTCTAGGATGGACCAATATACAAAATACAAATTTGCATGATAAATACTTTCTGAAATAACAATATTTTGAAAATGAAATAAAACATTGACTGTGGATGCATACTGTTGACTTCTGAATGGTTTGAATGTCAGGCACCTCTTCCACAAACAATGCAAAATATCCAAGTGTGAAAATATATATATGAAAATTCACACAACTTAATTTGATTATCTGAAGAAGTGAATCAAGAGGTTCTTCTAAATTAAAATGTCCAGTGTAGAATTAGCAGAGGCAAATAGCACCATGAATAAGCATTTTGTATTTCTTCTCTTGATTCACAGGGAGGTTTTGATTTTGCCACTGAACACAAGAGTCCAGCTGTATCCATAGGTCAATGGAACTAAAGTTATAGACTTATTCAAATAAAGGAAATCTTCAAATCATGTGAGGACCAAGGATGATTACATCAAGAAAATAGATGTGATTGTGAAAACATTCAGCTCTTTTATTAAAAGAAGATCATTTGTAGGGTGCCAGTTTTTGGAGCCATACATATCTGTGTTCAAAAGGTTTTCCTTACATACTAGCTGTGTGACTTGAAAAATTTGCTTTGCATTCCTGATTTTCTGACATCCCAACTATACATAAAGATAATTAGAGTTTCAGTGTTAGGTAGAATAACATCAGTGGGCTTGTCAGAATAAAAGAAATACCATGAATTTACCACGTAAGTATTGGATCCAAAAGTGAAATTTAGAAACTTTAGTGCTGATGGGTAGAAAATGTAATATGCTATAAACTGGTGCAAATGTGATCAAAAGAGGTCTCTGAGGACAGTGGGATCTGGATTCAAGTAACTATAAGATGGAGGGCAGCTTACCTTAATAGTCCGTTACCTTCATCTCTTCCTGTCTCTGCTTCTTTCCTTCTTTTTTATCCTCTCCTCATCCAGTATTCAGAATATCCATTGGAGGATAGGAGAATTTCATCCCCTCTATGGAAGTCATACCAACCCCTCCCTTCCCCCCATATCTCTGTTTTATTTATTTTCTTTAATGTTGCAATTGTCTCCAGAAACTCTATCTAGATCATTCTCCTTCTCCTCCCATCTACTTCATCCTCCTCTTTTTCCTCTTCCTATCCTTCTTCTTCTCCTCTTCTGCCTCCTCCTTCTTCTTTTTTAAAGTAGACCCCCCCCCTCACTATTTTCTATCTGGAAACAAATGTCATAATTTGCACCATCAGAGAAAGGGAGAAAAATCCTGTCTCAGTACTATTACACAAAGGATTTGGGCCTTGAGGACGCCCTGAAATAGTTTTGGGGATCCTTCAAGAAGACCATGGACCACTCTTTGAGAACTACTGGCCTAAGACCATTACTCCTGTCTCCTTAGTAAAGTTCCTTTTCTTTGGAACTTTATTGGCATTTCTCCAACATTTTATGGGACCATTACTTTCAAAACAAATTTTGCCTGTATTCATTTTTTTCTACACCTCTTGCATTCATTTTCCTTATACTTACTCAAAATTACTGTCATCTCCTTATTTTGCATTAATATACATAAAACTTCTTTCATTGTTCTTGAAATTAAATCATTTCAACCGCATATTTAAGTGACTGGAAATTTTCTGCTATTACATATTTAAATAATTTTTCTGTTTTATGCGTTGGCTTCCCTTCAGGAAAATTATCACATACAAGTTGGGTCATCTTTACTGTCTGTTTATATTATCTTCTCTCTAATTGCAGTAATTGCTGTCTTTTTCCCACTGCATCTACCATGATTATCTCAAGACTTTCACCTATATCAGAAATTCAATTTTTCAGATGTCTTCTCTGTTTCTTGTTATTTCTCATGTATGTGTTAGCTCAATATTTATGTCACTTGCATCCTCAGTTTGAACCCTTATCTCTGAAATCTTTCTTTTTTGGGGGATGGTTTTATCATTTTTGTCTTTGAGATCACATTTTACTGAATTATATTCTATTTTCTGTGGTAACTTACTCAAGGTAAATTTTATGTGTATTCTTCATCACATTTTCTCTTCCAGAGGTTCTTTACCTGTGTCTTTTGTGTCTTATGTTCTGTTCTTTCTTCTTTTTTCCTTTCTTCTCCCCTCCCTTCCTTCCTCCCTCCCTCTGTTCCCACCCTCTCTCCTTCCTTCCTTCCTTCCTCTCTCCCTTCCTTCCTTCCTTCCTCTATAGTGCTTTTGCATAATTGGTATGTGTTTCTTTTGGTTCTTTAGCTCATACTTTTAGACAATAATGTTCTTTCAGACAATATTTACTTTGATACATACAGGATTGGCGACTTCTCTTCACACTCTGTCCAAGCTTGTTTTCCTTCCACTCTACATTGTAACTTGGAGATTGTTTCCTTGGGCTCTATTTGCTCCTCTATAACGTGATAGGGTAGGAGCCCAGGAGAGCTCAACTGGGCTGTATGCACCTTTCTTCTTGGATGTTCTTGCTCTTCTTTCCCTGAGACGGGATAATGTTTTTCTGACAGGATTGAGATTACAGAGACATCTACTTTCAAGGGTTTCACTGATAATTTACCTGTAATTCTACTTACCAGTTTAGTCCATTTTTTTTTCCTGGATTGAGGGATATTAATGCAGTTTCCCAGTGTGTTTTTGTCATATCAGTTTCTTTCCTTATTCTGCTTCTGGGAGGTTTTGGGAGGGAAGGGGAGAATCTCCAGTCTTCCCAGAGTCATTCTGGAATCTTCTTTCTTTGGTTACAACTTTTTATTTAATTCTTTTTTAAGCACGTTTCTTTATTTTTGAGTGGCAGAGAGAGAGAGAGAGAGAGAGAGAGAGAGAATGAGTGGGGGAGGGGCAGAGAGAGAGGGAGACACAGAATCTGAAGCAGGCTCCAGGCTCTGAGCTGTCAGCCCAGAGCCTGACACAGGGCTTGAACCCAGGAACTGTGAGATCATGACCTGAGCTGAAGTCGGACGTTCAACCAACTGAGCCACCCAGGCACCCCCTTTGGTTACAACTTTTAAAAATGATAGTATGGGGTTATATCTAACTTCCTTTCTTGTTGCTGCTAATGAGTTTTTTGCTTTTGTTAATACTTTTACTGTTTTGCTTTCTTCTTGGTTTTTACTGATCACCGCATTGGATAGTAAGGACAGATAATTTGTCAATCTATGTTTACTCCATCATATTATGTGCCTATTAGTCTTTAGTAGGATTGACACACTTGACTAAATCTTTAAGGCATATGCAACAGTTCTAGGGCAGTGTACTTGATGGGATGTTGAGGAATATTTACCTTGTTTTAAGTTATAGCAGTTGGTTACTTTTTAGGCTTTGAGTGACTCATTTCAACACTGATTTACATATAACATTGCACTGTCTTCCTTTTAAAAAGTGTCTCTCATTTGGAAAATACCTTGCAAATGTCTTCATAACTTCTTTATGTTGGATTGACCAACTGAGACTAAATATCTAGGGCTATGATTATGAGTACTATAAACCATCTCTTCTCCTGTCAGGCTTTAGAGTCCCTGTATGCTGTAAAAGTTAAGCCTTCCATATGAAAGTCTTATGTGCAAAATCGATCTCATGGAGGGTCATGAATGGTCTGATAATCCTGAAAACTGCAGACTCAAGCTTTACATAAGGTCTCAGCAGAGGTGGATCAAGGTTTTGCAAAGCCTGAAGTTTATTTAGGGACATTTTATGAAAAAAAATATACATTAAAAAAAATATGTATAGGGCCTTGGAAGTAGCTCATGCAATTGAAGCTTAAATTTTATTGACTTCTTTATAAACTCACCTCTAAAGCTCATGGAAAGATTCTCCCAAGCAAACTCAGTCCCAAGTTGATTTCCTGATATTACTTGCAAAGGGTGACAGTGTCTGAGAAAAGTTGGACCAATGTATATGTGGGCTCTGAACCTGATTGTTTTACCCTCTTGTTGTGTTCTGATGTGTCTATGCAGCAAGCTTCAGTCTTCTGATGGCCCTACTCTTTTGCTGTTACTTGACTTCTCTCCTGGTTTTCTGATTAAACTCTTATCTATCTCTAGATTTGGAACCTTTTTTGACTCAATTGGCTAAGATATAGACATTGTACTTGGCTTTTGCATCTACAGTTCTTGTATAAACTGGATTCTTTTCCTGTCATTTTATATGGGAAACACTAACCTGACATGACACTGACATTGAACATGACCACTTTATAGAAGCTCTTCCTAAAGTCTCCTGCTGTTGTATACCAGATCTTAATCCTCTGGGTATGGATGCTGGTTCTGTTTAAGAGTTTAGGTTCTCCTTGCCTTCTTTGTACAGTGTCATAGGAACTTCTGGCTTGAAGCAAGTCCTATTGTTAAAATTGTATTTCTAGGTAACAGTCTATCTTATCCATACTGTTTATTCTTGTCTACTAGTCCAATATGGTGGCAATTGCCTTGAGATAAAGCACATAGATCAATAACTAGAAGATCCATCTTCACATCACAGCCATTAGTGAATTTCTATATAAATAATATTTTGGCATACCTTATCCTGGGACTTTTGAATATGATAACAACTCCTGGGATTCCCTGCCATGTATAGTCAGGAATACCTAATGTCAGATGATAAGAAAAGCCATGACATTTATGAATCATTTTGTGTTGAATTTCAGATTGGCATATTTTTCTCAAGTTATCCTTTATTTTATAGACTCTGAAGAGCAGAGAGTTGGTGACCCTCCAAAGCAGAGTAAAGATTGACTTGCTTAAATTAATCTGTAAATATAGATAAGGCACACATTTCTAGCCTGGCAAAAACTCTTTATCTATCTATTATATAAGGTAGTTGTATTAAAATCCATTTCTTTCATTTTTATAAAGTATAATGATGCAAGCGCAAAGTTTTACGTTAGAAATGATGATTCCAAGGACAGAGGCAACATGTTGAACTTCTCAGTTAGGCAAGCTTTTCATCTCCATGGTGAAGCATTAAAGAAATAGGTGACAATGTACCCATTTTACTTTTAGGAATAATGTATCCTATGCATACACCATAATTGACCATTTAAAAAGTCAAGAAGTACCCAACAAAACTCAAAGGGAATACACACAAGTGTTGGAGCCTCTTCTTTGGGAGGGCTCTCTAGCTAAGTAAAGGAATTTGGCTTTGCAAATATTCAAGGATATTTTGGTGATGCAATGAAAATTACCTCATGAATCTTTGTCCTCCCATCTGTAAATTAACATATACACACCACGATATTATTTGAATAATGTCTACCAATAATTTGCTGTATGGCAGCTCTGTTTTACATTCCTTTAAAGGAGGCTGGCAAAAATACAAATCAGTAATGAGAAAGTATAAAAACAAAAGTAACTCATCCAGAACTAACAGAGTAAATCACTTAAGGGAACATTAAATCCTAATTGTAGAAATAACACATATTAATCACTTCTCTGGTGCCACCAGAGGATGGGTTTGCCAGTGGGCATTCTATGGCCTGGCACAAGGAAAAATGTGTACACATGCAACCCAAACATCTGAGTTTCTAATGTGAAGTTGTGCATTTGGAGCCTGGGTGGGCATATGGTTACATCATTTTTAAATTTATAGTGGAGAGAAAATCCCAGCAACACAATATTAGAGTTGCAAATGTAGGTGCACATAGAGGAGAAAATTCACCTTGAAAAGCTTTCTTCTGGCATCAGTTCAAAGGCATTAAACATATGGCAAAGTTCAACTGGGAATTGTTAAATGTTTACAATTACCTTCAGGTTGGGAGGCAAGAAGCTTCAAGTCGTTGCAGTCACCAACTTTTCAGTAGAATAGAATTGGCCAGTTATGACCACTGGATCTTATTGTAAAAGACACTCACTTCAACTTTCAAAACGAAACAAAACAAAACTGAAAAATATGAGCAATGAGAACTCATGAAATGTCCAATATCAGAGGTGTCCTTGATTAGTTTTCCAGAAAAAGCAGAGCCCAGCATGACAATTTCCATGCTGGTGCTTTGTTTCCATGCTTGAACTTGATCCAGAAAGCACAGGAATGGGGTACTGGGATGTGAAACAGGAGAAGAGAGAAAGTTGCTGCAAGTACACATTGTGGAACTGATCACTGTGGTCTGTCAGCAATGGGGGTTTTATTTCTCTGGGGTCTTTCTGGAGAGCTATGAATACTGCATCTGTCAGAAAACAACAGGGATAGAAGAGGGGAGCACTCATGTACTAGCTTCCATCTTCCTTTGGTGAAGGGTAAGTGCATGGGTTGTTAGCACCCTGGGCCTTCCACTTTGAACTTTGTCATTACAGCTGAGGGGGTTCTTGGAGGAAATGCACATAAAGGCAGAAAAGTCTGTGGGCAAAAAGCAGGAGAGGCACAGTACCCCAAGGGGAGATGCTGTAGGGTTACACCTGTGTGGTTCAATGACAAGAAGATAGACAGACAGAGGTGTTGTTTGTGGGGCAAGAAAGGAATCTGAGATACACTGTGGGAGGATCCTCAGGACATGTTATTTTATACATTTTGTTATTTTAAAAACATGTCTTAGTAGTAGGATGGAAAGGAGAGATTTCTCATGCTACCTATCATGGACTGGACCAGATAGAAGCATTTCATCATGTTTCTTTGCATGTTTTCTCTGTAAGATAGAGGCTCACCCTGTATATTTGTATATTCTTTCAGCAAAGAAGGTGTGAGGGATCTAGTTTTTCCTCATTTGGTGACCTGTGGAGCATCTCAGTGATTGGTGTTATCTTGCTTCTATGTACGTGGATAAAGACAGAAGGAGAATGGAGATGGATATTGAACCAGATGGGTTGATGCCATATTCTAGTGAAAAGACACCTGGAGTCTGCAGACTTCTCTCCACAGAGGTGAGATTGTTGACATTTACTGACTTCAAAGGTTCAATAAAGACTTGAAGAATTTGGGTGGCTCAGATTGTTAAGTGTCTGACTCTTGATTTTGGCTCAGGTCATGATCTCCCCATTCATGAGATTGAACCCTGCATCAGGTACTGCGCTGACAGCAGTGAACCTTCTTAGGATTCTCTCTCTCCATCTCTCTCTGCCCCTCCTCTGCTCATGCTCTCTCTCTCTCTCTCTCTATCAAAATAAATAAATATTAAAAAAAAGACTGTACATATATACAGATGCACACACATGCACACACATGCACACATATGCACATTCTCTCTGTGTCCTTCCATCAGATATCAAAGTTCTTTTAACTCTTTGTACGGACTTTTATGGTGGAATTTGGAGACACTAAATGATAAATCTGTGCTTATCTTTGAGATGTCTACCTTAATGTAAAAGAAAAATCTGAAAGTCTTCTTAGGTGGAGGATGAAGTGTCAGGATGCTACATTTTGTTTTCTTCCTTCCAAAAAGAGAGGACACTATTTTGCTCTCGCAACCACCTGTGCTAAAACCTGGTTATGAGATCAGTTGTTAGATGATTTGCATTGCTTCTCCCCAAATTGTTTGCACATGTCTGTCATTGTAGAAAGAAGGGCTTTCTTCCTTGTTATAATGAATCAGTTCTGCAAAGATAAGGAGGGATAAGATAAGGTTTGTACCCCTGAAATTCTGCTTTGTAGGAAATAACCAATTTTGATATGCCACAAGACATATTTAAAAATCGCTTGTTAACTTGGTATGCTGAAATTACCTAGCGTGAAGGTGATTACATATTAATTTTGGGAAGCTCGACATAGGTTGGAACAGATTTAATCCTGTATTTGCTGTATTCATTAGTTATCTTGTCTTAGTTGTACAATAAGTTTATTTCTACTTCTTCTAAAACAGGCTATATTATGTGTGGAGTGGGCATGACAGGTTTAGAGTCAGACAGACCTGTGTTTCCATACTGTTTCTGCTGCATACTAGGTGGGCAGCTTATGTATTCATTAGCCTCCATGTCCTCATCTGTAAAATGGAAACATTAATATCCACTAGGCAGGGTTGTTATAAGGATTTCTGGAAATGTATATAGGTATTCTAATATAATATATGGCACTAGAAAAAAATCAGTGACAGTGATGAGTTAGCCTGTTAAGGATAATCTACTGTTGGCCTATGGGGGAAGAGAGGCTGGGGCCTGCAGGCAAATATTTTCCAATCAAATCTAATTCATTGGTATTCTCCTAAGCATTTTTGTAGGGCCCATCTATCCCTTGACAATTTTCTTATGTACGAGTTCTCAGAAGCAAGGAGATAAATGCAAAGTGAAATGTGGACCTCCAAGTGAATTAAAGCATCTGTCAGTGTGATCAGCTCCAAATCGAAAAGTAAACTTAATTAAAAAGAAAAGAAAACTCTTGTTGCTGCCATAATGAAATTCAGGGTTTCAAGGCTGACAAAGAGAAAGCTGTACTGAAAGGCTCATAATTAAATGATAGGATAAAATTATCACAGGATGTTTACTCTGCATCTTTGCTCATATTTATTTATTTATTTGCCTTCTAAAAATAGAAGCTGTAAAATTGAGTACACAATTAAATTATACCTGTTGTGCCCCCAATTAACCAAATCCTGGCACATTTCAATTTGTGTGTTCCAGCTGTGTGCATCAAAAAGGAGCTAGGAAATGTCTCCTATAAGCTTGTTTTCTGGCACAAGATTTAAAGACCTGGCTGGTTAATAGCTCTCTGAACTCCTTCTGGCCTGTCTTGCTGGCTTTGAAGGTCAAGCAAGAGGCTGCAATGTGAATTTGCAAATGAAATATGAAATATGCACCTTGAAGTTCGGTGAAGACAGGGATGGTGGCTAAAGGAGGAAAGGGAACCAGAGAAAATCATGGAAGAAAATAGTCTCCCAAGTGAACACTTTTTATCTTTTCAGAATGAACACAACTTTCTGTAGTAATACTTCCCCTATCATACTACTTGCTTTGAACTCTCCATATTGTTTCTGTTCTAATTCCGGCTCTGCTAGTTGTGAGTGGTGGGACTTTTGCCAGTTATTTAACCCCTCTGTGCCTCAGTTTCTTCTCTCTAGAAATGGAAATAGTAGTAGTATTTTCTTCATGTGATTGTGTGAGAATTCAAATGAGTTCATAAATAAGAAGTGTTTTAAAAGGTGCTAATGAGCATCTTGCTTTTCCAACATCATTAATTGAAAATGATTTCTTTTTCTCCTTGAATTGCTTTGGCACCTTTTTTTTTTCCTTCGTAGAATAACCTGTGACATATGTGTGGGTTTATTTCTAGACTCTTTTCACTTCTGCTGATCTATTTGTATATACTTTTGCAAATAGCACATGATCTTTATTACTCTTGCTTTAGAATAAGCCTGAAATCACAGAGTGTAAGTCCTCTAATATTATTTATCTTCTTCATTATTGTCTTGCTATTTGAGGTCATTTCCATTTTCATATAATTTTTGAAAAATGGCTTTCCAATTTCTATTGTTAAAATTGAATTTTACATTGAATTTATATATCAATTTGGAAGATAATTGACATTTTAACTAAATATATAGTTTTTCAATCACAAACATGGTTCATATCTCTAGTGTGTTCTAGATGTCTTACACATCTTTTGTTAAATGTATCCTAGGGTTTTTTTCTAACACTACTAATAACTAAGATGTTTTAAACATCATTTTTTAGTTGTTTATTTGTAGTAGAAACAGAATCAGTATTTTGTATTTTAATCTTTTAACCTGTGATCTTGCTAAATTAATCTATTAGTTCTTGTGTTTGTAACCTATAAAATCATGAAGAAACCTTCACTTTTTATTTCCAAATTTTTATACCTACTTAAGTCTTTTTCTCTTTCCTCCTTATTTATTCTCTCCCTCCTTATCTCTTTTTCTCTTCCTTTCTCCCTCCCCCCACCTTATTGCTTTATAGGGCCTATGAATGCATTTTGAATAGAAGTGCTATGAGTAGACATTCTTGTGCTGTCCCTAACCTTAAAGGATGAGGTTCAATATTTAACCTTTAAGAATATTGTTAAAAATATGAAGAAAAATGAGAATAATCATGTTAACTGCAGGTTTTCAAAGACACCTTTTACCTTTTGTATGTTTTCAAACTATATCCTTAAACTTGCTTTATTCTCTTGATATTTTATTTGTGAGGTTCATTCACGGTTGGTAGGTAGGTATAAATCTGTGCCTTTTTTGTCACTGCTATATAGGTCACTCTACAAAATTGTCACAAATTCTTTATTTATTCCCCTCTTAATTGATATTTATGACATATCTACTGTTTTAAAAATACATGCAATGATCGTTTTATAATTCCTCTGAATCCTCTGTACACTTATTTTTGGCATAGTCCAAGAGCTGGATTGCTAAGTAAAAGGTGTGTTCACTGTTGACTTTAATATTTTTAGACAAAATTCTTCTGCAAAATGATTGTCCAGTGTATACTACACAAACTGTAAGAGTTCCATTGCTTCACAGCCTTACCAAACCTTGGTATTTTCAGAAAATTTAAGTTAATTTTTACCCATCTGATGAGTATGACATTGTATCTCTTTGGACTTTAGATTCACATCCCTGGTTACTTTAGGGATCAAAAAAAATTTTTTAAGTTTTAAATTGATTTAAATTTTAATTGATTTTCTGTTAATTCTGCCCAGTTGCCCACAAGGTAATTTGTATTTCGCTTATTGTTCATAGATTTTAAAAATATACACAAGATATAGATTCTTTGCCAACTATGTGTGATACCCCAATTATTGCAATCTATATTTTCTCTGAGTCTCTTCTCTGTCTCTCTCTTTTACACACAGACACACACACACAATTTCATGCTGCATTTTGATAAACAGAAGGTTTTATTCTTAAACGACCAAATTTGTCAATCTTCTTTTATGGATTTGTATTTGTTTTAAAAAATCCACTCTTGAGATTACAACGATGTTCCTTTATTTTGTTTTTAAAATTGTCAGGTTTGATTCTTCACATGAAATTCATGTTAGTTTATTTTGCAAATGAAGGATCCGGTTTCTTGTTTGGCCATATTTATAAACAGTCTCCCCATCTCCTTGTATTGAATCTTCCATCTCTCCATGGTAGGTAGCCAGCTCTGCCACATGACAAGGGTTATAAAAGTCTTGTGTGTTTCTAGTCAGTCAGTCCTTGTGTTCTGTCTGTCCATTCTGCTGCAGTCCTTTTCTGTCTTGCTTACTATTTTTATTATCTTCCTTTCTACATAAATTTTAGAATTCATATGTTGATTTCAGAAAGTTTGAGAAAAATAGTGTTGGAATTTTAATTGTGTTTACACTGAATTTTTTACATTAATTTGAGGAAAGCTGGCAACTTTAGGACATCTTTCCATCCCTAGACATGACATTTTGTTCTATTTATTTAGGCCTACTTTAATTTATTTCAGTAAAACCCTGACCTTTTATCCATCAAGTTTATATGCTTCTTTAGATAATTCATTCTTTATTATGTATAAAACATATCTTACATATATGATATATATATATATATAGTTATTTTAAATGGTATCTTCTAAAATTACATTTCATTTTGTTGATGGGGTATAGAAATGACATTGATTTTTAACATATACATCATATCTAGCAAATTTGCTAAATCCCCTAATTATTTCTATGTTTTCCTTGCTAATTATCTTAGCTATTTTCTGAGAAAACAGAATGTTTGAATAATGGCAGTCTTTTCTTTTTCTTCCAATCCTTATACATTTAGGATTTTGTTTCCTATTAAAAAAAACACTTTCTTTGATGGTTATGACATATAGAGCAATGAATTTGGGTAAGATGATCTGTGATTTTTTGATAAGTGTGGGACTTGCATTATGGTGAGAGCATAGCCATCTGGTATACTGTTCCTCCTATGTGCTTGATTAAAGTGGGTTCTCACTCATTACTTGTGTGTCTTTATTAGACTGCCAGTACTAATTGCTCTTTTCAGATTTTCTGTATCCTCACAAACTTTTTTTTATTTTGCTTGAAAGATATATTCTATTAGGTAGTGAATTTATCAGTCTCCTCTAAATTTCTGTAATTTTGTATTGTACACATTTTATTTTGTTTATATAGAAACTATGCTACAAGGAATCTTTTCATCTTCTTGAGATTGTATACCTCTATATAGTCAACAGGGACTGCCAGGACAAAACACCATAGACTGGTGGATTAAATAGCAGAAATTCATTTTTCACAGTTCTAGAGGACAACATGGTTGGGTTCTGATGAGGACCCTGTTTCTGCCTTGTGGATGGCCACTCTTTCCATGTCTTCACATGGCAGAGTGAGCAAGCATTCTGGGGTCTCTTTTTACAAAGGCACTAACTCTGTTATGAGGGCCCCACCCACATGACATCACCTGAACCTCATCAGCTCCCAAAGGCCCTAACTCCTAACTCTTAATACTATCACCTTAGAGGCTAGAGTTCCAACATATGATTCGGGGAACACACAATTCAGTCCATGGCAACCTCTTATCTGTAATGATCCTCTTTCTTTCTTCCTAATAATTTTTTCCTTTCTAAAATACATGCTTCATCTGAAGGTCCCTGTGGTATTTATGTGTTGGTGGTAGTATAGTATAATAATATAGTACATAGCTAAAACTTTAAAAAATAAAATTGACCTTCTTTTAAGTTTATTTTGAGAGACACAGGGAGAGAGAGAGACAGGGAACCCCAAGCAGGCTCCATACCATTAGCATGGAGCACAATGCAGGGCCCGAACCCACAAACCGCGAAATCATGACCTGAGCTAAAATCAAGTTGGTTGTTCAACTGACTGAGCCACAGAGATGCCCTAATAAGATTGAGTTTTTAATGAGAGTTTATTCATTTACATTTATTGTAATTACTCATATATTTGAAGTTATTTTAATTTTTTTCTTTTCATTTGATTATTTTGCTCTTAATTAAATTTTCTCCTTTTTGGTGGGGGTGGTACTTCATTGAGGTTTCATTGTTGTACTGTATTTTCCACTCCTGGTTGGGAATTTATACAAGTTATTTCTGTTATTTCAATCATCAATCTTTTAGTTTTAAGTTGTAGAACCAGTGGAGTATGCAGTTGACTAAAATCTTTCCCATCATCATGAATCATGCAAATACCTTCAACTAGTCAGTGTCTTTCTGATTTGCATGCTATTGTTAATCAGTATTTTGAGTATTTTGCCAATTTGGCAATACCATTTTGTATGAGATAGTATTTATAAAGATCCACACACATGCTAAAAATTTCTTGCTCACTGTTCCTTTGTGCATTTCAGCTACTTTTTTTTTCTGGATTTCTTTCTTCCTTCTGCTATCTTTTTTACTTTGTTTAATAAGGGACAGTTGTTAGTAAACTTCAGATTTTTGCTTGAAAATAGAATTAACTGTCATTTTTTAATAACTGCCTTACTGTTTATGTACTTTGGGCTGATAATTATTTTCTTTCCACATAGCGAATGTTGTATTCCACCATCTGCTGACTTCCTTTGCTCTATTAAGAAGTCAGTCTCAATCCAGATAAAAAAGATTTTTTAAAAATATCTTTTTTATTTTATTTTTAAAAATAATCTCTATACTCAACATGGGCTCAAACTCATGACCCAAGATCAAGATTCGCATGCTCTTCCAACTGAGGCAGCCAGGTGCTCCCACTATTTATCTTTAACAGTTAATAAGTCTTAAGTCATGGGCAACTTGAGCTCCTCTCTTATCCTTTGTTGTTGTGCAGTTTTCTCCTATTTGTAATATTTTCCCTTTTACTTGCTCTCCTAAGATTGTAGTTCTTATTAAATCTAAGATTGCTTGACTTGCTTCAAATGTGGAAATGTCTCGCCAGTACATCCTTAGATATTTTATCTTCTGCATTCGATTTCTTCTCCTTATTCTGAAACTTACATTCAGTCTTCTCTGTCTATCCAACATGTCTCTCTGCCTCTCTGTCCTATTTTTCACTTCTCTCTCCGATACATTCTTTGTATCTTTAAAGACACCCACTACTTCTACTTCCACAGCAACTAGTCCTTTAACCTATCCACAGAGTTTTTAATTTTATTTATTAGATGTTTTTCATCTCTAGAGTTTATGTATGGATAGTCTTCAAACCTGCCTGTCCTTCGTGGATAATATCTTACTTTTTGGTCATATTATCAATTCTCTGGTTTATTCCTTTAAGAAGCTTATTCACGTTTATTTTTAATTTGTATGCAAGAATCCTAATATATCATGTCTCCAGGGGGCTATCTTTGCTCCTTATTCCTTTGGTCATTTATTGTTCATGTTTCATAATTTCAGATCTGGAGCTTATACTTGTCTAAACTCCATAATTTGTGTTTTCGTTTGCTGATCAGGGTATCTTGGTATATCTGCTGGCCACTTACTGTAATTTTGCAACTTTGTGTTTCCCAGACTGAATAGAAAGTATAAATTCAAACATCCAGTTTACCAGTGCAGGGCTGTGGTCTTGGATCCAGAGATAGACAAGGATGTTTTCATACAGTTGGTTGAATTTTTGTTTTATAAACAAAATCTCATGTAGGCTTTAGTTTTTCAAGGGTCCCAATTACATGTAGGTATTTCAGTCCTCAATCTTCCATTCTCTTGGGCCCAAGCCCCTGTCTCTTATCCTTCTTGCAATTGGTAAAAATCCAATACTTAAATTTACTAAAATTGGCAAATAGCTTTGGGAGCACTTGTAGCTTTAGTGCACTCTTAAACAAATTCTGATTGCCTACCTTTTCTTTGTTTTAGACTCCTGGAGATTTATCTTAAATCCTTGTTTCAGCTTAGGGTTTAAATGTTTGCTTTGTGTTTGCTTTTACATTTTCAGCACTTCCATGGGTTCTGTAAACATAGTTTTTCGAGATATCACATTTTCCATATTGCCAGAAGTGAAATTTACTTTGATATATGTTTATTCAACAACTGTGGTATATAAGACCATGTTACAGTGTCTATAGTGAGGTAAGATGCAGGGAAATGATCCAGTACTGGAAGTGAAATAGGTATTGTTAGGATCATTTACCAGAATTTCACCAAACAAAACTAACCCTATTGATGGGCTACTGAGACTTTTAGCTAGTGGGACCAATTACTGGTAACCCAATCTGTGGTAATTTCCCTAGCTATTTGTTCTCCTATGTGAAGGATAGAGATATAGAGATATAGAGATATAGATAGATAGATAGATAGATGATAGATAGATAGACAGACAGATAGAGACTGAGGGCTAACTGCCCAGATTTGAATCATGGCTCTTTCCGTTACTATTTATCTGGTCCCAAAAAAGCTACTTAAACCTTCTGTGTTTCAGTTTCTTCACTTGTAAAATTGAGAAAATAATTCTGCCTGTTTCATGGGGCTATTATACAGAATAGGTAAATCAGTACACGTAACTTGTTTAGAATGGTGTCTGGCACAAAATTTTTAGCATATCTTAGCTATTCTTATTTTAACTATTATCTAAGGCTCAGTACTATGCAAAATACTGTAGCTACAAAAATGAATGAGAGTCCCTGCTCTCCGAGGGTTCAGTCAGCTCACCTTTTTGGGAGAGGCTAATATGTAATCCGTACTGTGTATTGTTTACATGTAAAATGTGGTAATTAAGGCATCAGTGCAATAAACAAGGTGCAGAAGTAGTTCAGAGGATGGGTTGATTAATTTTTTCTCTTAGAGTGAAATGAAGTAGAAAAGAGGAGGATCACATGTAGGAAGAAAACAATAAATTTCCTTTGTTGTCATGATCTATTTAATAGCCTTTTGGAGATGACCATTAGGCAGTTAGGAAGGAAGGTCTTAAGTTATTAAAGACAGCTTGAGTTCTTTGTGAACTCCAGGTTTCTGATTCAAATGCTTCCAGTTTTGAATTTTTTGACACTTCTCTTATTATGCAGAATTAATCAGAAGGTGTTTGAGAAGACTGATTAATGCTAGACTGAACATAATGCTTGCTTCAAGATCCCCACAGATTGCCTTGAAAGGGCAGTCCTCACTTCTCTTATTTTCCCTCTATTTTCTGCACACCCCCAACCCCAATTAGGATGAAAAATTACTAATGTGTTATTGTCCTTCTGTTGGATACAAAGGACATGAGAATCCTTGTGAACATTAACTTTCTACTTCATAGAGCTGAGCTTTGTGCTCACGATGCGCTCAGGCTTGTCCTTTTAATGAAACACTTGGTCCAAACACTTTTATCATTAAAAAAGTAATAATGAATCCATTATGAGACCACTGAAGGAGGGTGGAAGGTTAATACATGTTAGAGAACAAAAAACAATTCAGCCACCACAGCCAATGAATACAAATTTCCTTTATTCTCCTTGAAGTCATCCACTAAATTTTTTTTAACGCCTTTCTCTTTTCTTGACAACCATATCTGAGACCTAAGTGAGAGGAGTAAAAACTGACCCTTCAACTGGAAATCTCTATTAATTGCACAGCTATGGCAATGATGATGAATGCTTCTAGCACTGGCTTGAAAGTTCTGAGGTCTTGCTGAATCATCAAAGATTAAATTCCACTGAAAAGCATGTCTTTTAACCAATTCTCTTTTGAAATCTAAAAATCCATGTATAGTTGCAAGTATAGAGAAAAAAGGCAAATTCTACCAACCATGCATATAAAACCATTTCATCACTGTATGGTCACGTCTCACCTATTATTGCTCTCCATTAATTAGAATAGTTGATCGATTAAAATAATTCCATTATTTTATATAGGAATATTATGATTTGGGTGTCCTCATTAGAACCCTCAATTCCTTAATCTAAATAGAACCATGAAACCAGAAGTGTGTCCAGCTTGTCATGTAAGAGGTAGAGAGGTGCCACCCTGTCAGTGTTGTGGGGACAGGAGACTCTGGAAAATATTGGGAAGTTGTGGGATTCTTCTAAGAGACAGGTGCTGTAGAGCTACTCCTGGAAGACATCTGATTTATTTCACCTACAGACACTTTAGTGCATTAGTAATTCATAGAATGCAGTTATTTTCCAGATCCCTCACCCATCCATATGCTCACAATACTTAGCATTAAATTTCATGGAAATTATTTGAACTCCTGAAGTTCATATAAAGACCTCACATTGTCATAAGATGTTCTCATCTTAGTGCATTCTACATGCTAGAATCGATGAGGATACAAAATTACATAGCAAATGGTTTTAGCCTTCAAGGAGCTTATAGTCAACTGGAAGAGACCATAAAGTAAACAGACAGTTATAACACAGAACACAGAGACAATAAAATATTGTCTCCTGGCAATAGGAATTCACCAGGATACTTGGAATTTTCTTGAGATGGGGTTGAAATAGACGTCTCAAAGGAAGAATACCTCACAACAGGTACTTAAAGAATGAGAAGAAATTAGCCAAGGAAAACTGGTGAAGAATGTGTTCTCACTAGATGGAAAAGAAAGTACAGTGGACTATTTGAGGCAAGATAACACAGAGTGGTGTTCAGGGAAATAAAGCCATCTTATACAAGTAAAATGTGCTCTCAGTAGATGGAAAAGAAAGTGCAGTGGACTATTTGAGGCAAGATAACACAGAGAGGTGTTCAGAGAAATAAAGACGTCTAATATAAGTAAAATATGTTGTAGGTAGTCAAGGGAATAGGTTAGAAGCCTGAGCTAGAATCATAACTTTTGTGTCATACTAAGGAATTTGGAATTTTACCCTGATAGCAACAGAAAATGATTATAATAGTCTAGCCTTAGTGTGAAAAAAATATAACAAGGGCAAAGAAAGGTATTTAAGAAGATGGAGTCTGATGCCATGTTGGCTGGACTTAAGTCCTGGCTTCACTAATTATGAAAAATTATTTAACTCCTCTGTGCTTCAGTTTCCTCATCTGGAAAATGGAGAAAACGTCACATTTACCTAGCAGAGTCATTGTCAAGATAGAATGAATTGGTATGTGGAAAGCATGTGGGATGTTCCTTGGCACGTGTGTTGTGGACATTTTGCTTAGTATCTACACCATCATCATGATCGGTAGCACTCTTCAAGGTGAAGGTGTCACAACATTTGGTAAAGTGTGTGGCAAAGGAAATGGAGGGAAGTACATGACTGGGAAGATGCAATAAGTAATATATGGTGATTGACTACATGTGAGGGGAAGGAAGCAGATCTGGGTGATTTCCCAGATTTCTGTGTCAAAAAGTTAGATGAGGACTGAGAAGTAGCAAGATGAATTCTTTCTGTGCTTGCAGGTTTTGACATCTATTGTGTGAATAAAAACAAAATACAGTTGGCTATAATTACAATCCAGGGTCAGAGGCATTGACACCTACCCATGGATTCCTAACTGAGGCTGTCAACTCTACACGCTTTTCATTCTAAAGAGGTTTTAGATCTTCTAAGTGTACTCATTTGATCTTTATTTGATTCCATAGGTTAGATGAATCAGGTGGCATTATGTCTATTTTGTAGTGAGAAACTCAAAGGATAAGGGCACGATTTTCTCCCATGAGCATCTAGCTAATTGGTGACAGAATTGGCAGGAAAAATAGCCCATTTCTCTTTACTCAGACTTGTACTCAAACACCGCTTCCCTCATATACCTAAGGTATAACTAAGCATCAATGAAGGTACTCCATGCTCTTATTTTTTTTTAAGTTTATTTATATTTTGGGAGAGAGAGTGAGCACACGTGCATGCAAGAAGGAGAGGAGCAGAGAGAATTCCCAGCAGGCTCAGAGCTACTAGCACAGAGTTGGATGCTGGACTTGATCTCACCAACCACAAGATCATGGCCTGAGCTGAAATCAAGAATCAGATGCTACCCAGGTACGCAGGTGCCCTCCATGCTTTTAGATTCAGTGAAATTGGCTCAACTCCCATACTACGTGTAACAGGAAGCTTCAGTCATTCTAAAGATTTTAGGGTGAGTGATACAGTTTATGGATTTCCTGAATACTATGATGTTTTTCTTCTGAGTCAATTTCCCTTTAAAAATGCTGTGTTTCTGGACCGATATTCCTAACATGCTGGCATTCTCTCCTTCTCTCTCTTGTGATTATACCCTCCCTGAAAGTCTAGTTATTTTCTGATTTGGAGTAGTTTTACTCCATTTTTGTCCTTGTTTCCTGTTAGCCAGACACTCAGGTGTCAAATTACTGAGTAGCTTACTAAGGCATTCTGGCAGCCGTTAAGATTTGTTATTTGTCTACAAATTATGCACTCTATTGATAGTGAAATCTTTCTGAAACTAATACTTTTCTTTAGCTTTTTGAATAAGTTACAAGCTGGACACTAAGCTCCTGGTATTCTCTAGATATCATCACACTGTAAGAAAAGACACTCATTATTTCCCCCCACCCACCAGGTCCTCCTGACAACACCAAGCATGACCAAGACATTTGTTATTAAGAAGACAAATATTTTCTTTTCTGTTAAAATGTGTTTTAATGCTATGTTTCCTCTCTTCTTTCATTATCATCTTTCTCATTCTTTTGACTGACTAACTGGCATTTCAAAGAAGAGAAAAATATTTGGTGCAGATCCAATTAGACCCCAAATGAAAGACCAAAAAGGTGTGAGGACAAGTAATTCCAAACAAACAATAACAAAGAAGAATATAAATTTGTGTGTGTGTGCCTCATAAATTATGTATATGATTTCCTTCTTTTTGTGTGTTATATCCTATCTTTTGAAGATAAAAGTAGAACACATGAAATATCACAAAGTATCAGGGTGTATCAGGGAAGCTTAATTATTACCTCAGAAAAATATTCACCATAGAGATTAAGAAAACAGATTTCATAAAATGTGATCTTATTTTTGTAAGGGTCAAAATCTACACATATATCTGTATTACTGTAAGGAAAAGAAATCCTGGAAGATATACCTGCATATCAAAATATTAACAATAGCTGTGTATTTAGAGAAGCATAACAAAGGATAATAATTTTTAATTTATTTATCCTCATTTTCAAGTTTTATAATAAAGATTGTATCTGTAGATAAAGGAATTTTCCAGTACAGAATTTTTATTCCATTCAATCTTTAGACATTATATTATTTCATCTTATAATAATATATTTATAACAATATATGTACTGTTATCTACCAGACATCTCCTTAACCAAGTGATCAAATTAACACTGCAAGCAATAGTAAAAACTGATATCAGATGCCTTTGTTGTGTTAAATTGAGAAAAATACTACATTACTTTTGAAGTATTTCTGCCCCAAATGCATAACTTTAATCAAATCTTGAAGACAAAATCAGACAAACTTAAATTTTCTGAAATTTATAACTTCAATGTGATTATAGAAGAAAACATTCTTGCTTTGGGAGATGCAAGCTAAGGTTTGGGGAGCAAAGGATCAGGTTCTCTGAAGGTCACTCTTTTTTTTTTTTTTTTTTTGACATGTTTTCTAAAGTTTTTATTTTAATTCCAGACAGTTAACATATAGTGTAAAATTACATTCTGGTGTACAATATAGTAATTTGACACTTCCATACAACACCCAGTGCTCATCACAAGTGCACTCCTTAATCCTCATCACCTATTTAACCCATCCCCCCTCCACCTCCCCCTGGTAGCCGTCAATATGTTCTCTATAGTTAGGAGTCTGTTTCTTGGTTGGCCTCTCCCTTTTTTTCCCCTTTGCTCATTTATCTCTTAAATTCCACATATGAATGAAATCGTGCTCTTTGGCTTTCTCTGACAGACCTATTCTGCTTAGAATCATACTCTCTAGCTCAATCCATGTCATTGCAAATGGCAAGATTTCATTCTTTTTTATAGCTGAGTATTTTTCCATTGTATGTATATAAATGTACATATGTATATATGTATATATGTATATTTTATATATATATTTTTCCCTCATATCTAGGATAAGGGTTTGCTTTAGGGCGAGGATAAGGATTGGGGTTAAGATTAGTGCCAGTATGAGGGTATGGACCTATTATCCTGCAGCTTAGAGACATCTCCAGAGGGATAAATTTAAGGCGAGGTTATGGTTAGGATGAAGGATTAGGGTTAAGGGTTAGTCGTTAGCTGTTAGTGGTTAGTGGTTAGTGGATTAGGTTTTTGATTAGAAGAATACTCTCTACCTCCATCCATGTTGTTGCACATGGCAAGATTTCCTTCTTCTCGAGGAAGTGATATTTAAAGTGGTATCAGAAGAGTGTGTAGGAGTTAGTTATAAAGAGGAATAATATACAAATCAAAAGGATTTGTATATACAAAGATCTAAGTCAGTAACTGCAGAAATGGTGTTGGTAGCAGTATTAGTAGTAATGTTAGTCATCATGTAGTCAACTGGCATACTCCTTCCCTTCTTTGATGGCAACCTTCTGAAGGTCACTCTTAAATGATTAAGGAGACAGAAAGAAGGAAGGGAAGAGAGGTGGGAGGGAGGGAAGGAGGGAAGGAAGAATGGAAGCGGGAAGGTTGAGCTCTTTGAGATTACTGAGATCAAAAATTAATTTTAATCTAAATTTGTAACATACTGTCTTACAATAATTGAAGTTTATCCCCCAAAATGGTAGAATCAGTGAATAGGTATTTTAAAAGTAGACCTATGTAATCTTGTAACCCTTGAGAAAGTGAAAGAGAAGTTTGTCCATGAATGACATTTATAATATACAGAGTGGTTCTATTCATAGTAGCCCCAAACTGAAAACAATCCAAATGTCCATCAGCAGTAACATAGATACATTGTGGTATACTCATGTAATAAAAAACTACACTGGAATAGAAAGGAAAAAAAACCCACTATTAAGCATCACAACATAAATACATTTCATAGATTATACAATGTCAAGTAGAAGAAGCCAGCCACAAAAGAGTATGGATAATTCCATGTATAAGAAGCTCAAGAACAAGCAAAATATATTTGATATTTTGATAGATAGATTCTATATTTGATAGAATATAGATTCTATATTTGATATAGATTCTATATTTGATAGAAATATAGATTCTATATTTGATATAGATTCTATATTTGATAGAAATAAAAGTAAAGGTTCACCTGGGGGAGGATATGGATGCTGACTGGGAAGGGTCATGAGGATGCTTTCTAGAGTGCTGAAAGTGTTCTATATGTTGATTTCAGTGATAATTACACAGGAATAAACATGTAAAAATTCACCATTTCATATCTTTTTTTAATGTTTATTTATTTGAGGGGGAGAGAGTGCACACATGCATGAGTGGGGGTAGAGTGGAGAGAGGGAGAGAGAGAATCTCAAGCAGGCTCCATGCTATCAGTGCAGAGCCTAATATGGGGCTTGATCTCACAAATAATGAGATCATGACCTGAGTAGGACACTTAACTAACTGAGCCACCCAGATGCCCTTCATCTTGCTGTATTCTTAATATTAGTACATGTTTTCCAAATAAATGTTATATCAGGCTTAAACCCATTCTGTGCTCACCACTAATGAATCTCATCTTTACACGTTTGGCCTAGAGACTTGCATATGGTAGATATTCAAAATATATTTTTGGAATGAATAAAAATTGTACCTACCTGTGCCTTATTTCTTTGGGGCTCTGCTGAATATAATAGCAGATGCTGATACATATTTTATTTCTTTGTTATATCTTTTAGAATATATCTGAGAATATTGCATTAATCCAAGGAACAGCCCTGAAGACCAAAAATTTGAGACTAACTCAGTAGTCTGACAAGAAATGGGGAGAAGTGGGGTCAATATTTAAAAAGAATTGGTCTTCAATAATCCCATATATTGTGTCATTTCAGTGTGATAACTTACATGAACCCAGGTGTGCAACAGATTGAGTGGTTCCTTATGGGAGGTATGAAGAAGTCAGTGCAATACAGCACAGACCCTATTCAGAGACTAGAGCTAACGGGAGACTTTTCTGGATTGGGTGGATATCAGTGTCTAACAGGGTGGGGGAAGAGCTTGGTGGTTCAATTTTCCAGGCAGTCATGTTTTATGTGGGAACAGGCAGTGAGGAGAAATCAGATGCATTGTAGGATTATGAGATTCAGGAATTCCAGAAGCAAGGACCAAACTTCAGGACAAAGATGCTGGCAGAGACCAAACAAGGAATTCTGGGGTTCAGTTGGCTAGACGTCTGTTCCAAGCAGAATTACAGCCCCAAGTCAGGCCCTGGGACAAAGGCCAGGGACCAGGAACCCAGACCTTTGAGGAGAGCTTTGGGACTCTCTGGCCAGCAAGGTACACTGTAGCTCCATGCACCTCCATTATCCTGGGCTTTCTTTGACCCTTCTCCACTCTTCCAGGGACGGAGGGCATTCCAAACACCAATGTCTGGTTTTATTCATCAAGGCCTTGGTGAAGTTAAAACCCTAAGTGTGTCTGTGTTGTTTAAGGGTGAGTTATAAAAGGCAGGGACAGAAAATAGATAACTGTGGTTCTCACCTACACATTAAGTCAAATCTGTTAATGGGCATCCCATAATACACCACACCTTTTTAGTTAGCTACAGAATATTAACTTTCCGGAGACATCTGAGTTATAGTTGAGAGTAAATGGTTCTTTTAAATTGTGAGCATGTATATACTATAATGCTTATTTTAGAAAAGTAATAAGCTGGCCAATTTTTTGTAGCCTATGCCTTTAAAGGAATCTTTGGCATAATTTTTCTAATATTTAAAAACACTAAGATATTTGCTTAATTAATTCCCATCTTGATGAATTTCTTTTTAAAAAAATAATTATCAGAGATAATTGTCTCTTTTCTTATATTAATGAAGATATTAGGACAGAGTAAATATTGAGACAAATCAAATATTCTAGCTAGGAAAACTGGAAAGGAGAAAATGAGTACTTTTTCAGAGTTTGGAATACTTACAATGTGAGTAAATTTCCAATATGTAATGGGACCAGAAAATTTAAATGCAAAATACTTTTTAGTTACTTAGAAATACATTTTTAAGTTCATTCCTTATAATCAATTATAAAGATGACTTTGTCAAAATTAACCAAACTCATATCAGATGTTTCATTAATATAAGTATATTTACAGAGAAATCTATAAATTATAAAAATTTGAATTAATTGTGTGATTTTCAGAGTACCTTTAAATTTGCCACTTGAGGGGCATTGCTAATAGGGTCACCTCACTTTGTTTTGAAAGCAGGCATCTTTTGTGAAAATATCCTCTTGTGAAAATAAACAAATTGTTAGGCATTTTTCCTTTGTGTGTTTATATAAATATAAGAAGAAAAACATACAAATTGAAGGTATTATTGTTTTGTGATTGACTATGACCCTGGCAGGGTATGTCAGCCGGGCCCTGTTGCCTCAGTGTTTCGGTATGCCCCTCCTCTCCTCTACGTATGCTACAAAATGTTATGGTATCCCACTGTCACTTTATTCAACGCCCATTGCTAGGCTTTTATCACTCAGTTTAAAAATACTTATATTTCCTTATTTGAAGATTTTTAATTTTTCTTTCATTTGACATTTTATTCTATTTCCTATTGTTATCTTTTTTGAATTAAAAAAATTGGGCTTTTCATATTCCTCTTTTTACCCTGGGAGAAAGCCCAACCTCTGTGCTAGTGCAACTAATGTCAGAATTGCGTACTGTTGGTAGCTGCATCATTTGCCATTAAACTACTATCTCTGTTAGTGATTCTTTGCATGGAGTTATTATGTTATTATAGTCAGGAAGCCTCATTATTTAGTAGGGAGGAAAGGGCCTGCTCAGTCAGTTCTACAGGAAGACTACCTTCCCCTGAAGCAAAGTAATGAGGTTTCTGGCTGTTCCTGACCTATTTGCATTAAGGTCAACAACTGGCCAGAACTAAGATACTAGACATCAAAGGAGGGTAAAGACCAACAGAAATAAGCTCCTAAAAATTTCCCTTTAGTCTTTTACTGTGATTGAAGGAAGAATGATGTCCATCATAAGCTAACTCTTGAGTTTACTCTGAAGTGAATAACACAGTATTATGCATGCATACACATGTGTGTGCGCCTTCATACACCACAACCACGCACATAAACCTTCATATACACACGTACATGCACAAGCACTCACGTGTGCATGCACCTTTATACACACACACACACACACACACACACACACAGCTTCTGGCCCAAGAAAAGGCATGTAATTTTACTCGACCTCAGAAATGCAATGAAAATATTTTCCAACTGGATGTCTAAATTCTATGCTATAATTACATTACTTGGAAAAAAACAAGACAATATTTTAAAGATGAGTTGCAAACATGTACTCCATATAAAATATTATATATATATATATATATATATATATGTATATATATATATATCACTTTAAAAATACCTCTATGAAATTTACTTTCCAAAGGAAGCCATTGGATTACTTATTTCACATCCTTTTTGGTAATAATGGTACTAAGGGTATGTTCAGAGGCTATACTAATATGTCAATTCCATTATCCAACATGTTCTCTCTAAATGGGAAACTGGGAGTTCTTTCCCTGTGTTCAAATCTAATTTGTTACATTCTGCCATTTAGGAGAGTTTTAAATTTTTCTTTCATTTTTTTTTTGATGTATTCTGTTTATGCCTGGGTGTTGTAATCTTGATATATATTTCTGAGTACTTAATATTTTCTATTATGGCATCTTCTTATCTATAAGTTTATGTATCTTATTATATCTTATTACATCTTCTTATCTATCACAGTACAGTTTTAATTATTTTTGTAAGGATTTCTTAATTTATTTTCATTTTAGTTAGAGGTCAGTTACTGCACAATGATGAAAACTAAAATGTATTTAGACTTGCTTCATGGTATAGCATAATCAATATTCATAAATATTCCATTTTTAAATCTGAATGGATATTAATTTTCCCATTATTGGATGTAGAACTTTATGTATTTCTTTCAGATGCTAAGACAAGGTTGCTAATGGTGTAGTCCAAATCTCCTTTTCCACACTAAATTTTTGTCTAATAAAACCTTCAGGTACTTATACTAATGCATAAACATCTTCTATTCAAATGGTGGTTATCTTGTAGCTCTGTCCACACTTATGTATATATCATTATTTCATCCTGGCCATTTGAAAATTTTATCAGCACATATATTCTTATAGTCTATTTTATCTGATATTAATATAGACACAACCTTTCATTTGATTAATTTTTATATGATCTGGATATTTTTATCTGTTTATTATGCTGGAATTTAAAAATTCATGTCCAACCATCTTTATATTATAATGGAAGCATTTTGTCAAAGAATATTTAATGTGATTTCTAAAATAAATAAATTGTATTTCTATAGTTCACGTTTTTTCCCCCTCTTCTTATATGATTTTCATGAGTTCTCATCTTTTAAGATTGCTTCTCTTCATTCACATTTCTTTTTCCTTTGTTACTTTGGAAGCTGTATTCTCTGTTTCTGTTCTTTGGGGAGTTACTTTATAAATTTTAATAATTTTAGCAGTGCTTTTCCCTTGCTGAAAAATATCTCAGGACCTCAGTATCATTAACTACTGCTTTCTGCCCAAACTAGATGCTATCATTATCTGGTATTCTATTTAAGCTTTGTTTTTATCTTTATTCTTTGAAAACAGTTATTGTTTTAAAGTTGATACATGTCAGATTTACCCATATGCTTAATAGTTAACATTTCTTTGCTCTTATTCCTTTCTGCATCCCAGACCTTCTATCTAGCATAATTTTCAATCTTCCTGAGGCATATCCTTTAGAAGTTTCTTTAATAAGCATCTTTTATAATTAAAGGGTTTTTTTGTTGTTGTTAATTTGTATGTTTTTGATTCACATGAATTCAAGAACAAGAGCTTTTCTGTATATATGACTTACGCCTGACAGGTAATTTTTCTCATCACTTCAGATATGTTATTTCCTTGACTGCTGACATCCACTGCATTGAGAAGTCACTTGCCATATTCATTGTTCCTCTTGTCATATGCTGTGTTTAGGGATGGGGTTTTGTTTGTTTGTATGGATGACTTTCTACAACTATGAATTGGAGTCTCTGATCAGTTGTGCAAGATTCTTTCTCTCTACCTTTATTTATTTTTCCCTGTTCTCTCCATCCTCACTTTATGGAGTCCTGTTATATGTATGTTAGATACCTCTACTCAACCCCTATACCTGTTTTTCACTCTCTATTTCCATATTTCATTAGTCTTTCTGCACTGTGCTCTGCAATATTCCTTTGGATTACCTTACAGCTCATTTCATGTTCTTTTCTGCCATTTGCAGACTGTTGGAATTTTTTACATTGTGCTTTAAATTTTACTTACTAGAATGCTTATTTCTAGAAGCTCTGGTTAATTCCTCTTCAAGTCTTCCTGACCATGTCCTGTTATACTTTTGTTAAATATGATTAGACACATTAAATATTTATATTCTTTGTTTGTTAATTCTAATATCTGCAAAATTTTTATTCTAATTCTGCAGTGAGTTGTTTTCTCAACATAATAATGTCTTCCTTCCTCAAGTGTTTTGTAATTTTCCCATAAATAAGTTTTCTTATGTTATGATAGTGTAAATGATTTTGGAGCCAGTTTAAATTATTTGGACACTGTTAGAAATGGTTCACTTCTACAAGCTTTTGAGAGCAAACCTAAAATTTAATTAACTTAAATTTTTGGCTAGTACTATTTAGAGCCAATAGGTGGTATTTATCCTGTCCTTATATTCATATGAGGCCGAACTGGTTGTCAGAAATTGTCAGAGAAGACATTTTTCTTTCTCTTTTTCTCTCCTCTATCCAGAGTAAAGATCAGGAAGGAACTTCTTATAATCTTGTTTTGGGAGTAGGATATTTTTTCTCAGTTTACCTACAAAACAAATTGCCTTTTGAGAGTATCAGCGGTAAGTTGGAGTCTAATACAAGGAGTTAAAATTCCTTGTGATAACCCCAGCTTTGTCCTCAGCCCTTCTCCTTAGAAACTAGCCACCAGACCACTAGAGATTTTACTTCTCTGTTCCAAACATTAGGGAAGGAAGTAGATAAACTGAAGGCTATCCAATATAATATGTACATTTTAGTGAAATGACACTGCAAGTCTAATTCTCTCCTGATTATATATGTACTGGTTTTTGGCGTGGGTCTTCTGTGACCACCTGGTTATCTCTGTATTTAAAAAAAAAAAAACACAAAAAGAAAACAAAAAAATTTATTTATTTATTTATTTATTTATTTATTTATGAGAGCTTGAGTGGGGGAGCATAGAGAGAGGGGAAGAGAGAGAATTTCAAGCAAACTCTGTGATGTTAGGGCAGAATCCAACACAGGGCTTGATCCTGTGAACTGTGAGATCATGACCTTAGCTAAAATCAAGAGCCAGACACTTAACCAACTGAGATACTCAGGTGCCCCTGCCTATCTCCTTGATAGGATGTATTGCTTTTCATATTTACCAGGTATTGCTATCAAAGCATGACTATTATTAATGTGTTTTTTTCTGTTTATTGGATAACTCAGATAGCTTAATGTCAAAGCTCTAGAGAGCAGTGTCAGCTTCATGAAAAACTATGCAGAGATGACAGCAGGAGCAGAACAATATTATGAGAGATAATGCACCCCCTTGTATATGGTTACCTCTGGCATCTTCCATTAGCAGACAAATGAAAGTAGAGTGTGAATTTTATATTTTAAGCCTGTTAGTATTAAGAACAATGTAATAAAGGAACATTAAAATAGATTTTCTCATCATGGTATTATTACTAATCTAGTATTATTATTAATCATTAAGAATAGAAAGCATTATTCACAGGTTAAAGGTTTTATTATCCTTCATTTCTTTATAAGTTAGGTTTTTAAAAAACAAACCTGGGAATTAAAATGAATCAAATCACCATATGGATTATGTATTAGATGGCTAGGGCTTCCATAATAAAATCCATCGATTGGGTGGCTCAAACAATGCAAATTCATTTACTCACAGTCCTGGAGTCTGGAAGTCCAGAATCCAGGTGTCAGCAGGGATAGTTTCTCCGGAGCTTCCCTCCTCGGCTTGCAGATGGCCACCTTCTTGCTCTGTCCTCACTTAGCCTTTTTCCATGTCCTCTCTTTATGAGGGCAACAATTGTATGGAATTAGGGCCCCACCATTATGATCTCATTTAACCTGAACTACCATTTTATAAGCCTGATCTCCAAAAGCTAGGCTTTCAGTATATAAACTTGGGAGGACACAGTTCAGTCTATAACTGACTATATATAATATAAATTAATTTTAAAAGTATTTTGGTCTAAATTTGAAGAGGATGTGAAAACATTACAAAATTGTTATCAGATATCTGAGGCTTTGCTACCTGAAACTTTCTCTCTGATTTGCAATCTCTTCTCTATTATAGGAGACATTGCATTTACAGTATACATTCAGAAATATTCAATCATATGAGTAATACCTGCTGTGTTTTGTTTTCCATTGGAAATCAAAATCATTCATTGCTCAGCACTAAGTCAAAGAAAACAAATTTCCAAAAAGACAAGGAATGACCTGCAGGTACCCTAACACTGTACTTTAGATCCTGACAAGGGATGAGATCTTGTTCTGAGTTTGTTTGGAGTGGGGACAGTGAATTGTCTTTCACAGATTATAATCCATAACTATGTTTGCACAACAAAAGAGTTCTGGACAGAGGCAAGTTTCTCTTATTTGTTGCTTTTTCAAAAAATACAAAAAATAGCAAAACAATTTCATAGTGGATAAGGATATGAAATAAAGGTTTAAATACTGATTCAGATGGTTTGTCTTAAGCCTGATGCCAGTGGTTTTGTTCATTAAAAAAGTCAACTAAGGTATAAGCACTTTTTGAAATCCACCTGTGCTATCCACAATAATGAATGCAATTATCATTTTGAAATGCTCTGGGGAAATGAAGAAAACCAGCACATGCTGAAGGATTGCAAAAGCTGAGCTGCTGTGAGCACTCAAGCTAACCAATATCTGTCCAATGCAGTCATATCTGTCCAATGCATCTGGAGACTGCAGAATCCAACCAGACATGCGTGTTGCAAAAAAACAAGTCCTGAAATATAACCTCAAGCCTCTGGTAGATATATACTCTTTGGTCTCATTATGGTCCTCATTTGTTATCATCACAAAACCATCCTGCAGTTCAGCATAATTCATTGCAGTGGGTGGTCTTCAGTTGGGAAAGGACAGGAACAGGAATAGCAAGAGTTATGGGATATAGCAACATTTTTAGTATATATGATGTTGAGTTGGAGTCCACTCAAAAAAAAATGGAAGTGGTCACACTTGGGTGGCTTAGTTGGTTAAGCATCTGACCCTTGATTTCGGCTCAGGTCATGAGTCCGTGGTTTGTGGGATCAAGCCCCATGTCTGGCTCTGTACTGATGGCATGAAGCCTGCTTTGGATTCTCTTTCTTAAGCATCCTGCAATGGAAATGGTATAAGAAAGAGTGGCACTTTAAAGGGAGAAGAAATCACAATCATAGAGGCAAATCCTTGAAGGTTCTTTATGTCAAATCCATTTGAACCACATATTCTCATTGTATCATAGTTTAGAAAAGGTAGGT
This sequence comes from Panthera onca, assembly GCF_046562875.1. Lineage (NCBI taxonomy): Eukaryota > Metazoa > Chordata > Mammalia > Carnivora > Felidae > Panthera > Panthera onca. The sequence goes on along the minus strand of NC_138341.1, from coordinate 87,225,772 downwards.
ACCTTGTCTTTATGAACTGGAAGTAGCAGAAGATACAGAGCCATCTGACAGAAGGAAGGAATATAGTCAGCATCAATTGATTGCATGATTACTAGATGGTTCTGGAATGGGAATGTTGAGGAAGAACTCAATTTTCTAAAAGTCTTACTCTTTTTAGTGCTATGTATTGGTTTAGATCATTTCTATGACCCAGATGAATCCAGAATCCTAGCATTTCTGTTACAATTGCTTATTTTTTACAGTTTCGTAGACACTAAAATCTTATATAGCAAATTACCTCTCAGTGAAATAACTGGAGCCTATTTGTTCTAAAAGCTTTAAATTCTAAAATAGCAAGAATTTTTTTCCTCATATTTATGTACAATATTGTATTCCTTATCACAATAACATTAATATTTATTACTACTAGAAGGTCTTGTCTGGTCTAGGACCACACCAGAATATCTTAATGGTGAATACAATGAATAAATGCATGGCAAGGACCCAGAGAAGTACATATGAATTTTGTTTTAAGAAAAGCTGATCTGGAAATTCATTTAACTTCTATTAGGTTGGGCAGAAATTCTGAGCAGCTGATCTTTTTTTAACTATTTTTTTATGTTTATTTATTTTGAGAGAGAAAGACAGAGCATGTGCACATGCACAAGAGCAGGGGAGGGGCAGTGAGAGGGACAGAGAATCCTAAGCAGGCTCCACACTGTCAGCCAGAGCCCTATGTGGAGCTTGATCTCAAGAACTATGAGATCAGGACCTGACCTGAAACCAAGAGTTGGGCACTTAGCTGACTGAGCAACTCAGGCACCCTGAACATCAGATCTTCTAAGAGCTTCTCTTGAATTGTGTTTGAACACAATTGAGATATCTTCCCAGGAATCAGAAACTCCAAAATGTCTTAGGATAGATACATAGTCAACAAAAAGTTCTTCCCAGATAGTTCTCCATCATTCTGTGTAAGTCATGTATATATCCTAACTGTCAAACATAAAGAGTTCAGTATATGCCACCCCAAAAGTATGCCACTTTGGCATGATGATTATTATTTTTTTAATGTTTTCATTTAACCTATTTTTAGAGGATGAATGGGGCAGGGGCAGAGGGAGGGTGAGAGAGAGAGAGAGAGAGAGAGAGAGAATACCAAACAGGCTCTGTGCTGTCAGAGCAGAGCCAGACGCAGGACTTGATTCCACCAACCTTCAGATCATGACCTGAGCCGAAATCAAAGGTCAGAGACTAAGCAGACTGAGCCACAGGCATGGGGATTATTTTGAGCTCAAAGCAGTTGAGAATCAACAGATGCAAGAAGCGTTCCCTCTCCCCTCAACCCCACCCCCTCTTCTTAGCTGCCTAAAGTAGGGCACAAATTTCCCTTTTTCAAGGTGCTGCCCACACATGAGCAGGAAAAGAAGAGTGACTCTTATCACTAGAGAGGGAGAGTCTACACTGAGTTTTCATACACAGATTTTGTAAAATAACCCTGATCTCCCACAAGGTCCCTCATGTATTTCCTCATCACTTGTCCATGATTTATTGACCCTTTCTTTCCTTTATTAGAATAGTGTGTAGCGCAAGGTTCTAACCATTTCTGTGAGTTTTACTCCTTTTCATCGAACTCTCATGCACATAAATATTAGTAATAATGGTAGGCCTCTTCATCTGTTAATTTCTTTTGCTCATTTGACTTGCACACCCTCAGGCAAAAATCCACCAAGTCAGAGGAAAAGTTTTTCCTCCTCAACAAACACCAGCCAATAGAGAAACTAACAAAAAGACATCAGTCCTAGTTTGAAATTTTCAATGACATTGTCACAGTGTTTCATTGTACATAAGTTTTCAAGAAGACAGAGAAACAACACACATTTTTTGAGTGCCCAGTTGCCAATCACTGTGTTTCTAAGTGCACTAAAGCCTCCAAAGTCAGTCTTATTTTACAAAGTACAGTACATCTTATTTTCCACATTTACAAGTGAGAAAGTCGAAGATTAAAGAGTTTAAATAACTTGCCCCAGGACAGACGTCTTTTGTATTTAGATCTTGCTCTTCCTACTGCACCTTCCTGCCTTCCTGTCGCAAGCAGCTTAAATGAGATCCCCTCTGTTTTGTATGCACAGTGGAGGCTGATAATCAGATTCTGAGTGTGTGTGGACACTGATGCATGCACTTTCCCCATGTCCCCTTTTGATCCAGCTCATGTGCCTTGAAGCGTGACTGCTGAGTTACCATTTAATGTTGAGCTTTTCCACACTGTGATATACAAATGTTGGCTTAAATTATACTATTAAAGCTAAAGTAATCTTGAAGTGGTTTCCTTTAGAGTCTTCCCTTGATTTGTATTTTGGCACCATGGGTTTTTAATGCAACCTAAAGATCTTCGATCTGCTTTCATTGAAGAAGCTGAATATCTTGTACTATGAATATATATATATATATATATATATATATATATATATATAATATCTGTTCACTCTGTGATTCCATAACTTTCTAGTGAATATTACATTAAGCTTGTCCAGTCTCCTTACTCACTGCATATGAAACTACTGATATTGCCTTCATGTTTATTTTCCCTCTGATTTTGAGGGATATCCTATCCTCATCTCTCCCCTTCAAGATAAATTTCTGGCTTGTAAAAAAAATACTCAAAAATTTACAATACCATCACATGGCCTTGTCATGGCCACCAAGCATCACCTGTTTGCCTGTATACTATTCTGTCACAGGATAATAGTTCCATATATCCTGTTCTTTCTTGAATTATTTTTCCCTATGAAAAATGCTCCTTTACAATGGTTGAAGACATCAGGACATATGAATCTTAGGTATACTTTTGTGCATTGATTTCTATGCTGATCAGTCTTGATTCTGACATTTCATCATTTGGCATATGCCTTCTATCTCAGAAATGTCTTTAATTGCAATAACATCTCAAAGAAAACATGACATGTAAAACCTTAGGTATTTCAATTCTGTGCACATAGCAAAAATATCTTTGTCTAAACAATCATTTCTTTTAGAGCACCTTTGAAAGGCAGAGATATTTGTTAATTTAGGTGTATTTTTGTAGGCCATTAAAATTAACAAAATTAGGGAGAGAGAAGGAGAAAGAGCTTACTCACTTCAAGCAAGAGATTAGCATTAAATATTTCATAACTTTTATTGGGTCAAGGATGAGTATCCAAAGCTTGGCTGAGTAAGGAAAATGAGGCTGGGATGGATTGAGGCCCAAGGAAGGGCCAAGTTCTCCTAAGGGGACATGTGCAGAGACCTAGGCCTGGCTAATTACACAGGCTCAGTGGACAGCAAAGCCTGGGTTCTGGCTTATGGGAACTCAGTTATGGCTCAGGCCCAGGATTCTCCAAAGTCAGATATTGGAGTATCCTGACAAATGAGCAGAACTGAAGGATAAGATGTCAGAATAAATATAATATAAATATAACAAAAGGCTGTATTTAGAGCCTATGAGTGTAGATGAAGGAGCATGTAGTGTGTGTGCATATGTGTGTGTGAGATACACAGTGTGTGTGGTATGCATGTGTATATACGAGGGTGGTGTGCATATATGTATGTGAAGGATGTGATATGCGTGTGTCAGTGAGGCAGTCATATGTGTGTTGTGCATATGTGTGTGGGGTGGTGGTGGTGTGTTTATGTAGTGTATGATGTGGGTATGGTATGCATTTGTATGTAGGTGGGTGGTGTGCATGAGTGTGTGTGTAGTATGTTGTGTGTGACATGCATATGTGTGTGACTGGTGTGTGTATCTAAGTGTCTTATCACTGCAGTTATTATAACATGGTACTGCAGAACTGAACACTGGGCCTCTAGAAATAAAGAATTCCAGTAGTTAGTACATTCTAAGTAGGATCAGCAAAAGAAAACCCATCAAGAACTTTACCCAGCAGTTCAATAGGTAACCCAAGAAGAATGGTTTGATTCAAACCATGTCTAATAAGAGACATGAACTTATTGAAGCTCATCTTTTCTGGAGCCCAGGTGGGTGTGCAGATTGGAATGGGTTAGTCCTGCAAGGAAAGTGAATCCAGCTGCGGCAGCATCCCTGTAAAACAGAAGAGGAGAAGAGGTGATAGACTAACATTTGGAAGCACAGCCAAATGAAGTTCCAATAGTCTGGAGATAACTACATCTCATTTTCCTCAATGGTAAAATATGGGAATATGATTACCTCTAAAAATCCTCATGTTCTAATGTTCTAACATTTGGCTCTACGATTCTGAGGTAAACATCTGTAATATTGTGTGAGGCATTAGGAAAAGTCTATTCATTACACAAATAATGTTTAGAGCCTCCTAAGGTAGAAAAGTGAAATACACATAACTTATTAAAACATGCTAAAACACTATTACCATGAAATCTGTCAACTTCCAGAAATAAACAACTATTAACTGAGGTATCAAGAATAATACAGGACTTGAAGAGCTGTTACCCACATAAGGACACTGCCCCACCTCTTTTTATTTATCTTTTTATCTTTTTTCTTTGTTGGTTTAACAGATTTAAATTTTATAATGCAGCGTTACCGACTATCATCACTGTGCTTTGCATTAGATTCTCAGAAGTTATTTATTGTATAACTGGAAATTTGTACCCCTTTTAATCAAACTCTTCCTATCCCACACCCATCCCAGACCCTGGTAACCACTTCTCTACTTTTTGTTTGTATAAATTTGACTTTTTTTTTTTTTTTTTTTTTTTTTAATTTCACATGTAAGTGACACCACACAGTGTTTGTCTTTCTGTCTGGCTTTTTCACTTAGTGTCACGCCCTTGAAGTTGAGCCATTTTGCCCCAAAGGCAGGATTTCCTTCTTTCTAATGGCTAAATAATGTTCTATTGTACATATACGCACCACATCTTCTTCATCCATGCATCCGTTGATGGAGACTTAGGTTGTTTTTTTTCATATCTTGGCTATTGTGAATAATGCTGCAATAAACACAGGGTATAGATATTTCTTTCGTATCCTGTTTTCATTTCCTTTAGATATATACCGAGAAATGCAATTGGTACCATTTCATATGTAGTTCTATTTTTAATTTTTCTGAGTAACCTTCACATTGTTTTCCATAGTGGCTGCACCAGTTTGCATTCCCATCAGCAATGTATGAAGAATCCCTTTTCTCCATATCCTCACTATCTCATTACTTCTTGTCTTTTCATTTTTAGCCATTCTGACAGGTGTGAGGTGATATCTCATTGTGGTTTTGATTTGCATTTCCCTAATGATGAGTGATGTTGAGCATCTTTTCATGTTCCTCTTGGCCATTTGTATGTCTTCTTGGGAAAAATGTCTAATCAGATCCTTTGCCCATTTTTTAATTATTTATTATTTTGCCACTGAGTTGTATGGGTTCTTTATATATTTTGGATGTATGATGTATGATTTGCAAAAATTTCTACCATTTTATAGGTTGCTTTTTTATTTTGTTGATGTTTTCCTTTGCTGTGCAGAAGCTTTTAATTTTGCTGTAGTTCCACTTTTTTATTTTTTATTTTACTGACTTTGTTTTTGGTGTCAAATCTAAAAATATCATAAGACTAATCTCAAAGAGCTTCCCGCCTATATTTTCTCTAAAAGTTTAATGGTTCCAGGTCTTACATTCAAATCTTTAATACACTGCATATGGTATCAGAGAGTGGTCTGGTTTCATTCTTTTGCATGTTGCTGTCCAGTTTTCCTGAAACCATTTGTTGAAGAGACTGTTGTTTCCCCATTGTATATTATTGTCTTTTTTTATCATAAATTAATTGACCATTTAAGCTTAAGTTTCTTTCTGGGCTCTTTATGCTGTTCTGTTGATCTGTGTGTCACTATTTATGCCAATACTATACTGTTTTGATTACTACAATTTTGTAATATAGTTTGATTCAGGGAGTGTGATGCCTCCAGCTTTGTTCTTCTTTCTCAAGTTTGCTTTGGTTCTTCAGGGTCTTTTGTGTTTCCATACAAATTTTAGGACTATTTTCACTTTCCTGGGAAAATGTCATTGGGATTTTGATAGGGATTGCACTGAATCTGCAGATTGCTTTGGGCAGTATGGACATTTCTACAATATTAATTCTTCCAATCCATGAACACAGAATATCTTTCCATTTGTTAGTTTCTTCAGTTTCTTTCATCAGTATTTTGTACTTTTCAGCATACACATCTTTCACTTACTGGTTAATTGTATATATATGTATATGTATGTATATGTATATATATATATGTATATATGTACACACATATATATAACACTATATGTAATATATAAATAATATATATATTATTTTACATTATAATATATTAATTATATTATATTATATTAATATATAATATATAAATATTATATAATATATGCTATATATTATATATGTATATATTATGCTATATATAATATATAAATATATACATATAAACAAAAATATATATATAATATTTCTCACATCTTCTTTTTCCATTCATCTACTGACGAGCACTTGGGTTGCTTCCATATCTAGGCTATTGTAAATAATGCTTCAGTAAACATAGGGTGCATAGATCTTTTCAAATTAGTGTTTTTGTTTTCTTTGGGTAAATAACCAGTCATTGAATTATTGTATAATATGGATTTCTATTTTTAATATTTAAGGAACCTCCGTACTGTTTTCCACACTGGCTATATCAGTTTGCATTCCCACCAACAGTGCACCAGGGTTTCTTTTTCTTCACATCCTTTTCAACACTTGTTATTTCTTTCCTTTTTGAATCTAGCCATTCTGACAGGTGTAAGGTAATATCTTGTTGTGGTTTTTATTTGCATTTCCTTCATGATTAACGATGTTGAGCATCTTTCCAGGTGTTTGTTAGTCATCTGTATGCCTTTTTTTTTTTTTTTTTTTTTTTGGAAAAATGTCTATTCAGGTCTTCTGCCCACTTTTTATCAGATTTTTTTGGAGTTGGGTTATATAAGTTCTTTATATATTTTGGATGTATCATTTGCAAATAACTTCTCCCAATCAGTAAATTGCCTTTTCTTTTTGTTGATGTTTTCCTTCGCTGTACAAATGTACTTTTTTTGGTGTAGTACCAACAGTTTATCTTTGCTTTTGTTTCCCTTGCCTAAGGAATCTAGAAAAAATTGCCATGGCCAATGTCAAAGAATTTACTGTTTATGTTTTCTTCTGGAAGTTTTATGGTTTCAGATATCATATTTAGGTCTTTAATCTACTTAATTTTTGTGTATGGTGTAAGAAAGTGGTCCAGTTTAATTCTTTTGCATATGGCTGTCCAGTTTTCCCAACACCATTTATTGAAGAGACTGTCTTTTCCTCATTGCATATTCTTTGCTTCTTTGTAATAGATTAATTGACCATCTAGGTGTGGGTTTATTTCTGGGCTCTCTATTTTGTTCTAGCAATCTGTGTGTCTATCTTGATGCTAGTACCATACAACTTTGATTACTACAGCTTTGTAGTATATCTTGAAATCTGGAATTGTGATACCTCCAGTTTTGTTCTTCTCTCTCAAGATTGTGTTAACTGTTCAGGGTCTTTTGTGGTTCCATACTGGGATTGTTTTCTTAATTTCACTTTCTAATAGTTTATTGTTAGTATACAGGAATGCAACTGATTTTTGTATATTGATTTTGTATCTTGAAACTTTATTAATTCATTTATTAGTTCTAACAGTTTTTTGGTGGAGACTCTTTTCTTAAAGCTAACTAGATCTCAGTTATAATTAACTAATCTAACAAAACAGGAGAAATTCATATTCCTTTTTATTCTTTTGCCTATTCCAGTGGGTCCACAACCTAAAAAATAAGGCAAAATATTCTTAGGTGAAGAAATTTATTGCAAACAACTTAATGATTTCATTCATTCAAGTTCAAGAATTGTTAAGATATTTTAAATATTTTAGTGTTAATTGTGTTGTGGATTATCATGTTTATTTTCAGACCTGTCACCTATCTCACTTGGGTAATTTTATTAAAGTAACTTATGTTTTCAATCTATATATTAACATGGGCCTAGAGACTATTTAACAAGCATGCATTTTATCTCAGAAGAGATAAAAAATAAATGAAGGATTTCATGATTTAGATAGATCTATTGGTTTGATTTTTTCATATACGTTTATCCACCTATTTTGAGCAAAGTACAGACAAATGTTTTCCTTGTATCAGTCCATTCAACCCGAGTGGTTTCTTTTTTTCTTTTTTAAATTTGAACTGCTGTTCATAGCAGTATTCTCCATTAGATTCATTACGTCTTATTAAAGCAAATACAGGTTATTATGAGCAATAGGCTACCCCGGTCATATCTTGGGTGGAGAAGGTCAAAGTTCTTTCCAGATCACTTCTCTGACACTGTCTTGTCTTTGCCATTCTGATTTTGCATCTTTTTTTTTTAACCAGTTCAGTGCCTATGATGCTGAGTTACTGTTTGCTGGTATCTCCAGCAAAGAAAAAAAAATCAGGAAATGGAACTGCAACATCAACTGACCTTTTTCCCTTGAGGTTCAGAAACTTGTAAAGGGACATCACTCTTCTAAAAAAGAACAATTTTAAATCACTTTTCAAAACATTTTTGGTCCTTGTCTTTGTTTCTTTATATGTTTAAGCATATGCTTTTAAACTAATTGAGACAAAGGAAGGATATATACAGTTCTAGGATGCTATTAAATTAGATGCTATGCTAATGTAAAATTTATGCAAGCAATCATTGTCTACAACAGCACTCACCAAAGAATGTTATAGAAACTGCAAACTGCCCTTAGAAGTCAGTCACTTTCAGTGGTCAAATTGGCTTGGGAAATGTTTGCAGGGAGAGCTGTCTTTTGGAAACACACTACCTCCCCTTGAGAACATGTGAGGTTGTATAAGGCCCTATGTGAAAGAAATCTGCTTCATGCCAGTGTTTTGCACTCCTCTAACCCACTCTTCATATAACTCCTGTTAGTGTTAGTATTTCTTCTTTATTTAATACCTATTAATATTCTGAAGAGTTATTTTGTCATGGAATACCCTTTGAAAATACTGTTTTGTTAAATGGCTGGTATATATCAAAACCTCAACATTTTATGATATTCCTTGAATTGTGAGAAAAAGAGTATAAAAAGAGTACCAATTTTGATGTTCATGTATTTACACATTTCCTTTTTTCTTATTTTTCTACTTTTTTTGTTTTAAGTTATATGAATAATGATAGAAAGTAAGGAAATGTGAAAAGTGTTATCCAAAGTTTCAGCCATAATTAGCTGCAACATGGAAAGTACCAAAACAGTGTGAAAATGCTCCTTGGGGAGACAGTGACCTTCTAAAGGGAGAGAAAAAGCAGGTTGGCTGCAGGGAGGTTCCCACTGTGCCATGCCACATGGGGCAGAGAATGCAGGACTGAAGGGAGAGAATAGCAGGAGAAGGTGGGGTGGATCTTGCCCATCTATGTGTGTGATAGGGGTGGGGGGAGACCACTTGTTGTCCTGTTGTTTCATCTGCTTCTGGGAGAGTCAGCCCATTTTGGGAAAGGAGAGTAAGCACAATGGGAAGCAGAAAGTCCTCATTGTGCAGTAACCTGCTCCTCAAATAGAAATGTCAGTGTGATATCAGAACCCAGGAGATCAATAAAAACAATCTACACAAGAAAATATTGCCTTTTTATTACTAGCTTTGAAAACTGAATTCAGCATGCTAATCTTATCTTACAAACCTTGTTCCATTCAGTGACCAGAGCTGCTACTGAAGGTCCCTTACCCAAAATCTCTAAATCAAATGCATAACTCATTCTGAAATGTGTTCCCATTTTACTGCATGATTCCCTACCTCTTTCTGAACCTGTAAGGATATTTCCCAATCACCACAACAAAAAAGTCTGCTTCTGAGCCCAAAGCCATTTCTCCCACATCTAAAAGTATACAACTCTAATATCAACAGTAAAATTCAAACTGAAAAGGGATCATTTCTAAGTGATCCAAGATGTGTTTGTAAACAATAAAAGCAAGCAAGACAAATACAGTAAAATACTTTTCCGTATTGGAAACATATATGTTTAAAAAGACATATTTTAAAGATAGCATTCAATCATTAATTTTCACATTCAATAAATTTTTATTGAACATTTACTGTAAGTCAGGCACTATTATGCATTAGGATTACATCAGAGAGAAAAACAGGTGAGACTCTTGCCCAAAATTACTATGATATGGTTGGATACAAAATAAATAATTAAGTGAATAAATGTATACTATTTCAGGAGTTGATAGTAAATTTGGGGGGATATTGAGTATATGTGGTGTGTGTGTGTGTGTGTGTGTGTGTGTGTGTTAAAGAGTGTACAAGAAAGAGACAGAAAGAGAGAGAGAGAACTGCCTTGAGAAGTGGGCAAGTGGAGTTCCTGACTTGGACTGGGCATCTTGGGCATTTTGAGTGCCTTTCTTAAAGTTCTGTAAGTCTCCTGTGGTGTCTGGGACAAGCTGGGGCTGGCAGTGCCATCTAGTAAGGATGTTTCAAATTTGAAAAGAGATTTTGATTCCATATGACCCATCTGAAGTACTCTCTGAGTATCTATCTCTTGCATAGGATGGGCCAAATGCCCTGAGAAGTCCAGGACTTATATTTTTAAGGCCACCTTAGGACCTTATTGGGCCAGATTCTGATTCTAGGAGGGTAGCCTGGTAAACACATAATTACCACTGGTCACGGCAGTGTATCTTTCATGGGATTGCATGGGATTGGGCTGTTAAAATGGCTGAACTGCCAGAGCACCTGGGTGGCTCAGTTTGTTGAGTGTCTGACTCTTGATTTTGTCTCAGGTCATGATCTCAAAGTTTATAGGTTTGAGCCCCACATCGGACTCTGTGTTGATAGCATGGAGTCTATTTGGGATTCTGTCTCTCTCTCTGCCCCTGCCGCACTCGTGCTCTCTCTTTCTCTCTCAAAAATAAATAAATAAACAATATTTTTTAAAAATAACTGACCTGCCAATTTTGAGTGAGTCAAATTGTTTATGTGGACAGGGAGGGAGTCTAACAAAGACAGTTGCCCAGGGCTCCACACACTTTAGGGAAAGCCTTTTAATATCCAAATACTAACACTTAGTGGTATATGAGATTTTCAAAGGTTGAAAATGAAGTTCTATATGCTAATAGGTATTTGAATGAAATCAGAGGCAGTGATGGGATAGATTATTCCAATAACTGAAGCAGAATGTTCTAGGTAGAAGAAGAAAAACAGTGCCAAGGCCCTGGGACTGAAGAATTCTTTGTATATTTGAGTAAAAGCAAATAAATCAGCACAGCTGAGCAGAATGAACTGACCTACTACTCAGTAGGGATATGGTGGTAGATGAAGACAGAGAAGTAGAAGAGGGAGCCAGATCAGGTAGTCCCTTGAATGTTACATAAGAATTTTGTCTTTTACTCTGAGTGAGCTGGAAAGAAATTTGGGTGTTTTAAGCAAAGACTAACATAATTTGACAAATTTTAAAGAATGCTTTGAGGCTTATGGTTGATTGTAAGAGGTTTAAGGTAGAAAAAAAGACCAGTGAAGAATCTATTGCACTAATTCATGTAAAAAATGGTAATGGCTTGAAGTCAGGTGTTAGTAGTAAAGTTGATGAGAAATTGTAAGATTCTGGGCATTTGTGAAAGTAAAGCCAACATAATTTGGTTTTAGATGGACTGGATATAGATATGACAGAGATGTATCAAGGATTTTGATCTGAACAACTGGCAGAGTCAACTTGACATTTATGGAGACAGGAAAGACTGTAAGAGGAGGAATTGTGTGGAATAGTTATCAAGAGTTTTTCAGAGAACATGCTAGATCCGAGATGCCAATTAGACATTTACCTGGAGATGTGGATTGACAGCTGCATACATGAACATTTGGGAGGTATCAGTATAGAGGTTACCTGAGGAGTGGGTGTGGATACAGAAGAGAAGAGGTCCAAAGGCTGAGACATGGTTGGATGAGCCCATCTGGATAGAAGGCATGGGGGGAGAAGAGAAGAGGTCCAAGGACTGAGGCATGAGCCATTTCAAAACAGGAGGTAAGAAAAGAGAGCAGGAACAGGAAAGGAAACAGAAAAGAATGGGTCAGTGAGGTCAGAGGAGAATGTGACAAATGGCTGGAACCCAGTGGAGATTATCTTTCAAGTGCCATATGCTGTTGCCTGGTTCTCCCACCTCTTGTCTTCTACAGGTAAAGGATGGGGTATTATTTTAAGTTGGCATGCATAAGATCCTATTTATATAATAACAGGAATGATTCATTAGAAGAACGATTTCTCTTCCCTCCTGAGGACCTACAATTTTAAAACTCTGAAGGTAGGAAGAGAACAGCTGACTGTAATAGTGGGCCAATGGTCAGTGATGGGACAAAATCAAAGGGAAGCATCAAGAAGGAAGGGAAAACATCTTGTTTACTTCAAAATTGCCATTCTCCTAGGTAAGGTACTAAGATCTGAGGTGGGATCTAGTGGCCAATGGCAGTGCTAAGGGCTTCAGGAGTTGGAGGAAGGGGTCATTCCCATCAGAACGCTGCCTTTTAGATATTAGGCCTGGCAGCTCTCAGATTTGTGCCTCTCCGCTCCAAATTTCAAACACAAAGAACAGACTGAGCCAGCTTCAGTCCAACGTCCTCCTCTGGACCAATCCATTCTGACCAGTCGGGTAGGACCACATAGTGTGGAGGTGTGTATCTGGGGATGCTTTCAGTGAAGAGAAATTTGGGAGGGAGTGAGGCAGCTACCCCAGAAGGCATCTTTCCACTACAAGCCCTCTGCCTAATCTCAATTACCCTCTCAAATTATAAGTAACATGAAACATTCATTCTCTTGGAGAAAGTGCATAGATATTTTAATTTTAGTAACTGCCACCTATATTTACCTAAGTTCAGGAATTGGAGACAAGTTGATATTTTTCCCTTTCCTGGATACCCATCATTATCAAGTTCCTCACAGTGAAGAAATGAGGCAAAATGCCCCAGGTGAGAACACTGGCTGTTAGCAAATATAATTTTGACAGAAATAATAACTTTAAGCTGTACGGTGATTTATAGTTTACAAAGTGCACTTTCATTCCCATTACCTCAAGCCTCACAAAAGATTTTTGGTTTAGGTTTCCGTAGCAGGCACTTGGTTTCCTGACAAGCACTAATTCCTTCCTTCCTCTTTACTGTCAGAGTCCGGATTTCATTCAAGTATGTGGCAGTGTAGCCTGAGCCCCAGGGAATGAATACTGCTCATCAGAATCAGGCATGCTGGACTCCCTCCCTTTTATTATGGGTAGACCTAGGGGTATCAGGTGCGGGGACCTAGTTCCAGCCAATGCAAACAAACAGGTAAATGATGACCATCTTCTCCCCAGCTTTGTTTTGTTTTGTTTTGTTTTGATTTGGGACATTGTCATGTGAGGTTGAGTTTTTTGGAGCTGGTGAGACCATCTTGTGAGTACTATGGAGACCCTTTTCTGACACCCTGAGAATGGCAGAGCTGCAAGGTGAGAGGACCATGTTTTCTCACATCATCAACAAGCTACTGAGTTCACCAACTCTGGAATGACCTACCTCCTCACTTCTGGTTAAATGAGACTCTGGTTATTATTGACTATGGAAGGCATTCTCCCTCATACCTTTTGCAGATAAAAATACTGAGACTCAGAAAGGTTAAGTGACATGCCCAGTGTTGCCCAGCTGCTAGATGGCTGTTTCTTAACTCAAACCCAGGTGTTTGGATGCTATATCTCTTTTCAGAGCCCGTGGACTTTTTATGAAGTCACAACAGCTTTCCTGCTTAGTTAATATTTGATCGCAGGTAACCTCCTTAGTAATTTTTAAATGTCACCCTTACCCTGACCACAAAACAGGTGCTTGGCAAGCAGGTACTTATTTAAATTTCATGTGTGGCACTTGAACCTCAACTCCCTTCAACATGACCACCAACACACTCATACCTTCACATGGTACTCATCACTCCCAACACCAGGCTTCCTTTCTGAACCCTGGCACAGTTCTAGAATGCCTCAGAGTTCAGGCGATCACTACCAAACCATCTTTCTGAATCAGCACACAAATGTTTGAAACACTTCATGTCACAGCCCAGCTCAGACATGAGCTGACTCTTAAGGAAATGTGAAGTCAAGTATGAGAGGCATCCTTGGGGGAATGAGAGGGACAGCATAGGGAAGAAGTCAGGGTTACAGTGATCAAAGCTCAGGTCCTGAGTCTGCTACTCAAGTAGTGTATTTATTAGGCAAGTGACTACATTCCTCATTAGTGCAGACTGGATTAAGATTTTTCACAGCTGGCTTAGTGGTTCTGTAAATTTAGCCTTGATATTTATTAAGCATTCATATAATAAGCAATAATTAAGTGCCTATTGTGTGACAAGTACTGTCTGTATGCTGGGCTTTAGAATTAAATAAGGCAGGAAAATTCCCAGGAAAAGAGCAATTTGATGGAAGAGACAAGAATATAAAAGAATACAAGACCAAGGTCAAAATGGTTACAATAAAGCCAGAGCCAGGCTGTAGAGAAGAAGAGGTGCAGAGTTAGGGGCCCTTTATGGCGGCACACCAATAGCACCTGGACAGCTTCTCTGTTTCCTACCCTCTGGCCTCTGCGTAAGTAGTCACAAGAGGCATTATTGCTCTCGAAGCAAAGTATCAACAATTTGAGGCCCTGAATTTAAGTATTATGACTTAATAACACTTGAAAAACCCAAACAGTCACTATTTAAAAACAAAGACAAACTGAGATGCTCAGTTTTATTTTATAATAAGTAGGACACCCGCTTTAGAAACTGCCAAATAGAAGTCACCAAAAGTTGTCAATTCTATCCTATCCAGGAAAAGCCTATCTAACCTTAAATTTAGGGCTAATGTTTGAGATTGAGAAAATATCTATTTATATACTTAGACTAATTCCTCACTGAGAATGTTTCAAGAGGGTAAAATTAAGACCATATAACCAGTTGTCATTGTGACAGTTCATTAACCTTGAGGGCTTTGTTACCACTGGGGTGGCTCCAAGCTATTTAATTAAATAAGGAATAGTTAGAGAAATTTATACACTCAAGTTCCACTTGACACAGGTGCCATCTTTATTGATGCCTCTCATTTTATAGTTTATTTCAATGAGAATCAACACTTCACATAAAGATAAAATACGATACTAGGAAGAACTGGGGCTCAAAAGGCCTCTGAGTGTCCCCTTGTGACACTAATAGATGTGTCCTCAAGCTCCCCCAGGGCTGCCACCAGAAGAACCTCTTGCCTTCCATCTTAGGATCTGCATCCTGCTACTTAAATAATCACAGCTGCTTTTACTGACCAGCATGGGAGGAGGCTTTTGAAGGGAACCTTGTAGCAGAAAAATGGAAAGAAATGACTCCATAATGGATTAAATACCGGTGTGGAGAGTAAATGTGTGCTATTTTTACCAAGGCTGTATTCACTTTTCATTGCCTCCATCTTTACCATAGTCAATATTGCTTTTCATGTTTCTTAATGAGGGGTTTGCTTTAAAGCTAAAGTGCTTTAAACTGGCTCTGCTTCCATTCAGCTCAGCTGGAGTCCCCCCTCCCCCCACCTTGCCCCTACCTTCCCCCGTTAATCACTGAAGCTCAGAACACAGAGCATTAGGGCAAATTAGGGGAGTCTGGTGAAAGCCCAAACCTCCAATGAGGAGTATGTTTTGTTCACTGAATATATCATGCTGTGTTGTTCAACTAGTGTAATTGCACATGTATATGCCCTCACTCTTTCCTGTGAGGAGATGCACTGGACATCTATACAGAAGAGTCCTAAAATCAATATGCATGAAATAAAAAGAGCAAGCAAGATGAATTTGCCCAAAAGCTATAACAGAATAGAAATGCTCTGTGAAGGTGTTTCCTTTTGCATCAGCCTTTAATTTGTTTAGCAGCAAGTAAACTCCTGACATTTTTATGCTGTGGTAAGTTAAGCCTTTTGTGAACTTTGGGGCTCCCTGATAGAGTCAGAGAAGAAAGGATGTGAGAGTAATAAAAACAAAGGAACAAGAAAAATGAAACAATCTTGGGAAATGATAGGAAGAACAGCAGGGAACAAAAGGACTCTTTTATCAAGATGGGGAGAGTTATTTCAAAGTACCAGATGCGTTTTCTTCTTTGGGCACTATCCTAACTAGAGAGCCCCTATTTCTTATTGTGTGCCTGCACACAAACCTGTGCAACATGCACACACACACACACACACACACACACACACACAGCAAAAGTATTCCAAATTACCCAATTTCATGGAGTGTAGCATTCCTAGGTTTTAAATGAGAACACTTGCTTAATCTGGAAACTGAGTAATGTTGATTAGCATAATCAAGCTCTACTTATGCACATACAGCCTAAAAAAAAAAAAAGAGAACAAAAACAGGACCTATTTCTTAATCGGAGAAGATGTTGTGAGGGCAAAAAATAAACATTCTTTGCCTGTAACAGGATTTGTGGGGCAGCAGGAAGGTAATGTTAACTGAAAAGTTTCTCCAGACCTTGGCTGTCATTAATGGGGAGTTCAACCATGTATTAGCTCCTTGAATATAGAAGCCCTATATTTCACATCTCTGTATTCACAGGACATTTCCCAGGACAAAGATGTGAGCATATTAGATGCTTGAGTATTGTTTGTGTAATAAGTCCCTGCCCAAGCTGTGCTGAAGGGGAGCTCTAGTTCCTCAAGGCAAGGCAGTGACTGCAGTAGACACCAAAGCTTTATCCCCAGCTTGCTGGATTTCTCAGCAGTATATGTCATGATATGATAACCCAGTTGCTAAGAGCATGAGCTCTGAAGAGAGACTACAGACTTAAATCCCAGGTCCTGCACTTATAAACTATGTGAACTTGGGTCATTTACATAATTTATAAAAAATCCCTATTTTCTCCATTTTGAAATTATGCATAATCATGTCAGTTTCAAAGGGGGAAAGAAGAGTTAATACATGTACAAAAGAACATTCCTTGAAACATACCAAGAACTCAAAAATGTTGGCTACTTTATCATTACTGATCAATCTTCAAATTTTCCTCCCTTAACCTTTATGACACCTTTCTCAGATATATCTGGATTCCATCTCAGGTTTTCTTTCCTTGTCTTCCCAGACTCTTTTTGGACAAGCTTGAAAACTTCATGGCTTCAATTCTATCTATATGCTAATGATTCTCAAATCAAGACTGCTCTCTCTCTCTCTCTCTCTCTCTCTCTGTCTCAATGGAAAAATAAAGAACTGACAGACTGGTTTCTTCTACCATAGAACATTTAACTAGTTGCCTAAGGTTGTACCTATATATTGAAGTGTAATGCATTTTCATTTTGTATCCAAATAACACATATATCATTGGAATAGAAAAAAATGGAGTTTATAATAAAAGAACAGCTATCTCTTTCTACCTCTTCCAGAGCCTGCCACTAATGCTGTTCCTCAATTAATCAGTTTTTGTCATTATATATTGATTTCCTTGCCCTGATGAATGAAGATTTAGCTGGATAAATCACACCATTTCTTCTCATCCTGCCTTTTATCAGAGTTTTGTAATTATCATTAATTAAATTATCAACATTTACATCATTTTGACTGTATAGATATTGTTTACGGATACATAAAGTAGTGCTTTCTGACAACATTCCTTGCAATTTTTTTGTTTGCTTTCACAGCAGTTAGGTTATTTTCTTGGATTTCTAACTACCTTTCTTTTTTCCCAGATTTATTGAGATATATTTGTTGAGAGATATTGACGTATAGCATCATGTAAGTTTAAGGTGTACAATGTCATGATTTGGTATACTTATATATTGCACCTATATGTGGTTATATATAACCACAATAAGGTTAATTAACACATCTATCAACTCACCTGGTTAATTGCCTTCCATTTCCTGATCTTGGAGCCTGTTTGAGTTGTTCAGATTCTCAAGAATAGTACAAAATTTATTTTTTTTTTCTTTTTAAAGTTTATTTGAGACTGACAGAGACAGTGCAAGTGGGAAGGGGCAGAGATAGAGAGGGAGAGAGAGAGAATCCCAAGGAAGCTCCATGCTGCCAGCGCAGAGCCCGATGCAAGACTCAAACATACAAAAGTGTGAGATTATGACCTTCCCCAAATTCAAGGGTTGGGAGCTTGAGCCACCCAGGCACGCCAGTACAAAATTTCTTAAGTCACATTTTTCCTGTATGGGACTCTGCTAGAGCCGCTTCTCCTCTGGCATCGTCCTGGAGCCACTTCTCCTCCCGCATCGTCCTGGAGCCTCTTCTTCTGAATCGTCCTGGACCAATTGTTCTATTAGGTGTATGGTACTGCAGAGCTGTCATTTTGCCATTTGCCAGAGAAGCACAGTCTCAGCCTAGAAATTCCTTCCTTCTGGTCCACCACCTTCCTGCCCCTGCTCAGAATATATGGTCTTTTTTTACAGTGTGCTCTTTCATTCTGTTGGAACAAAAACATCCAGTAACTTCCTAATAAAGGCAAATGTAATATGCATTTTCCACATTACCATATTTCTTAAAATGCTTTGTTCTAAGGTTTTACTATTTTCCTAAGAATCCAGTGTTGACATTGAGACATCTAATACCAATCTAATGCTATTTTCCATTGTTAAGAACCCAGTTATTTCCCTCTCTGGAAGATTTTAATATATTCTATTTGTCCTTGGTGTTCTGAAATATCACAATGATGTACAATGATTCTGGGTATATGTATATATTTTCTTATTTCAAGATTTACTTAACTGTCTCATGAGCTGTGATTTCCATTCATATATTAAATGAGGTAATAACCCCTCAATGCCAAGATCTTGGTTTCTAATACCATTCTCCAATAAAAAGTACCAGGACTTCTTGGAGACATACCCTATCCATGCTGGTTCAGAGAATATACAATGTAAGCATCTTCTAGTGCAGAAAGTGAGGAGATGCTCAAAGAATAATCACAACAATGTGTGATTGCCAAAGGGACATAGAAGCCAACTGACAGAATTCTCAGTGGCTGAGGTTGGAACATTTTGAGCAACAAAATAAATAACTCAGTAGCGGATTATAACCCAAAGTATAAAATAAATTACCATAAGTCTATACTGATATAAAATCAATGATTGAATGGATAGATCAATAGACTAATCTCTCATGTATAAGAATTCAAAATAATTCACATACCTCCTCTGCTCACAAGGAATGGGAGCTCAACTCCCCACATTTAAGTGTGGGTTGCGTACAGGAACTTCTTCCAAACAGACAGGAAGAAGGAAAAAAGAATAAGTTTCTACTGGTGAGATCTGAGAAAGACCTGGGCCAGGTGATCAACGTTAACATCAACACTAGTAAGTCATATCGATAGTGCATACTCTTTTTTTTTTTTAATTTTTTTAATGTTTATTTATTTTTCAAGGGAGAAATTGACAGAGCGTGAGCAGGGGAAGGGCAGAGAGAGAGACGAAGACACAGAATCTGAAAGAGACTCCAGGCTCTGAGCTGTCAGTGTAGAGCCTGACGTGGGGCTCAAACCCACGAGCTGTGAGATCATGACCTGAGCTGAAGTTGGACGCTTAACCGACTGAGCCACCCAGGCACCCCAGTGTGTACTCTTGATACACGGTGGTAAGAATGACACTTGGTTTCTGTGGTTTTTCTTTAAAAAACACCACAACTTCAATCTAATCATAAGAACAACATCTGAAAATTCCCACTGAGGGACATTGTACAAAAATAACCTGACAAAATAACCAGTACAAGGTCGTCAAAAACAAGGAAAAGTCTGAGAAACTATTCCAGCCAGAGGAACCTAGGAAGACATGACAACAAAATGTAAGGTGGTAGTCGGATAGTATTCTGAAACAAAAAGAGGACATTTGGTAAAACTAAGGTATGTGAATAAAGGATGGATTTTAGTTCACTAAGAATATATAATAGATGTGTAGATGTTAGTTCATTAGTTTTAACACATGCACCAACTAATGTAAGATATTAATGACAGGGAAAACTGAGTGTGAAACATAAGGGATTTACCTAGAATATGCTACTTTTTTCCTAAAGTAAAACATATTGTAAAATAAAAACTGGGTTTTTAGGGGCAATATAAAGCAGTATTGAAAATATGTGTCCATGAACATGGCATGTGGTGAGGGGGGGGGGGTCTTTACTCCAGTAGAGTGAGCAGTGAAGTCTTTTTTGAAAGACTCTTTAAAACCTTTGAAAATACCTCTTTCACTTTTTGTTTGCAGGCAGGTATCCATTTTCTTGAGTGAGGGTAAGGGGAAATGGTGGAAGGGTAGATCTTCTTTATATAGATTTTCAAATATCATTCCTATTTCATACCAAATTTTCACAGTTATCTTTGGCATTTTGAAGTTCAGAGCATCTCTGAGCTTCTTTTATTTAATGTTTATTTATTTTTTAAAAAAAATTTTTAATGTTTATATATTTTTGAGACAGAGAGAGACAGAGCATGAACGGGGGAGGGTCAGAGAGAGAGACACACACAGAATCCAAAGCAGACTCCAGGCTCTAAGCTGTCAGCACAGAATCCCACACGGGGCTCAAATTCATAGAGCGCGACATCATGACCTGAGCAAGGGTCGGACTCTCAACCGACTGAGCCACCCAGGCGCCCCCTAAGCTTTCGTGGGGAAGATCAAGTCACACTTTTGCAGTTTTCCTGATAATGCTTACACAGGCTGTGAACTCCTCCAGCTTCTGTATTGCTTCTCTATCAGTTTTCTGTTTTCTAGAGGTTTTATTGTTGTTGTTTGTTTGTTTTACATATTTTGTCTCCTGGTAACCTTCATCCTTTGTTATGTGTCTGTGTGTTTCTCCTTCAGCATCATTTATTAGTGTGTTTTATCGGGGGCATGGGGAGGTGTTCATTATGGCATCTTGACTCCACCTGACTTAGAAATCTGAAGTTATTTCTTTCACATAGAATATCTCTTTTCTTCAATAAATCTTATTTTTACTGTCTGTGCAATTTTATTTTTTTATTTTTTATTTTTTTAACGTTTATTTATTTTTGAGACAGAGAGAGACAGAGCATGAATGGGGGAGGGTCAGAGAGAGGGAGACACAGAATCTGAAACAGGCTCCGGGCTCTGAGCTGTCAGCACAGGGGCCTGATGTGGGGCTCGAACTCACGGACCGCGAGATTGTGACCTGAGCCGAAGTTGGCGCTCAACCGACTGAGCCACCCAGGCGCCCCTGTCTGTGCAATTTTAGAACTACATTGTAAAGTCTTCACAGAAAAAGAAGGACCTTTATACCAGGAATACTTTCTGATTTTCTCTGTTGTGGGAGGTGGTCAAGTTGATTGTTAAGGTTGAGAATCAAGGTACTTGCTCAATCTCACCTTAAAGACAAAGGGTGGTCAGTTACGAGTTCTATGTGCAATACATATGTCTACCTTTAAATCAATGGGCCCAGCCCCTTACCTAAGTCCACCTACCTCCTTCTTCAGGAGAAAAATATACCAAAAATTTGCTTATCAGGGGCATTTTAAAAATTTTCCCAACTCAGGAAATAGGAAGAGAGGTTGACACATTTTCCAGTTAAATAGCTAAGGCTTCTGTTCTACCAGCATCAATCAGCATACTCTTTTGAAATTTACATAATGAGTGAGGTTTTTTTTCTGCCCTTCATTTTAGAACATTGGTGATATGAGTTTAAGCATAGATAGTGATTCTCAATGAGGAAGTAAGCAATTCTTCACTCCTACATTCAAGAGGTTTCGAAATCATCTGAATGGCATCTACTAAACTACACATCCCTTTTACTGAAATGTTTATATATTTCCTTGAGGGTACATCTCACTTTTCCTGCTCCAGGAAATAATCACTGTCTTTTTGTGAACCATGCTTATTGGTGGTGAATAGTACCCTTCAGATGATGTATCCATGAACAACTGATAAACACAAGTAGCTCCAGAGTGATAATCACTGTAATCACATACAAAAAAATCAGTACTATAAATATTATATAAAAACAGTTTTTTATTCATTAGTAAAATAGAAATAATAATGTGTAGCATAGGATTATCATGTTAAATGATACACTGAATATAGAGTGTCTGGCATGTAAATTATTAATACACATTAGCTAGTATTACTAATATTTTTAGGAAAAAAGATGGACACCCACAAACATAAACAGATATAAACATTGGAATATATCATATATTTCAGTTCAACAAATATTTACCAAGTAACATCAATGTACTAAGGTATAAGGTAAATAAGATATTGCTTTCTCAAGATAATTGCAATCCATGTAAGAGAACCTTTCATAGAAGGATGGTCATAATTTAGTATTATATGGTACATGAGTTGCTAGATGTATGCATAGGGTGCTTTAGCAGAAAAGAGAAGAGGAGAATAATTTAGCTGGGGTGGAAGCATGAATTTAGGAAAGATATTTAGGTGGAGATAATGTCTACACTTGGTGTTGCATACAGGTTAGGGCCTGAGTACTAGGAGGCAGAGTAGGAACATAGCATTGAAATAAGATGAAACAGGCATGCATACACTAGTATTGCATTTGTTTTGTTTTGTTTTGTTTTTATTTGTTTTATTGTTTTAATTGTTTTATTGTTTTAATTCAGCAGTCAGTATTTGTGAAAGACATGGAAGATCATATGAAGAGCTATTTTAACTGGAGGAGCAGAAATCTGACTTTCAAGAACAAAGTGTAAAGGCTTTTTTAGTCTGTTTTTATATTTAGTATCTTAAAAACATTGAATTTTCTCTGACATTGAGTCATCATTCTCAGTAATTTGGGGGAAACTCCTTTGAGAAACTTTAAATTTCATCACCTTTTGAATCTTTTAAAACTACTTATTCAAGCCATTGAATTATTTAAATATGCAAATAAGTGAATTTCCACAATATTCTTCTCTGGCTTCATCTTTCATTTTCTTATTTTGTAGATCTGCCTTCATCTTACCCTTCTCAATTCCATCCTAGTGTGCCAGCCCAATAGCCCCTATTCAAATTTCATTTGCTTCTCTTCCTCCTCTGGATTGCAGTGAGCCCTGTACTCATTGACAATGTACAGACCTCTACTTTCTGTAACTTTGTTAATTCTCTCACTGCTTCTCCACAACTTCCTACTGTTTATTCCCTGCTGGTCATCAATCCTGTTTAATATCCACTGTCTGCTTTCTTTGATGCTAGAAGTCAAGGCACTGATGGTGAAAAGCATTAGACTATCCATTAAGTTTGCCTCATGTGTAATACCCACTGCTTTCTTTGATGCTAGAAGTCAAAGCACTGATGGTCAAAAGCATTAGACTATCCATTAGGTTTGCCACAAATGCATTGCATGTTGCATTATATTGTGGATATTTAATGTTAAGCATGACAAATTTTGACTTTTCTACTAAACTTATTTTACTGAAGATCACTGTTTTTTATTACTCGTTGAAAACCCAGCAAAATCTTTCATAGTAAAAGCTAACAAAATCATTGTACATATGGTCACTTTCAACTTTAAGCCTATGTTAAATATACATGCTTCTAATTTGCTAAGACCCTCCATCTATCCTATTGAATTCTTTCCTATTTGCTGACCCTTGTCCTTGGCTACTTACCACATACATATATAAGTATGTTCAAATTCAATGAAGAGTTTTTTACCCAGAAAGTAAAGACTTTCCCAGAAAAACAAAAACTAAAAGAGTTCATGACCACTAAACCAGCTCTGTAAGAAATTTAAGGGGGACTCTGAGTGGAGAAAAAAAAATACCAAAAGCAACAAAGACTAGAAAGGACTGGAGAACATCACCAGAAACACTAACTCTACAGGCAACTCATGGCACTAAATTCATATCTTTCATAATTATTTTAAATGTAAGTGGACTAAATGTTCTAATCAAAAGACACAGTGTAACAGAATGGATTAAAAAACAAGACCTATCTATATGCTGCCTACAAGAGACTCATTTTAGACCTAAAGACACTTGCAGATTGAAAGTAAGGGGATGGAGAACTATCTATAATGCTAATGGACATCAAAAGAAAGCTGGAGTAGCCTTACTTATATCAGACAAACTAATTTTAAAACAAAAAATGTAACAAGAGATAATGAAGGGCATGATATCATACTTAAGGGGTCTATCCACCAGGAATATTATAAATATTTATGCCTCCAACTTGAAAGCACCTAAATATATAAATCAATTAATCATGAATATAAACAAACCCATTGACAATAATACCATAATAGTAGGAAATTTTAACACACACTTACAACAATGGACAGATCAAGTAAGCCAAAAATCAACAAGGAAACAATGGCTTTGAATGACACACTGGACTGGATTGACTTAACAGATATAACACTTCATCCTAAAGCAGCAGAATACTCATTCTTCTCAAGCACACATGGAATATTCTCCAGAATAGGTCACATACTGGGGTCACAAATCAGCCCTTAAATATATTGATATCATACCATGAATATTTTTAAATCACAACTCTATGAAACTTGAAGTCAACCACAAAAAAAATGTAGAAAGACCATGAATATTTGGAAATGAAAGAACATCCTACTAAGCAATGAACGGGTTAACCAAGAAATTAAAGAGAAAATTAAAAAGTATATGGAATGTAATGAAAATGAAAACACAAGAGTCCAAACCTCTTGGATGCAGCAAAGGCAGTTATAAGAGGGAAGTATATCATAAATATCTTTCATTTTAAACACAAAATTCCCCATATTCCCCTGATCATATTCAAGCATTCCCAAATTATTTTGAATCTTTGAGTTTTTGCTCATGCTTCTCCCATTTTGGAAACGCAATGTTCCTCCTTATCTGGATGTTATTACATTTATCTTTAAGATGCAACTTTGAGATGCTATCTCCTACATGAAGACTATTTTCCCCCCTTGTTATACTCAAAGACATATTCTTCCTTTGCAGTCTATCATAATCCTTTGCTATTACCTCCATGACGGCACGTATAATTTTTCTAAGCATCCACATTGCCTTGTGTGTATCCTCCATAGTCTCTAAGCGGCTCCTCAGCAAACCACAGTGATTGCTATCCATCACTGCATTACAAGCATATAAAACAGCCTGAGCCATAGCAGGTACTCAGAATAGTGAAGGAGTGATTAAATGCATAAATTAATGAACCAGAAAGCTGTTTCAATGTGCCCTTTTCCCCAATATAAAGACCTGTATTCTCTGTTGAAAAACCACAGATGGTAGCACCAAGAGGAGTAGTCCTTTGGCACAGGCTCTGGCAAAAATATTTCTCCAACAGAGGCTGTATCTTTTTTTTTTTTTTTTTTTAAATTTTTTTTTTTTTCAACGTTTTTAATTTATTTTTGGGACAGAGAGAGACAGAGCATGAACGGGGGAGGGGCAGAGAGAGAGGGAGACACAGAATCGGAAACAGGCTCCAGGCTCCGAGCCATCACAGAGGCTGTATCTTTTAGGCTGTTGTGGTTAGTCTCTCATAGCTGTCTTATTCTCAGCTGTGATCCATGACATATTAGCTATAGTTGATGTGGAAAATTCAGAGATGCTAAATTGGGAAAGACTTTCCAGATGCTTAATTACTATCGATGATATAAAAAAAGATTGCCTTCTTACCAGTAATCTGTAGTTTTAGTAATAACAAAAATGCATTTTATATGTTTGAGTGATCTAAATCCATGGTTGTGGTACAGCAAGGTGGCTTTAGCTCTATCCTATAACCATTTGGTGAGAGGATTAAAAGCTTTAATAATTAATTTTTAGATAATATCACAGCTGGGAAGCACTCCCCTTCTTTGAGACCTCAGTGCCAAAGTGGAGTTTGATGAGATTTTATATTTCCGGTTTCCAGTTAACCTAGAAAAATGTATCTTAGAATACCTTAATTAAAGTACCCATTAGAGATACTCACTAGAAGAGAGAATCTTGAGAAACAGTTATGTTGCTTATAAAATAGAAAACCCTGAGTGACAGCTAATATAAATTGTAAAGTAGGTTTATAATTTTTAGGGCAATAAAAAACTAATGTAATTTCAGTTTTCACATGCCCTTTGTTTCACAAATCAGTGAGGTAATATCATCTTACCACAAAGGATTGGTAAGACCATGGTAAAAAAAAATGCATTGGAGAACACTAGAAGTACAGGGATCTATAACATGATATGAAACATGAATACAAATTTAAAAAAATGCATTGGCTAGTTAAATACCCAAGGCATATGTAATTATTTTTAGTATTTAATGCCAGAGAAATCTATACAAAGGTCAATGAAGAATTTTAACCATAAAAAATTAATTATATATATTTTTTATTTGACATAAGCCTTCAGGCTTTCTTAACATTGGGGTTTAGTAATCTGACTAAGCAATGATACATTTCTAACTACTCTTATAATATTTTTTATTTTTTAAAAGTTTATTTTGAGAGAGAGTCAGATAGAGCAAGTGGGGGAGGGGCAGAGAGAAGGAGAGAGGATCCCAAGCAGGTCTGGGCTTTCAGCAGAGCCCGACATGTGGCTCTATTTCAGGAACTGTGAAATCATGACTTTAGCTGAAACCAAGAGTCACACACTCAACTGACTGAGACACCGAGGAGCCCCTACTCTTTTATAATATTTATTTTTTTGGTGTTGAATAAACAACATGCAGGAAAAAAAGAAAGTGAGAAATAGATTATTTATTTTGGATATGACATAAGCTTGGAACCCATTGTGCTGATCTTCACAGCAAGAAAAGAGAGAAACTGATAATCAACAACTCTTTTTAAATCCATCATAAAACTGAGGACACAAGGTAGACTGCCCCACAAATGGGAGAGACAGATGATTAAGAAGAATCATGGCCTATTGTACCAGAAGCCCATTGCTGGAACCAGTACTAGGAATGAAAACTTCAAGTATAGTTTTTAATTTTTTTTTACATGTATTTATTTTTGAGAAACAGAGTGAGATGAAGGGTGAATGGGGGAGAGGCAGAGAGAGAGGGAGACACAGAATCTGAAGCAGGCTCCAGGCTCTGAGCAATCGGTCAGCACAGAGCCTGATGCGGGGCTTGAACCCACAAACTGGGATCATGACCTAAGCTGAAGTCGGACGCTCAACCGACTGAGCCACCCAGGTGCCCCTATAATTTTTGAGTAGCTGGGGGCTCAATGTGAACAAACCTGAGACTTAAAACTCCAGGGGGGGCAGTCTTATGGGAGCCCTCATACTTTCATAAGATTTATCTCTTTCAGTGAGGATTGGAGAAAAATTCCCTTATTCTTCCAGTCAAGGAAGGGTGGCCATTTTGAAATATCCTAAGAGCATTCTGTTCTTCTCAGCAAGGCCTGACATTGAAAGAAACTATTTCAGCAAAGCCTCACTCAGTGGGGTTCTATTAGAGCCTAACCAAACTGGGGAAAAAGAAATATCCAACTCCAGTCCCCTCTAGGCCTTTGATACAGGGATGAGAAATACCAGATACTCAGGGTGAGAACCAGAGAAAAATCCCCTTATTCTTTTTACAATGTGGGAGGCATGGGAGGAAAGGTGAGGGGGAGGTGTAGAAAATAACCATTTAAAAACAAACCCTAATTTTTTCTCTCTCTCTAACTTTTTTCTCCCACTCTAACTTTTAAAGTGGGGTGCAGGTGCACTGGAGACAATGCGTTAGGATGGAGGGAGGGAGGCAGGGGAGGCCCCGGAAGCCCAGAGGAAGAAAAAAGGCTTCCCTGACCAGAAATGGAACCCAGGCCAGACGGTGATAGCGCTGAATCCTAGGACCGCAGTGGTGAGAGTGCTGAATCCTAACCACTAGACCACCAAGGAGCGACAAAAAAAAAAAAAAAAAAAAAAAAAGTGAGAGAAGGAGGGAGCCAAACCATAAGAGACTCTTAAAAACTGAGAATAGGGGCCCCTGGGTGGCTCAGTGGGTTGGGCGTCCAACTTCGGCTCAGGTCATGATCTCACGGTCAATGAGTTCGAGCCCCGAGTTGGGCTCTGTGCTGACAGCTCAGAGCCTGGAGCCTGTTTCAGATTCTGTGTCTCCCTCTCTCTCTGACCTTCCCCCATTCATGCTCTGTCTCTCTCTGTCTCAAAAATGAATAAACGTTAAAAAAAAATAAAAACTGAGAATAAACTGAGGGTTGATGCGGGGTGGGAGAGAGGGGAAAGTGGGTGATGGGCATTGAGGAGGGCACCTGTTGGGATGAGCACTGGGTGTTGTATGGAAACCAATTTGACAATAAATTTCATATTAAAAAATAAATAAAATAAAATAAAATTCTATTAACATGAAAAAAAGAAGTAAACATTAAAAAAATATTTAAAAAAGAAAAAAAAAGAAATTGCCTTAATAGGTATGTTAGCAAAATGCTGAATTTCTTTTCTAGATATGTGCATATTTTTAATATGGAAGATGGCAAGAATTGCGTATCCACATGACTGTCATTAGAAAAATGTTATTTACTGCTACACAGCTTGCTTTTAAAATAGATATTAATGAGGGCACCTGGGTGGTGGCTCAGTCCGTTGAGCATCCATCTGATTTTGGCTCAGGTCATGATCTCCTTGTTCTTGAGACCCACATTGGGCTCCGTGCTGACAGCTCAGAGCCTGAAGCCTGCTTCATATTCTGTGTCTCCCTCTCTCTCTGCCCCTCCCCTGCTCATGCTGTCTCTCTCTTTCTCTCTCTGTCTCAAAAATAACATTAAAAATTCAAATTAATTAATTAATTAATTAAAATATTAGGAATAAAAATATTCCCCCAAAATAAAAAACTCCACATATTCTGTTCTCCATTAAAAAAGAAAAAAGTCTGCCTTCAAGGGAAACTATTTTTCCAGAGCCTAACAACCTTGGGCTTTACTAGAGCCTAACTGAAAAGGGAAATGACCAAGATCAGTCTTTTTTCTCTCACCTAAGGTGGGGACGGTGGTACTGAGGAACACCTGTGAGGGTCACAGCCCAGGAGAACCAGCTCACTAGAAGACTCAGACAAAATCACATATCTATAGAATGCTTAGCTTCCCTCCACAAACTTACCACCACCTCAACAGGGCCCTTGTGTAGTAGCGGCATATTGCAGTCCAAAAACTAGCATGGCTCAGCTTTACCTAAGATGATGTCTCTAAGGAAAATCAAAGATAACAGAAAAAACAAGGACACAAGAAGAAATTTTAGCCTCTGACACCTACAGTTACAACATACTATAAGTACAGACTAACTCATGGCCAGATAAACATAAAGTCTCATTCTAAATGCCTATGTAGCTCAGTTTATTTTACCCAGTATAATATGTCTGGCTTTAAAGAAAAAATTAAAAGTCATGATCTTATGATCTGAATGCCTGTGTTCTTCTCAAATTCATATGTTGAATTCTGAATACCCAATGTGATGGAATTAGGTGTGTCCTTTGGGAAGTGATGTGGTCCTGAGGGATAGAGTCCTCATGAATGGGATTATTGCCCTTATAAAAGAAACCCACACAGCTCCCCTGCCTTTTCTACCTTGTGATGATACAGTGAGAAATTGAGAGTCTGATATCCAGAAGAAGGTGTTTATCAGTATGCAACCATTCTAACACCCTGATCTTAGGCTTCCAGTCTCCAGATCTATGAGAAATAAGAGTTTATTGTTAATAAGATATCAGTATGTGGTATTTTGTTATAGCATCCTGATAGACTGAGACACTTATAAAAGGCACAGTGTGCTTTACACAGTCTGAAGATAGAGAAAACATCAGAACTAGACTCAAATACAACAGAGATACTGAAATTATCGACCAAGAATTTAAAATAACTATAATTAATATGCTAAGTGTTCCAACAACAAAAGTAGATAACATGCAAAAACATCATTAATGTGAATGGAGAGATGAAAATTCTAAGAAAGAATCAAAGGAAATGGTATAAATAATAATAAATAGTAAATAAATAAATAACATTTAAAAGAATAACATAAAAGCAGAATGCTTTTGATGGGCTGATAAATAGACTGGACTCAGCCAAGGAAAGAATCAGTGAGCTTGAAGATAGGTCAACAAAACTTCCCAAAATGAATGCAACAAGAAAAAAAGAATGAACAAGGAAACAAACAGAGTATCCAAGAAAATGGCTGGGCAATTAAAAAAGGTATAAGATTTTCATAATGTAAATACCAAGAGGAAAAGAAAGAGAAAAGAATTGAAGATATTTTAGAGGTACTAATGACAGACTTGTTCAAAATTAATGACAGATACAAACCCCACAGATCCAAGAAGCTCAGAGAAAATTAAATAAATATCAAAAAATTAACCAGGACATATCATGTTCAAACTGTAGAATATAGACAATGAGAAAATCTTGAAAGAAGCCAGGGGTGATCAGGGAATGCCTTACCTACAGAGAAGCAAGAATAAAGATTACATTGGACTTCTTTTCAACAAGACAGTAGAATGAAATAAACAAAAATGATACTTTGGAATAAACCCAACCAGAGAGGCAAAAGATCTATACACTGAAAACTATAGAAAGCTTTTAAAAGGAATTGAAAACACACAAAAAATGGAAAACTATTCCATGCTCATGGATTGGAAGAACAAATATTGTTAAAATGTTGATACTATGCAAAGCAATCTACATATTCAAAGCAATCCTTATCAAAATAACACCAGTATTCTTCACAGAGATACAACAAACAATTCTAAAATTTGTATGGAACCAGAAAAGATCCTGAATAGACAAAGTAATGTTGAAAAAGAAAAATAAAGCTAGAGGCATTACAATTCCAGACTTCAAGCTGTATTACAAAGTTGTAATCATCAAGATGGTATGGTACTGGCAGAAAAACCAGTACCAAAAAATAGAGAACCCAGAAATAGACCCACAGATGTATGACCAACTAATTTGTGACAAAGCAGGAAAGAATATCCAATGGAAAAAAGACAAGTCTGGTGTTGGGAAAGCTGGACAGCGACATGCAGAAGAATGAACCTGGACCACTATCTTATACTGTACACAAAATTAAACTCAAAATTAATGAAAGACCTAAATGTAAGACAGGAAACCATCTAAATCCTAGAGTAAAAAACAAGAAACAGCCTCTTTGACCTTGGCCACAGCAATTTCTTACTTGACATATCTCCAGAAGCAAGGGAAACAAAAGCAAAAATGAACTATTGAGACCTCATCAAGATAAAAAGCTTCTGCATGACAAAAGAAACAACCAGCAAAACTAAAAGGCAACCAACAGAATGGGAGAAGATATTTGCAAATGACATATCAGATAAAAGGATTAGTATCCAAAATCTATAAAAAACCTTATCAAACCCAACACCCAAAAAACAAATGATCCAGTGAAGAAATGGACAGAAGTCATGAACGGACATTTTTCCAAAGAAGACATCCAGATGGCCAACTGACACATGAAAAGATGCCCCACATTACTCATCATCAAATCAAATCAAAACCACAATGAGAAGGCACTTCACACCTGTCAGAATGGCTAAAATTGACAACTCAGGCAACAAGAAGTTTTGGTGAAGATGCAGAGAAAGGGGAACCTTTTTTGCACTACTGGTGTGAATGCAAACTGGTGCAACCACTCTGGAAAACAGTATGGAGGCTCCTCAAAAAATTAAAAATAGAACTATCCTACACCCAGCACTTGTACTACTACATATTTATCCAAAGAATACCAAAATGCTGATTCGAAGGGGCACATGCGTCCCAATGTTTATAGCAGCACTATTGACAATAGCCAAAGTATGGAAAGAGCCCAAATGTCCATTGACTAATGAATGGATAAAGCAGATGTGGTACACACACACACACACACACACACACACACACACACAATGGAATATTACTCACTAACCAAAAGAATGAAATCTTACCATTTGTAACAATGTGGATGGAACTAGAGTGTATTACGCTAAGCAAAATAAGTCAGTCAGAGAAAGACAAATATCATACGATTTCACTCATATGTGGAATTTAAGAAACAAAACAGATGAACGTAGGGGAGGGGAATCAAACATAAGATAAAAACAGAGGGAGACAAACCATAAGAGACTCTTAAATACAGAAAACAAACTGAAGGTTGCTGGAGGGATATGGGGTGGGGGGATGGGCTAAATGGGTGATGGGCATTAAAGGAGGGCACTTGTTGGGATGAGCACTAGATGTTGTATGTAAGTGATGGATCACTAAATTCTACTCCTAAAATCATTATTACACTATATGTTAACTAAGTTGGATTTAGATAAAAATTTTTAATTTTTTTTAACGTTTATTTTTGAGACAGAGAGAGACAGAGCATGAATGGGGGAGGGTCAGAGAGAGGGAGACACAGAATCCGAAACAGGCTCCAGGCTCTGAGCTGTCAGCACAGAGCCCTACACGGGGCTCGAACTCACGGACGGCGAGATCATGACCTGAGCCGAAGTCGGCTGCCCAACCGACTGAGCCACCCAGGCGCCCCTAGATAACAATTTTTAAAAAGTGATACTTTGTTGTTGACTTATACATTTTAAGAATTGTTATGTTTGGGGGCACCTGGGTGGTCAGTCGGTTAAGTGTCTGACTTCAGCTCAGATCATTATCTCACAGTTTGTGAGTTTGAGCCCTGCATCGGGCTCTCTACTGTCAGCAGAAAGCCTGCTTCAAATCTTCTGATCCCCCTCTCTCTCTGCCCCTTCCTAGCTCATGCCCTCTCTCTCTCAAATATAAACATTTTAAAAATAAAAAAAAAAAGAATTGTTATGTTTTGTTGGTGAACTTTATTATGTGATGTTCCTTTTTAGCCCTGATAATCTTTTTTCTGAATTCACCTTAAAGTGAATACTGAAATTTATGCTGAAATAACATTTCACTGTTCTTTTTATTAGTGCTAGCATGGTAGGTCTTTCTCCATTTCTTTACTTTAACCTGTCTTTATATTTAAAGTGAGTTTTGGGGGGGACACATATAGTTAGATATCATTTTCCTCCATTCTGACAAGTTCTGTCTTTTGACTGGTACATTTAGACCACTGATGTTTAAAGTGATTATTGATGAAGTTGAATTAGAATCTACCGTATTTAAAAGCTTTCTATTTGGTGCATTTTTCTTTGTTTTCCTTTATCCCCTCCATTCTTTGTCTTTTCTGATTTTGATTAAACATTAATATTACTCCATTGTATGTCCTCTTTCAACGTACCTATTATAGTTCTTTAAGAATACTTCTTCAATCGTTGTCTGAGCTTCAAATATACATTTTAAAGTAAACTATGTCCACCTTCAAATAACACTATACCATTTTACTTTTAATACTGGTATCTTATATGAGTATTTCCAATTTTCCCTCCCATGTAATATGAGGTTGTTGTCATCTATTTCACTTATTCATATTCTCTAATTATCAAACACATTGTTACTATTCTTACTTTTAAAAATTATCTTTAAAATCAGTTAACTGACCTGCATTATTTTCCTTCATCTGAAAAACTTCTTTTAACATTTCTTGCCCTGCTATTGATAAGTTTCCTTGGATTTTGCTTGTCCAAAAAAGTCTTTAATTCTCCTTCAACTTTGAAGAATAATTGTATTTTCATAGAAATCTAGGTCAGAGAGATTTTTAACATTAAAATATTTAAGTTGAATATTTTACTGCATGTTCATCTTGCTTGCATGGTTTCTGATGGGAGGTCTGATCCTTGTCCACTGTAAGATATTTTCTCCTACCTCTTCAAGATTTTCTGTCTTTGGTTTTCTACAGGTTGAATAGGATATGCTTAGGTATAGACTTTTTGGTACTTATCCTGCTCCTTTTTAGAGCTTTCTGGATCTGTGGTTTAGAGTCTGACACTAAGTTAGGAAAATTCTTTTTTTTTTAAGTGAAGTAGAATTGACATACAATGTTACATTGTTTCAATTGTAAGTCTAGGATAATTCTTATCCATTATTACTTTTGACATTTCTTGTTTTCCATTCTCTCTTCTCTTCTGGCATTCCAATTATGTGTATGTTATACACCCACAGTTCTTGGATGCTTTGTTCAGTTTTTAATCATTTTTTTCCCCCTTGGCTTCTCAGTTTGGTATGTTTTTGTCGTCCCGTATTCAAGTTCACTGATGATTTCATCAGCTCTGTTCGTCTAACGACAAAAGACAGTATAATTTCTGCTGCAACACCTTTTATTCTAGCATTTCCTTTTGATTCTTTTTTGGGGGGTTTCCTCCTCTCTGCTTACATCCCCCATCAGTCTACATTTTCTATTATATATCTATATATCTATAATATCCTCACAGGTTTTTTTCATATCTGAGTCTGGTTCTAAAGCTTGTTTGTCTCTTCAGACTGTGCTTTCCCCTGACTTTTAGCATGACTTGCAATTTTTTGTTGTTCTTGAAAGCTGGACACAATATACCAGGTAATAGCTTCTTTGGTAAATAGGCCTCTGTTACGAGGTTTGATGTAAATCTGGCTAAGAGTTGTAGTAGCTGTAGGTGCCAGAGGTTTCAGATTCTTCCAGTGACCTTGTTTGTGTCTCTGTATTATCCTAGGTCTTTTCTAGGAAATCATTCTTAGTTAAGGCTTGCATCTTGAAATGCTTTCAGTTGCCATCTGCCTTTAGTATACTGGAGTCTTCTTGCATGGAGACAATATGTGGGAAATGAGAAACATTTATATAACATCGTGGCTAAATCTCAGTTTTAGTGGTTCTGTGATTTTTGCAAGTGTTTCTTAGACTTTTTATCCCTAGATGAGACTGGAAGTCTAAAAGGGGCTGGGATCAGGGAAAGTCCCTTTTCCAGGTTTAATGAGAAAATGGTAAGTTCTTTTCTCCTACAGAGTAATTTTTTTTATTGAGAATTTTCTAATTTTATTTTGCAGTGTGGTTCTTCCTCTATTTGGGGAGAGATAAGAAGGGATTTTTCTTAAGTATTCATTGCGAGAACTTGGGCTTGCTGGGAGTAAAACCCAAAAAGTATGGAAAGCCTCCCTAAGGTGGTGGCCCCAACACTTTCTTATTTGTCCACATTCAGCCTCCTGTAGTACAACAAAACTACCATGTCTGACTTCCTAGAAGCTTGTAACTTCTGCTGCTTCTGTTCAGAGAGTGTAGATCTCAGCGGTAACTCTGCATTCTTCAGTCTTTGCAGATTTGGGGGTAGTGGTGTGCCCTTTAAGCTCAGTTCCCTGATGGGTCCAAGAAAAGTTGTTGATTTTCATTTTGTTCAGAATTTTTCTTATTTTATGGGCAAAGTTAACCTCTTCCAAGCTCTTTACATACAGGATATTTTTTAATTGAAGTATAATTGACATATTATGTACTTTTAAGTATAAAATGTAATGATTTGATGTTTGGATACATCATAAAATGATTACTACAATAAATCTAGTTACAATCCATCGCCATACATACTTACAAAAATTATTTTTTCTTGTGATGAGAATTTTTTAGATCAACTCTCTTAGCAACTTTTAAATATGAACTACAATATTATTAACTATAGTAACCATGCTGTATATTACATCCTCCTTACTTATTTATTTTATAAGTGGAAGTTTGTACCTCTTGACTCCCCTCATCCATTTTGCACAATCCCCAAACACCCTTCCCCTTGGCAATGATTTTGTTATTTGTATTATGAGTTTTGTTTTGTTTGTTCATGTGTTTTGTTTTTTGGATTCCACATATGAGTGAGATCATATGATATTTGTCTGACTTATATCACTTCACACAACATAACCTAGGTCCATCCTTGTTGTCCCAAATGGCAAGATTTCATTCTTTTTTATGGTTGAGTAATATTCCATTGTATATATATATATATATATATATATATATATATATATATATATATTTCATTAATTCATTGATGGATATTTATTTCCATGTCTAAGCTATTGTACATAATGCTGCAATGAACCTAAGGATGTATATATCTTTTTGAATTAGTGTTGTCATCTTCTTTTAATGAATATTCAGAAGTGTAATTACTGGATCATATGATAATTCTGTTTTTAACTTTTTGTGAAAAACTTCCATACTGTTTTCCACAGTGGCTGCACCAATTTATATTCTTCCCAATGGTGCACAAGTGTTCTTTTTTCTCCACACGCTTGCCAACTCTTATTTCTTGTCTTTTTTATAATAGCCATTCTGAGAGGTATGAAGTGATATTTCATCATGGTTTTGATTTGCATTTCCCTGATGACTAGTGATGTTGAGCATCTTTTCATCTGTCTGTTGGCCATCTGGATGTCTTCTTCTGAAAAATGTCTGTTCAGATCCTCTGCTCATTTTTTTTTCATATTATGGTTTTCTTTTCTGCTATTGAGCTGTATGAATTCTTTATGTATTTTGGATATTAACACCTTATCAGATCTATGATTTGCAAATATTTTATCCCACTCACTAAATTGCCTTCTCATTTTGTTTATGGTTTCCTTTGCTATGCAGAAGATTTTCAGTTTCATATAGTTCTATTTGTTTATTTGTGCTTTTGTTGCCTTTGCTTTTGGTGTCAGATCCAAAAAATTATTGCCAAGGCTAATCTCAAGGAGCTTATCGCCTATGTTTTCTTCTGGAAGTCTAATGGTTTCAGGTTTTACCTTCAAGTCTTTGAGTTAATCCATTTTGAGTTAATTTTTGCACATGGTATAAGATAGTAGTCTAGTTAAATTGTGTGTGTGTGTGTGTGAGTGTCTAATTTTCAAACACCAATTATTAAAGAGTCTGTCCCTTCTTCATTATATATTCTTGTATCCTTTGTTGTAAGTTAATTGACCATGTATATATGCAGTTATTTCTGAGCTTTCCATTGTGTTCCACTGATATGTGTGTCTGTTTTCTGCCAGTACAATACTGTTTTGATTATGATAACTTTGTAACATAATTTGAAGTGAAAAAAAACAACAACAATATAAAATGCTGACAAGGTTGTGGTACTACAGGAACTCTCATTAACTTTTGCAGGGAATGTAAAATGGTACAGTGACTTTGGAAAATATTGGTGATTTCTTACAAAAATAAACATACTCTTCTTACCATAAAACCCTGCAGTGGTACTTCTTAGTAATTAGTCAAATGAGTCAAAAACTTCTGTCCACACACTTCCATCCTGAACTTGAATGTTTATTGCAGCTTTATTCATAATTGCCCCAAACTGGAAGATTATATACTACATACCAACTATATGACATCTGGAAAAGACAAAACTATGGAGAAAATACAAAGTTTGGTGGTTGTCAGAGTTTGGGAAAGGAGGGCAGGAGAGATATATAAATATAGTGCAGGGTAATTTTAGGACAGCTAAATTATTCTGTATGATGTTGGAATGACAGATTTATGATTATTATGTGTTTGTCAAAACCCACAGAATATAACATCACAAAGAGCAAACTCTAATGTATATTAAGGACTTCAGTTAATAATTTATCAATACTTATTTGTAAATTGTAATAAAGTGCCCCACCAGAGGAAAAATGTTAAAATAGAAAAATTGTATGCAGGCACATGAGTATAATTGAAAATTTTTTTTTTATTTTGTAAATAAAGGAAATGCTACAGTAGGCTTGCTCTAGTTTGAATGATTGTGAAAACATCACATAACCTGCAAATCTTTGCTTACTAAGAAAACTAGACTGGGTTTCTGTGAAAATTTTAAATTATTGAAAATGTTAAACAGTGATATCATTTTCTTTTTTTTTTTTAACATGTTTTTTTACGTTTATTTATTTTTGAGACAGAGAGAGACAGAGCATGAACGGGGGAGGGGCAGAGAGAGAAGGAGACACAGAATCGGAAGCAGGCTCCAGGCTCCAAGCCATCAGCCCAGAGCCCGACGCGGGGCTCGAACTCACGGACCGCGAGATCCTGACCTGAGCTGAAGTCGGACGCTCAACCGACTGAGCCACCCAGGCGCCCCAAACAGTGATATCATTTTCACCTAAAAAGGGATCTTATAAAAATATTCTCTGGAGAACCTGAACTGAGACAACTGGTTTTGTCTAGGATATCAAAGAACATTCACTGTGGGTGGGACTTAGAAGGAGGCAGGAGACCCTCCTCCTCCATGTTCTTTTTTCCCTTCCTCTAGCTGAATGCAGAGGACTAGAAGTACCACCATTATCTGGGCATAACCTGAATGCCTGGAGGAGAACCCACTGCCAACCAGTCACCACCCTGTCAGTGTATGATACATGAGACATACAATTCTATTGAATTTGAGCCATTTGCATTTTGGGTCTATTTATCAGAACTGTATTGTTGATACTAATATAAGTGGCATGGAGGGGTTCAGATTCCACTCTCATCCAGGGAGGATGAGAGTGTGTCAGTGGGGGAAGAGTGACATTTTGTGTCTGTTGAATTGAGAACAGATGTTAAATGCTGTATATTTTCCAGGATTTCTGGCCCTGTCACAATTGAAAAAGTTCTTATCCATAAAAGTTTGTGTTTAGACTTTAAAATAAACAACAGCTATTAACCAGTCCACTGCAACGGATGGTGTTCTGAGACATAATTGTTCCCAAACATTGGCTTAGTCTTCTTCAATTATCTCTTCCACACAGGAGCTTACCTTCTCTTCCTCTGCCCAAACTTCCCATCAAAGAGCACTTGCCTTCCTTCAATACTTCTAATTAATGTTATCTCAGAGTCTCCGGTGGGTAGTTTATTGCTCAAAAATTCTTTTCTTGTTACTGAAATACAGTTAACTTAAGAATATTAAAGGCCAATGCCTGTGGTCACACAGCCATGTGATTGAGCACCTGGTTCCTGGCTTGAGAAACTAATACAAGATTGGATTGGAGTGGAACTTAGATAAAAGACCACCTGTTTATGTGGTTTCTGTAAACATTTTGCTTTCATAGGTATGTTGTCTGAGATTTTCTTATGTTCTTTCCTTTGCCCTGCTCTAGGAGAATTTAATGCTTGTCCTCAGGGGGTTTATTTGCCATCTCTCATAGGCATACTTAGAATAACAAGTAAAAGTTGTATACATAGCTTTTTGATTTAAAAAAATATAATAAAGTAAATAATATTTTTATTCAAGTATTTGAAATGTTGCAGTTTATACACAGTAGAAAATGTGGCACTTTAACTTTTGATAGAAATGAGTTCATGCAGAACTATTAAGATCTGTTTCCAAAATAACCAATGTGTGCACTGACTTCATGAATACATAGTCTCCTATAGAATAAGACTAGTCTTCTTTTTCTGTCATGATTTTTGTTTAGGTAATGAGAGTAATTATTCTATCATTAGGTACGATTATCACATTTATTCTAATATTTTTGTTACTTGATTTAGTTGTTGAGAATATATCTTAAATAATTCAGAGAAGGGTAATATCTCTCTCTGTCTCTCTGTTCTCTGTCTCTCTCTGTCCTTCTCTCTCTCTCTCTCTCTCTCTCTCTCTCTATATATATATATATATATATATATATATACAACTACCTATCAGTCACCAAAGATTTAATGAGAAGGCCTATTATGAGAGGAACAGGATGAGGATGTTTGAAGACCTCTGGGATGGATAAAATAACTATGAAGGCATAAAGAGATTTAATACATAAGTTAGATACTTGAAAAATAGTTGAAATGGTGAAAGCATAGGGTTCCAGACTTAGTATCCAAAATTTACTACTAGAAGAACATCCCAAAACTGCCTTGCCACATGAGCCTCTATCTCCACCACAAGCAGGGATCTGAGGATCATGAAACTGCTGTGGCAACTACTGCCACCAAGATTATACCCAAATCCAGGTATAGTTCCAGGGCCAGTTGTACTGCTAGTAAAGCACACCATGGGTGTCTCATATCCTAGAATTTGTCATTTCTATCTATGTCTACATCTATATCTATACCTATACGTATACCTATACTTATACCTATATCTATCTATCTACATCTGTCTATCATATATCTATCTATCTATCTATCTATCATTTATCTATAGGCAAGAAAGTGCATGGTAGTGTCATTAACTGAAATAGGAAGTAACAAAACATGGCGCTTCATTGGGCATAATGACTTTATAATGTTTATTGGACATCCAGGTAGATAGACAAGGAGAAGTGGAATTGAAACTTAAAAGAACATTTTGGAATAGACATAAAAATTCAGGAACAAGTGGCATATAGATGGCAGCTGTAGCAAAAAGAATGGATGGAATTGTGTAGGAGAGAGTGCAGAATAAGAAGAGCCTGTGATAAAACCCAGACAATTTGAGATATTAAAAGATTTGGCCAAAATAGAAATTCCTTTTAAAAATGAGATGCAGAAGATAGCAGAACACCATGGAAGTTTTTTGGCATCTTGCATCCATGAAATACAGCCAGATCAACACTAAACCATCCTGCACACCTGGAAAACTGATTTGAGGATTAACACAA
Organism: Panthera onca; assembly: GCF_046562875.1. Taxonomy (NCBI): domain Eukaryota; kingdom Metazoa; phylum Chordata; class Mammalia; order Carnivora; family Felidae; genus Panthera; species Panthera onca. Next base: position 87,185,466 of record NC_138341.1, on the reverse strand, counting down.
CAATCTGCACAACCTGAACCACAGAACTCAGCAGGTTCATGGCGTAGACAGGTGAGCTGGAGGAGAGAGAAGCCGCGGAGGCAAGGAGCTGTTTTTCTTGTGGAGAGAGGACAGAGATAGGGGGAGACTATAGGAAAAGCACCCCCCCCCAAAAAAAGAAGCTGGAGAGAAAGTGGAAAAGTGGAAATAGTCACAGGGACTGAACTAAAAAGGGAGAAAGGAGAAAGGAGAGTGTTTAATTCCACTGAGACTCTATAAACAGGGGAGCTCAGAGTTTGAAACTCTGCAGCTTGATTCCAGGTGGTGCTCTGGTGGGAAGGGTGAATCCCCAGGAGCAGAGTGAAGTCCAGAGGTCCTGGGGTCACAACGGTGAGGCAGTTCTCCTGGTGGGAGGATATTTGGTAGAGGCTGTGCAGCACCCCTACAGGCAAAGTTGCCTGCAGACCCCAGAGAACAACCACACTCTCTGGTGTTGGAACAGGGTCTCTAAGGGTGAAGCCTGGTGCCAGATGTGTATTGAGATTTTCCATAATCCCTGAAAAGCTGCTGCTACACAATTGCATGAACATTTTCTGGGGCAAGATGGTACCCAGCCACAGACTCTGGGCATTAGCAGCAGTACGGTCCCACGAAAGTTCCTGGGTATGGCCAGCACCCAACCATTGTTCATTGAGACACTTGCCCAGAAGGTCTGAATGGGATAAAGCCACAGTCCCTCAGAAGTGAGGAGCTGGGAAACATACCCGCATCTGAGATAAAACTCAGGAGTGGGGAGCCACCTGGCAACCTGACAGCTTGGTCACAGAGTGTAAAAGTAGGGGGTGGCCATAAGCCAGAGACAAAGGACAGGTGCTCAATTGTTGATCAGGGAGAACAGAGTTCTGATACTAAAGACTGGGTAGCTAGGTGATGCCATGTTCACCCCTCCCACGCATGCGCATACACACCTACAAGTCCACAACAATCCACCCCCGTAAGCTAAGAAGCACCATTTAGTGGAAGGGAGCCATTACACTAAGCCCCGCCCAACTGAGTCAACCTCACTCTTCAGGAACACCACAGATCTGCCTGCTTGGTTTATGGACTATACCGTGCTTCATAGTTTGACTTCAAGGGGAAAACAATGTAATTTCAATCATATTTCAGTCTGATCATTGGCTCATCTTTTTGATTTTTCTCTTTTTCATTTCTTTTCTTTTTCTTGAATACAGAAGGAGAAATATTATTTTTATATTCAATTTTTATTAAAAATATTTTTCTTTAATTTACTTCTATTTTATTTTCAATTTTTGTAAATTTTTCAAATTCAATTTTACTTCCATCATTTCATTTTATTCTATTTCATTGTATTCATTTTTTCAGATTTTCAAACATTTTCCTTTTGTTCCCCCCTTTTTTCTCTAATCTTTCAAATTAAAAATAGACCTATCCTATGACCCAGCAATATCACTGCTAGGAATTACCCAAGGGATACAGAAGTGCCAATGCATAGGGACACTTGCACCCCAATGTTTATAGCAGCACTTTCAACAATAGCCAAATTATGGAAAGAGCCTAAATGTCCATCAACTGAAAAACAGATAAAGAAGATGTGGTTTATATAAACAATGGAATACTACTTGACAATGAGAAAGAATGAAATCTGGCCATTTGTAGCAGCATGGATGGAACTGGAGGGTATTATGCTAAGTGAAATAAGTCAGTCAGAGAAAGACAAATACATTATGTTTTCACTCATATGTGGATCCTGAGAAACTTAATAGAGAACCATGGGTGAGGGGACAGGGGGAAAAAGTTACAGAGAGGAAGAAAGGCAAATGATAAGAGACAGCTAAATACTCAGAACAAACTGAGGGTTAAAGGGGGGGTGGGGAAGAGGGGAAAGTGGGTGATTGGCATTGAGGAGGCACCTATTGGGATGAGCACTGGGTGTTGTATGGAAACCAATTTGATAATAAATTATATTTAATATAAAAAATAAAATAAAAAGAATGGATTATAGCTGAAAGCTGTAAGATGCAGACTCTAGCTAAGGAGGAGTTTCTAGGGAAGCCAAAAGCAACACAGGAGATTTAAAAAAAAGATGAAAAAAAGTAATTTGGACACCTGGCGTCTGCAACTACTAGAAACATGAAATACAGCCCAATCCTAGCCATATTAACATAAAACCTCATAATAAAGGGCTTTTTATCTCAATTTCTATTATCTGACTTTTTAATAAAAAGTTAGAAGGCATGCTAAAGAGGCAAGAAAAAGCCATCTGGAAAGACAAAACAAGCATCTGAACCAGACTTAGATATGAAACAAATTTTGAAATGATCATTCAGGGAACTTAAACTAAGTATGATTAATATATTAAGGACTCTAATGGAAAAATTAGACAGCATGTAAGAACAGACAGGTAACATAAGCACAGAGATAGAAATCCTAAGAAGGTATCAAAAGAAAATGATAGAAATTAATGAAGAAAGTCTTGAAGATAGGTCAATAGAAATACCCTGAAGTGAGAAGAAAGAGAAAAAAGAATGTTATACCTTTCAAAAGGTATAAAAAAAACCCCAAATACATGATTGTAATATCAGAAGGAGAGGAAAGCAAGTATAAAGAGAAGAAATATTTGAAGTAATAATGGCCAAGAATTTAACAAAATCCATAACAGACTCCAAAACAGAGATCTAAGAATCATAGATAACACCAAGCAGGATAAATACCAAAAAGAAGTGATGGAGAATAGATAGAATGGGGTCTCTGGATATGGCAGTGAACCAGATTACAAGGGAAGTCCTAGACATGAGCATAAGGGTTGGAGGACAGGACAGGTACGGATCCAGGAGCTTTGGTTGGTGTTGAACAGTCCAGATAGGATCAATCTTGTTTCCTCCATATCCTCCCCTCCCCACTCCTCACTCCCTTACTTCTCCTTCTCCTCCCATTCCCCTCTCTTCCCCCCTTTCTCCCCTCCTTTTCTGTTTCCTTCTCCCCCCCCTTTCTCCTCCCTCTCTTCCTCCCTCCTCCTCATCCCTTCTTCTCCTTCCTCTTCTTTCCAGCTTTTCTCCACCTTCTCTTCCTTTCCCTCTTCCTCCTTCTTCTTTGGTAATGAGGAAATAATACCTGATCATGTTGTCAGGTTTAAGAAAAAGGTTTTGTTTTGGGTGACCAACATGGCAGAGAAGTAGGGGGATCCAAAGATCCCTCATCTCTTAAACAAAGCAGTGTTGAAGCAAAAGGACTTTGAATCCCAAGAGTCTGGGAGGAAAAGAGATTAAGTCACTTCCGGGGACCCACCTGATAGACCATAGGTTCATGATTGTGAACTGGGAGGTAAAAAACAAATGGAGGGGAGGGAATCCCCTCCTACAGAGAGACATAGGGAAGAGAAAGAGAGGCTGGGGAAGCATAGGATGGTATCTGGACAAGACAAAAACCAGGGACCAAGACAGAGAAAGATCCAATCTCTAACTGAGGGGCTTTCTCTGGATGGTGGGGGGTTGCCCTGATCATGCACCTGGGGAGGAGGGGAGCTAGCCCTGGGCTCGGTGGTTAGGTCAGGGGTGCAGTCTACAGTAGGAGAAAGCAATATCCTCCCTGGGGTGCTGTGAGAACAGGGTTTGTGTCCGCTCAAAAGACAAAACTGCTGGGGTCTGCCAGCTGGGGACCATATATCAGCGGTGTGGAGAGGCACTCCCCCAGTACTGGGGCACATGAAGAGGGAGTTTGAATCCCAGCCAAATGCCAGGGCATGGGAGTAAACAGAGTGAGACAAACCACCTTGTTTGTGCCCTTGACACAGTGAGGACCGTTTGAACAGAGTGGTTTGGGACACCTGGTCCATGGAGGAGAGACTGGGGTGTCACCACTTTTCTCCCCATCACCAACAAAGTGGGGCTTCAGGGAACAGACAGCAGGCCCACAAGCAGAGGCAAGACCTGCCTACACCAAACCACACCCCTCTGCACCTAGTAACTGGATATCTACTGGAGCAGGATTGACCCTGAGAGACCAGACAGCTTCTCCTCCAGACCGACGTTGTTGTATTGCCTGATTTAATTATCAGACAATTCTTTTTGTGTAGATATATTCTTCCTTCCTTTTCTCCTTCCTATCTCTTCTCTCCTCTAGTCAGGTTACTCTGGTTGTTGGTTTGTTTAAGCAGACATATTTAGTCCATTCCCTTGATATATGTTCTATAACTCCTTCTTTATTTTCCTTTCTCTCTCTCTGGATTAAGCCATACCATTTCTCTGTCTGGTCAATTTTATTTTCTCTTATTTTTCCCTGCCTCCTTCTTTATTTTCCTTACTCTTACTCTGGATTAAGCCATATAGTTTTTTTGTTTGGTCGATTTTATCTTCTTTTCTTTTTTCCCACCTCCTTCTTTATTTTCCATTCTCTCTCTCTGGAATAAGCCATACAGTTTCTCTGTCTGACAACTTTATCTTCTTTTCTTTTTCTCTGCCTTCTTCTTTATTTTCCTTTCTCTCCCTCTGGATTAACCCATATAATTTCTCGGCCTGGTCAATTTTTATTTTTTTATTTCCCCCACCCCCTGTCATTTCCTTCTTTCTATGTGATAAGGCCTCTTCCATCAGTACTGCCTCCACCCTGTTGTTTACTTGTAGCTGGTGTTTCTGTTTTTGTTTTTGTTTTAGTTTGTGTGTTTATGTGGTTTTGTTTTATTGTTTTTTTTTGTTTGTTTCTTTTCCTATGCTTGAAATAAGCATAGAAGACAGCAGAGAATCTATTGCTACAGAGATCAAGGACCAAAAATAGTCATGATGATTTAAGAAATGGTGTAAATGAGATGAAAAATAAACTAGAGGTGGTGACAGTGAGGATTGAAGAGGCAGAGGGGAGAATAGGTGAAAAAGAAGATAAAATTATGGAAAAAGATGAGGCTGAGAAAAAAAGATATAAAAAAATTCTGGATCACAAGGGGAGAATTAGAGAACAAAGGGATTCAATGAAAAAGAACAATATCCATATCATAGGAGTTCCAGAAGAAGAAGTGAGAGAAAGGAGTTAAAGGTGTACTTAGAAAATCATAGCTGAGAACTTCCCCAGTCTGCGGAAGGAAATAGACATTGAAATCCAGGAGGCACAGAGAATTCCCTTCAGACATAACTTGAATTGATCTTCTGCATGACATATCACAGTGAAACAGGCAAAATACAAAGATAGAGAATTCTGAAAGCAACTAGGGATAAATAGGGCTCAACGTACAAAGGTAGACACATAAGAGCAGTAGCAGACCTATGTACTGAAATTTGGCAGGTGAGAAATGAGTGACAGAATATTCTCAACGTGATGAACAGGAAAAGTATGCAGCCAAGAATCCTATAACCAGCAAACCTTTCATTCAGAATAGACGGAGAGATAAAGATTTTCCCAGACAAAAACTGAAAGAGCTCATAACCACTAAACCAGCCCTATAAGAAATCCTAAGGGGAACTCCGTGAGTGGAATGTTGCAAGGACCAGAAAGTACTAGAGACATCACTACAAGCATGAAACCTACACATAACACAATGACTCTAAACCCATATCTTTCAATAATAACACTGAATATAAATTGACTAAATGCTCCAATCAAAAGATATCGGGTATCATAGCATATCAGAATGGATAAAAAATAAGACTCATCTATTTGCTGTCTAGAGACCTATTTTAGACCTGAGGACACCTTCAGATTAAAAGTGAACTGATGGAGAACCATCTATCATGCTACTGGAAGTCAAAAGAAAGCTGGAGTAGCCAAACTTATATCAGACAAACTAGATTTTAAACTAGAGACTGTAACAAGAGATGAAGAATGATGTTATATCACAATATGGGGTCTATTCATCAAGTAGAGCTAATAATTATAAATGTCTATGCACCAAATTTGGATGCACCCAAATACATAAAGCGATTAATCACAAACATAAGCAATATGATTGGTAAGAATGTGGTAATTGCAGGGGACTTTAATACTCCACTTACAACAATGGACAGATCATCTAGACAGAAAATCAATTAAAAAAAAAAAAACAATGGGCTTAAATGATACACTGGACCAGATGGACTTGACAGATATATTCAGAACTTTACACCCTAAAGCAGGAGAATACACATTCTTCTCAAGTACACATGGAACATTCTTCAAGATAGATCACATACTGGGTAACTAAACAGCCCTCAATAAATATAAAAGAATTGAAATCATACCATTTTCAGATCACAATGCTATGAAACTTGAAATCAACCACAGGAAAAAATTTGGAAAACCTCCAATTGCATGTAGGTTAAAGTACATCCTACAAAAGAACAAAGGGGTCAGCCAGGCAATTAAAGAAGACATTTTAAAAAATATGGAAACAAAAGAAAATAAAAATACCACAGTGCAAACCAGCAGCAGCAAAGGCAGTCCTAAGAAGAAAATCATTACAATTATGGTTTGCCACCCTCCCAGTTTGAACCTATTTTTCCCCCTACCCTTCCCCCATGGTCTTCTGTTATGTTTCTCAAGATCCACGTATGAGTGAAAACATATAATATCTGTCTTCTACTAACTAACTTATCTCACTTAGCATAATACCCTTCTGTTGCATCCATGTTGTTGCAAATGGCAAGATTTCATTCTGTCTCATTGCCAAGTAGTATTCTATTGTGTATATATATAAACCACATCTTCTTTATCCATCAGTTGATGGACATTTGGGCTCTTTACATAATTTGGCTATTGGCTGAGGTCAAACAGGTTGTTGCCTGCATTCTCCTCTAGGTTTTGATGGCTTCCTGTCTTACATTTAGGTATTTCATCCATTTTGAGTTTATTTTTGTGTATGGTGTAAGAAAGTAGTCAAGTTTCATTCTTCTGCATGTTGCTGTTACGTTTTCCTAGCACCAACTGCTAAAGAGACTGTCTTTTTTCCATTGGATACTTTTTCCTGCTTTGTCAAAGAATTAATTGGCCATACATTTGTGGGTCCAATTCTGGGTTTTCTCTATTCTATTCCATGCCATTGGTCTATGTGTCTGTTTTTGTGTCAATACCATACTCTCTTGATGATTACAGCTTTGTAATAGAGGCTAAAATCTGGGATTATGATGTCTCCCGCTTTTGTCTTCTTCTTCAGTATTACTTTGACTATTCGGGGTCTTTTGTGATTCCATACAAACTTTAGTATTGTTTGTTCTAGCTCTGAGAAGAATGCCGGTGCAATTTCATCTCATGTTATAGCCTTTAGTTTAAAATCTAGTTTGTCTAATATAAGTTTGGCTACTCCAGCTTTCTTTTGACTTCCAGTAGCATGATAGATGGTTCTCAATAAGCTCACTTTTTTTTTTTTTTTTTTTAATTTTTTTAACGTTTATTTATTTTTGAGACAGAGAGAGACAGTATGAACAGGGGAGGGGCAGAGAGAGAGGGAGACACAGAATCTGAAATGGGCTCCAGGCTCAGAGCCTGACGCGGGGCTCGAACTCACGGACCGTGAGATCATGACCTGAGCCGAAGTCGGACGCTTAACCGACTGAGCCACCCAGGTGCCCCATCAATAAGCTCACTTTTAATCTGAAGGTGTCCTCAGGTCTAAGATGGGTCTCTTGTAGACAGTAAATAGATGGGTCTTGTTCTTTTATCCATTCTAATACCCTATATCTTTTGATTGGAGCATTTAGTCAATTTATATTCAGTGTTATTATTGAAAGACATGGGTTTAGAGTCATTGTATTACCTGTAGGTTTCATGCTTGCAGTGATGTCTCTGGTACTTTGTAGTCTTTGCAGAATTCCACTCACAGAGTCTCCCTTAGGATTTCTTGCAGGGCTGGTTTAGTGGTCATGAACTGCTTGTCTGGGAAAGCTTTTATCTCTCCTTCTATTCTGAATGACAGACTTGCTGGATAAAAGATTCTTGGCTTCATATTTTTTCCCATTCATCAAATTAAATATTTCCTGCCACTCCCTTCTGGCCTGCCAAGTTTCAGTGAACCAGTCCACCACTACCATTATGTGTCTACCTTTGTAGGCTAAGTCCCATTTGTCCCTAGGTGCTTTCAGAATTCTCTCTTTATCTTTGTATTTTGCCAGTTTCACTATAATATGTCATGGAGAAGACCTATTCCTGTTATGTCTGAAGAGAGTTCTCTGTGCCTCCTGGATTTGCATATCTGCTTAACTTCCCAGATTGGGGACATTCTCAGCTGTATTTTGTTCAAGTAAACCTTCTGCCTCTTTCTCTGTCTTCTTCTGGAAATCCTATGATACAGATATTAATACGTTTCATTGAATCACTTAGTTCTCTAATTCTCCACTTGCGGTCTACTACTTGCTTATCTCTCTTTTTCTCAGTTTCATCATTTTCCATAATTTTATTTTGTATTTCACTTAATCTTCCCTCTGTCTCTTCCATACTCACTGTCACCGCAACTAGTTTATTTTGCAATCATTTTTGCAACTCATTTATCACATTTCTTAAATCATCATGACTAGTTTTTAGTTCCTGGATGTCTGCAGCAATAGAGTCTCTGCTGTATTATATGCTTTTTTTCAATGCCAGCTCTTAATCTTATAATTATTTTTCTAAACTCTTGATCAGATATATTGTTTATATCTGTTTTGAGCAATTCTATAGCTGTTATTTCTTTCTGGAACTTCTTTTGAGGAGAATTCTTCTGTTTTGTCATTTTGGCTAGTTTTCTGTCCTTTATGTGTTTTAATAGCTTGTTGTGTGTTCTGCACCTGTGAGCACTACTATATTACAGAGAGGTCATACACTGTCCAGGGCCTGGCCCTTCAGGAAGTATTTTTGGAGTGTGTTGCATGCTCTCTGTTGTGACTCTGGTTGCTTTATCTCCTTACTCATAGTGGTGGTTTGGATCTTTCACCAGGTGTTCTTTGAATTATTCATTGAAGTAACCCTGGAAAAAATTTAAAAAGGGTGGTGGTGGTGGAAGATGCTTTATCCCATACAAAGAAAGAAATGAAAGGGACAGGGAAAAAGAAAAGAAGAACAAAAATTGACCAGGCAGAGAATCAGAGAAATTATATGGCTTAATCCAGATAGAGGGAGGGAAAAAAAAGAGAAGGGAATACAGAAGAGGTGTAGAAAGAGTAGATTAAAAATATCTACTTAAACAAACCAACAATCAGAATAGAGAAGGGAAGAAATAAGAGGAATAAAATAAAGAAATATATATATATATATACACACACACACACACATAATAAGAATTGACCAAGAATCAAATCAGAAAAATGCAAAACCGCTGGACTGGTATCTAATGGTTACTTAAAACCTGTGGCACCAGTTTGGAGGAGGGGCCATCTGGTTCAGTCACTGTCAATCTCACTCCAGTAGATACTCAGTTTCCAGGCACAGAAGGGCATGGTTTGTTGTAGGCAGGTCCCGCCTCCACTGTGGGCCTCTTGTCCGTTCCCTGAAGCCCCACCTCGTTGGTGATGGGGAGAAAAATGGGACATCCTAGTCTCTCCTTCCTGGACCAGACCACTCTGGTGTACCAGACCAGACTGTTCAGGCTGTCGTCACAGTGCTGAGCAGGTGTAAGTGGGCTGGTTTATCCTGATCCACAGTCTCCTGCACCTCCCAGTGCTCAGCTGGGATTCAAAAGTCTATGTCATAAGGGATCCTGTTCTGTGCACCCTATGAGGGGACTGTTCTCTCCAATTGCACCTCTGAGCTTGCTACAGAGACTGAGACTGGGGCTGGCTCTCCTCCTCCCCAGATGCGCAAACAGGGTGATCGGCTCCAGTCCAGAGAACATCTTGCATCTTTGGGTCATGTTAGAGACTGGTTCTTTCTCCGTTTTTTTTTTTTTTTTTTTTTTCCATTCCGTGGTCTGTGTTTTTTCTCTTGTACAAATACAATCCTACACTTCCACAGCCTCTATTTCTCTTCCTTTTGTCTCTCCACAGAAGGGAATCCCTCCCTTCTGTGTCTATGTCACCCATTTTATCTCTCCCAGTTCACAATCACCCATGTATGGTCCACCAAGTTGTCCCCATTAGCCTCTGGAGACATTTCTGTCACTCTGCAGCCCAGATTCCTGGAATTCCATGGCTTCTGGCCTCAGAACTCCTGTGTTTGAGGGAAGAGGGAATTTTCAGGTCCCCCTACTTCTCCGCCATGTTAACTCCTCCCTCCTAAGTATTTCTTTCAACATGCGTATTATTATTGATTACAGTCTAAAATTTGTTTTTAGTTTCTTTTTGATGTCAAATATGCATAAAATTAAATGCCAACCTATATGGTATACAATTTCTGAGTTTTGAAAATGTATACACCTGATTAACTCAAACTCATATCATGATAGATCAGGAGTAGGCATCCTTTTCTTGCAAAGCCCAGAAAGTATATATACTTTATATATATATATATATATATATATATATATATATATATATATATGTGTGTGTGTGTGTGTATATATATGTATATATATTTATATGTGTATATATATGTATATGTATATATATACACACATACACACACACACACACACATATATATATAATGTTTATTTATTTTTGAGAGAGAGAGAGAGAGAAAGAGAGAGCAGGGGAAGGGCAGAGAGAGCGGGAGACACAGAATCCAAAGCAGGCTCCAGGTTCTGAGCTGTCAGCACAGAGCCCGATGCAAGGCTCATATTCATGAACTGTGAGATCATGACCTGAGCCGAAGTCTTATGCTTAACCAAAGGAGCCCCCCAGGATTCCCAAAAAGTATATATTTTAAGTATTATAGGCCACATACAGACAGTCACATATTCTTCTTTGTTTGTTTACAAACTTTTAAAGACATAAAAAAAACATTCTTAGCTTGTGGGTATACAGAATAGTTTCTCTGGGGCTCAGTTTCTCACCAGGTCTATATCTGATCATCTATAATGTTCCTTCTACATCTGCATTAGCTATAACTTAGCTAATGTCAGTCTGTCGTATTTGGTTATCATATTTTGTTGAAAATGTTTTCTTCATACTTTTATTCTTTCTTTCTGGATTGTTTCACATTGATCAACTTTAATTTGAAAAATAATCTACTTCAGTTCCCAGAAGATAAGTAATTAGTGAAATGTAAATGTAACTAGATATAATGGGTTATTTGCCAAGGAATGATAATGCTCTTAACTCTGTATTTTTGCATAAATATATTGACTTTCTAAATACAAACTATAGTAAAAATAAATAGAAGCAAATAACTTTTTTTGTTGCTATAGTTTCCATTTGTATTAGTTATCTATTGCTGTAACATATCACCATAAACTTAATGACTTAAAAACAACATACCCCTAGAGGGCCTGCCTGCCTCAGTTGGTAGAGCACATGACTCTTGATCTCAGGGTCATGAGTTCAAGCCCCATGTTGGGCATAGAGCCTACTTAATAAAATAAAAAACTTAAAAAAAGAAAGGAAGCAAAACATCTCCCACTGTCTCACCATTTCTGTGAGTCAGAAACCCTGGTGTAGCTCAGTTAAGTTCTCTGCTTGAGGCTGCAGACTGCTACCAAAGTGATGGTCAGGGCTGAGATCTTTTATGAAAACTCAACTGGACAAAGATCCATTTCTAAGCTCACTTAAATGATTGCTGGCAACATTCAGTTGCTTTTATGCTGTTCGGCCTAGATCTCAATTCCTTCTCAGCTGTTGGTCAGAAACCCCCCTCGGTTACTAGTTACTTGGGCCTCCCACACATGGTGACTTTCTTCATCAAAACCAACAAGGGAGAGGCTCTGCTAGCAAGATGGAGGTCAGATTCTTGTAATCTGATCATGGAAGAAATGTCTCCTCAACACTCAAACAGTATGAGATAAAAGCAAAGTACTAAAGAAAAGGGGATTATAAAAGGCATTCCTATCAGGAGGATGGTTCATTGGTACCATCTGAGAAGCTGAACACCACACCACTTGATTCTGTATTTCAGATGGATCAAGTGTAGGTTTGTAAATCATTGTGTAGTAGAATATAAGCTGATGATTAATTAATTGTGTTTCTACACTATAAATAGCATAAACATATCCTATGAAAAGACTCCCTTTTATGTATAAGCAGGTAAATGTCATTCTCAGGAATTACAGACAAATATTGAGTGCCTTATTTTACTCTTTCTCCTGCTGACTTACCACAGAACTGAGAAGCAGTTTGGAGCTTATTGTACTTAGGTCAGAATATTTCAAGAAAATGGCTAAAGGACACAGCAAAAATCTTGCTTTCCTTTTCCTAAATAGGCAACTCTTCCCCAGGAAAGTATTTCAGAATTTCATAGCTCTTAGGTTTCCTTGTAAGTCTTCATTTAACTGAGCTGATTTTTTCTCTTCCATCTTTATGCAGCCTGTTTCTAAATCAGCACACCGTGTGATAATTAATGGCTACATAAAAGCACAACCTGAGTGAGAATTTGTCTGAAAGTATTGTTTTGAAGTGACTGTAGCCCAAATAAGAATTAGCCTTTAAAACCACTGAAAACAGCAAAGAGGAAGAATGGATTAGGAAGGAGTCAGGAATGTTATCCTTGCCTAGCAGGTAAAAAGCACCCTGTATTTCAGGAAACATGATTCTCTTATTAATTCTCTAGTTTTGGATGAACTCCTACTCTCCTGATTCTCTTTCTTCTGCTTACTCTTTCACCTTTTGCTTTTCCAAGAACATGCTTACATCTTCCAGTCCTTGGCATTTAACAGGTACATAATGCACTCCCAAAGATGTTCATGTCCTAATCCCCAGAACCTGTGAATACATGACTTCGGATGGCAAAGAGATATTACAGATGTGATTAAATGAGTGATTTTGAGGTGGAGAGATTATTCTGGGTTATAAGCCCAATATGATCACAAGGGTCCTTTGTAAGAGGCAGGCAGAAGGTTAGAGTCAAATAAAGAGATGTGACGACAGAAGCAGAGGTCAAAGTGATGCAGGACCAGGAACCCGGTTGTGTAGGCAACCTCCAGAAGCTGGAAAGGCAGGGAAATGTCCTCTGCTAGTGCCTCCAAAGGGATTCAGCACTGACATCTTGATTTTAGCCCAGTGAGACCTACAGACTTAGGATCTCCTGAACCGGGAGATAGTAAATTTGTGTGTGTGTGTGTGTGTGTGTGTGTGTGTGTGTGTTAAAGACACTAAGTATGTGATAATTTGTTACATCAGGAATAGGAAATAAGTATACTACCAAACTGTTTCTAAAGAGATAATACCCTTTTGCATTCCCATCAGCAAGGCATGAGAGTTCCAATTGCTTGACATCCTAGACTATTATCAGGCTTCCGATTGTAATCACTACACAGAGGGTGCAGTGGTATCTCATTGTGGTTTTAAATGGCGTTTTCTTTATGACTAAACACATTGAACATCTTTTCATGTGTTTTTTGGGTACCCATATAGCTGTTGTCAAATGTTTGTTAAAGTTTTGTCTATTTTTATAGAGTAATTTGTCTTCTTTTTATTTATGTAGATTCAATTATTATCTGGCCTTTGGCCTGAAATATCTTCCTGTATCGTGATTCATAACCCAGATCTGCTGACAATGAACTTCCTTAGTTTTTTTATATGAAAATATATCTCTTTTGTCCTTATTTTTAAGGATAATTTATTGGATAAAGACATAGAATTTTTGGTTATAACACTACAGGGTTAAATTTCAAATTTTTTTCTAGCACCTCAAATGTGTCATTTGCATGCCTCTTGGACCCAATATTTCTCTTATGAGAACTCAGTCACTAATTATATAATTGTTATCACATTGTAATATATAATTTTTCATCAGTGCTTTTAGAATTATCTCTTTATTTTTCACTTTTGGCACTTGAACTGTGATGGCCTAGGAGTGGGTTACTCTATCCTACTTGGGATTTGTTAAATTTTTTAATTTATTAGTCATTTTTAAACAAATTTGGTGGATTTCTGGCCACCAAGTCTTCAGATTTTATTTCTGGCCTTTCTCTTGCTCTACCACCTTCTTTTGTGTCTCCAGTTACACTTGTGTTAGACTTCTTGATACTATCTCACAAATTTTCACTTTTTTCTCCAATCTTTTCTCTCTGGCCTTTGGATTGGGTTATTTCTGTTGATTTCTTTTCTTTCAAGTTTCCCAATTGTTTCTTCTGCCATGTTCAATCTGTTATTGAGCATTGTAAGTTAATTTTATGTAGTTATTATAATTTTCACATTTAGAATTTTTATTTAATCCATTTCCATTTTTTTTTTCTGTTGAGATTTCCTAGATGTTTACTTATTGAAACCATTTGTATTTTGATTATTTGAAATCAGTGCTTTGAAAACTTTGGCTGATAAATTTCTCTACATTTGTCCTTACTCAGGCACAGTTTTATTGACTGTTATTTGTTCCTGTGCATAGGTTGTATTTGCCTGTTTGTATACATTTCTAGTATACATGCCTACTATACATACATGTATAGTATGTCATTTGGTTGAAAATGGGACTCTGAATTCTTTTTTTTTATTCTGAGGATTGTTGCATTGTTTAAGTAACCAATTAATTTGCCTGGACTTAAATGTCAAGCTCTGCCCCCTGAAATACACAGTCAGTATACTAAGTTTACAGTTTCTAGCTTCTGCCTCTTTTAAGTCTGGTCCTCTTTATATTTATGTTGTGCGTGGATTTGTGAAATCAATCAATAAAACAGAAAACTCACAAATCTCCATATGTCTCTATGTTCTCTATGTACTTTTTCACGGAATCCCCTGGGGTCTTCCTATGCATGTGTATTTTAGCAGTTAGGGGGTTTGGGTAAAGTTTCTACTCACATTATGGATCTCACCACTTCTTATTTATTTAAAAATATTTTTAATGTTTATTTACTTTTGACAGACAGATACAGAGAATGAGCAGGGTAGAGGCAGTGAGAAAGAGAGAGAGAGAGAGAGAGAGAGAGAGAGAATCCAAAGCAGGCTCCAGGCTTTGAGGTGTCAGCACAGAGCCTGATATGGGGCTCGAACTCACAAACCGTGAGATCTGACCTGAGGCAAAGTCGGATGCTTAACCAACTGAGCCACCCAGGCACCCCAAGGGTCTCACTGCTTCTTCAGTTACATTGTTTCTGGGAATTTCCATAAAGTTTCTAATTGTTTTTTTTTTTTCCAGCCCTTATTTTGTCCTCTGCCACCTCAAGCTGACAATGGTGTGGTTTTCTGCAAGCGTAGTCATGGGGATTGTAGAATGTCCTCAGGTAAAGATGACAGAAGCCACTATTCTTGTCTGTTGCAGTGCAATTTTTAAAAAGTAACTGCTCCTTCATATTCTATCTGACTTTTCACCTTTCTGGTCAATTGTTAATATTTCATCCAAACTTTCTAATAATTACTGCAGGAGGTCTTACATGCCCAGTCTGGTGTCATTACTAGAATATCTTCCTTCCACCCCCTAGGAATTGTTAATCTTCTCTTAGTAAGTTATGTGTATGGGGCAGTGGGGAGGTATTTGGGCAAGTGTGGTTAAGGGCATGTTATGGTAATTAGCTTAAAGTCTTTAAAAGGAATTGTACATGAAGAATACTTAGGCTTTGAGTCTTGTTATTAAAAAAAAAAAATGAAGCCCAAAATCCCTCTTCTCTCTCAAATAATAAGCTTTCTATATTATGGCTCTACTAGAAATTTTTTTTTAATTATATTTAAAAGTTAACCGATGACATTGCTTTCCCTAGTTCCTATTATATTACCCCCTCTGGCAAATGAACACCCACAGAGGAAAGGAAGCTATTGAATCCATGACAGAAGGAAGACCACTCTACCAAAAGAAATAAGAGGGCTTAGTTAATATTTCCAAATTCTGTCCTGCAACAGATAATATTCATATTATAATTCATTTTTTAAAATTTATTTTATTTTTAGATAGAATGTGAGCGGGAGAGAGGGACAGAGGAAGAGAGAGAATATTAAGCAGTCTCCATGCTCAGCACAGAGCCCCACACAGAGCTCAATCCCACAACCCTGGGAATGTGACCTGAGCTGAAATCAAAAGTTGGGGACTTAGCCAATTGAGCCACCCATATGCCCCCATATTACAATTCTTATATAACTTACCTTCATTTGTTTCTCTGAAGCACCTGATGCCATTCTGACACATTGATCTGCTTTAAAATATTTTTCTTTTGGATATATTCAGGTATTTACCCCTCTTTCGTACAGATGGTATCTCCACAGTGGCTGCATCCTCTTGTAATCTGAGCTTCTCTCAGACAGCCCCTCCTTCTGTGACATCAGTTTACTCAGACAACTAGGCTATCTGGGAACTGATAAGCCACCACTTTCTTTGACCCTTCAGCCAGAGTAGGGGGCAGCCCCTTCCTGCTAATAATCTCTAAGATTCCTTGTTACTCTCTCTTCTGGCTCATACCTTTCTCATCACCAATTTCCTATTTATTTATTTATTTATTTATTTAAGAGAGAGAGAGAGAGAGAGAAGGGCAGAGGGAGAGAGAGAATCTTAACGTGGGGCTAAATCCCATGACCCTGGGATCATGACCTGAGCCAAAATCAAGACTCAGATGCCCACCTGACTGAGCCATGAAGGTGCCCCATCAATTTCCTATTTAAATTCTCCCTAGAACCTATAAAGTTTCATGCTTTCTTGACTGGTCCCTGAAAGACATTCTTCATAAATAAGCCATTCTGTTGTATTGGAAATAAGTGTGCAGGCATAGATAATTACATTAAACAAAAGATTGCTGTGGGAGAACCTACCATATAAGTGATTCTCAGTAAGTCATGTCTTCTCTGACTCATAGCAAGCAGCACAAGAGTAGGAATTAAACCAACTAGGTCTTCTGTTCTGTCTGATTTACCCACACTTTTGCAGACATGTTTCACAATGTCTATTGTGCTATCCTCACCAATAATGGGTGATGGTATGTGTGTTGAGACAGAGTGGTTGACCTTTATCATGTGAAAAGGGCATGATGGGGACTTGCTAATCGGCTTGTTACTGTGGCATTCCTGAGCTCTGAATGTGGAATTGTTTGGATAGATTCACCTACCATTTAATCTGTAATCTAACAATTTGTCTGACAAATTTTCATGTCTTAATCTTCAACAGTTGTCCTCTTAGTTTCATGAAACTTGCTGATAGTTTGTCATTCAGATGAATAGTGGAGACTCTTGATGTCCTTCCAGAAACCCCGTGAGTCAGTGTACCTATCTCTGACTGCCATGAGCATTGGACGATTAACAACAAATAATTGCACTCTTCTCTGGGTAATTTCCTTAAATTATGAAAGTTTTCTTGGCCAGAAACACCCAAGAATTATCCAAACAGGACTTTAAAGCCCCAGTGTCCTTGCTTCAAGGCAGGACAACTCTATTACACTTTTTTCAGTTCCAGGGTTCCATGCAGGATCTTCAGCTAATCCCATGTTTTTGCTTAGTTTCTTTCACTGCTCTATCTTGCTTTTCTCACTTATTTTACAAGCTCCTTTTGAGAACGTTCATTAAATCATTACACGAGAACCCCGCCTTTCAAGTTTATATTCTAAGGAAACTTATCTAAATCAGGGTGGAATATAATTATTCCTATAGCCAGTCAACACTGTTCAAAAATACATATTTTTTTCTCTGTGGGATATTGAAATACTGGCCATTTATTTGATTATAACACTTTATAAAAACAGAGCTTCACCTATGAGAAAGCTCCAAAAATATATAGAGTACCAAATATGATGCTTGTCATCAGGCAACTTCAGTTTCCTAATATGCAAGTTGGAAATCAAATCCCATCATAAATATTTATGAAGAGTGAAGGAGATACTACAAATGTTCCCAAGTGGCAATCTGCTCAACACATAGTAGGTACTAAGTGGGTGTTTTGAATAGATATATTGTGATATTAGAGTGAGGTTTCTAGTTTCTGATAATATTGAATTTGGAAGGAAGCAGTGTAGACATAGCTGAGTCAAATTTTAAAAACTTCCCAACATAAACAATGGCTTAGTTAAAACATGTCTCTAAATTTCCAGGTAAAAATGAATCTGCAACTTTTTTTCTAGTGTGATGAAACCTCTAAGTAAGAATGCATTTAGAAAAATAATCACTTAATATTTGAAAGTTCTGATGTGGAATACTAGACAAGGATTTCTAATTTAAGAGAATGAGTGTCAATCCAGGTCAGGTGGGCTGGAGTATCTGACCTTGGACCTAGGGACAAATGAAGATGGCCAACATTTTAGGATATAGATTTGAGTTCCTGGAAAACTCTTTCTTCTTTCTCAGTCTTTAGAAGACTAGACTTTACAGTCTTACCACATTTAGGAATCTTTTATTTGTGTTAATAGCTCTGTTTGTCACCATTCATGTAGTTCTTCTTGGCTGAAGTCACTGTCTTTCATGTTCAAGCTCCGAACAATCCCTAAGCCAGAAAATGAGTCCCTCAATAGCCTCAGCACAACCAAATGTTGGTGTCTGGGTTTGTTTTACTTGGTGGATTTGCTATCAACTCAGTCAAGAGTGATCCTGCAGAATTGTGGGCCAGTCACCTAATTAGCAAAACTAATCACGCTGTGAAACCTAATGTTGAAACCTAGGATGAAATACTACAAAGGTTTTATTTTCTCATCCATGGGTAAATAACATTATTTTATTAATAAGTAAGTAGAACTACTTAATAAACAGTATTTCACCTACAAAGAAGTTTGAAGCTCAATACAGAGACAAACATAGCTAGTTAATAAAGTTAATACTTTGCCAAAACAAATGTATTATTAAAAATAAGCTTAGGTGGGGCACCTGGGTGGCTCAGTCAGTTAAGCCTCCAACTTCAGCTCTGGTCATGGTCTTGTGGTCTGTGAGTTCAAGTCTGGAGCCTGCTTTGGATTCTGTGTCTCCCTTTTTCTGCCCTTACCCTGCTTGCACTCTGTTTCTCTCACTCGCTTAAAAATAAATAAACATTGAAACATTTTTTAAAAAGCTTAGAATGATCTTTACGATGATTTATGTTATTGTAATTAGAATGTTTTTTGTAACTTCTCTTTTTCAGTTGCTTGAGCCTCCCTACTGAGTAGTTCTAAATATGTTAAGTTTTGTTGTTACATAGAGTTCTTTAATTTGTTTTTAATTCGTTTTAATTTAGAAAAGGAACATTTTGGTATTCTGTCATGGAAACTCTCAAAATAATGTGAATAAAGTATATACTTCATCTGTACACACATGGAAATCTATCATTACTCTCATTTAATTTGTAAGGTTTTTTCCCCCCTATTTTACTTTTTACTCATATTGGTGTGACAGGTCATTTGCAAATTTATTTTGCGTCTTGACTGCATTTGACTGCATTTTATGCAATGGGTTTTTCTTTCAATTGTGTTAACTTATTTGGAGTAATAAAAACATGTCAGCAGCTCTATCATATTCTACTAATCTTACATTAACTGGGAAGACCTTATGTCACATACATTATAAAAAGTAATAACCTAATGATATCTTTCCTTAGGAGTTATTGCTGAAAATATGAGTACATCTTTGATTAAGGGGAACCTAGGCCAGGAGATGAAACTTCTTTCCTCTTCTCACCAGATCGACTATCCTGCAATGCAGAAATTTATAAGGTGTCTTGTAAGATTGTCCCACAAGATCTAGCAATCAGTTTGGATATGAAGTGGCAGTGAGCTCAGTAGTTTCTCTCTCTCCTCATTGCAACCTTCCCATGATTTCAACTCACAACATGTTAGTAGCCTACAGGCTTTTGTGCTTTCTGGGCAGACAAGCTAGAGGAGCCAGTATCAGGATTGGTCCTAGAAAGCAAAACCTCAGGATGAGTTGTTGAAGTTGTGTCACATGATGGTGAATTTTATGTGTTAACTTGACTTGGATAATGAGTGCCTAAATACTTGGTCTAACATTATTCTAAATGTGTCTGTGAGGGTGTTTTTTGCATGAGATTAACATTTTAACCGGTCAACTCTGTAAAGCAGTGCCCTCGGCAATATAAGTGGGCCTCATCCAATCCATTGAAGGCCAACTGTCCCCTGAGGGAATTCTTCCGTGCCTGCTGGTTGTGCTGAGACATCAGTTTTTCCTGCTTTCAGACTAGAAATGAAGCATTGTTTTTTCCTGGATCTCTAGCCTTCCAACATTTAGACTGAAAGCACACCACCAGCTCCCCTGAATCTCTAGCTTGCTAACTGCATACATACAGATATATACTATATATCTATTTGTGGAATCTGATGAGTTTGTTCATATATATATATATATATATATATATATATGACTAAAGCTTTAAGAATAAATTTTCTAAATTGGTTTAGGGATTTCTGGAAATTGGTTCTCTAATCTGATTAATTTTAAAGACATTCATGACTCTATTTCCAGTAGTAAAGAGAGCACAGATAATCCATGGAATGATCTGGCAATAGAGATACACAAAACATCACCATTAGATACAGGAATGTCAGTTAAAATTAAGGATTTCAGTGAATATGCATGTGATACTTTTGAACATTTTTACCAAATTAACAAACATAATGAGATTGGCTGGTTGTTCCTAATGTCCCTGGACAGAGTGGGAAAAGAAAGGGATGAGGTCAGAGATTTGAATACCCAGTTCAAATGCCATGTAATTGTCCTGAAAACTTCTAGGTCTACCCTGAAAGAAACCCTTATCACCTGAAGCTGCTAGGCTGAGATTCTTGACAACCGAACTCAGAAGCTCATTCTGCAATTGGCTGAATTGCAAGGCAACTTGAACTCCCAGACTCTTTGAATATATACTGTTAGAGAGAGGGCACTGACTGGATGGAATGGGATCCTGAAAGTTGGGTTTTTGGGAAGACCCTGATGGGACTGAAGACACTGAGCCCCAGAATTCTTATGTTTTCTTTGCCAGTAGAAGCAGCCTTTCCACTAGCAGTAGAAGAAATCTCCACCTCCATCTGAAGGGATTAACCCTGCATTGCCTGAGGAAACGGTACTGGCACTTGCCTTGCAAGACACTGCTGATTCTCCTCAGGACCCACCCCAACACCCCTCTTTGCCTCTCAATCTATAAATAGCTCAAGTCCAAGCAGACCCTTAAAGGTGACATACAAAGTTTGACCCATGAGAAGGTGAAATGCACTCCAAAATAACTGCATTCATTTTCTAATTTATGCAGCCAGAAATCTGGGGAACACATGTGGGAATGTTTATTAAGTGTATGGTATAATTGTGAGAGACACATAAAATTGAATCAGGCTGACCTTACTGATATGGGCTGAGATTCTGATATTCCGGATGTTAGAAAAGAGCTCTGACAATTTGTTTAGTTGGCTGAACCATAGACCAAAAGATGTCTCCAATTCACAGTGGGTAAATCAGAAATGCTGGGAATGCTTTGCTTTAAGGTAAAGGAAGAGATTCAAAGGTTTAGAATGATTGGGATTTTAGACTAAATTTGTTACTTAAGACCTACCTACTCACCTACTTTAAGAGAATTCTAAAAACATGCCTTTCACCACAACTGTGGGACATGAATTTGTGAAGGGAGTCCCAACATGTTTGCAGAGCTCTGTCATAACTATTCTCTATAGACCATTCCTTGTAGTGGGAACAGTGGTCACTGAGCTGGGAAACCTAAATCCAGGGTGGATAATCAGATTTTAGCATGGCAGAGGCCAAGTGGCAACACTAAACAACAAAAGGGAAAGTGAGTGTGATACAGTTAAAGGACAGCAGAGACAGAGCAGCACTCAGAATAGCCTAACTCATGCAGGTCTATGGTGTTAGTTAGTTGATGATGGTATCCCTAGAGGTAAAATAGACAAGAAGCTTACCAAATTCGTACTTGATCTATACAAGCAGAAGAGTTCTAGATCAAATAAACAAAAGTCTAACCTGAATCATAAAAACAGAGAGTCATTGTCCATCAATCAATTCCCTGACTTGAGCCAGTTTACAGACCCAGGACCATCTGAATGAAGAAGAAGTTGGATCCCACTGAGGAAAGACCCTACTACATTGCCAAGTATATTTTTAATTTTTCTTCCAGCTTTACCTAAAAAGAACTGCAGCTTTTTATCACAGTTACTGCGCTGGAAAAGAGGAAGCAGAATTTGTGGACTACTAAACACTGACTCTCAACTGGCACTGATTCCAGGAGACCCAAAGCACCACTGTAGTCCCCGTCAGAGTAGGGGTTTATGGAGGTCAGGTGAGCAATGGAGTTTTAGCTTAAGTCCATCTCACAGTGGGCCCAGCAGTTTCCTGAAATTCTGTGGTTATTTTCACAGTTCTGGAATGCATAACTGGAGTAAATACATTGAGCAACTGGCAGGTGAAAGGGTGGGCCTATGCCGGCCGACTCCATCTTGTTCTGTGTCCTTCACCTTGACCACACCTCCTCCCCTTGAGTAACCCCCCCCTCCACCTGCCTAACAGGAATGGACCCTTCCCCAGCCAATCGGCTGAGGCCACAGCCATTACCTCACCAACTGTCCCTAGGCCCCAATAAAACCTTTGTCCTTTTGAAACTGGCTCTCTCTCCCTGGTATCTCACCGCTGCGTCGGTGCAGGTAGGGGATTGAGCTCGAGCTAGCTCGAATAAAGGCTCTTTTGCTTTTACATCGGACTCGGCTCCCTGGTGGTATTTTGGGATCACGAATTCTGGGCATAACAGCAAGATCCCCACGTTTGTTCCCTGACCTGTGGAATGAGGGCTATTGTGGTAGGAAAGGCCAAGTGGAAGCCATTAGAACTCCCTCTATCAAGGAAAATAGTAAACCTGATGTAATACCACATGCCTGGAGGAATTGTAGAGACTAGTGCCACCAACAAGATTTAAAAGATCCAGGAGTAGTGATTCTCACCACATCCTCACTCAACTTGTTTATTTAGCCTATGCAGAAGACAGCTGGATCTTGGAGAATGGCAGTGGATTATCAAAGGCAAAATGAGGTGATGACTCCAACTGCAGCTGCTGTATCAGCTGTGATTTCATTGCTTGAGCAAACTAATACATCCCCTGGTACCTGGTATGCAATTATTGTTCTGTCAAATACTTTTTTTCTCAATATTTTTTTAAGTTAATTCATTTTTGGCAGAGAAAGAGAGAGAGTGTGTGCATGTGTGTGCATGAGCAGGGGAGGGGCAGAGAGAGAGAGAGAGAGAGAGAGAGAGAGAGATAATCCCAAGCAGGCTCCATGCTGTCAGGACAGATCCTGACACAGGCTCAAATTCACGACCAGTGACATCATGACCTCAGCCAAAATCCAGAGTTGGATGCTTAACTGACTGAGCCACCCAGGCACCCATCTCAATATCTTTTAATAAGACCCACCATAAACAGTTTGGTTTTAACTTGTTGGGCCAGAAACACACCTTCATTGTCTTACCTCAGAGGTACATCAACTTGGCAGTCCTAAGTCATAAGTTAGTTCACAGGGATCTTGATCACCTTTCTCTTCCACAAGATACCACATGGTTCACTACATTAATGACATTTTGATGATTCAATATACTAAGCAAAAAGTAGCAACTTTCCTAGACTTCTTGGTAAGACATTTGCATGTTGGAGGGTGAGAAATTAATCTAACAAAAACTCAGGGTCCTTCTACTTCGGTGAAATTTCTAAGGGTTTAATGATTTGGGCAAGTCAAAATACTTTTTCTAAGGTGAAGGATAAGTTACTGTATCTGGCCCCTCCTACAACCTAAAAAAAGACACAATGCTTAGTGTCCCTCTTTGGATTTTGAACATATTGCTTTGACCCATTTATCAAGTGACCTAAAAAAGTTATTAGTTTGACTGGGACCCAGAACAAGAGAAGGCTGTGCAATAGGTCCAGGCTGTCAGGACCTGGAAAGATACTCTGCCACTTGGGCCATCTGATGATCCAGCAGATCCAATGACACTTAAAGTGTCAGCAGCAGATAAGGATACTTTTTGGAGTCGTTGACATGCCCCCATTGGTGGATTAGATCATGACATAAGCCTTTAGGATTTTGCAGCAAATTCTGCCATGGTCTGTGGATGATTACTTTTGTTTTGAGAAATAGCTCTTGGCCTGCTCCTGGGCCTTAATAGAGACTAAATGCTCAACCATGGCTGCCAAGTTGTCAATTGACTTGAATTTCCCATCATGAACTGGGTGTTATCTGACTCACTAGACCATAACATTGGGCATACAGCCCATAACTAAATGAGAGTGATAAATATATGATCAGGCCTTAGCAGGTCCTAAAGGCGCAAATAAGTTATATGAGAAAGTGGTCCAAATGCACATAGTCTGACTCCTAATACACAGCTTTCTCTCTATAAGAAAGCACCTATGGCCTCACAGGGATTACCTATTATCAGTTGACAGAGAAAGAGAAGGCTTGGGCCTGCTTTACAGATGGTTCTCCAGAATATGTAAGCATGACCCCAAAGTGAATGGCTTCATTAATATAGCCTCCTTCCGGGATATTCCCGTAAGACAGTGCTGAAGGGAAATCTCAATCGGCAGAATTTTGAGCAATGAGCAATGCACCTGGTTGTTTACTTTCCTTGGACTGAGAAATGGCCAGACATGTGATTTTATACCACTTCATGGGCTGTGGTTAAATGATTTGGCTTGATTATCAGGGACTTAGAAGAAAGAGGATTAGAAAATTGATGACAAAGATATTTAGGGAAGAAGAATGTGGATTGACATCTCTGAATAGGCAACAAAACAAAACAAAACAAAATAAAACAAAAACAAAAACATAGAGACATTATAATTTTGTATAAATTATACATTTTATACCAAATGCATAATTTGGTCACCAAAGCCTGACCTCAGCAGAAAAGGATTTTAATAATCAAGTGGATAGGATGACTTTTTCTGTGGATGCCAGCCAGTCAACTTGTCTTCCCAGTCACCCCTGTAATCATGCAATGGACTCATGAATAAAGCAGCTATGAGTGGAGGAATGGTGGTTATTCATGCCCTCGGCAATAAGAGTGTGTATTCACCAAGATTTACCTGGCTAAGGCCACTGGTGAGTATTCAATCTGCCTGCAGCAGAGACCAATATTGAGTCCCCAATATGGCACCATTCTTTGGGGTGATCAGCCATCTATCTGGTGGCAGGTTAACTGCATTGAACTACTTTCATCATGGAAAGAGCAGTGTTTCGTTTTTACTGGAATAGACACAGTCTGGATATAAATATTTCTTCCTTGCAGGCAATGCTTCTGCCAAAACTACTGTGAATTATAGATGTCTTATCCATTGTCATTGTATTTCAGACAGCATTTCATCTGAATAAACTCACTTGATAGCAAATAAAGTGTGGCTATGGGCCCATAATGATGGAATTCATTCAGCTTCTAATGTTTCCCACCATCCTGAAGCAGCTTGCTTAATAGAGTGGTGGAAAGACTCAGCACCAGATAGGTGGCAATACTTTGCTGGGCTCTCCAGGAGGGTGTATATTCTCTGAATCAGCATCCCGTATACCATACTATTTCTTCCATAGCCAGGATTCACAAGTGTAGGAATCAAAGGAAAGAAATGGGTGTGACATTACTCACTAGTATTACTAGTGACCCATTAGCAAAATTTTTGTTTCCTGCACCCACGAGTGTATACTCCGTGGCCTAGATGTTTTAGCTCCAAAAGGAGGAATGCTTCCATCAGGAGATACAATAAAGATTCCATTGACCTAGGATGGCCAGCCAGCCTATGTGATTTCTTTATGCCTGTGAGTCCACAGAAAAAGAAGGAAGTTATGGTGCTGGTTGGAAAGGAGTTATAGTCCTGACTATGGAAGGGAAGTGAGATTACTATGCTACAATGTAGGTAAGGAAGAGTATGTCTGAAATACAGGAATTCCCTTAGGGTGTCTCTTAGTATTACCATGCTCTGTGATTAAGGATGATGGAAAACTACAATAATCTAATTCAGGCAGAACTACTAATGACCCAAACCCTTAGGAATGAAAGTTTGGATCACCTCACCAGGTCAAGAATCACAACCTGCTGAGGTGCTTCTCAGGTTGTCATGAGAATTTTTTCCTTATTTTGTTATGAAAATGTTTGTGCATACACACACACACACACACACATGTATATATACATACACATGCATATATACATATATGTATATGTATACATATATGTATATATGCATGTGTATGTATGCATATGTATACATATATGTATATATGTATGTGTATGTATATATATACATACACATACACATATATATACATGTATATATACATACACATACATATATGTATATGTATACATATATGTATATATGCATGTGTATGTATGCATATGTATACATATATGTATATATGTATGTGTATGTATATATATACATGTATGAATATGTATATATACGTTTGTGTGTATACTTATATATATACATATATATATGTATATATATGTGTGTGTGTATATATACATATATATATAAAACAAATATCTTTTTCTTCTCTCTAATCCCCTTGTCATGTAATATAGGATGTATTAACTTTGTATCATAGTATTTAAGTGTTGTTAACTGTACCTCACAGTATTTAAGTTATGAGATACAAAGAGAAGAGTAAACATCACTCATGGACTTTACCTCCTTTTCTGGAAAAGGGGTTAATAAATTTTTATTGCATGAAAGATAGCTGTATGATGGCTAGCAGAATTATGACCTTAATATTGTATTTAATGGAGATCAAATATTGTTTAATATTTAATTAAATATTTGTCAAGGGGTATTTGTGATGGTTAATTTTATGTGGCAACTTGACAGGACCACAGGGTGCCCAGACACTTGGTCAACCATTATTCTGGATGTCTTTGTGAGAGTATTTTTAGATAAAATTGATATTTAGGTTGGTAGATTGAGTAAAGCAGATTGACCTCTATAATGTAGGTAGGCCTCATCCAATCAATTGAAGGCCTGAATAGTTCAAAAGCATGACCTTCATCTGAGGAAAAGAGAGTTCTTCCTGAAGGCCTTTGAACTGAAACATTGGCTTTTCTTATTTCTATAATAATTAGATGGCCTTTGGACTTGAACTAGGACATTGGCTCTGTATATTTTTGACTTTCTAGTCTCCATAATTACATAAACAATTTCTTACTTCTTGTAATATTGTGTGTGTATATCTATATCATCTATATCTATATTTACATCTCTGTCATATCCATACCCATATCCATATCTATATCATCTATCTATATATCTTGGTTCTGTTTCTCAGGAGTACGCTGAATAATACAATATTCAAACCATAGAAAACAAAAGGCAGAGAGAAAATCTTGAAAGAAGGCAGACGATGGGAAAACATATTACCTACGTAACTATCTTTAACAAGGATAAGAGTTACCCTGGAACACCTCATCAGAAACCAAGCAAACAAGAAGGGACTGAAATAAAATAATAAAATTATTGAAAGAAAGACTCCTTACCAAATTAGAATTCTATATCCAACAAAATATCCTGGAAGGAGAAATAAAAACTTTGTCAGACAAAAACTTGGTTAATTCACTGAGAGATGATCTGCCCTGCAAAAAATGTTAAAACAATTTTTCACTGGAAAAAAGTTCCTCAGAGAAAAATAAAATGACATTAAATGGAATAATATAAAATGTCCAAATAAAACCAGAGTGAAGTCATCTGATATTTGTCTTTCTATGACTGACTAATTTTGCTTAGCATAATGCACACTGGTTCCATCCACATTGTTGCAAATGGCAAGGTTTGGGAATTTAAGATACAAAACAGATGAACATAAGGGAAGGGAAACAAAAACAATATAAAAACAAGGAGGGGGACAAACCATAAGAGTCTCTTAAAGACATAGAACAAAATGAGGGTTGTTGGAGGGATTTGGGGTGGGAGGATGAACTAATTGGGCAAGGGGCATTAAGGAAGACACTTGTTGAGATGAACACTGGGTGTTATATGTAGAATCACTGGATTCTACTCTTGAAAACATTACTGCACTATGTATTAACTAACTTGGATATAAATTAAAGAAATAGTAATAAATTAAAAAAATAAAGTCTGGGAAAAACCCACTCGCCTAAAGAAAAACAAAGCTAATTAATTAATTAATTAATTAATTAAAAAAATAAAGCCAGAGAAGATAGAAAAAAAGGAAAGAAAGAAAGAATACATGCAATGAATAGAAAATAGTTACAAACACAGAAGATAATACCCAATTATATCAATACTTAATAAGTGGATGTTGTCTAAAACACTAATTAAAAGACAAAGACTGGCATATGGACTAAAAAATTAGAGCCAACTATCTGTTGTCTATAAGAAACTCACCTTAAAGTAAAGACCAAGGTAAATTAAAAGTAAAAGAATGTTAAAGTTAATCAGAAGGAAGCTGAAAAGCTATATCAGTATCAGACAAAGTAGATTTTTAGCAAGACACATTAACAGGGATAAAAAGGGCATGACATAATGATAAAGGAGTCAATTCTCAAAAAGGATACAATAAACTTAGACATGTATGCACCTAACAACAAAGCATCAAAATACATGAGACAGAAACTGACAGAACTGAGGGGATAAATAGACAAATCCACTATTATAACTGGAGACTCCAATACTTGTAATTCAGTATGTGATAGATCAAGCAGGCAGAAAATAAATAAGTACAATAGTTGACCTGAGCAGCCCTGTTAATCTTTTTGACATTTATAAATGCTCCATCCAGCAACAGTCAAATACACATTCTTCTAAAGCTTGTATGAACCATTCACTAAATAGACCATTTTACAGGCCATAAAATACCTTTAAAAATTGAAAAATAAAAGTCTTAAAAAATATGTTCTCAGGGCACAGGGAAAATAAGCCATAAACCAATAATAGAAAGAGATGGAAACTCCCAATATTTGAAGACTAGCCACCACATTTCTAAATAACACATGGGTTAAAGAGGTGTCAAGATAAATTTTAAAATATATTGAACTAAAGGAAAATTAAAATACAACTTAACAAAACTTGTGGAATGCAGTGAAAGCAGTAGATGAGAAAAATTTATAGCATGAACTGCATACATTAGAAAGGTGGAAGGATCTAGAATCACTGCTCTACTTTTCTACCATAGGAAATTAGAGAAAGAGCAGGAAATTAAGTCTAAATTGTTCATAAGAAAATAATTATTACAGTAAAAATCAACAAAATTTAAAACAGGAAAGCAGTAGAAATAATTAACAAAATTTAAAGCTGTACATTTCAAAGATCAATAAAATCAATAAATCTCTAGCCAAGCTAACCAAGGGCAAAGATATAAATTATGACTATCATAAATGAATGAGGTTTCATTACCACTGATTCTATGGTTAAAAGAATAAAAAAAGAATACTATAAACAACTCTATGCCCAGAAATTTCATAACTTAGATGGAAGTGGATCATGTCCTTGAAAAACACAAAGTGCCAACATTTACACGTGAAGGAATGGATAATCTAGATGACCTCTTTTGGATTGAACTGTGTTCCCCAAAAGATATGTTGAAGTCCTAAACCCTGGCATTTGTGAATGTGATCTTCTTTGGACATAGGATCTTTGCATAAATTATCAAGTTAAGTTGACGTCATTAGAATGGGCTAGTGCAAAAGGACTGATGTCCTTATGAAAAGGGAAATTCAGCCATACCCGTAGAGAGATGAAAGCCATGTGGAGAAACAGAGAGAGGGAAGAAGACCATGTGAAGCTGGAAGCAGAGACTGGACTTACACTGTCACAGTCAAGGAAAGCCTGGGGATACCAGGAGCTGGAAGTTTAGAATTTGAAAATCAATTAATTATATGGAATATTAGTTGGTGATCAAAAAGAATGAAATCTTGCCATTTGCAACAACGTAGATGGAACTGGAGTGTATTATGCTAAGTGAAATAAGTCAACCAGAGAAACACAAATATCATATGATTTCACTGATATATGGAATTTAAGAAACACAACAGATAAACAAGGGGAAGGGAAGGAAAAATAAGAAAAACAGAGAGGGAAGCAAACCATAAGAGACTCTTAAATATAGAGAACCAACTGAGGGTTGCTAGAGGGGAATTGGGTAGTGGAATGGACTAGATGGATGATGGGCATTAAAGAGGACACTTGGTGGGATGAGCACTGGGTGTCATATGTAAGTGATAAATCACTAAATTCTACTTCTGAAACCAATACTACACCAAATGTTAACTAACATGAATTTAAATAAAAAAATCAATCATTGTAATCCATCACATCAACAAGCTAAAGAAAAAAATTCATATATCAATTGGTGCAATAAAAGTTTTGGCAAAATCTAATATATATTAATTCCAAGAAAACTCTTTGCAAAGTAGGAATAAAGGGAGACTTGCTCAACTTGATAAATATCATCTACAAAAACCCATAATTGACATGGTACTTAAAAGTAACAAACTGAGTACTTCCCCCCTATGATTAGGTACAGGGCAAAGATGTCCTCTGTATCACTCATATTCAATATATGACTATAAGTCCTGACTAGTGCAGTGAGACAAGAAAATAAAGTAAGAAATAATTCTAAAGGTCATAGAGAAATACAAAGGACTTAAAATAGCCAGCACAATACCAAAGATGAACATATTTGGAAAATTCACAGAACTTAATTTCAAGATTTCTATAGAGCTATAGTAAACAGGCCAGTATGGACTGAGTAAAAGAGTAGAAGAAAAGATCACTGGAACAGAATAGAGATCCCATAAATAGACCCATGCAAAGATAGTCAATTGCTGTTTGACAGAGGAGCAAAGACAATTCAATGAAAAAAAAGGCAGTCTTTTTAGCAAATGGTTATGGACAAATTGGACATACATATACTAAAAAACAACAACAACAAACAGACAAACAAAAGCCATTTGCAGACCTTACACCTCTTACAAGTGTCAACTCAAAATGAATACTAGACCTAAATGTGAAATGCAAAACTGTAAAACTTCTAGAGGAAAGCATAGGGGAAAGTCTAGGTGGCTTTGGATGTGCTAATAAATTTTTAGGAACAACACAAAAAGAACAATCCAATTAAAAATTATATGTTAAACTTTATTAAAATAAAAATCTTCTGCACTGTGAAAATGTTATTTAAAAAATAAAGAAATGGATGAGCACTGGGTGTTGTATGGAAACCAATTTGACAATAAATTTCATATATTAAAAAAATAAAAATAAAAAAATAAAAATAAATAAATAAATAAATAAATAAATAAATAATGAAGAAGTAAGCCATAGACTGAATAAAATATTTGGAAAACACATACATGACAGAGGATTTATACCTAAAACATGCAAAGAAACCTCTTAAAATTCAATAATAAGAAAACAAATAACATGCTTAAAAAATAGGTAAATCTCTGAACAGACACCTCTCCAAAGAAGTACAGATGACACATAACTTATAAACAAGAATGTTCAATATTATTTGTCATTAGGCAATTGGAAATTAAAACAAAAATGTGATATCTTGCTATTAAAGTATTATGGTACTATCAAACTATCAAAATACCTAACAAACTGGCAATAGCAATTGGTAGAGAAGATAAAAAGCAACAGCAATTCTCATTCATTCTTGATGGGAATGCAAAATGATAGAGCCACTTTGGAAAACAGTTTTGTATTTTACAAAGACAAATATAGTCATATTACCCTGCAATCATACTCCTAGATATTTCCTCAAGGGATTAAAAAAAATTAATGTTTATTTATTTTCTGAAACAGAAAAGAGAGAGAATGTGAGAGAAAGAGAGAATGGGGCATGAGCGGGGGAGGGGCAGAGAGAGGGACACACAGAATCTAAAGCAGGCTTCAGGCTCTGAGCTGTCAACAAAGAACCCAACATGGAGCTTGAACTCACAGACTGTGAGATCATGACCTGAGCTGAAGTTGGAACCTTAACCCACTAGGCCACTCAGGCACCCCAGAAAAAAATGTATGTTCGCACAAAAACCTAAATGTGAAATTGTATAGCAGCTTTATTCTTAGCCTCCCAAAATTGAAAAAAAACCAACAACCCACAATACTCTTTAATAAGTTATAGACAAAGTATGATACATCTATCCAATGGAATATTATACAGTGATTAAAAGAAATAGGCTATCTGAGTTTGGGTGGCTCAGTGGGTTAAGCATCTGATTGTTGGTTTTGGCTCAGGTCATGATCTCACCATTTGTGGGTTTGAGTCCCACTTGGGGCTCTGAGCTGTCAGCACAGAACCTGCTTTGGACCCTCTCTTTACCTCTTTCTGCCCTTCCGCCACTTGCGTGCACATTCTCTCTCTCTCTCTCTCTCTCTCTCTCTCTCTCTCTCAAAATAAATAAAGAAAGAAATAAAGAAGTTAGCTATCAATCCACAAAAAGACATGTATTAAATGTATGTTGCTACAATTAAGAAGTATGAAAATTCTACATACATAGGATTCCAATTATATGACATTCCAGTAAAGTCAACACCATAGAGATGTTAGAAAGATCACTAGTTGCCATGGGTGTGGGACAGGGGGTACAGTTAATAGGTAAAGCATAGGGATTTTATTTGGCATTGGGGCCAGTATGTATGGTACTGAATTGTTAGATTACACATTTTTCAAATGTGTACTTTATAGCACAAAACGAATGAACCTCAATAGATTCAAATTAAAAATTATTTAGGAGATTTGGGACTCCCAGGAGTGAATGAATGTAGAATGTAGCAAAACAATCTAGCTGCATTTAAAATATAGGAAATAATCTCAGTCAAGGAGGTAGGGAAAGCACTTCTTACCTGAGAAACTTTGCAAATGAGTGGGCTTTATAAGACATACATACGATAAACTGGACGTAGCACAGTGCCCTACTTGACAAAATTGTTTCCCATTGGGTTTGAGAGAACAGTTCTGATACCACTACACATGTGTACTAGAATCAAACCAATAAGTGAATAAGTGGAAGATGATGGGTTCCAGGTTTTCTACTGTTGGAGTGGCAGGTCACAGAGAAACAGGTGAATAGCCCAGAATGACCCACATGGTAATGCATTACAGTTCAAGACATCAGTATGAACTCAAGTTTAGCTTGCCATGGATACACTTGGTTATACCCATAAATAACTGTAAATAATTCTGTATGCTGGTGTTCTTTGCTCTGTCAGTTGAGAAGTTCTAGAAATAGCAACACCTCAATAGCAATGTGCACACCTACCACCCATATCTTGGTTTTTAATATCATTCTGTAACAGAACCAAAACATAATAAAACAAAGACCAAAAGAGTAGAGCTTCTTGAAGAGATAGCAGATTCTAGGACAAAGGAAAGAAACATATAAAATGAGCTTTGAGCAGTTTTTAGTCCCTAAAAAGTGAGGAAGTCCTTAAAATTAAAAATAATAATAATAATAATAAAATAAATAAAACCCAAACCCGCAGTGATGGAGGTATATCAAAGAGATACAGGATCCAACTGAAAGAGCTCCCAGTTGTCAAAGCTGGAAAATCTTTTACACAAATAATATATAAAAGCTTACTGTATTATAGCCCAAAGTATAAAATAAATGTCTATGAATCCATCCTAATATAATAATTGAACAAATAGATAATTGGGGGAGAGATAAATCTTCCATGCAGAAGAATTTCAAATAATGTATGAAATCTGCCCTTAAGCAAGTTTAGTGCCCACACTAAACTTACTCTTCACCCCTTGAGTGTGGGCTGTACATAGTGATGTTCTTTCAAATAACACAGTATGGAAAGGGGAGGGGGCAAAGAGTAAGTTTAGTGTGGTGCCTAATATCAGCATCAACAGTGATAAGTCATGTTGATAGTAGGTACATTTAATATGACAATATGAGAATGGCAATTTACCTCTCTGGTCCTCCATATAACCCCAATGTAATCATAAGAACAATAGCTAACACATCCTGTTTGTGGGACTTTCCATAAAATACTTAACTAGTCTTCATCAAAACTGTCTCAATAACCTGTGAAGTCAAGCTGTCAATTTGAAAAGTTGCTTAAGGAGACATGAGGAGACACCATACAGTGTGGTGTCCTGGGTGAGATCCTAAGACAGAAAATAGACATTAGGTAAAAATGAAAATATAAGCTTTAGTTAACAATAGTGCATCAACATTGGTTCATTACTGTAGCAATTGTATCACCCTCATGCAATATGTAGGGAAACTGGGTATGGACTCTGTGGGGATTATCAGTCCTATTTTGCAGTTTTCTGTAATTTCATAAAATTCTTCCAAGATGAAAAGTGTATTTTAAAAAATAACAAAAAAATTTAGGCTTGGTTAGAAGCTTACTTCCTGCAACAGCAGATTTGGAAAGTGTGCATATCCGTGAAAGAACACGGTAAGAGTCCTATTGTTCTGGAAGCTGCAAATACTTTCTGGCTCTTCTGGGCTTTTCTTTCCATAAACCATCCAATTGTAAAAGAGTAACCAAACTGCATGGAGCGGGAGGAGTAGGTCTATAATAGGGGATCCAATGAGTCATCATTTAGGTTTATGCTTGTTAAAATTTCTTTTGAAATTGGCCTCTTTTATATTCCTCATTTCCTTAGTTCTTGCCTTTTTAAAGAACTATCACATATTTAATATAATTCCATTTTCTTCTATTAGCTTCTTGGAAATCCATTATTTTACTATTATTTTCCTGGTTGTCATATTGCCTCATACATCCTTGACTTTTTACAGTATAATATAAATTTTTACTTTTACCTCTATTTCTGCATCGCCAGAACCTCAGAACCTTTAACTTCATTTACCCTGATGTTGTTACATCATCTTTGCTGAGCATTTTAGTTTATGCATATTTTTTAGTTACATAAGATGTTACTACTATTACTCTGAAAAGTCAATATTGACTATATTTACATATATTTTGTCCAGTATTGTACATTTTTTTGAGGTGTGTTTTCATGTGGTATCATTTTCCTATAGTCTAAAGAATTTCCTTGATATTCTTGTAATGCAAGTCTCCTCATTTCTAATTCTTTCAGCTTTTGTTTACATGAAACATTTTATTTCATTTTTATTTTTGAAGGCTATTTTTCTGGGCAGCTAATTTTAGGTTAGCAGTTCTTTTTTTTTTCTGCCCTAGTCTTCTTCTTCTTCTTCTTCTTCTTCTTCTTCTTCTGAATGCATAAATTATCTCCTGGCTTCTGCCATTTCTTCTCAGAAGTCAGTTGTTCACTTTATTATTTCTTCATTGAAAATACTGTATCCTTTTAATATGATTGCTTTTACTTCAGTATTTGGCATTTTGACTTAGATGTGTTAAATGTGTGTATATGTGTGTGTGTGTGTGTGTGTGTGTGTGTGTGTAAGAGAGAGAGAGAGAGAGAGAGTGTGTTAATATTTATGTTTCTTGGTGTTTCCCAAGCTTAATGAATCTGTGGGCCAACATCTTTCATAAACATCTGAAATTCTTAGTTATCATCTTTTGAATAATAATTTTTATGCCTTCACTCTCCTGTTATCTTGAGATCTCTACATGTATGTATGTTAGAACTTCAGGGTTTATTAAACATGGATTTAGGATATATAAAACTGTTTTTCTCTATTCTTTGGTTTGGGTATTCTCATGTTTCATTTAGTGTACTGATCCTGTAATCTATTCAGTCTGCCATTGAACCTATCCTCTGGATTCTTAATTTTGTTTTTTACATATTTCATTTCTAGAATATGTTTTTAATTTTTTTTAATGTTTATTTATTTTTGAGACAGAGATAGAGTATGAGTGGAGGAAGGGGGGAGAGAGAGAGGGAAACATAGAATCTGAAACAGGCTTCAGGCTCTGAGCTGTCAGCACAGAGCCGGATGTGGGGCTTGAACTTATGAGCTGTGAGGTCATGACCTGAGCCGAAGTCAGATGCCCAACCAACTGAGCCACCCAGGCGCCCCTAGAATATGTTTTTGATTATTATGTTTCTACTGCTTTGTAAAACTTCTTTCTCTTTTCAACGATTTTGTCCATCTTTTCCCCTCATTCCTTTAACAGAGTGACCATAGTTATTTTAAATTCTCTGGATGCTACTTCATTATCTGGATCAACTGTAGATTTGCTTTTATTGGCTAGTTTTTTCTTTCTTGGTTCATGGTTATATTTTTATATATCTCTAACTGTCTAGTAACACTTTTCCACCAGACATTTTGCATATAAAACTACAGAGGGTCCTGATGATGTTGTCTTCCAACAAAGAGGATCCCTCCCTTCCTAGTAAGCATAGAGAGTATGATTACCTGATCAGTAATTGATACAAACTGGAGCTGAGTTACAGTTTGTATTAGATTCATTCAAATTCTTGTACCTATGCTGCAAGGACTTATGACTGAGGGTCTGGTATTTCTCTGTTTACAAAGCCCTAAAAGGCTACAGGAGATCCAACCCTTCCCTCTAGATGCTCTCAGCACAGCTCTTAGGTTTCCATTCTGCAGGGCTTCACAAATTGACAGATACATTCCAGAATATCTGAGCCATATGTTTGAAGCAAAGCCCTTCCTCTGGTTTGGCCTCTGTATCTTAATCTTGAAAGAACATTGACGGTTTTATTCTGCCTTCCAGGAGTATATTAGTTTTCCAATGCTGGTATAACAAATTACAACCTTAACAGCTAAAAACAATGGAAATTAACTATTTACTATTACTGGAAATAACAGTTCTACAGCTCAGAAATCTGTCAGGCCTGTCTAATTTATATGGTCCAGATCTCATAAAACCAAAATCAAGAATTGGCCTAGCCAGGGGGAAAATTCACTTCCAACTTCATTCAAAAAATGAGCAGAATTCAGCTCTTTATGGTTTTAGGACTAATGTCTTCTTGCTTGCTCTTGGCCAGGGGTTGTTCTAAGCTTCTCAAGGCTACCCGTAGGCCCTGGCTTATAGCCTCATTTCTCCATCTCCAAAGCCAGCAACTGTGGTTGGAGTCCTCACACTTCAAATCTCTCTGACTTCCATTGATCTGCCTTTCTTCTTCTTCCACTGCTTCGCTCTTACCTTTTGATCTTTGAGTGTTCAGGGAAGGATTGTAGGGTCACACCCCCAACTTTCTCTTTAGAGTGT
This sequence comes from Panthera onca, assembly GCF_046562875.1. Classification (NCBI taxonomy): domain Eukaryota; kingdom Metazoa; phylum Chordata; class Mammalia; order Carnivora; family Felidae; genus Panthera; species Panthera onca. The sequence continues at coordinate 87,148,503 of NC_138341.1, read as the reverse complement.
ACTTTCCAGACAATGCATCTCTTAACTTTAGCATCTTTATCATCTGACAAAGTTAAGAATTTCCTAAATTACCAGGTCCTGATGGCATTTTTTGGGCAGATCTTCCTTTTGTTCTCCTCTTGCATTTTATTATAAATGACAAGGAGAAGCCAGACTGCCTCTACTATGCTTTGCTGGAAATCTCCTCAGCTAAATGTCCAATTTCATCGTTTACAAATTCTGCTTTCCCTGTAACTGCAGGACATGATTCCTTTAAGCATTCTGCTGGTATGTAATAAAGATCCCTGTTTCTAATAACATATGCCTCAATTTCTGTTCAGCTCTTAACAAGCAGCATCTTTAGTGCCCATATTTCTGTGCATATTTCTATTCAACGCAGGCTAAGCTTTGTCTACCATGATCCCCCAAATTCATCCAGCCTCTTCCATGTCCAATTTCAAATCCACTTCCACAGTTTTAGACATTTGTTGCAGCATCATCCCACTCATGACACCAAAATTTGTATTCAATTCCTATTGCTGTCATAAAAAATAATCACCACAATTTAGCAGCTGAAAATAATACGCATATATTATCTAACAGTTATACAGGTCACAAGTCTAGGCCCAGCATGGCTTAGGTAGCTCCTTCCTTTGGGCCAAAATTAAGGCATCTGTATACTTTGTTCTTTTTGTAGGCTCTGGGGAAGAATTCATTCCCAAATTCATTCAAGTTGGTGACAGAATCCAGTCCCTTGCAGCTGTAGACCTGAGGTCCCTGTGTTCCTGCTGGCTGTTGGTCAGGGGATGCTCTCAGCTGAGAGAGGATGCTGCACTCCTTGTCTTGTAGCTCCCTTCCTCCATCTTCAAAGACAACAATGGTGGGTCAAGTCCTTGCATGTTTTGACACTCTCTCACCTCCCTTCTGGCTCATCTACCCTCTGCATTCTTCTTTTGCCACATTTCTCTGACAGGGTCTTCCATCTTCCTCTTGTAATATTGTGGGTTTAGGTGATTGCACTCGGGTCATTTGGATAATCCAAGATAATCTCCCTTCTTCAAGGTCAGTTTACATATAACCTTAATTACACATACCAAGTTCCTTACAGTAGTACCTAAATTGGGATTTGATTGAATAGCCAGTGGATGGAATTTGGGGGCTACAGAGGTCTTCAGAATTCTGCCCGCCATCCCTCTCTAGCATCCAGGGCAGGAATAGAACTGAGCAAGTGTTTTGTGAATAAGATAAGACACGTATCTGAGGCTGCTCAAATTTCCCATTCTTCCATTCCATTCTCATTGGACTACTCAAAGTTTTGTTTTATTCCTTTTTCCCCCACCCATGGTTTTTTTAGGGCCAAGCCCAATTCCTGCAGCTCAAGCCCATAATTGGCAAGTGGCCCTGGGCAGGAAGAGAACAACATCTTTCTCAAACCTCACCTGGGAAGGGTTCTTCTTCCTTCCCTAGAACTTTTTTCATCTAGTGTTCATTGATTCCCTAACTGTCTGAAGCCTTTAAAATTAGATGGTTTCTACAAATTTTTCCCTAAGGGTTATAAAGGAGACTTTGTCTGGTGCAATCAACTCTATTCCACCCAGAAGGGGGATCCTCCACAAACAATGATTTTTTCTTAAGCTAAGTGGAACAGGTGTCTGAGTGCTGACAAATAACTTCAGGGTACTAATAGCCTAGTTATGAAAGTTTTCCCCTAAATATAACTTTCTTTTAAGTATTAAGGGCACCTATTAATAATGTTTTCTTTTATTACCAAAAATACTTATTAGGTTTAGCTAATAAATGCTTTCAATTTTTTCTCTCCTTCTTTCCAGCTTTCTATAACTTCAATGCCAGTTCAGGATTTTTATCATAGGAAACATATATGAAATAACTTCCTAACAATCCTCCTCTTAGTGAGCTATGTCCAATGTCTCCATAAGTTTTCAAATACAGCTTTATTTTTTAGTTTAGTTGAAGAAACAAAGGTTTATTAGGAAATGTTGAAGACAGGGAGGATTTGTAGCTGAAAGAAAAGATGTTTTAATGTTGTATATCTTCCAACATTTTAAGAAATGTTTTTGGAGGCTGCTGTACTTCTGAGTGCAAAATTTGAAGACTTATTGAAGACAATCATGATAAATAACATTTCTGGTAATCATCATCATCATCATCAGAGCAGTTAGGAGAAAAGAAACTACTCAAGGAAGAATTTACAATAGTTTGATTCTGCTACCAAGTGAGGTTTTGCACTCACTACTACTGCACTGTCACTGAAAGTCAAATTTTCCACATCAAAATGTGGTTTTGACTAGCGACTTAGACTAGTTAATAACTAAGAATCTTCCTAATCTAATATTTTAAGACTTAATTAAACACAGAGTGGTGCTAAAGAATGACAGAGGGTTGTACCAATTGTGGGTGGGAAAGGAAGGAGCAGGAGGAAATAATATGCTCTTAAAATGCAGAAATCTGTTGAATATATATTTACATTTGTAAATATATATTTAAAATTTATTTAATATATAAATATTTGTGCATATATATGTACATATGCATATATATACACACATAACATATGCACATACACAGGTAGACATATCTTATAATTTACTTTTATATGTAAAAGGGGTCAAGGTTTACATATTATTCTGTAATCTGATTTTCCCAGTCAATACAGTGTTATTATATTATCATATGTATTTTTCCATAACTTGATTTTTCATTTTTAGTTTTAGTTTTTAAGTGTATTTATTTATTTTGAGAGAGATAGAGACGGTGAGAGTAATCATCATGGATGTAATCATGGAGTAATCATCATGGGGAGGGGCAGAAAGAGAGGGAAAGAGAAAGAATCCCAATCAGGCTCTGCACTGTCAGTAGAGAGCCTGGTGTGGGGCTGAAACTCACAAAAGCATGAGATCATGACTTGAGCCAAAACCAAGAGCCAGACCCTTAGCTGACTGAGACACCCAGGTGCCCCTCCCTAACTTGATATTTAATGGTCTTGAAATACTTTATTGGACTGAATTTTCAATAATTTATTAAACAAAGCCACCTTAATTGGTTATATGGTTTATGCCTAATTATTACTTTTTAAAGAAAGGTAAAAAAAGTTGATAGACTGTATAGATATCTTTATTCATCCATAAAGTTTGTTACTATAGTGTAGTGTCATTTTCAAACTGCATTGCCCAAGCGGATTGTAATGGGGTGTTTTTTTCACCCCATTAATAATTTTTTAGCAGGTTATTTGAACAATGAATAATTATTTTGAATAACACATAAATGGCAGGCCCCATGAAATTTGGCTCCCTTGAGACACACCAGATTGTGTGTTGACCCATCAAGGGATAACAACAGAGCACTTCACACTACCAGGCAATAGCATTGGTGCTCCTTTGGAAGGAGCTGATATATACAAATGAAAAGTTTATTGCTATTATTTTAGTATCTTATGTACTTAGCATTTACAAAAAGCATTTGCTGTATAAAAGGATTTTTATACAAAAGTTATTTCTTCCTCATTTTCATGAAGCTATATTATCATCAATGAAAGCAGTTTCTTATTAAATTATTATTCCCCTGGTTTAACATTGCATAGAAATTTTGATGAGCAAAATGCTAAAACTATTATTTGGGTTTAGGACTTCCCTAATGTCTGCTTGAAGTCCAGCCTTTATTAACCCACATATTTGATCACATAACCCTTCAGAAGACTGACTAGCAGAACTAAAACAATTCTAAAGAAATTGAGAATTGAGACATAACTAAAATGCAGAAACCCATTGTCTTACATCTATTTTTCTGAAAACAGAGCCTGAGGCAGGGATTCTTGAGTAAGTAATTTTGGAGAAGGGAGAGTGAGGGAAACAAGATAGAAGGAAGAAAGTGAGTGAGGATATACTCTCAGTTAGTGACAAGCTCCCAGCTCATCTTATTAAATTGTTTCAGCCTTGAGTCAAGGAACCTTTATATCCCCAAGTCAACCAATCATTGGCAAGTGGTTTCTTTAGGGGTTTCTTTAGGAGGGTAGCATTGCCAGTGAGGTGGTTCCTATTCAGAAAAGATGGTGCTCTGGAGAGGAGGGCTTCAGAGCTATTAGCAGCCAACACTCAACAGCTTATCTGATTAGAGCACCAACAGCAACTACTATAGTTCAAAATTTGCATCACTTAGATCCACCTTTTTCTTACATTGAGTTTATTTCATCCAGTCCCTGGTTCTTCAGGATCTCAATTGGTCCTAGTTCCTAGGAAACATACAAGACAAGTATTACTGGGACAAAATACAAGCACCATTACTACATTCCTGAGGCCATAATGGATACTCTTTATCAAACTCCTCTTTCACCCATCCTAAATTTCCCTTCTCTATGGCTAGTTTATCAAGTTGTTTTGCCTCATGGAGTGACCCAATCCTTTATTTCTGAGGTTTGGGCATCCATGCCCTTATCAGTCATAGTTCTTTTATTTGCCCATTTACAGTTAGAACAGGATGTGGAACAATCAATATATTATCTTCACTGTTAACAGGGAGCCCAGTTCTGTCACAGTATCTCCCACCATCAGCCCTGTCCTACAGAGAATAAATGGCATTGAACTACCAGTGAATAATGGTGACCCATTCACCTGCACATTTCTTATTGCCTTGGCACACAGAATATCTATGGGAGCTATTTAGGAAGAGTGTCACCTGGTAGGTTCTCTAAACTTATATTGCATATCTGTTATAGCATGTCTACTCCTTGGGATATTTTGATTCCTTCCTCTATAATCTGCACAGTCTATTAATGTGGGACACTGCTTCTTCCAAGCTTCTAATGTATGTGATGTATGAAATCCTTTACCTGGGAAAACTGAGAGGGTGTTAAACCCTATGTCATTGTGGTGCGCCCCCATATCAACACACTTGTACTCATCCAGATTTCCATTCAACCTTCCCTGAAACAGCGTCTATACCAAGGCACTGTTTCCTGGTTCCTTCTGGAACATGTTATCCAAATACTAGAGTGTCTTTGGGGTATAATTCCTTTCCTTCTTTAGCAAGCAGGCCACATATTTTTAAAAGTTTTACTGAGGCAAAATTGATATTTAAAAAACTGCATATTTTAAAAGAGGACAATTTAATAAGTTTCAACACATATATAAACTCAAGAAGCCATCATCACAGTCAAGATAGTGAACATATCTATCATACTCAAAAGTATCCTCTTTCATGATTGTAATCCCACACATGCCTCCCAGGCCTCTCCATAACCACTACCTGCTTTTTTGTGACTGTAGTTTGTATCCTGTACAGTTTTATGTAAATAGAACCATATGCTATATGCTTTTTTAAATTGGAGTTCTTTCACTCAATATGACTATTTTAAGAATCATCCATGTTGTCCCATGTATTGAAAGTGTATTCCCTTTTTATTGTTATGTATTAAGTGTCCCATTGTATAGAAAGACCAGTCTGTTCACACACACACACACACACAAACACTCAAATTGGTTATATTTGTCTCCAAATATTGAACCTATAATACATGTTACTATTTGTATGTAATTCAATTAGATATTACATAAACTGATGGAATTTTATAAAATAAAATAATTATTTTTTTCCACAAAAACAAATTACAACATCTTGGAAAGAATAAATAAAATAGTTTTTTTTTTTTTTTTTTTAATATTGTTTTAAATGAGGAGTGGACAGAGACAGATGTAGCATCAAGGGAGTGGCTTTTAGGGTCTCTCATCAGTACAAGTTCCTTTCAAGTTCTGAGGGAGGCCCTAGTAATGTGTTTTTGTAAAATTTTGAAAGTAAAATATATCAATTTCAACTGGTTAAGACCTCAGTGTGTTCCACTCCAAGTTACCTTTGATTGTGCTTTAAGTGTGTGGTGTTGAAATGGGGCAGATACTGACTTCTAGGTAAGGTGTGGTTCAGTTGTGGGTACATTCATTTGGGCTTCATGCAGTGTATTTATGTTGTTGGAAGTCAGATTTTGTTTGCACAAATGTGAAGTTATTGTTAACTACCCTGCTATAAGAATACTTCCAGGAAGAGTACTTAGTCCTTTGTACTGACTCACCAGGCATCACAAAAACATGGGAATTTGCTTATGCTTGGAACCAGAAGTTTTGGGGTAGATCTGAAATGTATAAAGCCAGAAGCAGGCTTGTGAGAAGTCTTCCAAATCCTTCAACCTGTCAATACTCCTATAACCCCACAATAACAAGAAACCCTGAAACCCTGGTTAATGTATATCATCAATTCATAGAGTATTTACGATTAATCACTATTCCAGAAAAGTCAAAATGCCCTATATAAATTTGATAGTAATTGTAAATATGTTTATGTCGTAACCAGTAATGAGTTATAAAGCTAAAAGCTCAATTTTTTTAAAAAAAGAAAATTTCAATCAATAATTCTAGAGGAAAGATTAGTGATCTTTCTATTCTCATTGCAATTAGCGATATTACAATAGTATTGTCATATGAAGAGGGAGTCAAAATTATACAGCCCAAAATATAGAACCAAGTATGGATTTATGGCAAATAGATAATTATTAAAAAATGATGTTAAGACAATTTTGTAATTTTATGGGAACTTATCAGCTCTTTGGAAAATTTTGTTATGATTATTTTTCTCCTTCTAAATAAATATTAATTTTCTTACTAAATTTTGTTTTCACAAATTTGTGTTATTGTTCTTAAACAGATCACACAATTATATGAGTTTCAAGACCCATAAAATTTGCATTCACTTTATAAATGAGACAACAGTAAATGGGAAAAAAAAAAACTATAACATTGAGAAGGCACCTACATTTAGCAAAGTTCACAGTTCTTTAAAATTGTTATTCCATTTTAGGTCTATACAATTTTGAATAGCAAGAACAGTTAAAAAATAAGCCTTGACTCTATAAAACAAAATTCATAAATGAATGTAAAGTAGTATCTTGATAGGCAACAAAATGTTTAAAGCTTTGTGTATATCATTTTTAAAGGTTCTATGTTTTAAATAATTTTAATTTACTGATCCAATTGATGATCAACATCACCTTAGATAAGAGCATAGCTACTACATTACAATTATGGAGTTTTTACCACTGATAGATACTTCTTATCCTTTTGACGTGTTATCTCATTTCATCGGAGGACCAGAAAAAATCCCCTCCTCTGCAATATCCATCCTTCTCAACAAACTCCTTACATTATCTGAGTAAATGTGATCTAACCACACCCACCCAGGTATATATGCACCCACACAGCTTTACATAAAGTTGCAGAGTATATTGTCTTTCTCAAGCTTTTGCAATGTAGAATTTGGGAACTTCTATTGATTTCATTCTGTTTTTATACAACCTGATGTTGCACATGAAGAAATTGTAACATTAGGGTTACAGAATAACTTGTCTAAACTCATGACAGGTGGAGAAAAGAATCCAATTCCAGGTTTGCTTGACTCCAAATCTCATTCTCCTACTCTTGAGGGTCTCCTCACTTCCAGTTTCTCATGGTTATGCCCTTCACCTCACTGGCATGTTCTTATCCTTCTACACCTGGTCAGTGTGATTAGGTTTCATTCGTAAGCAACCACTGAGTTTGGTTATTTATTTTATTATTTTTTAAATGTTTATTTATTTATTTTGAGAGAGAGAGAGAGAAAGTGGAGGAGGAGCAGAGAGACAGGGAGAGAGAGAAGGAATCTCAAGCAGACTCTGCACTGTCAGCACAGAGCCTGAGGTAGGGCATGATCCCACAAACCATGAGATCATCACCTAAGCTGAAATGAAGAATCCAACACTTAACTGAGCCACCCAAGTGCCCTGAGTTTGATTATTTTAGAATAGCCTTGTTTTAGTCAGTTCCAGCTACTGTAATAAAGTATCACAATCTCAGTGGCTTATAAACAACAGAAATGTATTTTTCACAGTTCTGGAGGCTGGAAATTTGAGATCAGTGTACCAACATAGTTGGGTTCTGTGGGACCCCTTTTCGGGTCAAAGACTGATGACTTCTTGTGTCCTCACTTGGCAAAGAACAGAAAGAATAATCCCATGTGTTGTCAGTTTTAAAAAATAAGGGCATCACAGTTATCATGGTGAGCACTGAGTAATATATAGAATTGTTGAATCACTATATTGCACACCTGAAACTGATACAACACTCTATGTTAGCTATACTGGAATTAAAATTTTTTAACATAAAAATAAAAAATCAGAGCATTAATCCCATTCATGAGGGCTCCTCTCTTATGACCTAATTACCTGTAAAAGCTCCACCTCCAAATACTATCATATTGGGGAACATGAAATTCCAACATATAAATTTTGCAGGAACTCAAACATTCAGTCTATAAAGCCTTAACACCCAAATTGCTATAAAGGAACTCATTGTATTTGGATAACTTTGGCTGGTATTATATTTGTTATATTATATTATATTATATTATATTATATTAAATATCATCATGCATTTTTGCTTTCTTAACAGCATCTGAGAATATACCTGCATACTTGATATATTCAGAGAGATCATCTACCTTCATCTCTACTACCTTGAACATTTTTTGTAAGTACAAATTAAATAGAAATAAGATGTTAGAATAGCCAAAAAAACCTACACCAAATAGCACATGTATTTATTAGACATTTGTTTGTGCTTTTTAAAAACACTTTTCCAGTTATTGATAAAAATTACTGTCAAACATTTATAGAGCTTTTACTACATTTAGAGAGCTCTTACTACATTAGAGATATTTCATGCAAATTATCTCAGTATTTTAGTAAGTTGGTAATCTAGTTAACAACCTACTGGCAACCAGCATCAGTCTTTCTGATTCTAGCCTTTGAATCATTCTACCTACAACTCTGTAAGTTGTAGATGACTGACAATAATTGAAAGTCTTGTCTATAGACATACAAATTCATTTTTCTTTCCCTCCCCATCATTAAAAAGCCAGTTTTGTGTCTATTTATAAATTTATTTCAACATTTACTCCATTTTCCCTTATGATCCTCCTTATGATGTAACCTTTGAATTGGATGCAACATCTGATCAATTCCCTCAATATTGAATCAAATGAAATCTTTAATATGTGTTCATTTTATATGAGAGTCACGACTTGACTTCTTTTTGGAAATTGTTCTTTAACAAAATATAATCTAACCTGTGTGTTTTAAAAAGACATTTTAAACTGAGAACAAACTGAGGGTTGATGGGGGGTGGGAGGGCGGAGAGGGTAGGTGATGGGTATTGAGGAGGGCACCTTTTGGGATGAGCACTGGGTGTTGTATGGAAACCAATTTGACAATAAATTTCATATATTGAAAAAAAAGACATTTTATAAAATCCCCTCTCTGATTTAAGTTCTCTCACTCCCTCTCACTGCCCTGAATAATTTCTGTCTCTAACACAATCTTATTTTGCTCCAAATTCTAACTGTTGGACCTCAATGACTTTCCTTTATATTAAAGCCCATGAATTTGTGACAGTTATCTTTCTTATTCAGAGAGGAGAGCTTTTCAAATTTCCTTTTGGGGTAAACAATTGGGCTTCATTATGCTCTATTTATTTATACTTAAATACATTTAATTACCCATGTTTTCATATTTAAAATTTCATATTGTTCCTTTAGAGCGGAGCCATGTATGATATTTGAACACCTTGGGGAAGTCGGTGAAATCTGGGAATTTGATATATGTGGTCAAGTCACGGCTTGCTGCATGACTGACAGGAATTGAATCACAAGGCAGAAATTTGATGGAAAACAGTGAGGAGAATGCAAATTTAAGAGCTGGATTTAAGGAAATATCTGATAATGTGTCTTTGTTAACAGGCTGGTAATTGCTGAAACTGATTTCCTTCAAGTCTAACTAAACCAAAGAAATGAAGATAGAAACCTGCACAAAGTATTCTTTCTATAAAAGGGCTAAGGGTGGCTGAAAAAAATCATTTTCAATCCTCCCAACAAACATACCACATTTACATTCGTTAATTGCTAGGGAAGAGCCTGCATACTTATTAGGGAGAAGTACCCTTATTCCTGGTCAGTCCCTGCTTCTTTTAAGGAGAGACAAATGTTCCCCTTCTGCTCATTCTCAATTGTGCAGCAGAGTGGTTTAGCCCCTTGTCCCCTCCCTGCTGCTACTTCAAAAAGAAAGGTTAGGCAGGATTTTTAAAAAATGATGTTAGAGAAAAAGTTTCTTAATGAAGCAAGCACTCTAACAGAAATAGACTTTAATACCTTGAGGCTTTGAGCCAAGAAGAAATGGTGAGATGTATTTTCATGGCTGGTTGGTTTCATTTTTCTTTTCTTTTTTTTTTTAGTCAGATGTGCCAATAGGAAATTTAAAGTGTTCCTCTTGATGTTAAGCCCTAGAGCATAAGAAGCTATTCTTACCTTTTATGCAAGACATTTCTTTTTCTGAGAAGTCCATAAAATCAGGCTGATAATTCACTAAACGCCCCGTTTCAATTGAAATCTTCTCCTGCTTTAAAGTACATCATGTCCTGGAGTCTTCTTAACTTTCTTCAAGTTAAATGGCAACCTCTCTTTTATCTCTGGCATTTTTTTTTTAACTCTAAAGTTGGTATCTGAAATGTCCAGCCAGCTATCTGAGAGTTTGACTTTTCTCCTGTGGAGGTGAGAACCAGTTCATTGATGGGGTAGCAGGTGGGAAAATAACTGTTAGGAGGGGAGAAGGCAGCTGAGATGGGAGAAGAGAGGCAGTTTATGCGGTGAGAGGAAGAATATTTATTGTAAATAAACACCCTGTGCATGATCAGTGTAAATACACTGGTAAAATCAATCTTTGTTTCCCTTCACTGAAAAGCACTGAAAGGTGATATTTTCCCATTTCTGTGTCATCAAAAGCATCAAAAGATTTTATTCTTCAAAGGGAAGCTAAAATAAAGTACTTAAAGTCGATGACCATATTTCATGACTATGACTTGATTTGTTCTATTTCAGAAATTATGTGTAAGACACAAACCGGTTTTTGAAAAGCAAAAATAAAAATTACCTCTGTGTTGTGAACATGCTGTTCAACAGAGTAAATCCATTACAGTATTTCACTATAGACCATCATTCCCCTGGAAAAAATAGTTCATATTAATATGAAGAAGTTTTCCATTTGATAATGAAATGTTAAATAGATAGAGATAAAATTCTGGAAGCAAAAAGTGATAACAAATTAGGAAATGATGCTTTTAACTCCCTACTCCCCCACAACTCCTTCCAAGAAATGCTCGTAACTGCCTCAATAGTTGGCATTAGTCATGGCTTATCACATTTACTCTTGTTTTTTTTTTTTATTGTTGTTTTTTGTTTTGCATCTGAACACTACTTCCAGGGAAGTCTTTGAAGTTGTCTGTACTTTTGACTGTCATTGTACAAAAAGCAAGTACTCTTCACTGCATTTTATTTGCTCCCCTCTGTATACAACACAGTAGAGCTAAGATCACTGCTTCTGTGTTTTTTTCCCAATGTCCACCCTTGAGAAAAGGGGTGGGCATATTTTCCTTTAATACAGGGGTGGGGGTTGTAAACTGAGTTAACCAACTACTTTGGAGGATGGGAGATAAGACAATGTTTAAAATATGAGCATTTTCTCCTGTTTTCTACTCATCCAGATAGTGTTAGCTCAGAAAGAGGGCTGCACCCAGTGGGCTTCTGAAACTGTCTCTTAATCTGCCATTTCATGTGAATGTCAATTGTATACATCTCTTTCTGGGTCTGTGTTCAGTGACTTTGAGTTAATAGCTTGAAATTGGCAGTGACAAAATTACTTATACTACAGAAATTGACAAATGCTATAAATCAGATATTTCCTTTCCCCAGTGGGTAACTAGCACAAAATGGGTGCAACCAGCTTTGTCTTTTAACTCAAGAACTATCTCAGGTGGAAATAGACTATTATATGCAAATGGGTTTCCATAACCCACAATAATTCCTTTTTTAAAATTCTCTCATTCCTTTTCCAGAGGTACTATTTCTTGATATCTTTTTTTGCCCTTGTAGTCAGTTAGCTGTCTCTTCTTTTGGTTTCCTTTAATCTCCAATAATCTTGCCTTTTCAGGCTGTAGCTATTTCTTTCCACTTAAAGTAAAAAACAAAGTTTCATACTAGTGAGAAACCAATATGTCATTCTCAGGTGCCGGGACAGCACTTGTCTTAACAGATTTGAAATACTCTTCCATCATTCTTAGCTCTTTCTGTTCCTGTTGTGGGAGTGGTGGCTGTATTCGTCAGGATTGTCCAGAGAAACAGAACTAATGAGATATATTTTATTATATATTAATTATATATATAATTTATTTGTGTGTATATAGAGATTTTAAGAACTGACTCAGGCAATTGTGGGAGCTGACATGTCCAAAACCTAAAAACGCCTTCATAGCAACATCTAGACCATTGTTTGATGAAACATCTTGGTGTATGGCCAAGTTGACATTTATAATTAACTGTCACTGTTAGACCTTAAAGAAATATGCTTTGTATTTTTCAATGAGTTAAATCCTTTTTGAAAACATGTAAAACAATCTTATTTTAATTGCTTGTGGGGAATGAATGATAAACTCTATCCTTAAGATAAGGTGCTTTGGGATCCTGGTGTATCTTCTAGTTTTGGTCTTTCCCCTGAATCATTATGGACTTTAAACAGGTCACTTAACTTTTCTGTACCTGAGCTTGTTGATCACCAGAGTAGACCTTGCTAAACACCATTGGGGCAAAAATTGCTACTCAGGGTTAATGGAGTTCATTTATGTCTCTTCACACTCCTTTGAAGAAATGGATTGAGAATACAAATGTGATTATTGTAAGAGACAACACTTCCATGAAGATAAAAACGATATTTCTGAATTTATTCTTTGGGCATTCAAATTAAAAGCATTTCTGATTTGCTTTAAGTGCTTTGTTGAGAATAATTACTAAAGTTTTTCTTTAGCAAGGCATTTCTATACTTTCATAATTACTATCATTTTCCTGGCAAACAATCACATCAGATGCTGAGAAAATTATAGAGGGCAAGAATTTTGATTAAGAAATAGTAAGCTTGACAAATGTTACAATTAAATGTGTCCTTTTGTTTCTGCTCCAAAACTTAAAAAAAAGTGCTTTATTTTTCAGACACAGAAGAATAATGACTGGGAAAATATTGAATTTTAGAATTTCATGTTTGCATTACTGACTAAGAAAAATGTAGTCTTTAAAGCTTAGTGTCATGGTTAGTCTATTTAATGACATTATTTATTATTAAATACACAGATGTTGCTTCAGACAAGGAAAAGTGGCTAACATAATTATCTGAATAATTCTATAAAAACAAATGTGTATTTTTTTTCAAATTTTCCCACATATCTAAGAAAATGGGGGAGCCAAAGTTTAGAATCCACATTTTCAATGTGATTACTGTAATTATTTGTGTAGACACAACTTTCTTTCTTTGCATGGGTAACAAATACAGATATAGACTTCTGTTGCCCTGTGGTGAGAGATTTTAAATTTCATCCTTAGAACAAACTCTCATAAGAAGCTTTATACTTATTTGAAAGCCACTTCTATTTTGTTCTATGGAGGATACTGTGGAAAATTAATTTCTTACTGTCATTAAATACCAACATTAATTTGATCTTAATTGCACTTAATTTTGTATGGACCTTGAGAGATTTGATGATCAGTGTACCAAATGAGCCTTCTTATATTCTATGTGTCCATGAGATTTAGAAAAATATCCTTCCCTTCTTATTATCACAAAGAAATGTGCAAAGCTTCCTCACTGATGAAATGCTAAGTACCATTGATAATTTTATTTACTCCAGGCTCACATAAATGATGACAAGATGATCGTTTTCAGTGTTGGAAAACTAATACTCAGTACAGACTATGAAATATAGTTAAGACTTTAAGACCAATACATCTTATTCTGTGAACTTTTTATAACTTAGCCTTTTATGCTTAGCCTCATTATTTTCTAACTTTGCATACTAACATCCTGATATTCCACTCTACAGATTCTTGTAAAGGCTGACCTATGACCTTAAACAAAATGGTTTTTTTTTAGGATTTAGAAATAATTTTTATTACAAATGGTAATTACCACAGAATTCACTATGAATATGGAAAATATAGCTGTGGAACAAATATTACAGGTTTTAAACTCCATTATGTTAGCCTTAAATAAACTGCAGCCAAAACTATTTGTTGGAACATTCCCAAAGGGCACATGTTTAGTAATGTCCCAATTCTTTGTACTCATGTTCCAGTGCTCTTTCTACTATCTCATCAGAAACATAAATACATAGCTATTTATCAATTCCTAATCAATAATAGCATATCATGTAACAATGTATTTACTCTGTTCAACTGTCTCTTCTTAAGTTGAAAAGTGAGCATTTGAGAGAAAATGTTAGGGAGTGTTCAGAGGGAAATGTTAGAGGAATGAGATATTTAGTGTAAAATGAACTTTGTGATTGAACAAATATCTTAAGAAACGTCAGAGCAAGGATCAAATTCCAGCAGGACAGCATGAGGTGTTCAGTCAGTTAAGCATCTGACTCTTGATTTCAGCTCAGGTCATGATGTCACAGTTTGTGGGATCAACCCATGCATCCTGCTTGGGATTCTCTCCACCCTCCCACTGCTCCTCCCCTGCTCACTCTGTCTCTTTCTAAAAATAAATAAATAAACATTAAAAAAATCATACAGTGGCTCCTGGGTGGTTTGGTCACTTGAATGTCCAATTCTTGATTTCAGCTCAGGTCATGATCCCAGAGTCATGGCATCAGACCATGATTCTTTCTTTCTCTTCCTCTGCCCTTCTTCCCTTTTGTGCTGTCTCTCTCTCTCTCTATCGGAAATTTAAAAAAAAATCATATAAAGCCTCTGGAAAAGAAAGACAAACAGAAAATGGAGAAATATTTATTCAAAAATGTCATAGAGGATCCTGGGAAGATGGCAGCGTATGAGGACGCTGGGCTCACTGCTCATCCTGCTGATCACTTAAATTCCACTTACACCTGCCTAAATAACCCAGAAAGCCACCAGAAGATTAGCAGAAGGGAGTCTCCGGAGCCAAGCGCAGACGAGAGGCCCGCGGAAGAGAGTAGGAAGGGCGGAGAGGCGGTGCGCGCTCCACAGACTGGCGGGAAGGAGCCAGGTCAGAGGGGCAGACCACTAGCCAAGCAGAGCCCCCGAGTCTGTCTTGCAAAAGCAGAGGGGCCAGACGGAGTGTGTTCCGACAGCAAGAGGGACTTGACATCTGGAAGGTTATAAGCTAACAGCTCTGCTTGGAGAACGGGAGGGCTGGAGGACAACAGGAGGGAGAGTTGTTGAGCCCCGGATAATAGAGTTCAGCTTGGCTGGGAACAAAGGCCTCTCCAGAGCCATCTTCTTGCCCATCCCCAAGCCAAAATCCCAAAGGGAATCAGTTCCTGCCAGGGAACTTGCTTGCACCATGCAAACACCCAACACTGTGCTTCTACGGATCCATCTGTCCAGCAGTGGGTCTGACTCCCTCCGGTGCCACAGGGGCCCTCCCAAAGCAGATCACCAAAGGATAAGCGAGATGAGCCTGCCCCTCACACCCCCGTGCACCTTGCCTATCCACCCCAGCTAATACGCCAGATCCCCAGCACCACAAGCCTGGCAGTGTGCAAGTAGCCCAGAGGGGCCATGCCACCCCACAGTGAATCCCGCCCCTAGAGGAGGGGAAGAGAAGGTACACACCAGTCTGACTGTGGCCCCAGTGGTGGGCTGGGGGCAGACATCAGGTCTGACTGCCGCCCGGCCCACCAACACAAGTTATTCAAGACAGCACAGGGGAAGTGCCCTCAGTGCTGCAGCACTCCAGGGACTATCCAAAATGATGAAACGGAAGAATTCCCCTCAGAAAAACGTCCAGGAAATAACAACAGCTAACGAACTGATCAAAAATGATTTAAACAATATAACAGAAAGTGAATTTAGATTAATAGTCATAAAATTAATTGCTGGGCTTGAAAACAGTATGAAGGACAGCAGAAAATCTCTTGCTACAGAGATCAAGGGACTAAGGAATAGCCAGGAGGAGCTAAAAAATGCTATCAACGAGCTGCAAAATAAACTGGAGACAACTACAGCTCAGGTTGAAGTGGCAGAGGGGAGAATAGGTGAACTAGAAGATAAAATTATGGAAAAAGAAGAAGCTGAGAAAAAGAGGTAAAAAAATCCATGAGTATGAGGGGAAAGTTAGAGAACTAAGTGATGCACTAAAGATAAATAATATAGGCATAATTGGTATTCCAGAGGAGGAAGAGAGAGGGAAAGGTGCTGAAGGGGTACTTGAAGAAATCATAGCTGAAAACTTCCTGGATCTGGGGAAGGAAAAAGTCACTGAAATCCAAGAGGCACAGAGAACTCCCTTCAGATGTAACTTGAATCGATCTTCTGCACGACATATCAGAGTGAAACTGGCAAAATACAAGGATAAAGAGAAAATTCTGAAAGCAGCTAGAGATAAACGTGCTCTAACATATAAAGGGAGACCTATGAAGCTCATGACTGATCTCTCTACTAAAACTTGGCAGGCCAGAAAGGAATGGCAGGAGATCTTCCATGTGATGAACAGAAAAAAATATGCAGCCGAGAATCCTTTATCCAGCAAGTCTGTCATTTAGAATAGAAGGAGAGATAAAGGTCTTCCCAAACAAACAAAAATTGAAGGAATTCATCACCACTAAACCAGCCCTACAAGAGATCCTAAGGGGGATCCTGTGAGACAAAGTACCAGAGACATTGCTACAAGCATGAAACCTACGGACATCACAATGACTCTAAACCTATATCTTTCTATAATAGCACTGAATGTAAATGGAATAAATGTGCCAACTTAAAGACATAGGATATCAGAATGGATAAAAAAAACCAAGACCCATCTATTTGCTGTCTACAAGAGACTCGTTTTAGACCTGAGGACACCTTCAGATTGAGATTGAGAACTATTTATCATGCCACTGGAAGTCAAAAGAAAGCTGGAATAGCCATACTTATATCAGACAAACTAGACTTTAAATTAAAGGCTGTCACAAGAGATGAAGAAGGGCATTATATAATAGTCACAGGGTCTATCCATCAGGAAGAGCTAACAATTATAAATGTCTATGCGCTGAATACAGAGCCCCCAAATATATAAAACAATTACTCACAAACATAAGCAACCTTATTGATAAGAATGTGGTAATTGCAGGCGACTTTAACACTCCACTTACAGAAATGGATAGATCATCAGACACACGGTCAATAAAGAAGCGAGGGCCCTGAATGATACATTGGATCAGATGGACTTGACAGATATATTTAGAATTCTGCATCCCAAAGCAACAGAATATACTTTCTTCTCGAGTGCACATGGAACATTCTCCAAGATAGATCACATACTGGGTCACAAAACAGCCCCTCATAAGTATACAAGAATTGAAATCATACCATGCATACTTTCAGACCACAATGCAGTGAAGCTTGAAGTCAACCACAGGAAAAAGTCTGGAAAACCTCCAAAAGCATGGAGGTTAAAGAACACCCTACTAAAGAATGAATGGGTCAACCAGGCAATTAGAGAAGAAATTAAAAAATATATGGAAACAAACGAAAATCAAAATACAACAATCCAAACACTTTGGGACGCAGCAAAGGCAGTCCTGAGAGGAAAATACATTGCAATCCAGGCCTATCTCCAGAAACAAGACACATCCCAAATACAAAATCTAACAGCACACCTAAAGGAAACAGAAGCAGAACAGCAAAGACAGCCTAAATCCATCAGAAGAAGAGAAATAATAAAGATCAGAGCAGAAATAAACAATATAGAATCTAAAAAAACTGCAGAGCAGATCAACAAAACCAAGAGTTGGTTTTTTGAAAAAAATAAACAAAATTGATAAACCTCTAGCCAGGCTTCTCAAAAAGAAAAGGGAGATGACCCAAATAGATAAAATCATGAATGAAAATGGAATTATTACAACCAATCCCTCAGAGATACAAGCAATTATCAGGGAATACTATGAAAAATTATATGCCAAAAAACTGGACAACCTGGAAGAAATGGACAAATTCCTCAACACCCACACTCTTCCAAAACTCAATCAGGAGGAAATAGAAAGCTTGAACAGACCCATAACCAGCAAAGAAATTGAATCAGTCATCAAAAATCTCCCAAGAAATAAGATTCCAGGACCAGATGGCTTCCCAGGGGAGTTCTACCAGATGCTTAAAGCAGAGATAATACCTATCCTTCTCAAGCTATTCCAAGAAATAGAAAGGGAAGGAAAACTTCCAGACTCATTCTATGAAGCCAGTATTACTTTGATTCCTAAACCAGACAGAGACCCAGTAAAAAAAGAGAACTATAGGCCAATATCCCTGATTAAGATGGATGCAAAAATTCTCAATAAGATACTAGCAAATCGAATTCAACAGCATATGAAAAGAATTGTTCACCATGATCAAGTGGGATTCATTCCTGGGATGCAGGGCTCATTCAACATTTGCAAATCAATAAATGTGATACATCACATTAATAAAAGAAAAGATAAGAACCATATGATCCTGTCAATTGATGCAGAAAAGGCCTTTGACAAAATCCAGCACCCTTTCTTAATAAAAACCCTTGAGAAAGTCGGGATAGAAGGAACATACTTAAACATCATAAAAGCCATTTATGAAAAGCCCACAGCTAACATCATCCTCAATGGGGAAAATCTGAGCTTTTTCCCTGATCAGGAACATGACAGGGATGTCCACTCTCACTGCTGTTGTTTAAAATAGCGTTGGAAGTGCTAGCATCAGCAATCAGACAACAAAAGGAAATCAAAGGCATCAAAATTGGCAAATATGAAGTTAAGCTTTCACTTTTTGCAGATGACATGATATTATACATGGAAAATCTGATAGACTCCACCAGAAGTCTGCTAGAACTGATACATGAGTTTAGCAAAGTTGCAGGATACAAAATCAATGTACAGAAATCAGTTGCAGTCTTATACACTAATAATGAAGCAAGAGAAAGACAAATAAAGAAACTGATCCCATTGACAACTGCACCAAGAAGCATAAAATACCTAGGGATAAATCTAAACAAAGATGTAAAAGATCTGTATGCTGAAAACTATAGAAAGTTTATGAAGGAAATTGAAGAAGATATAAAGAAATGGAAAAACATTCCGTGCTCATGGATTGGAAGAATAAATACTGTCAAAAAGTCAATATTACCCAAAGCTATCTACACATTCAATGCAATCCCAATCAAAATTGCACCAGCATTCTTCTCGAAACTAGAACAAGCAATCCTAAAATTCATATGGAACCACAAAATGTCCTGAATAGCCAAAGTAATTTTGAAGAAGAAGACCAAAGCAGGAGGCATCACAATCCCAGACTTTAGCCTCTATTACAAAGCTGTCATCATCAAGACAGTATGGTATTGGCACAAAAACAGACACGTAGACCAATGGAATAGAATAGAAACCCCAGAACTAGACCCACAAACGTATGGCCAACTCATCTTTGACAAAGCAGGAAAGAACATCCAATGGAAAAAAGACAGTCTCTTTAACAAATGGTGCTGGGAGAACTGGACAGCAACATGCAGAAGATTGAAACTAGACCACTTTCTCACACCATTCACAAAAATAAACTCAAAATGGATAAAGGACCTGAATGTGAGACAGGAAACCATCAAAAGCCTAGAGGAGAAAGCAGGAAAAGACCTCTCTGACCTTAGCCGTAGCAATCTCTTACTCAACACATCCCCAAAGGCAAGGGAATTAAAAGCAAAAATGAACTATTGGGACCTCATTAAGATAAAAAGCTTCTGCACAGCAAAGGAAACAACCAACAAAACTAAAAGGCAACCAACGGAATGGGAAAAGATATTTGCAAATGACATATCGGACAAAGGGCTAGTATCCAAAATCTATAAGGAGCTCACCAAACTCCACACATGAAAAACAAATAACCCAGTGAAGAAATGGGCAGAAAACATGAATAGACACTTCTCTAAAGAAGACATCTGGATGGTCAACAGGCACATGAAAAGATGCTCAACGTCGCTCCTCATCAGGGAAATACAAATCAAAACCACACTCAGATATTACCTCACGCCAGTCAGAGTGGCCAAAATGAACAAATCAGGAGACTATAGATGCTGGAGAGGATGTGGAGAAATGGGAACCCTCTTGCACTGTTGGTGGGAATGCAAATTGGTGCAGCCACTCTGGAAAACAGTGTGGAGGTTCCTCAGAAAATTAAAAATAGACCTATCCTATGACCCAGCAATAGCACTGCTAGGAATTTACCCAAGGGATACAGGAGTGCTGAGGCATAGGGGCACTTGTGCCCCAATGTTTATAGCAGCACTCTCAACAATAGCCAAATTATGGAAAGAGCCTAAATGTCCATCAACTGATGAATGGATAAAGAAATTGTGGTTTATATACACAATGGAGTAGTACGTGGCAATGAGAAAGAATGAAGTATGGCCCTTTGTAGCAACGTGGATGGAACTGGAGAGTGTTATGCTAAGTGAAATAAGCCATACAGAGAAAGACATATGGTTTCACTCTTATGTGGATCCTGAGAAACTTAACAGAAACCCATGGGGGAGGGGAAGGAAAAAAAAAGAGCTTAGAGTGGGAGAGAGTCAAAGCATAAGAGACTCTTAAAAACTGAGAACAAACTGAAGGTTGATGGGGGATGGGAGGTAGGGGAGGGTGGGTGATGGGTATTGAGGAGGGCACCTTTTGGGATGAGCACTGGGTGTTGTATGGAAACCAATTTGACAATAAACTTCATATATTGAAAAAAATTTGTCATAAAAATTCGTTAGGAATGGCAAGCATATTGTGGTATTTGGTACAATTGCTTCCTCCTTCTCTCTCACCTCAGCCAGACTGAGGACTCATCCAAGATTGCTATAGTTAAGAACACAGGATTTACTTTCCCAGCAGATCCAAGTCAGAGGTATTTCTCCTCAGAAGGAGCAGGACTTCAGCTTTTCTCATCCTATCAGTTGAGTCTCAGTCGGGGGAAAGGGCAGGGCACCATTCTTCTTCCCCACCCCCAGTCATTGGACTGAGGCTCTACCTTGGGTACAACGCAGTGAAGAATTGGGGCCCAATTGCACTTTCCCAGGCTTGTGAGGTGATCTTTACGTGCCAGGAAAGGCAAGTCAAGAGGACTTCAGGCAGCTTCTTTCTTCCCATGACTGACTGTACAGCCCCTAAAGCAGGGATGTCACCCAGAAAGAAGTGTGCCATTGTCTCCACTTCAGCTCCAGAGTCTTGACTCAGATTCATTTTGCTAGGGGGCCAGGGAAAATCATCCCATAAAACGGCTCCTAATCTTTTCCTGACAGAACTGACCTCATTTAGAACAGAGCACAGGGAGGTTAAAACCTAAGGGCATTCTCAAGAACATTGGTGGTTGCAGTGAAAGGCAATTGGAAAGACTGTATGCTGGCTAGTTTAGAAGATAGAACCAGAGAATAAGACAATTGGAAAGAGCTCTCCTAGAGTCATAAAAAATTCCAAACATAGACCTTAGAAGCTATTCCTTTAAAGGTGGCACTATTTAGTTGGATTAGTTTACAGAGCAATTTATGCCCCAGGGCATTTCTGAAAACAGTAAAGCAGTCAACCAGCAATTAGTGGAGTTCAAAAATCTGAGGAAAGAGAGAAAGCCAACTCCACCAATAACACTGTTATTACACGGTTACCCTGAGCATGCTAAGGAATAACATCAGAAGTTTCAGACTATTGGAACATGAAGACTAAGCTTTACTAAATAATTCAGCCAGTTACTAAACAAATAAAAAAGCAAATAGCAATAATAAACCCTGAAAGATGAGGGATACACTACCCAGAATTAACACAATTTAATATCTAAAGTGTCCAATTTTGAACAAAAAATACAACGCATGCATGCAAAACAGGGAAGTACGATCCTTATGCCAGAAGACAAAAACAAAAACAAACAAACAAACAAACCAAATAAGTAAACCAAACCCACAAAATTGTTAGGAACTCAACCAGGTGTCAGATTTAACACAAAAAGGGTTCAAAATAGCCATTATAAATATGTCTCAACTAAAGGAAAGCAGTTCTTAAAAAGTGAAGGGATATATGACAATGTTTTATCAAATAGAAAATATCAATAAAGAGAATGTATAAAAAATAATCAAATAGAAATTATCTTAAGTAAAAAAATATAGTAGCAAAAATTCACTAGAGGGGCTCAAGAGTAGATTTGAACTGGCAGATGAAAGAATTAGTGAACTTGAAGAAGATTGATAAAGAATGTATAATCTGAAAACCAAAAAGAGAAAAAAATGAAGAGAGCCCCAAAGAAATGTGAGACACCAACTGCACCAACATACACCAGAAAGAGAGAAAAGAGAGAAAAGAGAGACAAAAAAAAAAAAAAAAAGCAGATAAACTATTTGAAGGAATAATGGCAGAAAACTTCCCCAATTTATTGGAAAACAATAGATTCAATTAGCTCCGCATGGGATAAACTCAAAGAGATCCACAAATCATGGTAAAAACGTTGGAAGTCAAAAACAAGGAGAAAATCTTGAAAGCACAAAGAGAAAAATAATTCCTCACCTACAAGTCACTGCAATAAGATTCTCACTGATTTGTCAGCAGAACAATATATCCTAGAAGGCAGTGGGATGATATATTCATTCAGTGTGCTCAAAGGAAAACTGTCAACCCAAAACTCTCTATCCAGCAATGCCATCTTTCAGAATTGAAGGTGAAATAATAACTTTACCAGGTAAACAAGCACTAAATATGTTGTTACTTGACTTGCTTTAGAAAATTATACTAAGTAAAAAATGCTAATTCTTCAGGCTGAAAACAAGTAATACTAACTCTAGACAGTAGTTTGAATCCACATGAAAAAACAAAAAGCAGAGGCAAAAATAGTTATGTAATCATAAAAAACAGTAGTAGTGTATATTTTTTCCATTTTTCTCATAACTGATCTTAAAAATAATTGCATAATATAATATGTACAAATGTCATATTGGGTCTATATCACATAGAAATATATGTATACTATATTTGCCAAAAACAACACAAAGGAGATGAGTGGCAGCAGAGCTGTATTTGCCTAAGAACACTATAGATGATAAAATAATAATTGTAACTGTGTATTATTGGGCTTTCAACATAAAGAGAAGTAATATGTATAACAAGATTACCACAAAAAGGGGAAAAAGAGACCAGAACTGTATAGAAGTAACATTTATATATCTTACCAGAATTAAATTAGCATATATCTGAAATAAGTATTTATTCTGGTAAGTAATGATATATATGGGAAATTCTAGAACAACTGCTAAAAAATAAGTAAAAAATATAGTTTAAAATTCACTCAGAAAATCTACATCTACATTAGAAAATATTCACTAGCTGCAAAATAGAACAGTTAAAGGAGCAGCAGAAGAACAAAAAATGAGATATACAGCAAAGAAATTTAAATGGCAGCTATAAATCATTTATACCAGTAATAATATTAAATGTAAATGTGTCAAACCATCCAATCAAAAGACAGAGATTGTCAGACTAGATTTAAAAAATATGTGATCCCACTATGCCTTTTCTGTAAGACACACTTTTTAGACTCAAAGATGCAAAGAGATTGAAAGTAAAATTTACAAGACCATGGCTGAGTCAGTTCTCCAGGCTACCATCAGGATCAGTGCTGATTCATTATAGAGTTCCTATATGCACAGGAATATGTGCAATATTGCAGAAAATGTTACGATAGTCATCAATTCTATTTGACAAAAGCTTCTAGTTTATAGAAAGTAGAAAAATAAATGCATAACTCTACTCCAAAGTAGAGCCAGATCAGTACCCAAAATGTAAAGTAGGGGTTATTCATAAGAGGGAGAATTGGAAAAACCAGAAAAGGATTCTGCTTTTCTCAGAGGTGGATAGAATCATGACATGTGAGCATGAGGAAATTTCAAGGAATAAGCAAGGGCACGAATGGAGAATTTATGGTTTTTGAGCCAATCAAGGGTCTTGAAGTTGTTTTATCAAAAAATTAACTCTACTTATATCTGTTCTTTAGGAATATCAATCTAGATGAGAAAAATGGTAAAAATAAATCCATGTTCCGTTTCACGTTCTATTTGGGGCACACAGTTAAAGTAATAGAAAGAGGGGTTCCTGGATTATTCAGTCAGTTAAGCATCTGACTTCAATTCAGGTCATGATCTCATGGTTTCTGGGTTCAAGCCCCACATCAGGCTCTACACTGACAGCTCAGAGCCTGGAGCCTGATTCAAATTCTGTGTCTCTCTCTCTTTCTGCCCCTCTCCCACTTGCACTCTATCTGTCTCTCAAAAAAAATAAAATAAAATAAAATAAACACTAAAACAAATAAAATAAGAAAAGATAACCTGTAACAGGGTTGAACTGCCTTTTGTTTACTGCTATTTTCTGTCTTCTTCTGAATGCCACCACTTTAAATTTTACATGGCTTTGTAGCTAGGTTGATAATATCCAAATGGACTCCTACAGAACTTAGGAATGAAGTATTGCTAATGTACTGTACATATTTTACTTTTAACGCTCCTTTTTTAAAGAACAAGAATGGTTTGTAAAGAAGGAAGTGTGCATACTGAAATGGAGTGATTAGATTAATAATAATTCTGGGTACGTCATAGTAAAAATAGTTGGCATAAAAATTGTCTAATCCTCAAAAAAAAAACACCAAGTTTATCTCCATCAGAAATAATCTACTCTGATATTTCTTATAAAGAAAAAACCGTAGTGATATTTTAAAAAATATGATGCCTTGCTATCAAAAACTGATTTATGCAGTAAGTTTTCAGTATCTTGTCTGTGATATATGTAAGATTCAGCTGAACTTTTCTTTATAGAAATGCATCCTCTAACACTTAAAGGCGTTTGCCAATTAACAGCTTTTTATTCTTCACAGATATTAAAAACAATCAATATTAATAGTGGTAGAAAACAGTTGACCTCTTGATAAGTGCAGTATCTAGGCATACACTACCCACTTTTTACCCTAGTTGTAAAGAAAAAAAAAATTACTCTGTCAACAGAGAAAGCATGTGTCAGATCAAAAGATCAAGAAATTTGCAGTCCCAGCTCCATGCAGAGCAGGACAGTTCTTTTTGATAAGCTTTATGCTCTTTTTCTTGTAGCAAGTTCTCTCCATGATTCCCTGTGACAACTCTTACTAACTGACTAATGAGGATAATACTATCAAATGATTGTCTTAAGGATGGAATGGCAATATTTTGAAGATTAGTCTGTTTACAAAGAAACAGATGGCTGTGCAGATGAATTTTTAAGTTCCTTATTTCAAAATTGGTATTATTGCTTTCGTCCATAGTGGGAAAATTGAAATTTGTCATTAGAGGTGCTCTGCTAATTGATATGTTCACACACTTTCCAGATTAATTTTTGCAAATTCTGCCTTGAACATATTAAGTGACTCTTTATACTGCTCAACATCCAGTGTTTTATAAGTTTTACTAAGACAAACTAATATATTAACAATAAATAATAAGTCCTAAATAATTGTCTTTTAAAATCACTGATAAAATCCATTCAGATCTCTACTCCATATCAAGTCCAGTGGGCACTGGGTCAGAAAAAATCTGAGAAGAAGACTCCATGTTACACTTAGAATTTCTCCCCTTGTCTTGGTCTGTTAGGTGACTACTAGTTATGTTTTCCCTCAAACATAACTCTTTTAGGAAGCCTTCAAGCACTGATACCACAGACTCCATTTGATGAACAAACTTCCCACAGAATCTAGGGCCCACGTGGCCATGGGTATGGGGGAGGCACATTTTAAGATACATACCAGGCCTGGTCTATAATACTTTTGTCCATGAGAATATCCCAACCTGAAAGATGTCCTACGCAGATTCCCCTGGAAAGCCAAGTTTTGTTGGCTTGGCTTCTTTAACAGCCACTCACAGAGAGCTGCTGTCCAAGGATTTGACAAACATCAACTCACGCCATCCTCATAATGACTCTTAAAGTCAGGTTACTTAGGAAACGTGCCCTGTGAATGGTTGTTGTTTTTGATTTTGATTTTTTAATCCAGAAACTTAGGTAGTAAGTTTTTAAAAATTCCATGAGTCCTTTAAGAAATGTTTCTCTTGATACAGTGACCAAGCAAAAAGCATTGATGTTGTGTGAACACTGCATTGGACTCTTTTGTGTTGATTTATCTTGTATGATCCACACAGAGGCACTTCAGGGGAACAGGAGAGTTGTTTTGTGTCCTTTTTTTGCAGATTAGGGAACAGGATGTCTTAGAGTTCAAGTGATTCCTTTATGTGTGTTCTGACAGAGAATGGCAGGAGATAGCAAATATTCATACTATGTATCATTAATGAATTTTTGAGGTAAAAATAATTGCTCACTAGTTTTTAAAGGAGGGCAAAACATGCATTTCCAAAGCTCAGCTCTCTTCTCAGAAGGGCAGTTTTTCCTTGAAGAAAATTTCGATTTTACCTCAGAGTATATTTAGGGCAACTGAAGGTGTGCTTTCCGCTAGTATTTTGTATTGGTGCACATTATCATCTGTGAAAACAAGCACAAAATACAGAACATTGAAATGCAGCAACATAAGTGACAGACACAGCAATTCTGGTACAACATGGGAATATTTTTCACTGCTAATATTAAAAATAGTACTTTCCTCCAGGTAAAATAAAGGACATTCTCCCAAGGTGCTGCAAACACTCTAAAAAAGAAGAGAAAAAAAAGCAAATGCAATTGTTTTGCTTTGAACTCAGAGGCCTGAGAAGGATGTCTCAGCAAGTCACTGCTGTGACATATGTATTTTCATATTCTGAGTCATGGGATCAGCATCATATTGTAACTCACAGATAATAAGCAGAGAGCTCACATTTCTTCAGAAGCTACCATGTGCCAGGCAAGGTTCTAGATACTTGGTACAACTGTCCCATGGAACCTTCATCAAGTGATGTGATACAGGGGCATCTGGGTGGCTTAGTTGTTAAGCATTCTACTTTGGCTCAGGTCATAATCTCACAGTTTGTGGGTTCAAGTCCCACGTCGGGCTCTGTGCTGACAGCTTGGAGCCTGGAACCTACTTCAGATTCTTTGTCCCCCTCTCTCTCTGTCCCTCCCTGCTCACACTCTGTGTCTCTCAAAAAACTAAATAAAACATTAAAGATTTCAAAAGAGAGATGTGATACAATGCCCATTTTGTAGATGAAGTAAAGAAGACTCAGAGAGGTTACCTATCATTTCCAAGGACATACAGCTAGGAAGCACTGTTTTACTGCATGTATTTATTTTAATCATAATGAAAATACTTCACTATAATTGTTTCTGTTTCCATTTGATAGCTGAGGAGTTGTGTCATGGAATTCAAGTGGCTTATATATGTGGTCACATTTCAAACAAATGGTAGAGAGGATTGATGAGCCTTTATGTTCTGCTGCTGTTATCAGGTGCTTTCTGATAATTTGCTCCTTAAAGAGTGGTCCAGAAGGGCTCCTCAAAGAGGTAATCCTCTGGGAGTTTGTTAGAAATGCAGGGTCTCGGGCCCTCCCCAGACATGTTGTATCAGGACTTGTATTTTAACACCCCCCACCCCCCGACCAAGTGATTCTCCTGCACATTAACATTTGAGAAGCACTGCATTCATCATAACACTCCACTCAGACAGCTTGGCAACACGTTATTTCAGCATTTCTCAGCCAGCTGATGAATATTCCCAGCAGGAGCCATCTGCACCTTCTAGAAGCCACCTGAGATTGATAGGGAACACTGGTCGTGCCCCCCAGGCCACAACCTTGCCTGCTGCCACCCCAGCCCAGGACCTAAACAGCACTCTCCATCCCATGTAGATAATCTTCAGTTTCAGGTGGAGATGAATGGCCAAATTCTCTTTTTAATTCAACTTAACCATGTGAAACAGCACTAACTCTTCAAAGCTAGAGCTGGTTCAGCTGTGGAGAGGCTGATCACCCATTCCTTCCCAGAGAGTCTGCCAGAGAGCTCTTCAGTTCCCTGAAGCTCATGGTCCCACAGAAGAGGAAGGATGTGCTTGTGTGTCACTTGGCCCTTTGTTCTGCACACCTGGTGTTTTGTTGAATGGAGTTTTTACTGAAACACTTCCATTATTTCAATCTCATTATCTCTAAATATGCCTGTTACCATCTGGATAAGACCTGACTGCAAAGTCTCTTCCGTGTTCACTCTCTTTTTTGGCATTTTCTGTAATGTATATATTATAATGTGTAAATATGATTGGGCATGCACCCTTGGGTCAGAACAAAACTTTCAGAAACACACATGTTACCTGACAGAATGCTGGGATGGTATCTTCACAGGGGACACTTAAAGCGTGGAATAATTTGTGTGTGTGTGGTTATTGTTGTTCAGCAGTTT
Source organism: Panthera onca (assembly GCF_046562875.1). Taxonomy (NCBI): domain Eukaryota; kingdom Metazoa; phylum Chordata; class Mammalia; order Carnivora; family Felidae; genus Panthera; species Panthera onca. Next base: position 87,120,073 of record NC_138341.1, on the reverse strand, counting down.
CTACTATACAAAGCAATTTCTCATTGCCAGTTACAACAATGTTGCAATCTAATATGTAGGTCTTCATTATTCTAGAAGCAAAAAAAAAAGTCACTAGTAAAAAAATTTCAGTTTTGGTCTTCTTAATGAATCTAATGGTATAACAGTTTCCTTAGTGGACAAAAGTGGCTGAAAATGCATACAACTCATAGTTTCTTCCCTGAATTGGCTAAAAAAATAGTGATTCGTTATACTATAAAATATGCTTTGCTATTGTCTCTTGATTTTCTTTATATTATAGAAGTAATTTTAAAATTTATTTTAATGTCTTCATCTCTCATTGTTTCTTTGGTTCAATGTAAAAAATATGGAAAGTTAGAAGTCATTCATTTCGACTTCCTCATTAAACCTCTTGTGTAAATATTTTAAACAAATAATTTATAACTTGCTGCAATTATTTAGAGATCACCCTTAATAAAATTATTCAACTTTGCCTTAATGAACAATTTCTGCAAAACTGCTTTTCAATTATAATTTCTTAAAATTAGGCATAAGAGTGGCTATGGTAGATTATTATTCTTGTACCATTAAGCCAAAAGCAATTCTAATTACTTAAAAATAGCATAGATAGTATGCTTCAAAAGGATAAGTGTTGTGTCCTCAGTCTGCATATGGTGTCTAGCATGTAATATTTATTTATTAATTCATTCAATAAATATAGTGAACATCAGATACTATGATGGGTTCTAGTGATACTATGGAAAATAAGATACCTATTATTCCTTTTCAGGTGCCTGTTGGCTCAGTTAAATGTCCGACTTTGACTCAGGTCATGATCAGGTCAATGAATTTGAGCCCTGTGTCAGACTCTATGCTGACAGCTCAGAGCCTGGAGCCTGCTTTGGATTCTGTCTCCCTCTTTCTCTGCCCCATCCCAGTTCATGCTCTATTCTCTCTGTCTCTCAAAAAAATGAATAAACATTAAAAAATTAATCACTTTCTTTCCTACTAAAATGTGAACTGTATGAGTTCAGGCTCTTTTTATCTTGTCCATTGCTTACTCATTTCCATAGCACTTAGAATAACACTTAGCATGTAATTGTTGCTCAATAAATATATATATATATATATATATATATATATATATATATATATAGAATGGATGAATTAAATAAATGAGTCATGCCAGCACTCTAGTAGAGGAGATAAGTAAAAACAAAAAATATGAGATTATTTTAAAATTATGATTATTGAAGAAAAATGAATTGTTAACAGAAAATAACAGAGGAAAATATTATTTACCAAAATGCTTTTGGTAAAGTATTGCCTAATTATAGCTATGGAAACAGTAATGTCATTTCTAACTTTTTATGGCAGAGAGCATTTCTTTTTATAATTTGAAACAGTGAGATAGATTATTGAATCAGTTTAGGGGAGTCTTTTTAAGAAACACAAAGATTCATTTATTCAGTCATATGTAGTTAGTGATTGCTAGGTGCTAGGCACCATCAAAGATTCTGGAATTACAGCAATGGGCAACACAAATATGGTGAGGCTCCTAGGCTCCTACCTGATCTGGGTATCTCCATGAATAGAATCTTGGGGTGATTTCCAAGGCTACTTGGTACAAGTATGGAAATCAGGACAAGCACATGTTTGGAGAAATTATTTAGTGCAGAGTTCCCTTAAAGGGTCAGGACTTAGGACAGATACATGATGAAAACTGTTTCTTTTTTAAGCTTATTTATTTTGAAAGAGAGAGCATGGAAGTGGGGGGGGGGGAGAGAGAGAGAGAGAGACAGAGAGAGAGAGAGAGAGAGAAAGAGAGAGAGAGAGAGAGAGAGAGAGAGAATCCCAAGCAGGCTCCACACTGCCAGGGCTCAAACCCATAAACTGTGAGATTATGATCTGAGCCAAAGTTGGATGCTTAACTGACTGAACCACCCAGGTGCTCCACATGATGAAAATTCTGTAAGACACATTTAAGGTCCAAGTTCTCCTTCAGCAAGATAATAATAGTTTGAACACTTACCTGTAGCTTAGAGATGTAGGTCAGTGCACATTTTACATTCTAATTTAAAATGTCTGATTTTTAGTTTCCTAACTGGTAAAACAAGAATGTCAGAATACTCATCACTTAGGGATTCCTGGAGAAAGAAGTAGTTTTTCACTGTGGGTCACCAGTATGATGTTTTAGTATCCCTTCCTTAGTATAATTATATTTATATTTAGCATAAATATAGTCAATATATACCATATAACTATATAGCTATATACAATTTATATACTATATACCTATATAGTTAGTATATACTAAAGTTAGTATGAACTAACATGCTAATATAAATATCTAACTTATGAATAAGCATTACTTAGTTTCTGCAAAGAAGATAGAGTGCACATTTCCTAATTTCTAGCATGTTTCCATACAAATACCTTCCCCTTATATTTCCATCCTTATTAACCTCATTTAATATCCTCAATTTCCTTATTCTACTGCTTCTCCTTTATATGTTACACTCACACCTTCTGATAAGCACACATCTCTAGGATTCCATTTTGCCTTTCTTATTTTACATAGCCTTTTTAGCATCCTCAAATATAGATTCACCATATTTGTGATTCACAGAGATTAATTTTTCATGTGCATCTTAATAGCACTGAGTAAAATTCCCATTTCCAAAGTAGCTTTGTTTAATTTCCTTCCTCTTCAAATCTACTGTTTAACTCAACTATTATTAATTCAGCATTACTGTGTGCCAGAGACAGGGTATAAATTGGTGGGTGAATAGATGCAGCCCCCATCTCCCTAGAGCTGACAGTCAGAGGAGAAAGATAAGCAGTAAATGACTAAGCAAACAGGAAGTTCATTGAGATAAGTGCTTTGGAGAAAATGAACAATGCAGAGATGAACAGGCTGGAGTGGGGATGGCCAAGGGAGCCATTTCTCAGTATATTCATACAAGAAGACACTGAAAGGATGTGAAGGAGTCAGCCATACAAAAGCCAAATTTAAATGTATGCAGGGCAGCCATATCAGCCCGTATGAAAACTTTGGTGTAGAAAAGACAGATCTTTTTAAAAAAACTCTCTATTGTGTCAGAATTTGATGGGAAAGTTGGAAGAAGGGAGATATGAAGCAACAACTAAGATGTGAGAAGTTACATCTCCTTGGACTTTGTCTCTATATCTACACCAAGATGATAGAGTCATATATACATTTATAGCCTGACCATGTCTTGGTTCAAGACCTGCATCTTTTTTTTTAACTTTTTTTAAAGAAAGAGAGAAAGAGAGCTGCACAAGCAGAGGAGAGCAGCAGAGGGAGAGAGAAGGAGCATCTTAGGCAGGCCCCACATTCAGCGTGGAGCCCAACATGGGACTTGATCTCAGGACCTTGAGATCATGACCTGAGCCTGAATCATAAGTCAGACGTTTAACCCATTGAGCCACCCAGGCATCCCCAAGACCTGTATCTTTCCCTAATGTTCCACAGCTGAAAATCAGCCTGTCCTAATATGAGTTCACCATCTTCCAGATTCACTACAAGCCAACTCTCCCTCCAGTTTTCTCTTGCATAAAAGCACTACTGCCATAAATAAAAAGCATCCAATCAAGACACTTCATTTATTACTGACTTTACTTCTGTTAGTTGTCTACACCCAAGTTGGCACCAGTTCTACTATTTTTACTCCTAAACACCTTAGGAACTGACACCATTTTCTCCACCTGCACTTCCTCTGTCTTGGTTCTGGTTATCATCAGCTATCATGTGGGCCATTGTAAGTAATGTACAAGCTGGTCTCATCCTCCATGTCTTTCTACTTCAATCTGTTGTCCTCATATTATCACCAGGGAAATCTGGTGGCATCATGTTGCTGCATAAGATCACTCCTTAGAAGGACATGCAAAGTACCTTACAAGTCTTCCAATCTACCTTCTCAGCATCATTTCCCTCCCCTGGAATACACTTTATGCTCATGCACATTGTACTTTTCTGTGGCCTGGACATATTTCTGTCTTTAATGTTACCATTCCTTTGTATAAACTCTTCTGTTTCAATGATCTGTGTTTTATTGCTCTGCCAGATGAGTGCCTATTCTTCTTTAAAGACCCAGCTGAAATGTTTCTTCCTCTGTAAATTCTGTTTTTGTCTCTCCACTATCATCAGTGAGAATTCATTTCCCCCTCATCCATACTCATACTCTATCTTATTTATGAATTCAGTTTTCTTGACTGAATCTTTCCTTATAGACTGTATAGTTCTAGAAAGCAGTGCCAACGTGCATTAATTTTTTATGCCAACAATTAAAATAGCATCTTATCTGAAACAAAAATTAATATGTATTTAGTAGATTAATAACAAAGAATTAGGTTGTCTATAGGAAGTAGAAGTTTACTGGAAGATCCCCTCACAAACTGTTATCCAGGCAGAAGTCAGCCATTTCCCAACACCATCATTTTGTCCCTTATAACCTTAGCAAATGTTGAGGCTCCTTGCCACTCAGTCTGCTCAAGGAGTTGCATGATGCAAAGAAGCACAGTACAGAAGCACAAAAACAATAAAATGGCATCTATGCTATCCTCTACCTGAATCTCTTAGAGGAAAATGAAAGGGATTTAGTTCATAACGGAGGTACATTTCTCAAATCCCATGCCTCTCCTTCCCAAACATCCTTACCTTGGTCTTCCACATCTTCAAACCATTTCTATCCATTTAAAAATATTTATTCCACTTGAAACACCTGCCTCCTTCCTTTAAGCCTATTTGGTATAGAACAATTTTGCCTTTTTGATACCTACCATGCATACCCCTTTTTGTCCCATCTTCTCCTGATTCTAAATTGCATGTAATCTGGAAACCAAACTAGCAACAACTTTGCATTATATGAACAAGGAGAACTCACAAAACACATTTGCCCAATTTAAATATCCCTTAAGCATTGCAAACTAAGATAGGTGTTTACTTGTCTGAGTATAATTTGATGTTTTTAGAATAAAATTGAATGAAATTCCAAATTAGAGAAGGGTAAAATTCATAACACGTGTTGAATCTGATTGCTCTGCAAAATGGGGGATAATATATATTTTTTAATTGTTTGACCAATTCTATTCCTTATCCTAGATTTATGTCATCTCACATAAACACTGGATGGCAAGGTTTTAGTTATTTTTCTCTAATATGACTCATAATTTTGAAGAGAAGTTTCCGTGGACATTCATTTTCCCTTGCAGTAGGAGGGTGGATACAATCACTGGATGTGGCTTTTTACTTGCCTTATTTATTTTTCCTTTTCTCTTTCTTTTGTTAACGAGTGGAAAGCAGAAATCAGGGACTTTTTCTTTCTAATGTTTGGCTAAGTCCTCATCATAAAATTCCTTTCATATAGCAGGTCATTTAACAAAACAGCAGGCAGACACTTAAAATCAGTTGATAATTGCTTTCAGCTTTAGTGACTCACCCCACCAGGAAGTGTTCTTTGTTGTTTAGATTTTAATTTTTGATTGTTCAAGCTGGCCTAAATGCTTAGAGGTGAGCATAAGAAATCTGGCAGCATGTAGCATGTGTCGTTTGAAGCCATCTGTTTGCGTGGAATAAAAGATAACTCTTCAGGTGTCACTTTCATCACTGTTGATAGGCAGGATAGCATTTATTCTCCCCAGTCATCTCTTCTCATTGCATTTTCCATCAGTTTCCCCATTCAGTGGATGATCCAATTAATGTCAGGGATGGAGGGTTTGACAGCTTGCCAACACAGGTGTGCCGTGACTGTTCTACTTCGTTCTTATTTTTCTTTCTATCTAAAGAAAGGGAACGAGCACATTCTCAATCACAGGGTAAAGAATCTGCCAGCATATTTCTGATGACTTTTTTTTGGAAAAACAGTAAAGAACAGTACTTTATTTCATAGAAAGGCAAATATTCATTTACCACTTTACTATTTTATCCAAAATTATACTCACTAATCAATTTAATTATAAACATGCACTAAGTGTATATCATTTTTTTAACAAATGTATGTTGTACCAAGGATCAAAGATAAATAAGACCTATCTTCTGACATCAAATGGCTCATTGATCAGTGAAGAGAGAACTCCATAAATAACATGTAAACAAACAGAAATGGAGACATATAACAGAAATCATAACAAAAGTACTAGAGCAAAATGCGTATGGTATGCTATGGAGGCAAGAAAAAGGGAGGCATATGTTCTTTGAAGGCTCACAAGAAAAGGTTGTGTGGTGGAGCTGACATACAACATGACTGTGGAAGAGAAAATGTGTTTAGGCACAGAAGATAAAAAAAAAGGGAAAGGAAAAAGAAAAAAAGTAGCTTGGGCAACACTCAGAGACACACAAAGGCATAACACACCAGTGGCAGGGATTATTTTATTGTCTTCTAGGGAGAGGAAGCAGGGAGACCATGAACTAGCATGAGCTAATGGTGATGATTCTATGTCATGGTAAGCAATTTTGTTCTTATATTGAAGGCAATGGAGAACCACCAAAGGTTTTTGCAACACTATCTGAAGAATTCTAACTTAGTAGGGGAGAGAATGCAAATGAAGTGAGCTCTAGTAATGGATATTTGGGAACATGGAGCCCAATAATGAGATACGTCATCAGTTGATTGTACAAAATATTTATTGAGTGCCTCCTATGTGCCTGATGCTAGTGGTAACAAATGAACTTGACAGTTACCTCCCCTGAGAAACTCACAGCTCAGCAGAGGAAGCTAAGCATGTAAATATGAGTATAACATAACTTGGTAAAATTCTTATTTGAGTTCTGAAAATAATGCTGAATATAAAGCCACTGTGTGCTATGAAGTTCCTGAGAAATGTAATAGAAGAGATAATTTTTTAATGTTCCATGTCAAATAGAAGTTTTCAAATGTAAAAGCATGGGGATGGAGGATGTGGAATTGGAAGTTACAGTTCAGCCAAAATGTACAAAATGAGTAATTAAGTCCAGGGAGTGTGTCTTGAGAAATAAGAACCTGGCACCCATAACCAGGATGGGGAAGAATAGATTTGGAATGAGGAAAGAAAGGTGCTGTCTTTAGTCTGGAGCATATTGAAATTGAACTGACAGGAGACAGTCAAGCATCACTATCTAATAAGTATCTGGAAATGTGAGTCTGGAGTTCAAGGGAAAGGAGAAAAACTGAATATATTTATTTGGGGTTCAGTATCATATAAGTGGTAGAGTCACAGAAAAGTATGAGGTCAAGTAAGGAAAATGTGCATGGTAGAAACAGAAGAGAATTCTAAGAAAAAGCAGCAGCTGTAGGTGAGGAATACTTGGAGAGAAGAAAGACATGAGAAAGCATGTCACCAAGGCCAAAGAAGAGAGCGTTTGAAAAGTGGGCTGAGCAATTAATTTGCAGTTGGTCACAGACCACTCCAGAAAAATCAGTTCTACAAGATTGAAAGCACAGGATATTGGATTTTAATGGCAACTTTAAATAGAGAACCTTTTTCAACAGAGTGAAGCAAAATATATAGTAATGTTTCAAGAAGTTTCTTGGTGAAGGAAAGAGAAATAAGGGTAATCACTGAAGGGGTCATGTTTTAAAGAGGGAACTTTTGGTGGAGATATTTGACTATTTTAGGAACAGCAGAAGTGTGTAGAAAGGGAAAAAATGAACATTCATCAGAGAGGAACATAATGATGAAATGAGGCCTGGAGGTCATGAGTAGACATTATCTATCACAGGAGTGTCAATCTTTGTCTCTTTCCTGAGGTAGGTGTGAGGATGTAAACATGAGTCATTTGTACCAAAGTGTAGCTTTTAATAATGGGAAACCACAGAAGGTAGCAGTTCATAGCTAGTAGCTCCATTTTTTTTTTTCTGTAACATATGAGAGAAAGTTACGAGAACGAAAATGTTGGATTAAAAGTCTAGAATGAAGGACAATGCTGATAACTGGAAACATTCACTTGACTATGGTCAAAAGCAGACTAGAGTACAGTAAAAGTCAACCAACCAAAGCAACTAATTAATCAATGAGCCAACCAACCAACCAACCAAACATCTGTAGTGAGATGTTTATATAAGGAGAGAGAGCACAATTTCCAAAGCCAACCAACAACACTTTACTCCCTGACCTGTCCCTGAAACTTTTATCTTTAGGACTTTGGACAAGTAACAGCCTTTCCAAGTTTTTTCCATATGCAGCATGAGAATAATAATATGAGATAATGTATGTAACTCTCTTGGAATTGAAACAATCTCTTAAAATTATCTTCTAATTTTTTTAGGACTTATGAAATAGGTGGAAATCTTTAACAATAGTGAGAAGACAGGAGTGAGAAAGAGCAATTATGACCATTAAACATAAAACTGAGGGATTATCTTAGCGTAAATCTTCAAACATATGCACATTTTTCTCCTGTTCTTTAGAAAGGATAAAAAAGTGATGAGCAACAATTTTTCATTGTCAGTAAAAAGAATAAAAATAATAATAAAATGATTACAGCAGTAAATTTTAGTGTTAGATACAAAAAAAAGAGAATTTCCTAAGAGTAAAAATATATCCCACAAAATTTATAAAATTCATATCAATGTTTTGGCAACTGCGACATGGCAAAGAAGCAAATGGGCCACAATTTTTACATGTGTCCTTTAAGAGTTAACTGAATTATGAAGAGAGTAACAGAAGGAACTAGATGGAAAAGAATACTCACTGGAGATGAATCCTTAGGTTCTGATCATCTTTTCTGGGTCTTGACATACATTTTTATGATGGATATTGTTGATTTTTGAATAGTCAAAATTGTCAGTATGCCTGTTAATACAATCTTTTCATTACTGATTTAGATATCACCATACAAAAAACTTATGGTTAAGGGTATATATACCAATCACCCATCTAGATTGTTAATTCTTGAAGACAAGGCATGCCTTTTGTACTTCACATCTGCCATTGTAAATAGTTGCTCAAAATAATCTATCAATCCATATTTGTTGAATGCATGGGTGGATCAAATAATCAATGAATTAATTAAGCACTATAAAATATTATTAAGGTGAATGATTTTTATGTGTACTTTCCATGATGTGTGTATAAATGCACAAGGCAAAATGAGGATTTCAATGAATCTAAGATTTTATCATTTGTTAATTAGAGATGATTTCCAGTGTTATCTATCTAGGGTAGTGAAATATCAAAATCCTTTTTTTTTTTTTTTTTTTTGTCCTCAGGAGTACATTTGGAATTTGAGCCATTCAAGATATCTTTGTGCCAAAAAAAGAAAAAAAAAGAAAAAAAGGAAATTATCAATTTTCTCAATGTTTTCCTGGTTTGCCAAACAGAATGTAAGAAATTATGCCATTACTAAAGCTATATAAGAAACTAAATGACTCACCTAATGCATATTAATCTTGCTTTTTTAACCTTTTTCTACTAAGTGTTTGAAGTGCAAGTTCTATTTTGTCAATAAATGGTACCTGTTACCCTGAGGAGTTACTGACATATGAACAGTTTAAAACATTTTTTCCAGAGGTATGAAAAATTTGTTGAATGAGTCTATACCTAAAAAATCCTAGGAAGAAGCCTGGAAGTTTTCTGCTTCTCTCATCACTGAAATGCAGCTAATTCAACACCAAACCATCTTGCAAACCTAGAAAATTGATCTGAGGATTAACACGATAATCTGTATAATTTAAGTCACAAAATTTGGCAAGTACTTGGTGCAGAGAGGTGAATTGGGGGAGAGAGAAGCTGCAGAGGGTAGGGAGCTGCTTTTGCTGCAGAGAGAGGATGGAGACAGGGGGGAGAGTACAGGAAAAGCACTCCCTCTGAAAGCATCTGGAGAGAAAGAGAAAGAGTAGAAATACCTATAAGGGATTGAACAACAAAGGGTAGAAGGAGAAAGGAGAGACTGTAAATACCATTAGAACTCTACAAACATGGGAGCACAGAGACTGAAACTCTGCAGCTCCATACCTGGCAGAGCTCTCATGGGAAAGGTGAATCCTCAGGAGCAGACAGCAAGATCCTAAGGTGCTTGGGCTACATGAGGAGAGGCAGTTCTGCTGGTGAGAGGACATTTGGTAGAGGCCATGTGGCCTCCCCATAGGCAAAGGTCCCAGTGGGCCCCTGAGAACAGCCACATTTGCTGGTGTTAGGACAAGGACGTTAGGGGGCAGTGAACCCTGGTGCCAGATGTGTGTTGTGATTTACCATAATCCCTGAAATGCTGATGCTACGCGATCACACAAAGTTTTTCTGGGATGGGCTGGCACCTAGCGGCAATCTTGGTCATCTGCAGCAGCGTGATTGCCAGAACATTCCTGGGGGTGAGCCAACACCTGGCCATTGCTCTGTGAGAATCTCCCCCAGAGGGTCAGAATGGGTCAAAGCTGAAGGGCCCTCAGAAGTAAGGGGTTTGGAAACACAGCCCCATCTGAGATAAAATTTGGGAGGGATGTGCTGCCTGGCAGGCTGACAGCTTTATCCCAGACAACTTAGAAGCAGGGAGCAGACGGAAGCTGGAGACAAAGGAGGGGGGCTTGATTGCCAGTTGGCGAGAGCACAGAGTTCTGATGTTAGAGACTGGGTAGCTGGGTGACACCATTTTCATCTCTTATGCACATGCACATGCACATACACATGTAGACGTGTCACAACAATCCACTCCAGTAATCTAAGCAGCGCCCTCTAGTGGAGAATGGAGCTGTTACACAAAGTGCAATTCAACTGCACCAACTGCACTCTAGAGGAACATCACAAGTCTCTCCACCTGCTTAGTTTACAGACTATAAAGTGCTTCATAGTATGACTTCTAGGGGAAACTGGATGTAATTTCAATTGTATTTCATTTTGTTTGCTGGTCCATCTATTCAATTTTTTTCTTTTTCTTTTTCTTTTATTTTCTTATTGTTGAATACAGAAAGAGAAAAATTATTTTTATTTTCTGTTTTATAAGAAAGATTTTTCTTTAATTTTTTCCACTATATTTTTTGTAAATTTTTAAATTCCATTTACTTTAATCATTTTATTTTATTCTATTTTTATGTAATTATTTTTTAAAATTTTCAAACATTTTCCTATTTTTACCATTTTTTAAATTTTCTTTCCCTTTTTTGTCTATTCTACCAAACTTCTTTCAACAACCAGACCAAAACACACGTAGGATCTAGCATCCTTTCTTTGATATTTTTGTGTTGTTTTAAATTTTTTAATATTAATTTTTTATTTTATTAATTCTTTTTCTTCTTCTAAAATGTCAAAACGAAGGAATTCACCCCAAAGGAAAGAACAGGAAGAAATGACAGCCAGGAACTTAACATAGATACAAACAAGATGTCTGAGCCAGCATTTAGAATCACAATAATAAGAATACTAGCTGGGGTTGTGGAAAAATACAGATTTTGTTCCTTTAGAGATAGAAGTAAAATTAGAACAATATTCAAAATGCTGTAACTGAGAAGCAATCTCAAATGAATGCCACAGTGGCAAAGATAGATGAAGCAGAGAAGCAAATCAGTGCTATAGAGGACAAACTTATAGGGAATAATGAAGCATAAAAAAAGGAGGGAAACTAAGGCAAAAGAGCTCAATATAAGAATTAAAGAACTCAGTGTCTCATTGAAAAGGAATAACATCTGAATCATAGGGATCCCAGAGGATGAAGTGAGAAAAAGGGGTAGAAATTTTATGTGAGCAAATCATAGTGGAAAACTTTCCTAACCTGGGGTAAGACACAGACATCAAAATCCAGGATCACAGAGACTCCCATTATATTAAAAAAAAATCAACAAGTCATATCACAGTCAAATTCACAAAATACACAGACAAGGAAAGAATAATAAAAGCAGTAAAGGAGAAAAAAGTTCTTAACCTACAAGGGAAGATAGATCTGGTTTGAAGCAGACTTATCCACAGAAACATAGCAAGCCAGAAAGGAGTGGCAGGATATATTCAATGTGCTGAATTGGAAAAATATGCAGCCAAGAATTCTTTATCCATCAAGGTTGTCATTCAAAATAGAAGAAGAGATAGAGTTTCCCAGACAAACAAAAGTTGGAAGAGTCTGGTACCACTAAATCAGTCCTGCAGGAAATTTTAAGGGGGACTCTGAGGCGAGGAAAGAAAACAAAACAAAAAAGACCAAAAACAACAAAGACTAGAAAGGACACAGAACACCACCAGAAACTCCAACTCTACATGCAACACAATGGCAATAACTTCATATCTTGCAGTACTCATTCCAAATGTCAACGGACTAAACGCTGCAATCAAAAGATGTAGGGTAACAGAAAGGATAAGAAACCAAGATCCATCTATATGCTTTTTACATATCTTACCAACTTAGACCTAAAGACACCTTCAGATTGAAAGTAAGAGGATGGAGAAATATCTATCATGCTAGTGATCGCCAAAAGAAAGCCAGAGTAGCCATACTTATATCAAACAATCTAACTTTAAAATAAAGACTGTCACAAGAGATGAAGAAGGGCATTTTATCATAATTAAGGGATCTATCCACCAACACCTAACAATTATAAACATGCACGCTCCAAATGTGGAAACACCCAAATATATAAATCGATTAATAACAAACATAAGGAAACTCATTGATAATAATACCAAAATAGTAGGGGACTTCAACAACCCACTTACAGCAATGGGCAGGTCATCTAAACAGAAAATCAACAAGGAAACAATTTCTTTGAATAACACACTGGATCAGAAGGACTTAACAGATATATTTAGAACATTTCATCCTGAAGCAGCAGAATACACATTCTTCTCAAATGCACATGGAACATTATCTGGAATAGATCACATACTGGGACACAAATCAGCCCTCAACAATTAAAAAATGTTAAAATAATATTGTGCATATTTTCAGACCACAAATATGAAACTTGAAATCAACCACAAGAAAAAATTTGGAAAGACAAGAAATACTTGGAGTCTAAAGAGCAGCCTACTAAAGAATGAATGGGCTAACCAAGAGGTTAAAGAGGAAATTAAAAAAACACTTGGAAGCGAATGAAAATGATAACACGCAGTCCAAAACCTCTTGGACACAGTAAAGGCAGGCATAAAAGGGAAATATATAACAATCCAGGCATTCCTAAAGAAGGAAGAAAGGTCTCAGGTATAAACCTAAACTTATACCTTAAGAAGCTGGAAAAAGACCAGAAAAAAAAAAAAAAAACAATCCAGCAGAATATGAGAGATAGTAAAGATTAGAGTAGAAATCAATGCTATTGAAATAAAAAACAAAACAACAAGATAAACCAACCATAAAACAGTAGAACAGATCAATGAATCCAGGAGCTGGTTCTTTTAAAGAATTAAGAAAATTGATAACTGCTAGCCAGTTTGACCAAAAGAAAGAGGAAAGGACCCAAATATATACAATCAAGAATGAAACAGAAGAGATCACAAACAACACTGCAGATACAAACAATCATAAGAGAATATTAGGAGCAAATATATGCCAATAAATTGGGCCATCTGGAAGAAATGGACAAATTTCTAGGAACATGTAAACTACCAAAACTGAAACAAGAAGGGATAGAAAATTTGAACAGACCCATAACCAGTAAAGAAATTGAATTAGTAATCAAAAATCTCCCAAAAAACAATAGTCCAGGGCTTGCTGGCTTTCCAGGGAATTTTACCAAACATTTAAAGAAGAGTTAACACCTATTCTCTTGAAGCTGTTCCAAACAATAGAAATGGAAGATAAACATCAAAAGTCATTCTACAAGACCAGCATTATCTTGATTCCAGAACCAAAGATGCCATTAAAATGGAGAACTATATACCAATTGCCCTGATGAACATGAATGCAAAATTCCTCAACAAGATACTAGTCAACTGGATCCAACAATACATTCAAAGAGTTAGTCACCACAACCAAGTTAACAATTCATTAACACATTAACAACTCAAGGAACAACAGATGTTGTCAAGGATGTGGAGAAAGAGGATCTCTTTTGCACTGCTGATGGGAATGCAAACTGGTGCAGCCATTCTGGAAAACAGTACTGAATTTCCCCAAAAAGGTAAAAATAGAACTACCCTAAGAGCCAGCAATTGCACTACTAGGTTTTTATCCAAAGAATAGAGGGATGCTGTTCCGAAGAGGCACATGCATCCCAATGTTTGTAACAGCACTATTGACCATAGCCAAAGTATGGAAAGAGCCCAAATGTCCATCAACAGATGAATGGATAAAGAAGATGTGGTAGATATATATACAATGGAGTATTATTTGGCCACAAAAAAGAATTAAATCTTGCCTTGCATCAACATGGATGGAACTAGAGGGTATTATGCTAAGGGAAATTAGTCAGTCAGACAAACACAAATATCATATGACTTCACTCATATGTGGAATTTAAGATACAAAACAGATGAATATAAGGGAAGGGAAGCACAAATGATATAAAAACAGGGATGGAGACAAAAACATAAAAGACTCTTAAATATACAGAACAAACTGAGGTTTTCTGGAAGGGTTGTGGGTGGGGTGATGGGCTAAATGGGAAAGGGGCATTAAGGAAGACACTGTTGGGATGAGCCCTGGGTGTTATATATAGGGGATGAATCACTGGAATCTACTCCTGAAATCATTAATTCACTTAATGCTAATTAACTTGGATGTAATTTTTGTAAAAATTCGAATACAAAGAACATATTGTCAGTTTGAAATTGGAACTTGCTTAAGCCAACTCTGCTAGGGGAAGGATCAATAATGCTTCTCTGTGTGTACAAAATCTGTGTGAAAAACAACAACAGAAAGTCACTTAAAAATTTCCATAATATTCCTTCTTAATGACAGGATTTTGTCATTAATGTTTTTTTCAAATGAAGAAGTAAACATAATAATTGCATCTCATATGAATAGCCAACCAGCACCAGAACACCAGAGTCATTATCTAAATGTATTTTGCATCGACTTGCCAGACGATTTGCAATGACTCTAAGGATCATGAATTCTAACTCTGTTAAAATCCAAGGTAATAAACACAGCCTCTGAAGGTGGTCGTCAGACTGCCGTGGGGTGTGTTTATGCCTTGAGAAGAAATGCGATTAGCAATTTCTAAGGTACAGATGAAAAAACAAATCCCAAAATCAAATGTATTAAAACCCTTGAACCTTGTGGAAATGTTAGTTTCAAGTCAGTGGTGTTCTGATGGTTTGGTAAAGGGAAAAGCTTGAATACAATTTTTTGCCTTCAGTACTCAGATACCTCAGTATTACTGAATATGTATTGTCAGTATCTAGGATAGGAGTCATTTTCTGCATGAAAATCTCTTATTCATCTTCAAAGTAAATTGGTCATCTAGAGGACACTTGAAGCTGAGCTGTTCCCTTGGGAAGAAAGCTACCAATATGGTGACATGCTTTCTGATTTTGGTCTCATTTAGTTCAGATATACTATTTATTATAAATAATAACACTCTACATTTCTGTATTGAACACTTTATATTAGAAAACACTATCACATACATTATTATAGTGGACCCTAACAACAGTTTCTGCTGTTTTATACTCCATGTAACATGTAACAAAAGTTTAGAAGTGAAGTACATAGTGCAAAATAAGAGAACTGGTTAAGTATGAGATTAGCATCTCATCAGAAACATATGGAGACCTAAAGAATCTATAGGATATTTTCCTTCTTTGGTGAAATTTATTTGCTTTACTTGTGCGACTTGAAGACCAAGTAGCACCAGCCTTAAGTAAAAGGAAGAGAGGCTGAGCTTGCCTTTTTTTTTTTTTAATGTTTATTTATTTTTGATAGAGAGAAAGAGAGAGAGAGAGAGAGAGTAGGGGAGGGGCAGAGAGAGAGGAAGACACAGAATCCAAAGCAGGCTCCAGCCTCTGAGCTGTCAGCCTACAGCCCAACGTGGTGCTTGAAGTCACAAACCATGAGATCGTTATCCGAGCCGAAGTAGAATGTTTAACCAGCTGAGCCATCCAGGTGCCCCGAACTTGCCTTTTAAACCTCCCTAGTAGTTTCTCTGCTTTGACAAGCCATTAATTCAGCCAAAACATGGGTATCAAGAGCCCACTGATGTGCCAGATCCTGGATTAGATCACTCACCATTCTCCCTTGCACTAATCTCACCAACCCAACAGTTCCATTCAGCTGGTGGCTGGATTCTCATTCACCCAGACCTTTCCCCAGTGCATCCATGTGTTAAGCAACTTGAAGTGAGAAGCGTAAGAGCTATCAAAACCTCCTTATGAACACTGCTTCTATGTATCACTTATTAGCTCTTGAGTTATGCACACTTATTTAATATCTCTGGGTTATTTATTCTTGATTTGGTAATGCTCATTTTTTAAATGCTTGAATTTTTTGCATCAATCTTTTTGATTTCTTAAAATTATCATAATGCAACATTTTTAGATGTTTACTTCTTTATTTTGAGAGAGAGAGAGCTCACAAATAGGGGAGGGGAAGAGAGAAGGATAGAGAGAATCTCAAGCAGGCTCTGTGCTCACAGAGCAGAGCCCCATGCAGGGCTCGATCTCATGAGTAATGAGATTGTGACCTGAGCCAATATCAAGAGTCAGATGCTTAATACCTGAGGCACCCAGGCACCCCTATATTGCAGCATTTTTATAAATAGAAGAGAATAACATAGCAAAGCACTTGTGAGATAATAGAAAACATAAATTGTGGGCACCTGGGTTGTTCAGTTGGTTAAGCTTCCGACTATTGATTACAGCTCAGGTCATGATCCCAGGGTTGTAGGATCGAGCCCTGCATTGGACCCTGAGATGAGTGTGGGGCTTGCTTAAGATTCTCTCTCTCTCTCTCTCTGCCCTTCTCACCCACTCATGCTCTTTCTCTCTCAAAAAAAAAAAAAAAAACATAAATTGGTGTCTACCCCCGGTTCTTGTCACAGATTTCCTGAAACTCTTGTGATTTTCTTTTAAAAAAATCTTTTATGTTTTATTTTACATTTGAGAATGAGAGAGAGAGAGAGAGAGAGAGAGAGAGAAAGAGAGAGAGAAAGAGAGAGAGAGAGAGAGAGAGGGGAGAGAGAGAGAGAGAGAGAGAGAGAGAATGTGAGCAGAGGAAGGGCAGAGATACAGAGACAAAATCTGAAGCAGGTTCCAGGCTCCGACCTGTCAACACAGAGCCCGATGAGGAGCTTGAAATCACAAGCAGTAAGACCATGACCTGAGCTGAAGTCAGATGCTTACCCTACTGAGCCACACAAGTGCACCTAAATCCTTGTGATTTTCTAATTGATAAGAGCACTAAGGATATCTTGTTTTCTAATATTTTGTCTCTGACACTCATTCCTAATACAAGCCTCCTAAAACCCTTGTAATTTCCTGGCTGATGAGACTCTTGTTCTAATGAAGCCACTCTAGGTGAGCTTCTGGATAATTCCTGGATGGTGGCTGGTCCCTGAAAAGACCAAGCCATAATTAGAATCTTGGGATCCTCAGTCCCACTCCATCCCCTGTTTTCTTCAGAAGTGAGAAGGACTGGAAACATAATGAATAATTGACTATTCAGTCAATTATCACAACAAATAATGTGATGAAGCTTTCATAAAAATCCCAAAAGTATGGGGTTTAGAAAACTTCCAGTTTGGTAAACAGAGTTTTGTTCCAGGAAGGTGATATATCCCAAATTCACGAGGACAGAAGCTCCTGTTCTTGGGTCCCTCCCACACTTCACCTTATATATCCCTTTATCTGGGTGTTCATCTGTACTCTTTATCATATCTTTTAATGAAATGGGTCAATGTGTTTCCCTGACTTCTATGAACCACTCTCACAAATTAATCAAACCCAAGGGCAGGGTCATGTGAACTTCTGATTCATGGCTGATTTTCTCATAAGGCCAGGTGACAACTGGACTTGCCATTGACATCTGCAGGAGATGGAGGGTAGCAGTCTTGTGGGACTGAGCCCTTATCCTGTGGGATCTGATGCTGCCTCCATATAGTGTAAGAATTGAATCAAATTTAGTTAAGCCATAGGACTCTGCACTGGTGCAAAATTGTTTATTGTGGGAAAACCATCCCACACATTTGGTGACCAGAAGTGCCAGAAGTGGAAGAGTTCTGTGTAAAAGTAAAGGAGACACCCAGGAGGAAGAGGGTGGTTTCTCAATATATCACCAAACCACAGTGCACCCTTTCTTGCTCCCTGCTACTACAGTGAGATGAAAGCAGGCAATAATCCCCAACCAAAGATAAACAGCTGATAAGGATCACGAGAGGGACCTTCTTTCATTTTAGAAAGGAATGAATCTTGAAACCTCCAAAGCTTTAGCCCCATTTTAGTAGAATTTTATTCTTCTTGGCAGGGATAGGGCCTCTGGTAGTATCATTCATTCCTACTGAAAAGCTCATGATAGATGACTACTCTGTCAGGCTTTGGGCTAAAGAAGAATAAGATATGGTCCCTACCTTTGAAGAGTTTATTACAGGAGTTTATCATTTGCTTACCATAGGGCATGGTCACCCATGGGTTCTCCAGCCCTACCATCTGGTCTTTTCTCCTGGAACACTCTCCCAATGTGCTCTCTGACTTAGTGAGGGCCATCCTTTAATGATCACCTGAGAATACATGTAAAAATATTCTATAATAGTTGCTTACGGGATGTAACTCCCATCCTTCTACCTGCTACCCCAGAGCATGGCGTAATTTAATTACCGTCACTCATGTGAGCTTTGCACACCTTCTTACATGCAGGTGCTGTCAGCTTAGCCCTGTTACAGACTCATTCCTTCCTCACAACACCTTGTATAGTGCTGCCCACCCTCACCCCTCACCACCAAGCATGCAATTATGTTGAATTAAGTTGAATTGGGCCACAGAAAAATGTATAATATTTAGAAATATTTCAGACATATCCAATAGGAAAAACTGTTAAACACTGAGACTGATACTCAAATTAGGTCACAGAATCGAGTCCCCTTGATAAGAATCCATCTTGAAGTGATTAAGGCATGGTATTGTTACTGAAACCCAAGACTGGCTACCTGTCACTTGAAAGGGCAGTACTCAAGAGACAAGTTTGGATTGGAAAGGAATATGAGCTTTATTCAGGCGGCTGGCCACCTGGGGAGAAGGTGGACTCTTGTCCAAAAACAACTTCAAGTTTTCTGCCTGGCTGAGAGATTTTTAAAGGGTTTTAATCAGTTAAGGGAGTGCAGTAGTCTGTGACATTTCTTGATGATGCCAGCTACAGAGTTATCTCAGTGTTTGGAGATTGTGCAAGAAGTTCTAGTTCCTTGATTTCCAGTGGTGGAGAGGCA
Source organism: Panthera onca (assembly GCF_046562875.1). NCBI lineage: Eukaryota > Metazoa > Chordata > Mammalia > Carnivora > Felidae > Panthera > Panthera onca. Next base: position 87,100,826 of record NC_138341.1, on the reverse strand, counting down.
GAGAGTGGGGTGTGCAAGAAGGTCTGGTTCCTTGGTACCCAGGGGTTGTGCAAGAGTACTCTGTTATTTCTAAGAGGAGGGCAAGGTCTACAGGTGCACAAAGGGAGTGGTTAGTAATGTCATTTGGGTGACCTTAAAAAGAAAGACATTTTGCTAAAAGATTTGTAGCCCAATCAGATAGTTAAGAAGACTTCAAACAGATTTGCTGGCCTCTGTGGTCTGGGAACGTTCTAGTCCCTTATTCCCTAAGGCCAGGGGTCTGCAAATCTCAGAGTGTGAATTAGTTCTATTATAGATGACTGGCTTAAGTCAGCCAGTGAGGAGTGTGCTAACTTGAAGCAAGCTAACCCTTAAGACCCGCTGGAATGCTGATGCAGTGTTAAGCATTAACACTGAAAAAAAATGTAGAGTTTAGTGTCCACCAATCCCTTATTTGTTACTGTCTTAGCAGTAGGGAGACAGCTACATATTTTCTCAGAAGTTAGAATCTTCAGTCTGAGCAACAGAGTTTCTTTTCCAGGGAAAATTTTTCACTAAATTATGAAATATATTGGATAAAGTTATTGTTTTTAAAATTTTTTTAATGTTTATTCATTTTTTGAGAGACAGAGACAGAGCATGAGTGGGGGAGGGGAGAGAGAGAGGGAGACACAGAATCTGATGCAGGCTCTAGGCTCTGAACTGACAGCACAGAGCCCAACATGGCACTCGAACTCATGGATATTGAGATCTTGACCTGAGCCGAAGTTGGATATTTAACTGACTGAGCCACCCAGGCACCCCTAAAGTTATTGTTTTAATAGGACAGTCAGCAGGATAATTGCTTGCCCATGATTGTGAAAGGAGCAATTTTTCTAACAGTTCTTCTACATTGACTCACCCTTCAAATTTTATCACATCTGGGGCACTCAGATGAGTGGGCAGCTCAGTAGATTGAGCAACTTCAACTCAGGTCATGATCTCATGGTTCATGAGTTCCAGCCCCACATCAAGCTCACTGCTGTCAGCCTGTCAGCACAGAGCCTGCTCATATCCTCTGTCCCCCCTCCTTACCCCTCTCCCACTTGTGCTCTATCAAAAATAAATAAATTATTTGTTAAAAAGATATTGTGTCCAAGATCTAGAACCATCTTCTCCATTTTAAGGTGTTCATCCAGACAAACAGCCTCTGAAAGGTACTCTACTGTGAATGTAGCTTTAAAAAAGGCACTTAGACCTGTCTGTCCTATCTAGCACATCTCTGTGCTTAATTAAAAGAGCAAAGCAAGTACTAGAAAATAAAACCATAAGCTTTTTTTTTTCATTTTTATTATAATTTTGAAATCTTTTAATTTTAATTTAATGAGGAAGCTATCACAGCAAATGATCTCAAGTATTGTTGAATGAGAATTTAATTCCATGTCTCTAAAACTAAGTATTATAAATCGAAGAGGAAAAGCTTACCACCATGTTTTTGCAGTTTATTGTTTTAGTTAATTTAATATTTCTGAAGTGCTTAAATGAGCTGGTTTGGTCTACTTTGCATTTTTCCCGCGGACACTGGTAACTCACCTTGAGCCTGAGCTCACCATACCCAGGCTATCGGCAAGGCTAATGGAATATGAGTGATGGATGGATGAAAGTACTGTACAAATCTGTCTTGCTTCCAGCTTATGATTTTTCTCTACTCATTTTTCACTATTACATACTTTTGCTATTACCACACACAACCAGAGAAAGGTCAAATCTGAAACAAACAGGAATTGAAGGCAGGTACTCAAGGACAGAACGTATTTTAAATGAACAGTACAAATTTGGCTTTTCTCTGCTGTCTCACATTGGTAGAATAGTTGGTGTGAAAATGTATCTGTTATGTTTGAATTTCAAATGAAAGATAATTAAAGGACCAGCAAGGAAACAATTTTAACTCTAGGTTAGTGGGAAGGTGAATGAGGTTCAAATAAAAAGTTATTCTCTGATTGAGAATTTGATTAGAATTTATACTGGAAAGTCTTACCATTTTGCACTGAATATTAAGATATTCAGATAAAACGCAGACTGCCCAATTAAATTTGTATTTTAGAAAATTGTTTACAATCAATATGTCCCAAATATTGCATGTAACACACTTCCATTTAACTTTTATTTGTTGTTTATTTGAAAATCAAAGTTAACTGGATATCTTGGTATTTTTATTTGCTAACTCTGGCAACCCCAAATAAGATATTGACATTTAAAAAGAAAAAGGAAATAGACTAAAGCTGAATTCTAGGACTTAATTTTGTATGTGCATGTTAGTCATTCAATAAATATTTGGTGAATGAATTAACATATTCATTTAATTTATTTAAGTTTATTTATGTATTTTGAGAGAGAGAGAAAGAAAATGTGAGGGGGGCAGAAGGCAGAGGGACAGGGAGAGAAAGAATTTCAAGCAGGCTCAGTGCTATCAGCACAGAGACCAACACAGGGCTCAAAGTTGCAAACTGTGAGACCATGATCTGAGCAGAAACCAAGAGTTGGAAGCTCAACTGACTGAGCCACCCAGGTGCCCTGAATTAATATATTTAAAACATGCAGGATAAGCCCTGTTGTAGAGGAAAGATAATAGCATTTCAAGTTCCCAGGACTCAGGCTGGAGAAGAAATTATTTCTTTTTTTTTAATTTATTTTTATTTTTTTGAAATTTGTATCAAAATTAGTTAGCACAGAGTGTAACAATGATTTCAGGAGTAGATTCCTTAGTGCCCCTTACCCATTTAGCCCATTCCCCCTCCCACAACCCCTCCAGTAACCCAGTTTGTTCTCCATATTTATGAGTCTCTACTGTTTTGTCCCCCTCCCTGTTTTTATATTATTTTTGTTTCCCTTCCCTTATGTTCATCTGTTTTGTCTCTTAAAGTCCTCATATGAGTGAAGTCATATGATTTTTGTTTTCTCTGACTAATTTCGCTTAGCATAATACCCCCCAGTTCTATCCACGTAGTTGCAAATGTCAAGATTTCATTCTTTTTGATTGCTGAGTAATACTCCATTGTATTGTATGTATATATGTGTATATATACTATATATATATATATATATATATATATATATATATACTTCACATCCTCTTTATCCATTCATTTGTCAGTGGACATTTGGGCTCTCTCCATACTCTGGCTATTGTTGATAGTGCTGCTATAAATATGGGGGTGCATGTGTCCCTTTGAAACAGCATACCTGTATCCCATGGATAAATGCCTAGTAGTGCAATTGCTGGGTCGTGGGGTAGTTCTATTTTTAGTTTTTTGGGGAACCTCCATACTGTTTTCCAGAGTGGCTGCACCAGCTTGCATTCCCACCAACAATGCAAACGAGATCCTCTACCTCCACATCCTCCCTATCATCTGTTGTTGCCTGAATTGTTCATGTTAGCCATTCTGACAGGTGTGAGGTGGTATCTCATTGTGGTTTTGATTTGTATTTTCCTGATGATGAGTGATGAGCATTTTTTCATGTGTCGGTTGGCCATCTGGATGTCTTCTTTGAAGAAGTGTCTATTCATGTCTTTTGCCCATTTATTCACTGGATTATTTGTTTTTTGGGTGTTGAGTTTGATAAGTTCTTTATAGATTTTGGATGCTAACCCTTTATCTGATATGTCATTTGCAAATATCTTCTCCCATTCTGTTGGTTGCTTTTAGTTTTGCTGATTGTTTCCTTTGCTGTGCAGAAGTTTTTATTTTGATGAGGTCCCAGTAGTTCATTTTTGCTTTTGTTTCCCTTGCCTCCAGAGACGTGTTGGGTAAGAAGTTGCTGCGGCCAAGATCAAAGGGGAGAAATTATTTCTTAATAATAAAACTTCTCAGTTTTTTGAACAAGTTACTGAAATAGCCTTTACTCCAAGGATTTCTAAAATTGGGACCATGCAGCTCTCCAGGGGGAATGATATAAGAGTCACCTTGTCAAAAATCAATGGATGATAAGCATTATAATTGTCAGAAAATATATAACAGAATTAGGGCTGAAAAATGTGAGAGGTGAAATTCCAACACTTCATGCTGAGTGGAGAAAATGCAGAAGAGTATTCTGCCCAAATAATTCAAACTCAATGAAGCAGATGAGGCACGGCTCTCAAAAGCAGTTTAAGTTTTAGACACCCTTAGCCCCCACCATCCCATTGATACTTACGGGATGAGCTGGTCAAAACAGACCCAGAGGTAACCAGAAATGAGAGAGGCTGCATGGATCAGGCTTCAAAATGACACTAAAAAAGCAAAGCACACATTCCAAGCTCATAGAGAGGCTGGGATGCCAGAGGAAAAATAGCAAGGGAAGGAGAAGGACTTAGCAGCTTATTCCACACAAGCCCTGTAGCAATTAAAAAAAAAAGTGCTGAATTGAAGAGCCATGTTATTTTGCTTTACTTGAGTGTTGAACACCAGCTAGTGTTTGCCATTAAATGATAATGGAGGCTGGATGCACTGCCATTAGAATCTGGCCCCACCAGTATAGTTGACTCTCTAACTATCAGATCCAGAAGCTTTTTTTTTTTTTCTTTATCCCTCTTCCCCTCTGCTAGATCCTAAGAAGTATTACTGGCTTTTACAGAAGTAACTGGTGTTTTTGCCATCCATGTGGAGACTACTACCAAGGAGAGTTATTTATCTCTGTTTCTGTTTCTACTCTTACGATGACAGGATTTTATCATTGTGAGTTCTCACAAGGAACTCCTGAACACTATCCTGAACAAAAAAGCCACAAGATAATGAATTCACATTCTTAGCAGAATCTTCTATCATTAATAATTTAAAATAAGAGGGACCAAACTCCAAGATTATGTACTGCTTGATGGAGAGACTGATAGGATTAAACATTCCATAGTTTTAAAGTGTGTGTGTGTTTGATAGGTTCCGGAAACAGTGAGGTATTTTGTTCAGTCCTTGTGCGTTGTTGCTACCTGCAAAACAGACACTAGTGGTAATAAATCATAGTAAGTCTCTAGTTATCTACTTCTGAAAGACACTGGATTGAGAATGGGAATCACTTAGCAGTGTTTACAAAGCAAGAGATGACGTGAACTTTACAGAGGAACTCTTTGGGGATCAGGATTAATGGTAGCAATAATCATAATGATGACAATGATAACTAACATTGAATGTTGGGTTTTGTTTTGGGTCTGTTTTGGATTCTGTTAGTTAATACTTCCAACAGCTTCTTAATGCAGGTATGAATTATTCCCCCTTTACCTCAGAGAAAACCGAGGCTTGGACCAACGAAATGCTTTAGCACCGTGCAGTTGGCTGAGGAAAGATGTGCAGCCTGGCTCTTGACTTCTGTAGATAGCTGTCTCCACTTCCTTCAGTTCCAAAAGACAAAAGGGATGCCAAAGGAAAACTTCAAAATGCTTATTACTTCCTGTATACTGATGTTTAGTAAATATTTTCTAAGATTTTTGAAGTCAATTACCATTTCATTATATATATATATATATATATATATATATATATATATATATATAGTAACTTACAACCCATTACATATGCAAGAATAGGTCTAAAAGCGTATTTCATAGCTACTGAGGCTGCTTTCTATTTAAAAGCAAAACCAAGGGACACCTGGATGGCTCCGTGGGTTAAGCTGCTGACTTCACCTCAGGTCATGATCTTGTGGTATGTGGGTTCAAGCCCCATATTGGGCTTTGTGCTGGCAGCTCAGAGCCTGGAGCCTATTTTAGATTCTGTGTCTCCCTCTCTCTCTGCCCCTCCCCTGTTTGCTCTTTGTCTCTCTCAAATAATAAATATTAAAACATTTTTTTTAATAAAAAAATAAAAACAAAAAGAAAAAAAAATTGTCAGACGCAGTAGAGAATTGTAGTCCGGCTGCAGCCAAATGTGGCGCGGAGGTAAGGTAGCCGAGGGGAAAACGCGCTGACTAAATAGCATGGAAGTACTGCGAGTCCGGCATAGTATGAGTTTATAATGAGTCAAATAGGATCCTGTTGCAGAAGGCGATTTAATGGGTAGTCTCAGTACACAGCAGTGCAGGCATGCCTTTGGGAGGCTGATCTGTTTATCTTCTCCAATGCAGCATGCAAAATGCACCGGGCACCGCCTACAAAGCAGAGTTCCCCCTGGGGTGTGCGAGGCTGATGAAGAGAAATGACACCATCCTCAGCGCGGTGACGATGCCACCGCGCTTACACTTGAACCTTCCCACTTCCCAGATTGGCACCAACTCTGATGCAGAATTCGATGTTTTTTCAAGATTGAAGGCAAATCCTTCATCTGCAAATAGCTGTGGTTCTAATGACTTTACACGACCCTTGTAAAAAGAATTCCCTGACAAGCACATCTCTAGGGCTTCAGTGAGTTTTCTCTTATCTGTCACAGTTCCTGAAACAAAAACTGTTGAGCTAGCTGGAGGCCCTTTGTTTCATTGCTTGTCACCACTTCACAGCTCCGGGCTTAACTGAGAATTCCCTAAATTTAGATCCAACCTAGATCACTGCAGACTGTAACCTACATAATTTGTCAATTCGGTTGAGATGTGCAAAATTGCCAATATGTGACTGTTTTTGACCTACAGAAATGGTAATTTCTTATGGTTCAACTTAACAATTTGTAAGATTCCAGTTTCCTAATTTTTTCCTCCCAATCACTAACTTTGAGACAGGCATGCTGTTGTTACAGACATTAGTGAGAAAGTCTCTGTCATCTTCCAAATCAATCTATAAAATCCCCTAACGTCCTCCCACAAGATCTTCAAGGGCAAACTGCACATGCACATGCACATGCACACTTCCTGTGCTCCTGTTTTAGGGAATATATTTATTTTTAGTCATTCAAGGCAATTTTAGCATTTGAGGTTACTGTGCCTGAGGCAGAAAGTGTCAATTTTGTATACTGTGCGTGGGCACAGAGGCCAAGGTGAGCCTGTACATTACTCAGAGACCTCAACTTAAATTTAAAATAGAAAAGCACATTCTTTCCATCAAGCACATATGCTGCGTTAGGAGCAACACCTTGTCCCAGCTTAGCATCTGCTCAGGAAGAAAAAGCACCAGCAGGTCCTATTCCAGGAGAGCGTGCTTGTGAGCCTGTGCTGTTTTTTTCCCTCTCAGCAATGTGGGACACAGCAGGATTTTAAATGCAGAGGCTACAACCAGGAGTCAGCTTCCCAAGATCACATCAACCAGTTCAGGGAGGGAAAGCCAGGGGAGCCTGCCCCAGAAAGCAGCATTTTACTGTTCCTTTCATTTACATCCCTCCTGTTGTCATTCCAGTGACATTCTTCCCCTATTTTCTCTCTCCCAAACACCTCTCAACCAGATTTTTGTTGCAATTACTGTTGGAGAGAAGTGAGTCTGTGTGTCCATAGGACTGGTCACAGCAGTCCTCATTAGCAGACCAACGGAACTGACTCAGGCCTGTGTTCAGAGAAGAGGAATCCAGCTAGCCATGGTCAACGGACATGTATATCCTCAAGGATCACAGTCACTCAGACTAATGTTTTAGCAGCACATGAATAGACAACATTTTAAAACACATTAACAACAGCTTGACCTTGAACGTGCTCTGCAATGGAAAACTCCGGTTAATTTTTATCAAATTAGGATGCAATACTGTAAGAGCTCTTTCCTTTAACTCTCTTTGGAGGACCCTGTAATTTATTGAGAGTGACAGAACTCTTCTAGAAATGAAACAGCCTTAATGTGGGACTAAAAACACTCCAAAGTGAATTTATATATATAATATATATTATTATATATAATAATTATATAATATATATTTATCATATATATTATATATATTAGGATGCATTTGTCTGAGAAACATTTCTTAAAATCTTAGAAGATATAATATCCTTGGAATAACTTATCAATTGGGTCAATGGCTCTGAAAAAGATTAAATTTTGTATTTTTCCTCTTTTCTACCTTGTTGGGTTGCATGTTTCTAGGAACGTATCTGATTTTTACTAAGTTGTCCAATCTGTTATTGTGTAATTGCTCATAGTAGTTCTTTATGATTTTTTAAAAAATTTTTGAGACATCAGTTCTCATGTTTCCTCTTTCATTTCTGATTTTATTTATTTGAGTCTTGTTTTCTTTGCTAGTATAGCTAAGGCTTTGATGATTTTATCTTTTGAAAAAATCAACTCCATTTTTGTCATTTTTTCTACATGGTTCTATTCTCTGTTTATTTTTGCTCTAATTTTTTAAACAAATTTTCTTCCACTAGCTTCCAGCTTAGTTCTTTTTCTCTGTCTTCAAGGTATAAATTGAGATTATTTATTGGAGATCTTTCTTCTTTTTTAATATGGGCATTTATCACTATGAATTTCCCTCCTAGTACTGTGTTGGCTGCATCACATAAGCTTGGTGTGTTGTGTTTCATTTTTATTCATTTCAAGATATTTTCTAATTCCCTTTTGATTTCTTTTTGACTCAATGATTATTCAAGAGCATATTGTTTAATTTTCATATATTTGTGAGTTCTCTCATTTTCCTTTTGTTTCTGATTTTTTGTTTCCAGTTTCATTTCACTGTGGTCAGAAAAGATACGTGGGATCATTTCAATGTGCTTAACGGTGTTAAGACTTGTTTTGTGGCCTAGCATGTGATGTACCTAGAGAGTGTTCCATATGTACTTGAGAAGAATGTGTACCCTGCTGCTCTTGGGTGGAACGTTCTATATGTTTGTTAGGTCATATGGCCTCTAGTATTGTTTAAGTCTACTGTATCCTTAGTGATTCATGTCTGGATGATCTATTAATTATTTAAAGTAGGCTATTTAAACCTCTTACTATTATTGAATTACTACCTATTTCTTCTTTCAGATCTGTCAATGGTTACTTCATATATTTAAATACTCTGATATTGGGTGCATATGTGTTTGTGATTGTTATATTTTTCTTTGAAATTGATCCTTTTATCATTATGTAAAGACCTTTGTCTCTTGTGACAGTTTTTTATTTAAAGTCTATTTTATTGGATAGAAGTATAGTCAACTCTGCTCTCTTTGTTTTCATTTGCACAAAATATCTTTTTTCATTCTGTCACTTTCAGACCATGTATGTCCTCAAATCTAAAATGAGTCTTTTGTGGAAAACATATAGTTGGATCTTATTTCTTATTTATCAGCTTTTCTATATATTTTGATTAGTGAGTTTAACCCATTTACATTTAAAGTAATTAATAGATGAGGACTTACTCTTGCCATTTTTGTTCATTGTTTTCTAGTTTCTAGTTCTTTTTCTGTGCTTTTCCTTTCTTAATCACTTCTGTGACTTGATTTTTTGTAGTGATATATTTTGGTTATTTCCTCTTTATCTTTCTTGTGTCTACTATAGGTTTTACCTTTGTAGTCTCTATGGAGTTTACATACAACATTATTGTTGTAAAAGCCTATTTTAAGCTATTAGGAGCTTAACTTCAATGAAACTTCAAACTAAACTTTTACTTACCCAACATGCAAATTTTATGTTGTCCATATCATAATTTACTTTGTTAATATTGTGTATGTGTATCCCTAAAAGATTTCTGTGGGTTATAGTTATTCTTAATACTTCTGTCTTTTAACTTTTATTCTAGGGTTAAAAGTCATTTATGCACAACTTTTACATTGCTGCAGTATTTTGTATTAGTATATATATTTACCTTTATCACTGAAAGTTATACTCTCAAATACTCACAAGACCCCAAATAAACCAAAACAATCTTGAGCAAAAGGAACAAAGTGAGAGCCATCACACTTACTTATTTCAAAATATTATCACAAAGCTACAGTAATCAAAACAGTCAAAATGGTGTAAAAACAGGTACACAAACCAATAGACTGGAATAGAGAACCTAGAAATAAACCTACACATATACAGTCAACTGACTTTCAACAAGGAAGCCAAGATCACACAATGGGAAAATGATAGTTTCTTCAATAAATGGCCCTGGAAAAATTGGATAGCCACATGCAAAAGAATGAAACTGGACACTTACCTTACATCATACACAAAGTGTAACTCAACATGAATTAAAACTTAAATGTAAGACCTGGAACCATAAACTCTTCGAAGAAAATATAGGGAAAAAATTTCTTGACATTGGTTTTGGCAATGATTTTTTTTTCTTGGATATGACTCTACAGTCAAAGACAACAAAAGCAAAAATAGACAAGTAGGACATCAAACTAAAAAGCTTTTGCATAGCAAAAGAAACCATCAACATAATTAAAAGACAATCTTAAAAAGTGTTAATATCCAAAGTAAATAAGGAATTCCTACAATTCAATAGCAAAAAAATAAATAACTCAATTAAAAATGGGCAAAGCAACTAAAAAGACATTTTCCTGAAGAATATATACAAATAGCCAACAGACTTATGAAAAGGGGCTTAACAGTAATCATCAGGAAAATGTAAATCAATACACCAATGATATATAATTTCAAAACTTTTAGTGTGTCTATTATTAAAATAAATGAAAACAAAAACTACTGTTGGTGAGGATGTGGTATAAAAAGAACCCTTGTGCGGGGCGCCTGCGTGGCTCAGTCAGATAAGCATCTGACTTCCGCTCAGATCATGATCTCACAGTTCATGGGTTCGAGCTCTGCATTGGGTTCTGTGCTGACAGCTCAGAGCCTGAAGCCTACTTCAGATTCTGTGTCTCCCTCTCTCTCTGCTCCTCCCCCACTCATGCTCTGTTTCTCAAAAATAAATAAATGTAAAAAAAATGAAAAAAAAAAGAAGAACCCTTCTGCAGTGTTGGTGGGAATGAAAACTGGTGTAACCACTGTGGAAATCAGTATGGAGTTTTCTCAAAAAATTAAAAATAGAACTACCACATTATCCAGCAATTTCACTTCTGGATATGTATCCAAAGAATTGAAGTCAGGATTTTAAAGAGATATTTGCACTCCTGTATCCATGTCCATAGTATTAATAGTTAAGACATGGAAACAACCTAAGTGTCCATCCATAGACACATGGAGAAAGAAAGTGTGGTATATGGGTTGAGAAGATGGCGGCGTAGGAGGATGCTGGACTCAACACATGTCCTGCTGATCACTTAGATTCCACCTACACCTGCATAAATAACCCAGAAAACCACCAGAAGACCAGCAGAATGGAGTCTCTGGAGCCAAGCACAGACCAGAGGCCCACGGAAGACGGTAGGAAGGGTGGAGAGGCGGTATACACTACACGGACTGGCAGGAGGGAGCCGGGGCGGAGGGGCGGCCCACCAGCCAAGCAGAGCCCCCGAGTCTGGCTTGCAAAAGTGGAGGGACCAGACAGAGTGTGTTCCCCGACAGCAAGAAGGACTTGACATCTGGAAGGTTATAAGCTAACAGCTCTGCTCAGAGAAAGGGAGGGCTGGAGGACAACGGGAGGGAGAGTTGTTGAGCCTCGGGATGACAGAGCTCAGCTTGGTGGGGAACAAAGAGGCTCGCCGGTGCCATCTCCCTTGCCCATCCCCCAGCCAAAATCCCAAAGGGAACCAGTTCCTGCCAGGGAACTTGCTTGCACCACACAAACACCCAAGGCTGTGCTTCTGCGGATCCATCACTCCAGCGGGTCTGACTCCCTCCCGGTGCCGCAGGGCCCCTCCCGAAGCGGATCTCCAAAGGAAAAGCAAGCTGACCTGCCCCTCCCACCCCTGTGCACCTTGCCAATCCACCCCAGCTAATACACCAGATCTCCAGCACCACAAGCCTGGCAGTGTGCAAGTAGCCCAGATGGGCCATGCCACCCCACAGTGAATCCCACCCCTAAGAGAGGGGAAGAGAAGGCACACACCAGTCTGACTGTGGCCCCAGCGGTGGGCTGGGGGCAGACATCAGGTCTGACTACAGCCCCGCCCACCAACGCAACTTATTCAAGACAGCACAGGGGAAGTGCCCCGCAGTCCCGCACCACTCCAGGGACTATCCAAAATGATGAAACGGAAGAATTCCCCTCAGAAAAATGTCCAGGAAATAACAACAGCTAACGAACCGATCAAAAATGATTTAAACAATATAACAGAAAGTGAATTTAGAATAATAGTCATAAAATTAATCGCTGGGCTTGAAAACAGTATAAAGGACAGCAGAAAATCTCTTGCTACAGATATCAAGGGACTCAGGAACAGCCAGGAGGAGCTAAAAAATGCTATCAATGAACTGCAAAATAAAATAGAGACAACTACGGCTCGGATTGAAGAGGCAGAGGGGAGAATAGGTGAACTAGAAGATAAAATTATGGAAAAAGAAGAGGCTGAGAAAAAGAGAGATAAAAAACCCAGGAGTATGAGGGGAAAATTAGAGAACTAAGTGATGCACTAAGAAGAAATAATATACACATAATTGGTATTCCAGAGGAGGAAGAGAGAGGGAAAGGTGCTGAAGGTGTACTTGAAGAAATAATAGCTGAGAACTTCCCAGATCTGAAGAAGGAAAAAGGCATTGAAATCCAAGAGGCACAGAGAACTCCCTTCAGATGTAACTTGAATCGATCTTCTGCATGACATATCATAGTGAAACTGGCAAAATACAAGGATAAAGAGAAAATTCTGAAAGCAGCTAGAGATAAACGTGCTCTAACATATAAAGGGAGACCTATAAGACTCGTGACTGATCTCTCTTCTGAAACTTGGCAGGCCAGAAAGGAATGGCAGGAGATTTTCCATGTGATGAACAGAAAAAAATATGCAGCCGAGAATCCTTTATCCAGCAAGTCTGTCATTTAGAATAGAAGGAGAGATAAAGGTCTTCCCAAACAAACAAAAACTGAAGGAATTCGTCACCACTAAACCAGCCCTATAAGAGATCCTAAGGGGGATCCTGTGAGACAAAGTACCAGAGACATCGCTACAAGCATGAAACCTACGGACATCACAATGACTCTAAACCTATATCTTTCTATAATAGCACTGAATGTAAATGGACTAAATGTGCCAACCCAAAGACATAGGGTATCAGAATGGATAAAAAAACAAGACCCATCTATTTTCTGTCTACAAGAGACTCATTTTAGACCTGAGGACACCTTCAGATTGAGATTGAGAACTATTTATCATGCCACTGGAAGTCAAAAGAAAGCTGGAGTAGCCATACTTATATCAGACAAACCAGACTTTAAATTAAAGGCTGTCACAAGAGATGAAGAAGGGCATTATATAATAATCACAGGGTCTATCCATCAGGAAGAGCTAACAATTATATGCTATGCGCCGAATACAGGAGCTCCCAAATGTATAAAACAATTACTCACAAACATAAGCAACCTTATTGATAAGAATGTGGTAATTGCAGGGGACTTTAACACTCCGCTTACAGAAATGGACAGATCATCTAGATGCACGGTCAATAAAGAAATGAGGGCCCTGAATGATACATTGAATCAGATGGACTTGACAGATATATTTAGAACTCTGCATCCCAGAGCAACAGAATATACTTTCTTCTCGAGTGCACATGGAACATTCTCCAAGATAGATCACATACTGGGTCACAAAACAGCCCTTCATAAGTACACAAGAATTGAAATCATACCATGCATACTTTCAGACCACAATGCAATGAAGCTTGAAGTCAACCACAGGAAAAAGTCTGGAAAACCTCCAAAAGCATGGAGGTTAAGGAACACACTACTAAAGAATGAATGGGTCAACCAGGCAATTAGAGAAGAAATTAAAAAATATATGGAAACAAATGAAAATGAAAATACAACAATCCAAACACTTTGGGACGCAGCAAAGGCAGTCCTGAGAGGAAAATACATTGCAATCCAGTCCTATCTCAAGAAACAAGAAAAATCCCAAATACAAAATCTAACAGCACACCTAAAGGAAATAGAAGCAGGACAGCAAAGACAGCCTAAATCCAGCAGAAGAAGAGAAATAATAAAGATCAGAGCAGAAATAAACAATATAGAATCTAAAAAAACTGTAGAGCAGATCAACGAAACCAAGAGTTGGTTTTTTGAAAAAATAAACAAAATTGATAAACCTCTAGCCAGGCTTCTCAAAAAGAAAAGGGAGAGGACCCAAATAGATAAAATAAGGAATGAAAATGGAATTATTACAACCAATCCCTCAGAGATACAAGCAATTATCAGGGAATACTATGAAAAATTATATGCCAAAACACTGGACAACCTGGAAGAAATGGACAAATTCCTAAACACCCACACGCTTCCAAAACTCAATCAGGAAGAAATAGAAAGGTTGAACAGACCTATAACCAGCAAAGAAATTGAATCAGTCATCAAAAATCTCCCAACAAATAGAGTCCAGGACCAGATGGCTTCCCAGGGGAGTTCTACCTGACATTTAAAGCAGAGATAATACCTATCCTTCTCAAGCTATTCCAAAAAATAGAAAGGGAAGGAAAGCTTCCAGACTCATTCTATGAAGCCAGTATTACTTTGATTCCTAAACCAGACAGAGACCCAGTAAAAAAAGAGAACTACAGGCCAATATCCCTGATGAATATGGATGCAAAAATTCTCAATAAGATACTAGCAAATCGAATTCAACAGCATATAAAAAGAATTATTCACCATGATCAAGTGGGATTCATTTCTGGGATGCAGGGTTGGTTCAACATTTGCAAATCAATCAATGTGATACATCATATTAATAAAAGAAAAGATAAGAACCATATGATCCTGTCAATCGATGCAGAAAAGGCCTTTGACAAAATCCAGCACCCTTTCTTAATAATAACCCTTGAGAAAGTCGGGATAGAAGGAACATACTTAAACATCATAAAAGCCATTTATTAAAAGCCCACAGCTAACATTATCCTCAATGGGGAAAAACTCAGAGCTTTTTCCCTGAGATCAGGAACACGACCGGATGTCCATTCTCACCGCTGTTGTTTAACGTAGTGTTGGAAGTGCTAGCATCAGCAATCAGACAACAAAAGGAAATCAAAGGCATCAAAATTGGCAAAGATGAAGTTAAGCTTTCGCTTTTTGCAGATGATATGATATTATATATGGAAAATCTGATAGACTTCCCCAGAAGTCTGCTAGAACTGATACATGAATTTAGCAAAGTTGCAGGATACAAAATCAATGTACAGAAATCAGTTGCATTCTTATACACTAAGAATGAAGCAACAGAAAGACAAATAAAGAAACTGATCCCATTCACAATTGCACCAAGAAGCATAAAATACCTAGGGATAAATCTAAACAAAGATGTAAAAGATATGTATGCAGAAAGCAATAGAAAGCTTATGAAGAAAATTGAAGAAGATATAAAGAAATGGAAAGACATTCCCTGCTCATGGATTGGAAGAATAAATATTGTCAAAATGTCAATAATACCCAGAGCTATCTACACATTCAATGCAATCCCAATCAAAATTGCACCAGCATTCTTCTCGAAACTAGAACAAGCAATCCTAAAATTCATATGGAACCACAAAAGGTCCCGAATAGCCAAAGTAATTTTGAAGAAGAAGACCAAAGCAGGAGGCATCACAATCCCAGACTTTAGCCTCTACTACAAAGCTGTCATCCTCAAGACAGCATGGTATTGGCACAAAAACAGACACGTAGACCAATGGAATAGAATAGAAACCCCAGAACTAGACCCACAAACGTATGGCCAACTCATCTTTGACAAAGCAGGAAAGAACATCCAATGGAAAAAAGACAGTCTCTTTAACAAATGGTGCTGGGAGAACTGGACAGCAACATGCAGAAGATTGAAACTAGACCACTTTCTCACACCATTCACAAAAATAAACTCAAAATGGATAAAGGACCTGAATGTGAGACAGGAAACCATCAAAACCCTAGAGGAGAAAGCAGGCCTCAGCCATAGCAATTTCTTACTTGACACATCCCCAAAGGCAAGGGAATTAGAAGCAAAAATGAATTACTGGGACCTTATGAAGATAAAAAGCTTCTGCACAGCAAAGGAAACAACCAACAAAACTAAAAGGCAACCAACGGAATGGGAAAAGATATTTGCAAATGACATATTGGACAAAGGGCTAGTATCCAAAATCTATAAAGAGCTCACCAAACTCCACACCTGAAAAACAAATAACCCAGTGAAGAAATGGGCAGAAAACATGGATAGACACTTATCTAAAGAAGACATCTGGATGGCCAACAGGCACATGAAAAGATGCTCAACGTCACTCCTTATCAGGGAAATACAAATCAAAACCACACTCAGATATTGCCTCACGCCAGTCAGAGTGGCCTAAATGAACAAATCAGGAGACTGTAGATGCTGGAGAGGATGTGGAGAAACGGGAACCCTCTTGCACTGTTGGTGGGAATGCAAATTGGTGCAGCCGCTCTGGAAAACAGTGTGGAGGTTCCTCAGAAAATTAAAAATAGACCTACCCTATGACCCAGCAATAGCACTGCTAGGAATTTACCCAAGGGATACACGAGTACTGATGCATAGGGGCGCTTGTACCCCAATGTTTATAGCAGCACTCTCAACAATAGGCAAATTACGGAAAGAGCCTAAATGTCCATCAACTGATGAATGGATAAAGAAATAGTGGTTTATATACACAATGGAGTACTACGTGGCAGTGAGAAAGAATGAAGTATGGCCCTTTGTAGCAACGTGGATGGAACTGGAGAGTGTTATGCTAAGTGAAATAAGCCATACAGTGTAAGACAGATACCATATGTTTTCACTCTTATGTGGATCCTGAGAAACTTAACAGAAACCCATGGGGGAGGGGAAGGAAAAAAAAAGAGCTTAGATTGGGAGAGATCCAAAGCATAAGAGACTCTTAAAAACTGAGAACAAACTGAGGATTGATGGGGGGTGGGAGGGAGGGGAGGGTGGGTGATGGGTATTGAGGAGGGCACCTTTTGGGATGAGCACTGGGTGTTGTATGGAAACCAATTTGACAATAAACTTCATATATTAAAAAAAAAAAAAAAGAAAGCCACTATGGAATATTATTCAGTCTTTAAAAATAAGGAAATCCTGTCATTTCCAATGTAATGGATGAACTTGGAAGATATTATGTTAAGTAAACTAAGCCAGACACTAAAGGACATATACTACCTGATATCACTTATGTGAGGAATCTAAAAAAGTCAAATTCATAAAAGCAGAGAGTAGAGCAATAGTTGCAGGGGACAGGGGTGGGGAAAATGGGCAAGTTTTAGTAAAGGGTACAAAGTCAGTTATGCAAGAAGACTAGGTCATAGACATGTATTGTACAGCATATTGTCTATAGTTAATATCATATTATACACTTGAGCATTTGTGAAGAGAGTAGATCTTATGTTAAATGTTTTTATAACAATAATAATAATAATAGTATATATATAAAGAAGGAAGGAGGTACCTTTTGGAAGTGATGGATATGTTTATGTCATAGATTGTGGTGATGGTTTCACAGATATATACTTATCTCCAAATTCATCAATTTGTATACCTCAATTATGTACAGCTATTTGTGCATCAACTATATTTCAATAAAGTGAATTAAAAAAACAGAAACTGAGGTTTTGGACTTGCATTTTTAAAGAGTTACCATTGTCCTTATAGCAAACTTTTTTTTTCCAGTTTATCTTTGTAAAAGACATGAACGAAATGATAAACCATGAAAGTCTCTGACCTTAGTAAGAGCTGACCAGTGCCTTTTTGTTATTAAAGTATCTACTAGTGGTTAAAAGAAAAAAAAAGAAATATTATGCCTATATTATATCACTCTTTATATTATTTACAATAAATAATCCTGATTGAATCAGATTCAATTTATGTAGAAGTTTGTAGGACACAACTACTCCCAAGCACCTTTATATTTTGGCTGTTGTCTGGGTAGTTTGTTCCATGAGACCACCCACACACCATGCAAGAAGATGCTTCAAATGCAATGCTTCCTTGATTTGAGATGGAATAGACCCAGCAGCTTTGTGAAAAGGATGCCTTATGAGTAGGAATGCTGAGCTATGCTGGCAATTATGGGGGATTTTAGTGGGATGGGCTCCTCAGCAGTGTGGCACAGGCTGCGTGTCATTCCTAAAGCACAACACCATCACAGAAAGCATGCAAGTATTAGATGACCCTCTGTGCTTGCTCCATGCAAGACAGAAGCCCATTTCCTATAACCTGGGACCTGAAAGGCCAATTTGGTTTATGTTCTTCTTTCTTAACTTAAATCTTCCCCTTGCCCAGTAGGATCAAAGATCTTTTTTACTTACACTAGAAATTTTATTTTATTTTTAAAGTTTATTTATTTTGAGAGAGATAGAGAGAGCATGGGTGGGGGAGGGGCATAGAGTGGGAGAGAGAGAATCCCAAGCAGTCTCCATGCTACCAGCACAGAACCCAATGCAGGGCTCAGACTCACAAAGCTGTAAGATCATGACTTGAGCTGAAATCAAGAATTGGAGGCTTAACCAACTGAGCCACCCAGGCTTCCCTCCACTAAAAATTTTAGATGTTGTCTCCACCTTGCAGAAGGCTTCATGGAGGCCTTTAAGACCCAAGTCACACATTCAATTGTGTGCGCTGAAAAAATGAGTAACTGGAATAAGAATTTTAAAATATTTGTGTGTGTGTGTGTGTGTGTGTGTACACACACATACATATATATATGCATATGTATATATGTATATACATACATATATATATACATATGCATATGTATACGTATATATACATACGCATATATGTATGTATATATATATATATATAAATATAAATAAACAACATATACATTCTTATAGTTTATTTTTGCATTTTTGGAGATTTTGTGGTTGGTCTGGGCATTGGATTCTGTGAAACAGCCCCTCCTCCTCCTAACACCAAACCAGTCTGCAGTGAACCATTTATAGACGTTGTGGGGAAGAAACCACCAGTCCCTTTAACCACATTTAGGTAAAAAGTCTTTTTCATACTATTCACTGGCTTTTATTAACTTTTACTCACCACTATTTGGCCTGCAAACCTGCAGGAGATCTTTCAAACCAAAACACTTAGTTAACCCTCCAATGGAAGGATCTCATCTGAAAGAGACCCAGTGTAGTCTGAAAAAGGACTGTCATCTTCAGCACGGAGTCTGTATGCTCCAGGTAAGGGGCATGTGTGGCAGAATTTGGACACAGAATATGTTCAGAAGGGTGGCACAGAGGATGCCAGTCTGGGAGCATCCAGCAGGGGATAGCCTAACCAGGGGAGCAGTTGAGAGTGTCCTTGGTGTGAGGCCAACAGTATCCCATTCATAGGCTCTGGCTAAGATAAGCCATACTATGCTGAGTCTTTGCAGGTCCTGCTTGGATTCTGCAAGGGCAGCAGGTAGCAGGGGGCCATAGGAAAAGGCAGTGATAGAAGACAAGATAGTGAGGGGGAGAGTGGCAGACAACTAACTGAAGAGGACAAGTTAGGACCCCAACTTGAGACTGATTTTCTCATTCTTATTCCCAAGGCTCTAAGTTGTAGGTCCTCTCCACACAGCTTGTTGTCTTGGAGTCAAGACTGGCTAAGCTGCCACTTGCAGGGAACTTGCTGCTGTGAAAAGGCATGAGGATATGACAGGAGAAACTGAAATGCGTAGTGTTCTCGCCTTGAGTTGACCAGAAAGCTGAGTGAGAGTTTCTGATTTCTTTTTTTTTTTAATTTTTTTTTTAACATTTATTCATCCTTGAGACAGAGAGAGAATGGGGGAGGGTCAGAGAGAGGGAGACACAGAATCTGAAACAGGCTCCAGGCTCTGAGCTGTCAGCACAGAGACCGACGCAGGGCTCGAACTCACGGACCGTGAGATCATGACCTGAGCCGAAGTCGGCTGCTCAACCGACTGAGCCACCCAGGCGCCCCGAGAGTTTCTGATTTCAAACAACATATTGTCAGCCCCATCCACCAGAATGTGGGCTACATGCTATTCTACCAGCTCCAAGGACTGTCTGTGGCCACATGTGACACTAGATTGTTTACCATCATCATCATCATCATCATCATATCAGTATTATTATTATTATGCTAAGTAATCAAAGGATCTGCAAAGTTCTACAAAGCGGGTGTTGTATGTAAGCTTTACCAGAAAGTGGAAGCTGCCTCCATCTCTCTGGGCCCACAGGGCTCTGTGTAAGTTTGGAGGTACCATTTGGAATCCCCCACCACTCCTACCTCACATCCTGTCCTCTACTCATGGGTAGTACCTGGGACCAGGACTCAGCCAAGTCGCCCGCATACACACCTGCTTTGTGATTGCCAAGCCGGCAAAGGAGAGCTACAGAGCATCACAGGGAGGCTGGCCACTGGGTAAGTTCCAAGACTATTGAGAGCTATACTTATTTCAGGAAAATTATCTTTTCTTGCTGGTAGAGGAAATGGAATAATCCCTATTGACACCACCACTGTAAACTCGCCCACACTCCCCAGAAAGCATCCAATGTCACTATGGAATTGAGGGTAGTAGGCCAGGTTTGCACTCAAAGCAATTATTCAGCTATGAAAACTAAGTACACAGTTGGCTTAGATACACCCCATCTACTACTGGGGTCTACTGTGAGCTGGTACTGCCCATCAATGATTGTCCATTTCTCCTTAATCCTTAGTGTTTCCAGAGCAGAGATCCACAGTCCCACCATTGCTTGAAAAACCCATATCTTTTAACTTGATCTGGGACGCCATGGCCAGCATTGTCTATATTTTAGTTCCTACTAGGAAAGATAATCCCGCCTCAACAAACTATATTGTTTTACAAGTAATTTTCATCCTAGAATGTAGAGTATCTGCTCCATTATCATGAAAGGCACTGGCCCCACACTCTTTGTAAAAGGATATGCTGAGATTCTAATTCCAAATCAGAGACTCCACGTGAAATCATGAGCATTACACATGCTAGTGCTTCACAAACACTTCAGCCACTCTGGCCAGGAGCATGATGAATTTAATGAAGATAAAGAGAGAGCTCAGGATGTGTCAAAAGAAATAAATCAAAGCACTGGATGCTAAAATGAGACTTAATAACACTTCTTGAGGTTTCTTCTAACAAAATCTGGTTGCTCTGCCTTATCTTGACTTATATTGACTGCCTTATTACTAGGAACATTGGCAAAAGAGAATGTACCAGCAGAGGTGATATTTATGAAACTAATGATATTGTGAAACCTCTATGAAAGTGTACTTGAAAAGATATAGCTGCGCTTCTAGCTACTGGTATAATATTAACTAATAATACATGTAGAATAAGTGTTTACTAAACGTATGAAAGAATATTAAAGATAAGAAGACGTGCTAAACTGAAAATAATTGTCCTTTGTCTTGTTTTAGAGTTCCTGTTTGATTGCCTCTCAATTTAAGGTAGCTAATTCCATGCCACATAGATTGGACACTATAGGTTTATTGGTATTAATATCAACCAAGGTCTTTCCTGTTCGCCATGTGAGTCTGGTAGTCAATCCATACTTAAACATTAAATCCTCACCTTGTGTATCACAGAGAAAATCGAGGCTGTGTAGTCCCTTTATTTATCATATCCCTATGTTCTCACTTTGAAACAGATCTACGTGACTTATCCTTACCACCCTCTGTCCTATCTCTTAGAATTTCCTCCACTTACCTAAGATACATTGCAGTGCCTTACCATGCTCTGGAAATCACTGATTTGTTATACTTCCTCTCAGCCCTCTCTTGGTCCATCAATTATGAATTCAGCTTAGTGTGTCTTTACTGTCTGCATTCTTATCTTTAGCATATCTCACATTTTAAAAAATGCCATCATATACAAAGTCATTTTTCCTCTGAGACCCTGGCTCTCTTCTTCCTTTAATATTCTAGGAAGGATTTAGTATGTTCACTGATTTCAGTTCTCCAACATCCACTCATTCCAGAAACTATTGGAACTATAAGAACGGGTGTTACATATATCTCCACTGACCTTTCTGAGGCCAAGCAAGACAAGCACATTCAATCTTTATTATTCATAGCCTCTTTGCATATTGGAAGCTGCTAATCTTCTTCTCCTTGATCTCCTTTAGATTTTTGGCATTATTCTTTTTGGATTCTTTTCTTCTAAGTCTCCATGATCTTCCTGGAACCTATTATGTATCACCTCCTGGAACCATTCCACCTCCCCCCCCCCCCCCACACACACACAGCACTTTTCTCTAATTCCCTCATTGTCTCATCCATCTACTGGCTTCAGACACCATCCACATACCAGTGGCTCCTAAAGCTGGATCTCCAGATCCAGTCTCTCTCCTGGATCAAATCTATGGTTCTACAACCTGTGGGGCTGAAATTTAATGCATTATCTCACCATATCTATCTCCAAAATAAAAATATTTTCCTTCCTATCTTGATTAATGAATGATACAACCATCTATCCAGTTCTTTTCTTTATACAACTCTATATGTATTTAGTCAATTATCAGTTTTTGTTCATTCAACATCTGAAATGTCACTCAGACCTTCCTTCTTTCCCATTTACTCTGCCTAGCTGAGTCCTAACTGATCTCCTGCAATTAACAATCTGTACTACTGTTTGCCACACTATGACCAAAATTTTCTTTCTAAAACCCATATTGGGTCATGCTATGTCTACTTCTAGATAGCTTGTGAGAAGATAAAAGGCCCCTGCTGTGGCAGCCTTGGTGACTCCTTCCCTGCCACAAGAGGGCAAGAGATGTGTTTGAAGAAATTGTTTTGAGTGCGTGGGGTGGGGGGGATTATTATTGCCTTTATCTGTCTTTAAAACCTACCTAATGTCTTCAAATAGGATTTGGTTTCACCTATTGATGTTGGAAACCTCTCTCCCCAGGAATCACTTTCAGTATTCCTTTGTCACCCAGCCCACCCACTGCCTTTCCCAGTTATGGAAACTCTATCATCCCCTCATGATACCCATTCTGGACTGTAGTCTATACCTGCTATGTTGCATATGTTGATACTAGGGCAAAGAGTAGGATTGCTAAAAATTGTCACAAATAATGAAAATCACTATACAGTCACTATCATTAGAAGCATTTTCTGATAATCTGAAATAAATTAAGAGTGTTTTATGAAAGTAATAAAATACAAAATGAATTGTAGTCTTGGATACAGCCAAGTTTCCTAAAGAAGAAAACATCTTATATTTTGATAACTAAAAGAGGCTAATAACAAAAAGTGGATTATATAATTTTAATTTCATAAAACTTGGAAATAGAGTGTGTATTTATGAGTGGCTGACTAAAATAATATAAACAAATTGTTGAGAATACTATCTCTGGGTGATAGGATTATGGGGATTTTATTTCCTCTTTATTGTTTTGCAGATTTTCTAAATGTTCTACAAAGCTATAGTAATTGAATAATCTGTAAAAAAAAAACAATAAATGTAAAAGAAGACTTGATTGCAATACATGAACGTGAGTTATTGATAACAATGCTTATTTGTGAATGGTGGAGTTGTGGATGACTTATAATTTCATCTTTATAATTTGGGAGGTTGTCTGATTTTTAAATGTTTATGAAGTGAGCTATTTATAATTCATTAAATGTATTTTTCAATATAATTCTAAGTTAAAAACATTAAATATTATTTTTATACAAAAAATTAGGAGTATTTTATCCAGAGTTTCATGGAACTTCTGAGCTAATGGGACTACATAAGTTGCTAAGCCACTTCTTAGAATTTTCTTTCCAGATCAATTACTGGGAAAAGCCCAGGAATGATGGAAAGGAAACTGAAAATGGTGAATGTGTGGCTGGCTGGGGAATATTAGGAGTCATGAGACCCAGTGAGTAGATAATTTATACCTTCTCATGTGCACCAAAACTTATGATGCCTGGAAGCTGACTTCTGGATACTGAAATTGCTCAACAGATATTCTATTCATCTGCCTTTGGCCCTTTTCTATCTACCATTCAGAAGCAAGAAAGAAGTTTTCTGCCTCTGAATGTTCCCCAGACCGGGATCTCTCCCTTACCTCGGTGCCGCAAGATTGGATATAGGAGATGAGACAATATCTCAGTGTCATTCCTAATGGGAAGGAGACACAGTGCTTTCTGCCTTGTGACCAGTGACCCAAGAAGCAAGTCACATCCCCTTTGCCTATGGTGTGCTCTTCTCCTTATTGCTTTCATACATGGCAGAACACATTCATGTTTCATACATAAATCTTTTGTTGGTCTAGGACAGGGAAATCCCCATGATGATTTATCTGTGGCAGATTGTCAACCAAGGCTTGTCAACCAAGGATCGTCAACCAAGCCTTCTCCATATCACTATGCACATGTATGGGGTATCTGCACCAAGTCTGGATAGTTTAGTTATCAAGGAATGAAAATTAATTTTAACGTTTAGCTTAAGACATAACTAGAAAGGTGAGTTGGAAAATGCATCAATATATTGTATATTGATAGAATAATTCTTCTATATGGAATGTCATCAAAAAATTTACTTGTCGGTATAGATTTTCTTATAACTTTTATTTGAAGCATTTTTACTGTTCCCCACCCCCCAACACATTATCATATACAATAGTGCACAGGGAAAAAGTTAACCTTTTAATGGTCATAAAAGCATCATCATGAACATCGATCAATTCATGGACTAAGTTCTAAATCTATGTGCCTCCTTCATAGGCTATTGAAAAGGAAGAACTTTCAGTTACTGCCACATTCCCAGGGAAAGTGGAAACTTAGTCCCCCTCATGTTCATCCAATACAGCCCATTATGCATGTGAGGATGAAAGAGAAATACAGTGCTATTTGCTCCTAACATGGAGAGTTGTGGTAGTAGATTTTTTCGGTTAGTTAATGTAGACATTTTGTGTACATTAATGTAGTCAGTTCCCTCTTCCTCTACTGCAGTATCTCACCACTGCTATTACCAACAGCTTAATTTACCCTCTTTTCTTGTAATCATTTTCACTTCTGTGCCCATAAGGTCTGATCCTTGTGCTTTTTCATGTTCTCTTCCCTGTCGTCTCCACACACGTCCCCTCTGGTTATTTCTTCACATCTCTCATTCTTATCCATGTGACTTCTGCTGCCTGTCTCAGCCTTCCCCGAAGTGAATCTTCATAAAGATCTTCATATTTCCTTCCTGTCAGTGAGATCCCTTCTTTCTTAACTTAGTAAAACTAACATATATGTCATATCATGGGCTACCTTTGCCTTGCTGTTAGTTTTAACAATATTTGGTGTTCGAAGACTCTCAGTTATTCTCCTAAGGGCATAGTGGTTGGGAGTCTTAGAGGTCTGAGCTTCAAATGAAGGTGTGACCAATAAAATATTAATGTTTCACAAGTCGTTGTAAGTGATATACAGAAAAGTAGGTTCATCATTGATGAATAGGTTTGGGAGGCTGTGTGCATGGAAATGGGTGTGTAATGGAAAGGTTTCCCAGATCCAAGGGTGTCTGCTATGATTTTCCAACATGAATCTTGAGTTTCCCAATGTGCAATTGTGAAAGTTTGCATTTAACATCTCCAGTGCAGCACTCACCATATAGTCACTAAAAGCAAGGAGGATTATGACATTTTTTCCTGGCAGATGGCAATGAAGCATTTTGAGGAAACAGAACTTTTTGCTATGTTATAGAAAGCCTTTGAATCAGCAACAAACAGAGTTTCCCAAAATTCCTTTATCCAAGGAATATCTATGGAGAGGTGTTCTGGGGACAACAATTTGGGAAAGTGGCTGTAATACATTTCAAAGCATATGTAAGTATTTCCTTCCTTATCTGATGGCCGTTACCATCTCCTTTAGTGGTTGGGTACGCATTTTATAGAAAAGGAATACAATAGTTATAGCAGTATTATCAACCATAGCCAAACTATAGAGAAAGCCCAAATGTCCATTGACTGATGAAAGGATAAAGATGATATGATTATATATACATATACATGTACATATATATATATATATTTGTATATATATATATATATATATATATATATATATATATGTAAAATCAAAAGCCATAAAAAATAATGAAGTCTTGCCATTTGCAATGATGTGGATGTATCTACAATGCATTATGTTAAGCAAAGTAAGTTAATCAGAAAAAGACAAATACCATATGATGTCACTCATATGTGGAATTTAACAAACAAAACAGACAAGCATATGGAAATTGGATGAGGAGAAAAGAGAGAAAAACAAACCACAAGAAACTCTAAAGATAGAGAACAGGGGTGCCTGGATGGCTTAGTTGCTTGAGTGCCCAACTTTGGTTCAGGTCATGATCTCACAGCTCATGAGTTTGAGCCCTGCATTGGGCTCACTGCTGTTAGCAGTGCAGAGACTGCTTCAGATCTTCTGTCCCCCCCTCTCTCTCATAACCCCCAACTTGTATTTTCTCTTAAAAATAAATTTTAAAAAACATAGAGAACAAACTGAGGGTTGATAAAGGGAGGTGGGTAGGAGATGGGCTAGATGGGTGATGGCACTTGTTATGATGAGCACTGGGTGTTTCATGTAAGTGATGGATAACTGAATTCTACTCCTAAAACCAACATTGCACTGTATGTTAAGTAAAATTTAAATTAAAAAAGTAAATTAAAAAAAATAAAAAGAATAGTTTAGGCAGTAACCACATTTCTTTGTGAATAGTCACAGGCATGAGGAGATCTGTTTCTCAATTCTTTCCTGCCCATTATCTGCTATCAAATTTTCTATTTGTTGCAATCTAAATCTAGCAGATTTAAATGTAGGCAACAATGGCAGCCAATGCTACCTATACCTCCCCCACTTAGAGGTTCACAAAGCACACAATCTGTATCAGAAGCTCTGAGGAATTCTGCAAAGCACCCCATTTTACTGTTTTTAACCCTGGGACTTCCATACGTTGCATTATGGAATAGTGCTATGTTCACTGTTTAATACTTCATTATAATCTGTTGCATCTGTGTTCATTTTGCAAACACTGGCACAATATATTTTGCCTCTTTTCAAATTAACTTCCTTTGTGTCCATTATCTGCAAAATGCACTCCATTCTACTGCACAGTGGCACTTCAGGATACTTTTTATGCATAAGAAGAGAAGATTTGGGAGTGCCTAGCTGGCTCAGTTGGTAGAGTATGCAACTCTTGATCTCAGGGTCATGAGTTCCAGCCCCATATTGGGTGTGGAGCCTACTTTAAAAGAAGGAGAAGGAGAAGGAGAAGGAGAAGGAGAAGGAGAAGGAGAAGGAGAAGGAGAAGGAGAAGATGAAGGAGAAGGAGGAGAGGAGAAACAAAAAATATTTTAAAAGAAGCTAATTAATCTCTTTGCAGGATGATTTGAGACTATTTATGCCTGACATAGGGAGATGTGTTAGCTTTCACATCCAGAAATTTTCAAGTCCTGTTGTTTTATGGTGAGGTGTTTGGGGAACATGGAAGTGAATTACTGCACAAATTTTGCTTATAAATTTAATCTGCATTTATAATTATTGCAAGGAAAACTTCAGAAATAATAATGATTTAGAACACTGAGGAGGTAGTGTCCTGACTAATCAGTTAAGGTTTGTGGAAACAGGCAGGTTATCAATATTTCATAATGCACTTTTCATATTCAAGGCTCCAAATCTTTATAAGTATTAGTGCAGTCTTCAAAATATCTCTCTTAGATAAGGAAGTGGCAAACATGATTCAATAAAGAATTACACAGTTTGGAAGGTGAAGCCACCTAAAAGCTTATTCTTTGACTTTGGTTGTTGAGAAAAATTAGTTGCAGAGATTAATGTTGAACAGAAAATGAGGTGCAGCTCTAATGGAGAGTTGAAGGAAATTTCAAAAGAAGAAGGACGTTCATGCTCATGATACAGCAATGCTTCTCAAGGAAGGCCCTGAGTCAGGTCATCTGGGGAGCTTGCTAAAATGTGGTGCCTCATCTAATCACAAGAGCTTGATCATGTAGGTCTGGGTGTAACCTAGAGGTCTGATGATGAAACAAGATTTACAAATGATTCTCTGTTGCCTTGAAGTTTGGAAACCTGCCACTGAGAAAGAGATCAATGATCATAGTGCTTCTATTAAGTATTACATTTAGAAACTGAGGATATGGCATGGATATTACAGCAGAGAAACAGCAAAGGGACTTCCTCACATTTTCCGAGGTGAAGGCAGAGGCAAGTTCGTGGTGTGGCTGCTATTTTCCCTCCCTTTGTAAAGGACAAAAGGATGTCCTTTGTAAGGATGGAGACTTCTGGAAATGACCCTGAGACCTGAAGTCAAAGTGGCTTTAATTTAAACACTGGCATAAAAGGAAGATGTTAGCAAAAACACAAAATATACTGTTGGATTTGTGGCCTTGGAGAAAGGTCAGCAGTAAGGACATTCTCCTTAAGGTGCAAGGTCCAGTGAGGAATGGGAGTTCTTCACTGTCATCCTTCACCCCCACCAGCTTATGCTTTTCCCAATAGAAGTCATCCTGGGTGAAGCAACACACAGGATAAGGATTAACAAGATGTTAAAAATGAGAGTCTTTTAGAAGCATACCAAATCTGAATGCAGAACAAGGATGCCAAATATTCCCATCATCTAAAGTGAAGTGGCAGGTAACTATTCAGGCTTTCTACATGCAGGGAGTTCTTGGAAGGCTGTGCCTCTGACAAAGGAGAAGGGCTTTACTTGGATACCTCTCCCCAGATTTCTTGAAGCTGATGCCAGGGCAGAGTCCATGGTTGGAAAAGCTTCAGAGGGGCATTCTCTAGTGATAACACTGTAATGATTCAGCATGGAGGGGCTAGTGCTGGAAATGTCTTTCCCTCCCAGGGCCCTCATAGGCTATTCAAAGCTTCAGCTAACCGAAAGAATCCCATTGTAACCTTCTTAATATACCCATTTATTGCAAGCATCCTGTAAATTGGAAAGTACTGAACCTATAGTGACTAATCCTTCACAAATCAGAAAGTTAGACTCTCTTGCAGAATCTACTATTTAACTTGGCAACTATGCAACCTTGGTCTGACAGTCCTCTATAGATAAAGTAGGTGGTTGGGTTAAGTTTTTGAACCCCCTAGCTTGTCTGCAAAGCAATATAATAACCTGAAGAAGGAGTAAAACAAGGATTTTTTAAAAATATCTTTCTAGTTGACTTTAGGAACCTCAAATGTACACAGTCCTGAAAGCCACTCCCCATGCTCAAATTCTATCAACTTTAAAAATCAGATTTATTGTCCTCTGAACATACAGCTTATAAAGTGCATGGCACCAAGGAGCACAGCACACAACTTGCACGGGTCTGGATTGTGGTCAGTCTGAACATAGCATTGACCAGTTAGGACCAGTCTAAGGGTGGGGCCCAGAAGAAAGCAGGGCTGAAGGGGGCACTTCACCTCAGCATCCCAGGACCATTCTGTTTGGTAATGTTAAAAATCATCAAGAGGGATACGTGGGTGGCTCAGTCGGTTAAGTGTCTAACTTAGGCTCAGGTCATGATCTCGCAGTTCATGAATTCAAGCCCTGCATTGAAGTCTGTGCTGGCAGTGCAGAGTCTGCTTGGGATTCTTTTTCTCTCTTTCTCTGTCCCTTCACCCACCCCTCTCTCACTCTCTCTCAAAATAAATAGATAAATAAATATTAAAAAATTCTAAAATGGTAATTATAAAAAATTCATCAAGAAAATAAAACTATAGCATAATGTTTAGAGGAAAAAGAAGAATTCACTCTGTTTCAGCTGTGCTCGACTTGAGGTGACAGCAAGTCATCCAGAAAAACATGACTTTTGACTGTTTAAATCATTTGGACAAAGATTGGATAGGAAGGCACAAAATACCATCCTATGTAAGCCTGAGGAGGTGGCTGGGAGCCGGACATGAAGCTTTATCTCATCTCCCACAGGGAGTCATTCCAAATTACAAAGGCTGTGCCTGCAGGGTAATATGTTTACCAAGTCTGTACTATGTGTGAGAGGTGGCCATCAGCCATGGGATGATCTGGCCCTGTGCCATCAGTGAGTGGACACTCCTGTGGATAATACAGCCATATAGGAGCTTCATTCAGCCCTTATCATTGTTATGGGAAAACCTGATGGCAGAGAGGAGCCATCTAACCCAGCCTGCAGAGGCCAGCAGAGTTTTCTGTGCTCCTGCTGTTTACCTGTCCCTCCTGTCCCTGTCTTGACATTTGGTCCTCTGTTAGGTATCAGGTGCTAACCAGATGAACAAGGCCTCCAGGGCCAGCCTCACACCAACAGTCTTACAGCAGGAAAACTTTTGCATTTCTCTTTTCTAATCTCCAAACCACTACATCAGCAAAAACTCATGTATGGGAATTAAAATTTGGAAACTTTTGGACAACTCAGTATACCTATCTGGGTGCTGTTTAGCGTCCAGAGGAAATTTTAAGTCACTGAGAATTTCCCCTAGGCTAAGAGCACATTCTCCCTAGCTTCCCGGGACTGGTAGCCTACGTTTTTATTTTCCTTTTACAAACAGGCAAGCTTTTCAAATGTCTGGGCTTATGCAAGAATCTCTGCTCTCACTGCCTGCCTAATACAATCAAAGCCATATCTGGTCTCCTCACATGGGCACTGAAGTCAGGCGACAGTCCTGAGGCCTGAACATCAGGGCCACCAAAAGGTCAGCTCCCTCTTACCATTTCTTATTGGCTATAGTTCCCTCTTTGTTTTTGCTCTGGAAATATCTTTTTTTTTTCTTTCTTTATTTTTCTTTATTTTTTCTTTCTTTCTTTCTTTATCTTTATTTTTCATGTTGATATTCACTCTGACTCTACCATTATCTTTGAATCTTTTTTCTGCTATTCATTTGTAATATTTTGGACAATTTAAAAAATATCTCTATGCTTAAGTTGGTCATCATGGGTTTTTTGTTGCTGTTGTAGAACAGTTTTAGATTTACAAATAATTGCAAAGGTAGTACAGAGTTCACTTATGCCCCATATTTATTTTTCTTAATCATACCATCTTAGATTAGAATGGTGCATTTGTCCCAATCAATGAACCAATATAGATACATTATTATTCGCTAAGACCATATTTTATTTGGATTTCCTTAGTTTTAACCTAATTCTCAAACTACTAGAGTGTCTAAGGATCCCATCCAGAGGACTATATAACATTTAATTTTTTTGTTTTTTTAAGTACTTCTTGGCTGTGACAGTTTCTGAGACTCTGTTTTGATGACCTCGACAGTTTTGAGGATTGCTGGCCAACCATTTTGTAGAATGTTCCTCAGGATGGGTTTTGTTGGCTGTTTTACTCATGATTAGACTGGGTTTGTGGGTTTGGGTAAGGAAGACCACAGGGGTAGAGTGCCATTTTCATCAATCATGTCAGCAGTGCCTACTGTCAACAAGACTTAACATAGTTGATATTGACCTCGGACACCAGGCTGAGGTAGTGTTTAATGTAATGTGGTATCCTAGATGGGATGCTGAGCATAAAAAGGACATAAGATAGAAAAAATAAAGTAAGCTAAAAAAATAAGGTAATCTGAACAGAGGATGGATTCCAGTTAGTATATCAATATTTGTTTGTGACAAACACCAAAGTAAAATAATAGGAGAAACTGGGTTTGGATATATAAGAATTATCGGTATATTTTGAAGATTTTAAAACTTTTTTTAAATGTTTATTTATTTTTGAGGCAGAGAGAGTGCACACAAGTGGGGAGGGGTAGAGAGAGAAGACAGGATCTGAAGCAGGCTCCCTGCTGATAACAGAGACCCTAATGCAGGGCTCCAACTAGTGAACCGCAATATCATGACCTGAGCCGAACTCGGATGCTTAACCAACTGAGACCCCCAGTGTCCCAGGAATTCTCTGTATTTGCAATTTTCCTGTAAGTCAGAAACTATTTTAATTAAAATAAAAAGATGTTTATTTAGTGGAAGAAATAGAGAAAATCATGAAGAAAATCTTTTTTCCTCTGACTATTCTCTTTCCTCAAGGCCCCTTACAATCGCTGGTCTGTTTTCAATTCCTACAGTTTAGGATTTTTTCTGGAACATCATATATTAGAAACATACAATAGATTCTTTCACTTGGCAGTGTGAATTTAAGATTCCTCCATTCATTTCATGGATCGATAGTACATTCCTTTTTAGTGCTGAATATTATCGCATTGTATGGATTTTATCCATTCATTTATTGAAGGACATCTTGGCTTGCTTCCAGTTTTGCTTCCAATTTTTGACATTTAGGGATAAACATTTGCATGGAGATTTCAGTGTGGACATCAGTTTATAAGTCAGATAAATACCTTGGAGCATAATTGTTGGGTCATATGGTTATACTTTTTTTTAGCATTTTAAGAAACTGTCTTCCAAAGAGAGTGTATCATATTGCATTCCTACCAGCAATAAAATAGTTCCTGTTTCTCCACATCCTCTCTATCAATTGGTATTTTTAGCTTTCTGGATTTTACCCATCCTATCTAATAGGAATTTAGTGAAATTTCACTGCTATTTTCATCACAGTTTTTTTTGAGAATATATAGGTGATTGACAAAAGTTTTGTTTTTATTATTGGTATTATATTTTATTCAGGATTTCTATGTATTTCAATGGATTGAGTCCCATCCAACATGTTGGATTTTCTTTCATGTAATGTTTTGCTGCCATTTAGCATGAATTTAATCAAGACCATTTATCAAAGTCAATCCTCACATCTCTCTTCACATTATAATTTCAGTACAGACATACCTGAAATTAAACATTGGGGATGTTTGCTACTCATATGGTACCCAGCTCTCTAAAAGCTTATCAATAACTGTTTGCTAAATGATCTAGTTAATTGATACAGTAATTGTGTTTTTTTTTTTAATTTATCCTATCTTCTTTCTTCAGTCCTTTGTTCTACACTGAGTAATTCAGAGTATTTAGGCTTCTGAAAATTATTCAGGTGAATTACACACGTGCAGGATACAAGTGACACCATAGAATCCGCCTGCAGACATGTTCACACAATGAATGCTGTCTTTGTCTTTGAATAGTTTGTGATGAGTCACCCTCTCATTATTACAAATGACTGAGTTTGTTAAATATGTCATCTTGTCTCTGAAGTGTTAATTTAGTTGTGGCTAGTGCAATACATCACAATACATCTTATTGAAACCAGCATCAATATAACTGTCATATTCTTTTCTATGTTTTTATTCAAACAATTATTTTAAAAATGCTTTCAATCAAGCAGGGTTTTAATCAACAACTCCAGAGCTCTGTTGAGAGTGGTTGAACTTAGAATTTGTCTACCTACATGAAAGAAATGAGAAAATTGCAACAATGTAAAGTCTCCAAGGTAAAACAGTATAGTGTCCGAGTTTATTGAGCAAACGATCATGAACATCCCTCACCCATAATAAAGTATGTGGAAGCAACAGCTAAATAACATGAGGTGCTTCTGTTAGCCATGACAAAGCTTGTCATGAGAAATTCTTGTTGACCTTTCTCCAGGGAAAAATAGATGAAAATAATCTTCTGATTCACTGTAGCCAAATAAACTTGGAACATCGTGTGTGTTTCTGTAGTTAATGAGAAAGCCAACGTTTCCTGCTATGTCAAGGCAGACCCATAACAGGGAGTAAAAACTAAATCTAGAGTCTACCAGGACTTTATATCCACAGCAATTCAAACTTTCTCTTCATTAAAGTCCTAGAGATATGATTTCCCAGTGTTTCAAAGAGCTCATATAAATAGAAAAGAACAGTGTACTATGGGTATTAGTTAAAGCATTCCTTTTCAGGTGATGAGATGAGCTCATTCTATTAAAAGACTGAAGCCAAGAGATAATCTACTCAGAAATAACATATCAAGGAATTATCAGAAAACAAAAGATAACGAACAAAACATTGATAAGACTACATAGCCTGTCATCCACGCAAATAGCACCAAGTCTCATAAACATTTTAAAGGTGAATAGATCAAAAGCTGAAAATATAGAGGGGATTTTTATTCCAAGGAATGGTATAAGCTGGGTTGGAAAACATCAATTATGTTTGAAGTAAGATCAAAAATAATTTTTATATATGCGCTTTCTGAATTAACTCTGATACTGCTGATGTAACACAGAGATCTTTGAAGAAAGCAGACAACACTTCTGTCTTTAGTTTGGGTGACCTACTTTGGACCCAAGTACATGTATAACAGATGAAAAAGACAATATGTGAAGGCAGTATTATAGTTGAGATTTTGTACACACAAAACCCCAGAAAATCAAATTTATGGTTCCCATGGCAACTGTAACTCTGCCACACTGCACATTACAGTAATCACTGCAGTGAGCTCTGTAGTTATAGTTGCAAGATATTTTGGGCTGCAACTCCTTATTTTCAATTGCTTGCAATAATTTTCAGAAAAAAAATTCATTCAGGGCTCTAACTTTTAACGTTTATCTCTACAGAATGGAGAATAATATTGGAGAGTGTGAGACAAATAGTTTGAAAGACTTGTGGAAGAGAAACCTGGAAAAATTGGTTTTAGTTTTACAGTTATATATATATATATATATATATATATATATAGTCACAAACTGTAACTCTGTGTGTGTGTGTGTGTGTGTGTGTGAGAGAGAGAGAGAGAGAGGGCGGGGGACAGAGAGAGAGACAGAGAAAGAGAGAGAAAGAGAGAGAGAGAGAGAAAGAGAGAGAGAAGCTGAAGTGAAGGAGCCAGGAGATAAAGTTATAGAAGAAGACATAATTAATATGATAAGAAAAGGTGGTTGTAAGGGGAGGGGAAATGTGAAAGACTCAATCTTAAACAAATGGCCAGTATATTTTTCTCTAAGATATAAAAAGAAATGTTAATTTCTGGTGTAGACTTGGATATATTTGTAAATTAGCGAGGAAGCTGTTGGGGAAAAAAGAGATAAAATCACCTAGGAAAACAGATAAATCCATAATAATAGAGATGTATGTAAAAAAAGAGATCCAATTTAAAACTAAATCAAATGCATAAAATGAATAATTTACAACACAGGCAGAAGGGGAGGCAGTGAAAGAAAATGCAGAATAGCAAGAAATGTAAGACAAACCTGTGCCATGGAACCCAAAGGAAAGGGAAAAGGGAGTTAGAGAAGGATGACATGGTCCACAGGTGAAAATGCTACAGAGAGGTCTGTTAAGGTTAGGAGAGCCAGCAGTTTGTTCATCAGAGCCAACATTAGAAGCTACTAGACAGGTGAGGACAGCCAGGTACTAATAAGTGAGAAGAGAATGGGGTAAAATTCTAGGGAAATTCAACGTGTGTACAAGTAGCTTTGTGGCAGAAGTTGGGAGACAACAGTCTGTTGTCTCCAAGAAGACATTTTCTAGACCCTTCTTCCTCCCCCTGAAAACAAGCCTAATCGCTGAGAGGTTTGCCCCTCACAGATAATACATTCACATTTCAGTGAGGATCTCCAAAGGTGAAAGGAGATACACAGTGGAGGCAGGTCAGAAGAATATGAATTAATTTATATCTAAAACTCTACCAGGTGCAAGTCTATATACTACAAATAAAGAAAACATGGACTCTGTGTACATATGGGAAATACTCTGTCAACTCAACTTTTTCTTTTCAGTAAAAACCCATAACTAGGTTCTGGATCACATTCTCTATGATTAACTCAAAAAATATTCCCAAACTGATTTATAAAATAAGTGTACCATTTTATATCCCCCCACCAACATATGAGACTTCTAATTTCTCTATACTTATCCCAACACTTAAAGTTTTCAGACTTTTAAATTTTAAGCATTCTACTGAATGTGCAGTGTTATCACACTGTGGTTTATATTTTCATTTCCTTAATGATTAATGTTGTTGAGCATGTATTTATGAGTTCATTTGCCATTGATGTACCTTTGAATGTTCCAATCTTCTGCCTATTTTTATCGAGTTATTTCTTTTTTTCTTATGGAGTTGTAAGAGCTCTTTATACATCCTTGATACAAGCCTTTTTGATATGATACATACTGCAAACATTTTCTCCCAGTCTGACTGTTTTATCATTTTTTAAACGTTGTGTCTTTTAAAGGGTATAAGTTGTTGGGGCGCCTGGGTGGCTTATTTGGTTAAACGTCCAGCTCAGACTCAGGTCATGATCTCACGCTTCATGGGTTCAAGCCCCACATCAGGCTCTGTGCTGACAACTCAAAGCCTGGAGCCTGTTTTGGATTCTGTGTCTCCTTCTCTCTCTGCCCCTCCCCTGCTTGCACTCTGTCTCTGTCTCTCAAAAACAAATAAACATTAAAAATTTTATAAGGGGTAAAAATTGTAACTTTTTAAAGGCTTATTTTTTTTCTTTTATGACTCCTGATTTTTACATCTGACCTATGCAATTTTACATACCCCAAAGTTACAAATATTTGTTCTATTATTTCTACTATTGTAGTTTAACTTTTATGTTTAGGGGTATGATCATTTTGAGTTAATTTTGGCATATGGTAAGACATAAGGGTCAAGGTTTATTTATTTATTGTCTGCATTGATATCCAGTTATTTCAGGACCATTTGTTAGAAAGATGATTCTCTATCGAGTTACATTTACCCCTTTGTTGGAAATCAATTAAGTATATAAATGGTCTATTTTTGGACTCTATTCTTTTCTAGTGATCTAGTATTTATTCTTTTTAAAAAATGTTTATTTACTTATTTTGAGAGAGATAGAGAGTGAGGGAGGAGCAGAAAGAGAGAGAGGGAGAGAGGGGAGAGAGAAAGAATCCCAAGCAGGCTCCACGTTATCAGTACACAGCCTGAAGTGGGTCTCAATACCACCAACAGTGAGATCATAGCCTGAGCCCAAATCCAGAGTCAGACTAACTGAGCCACCCAGATGCCTCTACTATTTATTCTTATTCTGATATCACAGTTCCTTAATTCCTGTAGCTGCAAAATATGATTTGAAATACAGTAGTGAAATTCCTCCAAATTTGTTTTCTTTTTTCACAATGTTTTTGGCTTTTCTTAATCCTTTTTTTTCATATAAATTTTAGAATCAGTTTAATAATTTCTAAAAGGAATCTGGGATTTTTATTGAATTGTTCTGGATATGTAAATTAGTTTGATCAATAGATGCAGAAAAAGCATTTGACAGAATACAGCATCCTTTCTTAATAAAAAACCTCAAGAATGTCGGGATAGAAGAAACATAATTATACATATTACAAGCCATATATAAAAAGCCCACAGCTAATATCATCCTCAATGGGGAAAAACTGAGAGCTTTTCCACTGAGATCAAGAACATGACAAGGAAGCCCACTCTCACCTCTGTTGTTTAACATAGTGTTGGAAGTTCTAGCATCAGGAATCGGACAACAAAATGAAGTAAAAGGCAACCAAATTGGCAAAGAAGTCAAACTTTCACTTTTCACAGACGATATGACACTCTACATGGAAAACCCAACAGACTCCACAAAAAAGACTGCTAGAACTGATACATGAATTCAGCAAAGTCACAGGGTATAAAATCAATGTATACAAATTGGTTGCATTTCTATACACCAAAAATGAAGCAACAGAAAGAGAAATCAAGAAATTGATCCCATTTATAATTCCACCAAGAACCATAAAATACCTAGGAATAAACCTAACCAAAGATGTAAATGATCTATATGTTGAAAACTATAGAAAGCTTATGAAGGAAATTGAAGAAAACACAAAGAAATGGGAAAATATTCCGTGCTCATGGATTGGAAGTAAATATTGTTAAAATGTCAATACTACCCAAGCAATCTACACATTCAATGTAATCCCAATAAAAATTTCACCAGCATTCTTCTCGAAGCTAGAACAAACAATCCTAAAATTTATATGGAACCACAAAAGACCGTGAATACCAAAACAATCTTGAAGAAGAAAACCAAAGCAGGAGGCATCACAATCCAAGACTTTAGCCTCTACCACAAAGCTGTAATCATCAATACAGTATGGTATTGGCACAAAAACAGACACATAGACCAATACAATAGAATAGAGAACCCAGAATTAGACCCACAAATGTATGGCCAACTAATTCTTTGACAAAGCAGGAAAGAGCATTCACTGGAAAAAAGACAGTCTCCTTAGCAAATGGTGCTGGGGGAACTGGACACCAACATGAAGGAGAATCAAACCAGGCCACTTTCTTACACCACACACAAAAATAAACTCAAAATGGGTAAAAGACCTAAATGTGAGATATCAAAACCTTAGAGGAGAAAGCAGGCAACAACCTCTTTGACCTCAGCTGTAGCAATTTCTTGCTCAACACATCTCCAAAGGCAAGGGAATTAAAAGCAAAAATGAACTATTGGTACCTCATCAAGATAAAAAGCTTCTGCACTGCAAAGGAAACAATCAACAAAACCAAGACAACCAACAGAATGGGAAAAGATACTTGCAAATGGTGTATTGGATAAAGGGCTAGTATCCAAAATCCATAAAGAACTTACTAAATTCAATAACCAAAAAACAAATAATCCCATGAAGAAATGGGTAGAAGACATGAATAGACACTTTTCCAAAGAAGATATCCAGATGGCAAATAGACACATGAAAAAATGCTCAACGTCACTCATCATCAGGGAAATACAAACCAAAACCACACTGAGATACCACCTCACACTCGTCAGAGTAGCTAACATGAACAACTCAGGAAATTACACATGCTGGCAAGGATGTGGAGAAACGGGAACCCTCTTGCACTGTTAGTGGGAATGCAAACTGGTGCAGCCACTTTGGAAATAGTGTGGAGGTTCCTCAAAAAATTAAAAATTGAACTACCCAACGACTCAGCAATAGCACTCCTAGGAATTTATCCAAGGGATACAGGAGTGCTGATTCATAGGGGCACATGTACCCCAATGTTTATAGCAGTGTTTTCAACAATAGCCAAATTATGAAAGACCCTAAATGTCCATCAACTGATAAATGGATAAAGAAGATGTGGTTTATATATACAATGGAATACTACTTTGCAACAAGAATGAATGACCTCATGACATTTTAAGCAACGTGGATGGAACTGGAATGTATTTTGCTGAGTGAAATAAGTCATTCAGAGAAGGACAGATATCATATGTTTTCACCCATATGTGGATCTTGAGAAACTTACCATAAGACTATGGGGGAAGGGAAGGGGAAATAAATAGTTACAAACAAACAGAGAGAGAGAGAGAAACCATAAGAGACTCTTAAAT
Source organism: Panthera onca (assembly GCF_046562875.1). Taxonomy (NCBI): domain Eukaryota; kingdom Metazoa; phylum Chordata; class Mammalia; order Carnivora; family Felidae; genus Panthera; species Panthera onca. The sequence goes on along the minus strand of NC_138341.1, from coordinate 87,061,851 downwards.
ACAGAGAACAAATTGAGGGAGTGGGGGAGAGGGGAAAATGTCTGATGAGCATTGAGGAGGGCACTTGTTAGGATGAGCACTGGGTGTTGTATATAAAAGATGAACCACAGAATCTACCCCAAAAACCGAGAGCACACTTTGCACACGATATGTTAGCCAATTTGACAATAAATTATATTAAAAAAACAAAAATTTAAAAAATAAAGACTTAAATAACTCTTCAAAAATAAATAAATAAATAAATAAATAAATAAATAAATAAATAAATAAATAAAATTTGAGGAAGAATTGACATCTTAAGAATGTAAATTCTTCTAGTCCATGAACTTTGTATATTTCTTTATTTGTTTGGATCTTTAATATTTTTCTCACCAATGTTATATAATTCTCACTGTATAGCTTGTGTGTATATGTGTTAAATGTATCTCTAAGTATTTTATAACGGTATTCTATTGTAAGTCTGTTCTTTCATTTCAATTTTTAATTGTTATTGCTAGTGTATAGAACACAGTCGATGTTTTTTCATGTTGCTGGTGTATCCTACTTGCTGATTTTTTAAATCCAAATAAGTTATTGTTGTTATTATTTTATACATTCAGTGATATTTAAGATTTATCTTCATATTTATCAATTATTTTGCTCTCCTTCCTCTATATGTAAAAGAATTTCATTCTGGAATTTTTACTCTTCTTGTTAAAGCACAGTTTTGGTAAGTGTTTGCTGTTGTAAACTCAATTTTAGTTTGATTAAAACTATATTTATTTAATCAGTTTCTAATGAACATTTAATTGGTTATAAAATTTAAGAATTTATTCCTTTTTAAAAAGCTTTCTACTAAAATGTATCCTGAATTAAAAAGTAAAAAAGGGATATGAATACAATTGAAGGATAGTAAAAAAATGAATGATGAATACAGGGGTTCCTGGGTGGCTCAGTCAGTTAAGTGTCCGACTTCAGCCTAGGTCATGATCTCACAGTTCAAGGGTTTGAGCCCTGTGTCGGGCTTCGTGATGACAGCCTGCTTGGGATTCTCCTTCTCTCCCTCTCTCTGCCCCTCCTCCTCTTTACACTTTCTCTCTCAAAATAAATAAATAAACTAAAAAAGGATTTAAAATAAGAATCCATAGAATTATTTGAAATGGAAGAAATAGAATGTTTCCAGTACCATAGGAGTCCCAGGTGTGTACCTGTTGTACTTCTCACCTTCCATCAGGCTAGGACAGACTCACACAAATGATTTTAGGGTGCTAAGTTATGCAAAAACCGAAGCCCTACTTTTCAGGCACTTTTCACACCTCTGTTTGCATTACGTTTGATAATGTTCCATTGACCAAGGCCAGATACATCCCCATCCACATTAAAAAGGTGGAGATACAGACTCATGACGTCTAAATATAAGGACTCATAAAGAATACATATATAAAGTGGAGATATAGACATATTTCTTCATGGCAGTAGAATAATTTTTGTTCACTTTTGCTAATTACCACATATTTTCATTCCTAAATACGAATATGTTGAAAGTTATATATATGTATATGTGTATATATACATACACATATGCATGGATAAGTTCAAAACATACCAAATTTGTATGTATTTATTTATAGTAGTATGTTTTGCACTTCATTTATATAAAATCATGTTATATATAAGAGTCTATGATAAGCTTCTTTCACTTATATTATATTTTTAATATTTACCATACTGACTTTAGCTGTATGTCATCTTTACTTTTGCATGAAATTTAATGTTATTAACATACTTTAATTAATTTACACATTTTATTATTTATGGGTCATTGAACTGTTTCCAGTTGATTTTATTCTCACTTGGTGTTTTCAGGCAAACAAAAGTTTAATTTTTTTTTTTAATTGTAAAGAGCTTGAATGTACCAATCTTTTGTTTATGGTTCGTATCATTTTTTATTGATGAAATCTTTCCCTATATTAAAGTCACAAAGACATTCCCTTATATTATCTAACAAGCATTGTATAGTGCATGATATAATTTTATTCTGCTATATGTAATCAGTATCAAGATTATTGAGTAGTCCACTGCTACTCTAGTGATCTACAGTGAGATATCAGCATGATTCAGATTTCTATTATCCATATATGTATGTACTTTATAAATCTGCTAAGAAAAAAACTTGGCTGTCAATCTTCTGTAGTATAAATATGTACTTCTGGCATTCATTTCAAATCATTATTACTTCCTTCCTTCCTCTATCTTTGCATTCATCCTTTTGCACTTTTTCTATTGTATTAACTCATTAATTTTATACCTTCTTTTCTAATAAATGATATTAAATGTATAAAGTTCTTTCTAAATGCTATTTTCCCACAACCCCCAAGTTATTTGTGTATAAATTTCAAACCGTTGTTATAAATCTTTTCCAAATTTTATTTTGATTTCTTTTATTACCTTAAATTACCACATGTATGGAGCTTTGCTGTTGTGTTCTAATTTTATTGAATTATACTGTAAGAATGGATTTTTAGATAATACTTTAAATTTGTTAAGTTTAATTTTTATAAATGTTTCTTGTTTGCTTGAGAATATTATTATGCACACACCTATGTAATGTGGTTGAATCTATTAATCTTTTTGAATATACATAAAGAAATAGGTAGAGGTATTCATTATTCTATACAAGTCCATGAAGTAAAGCTTCCTAACTTTCTCTTGAAATCTTTTATATTCTTACTGAAGTTTTTGGTTTGATTTTTCAATTACTGAGAGAGGCATATCAAAATATCTCACAAACAGTGATCTTTCAGTCTTGTAAATCTGTTTTTGCTTTGTATATTTTGAACATCTGCCACATAAATAAATAATTTCTATGTCTTCCAAAACATTGGAAAATTTTACATTGTGTAATGACCTCTTTTTATCATTATTAATTCATTTGACTTAAATCTATCTTTTCAGATATTAATATAGTTATTCCAGTTCTTTTGGTTAAGTATTTTCAGGTTATGCCTCTTTTGTGTTTTAATTTTAAATATTTATCTCTTATAAAGAGAATAAATTTCTAAAATCCACAATGCTAAGCCTTGTCTTTGAAACAGAACATTCAGTCTCTTTACATTTCTAATGATGCTGATATATTTGGAATTATTTCTTTCATCCTATTATGTTTTTGCTATTTTTCCTGTAAAGTTTTCAAATTTCTTTTCCTTGCTTCTTTGCGATTGAAATATGTATTCTTTTATTTTTCTTATTCAATTATTTCTTCTTCTCTTTGCTTGGAAATTATTGTTGTTTGTACACTCTTACAGTGATTATACTAGAAAATTTACCACTCATGTTAACTAAAGTTCAGTGTTTTTACCTTACTAAGGAACAATGCGATGATCTTAGGACTTAATTCTAGTCATCTTCAACTTATTTGCAATTTCCCAGTATTTCTGTGGTAACCTTGCATTTTCTCACATTTTAGCTATAATCATTATTGTTTTATAATGTCAATAATTGTTATTCAGCACAACACAGCAGTTAGCAGCTGGATCTGCAAGCACAGTTCCTGCTTGGAATCCCTTTGCCACATATTAATTTTGCAATCTTAGACAAGTTAAACTTGTTTGATGATAGGATCTAAGTCATAGTGCAGGAGTGAGGATTAAAAGAGCTAAATCATGTAAAGGGCTTAGGATATTGCCTGTTAGAGTAACTGTGAGATCAGCATTTCTCATTGACTTTGGTATCTACATTGCTTCTTGTAAGTCAGACCTTTGATCTAGGGTTGTGCACAATTCTCCTGAAATACTTCCTTTACAAATTCCTTTGGAGAAGTTCTCTGGTGATCTCTGTTTTTATTAATTCAAAAATCTCTTTACCATTCTTGAAAGAAGGACGTACTATGAGTAGACTTCTAGGTTGACAGCTATTTATTTTTTCTCAGTACAGTTGAAGATATTGTTCTTCCATTGTCTGTCAACAGATGATCAAGACAGCAGTAAGCCTTTCCTTTGTAGGTGACTTATCTTCCCTCCCTGGCTGCTTTTACTGTCTGTCTCTCTCTGTCTTTATATGTTTTCATGTTCTGAATCTAGGTGTGGATTTCATTTTATCTGGAGTCATTACACTTTCTGAATCTGAGGATTAAGGGTTTTCTTTTTTTCCCTGCTTTTATATTTTCAAATATTTCTCCCTTATTCTTTCAATATCCTTTATCTAGAATTCCAATTAGATGTATATCCAACCTATGGATTTTATCTTCCATTTCTCTCTATTTTCTCTCTGCTTCTCCAAGCTTCATCATGGGCAAGTTCTTCACATCTTTTACTTTACTCTTTCCTTTTTCATCAGTTCCAATTTTATGTGTCATACACCGAGGCTTTCATTCCAATGTAAATGTGTCACTACTAGAAGTTGTATTTGAATTTTTTCTGATTATATTTAGTCATTTTGTGTAACAAATTGTGCCTGGTTTATATATCTTATTTCCTCTTTGACAGCTTTAAACATTTAATTACACTTCTTTTATTTAGTTCCACATAGTTCTAATAGCTGAATCATTTAGTCAAAGTGAGTATATGGTGTAGGCCAATGGTCCAGTTTCATTCTTTTGCATATTGCTGTCCAATTGTCCCAACACCATTTGTTGAAGAGGTTGTCTTTTTCCCATTGTATATTATTTTCTCCTTTGTGAAAGATTAATTTACCATATAAATGTGGATGGAGCTAGAGACTATAATGCTAAGCAAAATAAGCAAGGCAGAGAAGGACAAATACCATATGATTTCACTCATATGTAGAATTAAGAAACAAAACGAACCTAGCAAATGGGAAAAAAAGAGAGACAAATCAAGAAACAGACTCTTAACTATAGAGAAAAAAATGATAGTTACCAGAGGAGAGGCGGGGGAGGGGATGAAATAAGTGAAGAGGATTAAGAGTACTCATCACAGGGGGTACCTGGGTGGCTCAGTCATTAAGTGACTTCAACTCAGGTCATGATTTCACCATTCCCAGTTTCCAAGTTCAAGTCCCACACCACAGCTCAGAGCTGGGAGCATGTTTCAGATTCTGTGTCTCCCTCTCTTTGCCTCTCCCCTGCTCATGCTCTGTGTATGTGTCTCTCTCTCAAAAATAAATAAACATTAAATTTTTTTTAAAAGAGTACTCATCACAATTAGCATGGCATAATGTATAGAATTGTTGAATTACTATATTGTACACCTGAAACTAATATAACACTGTATGTTAACTATGTTAGAATTAAAAATAAGAAGAAGAAAACAAATAAAATAAGAAAAAAGAAAAAGAAAAAAGCAGTGCAGACTTTAACTCTACTGCTGTTGTTTCTTACCTGTTTCTTCCACTCATGGTGGTTTGTTCCCTTGTGTGTGCATGAGTGTGCATGAATGTATGTGTATGTGTGTGATACTGGATTCAGAGTTAATCTTATTTCTACGACTCTATCTGCAAAGTCTCATTGTGAGTTGAGCACACAACTGTACAAAGGTTTTGTACCCTTCCAATCAAGGGAACTGCTCTGATCAGATGGCATGTAAATTCATATTTTAAAACCACATTAAAAAGCCTAAAGTTATAAGTCAATTCTTAGGTAGGTTTTTCCCTCCAGAGCCAAACTCAGATGGATTAATGCCATTGGAATTTCCTCACATTGGCAAGAAGATTTCTTTCTTGCCCACTCTTTCACTGAAGGTGTAGCTTATCAATGTTTCTAACTCTTTATACAGGTTTCCAATTTAAATCCCCATTTTGCTGTGTCTCAAGGTTCTGTGTCCTCTGTCCCATGCGGCCATTAAAGCCCAGTCATCTGGGGGTCACCAAAATCCTCACACATCTGAGGGCAGCAGATGTTTCAGTGTCATTTTGTGGCTCTTTGCAACAGAAAATGTTCTCAGTTCCCAGAATGGCCTTTTCCTTATTGTCTCCCTTCCAGTAAGTGGAATAATGCCTCCAGCATACTAAGTTCAAGTATTAAAGAACCTAGCTTATTAGTATGTAAGTAATAGTACCTTTCCAGATGCTTTTGGATCGTAGACTAGGAGTTTCTTAACATGAGGCTAAAAGAATTTCTAACGATAACATTTCTTTGAGGGGAAAGAGATTTCTGGAACTCACAAATTTACTGGCTAATCCTTTTTGTACAAGTAATGTTTTACTGAAGCTATCCCTTTTATTTTTCAGACCTGCTATGGTGGAGATCATGACATCTCTGTCTGAAATGTGAGTCTCTTCATTCATTTGTTTAATCAGCCAATATTTATCAAGTACCTGCCATGGGCCAGGCATCATGCTAGAGTAGCAGGAGAGTCATCATGAGCATAGCAGGACCAGTCCCTTCCTTCATGAGGATTATGGCTTAGGGGAAAATGAAGAATCCAATAATCAGACAAATACAAAAAATATAAAAGCACATCTGAAGGAACACTTTGAAGTAGGCCCACCTGTGGCAAGAGAGGCCATGATGACAGCTGAGTCAGTGGAGGGGCAGGGCAGGTCCTGCCTGAGGAAGAGATGCCAGAGGTTGAGAGGGAGGCAGGGCTGAGGCTGGTGAGTATGGAAGGAGGCTGGGATAGCCAGCAGGAAGAGAAAAAGAACTAATGCTGCAAAAGGAGGCTGCAAAGACAGGCAGAGTCACACAATAAGAGGGGAAAGTGTTTCTCTATCTTCAGTCTATTTATTAGGAGACAAGGGTAGAATTCTCCACTAGGGAGAAAGGAGAAGGTGAAAGAATCAACGTGGCGAACATAACAGAGAATTTCTTTCCAGTGAAAATAATTTAGATGTCTTACTCATGTCTTAGCTACTGCTAAACAATGACATCCAGTGTCCCTCTCTTTTTAAATATTAAAAGCTGTTGTAAAACTAGAATATTAAAGGAATTACATTAGCTGGTCAAAGTCATTTCATATTTTTCCACATCCAAATTCTGCAAAAGCAGTCAATTTCAGCTTTGCAGAGAACTACTTGGCACCCATTTCATTCCCTCAAGTAAGGTGCAATCATCTTTGACTTTGACTTTGACTTTGGCTGTCTCTCTCAGTCAGCATCAATCCCTATGCAAATGGCAGCCAAAGTAGTCCACTGGGTGGTGGTGGGGAACTAAACTAAACTAACTCACATTTAAGGATAATAGAAGCACCAGTTCTACAATAATCGTGCACTTATTCCTTTATATAGTTAGTAAAAACTTATTAAACATCCAGTATGTGACAGGCTCTCTATTCTACAAAAATAAAATTAATTAACTTCTGATAGTTTTATTTCTGTTAGCAGAAATTATAAGGTGCTACCTGAACTGTCATCCATCCGCTAACAGCTTGTACCAAATCCCCTTCATTCCACTTTTAGTGAAACAGTAAACTAATGGACACCAGGAAGACAGGTACCAAAGCAGTTTAAAAACATATTGATGACTGGGGCACCAGGGTGGCTCAGTTGGTTGGGTGGCTGACTTCAGCTCAAGTCATGATCTCACTGTCTGTGGGTTCAAGCCCTGCGTCAGGCTCTGTGCTGACAGCTCAGAGCCTGGAGCCTGCTTCAGATTCTGGATCCTCCCCTCCCCTGCTCATGCTCTGTCTCTCTGTCTCAAAAATAAATAAAAACGTTCAAAAAAATTTAAAAAAACATATTGATGGCTGCTTTTCTTTCTTTCTTTCTTTCTTTCTTTCTTTCTTTCTTTCTTTCTTCTTTCTTTCTCTCTTTCTCTCTTTCTTTCTTTCTTTCTTTCTTCCTCTTTCTTTCTTTTTTGAACTGTACTATTCTGAGAGACAGTAGGGACATTTCTGGCTAGCATGGAGGTAATTAGTGACTAATTAAGAACACCCAAGAACTGCATCAATCTGAGTTCTGCCGTCACTTCACTTTTGGAAATGCCTCAAAAATAGCCTGCACCCTGTCAATGCTCTGTGAACAAAAATTTTTACAAGGGAGGGAATAGAGTAATACAGTCTTTTATAACTCAACAAATGGGCTCAATTCTGAGTCTAGAAACTTTTAATAAAGTTTCTCCAGATGGACTTCAGCTTTACCTTATTTTTGTATAAGAAATGAGTTGAAATTAATATATGGGCTGACAGCTCAGCTTACAAACATAAAGAAGATATCCCAGGAACAAATACTGTTAAAAAAAAAACACAGAAAGAAATGACAGTTACTTATAATTTAGCTGATTTTTTAATTTTATTTTCTTAATCCAACCAAGGAAATTAGAGATGTGGCACTACTACAACAATAGGTTTGCATTTACCTACCTATTTTTCTAACTATAAGTAGCCTACATTTCAACATCTTTAATTCTGGCTATTGATTGGGGGCAGAATAGACTTTCTATAAGGATAAGTCATTTCTGTCCATGAAAATCTCACAGAATCTTATAGTTAAATCTATCTAGGTTTTTAAATCCCTTAACAATGAAAATTAAACATGAACACATCCTTTCTGATTGCCCTAAGGAAATGAAGACTTGTTGGTTCTCTGGACACATTTACAATAGAGAATGTTCTCATCTGCAGGGAATAATTTATGTAGACACATTCTTGAAGGCTGGGAGAGGGCTTGGATGACTCCTCTGAATCGTCTCCAGCAGTAACCTTCCCTGGTAAGTCTAATGGGAAACTTTTTCCTCTGTGCTACTTTGTGTGAAAGATAATAAGCTATGACACCTATGGTGATTCCAGAAATGGAATTGCTGCCCACGGAGTGTTGTTTTCTGTCTCTTTAGGAGAGTAGGCTCTTGCCTTTGTGCCACTTCACAGTAATGCAGACTACTGCAAAGAGGCAAATGCTTACCAAGATTTTTCCCTATCACAAAACCCTGGCCCTTAGCAAGATTATTTTCCTCCTACAGTGACGAAATAGAAAATTAAATACATATTTCAGAATGAAAAAATGATAAAATTCCCTTCCTATCTGACTGTTTATTGAAACTTTTCAGTCTGGGTGCATTAGTGATCGTTTTGTTTTTAATTAATGGCTGATAAAATTAAAGATGGAACAAACCACAGCACAGAATGTCTCTTTCTATGAAAAATGGGAGATCCAAAACTAATGGCAAGCAAAAAACAATTTCCAAATCACAGATAACACCACTTTTTAATTTTTATCTCCATAAGCTAAAAGAACTACAGAAATAGTCACTCATGGATGCTATCGGCCAGTGGACAAAAATGCTATCCAAAGAAACAGGAAAAAGATTAGGGAAAATGGAGACAATTTTCACTCTACAGTCCATATTTGAACATGAGTTTCTAACATAACATTTGTGGCGACAGAAAAACAGCTGTACAAAGCACTGTTCCCAATGTGGGGCATTGATAAAGTTGCATGCAAGATAACTGTGATCAGGGTCAGGAAGTTGGTGTGAATTTGTGCATGTGTGCCTCAGAAAGGTGAGAAAATGACTTGGGATTAATTCTAGAACTTTAAAAATATGGACTAGTCTTTGGGGTGGTTTTTTGTTTGTGTTTTTGTTTTTGAGTCTTTAAAAGCCCAACAAAAAGCATTACTGCAGGCTCTCTACTCTTACTTCTGAGATAGAAACAAGCTTACAAAGTGGCAAAATGGATGGCCAAAAAGCTAGAGCTATATGGGAAGGTGAGGTATTGGACCAGAGGTATCAATTGAAGTCACTTTGGAGTGTCCACTTACTGAGCAATGTAAAATCATGAGAGGAGTAGATTTGGGTGGGAGTTGTGGTGAGTTAAAGAGTCAAAAGTTTAATTATTGACCAATTGTTTTAGAGATCCATATTAGCTACACAAATGAAGAGGGCATTGCTGGAGGTAGGAACTCAGAGTGGAGTTCTAGTGTGTAAATATGAATTTGGGAGTTCCTGGTTTATACAATACATCTATAGATATGACACGGAATGAAATCATCTTAGGAGAGAGAAAAAAGAAAAGGGAGGCTTGGGGATATTTACCATTGAAATGGTAGGGATATGAAAAGGAACTAGAGAAGAACACTGAGAAGAACATAACTTAAGGGAGGGAAAGAACCATGAGACAGTGTTATCTCAAGAGAAGAATGTATTTATGGAAGGAAGGAGTGATCAGCTGTGTCATGTGCCACTGAAGACAATTCAAGTAAGCCCTGAAAATTAACGTTGGCCTTGGAAAGATGGGGGTGGCTGGTGGTCTTGACAAGGATTGTTTTTGTTGGCATATTGGGGACAGGGCCTGACAGAACTGGGCTCAAGAGACAATGAAAGAAAATGTGGAGACAGTGAGTGTACATGAATTTTTTGAGGGGCAGCATAAGTAGGAGATACAAGTAGGTGGAGACACCAAGTTCACCCAGGAAAACTACTCTTGTAGAAAATAGGGCAATTGGAAACGGGTGTTTCAGGAATTATATTTGGTTTGAAGACACAAATATACAGGTAGAGAATTCCTCAAAACAGGTATTCAGTATTATTGCATCTGAAAAACAAAGCCCATGTGAAACAAACCCCAATAGGATCAAGTTGAGGGTCCTAGAAATCAAGATGAAATATTTGTATGGGAATGGAAATACAAATAACTTGCTAGAAAATATGAAGCCAGATTTTTATTTGCAGTTTCTTCAGTAGTAAGGAAACAGGACTGAAAAAAAAAGTTTTAATGTTATAGTCTCTCTAAAAGGATAACCCTATACTTGGCTACAGAGAGCAAATATTTATCAGATGAGATTGAAGGGTCCTAAGACAAGGTCCTATCAACAAAGAGTCCTGTTATGAATATGAATTTCAATTCATTCATTTCTGTACTTTGAAGCATTTCTTGGGAGAGTTAATACCTTAACCTTTAACCAGGTAAAATCTTAATGAGTATTAAATTTGTTTTCGTGAGAAGTTTTTCTCACTCATACTAATTCCCTGGGAAGAGGTTAATCTGGAGGAAGGTAATGGGAGAAACTGAATCATCCATGTCTTAATTTTGCTGACTCTTGGTAGGATCATACATGCTTCCACTTCCCTCAAGGGTTGGATGCATAATGAAAGCCTAGTGAAGCAGTCATTAGGGAAACTGAGTAAAAGCACCACAGAGATTTCATTGAAAAAGTACAAGAGAAAGAAATGTTTGTTTATCAAATGAAGGCTATCATTTACAGCCTTCTGGCTGGATTTTTTCCATACTTTGATATGAATCTGTCAGGAAAATAGTTAAGCTTGCATAGCATTATATTAGATGACTAGAGAATCTTCACAAATAAGAAAAAAAATGGAGTGTTGTTCATCATTTTTTGTTTGTTTTGCTTTTCAAATTTTAATGGATTTGTTTTGAGGCTCAGAAACCTTGAACCAGAGAGAGAACGTGCAGTGGATATAGCACCTTTCAGTGAAAATCAAATGTCCCATACCACATAATAAACAAATATATTTTGCCTCAAAAAGAAAAAAAATATCCAATTGTTATTTCATCTGTGGAGCTCATCAATCTATAGATCATTTTTTTCTCTGATCTCCATGTTTTTTATGAAATTTAATACTCATCTTGATTTTGCCTTTCTTTCCCCTTTTTTCTTTGGCTTCAATGTTTCTTCTTGGTTTTTCATTACTTTATCCAACTTTCATTTACTTTTCTACATTCTGATTTTACCCCAAACTTCTGATGCTACATCAAATGATTCTAATTTATGCTCCCTGTTCACAGCAGAAACTGCAAGCAACACTTCCATCGTGTTTATACTTATTTTCATCTATGATGCAGGCAGTTTCACTACTTTTTTTTATACATAGTATTTATCAAATGCCTAAAACATTTAAATTCTTCTAGTCTACCTTGATGAAAGTACTCTTTGGAGGTAATTCTTGCCCACATGTTTCTTTCATTCGTTGGGGCTCTTTTTTCATATAGGAAAGATTAAATTTATGTCAAAACATAGAAAAAACATATTAAGAACACAAACAAGCAAAGATAAGGCAGAATGTCCAGATCTTGGATGAAAAGAGTAAAATACTTCTATATTTTAATATTGGGTTCTTGTTTTTAACTAATATTGGGAAGGGTAAGCTATACTGTCTAACTTGATACTCTTCTTTCTTTTAAATGTTATGATAATTATGTTTTCCACGTTGCTTACCACATTTTTCCTGATTCCTTCATCTTCTAAAAGAATATGTTTTAAAGTTTCTGTTACTTTAAAGACTTTATTTTCTGTTTGGCAATTTTTCTTTTAGGGTCATCATCTTTCTCCTCCATCCTCCTCCATGTTTGCCTCCAGAATGAAACAAAAAATGTAGCCTTCTGGTGTAGGAGTTCTAACACTAGAAACTCTTGGTCTGGAGAAACAGTCTTAGGTGACAGAAAACCATGCGAGGTATAGGAAGACTCCCAACCTAGAGGATAAATGATTTGTGAATTCCAACTTCATTGCCATCACACTGGTCTCCTGAAATCACCAGATGTGGTATTCTTAATGTGGAGCTTTATTTCTTTCCAGGGATTGTCATTGTGAGCAAGAAAAATGACTATACTTAATAATATATTCAATTTGGACCCTTATCTACAATTTTTTATAGATACTCAAGAATCAAACCCTAAGAAAGGGGCATCAAATACAGATGACAATAGACCAACCCCTAAAGAAATAAAATTAATGGCATGGGAAAGGAAAATCTTGAAATAAACAGTCTTTATCAAGAACTGAGATATAATCCATTAAAACATAAGCCAAGAGAGAGGAGGAAGAAAAAGAGAATGAGGAAGAAGAAGAGAAGGTGGAAAAGGAGCAGAAGCAGGTGAAGGATGAAAAGAAAGAGAGGAATAAATAGATGTAAAGGAAGCACTTAATAGGAAAAAAATCTCAAGAGTTCTTAAAGCTCTCAAGTATTGTCATGGAAACAAAAAATTAAAGACTGAGTGATATAATTAAGAGTCTTGCTGAGAATGAATTTGTTTTTAATTTTTTTTAACGTTTATCTATTTTTGAGACAGACAAAGACAGAGCATGAATGGGGGAGGGTCAGAGAGAGAGGAAGACACAGAATCTGAAACAGGCTCCAGGCTCTGAGCCATCAGCACAGAGCCTGACGCGGGGCTTGAACTCACGAACCGCGAGATCATGACCTGAGCCGAAGTCAGATGTTTGACTGAGCCACCCAGGCACCCCGAGAATGAAATTTTTAAGATGGAAACTTGTCTAAGGGAAACAAAAGATGGATATTAAAATAAAAACATTGAAACGTGGAAGACAAATCTGGAAGTTCCAAAATCCATCCCATAGAAGTTCTACAAAGGGAGTAAAAAATGTATATAAAGCATGAAATCATTACAGAAATTAGGTGGAAAATACAGCTTTAATGGTACAAAAGAAATAGTTTACCTTTGGAATAAAAGGAGCAAGGGGGTACAGAGCAGACTAATCAAATTCATATCAGTTGTACTCTAACTACATGACAAACAATAGGATTATGAAACTTAAAACAGTTGCTATAAATAATTTCTAAGTACTTAGAGGCCTAATGCAAAAATAATTATCTAAAACTGAAATACCACTGGTTTTTAAGAAAACACAGGAGGTGGTGAGGTTGGAAGCCTGTCAAAAATAGTGTCCTTTAGTGTGCAATCTGAAGAGAGACAGACAAAGGAATATATAAATGAAACATATTTTGTTTGAAACTTCTGGAAATAATAAGCAAAGGAAAAATAACTCAATTAAAAAGGCAAATAATAGAAACTCACAATTCACAGAAGCTCACACAAGCAACACACCAAAAAACTAGTATTCAAAGGAACTGAATGAATACAAAAAGAAATGCTATAGTACTTTCTTCAGATTTTCAAAAGTTAAAAATAATAAACTTACTAGGTGCTTACTATGTATGTGATAATGGAATAAACACTTTAAATAGATTACTTCACTCAGTTCCCATACTAAGTCAGCAGATAATGTGTTATTAATGTTAAAATCCCATCTATATAAATAGAAACACTGAGACTTAGAGAGATTGCTGGAGCCTTCTCCATGCTTATAAAAATCCTATGTCATCTTCCATAGCTAAAATTCTTGGAGGTTAATCCCCAACACATTATATACATTTTCTCACTTTTTTTTCACTCATTTACTTCACTCAACAATCTACCTCGACAACTGATTATTCTGATAGCTACTATCCATCCTCATTTCCACTGGGATCGCTGGATGTTTGATATTACTGAGAACTTTGTTTTCCTTAAATACCTTTCTTCCTTTGATTGTAGTCCCAATGTTTTCAAGTTTCTTCTGGATCTCTCTTCTTAAATCTTTACATCCCTCTCTTGACTTATGACCTCCCAAGCTCCATAGTATTCTATAAGTATTAGTTATGAATGACTTTTCTTAACATGTATAGACTCTCTTACAGAAAAATGATTGCATCCATATATAAAATGAAGTTGCACAGAAGACAAATTTCTTAAGATAAAATGATAAGTATGGCAACCATCACCCCAGTCCACAAAATTAGACTGTCTCATTTGTTCTTGTTCAAAAATTACACCCTTATTATGATTGTTTGTTTGTTTGTTTTTGGTGTAAATGTGACTAGGAAAAGAGTACCTTGCAGTTAACTTCCTGATCTGCACCAGAATAATAATCTAATAAATACTGCAAGATAAAGAAGCTAATAAACAAGAAAAAACTATCCTAAAAATAATGAAGTAATCAATTTAATTCCATTTTTTCAAAACTGGTCATGGAAGTGAATCAGTCTTGTGAAATGAAAGCCTCACTGGACCATCTACTACTGTATAGTGCAATCAAGCAATCTTGAATGCTATCAAGCTTCAGAGACTTTAGAATCTTATCATGGATTATTGACTTGGGTAGAGCCATACAACTTTGATAAATAAAATCTCAAAACAAGCTTATTGCAAAATGTAGTCATTGCTTCTATCATTGATTGAACCCCAGGTTAAGTGTTGAAAAAATGTTTGAGAAGTATTACACTCCGTTGTCCTAGAAGAGAGTACAATAAATAATTTGTAAGGACAAAACTGCAGATTCAATAATTGTATATTATGTTTCCAAATCCCCAGTATTAAAATTGAGGATTCATGAAAGATAAATTAAAAATCCCAGGTATTATTAATATTAAATTTTACTCATTTTTCATAACTCTTTATTTATGTGTTTTAATATAACAAATTACCATAATAGTACATAATAATAAACAGAGCAAACAGGGCATCATATTCTTGTGGTAGGATTTCACTACCATTTTGTATGGTGTTATTTAGAGGTTTTCTTAAAAAGTATATACAAATGTTATATATATATATATATATATATATATATATATATATTTAAGTGTATATTATTATTAATAAATATATGTTGATATATTTCAAAATACTAAAAAACATGGAAATACACAAAATATTCAGAAATACAGAAAGTGACCGCTTCTTGACAAATACATTTAACAATACAAGCAGTAAATAGAGGGAATATTAACACAAAGAAAATTTTATAAAAATTGAAATATACTACACATATTTAACATTAAGTTAGCATTCTTAAAATAAAATTTAAAGAAACAAAGGATTAATTGCCATATTCCATAATCTTAACCTTTGTTTCATGATAACTATTCTAGATATAGAAAATGTCTTTAATTTTGTGTTGAAGTTGGTCACATCATTGTTTAATATGTTCAATAGCATCTTTTCATTGGGTTTTGTTGACTTGCTCTGATACTGGTTTTTTGGTTGAAGTAACTATTGCTTTTTTAATTCAGATTTTAGATTAGTTTCTAACTCCATGTCACAATATTTCACATCATCACCTTCTTTTTTTGCATCTCTTCTGTTAAAGAATTTACAAAGAATTACAGCCCATAGCTAGCAAAGTTAATAGCACACCACAGAATCTCCTTATAAAACTGCCAATTTAAGGAATTTTTTTTCTTGCTTCCAAAGCTTGCTATTTGTTGGAATTCTATTTACAGGAGTTGTACAAAGTATGCTATGCATCTAAATCTAAATATATATATATTTGAATTTATATATGCCATAATATATATTTGTGTGTATATATATATATATATATATATATATATATATTTTTTTTTTTTTTTTTTTTTTTACTTGCAAGCATGCCTCACTAGTAGCAGCGTCTGGACCCAAGAAAACACATATAATATGGCAAATAGTACAAGTGAGACTGATTTGAACATGCTTGCTTCTCTCCTGTATGTTTCTTTCCTGGTTAATGGAAATGATGAGCTTGACCCTTGACTGATTGTCAGCCTTTCCTCTTTTGCTTTTGACTTGTCTTCAGTAGAGTCCTGTGACCTGGTTATGTCTGTTATTTGTTAAAAATTAATTCTCATATGAGAATTTTATATACTTTCTGTTTTCCTGATTTCTCAAATGATTTCTTAGAAGATCTGGGATTTGGAAAAGAGTAGAAAAATCCCAGAAAATGCCAGGAAGGAATTCCTATACAGAAACATTTAACTATATTTACACATATGAGGTACAGCTGAGAGAAACATAATATTCAACTTGGAAACCACTATTATAAAAATGAATATTTCTTCCTCCTTCCCTCTCAACAAGTATTTGTCAAGTTCCTGAATGTGGAAGACATTATCCTAAGTACTTACATAAAAGGAAAAAAACAGTGAATGATGCCCTGACCTCTGGTGGCTCTGAAAAAGCAAGGTGACTTAGTGTTACATAAATTAGAACATAAATTAGCATGAAGAGTCTGAACAAATAAAGAAGTAGGATAAAACATAATAGGATATGAGTGGGAAGTGAGTTATTTCAGCTCCATGTATTCCAAATAGATTCCAAATATCTTTTTCAAACTAGATTTTAGACAAGTGATAGAAATGGTTTAAAATATTATTTTTAATTCTCTCACTTTCTCTCTCCATTTCTAATCCATTTAGTATTAACTCTAAAATGTCACCCATGGATATGCTTTTGTTTCTGTTATAGTAGCTTATAGCAAACTAACACTCCTGATGAAAACAAATAAAAAGCTGATAAAATCTAATATAATATTCATATAATATTATATATGTCATAAAATATATATTATATAAAACTATGTAATTTATACTCTATATTATTATGTAAATCATATAATACATCATATACAACATATATGTCATATATTTGTATATATATATCATTATATATTTGATATGTTATATGTTACATAGTATTAAAACATATATATATGTTTTTATGTTTTATGTTTATATCATATATTTTTGTGTGTTTATATATAATATGTATATATACATATATATGTATATATATAATATATCATTATATATTTGATGTTATATGTTACATATTATTAAAATATATATATATATATATATATATGTTTTTAGGTTTTATGTTTATATCATATATTTTTGTGTTTATATATATATATATATATATATATATATATACCCAAATCCAGATATATATATATATATCTCCAAACTAAACAAAGATAGCTGAGAGGCAAAACCATGGAGATGAGCTCATATTTCATAGCTACTTTTTCTGTAAGGATATTTCCTGATTGCAAGAATCAAGATACCAACATTCCAAGCTTTGCACAGGTAAAGGGTCACTATTTGATGGTGTGGGAAGTAGATAAATAAGCAGAGCTTTGGCAGTCATGGAGCTGAAAAGAAAAAAAAAAAATGGAGAATTATCTGGCCAAGCTTTTGTTGACCACAGAAAGGTGGGAAACTAAGATTGGCATGAACCATAAAAGTACATTTCTATAAAATAGCAGCCAAAAATTGAAGGGAAGATTTTTTAAATACCATTTTCAATAGTGCAAAAATAATAAATACTTAGGAATATAGTTTTAAAAAGATATGTAAGAACATTACACTGAGAAAAAGAGAAAGAAACATTGGTGAAAGAAATTAAAGAAGACCTGAATAAATGAAAAGGTATACATTATGCTCATAATTTGGGAGAATCAATAATGTTAAATTATCAATTTTGGTTAAACTAATCTATAGATCTAAACCTATTCAAACTTAATCCCTCCATGTGTTTATAGCAATTGACAGGCTCTTTTAAACTCTATAGCAAAATGCAAAGAAACTAGTATATCCACCATATAAAGAAGAACAAAGTTGGGGTACTTATACTATCTGACCTCAAGACAATATAAGTCTATATTAATGAAGACAATATGATTTTTCAGCCATGAGGATTAAGAAATAAATTAATAAAGTAGTATATAAAACCCAGAAATAGAAACAAACTTAGCAATTTGATTTTCAACTAATGTACTAAAGAAACTCAAAAGTAATTGGAAGCTTGTTAAAAATGGTGATGCTTAATCTGAACATCCATAGGAAAAAAAAAAAAAAAAGCTTTGATTCATGCCCACTCTTTACACAAAAATTAATGTGAGGTTGATTATACAATCTAAATATAAAAGCCAAAGGTATGAAGATTTTAGAAGAAAATAGGAGAATTTCTTCATGACATGGGGGAAGGCAAGAGTCTCATAGCTAGGACACAGAAAGCAATAAACATTAAAGAAAAACATTGAGAAACTGCACTTGTCAAAACTAAAAGTTTCTACTCCTCAAAATACATCATTAAGAACATGGAATGACACGCCATGGTCTGAGAAAATATTTTCAAAAAAACATATGACAAAGGATCAGTTACTAAAATATATAAAGAGTTCCTATAGTTTAAAAATAAAAAGACAACCAAGCAAATATAAAATCTTATCAAACTATTTGGACATATATTTCACAAAAGAGGCTATACAAATATTTAATGACAATGTGAAACATCAGAGGACATTAAGTATAAGAAAAATGAAAATTAAAACCATAACAACATAACAACGTATACAACTCAAATGGCTACAGTTTTTTTAAGGACTGGCAGTGCTAAACATAGATGAGGATATGGAATATCAGAAAATTTATACATGTAGGTGGGAGTGTAAAATAATATGCCCACTGTGAACAGGGCGTGGAAATTTCTTATAAAGTTAAAGATATGAGTGGACTTGAAGGAAAGATTTCCACTGTTAGCCATAATGGAGTAACAGATGTTAAATTTATCTTTCTGCCTTAAACAACTAAAAAGGAAACAAAATATGTGACACAACAATTTACAGGTATTGGAAAACAGACAACACAAGACAGTTGATTTCTTAGAGAAGGTCAATATATGTTTCTTAAGATAAACTGTTTACTGCCTCAAGTTTCCATACCGACTTATAGAGAAAGGAAACTGAAAGCATGGCTAGCAGTCCATTTGAATTGAGGAGGTCGTGTTCACAATTTAAAGGAGACACAAAGGGCTAAAACTCACAGAGCACAATAACAGAAAGACAGCTGCACAGATAGAACTATAGAGAACTTCAGGGTCTTCCTTCTAGCACAAAGGTGAGTACCAATCAGTGCTTGTTTATGAGGAAACTAACCAAAGCTGGGAAAAGGAAATAGATAACATATAATGCTGGCAGTCAGAAAAGAGAAACCCTGCATATCTTGGGTACTCAGCTTGAGTACTCAGAATTCTGAATATCACCTCTGTAGTAAGGTCAAATTAGTCCCAGACCAAAAACTACTGTGGTATTGACACAAAATGTAAAAGCAAATCTCAAAAAAGATCAAACTAATTCTAAAAATTTTTATTGTATCTTGAAATAAAACTGAAAAATAATTCAAGGAATGAATGAATGAGTGAAAGAAACCCAGGATCAAACAGTGCAAAATTCACATCTAGTATCCAATTCCTAAAACTACCCCCCCTAAAAAAGCTGGGAAAATGTTTCATAAGAAGGAGAAAAGTTAACCATTAAAAATGATTCATGATAAAATTGGTAGAGAAATTATTACCAACTATTATCAAAAATTACCAGCTATTATAAATATACTCTGTTATGTTCAAGAAGGTAGGATTTATAATGAGCATGGTAACAGGAAGTATATAAGATATTTAAAAGACTCAGATTGAACTTCTAGAGATGAAAATACACTGAAGCAAATTAATATGAACTATAAACTCCATAAGAAAACATTAGTACACTAGAAGGAACAATAATATAAATTATTCAAAAAACAGAAATCAAAAATACCAGAAAACAGCAAAAAAAGGAAAAAGAGATAAGCAGGCTCAGTGGGCTATAGGACAACTTCAAACACCCTAACAAGTCTATGATTAAAATTACATAAAGAAAGCAAGTGTCAGAAAAAGAGAAAATACTTGAAGAAAAACATGGCCAACATTTTCCCAAATTTGATGAAAATCAGAAACTCAGTGACCGAAAAAGTTCAGAAATTCCAAGCAAAAGGAATTCTACATCTTCTTGATATAGAAGACTACATCAAGTCCTTTCATAATCCAATTGATTAAAAGTATTTATAAAGATAAAATCTTGGGCGCCTGGGTGGCTCAGTCAGTTAAGCGTCCGACTTCAGCTCAGGTCATTATCTCACAGTCTGTGAGTTCGAGCCTCACGTTGGGCTCTGTGCTGACAGCCGGAGCCTGGAGGCTGCTTCACATTCTGTGTCTCCCTGTCTCTCTGCCCCTCCCCATTCATGCTCTGTCTCTCTCTGTATCAAAAATAAATAAAAACATTAAAAAATTTTTAAAAAAATATAAAATCTTAAAAGCAGATCAGAAAAAGACAGTTTTTGTGAACAAAGAATGACATCCAACCTCTCATCAGAAAACATAAACAGGAAACTTGGGTGGCCCAGTCAGTTAAGTGTCGGACTTCAGTTCAGTTCATGATCTCGTGGTTCATGAGTTTGGGCCCTGCATCAGGCTCTGTGCAGACAGCTCAGAGCCTGGAGCCTGCTTTGGATTCTGTGTCTCCCTCTCTCTCTGCCCTCCCAGCTTGCTTTCTCAGTCTCTCTCTCTCTCTCTGCTCTCTCTCTCTCTAGTTCTCAAAAATAAGTAAACATTAAAAACGTAATTAAAAAAAAGAAAACATAAGCAAGTCAGAAAACAGTGGAAAAATACCTTTAATGTTCTGAAAGAAAAACCAAGTAAAAGTCAACCTAGCATTCTATACCTAACAGAGATACCTTCCAAAAAAGAAGTCAATCTAAAGATTTCAGGAAATATTGAAAGAAGTCATGCAGGTAGAAGAAATATTATACAGTTGGAAATCTGGTTCTATATAAAGGAAAGAATATCAAAAATGGCAAATACACACAAACATCTTTGGAGATTTCAATACTTCTCTGTCAATAATTGATAGAACATGTGGGCCAAGAATAATAAGAGTATAGAATAATTAAACATTATTACCAAACAACTTTCCTGAATTGGCAATATAGTCCATTCCATCTAAGAACAATATAATAAATATTATTTTCAAGACTTATATTCTGGATTATAGAACAAATTCTAAAATGTTTGAAAGTTTTCAAATGACACAATATGTGTTCAATGATTAAAAGGGATTAAATTGTGAATCAAGGAGAGAAATATGTAGAAATTGCTAAATATTTGGATATTAAAAAAATCCATATAACTTACAGCAAAGGTTAAGGGGAAGGTTAAGGAAGAAACATTTTTTTTAATTTTTTTTTAATGTTTATTTGTTTTTGAGGCAGAGAGAGACATAGCATGAACGGGGGAGGGTCAGAGAGAGAGGGAGACACAGAATCCAAAACAGGCTCCAGGCTCTGAGCCGTCAGCACAGAGCCTGACGCGGGGCTCGAACTCACGGACCGTGAGATCATGATCTGAGCCGAAGCCGGATGCTTAATCGACTGAGCCACCCAGGCGCCCCAAGGAAGAAACAGTTAGGTACTTTGAAATAAATAAAATTACAACATGATATATGAAAATTTATGATATCCAGTTAAAGCAGTGCTTAATGACAGGCTTATAAAATGCTTATATAAGAGAATAATAAGATTTTCAAATCAATGGCCTAATGCTGCAGTTTAAGCGAGTAGGACAGAAGAGAAAATTAAACCCAAGTAAGCAGAGAAAAATAAATAATAAAGGTAAGGGAAGTCAATTAAATATCAAACAGAAGAATAAAGAAATCAGTGAAATCAAAACAGCTGATTAATAAAAATAATAAAGTACTAGCCAGACTAATCAAGAAAACTAAAGAGAAGACACATTTAAAAATATTAGTGATGAGAGGTGCCTGGGTTTCTTAGTTGGTTAAGTGTCTGACTTTGGCTCAGGTCATGATTTTGCAGTTCATGGGTTTGAGCCCCATGGTGGTCTCTGTACTGACAGCTCAGAGCCTGGAGCCTGCTTCAAATTCTGTGTCTCTGTCTCTCTGCCTCTCCCCTGCTCATGATGTACATTCTCTCTCTCTCTCTCTCTCTCTCTCTCTTCCTCAAAAGGACATAAACATTTAAAAAGTTTTAATAAGAAATATGAGTGATGGGGACATCTGGGTGGCTCAATTGGTTAAGTGTTTGACTCTTGATTTACAGCTCAGGTCTTGATCTCAGGCTCAAGAGTTCAAGCCTTGCTTTGGGCTCCACACTGGGCATGAAGCCTACTTAAAAAAAAAAAAAAAGAGTGATGAGAGTGTTGACATCATTATAAATCCTACGACATTAAAAGTACAATAAGGGATACTATAAACAAATTTATACAAATAAATTTCACATGTTAAATGAAATGGATGAATTCCTTGAAATACATATACTTCCAGAGCTCACAAAACAACAATAGATAATCTGAAAAGCCATATCTCTATAAATAAATTGGTTTTGTAGTTAAAACATTTCTAGAAGAAAATGGCTCTTCAGGCTTCATTGCTGAATTTAACCAAGCATTTGAGCAAAAAAATATATCAATCTTATATAATTGGTATTAGAAGAATACAAAGAAGAAACACTGCATTTTATTTTATAAGGCCTTCATTACCCAAACTAGACAAAAGGATAATAAAAGGGAACTAGAAGCTAATATCCCTCCTAAACATAGAGGTAACAATTCCCAAGATAAATTTAGAAGTTAAATCCAAATATATACACAATATAAAATGCATCATGAGCACATGTGAGTTATCCCAGAAATTCAAGTTTGGCTTAAAATTTGGAAATCAATTAATGTCATTCATAATATCAATGAACTAATAAAAAAAAGTAAAACTATATGATCTTAATTTGTAAAACACACACACACACACACACACACACACACACACACACACACATTTGACAAAATCTAGCATGCATTCATAAAGAAAACTCCTAGTTTTATTCCTAATAAACTGAGAACAAAATGGTTGTTCCTTAATCTGATAGGAAGATTCTATGAAAATCATACAGCTAGCATCATACTTAGTGACAAAATAATGTGTAGTCCCTGTAAGAAGGAGAATGAGGTAATGATTCCTGATCTCACCAGTTCTATACAACATAGTCCCAGAATTCCTAACCATGGAAATTGAAGTCATACAGATCAGTAGTGAAGTCAAATGGTCTTTATTTGCAGACGGGATGGTCTCAAATGCAGAAAATACTAGGGAGCCTATAAGAACAACACTAGAAATAATAAGTAACTTTAGCAACATTGCAAGATATGAAGTTACTATGCAAACATTAATTCTACTTACATATCCTGGAAATGGACAATCAGAAAAAAAAATTAAAAAATTACATTTTTAGTATAATTAGAAATTATGAAATGCTTATGGATAAATTTGAAAAATTTGTACAGGACTTGTACAATCAAATCTACAAATATTTCTTAAAGAGGACAAATAAATTGAAAGATATGTTTTAGTCAAGGATCAGAAGAATCTGTATTTTAACTGTAATTTCTTCTCCAAATTTATCTATGTATCCATGGATTCAATGTTACTTTCATTTTTTTTTTTAGAGACAGAGAGAGAGAGAGAGAGAGTGAGAGAGCATGAGTTGGGAAGAGAGGCAGAGGAACAGAAAGGGGGAATCTTTTTTTTTAATGTGTATTTATTTATTTATTTGGAGAGAGAGAGAGAGAGAGCTTGAGATAGTGTGAGCAGGGGAGGGGCAGAGACAGAAGGAGAGAGAAAATCCCAAGTAGTCTCTATGCCATCAGTATAGCCCAATGCAGGGATTGATCCTATTAACTGAGTTCATGACCAGAGCTGAAATCAAGAGTCAGGTGTTTAACCAACTCAGCCACCCAGGTATCCCAAGAGAGAGAGAATCTTAAGCAGACTCCATGCTTAGCACGGACCCCAACATGGGGCTTGATTTCACAACTCTGAGACTATGACCTGAGTTGAAATTAAAGGTTAGATGCTTAACTGACTGAGCCACTTAAGCACCCCCCACAATGTTACTTTAATCAAAATCCCAGTGGGCTTTTGTGTAGAAAATGACAAGCTGATTCTAAAATTTACATAGAAATGCAAATTACCTAGAAAAAAATTTTTAAAAAATGACAGAATAAATATGGAAAACCTATAATACTTGATTTTAAGATTTATTTTTAAACTACAATATTCAGCACAATATAATAATGGCACAAAAAATAAATCTTTAAGTCAAAAGAACATAATAGGCTCTCCAGAAATAGACCCACACATGTATAGTCATTTGTTTTGTGACAAAGGGTATTAGAAAATTTAATTGGGAAAAAATATAATTTACCTCATACTCTGCTGGAACAATTAGATAGTCATGTTGCAAAAGATCTCAACCTTTGCCTTATACAATATACAGAAATTAACTAAAAATGGATTATATATGTACATGGATGAGTTAAAACTATGAAAGTTCAAGAAGAAAACAGGAGGAAATTTTAGTAATTTTGTCTTTGACAAAGATTTCTTATATAGAACACTGAAAACTCATAATACATACAAAAATACTTTAGGCATTGTCAAATTTAAAGCTTTTGTCCTTCAAAATACATATTTACCAAAAAATGAGAAGGTAAGCCATGGAATAAAATATTTACAAAACACATCTCTCAAGACAAAGGTCTTGCATCTGTAATATATTATTAAGCTGTGTTGTCAGTGTGTATATACATGTGCATATATATTTAAACAAATGTTACATTTTAAATATGTGCAGTTTGTCATACATCAATTATATCCCAATAAAGCTACAAAATTATCTAAATATATGCCTACAATAAGACCCACACACATATATACACATATTGATGACTCATAGTAAGAATAAACCAATAAAAAGCCAATAAAAGATGTATAAAATATTTAATAGACATCACACATTTAAAAAACATATTTGGATGGGAAATAAATACATTAAGAAATGTTCAACTTCATTTGTAATGAGAAAAATGTAAATTAAAACCAAAATTTGCCACTACACATCATCCACTACATTAGCCAAAGTTTAAAAAACAGCCCATGACAAATGTTGGTAAGCACGTGTTACAACTGATATTATACATCTAATATGGATATTATATGTCTAATATTGGTTTTGGAAATGAAATACAGTACAACCATTTTGAAAAAAGATTTCTTGATGAGTTAAACATATACTCCCCATATGATTGGGTATTCAATCTACACTTCAAAATTTACCTAAGAAAAATAAAATGCATGCCCACATCAGGACTTTTATACAGAACTGTACATATCAGCATTATGTGTGATAGCTAAAACAACTTGAAACAACCCAAACGTCCAACAACACATGCATGAATAAACAAATTTTAGTATATACATAGAATAGAATGATGGTCTGCAAAAAAAAAAAAAAAAAAAAAAGGAAAAGAAACTATTGATAATGCTTTGACATCACAATTGAAAATGATGATCAATATTGATACTAAGACAAACCTTAAATTATGCTGAATGAAAAAAATGTCAAAAGAAGAGTACATATAGTATGATTCACTATGTAGAATTCTAGAAATTGCAAACTAATCCATAGTAAGAGAAAGTAGAGTGCCTGAGGATGGAGGAGAAAAACAAAGGCTTACAAGAGGGGCATAAGGAAATTTCCTGATGTGATGGGTATGTTATCTTTATCCTAGTGACGGGTTTATTGATATACACATATGTCAAAATTTACCAAATTTTGCACTTTAAATATATGTGTTTGTCACATATCAATTCTATATAATTGTTTGTAAAACTACAATCTAAACATGTCTATCCTATGACCTTCATTTCTACTCCTACCTATTTACTGTAGGCAACTACATGTATACACAAAACACTTGTATAGGAATTGCCTATCAGCTTTATTCTTAATAGCCCCAAACTGGAAACAGCTCATATGTTCATCAACAAGAGAATATACAAAAAATCCCTGCAGAGTATACATAACATGGAATACTACTGAGTAATAAAAATGAATGAACTGCTGATACATGAAACAATGTGCATGGCTCTCAGCAACATTATGCTGAATGAAAGAAACTTTTCACCAGAGCAAATGTTTGATTACCCTTATGATTGCACCTAGTAGTAGAACAGGCAAACCTTATCTATGGTGAAAAAATCAGAATAGTGGTTGCCTTTTTGGTTGTAGGAGTGGAGATTTAGGAAAAGGAGGATGAGAGAAATTTCTAGGGTGCTTGATTACCCTGTATCTTGACAGGAATTGGGGTTGGGCAGACGTATGCATTAGTGGAGAGTCGTCAGATAGCACACTTATTAACTGTGCATTCCATTGCAAATCTTACTTGAAAAGAACAAAAAGGAGCAAGGATAAATACTGATCTCTAGCTAATGATATATTTGTGAGAAGGTACATGTATGTCTGAAACTTATTTCAAAATATACCCTAAAAAAAGAGTGTTGTATGGATAAAAGATAAGTAGATGGGCAGATGTGTGATAAAGCAAATATAGTAAAATATTAACTATAAAAACTAGGTTGTGGGTATGTGAGAGTTTGCTATAATATTGCTTTAATTTTCCCATGTTATTAATTTTTTTCCATATGGGTCTGCTATGACTTTGCCCATTCTCCTATTAGAAGGTAAAGTCTATTTATCCACCCCTTGAATCAGTACAGGGTTTGTGACTCCCCTGGCCAAAATATGTGGCAGAATAATGGTGTTCTATCTTCAACACTATGCTTCAAAGGACATTTTGTCCTTCACCTGCCTCCTTCACATGAATAGCTTCCAACTAGCTGGTTCGAGAATAACTACACACATGGAGGAAAGTCCGAATATTGCAACTAAGACCATCAAACTGCCAACCCACCCCAAATATCTGAGAGAGTCTAGCCAAAGTCAAAAGAGCTGCCTACTACTTGACCCTTAGTTGACCACATCATGAGTGAGCCCAGCCAAGACCAGGGAACCACCCAGTTTATAGCTTATCACACAGCAGTAGCTAATAATACATGTTGATCCTTAGTATATTACATAACCTCTCTAACTTCCATTTTTCATGGTATGTATTACATGGGGCTATGGAGAAAACTGGATAAGACAAATCAGAGGACTTAGAATGAGTGAAAACACATACACACTTAAAATTACTGCCCATTAGTACCATCTCTACTACCTCAGAGAGCTTCCAACTCAAAACCCTGGCTGGCAAATTCTTCAGAAGTATAAAGAGAAAGTGTAGACATGATTTCATAATGTTTGCCAAACCATTACTCTTTTGTCTTGATGCCAATCCAAATTGATGCTTGTCATACAGAAATCAAATTTAAAGTTCAGCCACTTGCCTCCATTCTGGAAAGTTAAGAGCTCTCTCAAAGAACAGCCCAGGGAATCAGGTGATTTTCTGTTATTCCATGTCATTACATTGTGTAATTTTATTTAAAAAACAAGTCATCTGAGCTGAAACCTTGTCCAAGCACCTCTCCCCACCATAGGCAAATATCTGTTTTCAAAGAACTTGGCCCCTTAAGTATGTTTTCTAAGCAAATTGATCAAGTGGCTTGGCACAGGAGTTGAGATCCCTTAAAATTACGAAAGCTCTCTGTACTTCAGACAAAGGTGACTGCCAAAACTTCTTGGGTTTATGCAAACTCTCTGTCACTCAGTTGGGGCAAATGAATGGACCTCCTCAAACATAAAATATTTAATATCCAAAAGATTGTCTCAAGAGAAACGCTGTTTTTACATATGGTAATGAAGAATGGGACACTCACTGGGAGCTCTGCTCCACAGAAGGCCAAGGGCAGCGATTTTATCTTGTTGGGTCAAGAATCAGTCCCCAGAAGGTTGGAATCAGCACTGGCCTGGGCTGATATTTCAATACAAATGAGGTGCTCACAATCACCTGTTTTGTTTTACAGGGTGTAATCAAAATATACTTGTTGAAAATACTGCTTTGAAAACACCTGGCAGACACTTTCCCCATTGCTTTGGCTAGGGGGTACTATGTTAAAGCTCCAAACTCATTTCTTTCTATAGATGAAGGCTAATTGAGAAGAGGTAGCAGCTGTTGGTGTTTGACCCTCTGTGGTACAAGGACACCTGAAGCCAGGCTTGTGTCTCTTGGGATGCCCTGTTGCTAAATCACCCATCCTTCCTTGGGGGTGGGATACCTAGAAGGACACCAGTCTGGCAGAAGAATATTAGAGTTCTATGGCTGGGCTCTCCACCCTGGCTAGGACATTTCTGTGAGAACTCTTTATGTTTTTTTTTTTTTTTTTAAGTAATTTCTACAACCAATGTGGGGCTCCAACCTACAGCCCTGGGATCAAGAGTTCCATGCTCTGCTGACCGAGTCAGCCAAATTCTCCCTGTCATCACTCTTTAAAATAAAGATGAAAACATAACAAGGGTATCTATCCACCATTTCATGAGAGATAGTAGAGCTCTCCTGTTCTTGGCTTAGTTGAAAATTTATGTAATGAGGTGTTGGGCGTGTGATAAGCATAGGCCCCAGAGCATTTAGTGGAAACCTCCTAGTTTGGTATACACTTCGCCTCAGAGTTCAGCAGTCTCGGGGGACGATGCTAGTAATACATGAAGAAAGGTCTTACACTGCAATCTATACCCAACAAAATGTGAAGTAAACTGGGTTATATTCTACAGGAGTTCTTAGAACCTTGAAAATGCTAAACACATAATGCAGTTGAAAGGGGGAAATAGAATATGCAGTCCCACTCAACTTGTTTGATGATGGCACACATTTTTTTTTTCCATAAAGCATCACATGTGGTCCTCAGAAAGTACTGTGTGGAATACAGCTTTAAGGGGACCATGAGAAAATATCAGTGAAATAGTTAATATACTCCCAGTAATAGAAACAGGCTTTAGTCATCTGGGATGATTGAAACCACAGGCTCTCTAGCATGTCCCCCAGAGCACAAGTTGGAAGCTGCCTTATATAATCAAATGGAAAGAAAAAAACACTGTCAAGATGAACATCTTTGGGTGGGAGTGAGGTCAAGTCTCCCACAGATGTCCAGGATTGTCATTAAGCTAACAGGTGGGGTAAGTCTACAGGTGCACTAAGCGCACCCATGAAAGAGAAAAGGGGGAAAGGAGGTCCGGTTTGATCTCAAGTTCCCATACTCATCCTTCCCTGCTATTGCCAGTTGCCTAGATGCCCTCAGGGCCCCAGTTCCCTGGGTACATTCTCTCTCCTGACAGGAGGAGCACGGGGTGCTTCTGACCACTTGGATAAAAGGAAGTGCAGAGAAATAGTTATTTACTAATGATATCATAAGAAAAATAAATTATTTCCTTGGACAGCTATGTAGTGGGAACAACTCGGGACTTGGCTTTAGGAAACCAGCGATCCAGTCTCAGTAAATTATTCAGGTCTTATGTTATCACTTCCTGATATTTGTGAGGAAAGATCCATTAAACTCCAGGGTACCTCTAAGGTGAAAACCCAGAAATCTGAATTTGTTTCAGACAACATTTGCTCACTTTCTCTTATTCAAGATCCCATTAATATTTGTTGAGCTATAGTTATCCTGTAGTCTCTTAGGAAGGGAGAAAGGGGAATGAGAAGGGTAAGCTCTTGCAAAGAATTTCTAACCTTCTCTATGCAGTATACTGCTAAGAGAAAGAGCTATTTAGTGATAGCATATTTCCAGAAAGATGGTTTAGGTGGCATGGTACTAACACTGTCTACAATTCTTGTCTACAGCCATTGCCCTTTGGGGTGGTTAGATAACCAGTGGTGGTTCCTACCTTCCTTCCTTCCTTCCTTCCTTCCTTCCTTCCTTCCTTCCTCCCTTCCCTCCTATCTTTCTGCCTTCCTTCCATTCTTCCTGCCTGCCTACCTGCCTGCCTCTGTCTCTCCCTTCCTTTCTTCCATGCTTCCTCTCTTTATCAAATGAATAAGATAAATCTATAGGAAGTAATCCATGTCTTTTGGTGTAATGTGAAATTTTGTATGCCCCTAATTAAGGCTTATGTCAGGTTTTGATGTGGATTGAAGTTTTGCACTTGGTATAAGCCTCATATTTCTTATTCCCAAATACTGGAGAGCAATAGGTAATTATTACCCTCTTGATATTACCAAAAGTAGTGGACTGAGTAATCTAGAATTAGATTTAAGTGTGACAAATGGCATACAGCCTTAGAGCTTCTTGGTAATAGCCATGTCCACAACAGTGCACAATGAAATTTACCCAAACACTGTTCTTAATGATAATGAATGCTGGTAATAATACAAGTTGTGTTTCAGGATCACCTTTCATCTTGAGCCTCCACTTACTGTGAAATATAAATAGCCATATATACTTCCAAATTGTATTAGTACAATAATACTAAATCATTACCTGCTATTGTGTGTACTGTGTTGCCAACAATGTTCCCATATGGTTGGACTGTTTGTTTTGCTGTTAATGTGACCATTACATACTCCACAGATAGTGCATCTTACATGATGCTTGTGCCCCTTTCCACTTTCAAGTTTAATGGGTCTGACATTCTACTTTTTAAAGGGTTATTTCCAACTGTTGGCAAAAGGAATCATATTTAAACATCTGATATAATTGCTCAATTGTATCATCCAGTAGTCTCTACGAAGATGTTTTGTAATAAGACAGGTCATTTTCAAAAGGGTATGTGTTCTCTCTCAGGGTGACTACGTATACCATACTTACCTCAAAAAATAAAACTGAAATTGATTCTCACTAGGGAACAACATTCTTGTTGAACTTGGTGAAAGAATAAAGTGCTTGAGTCATGTGAATCTGTTACCATCAACTAAATGGCAGGACTTACCTTCTGGTTGGGGGATAGAGTAGGTGTCCACTCTTGTGAGGAGATTTGAGAAGCCACAAGATTCCCCCTGACAACGCTGAAGCAAACAGTAAATAATTATATAACTCTAAAGTAACATTTATCATTTGCCATGGGATATGATTTTACATTACCAGTTCATTCTGTGAGATGAAACCACCAAGCCTTTGAAGAGATATACTTATACCAGATCAGCCATAGGTCCCCAACACTGAGGGAGATTAACTTTCCTGAGAGGAGCATGGTGGACAAAGCTCAGAAAAGGCGTGAGCTTATTGGTAGGTATTTATGAAATATGGACTCAGAGCTCTCAGACTCAAGGGGAGAGAGGG
Organism: Panthera onca; assembly: GCF_046562875.1. Lineage (NCBI taxonomy): Eukaryota > Metazoa > Chordata > Mammalia > Carnivora > Felidae > Panthera > Panthera onca. Next base: position 87,030,492 of record NC_138341.1, on the reverse strand, counting down.
TCTTTGGGGTAACCACACATACCTTCTGACAGCGTCTATCCTAGTCTTATTAAGGGCCAGCCTTAGCCAAGGGACTGCCTTACTGTGGCTGGAGGAGAATAAATATGCAGCCAAAAGTTCTAGTGATGATCAGGAGCCACAGCTTTCCATAGCTTGCTACTTTTATCTTCTGGATTAACAGTCTATTGTAGGCATGCTTTATAATGTACACCACTCCAAAAGCACTTAGAAGACCTATTTTGAATAAAAATCTAAAGCAGAAGTGGAAGGCAGTCTATCCACTCACAGCTCACCCTTCTATGTGTGCATACACATACACACACACACACACACACACATTTTAGGGCAGTGAAATTGCTCTGTATGATCCTATAATAATGGTTTCATGTTATTATGCATATGTCCAAACCTACAGAATATATAGTGGGAAGGCTGAACCCTAAGGTAAACTATGGACTGTAGCAAATCATGTATCAATATTAGTTCATCAATCATAACAAATGTACTACACTAGTGCAAGATGTTAATAATAGGCAAATTGGAGGTGCTGCTGGAGTGTGGGGAAATGCATTAAAATGTAGATTTTGTTATCACTTACATGTAGCAAGGCTAATGTTATGCCCAGAATTCGTGAACCCCAAAGACCACTAGGGAGCTGAGTCCGATGCAAAAGCAAAAGAGCCTTTATTCGAGCTAGCTCGAGCTCAATCCCCTACCTGCACCGACACAGCGGTGAGATACCAGGGAGAGAGCGAGTTTCAAAAGGACAAAGGTTTTATTGGGGCCTAGGGGCAGTTGGTGAGGTAATGGCTGTGGCCTAGGCCGATTGGCTGGGGAAGGGTCAGAGTCCTGTTACGCAGGTCGCTGGGCGTGTTTTGATCAGGAAGTTTGAATGGGTGAGCGGGAGGTTACTCAAGGGGAGGAGGCGTGGTCTAGTTGAAGGACACAGAACAAGATGGAGTCGGCGGCGGAGGCCCGCCCTTTCATTCTCCCCATGTCATGTAGCTTACGGACCCAATCATGGGATCGGCTGCATTTATGGTGACAAGGGGAACAGAGTTTGGAGGTTTACGCAAAGTTCTGGGAACCAAGTGTTCCTGGGGTGGCTCTGGGACGTCTGATTAAGTGTTGTCCCCAAACTGGTGTCTATGATCTGCTAGGTGATGTTTTGGGGGTCGTTGGGACTCCCGGCAGCATGGGCAATGACAAGCAGAGTTAACAGAGTTACCAATATTAGGTGGGTCAAATGCGCTGTAGCTTGAGCTTGAGCGGGTTGTGTTGGTCTCGACTGATGGCCCATCGCGTGATGAAGTCCTTCCGGATCTAGGAGGGGTCCGCTGGCCGAACGTGGGTGTGATGGACCCAGGTCACGATGCCGTCTACTTTGAGAGCGGTGGGGGTTGTCAACACCACGATGTAGGGTCCCTTCCAGCACGGCTCGAAGGTCTCTCGGTGGTGCCTCTTGACATAGACCCAGTCTCCCGGCCTGTACTGATGAGGTGTCGGGGTTGGGCCAGCCTCATAGATGGCACAGAGGCACGGCCAAATGTCCTCATGCGCCCTCTGGAGCCCTCTCAAGGAAAGAAAAAGTTCTTGATCTTTAAACTCAGCAATAAGTTCAGTTCGAAGGCTGGTAATAACAGAGGGTGGCCTGCCAAACATGATCTCGTAGGGAGTAAAACCCAGAGTGTAAGGAGTGTTTCTAACCCGGTAAAGGGTGTACGGTAGGAGAGTCACCCAGTCCCCACCAGTCTCCATGGTTAATTTGGTAAGAGTCTCTTTTAAGGTTCTATTCATTCTTTCTACCTGTCCTGAGCTCTGGGGCGTATAAGCACAATGTAATTTCCAGTTTGCCCCCACCGCCTTGGCTACTGCCTGTGTTACCTGCGAGATAAAAGCTGGTCCATTGTCTGATCCTACCATGGCAGGAAAACCATACCTGAGTAAGATGTCTTCTAGTAGCTTCTTAGCCACCATCTGAGCCGTATATAATTCTCTAATGTGCTCTAATATTGAGACTCTGAGCCGGTCTGGCAGCACGAGCTCCTTGTTAGGTGTATACCACCATCCCTTTATCTCCTGGGCCATGGGGAGTTTCTTGATCCGCTGTAACTCCTCCTGGGAGTATTTGGGCAACTCTGGTAAAACTGGGCCTCCCAAGTCCGGTAGTTGTTAAGCCATTTTCTAGCTCCCAACGTTAGCGCCTTGGTAAGAGCGACGAGCTCTGCTTGCTGGGCTGATGTTCCGGAGGTTAGAGCCTCCACCCATACGGTGTCCGTATGCACCTGCTGCACCCACGTACCTGTGTCCGTCCCGCACAAAGCTGCTGCCATCAGTGAACCAAGTAGCCACGGCATCGGGGAGGGGCCGGTCGGTCAGGTCCATCCGGAATCCATGTACTTCTTCCAGGATTCCCGCACAGTCATGTAGTGGAACACCTAGGTCAGGGTCGGGCAGCAGGGTTGCAGGATTGAGGGCTGCACTGGGATGGAACCGCACTTGTGGAGGGTTGAGTAGGAGGCTCTGGTAATGAGTAACACGTGTGTTGCTTATCCATCTATCAGGAGGCTGTTTCAGGACCCCTTCAATGGCGTGTGGGGTCATGATCCAGATCTCCTGTCCTAGGGTCAGTTTGTCTGCATCCTTGACTAGGAGTGCTGTCACCGCAATAATTCTTAGGCATGGCGGCCAGCCGGCAGCCACTGGGTCTAGTTTCTTGGACAGGTAAGCCACTGGGCGGTTCCAGGGGCCTAAGGCTTGAGTTAGAACCCCTTTTGCTATTCCCTTATGTTCGTCTACAAAGAGGTGGAAGGGTTTCGTAATGTCTGGTAGGCCCAGGGCTGGGGCACTTAGGAGGGCCTTTTTTAACTGATTAAAGGCAATTTCTTCTTTTTCAGTCCATTTAAATGTTTTCCCCTCTTTGGTAGCTTCATATAGGGGCCTGTCAATCTCAGCAAAACCTGGAACCCAGAGGCGGCAGTAGCCGGCTGATCCTAGGAATTCCCTCACTTCTCTTCGGGAGGTGGGAGTAGGGATCTTTAGGACAGTTTCTTTTCTGGCATCTGATAACCGCTGCTGTCCGCCCTCCAGGATATATCCCAGGTAACTTACCCTCTCCCTGCATATCTGAGCCTTCTTCGCGGATGCCCGGTACCCTAAGGCCCCCAGGGTAGCCAGCAGGTCCTGGGTCCCTTGCTCACAGTCTTTGGCCGTGTGGGCAGCAATCAGGATGTCATCTACGTACTGTAGAAGGGTGAGGCCAGGATGCTCCCTTTGAAACGTCCAGAGTCTAAGAGACCCCAAAAATGAACCACCAGAGTCCAGAGTCAAAGCTAAGCAGCAAGGGTCATTTATTGCGGGTTCGAACCTGGACCTCTGCGCACTCATTGCCGGTGACGCTAAGAGGCCCCGAGAGAGGTTTTTAGCCCTTTTACAGACAGGTACAAACAAGTCATGGGGAAATCAGGGATTTTCCACAGTTACAGAGCTGCGATTGGTTGATGTTTAAAGTTGGACACTTAGCAGTATTCGATTGGTTCCTGCCTTTAGGTCAGACCACAACTGGGGGTACGGGTATCTCAATGATTGATCAGGAATACAGGAGCGCGCCAAGCAACAATGATTGATCAGGAATACAGGAGTGCGCCAAGCAATTGTACAGAAGCGGAACAAGCTGGTTAGGCTTGGTTAGGTTTCAGTTTCCTGTAACTTAAGCTTTTAAGTTTCAGTTTTCTCAGGCCTCTCATTCCCCCCTTTCTCGAGTACCTGATGAACCAATCTTGGGTCCTACAGTGTTACCTAATCAAGCCCGCTTTCCATGTCTAGGAGGTGATACTGTGGCCTAAGGACCATAACCTGAATGGTGTTTAGCCTGTCCCTGATAAAGTTCTAACCCTCTTCTATTCTGTAACACCACTTCTGCTAGGGAATCTAGCTGATCTTGTAAATCTTGGATGGTCCCTGACAAAGCTTCGACATCGTTAATGAGTTGACGAGAGAGTCGCAGATAGGAGTGTATGGAGACTCCTAATCCTGCTGTCCCGGTAGTTAATGCACCTGTAATTCCTAGGCCTGCCAGGAGGGGGATAACAGCCACAGCTTGTTTGGATCTGCCAGTGGCAAAATCTAGACTAGGGATGGGCATGGGGGTTTTTCCTGCAACTAAGTCAATATCTGGCAGTAAGGTGGCCAGGATACATACTCCAGTCCAATTATGAGGTAGATAAGTGTAGGCTAGGTTATCCAGCAGACGGCTTCTCCAACTGAGCCACAGCAGCCAGTTTGAAGTTGCATATTATTATCACTAGCTTTTGCTGCCCTGTTACTCTGTAGGATAGCTGTAAAGTAGGTAGTGGAGTTGTCTGGCCCTATACATTGCTGATAGGAGTCATAACAAGAGCTATGCATCGACTCCTGGAAAGTAGAGCAAGGGCATTCTGCTGTGGGGGGCAGGGGCCTAGGTTTGTCAACACATAACCACTGCCGTTTTTGGAGTCCTGTGCTGTCATAGGTCTGGGTTAAGTGAGCAATTGTGGTTCCACAGTCTTGGGTTTGAGTGTATCTTCGCTGATGGTGACCACCCCTTCCTACAGAGCCGGCTACTAGTCTGTTACCATGTGGCAGGGTAAGGGTTCTAACTACTCCACCTCTGCAATCACAGGGCCTTCCATACAGAGCTTCGTACAATTTCTGTTTGTCAACGGGGGCATTTAGTCCTCCCTCCAGGAGGTTGAAGTTGAGGGATAGTAGGACAAGGGTTACTATCCTGAACATGTCTAGGGGAGGCACGGCGCAAGGTTAGTTTGAGGGGGTTTTTCTTACTCCGGTCTACAGTCCAAGTAGTATTTTTATCAGTGTGTCCCACGAGGTCAGACAGCGGGTCCACAGGCTTCACGTGGGTGTGGTGAATCCAGGTGGGGAGGTTATCTACCTTGATGGCAGTGGGAGTCGTCAGGATGATTTGGTAAGGTCCTTTCCACCTGGGTTCAAGGTTCTCCTGCCGGTGTCGCTTGACGAGGACCCAGTCTCCTGGACGATACTGATGAGGAGTGGGTGGGGGCCCCGTCTCATACAGTTCTTTTAGTTTAGGCCACACAGCCTCATGAACCCGCTGTAGAGTCCTGAGAGAAGAAAAGAGGCTGTTATCTTGGTCTAATTGAATGAGGTTTGACTTAAGATTAGGTATGATAGGTATGGGTCTGCCAAACATGATTTCATAGGGTGTAAGGCCCAACTTGTATGGGGAGTTGCGAACCCTGTACAGAGGATAGGGGAGTAACTCTACCCAATTAGCGCCAGTCTCCATAGTGAATTTAGTAAGGGTCTCTTTTAATGTTCTATTCATTCTTTCTACTTGTCCTGAGCTTTGGGGCCGGTAGGCACAATGTAATTTCCAATCTGCCCCAAGTACGGAAGCCAATCCCTGACTTACCTTAGAGACGAATGCAGGTCCATTGTCTGACCCTATCATGACTGGAAAACCATACCTGGGCAGGATTTCTTCTAGGATCTTTTTGGCTACTATCTGCGCCGTTTCCTTCTTGGTTGGAAAGGCTTCAGTCCATCCTGAAAAAGTGTCTACGAACACTAGTAAGTATTTATAGCCGTATTTGCCGGGCTTTACCTCAGTGAAGTCCACTTCCCAGTGGGCTCCTGGTATGGTTTCTCTTTTTTGGTGGCCTTGGGCTGTGGCGTGTGGGTGCGCGTTTTGGAGTTGACATGCAGAACAGGCTGTCACAACCCTTTCCGTCTGGTCAGAGATGTTTCTTAATACCGGTTTGGATTGTCTGAGGAGATCCTGAAGTCTTCGGGGCCCCAAATGGGTAGAGTGGTGTATTTTTGTCAGGATTGCGTGGCCCAATTTCTCGGGAAGGATAAGGCGGTCTCTGGAGTCCCTCCACCATCCGTCTGTAACTTGGGTCATGGGGAGTTTGCGCATCCAGATAAGATCATCTTCTGAGTATTCAGGCTGTGGGGGTAAATCTCGGGGCCCTGGGTCTGGTAGCTGCGCAGGTAGTACTTGGATGGGTTTTTTTGCGCTACCTGGCATGCAGTTTGGTCAGCTGGGTTATTTCCTCGAGAGATTGGATCAGTTATTTTTTTTTTTTTGGTGACCCGGGCAATGTACTATGGCCAGTTTCTTAGGGCCCCAAATAGCGGCCAATAGGGCCAGAATTTTATCTTTATTTCTGATGTCTTTGCCTTCAGCAGTGAGTAGTCCCCTCTCACGGTATATTGCCCCATGTATGTGGGCCGTGGCAAAGGCATACCGGCAGTCTGTATATACAGTCACTTTGCAGTCCCGCCCCATTCTTTTTTTTTTTTATTTTTTTTATTTTTTTATTTATTTATTTTTTTTTAATATATGAAATTTACTGTCAAATTGGTTTCCATACAACACCCAGTGCTCATCCCAAAAGGTGCCCTCCTCAATACCCATCACCCCCCCTGCCCTCCCTCCCACCCTGCCCTCCCTCCCACCCCCCATCAACCCTCAGTTTGTTCTCAGTTTTTAACAGTCTCTAATGCTTTGGCTCTCTCCCACTCTAACCTCTTTTTTTTTTTTTTTTTTTTTTCCTTCCCCTCCCCCATGGGTTTCTGTTATGTTTCTCAGGATCCACATAAGAGTGAAACCATATGGTATCTGTCTTTCTCTGTATGGCTTATTTCACTTAGCATCACACTCTCCAGTTCCATCCATGTTGCTACAAAAGGCCATATTTCATTTTTTCTCATTGCCACGTAGTATTCCATTGTGTATATAAACCACAATTTCTTTATCCATTCATCAGTTGATGGACATTTAGGCTCTTTCCATAATTTGGCTATTGTTGAGAGTGCCGCTATAAACATTGGGGTACAGGTGCCCCTATGCATCAGTACTCCTGTATCCCTTGGATAAATTCCTAGCAGTGCTATTGCTGGGTCATAGGGTAGGTCTATTTTTAATTTTCTGAGGAACCTCCACACTGCTTTCCAGAGCGGCTGCACCAATTTGCATTCCCACCAACAGTGCAAGAGGGTTCCTGTTTCTCCACATCCTCTCCAGCATCTATAGTCTCCTGATTTGTTCATTTTGGCCACTCTGACTGGCGTGAGGTGGTATCTGAGTGTGGTTTTGATTTGTATTTCCCTGATAAGGAGCAACGTTGAACATCTTTTCATGTGCCTGTTGGCCATCCGGATGTCTTCTTTAGAGAAGTGTCTATTCATGTTTTCTGCCCATTTCTTCACTGGGTTATTTGTTTTTCGGGTGTGGAGTTTGATGAGCTCTTTATAGATTTTGGATACTAGCCCTTTGTCCGATGTGTCATTTGCAAATATCTTTTCCCATTCCGTTGGTTGCCTTTTAGTTTTGTTGGTTGTTTCCTTTGCTGTGCAGAAGCTTTTTATCTTCATAAGGTCCCAGTAATTCACTTTTGCTTTTAATTCCCTTGCCTTTGGGGATGTGCCGAGTAAGAGATTGCTACGGCTGAGGTCAGAGAGGTCTTTTCCTGCTTTCTCCTCTAAGGTTTTGATGGTTTCCTGTCTCACATTCAGGTCCTTTATCCATTTTGAGTTTATTTTTGTGAATGGTGTGAGAAAGTGGTCTAGTTTCAACCTTCTGCATGTTGCTGTCCAGTTCTCCCAGCACCATTTGTTAAAGAGACTGTCTTTTTTCCATTGGATGTTCTTTCCTGCTTTGTCAAAGATGAGTTGGCCATACGTTTGTGGGTCTAGTTCTGGGGTTTCTATTCTATTCCATTGGTCTATGTGTCTGTTTTTATGCCAATACCATGCTGTCTTGATGATGACAGCTTTGTAGTAGAGGCTAAAGTCTGGGATTGTGATGCCTCCTGCTTTGGTCTTCTTCTTCAAAATTACTTTGGCTATTCGCGGTCCCGCCCCATTCTTAATACTTGGGTCAATACAATTAGTTCTGCCCTTTGGGCAGAAGTCCCTGGGGGCAGAGCCTCTGCCCATATCACTTCAGTCTCAGATGTCACTGCTGCCCCCGCATACCTCTGTCCTTGATGGACGAAGCTGCTTCCGTCAGTGAACCAGGTGACCTCAGCATCAGGTAACGGCCGGTCCTGTAAGTCTTCCCTTGTTCCATGGATCTGCGCTAGGATGTCGGCACAGTCATGGAGCGGGGAGTCCAGGTCAGGGTCGGGTAGCAGCGAGGCCGGGTTTAGAGTTCGGGGAGGGGTGTATGTGATCCGCAAGGGATTTAACAGGAGTCCCTGATAGTGGACCATCCGAGCATTGCTCATCCACCTATCGGGGGGCTGCTTGAGTACTCCTTCGATGGTGTGGGGTGTGGTAACATGTAACTCTTGACCCAGGGACAGCTTATCGGCGTCTTTAACCATTAGGGCTGTAGCCGCTATTATCCGGAGACAAGGGGGCCATCCTGCGGCTACAGGGTCCAGTTTTTTTTTTTTGAGAGATAGGCCACTGGTCTGGGCCACGGACCTAGATGCTGGGTTAGCACTGCCTTGACTATGCCTTTATGTTCATATCGGGCAGTCCTAGAGCTGGGGCCGATAGGAGAGCTCTCTTTATCTGTTGGAATGCCTGCTCAGCTTCCAATGTCCTTTTTCTTTACAGTAGGCGCATTGGTCTTTGTCTAGGGGGCGCCTAGGGGGGCGAGTTTTCTGTTCTCCTGTGGGCCCTTGATTTTTCTGAACTATGGTGGCTAAGACTTTAGTCATTTCCCTGGTAGCTTTGAGCTGCTTATCCTCTGGAGCGCCCCAATTATTATATACCCGCTGAGCAATGCGGAGTAAATCCTGGATCTGTTTTCCTTCTAAATCCTCTAATTTTTGGAGTTTCTTTTTGATGTCAGGGGCAGCCTGGTTTACAAAAGACATTACAACAGAGGCCTGATTTTCAGGAGCCTCAGGGTCCATGGGAGTGTACTGCCTAAAGGCTTCCATTAATCTTTTTAAAAAGTTGGCAGGGCTCTCTGTCTTACCTCGTATTACCGAGTACATCTTGGCCAAATTGGTGGGCTTGCGTGCTGCAGCCCAGAGACCCGCCATTAGAGTCTGGCGATAAATGAGCAGTCGTCCCCTACCTTCTGCCGTGTTGTAGTCCCAATTAGGCCGAGTCAGGGGAATCGCAGCATTAATGAGGTCAGGGTTAACAATGGGTCGACCATCTTCCCTGGGGACCAGCTCCCGTGCTTCAAGTTGAATTCTCTCCCTTTCTTCCGTGGTGAACAGGATTCACAAAAGCTGTTGGCAGTCATCCCAGGTAGGCCGGTGGGTGAACATTATGCTCTCTAGGAGGGCTATAAGATCTCTAGGGTTATCAGAAAACCGAGCATTTTGGGTTTTCCAATTATTTAGGTCACTGGTGGAGAAAGGCCAATACTGGAGTTGGGGATTGCCCGTTTCATCAGGGGGTCCTATTTCCTGCAGGGGTAGGGCTACAGTGGAGTCAGGGAGGCGAGAGCTTGGCTCACGCTGGGTGCGCCCTAGAGTTCTGCCGGCTGGCCATTCACGGTTGGTTTCATTTTCAATAGGGCTTGGCGTGGCTGCTGCCTGTAGCCTCCCTAGTTCTGGCACAGCTGCTGCTTCCCGCCCCCCCCCCCCCCCCCCCCCGTTCCCCTTGAGGGGCGACAGGCGGGGCAACTGGTGGGGCGGCCGCTGCGGGCAGGGCCTGGGGTGCAAGGGGAGGGGGAAGATAAGGTGGAGGGGTCCAGGGATAGTAGGTCCTGACTATCGGGCAATATGGGACTTAGGGGTGCTGAGGGGGTTCGCGGCTTGGTTGGGTCAGTGGAGCAGGCCGCGAGAATCTTACAGGACCCTGAGGAAAGAAAGGGGGACATCCAGGGTGGAGGGTTTTGCCCTCAGTAGGCCAGCCCACCCCGAAAGTGGGCCACTCAGACCGGCAGAAAGTGATGAGTCTCGACCGGCGGATGTCCAGGCTTAGGTTATGGCCTCTAGCCTGGACATCCTTGAAATTAGCTAGAACAAGGGAGAGAGGTGTACTCTGGTTCTGTCCCATAGTCTGTATAGGAAAAAAATAAATGGGCCAAGTTAGTTTATGTTCCGGAAGCGAGCCGGATATACCTGCAGAGGAGAGGAGACAAGTTAAATCGCAAGTGCGGCGGCAAACAGAAAGTGCCTTGGAGAAGAGACCAGATACAGGACGGGTGTCCGTAACCCAAACAAAGAGTTCTGATGGGCCAAAATGGTGCCCCAGACGGGTGCCAGAGGACGTCTCCTACTGGTCCCGACTGACTGCCCTATAGCGCGTCCGCCCTGGCTAGGTCAGTCACAAATACAGATCCCGTGCGGGAGAGCCAGAAATGAACAGACAAACAGAAACAGACAGAGCTGGCTCACTTACCGATTGGTCTCAGAAATGACCCGTTGACTTGGGGTCTGGTGGGTTTGGGGGGCTATCCCGGACGAGCACCCAATGAAACGCCCAGAGTCCAAGAGACCCCAAAAACGAACCACCAGAGTCCAGAGTCAAAGCTAAGCAGCAAGGGTCATTTATTGCGGGTTCGAACCTGGACCTCTGCGCACTCATTGCCGGTGACGCTAAGAGGCCCCGAGAGAGGTTTTTAGCCCTTTTACAGACAGGTACAAACAAGTCATGGGGAAATCAGGGATTTTCCACAGTTACAGAGCTGCGATTGGTTGATGTTTAAAGTTGGACACTTAGCAGTATTCGATTGGTTCCTGCCTTTAGGTCAGACCACAACTGGGGGTACGGGTATCTCAATGATTGATCAGGAATACAGGAGCGCGCCAAGCAACAATGATTGATCAGGAATACAGGAGTGCGCCAAGCAATTGTACAGAAGCGGAACAAGCTGGTTAGGCTTGGTTAGGTTTCAGTTTCCTGTAACTTAAGCTTTTAAGTTTCAGTTTTCTCAGGCCTCTCACCTTCTGTATTCACCCAGGTCCTCGTGTAGTGCCTCGTCGAAGATGGCGGGTGAATTTTTGAATCCCTGAGGTAGCCGTGTCCAGGTGAGTTGCCCACTGTAGCCCTCCTCTGGATCATGCCACTCGAAGGCGAACAAGGGTTGGCTCTGGGGTGCCAGCGGCAGACTGAAGAAGGCATCCTTTAAATCTAGTACAGTATACCAGACCCTGGAGGACGCCAAGGAGCTCAACAGAGTATATGGGTTGGGAACAGTTGGTTGTATGTCCGCAACCCTCTTATTTACTTCCCGGAGGTCTTGTACCGGTCGGTAGTCATTTGTGTGAGGCTTTTTGACCGGCAGTAAGGGGGTGTTCCAGGCAGACTGGCAAGGAACTAGTACCCCTAGGCTTCGTAGTCTCCGGATGTGTGGCTGGATCCCCTTCCGGGCCTCCTGAGACATGGGGTATTGTCTGATCCTTACTGGACTCTCTCCTGGCTTGAGCTCTACCAGGACTGGGGTCCTGTGAGCGGCTAGTCCCATCCCCCCGTCTCTGCCCAAACCGAGGGGTATTCTTGTAGCCATCTGTCTATATTATCCTCTCTCGGGAGTGCCTCCTGGTGGAGGAGGTATTCATCCTCCAGTTTCATGGTCAGGACCATGGTCAGGACCTTGCCATCGGTGACCTGAGGCCCCCCTTGTCTGAAAGTTATCTGAGCTCCAATCTTGGTCAGTAAGTCCCGTCCTAACAGCGGGTAGGAGCATTCTGGTATTACCATAAAGGAGTGGGATACCCGGCCCGTTCCCAAATCTACTGTTCTTTGGGTAGTCCATGAATACTGGCTCATACCAGTTGCCCCTTGTACCCAGGACTTCTTGCTGGCTAGTTTTCCTTGTGGGGTGCGGAGGACCGAATGTTGTGCTCCAGTGTCAACGAGGAAGTCAACAGGGGTCCCCTCCACTTTAAGAGTTACCCTGGGTTCGGGGAGAGGGTCCGAACCCCGACTCCCCTAATCACTTAGTTCATCTAGCTCTAGGACTTTTACTTGATCAGTCTTGCTTCCCTTCCCGCCGGCCCTTTTTGGACAATCTCGGGCCCAATGCCCTATCTCCTTGCAGTATGCGCACTGATCCTTCTGCATCCTCTGCTGCCCTCCCTTGGTGGTTCCTTTACCTTTTCTTGTGTCATCTGCCAGCTGCCGGAGATGGTGGTCTCGTTCCTCAGGGAAGTCAGCAGTGGTAGCTAGTAGTATTCTGGCCAGGTCTCGAGTCTGCTTACTGCTGGCAGCTGCCATGGCGCGAGCCTGCTTGTCCTCAGGAGGCTCCCGGTTATTATATACCTTTTCGGCTACCACCAGTAAGTCCTGCAGACTTTTTTCTCCTAGTCTATCTATTTTCTGTAATTTTCTCCTAATGTCTATGGCCAATTGGTTTACAAAGGCCATGATAACAGCTGCCTTGCTTTCCGGAGCCTCTGGATCCATGGGGGTATAGGTACGGAATGCCTCCATGATCCATTCTAAAAAGGCAGCCGGAGATTCATCTTTTCCCTGTTGTACATTTCCTACCTTGGCCAAATTGGTTGGCTTTCTAGCAGCCATTCGGAGACCCCCCCATTAGAGTCTGGCGGTAGACCCGGAGCCTCTCCTTACCTTCTGCGTGTTGAAATCCCACTGGGGCCGAGTTAAGGTGAAGGAGGCATCTATCTGAGCCTGGTTGGTGGTGGGATTCCCATCTGCGCCCGGAACTAGTTTTCGGGCCTCATTGAGGATTCTTTCTCTTTCTTCAGTCGTGAACAGGACCTGCAAAAGCTGCTGGCAATCGTCCCACGTGGGCTGATAGGTAAAAAGAACAGAGTCTAATAAATCAATAATCCCTGCCGGTTTCTTGGAAAACTTAGGATTCTGAGCTTTCCAATTGTAGAGGTCACTAGTGGCAAAAGGCCAATAGTGATGGGGCTGATTTCCCTCCGCGTCTGGGGGTCCGGTGGCTCGCAGGGGCAGAATAGTGGAGTTGGCGGCGGAGGCGGATTGCTCCCTCTGAGCCCTTTGTCTGGTAAAGGGCGGGCTTCCCACTGGAGTGTTTCCGCCTCCCGCTCTCTGAACAGCGTCTGCCTCCCCCGGAGGGGGAGGATGGTGTTCTTCCGGCATCCTAGAGGGGTTATACGGGGGAGGAAAAATTAATTCTTCTTCAGTACCCCCCTGTAGGACAGGGTAGAGGGGTGCTGAAGGCTGGGTAAGACTTTTCTTGTTTTCCTTCTTCTTTGTCTCCTGCAAAGCAAGAATGGTTTTGGCTCCAGAGGGAGCAGGGCTAGGAAGGGCTTAAGCCAAGAGGGTGGGTAGAGGGGTAGTCTGAGTCTGTCCCATAACGTCCGTCCAGTAAGTCCACAGAACAAAACAGAGAAACACAAAAACAGACAAACAGAGGGCCCCTAGAAAGTCTTCCAACTCCATGGAAGCAAAACTGAAAGCTAGCTTAGACCTTTGAGGGGATTCCACGTCCCTCCAAAACTGATGAGGGGATTCCACGTCCCTCCAAAGACGACGGCCTCACGCCGACCAGCGGGAGCGACCCGCCTCGTCTCAGACCTTTGAGGGGATTCCACGTCCCTCCAGAAGGATCGGAACGTCTTCCGAAACTCCTGGCCCATGGTCCTCCAGTGCGTCCACTTAGACTGTGTCGGGCACTACCAGAATTCCAGAAATGAGCTCACACAGAAAAGACAGACCAAACAGACAGACACTAACCGTGGCCAGTCAGGCTCTCCAGGTCGGGGGTCCCTCGGGGGTCTTGGGGATCCCGGATGAGCCCCCAAATGTTATGCCCAGAATTCATGATCCCCAAAGACCACTAGGGAGCTGAGTCCGATGCAAAAGCAAAAGAGCCTTTATTCGAGCTAGCTCGAGTTCAATCCCCTACCTGCACCGACGCAGCGATGAGATACCAGGGAGAGAGAGAGAGTTTCAAAAGGACAAGATTTTATTGGGTCCTAGGGGCAGTTGTTGAGGTAATGGCTGTGGCCTCAGCCGATTGGCTGGGGGAGCGTCTGAGTCCTGTTAGGCAGGTGAGGGGGGGGTTACTCAAGGGGAGGAGGTGTGGTCAAGGTGAAGGACACAGAACAAGATGGAGTCGGCCGGCGTAGGCCCGCCCTTTCAGGGCCACACCAGAAAACACTGGCAACCCTGGAGGCAAGGGGAGAAGGAGGAACTGTGAGCCTTTATTCTGGTTTCCATATGAAGGAACAGGTGAGGCAGGGCCAGCAGGCTTGGCATTGGCTAGTTTGAATGATTTCAGTAGTCTCTGGGGCACAGGGCCATCCTGGTTGTCCAGTACCTGCTACGGTGTGATGAGGGCAGGTGGCTAGGGGTCCAGAGTGTGAAAGTCCCACAGAAGAGGTGGGTTGGAGGTGTGGAAACTGGATTGGTTGCTTTGCATTTGGAAGGCACAGTCATGCATGAGTTGTTTACTACCCATGGAATCAACCAGTCCACAAAAGGGCTGTCCCTCCAGGGTCAGCAAGCTCCCAGATGCCAAAGCATCAGAATAAAGAAAACAAAAGACATGGTTACTAGAGAGAATTCTCTGTACTTTCCACTATTTTTTCTGAAAACCTGAAAATGTTTTTAAAACATTCTATTCATAAAAAAAGTAAACTGCAATGGATGGCCCATTCTAACAAGTTAGTCTGGAATTTCCTATGTGTTTTAGAGCTACAAGAGGGGCATATTATGTTTAGTCAACTCAATCCTTCCCTCCCCACCCTCTTTGAAGGGTGGTTGCTGGACAGCTTATCAAACAAGAAAAGCACCTTACCTCCAGACAAACCATGTATCAAGGACTGACAGGACCTTTGACCCTTTGAATGACCAAAACAAATCAAAGTGTAAGAAAAGCATGTAGTGTGACAATACAACAGTTCTCAGCTAAAATGCAGGCTGCAGTCTGTAAGAGGCCTTCCCTAGTGATCAGAGAACAGAAAGCCACATTATGGCTCCTTATAGATCAGACACAGAAGGCAGGATGCACCCCATCCAGGGTCTTCTAAGCAAATGAGTTTCTGTCTTCCTGCTCTATGTCTTACTAATTGATACTTCAGGAAGATAATTAGGCTCATACAGCCTTTGCAATTTGTAAATACTCAGCTTTTAACTGGGTCCTCTCTCCTGCAGAGAAACAGAGACAGAATGATATTTCTTTCCTGTGATTCTTGCCTCTGTCTTCCCAGAGTTTTTAATAATCTCCTAATCTTTTGACATTAACTTGGAAACACTTTTGCCAACAGAATCTCTTTGTCTATGTCTTTCTATGTCTCTGCTTATAAGGCAGTAAGAGGAGTAAAATGCTGGATGACTGGCAGATTCAGCTAGGCTGTGGTGGAAATTTGTTCCATTAGCTTGTTTTTGTTTTTAGAGAACATTACTGAAACCCAAGAAGAAGGTGGCTTTAATTCCTTCATGCAAAACGATGTCTTGCTAAGGAAAGTGACACTATAAAAGCCCCTCTTTCTTTTCTGCACACAAAAGACATTGTCACTGAGTCAAAAGAGAATTTTGATCTCTCTCCATGGGTAAAAGAAGTAAAAATGTCTGTAAGCACTAGCATCTCAAACCAGGTTTGTCTTCCTCCCAGTGTCTACTGGTTCCTGAGTCTTCTAGGTGGGTAACAGCACCGGGAACTACTGACAAACTCCAACTTTGGAGAGATGCAGAACAGAAAATTTTAGTAGATGTGGAAACTCGAGCAGGAAAAGTGGTGGGGTTTGGGGGTGATGGTGGGGTTCAGAGCCGACGGCCAAGAAAGAATTCTTGAGATGCCTTTGGTGCAAAAAAAAACGTGATTTTATTGAAGCACGAGGACAGGACCATTGGGCAGAAAGAGCTGTTCTGGGACCATGAGGAGACTGATTATATACTTGGGAGTTGGGAGAAGGTAAAGTCAAAGGGAATTTTCATATGCTAAAGAAGGCTCCGGATACTGGAGGCCTAGCTATTATCAAACTAAGGTCCTCTTTCCCCCCTAGCAAAGCATTAGCATTAAGACAGTAGGGAGTTCCTGGAGAAAATTTCACTCTGCCAGCTTCAAGTATTTGTCAATGGGCTGCAAGTTATAAGGAAATTTAATCTTATCTGCCATTTCCTTCTGCATTTGTTTCCCACATCAAAGAGTATGGGTTTTTGTTAAAAAAATCTGTTTAAAATATCGAGAAAAATAAAACATTCTAGGGTCCTCCATCAGGACCAAGAGGTTGAAGCCTCAAGAGGAGAATGTACACTGAGAGAGCCCTTGGCAATCTGCAGGTTTGGTGGTTGTGTTTTCTCCTGTCATTTCTTTCTACTCCAGTATCATTTTTCAGAACAGGCTGAGTCATGTGCTGATTAGTGGAGATGTCCCTTTGAGGGTGCTCCAAGCTGTCCAGAATATGGTCTCCCTTCTTTCTGCGTTGGGTTCTGGTTAAAGACACCTCAACTAATCAGGAGGCATTAACTGTTCAGAAACCTGTGAGACTACAGCAAGGATCTTCATTCATCTCTGATACTAACAATTAATAAGGTCACAATGCCTGTGATAAAGTCTCTCACTCATTTTCTTTGCACTTGCTTGTCATGCAAAGACCTTATGACAATCTCCCCTCCACTGGGTACCAACCAAGACCCAAAGCTCTGGGCAAGGGAGCGACTGGTGTCCCTGTGCTGTGGGTGGTCCTAGTGGGGGTAAACCTTGCACAGAAACAACTGGTGGCTTCACTGCAATCTCCGTGTCACCTTTCCTTTCTTCCCGTGAAGCTCTTCTGTCTTCTCAAGTCCCATTTATAGGCTTAGATACATTCTGTGTTTCATCATTTATGAAATTCAGAAGGTAGAAGTCATCTTTTTTTTCTCTGACTACCCGAAAGCAGACGAGAATAGGAATAAAGTGCTTTGTTCCAGTGACAGAAGGGAGCATGAATAAAATCCCTTGTACATGGAATATAAAAGAATAAATGAGTAACACTGCTGGTTTAAAGAAGGGGATGCAGTAGCTGACGATTTGGGGAGATGGACTGAGAAAAAACCATTGAAGACTTTAGGTGTTCGCTGCAGGACCCTGAGAGCTCTTTATCAGGCTGTTTTGTTTTGTTTTGTTTTGTTTTGTTTTGTTTTGTTTTCTCTCTTGATGGAAGGGAGTATTTGAGGGGAGGGGAACTCTAAGGAAGCTGCTTTAACAACCTCAAAACTAGAATACTTTGCCAGGGAGTTACAAGGATACTTCAGTTTGCTTTTGCTTTCACTTTTATTTTTGCTTTTTGACATTGTTTCCAAAATGTTCAATTAAAATACACGGCAAAGAGACTCTGTTCATATATCTCCTCCACTGCAATGACAGATTCCAGCTTCAAACCTGCAAGCTGGGTTCTTCGGAAACCATTTTGTGTCCTAACAGCATTCAGTTGCTTTTATCTCTTCACTTTTGATTAAAAAACAAAATTTTTCTCTCCTTCCATGTGAAATTTCATCTTACAAAAAACACTGATGGCAGACATTGAATCTGGAAGCTCTTCTGTCCGGAATGACAAAAATAGAGTAATGTTGACAACAGCATTGCATGAAATGCTCTCTCTTCCATTCTTTGCCCTAAACCCTAACTGGCTCTAAAAGACATGGGAACAGAAACTGGGCATTGCATGCACCGGCTTTTATAAAATAATTAAGCTACACCTCATCTCCTGCGTGGTCCACATAGACAGCACGACTGTTTTCTCAAAAATGAAAGAAAATATTGGCAACAATCTCACATTATCTGTTCGTTTTCAAGGTCACTTGCAGCCCTATTATCTACTGCTCCCTGGTAGCCTAAGGGATGAGCTCAGAGGGCAGTAAAATAGCCTTTAAATGACAGTGGTCTCCAAGGGCAAATTGCTGACACATGGCCAAGGCAGACAGAGGCTTTTCCAGGCTCCTTTCCTGAAGCAGATAAGGGATTAAGTCCCTTTGTTAGCAGTTGGTAGTTGGTGTTGATGTTGGCATATACATGAAAATAGAAGGAATGGCACATTTCAGACAAAACGGTCATTTAAAATGTTGCTGTTCAGTTGGGGAGTCTACAAATTAGACTATTAATGCTAAATTGGAGTAAAATCAGACCTCATACATAGTAATGAGGCTGGAAGTTAGTTTAGAGTTAAAGAGACCCATCATTTTATGGTAATGCCGGCAGGCCAGACACCAGGGATGACAATGGGAAGATACACAAAGTAAGTGAGCACAGAGAAAAGCTTTTACAAGCTATTCACAGGGAACCCAAACAGCACTGAAAGCATGGGATTTCTTCCAGAATGCTCCTATTCAATGGATGTCACTGTCTACAATAGGAATAAAGGACACGTTTGAAAAATTGCCTGCAGTTCTCTTGTTCTAATTACTTTCCCTGAGGAGAGAGATGAATTGACTAATGGGAGACCATGAGGGACATAGAAGACTTCTCCTGATTAACTTGGGTAGTGATTTCCTAAGTGGAGAGTGTAAAATGTTCCCTTATATTTGATAATCCCATCAAAATCTATTTTTAGGGTCCTTGAGGCTGATTGTAGAGTCTGTAACCTCATGTTAACATCACATGGGCAGTGTGATTGCTTCAAGAATGACTGCCTCAAAAATGTGTGCCTCATAAACTAGTATTCCATAATGATCAGGCATTGGCTATTAAATCCTTAATTAAAAATCATAATGGCTAACGTGTATGGATCCCTCCTCCAAGTGCCAACTGCTATACTAGAGAACTTACACAGAGTTAATGTCTCAACATCACCAAGAAGAGTTACTATTATCTTCATCTGACTGTGAAACTGATACATGGGGGATAAACCCCACAACTGAAAACCAGTAGAGTAGGATTTCAGACCCAAGCCATCTGACTTCAAAACCCATGTTCTTAATGACTACATTAAATTTCATGTCTTCACAGCTATACGAACTTCCATGAATAAATCTAAAATTTAAACAAAATTTTGTGAAATGCTTTCATTTTAATTTTCCAATGTTGCATTGGATTAACAAATCCAATAAATCTAATAAATCCCCAGATTATTCCTGTTGGTTAATTTGGTTACACTGGGTTAAGCATTCATGAAAATTGAACTGCCTCTGATGAGAAAATCTCATCAGATTTTCTCTAGAATCTTGTGCTTCTTAAAAGAAACTGATGAACACCTATGCTGACCTCATCATTACTTTCACTCCCTGCTCACTGAGCTGAAAAAATAGTGTAGGCATCGGTCACCAAGATCTCATGGACCACTTGCTTGTGGAGTTTATCCACTTCAATGTCAAATGAGATTTGAAAAAATAAGAAGTGTAGTATCATACAAAGGGGAGTAAATTGCTAGGGACTAGTCTTATTTTATCAGCTACAATTACTTATTTAGCAGCAACACTTTTGAAAATGAAGCATGGGGCTGGGGTCTTTTAAAGATGGTATGAGCTATTTTTCTCAGCATTCTCCAGCCCAATGCTTGTAATGCACTTTCCACAGAAACTGTACACTTAACTGATGATGGTCTACATTGAGTTTTGCCCTTCCTCGAGAGAGGAATTCAGGTTACTCTGGCTATGTGCTGGAATGTATAGCTTCATTCATCTTGATCTTTTTATGCTGTTGTACAACAGGAATACCAGGCTTTGCATAACTAAACCCAGAGGAAGCATAAAAGTGGGTGTTGTCACCATGACTGGAATGGTTTAAGCTTTGGTATGATTTGTGTGGTGGAAAAGAAGCAAGGTGGAGATGAAGGAGCACAGATTTTCTGAAAGCCCTTCAATGAAAAGTGGAAAGTCAGTGATTTTGAGCAGCCGTGAAAAAAAGTTCGTCTTTTCAAGGACAGCTGGTAGAAGTTCTGCTGTCTATTTTCCATTCCATGTAAAACAAGATAAAGAATTTTGGTGTCAGACATTAGGCATGTACAGATAGATACTCATAGACAAACTGAGCTTGCCTCAGGATTTTATTTTATTTTATTGTCTTCTTGCTATTTGCAGTCCAAACAACAATATTTAAAAGAATATTAATAATATCTACTTAGCCAAGGATTACTATATCAGTGTATGCTAGACACCAGACACTAAAGGGAGGAAGAGAGGAAGGTTATTAGTTCATGCAACTAACTTAATTAGATCATCTTATTTCATCCTCTTGGCACCCTAAGAGTATGTACTCTCAGTATCACCAAATACAGGTGATGAAACAGAGCCTCCCAGAAAGTGACTTGTCCATCTCCCATAAAGAAAAAAAAGTATGACCAACGTTAAAACCTGTTTGACTGGCTTCACAGTCCCTCAACTGTCTTGACCATTATTGCCCTGCTTCCATAAAACAAGGAATTTCCAATGTGGTAGAGAAAAATATGCATTGAACAATTTTTCAATTTATCTAGATACTATCATATGGAAGCTGTGTGCTACATGCCAAAGAGATAAAGTCATAGCAAGAACAATTGTTAACAGTCATTGGGAACTTATTATAAGCCAGACACTTCAGTCCACTATCATTTAAATCATACAACAATGCTATGCAGTTGTTACTAATATTTCCTGCACTTTTCTGTTGAAAAAAAAATTGAAGATTATATACTTTGGGCCACTTGCCCAAGGCCAATGAAATGGTAAAATCAAATGTCTGGAAAGGTAGAACCCAAACTCTTAAATTTCTAATCAACAAAACAAAAAGTCAGGCACTAACATGGCAGACATATGGAGCATCATGGAGGTGTTAGTGCAGGAAACTGGATGGGCATTTGGAGAATGACTAATGTAGGAACTAAGGCTTGAGTCTGATTCAAAGAGGATTATATGTTGTTAGCAGAAAGCAAGGAGAATCATCAGAGGGTTTTTGTGCAGTGGAGATATATTGATAAGGTCTATGCTTTACTTTTTTAAGCTATTGGCTTCTGATCAATATAGCATAAATTGCAAATTCTCCATTCAATGGTGGCAACAGATTTTTGTAAGTCTTCCACCCTCAACTAGAGACCTATTTGTACACAGCTTTATTAATCAAAACTCTTAGTTGCCTGTAATATGAATTCCCTCAAACCCCTTGGACAAAGGAGAAAAGTAAGCTGAGGATGTGAGTCAGAAGTCAGGTGTTATTGTATCAGGAACTAAATAACTGGCTAGCTAGATCAGGCATCTCTGTATCTAGGTACCTAAAAGATATCATCAAAAATGTGTCTCTCACTCATTCCATCTATCATTTCTCTTTTGATCTCTAAGTAGAGGCAAAGATAGTTCCCCAGGCTTACCTGGTTGGTCCTTAGTGCTCACGACCAGAATTAGATAAGCTCCCAAGGACCCTGAGCTTAGTGGTCTTACCAAGTTAGGAAAGGGTAGTTCTCAAAAGGAAGAGCTGAGTTCTATTCCCTTACAATGAAAAGGAAAGCTATGTAGGCAAACAAACAAATGCCCCTATACTAGTGCATATGTCTGTATGATCTCATGAGAACAGCAAGGAAAAAAAAAACAAAAAACATTATTCACCCCTGTCTTCCCACATGATCTTCCTTGGACATGGGCATTCCATTGTTAGCAAATCCCTTAGGATAAGGCATTGAAGGTTCTTCTTAAAATAACAAATATCTTATATGGGAACACAGCCACATTAAGCCATTATCATCCATTAACAGTTCATTAGGAAAGAGCTTTTCAGATTGTCCATTTTATCTCCTAGTTTTTCCCAGGGCAGACTCTGAGTAATACATATTTCTGAAATGCTGGGTTAAGTTAATATTAAAAGAAAGAAACAAAATTAATTGACCTTTGAGGAGATTAATCCTGCGGTGTGGACTCAATAGCAGATGACAATGAGTTCAGAAGTCTTGACTGCAGGTTGCCCCTAAGTTATTGGGATGATCTCGGAAAGGAAGAGTGTCCAGACACTGAAAGTGATAATAATGGCAAATTAGCATTTAGTACTTGGCACAATGCTAGGCATGTTACCTAAATTATCTAATCTGATCTGCACCAGAACATTATAAGGCACACACTATTATTATCCCTATTTTATGACAGAAAAACTTAAGTAACTTAGTTAAGGTCACACAGCTTATTAAATCGTGGAGCAGAATGAACACACAAGACTACTTCACTTCAAGGTCACATTGATATTATCAGGCTACATGAGTATAGATGCTATGGAGGAAATGAGTCCATTGAGTGAGGGTTCACATAGACAAAATATGGGTGTCCCTCCAACTCTGAGGGCCATGAACCCACTGGGTTATTCAGAGATTATTTGTGGGAGGCAGTCAGCCATAATTTCTGGTATGTGCTTCTCTCAACACTCCTTTATGATTCCTCTCCCAGTTATTGGTGTTTGCATGTGTTGGCAACTTCCCTATAGGAATATCTCCTGGGCTCAGAAAGATCATTTAGCTAATAAACAAACAGCGTAGAGGAAAATCATCCAAAGCTAGTCACTAAGGCCAAATGAGGTGTGGAACCTAATCTCCTGATTATCTTTGTCTTTCCTGAGACATTCAACACAGGGCTAGTGGCTGGGCATGAAGACTGTCACAAGACAGGTCACTGTGTCTTCAGGTAGAAGTACAGCCTAACCACTGAGAACCTGTCTTCCCCATAAGTGGGAAAGCTCTGTTGAAACTATACCCAGTATCCTACATACCTGCATTTGCTAGTCTTAGGGTTAGGGAGGAGGGAGGACATTTTGTAAAAAAAAAAAAAAAAAAAAGAAAAGAAAAGAAAAGAAAAGAAAAAAAAGCAGATGATAGATTTAGAAGTATGTACCTTGGTAATTTGGCTAGAAGCCCACAAGCTTACATCAGCTAGAAAACCTACACTCTGTATTTTGCATGTTAACACTTTGCATATTTTCCTAAAGTTTAGCTACGCCTGCCTAGACTCCCATTTTTCATGTAGATCTGGAATTCTCAGCAATTGTCCTATCAAACAGGCAGGTGATTTTTAGCAGCTAAGTGAGTTTTATGACATAATTAACCCGGGGCTCACAAACCATATTCTTGCCAAGCAGGGGTACTGGTTTGTACAGGTACCAAAACACACATATACACTGAGGTTAGCCCAAATGTTTCCATAGCATAAACTATAAGAAATGAATATTTAAAACCCACAGAATATCTGGATCACTACCTCACTCCTTAAATACACACAGAATAATTCTAGACAGGTTTGAGATTTAACTTAACATTTTAAGTTTTGAGTGGAAATCCTTTCTGTGAATTAATAAATATCAAGGACCCCCCAAAAAATGATTGTTAAGTTTGATATGATGAAGAGAATTCTAAATGGGGGAAAAAAAACGGTAAGGCAAGACAAACACAATAACAAAAATGAGAGGCAATACTTTTTTTAACAGGCAATTCACACACCAAACATATAAATAGCTAATAACATAAAAAAGTTAAATGAAATGTTACTTAGCAATAAAAACACATAATTGATGCATGTATCATGTACAACTGTATCCTATAACATAAGAGCATTCCTGGGGCACCTAGGTAGCTCAATAGGTTAACTGTCCAACCTTGGCTCAGGTCATGATCTCATGGTTCATGGGTTAGAGCCCCGTATCAGGCTCTGTGCTGACAGCTCAGAGTCTGGAGCCTGCTTTGGATTCTGTGTCTCCCTCCCTCTCTGCCTCTCCTTCCCGCCCCCCGTATTCTGTCTCTTTCACCATAAAATCTGGTGAAAACTGAATAAAATGCATTATATCAGCATCAGTTTCTTGGTTTTGATATTGTACTGCAGTTATAGGAGACATTATTTTTTTTTAATTAATGTTTATTTATTTTTGAGAGAGAAGAGACAGAGAATGAGCAGGGAGGGGCAGAGTGAGAGAGGGAGACACAGAATCCAAAGCAGGCTCCAGGCTCTAAACTGTCAGCACAGAGGCCGACGCAGGGTTTGAACTCAAGAACTGTGAGACCATGACCTGAGCCAAAGTCGGACACTTAACCAACTGAGCCACCCAGGCACCACTATGAGATATCATTTTTTAAGAAATGTGAATCAATATTCATTTCAAAATAAAAAGTTTTAAAAAATACTCAAATCTAACTTAAAGGAATGCAAATAGAAATTGTGAGACACTATTTTTTACTTATCATATTGGGAAACTTTAATAATAATCATTGTTGGGGGTGCCTGGTTGGCACAGCCAGTTAAGCAACTGACTCTTGATCTCGGCCCAGGTCATGATCTCATAGTTTGTGAGTTTGAGCCCCACATCAGGTTCTGCACTGATGGTGTGGAGCCTGCTTGAGATTATGTCTCTCCTTCTCTCTGTACCCCCCTTGCTTGTGCTCTCTCCCTCTCTCTCTCTCTCTCTCTCTCTCAAAACAAATAAATAAACTTTAAAAAATGTTTAAAAATAATCAATGTTGGGAAATACTATGGATTGAACTGAGTCCTCTGAAAAGGTGTTGAGTCCCTAACTGCCAGTACTTGTGAATGTGACCTTAGGTGGAAATAAGAGTCTTTACAGAAGGTCAAGGAATGATGAGGTCATGAGGGTAGGCTTTAATCCAATATGACTGATGTCCTTATACAAAGGAAATTTGGACAAAGAGACTGGCGTGTACAGAGAGAAGATGTAAAGACACAGGGAGAAGACAGTCATCTACAAACCACGGGGTGTTTGAGGCTACCAAACACTGAGAGAGAGGCCTGGAACAGTGTCCATCACAACCGTCAGAAGGAACCAACTCTTCCAACACTTTGATCTCAGACTTCTACCCTCCAGAACTGTAAGACAATACATTTTTACTATATATTCCACCCAGTTTATGGTACTTTGTTACAGCAGGCTTAGGAACACAGTACAGGAGAGATATGGGGAAATAGACATTCATATCCTTACTGTTAAGTGAGATAATAAACTGGCACAAACTTCTTTGGAAGGTAACTTGGCAATATTTGTCTAAATGTAAAATCACGTGTCAAGCAACCCTTCTTTCAACATATCAGTTCTACTTCTAGAAATTCAACATAAGGATATACTATTGTATTTTTCCAAAGACGCATTTTCTAAAATGTTCATTGTGCTGTTGTTTTTAATAACCAAATTCCAAAAATAGCCTAAGTTTCCATCCATAGGAAAACGGATGATAAATCATGTGATTCTATGTAGTGTGATTCTACATATTTTATCAGCACTTCAAAAATGCAAAAGCCCTGGACCACCAAAGTTTTAAAAAGAGTTTGCAGCAAACTTGTTTAATGGAGAAACCTGCTTTGTGTTGTGGATAGTTTGTTCATTCCAGTTGGTATAAATATTCATTTGTTATGTTGTGAAGATATCAGTATGGTTGAATAAGAGGTACCTCCCCAGACCCTTCTGGGAGTTTTATTATATAAAGTATTATCTTACTGAAATTTGAAAAGTTGTGAATACCTAAATACATATGACCTTAAGGATTTAGAATAAGGGAATGTGAGCTTACATTCACAGCTCTTAAAATATATGTGGTAAAAATATATATTGGAAAAATAGATATTGCAGGTTGGAAAGATCACCAGGTATACTATAATGTGAAAAAAAAGCAAAGATATAAAATATCTTTGGGCAAATGCTTGTAAGTGCATAAGCATAACTGAAAACATATATAAAAACCTAATTGCAATAATTTACTCTGGGAACTGGGATGGATTCTGCCCTAATTCTCTGCCAAAGCTGTTTTAGTTAATGCCCTACAATAAGGCAGATAGCTTTTTGGGGTTCTGACATTGTCAGCAAACTCTTAGTGTCTGAGATCCTTGCTCCACCCTGCTTTACCTTGGCTAAATTCAACCTAATTGATCTGACAATACATAATTTCTAAACAAATGCCTATTGATACATTGTCTTTTTTTGGCATTAACGTAGATTACATAAGCATCTCTAAAGAACTTGACACAGACTATTAGCATGTAAAAGTAAATGGTTCATCATGCTCAACATCACTGAAAAGTAGAATACTTAACAAATCCTTCTGAAAGGTGATTGCTAATAGAAGAAATCATGTTAACAATAACAACAAATACACACACACACACACACACACACACGAGGAGATTGCAAGAGTTCATCAGGAAAAACAAAATCACACCTCTTACTATTTTGCTTTCACATTTAGTAGCTGGTTAAAGACTAACTTTAATTGAATTGGGCCCTCAAAGACAGTCCTTTAAGGAGGCATATTAGGGGTTATTAAATAGATATAAGGAAGTCAATTAACTTTTTAGAGGTTCAGAACAGGAGAGGATCTTAGACATAACACAGGGCAAATCTCTCAATTTAAGTAAACTGAGGCTCTCAGTGGGAGTGGCTGCCTCAGGACACACAACCAACTAGCAGGAGAAACAAAGCCAGAGCCCCTGCTCCCTCACAACTACTAGTTCTGCCACCAGCCCTCTAAGGCTCCCTCCTGCAAACCTGAGCTCTGGAAACCCAGACAAACGTCTAAGCCACTAAAAGCTTACTGCGCATGCCACTCAAGTCCCGCCCCTTCACTGTGTACCTGGGGTGCAAACTTGGACTCCCTTCCCCATTCCACCGCTGTGGGCGCTGTGGTCAGAGCTAGTTCTTTCTCCCTCTCCCGTAGGTAAACTCAAGTAAGGGTTTTTGTTTCACTTCCAGCTTTCACTCCAGGATCTGGAATGGTACAGAGAATGAGATTATACTTTCACGTGGAATAATAATACTGTTTGGCTGGTATAGAAAAAAGAAAAAGACATTACCTTATACCAACCTTTTTTTTTTGGACTTAAACTGATGTTGGCTCAAATTTATCTTTCACCATTTCTACTGATGGCCATCTTCATGATCTAGGAAGTTAATTATATTAATTATATTCCTTTATTTGCCTTCATGGTTTTGCTGTAAGAATCTCCATATCCACACTGTATTATTAAGATACTCTGTGATCCGTTGTCTTTTCCTCTCTGACTTATGTGTGTTGTTGTATTAATTCCCTTACTGTGAGCTCCTCTTCCGTCCTGTTACATGTTTTTTTTTTCTCTTCCTTATTTCTTTATTCTACAGTCATATGCACCGGCAGATCCATTTCCTGCCTTATCCTTTGCCTTCCCTGTCCTTCCTCCCTCCCCTTCCCTTTCTCACCTCCTCTTCCTCACCCCTCCTTCTGTCTCCTCCCCATCCCCCATTCCTCATCCCTCCAGCTCCTCCAGCTCCCCCATCCCTGCAATTCCTCCCCAGGCAGCACCAGTGCCCTGAGACCTATGATGCACTGGGCCCTGACCTTAGCTCTGAGAGTTTTGAGAGGAGGACAGTCTTTATCCTTCTTCTGTTCCTTCTTTTATTTCCCTATTTAGTTCTTTTACAAGCAGATCTCATAAAATTAGCTTGATTCTTTCATAAATCAAACAAAATTCTTAAATCTCTTTATTTGTATTTTCTGAATGTTTAGATTTTTCTACACTGCCAGGTAATACTTTTTTTTTTTTTTTTTTTTTTTTTTTTTTATAAGAACCAAACTGGCCTGCAAGCTTTTTTAGGACCACTGCTAATCAAAGTACCAATGTGATCTCAGGGATCACCCGAGCTACTTGCCTGCAACTAATTCCCTCTGGATGCACCAAAAATTTCCCCAAATGTATAGGTTTTGTGAAAACTATACTTAAGAATCTGAACACTTCACTGTGCTATAAATATAAGAGACACTGAATATACTTTGGGACTCATTCCTTGTTTTTCTTGCAGATGTTTATCCAGGAGGAGCAAAAGGACACTACTGTAACCACAGCATCCTATCAGAAACACCGAATTTCTTTTTTTTATTTATTTATTTTTTTTTTTTAATTTTTTTTTTTCAACGTTTTTTATTTATTTTTGGGACAGAGAGAGACAGAGCATGAACGGGGGAGGGGCAGAGAGAGAGGGAGACACAGAATCGGAAACAGGCTCCAGGCTCCGAGCCATCAGTCCAGAGCCTGACGCGGGGCTCGAACTCACGGACCGCGAGATCGTGACCTGGCTGAAGTCGGACGCTTAACCGACTGCGCCACCCAGGCGCCCCAGAAACACCGAATTTCTAACACAAGATGTTTCATCCATGGTTCTTTGCCTTTGCCCACCAGGGTCCTGTGATGTCCTGACTGGTGTACAGCAGCCCTCAAGGCATCTGATCAGCATTTGGCCCAAGCTGTTTCTTGAAATGGCAAAGGAATTGGGCTAAAAGAACTTGAAAGTTAAAATGCTAGATTTTATACACAGCCTGTCACTCTTTCCATCGTGGCTACCTGACCCTGGTGAGCTCTGGTTGCTTGTAACCAGACTTTTCTGGGCTAAAAGCAAGAGAGTCTCCAAATCAAAGGGCCATCTTAGCTATTATAAAACGGAGCCCCAAGTTAAAATACCTAATTCTTCTCTCCTGTTACACCCTCACTGATTTTCCTATTGCTTTGAAGATCATCAGTATTTAGGCTTTAAAAAGAAAACTACGGAGAAAGCAACAAAGAATGGTATTTTGAAACCTTGCAATATTTGGGAAGTATACCAGGTGCAAAAAGAACTCAGAGTATATTAGCAACTCCTACGAATTACTACCTGTAAACATTTTATCTCATTATAAATAAATAAAGCTTATTATTTTGATTGTAGGCTAAATATCATTATAAAGATGTTTTGATGACATTGGTAATTTATGTAATGTTGATTGATATGAAAGGAAGTATCAGATGTTCTTATACAGACACTTGGGGGGATTTATCAATGAAAGCTTGGTGACATCAGCTGGCCTTCAGTCCTTTATTGTTAAGGAGAAGAACAAGCTATCAACAAGAAAATGGAGGTGTATATAGAAGTGTGTTCAGTGTGGCACTTTGTCTGGCATTGATTTAACTCTTCTGGAGATTCATTTCTAAATATAGAGTTGCAACTTGATATACAACATTAATTAATTTTGCAGAGTCTAATATCTCAAATGGTAGAGATCTTCAGAGCAATGTGAGCATTCATTTTACAGGCACCCCAAAGCACTTCCACAGAGCCTCTCTGGATTGACCCAGTCAGTCCTAATGGAGCCTTCTCTGTACATTGACAAACTTTTATGCATGTTTCTGTTGTGGGACTTAGCCAGCACAATTTTGATGGTGGCTATTTCTATCTTTCTACTTAGGCTGTTACTAGTCAGACTATGTTTTATTCCCAGTGTTGAATACAGAGCTTGGCACATATATATCCTCAATAAAAATGCAGCATAGATGCAGAAATGCTTTTACCATGCATGGACCTCCTCTCAAGGCAATACCACATCCCAGATCTTTGAGAAATTGTGGCTACATGCTTCAGATCCTGTCTCTCTCTCTCTCTCTCTATCTCTCTCTCTCTGCCCCTCCACTGCTTGTGCTCTGTCTGTCTCTCTCTCTCTCAAAAATAAACAAACACTAAAAAAGAAAGAAAGGAAGAGGAAGAAAGAAAAAAAAGAAAAAGAAAGAAAGATTGTGGCTCTACAAAGTAAGGTGATCTCTGCTGCAGCAACTGTTAACTCGTTATGGGCATAGACTATTTTTATAGTCCAGATGGGAGGTTTTAAGGGGTGCAGATAAGGTCAGCCCCACCAAAGCCACACACAAGCAACAGAAGGCTGCAGAGATAAACTGTTGCCTTGCAGAGTTGTAGGCTGATGGCAAATCTTGTGATATTGCTATATTTGGCCTCTCTCCTCAGTAATAGTTCACTACATCAGAAACATGCAGGGAAGGGTCCAGTTTCCAACCAGTGATGCCGGCCACTGGCCCAGCAGTGGGTCACTGTTGACCTCCCTGTACAAAGCTGACTAGCCTGTGGCCTGGCCACCTCACCTCCATGGAGAGCTCCTGGCATCTTCCCATCCAAGTTGTATTATGGGTGTTTGTAAATTGTGTCGCAGAGTTGACAACCGGGCGGTTTCTATGCGCTTTCTGTTCAGCATATTAACAAATTTCTGTAATCCTAATGTTCATTTTTTTGTTTTTCAAAACTGAGCACAAAGAAAACATTTTGAATCATTTTTCTTCTGGATTATAGAAATGAAGCGGCATGAGGAATTTAATGCAATAAATAAAGATATCTCTCTCTCTTTCTCTCTCTCTTTTTTAAATCCTCAAACTGTCATTAGAGTTCATCATCTCCCCAAGTCACTTAATGACATTAAGCCTCAAAATCCTTTTTTTTTTTTAAAAAAAGTACCAGCAGTATTGTTGTGAAAAAGTAAAATAAAATTCATAACTTGTTGTAGGTTTAAATTTCATATTTTCAGTGTTCAACAAATAAACATTAAGTAGAATCTGACTCTGAATGTTGTCTCTGGGAAATTTATATTTTTCTTACAGGAACACAACTTTGATTGTATCAGGAAAGATAATAAAAAATATGATTCATTTTGGGGAAATATGCACAACAAAAAACTTACTGGGATACACCACTGATTGCCTAGCTACACAAAGGGGTACCTGTTTCTAAAACCACCTACATCACGCTGTCATTCTACATCTTCCTAAAAGAAATGTGAAATACTTGATTATCTCTATTTTGAAGATAAAAAGAAATGCAAAGATAGGCAAGGGGAGTAAGATTTCTAAGGTCATATAGTCAATTGGTGACCAAATCAGGAAGATAATTCAAGAGTGTGGATTCAAGGACTACTGCTCAGCTGCTTTATTTATGTTGGAGGTGAAACTGGAGTCCAGGTGAGTGAAGATGATTGATTTTCTTTTTTCTTAGCAGTACAAGTGAATGCCAGAGATGTGAAACACACCAGGGCTTGTGTTTATTCAGTTGCCTTTTCCTTGCTTTGCTCCCCTTGAAACATTAAATCTGTAATTTTTTAAAGCTGTCATTATAATGTGAATGTAATGTATTCTCTTTCCTCTTCTTCCTCTCTGTTCTGATTGCTGGAAACCACATAAAAGCAAGTCAGTGTGGTGGAAATTAAGTCTTGGGGGGGTGGGTATTCACTTGATGTATTGATTCCAAGTTGCTATTAAGGAAATAATTAAACCATGATTTTGATGATTTTATTTGGCTGCTTTGTGTGAAGGACATTGATTTGCATTAGTGGAAAATTAATTAATAAAGTTCTATGCTGTTATATAATATGGGATTTATCTAATCAAAAAAGGATAGATTTGCTAATCTAACTAGATACTATTCATCTTAAAGAACAACAACAAAATTCCTAATCAGTAAATAATTTATTTCAAGCCCATGGGTTCTAAAAAAGTCTAACAGTTGTTTGTGTTTTTTTTCTTTTTTTATAAGTTCAACATTTAAATGTTTTTTCTTCTTTTGACTTACATTGTCATTGGAGCTCATGTGTGTTACTTCTATTATCACAGGGGCTGGAAATATTTATTTTTAATATTCTGCTCTCAGAATAAGAAATGATATTCAGCACCAGGGTATGCATACTTATCATAAGAATGTGCTCTATTTTAAAAGCAATTGCATAAGAAACAGCAGCAGTGGAGCTAGAATATTTATATTGGAAACTTGGGTATATGATAAAACATTGACTGCTAAATTATTGCTATAATCCTGAGAGTAGGATGGTGCCTTCTTATGTTTGCCTTTCCTTACCTCCTTCTGCCAAGGTCATATTGTAGTCATATTTTGATGATTTTGAATTTCCAGCATGCTAGCATATTTGCATTTTCCCTATTTTCAGGAAAGAAATTGTGCTACGTTATAAATATGTTATAATGGTAATGTCAGGGGGAAAAAAAACTCCCCCTCCTTTTTTTTCCTTAACATATTTTTGTTTTTCAAGTGGAGGACAAAATAGTAAAGATGAATTATATATCCCTGCCTTTTTAAAAAATATAATGAAGAACATGTTTTATAAAAGGTATTTAGAGCTACAAATTAGCATCTACACTTACCATTTGCTTTTTAAAAATTCATTCAAAATAGGATTTGGGGGAGGAGAAGAGGGAATTTAATATGAGTCATTTTATTCTCTAAATACTGAGCTAAGGATTTCAGTGCAATTTCAATCTGCAAAGAAAAAAAAAGTCACTGTTTCCAGGAAGATGATGTCACTTTCTTAAGATTCCATTCCTTTCTTGTTTACTGACTTCCACTTGTGAACTATTCTTTCTACTGGAGTATAATGTCACCAGGACCCAAGTCAAGAAACAGAACATACCTAGTGTCCCAGAAACCCCCTTGAGCTCTGACAGTCTTTAGGGACCCTACAGCAGTGACCACCACTCTAGCTTCTGTCAGCATAGATTAGTCCCACCTGTGTTTGTGCTTCACATAAATGGAATCCTATATAATCTACCTATAGTTGACTTTGGGACTATACTTCCCCTTGGCTAGGGCCTAACATGTGTGGGACAGCTTTTGCCTGAAACATCCCTTTGTTCACATTGAGATTATTAACAATGAGTTCATCATTCTGCTCACTTAAAGACAAAGTAGAAAGGGGGAAAATATGAAAGTTTTAGATTTGAATGAAATTTGTAACCTAATTGCTTCAAGCTCTGAGGTCTTGCTATTCACAAAAGAGTTTTTAAAAATGTATCTCAAAATCTAATTCCAGCAAAGATGGAGTAGTCTTATTCCTCCCTCTTAAAACTACAAAATACCTGACATAACACAACAAAAAAGCATAGAAAAAATCTAAGAGGTAGAAAGAAAGCAGACTTTTTGGGAGCTTGGGACTTGAGAAGAGACCCAGTGGTGAGTTCCCTGCATTTTCTTTTTGCCTCTCACGCATCTTGGATAGGGCACTGCAGGATATCCAAATGAACCAATAGGCACAGGCAAAACAAACAAACAAACAAACACAAAACCTCCAAGGAAACCCTATTCCTATCAGCAACAGGACTGCAAAAAGAGTGGCTTAACAGAACAGAAAACTTCTTTGACAATATATCTTCCAGACCTGAGGCAAACACCAACAGAACCCTTCTATGCCACATGGTTTCAGCAGAGCTGAGAGGGGAGCTGGTCTTTCATCCCACTCTCCCACCCACCTATGCAAGCCACACTCTGAAACCCCATCCCCATAGAAGCAGGTGGTGCTTTTATTCTTCCACCATGGTAATGTCAGTAAGATCCAGCTGTGAGCATCCCTCATCAAGGAGCAGGGAGATTTAACATAGTGATATACTCACCTCTCAACTCATTCCCATGAGCGTTAATAGCACCCACTGTACAGCTCAACTTGTTCACCAACTTAACATCAATAAGGGAAACAAGGTAGTATGAGATAGGCACTCCGCTGCCCCAACTCTTTATCCCTGATGTCAGTGTACCCAGGGAGGAACAAAACTTCTGCCTCAATCTTGTCATACACAAAAAAGTGGTTTTGAATCAGTTCTCAGCTTCCACCCTCCCTGATATCATGGGGTCTAGTAGGAAGTTGAACATATATCCCCACTGGGAGACATTGAAAAGGCCAAGTGCTCACTTTTGCTGGGAAAGGAAGGTAGCAGAGGGGCCTAGAGAGAGGCTAAACTTTCATTGCTTCATCTTCAACCAGACAGTGAGCCAGAGCTCCATATTTGCCAAGGTGATGTCAATGGGGCCCCATATGAAGCTGAACACACCCACGTGTCACGTCCTACAGCTATAGAACTATGTCTCACCAAGGGGACTGTCTGCTAAAAAAAATTATAATGATTAAAGTGTCTAGGATACAATCACTAATCATATCAAGAGCCAGGAAAATCACAACTTGAATGAGAAAAGTCAATCTCATTCAACATTGGATGACAACATTGAGATAAATCATATGTCAGAATTATCTGATGAGGAATCTAAAACAAATACAATAAAAACACTACAACAATAATTAAAAATTCTCTGAAAACAAATACAAAAATTTCAAAGAGAAGTTACTTATTTTGTAAAAATAACTAAATGAAAAATATAGAACTGAAAACTCCAATAAATGGGATAAAACTTGATGGATGGGCTGAATAGTACCATGGAGATGGCAGAGGATAGGATCTGTCAACTTGAGGACAAATCAATAGAATTTATCTAATTTGGACAATAGAAAATAGAAAAAAAGAAACACTCAGAGACTTGAGATCCTGGAGACATGAACAAGAAAGTTTTCATTCAGATAAAAAATAGCCTTAAGTGAAAAGCAGTCTGCAGCTGGTGGCAAAAGCCTGTGAACACATCCCAGTGATGATTACTAAAAATTTGGACTTGAGGGTGTTCATTTGAGGGACATTTACCTCCCTGCTATTGGACATTAACTAAATCTCCCCCTATGACTGAATACATAGAGTGACCTTAAAACATGAAATACCTGGATGTCTAGGCTGATGTCAGAGAAATGTTCTAATAGGGGTGACAATGCACAGGAGAGTTTCATAATACCATGGAAATGGTGTACAGAATATCATTACTGACGCAATGCAAGGAAGTGAAGTGTGAGATGTTGGATTCTATTGTCACTTGGGCAGTGCCCTATGAAGATTCTTTGACTGACTAAGAAACAGCTTCTTATCTTGTGGACAACCATTCCAAGGCAAATGGACAGCATCTTGTTTGGAAAGCTACCTCTTGAATTAGGAAGGTAAAAACAGATCAGCCTGGTGTACTAAATTGCATTATGCTTTCCTAGCAGTGGTGAAAGAATTGGACAGTGATAAAAGCTTCTATGTTTGTTTTTTTATTAATTCATGGACAGTGGCCAATGGCCTGGCCACGTGGTCAGGCAGAAGAAGAATGGAAACCAGTTCTACTAAAGGGATGTCCACATGGATCACAGCCCTTTGGACATCACTGTGGGACTATGAGGGTGTATTAAAGTAGTGAGACAATCAGGAACCTTGGGAAGAAGCCCCTATGCACCCTGGCACTCCCTATTGGTTGTTATCACTTTTTTTGCAAAGCAAAACATGCATCAAGAAGGAGTAAGCCCAGAT
Organism: Panthera onca; assembly: GCF_046562875.1. NCBI lineage: Eukaryota > Metazoa > Chordata > Mammalia > Carnivora > Felidae > Panthera > Panthera onca. The sequence continues at coordinate 86,995,752 of NC_138341.1, read as the reverse complement.
CAGTTCAGACTAGTATGAGACAAGATGGTCACCAAACTTCACCTTTCACCAATTTTTCTCCCTCATTGTAATGTTAAAAATCATGCCCAGAGGTGAGATTTAATATGCAAATAAAACATATGATGAATGAAGAGCATATTCTGTCAACTGTGCCTACATGCCCAATTCCCTGCATTTCCCTATCCTAACAGGCTTCATCACTCCTTTTCCATTTCAGGGCCTTTAAAACTTTCCCTGGCTAGTTTCTGGAAAGCTAGTCTGATGCCCCTGTTGCAACTGGGTCTTCCTTTAGCTTGAGCTGTTGCCCTAAAGCCTTACCTGTGCATTTTGGGTCCAGCTTCATTTCTACCATCACTGAGTCCAAGCATTTGAGTTCAGTAATGATAGGACATGGCAACACTATCAGAAAACTCCCTTTCAGGTTTGGAAGGTGGCGGGAATCAGCAAGCAGATATCTCCATGGGCTTACTTGAGAGGTCCATCTAGGTCTATGAAATGAGTGAATATGGGGGTACTGCAGCACTGCGGAGATGGGCCAAATCTAGACATTCTGCTTGCACTCTGAGGCATACAACACCAGTAAGAACTGTTCTTTCTGCCAGCAGATGGCAGAGACTTCCAGAAACTGCAGATGACTATGTGGCAGATTCCTTGGTGGGAAGGAGCTGAACATGGCTGGCCAGTCAGACTAATACTGTTAATGCTACAGGGTTATGAATAGGTCCCATCAGGAACAGACACTGACTGTGGACCCGGATTTGCTTATCTGGTGGTAGACGCAAATGCTCAGAATGCATTGTATAAAAGAACCAGAAGGGAAGAACCATTTCTTCAGGCTAAGGAACACACTTTATAGCCCATAATGTCCTCTGCAGAATAATAAGTTTGGTAAGGAATTGGAATGGGATATTAAAGCATTGGTTGTCTAAAATGGGGGAGATGAAGAAATGAAGGGCTGGCTTACATACCTTCAGGAGTGTGTATTCATAGTCAACATGAACAGGAATGGGGTTAAAGGAGTGTCCCCGTTAAATACATTTCTGTTTTTCTGGTGGATCAGGGCAAGAGTGGGTAGAGGGGGATGCTGGTATTCTTTATTCCCCATATCACCTCATTTTTTTCCCTACATGATGATATTGTCAATTATACAAGCTGCCTGAGTGAAACCATATATTGTTGACAACACTCCTGCTTTTGGAACCCAACGAAATTGAGTCAGAGCCTACAAACTTGAGTGGCCTCACACTGGAAGACATTTTCATATGGTATGGTGATGGACTAGATAGTTATTAATGACTGAATGAGATTCTATGTGCCAGTATCTTTAGACTTTTATGACTATTCTGGTATTAAGTATCTATGTTTGAAGACCAGGGTGTAGATTGTGACATTATGATTTATAATAAGGAATATATATTTGGTCTTTGTCACAGGTTCTGGCCCAAAGTTCCTAAAACCCTTGGAAGTTTCAATAAAGAGAGCTGCAATGGTGTTTTATGTTACGTTAAGGTGGTGATTTTTGGAAAACCCGTAGGTAACTTAAGGATGGGTGTGGGTTGCCAAATGAGACAACTAAGTAATTAGAGGGTAGGATCTTTCAGTCCCATCCCCTAAACCTCCAGGAGCAGAGAGGGGCTGGAGAATGAGTTCAACCACCAAAGGCCAATGCCTTAATCAATTATGCCTGCTTAATGAAGTCTCCATAAGAAACCAATGAACAAGGTTCAGAGAACTTCCTTGTGGCTAAACACATGGAAATCTGAGGAGGGTGGCATGCTAGAAGGCATGAAAGCTCCATGCCCTTTTCCCCACACGTTTCCCTATGTATCTCTTCCACCTGGCAATTCCTGAGTTATATATCCTTTTATAGTAACCCAGTAATCTGGTAAGTAACATGTTATTCTGAATTCTGTGAGCCATTGTAGCAAATTAATCAAACCCAAGAAGACAGTCATTGAAACCTCCAAACTACAGCCAGGTAGTCAGAAACACAAGTGCTAACCCGGACTTTTGACTGATGTCTGAAGTGTGTGCGAGAGGCAGTTTTGTAGGACTGAACCTTTAATATGTGGGATATGATACAATGTCCAGGTAGATGGTATCAGAATTGAGTTGAACTGTAGGGCACCCAGCTTATTCCAGACAATTACTTGGCTATGTGGGAACCTCCAATCCTGTATGTTAGAATTGGAATCAGAATCATTAATATTCACAGTAGTATTTTTCATAATAGCCTAAAAGGTACAAGTAAGCTAAATGTCCATCAAAGGAAGAATGGATAACAATATGGTGTCTGTCCACACAACAGAATATTATTCAGGTATAAAAAACAATGGTACATAATGCTACAACATGAATGAGCCTTGAAAATGTTATGCTAAGCCAAAGAAGTCAGACACAAAAGGTCACACACTATATGATCCACTTATATGAAATATTCAGAATAGGCATATATGTGGAGACAGAAGACTAAGGATTGCTTAGGACTGGAGGTGGTGAGGGTGGTGAATAATGGCAAAAGAGTCTGGTGTTTCTCTGAGATGATGAAAACATCCTAAAATTGTCTAAGATGATGGTTGCATACATCTATAAATATACTAAAAAATATTGAATTATATGGTTCATTACATGGATGAATTATATGGTATGTGAATTATATCTCAATAATGTGATTTTTTAAATACACAAACAAAAAAATCAAATTGGATCCTGGACTTAAGTGTAAAATGTAAAACTATGAAATGACTTGGGAAAAAATCAGCAATCTTTGGACCTTGGGCCAAGCTGAGAGTTTTTAGAATTGATACCAAAAGTACAAACCATAAGTGAAAATATTGATAAATTAAACCTGGTCCAAATAAACTAACTACTTTTACTCTGGAAAAGACCCTGTGAAGAGCAAAGCAGTTAAGCTACAGGCTGGGAAAATTATTTGCTAACTATCCAGCAATGGACATGCATCTAGGGGAAACAAATCTCAAAATTGAATAGTAAAAATAAACAAACAATCCAATTAGAAAATAAGTAAAGTATAAACACACGAAATTTCACTGAAGAAGATATATAGATGGCAAGGAAGCAGATGAAAAGATGTTCAAGATCATTAGCCATGGTAAAAATTCATAGTATATGCACAGCACATTATACACCAATTAGAAAAGCTAAAACAAAAAATAGTGACATTAAATGTTAGGGAAGATGCAGAGTAAGTCTTTTCATGCACTGCTTATCCAAATGTAAAATAATCTGGCCATGCAGAAAAACAATCTAGTTTTTTATGAACCTAAACATGCACTTACCACACAGCATAGCAATTGTACTCTTGGACATCTATCATAGGGAAATGAAAACTTAGGTTCACATAAAATCCTATGTTGAATGTTCATAGCAGTTTTATTCATAATTGCCAAAATCAGGGTTGGGGGGGAAGTCCTTCAAGAGATGAATGATTAAACAAACAATGGTATATCCAGATCACTGAATATTAGAATATTCAGTGAACATTGAGTATTAAATATTAGAATACTAAATAAACACTGAAATTTGACTTTTGAATATGAGAATATTTAGAAATGCAATTTTAACTTTGTTGGTTGACATAGTTCTCTTAAATGATATGAATCATAACTGAATTCCTACTAAATTGAATTAGTATTGATTTGGAATTCTGATTCAATTGTGACAAATATATAAACTTTTCAGTAAGGTAATTCTTCCAAGATGGAAAAGGTTAAAGGTTAAAGCCATTGCAGTAGCTTTGAGAAATCATAGCTTAGTGTTTATATTTAAACTAACTTCTGTGTTCCTTGTCTTCCACTAAGTGATGTATGGAGGAAGAGTCATAATCATAATGAAATGAAAAACAAGACATTGAGATAGACAGAGTGTTCTGCTTTGGCCAGAATGAAATATCAAGAACTTGTTTTACTACCCAGTCCTAAATAATATAAAAACGGCTGAAACAAATGAAACAATATTTTGCAGACATGGAACATTGTCACGACAGGACTGGATCCTTGAAGTCTTCAGCCTGTTTTGCAGGGACATGATCCAAGCAGAGCCCAGCAATTTTGCTGAGCTTAGGTGAGTGCTGGGAGAACAGGCAACTGGAAATTGTATTTTCCAAAAAAAAAAAAAAAAAAAAAAAAAAAAAAAAAAATTCTGGAACAGAAGAGAAGAGGCAACTATAGAACACAAAAACATCAGAATGCCCTGGGAAACTCTGGCTTAGTGATGATCTACCCATACATGAGAGGAAAATATCCAAGGCTATGAAAAGAGGCATTAGAAAAAAAAAATAGGCAGAAAATTGTATGGAGATTACATAAGACTGGAGATAATTTGTGTTCCTATGGCTATCAAGTAGAATTCTCAGAAGTGCATTGCATGGAGACAAATTAAGCCTAAAAGGTGCTTGGGCCAGTCCTAAAACACCTAAAGTGAGAACAAAACCCAACACTATTTACAGGAATACAAGAAAATCCAGGAACCAACAAGGTAAACTTCACAATATCTGGTATTAAAAAAAATAAAAATAAAATAAAAACCACTACCAGGCATACAAATGAGGCAGGAAAATAGAACTCATAACTGAGAGGAAAAATGAGTCAATAGGACCAAATCAAGAAACAAAAGAGATGATGGAAGCAGCAGACAAGAACACAAAAATATCTGTTATAAATATGCAGTATGTATCCAAGAAAGTAAAGGAAACTATGACCGTGATGAGGGTAGAAAGACAAGATGTAAAAGCTACTTAAATAGTTTCAAGAGATGAAAAATAAAATATCTGATGTGAAAAAAATATATATACACTGAATTGGATTAAGAGCAGATTTAACAATACAGAAGAAAAGATTCCTCAGTGAACTTAAAGACATAGAAATATAGATAGAGAGATGGCAGTGTAGGAGGAAGCTGGGCTCACCTCGTCCTGCTGATCACTTAGATTCCACCCATATCTGCATAACCCAGAAAACTGCCAGAAGACTAGCAGAATGGACTCTCCAGAGCCAAGCATAGACAAGAGGCCCACAGAAGAGGGTAGGAAGGCTGGAGAGGCGGTGCATGCTACACAGACTGGCAGGAGACAGCCGGGCGGTGGAGGGGCAGCCTGCCTGGCAAGGTGGAATCCCGGAGTCTGGCTTGCAAAAGCAGAGGGGCCAGACTGCATGAGTTCTGACAGCCAGTGGGACTTAACATCTGGAATTTTAGAAGTCAACAGCTCTGCTCAGAGAGCAGGAGGGTGAGAGGACACCAGGAGGGAGACGTGTTGAGCCCTGGAGACAGAGGTCAGCTCAGTGGGGAACAAAGGCACTGGCCAGCACCATCACCCTCTCCCATCCCCCAGCCGAAATCCCAAAAGGAACCAGTTCCTGTCACCAAACTTGCTTGCACCATGTAAACTCACAATGCTGTGCTTCTGTGGATCCATCCCTCCGATGGGTCTGCCTCCCTCCCGTGCTGCAGGGCCCCTCCCACCAGGGACCACCTACTGGCAAAGATAGTTAAGCCTGCCCCTCCTGCCCCTGTGCACTTTGCGGATCCACCCCTGCTAATATACCAGATCCCATCAAAGTAGCACCACAAGCCTGGCAGTGTGCAAGTAGCCCAGACAAGGGCCACACCACTCCACAGTGAGCCCTGCCCTTGGGAGAGGGGAAGTTAAGGTACACACCAGTCTGACTGTGGCCCCAGCAGTGGGCTGGGGACAGATATCAGGTCTGACTGTGGCCCCGCCCACCAACACAAGTTACTTCAAACAGAACAGGGGACGTGCCCTACAGTTTTGCGCCACCGCCAGGGACTATCCAAAATGACAAAACGGAAGAATTCTCCTCAAAAGAAACTCCAGGAAGTAGCGACACCTAACGAATTGATCAAAAACGATTTAAGCAATATAACAAAACAAAGATTTAGAACAATAGTCATAAAATTAATCGCTGGGCTTGAAAAAAGTATAGATGACAGCAGAGAATCTATTGCTACAGAGATCGAGGGACTAAGAAATAGTCATGAGGAGCTAAAAAATACTATAAATGAGGTGCAAAATAAAATGGAGGTGACCACAGCATGGGATGAAGAGGCAGAGGAGAGAATAGGTGAGTTAGGAACATAAAATTATGGAAAAAGAGGAAGCTGAGAAAAAAGAGAGATAAAAGAATTCAGGAGTATGAGGAAGAATTAGAGAACTAAGTGATGCAATCTAACGGAACAATATCCGTATAATAGGAATGCCAGAAGAGGAAGAGAGAGAGAAAGGGGCTGGAGGTGTACTTGAACAAATCATACCTGAGAACTTTCCTGATCTGGGGAAGGAAAAAGGCATTGAAATCCAAGAGGCACAGAGAACTCCCTTCATATGTAACTTGAATCGATCTTCTGCAGGACATATAGTGAAACTGGCAAAATACAAGAATAAAGAGAAAATTCTGAAAGCAGCTAGGGATAAACATACTCTAACATATAAAGGGAGACCAATAATACTAGTGGCAGACATATCTACTGAAACTTGGCAGGCCAGAAAGGCATGGCAGGAAATCTTCATTGTAATGACCAGAAAAAATATGCAGATGAGAATCCTTTATCCAGCAAGTCTGTCATTCAGAATACAAGGAGAGCTAAAGGTTTTCCCAAACAAAAAAAAACTGAAGGAATTCATCACCACTAAACCATCCCTACAAGAGACCCTAAGGGGGATTCTGTGAGTAAAATGTTGCAAGGACCACAAAATACTAGAGACATCACTACAAGCATGAAACCTACAGACATCACAATGACTCTAAACCCATATCTTTCTATAATATAACTCAATGTAAATGGATTAAATGCGCCAACCAAAAGACATAGGGTATCAGGATGGATAAAAAAACAGGACCCATCTATTTGCTGTCTACAAGACACTCATTTTAGACCTGAGGACACCTTCAGATTGAAAGTGAGGGGATGGAGAAATATGTATCATGCTACTGGAAGTCAAAAGAAAGCTGGAGTAGCCATACTTATATCAGACAAACTAGACTTTAAATTAAAGGCTGTAACAAGAGATGAAGATGGGCAATATATAATAATTACAGGATCTATCCATCAGGAAGAGCTAACAATTATAAATGTCTATGCACCGAATACGGGAGCCCCCAAATATATAAAACATTTAATCACAAACATAAGCAACCTTATTGATAAGAATGTGGTAATTGCAGGGGACTTTAATACTCCACTTACAACAATGGATAGATCATTTAGACACAGGATCAATAAAGAAACAAGAGCCCTGAATGATACATTGGATCAAATGGACTTGAAGGATATATTCAGATCTCTGCATCCCAAAGCGACAGAATATACTTTCTTCTCGAGTGTACATGGAACATTCTCCAGGATAGATCACATACTGGGTCACAAAACAGCCCTTCATAAGTATACAAGAATTGAGATCATACCATGCACACTTTCAGACTGCAATGCTATGAAGCTTGAAATCAACCACAGGAAAAAGTCTGGAAAACCTCCAAAAGCATGGAGGTTAAAGAACACCCTACTAAAGAATGAATGCGTCAACAGGCAATTAGAGAAGAAATTAAGAAATATATGGAAACAAATGAAAATGAAAATACAACATTCCAAACGTGTTGGGATGCAGTGAAGACAGTCTTGAGAGGAAAATACATTGCAATCCAGGCCTATATCCAGAAACAAGACAAATCACAAATACAAAATTTAACAGCACACCTAAAGGAAACAGAAGCAGAACAGCAAAGACACCCCAAACCCAGTAGAAGAAGAGAAATAATAAAGATCAGAGCAGAACTGAACAATATAGAATCTAAAAAAAAACTGTAGAGGAGATCAATGACACCAAGAGTTGGTTTTTTTGAAAAAAATTAACAAAATTGATCAACCTCTAGCGAGGCTTCTCAAAAAGAAAAGGGAGAGGACCCAAATAGATAAAATCAGGAATGAAAATGGAATGATTACAACCAATCCCTCAGAAATATAAGCAATTATCAGGGAATACTATGAAAAATTATATGCCAACAAACTGGACAACCTGGAAGAAATGCACAAATTCCTAAGCAACCACACACGTCCAAAACTCAAATGGGAAGAAATAGAAAACTTGAACAGACACATAACCAGCAAAGAAATTGAATCAGTTATCAAAACTCTCCCAATAAATAAGAGTACAGGACCAGATGGCTTCCCAGGGGAGTTCTACCAGACATTTAAAGCAGAGATGATACCTATCCTTCTCAAGCTATTCCAAGAAATAGAAAGGGAAGGAAAACTTCCAGACTCATTCTATGAAGCCAGCATTACTTTGATTCCTAAACCAGACAGAGACCCAGTAAAAAAAAGAGAACTACAGACCAATATCCCTGATGAATATGGATGCAAAAATTCTCAATAAGATACTAGCAAATCGAAGTCGACAGCATATAAAAGAATTATTCACCATGATCAAGTGGGATTTATTCCTGAGATGCAGGGCTGGTTCAACATTCGCAAATCAATCAACGTGATACATCACATTAGTAAAAGAAAAGATAAGAACCATATGATCCTGTCAATCGATTCAGAAAAAGCATTTGACAAAATTCAGCAACCTTTCTTAATAAAAACTCTTGAGAAAGTCGGGATAGAAGAAACATACTTAAACATCATAAAAGTCATTTATGAAAATCCCACAGCTAATAATCATCCTCAATGGGCAAAAACTGAGAGCTTTCCACCCGAGATCAGGAACACGACCGGGATGTCCACTCTCACCGCTGTTGTTTAACATAGCGTTGGAAGTTCTAGCATCAGCAATCAGACAACAAAAGGAAATCAAAGGCATCAAAATTGGCAAAGATGAAGTTAAGCTTTCACTTTTTTGCAGATGACATGATACTATACATGGAAAACCTGATAGACTCTACTAAAAGTCTGTTAGAACTGATATATGAATTCAGCAAAGCTGCAGGATACAAAATTAATGTACAGAAATCAGTTGCATTCTTATACACTAATAATGAAGCAACAGAAAGAGAAATAAATAATTCGATCCCATTCATAATTGCACCAAGAATCATAAAACACCTAGGAATAAAACTAACCAAAGATGTAAAAGATTTGTATGCTGAAAACTATAGAAAGTTTATGAAGGAAATTGAAGAAGATATAAAGAAATGGAAAAACAGTCCGTGCTCATGGATTGGAAGAATAAATATTGTCAAAATGTCAATACTACCCAAAGCTATCTACACATTCAATGCAATCCCAGTCAAAATTGCACCAGCATTCTTCTCAAAGCTAGAACAAGCAATCCTAAAATTCATATGGAACCAACAAAGGCCCCGAATAGCCAAAGTAATTTTGAAGAAGAAGACCAAAGAGGGAGGCATCACAATCCCAGACTCTAGCCTCTAGTACAAAGCTGTAATCATCAAGACAGCATGGTATTGGCACAAAAACAGACACATAGACCAATGGAATAGAATAGAAACCCCAGAATTAGACCCACAAACGTATGGCCAACTCATCTTTGACAAAGCAGGAAAGAACATCCAATGGAAAAAAGACAGTCTCTTTAACAAATGGTGCTGGGAGAACTGGACAGCAACATGCAGAAGGTTGAAACCAGACCACTTTCTCACACCATTCACAAAAATAAACACAAAATGGATGAAGGACCTGAATGTGAGACAGGAAACCATCAAAACCCTAGAAGAGAAAGCAGGAAAAGACCTCTCTGACCTTAGCCGTAGCAATCTCTTACTCGACACATCCCCAAAGGCAAGGGAATTAAAAGCAAAAGTGAATTACTGGGACCTTATGAAGATAAAAAGCTTTTGCACAGCAAAGGAAACAACCAACAAAACTAAAAGGCAACCAACGGAATGGGAAAAGATATTTGCAAATGACATATGGGACAAAGGGCTAGTATCCAAAATCTATAAAGAGCTCACCCAACACCACACCTGAAAAACAATCCAGTGAGGAAATGGGCAGAAAACATGAATAGACACTTCTCTAAAGAAGACATCCAGATGGCCAACAGGCACATGAAAAGATGCTCAATGTCACTCCTCATCAGGGAAATACAAATCAAAACCACACTCAGGTACCACCTCATGCCAGTCAGAGTGGCTAAAATGAACAAATCAGGAGACTATAGATGCTGGAGAGGATGTGGAGAAACGGGAACCCTCTTGCACTGTTGGTGGGAATGCAAATTGGTGCAGCCACTCTGGAAAACAGTGTGGAGGTTCCTCAACAAATTAAAAATAGATCTACCCTGTGACCCAGCAATAGCACTGCTAAGAACTTACCCAAGGGATACATGAGTGCTGATGCATAGGGACATTTATGCCCCAATGTTTATAGCAGCACTCTCAACAATAACCAAATTATGGAAAGAGCCTAAATGTCCATCAACTGATGAATGGATAAAGAAATTGTGGTTTATATACACAATGGAATACTACATGGCAATGCAAAGAATGAAATATTATCTTTTGTAGCAATGTGGATGGAACTGGAAAGTGTTATGCTAAGTGAAATAAGTCATACAGAGAAGGACAGATACCATATGTTTTTACTCTTATTTGGATCCTGAGGAACTTAACAGAAGACCATGGGGGAGGGGAAGGAAAAAAAAAGGTTAGAGAAGGAGGGAGCCAAAACATAAGAGACTCTTAAAAACTGAGAACAAACTGGGGGTTGATGGGGGGTGGGATGGAGGGGAGGTGGATGATGGGTATTGAGGAGGGCACCTTTTAGGATGAGCACTGGGTGTTGTATGGAAACCAATTTGACAATAAATTTCATATTTTTTAAAAAAAGAAATATAAACTATCCACAAAGAAAGGTGCAGTGAGAAAAAAGACTAAAAAGATCAACAAATCCCTGGGTATTTCTGGGGCAATATCATGCAGACTAGTGAGTGCTTAAGTTCCAGAAAGAGGCAGTCATTATACATGTGTGATTCCAAAAAGTTCCAAAAAGAGAAGGGAAGGAATAAGGAGCAGTAATATTGTGGGAAATAATACAGTCAAAAATTTTAAAATATAATGAAAAATTTAAATCTGCAAATTCAAGAAGCTTAAAGAGCTCACATGAAATAAATATAAAGAAAACCACACAAGGGCACATGACAATCAAATGGCAAAAAAAGTGAGGAATACAGAGAAAAAATAGCAACCAGAGAACAAGGATATATTACGTACACAGAGGGCCAAATACATGCAGATTGCTTTTCAGAACTATGTGGAGGGACATCTTTGAAGTATTTTGAACCATGAGTCTAGAATTCTTTACCAGCAAGAATCACTTTGGACACCAAAGGTGAAATAAAGACTTTGGGGATATCAAAATGTGAGAAACTTCATTGCCAGCAGACCTGCATTGTAAGAAATGTTGAAGTTTATCCTGAAGAAGAAAAATGATGACAGATGGAAATTTGGACCTACAAGAAAGATCAAAACATACTGCAAATGATAAATATGTGGAAATATGTAAAAATGTATTATTATTATTATTTAGTATCTTTAACAGATAATTGATCTGTTAAAAATTTAAACTAACAATATATTTGTATTCATAAAATAATAGATTTATATAATAAAAATATATCATTGCTATACATATATATGAACACATTTATAACACATGCAAAAGCAGAACGTAAGCCATTAACATAGTTAACACAAAATAGAAGTCTGTTAGGCACAAAATATTATTATATTGTTTACAAGTAGATTGTGATAATTAAGATGCATCTTGCAAACTCTAAAGTTGCCAGTGATATGTAGCTAATAAGCCAATAGTGGATCTGAAATGTACACATTAAAAAGCAAACAAATATAAAACCTTCAAATAACACCAGGAAAGACAGGGAAGAGGAAGAAATGAAAATGATTAAGAAAAGCAGAGTGACGATATTAATATTAAACATCATAGACTTTATATAAAGGATCAGGAAGTCAGAAAAGCCCTAAGTTACTCAAGAGGACATAACAATCCTAAATATGTATTCAACTAATAACAGAGTTTTAAAATATAGAAACCCATAACTAAAGAAAAAGAAAAAAGGAAAGAAAGAAAGAAAAGAAAAAAAGAAAGGAGAAAGGAGGGAGTGAGAGAAGGGAGGAGGGAAGGAAAGGAAGGAGGAAGGAAGGAAGGAAGGAAGGAAGGGAGGGAGGGAGGGAGGAAGGAAGGAGAGAAGAAAAGGAAAGAAGGGGGAAGAAAGGAGACAGAAATATTTAATTGTAGCAGGAAAACTCAACTTTCCTATTTGAGTAATTGATACAACACTTAAACAGAAAATCAATAAGGCTATAAAAAGTTTAAACATTGCTACCAACCAATTAGACCTAATTGATACTATAGAAAACTGTACCTTTCAAGGGCATGTGTAAACTTCAGCAAGATAGACTATATTCATACTATAAAACAAAACACAATAAATTTTAAGCATAGACATCACAAAATATTAGTAAATCAAGTCCAACAAAGTACAAAGGAAATCAAACAGCAAGGCGAAGTGTGATATATCCCAATTATACAATGGTTCAACATTTGAAAATCAAATAATGTGACCTATCACATCAACAGGCTAAATGAGAGAAGTCACATGATCATATTAATATATGCAGAAAAAGGTTTTGACAAAATTTTCTGACCCTCAGAAAAATTAAGTCAATGAGATATTATATAAAAACTATAAACTCCTGGAAGATAATGTAGGAGAAAATCCAGCTGACCTCGTGTACTTTTTAGATATAACACCAAAGGCATGATCTTTGGAAGAAATAAGTGATATGTTGGACGTTGTTAAATTAAAAACTTCTGCTCTTCAAAAAACCTTATAAAGAGAATTATAAGAAAAGCCACAGACTTGAGGAAAATATTTTCAAAAAGCATATCTGGTAAAGGACTATTACCCAAAATATACAAATAATTCTTTAAACTCAACAAAAAGAAAATAACTCCAAAAATGAGCAGAAAATCTTAAGGGCACCTCATGAAAGAAGACTTGCAGATGGTAGATAAGCATATGAAAAGATGTACAGATGGCCAACAGATATATGAAAGGATGCTCACTATCACTAAGCATCAAGGAAAGCAAATTAAAACCACAATGAGATATCACCTCAGACCTGTTAGGTAGCTATTATCAAAAAGATGAGATGGGGCGACTGGGTGGCTCAGTCAGCTAAGCCTCAGACTTCGGCTCAGGTCATGGTCTCATGGTTTGCGTTTGAGCCCACTGCCAGGCTCTGTGCTGACAGGTCAAAGTCTGGAGCCTGCTTCAGATTGTATGTATGTCTCTCTCCATTCCTCTCCCCCACTGTCATTCTGTCTGTCTGTCTGTGTGTCTCTCTTTCAAAAATAAATAAACATTTTAAAAAATTTTTTAAAAAGATGAGAATAAGTGTTGGTGAGGATGTGGAGACAAGGGAACCCTTACGCACTCTTGGGGGAATGTAAATTGGTACATTCACTGTGGAAAATAGTACAGAGGGTCTTCAAAAAATTAAAAATAAAACTATCATATGATCCAGCAATTCTACTTCTGGGCATTTACCTGAAGAAAATGCAAACAGTAATTCAAAAATATATATGCATCCTTATGTTTATTGCCACATTAGTTACAATAGCCAAGATATGGAAGCAACCTAAATGTCCAAAGAGGAATGAGTGCAATAAAGAAGATGTGAAATGAGTGGATAAAGAAAAATTTGTAGGAAAAAATGGATGGAGGAGATCAAAATATATAAATTTCCACTTATAAAATAATTGTCAATATAGAATGGTGTATTTCATCTTTGAAAGTTGCCAAGAGAGTAAAGCTAAAAAGTCTACATTATAAGAACAACAAGAAAAAGTTGTAACTATGTATAGTGACAAATATTAACTAGACTTACTGTGATGATCATTTTGCAATATGTACAAATATCAAGTCATTATGCTGTACACCTAAAACTAATAGGATGTTGTATGTCAATCATACTTCAATTTATTTTTTTAAATGCATAATTTTATTGACCATGGATCATGGTTAAATTCAAAAAAGGAAAAACTTCCTTCAAAGAAGTCTAACCCCACTGTCCTCTATTCAAGATGGTAACCACTAGCCAAATAATGACTATTTAAATTATAATTAATCAAAGTTTAATAAAATATAAATTGAATCCCTAAATAACACTAACTGTAGTTAAACTACTCAGTAGCTATAATTGGTTAAAGGTTATTGTTTTGAACAGTGCAGGTATAGACTATTATGCCATTGAAGAAAGTTCGATTGGATAGTGTTGGTCTACAGACATAGTCCTAAGTACATGTTAAAGAACTGATTTTGCCTTATTCTTGTAAATTTTGCCTTGCTACATGGTATTCAATAAGAAATATAGTTCATAGCTAAGTGAATATTTGATAATTTGGACAAAATATTGTATATCTCAAGTTAAATGACTGACATAGATTTTAATAGATTAATGTGTTACTTCAATAATGTACAGCATGTACAAGTATTGTGTCGTGGTTTAGTAAGGATATAATTCACTTTAAATAGATATAATAACTTACCAATAATTATTCTAATTTATTTAATACTTATCCCAGTGTTGGGATATTAGGTTGGTGATTTAATCCATGGGGATATATTAAGGTTGATTGAGCAAAAGAGCAAAGGAGTTTAACTTTTCAATAATGAGAGCAGAACAGGTACTTGTATTATTCCCCTCTGTAATATCATGTTTTATGAAAAAATTCTATGTCTTTGATTTCTGGAGTTTTCTTCAGAGCAGAGTGATGAGTCCCTCTAGGAATTACTCATCTGTGTTTCAATTTGAGTTTAATTAATTCGCTTTTTGAGAAAACTCAAGGTAGAAAATAGAGAAAATTATACAGTAAAATATGAAATATTGGAATCTGAATTAATATTCTGAAATATTTAAATTTATTAACATTTTTATGCCACAGAAAGAATGCCATTGGCCTGTTTTGTAATGTGTATAATAAAGGCATAATTACTACTAAAGATTTTATATTTTTTATGTGAACAGATCTATTTCAGAAGACCATACAACATATATTCTAAATATTCAGATCTATTATCTTCAGTTATTTCCATTTGAAAATATCTTTTTCAATTTAAAGTCTTAGTGAAAGCAAGACAAAATATTCATGCATCGAGATGAAATAAAGTATAATAAAATGACATTGATTAATTTTCATTTTACATAAGGCATAAAAGATTTTCACAAATTTTTGGAAGTTTTAATCTGTCTTTGTAATTTATGAATAAATTATTTCTAGAATATGTCCTGTTTGTAATCTGAATTCTTGTCAGTGTTCCTGTCATTTAGAAGATATTATGAACATAATCTCTGGTCATTTAACAAATGAATTATCTCAGGACATTGAATTTAATCAAGAAAACAATACTTAACTATTAGTTCCTGGAAATTTAACCATATATAACATGAGGGGGCATCCTCATATTCACTTAGGAGAATAACTTCACCTTTGGTGATTATAGGTCTAAAATGAGCAACTCTAAGAATATAAATGGGGTCCGGAAGATTTATTAAAGAGAATATTATTTCCTTATTAGTGAGTATACAGATGCCTATATGACCCAAGGAAACTAATCATATAATTGAGAATATAGTAGGCGGAATTTCGGGTTTATTATTTCTGCCACCTGGTGGTTCTCCATGAATAGGTGAGAAAAGAAAAAAATATATATGAAAAAAAGTTCTAATTCTATGTCCTTGGAGAAATACAAATTAATACAACAATGAACACTACACTACATCTTTTAGAATGGCCAAAACCAGAACACTAACACTAATGCTAATGAGGATGTAGAGCAACAGAAACTCTCCTTCATTGCTGGTGGTAATGCAAACTGGTACAGCCACTTTGGGAGACAGTTTGCTAGTTTTTTACAAAACCAAATACACCCTTACCATATGATACAATAATCCCACTCTTTGGTATTTACCCAAAGGAGTTGAAAACATAGGTGAATGCAAAAACCTGCATATGGATGTTTATAGTAACTATTCATAATTGCTAAAACTTGGAAGCAACAAAGTTGCTCTTCAGTAGGTGAATGGATAAATA
The DNA here is from genome assembly GCF_046562875.1 of Panthera onca. Classification (NCBI taxonomy): domain Eukaryota; kingdom Metazoa; phylum Chordata; class Mammalia; order Carnivora; family Felidae; genus Panthera; species Panthera onca. The sequence continues at coordinate 86,979,636 of NC_138341.1, read as the reverse complement.
AACTGTGGTACATCCAGACAATGGAATATTATTCAGTGCTTATAGGAAATGAGCTATCAAGCCATGAAAAGATATACAGGAAATTTAAATGCAGACGACCAAGTGAAAGAAGGCAAAATGAAAGGCTAATGACTGTATGATTCCATCTGTATAACATTCTGGAAAAGGCAAAATTATGGAGACAGAAAAAAGATCAGTGATTGCCTTGGGTGGGATGGGGGAGAAATGAAAAGTGGAGCACAGAGGATTTTTAAGCCACTGAAAATACTCTGTATGATACCATCATGATGGACACTTGTCATTATACATTTGTCCATACCCACAGAATGTGCAAGACCAGAAGTGAACTATAATATAGATCATAGACTTTGGATGATTGGCTCATGGATTGTAGCAAAGGTACCCTTCTGGTGTGGAATGTTGATAGTGGGAGAAGCTGTGCATATGTGGGGGCAAAGTTGCCAAAACGCATTTAAGAAGAGCCTTGTAGATCTATTAAAGAAATTGGTGTTCTAATTATAAACTTTCTTTAAAAGACAATTCTTTGCCCAAGGAACTTTATTATTGAATTTATCAAATATTTAAAAAAAGAAATAATACACACACTGTACACAATCTCCCAGAATACAGTAGGAAACATTTCCTAAGGGTTGTTAATGCTGGCTATTAACCATATCATTTTGTCTCAAAAAACTAAAACTACAGACTAATATTCCTTGTGAATGTAGCAACAAATAATTTTAGAAAATGTTAGCACATAAAAACAACTAACATATAAAGATAATACATAATGACCAAGTGGGGATTATTCTAGGAAAGCAAGGTTGATTTAATAATAGGATATAGGGGCGCCTGGGTGGCTCAGTCGGTTAAGTGTCGGACTTCAACTCAGGTCACGATCTCGCGGTCCGTGAGTTTGAGCCCGGTGTCGGGCTCTGGGCTAATGGCTCGGAATCTGGAGCCTGCTTTGGATTCTGTGTCTCCCTCTCTCTCTGCCCCTCCCCCATTCATGCTCTCTCTCTGTCTCAAAAATAAATAAACGTTAAAAAATTTTTTAAGGGGCGCCTGGGTGGCGCAGTCGGTTAAGCGTCCGGCTTCAGCCAGGTCACGATCTCGCGGTCCGTGAGTTCGAGCCCCGCGTCAGGCTCTGGGCTGATGGCTCGGAGCCTGGAGCCTGTTTCCGATTCTGTGTCTCCTTCTCTCTCTGCCCCTCCCCCGTTCATGCTCTGTCTCTCTCTGTCCCAAAAATAAATTAAAAAAAAAAAAATTTTTAAAAAATAGGATATAAATATAATTTATAGTATTAACAGATTAAAAATGAAAAATGAGATATGATTATCTCAAGTAATGCATATCAAGCATTTCACAAAATTCAGCCAAATTCAGTTTATAAAAGTAAAATTCTTAGCAACTAGGAAGACAAGAGAATTTCCTCAGTATATGAAAGGATATTTTGAAAAACCTACAGTTAGGATCTTACATAACGTTGAAATTGACTGTTTTCTTTTTTTCCCTTCCTTTCCTTTCCTTTCCTTTCCTTTCCTTTCCTTTCCTTTCCTTTCCTTGGTTTGAAGAGTTGAACTCAAGGATTCACTGTTTACATATAACACTCAGTATTCATCCCAACAAACGCCCTCCTTAATGCCCATCACCCATTTAGCCCACCCCCCACATCCCCTCTAGCAATCCCCAGTGTGTTCTCTGTATTTAAGAGTCTCTTATGGCTTGCCTTTCCCTCTGTTTTTATTTTATTTTTTTCGGTCCCTTTATGTTCATCTGTTGTGTTCCTTGAATTCCACAAATGAGTGAAATCATGATATTTGTACCATTCACTTAACATAATACACTCTACTTCCATTCACGTTGTTGCGAATGGCAAGATTTCATTCTTTTTGATCACTGAGTAGTAGTCTGTTGTGTGTGTGTGTGTGTGTATATATCTATATCTATATAGATATAGATATAGATATAGATATAGATATAGATATAGATATAGATATATAAAACTTGGCTATTGTTGATAGTACTGCTATAAACATTGCAGTGCATGTGCTCCTTTGGATAAATACCTAGTAATCCAATTTCTGGGTCATAGGGTAATTCTATTTTTAATAATTGGAAGAACCTCCATACTGTTTTCCAGGGTGGCTGCACCAGTTTGCATTCCTACCAACACTGCAAAAGGTTTCCCATTTCTCCATATCTTTGTCAACACCTGTCATTTCCTAAGTTGTTAATTTTAACCATTCTAACAGGTGTGAAGTGGTATCTCAATGTGATTTTGATTTGTATTTCCCTGATGATGAGTGATGTTGAGCAACTTTTCATGTGTCTATTAGCCATCTGGATGTTTTCTTTGGAGAAGTGTCTATTCATGTGTTTTGCTCATTTATTCACAGGATTTTTGGGGGGAGGCTGTTGGATTTGATACGTTCTTTATAGACATTGGATACTAACCCTTTATTAGATATGTCATTTGCAAATATCTTCTCCCATGCTGTCAGTTGCCTTTTAGTTTTGTTTGTTTCCTTTGCTGTGCAGAAGCTTTTTATCTTGATGAGGTCCAAATAGTCCATTTTTGTTTCAAAATAGCACCAATATTCTTCAAATAAGAATAGAGCTGGAAAAATAACCCTAAAATTTTTATGGAGTCAGAAAAGACCTAGAATACCAAAGTGACATTGAAAAAGAAAACCAAAGCCAGAGGCATCACAATTATAGACTTTAAGCTGTATTGTAGAGCTGTAATCATCAAGAGAGTACAGTACTGGTGCAAAAACAGACACATAGATCAATGGAACAGTATAGAGAACCCAAAAACGGACCCACAAATGTATGGCCAACTAATCTTCGACAAAGCACAAAGAGTATCCAGTGGAAAAAAGACAGTCTCTTCAGCAAATGGTGCTGGGAAAACTGAACTGGGACATATAGAAGAAGGAAACTGGACCACTTTCTTACACCATACACACAAAAATAAACTCAAAATGAATGAAATACCTAAATGTGAGACAGGATAACATCAAAATCCTAGAAGAGAAAACAGGCAGCAGCCTCTTTGACCTTGGCCCCAGCAAGTCTTACTAGACATGTCTTCAGAGGCAAGGGAAATAAAAGCTATTTTCTTTTTAAAACTGAAGTCAAGTTAAGACTGCTCTCACCGCTTTTATTTAAATTGTATTGTATTGAGGTGGGAGCTAACAAGTGATACAAGGCAAAAAATATTAATTAAAGACATATAGTTTGAAAAGGAATATATAAAATCTCCTTATTCACAAATAGAAAAATCATTTAATCAGAAAACACTAAGATATTTACATAAAAGCCATAGAAATAATAAGTGAGTTTAGCAAGGTTACAGATTAATTAAAACTGTAGCATAGACCTAAGAATAAGTCTCAAACTAGAAAGCTTCTAGGAAAACTAAATAGGAGGAAGTATCCTGTGGTCCTGGGTTAATCAAGATTCCCTGGGTAACATGCAAGAAGAATGAACAACAAAATTTTTTAAAAATGATCAATTTGATTCCAAATTAAAAACTTTTCTCCTCAAAAGACACTATAAGTAAACATCTGGGAGGAATATTTACAAAATGTATATCTGATAAAAACATATTCAAATGTAGAAAAATATCTTGCAAAACAGTGATAAAATCAACAACCTGATTTTTTTAAATGGACAAAAGATTTCAATTGAATACATCGATCAAACACATACAGGAAGTCTTTGCTTTACACAAATCCAATTTACATGATTGCCATTAACATATTTCACTTTAATAATAGCAATCCTCTAGCAACTGTTTGAATTTCAGCTACTGTGGTTTATTAAATGTGAATAATCACATAAAGTACAGTTTTGCTGTTAGCTGTTCAATCCCAAGTTCACTACATCAATAACAGATGTGTATCATTAGCGGTGGCCAAACACATCACTTCTTTCCGTGCCTGTCAATGATGGATGACTGAGCATTTGTTATTCAATGCACTCACAGACAGCAAAGTGTGTCATTGTGCTGCTTCTTCCAGTGGCAATCTGCCATGATACTTTACAATGACATAACCAAAAGAGGCAAATGGTCAAAGAAGTTGACAATGTAGCAAAAAATGAAAAGTGATAAGCTGGAAATGAAATTTGACTCAAATGTGAACAGAAGAAACCAGGGACCCTGGGAGTGTTGACAGCATCGTTTGAGACTCCAGCTATGCCACAAGAAGAGCTTAGTGAAATCAAACTTGACATGAATGCAGAAACTAATTATGATATAAAGATGAAGTTGTTCCAGATGAAGCAAACTCAGCATAAAATTTCACATTGAACGAACTCTCAGAGACATTTCATGGCATTGAAAGGACAAAGGATAAAACACTGGAGGCTGATCCAAACTTAGGAAGGATTCTAAAAACTTGCCAAGACACAGAAAAGATGCTTATTCTGTCTTGCAGGCTATACAGAAAGAGAAGGAAACAAATATTGTTTAAGCTACTCTTGAGCGGTTAAAGAGTAGTGAACATATTTGTAGTAATTTTTAACAAAAAGATAAAACATTTTAATTACTGTTTCCAATGTATTCAATTACAGTTCTCAATGTTTCCAATGTTTACAATTATAGTATATTAAATATTAGTTTTGCTTTTGTTTTCACTTTTTATACATTTAAAACTAGCAGTGAGAGATTTTTGATGTTTTTTGAAAAAAATTATAACTTATAAAATCATATTTTCCCCACTTACTATTAAGGTTCCTTTGCATAGTTTCAGCTTATACAATCCTTTTTATGATCTTGAACTTCCATGCAAAATGAGAACTACTTGCATGCAAATGATAAACAAGCAATTTAAAGATGGAATCCTCATAATCTAGTTTGATGAGAAATGTTGGTCATTGCCATTTTATAAAAAGTTTGAGTTGAATTCAAGATTATTGAATATATTTTATATTTGTATTTTGTATTTATATATTTTTACTTTACCGCTTTTTAAAATAAATTAAAAAAAACTATGATGAAGACAAACATAGGCCTCCCATGAATAAAATAAAAATGTTACTTGTACATTTTCCATATAACCTATCAACTTAAATAGGTATTTAGCCTATTAAATTGAAGTTAAACAGATATATAACCAGGATAAATTAAAAGATAAGCTTACATAAAGGTTTCTACATGAATGTTTGTAGTAGCTCTAGTGACAATAGCCACGAACTGGAAAAAACCCACATATGGGTAGTTTGCGTTCATCAATGGTGAAAAGATAAACAAATGGTGAAACATCCAGGTAATGGTATACTACTCAACAATAAGGAGGCATGAGCTATAATGCCATAGACACAACCATATGGGTGAGTCTCAAAAGCATTATGTTACATGAAAAAATCCAGACACAAATAAAATGACACATTTATGATTATACTTACATGAAATTTTAGAAAAAAGCAAAACAATAAATAACCAAAAGCAGAATGCTGATTCCTGGGGGCAATGAGAGGGAGAAGATTGACTGCAAGGGGAGGAAGGGAGCTGCTTACAATGGATAGAAATAGTCTATATCATCATTTTTATGCAGGTAAATGCATGGTTTTTCAAAATTCACTGAATTATGTACTTAAAACGATTGGATTTTATTGTATGTAACTAATACATCAATCAAACTCATTTTTAAGCAGAGCTAATCATATAAAATACAGATTTTCAAAGTTTCTCGATGAATTTTAAAAATGTATTTCTATTTTAAAATATTAAGATTATTGAATATATTTTTATATTTGTATTTTGTATTTTATATATTTTTACTTTACCGCTTATTTATTTTTATTTTTAATATATTTTTTTATTTTTTTATTTTTTTTCAATATATGAAATTTATTGTCAAATTGGTTTCCATACAACACCCAGTGCTCATCCCAAAAGGTGCCCTCCTCATTACCCATCACCCACCCTCCCCACCCTCCCACCTCCCATCAACCCTCAGTTTGTTCACAGTTTTTAAGAGTCTCTTATGCTTTGGCTCTCTCCCACTCTAACCTCTGTTTGTTTGTTTTTTTTCCTTCCCCTCCCCCACGGGTTTCTGTTAAGTTTCTCAGGATCCACATAAGAGTGAAACCATATGGTATCTGTCTTTCTCTGTATGGCTTATTTCACTTAGCATCACACTCTCCAGTTCCATCCACGTTGCTACAAAGGGCCATATTTTGTTCTTTCTCATTGCCATGTAGTACTCCATTGTGTATATAAACCACAATTGCTTTATCCATTCATCAGTTGATGGACATTTAGGCTCTTTCCACAATTTGGCTATCGTTGAGAGTGCTGCTACAAACATTGGGGTACAAGTGCCCCTATGCATCAGCACTCCTGTATCCCTTGGGTAAATTCCTAGCAGTGCTATTGCTGGGTCATAGGGTAGGTCTATTTTTAATTTTCTGAGGAACCTCCACACTGTTTTCCAGAGTGGCTGCACCAATTTGCATTCCAAGTGCAAGAGGGTTCCCGTTTCTCCACATCCTCTCCAGCATCTATAGTCTCCTGATTTGTTCATTTTGGCTACTCTGACTCTGGCGTGAGGTGATATCTGAGTGTGGTTTTGATTTGTATTTCCCTGATGAGGGGTGACATTGAGCATCTTTTTATGTGCCTGTTGGCCATCCGGATGTTTTCTTTAGAGAAGTGTCTATTCATGTTTTCTGCCCATTTCTTCACTGGGTTATTTGTTTTTCAAGTGTGGAGTTTGGTGAGCTCTTTATAGATTTTGGATACTAGCCCTTTGTCCGATATGTCATTTGCAAATATCTTTTCCCATTCCATTGGTTGTCTTTTACTTTTGTTGGTTGTTTCCTTTGCTGTGAAGAAGCTTTTTATCTTCATAAGGTCCCAGTAATTCATTTTTGCTTTTAATTCCCTTGCCTTTGGGGATGTGTCGAGTAAGAGATTGCTACGGCTGAGGTCAGAGAGGTCTTTTCCTGCTTTCTCCTCTAAGGTTTTGATGGTTTCCTGTCTCACATTCAGGTCCTTTATCCATTTTGAGTTTATTTTTGTGAATGGTGTGAGAAAGTGGTCTAGTTTCAACCTTCTGCATGTTGCTGTCCAGTTCTCCCAGCACCATTTGTTAAAGAGACTGTCTTTTTTCCATTGGATGTTCTTTCCTGCTTTGTCAAATATTAGTTGGCCATACTTTTGTGGGTCTAATTCTGGGGTTTCTGTTCTATTCCATTGGTCTACGTGTCTGTTTTTGTGCCAATACCGTGCTGTCTTGAGGATGACAGCTTTGTAGTAGAGGCTAAAGTCTGGGATTGTGATGCCTCCTGCTTTGGTCTTCTTCTTCAAAATTACTTTGGCTATTCGGGGCCTTTGTTGGTTCCATATGAATTTTAGGTTTGCTTGTTCTAGTTTTGAGAAGAAAACTGGTGCAATTTTGATTGGGATTGCATTGAATGTGTAGATAGCTTTGGGTAGTATTGACATTTTGACAATATTTATTCTTTCAATCCATGAGCAGGGAATGTCTTTCCATTTCTTTATATCTTCTTCAATTTTCTTCATAAGCTTTCTATAGTTTTAAGCATACATATCTTTTACATCTTTGGTTACACTTATTCCTAGGTATTTTATGCTTCTTGGTGCAATTGTCAATGGGATCAGTTTCTTTATTTGCCTTTCTGTTGCTTCATTGTTAGTGTATAAGAATGCAACTGATTTCTGTACATTGATTTTGTATCCTGCAACTTTGCTGAATTCATGTATCAGTTCTAGCAGACTTTTGGTGGAGTCTATCGGATTTTCCATGTATAATATCATGTCATCTGCAAAAAGTGAAAGCTTGACTTCGTCTTTGCCAATTTTGATGCCTTTGGTTTCCTTTTGTTGTCTGATTGCTGATGCTAGCACTTCCAATGCTATGTTAAACAACAGCAGTGAGAGTGGGCATCCCTGTCGTGTTCCTGATCTCAGGGAAAAAGCTCTCAGTTTTTCCCCATTGAGGATGATGTTAGCTGTGGGCTTTTCATAAATGGCTTTTATGATGTTTAAGTATGTTCCTTCTATCCCGACTTTCTCAAGGGTTTTTATTAAGAAAGTGTGCTGAATTTTGTCAAAGGCATTTTCTGCATCAATTGACAGGATCATATGGTTCTTATGTTTTCTTTTATTAATGTGATGCATCATGTTGATTTTTTTTGCCAATGTTGAACCAGCCCTGCATCCCAGGAATGAATCCCGCTTGATCATGGTGAACAATTCTTTTTATATGCTGTTGAATTCGATTTGCTAATATCTTATTGAAAATTTTTGCATCCATATTCATCAGGGATATTGGCCTGTAGTTCTCTTTTTTTTACTGGGTCTCTGTCTGGTTTAGGAATCAACGTAATATTGGCTTCATAGAATGAGTCTGGAAGTTTTCCTTCCCTTTCTATTTCTTGGAATAGCTTGAGAAGGATAGGTATTATCTCTGCTTTAAGCGTCTGGTAGAACTCCCCTGGGAAGCCATCTAGTCCTGTACTCTTATTTGTTGGGAGACTTTTGATAACCGATTCAATTTCTTTGCTGGTTATGGGTCTGTTCAAGCTTTCTATCCTCCTGATTGAGTTTTGGAAGCGTGTGGGTGTTTAGGAATTTGTCCATTTCTTCCAGGTTGTCCAATTTGTTGGCATATAATTTTTCATAGTATTCCCTGATAATTGCTTGTATCTCTGAGGGATTGGATGTAATAATTCCATTTTCATTCCTTATTTATCTATTTGGGTTCTCTCCCTTTTCTTTTTGAGAAGCCTGGCTAGAGGTTTGTCAATTTTGTTTATTTTTTCAAAAAACCAACTCTTGTTTTTGTTGATCTGCTCTACCGTTTTTTTAGATTCTATATTGTTTATTTCTGCTCTGATCTTTATTATTTCTCTTCTTCTGCTGGGTTTAGCCTGCCTTTGCTGTTCTGCTTCTATTTCCTTTAGGTGTGCTGTTAGATTTTCTATTTGGGATTTTTCTTGTTTCTTGAGATAGGCCTGGATTGCAATGTATTTTCCTCTCAGGACTGCCTTCGCTGCATCCCAACACGTTTGGATTGTTGTATTTTCATTTTCATTTGTTTCCATATATTTTTTTAATTTCTTCTCTAATTGCCTGGTTGACCCATTCATTCTTTAGTAGGGTGTTCTTTAAGCTCCATGCTTTTGAGGTTTTCCAGACTTTTTCCTGTGGTTGATTTCAAGCTTCATAGCATTGTGGTCTGAAAGTATGCATGGTATGATTTCAATTCTTGTACACTTATGAAGGGCTGTTTTGTGACCCAGTAGGTGATCTATATTGGAGAAGGTTCCATGTGCACTCGAGAAGAAAGTATATTCTGTTGCTTTGGGATGCAGAGTTCTAAATATATCTGTCAGTCCATCTGATCCAATGTATCATTCAGGGCCCTTGTTTCTTTATTGACCATGTGTCTAGATGATCTGTCCATTTCTGTAAGTGGAGTGTTAAAGTCCCCTGCAATTACCACATTCTTATCAATAAGGTTGCTTATGTTTGTAATTGTTTTATATATTTGGGGGCTCCCGTATTCAGCACATAGACACTTATAATTGTTAGCTCTTCCTGATGGATAGACCCTGTGACTACTATATAATGCCCTTCTTCATTTCTTGTTACAGCCTTTAATTTAAAGTCTAGTTTGTCTGATATAAGTATGGCTACCCCAGCTTTCTTTTGACTTCCAGTGACATGATAAATAGTTCTCCATCCCCTCACTCTCAATCTGAAGGTGTCCTCAGGTCTAAAATGAGTCTCTTGTAGACAGCAAATAGATGGGTCTTGTTTCTTTATCCATTCTGATACCCTATGTCTTTTGGTTGGCGCATTTAGTCCATTTACATTCAGTGTTATTATAGAAAGATATGGGTTTAGAGTCATTGTGATGTCCGTAGGTTTCATGCTTGTAGCGATGTCTCTGGTACTTTGTCTCACAGGATCCCCCTTAGGATCTCTTTTAGGGCTGGTTTAGTGGTGATGAATTCCCTCAGTTTTTGTTTGTTTGGGAAGACCTTTATCTCTCCTTCTATTCTAAATGACAGACTTGCTGGATAAAGGATTCTCGGCTGCATATTTATTCTGTTCATCACATGGAAGATATCCTGCCATTCCTTTCTGGCCTGCCAAGTTTCAGTAGAGAGATTGGTCACGAGTCTTATAGGTCTCCCTTTATATGTTAGAGCACGTTTATCCCTAGCTGCTTTCAGAATTTTCTCTTTATCCTTGTATTTTGCCAGTTTCGCTATGATATGTCATGCAGAAGATCGATTCAAGTTACGTCTGAATGGAGTTGTCTGTGCCTCTTGGATTTCAATGCCTTTTTCCTTCCCCAGATCCGGGAAGTTCTCAGCTATGATTTCTTCAAGTATACCTTCAGCACCTTTCCCTCTCTCTTCCTCCTCTGGAATACCAATTATGCGTATATTATTTCTCTTTAGTGCATCACTTAGTTCTCTAATTTTCCGCTCATACTCCTGGATTTTTTTATCTCTCTTTTTCTCAGCTTCTTCCTTTTCCATAATTTTATCTTCTAGTTCACCTATTCTTTCCTCTGCCTCTTCAATCCGAGCTGTAGTTGTTTCCATTTTATTTTGCAGTTCATTGATAGCATTTTTTAGCTCCTCCTGGCTGTTCGTCAGTCCCTTGATCTCTGTAGCAAGAGATTCTCTGCTGTCCTTTATACTGTTTTCAAGCCCAGCGGTTAATTTTTTGACTATTATTCTAAATTCACTTTCTGTTATATTGTTTAAATCCTTTTTGATCAGTTCGTTAGCTGTTGCTATTTCCTGGACGTTTTTCTGAGGGGAATTCTTCTGTTTGGTCATTTTGGATAGTCCCTGGAGTGGTGTGGACCTGCAGGGCACTTCCCCTGTGCTGTGGTGTATCACTGGAGTTGGTGGGCAGGGCCACAGTCAGACCTGATGTCTGCCCCCAGCCCACCGCTGGGGCCACAGTCGGACTGGTGTGTGCCTTCTCTTCCCCTCTCCTAGGGGCGGGATTCACTATGGGGTGGCATGGCCCATCTGGCCTACTTGCACACTGCCAGCCTTGTGGTGCCGGGGATCTGGCGTATTAGCTGGGGTGGGTAGGCAAGGTGCACGGGGGCAGGAGGGGCAGGCTTAGCTCGCTTCTCCTTAGGTGATCCACTTCAGGAGGGGCCCTGTGGCAGCGGGAGGGAGTCAGATTCGCTGCCGGAGGTTTGGCTCTGCAGAAGCACAGAGTTGGGTGTTTGCACGAGCGTGCAAGTTCCCTGGCAGGAACTGGTTCTCTTTGGGATTTTGGTTGGGGGATGGGCGGGGGAGATGGCGCTGGCGAGCGCCTTTGTTCCCTGCCAAGCTGAGCTCTGTCATCCAGGGGCTCAGCAACTCTCCCTCCCTTTGTCCTCCAGCCTTCCCGCTTTCTGAACAGAGCTGTTACCTTATGACCTCCCAGATGCTAAGTCCCGCTTGCTGTCGGAACACACTCCGTCTGGCCCCTCCACTTTTGCAAGGCAGACTCGGGGGCTCTGCTTGGCCTGCAGGCTGCCCCTCCGCCGGCTCCCTCCCGCCAGTCCGTGTAGAGCGCACTGCCTCTCCGCCCTTCCGTCGGCCTCTCTTCTGTGCTTGGCTCCAGAGAATCTGTTCTGCTAGTCTTCTGGTGGTTTTCTGGGTTATTTAGGCAGGTGTAGGTGGAATCTAAGTAATCAGCAGGACGCACGGTGAGCCCAGCATCCTCCTACACTGCCGTCTTCTGCTGGTCTCCTACCGCTTTTTTAAATAAATTAAAAAAAACTATGATGAAGACAAACATAGGCCTCCCACGAATCTCATAAAAAATAAAGAATTTTTTATTTTCATCTTTACCAGTAGATGGCCATTAATATTTTTATGGTAATTAAAATATTATCAGCTATTACACATGCATATTCTTAATGATGTGTCATGAAGTGTATCTAGAAATAAGAAAGTGAGTCATCTCTCATAAAAGCTACATATTCTTCTAGAATACTTTGGCATATAGCAGAAAATGTACAATGGAAGTGACTTGGAAGATCACTGTGACCATAATACAATTTTCCCCAACAAGTATTTTCTATTGGAATTCTGTGAATCATTAAATACATGGGTAATGGAACCTTGAGGAAGAACAATCAATAACACACTGGGTTTAATTGATGAAACACAGCATTTAGTGTTTACAGATGGAACAATGAATAAATAAGGAGAAGGAACCATAAAATCACAGATTAAAACTCATCCAATTTTTAACAGAAGGCTTGATATAAAAGAGAGTAGAAAACTACAAGAAAGAATTCGTATTATTGATTGGTAATACAAAAAGCAGAAAAGAAACATAATGGGTAAGAGGCCAAGTTAAATCCTGACTCTGTTTGAGCTTAGTCAAGTTGTTTGACTTGACTGAACTTCACTTCTGTCAAATATAAATAAAATGTTGATAGAGGTAGTTAATGGCTTATGTGAGGATTAGATTAGATAATGCACCTTGAATGTCTACAGTGCTTGGCAAATATAAACACTCAATAAATCCTAGCATTAATGTTACCATAATTTGTACTCTTGATCCCCCTTCAAATAATGCCATAATAAGGCTGGTAATGTTGACATGTTTTAAAAAATGTATAACTTCTTGGACACATAACCTTGGACATGTAATAAGTGCAACCAAGTTTAAGCAATAAACCTTTCTTATATACATATATGCTGTGACACCCATGGTCTAACACTATCCATAGCTATGTGGGACAAGAAAATAAGTTTCTATCAGTCTCTGTGAGGGAGAAAGTTCCAGGCCAAGTAAGGAAAGGGAAAAGAACAAACCTGTTGAACTTTTTCTATATGTCAAGTCCTAGACATTTCTGGTCTTAAGGAAGTAGATATCTCTTGAAGTTTAAGATATTCTGAGGGATCTGTCATATTTGCAAATATCAGCAAATTATCTTAAGAAAATCTTAGCTCTATTTGTATAAAACAACTAATCTTATTCTAACTACATAGGGTGATGACAAAGTAACTATGCTTCCAAGTTTTATACTGCTAGAACTCAACACAGTTATAGATATCACAAGAGAATGTAAAGAGTGAGCAATAGACCTGAAATTACGTACCAACGCTTCATAGGGAATCATGATAATGTCTTATGAGCATTTTTTTTAAAAATAAACATCAAAACAAAAAAAAAAAGAGGAAATTGTAAGATCTCAAAATTAAAGAATGTCAGAATGTAAAAAACATTTTCTAAGGATGTCTTCTTCATTCAACCACAAGCCCCCCTTACTATGTTGAAGTCAATTCTGATTCTCTTTCTTCCATATTCCTAAATGTGTACATTCTTCTGAGTTCAAAATGGCACTTTTATATTTTCTCTTTATAATTTCTTAGAGCTCTTATTAGTGAAAACTGAGATATTTAAAAGTTATTGCCAAGTAGGTATTTTATTTTTTTTTTTAATTTTTTTTTTCAACGTTTTTAATTTATTTTTGGGACAGAGAGAGACAGAGCATGAATGGGGGAGGGGCAGAGAGAGAGGGAGACACAGAATCTGAAACAGGCTCCAGGCTCCGAGCCATCGGCCCAGAGCCTGACGCGGGGCTCGAACTCACGGACAGCCCAGAGCCTGACGCGGGGCTCGAACTCACGGACCGCGAGATCGTGACCTGGCTGAAGTTGGACGCTTAACCGACTGCGCCACCCAGGCGCCCCATCCAAGTAGGTATTTTAAAGGAGATATTCATAAAACCCAGTGTCTTCTAAAGGATATGTATATGTGTGTGTGTATAGAGAGAGAGACACATGAAAAGAATCTACCATTTGCAGAAAAAAAAATTTTCTCTTTAACTTAAGGAAAAAAAAACTCATGAAAAAGCTTATTCATTGTACTGTCCCTTTTGTAAGATATGATAGAATTGTCTTCTCTAGCAATACTAATGAGATGATAAGTCTTAACATTTCTCATGAAGTCTTCATATGATTTCTTAGCTTCTTCCTTTATCTTTTCCTGGACTTGCTTCCATTTAGAAACTATACTGTGTTTTTCATTTTATTTTTGAATTTTCAGGTATTTGGTCACTGTTTCAAAGTACTTGCCCTAAAAAATTAAACAAAACTTATACCTTTTATTTTTATAAACCACCACAAGACAGAGAGCTAGATGATATAGATAACTATAGATATATGGATACGGGCACATACATACAGAGAGGAAGACAGAGATTTAATATATCAGGATATCATATTCATTTAATTAAGATATTCCCTTCATAAGTTTCTAGTACTTTTTCTGAAATACATTAATTTTTAATAGTCTTGGCCATCAGTCTTTGCATAGGTTCCTTTCTATATTAGACTGAATTGCCTTAGATGTTAAATTTCAGTACTAAATATATTTAGTTATCTTAGTCAAAATAAATGTCTTCTGTGGACCCACTGTCAGTGAATAGGACATTTACTGAGAAATAAGGGATGTGTTGTTTTCTGTACATAGGGTTGGAAAATGGTAAGACATGAAATAAAATAAAGACCTGAAGGGTTACTAACTGGAGCAATGATGTGTGTCAATGAGAGGTTATCTGGCTTGTGGCAAAGCCTGTTGTAAGTGTAGTTACATCAGAAAGATGTCAGGTCAAGGCTAAAGGCAGGGCTAGCAAGAGATAACATGTAGATCATCTTTGGTTGGAGCAAATGACTGTAGGGAAACTTTATTCAGAACAATAGTAGCTTTGCCATTAGCACAACATGCCAGGGAGTGCTCAATTCCAGAAATTCCAAACACAAGGAACAAAGGCTACAGATGAGTAAGCATTTAGGAAAATAGCCCATAGGAAGCAAGGATGGGGATACATATCCATCCCATTATGGGTATATGAAAGAAAAGTCTACATTAAGAAAAAAGGGCTAAGCACTAAGAAGAACATGCCAAAAGCCTGAGAGACAAAAGGACAAGTTTAATAATGCCACACACAAACACTAACTGTGATTTTAAAAAGCATCTTTACCAAAAGTATAATTTACCTTGTTCTGACAATCTACATGTGAACAATCCTCCTGATCTTGTTTAATTTGACATATTCTGGGAGTGAGGAGCTGAAAAAGTCATGTGATCATTTATTCAATTGTAAGACAGTTGTTGATTTGTTCAATTGTAAGAGAAGTTATTGCAAATATTTTTTCACATTCTCTGAGTTTCCTTTTCACTTTCTTTTTTTTTAATTAAGTATTTATTTATTTCTGAGACAGAAAGAGACAGAGCATGAGTAGGGGAGGGGCAGAGAGAGAGGGAGACACAGAATCCGAAGCAGGCTCCAGGCTCCAGGCTGTCAGCACAAAGCCCGACACGGGGCTCGAACTCACAAACCGTGAGATCGTGACCTGAGCCGAAGTCGGTCGGTCAACCGACTGAGCCACCCAGGCGCCCCTTCATTTTCTTGATAATGTTTTCGAAACACAAAACTTTTTAACTTTGGTGAAGTTCAATTTATTCTCTCATTTTTTTATTCTCTATTTAATTTATTTATTCTGTCATTATAATTTCCTTATTGAGGGACTTTGCTGAGCTAGTTCTGTGAAGTTTGTATTCTTTGTTCTTTGTGACCACTGACAACTCTGTTTGGTTAGATTAGTAATAATTTACTGAATGGACAGAAATTTCCTTAAATTTAAGGAACCAATGAGACTCTCAATTTTTTGCCAAGGAGACCTGTGTATGTGTTGTGGCATGTGGGTGACATTCAGATAGGCAGTTTTACAATTCTGCCTCTCCTTCACTTCCTGCTTTAACAAGGACTCAATCAGAGGTGAAAGCATAGGTTCTTCTAAGGTCTTTTCTGAGGAGGTGCACAGCCCTGTGCATGAGTATGATTTTCTAGATTTCAAGGAATATTCCTGAGCTTTTCACAATACCCCCTATTGGAATCTAATTCCCCAGATTTTCCTTTAAAAATTTTATTTAGCTTGTTATTTGCCCCCATTGTCATCACCTCCTCAAGTGGCTCCAATTTTGAACAATTGCTGATAAATTTTTTTGCCCAATGCCTCTGAGAAAAAGGCCATTCTCACTAAGTGAACCCTGAGTCAGATCAAATAAAGACAAGTCTTTGCTTTTTGAGAAACCTCCATACTGTTTTCCAGAGTGGCTGCACCAGTTTGCATTCCCACCAGTAGTGTAAGAGGGCTCCCCTTTCTCCACATCCTCACCAACACCTGTTGTTTCCTGTGTTGTTAATTTTATCTATTCTGACAGGTGTGAGGTGATATCTCATTGTGGTTTTGAATTGTATCTCCCTGATGATCAGTGATGTTAAGCATCCTTTCATGTCTCTGTTGGCCATCTGTATGTCTTCTTTGGAAAAATATTTACATTATCTGCCCATTTTTTAACTGGATTATTTGGTTGTTGGGTGTTGAGTTTTGTGATTTCTTTATAGATTTTGAATACTAACCCTTTATCAGATATGTCATTTGCAAATATCTTCTCCCATTCCATAAGTTGCTATGATCCAGCAATTGCACTACTAGGTATTTACCCAAAGGATATGAAAATACTGATTCAAAGGCATACATGCACCTCAGTGTTTATAGCAACATTATCAACAAGAGTCAAATTATGGAAAAAGCTCAAATATCTATTGACTGATGAATGGATAAAGAAGATGTGGAATATTGCTCAGCCTAAAAAAGAATGAAATCTTGCCATTTTCAACAATGTGGATTGAGCAAGAGAGTTTTATGCTAAGGGAAATAAATCAGTCAGTGAAAGACAAATACCATATGATTTCTCTTATATGTGCAATTTAAGAAACAAAACAGATGAACATAGGGGAGAATAAAAGAGAGGAAACCTAAGAACAGACTCTTAACTATAGAGAACAAACTGAGGGCTGATGTAGGGAGGTGGGTGGGGGGTGGGTTAAATGGGTGAGGGGTATTAAGGAGGGCACTTGTGGTGATGAACACTGGGTGTTCAAGTGATAAGTCACTAAATTCTATACCTGAAACTAATATTACACTGTATGTTATCTAACTAGAATTTAAATAAAAACTTGAAAAAAAAAAGACAAGTATTTGTGAGTGAGATTTTCTAAAGAAACTACAGAAAGGTCAAATAATGATAATTCTCTGAAAATGGGGCTTTGAGAGAGCTCCCACTTATACTGAGATTTCCAGTGGTCACTAGGCTGCTGGTCTGCTGTATGAGCAATGTTGATTTTCAAGGATACCAAGGAGCTGGAGAGAGTGGTTGAGTATAGGACAAGTTAAACTGCCATAAAACTCACTGTTCTTACTGAGATGTAGCTATTTTTTTAATAAATGCTCCAAACATTATTTTAAAATGTTGGCTAATTATCAGAGTTCTTAAAAAGTTGATTTTGACAATTTTTGCCAGGATTCTCTCTTCTTTTCTGAAGAAAAGGCTTTTTGGAAATTCATAATCTGTATCATATACATTTTTTTCTAAAATTTTGAGTAGGCTAAGATTAATTAAACTGGACACAGGAAATATTACATATCAAAGAAAAAAACTGACAGAGTAAACATGACTAATATTTACAAGTTTTGCTCATTCAAACCCATACCTAAGAAAATAATATTCATGTCACAGGTTTGGAGATTAGATTGATAGATAAATAATTATAATGACTTATCACCTATCATATAATAAGCAAAACAAAGGACGATATAACAAAAAATGAAGAACAATAAGCTCTTCCTCACAGTGTCAATCAAAATAAAAGGAATGGTGGAGGGAAAAAAATTATCAATGTGTCTTAAACTAATAGCTAAAAATTTAATGTGTAATTGGATATTTCCTTTTTGAAAATTATCTCTGCAAATTATCACCAGACAAACATTACCCAAAAGGAAAAATAAGTCACTTTACCATAAAGAAACCTGGCAAACACCATCTTAACTGACACCACATGTCTCCTAATGTGGTGCTCTGAAAGAATGTAATATCACTTTGATGCTATTTCCTGCCAAAAGTGCAGAATCTAATCACGAAGAAACATCAGACAAATTCAAATTTCAGTACAGTCTAAAAAATAATTGGTCTCTATTCTTACAAAATATCAAGGTCAGGGAAGATATGGAAAGGCTGAGAAGCTACTCCAAATTAAAAAGGTCTAAAGAGGCATCACAAGTAATTGCAATGTATAATCCTGCGTTTGATTTTAGACTAAAAAATAATAACTATAAAAGACATTTTGGGGACAATTGAAAAAAATGCAAATGGAAGCAATGGATTAGATCATTACATATTCATATTTCTTAAGTTTGTTGACTTAGCCACCTATATCATCATTAGATAAAAGAATATAGTCATTCTTAGGAAATAATTACTAAACTATAGGAGTAAAGGGACATAATGTTTCCAAAAAATAAATTACAAAATCATATCTATATATTCATATATGTAGATATATACATATAACTCAACAGATATGTAGATGATAGAAAGACAGAAGATAGATAGATAATTATATTACAAGTGGGGCAAAATGTAAACACTTGGCAAATATGGACAAAGAGATCAGCAGATTATTTTATTCTAGCAACTCTCCTATATTTGAAGTTATATCAATAGAAAATGTTGCCAAAAATAAAGGAATAAAATTAAAAGCTAAAACAAAAATACAATGGTTTACAGTTTGGTCTTTTCTCACTTCATTTATGCTTAGCATTTGACATGGTTGACCATTCTCATCCTTGAAACTTTCTCCACTTGGCTTTCATGAATTCATTCAGTTTTCTTATTTCTTTGGGTGCTGCTTTGTCTATTTCATCAGTTTTTTTTTTAAATCATTCTAGCCTCTAAAATTGAATATTCCCCTGACCTCTGCTCTTTCCTATCAATGCTCATTCCCTACATGATCACATCTAGTCTCATGGATCTATGTTATGATAGCTTTCAAATTTTCATCTCTGGGCCCCTCTTCCAAACTCCATACCCATGTATCCAACTGACCACTCAACATCCCATGTGAATGCTCAAAATGCATCTCAAACTAACATGTGCTCAGCTGAGCTTCTGATATTTCACCTTCCCTGTACCACCCTGAACTTTAAAATGCTCTTCTCTATCCTGATTAATGGCAAATCCTCCCAGTTGCTTAGGACTAAACCCTAAGTTCATACTTGATTCTTTTTTTTTTTTTTTACTTTCATATCACATCACAAAATCCTGTTGATTATGACTTCAAATAGATCCAGAACCTTATTACTTTCTATCATTTCCACTACTACTTCTGCCATTCAAGCTACCACCACCATGCTTGTCTGAAATATTTTAACAGTTTTTTTTTAAATTTAGTATCCTTGCTTCTGACCTTATTCTCATCATAGCAGCTAGAGTGATCTTGGTAAAATATGGCATGTATGTCACTGCTCTGCTTAATGTCACCCCATCTCACTCTTATTAAGCAAATGAAACCCCCTACTATGACCTGTAAAGTTCTACATGAACTCTCTGTGACCTTACCTCCTATTTACCTCCACATTCATTCTGCTGTAGTCAGATTGTCCAGCTATTTCTAGAACATATGATCTTACTGCTATTCATAGCCTGTGTACCAGAACAATCTTCCCTCAGATACATACACGGCTCACTTCCACACTGCCCTAGTGCTTACTCAGAGATACCGTGAGTGAGGCTTCCCCTCATCACTGCACCTAAAATGTCAATGCTTCACACCCCTCTCAGTACTTTTTAGCCCTCTTCCCTGCTTTATTTGTTTTCCTTAGAAACATGTAAAGTATGCGTGTTTGTGTATGTCTCTTGTCTGTTGTCTGACTCTCCCACTGTAACTATTCAAGGTAGGGATCTTTATGTGTTTTTTCATGGCTGTTTCTCTAACACATAATAAACATAATTAACATTAAAAATTTGTTGAAGAAATGAATAAAATATTCAAATTCATATTTACCTTTAAATTTCATGAACCTGGATTGTTGTAACAGACTTGACCTCAAGATTCTTATCTCCTCCAGTTATCTGATTAATAAGTGAAGTAAGACCTATATTCTTCATGAACCTTTCAACAGTGACATTCCAAAACAATCCAACAGCTAGTTTATATGTGTCTCTCAGGTTTAGACACTTGCCAGATTTTAGAAATAAAATATAGCCAAGACTCAAGTCTTTGTCCCTGTGGACTTTATAGTTTGGCGGGCAAATGAAACTGACAATATACAGCAAACTGACAATATACAGCAAAATCAAACAAACCAAAACTCATAGAATGGAAGAATAGGATGCTGTGTTCTTCAGCACCAGTGTCTACCGCCTCCATGTTCTTGTCACTTAGGTTGCCACTGTAATTAATGATGTGAAAAGTAGCTTTAGATTTCAGTTTATATCCTTATTTTCCAGTATGATGAAGGTGTTGAGTGTGAGATGATCAAAGGAGAGTCAGGAAGCAGTGGTTCACTCAGCTGAAAGTAAACATATTGTTTACAAAAGAAGGAGATGCACAAAAGAGGGTAGGAGATGACTGAATCTGCTCAAAATCCAGCCAAAAGCTTTTGCATAAATGAATGGGAAATACTGAAACAGGGGTACACATATAAGTCCTTCTCAGTCTTTAAAATAGCAGCTACCTACAAGAGTGCTCAAAAACAAATTAGCAAGGTCTCTTGCTCTCTGATCTGCCTTTCCAGGTTTTCTTGGCATAAATTGCCCCTTTAAGGTTACAGGCAACTCAACTCTGTAGGCAGGTGGAGATCGTGCTACATAAATCATAACTTTGATTTCTCTTCTTTTCACTTTGTTCTATTAGCTTTCCAAGCAGAGAAGAGTTGAAGTGATCAAACCAGTGCATTGTATAATGTAGCTGTTGTTATGAGAAATAAACACATGAATATATATAAGTGAGCTCAGTTTATTTAAAAGGCTTCCAGCACTACTCATGGGAATTGCTGTAGTAGCAGCATGGAACTGTTTGTATAGAAATCCCAAGATAAGCTCAATGTCTCACGCTATAAGCACAACCATGTGCCACACCTCCCAGTTGACCCAATAAAAGCTACACTAACAAAAGGAAATACAGGCAAGCTAAAAGTGCATAAACAAGGAGGAATGCTGAAGAGAAGGTGAGAAAAACAGAGCACTTTAGTAATTAGTGTTAAATTACCTGCAGCGAATTTGCATGTAGTATTTTCATGCTGATAGCCAGCACTACACTAATTTAACACTAAATTATTCTCTGATCATGATTTTTCCCCTTCCTGAGTTTTTTGTAACTTGTGTGTGCTGTTTTGCTAACGTACACAAACCTTCCTCATCTTAGGGAGAGCTGCTTTCCCAGGGTGTGCATGTCAAATTATTTTGGAGTCGGGAATTGTTTGTATTTTTGTTTCAGGCCATTGTGCTCTCCAGCATCCTGTTCTAGAATGGGCTTGACTTCATATGTCAAATAAAGCAAGTTTATGCAAGCAAGATCATTGAAACTGCACAGTGGGTTCCAGGGCAAAAAAAAAGAAATATAGTCTCATCCTGTAATATGTCTCATGTCTCATCGATTATCTCCTTCTTTTATGACCTTCTACTTCCTGATTCCTGGGGCACTCTGAGCTCCTGCTCAAGGGACAATTGGTGCATATCCATTAACTCCGATAGTGTATTGAACCAATGGGCCATCCATGTTCATTGTCTTCTATCTACCTGATGTTGTGTTTTGTTTGGACTGCCGAAATACTCTTTTCTGCTCACTTGGATAGGAGGAATGTGCACTTCCAGAACACTAACATTGCCCTTGAAAGCAGCCTCTTGGAGGGACAAATGGTCCCTTTGTTTTAGGTTTGGGAATTCTCAGCAGAGCAGATTTAGTGAAGTATCTACTGTTGTTTAGCAATTAAAAAAAAGTTTGAAAGTGAAACTACACTTGAAAAATGATAAATGAGTGTACCTTAAATCAGACAAATAGTTATTTGCAGGCAAATTAGGTCACTGGTTTGCATCCTGGTTTGCAGACTGGTTTGGTGGAGACTTCCAGCTCATCTCACATGTATGATCAGAGCTAAGGGAATCCAGAATTTTGTGTACACAGGTCTCTTTGGGCTGGAGTCAAGAGAATAAAAAAGCAGAAGAATAAGAGCAAGGAACTTCAACATCATAAATTACATATTTATGATGTGCCCACCTCAACTGTCCAAATCCCACTGAGAATGTCTTACTTGGGTCTTTCTTTCCATTCTTCTCCCTTTCCTTGGTCTCTTAGAACTTCCATTGTTTGTTCCCCCTTGAAGGCCCCATCCCATCCACTTTTCTCAGGGCACTATCCTTCCCTAAGCAGTTAGCAGGTATCAAAGCTCTTCTTACATTTTTAAACTTTTCCTTGCCTTTGGTGTTGTGGAATGTTCTAACCATTGTCTCCTCTCTCTGGTCCAGCTACTGCATACAGATGAAAAACTATCTTTAAGCTTTGAAGTTAGAGGAAGAAGCAAGGAGTGTGGGTGTTTTCCACTTTGAATTGTGTGTGTGTGTGTGTGTGTGTGTGTGTGTGTGAGTGAGATATCTGCATGCATCACTAAGTTTGTGGTTATAAACACACATAAGCACACATGGACAATTAACTATATGAAGAAAAAATTTAAAAAATGGTGACATATTAGGAGTTAGATGGGGACAGGTAAAGCCAGGAAATTTCTATAATACCAGTAATGTTAAATTTGATCCAAGACACAAATGACTGAAGGAGCAAGATATGTGAAGAAAGATCTGGTAGAAGAAGTGTCCACACAGAGGAAACCACTTACACCACAAGTCCTAATGCAGTAGAGAGAGAGGTGTGTTCAGGCAACAATGAGATGGCCACCAGGACTGAGCATAGTTAGTGACAGGGCTGTCAGAATGCAGGCTGAAGGAGTAGGTAGAAGCAAGATCACGGAGAGTGTTGAGACTGCTTTAGGGATTCTCATTTTTTTTAAATCCCAAGAACAGAGCCACCACTGAAACATTTAGGCAGATTAAACTTGCAATTAAAAAAATACCACTTTGGGGGTGCCTGGCTGTCTCAGTTGGTTATGCCTCCAACTTGGGCTCAAGTCATGATCTCATGCTTCATGAGTTAGAGTGCCACGTCAGGGTATCTGCTGTCAGCATAGAGCCCACTTTGGATCCTCTGTCCCACTCCTCTTTCCCTCTTTCCCCACTCATGCTCTTGCTCTCCCACTTCCAAAAATAAATAAAATAAAAATATTTTAAAAATATATCACTTCAGCAGCTATGTGAAGGAAGAAGAGTATAAAAAAGATTACTTAGGATGCTTGTCACAAAACCCCACGTTGGCTTAGACTAGGGTGGCATCTGTGAAGAAGAGAGAAGTTGTCACATTTGAGACATTTTATGGGGAGAGCCTTCCTTATGTATTCAATGAAGAGAATGAGAGAAATAGAAGGAACAACTTAGCTTCTGGACTTTTGGACTGACCAACTGGACAAATGGTAGCATTTACTGAGAGAAATAAGGCTATAGGGGAGGCAATTCTAAGGGCTCAGGTGTGAAGTTAAGTGACTATTTTTGGCATGTCAAGTTAGTGGTAGGGTTAGCCATTCAGATTGAGATCTCAAATAGACAAGTTGGATGGATGAGCTGGAGATTTGTGTTAAAGATGGAAATCCAGGCAAATCTGGGCATCATCAACAAATATGTAATATATATTTGGAATGCTGTGGTTGAAATTATATAAAGAAATATGATGAATAAGTAAGAGAGGGGCTTTAAGAAGATTTAACATTAACATTAACATTAACATTTAGAAATTAGAGAAATTAGTTAAGAGACACAGAAGAGGTAGTCCTGTTGCTAGCATCCAAGGGTGTGGACTGTCAGAAGTCTCAGTTGTAGTGAGAAATAGGACATGGAAGTTACTGGCTGCCCTAGCAAAACAGAAGCATGGGTGGTGGGATCAAAAAACCAGTTGTAGTGAATTGGGCAAGAATGGAAAGTGATGAGGTGGAATCAGCAATTATAGATCATTCTTTCAAGCTGTTTGGCTGTATCAGGGATGGGAAAAACCTTTTTCCTCTATCCTTTTAGGTTTGGGGATTGGGTGCTTGCAAACTGAACTGACAAAAGACAGGTTAATAGGCTAAAAAGCTTTATTTCATATGCATACGGGGGGGTGGGGGGGGGCTTCACTGAAATGAAATGAAAACCCCAAAAAGGTGGTTTGACTAGAGGTTTGGATACCATTTTAACAAAGGGCAAGATATTTGTGGAGAAGTGACAAGACCGAAAAAAAAAAAAAAAAAAAGGGTTGAACTTCTAGAAGTGGTGAATTGAGGGAAAGTGAAGTATGGGGAAACTAATGTTAAGATAAGGGTTATTTTAGTGAAATTTATTTACCTGTAAAGGCCCATCTCAGTGCTGAATTTCTGTCCTCTTCCTGGGTATAAACTCTCCCAAGAGAAGGGATTTATGACAGTCTTCATTGCTCAAAGGTTTCTGCTCTCAGCCCTTACTTTGCTACCATCTGTGCCATTGTTCCAACAACACCATTGTTTCCACACAGAAGAATAGAAAAAAAGAGGAGAGATTAAGTAAAAAGTGAAATGATACATGCCAAAATCATTTGTATGATCTAAAATGCATGATACAAATATGTTTAAAAAGTTGTCAGAATAAAATCATAACTAATGTCACTCTCCTCCAATCCATACCTTGGCCTTAAATTCTGCTAAATTAGATGTTACATACACATGAAACATTTTCTAAATACCTTTGGGCAATTTGGTCAGCCCATTTCCCTTCTTGGTCAACACCACTTTTCAATAACCTGGGACCATCACAATAGGTCTATAAAATGTATCTCTCATAGATCTGTGTCAAAAAGAAGTTTATTTCATATTGAATTTACTCATTCACTAAACCATTCATTGACTGCTATATGCCATCATGCTGCTAGGCACTAGGGTCATAAAATCAGACAGTGTCTGCTTTCCAAGAGTCCTCAATGACAAGAATACAGGTAATGACAATACAGTGAGAGACTGGCTGTAACAGCAATGGATCAACAGTTGTGGGGTACAGAGCCAGGGCACAAAACCTAGCCTGAAGAGAAAGGGATAGCTCCTCAGGGGAAGGTGGGAGAATGTGACACCTGGCTTGGGTTTGAATGATGAGTGGAGAGAGTCAGCCAGGTGGAGAGGTGAAAGAAGGCTATTCCAGGCATACAGTCAAATGACTCCTGAAAAGCTCAGGAACATATGGGAGCATAGCAAGATATGGGAATGCAATAGGCTCCATATGCCTTGAGTATATGATGGTGGAGTGGAAAAGCAATGAGGCAGGAGACCAGGTATGGGACAGAAAGCAGATGCCCTTCTGGAGCTCTCCAAAGAGGTTGGAGTTGATCATCAAGACTATTGGAAGCTGTTCAAGAGTGCTAAGCATGAAATGTTTTAAAAGCATTAAGGATATTAAGAGGAACAAGATCTGTCAGATTTGCAGTTTTAGTGTGTGGTTATAGTAATCAAGGAAGGCTGTCCATCAGAATAAAATTTTTATCTATTTACTCAGATTTTGAAAATGAGTACAGAATCTACTGCAATTAGGGTTATATTCCATTTAAATCTTTCTGAGGTCATTTCGGAAGAAAAGGAATACACAAGGGGACTGCTGTGTTGAAATCATAGCCCAGATTTATCAGTGTAGGATGGCACTTAATGTGTCATACATGGATGAGCTAAGTAAGATGAAGCTAACATCATTAGAAAATATTTGCATATTTTAAAACGCAGCTACAATAAAAATGTCTGAGGAAAATTGCTGGGTTTTTCCATTTCAAGTTTTCTAAGTGTGATCTAAAGCATCCCATGTAGTTTGGAGTGCTATTTCTCACACAATCACCACATTAAGAGGACTCTGCTTCATACTATAATTACCCATTAATGCTTAATGAGTGTGATGCACAACAAGCCACTTT
Organism: Panthera onca; assembly: GCF_046562875.1. Classification (NCBI taxonomy): domain Eukaryota; kingdom Metazoa; phylum Chordata; class Mammalia; order Carnivora; family Felidae; genus Panthera; species Panthera onca. Next base: position 86,953,708 of record NC_138341.1, on the reverse strand, counting down.
GTGGTGTTAGTTGCTGCTACCATTAAGTATGGCTTTTTGTATTTGGCCTGAATTATTTCCTATCACTGCCCACAACCACTCCCTATATAGACACATGCAGATACACACACACACACACACACACACACACACACACTGCTGCCATTTGTCAATTCAGGCTAACCTTTGAATCTGCCATCTGAAGGAAATACGATCAACAGCATTAGCGAGAGGTTGTCAAGCCTTTGCCAATTTTCTGCCTAATAAAATTTACTGATCTCTCCCTCTCTCTAAATAGACCCTCTGGTTTTGTAGTAGCATTTTCACTTGAAATAAGTTTATCGCACAGATGAACTTCCTTTTGTGGAAATCAACTGTTGTAACACTGCAGCAGTTTGCTGAGGAAAAAAAACAAAAACAAAAACAAAAAACAGAAGTTGCTTTCAAGAGAATTTGGATAATAATTTTAAAAAACAGCAACAAGCAGCTTTCATACAGTTTTTAAGAGGAGTATTTCTGTAACCCAATTTCTAAGGAAAATAGCTTGTATTGACTTGGTTGTCCAATTATTCTGAGTCTACCCTAGTCTCTGCATGTTAGTTGGGTTTCTGCAATTTTGATATTCAAACATATGATCCTGTGACTAGTCAGAAGGCCAACCTGTGATAATAATAGAGACGGAAGAAAGGAGATGGTATTGAGTTCGGGATTATGGTACAGACATGGGCACTCATCATGGCTTACCTTTTTGGTTAACCAATTCAATTTCGTAAGCCTTTCTTCTATTACCTATAAAAAGGAGTGATATTGTCCTGCCTGTCTGAACTGCTTTTACTCACTTTCTAATGCAAAATATGTGGGTTTTGAGGAGGGTATATCCCATACAAACCAATTTTCCAACTCTCCAGATACCAACGGGATGTCCTACAATTCAATTCAATTCAGTTTTCACACTAACTACTCAGAGTTAGTGCAGACCCCACAGGTTAAGGGCTTAATCCCACAAGACTATCCCATTTCAGATGTCTACTGTCTGTCACCTATGCTTCTGCTCAATCAGCTATAAATTGAAGATTTCCATGACTCTTCAGTTTTGATAATTTGCTAGAATGGCTTTTAGAAATCAGGAAAATGGTTTGCTTACTATTACCAGTTTAGTATAAGATGTAACTCAGGAACAGACAAATGAAAGTGATGCACAGGACAAGGTATGGGGGGAGGGGCATGGAAGCTCCATGCCCTCTCTGGGAGTGCCACTGGCCTTGTTCCTCAATGTGTTCACCAACTTGGAAGCTTTCCAAATTTTGTTTAAGTTTTATACAGTTCAATCCTCAGCCCTGGTCCCCTTTCTTGAAGGTTAGTATGTGGGGCTGGAAATTCCAACCCTTTAATCTAGGTCTTTCACCTAGAAGCCCCTCCCAAAGTCACTTCATTAGCATAAACTCAGGTGTTATGGGAGAAGCAGGCTTAATGAATTACAAAAGACACTCCTATCACTCAGGAAATACCAAGTGTTTTTAGGAGCTCTGTGTATGGAACAAAGGACAAAGACTGCTTATATTTTTGTATTATGCCACACTTCCACACAGGACTATAGAGAACATTAAATAGGCACTTTATGGAGAGAATTTTATAATTCTTAAAATGACAGATGGTGCAAATATTTAGAATATTTTCAGTAATGAAATAATACATGCTATGTTATCAGGTTTCCTGACCCTAATGAGCAGAGGCTTTGGTTTTAATGGTTTTAATTGTTCTGATCTGGCATTTATTTCTTTACTGTCCTTTTGTCATTTGGGAGAAAAGAGTCCCAAATATTATCCTTGATACTTGAACTTATTAATGTGTAAGGTAAATTATGCTAGTCAAATTATTATTGCCAGACAAATAGTTATCAATGAATTCCATCAATCAATAGCCTGCCAAAGACCAACCACCTTAATGACCTTGATACCAATGTGAAAATTAATAAAAGGAAATCTCATTTATAATGGAGTGGGGAGGCCAGCAGGGGGAAGCTCTCATTCCCTACCATTCTTTATCAATTGCAGATCCAATAGAAAGAGACCCACCTTGCTGGTGTATAAATCCTGCTTTACTGTCCCAGCAGGAGGAAGACAGGCTTCCCTCCACCCCAGCAACAGCCCAGCCAATGAGAGACTGTCACAACTCAATGCATGAGAAGTCACTATATTTCCAACTCCCAGATTACTCCAGTGAACTGTTTATAACAGCCTTCCCAATGTCCCCCTTTCTCTATTTAAGAGCAATCTTCTTTGTTCTTTGAACTTGGCTATGGTTTTGCCCTAGCTTGCTTGTCATAGCTTGCAATTCTCTGCTTTTCCTGAATAAACTGATTTTTCATGTTTTTGTTTTTTTTTTTAAGGTTAACACTAGAGATTGATGATCCAATCATGGCAGTGGTTAATATGTTTGGTTATAAACATATTGGTTCTGCAACTGAACCATATACCTTACCTTTCAGTTTTATGGGGGAAATTTGGCCAAATATTCAGATATTTTGTCAAATATTCAGCTATTTGAACACATTTAGGGTATTTTTATTGATACATTTTTGGTTTGTTTAGGGTGTACAACCACTTCTGGTTCTGACATAGGATATACAACATTACAGAAAGCTAGTATAAAGTCATTTCATTTCTGCCTTATTACAAAATTCCTAACACTTTTGTCTGTTTTACTTTAGGTGTCTTGTGTGTTTCTTTGTTTGGGAATCTGCACGCTCCACTAAGGATTATAAAGTTTTGTAGTGCTTCATGTAACAGCTGTTCTAACTGAGAGACATATGTTTTTTTGGCTATAGATGTAAGAAGAATTATTTTTTTTTCTTTTGGGATGACTTTTTATACCTCCATTTTCTATTAGACCTACCAAGACCCTGATATAAATGTCATGACGCAGGCACTCTTCATATTTGCCTATAATCTCCCATTGAATGGATTTCTGTCTGAGCTTATACTATTTTTCTGTCACTTAAGGTTACCCAATGACCTAAGGTAACCATAGCAGCAAAGAATCCACATTCTGTCTCTCCTGACATTCCAGTAGGCCCCAATAATCACTAACTCATTTTTCTCCCCCACTAGTCATGTTCATACTCCTTTTTTCTTGGCCCTTTATGAGGGAAGTTTGCATTTTCTTGATACATTTATGTTCTCCATTTTAATTTTCCAGGGAAATTTAGTGTTGCACCCTGGATATCTTTGCTTGGCCTTTTCTGGTTCTGGACTTCTCTGCTGAAGGAAACCCCTAATTGGAGTTCCTGACTGAGTGGACCACCTACCAGACTGCCTCCCATGCTCTGCAGGAAGGTCTAGAAGAAATAGACATGGACTGGGAATCAGAAACACAGAAAATACAAATTCTGACCTTGTTAGTTCTACCAGCTGTGACACTATGAGTGAGTCATTTATCCTGTGTAAGCATCAGCCAACTAATGTTTAAAATGAAAGGTGGATTTTAAGGGCTTTTCAGACTCTTCTCTCAGATGGGCTAAATGCTGAGGAAAATTATATGTTCCAGAGAAGTGTTTGCTAAGGGCCTGCTGAGATTACTGGCAACTGTCTTTACTTGTCACACCAGGAATGTCTGAGTAAGAAAAGTCCACACAGTTAAGGGTCTGAGCATTAACCTTCTCATACAAGTTGGCCTCAAGCTGTGCTTGATTTCCATAGACTGACAATTGTTTAGATCAAAAACAACTGTTCTGTAATTCACAGCCTTGTCAAACTCAACCTGAATGCAATTTTATAAAAATATTTCAGCCAATTATGATTAAGTAGTAGAAGGAACTCATAAATAGATCCAGGATAGTACATACGTTTCAGATGCAAAATTAATGAAATATTTCCTTCAATGAAGAACTGGATTATAAATGTTAAACAAGAGAAGGGTAGCATTTTGAAATAATGGAATCTTTAAATAAAAAAAAAGCTACATTAATAGAAAAAAGGAACAATTTATTAATCATAAAGGCAAATTATTAGTTAGGAAAATTCATTTATTCAAGGAATTTTATGTTAATATCAAAGGTTGGATATATATCTGAAAGTTTTATTCTTAAAAGTATTTTTCTAATTTGGGATTGAGAACTGCTCCCTGAACCTCTCACCCCTCCTTTCTACTTCTCATCTCCAAAGATGTCTAGATTGAATGTAAATTCGTCAGCTACAAAGTATTTATAAACCACAAACCTACTGAGACTCTTTTTTTTTTTTTCATCGTTTTTTATTTATTTTTGGGACAGAGAGAGACAGAGCATGAACGGGGGAGGGGCAGAGAGAGAGGGAGACACAGAATCGTTAACAGGCTCCAGGCTCCGAGCCATCAGCCCAGAGCCTGACGCGGGGCTCGAACTCACGGACCGCGAGATCGTGACCTGGCTGAAGTCGGACACTTAACCGACTGCGCCACCCAGGCGCCCCGAGACTCATTTTTAATGAAAAGAGCCATGTAGTAGAAAGTCTAAGAGGCCATATATCTCACATGTTGGTATATCTAGATAAGAAAATGGGGTTACCATGGAGCCCAGCTGGCAACATTAAATCTAAAAACATAACTACAAGTCTTTCCCTGATCAACAGCAGAGGCATTTTTCACTTAAAAACAAATAATCAAAGACAATTTCCAGATACACAGATTCCGTTAAGCCTCAATCCTTACCAGCGGTTTTCAAGCAAAAGCAAATTTGCCCTTCAGGGGACATTTGGCACTATCTGGAGATATTTTCTTTGTTACAGGTCGGGGGTAGAAGAAGCTATTGGAATCTAATGGATAGAGGTTAAACATTCTATAATTCACAGGGAATTTTCTGTCAATAGGTCAATAGTCAAAATGTTAATAGTGATGTTCTTAAGAAACCCTGATCTGTACATTGCTCATGACAGATGGTAGGCATCCAGATGTTTGGAAGGTAATTAAAAATTTGAAAGAATACCAGTGTTAGGATGTTAAAATCTGATGTCATGATGTGAACATCTACTCTGATCTCAGAGATAAATTTTTACCTTTTAGCTTTTCTTGATGAAGATCCACAATTCTTTCGGGTTCTATGCCATTAAGATTCAAAATGAAAACCTAATCAGAACACCTCTTTTCCTTTATGTCCTGAAACAATTCAGATTAAATCAGTTATATGCAAAAGTTCCATTCAAAACATTTCAGCCTGGGGCACCTGAGTGGCTCAGTGTGTTAAGTTGCCAACTTTGGCTCAGGTCATGATCCTGGTTTGTGAGTTTGAGCCCCACATCAGGCTCTGTGCTGACAGCTCAGAGCCTGGAGACTGCTCCAGATTCTGTGTCTCTCTCTCTGCCCTTCCCTCGCTTGTGTCTGTCTGTCTCTCAAAAATAAATAAATGTTAAAAATGTAAAAAAAAAAAAAAAACATTTGGACCAGCTATTCTGTGTCACTAATTACTGTTATTCTTATAATAACTCTCAAAATACAGATTCTGCTAGTCACCAATCCTCTACAATAATCTCACCACATTTATCTGGATTTTATACTAAGATGAAGTATCCATCTATCTTGGTTACACACAATTTTTTAAAATATTTGAAAAAATGTTTACATTTATTTTAATTTTTTCAGAGAGGGAATGAGAGAGAGAGAGAGAGAGAGAGAGAGAGAGAGAAAGAATGCAAGCCAGGGAGGGGCAGAGGGAAAGAAACCCAACAATATAAATCATAGACCTTAGTTAATAGTATTGCATTATTGTAGTAATTATATTATTTCAGTATTTCATTGGCTTATCAATTGCAACAAATGTGCTACTCCAGTGAAAGATGTCAGTAACATGAGGAATCTAGAGAGCTTGGAGAAGGGGATATATGGAGACTCTGTTCTATCTACTCAATTTTTCTGTAAGCCTAAAACTTCTCTGAAGTACAAAGTGTATTAATGTATTTAAAAAATGAATCTTAAACTAAGCAATTAATTAGTTAAGAATCTTGACCACTACTAGTATCATCCATATAAAAAATAATTTCCTTGTTAATTTATATTTAAAGGTGGAAACCAAAACAAAATTGATATAAAATTAGAAGATAAAACATATCTTTGCAACCTTGAGATAGGGAAAGGTTCCTGAAGTAGGACACACAAAGTACTACCATAAAAAATATCGATTAATTGGACTTAGTTAAGAACTCTTGTTCATTAAAATATACCATTAAAAAGGTTAAAATGCAATCCACAAAATGAAAGAAGATATTTGTAATATATATTAAAGACTCATATTCAGAATTTAAAATAATTACAGATTGATTTTAAAAAAGAATACGAAGGGCGCCTGGGTGGCTCAGTCAGTCAAACATTTGACTTTGGCTCGAGTCATGAACTCACGGTTCGAGGGTCCAAGACCTATATCAGGCTGTGTGTTGACAGCTTGGAATCTGGAGCCTGCTTCTGATTCTGTGTCTCTCTCTCTCTGCCCCTCCCTTCGCAAGCTATCTCTTTCTCTCAAAAATAGATAAACATTAAAATAATAGTAAAAGAATAAAATAAAAAAGAATAAGTGTTTTTTAAAAAATGGGCAAAGAATTAAACAAGAACTTAGATGGGCAAGATATCCAAATGGCCAACAAACATATTAAAAAAAGTGCTCAATCTCATCAGTTATTAAGGAAATATGAACCAAAACAACAATGCAACACCACTACACACCAAATACAAAAACAAAAACAAAACAGTAGCTAATTAAAATCATAGAAATATCTAGTATTTAGTGTTGGTGAGAACATAAAACACTTGCTTTGTCATATCTTGGTAGTTTGCTGTGAAAATTAGTAAAATCAATTGTAAAGCTGTTGGCAATATCAAGTAAATGAACCTATGCATTCCCTATGAACCAACAATTCTACTCCTAGAAGTTTATTCAGTAGAAATGTCTACATACCTTTGCAATAGCTCCACACTAAAAATATCCAAAATATGCATTAGAAATAGAATGAATATGTAAACTGTCATATATTATAAAATGAAATACTATACAGCAAAAAAAGTGAGGGAACTACTGTTACACACACCAACACTGATGAATCTTATGCAAGCATAATATTGAATGAAAAAATCAAGACATAAAAGAATACATACCTTATGACTTCAATTTTATAAATTACAAAAGCTAGCAAAGTTAATTCAATACAAGCAAAGCAGAGACTGAATTTACCTTTGGGAAGAGGTGGGGATGTATCCTGGGAGAGAAAATAGTGTCTCCTGAGGTGCTGGTTTGTGATTCGCTTTGTAAATGTTCATTGAGCATACATTTAAGGATTTGTATATATGTTTGTGCATATATAATATTATATTAAACGTAACAAAAAAGTTAATATAAAATGGCATTAGCCTTTATCCACATATTTTTGAAAAGTAGTTTATGTTGGTATTTAACTTAGTTTGGGCAATGAAATTTGAGTGATCAATTGCCTTAGATAAGATTAACATAGATGCTCTTTCAGTTTTGCTATAAAACACTTTAGAACATAATTTACTTTGGTTTTGAAATAATAAAAAAAAAAACAAGAGAGTCTGTGTGGTCAATTTCTGGTAAAATGATGTATTAACTAGGATAACACAAAAGGCAAAGAGAAAGCAGAAGAAAAAAATGTATATGCAAAATGAGAGAAGAGTAGAGGAGGAAAAACAAAAAGAAAGCCAGGAAACCAGCAAAGCCTCCTCCTTTGAAAGGAGAAGGTCACTTACTTTGAAATTTATTAAAGTAAACTAAATTTATATTTTTTCTAAATATAGAAAATCGATTTTACTTGGTATATATTTAATTTTCAGAGTTGATATCTTGAATTTAGAAACCGAATATGAATGACAATCTTCTTAGAACTCGGATAACATTATCTGATGTTTTTCTCCCTCTCCCTACAGGGAATAAAAACATCTTTTGGGGGAGTTCATCTTATTGCTGGGTCATATATCTTTCTATTTTTTTTTAAATAAGCCAACTTGCAGTTGTAACAAATAGTCAAATATGACAAATGTTTGAATAGTTCCACTGTTGAAAATTACATCATGGCCAAGTTATTTAACTCTGGTAAATGTAGCCTCTCCCAATTATTTTTCCTTAGCTACTCCCAAACAATTTAATATGCCTGATACAGAGAAGAGAGAAAAAAATCATTTCTTTCTTTTAATCTCTTTAATGTCTAAAGGTATTAAGAACATAATGGAAATTACACGGAAGGATTTTCAAAGACTAACAAAAAAGGGCTAAGTAATCCATGAGTGATCAAAGAGAAAAGTGTATTATTTCCATTAAATTGTGAAAGACAAAAGTTTCAAATCCAATCTGTAGATTTTCTAAAGGAGTCACTGTTTTATTGTTTTCTCGTTAAGGAAAGTTGATGATGGTCACATTGGTATAAAGTAGTATTTCTTGTACAACGTGGTGAAATAAATTTTCTCTCAAATTCTTAAGTCTTAAATCTAGCAATTTTCTTTTTTTAATGTTTATTTATTTATTTTGAGAGAGAGTGAGAAAGAGAGAGATTGCAAGCAGGGGAAGGGCAGAGAGAGGGAGACAGAGAATTCCAAGCAGGTTCCATGATCAGTGCTGAGCCCCACACGGGGCTCAATCTCACAACCTTGAGATCATGACTTGAACCGAAATCAAGAGTCAGATGTTTAACTGACTGAGCCCCCACAAAGGCCCCTCAAATGTAGCAATTCTTTAATATTCTAGTTAATGTTTATATTATCCAAATAAAACATAAAGGACAGAATAGCTAAAAGGTACGTAAAGGTAAAAAATATTGTGCTTCATAACACTCATTAAACTAAATAAATGGATATTTGTTCCAGTTCAATTCACAGACTGGTTAAACAGCCCACTAACTAATCAGAAATCCCCTTCCATGAAATTTGGCAGTTTCAAAGACAAACAGAACAGAAAGGATATGTGTTTTCCATCTTATTGGAGGCCAGGTATCCATCTACACACTGCTGGCAAGGCTCCACTCTTTACCCAAGCATGCACAGCTGTAGTTAGAATTTGTGTTTATTCCCTGGAAGATTCTCACAGGTTGCCAGACTCTAGCAAGAATAGCAACCTGAAGTAGGATGAAGGATGAAAAGAGCAGAGACAATGTCACTCAGTATCTGATAAGTATAGCTCTCAGGGAAGGCTAAACATATGTTGTATCAGGTGGGTCTCTCCAGGGCTACCATCTGTCATGCAAGAAGGCAGAACAAATTCCTCAACATCATACCATCATGCAACATGGATTAAGGAATGCTTTACTGAGAAAAGGGAAAACTCACTAGGCCAAGGTCAGGGAGGCAGAGATGCAAGTACTCCAAAGTCACTTCCCACATATTCTCATTATCCCATAGAGATACACACCAGGCCAGGACATCTGCTGGGCACAGTCTGGTTTTCTTTCTGATGCAAGGACCCCTAACCATCTAGAGGTCTCTCTTCTTATTCTGCAGGCCTGAGAAACTGAACTTGGCAGTAAGGAAATAGACCTCAGGGAACCCAGCTGCCTGGATTGAAGCACCAGCTGTTTCTAGGACTGACTGGAAGGACAGCTGCCCATCTCCTGGAGGCTTCAGGCTTGAGGGATACTCTAACATTTCCGCTAGGGGAAGAGAGCCACTCCTCAGCACTACAACTCTAACAGGCTGGCTCATTGCCAGCTAAATCCACGAATTCCCAGGGTTACACTGTGATGGTTCAATTCCTTTACCACAAGGTAGATTTCTACTCTCAGCCTCAATTGATCTTTTTTCTCTCTGCCAAAATCCTTTATAATTTTGGGAATTTTTCAGTCTTCAAATTAATTGTGTGTTTCCACTCACACAGTAACCTACAACTCAGTGATACTGGTGTTCCAAGACTATTAGTTCAAATCCCATTGAGATCACTAAACGTCCTATGACTTTAAAATGGTCACACTTTTGAAGTTTAGCAGAGAATATATTATTGGATATGGCCACTCTATTCTTTGCATGTATAATCCTGTTTTCCATGTTTACATTGGAATTTCAACTAATCTTGCTTTTAAGTGCATCTATTTTGGCCACACTATTCTTCATGAGTTGAAGAATCTCCCCAAATACATACTCATTTTTCTTTGTATAAACATTTATTTAGTCTGGTCCAGGCACTTTTCTAGCAGCAGAGTACTCAGGGATTGATAGAATATATTGTCTGCTCTCCAGGTAGATCTAGTCTAATGCATGAGGGAAATGTAAGAAAATAAAAACAAGTAGCTAAAGGAGCATTTCCTGTCCCAAACCCCACGTCCTTCTCTAAAGCTATTTTTGGATTATGTAGATGCAGAGAATTGATTATAATTCTTATAAAACAAAGTATCATAAAATATGTTCCCTTTTATTCAGGAAATTTTGCCAGATGTTTATAATTTTCCTCATGTCAATCTTGTATATATTTTGTTGGATTTGCGCTAAAGCATTTCAGCATTTTGCTGCTAATGTAGATGATATTGTATTTTTAATTTCAAATTCCAATTGTCCATTATGGTTCTACTGTAATTAACTTGGCATGTTAACTTTTTTTCCTGAAAATTTCCTGTAAGCACTTCTTAGTTCCTGGAAGGTTTGTTTTGTCAATTTTGCATGTTTCTACATAGACAATCATGTCATTTATGGACACAGTTTTATTTCTTCCTTCCCAATCTATATACTCTTTTCTTCTTTCTTTCCTTCCTTTTCTTTCTTTCTTTCTTTCTTTCTTTCTTTCTTTCTCTCTCTTTCTTTCTTTCTCTTTCTTTCTTTTCTTTCTTTCTACCTTCCTTTCTTCCTTTCTTCCTTTCCTTCTTTCTTTCTTTTGTCTTATTGTATTAGGAGTTCTGGTACAATCTTGAATAAGAGTGGTGAGAGAGAACATCTGCTTTGTTCCTAATTTTAGAGGAAAAGTATTTAATTTCTAACCATTAAGTATGATGCTAAGCTATAGGGTTTTATAAACATTTTTTTTATCAAGTTGGGAAAGTTATCCTCCATTCTTAGCTTGCTGAGAGTTTTTATTATGTATGAGCAGGCATTGGTTTTAATCAATTTTTTATATTTATTAATATAATTATATGTTTTTTTCTTTAGCCTGTTGGTATGATGAATTATATTATTTTTTGTATCTTGAACCAACTGTACCATGAATAAGTAGCAGTTGATTATAATTCTTTTTATACATTGCTGGATTTGATATTCTAAAATTTTGTTTAAGAATTTTCAGGTATTCAGAATATTGGTCTGTAATGTTCCTTTCTTGGAATGCTTTTGCTTTTGTTTGTTTGTTTGTTTGTTTGTATTATTATTATTTATTTATTTAGGGTAATACCCATCTCCTGGTATGAATTAGGAAATGTTCCTTTTCTTCTATTTTCTGGGAGAAATTGTAGAAAACTACTACCATCTCTTACTTAAGTATTTGGTAGAATGCATCAATGAAAACTTTGCATGGTTTCTCTGGGGAGGAGTATTAATCATTGAGTCAATGTCTTTAATAGATATAGGCCAATTAGACTAATTCTCTTGTGAGAAAGAGTTTATGTCCTTGGCACACAAACTTCTGGTAAATCGTGTTTTATAGAAATCGGTGCATTTAATTTAAATTATCAAATTTAGGGGCATGGAGTTATTTGCAGCATTATTTTAGAATCCTTTTAATGGACACAAGATGAGTAGTGATAATTCCAATTTCCAATATTAATAATTTGTGCTCTCTCTCTTTTTCTTAGCTATCCTGACTAGCAGTTTATCAATTCTATTTTATTTCCACAGAACCAGCTTTTGGTTACATTGATTTCTCTATTGATTTGCTTTGAATGTCCTTGCTGTTCTAATTTTTATTATTTCCTTTATTCTACATGTTTCAGTCTTACGTTGCTCTTCATTCTCTAGTTCCCCAAGGTGGAAGTGTGTTGTTTATTTTTTTAATGTTTATTTATTTTGAGAGAGAGAGAGAGAGAGAGAGAGAGAGAGAGAGAGAGAGAGAACTCGAGCAGGGAAGGGGCAAAGACAGAGGGTCACACAAAATCTGAAGCAGGCTCCAGGCTCTCAGCTGTCAGTACAGAGCCCGATGTGGGGCTCAAACTAATGAGCAGTGAGATCATGACCTGAACCTAAGTCAGACACTCAACTGACTGAGCCACCCAGGCACCCCAGAAGTGTGTTGTTTAATCTCTAAATATTTTCAGATATTTTAGCTATCTTTCTGTATAGCTTTCTACCTTAATTCACTGTGGTCTGAGAGAAAACTTGGTATGATTTCTATTTTTTAAATTTTTTGAGTTGTGCTTTATGACTCAGAATGTGGTCTATCTTAGTGAATTGTCTATATAAATTGAGAAGAATGTGTATTCTGCTGTTATTGAATGATATATTCAATAAATGTCAATTACATCTAGTTGATTGATGGTGCTATTCAGTTCAGCTGTATCATTACTGATTTTCTGCCTGCTGGATCTGTCAATTACTGACAGAGGTGTGTTGAAATCTCCAAACTGTAATAGTGGATTTGTCTATTTCTCCTTGCCGTTTTATCAGTTTTTGCCCCACTTAGTTTGATACTCTGTCATTAGGTGCATACATGTTAAGGATTGTTATGTCTTCTTGGAGAACATTATGGAATGTTCCCCCTTTTTACTGATATTTTTCTTGTTCTGGATTGTGCTTTTTCTGATATTAATATAGCTACTCTAGCTTTCTTTTGATTAATATTGGTATGTGATAGCTTTCTGTATTTGTTTACTTTTAATCTATATGTGCCTTTACATTTGAAGTGGGTTTCTTGTAGACAACATATAGTTGGGGTTGGACTTTTATATTCACTTTGCCAGTCTTTGTCTTTTAACTGGTGTATTTATCCCATTCATATTTAAAGTGATTATGAATATGATTGGATTAATGTCTTCCATGCTTGTAACTGTTTTTTGTTGAACATAGTATTTATTCCTTTAAAAAACAATTTTCCTCTTCTTTTCTGTCTTCTCTTGTTTTAATTGAGTGTTTTATATGCTTTGATTTTCTTTCCTTTCAGAGAATTATCAAAAACAGCTTTAAAAATTTATGATGGCTTACCTAAACTTTTCAATATACCATTAGAATTAGTCTCCATCTATTTTCAAATAATTCTATACAGGTTCATGGGTAGTACAGGAGCGTTATAGGAAAGTATCCCAAATTCTTCCCTCCAATCCCTCTTAACATAATTTATTTCACATATCCATGTACTGTAAACATCCAATAGTTAGTAGTAGTAATAGTTGTTATTACTACTTGAACAGGGAATCAACAAAGAACAAGAAAAACTAAAAATATTTAATTTTACCTTAATTTATTCCTTCTTTGATGCTCTTCCTTTCTTTATTTAGATAGAAGCTTATTTTACTAAACTTCCTGCAAGGCTTATCTGCTGGTGATAAATTCCCTCAGTTTTTTGTCTGAGAAAATCTCTCTTTCTCCTTTACTTTTGAAGGATAATTTCACAGGGCATAGATTTTGTTTTTTTCTCTAAACATTTTAAATGTATTTCACTCAGCTCCCCTTCTAGATGAAATGATTTCAGATGAGAAGTCCAACGTAATTCTTACTCTTTTTCCTAAATTGGAAACGTGAGTGAAACGGGAGATTTTTGTTTTTCCTGCGGTCTTTACCATGAAAATTTGGTAGATTTCCTGGGGGTAAAATATATGTAAGTATGGGGACCCTCTAACACCGAGCCCCAACAGTTCTTAGCTCTCAAGCCAGTCCACACTCAGCCTTCAAAAATTCTTTAAAGTGACCATATGAGTGTCCCTAATGCCTGCTTGATCCAGTGGCTTCTAGGTTGGGTAAACTGAGCTCAGATTTATTCTTTTTATCCATTTTTTCTCCAGCTTTTGGATGGATGTTTGCCATATGATTGCAAATCTCTGATGTATCTAGGAAAAGATATTGATTTTTAGTTGTTCAATTATTTTTCTTCCTGAGAGTACAAGAATTATGACTCCCAAGTTCTTTATGTGTTGGAACTAAGCTGTGTTTTAGAATCTGTCCACCTGGGGTCAGTTTTAGTAAATTATATTTTCTTTGAAAATTATTTAAGCCACTTCGATATCCTGTATCAAACTAGATTTTGTTAAGCAAAGTAAACTATAATTTTTTAAAAGTTTCTTCTCTATTTGTACTTACTGCATCCCTATCATTTATTTTGTGCCTGTGTGTTTTACCTGATTTTTTCCTCTTATCAAGTTAGTGTTTTAATTAGTTTATTATTTCTTTGAGAAATAGTTCTTTGGTTTATTTGTGCTTTTTACTTTAGTTCATTTTTGCATCTTCCTTAAAATTGTTTTAATTATTTTTCTAAAATCTAAAATGAAATGCTAAATTCTTTTATTTTCATTACTTGGTTTTTAAACATGAGTGTTTAAGAAATGATTTTTCCTCTGAGCATTGTCTTATCTGACTTATTGTATACTTCAATGTGTAGCATTCCAATTAATTTCTTAATTGCCTTCTGTATATTATATAATTTTTATTTGTATTCCCTCTTTGGCCAAATATTTATTGAAGACATCTTTTTAAAATTTCTTTTTGTGAAGAAAAATTATCTCTCTTTCTTTTTCTAGTTTTATTGTACCATGGTCACATTATACTATATTATTTAAATTATTTTACTTTTGTCCTAGTTTTCTATGACAATATAAGTAAAATGTATATGTGTATGTGTATATGTGTATATAAGTAAAATGTATATATGTGTATATGTGTATAGGTTTTTTTATGTTTTTAGTGGACATACTTTACATTATTAGGCATACCTTATAAATTATGTCATTTTTATGTTATGTAGCTTTTTACGTGAACTAGAAGAGATGAATTGTGTTTCTGCCTATTGCTTTTTTTCTTCTATGGCTGTAAATATAATAAGATAGTGTTGTTTTATGTAAGGTGAAATTTTTCATAAAAAATATTTCCCTTCTAAACAAAGAATAGATAATAAATAATAAATCATATTTCTAAGTCTAAATAGATCTCTTTTATGTAAATGACCTAGCAGTGCAAAATGACTATAACAAATATGCCAGTGTTTGTTAGCCTTATTGCCAAACCTATTGATTTCACTATCTGGTATCAACAAGACAAACAAAACCATGACACCAGTGTTATATTTGGTTCTGTACTTATATGAACTTAATGTGTTCCTACAATCAACTTTGATTAGAGCTGGAAGTGATGTTACAGCTCTCTAGTAGTCCCACTCATCTCATTTACAACTGAGAGAACCAAGGTCATATAACTAGATGGTAGTATTGTCAAACTGGTCCAGAAAAGTTCTTACTCCCTGGAGCAGTCTATTTGCATAATAGCTTGTGTTCTAGCCAAGTTGTAGCATACCAGCCCCTTTCATCCCTGTCTCAGAAAATAGGTTCTACCAGGAGCTCATTCTCTGTTGGCAACAAATCATCTAACTCTACTCATCTGATTTCATTGGTCAAATTGGTAAAATGAGCTTGGGCAAAGCAGATTGTTTCTCAAAAACTTGACATAAGAGAATCATAGGGAAGTTGAGGAAGAGCGGTGGGCACCGCAGTGGATCCAAGAGCAAGACAGACATGAAGCAGAATCTAGATTGATAGGTAGAGAGGAGTACAGGAATGATACACCATGAGAAACAGAGATGGGAAGACCCTAGCCAGAGAGGCCATGAGGTAGAGAGAGAAGAGTGGAAGAGGAATTCGCCCATAGAGCCTCAGTTCCTCACCTTTGCAAGACCTAGCTGTTCAGCTCTCCCTGGATTTTCAGAAGACTATTCTACTCTTTCCCTGTATCTTTAAATACCTTAAATCAGTTTATTTTTTTTTACAGTGAAATGATCCCCCTGAGCCTTAACATACTGAACCAAAATAAAACAATAAAAGACCTGTGCCACATTTCTAAGCCTTTCTCCAGTGGGTTGAGGAAGGTACTGAATCTCAAAAATTTAATTTTGCATGTGGTGTAGGCTTTTAAAGTGACATCAAAACTTCCAGGAGAGACATATGAAAGGTAACATTCAAAGTGTCTATTATTAATTTTTAGTAACCAGTCCATTTTTATATAAGCATCTTGCCAATTCAGGCAGAATAACACTGGTGTAAAATCTTCCCTGTTCCTTCCTGGATATGCTTGACATGTCTGACAGCTTAAACTTTAAACTAGTTTTATTTCGACTTGGGTATATCTTCGAAAATAACGTTAAATTTACAGAGTCGCCATTTTCCAAGTTCCCTTGTAGTAGTTGGACATATCAAGAGGACGGCTTCATGCCAGACTCCTGGTATATTCAGTAAATAATTCTGGTATGATATGTAAAAGTTAAAGCTATACTCTGGTCTAAGGTGGTGACAAAAGAGACTCCTGAATTTCCCTCCTCCCATGGACTCACCAAACATCTGGCTACACTTGGAACAATTCCCTCCAAAAGAAATCCAGATGAGGGGCGCCTGGATGGCTCAGTTGGTTAAGCGTCCGACTTCAGCTCAGGTCATGATCTCGTGGTTTGTGAGTTCCAGCCCGTGTTGGCCTCTGTGCTGACAGCTCAGAGCCTGAAGCCTGCTTTGAACTCTGTGTCTCCCTGCTCCTCCCCTACTCATACTCTGTCTCTCAAAGAAATAAGAAGTGTTAAAAAAAAAAGAGAAATCCAGATGCTAGTTGGGTCACTCCTAAACATTGGGCAACCAAATAGAATCCATACCAAAGCATGTAAGAAAGGTTGAGACACACTGTTACAATAAATTCCCTCTCTGCACAGTTCTGTAAAATCAGGAAGGAGCCCCCAACTCCCCATTGCTTCCTGAGGAGTGAAGTGCTCCAACTTTTAAAGCTGTTGCCCAAAAGAAAGACCCCTGAACCACTTAGTTCTGAAAGCCAGAGGGGCTTTTGTTTGCAAGTCCTAAGGACTATGGCAAATAAAGTAGCAGCTACTAACAGGTGCACCAATTTTACTGTACCAATGCCCCACAGGGCTCAAGTAAAAATGATCTCCTCAATTTAACCCTGGCAGGGGTTTGACAGCATATATTAAAGTTGCTGCCTGAGGTCTGGCTTCTAATTAGTATACATCTGGGTTGACTGAGATACTCCTCAGTGCCTTAAAATGCCTTCTGGGAACTTGATCCACCTTCTCCTTCTGGTTCATTCCAGCAAAACAACAACAACAAACAACAAACAAAACAAACAAAAACAAAACAAAAACCAAAAACAAAACCACAAAGGTATGAGTATCTTTCTGGAAGAAACTTGCCCACAAGTCTAATGCCCCAACTTCTGTCATTCTTCCTATAGGGCATGTCTCCAAATCACCCAGCTCTGATGGCCCATGGGACTTGCACTCATGAACCCCATAGACTATAGACTATTCTCCAGTAAAGGAGAAGCCGCTGCTACTATATGGAGGACAGACTCAGCACAGAGAGAGAAGAGAAAAAATGCTCATCTCCCAGTTCCTCCCTGGAAGGGGTTTGAGTGCACACCGTACAGGCTGCTGCCTGATGCTCTGGCTTCCATTCAGCCAGCATCTAGAGGCCGACTGTGACCCTTGCCTTTAAGACATGGATGCATCTTCAAGCTCAACTACTGGGAGACAGAATAAATACAAAGGCTTGGATGATCCCAAAGCTGGGTTAGTTGATGGGCTTTATCTCCTCTACAATACCAGTCTGTCAAGACTGGGAAAAGTGGCCATTTTATTTAATGTACAGACATCAGCCCAGAATGTCAAGAAAAATGAAGAAACAGAGTATGCTCCAATCAAAAGAGCAAGATAAATCTCCAGAAACCAACGTTAATAAAATGGAGGTAAGTTATTTTATCCAATAGAGACCTCAAATTAATGGTCAGAAAGATGCTGATTGAGATCAGGAGAACAATGCATAAGCAAAGTAAGAATTTCAAAAGAAATAGAAAATGAGAACATATTTTGGTAAATAGCTAGAAGTTCTAGTAAAAAAATTACAATGTGAAATCTAAATAAATGTATACAATTCTTATTTGTCAATCATACTTCAAAAAATCCAGAATAAAAAAACACAAAAAAAGTAATAAATATTTTTTTTAAATAAAAATGGATTACTAGCATTCCTACTGTGTCAGTTTAATTTACTGCCCTCAGCTGGAAATTCTCCCTCCAGTACCTGCTCTGATGTAATGAGTTCTTCCTTTGTGGATTGCACACAGTGAAGCTACCTCTGTGTAGATTGATGGGCATTGTGGGGGCAGGGAGGCCCTCTTCCTGGTTCTGGTACACTAAGATTTTACTCTTACATGGGCCTTCTGCACTTCTGGTCAGCACTTCAAGTCCATGGGGGACATCCTACTACACTCTGCCCCAACCATGCCCCAAGTACGCAGTTTCTCAGTCCTGGCCTTGGGAGTTGCTCCCCTCAGCTCCCAGGTCATGGACACACCATGTCCTATGTTTGTTCCTATAGTAGCATCTCAAGTCCCCCTGCACACCTCCCACTTGCCTCACTTCACCTGTGTGAAGAGGGTCCTCCCAGGTTGGACACAATGCACCACATGTCACGTGACAATGCTGCCCAACAGTGAACAGGAATCCTTCTGTGTACCTGTCCACCACCTACACTCACTTGTGTCCCGTATGGTAGCTTCCTTCTGTCCTGTGATTCTGGTCCAGCTCTGGCCTGAGCAACATAGGGAATGCTTGCACTCTTCAGTGGGCTTGTCAAATGAGGTCTTCACCCAATCCTTGAGAGAGGCATCCATTCGAAGTTTTTCCTTTTTCAGACATTCCCTTCAGCTCTAAGTTACCCTTTCACATTCTTTTATGTCTTTATCTTCCTATAATTATTTTATAATTCCTTATATTAAACTTCTTCTGTTCAAATTATTGTGTGGCTCTCTCTCCTGATGACCCAGACCAATAATTTTAATGATTCTGTGAGGATTTAATAAATTAACTCGACTTAAGCACCTATTGCAATTCTTGGCCTATAGTTTCTGATAAATATTAACATTATCATCACAATCATTATCATCAGTATCATCATTATCTTCATCATCATTACGAGTTGCAAAAGTGACACAGACTCCTTTATTCAAAGACTATTCATCATTTCTTTAAAAAGGTATTTTTTAAGAGCTACCTAAACTTGACTTTCCTGCACCAGGCCCCTACTCCAGTCCCCCAGTCACTGTTGATATTGTGAAAATATTCTCCAATCCCACTATCTGAGGAATTCACCTCTCAGGGTGACTGAGGCAAATCTAATTGCTCTGTATTTTAGTATCTTCATTAAAAAAAAAGGGTTTATAAAGCCTGCCCTTCCTAGACAGTGAATAAAATGAGTTAATTCTTTATGTAACAAAACATATATAATTCTTTATATAACAAAATTCAGAGTCTGAAGTGCTGTCCCTACACGAGACCTTATTACTATGGTAGGATAGTCCATTTAAAAAGAAATGTCCCCTGTAGCAAAAAGAGCTCCCATCCTATCTGCCTTTTGATTAAAAGTCAGTATAATGGATTTTGGATGGTTCACTTATGAATACAAATCAGCTGTACCAGGAATCTCTCTCTCTCTCTTTTTTTCCTTCTAAGTTTCACCTTGTATTTCTGTGTATGAAAAACTCACCAAATCTGAGTAAAAGGAGAGAAAATTCAGTCTGCATGTGGCCTACCTTGCTGGAATTTCTATAAGTACTGTAGGGAGATTAACAACTGAAGAAATACCCTCTTTGTCAGCATATGAAAGGCAAGGTCATATCCAACTCTTCCAGGTGAATGAAGAGAGACCAAATATCTCAAAATGAGATAGTTGCTTCTATAGTGTTCAGTAAAATAGAACATAATGTTCAAGCTGAATAGGTCCTTAACAAGCATCCTGTCATTGCCTTACTTTCTTTATATATACTGCTCATGCTACATCAAAAGGCTTTCTGCACCATTCAGCCACACCAATAAATTATGGTATATGTTTTTTGTGTTTATTAAGTGAACTAAACATAATCTACATTACTATTCTTTTAAAAATATTTGTTCATCACCTACTACTGACTAAATTTTACTTGCTTTAAAAAAAACTTATAATTTAGAATAACTCAGAGGAAAAACATAAGTGACCCTATCAAATGAGTCATATTCCATGATATAAAAATGTGCTATAGGAAATTATACGTAAGGAAGAAAAACAATGGTGCCTCATGTACAGAAATGTGAAAGTGACCATTTAACAGAAAAAGAGAATACTAAATTGATAATTGCTTCCAAAGAAGGTTAAATCTTATCATATAGAAGTCATTTTTGTTTTTATAAACATTTTTATGGGCTTAAATATGTAACAGAGAGCCTAAAGGTGAATTAGAGGATAAGATCCAGAGAGAACTGAATATTTGATCATATTGTCAAAGAAGAATCAGACGCCATTAGGGGAGATTCAGCATGGAGATAGTAGGAAGGAAATAGAAATATGAGAAGAGAGAAGTCCCAGCCAGTCTCTAATGGCAGGACACCTTAGAATAAGAAGTTGCCAGTAGGCAGTGAAAATCTCTGATGGTGACAAGTAAAAGATTTTGAGAACTCTATAGGGCTCAGGTTTCTTTGGATGCACACTTTTGGTATGAGTAAGTGCAATTTGAAGAATTCTAAATTTAATGTCAGGGTCTAGGTTCATGCAATGAGTATTAGAAACAATCCAGATTAAAGAAAATAGAAGTGTGAGAAACACAGTCAGAAAGTCCAAATGCCTTGGTTATGACAAAATATCAGTAAAAAAGGCAGAAACCATGGAGGCCAGAAGGCAGAGGTTTACTTATTAAAAGTGTGAGAGGAAAAAAAAAACCTGTCAACCTAGAATTTTGTATCCAACAAAGTTATTCTGCAAAAAATGAAAAAGAAATTAAGAAATCCCAGATAAACAAAAGAGTTCATTGGTAACAGATTTGTCCTAAAGGAAGCACTAAAGGTAGTCCTCGATTTTGAAAATAAAGAACACTAGACAGTAATTTGGATTCACATCAAGAAATAAAGATCACCAGCAAAGATAACAACATAGGGAAGTATAAAAGACAATATTAATATATTTTTGTTTAAAATTGTGTTTTTCTCTATTTTATTTAAAACACAAATACATAATGTAATAACTGTAAGCCCAAGTAAATGAGAACAGTGTATAAAGATATATTTTGTGACAATAAGTGGGGAAGGGAAACCACATCTATATAAAAACAAAGTTTTTGTATAAAATTGAAATGAATCTGGTAGTAATCCAAACAAGATTACAATAAATTAAAATGTTGACAATAATCTTCAAAGGAACCATTAAGAACTTAACTCAAAAATGTATAGTAAAAGGAGTACCTGGGTGGCTCATTTGGTTGAGCGTCCAACTTTGGCTCAGGTCATGATCAGTTTCATGAGTTCGAGCCCCACATTGGCCTCTGTGCTGACAGCTCAGAGCCTGGAGCCTGCTTCAGATTCTATGTCTCCTTCTCTCTCTGTTCCTCCCCCACTCACACTCTGTTTCTCTCTCAAAAATAAATAAAGATTAAAAAAATATTTTAAAAAGTATACTAAAATAAATGACAGGAGTATTAAAATGCTTCAGGAGAAAAATATCTACTTAACAACAACAAAAAAGCAATGATGGAGGAAGTAGAAAATAAAAAAAGATATATATATATAGATATATATATATATAGATATATATATATCTATATATATATATATGAAACATAGCAAAATGGCATACATATATTTGATAATGTATTAAACCCTCCACTGAAAATAGAATGTATAAAAAAAACAAAATAAATTAGATATTGTATAGAGGAAACAGAGTTCAGATTCAAAAACACAAATTGGTTGAAAATAAAAGGATGGAGAGTGACATACTGTGCAAACAGTAACCAAAAGAGAGCTGGAAGGGCCATACTTGCCATAACACGGCAAAATAGACAAAGATTATTATTAGAAACAAGGACCCATTGTTATATTTGTAATGTAATATAATGATAATTGTAAGAAAATATAACAAGTACAAACATATATGCACCAGACACCAGAGTCCCACAATACATGAAGCAAAGACAGACAGAATTGTAGGGAGAAATAGACAATTCAACAGTAATAATTGGAGACTTCAATAAACCACTTTCAATAACAGATAGAATAACTAGGCAGAAGAGCAACAAGGAAATATAAGACTCAAACAATTCTGTAAACACAGACCTAACAAACGTCCACAAGAACACCCAATAGCAACAGATGCACATTTCTGTTAAGTGAACGTGAAATGTTCTCCAGAATAGACCATACGTTATGCAATAAAACAAATCTTGATAAATTTAAAAGGTTTGAAATAATAAAAAGTATGTTCTTTGACCACAATGGAATGAAATTAGGAATCAACAGCAGTAAGAAATTTGAAAGACTTAGAAATTTGTAGAAATGAAGCAGCATATTTCAAAATAACCAATAAATCAAAGAAGAAATCACAAAGGAAATTAGAATATATTTTGAGATCATTTAAAACAAAAACACAATATATGAAAATTTACAGGACACAACAAAAGTGGTGCTGAGGGAAATTTGTAGACATAAATGCATGAATGAAGCAAGAAGAAAGATCTCAAATAAATAACCTAGAGTTCTATCTTGAGACATTAGAAAAGAAGAGAAAACTAAATCAAAAGGAAGAAGAAAAGAAAGAATGAAGACTAGAGTAGAAATAAATAAAATAGAGACTCAAAAAAAAAAAAAAAAACAAAAGAAAAATCTTGATGAAAAATCTTGTCTTGATGAGCACTGAGTAATGTATGGAACTGTTAGATCACTATTTGTACACCTGAAACTAAATAAAGCACTGTGTGTGAACTACACTGAAATTAAAAAAAAAAACAAAAAAGAACACCCTTCATTATATTATTCAATATCCCATCTATACAGATACAGTGAACAATTTTCCTGGGGTCCAGCATGTAGAACACATTAAAAACAATAGAGAAAAATCAATAAAACCAAAAGTCGGTTCTTTGAAATGAAATTTACAAACTTTTAGCTAGATTAAGAAAAAGAGGGAAAAAAAGACTTAAATTATTATCAGGCATAACAGAGGAAACTTTACTACTAATTTTCCAGAAGTAATAAAGATTATAAGGAAATACTCTCAGAACCACAATGAGATGCCACGTCACACCCAACAGGAGAGCAATAAATAAAAAGTTCGACAATAACATATACTGGCAAGGATGTGGAGAAATTGAAAAATTTCACATGTTCCTGGTGAGGATGTAAAATGGTGCCACTATTTTGGAAACACTTTGACAGTTATGAAATGAATTAAACATAGAGGTATCACATGTGTTAGTTTGCTAGGGCTGCTGTAACCAAGTAGCATAAGCTAGGTGACTGAAACAAGATTTTATTCTCTCATAGTGGAGAGAAGTCTAACATCAAGGTGTCCACAGAGTTGCTGGTTCCTTCTGAGGGCTGTGAGGAGAACTTGTTCTAGGCTTTTCTCACAGCTTCTGGTGGTTTGTGGGCAATTTTCTGTGTTTCATAGTTTGTAGTCACATCACCCCAAACTTTGTCTTCTAGTTCACTTCTTAGTATTCTCCCTGTATGCCTGTGTCTGAATTTCCCCCTTTCAAACAGACACCAGTGCCCTTGGATCAGCAGTCCCCCTGACTGGAATATGAATTCATCTTTGCCACATCTTAATTGTAACTGCAATAATCCTATTTCCAAATTACGTCACATTCTGAGATCTGGGCACTACGATTTCAACATATAAATTGAGTGGCGGGTGGGGGGAGTGACACAAATGAATCACTAACACTGTAGGATCCAGCAACTTCACCGCTAAGTGTATACCCACAAAAACATGTTTATATAAAAACCTAACCATGAATCCTTAGAGAAGTATTATTCGTAACAGCCCAAAAGTAGAAGCAATCCAAATGTCTGTCAGGGGATGAATACATAAACAAAACATGATCTAGACATATAATTGAATTATTATTCATCCATAAAAAGAAATGAAGTCTTGATACATACAACACAGATATAGTCAACATTTTCTAACCATTAGAAGCCAGACACAAAAGGCCTCCCATTGTATTACTCCATTTTTTTTGTATTACTCCATTTTTATGAAATGTCCAGAATACGAAAATCCATGAAGACAGTAAATAAATTACTCTTTGCTACAGGATGGGGGATGGGGAGTAGGGAGTGACTATCGGAAGTAGAGTTTCTTTTCAGGTACTAAAAATATTCTGGAATCAGACAATGGAGATGGTTGCATAACTCTGTGAACACACTAAAAACCACTGAGCTGTATACTTAGAAATGGTGAACTTTCTGATTTTAGAAGCATATCTTGGGACACCTGGGTGGCTTAGTTGTTTAAGACTCCAATTCTTGATCTCAGCTCAGGTCTTGATCTCAGGGACAGGAGTTTAAGCCCCACGCTGAGCTCTGTGCTGGGCGTGAAGTCTACTTTAAAAAAAAATTATGTCTCAACAAAAATAATTAAATACATAAATATCTTGATTCTTTATGATCCTCCTTCCTTAGTGCAGTCCTCATCAAGACAAGCTCTACTTACTGCTCTGTGTTTCAAGGGTATACCTGTACCCTTTTAATATTCCTTTTTTGCATAAAATAGCTTATGAAAGTTATCTAGTTGCAAACCAATAATTATAATTAAGAAAGGAACCATGGGACACAAATGCATAGCAGTTTGAAATGAATGGCTGCACATTTTGATGATTGATGCAAGAGGAGTTGTGTATGCAATAGCTTCCTATTACAATGTTTTGAACAAGAGTCTAGTGTGTCCCAAACAATCTTCTAGTAAGATTAATCTGGACTAGTGTGTTTCATGAATTACAGGCACACCCTTCCTGCCCTGTAGGATCTATTTGTCTTGTCAAGGACATTATTTTCCACAAATGGCACGTGGAAGTTTTCATCTGGTATAATTTCTAGAAATCTGAATATGGATGACAGAAGATCCACTTGTTTTGATAAAACTAAATTCCTGACTTTCCACAGATGTTATTTTTGTATGATGGGAAATGCTGCCCTAGATTCATACTACCAAGTTTTAGATCAGGAAGAAAAGGTTTAACTCAATTTTCTCATTATCAGATATTTAGTTTTTCAGGGCCAGTGCTCATCACAACAAGTGCTGTTTTATTTTTCTTCATAAATTGTAATCCTTGGAGTTACACATCTTATATTGTATTCATTTATTATGTAATTCTTCACATTGTTGGAAAGATTATTATGCATGCAGTCCATTCTCCATGAAGGCCGAGTTAATGAGTGAATGGATACGATTCATGCTGTTGGATGTAATTCAAGAAGGTATAGTTTTGAATGTCCATATCCTCAATATCTTAATTTTCTGAAAGATCTCAGGATGGTCAAAGAGATTAACAGAACACTGGAGAATAGGACATGTGTTCCAGTTTACAGTCATGATAACGGGAGTTCTGAGGTGAAATATGGGTGCACAATATTTGTCTGAACAAAGTGAATTAGATTTTCTTGTGTGGCATGGCAGTTTCACAGAGTTTGATACTCACCATGCATTGTGATTCTCCAAAAGTCATGAATCTGACTCAGGTCACTTCACTCAACAACTTCTGAAAGTAGTGCTTTATGGAGCATTCTTTCGGAAATGTTTATCTTTTAACTTTTTAAATATTCATTTCCAGATTTCTGTCTCCTTTAATGATGGTGCCACCAATGTGTCTGTTTTTATCTTTTCTGATCCCCAGTGACCCTGTTCATTCATATGGAAGGAGTAGAGCTTCTAATGAAGATGTTTTGTTGTTGTTGTTGCTGTTGTTTTCTCATTATCTGAACTGTTTCCTTTAATGGTGCTGAGTGAAGTGCCAGTCCTTTAAATCAGTGATTTCTATACAGTAATAAAACCACGCAGGCTATTTTGTGATAAGGCTTTTATCTTCCAAGAAAGAACTCATAAAAGAAATCAGAAAAATACACGGTACTTCTCATAAAACTAATATCATTAAATTTAAAAAATTCTTTTTCTGAGACCATGTTCTTTTTTTTATAAATTTATAATAAGAACTCATGGAAGGGCTTTTTGTTTGTTTGGTGGGTTGATTTTGCTTGTTTGCTTTTGCTTAGTTGATAAAATAAAAAGCTAGTCATTTGGTTCAATTCCCTTGAAGGATTTGTCAGGGTGTTTCTGATCTGTGACTCCTCCAAGCTGGAAACCACTGCAGTATCTCATGATTGGGCATATACTTTTCTACTTTACCTATTTGTGTCTTCGGTCTTGTAAAAATTTCCATATTTTCAAAATAGAAGTCCTGGTATTAAAACCTCCAGAAAAAAATTCAGTGGGACCCATTAACTTTAAAAATTTTTTAAATGTTTTTCTAATGTTTATTATTTTTGAGACAGAGAATGTGTGCATGTGTGCCAGCCATGGAGGGGCAGAGAGAGAGGGAGAGAGAGAGAGAAAGAGAGAGAATCTCAAGCAGGCTCCATACTCAGTGCTCAGCCCTCAGCACAGAGCCCAACACAGGGCTCAATCTCACAAACCGTATTTCATGAATTGTAAGATCATGACCTGCCAAAATCAAGAGTCAGATGCTCAACCGACTGAGCACCCAGGCACATATTCAGTTGACACATTCATAGTATATTTGGTTGACATAAAGAATAAATTTGTGGGGCGCCTGGGTGGCGCAGTCGGTTAAGCGTCCGACTTCAGCCAGGTCACGATCTCGCGGTCCGTGAGTTGAGCCCCGCGTCAGGCTCTGGGCTGATGGCTCGGAGCCTGGAGCCTGTTTCCGATTCTGTGTCTCCCTCTCTCTCTGCCCCTCCCCCGTTCATGCTCTGTCTCTCTCTGTCCCAAAAATAAATAAAAAACGTTGAAAAAAAAATTAAAAAAAAAAAAAAAAGAATAAATTTGTTAAAGCATGTTCAATCGAAATAATATTTAAAAATACAGGTCCAGACTTACTTCCAAGTGTAGAAGCAGTTTCTTTTTTTTCTTTTCTTTTCTTCTTTACCCCCTCCTCTGCCATTTATTGGCAGTTCTTAAATGGCTTGAGTTAGTAAAGTTAGACCAAACAAACAAAAAATAATAAAGAATTCTTTATTTCTTAAAAAAAACCCTCATCTAAGTAATTAAGTAATTTTGGTCTTTATTTAATAAAAACATAGCAATTGCATTTCAAAGCCATTTGGAAGCTCTAATACTTAACTTCACTTTCTCCTTGTGGTGAAAGAAGGCAAGAGAATGTCAACTTACAAGAAGCTAAAGTTTTATGGCTTATCTATGTTTCCCTAATATATTAAGAGTGAAAACTGATGAGTGTTATTTCCCCTATCACACATCCACCCACAGGTATTGACAGGAAAGCACAGTAACCTTAAGCAATAGGTAAGAGAACACTTGGAAACAGAGTTAGGAGCCTGGACTCCCTGGAGGTAAACAGCAGTGGTGGCCATAGTCCCTGTTGTGTGACAATGTCTCAGGAAATGAAAATCCTTGGTATAGTCAAATGGATGCTGATTCCAAGGCTCCAGTAAACAATATCTCATCCTTAACAAAAAGTAGAGAAATGCAATGGAATTTAAATGATTCACAAATTATCAAGAAAAATTTTACTTAATGGTCAGCGAACAAGATGTTGAAAAAAACATAAATGACAGGACAAGATGGTGTAAGAGACATAGATGTGATGATTTCCACTATACATTTCATAATGTCCCTGATAACAGTCTTATGGAGAAAATTGAGAATACTTAAATTGCCTTTACACAATTTACTGACAAACGTTTTTGATGGCAGCCATTAGTATTTGTCTCCATGTTCACATAATCCCTGTTCCTCATCTTCCCTTTTCTGTGTTCCAAAACTTGTCATCTGGGACATTTCTACTCCTTATCTCCTGGGCTCAGATGACTAGTTTTCTGTTGTTTCCACGTCATGTGCTCTGCCATAGTCATTGTATGCATTAAGTTTTAAGCATGAGTTGGGGATATTTAATAACTCAACTTCCTTTGCTAAAAAAGAATCACACCTTAAAATACTTTAATTTTCACCCAACTTTACCAAATTGTTTTATATTTTGAGTCTCAGTAAGTTTCTGTCAGAAAGAAGGATATTGTCAATGATGTTTATCATGATTTTTGTCATCCTACAGCATTCTATCTTTGTAAGTCTTCAGCTATGTATTCGCCAGTGGCAGTGAGTGATGATTCCCCATGAAGAGAAATGTTTTGACATGGACAGAGTATGCTGAGAAAAAATGAACAATTGCTGAGAGGTTCAAAATATCATAGCTCTGCATTATAATATGAGACAAAATGCCAGATAGTATGCTAAAGAATTATTCAGTTTCTCACACTTCACTGTCCAGACCAAATCTCAGTACAAAGATTTAACTCTGTTAGGATATTTTAACTATTGGAATAGAACTATAAAAATTAAGCTTTCAGGATTTTGACTAATTCAGTAGTTGAGATTAGTGTCTCCCATTTTTAAACTCTACCCACCCCCACCCCACTCAAACATACACACACACACACACACACACACACACACACACACACACACAAGTTACCAGCTAAGATTCTGAGATTTCTAGTGGTGGTTTGTTCCCCATTTAATTCACGTATCTAGCAGTTACCTCCACCAACAGGACCTAACATGACAAAATTAACATCTGCTAACATTTGTCAATTAAGTGCTATTAGGCAAATGAACAAAGGAATAGGAATTTTAATATATAAATGGAGGCAGGGCTATTTAGCAGAGAAAATGATCTGGCCCCTGCCCTCCTATAATTCAGAATGCAAATGCTTGATTGGGATTCTCTGTGTCCTGTTTCCACAACATTTCAATTATATTCTATCACTTTGTTCTATTAATAATTGTACTTATTGTACTCTGAAATGGAGTGGAAAACATTCTAGTATGGCAAGACACAGTCTGAAGGCAGAGGAGAATCAGCCCCTGAGCATTACAGTGGCCCCCTGGAGTACCCCACTACTGTCAATCAGATACTAAGGGAGGTGAACCACACTCACCCAAGGGTCAACTCCATGTGGAAAGAGCCACATGAAAAAGTTTATTTGGGGACATAATTTTCCACTTGTTGCTTTCACTTTCTTTATTTTTAGCTTTTAAATCTTTTGTAAAGTAATATAAGCATGGAGTTAAAAGACCAACAGTACAAAAAAATGTATAATAAAAAATAAGCAGTATTTTCCCTATCTCTCCTTCTTAAACTCACTCTTCATATCACCACTTTAAGTTTTGTTCTGTTTTTTCATTTGTTTCTTCTAGTATTGAACTTCATGTTTCTAAATAATGTGCTTCTCTACCATCTTCTGATTTATGTTTTAGATTTTATCAGGTTTTGGGGAAAGACTGCATGGGTGACTCTAGGCTAGTGATTTAACCTTCCTATGTATCCATTCATCATCTATGAAAGGAATCATACCAATACCATATATTTGGTGAGATTTTATTAAATGAAATAACACATAAATAGTGCTTGGAACATGTCTGACATTAGTAAGCACTCAAAACATGTTTTTGTTAATGCTGTCATTAATCACAAATTCATTATTTTTTCCAGTCGATTCACTTGATAACAGCCAAGGATGTATTGTTCTAACATCACTCCTAGGACATGCTATCTGTTGAGCAATACAGACAACTGCTTAGGGCCTATGGGATTTTTCAAGTGTTTATGGTTGAAACCTGAAAAAAATGTGTTTCAAATTATGAAAAGAAAAATGAAAAAATAAAATTCATAACTGCTCAGTTGATTGGAAAATATAATACTTATTAGTCAACTGTAAATTCATTCATACTTATCTATAAGTATGATGTGGATTAGGCCTTCCAAAAGCCACATCACATTCCTCCAACAGAGTCATGATTCTTTTTATAATTGAAGGATAAGACGTGTTCACATTATTATCACTGATAGTAATTGTGCATGATAAAAATTTTTACAAAGCATTTTTTTCTTTTCTATAGTGAGTACTGCCAACTTTTTCACTTGCTTAGTTTTCTCTGTGTCTATTCTTTCCAAATCTTCCCCTTCATAACATTTCTCACAAGCAACCACTCTTGCAGACATGTCCCTCCCCAAGGTCTCCCCTACCCTATGTGACCTATCACCCCTAGAGCCGCTGCCCAGCTGCTGTCTCTGGATGTTCATCCCTCATGAACCTGGTTGATGGATCCAGGCTGCACCATGTCTTTCTCTCCCTTGTTTGAGACCCACATTTCTCTAAATGCACATCTTTAAGTAACTTC
The DNA here is from genome assembly GCF_046562875.1 of Panthera onca. Classification (NCBI taxonomy): domain Eukaryota; kingdom Metazoa; phylum Chordata; class Mammalia; order Carnivora; family Felidae; genus Panthera; species Panthera onca. The sequence goes on along the minus strand of NC_138341.1, from coordinate 86,923,421 downwards.
CTAAGAAACAGTACATAGGAGGTGAATTTAATGAAAGTGTAAATCTTAAAATGTCATAACCTCACATTTCCAAAAAGTTTAGCTACATATGTTTCTAAGATTAAAATAATTTCCCTTCAAAATTGGGGAGCTATTTCTTCATTGTGTTCAACATATAGAAATTTTGATGTAAAGTTGACTACCGGTCTATCATTTCCCTGTAGATGACGTATTTAAGTTTTTCTTGAAAGAAGGTTTTAGAATTATAACTTCATCTCTGGTGTTCTGAAATTTTGTGATAAGCTATGTTTTCATCTGAATCAATTATAAATACTTTCTTTCACAGAGAAAGAAACCCAAGCCCAGAGGAGCTTGAACAATAAAGGAAATTATATGCTCGAATAACAGAGATGTGGATTCCTTCCTGTGTCTCCACTCAGCCTTCCAGTGTCAAGTCCTTGGCCACCAGCAGTTCCCTGCTTCCTTGCTTGATCTAGCATTCCTCATTAAAACTTGTTTGTCCCAGCATTATCAGAAAAACTACACAAAGTCACTAACTGAATTTGTATGAGTAGCCTGCCCACTTTAGAACCAATCTTTGTAACCAGGGGGTGAAATATACTATGTGGTCTAGCCCTAGGGCTAGGGGTGGAGTTTACTTCCTAAAACCCACAAGGACCCCAGTCAGAAATAAGGGGCTGTTGGGAAGAAGAGAGGAAAACCTGGAGCTAGGGAGGCAATTGGCTAATATCCATGATAGGGTGGCCATCCTTCCTTCCTTCCTTCCTTCCTTCCTTCCTTCCTTCTTTCTCCCTTAATTGTAGAAACTAATTTTTTTAATTTCTTAGAAAATTTCTTCTGCTCCTTTTTTTCCCTCTTGTTACTGCTTGCAACTCTTAGCAACTATTTCTCAATGATCTTTCATCCTCACTTCTAATAATGTATCTTCTAGTCCTTTTATAACTAAAACAAAAGTGTGTCAAGAGTGCTTTGGCCTTCTCTCTGCTTCTTCACTCTTTATACCCATCTCTAAAACCTAGCCAGGTAAGATTGATCAATGGATAGGAACTAAATTACTTTTAGTCATAAGGGAAGACTTTGGAGTTGTTTCATGCAAATTGCAAAAGTACAAATGAATTTGTCCCAAGCACACAAATTGCCCCATCTTAGTAAAGATGTTAGCTGTTGTGATTCCAGGAAACATTTAGCACTCTGGGTCTTAGATTAGATCTTGCTGACTACTGAGTAATTGGTTCACATCTTGCTGTTGTTAATTAGTAGCTCAGAGGGTTCATGGTGGGGTTATGCTCCCATTTTGGCTTCTCCACATACTAAAACTATTTCCTCTTTCCGTAATCCTGTGGAAGTTAAGTTTGAAGTGGTGGGAATTCTGATACTATTCGTTTTGTCCATAGCATTATCTAGATGGTAATCAGTAAAAATGTTGGTTTCCACACACTCACTCTCCAAGGGGCAGAGAGGAAGGGTGATCAGAACTGCAGATTGGAGGGTTTCTGAGAGCAAATGGTTGCATTTCCCTCTTTAAGAGTGTGAATCTAAACTTCATAAACTGATGCTTTTTTATTTTTAGACATGTCCCCAAATATAAACTTGATGAAGGGAGTCTATTCTTAACTTTTACATAGGATATGCAGGTGTGAAAGTAACGGGATAAAATTATTCTCTATGAAAAGATTGCTAGATTTTTTTCTTCCTTTCCAGTACTCTTCTTTATCTTCTTCAAACATGAATCCTGTAAAAATAGTTTACTCACTCTCTGGACAAAAAATGAATTAAAAAAACCATGGATATAGCTAAAACCTAAAGTCGATGGATGATTTGTGCTCTGAAAAATGTAAAAGAAACTTAGTAAAGTATTCTGAATGTTAGAATGACTCCTTACGTTCTCAGAGGGCTAGCTAATTTAATTTATGGTATATTATTATAAGTCTCTAAAATCCCATAAAAATTGTATTTACAAAGACTACTGATTACAGGCACTTCTGATAAACGTGTTTGTCCATGCTCTAATCTTATCCAGCTTACCGGTTCCTTCAGAGGCATTGGTGTGGTAGCGAGGACTGCAGAATCCAGTGGGGAGCCTAGCAGACTCCAGCAAAGGACACATTTCCCAGACTACATAATGAGAAAGCTCCAGGCTTGGCATCACAAAGATGGCATTCATGTCTTAGCCAGTGGGAAATTGAGCAAGTCAATTAGCTTTCCTCATGGGGTGATATAAATTTTTTGGTCATGAACTAGATGCTATCTGTATTAGAAATTATATGCATATGAAATCCAAACCACTCAAGATGAGCAGAGAAGACATTAACAATAAATATTACACAATCAAAGGATCATTTGAGGCTGAATAAGTTCATGGAGAAAGGTGATCTATGGTACTAAAATAGAGTCCACCATGAAAACAGGGACACGTGGAGTTATGGGAATGGCAAGAGGTTGTCCCTTAGGGCTCATGGGAAATTCTTGAGCCTGACTCTGGTTGGAAGGCATAGCAGCTGGAGCTGATGGTCCTAACATCTGACTGTAATGCCTCATATTATGGGTGTATGTGATTCAATGGATAAAAGCCTCAAGCCACTCAAGTCTGATCTTTTTTTGAGATTGACTACCAAGTCTGTGTCTGTGTTCTTCAGGAGTTTTTGCTGTCTCACAGACTTCTAACAGACCATCTTTACTTGCTCTGAGCAGTGCGTCCGATGCAATCTGCAGCCCCTGGGACCCCTTTTTCTCTCCCCCACAAAGTCTTACACCTTATTCCCACTCTTTGTGTCCCCCATCTTTAACTATTTGAGTAAGGTGAGGAAGAAGGACCAACAAACTTGCCTAGAGAATCACTCTTTTTACTTCTAATTCTGCTTCCTAACTGGCCTTTGAGTAAAACAATCTTTTTTGGAGGTGAGTTAAGGCTATAATTAGTGTTTTGAAATCCTATTCAAAACCAGAATAATAAGGTTCTAAATTTCCAGCTCTGCCTCTGAACTAAATCCTTGAAATGTTTTTGAGTGGTTCTTAATTTCTTTGTTCTCCACTCGTCAGCATTAATTCATTCTCTTTGTCTAAATTACTCTTATTACTACAACATGCTTTCAGAATTAAGAGTGTCTCAGAAGATGTGACTGTGCAGTTTCTAAGCAGGGAGAAGTTTAGCTGACCTCACCTTTTATTTAGCTCAGAGCATCCTCCAATGAAAAAATAAATCTGCTGTTCATTAATGTTAAAAAAATAACAGCCAATGGCTTCATGTAGTGAGTCACAATTCTGTGCTCTGGTTTTCTCCAGCCCTCAAAGGAAATGGTGTCACTAGTGTATTGCCACCTGCAGGTCTCCTAGAGGTAGATGGAAGAATGATTTGCCAGTGCATCATGTTGTTAAGCACACAAGTACCCTCGATGTGCAAAGTGTTATTTCAAAGCTTCTTTTCAAAGTGCAGTCCATTCAGACATGCTCTTCTTGGGTCAGAAACAATAATTTACCTAAGTCCAAGAGAATGCATGGGCATTTTCATATCATCCAGCTCCTCTTCTCTGGGACATCCTACAGAATTAGGTGCTACTAAATTTATTTTAAATAGAAACCGCATGTGTATAGGGAGTGTGTTTTTCCTTTATAAAAGCCCTGATGAGTCTTCAGATTTCCATGTGACTGATTGTGCTACTAATATAGATTAGGAAATACTTCCCAACCCAAGGCCTTGCTGTGATGACACAATTAGCAGGAGAACTGACAATTTCCCAGACTTTTCCTACCAGGCAGCACAGGGTAGGCACAGTCAATAATGGTCATTGGAAATAAGAAACATTTTCCATAAATTCTTAACATTGAAAGAGGAACAAAACACCTTAAACAAATTGCTTTTTAAAAATATTAATATCTGTTTCATTATTTGGGAGAAGAGAAGAATTCACTTTTATTACCTATTAATTGCAAAGATTGTTCATTAATGCAAAGAAAAATGGGACCACTGTAATGGAGATGTCTGACAGATACCACCTTAAACAAGTTATTCTACTGAGTTTCATTAAGAAAGGAACAGCTAATACCGTGTTTCCAGATATGATGCATTATCACCGATGTGATATTCTTGACCAAAGTGTTTAAGATGAATCTAAACAACAAAATAACAACAACAACAAGCAATCAGGGGATATTTAAAAAAAATAACTGGTCTTGACTCCTTAAAAATTTCAATGCCATGGGGTGCCTAGATGGCTCAGTTGGTTAAACGGCCTGACTCTAGATATCAGCTCCAGTCATGATCTCATGGTTGATGGATTCGAGCCCCAAATTGGACTCTGCACTGATGGTCTCTGTCCTTTTCCCACTCATGCTCTCTCAAAATAAATAAATAAACAAAAAATGTCAATGGCATGGAAAATAAAAGGAGCAGAGAGACTGCCTTGGATTAAAAGATACTAGATACCATACAGTGATTATATGCTGGATCTAAAAAACAAAAAGCTGAAAAGTTTATCATTGGGAAAATCAAGAAAACAAGTCTAAAGGCTGCATATCGTATATTAATGTGCTACAGATACTCACTGTGGATCTCTTGCCTGTTGATGGCTCTGTGCTGATGTTTGTGCATTCACAAATTTCTCTTCTTCAGAGACATTCTGGGTCTGGAGTATTTGATGAGAAAGTATCAATATTTGTAACTTACAATCAAATGATTCAGAACACACACACACACAAATATGATAACATGTTAATAATTGTTGAACATGGACAAAGGGTCTCTGGTGTTTATGGCACTATTCTTTCAATTTTTCTGTAGGTTTGAAATTATTATTATTATTTAGAGAAATATTGTGCAAGCAGGGGAGTGGAGGGAAAGGGAGAGAGAGAGAAAGGGAATCCTAAGCAGGCCCCACACTTAGTGCGGAGCCTGTAGTGGGGCTCATGACTCTGGGATCATGACCTGAGTCACAATCAAGAGTTGGACCCTCGACCAACTGAGCCACCCAAGTTCCTCAGTAGATTTAAAATTTTTTAAAATATAAAGTTGATGGGAAATCTATGATTGCTGTTGCTAATTTAATTGAGGAAATAAATGGCTATGTTTATTCAACTTTCCAAACTTTAATCTTGCTCAAGTCCTGTAGTAGACCATAACACTCCTGCAGCTTAGGACAAAAATGACATTTGTTTAATTAAAAAGAAAGTTAACAGTTTTATTGAGATATAAGTTATATACCATAACATTTATCCATATAAAATGTATGATTCACTGTTTTGTTATTTATTTTTAATATATTTACAGATTTTACAACTTTCAGTATTATATAATTTTAGAAAAATCTCTTCATTTGAGAAAGAGATCACATCAGTAATAATGTCTTATTCTCCCCTCCCCAATATTTCCAGCAACCACAATCTACTTTCTGTCCTTACAAATTTGCTTACAGTGTGGACTTTGGTGATTGGCTTCTTTCACTTAGCATGATGTTTTCAAGGTTCATCCATGTGATAGTATATATCTGCTCTTTATCCTTTTTAATTGCCAGTTATATTTCACTATATATGTATACCATATTTTATTTATATACCCGTCAGTTGATAGATATTTGAAACATTTCAATTATTATTATTATTATTATTATTACTGCCATAAATATCTGTGTTCAAGTGTTTTAAGTGGAATATTATCCATAAAAAAGAAGCAAATCCTACCATTTATGACAATATGGACGAAATTTACAGTTACTATGCAAAGTGAAATGAGTCAAACAGAAAAATACTGTATGATCTTACTTACAAGCAGAATTTAAAGAAACTGAACTCATAGAAATTCTGGTTGCCAGGGACTGGTGGGGAGGGAAATGAGAGATACTGGTCAAAGAGTACAGACTTACAGTTACAAGATGAATAAGTTCTGAGGATCTAATACACAGCAAGGTGGCTGTAGTTAACAATACGATATTTTATACTTGAAAGTTACTAAGAGAATAGATCTTAAATGTTCTCACCACACACACACACACACACACACACACACACACACACACAAATGGTAACTGTGTGAGGTGATGGATGTGCTAACTAACCTTACTGTGGTAATTATTTCACAATATAAATACATATCAAATCATCACATTGTCCACCTCGAACTTACACAATGTTATACATCAAATATATCTCAATAAATGTGGAAAAATTAGCAAAGGAGTTGAATAGACATCTATCCAAAGCATATATACAAATTGCCAATAAGCACATAAACTAATGCTCAAAATCATTATTCATTAGGGAAATGAAAATCAAACCCATGATGAGATACCACTTCACATCCATTTAGGATGAATAAAAAAGACAAACAATAACAAATATTGGCAAGAACATAAAGAAAATGGAACCCTCATACATTGCTGATGGTGTTGTAAAATGGTACACCTGCTTTGGAAAGCATTTTGGCTCTCCTTCAAAATGTTAAACACAAAGTTACTATATGACCAAGCAATTCCATTCCTAACCTCAAACTGATGAAAGCAGACTTCCACTTAAAGTATGCTTAATTTTGTACCTAAATATGTTTCCAAAGATTCTTAAAAAATCATGCAATTTATTGTCAACATTTTTAAGAGAAAAACATTTTATTTGGGGACATTTTTGTCTTCAGAATATGCTTAACTAGATATTAATATATACTTCAAACAAAGAAGACTATCATGTTTGCAAGTGCATGCAAAATAAAACACAGATGGCAGTAGTTCACAGAAGAGACAGGTCTTACAACTTGTGACTTTGTGAATGTGCATCAGGGATAGACACTGGGACTGATTTAATTGCAGGTGGTTTCAAACAGCAATTCTCTGTTCACATACTTACTACACCCAGGGTGACTTGTTTATACTAGTAATCACAACCTTGAAACTTAACAATAGGAGTCATTGATGAGGCATTTTTAGAAATAGAAATCAATAGAAAAATGAATTACCCACATAGTAACTAAAGATAAATAAGTATACCCATTGCCAAAACGTCCATGTAGGAAAAGGAACAATAAAATGAAAGTATGAAATATACTACATAACACGATCAAACAATTGACCTTGAAATAATGAATTGTGGGCTACACTGGACAAAGGTAGCCACTCATCCTGTGCTGTCCTAACCCAAGAGGCCTTGACAAGAAGTGAGCACACAGCCAGATGGCCATCTGCAAACCAGGAAAAAAGCTCTCACCAAATTAAGTTGGCTGACACCTTGATCTTTGACTTTCCAGTGTCCAGAACTCTGAGAAATGAATGTCTATTTTTTAAACTGCCTGGGCTATGGTATTTTGTTATGGAAGTCTGAGCTAACTAAGATACCAGATGAGGAAGTGCTGGTGATATTTTATGACAAATGCAAATATCAGCATCTGGAAGAATTATACCAAGTGTAATGTCCTCTCTTTCTCAAGGCGCATTTGAATGTTTGTGTGTGTGTGTGTGTGTGTGTGCGCATGGACTGGACTTTCAAAGTTGGGTCTTCCATTTAAAAAAGACCTTCAGGGAACTTATCTAATAAAAGCTCATTAAATATAACAACAGTACCAGCAGCCATGGTAACACAAATACAAAAGAAAGCATCATAAAACAGCACACTGCACGTGGGCTTGCAATCTGAAGGCCAACTGAGAAATGAAGGGCTCTTCTTGCTCAAAACAAAACAATTGTTGGACTGTGTCAGCCCAAAGCAATCAGGGGATTTTCTAGTCATAGGACACTGCATATCATAGTATACTTGTAATTGCTTATTGGCCCAGAAAACTTAATGGAGAACAGTTGTTCTGGAAGCCCAGACATTCACTGATAAGAGGCTCCATTAGTTCTCCTCCTTGTGAAGTTTCAGCTGCTGTGATAGCATCTATATCAACCTCCATTGATATTCCTAACATGAAAGCAGAGGCTAAAATGTCAGCATCTGACATGCTCCCCCCCATACATTTCATACAACAGAACATTTATATCTTCAGTGGAAAATCTATGTAGTACTTGAATTGAGAACATGGAATTTTTGACTTAAAATTTTTTTTAAATGGTAAAAATGATATATGTTGACTTTTAAAAATTTGGAACTTATAAGGAAAAAACTCACATAAAATTCTCTTGTAATCTCATTAAATAGAGAAAGCATTATTAAAATTTGAATTTAAAACCTTGTACTCTTTTCTAGCATTGATTACTTTATAAAGTTCAAATTTCACTCAACTTGGAAATAAATCTGCTTGCATCAAAGTCAAATAATTCAGAATGATTATATTACATGAGTCATTTTCCTAGGCTCTCAAATGCCACTTTCACAAGGAAGGATCCAGGGGCATTTTTTCTCTAACTACAGAATTAAGCTTCTAAGCTCCCTCATAGGATCTTCCTGGTCACGGTTATGAGCCCTCTTGAAAATACATAACATGTATAAGCACTGGAGGTATAAGCATCATCTCTGACTGAAATGCTAAATACCAGTGGGACAGACACCATATTAATTCATTCTCATTAGATTCTGTAATACCGTTTCAGTTCTGGAGCCAGAGCCTAGTGAATATATAAGGCAAATTGAATAAATGCAGCAAGGACAAGCAATAATTTAAACATAATGTTCACTATGTCTAAAACTGGATTCCTGATATTTCACCTGCTCTGTTACCCCCCTCTCCACATCCAGTTTCTGGTCCAGTGTTTCCTGTCTCAGTGAATGTTGACACCCTCAAACAGGTGAGCAGGATAAAAACCTAAGAACACTGAAACAACTCCCTGCCCTGCCACATATTCTCTCTTGTCCAAATGCTTACCACCTCATATCATGTGTGTCTCCCAACATCACTCGTTATAGCCACTACTCCATCATCACCACCTTGAGCCAAACCTATCATGCCTCTCCTATACTGCTCTCCTGTCTGGGCCTTTTACAGCTGGCACACTGTGCCTTCCCATCTAATGTTAACACCATGGTCCGAGTGTTCTGTGCAAAATGCCCACATGATCATGTCACATCCCAACCTGTTTCCTCTGTCCATACCTTCCATGCACAACAACCCCCAGTCACACTGGCACCTTTTCACTTTATTTTCTTTCACAACCTCTCCTCCAGCAGACACTTTACACATGCCATTCTCTCTGTAATGCCCTCCCCTCCCTTTCTGACCACTGTTCAAGCTGTACACCTTCTGGGAAGCCTGCCCTGACTTCCCAGGCCAGGCCAATTCTTGCTGGTTAGTAGGCTTTCAAAAAGGAAGGAAGTTTCCTTCCAGATTGTTTATATAGTTGTCATTACTCACTCCTTTGTGTGATAAACTGATTAATGTCTAGGTTCCCCACTGGTCTATATATTTATTGAAAGCATGGATAATTCTTGCTGTTTTTTCACTTTCCTTGAAGTTCTACATTCTGACCACAGGGCCTAGAATATAGTAACTGCTTAATAATATTGTCTGATATTATAATGATATGAAAACTTTGATAGAAAGTCCTCAAGAAATTATGCTGAAATTATTGTTCACTGTTGAAATGTATGACTTATTTGGGCTAAATGATCAATCCTAGGTAAAGTTAATATTTCAGATTAACATTTTTATTCCTTGGCTTATCCATTGTTCCACTTATTTCAAAAACACTTATTTGCAAAAGACAGTGACAAATCTTGGCAAAGGGTAGAAATAAATCCTTCAATGAACCTACAGTTAATTAGGGAAAAGAAAGGGTATCCCATGCCTATAAAAAATATCTATAATAAGAGGCAATTTGCAATCAGTTCCTAAAGATATACAGAGAGTATGCCTTAGGAATTCAGAAGAGAAAAACAGCTTCATTCTTTCTTGCTTGAGCTAATAAGTCCTCATAAAGAAAGTTGCCTTTGAAGTGGACCATGGAAAGTGAGTAGGATTTCAACAGGGAATCATAGAAGAGCAATAGTGGCATCTTGCTTTTTCAGAAGGTAAGGGAATTTCATTGCCATATTTTATATATATATATATGGCATATATATATTTGGCATATATATATATATATATATGGCATATATATATATTTGGCATATATATATATATATATATATATATATGGTACATACATATATATAAATGGTGCAAGGAGTAAATTTTGAATATGGTTTTAATGGTCAAACACTGGAATTCTAAGACATTTGTTTAATTTTATGTGAGAAAGGAAACAATGTTTGGGAATAAAACCATTTCGGGATATCTAGAAATTATGATCAGTGGGAGGGTAGAGCATACCAGGGTGAGGCGATGACACATGGGAATAAAAAATGAAACTTAACATTGGCAAATCTGTGAAGACACTTTAGAAGATGTCTTAATAGAAAAAAATTAGCCTCATTTGGGAGGCTAAATGTCCAAACAAGATGCTCAAAGGATTATGCCTGAGATGGGAGCAATAAGAGTGAAGAGAAAGGAAGGTATCAAGGGGGGGAAAGCACAGGAACTCAGAGCACAGGAGTTGTTAAATCTGAAAGATGAGAGGATCCAATCTCCCTGTCCAAGTACCAAGAGGAAAGGTGGTAATAAGAAAAACAGAAAACCTGGGGTATATTCTTTTGAGGAAGTGAAATAGTTTTCAGTTTAGATATTTTTCTTATCTTGGCAAGTCACAGCTCACCTGCTTATTTCTGCAGCAGGCTGATGGACAAAAATAGAGTGGCAGGTATATGGGCTCCTTCTCTGCAAGAACCTGGTCACAAGCAGGTAGAAGTCCTAGCCTAGCTGTAAGATCCAATCTGAACGAGTCAACACCACTGGTTGTTACCAATGTTGTAAGAGTCTTCTGTGAGTGGATGAATGAGACCCAGTAGAGGGTGCTTGCCATGACACCACTGATGGAATTCTTCGAGAACTCCTCAACTTTCACTGCATATTAGAATCACCTGAGGATCTTTTAAAAATATTTATGCATGAGATCCATGCCTACAGATTCTTATTCGGTTGGTCAAGGGATAGGAAGAGAAGGGGGTTTTATCTTGGGTGTCCTATGAGACCTGGTGGGTTAGACAATGACAGTGTTTGCACAGAACTATCAGGCCATGAGCTGTAGGTAGATAAACCACACACCATCTCCAGGGAAGAGCTGAGCAGGCAGATAAGGACTGAATAAAGCAGCAGCTAGAGGGCTGCACCACTTCTCTGTCACTGCCCTGTTCATGTTTCCTCGTTTAACATTTTGCACAGTTTTTAATGAAATATTTATCTTTTTGTTCATTGTCTGTCTCTTCCATTGGGCTGTAATCTACATGAGAGCCAGGATCGTGGTGTTTTATTAATCATTGGGTACTTAGTAACAAGCCCAGCACCAAGCATATATATGATTCACAATAAATATTTATTGATGAATGAATTCACAAAGGCAATTAATTTCCTGACAATGGAGTAAAGAGAGAGCTCTGCATAATGCCTTCGAAAAGAACACTGCACAGGGAGGGTAAAAGAAAAAAAAACCCCTTAAAATTCTAGCCCTTGAAGTGAATAGGTACAGATTTCATTGATTTCCTTTATATATATATTTTAACTTCATTTGATATTTATTTTGAAAGAGAAATAGAGAGCAAACAGGGGAGAGCTTTTAAAGAGAGGGAGACAGAATCCCCAAGCAGGCTCTCTGTGGTCAGCTCATAGCCCAAGGTGAGACTCAAACTCATGAACCTACTGAGCCACTCACGTGCCCCTCTTTGATTTCATTTATAAATCGATGGTCCACCTTCCCAGAATAGGAAAAATTGGTCAGATATTGATCCAAACTCATCAGTCTTAAAATTTATGCAGGTGCAAAATGCCTAATGTCATGTTGCCTTTGAGCATAAAGCAACTATTCCTCTTTATGTTCTAGGAAGTCAGCTTTTTAGAAAAAAAATATATAGCTCCATGTAATACATATCTCTTCATTAAAAAAAATTAGCATAGGAAATATTTTTAAGGAATCACATTAGGATTGTCCTTCAAGTGTTTTTGCTGTTGTTATTTTTACAGCTACTGCTGGAGAGTTGGTTCAGAAAGGCAGACCCTGAGAGTTTTAATTTTTTTAACATTTATTCATTTTTGAGAGACAGAGAGAGACAAAGTGTGAGCAGGGGAGGGGCAGAGAGAGAGGGAGACACAGAATCCAGAGCAGGCTCCAGGCTCCAAGCTGTCAGCACAGAGCCTGACATGGGGCTCGAACCCACAAACCATGAGATCATGACCTGAGCCAAAGTCAGATGCTTAACCAACTGAGCCACTCAGGTGCCCCAAGACCCTGAGAGTTTTAAAAGCATGGGAAATAGAAAGCTAAAAATTGAGAAGTGTTTATTTAAGCTTTCATTTCCTTGCAAATTTCAAAAAAAAATATCAATCTTGGATTTGACAGCTTAACTCCTTGGCACAGCTTGTTGAACATGGCTGTTCCTTGGGACCCTGGAGGGAGAGCTGCTGATCTGCCACTGTGGGCATTGCTGACACTGGCACTGGCCTCATCCCACAGAACTTCGAAGTGCACTCTATGGAGGAGGGAGCCAGAGATGAGTTCATTCTGGCCTTCTTGTTTTAGCTGATGCCAGTTAACAGGCTTACCTATATCACAAGGCAAAAACTTAAGGCTGAGCTGGATACACATTGATAGAGGGTCCTCTGGGTGAAGGTGTAGATTTAGGATTTTAGCTGGGCTCCTCTTCATTCTTTCTGCTCTTTAAACTTCATGGTCTTAAATTTTTAGCTAATTTCATATAAAGGACATTATAAATTATACATGGTTCTAAAATACATTTGCAATCAATTTTGCTTCAGTTGTGTCCATTAGAAAACTAACCTGGGGATAAGTTATAAATACTACTTACTACTTAGTAAGTTTGAGACTTCAAAGACATTTGGAAGTCAGTGGACATCTTCAGGTTCGGAAAACCCATTAGAAGTATTTTGTGTATGCTAGAAAGATGCTTCCCAAATTATGTGTGCTGAAATAACACTTTTTAGAAAATATATAAAAATAAAGTTACTGTAGAAAAAATATAATAAAGTCCCAATTTTTAAAATTAGATTCAACAAATATCAAATTACTCTCAAAAAATTACTCTCAATTCTCAAGTGACTGTAAAAATTTCTAAGGCTCAATTTTTTTTTTGCTTATAAGCCACACTATAAGTAACACTATGCTAAAACACTTTCTAGAATCAAACGAAAACACTTTTATGAAAAAATGCTTGATTCTTTTTAAGAAAAATGAATTTAATTCATAACATTGTTTAGCTGTCACAAAGAAACCTGTTTCCATGTTTAATCCCTTATCTGGTTGCTTTTATATGTTACATCCAGATTCAGATCTACAAAATGCTTAGTGACTCATCAGGAACAAAGATTTGGTGTTTAATGTGAGCCAACAGAAGATGTAACACTCATGGCAGAAAATGTTCTAAAATTTCTAATAGCTTCATAGAAATTCCTTATTCATTTTTTTCTATGATTTGGCAGTTGAGGAGAATATCAAATATTCTTAAAGGAAATAAAGGGTAAGAACATTTTGATCCAGATTTATTTTACCATACTTGCAAAAAATGATCCCAATCATCTTTTATCAAGTTTGTTGGCTCTGGCACAGATATTTCCTGCTCAATTAAGATTGATTAAGCTTTTATAACTTTATGGAACTATGTAGTCAATGCCAAGAGGAAGATTTTGAAATAGGCTGCTAAATTTTGAACAGTCTAAAATATCAAGCCAAATAGTTTAAACACATTCCTTTTTAGACTGAATAATATTTAATAACTCTTAGGGTTGAAAAATTGCTCCAGTTTCAAATTCCTTTTTTTTTCTGTTAAGCTATATAGACCTGTCCCAAACAAGAACAAGATAGCCCACATCTATACTGTTAAAAAAGATTCTTGATGATTATATCCAAGAAGGCTCTTTTGAACACTACCACATCAGATGATGACAGTGAACTTGTCTCTTTCTCTTGGTATTTCTACCAATCCATGTGGGTGACAGATGCTGTTCTATCTGATACCCTTTATGGTGGTTACTAAATTTTCAGAGTCAGCACATATCTCTATGGCAGCACATAAAATTCATTATTGCTACTCATGGCTGAGTATAGACGTCAGCAGAGAAAAGAAAAGAAAAGACACACACGCACACACACAGATTCTTAAAAGAATAGCAAATAATACCTGCCTGACATTAAGCTCTTTAAAATCTTTTTCTTGCTTTTTCTCTCACTCTCATTGAGAGGCATCTGAGAGAGGCATGTTAGGTGAGGGTTTAAAATGTAACATCTTTCTGTGATGCAAAAGACAATGTTCTTAGCCCCACCTTGCCATGTTCTCTTGTCTGATGATAAAGGTTGAAAGTAATCTTTGACCTTTAAGAATTCACTAAATGTGACTTATGACATTTAGGTGGATCATAACCCTACAATCCCACTTTTGTTAGTACCCTGAAGACAAGTTCTGAAAATTACTTTTCTTAAATTCTTCCTTCTGAAGCTCGTAAAATACTTCTTTAAAGTAAACATTATGTATATTTCTTTTATGGTGATAACACCGTTATGTGAACTTAAACTCTGGAAACATGAACCATTCCTACTAATATCATTCTAGATTTTCTATTTCTCCACCTTCTATGATTCATAGACCTCAGCACTGTTGAATTATTCAGATTTCTCTGTTCCCTGCTCCTTTTCACATTTTAGATTACTTTGGTTAACAATGGAGGCTGTGAAAAAATTTAATAAACAGGCGTGCCACCTGGGTGGCTCAGTTAACCAACTGAATGGCTGACTCTTGGATTTTTGGCTCAGGTCATGATCCCAGGGGCGTAGGATCCAGGCTGAGTGTGAAACCTGCTTGAGATTCTCTCTCTCCTTCTGCTCATCTCCCCAACTCGTGCTTGCTCTGTCTCTCTACATTAAAAAAATGGAGAGTGATTTTATACTTGTATATATTGTAAAGGTCAACTGCACTGCCACAGTGAAGAGATCATTTTCTCCCTATTTATCAAGCTAGTGACTCAATCTGCACAATCATCACTCATTACCTTATTTTATTCATAACCTCATCCAGGCTTTTCTCCCAGAACACTCTAGTTTTCCTTATCCAAACTCCACCCACCCCCAGAGGTTGTCTGACAGTTATTCTGGTCTGTCAGCCCAGCATGTGTAGGCTATTACTTTATAATGTGTCGACAGAAATAATTTCAGCTGTGTTTGCTGTTTAAGCAGAACTTCAAGCATAATTAGATCCCTGAATCTCTTTGACCCTAAAAGATCTGCAGGTGAAGCATAAGCCCAAGACTATCAAATGTCTAAAATCACTCAGGTATACTATATGTAAATACTTTTCTGATATAGTGCGTGAATATATAATTTATAATTCAAGTGAGGAAACCTCTGGAATCAACATTAATAATTACACTGGGTCAACAGGCATAATCCAGACTGTCCTGTTTGAAGTAGCATATATGGTCAGTCTGTGAATCTATAGCATGGAAGAAGCCACCACATTGTTCCCATAAAATTTATTATCTGCATTATTTCCCCATAGGGACTTGTTATATCTGGGAAAATCCCATTTCTTATAGAATTTAGGTAACCAGCTTATTTCAGCTGCTTTCAAGTCAACAGATAAAGACTTTGTGATGTACATTAAGAACTCTGGAAGATTTGCCTGGACTAGCTGCAGTTAGATTTACCCAATACAGCTTTCAGTGTGCACACTTGTCATCTGCAGTCTTATTGTTAATTTGGCATTTTGTCATTTCCCTGAGATACTGTGGGCACTTGCCCCTTATAATGACCAACTTAGTTTTCCAAACATTTTGATTTCCATTTCAGCTGAATTGGCCCTTTGCAGAAAGCTCTCAAAAATAAGAAAAGTAGGAAAGGGAGAGAGTGAGTGAGGAAGGAAGGGAAAAGCTGTCGTGTTTTGCACAAACATCTACTGTGAAGAGCTCTCAGTGGAGTGTCAACCATCAGCAGGGAAACATAATGAAATAAAAATAAATCCTAAATCTAATTTCCCATTTTCATAAGCAAAGTACCTTTTGGAAGGCATTTGAGGAGTTCCCTTTCTTTCTTTCTTTCTTTCTTTAATTATGAAACACAATTAATCAAGGTGTGACCATAAAAACAAGAGAAAGAGAGAGAGAGAGAGAGAGAGAGAGAGAGAGCGCGCACTGGTAAGAATTATAAGCTGCCTGTGTTAATGTAAAATATTCCAAAGTGCTTAGAGCCTGAGCTTTTCCACGAGGTCAAATAAGGCATCACTTGTGTTGGATTCAGGACTTGAGGGAGACAAGGCTTCTCTTCCCTTTCCCCCCTTCTTCAATTTTGTCCCTGTAGAGTTTGACACCACTCTGGATAAGAAAATGAGACAATGCTCTCCCCAGCACCAGATAGTGGAGGCTGTTACTGTTAAGTCTACTTTTAAATGGATTTGCCAGCTGTCTTTTGCAGTATCCTGATAAGTGGCATGTCTCTCAGCCACCTTCCCCATGCTGCCTCTAAGATACCTCCACTGCATCTTCTTTCAGATGCGAATCACCTAGGGCATGCCTATGCTCTACAGAGAAGTAACAGAGCACAGAGGATGCCTCATCACAGCACAGAGGGGCACTTCTGTCCCGCCCATGGGAACCTTCAGATGTAGCCTCTCCTGCTCTCTGATGGACTCCCAGTCCTACACACACACACACACACACACACACACACACACACACACACACAAACATACACAGAGTGGGATATACACAGATAATATGTCATAAGAAGCATTGATAAATACTGAAAAAAGCAGTGAACTAGAAACAATGAAACTTGAATGGAAGTCTTACTAACTTAATATGCCATGTGATGTGGCGACACTGCTCTGAATTCTGGTTTTCTGGTCTGTGAAATAAAGACAATTATCTCCTACTACCTTACAAATGTGTTTTAAATGGCATATCAGGTAAAATGCAGTAGCTATAAAATGCAATACAAATAAGTTTTAGTACTTGTCCTATGAAACAAATACAATAACTACAATATAATGTACATATTATAGAATTACATTATTCAGTCATACAAAGTACTATGCAAAAGTAAGCTAGTAGGATGGGTTCAAAGTCTCAAACGATAATCTGAAAGCAAGTCCACACTGAAAATTCAGCTGAACTATACAAATTACACTCTTCTTAACTTTATTAAAGAAAGAGAAAATAGGGGACCCTGGGTAGTTCAGTTGGTTAAGCTTCCAACTTTGGCTCAGGTCATGATCTTGCAGCTCGTGGGTTCGAGCCCCACATCAGGCTCTGCACTGGCAGCGCGAAGATGGCTTGGGATTCTCACTCTCACCTCTCTCTCTTCCCTTCCCCACTCATGCTTTCTCTTTCTCTCTCAAAATAAATAGATAAACTTAAAATTGTTTTAAAAAGGAAAGAGAAAATAGTGT
Source organism: Panthera onca (assembly GCF_046562875.1). Taxonomy (NCBI): domain Eukaryota; kingdom Metazoa; phylum Chordata; class Mammalia; order Carnivora; family Felidae; genus Panthera; species Panthera onca. The sequence continues at coordinate 86,906,030 of NC_138341.1, read as the reverse complement.
AAGACTGAAGAATCTTCTGGTCAGACCCTGTGAATAGGAGTTAGAAATTACCATAAAAGTGTGAAACTAGGAGCACCTGGGTGGCTCAGTCAGTTAAGCATCTGACTTTGGCTCAGGTCATGATCTCATGGTTCATGAGTTCAAGTGCTGCATCAGGCTCTGTGCTGACAGCTCAGAGCCTGGATCCTGCTTTGGATTCTGTATTTTCCTCTCTCTCTGCCCCTTGCTCACTCTCTCTCTCTCTCTCTCTCTCAAATTAATAAACATTAAAAAAAAATTTAAATGTGAAACTATAGTTTATTTAAAGATAGGTATAATTGATACATGATAGTTTAGCCCAACCACACCATACCACAGATAGAAAAGTCTTAACTGAACTATAGATAAAAACAGTAGATATAACCAAATAGTTAAACTTTTATTTAAACATTTAGACCTCAAATACAAGTTAGTGAATGTGGGTTAATCTGATGCTATAAATATAAATCCAAGACAACAAACAGTTCTATAAGATGTACTAGTACATAGGGTTAATAGCCAATCAATACATTCTGGCCAGTAGGCCAGATATTTTGCTAATTTTGTTTGTTAGTTCCAGTGAAGAAAGGAGCATATGGTATTTATGTGTCATGAGCACAGATATCCCAAGAGCATAGAGGTGAGATTGGAGTAGGAGTGCCTGGGTGGCTCACTTGGTTGAGCATTGGACTCTTGATTCCAGCTCAGGTCATGATCTCAGGGTCATTAGATTGAGCCCCCCCACCCCCACCCTGTTGGGCTCTGTGCTGGGCGTAGAGCCTGCCTGGGATTCTGTCACTCTCTCTCTATCCCTGCCCCATGCACACTTGTACTCTCATTCTCTCTTGTCTTAAAAAAAAGTGAGGCTGGAGTGAATGTGAAAAGAAAAAGATGTCTGAAATAACCTTTAAGCAAGGGACAATACACCCTCTTTAAATAACCTGAGGGATGCCTGGGTGGTTCAGTTAGTTAAGCATCTGATTCTTGATCTCAGCTCAGGTCTTGATCCCAGGGTCATGAGTCCAAGCACTGTACCCAGCATGGAGCCTACTTAAATAATAAAAATAAATAATATAAAGAGAAAGAAAGAAAGAAAGAAAGAGAAATGACATGAATAACTGTGAGTTCACAATGTGGGTGAAATTCAGATATCAGGGTTTCTGCACCTATTAAGGGAAGGAATCATGCTAACAAGAATCATATGTAATTTGAAGTGGTTCAGCCATTCTTATTAATCAAGTAATTATGAGAAGAACAAAATGGCAAGATGTTGATAATATTCCTGTATTGGCCCTGGCCAGTTCTGGAAAACTGATATATTAGTTTCATCAGCCATTACGGGATTGAGAGCTCAGTAGGACAAAGCAGTATCTCAATTGGCAACTTTCTTTAGTGTGGCACCTGAAGACACTCTTACCGCCACTTCAGGCACATCCATCCACTGATTTGTTTCCAATTATACTCCTCCCATGTCAAAGTGCCTTATAAGACCTTGAAAATTCATATAGAAAGAATGCTGCTATCCCTATGATGCATACTTTCAGTAATTTATTTATTCCTATGGCAACCAGAGAGATGGTCTTTCAGATGGTGTTTCCCACACTGACACCACCTCACCCTGCACAGCCCTCACCACCTCCTGAACCTCTCTGTATATATACGTACTGACCCCATACTGACTGGCCACATCCATTTCTATAAACATTCATTTAAGTGACTGAAACAAATCTCAAAGTGATTGAAACTGGTTATTCCTTAGAGGTCCTAGAGAGTGAAGAATATGGCATCATCTCATAATACAAATTCTCTCTATATCACAAAATTAAAGATTTCAACAGTGTTTAGCAAAGATCACATATTGTAACAATTTTTAGATGAAATCCTATAAATAACCTATTATTAAAATAGACCTGGCCTCTGTGTGTGAGCAAGTGGGCGAAGAACAGAGAAAGAGAGAGAGATAGTGAGAGAGAGAGAGAGAGAGAAAGAAAGGGAGAGAATCCCAAGCAGACTCCACACTCAGCATGGTCCTATGTGGGGTTTGACATGAGGCTCGATCTCATAGCGAGTCAGATGCTCAACCGACTAAGCCACAGTGCCAGGAGTCCTTTTACCTTACACTTTTAAATTTAGTAATACTAAGCTGCCTGTATATTGGGTTTTCTAGCTCTTTTTCCTATGCTCCTTCTTCCTGGATTGCTTTTCTCAGTTTATCTACCTGGTTAACTCAATTGCATCACACCTTCTCTGCAAAGGCTATCCTGAACCCTCAATCAGGAGACATGAATCACCTCCAATTTTCCCTTGACCCTGGGACTAACCTCCCTACCTTTGCCACACGGGACAGAAACCACTTGGGTGATGGGCTCACCATCAAACAATGAGCTCCTTCAGGAGAAGGACTTTGGGTTCTTCACCTGTTTTTGTCCAAACACCGCTCCAACAGTGCATGACACATAGGTGGTGCTCAGTGAAAACTTGTTGACCTGAACTAAAACTAAAGTCAAGGGCAAGGTAGTTGACCCATCACCTATAGCATTTAACCAACCTCTCTCTGTCTAGCACCATCAGCCAGCACAGTGCCATCACTGTTGGAGGTGCCACCTTTGTGGGTGCTGGACTTACAGAGGCCACTCCAGGTCTCTCAGATCTGCTCCTTTCCTCTCTAAGAAAAAAAAATTTAAACATGATGCAGAGGAGAAAGTGGATCTTATAAAACTCTATCCTGCCATGCCCAAGGATCATCTTTGCTTCAGGAAAAGGAGTTCTTGGACAGATTGGATGGCATTGACCATCACAAACCATCCCCTGAGAAAAAGCTGATGTTTTACTAGAATGTAATTCTCCTGATTCATACTTCTTATTCCTCATCCCAACACTTAATCTATCTTTCAGTACAAATTCTTTCAATCCCTTATTGTGTCCTAAAATATTTCCCAAGTTTAAGTCTCAATCCAGTTAATTAAAAAAAAAAAAAAAACCTGTGTCCAATAACTTCATGAACAAAGGATAGGATGGCTGATATAGAGAGTTCTCTTGTAGTTCACAATGTGTGATAAGAGGTCTTGACCATTCTACCAGGAGAATAACCAGGTATCTAGTGAGCTGGAGTCCGTGACTCCAGTTGAAGACTCCAGTTGAACCTTTCATGTTCAGCTCTGTTGTCATTGGCTCAATTGCTCTATTATAGAATGGAAATAATGGTGCTACCTTTCTACACACTTCTATGAGGAATGTGATCATTTTAGCCCCTGGCTGGCAATAGCCATTCTAGTGACAGGCTGTCACATGGTATTGGCATTGCTCCCAAAGCAGGTAGAAAGATTGACTGCTGTTCATAATTTAAGATCATTTCACACATAAGGGGTTAGTCAATACCTACTGAGATTCAAACACTAAGTGATTCACAAATAGGAGATTTTCAATAGTTGTACTGTTTTAGCTTAATATTTGAAAGTAGATAAAGCCCATGTTGTTCTAAGGCTTTTACAGAGAAAAACTAATGAATGCTAACTAAGCATTGAATAATTCACAGAACACTCCAGAGAAGAGTCAAAATCAAGAGTTTTCTACCAACTAAAAGCAGAAATATTGATTCCATGGAAAATGCAAAAGGAAATGATAGACTTTTGACTTCTCAATCTTTCTACCTATTTTCCCCTGAATTTTCTAGATTTGAAGACAAACATTAGAGTAATACAAAATACCAGCTTTTTCTTCAGTTTGACAGGATCTTTTTCTTGCCTCACAAACATTCCCAAATTCCCTTTGAGGCATTTTTAATAGCATTTATGCTTCATAGAGTAGTTAAATAAAATTGCACAAAGGTATGAGAAAGCCATGTAATTCTTTTTTGTGTCAATCTGCCATTTCCCCAGAAGTACTACATACCTCCTCTACCACATTTTAGGATCACCTGAAGCAAAATCTTCTCCCTTTTTATTTCTTTTTAAGAACTTGCACTCAGAATGTGCTCGGTCTTGTTATGCTAATGAACTGGCAGGCAGAGTCCACTGTTCTTACCCAGGCACTGAACCCAGGGCTTTAAGAACACTTTTTCCAAATGGTACATGACTATTTCACGCTCGCCTTCCTATTTGTACAGTCTGCATACATATCCTGTATTACATGGTGATTTTTCTGTTTCTTACAATTAACTTATATTGTTTTCTTAAAGAAATGATTTCACCTCCAGAGATTAAATATTTCTTAAATAAAACCAAAGTGATAATGAAGAAATAAGGCTAGCTGGAGTGTGTCACTATCTGTGAAATGATAGAAGAATAAGGTAATATTTGATAATAACTTTTATATAAGTTAGCAGAATATCCATACAGTACATAGTTTGAAATAAGATTAGTTCTTTTTTTTAATGTTTACTTATTTTTGAGAGAGAAAGAAAGCATGAGCAGGAGAGTGCAGAGAGAGGGAGACAGAATCCCAAGCAGTCTCCAGGCTCTGAACCGTCAACACAGAGCCTGAGGCAGGGCTTGAACTCATGCACCTTGAGATCATGACCTGAGCCAAAGTCAGACACTTAACCCACTGAACCACTCAGACATCCCAAAATGAGGCCAGTTCTAAAATTTCCAGTCAGAATTCTTGTTTGAAATTGTCCAGTTGTGAAATATCCAGGTAATTGATTCAGATAAATAATTCTAACTAACCGTATAACTGTAGAGAATTTATATCAATTAATTAGGGGATTCCCTATAAAATGTCACCTATAAAGATTATTTAATTGCCAGTTAAAAACCAACCCATGAGTTGGCTCTATGATCACCATTCATTCTAACTTTTCTCCGTGTTCTCTATATGGAAGAAAGCTGCAAACCACATTTCCCTGAATTGCAGGAAGTCTAGTAAGCTCATTAGATGCATTCCTCAAGCTTTGGAAGATGGAAGCTGGGTACAAGGAAACTTCTTTTCTTTGTGGTAGTTGTTGCTGGCAAAGGTAGTTTTGGAGATTCTGGGATCTTCTGAGCACTTCCCCAGTGCCCCTTACTCCATTCTTATGTGTCAGTGAACAATGGTGGCAAGAAAGTTTCCTGGTCTTGGTTTCCCAGTGATGGCAGGGTGCTCTCTTCATCAGTGGTTGCTCCTCACTTCCCTCTTCCCTGGGCAGTTTACCCTCAGTCAGCCAGTGTTAGGGTATGGTCTGGAACCTGTCCTGGAGGCCAGAAGAGACCACACCCCTCTTGCTCACTTGTCAGCTCTCAATTGTCTATCTTAGAACCATGGTTCTCACTTAGACAGATTTCCATTTCTTGCAAAGAATGCCAACTGACTGACAACCAAATACAAAACTTACAGGTCTTTTTATACTTTCTTTTTTTTTTTTTTAATTAAAGTATGGCTGACACAAAATGTTAGATTAGTTTCAGGTGTACAACTTAGTGATTCAACAAGTCTATATATTATGCCATGCTCACCACAAGTATAGCTACCATCTGTCATCATGGAAGGCTATTGCCACACCACTGACTATATTTCCCATACTGTGCCTTTCATCCCAATGATTTATTCATTCCATAACTGGAAGCCTGTATCTCCCAGTCCCCTTCACCCATAAAACTTACCAGTTTTAAAAATAAACACATGAAAACATACTACACCAAATGCCCGATGGAACAAACAATAGAATTCAAGGAAAAATTAACATAGAAAATATAAGATAAAATTTTAGAAATAAATTAAACATCTATTCTATTAATAAAAGCAAAAAAGATAACATATACTTAAGGAAAAAAACACACACTGAGTCCAAAAACTTGTACATAAGAAATATCAATGAAACACCATTGACTCAGGTTACAAGAAAGAAAAAGGTATAAAGACATAATATCAAGATGGTAACAAAATGAAGTTCTATCAAACAAGGCTGATTTTAAGAAATGATTCAAAAGGACAAAAAGAACAGTCACAATTTATGATAAAGGGTATAGACACTGGGTAAAATATAAATCTTTATGAATCAAAAAGTAGGATGTTGCTTTCTGGTAGATGTTATTCATGCAACTAAGTTTCATTCAGTTTCCAGTTTACTGGAGTTTTATTTTATTTATTTTATTTTTATTTTTCAAATTTATTTATTTATTTATTTATTTATTTATTTATTTATTTTGAGAGAGAGGCAGAGACAGCACAAGTGAAGGTGGGGCACAGAAAGAGGGAGAGAGAGACTCTCAAGCAGGCTCCACACTGTGAGTGCAGAGCACAACATGGGACTCCAACTCATAAACTGTGAGATCATGATATGAGCTGAAATTGAGAGTCAGACACTTAACCAACTGAGCCACCCAGGCAACCCTGAAGAATTTTATTTTTAAGTAATCTCTACACCCAACATGGGGATTGAATTTTCAACCCTGAGATCAAGAGTCATATGCTCTACCAACTGAGGCAGCCAGGCTCCCCCTGAAGACCTTTATGATAATTTGGGGTTGAATTTTAATCAAATGCTCTTTCTGCACCTTTTAAGGTAATTGCATATTTTTTTACTTAGTTACATTGTGATCAATTATATTGATTGATTGTCTTTAAGACTGACCCAACTTTGCATTCCTGATATAAACCACACTTGGTTGTGATTATCTGTATAAAACAGATGTGTCCTTGAATTTACCATGGCAACATTTTATGGAGATATTTATATTAAAAGGACATGCTTCATAAAGTAACTGGGTAGACATTCTTCCCCTCCCAAATTTCTGTAAGAGTTTGTATAACACTGGTACAGTTTTTTCCTTAAATATTTGGCACAATTCAGTATTCCAAAAAGCTGTTTCTGGACCTTTGGGGAGAAAAAGTTATTAATTAAAAATACAGTTTCCCTTAGAGATAAAGAAACAGATATTTTCTTATGTTGATTTTATAAAATTACTTGTCAAGTACTTTGTGCATTTTTTGTAGATTTTTCCATTTATTGGTGTGAAGCTGATTACAATATCTCCTTCTTGTCCTTTCCATAACTATAATGAAATGAACTTTTAAATTCTTGATATTTGTAATTTGTATTTTATTTCTTTTTCAGTTGCTGGAGGTTATTCTCATTAATTCTTTCAAAGAACACCCTTAGTTTTGTTTGTTTGCTATTGTATTAGTTTCAGTTTTCATCTCTATTGTAGCCTCTTTTTTCATTTAATTTGCTCTTTTTTACAGCTTTCTGGAGTAGAAACTTAGAATCATTGACTGGAAGCCTCTTTTTCATTATTAACATAGGTCTTTAAATGATATTTTTCTTACTACACAAGGCTTTGCTAATATCCCACAAATTTTGGTATGTTACATTTTTATTATCATTTTTGGGTGATTTTTTTATTGGACCCATATGTTAGCTAGAAATGCTTGGTTTAATTTCCAAGTATTTGGATGTTTACTAGATATGTTATTGCTTTCCTTTAAAAAAAAAATAACTCCTGTGCAATCAAAGAATATATTCTGAAAAATTCCAGTAACTCAAATACTTGGTATTCATTTTACATCCAATATATTTTCTGTCATGATGCATCTTCCATGTACACTTGAAGGAATGCACATTCTGCCATGGTTGATTATAGTTTTCTGCAAAGGTTGATTAGACCAACGTTTGTTGCCAATGTTTAGATCTTTTATTTCCTTACAGATTTTTTTTTGGTCTAGTTTTTCTGCATAAGAAGATATCCAACTTTTATTATGGATTTCTTGATTTTCCTCTTTAAATGATTAGTTTTTGTTTTGTATATTGTGTGAAACTATTGTTAGGTGCCTACAAAATTAGTATTGCTATGTCTTCCTGTTGAATTGATCCTTTAGTCATTATTAAATGACAGTCTTTATCTTTGGTAATACTTCTTGTCTGATTGATATTATTGGTAATGTAGAAACTGACATTAATGTCAGTATTGTCTAATACTAATATAACCATACTAGATTCCTATCACTCACCATATGAATTATTTGTTGTTTCCAAGTCCTTTAATTTCAACCTATCTGTGCCTTCATATTTATTGCACATCTCTTATAAATAGCCCAATTAAGTAATTCCTTTCTGATACAGTCAGATAGCAACTATCTTTTAAATGGAATGTCTAACCCATTTACATTTCATGTAATGATTGATTTAACTCTATCATCTTGCTATCTATTTTCTATTTGCCTTATCTGTTTTTATTGCTGGTGTTTTTATTTGGTCTCTGTTATTGTTTCTAGACTCCTTTATAGTTCATCAAAAGGTTTTTGACTTCCACTTTATTTTATTTCTTGGCTTATTAGCTATACTCACTTTTATTAATAATTTGTTAGATGAATAGACTCAAATATGCATTCTTAAATTAAAACTACTTAAAATTCATATTGTACACATCAAACTTTATAATGTATAATTACATTTACCTATCTCTTATGATACTGTATATTGCACTTCTGCATAAATTATAAATTCCATCTTACTATAATAATATTTGTATTTTATTTTTCATTTGTCTTATTATTTTTAAGTTTATTTATTTATTTTGAGAGAGAGAGAGAGAGAGGCAGAGAGAGGAGAGAGCAAAGTAAGCTGAGCCCTGTCAGTCAGGAGCCCAGTGCAGAACTCAAACTCATGAATGTGAGATCATGACATGAGCCAAAGTCTGACACTCAACTGACTGAGCCACTCAAATACCCTTCATTTGTCTTTTTAAAGAAATTTATGTAATTTACACCCAAAGATTGATCATACCTAAGGAAACATGGTTTACTTTTTAATATTCTTGAGAAAAGTGGCACATGGAATTATATTCAGAGTGAACTACAGAAAGAGCAAAATCAGGCACTGAAATAATCTTTATAAAGAAGGTCCTAGAAGCAGGTGGGAAGAGGATTAACGCTTTTTTTTTTTGCAACTATTGTTTCTTTCAAAATTTACCAGGATAGAATCTACATTTGCATTTGCTTTCTTTGTCTCATGTGTACATGAGACATATTTTAATATAAGATTTTGAGAACTACATAAGCAATATAATCAGACACTTGTGAGATAATGTATATTATAAGAAGGTTAGTTGCTCTATAAATAGAGTTAATGTTGATGAACAATATTTTTCATTTTCTGAAATGGAAATAAACATCTTGAAGAGCAAACATTTCATTGTGTTCCCTCTGAGCTCCCTATGGCTCAACCAACATGGGTGCAACCCATCTTCATTTCCTGAGAAACCTACAGGAAGAGAAGCTTTAAAACATAGCACTAATTATTACATATTGCTGCTATATACAAGCCCAGGTCATAAATTATGATTATTTAGCATTAACAGGACCTCTGGGTGTGCAGACATCAGCACTTCGTACATATTTCCCTTTAATCTAAAGGGCTGTCCGGAATAAGAATATCAGACCATTTTTCTACTAAACTAGCTCAAGAAGATATATGTGGAATTGTGGGCATCCCTGAATACCAAGAAAAAAATCTCTTTATTCTTTGCTAAAAATATCTTATGTAGATAATGTTTTGATACTTTTAAAAATTAATGTAAAGGATATATTGCCTTGAGAATCCTTAGTGGGCTAGAAACAGAAAAAGTGGAAGCTTTCATAGTCAGGGATTTTCAAATTATAGCATGATCCCAGGGATTCTGTTTCTGTGTGTCTGTCTCAGCTGAGAACCAGGAATTAAAGTGTTTAAGAAGCAGCTAAGGAGTGCCTGGGTGGCTCTGTTGATTAAATTCCAGACTCTTGATTTCAGCTCAGGCCATGATCCTGGGGTCATGAGATTGAACCCTGTGTCAGGCTCTGCACTGGATATGAGCCTGCTTGAGATTCTCTCTCTTTCCTTCTGCCTTGTTCCCCCATTTGCTTTCTCTCAAATAAAAAAAATAAAAAATAATAATAAATAAATAAATAAAATTAAATAAAATAAAACATGTACCAGCAGCACACAAAGAAGGAGCATAAGCTTGTGTGGCAAACTTCTAAAAGTGGCAGCCAGAAACACAAACAAACACAATCTGAGGATGATGACAATGTCTGAGCCTTGTAAAATGATCTAAAGTACACTTAAGGAGCATAGGAAATATTATTTTCTTCATAACTTTTTAATGTGAGTCATGATAAAAATGCCTAGAAGTAGATGAAACAAGCAACCAATGAACAGGCTGACTTGGTCACACAGAAGCAAACCTTTATGACTTACTTGATTTAGAGAATGATTCAAAGCCAATAGACATTTATATTTGAAAATAAAATACACATCCCACTTGATAAGGTGAAACTGATGTCCTTAACACCATCTCAGAAGTGAGTATAGAGCCCAGTGTCCTAACCACGTCTACACATAGTCTGATCTGGACTCTCCACCTTCCTACTCCCCAGCCTTCAAGCTTAGTTGTCAAAAAAATAGACGAAATAGAATATAGTCGGTCTGCAATCAGTTCTGAGGAGAATTATGAATTATCATGCATTAAGTTAGAGAAAATAGAAACTCTGAACTGGGCAGCCTGCTTTAGTGTTTGATTGCTTGACCAAGATGACAAGAAATGTCACGGCAAATGATTCACATTCTATAAAGGGAAAGAAAGAGAAGGGAAGGGAAGAGAAGGAGGGGATGAGATGGGAAGGGAAGGTAGAGGAGGGGAGGGGAGGGGAGGGAAGAGGAAGGGAGAGGAAGGGAAAGGAAGGGAAGGGACTGGAAGGGAAGGGAAGGGAAGGAAGGAAGGAAGGAAGGAAGGAAGGAAGGGAAGGGAAGGGAAGGGAAGGGAAGGGAAGGGAAAGGAAGGGAAGGAGAGAAAAACAGTATTCAGAATGAGGATCAAGAATTTGGTCTAGAAAAAAAAAATGAGAGGGAAAAAGGAAGTACTCTGTCGGTTTTATATGTTCAAGAAAATCTAATAAGATCATGACATCATGAAAATTGGAGCTCAAAGAAGTTGTAGTTAAACCACAGAATGATATTCAAGTATCACAGAGTTTTGAGGACTTACATCAATACTTTAATACCACTAGTTGCATAACTTCAAAGCAGCTGGACTGAGTAAAGATATTAGTATTCTAATCTATTAATACAGAAGAAAAATACAATAATTATTGTGATTTCAAAAGGGAAAAAGAGCAGATTAAAGGAAATGAGAAATGCACAAGAAAACATGACATTATGTAAAAGGATGAGTTGTGTTGAGAAAACTCAATATACGAAATGGAGAAAATGTTCATATGTATAATTGAATAAAATTTTCAATAAAAATCAAAGTAAAGAATAAAATCTGAGTTGATTTTTAAAACTCTTTTCTGGGGGGGTACAGAAGAACTACCTACCATAATATTTATGTTAGTTAACATCTGAATTTCAAAAATAAAGACAAACATTTTGGGCATTTAGGAAATACAAATAAGTCAACTACATGGAGGAAACAGACTTTTCAGATCTTTGTATCATCACATGAGTAAAGAGCAACATTTAGGGTCGCCTTGGTGGCTCAGTTGGTTAAGCATCAGACTTCAGCTCAGGTCATGATCTTACAGTTTGTGGGTTCAAGCCCCACATCAGGCTCTGTGCTGACAACTCAGAGCCTGGACCCTGCTTCAGATTCTGTGTCTCCCTCTCTCCCTGCCCTTCCCCTACTCACGCTCTGTCTCTGTCTCCAGAAAATGAATAAACTTAAAAAAAAAGCCATGTTTACATTGACCCACAGGTATAGGTAGTTATGATATCCAAGAATTCTGTATGTTTCTTAGCCTCCCTTCAGTTAGGTTGAGGCCCAAGGACAAGTACTTGCTGAATGACAAGAGACAAAATAACATGTGTCACTTGAGAACCAAGACAGCTGAATTCACTTTCTCTAATACCCTGCCCTGAGGAACACAATGACCATGTATTATAGAAGAAACAAAGACAACATGTGGACCTCTGTGGTCCTGGGCAACTGAGCAGAGAGACACCTTTGCTGTGTGAAGTCACTAAGATTTTGAGTTGGCTTGTTCCTGCAATACATTCTCCTATCCATGAACATGACCCAGTGTCATAAGTAATCCAGGTGTCCAAGAACAAAGGCAACCACCACATAGCCTCCACTATGAAAAACCACAGTCAGTACAGTTCCGATGACTCCTTTTTAGCAAAATTACTACATGATGAGATGCATTTAGGGCGTGCATCAAAAGATTCCATTTTAATACAATTAGTTTATCTGGGATTTGAGTGTCTTTTTCTCTTTTACATTTTCTGCATTGACTGAATTATTTATATTGAGTGTGGGCTACTTTTATTGCAAATATTACAAAGTCATTGATGAAGGAGAGACAGGGGATGCAGATTGAAGAAAAGACAGTCAATTAAATCATAATATACAAGCAGAAAAAAAATACCACAAGACTTATTACTTATTCTGAAGTAAGATAAGTTGATCACAAACTTCATTCAGAAGGACAAACAAGCCAGAGTAGCCAGAAAAGATTTGAATGAGAAGCCAAGTACCACCAGGCATAAAATAATATAAAAACGCTGTCATGAAAAATGTTAATTTCACATGAAAGAAACTGAAATCTCAATGGAACAGAATTCAAAAGCCAAAAGAAGACCCTGCTGCTCATGGAAATTTCTCCAATATGATGATATAAAAAGGCTGCATCTCAAATTAGTGAAGGAAAGAAGGACTTTTGAACAAGAAATATTTGGATAACTGTAAAAATGGAAAAATAAAACTGGATCAATTTCCCACGCACAAAAAATCCATGGTAAACCAAATGGCTCAAAGAATTAATGTAAAAAAAAAAAGAACTAATGAAAAAACAAATACGTGACCTCAAAAAAGTGTTCTAAGACATGGATGATTCTCTTAAAAACCTGGAAATAAATATTTTGTAACTGTAATTCACAAATCAGAAGTAAGAAGAGGGAAAAGAATAACATTTACTACTCAAAACCCCTAAATATATATATCTGGAAAAGAGAGCAAAATAAACAATGGATAAAATGAGATATGGAAAAGTCTATTTGTAATCCATTTTAGAAAGTATTGCTGGTCCAAAAATATTTTCCAAAAGTAGATCAGAAAACTATAAAAGTAGAAGAAAAGAGTATAGAAATATGGACAAGAGGTAAGAACAGACAACTCACAAAAAAAGAAATGTAAATGACCTTTAAAAATTTAAAGATGTCCAATCTAGCTCCTTAAAAGAATAAGTAAATGAAAGTACTAAGAGAAATTTAAGGGCACTTCGGTGGCTCAGTTGGTTAAGCGACTCTTGATTTCGGCTCAGGTCATGATCTCGCAGTTGGGGCATGGAGCTCCATGTTGGGCTCTGTGCGGACAGTATAGAGCCTGCTTGGAATTCTTTCCTTCTCTCTCTCTCTCAAAATAAATAAATAAATAATTTTTAAAAAAAAATAAAGGAAATTTAAAACACTATGGAGGAACCTTGCTCACAATCATTTCCAAGCAGAATCCTGCTGTTAAAAAAGTCCAGAGTGTTAACAAGGCCTCTCTAGACCAGGGCTTAAACAATGGATTCTTTTTGTAATAATGTTTCAAATGGATAAAATAAAATACATAGGTTTACATAGGAAAATATCTTTAAAAAAACACTGATTTTTTTTTCAGCATTCAGACTGAAAAAATTCTACAAGTGTGTCATACTTTCAGGCAAAGCTTTGGGGCACTGCACTCTTGAATTCAAGGACGAGGTTGCAAATTGATTCAACCACCATGGACAGCAGTGACAACAACATCTAGTAAAATTACCCAGAGAGAGTGAAAGACAGAAGAAGTAATAATGGCATCTTAAACTGCAGCCAGTAATGAAATCTTCATAATAAAATTATACTGATGTTTTGAAACTATTATGTATGTAATAGGATAAAGAAAATAAATAATATGTAAATGATACTAGGAACCAATGTTCTCAGCATACAAGGAAGATATGAAAAAAGTACCATAATCTTAAATTTGAATTGGAAATATCAACATGAACTCATAAGATAATTTTCTTTTAAAAATATGCATTTTCTACCTCTCTCTACCGGAAAGGCCCAGAAGCGATGATTAATTCAGCTACAATGAGCCTAACTAGTTTTCAAACTGTGGTCTCTAAATAGTATTTCCCATCAAAAAGAATGTAGGCTCCTAGACAAATGACTAACATCAGGTCTGAGGTAGAAAATGTACAAGATGAGTCTGGGATATCTTGTAACTGAAAGCAAAGACTCTAACAAAGAATTCTGGGGTCATAGATACATGCAAGCCAACTTGAAAAAGCTCCAACAGGCCAGATTCAGGACAATTGGAGCATGAATCGATACTCATCAAGTGTGTTAAAATCCATGAAATCCTAATGAATGTAAATAAGACCAAACTAGTTAACTGAAGGTTGTTAGGCCACCATTGTATTCTGAAAATTTGTAAATAAAGTGAAAGACTCAAGGATTTTTCTTGCTCCTCCTATAAAAATGTGCAACAGAGTAACAAAATATATGTAAGGAAAACTCTTCATAGAAGAACTTCAACTGATAAAAATAGAAGGAAGGGCATAACATTATCATTTTACAAACCCAAGTAAAAACAGTTGACCAATACAACAGTCATGAGCAGCTGAAAATACTCTTAATGAAAGGCTGAGGGGAGGTCTATAGGACCTGGACCAGGCATTGAAAAGGCAAAAGAAGAAACAACAGGACGGTGGGTATGCAATGGGAGGTACACAGCGCCACCAATGACGTCTTCTTGCCAAAAAAAAAAATTGAACCATATATATATATATAATAACATCACAGAGGTGCAATTAGCAAAATCTAGTTGTAAAAATTCCACAAGGCAACTGTCCTGGAAGAAAAGAGTACAATACATAGGGCACTGAGTCTTTTGTTTTATTGTTACGAACCCCTTAGATGGAATGATCAATCCTTCTGTTTGCCAAAGAGAGAGTCCTGGGTTATCTCTGTTTACTCAGGGTGATTGTGATAGCACTACTGATCACCCTCAAAATATTTGTATGATGGTGATATGGTCACTCTGCCCATAAGCTTGTATTAATTAAAAAGTGCATAGCCAAACTATCCCATATCCAGCTCTATTTGTTTTGTTTTGTTTTTATAAATATCATGTGGAAATAAAAATTCCACAATAATAAATGTGGAATAAAATGTGGAAATAAAAATATTCCACAATAAAAATTCTGGAGGTTGGAAGTCTGGGATCAAAGTGTCAGGAGGTTTCATTCCTTCTGAAGGCTGAGACAGAATGTGTTCCAGGTCTCTCTCTGGCTCATAGCTAGGCTTATCCCCATGTCTTCACATTGTCTTCCCTGTGTAGGAGTTTATCTCTAAATAGTCTCACAAGGACAAGTCATATTGGATTAGGGTCTACTTTAATGACCTCATTGTAACTTGATTACCTCCATAAAGACCCTTTCCTTAAATAAGATCACATTCTGGGGGACTAGGGGTTAGTCCTTCAACATAAAGAAATTTTAGTAGGAGTACAATTCAATCTACAATAATGACCAGGACTCTAAATGAAGCAACTAGGTCGTTTTTTTTTGTTTCTGTTTTTGGGTTTTTTTTTTTTTTTTTGTCAAATAATGGAGATTTGAGGGGCACCTGGGAGGCTCAGTTAGTTGAGATTCTGATTCTTGATTTCAGCTCAGGTCATGATCTCAAGGTTCGTCAGTTTGAGCCATGGGTAGGTGACAGTGTGAGCCTGCTTGGGATTCTCTCCGCCCTTCCCCCACCTGCACACTCCTTCTCTGTCTCTCTCAAAAATAAATAAACTTAAGAAAATAATGTAGATTTGAAATCTACAATGAAAATTTACAATATTCAGATGAAAATCCTCAAACCTCACAGCTTCTGAGGAAAGGACCTAACAGTGTCCAGATCCCTACTTCAAGTTCATGGAGGTTGAAGCTCCATTTTGAGACGTTGATTGTTCACTGGTGAAGGGAACTCCAAGATTCAAACCTTATGATTCCTCTCTACATCCTCCTCAGTCTCAGAGCATTTTTGTTCCCAATACCTTGCAAGTTAGTCCAATAAAATGCCAAGACCAAGATCACCATTTGGAAAGAAGTCTCTGGTGGAAAGAAAACTCTCTCCTGTCCTCTGAGAATAACTTCAGCAGGACTAGGGTGAGACACCCACAGACACAGGCAGCCACTGGCAATCATAGTGGACCAGCAGAAGGCAAAAGGTGCCAGCTATGACTGAGCACCAAATAGTCAGGCAAGGAAGAGATGAAGCCAGAAATCAGAGTGTAGCAGCTCCAGGAAATAGCTGGGGGAAGAGGGAGGGCTTGGAATATCCCAAGTCCCAGTAACTCTGTTGGGTGTGGAGAAATATTGTTTCTCATTTTTTATTTTAATTAATACTTATGTTTGCTTACTTTCCACTGGTGGTTTGACTGAACGAGTCAGGATTTTACAAAGAAACATAAAAACTCTAATATGGAAGGAAATTAATCTTTTCCTTCTCTCAATGCTAACAATTTTTATATCTGGTACCTTTATGGATACTTTTTTTTTTAATCACTGGAAGGTATGATCGTAATCTTCCAATGTGATTGAAGTTCTTTCTGCAGCTCTAAGCTAAGGGCATATTTCAACTCACTGGCAGGCATTTTAATTACTTATGCTAGTCTATTATTATTTCTACCATATTTTAATGCTGGCAACATAGAACAGTGGACTTGGTGAGAAAGATGAAATGCAATGTTCCCATGATATTTTTATATATTGCAGGAAAATCTCAAATACCCTGAATCTGATCACATCTCATCATATCCAAAAAAATATACTGTTTGTTTAAAGTGAATGGATGAGCTTCTGGAGTACTGGTTTATAAAATGTCTCCTCCTCTTCATGAACAGATATTCTTTGGCTAACTTAAAGCTCCCTACATCTGAAATAATATTGACATTACCTCAATAGTCCAATAGATAAATAACAGAAGTAGGAGTCAGAACTAATGTATGTATCTAGCAAGGTGGTCATTGACTACTGAATCACTAATTCTTTCAAAGTTACCTTTATATGTAGCATTATTTTTTACTCTTGGGCAGTCCCCAACGTCCTGTGCCTGTCGAAGGGAGTCTCGGCCCTTGCCTTCAGAGAAGGCAACTCAGCTCCCTGTCTTTTTTATCTGACAGGCTGCACACTTCCGGATAGGGCGCCGTGGAAGCCCTCCTGGTGACATCACTGTCCACTGACTGAACACTAAGTCTTGGAATCAGGTGGCATTAGGAAACAAGTACATATAATGCCATAAAGTTGCTGAAGGAAAAGGTGAATGCTGGCAGACAAACTGCCTCTGTGAAGAGCCTAGTCCAGACCAGAAAGTGATCCTAAACTCAGAAGTCTAGAGACGCCTCCATTATTTATTTCCAAACATGGGAAATTGGGAGCAATGCTGCTCTATTTTTGTGTATAAATTGAAGAGGAGAAGCTTTAGAAAGTGGGATGGGAGATGAGGAAGAAGCCCCAAAAAAGATGAAGGGAGAGACATACGGAAAAGTGAAAGCAAAATAGTTTTCCCCAAAACTTTTAATGCACTGCTATTCTGCTTATAGATCTTTTACACATTTCTTCTTTCCCAGCAATATTGACAAAAGGTGGTAAAGTTTCCCTCACCTACGGAATGAAGATTATATTAGCTGTCAGCTGCCTACCAAATAGGGACATTGAGAGGATTAATGAGGATCCAGGTGCTACACTGATAGTTGCCATAGAAATGCATAGTTAAGTAGGGTGGTATAAAAGATGTGTCAGATGCAATACTTTTCAGCCCATGGCAGACAATAATGGGAAGACAGAATGTCTCTTTGCATTGAGGAACCCAATGGATTAGCATGTCCACAGCCTAGAACTTGCTCTCCCACTTTGTTTTGTGTGTACGCACATATGTATTTGTGTGTGTGTATGTGTGTGTGTGCGTGTGTGTGTGTGTGACTTTTAGCAGAACCATCAGTCTAAAACTAAAAGGGCAAGGCCCCAGCCGAAATGATACAGCCCAACAATCCAGTGGACTTTAGTGACTTCAAACAACCTCATGGCTCAGCAAATGATTGGGGCATAAAACAGTGTCTTCATAAGCAACATGCCATTTATTCTGTTTCTATCTTTCCTAGTTGATAGGACTGTATGGTGCATTTTTCTTGCTTTTTCTGCTGCTTTCTTTTCTGGAAAATAAACCTAAACACCTTGCTTTTTAATCTAATATCCAGGTGAGCCCATTCTGTATGCCTACCCCCAATTTTATACCTACACCTACTGGTTTTAAAGAATGGGAGTCAAGTCAGCCCAGGAAGAAACAATAAGGTGCAAGCATGGAGAAATGCCCCTACTCTATCTTAGGAATCTGTGGCTTGGACTGTTCTCCACAATCCAGGCTGCACTGTATTTTGAAATCAGATATGCTTGCAGTGGTGCAGAAGTGCCCAGGAGAAAGAAGAGAGCACCTTGCAGCAAGCACAATGCATGCTGAGTGCATTTAAAGGAAGAATTAAAGCAAGGGTGACTCTGTAAGAACTTCATATTAGAACCACAGAACAAATCTGGGACAGGATTGCATTATCTACATGCAATACAGAACAGCAAGAGCAGTGTTTTAATGTGCATGCATCTGGCATGAGAATGCAGAGGTTCGGGCCATCACTGTCTTCAGGTGGTGAACTCCTAGCCAGAACAAGGAGAGAAATATTGGGGTCAGAAGGACTCCTTGTTTTGGGTCATAGATGAGGGAAGTCTGCTGGCTGAAGACCACTGCCAGGCCAGAGGGCAAAAGTGAATTTTCAGAGTTTCTCTTGCTAAAAGAAAGCAGCCCCACTGACATCCCATCTGGTGATGTGGTACAAATTTGAAAGAAGCACCGCTTCTTTTAGACATTTCACTCCCTATGAGCTGAAAATGTCTTGGAGTAAATATATAAATCTATGAAAGCTATGAGCTGCCTGTTACTCCTGAGAGTTGTGTACACAACCTACAAGACCCTACATGGCAACCTGGAATCATAGTTGCTGTTGTTGCTGTTCTAGGGATGTAGTTTCCATGGCAGGAACCTATGGGATGGAACCAATGTATAAAGAAGAATTGGACAATGGCCCCATTTTTCCAGGAGCACTTAGGCCAGAGACAGGATTACCAAAGTGACAAGTCTAGCTGGCCAGGGTCACTGCTGGCCTAAATCAACCCTCAATAGAACTTTCCAGGTCCTAGAAGGATCCAGGCTCACCTGTGAGAACATTTAGAGGTGACTGGTCATCCTCAAGCATTAGGAACATGGCTGTAGAGAATGCGTGGGTGCTTTTGAAGGCCTATCTTGGAAAAAAAAGGGAGAGCTCGGAAAGCAGCAAGTGAAGCATTTGTTTCAAAGATTTAGTAAAGCATGGGTAAATAACTCCAAGGTAGATGAGAGGAAGTAATAAGGAAGAAACTGAGCCAGTCAGGAAAAGTGAGTTTCTTGGGCCAACCGAGGGTCCAGCATAAAGGCTTGCATTTCTCTCTTTGTCTTTCTGTCTCTGTCACCATCTCTCTGTCTGTCTCTCTCAAGCACACATTCTCTATCTCAGAAACACACTCACATCCACACCCACACTCACATTCTCGAAACCTCGTATCCATTGCTTACAGAAGGAAATTTGCAATCATAGATCTACTTCCCAGCATTGAAATTGTATAAAAATAGAAACACCCATCCGTATTCTATCAAGAAGAATTTGTAGATAATCTCTTTCAATCCGTATTTGCTTGTTCTAGCAGACGAAGCCCCATTGTGGCTTTGGAGTCTCTGCACACACACACACAGCAAGAGCATGGTGCATGCCAAGCAGTCAGACCAGCACATACACGTGCCTGCACACATTTTATGCCCCAAGTGAAGCCTATAGCATTTGCCATCTGGGTCGTGTGGGTGATAGTCTTTAAGTTTGGTGCTTATGTCTCTGGAAACAAAAATATAGTCACCCTGGTGGTTGAGATTTCCTCATGTTTTGTATAAGAAAGGGAGAGAATAGATTATAGGAGACAGCAACAATTTTAAGGCAGTTTCTCTGGGTTACTGTAATCCAACATCCTATAATAACACATTGATTTTAATGTCTCCCCTCCAGAAATAACTTCTCTAATGTTATTGAAGGCAAATGCAAAATACCCAGTCAATCTAAGCAAAAATAAAGTCCATTAAGTGGAAGCAAATCACTGAAGCTGCATGGACTTCATGCAGCAATGGCTCAAGAATCAAGAGAGGAAGCACATACTAAAATAAGGATTATAAGGAAATTGCTTCCACGTAATCAGGGTCCAGATGGGCTGAAGTCAGAACACAGCTCCCTGATTTGCATAACTTTTTGTTCTCTGAGCCACAAGAAAGGGCTGTTCCAACATCCAAGCATGGTCTCTGAATTCAAACAAATCATTCTTGTGACCTATGGCCAATCATTCAGCCTCGCACAGATGTCTCCTTTCGTGTACATGGAAGGAATAATCATATCACTCAAGCTCAGATGTTCACTTGGGGAATTAACTAAATTTAAAGAGCTCATCTTATAAGAGCTGTGCCATACAAAAACAACATAGTTTAGATGTACAATACAACAGTTCATGAAAAGAGACTGTGCTGTATGGTGGAAAGAATGTCCCTCTAGAAGACAGGCAATCTGGATTCCAGTCCTGCTCTGCCACTGTTTCCCAACATAATCTTGAATGCACCACAAACACGCTCGAGACTCAATTTGCTCATCTATAAACCAAAACATCTGTATCCAAGGAGCTTGCCTTTTACTGATATCTTCCACTGCCATGACCACTGTACACATTTATGTGTACATGTGATAGATGGTGAGAAAGACAGGGAGAGGGAGAGAGAATGGAATTGGTGGTTTCCTCAAATTTGGTGAAATAAAGAAGCGCTTGACATACAGATCCTCTGTGTTATTGAAAAATGGTAAATATAATGAGAAACATAATAAAAACTATTCTGAGCAAAAGTTGTTGCAGCTAACAAACAGTTGCCTAAGCTGAGGTCATTTGCAAATACAATCAGGTAATGAGGCACTAACATGCATTAAAAAAATAGAATCTTTGAGACACAGTATTGAAAAAATAATGCACTAACAGCTATCCCAGAGCCATATTTTATTCTTTTTTTTAATTTTTTTTAACGTTTATTTATTTTTGAGACAGAGAGAGACAGAACATGAACGGGGGAGGGTCAGAGAGAGAGGGAGACAGAATCTGAAACAGGCTCCAGGCTCTGAGCCATCAGCCCCGAGCCCAACGCGTGGCTCGAACTCACGGACCGCGAGATCGTGACCTGAGCCGAAGTCGGACGCCCAACCGACTGAGCCACCCAGGTGCCCCCATATTTTATTCTTAACTAAAAATTAAACAAAACAAGTCTGTAAATTAATCCCTAACACATATTTATTCACTGATTCATCTAACAGGCATCTATGCAGCAACACCTACTATGTGCCAGATGATGTGCTGAGGGTACCACAGGGAAGGAAACAAAGTAAGACCACTCACTCTGTTCAATGTTGCATGAAATCTAGGAGGAGAAAGACAACAAAAAATAAACCTATAAACATATCCCTGTCCTTGGGATGTGGGTTTTTCTTTCTTTTCCCACTCTCAGAGGCTGTTCCAAGGACACAGCCTTGAGACAGTGATGTGATGTTGAGAACACCTGAGCAGCATATGTGACTGAACCCAGTTAAGTCCTCTTTATAAACTTGTACAATTTGGCTGGCAAGTGCAGAAATCTACTCATTTTGCTTACAGCCCCCAAGTCTCTTATGTGTTTTCTTGCTTTATAAGCCTGTCAGCCTGTAGTGGCTGCCTTTCTCCCATCTCTCTCTGCCCTCTGCACTTGGGGGCTGGTTTCAGATTATACTGGAGAATCTCAGGAGGAGGTTGCAAACCAACGCTAGTGCAGACACCTACTATGAAGCAAAAGCCAGTGAGTTAGAGCATAAAAGGAAGGAGCTGGGAGATTGATGTAGGTAGCATCTTGGCATCAATGGTTGCTTTCCATCCTGTGCTCCTTGCATGTTCTTCTATGTTCCCAGCATTGGACTGAGAATACTCATCTCCTTGAGATATTTCCTCCCTACGGTTGCACATGAGGTCTTTCTGATAAGACACTTGGATCAATGAAAAAGTGAGCCATGCTGATCCTGAGGTTTTTCCAGGCAAAGCCAGGAGTGTGTGCAAAGACACTGAGGCAGTGTGACAGACCCCGGGGGGGGGGGGGGGGGCATAATAACGGACACTGTCTTTAAAGAGGAGGAGGCAAAAACAAAAGGAAGCCTGAAACAAACATTATTTATAAATTGGAAGGACAACAGAAGGAGAGATCAATTCACTTGCCTGGACAATGCAACATTCAGGATGGATGTCAAAGAACACTGGCAGGATGGACAGATAGTTCATGTCAGGGGAGCCTCCTTCTACAGAGGAGTCTACAGAACTTGTCCCAATAATCATAAAGTAGAACACAGACATGATGTGTCACCTCACTTGCCCCAACCTGCATATAACTACTGTCACTTCACTATGCCTTCTTAAAGAGTTGAATGAGGACTGCATCAAGCACAGCTGCACAGCACAGAATGTAAATGGAAGAAAACAGAGCACGTGTTTCTACAGAAGCACTTGCTGTAGCTACAAAGATGAGTTATGCATGCATGCAAACGATCAAAAGAGATGCGCAGTCAGATCAAACAAGAAGCCCCCTACATGGCACAGTCCCACAGGTGTCCACAGGGAGGGAAACATCATGGTGCATGAATACAAAGAAAGGCTTTGTAGAGAGTTAAGTGTAGAGCTGGTCCTTGCCTTTTCATATACACCTGTTCACTAACACCTTCATGTGTTCAGAAGTGTTCTATCCAAGGGTCAGGATGCCTGGGCAGGAATCCCTGCTTGGCCACTTCCTGGCTATAACCTCAGCAGTTTGTGTATCTGTGTCTCATTTTCCTCATCTATAAATGGAGACAATGCAATGCAAGCCTGGTGTCTGCCCTCAGTAGGTCCTCAGTGAATGTTAGCTATTATTTACCCTACCTCTTCTTCCTTTTCTCCTTTTCTTTCTCCTCCATCACTATTACCAGAATGCCTTTCCTTTCCAGAAGAGATCATTTTTGATTTTTAAACAAAGCCAGAGCCCATTCCTGGCTTGCTGCTCATAGCCATCTACCTCATCTACCAGAAGGCTCCTTAAGTATGCAACCACATCTCTGTGTGTATAATTGACTTCCTGGGGACATTTCTCTGACCTTTGAACAACGTGGGTTTGATCTGTGTGGATCTACTTATAAGCAATTTTTTCTACTTATAAGCAATAAATACATTGGAAATTTTTTTGTGACAGTTTGAAAAAACTTGCAGATGAGCCACATAGCTTACAAATGTTGAAGAAAATAAGAAAAAGTTAAGTATGTTAGGAGTGCATAAAATATATGCAGATGCAAGTCTATTTTATCACTGAATACCACAAAATATCTACAATCTATTATAAAAACTTAAATCTTATCACACCGTATGCACACAAACACTTTACATTATCTTTTCATTTTTAATAGCTAGTGTTATTGATACATATAACATCTACAGTGTTTTGTATCATGTACCACAATACTGATACAGGTACTGACAAATGGAAGTTTGATCTTAAAAACAGCTGATGTAAACTTATGGTATGAATAAAGACAGTGCAGTACTATAAATGTATTTTTTCTTCCTTATAATTTTCTTAAAAATATTTTCTTTTATGGGGTGACTGGGTGGCTCAGTTGGTGTCCGACTTCGCTCAGGTCATGATCTCATGGTTCATGGGTTCAAGTGCCGCATCAGGCTCTGTGCAAACAGCTCAGAGCCTGGAGCCTGCTTCAGATTCTGTGCCCCTCCCCTGCTCTCTCTCTCTCTCTCTCTCTTTCTCTCAAAAATAAATAAACGTTAAATTTTTTTAATAATATTTTCTTTTCTGTAGCTTATTTTATTACAGTATTATATTTATATATGACATACATAATATAGGTTAATCTGTTTATTTTATTGGTAAGGCTTCTGGTCAACAGTAGTCTATTAGCAGTTAAGTTTTTGGAGAGTCAAAAGTTATATTTGATGTGCAGGGCACTCCTAATCCGCTGTTGTTCAAGGGTCAATTGTATTTGCTTCTTTCTACAACCTACTTTCTGCGAATCTTCCATAACATGCACACACACACACACACACACACACACAGGCACCCTCATTGTGTTTCTAAAGCACATAAGAACCTAGAAAAATTATTAAAGGAACTTGACAGTGATTTTTTCATCTTTAAGATGCAAATAATAGTAATACCTATCTCAGAGAACTGTTGTGAGGATTAAGTTAATTGACATAGATAATGCATTTCAAATATCTCTTGCCCATAGAGTTAGCCATTATTATTAGCATTATTACCCATTCATTTTAAGCTTGAGGCAATACCATAAATGGCTGCTATTACTAACTTCTAATATCAAATTATTAAGTGGTTCTATTTACTTAAAAGCCATTGCCATAATCATAGAGGGGAATATCATAGCAACAAAAATACCCCAGTAGACTATTAAATCCACAGGATATAGATTGACAGAGCAATTATCTTGTCCCTAAATGAACATTTTCTACCAGTTATAAAACCATCCCATTCATGTCCAATGCTTTGCATTCAATAGCTTTCATATTTCATTAGTCTTCCTATGTTTTGTATGCTACTGCATCATATGTCTTTGTCAGCTAAAATTGTCAACTAAATGACACCCACATTGTCATTGTCATTAGTTGAGAATTCTATTGAAGACATTTTTTTTGCAAGAAGATTGTTAACTTTTAATATTTTCAACACTTTGATATTTTTTGCCTCTGGTAATTAGCAATATATTTTTTTTAAATTTTTTTTTTTTAACATTTATTCATTTTTGAAACAGAGAGAGACAGAGCATGAACAGGGGAGGGGCAAAGAGAGAGGGAGACACAGAATCCGAAACAGGCTCCAGGCTCTGAGCTGTCAGCACAGAGCCCGACGCGGGGCTCGAACCCAGGGACCGCGAGATTGTGACCCGAGCGGAAGTAGGCCGCCCAACCGACTGAGCTACCCAGGCGCCCCAGCAATATTTTTAAACCCACCAATAATTTAAAATTTTAGGAATAAACATAAGGTTTAATCTGAAAGCCAAAGCTTATAATTGGAGAAATAAATAGGTCTGAAGTTTTTACATTCTTTGGAGAAGCTCTTGATATTTCTTTCTAATCTGCAGAGGAGGTAAGTGTTGTAATTGATCCAACAAGAAAGCATATGATCAAGAACCAAAGATAAAATAATATGAAGCAAATTCTGGGTTGTCTGTGGGAATTTCTAACCCAAGACAACTTCTCATAGCCACTGAGAGAATTCCAGCTAATTCCTCACGGAAATAAGCTAGGTTTAACTGAGTGAATATTCTCCACTTCCCACTCAAACTAACAACTGCATTCAATAAGGATGATCTGCTATGAAAATATAATACATAAAATCAAGACAGCAATCTGCTCTATTAGAAAGTTCCAGAGAAACTGTTTTGAGATTTTGTGTTCTATTAGGTAATTCATTTCATTATTGTCTCCTTGGTGTTCAAATAAGAAATATGAAAAAAAAAGTGAAGCATCTGTAAAATATACAGCTACCTATAATAGTTATGTTTATTTTCAGAGATATTATGGAACAAAGTCATTGAGAGTTTCCTTTCTTCCTAGTTTATGTGTGTGCTTATAAAAATCATAAATGGGATACAATGCTTAATTTTTTTAATTAAAAATGATAGATGGAGCACCTAGGCAGCTCAGCTGGTTGAACATCTGACTTGATTTTGGTTCAGGTCATGGTTCCAGGGTTGTGGAATCAAGCCCCGCATCAGGCTCTGCACTGAGCATGGAGATTGCTTGGGATTCTGTTTCTCCCTCTCCCCCACTAACACATGTTCGTTCTCTCTCTCTCTCTCTCTCTCTCTCCCTCAAAAAAAAAAAAAAAAAAATTAGGGGTACCTGGGTGGCTCAGTTGGTTAAGCGTCCGGCTTCAGTTCAGGTCATGATCTTGTGGTTGGTGAGTTGGGGTTGCATCAGGCTCTGTGCTGATAGCTCAGAGACTGGAGCCTGCTTCAGATTCTGTGTTTCCCTCTCTCTCTGCCCTTCCCTTGGCTTGCGCTCTGTCTCTCTTTATCAAAAAATACATAAAAACATTAAAAAATTATTTAAAGAAATAAAAATTTATTTTTTTTAAATGAGAGAGAAATATTAAGGAAGGGAAAGAAATCTCTGGTTAATGGCTAAATGACCTTGGCTGCATCCTTTCCTTTGCTACTTTGAGATGTAGAACCCCACTAAATTTGATGAAAATACAGTGAAGCCCAGCTGCTTAATATCTTCCCTAAGATCTCTTTCTCTATACCAATCCTCTGCCATCCTCCCTCCGCCATTCTCATAGGCTAGAACACAGAGTGTTGCTAGCAGACCAGCATGGAGCCAGTGGGCAAGGACCACCAAGAGTTCCTGAAGGAGCACCCTCCTACCAGTGCTGCACACCCTCCTACCAGTTCTGAATCACCAGCTCATCTCCAAATTGTTATTTGAGTAATAAATACTCTTCTGTTTTGTTGAACACTTGTATTTTTGGCTTCTTTGTTAGAGCCGATTTAGCCTATACTTATATCTTGCCTTACATCCCACTTTCCTAAAATGATCACCCATATAATTTTGACATTACTATCTGGTTGATTTTTAAAGCACTTAAAAAATACATATAGCTGAGACCTGACTCTTTCTACATAATTTTGCATTCTTCTAATTAATTTGATATTTTACTTAATCTGCTTTCCATTTCATTAACAAGCCATCCTCTTCATCAATCTTAGAGCTCATCATAATGATGGCATTATTCATTGTAATTATTCAGGGCATTATTCATTGTAATTTTAAAGATATTCCCTAATATTGTACCATAATACCAATAAAACATAAATTTGAGAATATTTTCTAAAAATATATTCCAAGGAGCAGAGAGGAAAGAATTTATAGACCCACAGCCAAACTGGGCTGTGGCAAAGTTCCCAGAGGTGTGGAGTTCTCTTTTCTGTAACCAGACCGCATGCAGTTGGTGAGTCAGTGGTGTGGCTCAGAGCCCGCCTTCTGAAAATGACCCTCTTAAGTTTTAGACTACACCAAGGTTTCCAAACCCCCACCTGGTCTCCCAGATCCCACGGAGGCACCTTTGTCTGTGAATGGATGCCAAATTCTTGCTCAGGAGAAGATATTTGGCCATTTTGCTGGCATCACCTCTCCTACAATTTTCTTCCTTTCCTGCTGTAATTTAGTATAGCAGATCAAATGTCTGAGGTCATGCAGATTTCTTAGAAATAACTAGTTTATTTTTCTTGATAATGTTTTATTGTGTTTTCTGGCTGTCAGGATACCTGCATGACTTTCTCTTTTGTTTTGTGGGATTTTTTTCTTTGCTTTCTCTTCTGAATAAACAGGATGTTCCCCTTTTTTTGGTTCAAAATATAGCCAACTCTTTGAATCAATATATTTGAATACTTTTAATGTTTATTTTTGAGAGACAGAAAGAGACAGAGTGTGAATGGGGGAGAGGGAGACACAGAATCTGACGTAGGTTACAGGCTCTGAGCTATCAGCACAGAGCCTGATATGGGGCTCGAACCCATGAACTGTGAGATCATAGCCTGATCCAAAGTCAGATGGTTCACCAATTGAGCTACCCAGACGTCCCTGTATTTGAATACTTTTAAAGCTCAAGAAGGTTTCTACTTTTATATATTGACTATTCTCTTTTCATTCTAGATTGGAGTTCCACTGTCTTTCTTCCATGTCTATCAACTTCTTCCTCAATAGCTTCATATTTCCCTCTGTTTCCTACCCTCCCCCACTCCTACCCTTTATCCCTTCCTCTTCCTCTCTCTTCTCCTTCTTTCTGTGTTCTCTTTAGCAGTTTAACACATTTATTATCTCACAGTCCTTGTGAGTCAGGAATTTGAAAGGAGCTGAACTGGTTGTTTCTGTACCACCAGATTGGCCAAAGTTGCAATTATCTGAAGGCTGGAAGATCCACTTTCAAAATGACTATGGTCAGAAGTTCCTGGTTCTTTATCTTGTAAAAGGCTGCTTGAGTGTCTTCATGATAAGCAACTGACTTTTCCTAGAGCAAGTGATCCAAGACAGACAGCAAGTAGCAACATTTCTTTCAGTGAGGTTGTTTCATGCAATTTTAAATGCAGTTATTTTTTTTCCTACAGTCTTCCTTTCTTCCTGGGGATGATTTTTATTTTTTACTCTGCCTGCAGTAAGGTTCACTCTTTGTTCTGTGAAGTTCAACAGGTTTTGAAAAAATGTGTAATGTCATGTATCCACAATTACAATATCACAAAAAATAGTTCATTGCCCTAAAAATGCCCTTTGCTTCATCTTTTCAACCCTTACCTCTCCCCCTCAAATCCCTGGCAAACATTGATCTTCTCACTGGTGCTATACTTTTGCTTTTTTTCGAGTGTTGTGCAGTGAGAACTACACAATATGAAGTAGTTTCAGACTGAACATGCATTGAAGTTCATATCTTTATGTGGCTTGATAGCTCATTTCTTTTTATAATTGAATAATAATCCATTGTTTGGAAGTACCACAGTGTGTTCATTCATTTATTTTTTGAAGGACATCATGGTTGTATCCACTTTTTTATGTGGGCATAAAATTTCAACTCATTGGGTAAATATCTAGGAGTGCAAATACTTGATTCCATGACAAAACCATGTTTAACTTAATAAGAAACTGCCAATCTTTCATCCAAAGTGGATGTGCCATCAGCTGTCTTTTTGGCTTGTTGACCATGTTCACAATGTTAGTGATTTAATTTTCCATGTCATCATTTGTGCTCATTAGTGTAGCCAATGTAAGACACTTCATGAATGCCCTTTTCAGTTTATACCAATACTTCAAAACCCCCTTCTTTAAATATTTTTTAATCTATTCTCTCTGTAAAATTCTGTTCTTATTTCATTAAGGCCAATTCTTCTTTCTTTCTATTGAGATGCAGCAGTCTGTGAATGGATGGCAGTGTCTGAATGTTTTCCTTGGCTTCCCTGCACACGTAAATCACTGTGCCTCCCTCACTGCTGCGCACACTAACCGACTTTTTCTATTCAAAGAACACAACCCAGGGGGAAAAAACTGGGTCAGAACTATGGGAAGCTGGTGGTAGGATCCTGATCTCAGAGAGATCTAACTTCGACACGCACAGCATAGTGGTGGAAGTGGAAACAAAGATGAACAGTGGTAGCAATACCTATTGATAACTATAGATTTTGGAGAACTCTTTGTGTACAAAGTGTGATGGAACCTGTGTGTTCAGGGGAGATCCTCTAATCCCAATTATCTCATGCCTGAAAGCTGCAGGCCTCACATTAGAGACTGGCCTGGAGACTGGACATCTATCCCTGCTATCCAACTACAGATCTAGACAGTGGGACTGAGAACCCAAGCATTCTGTCAGTTAACTGCACCAATTGCTGTTCATTCACAAGGAGTACAAATAGAAAAAGAACTTGTCATCTTGAAGACTCAAATGAAGATCAGGCATCCCAAAACTATTTATCATGATAAATGTAAGATGACTTTGGGAAGCTTTGTATTTGGGAAGCAGAAAAGACACATGGTAATGAGAAAGCATAAATCTGTAAGAACTGAGATGCAGAAAGTTTCAAATTCTGGGCAGGTAAGGAAGAAGTTAAAGAGGTAGCCGGGAGTCAGTCGTCAGCATAAACAGCAGGTGCAATTTCTAGACATGCAAGATTAAAATTGAGCAGCAGGAAGCAAATGTAGCTAAGACATACAGTGAGTTACGAACTGAAAATAACTGGCAGATGATGATTGTCAAGGGACACCAAGTAATCAGTAATCAGGCATGAGGTGACTGTCATCAAGGCAAGGTTCTCTCTAGCCAGAGCTTTTGTGTGTTTACTTTGCAAAGTACTAATTTGTTGTGAGTACAGGAACCTTAACCTAATGCAGATATAGTATGGCAGGTGGAGGAAGAAGAAAAGGAAGTCATATCCATTTGTTTTCTGCATGACTACAGTGTACCAGTCACAGTGGTAGCACAGGAAGGAATATAAATAGTATGCCCAGGGCCTGTCCTTGAAGAACAGATCCAGAAGGGCTATTCACAACACATGGAAAATGACATTTATGGAAGCAGAGGTACAAGGCAGAGGAAAAGGCATTTAATTCTTCCTGAGGGGTTTAGAAATCTCCACAGATATGGTGAATGTTGTCTTTAAAGACTAAGGATTCCTTTTCTGCCTGGAAAAAGTGTGGATGGCTGGTGTAAGGCATTCTGGATGGCTGAGTGACAACACAATAAAGGCTCAGATCTAGGAACAACTATGAAGCAGTGAGGGTCAGGCTGCAGAAGCAGAATATAGAACTGGAGAGAGATACCTCAGAGAGGGGGCAGAGAAGGCAGCTGAACACCAGATCTTGCTTAGGAACGGAGACTTGTTTTGAAAATAGGTGATGGAGAGAGTGTGGTGAAGGTGGTGACACTCTCTGATCTGCTTGGGGCAAAAAGCCACGCAACCACAAAAATATAGTCCTCTGGGTTGAGTTGCATGTGATTCAAGTAACAATAGTCTTTGCAGCATGCTGTGTACCATCAAAGATTTTAAACAACATAAATGTTCTTCAAAAGGAGAATGGTTAAATATATTTTGGATTTTGGTCATCCATGCTATGAAATACTGTGCAAACACCTCCCTCCCTCTCCAAAAAAAAATTGAGGAAGTTATTTAAACTAATATTGGAATTATCTTCACGATATATAAAGTAAAAAAAAAAATAATCCAATTGCAAAGCAATGTGTAGAGCATTCTGTATTCATGTTGGAAGGAAACGGGAGAATGCATGCATGTGCAAGTGTGTATTCTCTGGAAGGAAAGAAAGCATTGGTGACATTAAGATCTTCAGGACTGGTTGAAAAGCATGGTAACTGGTGAAATCCTTTTTATTTTAGATATATTTTAGATATTTTAGATATATTTAGATATTTAGATATTTTAGATATATTATATATAAATATCTATATATTTAGATATTTTAGATATATTTTAGATATATTTTTAGAGCACTTTAGAGTTCATAGGAAAACCCAGAGGAAGGTTCGAGGATTCCCATTGTCCTGCCCCCATACATGCAATACTCCCACCAGATGGATGGTCAACTCCCTTTCTCACCTCCCCCATGCTGTCTTGTCACTCAAGTCATATGAAGTTTGGGGCTATCATTTTCTTTCCTGTATGACCAAATGGAGGATAATATCCTTAAGGGCATGGACAGGGGCACATATATATATGTGATCTCTAAAAATACTTTTTGATGATGATGAACCTTTTGTGATTTAAGGCTAAACAGTGACCATATATTTTTGTTAAGTTTATTTATTTATTTTGAGAGAAAGAGAGAGAGAGAGAGAGAGAGAGAGAATAACAAGTATGAACCATGATATAATCACGAACCATGAAATCATGACCAGAGCCTAACCCAAGAATGCTATGCTTAACCGACTGAGTCATCCAGGTGCCCAAACAATGGCCATAATTTTTATTAACTGCCCCAAAACTTCAGTCTTTGTATTTTATAGTCATCCTGTATCTGGATAGGCTTTTTAAATTTTTTTTTAATTTATTTATTTTGAGAGATATAGAATGAGCAGGGGAGGGGCAGAGAGAGACGGAGACAGAATCCCAAGCAGGCTCTGCACTCTTAGCATGAAGGTCAATGCAGGGCTCGAACCCACAAACCTTGAGATCATGATCTGAGCTGAAATCAAGAGTAGGGCACTTAACAGACTGAGCCACCCAGGGGCCCCTTACCTGCATAAGGTCTTAAAGCCCCATAAAATCAAAACATACCTGATAGTTTTAAAGTGTAGGATATAAAAAGAATGAAAACGTAAGTAGATAAGATTTTCAAAATAGCAAATATTGCAGCAGGGCACAGATCTGAATAAACAGTGTGTTCCAGCTATAAGAAGTTGCTATAGAGAGAAGACAAAACTCTGGCCCCTATAATTTAAAGTTTTCCACCCAGAGTACAAATTTAAAATGTCACCCAAAACTTTATCTGAAAGCTTACTACTGATGCTTCAAGCCACTTTCAGAAATGGGTCTCCATTAAAATATGTGTCACATTTCCCATTTTTCTCCCTTTCTCATAAAAACAAAGTCTCAGCTAAAATGCAATTTCATTTTCTTCCAGCCACTTGAAATAAAGGATTAAGAGTCATCTGTATAGTTTGCAAGAAAAAGGAAAGATGAATATACAGAAGCTAAGGGAAGTAAATTATTTTTATATGCAAACATTAGCAAATTATATCTAACTTTCCAAGTGACTTTGAAACCCAGGGAGCACACCCACCCACATTGAGACAGGGAGTTTTCTCACATTTTCTATAACAGTGTAGGTCATTGTGCAGTATGATGAGTACATCACCATGCAGTGTGGTGTGTAGGTCACCATGCAGTGTGATGTATGGATCAACATGTAGTGTGGTGTGTAGATCTCTGTATTTGAAATTCTGTTTCAGAGAGTCTTTCTGGTCCTACCTGAGTCCTTTTCTCTCCAACTCCTCATGTCTTTTTATGAGGATTTACCACCTCCTACTTTGGGTGCTGCTTAATCTATCCCACTGCCTGGGCTGGGGTGACCTGAGAATGAGTTCTGCTTTCTCGTCCTCACTGAATTCCTGTCTGAAAGCCTAAAGGGCACTTTGCATATAGCAGATACTCAATAACTATTAATTGAACTAAACTGGACTTGATAAGCCTTTGAAGGTTCAATATGTTATGCATGATGAACAATAGTGTATTGAGTTCAGAACTACTCAGCTTGGTGAAGGCATGGATAAGGCATCAAAAGCCTCACTAAAATATGAACTCACACCACACTCACTTTCACTATCAGGGAGGCATTTCCTTTCTTTGGGATCCTGTTGACTTTTTTTTTTTTTTTTTTTAATTTTTTTTTTCAACGTTTTTTATTTATTTTTGGGACAGAGAGAGCATGAACGGGGGAGGGGCAGAGAGAGAGGGAGACACAGAATCGGAAACAGGCTCCAGGCTCCGAGCCATCAGCCCAGAGCCTGACGCGGGGCTCGAACTCACGGAGCGCGAGATCGTGACCTGGCTGAAGTCGGACGCTCAACCGACTGCGCCACCCAGGCGCCCCGGGATCCTGTTGACTTTTAAAGTGGACTCAGTCATTCCTGTTCTCTCCACACTGTACCCTTCACCCATCAGGCACTGACAGCACCAATCTGTGAACAGTCAGAGAGGAAGAAACCACAACTAGTCTCTGTGTCTGGACACAGGGCTATTCATGGAAACTCCATATTCAAGGTGCCAATAGGTGTCAGAGGAAAAAGGGCACAAGATGATTGCCCATTTCTCCACAAGAGCACCATTTGGAACAAAAAAGCCTGATTATCAAATACTGACACAAAACCAAAACGAGCTGATGGCATCTTGTGCTTATGTACTTAAAGACTTTCTGCTAACTTCATTCTGAGTGCTTCCTTCCTGGGTCTCCAGGCATTATGCAATGACACCTGACTGACAGGTCTTAGAAGCTGGGGTTGTTAATTTATAAGTTAGCCACATAGTGCATTATGAATGGGTTGTTGGGCTCCCCAGGGCATAAGCCTTCAGGAGCTCAAGAACTTTGGCCTACTGGGTTTGAGACAAATTATTCTATCAGTTCAGCACAGTCTAGGGAAGCTTGTACAGGCTTTGGAAAGCTCTGAACACCTCTGACTGGATCATCTTTTGATTGAATTCAGAAATCATCTGTTGCCTCCAGCTGACCATTTCTAAACCTTCTAACTGTTGTAGCTTATTGAAGCCATGAGCTAGGATTGGTGTGCACAGGACAAAGATAAAACATATAAATCTTCATTCCCCTCATGAAGAACTGCAATGTATTTTCTCGGCAGGCAAATATATGAAGTATTGAAACGGGGATACACTAGAGAGATCAAAAATATAGTTCTTGCCTTTTTCTTTTTTTAAACACCCCTATAGCTGCAAACATACAGAAAGATGAAAATAATTTGTGCAAATAACAAAGAAGGTCAATCGTTCTTTAAATTATTTTTGCCCTTTATATTGATCTAAACACAAGAAACAAGGAGTTTCATGTGACTCTGGGGCAGAAGCACTCAGGTCTCTTTGAAGGAATTTGTCCAAGGATGAAGTTAAGACAGAAGGAAAAGAAAATAAGTAGAATCAGAAAGTTCTATGGATCAAAGGATATTCTTCCTCTGTTAGGTCCTCCCACTGTGGGGGTCCACAAAGGCGGGCAGTGGCAATATCCAGACCCCACTCTCACCTTGCCTTGGGTCCACTGCTCAGGAGGATGTGTGCCACCAATCATCCCTGCTCAGTCTCTGTGAGTTTGTAATAGACTTTGTGCCTAGATTTTACATTATTTTTTTTATATTTTCACATACAATACTCTCAACTTCAGAGAACAGGAAAATACAGGATACCGTAAGTATACACAAAGGCAAGATTCTCTGGTGGGAGGATGAATCAGACAAACTTTTTGGAAAGCAGCTTTTTGGAATGATGCTGACTTCCAGCTTAGTAACTCTGCTTCTTAGAATTCAGCCAAAGTAACAAATCCAAAATATGGGCAGATGTTCAATAACAATACACTCACTGAGGCATATGAGACACTGCTGCACCCCTGCAAACTGAGAACCTCTCAGAGGGGCTGTCCAGTCACCAAGGATTAGTTGAAAGGAAAATCCATGATCATTATGCTGATGGGGCAGTGTGTAGGGATGATTCCTCAAGTAGACCTGGAAGTCAACAGGTATGTATGTGTCAGGCACTTTGCAAGGCTTTTAATCTCTACACCAACCCTGTGGAGTACAAGTGACCATTGAAGAATTCAGAGACTAGAGGCACCAATCCCCACACAGTCAAAAATGAATGTATAAAACTTAATTACTAATATCCGACTGTTGACCAGAAGCCTTATCAATAATAAAAACAGTTGATTAACAAATATTTTATGTTATATTTATGATATACTATATTTGTACAATACAGTAAGCCAGAGAAAATAAACTGTTATTAAGAAATTTATAAGGAAATGGGGCACCTAAGTGTCTCAGTCATTTGAGCCTCTGACTCTTGATATCACCTCAGGTCGTGATCTCACTCTCCTGGGATCCAGTCCCACCTCAGGCTCCACTGAGTGGAGTCTGCTTGAGATTCTCTTTCCCTCTCTCTAGGCACCTCCTCTGCTCATGCTGTTCTCTCTCTCTCTGTCTCTCTCTCTCAAAATAAATAAATAATTTAAAAAAAAAATTTTTAAGGAGAAAATACACTTACTCTACTGTATAAGTGGACCCACACAGTTAAGACCATGTTTCTCAAGGGTCAGTGGTATTCACAGTTACTACTGCCATTTCCCAGGTGACAAACAGCCACAGAAAGGTTAATTAAAACCTATTTAACAAGCTGGTAGTTAGCAGAGCAGAGGTTTGCATTTTAAGTCCAGAGCTTTAGTATTTTTTTAAAAGTTTACTTACTTATTTTGAGAGAGAGAGAATGAGGGGAGGAGGGGCAGAGAGAGAGAGGGAGAGAGAGAATCTGAGGCAGGGTCTGCACTGTCAGGGGCTCAATCCCACAAC
The DNA here is from genome assembly GCF_046562875.1 of Panthera onca. Classification (NCBI taxonomy): domain Eukaryota; kingdom Metazoa; phylum Chordata; class Mammalia; order Carnivora; family Felidae; genus Panthera; species Panthera onca. Next base: position 86,870,305 of record NC_138341.1, on the reverse strand, counting down.
CGTGAGATCATGACCTGAGCCGAAATCAAGAGTCGGATGCTTAACCAACTAAGCCACCTAGGTGCCCCCAGAGCTTGAGGATTTAACCACTTTTTTACTGCAAGAGAATCCCCCCAAAGCACATCTATAAATGCACCCCATTTCTCATTGAAACCCATGCATATGAGCCATTAACTCTCCCCAGAGGGAGGTGGAGCCCTTGGTGATGAAGGCAGAAAATGGCTAAGAGCTGTTGGTCTGTCTATTCAGAGAAGATCCCAGAGAACACCAGGCCCTCACTGTCCCTGGAACTGCCACCCCGATATAGTAATGCTTGCGGATGGTTTTCCTTATAGTGATCTTTCTACCTACCTCACTAACATAGTAATTATCAGAACTGATTTAGTTCTTTTTTTTTTTTTTTTTTTGGTGAATGGAAATCAGGATCTCTGGGTCATCATTTTGACCATGAATTTATTCATAAAACCTACTATGAGTCAGGCACTGTGCTGTGGCCCCAGGACTGTGGGTACCTAACATATCCCAGGTCTAAGTAGCTTAGAGTCCAATGTAGGAAAAAGACATGGTGATTCTGGTCATTATCAGGGAATTTGGAATAGATAGGAGGATACAAATACTCTTCGACTGCAGTGGTCATTAGTCCATATCATACCCTGAATCTTTGTTTCTTAATGACTTTCTCTCGATATTTTTTCTTACAAGATAACATTTTCCTCATAAAAGCAGAGTATACTTTAATGTTTCATTAATGAAGAATTCTGGTTAGATGATCTTGACATAATTGACTCTTTTAGTGCATGTTCATTGCATGTTAACACTTAAATCATTGTTTCTCCACGAAGCATTTATAAATTAAGCCTTTGAGAAAGAGAAGAAGCAAGGAAAAACCAAGCTGATTTTTCTATCTTTGTTTTTGTGAGAGGTCATAGATAATATACAAAATGAAATACAGGGTTGAAAATATTTTTAAAAGCACGTTAAATAGACCAAAACATTTGAAAAAAAATTATATCACATATATGGACATACAAAGTGAAAATATTTATTTTTATCAGGAAAATCTATGTTTCCATCTGAACACATAATTAACAAAACATTACTTTGGTCAGTTTCCAAGCAATATTCTCATAATTGCAATTTTATTTTTTTATTTATTTTTTTAGTTTTTAAATGTTTATTTTTGAGAGAGAGAAAGAGAGAGAGTGGGGGGGGGGGAGGGTCAGAGAAAGAAAGGGAGACACAGAATCTGAAACAGGCTCCAGGCTCTGAGTTGTCAGCACAGAGCTTGACGTGGGGCTTGAACTTGGGAACAGTGAGATCATGACCTAGGCCAAAGTTGGATGCTTAACCAACTGAGCCACCCAGGTGCCCCTCGTAATGGAAATTTTAAAATGAAGCCCCCATTAAAATAGAGGTTGTCAGCCTATGTCTCCTTAATGTTGCACTGATATCTCTAAGATGACATAGGCTTGCAAAACATTCTGTGACTTAAGGGCTCTCATCACCCTGAGTATTACTCAGGTTCATCCTCCCTTTACAGAATTTAAGAAGCAATGAAGAGGGGGTGCTTGGGTAGCCCAGCGGGTTAAGTTCCCGACTTCGGATCAGGTCACGATTTCATGACTCATGAGTTCGAGCCCCGTGTGGAGCTCTGGGCTGACAGCTCAGAGCCTGGAGCCCGCTTCAGATTCTGTGTCTCCCTCTCTCTCTGCCTGTCCCCTGTTCACTCTCTCTCTCTCTCTCTCTCTCTCTCAAAAATAAACAAATATTTTTAAAAATTTAAAAAAAAGAAGCAGTGGGGGGGAAATCACAGCACACGACCTCAAAATTCGCCACTCTAGTATAAGGATTATTTTGAGCTTAAGGCAATTGAGAAACAGCAGACACAGGGGAAACTCTCTACCCTCCTTCTTTCTGCTTACAAGCAGGGCATAAATTTCCCTTTATGAAGGTGTCCCCCTCCTCTTTCCCATACCAGAAGAATAGTCATTAGTAGTGGAGAAAGAAAGCTGAGTTGGATTTGTAATAAAAAAACCTTACTTAAAAAATCCCTTGTCTTCCATTAATTTCCCCATATATTTACCCTCCTGTGACTTACCACCCCAAGAAGTCCAAATCCCCTTTCCTTTGTCTTGTCATCCCTCCACAAATTCATTGCCCTCTGCTAAGGTATGTATAAGTTCCAAATTCTAACCACCCCTTCGAGTTATTCATTACTGAATTCTCTCATGTATATGTGCATTTCATGCATAAATAAACAATCATTTTTCTACCTGTTATTTTGTCTTTTATCAGTTTGATTCACTGGCCCCAGCCACTGAACCTAAGAGGGTAGAGGAAGAATCTTTTTCTTCCTCTACATCAGCAATAATTTTTTCCAGCCAGCCCAGGAATAAAAACTTAGGATAAGGTCATTGTCAAGAGAAAGGGCAATGGGAAGCTGTTAAGTTGCCTCCCCTAGAGAAACACCTTGATTTCTATCAGGTGGATCACAGCAGGATCACAGCAGTAACACTACAGGGCTATTAGAGAAGCATTGTCCAGAAGAAGTAATGAAAATAGCAGAGGAATTTTATCACTCTTTTTATACCCTGCCATTTTCTGACTCTGTGATGTTGGTCTTCCTATCTTGAGCCTTAGTGTCTTCATCAGTAGAAAAGGTAATCATGTTTACATCATAAGATTCCAAGGAGGATCGAATGTAATACATTCTGATTAATATGAGTTAGACTGCCCTTACCTCCCTCTTTTTGTGGATTTTCTGATTACGTGGGAGTCCTAAGGCCTGAGATAAAGGAGAGTGAAATGAGAATACCTCAGTGTGTTCCAACACCAGGCAAGATGCACCAACTATGGAAATTATCAGATAACAGTGCAAAACCACTGCTTCTCCGTGGGCTGTTCATTACTTTTCAGAGAAAAGCCACTTATATTATATATGCCTTCTGATCCTTAAAGCAATCCGGATCCCAAAAGATGAATGATCCACAGATGAAGGTGTGGATTTACAGATAAAAAGTGAAAAGATGTGGGCATAACCAAGCAGGAAGGTGATGAAGGATTTAAATTGCAGAAAGGAAAGGAAAAGCCTTTTAAATGTTTTGTTTCCAGGAAGGTGATCACACTCATACTGCTGCATGTGTATGCGTGCAATTCTGAGATGCACAGAGAATGAATGAGCATATGGGAGGCCCGGCCAAGAGCTTACAGAGGCAGAGGCCCAAAGATAGCACTTGAAGAAAAAAATAATTATACAGCCTTTCTACCACCTCAATATGTATTACCTCTGGTAAGAAATCCATCACAGATCCCGCCCATTCCCTGCCCTGCCCACCGCATGCGAAGGCATTTTTGAGGATAAGACAGGCAAAGGCAGGCAAGACTGATGGTGGGAAATTGAATGTAAGGGGGAATGAGGTGACCAAAGATATCCCAAGGCTGCTGTGTCTCACAGAAAATTACAGAAAAACTTCAATTTGTTCATACCAGACAGCTGCAGAAATGTGAGACCCTGAGTAGACTGTCAGCAAGGAGAATTACTCTGTCTTATTTCCAAAGCTTAGGAGACACTGGAGGGGGGTGGAAGACAATAGAGCCAGGCTCCTCACCCATCTTGTTCAATCACAGTGGAATTTAGTGCATCAGCTTAACTGCACCCAGTGTTAAGATCCTTCCAGAAACCTACTTAAGAAGGGGCTTAATTTGCATAACATCTTGGGAAAATATGACAAAATAGAAGATATATTTTAATATCCAAAACAGAAAACAGGAAGAGTACAAAAGGAGCAAACTTCCAGTCATAAAATAAGTAAGTCACGTGGTTGAAAAGTACAGCCTAGGGAATATAGTCATAATACAGTAACAATGTTGTGTGGTGACAGATGGTGACCACACTTATCGTGGGAGCACTGAATAATGTGCACAACTGTCGAATCACTATGTTGTACACCTGAAACTAACACAACATCCCATGTTAACTATAGTTCAATAAAAAAGTTAAAAACAGAACAGAAAACATCCAAAGTCTGAGTAAAGATTGCTTTCACTGCTTCATCAAAATAGATTATTTATGAATGTGTGGATTTGTAAGCAGAAGAAAATGCAGCCAATAATAGCAAATGGATTGACATGCACAGTGCCCTCCCCTTCCCACTTGGGGGCTGCATTGCACAGCCCTGTGGGCTACAGGAGCTCGCCACTTGCTTGAAGAAAGATTGCATTTACATGTTCTTAATTGGGTCCCCTAAGTGCAGTGCCTCGTCCGACATTGGTGTAAGTACAGATTCTGATACTTCATCGTGGTTGGAGGTTATTTCTGTTGCTTTGAGACAGTTTCCAGAAAAGTTGTAAAAGGCAGGTATGCATCTGGAAGAGGCCACACTTCATCACCGGGTTCTATCTTTTCTAAAAGGAGTAATAACTGCATGGCTGGGGTAGATAGATAGCTATGAAGAGCAGGACAGCGGCACCCCTTCTCAGCAGGGAAGGTAGAAAGGAAAAGTAACAATAGTAACAATCACTCACCAGAGGAAGTGCCAGTGCTGGGCGTTACTGCTAGGTTGAGTCATCAAATTTTCTCATTTTTAAATATATTTTTAATTTCTTTTACTGATTGTAAATGCAGTGCATGCTCATTAAAAACAATAAAATCTTAAAGTATGCAATTAAGATTGAGTAGAAAATTAACCTCTAGCTATGCCACCCAAAGATTCTGACAGCTAATGAATTGGTGGATTTCTTCTAATTCGTTATTGTTTCTTTTTCAACATTAGTGTCAGGATAAAGCATTTGATCATTCTTTCTTAACTGAAGTCCATACCAAGAGTAACTTTCTAAGCTTTCATATTTTTTTTTTTCACACAGGATCACTGTTAAAGGTTACACGATATTCCGTGTATCCACTGAATGGATATATCAACATGAATACACTATTTGGGGATATTAAAGGTGTTTCTCTTTTTTTGTTTTTTAACATAAAGTATTTTTCAATAAGCATTTGTATATGAATATTTTGCTCATTTTTCAATTATTTCCTTACAGTAGATTTCTAGAATTGAGACTGTAGGATCAAATATGTGGGGACTTTTGGGGCACCTGGGTGGTTCAGTCGGTTAAGCATCTGACTTGGGCTCAAGTCATGATCTCGCAGTTCGTGGGTTTGAGCCCCACATGCGGCTCTGTGATGACAGCTCAGAGCCTGGAGCCTGCCTCAGTTTCTGTGTCTCCCTCTCTCTCTCTGCCCCTCCCCTGCTCATGCTCTATCTCTGTCTCTCAAAAATAAATAAACATTCAAAAAAAAAATATTTGGGGACTTTCTACTTTATGGTTCAGATGGTTCCTCACATACACAGCTCCATTTACCTACTCTTGAGCAGGAAGAGGAAAAGAAATAGGTATTCAGGTCAATTCAGGCCTTAATAACTATCTTTCAATGACTGGTTGAGAATTTTCAAGATCTGACCCAAATTCTCCCCTGCACTCTTCTGTCATCTATTTCTTCATGCCAGGATTCTTTTAACAACCCTTTCATTACAAAATAGACATAGTGTTAGGTTTTAAATAGCTATGCAAAGGAAACATTTTAACACAAAATTCCTGAGGTACCTGTGATTAAACCATGTGTCCCATTCCAACCCCTACATACCAGCAAAATATTATACATAAAGAGACAACGAATTTGATTCTTAAAAAGGAAGGAGTATGAAGTTTAAAAATTGAGCATGTAGGAGATAAAAGTCAAGTCTGTCGCAGTTTTCCCATACCAATGTTAGTAGGTTGAGAATAGACATTCAGCCCTGACCTCACAAGGGGTCATCTTGTGCCTTCCCCACTTTGGAAATCATGCACCCCACTTTGGAGATCACTGGAGACAAAGGAATAGTCAGAGAAAAAGGAAATGAGATCTAATTGTCAACTGACTATGATACCTGCCCCCAGATTATCGGAAAATTGACATATCAAAAATAATAGAGATGGGAAAAGAACTTCCATCCTAAAATTGTCAAATTTGAAAAATCAAAGGGCACCTGCTTCAGCTGTTCAAAAGTTCTATCCAGAATGTGTTGCAAAAAAAAAAAAATAATAAGGAGTGATTGTTTTCCCCTTCATTTTCTCAATATGATCTATTTTGTCTTTGTTGCATTTCACTAAGTAGCCATCCACAAGCTAACTTTTTATAAACTTTAAAAGTAGTAACAGAGTTTTATTAATATATTTACTGATGAGTATAAAAGATGGAATTCAATGTTAAATAAAGAACTCCACATGTGAAGAGATTAAGTCTTTAAACTCCACTAAAGCTTGAAGGCAAGCATACAAATTATGGAATGGGAATGAAAATCTTTAAGAAAGGTATTTACACTTTAGGACTCTATTTCTTCAAGGTTGGCTTTGTAGTTGTTATACAAAGTCTTCAGAATAAAATATCACTTTTTACCAGTGACTTTAAGGTCATTAGGCCTAGAATTCCACAGACCTCTTCAAAACTTATTATATACCTTATTTAAATCAAACCAGCATGTCTGCATAAGTTTGTGAACCAATAACCCAGAAGCCAACTAACCATGACAGATTAGATGAATTAGAGGTCATAGACATAATCAGGGAGATTGGACATTATTGTTAGCCTTGGGAATTTGGGATATTTAAAAGAGATAATATTGCACTTATTAATTAATGTGTTGTAATTTACATAGACTGATAAATTGACATGGTGTCTAAGACACGATTTACTTTTATAGACTTACCTGTTTCTATGTTCAACCTGTAGCTTTCAAGTCATCTGAGGTACAAAGGACCAAGCTAAGATAAGTAGAGGATGCTTGTCCATACATCATATTTCCAAAAATTGCCTTATTCCTTTCTCTCTCAGTGAGCAAAGGCTAGCCTAGGCTGGGACAGTGCTGCCAGAGTGTGTGGTCCTCAAGGCCAGCTTGCCTCCACCTCACCTCACTCTTCTTCCTCTCCAGCCATGCACACTCTTCCCCTTGTCCATTTACTCACGATCCTAGGCTCCACACTCACTAACCAACCCCCTGAGGATCGGAACCAAGCTTCCTCCTCTCTGCTTTTCTACTCTGTCTCCTTTATTCAGATCGTACATTGCTATAGAATGAATTCTTGGGACTCCCCCAAATTTCATATGTTGAAACCTAACCTCCAGAATGATGGAGGTATTAGGATGGAAGCTCCTGGGAAGTGCTTAGGTCATGAAGACGGGTCCCATGAGTGTGATTAGTGCCCTTATAAAAAAAGGCCCCAGAATGCTCCCTCCCCATCCTGCTGCATAAGAACACAGTGAAAAGTCTGGAAACTATGAACCAGGTAACAAGCCCACTACATGCTGAGTCTGTTAGTCCCTTAATCTTGGACTTCCCGAACTCCAGCACTGTAAGAAGTAAATTTCTGTTGTTTTTAACCCACACTGTGTATGGTATTCTGTTACAGCAGCCCCAAGACATGGCACAGAGTAATTCCAAAGGGAACCCAGTCATTTTCACTGTTCATGTGACAACATGCTACTGCTGCCCTCTGGGAAGTCAAAAGCAAAGAAGAAAAAGAATTTGTTTTCTACAAACTACCCTAGGATTCACAGATATTCTCTTTCCTTCTTCTATAACACTGGCACCACCCAACCAACATGGCAATTCTTTACTTTCACGTGCTATGTAGGGGCTGCATCTAACCTTTCTGTTTTCCTTGTTCCTTTCTGTGTTTCTAAGAGCTGTCGCCATCTTAACATGGATTTCCCAGGTCTCACAATCAACTTTGCATCAAAGTTCCCACACAGCCCACTGTTGCAAGAATGCTCATCTGGACTTAGGGAACTTGCTCTTAGTTCTGTCCTGCACAGTATTTTCACACCCAATGTCATCTTCTCAATGAACAGCATTGATTCCATCAGACAAGCCTTCCCCCCAGTCCACAGGGCTCTGGTTAGGGGGTTTATTTGCTATAGCTCTTCTTGACTCATGAGTCTACTCTTACTATCAAGGTTCTGTAGAATTGTTCCAGGCTTTGAACAGATTGGCCCTGACTCAACCTTATGAAATCATTTTTCCGGTTTTATTTATGTAATTGACATAGAACACTTTATATGTTTAAGGTGTATAGCATAATGGCTTGACTTACATATATTGTCAAATGATTACCACAGTAAGCTTAGTTAGCACTTATCATCTCACATAGGTACAAGAAAAAATGCTTTTTCCCTTGTGGTAAGAACTCTTAGATCTACTCTCTTAATAACTGTCATTTAAATATACCATACAGCATGTCATGTTGTACGTTGCTTTTCTGGTGTTTATTTATAATCAGAAGTGTGTACCTTTGGACAACTTTCATTCAATGATATTTTAATTCATCCTTCTAAGTTTAAGCTGAGAAAGAAATATCGCATTACCCCTGTCAACAAAGTCAACTTAAATACAAATTCCCCCATAATTCTACCCACACACCTTGTCTCAATAACATTTTCATGGCTACAGACTTGCTCTTAGTTTTAAGGCTTTGTCTATTTCACTTAAACCTTTATTTATTATTTACAAACATTGTTCTTTGTTTTGTCCACTGAGTACTAGTACCCTTTAAGCATGCATTTCTAAATCAAGAGACTTCTCTGCTGGCTACATCAATGCATCTGGACACAATGCAGCTTGGATTTTGTGGAACAGTTCTTATGTTACATAACTTTGTTCTGTTACATTAATACAAATTATTTCAGTTCATACACTGATAAGATTTTGATATAAACAAAAACATTGGAAACAAAACTCAGAAGTCATATATTATGTTTTGTTCTAGATAAATATAGTTGCTAAAGAGAAGGAAGAAGGTCCAGGACCAGATACTTTAAGATGTTCTGGATCTGGACAGTGGCCTGAAGAGGCAGTAGATGTGTTCTCATATCTCTTTTTGAGGACTGATAAATTAAGGTTTTCATTTTTTTTCCAAAAGCATAAAATTAATTTAAATATGAGATGCTATTTGATTGGTAAAAAGATTAAGTGAAATTGGAAAAAATGAGCCCAGTGTTATTAGCAGAAGCTAAATAACTACTATGAAATATCAAAATCAGGGACAACTACAGGAAATTCTCAAACGCAATTAGTAGAAGGAAAGCAGGACAGAGTGAAAGAAAAGAACAATGTAAAAAAGATGAGAAAATCACTAAAAATGAACATTCAGGGGCTGTGGGATGGAAGACAGGTCTCTAAATGAAGACAGTAGCTTCCCTTTAGGGATGGAAGTATTTTTTTTAATTTTGTTTATTTTATAAGACAGGTGATTTTATAAGACAGGTGTTATCCTGTGGAGGAAAAGAATCTTCCTCCTAAGGAGCAATTCTGTATCATATACATATATGTTTACAAATTATGTAAATGTACATGAAAAAAACTATTATATTCAGACTTTCTAAAGACACTGGATATTTCTAATTTCAAAGAATATTCAAGAATATGCTGATCTTTTTTAAAATATTTTATATAATCCAATTGATTTCCAAAATTAAACAGTCTGTTTAAATGTTTCCAATCTTCCAGAATTGAAATATAATTTTCTGAGGTAAAACAGTGAATAGTCATTTCACTATACATATTCTGTATGCTCTACATGCTGTGCTATAGCCTGTGGGGGGAAACAAAGAAATGGAACATATGATTATTGCAGTCAGAGTTTATAGAATGTTGAAAAGTTAAATAACAATGCAAGGGATGTAATGAATGAAAATATGATTAAATGCCAACAAAATAGTATAGTCTATAGATGATAAATCCTGTAAACTAAAAAGAGAACAGTATTTGCTGTAGGGTAGAACAGTTTTGGGTATAATTTGCATAAGCAGGGAAGAGAGAGTGTTAAGTGTTGGAAAAAGCATGAATAGGGGTCTAGTAGTGTCAGTCCAAGGAGGGGCTGTTGGACAACTGAACTGACCAATCCGTTTGAAGGAAGAGACACAAAGCAAGTTGGATGGATAAGTTGGATTGTAGAGGCAAACCCAGGAGTCTAAATTAATTAGAGTCAATCATTGATTCTCTATAAGCTCCTTCTCTTCTCCAACCACAAAACAAACAAACAAACAAACAAACAAACAAACAAACCACACAAATATTCCCAGTAGAATTATACCTTATCCATCAGTCTGGGATGAGGACATCACTGGAATGCCAAAGAGAAGCCAATTACAATAGTCCAGATGGTGCTCTCTGGGATTTTTAGATCTTCCAATATTTAACTCATCATGTATACAAACAAAGCCACTGAAAATAAAGAGAAAGAATCACTAGATTAAAATTGCTTTTATAAATGTTTTACAGTTAGTCTCTAATTAGTAGATTCTGTACAAGATATGGCCCCTGCTCTGCTAGCCATATCAGTAGGCGATGTTTGCTTCATTGTCACATTGAAATCAACACATATTAAGATTTTTTTTCTGAAAGTTGATATGATTCAGGTTGTTCTTCCTCTGAGAGAAGACAGCATTGCAGGTGAGGGTAACAGTGTGCATCAGAGCACCTGAATAAGAGGTGGGATAAGAGATAGAAGTGGGACCCAGGAATCTGCTTTTATCTCACTTGCTGTGGGCCTTCTGGTGTGAATTCCAGTCAACTAGGTAATATAAGAGGAAATGCTGTGCGACATCACTTCTAAATCAGCAACAGTGGAACAGGGTTATTAATTGTGGGTATGTGTTTCAACATCTGGTCACTTACTAAACTTAGGAACCTCTCAGTACCTGCCACAGGTTATTACCATGTTGTTGAAATAAATCAACAGGTAAAGAACCAAAAACAGTTTATGTACATTGTGACTACAGCCGTACATCATGGTTCAAGTAGTCCAATTACTGGCTCTGTTTTCTGCTTTTCCACGTTTTTGCAACAAGCTTTAAAAATTTAAGTGATAAATAGAAGTAAACATTCCTAACCAAGCTTTTAAAGAAAGAAGCCAAATATTATATTGATTTCTTAAATACTTACTTCTCTCTGGAATTCACAGCAACTGCAGACTTAACCATTTATTCCCAGCCGTATGTCATCAAGTGTGCATTGTTCTCACCTAAGCTCCTTTCTCCTTCTCCATCTGCCCTTCTTTCAATCTCTAGGTCCATGTGGAGCTTCTTTAAATAACTTGGAGAAGTAGTCACTGGGGAGGTGAAGATGCTAACCATTCACACATTCAAGCAGAACTAGGCATGTGAAAAGATAAATAAGGGCCGAGGGCCACCCACCAAGGAACCAGAAAAAAAAAAAAACATATGAAAAGGAAAACTAATGCCAAGTGAGGGAGTAATAGCTCATCACCAGTGCTACCCCTTGCTGGGTTTCCTGCACTTCTTTGGATTTCTGTCACCTTCCTCTTGCATCTGCTAGCATCTCTTGTCCCCACACTGGCCACCCTGGTCCCTAAGAACCTAGAATGGGCAGGTGGTTCACAACTTTGGAGAGACAATGTGGACTGGAGGCCAAAGAGTCCTTTGTAGAAGGTCACCCAGAAGCTGGGAACAGCAAGGGAATTAGAAATAAACTGAATCCCTTTTGTTTCAGTAGAGTGGAAGTTGAAGTTGAGATTGGCTTCTATGCTTGGTTGATCCAACCAGTAGACATGGAGGTTTGTTTGGCCATTCTCTCTTGCTTTGTCTACAAGTCTACCTAGTTAATTGCCTTTCCCTTTTTGTAATTTTTCTCTTAATATTTTATATTTAGGTACTATCTTCCTAAGTATATTGCTTTAAATTAGCTGTATCTTAAAAGCACTATATAGGACAATTCTTGCCTCTTCTACAAAGAGTAATGGTATACCTTAGCAAGTCAAGTTGGCCATGCTTTGGAGTAGGACACTGTCAGAAGCAGGACACCTGTGGGTTTCCTTCAGCACCCAGACACCCAGCTCTCTACACTGTGCCAGCCTGGCCATGGGCTCCTGACTCTCCTACTGCAGCTGCTGTCAAAGCCACTCTGCAGATAATGATTTTGCTTGGCTGGGAAATGGGCTTCTGTCTGCCTTGGAGGCATTTTGCTCCCAGTCCAAGTAGCACTGTCTGGAAAGCAGACACACTCCCCAACAGTTGCTGCTGTGGGGGTTGCTGTTAATAGTCATGAACAGCTGACAGGACAAGAGTGTCTAGGATGTGGAATCTTTTTTATTTCTCTCTGTTCCACTGGGCTCAGTGAGCACACATTCACATGTATATGTGTATATATTTCAAAAGCAGCTGTGTGAAAACAGTGATTTCCCCCAGAGTGGAACCTGCACACTTAGAAGAAATAGGCTTTCCTAGTTCAATAAAACTGCCTTAATGCTTTCCTGAAGATGAAATGAAATCACTCCTAATGTTGAGAGAGAAGTCCAAGAGAACATCTTATTCAGTAAAGGATTCTTTTCTAATTTTATTGCACATTGTGAAGGAGCTTGAGTTCACAGATAAATTTGGAGAGGAATAAAAGACAACACAAAAAAAGGAAATTTGTTTCTGTGTGTTGCATTTGGCTCGAATTTAGCCATAATTCAATATTCATGAAACAACGAATATCTACTGGGCGTGGAGTGGGTGTTCATTATGTGAAGGCTAAGCCATAGGTTCTGATTTCAGATTATTCCCTAATCAAGGAAGCAAAAAATTTGAGAATAAGTACATGCCCACCTTTGGAACAGTATACCTCAATGACTACAAGTCAATGGGGATCCGAGAAGGATAGGAACTAGAAGAAGCACTGACAATTTGGTCACCTGATCAATCTTTTTTTCCATCTCTAGGAAACTCCCTTTGAGTGAACTTTGCCATACTTCCAAATGTGACTTTGTATTTAAGTTCCAGAACCTGGATGTCCTCCTGATTCTCAAAGACATGTCACCCATATGCTGGCCTCTGTACCTTGGTGGTCTCAATAATGGGCTTGGCAATTCCTTAGCAGTCCTTTCTCTATGCTTATCCCCATTACATTAACTGAACATTAACTGAAACCCAGCACTATGAAAGAGACTGACATTTTTGGTTTGACTGCTTAATACTGATGGTCTGCCTGGGTCTTGTTCTGTTTCATCCTGATTTGCTGACTTCTACTATTGTGGGCAGGACTACAGTGTTGTCCTGGTTAGAGTCATCAACCCCAAGGATTCTGAGTCCTCTTGGCTGATTAACCTTGCAGGTGGGTGTGCAACTGACAATGCTCTCCAGAACTTCCTCTGGCCTCTCAGGCAGTCTTGGCTGTCCAAGTGAAGTAGCTTGTCAGTGTTCAGCCATGATAGTTAAGGTCACAGGTAGAATAAGACCAGTGTAAGTTAAATTAGTCAGCAAAGACACCATGATCTGGGCCCTAAAAGATGGGCAAGATAGGGAGATAGCTCTCAGGAACAAATACAAATCTGTCTACATGTTTAGTAGACATTCATAGACATCATCAGTTAGAGGGAAAAAATATGACATGCAACTATAAAGCCATCTAGAGTCTAACAAAGCAAATAGAAACAAAACAACAGGAATCATTAAAAAATAAACAAACAAAAACCAAAAACCAGACCAAAAAATCTGTTTTGTGTCACAGTTTTAAAGATGATTTGGCTGTTAGTACCTCATTGAGGTAGCACTATACTGATGGTTCTAATCCTACATATTTGTTAATAATATGCAAAAAGAAACAAAAAGTATTGGACATGTACTGTGTGTCCAAATTTACTATTAAAATTATGCATTAGAGGGGCGCCTGGGTGGCTCCATCAGTTAAGCATCAGACTCATGGTTTGGGGATAGATTCCCAAGCCTTTAGGAGCCTCAGTGTTCCAATATCTGTAGTGGTTAAGCCATCTATATAATATCCTTGGTAAATAGTTTTTTCAAAGGGACCCAATACAATCCAGCAGAATACACAATGCAACAGGAGCTCCATAACAAGTGCTTTTTTGGTTGAAAATCCTTGTTTTGTTTTCCAGTTTTGCTGTACCCCAAATGTTTGGTTGTCCAACTTTAAAATCTTAACACTAAGCTGTTGTGGTGATATTGTGCAAATTCCATACAGATGCATGGACAAAGCAGTTAGGGATTAAAAAAAGTCCTAGAGACCTCATTCTGAACCCAGTTTGGCCTGACATTACAAAGTTCAGTTAGGGATCTAGGAGACTTTCTAGCCAAGCTTCATGGCCAACATAGCATCTTTAGGCTAGAAGGAAAGTTGGACAGATTCTAGGTCCAGCCTAGTCGCTACAGGCTGTAGGACTGTCAATGCACTCCACATGCAGCTTTATTATACTTTTCTTATGGAGGACACATTTTTAACTAACACTAAAATTGTCTGGTGAGGCTCTCTCAAACACAAACACTGTTTTAAATGTGGCCCCTGATCTTTCTCTTAATGTGGAAGGAGACAACAAAATAATGAGTTCTTCCTGTGACCCTAGAAAGTTCCAAGCAAGTTCTTAATATCCATTCGCAAGTAGTTTTTCCAAATAGCGAGGAAAGAATTTCACTTCTGAAGTCAACTCTTAACCACCATATGTGATTAGAAGCTGACTTCCACTTGCAGAAGAGTTTATGAGAAAAGCAACTGGACTGTGGCCACCCTTAAGATACAAGGCTCTGTGTTAGCCACTCAAGTCCCCCTGGGCTCTGGAATCCTCCCCACCTTGAACTGTGACTTCATTAGATAGGAAATTTTGTCTGACTATTCATGCCCAGGCCAGGTCTAACAGGAACTTGCCACAGTGTTACATGGCTGAGTCTCCAAATAAACAGTCACCTTCAACCTACCTTATGTCCTAGAAGCTGAAATTTGTCCTCAAAATAAGAGGAGAATTTTAAAGCTACCAGATACTAATTTGGGTGTTTGTAACAAAGAGATAAATCCATGATTTGCATGCAGACCCCTGAATTTGTTTATCTCACTTTTCTTGGTAATGCCTTTTTACCATTTACTGACATGCCATACATTCAAAGCAATCACCCAGGATCTTGGCTGGATGCTTGACATCTGCTGATGAGTTAAGCACAATAACAGCTGGTCCAGTGGTTCTAAATACCAATCAGGGGATACTCAAAAGGAAACCATCTACTGTCACCAAGAGCCACTAGTTACCATTTCTCAGAAGTGTATTTATTTGGAATAAGCTTAAATGATCACTTTCTTCTGTTTTAAAATTATTTTTGGTAAAAAAATACATAACATAAAATTTACCATCTCAACTATTTTTTTCAAAGCTTATATGTTTACTTTGAAAGAGAGAGAAAGTGTGTGTGCACAAGTGGGGGAGGGGCAGAGGGAGAGGGAGAGAGAGAATCACAAAGAGGCTCTGCTCTGTCAGTGCAGAGACCAACCTCACAAAATGTGAGAAATGACCTGAGTTGAGATCAACAGTCAGACACTTAACCAACCAAGCCAGCCAGGAGCCTCGCCATCTTACCTATTTTCAAATGTATAATTCAGTAGCGTTAGGTATAATCACATCATTGTACAGCCTATCTCCAGAAGTTTTTCATCTTGCAAAACTGGAACTTTGTACTCATTCATCAATGACTCCCCACTACCCTTTTCTCCAAGCCCCTGACAACCAGCATTCTACTTTTTGTTTTTATGAATTGGACCACTTTTGATAACTTATATAGGTTGAATTATATACTATTTGTCTTTTTGTGACTGGCTTATTTCATACTATGCTATGTCCTTAAGGTTCATTCATGTTTTAGGATGTGTCAGAATTTCATTCCTTTCTAAGGATAATATTCTATTATATTTATGTATATGCCACATGTTGGTTATCTAGTCATCCAGTGACTAGATACTAGAATGATAGCTTCCACTCTTGGCTGTTGTGAATAGTGCTCCTATGAACACGGGTGTATAAATCTCTTTGAGACCCTGTTTTCTGTTTGTTTGGATGTGTAGATAGAAGTAGAATTACTGGATAGTATAATATTTCTGTTTTTAATTTTTTGAGGACCTGTCATACTGTTTTCCATAGAGACTGCACCTGCTTACATTCCCATCAACAGAGCACAAGGCTTCCAATTTCTCCACATTCTTTCTTTCTTTCTTTCCTTCTTTCTTTCTCTCATAGTCATCCTAATGGTGTGAGGTGATATCTCATTGTGGTTTTGCTTTACATTTCCTCTAGGATTAGTGATGTTAAGTTTCTTTTCATATGCTTATTGACCATTGGTATATCATCTTTGAAGCAATGCTCACGATGGACTTGAATAAGTCATTTGCCCATTTTTAAATCAGATTATTTGGTTTTTTATTGTTGTTGTTGCTGTTGCTGAGTGTCCCTTGCTTCCCATGAATCTTCTATTATATACCAGGAAAGCAAAGCATGAAGGATTTCAATATATACATCACCAAGGATATTTCTGGGTCAGAGTGATTTCTATATAAATTCCAATTTTTATTGGCACAACTGCAAAAATCAAACAAATCACCCTCCCTTCATTTTTTTGCTGCCAAAACAACCACAAGATAAAGGTGAAAATACATCTGCATGTTTACTGAGGAAGCCAGGCCTCCTGCAGGTAAAACTTCAGTTTGGGTCTTGTTTGTGGCTCTTTGCCATTTCACTCCCTTTTCCACAGGTTCTGAGGTTGTGACCTACATGCTTCTCTTTCCTGACTCCCATCCTTTCCTTGCCCACACGGGTTCTTCAGACACAGGTTGTGCCTGCAGATGCGAAGAGACTCTCCAGGTTGTTCTCAACAAGGTCCCTCTGAAGGAAATATATTGCTTTATGTCTCAGAAGAGTTTTTCTTTTTTAGTTTACTACAAGATAATCTTCTGGGCTAAGTCAAACTGAGATAATGGTGGAAAACTGACACAGTACCAGAGACATCTGTTCTAAAGTCAGCATTCTGAAGGCTCTCTTCTTAGACACTTTTGTATGGCATGGGGGATTTCTAAGATGTGTGTGAGAAACCTGACTAACCCTGTCTGCTTTGGTTGGCACTTTCTCATAGTGGCAAGATACTAACTGGCTTATCTCTGAGAAGCAATCTTCAGCTAATCCTCTCTGTCTGAGGAACACCGCAACCCCCACAATACTGAAGACATCTGGATCTTGGATTCATTTATAAGCCAGTAATTGTAGCGGAATCAATGTGAGTTAGCTCCTTGATGAGTGACAGAAACTGCACCAGAGGAGTTGTCTCACAAAGGAAACTTTTTTTGCAGTAAATAATGACTTCCAAAGCCATGACTCCCAAGAGCAGTTGAATGTTTCCTTTTATTTAGAGTTATGATGGATATTTAGAAAGGGAAGGCTTGTCATCAAATGTAGAGGCAGGCATTAGGTCTCTCATGTGCCTTAAGGCAACGCACCAATATTTTGCTTTGTATGTCATGTAAATGAGCCTTGTGCTCCTCCTTGGGTGGAAATTTTTAGTATTATAATGAGGTAAAGTTATGCCAGCCATTCCAAGGTTCACTCCAATGTCCATGTGCACAGGCTTGAGTCAGGGGTTTAGCTCAAAGGGTGTGGGTGATGGTCTGGACCGGCAGGAGTTCTTGTCAGGGCAGTTGCCATCACCTGGGGCTGGTTGTGTGTTTTAATTGCTTGAGTTAAGAGGCAAGTCAGAAGAAAGAGCCTAAGGAGAAATGTCAGACAAAGGTGAGTACAAGCAGGTGGGCAGCATAGGTCGGGTCTTGGGGTCTAGCTGGTGACAATGAGCACATACTATATGTGAGAAACCACACAAAGTGCTGGAGATTCAACAGGGGTAAGTCACCGTGATACCTGCCTTGTCCCCAGACTAGGCTCCTTTTGTCTTTAGAATTCCCCAAACTGACTTGGCAATTAGGTCCTGAAGTTTAAATGACTCTTACCTCTGAAAGTCCTCACTTTTCTTACCTTGATTTGCTTTCTCAGTGTAGCTTCACTATAGATGTGTCTTGACTTTCTCCAGTATTCATAAGTTGTTGTTTGGGTTTTATTTCACTACAATCTCTGTGGTGTCTGGGAATTCTGACTGCTTTAATCAACTTTCACAAATAGTTTCAATACCTGTTTCTTCTTTTTTTTTTAAATATTTTTTTTAACATTTATTTATTTTCGAGACAGAGAGAGAGCATGAACAGGGGAGGGTCAGAGAGAGAGGGAGACACAGAATCCGAAACAGGCTCCAGGCTCTGAGCTGTCAGCACCGAGCCCGATGCGGGGCTTGAACTCACAGACCGTGAGATCATTACCTGAGCTGAAGTCGGACGCTTAACCAACTGAGCCACCCAGCCGCCCCTACCTGTTTCTTCTTTTTTCAAAGCTCTGTCCTTTTTGGGGTTCCCTCTAAGTTTCAGTCCTTAGGGACACCTCAGATATCAATTCATCATAAGAACAGAAATAGCAGATATCTTCTGAGCCCAGAGAAGAAGTATGTACTACTTGGCTCAGGTTCCTTCCCTGTGTTCCCATGGACTCAACTCAAGAAGTCAACTCTCCACCTTGTTGCTCCTATTCAGTCTTGTAGAAATATCCTCAGAGGTTGAAGAAGATAGGATATAATAAAACAACAGTGAAAAATAAATTAATACCAATAAAGAGAAATAGAGTATAAATTCTCAAAAATATTTTCGATTTGTCCTGGAAAATGTATTATCTTCCATAAATCCTAAGCCAAACAACTATGGCTGTAAGGCTACACTCTACTGGCAGAAGGATAAAAATAATAACCAAGCTTCATTCAGAGATGATGTTTGACTCCAAAAATAATAGCTAGCTGTTCTTCATTCCCCCTGACAATACACTAAAGTATCATATTTTAAGATGGAGTGTAAACATTTTAGAATCCTTAACACGAAAGTTTCTGGACACTGGAGAATTATGAAGTCTCCGACATTGTTCAGACTTTTCAATTATTTAGAGATGATCTAAGTGTAGTTCCACCCAGGTTTCCCTGGCTCAGTTGGTTAAGAATCTGACCTCAGTTCAGGTCATGATCTCACGGTCTGTGAGTTTGAGCCCTGCATTTGGGTCTGTGCTGACAGCTCAGCTGTGCTTCAGATTCTGTGTCTCCCTCTCTCTCTCTGCTCCTCCCCCACTCACACTCTGTCTCTCTTTGTCTCTCAAAACTGAATAAATGTTAAAAAAATTTTAAGTGTTTTTCCATCCAGAAATAGATTGGTTCACTACTCAAAATTCCATGTAACATGTCCTAACTTGTTTGCAGCCATTGGATTCCATTTGTTTGACTCCTTGATTTTGCACTGTTGGGGTTTTAGAAATGGATTTTTTAATTGCTTGTTATAGCTCAATATTTTCCTCCCATTCATACAGGTTACTTAGCCAGAGATGTGTTTTAGCCATGCTGAAGATTAATAAAATTTAATGAAAATCAATCTTTTACTATTTTGGAGTTCCAAGCCGGACTGGAAGTAAAAGCTACAGAGAAATCTGAGAATAAAGTATCCTAGCAGGAACCAGATACCTCTGAGGGAAAAGAGTATGTACACTATTTCCTTAATATCCCGTTTGGTGTCGTTCCAGGACGTCTTCTTGCTTAACAATTGGTGGGCCTGAGGCAGTCCTTAAAATGGATGGACATCTATATAAAGTATGGCCCTAGAAATGGCTCTTGTTTGTTTGTTTTTGGTTTCTTCAGAACCGTTTATTCTTAGCTCATTTTTCTTGCATAATGACTTGGAATGTATGAGTCCAATTGTGCTTACTTGCTAATATAAATTCAGGAAATTGTATGTATTTTTCCCTAATTGACAATAGCAAGGAAGGAAAACCTATCCATTGTCAAGTGTGAATTCAAGTTTAACATATCTGTTTCCCCCATTTCCTCTCCCATATCCCTTGACATTTGTCTTGTCTCATTGCCAGCACCTTGGACTAGGGGTTATCCAAATGGTTATTGTGTATGAGATTGTATAACTAAAGTTTTTTAACCCATTATAAATCTTTAACATATGGCATGATTATTGACAACAGTCTGTGATATTGTCTTTCAAAAAACATTTTTTATTTGCACAATATTCTAACAATGCATATTTATAATTCAGTCTTTATCAAACTAGCTTCATTTGTGCCTGTAAATGTTTTTTTTTTTTTTATTTACTGTACTTTCCCATTCTTGAATTAGTTGGTAATTATTTCAGTTGGCTAAAATATACAATTTCTCCCAGAATGGTCCATTGATGGTATGCTTCATGCACCATTCTAAAGGAAATAGTGTTTTTATATTCATTTTCATATGAATACCAACTTGGAAATCTTGAAATAAATCCTATTTGGTAATGAAAAAGGGAGGTCTAAGGCTGGCCAGTTTAATCATAATTGGATATCCATAATTTTTATTTTCTTTTTGTCTTAGATTAGAAACTGTTGCCAATTCATTTATTTTAATTGGTAGTTCCTGAGCTTCTGTGCTCTGCACTTTATTGGAAAAAAGTTTCTTCTGTTAATTTAGGAGTGCTATAAAACGTTATCTGTATTTCCAGAATCAATACATCTCTCACGTTTTCCTCTTTTTTTCTTTAGATTCCTTTAAATCCCTTAAATCATTAAAATTTTCTAGATAAGGTTATTTCATAATATTTTTAATGTAGAATTCCTATTTTTTGAGAGAGAGAATGAACAGTAGAGGGGGGAGAGAGAGAGAGAGAGAGAGAGAGAGAGAGAATCTTAAGAAGACTCTATGCCCAGTGCAGAGCCTGATGTGGGGTTCAATCCCATGACCCTGAGATGGTGATCTGAGCCGAACTCAAGAGTCAGATGCTCAAGCAAATAAGCCACTCAAGTGCTCCTTTTTAAAATTTTTGCATTTGAATTTCTCTCATCTCAAATATTTTTCTGCTCAAAATGAATGCTCCTTAATTTTCTTGCTGGGAGGACTAATCAGCAATTTTCTAAATTTTGTCCTATTTCCTAGAGTGGATCTATTTCTGAGAGAATTATTTACTGTGAGTCTTCAGAATGTTCCCCGACCTTGACTTGCTCTATCTTCTCCTTGTATAATAAACTTGCTTTTTTTTTGCTTTCTTATTATGTATATCTATGACTCTCTGATTGCTTTCTAATAAGTAAGCATTGAAAGTATGTCAGAAATTGGTTGGTTGGTCTCTGCAGATCCAAATGAGGTAGAAGAAACACACGCTCGGTTTTCTGCTCATTGTGACTTACAAACAGGGGAAAGCATGTCTGCAGTGACATTTTTGCTTTCTATCATTATGTCTACTGTATTCCTTGGTTCTTTCACAAGGGTAGATTCGTGAAGGAAAAAGAATAACATTGATTATTGAGAAAGTTCTCTCAAAACATCAACACCTGTAGGTAATTTTAGAAAGGCCCCAGTAGGTTTTCATATGGCAACTTGTCCCTGTTACCCTCTATTATGGGTTGAATTATGTCTCCCAAAAATATATATTGAGCTACTAAGTCCTGCCACCTGTGGAGGTAACCTTATTTTGAAATAAGGTCTTTGTAGATGTAATCAAGTTAAGATGAATTATCCTAATCCTGAATTAGGTTGGACCAAATCTAATGACTAGTGTTCTTATAAGAAGAGGACATTTTGGACACAGAGATACCGGGAGAAGGCCATGTAAAGACAGAGGCAGAGGTTAGAGTGGTGTCTAGAAGACAAGGAGTGCCAAGAAATACCAGCAACTTTCAGAAGCTATAAGAAGCAAAGAAGGCTTCTTCCCTATATCTGCATAGGGAACACAGTTCGCCAGTACCTTGAATTTGGACTTCCAGCTTCCAGAATTGTGAGAGGATAAATTTCTGTTGTTTTAAGCCACCCAATTAATTCTTGCTTTATCTTAGATAATTTGCCTGATAAAGCCAGCTGCCATGTCAAGAGACAGCTTAGTACATAGTTTCTCATGACCAGGGACTGGAACCTGCCCAACAGTCACTTGAGTAGGCTCATAAGTGTCGTACCCTGTCATGTTAGAGCCTTCAGATGAGGCCACAGCTCAGGCCACATTGACTGCAACTCCATAAGAAATGGGGAACCAGAGGTACCCAGCTAAGGCACACCTGAATTACTGGCCTATAGAAATTGTGAAATAATAGCATTTGTTGTTGAAAGCCTTTAAGTTTGGAGGTAACTTGTCATGCAGCAATACATAACTAATATATCTTGGTACATCATTCTGATTGCCTTCCTTTACACATAGATTTCTTTTTCTTTTTAATATTTATTTATTTTGAGATTGAGAGAGAACAAGTGGAGGAGGGGCAGAGAGACAGATGGAGGGAGAGAATCCCAAGCAGGACTCACACTGTCAGCACAGAGCCCAATGTGGGGCTTGGACTCACAAACCTTGAGATCATGACCTGAACCGAAATCAAGAGTCGGACACTCAACCAACTGAGCCACCCAGGCACCACTTTACAAATCTATTTATATAACATAGATCAGGAATAAAATCAATAGAATATGGGTCTTCATTCATTCATTCATTCATTCACTTTAATTTGTCTTGCCAATATAATCTTCACTATATCTATAGTAATGAACAAGTCTTAATCCTTATGGTGCTTGAGGTCAATTTATTCCATTTTCTACAAAACTTAACAGACACCTCTGCTGAGGAAAAATAAATGAACAAATAAAGGAAGGAAAGCAACAGAACCTAATATTTGAGTGCCAACTGTGTGATAAGTGCTGTTTTAGGTATTTTCATACATACCATTCAATTAATACAACTCTTAGAGATTTATAAGGAATTATCATCATCCCTTCTTTGTATGTAAGGAACCGGTGGCTCATAAAGTTGTAGTTGCTTTACAAGTTTCCACAGCTAATAAATGATGGACCTATAAGCCAAATCAGGCCCATTTTACTTATTTCTACATCAGTCATTTGCAGAAGTGCTACTAAATTAAAATCCTACATTTTTGTTGATAATGTGGATGCTAACTAGCATTTTCTGAGCGTGTACTTTGTAACAGACATAGAGTTAGAAATTATGCACAAATTATTTCACAAATAGATTATTTTTATAAAACTAGCATGGCAAGGCAGAGATAAGAGAAATAGCATCGTATGTAGAAATAATTCTAGTAAAAGTGACTGTGCCAAGTGAGCAAGTGTTTTCAGAGAGGACAATGCAGTCAAATCCCATCCATTCATGTATACTATCAGTACGTTATAAACTTAGATATTCATTAAAATAAAAATAACCTGAAGAATGGCTTACATGATACTGTGCCAGAAGCATCAAGAGAAATTTATTAGGCAAAACTGAAAGTAGCAACAATCTTTATATAATTCTGAAAAACCTCTTTCCAAGATGGTAGAGAGGAAGTGAGTTTGATGAGAATTATATTTTCCCCCAGATCTTGCTTTCATTAAAATGAGTTTCCATGGTGCCCATGTGCCCATATGCATGGTTTTGATTGCTTCCTTGTAATTTTCTGCATTTTCCACAATAAGCTATTACGTTGATAACCATAGAAGTAAAAGTTAGAAGGAAATTAAAATGGAATCATGTGGTTTCATATTTTATTTTATTTTTTCCATCACCAAAATTTCTAGTAAAAATGTGCCTACAAAAGCTAACTCATATGACAGGTCATTCCACACTGTCTTCTGAGTTACTACAGTTCATTGATTCTAGGACAAGCACGTTTCTACATTTTAACAGCCCTTGTTTCCAGTGCATATTACAATCAACGTCATGGTGTAGGTAAATTGGCAGCATTTCTTTTCCTTGTCAGCAGTGCACAAAGTAATTGTAGGTCTTAAAACTGTTGGCATGTTACCACTGATAGATAACATTTGAGAAACTTGTACCACACTTGCCCTTCTGCAGGGAAATTTCTTGCATGTATAAACTGAGCCAACTACTTACTGCCTCTTCTGGATGGAGTAGAATTGGTCTATGAGAATATCAGACCAAGGGCTAGTCCAATAATAGGCAGATCTAAAATTTGCATGGCCTTGTTCACAATAATGATCTTAGAAAATCATAATATCTTTCCCACTAAGTTAAAATCACTTGGGTGAAGCTAACATTTATCTGTTATGCACCACTGTGTGTCTACCCTTTGCCTAGGACTGGAGTCCATTCTGACTTGTGGTGTTCATAGTGGCTAGTTGAGGAGTATTTAGAATGTGACTCCTTGTGTGGTGCTGGACATTGTTGCATATTCTACCCATTTTCTCCCACTGGTACGCCCTTTCTCCCTGAAGTGCCTTCTGATTGTCTCTCCCTCTTACAGTGGTGGCATTCACATTTTCAGCTGAAGATTCTGTGTTTCCCCATCTAAACCTAAGTTTCAGAATTGAGGAGACACTGTAAATGAGGCAACAGTTTCTTGCAGTCTCCAGACCTCTAGGTGGCCTAGAAGTAGCCCCCTACCACATACCCTTACGGCCTTTCCACTGACCTTGTGTACTGACCTATTTTCTGTACTGATAAAGCTGTCCAGTTGATGTAGCTGGAGTTGTGCATTAATTTCCTGTGGCTATGATAACCAATTACCCCAAATTCAGTGGCTTAAAGCCACACAGTGTATTCTTTCATAATTCTAGCAACCAAAAGTGCAAAATCAAGGTCCGAAGGAGCATCTGTTCCTTCTTCTTCTGAATACCGGTGGCTGTGGGCATGACTCCCGCCTCGACCTTGTCTTCACTTCACCTTCTCCTCTGTGTGTGTATCAACCCCTTCTGCCTTCCTCTTATAAGGACACTTAAGATCGCCCACTCTGATAATTCAGGACAATCTACTCATGCAAAGACTTTTAATTTAATTACATCTGCAAATATTTTTTTTTCAAACAAGGTAATTTTCACACGTTACAGGAATTAGAACATGGGCATATTTTTAGGAACCATGCTTAGCTTACCACAAGCCCTCTCTACTTCCTAAACTAAACCCTGGTTGTTGGCATCTGCATTAGTTTCCTAAGGCTGCTGTAACAAAATCCCACAAACTGGGGAGCTTGAAATCAAAGATGTTTATTCTCTCACAGTTTTGAAGGCTGGAAGTCTAAAAACAAGGTATCAAAGAGGCCGTACTTCCTCCAAAGTTTTCCTGGGCTCGTGCAGCTTCTGGTGGTTGCCAGCAAACCTCAGTGCTCCTTGGCTTATGGCTTGAGGCCAAGGAAGAAGTCTCTGCCTGACTTTCATGGCCATCTTCCTCCTCAGTGTTTATGTGCCAACTTCCCTCTTCTTAAATGGACACTATTCATTGGATTAGGGCCCACCTTAATCCAGTCTGACCTCATTTTAACTTGATTACATCTGTAAACACCCTATTTCCAAAGAAGGTCATGTTCACAGGCCTAGGTAGACATGAATTCTGGGAGGATACTATTTAACACAGTACAGAGTTACAAAGTGCATGTGGTCTTGGGAGTTGGGGCAAACATTATATACCATGGCAAATGTGTAAGCAGTGGAATCTGTGCAAGATAAGAAAAGAATGGCCTTGATCCCTTTCAGATATTATGAAGCATGGTTGCACTTTATTTCACGTCTTTTTTTAAAGATTTTTAATGTTTATTTATTTTGAAAGAGAGAGAGAAAGCATGAGCAGGAGAGGGGCATAAAAAGAGAGAGAGAGAATCTCAAGCAGGCTTTATTCAGTCAGAGCAGAGCCCAGTGCAGGGCTCAAACTCAGGAACCATTAGATCATGATTGAGCCAAAATCAAGAGTCAGACACTTAACCGACTAAGCCACCCATGCACTCCTTACACATTTTAATTCCTGTGGGATTCTGAGTCCTCCAGACCAACTGGATTAGAATGCTGGCTCTGCCACTTATTGGCTGTGTGAGCTTGGTCAAGGTATTAATCTGGTCATGCCTCAGCTACTTCATCTCTAAAATGGATGTAACAACAGTTCCTGCTTCAGGGAGTTGTTGTGAGGAGTAAGTGAATGTATCTTGTAAGCACTGCTATCAAATAGTAACACTCTGTGAAAATTAATAAAGGGAAACCTCACTAAGGTAGACTGGAGATGCTACCAGGGGATGTTGGAAGGGAGAGCCATAGCATTCAGTGTCAATTACAGGAAGAACTGTCAATTACAGAGCCCTAACAGAAGACTCTCAACAGGAAGGATCACCAATTAGTAGCCCTAACAGGGAATGTTGCACACTGTGTCTCCTGCAAGAAATGGACCAATCTTACAACTTAGCCCATGAGAAACTATCATAGCCCTGAACTCTTGGTTCTCTCCAATGGACTTTTGTTCAAAACAACTCCCCCAACTTCCTCCTTCAACATAAAATAACGTCCTTCTTCTGTTTGTTCGACTTGTTTATGATTTTGCTATAGCTTACGTGACCAGGATTGCAATTTTCTGCTCTTCCTAAATAAACCCATTTTTGCTGGTAAAATAACTGGCAGTTTTATTCGTAAGGTTAACATATCCAATAAATGTCAGCAGTTTTTATTGTTGCTATTCTCCCTTCTCTTTAAAACTACCTAATTTGGTCTCTCTTGTAGCAAAAGAAACACCAAATAGATCACTGATGGAGATTGCCAACCATTTAGTCACTTATGAAGCATAAAATTCAACATTTTGAATTATAACATATGCTCCCTCTGTTACTATACATTTAGTTTAGATGTCTATGCTGAAAGTAGCAAAGGGTGGTATGTGTGTGTTAATACATGTGTCTCTGGGTCTGTTTATTTTAGGTGAAGTCTCAGTGTGGGACCTTGGGGGCTCTGGAAGTTACAGGAAAGCACATGGGTCAGTGAAGATAGCTCAGTGATGACAGGAGCTTGGGGAATCGGGCGCACAGAACATAAAGACCCCATGCGGCCAAATAGCACATCAATATCTAATAGTTATATAATGGCTTTCTTGAAAAAGAAAACATCTTCACCTCCTCCATGGAAACATCAGTGAGACTATGTGATCTTGTAGGAGCAAAGGGCAGCCTGCTCCCAAACGTGCCTTTGGCCTACTGGTTATTGTAAATAAAAGTTACCTAAGGAAGAGCAAGCACAAGGACACCTAGATGGTGCTCTGCCCCCTGAAAGCAGGAAACAAATCTCCTGGGTGAAAAATACTCTCCCTGTGCTAAGAAGTATGAAGACATCCTTATCACCAGAGATAGGGACTTAAAAATCTAGAAAGCTGCAGAAACAAACCTTTTTTTTTTTCTCTTATTTGCTACCTCAGCCTAAATTCTGCCTAGAATTCCAAACTAATTAAGGTTCCCAAACATTTGTATTCTTTATCCTGTCAATTTTTAGTAGGTGTATTTTCTCTTTGTCTAAAATGTATGAAAACCACCTGCCTTAATCATTTCTTTAGGTCTCCATTTCCTTATTGGGTCTCTGTGCGCATAATAAAACTGTGATTTTTTTTCCCTCCTGTCTCACGTCACTTTAATTCTTAGTCGGGCTGGGAGACCTTGAAGGTAGAGGAAAAAATCATCCCTTCCCTACAATCTCAGGACTGTTACACTGATTTCAACCAGGCCTTGGTTTTCAAAAATAATAATAAAATTAATACAATTAAATTAAAAAATCAAAAGCCAAACACGTAAACAATTTCATCTCTGTGAAGCAGAAGAGTTAAAGAGCACATTTACTTAAGATTTTCTTCAATTATTTGGCAAAACCAAAAGGACTTCCTGGGGTTGAAGCCCTTCCTCCCTCTCTTGGTGGCAGCTGGAAGTGGAGGTGCCCTTCCCCACACCCACTATTCAAGAGAGGAAAATGGAGTTATGTAAAGCACTTACCCAGCTCCCCAGAAGCTTGGGGAGGCTGTAGAGCCACTTTTGCTTCACAGAAAGAAAAAAAAAAAGTACCTTTTGAGAGCTGAGGGATTGTTAGATTGTAAGCTATTTGTCTGTGTGAAGTAAGGAACATTCACTGAGAAAAACAGCTTTCTCTGTCCCCTGAAAGTAGTCTTCCTGCTTCTCAAGTTGACCTTTAGACATGCCTAAGGGACAGCATATCAATATTTTAAGAACTTCAGAATGTTTTCAACATTCCTTCCCACCTCTGAAAAATAGCCTTGCCAAGGCCTTTCAAAAAACAAAGTTCTTTTTGTACCAAATAAGATTTTTAAAAGTAAGCTCTTTGGGTTCAAAATGTAAAGTTGGGCAAAGAAAAGTCTCGTGGAGAATATTTTTAAGTCCCTGTCCTTCACTCCACCGAAATGTGAGACTCCATGGTCAGGACAGTACCAGCCTCACCAGGCAGAGGGGAGTATTGGGGCTGGGATGTCATCAAAAAGCTCTTTTTGATGATCCAGGGAGCCCATCCAACCTCCCTGGATTTTCTAAGCTTAGTAACTCTGAGAGTCACATCAGTGTAGAAAGAATAGACCACTAAATTGAGACCACAACTGACTCATTCCAGAAAAACAAGACACTCATGATTAAGAAAACTTGAACCCTCTGCAAGGGTAATACTCTTTGGCCACTACTAACTCCAGAGAAGTCTGAGAACCTCCATTCCACTTAGGGACTAATGATTAATGTTTTTGTAACCTATGTGTAGCTAAATATCCTCTCTCTCTTTCTCTCTCTCTCTCTCTCTCTCTCTCTCTCTCTCTCTCTCTCTTTCACACACACACACACACACACACACACACACCCCACAATCTATTTTCCTTGTTCTTTACCCTACTGTGGAAACTCCTAGGCCATGTTTTTCTCTAATAACCTATCTCCCACTGCTTCCCTCCCCTCCAAACATTTCACAAGACCTTATAGAATAACCGTCGCAGCATGAACACACTCCCAAAATACCTCAAGTTCCTCATCAAATGCTCTTTTTAATTTCCAATCAGCAGGAAACCTGCTCTCTCAAGAAGATATCACATTTCGTTCTAGTCTCCCAAGTAAAAGAGGTTTTCTCTGGGTGCCTGGATGGCTCAGTCAGTTAACTGTCCCGACTTCCGCTCAGGTCATGATCTCTGAGCTGTCAGCACAGAGCCTGGAGCCTGCTTTGGATTCTGTCTCCCTCTTTCTCTACCCCTCCCCTGCTAATGCTCACTCTCTCTCTTTCTCTCTCTGTCTCTCAAAAATAAACATTAAAATTGTTTTTAAAAAAGGTTTTCTCCTTCTTCTGGCATTTTCTAAGACAGAGTTTTTCATTGGATTTCTTCATGTATCAAGTCTTCATTACATAATAAGACTAAATACCTAAACACTTGACAGTTCCATCCTAGGGGGGAGGCAGGCATTCCTTTGATATCTATACAATCACACGTCACTCTGTGTCCCTTTTCATTTTGAGCTTCTTATGATTTCCCATTCCCTGAAGACTGGGATCCAAGACCTACAGTCTTTCTTGATATCTAAAGTGCTGTTATTAATGGAGAGGTATCTGTGCAGGCAAAGAAACTTTACACAACACAATGACCTGCTGGGTCCTTGATTCTTCATCTCCACTGGCCTTGTTAACTTAAGTTTAACCACACGACCTTACTCCTCCCTTCTGTCCTCCAACAACTGGATTGAGAAGACACAGTACAGATGGGAAAGCAGAAAGAGCTGAAAATCTCCTTCTCTTGTGACTCAGAAGTGGAGAATGACCATGACTAGGATCTTTCTGTATCTGACATAGATCATGTACCCTTGTGAAAATTAACTCCCAATGTTCATCTGTGAAATTCTAGAAGTCCTGAGGGAAGCATGCAAAATAGAGTATAGTCTACAGCTGTGCAATAACTACATATATAAATATATATATATATATATATATATATATATATATATAAATTCCAAATTTTTTACAAGTGGAGGAATAGGAAGTAAACTGGGAGAGGAGCAAGAGTGGAGCCACTTGATGCAAGACAGTATAATTTACTAGCTGAGCACATAGGGTTCAGACATAGCAGAGGTGAGGGGTAAATCTCAGTGGTACAATCCTATCCACGTGCACTCTATGATTTTTTAAAGTTACTTAAGCTTCAATCCCCTTCTATAAAATAGAGATAGTGGACCCTGCCTCAGGAAGTTATAAATGGATGAGATGCTGTATGTAAAGCATGTAGCATAGTGTATGGAACACAGAATGCCCTCCAGAAAGGGATGTTTCATGGTGAGGATGAAGATGATGATGGTTTCCGGACCTTGGAAACCTTGTGAGCTCTATAACTGACTTGGATTCCAACCTTGTCTTTGTCACTAATTCCTTTATTCAATTACCTTCTAGTTTCATATACATCCTGTTTAAAATGGGAATAATGATGCCTCTGCATGGAGATCCATGTGGATTAAATACACAATGCAGCAGAGTGCATGGCTCAGTAGAGGTTCAGTAGACATCTCTACCTTCCATCTTGAGCCCTGTGCAACCCCACCGTATACACAGTGCTCATATTACAAATGGATGGTTAATGTCGAGTCTTTGCTATAGAGCCAAAATACATAGGTAAATACCTTCCATCTACGCAAGGAGAAGAGCACTACATGAAAAGCAGTGCTGGTGTTTCTCTATGTTCTTATTTTCTCTAATTGTTATACAACCTGGTTGACCACTCTGCACTTTTGAAGTCTTTAATGAAGTCACTGTGGAATTATTTTGTTTTCACATCATGATTCACAATACTAGACAGTTGTGGGTTTCTAATAATTAATTGTATCTTGAAGGATCAAACATTAAATGTAGATGTGTAGCTTTTATGCAATAAATGTGTTCCTGGAAAATTGTATGCAATTTTTGATGTCAAGTCAAACCATATTTTATATGTACATTAGTAATAAATATTATCAAATTGTTCTAGAATGCAAGAACTCATCCATTAACTTATGTTTCCTCTAATTTTGGGTTTTACATTTGAGTTTCCCTTAAGATGAGGTTTACTACGTTGCATATTATTATTTTATAGTTGATGTAAGATGTTTTTTAAGAACTGGAAATAGCTTTTCTTCAAAGAGACATGTCTTCCTAAGGCTAAGAACTCAGAACAAAATCTGCCTTAGCATCCATTGACTCAGGATTTATCTGCCTATAAATATTTACTGATCTATTCTATCTTTGTAATTATTAATGTTATGCAGATATGCAAATATCAACCCATGCTGTTTGTTTTATTCAAGTAGTCAAAATAAATATAATGGGAAAACTGCGATATTTAAATTTTGTTCATTTTATTGAAGAGAGCTCATTTTACATTTTCACTATCACCAAGAGTAAAAAGGGTAAAAATGACAGCAGGCTTGGGATTTGATTAATTTCATTTTACGGCTTAAATTAAGAATTAATCCATTTCTTTCTTGATAAATATGCAGAGAAGATTATGAAATGACACTTGCTTTTCTCATGTCTTAAAATCCACCTATTTTCTTATTATTTTAAAAGAGGCACTGAAGGGGCTTAGATTTTCAATCAACCTTCATTCCCATCGTTAAATTCCTTGACAAAAAAATGTATAAAATCTGAGTTTTTTACTTATTAAATGTTCATCCCTACACTGTTGGCTACTTAATATTGGTTATCTGTACCCCTTTCAGGTACTTGCATAACCATAATGGTGTTAAGTGTTCAAATCTAAAACTAAGGAGTCATCAATCAGTGGTTGCTGCTCACCTGTGATAACAACTCCTTTAAAGCCATTCACCCTGGCAAAATTACATAATAGAAGATGTTCATTTTCCTCCTATTCAGCATTCTCTGTCTTAGATTTCTTCACTAACTTTTAAAAATATCTTTTATATTAAAGAAGTTGGTGAGAACTGTAGAATGGTGGATTCTGTAGTCAGTTATTGCATACAAGTTGTTTTGGTTGTGTGCAATGTGCTTTTCTGGCTCAAAGCATTTCCTGGTAGGAGTTTTCATTCCTCTCTACCTTAGACAAGAATTATTTATCCTCCTGTATTGTGCAAAACAGTAGGCACACAGAGATTAATTTTCATTTTTCATGTTTGGTCATAGTTTTATAAACAAGACATACAAAACTTAGACTATACTCTGGTAAGTTCTAAAGCTAATATTTGTTCAAAATATTAAGGCACCAAGGAAAAACAATTCACTGAAATGTTACTTGAAAGTACTGTTTGGCTTGGATTTTAAAGGATGTATAGGGATTGGTCAAGTAAAAGTTCCAAGAAAATGTATTAAAATGTGTATGTCATTAAAAATAAAAAAAATAATAAAACTAGACAGATTTATCAAGTGGAAACTGAAGCCACCTATGAATCAGGGTTTGGAATCAGTTTGAGTGGGATGTAAATACTATCGAGTCTCATGTTTCTTTGAGGTTGTAACATGTCTGCACAACAAGGGATTCAAAGGTGAGATTGTCTTTCTTATGAACATAAATTATGTATGAATCATAGATTCCCTGGGTTTTTGAAAATTAACATTTTCCACAAAATTGTTAACAACCACAAGGACCAGGTTGTTTATGTTCAAAGAATGACTGGCCAAGGTTTTTGTTAGCACTTTTTTCATGTGTTTATCCATTGATAATTTTTTATCAGCCACTCCCATGTTACAACTGTAACAGTCTACATTTAAGATAGAAAAGTTGTAGTGGAGAGACACCTGGCTGACTAAGTCAGTGGAGCATGTGACTCTGGATCTTGGGATTGTGAGTTCAAGCCTCATTTTAGGTATAGAAATTACTTTAAAAATAAAATATTAACAAAAAGAAAAGTTGTAGTGAAGAACAAAAAAATTTTCTTCAACTGTGTTGTTTATATGAAGTTGGTAAGGACACCAATAAGTTCCAAGACTAAATTAATATCTAGAAGCAACTCTATGTGCTTTAACAATGAGTCATGGTGTATATTCAATTAAAAGACAAGTTTGAGAATAAAATAATTATGATAATGGTATAATAGCAATAATTAACATTTATGGAACCCTTCCCATGTACCAGGACTATGTTAAGTGCTTTATTTGGGTAATTTATCAATCTATATGAAAAATAATATTGTTATGATGTGTCTATTTGCTAATAAGAAAATAAAACCAACAGGTAAGCCAAAATTCAATCCAAGCACACTGATCCACGGTTTGAGCTATCAACCTATGACCTAAATTAATGGCTACATGTGAACTACATTCTAGAAACTTTAATACATCATAAATTTAACATTAATTAACAACATAACATAGCCACCAAAAAGAAGTAATGTAACCCAGGTCATTAATACTAGTAATAAATGCTGGATTGGAAGATTGGGTTAATCTCATTGGGTTTACTCCCAGTCTTCTCTGTGTCAGTAGCACTAATCTTGAAGTATCCAAGTTCTTAGGGTCTCATTTTACAAAATGGAGCCTAGAAAGGATGTTTAGTTTCTTAAGGCTCCTGATGTGACACTGCCAGTTAAAAGTAGAATATACATCACCTTGTCCAACACCACACCCAGGTACCAGTCTGACACTGAGTCAAGTACCAATGTGCCCAAGTGAATGCTAGTTGCATTATTTAGGATCTTCAGGCCACCTAAAGTGATTATTCTTCATGTATCTGTATTTCCTGGTCACTACAAAGAATAGATGCTGTGCTCACTCATTGCTGTTTTGTATTATTGTGTCCACCTTGCTTTGCATCTCCTCTTCCTTGTCCCACCTTCCCACAGTGAGGATCTCCACCCAATTCCCCCACCAGAAATATTTCTAGTGCTCCAAAACCTCTATTCCATACTAGCCAAACACCAAATCAAGAGTCTATGCTCTAAGACTGAGCCAACCACTCCCTTACCCAAATAAATTTCTAATTGATACTTTGGGTAGAGTCCCAAGGAAGAAGAAAAATCATCTTCTGATCATCTGGAATCAGTGTCCCTAAAGTTGTCAATCCACTTTTAACCACCTTTCTCCTTTGTCCAGGATTGAAAGCACAAATTTTTGAAAAAAACTTCAAGAGTTTTACAACTGTTAACTCACTATTGAAATTGTGCCTCCTCTTTAATATCACTTGGTGTCATAGAAGTCACATTTATTTTCCCCAGGATGTGCTCTTCAACAATAGGGCGTTAGGCACTGGAGGGCTTCCGAGAAAGTCAGAAGGCAGGTGACAGATGCTGAATAGTCAACAGGTTACACTTCTTAGTGGGACCGTGGACTCTAAGGGACCCCAGAGTGGATCTTCAGCCAGGCAACATTTAGAACCTGAGAGTTTGGAATCTTTGGTGTAAACACTAGGAAAAACTAAAAAGAAACTTTTTAATTTAAAGCTAGAAGATATCTATTAAAATTATTAGAGGGACATCTTTAAGCTGAAAATAAAGGGTGTTAATAAGAAATAAGAACACATATGAAAGAATAAATTCACTGGAAAACTAAACACATAGTAAAGGCAGTGCATTATTTACTTATAAAGCTAGTATGAAGATTAAAAGACAAAAGTAGTAAAAATAACTATGCTTATAATAATTTGATAGGGGAAACACAACATAAAAAATGTAAAAAAATATATCAAAAATAGAAAATGTAAGGAGGGAAAGAGTAAAAATGTTGAGCCTTAGAATGGGATCAAACTGGAGTTGTTATCAACTTAAAATAAATTGTTGGAGATACAAGTTGTTATATGTAAGCCTTATAGTAACCACAAAGCAAAAGGCTATAATATATACACAAAAGATAAACAGAAAGGATTATAAGCATACCATTAAAGAAAGTTATCAAACTACAAAGAAAGAGTGCAAGAGAAGAAACAGAAAGGAACTACAAATACAATTAGAAAATTATGGACAAAATCACAAATAAGCAATGATCAATAACTACTTTCAATGTGAATGGACTACATTCTCTAATCAAAAGACACAGAATGGTTGAATGTATTAAAAAAAAAAACAACTCCTCTATATGGTGTCTTTAAGAGACACACTTTAGATGTAAGAACACTCACAGATTGAAAGGGGACAGGTATTCCATGCAAATGAAAACCAAAGAAAGCTGGAGTAGCTATTCGTCTATCAGACAAAATAGACTTTAAACAAAGACTGTGATAAGAGACAAAGACGAGCATTAAATAATGATAAAGTGGTCAACTTAATAAGAGGATATAATATTTGTAGATATTTATGCACCCAATACACAAGCACCCAAGTATATAAAGCAAATATTAGCAGACCTAAAAAGCGAAAAAAACAGCAATACAATACTAGTAGTGGCTCTAACACCCCACTTCATCAATGGGTAGATCTCCAGACAGAAAAGTCAATAAGGAAACACTGGCCCTAAACAACACTTTATACAAGAATGATCTAACAAACATATGCAGAACATTCTCACCACAAGCAGCAGAATGCACATTCTTCTAGAGGGCACATGGAACATTTTTCAAGATAGATTATATGTGGGGCCACAAAAGAAGTCTCAATAAATTTAAGAGAGTTGAAATCATACCAAGCATCTTTTATGACCACCATGGTATGAAGCTAGAAATTAATTACATGACAAAAACTAGAAGATTCACAAATATGTGGAGATTAAACAGTATGCTACTGAATAACCAGAGTGATGAAGAAATCAAAAAAGAAAAATATATATCTTAAAATCAAAGGAAAATGAAATTCTCTAATAATCTAACTTTACAAATGAAGGAACTAGAAAAAGGAGAACAAATGAAGCCCAAAGTTAGTAGAGGAAGGAAATGACAAAGATTAGAGCAGAAATAAATTAAACAGAGAATAAAAAGATAATAGATCAGTGAAACTAAGAGCTGGCTCTCTAAAGATTTAAACGAATTAGTGAAACCTTGACTAGACTCACCAAGAAAAAACAAAATAAAATAAATAGATAGGCAAATAAGAAATGAAAGGGATGTTGCTACTGATAACAGAGAAATACAAAGGATCACGAAAGACTACTATGAAAAATTATATGCATACAAATTGGAAAACCTGGAAGAAGTAGATAAATTTCTAGAAACCTTCCAAAACTAAATCATGATTAAAAAAAAATTTTGAAAAGACTGATTACTAGCAAGGAGATGAATCAGTAATCAAAAACTTCCCAACAAACAAAAGCCCAGGACCAGATGGTTTCACTGGTGAATTCTACCAAACATTTACAGAAGAATTAATACCAATCCTTGTCAAACTCTTCCAAAAAATAAAGGTGGGATGGGGAGGATTCTTCCAAACACATTGTAGAAGGCCAACATGACCCTGACACCAAACCAGACAAGGATTCCACAAAGAAAGAAAATTAGAGATTAATATCCCTGATGAACACAGATGCAAAAATTCTCAACAAAATATTAGTAAACCAAGTTCAATAATACATTAAAAGGATCATACATCAAGATAAAGTGGGATTTATTCCAGGGATACAAACATGGTTCAACGTTTGCAAATTAATCATTGTGATACCCCACACTGACAAAATGAAGGATAAAACAGTCATATGATCATTTCAATAGATGTAAGGAAAGCATTTACACAAATTTAACTTCAGTAATGATAAAAATTCTCAACAAAGTAGGTATAAAGGAAGCATGCCTCAATGTAATAAAAGCTAGAGACAACATGGCTACAGCTAACATCATACTGGAAATTTTCCCTCTAATATCAGGAACAAAACACAGATGCCTATTCTTCTGCTTTTATTCAACAGAGTAATGGAAGTCCTAGCCAGAACAATTAGGTGAAAAGAAAAGAAGGGAAAATAAAGGAAAGAGAAGAGAAGGGAAAGGAAGGGAAGGGAAGAGAAAGAAGAGAAGAGAAGAGACGAGAAGAGAAGAGAAGAGAAGAGAAGAGAAGAGAAGAGAAGAGAAAGAAGGGAAGAGAAGAAAAGTCATCCAAATCAGAAGGTAAGGAGTTAAACTGCCATTATTTATAGATAATATGATGTGATATACAGAAAACTCTGAGACTTCATCAAAAAACTGTTAGAACTAATACATTCAGAAAGTTTTGGGATACAAAATCAATACACAAATAGCTGTTGTGTTTTTTTACACTAATAATGTACTCCCAGGAGGAGAATAGAATAAAATATTCCCAGTAACAACTGAATCAAAAAGAATGAAATACCTAGGAATAAATTTAACCAAAGAGGTGAAAGATCTGTACTCTTGAAAATAACAAGATATTAATGAAAAAAAAATTGAAGAATACACAAAGACATAAAAAGATATTCTGTGTTCATGGAATGAATTAATATTTTTAAAATGTCCATAAACTCAAAGCAATCCGAAAACTCAGTGCACTCCATGTCAAAACTCCAATGACATTTTTCACAGAAATGGAATAGTCTTAAAATTTGTGTGGAAACACAAAAGACCCTGAATAGCCAAAGTAATCTTGAGAAAGAAAAACAAAACTGAGGGCATCACACTCCCTGATATCAAGCTGAACTACAAGACTATAATAATTATAGTATCAACATAAAAACAGACACAGACATCATTGGAGCAGAATAGAGGACCCAGAAATAAACCCATACATATTTGGTCAATTACTTTACAACAAAGGAGTCAAGAATATACAATGGGGAAAGAAGAATCTCTTCAATAAATGGTTCCGGGAAAACTAGATAGCTGCATGCAAAAGAATGAAATTGGACCACTACCTTACCCTATAGACAAAAATTAACTCAAAATTGTAAAAACCTGAATGTAAGACCAGAAACCATAAAATTTCTAGAAGAAAACATAGGTGATAAGCTCTTGGTGATAAGTGTTTGAATCGGACACAAAAAAGTAAAAGCAACAAAATAAAATTTAATAAATGGGACTACATCAAACTAAGAAGCTTTAACACAGCAATGGAAAAACAACAACAAAATTAAAAGGCAGACCACTGAATGGGAGAAAATATTTGAAATAATATGGCCAATGATGGGCTAGCATCCAAAATATATAAAGAACTTATACAACACAATAGAAAAAAATGGGCAGAAGAGTTGAATAGACATTTTTTCAAAAAAGACATACAAATGGCCAACAGGTACATGGAAAGACAGTCAATATCACTAATCATCCGGGAAATGTAAATCAAACCACAAGGAGATATCTTCTCCCAGCTTTCAGAACAGCTAATATCAAAAAGACAAGAAATAACAAGTGTTGTTGAGGATGCAGAGAAAAGGAAATACTTATGCACTGTTGGTAAGAATGTAATTAGCACAGTCATTGTGGAAAACAGTATGGGGATTCCTCAAAAAGTTAAAAATAGAGTATATATATATATGTATATATATATCCTTCCTCATGTTCATTGCAGCATTATGCACAATAACCAAGATAACAAGATAACCTAAATATCCAGTGATAAATTGATAAATGCATGAAGAAATTTTGGTTCACACACAGGAATATTATTTAGTCATAAAAAATTAAAATCTTGCCATTTATAACAACACGGATGTATATTTAAGGCATTATGCTATGTGAAATTATATCTTTCTCATCTTACAACAAGATTATCTCTGAATACTTATCATCAGTTGAAAATATCATACATTGAAAATGTGTTGCATATACGTAAACCACCAAACATCATAGTTCAGTCCAGCCTTAAATGCGTTCAAAACACTTACATTAACCTACAGTTGAGCAAAACTGTCTAACACAAAGCCTGACAGTGAAGTGTTAAATATCTCATGTAGTTTACTGAAAACTGTACTCAAAGTGAAAGACAGAATAGTTGTATATGTACAAAATCGTTGCTAAGTTCAGCGGTTGTTTACCCTCATGATTGCTTTGCTGATGGGGATTTGTGGCTCACTGCCATTGCCCAGCATCAGGAGGATATCCTAATGTATATATACCACTATCCCAGGAAAAGATGAAAACACAAAAGTTGAAGTATGGTTTCTACTGAATGAGTCAGCATTACTTTAACAGCACCATAAAGTAAAAAAAAAAAAAACAAAAAACCTAAGTTGAAGAATTGTAAGTAGGGGACCTTCCATAAGTCAGGCAGATAAAGGCAAATAATTGTATGAGCTCTCTTGTATGTGGAACAAGGAAAAGAAACACAAGCTTGTAGATACAGATAACAAGTTGGTTGTTGAAAGAGGCATGGGTTGGGGGGTGAGAGAAATGGGTAAAGTGTTGTTATTGTTTTAGTTTAAATAAGTTGAATAATAATTTAAAAATGTAAAATTATACAGATTAAAAAAAGTGTAAGTCTCCACAATTCCATCATCAACACTATTACTACCCCAGAGATTCTATTGTTTAAAATTTATTGTGTATCCTTTTAGATCTATTTTTGTATGCATTCATATATCTCTATATGTATATCCACAATATTTAGAATTGTTTAAAAATGTATCATTCTTGGGGTGCCTGGGTGGCTTAGTCGGTTAAGTGTCTGACTTTGGCCAAGGTCATGATCTCACGGTTCGGATGTCTGAGCCCTACATCAGGCTCTATGCTGACATCTCAGAGTCTGGAGCCTGCTTCGGATTCTGTGTCTCCATCTTTCTCTGCCCCTCCACTGCTAGTGCTTTGCCTCTCTCTGTGTCTCAAATATGAATAAAAGCGTTAAATTTTTCTAGTTGTATCATTCTGCAACCCAGAAAAAAATCTCTGACCAAAAAAATAAATAATATTTTAGAAGAGACACTTTCTTGTTGTTGAAACATCACCAGAAAGGAGCTGCTATTTATGCATGTAAAGCAGTGGCCCTTCCTATAACAGATACAAAGTTTCAAATACTTAAAAGTATTTTGAAGATGGGTTTGCTTTTTTAACAAAATTAACATGAATTTACTTGTTAATAAAAAATAAAATTGTAGGAGGACTTTCTAGTTCCAGTCTGGCATATAAAGAGCTTAGAAATTGTCACTTCCATCCCCAAAAAAGAATATGCTGAACAAAATGAAAATCAACACCGTGTTGTAGAGCCATCCAAAAATTGAGGTCATAGGCCAGTCTGCTGCCCCCCAAATTGGAGAGGCAGAGAGGCAAGTACAGAGGATCATGACTCACTTCCATAGGCTCTGGTACTGGGCTGGGGATGGGAATCTTCAACTGTAATTGTGGAGCTGCTAGAGGCTTGGTTTAACTCAAGTTTAACTCAAGTTACAAACTCCTGGAGAGGTTTCCAAACGTTAGAGAGATTTATCTCCAGGAGCCCTATTAAGTTCTCACAATGAAGACAAGACATACATCCAGCAAGAAGAGTGGAAAAGCAGTCATTTTAAAATATACTCAGAGTATTCTATTCTTAACAGGGCCTGCCCTCAAGGGAAATTACTCTGGCAGAGCATAACTAACTGGGGTTTCACAGCTGTGTCTGACCTTCTTGTTATATGTAAGGTGTGTGTATGGATGATGTGGGGGGCCGGTTCAGGGCACTGGCTCTATAAAAACATAGAACACTTCCCCCACATCCTATCCCCATGTAAATAGGGATCCTGGGTAGTAATGGGGTGATACAACCAAAAGAACTATACATCTCAGGCTTACTTGAGAAGCTCTAGAGAAACCCGAAGGAAGCAGACAGAACAAGGACATCCAGGAAAATTTTTAGCTTCTGAAATCTATAGCTATAGTAAACAATAAATTCAGCCTAACAAGACAAAAAACATAAACCATCACATTAAGTTCTTATTTATCTAAATTCTGTTTACCCAGGATATATCTGGTTTTAAAAAAAATTACAAGGCACACCAAAAGACAAAGAAAAAAAATGACTCCCCCACAGTCTGAAGAACGAAGCAAGTATCAAAATCAGATTCAGACTCAGATATGGCAGAGATAATGGAATACTCAAACCCAGAATTAAAACACCAATGACCACATGCTAAAGGTAATAAAGGACTCACATAGCCAAAGCAATCCTGAAGAAGAAAAGCAAAGCTGGAGGCATCATGATTCCAAACTCAAGCTAAATTACAAAGCTGTAGTGATCAAGACAGTATGACACTGGCACAAAACAGGCACATAGATCAATGGAACTGAATAGAAAACTCAGACAAGGACTCACAACTAATTTTCAACGAAGTAGGAAAGAATATCCAATGGAGAAAAGACAGTCTCTTCAGCAAATGGTGTTGGGAAACCAAACAGTGACATGCAGAAGAATAATCTGGACCACTTTCTTACACCATATACAATAATAAACTAAAAATGGATGAAAGACCTAAATGTGAGGCAGGAAACGATCAAAATCTAGAGGACAACACAGGCAGCAACCTTTTTGACCTCAGTCATAGCAACTTCTTACTAGACATGTCTTTGGAGGCAAGGGAAACAAAAGCAAAAATGAACTACCAGGACTTCATCAAGATAGAAAGCTCTGCACAGTGAAGGAAACAATAAACAAAACTAAAAAGCATCCTACAGAATGGGAGAAGGTATTTGCAAATGATGTATCTGATAAAGAGTTCATAACAAAAATATATAAAGAACTTATCAAACTCAACACCCAAAACCAAACAATCGAGTTAAGAAATGGGCAGAATACATGAATAGACATTTTCCCAAAGACATTAAGATGGCTATCAGACACCTGAAAAGATGCTCAACACTGCTGATCATCAGGGAAATTCAAATCCAAACTGTGATTAGATGTCACCTCACAACTGTCAAAATGGCTAAAATTAATAACACAGGAAACAACGGGTGTTGGTGAGGATGTGAAGAAAGGATAACCCTCTTGCACTGCTGGTGGGAATAAAAACTGGTGCAGCCATTCTGGAAAGAAGGTTCCTTAAAAAGTTAAAAATAAAACTCCCCTATGATCCAGGAATTGCACTACTAGGTATTCACCCAAAGGATACAAAAATGCAGATTCAAAGGGGTACCTGTACCCCAATGTTTACAGAAGCATTATCAATAATAGCCATACTATGGAAAGAGCCCAAGTGTCCATTGACTGATGAAAGGATAAAGAAGAAGTGGTATACATATACAATGGAATATTACCCAGCCATCAGAAAGAATGCAATCTTATCATTTGCAATGGCATGGATGGAGCTAGAGAGTATAATGCTAAGTGAAATAAGTCAGTCAGAGAAAGACAAATACCATATGATTTCACTCATATGTGGAATTTAGGAAACAAATGAACATACGGGAAGGGGAAAAAAAGAGAGAGGTAAGCAAATCATAAGAGACTCTTAATGGTAGAGAACAAACTGAGGGTTGATGGAGGAGAGTTGGGCAGGGAATGGGCTAAATGGGTGATGAGTATTAAGGAGGAAATTTGTTGTGATGAGTACTGTGTATTATATATAAGTGATGAATCACCAAATTCTACCCCTGAAATCAATATCACACTATAGGTCAACTAACTAGAATTTAAATAAAAATTTGGAAAAAAATTACTTGTTTGAATTATAACCTTAAAAAATAATAGTAACGGCAATAAAGGAAAAGCCAGACAACATATAAAAGCAAATGTAAAATGTAAAGCAGAGAGATGGAAACTCTAAGAAAGAATACAAAAATTCTAGAAATGAAAATCACTGTAGAAAAATAAGAATGCTTTTGATGGGCACATCAGTAGACTGGACACAACCAAAAAATAAAAAATAAAAATCCAGAAGCCTGAAGAAATGTCAACAGAAACCTGCAAAACTGAAATGCAAAGAGAAAAAGAATTAAAAAGACAAACAGCATATCCAAGATCCATGGGACAATTACATGTAACATACACGTAACAAGTATAGTAAGTTGTTAATAATAGGGGTGTGAGGGGGTGTCACATGAGAACTCTGTACTTTCTGTTCATTTATCTGTAAATCGAAAACTGCTTAAAATATAAGGTCTATTAACTGAAACAGTCTAGAAGTGAGGCGACTGGGTGGCTCAGTCAGTTAAGCGTCTGACCTCTGCTTAGGCTTACAGCTTGGGATTCAAGCCCCACATCGAGCTCTGTGCTGACAGCTCAAAGCCTGGCGCCTGCTTCAGATTCTGTGTCTCCTTCTCTCTCTGACACTTCCCCCTCCTCAAAAATGAATAAACGTTATTTTTTTTTTTAAATCTAGAAACAATGATTACAAATTGTCACATGCACAAATAAAGTTGTAAATGGAACAAAAATTCATTGGCTGAAACCAGTAACAGTGAGAATCTTTATAATATTACTATGAATCTAATATCACAAGAAGACAGAAAACAACTAAGAATATGGTCTGAATACCGTCATTAATAATGATAATTTAATTAACATATTTAAGACTTGTATCCTAGAAATGAGAATACTCATTCTTTTCAAAGGTTTATGGAATATTTACACACATAATGCATGTACCAGACTACAAAAATGATTTTAATAAATTACCCAAGTTCTAGAGTTACAGGTTCTATTATTTAATTAAAAGGCAACAAAAGTGGAAATTGATAGCACATGTTTAAACTCCTCAAATTCCAACCACTTGGAAACTTTCAAACACATAAAATTCTCTTAAATATCCAAGTTTAAGGAGGAAATGTGCAACTGCAGGCTCTCAATATTGATGTGGAATGTAGACAGATCTGTACTCAGAGGGACAGTCATAATCATACTCCTAAGCTTTGACTTCTCTTCCTGCCAACAAACAGGATTTCCCAGGCTACAGTCACCACTAGAAATATGTGGATAAATCTACAGAAATAGTTTTTAGGTAAGAAGTGAAATATAATATTTTGGAAATTGGAATAGAACGATGTATGTTTCCACACATTATAGCAAATGTCTCCTTATCTAGAAATTGTGGAGAAAAAGCAGAGGTTCCAGGAGAAAAGGAAATCAGGGCCTGGCTACATTCCTCAAGAATAATTTTATTTTGAGATGAGTCCATTTGAAAGTTTAGCACACATTTTTCTGGTTGTTTTTTGCTTGTTTGTTTGTTTGTTTGTTTTGAGAGAGAGAGAAGGTCAGAGGGAGAGAAAATCCCAAGCAGGCTCTGCACTATAAGCGCAGAGTCCAATGCAGGGCTCAAACTCACAACTGAGAGATCATGATCTGAGCTGCTGTCAGATGTTTAACTAACTGAACCACCCACGTGCCCCAGCACACGTTTTTATCTCCTTTCTCTTTTCCTGGTGAACTGGTAGTCAAATTTCTTAGCCTCAAAAGTTTTTGGGACTACTTGAACCCATATTACAGTTGATCAGTGGTACATGGGAAGGAGGTAAGAACCAGCTGGAAGCAATAGCTCAGGCTGCAGGAACAAAACGGCAGTGGGCTCCTGTCTGGAGCTCAAAGACAAAGGGGGTGAGCTATCAGAGGGTTCTCAGCTCATGCCCAACAACAGGGCCCAGCAGGCTTTCTCAAGAAGATGAGGAGAGTTGTCCACTACAGCACCTCACCTCCACCACCCTGCCCACCCTCCAACACTGCCTATGGCAAGCAGTCCAAGACACCTGGAAAGCAGCAGCATGTTTGGGACAACAGCTTGCATGGACTGAGTAGAAATTGAGAAAAGGAGGAGGAAATTCGTGGGCCGGAAGCATGAAACAAAGACTGTGTGATGCACCTGGAGAGGAATGAGAGGAACGTGCAACTTCACCTGTATAATTTTGTACATGGCCCTGGGAGTCCAATTCCTATAGGGATCCTCCTCAGTCTTAGCCACATCACTGCACTCTCGATTGCCTTTTCCTGGCATGAGGGTTGTCCATTCACAAATGTTTGATGTAGGAGACAGCATAGCCACGGGGTGGGGGGGGGGAGGGTCTCAAGGGCTTGTCAGGGCATACAATAGCTCTTCTTGTACAAAATGCAAAGACTCTCTGGGGTGAAGGATTTGAGATTTGGAAAGGAAAGTGAGAAGCTACAGAATCATGAGTAGAGGAGCTGGCATCTTGCCTCCCACAGCCATTTTTCCTTTTTTGTTGTTGTTGTTCCCCTTTTCTTTGGGTCTGGTCCCAGCAAATCCCTTTGCCAGATAAAGCACTGAAGTAGAGAAAGCAGCATTTCAGCAGCATTATTGAAAAATGTTCTTTCTTACAGCCAAAACTGAGATAGAAATGCCAAGACGTTTACACCCAAAGAAGAACTGACCATGAGCCAAACATGTGCTGGGTTTGCTTGGTGTGGGGGGT
The DNA here is from genome assembly GCF_046562875.1 of Panthera onca. Classification (NCBI taxonomy): domain Eukaryota; kingdom Metazoa; phylum Chordata; class Mammalia; order Carnivora; family Felidae; genus Panthera; species Panthera onca. The sequence continues at coordinate 86,825,516 of NC_138341.1, read as the reverse complement.
GCTGAAGGGAAGAGAAAGAACATTCACACAGTGTAAGATGACACGCCAGACAACAGCATTTGCAAAGCAAAATTTGCAATATTAAGCACACTTCTTATGACCCAAGGGAACCTTCAGAAACGGTAAGCTGCTTGGATTTTAAACAAAAAGATTAAAGTATTCCAATTGGCATTTCCCCTGAGGCCCAAGATGTCCTGTTTTTTGTGCAGCAGCTGTCCCCTCCCACAAAGGCCCAGTGACTAAGAAAAGGGAAAAACATAGTGGCTTCTTGTCAGAGTTCACTTGTGTCTTGGCTTCTCCTAATTTCTTTGGCCTTCCATATATTAAGAACCAATTTGTAATTAGCCAGGCAAAGGGAATAAAAAGGAGAGCTTTAGAAAACAAACCACATTGTTTAGCATGTCCTGACTGTGATCTCCCCAGAGTTTCCCCAGTTCACTTAATGGAGAGCAAAGCCAGTGAAAATCCACTTTGATTTTAAAGAGAAATATATGTCTAGCGTCACTTGAATACTTGGAGAAAGGGAGAAGGTCTGGTGGAATCAACAAGTAACAGTGAAATATCACATGTGTTAAATGGTGATATAATCTAAAATTCATTTGGATTGGGGTAATTTATTTATATGTACAGAAATCACTGTAAGGAGGGCATAGGAATAGAGAGAAACAAATATATCATCTGCTGTGTATGAGCAGCAAACTAAGTCGACTGTTTCTTGAGAGAGAAAAGAAGAATGAGAAGAAGCACAAGAAGGAGGAGGTGGAGAAAGAGAAGGACTAGGACAAGGAGGAGGAGAAGGAGAAGGAAAAGGAGAAGAAGGGGAAGGGGAAAAAGCAGCAGCAGAAGAAGGGGGAGAAAGAGGAAGAGGAGGAGGAAGAAGTAGACAAAGACAAGGACAAGTTGAAATAGAAGGATAAGAAGGGGAAGGAGAAGGGGAGAGGGAAGGTGAAGGAGATGGAAAAGAAGCAGAAGAGGTAGAAGAAGAAAGAGGAAGAGGAGGAGAAAGAGAAGGGGAAAAGAACAACATTTCTGAAGAATTTGAAGAATGTTTTCTCTTAGGTCAACTCCCTTATACTTGTTTACCCTCTTGGTTTGTAAACACATGAGACTTCTGTTTAAGGGTGTGGGTGCCTTTAGGTCAGACAGGCACAGTCTTGACAACATTTGATCAAATCAACGCTGGATGGAAAAATCCTAGGAGATAATATGGCAACCCCCCTAAGGTTCCCAAAGGAAGGCCCATCAACATGGACCAGGAAGACAAAGGCTCCCCCTTGTTCCCAGCTCCAAACCTGGGATGGGAAGTAAGATACCTTCTCAAGCTCCCTTCAGTCAGAGGAAATGTGCTCCCAGCAGTTCCTTCTGGGGAAGAGCATAGCAAAAATAAGGTTTTGCAAAATAGTCTATTAGGAATATGCCAAGTGTGGTTTTTTTTAATACATGAAATTTATTGTCAAATTATTTTCCATACAACACCCAGTGCTCATCCCAACAGGTGCCCTCCTCAATACCCATCACCCACCCTCCCAAGTGTGTTCTTAGAAAGTGTCCCCAAAGCAAATGTAATAAAATACAGTCAGCAACTACTTCAACCTCCTCCTTTCTGCTTCTCTCTTTACCTGTCTCCCCTTCTTATTTTTTTAAATTTTATTTATTTACTTTGAAAAAGGTGGGGGAGGGGAAGAGAGAGAGAGAAAGAGAATCCCAAGCAGACCCTGTGCTGACAGCGCAGCGCCCCACGCGGGGCTCAAACCCATGAACCATGAGATCATGACCTGAGCCAAAACCAAGTTGGACACTTAACTAAGCCAGGCAGGTGCCTCTCTCTCCCCTTTTTAAATCTCTCTTTCTTCGATGACTCTGACATCATCTTTACCAGCATACTGTGGTCTCAGAAGGAAGGATCAGATTAGGGGGAAGAAAAGAACTATTTGAACAAATGAAATTCTAGAGCTTCTGGCATGATAGGCGGGTCATCAAAAACGAAGCCTGTCCTACATATTTGCTCCGACTGGCCCACAAGGCTGAACTAATTGCCTGTGAATTGCTCATTACACCTAACACCATGCTGATACACAGAACATCTTAGTTCAAAGTAAAATATTTATCATTGCAGTAGTGTTGGCAAAACAGTGATAGCTTATAGAACTGAAATATTAGGATCATTTAATTTGGAATCCCATTAGAAGGCAGGTACAATGGGAATTGAAACAAGGAGGGTAGCTGAAAGATAGAGAAAAGAACATAATGGAATTTTATTTTAATGGTCAACAGTAATACAAGTAAAGGCAAGTGCCATCCTTCAAAAGAAGGAGAGATGGAGGTACACAGACCACTTTACCAGGCATGGCAATGATGATTTGTATGAGGAGGTTACCATACTACATGCCCTAAAAGAATCCATTGGAGTCATACCTCAATCCTAGTCACTACTGACAATGGCTGTAGACCCTACTTTAGAACTTCAGATAGAAGGTTCCTCCCCATCCTGTCCCCATGCTTCCCCTTGGGGTTTCCTCCCCACCTCCTTTCCTAACTGTGCTTGCCTCACTGTCACCACAGGTGCATGCCCGACAATCCCTGGTGTGACAGACTATGAGTGCACACTGGCCAAATAGATACATCACCTTGCTAAATTGACAACGCTTCAAGATGTTGCTTGAACAGTGCATTCATCCTGACTTGTTTCCATGTTCCCTGCTCAGAAAGTAAAGACTGACAGAAGAGAAGGGATAGTCTTGTGGACCTGGGAGCAGGCACACATAAATATGCTCACGTTAGAAACAGTGATTCTCAAAATGTGGTCCCTGGACCAATGGCATTGACACTGCACAGAATCTTGTTAGAAGGGCAGATTCTCAGGCCTCACTCTGGATCTGTGGAATCAGCTGCACAGAGGAGGAGACCAGCAACCTATGTTTTAGCAAGCCCTCCAGCTTAAGTTCCAGAATCACTAGTCTGAAAGATGTCTCATAGCCAGTATAACATCTCTGACCCGTTCATCTGTTTGGAATGTACTCCCCTATTACCTTCCCAGAAGATTCTCCATCTTTGGTGGACCTTCTAGCATTGTTTTTAAGGACAGTTTGAGATCTTTTGTTTTCCTTCCTGGGTGGTCCTCAGTATCTCCAAAACCTACAATGTAGATTGCTTATTTTAAAACCTGAATAGATTTGAAATAAAACAGAACTTAAAAATATGGAGGAGTTGTGTTATATTTTTATTTCTGCCATGATTGGAGTTGACACTTTTGAGATAAAGGACAAATAGAGGTAAAACAAATAAAGGAAATAAGGACAAGGTAGATAAAGGGATAAGAGACAGAAATTTGAGAATAGCACTTGATAGGTTAAATTATTGAAGAGTATTTAGAAAGAACTGTTCTCACAACCAGAGTTAATAAGCTCTCTGAGAGGTAATAAGCTCATCCTCCCTAAGGTGTTCCAAGTGTGGATAGTGGATGATAAATATGAGTTGACAGTGAAGATAAAAACCAATCGATTGGAGGAAATTGCTTGGGACACTGTGTTAAGAAGCATTATAATTGGATCAAGGACTAGCTGGACAATTCCAGTATGGATTAGTAATGTCTGCTTTGAGCGTAAGAGTGGGGACTAGGGTGTCATCAAATCAAATCATCTTACCTACGGCTGGTGATGCTAAGTACATACTTTATGTAGCATGTGGTAGGAGTATATTAAATGACCTCTTAGGAGTGTTGCATTTCCAGTGTCAATGACAAAAACAAGAATTTATATCTGGAAGGCACCATAGAAATACAAGGTATTATTTGTAGTATATTGTTAATGATGAGCCACCGTAGAGGAAAGACTGTGTTGGAGATGAGTGGCTTCAGCCAAAGATGGAGTAGGGCAAGTCTGGTTCACAACTGCCAGACTTGTAAATATTTTATACCTTGACATACTTCACAAGGCTATGAACTAACAGTCAAACATACAATACTTGGTGAATATAAATAATTAACAGGAAAGTAATTAGAGGTTTTTTTTTTAATCTATCTTGATTAATGTAAAAGAGCTTACATGAATGGTTCTCTATAAGACCAAATAGTCATTGTTTCCTTCATTGCCAATGCTAATGATGTGTTTATTCTAATTATTTACAAGACACAGGGGGACTGGTGAGTTCAGGGTGGCTACTTTGAGCTACTGATACCTTGAGTAGGTATTTTAATAAACAGTTTCCTTTCAACTTACTTTCCTTTTTTTTGAAGGGGAAATAAAGTTGTAAAACGTCCACATCAGGGAGGAAAGTCATCATTTTGTTTTAGAGGTAATTGTAAAATGGACACTTTCTAAAACATGATCTGAAGACCTCAAAGACCATGTTGATATATTTGGAAGATTATTTTCTGAGCTGAATTCAAAACCACTCACATGGTAGTTCCCAGGATTTAAGTTACAAAATCCACCATCAATTCAATATTTACAGACACCAGGATCCCCCTGTTTCAGACACATCCCCGATCCATTCCAAACACACAAGACTTCTTTTCTGACAAATCACTTGATCAGGTTATTTTTGATTATCATTATCACCTTAATGCAACACAGATAAAAAATTCTTTGCCATAAGTCACCTATGATCAGTAGTGGAAAACATTTTAAACAATCTTTTACATACATGTACTTTTACTCTGCCGTTGTTTACTATATTCTGGAAAGAATGTTTTGATAACTGGCCTGATGTCATAATAAAAAGAAGAGCTTCATTTCAGCAGAAATGGATACAAGTGCCAAGAAATATTCATCTTTAGAAACCTGGGTACTTCTTTCTTCAGAAAGAAATATGAAGAGAGCCATTCTATTGATTTTGTGCATGCCTTTGAACTTGGGTCTATCAATGGGTTTCTTCATTGGTAAAAGGGAAAATAGCAAGTAGCTTACGAAATAGTTTTAAGGATTTAATGAGGAAAGATACCAATAATTCAGGACTGTATATATAACAATGCAAGTATTCAATAAATGTTTGTTATCGCCCTTAATTTCTTACTTTTACATTTGTAAGACGATGGCCACCCCACCAGGGAGGGGTGGGGCTCAGCCCTCTTCTAATCCTTAGGGAGAGAGTATGATGTGATAAGAGGCCAAAACTGAGGTTCAACAGTCTCCCTCATTGCAAGGCCACTCCTGATTTCAAATTTCAAGACTAACAACCTGATTTCCACCTTGTTATTCAGATTCTGTCTCCCCTTTCTAACTGAAATCTGATAACCAGATTCCTGACTGGGATGCTGTCCCACAAGTGATAGCATCCATCTCTTTGGACATCAGCCCTCCATCCCTACATCATCTTACCCATTTCACCTTCATACATCCATCCTAGAGCCCTGGCTCTGAGAATTACTCAGGAGCAGGGTGGTGCTAGGTGCTATCACACCTCCTCCATACAGAGCACCTGCCTGGCTTTCTTTTTTTTTTTAAATTTTATTTTTGAGACAGGGAGAGACAGAGCATGAACAGGGGAGGGTCAGAGAGAGGGAGACACAGAATCTGAAACAGGCTTCAGGCTCTGAGCTGTCAGCACAGAGCCTGACACGGGGCTTGAACTCACAGACCGTGAGATCATGATCTGAGCCAAAGTCGGCTGCTTAACCGACTGAGCCACCCAGGCGCCCCTACCTGGCTTTCTAACCACGAATGTTCCCGTGTGTTTGTCGGCAGCATTGGGCCCTTCTATGAAGACAACTCCATTACATCTGTTATATGACCTGGTGTCAACTATCTGTCTAGTCTGTAGCTGCTATCTGTGCTCTCACTTTTAAAAAAAAATTATTTATTATTTATTTTGAGAGAGAGAATGAGAGAGAGAGAGAGAGAGAGAGAATGAATCCCAAGCAGGATCTTCACAGTCAGCACAGACCCTGATGTGGGGCTCAAACTCACAAACCTGTGCTCTCACGTTTTGTTATGCAGGTTCTAAGGAATAGATTGTTGTATTCCTAGAAACTAACACCACTTTTGTCTCTTAAGTGATTGCCTCCCTAGACTGCCTTGCTTCACTAGTTTTACCATGCCAGTCAAACAAGTTTAATTATTTTTATTTTTTTATTTTTTTAATGTTTATTTATTTTTGAGAGACAGAAAGAATGTGAAAGGGGGAGGAGCAGAGAGTGAGGCACAGAATCCAAAGCAGGCTCTAGGCTCTGAACTGTCAGCACAGAGCCTGATGCAGGGCTCGAACCCATGAACTATGAGATCATAACCTAAACCGAAGTTGGACACTCAGCTGACTGAGCCACTCAGGTGCCCCTAAACACATTTAATTCTTCATCAAATGTTTCTGAAACATTTACTATATGACAGGTATTATTCAGCGGCCACAGATAGAACAGTGAGCAAAATAAAACTGCTGCCATTAAGGTGCTTCCATTCTAGTGAAGCTGACGATGGCCAAGTATGTTGTGTATGTTCCATTAGCTCTATCAAATCTTCTCTCTCCCCCCACCCAGTCCATGACCCCAGATACTGAGCTCTGGGGACTACTCTAGTGGTGGTTCTTCACTTGCTGCCTTAGGTGCTTGGTCATGCAATGGCCACCTTTAATGCTGCCCACATACTTTAAATAGTTCCCTATTGAACTCTTTTATATTTACCCACTCGAATATGCCATCTGTTTACTGCTGTAACCCTGACTACTACACCAGATGAAGAAATATATACTATGAGAGTGCCTGGGTAGCTCAGTTGGTTGAGCGTCTGACTCTTGATTTTGGCTCAGGTCATGATCTCACAGTCCTAAGAAGAAGCCCTGTGTCAGGGGCTTGGGATTCTCTCTCTCCCTCTCTCTCTCTGACTCTCCCCACTCACTGTCTCTCGCGCTCTCAAAATAAATAAATAAACATTAAAAAAGAAATATATACTATTGTGTCAAGCTGTGGCATGTATTGTGAATTCAAAAATGAAGCAGAACATGGTAGACATGGTGCTAGGAAGTGCTCTTTTACATTAAGAATGGTCAGCAAAGACATCATAGCAGGTTACAATTGTCAAAAACATGAATGACTTAAGGTAGGGTTGTCAGAAAAATTATGGGGTGCCAGGTACTTTGAATTTCAGATAAACAACAAATAAGTTTTCAGTCTGAGTATGTCCCGAACATGGCATGGGACATATTTATATCAAAATATTATTGTTTAACTGAAATGCAAGTCTAACTGGATGTCCTGTATTTGTTATTTGCAAAATCTGGCATCCCTAATTGGAAGGCATGAACAATATGAATGAATATCTGGAGGAAGAACATTCCAGGCAGAGCAAATACCAATTACAGAGACCTGAGGAGATGGGTCCATTGTTGGTGAATTCATGGAATATTAAGAAACAGTAGCCTGTTGTCTTAGCTATTGTGTGTTGTTAATGGGCCATAGGGTATTATCAGAGGGGTAGGGGAGCTAGGTTTACAATCCTGGGCCATCCCCTGTGGCCTATGCTTTCTCTCCTCTCTCAATAGCTCAATTCAGTTTTTTATGTTAATTACAGTCATGGGGGAAAAGAAAGAGAAGGAAATCAAAGTGCCATAGCTCTCAGTGCAACAATAACAAATGAACCTGAAAATTACTTGCAAGTAGCCAATATCATTTTATGAATAAATACCAACTCTTATGCAAATTACATGCAAATTACCTCCTCTAACTTGTGCAGCTGAGTATAATTCCTGGAAAACCCTGGGACAGCTGTCCTATTTTCTGTAGGTGAACCACCAGTCAGAGGAAGTTACAATATCCATACTAACCCATAGCAGGCAAAAACTCTCCACTAATGATCAGGTTCATGGCACCCTCCTCTGGCCTAGAGCTTGACCCTGAAGACACTCTTTGCATCCCTTCTCATTCTATTCCTCCAAGGAATGTTAGGCAAGGAGGTACCACTGTCCACATTAAAAAGAAAGAACAAGGCTTTGGCCATAACATCAAGCCTATGAAGTTGATTCAGGCCAGAAGCAAACTGGTAGTTTGACTCAGTGTACTTAACGGATTTGACAATTTAGCATGAACACTCTGACTTAGAGCCCTGTGTAAACACTTCAGAGAAATGAATTCCAAAATCAGACATTCACTACAAGGTGCTCTTAATCGTGTATGTGTTTAAGTGAATAAAAAAATTCATAAGATAAATCATAGGAAGAAAATCATTCCTTAAAACATACCATATTTGTAAGCAACACCTCTACTAATGTTTAAGCTCCGAATTGTAATAAGTTTGCCCTTTAACGTCTGTGTACACTCAGTAAGCACACCATATGGAACAAAGTATGCGAATAGGGCCCCACAAGAAAATGTCTTTGCACAATAAAATAAGATTCACTACCTACAGGTGATTACTTTTCCTAAGATATATGTAAGCATTTTAAATGTTATGTAGTAATAATTTTGAGAAAGGGTGGCTCTTTCTTGCCATTTTTCACATGTGATCCAAAATTAACATGACAAATAAACACAGCAGAAAAGCAATATGAGTTGATTTCTCAGTGGTATGGTGTCCTGAATCAGCTACAGGAACAGATGCCCAGACTGAAGTTTGCAGGTAAGAAGTTTACAGTAAGAACTCTGGAGGGCAATGTGTATGGAACAGCATTGAGCTATGGTGCCAGATGCCTTCATACCAAAGGCCTACTGGTCCCACGGGGAGCTCTGGAGCTGGAATGAGCCTGCAGAGTTGCCCCATGTTGGAGCAGAGGGCTCAGGCCTTAAACCCTCCCATGAAGGAGACATCAAGTGCAGGCTGCCCACCAAAATTAGTCATAACCTTGGGCAAGGCAGCTCTTAATTGCTGTCAGAGAAGGCGCAATGGCAAACTGCCAGTTGTAATGACCCCCTTGCTGGGGAAATAAGTGCTCCCCATGTGAGGAGGAAGAGGAGGGTCTATGTGGTGCCCAACAGCATCTCCCATTCTTATACTTATGGGGGGTTAGGAAAGAGCTTCCTTTTTCTATGTCACAAGGGGAAAAAAGTGAAAGGTCTATAGTTTGCTTTTAGATAACTAATTTTTGCCCTATTTGCATTCATTTCTTTTAAAGCCTTTAAAATTGAGGTATAACTGACATATACTATTCTATTAGTTTAAGGTGAGCAACATGATGATTTGATATTTGTGAGCATTGCTAAATGATCACCACAATAAATAGAGTTAACATCCATCACCTGACAGTTACAGATTTGTTTTCTTGTGAGGAGAACATGTATTTTCTTAGCAATTTTCAAATATGCAACATGGTATTATTAACTATAGTTACCATGCTGAAAGTTGCATCCCCATGACTTACTTATTTTATAACTGGAAGTTGGACCTTTTGATCACTTTCATCCATTTCTCCCACCCGCTATTGCTCCCTCTGGCAACACTAACCTATTCTCTGTATCTATGAGCTTGTTTTTGATTTTGTTTTATTTTATTTTTTTTAGATTCCATATGTGAGATTATACCGTATTTGTCTTTTTGTGTCCGACTTATTTCACTTAGCATAATGCCTTCGAAATCTATCCACGTTGTCACAAATGGCAAGATTTCATTTTTTTTATAGCTGAAAAATATTCTGTTGTATTTGTGTGTGTGTGTGTGTGTGTGTGTGTGTGTGTGTGTCTCACATTTCCTTTTTCCATTCATCCATCAGTGGACACTTGAGCTGTTTCCATATCTTGGCTATTGCAAATAATGATGCAATATACATAGGGGTGTATATGCCCTTTTGAGCTAGTGTTTTCATTTTCTTCAGATAAACACCTGAAGAGGAATTTCTGGATCATATGGTGGTTCTACTTTTAATTTTTGAAGAACTTCCATACTGTTTTCCACAGTGGCTGCACCAGTTGGCATTCCCACCAACAGTGCACGAGGTTTCCCTTGTCTCCACATCTTCACCAACACTTGTTATTTCTTGTCTTTTTGATAATAGCCATTCTGACAAGTATGAGGTGATACCTCGTGGTTTTGATTTGTGTTTCCCTGATGTTTAATGATGTTGACCATGTTTTCCTGTACCTGTTGGTCATCTCTATGCCTTCTTTGGAAAAATGTCTCTTCAGATCTTCTTCCCATTTTTAATCATATTTTTATTCTTTATTTTATTTTACATTTTGCTATTGAGTTATATGAGTTCCTTATATATTTTAGATATTAATCCCTTCTGACATATATGATTTTCAAATATGTTCTCACATTTTGTAGGTTGCCTTTTAATTTGGTTGATTTTATTTGCTGTGCAGGTTTTTTTTGTTGTTTTTTGTTGTTGTTGTTTTTTGTAGTTTGATGTAGTCCCACATTTTTATTTTTGCTTTTGTTGCTTTTGCTTTTAGTGTCAGATTTTTAAAAACTCATCACCAAGACCTACATCAAGGAGCTTCCCACTTATGTTTTCTTCTAGGAGTTTTGTGGTTTCTGTTGTGAACCAAACCTGAAGCCTATCCCTCTAACTGAAACTCTGGAACAAGTAAAAAGACCTCTTTCACAGAAGGACTGGCAGTGTGTTTCTGTTTCTGTACAGTGCCTTGATGATGGTAACTGCCAAGAACTTTCTGATTGTTACAATCCCACGGGATCCTGGAGCACAAGTTTTGCTGCCACCAGAGTCAAGCAATCAAGGGGTGTCCTTTGATTAGGAGAGGGACAGCTGGGTGGTAGCTGCAAAACTCAGGGTACCGGAAACCCATAAAACCTTTCTTCCATGAGATTGTGGTGCTCAGACGTGCAGCCGCAGGGAAGCAGCAAGATGGCACCCACCTGTTTCTGTCTCAGAGACAGATCTTCCAGCAGGTTTTAAATATGTCTCTTAAATAAACTGTCCCTCAGGCCAATTTTAATACCAGTAAGTGAATCACTTTCACATAAAGTCTGAGTGTAATTGGCTGCCTCTGAGCTGAGCCCTGTGTGAGCCTGAGCACAGGAGCCCTTATAAAGTCTTTCCTCAGATTGCTATATAGTCCTGTGGGACTCATGGGTGCAGCCTTCATTGGTTTTCAAAGCTAGATGTTTGGGGCATTCATTTCTCAGGTTCTGGTCTTAAAAGTTCGGGTGCATGATGGGTTCACACCCTTCACTCCTCAGGGAGAAGCTCCAGGTTTTGAATTCCTTCCAGTTGTGGGTCACCATGGGAAGTTTATGGCCAGATTGTGTCCCAGCCTCTCCTAATTACTTCAATGTGGGTTTTTTTTCCTTCTCATTTTCCTGCTGTATATCATTACTCAGCCAGCCTTTAGGGTTTGTCCACAGGAAATTCTTCCATGTGTACCTATAGACTTATTGGGTCCGTGGGGGCGGTGAGTTCAGGATATTCCTACATTGCCTTCTTGAACCAGAGCTTCATTTATTCTATTATAAATCTAAAAGCAAACATTTTATTTTTAAAGACTTTCTTGAAATAATTTATAATTATCCTTTAAAATTGTATTTAGCAGTTTGCACTGCTGGTGGGAATGCAAATTGGTGCAGCCACTCTTGAAAATAGTATGGAGATTCCTTAGAAAGTTAAAAATAGAACTACCCTATGACCCAGCAATTGCACTCTTAGGTATCTATCCAAGGGATACATGTGTGCTATTTCGAAGGGGTACATGCACTCCAATGTTTATAGCAGCACTGTCAACAATAGCCAAAGTATGGAAACAGCCCAAATGTCCATCAATGGATGAATGGATAGAGAAGATGTGGTATATATATGCAATGGAGTATTACTCGGCAATCAAAATGAATGAAATCTTGCCATTTGCAAGTACATGAATGGAACTAGAGGGTATTATGCTAAGTGAAATTAGTCAGTCAGAGAAAGACAAATGTCATATTACTTCACTCATATGAGGAATTTAAGATAAAAAACAGATGAACACAAGGGAAGGGAAGCAAAAATAATATAAAAACAGGAAGGGAGACAAATCATAACAGACTCTTAAATATAGAGAACAAAGGGTTGCTGGAGGGGTTGTGGGGAGTAGGAGATGGACTAAATGGGTAAGGGGCATTAAGAAATTTACTCCTGAAATCACTGTTGCACTATATGCTAACTAACATAAATGTAAATTAAATTATGTAAATTAAAAAATAAATACATTTAAAAAAATTGGATTTAGCAGTTTCTATCAATGTACACTAACAATAATTTTTCATGTTTTTAAAGATAAATAATAGTGATAATAGTGGCTAATACTGGATAGTATTGAGGTAACTTTTACTGGTTATATTTATGCTCCCAATTACATTTTTACATTATTACCTAAACGCTCTAGTACTTGACAGACAAAATGGGACAACATGTTAGTTTTACAGTGAATCCCTCCTATGGTGACAGACTTCCTCCCTAGTCCTAATCAGGTCTAGTCTGGCTCCTCCAAAAACAAAATAAAACAAACAAAAGGAATATTTAAACTCAATGATCTAAGATTTTGTTTCTAAAAGCTAGAAAAAAATTGTAAATTAAGCACAAAGTAAGTAGATGACAGGGAATAATATGAGTAGGAAAAGAAATCAATGAAATAAAAAAAAAAAATGAGAGACAAACAATAGCAAAATAAACACAGCCAAAGTTTGTTTCTTTGGAAAGAATAAAAAAATTGATAAATCCCTAAAAGAATGAGTAAAAGTACTTAGCTTGTTTTATGAAGATAGATAACCCTGATACAAAAGCCTGATAAGGACATTTTGAGGAAGGGCACTTTATAAACCAATGTACCTCATGAAAACAAATTTGAAAATCTTCAACAAAATATTAGTAAGTAAAGTTCAGAACTTATATATTTGTATTTAATTGCATTTTTATTATGTGGACTATATACATGTTATGCTTTCATTTTTATTTGTTATGTAATAATAAATATGTGATATGCAGGCATACCTCAGAGACAATGTGGGTTTGGTTCGAGACCACCCATATAAAATCAAATACCATGATAAAGTGAATCAAGTGGCCTTTTTGGTTTCCCAAAAAAGCAAAATATTTTGGAAATCAAAAATATAAATAAAGTTATATTGACACTAAACTTTGGTCTATTAAATGTGCAATAGCATTGTGTGTGTGTGTGTGTGTGTGTGTGTGTGTGTGTGTCTTAATTTAAAAACACCTTATTGCTAAAAGTGTTAACCATCATCTGAGTTTTCACCAGGTTGTAATCCTTTTGCTGGCGTGGGGTCTTGCCTCCATGTTGATGGCTGCTGACTGGTCAGGGTGGTGGTTTCTGAAGGTTGGAGTGGCCACAGTAATTTCTTAAGACAAAAATGAAGTTTGTCACATCAGTTGACTCTTCCTTTCATGAACAACTTCTCTGTAGCATGTGATGCTATTTGATAGTATTTTGACTACAGTAGAAGTTCTATCAAAATTGGAGTCAATCCTCTCAGACCGAGCCGCTGCTTTATCAACTAAGTGCATGAAACATTCTAAATCCTTTCTTATCATTTAAGTAATCTTCACAGCGTCTTTACCAGGAGAAGATTTCATCTCGGGAAACCACATTCTTTGCTCATCCCTAAGAAGCAATGCCTCATCTATTCATGTTTGATCATAAGATTGCAGCAATGCAGTCCCAACTTTAAGCCCCACTTCTAATTCTAGTTCTCTTTCTATTTCCACCACTTCTGCAGTTAATTCCTCCACTGCAGTCACTTCCTCCACTGCAGTCTCAAAGCCCCTCAAAGTCATCCACAAGGATGGGAATTGACGTCCAAACTTGCTAATGTTATTTTGACCTCCTCCCATGCATCAGAAATGTTCTCAATGGTGGATTTTTTCCAGAAGAGACATTTGATTTTTTGCCAGGTTTTTGTTTTGTTTTGTTTTGTTTTGTTTTGTTTTGTTTTGTTTTTAATGAATAAAACCACTATGAACATTCACATACAAGTCTTTTTATGGATGTATGTTTTCATTTATCCAAGGCCTGCAAGTAAATAATTATGTATGCTTTCTTATGCTAATCCTTATCCTGATCCCCACAGAGGGGAGCCAAAAATAAGGAAGGATCACATCCACTGCCAAGATCTTGATTTCTAATAACCATTATCCAATAAAAAGAACCAAGTTTTCTTAGAGAAATGGCTGATTCTAAGATTGGAAAAGAAATATACAAGAAAAGCCTGAAGCATCTTGTAGTGTCAGAAGGTAAGGAAGTGTTCAATACACACGTGCAAACACACACACAGTGATTGAAATGTACCAAAGGGACATAAAAGCCAACATAAACAGTTCCCAATACTCAAATCTGCAATAATTTGAGCAAGAAAATAAAGTAGTATTGGATTATATTCAAAAGTATGAAATAAATATTTATGAATGCATATTGATATAAACAAGTGATTGAATAAGTTGAATAAATACATAGGTGGGAAAAAGTACATCTTCCATGTAAAAGAATGCTAAATAATTTATGTAAACAGTCTCCCCTCCAGAAGGTGTAGCATTCACTTCATGCTCTTTTTTTAAAAAAATATTTATTAATTTTGAAAGCAAGAGAGAGCCCAAGGAGAGGAGGGGCAAAAGAGAGGGGAACAGAGGATCTGAAGCAGGCTCCATGCTGACAGCAGCAAGCTCAGTGCAGGGATGTAGGGTTCAAACTCATGAACCCATGAGATTGTGACCTGAGCCAAAGTCAGATACTCAACCTACTGAGCCACCCAGGTACCCCATTAACATCACACTGTTAATTGTAGGCTGCACTGTTGTTTCTTTCCAAAGAGTAAAATATAGAAAAGGAAAGAAAAATAAAAACTTTACAGTGAAGAAACCTGACTAGCACTGCCTAAGCCAAGTGATGAAAATTCACACAAACAATGATAACTCATATTGATAACATGTACCTTTACTATTATGAAATGAAAATGGAAATTTACCCTTGTAGTCTTCCCTCAAAAACCCCATGACCACACTTTAATGGTGAGGAACACATCAGACAAATCCTAACTGGGGGACATTTTACTAAACAACTGATCAGAGGGGAGGAGCCAAGATGGTGGAACAACATGGAAGTTTTTTTTGCATCTTGTGTCCATGAAATACAACCAGATCAACACTAAACTATCCTGCACACTTAGAAAACTGATTTGAGGATCAACACAACAATCTGCACAACCTGAACCACAGAAATCAGCAGGTATGTGGCCCGGACAGGTGAACTGGGGGAGAGAGAAGCCATGGAGGGCAGGGAGCTGTTTTGATTGTATAGAGGACAGAGATGGTGGGAGAGTACAGGAAAATCACCCCCCCAAAAGCAGCTGGAGAGAAAGTGGAAAAGTGAATAGAGTTGCAGGGACTGAACTGAAAAGGGAGAAAGGAGAAAGGGTTTCAATTCCACTAAGACTCTATAAACAGGAGGAGTGCAGAGTCTGAAACTCTGCAGCTCAATACCTGGTGGGTCTCTGGTGGGAAGGATGAGTCCCCAGGAGCAGAGTGAGGTCCAGGGGTCCTCTGGTCACAGGGGAGAGGTGGTTCTCCTACTAGGAGGATATTTGGTAGAGGATGGGCACCCACACCACAGGCAAAAGTGACAGCAGACCCTGGAGAACAACCACATTCACTGGTGCTGGAAAAGGTCACTAAGGGTGAAGCCTAGTGCCAGATGTGCGCTGAGATTTTCCATAATCCCTGAAATGCTGCTGCTACACAGTCACGTGAGCATTTTCTGAGATAGGCTGGCACCCAGCTGCAGCCTCTGGGCAGCAGCAGCAGCACAGTCCCACAAATGTTCCTGGGTGCAGCCAGCATCTGGCCATTGCTTGTAAGACCCTCCCCCAGAAGGTCTGAGCAGGACAAAACCACACTCCCTCAGCAGTGAGGAGTTGGGAAACACAGCCATATCTGAGATGAAACTCAGGAGGGAGGTGCTGCCTGGCAACCTGATGGCTTGGTCATGGTCAGTGTAAAAGCAGGTAGTGGACAGAAGCCGAAGACAAAGGATGCGTGCATGATTGCTCATCCAGAACAGAGTTCTGATACTAGAGACTGGGTAGCTGGGTGACACCATTTTCACCCCTCTCACGCATGCACATACACAACTACAAGCACCACAACTATCCACCCCAGTAAGCAAAGCAGCGCCATCTAGTGGACAACAGAGCCATTACATGAAGCCCTGCCCAACTAGGCCAACCTTGATTTTCAAAAACACCACAAGTCTGTCTGGCTGCTTACTTTATGGACTATACATTGCTTCATAGT
This sequence comes from Panthera onca, assembly GCF_046562875.1. Lineage (NCBI taxonomy): Eukaryota > Metazoa > Chordata > Mammalia > Carnivora > Felidae > Panthera > Panthera onca. The sequence goes on along the minus strand of NC_138341.1, from coordinate 86,809,361 downwards.
TTGACTTGTAGGGGAAAACATTGTAATTTAAATCATATTTCAGTCTGTTCACTGGTCCATCTATTCAATTTTCTTCTTTCTTTTTTCTCTTTTTCATTTATTTTCTTTTTCTTGAATACAGAAAGATAAAAAATTTATTTTTATTTTCAATTTTTATTAAAAATATTTTCTTAATTTTTCTACTGTATTTTTAACTTTTTTGTAAATTTTTAAAATTCTATTTTATTTCCATCATTTCATTCTATTTCATTGTATTCATTTTTTTCAAATTTTCAAATGTTTTCCTTCCCCCTCCCCTTTTTTCTCTAATCTATCAATCTCCTTTCAACAAGCAGAACAGAACACACTTAGGATCTAGCATGATTTATTTTATTCTTTTGTGTGTGTGTTGTTTTTAATTTTATTTTTTTACCTTATTAATCCTTTTATTCCTTCAAAATGATGAAACAAATGAATTCACCCCAAAAGAAAGAGCAGGAAGAAATGACAGCCAGGGACTTAATCAACACAGATACAAGTAAGATGTCTGACCCAGAATTCAGAATCACGATAATAAGAATACTAGCTGGGGTCAAAAATAGTTTAGAATCATTCTCTGAGGAGATAAAAGAAGTAAAAACTAGTTGGATGAAATAAACAATGCTATAACTGAGCTGCAATCTTGAATGGATGCCATGGCAGCAAGGATGGTCGAGGCAGAATAGAGAATCAACGATATAGAAGACAAACTTATGGAGAATAATGAAGCAGAAAAAGAGGGAGACTAAGGCAAAGGAGGACGATTTAAGAATTAGAGAAATTAGTGACTCATTAAAAAGGAACAACATCAGAATCATAAGGGTTCCAGAAGATGAAGAAAGAGAAAAAGGGGTAGAAGGGTTATGTGAGCAAATCATAGTGGAAAACTTTCCTAACCTGGGGAAAGACACAGACATCAAAATCCAGGAAGCACAGAGGACTCCCATTAGATTCAACATAAACCGACCATTAACAAGGCATATCATAGTCAAATTCACAAAATACTCAGAAAAGGAAAGTATCATGAAAGCAGGAAGGGAAAAACAGTCCTTCACCTACAAGGGAAGACAGATCAGGTTTGCAGCAGACCTATCCACAGAAACTTGGCAGGCCAGAAAGGAGTGGCAGGATATATTCAGTGTGCTGAAGCAGAAAAATATGAAGCCAAGAATTCTTTATCCAGCAAGCCTGTCATTCAGAATAGGAGAGATTAGAAGTTTCAAAGACAAACAAACATTAGAGTCATCTGTGACCACTAAACCAGCCCTTCAAGGAATTTTAAGGGGGACTCTCTGAGGGGAGAAAAGACAGAAAAGAAAACCAAAAGCAACAAAAACTGTAAAGGACCAGAGAACACCACCAGAAACTCCAACTCTACAAGAAACATAATGGCAATAAATTCATGTCTTTCAGTACTCACTCTAGACGTCAATGGACTAATTGCTCCAATCAAAAGACATAAGGTAACAGAATGGATAAGAAAACAAGATCTATCTCTATGCTGTTTACAAGAGAGCCACATTAGACCTAAAGACACCTTCAGATTGAAAGTAAGGGAATGGAGAACCATCTAGCATGCTGATGGTTGACAAAAGAAAGCCAGAGTAGCCATACTTATATCAGACAATCTAGACTTTAAAATAAAGACTGTCACAAGAAATGAAGAAGGGCATTATATCATAATTAAGGGGTCTATCCACCAAGAAGAACTAACAGTTGTAAACATTTATGCTCCAAATGTGAAAGCACCCAAATATATAAATCAATTAATCACAAAAATAAAGAAACTCATTGATAATAATACCATAAGAGTAGGGGACTTCAACACCCCACTTACAATGATGGACAGATCATCTAAACAGAAAATCAACAAGGAAACAATGGCATTGAATGACACACTGACCAGATGGACTTAACAAATATATTCAGAACATTTCATCCTAAAGCAGGGGAATATACATTCTTCTCCAGTGTACATGGAACATTCTCTAGAATAGATCACATACTAGAACACAAATAATCCCTCAACAAGTACAAAAAGATCGAGATCATACCGTGCATATTTTCAGGCCAAAATCCTGTGAAACATGAAATCAACCACAAGAAAATATTTGGAAAGATAACAAATACCTGGAGACTAAAGAACTTGGATAAGTCAAGAATGAATGGGCTAACCAAGAAGTTGAAGAGGAAATTAGAAAGTACATGGAAACCAATGAAAATGGTAACATCACAGCCCAAAATCTCTGGGACACAGCAAAGATGGTTATAAGAGGGAAGTATATACCAATCTAAGCCTTCCAGAAAAAGGAAGAAAGGTCTCAGATACACAACTTAATCTTACACCTTGAAGAGCTGGAAAAAGAACAGCAAATAAGACCCAAAACCAGCAGAAGACAGGAAATAATAAAGATTAGAAATCAATGCTATTGAAACCATAAAAAAACAAAAACAAAAACAGTAGAACAGATCAATGAAATCAGAAGGTTGTTCTTTGAAAGAATTAACAAAATTGATAAACCACTAGCCAGTTTGATCAAGAAGAAAAAGGAAAGGACCCAAATAAATAAAATCAAGAATGAAAGAGGAGAGATCACAACCAACACAGAAGAAATACAAACAATAATAAGAGAATATTATGAGCAATTATATGCCAATAAAATGGGCAATCTGGAAGAAATAGACAAATTCCTAGAAACATGTAAATTACCAAAACTGAAACAGGAAGAAACAAAAAATGTAAACAGATAAACAACCAGTAAAAAAAAATCGAATTACTAATCCAAAATCTCCTGAAGAACGAGTCCAGGACCAGATGGCTTTCCAGGGGAATTCTACCAATCATTTAAGGAAGAGTTAACACCTATTCTCTTGAAGCTGTTCCAAAAATAGAACTGGAAGGAAAGTTTCTAAGCTCTTTCTGTGAAGCCTTGATTCCCAAACCAGACAGAGACCCCACTAAAAAGGAGAACTATAGAGCAATATCCCTGATGAACATGGACACAAAAATCCTCAACAACATATTAGCCAATTGGATCCAACAATACATTAAAAACATTATTCACCATGACCAAGAGGGTTTTACCTGGGATGCAGGGCTGGTTCAATACCCACAAAAAAATCAACGTGATTCATCACATCAGTAAAAGAAAGGACAAGAACCATATGATCCTCTCAATAGATGCAGAGAAAGCATTTGACAAAATACAGCATCCTTTCTTGATAAAAACCATTAAGAAAGTAGGAATAGAAGGATCATACCTCGAGATCATAAAAGCCATATGTGAAAGATCCAATGCTAATATCATCTTCAATGGGAAAAAACTGAGAGCTTTCCCCCTAAGGTCAGGAACAAGACAGGGATGTCCACCCTTGCCCCCGTTATTCAACATAGTATTGGAAGTCTTAGGCTCTGCAATCAGACAATACAAAGAAATAAAAGGCATCCATATCAGCCAGGAGGAGGTCAAACTTTCACTCTTCATACATGACATGATACTGTATTTGGAAAACCCAAAAGATTACACCAAAAAAACTGCTAGAACTGATCCATGAATTCAGCAAGTCTCAGGATATAAAATCAATGCACAGAAATTGGTTGCATTCCTATTTGCCAACAATGAAGCAACAGAAAGAGAAATCAAGGAATTGATCCCATTTACAATTGCACCAAAAACCATAAAATACCTAGGAATAAATTTAACCAAAGAGGTGAGAAATCTATACAATGAAAACTATAGAAACCTTATGAAAGAAATTGAAGAAGACACACAAAAAATGGGAAAATACACCATGCTCATTGATAGGAAGAACAAATATTGTTAAAATGATGATACTACCCAAAGCTATCTACATATTCAATGCAATCCTTATCAAAGTAACAACAGCATTCTTCACAGAGCTAGAACAAATAATCCTAAAATGTGTATGGAACCAGAAAAGACCCTGAATAGTCAAAGCAATCTTGAAAAAGGAAACCAAAGCAGGAGGCGTCACAATCCCAGACTTCAAGCTATACTACAAAGCCGTAATCATCAAGACAGTATGGTATTGGCAGAAGAACAGACACTCAGATCAATGAAACAGAATAGAGAACCCAGAAATGGACCCACAATTGTATGGGCAATTAATCTTTGACAAAACAGGAAAGAATATCCAATGGAATAAAGACAGTCTCTTCAACAAGTGGTGCTGGAAAAACTGGACAGTGGCATGCAGAAAAATGAACCTGGACCATTTTCTTACACTATACACAAAAATAAAGTCAAAATGGATGAAAGACCAATGTAAGGCAGGAAGTCATCAAATTCTTGAGGAGAAAGCAGGCAAAAACCTCTCTGACCACGGCCACAGCAACTTTTTACTCCACACGTCTCTGGAAGCAAGGGAAACAAAAGCAAAAATGAAGTACTGGGACTTAATCAAAATAAAAAGCATCTGCACAGCAAAGGAAGCAATCAGCAAAACTAAAAGGCAAACGATGGAATGGGAGAAGATATTTGCAAATGACATATCAGATAAAGTGTTAGTATCCAATATCTATAAAGAACTTATCAAACTCCACACCCAAAAAACAAATAATCCAGTGAAGAAATGGGCAAAAGACATGAGTAGACACTTATCCAAGGAAGACATCCAGATGGCCAACTGACACATGAAAAAATGCTCAACATCACTCATCATCCAGGAAATACAAATCAAAACCACAATAAGATACCACCTCACCCCTGTCAGAATGGCTAACATTAACAACTCAGGAAACAATAGATGTTGGCGAGGAGGCAGAGAAAGAGGATCTCTTTTGCACTGCTGGTGGGAATGCAAACTGGTGCAGCCACTCTGGAAAACAGTATGGAGATTCCTCAAAAAATTAAAAATAGAACTACCCTACGGCCCAGAAATTGCACTGCTAGATATTTATCCAAGGGATACAGGTATCCTGTTTCTAAGAGACACAGGCACCCCCATGATTATAGCAGCACTATCAACAATAGCCAAAGTATGGAAAGAGCCCAAATGTCCATTGATGGATGAATGGATAAAGAAGATGTGGTATATTTATACAATGGAGTATTACTCAGCAATCAAAAAGAATGAAATCTTGCCATTTACAACTATGTGGATGGAAGTAGAGGGTATTATGCTAAGTGAAATTAGTCAGTAAAGAAAGACAAATATATGACTTCACTCATATGAGAACTTTAAGATAAAAAACTGATGAACATAAGGGAAGGGAAGCAAAAAGAATATAAAAACAAGGAAGGGGACAAAAACATAAAAGACTTAAATATGAAGAACAAACAGAGGGTTACTGGAGAGGTTGTGGGATAGGGAATGGGCTAAATGGATAAGGGGCATTAAGGAATCTACTCCTGAAATCATTGTTGCAATATATGCTAACTAACTTGGATGTAAGTTTAAAAAAAAATTAAATTTTAAAAAAAGAAAAAAAAACTAAACAACTAATCAGTAGTTTTCAACACCAGCAAGGTCGTCAAAAACAAGGAATGTCTAAGCACCTATAACAATCTATAAAAGTCCCAGGAGACATGATACTAAATGTAAGCAGTGTCCTAAAACCAAAATTTTTCAAAAGGATAGTAGACAAACACTAAGGAAATATGAATAAAGTATTTTAGTTAATAATATGTATCAATATTGCTTTGCTAATTGTAACAAGTGTAACACAGTGATATAAAATGTTTAATAGGGGAAACTGGGTATGGGTTTATAGAAACTCTGTACTATTTTACTGTTTTTTTTCTTTAAATCTAAAATTATTCTAAAATTAAAAATTTACTTAAAACATAAAGAAGGAAAAACTGGATATATTTTAAACTCCTTCTTTACCAATATATCTTCGTCACCTAAATGATAGGATAAATTTAGAAACTTAAAAAAAGTGTCATGAATCCCTTCCATTCAAGTACTGGGTTTGATTCACTTCGGATATAACTAGATTGGGGAGCCAGGGTGGCTCAGTCAGGTAAACGCCAGACTTTGGTTCAAGTCATGATCTCATGGTTCATGGGTTCAAACCCCACATCAAGCTTGATGCTGTCTGTCTGTCAGTGCAGAACCTGGAGCCTGCTTCAGATTCTGTGTCTCCCTCTGTCTCTCCCTCTCCCCTACTCACACTTTGTCTCTCTCTGTCTCTCAAAAAAGAATAACCATTAAAAATATGTTAAAAAAAAATATAATGAGATTGTAACAGAGGAAAAATATTTGTTGAATTAGTTAACTTCTTGAGTATCTGGTTTGAGGACTTGTCCCACATGCAATTCACCTTATTAAGGTTGATAGGTCCACAAAATAACAAGCAAGTCATAAAATCAAGCTCATGTCATAAAATTGCATACAATATGGAGAAGTGTTTTGCATTGCATTTAAGCAACTTTTTAAATGCTATTTTAAACAGTAAGTGTTGATTATGTTGAGAGGAAGATATTAATGTTGACCAACTTTGTAGGGCAAGTATTAGTCAAGGAGATATAAGAAGACATAGATATTGAGAGATTAAAAAATTTGAGGGGCAGCTGGGCAGCTCAGATGGTTGAGCATCTGACTTTTTTTTAAAGAAAATCAACCAGTTTTCCTTCTCTTTTTATTATTTATTTTTGAAGGAGAGAGAGAAAGAGACAGAGAGTAAGTGGGGGAGGGGCAGAGAGAGAGGGGACATGGAACCTGAAGCAGGCTCCAGACTCTGAGTTGTCAGCACACAGCCTGACCCAGGGCTCAAACTCTTGAGCCACGAAATCATGACCTGAGCCAAAGTCAGACACTTAACTGACTGTACCACCCAGGGGTGCCCTGAGCATTCGATTCTTGATTTAAACTCAGGTCATGATCTCATGGTCTTGAGATTGAGCTCCGGGTCAGGCTCCATGCTCTGACAGTGCTGAGCCTGCTTGGGATTCTCTATCTCTCTCTTTATGCCCCTCCCCTGCTTTCTCTCACTCTTTCTCTCTCTCTCAAAATAAACAAAAAAATTGGGGGCATCTGGGTGTCTCATTTGAGCGTCCTAGACTCTTGATTTCAGCTCAGGTCATGATCTCAGGGTTTGTGAGATCAAGCTCCATCTGTGCACTGATTGTGTGGACCCTGCTTGGGATTCTGTCTTTCTCCTTCTTTCTGCCCCTCTTTTGTGTGAGCACATGCATGTGTGCACTCCCTCTCTTTCTCTCAAAATAAATAAATAAACTTAATAAAAACTGAAAAATGGAGAAAAGGAGACTGTCCCTTTACACTGCTTGAGAATAAGCAAGAAAATAAGTATGGTCTTTCCTTGTTCGGGAAGCAGGAAAGAAAATGTGAGCCTCACATTATGCAAACAAGTTGAAAAGAGTGAAACAGTCTAGATCTGATACAAATTAGCAGTCTAGAAATAGTATTGGTCTTGAACAGAGAAGCAGCAGCAAGGAGCTGTGTTTAGAAAAAAATCTAGAAGATAGGCATTGGGTGTAGAGTGAGACAAGGTGGAAGATATCGGGAGGTTGCTAGGATACAGGACAAGTACGAAGGGAGAGGTCGAGGCAGATCTGACAGATGGCAATGCATAACTCAAGTGGAGATCACAGTGACTTGGAGCTAGTGATGGAAATACGGATGGCAGAAGACATATATATATTTACGTATAAAATATACTGTAAGCCTGAGTAACTAGCAGAATGTTCATAACATTCTCCAATTTGTATAGTCATTGACTTCCTCATTCAAAGCAAATTATGTCAGAAATGTGAAAAAAAATGGGATGGATTGCTTCCTTAAGGGGGTAAGGTAATGAGTTCAGTTTGATTCCTTGACAAATCTTGAAAAATTAGCAAGGGTTTAAAGAAGAAGAGCTCAGAAACAGTTTTGAATCGTATAGTTTATTCCTAGAAGCTTCTTAAAGAAATACTTTGAAATGTGTAAGAAATTGTGGTTTCACTCTCTTTGGCTCATGTTCTAAGGTTTACTGAATTCCTGTAAAGTAAAATGACTCGGAAATATGTCTTCTTTAAAAGTGATTAAGGCCACTAGATAGCAATGTGAGATGAGTTAGACTAGTGCTTAGCTTGTTAAATGAAATGTAAGTGAAACATGACCTAAATCTTCTCCAAGTTCATGACTGAGTTTGTCCATGTGTTATAGTTGTTTCTTTCATCTCCTGGGGCGTTTAGCCCGATTTTTCTGCCCATAGCTTTAAATTCTTTTTTTTCATTTGGATTTTCCCCCAAATTCATCACTGAGATGACCTTAACGGCAGGGCTTACTGTGCCAGGCCATGAAACTGGGTTATAGAATTGCAGAGAATGAGCACCTTGGGGGATATCATTCCTGACATTGTGACTCAGGGACAATGTTGTGTAGATGTTCAAGAGAAAGTATTTTTAGGCTTTTTCCTTGAAATTTATATCATCTTATGGAGGAATTAGATCAAAGACCATTAACTGAAGGAGAAATCTGAATTAGAATAAGTTGAAACAAATACTTATATATGTATACACACATATCCATAGGTAATGAGGTAATGGAACAATTTTCAGTAAGCAGAGAAGAGTATATAAATCCAAAGTGAATATTGTTGATTTGTTCCAAGGGACAGATAAAGAATCATTTTTTTAAGTTATAATGTCCCTAAACTTTCAACGTAACGTCCCGTATATCCAACAGGAAAAAATAAAGTTTTGTAACTGACTGAAATTTAGTACAATGTGAAAATTGAGACGATATGAGTCAGTGATGAAAAGGGGGGAACATAATGGTAGTTCTACATGAGAGCAGTGCACAGTTACTTCACAGGTGCAAGGAGGAGGCTGGAGAAGGAGCCAGCCCTCTCCAGGGACAGACTTAGTGGTCTGGTGCTCAGTTTCGAGAACAGAGCACTGCTTCCCACCCTGAGTGTGCCTGGGAATCACGTGGGGCACTGGAGTGTCTGTCTGGTTCCGATGGTCACTGGAGGGCCCAAACTGCATTTCTAAGTCTTCCTCCCCCCACAGATGTGTTGCAGTAGCAGTCCATCAGGGCGCCAACCTCACTTAAATAGTCCCACCCTTGCAATTTTTGACCCTGTAGAACTAGGAGCAGAGTCCAACAGTCTGTACTTCTGACATGTTTCCAGGTGATGCTGGTCCAGGAAGCACACTTCCAGAACAACTGCTTCAAAATCTTAAGCAGACTATAAATCATGCAACTTCAGGTACATTATGTCACAATTATAAGTCTTAATTTCTCTATTGTAAAATAGGGAACATGATAGGATCTAATCTATTAGGATTGATATGAGGATCTAGTGATCAGCTAGGAATCTGCCAACCACAGTCCACATCTGACCCATTGCCTATTTTGGTGCCAGTGTGAGCTAACAATGGTTTCTATAGTTTTGATGGGCTGCTTATAAGAAGAGGAAGAAGAGGGGAAGGAGGAAGTGAAGGGGGAAGAGGGGAAGAAGGGGATAGGAAGGGGAGAGGAAGGAAGGGGAAGAAGGAGAGGGGAAGGAAGGGGAGGGGGAAAGGAGGGAAGGGAGGAAAGGGAAGAAAAAAGGGGAGGAGGCGACAGGAGGAGTGAGAGGAGGAGGGAGAGGGGAGGGAGAGGAGAGGGAGAGGGGAGGGTGGAGGGAGGGTGAGGGGAGGGGAGGGGGGAGGGAGGAGGGAAGCAGCAGCAGCAACAGAGACTGCATGTGGCTACAGGCTAAAAAAATTTACTACTTGGGATTTGGAAAAAGAAATCATTGCCTCCTGAGTTACAGCTCATAAAGAATATAGAGGCATCCATAATACTACCATCAATTCGTTATCAGTGATGAATGTTTGTTGTCATTACATTGAATCCCCTTTTACTTAAGTCTGTTTTTCCCATGTAGCCCAAAGTGGAATATTTCCTGCTCACTTACACAGTTCATAAAGGCAGCCTATGGAAGGGGTAAACACTGATCTGGTAATAATCATAATGATAACAATAACAATGGTAGGAGTAATAATAGACGAGGAACTGAGGTGACTTGATTACTGTCCCTTTAACTGTTTGGATTAGGGAGTAAAAATATGTGTTTTTACATATCAAAAATGATGTTTCTGGGGCGCCTGGGTGGCTCAGTCGGTTAAGCGTCCAACTTCAGCTCAGGTCACAATCTCGCGGTCCGTGAGTTCGAGCCCCGCGTCGGGCTCTGGGCTGATGGCTCAGAGCCTGGAGCCTGCTTCCGATTCTGTGTCTCCCTCTCTCTCTGCCCCTCCCCCGTTCATGCTGTGTCTCTCTCTGTCTCAAAAATAAATAAATGTTAAAAAAAATTTAAAAAATGATGTTTCTGCTTCAAAACAATTTTATCATCCCACATTAGGAAAAGCCCTTCCAGCTCTTTGGAATTGTCCTCAGAGCCTTGGGACAGTCTTTGAAATATCCTCCATGATGGCATGTCTCTCTTTTCTGAAGGTGGAGGCATTATCATATTTAAAACATAGGAATTGCTTAAAACCAAGTTTGTTTCCAAATATCACATGAAGAAGATAACGGAAGATCACATTAGGAAATGTGGGATAACATCTAGAAAACCAGGCAACTCCTAAAACATTTTCAAAAATGTTTCAGGCAATGACAGCTGACTAGCACTGTGCCTGGTGTCCCACTACGATGTCTCAGGAAAGACTGCTGTGATTGCAAGACAGAGGGACACCATTCTCTCATTCACTCATGCCTTCATTTAGCAAACACTTCATTAGCGTTCTCCAGAGAAACAGAGCATTTATTTTACAGGCAGACGTTTATTATAAAGCATTGGTTTATATGGTTATGGAGGCTGGCAAGTCCAAAATCTGCACACAGTGCACAGGCAGACTAGAGACCCAGGGAAGAGCCTAGGGTATAGTTCAAGTCTGAGTGCTATCTGCTGGCAGAATTCTTTCTCACTGGGGGATGTCAGCCTTTTTTTCTACTCAGGCCTTCAACTGCTTAAATAAGGCCCACCCACATTATGGAAGACAACCTGCTTTACTAAAAGTCCACCAATTTACTCATGGATCTCATCCAAATCCCCTCTCACAGAAACATCCAGAATAAAGTTTAACCAAATATCTGGGCACTAAGGTCCAGCCAAGTTGAGACATAAAACTAACCATCATAGAGACCCGACTTTTGCCAAATGTAAGTGAATGAATAGAACAGTCTCTTTCTCTGATGAGTTCACATCCTCAAATATTAAATTGTATTTTGTCTGAACTTTGGTGGCAGGTTTTGAACCCTTTTGACAGTCCAGGTAAAGCTATGAACTTCTTCTTTGCAGAATACACATACGCACAAACCTCTGCTTATAATTTCAGGCATGGTTATTGAAAGGGCAGGCCTACGCCGGCCGACTCCATCTTGTTCTGTGTTCTCCACCTTGAGTGACTATGTCCCCGACATGACCCCTTTTCCGGGAAAATCACAGAAACCTCAGACCGCGCCTCCTCCCCTTGAGTAACCTCCCGCTCACCCGTTCAAACTTCCTGATCAAAACATGCCCAGCGACCTGCGTAACAGGACTCCGACCCTTCCCCAGCCAATCGGCAGAGGCCACGACCCTTCCCCAGCCAATCGGCTGAGGCCACAGCCATTACCTCACCAACTGCCCCTAGACCCCTATAAAACCTTTGTGCTTTTGAAATTCGCGCTCTCTCCCTGGTATCTCACCGCTGCGTCGGTGCAGGTAGGGGATTGAGCTCGAGCTAGCTCGAATAAAGGTTCTTTTGCTTTTGCATCGGACTCGGCTCCCTAGTGGTCTTTGGGGATCACAAATTTTGGGCATAACATTTGGGGGCTCATCCGGGATCCCCAAGACCCCCGAGGGACCCCCGACCCGGAGACCCTGACTGGCCATGGTTAGTGTCTGTCTGTTTGTTCTGTCTTTTCTGTGTGAGCTCATTTCTGGAATTCTGGTAGTGCCCGACGCGGTCTAAGTGGACGCACTGGAGGACCACAGGCCGGGAGTTTCGGAAGATGTTCTGATTCTCCCTTCTGGAGGGACGTGGAATCCCCTCAAAGGTCTGAGACGAAGCGGGTCACTCCCGCTGGTCGGCATGAGGCCGTCGTCTTTGGAGGGACGTGGAATCCCCTCATCGGTTTTGGAGGGACGTGGAATCCCCTCATCAGTTTTGGAGGGATGTGGAATCCCCTCAAAGGTCTAAGCTAGCTTTCAGTTTTGCTTCCATGGAGTTGGAAGACTTTCTAGGGGCCCTCTGTTTGTCTGTTTTTGTGTTTCTCTGTTTTGTTCTGTGGACTTACTGGACGGACGTTATGGGACAGACTCAGACTACTCCTCTAAGTATTATGATTGATCACTTTAAGGATGTGAGGGGGAAGAGCTAACAACCTCAGTGTGGAAGTCCGAAAGGGTCGGTGGCAGTTTTTTTGTTCTAGCGAGTGGCCAACTTTCAATGTCAGGTGGCCACCAGAGGGGACCTTCGACCTCCCTACCATCCACTGAGTCAGGAGTATCATCTCTCGACCTAAGATGGGCCATCTTGATCAGCTCCCTTACATTATCACTTGGCAGGACCTTGTAGAAGACCCACCCTCTTGGCTTAAGCCCTTCCTAGCCCCGCTCCCTCTGGAGCCAAAACCCATTCTTGCTTTGCAGGGGACAAAGAAGAAGAAAAGTCTTATCCAGCCTTCAGCACCCCTCTACCCTGTCTTACAGGGGGGTACTGAAGAAGAATTAATTTTTCCTCTCCCGTATAACCCCTCTAGGATGCTGGAAGAACACCATCCTCCCCCTCCGGGGGAGGCAGACGCTGTTCTGAGAGCGGGAGGCGGAAACGCTCCAGTGGGAAGCCCTCCCTTCACCAGACAAAGGGCTCAGAGGGAGCAATCCGCCTCCGCTGCTGACTCCACTATTCTGCCCCTGCGAGCCACCGGACCCCCAGACAAGGGAATCAGCCCCATCACTATTGGCCTTTTGCCACTAGTGACCTCTACAATTGGAAAGCTCAGAATCCTACGTTTTCTGAGAAACCGGCAGGGATTATTGATTTATTAGACTCTGTTCTTTTTACCCATCAGCCCACGTGGGACGATTGCCAGCAGCTTTTGCAGGTCCTGTTCACGACTGAAGAAAGAGAAAGAATCCTCAATGGGGCCCGAAAACTAGATCCGGGCACAGACGGGAATCCCACCACCAACCAGGCTCAGATAGATGCCTCCTTCCCCTTAACTCGGCCCCAGTGGGATTTCAACACACAGAAGGTAAGGAGAGGCTCCGGGTCTACCGCCAGACTCTAATGGGGGGTCTCCGAATGGCTGCTAGAAAGCCAACCAATTTGGCCAAGGTAGGAAATGTACAACAGGGAAAAGATGAATCTCCGGCTGCCTTTTTTTTTTTTTTTTTTTTGTCATATAAGCCACGTGCAGGCCACACTGTGGCACCTTTATTTCTCTGGGCCTCAGAGGGCTACAGCCCAGAGCCTGACGCGGGGCTCGAACTCACAGACCGCGAGATCGTGACCTGGCTGAAGTCGGACGCTTAACCGACTGCGCCACCCAGGCGCCCCTCCGGCTGCCTTTTTAGAACGGATCATGGAGGCATTCCGTACCTATACCCCCATGGATCCAGAGACTCTGGAAAGCAAGGCAGCTGTTATCATGGCCTTTGTAAACCAATCAGCCATAGACATTAGGAGAAAATTACAGAAAATAGATAGACTAGGAGAAAAAAGTCTGCAGGACTTACTGGTGGTAGCCGAAAAGGTATATAACAACCGGGAGCCTCCTGAGGACAAGCAGGCTCGCGCCATGGCGGCTGCCAGCAGTAAGCAGACTCGAGACCTGGCCAGAATACTACTAGCTACCACTGCTGACTCCCCTGAGGAACGAGACCACCATCTCCGGCAGCTGGCAGACGACGCAAGAAAAGGTAAAAGAACCACCAAGGGGCGGGGCAGCAGAGGCTGCAGAAGGATCAGTGTGCATACTGCAAGGAGATAGGGCATTGGGCCCGAGATTGTCTGAAAAGGGCTGGTGGGAAAGGAAGCAAGACTGATCGAGTAAAAGTCCTAGAGCTAGATGAACTAAGTGATTAGGGGAGTCGGGGTTCGGACCCTCTCCCCGAACCCAGGGTAACTCTTAAAGTGGAGGGGACCCCTGTTGACTTCCTCGTCGACACCGGAGCACAACATTCGGTCCTCCGCACCCCACAAGGAAAACTAGCCAGCAAGAAGTCCTGGGTACAAGGGGCAACTGGTATGAGCCAGTATTCATGGACTACCCGAAGAACAGTAGATTTGGGAACGGGCCGGGTATCCCACTCCTTTATGGTAATACCAGAATGCCCCTACCCGCTGTTAGGACGGGACTTACTGACCAAGATTGGAGCTCAGATAACTTTCAGACAAGGGGGGCCTCAGGTCACCGATGGCAAGGGCCACCCCATCCAGGTACTGACCATGAAACTGGAGGATGAATACCTCCTCCACCAGGAGGCGCTCCCGAGAGAGGATAATATAGACAGATGGCTACAAGAATTCCCCTCGGTTTGGGCAGAGACGGGGGGGATGGGACTAGCCGCTCATAGGACCCCAGTCCTGGTAGAGCTCAAGCCAGGAGAGAGTCCGGTAAGGATCAAACAATATCCTGTGTCTCAGGAGGCCCGTAAGGGGATCCAGCCACACATCCGGAGACTACGAAGCCTAGGGGTACTAGTTCCTTGCCAGTCTGCCTGGAACACCCCCCTACTGCCAGTCAAAAAGCCTCACACAAATGACTACCGACCGGTACAAGACCTCCGGGAAGTAAATAAGAGGGTCGCGGACATACACCCAACTGTTCCCAACCCATATACTCTGTTGAGCTCCTTGGCGCCCTCCAGGGTCTGGTATACTGTACTAGATTTAAAGGATGCCTTCTTCAGTCTGCCGCTGGCACCCCAGAGCCAACCCCTGTTCGCCTTTGAGTGGCATGATCCGGAGGAGGGCTACAGTGGGCAACTCACCTGGACATGGCTACCTCAGGGATTCAAAAATTCACCCACCATCTTCGACAAGGCACTACACGAGGACCTGGGTGAGTACAGAAGGGAGCACCCTGGCCTCACCCTCCTACAGTATGTAGATGACATCCTGATTGCTGCCAACACGGCCAAAGACTGTGAGCGAGGGACCCAGGACCTGCTGGCTACCCTGGGGGCCTTAGGGTACCGGGCATCCGCGAAGAAGGCTCAGATATGCAGGGAGAGGGTAAGTTACCTGGGATATATCCTGGAGGGTGGACAGCGGTGGTTATCAGATGCCAGAAAAGAAACTGTCCTAAAGATCCCTACTCCCACCTCCCGAAGAGAAGTGAGGGAATTCCTAGGATCAGCTGGCTACTGCCGCCTCTGGGTTCCAGGTTTTGCTGAGATCGCCAGGCCCCTATATGAAGCTACCAAAGAGGGGAAAACATTTAAATGGACTGAAAAAGAAGAAATTGCCTTTAATCGGTTAAAAAAGGCCCTCCTAAGTGCCCCAGCCCTGGGCCTACCAGACATTACGAAACCCTTCCACCTCTTTGTAGACGAACACAAGGGAATAGCAAAAGGGGTTCTAACTCAAGCCTTAGGCCCCTGGAACCGCCCAGTGGCTTACCTGTCTAAGAAACTAGACCCAGTGGCTGCCGGCTGGCCGCGATGCCTAAGAATTATTGCGGCGACAGCACTCCTAGTCAAGGATGCAGACAAACTGACCCTAGGACAGGAGATCTGGATCATGACCCCACACGCCATTGAAGGGGTCCTGAAACAGCCTCTGGATAGATGGATGAGCAATACACGTATGACTCATTACCAGAGC
Source organism: Panthera onca (assembly GCF_046562875.1). NCBI lineage: Eukaryota > Metazoa > Chordata > Mammalia > Carnivora > Felidae > Panthera > Panthera onca. Next base: position 86,793,573 of record NC_138341.1, on the reverse strand, counting down.
CTCCTACTCAACCCTCCACGAGTGCGGTTCCATCCCAGTGCAGCCCTCAATCCTGCAACCCTGCTGCCCGACCCTGACCTAGGTGCTCCACTACATGACTGTGCGGGAATTCTGGAACAAGTACATGGATTCCAGACGGACCTGACCGACCGGCCCCTCCCCGATGCTGAGACTACTTGGTTCACTGATGGCAGCAGCTGTGTGCGAGACGGACACAGGTATGCGGGTGCAGCAGTGGTCACCGAAACGGACACCGTATGGGCGGAGGCTCTACCCTCCGGAATGTCAGCCCAGCGAGCAGAGCTCATAGCCCTCACCAAGGCGCTGATGCTGGGAGCTGGAAAACGGCTTAACATCTACACAGACAGCCGTTATGCATTTGCCACAGCTCATATTCATGGGGCAATTTATCAGGAGAGGGGGTTACTGACGGCAGAAGGACGGACTATAAAAAATAAGCAGGAGATACTTAACCTGCTTACGGCCTTATGGCTTCCTGCCAAGCTAGCCATTATCCACTGCCAAGGGCACCAAAAAGCTGATAACCCAGTAGCTAGAGGTAATCGAAAGGCTGACCAGGCAGCCAAGGCAGTAGCCCTTACTCCAGTCCCCACCATGACCATACAACTACCGGACCCGGGAGACCCAGTTTTACCAGACCAGCCCAAATACTCCCAGGAGGAGTTACAGCGGATCAAGAAACTCCCCATGGCCCAGGAGATAAAGGGATGGTGGTATACACCTAACAAGGAGCTCGTGCTGCCAGACCGGCCCGGAGTCTCAATATTAGAGCACATGCATCGGTCTACTCACATGGGGGCCCGAAAGTTAAAAGACTTAATCCGACATGCCGGAATCAAGATTCACCAACAGGACACCAAAATAGAGCAAGTTGTATCTGCCTGCAAGACCTGCCAACTCACCAACGCGAGAGCCACATCAAATAAAAAAGGAACCAGGCTCAGAGGCACCAGACCGGGAGCCCAATGGGAAGTCGACTTCACTGAAGTCAAACCAGGAAAGTATGGTTATAAATATCTTTTAGTATTTACAGACACCTTCTCTGGCTGGGTGGAGGCATACCCAGCCAAGCATGGAACGGCTCAGACGGTGGCTAAGAAGCTACTAGAAGACATCTTACCCAGGTATGGTTTTCCTGCCATGGTAGGATCAGACAATGGACCAGCTTTTATCTCGCAGGTAACACAGGCAGTAGCCAAGGCGGTGGGGGCAAACTGGAAATTACATTGTGCTTATACACCCCAGAGCTCAGGACAGGTAGAAAGAATGAATAGAACCCTAAAAGAGACCCTTACCAAATTAACCATGGAGACTGGCGGGGACTGGGTGACTCTCCTACCGTACGCCCTTTACCTTGTTAGAAACACTCCTTACACTCTGGGTTTTACTCCCTACGAGATCATGTTTGGCAGGCCACCCCCTGTTATTCCCAGCCTTCGAACTGAACTTATTGCTGAGTTTAAAGATCAAGAACTTTTTCTTTCCTTGAGAGGGCTCCAGAGGGCGCACGAGGACATTTGGCCGCGCCTCCGTGCCATCTACGAGGCTGACCCGACCCCGACACCTCATCAGTACAAGCCGGGAGACTGGGTCTATGTCAAGAGGCACCACCGAGAGACTCTCGAGTCGTGCTGGAAGGGACCCTACATTGTAATGCTGACAACCCCCACCGCTCTCAAAGTAGACGGCATCGCGACCTGGGTCCATCACACCCACGTTCGGCCAGCAGACCCCTCCTCGATCCGGAAGGACTTCGTCATGCGATGGGCCATCAGTCGGGACCAACACAACCCACTCAAGCTCAAGCTCAAGCTACAGCGCATTTGACCCACCTAATATTGGTAACTCTGTTAACTCTGCTTGTCATTGCTCATGCTGCTGGGAGTCCCCACGCCCCCCAAAACATCACCTGGCAGATCATAGATACCAGCTCAGGGACAATACTTAATCAGACCTCCCAGAGCCACCCCAGGGACACATGCTTCCCAGAACTTAGTGTAAACCTCCAAACTCTGTTCCCCTTGTCACCATAAATGCAGCCGGTCCCATGATTGGGTCCGTAAGTTACATGACAAGGGGGGAATGGAAGGGCGGGCCTACGCAGGCCGACTCCATCTTGTTCTGTGTTCTCCACCTTGAGTGACTATGTCCCCGACATGACCCCTTTTCCGGGAAAATCACAGAAACCTCAGACGGCGCCTCCTCCCCTTGAGTAACCTCCCGCTCACCCGTTCAAACTTCCTGATCAAAACACGCCCAGCGACCTGCGTAACGGGACTCCGACCCTTCCCCAGCCAATCGGCCGAGGCCACGACCCTTCCCCAGCCAATCGGCTGAGGCCACAGCCATTACCTCACCAACTGCCCCTAGACCCCTATAAAACCTTTGTGCTTTTGAAACTCGCGCTCTCTCCCTGGTATCTCACCGCTGCGTCGGTGCAGGTAGGGGATTGAGCTCGAGCTAGCTCGAATAAAGGTTCTTTTGCTTTTGCATCGGACTCGGCTCCCTAGTGGTCTTTGGGGATCACGAATTCTGGGCATAACAGTTATATACACGGCCATCTTAAAGGGAGCTTTCTGTGAGTCACACGTCCCCACAGGTGCACGCTGTGATATGTGTGTTTGTGTTTCTATGCTCAGAGGGTTTGCTTCCTAGCCAGCTCTTGAAGATATAGTCTCAAACAGTCATGCATTTATTTTAGATACAGGCTAAACATTTCAATGACATTTATTATTGGGATTTTTAAAGGCTGTCAGATGAAGGATCTTTTAATAAATAAAGGATCTCTCTAGTAGATTTAATATTGTTAAAATCTCTGAATATCTGTCAAGTGAAAAGATGTTGTGACATTTTCTAATACTCTTATTTCATTTGAAACACAGCTCAGATGTGATTGTTTCTTGGTACTTGAGTCTGCAGCCTATGTATCTATAAAGGCACTTTTAACTCTTATTATGTTTTAGTCAAATGGTTATTGTCTAATTTCTCATAAAAAAGGTTTAACTGCGTACTCCATTTAACCATATTTTTAAAGAGCATACATATATTTATGAAATCATTGCCTCCTTAATTGATAAATATAACTATATTTCTTTTTATTATAAATATAAGAATATGTGCATGTCATTACTAACCTAAGCTTGTTGGCCAAATGGCTACTCCAGTTAAAATTCTATTCCAGTTAAAAATGCTTCTCATTAGACTGTCAGCTCTGAGGTCATAACAGAGAGAGCTCTGCTCATAAAACCCCAGTAGAAACAGAAACAATTCCTTTATGAACACTTCAGTGACTTCATTCCCTAGAGAAAATGCTGTTGTTTATTCCTTTCTTTTAGAAAAAAAAAAAAAGGATACAGTATTCTCTTTTGCTGTTGTTTGGTTGGTTGGTTGGTTGGTTTGGTTTCTTAAAAGGGTACAGGTTTGTTTGCACAGTGGTTTTAACAGTCTTAGCAGACAGACAGGGGTTATTGCAACAAAGTATCGATTTAGACAGCAATCTGTTCTTGTTCCCTGAATTGCGCTACTTCATGGTGTGTGCTCAGGCTACATCTTTGAGTGTTACTGGGGTCTGAGTGGGGGGGCATGCAAACCCAGAAGCCCCCAGAACAACCTGCATAGTCCCTGAGACAATGCATAGTCCTTGCTCCTCTCAATAGCTCCCCCCTAGCGGCCAGTGAGTCTGGGTGCGCCACCCCTGTACTCCCCCGTCCAGAGCCTTTGCTTCTGCAGCCTCTTGGCTGAGCTGCTGAGGGTTAACCCCAGGAACAGAGATGGAAGATGCCGGTTAATGCTTTTAGCCAATCACATGTTGAATATCAACTAATTAAACGTATTCGCTGTTTTCTGAACTAGTTGCAATGAGAAGCTCACCTGACTTGTTTTGCATTCTCTGGAGCAACACTGGAGAAACCACTCACATGGAAATACAGTCAACCTAGCTGGCTTACAGTGTATCAGCGTTTCCGGCCTGCAAACATCTGTGCCCCCGCACACCTCCACGCTTTCCTTCAGTCTCACTGCTCATTGTACTGCCTATGCCAACACATTCGAAAAAACAGTGACTCCAGTCCCGAGTAGCTGCTTTTGAAAATTGGAAGTTCTTGCCCCCAGATAAATCTGAGTCGAGACTGGCAAGTGTATTTCTTGTGCATACTCTGAAATGTGTCGTGGCTTTGAGAGAATGAGGGAAGAAAAATCCCAGCGGATTTAGCGGATTTAGGCCGGGGACGGGCAAGCGCCACTGAGCATGCCTTGCCCCTCAGGCTACTTTAATGGGTCAGCGGTCCTTTCTCCCTCCCAGAGGACGCTTTCCTCTGAGAAATCTGTGCCGCAGGAGCACAATGATGGCCAGCTCCTCAGGCACGCTTGGCGCCAGGGTGCAGAAGGAAACCCTGCAGACACACATTTGTGTCCTCAACCACCTCTACATCCACCCAGGGCTCATGGGTGGCTACGGCTGCTGTAAGACCTGTCCCTAGTACAAAGATCGGCCATGGCTTCTAGCAGTTTCTTTTTCTTTTATTTTAATTTTTTAAATGTTTTTTAATTTACTTATTTTGAGAGAGAGAGAGAGCATAGGGGAAGAGCAGAGAGAGAAAGAGGGAAAGAGCATACCAAGCAGGCTCTGTGCTGTCAACGCAGAGCCCTATTTTGGGCTCACATTCATAAACAGGTCATGACCTGCGCCGAAATCAAAAGTCAGAAGTTGAACAAACTGAGCCACCCAGGCGCCCCTAGAAGTTTATTTTTAGAACAGAGCTGAGGGTGTGTCTATCAAGTTGCCCTTTATCTAGCACTCTGTCAGCTTGGAGCTGTGTGCCAGTGAGGATCCCAAGAAAGGTTGCTGATGGATAAGCACATTGTGGAGAATAAGGAAGGGAGTCATCAGCCTCTCCCATGAACCAAGACTGTGGCCATCCTCCAGGAACCCCTTGAACTGGGTTGTCATTTACTGTCAGTGTGCTTAGCTCTGGGCCACCACCTGTATAAGAGGCCACAGCTGACAGTGCGACACCCATAACTGTCCCAGGGAGTGGGTCAACTGTTCCTAATATTTAGATGATTGTATACTGATGATTTAAGGAATGTTTGTAGTCCTACATATCATCATCCTGCCAAAGACACTAAATATGATGGATGTGTTTTTAAGTTGGCCAAGTTGGGTGTCTGTTTAGTTCAGTTAGAATTTATACCCTAGTTTGGAAAATATTTGTTTTGGTTTTTGTTTTTTTTTGGGGGACCGGGGCTTTGCTTTTGCTTTATTTTTGTTTCTTTGTTTGTTTGGTGGCAAACTATCTCTTCTGTATTGATAATAAGATTTTTTATGTAGCTTGACCTGAACATAATTTTGTTCTTATAAATTTTTCTTTTTTAGTTTACAAAGTTCTGTAATTTTTGGTTGCGAAGCAATCAAGTCAAAAGAAACGTGATTAGCCAGTGAGCTCACAAGAACAGCATGGCTTTGTCAACTTCAAAGAAAAAGAGAGTGAAAGAGAAATGGCTCAAATCACATTTTAGCCTCCAGAGTATTTGAAAAGTAACAGATGGAATTTACAGAGGGAAAATACCATCAGAGGCTATTTTTCCAATCATTTATATTTGTTGCCAGTGAACTCCTGAATAAATGCAGAGCTTTTGAGATGTCATGCATGAAAGAGTAATGCTGTGTTTTGGCTGAGCAGTTTGGAACAAAAGAATAGAAGAGAAAGAAGAACCCAGCAGGTGGGGTGACTGAGTTTCTGCCTGAGTTCATTCAGATGAATCACCCCATTGAGTGACATTCCTTGCCATTATGGCCACTTGCCAGGCATCCTCGTAGGACTGAACGTGGTACTTGTGAGCACTTCTCATGGAGATCTACGTAGTTTTAGGTTTCTCAACCCAGGATACAAGTAATTGAAATGCTCTCCTTCTCAGTTCTAGATCTGAGTGTCAGTGACATGCACGCCTCCTGGGACAGGGTGCCCTGAGAAGATCCATGGAATCCAATACTAGCACATGATGTCCTCTTAAAGGCTCGCTCTAAGTCCATTTGCAATGCAGAATCTTACGGGCTCCCTCCCTTGACAAGGGCAATGCAAAGCTGTCCAACCTGCAACCTGTGTGAAAACCACCTGGTTATTTTTGAGCCTTGTCAAAATTCAGATCCATTACACAGCAAGTGATCTATCAGATACTTTTAACTGTATTTCTGATTTGTTTAACCCTTTGTAACATGTCCTTCATAGTGCCAAACCCTTGCTGGCGAGAATAAAGTACATTTTAATTCACTGCCCTCAGTGCTGTAATAACTCATGTTACTAGCCTACATTTTGAAAGCATTTTATTGTTGGGAGTTTTCAAGCTATGTTATAATTCTTAAACAAATTATTGGTGGGAGTTAGGCAAGTGTGGAATAAATATCAAGCAGTTTTCGAAATATTTCCTTCTAACACATACTAGCTTTACATATTCTGAACTGAATGAATTTATCAACCAAGGCTGAATTCATGAAACGATTACAGTCCATATATTCATGTACTTTTCTCAAAATAAAAACATTAGTGTATACAAAGTAATGAATACATCTCAAGCATAAATTCTCAAATCTAGAAAATCCTACCTGCCTGGGTGACTGAAGACCACAGCTGTACTTGAAGCCTTGAATATTTTTTTCACAGAGCTCTGGGATGAGTCATGTACATCCCTCAACATGGAGATTCCCTTACATTAGCGAGCAAACCAACATCCCATGGAACAAAGCAAGGATTTCATTGCTTTTTTTCTTTCATTGTGTTCCCCAGAATTCTGGGATAAGTCAGGAGTAAGACCAAAGACTAAACAGTTCCATACACACGTCCAAGTCTAGATCCTGTGACCTACCTCAGGGAATGGCAGCCTGTGCCAGAAAAGGGCCTTAAGACAAGCCTGTATATTTCTCTTTCCTTTGAAATGTGGCACGAATAATTTCTAGTGTTCCTGAATTGCTGAGTGAGCAAATATTCCAAACTTTATTACTCTTCTTCTCACTCATCATGATATATATGTATATATAGAGAGGTAGATATATATGCACAAACATACACATAGATACACATTTACATATATATGCAGTCAATCTGTGTATGTGTGTGTGTGTGTGTGTGTATATATATATATATATATATATATACACACTATACAAATCTGTATCTTGGTGTGTGTGTGTGTGTGTGTGTGTGTGTGTGTGTGTATACAGATTTACATATGTATCATATATATCATATGTGCAATATCATCATATATCATATTATATATGGAATCATATATATAATATGTACCATATATATAATCAAAGAGGCTGACCTAAAGCCCGTATGTATGTGTACTATATATATATATATATAGTATATGTATACTATATATATATATATATATATTTACATATATACAAACATGCACATACAGACCTCATGTATACACATATACATATATACATTTATACACACACACACTCACACACACACACACACACACGCATACGTTAGAACATACATATGTTGAAAACATCTACAGCTGTAGAAACTGGTATCTGGCCCCCAACCCTCGACCACCCTCACTCACTACCAAAGATATTTTTGTTCATACCAGATAGTCAAGGTAGAGTTCCTGGAAGAAAAAGAGTATGAGCCAGCCCTTTAAGGAAACAGTAACTCACATCAATAAAAAGAGGAGAGACAGAAGGGACATTTTTACAGAGCACATACCTGATAAAGGATTAATATGAGAATGATGAAGAATACTTAATAGCAAACAAAACAAGATTAAATTTAATTATGCAAAGTTCAAAAACATTCACAAGTGAAGTATATATTATAAAGGAGACAAAGTTAGAAAGAAAAGGAGTAATAATTTTAAAATCCAAAGGATGATTATCTTTGAAGAAGGATCAGAAAAGGAAGGGATTGTGCTATTAACATTTTACAATTTGGAAATTGATCCCCTGAGTCAGAGGGGCTGACTCAAAGTCAGCACTTCACAAAGGCATAGTTAACAAAACAAAGGCGAGAATACTGATGGAAGCATTTGGGTGTAAATAGAATGGCTGGCCTCAAGAAGTGAGGACACCCAAAATAAGGTTCTTGGTTGTGTCTAAAGCTCAACTTGGCGACGTTTCCAAGATACAATGCAGTAACTTCGCCTCTCCTTGTGTATTCAAAGCAGCCAAAGCGATTGAAACATTCAAGCAAACTTCAAGAATTGTCACTTACACTCTGCTGTTGGAATTAATACAAACTCTCCCATGTGGTTTTTTTTGTTTGGTAAGTAAGAAAAAAAAAAAAACCACTAGATATTCTGAAAAGATTTACTTACTTGATGTTTATCATCTTACTTGTAATCAATTGTGAGATGGATTCTGCATCACAATGCCATAAAGATGCGAGCTATAATTTTGCGCTTTCTTGTTTCAAAATAAGAAGTTAATTAAAAAATGTTATGCATGGGAAGTATGGCTCTTATCCCTTCTGAAAGATTTTACATACTACTTCCTTAGCTTCAAAACCAGAAAATAATTTTTTCAGGAGTCTTATTTCTTTGTTTTATTTTCTAGAAAGATAGAAATTTCCTGAGTGTGGTGTCAAGAGAGTTGGTTAAAACAACAGTAAAACTTCTTTTCTTTTCAGCAGCTTAAAAATGTATTTTATCTTTGTTTCATTAACTGAAGATTATACCTGATTCTCTGATACCTTTTCATAGCCCGTATTATGTATTCCCCATGTTCGCATGGACAGTGCAAGTTATTGGAAGCTTGTATGAGGCACAGGTTTACATGTCATCTGTGTGTATACTGTCATTGACAAGGCATAGAAAGACCCTTAAAAATTGCCACGCACATGAACCCCACCAGTCTACTCTACAAACGTATCATTAGGAGAGAATCAGAAATGTGATTAAAGACTTGTAAGCCAACATAGGTACTTATGTGCTAGCAAAAAATATGAACAGCTAAAATATGCACCAATAGGTGAATAACAAATAAGTTATAGTACATTCATACAAAGAAGCAGTTTATAGCCATTAAAAAGAGCCTTCAGGAAATATTTAATGACATGGAAAAGGCTGCTGGTATAATATAAAGTGAAACAAATTAGTAATCAAAACTCTGTGGACCTAATGATCCCAATTATGGCAAAACACATCTGCACAAGACAAAATGACAATACACTAAGTGAAATGTAATAAACTGGCAAAACTTTCTAGGTAATGGACTTATAGTGATTATGATCTTTCTTTTTTTCCTATCACTTCCCAAACTTACATGGAGAGCATTGTTATTTTTCTTATAAAATCATTACTTTAAAAAACAGTTCCATGGATAGATAACACAAATTTCTGCCATATACTTAAAAGTAAGCATTAAATCTAAAGTAAAAGTTAGTTTTTTGATTCATAAATCCTACATTTGTATTTCAAAACTTACTGTAACATGGTACTGGATAGAATCTGCTGTGTGTGTGTGTGTGTGTGTGTGTGTGTGTGTGTGTGTGTATGTGATAGGTACATGGGTGATAGAGAGAGAGGAGAGGGCCAAGAGACAGCAGAACAAAAGGCTGGTGACCCTAAGCTTTGAAAGCAACCTGACCTGGCGGCCAATTCTCATTCTATTGCTTGTTATCTCCGTGATTCCAGACAAGTTCTCATTTGTAAAGGGATAATCGCAGTTTTTAAGATTTTGTAACTGCCATGTGAGGTCTTTAGTAGAACGCCCAGTTCAAGGTAACTTTGCAGCTGTTGAGACCATCACTCTGATTAGGAGAGGCCAGGGCCTATCTAGTGCCCAACTCCTCATCACGAGGGACACGACAAGGTGGGTGTCAGTACAGGCACCACCTCCTCCAGTCACCAGTATATTGGTAGTGTTCTCATAGCACTCTCTTTTCCTCCTGCTTGACTTTCTCCAGGGACAAGCTGTGGTTGAGCTGGACCTGTTGGGCTTGGTTGGTGTGGAAGAAGATATGGTGGCCAGGACAAGCCCCATGGGCAATTCCTAAAGGAAAGGTCCTCCCCATTTCCAGTGATTGTAGTAGGAGCCAGACAAGCCACACGGCACCAAACAGCACAAAACTTAGAAGTGAGATTTTACAGGCACCTAGGAACTTGTGGGATCACAGCCTAGCTTTAGAAACACCCTAAAACAGTAGATTTCTCCATGAATGAATGAAGCAGCCCAATTAATCAGCATTTTCAGTCACATGACCTAAAATACAAGTTACACTAGCATACAGATAAAAAGCAGTGTTTTGTTAATTTGAAGCCCACATAGTGGAATAATATCTCATTTGTTATGTGATCCTATATGCAGAACATCAATTATCCAAACACACAGCTAAGACCTAGGATATGGACGCATACAAACTCCAAGCAGGACAAAAAGGTTTCCACAATATTCCAAAGCCATGCATGGATGTTGATGCACTTTATCCCCAACTCCCATGCTATGCTCTGTCAGAAGAATCGGGATTCTGGTGAGGTGGATGCTGCTGTGTGCTGGCAGAGCCCTGCAGGTTGGATGCCCCTACTCTGCCAGATGAGGACAGAGCTCAGGTAGCCCTCTGCTCATAGCTGGAGGGCCTTGCTCAGGGTCAGGCAGCATCCAATGTGTGGTTGATGAAAAAGTATAGATGCCCAGTGCCCTCCACTGAAATGGCATTAACTGAGATCCATGCTGCTCCCTCTGAGGCCCTTGATGTGACTGTGCTCACTCCCCGCTTCAGGCTCTGCTCCATCAATGCCTTCACTCTCCCGCACACTTTGATTCAACTGCACTCCTCAATAAACTCCCTGCCATGGAGCTGTCCTAGCCTGGGACACCTGACCCATGGCATCTAATTCCTACTCCATGTGAAATTATAAGTAGCATATTAGAATGGCTACACTGGTACTTCTGGAAGCAGGAGAGGTCACCGAGAATGCTGGTGGGTAAGAGCAGAACAATAATTAATACAAGCGATGAAAAATGTACGTACAATATTTAAAAAATTGATGCCATCTTGTGCAGTTACAAATAGATCTATATAATCCAATATTCCCTAAGGAACTCTTTATTCATAATAAATGAGTCTGAGATATAAAGAAATGATTCATTTATGTTTGAAAAAGTAAGGAACTGTGTGATACTCTTTGTTTACATTCTTGTCAGAAAGTAGTTTATGAAAGATGTGCAGGGCAACACTCTAGTATAGCTTTAAAAAGGATAATGATTTCCAAAGGATACTAGGTTAAATGGATATTTGTATGGAATATCTAATAGGTGTGACTAACTCCTACCTCTCAGCGTACACAAAGATTAATGCCAGATGGATTAAAGATCCACATATGAAAGAAAAAATACAGCTTTTTGAAAAAATCATAAAAGGACTTCTTCATGACTTTGGGAAGACAAAAAAAAAACTGCTTAACTAGAGAGCACGAGATGTACTAATCATAAAAGAAAAAAATACAATATATTAGACCACATTAACATAAATAACTTGGATTCACCAAAAGTCATCATAGAGAGAATGATAGAGTAAGCCATACATATTTGACCAAGGACTCCTACCCACAAAATATAAAGAGCTCCTACAAATCAATAAGAAATAGGAACCCAAGATAAGGTTATCCAAGTAGCCACTAAGTGTATGAAAAAATGCTCAATTACATTAGTGATTAGTGAAATGGGAATTAAAACCACTATATAATAGCAAAAAAAATTTAGAAAGACAAAAAGTACTAATTATTGTTAAGGATGTAACTCTCAGACACTTCTAGATCCAGCATAAATTGGTCACTGTTGGATCATTTTGTCCAACAAAATGGAAACTCTTTGTCAGTGTCTACTAAGGCTGAACTCTTTCATACTCCGTGACTCAAAATTCTACCCTTATGTTAATACCCCTAAGGTTGTGTACATGTTTTCATCAAAAGACATGTCATAGTGTAACTAATTGTAATAGCCAGAAACTGGAAATTACCTGAATATCCATCACCGGTGGGTTGGGTGAAGAGATTGTGGCATATTCATACAATAGAATACCATAATACTATGTGAATAAAACCAATATGGGTCAATCTCATAAACATAGCAGTAAGTGAAATAAGCCAGACAGACTAGAATATAAACATTAATAAAATACAAGCATTTGTAGTTCATAAAAATTATAAAGATAAATAAAGCTAACATAAACTGTTGGATGTCAGAATTGTGGTCCTCTCGGTGGGAAGTAGTGATTAAAAGGGGCCCAAGGAGGGTTTCTGGAATTACTGGGGATGTTCTGTTTCTTGAGGTGCTGTTTACATGGGGACATTATATTTGTGAGGATTTCTTTACGATATGTGCAATTTTCTGCATACTGTATACTTCAGTAAAAGGTTAAGAATGCAATGGCCCATAAATTATTAGAATTTGATTTCTGCAAAACTCATTTAGAATGAGATGTTCCAGTAATTTAGGTGGTATTAGATCAAGAAAGAAGGAAGGACTGGACGAGGGAGGGTGGGAGGTTGACTGAGATCAGCACTTGCCCTCCCCTCTTCTTCACTGCTCCCAACAATGGCTTTCTTTGTGTGTAGTTTGGAAGGTCATTGAAGGACAAATGTCAGAAGTACAGTTTCAGAGAAAGCCTGGTACTAGCCAGGCAGGCTTATCTGCTTTAGTTTGCACAAAAAAACTAAAAATATTATAATTTTAAAAAATAGAGAAAATTCATGTATTATACACAATACGAAATGACCTAAATACCACACTAAATGCTTCATGTCTGTTAAGATTTCCTTTTTTTTTTTTTCCTAACAAATTCAAGTTTGAGCTTCAGGACCTGTGTTTGAAGAATGTGCACAAATGCTTGTGTTTTTGTGTGTGCATAGTGTGCCTGTGTGTGTGCCTGTGCCTGTGTGTATACCCGTGTGTGTGTGTGTGTGCATGCATGTGCCTGTATGTGCCTATGCCTGTGTGTGTGCATATGTGTGCTTGTGCCTATGTGTGTACATATGTGTGCCTGTGGGTGTGCCTGTGCCTGTGTGTGTGTGCATATGTGTCCCTGTGTGTGTACACCTGTGTGCCTGTGCCTACGCGTATGCATGTGTGTCTGTGTGCATGCATGTGCCTCTGTGTGTGCCTATGCCTATGTGTGTGCATATGTGTGCCTGTTTGTGTGCATATGTGTGTCTATGTGTGTCTGTGTATGCACGTGCCTGTGTGTGCATATGTGTGTCTGTGTGTTCCTGTGCCTATGTGTATACACGTGTTTCCGTGTGCATGCACGTGCCAATGTGTGTGTGCCTGTGCCCGTGTGTGGGCATATGTATGACTATGTGTGCATGTGCCTGTGTGTGCATATGTGTGTCTGTATGTGCATATATGTTTCTGCGTGTGTGCATGTGCCTGTGTGTGTGCATATGTGTGTCTGTGTATGTGCACGGTCCCAGTGTGTGCATGTGTGCCTATGTGTGTGCATGTACCTTTGTGTGAAATTTTTCTTTGAAGACACTGGGATCAAAATACCTCCATTTTCTATTTTTCATTTTTGTTTAGATGACCCACTGGGGATGGATGAGTTTTCTGTTGCTGGCATTTTGTATAAATTTCGAGTGGATGTTTCTTTACAATGTCTTGCTGGCACGGGTATTCTCGCTCAATAGGGCATAGTCAGCCAGGTCTGTAGCATGTAGCACAGCCATTCAGTATTGAAAGCATTCATCAGGAGAGGCAGACAGAACATGTTCATGGCTGAATTCCCCGTAGCCATTCCCCACATTTGTAGAAGTGTAGATTTGTCAGAATCGTCATGCACATCAGGACTTTAGAAAGCTTAGCTTTGGAGCAAGAAAATAGGTGTGGTGTGATGTTTAAGAATGAAAAATGGAAAATCAATTTTCCCAGAATCCTGAGCAGTGCTGCAATGAATGAGGAGGGAGAGGGTCTGCTGCAGGTTGGAAGCTGCCCTGGTGGGAACCGTCCTAGCAGAAACCGACAGCAACACCAGCTTAAAAAATGCTTACCCCTCTGTGTCCTCCCTGCACCCATGCTGCCAGAGTGGGCTTGCTCACTTTTGCTTTCCTCACTGAAACTTCCATCCTGCAGTCCCTCCAGACACTTGGCACACACAGCTCAGACCAAAGAGGCCACTCAGTCCCTCTAAACAGTCCCTGGACTGCACTGGATATTTTTCAACTAAATATCTCCCTGTCAAAAAACACACCCTAATGTATGTGCATGTTTTATTTTTAACAGCAAGGGGCTTTCTTTTTTTTTTTTTTTTTTGAAAGTTCTCTGAGAAAGGGGGTAATAAAAATCCACTCAAGATAATACAAAGGCAATTGCCTCTCAGTTTCCCAAGATCCCATCTGGGCTGAGACAGTTGGAACTAAATCTTGGAAAGAGAAGCCTCCAAATGCTTCTCCCCACAATGGCTGGTCACTGTCATTCATTCCCCCTGCAGGAGAGACTGGTTCTGTTCACAGGTGTGTGCAATGGAGAGGCTTGCACACCTCTTCAGATACAGGGTGCCTGTCCACCCTGTAGGTGAGGAAAATGATCGCCCTGCAAGTGCCCACTCTCAGTGGCACAGTTGGTGACCTCTCTACTGTCCAATTCACAGTGTGGACCAAAAGGAGACTCTCATGTAATCGACATTTTACACACATTGCAACATCTTAATTTTATGGTGAAAGAGTTCTCTAGACTCAGAAATTTATTTTGGTATCTATTGAGCTAATTAAGCTTTCCAGTTGGTCTTGTTTCATTACAATGGCCACTACCAAGGGTACTCAGGCTATCGAGTCACATGGAAGAAAGTACGAGAGGCAATCTTTCTCCAGACCCTCAAAAGTCAATGTCATCTTTTTCCCAGTGATGTACCTCTAGAAGACGAATTCCAGACTATTGACAGCAACCTTACGATGTGAGAGCACTTTGCTATTTACAAAGATTTTTCAGGTACTTCCTTCCTCTCTTCATCTTCCAGTGTAGGTAACAAAACCATTATCCCTACTTTGCAGATGTTAAAATTGAGGCTTACGAAGGGTTGATCTGTTGAAAGTCACATGGAAGAGCAAAATTCCAACCCAGACTTCTATTGAAACTCAGGTGTTTTTATTTCCAATATACCAAGTTTCCTCATGGCAGCAGAAGTGTGGAGACAGAAAAATAAAACCATTTTGTTTCCTAAAGTTCCTTTCACTGTTCCAGTATGAAGAAAGGTATTTGATCAATAAAGTTGTTAAAAATTAGAAAGATCCCCGCTGGTTGAGTAGATGTATCTTTGAGAGAATGTGTTAATCTTCACTTCATTTTTTAAAAGCAGGATATATTTATATACATATAATCTCCATACTTCTCCCATGTCTTTTACTTACAGTAAGCAATGTTCATAAAACTTCCATCAAGATACCACTCCAAATTGGTTCACAACACTCTTAGGTAAGCAGATTTTGAAAAGGAAAGCGTTATTGTTGAAGAGAGCAAGATAAGGTGAAAAAGGAATTAATTAGGGAAAAAAATAGAATGAACAATGGAAAATGACCACAGGCAACAGCAACTCTTGGGATCTTGAATTTCTCTCAACTTTCAGGTAGAAGACAAGGTTTCTTTTTGTTCTCATTTTGTTTTTCTTGCTGAAGACAAGAAAAGGCGGCACTTGACTGTATACAAAGTGGATCCTGAATTGTTTCACCCCAAATAACCCCATACAAACATTTCAAGTGAATTATAACAGCTAATCTGAAGGTGGGTTATTGCTTCTCTTAAACCTGATCTGTTTTATTGCTCAGCTCCTCCAACTTCAGAGAAAGTCTTTCTTGAAAAGGGAGAGCAAAGAAGGCACAGGAAGGGGAGGAGAGGAAGGGAGGGAGAATTAATCAGATTCAGAAGTAATCCTATAAAGTAGCACACTGGCTTTTTTATTGCTTCACTCTATTCTATATTAAATCTCTAAATGCAGTATTTAAACCTTTTTTTCTCTTAAAAAAGAATTCAGCATAGTGATTCCACTGACAGGAAAATGCTTTCTATTTTATTCATTTTATACTCTGGTGAAAAATTATAGGGAGGACCCCCGTCTTTCTTAGCTTTCAAGAAACTTAGAGCTCAAATGACAGAGATAATTTTTTCATGATTGTATAATAAAAATTGAATCCATTATCATAACCTTGTGGCGTTGCAAGAGTCTATACTGACTTTTGTCAGTACAAGAACATAATGTGTTTGGTGCCTCTTTAGGGCTAAAATGCATTTTTCTATATTATAAATCTTTGACTATTACCAGTCTTTATGTAGAAAGAATTCTGGTGTCATGTTTAGTGAATTAGAAAATGGGATTATGATGGGGCGCCTGGGTGGCTCAGTCGGTTAAGAGTCTGACTTCAACTCAGGTCATAATCTCACAGTTGGTGGGTTCAAGCCCCACGTCAGGCTCTGTGCTGACAGCTCAGAGCCTGAAGCCTGTTTCATATTCTGTGTCTCCCTCTCTCTCTGCCCCTCCCCTGTTCATGCTCTGTCTCTGTCTCAAAAATAAATAAACATTAAAAAAAAAAGAAAATAGGATTATGAGAGTACTAAATGTGGTTAAGGGAGAATTGATTTCAGAATAGGTACATAGTGCATTAGCTAGTCTCTGGAGTGGAAGTAGGTGACCCCTGACTTGCAGTTTCGCCAATGTCTGAGGAGCAAATGTTCCACCCGTAGCAGATTTCAAGCTGCTAGGCTGGTATCACTGCATGCAGAGACAAGAAGAGATGTGTAGACAACCATCCCTCTATAGCGTTTCCACCATGCATATGCAATAAATAGGAATAATCTCAAGAGGCGAGATATTAGCACAATGTAAAATCATGAGGAAGTCATGTTTTTTTTAGCATTTATTACTTTTTAATAAAATCCATTTCATTGTAGGCTTATGTAATTTAAATTTTAATAATGGCTGTGTTTAACACTGGGCTCACAAAATTTCTGAACATTTTATAAGCCCTCTCATGATCCACTAAGAGGTGGCTGTAGACACCGCTAATTGCAGAATGTGTGTAGAAAACAAACAAAATATATACTTGAACTTATTACTTGAGAAGTTCTATCAAGCCTCCACCCTTGACAATTGCATTTAGTTGTTGGGAGATACAAAGATGAGTGAGAAATGGCTTCTGGCCTCAGGAAGCTCAAGATACAGAGGACAGGAGAGGCCTGGGAGACTCCGTCAGTTAAGCAGCTGGCTCTTGATTTTGGTTCAGGTTGTGATCTCACAGTTTGTGGGTTCTCAGCCCCATGTTGGGATCTGCACTGACAGTGTGGAGCCGGATTGAGATTCTCTCTCTCTCTCTCTCTCTCTCTCTCTCTGCCTCTCCCCAGCTTTCTCTCTCTCTCTCTCTCTCTCTCTCAAGATAAGTAAATAAATTTTAAATAAAAATATCTAGGGTTGTCTGGGTGGCTCAGTTGGTCAATCATCCAACTTTGGCTCAGGTCCATGATCTCACGGTTCATGAGTTCAAGCCTTACATCAGGCTCTGTGCTGACAGCTCGGAGCCTGGAGCCTGCTTCAGATTCTGTGTCTCCCTCTCTCTCTGCCCCTCTCCTGCTTGTTCTCTCTCTCTCTCTCTCTCTCTGTATGTTTCTCTCTTTCTCTCTCTCTCTCTCTCTCAAAAATAAACAAACATTAAAAAATTTTTTTTAAAAAGTTGTAGAGGAGAGGACAGGCAGTGCCAGGGAAGATTTGGATAAGTGCCATAGATAGACCAGGGACATACACATAGTACCTGGCAAGGACCCACCCTAACAGGGGGGCTTTGAAAAGGACATTACAGGTAGTCTTTAAGGGGTGAACAGGATGATAGTTCAGACAGAGAAAAGGGAAAAAAAAAGACATTCTTTGCAGGAAACACAACAAATGCAAGATCAGAGATAACACTTTTCTCAATTTTTTCCCAAGCATGAAGACTATGGTTAAGATCATAGCTGGATGTGACTTTTAGATTTTTTACATACTAGCCAGGTTTGACATAGACTTAATCACTCTTTCTTCTGAAAAAGTGTAACTAATAAAGGGCTGTCTTTAGAATTCAGTACTTGCTTGGCATTTGAGATGCACTCAACAACCATGGCAGAAGGAAGAGGAGAGAAAGCAGAAGCAGGAGAGGGCAGGAAAAGGTAATTGCTTATAAGGAGCAGGTTGCTCAAGTCTGATCTCTTTCAACAATAAATGTTTAGTTGGTGTTTGTTATTATTTGGTGGGGCGGGATGGAAAGGAACAATAGAGCTCCCTCCTTTCAGTTCTCAAGTTGGTTAGAAGTTCAAAGACTTCAGATATGAAACTTTAGCTGCCTGTTTTCAAATATGTCCCATCCTGCTAGAATCCCAACCTAGTTGGATTTCTCACAGTTTTCTTTAGGGGCATAAACTAATGTTTGAGGCAACTCTTCTGAAAAGAGATGTTTAATATTCACATGTGTTTTCTTAGACAGTCTGGAAGATCTCCAGATCTTTGAGTTTCTTGGGTTTCTTTGAGCTCTTTTCCAAGGAGACATTAAATGATCTCCAGTCCAATTTGAACCTGAGAGTGGAATATCATTAGCATGTTACAACTTGGCTCCTGGTAAGTATTGCAAATCACTCTCAGCCTATACTATTGCTTTGCCAATTTGTCACTTGGGTACAACTGCATGAGTTTACTTGTACATCAATGCAACAAAAAGTTCTTGTGTTGATTTTAACAAGGACCAGCCAAATTAGATGAAGAGTGATGAACAGAACTTGGTTCTAATTGCTTGGAAGCAGCCATGATGATCCATTTCAGGATGCATATTATAGAAGGGTTCCCTGTTCATGTGGTCAAGACACTGAATCACTGAAGTGCTGTTTAAGAGTTCACATCCTAAAGATGTTTGCATCTTAAAATAAGCAAATGGCATTTTGAGTGTACGGTGTTTTGTTAAATCTGAGAAATGCCTTTCATTTGACAAAGTAACAGAGATGTAAAGACTGTTATTCTAGAAACAAGAATGCCTTCGAGATTGAAGTTCTCCTTATGGGAAGTCATTGCCTTTGGCATAATGTTCCATACTCTTAAAAGAAAAATATCTTTTTTATACTTTTCAACACGGGATACAGCATTCCAAACATTTTTAAATTGGTATTCTATCTTAATTTCTGTGTCAAAACCTTGTACAGAATTTTAATGTCATGGGTAATTTTAGGCTAATGATTATCACATCATAAATACAAAGTTATAGAATTGAACTGTGTGTATACATATATATTTTTTTCTCTTGCAAACATCGTTATTATACATGTTTTTCTCCAATTTTATTAAGCTGTAATTAACATCATAATTGTGTAAGTCTAAGGTATACAGTGTGATAACAATACACATACTCTGCAAAATGTTTACCACAATAAAGTTAGTTAATATATCCTTCACCTTGCATAGTTACCATGGTGTTGTTTTTATGGTGAGAACCTTATAAACTTTCAAGTGTACAATACAGTATTTTTAACTCACATACTGTATATTAGATCTATGGAATTTGCTCAACTTACATGTGAAAGTCTATACACTTTGACCACCATTTCCCCATTCCCCCCACTCTCCAGCCCCTGGCAACCACCAGTCTACTCTATGTTTTTATGTATTTAAATTTATTTTTGATTCCATGTAGAAAGATAGTAGGCAGTATTTATCTTTCTCTAGAGGCTTATTTCACTTAGTGAAATGTATTCAAGGTCCAACCATGTTCTCACAAATGGCAGGATTTCCTTCTTTTTAATGGGTGAATAATATTCTTATGAGATATATATGTATATTTCATTATATGTAATATGAAACACATATGGAAAATATATATACTTCAGAGATATATATATATATATATACATATATATATATATATATATATATATATATATATATATATGTATATATATAGATCTTGGTGTATGGCCATTTTAATGTGCCATTGAAATTGATTTGCTGTTTGAATTTAATTTTGTTGAGTTTTTTTATGTCTATATTCATCAAGGATACTTACCTGTAGTTCTTTTTTTGTAGTATCCTCATCTGGATTTGTTATCAGAGTAATACTGGCCTCTTAAAATGAGTTTGGAAGTATTCTGTCTTCTTCAAATTTTTGTAATGGTTTGGAAAAAATTATGTTAATTTTTTTGTCTTTTCAAGAAAATAAATACTTTTATTAGCATGGTAATTTTTTTATTACACCTGGAAAGGTTTTGACCTCATACACTTGTCAGGTCAGCTACTGAAATAAATTTATAGCAAGACAACTTATGAAGTTCAAAAATACCCAGTCCCTGTGCACATTAGGGTCCAATGCAGACAGTCCTCCTGTCATTCTCCAGCCCCTCAAGAGCCTTTGCAAATATCTCTTCCTATGCCCAGAATCCCCTGAAATGCATCATGGTATTACATCAATTTGTACAGAATACCAAGATCAAGTCTCCTATTCTAGGAGTTGGGCTAAGTTGGGCTGTCCAAAAAAAATGACCAGACAGGTTACATCAGATAGTGTGTAACATAAAATTTAAATTTTCAACAAATCACATCTCTCTTTCTTTGTTGCAGACATTGATAGCAAAATTCTGGAGAAGTGGGAGAGAATATGGCCCTTCGATGTCCTCGAGCTGGCAGAGCTGGAGGAGGTGAAAGTGCTGGAGCCTGAGGAAGATTTCCAACAGATCCTGCTGCCAGTCATCAATGAGATGCTGGATGACAATGTGGCCCTCACCCAGGAGTGGGGGAGAGCATACATGCAGAAGCAGCAAACTATGGCAGATGGACAATATGCTCATCCAAATAAAAACACAGGTGGAGGGGAAGCCTCAGAGGAGAGCACCCTGAATCATCTTCAGAATCCAAATGATGGAGTCAAAGGCAGAGTGACCAAAAGGAATAAGAAGGCCGAGGAGAAGGCCAAGGAGCCCATGAAAATGGCAGAGATGTTGGTGGAGCTGGTCCAGTGCATAGAAAGAGGTGAATCATCCTGAAGGAAGGCCGGTGGTTTACAGCCAATGGGTTCTGGCCAGCCAATGGAGATTGGTCCAGCTGAGTTTGGACAGCCCAAAAGCTGAAACCAGAGGGCTTTTGTTCTCTCTCTCTCTCTCTCTCTGTCTCTCTCTGTCTCTCTCTTTTTCCTCTGTATACACTCTGCTCTCACCTACACCACATTTATGCAATTCTCTGTGTTTGGTTGATGACCTCAGTGTAATTTTTGACTGTTAAATGTTTTGGTTTGGAAAAGTAACTTGTATTTGGAAAATGCTCTCACATGAGAATTAGGGCCTAGAAGGTAAGCTCTTGGAGCAATCACAATTGTTCTTGGGCTTTGGTTATTTCTAAATTCTCAGGTGCTTTGCTCTTTGTTGTGTGACTTGATAGCTCCCTGGAACTTTGAGTGATACATGACACTCAGAGTTGGAGTTTACCACTTCTAGAGGTGCTAAAGAAGCTGTGTTACTTCTAAAATATTACTTCATGCAGCAACTGCTAAAGAAGCTGAAGAAGGGACTAGACTTCATCTGGGAATATGAATGGGGCTAATGAATCAGAAGGGGTGGAGTATGGTAGTGTCTGTATTTCTGGACTTTAATTTCTGTGTGAGACCAGATGTTAATTCTTTTTTTTATAAGTTTGGTAGAATTCACCCATAAAGTCATCTGGTCCTAGGCTTTTCTTTGTTGGGAGACTTTGATTACTAATTTAGTTTCCTTTCTTGTTAATTCAGATTTTCCATTTCTTTGTAATTCGGATATAGCAGATCATATATTCCTAAGGATTTATCAGCTTTTTCAAGATTATCTAATTTGTTGGCATATAATTGCTTTAGTATTCTTTTATGAATTTTTGTATTTCTGTGGTATCAGCTGTTATGTCTCCTCACTTATTTCAGATTTTTTGTCCTCTTTATTTTTTTTTTCTTGTACTATACCCAAAGGTTTTCCAACTTTGTTTCTTTTCAAAAAAGCCCACTTTATCTTTGTTAATCTTTTCTTTTTAATTTTAAATTTACTTATTTAAATCCAAGTTAGTTAACATACAGTGTACTATTCATTTCAGGATAGAACCCAGTAGTTCATCTCTTACATATGATGCCCAGTGCTCATCCCAACAAGTGCTCTCCTTAATGCCCCTTGACCATTTAGCCCATCCCCACACCCAAAACCCCTCAATCAACCCTCAATTTGTTCTCTGTATTTAAAAGTCTCTTACAGTTTGCCTCCCTCTCTGTTTTTATCTTATTTTCCTTCCCTTCCCCCATGTTCACCTGTTATGTTTTTTAAATTCCACATATGAATGAAATCATTTAATATTTTTCTTTCTCTGACTGACTTATTCAACTTAGCATAATACATTCCAGTTCCATCCATATTGTTTCAAATGGCAAGACTTTGTTCTTTTTGATTGCTGAGTAGTATTCCATTGTGTGTGTGTGTGTGTGTGTGTGTGTGTGTGTGTACACATATATATACCACATCTTTGTCCATGCATCAGTCGATAGACATTCAAACTCTTCCATAATTTGGCTATTGTTGATAACACTGCTATAACATTGGGATGCATGTTCCCCTTCAAATCAGCATTTTGGTATTCTTTGGACAAATACCTAGTATTACAATCGCTGGGTTGTAGGGTAGTTCTATTTTTAATTTTTTGAGGAACCTCCATACTATTAATTTTTTCTCCTTGTTATCTATTCTTTATTTCATTTATGTGCACAGATAATTGTTATCTCCTTCCTTCTACTAATTTTGGGCTAGTTTTTCTTGTTTTTCTCATTCTTTGGAGTATAGGTGAGGCTGTTTATTTGAGAACTTCCTTATTTTTAATATAGGAATTTATTACTAAAAACTTCCTTCTTAGCACTGCTTTTGTAGCATCTCCAAAGTTTTAGTATGTTGTGTTTCCATTTGTTTCAAGATACTTTATTTTTCCTCTTGGTTTTATTGTTGGCCCATTGGTTGTTCAGGAATATGTTGTTGAATTTTCAAATATTTGTTAATATTCCAGTTTTCCTCCTGTTACTGATTTCTAGTTTCATACCACTGTGGTCAAGAAACATACTTGGTATGATTTCAATCTTTTTTTAATTATTTTTTAATGCTTATTTATTTTCTGAGAGAGAGAGAGAGAATGAGTGGAAGAAGGGCAGACAGAGAGAAAGAGACAAAGATCTGAAGCAGGCTCCATGCTCTGAGCTGTCCGCTCAGAGCCGACATGGGGTTCAAATACACAAAGTGTGAAATCATGACTTGAGATGAAATCGAGTGCTTAACTGACTGAGCCACCCAGGTGCCCTTAGTTTTTTTAATGTTTATTTATTTTTGAGAGTGATTTCAACCTTTTAAAAATTGGGTTGTATTTGTTGAAAGTTCTAATCATGAAAGGATATATATGTTTTGTGCTCTAATATATGACCTATCTTGGAGAATGTTCCATGTGTGATTAGGAAGAATGTATATCCTGTAGCTGTCAAATAGAGTGTTCTGTATATGTTCCAAAGTGAAGTTCAAGTCCATGGGGGACTTGTTGTCTTTTAACCCTTACACTAGAGTTAAGTGCTTAACACACT
Source organism: Panthera onca (assembly GCF_046562875.1). Lineage (NCBI taxonomy): Eukaryota > Metazoa > Chordata > Mammalia > Carnivora > Felidae > Panthera > Panthera onca. Next base: position 86,769,987 of record NC_138341.1, on the reverse strand, counting down.
ACCACATTACAGTATTAGAGTGTTCTGAATCTGACAATACACTATATACTTTTACCACTGTGTTGTATACTTTCATGTTTTAAAGTTATAGTAGCATCTTTTATTTCAATTTGAATAATTCTTTTTAGCTTTTCTTCTTAGCTTTCTGAGGGGCTAATTTCCCTCAGTTTTTCTTTGTGAGGTGAAGTCTTTACCTTACTGTTACTTCTGAAGTACAGTTTTGCTGGAGAAAGCGCTCTTGGCTGATAGCTTTTCCCTTCAGTACATTGTATATACCACCCATTCTCTCCTGGCCTGGGAGGTTTTTGCTGAGAAATATGCTGACCTCATTGAGGTTTCCTTGTATGAGATAACTGTTTTCTCTTAGTGTTTCTAAGATTCTCTCTTCATTTTTGATTTTAGACAGCTTTATTATATAATGTGTCTTGTCGAATATTGTTTCAGTTTGACATTTTGGGGTAACTATTAGCTTTGTGAACTTGAATGTCTTATCTCTTTCTAGATTTGGGAAGTTCAAAGCCATTATTTTTTTAAAATAAATTTTCTACACTTCTCCTTCTAGGACTCCAGTGATGTGTAGGTTAATAGTATACCTGAAGTCCTGTAAGGTTTCTTCATCCCTTTGTATTTTTTCTTTTTGCTTTTCTGACTGAATAATTTTAAGCAATCTATCTTCGGGCTCACTGGTTCTTTCTTCTCCTCAATCTAGTTGGCTGTTGAAGTTCTGTTGCATCCTTCAGTCATTGTATTCCACTGCTCCTAAATTCCTGTTCAGTTATTTTTTATATTCCTATCCTTTTCAAGCTTCTAATTTTGTTCTCTTATAGTTTTCCTGATTCCATTATATTTTAATTATTTTTATTTTTAGGTAATCTCCACACCCACTGGGGGCTTGAATTCCCAACTCTGAGATTAAGAGTCACATGCTTCACTACTGAGCCAGCTGGGTGTCCCATGATTCCATTGAATTTTATCCAATCTCTTATATATATATATATATATCTCTGAGAATCTTAATTTGGGGGGAAATTTTTTTTGGAAAATATAAATTTTTTTTGTGTGGCAATTGCTGTATCTCTATTTCTTTGGGATTAAGTACTAGAAGCTTCCTATGTCCCTTGGATAGAATCCTATTTTCTTGATTCTCATTGATCCTTGTAATTCTGCTAAGTTGTCTGCACATTGGAAGAGGGAATTGCCTCTTTCAGACTTTACTGACTGACTTTGGTAAGGACAGACCTGCCCCTGAGGTTGGGGGCAGGCCAGAGCACACCATGACTCTGTGTCCAGTGGTGTTCATCATCAAGTGCAGTGATATATGGCTGCTCCAGGTCCAGAGGGCATGGTGACTTGTTGGCTCAGGCCACCGGAATCCACAGCATCAGCAACTGCGTGGTCCTTGAAGAACGCTGCAGCAGATCCATGGAGGCCACAAAAGGTTGGTGGTATCCTCAGCAGCACCTCCAGGCTTAGTGGTCAGGGACCAAGGCAGACAGTGGTAGTGACTGGAGCTAGTGATATGCACACACTGGACTAGAAAGAACAGCTGTAAGTGCTCTTATAATGGCAAAGGCTGGTTTCACACATACATAGAGTGGTGGAGACCAGAGCAAGCAGCCAGTGTAGGAATGAACTGGAGGCACACTGGCAGTTGTGAGGCCCTTGGCCATCAGTTTGCAATACCGTGGCTGCTAGTACTTGCCATGTGTGTACAGAAGCCCTGGATGGTGTTGGGAGACAAGTCAGGGGCATGCAGGTACACAGCTGGAGAGAGCAGCTCAAGATGAACTCAGTGGTGCAAGCTAGTGACAGGAGATAGGGTCGGATCCAGGCCCACAAACTGCTGTGGTGGCTACAACTGTCAGCATGCTCTCCTGTGTCTGTGCAGTCTCCCCAGGGGCATGTGCATAGCAGTGGAGGCCAGTGACAGGGTCTCACATGGACATGCAAGTGCACAACTCAAGGAGTAGCTACAGGTGAGCCCAATGTTACAGGTTAGTGACAGGCAATAACACTAAATCTGGGCCCCAAACAGCCAAGGGAGCCTGCTCTATTGGTGTGCACTTCCATGGCTCAGAATCTTGCCAGACGTGTGCACATGGCAGTGGAGTTTAGTGTATCAAGCCAATAGCATGAAAGTGTGCAACTGTAGGTGCTAAACCAAAACACACTCAAAGTAGTGGGAGTCAGCCACAGGGCTCCAGGCTTGCTGCCAGTGTGCATCCTTGGTCTAAAGAGGAGGGTTGTGAGAGGAAGTAGGGAGGGACACAGGTAACTGATACATGCAAATGAGAGTAGGCATGGGGATAAAACTGGTGAAATCTGCAAGGAGTGTGCCTAGGCTGTACTGGTCTTTGATTACGTTAGTGCCAAAAGCTGCTGGGACTCGCTGTGAAGCAGGTCACCAGGAATCATGGTCACTTCTGTTGTATGGCTGATCCTGGTAGTCCCTGCTTTTCTTCCTTGTTCCCAACTGCCTATGTCTCAGCTTTGCGGGTCTCTGGGAGGGGTGAAACTGAAGCAGGTTCTTCATGAGATGCCCCCCTAAGTCTGGGGAAGCTGACTGCTTATTCTGTCTTTTCTTCCCCAGAGACGGGACTCTTTCTAGCTGGTGAGTCACTGAGCAGTGTCGGCTTGGGGGACAAGATGACAAAGGCGAAAAGAGGCTGCTCTTTCTTCCCTTTTGTGCAGTTACTCCCAATTTTTATTCCATTTGGCTGCTGAAGTTTCCTTATTAGACTCCAGAGCTCTCCGAGAGCTGTTTTTGTTGATGAATAGCTGTCCAGTGTTTTATCTTTGTGGGGAGTTGGAGGCTGGGGTCTCCTCCTCTGCCATATGGTTATATCGCTCCTATATATTTTTAAATATTCTTTTTTGTTTTGTGTAAGAGATAAACAGTTAATTTTAAATACAGAATTAATTTTTTAAAGCCATGCCATCTAATATAAAATATAGGATGTGGTACAAGTTACCATAAACTTTTCCTCCCAGGTCTTTGTCTAATTGGTTGACAAATTTTGGCAATGATTTTCAGTATTTTTGTTCAAACTATCTGACAGCTTTAGATATGGACAAATCACCTACACTTCAATCACCACACCCAGAGGAGCTGTAGGCTGGAGATGAGAGAAGGAAACGTTTATGTCTGTACGGAAAGAAACTGGCTTGAGAAACACAAATGGATAGGAGGCAATATATAGCAATGTCAAAGACAGCCATCAGGTAACCAGGCCCCAGATAATGATATAGAAAGGAAAAAAACACATCCCTAAACAGACAGAATTGGAGAGAAATAAAGAGAGGGAAAAACTGAAAAACATGGCCACTTCAACTATTTGTCTGTACAATAATCACTAGCCATATGTACCTACTAAAATTTAAATTAATTAAAAATAAATTGAATTGAAAATTCATTTCCTTAGTCACATTTGCCCCATTTCAAGTGCTCAATAACCATACTGGCTACTGGCTTTTACAGTAGACAGTGCAGATATAGACTATTTCCTTCATTGTAGAAATAATGAACACAGGTCATGAACTGCATTGGACTCTATTCCAAAACTAACATATTCATATATGTGTAATATGTGTACACACACACACACACACACACACACATATATATATATATATATATATATAGAGAGAGAGAGAGAGAGAGATATATATATATATATACAATGGGCACCTACTGTGCACATTTCTCTTGGTAGTTTCGTAGGTGAGAGATGGATGAGGAAGTATTGGTTGGGACTCTGGACATTGCTTCATGGTCTCACACTAAAATAATTATGGGGAGGAGTCTATATTGCTAAGCAATGGCAAAATCATTTTGAGAGTGCAGCATGGAAAGAAATCTCCCTGCCTTCACACAGATGAAACAGAAATTTATCCTGCAAAACGTTTCCTGTCAGGAGGCTGCAATCCCACATAGAAAAGTCAGCATGAAAGGAAGCAAAGCCTTCCCTAGTAACTAATCAATAAGACTCAGTACTCAAAGCAGGTAAGAAGCAAGATCTGGAAGAAAAGGCCTGAGGCCTGAACCACAAATCAGTCATTCTACCATATATGATAAGAGATTGAGTAGCTCACAACTAACTGAAGAAGATCCAGAGGGTTAAGACAGCCCTGAGCAGAGATCTGGCTAAGATCTCTCAAGCACATAGTGTACACCCTTTATCATTAAAGTTAGAAATCTGTGCATTGAATGGCAAACAGTTATTACAAGGTGTGGGTTCAATCATTCTCTTTTTTTAAATGTTTATTTATTTAATTTTGAGAGAGAGAGAGAGAGAGAGAGAGAGTATGTACTCACATGAGTGGAGGAGGGGCAGAGGGAGAGGGAAGAGAGAGAATCCTAAACAGGCTCCACACTGTCAGCACAGAGCTTGAAGCATGGCTCAATCTCACGTCCATGAGACATGACCTGAGCTGAAATCAAGAGTTAGATGCTCAACTGACTGAGCTACCCAGGCGCCCCGAGTTAAGTCATTCTATAGTAGAGTTTCTCAACTCATCTTGTACATCAGTATCAAACCAGAGCTTTTGAGTACCCCCTGCCTAAGCCATACCCAAGCCAAGCCCATTTACATCAGACTCTCTGGGTGGGACTCAGGCATCAGCCTTTTTAAAAACTCCCTAGATGATTAGAACATGCAGCTGAAGTTGAGAAGGGATACCTATAGAAACTGACATGAAAAAACCTCTAGAGACATTTATAGAAAGAGGCAAGTCAAGGACTTATGGTTTCCAGTCCTCCTTAAAACCTTGGAAATCATTATTCCCATCCTCCCAAGAAAAATGCTGAGGAAATTGAAAAGAATTCTTCTTAGATTCATCAGAGAATTAATGTCACAGGGCAAAGCGTCACCCCAAACTGAAGATGGACACAGAGTCACAACCCACTGGGAACAAAAAGTCGCTGGTGCCTTCAGGGGTGAGTGACTAATTGCTGAGACTCAGCTCCGGTCGGCCTGGCAGATTAAAACCCTGGGGGGCCCAATCTGAGGAGGGGGTGTTGCTGGATGTTGAGAATTTTACCTCCAGGAGCCCCAACGTTTTGAAGGGTGAAGATCTGAAAATCAGGAGAAAACCCTCTCCTGCTTCCGGATGTAGGAAGGGAAAAGTAATTTTTCCGAAACCTACCCAGAGCACTCAGCTCTGTTTCACAGAGCTTGTCCTCAGGGAAATTATCTTACCGGATCCTAGCTGATTGGAATCTTATTAGAGACTAACCATCTTGGATGATGGACTATGGAGAGTGGGCGTGGCTGATGAGAAAAAGGGAGTGTGGAGGGATGAAGCCTGAATTCTGGTTTCACTGTCTGTAACTGCTGGAGCAGTGGGGCATTTGGACACATGGTGCTTCCTGGGGCAGATGTGGCTTGCCTGGGAAAGCTGGGCACATCACCCTCAGTGTGATCAATTGCCAGATGAATCTCAGCCGATAAATATATCCAACTCGGAGGTGGCAATAACACTCTAGCCTGAGATATGCGGTTAAGGATTTTGGAGAAGGTAGTCTGACCTTGATCCTGAATCCTATGTTATCCTGCCTTTCAACCGAGAGCATCCTCCTAAAGACAGTGATTCCATCGAAGGTGAATGGTCAGGACAGAGAGGTGTGCTGAGCCTCATCAAGTGCACCCTCTCTCACGCCACGTGAGAAACAGGGACAGCCACTTCCTGCAGTTGGGAGTGTTGAGGAAAGTACAATGTCAGGAGAAACTCAGGTGAGGGGACAGGAGCTGCAGGATGGGGAAGGAAGCATGGGAACTTGTGTGTGATTCCGTGCTCAGAGTCCTCCTGGAGGTCATGAGAAACCACTAGTGATATCTTTTTTGTTGGAAATTACATACAAAAGAGCAGCCAACATAACCAAAACAGCAGCTTATTTCATCATTTCGATGGTAATCCATGAGCTAAAGACCAGGGGCTATGGTCCCCAGCAGGAAAGTTTCCCACTGACTCTTTAATTGTACAGGCTGCTTCTCCTTTCAAAAATAAAACCATAGGTAGTCTCTGCTGCTAGTTTATAGATGCTTCACGGGGCAGTAGGACCTGGACCTACCATGTCGTTATGTTGTTTGGTTTGTATTTTTGTGATGGCAGTCACCTCCAGGATGTCACTTAAACTCCAGCCTCCTGGTTAGGAGCCTTTCACCTATAAACTATGAACTTCCACTGAATGAATGAATGAAACAATTATAGGTAGAGAGAAGTTTCATTGTATGTATACATATACATATACATATACATATACATATACATATACATATACATATATGTATATGTATATACATATATATACAAATATATGCAATATATATTTGTATATACATATATATGCAAAAAATAAGCATCAACTTTGTTCACCACCAACAGATGGTAATAGTCATCACTTGTGCAGAATGACTTTGAACTACACCTTTTGTTCCCAAGTGAAAGTTTCTATATTGAATATTCAGTAAATATTTACTGACAAATTATTTCACTACATCAATCTTGCCCTTTCCATGTATAAATAGGCAACTAGAGTCCTAAGGTCTCTTGGTTTTCAATTTTTATTCTCCAATGTATCAAAATCTGTTTTAATTATTTTCCAGTAATTAACTGATTTCACCCTATGTTGATCTTCATTGGGCAGTGCCTTCTAAGATGTGGTCCAGGTGCCCTGGCCCTCCTTTAGTGCTCTATAGACCTGCATGTGGGACCAGTATTGGCCCTCTCTTACCTGCGGGCCTGTCAATTGCCTTGGTTCTTCACCTGACTGTTGCTATCTGACTCCATTCATTACCTTGCTTAAAGGTCACAACTGCTACAGCTCCCCATATCCTGTCCCTTCCCAGTCCTTACCCCTGCTCTCCTTTTCTCTGAGCACTTTTCATGACTTGGAAACCCAATACGTGTGTGTTTTCTTCATCACTGTGGTTTTGTCCACTAGAATATAAACTTTAAGAAAACATAGGCTTTGTCAGTTTGCTTCACTACTGCGTTCCCATAACCTAGAAGAGTACCTAGTATAGGGTAAACCATCAACATTTAAAAGAACTAAAGAATGCTCAAGGAGCTTCCTTACTAAGCAAAAAATATTATTTTATATGCAAATAATCAATTTTTAATTTATCTTACTTATTATGATTGAGTCAGCCAAAGTTGGAGGTGTCTTTTTTCAGAAAGGCCACAGATTTGGCCTTTGTTAAACTCATCAGAATAAAGACAGGAAGCTGCTGCTGGTGAAGACTTGACCTACTTGTAGTTGAGCATGGGAGTTTATAAAATAATTCCCAAGGGGACAAACAGAGGTGACCTGCAAATGAAGCTCAGGTCTGACATGGAACACACACTGGGTGAAATTTCAGAAAAGAAAAAAACCTTACCTGTCACACTCCTATTTTGGCCAACTTGGTTACTACTATGTGGCAGGTATTTTCCTCCTGGAAGAGTGAACTGATCAAAATAAATTGTCACATTCTGATTATTCAGGGTCATTGCATAGTAGCCATAAAGAAGAGGAAAACAAGGATGGGGCTCAGTAAAATTCAATGAAGTGTGCTTTATTTGCATAATGTTTCCCAATGTCTCACGGGACTACACTGAAGAGCAGTTTGCATGGTTGGACAGTTAGAGTGTCTTAAGAGCATTCTACTGTATTCTAGAGTGTGCAGTGAAAGACACCAGGGCTAGATAATCTATAGGTTGTATGGCTTATATGTTTTATGACTATGGCCATCTCACAGTCCAGGTCAAATACCAAGGGGACTTTGCCGTTTGTAATGGCAAAAATTTATTAATATTTTCTGAACACAAGATTAGTAAAGTCTTGTATTTTCTACAAAGTAACTGTGGAAATGAGGGGTTATATTAAATACATAAAACTAAGAGATTTTCAAATATATAAAACTGTATTTTTCAAACCAAAGATATGGAAATTAGGGAGATGTGTTTCAATACCCATGTCACTGAGCAAGGTGTTACTGGCACGTGAAGAGGTGACAACCATACCTGAAGGTATTAATGAGCTCAGTAATTGATCACTGCCATCCTCATCATCATTTCCTTCTTTTACATTTCATCTTCACCAGAAAGGAAGAAATCGATTAACAGAGGGCATATTTCACAGCAAAAACCTCATTGTGTAAAATCTGTAAGGCCCAGGTGGCAAGCCTACCTTTTGAACCTTGTTTGGTCCAAATTTTAGCCTGATTTTACTTAGAAACATCTCTTTCCCTTTTCCTCTTTTGATCATATCACAAAAATGCTGACTCATACTTTTTAAAAATTTTTACTTGTTTTTATTTTAGAGAGAGAGACAGGGTGAGTGGGAGAGAAGTGCAGAGGGAGAGAGAGAAAGCATCCTAAGCAGGCTCCACACTCAGCATAGAGCCCGACGTGAGACTCGATCTCATGACCCTGGGATCATGACCTGAGCTGTAATCAAGAGTCAATAAACCAGCTGAGCCACCCAGGTGCCGCTAACTCATACTTTCAATAAACACTTCCCAATAGCAAATTTTCATTGCTCTACCAGTGTCCAGGAGGTTTGGCCAAATAAAGGTGTGGTAGTTCACCATGGCTTTAGCTTCTGCTGGGTGATGAAAGCTCTTATATTCTAGTGATTCCATCTTTGCCTTTGTCCTTCCAGCATTAGGTCATAGCAATGTTCGGCTGTTGCCAACTTCTGGTGGCAGTTCCATCCTCTTTCTGGCACCTCAGCACTTCCAGTACCTGTGACCAATTCCACACCTTAAATTCCGTCCATTTAGAGTACATAGAGAGGGGCACCTGGGTGGCTCAGTCACTTGAGCACTGGACTCTTGGTCTCTGCTCAGGTCATGATCTCACAGGTTCATGGGATTAAGCCCTGCATCAAGCTTAACGGTTGACAGCATGGTGCCTGCTTTGGATTTTCTCTCACTGCCCTTCCCCTGCACATTCTCTCTCTTTCTCTCTCTCAAAATAAATAAATGAACTTTAAATAAAATAAAATACATAAAGAAGTTTCTCCTTTCTTTTTCTGCTTAAAAAGTGATGCGCACTTGAGTGATGCCCACTGAAAGTTCATATACCTAGGGACATTATAAACTATAACCCAGATAACCTAGCACAATATCTGAAACAGCCAGATAGAAATTCTACAAGATAACTTTTACAATAGGATCACACATCTATGGAGTTTTATTCTCTACAATGTACATTTACATATATTATGATTTTATCCTTCTAATTATTATTTGAAGTATGGAAAGTAGACACTATTTTTTATCATTTTACAGTTAAAGAAATCAAGTATAGACAGGTTCAATGATTTTCCCAATTATGGAATGATTGGTGGAAAATGAATGGTGGAAAAACCATACCTTTAACACACATTTTTTCAATAGCAAATTCAGGATGTATGATGCAGATTATACTGAAATTTGACATGGGTGATGGTGGGCTAAAATTTGTGCCAAGAGGACATGGTGATATAGAAGGAAAACAAACCAAGGAAGTGGAGCTTCTGCATTCAGAGTTACTTTCTCTGGGGCTTCATCTGTGTACTTAATTACCTTGCAACAGGAAGAGGTATGTTGATGCCTCACTAGGAGATATAATGCCAGCCATGGGTCCAAGAGCCATGGGAATTCCACTTCTTCTCTGCTGTGGATGGAGACTCTGACTCAGTATCTTCTGATTGTGCTATCATGGAACTCCCCAACAGCTGTGTGTTCTAAGCAAGTTACAAATAACTTTTTGATATTCATTTGTTGGTCTATTACATCTGCCCCATAACTGTTCTCATGACTTTTTAAAGCTGAGTTGGAAATATTCAACCAATTAGTAGTCATTTTTTAAGTTTATTTATTTTGAGAGAGGGAGAGAGAGACAGAGAGAGTGAGCATGTATGAGTGGGGGAGGGGAAGAGAAAGGGAGAAAGAGAATCCCAAGCAGTCTCCATGCTGTCAGTGCAGAGGCTGATGTGAGGCTCGATCTCAGGAACTGTGAGATTATGACCTGAGCCAAAATCCAGAGCCAGATACTCAGCCAAATGAGCCCCCCAGGCACCCCCAGTTAATAATCATTTTAACAGAAGCAGTGGTTTATGATGTATTTTTACCTAACATCATGATCCAAGAAGCCAGCGACAGGAATAGAGATATTATTGTCTGTATCTAATAAAGGAGGAAATGGGCTCAGAATGACTTACTCACCGTACTGCATGAGTGCCAGGGCAAGAACGTGATCCCAGACCACCTGACCCTAACAACGGTGCTCTATTCTGTGATGGAAATATTCCCAGAGAAAGCATTGAGTAATACAAAATCTCTTCTTCAGCTTTGTAAGCAAACCATAGACATGCCTATAGCATGATTTAAAATAAAAAATCCAGCCTATATTTTGAAACCCTATGAATTTTCAATGTTACACAAATAAGTAAACAGTTAAGTTCACAGAATTTTAAAGCCTAAAGAGACCCTCACATGTTGAAACAAATGTTCTCCTTTTTTAAAATTTATTTATTTATTTTGAGAGAGAGAGAGAGAACAAGCACGGGTGGGGGAGGGACAGACAGAGAGGGAGAGAGAGAATCCCAAGCAGGCTCCACACTGTCAGCACACAGCCTGACATGGGGCTCAAACTCACAAACCATAATATCATGACCTGAGCCGAGATCAAGTGTTAGACGCTTAACCAACTGAGTCACCCAGGCGCCCCTGAATGTTCCCCTTATCTGAATCTTTTTGGTGGCAGGCAGACAGTTAAATATGTATAGACAATGGTCAGAAATTTCCCCCTTCCAGATCACATGCTTTATTTCCTCATGTCCGATCCTGACCACTTCTAGCCTGGTGCTGTTGTTGGCAGGTGAGTAAAAACACTTCATGCAGTCTCAAGTAATCCTCTCATAAAACAGTGTAATTTGACCCAGTGCTAATGTCCATCAGGGTATTACCAGAACATCTTGAGCCAAAACTAACTTCTCCATCTGTTTCCCAAGATCTGAAACATTGTTAACCAAAACAAATCATTTTATTTCATACTCTTAGGTCCCGGTGTAAACCCTAACACCTCTGGCAAAGGTTTAAAACATGACCTTCTTCCTGTGCTCTTTAAGGCTTTCTGGGTTCCCTTTCCAGCGTCACCTTCCACTGAACACCCCCCTGTGTGTCCTTCTGACTCTTGGCTGCTGAAGGTCTACCAGGAAGTCCCCATCCCCTGACTGTTATCCACTGAGTCACTAAGTCCTCTTGCACCCTCCATCAGCTGTGCTCTGGGCTGTGAGTGTTCTTTGTCTCACTACAATTATTCCTAAATTCACACATACAGCATGAGACTCGATTCAACGTCCAAAGCCTACCTCTAAATGCTACTTTCTCCATGAGGTCTTCTGAGATTTTTTTTCCTCTGTATCTGAGGTTTTCCATAATGATCTACCACCATCAAGTTTCCTTATGCAATGTAATTTACTGCTTTGAACATTAGCTTTTTTCTTTTCTTTTCTTTTCTTTTCTTTTCTTTTCTTTTCTTTTCTTTCTGTTAAATAAAGAGGTTGGACTCAGTCACTAGTTCTGAAAGTTGGTGGCAAATCAGTTGGATGTGAAGAGTTCATTGATAGTACAAATTTCTAATCCCTCCCGACTCTTAATGAACCCAAATTCTTCGAGGAATACAAGGGAAGAAAGGGAAATAAGACATGAGAAGCCTCACACGTAATAAATTATTTATTCTTACACAGCCTGTCTTACAACATTTGGAAAAATATGAGGGGCCTAAGATAAACTCAAACCTAAACATGCTAGTTTTATTATTATTATTATTATTATTATTATTATTATTAACTTGATTGGAATTATTGACAGAACTAGATCCAACACTGTTATAATTGCTTGGTTGTATGGAATTGATTTAAATTGGATATTTTCTTGTAATATTACCTTAACTACTCAAAATGTCCTAAGGACATTAAAATAAAGCAAAAGACAACATATAGACATGAGGAAGAAAGCACTCTTTCCAACACAAAATCTTGTCCAGATCCTGACAGCAAAAGATCGTGAGCATTTTTGACATGCCGACATTCCAGTCTGATGGGGAAGCTGTACCCTCGGTGTTCCAAACTGTAACCTACAAATTATATTGCTGCCCCAGGCAGACAAGGTCACAGGTAAGACCATTTACCCAATGAAAACAATTTAATACCAAAATGGTAAAATGCAGATATTGATTTTTTTGCAATGCAAAGTAGTACAGATCCTTGTGCCTTCTTAAATGACAGCTTATTTTTTCTGGAAGACTAAGAAATCATAAAGGTGAAGAGCATGGATGATTTTTTGCCACCCTAAACCCCCAAAATCAAAAGGAAAGAATGGGAAGTAGTCAGTTTACCTGCTGCTGTGATGAAGTCTATTTCCAAACCGGTTTTGTGGCAGCACTGCTCACTGGTAATCAAGGCGCTTCATGATTTAATGTACCTTGATTAGCATAGCAATTTGCTATACCTTCCTCAAAAAGCGCTAATCAATTTTAGCAACTGGTAGAGTGAAAACACCACACAAATTGCTCTCCTGGCCCCAAATTGCTAATCAATTTTGAAAACCTAAATCAATCTGCATTTTATACTGTCATTCCTCACTTGACATTTTTAATATCTCTCACGACTCCAAATTCGGAGGAATGAGTTTTCATGGCAAATAATGAACAGAAATGATATTACATTTTGGCTTAAAGATTGTCATTTTTTGCTCCCAACATATACGCCTCTCGCTTGTAAAGCATTGGTGTGTGTGTGTGTGTGTGTGTGTGTGTGTGTGCAAGAGAGAGCAAGTTATTTTAATAATCAAGGCACTGATGAAGTAGCTGTGCTTCCCTTCCTCATTTCAAAAAGGAAATTGCTACATTTATAAAAATTTGGGGTAAACTATATGAATGAGATGCTGGTGCATTATTAATTGAATGGTAAGAATATTAAAGCCACAGCATTTTAGAATCAGGAAGGGGTTGTAGGAACCATCCCTTGGCTACAGAGGTCGTCACAGAAGTATTCAGCACCTGCCTCCAGGCCTCCTGGATCCAGACCCAGGCTAATGGCCTCTACCACGCATGAAAGTTGTCCTCAAGTACCACGTTAGTAGGTATGAAATTACTGCCAAGAGGAACCGAGAGGCTTCTAATGCACCACATTAGCCATATGCCCTGCAAAACTGCTCCTCTTAGGTGATTTCAAGATGCACGGATCTCATTCAACCCGTCAAAATGTTTGCAATATTTTAAGTGGGGTAAACCTGTTTCCTAAATTGAGATTTCTTTGTTTCAGATAGGAGTAGATTAGGTTTTTTTTTCCTCCCTTGCTTAGCAATTGAATTAAATCAGCAACCATCTGGATCCTCCAGCAATAACACATTTATTACAGAAAGATTGGGACAGCTTTTTGGAAATGAGGTCTGAAGACCAAAGTTATGCATGTAACAGTTCATTTGTTAGCAGAGTCTGGAGATAAAAAGTACTCTGAGATTCTCTGCTTACTTATAAAGATCTGAATATCAAATTTCAAATTACAAATTGTTGTGCCTCAGCGTAACAGCTGTGGATTACTGACTCAGGGCAAGAAGACACCACTGGGAAGACCAAGACAAGCCAGGGATGGAAAACAAGGAATGAGCAGGCCATTAGGTCAAGGATTCCAAGGCACCCAAAACCCAAGATGTCACCCTGAAGTTAGGCAACATGCAAGTTCCAGACACTGGGGTGGGACAATGTGTTGCAAACCAGGCTGGCCAGTGTGTCAATGTAAGGAAATAAAAGCTGCAGAGAGATGGTGATACTTGGGATTCTCTAAACATGTAGACCAGAGTTAATTAAGCATTGTTTTTCTTTTCATGAGCATCTCAGGTGAATGATGATTTTTTTTTTCCTTAAAATGAGTTTTCAGTGAACTATGCTTCAGTTAAAAATAAAAATTAAAAATTAAAATAAATAAATAAAAGGAGATAATTCCATTTTCATTCCTCAGGGGTATTTTCCCTTTAAAGAATTCTAGGTTGGCAGCCATTTCTTTCAGCAGGAAAGACTATTTCACTGCCTCTGGCTTTTTACTATTTCTGTGGAGAAGACAATGCTCTGTCTGGTTCTGAGGGGTAAGCAGATATTTACAGTCCTAGTTAATCTCATCCAAGGTACTTTCTAGTTGCCAAGGGGAGAATAGTAACTTCACAGTGGGGACATTTCAGACACCATGATAGTCAAGAGATTGAGATTACTATCTCTAGAAGAGGGCAAATTGGTATTCTGAATCTCCTGACATGATGTCGAGTAAATGATACAGCATCCCCTCTGTGGTATTCTAACCTAAAAGGCAAAACGTGGATTGAATCATGAGGAAACAGCCAACAGACCTAAACTGAAAATACTCCAAATAACTGCCCTCTTCTTTAAGATAGTGGCATGAAATGTACCAGAAATGGAATAACTTGTCCACATCAAAAGAGATTTAAGAAGATGAGGAGACATGATGGTCAGGTGGAACATGTGGTCGAGAACTTTCTTCACCATAAAGCACGTTACTAGGATACTTGGTGAAGTTTAAATAATTTTGAGAGTAGATAATAGGATCGCATCAATGCCATTTTTCTAGTTTTTAGTAATTGTACTTCCATTTGTAAGAGAATGTCTTTGCTTGAAAGTCACACTGATATATTCAGAGAAAAATGGGCAATATGCCAATAATAAACTGACTGTCAAAAGAATTTTTATAGATTATTTGTGTATGTGTCATGAGTGGGAAGGAGAGAGAGACAAAGAGAGCAGAATAAAGCAAATGTGATAAAATGTAAATATTTGAGGAATCTTACAGACTATATGGAGATTATTTGTAGTCTTCTTGCAATTATCCTTTAGGTCTAATGTAAAAAGCTCAGATAATAATAAAATTAGAAAAACAATAAAAAGAATAACAAATTAGAGATCTTTGAAGATATCACTTTTTTTAAGCTATAGTAAAACTGCTACACCTTACTCATTGATAGAGACATAAGTAAAATCTTCAAAGAGATAAACTTGTGAGTATACATCTTAGAATACTAATTATCTATAATAATAATATATGGAGGGCTTAGAACAGATATGGAATTAAAATAGACTGCAAGTATAGCATAAAGCCTCATACCAATATACACAAAATTAAAGACTTCTAAATTACTTTTTCAAGAAAGGTAAGAGTACACGGTTGCATTAGATTTCATAATTCAAGGATGCATTCTATTATCTTGAATAACAACTAAAAGAATAATAATAATATTAATAATAATAATAATAATAAATTGACTTAAGTACCAAAGCATGAATAAGCAAAGACAAAGAAAAAGAGAAATGTAAAACTAACAGGACAAATGAAAAACAAATAGCAAAATGGGAAACTGACATGTCACATGGCATTAATTGAAAATAGATTAACTGTTGCAATTCAAAGAAAAAATTATCAGAAGATTTTTTTTTATTCGAGCATAGTTGACATACAATGTAATATTAGTTTCAGGTGTGCAACATAGTGATTCTACAGTCTTATATATTATGCAGGGCTCACCATGTAAGTGTAGTTACCACCTGTCACCATGCAAAGTGATTACAGCATTATTGAGTATATTCCCCATGCTGTACTTTTCATCCCCGTGACTTTTTTATTTTATGACTGCAAGTTTGTACCTCCTAGTCCTCTTCACCTAATTCTCTCATCTGGCACCACAAGTTTTTCTCTGTACTTATGAATCTATTTCTTTTTTTTACTTGTTTGTTCTTTTGTTTTGTTTTTTAGATTCCATATGTAAGTGAAATTATATGGTATTTGTCTTTTTCTTCTGACCTATTTCACTTAGCATAATACCTTCTGGGTCCATCCATATTGTCACAAATGGCAAGACTTCACCTTTTTTATGCCTGAATAATATTTCATGTGGAGATATATATATATATATATATATATATATATATATATATATCTCCACACACATACACATATATATAGATACATATATATGAAGTTGTGCAAACATTGAGTATAAAAGGCTGGTAGGATATACTGCCTAAAAGAATGTAGGTAGATATAAGAATGCCAGGTTTTTAGGCAAAATGTGTAATAGTTAAACACATGTATTTCACAATGATAAAAGTTTTATTAATAAGAAGATAAAACAATTCTAAATTTTTATGCATCCAATAACATAGCCTCAAATATATAAAACCAAAAATTAACAAATATAAAAAGATAAATAGATAAATATACAAGCACTCAGTAATGTCTCAGTAATGTGTATAGAACAAAAGCAGACCTAAAAAAGTCACTAAGAGATTTTGCAAAATTATATACAGAATTTGAACTTCAAGATTGATAAACTTGGCCTAATTGACATTTACAGAATACTACAGTTGTTTATTCCAACACTTTTTAAGCACCCACAGAAAACAGATATTGACAATTTACAGATATGTAAATATCTCAGATATATGAAAGGTGGAAATAGTAAAGTATATAACTGACTTCAGTACAGGTTAAAGATGAACAACAAAATGAAAAATCATTTTATCTCATATATTGGGAAATCACATATGTTTGGAAAATAATAAATTTCTAAGTAACCTATAGTTCAAAAAATAAATAACAAAATATAGTAAATATTCTGAACTAATTAATAATTCAAATAAAATATATTAATACGTACGATGCATCCAAACCATTCTCAGATGGAAATTATAACTTTCAAACAAGTATTAAAAAATAAATGCTGAAAATAAATAAGTATCCATTTCAAACATGTTAAAAAAATTCACAATTAAAAATACATTACAAAAGCAGAAGGAATAAAATTGTAGATATGAAAATAAATTGATAAAATAATAAACATACAATAAACAGAATAAACAAAGCTTAAAGTTATTTCCCTGAGAAGGCTAATAAGAATAAATCCCTGATGAAACAAGTCAAGGAAAAAAAAAAAAGCAAAGCTTCAAAAAGCTTCCAGCACTGAGGAAGAAGGAGACATCACTACACATCTCAAAAATAATCAAAAGTCATAAGAATATGCAATAAACTGTTTTATGCCAACAATATTTAATGAAATTAAATTAATTTTATTAATTTAATATTAATAATTAATTAATATTTATTAAAGTATAATTAATAAGTAATATTATTAATATTAAACAATAATTAATATTAATAATGATTAATATTATTATAATTAATTATAATTATATCTATATATTTATATTTATATATTTATTTATTTATATATATTTATATATTTATAATTAATTATAATTAATAATAATTAATATTAATATTAATAATTATTTAATGCAAATATAACACAAATCATATGTAAACTCTCCTAGAATACAAAAATGAGGAAATAGTTTCCAACTTGTTTTATGAGGTCAACATAATTTTGATATCAAACTCTGATAAGGTCCTTCTCTTGTTTCTTTGCTCTATCCTGGTTTTTTTGCACATTGTACCCATGCTTCAACGTCTAGTTGAAATCCTACAAGCTCCAAAATGAAACCTACCACATGCAACTACTCCAGACCATGCTGACTTTAGGGTAATTTTTGAAAATTGTGTCCAATTCATATCATGTTAGAACTCTCAAGGGACTTTGAGATCATTTCATGAAGTCCTAGTAAGTCTCAAGGAAGAACCAGAAAATAGATTTTCAAATTCATGTTGTTTTTACTACAATACCAACGGTTACCCTTAGGCCAAAGCCAACATGAGCAGGTGGGAAAAGAGTGCAAAGGTTTAGTTGTTGTCTGAATTTTGAGTGCTCTTTGATGGTTTCTTCAAACAGTTTTACATGGCATCACGAAGAAACGCTTTCACCACTTAATCTTGTAATGCTCTTTTATGCACATCTAAAGACCAACACAAAGATCTTAACCGAAAACATTAATATTTCGAAACTGGTTCTGTCTTTTTTGTTGTATTTGCTATTTTTTTTTATTATCAGGAAGGAACTAGCTTTTACTAAGCCCTTACTAAGTGTGGAGAAGTCCTGCAAACCCGGTAGAGTGCTTAACAACTTACATGCCTCCATTTACTTAATCCTAACTATAGTTATACCTATACCGCAGGTATCCCAGCCCACGGTGCTGGCAGAAAACTGGTGAACCCTCACATGAGTGGTTAAAGAGACAATGAAGGAGCAATTTGCCAAGGTGCCGTTAATATTAAGGGGACAGGGGCGCCTGGGTGGCTCAGTCGGTTAAGCGTCCGCCTTCAGCTCAGGTCACGGTCTCGCGGTCCGTGAGTTCGAGCCCCGCGTCGGACTCTGGGCTGATGGCTCAGAGCCTGGAGCCTGCTTCCCATTCTGTGTCTCCCTCTCTCTCTGCCCCTCCTCCGTTCATGCTCTGTCTCTCTCTGTCTCAAAAATAAATAAATGTTAAAAAAAATTAAAAAAAAAGATTAAGGGGACAAAGATGGGTGGGTGAACATTCAGGCACTAGATCTAAAAGGCCAAGTAGAGGGGTAATGTCACTAGAACTTGAACTTGACCAGGCATTTCAGAATCCAAGGCCATGATGCCTTTTGCCTGGCTGACTGAGCAAAAGTCTTATTCTTCAAGTGTGTTTTGCTTTCCCATGAGATAAAGCCTTGGTAAAGCAAGTTGTGTGTCCTTTTATCTTTTATTCAGGACTTAATAGAAACAGTTGATACTCAAAAGGTACAAAAAGCATTGCATCTCTTAAGCAGCATTGATTATGATACAACGCTGAGTGTGTGAATGTGACTGTGGGCAGACTGAGACCAGACTGACAAACTCAATTCAATAAAAACAAGCATTTCCTGTTACAGTAGCTGCAGAATTCACCATATTGTGCCTTTTTTCCCTCTGAGTTATAATAAAGCAAGAGTGCTATTTTTGCACACTAGGAAATAAAACCTCTGCCAATTAGAAAAAAAAATTGAGCAGTGGTTTCTAGAAAACCCACTTATTGTGCAGAAGAGTGGGATCAAGAGGCCATAGTCACATTGGCCACAGATACGTGAACAGAAAAAAAAGAGTTCTTATTTTTAGCCATATTTTCCAGTATTTCAGATGATTCTCACAAGGTGCATCAGCTGGAGCATTCCTTTTTTTAAACAAATGTGGTAAAACAAACAAACAAACAAAAAAACCCAGCTGATGTTAATAGCAAATGCCTTTTTTAATGTACCATTTACAACTCTGCTTATTTTCCAACTAGAATGATTGCATGTAATCAGGATATTGCAATTCCACATGGCCAGTGACTCCTGGCTGGAGTCTTGTTGACCAAGTTCTTGGTGGAGGTGCACTCAGTGGAAGCAGGGTTTCTGCTGGAAAGGCTAAGGGACCTTGTGATTCCAGATAGACACTATTTCATTTTCAGCTGCAGATCCACCAAGGCACGGATCAGGCAGACATCAGCTTTACATTAAGATGTGGCAACTTTCCATGAACGTGCTGCCACCAGTAGGAAGCAGAGTGGGAGGGAGGGGAAGATTCCAGGCCTTTTACCCAAGACCTAGACACTTCCATTCCTTTCAGGTCCTTGAACAAGGCACTCTCCTGGTGGACCCTCTGGGAACCTTGGGTTTACAGCCAGCAAGGTCAGTACGTACTTGCTGAATGAACGAATGAATGAATGGGAGGCAAAAGTGGAGATGATGGATCAGGCATGGCGTTGAAGAGCCATTGATTTCAGAGCCTGTTCCGTTCCTCACCTTCCTGCTTCCCAGAAGGCGGCCAGCACTTCTAAATCACATTGTACACAGAATACTTGCATGAGAGGATGCTGACTTCCAGGTTTCCACAAAGACACATGAAATCTATTTGCTAACGTGTGTTCTGGCATCTCTCCCGTGCCCTGGGGAAGAGCTAGGTTTCAGTAGCCTTCCTGTCTCTCTGGCTGCTTTCTTTCTCTCCCACCCTGCTACCTCTTCTGATTCTACCCAGGCCAGGCCACTACCTCCAGGGGTCAAAATCACTGTCATAGGGTCCTGGCTGGACTGTCAGCTCATGCCCTTGCCTCCTACAGCCTATGCTCTACTTGACGGCAGGAAGCCTATTAAAACATAAACAAGCTTATGTCATGCTCCTGCTCTAGCCATCCCATGGGTCCCTGTTCCTCTTAGAGAAAAGTCAAAGTCCTCATGATGACTACAAGAGTCCATATGGCCAGGCCACTGGCTATACCCCGACTTAACTTCCTATGATGCTGCCATTGTACATACTTCTCCAGCCAGGCTGGCCTGCTTACTGCACCTGAACACCCGATTTACCTCCACCTCAGGCCTGGTGCACAGGACAACAGCCTCACTCATGCCCTCCCCCCCTTGAAGTATACACTCAAACTTGACCTGTTCAGTGAAGTGCACTTTGACCCCCCCCCCGGTTTAATTGACAACATGCACCTTCCTGAATTTCTAAATCCTTCTTACCCTATCTCCCTTCCTTTTTCAATATCATTTATCATATCGTAATGCATTATATAATTAACTTATTTTTTTTTCTCCCTCATCTCTTCTCCATTCTCCTTAGCCTCTAGAATATAAAGTCCATAAAAGCAAGGACTTCAGCCTGGTGGTTTACTGAGGTATCTCCAGACCCTACAACAATGCATAGCCTGTGAGCAGTGCCTTATGTATCTTTGTGAGGTGAATGAACAATTAAGAAGAAGAATAATTATTAACTCTCTTCAGTATGTTAAGAATAAGAGGAATGTCTATACCACTTGCAGCTTGAACCACAGATTGGTGAAGTCCATGGGCTTGGTACTTGGTAAAGCATGCCAGCATAGGTTGGCTAAATAACAATGGGAAAGACCACTTCCTGCAACTGAACATCTGATCAATAAGTCATTGGGACACCTGGGTGGCTCAGTTATTTGAGCATCTGACTTCTGCTCAGGTCATGATCTCACTGTGAGTTTGAGCCCCACTTCGGGCACTGTGCTGACAGCTCAGAGCCTGGAGCCTGCTTCGGATTCTGTGTCTCTCTCTCTTTCTGCCCCTCCCCTGTTCATACTCTGTGTGTGTCTCTCTCAAAAATAAATATTAAAAAAAACAAGTCAATAATAATTTATGATTCAAGAGAAAATATCCCCAGTGGTTATTAATCAGATGCAATTTTGTACCTTAGGGACGTATGGCCATATCTGGAGATATTTTCTCGGTTGTCACACTGGTGGTGGTAGTGTTATGGCATCTAAATGATAGAGGTCATCCATGCTGCTCAAAATCTTAAATTTCATGGGGAAGCCCCCACGACAAAGAGAGACCCACCCCCAATGTCATTATCCTGAAGCTGAGAACCTAACGTTCCAATACATGGTGAGTATTTCCATGTTCATTAAATATGTTTATTCATTTACATGGAATTTATTTTATTTCATTTTATTTATTTATGTATTTATGTATTTATTTATTATTTTGAGAGAAAGAGCAGGGGAGGGGCAGAGGGAGAGTGAGGCAATCTTAAGCAGACTCTATGCTCAGCATGGACCCCAATACAGGGCTCAATCCCACAACCCTGGAATTATGACCTGAGCCTAAATCAAGAGTCAGAGGCTCAACCAACTGAGCCACCAAGGTGCCCCTATGTGGAATTTTATATGTGATAAGTTAATACTTCATTTAATCTAAAATGTAAATGATTCACAAAAACAGTTTTTTAAGCCCAGCCTGTACTCTCCAAAAGAAGGTTCAGAGGCAACCATTTTCAATAAGCCAGAATGTATTACACTTCTCCTAGAATAAATTGTTTTTCTTCCTCAAAGCGGTGCTAAAAATCATTTCAAGGCTACATATTTATATTTACATGATATATAAGTATGTGAGACACGAGACAAGTTAGAAAATATAAAAGCAAATGACTGAAGAAATAGTTTCCTGTGGGTACATTTATTACACAAGTGTTCATTTATTCATACTATATTTTTAATACTATTTTTTAATTCATGTGTGAAGTTTGATTTTAAAATCTTCCAGGGATGCCAGGGTAGCTCAGTCTGTTAAATGTCTGATTCTTGATATCGGCTCAGGTCATGTTGTCACAGTCTGTAGGATCAAGCCCCATGTCAGGCTCTGTACTGACCATGCAGAACATGCTTGGGATTCTCTCTCTCCCTCTCTCTCTGCTCCTCCTTCACTTGCTCTCTCTCTCAAAATAAATAAACATTTTTAAAAGTTTTAATTAAAAAAGAATAAAATCTTTCAGGTTATTGAAAATGGCTTCAAATGCCTTACTAGCTTCAGTGAATTTTTCAGAAATCTCACAATAGCCATCAATTTCATAATACTTGAGGTCTAGGACAATTCCTTTTTTAGTAAAATCTCTGCCAAAAGAAGGTAATGTTTTCATAAAAGTTAGGAAAGAGGGTGGGAATGTATTCAATATTCTGGGGTTTGTGTAAGATTTTTAGAACCCGCAGCCCTGCGCGTGATGAAATTGCTCTCTCCATAACAGAAAGCTCAAATGTGTTACGTGCAAACCTAAACTGGTCCTTGCATCTCCAAAACATGGTTATTTAACATTTCTCTTTAAATCTGTTTATTTCCTCCATATTTCCTGCTTCCTTTTTTGCATTTTTCTTTTTAGACATTGAAGTTTCCCAAAATAAAAGAAACACATTGAGAATAGGCTCATGTTTCATTTAGTCTAATTATGCACAGAGATTTTCCATTTCAACAAGCTTCGTTTATATTCAACTGCCAACTACTCTGTAAAGGAAGAAAAGGGAGATTTTGCCAATCGGTTGGGTTTACCAACACCCCCACTCTAAAAGTGCATGAAGACCTCAAATATTTGTGTGTGCCTGGGTGTGCATGAACACCTGTGTTTTCCTTCCTGCCAAAAAGCACAACGGTAGGCCTACTGGAAGGCCTGGGGACATGCGACATAAAACCATGGCTTTTTCAGGCACTACTTGGTCCAGTATCAATATGAACCATGAAGATTTAGTGTAAATGACTTGCTAACATACATTAACTTAGCAGCCTTCAGGAACACCAGTTTCCAGTACAATCTATGTGATTAAACTTTTCCATTTTCCCTGCTTGTATGCATAGAAGCAAATTCAATAGGGTTGCTATAAATGGAGCCAGAGCTCTCACACAGCAGAACTGGAAAGTCGCACTGAAAATCGAGAAGCGGAGCCGCCCCCAGACAGGGTGTAACATGCGGATTCTGCTCAGACTATTTCCAGATGACGCGAGTGGGCTCACATCTGCTGAATATTCACTTGCTACACAGTGGGTACCAAGATAAATACTTTGGAAATAAGAAAGCCACATGATAGGAGATTGGTAGGAGCTCCAAGCCAGGCCAGCCTTCAGGCACATGGAACAGCCTTATGGGGGGTGGGGGGGCACTGTCATTATGCAGAGGTGGAGGACCTGAATCTACGATTCAGAGATTCAATTGAATGGTTAAGATTCTATGCCCAAACTTAGCTTCAAAAGAACTAGCTCAACCTCTTGCCCCCTCTCCCTTAGCCCGTGTTACACTCAAATGAGAAGTTTCATAAAAAGAAAAAAAAAATTGTTTTCCCTCAGAATGGGCTTTAGCCCACAACACATTTATAAGACAGGAAAGGGTGGAGAGGCCACGAATACATGTTTTTCACTTGATTATCTCAAGTCACCCTCTAAACAATTCTATGAAGCAGACTGTTCTCCAGTTCTATGGATGAGGAAGTGGAGGCTCCATAACATTCACCAACACCCTGGAAGTCATGCAAATACCCAGTGGTGGGGCTGGGATTTTAGCCAGATCTTCTTGTGGTTCACACTGAGGCACCTTTGGGTCACAGGATGTGCAAACTATACCAGAAGACCCCATGTTTCAGGATGTAGAGGGAAACAACCATGAAAGCATCCGTCACCCTAAACATGGGGTCTCTGCCCCCCATCCTCCCTACCCCACATGAGAATAAATAGAAAAATTATGACAGTACTGTGGTTTGCATTTAGCCCATAATGGTGGGGCATTTGGGCAGGAACTTTGATATTTTCTTTCAGATTTATATCTCACAGAGGTTAAAATGAATCTTTGGTTTTTGCTGGGTTGAAAACAAAAGCCTCCATTCTTTTTTTTTTTTTTCAATATATGAAGTTTACTGTCAAATTGGTTTCCATACAACACCCAGTGCTCATCCCGAAAGGTGCCCTCCTCAATACCCATTACCCACCCTCCCCTCCCTCCCACCCCCCATCAACCCTCAGTTTGTTCTCAGTTTTTTTTTAATTCTTTTTTTAACATTTATTTATTTTTGAGAAACAGAGTGAGACAAAGTGTGAGCCGGGGAGGGGCAGAGAGAGAAGGAGACACAGAATCTGAAGCAGGCTCCAGGCTCTGAGCAAGCGGTCAGCACAGAGCCTGATGCGGGGCTAGAACCCACAAACCGTGGGATCATGACCTGAGCTGAAGTCGGACGGTCAACCGACTGAGCCACCCAGGTGCCCCTGTTCTCAGTTTTTAAGAGTCTCTTATGCTTTGGCTCTCTCCCACTCTAACCTCTTTTTTTTTTTTCCTTCCCTCCCCCATGGGTTTCTGTTAAATTTCTCAGGATCCACATAAGAGTGAAAACATATGGTATCTGTCTTTCTCTGTATGGCTTATTTCACTTAGCATAACACTCTCCAGTTCCATCCATGTTGCTACAAAGGGCCATATTTCATTCTTTCTCATTGCCACGTAGCACTCCATTATGTATATAAACCACAATTTCTTTATCCATTCATCAGTTGATGGACATTTAGGCTCTTTCCATAATTTAAAAGCCTCTATTCTTAAATTCAGTGATCTTTTATTTGAATCTTCTCAGAAACTGTTGGACATTGCAGCTGGAGGGAAGTGTACCTCCTCGATGTCACTAAGGAGTGTGTGCATCCTGGTTAATGTGTGCCAACTGTATTGGTTCAGTTTCTCCAAACAGTTTTTGTGTTAGACATTAAAGTTACGATCAGAGAACTGAGTACAGAAAGCAGGGTTTAAAATAATTCTTCCATTGTTCCAAAACCATCTCTTCAGAAAAAGTTAGTGCTGAAATAGGACCGGATAATAAAGGATGCATCTATGTAACAGCTCCTACTGCCATTCCCCAAACCCATATAAACGCTTCACTGATTAGAATGGATCATTGAAAAGGAAATATTTCCTCAGTCTGGAAGTAAAAAAAAAAAAGAATTATACACTCAGCAATTCAGGCAGGATTGGGTTTGCTACAATATAATGGACTTGCATGCAGACACTCAAGGGGCTCTTATAAGATACACATTTATTACCCTCACTCATAAGCGAGATCTGGAGAGAGGAAGACAAAACTGTTAGACACTCTTATATGATGACACTTCATAAGCCGGGATGGCTGCTTATGCTCCAGCCATCATGCCCACCTTCTAGTCTGCAGGAAGGAGAAAGCAGAAAAGAATGACATGCTCATTCTTCTTAAAGATCACTTCTGAGAAAATGCGCATTTCATTCTCTTACATTTTGGTGACCAGAAATTAAGTACATGGCCACATTCAGATGCAAGGAGGTGCGGATAGGTTGGGCTTACATAGGCTCACCAGGTGCTACACTAAAATCTAGTGTTCTGATATTAAAGAAGGAGAGGAAAATAGGTGGTCAGGTAGGTGTACTCAGCAATTATTTTCATTTCGGTGCTATACCCTTAGGACAAACTACTCACCTACAGATCCAGTTCCAGCAGGAATCAGAGGGATTGAAGCTGGTCTAGCAATAATTCTGATGACTGGGCCCTGAAAGTTTGTATTCCCTTAATGAATCTTCACACCCCTCCCTATGCATGGGTTTCCATCTTCAATGTGTCTTATTCCCCATGTCTCTCCCGGTCTAAGATTTTGCCTTCCCTGAGTGGCTCTTTCCTTCCTCTCTTCCTCTTGCTTGCCCACCCCTCTCACCATCTAGGAACTAGAACCTGGATCTTGACCAGCCTTCTTCCAAGGCCAAACCCAACCCAGGGTGCCATTTCCTCTGGTCTAGACCACCAGTTTTTTACCTCAGTTCTGTCTTACAATAAGAGAGAGCTTCTCCCGTCCTCTGTAGAAATCTGCAGAAGATCTGTCCCCTCAAATGGATTGGGCTTTGAGCCTCAACTCAGCCCATCCTCTTGCAGTTGACTGGGCCTGGTGAAACCCCTCCTGGGATATTAACAGTATGACCAATTTGTGCAGAGCAAGTGCAATTTAGATTCCTGTCTCATGGACCAAAGGCAACTCCCATTTAGGAATAGTGGCAACTCTCCAGAGCCATCAAAGGCTGTATCTTGGAAACCTTCACCTTGAAAAGCCATTCCAGTAGTCACTGCTGACAGAAGCACCCTTTCAACCACACTTGCAAGTCTCATGAGGGTCTGAGGACTTGAGGTAGACATTTGTCTCAGCAACTCCTTGGAGCATAAAGCCAGAGAACTGCCAAAATAATGTGACGGACACCACTTAGTGACACAGATAACATCCAGGAGAAGCTAGCCAGAAGGATCTCACTCATGCAGTTAAGTGTTAGTGCTACCATTAACCAAAATATGTCTGGCCCAGAGATCCAATCTGCTTCAGAGAAGAGTCAGATTGGTTGATAATATTTGTTTTGGCCATAAGAAAGCTTCTTAATTTCTCTTTTAAAAATTCTTACATGTTATTTATTCTTACATGTTATTTTACATGCTTTGAAAGTTTTGCATATTTCATATGTAATTTTACCCTACAGCTTATTCATCTCCAAGGAAAAGCCTTATATCAGGCCTCCAGCATTGATTACTCCAATTAAAGCCATAACCTGGTCATCAGTCTTTCAGGTTTGGGCAGTGCACTTCCAATCAAGCCTTTACAGGAAATGTGGTTCGAAAGGTCAACTGAACCCTGTCACTCCCTTGCTTAAAGTCTTCAGTGGTTTCCCACTGACTTCTGAATGAAGGTCAAATTCCTCAGCATGACACCAGTCACAAGATGGCCTGACAGGTCCTCTACTTCAATGCTGGCCCTTCGCCTGTGTGTGTGTGTGTGTGTGTGTGCGTGTGCGTGTGTGTGTGCACACACACACGCACACGCACACCCCGAAACTAACACCAGCCATCCTGAAGGTCTTTCAGCTCATCCACATTCTTTCTCTTACCCCTGACCCTATATATGCATTCCTCCACCTGCCATTAACCTACTTCCTATTACTGTTTATCTTCTGTCTCCTTCATTCTCCAATCTCAGCTCTTCCAGAAAAGCTCTCCTGACCTCAGGGTCTGGAAGGGGAACCTCTTCCCTACAACGCCATAGAACCTGTGCTTCCCTCTCTGCTCTGAGCTACTGTCTCCACTATTGTGTGGGAAATGTTTAAGGATCAGTACTTTGTCCATTACCTACATATTTTGTATCAGTTATCTATCGTCCCCAGGTAACGCTACGTATCAAACAACCTAAAAACGCGCAGCAGTGTACAACATTAGACATGCATTTTGTTCATGAATCCAGGGTTGGTTGGGCAGTTCTGCAGGTGGCTGGGCCTGTTTACACAGGACAATCAGTGGGAAGGGCACATAAGAGCTGGCTGGCTAGGATTGCCTTAGCTAGGAGGATGTGTCTCTGCTCCATTGGACCATCCTCCAGCAGTCTAGCTAGGATGGTTCTCCTGGTGGAAGCGAAGTTCTAGAAATAGAAAGCAAAATCACAGAAGGCCTCTTGGAACCCAGCCTCAGAACTAGAAAATGATTTCTGCTGCATTCTTTTGGCCACAACAAGGCCCAAGGCCAATCCAGATTAATAGATTCTATCTCTTGATGAGAGGAGCTGAAAAGTCACTTTATAAAGGTCCTGCATCTGGGGAGGCCATCAATCAGGGCCATCAGTTCATTCAATCTGACTTCTTTCACAGTGCCTGCTCCATGCTTGGCTATGCATCAATGAATCAAGTGTGAGGAAAACTCAAATAAATGTCTTAAGGTTTAAATGTCACCAGTGATATTAATATGTCAGCTGAGTCTGGCAAGCTGATACCAGTGAACTTGGCTGGGCAAGCTGGAGCCAGACAGCAGGTGTACACAGAATGCACCCCCACCCACTCTGGGGAGCCAGGATGACAAATGAGGATCTTCCACAGTGGGTGGGCTCCTTAGCATTATTATATATTAATCATGTTTCTTTTTATTTTCTGAATTTATGATGCTTTGGTTTCTTGGGGCTTTGAGAACTCAGGGAAGGATTGCCCCTCTCAGTGTTAGCTAATTCCTAGAGACTGTGTCCACACTTTTGCTGTGCAAACCTATCCATATTCTTACTTGTCTCCTTTTATCAGGCTCCTGAAGTCTGGACACCATCTTCTTGCCCTAAATCACCCCAAAGCCAGGTGTCAGACAACTAGATACCATGCATATACTCCAGAGCCTGCTGAGATTATTCAAACTATCCAATACCAAACCTGCTTACCTGATCTTGCCCATTCCACACCATCCTTTTCTCTTTGCTGCTTGGCCAACCTGGTGCTTCCCCATGTGGCCCCACATGGCGTGGTGTGTATCCTCCTCTTGGGATCTGTGAGTAACAAACTTTTTAGTGGCAGTATCTCCTGTTCTGCTGGCCTCGCCGCCCCTGAATAAAAGCAAAAATCTCAGGTATATTTTACAGCAATATCAATACCTGCCCCTCAGAGAGCTTGGGCACAGGGAAGGTAAAGAAAGGGAACCAGTGGGGTTGACCAGGAAATGCTCTATTACAAAGTTCTCTTGAGCCTGAGGGAAAAGGTAATGTGTACAGTCCTCTCCCGTGCTTCTTTCACCTGCTTCTCTTCTGTCTCCCTTTCCTCTGCCCCCTTTCCTCTGCTTATTTATAGTCCTCATTTCTACAACAGGAATGATCATTGTCTTATTTCAAGCATTGTGATCACCTAGCAACACATCCATCAAAATGCAGTGAGTTTTCACATCATCCATTCTCCTCTCCCTTCTCATCCCTACAGCTCACTTGCCTCAGTTTCCCTTCTCCACCCTCATCCCAAGTCCTTGTGTTATGCTTTTTCTAGTGTTTCTCCCTGAGGTTACAATTTACATTTTGAAGGAAATCTGGATGACCTGTGGATCGCAGTTCAATAACAAAACTTTAAGTAACAAATGTGACCCTCATTGCCAGCGGCCTCTCCAGTTTGCATGAACACCCAAGGAACCCCACCGATCTCCTAACTGCCCCTAGAAAGCCAGCGCCACAGCTCTGGTTGAGAGGCAAAGCACCTCTGACTTCCTGACAAGTCTTTCTCCTTAACCTAAGATAACTGGCCAGTCTCGTTCTGTAAGGTCACTAGTTAGTTAGTTGCCCACTGTTTAGTCACTTGGGTTGTTTCAAAACAACTCTCTGCTTCCTTGCTCTAGCAGCAAATCTGTGTAGAAAGCTGAGATGCCCAAGAGGGAAAGGAAGTGGCAAATACAAGCGTGGCCATCTTCCTATTCTGTGGCCTTATCTCCACTGCCTCTGCCTGGCTCCTCTTCTCCTCCACCTTCTGCATCTCTCTTGTGTCCTCCTTTGTTTCTTGCCTCTCCGCTGCCCGCCCCTGCTCCCACTGGGACATGGAAAATATTCCTTCAGTATTGATTTTTCTGATTTCACTTTGAATTTTTCAAAAATAACATTATGGAGAAACCAAGGGATTAAAAAAACCACACTATCTAAAAAAAGGGTAGATTTGTTGCCCTCATTCTTATCCAGGGATGACTCCAGTATAGCAGCGATTTGGTCTGGCAAGCCACTTGCCAAGCTCCCCGGCCTGGTGGTTTCTCTCTGAAGCTTCATTGTCGGCCAGTGTACTGGAGCCTGTTCCAAACTGCTCTGGAGGGGCTCTGCGGCCGGGTCTGTTAGGATTCCCAGTCCCACCAGAACCTGCTTTCTTGTCCTTTTTCTGAGTGTTTCTGCCTGGCTCCATACCTTTTCCCCATACTGTTCACTTTGGCTCAGGCATGCAGCTCTATTAGCACCTGTGAATCCTGCCCTGGTTCCCAATGCGCTGGAGAGAGAGGGTCTCTGCCCTGGGGCTCCTCCACTCACTTATGGGTCTTCCATTCATCCTGCATTCCCCTCTTCATCTACTTACTCCACCTGACCTGTCTAACTGGTTGTCTCTGGTTGGGTGTTCAAACTGAATTTTTCCTGGATTTTATTTTGTCTACTCTATTCTATTCTATCCTATCCTATTTTAGTCTTATTTTACTTTATTTTTAAAAATTTTATAATGTTTTTATTTTTAAAAAATTAAGATGTTTGTTTTTGAAAGAGAGAGAGAGAGAGAGAGAGGGAGCATGAATGGGGGGAGGGGCAGAGAGACAAGGAGACAGAGGATCTGAAGCAGGCTCTGTGATGACAGCAGTGAGCCTGATGTGGGTGGGGCTCAAACTCATGAACTGTGAGATCATTACCTGAGCCAAAGTCAGCACTTAACCAACTGAGCCACGCAGGCACCCCTATTTTATTTTATTTTATTTTATTTTATTATAGCTAGTATAGTAGAGGGGGGAAAAAGCCCTTGTATTTATAACCACAACTCTCTCTTCTATCATCCATTACAAAGAAGCATCATCACCTACTAGAGTAGGGATTGGTTTTTGGTTTAGCCAATACATGGATGAGTCACATACTTAGGAAAAAAAAATGAGATTTGGGACATAGCTCATAAAGTGAGGAAATAAGAACAATTTGATCAGCATAATAAAAGTAATCAGTTGAGGTTTTTGGGAATAAGGGAAAAAATTGGAAAATCTCTTCAAGAAAATGGAAGATTTAATGGGATTAATGGGATTTTGGTGAGCAAAAATGACCAGGAGGAATTTTAGGGATGCAGGATTTTGTTGGTCCTTTCATTTGATGCTCATGGATGTTCATGGAGCCAGTGTTCTCTGTTGTGAGCCAATGTGCTCTGCGGATAAAAGAAAAAAAAGGAATTATTATTTTTTTCTTAAACGTTGGGTTGATTGCAGAATTACAGAGCAGCGAGGAGAAGTAGCTGTAGAAAGGAGTGGCGATGAGAAAAGCAGGACAGGAGATGCACCTCAGCCAAATCTGTAGAGTCAGTCTGGGAAGCCTGCAGAACAAGCAGGCTTCTCTGCACCTTCCACTGAAGCATCTACTGAACCTTCCACTGCACCTTCCACTGTGGCCTCTACTAACCCTCCCATTGCTCCTTCCACTGTGGCTTCTACTAAACCTCCCACTGTGCCTTCCACTGCAGCTCCCACTGTACCTCCCACTACAGCTTCCACTGCAGCTTCCACTGTACTTCCCACTGCAGCTTCCATTGCACCTTCCACTGAAGCTTCTACTAAACTTCCCAGTGTTCCTTCCACTGCAGCTTCCATTGAACCTCCCACTGTACCTTCCACTGCAACTTCCACTGAACTTCCCACTGTAACTTCCACTGTACCTTCCACTGTGGCTTCCACTGTACCTTCCACTGCGGCTTTCACTGTACCTCCCAGTGCAGCTTCCACTACCTCCCAGTGCAGCTTCCACTGTACCTTCCACTGCAGCTTCCACTGAACCTCCCACTGAAACTTCTACTGCAGCTTCTACTGAACCTTCCTCTTCACTTTCCACTGCAGCTTCGACTATACCTTCCACTGTATTTTCCACTGTACCTTTCACTGCACTTTCTATGACAGCTTCCACTGCAACCTTCCACTGCACCTTCCACTGTACCTTCCACTGCAGTTTCTATTGAACCTTCCACTGCAGCCTCTACTGAAGCAGCTACTGAACCTTCCACTGCGGCATCCACTGTGGCATCTGCGGCCTCCAATGTAACTTTCACTGTGGCTGCTGGGCCAGAACTCTTCACACCACTGCTGGAGCCAACACTGATCTGTTCTTGAAATCTGGATGTTGCTGTGGTTGCAGCCTTCACCACCCACCACCATAAGCGCTTCTCTCCCTCCCCACTTCTCTGAGTCATTTGCCCCTAGTCCAAACTCCATGGGGTTGCCTCTCAAGCCAAGCCTACTTCACAGGTATTGGCCCTAAGTCATGAGAGCCTGGAAAGCCAACATCTCACACTTTCACCTGCTCTGGTGGTAGGTGAGCCCGCCTGCAACACTCATGAGGTCAAGGTTGCCTCTTAGGCAGGGAAGGAAATTAGATGCTGGGAGAGCAAGATAGGCAGAAATGCCTCATGCAGCAGTGAGTGTGAGCCCTGTGTGCTGCTTGCACCAGCAGTGAGACACACAGGGGAGGGACTACCAGCCACAAGTACTGGAGTGGCCTGATAATTTATCATCCAAACTATGAGATGTTTGTGATCATTCAAATATAATACTACTGGTATATTTATTTATTGACTGATTACTTGGTCTTATATTATTATATTGACCTAAGTAATAGTTTTGCTCTAAGTCTGTTTTTAATTTATTTGTGAATGTGTGAATATGAGCATAATAAGCAAAGTTTTAAAAACTGTATAGTGTTTATCTGAATTATATATATGTACACACACACACACACACACACATACACACATTTTGAAACATGGTCAATATTTTACTGGGTTTCTGTGCTGTATATCTCTCCTGTATCATGTCATCGTTATTTTTCTGGAGTTCACAATTTCAATACCACCTTAATTTTTAAGTGTTTTTTCTCAAAATTATCTGCAAGATTTTCTTATAGACTTATGGTTAATATATTTGAATTCGGTTGACTTGTCTTTGAAATTAGTTGACTTGTCTTTGGAGACAATAATATTTTTAAAGGAGAAAATAGTCTTACCAGTGCTCAGATATTTAATAAATTCAGATCAAATTCCACCAAATGGAGGATATTTTCAATTAGAATCATTTGGGTATCAAAAAGAATACTCCATTCAATAAGTCATTTTAAATATTACTTAATATTTAAATAGTTTTCTTCTAAATATTTTAAAAAGACAAAACTCATATGAAATTTATCTCTATTATGTTTTGGAATATTATGTCCAATTTTGATGAATTGTAGATCTCACTTTTATTATAGGCTAGATCAGAACATAAGATTTCCTATTAAAAATATGACTATCAAAATATTCTTCCTATAATTCCAGGTATTCCAAAGGCATCAAATACTAAATTCATTTCTTGTGTCCTCTGTGATTTATCATCATTTGATTTCTTCTCTTCTGCTTTTGTAGGAATAAACTATATTATCTTCCTATTTGCAAATTTTGTTCTTAATAATGGAGATTTACTAAAAGCTTTGAAAGCTGAAGTTTTTTGGTGATTCATTTGTTGAATTATTTAATTAAAAATTTCCACGCAGTTTTGAACAAAGTTCATCCAAAATTTAGAGGACTTGTTTACAAAAAGTGTTCAAAATACTGTGGAACACTTAGGTTGATTTCAAAGTATTCCTTTGTATTGTCTTCAGTTTCATCACTATTTTATAGTTTTCAGAGTACAGGTCTTTCATCTTTGGTTACTTTTATTCCTAGGTGTCTTAGTATTTTTGGTGCAATTGTAAACAGGATTGATTCCTTGATATCTCTGTCTGCTGTTTCACTATTCACGTATAGAAATGCAACTGATTTCTGTGGATTGATTTTGTGCCTGCGACTTTACTGAATCCTTGTATCAGTTCTAGCATTTCTTTGACATCAGCTGTAGCAACTTTTTCTAAATATGTCTTATGGTGCAAAGGAAACAAAAGCAAAAATAAACTATGGACTACATCAAAATAAAAAGCTTCTGCATGGCCTCCTGGGTGGCTCATTTGGTTAAGCATCTGACTTCTGCTCAGGTCATGATCTCGCAGTCTGTGAGTTTGAGCCCCACGTCAGGCTCTGTGCTGACAGCGCAGAGCCTGGAACCTGCTTTGGATTCTGTGTCCTCCTCTCTCTCTGTCCCTCCCCACCTCATGCTCTGTCTTGCTCTGTCTCTCAAAAATAAATGTTAAAATTTTTTTTTTAATAAATAAAATCTTCTGCAGAATGAAGGAAATAATCAACAAAGCTAAAAGGCAACCTGCAGAATGGGAGAAGACATTTGCAAATAACCTATTTAATAAAGGGTTAGTATCCAAACTATGTAAAGAACTTTCAAAACTCAACACCAAAAAAACCACATAACTGAATTTAAAAATGAGCAGAAGACCTGAACAGACATTTCTCCAAAGAAGACATAAAGATGACCAACAGACACATGAAAAGATGTTCATTAGGGAAATGCAAATCAAAACTACAATGCGGGGTGCCTGGGATACTCAGTTGGTTAAGCATCTAACTCTTGATTTCAGCTCAGGTCATGATCTCACAGTTCGTGGGCTTGAGCCCCACATGGGGCTCTGCTAAATAAACTAAAAAAAAACAAAAAGCAAAAAACAAAAACAAAAAACTACAGTGAGATCACTTCGTACCTGTGAGAATGGCTAAAATCAACAACACATGAAACAACAGGTATTGGTGAGGATGTGGGAAAAAAAGGAACATTCATGCACTATTGGTAGGAATGCAAACTTGTGCAGCCACTGTGGAAAACAGTATGAAGTTTCCTCAAAAACTTAAAAATAGAACTACCCCTCAATCCAGCAACCAGGGTACTGGGTATTTACCCAAAGAATATCAAAACATTAGTTCAAATGGATACATGCATCCCTATGTTTATAACAGGATTATTTACAATAGCCAAATTATGGAAGCAGGCCAAGTATGCACTGATTGATGAGTGGATAAAAAAGAAGTGGTATATGTATACAATGCAATATTATTCATCCATAAAGAAGAATGAAATCTTGCTGTTTGCAACAACATGGATGGAGGAAGAGAGTATTATGCTAAGTGAAATAAGTCAGTCAGAGAAAGACAAACACCATATGATTTCACTCATATGTAGAATTTAATAAACAAAACAAATGAGCAAAGGGAAAAAAAGAGACAGAAAGAGAGAAACAAATGAAGAAACAGACTCTTAATTATAGAGAATGAATTGATGGTTAGTAGAGCAGAGAGAGGTGGAGGAGAGTTAAAAAAAAAAAAGGAATCCTTTGTAAAGGTTCGAGCAGTTCTAAAATATTATTTATAATGTCCAGCAAAGAGAGAAATCTCAACTACAAGGCTAAAGTTTTATTTGTTTATTTTTACTCAACAAGAGTTTTATCAGAAAAAAAAGTTGGGTTCAGATGCACATACATAAAGGTGTATAAATTTTGACACAAAGGACTTATAAATTTTTATCTGTTTCAATTGGTAGAATAATGCACCCTGCTTACACCACTCTCCTTGCACAGAATAATGCACCACTCAACATTATGAACTATGTTTGCGCCACAGCTCATGTCAAGTACGGTACATGTCTGTTTTATGGGATTTTATTTATTTATTTATTCATTTATTTATTTATTTATTTTTTACAGAAGCTCTACACCTAGTATGAAGTCCAACATGGGCTTGAACTCACAACCCTGAGATCAAGACCAGAGTAGGCCCTGAGATGAAGACATGAGCTGAGAACAAGAGTTGGATGCTTAACCGACTGAGACACCAGGTGCCCCTGCTCTGTGGGTTTTTTAATTTAGTTAAGAACATTGTTTGTTTGATACTTTGGCCCAGTAAAATTTATATTCATAATGTAATCACAAAAGCAAATAATTTTATCTTCAAAGTTAAATTTTACTTGAATTTGTATTAGCCTTCACAAATTATGCCAGGTATTTTATCTTTCACAGGAAAAGACGTGTAAAACTTTAGTTTCATAAATCAGATAAAAAACAACTAAACAATTTTTGGCTTTACCTTATTTTATATTTGAAGCATCTGATACGGTAATTGAAAAGAGGAATAACTAAACTGTTTGCCAGGTTCTTTCCTACTAACACATCACTAGCAATCAGCTCATAGCATCATGCACAGAGCCTTGCAGTGAAAAACATACACAATTAATTTAGAACAACAGTCATTTTGATCTAAATGAAAAGCCATGTTTCACTGAGTACGAAGCAGGACACCTTCTGCAACTGCACTCATTTGAACATCGTCTTTGGTGCCTTTCATAAAATGACTCCTAACTAAAGAGATAGGAGCTGATGTTTCATTACCAGATGTGTGTCTTCTGGTTTTCAAACGTCTATGAAATCACTGCATTCCTATGGTGAAGGATAAAGATTAAGAACTGTTCTTTACAGATTCCATGTCTATCATCAACTCTCTGGAGGAACAAAGATGCGGGACTTTATTTTTCATTAAGCTTCCATTTTCACTTTTTAGGCTCCTGATTGCTGAAAGGATGGATTACAAAATTAAAAAGCAAACAATGAAAAAAATACAGTTGCAGTTTTGCACTCTACATGAATGGCAAAACGCCTGGAGAAAGAGCCAGACTACTCTCTGCATTTCTGGCAAGAGGCCTGCTCAGCCCCAACCTCCTTCACATATTTCAGGGACTATTATGATCAAGGTCACCAGGACTTTACCAACACAGCTGGCTGGCATGCCACGTGGCATTGGGACTGGATGCTTCTCTGGGTGCCCAAACCAGAAAGAGTAAACCTTAAGTAGCCACTTGTGTCTCAATGGGTTAGATTTTAGCAGGGAATGCTTGCACACTGGCATTGAAAGGAAGGCATTGGTTTTTATGCAACCAGAAAGGTCTGGGAAAAGAAAGATAAACGATTATTGGTCATCTTCTGTATTTAATTGCCTGGTAAGGAAGCATCCTGCATCCTGCATCCTGCACATGGTCTCACAAACTACTACGCAAGACCATGGCAGAAGCTTGAAGGACAAAATAAAGGTCCTCAAAACCTAGTCTGGATTATTGCAGTGCCACCATTAATACTAATATTTGGTTTAAAAATGAACTAATCTGGGGCGCCTGGGTGGCTCAGTCAGTTAAGCGGCCGACTTCGGCTCAGGTCATGATCTCGCACTCCGTGAGTTCGAGCCCCGCGTCGGGCTCTGTGCTGACAGCTCAGAGCCTGGAGCCTGTTTCGGATTCTGTGTCTCCCTCTCTCTGATCCTCCCCTGTTCATGCTCTGTATCTCCCTGTCTCAAAAATAAATAAAAAACGTTTAAAAAAAATGAACTAATCTGGCAAAAGCATGAAAGATGATGGAATGTCAGGGTGGAGCTTACAGCTTCAACAGGAGTTCACTCAATTCCCAGTATGTTTCCAACCTGTTTGTAGCCTCAGGGTGAGACAATGACTATCTCTACTTTCCTCAACCCAGAGGGCTGGAAAGCTATGTCAGAGTATCCCTTCAGATCCTACTCCGCACATTACCAATAGTCAAAAGCCCAGGAGCCCCATGATTCTAAGTGGGCCTTTCTCTAAATGACCACATGTGCCTAGAGTTCCCAGACCATTTGGCAGGTACGGGGTCTCCCACAGACCACTGTATGCATGCAGCCAATGAGTTAATCATTCTATTATGATTAAAATGACTTTTTTTCTAAAGCACCTTGGCTGTTATACTTTAAAAATATTTCGGGGGCACCTGGGTGGCTGAGTCAGTTGAGCATATTGCTCTTGATTTTGGCTCATGTCATGATCTCAGTCATGGAATCAAACCCTGCATTGGGCTCTGTGCTGAGCATGTATCCTGCTTAAGATTCTCCCTCTCTCTCTCTCTCCCCCCTCCCCCCCCAAAAAAAGTCTGATGACATGACTGGCATAATTCCTTGATTATTCAGATGATTATTCATGAGTATGTTTGAAATGCAGCATGAAGAGTATAGAAACAGGAGTGGCTCTGATGAAGCTAAATAGAAATTTTGACCTTCTTTGGAATTCACATACTTTCACATTGCATTTCAGTATGATGTTTCCCGTCTCCAGCAGGATTGTCTTTGCGGAAAAACCAATCTGGAGATAGACTTCTAATGTCAAGACATTTTCTTGCAACTTCTTCTTTATAGCTTATTACCAATTTTTAAATCTCCCACAGCCTGAGAATACCCCATGTATGCTGGTTGCATTTCACAATAGGATCTACTAATTACAGATAGTTCTAGTTCCCCACCCCCCTCAGGCAGATAATAGTCCCAGCATGTTAGAAAGGTTTTAGACTTCAGTAAGATTAGTGAGAAAAAGAACATTTTTAAGCATCACAATGAATTTTTATGTACATAAAAACAAAAAGCTCTTAACTGGGAAAAGCCTCCACAAAACTCAGAATATGATTTAAATTTACCATTAAGACGTGGGGTGCGAATTGTGCTTCCTGATAGCATTAATTTTTAAAATCATACATCTTTTCCCCTTTGTTTCTGCTCCAGATGCGAAGTGTGTCTGACAGAGATACAGCACATCACAATAAATGCAACAGCAAAAATGCTCAAGATTGTCGCTTAACTCCTGACTCTGAATAGCAGGATGCACAGGCAGCCATCGCAGTAATGTGCAAGAAACTGTGGGCTATCCATTTTGAGCCAGCTGGAGAATTTTAAAAAACGTAATACAAAGTGCTAGATTGCAAGGGGGAAAATGTATAACTGCTACTTAGTTTATCCCATGAAGTAGCCACCATCAGATTTTGAAACCAGAAGATCTTTTAAAGGAATTAGCGTATGGAAAGCAAGACAGAGGATCCTTCAGGTTGTTTATAAGTCCTGGGCACCCTGTAAGTTGTTAAATTGATGGCATTCTGGGAAAAAGCCATTTCCCAGATGCATCAGGATGTCACATACACAGTTGTGGGGACAAACACTGGGAGAGACACAAACCAGACTGAGTGTAGTCTGTAGATGGAAATTGTCCTGAGGAAGAACAAGGTGTTGATAAAATAAGAAAAGAGTGAGCACAGTGACAGAGATGAAGAGTGGAATATTTAAAGGACAGCGTGTTGACAAAAGGAATGGTAGGAATGATGAAAACAGTGCCCATAATGATCTCAAATCATTAGGGCAAGGCAGTGGAATGGCCAAGGAGGCCAAAATGAAAGGGTACGACTGAGATCATACAGAACCCAACCATTTTGCAGAAAACAATGTCCAATGGAGGCCAATAACCCGAGCTCCCATTTTTCAATGACTGCCCTCCTCTTGTGAGTTGAGGCTTCTGTCCCACTTTAACGGACAGAATTAAGGCTCCTACCTCCTTTATGTTTTCATCAAGGGGAAAAACCTTCAAAACTGTATCCCTAAGAATCCAACTTTCTATGATCAAAGGAAACAAAGAACCAGCTTTGTTGTACCAACCATCAAAGTGATACCTACGAGCTGAAAATGACCAAAGAGCAATTACCACAATTTAGTGGGCTCCACTACGGAGTTAAGAATATGTCTGCGCACCCATTACGAATCCTCTTATTCAGTGGTTCAGAGCCCAGGCTAACAAGCCAGTCTGAGCTGCTCTGCAGCTCCAAGTAAATTACATTTGGTACATTTTAGCATAAATTGTAAACTCATTTCAAAGTTAATGAAATGTAACAGGGTGGCAATCGCAGGTTTGAAAATATATAGATTTGAATTATGTGGTGTCTGCCCTCTCTGGATTTGTTGTTTCTTAAAGTTACAGTTCCTTTTGACTTTTAAAAAAGCTCTTGCAAGCAGCCTAAGGAAATACAGCTACCTCACTAATACAATCTTAGTCTGAGGAAGGGCCAGCCCTACCCTATTTCTGACCTCTCCATTTGCTCCCCTTGCTACTTTGTTTTGCAAGAATTGTATAAATATGAAGCACAAAGCTAGTTTGTTAGAGGGTAGGAAAATACCAAAGTGTAATCCTTAATCTGTGAAGACAGCTCAGAGAATTCACTGTAAATATGGTTCATCCAGAATGGCTCTGCATCTTCTCTAAATTAATTGATCAAAGAATCAACACATCACCTATTTATTTATTTATTTATTTATTTACCTTCATGATCAACCTGAATCACAAGATGACTTTCCAATCATTCATTTTGCTAAACCCATGAACTGTATTTCTTGAGACCAACGTCTTCATATGTGATGACAATTTGAGAAGTTTGTACTTAGGGTAATTCATTTTACACTGTCTTAGATGTAACCTGTTTTCATTAAAGAAAATCTGTTGCAACTGTTCTCAAAATTTTTGTTGCTAACTTTGGTCAGAAGAGCTCACAGCTCTAAAGCCCTGTGAACTGACTGGACATTCTCCAGGGAGCAAAGGATAGCGGGTGTACTTTGCCATAGGGGTGAAGACACATTTACCTCCTTTTCAGTGTCTGAGATCTCCCCCTAACCCTTAGGATTTGGTCTGTTCTAAATGGCTGTCAATGAAGCACTGGAAGATTCAGAGAGATCTAGAAAATATATTAAGCACTTTCAACCTTCGCATCATCTACTTGTTATACTCTGTGGCAAATGCAGCCACTATCTCAATATAACTCACCTCACAAAAATATTATCAATATCCCATTGCTTAATTTTGCTGGCAAGACTTCTGTCCTGAAAAATTTTTTTAGAAAATATGTGCATCCTTTTTGTCATTAATTTCAGTTGTTTTAGTATTTTTTCCACCCCTCAAAAAAATCCTGAAAAAGTTATATTGAAATTTTTAAGTAATTTTCTTCCAACATAGTAGCTGTTTCCAAAAAAAAAAAAAAAATGCTGTTCCTTATCTAGTCATGTCATGCAATTTCTTTTATGCAGCATTTGCCATATGAAGCATCACACAATTTCCCAAAAACACAGGTGTAAATGAAAGATGATGACTCATCACCTGAGTTGAAAATGGCATTCTCCTCCTATAGGTGTGAAAAAGCAACAAAAAAAGCAGAGGTTACAGAGGGCGAGAGGAATAAGGGAGATAAAACGCCAATAGAAGAGAGAATTGCAGATTCCTGTAAACACCAGACTCCTGTTCACTTCCTTTACTGTCACCACTGCCATGTTCACTTCTGACACACGGAGCACCCCACCCGCAAGGTGTGTCCCATTGTTCAACTCAGTTCTGATGGCATCTGCCTGGAGAGCGTCAGATCCCACAGGTCAGGAGTTCAGTCCCAGACTGCTCCCCACATATACCTCAGATGTCAAGAGCAAGTCCCAAGTTGTCACCCATGCTTCTGACTGACTGGTTAGAAACTGAGGTTCCCATGACCCCCTCATTGGGTTCAATTATTTGTTAGAATGGCTCATAAAACTCAGGGAAACACTTACTTATATTACCACTTTATTATGAAAGACATAATAAAGGGTATAAATGAACAACCACATGAAAATGTACATAGGGTGAGGTCCAGAAAAGTCCACAATGTAAGAGCTTCTGTCCCAGTGGAATTGGGGTATGTCACCTTCTTGGTATGTGGATGTGTCCACTAACCCGCAAACTCTCTGAACCCCCTACTATTGGGATTTTTTATGGAGGCCTCATCACACAGGTATGATAAACTATTAATTCCTCTTCCAGCCCCTCTCCCTCACCTGAAGAATGGGGAGTGAGGCTGAAAACCCAAAGCTTGTAATCTCAGCTTGTTCTTTTTGGTGACCAGCCCTCATCCAAGAGCCCACAAAGAGCCACATCCTTAAAACAAAAGGTGTTCCTATTATCCAGGAAATTCAAAGGGATTTAGGATCTCCATGTTAATAACTGGAGGTCAGAGAAGAAATATTGGAACAAAAGATGCTCCTAGTGCTCTTATTATTTAGGAAATTATAAGGGTCTAGACACTTGGTGCCAGGAACCAAGGCCAGAGACCAAGATATATTTTTGGATTACCTTACAGTACCTTAGAAATGAATTCTAGGATTTGAATTGCTGCAGAAGACAAATATCTCTGTACCTGACTGCTGCCTCTACCTGGAACTTCCACAAGCCCTAACTCTCAGGACCGTCTCTTCTGTTACCCAAACAGAGCAGCTCCAATGCCAGTGCTAAAAGAGGCACTAGGAGAGTTTACAGGAATGGAGGCAATGGGACCCAGCTGGGGGATGGCGTGCCTTGCGGCCTCAGCAAGTGAGGTATTGTGGCAACAAAGCTCCTCGACTACCCTGAATTTACCCCAAATAATTGGTGTCTGCAAGGTCTTCTCAAACATTTCTGAGAGGTTCAAGATCATCTCTTGCTAACGAACTAGTTATTCATGGTTGATGAGGCATTATTTTTATGTTGCCCTTCACTAAATTAGATGGTTATCTCAACCAGGAAAAAATGACATCTATTCTCCTGAGATGATTTCATTTTTACTTGTTGATCAAAAGTCCTTCTTCTCTCTGATAGCCGATCTCAGATGAGTAGCGACAAGAAAGGTTAGTCTACCCCATTGGACTGGTAAGGGATAAGATGGGTATGAAATTTGTGAGCAGAGATGAACCAGCCAGGAAGTTAGTACAGACATTGGTTTAGGAGTTATGCATTTTTTTTTCATGTTTCTTTATTTTTGAGAGAGATAGAGACAGAGTGCAAGTCAGGGAGGGGCAGAGAGAGAGGGAGACACAGAATCTGAAGCAGACTCCAGGCTCTGAGCTGTCAGCACAGACCCCGATGCAGGGCTTGAACTCACAAGCAGTGAGATCATGACCTGAGCCAAAGTCAGATCCTTAACCGAACTACCCCTAGGAATCATGCATTTAAGTCAAAACAGAGAGATGAGCAGAGCAGAGAGGAGTTTCCCAGTAGAGAATTCTGTCTAAGGCCAGGGAATCAAGAATCTTGGCTATGCCTTTGGAAACTCCAGGATAGTGGTACCAGTATGGGTAAGAGGGATAGGGAATTGGGAAGCTCTAGAACTCGGGTCCAGAGATGAACTAACAGGAATCATGGACAGCCTGTATCATTTTCTATGTCTGTGCAAAAACTTACTACAAACATAGAGGCTTAAAGGAACATCCATTTATACCTCAGAGTTCCTATAGATCAAAAATGTCAATTCAGTTTAGTTGGATCCTCTGCCCAGGGTCTCAGGAAGCTGAAACAAACAAAAGCCTTATTTGGACAAGCTGTCTTTCTTTTTGGAGGTCTTGATTTTCTTTCAAGATCATGTGGCTGTTGATGAAATCCAGTCCCTTATAGTAGTAGGCCCCTGCTTTCTTGTTGGCCACCAGCAGGGAGCCATGCTCAGGTCTTAGAGGACACCCACAGTTTCCTGCCCCTTGACCCTCTCCACAGCATAGCAGTTTGTTCCTTCAAGGCCAACAGGACAGTATCCGCTGCAGCTTGGAATCTCTCTGACTTTTGTGGTTCCCCTGGAGGCACATAGGTGGCTCAGCTGGTTAAAAGTCCGACTCTTGATTTTGGCTCAGGTCATGATCTCATAGTTCTGGGTTCAAGCTCCGCACTGACAGCACAGAGCCTGCTTGGGATTTTCTGTCTCCCTCTCTCTCTGCCCCTCTCCCCTGCTCATGCTCTCTCTCTCACTCAAAATAAATAAATAAACTTTTAAAAAATAAAATAAAAGTATTCAGGCCCACGCACATGACAGGAGAGAGGATTGCACAAAGTATGCATACCAGGGGTGGAGTCTTAGAGAGAATCTTAGAATCCTGCCCACCACAGAGCTTTAAAGAAATGAGTGAGTGGATGATAAGTCAATGAATGAGCATGCAGGGCAAGGGAGAAAGATTGAGAAGCAGACAGATGATGAGAAGATAGAAAAGAAGGCATCCAAACAAGTAGGAAGGGCTGGGGACCGGAATAGAAAAACCTTGTGAACAGAGCAAGAGATACCTACAGAGCAGACTCATTGAGCCACCTCCTGATCTCCAGGAGCAAGGGTTACAACTAGTGACCAGGCTTAGAGGGCTCTGTCCTGTGCCCTGGGACCTGTGGAAAGAAAGGAAGCCATGGGTGCCCATCAGCTGAAAGCAGAAGGGCATGGTTGATGAACACTCTGTGCCAGGTCCTGTTCAATATGTTCTCACTTATATTGCCTCACTGGGTGCTTCCCACATCCCTGTAACATACTTTCCCTATACTACAGATAAGTAAGTTAAGGCTCAGAGAGGCTCAGAAAGAGATGCAAGTTCGAATACACACAGCAGAGCCCATGTTCTGCCCTGCACTCCCACGCCTGTGCCATATTCTCCTTTTCAGGGGAAGAATTCTTGCCAAGCACCAGCATCAACTTTCATGATATGAAATATGTAATCATCAGAACTAGATATAAAAAGTCTAATCTGTCTTTCATAAGGCAATAAATACAGAACTAATTTGCAAATTCTATATAGTCAACCAATAGAATTAAACTCTCCGTTTAAAAAAAATCTAAGGTTTTTTTTTAATGAATCCAAAGTTGATTCCAATAGAAGAAAGACACATTATGTGTTTTCTATTTCATATGTGTCAACTTGATTGCTTTGCTTTGATCACAAAATGGATTATCATTCAAGTAATTAAAAGTCTTTTTCTCACTTTATAATAAAGTCATTTTTTGATCTCTGATGTTTGACCTTTCAGTCCATGTTATGGAGCTATTTGATTCAATACCAGAATTTTTTAAAACACAGAAAGCAACGGGAATGCCTGGGTGGCCCAGTCAGTTAAGTGTCTGACTTTGGCTCAGGTCATGATCTCATGGTTGGTGAGTTCAAGCACCGCTTGGGGCTTTCTGCTGTCAGCTCAGAGCCTGCTTCAGATCTGGATTCTCTGTCCCACCCCCTTTGCTCTGTCCCTCCCCTGCTTGCATTCTCTCTCTCTCTCTCTCTCAAAAATCAATAAACATTAAAAAAAAGAGGCAACAAAAAGACTATTCATAGAAATATGATTTGATCACTTATTACAAAATTGCTGCTAATGTGCTGTTGTTAGTGGGTGTGGTGAACTAACTCATGCACTTCATAGAG
The DNA here is from genome assembly GCF_046562875.1 of Panthera onca. NCBI lineage: Eukaryota > Metazoa > Chordata > Mammalia > Carnivora > Felidae > Panthera > Panthera onca. Next base: position 86,725,306 of record NC_138341.1, on the reverse strand, counting down.
CTTAGGTCCTTGGAAACACAAAGCAAAATTCACCTTTAGCCAAAATTACTCTTTAAAACGATCTCTTTAGATTTAGTGCACCTAGATGCTCATCCTACAAGAGGCTACTGGGCCCTGAGACCAAATTAAAGGACCCTAGGCCCCCATCTCCACCTGATGCTCACTAAGAAGCTTATTATATGGAATGGAAGAATGAGTCTCCTCTATTATTTAAATGTTATTTTCCCTCCCTTTCTCCATTTCCTTCCTTCCTCCTTTCCTTCCTCCATCCCCCTTCTCTTCTTCCTTCTCTCCCTCCCTTCCTTCCCTCCCTTCCCTCCTTCCTCCCTCCCTCCCTTCCCTCCTTCCTCCCTCCCTCCCTTCCCTCCTTCCTCCCTCCCTCCCTTCCTGCCTCCCTCCCTCCCTCCCTTCCTTCCCTCTTCCCTTCCTTCCTTCCTTCCTTCCTTCCTTCCTTCCTTCCTTCTCCAGTCCTGCCTCCCTCTCTTCTTTTCTTTTTAAAAGCATTTACATGTGAAAGAATATCTTTAATTATTTTAAGACAACATATAGGAATGAGGGATCATGATCTATGAAAACTTACTCTCAAATGGTTCAGACAAAATAAAAATTGAAATGTGTTTAGACATAGAAAGGAGAGATATAAGGGAAAATGCTAACAGCATGTGAATCTAGGAAATTAATATATGCGAGTTCTTTGTAATATTCTTGCAAGTTTCCTATAAGTTGTAATTTTCCACATAAAATGTTTAATTAAATGTTAAAACTACTAAAATTCTTTTTGGTAAAATGTTGGAGGAATATTATTCAGAAAAACAAGGGCCTTTATCAGAATGTTTCTTGTTTCTTCCATCCTGACCACTTCCCCCTAGTGCTGCTGCAAATCAAAGTATATTATTTCTTTACAACTCAGATAAATTGTAAATAAATTACACTTTTACTTGCAATTTACTGGGGTGGCAAAAAATAACTAAGGGAAAGTTGGGGGTTTTTTTTGTTTTTTTGTTGTTGGTTTTTTTTTTTTGTTTGTTTGTTTTTGTTTTTTTGTACATGGTTCTCTAAGGTCATCCAATTGCCAGCAAGCATGGGGAAAAAAGAAATAAAGAGAAGATGGGTTGTTGTCATGGTACAATGCACTGTTACCACCCCATGTCTGCAAACTTCCATTAACATCTACTATCATGTAATACACAATGCCTCCTTGTAACGTGTTTCCATTAGACCTTGTTGCTTTTGTTGTTATGCAACATTTGAAGCTCTGAACATTCTCTTAAACAACCTACAACCTAAGCATACCTATTTTCTCTTCCTGAACACCATCCCCCACCCAATTTCTGTTACTATCATCCCCATTCTCACTGGCTCACCAACTGGAACTTTCCGAGGCATCTGTGATTTATCCTAAAACCAATGTGTGTAGGTTTGGTCCCATTTTTCAGGGCCTCTCCGGTAACCAATAATGCACCACCCTGCAGATAAAGAAAAGGCATCCCTTGCCCAGGGGCAGTTTGGAGAGCAAAAAGCAAGCTGGTTCTAGCCCCCACTGTCCCTCAGCTGAGCACCGTGGTTGCGGGCACGGGGTGGGCAGCCTCAGTCCCAGACAAACCTCGTCTTGTCGTGTCTCGGTCACCAGGCTGTGAATCTCCTGACTACACTCTTTTCCCACATCACAGCCTGTCAGCCTATCCACTCCTGCTAGGTGTTCCTTGTAAAGCACACCTATGTCAAATAACATAAGCACTGAACCACCTCCAGCTTCCCTTGGCTGTTACCAACTCCTCACCCTGCCCATTCATCTTGTACTCAAGACTTTGACTACAGCAAACATCTCCAGTCTAAGGCTTTCTTTTTTGTTAATATTTATTTATTTATTTTGAAAGAGAGAGAGAGAGAGAGAGCAGGGGAGGGGCAGAGAGAGAGACGGAGACAGAGAATCCTGCATGGGGCTCGAACTCACAAACCTCAGTGAGATCATGACCTGAGCCAAAATTAAGAGTTCTATGCTTAAACTGACCAAGCCACCACTCACCTCCAAACAGCTCCAGTTTCAATCACCACCATACATCCACATATTCCCAGTGCTTTATGAACTGCTCCCCTGACGTGAATTGGGTTTCCCTCCTCAACTTCATGGTCAAAATCTTAAGTATGCTTCAAAACCCTTCTGACTTACCACTTTATCCATCATTTGTGTATTTAATTTCCCTCTGACTTTTTTCTACCATGGTACTGAGGTTGTACTTCTGTTATCATATTACCTCCTGATAACTTAATTGTAGCAATCATTCTGTTTTCCTTCTGGAAGATTTATCAATTGGCCCCCAATACCAGTGTGATTGTACTCTGAGCTCAGAGACTACTATGATTATTATTTCTTTAATCATTAAAGTTTTTTTTTTAAGTTGTGGTAAAAAACATAAGACAATATTTAGTGTCTTAACCATTTTAAAATATAGAGTGTAATAGTGTTAAGTATATTCATATTTTTGTGCTGCAAATCTCTAGAACAATTTCATCTTGTAAAATTGAAATTCTGTACCAATCACATGGTAACTTTCCATTGCCCCTCCCTAGCCCCTACTAACCACCATTTTAACTTCTGTTTCTACAAATCTGACTACTTTGCGTAGGTCATATAAGTGGATCAGAAATTAATTGTCAATTTCGACTGGTTTATTTCACTTAGCGTAATACTTCCAAGGTTCATCATACTGTAGCATGTGTCAGAATAACCTTTCTAAGGCTAAAAGTCAGTTGTATGTATATATCATATTTTGCTTGTCCATTGATAGACACATGGGTTGCTTCATGTTTTAGCTACTGTGAGTAACACTGCTATGGTCATGGATGTACAATATCTCTTTTTGAAAATCTGCCCTCAACTCCTTTAGGTATAGTGGAATTGAAAGATCATGTGAATCCATTTTTAATTTTTTGAGAAATTGTTTTCCACAGTGGCTATACAGTTTTGCATTCCCACCAACAGTTGTTATTTTCTGTTCTTTTTTTTCTTTTTATAGTAGACATACTGATGGATGTGAGGTGATACCATATTTTGGTTTTAATTTGCATTTCTCTAATGATTAGTAATGTTGAGAAATTTTTTTCATATGCTCATTGGCCACTTGTATATCATAATTGGGGTAATGTATATTCAAGCCACTTATCTTTCCCTTTCAGATTGACTGAGATATAGGTGACACATAGTACTGTGTGTATATGTATATATATATATATATATATATATATATATATATGTATATGTATATATATATCTTTATTTCTTTATTTATGTTTTTTTATTTATTTTGAGAGAGAGAGAAAGCTCAATTGGTGAGGGGCATAGAGATAGGGAGAGAAAGAATCTCAAGCAGACTCTGCTCTCAGGCACCCCTAGCACTGTATAAATTTAAAGTGTACGGTATAAGGACTTGACAGACATATATTGTGAAATTATTACCACAATACATTTAATTAACATCCATCATCTCATTGAGGGGGAAAAAAGAAAATAAAAATCGTATTTTTATCCTCATGATGAGGTCTTTTAGGATCTACTCTGTTAGCAACTTTTAAATATACCATACAGCAGTGTTAAGTATAGTTATCATGTTGTAAATTATATTGACAGTATTTATTTATCTCATAACTGGAAGTTTGTGCCTTTGACCACCTCATCCAATTCCTCCATGCCCCCACCCCCAGCCTCAGGTAATAGTAGGTCTGATCCCTTTTTCTATGATGTGTTTTTAAAAACGTATTCCACATGAGGGGCGACTGGGTAGCTCAGTTGGATGAGTGTCCAACGCTTAATTTCGGCTCAGGTCATGATCCCAAGGTCGTGGAATTAAGCCCTACTTCGGATTCCATGCTGAGCATGGAGCCTGCTTAAGATTCAGTCTCTCTCTCTCTCTCTCTCTCTCTCTCCCTCCCCTGTCCCTCTCTCCCACTCTCACTCTCTCTAAAATAAATGATAATAAATAATAAATATATTCCACAGGAAAGTGAAATTATACAACATTTATCTTTTTCTGTCTGACTTATTTAGCATAATACCCTAACGTTCCATCCATGTTTTCACCAATAACAGGTTTTCCTTATTTGTATAGCTAAATAGTATTCCATTGTATGTATACACCACAATTTCTTTATCTATTCATCTGTTAATGAACACTTAGGTTGTTTCCATGTTTTGGCTATTGTAAATAATAGAGCAATGAACATGAGGGTTGAGATATCTCTTTTACATACTGATTTTATTTCCTTTGGATATATACCCAGAGGTGGAATTGCTGAATCATACCTATTTTTATTTTTGAGGAACCTCCATTCTGTTTTCCACAGACATATAGACTATTCTTCAAGGAATTTTATAAGTTTTGGGCCTTATATTTAATTCTTTAATCCATTTTGAGTTAATTTTTGTATATAGAGTAAAATAAGAGTCTAACTTCCCTCTTTGGAATATAGATATCATTTTGTGTATTGAAGAGGCTATCTTTTCCCCATTGGGTGGTTTTGACATTCTTGTCTAAGATCACTTGACTATAGACTCTCTAGTGTATTCCATTGGTCTACATCTGTTTTTATGCCAGAACTATATCATCTTGATGACTATTAATTTGTGATATGTTTTGAAAACAAGTGTGAGACCTTTAACTTTGTTCTTTTTTTTCAAGATTGTTCTGGTTATTTAGGGTTCCTTATAATTCCATTTGAAGTTTAGGATGGATTTTTCTATTTCTACAAAAACATCATTGGGGTTATAGTAAATGCAGATTGCATTGAATCTGTAGATCACTTCAGGTAGTATTGACATCTTAACAATATTATGTTTTCATATATTAAGGTGTCTTCCTTAATTTCTTTCAGCAGTGTTTTGTAGTTTTCAGTGTACATCTCTTGCACCTCCTTGGCAATCTTTATTTTTAAGTACTTGATTCCTTCTGATGCTATCATAAATGGAATTGTGTTCTTAGTTTCCTTTTCAGAATGTTTATTGTTAACACATAGAAACGCAAGTGATTTTTCCATGTTGTTTTCATATCCTGCAACTTTGCTGAAGTCATTCATTAGTTTTTATTGCTTTTTTTGTGGAAACGTCAGGGTTTTCTAAATATAAGGTCATGTCATCCACAAATAGATACTTTTATTTTGTTCTTTATGATTTGGATGAGTTTTATTTATTTTTCCCGCTGTTAGTTTTGGCTAGGACCTCCAGTACTGTGCCGAATAGAAGTGGTGATAGTGACTTTGCTATCCTTATCTGAGAGGAAGTACTTTCAGCCTTTAATCATTCAGTATGAAGTTAGCTGTGGGCTTTTCATAAAGGGTCTTTATATTGTTGAGGTAGTTTCCTTTTGTTCCTAGTTTGTTGGGTGTTTTTATAATGAAAGGGTGTTGAATTGTATCATATACTTTCTCTGCATCTGTTGAAATAAGCATATGGTTTTGTCCTTAATTCTGAATCATCCTCACATTGCAGAAATAAATCCTTCCTGGCCATGGTGAATGATCCTTTTAAGGTGCTGTTGAATTTTCATTGTTAGTCTGTGGCATCAATTGTAAGTCCCCTTTCTGATTTTCCTTTCTGATTTTAGTTGAGTTTTTCTTTTCCTTCGTTAATCTAAATAAGGTTTTGTCAATTTTGTTGACCTTTTAAAAAATTGACTCCATTTCATTGATTTTTCTCTCTTCTCTATTTTGTTTATCTCTGCTGTAATCTTTATTATTTCTTTTCTTTTAGCTTTGGGATTCCTTTGTTCTTTTTTCTAGTTCTTTGAAATGTAAAATTTTGTTGTTGATTTTAAATCTTTTTTTTCTTTTTAATGAAAGTATTTTTCATTATAAAATTCCCTCCTACTACTCCTTTCACTGCATCTCATAAGTTGTTTTATGTTGTGTTTTTATTTTCATTTGTCATAAAGGAATTCATAGTTTCCTTTGTGTTTCTCTGAGTCTTTGGTTGTTTATGAGTGTGGAGTTTAATTTCCATGTATTTGCGGATTTCCCAGTTTTCCTTCTGCTACTGATTTCTAGTTTCATTCCAGTGTGATCAGAAAGACACTTTATATATTTCTAATCTTTTTTAATTAGTTAAGACTTATTTTGTCATCTTATATGTAGTGTATCTTGCAGATATGCTTCACATGTGCCTAAGAATGTTTATTCTGTTGTTCTTGGATGGAATGTTCTGTAGATGTCTGTTATGTCCAGTTGGTCTATAGTGTAGTTCAAGTCCTCTATTTTCTTATTGATCTTCTGTCTGATTGTTCTATCCATTATTGAGAGCTGAGTATTAAAGTCTCTATTATTATGCTGTTATCTATTTCTCTCTCAATCCCATCAATGTTTGCTTAATATATTTAAAATTTCTGATGTTTGGTGCATAAATATTCTACCAAGTGGACTTGTATTTCCAGGCATAATGTATCAGGTTTTTCTTAACTAAACCAGCCATAGATAGAAAAACTAGATTAATTAGACAAAAAAGAAGAAAGAAAATGAAAAAGAAATCTGTAGAACATAAAGAATTTGTATAATGACTACTGAAAAGACAAGCATTTGTGCTGCTTTTCTCTCTGGATTATTTACCAATTCTGAAAGGAATCCTTGAGAAGCTGAGCAGCTAAGCAGAGTTTCAAGCTAAAGGTACAAAAAAATGAAAACATAAAGTGCCAAACAGGAAGTACCATTTCAATATTCCAGACTTACAGTTGGAACAATGAAAGGCTATGTTAGGGAGTAAAAGTGAACCAGAAATAAATCTTCTGGGGGCCAAAGCCCAACCCATTCACCTCAGGCCTTAATTAGATAAAAATAATTTAGGATTTCTAGATTTATAGCCTAAAAGCCCATTGGGAGCTAAAGTAAAACTCTCTTAAAGAAACACGATTATTCAGAAGCCCAAATTGCCTCTAGAATTTTTATAAACAAGGTCTGGCATTCAATAAAAAATAAAAAGACTTAGAAATAACAAGAAAACAAGATGACAGAAATTAGGAGAAAAGGCAGACAATAAAAGATTTTACAAAAATTTAGATAATAAGATTTTCAAAGTAGAGCATAAAATGACTATAGTGAATACGTTCAAGGAATTAAAAAAATAAGAATATTTGGATGCATAATTGAGACTATAAAAAAGGATCAAGTGAAATTCTAGAACTAAAGAAAAACAACAATTAAAATCCTTAAATTAAGAATACATTGGATAAGTTAAATGCAGATGAGACACACCTCAAGGATGAAGTTCTAATACCTAGAGTTGGGATTCCAGAAGGAAAAGAAGGAATGAATGCACCACAGCGATATTTAAACATTTAACAACTGGGAATCTTCCAAAACTGATATCACTGTATCTACAAATAAGTTCAGAATGTTCTACTAAATCCAAAGTAAGATAAATATACGCACAAAAACAATAACAAAAAAAAAAAAAAAAACTATACCTGGGCATATCCTAGTTAAACTGCTAAAAAACAAAGGCAAATAGAAAAATGTAAAAGCATCCAATTAGAAACAAAAAAGAATAAGAGTGATGTGCAACTTTTCAACAGAAAACCAGGAAACCAGAAGACAGTAAAATATCTTCAAACTGCTGGAAAAAAAAATATCAGCAACCTAGAGTGAAAACATCTCTTGAAATTGAAAATGGAATAAGAACATTTTGCTCAGAAAAACAAAAAAGTAAGATAATTTATCACCAGCAGACCCGCACTAATGGATATATTAATGGTGAAATTCAGACAGAAGGAAAATGTTCCCAGATGGCAGCTCAAGAGATGCAATAAAAAGTGACAGAAAGGGTAAATGTATGTAAAAATATCTGTATGCATGCTAGGAAATACAACAATAATAATGTGTGGCATTTAAGTTATAAAAGAATGAAAAACAGAGACATAACAAGTTGGTGGAGAAGGGTAAGTGTTATTAAGTTTATTAAGGTCTTCGTATTATTCAAAATATTCTAAAAATATATGTGGAAATCCTTAGGGTAATCACCAAAAAATAACAAATACGTATATAACTAAAAAAGCAATAGAGCTAGAAGAAAAATACATAATGATGAAATATGCTTAAATAATCCAAAAGAAGGCGAAGGTTGATAGCCATAATATTGAACAGATGGGGCAAATAAAAATTGGGTAGAAAAAAAAAGAAGGTCTAAAACCAAATATGTGTCATTTTTTTTAATTTAAACAAAATAGACCAAAAGATGAGAAATGTATGTTTGCTTATGCTGTTAGGTAAGATGAAAAAGGTCATGGCAGTCTAACAGACCTGGTGAGAACAACTGGTTCCAATATAAAATCAGATTACTTTGAAAGTTGTTTGCACAAGAACTAGAGGAACACAGGTTCCAAAGAGCAACTTGCAAAGGTGAGTCAAGGAGCTTTAGCTTCCCTTTGGCTGCACATACTAATTCCGGGCAGGGCTACAGACCCAGCATCTTGACTTGGCCTAACAGAGGAAAAGAGGAATTATCTGAAGAGTGGAGATTTCCCAGTGCTGGGGAGACAAAGACCCTCCACGGGCAAGAATCTGTGAAAAAAACCTAGAGTAGAAAACCCTGGAGGAAAATGGTGAATTGACAGTGACAGGTTGCGGCTTCCTTTGCTTTATGGGGGCCTTGGATGGCAACAGTAATGACTGACAGGGGCACAGAAGGACTGCCGCAGTGCTGGTTATATTTTATTTCTTCATCCAAGACATGGTAACACTGATGTGTTTAGGAAGCTATACGCTTTTGACTTAATGAGTTAACTAATTTTTAATATTTTTATTATTTTTTAATTCCACTATAGCTAACATACAGTGTTATATTAGCTTCGGGTGTACAATATAGTGATTCAGTACTCAGATACAACACCCAGTCCTTGTCACCACAAATGCACTCCTTAATCCCTAGCACCTGTTTTCCCAACCCCCCCCCCCCCCCCGCCCCGCCCCGGCACCACCCCTCCCTAAGCAGCTTGTTCTCCATAGTTAAGAATTTGATTTCTGGTTTGTCTCTCTTTTTCCTTTACTTGCTTCTTAAATTCCACATATGAGTGAAATAATATGAAATTTATCTTTCTCTGACTTATTTTGTTTAGCATTGTACTCTCTAGGTCCATACATGTTGCAAATGGCAAGATTTCATTCTTTGTGATGACTGAACAATATTCCATTGTGTATATATGCCACATCTTCTTTATCCATTCATCTACAGATGAACATGGACTGCTTCCATAATTTGGTTATTGTAAATAACGTTGCAATAAACATAGGAGTGCATGTATCCATTTGAATTTGTCTATATTCTTTGGGTAAATAACCCAGTAGTGCGATTACTGAATCATAGGGTAATTCTATTTTTAACTTTTTGAAAAAGTTTTATTGGAGCACCTGGGTGGCTAAGTCGGTTAAGCATCTGACTTCAGCTCAGGTCATGATCTCCCAGGTTGTGAGTTTAAGCCCCACTTCAAGGCTCCGTGCTGACAGCTCAGAGCCTGGAGCCTGCTTCCAATTCTGTGTCTCCCTCTCTCTCTGGCCCTCCCCTGCTCATGCTCTGTCTCACTCTCTCTCTCAAAAATAAATAAACATTAAAAAAAATTTTTTAACTTTTATTATTAGGGCACCTGGGTGGCTCAGTTGGTTAAGCATCTGACTTTGGCTCAGGTCATGATCTCGCAGTTTGTGAGTTTGAGCCTCGTTTTGGGCTCCATGCTGACAGCTCAGAGCCTGGAGCCTGCTTCAGATTCTGTGTCTCTTCTCTCTGCCTCTCTTCTACTCACACTCTGTCTCTCTCTCTCTCTCTCAAACATTAAATTTTTTTAACTCTTATTATTTTTTTAATGTTTATTTACTTGAGGGGGGAGGGCAGAGAGAGAGGGAGACACAGAATCCCAAGCAGTCTCCACACTGTCAGTGCCAAGCCCAACACAGGGTTCAATCTCACCAACCGTGAGATCATAACCTGAGCCAAAATTAAGAATTATTTTTTTTAATGTTTATTGATTTTTGAGAGAGAAAGAGAGCAGAAGCAAGGGAAGGGCAGAGAGGGGGGCAGGGGATCCAAAGCAGGCTCTGTGCTGACAGCAGAGAGGCGACACAGGGCTTGAAATCACAAACCCATGAGATCATGACCAGAGCTGAAGTTGGACACTTAACCCACCGAGCCACCCAGGTGTCCCAAGAGTTGTTTTTAACTTTTTGAGGAACCTCCATACTCTTTTCCACAGTGGCTACACCAGTTTGCATTCCCACCAACAGAGCAAGAGGGTTCCTTTTTCTCCACATCCTTGCCAACACTTGTTGTTTCTTTTTGATTTTAGCCATTCTGACAAGTGTGAAGTGATATCTCATTGTAGTTTTGATTTGCATTTCCCTGATGATGAGTGATGTTAAGCATCTTTCATGTGTCAGTTGGCCATCTGGATATCTTCTTTGGAAAAATGTCTCTTATGTCTTCTGCCCATTTTTAACTGGATTATTTGTTTTTTGGGTGTTGAGTTGTGTAAGTTTTTTACATATTTTAGATACTAACGCTTTATTGAATATGTTACTTGCAAATATCTTCTCCCACTCAGTAGGGTGTCTTTTAGTTTTGTTGCTTTTTCCTTCATTGTGCAGAAGGCTTTTATTCTGATGTAGTCCTAATAGTTTATTTTTATACGAAGCTATACATTTTTGTTGAAAACACCTTTCTTATATGCAAGTTATCCTTAAATAAAAAATATTAAGGAAAATACATGGATTGTCAGACTGGCCAGTTTTTAAAATTTAGAAAACACAACCATATGCTACTTAAAAATATTAGGATATGAAAAGGTGAAAAGTGAAATGGAGGAAAAAGAAAGAAAGTTGGTGTGGCTATAATTAACTCAAAACAAAGCAAATTACTAGAGTAACAAGTGTTACCAGAGAAAAACAGAGAAATTTTATAATGATAAAATTATTGAATCACTAGAAAGACAAAAACATTCTAAATGTATAGGTACTTAATTATGTAGCCTCAAGATATAGTTAGCAAATATTTACAGAATTAAAAGAAATAGACAAATACAATTACAATGGGAAATTTTAATACCCACCTCTTAACAGAACAAGCACAGAAAAAAAAAATCAATAAGTACTTAAAAGATTTGAAGTGTACCATTAACCAACTTGACCTTAACATTCCTATTGTAGTTCACTTACATAAAAGAGTGCACAAAGCTACTGCATGATACACATTGTTTCTCTTGCACACAAAACATTTACTGAAACTGACCACACACTGTGTCATAAAGCAAGCTTCATCAAATTTTGAAAGATTGTATCATACAAAGCACAACATCTGATCATAGTGAAAATAAATATGATTAACAAAGAGAAATTAACACAAACTTATCAAGTAAATTCCCATGCTTTGCAAAATAAAACAGCAGTTTCAAATAACCCACAGGTAAAACAATCAGAGTGGAAACTGGAAAATATTTTGAAGTGGATTATAATAATAATAACATGTCAAAATTTAATGGATGTAGCTAAAGCTGTATTTTGAGAGAAATATTTGAATGCAAATGCATATATTGGAAAAAGAAAAGCCATCAATGACCTGACTTGCATCCCAAGAAGCTGGCCAAGAAAACAAAAAACAAAAAAACAAAAAACAAAAAATGAAGATACCATACAAACAAACGTACCATGTATATATTAAAGCCAAAGATATAAGGAAGAAAATGATAAAGATAATATAACTGAAGAGAAAAAACAAATGTGTAATCATAAAAGGAAAGGCAAAAATCAATTATTTATGAAGCCAAATAAAATTGAGAAGCTACTGGTAAGAATGATCAAGTATAAATGAAAGAATGCAAAATTACCAATATCAAGAATAAAAAGGGAGATAGTCTATGGGCCTTAAAATATATAATAAAATGAAATTTTGAAACTTTCTTACTCTTAATTTAGTGAAATTTTAAATAAAATAAACAAAGTCCTATATTAGCACCATATATCAAGATGAAAGATGAACAATGTTGTATCTATTAAAGAAACTGAATCTATAATTTAAGGGATTCCTACAAGTGCAACTATAAACCTTGTTGGTTTCATTGATGATTTGTACCAAATGCTTTAGAGAGATATCATAAGAGCCTTAACTAATTTCATTAGAAAATAGAACCACAGGCTCATTTATCAACTTATTATGAGTGCAGCATATCCTTGGCACCTAGCTCTGAAAAGGACTGTTTTCAGAGTCATGTGGCTGTTGAGAAGTAATGGGAAAAAAAACAAAAAAACAAAAAAACAAAAAACAAGAGCGAGAGAGAAAGGAACCAAGGAACACACTCTGAACTGTAGAGAACAAACTGATGGTTACCAGAGGAGAGGTGGTTGGGGGGAAGGGGATATCGGTGATGGGGATGACAGAATGCACTTGACGTGATGAGCATTGGGTGATGTATGAAAGTGTTGAATCACTATATTGTACACTTGGAACTGATAAAACACTGCATGTTAACTAGATAGAATTAAAAAAACAATTAAAAAAAGGAATGTTTAAATCCAGGTGAACTCTTCCAAACCATATAAAAATGTCCTAAGGAATTTTTTTAAATTTTTTTTTAATGTTTATTCATTTTTGAGAGACAGAGAGAACAGAGCGTGAGCTGGGGAGGGGCAGAGACAGAGAGGGAGACAGAATCCAAACAAAGCAGACTCCAGGCTCTGAGCTGTCAGCACACAGCCCAGTGCGGGGCTTGAACTCACAGTGAGATCATGACCTGAGCCGAAGTCAGATGCTTAACCGACTGAACCACCCAGGCTCCTCAGGTCCCAAGGAAAATATTAACAAACTGAATATATTATAATATAAAAATATAATACATCACAACCAATAAAAATGTATTCCTCCAGTACAAGGTTAGAAATCAATAAACAAAATTCACCATACACAAACTATATATATATATATATATATATATATATATAGTCATTGAAATGATGCAGAAAAACTATTTTGATAAAGGGTATTTTCTTAATTTAATAAAAGGTATATACAAAAACCTTGCAGTGAACATTATACTTAGTGGTAACCTACTATAAATATTTCCCCTTAAGCCAAAGAATAAAATAAGATTGTTTGACATCATAGCATCTCTACAACATTGCACTGGTGGCCATAGTCATTGCGATAAGACCCCACCCCCGCCAAAAAAAAAAAAGGAAAGAAAAAAATGACACTCATATGGAAAATATATAACTGTAATTTCTTTACAGAACAAAAGTTTGTCTATGTATAGTAATTCCAAAAGAATTCATAGGTAATCTGCCAGAATTAACATATTAATTAAACAAGAGTTCTGGGTACAAGATCGATATACAAATAGTAACTATATTTTAATAAACTATAAAATAAAATTTTTTTCTCTACATAAAAAAACTCTAAAGCATTATTTTTTAAATGTTTATTTAATTTTGAGAGAGAGATCAGGAGCGGGAAAGGTGCAGAGAGAGAGGGGGGACAGAGGATCGGAAGCAGGCTCCACACTGACAACGCAGAGCCCAATACAGGGCTTGAACTCACAACTGAAGTCTGACACTCAACACACTGAACCACTCAGGCTCCCCATATTTTTAAAGAACTAAATAAACAGAGCAATAAGCTATGTTGAAAAACTAGATATTCTAAAAGTATTGATTCTCCCCAAGTTAACCTATAGACTCATGCCATTTTAATCATAATATCATCAATTATATATTTTTTTACTAGCAAATCCTAAAATTCATATGGAAATAAAAAAGCCAAGAATTATCCCAGTTCGCTTGTGCCATCTTTTTTCTTGCACCAACCTTAACTCATTTACCCTGTTATTCTACAATTAGATTTCTGAATATGAAAACAACAGATATGTATATATTTATACCCAGAAGATAAGTAGAAGAATTTTCATTGGCACATTACTTATAGTACTTAAAAATGGAAAGAGCATAACAGATTTGCTGAGGGTTGGTATATTCCTACAATAGGGTACCACCCAACAATTAAAATGAACAGACGGTTGCCACATGCAATAGTGTGGATGAATCACACAAATATAATGTTAAGTAAATGAGGCTATTTACAAAGAATATATAATGCATGATTCCACTTTTTAAAAAATTCAAAACCAGGGGTAACTAATCTATGGAGTAAAACATCAAGAGAGTGGTTATTTTTGGAGAAGCTGGGTAAGTAGGAATCAGGACGGTGTGTCAGGTATATCAGCCTCTGGCATCCTGGTTACTTTATTTCTTGATGTAGGTGTGGTTATGTGAATGTGTTCACTTGCAGATCATCTACCAAGCACGTTTTCCTCTAAAAAAAAAAAGTATTTATAACATAAAGTAAATAAAATCCAGTGGGTTTTGTTATTGTTGTTTTAATAGAGTTAGATATTCTGAACTTTAGTTCCTCATGATAAACAGTTTAAACTTAGATTGGTGGCTTGGTCCTAAATTACTATTCTGTAAGATTACTATGAGAGTTTGGCTTATTTTCAGGAGTAGACTCAAGGACTAATTTGAAGTAGTAAGTAATTTGAGTATACAGGGAAATAAATGCAGATGTGAGCATAGAATATATACATAATGGGATGATTCTAGGGGAATGGGGTGGCAAATGAAGATCATGGTCTACTGTCATTAGAAACACTAAAACCAGTTGCTGTTCTAGTCTAAGGAAAGGAAGGATATGGAGAGGCAGCATGGTTCAAAGCGTGGGTTCTAGAGCAGGCATACCTAGATTCAAGTCCAAGTATTGGCTAATTACATTCTGTGTGTTATTGTGCATTTAAATAAAATAAATACACATGAAAGTGTCTAATTTTTTAAAACTGTTGAATTTTTAAAAAATAAGTAAGTAGAAATAAATTAGCTAAAATGATCTCATCTCATTTCTATTTACCCTTAATTAAGATTAGCTGATATAATTAGTTGGATCATGCCCAAATTTCTGTGTTCCATATTTCATGCAACTGAAGTTTTCAACTGAAAGGGAATCTTAAAGCATACTCTCTATTCTAAAAGCCCAGCAGGAGAAATAAAGCTCCTGTAATTAATGTAAGTAAAATGGTTATTAATAATATGCCCAAAACTCATTATGCAATCAAAAATGAAATTTGCTTCAATTGTCTATCAGCTTTGTCATTTCATGCTTGAACAGTATTAGAAAGGAATCTCTCTAGTTACCTGCCATATCAAGATTAATGGATAATACAACAGAAACTTCCTTCTCTCATGAAAGTTTTCCCAATTTACTCATCATTCTTAACTCTACATCAACAAATTAACCTTTCCTGCCAATCCAGGAAATTAAAGTCAGAGATTTTGGAGGGAAAAAAAAAGGGTGTTTTGTAGTCATTGGCCACTTGTAATACTGCAGTAAGGTAGTTCCAATGAGTAAGCTCATAAGTCTATGTATAAGTTTGCCAGATAAAATACGAGACACCCAGTTAAATTTATTTTTCAAATAAATAATATTTTTCTTGTTTTGGTAAAAGTATGTCCTTAATATTGCATGGATCCAACTTATACTAAAAAAAATATTTATTGATTATCTAAAATCCAAATTTAACTGAGTGTTCTACAGTTTTATTTGCTATTTCTGGCGACCTTACCTAGGTAATAATCATAAGCACAACTCAAATTACAGTAATAAAATTCTAGTCTAATGCTGTCCAACCAAAGAAAAAAAAGAAGTCATGTCATTTGATAGCTTAAGTATTATACAAACTACTTATTGCCTCCAAGCGTAGATTTTTCTCACAGGCTGAATTATCTAAGAAGCAAAAATTTTAATTGACTTATTTCAAACCAAAAGTCTGCCGACCACTGCCAATTCTTCAGTAGTTTGTTACTGCCAGCTGGTTTCATACTGAGATAAGGCCAGTATGTAAATCAAGTGCATCGTTAGGAACCTCTTTACTTATCTGACACTTTTTTGGTAGTGAGGTCTTTTTGATAAAGTAGTGTGTTGATTGCAGTTCTGAGCCAGGACCCTTATCTACACATTAACTGAGATCAAAGACTTTAAGGATCGGATGCTATTGTGGTAGACATGTTTACTTAGAGAAACCCAAAGGTAAATTTTCTTTGTAGACAATTCTTCTTTGGTGTGAGTTGTATATTTTCTATTCTTGGATTCAATACATACTTCATAGGCAAGATACTTCTTTAACAATTGACATTTGAAAACATATTCAACTCTGGTATAGATCATGACAATATCCAATACTATGGATCGTAAGTAACATAAGGTAGAACAGAAGAATGCCAATCAGCAAAGTCATTGTGTAGATTCCTGTACTATTGTTAAAACAACAATATGCATCATTAAATGAAACCCTGTGACAATCTTTTATAATGTGAACATGTCAATAAAGTAAAAAAAATATTATTCTAAAAACTAGCTTTTATTGAGCACTTATCACATATCAAGGATTGTTCAAAGTGCTTTATTCAGTTAATTCATTAAATATTCTGTCAGAAATGCAGGTTTCCTGTGCTCACATACAGTCAAAAACTCAGGCATACCATTTCTTAGTAAGAAAGCTTAAACATCACATTAAATTTAGGAGAATTCGGTTCAAATAAAACTGATAGTAAGAATGCAAACATGACTTTAGTTAATGAATTTGCTAGTGGTGATTCTCTGTTTTGTTCCCTAACTCTCATTTAGTTCTGACATTGACACAAAGAATAGTCTAAATAGGATAAATGCAAAGGAAGTAAAGGAGTTACCCAGTTACATAAATTTTATTTCATTACCAATGTTTATTTATGAGTAGTGTTATTTGAATTGTGAAAGGGTTATACCATGCTGTTTTTAGGAGATCGAGTGATGGCAGAAATGAAGTACAGCAAAATCCCTCAGAGAAGAGGGATTCATTTGACATTGTAGGTAAAGATGATGCATCTGAGTGGCCACAGTTTGGAAAGAAGAGGCAACTGAATTCTCAGGTCACAGTTCTCCGGGTTAGGACTGAGGTTAAGTGTGCACATGGTCAGGGCACAGATGTGGGCTGGAAAAGCAGCCAACATGGGAACAGACTGGCTGGTCCAAGGAAGACAGTTGGAAAACTATGAAGAAAAACTTGCACTAACAGAGAAAGAGGGCTTCAACTCCGCCCAAGAAGGATCTAGAGATAAAGAATAAAATGATAAAAAGGAAATGTCCTAAATCTTACAGTCCCAAAGATTCACAAAATGAAAGACTATCTGAAATCAACAAATCAATGATTCAAAAATACTTCTTTAAAGATATATTTGGTGGAGGGGAGATGGGTGCTTCAGTCGGTTAAGCATCTGAGTCTTGATTTCAGCTCAGTTCATGATCTCCTTGTGTCATGAGTTTGAGGCTGCATTGGGCTCTGTGTACTCACCATGTGGAGCCTACTTCGGATTCTCCCTTCCTCCTCTGTCTGCCCCTCCGCTGCTCATGTTCTCTACATCTCTCTCAAAATAAATTTAAAAACTTGAAAAACAAGTCATATTTGGAACAAAATGAACAAAAATGGAGTTGTCCCATTCTTACAAGCTGTCTGACTGATGTCCAAAGAAAACTTGGATCTTAACTATTTTGTAGCTAGCTTCAATGTTGATGAAAATGACTTAGAGATCAAAAGGAATGAAACAGTCACTCATAAGGGAGAATAGAAGTATAAGCTACATGGAAAAGGTACGTGTGCATGGTTGTTTACATGTATGTGTGCATGTGTCTGATTGTACCCAGTCACACTGAACAGATTGAAGTCTATGCCAGAAATGAATTATATGCCCGTCACTGAGGAAATTGTGAGTGAAATCTCCAAGTGTCTACTGATGATCCCTAGTGGAGGGCAAAGAATGGGAAAGACACAGAATAGCTGCTGATGGAGAGATGTGGCTTTGCCTTTGAAGGATGAGAGAGCTGTGGGCATAAACTATAAGTTAACTTTTGTCCAGGACATTTCATGGGTATATAGAAAAGGAAAGAATATCACTTAGATCCAGAGCAAGACATGCTATATTAACTTTATTTCATTTTATCGGTATTTTTAAGCAGGTAAGTTGTACACACACTTTGGGCATTATACATTTCTAGTTCAGCATTTAATATGAAATGATCTCTTATGCCATTTTAAGGAGAAATTGAGATAACACAAGCTGAATGACAGCATAGGGTAAATGACAGTTGGCTTTGCAACCATAAAAATGATTAAGGACTGATATCAATCTGGAAAGAAGCTTCTATAGAAAAAGACTGAAGGGTTTGGATTAAAATTTAGAGAAATTATCATTGCATTCCTGGTCTTTTTTAAAGCTCGACAAGATAGCAAATGCTTTGGCTGATTGGATCAGGGCTCCCAGGATAAAATGAGAGCAAAATTTGACAAGTTGAAATTTAATAGAGAAAAGATGACAGGACTTGCACTTGGGTCCCAAAAATAACTCTAGAAATGGAAGATGGGACAAATATTGCTTTGTGGCAGCACACGAAAACAAAAGTTGTGTTTACTGGTGAGGTGTTGCCAAAAAAGATAATGAGCTCTTGGGCTACATTAATTAAAATATAGCACCTCATCAACAGATACCATAATCCTGCACATGATTAGACAGCTCTCACAGAAAGTTCAGGGAAGTGGTTGGTGCCCAGCCATAAGAAGAAATCGAGCTGGTGCAGGGACTAATAAACAAGGAGCTAGCATGATTCACAATCTAGCTGCCTGAAGATAAATTAAAGGTGAGAGGACGTTGCCATGACATCACCAGTGCCCTGTTCAGTCCTCTTTATCTGGCTAAGGAATCACAGATGCCTCCAATTCTTCTTCTGAGAATGCACTTGTCCAAATGGGAGACCCTCTCCTGGAGAGTCACTTACTACCACACAGCGCCACCATATCACAACCCAAGGGGCAAGCCTTCTGCCCACCACCGACTGACACAGAGGTGCAAAGTCCAAACCCTTTCCCTCGATGTGGGACTGGCATTGTGGTATCGTTCATTTGTACTCCAAAACTGTCCTGGTATTTAGGTTGACTCATCCTTGAGCCCTACACATGGTGCATTCTGTCAGTCAGTTGAGGTACACATGTAACACAAATAATATAAAGAAAGCAAAGAAAAGAATAGACTGCTAGGAAAAATGATGGTACCCCAAAATAGCTTGCCGTCCAGCAACCTCAGTTAAAGTTAGTCCTTTCCCGTATTGCGAATGTGCAAGGTAGTGAATTCAGGGCCAGTCCAGACACGGGTGATGCTCAACATTCTTTCCTGTACCTAATGTGCAGCTTAGAAAATATGGCCATTGAAGTTTGTAATAACATAGAGAATAATATATATACTTTAAAGTTTACTTATTCTGAAAGAGAGAGAGAGAGAGAGAGAGCGCGAGCAAACGTGTGGGAGGGGAAGAGAGAGAGAATCCCAAGCAGGCTCTGCACTGTCAGTGCAGAGCCCTACATGGAGCTCAAACTCATGAACTCTCATGAGATCATGACCTGAGCTGAAATCAAGAGTTGAGTGCTTAACCAACAAAGCCAACAGACTCCCTGAAAACAATATCTTTTTAAATTAAGATTTATTTTTATATATTAGAAATTTATTGTTTCATGGTGTCATCAAATTTTCCCTCTTTCAGCCATATACTGATGTTAATATTTGGCATTTTTCCAACAACAACAAAAAAGGGTTTGCTGAGCTCATATATACATATATATTCACCTATGTACATATATAAACACATGTACATAAAGGAAATAAAATTTCTTTAAACAATATTTACTCTTACCATGTGAGTACTGACATTTCCTATTTTATTCTATTATTTGGTTAAATAACCCATCAAACTCATTTTATAGCTAAGAAAAGCCTGAGACCACGACGTGCAACATTTGATTAAAGGGTCCGGATGTTCTCTCAAATCCCAAGCCCACTTATTTTTTTTTAGTGTTTATTCATTTTTGACACACACAGAGAGAGAGAGAGACAGAGTGTGAACGGGGGAGGGGCAGAGAGAGGGAGACACAGATCAGAAGCTGGCTCCAGGCTCTGAGCTGTCAGCACAGAGCCCGATGCAGGACTCAGACTCACCAGCCATGAGATCATGACCTGAGCCGAAAGCAGGATGCTTAACCGACTGAGCCACCCAGGCACCCTTGAGTGGTAGAGTTTTAAATGTGAGTTTCTTTAAGTTATAAGTACACAATAGGGGAGGTGCCTGGGTGGGTCAGTCGGTTAAGCAACCGACTTTGGCTCAGGTCATGATCTCGCGGTTCGCGAGTTCTAGCCCCACATCAGGCTCTGTGCTGACAGCTTAGGGCCTAGAGACTACTTCAGAATCTGTGTCTCCCTCTCTCTGTCCCTCCTGTACTTGTGCTCTGCCTCTCTCTCTCTCTCTCTCTCACAAATAAATGAGAACAAATAAAATAAAAAATTTAAAACTCTACTGCTCAGTGAAAATTTCTGAAGGTACCAGAGAGTCCAGCTCCTTGAATACTTGGTAAAACAAAACATTTGTGCAGTTTGACTGTCAGCTGAGCCCCCAGATTCCTGGGAAATCTAGACTTCATTAGATGTGATCACTTGTTCACCCCTAAATCACCTGTTCCAAGTCCTAAAAAAATCATAATCCTCCCGTTCAGGTTTTGGAAACTCCTATCTTACTTTTGCAAACTGCTGCTTGCTTTCTTAAAAGAGCCTAGGTTTTCCATATATTGTATTGCCCCCAATTATCCATTTCCTCAAAGCATGCCTAAGAATACAATTAATATTTTTTGAGAGGTTCTGAAAAGGCATTACTCATAGAAATGTAGTGTTGTCATCAAGGGTGACACGATCTGCCCCATGTCAGGAGTGGCACTGGTTACCACCACTCTCAGCCTCTCTCTGTCTTTCTAGCTTCTTGGCCCTTGGCTTCCCCCTTTCTGGTCCTTGGGCCTCTCTTCCTCCAAATTCTCAAACTCAAGATATCTTTTAAAAACAACCTGAGAGGATTCTTACGATAAAACAAATTTTTTACTATAAGAAAGGCAATTGATTTTATACTTGCTAAGCACAAACATCATTTGAAAGTGGAAATGACAGGAGGTATAAGGATTATCAAAGACATAATAAAAAGATGATACTAGGTCATGCGATAAAGCTTAAAAAGAGAAAATTCTATAAAGTGCTTCATCTAGAGCAGGTCATGAAACCGATGGCAGTGTTAATGGATTAGAATTAATGTTTAAAATGGTCTGATTTATATTTAAGAATGCACTAACAGAATTACTAATGCCTTCGATATAGGTTTTGAGAGAAATCTAGGAGTAAAAGATGATTATGAGCATTTTGTCCGAACATTCTTTACAACCAGTAATAATTTAGCATGAACAATTAGCATCTTCACCATCAAAAAAAATGTAGTCAATTATTAATCTGGTTCCTCCTTCACATCAAAAAAGGTGTTTGTATATTTCTCCTGGACAGAGCAGGAGAAAAAGTCTATGAATGCTACTCACTTATGAATTTTTACCTTTTACCATTACCTGTCTCTGTGTTATTACTCCCTTTTCTAGATGCTTCTCTGTAAAAAAATTAACTTGCAAAAATTTCATAAAGCAAACCATTTTCTGAAAATATGTTGGAGGCCACTCTACCTCTGTCTGGACTCTCAGAAATTCTCAGCCTACTCATTCAGTGGCCTATTGCTGAGTGATTCATTTGTTCATTGAAAATGGATATTAAACATATATTTACATATACAACTACAATATACAGACTAATGTTTCTTCAATTATCATTTATCTGAGTGTCCTTTGGAGTGACATAGGTGGCTATAGTCTTAGTCAAATATTACAATTTTTCCTCAAACAGTTTTGGAATTTTCCATGGGAACAGCCTTAAGATAAAGCCTCTGAGTCACATGAGAAAAATGGCATAATTATTTTTAGCCAAGCTTGATTTTGGAGTAAAAGAATATTTTCATTCATATATCCAATAAACATTTTTGAACACCTACAGTGTGCCAGGCACTACTCTAAGTATTAGGAACTCTGCAGTAAAATAGTTTCTGCTTGAAATGTCTTTGACCTGTGTCGAAATTTTAAATCAAACCTCAAAGAACAGATTTGCCAGCATAAAGAACTTTCAGAAAAATGTGCTGAAGACTTAAACCCAGGTCTCCCAGAGGTGATTCTAAACTGTGTCGAAGCGTGACACATCCCTGGAATGAGCAGAGAGCCCACTTAGACAACTGGTCTGCACGATTATCTATCTTAGAGCCATGACTACAAACAAGGGTTGTAGGATTTACTAAAAAGTTGAACCTCCTGCATTTGCCTTCCATATTTCCCTCTTTTCTTTCTGACTGCCTCCATGATCTTTCAAAACTCCTATCATGTCCTACCTCATCTGTCCTTGCACTGTCCATATAACAAATATTCACTGCTCTAGTTGTGCTCCCTCTCAGCACAAGGGATGCAAACTGAAAAGAACAATTGTCTCTGGACATTTCTCTCTGTTTATTTTGGGTCAGTGGTGATACACAGACAAACACAGGAAGGTAGGTGCTGAGATAGAGGACCTCATAGGTTCTATGGGAGAGCAAGGGAGGAAAGCTAGCTAGACCAGGATAAGTGTGCATTCAAAGAAAGCGTGGTCCAAGCAGAGAGAACTGGTCAGTATCTAATGGGTTTGCCAGATGACTGATGCTTGGGAGAAGAAAGGTCTTATTAGAGAATCACAGGACAGAGAGAGTGTTGGAACACCGAGAAGCTTATGACTGGTTCACATAGGTGTCTCCTTCAAAGAGAGTACGCTCCCCTAGGAAATAGACTGCCTGATTCAGTTTTTCTATCTCTGGGGCATGGTCCAGTGCCTAGCACACTGGGTCTAGTTGGTGCAAAATGAACACTTGTGGGAATGAGGAAGTACTGCTGTGCTTAAAGAGATAAATGAATATATCTGGGCAAATTAAAAAAAAAATAATTGAAGTGCCACTCTTAGATAATGATAAGAAGTCTACTTTTCCATGTTGGACCATCTTTGTTGTTTGTTTTGTTTTGATAATCAACCGTGCCAGCCAGCAAATTCTATGTATTGGAGTTAGTAACATTTCTGATATACAAATCTCATGTACCACACAGGATTATGTTCTTTGGGCTTGCATCAGGGCAATTTGAAGGAGGCAGAACCCTGGAGACATGAGGATATTGGCTGTTTCAAAGTACAAAATGAAGAGAATTGCCTAATTTGGAATAATGAAGCTAGTTGCTATGTTAGTAACTACAAATGAATGGGTTTCCTTCCTTATTTTTATTTACTTGTTTATTTATTTTTAAAATGAACTATAATTAACATACAATATTGTATTAGTTTCAGGTGTACAACTTAATGATTCAACAATTCTATACATTACTCACTGCTTATCAGATAAGTGTAGACACCATCTGTCACCAAACAACATTATTACAATATTATTGGCAATACCCCCTGTGCTGTCCTTTTCATCCCATGCATCATTTGTTGTATTAGTGGAAGTTTGTACCTCTTAATAACCTTTATCTATTTCACTCTTCTCCCACCCACCTCCCCTGTGGCAACCTTCAGTTTGGTCTCTGTATTTGAGTCTGTTTGTTGTTTCTTTGTTCATTTGTTTGCTTTTTTAGATCCCACACGTAAGTGAAATCATATGGCATTTGCCTTTCTCTGACTTCTTTCACTTAACATTGTACCCTCCAGATCTATTCATGTCATCACAAATGTCAAGATCTCATCCTTGTGTATGGCTGAGTAATATTTCATTGTGTATATATACCTCCTCTTTTTTACCCATTCATCTATCAATGGACACAAGACATGGGTTGCTCCCGTATCTTGGCTACTGTAAATAATGCTGCAACAAATATATGGGTGCATATATCTTTAGTGTTTTCATTTAAGGGGTATAGTAAATACCCAGTAGTGGAATTACTGGATCATAGGGTATTTCTATTTTTAATTTTTTGAGAAAATTCCCTATTGTCTTCGACAATGGCAGTACCAATGTACATCCAGTCAACAGTGCATGAAGGCTAGTTTCCTTCATTGGAAGGAATGAGTCAGATATAAGTGTGGCATAACATAAACATTTCCCAACCAAGAAAGTGGCTGTTGCAATAATATTTCCAGAGAGGAAGGTTAGTACTGAATATGTGATGAGCTTTTTCAGAAAAAATAAGTAAATAAGAAGTTTTTATCACCAGATAAAAGCTTTTATCACCAGTCTGCAATGCACAGACTGACTCAGATGAGGGATAAATATCAGACAAGCCTGAGATGAGGCATGTTCTAACAAAAACAACATCAGAGGTTCTTCAAAAATGTCAATATTGTAAAGAAAAAAGAAAGGCTGAGGGAGAAGTCCATATTAAAGAGACTAAAGACACATGACAACCGAGATAAGGAAAGGGAGAGAATGTTCTGAAGGTCACTATTGGGTCAATGGGCAAAATTGGAATATGAACAACAGATTAGATGAAAATGGTGTATCAGTGTTAAATGTATGGAATTTACTGAGGTTGTTAACTGTATTATAGTTACACAAGAGAATACTTCTATTTGCAGAAAATACCTGCAGAAATATTTAGATATGAATGGCCATTACATAACTTGCACTTAGATGGCTCTTACAACGTTCTGTGAGTCTCTGTGCATGTATTCACACATAAGTATATACACACGCATGCAGAGAAAGAGAGAATGGTAAAGCAACTAGAATAAAATATTAACAAAAGGTAAACCTGTGTCATGGTGTTGCTTATATTATTTTATAACTTTTCTGTGAAATTATCTTTTTTAAATTTTTTTTAATATTTTGCTTATTTTTGAGACAGAGAGAGAGACAAAGTATGATTGGGGGAGAGACAGAGAGAGAAAGAGAGAGGGAAACACAGAATCTGAAGCAGGCTCCAGGCTCTGAGCTGTCAGCACAGAGCCTGATGCAGGGCTTGAACACACAGACAGCAAGATCAAGACCTGAGCTGAAGTTGGACGCTTAACCAACTAAGCCACCCAGGCACCTCTCTGTGAAATTATTTCCAAATAAAATATTAAAAATAAAACAAAATAGTAACAGGTTTAAATGCATGTATTCATTCCTCCCTTTTCTCCCTCACTCCCTTGTTTCTACATGGAGAGAGAAAGCTTGTGGAAAGCTTCCCAGGACCCACAGAATGGCAAGAAGCAGCACTGGCTTGGGAAAGAAAGACAGTGCATCCTCCACATTCTCCCTGCCAGCTCCCCCCAAGCTGGAGTCCCACAATCTTCCTTCCCACTGCCACTGGCACCTGCACTTTCTAGAAGACCCATACTCAACAAGCCCCATTCTTACCATATGAGCACATTTGGTGCCATAAGTACACTTAGACAGCAACAATGTGTATACTCCAGAAATGCTTCTTCAGTGAGGGATAGGTACCAGGACCCAGGCCTGGCTCTGCCTTTTGTTGACCATGGTCTTGAGCTCAAAAGAACCCTGAGTCTCAGATGCTTGGTGGGCAGCATGGGAAAAGCGATAGCACCCATGCAGAGGCTGCTGTGAATGTAAATCACGTACTGCCTGGAAAGGCATTCTGTAAACATACTGCCTGTTTGCATCCAGTCATCTGGTTGATTGACTTGTCTGTCTTCTGTTCTACGCCATGTGTGCAGGAACAAGTTCCTCCAGCCTGGCCAAATTGTTTGGAGTGTGCAAGGAGGTTGCAAACAGTGATGGGTTCTGAAAAGGGAGAAGGAGAAAAATGCTCCCAGAGAAACCAATCCCAGAGACAATATCTTAGGGACCTAGAAAGGGGATTGGATAGAGACATTCTCCCTCTCTCCAAGACCATTTTTGTCAGTAGATGGTCTGTCATTACCCCAGCATGTGTAGTCAAACTCTGGAACATTTGCAGATTTAACAGCCAAATCTTGGGATTGGCTGGTGTTTGTAAATTTGCCAAATCAAAAATTGCATTCTAGAGGCTGGTGTGCTGGGATGACAGTGAACATCCCAACTTCTTCCCTTGCATTGTTTTTCACCCAGTAAGGATGTCTACATAGGGTTTTACCGGAGAAACCAGGAAATTTTGCTCGACGCTGGAAAATTTATTAATATAATTCAGCACATCAATTAGGTATAAAGAAAAAACATTGTATAGCCATCTGTGAAGTCTTTGTCAAAAAAGGCTTTGACAAAACTCAATAGACACTCTTGATTTAAGAGATTTTATTCAGCAAAACAAATAAAATATAGCTATCTTATCCCAAAAGTCAGCACATTGTTGAAAGGGAAACACTAGAAGCCTTACCACTAAAGTCAAAATGAAGACACAGATGCTGTGTGTGTGACGGGCTAACCTATCCTGGAATGAAATTCATAGACGGTAATCTACCTCCACATAAAAGTTCAAAAGAAAATGTGCATCAGTATTATGTCCACACTGTGATAAAATTTTACATTTAAAAAATTGTTTTTATTTCAGACACAAATGCATAGTCACTATTCTATTTGAAGACAAATGAAAGACTCATAGGTATACACCAAATTATAATAAATTGTAATGGTGAGAATACAAATACTGAACTAAATATTGTCAATAATTTTCTTTACATTTGACATTTTGACTAAAGGGATAAATAAGCATACTTGTGTCCACATAGGTATAAGTCTATATGACCATTGCAATTATGACAGGAAAAGGTGGTGAAGGTCAGTGTCATTGGAGATATGATGTTCCAAAATGATAAATAACTCAAGGAAATTCCAAACAACACCAAGTACAACTTGAATTGGCAGTTGCTGTCTTTGAAAACCCAAAGTATATTAAAAGTGCAAAAATTTTTTTAAGTATGTATCTTAAACAGAATTAGGTTCAGATCCTTGTAAGTAGGTTTTCATCTATTTGACTGTCTAGGGACAATTGGCATTCATGCTTTGGGGGCTTGGAAGAATGTTTATCATGTAATATTCAGGAAGTTTAGTGTCTCTGGCACTCCACCACACAAAAAATGCCAATCACACTTCAAAATTATTGTGACAGTTCAAAACACCTTGACATAGTTTCCAAAATAGGCTCTGGGGAAGCATTCTATAAACCACTACTCCATTATGGGCTGGCTTTGTGGACCAGGGACCAACGTAGACTCCCACACTCAGAAGAGCCTCACACTTGAGTTTAATGCTTTAATGGTCACCATCTTGAAATTTTTTTTGAGAGAGGTATGAGCAGAGAGACAGGGAGAGAGAGAATCTCAAGCAGACTCCACACCCAGCACAGAGCCTTACACAGGGCTTGGTCTATGACCGTGAGATCATGACCAGAGCCCAAATCAAGAGTCTGACAACTGACTTAGCCACCAGGCACCCCTTGAAATTCTTAATAATGTTATCTTTGAATTTGTGTTTTGTAAGTGAAGTTTATTGAAACAATGGAGCGTGTGCTAAGAGTTTGGAGCTTTGGTGCAGTTTTATTTACTATAGCCTTGTAGTATAGATTGAAATCAGAGGGCATGATACCTTCAACTTTGTTCTTTCTCAAGATAGTTTTGGCTATTTGGGGTCTTTTGTGGCTCCACATAAATTTTAAAATTATCTGTTATAGTTCTGAGAAAAATGCCATTGGTATTTTAGTAGGGATTACATTGAATCTGTAGACAGCTTTGGGTAGTATGGACATTTTAGCAATGTTAATTCTTCCAATCCATGAGTGCAAAATATATTTCCATTTATTCGTGTCCAATTTCCATCATGAACGTCATACAGTTTTCACTGCTTTTTTTAAATTTTTAAAAAAATTTTTAACATTTATTTATTATTGAGAGACAGAGCATGAGCATGGGAGGGGCAGAGAGAGGGGAGACAGAGAATATGAAGCAGGCTCCAGGCTCTGAACTGTCTGCACAGAGCCGGACGCAGGGCTCAAACCCACAAACCACAAGATCATAACCTGAGCCAAAGTCGGACACTCAACCGACTGAGCCACCCAGGCGCCCCCAGTTTTCGCTGCTTTTAATTCTTTTCTGCATCTATTGAGATAATCATATTATTTTTAAATAAATAGAAATATATTCTTTGTTATTTCATTCTTTTTGATATGATTGTAAGTGGAATTAGTTTCTTCATTTCTCTTTCTGATCATTAATAGTGTATAGAAACACAACAGATTTCTGCATATTAATTTTATATCCTGCAACTTTACTGAATTTATTTATTTATTAGTTCTAACAGGTTTTTTAGTGGAATCTTTGGGATTTTCTTTCTTTTTTCTTTTTTTTAATTTTTTTTTTTTTTTTTGAGAGAGAGAGAGAGAGAGAGAGAGAGAGAGTGAGACAGACAGAGCATGAGCCAGGGAGGGGCAGAGAGAGACAGAGACCACAGAATCCAAAGCAGGCTCCAGGCTCTGAGCTGTCAGTACAAAGCCTGATGCAGGGCTCGAACTCACAAACTGTGAGGTCATGACCTAACCTGAAGTTGGACTCAAGCAACTGAACCACCCAGGCACTCCCTGTGATTTTCTCTATTTAGTATCATGTCATCTGCAAATAATGGCAGTTTTACTTTATTTTTTTCCATTTGGTGACTTTTATTTCTTTTTCTTGCCTGATTGCTGTGACTAAAACTTCCAATACTGTATTGAATAAAGGTGGGGACAGTAGGGATCTTTGCCATTCCTGATCTTATAGGAAAAACTTTCAGCTTTTCATCATTGAATAAGATGCTAGCTGTGGTTTTGTCATATGTGCTTTTTATTATATTGAGTTAGTTTCCCTCTACACCCACCTTTTCGAGAGTTTTTACCATAAATTCGTGTTGAATTTTGTCAAATGCTTTTTCTGCATCTCTTGAGATGATCATATGGTTTTTATTTTTCATTTTGTTAATGTGGTATATCATGTTGATTGATTTATGAATGTTGAGCCATTTTTGCATCTCTGGAATAAATCACATTTGATCATGGTGTATTATTCTTTTAATGTATTGTTGCATTCATTTTACTAATATTTTGTTGAGGATTTTATATCTCTATTTATTAGGGATATTGGCCTGTAATTTTCTTTTATGTGATATCCTTGCTCAGTTTTGGTATCAGGATAATGTTGGCCTTGTAAAATGATTTTGAAAGGTTTCCCTCCTCTTCAGTTTATTGGAAGAGTTTGAAAAAAATAACTATTATATTTTCTTTGAATATTTAGTAAAATTCACCAGTGAAACAACATGGTCCCAGACTTCTGTGTGTTGTGGAGGTTTTTGATTACCCATTTAATCTCCTTACTAGTAATTGATACATTCAGATGTTCTATTTCTTCATTATTTAGTTGTGGAAGATTTTATATTTCCAGGAATTTATTCAATTCTTCTAGGTTGTACAATTTGTTGATGTTAAATTGTTTATAGTAGTCTTATAGTCTTTTGTATTTCTGTTGTTATCAGTAGTAACTTCTCTTTCACTTCTGATTTTTATTTCTTTGAGCCCCTTACGTTTCTCCCCTCACTTCTTTTGTGAGTCTAGTAAAGTTTTTTTTTTCAATTTTGTCTGCTTTTTATTTTTATTTATTTATTTGGTAGGCTCCATACCCCGCATGGAGCCCAGTGCAGGGCTTGAACTCATGACCTGGAGATCAAGACCTGAGCAGAGATCATGAGTCAGCTGCTTAACCAACAGAGACATCCAGGTGCCCCTGTTTATCTTTTCAAAGAATCAGCTCTTAGTTTCACTGACCTTTATTTTTTTTCCCTTTTAATGTTTATTTATTTAGTTTTGAGAAAGAGAGAGAGAGAGTGAGCAGGGGAAGGGCACAGAGAGAGGGAGACAGGAGACACAGAATCCCAAGCAGGCTCCACATTGTCAGTGCAGATCCCGATGTGTGGCTCAAACTCATGAACCGTGAGATCATGACCTGAGCCAAAATCGAGTCAGACATTTAATCAACTGAACCACCCAGGTGCCCCATCACTGACCTTTCTTTTGTTGTTTTAGTCTTTATTTCGTTTAGTTCTTCTCTGAATTTATTTCTTCCTTCTACTCACCATGGGCTTCATATGTTCTTTTTCTAGTTCCTTTAGGTGTAAAGTTAAATTGTATCTTTGAGATTTCTTTGACTTAAGACAGGCCTGTATTGATATGAACTTCCCTCTTAAGACCATTTTTGCTGCATCCCATAAATTTCGGTGTGTCGTATTTCTGTTTAGGTATTGTACTTACTTTTTTCTATGATTTATTCTATGACCAAATAGTAGGTCAATAACATGTATTTAATTTCCATGTATTTGTAATTTTTCCCTATTTTCTTCTTGTAATTAATTTCCAGTTTCATACCATTATACTCAGAAAAGATGCTTCTTGGTACGATTTCTATCTTCTTGAATTTATTGAGACTTGTTTTTGTGTACTAACATTTGATCTATCCCACAGAGTGTTCCACGTGCACTTGAGAAGAATGTATAGTTTGCTACTTTTGGATAGAATGTTCTGGAAAGTTCTATACATATATACTAGGAACATTTGGTCTACTGTGTCATTTAAAGCAAATGTCTCCTTATTTATTTTCTAACTGTATGTAACAATTTGTTTTCTCTTGCTGCTTTTAAGATTCTCTCTTTTTCTTTAACTTCCAACATTTCAATTACTATGTATCTTGGTGTGGTGTTCTTTGGGTTCTTATTTGGAACTCTCTGGGTTCCAGGACTGGATGTCTGTTTCCTTCCCCAGGTTAGGGAATTTTCAGCCATTATTTCTTCAAATAAGTTTTCCCCCCTTTTTCTCTCTCTTCTCCTTCTGGAACCCCTATAATGCAAGTGTTATTACACTTGATGTTGTCCCATAAGCCTTTTAAGTTATCTTCACTTTTGCAAATTATTTTTTCTTTTTGCTGCTCTGTCTGTGTGAATTCCATTGTTTTATCTTCCAGCTCGCTGATCTGTTTTTCTGCTTCATCCAGTCTGCTGTGGAACCCTTCTTGTGTATTTTTTAGTTCAGTTATTGTATTCTTCAGTTCTATGACTTACATTTGGTAGTTTCTTTCTTTCTTTCCTTGCTTCTTTTTTTATTTGAGAGGAGGAGGGGGAAGAGAGGAGAGGGACAGAGAGAGCGGGGAGGAGAGAAAGAGAGAGAGAGAGGGAGAGAGAATCTTAAGCAGGCTCCACACTCAGTGCAGAGCCCAATGCAGGGCTTGATCCCATGACTCTAGGATCATGAGCTGAGCCAAAATCAAGAGTTGGACACTCAACAGACTGAGCCACCCAGGCGCCTCTGTTTGGTAGTTTATTATATTTTCTTATATTTTCTACGTCTTTGTTGAAGTTCTCACTGTGTCTATTCATTCTTTTCTCAAGTTCAGTTAACATCTTTATGACCATTACTTTGAATTTTTATCAGATACATTATCTCTGTATCATTAAGGTATTTGTCTGAGTTTTGTTTTGTTCTTTCATTTGAAACAGATTATCTATGTTTTTACTTTGCATGACTTTCTATGTTTTTATGTATTAATTGAAAACAACTACCTCTCTGTCTTGAAGGAACAGGCCTGTGTAGATGATGATCCTTCTCATTCAACTTTCCCTAGCTCTTGGTTGTCTCTTGACCCATTCTGATTGTCTAAACCACCCGATTTATTCTTAATATACCTCCATTGTTTAGGGTGTGCCAAGACCTGTCAATGATCCAAGGAGAGAAATCTCATTTAGCTCCTAGTTTCAGGCTGATTGGAAGTCAGACCCTCAGGCAGCAGCTTTTAATATATGCAAATATATACAGTCCTGTGGGGCTGCAATTACAATCCCTGCTGGCATTCAGACAAGGTGATTTGGAGGTTTCTCCTTTGTGACAGTTGCAAAAATCAGTGCTCCAGACAAGTGTATAAGCTTCTTTTGGGGAAGTCTCATCAAGATGTAGTGAGGCCAAGGGAGTGCACAGCTATGGTGTCTCCCTGCTTACATTCCATGGGAGCACCTCTTCAGCCTCTACATGTGTGGGAAACTGAAGGCTGTCCCTCAGGCTGAAGTTCTAGGCTAAGTAAATAGACCTTTTGCAAAGGAAGACAGAAGTTGTGTTTTAGTTTGTTTATGCAGTGCCCTGGTGGTAGTGGCCTATCAACAACTGGTTTTCCAATTGTTACAGTCCTGTGGAGCTCTGGAATGCTAGTCCCCTTGGTCACCAGGGTCAGGAGATCAAGAGGCATCCTCTACGTGGGTTGTGCACTGTTACTGAATTTAGCAAGGCAGATGGAGAGTGGGTGGGGCGAGGCACACTTGCCAACTTCAGAGATACAGTGGGGAAAGGCCATGATGGTGCATTCTGCAGCATCAGAAATGCAGTGGGAGAATGCCTTGTCTGTGCTCGAGTACCAGCTTTAGGCTGGGAGTGGGAGAATGCTGCTACTACTCATATGTGCTAGCCCCTGCTGGGGGCAGAGAAGTGTCACAACTGTCTGAGCTTGCAGACTTTAGCCAAGGAGTGAGCAAATTCCAGGTCCATGTCCAAGTTTGCCAGCTTGTGCTATCAGGCTATGTGGAACTTGTAACAATGGTATCTGTCCATGCCATCATTTCTGGGGAGCATTTCAACTGCCCCTGCCCCTCCAGCTGATGTCCTCAGATTAACAAATGAATTTCCCTCACTTACAGTCCAGAAAATTTAAATTGCTGTTTCTTTGCTGGGCCTCAGGGTAATTGAGACCACACATGAGTCCTCCAAGAGGGGAATCTCAGTAACCTCTAGCACTTTGGGATCCCTGGACAGCAATTCCATTGTTTTTACAAGCCACATGTTCTGGGGGTTTGTCTCTCCAGTGCAGATCCCAGGGGCCTAGGTGCCTGATGTGTACCACCAACGCCTCAGCCCCTCTAGGAGAAGTAAGTGCCAAACTGGTGAGAAATCTCCCTATTATGTGTCACTATGCAGACAGTGAGGTTATTTTTGTGAGGACATGTTTCTGCCTCACCTGCCCATCTTGACATGCTTCTTTTATTATTTGTTGTGAAAAGATAGTTCAACTTGTGTTCAGATCTTTATCAGAAAGAAATGATCCATATATAGCTGTAGATTTTGTGTGTCCATGGGAGGAGGTGATGGTAGCTGCCATCTTGGACTTTCATTATTATTCCTCTCATGCTTACTTTCAGTTTATATTGCCCCACCCCACCCCAGGTTTCTGCTCCCAGCAAGCTGTGATTCACTGTAATCTGTTTCCCCAATTTTTAGGGTGGCAGTTTGCTCTGTAATCTCAACTCTCTGATTGATCTAATAAAAGTGTTAATTTGGTTTGTTCATATTTCTCAGTTGTTTTTGTGAAAATATAAGTGATTTCCAAGTTTTTTGTCTATCAAAGCAGAAACCACAAGCCTCAAATCTGTTGATTATGAGTCCATCAAAAGGGAAGATATCCCAGTTGGGTCTGAATTAATCAGGCAGAATACTCAAAAGAGAGACTGGGCCCTCCTAAGAATTCCTTGATGGCTTTGTAGTCACAAGCTGTCATGACTTGAACTGCCTACAGACAGTATCTTGTGCTGGGGCTTCATACAACCTCTAGGAGCTAAGGCCTACAGAAGGACAAGGAACTAAATTTTACCAACAACCATGTGCTCAGAGAAGGACCCCAAGCTCCCAACACAGTCTGGCTGATACCTTAACTACAGCCTTGTGAGACCCTAAGTAGAGAACCCGGTCAGCCATGTCCAGGCTCCCGACCCACTAACACTGTGAGGGAATACATGTGATTGTTTTAAACCATCAATATAGCAGCAAAAGAAAACTAATTATATGTACTTACACATGTCTATGAGGGTGTGCATGTATATGTGTATGTGAATACCTGGAAAGGCTTGCATGTACATACAATTCCACCAAAACGATAAACAAGAAACTATGAACAGTAGTTACCTGATGTGGGTGCTGGAGACAGAATAGATATGGAACATGCAGAGGGTAGGAAAGGAGCTTTTTATTGTCTTTCTTCTTACATTTTTTTTAATGTTTATTTATTTTTGAGAGAGAGAGAGAGAACAAGCGAGGGAGGGGCAGAGAAAGAGGAGACACAGAATCTGAAGCAGGCTCCAGGCTCTGAGCTGTCAGCACAGAGCTCAACATGGGGCTCAAACTCATGAACCATGAGATCATGACCTAAGCTGAAGTCAGATGCCTAACTGACTGACTGAACCACCCAAGAACCTGCTTCTTCTAATTTTTTGGTGTCTAAATCATGTAAATGCATTACTCATACACAAAAATTAAAAACATGGGAAATTGCTACTGCTTCAAGACCTATTTTTGTGAATGGTATATGTGCTCTCTGGACTCCAGTCTCCAGCTTCCATTGAGGTGATCAATCCTGACAGAGAAGACGGCAGGTCACTGGGAGGTTTGTGAAGCAATGTACTCATGACTGCAAAGAAATCAGTCCCAAAGTTCTTTCATTATGTTTTTTTTTTTTTTTTTCAGCAATTCAAGGATCTCTAGGGGAACAAAGAAACAAGGGTGGCATAGAGGCAAATCCCGATCAGGCTGCAAATGCAAATGTATGTGCACTTTGTGGCTAAAAGTTTCATTCTAAACATGAAGCTAATTCTGAGCAGTTTGTCCCACTTTATGATTTGAAAGAAAAATTTAACTGTATTATTTTGTCCCAAATTTTGTAAGTGGATTTATGTCAAACTCTGGACAGTATAATCACCATTTTCATCCACAGTATATTTTAAAAAACTATCTATTCTAGTGGAAAACTTGGTTGAGCTAAACATGCAGCATTTAAATGCAAAACAGTTTTTTTTGAAGAGCTGCAAAGAAACATTTATCTGTTACTATAAGTGAGATTTGAAACAGAAAATGTATGAGGCATCCTATAAAGTAGCGTGACTGATTTTTCTCTCCCCCACCCCACCTCTCTCTCTCTCTTTTTTTAAAAAAATGGGTTCCATTTTTCATCACCAAAGAGATGTTGCTCCATTCCTTGAGTCACCTTGAGATGATGCGCATTTCGTTCAATTGGAACTACTGCTATTTTGCATTGCTTATTTGAAAGTTTTCTTTAAAAAATTGAAGCATGTTTCCTTCGATTTCTTTATTGCTCTCCATAGTTTTAAAGTGTATTTGAGGGGCATCTGGGTGGCTCAGTCGGTTAAGCGTCCGACTTCGGCTCAGGTTGTGATCTCTCAGTCCGTGAGTTCGAGCCCCGTGTCGGGCTCTGTGCTGACAGCTCAGAGCCTGGAGCCTGTTTCGGATTCTGTGTCTCCCTCTCTCTGACCCTCCCCCATTCATGCTCTGTCTCTGTCTCAAAAATAAATAAAGGTTAAAAAAAAATTTTTTTAAGTGTATTTGATATTTGTCCATAACCCATATTGGCTTGGGCTGCCATCCTGGGGTGAGAGGATGGTGATAGGGAAGGAGAAAGACAAGTATTGGCTTCATGGAAAGGAAGCTGATACTTCGAGAAGGGTAAGTGATTTCCTTAAGCCTCCATAGCTTACTGGCCCAAACAGGATTCAAACCAGGTCTGTTCAAGATCATATCACCATCCTAGGCTGCCTCCCAAAATCTTGACAAAATGTTTATGGTAAACAGACAAACAAAAGAATGGAGGCTGTGAATGAATTATAAAAGACTGGATGGGGGGCAGATGTGAGAACAGTATGGGGAAAACAAGATCTTAACTCCTGTAAAGCCACTGGCCTAAGGCAAGGGTTAAAAGTTTCCATACACAACGAGACAAATACATCCTTCTGGGAAAGAGAAGAAATGATAGGTAACAGCCATCAGGGAGTATTGGTTGTCTGGGAAAAATTAGAAGTAACAATTTAAAGCCTGTGTGCACAAGTACTCCTATTTTCCAGGAGCCCTAAAAAGAATGTCAACTGTGGAGAAAGGCATCCTGTTACTGTCTTGTGTCCACTAAGAGTAACAATCACAAGATAATGACAGTAGGACTAAAGGATGCTTCTCTACTCCCTGCCCATCACTCCTTGGAAAAGTGTCTTCATAAGCCTTGCATGCTACCCCTTCTGGGAGTGACATTCCTCTTTCTTGCTGGCTCCCTTGTACACAAGCTATCTCTAATAAACTCCACCTGCTTTCTTTCTCTCAAGTTCACTGTTCATTTTTATGACACTGAGACTCAAGAACCTGGTCTTGGGGGCCCCGTAACAGAAGGAAAACTGCCTTCACTGGGTAAACGGCTATTAGCGGAGGCGGATGAGTATGCCAAAAGGGTGAGGAACCACCCTGCCAATGGTGGGGACAGCCAAAAATGGTTTCCTTGAAACACCTGGAGAGAACAACCATCTACAGGAAAGCATTTGCACCATGTGGGTATATATACCTCTGCCCTCTTCCCTGAGCCAACCCATACTTCGAGATCCTCAAGAAGAAAAGTAAAGAAGCCAACACACTCTAGGTTATTATATTGTAATAGCGGTGAGCACAAGGCTTTAGGGAAGCCAGGGAAGGGGACTACACACACATGGGCTCTCCAGTCTGGTCTATGCAGAAAGATAAGGTCACTTGCCTTCTACAACAGAGACATCTTGTCCTAAAGAAGCCATGCCAACAAAAGTGGCTGTGTCATCTCTATCAATTCCATGCTAGCCTTGAGAATTCCCTACTCAACTAGAAACCAGTCATTTCTAGTGGGATATCTGATCTTTGGGTTTTGTTTCACTTGTTTTAATTTGTTTGCTATGTTTTATTGTTAATTCTAAGGGCTGACATGCTTCATTCTTAGTGTTTATTTGTTCATCTAGGTCATGCGTATTTTTTATGCCTGGCCTGCTGCTCTCAAGATGTCAGCTTACTAGTGCTGAGTCTTCTTTCTGCTCAGAAAGCTCTACCTCCTGTCTGTTGTTACTGCCTTTGGTTCAGGTAACATATCCAGAATCTACCACTGGCACTGTCTTTTCAGATGCTGCCCACATTAGCAAGCCTGTCCTGGCCTCTCCTGTCCTGCTCTGTCCCACTGAGGTTAAGCCTGGGCCAGCCCACTCATGTTCTCAGATGGCATTGGTCTGCCAGCAGAAACCCTAATGTACAGAGAAAGATTTTTTGGAGACCACAAATATCCCCCCAAAGGCTCTCACACCATGCCTCTCTTCTGTGCCTGTAATTGATGTTTTGCTGTTCTCACAGAATATCACCTCTTTACAAGTCTTGACCTTGCCCAAACTTGGGACAGCTGATCTCTGATGATGCCACTTCAAGAACCCTGACACTCATCACTTGTCAAGGTTCATCATGATTAAGGGTCTTAACCTGAAATGTCTAGAATCTGTGAGATATCCCAGTGCTTCAGAAAGAGTGTGTTTGAGGGGATCTCAAAGAAAACCTGTATTTTGACAAATCCCTGATTAACAAAAAATGAGCTGTATAAATTTCCTCAAAGCGTTCTTCAACAGTTTCAGACACTAATATCTGAATAAGATAGTTGATAAATAATAATCAGTTGCCTATTATTTTTGAGGCATTATTTTAGATGGTAGGAATAGAAGATTCTTCAGAAGGTGACATTCTAGTTGGCAGAAACACAAGAGCTAATACAGAAATAAGTGCAATAATGTCAGCTAATGACAAGTGTCATGACGAAGATAAAGAGAGCAATTTGGTAGAGTGACAGAGTCTGGTTCATGCATTAGATGCCTGTGGACTTGGGTAGTACAAATGAGTCCCCCCAAAAACAGTCACCTCTGTGCCTTGACACTGGTTTCTGCCCACTGAGGAAATCAGCCTTGGGGCAGAATGGATGTCACAAGGGAATGCATAGACCTTCTTTGGTCCTTGTCACCCCTTGTATCTTCTTGACCATCTAACTACTAGAGAAATGGGAGCAAGTGGTCTAATCCTGACCCTGATTTTCCCTTCACGGACTCACTGCTGTCCATAAAAAGGAACATAGCTGGGCAGATAGGAGGAAATCATCCACAGATCCATAGAAAGAGTGGATCCCACTTTCACATGACCTAGCTGCTAAAATAAATATGCATGACCATGAGAAATAAGCCCTTCTGGTTAAGTATTACCATTCATCTCCTAAGTGCACAAGAGACTGGATCTCATGCATAGCACGGAGAGCAAAAATGTGGCTGGGGCCAACCTCTCCGTTAGGCACAGGGCACAGTGCTTTGGGCCATCCATTCATTTTAGGGGCCACAACAATGTTTTCATTTTAATTTATCTAAAATCTAAAGACAAAAATTAATATAATAGTAATGGGTATATAATAATGAATCCAGCCTGGATTATGTTTATTTTATACCAATGTGGTTGTAAAATAGAATGTTTAATTTTTTTTTTTTTTTTTTTTTTTTGTATGGAGGGAATAAAGCTCATGATTGCAAAAGTGACCGAGGGAAGTCCTGTCGCAGCCCTAGTGGTGGTTTCTGATTACCTACTGATTACCTACTGAGTGAAGGAGTGAATCAAAGTCTTTAGAATAATGATCATATTAGGACTGAAAGATCCCTTAAACATTTTTTTAATGTTTATTCATTTTTGAGAGACAGAGAGAGACAGAGTGTGACTGGGAGAGGGTCAGAGAGAGAGACACACACACACACAGAATCTGAAACAGGCTCCTGGCTCTGAACTGTCAGCACAGAGCCAAATGCAGGGCTTGAACCCACGAACTGTGAGACTGTGACCTGAGCCAAAATAAGATGCTTAACCGACTGAGCCACCCAGGTGACCCCCTACAGATCCCTTTTAAAGAAAAAAAAAATTAAAATCTCTCTGGACACCAGGAATGTGCCCAGCATATCCAGGGACCAGTTTGGTTTCCCCTCTCTGAGCCTCACTACCCTCAGTTGAAGCCCCTGAGCTGCTGTTTGCATGGGTGTAATTCATATAACAGATGTTCAAACCACATTTAAATGTATTAATGGCTTTATCACAGTGCTTCTGAATGAGCCAGTCCATATTTCACAGTTTTCTGGTTTATAAGCAATCAAAAAGACATGTAAAAGGTCTTCACTGCTCAGTTGGTTGAGCATCTGACTTTGGCTCATGGTCTCACGATCCATGGGTTTGAGCCCTGCCTCGGGCTCTGTCCTGACATTTCGGAGCCTGGAGCCTTCAGATTCTGTGTCTCCCTCTCTCTCTGCCCCTCCCCAGCTTGTGCTCTGTCTCTCTGTCTCTCTGTCTCTCTGTCTCTCTTAAAAATAAACATAAAAAAAATTAAAAACTTAAAGGTCTTCACCAGAATGCAAGATGCTCAGCATTACCCTCCCAAACCCTGAATTTTCTTTGAGATCAACCAGGAAATGTTGGTCAATAATCCACATTGATTTTTTTGAACCCCTCCATAAGAACTTGATTGAACAGGTTTCCCTGTTGAACTGCTCACTATTATTCTGGTTACATCTCAAAGATCACCTATATGATCATGACATTTCCATTTCCATGCACAGCATATACTGACAGACATGATGGGCTCTGTCCATAGCTCTACAATTATCCCAGATGACACATCCTCAGCTTCCAGCAGACAGGTTTACCCACACTGTCCTGGCATGTCATTCAACTTCCCATGAGATCACCTATGTTAACATTAGTCTCTACTGTGAGAAATCCTCTTCCATCTGTCTGCCTCTCAGATGATGCCTAACTTTTGGGAACCACCCCAATACCCACCCTCTTTCATAAGAGCAAAGGACTGGACACTCTAGGGTATACAAAAGTGAGCAGACTGTGGGCCTTATCATCACAAATCTAATAAACTTTTTAAATGACTTTCACACATATCATTATAATTCAAGATAGGATATTTTAAGTAAAATAGTAGAGAAACAATTAAAGAGTGTTCTATAGGACCCCAGAGGGTTTTCTTATTGCAAAATGTAATCACTTGTCAGTTTGCTGAAAATTCTCTGCCTTGCTTACAGATAGAAGCCTAATTTTGTGCGTGTAATAAATAATTGTCCTGATTGTAAATATCAGTAAAATATTGTATAGGTATCAAATGAATGGACTCATTCTAAGTCACTCCTTAGAAAATAAACATTTTAGATTTAAATACACTTGTCAAATGTGCTTACTCTGTCACTTGTTTATGGATGTTATTAATTTTAAGGAAAGTAGACATTTTTCCCTAAGAGAAAGGAGAAAAAAGACCACAACAAGATAAACGCAAATAGCAGATTAGAGACTTTTCTAATTGTGTTTTCCTCATTACTAGCTGTGTAATGTAGTGTGAAGAGCAAGTACTCTGGAGTCAGAACTTCCTGGGTTCTGCCACTTAATAGAATGTGAAATTGAGCAAGTCACTGAAATTCTCTAAGCTTCAGCATTTGAGGACAACATTACTTATCTCTCAGGATTATTATGAGAATAAAAACGATTATGAATATAAAACGTATGGCATATAATATATGGTCAATAAATGGCAGCTAATACTAGTCTGTTTATCTTTTATCCAAGACACATGTGCTCCAGATTGGTTTGATATGTAATCCAGTGTCCAGATGTTGATTTGACATTATGCTTTCAAAATCCCATGGGAAGCATCATTTGATTTCATTCGATACAATCTGAAGATAGCTAATGGTGAAATATATGAGTGTGTGTTCTTGGAATCAAGGTGGGCTTACATTCTTTGAATTTATTTTTTGTATTATATTTTACTTTTCCCAGTTTTATTGAGATATAAGTGACATATAACAGTGTGTAGATTTATGGTGTACAACATGTTGATGTAATATACTTATATATTGTAAAATGATTACCATCATAACATTAACTAAACCTCCATCTGCAACATAATTGCCATTTTTTATTGATGAGAATATTTAAGTTCTAGTCTCTTAGTAACAGTCAACTATATAATACAGTATTATTAGTTATAATGACTATGCTGGATGTTAGAACACCAGAATTTGGTAATTTTGTAACTGGAAATTTATACCCTTGACCAGTATCTCATCATATTCCCAGCTCCCAGTCCTTGGTAACCGTCACTATACTCAATTTTTCAGAGTTCATCTCTTTTAGAGTCCACTTCCATACCTAAAGTGATATCATAGAGTATATATTATTCTGTCAGGATTATTTCACTTAGCCTTATGCCCCCAAGATTCATCAAGTTGCTCCAATTGGCAGTATTTCCTTGTTTCTCAGCACTGAATAATATTCCATTCAATTCCTTTAAATATATACTCAGAATTGGGATTGTGGATCACCTATTTTTATTTTTTTGAGGCATCTCCATACTGTTTTCCACAGTGGCTGCACCAGTTTGCATTCCTGCCGACAATGCATGAAGGTTCCCCTTTCTCCATATCCTCATCATTTGTTATTTCTTGTCTTTTTGATAATAGCCATTTTAACAAGTGTGAGGTGAAATCTCATTGTAATTTTTATTTGTATTACCTTAATATGTAGTGATGTTGAGTACCTTTTCATGTACATGTTGGCCACTTGAATGTCTTCTTTGGAAACTAGACAATCCAGTTCCTCTGCCCATTTTCTAATTGGATTATTTGTGGGTTTTGTTTTGTTTGTTCTCTTTTTTCTTTTTTCTTTTTGCCATTAATTTGGATGATGAGTTCTTTATATGTTTTAGATATTTTTTTTTAATTTTTTTTTAATGTTTATTTATTTTTGAGACAGAGAGAGACAGAGCATAAACGAGGGAGGGTCAGAGAGAGAGGGAGACACAGAATCTGAAACAGGCTCCAGGCTCTGAGCCATCAGCACAGAGCCTGACGTGGGGCTTGAACTCACGAACCGCCAGATCATGACCTGAGCCGAAGTCGGACGCTTAACCGACTGAGCCACCCAGGCGCCCTATATGTTTTAGATATTAATTCCTTATCAGATATATGACTTACAGATATCCTCTCCCATTCCAAACATTGCCTTTTTATTTTGTTGACGGTTTCTTTGTCTGCATAGAAACCTTTTAGCTTGATGTGGTCCATTACTTGCACTTTGGGTGTCGTATCCAGGAAACTGCTGCAAGACCAGTGCCAACAAACTTTTCCCTTATGTTTTCTTCTAGGAGTTTTACAGTTTTTAGCCTTATGTTTAAATCTATAATCCATTTCAAGTTAATTTTTGAGTAGTGTGACAGACAGATCCAATTTCATTGAGTATTCTTAGCTCCTTTGTCAAATATTAGTTGACCACATATGCAAGACTTTATTACTGGGCTCTCAATTATGTTCTATTGTTCTATGTGTCTATTTTTACACCAGTACCATATTGTTTTATTATAGCTTTGTAGTATAGTTAGAAATCAGGAAGCATGATTCTTCTGGTTTTATTCCTTCTCAGGATTGCTTTGGCTATTAGGCTCTTTTGTGACTCTATAAAAATTTTAGGATTCTTTTCTATTTCTGAGAGAAACATGTGATTAAAGTATTGAAAGTGACTGTATTCAATCTATGGATTGCTTTGGGTAATATAAACATTTTTAACAGTACTAATTCTTCCAATCCATGAATGCAGGCTATCTTTCCATTTATTTATGTCTTCTTTAATTTCTTCCATCAGAGTTTTATAGTTTTCAGTGTAGAGATCTTTTACTTCTGTGGTTAAATTAATTCCACATTTATTTATTACTAAATAATATTTAGTATTTTTAAAAAAGTTTATGTATTTATTTTGAGAAAGACAGAAAGTGTAAGCAGGGGAGGGGCAAAGAAAGAGGGAGAATCTCAAGCAAGCTCCCCACTGTCATCACAGAGCCCATGCATGACTCAAACTCATGAACCCATGAGACCATGACCTGATCCAAAATCAAGAGTCTGATGCTAAACTGAGCCACACAGGCGTCCCAGTATTTTACTGTTTTTAATGTGACTGTGAATGGGATTATTTTATTTTTTTTTT
Organism: Panthera onca; assembly: GCF_046562875.1. Classification (NCBI taxonomy): domain Eukaryota; kingdom Metazoa; phylum Chordata; class Mammalia; order Carnivora; family Felidae; genus Panthera; species Panthera onca. The sequence continues at coordinate 86,682,509 of NC_138341.1, read as the reverse complement.
TAGATATTTTGCCATTAAAGTATAGAAGCATAACCATTTTGTTTGTTGATTTTCAGAAGTTGCTGGTTCATTGGAGCAGCGTTTTGTTGCATTCTTTAGGATTTTCTGTATAAAAGATTATATCATCTGCAAACAAAGACACTTTACTTTCCACTTGAATGCATTTTATTTCTTTTTCTTGCCTGATTGCTCTGGCTAGGGCTTCTAGTACTATGTTGTATTAGAGTGATGTGAGTTATCTCATCTTATCTTGTACCAGCTTTTACAAGGAAAGATTTCAACACTTCACCATTGAGGATGATATTAGTTTTGGGCTTGTCATACATGGCCTGTATTGTGTTGATATGTGTTCCCTCTATACCACTTTGATGAGAATTGTTATCTCCAAAGAATGTTGTATTTTGCCAAATACTTTTTCTGTATCTACTGAGATGACCGTATGTATGATTTTTACTTTTCTTTCTATGAATGTGTGTCATGTTCAATGATTTGCATATGTTGAATCATGTTTGCATCCAGGGATAAACTCCACTTGATCATGGTGTATGATCTTTTTAATGTGCTATTAATTTTGTTTTTTTCCATATTTTGTGGAGAATTTTTGCATCTATATTTTTTAGGGATATTGGTCTGTAATTTTCTTTACTTGTAGTGTCTTAATCTAACTTTGGTATCATGGTGATGCCGTCCTTGTAAAATGAGTTTGAGTTGTAAAATGAGTTTGAGAGTGTTCCCTCCTCTTCAATTTTTTTGGAAGGGTTTGATAGGAATTGTGTAATTCTTTAAATATCTGGTAGAATTCATCAGTGAAACCATCTGGTCCGGGGTTTTTCCTTGCTGGGAGGTTTTTGATCGCTGACTCAATCCTTACTTATAATGATTCTGTTCAGGTTTTCTATTTCTTCCTGATTCAAACTCAAGAGGTTGTATGTTTATAGAAATTTACCCATTTTTCCCCTAGATTATCGAGTCTGTTGACATACAATTATTCAGAGGTATGTCTCAAAATCCTTTATATATCTGTAGTATCAGTTTTAATGTTCCTATTTCATTTCTAATTTTATTTTATTGAGTCATCTCTCTTTTTTTCTGAGTTAGTCTCATTAAAGACTTGTAAATTTTGTTTATTTTTTCAAAACACCATCTCTTAGTTTTATTGAAATTTTCAATTGTTTTTCTGATCTCTATTTCATTTATTCTTGCTCTGATCTTAGCTATTTCCTTCCTTCTGCTTTTATTTTAGTTAGTTCTTATATTTGTGTTTGGGTTTTTTAAAAGGTTTTTGAGAGGTAAATTTAGATTGTTTATTTAGGTCTCTCTTCTTTTTAATTTTTTTAACATTTATTTATTTTTGAGACAGAGAGAGACAGACCATGAACGGGGGAGGGTCAGAGAGAGGGAGACACAGAATCTGAAACAGGCTTCAGGCTCTGGGCTGTCAGCACAGAGCCCGACGCGGGGCTCGAACTCACGGACGGACCGCGAGATCATGACCTGAGCCGAAGTAGGCCGCTCAACCGACTGAGCCACCCAGGCGCCCCGGTCTCTCTTCTTAATATAGGCACTTATCACTACTCTTAGAACTGCTTATGCTGCATATATAGGTTTTGATGTGTTGTGCTTCCATTTTCATTTGTTTCAAGATATTTCTTGATTTCCTTTTGGATTTCTTCTTTGACCCATTGTTTGTTCAGGAGCATGTGATTTAGCTACCACCTGTTTGTGCATTTTCCACCTTTCCTTCTGTTATTGACTTCTAGCCTCATACCACTGTGGTCAGAAAAAAAATATCTAATAGGAAGTTAATATTCTTAAATTTGCATAGGCTTATTTTGTGAGCTGTCATCTAATATATCCTGAAGAATGTTCTATGTGCACTTGTAAAGAATGTATATTCTGCTGCTTTTGTAGAGAATGTTCTGCATATGTTTAAAGACTGACATTTTCTTGCTGATTTTCTGTCTGGATGATCTATCAATTGCTGTAACTTGGATGTTGAAGTCCCCCTTTATTGTTGTGTATTTGTCCCTTTAGATCTATTAGTATGTGCCTAATATATTTAGGTGCATGGAGTTGATGTCAGTTGCATATATATATAGTCATATCTTCTTGATGAACTGACAACCTTATTATTATATACTAACCATCTTTGTCTCTTGTCATTATTTTCTTGTAAAGTATATTTTATCTGATACAACTATAGTGGCAATGCCTGCTCTCTTTTTGTCTCCACTTACGTGGAATAGCTTTCGCCATCCTTTGAGCCCATGTGTATCCTTAAAGCTGAAGTGAGTCTCTGGTAGGCAGCATAGAAGTGGGTCTTATGCTTTTGTTTTGTTTTGTTTTTTGTTCACTGTATGCCTTTTGATTAGAAAATTTGATCCATTATCATTTAGATTAATTTTTGATGATAAGGACTTACTAATGCCATCTTACTTATTGTTTTCTGACTGCTTTGTCGCTCCATTTTTATTTTCCTCCTATCTTGAGGCCTTCTTTTGTAAATTGATGATTTTCTGTAGTGGTATGTTCTGAGTCCCTTCTTTTTGTCTTTTGTGCATCTATTTTATTTGTGGTTACCAAATGTGTATTTTATATGTAACAGTCTATTTAATGTGGATAAGTATAACTTTGATGGCATACAGAAAACGCTTTCCTTTACTCTGCACCTTTTATGATTTTGATGTCACCATTTTACACCTTTTTATGTTGTGTATGCATCAACAATTTGTTCATTGTTGAAGCTAGAGCTATTTTTAGTACTTAGTCTTTAACAATTGTATGGAGTGAAGAAGTTAACACATCATAAATTACGGTATTAGGGTATTCTGATTAAGATTATATGCTTACCTTTACCAGCATGTTATATATTTTCATATGTTTGCATCTGACTAATTATCATCCTTTTGTTTCAGCTTGAAGAACTCCTTTCATTCTTTCTTTTTTTTTTTTCAACGTTTTTAATTTATTTTTGGGACAGAGAGAGACAGAGCATGAACGGGGGAGGGGCAGAGAGAGAGGGAGACACAGAATCGGAAACAGGCTCCAGGCTCTGGGCTGTCAGCACAGAGCCCGACGCGGGGCTCGAACTCACGGACCGCGAGATCGTGACCTGGCTGAAGTCGGACGCTTAACCGACTGCGCCACCCAGGCGCCCCTCATTATTTCTTATAAAATATTTTAGGTTTGTGATGAATTCCCTCATATCTTATTAGGGAAATCTTTATAGCACATTCATATCACATTTCTATCACATTCTGAAGGCCAACTTTGCTGGGTATTCTTCATGGACAGTTTCCTTTTTAATCTATTTATTTATTTATTTATTTATTTATTTGTTTTAGAGAAAAGGGGTGTGCAGGTGGGGTATTGGGGCAGAGGAAGAGACAATCTTAAGCAGGCTCCATGCTCTGCATAGAACCTGATGTTGGGCTTGATCCCACGACCCTGGGATCATGACTTGAATCAAAATCGAGAGTCAGATGCTCAACCAACTGATCCAGGTGTCCTTTTCTTACTTTGAATATATCGTTCCATTCTCTCCTGGTCTGCTGAGAAATCTGCCTGTAGTTTTTTGGGTGTTCTCTTAATGAGTTTTTGTTTTCCTCTTGCTGCTTTTAAAATTCTTTCTCTGCCTTTGGTTTTAGACAGCTTTATTATTATGCCTTAGAGCATATCATTTTGGATTGAAATTTTAGCGTGACCTATTAGCTTCATTAACTTTGATGTCCAAATTTCTCCCCATGTCTGGGAAGTTTTTAATTACTATTTCTTTAAATAAGCTTTCTACCAACTTTCCTCCTCTCTTCTCTTTCTGAGGCTCCAATGAGTCTGGTGTCTTATACCCAAGCAGCCACAGAAGCCCAAGCTAGCTGCGAGTGTGGCTCCCTGGTTCTGGTGAAGGTGGAGAGGGACTAGCATCTTACACTTGCACAGCTACAGAGAACTTGGATGGCTCCTGGTGAAGGTCTCGGGCTCCAGCGGGAGTGGAGGGGGCAGGGAGTAGGGAAGGACTCAGGTGGTTAGTGTCAGCGAATGTAACTATGGAGCAAAACTGATCAGATCTGCAGGGTATCTATGGTGGTGGTGCTGACCACTGGCTCCATCAGTGACAAAATTCTGCTGAGTCTGTCTGCAGAGCAGTTCTCTGTGAACCCCAATTGGTCCCACTGCCTGTCATCTAATAATAGACTGCTTTTCTTCCGTGTTCCTCACCAGCTTTTCAGTCTGAGTGGGACAAAACTGAAAGGGGGACCTTCACACAGCACCCCAAGAGGCTGGACAAGCTGATCCCTCACCCTGCTCTTCTTGTCCTGGTGAGAGGCACTCTTTCTAACTGGGAAGTTTCTCCCTGGTTCTGAATAATACCAGATTGGGGGATGAGATGAGGCAGGCAAAAAATGAAGTTGTTTTCCTAATTTGTTCTATGGTGTTGCTAAAACCCCAAAGGAAAGACCCAAGAGGTCTCCCAGAACTGCTTTGCTCAGGAGCTGGCTGTTCAATCCTTGATCTTTGTGAGGGGGTGGGGAACCTGGCTCCTCTAACATCACCATTTTCTCCTTAACCTCTATGCACTCGTTTTTAAAATTTAAACAATGAGCAGCATAATTTCAAAATGTATCTTAAATGGTTCTGGTCAAGAGTTTAGCTCAGCTACTCCATAGTATCACTGCCTTGGCATCCATTCTGTGTGGCCAAAGTGGCCTGAAGGGGCATTACACTGACACTAGCCCCTCATGCAAGCTTATGCCCTAGACAGCAGCCGCAGAGTCACAAGTAAATATTGGTCCCCAATAGGACTTCCCTAATGGTCCTTGTGCTCAGTCTCCTCTGCCATCCAGGACCTTCCCATTATGCACCCGTTAGATAAGACCCCATGGAGCTTACCAAACCACATCTTTTGGGTTGAATTGGCCAATCCAGCCTTAACTCAGGAAACCCAAAACACTCTACTCTTGGATACTAATAAAGGCATGCACCCCAGGTCCTGCCTTTCTGTCTGCCTGCACCCTACCTTGGCCTCCCGGTATGGCTCATTGAGGTGTGCTGTATACTCTCATTAGTATGTGTGAATAATATACCTCTTCATTTCAATTCGTTTGGAATTTTTGGTTGAAACTTGGCTCATCATCCTTTACCCTGGGGCTGTTACTTACCATGTTCATTTAACAAAACCATAACAGTTGTGCACTTACATTTTTGAGAAAAACAATACACGATGTCAAAAATATACATAGGTCTTATCAAAGGAATCTTATTGATAGTTTCATCATTGCAACTTTTCATTCTTAATCACATTACAGAGATGTTTTAAGATCTTTGCAGCCTAAGGACAGATATGTACACAGGTTACTCCAGGGATGAGGTCTTTTCATAAGAAAACACAGGAAATAAATACTAAGAGAGGGGTACCTGAGTGGCTCAGTTGGTTAAGCATCCGAATTCAGCTCAGGTCATGATCGCACGGTTTGTGGGTTCGAACCCCGCATCAGGCTCTGTGCTGACAGCTCAGATCCTGGAGCCTGCTTCAGATTCTGTGTCCCTCTCTCTCGCTACCATTCCCCAACTTGTACTATGCCTCTCTCTCTATCTCTCAAAGATAAATAAACATTTAAAAAATGTAAAAAATTAAAAATAAAAAAGGGTATACTCTTTATTAAAAAAAAATAAATACTAACAGGGCATCTTAGCAAGATTGATGAAAACTGATCCTTTTTTGGTAGGAACGGGAGTCCAGTGAAGAGGCACAAAGTAATTTTATACCAAATCATTAGATTTTTACAGTTTCCCAAGGTGGCAATAAGAGATAATGCCTATTTGGATGCATGAATTGTTTTTTAAAAGTAGGTAACTTTTATTTTTATATTGCAAAAGTTCTATTTGCTAACTAAAGAAAGAAAGAGAGGAAGAGAGTACAGGGAAGCCAAATGGAGCAAAAGAAACCATGCTTCAGTCTGCCATTGACATGGCGTATACGCTTTCAAACTTTTTAATATTTTTGATATTACAATTTATTTGAAAATAATTTTGCACTGCCAGGATATTTTAGAACTTATTTTTTTCCAGGAAATTATACAATCAACATCTTTTCATGTCAATAAATAAATTTCTGTAAGTTCATTTTAGGAGCTATCACCCTGTTATATGGCTTTAGGTACTTTCACTATAACTCTCTCTGCTGCAAGTGTTTTCACCACCACTATTTTTGTTGCAAATATTTTTGTTGCATGACAAATTGGCTGTAAGGAAATTTAACTGTAAGAAGATAAAATCATGAACAATGAAAGAGGGCCATTCTTTTATAATGAAACACGAAAAATGAATAATAAAATTAAAAACATGTTATTGCAAAATATAAAATATTTGAATGCATTTATAATGTGAGTAGGTTCATGACAATGCTGCTCAAATAACAGATTTTATTTTGTGGATTGTACCTAAGCACTTGTTTTCAAACTTGTTTTAAACTTGTTCTTTTTCTTTTCTTTCTTTTTTTTTTTTTGTTTGTTGATTCTTCTCATTGAGCATCACATTTTTTTCTGTTTTTTTTTAAATTTTAATTCCTATATAGTTAATATAGAGTGTTATATTACTTTCAGGTGTACAATATAGTGATTCAACAATTCTATGCATTACTCAGTGCTCATGTGTTCTCTTTATCAGTAAAACTTCTTCATTAAGGGAGGCATTGGTTTCCAAATACTAGGATGTATATTTGTAACTGAGCTTTAGAGTGTGCTGTAAATGGTTTCTACACTTCTGTTCATTTCTTGGCATATGGTCACATGTCTGTTGATGGATATTCCAAAGTTCCATGGGACATGTGGTTTCAAAAATCTGTGCCACAGTTTAGACCATTATAAGGGCTAAGATTTATATCATATAAATATAAGTTGGAATACTACATCAATGGAGAAATGAAACCAAAGTGTCCAACCAAACTGTCAACCAATTACTATTTTTTCTCCTTTACAGCAAAATTGCCTTACAGCCAGTGGTTTGCATGGTGAAAATATTTGCAGTGAAAATGCTGGGAACAGAGATGTCTAAGCAAAGGTGTATACTGTGAAGCTACCGGATGAGGTGCTGTTGAATGATTATACTGTCATTTTTCTAATCAATATCCCATCCTTATAGATTTCAGTTCTTTTTATTTTCTCCTCCTCTCCAAAACATTGTGATATAGGTACATTTTACACATATGCACTCTGTGATCTTTTCTAATTGGTGGATTGAAGAAACGTTCACTCATTTAGAGCCTTAACTGCAGGCTGAGAAATGGCACTATGGGAGGGCTCTGTGCTCACTCCAGCAGTGTGGAAGCGTGTGTGTTCCCACAGCCTCCCCATGATGGGATCTCAGAAGAAAACAACAGATTCTCATTGTTGAATCAGCCTTTTCCTGGTTTCTAACAAGGCTGACATGTTGTGTGTATTTATTCCCTGTCTGTGTTTAAACTACTTGTTCATGCTTTTCACCCAAACTTTTCTAACTACAGTGTGCACTCTTTTCTTAATTCATATAGATGCTTTACATAACAGGGAAGTTAACACATTACTATATGTGTTACCATACGATGCTGGTTTTTTCATTTGACTTTCATTTTTATATGTTTGAGTTAACTCTAAATTGTTTAATTTTTATTCCATTAAATATTCTTCTGTTCTTTAAAGCAGCATAAATATAGTCACACTGCATGTATCAGCAATTTAAATTCAGGAGGAAATACATTTTGAGAACTCTCAGAGTGAAGGGCCAAGGTGACATCTATTATCAAACAATCCACACCATTGCCAAAACACACAAACTCTGCTGCTTTGTTTTTTTTTTAAATAAAGGTTTGCTGTAAGGTTCAGTCTTTTGCAGGGAAGCAAATGAATATACATAATAATAACCTCTATAGATCTGTGATAATCCTTTGGGCACATATTGAAATGTCTGCAAAGCAGCTAAATGTGTCTCTAGGATTTAAAAATGCTTAATACATTAATCTGGAAACACAGATGTCTATCTGGCCATACAAAAGAAAGCTTAATAAAGTTTTCAGCGGAAAAATTAAGGTCCAATCTCTTTTATAGACCCTAAAATGCCATAGACCATAAATGGCAAACAGCTGCGCATATGGATCCAGAATTCTAAACATCTAAATGCCAGGAAGTCACTCTATGTGAGCTATTTTGTTTTAATTGAATGGCCTTGTTATAATAAGAGAAATGTGTTCAATTGGTTTAATGCATAGCATTCTTTTGGTTTAAAAGGCAAATCATTAACAAGGCTTTGCCTTAATGATCTATCATGATAGATATGTAGTAAGATATAAATGCTCACCCACAATGCTTCATGAGTGACATGTAACTGTACAATCAGAGAGTCACTTTGTGCTGGACATCTAACATGATACAGCTCACCTGAGCACTACACTTTCCATACTTCAGATGGAAGCTTTAGAAGCTGACTTCTGCAGGTTTGATTCCCCCAACCCAATTAATATTCCAAGAATGGTGAGGGGTAGAGAGAAAACAATGATCTGAACTGTTAACTTAACCAAGGTGAATGTCACTTATAAACCCACAAAATGAATACATTATACCCAAAGAAATAATTCTTTTTCCCATTATGCCTACCTGGACAATCTAAGATCATATGCTGGAGCCAATTATTTATAAACCAGGCATTGATTTCATTTTTTTTTTTCTTCAGTATGAAACAAGGTGGCATAAGAAATGATGGTTCACTACTTTGTTTATATTAATTACATACAGGCACTGAAAGCTGATAGTGTAAGATTGATTGTAATTGAGCCATAATTTTAACACAGAGAAACATCATCCATTTACCTGGACAGCTCTTTGGTGAAATATATTTCTAGAGCTGAGATAGGATGGAGAGGGTCTAAAGATAACAAATGATAAATGTCTCTTACTTATGGCCAAGTGAAGCAGTTCTTAGTGTGAACCAGTGACTGCTCAGCTAGCAAAGGTATTCTCTGGTGATATGAATCTTGCAAAGTTTGAACATTTAAAGAACTATTTATCACCCAAAGTTCTATATTTGGCAAATATACCTGAGAGATTCTAAATTTTTGGAAATAAAATGGTTTTTACGGCAACCTCTGTGTAGTACCCAGCCACTGGACATCCTCCGTCTCTGTCCAACTGGGTCAGGTATTTGCAAAGCCAGTTCAGATGTCCAGAGAGTGTCTGCTCCACAGCAGCATTGAAAAGAAAGGCCCTTGGGCTTCTGTGAGCTACAGTAGCCAGAGAAGAATCTGAAAAGGAACCTCAAGTGTGATGAAAGGGAATGCCACTATGCCACTGAGACAAACACCTGCAGCTATGGGACATGGTTGAGTTTATAACTTTGTATTGGGGCAACAGAACAGAACAAACACAGCTTTTTTTTAAATCTTTCTTTCTTTCTTTCTTTCTTTCTTTTGAGATTGGGGGAGGGGCAGAAAGACAGGAAGAGAGAGAGAATCCCAAGCAGGGATCACTTCACTGTCAGTGTGGAGCCTGACACGGGGTTCGATCCCACAGTGAGATGATGATCTAAGCAGAAATCAAGAGTCAGGCACTTAATCGACTGAGCCACTCAGGTGCCCCCATACTCAGCTTTTTATACAAGATGTTGGAAAAAGAGGTAGGAAGAAGGAAGGTGAACATTCATTCTTTCATACTCTCTCCAGCTCCAGGCCAGCAAATATCCACCCAGGCTAGAAATCCTCACCAAGGTGAAAAGAAGGAGACCAAAGGGCAATGTTGACCATGTTATGAACTTGGTCTTGGCAAAGGCGTAGAAAGGGTCAAACCAGGGGAATACTGAGGTGCTTTGGGTTATGAACTGGTCCACAGGGCATGTCCAGGTTGGAATAGAAACTGTGAAATCAACCTCAGTTTGAGTTGTCCAGGTGCTGGGAAAATAGGGAACATTTGGGAGAATGATGTGTTGGTGGACTGTAAGGTAGGCAGCATGCTAAATTTACAAAGCTATGTAAAACCTTGAGATTTCCAGCTGATCTGGATTTGGAGGTTAATTTAAGATCAGCTTTAGTACTGTTTCAAGTACAATTTGTAGTAGGTTTACAGATGGGGTGCGTGCAAGCAATGTAAGAAAGTAGTGAACTGCACCAAAGAGCCTCTCCCAGATCTTGCTTCATGTATCCCAGGGGATCCTTGAAAGGGTGAGGATGGGAAGCATAGTGCTATTCCTAGTGGGAACCCTGGAAAAGTGTCTGTGCCCAGGAGACCCCCCCCTCCCCAGAGACAGAGGTGCCTGGTGACAAAAGGATTGTCATTGTTATTGGTGGGGGTGGGGAGTGGGATGTGTCTGCCTTCTCCCACCCCCATCATAGCCCAAAATCTACATTTAAAATTTGAAAATTAATGAACGTGGGGCACCTGGGTGGCTCAGTGGGTTAAGCGTCCGACTTCGGCTCAGGTCATGATCTCGCGGTTTGTGAATTCAAGCCCCGCATCGGGCTCTGTGCTGACCGCTCAGAGCCTGGAGCCTGTTTCAGATTCTGTGTCTCCCTCTCTCTCTGACCCTCCCCCATTCATGCTCTGTCTCTCTCTGTCTCAAAAATAAATAAATGTTAAAAAAAAAATTAAAAAAAAAAAAAGAAAATTAATGAACGAAATGACCTTTACTGTATACCCAATTAGTAACCTAACCATAAAGAAAAAAAATATTTTCATGACTCTAAAATACAATGATTTTACTATACTATGCTCTAAGGACAAAACACACATGGAGAAATTTCAAACACATTTAGTAATTACAGTTATTAATAGTATTGGTGCTATTTTGAAATTCATACATATTTGAGCAAATATTTAATTGTGCAAATAATAACATTATTGAACAAGTAAGCAATTATATTAATAGAGTTAAGAACAAAGATTTTTAGTGTAAAAGAGGTATAATTACAAATCAGTAGCATAAAAACTCTTTCATGTTATGTTTGATTTATTTTTCTTGCTTTCATAAAACAAGGACATATTTTCTAGCTGTATCCACTGTAAAGCCCAAGTAGATTTAATGACAGTCTAGTAGCATTTAATGAACCTTGCACATGAATGTGGCCACTGGGTACATTTTCCCACTAAAAGGAACTGCACTCCAAGTCTGAGGAAGGACTATTCAAGATAAGTCCAGCACATTTCATGTGGCCAGAAAGCAAGAGGGCTGTAGAGAGCCATGGGGGTTTTGTCAGGGACTCAGCCTGAAGGAAGGAGTTCCCAACAATCAAGGGGAGCTGTTCTGAGCAGTGATGGGGGCAGAGGGGGTGGGGGGGGGATGTTGCAATTGATTAAAACATCAAATCCATACAAACTCATGCTTCAGAAAAATCTAGAAACAGAATGATCGCTATTGGACATTTTTGGAAACTGCTAAGGTATTGCCTCATTATTTTGAAAACTGGTACATAAAGGAAAAGGATAAGAATCAAAAATCCTACATTTTTCATACAAACATGTTTCAAGTATCCATACAGTTGAAAGTGGAAAATTCCTCAAAGAAGAATTCTAATTATTAAATAATGAGTGATGGCCTTAGAAAAGCACCACTTGGCAGTCCCTAATGAGACAATGGAGCTAGGAAACGGTCACAGGTGGATATGAACACCACTAAGAAGTTGAAGGGCAACATTAGGCTGCTCAGTTAGGCCAGCAACACTTGAACCCATTGCTCAAACCCATACCTGTGAAGGTAGGACAATGGGGTACCATGTGCCTCCCGTTGTGATGCAATAGGAGGCACACCACAGCACCTGAGATGTATTCTTGCCAAAAACAAGAAAGTGTTTTATTCTATTTTTTTAAGCTTATTTATCATTGAGAGAGAGAAAGGGAGAGAGGAGAGGCAGGGGAGAAGCAGAGAGAGGGAGACCCAGGATCCGAAGTGGGCTGTACACTGCCAGCATAGAGCCCCACGTGGGGCTCAAACTCGTGAACAACCTGAGACCATGACCTGAGTCGAAGTCAGATGGTTAACTGAGCCACCCAGGGGCCCCAGAAAGTGTTTTATTCTAATCAAGCCTCTAGATCTAACCACTAAGCACAAGTTACAACATGTTGAAGATACCTTCATGGATGCAACATGCAGTCAATTCTACTTTGTTTAAACCATCTGCTTCTCATCAGTGACTGTGTGGCCTGGGGAATAGAAAAGGAGGGGTGTCTAGGTGGCTCATTCGGTTAAGCATCCAACTTTGGTTCAGGTCACAACCTCACAGTTTGTGAGTTCGAGCCCTGCATGGGGCTCTCTGCTATCAGCACAGATCTGCTTAGGATCCTCCGTCCCCTTCCGTCCCCCTCTGTCTCTCTGCCTTTCTCTCATTCATGTGCATGCTCATTCTCTCTCTCTTTCATAAATAAATAAATAAACTTTTTTTAATGCAATAAATATTATTTTAAGAAAGAAAGATGAAAAAAAACAAAAAATAGTAAATAAATAAGAAAGATGGAAGAGAAAAAAAACGACACAAGAAACATACCAACCAACTCCATGTTGAAACTTTTGGGGTCCTAATTCGAGTGGGTAAACTCTTAAAAGCCATTTTTGAGCTGTAAAAACTGGAGATTTGTACAGAGACTGTATATATAATAATATATAATAATACTAAAGAATTATTTCAAGTTTTGTTGAATGTGAAAATGCCATTATGGTTATTTTTTAAAATATCGTCTGTTAAAGAAACAGACTGCAGTATTTATAAATAAAGTGATATTATGTCTGAGATCTGCTTCCAAATGCTTGAGGGAGAAGGTAAGGAAGGCGGGTGTGTGAGAGGGTTATAAATGAAACAGGGTTGGCGAAATGAATTGTTGAAGTGGGTGATGGGTATATTCATTAAATTATCCTCTACATTTGTGCATGTTTGGAAATTTTATTAATATGAAAGAAAAATAAGAATAAATACAGTCCATTGTCAATTCCAAGCCATGTTGCTCTCCCAGAAGTAGAAAAGGGCCCTGGAGGTTCTGAATTGCAACAGTCACACTTACAGCTCAGCCTGTTTCTGGCTCCATCCAAGGGTCAGGAAATGTATTTGGTCAAAGCTGTGTCTGATAACATCATTCAGAAACCATTATCTTAACCCACTGAGAAGAAATCTGCCTCTGAGAAGACCAGGTTGTCAGCCTCACCCCAAATCTTGGGAGAATCTGAATGATATTTTCACCAGTCTCCAAAATGAGTAAGTCATATTCAGATTATGTCATCCATGGTCTTATAGTAGCTCTTAACAATCACTGGCATGATAGAGTGGGTGCATGGCAGCTGGTGAATGGAAGGCACCCTCCCCCCACCCCATCCCTAGGAAACTCATTTCAGGGTGAGGGATAAAAAGCAATAAAGTTGTCATTGCAATAACGCTTCACCTTGTCAGGCGTGGATGCTTTCATGCCTCAATATATTTTGTTTAGTAAATTATCCCCTTGTCTGCTAAGAATAGAAGCCACAGCTGCTTAGGCATGACAGGAAAGTTGTTCATTTCTTTGAAAAGTGCTATCTTCCTTCACATAAGCATCTAATTCTAGCAAACACTGGCCCAAAGCTATGTGAGGTCCTCCAAAGAATCTGTGGCTAACGGTGCACTAAGGCTACTAAGATGAAACTTATATGCTCATAGTTCGTAAAGAGCATTCTTTTTCCTAATTTTTTCCCAGTCTTAAGAGAGAGAACAGACTTTGTGCAGCCATCTCAAGTATGATAGTTAATTTTATGTGTCAACTTGGAGAGTGTTTATGGATTAGATTAACATTTAAATGGGTGAACTTTGGGTAAGGCAGATTGCCTTCCATAATGTGAGTGGGTCTCATTCAGTCAGTTGAAGACCTGAATAGAACAAAAAACCTGCTTCCCTGAGCAAGAGGGAATTCTCCAGCAGACTGCCTTGGGGCTTCATCTGCACTATTGGCTTTCCTGGGTCTGCGGCCTGACAGTCCACACAGATTTTGGACTTCCTGGACACCATAGGTGCATGAGCCAATTCGTTATGCATAATAAGCAAATCTCATGTGTATGTGTATATATGCATGTCCTACTAGTTCTGTTTCTCTGAAGAACCCTTACACATCAGAGAAAGGCATTATCTCAGATCCTCACTTGATATAGAAATATTGGGAAGCCCATAGCCTTTCCTGAGATGAATTCTTCCAGCGTTCAGTCGTGTGTGGGGCTGAGCTCTAAGACATGACACAAATGGCCCAGGTGGGCTTCGGGTGTAGCTCTCCACCTGCAGCCACAATATCTTTACCTCCACCCTTCTCTTCATGAACAAGCATGTATTCGGGTTTGCTTTTTAAAAGAAATACTGTGCTTATCTTTTTTTCAGAGAATATTAATCTTCAAATTAGAAAGACAAATCTGACCTGAAATTTAACCTCCAGGCTAATTACTATCTGTGAAACTTTGAGCAGGTTTCTGTGCTCCAATTTCCTCATCTGCAAAATGAGGATAATTAAAATTCCTACTTCAGAGATTTACTGTGAAGATGGAAATGAAATTATAGGGTGCCAGGATGGAATGCAGAATGTGATAAAACAGTCTAACTGAGTTACTAATGTGTGACAACCTTGCTGAAGGGGAGGGGGGAGAGGTGCTGACCTGAGTAACTTTGGAGAGAGGAGCAGAATCTGTAAGACCAAAGGCTAAAGGAACTGTGCATAAGCACTGTCCTCCATATGATAGAGTTTTTTCCACAGATACAGGTTAACAATTCTGATACTGCCATGCATATAAGCTGGAATTGAACAGTTAAATAAATGGATGGCTAATGTTATTTATGGATAGAAAAGAGAGGAGATTAAAATGATCCATGTGGTAAAGGATTGGAACTGGAGACAACTTATTAACTCATGTTTACCTTAATATAGATACAGATGGTTATCTGCGGAAATAGAGGTATGTGTACATACAGAGATTAGTATACACAAGTCTATTCCCTTCCTCTGACAGTTGAGAGGGGTTAGAAGCAATGCTTCTAATGCTTCCAGTAGTGGCAGCATAGATAGAGCCCAAAGTTTACTTTCTAGTACTATTTTCCAATAACAGAAACCAGGGCTCATTTGGAGCAATGGTAGATTCTAGGACTGAAGCAGAAAATACTCAGGAAATGTCTGGAGCATCTTGTGGTGGCAGAAAGAAAGGACATGCACAAAAACAAAAGCAGAAAGATAATACTCCTGGGGTACCTCAGTCACTCAGTCAGTTGAGCATACGAATCTTGATTTTGGCTCCAGTCATGATCCCGGGGTCATGGGATTGAGCCCCGTGTCGGGCTCTGTGCTGAGCATGGAGACTGCTTAAGATTCTCTCTCTGTGTGTCCTTCTCCCCTTCTTGCACTCTCTCTCTCTCTCTCAATAATAATAATAATAATTATTGTCAATAATAATACACCTTAAATGTAGACGGAACATAGTGACTTTCTGCCAAAGAGGACAGTATGGAAGGTGGGGGATGGCAGTAACTCTACAGTGGAAAAATCTGACAGACACACCTCAGCCAGATGTTCAAGGTCAACATCAACTGTGATAAATCATATTGATAGTAAGTACCTTGACATGATGTAATGAAAATGGCACTCTACCCCTATGGTAATCCTCCCAAAGACTCATAACCCCAGTCTAATCATGAGAAGCATCAAATTCCAATGGAAGGATATTCTGCAAGATACCTGACCAACACTCCTGAAAACACTCCCATCAAGTCATCAACCACAAAGGAAATCTGAGCAACAGTCACACCGTGGAGGAGCTCAAGGAGATATGATGAATAAATATAGTCCTGGATGGGATCCTGGGAGAGGAGAAGCACATCGAGGAAAAACTAAGAATATTAAAAAAGAGTACTGACTTTAGCTAATAATAATGTATAACTATCAGTTTATTCATTGTAAAAAATGTCCATCACAATGTAGAATTTATTAACAGTGGAACTGGGGTATATGAAAACTTTCTGTGCTATTTTCACAATTTTTCTGTAAATCAAAAACTATTCTAAAAATATGTTTTATTTAAAAATGAAGTCATATGTTTTAAGTTCTTGACACGATGAACGGCTACCCAACATTATCGTTTTCCATCACTACGTAGTTGCTGTTGTTGAGTTTTTATTGGGAAAAACTAAAATATTAGTAAGTAGAACAAAATAAAATAAATCTTAAATCCCAGACCACTTTTCATAGTAATGATTAGAGGAGGACCAAGAAGATTCCCCTGTTAATTTTATCCATTGATTTCAAAGTTAGAGGACCAAATTAAAAGAAACAAAAAAGGGATTACCAATAAAACCCAAGCTAGTTTACAAAGCATGCATAAAATTTTTAAAAATTAGTTTCTTCTGGTTATAAAACTTGAATAGAATTATCTACTCAAAATTCACATTAAAATGAAGAAGTGGTTTTCCAATATTTATATGTGGTACCAGAAAAGAGTTAAAAAGACCATGGCAAATGTCTCTTTCTTTTGCTCAGAATTGAGCCATATTTCCTGCAAGATGCTATAGCGTATTAGTTTACAAGGGCTGCCATAACAACATACCACAGACTTGGGGGCTCAAATGACAGAAATTTATACCTTTAGCGCAGAAGAAAGATTATGGGTTACTATGAAGATTAAGTGATGTCAGTAAAAAGCACTCAGCAGAAAACCTGGCCCAGAGGAAGCATCCAATAGAGTGGCTGGTATTTTTTTCTTCATGACCTCCATACAGGGCTAAGACAATTCTATCCAGGTGCTTTTGCTCCTTTCTGACCTCCACACATCTGGGGTTGGCCCTGGTCTTATAGTAGGGCAAGTGGTGAGTCTGAATGTGTGTGTGTGTGTGTGTGTGTGTGTGTGTGTGCATGTGTATGCATACATGTGCATGTGTGACTGCATGCATGTGTTTGGGGAGGCTGGAAGCAAGAAGAGAGGGAAGAGGACCATGGTTGGAAGCAGAAATGATCCTGGCTACCCTGAAATCAGAACAGGTATGTGGCTGCCAAACTACATTAAGACTAAACTCTGGGAACCTCATTTTGCTTTGTACCTCAGCTTGTTTTTCTGAAAAGTCATTTCTTGAGTCAGATGCCCAGGTGTGAGTTTGTCTGAAATTCCTACTCAGGTATTGCCAATCCCTCAAAACTTTAAAAAACTAATGATAACACATAATTATAAATGTATTTAACTTTTCATAGCACGTTTATATATATGACCTAATTTTTTTTCTCTAAATAGCTGCATGATGAGAGTAATATAAATAATATTGGCCCATTTTACAAATGATAAATGGACCTAGGGAAAATTCTACTCACTTAGAGCCAAATAATGAGGTCAGAAATCCAGGTCTTCTGAATTTTATCCCAGAAAACCAGATATTGTTTCCTTTAGAGTAGTATAATGAGCACTGCTTTAAAATTGAATAACTAGACTCTTGTCTCATTTCATTGATAAATTTTAAAGTTGAATTCCCAATAATTATACCCATACCATAATTTTATACTGTTTGAATTTTATTTCTGATGCTAATATAAAAGTATGTGTGCTTGCTATAAAACTATGCTAAGCATGACTATGCTTATGGCCCTGTGATACAACGGATTTAAGTATACAAATTGAGCTTCAGTAGGCTTATTTGCTTGGCTTGTTTCTGTGCCTTCTGGGAAATTTAACATGCTGTGAAATCACAAAAGACTTCCAGATTAATATAAAATATAATACAGCATAAAGAACATAGTTGTGACCATTCATCTCGCTTCTTAGCAGTCCCCCGTTACAGATTTATGAAGGGAGAACTTCAGTCTATAAAACCAGGTAGTAGATTCTTTCCAAAGTAACTTACAAAATATAGCACATTCTGATTTGAAATACTATAGTTTTAAAACAACTGATTTCAAATTCCATTTCTGGCCATGATGAAGCAGTTGCAGGAGACCAGCAATGCCACCAAAAAGAACTAAGAAAAACTGGATAAAAGACAAAAAAAAAAAAAAAAAAAAAAAAGAAGAAGAAGAAAAAAGTTTAAAGTATGGATGACTAGCTGAGATGACCAGGACTAAGTTGCCAAGTCCTGTAAGAATGCATCTCAGAAAGTTCCACAGCTGTCTTTTCTTCTCTGGGGGCATTTCCAATTCTTCGGGGACTGTGGGAGGCTGAGCATGTAGCAGAGGGCTGGGCACATGGATACTGCCAGGAGGAAAAGAAACCAGTGGAACTTCTGGGAAACTCATGATACAGGAGAGACACAAATTTGAGATTTGCAAACTTGAGACTCCCAAGAAAATTTGGGGATCCAAATCCGAGTGATAGGAGAGGTCACGGGAAGTTGCCCTGCTTAGTTCATTCCTCTTGAGACATGTGCCAAGATCTGGAATTGCAAAGGTCAAGAAGATTCAAAAAATAGACAAAAGCTGCTGATAAGCAAAATTAAGTTTTTGCTGTCTTAGTGGACTTAGAGGGATCTCATCAAAGAGAAGAGGTCCTAGTAGACACCTCAGGATCCCAGGTGGAACCTCTGGACAGGACACAGATGAACTAGAGGTACATGTGGCCTCACAAAACTATAACTCAATTCTAGTCAGATTAGTTCTTGCTTGGAATAAGATCATCTATTCCTTATCTGTCTGCCTTCCAAATGAAGGAAAGGATCCCTCTGTAATAAAATAACATCATCAGAGCCTCCAGAACTTATAAACTTATACAATGTCCAACATTCAATACAAAATATTTAAGCATGCCAAAAAACATAACCAAGAGAAAGAAATAAAAAGGTTAAAAAAAAGGCTGATTCATACATGGTCCTAATAACATTAATAACTTAAAAATGTATTAAAAGGACTTTTAGGAAACAGTGAAAAGAATGCTTATGTCTACTTAGAGAAGTTGAAAAAAAAGCTTCACAGAGGAGGTGACATTTGAGTGGAATCTTGTGGAAAGACTGGCAAAGGCATGAAAGACACCAGAGCATTTGGCAACCTCAGTCCAGAGCAATCTCAGGTCAGGGTCCATGGAGCCTGGATGTAGGATTTAGGTTGGTGGAATACACTGGGGCCTTTGTGAGGACTCTTGAAGGTGAGACTAGTAACTAGGACTCTGTCCTTCAGGAAATGTGGAGCCCAGAGAGGTCCTTCAAAGTGTCATAGTATGGTCAGATGGCTTTAGGCGGATGGCACATGGAGGCTGGGCAAGGACTTGGGGTATTAATGGCCGATGCACCCTTAGGAGACTGCAGTGGGTCTGCAGGAGATGCAGGATGCCTGAATTAGTCAGTGGCCCTGGAGTTGCAGAGGTGGGGGCAATATTAGAAGGTGACATAATCAGAACTTGGCAACTATTTGGATGAGTGGAAGATTGATAAGGGATAACTATGAGCCTTTATCTTGGAAGCATGGAAAGATATAGTTGGCACAAGTCAAATTAGTGAGTGTAGGATGGGGATAAGCTTAGGGGACAGGATGTAAAGAGACCTGATATAATAAATTTAACAGGAGACAGGATGAGTTGCCATGACTACAGATCATTGAAATAAATATTTCTAGTCCCCTCCTACATATTTAGAAATATAAGTCTATGCTTCAAGGGAGAGATCTGGGGACACAGATTTAGGAGTTCTTAGCATGTAGGAAGAATTGGAAGACAGGACAGTGAGTGTAGTCACACAGGGAGAGTTGATGGTTTGAAAATCAAAAGACTGGGGAACACTGAGATTTAAGGGGCAGAGAAAGCAAGTGAACATTTTATTGTTTATTATCTGCTGTCATCTTTATTATTATGTCAGACCCTTATCTTCCTATGGAGCTGCAGTTGCCTTTCCCCACTTGCTTCCTCATGCGTATACCACCCCAGCTTTTGACTATTGCTTACCTCCCCCGCGCCCCACTCAGCTTCCTCACCTCAGTTGACCACAGCTGACCTAATCAACATGTGACCAAAAGACAGGACAATACAAAAGGCCCAGGGAATGAGAGCACTACAGAAGCGAAACATGAGGTCACTGTTCCACTTTTCCAGTTAGCATGAGGAAGCATTGCCTGGTAGTTAAGGACTTGCATCTGCATTTGGACTTAGTTCTAGCACTTACTTGTTGATGGACTTGTTGATGGTTGAAACTGTCTAAGCCTTGCTTTCCTTGGGATGGTTCATTTACTCAGCAAAAATGTATGGGACATCCCACATGAGCTAAGCAGGCAGCTTGGCATTTTCTGTTGGCAAAAAAAACAACAAAAATCCTTGCTCGATGGAGCTTACATTCATGGTTCCAAGCTCACAGGAGTGTTGCAAGGATAATATGAAATAAGGCATGGGAACTGTTAAATCACAGGTAAACTCTCATTAAATAGTAGCTAGTTGTATTACATGCAAGGCATTAACCAAAGCTAAATGTTGACTCTCTACTTCCTGAGTGTTTCCAGCATCAGAGCAAGCGACCTGGAGTAAGACTTGAAAAGAACAGAAATATTACAATCACCTGCATTGTTTTTACTCATAAACTAACCACACAAACAGCTATGTTATCCATTCTAAACTGCCAATATTAAAAATGAAGCATTGCCATTTCAATATTTCACTTCAGCTTAAACTGATAAAGTAAATTATTAAAATTTTAATATGCAAGTGATTTTTTTATGGATTCTTTACAACTGATACATTATATTTTGTCACAGAAAGAGCTGAGACCAGAAGTGGGGTCTATACATGACCATTAGGCACCAGCCCACTCAGCAAATGTCACCAACACAATGCAGGATGACACCAGCTGTGTGGTGTGACATCTTTCATCAAAGATTCAAGAAGGCCTCAGAAAAAAAATTTTAACTCCCACAGTCCTGCCAGATCTGGGTGTCACAGTAGTAGAAAATGAAATCACTGCCACCACCTTACCTCCCTCTTACCCCTGCTCCTCCCCAGACTTACAGGCACTGGGACCCATGCTGCTCATTCCCCCAGATGGCCCATCCTTACCCTGAGCATGTTATGCAGAGCAGGGCAGGAGTTTACTCCCACAAAGATAATTGAGAATTATCTTTCCAATTTCTAGAAAAGGGGATAAATGTAATAAATATATGATAGGTTGTGACACAGCTCATTGAACTTTTCTTAGACAATTTTGGAAATACAGGTGGAGTACTTTGTTCAAAGCCTAGAAACTACAAAGGCAAGTGGTGGGAACTTCTCAGTGTGTGGTCAGAGTTGTTCAGGGCCCCTGACCCAATACCCCGGTATTTTGGCACTCCTGTGGTGTGTCTTGGAGGGATTGAGGAACATTGAGAGCAAGAGCACTTTTGTCCAGTTAGCAGTTACTTTGCTAATTATGAAATTTTAATGTAATATTTTATTCATAAATTTCCTATGCCTCTAGTTAAGTGATTTATTTCTCCAAGGCCTGATCACTCATGTTAAATTGTCCAATTGGATCTGTATTTATGATGAGGATACATCCAGATCACTTGTTCCCAAAAGAATATGAAGAGATAGATGTACTGAATCTTCTTATTACTTGGTAAGTTACAGAAATTCCACATGGTGTTAGGGAAATTCAGGGCCATTTGTGTTACTATGGTAAAGCAGCAATCTGCTGTGTTACATGTTATATCTAACAGCCTATGATAAAGAAAATTTCCTAGCCACTTTTTTCTTGGAAACTTCTAACTAAAAAATAAATTAATAAAAAAAATTAATAAAATAAAATAAAATAATAAAATAAAATAAAATAAATATAAATGCCTGCTTTGGTAAGGTTATTCATATTACAATACCAATGGTTATCATAGTACAGCTTAATCTTATTCCTTTGGCTTATAAATCATCGATTCATCTATCAAATTCTGTCAGATAAAACAGAGATGAATTGTTTCAATCAGAAAAGGTAAATACATCTGACCTTCAGGTAGGGGAGAAAATACAAGTGCCATGAGAAAGATGCCTTGTTTCAAGAGTGCTGATCAGTATCACTCCTCAGAGCTAAGGGGTCAATGATCTCTGGAAGTAAGGGGAACAGAAAGAGAACCTGATATTCATCGTTCCATGGAAGGGCACATGCTTTGTTTTGGTTAGGCTCTTTTAGGCTGGAAGGAAGACAGAAGTGATTTGAGCTCTTGAAAAGATGCAAGAGGAAGTAAGGGATCCAGGAACATAATCTCAATTATTTCCCAGCCAGGCAACCCCATTCCACCCCAACCCACCATGAGATTGGAATACTGTGCAGAAAGGGAAGGTCACTGAGGAGCAAGTTATCCTGACACGCTCTCAGGAGCAGGAGTTACTGTCCTTAAACCAGCACTTCTCTATCCTGGTGACTCTCTGTTATAAGGAGACCAAATAATGAACTCCCTTTGTCTATGCCTCAAGTTCATATTCCCCCAAGAAATGGGATCTGATGATTCTGCCAGCAACCGTCTAATGTAGAGGTTGACAAAATACAGTCTGCAGGCCAAATCCAGCCACATCTGCTTTTATACCACTGCTGTCATGCTCCAGCTGGCACTCCCTCTATGCTCCTAGCTACCCAGCTACCCAGCTACCCAGCTCCAGATTTCTGCACCTATTTCTGCCTACACACTGGGACTCCACTGTTGGCAACTTCCAGGCACCAAGAAGTGGTGTTTCAGGCTGGAGGCAGTGATTTAGGGAGTCACTTGTCTCCAGCCATGTTGCCCATGGTGAGATGGCTGGACATTCTGGGAAGCCCTGCTAGATCTGGGTGTCACAGTGGTAGAAAATAAAATTGACCACTGCTACCACCTCCCTCTTATTCCTGCTCCTTTCCAGACTGCCAGGCACTGGGACCTATGCTGCTCATCCCCCCAGATGGCCCATCCATCTATCAGGCATGCTATGCAGAGCAGGGCAGGAGTTTCCTTTCTTGTTACATAAGTACCTATATAATATACTCAAGCTGAGTATATTATATGGATCTAAAATATTTACTGTCTGGCCCTCTATTTAAACATTTCCTGACCCCTGCTGTATAGAAAGAAGCCCAATGAGCAGAACTAATGAGGCCAAACAATTCTCAGGCCACTGAGAATGTTCTAGGTGGGCCAGGCACCCATTCCTTACCTGATGTGCTGCTGCTCAGGGAAATGGGGTCATTCTACAGAGCATGACCCTCAAGAATAAGCAGCAAGCCTAAGCAGAAGAGAACAGTATTTGTGGCAAGCATTCCAGATCCTCCCAGAAGCCTCAGAAGATCTACAGGCATGCCATTGCTTGGTCTGTAGGTGGGGGCTGTTTCTAACATGCCATGGAACCTACTGCGTGTAACGCAGTAGATGGCACATAGTAATGGCAGAAGAAGCATTTACTGAGTTTCTACTCTATGCCAAGAACTGCTCTAGGTGCCAAGGTACTGTAGTAACTTAAAGTCTCTTTCCTCCTTGTGCTTCTGTTCTGACAAGCTGACATTGGTAAGTCATTTCACTCAATCCTCACCATTCCCAGCATGAGATCACTCAGGTTCTGTCCAAATCCAAACTCTATGCCCTCTCTTCCATGCCTGGCTATTTTGCAGACTGGGAGTTTAATAAATGTTAGCAAAATCGAATTTCAACTAAGCATTTTCATCAGAAAATATTGTCAAGAGTAATATCATCAAGGTCGCAACAGACATTATTCCTGACTTCAGTCCCCTTCACAAAACCAACTGGCAACTATCCATAGACAAGAGAACACTGTGAAAATCTCAGAATAAGGAAATGAGACTGAAGCACTGCCATGGGTCACAGACACTGAGGAGGACCACATTAAGAGAAGCAGCTGCACTGTGCCCTCATTGATCATCCCCCAGATTGGCATAGTACCACACCAAAAGGGTCCTCTGGGGCCTCAAGTTGCTCCAGTGGGAAAAATAGAGCCCAAGGTGAAGATCCAACTCCCCCAGCCTTGTGGGTTGCTTCTCAAGAGGCCCATTCCAGGTCTCACCCCACAGGGATTGCTGGAAAATCTGCAGGCCTTAACTACTGAAGATCAGATTGGAATAGAGAAGGAGAATAGACCTTACAGCAACCATCATTAAGATCTTGGCAAATCAAGTTCTTCTTTGTAATCATACCCAAGTAAAAGTCCAAGCCTATTGTTTTGCCTAGCTGCAGAGCCAAACTAGTGGTTCCATCTGGCCAGGGACCTCGATATGGATGTCTCTCTGATTTAGGACTCCAAACAATGGCTTTTCTGGCTTAGAGCCTATTTTTTTTTTTTTAATTTTTTTTTTAACGTTTATTTTATTTTTGAGACAGAGAGAGACAGAACATGAACGGGGAAGGGGCAGAGAGAGAGGGAGACACAGAATCGGAAGCAGGCTCCAGGCTCTGAGCCATCAGCCCAGAGCCCGACACGGGGCTCGAACTCACGGACCATGAGATCGTGACCTGAGCCGAAGTCGGACGCTTAACCGACTGAGCCACCCAGGCGCCCCGCTTAGAGCCTATTTTGCTGCACTTCCTGGGCAGGGAAGCTAATTTGTAACCCTATCTTTACACTATCTATACACTATTATCTATACACTATCCATAAATTATCTATACACTATCTTTGTTTTGTTTCTATACACTAACAGCAAATTAACTAAAAAAGAAAAAAAGAAACTATATCATTATGATAGCACCAAAAACAATAAAATATTTAGGAATAAGTTTAACCTAGGAGGTGAAAGATCTCTGTACTGAAAACTGTAAGATGTTGCTGAAAGAAATTGAAGAAGACACAAATAAATGGAAAGATATTACACATTCATGATTGGAAGATTTAATACTGTCAAAATGCCCATACTACCCAACATCATCTATAAATTTAATGCAATCCTTATCAAAATACCAATGGCAATTTTTATAGAAATAGAAAAAAAAACGTATTCCAAATTCATTTTAAACCAGAAAAAAAAAAAAAAAAAAAACAAATAGCTAAAACAATCATCATAAAGAACAACGTGGGATGAATCACACTTCCTGATTTCTCACTATATGAAAAAACTATGGTAACCAAAACGGTGTGATATTGGCATAAAAGCAGATACATAGATCAATGGAACAAAACCAAGTGCCCCAAAGTAAGCCCATATGTATATGGTCAGCTAATAGTAGATAAGGGAACCCAGAATACTCAATGGAGAAAAGGAAGTCTCTTCAATAAATGGCGCTGGGAAAATTGGACATTCACATGCAAAAGGATGAAACTAGACCCCTGTCTTCCACCGCTTACAAAATTAACTAAAAACAGATTAAAGACTTAAATGTCAGACCTGAAACCATGAAACCCCTAAATGAAAACATAAGGAGAAACGCTGCTTGGCACGAGTCTTGGCAATGATTACTTGGATACAACAACCAAAGAACAAGCAACAAAATCCTGAACATGGAGAGGTAAGCTAAGTGCTGGCATATCACAGTAACCACTGTGTAAGGGAGATCATTGAAGAGCAAGAGGAAGCTGTCTCCAGATTAGACCCAGTAGTGATAGCAGGACCCATGATAACGTTACTATATAGAAATATCATTTCACCAGGACATTCTGACAGCCTCATCAAACTAAAGAGCCAAACCAAATCTAATCATCATAGAGTGGCTGTCTCCAGATTTGGAGCACTCTGGGCTCTGCTTGCCTTGCTTATTACCATCCTTGGAAAAGTACAGACAGTGCAGCCTTCTGTCAAAAAGACTTTGGACATAAAGCACAACAGAACTGTGGCTATTTGTAAATCTATACCATGACTAAAGAATACTAAAGACTCTTTATTAATAACCTGTAGCAAAAAACGGGTCAACAAACAACTTATTAATTTTTTGGTAAGATTTGACTTATTACATAATAAGTGGGGTTAAGTAAGATTTTTTTCCTGCAGTCCAATTAAATTGATTCCCAAGTGGAACAAATGGTTTTTGAAACCAGGGATTCAGACTGAGGTGGATGTCCTATACATTTGGCTGAGTCTCTCATGGTGTGAAAGATGAATAAGGACAAATACATGGAGTTGGGAAGATGTTTGTGACAGGCAGATATTACAGTGTCCCAGGACAGGGTAAGATGAACAGGACCAGTGAGTAAACACCTACAAGAGTAGAAAGCAGTGCTTCAGCAAAAATGATTTTATTTTCTGGCTCACCTGGAGAAACAGATAAACGCCAAGAAAAACAGTTCCTGTGAAGAACTCGTGTCCGTGAGTTCAATAGTCATTTGGTTTTATGTCCTATACCTTCCGCAGTCACACACTCATGCATAATTACTGCTCAGAGAGAAGAGGAGCAGTGGTAAGCCGAGGGCATTACAAGATCCTGAACTACCACAGAATCAATTCCTGGTCACTAGATAATACTTACTCTAAGTACACTAATGTTTTTGTTGTTGTTGTTTGTTTTTGTTTTTTTTTTTTTACAATGATCACCACACAATCATTTTACAATGATGAAAGGAAATGAAAAGATAAAATAGAAATGAAAGAAATTTTTAAAAAAAGGATTCTGTTTACCAAAGTATTCAATGAGACCAACCCATCTTCTGAGAATTCTACTTCATTATGGTTTTAATGCATGGTAAGTACACATCAGGGTGACTTAGAGTTTTGCCCACTAAATAAAAAAACCTCGTGTGAGGTTTAGATTATGATATAAAGATGTGTGGGTATTCATTCAGTTCTGTCACGTTCCTTCATCCTATAACTATTTCTAAATATTGTGCCATGCCATTAAAGTAACTATTTTTAATTAGCAGTGGAAAAAAAGCTGCCAATTTTTATTTTTTCCCTTTTTAAAAATTGCACTTGTGTGGAAAGAAAAAAAGAGAAATTTTAATAATCTTTACTTTCTTTGTTTGGTTACTCACTGAGTTATTTTCAGTAGCTTATTTTAAAAAGATGCATAATGCATTTGTCTGGCTCTAGGAGTGTGTTCTTTGAATTACAGAGAAGGAAGAAAGAAGCAAATTACCATCACTTTACATTCACCCAGATAATGCTGGAACACAATGGGGACTCATGGTTGCCTGATGCTGCATAGAGTTCCTTAACCACCAGCATGAGCTTTCCCCCTTCTCTCCTTATAATTTGGAATAAGAAGGGTAGCACATCTGAGGAAATGCATTTTATCCCAAGGTGTTAAGCAAATTCGTTCTGGTCTTAAATGTTAATGGCACACCATGATAAAATGTTATTTGGAGACTCTATATATTCAGCATCATCAACTTGGCAGGATTGAGTGAAGGTGGATGTGGGTCCTAGTAATGGTAGTGAGTGGTAAATCCAAAACCTAACCCCTCAAGTATCACCCTATCTCTGGCGGGCTCCTAGAGCAAATTTCACCTTCCTGGAGCCCATGATGGCTCTCTGTAACTGGTAGATTTGCTACTTCACACCTAGGACTGTTTTCCCATCAGAGCTACTAATCTCCATCATGTCAACCACTCTGCATATCCCCAACTTTGAAATATTCTGCTGAGGAGTGAAGAATGGATCCTCTCCAGCAAATCCCAGAATTATTTTATCAAGCCTACATTTAGAGGACATGTTCTGCTTTTCAGTCTATTCACTTATTTTAATGAAGAATCAAATAAAATGCCTAAAATTTGATTAGATCCTGGTGCAAAAACAGATCTGTTATGAAAAGATATTATCTCTATCTCACAGTCCCCCTTGATACCTTGACGTGTGTTTCAGTAAGTAGTGGTATTTCTTCTTTTTGATGCTCTAATTTCTTCAAATTTGGCCAGTGGAACTCTCTTCAACATGGCACCTGTGTTTTTTTGAAACCTTCATGTTAGTCTTGGAGCAATTCTAGCTTTCTGGCATATCAAGATATTCCAAGTTTATGTTACACTTTTTCTTCTCCAGATCAGGGATCAGCCATTTCTTCAAGGATTTCTTGTTTCTTTAAGTGAAGAAAGGAATTTAGAAACCAGTATATGGATAGAAGTTATGCCCAATGCTGTTGGGGTGTACTTTGAGGTCTTTCAGTACAAAGTTCTGGGGTATCACAGACACACACATCAAGTCATACGGATACATACATGCACATACACGCACACTTTTTCTTGACATTTTCACTGCACTTGATTATCGAGGGGTGGTGACAATCAGCAATACAGAGATACTGATTCAACAAATATTTACTGAACATCCACCATGAATAGGTATCAGTAACAGGGACATAGGAATGAAAATAACAAAGTCCTTGCCCTCATAAAGCTACGTTTTAGTTCAGGAGAGAGGCAATAAACTAACAAACATATAACATGATATCAGACCATTGTAAGTGCTACGAAAAAATAATAAAGCAAGTTAGAGGAATACAAAGCACAGGTTTGCCAAAAGGTGAAACTGTACTTTAGATAAGGTGGCAAGAGTAGTTAAAGTTTAAGGAAGAAAGGCTTGAATAAATGTGAGAGGCAGCCATGAAACTATCAAGATAAAGAGATTTTCAGGCAGCAAAAGCAGGGAAGAGAGAAGACCCAGAGTTGGAAATAAACTTGACATTTTCAACTATTGGTGAAAAAACCAATGTGACAGGAGAGGAATAAGGGGGCAGTGACCAAAAATGAGGTAGGAAAGGTAGGCAGGACAAGACCATTGAATGATACTTTAAAGCATAATAAATACCTCAGAATTGTCTCCCAGTGTGATAGAAGCTATTGGGTGATTTTGAGCAAAGAATTGGCATAACCTGGCTGCTAATTGGAGAAGATATTGTAATCAAAGCAGGAAATCAGCCATAGGGCTAGTGTGATAATCCAAGCAAGGGAGATCAGTAAATGCATCTGGTAGCAGTAGCTTGGAGGGGATGTGACTGGATTCAAGATGTATTTAGAAGGTGAGTCTGTCAGAATTTGTGAATGGATTCAATTAAGGTATGAAGGAAAGGAATTAGGAATGATTCTTTTGATACCATTTACTGAGAAGGGCAAGACTGAGAAAGGAATGATTAGTGGGGTAGATCAACAGTTTGAGCTTGGAACATGCAGAATCTGAGATGCCTATTCAAGTTCCAAGGGGCAAATGAGGAGTGGACAGCTTGATGTGTAAGTCTAGTGCTCAGGGCAGAAGTTGGAGATGGGGATGTCTGTTTGGGAGCACTGAGGTTAGAGATGACTTTTTTTTTTTCAAGTTTTTATTTAAATTCCAGTTAGTTAACATATAGTGTAATATTAGCTTCAGGGGTAGAATTTAGTGGTTCATCACCTACATGTAACACCCAGTGCTCATCACAACAAATACCCTCCTTGATACCCATTTCCCATCTAATCTTTCCCTCTGCCCACCTCCCCTCTAGCAACTTTCAGTTTGTTCTCTTATAGTTCAAAGTCTGTTTTATGGTTTGCCTCTCTCTTTCTTCCCCCTATGTTCATCTGTTTCACTTCTTTTTTTTTTTTTAATTTTTTTTTCAATGTTTTTTATTTATTTTTGGGACAGAGAGAGACAGAGCATGAACGGGGGAGGGGCAGAGAGAAAGGGAGACACAGAATCGGAAACAGGCTCCAGGCTCCGAGCCATCAGCCC
The DNA here is from genome assembly GCF_046562875.1 of Panthera onca. NCBI lineage: Eukaryota > Metazoa > Chordata > Mammalia > Carnivora > Felidae > Panthera > Panthera onca. The sequence goes on along the minus strand of NC_138341.1, from coordinate 86,653,048 downwards.
AGAGCCTGACGCGGGGCTCGAACTCACGGACCGCAAGATCGTGACCTGGCTGAAGTCGGACGCTTAACCGACTGCGCCACCCAGGCGCCCCAGTTTCACTTCTTAAATACCACACATGAGTGAAATCATATATTTGTCTTTCTCTGACTGACTTGTTTCGCATATATATAGAGAGAGTGTAGAATACACTCTAGCTCCGACCAAGCCATTGTAAATGGCAAGATTTCATTCCTTTTTATGGCTAAGTAATATTCCATTGTATATACTACAACATCTCTATTCCTCAGTTGGTGGATATTTGGGTTCTTTCCATAATTTGGCTATTGCTTACAATGCTGCTATAAACTATAAACATCATGGTGCATGTATCCCTTCGAATCAGTATATTTGTATCTTTTGGGTAAATACTTAGTAGCACAATTGATGATTGTAGGGTAGTTTCATTTTTAACTTTCTGAGAAAACTCCATACTGTTTTCTAGACTGGCTTCACTAGTTTGCATTCCCACCAACAGTGAAGAAAGAGGGTTCCCTTTTCTCTGCATCTTTGCAAATGCCTGTTGTTTCTGGTGTTGTTAATTTTAGCCATTTTTACAGGTGTCAGATGACTTTTATTTTATTTTATTTATTATGTTTCATTTTTTTTACATTCATTTATTTATTTTGAGAGAGAGTATTTGGGAAGGGCAGAAAGAGAGGAAGAGAGAGGATCCCAAGCAGGTTCCATGCTATCAGCACAGAGCTCGATGTGGGGCTCAATCCCATGAACCATGAATTCATGACCTGAGCTGAAATCAGAAGTCTGACACATAACTGACTGAGCCACCCAAGCACCCTGAGATGACATTTTAAAATACAGGACTGGATAGTGAGGACAAACTCAAGAACTAAGCTTGGAGGAATTCAACCATTTTGCATTAAGAGCAAGGAAGAGACTCACTAAAAGTGATCCGGCGGGGGGGGGGGGGGGGGCGGGGAGGGGGAGCCAGTGAGGTGGGAGGGAAATTGAGAAGGTATGGTGTTCTGGAGGCCAAGAGAGAAAGGGTTTAAGTTGGGAGTGGTCCCACTTGACAAATGGCTGATAGGTCAAGTGAGATGAGAGATGGGAAGTAATCCCTGGATGGGGCAGAATGCAAATTACTGGTGATACTGATAAGGAAAACATTGGTGGGGTGGTGGGTACAAACACTTGAGCAGTTTATATCTAAAGGAGAAGGTAGAGGAGATGCTGAAGCCATCTCTATAGGCAACCCAGAAGGCTTCTGCTATAAGGGGAAGCAGAAATGACTAGAAATTATCAAATAAGGAGAAAAGAACTTGAGGAGATGAATACAAGTGGGCTATGCCTCCTGCCATCATCAATAACTGGCACAACTCCAAATGGGGTATGCACTGGGGTTGCCAGATGGTTTCAGCAAAAATACCTGGCACATTGTGCAAAGGCTCATTATGTGCCAGCTTTTCTTAATAAGCAAACTGTCATAACAGCAAATGGTGGAAGTCAAAAGAATGAGCAATAACATTAATGTTCAAGTTGTGTTAAAATATAACAATAAAAACTTTCTTGATTTGAAAATGTCAAGCGTCAACTGTCAAATATTTTTAAAACTTTCTCCTCAGTAGCAAGCTCAAATATCAGGCGATCCAGTTCCAAACTGGAAAAAATGCAGCCCTCACAGTAACTGCTTTCACCATGACTTTCTGTGTACCTGTATATACAATTTGGAAGTGAAAGTTCAGTTGCTTGAGATGGTGTATGTTTCATTTGAAAAAAACTTCCTCTTGCCACTGGAATTTTCTCTCATTTAAAATTCTACTAAGAGGGGTGCCTGGGTGACTCGGTCAGTTAAACATCTGACTTCAGCTCAGGTCATGATCTCACAGCTTGTGTGTTTGAGCCCCACATCCAGCTCTGCGCTGACAGCTCAGAGCCTGGAGCTTGCTTTTGATTCTGTGTCTTCCTCTCTCTCTCTGACCCTCCCCCGCTCACATTCTGTGTCTCTCTCTCTCTCTCTCTCTCTCAAAATAAATAAATAATAAATAAACATTAAAAAACAAAATAAAATAAAAAATAAAATTCTACTAAGAGTAGACAAGGACAAATGATCCTAAAATTTGTATGAAACTACAAAAGATTCTGAATAGCCAAAAGAAATCTTGAGAAAGAACAAAGTGGGAGGTGTCACAATCCCAGATTTCAAGATATATTACAAATAATATCAAAACATTGTGGTCCTGACACAAATATAAACACATAACTCAATAGAACAGAATAGACAGCCCCCAAATAAATCCATGCTTATATGACCAATTAATCCACCTCCATACAAAGGAGGTATGAATATATAACGGAGAAGACAGTCCCTTCAATAAATGGTGCTGGGAAAACAGGACAGATACTTAAAAGAATAAAACTAGACCACTTTCTTACCATATACACAAAAATAAACTCAAAATGGATTAAAGACCTAAATGTGAGACATGAAACCATAAAACTCCTAGAATAAAATATAAGCAGTAATCTCTTGGACATCAGCCATAGTAACATTTTTTCTAGATATATCTCATCAGGCAAGGGAAGCAAAAGCAAAAATAAACTATTGAGACTACACCAAAAGACAAAGATTTTGCACAGTGATAGAAACCACCAACAAAACAAAAAAGCATCCTATGGAATGGGAGAAGATATTTCCAAATTATATATATGATAAAAGGGTTAATATCCAAAAAATATTAAAAAACTTATACAACAGAACACACACCAAAAACAAACAATCCAATTAAAAAATGAGCAGAGGACCTAAATAGACATTTTTTTTCAAGAAGGCATACAGATGGCCAAGAGATACGTAAAAAGATTCTCAACATCTCTCATCATCAAACCAAATCAAAACCACAATGAAATATCACTCTACACCTGTCAGAATGGCTAGAATAAAAAAGATAAGAAATAACAAGTGTTGGCAAGAATGTGGAGAAAAAGGAACCCTGGTACACTACTAGTAGAAATGTAAATTGGTAAAGCCACTACAGAAAACAGTATGGATGGCCCTCAAAAAATTGAAAATGATGTATAATCCAACAATTTTATCACTGGAAATTCAATCCCCCCTCCAAAAAATGAAAACACTAATTTGAAAAGATACATGCACCCTTATATTTACTGAAGCATTATTTAGAATCACCAAGATATGGAAGCAACACAAGTATCCACTGATAGATGAATAGGTAAAGGAGGTGTCATACAGATATAGATATATATACGTATTTATATATGTAAGTATGAATATTATATAGCCAAAAAAAAGATGAGATCTTGCCATATGTGACAACATGAGTTGACCTAGAAAGTATAATCCTAAGTGAAATAAGTCATACGGAGAAATACAAATACCACATGATTTCACTTAATAAGTGGAATCAAAAAAAAAAGAAAGAAAGAAAACAAACAAACAAACAAACAAAAAGCAAACAAAGCTGAAACAGGCCCTTAAACACAGAAAACACACTGATGGTTGCCAAAGGAAAGGGAGGTGGGGAGGATGGGAAGATGGGTGAAGGGGGGTGGGAGGCTTCTAGTTACGGAATGAATAAATCATGGGAATGAAAGGCACAGTACAAGGAACATAGGGAACTGCAATAACGTTGGATGGGGACAGATGGAAGCTACTCTTGTGGTGAGCATAATATGACATAGAGACTTGTGCATTGATGCTGTGCATTGGAGACTGATATAACATGGTGTGTCAACTGTACTTCAACAAAAGTAAATAAATTAACAAGTTAACAAATTAAAAAAATAAAATTAGGGGCACCTGGGTGGTTCAGTTGGTTGGGCAACCGACTTCGGCTCGGTCATGATCTCACGTCTCCTGAGTTTGAGCCCCGCGTCGGGCTCTGTGCTGACAGCTCAGAGCCTGGAGCCTGCTTCGGATTCTGGTCTCCCTCTCTCTGTCCCTCCCCTGCTCACATGCTATCTCTCTCTGTCTTTCTCAAAAATAAACATTAAAAAAAAATTTAAATAAAATAATAAAATAAAATAAAATTCCACTAAGACTAGGTGCTCATGCTATGTTTGGCTAGATAGTAGTAATAAAAGTAAAACACCGACAGTTTTAATCACAAAAATGGTCCTGATTGATCACTCGTCTTTCATTCTCCCCTCCTGCCCCTCTTTGCCTCCTCATTAGCTTTTTCTGTTTTATGTAAGAGCAGGTGGGAACTGCAAGTCCAGGTTACACGAAGAGGCTGTTTCCAGAACCTTCTGAATGTTCCTCACTCCTCAATCACGGCTTCCCTTTTCAATGCTTTTCCCTCACTGCTGTCTTCCTACTGTACAGTTTCACCTCTTTTCTCTGCTTATGCTCTTCTGCATTAATATCTTTCTTTTCATAAAAGCTTTCCTGCCTGGTATTGCTGGTCTCTGGCTCCACCTTTCACATTCAGTTGACTCTTTCCCTTTCTTTCCAGGTCCCCACTCTCTGTGTCCAAACTGCCAGAGAACCCAAGTGCAGCATGGTAATCTGGACCTTTCTACCTGCCATCTACATAAACTCTTTCAGACTGTTTCTTTACATGTGAGATGGGAATGATAATAGTATATACTGCAAAGGATTTTAGTAAGGTTTAAATGAAACGGAGTGCTTTGCAGAGCGTCTGACATTTTTTTAAATGTTACTTGTTAGTTTTCTTATTATTTCCTTGATTTTATTATCTCAGTCACTATACAATAATTGAGATTAAGAAAGCAAACTTTAAAAAATATACAGATTTTCAGGGCACCTGGGTGGCTTAGTCGGTTGAGCATCCAACTTCCGCTCTGGCCATGATCTCAAGGTTCCTGGGTTCCAGCCCCGCATCAGGCCCCGTGCTGACAGCTCAGAGCCTGGACCCTGCTTCAGATTCTGTGTCTCCCTCTCTCTCTGCTCCCCCCACCCCCGCTTGTGCTGTCTCTCTCAAAAATAAATAAACATTTTTAAAAATTAAAAATACATAGATTTTCAAAAAGATGAGTTTCAATATTGAGTTTAATGCCCTAATTAATGTCAGTCAGGATCTAGGCAAAAAAACATATGGCTAACTCAAATTGGATAATTTTAAGAGAATTTAATAAAGGAATATTTACAAAAAAAATGTCAGAGTATAGTGGAATAAGAGTGCAGTACCTTGGAGCTGTCAAGATCCAAGAGCCATAAGCCAAGACCCGAAAGGGGCAAGGAGAGGTGGAAAAAGTAGCCAGTACTTGGAGAGGGCTGCTAGATAGGGGCCATGGCCATAGGTAGAAGGTCACATTATGCAGCAGGAAGGAAGGGCATAAAGGAATAAGTTCTCCAAACTCTCTCCCCTGCCTTTTATCCTTCAACAGTGTTCCTGTGTTTGCCAAACCCAACACAGAGGTCAGCATCCTGGGATACCAGCAGATGAAGAAGAATGGAAGATGGTCTAGAGAGACGGGAGTCCTGATTTGGTGATGATTCTTTTACATGAAGGTAGGGCTGCGAATCAGTTGAAATCTGTCAGTGGTCATGCTATGCAGTCTCGATTATGATTTATGCTGTTATTACATGCAATGAAATGGATTAATGAAAGTTTAGATAGTCTAGATGTTTTGCCACCTTAGTGATAATCTCCATCCGTAAATCTGAACTAGATCCTTAACCATGAATTATTCTAGTCACTATGTACAAATTCATAACCACATTTATGACATGAGATTATAGCTGTAATTGCCATTATATTTACATATTTATTATAATGACTATGTGATAAGTATGCCATAATTAGATGATGATATTATAATTGGCAAAGCATACCACTTAATTAATAAAGAAGATGAACAACAAAATATATGTATTTACTTTCAAGTTCATACCTATACATTCTGCCAACTTGTTTTAATTAGCTCCTTCTGAAACATCTTGGGCTTTTGATTATTATTTGCACTTCAGGCAATTGTTGTTTGAGGGATAAATCTGTGGGTTAAATGTATATATTTACACAAATGTATGTGTTTGTCAAGATTTAAATTCTCAGTGGCTACATGGAGACTTTGAGAAAGAGATATTCCTCTGTCTCAAGGAAAACTGTTTCTCCCTTTCTGATACTTATGAGTTACATAACTTGTCACATTCCTACTTGCCTTGGTCGAAAGAAAGCTGAAGGCTCAACAGTTTTTGCTCATATAAAGCTACTATTTAATAACTACAATAGAAACACTTTGTTTTCTTCATTATTTTGTTTCTTTTCCCCACATTATGTTCCAATTTTAATGTTCTTACTTGATGTTCTTTTAAACAAACCCGAAGTGTTGAGGGTTTTGGCAAATGTACATGTACAAAATAATTTTTCAACATCTGGAAATGCCACAGCAGTCCTGTTTTTATAAGCTATGTGGATTATTTCCTGATAGACACCAGCCCCCAAATTGCAGAGCTCATTTCTTCACGGAAGATTGATTTGCTTATCAAATTATATAAAAATTGATGCTTTTAGTGTCTATCACTTTTCTATTGAACTGAATTCAGCCACAAACTCCTTTTTATGGTTGCACAATAATAATAACAATAAAAAATATATAGGAACAAACACCCAAATAAGAAAGCCTTTAAAGGAATTCTTCCAACCGCTCAGTGCAGAACTTGGCAGTTTCACCCAGATGCTATAATCAAGGAAACCAAAACGTTTATGTTGCCAAGTTCACCAAAAGGGAAAATGAAGCTCTCAGGAGAAGAGAGTTCCTCACTCTCACAACACTAGACACATCGAGAACAAATTTCATTCGTCACAGTTCCTTTGCATTGGCACTGAACGATATGAAACTTGTCCATCATATTAATAATCAAAAGAAATGCTGATACATCTAGAGCAATTTAGACTGGAAAGTTATTTGAAGCTGCAAAGTGTTGATGAGTCGGCCAGATGTTCCGTGATGAATTATTCCAAACAAAGGCGCCAAAAACATTTCAAGTTAGTACTGTGAAATTAGCTTTCCTTATTGATGGGAAGGGAAAAGATGTTAAGTCTGAGAGTCTCTACAGATACATCCAACTACCTTTTGATACAGAGCTTGCCCATGAGCCTCTCCTAACCCTTTGCTTTAATCTGGAAAGATGAAATGGTAGACACTGAAATATTATAAGTGACTACATTAATTCTCTGAAGGGAAAGCTTTTTAAAACAACTGCAGGTGGGCCCTCTAGGAAAAGTGAGAACCAATCCCCTACTTAACTGCCCAATAAAATGTAGCTTGCATCCCAGGATGTCGCACTTACTGAGTGCTTAAGCAACCCAATTCTCTCGCAGTGCAAATGGCTAAATGCTTTGAGAGCATCGACCGCTTTTAGCGTTAGGCCATATAATCCTGATTTTGAAAACTTTCCACAAGCACTCCCTAAATGAGAGGGAAGATTGAGGATTAAAAGCTTATACCAGTATGTGGATGAAACTAAGATACAAAATATGCATTAGATGGTACTCCACTGATTTTACTCCAAAAGAAGTTGATTATTTTAGGCTTCTTGTGTTAAGATAGATTTTTCAGACTTTTGGGATTGTGGATTAATGGCTTTGATGCAGAAAATACATCACATGAAGCAAAAACCAGCCATTTTTTGCCTGGTAAAAGTGTAAAATAGAAAAAAAAAAAAGACCCATGTTTTTAATTTTTTAAATATTTAACTGTTTTTTTTTCCACGACACTTGTTAATAGGAAGATTGTTTGAAAAGGAATGAGGTAATTTCTAGTAGGTGACAGAAGCTTAAGCAGTCAGAGTCTGCTTGTCAGGGTCTGTCTGATGTATGAATGCGCAGCTTTTGACAACAGGGAAGTGATTTGTGACTTGCAGTCATCTTTCTTAGCTAATGATTACTTGTCCAGATAGGTTGTAGTTTCTGACCATTCTACTCAATGCATGATACTGATGCCAGTCTCTGGTTCTTACTTTGCTTCACAGACTTGTGTTCAATGTTTCATGTTTTCTTTTCCTTTTTCTTTTCTTGTGGGATGTCCGGTTCTAATTTCCAAACATACACAAATAAACAAAAGTCATCTTCAAACAATCAATATAATCGTGTGAGCATTGCTAACCTAAAAGCTCACATTTTTAAGGTCTCATTCTTGACAGGCAATGTGTTCAGTGCGTTAATAAGAATTAAGTCATATTTAATCTTTAAAAGGTTATGATATATATACTCTTTCTATCCTAATTTTATAAATGAGAAAACAGAGGCGAAACGAGGTTGTAACTTGCTCAACGTCATGCAGTTAATATAGGATAGAACCAGGATTCGGACCTGAGAAGTCTGACTCTAATTCATGCCCTTAAACACTATTGTATGAGCAATAATGAGATTCTTTTTGGGAGCCAGAGGATTCACTTGACATCTTTTTATAGTGCTAACAATGTGCCGGTGCTGTAGCTCACAGGGTTAAGCAAATTATCCACCCTCAAGAATTTAGCAATCTGCTGATAGCTAAATATTGAACCCGCAGGTAGAAGGTAAGGTTATTATACTTCGGTAAACACAGTGTGCTGTGATTGCACATATGTATATAAATAGACACACAGTAAAATGCATCTGCATATTTTACGTTTAACTCCTATAATGATGATAGTTATATAAAAACCGGCCATCCCAGCTTTGAATGAGGACTGAGCAGCAAACACTGACAGGTAAATCATTACCAGAATCTTTTCAGGTTAACCTGGTAAAGTAGTAAAGTAGCAGCAGAGAATAATTATTGACATAATAGAGTCACCAGATGCTGAAGGAGTGAACCAGATCATTCCAAATATGGCATTCACTGGATCTGACAATACGGATTAATAAATTTCAAGGTTATGGAGGAAATGTTTTTTTAGTGAAAACTTACCAGCATGGGTATCACATAAGTGGCCTAAGATTTGTTCCCTGCGCATATCTATTGAGTTGAGTAGAATGATCAATACATTCTCCATGTGGACAGCAGCAGCCCAGTATCCCGCTTCAGCACAGTGGGACTCCCAGCCACAGAAAAGGTCCCTGGAGAGGCAGTGGCAGTCAGGGAGGAGACTGGGGCGCCCAGTGGAAACAGCCTTGCATAGGCAACATTGAGGCAACACTCCTCTGTGGGCCCCCCTATGTGGGAGATGGGCTCCGCATCACATGTTAGTGGTAAGACAGTGGAATTTGGAAGCCTTCAAAGTGCAGTGAGGCAGCAGGAATGGAAGCAAGCTCTGTGTTACCAGCCCCAGGCACGTACGCATATTAGCTGTGTGAGTTATCTTTCAAGACCAGTGTGATGGGAAAGCTATTACAAAATCCAAAGCTTTAAGTAAGACTACTACATTCATTCGATTTTTTTAAAGGCTAATTTCCTATTAACTTTTGTGTTTTGCTGCTATTTTATCATGCAAAAACACTGTGAAAACTTAACGATGAGCATGCAGCTGAAACTAGGAGAAATCGTAAAGTCAAGAAAAATAGTTAATATGTAGCCAAAGGGCAGTTATGCAATCAGTCATTGAAAAGGACATTAAGCGGGCACAGAATCTAGATGGTGGAACCAAGAGGGACAAACGTGAGCTCCTGGTTCATTCCTGCCCCGGAGTCCCAAACCCTTCAAGCTTGCAAAGCTCTCTTAAAACTTGCAAATGAGGTACCAACCCTACAGAGAGAAAGAAATCCTTGGCTGTTCCAAGGAGAGAAATGCTTAATTTTTCAAAGATTCCCTTGGCCTTGGGAGTTGAGTGCTGGCTGAATCTCCAGATTGCTTATAAAAACGAGATATGAAGACATCCCTTTTTATTTCAAATAACAGATTGAGCTAAAACCATTCCCCAATTTGCAACATTTTCAAAATCTTACTCTCGATAGCCATCGTGACCTTTTCTTATTAAGTTATGTACAGCCTATATTCATTAATCATTTTTCTTCATAGGTTGAATTAATTAGGTTTTAAAGCTGATATAGCTTCATAGCTGTTAGTCATAATTAGTTGCTTAAAAGGGTGTGTGTGTGGGGGGGGGTGATTAGTGCCTCATTAGCACCTCTGTTTCTTCTAAAATGCTAGTGCGTTATTAATGCAGCAAAAAAGAGACTGTTCTGGAGAAACTGACCCATACTAACATATTAGTCTTAAAATTTTATCTTGTCTTTCTGAGCATAAATCATTGAGCTAGAGATAGAGACAGTGTCTTTTCCTTGCATGTAAAACAAAGGAAAGCAGGGAAGCAAGCTATTTCCTTAACTCCAATCAACAGACATTTGTTGTGTCTGTTGTGTCTGTTTCCTGCCCACCACTGTGCTTATTGCGGATAATAGAGGGGAATGCTAGCACAGAAAAATATATGCAAGGAGCAGAAACTTGTCTTAGAGTATATGGAGATGCTAATGTCCAGTAGGCAGTTAGGAAAAGAGCAGAAGGCTCTCTACTGGATTCATCATTGTTGAGCTGGACAGCTCAGTCATGTGGGACAGGTGGTGGATGGGCTTCTTAGACCAGCTGGGAAGTCAGCCTTGTACTCCTAGATGTGCAGCCCTACATCACCCCAGACTCTATTCTTAATTTTCCCAAGTTTCTTTTTTTCAGTTATAAAATTCAAACACAGGGTAAATGCATGGAAAGTGCTCCATGCACAGTGTCTGACAAAGGAACGCTTTGGCCAGAGAGCAGTACAGACCTGAGTCTTATTAGGAAGGCCAATGAAATCTCAGTTGATGGGAAAAGCCATAAGAGTCCAGCACTCATGGAGTTTGGGCCCCATTCTTTACTGACTCTCTCCTATTCAGTATTATGTCACAGTCAAGCCAGTTGATGAGTCAGTGACACTGATAACAAAAAACATCTGGTGGTTAGATCTTCATATGGGGTGTGCTGAGGATTTAACAAGCCTCATATGAAAAGCCATAGCAGATGTCAGGCACACAGGACATATTCAATAAATGACAGCCATTATCTTTCTTGTTATTATTTAATAGAGTATCTAGCTCAAAATAGGCATTCAAAATATAAGAGCATATTTAATGAGAAAATTTATGAGTCTTCAGCTATTGAAAAAGCTCACCATAGAAAGAGATGGTGAAGTGGATTCATTATTATTAAGGAAGACAGATTTAGGACTTTTTAACCAAGAAAGGGGTGTGTTCTACAAGAGGAAACTCTTTTCTGTGATTACAGCAGACCCATATTTCAATGGACAACCTTGAAGTATAGAGAATCCTCATTTGGCACATCACAAGAGTCTCCAGCACACAAATGAGTGTGTTCTCGATGAATTCCAATATCTTTTCCACTTGGCAAAGGATAGACGCTCAGCACACACGAAGTTATGTAACGAGCAAACGAGGCTGTATTCAGAAACATCTGCACAGACAGTGCAAGGTGATGATTCTGATTCTGATACCAATGCCGAGTGTGTTCTCCAGCCACAGAGAGGCTGAGGTTCTCTCTCCGCTGTGTCTCCAACCACCTCTGCTGACTTGGGCTCCCCTGAGCCTCAGTTTCCCCATATGCAAGGTGAAGGGAATAAAAATACTTTCTTGTGAGACAATGATGCAAAACACTTCAAAAGGCCAACAGTTAACAATATCATTCTGCTGATTGAGTATGGAAGAGAACTTTGTAAAGTGGGCAAAGAATAACCTGCATAGCAGTGTGGTACATGGTAAGCACTTAAAGGGTATATTTCAGCTGAGTAAGAGAGAACGATGGGATCAGTGGATTGACTGGGGCTGCAGGATCAGAGAGAGGGAAAGGGTGTCATTAGTGAAGGTCTTGGACACTGCCGTAAGGATTATTGATATGATTTTTATTTTTTAAAAAAGGAGGTGATAGAATGTGTCTAATGAAAAAGTAGCAAGATAAAAGCATGATCATCTGAGGACAATCTTTCTAAAAGAACTCATATTTAAGAAGCATGGTCATATACATATTATCACCTGACCTGTACAATGTCCCTATGAGGTCTGTGTAGCAGCTGTTATGTTATTATTACCAACTTTTGCAAGAAAATGAAAGCTCAGAGGAAAGAGCTGCCTTTATCTAATGGCAAAACTATCAAATAGCCCAAATTCATATCTCTTGATGTCCCATCTTTTATAATTCATCACAGTGCATCATAGAACCCAGAAAGGATTACAGAGGTGGACCTCAAGGTTCCACAAGTATTTGATGGTTCAATAGTAATATTTTTGTTTCATTGAAATTTTAAAAGTCATCATTGTAGTAATATCATTCTTATTCTATAGCATTGGCTGTTATGCTTTTGGTATTATTTGCTGAGCGAGATAAATGTAATTCTCCCTTTCTTCAATTTCTACAACTCTGAAATTAGCAGAGGTCTTTACAAAGTGCTTCTGTCAGTTGATGTAGCTTTTAACTAAATCACTCTTAGCCAGATCTTTTGGGGTTTGTATTTTCAATCCACGTTTCATGACGATGATTATATAATACAAATGGGTTCATTTTAGAACCCTAAGAGAAAGTAGATGTATGTACAATAACAACAGTAGTTAACATTCATTAGAGACTTACTATAAATCCGCTACTGTTCTAAGTTCTGTGTGTATGTGAAAAGCAATTTAAAACTTGTGGCGTGCCTGGGTGACTCGGTTGAGCACCCAGCTCTTCATTAGGCTCAGGTCATGATCCCAGGGTTAGGGGATAGAGCTCCCATGCTGAGCGTGGAAGCTGCTTAAGGTTTTCTCTCTCTCTATTTCTCTCTCTCTCCCTCTGCCCCTCTGCCCCACTTGTGCCCTCTATCTAAAATAAAATTTAAAAAAATTTAAAACTTGTGACAATCTTATAAGGTAAGTACCATTATTGCCCACACTTCACAGGTAGGAAGACTAAGCCCCAGAATGGCTATGAAATTCACCTAAGGCTCTACAGTGAGTAAGTGACAGATCCAGGGCTGAAGCTAAACATGGTTCTCTAGGACATGTGTGCACTGTGGCCCAGAGAGGGAGAAAGAACCTCTGAGAGGAGCAGTGTACATATGTGTCTGCACACGTGTAATGTCTGAGAGCAGAAAAATTGAGAACAACAATGTGATATCTGCCGGGAGCTTGACCCTTAGGCCAATCCCTACAGACTTCTATCTGAGCTCTCTGAAAAGAAGAACTGCAAAGATAAAGTGAAATCAAATCTCTGTGACACTTTGACACTGTAACAGCCTTCCTTTCGGTTCCTGAAGATGGTAGAGCACAGATGTGTGTTTTCATGTTACAAGAGAGGCATCTTCCCACAGCCACCAGCCACTGAGTTTTTGGCTTAGTCCAAGGTCAGAGGCTCCCACGGGAAAGGGGGAGTTGTGGGGGGAATCTAGCAGCCCCTGCAGGGCTGTAAGGTAGCATCCTGCCAGTTTATAGGACAGCATCACCAAAGGGAAGGGTAAGGAATGGCAAATGTTGCTCGATGACATGTGTTTGTACCCTTCTTGGGAAGTTCCAAGTATATCTGGTAAGATTTGGAGAGTAAAACAAAAAGTCATCCCATAGCCTCTGCTAGATGGAAAAAGACAAAGCAGTTCAATCACCTCTGTTACAGCATCCCCAAGACCATGTACCCACTGTGCACCATCCCCTTTGTACCTTTTCAACAAACCAAGTATTTCACTGTCTTACACTGTCCAACCCAGCATTGAAGACTGGCAAATAGGCAAGTAAATCAGTCACAAGTTTAGAGAGAGTTGATAAAGCTTTGGGGCTGTAAATTAACACTGAAAATAAGAGAGATAATCCAAAGACTTTCTCAATATAAAGAAATTACTTTTTTTATTTTTTAGATATTTATTTTATTTTGAGAGAGACAGGGGGAGAAAGAGAGAATCTGAAGCAGGCTCCTTGAACTCACAAACTGTGAGATCGTGACCTGAGCCGAAGTCAAGAGTTGGATGCTAACTGTCTAAGCCATCCAGGCACCCCAAAATCACTTTTTTAAAAACCAGGCATTGTTTGTGCAGTTTGACAGGAAAGCATTTTTGTCTGGGAAGACAAAGATTAATCAGTTCCTATAGAGAGTTATTTCCAATATTTGATAAATCTAGATAAACCAGAAGCTTGGTTAATCAGATAGGAATAATGTATCACCTATCTATTATTTTAGGGACTTGTCCTAGTTGTTTTTATAAAAGCATGAGAAAAGAATAAGGCTTCGAGAATGAGATTCTCAAAGTAAATAATAAACTTAAAAAAAAAAAAGCATTTCAGCCCTGGACTTGAATAAGATGGTGGAACCAAGAAAGGTCTTGAAGGAGATGGGACAAACAATGAAACATTCCATTAGTATATTAAGTAAAATAAATCCAATCATCTCAGGAAAATTTTGAGGTAGAAGCTTTACTGAACAAGAGATGATAATACATTTAATTTCACATACCCAATTTTATAATTTTCAGCTATGCAAAATGCCAATGCTTAGTTAGCCTCTTCGTGTGGCACCATCACTTTAATGAATATCAAACTATTTTCAAAGGTTTTCATAAGTTATCATAACGAGGATCCCCCAAATGCCATTTTCCCCATGAAAATAAATATGTAAGTTCTTGAACCTTGAATTCTTCTACTAAAGGATTTTCAGGGACATAACACTACACACACACACACACACACACACACATACATACACACATGCATATATACCTACATGCATACATATATATACATACATACATATACATGGAGAAGGAATATTGTTCCATGACTCCTGCTCATAATGGTGAGAGAGATGTTGGAACATTGTGCATACACACACACACACACACACACACACACACACGTGATTTTATACAGTGTATTTGTGTGGAGGAGGAATTGTTATGTTAAATTTAAGAAATATGCTCATAAAATTTGACAATAACTTTAGGATCATGGAGAGATCATTGTATATTACATAGGAAATCCATCCAGAATGATACATTCATGGCCTGTCAGATCACACAGGTTTTACAGATTTGGGGCGCCTGGTCTTATAACTGCCATTTTATTGCATAGAAAACAGAGAGAATCCTACCAGTCTCACACATCGTACTAGATATTTCTATAATTGTTCCCTATTCAATCTTCACAGAAAATATAAGAAAAGGATTTTGAATCCTAGATTTATAGGTTAAACTGAAATTTAGATTAGTAAAAAAACTGAGCCTACCTTACTGGTAGTTCCAGACTTTCCCTATGGGATAGACTTAGGGCAGCAAGCTGGTTGAAGATGAGGCTAAGGACTTGCAGAATGTCATGTTTACACAGCAAACAAGCCCTTTCAGAGATCATCAGTTCATGCAGAAGAGTTTGCTGTAGGACAGGGCTGCGGCAGAAAGGGTGAATCCCTCCAGATGACCCCAGTCCCTGCCACCACTTTTAATTTGCTCAGCCTTGCCAGGACACAACTCTGATTCTGCCTAATTACAAAGTCAATCACTTTCTAGAGCAGAAATCTGCAGCTAGAACCAAAGGAAAGGAAAGCCATTTCACATTTTTTATGTAAAATGCACCTGCAGTTTTTTTAATCACTTCTTTTTTTTAAAAGATCAGGATAATAAAAGGCCCTTACAAAAGAATATCACTTTTCTAAACGCCATCACATGAGGACAGTGTGAAGCTGGGATGCTAGGCCAGCATAAGAAGCCTGCAGTATCCTGTACCCTTTCAGCTCAAATAGACATTGTCAAGAAGTGATGCACAGGCTGCTGTTTCTGGAGGCGAGGCGGCACATCTCAGATTTCCATCCCATTTAACCACCACATTTAGGCTTTCGCCATCAAGGTCACTGCCTTGATGAATGACTTACAGGTTAAAGTAAAAGTTACAGACAAGAGAGAGAGGAAGGGGTGGGTTGCCCGGAGAGGCAGTGTCCCCGCCAGCCTGGAGAACTTCGCAAAGGATAATACACTCGCCTGATGAAGATCAATGATGCGGGGCTCATGGCCATTAGTATTCCCTGGCAGTTCATCTTGAATGGAGAGATGGATAGCACTGGCTATTTATTTGAGAAGAGTTACACAGCTTGACATATTCTCTGTTTCCCTTTTCCTCCAGAGGATCAGTAACACCACAATTAAGGAAAAGTACGGTGTTAAAAGCGAGCAGTACAAAAATCCGGTTTGCTTCCTGCCTTTGGCAATCCCACTTGCTCTTTCCTCATTCATCTTACCTGTATTCTAGAAACAAGGACCTAATTTCCTAACAAAACTCTCTTGACAGTTAATTTAATAGCAAATGGTACATTGAGGCAGTCTTAGTGAATTGATAAGCTGCTGTACTTAATATTTTTTAAAGACTTAAGATAATGCTTGCTCTCAAAACTGCATATAAGTCAACACAAATACAACCAAAGGTTACACATAGTCTTTCAGTTCCACAAAATCTTCTTCGTTTCTTTTGGTAAAGTTTGAAATTTTTTATCATCCATATTGTTATTCTCACATCTTTAAATGTTACCCTGGCCATGTTATCAAGTCAAACTGATTCGATTCACTTTTTTTTTTTTTTACTGATTCAATTACTGTGCTCACACTGATCCCACATACGATACATCTTTGTCTGAATGTAAAACAAAAAGAAAGTCTAAGGTTAGCAGATAATAAAGGGGAGAGCAGAGACTGAAAAATAGAGGAACTGCAAAGAGCTATAGAGAACAATAAGGCAGAAAATGGAGGCAAGATGGTGGGGAAGCAGGACTGGCCACATAAGCTGTGGATCCCAGTGGGAAATAAAAATGCAGGGCTCCTTGTTCAAAAGTTATTAAGAATTTCAAGACGGTAGAGCAGTAAGCCAAACACAGGGCTCTTCCCCACTCAGAGTTCTGTAAGATTGCACAGGTTACTCAATCATAAAGTCATCTCCTGAGGGGTGAGAAATGAGTGCACAGCCCAATCTCCTCAGCTCTACAGAAACGTTTACTTCCTGTGATGGTTAACTTTATGTGTCAACTTGACTGACTATAGGGTGCTTGGATTAGACATCATTTCTGGGTGTATGTGTGTGTTTTCTGATGATATTAATATTTGAATCAGTGACATCCATAGGTTGCCTTCCCCAGTGTAGATGGGTATCATCCAATCCATTGAGGGTCTCAATAGAACAAAAGAAGGAAGAAGGAAGAATTTGCTCACTTTTCCCTGCCTTAATGTTTAAGTGGGACATCTCATCTCATCTTATCCAGTCCTTGGACTAAGATTTACACCCTCAGTGCCCCTGGGTTCTCAGGCTTTCAGACTCAAACTGAATTACATGACTGGCTTTCCTAGGTCCCCACCTTGCAGATGGCAGAGTGGGACTTCTGAGCCTCCATAATCACTTAAGCCAATCCTCTATAATAAACCTCCTACTGGTGTTGATTCTTTGGAGAACCTTGACTAATATGCCTTCTCAGTAGGGATATTTTGTTTGGTAAGTATGCACAAAATATGTTTTCTTAGATATCAGTGTTGCCTCCCAGGATGAGAAAAAAAAAAATGTGCTCACAGAACCTAGCCTCCCTTTGGGCCAACCTTTCTGTTGAGTTTCAGCCCACTCCATTTGTACCTCATTAGGAATTCCAAAGAACTCCTAAATTTAGGGGTGGATCGTTTCTTTCTTATGACTTCCTGGGTTTTCATTCACATCTTATAGTCTAAATTTGTGACAGAAAAGGATGAGGATAGTGTTTCTTCTAAGAGACTTCTTCAATCTCAGAACGGGCCATGAAAAGGTAACTATATCCTATTGGTTTATATTATAAATATAAATATCATTCACCTTGCATCCTGATTGTCTTCCACCTACACATTTAGCTTGATCAAGTTTTTAGAGCAGACTTTACTGAAGAAAGGAGTATATTCAGATTCCAGTGATGCTAATTCAGAGCAAATGGAGTCAGTTTTGCTGTCATAAACTCAGTATCTATTTTACAGGAGTGATCCCGAAACTCCTTTGGGAATGTCCTCTTCCCTTCTGTGCTTCCCCAATCATTATGCTTGGCTTGAACTTCAGCTTCCAAGTAACAATCTCATCTTCCCGGGAAACCAATCCTTTCCCATGAACTGCATAACACTTGTCTGCAGCAGATTCTCCACAGTGATCCTTGGAAGCACAGAAAGAAAGTACAACAACTTCCACTTATGTTACTTTTAAATTTGACCCTTAAAAAGCAAGTTTTCTTGCTTTTATGATGTTTTGTTTTAAGAGGTAGAGTAGAATGTTTATACAAATATTTATATAAAAATAAATACACACAGGTGCTATTTTGTTTTAGGTGGGGCTGCATAGTTAAAATATATTGGAACAACTAAGGTACTGGGTCCTTGCCAAGTCTTGTAGCTCAACCTTGTCCTTTGATGATCCAAGGGTTAGCAGAAGTTCTGCTTCCAATACAATAGACCACCCAGGATGACGGCTTTTAAAAATCCTCTGCTGCTCTGCTCTAATCTTCAGCTATGACCCTCTTGGATGCCAACATATGACAATAGAAACAGAAGTTTCTATGTTCTTTTGAAATTTATTCCCCACTCCCGGCTCACAGTATGACAATGATTAGATCTCTTAGTTAACTCTTCTTGTCTTTACATCTGGGATTCTAGGGCCCCAATATTTCTTAACAAGCCCTTATAAATTGTACTATACTTTACAGACAGCTGGATGTGGGTGTGTGTGAGTGTGTGTGTGTGTGTGTGTGTGTGTGTGTAGAAGGAGATGGGGAGTGTGAAATGAAGTGAAAAAGAAGTAAGGAGGGGAGCTTGGGTGTCTTACGTGGTTAAGCATCCGACTCTTGATTTCAGTTCAGGTCATGATCTCATGGTTTGTGGGTTCGAGTCACGTATTGAGCTCTGAGATGACAAAGAACCCCTGCTTGGGATTCTTTCTCTCCCCCACCCTCTGCCCCTATCCTGCTTGCTGTCCCCCTCAAAATAAATAAATAAACTTGAAAATGTATTTAAAAAGAAGTTAAGGAAATGGATTTGGGGTGGAGGAAGGGAGTAGCCACCCTTTATCTACTATTTAATACTTCCCAATTTGCTGAGAGACCTCTGTACACCTCCCTGTAGCCCCTGTATTTGTGCCATTAAAACTCATCTCTCACATACCCTTCCATTTTGGTGCCCCACCTGACTCACTCTGAATAGGGCCATGGAATGATTGAAGAATCAGGATCTCCACTACTGCAGCTACATGACAGCTGGCCCCAGTCTCATTTCAGTCTCTTAAAGAGAGGAGAAAATTAATCCCACCATCAAACATCTCATAGTAATACCATCTCCTAAAAGTGGTTCAGAAGCATAGTTTACTCACTTTTATATGTCTGCATGTGAAATGTTTGAGGAAGGAATAGTAAATTGCATCAACAAGTATCACATGTATTCCTATTATCTGATACAATAAATCCTACAGGATTATACAATACTGCGCCATTCATTTCCAAGATAGAAGACCGATAAGAAGCCATAATAAGTAGCAACAAGTTAATCACTCCTGAATCTGCACTAAGATGTGGGCAATTTGGGCATAAATTTTGGCAAATAAATTGAAATATTTTTGCTTTGTATCTAATTTTCAGGTTTAATCAGCTACTGGAGCCAGAGTCAGGTGAATGAAAGAATTTCCTGAAAACCAAACCCTTTTTGCTACTGGACTAATTCCACTTGTTGAGCAAAACTAGAGCTGGGTAAAGGACCAAAACAATAAGCAGTTGGCACAAGGAGATAACAATGAGATTAGCTAAGCCATAGAATATGTTGGGAGGATTCATCTCCTTTTCTTTTTCTTTTCTTTAGGTAGGTAGGTTGCCCAGGGCAGAGCCCAACTCAGAGCCCAACATGGGACTTGAACTCACAACCCTGAGATCAAGATCTGAGCTGAGATCAACAGTCAGATGCTTAACCAATTAAGCCACCCAGGCACTCCCATCTCCTTTTGAAATAAGAAAGGAATAGGGTTAAAGAAGTCCAAAATACCCTCTGATATTACTGGACGCTGGCTAAGATGCCAAGGAACACAGCCAAACCTAAGTAATAGGACATATCCAGGACAAAGAGAAGGCTCCTCAGACTCCGTGATGAAAATCCATCCTGGCTGTATTTAGAATTAATTGTTTTATCTCTTAACTAATCAAAACAGAAGTAGGACATTCCTCAAAAGAGAAAAAAGATTCCATATAAAACCATGAAGTTGAAAAAGTGGTCTATTTATAATATCTATACCATACTATGCTCATTTGAAATGCATACATATGCTACTGGAGCATGAAAATGCATCAATGCAAAAATAGTGCTGACTTCTGTGCTGCCGAAACTTGCTACTGTGTTCATGACTGGAATAGAAATACCTGCCATAAACCGTTGGAGGACACTCAAATTACACCATTCCAAGAATGGTGCAGACAATAAATATTCAGTAATAGGCCCTAATGTTTAATAGCTTTAGCTTGAGCTTGCCAAGTGCCCTATGTTTTTTGGCAAGTATGTGCCCTAGATTTAACATCTACTTGTGAATATAACTATTTCTCACTATTTTGTTGGTTTCAAGAAAACTAGGAGGTTTCTGTCTTCTCTACCCTCAGACAGAACTGACTTAGCCAGTTTGTCCCTCAGAATTGTGCTGGCAGTATGAGGCTTCTTTTCAATTACATAAAAACCAAGTCCCAGTGCAGAAAACTGAAGACCACTCCCTTGACAAACTCTGAGCTGAGCCCCAATTTAGCTCACCAGCCTTATTTTGCACTCTTGCATCCTTTGCTGCAACAAGTGGAATAATCCTGGATTCCCTGTGAAGTCCATGCATAGTTAACCCCAGGTTTCTGAGACCCCCTGTCCCAAAACATTTTTCATTCTCCCTACACACATGATTCTAAATCTCCTTACCTATTGTTCAAATGGGTTTGGGCTCACATGGAGCCTTTCCACATCCTGATCGTGTCAGTGGGAAGTAATTTCTCTCCTTCGAATTTCTTTCTTCCTCCTTCAAATTGTAATATTTGCGTATTATCCAAAATATAAAGAACCCAGAAAAACTTGGTGGTATAAGAACTGTCTCAAAGGATCACTCCATAGCATAATATTTAATGACTACATAATTTCGCACCACCAACCAATATCATTACTCACATATTCATTTTCCCTTTTGTGGAGCATGCAGATAATTGCCCATTTCTTGTTTTTGTAATTACTTTGTCTGAAGTTCTCTTATGGCAATATGAAATAGTGTTTGGAATTTGGAATTAGAAGGTCTGCATTCAATTTTTCAGGCTGCCACATAGTGACTATGACTTTTGATAAACCACTCACCTCCCTCAGTTTCTTTATTTGTAACATGAAGATAGTAATTAATATTTTCACTAAACACTTTCAATCATATCTCTCACTGCAGAAACCAATTTGTTAGTCAACACACAACTGCAGAGGAGTTATGATGTTCCTGCTCTATCTTCCAGCATTGTGGGAAGAAAAATCAGGTAAAACTGCACATTATCAAAGTATAAAAAAATATTCCCGCTTAGAGCTTATATTCCTCTATTTATGATTGTCCCCTAGGTCTATATACCCATCTGTATTATACCCTCACATGATGGCTGTTTGGTAAACACTCATTGAATAAATTAGTAGAATAAATCACTTGCTAAATAAGATAGTAGCAACAAAATAGATGTTAATAAGGGCACCTAGGTGGCTCTGTTGTTTAAGAATCTGACTTCAGTTCAGGTCATGATCTCACCGTTCATGAGTTGAAGTCCTACATTGGGCTCCACACTGACAGTGCTTGGGATTCTCTCTCTCTCTCTTTCTCTTACTCACTCACTCAAAATAAACTGTGAAAAAGATGTTAATAAATAAATATGTGTATATATGTATATCTAAAGAGAAAGGGAGAGAGAGAGGATGTCTACTATATGCCCCAATTTGTGCTCTGCAAATTTCTGCCTACAAATCTACAGTTCCAGGCCTCCCTTAGTCATTTCAGCACTGTGGATTAATGTAGAGAATTAACATCTCCTAACAGGATCCCAACTCATAAGTTCAAGAGGGTGGCAATATTTGAATAACATTTTCTATTACATATTCTTCCATTGAAAAGACTTTGTGGTGACTTTCTCCAGAGTTTCTGCCATTCCATTTTTGAGTTTGGGGAAGGTATGAAGAAAACCTAGGACCTGTCAAAAATGCCCATAAAAGGTCCATGGTGATTCTTGCCTTACCATGGTAAGCAGACTGCCCCTCCTCTACCCGGTTTTTCCTGATGACCTAGCAGCGTGTGATACCAATTTTCATGCTCATTTCCCTCAACTCTGTGAGGCCCAGAAATGAACTG
This sequence comes from Panthera onca, assembly GCF_046562875.1. NCBI lineage: Eukaryota > Metazoa > Chordata > Mammalia > Carnivora > Felidae > Panthera > Panthera onca. The sequence continues at coordinate 86,630,792 of NC_138341.1, read as the reverse complement.
CTGTGTTATCTCTATCCAAGGATGGACAAGTCAGGCCTTCACTTTAAAGACACTTCATCCTTTCAAACTCTGATATGTGCGACTGTTACTGTCTGTGACTACCACAGGCTGCTCAGAGCTTCTTGCTGGTGATGGCAAAAATGTGGAGTCACAGATGAAACAGTCTATTTAAAATGGAGTGACTGGAACTGACAGCTGCAGCGGATTAAAATTCATGGAGCTGCAGAAACACAGAGTAGAAATCACATTTAGATAATTCATCATTAAAATTCAGATGACGGCTAATGCTTGCAAGAGGAAACGCAAAAGCTTTGCAGAAACCAAATGCAAATACACTTCAGACAGACACCCCCCTCCTGCTGGGGAATACCTGATCAGCAAGGCAGGTCACATAGGAGAAGCCAAACTGGAGGGTTGCTTCTGACAATTCTCAGTGGTCAGAAAGACCAGGCCTCCTGGATAACAATGCATAGAATGTTGATTGCAGGTGGAGGCTGATATAAAACTATTTTAAGACATACACTTCCATCTATGCAATCTTATCCTGACAGCAAAAACAATGAAAAACATGAAATATATCACATATATAGGTTATAAGCTCACAAATTACTCCTATGTTGACCAGTTAGAAAATTCATTTGAAACCAGTGAAACAACCCAGTTTTAATTCTGTAGCTGTCTAGCTTCTGAAAGGACAGCTCCCAATAGATCTCTAACCTCGACCATGAACTTCAATATTTTCTTCAGCATCTTTAGTCCTAGAAAATCCAGAAGTTAAGGTGGGATTCTGATGCTGTCTTTACACCCCTAAAAAATCTTTGCCGTGTCTAGACCTTTACCATTTACGGCAAACATGCACTCATTTGATATTTGGTTCTTGGATTAGACTCTCATGCTGCAACAATAAATTAAACAATCCAGAATTATCTGATAACTTATTCTGCTTGTGATTTTTAAGTAGGTGTTTAGAAAATTTGTAAGTAGGTGTTTTGGAAAGACATCACAGGACGTCATGGAGATCCAGGTACACTACGCTTCCCGTAAAATGTGGAACAGTCCCAGAAAGTGAAGGATTATTGTGCACCCTGCACAACTCTAATATATCCCACAGAAAACTCATGTAAGTAACAACTTATTAGATGAGCACGGACCTAATTTAAACTTCTATGAGCTAGAACCCACTTCTGGTTTTCATAAAGATCATAAAAATTTTGCATGTTTTTATTTTACCCTGAATTTCCCAGGAATGTAACAGAGTATAAATTAAAGAAAATTTGTGTTTGATTTTAGTCAGAATTTTTAAAAAGGTATTTATTGTTTTGGAAAGTCATGTCACCCAGAGTAGCACCGCTTGTGATATTGGGATATTGATAACTTTCCTACTAGCTTGATTACATATATAGATGTTAGACTCACTACCTTATTATGTCTTCTAGCATAATTATACCTAAGCATTTATATACCACACTGATATTATTACATCATCAATTACTTTCATTCTATTTCCCTAGTATATTATAACTGAAGAATTTTATTGATTTTTTGAAATTAAGGATGTAGATTCATTTTGTTATCTATGATTTTCATTTCATCATAGTAAAGGGCTCATTTATAATATAAGCATCTCCCACTTTGTGTCATTAATCCATTTCTGAAAATTAGACACTTCTTTGAAAAACACGAACCAGGAACCTTTCTTCATTATCTTAAATGGGAAAAAATTGCAATGTGTTACATTATCTGAACCTTAACCAATATTCCTAACCAACTTTCTAAAATAAAATGAAAACACAGTAAAACACTTTCTATAAACCACAAACTATAATGTTAGGATGAAATTTCTTACAACATTCCTTCCTGATCACAAAATAATTGATACAATTGTTTAAAAATATAGTTACTTTGCATTCTTGTATGCATTTCGCATGAAAACCATAATACTATCATTATGATACAGCAAACCAAATAACAAACAATAATAAAAAATTAGTAAGAAAATGCAGAAAATACCTTACCAAAAATCACATACAATGAACTACTGTTTAGCAAAGTGGAGGCTTGAAAAATGAGGGAAGCTGAAAGGGAAAGGAGAATTAAAGCAATCACGTTGCCACTTGTTAATAAAGATGAGATGAGTATTGAAAGTGCAATGTCAAGCAAGCTAACAGAATCAACATTGTATTAGCAGTCTCTGCTAATTCATTCTTGGATACTCATTCTTGCAGGGGAAAAAAAAGAACCTATAGGTAAACAATTATCACTGATAAGTAAGTTTATCAGATTTGCTGTATATAAGGTCAACCACCAAAACTCCAAAGAATTTCTATATGTAAGTAACAGACAATTATAAAATCAAATTTTAAAATGATACCGTTTACAAAATCATAGAGAAACACCAAATATCTAGAAATTAATAACTGAAATCTATTCCGCAGAAGCCTGTAAAGCCCACTTTTGCTAAAAGTAAATAAATTAAATATATACTATGTTAATAGATTGGAAAACTCAATGTACCAAAGATATTCATTCTAAAAATAAATAAATAAATAAATAAATAAATAAATAAATAAAAGTCAATTATTCCCATCAGTAATTTGTGTCGGAAGATTGACAAGATAATTCTAAATTCCACACGGAGGACTTAGAATGATAGATATCTAGATTTACTAAAGCTGCAGCAATCAAGACAGTGTGGATTGGTGCAAGGACAGACATATGGACACATGGAACAAACTATAAAGTCTAAAATCAGACACACAAGTGATCACTTTGTTTATGACCAAGGTTCTACTGCAGTGCAGTAAAAAAAGGCTGGTATTTGGGGTGCCTGGGTGGCTCAGTCGGTTAAGCGGTTAAGCGTCCGACTTCAGCTCAGGTCATGATCTTGTGGTCCGTGAGTTCGAGCCCCGCGTCGGGCTCTGTGATGACAGCTCAGAGCCTGGAGCCTGTTTTAGATTCTGTGTCTCCCTCTCTCTCTGACCCTCCCCCGTTCATGCTCTGTCTCTCCCTGTCTCAAAAATAAAAATAAACATTAAAAAAAAAAAAAAAGAAAGAAAAGGCTGGTATTTTAAATAGATAATATTGAATCAATTGGATATTCATATGGGGAAAAAATGAAGTTTGACCCTTATCTCACACCAAGTAAACTGTATACCAAAACATAAAAAGTAAAAACAATGAAATTTTTAGACTATAATATAGAATAACCACATCTTTATGGTATCTTTATGACATTGGGACTGGCAAAAAAAATTTCATTTTTTTTTTCCTTTCTTTTTGTATTGAAATAAAGTTGACATACAATGTTATATTAGTTTCAGGTGTATAGCATAGTGACTCCACAATTCTATACATTATGCCACAGTCCGTGTAGTTACCATGGGTCACCATATAACATTATTGCAATATTATTGGCCATATTCTCTGTGCTATAATTTTCATTCCCATGACTTATTTATTTTATAACTAAGAAACAAAACAAATGAACAAACAAACCAAAACTGGCTCATAAATTCAGAGAACAAATTGGTGATTGCCAAGAGGGAGAGGGGTGGGGGGATAGGTAAAATAGATAAAGGGGATTAAGAGGCAAAGATTTCTTAAATTTTAAAAGAAGCAGGAACATAATAGAGAAGTTTAAAAAATTGGACTTTTATAACAATTATGAACTTCTTTTTGTCAAAATATACAATCAAGAATATAAAAAGTAAATTAAAGAATGGGGACAGTATTTGCTCTACTTATATCAAAAAGTTTATATTGGAATATATAAATAAATCTTAAATACCAATAAGAAAAACCCAATCTATCTATTTTTTTAAATGGGTAAAGAACTTGAGCAAACATTTAAAAGGTTTACTACAGTGCCAATGAACATAAAAAAGTTTTCTACTTCATTAATAATCATTAAAATCTGAATAAAAACCACAGTGACAGGGGCGCCTGGGTGGCTCAGTCAATTAAGTGTCCAACTCTTGATTTTGGCTCAGGTCATGATTTTGGCTCAACTCACAGTTGTTGAGTTTTAGCTTCACATTGGGCGCTGCGCTGTCAGCCTGGAGCCTGAATGGAATCCTCTCTCTCCCTGTCTTTATGTCCCTCCCCTGCTCATTCTCTCTCTCTCTCTCTCTCTCTCTCTCTCTCTCTCAACAAATAAATAAACTTAAAAAAACCCCACAATGACATACATACCACTTCATGCCCACACAATTGGTGAATATTAAAAACAAAAGATGTGATGATACTAAACAGTGGTGAGGATGTGAAACAACTAGAATACTTACTCACTATTGCTGGGAGTGTAAATTGGCACCATCATTTTGCATATTTCTTTGGTACTATCTATTTAAAAATATATGTAAATATGAATCAGTATTTCTATTCCTTGGAATATACCCAGGAAAGACACATACATATGCTCACCAAATGATGTATACTAGAATGTTCACAGCTGCATGATTAAGCAGAAATAATATACATCTCCATTAATTGCAGAAAAAATAAGTAGTGATATATTCATATAAGGAAATAATATTCCACAGTGAAAAAGAACTACCACTACACCCAACATAGATAAATTTCATAAACATAATGTTTATGAATGGCAAAAGAGTCTGACAGAAAAGAATACATGATATATTTTTCTGTTTATAAAAACAAGCCAACTTGACCTTTCTGTGAATGAAGGTGGATAGGTAATAAATAGGTGTGGAACAAGAACAGCTTCTGGGGTGCTATTCTATTTCTTTTTATTTGAGCAGGTTTAAATGGAGTTTTTCATTTTATAAAAAATTTGTAAAGACGTAGCCTCATGATTTTCTGTATGTATTATACCTCAGTAAAAGTTTACATAAAAATATGTACATATAGATGATAGGTAGATGATAGATGATTAGTAGATAGATAGATGATGATAGATAGATAGATGATAGATAGATAGGGCAGACATCTTTAGGCTGGGTTGAGGGCTAGCTTTAGCTTTTGTAGCATTTAGCATTTAGCATTTAGCATTTTCCTTAATGTTTTATGAAAAATGCATCTTGCTCACTTTGGTTACTGACATTAGTACTACTGCTGAAAATAAGTAGTCATTCTTAAAAAACATTTTTCTCCTTAAGGAAACCTTTGGACTACTTCTCCAAGTCATCAGTACACTCCAATCTACCAATCTAACTATAAGGATGCTGATGGGCACCTTGCCTACCATGAACTTTTTGGCATGGCTGGCTGAGGAGACATGGCAGTACACCTGGCCGTATGATTAATGGACATGTAGATCAAGAATCTTTCTCTAAAGGATCCATTTTATTAATTAGACTGACCTTCCACTTTACATTGAAATGTAATTTTTACATAAACCTTCATAAAAATTAATGCATTTACACATTCACCGGGCATCATTTGGTATTTATATTATAATAGGTTGAGAGACCCATGATACAATGAGTGTGTCTATTATCTCCAGCATCTTGCATCAGGGCCACCGTGTATGTTTATCATTGGTTAACACATGAAGTATCCTAACTGGGTTTCTCAACTTGGGGTCCATAGAAATGGGGACCCAAAAGTTGGTTTTAGAACAGTTGTTACTTAATGCAAATTATATGTCAATTTTTTGTGTACACATATATGTAAGTTTCTGGCAAGAGATTTATGGCTTGTATTTGATTATCAAAATGATCCTTACTGAAAAAAAAAGAAGTCTGAAAATCTAGAGAATTTTGAATGCAGCAATTATCAAGAGAGTGGAAAGTAGCCAATAGATTTGGATGATTTTGTTAATGGAATGGTAAAGTAGCTTAGGGACATTTACCTGCACCTTGAGTCACTTTGAAGTCATATAAAAGCTTCTGTTGCTGTATGTTTTTAAGCAACTTAAATTTTTTGTGAGCTTGACCCCTGGAGGATGATTTACATATGTTGGCTCCTTGGTCATCATTGGTAGGATGTCAGTGTTGGTGGCCTGGACCACCTGGAGCCTCCTGTTTGCTCTCTCCCTTCCCTCTATCTTGGTACTTCTTTCTGGATTAGGACTCAGGTGTGTTCCTGGAACGGAGTTGGGAGAATCAAGGCACCCATTCTCCAGAGCTGTTTGTATTTTCAGGGCAGCTTTAGCTCCAATTCAAGCATAGGTTCCTGTAGTGGGGGGAGGCGAAAGGAAGGATAGTAAATGTTCTACCCATCCCTGGGCATTGTACCAGGCATCAAGGATAGAGAAATGAATCCAGTATACTTAATGTGTCCTTTCCTGGAATTGATATTTCAGTGAGATATAAGTAGTAATCGAGCAGCTTTTATGATCAACTAAATGCCACATGTCTTAGGGATGATACAGGAACAAGATAAGAAGCATAAGGAACATAACTCCTCACCAGAAAGTTAAGGCCCAGATGTGGATCTTCCTGCCACATGAGGACTGCCATGTGTTTAGGGACATTGGCCATTTACCATGCACTGTGCCAGGTGCTTTCCACATACTCTCTGGCTTAATCCTCACAATAGCTCTGTGAGATAATAATTACCTCAATTCCACAGACATAAAACAGCTGCTCAGACTAATTATGAAACCTGCCTGAGAATGCTAATAAATGTTGTAAAGGAAAATGTCACTACTGGGAACTTGGCTAGGCTGTGTACCAGGTCACATGTTACTGAGGCTCATGGAGGAGTGAAATCAGTATCTTATGAGATTAGAATCGGATCAATATAGCCTAGATCCTTTGGGAGAATGGTTGATACTTACACTACACGATTGACTATTACTGTGTTAAAGACAGTGAGAGAAGCAGCAGGACGGGGGGCGGGGGGGGGGGGAAGGACCATTATGAGGGGCTAATATTGTCTAGATAGAGCTACCCTTAAGAAAAAACTCTGAAACAAGAGAAAAAGGATAATTATTATCTCAGATGGTGAGAATCTGTGCCTAATGAAAGATGGAGTGAGCATTTGACAAAAAATGGGCACAGGAGAGATGCGTCTTATATGCAGGTGACAAGAAGTTAGCATTTGATCCCATAGACCCCTGAAATAATCAAATGAAATCTGATATCTTCTAAGTCACCACTCACAGAGAGTTCAATGATTAAATAAATACATACCATCTACACAAACATCTAAGGCCTTGCTTTGTAGTACAGGAGCTGATTTACTTAATCAGGGACTCTCCAAATGTCCATTGATGGATGAATAGATAAAGAAGATGTGGTATATATATATACAATGTAGTATTACTAGGCAATCAAAAAGAATGAAATCTTGCCATTTGCAACTATGTGGATGGAACTAGAGGGTATTACGCTAAGCGAAATTGGTCAGAGAAGACAAACATCATATGACCTCACTCATATGAGAAATTTAAGATACAATGCAGATGGACATAAGGGAAGGGAAGCAAAAATGATATAAAAATAGGGAGGGGGACAAAACATAAGAGATTCTTAAATATAGAGAACAAATAGAGGGTTGCTGGAGGGGTTGTGGGAGGGTGGATGGGCTCAATGGGTAAGGGGAATTAAGGAATCTACTCCTGAAATCATTGTTGAACTATATGCTAACTTGGATGTATATTGAAAAATAAATTACTTAAAAAAAAACTTAATCAGAGGGCTTTGAAATTCTTTGTACCCCTCCCAATAAATTTCCTTTGACTCTACTTCCCCTTCTTTCTTTCTATGTTTCTTTCCATGTAGATGACTTTGGTCTCCAGAACGGTACTCTCTCCTCCCACCCCTTTCCTCACAATCTGTTCAGGCCTTTCCTTGTTCATTTCCTAGTTCTGCGGCAAAATCTCTAGGAAACAGACTGGCAATAGTAAGACTCTCCTGGGGTTGGTTTGACAGGGGTGTGGGCAGGAGCAGAAGAGGAAACAAAGGTTGTGAGCAAAGAATAATCTAAACGTTGGAGGAGTGAGAAAAAGGAATAGCTAGAAATATTACATGTTAACAACACTATGCAAAGGACTTCAGTGAAAAAGCTGGGAATATCCAAATAAGGTTTGGAGTCTGGCTAATACTAATATATTGAAGTTAACTTCTTAGTTTTTTTTTTTAATTTTTTAATTTTTTAATTTTTTTAATTATTTTTGAGAGAGAGAGAGAGAGAGAGAGGAAGCAAGCAGGGGAAGGGCAGAGACAGAGGGAGACACAGAAACTGAAGCAGGCTCCAAGCTGTCAGTAGAGAGCCTGACACGGGGCTCAAACTCATGAACTGTGAGATCATGACCTGAGCTGAAGTCGGACTCTTAACCGATTGAGCCACCCAGGTGCCCCAACTTCTTAGTTTTAATAAGAATTCCATAATTATGTAAGACATTAACATTAGGGAAAGTGATGTCACCAAGATGGTGGAGAAGGAAACCTCAGCTTCTATATCTTCACAAAGATCAGCAATTAGACACCTATCAGTAAATAAAAACATCTCTGGGAATGCTCAAGAGTCCACTTAAGAAACTTCAGCAACACAATGGAAGAAAACCCTTGAGAATAAGTGCACAAAAAGGGAAGGAAGAACGGGTTCATTTTTTTTCCTACATCATCACATCCCTCAGCACTGCTCAGCTCTAAGAGGGAACTGCCCAGTTAGAAAGAGTTTCCCATGCCAGGAGAGGGAAAACCAAATAAACAACCAGCTTCCCCAGACTTTGAGGCACCACATGAGGGATATGCTTCATTTTCCCCCATCTGGAGACCAAGACACTGAGACACAGTAAACTGTCTTGAAACAAGGAAGAAAAGCAGCAATTATCAATATCAACCACGCAGTGGGAGGGGTCGCAGCTCCTAGTGATTAGCTCTGCAAAGAATCTCAGCAGCTTTCACCACTGAAGAAATCTATGGCCAGCACAGTAGTCACAGACCCTCTGTAGATTTCACTGATTTTTGCCCCACAGGTATTTGCTTTCACAAACAGCAGTCACCAGAGTCACTCCCCAAACCCTAGACTAGGCATCAGTTCTTGCAGATTCTGTGGATGCCCCACAGTGCTCACCAAAGTCCACACAGTCGTCAGTTCTGTGGAACCCAGTGGCTTGATCCAATGGATCACCATGCCTCCCCAGACCTGGAGCCACTACACACTCCCACACTCAGTACCTGCATCACTAGATGGGGTCATAAGATGTTCCAATGTGCCCATTCACAGGTGAAGATCTTTCCCTACCAAAGTCAGTGCATAACATCTGGAAGAGTTGACTGCTTCTTCAAATGAAAAGACATCTACAGAAGGCTATAGGAATCCTGAAGAATCAGGAAAAAATAACAACCAAAGGAACACAGTGAGTTTCCAGTAACTGACCCAAAAGGAATGGACATAGAGAATTTCCTGTCAAAGAACTCAAAATAAAAAAATTATTCTAAACATGGTCAGAGAACCACAAGACAACACAGATAAACAATTTAATAAAATCAGGGAAACATTCCAAGAACAAAATGAAAATTTCAACTGAGATAAAAAAAAAAACATTAAAAAAAACCACTAATAAGGGATAGACCATGGATTCAACCTCAGGTCTTCTGGTGCCATATCCTGTGTAGTCTCCAACTCCCTGCCTTGATTTAAATGGCATATCAAGTCTTTGAGCTTCTATTTCATTGAAATCCCTCCTACGTATGACATTATACAATTTACTGAGCATCTGCTATGTAAACATAATAGTCTATGTGAATTATATGGATTTTAAAGAAATAGGATGTAAAATTCTGCTCTCAAATAATCATGCTGTAATTGGGAGACTACCTATACATGAGGCAAGTAAAACAGAAGTACAAAGCCACATACTTAGAAGTCTAAAGTCATTTAGTATTTCCAGTCATGTCCACAGACCCCATGCAACCTACCAACATATAGTCAGGAGTTTGCCAGTTCTTGATAAGATTTTTAATTAAGTAAATTTATTTTGAGATAATATTTTAAATAATTCATTGCCATAAAATTTTGTCCCAGTGTTTGCGTTTGATTTGTATTTACAAATGTATCACAGCCAAATAATCACCTAGGGCAATAATGTTTAATTTTTAACATATTGAAGAGCATATCTGGCTGCCCTGGAGTTGTTATGTTGTAATGTCCAAAGGACACAATCATCCTTAATTTGCCATTGAACTCATTGACTTATTTTACCAGATATAAACATAACAAATATAATGGGAAGAATTCATAATTGAAATATACTTTCATATAATAAAACTTAATTTCTTTAATTATTTAGTAAATTGAAATGTTGATTTGATACCATGGAAATCATATAGTGTCTCTGAGAAATGTATTACTTTACTAGCTGAAGGCTAATGAGAAAAGGACAGAAGGACTTGATAAGTAAATGATGCATCCTCTCAAAGTGAAAGCCAAATGGCATATCCATTTACTGTACAAATTGTATGTTCATTTGCATAGAAAATGTGGTGAGACAATTGGTTCCTACTACAACTTATAGTAGTGTAGATACCCTAAACTAATAAATACCTGTACCATAGCAATCAGTATTATATTTACAATACAAGCTAAAATATTGTTCTATTCATATTTATTTGTAATTAGAATATCAGTAATACAGTAGTCAATATGCAGTGTTTACTCTGTTGTAAAGAGCTAGTACTCAAAGCTCTCTTGGGAGAATTGCTTTTGGACTACTGGAGACAATTTGTTCACACCCATAAGGAACCCTAAATGCTTGGGAGTGGATATTCCCTGGGCATCCTTAAGCAATGGGTGAGTGATTCATTGAGAATAAAAGGCCAGCTCCCTGGCCTCAACTCAGGGCAAACTCTGAGGTATACCTTACTTACATTTCAGAACACTTGAGGATCAGGCTAAGGCTAGAGCTTCTAGTGAAATCACACCTCTTCTTGGCTTGTTTCCTTTCCCTATTTAGTTTCCAACTTTCTATTCTCAGGTTCTTCTGAAAAGACTTCTTAAATAAATCACTTTTATGGGAATCTCAGGGCCTGACCCCAGGTACCCCAAACTAAGAAAAGATGCATGATGGAAATGATTGACCTTTAAAAATAAAGAATATTTGTTGCTTATTTAACAAGCTCCATGTTATAAAGGAAAAATAAAAATAGTAATAATCATGATTTAAAGGAATCATTTTCACAATCAAAAATCAAATCATCAAGTACTGAAATCAGGTAAATAATTTCTCTACTTAAAGCCAGAATCATCAATTTTGTCTCATCAAAAGAACCTCACATTAAATCAAGTTGTTGATTTTAGCTGCATCAACTTTTCAGTTTTTTTCTCTCCTTTTAAAATCTGTTTTTGCTTCATGAATTTATTATTGCTATAAGTATAAAAATTTTATATGCAACTTTGTTTATACATACTTAAGTAACATTAAGTGGAAATCAGTATAATTGAACAGTAAGGGGTCCACTAGATAGCTTTTACTTTAAAACAGATTCTGTAAACTTCTTCTGTTAAGGTCTAGATAGTAAATACTAGGCTTTGTCAGCCATACATTTTCTGTTAAAATTTCATAACTTTGCCGTTGTAGCATGAACAAAGCTATAGGTAATACTTAAGCAAATGAGCATGGCTACTCCAATAAAACCTTATTGATTAAAGGTAGTTGGGGGCCCTTAGGCGCGGGCGCGGGTCAGTCTCGGGAATACTGCGCTTGCAGGTGTAGGATTCCACGTGGGAGGACGGTGACCTTCCAGAGAGGAGGAAATGACCTAGTGCCAGGGAAGATGGCGGCGTAGGAGGACGCGGGGCTCACAGCGCGTCCTGCCGATCACTTAGATTCCACCTACACCTGCCTAAAGAACCCAGAAAACCGCCAGAGGATTAGCAGAACGGAGTCTCCGGAGTCAAGCGCAGACTAGAGGCCCACGGAAGAGGGTAGGAAGGGCGGCGAGGCGGTGCGCGCTCCACGGACTGGCGGGAGGGAGCCGGGGCGGAGGGGCGGCTCGCCCGCCAAGCGGAGCCCCCGAGTCTGGCTGGCAAAAGCGGAGGGGCCGGACAGACTGTGTTCCGACAGCAAGCGCGACTTAGCGTCTGGGAGGTCAGAAGTTAACAGCTCTGCTCGGAAAGCGGGAAGGCTGGAGGACAAAGGGAGGGAGAGCTGCTGAGCCCCCGGACGGCAGAGCTCAGCTTGGCGGGGAACAAAGGCGCCAGCGCCATCTCCCCCGCCCATCCCCCAGCCAAAATCCCAAAGGGAACCAGTTCCTGCCAGGGAACTTGCTCGCTCCGCGCAAACACCCAACTCTGTGCTTCTGCGGAGCCAAACCTCCGGCAGCGGATCTGACTCCCTCCCGCTGCCACAGGGCTCCTCCTGAAGTGGATCACCTAAGGAGAAGCGAGCTAAGCCTGCCCCTCCAGCCCCCGTGCACCTTGCCTACCCACCCCAGCTAATACGCCAGATCCCCAGCAACACAAGCCTGGCAGTGTGCAAGTAGCCCAGACGGGACACGCCACCCCACAGTGAATCCCGCCCCTAGGAGAGGGGAAGAGAAGGCACACACCAGTCTGACTGTGGCCCCAGCAGTGGGCTGGGGGCAGACATCGGGTCGGACTGCGGCCCCGCCCACTAACTCCAGTTATACACCACAGCACAGGGGAAGTGCCCTGCAGGTCCTCTCCAAAATGACCAAACGGAAGAATTCCCCTCAGAAGAATCTCCAGGAAATAACAACAGCTAATGAACTGATCCAAAAGGATTTAAATAATATAACAGAAAGTGAATTTAGAATAATAGTCATAAAATTAATCGCTGGGCTTGAAAACAGTATACAGGACAGCAGAGAATCTCTTGCCACAAAGATCGAGGGACTAAGGAACAGTCACGAGGAGCTGAAAAACGCTTTAAACGAAATGCAAAACAAAATGGAAACCACGATGGCTCGGCTTGAAGAGGCAGCGGAGAGAATAGGTGAACTAGAAGATAAAGTTATGGAGAAAGAGGAAGCTGAAAGAAAGAGAGATAAAAAAATCCAGGAGTATGAGGGGAAAATTAGAGAACTAAGTGATACACTAAAAAAAAATAATATACGCATAATTGGTATCCCAGAGGAGGAAGAGAGAGGGAAAGGTGCTGAAGGGGTACTTGAACAAATTATAGCTGAGAACTTCCCTGAACTGGGGAAGGAAAAAGGCATTGAAATCCAAGAGGCACAGAGAACTCCCTTCAGACGTAACTTGAATCGATCTTCTGCATGACATATCATAGTGAAACTGGCAAAATACAAGGATAAAGAGAAAATTCTGAAAGCAGCAAGGGATAAACGTGCCCTCACATATAAAGGGAGACCTATAAGACTCGTGACTGATCTCTCCTTTGAAACTTGGCAGGCCAGAAAGGCTTGGCACGATAGCTACAGTGTGCTAAACAGAAAAAATATGCAGCCGAGAATCCTTTATCCAGCAAGTCTGTCATTTAGAATAGAAGGAGAGATAAAGGTCTTCCCAAACAAACAAAAACTGAAGGAATTTGTCACCACGAAACCAGCCCTACAAGAGATCCTAAGGGGGATCCTGTGAGACAAAGTACCAGAGACATCACTACAAGCATAAAACATACAGACATCACAATGACTCTAAACCCATATCTTTCTATAATAACACTGAATGTAAATGGATTAAATGCACCAACCAAAAGACATAGGGTATCAGAATGGATAAAAAAACAAGACCCATCTATTTGCTGTCTACAAGAGACTCATTTTAGATCTGAGGACACCTTTAGATTGAGAGTGAGGGGATGGAGAACTATCTATCATGCTCCTGGAAGCCAAAAGAAAGCTGGAGTAGCCATACTTATATCAGACAAACTAGACTTTAAATTAAAGGCTGTAACAAGAGATGAAGAAGGGCATTATATAATAATCACAGGGTCTATCCACCAGGAAGAGCTAACTATTATAAATGTCTATGCGCCAAATACCCGAGCCCCCAGATATATAAAACAATTACTCATAAACATAAGCAACCTTATTGATAAGAATGTGGTCATTGCAGGGGACTTTAACACCCCACTTACAGAAATGGATAGATCATCTAGACACACAGTCAATAAAGAAACAAGGGCCCTGAATGATACATTGGATCAGATGGACTTGACAGATATATTTAGAACTCTGCATCCCAAAGCAACAGAGTATACTTTCTTCTCGAGTGCACATGGAACATTCTCCAAGATAGATCATATACTGGGTCACAAAACAGCCCTTCGTAAGTTTACAAGAATTGAAATTATACCATGCATACTTTCAGACCACAATGCTATGAAGCTTGAAATCAACCACAGGAAAAAGTCTGGAAAACCTCCAAAAGCATGGAGGTTAAAGAACACCCTACTAACGAATGAGTGGGTCAACCAGGCAATTAGAGAAGAAATTAAAATATATATGGAAACAAATGAAAATGAAAATACAACAATCCAAACGCTTTGGGATGCAGCGAAGGCAGTCCTGAGAGGAAAATACATTGCAATCCAGGCCTATCTCAAGAAACAAGAAAAATCCCAAATACAAAATCTAACAGCACACCTAAAGGACATAGAAGCAGAACAGCAAAGGCAGCCTAAACCCAGCAGAAGAAGAGAAATCATAAAGATCAGAGCAGAAATAAACAATATAGAATCTAAAAAAACTGTAGAGCAGATCAACGAAACCAAGAGTTGGTTTTTTGAAAAAATAAACAAAATTGACAAACCTCTAGCCAGGCTTCTCAAAAAGAAAAGGGAGATGACCCAAATAGATAAAATCATGAATGAAAATGGAATGATTACAACCAATCCCTCAGAGATACAAACAATTATCAGGGAATACTATGAAAAATTATATGCCAGCAAATTGGACAACCTGGAAGAAATGGACAAATTTCTAAACACCCACACTCTTCCAAAACTCAATCAGGAGGAAATAGAAAGCTTGAACAGACCCATAACCAGCGAAGAAATTGAATCGGTTATCAAAAATCTCCCAACAAATAAGAGTCCAGGACCAGATGGCTTCCCAGGGGAGTTCTACCAGACATTTAAAGCAGAGATAATACCTATCCTTCTCAAGCTATTCCAAGAAATAGAAAGGGAAGGAAAACTTCCAGACTCATTCTATGAAGCCAGTATTACTTTGATTCCTAAACCAGACAGAGACCCAGTAAAAAAAGAGAACTACAGGCCAATATCCCTGATGAATATGGATGCAAAAATTCTTAATAAGATACTAGCAAATCGAATTCAACAGCATATAAAAAGAATTATTCACCATGATCAAGTGGGATTCATTCCTGGGATGCAGGGCTGGTTCAACATTTGCAAATCGATCAACGTGATACATCACATTAACAAAAAAAAAGAGAAGAACCATATGATCCTGTCAATCGATGCAGAAAAGGCCTTTGACAAAATCCAGCACCCTTTCTTAATAAAAACCCTTGAGAAAGTCGGGATAGAAGGAACATACTTAAAGATCATAAAGGCCATTTATGAAAAGCCCACAGCTAACATCATCCTCAACGGGGAAAAACTGAGAGCTTTTTCCCTGAGATCAGGAACACGACAGGGATGCCCACTGTCACCACTGTTGTTTAATATAGTGCTGGAAGTTCTAGCATCAGCAATCAGACAACAAAAGGAAATCAAAGGCATCAAAATTGGCAAAGATGAAGTCAAGCTTTCGCTTTTTGCAGATGACATGATATTATACATGGAAAATCCGATAGACTCCACCAAAAGTCTGCTAGACCTGATACATGAATTCAGCAAAGTTGCAGGATACAAAATCAATGTGCAGAAATCAGTTGCATTCTTATACACTAACAATGAAGCAACAGAAAGACAAATGAAGAAACTGATCCCGTTCACAATTGCACCAAGAAGCATAAAATACCTAGGAATAAATCTAACCAAAGATGTAAAAGATCTGTATGCTGAAAACTATAGAAAGCTTATGCAGGTAATTGAAGAAGATATAAAGAAATGGAAAGACATTCCCTGCTCATGGATTGGAAGAATAAATATTGTCAAAATGTCAATACTACCCAAAGCTATCTACACATTCAATGCAATCCCAATCAAAATTGCACCAGCATTCTTCTCGAAACTAGAACAAGCAATCCTAAAATTCATATGGAACCACAAAAGGCCCCGAATAGCCAAAGTAATTTTGAAGAAGAAGACCAAAGCAGGAGGCATCACAATCCCAGACTTTAGCCTCTACTCCAAAGCTGTCATCATCAAGACAGCATGGTATTGGCATAAAAACAGACACATAGACCAATGGAATAGAATAGAAACCCCAGAACTAGACCCACAAACGTATGGCCAACTCATCTTTGACAAAGCAGGAAAGAACATCCAATGGAAAAAAGACAGTCTCTTTAACAAATGGTGCTGGGAGAACTGGACAGCAACATGCAGAAGGTTGAAACTAGACCACTTTCTCACACCATTCACAAAAATAAACTCAAAATGGATAAAGGACCTGAATGTGAGACAGGAAACCATCAAAACCTTAGAGGAGAAAGCAGGAAAAGACCTCTCTGACCTCAGCCGTAGCAATCTCTTACTCGGCACATCCCCAAAGGCAAGGGAATTAAAAGCAAAAGTGAATTACTGGGACCTTATGAAGATAAAAAGCTTCTGCACAGCAAAGGAAACAACCAACAAAACTAAAAGGCAACCAACGGAATGGGAAAAGATATTTGCAAATGACACATCGGACAAAGGGCTAGTATCCAAAATCTATAAAGAGCTCATCAAACTCCACACCCGAAAAACAAATAACCCAGTGAAGAAATGGGCAGAAAACATGAATAGACACTTCTCTAAAGAAGACATCCGGATGGCCAACAGGCACATGAAAAGATGTTCAACGTCGCTCCTTATCAGGGAAATACAAATCAAAACCACACTCAGATACCACCTCACGCCAGTCAGAGTGGCCAAAATGAACAAATCAGGAGACTATAGATGCTGGAGAGGATGTGGAGAAACGGGAACCCTCTTGCACTGTTGGTGGGAATGCAAATTGGTGCAGCTGCTCTGGAA
Organism: Panthera onca; assembly: GCF_046562875.1. Classification (NCBI taxonomy): domain Eukaryota; kingdom Metazoa; phylum Chordata; class Mammalia; order Carnivora; family Felidae; genus Panthera; species Panthera onca. The sequence goes on along the minus strand of NC_138341.1, from coordinate 86,613,805 downwards.
AGCAGTGTGGAGGTTCCTCAGAAAATTAAAAATAGACCTACCCTATGACCCAGCAATAGCACTGCTAGGAATTTATCCAAGGGATACAGGAGTACTGATGCATAGGGGCACCTGTACCCCAATGTTTATAGCGTCACTCTCAACAATAGCCAAATTATGGAAAGAGCCTAAATGTCCATCAACTGATGAATGGATAAAGAAATTGTGGTTTATATACACAATGGAATACTACGTGGCAATGAGAAAAAATGAAATATGGCCTTTTGTAGCAACATGGATGGAACTGGAGAGTGTGATGCTAAGTGAAATAAGCCATACAGAGAAAGACAGATACCATATGGTTTCACTCTTATGTGGATCCTGAGAAACATAACAGAAACCCATGGGGGAGGGGAAGGAAAAAAAAAAAAAAAAAAAGAGGTTAGAGTGGGAGAGACCCAAAGCATAAGAGACTGTTAAAAACTGAGAACAAACTGAGGGTTGATGGGGGGTGGGAGGGTGGGTAGGGTGGGAGGGAGGGCAGGGTGGGTGATGGGTATTGAGGAGGGCACCTTTTGGGATGAGCACTGGGTGTTGTATGGAAACCAATTTGACAGTAAATTTCATATATTAAAAAAAATAATAATAATTTTAAAAAGTTAAAAAAAAACAAAACACCTTATTGATTAAAGCAGGCATCAAGCTGCAGTGTGATGTAAAAGTTGTAGTTGTTGTTCAAGCCCCACTTTAAAAGTAAGCCTGGTGCCTTTTCTTCAAAAAATGAATAAATAAACCACTACCAGAGTGGATGTCAGCAAACTGGAAGAGTAGACAGCTTCAAGTTCCTGCCCCACATCTCTAGACACATTAAAAAATAAGCAGAACCTGTCAGAACAAGCAATGCAGAACTCTGGAAACCAGTCCAAGTTTTAAAGCTACCAAGAGAATAGAAAACCAGAAAAAGAGCAAGTTAAAAATGATAGGAAAGCATTGTGGCTTTTTTCCCTTCCCTTGTCCTCAAATCAGTAACAGTCTTAAAGATGGCAACTTCCATTCCCAGTGTGGGATCTAGTCTCTGGTTCCAGAAGGAACAGAGAACTTATTTAGAAAGTTTTGTGTATGTCTGTTCAAGGCCATTTGAAAGACAGAGTAGTTTTGGTTTGCCTAATGTGGAACCCACTCAGGGCAGAAAAGTAACAGGCAATGGTTGAATACATGTAAGGATAACTAACAATCTGAAATGACTTCAGACAAAATATTATGGTTGAGCAATGTAATAGAATGCCTAAGTCCTCAAAGGAAAAGCTGGAGATAATTTCTTGAGATATTCAGGAATTCAAAAGCACCATGTATGCAGGGGAATTTAAAAAGCCACGTGCATAGGCAGAGAAAGCCACATGCTCCGAAAATACTGGAGCTTAGGTCATGGTCTCACAGTTCAAGCCCTGCATTGGGCTCTGTGCTGTCAGCTGTCTGTCTCTCTCTCTCTCTCTCTCTCTCTCAAAAATAAATAAACATAAATAAACATTAAAAAAATTAAAAAATAAACATCATTTGTGGATTTTGGAAATGCTATCCCATTTCATGCTGAACGTGGCAGTTAATTTCAAAATCTATTTTTCTTTATATTTTTGAGCAGTTCTATAAAAGCATACCAACAAAATCCATGGTGTCTAGTCAAGTAAATATTCTTCTACCTTTGATAGTAACATCATTTGTTCCTTTTTGGGAGATAATTACATTTTTTCAAGCCCTGGAAGAAACCATTCAGCCTTGAATTGGATCTTGAATCAGATCTAGTTCCGTGTTATACATTAATCTATAGGATAAAATTTTTGAAAAAAAATTTTTGGTGTTGATTTTTCATGAAGGAGAGTAACTTGGAATTTCACATTTATGCATAGATCATTTACTATCTATGTGCAACTTTCCCTTATAATTTAACTTGTCCTGCCCAGAAGCCATGGAAAACCAGCCACATATATCAACTGCCTTCCTAGCTCTAGATGATTGACCCTACGGGAGCCACCTAGTCCAATAGACATAACCATTCCAATTTAGAACTAAGAGGCTGTACATATTTTATATTGAAGGCTAGAACTAAAAGACTGAGTAGACTCAGAGGTGGAGGGCAGTATCTTGAATCACACATAAATGTAAGAAGATCTACATAGAGATGTTGAAAGAGGACGTTGGCAGCTCTGAGAAATGGAGAGCCACCTCACTCCTGATCTCTCTCCAACACACCACAAAGTACAGCTACACTCTTTTACGATTCTAGGACATGGGTACTCCTACAATAAGCTGCCTTTTTATGCCTAAGCTTGTTTAAGTTAGTTTCTATTCCTTGCACCAAAGAATCTGAATAGAACATATTGAGACTGAGACATATTGGTTTAAATTGTAAAATAGGCATAGCTTTTACAACTTCAAAGACATTTAATGCTTATGGAGGGCCATTTCATATACTTGCCTCTATTACCTTAAGGGTAAATATTTAATCTCCTCACCACTCTGGGATTCTTTGTGAAATCACATAAGAAACATTAAAAGTCTCACTGTTCACATGTGCTAATACCTCATGTACAAAATCCATAGCAAATACTCATACAGCTTCCACATGAATTTTCTCAGCAACACGTGGTACCCAGATGCTGAAAAGGGTGATGCACACAGTCCTCCCCAAAGGAAGCGACACCCTCCATCTAGGTGGCAGCAAACTCAGACCAAGTGAAAACAACCCGGGAAGCCTCTCACTGGAGGATTCAGCTCTGTGTCTCCGGGGTGGTTCACTTTTATAACATACACTCAGTCTGCAACATGACACATGCCTGACAGCTTGCAACTTCTAAATAGATGAACAGACTCTAGCTCTAAAGCACCTTTTGAAAATTGCAGGGGGTTTAGATAGTGTGGTGTCAACACAATCATGAAAAGTTCCCAAAGATGAACTGGACTCGTCGCCTTGTTTATTTTGCTGCCAAGCTGGAAGAGTATTTAGCAAAGCTTAAAAAGTTGAATCCCACCAGACTAAGCAATGAGCTTTATCACTGCTACTCTGACAGCAGTGGCAGTGTTGTGTATATGTGAAAAGAGCTATATTATACCACTGCTGGCAACAGCCGTAAAGGGATTAAACTCAGACAAGGAATAATGTGCAATTAGCCTGGAGTTTTCACCTTCTATTGAAGAGGAAATTCAATCATATGTTTCTAAGCATCAAGGATGTGCCACCAGACTCATACTAGTGGAGATGGCTTTTTAATTTTTCCCCACACTTTGTAGTTATAACATTTCAAAAGGGGGGAATGTCATGTACAGCCATATTTGTGGATTATTCATGGTAATCTTCATGGCAAAGTGAGCCAAAAACCCAGAGTGGATGAGAATGGCTAAGAACAGCTATGCCGTGGTCCCCCACTTAGCCCCACACACCTGGGTCTGCTGATGATCCAGATCAGTAAATCTGTCCTCCTCTGGTGGGCAAGCTTGATGTTGGCTTATTAATTTCTCCTAAAAGCAAAGCAGATTCTGCTGAGACAGTAGTTTGCCTTCTAATGAGGCATCGCATGAACTTTCATGGGGACATTTCCCTAAGTCATGACATTTCTCCATGTTCTTCTCATGAAATAACATTAAAGAAAGAAAAACAACTGCAGAATTTGTGAAGAAGAATGAACCTTTATTTTACCTCATGGGAAACCTAAAATTCTTGCTTTATTTCTTCCAAGTTGATCCTGAGACAGAGGGACCTGATGGTGACCAGTGGCATAAAGATTGGCATCTCCTTGTGATGTTTAGGGTGACAGAAAAGGAGAGGTTCCCCCGAGGAGTTCTCTGTGGCACCAATGCCACCTGACTTTTGCTACTGAATGTGTGTGTGTGTCTTTGTGTGTGTCTTTCCCATTCTCCATTTCCTTTTGCAAGTTCTACTGATTGAAAAGATGTGCGAACCTGGAAATTTTAAATTTTCTTGTATTTGCAGTAGTAGTCAGGAAGTAGAGATGACACTTTAGTTTCCTGCCATAAATTTAAAGGGAAAATTAAACTACCTAAAATCATCTACATGGAATTTTTTCTTTAGTCAGGATGGGGGTGAAAGGCAGCAAGCAGTGGTTGACAGTGGTAAGAGGGGAGAAAAAGATGAGAAAGACATTAAATGAGGGGAAAAACCCATGGAGGTTAAACAAAAGAATAATATCTCTAAGCACACACTTCACTTAACCATACTCCCTTGGAGTGTAGACTTCGCATTCATGAGTCCTGTATCCTTATTCTCAACTCCCTAGCACAGAAATAATTATAATCCCTCACACAAATCAGGCACATATTCAAGAATATAGCATATAGAATTCCAGACAGAAAACAAAGTCATGAATAAACTGCTCTTTTAAAACCGTCTCTAAATCATAAATGGAGGGCTTTTTTGTCACTAGAAGGTTAACCCACTTTAAAACACAAACCGTGGATCAGTTTTGTATAGTCCATGGGAAGAATTGTTCTAATTCTCCTAAAAGGAAACACAGAGTCTGTGCCTTGGGTGAAATGTATAGAATCTCAGCTCATCATTCAGCTACACGAAGGCACCCGAATGGGTCACATCACTCAGGTAAATGTTTGCGTGCCTGCCTCCACCCAGGTCTCTTGCTGCTGTGTAGACCTAGCTTTAACAATTTTACAGGCTTCAACCTGTCTGCTTTTCAGAGAAAGTACTGAAATTCTTTAACAGCAATAATAGCAATAGCTTCTATTTGTTAAGTGCTTACTCTTTGCCTGGAGTTTAAAGTATATTTCTTCAAAGTCTCTACATGCATCCCAGAGAGATCTGATCTTATTCTATAGAAGAGTCAGAGAGATGAAGGAATGGCCCCACGTTACACATCTGGGGATAGCGGAACTCAGACTGTGAGGCCCTCACTCAGCTTTCACAATCACAGAATTTGCTCAGACAAAAAACATTTATGAAGAAACTATTCAATTTGGAGGAGTGGGAAGTAATTTTACCTCAGAGACACACACTGCTTTTTGTTAAGGTTCCCTAAGAAGTAATTATTTAGAAGTTCCTACGATTCTGGTGTTTAAAATGAACTGTGGTCTTGTGGGTCTGGGTACAAGGTTTGGAGACAGACCTATTTTGTTGGGGTCCAACTTCAGCACTTACACACTGTGCAATACGGACTAGTAACTCAACCTTTATCATCTTCAGTTTTCTCCTGAGTGAAGTGAGTATACCAACCAAAGCACCTCCCTGAGGTATTGGGATAATTGGACAAATTAATGCATATTAAATTGGCTTCTGAGTCATAACCACTTATGAATTATTATTATTGTTTTAATGTGATTCTTAGAGTGGTTGTTTTTGTTCGTTGCTGTCAGATATGTATGAAAGCTTGAAGAGATTGTGTTCTTCTTTTCCAATATTGATAAAGATTGGTTAAGTCTTTCCATGAAAACATGCTCTACAGAACTTTTGATCTGATCATCATGCCACCTAAGCATATGCATTTTCCTGCTGATAATCTACATTTACACATATTCACCTATTTATGTATCCCCACTGTGTTGGTGTCCTGTTGGATTATGAATGCATAGATACCTTATTCATTCTGACGTTATTGGGAATGTATTTGGCTTGACCTAACAACTCTGTACTTGCCTTCCCTTGACAGCACTTGATTCTAGGAGCATTTGTCCCAGCCCCAGGCCCTGCTACCTAAATGACCACATTATAGATAACTATAGGATTTCTGGCCAAAGAAGACTAAACCAAGGGATGCCCCTTAATAAAAGGCAAGCACCCAGTTTATGACTAGTCACCTAACTAGGGCCAGCCTGAAGAAATGTCTGTCCAGTTATAAGTTTTGAATAATGTGCCAAGCAACAGGACAAAAATGGCATAAACATATGCATGCCCTCCAGGCTCTTCCCCCTATCCACTTTTACATATCTCTATTGGCCTCTTAATTCCTTCCCCTCTATTGAGAATTCTTCCTGTGTTAGAAAGTTCCTTTACCCTTTTGTGATGAAGAATTGAAAAAAAAAATCAAGTAATCAAATTAAAAAGAATTTTTACGGATGGATTTTTGAAAAACAGCAGAATTGACCTTTTGTGAGATAGATGGGAAGCAAGAGAGAAAATAAAGGGGATATTCTTCTTGGAGGAAAGTGAGAGGCTTTTGAGAGGTACAGAAGGTTAGTAATAAGAGACTAAATCTTTTAATAATCATTGCTGAAAACTCTGTGGGGTCCATTTGGACAGAGACTCTTACTGAATTTGGGGCTGAACTACTTGGATCACAGGGCCAGCAGAGGATGTAATTTCAGGAAGTGTGTGAGACCACAGAATGTCTCAAATAGTAATGCAAGCTGATGTAAAATAAACCAGAGGAAATCCATGGGTGGCCATAATGGGTCACATGCAATCTGAGAACATAAGAGACAGATTCGAGTCACCAACCAAGGAGGGGGATTGGCAGGGAGAAGAAATGAAGTAGATGGAAAAAGAAAGACTTTTACTGGTACTGCTGGGCTAAGAGTTCCTTAAACTCCCTAAAATAAACTCCCTTTTTGTGGAGGTGATATTGAAAGTCTTTGTATTTTGATACCCCAGGAGACTAAAAGGAGAGTTCCAAGGACTTCAAGATGACATGGGGCTAAATCCCTGCCCTTAAAGAACTTCTCTTTAGAGTACCTAATGTTGCAGTAATTCACAGCTACCCCATGGAAGGTCCATGTGTCCAGGAACTGATGGCCCTGCCCGCAGTTAGGGATGACCCAGGCAGGCCAACCAACATTTGTTGAGTCTGAAAATGGAGAATCTCCCCATTGAGAGTTGATAGGACTGTAGCCTCAGAAGACACTTGAATGGCACCTTTGTGAGGCACCCTAAGATAAGTTGCACCTGGATTTTTGACCTGTAGAAACTGAAATAACAAATGTTTATTGTTTAAGCCACTAAATTGTGGGGAAAATTTCATACAGCAGGAGATACCTCATAAACAGAGTTCATCTTCTAAAAAGTAGGAATCTGATGGAGAAAGAAAAGACAGGTGAAGAGAAGAGCTTGTTGGCTTTTCTGAGAACAAGATTTGGCCTTAAATTCAAGACTGGTTGAGTTTGCTGAATCGACAAGGCAGAGCTATCACATGGGTCATGGTGATGTGGGTGATGTCTCTATCACAATCTCCAGGACCCTATATCATCCTCCAAATTCTCAGTGGTCTGTCAAAGGGTGTACTTTCAGCTTTATGGAAATCTTTCCAAGGAAAATAGTGAAGAGAATGTGGACAAAAAAAAAAAGGGCCCAGCAGGCAGGAAAGACTACCAATCCTTATTTCCTGCCCTGGAAAGAGATGAAATAGGGTCCTCCATAGACATCCATTTTAGTGTCCTTCCAACCTTCAGTCACTTGCTTCCTCTCTCCCACTTGCCAATTTCCACTTTAATTTCCTCTGATGAATGACGAATACTCTATACTGATGCAGACTGATATTTGAAATCTGTTTTAAGTCTTAACCTGATTAATCAAGCCTTTACTAGAACATCTTTCCTTAAGAAGTAGGGATACCTATTTGTGTGCTGAGAAACAAAAGACAGAAAGAAATGAGGAGCAAGAAACAGAGACAGAGAGAGAAATTAACAAAAAATTCATAGGCTGGAAACATATAGATAGTCCAGAACACAGAACTTATAGACCTTAGGGTAGTTGTGTAACCTGCAAAAACCAATCAACATCCTGGACATGTGGGCCTTTGTCAGGTTTTTTTCTATCAGCCCCAATGCAAGTTTTATTTAGTAAAATAAATCAATGCGTTCTACTTCAGTATCAGTCAGCCTGAGAAACAATGGAATTGACTCTTAAAGAAAGCCAACAATAATCAACTTTGACATGATTTCTATTTATTCTTCCTCCACCCCCTCCTTTTGATTAAGTACTTTTTGAATTTTGAAAAGAGCTTCATGAATCATTCTGTGGATGCTTAATATTAATAGTAATGGGATTTATTCTGTTGAAATGGGTTCATTATCATGCCAGCTGCCAAGCTTGTGTCTCCAAATAGGCTTCTGGAAATAGGATCTTCTAAATACCTTTCTTGCAGGAAAACTGCAGACTAAACATGGGAAAATATACAAATATTTCTGAGGTTCACACTAAGATCAACATAAACTGACAACTCAAGCTTATCAAACACTCATAGCTTATCCTTTATGCTCCAGCTATGGATGTCTTCAGCCTCCTCGTCTCCACCAAACTTTCTGTAAACTTGGGACATTCCCCTTCCTTAAATGATTTTTTAACCTATCTAAACCATGCCTCTTCCACTAAAACCTTGCTCACTCTCTTCAATCAAAAATAATGTCTTCCCATTTTGTGTGCATTTGTTATATCCCCATCTGTCCTCTCTAGAACACTGTAAGCTCCTAGAACATCAAGTCTGTGTCTGTGCTGTAGCACCCAGCACCTGAAGTAGAACAATCATCCAACACACCTATGTTGAGTTCCACAGAGTTCAACTCAACTGAGTTCCACAGTTCAACAATCCACAGAGTTCCACAGCCCTTTTATGGGCATACAAAAAAGGCAAGTCACAGCAAGCAACACAGAAACTAGAATGTGCCTTTCTAGGTGCATTCTCTCAAACTAAGTGAATTAAAATTAAATTCTACAAACCAAAAACTATGGTTCACAGGCATTATTGAGCCCGTCAAGTGGGTTTAAGAAAACCTTCTAAAAAGGAAGGTCACAAGAGGAAGAATGAGCTAATTTGCACATTAGCACACAAGGTAGAGAGATTTCCCCAGCCTTGAATACTGTAGGATTTACTGCTTGATTACAGTGTGCCTAACTCTGTTCTAAGTTTCCCAAGGTAGGGACTATGCTTCATCTTTCATTTCATTCAAATAGCACCTTGTATAGTGTTGAATACATAAGAGATTCCCAATAATTATGTTTTTCATAAATTAGTGATGGAAAAAGGAAAGAAAAAGGAGAAAAAGCAGACATGAAATACACAGGCCCTGACAAATTCAGGTTAAACATAATCATCTTTCCTTAGATATTTTTTGAGCAAATATCTTGACAAGTGACAAACTGACTTGTCTGTGTGCTTATGCATATATGAGCATATGAGTGCACACGGGAATTCAGTCACATTTAAAGTGTGCAAGAAGAGCTGAATATGTAGAGGAACGCTTTATCCTTTGTGCAAATCTGAATTTTCCCTCAGTAGTCTGGCTTCCTGTGTGAAATTCCCCAATCAATTCCCATTTTTACTTGCCTTTCCAGGGAGTGGAGAAACTGTGGGTTCCTTGAGAAGAAGCATTTGCCTCACTTACCCTGATCCTTGTTTAGAGGGACTATGCAACAGACAGAGTGCCAGATGGCAGCCATGAGGAGAAACCTAAATTTCCAAAGGCAAATGTGAGGAAAACGCCAAAATTCTGCCTCAAAAACAAATGGAACAGAACCCAGCAGCTGGCCTGGCCCCAGGCAATGTCAAGTGGGCCAGTTTGATATCTGGTATCCTCTCTCTCTAAGGAAACAAAACCCTGTTGTATTGCTGTCAGAATTTTTTTCTTGCTTTTCTATTTTTCTGATTTTCTGGGGAGAAAAGTCTTCTCTCAAAACATGTTTTGTTTTGGTTAAAAAAAAAAAAACAACCCTCATGTGTAAACTTCTCTCAACACGGATACATGCTAGGGGCACCTGGCAAAGTACCACATCTGTTCTTTTCCCTCCCAAGTGCCTCTGCCTCCCTTCCACCCTTATTTCTTTCTACTGGGGAGATCGAGAAATTGATCTTCTTCCAATCCCATTCCATTTCTTTGATCCTCTCCCTTTTTCTCCTCCATTTCTTTCTGTTCAGAGAACTGGAAAAGAGATTTTTTTTTAATTAAAAAAAAAAAACAGAAGGAAGAAAAAGAAAGGGAGAAAGGTCTTCCTGCTAGAGGAAGTAGGAATATAGGAAGAGAAAAGGAAGAAATTGGTGGAAAATCTTCACAATGTTGCCTGGAACTGGTTTTGTGTCATTAATCCTACAACACTCCTTTCACTGGGTGTAGCAGTTCTCAGATTAAAAAAAAAGAAAAAAAAACTGTTCTCATTAAGTAAACCTTTGTGGAAATAAGGTGACTGACTACTTGTACTGAATTCTCTGTTTGGAATTTAATATTATCCATTCACTGTCCACAGGAATCCATCTCGAATAGCTGCATAAAACATAATGTGTATATGATATGGTGCGTTAAGTCAAGGAGGAAATAAAATAAATATTTATTGAACACTTACTCTGTTCTCATCTATTATCTGGTCAACCAGTGTGACCCTGTGAGACCACATTACCTGTTGTTAGCATGCTCACGGGAGAGAAACAGGAGCTCAGAGGACACGTGGGTATTGAGGATATTGCTTAAGTCAACCCTGTTGGGTTGTCGCAGAGTAATATTTCATATTTGCCTCTATTTGGCATTTTTTCATTTATGTTATGTTTGTTTGCTTGTTCCCTCAACAAATATCTACTGGCGTATTTGGCACCTACCAAATATGTGCCAGGTATTTTGGGGAACACAATGGAAATCAAGATAGGCAAGATCCATGAAGGAGTTGACATTTACTTGTACCTGGCCTCAAATCAGTGGCTTATAAAAATGAAATGGTTTTATTTCTCCCTGTCACTGCCTTCATCTACACGCATCCCTTTTCTGCACATCAGATCTTCAGCACTCCCTCTTATTTTTCTTTTATGTCTACTAGATTTAAATCCCCATCCTATATCCAGTTGAAAAACCTACCTCATCCCCTCCCTGCTGCACCAGCCAGGCTTGAGGTCTGGGGGATTTGAGGACAGAAGTTCCATTTCTCGATTTCCCCTCTTCCTCCCTAAGGAGGTGCTAATGCTGATATTGATATTTGTCTTCTGAAACTCCTAGAGGAGTTTTCCCAAACTCTTCTGAAAAGTTGGGAAACCCTGCCAAAAGCCAGCCAAGCACTTCCTGTGGGCAGATGTCTACTCTGCCCAAGCCTAAGCCAGTTGTAAACACAAAAGCTGCACTGTCCTGGAAGAACCGTCTGCCCAAATCAAAACATCAGGCTTAATGGGACATTAGGATGACTGATTTCAATCATTTGGCTCAATCTGATGTGAGAAAAAGAATAAAGAGAGAAACAACAGACCAAGAGCAACAATAAAGAATTAGAAATACAATGAAAACTTTATAAGCAAGTGCTTTTTGTGCGCATTTTAAATGCTCCAAATATATTCCATTTATTTCTGTAAATTCTAAAATGAATTTTCAATTTAGGATTATTATGTACTAGATGGTTACATGTTCAGATCAGTTGACTTCTAAGCAATCGAGTATTTTTATAGCTGGTTAGAGAATAGAAGCAGAGGCGTAAAATTTCTCAAAGGAATTTAATGAGGTGCTAACTTAAAAAATTAATGATAATGATGTGAATTTCAGTAGCAATGAGTAAGTTTCTACAAAGTCCTGAGAATAATCACACTCAAAATGCTCAGTGGGGACTCTGAATTCTGACACATGGGAATAAACAGGGCCCCATCTCAGGTGGGAAGACAAGGCTGAGTTGGAGTCACAGGTCAGAGGACAGCAGCCTGACAGAAGGATCTCTAAAGATACAAATAAGCACAAGAATTACGCTCACCCAAGGGGAGCAGATTCTCAGGATTTTCAAGAAGCAAAGGAAGAGGTTTTTGATTTTTTAAGGTATTTTTTAATGGTGGTAAAATAAACATTACAAATTTCCTTGGAAGGTGTAGTAGCACTGGGACCTATGGTGTGTTGACATAGCAGCTTGACTGGATCTCACCAGGAGAGAGCAGGAGGAAGAATGTGCAGCCCCCCTCCTCCTCCCTCTCTCCAATGCCTGCCCATGTTCCCCATAGGCCGAACACAACAGAAGTCACAAGGCAGAATGATGCGGTCCATACTCCATGAGCCTGCCAGAATGCACATCATGCTAGAGGTGGGTGAGGGATAAATCAGAGGGGCATATGCAATATATTGCAACACTGACTGTCACAGCGGCCCTACTTGGGGTCCTTGGTCAGTATACCTAGTGAAGAGTTGGGTTACATGATTGAAATACCTCTCTGAGACTCCCAGAAATAGCAGGTAGTTGGTGAAGGGGTGATGGAGCACCATAAGGCCCAGACTTTCTGTGTAAGCAAACTAAGCCTCAGAGATGACTTGGAGTTAGCAAGGTCCAGCAATTACTGTCAACCCGACTGCATTTACAGCCACAAGTTTCTATTGCCAGGATGCTTGTGTTACATGAATGTATTAATTGGCTACAGAGGTCTAGTTCCGTTTATGCGCAAAAGTGTAACCTTACAGCTAAAGTTTTATGTTTCCTCATAAGAAGGGTCTCCTCCTCCCAGCTCCTCTGCCAGAGCTGTAGGCTTTGAATGGATTCCTTAACCCAATATCTGAAGAAATCCTATCACCCTCATTCTGACACTTGTTACAGGGAAGCCAGTTCCTTCATGGTGAAATACTGTGATCCCTGTCTCACGGGCTGGTTAAGAGGACCCAAGAAGCCAGTGTACATCAAAGTACTTTGTGACCTGTAGGGTATGATAAACATTGTGACCCACAGACACAACAGCAGAGACAACTTGGTGCCCTGAGTTCTGTTCATCATCAATACCCAATCTTTTCACCCAAAGGTTTCTTAGTGGTATATAGGCACATAGTACCTTAGCCAGGGACATTTGGGAAAAGTTAATACATTTTATACTTTAACACTAAGCAAGAAAAATGGATCATACAGGAAATGCAAGTCTGACTGCCGACGCACAGGTTTCTGGCCTGCCACAGCTGATTCCTCATCTCAAGGCTCACCTTCTTTCCTGCAGTGCCCAGGGGCTGGGAGGTTTGACTGAGCCCCGCACCACATACCTGCTGGTCAGCAACAGCAACACCAGTGCTCTGCCTCTGACATCACCCTGAAGAACACTGAGACTCATGGGAAAGAGTTGGTGCTCCCTTTATTTCTGTCTGTCTGCACAGCCCAGCAGCACTATGTGCCATGATGGAAACTGTCAAGAAGCCAGAACTTCTGGATGGTCTGTGAGAGGCTCAGTGTGTGATCTGGATGGTGGGTGAGTGTGCTGAGGGCCAGGGACAGGCTAGACTTGTGACTTTACTTGGCTCACTGGTTTAGGTGGTGCCAGTGCTGTGAATTTAATCCGGGTAAATCTGTAAGAAGCACACACAAAGACTTGTAAATTTTTTGGAGACTTTCCAGGCTCCTTAATTTGCAATCCTTCCCTATTTCATGTCATGTCTCCCTGTGTGTTCCCTGATGCATGAAGGTCACCACTTGTAATCTGCTTACCCAAGACAGAAAGTTGGAAGTCATTTTCATTCTTCTCCAACCTTACCTTTGCCCCATACAATCACTCATCAGTTCCTGCTGGCTCTCCCTTCTTAATATGATACTTCCAAAAAGCCTTCTGCTTCTCCCTCTTCCCAATGTCCCTTCCTAACTCTGAGAAATAATCCCAAGTGGTCTCTCTGCTTAGACTCTCCACTGTCCCATTCATTCAGGCCTCAGCTAGAAGGTAGCTTCCACTAGCCTCCCATTATGGTCAGAATGAAGCTCCAGCCTCTTAACTCAGAAGATGAAGGTCTGCAGGCTCAGACTGCGAGTTGGCTCCAGCCTCATATTTCTCTTTAACCAACCACTTCACACTCTTCTCCAGAGCTGGAGCTACTTTCTGTCCTTTGATTTTGCCTTGTGGTCCTTTCTACCTATAACGCCTGTTCCATTTTACTAGCAATACCTTCTCACCTTCCAAGCCTCAGCATCTGTATCAGATCCTTCTTCTGCACATGTTCCTGATCGCCCAAGAAAAGGCTGAAAACATTTTTGGTGATCCTACAGTACTTTTCTTGCCTTTGCCATTCTGACTTGCAATTCCTTGTTACTTTTCTGCCTCTCCCACTGAATTGTTCACATCTTGATGAGGGAATTTATGACTTGTTCACTATTTGATCCTCAACATCTAGTATAGTAGCTTGTACACAATGGACCATCTATTTGAATGAATGATTGAATGGGTAATATAATGTTTAGGAACATAGACTCCAGAGCCAGAATGTCTGGATTCAAGTCTTTCTTCCGACATTTAGCAACTTTATGAACTCCATCAAGTTACTTGCCTTGTCTGTGCCTCAGTTTCCCCATTTATAAAAGATTTCAGTATGAAAGAGAAGTTGCATTTAAAGAAACTCCGTACTAGATAAAGTTCTCATATGATGAGTCATTTAGTAAGATAGCTATCCATTCACTAACATACCTGAAGCTCATGTCTTCTCTCTGCATATCTAAATCCTATCCATCATGATTCCACTATTAATCTATTTCACTATCAAACCTTCCCTCTGCACCCCATTATAAAGGACTTTCTTCTTCTACACACTGACACAACTCTCATATCCTCTTCACCTTGTGTGTTCCCCTGTGCACATGGCCTTGTATTTTAGTATGATAGGGATGTGCATGTTTTTTTTATGATCCTTGTGCATAAGAGTGATATCTTGCATTTTTCTGTGCCTTCACAGTGCCTAGCAATGTGGATTGTAAACGAGGCACCTCATGTAGGCCTGTAGGTAGAATTCAGATTTTCACTAATGAGATTTACTTCCCATGAGGTATAAGTAAACTCAAACTGGTTACTTAGAAGGAAGTATGGACCCCCAACTCCAGCTTCAAGAGATGGCACTTTCATTTGTATCCATTTTCAAATGCTAAAAAAGAGACTCCTTGATAAGGAGAAATGGAGCTGAAATATCATCTTCTTAGCAAGTAAGAAAAGGCTCTTTTCTGAGTGCTTTGGGCTTTCAACACATAGAGAATCAAAAAAGACATGAAGAAAGAGAAGAGGGTGTATGTACATGTGTAAGTGTGTGACTTTAGGGGCATCTGGGTGGCTCAGTCACTTAAACATCCAACTTCAGCTCAGGTCATGATCTCATGTTTCGGTTCGTGAGTTCGAGCCCCATGTCAGGCTCTGTGCTGACAGCTCAGAACCTGGGGCCTGCTTCTGATTCTGTGTCTCCCCTCTCTCTGTCCTTCTCCTGCTCACACTGTCTCTCTCTGCCTCTCAAAAAATGAATAAATGTTAAAAGAAATTGTTTTAAGTGTGTGACTTTAAGTCGCCTTCCATGTAAATGTTTCCATGAGAAAACTGATCAGCCTTAATCATCAAGTCCTATGACAATAAATAAATAAATAAATAAATAAATAAATAAAATAAAAATAAAACAAGAGTCACTGTCTCAGCCAGGACTGCAAAGCAAATAACCTACTGGGGATTCCAGACTCATGGTTCTACAAGTTCATAGCTTTTAAGTGGATCTAATGTAAAACCAGACCATAGCTATAGGTTCAGGGAACATCTTGGTCGTTATTAACTCATCTCCATCCACTCATAAGTAAATCCACTACTTTGCAACACCTATAACCAAGTGATTTTCGAAAAACATGCCAGGAAAGTGTTCTTTTCTCACCAAGTATATTTTAAGCTTGCGTTATAGTTCTACCTTATGAAATAGATACACTAAGTATTTAATACCTTAGAGACCTCGAAAGCTCTAACTATTGCTTACTCTAAGGTTTCGCAATGAATAACACTGACTGATTCTTTTAATACAATATTATACCAGTTCAAGAGTATTAGCACATTGATAACAGAATAGTCATGCAGATAAGAAATATCTGCATGCATGCGGTGGACAAATTAGGGTGAATTGACCCTATCGATATGCAGTGGCTTCTGTGGAAATCAAAACTCCCGACAGGAAATGAGCTGTGTGTCAGGGTTCCGGCTGTGAAAGCACAGGTCTGAGAATTTAGTGGAACGTGTCCTTCTAACTGGCCCTGCAAGAGAGTAATAAAATACATTGCCCTAGATTAAGTCCCCCAAACAGAAGTGTCTCCTGACAAAGGCCACACGTTAGCTTGAGTAACTTCCTACAGCACCCTTCCACCTACACTGTAAAATGTTAAAAATGTGTGTGACCATATGTTTCTTGTTAGCCATTTAACTGGATGCTGCCCCTGGGGCTCCACAGCTCCTTCGGTCCATGTGGTTGCCATTCGTCTGGCCCCGACTCTGAAGGAAGGCACTGAAATTTTACTCACACACACATCACATCCATATTATCAAGACTCAAAGTTTCTTCTTCTAGATTTTTCATTTCTGGAAAGTCATGGTCTTTCTCCATCAAGAACGAGTTCAGGTCAAGGGCACCTGGGTGGCTCAGTGGGTTAAGCACCTGACTCTTGATTTCAGCTCAGCTCATGATCTCAGGGTTCATGAGATCAAGCCCCATGTTGGGTTCTGTGCTGTCAGCTCAGAGCCTGCTTGGTATTCTCTTTCTCTCTCTCTCTCTCTTTCTCTCTCTATAAACAAATAAAAATTAAAAAAATAAATAAATAAAGAGTTCAGGCCAAAGGTGCCTTAGCCTTTCCTCGGTGCCTTCAACATTGCCCAGAATTGGGATTTTTATTCCCAAACATACTGACCATATTTGTCAGTCCACAGTGGAGGCCCTCCACTTGTCTTACTCAACTCTGTCTTACCTTCTAAAAACTGTCTCTGACATGGTATATACAATCCTTCTGCATCTCTCAGCTCACTTGGAAGACTGTTCACTTTTATTATTTTTTAATTTTTATTTTTTGATTTATTTTTTATTCTTAATTTAAGAATAGTTGACATATAATATTAAATTAGCTTCAAGTATATTACATAGTGATTCAACAATTATACACATTACAAAAAGCTCACCACAATAAGTGTATTAAAATATTATTGACTATATTCCCTATACTATACATTTTGTCCTCATGACCTATTTTTGGGGTCACCTTTATTGAATCCTTGAGTTCTCTAAAGACCCCAAGTACTTCTAGGGCTTTACATTTTTAAAGCCTGAGCCTTAAATCTTTCAGAATCATTACCCTTTATTTCCTGTCCACTATTCTCACTTGGAATGTAAACCCTTGCCTTCCAGGTTTCTTTTATAAAAGCAGTTGCATAGGAATTATATGGGGTGCAACACTTTTTTAAAAACTTCTCAATCTCAAGGTGGCTTTAAATCAGAATGCATTTGTTTCTTTGGCAATTTTCTGGAGATAGTGGTAGGGAAATGGTAAGAAGCCAAGAGATAAGGTACTACAACACGCATCTCAAAATTCCAATTCATTCTCGTTACCCATGAGAAAACTAGCCTAAATTATTAAGATGTAAAAAGCCATGGTGCCTTAGACTTCAAACAACAAATTGCATGTGTGGCATTATACAATCCATTTTAAATAAGCATTTTATTGAAGTACAACATATATATAGGAAAGTCGACAAATCGTGTGTATGCAGCTCAATGAAACACCACAAAGTGAATAAACATATACAACCACCACACTGGTCAACAAATGGAACATTATTAGCATCCAAATATATCTCTCCACACACTACCCTTCCGTCCAGTGACTAATCCATCCCCCACTTCAAAAAGATAAAGACTATAGTTTAGTTGTAACTGTGAGAGCTTTTGCTGGCTATATAAGAAGATAGTTAAAAGATAAAAAGATACAGATGGTTCATTTGTCTCCGACTTCTTTTGTTCTGAAGATCATTCATGTTAGTTGGTACAGCAACAATGTACTTGTTTTCATTGTGGTATAGTGTTCTCCTGTATGGCAATAACACAATGTATTAACCCATCACGTTATTCTCAACTTTGGGCTATTTTGAATAACATGATGTGGTCAGTCGACTCTGATATAGGCCCCTAATGATCTCTGCCTCCTGATTTTCATATTTTTGTACACTTCCTTCCCAAAGAACTGTGACATTTGTCTTGATCACTCTTGCTGCTCTGCTTGTTGAGGAAAGCCAGCAGCTATGGTGTGAGCTTCCCTCTGGATGGGCCCATGGTGCAAGGAAATGAGGGTGGCCTTTGGCTAGTAGCCCAGGAGAATGACTTCTGCCAAAAACCCCTACAGTGAGTTTGGAAGCAGAGTCTCCCCCAGTACAGCCTCCAGTAAGACCACAACACGGAACCCCCATGAGAGACCTTGAAGTAGAGACAACCAGATACACCACACACGGATTCCTAAACCACAGAAACTGTGACATAACACATGTTATTACTGTAAAGTGCTAAATTTCAGGTATAATTTGTTACACAGAAACAGAACTAATACAAGAACATAAACTTTTTGTGTGTGTGCATATTTCTGTTGGGTTACATGTCAAGTGTATGTTCAGCTTTAATTGATCCTACCTGCTTCCAAAGCAGTTGCCATAATTTATTTTCCCAAAAGCAAAGTATGAGAGTTTTGCTTCCTCTGCACTCTGACCAACATTGATGTCGTCCATTCTAAGTTTAGTAATTGGGCCAGGTGAGTAGGGGCATCTTATTGTGGTTCCCTACAAACAGTAATATTGAGCAACTTTTCAGATGTCTGTGGGCCATTTATGCGTCCCACTTTATAAAGTGCCTACTTTCCTACTGGGTTGCCTTTTTCATATTGATACGATCGTATTTTTTTTCTATTTTTGCATATAAGGTATGTGTTTAGTTATATATATTATAAATGCCGTCTCCCAAAGTGAGATGGTCTTTCCACTTTCTCAAGGGTTTTTTTTATAGATATCAGTTCTTAATTTTAGTGTAGTCCAACTTATTATTTATAATTAGTATTTTTGTGTGTCCTGTTTAACAACTCTTCCCCTACCTGAAGAGCTTGAAGCTATTTCCTTATGTTACCTCCTAAAAGTTATATTGCTTCATCATTTTCATTTAGACCTATGATCTACTTGAAATTGATTTTTTATGCATGCTGAAAGTCGGGGGTCAAGATTCATTTTCTTCTGTATGGACAGCCAATTAACTTACCACCATTTTATGGGAAAAACTTTTATTACCCACCACACTACAGTGTTTCCATTGCCATAAATCAAGTTCATATATACAAATATATACATCCTTTTCTAGGTTTTATTTTTTTCTGTTGGTCTACGTTTCTATCCTTGAACCAAAAGCCTGTTGAACTAATTGTTGTGGCTGTATAATCTGTCTTTATATCTGGAAAAATAAGCCTTCCCATTTCTTCAAGATCATCATGCCTATTTCTGACCCTACCATTACAGTATAAATTTTAGAAT
The DNA here is from genome assembly GCF_046562875.1 of Panthera onca. NCBI lineage: Eukaryota > Metazoa > Chordata > Mammalia > Carnivora > Felidae > Panthera > Panthera onca. The sequence goes on along the minus strand of NC_138341.1, from coordinate 86,594,624 downwards.
GGCCTGATTTTCAGACACGCACACAAAAATCAATCCTCAAATTTTTATTAGAATTGCATTTAGTCTAAGGATCAATATGAGGAGTCATTATTGTCCTTTTGATATTGGGTCATCCAGTTCATGAACATGTTATGTAACTTTATTTAGGTGTCCTTTAATTTTTTTTTTTCAATAACATATACTGTTCTGTGTAGAAGCCTAACTTTTCTCTTTATATTCATTCTTAGGTATTTGAAGTTGCTTGATGCTTTGGTAAAGCTATGTTTCTATCAAGTTTTTTTTCTATTTTTTACCCATATAAAAATTAAATCATTTGTTGTAAGGTGGCCAAGTGCACAGAAGATTGCCAAATTAATATATTAAGTCTAAGAATATATCAAGTACATTTCTTTTGATTTTATACATACACAGTACTGTCATCAGTAAGTGATTTTTTCTTTCTTTCTTTTTCTTTCTTTCTTTTTAAATTTTTTAACTTTTATTTATTACTGAGAAAGAGACACAGCATGAGTGGGGGAGGGGCAGAGAGAGAGGGAGACACAGAATGCAAAGCAGACTCCAGGCTCTGAGCTGTGAGCACAGAGCCCAATGCGCGGCTCAAACACACAAACTGTGAGATCATGACCTGAGCCCAAGTCGGAAGCTTAACCAATTAAGCCACCCAAGCGCCCCTCTTTCTTTCTTTCTTTCTTTCTTTCTTTCTTTCTTTCTTTCTTTCTTGCTAATCCTTACACTTTATTTCTTTTTCTTACCATGTTGAACTACCTATGACCTTTTTAGAATGTTGAATAGATACAGAGGTAGAGGACATCTGTATCACATCCCTGAACTGAGAAGAAAAGTTTTCAACATCTCACTATTAAATATAATGTTTGCTATAAATTGCATGTAGATCATCAGTATAAAATCAAGAAAGTTACCTTTTATCTTTAGTTTGCCATGATTTTTTTTTACTGTAAATGGATGTTCCATTTTGTCTAATGTTTGTCTAAATTTATTGAAATTATAATTTTTTCTCTTATATCCCATCAATATGGAATTATATTGATTAATTTTTGAACACTAAATCTACACGGCATGACTAGGATAGACACAACTTAATCACTGTGTGTTATCTTTTGTATATTGCTCAATTTTGTTTACTGATATTTTGGGATTTTTGCATAGATTTTCCTGAGAGAGATTGACCTGCGATTTTCTTTTAATTGTGTATTCTTGTTAGATTTTGATGTCTAAGTTTACTTTTTCTCATAAAGTAAGTTGAAAACTATCTGTGGATAGATATTCTAGTCTATGGAAGATTTTTGTGAAAGATTAGGGCTATTTTTTCTTTTACTATTTGTACATTTCATGAATGAAGCCAATTAGGTCTACGATATCCTTCGTGGGAAGATTTTCCAATATGAATTTTATTTTACTACATCTAAAACTATTCACTTTCTTTCTTTCTTCTTCTTCTTCTTCTTCTTCTTCTTCTTCTTCTTCTTCTTCTTTGGTGCCTTCTCAGTTTTCAATTTTATCGGCATAAACTTATGCATTAATATCTTCTTGCCTGTACATTCTGTGATGTTGTCCTGTTTTGCCATTATTGTATTCATTTTTTATGTCTTTTTCTTACAGTCTTAATCAGTTTTGCCAGGTGTTATCAATTTAATCACTGTCTTCAAAAACCTAACTTTTAGATTTGTTGATACTCTTTATTGTCTATTTTTCATTTCAGTAATATCTGTTCTTGCCTTTATCACTTCCTTCCCTATGCATTGGATATAATCTGTTGCTCTTCTGCTTCTTCTAGAAGTGGATATTTAGACCATTATTTTCTGCCTTTCTGTTGAATATATGCATTTAAAGCTACAAATTTTCTTCTAATATGTGCTTTAACTGCATCTCACAAGTGTCAGTATTATAGTTTCTTTTTCTTTTCACTTTTCATTTCTCCAGTAATCTGGGTATTTACAAGAGCTATTCTTCCTTAATGGACCTTGGACATCAATCTCTATTAGCCATGCTTTATCAGGATGTTCAGATAAGTGACAAACATTTCAGCCTCTCATACTGAAAGGAAAGAGGGGCCAAGTAAGCTCATCTTGTTCTTTTCTCCTCTAAAACTGTTAGAAGTACAGCTTACACCCCTCCCTCCTTTTTTAACATAAACTCTATGCCCAACCTGGGGCTCGAACTCATGACCCAGAGATCAAGAGTCTCATGCTCTACCGACTGAGCCAGCCAGGTGCCCCCTGCTTATATCCACTTTTGGTCTACTGCTGAATAATAACAAGAGTCTGCACTTATTTTGTTTAAGGTGATAGAAAAGTTAGTCATTTCTGAAAGTAAAGTGGCCATATGTATATATACACCGTCATTGAAAAATTCACAAGATTTATGAAAATTGATCTCAGGGAATATAAAGTTCAACTTGAGATCTTTAAAAAGGTAATAAACCATTCTGAACATCACTCATAAATGGAGAAAAATACTACTTTCTTTACAGTCTTGTTGAGAGGATTATAAGTCTTATATAAATAACAATTATTTTTGGTTATAGAAATATAAGGTGATTCATAAAACTTACAAACCCATGCCAAAAATAAAAAAAAATACTATTATTCTTCAATACATAAAATTTCAAACAGTTCTGTTTGGAATTTAATAAAATCTCATATTATTTGGCCTGCCTTCAGAATATGTTGTCCTAAGTCTCATATCCTTGTTGAATGTAACCTCTCTGGTTCTAATGAGATAAACTCTAAGGAACTGAACTAAGCCATTACAATTTTTCAAAGGATAGCATGTCCAAACTCATCTCCAGCCTAAGTCATCAGGAGTAAGTAGTATAAAGCCATAATTGGCCTTCTGAAATTTCGAAGTTAAATTATTCATTGCTTTACCTTAAAATGATTAAAATGCAGTTGTTTGTATAATAATTCATCCCACTGCCAAGAAGATTCTGTATTCTATATATATATATATATATATATATATATATATATATATAATCCTGGCTTTTTTAAACAGGTTGACTAGCAATGAGAAAATTTTCCAAAAATAAGATAAAGATTATGGACAACAATTAATTACTCTAATATCTTGAAAGTTATGAAATGAACTCTAGGTAATTCATAAGTATGTCTCATTAAGTATCATTAAGCAATTTACCTTTTTTATTGCTTTGCCACCAGCCACAATAGTTTGATTAAGCAGTAATTCAATCTAAGTTACTGCTATATAAATATATTTAGCATTCATACATTTTAATGTGTGTGATATATTACCTTTGTTTGATACATTTTCTTCCATCTCTTTTCCAATTTAAAAAAAAAAACTATACTTTCAAATGACATTTTAGTTGTTGGAAAGACATTTTCATTTGTGATATATTCCTTATATACATAGGAATCTATATTTTACAGTTTGAGAGCTGTTCTATCACAGAGCCTGTTTACATCTCAAACATCCTGCAAATCAAGTGATTAGGCCATTCATCTCAGCATTTCTGAGTACTGTTTGTTTGGTCCTGAAGTTCATTGTTAGCCAAATCATTCCTTTTTGTTTATGAAACATTTGGCAACTAAAAAGACTTGGGGAAGGATTTATATAATCCTGCCATTTTCTCTTTTCTGAATGGCTCCACAGTGATTCAAAACTCAAGAGCATCCGGGCACCTGGCTGGCTCAGTCAGTTGAGCAGCAGACCCCTGATTTTGAGCATCAGGCTATTGATTTTGGCTCCAGTCATGATCCCAGTGTCATGGAACCCAGCCCTGCATTGGGCTCCAGGCTGAGCATGGAGCCTGCTCAAGATTCTCCCTCTCTTTGCCCCTCTCCCTTGCTCTCTCTCTCTCTCTCTCTCAAATAAAAAATAATCAAAAGAATGATTTTATGTATATATATACATATATATATGTATATATATATATATACCAAATATATATATATATATATATACCAAATATATATATATATATATATATATATATATATATATATACCAAAAAATGTTCTTAAATCCACACCTTCCTACTCCACACACCCCAAGTCTCTGACATGCCCTTCATCATTTAGGGTCAGATCTGGACTCCACACTTAGATTTCACAGCCTCTGCTACACGATTTCAAGCAGCAGAGAAGTTTTAATGAGGAGTATAAACAGAATCACAGCCCAAAGCAGTATTTGGAGCATAAACTAAGTCTGTCTTATTACTAGCTACGGTGACAAATTACACTTTACTTGGATTTTTGCTTTTGTACCAATTACTTTTGCCTCTCCTGCTTCCCCATGTCATTAGATCTCTTTGACAATTCTGGTCTGAGCCTACTGAATTGTGAGGTCAGCGCAAAAAGATGGAGCTTGCATACTAGCGGTCCTTGAGTTCAAATATGCTCCCCCTTCTATCTTCCTTTTCTATAAAACTGAGTGTGATTATGTGTTCTTGTGCATGCTGTGTGATGAAAGATAAATAAATAGAAAGCAGAAGAAAAAAACGTAATTATTTGCAAACCAGGATTTTTACCTCTAGATGTGTGCATGGCACTAATAATTCTGTCTTAAAGGCTGTTTCCCCATGTTCATTTGCTATCTTTGCTTTAAAGTTGTTATTTATTTTGAGAGAGAGAGCAAGGGAGGGGCAGAGAGAGGGAATGACCAAATCCCAAGCAGGCTCCTCACCATCAGCACAGACCCTGATGCACAGCTCGAACTCATGAACTGTAAGATCAAGACCTGAGCTGAAACCAAGAGTCAGATGCTTAACCAACTGAACCACCCAGGCACCCCTGCTCATTTGCTATCTTTAAAGCTCATTTTAAATCCTTTTCTGCACCTAAATATTCAGGGAGTCTTCAGATAGGCTCTCCCCAGCCCTTTGCACTTGCCAGGCACTGTAACTCTCTTTCGCCTCTTCTCACTGGCCACCTTCCATCCTTTAGTCATGTCAGTCATGTAACAACTTGAGCGTTGGTTCTTTGAAGATCTCTCCCCACAGTAAGTTAAATCCCCTGGTTATCAAAACCATAGCCTCCAGTCCTTCTCATTTCAGCACTCTGCACCCTTATAAATACTTATTCATAATGACACATTTCCTGTGTGTGCCACTGCTGAGGCTGTTTCCCTCAAGGTGCTCCCCCAAGACCGCCACAGGCCTGAGGAAGATAATGAATAGCAGCTGCTGACCACAGTGGACTGGCAAGCACCACTGGGGCTTGGACTGGTTTTAATTCTCCTCCCCAAACCACCATTAGAACTCCCCCAAGCCATAGGGGACAAAAAAAGAAATAGTTAAACATCTCATGGAAAGTACAAATGCATCAATCATTAGAAAACATTACGATGTTTATTGATCTGTTACATACACTGCAGTGAAAACTCTTGCTGCCTGACAAATACAGATTCAAGAGAAATCTTCCTTCCCCCACCCCCAACTTGGTGTTACGTTTAAGATTTCCTGAAAGTGGGCTGATCTCAAGGCAATCTCGGACTGACCCAGCCATTTCTTCCCTTCCTTGTTTACCAACTTTTAATCCCTCCCTTCTAGAATTATCTATCACTGTATCCCTGACTTTCTACATCCGTTCCACAACTTCAAAAGCTGGTTTTTACAGCACCTCTGAGGAAGGATATGCTATCCAACACTTGAAGGTTGTGAATTAATACAACATTTCTGAAAAGTAAATTGGTCATCAGAACATATTCAGACCGTTTGTTTTAAAAGTCTCACAATTTCAAATTCTAAGAAATCATCAGCTGTGTGTGTGTGTGTGTGTGTGTGTGTATAAATATATATATATATATACCCACACACATATGTATGTATGTATATATATATATATATATACCCACACATATATACACACGTATATATACATATATATGTGTGTATATATATACATACACACACACACACACACACACACATATAGCCTACAATAATATCCAGTGCAATAACATCTATAACAATAAAAATTAGGGACAAAAATTGCCCAACGGTAGCAGAATCATGATACTCATATGCACATTGTCTGAATATTTTGCTCAAATCACTGTTCGAAATGGTTATTTAAGGGAAATGCTTATAATGTTAGGTAGGGAAATGCAGTCTCAAAATTGAATACACAGAATGGAACTGACTATCTCAAATGATTCCTTAACAAAAAGAGGCTAAAAAGAAATTTTCTAAATTACTAACTGTATCAGGTGGTTCTATCGGATCTTAACATTTATCAGTAAAATGTATGAATTCAGGGCATTCATCGTTGTCCCCAGTGTAACACTGCCGGGGGCGCAGGCTGTACAGAGGCCCCGGTGCTCGCATCTGGCAGGCAGACCACGGTGTGCGCATGTCAGGGAGCAGCCTGACGCCAGGTGCCGCGTGTGGGGTTCCTGCTTCTTCCTGCTGCCGTCCAGGCCTCTGCTTCTTTAACATGCTCGCTCATCTCTGCTCAAGTACTCCTTTCACAGTGTCTCCGGATTCTTAGACGCAGTTCAATACATTTTACACTTTTCACTTTTAAACCTTCCATTAACTAACTGAAAACCGGAGGTTTTAAGTACGTGCATGAGTTTCCTGTGGCTGCTGTAACAAAGTATTACAGACTTAGTGGCTTTGAAAGAACACAAATTTAATATCTGATGGTTCTGGAGCCCAGAAGTTTGAAGTCAATGTCAACAGGCTTCTCAGGTTTGCAAGGTTTACATTCCTTCTTGGGATCACTTGTACGTATTAACAGAGGTGGTTTGGTCCCTCCTGGGTGTATGTATATTCATCGCTTGAGATGGACAGGAGAAGAACCCAGAAGAAACAATATTGCTCAGCATTTTTGGAATACCTGTATTTGTTTCCGGGTCATTTTTTCTTGCTTCTTCATACTTTACCTTCCAGATTTTCTACTAAGGGATAAGAAGGATGGTTATTAAGGAAAACAAGTAGAAAAGTAAAAGTCAGTTTTTCCTTCAATAATGAGTTAGGGAATACAAACCCACCAACTTTTTAGGACCCACTCAAATCTGACCTTGGAGAGGGCTTCATAAGATTCTTACCAGCCCCTTTCACATTCACTATCCATGGCTTTAAATTTAATACCATTCCACCCCCCCTCACTTTATTCCTCTAGCATTTGGTGCGTACTCTTAAAGCGCAATACAGGGTTTGCTTATATTCAGATTGATATGATGTGATCAAGGTTTTCCATTGGATTGTGAAGCCCTGCAAGAGTGAGAATGCATTTCATTCACTCCTAACCACTCACCTGCCACCTTCATCCTTAGTCTTCTGCAGTGGTCTGATAGTTAATCATTAGATTGTGGATAATGGAGGTAAGATACATACATGTTTATATAGGTATACTATACACAGCTCATATTCATAGATATGTTTTTATATTAAAATCACAAACTCTGTAAAGCAAAATGTCCATTAAATGCAAGAAACGTGGGGGATTGTATCTGCACTGACACTTCTATTCTCCATTTAATGATTTGTTTAGATTGTTGCCCTTATTAGGGGACCTGAATTCATTAAAAGAATACTTGTTTTTTCTTTTACTAATAGCCTTGGGACAAAATAGTAAGCTAAAGCAATTTATCACCTTGCCAGGCTAAGAAAACATTTCATATGGCATGGAGAAGAAACACTAATTAGACCTAATTGAGAGAAATTAATGCAAAGTCCAAATTACCAAGTATTTTAAAAGAAATTGAATCTTATGGTTTTAAATACAGAGGGAATCTTCAGCTAACTCCTGATAACGTGCCTCCAAGTGGCAGTCCTACTGAGCTTGTTTAACAAATAAATAAGATAACATTCTACTGAGCATATTATTGGTGTGGGCTCAAATTAAAGCTGTTAAAACACATGATGTTCTCCAAGCTCCTGGCTTCCTGCTTTTTGTCTGTGAAGATGTACTGTTCTCTGTCTCATCCCTTGCTCGCTCACCAAGGGAATTGCTCACCGTGGCCTCTGAGGGTTGTTCACATTGGGGCCCCTGCCTCCATTTGAACCCCAATCTCTTGATACTTACCCCATGCACCGTCACCTCCATGCAGGGTGTCCCCGTGATGACAAGACTCCGTCCTTTCCCACAGTGATATGTCCCTGAGCCCTCACTGTTCTCCAAGAATATGTTAGATGCATTATGTGGTTTAATGAATACATTAAGCCTGTCAGGTAGGTGTAATTGTCTATTTGGCAGGAGAGGAAACTGAGCTTTGGGAAGTTAATAACTTGACAAAAGTCATTGAGAGAGCCAGGATACAACTCCAGTTCGGTCTGGCTCCAAATCCCAGCTTCCCCTCTGAGCATTCACTTATCCCTGGAAGATACCTGCTCCCCCTGTATCCAGGTAGAAATGTTCTCCCCCCCTTAAGCCTTCCAGAACCTTTCCAAGAAGTCAGTCACTCTGTCCTCTATTCTCCCCAAGTAACAGGAAAGACCTTCTGCTCTTGTGTTACCGGAAGCACATCTGAACAAGAATAAGCCAGGTGAAAACCAAAAGGGTAATGTTCATCTCACATTGTGTGACATTAGTGTAGCCCACGCAGCTAGCAGAGCGCTTTGTGCCTAACACCTGCACAGACTCCTTGACTTAGGGACTTTTGAAAATAAAAAGAGCCCATTCTGAGTTAGAAATTGATAAATATTATTTTTAAATATTATTATTATTATTATTAATTGGAAAAGGATGCTCTACCATATAAAATGTGGTTGGGGCGCCTGGCTGGTTCAGTCGGTTAAGTGTCTGACTTCAGCTCAGGTCATGATCTCATGGTTCGTGAGTTCAAGCCCTGCGTTGGGCTCGGTGCTGACAGCTGGGAGCCTGGAGCCTGCTTCGGATTCTGTGTCTCCCTCTCTCTCTGCCCCTCTCTCTCTCTCTCTCTCTCTCTTTCCCTCTCTCTCTCAAAAATAAACATTGTAAAAAATAAAAAATAAAATAAAATGTGGTTAACTTAAGAGTAATTACATACCTGGGAATGCAAGCTGGTGCAGCCACTCTGGAAAATAGTATGGAGGTTCCTCAAAAAAACTAAAAATAGAACTCCCCTACCACCCAGCAATTGCACTACTAGGCATTTATCCAAGGGATATGGTGTGCTGTTTTGAAGGGACACATGAATCCCAATGTTTATAGCAGCACTATCAACAATAGCTAAAGTATAGAAAGAGCCCAAATGTCCGTCAATGGATGGAAGGGTAAAGAAGATGTGATATATATGTATACAATGGAGTATTACTCAGCAATCAAAAAGAATGAAATTTTTCCATTTGCAACTACATGATGGCACTGGAGGGTATTATGCTAAGTGAAATTAGTCAGAGAAAGACCAAAATCATATGACTTCACTCATATGAGGACTATAAGAGACAAAACAGATGAACATAAGGGAAGAAAAACAAAAATAATATGAAAACAGGGAGGAGAACAAAACATAAGAGACTCATAAATATGGAGAACAAACTGAGGGTTACTGGAGGGGTTGTGGGAGGGAGAATGGGCTAAATGGGTAAGGGGCACTAAGGAATCTACTCCTGAAATCATTGTTGCACTATATGCTAACTGATTTGGATGTAAACTTAAAAAAAAATTAAAATTAAAGAAAAAAAAGAATGTGAAAAAAAAGAGTAATTTCATACCAGAAACTATAAATGGCATTTTTCTGGGGCTTGTGGTAAACTCAGTTTTTCCCCATGAAGAGATTAATGAAGTATCCATATGCATCAATAGTGATGATAATAATGAACTTGGCTCTGTTCTTTCTATTGCTCTATAAGCAGTAACACCTCTAGTGATCACACTTCTGTTTTTGTCTGGGTTTGATTCAGAGTATTCTCACATCCAGTGGAACGAGGTGGGACGCGTCTACCATGCTCTTTGCTGGCAGAATAGCTTCCTGATTGGGGGCAGCCCTTAAATCAGGGAGTCCATTTGTCAGGGCCACAGGCAAAGTGACATTTTCCTCACAAAATCACTAAACAACCTCCCTGGCTGCTCTAAGTCAGTGATATTGCTTGCAACTATATTACTCCCAATTTTGTAAGGACTATAACAGAAATAAAGTTAATATCTCTCCCTTTCCAGACTATGGGCTTCTGAGGGACAGGGTTGATTCTTATTTCCTTTTCAGGTTCTAGTGTATAACTTTGCAGTAAAAGCTACCTAATATCTCTGAATCATCAAATGAATGAATGGATGGATGAACTTACTTGGGAAGATGGAGAAAAGGCTTCCATCCATGTGCCAGTTAGGCCATTTGCTTACTTTGTCACTAAAAAGCCTTTATTTTACTTCCCCAAAGCTTGAAAAGGTAGAGTAGGGATTGCACAAAAATAGACACAAAGTTCTTCTCAGACCATCCAAACCTTCATCTGTTAAAAAAAAAAAATGTATTCCTATACATGATTTTCAAATAAAGATTAATTTAGCTTAATAAAGCCCTTTAAAATAATACAATAATACAGGCTGAAGAGCTGCAAGGAATCACATGAGGCTGACTGGAGGTTAGAAACAGACATTGGAGTTTGAAGGGTGGGGTAGAACCATAGAAAAAAATGAAACAAAAGCACAAGAACAAGCACAATCTGTGGTTCTACCTTGGGGGCCATGTATTGACCACAAGAGGCTGAGGCCAACATTGGCTTGAAAGACTACACACATTGGTGGCACAACAATGCCAGTGCCACCAGGCTGGACCAGCTTCTCCACTTGCTCCATTCATCCCATGGGTGGACCTCCTCCAAGATTCAGCCCACCCAACCCAGGCTGGGAGGAAACGGAAAGAGAAATAGGAATGGGAAGAGAAAATAGGTGCATGGTTGCTCCCACGCCTCTTCTCTCAGAAGACCACACTTCAGCCTAGAGCTCTAGGGCCTGGGCCCAGACACACTGGAGTGTGTATGTGTTACCAAAACTGATTTTGATTCTTCACTCTGCTCCATGACATATCCACACATATTTCAATGTCAAAAAAAAAAATCACATAAAACTGCCCCAGGAAGAGCATGCACTCATCTTCTCCTTTCTGTTATAACACCAACTTGTTATCTGTGGTTTAATTTAAGAAATCCATCAATATTTCATGTTTTGGCATATTCTTATTTGAGTTTCAACAAGAAGAAGTCTACATGCATATCAGGAGGATTTGATACACTTGAAAAGTTTATTCTCTAGTTAATCTGAACATCCTCCTTTCAATGTTGTCCCTACTACTAATGAATCCAATCACATTGCCCTCAGGGATGAGCTACAGAGACACTCAACATAAATGAATCCCAAAGAAATCCCAAAGAATGAAAAAGGCCAATCTCCAAAGGTTACCTACGGCATGATTCCATTTATATAACATTCTCAAAAACCGAAGCATTTTCAAAGACAAAACAGCAAAAGGCCAAGAGACAAAACTATGGGAAATGACTGAGAGCAGATCAGTGGTTGCCTGGGAATGGAGTGGGGGAGACTTTGACCATGAAATGTCAGCACAAAGGAATCTGCTTGGGTGATGGCATTGCATTCACACAAATCTCTGCACATGCTAAAACTCAAAGAACTGAACGCATACAAAAATGTCAAGTTTACAGTATATACAGTTTAAAATTTTTAAATTACCTCCCTGTCGAAAAGGCAAGGGCAAATGATTAAGAACGTGAGTAAAACAATAGATGGTTCAATGTAAATGTAACTATAGTTTAGGCCAGATTAGAATGGCAATGGCCTGGGGACAAGGGGAGAGAAATAGTATGAACTTCTGGTGCTTTCTCATTTGCTCTCATGTAAATCTTCACGGCACAGACCACGACACCAGGACTCAGACGAGCTAATTATCCTGCCAAAGAACATCCAGTTAGGAAGTGACAGAACTAGATTCTAATCTATGTCTGTGTCTCTCTAAAGCCTGCAATCTTTGCAGTAAAACACCTAAAAGCAGGGGAGTGACAGCACTACTACACCACTGATTGAACACGGACAGTATAGACAAGGCTTGAGGTTTATTTGCTGTTCTGGAGTTGCTTGATCTTTATGGTCATTCTTGACCAAAAGCCAAATCTTATAGTAACAGCTATTGCTATCTTTTTTAAAAATATGTGTTTATAAGAATATTTCAAAAACCAGCTCACAGCCAAATTGTTCCAAACAAAGTTCAATGCAAAAGGATTTCAATACAATCAGAAGATTAAGACAGTGTTTTCATATAGGAAGAATTAGGGAATCAGAGCTGGTCCAGTTCTACAGTGAAAAAAGGTGAATGAACGTTATGTAGAAAATTCCCTACAATTTCCAGGTTGTGCCAAACCGATAGGACAATATTGGTTACAGGCCAATCAGAAAAACAGACCTTTTCATGATGATATAGAAATGATTTTATGTCCAAGGCATTAATGTTCACAATTTCATAAAACCCTTTTAATTATTCTCTGGAAGAAAAAAAAATCAGTGTAGACTTTGCTAAAACAAAAATGGCTATTTGACTTCACCTAAAATAATTATACAAGAAGTCAAATTTAGCTGCTGACCCCTTCTGAGATAAGAAACTAGAAAATCTGCAGAGCAAAGGCACTAAAAGAACAGCTTGCTGTCTCCCCCATAGCAGTTAAATCTTCTGTTCATCACTCTACACACCTATATTGTCAGATGCAAGCATATATCTTACTGAGTCTTAATCCAAAATAGCATATGGAAGGTGGCTCCAGGAATGGCCTGAAGAGAGACACGGCTCCTGATGGTTCTAAACCAGCCCCTCTCAAAGCCTCCAGTTCTGAACATTCAGACAAGCATCTCTCATGTCAGGGGCACAGTGTAATGAACTCTTATATATTCTGTTCATTACCTGAAATCTACTACACTTTTACTGAATCTTTTTTCTTTCTTCCACAACCTTAAGTGTTTCAACATCGGCTCCCAAAGGTAAGGTGGTGCTTTTGTGCTGTTCCATAATGAATCCTGTTTTCCTCTCTGTGCATTCCTCTCTATATAAAGATGCACACACACTGCCCAGGGCATGATGTGTATGTGTGTTTATACCTGAAACTCCATGGGAAATACCAGAATTCAAATACTCTACCTCAGCCTGTCTTAGAAACTACAGAATCCTTTTTTGGGTTTCACTGTTCACCTCCATGGTGTTCTTTATCTATCTATTCTCATTTACTAACATCTTACATGTTTGCTGTATTGAGATTTTTTTAACGGCTTTATTGATAGATCATTCACATAGAATCACACGCACTCATTTCTGTGTACCACAATGGTTTTTCTATTATGTTTCTATTGCTGCATGACCAATTGCCATTCAATTGGCAATTAAAACAACACAAATGCATTATATGACAGTTGCCATAGCTCAAGAGTCTGGCTGGGTTGAGCTGGGTCCTCGGGTCTTGAAGGGCTGAAATCAGGTGTCAGCAGGGCAGTGTTTTACACTGGAGGCTCTGGCAAGAATCCACTCACAGGCTCAAGCAGTTTGCTAGCCGAATTCAGTCCCTGGGTTGTAGGACCGAGGTCCCCATTTCCTTGCTGGCTGTGAGCCAGAGCAGGTTTTGTTCTAAGAGGCTGGCTGACTCCTTTCTCATTTCTCCATGTAGCCTCCTCTTAGGCAATGCTGAGATCAATTCTCCTGACACTTAGACTCTTCCCTTTTTCCTGTCTACCTCAGCTTTCTGATTCCAGTCAGAGAAAGCTCTCTGCTCTTAAGAGCTCATGCCATTAGGGGCTCCTGGCTGGCTCAGTTGGTAAAACTTCTGACTTTGACTAAGGTCAAGATCTCAAGGTTCCTGGATTTGAGCCCTGCATCAGGCTCTGGGCTGACAGCTCAGAGCCTGGAAACTGCTTTGGATTTTGTGTCTCCCTCTCTGACTCTCCCCCACTCATGCTCTGTCTCTCTCTCTCAAAAATGAATAAACATTAAAAAAAAAATTTAAAAGGGGGGGCTCATGCCATTAGATCAGGCCCATCTGAATAATGAAGGATCATCTTCCTATTTAAGGTCCATGCTTTAATGACTTTTGCCAGGTAGTGTAACATATTCACAGCTGGCGGGGACATCTTGGGGTACCATTCAGCCCACTGCAGTGTTATTTCATCAAGCCCCTCAAAGATGGTTAACAGGGAACCTTTTGGTGTTGATGAACCAACCTTGCATATGGACTGTCCTAGCACCTAGTACTAGAATTTTCATTAGAATTTTTACCATTTCGGGGCACCTGGGTGACTCAGTCGGTTGAGCATCCGACTTGGCTCAGGTCATGATCTCGCGGTTCGTGAGTTCGAGTCGCGCGTCGGGCTCTGTGCTGACAGCTCAGAGCCTGAGGCCTGCTTCAGATTCTGTGTCTCACTCTCTCTCTGCCCCTCTCCTGCTCATGCTCTGTCTCTCTCTGTCTCAAAAGTAAATAAAACATTAAAAAAATGTTTTTAAAAAAAGAATTTTTACCATGTCAATTCTAGGTTTATTGACGTCTTTGGGGTAAAAGAATAAGCACTTGAATTTTTACTAGACTCCTCTGCCAAGCACTTTCAAATCCATTCTCTGATTTCATCCCCCTGTCAGTGGCTCTTATTGTCCTCATTTTAGAGACAAAAGAGATGAGGCTCATAGAGGTTGGATAATTCGCCCCCGTCATACTGCTGGTTAAAGGAGTTAAGATTTGAAGCTGCATCTTCTCTAAAACCCAAATTCTGTCCAGGTGAGGTGAAAGGTGGGCAAAATTTTGCTATCACTTCTTGTGTCTCAGCTTCACTGTCTAGCAAGATTTTGTCAGAAGGGCGTGCTTTCTTTCTTTCATCCACTCAGCAAATGTTTACTGAGGCCCTACTACTTGTCAGCTACTCTTTCAGGACACTGGGGATTCAGCAGGGGAAAAAAACAAATATCCCCGCTTTCATCGAGCTCACATTCTGATGCTGCAAGGCTGACTGGAGCCTAACAAAGAAATAAGTTATATGGTGTGTTTTAAAGATGATAAATGCTAATGAGAAAAAAAAAGCAGGGTATGGGACAGGGCCAGAACCAGGATGGGATTGGATGAGGTAGTAGGACTTAAACTTCTAAATAAAATAGTCAGTACAGGCCTTACTATGAAGGTGACATTTGAGCAAAGAATTGAAGGAAGCAAGGCATACACACAAGCAAATTGTCCACAGGAATAGAATATATCCATGTGTCAAAGCCAGAAAGATGTAGCATCATTAATTTAAGTCTTGTTCTTTCCTGAAGAAGGGGATTTAAGAAACTATCAACTAAGTTGGAGATAAGGTGTGGCCTCTTGATCATAACAGCAAATGCTTGTTGAGACTCACAGTGTGGTCAGGCTAAATAGTTTCTATGCCTCACAACAACTCATGACAGGAGCACTCTTTATTTTTACAGATGAGCATGTGGAGGCTTACAGTGCTTAACCAACTTCCCAAGGTCACTGACCTGGCCCCCACTCAAGAGCCACGGCTCC
This sequence comes from Panthera onca, assembly GCF_046562875.1. Lineage (NCBI taxonomy): Eukaryota > Metazoa > Chordata > Mammalia > Carnivora > Felidae > Panthera > Panthera onca. Next base: position 86,579,200 of record NC_138341.1, on the reverse strand, counting down.
TGGCTGTGGTTCCCTATTTTTTCTCTGAGGACAGATATAAGAGGACAAGAGATGGCCTCAGACATTATGAAGAATGCTCTGGGCTTCTCTACACTTTTCCACTGGTGCAGAAAATCCCCCGAACAGGGACATGTAAAATTGCAGGCTAACTTCTAAACACATTCATAAACTCAAATCAACATGCAAGGAATTTACTTTCTATAATGTGCTTTTTGGAAGGGGGAAGGTACCGGAGGCCTGTATGCAGGAGGGAATCCCTATAATTTGTTATATAAATCAGGGCAGCTAAGTGCAAGGCAAGGGACACCATAGGTTTGCAAAATTCTAAATTCTCCCCCTTCCCCAACCACCCCCCTCCCTCGCCCCGGGCAGCTTTGGCAGTACGGTGATGGCCTCAGACCTCTGCACATCATTTTTTGTTTTCACTGCTTCAGGAAATATTCCCTGACTTTCTTGTCACAGTAGAGCAGATCCCATCAGATAGGGTAAAGCTAGAGAACAGTTTATGAATTCATCCTAGCTATTAACTCACATGAGAGTTTCAAAATTGCAATAGTCTTTATTTGGAAAGGAGAAGAAAGAGGAAAGCAGAGAGAAAAAAGACAGAATAACAGAAAAGAGGAACGAGGGGAAAAGAAGAACAAAAGATCAAAAGGTTCCATTTCTATTATGGTTTTCCACTTGCAACTTAACTTTCCCCAAAGCCGAGAAAGAAAATGCCTATTTCTTATCTCAGATGTTGAGATTATAATGTTTATTTCTTTGAATGCCAAGTCTCATATCTTTTTTTTTAATATTACTTTTTATCAAAGATCCAGTGAGGGCAGCTCCCTAGACTTGTTTCTGCCTTTATTTGTTTTTCTTTTAATAATAGCTCGGGAATCCAGGCACTCTTTGTTTGCCCAAATCCACTGGTTTTCATTCAAAACTGAAATATTTCTGGGATGAAACGTGAAAGAGCATAACCTGCTCAGCTTACGTTAACTCCATCATTATCCTTCATAAGCTGTGATAGAAATCTCGGAGTTTTGTTTAGGCGCTTTTTTTTTCTTTTTTTGGAACAAGCTCCCTAAAAAAAAAAAGATTATGGCTTTGTGCCCACACAATCACAATGGCACTTTGACTGCCTTTTAAGGGGTACAAAGTTCTGGCTTGAAAAGCACAGCAAAGTTTGAAAGGATAATATTTTTTAGTTTATTTAGACTGACCATACTCAGAATTTGGGATCTGGATCAGTCCTGGGGCTAAGTTGAGTAATCGCAGAATCAGAGATCAAGGATAGGAGGGAGTGCTCTCCCAAATTGTAGGCAAATAGACATTTGGGCACTTTCACTGAGTAAGGCTTGATTCCTCCTTCCGACTAAACACATTTGGATGCTGTGAGTTCATGTTGCATGAAACTACCTTTCTCATGAATCTTTGTTTTTCGTAATTGTATTTATTATATAACATTAATACAGAAAAATGCATGGTCATAAGTGTCCAGATTGATGAATTATGATGAAGTAACCGTCCCTGGGTAACCAGCAAGTCAAGTAATAGCTGTGTGGCATTTGGCATGAAAGATTTTGTGTGTGAGCTGAGAAGTGGGCCATTTAAATGTTATTTACACCATGCCTGATGGGCTGAGATGTTCCTGCCCAGGGGCTAGCATGCAAGAAAGCGCAAGGTCTGTGGGGGGAAGTGGAGGGGAAACTAGCACAAGAAAGTGGCAAGTGTGTTTGACAGTCCCAAGGAGTGTTGAGATGGGTCCTGCATGTGGAGATAGTCATGTTCCAGGGCCGAGGTAGCTCCCTCCAACCTCCCTCCAACCTCCCTAGCCTGGGGACGGGACCTAGGAGACCTTTGAAGTCCTCAACACCTAGGGCTGTTATTTTGCTGTGGAGTCTCCCAACTAACCATAACACACACATAAAAAACAGTACTGCTCACCAGCTCAAAGAGAAACTGGACTTCCAGCATCACAAACATTACAGAAATCCAGCTTTATTGTGATGATAACAAGTTGGAGAGACAAAATAGGTGAAGAGGAAATTGCAATAAAATAAGCACTCTCCTCCTTAGTTGAAACTAGTCTTTTTTCTTTGTTTTTGAGAGAGAGAGAGAGAGAGAGAGAGAGAGAGAGAGAGAGAGAGAGAAAACATAAGTGGGGGGTGCAGAGGGACAGGGAGAATCTTTTTTATAATATTTATTTATTTATTTTGAGAGAGAGAGCAAGAGAGAGAGAGAGAGACAGAGACAGAGAGAGCATAAGCAGGGTAGGGACAGAGAGAGAGGGACAGACACAATCCCAACCAGGCTTAGCACTGTCAGCATAGAGCCCGACACAGGGCGTGATACCACAAACTGAGATCATGACCTGAGCCAAAATCAGCTGGACACTTAACCCACTGAGCCACTCAGGGGCCCCACTAATTATAAAGTCTTGATAAGCAATTCTGTTTGAGAATCTGAAGAACAAAAAAGTCTATGAAAATGTTAAGTTTAGGTGAAACATGCAAAATACCACAAAATACTATACAATTATATTAAAATAATCAAATTTGATTTAAATGTCACAAACCATCCTACTCAAATATACCAAGAGGTTCTTTATCCATACAATATTAATATTAATCATTGATGTCAATATTAATTGATATCATAACAGTTTCTTTTATTTATTTATTTATTTATTTATTTATTTATTTTTTGTAAATTGCTACTTTTACACACAAAGTACAGGGCATAGTTTACATATTTTATTTTTCAACAATATCTCTACTAAACTGTGGAAATTAGAAGAAGGAAACCTCATTTAAAGTGGACTGAGGAGGCCAGAAGGGGAAGCTCTCCCACTCTACCACTCATCCCCAATTGCAGATTTCACAGCAAAAGACTTACCTGGCAAGGTTATACTGCTTTAGCCACCACTTTACTATCCCAGCAGGCAGAAGAAAGCTTTCCTCCTCTCACTGGCAACAGCCCGGCCCATGAGAGATAGTCACAACTCAGCCAATGAGAAGCGACTATACTTTCAACTCCCATTTTACAGCCAATAGATTGTTTGTTTATAACAGCATTCCCAACCCCTCTCCCCCACTTTCCTTTACAAAAGGGCCTTCTTCTACTTTGTTGTTAGAACTTGCCTGTAGTTTTGCCCTAAGTTGCTTGTCTCAGATTGCAATTATCTACAGTTCCAGAATGAACTCATGTTTGCTGGTAAAATGACTGCCTGCTTTATTTTTAAGGTTAACAGACTTACTACCTCCTCGAAGGAAATAGCAATAAGCAATACACAAAACACGGCAAAATATAAGACACCCTATATGTCCAGAAATACTGTAGATGTATGAAAAGATTTCTTATATAGTAGGATAGAACTCTTCAGAGAAGGTAGCCAATTTGCACTAACAAGTGACACAAATTATTTTCGTAAATGTCAGCAAGGAAGAATACAGAACAGATGCCATAAGTAGCTATAGATCTCCCGTGGGAGGAAAGACAAGCAGGAAAGGAATTCAGGAGCCAGCACCGAGGACTAAGCCAGAGCTCCTGCGGGGCTTTCTTTGCAGGAGTGCATCCACCCAGGTTTCAGAGGGGGCTGCCGGCACTGGCTGTAGGGCTGCTTGAACCTCGGCAGAAAACATGGAGACTACTGAAATTTCATCTCCCGTGCCCTGAGCTCCTCTGCTGTGTAGTAGTTAGGAGTCCAGAGCCAGGCTGCCAGTGTCAAATTCCTCCCACACCACTGACCTTTGGGTGGCTAGGGGCACATTGCTTAACCTCTCTGGGCTTTAGTTTCCTCCACTGTAAGACGTGTGCTAAAAGTTCCTTTACCTTTAGCACTGTTGTGAGGGCTAAATGAAATAATGTGTTCTGGAAGAGTGGCTGGCACTGAGCAAGTGCTCACTGAAAAGGGATTTTTATCGTGACTGAGGTCTGCCACTTGCTGCTGTTGTAAAATGAAATTCAAACCCTGGCATTCCTGACAAGCTACTGAGTTTGGGAAATAGTAGAGCGCATTTAAAACTGATGAAAACCAGCATGGGGCAAGGAGCAGAAAATGAAGAGACAGGAAATGAAAGCATGAGTAGAGTTTTAAAGACACTAGGTTGGGCAGGGGTAATGTCGAAGGTGTATAAAAAAAAGCATGCAGGCCTGGCATCGGCTGCCATCTCACTCTGGGCAGCCAGGTGGCCCCACCGTCTCTGAATGGGGGCCTCTGTGCACTCTTTGTACTGATAAGCCATCCAGAGCCGCATTCTGTGAACTGAAATTGGACATGGGGAAGATGTGAGGCCCCACGGAGGAGCCCGTTAAGGAGGTTTCATTGGGCCAGGACACAGCAGAGACAGGAAGCTATGTGGTTGTGACACTACACTACCCCCAGGTGAGCCATGCAGGTTATTGCCCCTGGGAATCCAGTGGTTTCCTTGCTATGAGCGTCCATGATTCAACTCAAACCAAGGCCCAAGAGGCAGGTAGGAGTCAAATGATTCACCCCAAATCTGCTATTCTGCATACGTCCTCTCGCTTGGTCTGGGTCGACACCAGCTGTCCATTCTCCAGAACCATAAATCAGGGATAAATTCTTGCCTCCTCCATCATCTGGTCCCAACCTAGTCCTAAGAAGGCAACCATGGACTGAGTTGTCCAAAGGTTCTAGAAGCTGTCAGCTACCACAAAAGAGGTCAGAGTCCAAAGAGAAATGCCATGCCCAAGTACCACTTAGACCAGTGGGAAACACCAACCATGGGAAGGTGTGGGTGACAGGATTTGGTGGGGGAGGGGGGCGGTGGGGATGGGAGCAGCCATACTTGCAGCCAGTGCCAGGGAAACCTCAGGCCTTGAGCAGAGCTAGGGCCATAGCTGAGGGACTTCCCACCAGCCCCACACTCAGAGGTGTGGATATCGGCATCCAGCATCGCTTTCATGGAGACCCCACTAGGAGACACCACCTCTGTGTGAAACAGGGTCCTCATATGAAAGAGTTCCTTACTTTTCAACGTGATTCTCACATTGAACAGGAGAGAGAATAACCCTTCCCTGCTGAGGAACTGGACATTAGGAGAACAAACATGTTGGGGTAGGGAATTAACTCAACTACGAAAACATAAAGCAGTGCTCTGACCCTTAAATTTCCAACAGACTGTGGCCGAGAACAGAGGATGGCCGTAAGGAGAAAAGAGAAGCTGGGGTTGCAGGAGACAACCCTCTGTCTGTCTAAGCTTTGGTGCTGCATTCCCAGAAACCTTTCCTCTTCTTTGAGGAGGCATTTCCACACAGTTCCATGGGCTCTAGGAATAAAACCAGCGAAGAAAAATATTGAGCGTTAGGTGTGTATATACTGGGCCAGACATAAATAATAAAGCAAGGGCGTATTGATTATTCTCAAAGCCTGACATAAATACAATTAGCTGTGTCCACCTCTGTCTTTTCCTTATGTTTTAGCCAGACCCGTTTTATTTTGTGCCTGCTAGTGAAATGCTATTCAGTTGGAGGAAGGGCAGTGGACTCTTCCTGGCAGTAAGAAATAATGAAGATGACAAAATTTTCCATTTCAAGACTTCCATATCATATATATATATATATATATATATATATATATATATATATATAGTCGGGTTTGATTTAAAAAGAAAATCTTTCTCCTCCTTTGCTGCACACGGCTGAGTGAGCAAGTGCTCATTAAGTACACACAATACACACTCTTCTCCTAGCTGTGAAAGTTCCCGCACCTGAAAAGGGCAAAGAAGGATGGCACTAAAATGAAGACCTTTTTTATTGCACAAAGGAATGCTCTGACTTTGGGTCTGACAGACAAAACTGCCCTGTGCAGTTACATGCCTGCCCTACTATTTAGGTTAAAGCAGAGTTTGGGGAGCAACCTAAATGTATCTTCTTGGGGGCGCCTGGGTGGCTCAATTGGTTAAGCGTCAGACTTTGGCTCAGGTCGTGATTTCGTGGTTCATGGGTTTGAGCCCTGTGTCGGGCTCTGTGCTGACAGCTCAGAGCCTGGAGCCTGCTTCGGATTCTGTGTGTCCCTCTCTCTCTCTCTCTCTCTCTCTCTCTCTCTCTGGCCCTCCCCCACCCCCCCCTCTCAAAAATAAATAAATAAGTAAATAAATAAATAAATATCTTCTCATTAGAGCTGTGTGTGTGGGGGGGGGGGGGGGGTGGTACAGGCATGTAAGTGTAGGGCTTATTCCATTGTGATTTCGATGAGCTAATTACTACAGAGCCATTCATCTGTCTCCTACCATCATTTCTTGACAAGGTTAGAAGATTTACCACAATAATTAAGACTTTGGCATCAAAAACAAAAGTTTATTTTTATAAAAGTGTGCAGGCTGCTTCCCAAGGCACTTTTTATCTCACTCACAGGGAAGCTAAAAAATGGATGTGAGTTGGATCTAGCAGGAAAAGAGCCCTGGGACCAAGAAAGAAAGACAAATATCTTGAAACGGTCTGTGTAATATATGACTCCCACAGAGTGAAAGGAGGGATGCTTTTCTGCGAGATGTGCTGTTCAGGAAGATGGGCTGCTACTGGACCTGGGTTTGCTCCCTCCTGTCAGGGGAATGAGACCACCACCACATCCCAAAGCAGCCTCACCCTGTCCAGAAGGCACCAGGTTCTTCAGAATGCTCCCCCTGTTCGCAGGGGCACACAGTTTTGGAAAACCACTGCCAATCTGACTTCTCTCTCCACATCTTTGTTTTTTTTGGGTTTTTTTTAGTTTATTTGTTTATTTTGAAACAGAGAATGAGAGCAGAGGAGGGACAGAGAGAAAGGGGGAGAGAATCCCAAGCAGGCTCCACAATCTCAGTGTGGAGCCCAGTGTGGGGCTCAAACCCACAAACTGTGAGATCATGACCTAAGCCGAAATCAAGATTCTGAGGCTCAACCGACTCTCTCCGTATCTTTAAACCTCCTTTTTCTGTTTCCTCATTTCTTTGGCACACACACAAAAATGTTTAAGTTAAATTCTACAAAATTAAGTAAATAAGAGACAGGAGGGGAAGGATTGGACCAAATGAACAAAGAAATGGCCCTTAATAGGGGCACCTGGGTGGCTCAGTCAGTTAAGCATCCAACTTTGGCTCAGGTCATGATCCCACGGTTCATGAGTTCAAGCCCTGCATCGGGCTCTGTGCTGACAGCTCAGAGCTGGGAGCCTGCTTCAGATTCAGTGACTCCCTCTCTCTCTACCCCTCCCCCCACCTCTCTCTCTCAATGGTAAAAAAATTTAAACAACAATGTTTTAAAGAAAAGAAATTGCTTTTTAATCTTTAATACCCTAGGACAAAGGTACATTTAGAGAATTGACCTTTCATATTCTCAAAAAGGACCCCAAAACGTAAGGACTCCTCACTGCCTGTAACAGTGGTTTTTAATTGTTTTTAAGCCTTTGACCATTTGAATTATTTGTTCGACAAATATTGATGTTTTTGTGAGGTGTTTTTCTAAGTTCTGGGACACAGTAATAAACAGAACCAAGAGCCCTACTCTCATGGGGCTTATAATTCCAGTGAAGGGAGACAGGCAATAAACAAAGCAGCTGGGGAAATCTCCTTTGCAGATCAGGACTGGAGAGAAAAACAAGCAGGGACTAAGGACAGGGTTCCCAAGGGTTTGACACCCACAGTTCCCAATCCAGGAATCCCCTCAGTCTGGGCAAATCAGGAGGGCCCATCCCCCTAAATGAGTCAAGAGTGACCTCTGAAAAGATGAGGTCTGGGCAGAGCCTGAAAGGGGTGAAAGCAGGCAGGTGAGGGTGGGAGGAACCATCCAAAGCAACAGGTGAAGGCCTTGAGGTGTGAGGGCAGGGACTACTGGGTGACCTGTGCTGCTAGGGATATACTGAGGAGGAAAGGGGAAGGGTGAGGAGAGGAAGAGGGCAGAGGTTAGGGGGAAGGAGGAGAAGAGGAGGGGGAGGGGAGGAGAGCACAGGGAGGAGTGTGATGGTGGGGGAGGATTCAGAGTGTGGAAGGGGAGGGCATAGCTGGACCTCTGGCAGCCTGAGGAGGATGTTAGTTTTTACCCTGAACCTGGGGAGGCCATGGGGAACATGCAGCTCTGTGGAAGATAAATTAAGGAGTGAGTATGGAATGGGGGTTCTGGGTTATGCAAACAAAATATTTTAGGAAAGCCTACTGCAGTCCATGCAGGAAAAGGCAGTGCCCTTCTGGCTCAGGGGGCCATATTCCTCTCTGAAAACCTCTGGGGCAGACAATTCCTGAAGTTCTGAGAAGACATACTGAAAATGCTGACCAAAAGAACACTCCAGATTCACCCATCTTCCTCTGAACTGATAAAGGAAATTGTCAACTCTTAATGTGTGTGGGCCCTGCTCCCCAGCTCCTGGGGAAGCTATACTTTAACATCTACCAAGGTCAAAATGACTCTGCACAACCTCAAAACGAGTGCTTGTATTTCTGCCCTAAGCACACGTTGTACTTCTGCTTTGTTAAGAAAAATAATAACCAAAAAAGAGCATTCCAAACATGAAGATAAGAAGAACAAAAAAGCCTCCTTGGTTTTTATAAGATTAAAGGCATACAGCCTTGCACATGCTAAAAACATAAGATAACGCCTATAACTTTTTGGAATGTCCTTTGGCATGATGATTTGTAACTCTTTAAGTAAAAAGATATATAATCCTGCCCCAAGTGTTCCTTCTCCAGAACACTCTCTTCTTTGAAGATTGTGTATCTCAGGCAGCTGTCCTTGCTTGGGCTCACATAAAACTCTTTCTCTCTCTTTAAAATTTTTCAAACAGTTTATTTGTCATGGACAGAACCAAGTGACTGTCTTTAGGGGTAGGTTCATAGGGAGTTTTACTTTCTAATTTACACATTTTTGTCTCGTATGATTTCTTCTTTTTTCTTTTTTGCAATAAACCTATATTCCATTCATGTAGATGAAATAAAGTTATATATGTAGTGATATATATTTTGCTACTGAATAAACATTTTTTGAAGTATGAAAAAGATTCCCTCTCCATACTTGAGACATGCCAGAGTCCAGCTTCAACCGTGTCCATTTTTCTTGCATTTTCTTGCACTCTTGCACGATTTAGATAACTCCCCTGTGGGGAATTGACTCACAGGAGTCGCTGACATGCCCTCCTCACTCGTGTCCTGTTTCCAACACTGTTCATCCTCACACGTCATGTGGGCCTCCAGTGCCAACTACTCCCCATCTTGATGGCTCTCTCTTATCACAGTAGATGGTAGTGAAACCACGTACTTAGAATTTAATCATTACCTCTTCTATATGTTAGATCATATGTCACTATAGTTATATATAACTTGCCAAGGGTGTCCCTTTGTCCCAACTAGATTTTAAGTCAGACAACAATAGGAAGTGCATCATGCATGTCTTTGTGTTTGGAATTTGCTTAGGATGGGTCTTCAGTAAAAATATCATGACCATTATAAAATTCTCAAAATGAAAAGGCTGTTGGAAACCATCTAGGTTTCTGTTTCTTTAGTGAGCACTGGAATCATGGGTTGATCCCCAGGCCACAGTCTGGGCAACACAGCAATGTCAGATGAGGCCTGGGAATCTGCGTCTCTACAAGCCCCCAAGTAAGCCTAGTGCTGCTGATCCATGAGATTTGAGAATCCGGGGTCTGGTCAGAACTTTTATTATGGAATCCATTAACCCAGGATATATAAAAGGATAGGTAGATGAATATAGATTTCTTCAGGGGGTTGTGTAATTTTCTGAAATACAACATAATATTTCTGTATGTACATATTTGCAATTTTCTAGGAAGATCAATAGATTTCATTAAATAGTAAAAGGTCTCAGGGGCCCCCCAAAAGATCAAGGACCACTGATTCCAGTCTCACTTTCTCATTTGCAAACCAAGTCCTGGACTTGGACTGTTGTTCTGCAAGACCTTACCAATGCTTGTTGGATAAATTATATTCTTGCATTTCTTAAAGATCTACTTTATAAACAAATTTTTATTATTTCGTTAGATAACTTTGCCCTGTAAGACCTGCAATAGCAAAGTTTAAAAAACCCTCTTCTCTCAATCAGCTCTCAATCATGATATTTTCTCTAACAAAATGTCAGTGAGTTTCATTTTGGCATGAATATTGTACCGTCTCATAAAAAGAATATGAACACTAACATTGAATCTTTTCTACAAAGAAATGATAATAAGAACATGATCAGATTTTCTTCAACAATCCTTAATTCTAGCAAATATGGAGTAATGCCTCCAATGTTTTGAGGAATATTTATTTTAAACCTAGGAATCTAAATTGAACAAACTATCACCAAGATTGTAGAGACAAAACAAAGATATTTTAGACATGCAAGAAATAAGGATGTGTTCCTAGTAAATTTCACTCAAGGTGTATTCCATTAAAACAAAAAGGTAATCTAAGAAAGAAGAAATTTAGAGAATCCAGGAAGCATGAGCATATGATCAAATGCATCAGAATAACAAATAAATGGGAGGTAAAGGAGCAATCAGAGCAAATTAAGAGTGAGGTAGAACGATGTGAGAAAAATATTTTGAGGAAAAAAATATGGATTCCATTGAACAGTTAGACAAGACAATTAAGATGTGGAAGATACTGTTTATTAAGAATGTAATGTGTCTTCTGTAAATAGAAGATAAAAAATATATAATCATAAAATTGAGGAAAACAAAGCACTTTGCAAAAAAGCATTGTATAAACATAAAGAAATTTTGAAGATGGAATGACACATAGAAATGATTTTACCTTACTCTTGCAGCTTCATATTGAGCTTACATTCATTTATATTAGAACTCAATCATAAAAAATCATTCTAGAGTGAATATTATTTTATAATCCTAATATTTTAAGGGTTTCTAGTTGTTTTCAAATTTTATGATCCACCAGAAAAACAAAAATATGAAAGATTTAATTTTAATTAACAAACATAATACTAATAAGAAATTTTGACAATGCAAAAGAAATATAAAGATGACAGAGCTGAGAGAATGGGTGAAGGGAAGAGTAGTTAAAAAGTGATGTTTTTACCATTTTATATTGAGGAGCAATGGAGATTGCCCAGAAATATATGAAAAACCTTTAAGAAAATTCATCATTTACTATGATTTAAAACTGGAAAATTTATCAATTAGGAATAGACTAAAATCTCCCTAAATAAATATTATACCTACAATAATCATCATACTTAATAGAGAAACTTTAGATACATATATCTTAACGCCTTAATATCAAATCTAATCTCACCATTACCATTAAGGTTTAAAACCAATGGGCCTAGCCAACACTGTAAGGAAAGGAAAGAAGATATGAAAAGAGAGGAAGAAAAAAGATAATATTGTTATTTTTATGGAAGAGAATGAAATTAAAATATTAGAGATTATAAGAAATTTCAGTGAGTTACCAAATAAAATATCACCTTGTAAAAATCAACAGCATTGTTCTATAAGAGCAATAACCAACAAAAAATCATAATTAAAAATAAGATCTTAGGGACAATAATCACAAAGCCATAAAACACTTAGGAAAAAAATTTTTAAATGTGAAGGCCCAAGGCTTTATAGAGTAAAAGTTTAAATTGTATTAAATGACATAAAGGAAAATCTATTCCACATTCTTAGATGGGATGTCAGGATGTAAAATTTTCATCAAATTAATTTATAAAATCAATGCAATCTCAATAAAAAACTCATCTTAATTTCATCTGTTAAAACAGCTCACTTAATTTTGGAAAAGAAGATTAAATAAATGTGCTTTCTCTTTCTAGATATTGAGAAGGTTATAATAATAGCACAGTACTAATGCAAGAACAGATAACTAGACCAAGGAACAGCCCAGACCAGTAGAATAGAATAGCTCAAGAGACAGACTCATATGCACATACCTATGAATACCTGCAAATGTACACATATATGAATCTAATAAAAATATCATAAAGATGGCACTACAAAAACAAATAGGGGAAGAAAGACTATTCAGTAGACAGTAGTAAAACAAACAAACAAACGTGGAAGAAAAAGAATACTGTACCTCTCTCCAACACCTATCTCACAGCACAGTTCCTGGGTGAATGAACACCTAAAGATGAAACATAAAATCATAAAATTAATAAAAGAAAACAGAAGAGGATATCATTGTGGGTCAGGAGAGGAGAAGGACTTAAATCTTTAAGGAGGACTTCTTGAGATGCCTGTGTGGCTTAGTCTGTTAAGCATCTGACTCTTGATTTTGGCTCAGGTCATGATCTCACAGGTTCATGGGTTTGAGCCCCGCGTTGGGCTCTGCACTGACAGTGTGGAGCCTGCTTGGGATTATCTCTCTTCCTCTCTCTCTCTCTCCACCCCTCCCCTTCTCTCACTCTCTCTCTCTCTCAAATAAATAAACTTTTTTTTAAAGGAGAACTTCTTAAAGATCAAAAAGCACAAATCAGAAGGTCAAAAAAAGTGCTTCCAAAAGAGTAAATTTTAAGGTAACACTTATCATTCCTAGTAGGGAGCCAACGAACACTATCTAAAGTTGACAAACATGAATCAGTAGCACAGATGTATTATTTTGAAATACACTGATAACCACAAAAGAATTTAAAACAAACCCAAAATTAGTAAAATGTGCTTACTTTGAAGAGTGGAACTGGCATTTTGAAAATAGACTGGAAAGCATTTTATTTTGTATTTTTCAACATTGTTGTCAATGTACATGAATGTTGTTATCATGCATATTCATTGCTTTACACGTTTCATTTAAGTTTTTTTTTTTTTTATTTACTCTGAGAGAGAGAGAGACAGAGAGAGTACGTGAGCGGAGGGAGGGACTGAGAGAGAGAGGACAGAATTCCTGAGCGCAGAGACTGACTTGGGGCTTAGACACATGAACCATGAGATCATGACCTGAGCTCAAATCGATCCTGACTCTTAACCTACTGAGCCAGTCAGACACTCTTACGTGTATTTAAAGTCCTGGAGCTGGATTTCGCCTCTCCTTTCCTGATGTAAGGAGACCATACCAGGTAGCAGGAGGAGGTCATTATAAAGGAAATCTAGAATCAGATCTAGAATCAGAAAGGTTTTTGGTTTTTGTTTTTTGTTTTAATCATCTAGCAAGAGCATTCCCATCAAAGCTCTCATTTAAGCCAAAATAGAAAAATAAATATTCTCTTTGGTGATCACAGCTAGTCCCTGTTGAGAAGTGTATAGGTTAATAAGAGCTATTGGGGGAATTTACTTGTGGCCAATCAAAAATCTTATTTCACACCCATAAATACATACATTAATCCTTTAGCTGTAGACACATATTTTTTAAACTAGTAGTGTCATTTTTTATTTACAACCTTTATTCCAGGTTTTTAATATGTTAATTCCAATTCTTTTTCTCCTTTTTTTTTTACTTTAACACTTCAGACTCATATATGTTATAAGTGGTTTCATACTTTTTATAAAGGAAGGAAGGAATGGGGAGGGTGGTGACAGTAATTAGGATTCAGTTAAGCTGTGTGTAACAGAAAACCCAAAATAACAATGGTTTAAACAAATGAGAATTTTACTTTTTTCTTCTCATGTAACATAAGCTCAAAACTGTCACTCAGTAAGCTTTACAACTACATCTGTTCCTGAGGCTGCTCTATCTTTCTGCTCTGCTCTCCCCAGCTCACTGTATACAACTTCAAGGTCACTTAGAAGTATTTACTAAGGCTCCAAACATCACATACTCTTTACAGACGTCAAGAATTACCAAGTGAAGAAAGGGAGGGTAGGAAAAAGGACACTCCTTCCACTTGAATTATTTCCTTTCGTGGAATTTTCCAGAAAATCCCATGCAACACTCCCACTTTCATCGCCCTGCCCACTAATTCTTTACTTTTCCATTAAAATTCTTCCTTCTGGCAGATAAGTTTCATGTATGTTTGTTATCATCCTGAAGTGTTACAATATTAAAGAGAGGTCTATATGTTTAAACTGAAGGAGTATGAGTACTGATTTGACTTTTTAACACTCTGTAATTTGTTAGCCTTAGAATACTCTTTGGGATCAAAATACACAAATTGAGAATGACATGTAAATATGGTTTATTTAATAAAAGCAAAAATTCATATGCGATAAATAAATATTGTGCCTACGTACTAAGCATCCACTCATTATGAATAGATTATTTTATTTAATATTTTTAATTGAATTTTACGAGAAACTCCATAAGAATTAGTATCTAATAACTTATAACTGTGGCTTTCAATTCCACAGGGCGAATTCTCCCTTTTGGGACAAATATTTTGTTATGCACACTTTACCATCCAGAGACTTCTGTGTAGCCCTAAAAAGGCAGCATCAGTAGATTTTAGGTTGTATCGTTCTTTAAATTTACATGACGCAAAAGTTTAATCCAGCACTGACTATACTTGGCTTTAGAAAACAAGATAGAACAAGAAGTGCAAGAGGCTGTATTATGAAGGCCTCAGACACTCAGAGAAGGCACCCCATGTCCAAACACAGTATGCACATGAACTTGAGCCATGAGTTAAATGAGCTGAATGAAGGCAAATCACATCAGCACAGGTAAGGATAGGTAAGTGCCCAACTTCCATATTTAAGGCAGCTGACAGTAAATTACAGGTGAAAAAATAAACAATCTCAACAAGCAAAAGTGGCATGCTTAGGAACATTCCCAGATGAGTCATAAGTAATTAGCAACCCAGCAAGACTCTCGTTTGCCTCTGATAAATATATTCCTTGTGTTGATACTGCAAAAAGGTTGACTAAGGATCAAATTTTTCTTAAGCATTCCTGAAGCAAGAGAAAGGAATTCAGTCCATCTCTTAAATACTTTCATTAAAAATAACTTATATTTTAAAATATACATTCTAACAGACAACTGCACCAAAAAATGTAAAATACTCAGATTCTACATCTAAGGAGTTGTATGTGGTCTATGTATGTTTGCAATTCTTCTACCACAAGGGGTGCTGTTGTTCATGGGTGTAATTTTTCCAAACTAGTGAACAAGTATTAACATCCCTTAATGTCTATGATAGATATATTTCAAGTAAATTATGTCTGGTGGAAAATTGCTTGAAAAGTTTGCTGAATGTCTATCGTGCCTGATTTTCCTCCCTGCTCATTATACACTAAATGCCAATGGTTCTCCCTCAATCATTGTGACAATAAAAACTTTTCCCAGAAATTTAAAAAATGTTGTCTGTAGTGGGGAGAAGATAGAATAATAACACATCAGTTGAGAACCACCTGGCTAAAGTAACCTATCTACAAACTTTTAAAATGTTTTTTTAATTATAATCTCAAATACTTTGCAGGGGGGATAAAATAAAAGTGAGTAAAAACTCTTTTTGTGATTCCAAACTATCTCATCAAATAAGCCTTTAAAGTTTATTTATTTTTTTTTTTAATTTTTTTTTTCAACGTTTTTTATTTATTTTTGGGACAGAGAGAGACAGAGCATGAACGGGGGAGGGGCAGAGAGAGAGGGAGACACAGAATCTGAAACAGGCTCCAGGCTCCGAGCCATCAGCCCAGAGCCTGAGGCGGGGCTCGAACTCACGGACCGCGAGATCGTGACCTGGCTGAAGTCGGACGCTTAACCGACTGCGCCACCCAGGCGCCCCTAAAGTTTAAAACCAATAATACCAAAAAACACTACCAAGAGTAGTGTTGTGCTCATGTATTTCCTAGTCCCTGTTACAAAACTCTGTCATCAATCATGTTTAACTATTTAGCTACTTATTCTGGTAGCTGCATCCATACGTTAAGTTATTAAGTTTATTGTGCTCTTTTAGGTTTATTAATTTTTAGACATTTGTATTGAATGCAAACATGATATAGATTGTACTCATTTGGGGGTGGCTGTTGGCTCAGTTGGTTAAGTGCCCAACTCTTGATTTCGGCTCAGATCCTGATCTCATGATTCATGAGATCTAGTCCACATCAGGCTCTGTCTTCACTGACAGGGCGGACCCTGCTTGGGATTCTCTCTCTCCTTCTCTGTCTGCCCCTCCCTCTCTCATGCTTTCTATCTCTCAAAAGTGAGAGATAAACATTAAAAAAAAAAAAAAAAGATTGTATTTATTTAGACTCCCAACATATCCCCCTTATCTGTTCAATATAGTTAACCACCAGTTTTAGGTAAGTGTCAATAAAGAAATTTCACATACTTACCACCATGTTAGTATTGTTCACTGCAGAAACTAGCCATATACAGATTTTCCTTGATTTAATAATTTTCCCTTTTTCATTTGCAGAAGCTTCCACTAATCTATTTATTTATTTCCAGGTGTTCTACCATGTCATCTATGGTGCCATTTGAGCAATAAAGACTCAACTATCCAGAACTTCTCTTGTGGACTTCTCTTTTGTTAGAGGCTGGACCAATTGCTGTCTAAATCTGTTGTGGTTTAGTCATTTCTCTCTAATGCTTTCCTGTTTAGAGTCAGTTTTTTGGATCCTTTCCCCTTCTGCTTTTAAAAAAATTATTATTAATATTTCTTTAGCTGGGAAAAAATCTTCCAATACTTTTCTAAGAAAGAATACCTGGGAGGTAAACTTTGAATCATTATATATCAAAAAAAGACTTTTTTTCTTTAAATGTGTATTTATTTTTTTATTTTATTAAAAAATTTTTTTAATGTTTTTTTTTTTTTTTTTTTTTGAGACAATGAAAGAGACAGAGTGCAAGCAGCGGAGGGGCAGACAGAGGGAGACACAGAATCTGAAGCAGGCTCCAGGCTCTGATCTGTCAGCCCAGAACCCGATGTGGGGCTTGAACTCACGAACCCCGAGATCTTGACCTGAGCGGAAGTCAGACGCTTAACCAACTGAGCCACTCAGGCGCCTCTATTTATTTATTTTTGAGAGAGAGAGAGGAAGGAGCAAAGAGAGTGAGAGAGAGAATCCCAATCAGGTTCTGCACTGTCAGCACAAAGCCAGACACTGGGCTCGATTCCACAAACTGACATCATGACCTGAGCCAAGATCAAGAGTCAGTCATTTAAACAACTGAGCCACCAAGACACTCCACATATCAAAAGAATCTTTAATCTGTTTTTCTCAGCTGTTTGATTGTTAAGCTGACATTCTAGTTGAAAATCATTTTGCTTTTCAGAATGTAGAGGGAATCTTCAATTTAGTGTGGTTTAGAAAAGTATTCTTATTATTTCTTTTAACTGCTGAGATTCTTAGTATCTTCTCTATTCCCTTTTATATCCCATATCCATAATATAAAATATCATGATGATGAGCCTTGTTGTTGTTTTGGGTTTTTTTTCACTCATTATTCTTGGTACTTGGTGATTCCACTAAGTTTCTTAACTGACTAGCAACCTGTCCTTCATAATCAAGAAGGAGACTTGTTTTTACTAAAAACTTCTAAAGCTATGTATGTTTTCCTGATTTTAGTTTTGACTACATTCCCTAAGTGTTTATATGAAGTAATCTCCTTTTTGGATTTTTTTCAGCTCTTATAAGGGATATACATAAGGGTTTGATATAAAGGTTATTTCGAAGCAGGGTTCTGAATTTCTAAGAGTTAAATCTTGTTATTATTGGTTTTGTTTGTCTGGGGGCAAGAGGTATTGTATTGTATTGTACTGTATTGTATTTCTATTTTTAACAAATATTTACTGTTGATTTCTGTTCTTTGGGTAAAAAATGTGACCTGTAAAAATCTCAGATTTTTGGAAATCATTAAAGCAATACTTTCCAATAATTTTTACATAATTGCATACATAGAAATGATAACGTTTATATGGTACACAGGATAAATGGGTGACATTACCTTAAAGTGGGGTCTCTGACTTTCTCAGGTATTGCCTGTCTTCTGGATAACTAAGTGGAGCCATATCTCAGTAACTGTGTAAGCCATTTTGTGGAACACTGATTGGGAAGTTCTGCATTAAAGTTTTTTCTGTGGCCCAATATAAGGAAACCAGTGAATATGCTTCCCATATGCTATTGATAGAATAACATGTTATATGGATGTGATTGAGCAGAATTTTGCTTCAATTTTCTGTGTTTCTTTACTTTTGTTCTCTTAATCAGTCAAATTCTGAAAGAATTCTGTGATTACTCTTAAGTGTTGAACATCATTTCATGTTTTTATTTGTCTTTCTGGATTTTTCTTCTGTGAGTTGTCCTTTGAGCATTTTTACTCAAGTTTCTACTTTTTATTGATTTATATGGATTACTTATAATTGCAAATATTAATCCTTCGACTGATGTATCTTCTTGATGTCTGTCCCTTTTAAATGTTATGTGTGCTGTTATTGTTATACAGATTTTTTAAAAATTTACCCAGTTAAATGCATCAATTTCTACCTGTATGATTATATTGTGTATCTCATTGAGATATTTCCCTGTATTTTATTTTCATTATTTCAAAGGGATTTTTAAAAAATAATTAAATTTTGATCCATCTTGTGTTTATTATGTATATGGTATGGGAAAGGTCCTACCATTTTTTCTATTTGCAAAACCACTTATTAAATGGTTTATCTTATTTTCAAAGATTGTAATACTTCCTCTATCATATATCATTTATACACTTGAGTCTTGTTACTGGCTCTCTATTCTGCTCTATTAGCATATTTATCTACTATGCATGTCTATACTTAATGATTTAGAAATGATTATTATAATGTATTTTAATGTAGTATGGTAAATCTCCTTTTGTCCTTTGTTAGGATTTAAAAAAATGTATCCTTATACAAAATTTTAGGAACTCTTGCTCACGTTCTACAAATAATCCTGTTAAGATTACTCTCAACTTTCAATTTATCATTTAAATTAATCATTTAGGGAGAACTGATGCCATTATAAAATTGAACCTTCCCATTCATGTATATGTTGCCATTTATTTAGATCTTATTTTATGTTGTTTGATATTATTTTGTAATTTTCTCCATAAAATATTCTGTAGCTATTTTTTTGAAGATTTAGTTATCTTTCAGTTTGTGTTGCTATTGAGAATGCTATATCTATAATACTCCATTTTCTAATTGGTTGCACAGTAACACTATTAATTTCATATATTCATTCTTCATTCAGCAACCTTGTTAAACTTTCTAATTTGTTCTAAGTGTCTATCTATAGTTTTTATTTATAAAATATTAGTATCTACAAAAATGCTAAATTATGTTCTTTTTCTTATTTAAAACTTATTTAAAATATTTCTCTATTGTCTTATTACATTGCATATCTCCTACAGAATGCTAAATTGTAGAAGATAAGTAGATCAACAATCTTGATTTACTCTAGCTTTATTTTCATTTTTATTTTTAGATTTTTTTTTTTAAGGAATCTCTATATTCAACGTGGGACTCAAACCCACAACCCTGAGATCAAGGGTCACATGCTTCACTGACTGAGCCAGCCACGTGCCCCTTGATCTAGCTTTAATAAAATCACCTCTGAAATTTTATCTTTAAGTATGATGTTTGTTGCACATTCTTAATAAATGTCTTTTATTTCCTTTGGTCAGTTATAGGCTTCTATGTATCTAGCAGAATATTTGTGTTGTTGAAACCACCAAAGTATTTCTATGCTTCTGATTATTTCATCTGCCATTTTCTGAAAGAGATTTAAGTCTCCCACTCAGTGAATTTGTCAGTTTCTGCTTGTAATTTGATCTGGTTTCACTTGTTTAATGGGAAGCTATGTCCTTGCTAGTTTGTAATTATTTTATTTGCTAATGGTTTTTCATTTTACCATTATCTTTTATCTTAAATTCCATTTAATTTAATAAATCAGATTTCTTTCAGATTTCTTTTAACTAACACGTTTTTCTGACTTTTTTTATTCCAACCTTTTGATATCGCGTATCTACATAAACTGGTTTGTTCCTAATATTTTGTCAATCTGATTGTATTGTTGTTACATTTTTTGTGTCTTCCAATATGTGAACTTAATTCTTAGTGTTCTGTAATATCACTGTGAGAGTTCTAAGAGAAGATCTACAAATTTGTGGTTTGTACCAATTTGTGGGCATATATTTCTAAGATGAGATGCCTGGGTGGCTCAGTTGGTTAAGCATCTACCTCTTGATTTAGGCTCAGGTCATGATTTTGCAATTTGTGAGGTCAAGCCCCACTTTGGGCTCTGTTCTAACAGCACAGAGCCTGCTGGGATTCTCTCTCTCCCTCTCTCTCGGCCCCTTCCCCACTCACACAGATGCTCTCTCTCCCTCTCAAAATATATAAATAAACATTTTTTTAAAAAAAGATACATTTCTAAGATATATTTGAATTGAAAGCCTTTCTTCCTTTTTTTTTTTTTTTTAATTGTTGAAAACTTTCATCCATAAGGTCTACACAATGTCACTTCTCCATTTCGTCCTTTTGGTATATTTAGACATATCTGGAGCCTTTCAATATGCCTCTAGGCCTCTTAAATATATTTATCTCTTTGGGCAATATACAGTGTAATTCCTCAACACAATATGCCAGTACATAAATCCCTCTTCAAGTATCTATTTGGAACATAGTTTAAGGTTTTCTTTTAAATTGAAGTGCACATTTTTATTTATTACCGTTACCAGTATGGTTAGGGTTTTCTAATTTTGCTCATTTTATAACTGAAAGATAGTACCTGGTCATTATATAAATTTGAATTCCTTTAATTACTCATGAAAGAAGCTATTTTTGTGTTTATTAACTATTTCACATTCTTTTCTTCCTGTGAAGTTTCTATTCATATACTTTGAAAGTTTTTTAAGTTGGTTTCTTTTATAGTTTTTCCTTTAACTGTCTGTGGGTAGTGTATATACTATCTTTTGCCTCAATCATCTAGGGTCAGAAAGAATTATCTTGATAATGTGGTTGAGAAGGTTGATTAAGTTAATTTGTGTAAGTCTCTTAGAACAGTGTCTGGCACACAGTTAATACTTTTTGTTACTTATTATTGCTAATAACAGCAATTTTGTTTCATTTATGATCTTGGAGATGAAATGTCAGTGTAGTCCCATATATCAATCCTGGTGATGGGGGAAACAGTCCATTCTAATGTGAATATTTACAGTAAAAGGCCAAGAATTAAATTTTGCATGAAAATTTATTAGGAAATTACCATTTTGGAGACCAGCATCCCATGGGTCTAAATCAGTCCAACATTTTCAGGGTTTCTACAAACATTGGAATGATTCACATTGATTTGCATTCAGGGACCTTATTATAATCCCCACCCCACCCCCCAAAAAATGCAGATTTAAACCCTAGATCACATTCAAAGCAGAGAAATACTCACTCTGAAGAGCTTTTGAGAATGTAGACTGAGGTAACAATAGGTTCACATTTCATGAGGTTCACTTTACAAACTTTTTGCAAAGAATGAAACATTTTTAAGTTTCCTCTCTGAATACATAAAGTTAAACTCACAAAATTTATTTGCACATGGCAGGTATTCAATAAATTTAATTTATGAAAGAAAATGAAGATATTCCTTTGAAAACCAGTCACAGCATCTTAAACTTATTCCTACATTCTAAGGTGTCACAATTTTAAATAATAATATCTTTCAAATATGTATGATATATTCCAAAACAACAAGTATTTTTCTCAAACCTTACACTTACAATGAGAGTTCCCCATTTATATATTTCCTCATATGTATACCAGTACATCAAAGAAAATAAGATGTTAGTAAATATCAATCTATTGTCTCAATTATTATCATTTTATATAATCAAGTTGACTTCTTAAATTTTTTAAATTTTATTTTTCCTCTAATGAGGACACTGTGATGTTTTTCCTTCCAATGTAGCTCTTTTTGCAGAAAGCAAAACTAATCCATTAAAACATAGCATATTGTCAGGAAAAGGGGTAAATTATCAGGTTTTGTTAAACTGATTGCACATGACACTGGGTTTACAGGTCCAAGCCCACATGGGCCATGTTTATTTTATTCTAATCATGATCCTTCTAATTTAAGAAGTTCTACCCACCAAAACATGATGTTCTAGTTACGCTGCGTGGATGTCCCAGAAATACCTCAGATGTGAATAATTGGCAGAGCACAAGTTTGCAAAAATGATAGATGAAATACTGTTGTTAAGATAACAATGTTGGGGCACTTGGGTGGCTCAGTCTGTTAAGCTTCTGACTTCAGCTCTGCTCATGATCTCACAGTTCATGGGTTTTAGCTGCCGGGCTCTGTGCTGACAGCTTGGAGCCTGGACCCCGCTTCAGATTGTGTGTCTCCCTCTCTTTCTGCCCCTTCTCCACTTGCACTCTCTTTTCCTCCCTCTCAAAAATAAATAAACATTAAAGAATTTTTAAGATAACAATGTTAATATTTACTAAATAATATATTCATTAAATTACTAATTTAAGCAATATAAAGCAATGTTTAAAGATATAAAATTATTTGTCATTAAATGAATTTGTAATTACTCATATAGATTTTATTTTTTATTTTTTTATTTTTTTATTTTTTAATATATGAAATTTACTGTCAAATTGGTTTCCATACAACACCCAGTGCTCATCCCAAAAGGTGCCCTCCTCAATACCCATCACCCACCCTCCCCTCCCTCCCACCCCCCATCAACCCTCAGTTTGTTATCAGTTTTTAACAGTCTCTTATGCTTTGGCTCTCTCCCACTCTAGCCTCTTTTTTTTTTTTTTTTTTTTTTTCCCTTCCCCTCCCCCATGGGTTTCTGTTATGTTTCTCAGGATCCACATAAGAGTGAAACCATATGGTATCTGTCTTTCTCTGTATGGCTTATTTCACTTAGCATCACACTCTCCAGTTCCATCCATGTTGCTACAAAAGGCCATATTTCATTTTTTCTCATTGCCACGTAGTATTCCATTGTGTATATAAACCACAATTTCTTTATCCATTCATCAGTTGATGGACATTTAGGCTCTTTCCATAATTTGGCTATTGTTGAGAGTGCCGCTATAAACATTGGGGTACAGGTGCCCCTATGCATCAGTACTCCTGTATCCCTTGGATAAATTCCTAGCAGTGCTATTGCTGGGTCATAGGGTAGGTCTATTTTTAATTTTCTGAGGAACCTCCACACTGCTTTCCAGAGCGGCTGCACCAATTTGCATTCCCACCAACAGTGCAAGAGGGTTCCTGTTTCTCCACATCCTCTCCAGCATCTATAGTCTCCTGATTTCTTCATTTTGGCCACTCTGACTGGCGTGAGGTGGTATCTGAGTGTGGTTTTGATTTGTATTTCCCTGATAAGGAGCGACGTTGAACATCTTTTCATGTGCCTGTTGGCCATCCGGATGTCTTCTTTAGAGAAGTGTCTATTCATGTTTTCTGCCCATTTCTTCACTGGGTTATTTGTTTTTCGGGTGTGGAGTTTGATGAGCTCTTTATAGATTTTGGATACTAGCCCTTTGTCCGATGTGTCATTTGCAAATATCTTTTCCCATTCCGTTGGTTGCCTTTTAGTTTTGTTGGTTGTTTCCTTTGCTGTGCAGAAGCTTTTTATCTTCATAAGGTCCCAGTAATTCACTTTTGCTTTTAATTCCCTTGCCTTTGGGGATGTGCCGAGTAAGAGATTGCTACAGCTGAGGTCAGAGAGGTCTTTTCCTGCTTTCTCCTCTAAGGTTTTGATGGTTTCCTGTCTCACATTCAGGTCCTTTATCCATTTTGAGTTTATTTTTGTGAATGGTGTGAGAAAGTGGTCTAGTTTCAACCTTCTGCATGTTGCTGTCCAGTTCTCCCAGCACCATTTGTTAAAGAGACTGTCTTTTTTCCATTGGATGTTCTTTCCTGCTTTGTCAAAGATGAGTTGGCCATACGTTTGTGGGTCTAGTTCTGGGGTTTCTATTCTATTCCATTGGTCTATGTGTCTGTTTTTATGCCAATACCATGCTGTCTTGATGATGACAGCTTTGGAGTAGAGGCTAAAGTCTGGGATTGTGATGCCTCCTGCTTTGGTCTTCTTCTTCAAAATTACTTTGGCTATTCGGGGCCTTTTGTGGTTCCATATGAATTTTAGGATTGCTTGTTCTAGTTTCGAGAAGAATGCTGGTGCAATTTTGATTGGGATTGCATTGAATGTGTAGATAGCTTTGGGTAGTATTGACATTTTGACAATATTTATTCTTCCAATCCATGAGCAGGGAATGTCTTTCCATTTCTTTATATCTTCTTCAATTACCTGCATAAGCTTTCTATAGTTTTCAGCATACAGATCTTTTACATCTTTGGTTAGATTTATTCCTAGGTATTTTATGCTTCTTGGTGCAATTGTGAATGGGATCAGTTTCTTCATTTGTCTTTCTGTTGCTTCATTGTTAGTGTATAAGAATGCAACTGATTTCTGCACGTTGATTTTGTATCCTGCAACTTTGCTGAATTCATGTATCAGGTCTAGCAGACTTTTGGTGGAGTCTATCAGATTTCCCATGTATAATATCATGTCATCTGCAAAAAGCGAAAGCTTGACTTCATCTTTGCCAATTTTGATGCCTTTGATTTCCTTTTGTTGTCTGATTGCTGATGCTAGAACTTCCAGCACTATATTAAACAGCAGCGGTGACAGTGGGCATCCCTGTCGTGTTCCTGATCTCAGGGAAAAAGCTCTCAGTTTTTCCCCGTTGAGGATGATGTTAGCTGTGGGCTTTTCATAAATGGCCTTTATGATCTTTAAGTATGTTCCTTCTATCCCGACTTTCTCAAGGGTTTTTATTAAGAAAGGGTGCTGGATTTTGTCAAAGGCCTTTTCTGCATCGATTGACAGGATCATATGGTTCTTCTCTTTTTTTTTGTTAATGTGATGTATCACGTTGATCGATTTGCGAATGTTGAACCAGCCCTGCATCCCAGGAATGAATCCCACTTGATCATGGTGAATAATTCTTTTTATATGCTGTTGAATTCGATTTGCTAGTATCTTATTAAGAATTTTTGCATCCATATTCATCAGGGATATTGGCCTGTAGTTCTCTTTTTTTACTGGGTCTCTGTCTGGTTTAGGAATCAAAGTAATACTGGCTTCATAGAATGAGTCTGGAAGTTTTCCTTCCCTTTCTATTTCTTGGAATAGCTTGAGAAGGATAGGTATTATCTCTGCTTTAAATGTCTGGTAGAACTCCCCTGGGAAGCCATCTGGTCCTGGACTCTTATTTGTTGGGAGATTTTTGATAACCGATTCAATTTCTTCGCTGGTTATGGGTCTGTTCAAGCTTTCTATTTCCTCCTGATTGAGTTTTGGAAGAGTGTGGGTGTTTAGAAATTTGTCCATTTCTTCCAGGTTGTCCAATTTGCTGGCATATAATTTTTCATAGTATTCCCTGATAATTGTTTGTATCTCTGAGGGATTGGTTGTAATCATTCCATTTTCATTCATGATTTTATCTATTTGGGTCATCTCCCTTTTCTTTTTGAGAAGCCTGGCTAGAGGTTTGTCAATTTTGTTTATTTTTTCAAAAAACCAACTCTTGGTTTCGTTGATCTGCTCTACAGTTTTTTTAGATTCTATATTGTTTATTTCTGCTCTGATCTTTATGATTTCTCTTCTTCTGCTGGGTTTAGGCTGCCTTTGCTGTTCTGCTTCTATTTCCTTTAGGTGTGCTGTTAGATTTTGTATTTGGGATTTTTCTTGTTTCTTGAGATAGGCCTGGATTGCAATGTATTTTCCTCTCAGGACTGCCTTCGCTGCATCCCAAAGCGTTTGGACTGTTGTATTTTCATTTTCGTTTGTTTCCATATATGTTTTAATTTCTTCTCTAATTGCCTGGTTGACCCACTCATTCGTTAGTAGGGTGTTCTTTAACCTCCATGCTTTTGGAGGTTTTCCAGACTTTTTCCTGGGGTTGATTTCAAGCTTCATAGCATTGTGGTCTGAAAGTATGCATGGTATAATTTCAATTCTTGTAAACTTATGAAGGGCTGTTTTGTGACCCAGTATATGATCTATCTTGGAGAATGTTCCATGTGCACTCGAGAAGAAAGTATATTCTGTTGCTTTGGGATGCAGAGTTCTAAATATATCTGTCAAGTCCATCTGATCCAATGTATCATTCAGGGCCCTTGTTTCTTTATTGACTGTGTGTCTAGATGATCTATCCATTTCTGTAAGTGGGGTGTTAAAGTCCCCTGCAATGACCACATTCTTATCAATAAGGTTGCTTATGTTTATGAGTAATTGTTTTATATATCTGGGGGCTCGGGTATTTGGCGCATAGACATTTATAATAGTTAGCTCTTCCTGGTGGATAGACCCTGTGATTATTATATAATGCCCTTCTTCATCTCTTGTTACAGCCTTTAATTTAAAGTCTAGTTTGTCTGATATAAGTATGGCTACTCCAGCTTTCTTTTGGCTTCCAGGAGCATGACAGATAGTTCTCCATCCCCTCACTCTCAATCTAAAGGTGTCCTCAGATCTAAAATGAGTCTCTTGTAGACAGCAAATAGATGGGTCTTGTTTTTTTATCCATTCTGATACCCTATGTCTTTTGGTTGGCGCATTTAATCCATTTACATTCAGTGTTATTATAGAAAGATATGGGTTTAGAGTCATTGTGATGTCTGTATGTTTTATGCTTGTAGTGATGTCTCTGGTACTTTGTCTCACAGGATCCCCCTTAGGATCTCTTGTAGGGCTGGTTTCGTGGTGACAAATTCCTTCAGTTTTTGTTTGTTTGGGAAGACCTTTATCTCTCCTTCTATTCTAAATGACAGACTTGCTGGATAAAGGATTCTCGGCTGCATATTTTTTCTGTTTAGCACACTGTAGCTATCGTGCCAAGCCTTTCTGGCCTGCCAAGTTTCAAAGGAGAGATCAGTCACGAGTCTTATAGGTCTCCCTTTATATGTGAGGGCACGTTTATCCCTTGCTGCTTTCAGAATTTTCTCTTTATGCTTGTATTTTGCCAGTTTCACTATGATATGTCGTGCAGAAGATCGATTCAAGTTACGTCTGAAGGGAGTTCTCTGTGCCTCTTGGATTTCAATGCCTTTTTCCTTCCCCAGTTCAGGGAAGTTCTCAGCTATAATTTGTTCAAGTACCCCTTCAGCACCTTTCCCTCTCTCTTCCTCCTCTGGGATACCAATTATGCGTATATTATTTTTTTTTAGTGTATCACTTAGTTCTCTAATTTTCCCCTCATACTCCTGGATTTTTTTATCTCTCTTTCTTTCAGCTTCCTCTTTCTCCATAACTTTATCTTCTAGTTCACCTATTCTCTCCTCTGCCTCTTCAAGCCGAGCCATCGTGGATTCCATTTTGTTTTGCATTTCGTTTAAAGCGTTTTTCAGCTCCTCGTGACTGTTCCTTAGTCCCTCGATCTTTGTGGCAAGAGATTCTCTGCTGTCCTGTATACTGTTTTCAAGCCCAGCGATTAATTTTATGACTATTATTCTAAATTCACTTTCTGTTATATTATTTAAATCCTTTTTGATCAGTTCATTAGCTGTTGTTATTTCCTGGAGATTCTTCTGAGGGGAATTCTTCCGTTTGGTCATTTTGGAGAGCCCCTGGCGTGGTGAGGACCTGCAGGGCACTTCCCCTGTGCTGTGGTGTATAACTGGAGTTAGTGGGCAGGGCCGCAGTCCGACCCGATGTCTGCCCCGAGCCCACTGCTGGGGCCACAGTCAGACTGGTGTGTGCCTTCTCTTCCCCTCTCCTAGGGGCGGGATTCACTGTGGGGTGGCGTGGCCCGTCTGGGCTACTTGCACACTGCCAGGCTTGTGTTGCTGGGGATCTGGCGTATTAGCTGGGGTGGGTAGGCAAGGTGCACGGGGGCTGGAGGGGCAGGCTTAGCTCGCTTCTCCTTAGGTGATCCACTTCAGGAGGAGCCCTGTGGCAGCGGGAGGGAGTCAGATCCGCTGCCGGAGGTTTGGCTCCGCAGAAGCACAGAGTTGGGTGTTTGCGCGGAGCGAGCAAGTTCCCTGGCAGGAACTGGTTCCCTTTGGGATTTTGGCTGGGGGATGGGCGGGGGAGATGGCGCTGGCGCCTTTGTTCCCCGCCAAGCTGAGCTCTGCCGTCCGGGGGCTCAGCAGCTCTCCCTCCCTTTGTCCTCCAGCCTTCCCGCTTTCCGAGCAGAGCTGTTAACTTATGACCTCCCAGATGCTAAGTCGCGCTTGCTGTCGGAACACAGTCGGTCCGGCCCCTCCGCTTTTGCCAGCCAGACTCGGGGGCTCTGCTTGGCCGGCGAGCCGCCCCTCCGCCCCGGCTCCCTCCCGCCAGTCCGTGGAGCGCGCACCGCCTCGCCGCCCTTCCTACCCTCTTCCGTGGGCCTCTAGTCTGCGCTTGACTCCGGAGACTCCCTTCTGCTAATCCTCTGGCGGTTTTCTGGGTTCTTTAGGCCAGGAGTTATTTTATTTTCATTAGTATGTACGAAGAATCCTGATGTACACTATGGACTAAATAAATATTTGTCGGATAAACAAGTATTGAGTATTTATATTCAGACACACACTATGTCTCTAAATTTAACTACCTTCATGTTGGTCTTTCAAAAAAGTTTTTCAAGTTTTTCTATAGGTTTTCATAACTATATGTGTTTTCTAATGTATCTTTATTTATAATGTTTATTTATTTATTTATTTTTGAGAGAGAGAGAGAGAGAGAGAGAGAGATCAGGGGAGGGGCAGAGACGGAGAGAGAGAATCTTAAGCAAGCTCTGCACTGTCAATGCAGACAGAGCCCAATGCAGGGCTCGAACTCATGAACTGTGAGATCAAGACCTGAGCCGAAATCAAGAGTCAGATGCTTAACTGACTGAGCCACCCAGGTGCCCCTCCAGCATATCTTAAAGTAATTTTAATAGGGTATAGAAGAGCTGTTGTTTTTCATGCATTGACCTTAATCAACCATCTTGCAGAATAATTTCATTGTTTCCCTTTCAATGTCAACATAAATCACATATTGTCTCAAAATGGTGTCAATTTTTCTTTTTTTTTTTTCCAACATTATCATTCCTAATTTCTTTGTCTTTTTTACTGCACATTCCATTAGACTGGTGACAGTGGGCAGCTCGTCTATTTCAGGCTCTGGTGGAATGATTCTGTGTTTCACCATTAATATAGTATTTTCTGCAGTTTTCTGACAGGCTATGTGAAGTTAAAGAAATTTCCTTCTTTAAGGTTTACTAAACATTTTTATCAGAAATGGTAGAGTTTGATCATTGCTTTTTTGGAATCATGATAACTATATATATTTTTAATGTTTTAATAAATAATGCAGTGATATACATAAACAAGTGTGTTAACATTGAACCATTCACAATATGCCTTGGATAAATGCTAGTTGGTAATGAAGTATTATTCTTTCTTGAAAATCTATGTAGGGGTGCCTGGGTGGCTCAGTTGGTTAAGTGTCCAACTTTGGCTCAGGTCATGATCTCACAGTTCACGAGTTCGAGCCCCACGTTGGGCTCTGTGCTGACAGCTCAGAGCCTGGAGCCTGCTTCAGATTCTGTGTCTCCCTCTCTCTCTGCCCCATCCCCACTCATGCTCTGTCTCTCTCTGTCTTAAAAATAAATAAAACATTAAAAAAAAATTTTTTAAATAACAAAAAAGAAAATCTATATAATGGTTGATACATATATCTGGAGAGAGAGGGGGAACATATACTTAAATTATGAAGCATTATAATAAAATAAATAATCAAAACCTTATTTCTTAAGAGTCATTGCATCTAATTTTGTGCTCTTCTCTATCTCGCTAGCTCTCCCACTGTCCTCAATTTTGTAATTATCATTCCTTTCCTTGTTTGTTAATAGTCTCTTTTTCATATGTGTATATTTATGTATGCATAAAACAGTGTGTATATGTATATTATATATACAAAAATGTGTATGTATACACACACACACATACAGACAGACCCTAAAGGAAGATTTTAGATTTTCCCATCTGTTTTTATAGGACCTGGTTCAGCATGGAAGAAGATCTTTGAGGATCACAAGGATAGAATAATATGTAAGACCAAGAGAAAATCATCCTGTGCAGCCGTAAGGAGTGCTTACTTACTTTTAATTATCTCTTTTAAATCCTTTCATGGAAAGCCAATGATCTGCAAGAAAGGAAGTTGGTATTATTCAGAGTTGGATAGTTCAAAACAGAGCCTTAGCCCATTTTCTTTCTTCTCTCCCTCTTTGATCTGTGACTTGGCTCCAACCTTGCTTGTATCGAGAGACAAAACTTTGGTTCTCTGCCGATTCTTTTATCTATGTACCCCGGGCAAAGGTCTTAAAAATGAACCCAAGGATATTTTATAGACACTGCATGAGCTCCGCATGTGTCAGCTTAGGGAGAATATTGTTCTAGGATCTTTAAAAATCACCACAGATGTTCCTTTCAGAGGCAGACCGAGCAGAAGTAGAAAAAATTACACTAAAACAATAAAAGAAAAAGTAAAAATAAAACTAAATACTTACAAGAATTAGATATAAATCCAGGGAATGGCTAATTAATCTGTAAGTGGTCTGAATGACAAGTCCTTGCAGAATGTTACATAATAAAATCATATGATCCTCAGAGGAGAATGTAGTTAAAGAAGAGTTTTAGGTAACTTGATATGTTTCAATGTTTGTCTGCTCTCATGCAGTGAAAAGAATAAACTCTAAGTGTTTGATTATCAAGGATCAAATCAACGGGCAGGAACTAAGAAAACAGTCTCGGGTTTTCTTTGTTTTGTTTTGTTTTGTTTTGTTTTTTCTTTTCTTTTCTTTACTTATTGTGATAGTTGCCCATCTCTGCAAACGTACCAAAAGTCATTGAACAGTACATTCAATTTTATGGTATACAAATTATTTCTCAGTACAGCTCTTAAGAAAAAAAAATTGTATTTCACAACATATAATACCAGAATTATACATCAGGCAAAGTTTTCAACTTCTCCCTAACAAAATTGGACTGCCAGAAGGAAGAGCTTAACAATGTTTTAGAACACTGTATTTGGAGGTCTGCGTTCACAAAGAAAACTGAGTTTGATGCAATGCCAGCACTTAGCCAGCAGCGTGGAGCTGCTAAGTGTTGTTTGTGGAATTATTGACCAGGTACTGTGTGGGACCAGAGACGGCTGTCAGTTCCTGCTGAGGCAGCTGAATTCCGTTCTTCTTCCAAGGCCCACTGAATAGGAATTTACAAAGTCAAAAATGGAATATCACCCTAAAGATGGGAAATAACTAAACTGTGAGTAAATTCTTGAAAGTGAAGTTTAAAGCATATAAAAATAATTTAAATGTTTCAAATATAGAAAGATATGTGTATATTGGTACACAAATCATCAAGACAAGAAACTGAACATTTTCAGAAAGGACGGTTAGTCTTTTTAATTGTGCAACTTAACAAAGTCATTCCAGAATGAAGAGAAAAGAACCAAAGCCCCAGAGGAGGCCAGAGTGGATGAAGTAAGGGTGGGAATTACGAAAGACAATTGTAATGGCAAAAGGTCTCAACATATAAAGATTTATGTTTCCATTTTCAATTTAATTTGAAAACAAAACAACCCCAAACACCCTGATTCTCATGATATGCTAAGAATATCAGAAGACCAAAGAACTTATTACCTACAAGAATCTTTCAGGGTTCAAAAGCCTCCCAAATAAACCACCCTTTATTGGTTGCCCCTTATAACATTTTCTGGCAAATGATGACCCTGGTTTATCTGTTGATTTTGCCCCCCAGCATTCATTCTTATTTGGAGAACCAGCCCTTTCAGCACATGTGCTGTGCAGTGCACAGCCTCTAGGAAACCTCTGAAAACCTCTGAGCTGTGCAGTGCACAACCTACACAACTGCACTCATGACCCTCTCTTGCCTTGCATGACATAATCAAGGTGGACTTGCTTTAGGAAAGCCATGTGATCTGAGCTAGGGCAATCACATGCTTCTGATTAGAACTGAAATCTTAAACTGAGCCAAGTAATACATTTAGTCTAAAGACGGCTCCCTGAAAAGATAAGCCATTAGTTTCTTAGTTTCTTCTAATTAGGTCCCTGGAGCTGTCCTGGTTTCTGATTTGAGACCTAATTCATCTTTTCCCGAGATGCTTTGGGCTACTTGAACTCCAACCAATGTTTATATTTATATTTACATTTATATTTATGTTTACTTTGTATTTTTAAAAACTATTCAGAGAGTGTTTCAGCTGCCAGCAACCTAAGAACCTTGGCTGACACGGTGCCTGTGCTATGATGGAAATTCACCATTTCCCCATCACCTTGCTCTTTGAGCAATTCTGGCTGTAAGAAATGGCTCCAGCATACTGAGCTGGCATTTGCCTTCCCAAACTTCTACCTGTTGTCCTAATTCTGCTGTCTGAGGCTACCAATCAAATTGAATCCTTTTTCTATAAAATAGATCTCTAGATTTTTTAAAGATTGGTTCTATGTTCAGTCACTTTGTCCAAACTTGGATAAATCCACCCTGCTTCTTAGCCACTCTTTTTTGACACCTCAGGTCTTACGCAGGTATTCCTATCAGGCCCCTTAACTTTGAGTGAAGGAAATGTGGAATCTATGGCCACCAAATATAGCCTAAATCGTAAACATTTTACCTGGTATATTCTTTGTCATAATTGGGACCAAATGAATGACTGCGGATGTTTTAAAAGGTGCCCAACATCCCACTTGGAAATCCATCACAAAGTTAACAATAAGCTGTAGGTAGATATGTGATGTTGTGCTCTTTTGTTTTGTTCGCTATGCTGTTGAGACTCTAGAAAACTACTTCTTGCAGAATAGACATTGTGTAAGTAGGCCTTGTCCTTGATTGGAGGTGTTTATGTCTGCATTAATTCACTTAACTGACTAGTTTGTGTACAAGAATCTCCCTTGGATGAGCACTGGGTGTTGTATGGAACCAATCTGACAATAAATTTCATATTAAAAACAAACAAGAAAAAAGAATCTCCCTTGAAAGAGGAATGCTCTGTTGAGAAATGATGTCCCTTCTTTGCATTTGGTGAGATTCCTGGCTAACTGGCTGCTTTCAGAGCTACCTTAGGAACCACCACATCTTAACAATTCTTTGTGACAGTTAACAGTCAGTACACCCTGCCCACGCCCACGGCAGTGGACACAATGACTCAGTGTGTGACTCAGTGACCCTCGTCCCTGGAAGTCCCTGCCCCACCTCAGCCCAGAAGGCATCCTGAGCTTCAGCTAGGATGAGAGGGCCAGCCTCTGAAGTGGACCTAGCCCCAGTAATTCCTGCCCTTCCTATGCCATTGTGTATTCCAGGAATTTCAGTTAGTGTTTTAGCTTATGTGCTTACATACTGAGGAAGTTATAAAAGACGATGGTTATGAAAGCCAAGTTAATAATCGTGGTAAATACCAATAAAACTAAAATATCATGCAAGGACAAGCTAATCCACACTTACTGTGTGGAGATTCTGCTTTTGAATTAATATTAGAAAAACGTTGGGGCGCCTGGGTCAGTGGGTTGAGCGTCTGACTTCAGCTCAGGTCATGATCTCGCAGTTCAAAAGTTTGAGCCCCTTGTCAGGCTCTGTGCTGACAGCTCAGAGCTGGAGCCTGTTTCGGATTCTGTGTCTCCCTCTCTCTCTGCCCCTCCCCTGCTTGTGCTCTGTCTCTCTCTGTCTCTCAAAAATAAATAAATGTTAAAAAAACAAAATAAAATAAAATAAAATAAAATAACCTTCCCAATCTAACTGTTGGTAAAACATTTACTCCAGGAGTCTCGATCGGTCACAAAACACATAGGCTGGACTTGTGTTGCCAGTCCCTGCTGTTAATCATGCTCCCACCTCATACCAATCTGAGTTAGTCCCCAGCAGGCCTACAGCTCTGTTTTTAACTGAGAGTGTGGGGATAAAATTCTGTGGGGCCTGTGGACAGGGGGAGGCCCCATCTTCTGTATTTTAAGTACAGAGTACACAAAGAGGTGATTCTCGCTCCTCTTCACTGGCCGTGTCACCACCCCTTCTCTCCATGGCTCCAGGAGCGCGAGGTCCTGCAGCAGAGGAAAGGCAAGCCACTTTTCCTTAGCAGCAGTTTCTGTGTGTCCTTAGTCACATAAGGTGTGCCCAGCTTCATCCCATGATAGGATAGAGGATACCCCCACCCAGCATTCCTGAAGGGTAAGAATGAGATAATATAAAGACCTCAGGATTGATGCTCAAGATTTCTTTCTGAGTGCTATTCCCAGAGGTACAACTATGGAGGTGTGTAACCTTGGACAAGATATGGAACTTTACCAAGGCCTTAGATTTTTCATCAATCAAACACCAAGGGTGGACAAGATGATCCCCTCTCCCTTCTGGATCCATCTGCTAGGATGCCCCAGCATCTCCCCAAAGAATGTATGTGTTTCATTATTACAATACTGATGGGTTTTAATTGATTACTAAAGCTGAAAGACCCACAAAAGAGAGTTTTTCCCACCTCTATAATCTTGAAAATATTAGTTCATGTAATCATAAATCTATTTCAGGAGGATTTAGCATTTGTTTCTTGGTTCAGCAGGACTTCTATTCCCAGAATTTCCTTCCCTATGTGTTTCTTGTTAAGGTGGGCCACAGGAGAACTTCCTATGCAAGATCTGGATGGTGGACGTGAAGTGGCAGCCATTTAGTAGCTGGTACATATTGTCCTTTACATACTAGGTCACTTGTTAGCCTAGGGCAGCAGACAGGACTGAAACCATCCCACCTTCCCCCAAGATCTTTCTATAGTTGTTCCAATTCAGGGCCTGGTGTGTGCTTAGCTACACGATGAAGGATGTCAACTTCTCCTGCAGGACCCAGACCATCAGGGTCAGGGTGAATGAGAACCCGCAGGTGTAGTGTATCCCTGTAGGCTCCAGCTTGTCCTTTGTCTATCCTGCTTTACATCCATCTTCCCTTCCATCTGCCTGCTCTGTGGTTTAAGGTCCAGCACCAGCAACAACGTCAACAGGCTTACAGAGGCTGCTTATCCAGTTGCTCAAGGTCAAGTCCCGGCAACAGATCTCTTTTCATAGGTTTACGAAACAATGTTTCTTAGTGGTTCCTTTATTAATTGCTGCCTAATACACATTTTATTAATTACTTTTTAAATAAAGTTTTATTATATCTGCTCCTTTTCAAAGCCTTTTACAGATATTACATTGGTAGAAATCTTACAAAGAGGTAATGAAGATCAGCTCCCTCATTTTGAGTATGAAGAAAGTTAGGCTCAAGTAATAAAAATACATTTGGAAGCATAGCAGGGACCAGAACACAGGAATTCTGAATCTGTCCTATGATCTCCACCACAAAGATCTACTACGGTGAAAATCCAGAGTTTCCAACACTATTTTAAATCACTTTACTGTTTTTTTATGCACTTTGAGATCATTAGCATTTCCCAAGCATTCCCTCTAGTCCTAGAGGGAAGATAATGTAGTCTTCAAAGTTTTGGACTAATAACATTCAGTACCTCTCCCCAAATATGTCATTCATCTATTTATCCGCTGAAGAAATGTTTTTGCTGCACATTGTGCACACACTGTTCCGAGTGCTGGGCATAGAGCTGCACATGATGAGCAAGGGGCTTTGTCCTCATGGACTCCGGGGGGAAGATAAAAACAGACAAGTAGAAAAATGTGTATTAAATGAAGGGATTACTGCCAGGAAGAGAAATAAAAATGGTAGGGGTACAGAGGTTATCCTATGGGGGGAGTCTTAGAGAGAAGGTCTGGGAAGGCCTATTTCAGAAGCTGATATTTGAACACACATCTACATGAAGTGAGGAAGCAAGCTGTACGAACTTCTGGGAGAAGACGGTACCACCCAGAAAGAACCACAAATGCAAAAGCCCTAAAGAGCTTTTTATGGGCATTGACTGTATTGATCATGAGGGAGAATGACAGGAGACTAGCTCTTTGCATGTGAGAACCTTGGATTTTATTTTGAACGTAATAGGAAATCATTGAAGAGTTTAGAGCAGGGGAATTAAGTAATTAATTTAAGTTTTTAAAAACTCACTCTAGTTGCTATATGAAGAATCCTCTGTAGAGAGGCAAGAGCAGAACCAGGGAAGCATACTGATGGCATCTTGGACTAGGGTTTTAATTGTGAAGAAGGTGAGACATAATTACATCTAGAATGTATCTTGAGGGTAAAGCAGAAGAGCTTACAGATGGATTGTAGGTGGAGCATGATAGGAGAGGAGAAATCCAGGGAACTCCTAGGTTTTTGACCTGAGCAACCCATTGCTAGTACCTCCCTGCAGTGAGGTGGGGGATAGGTTTGGGTGTTGCAGAAAATCAAGAGGTCCCCCTTTTTTTGAACATGTTACCATTGTGATGCCTTTCAGACACCCAAAGGATGATGTCAAATAAGTGGTAGGTTGTGTTCATGGAGTCACATTCACAGTATCTCTGGGATGTACACAGATTAACGTTTTAGTGTCTGCGTTTTGTGGACACACAAAGTGATATTTGCCATGGGAATGCAAATCAAACAGGACTTAGATATACCTGCGTATCTTATACTGGCTT
Organism: Panthera onca; assembly: GCF_046562875.1. Classification (NCBI taxonomy): domain Eukaryota; kingdom Metazoa; phylum Chordata; class Mammalia; order Carnivora; family Felidae; genus Panthera; species Panthera onca. The sequence goes on along the minus strand of NC_138341.1, from coordinate 86,542,822 downwards.
AGGAAAATCATTGTCAGCCCACTGGTGTTCTGTTGGCTTTCCTGTCCTGACCTACAGGAGGTACACATATAAAAAATGAATGCAGTCATCAGGATAAATTTTATCTTATCTTGGTAAATGAATCCCAATACGCTTCCCCACCTCTCCGCTTGTCCAAAGCTCACTAGTCTTTAAGAAAAAACTCAAATTGTATATCAAATGGCAAATCCCACCTCCTCCAGAAAGACTTCCTACTTAATCCAGTCCACCATGATGTCTTCACTCACAACTCCCCTAACATCTAATGTCAGTGCTATACCATGTAGCACATAATCATTCTTAGATGGCTTCATATGTGTTATTCTCACCTCTTCCACTAGACTGTAACTTGAAAGCAAGTGCCATATGTCCTTTTTTTCATATGATCCATAGTGGCAAATGCTAAGGGGGGTTGGGGGGGGGTTACCAACAATTTCTCTTTTCTGTTGGACACAGCTAGACTACACTTCCTGATTGCCCTGGCTGTTCGTGAAGTGACAAAGGAAAAGTGGATGGAAGTGGTGTATAACATTTCCAGGCCCATCCCATGAGAATTTCTCACATGATCCTCCCTTCTTTCTTCCTACCTTCTAACTGAAGGCTGGTGCCCAGGATAACCTTAGAAGACACATGTCAAAGATGGCAGATATTCTATCACCCTGAGCCCCTGAATGACTGCACGGAGCAGAGGTTAAGCCAGCAATCGGACTTTTACTGAGTGAGAAATAAATTCTACTATGTTAATCCACAACGATTTGGGGGGTTTTCTTTTGTAGCAGTCAGTCCTTACTTTAATATCTTGTGTCTAGGACAGGTTTTCAAAGACTTTATTTGCAAGGCTGATGAAGCCTGTGCAAACACGCACTATTTTTGCCAGGTGAGTAAAGTGACTCGCTCAGGTCATGCAGCCAATAAGTGGTAGAAACAGGGATATCTGATTCTAAAGCCTACATTCCTAACCATTACCTTGTCCTGAATCTTCAATATCATTGATAACTGGTGTCCCAGCAATAAGAGCATTGTCACAACTTTAAGTGATAACACAGACCAAAAAACAAAATGTCTTCTGATGTAAATTTCAGCAAACTAAAGGCGACAGCTGAAAAGAGGCTTGGGTGAGCCACGCAGAGGATGGAAGAAAGAAAACACAGAGACAAACGGAGAACACCATAACACATCTTCTCCCGAATGCTGTAGCACATGTGATGAAGTGGTGTTGGTTGTAAACAGATCACCGTGTTCTGATTAATTGTCAGGCAGACCCCACTCGTCAAGAGATATAGAGCAAGGCCTCCAACATTTCATTCCAAATGCCTTACACAAGATAAAAAACCCCATGTAATTGAAGACAGAGAAGAAAAATGTAAGAAATAAGCTAATAGACAAGCAGTAAACCTTCTGAAAATTGAAGCAGCATCAAACCAAAAAGTACCTCTCGGGAACAATATATCAAAATTAATGTATATATACATATATCACAACAATTCCATGTCAATTAACTTCACCAAGATTTCAAATCTATATATTTCAAACTCAAAAAAAGCAAAGAGGGTAAAAATGCCTCAACGCCAGCAAAATTTAATATCGAAAAGCTGTCCATTTTGTAAATACCATGTTATTTACGTGTTAAAGTGTGTTTAGATGTTATGAATGCATGATGCTACTATAAAATATCTGATCCAGCATATTCCATTAAAGTGAAGTGAATAAACTAAAATCTATATCTTCTTAGGTTTGGCCTATGAGTCTCCATTTACATTTACTCAAAGAAAACTGCACTAAAGAGATTTACCACACCCACACTCCAGATCATCAGACTTCCAAGTCTCGGTCACCTTTTTCAGAAAAGCCTGAAAAAGATCGGGGATCATTTATCATTTCTTTCAGCCACATAGAAACAAGTCAGAATTTACAATCGTGAGAGTGTTAACAATACTTAACATTTCTCATTAGAGCTCTTAAATCACTTTCTGACGCGTTGCATCATTTGACCTCACAACAACAGATATTAGCCCTTCACAACTCTCATTCTCTATATTTTGCAGGAGAGGAAAAGCAGACAGAGTTTAAGTTACTTCCCAGAGGCCATACAGTCATCTCCTGAACCCAGGTCTTAGGAACGAAACCCTAAGGGAAACACTTTTTCTGCTTTGCTGTGTCTTCTGTGATAACTTACATTTCTAAAGCATTTAGGCAAGAAGGCAGCAGATAGCCTAGTCTTGGATTACAGATGAGGAAACTGAGGCTCCCAACACTAAAAGATTTGCCTAAGAACCCCCACTAGTTTGTAAGTGAATAAAGCTGGATTTCAATGAGAAAGCCTTGAGTTCAAGTTCAGTCTTCCCTCCCTTGTAGCACTAGGACCAACAGGACAGAGGCAAAGTATTGCTCACAGGTGACCCAAGTTCCAGAGTCAGAGCTAGGCTCTCACCCCAGGGATACCCTGACCCCAGGACTGGGGAGTGGAGCTCTCTCAAGGTCCGTCCCCCACATCTGCCTCCCACAAGACCTCCAATTTGGCATGGTTAAACCACTTGTGATGAACTGCTGCACCTCCAAACTTGCTCTTTTAATGTTGCCTCTCTTTGAGACTGGTCCCAGGACCTATGCAATGGAGTAAACCAGAAACTGACCCCCTCTTGCTCCCCACCCCACCAGCCTCCATAGCCAGTGCTGAGACTCCACCTTTCCTGTCTCTACTCCCTGGGAGCCCCCACACAGGTCTCCCTGATTTTCCTTTCTTCCAACCTATTCTCAACCCTGCAGAGAACCCAGTCTTTTCAGATCACGACACTTTGCCACCAGAAATCTACAATGATTTCACATTGCTCTGGCCAGACTCTGTGTCCCTTACATGGCCTGCCTGAGTTGGACACACCTGCTTCCTCTGCCCCATCCCACTCCCCTCCCCCATTCTCTGCACTGAGCCCCATGCTGACAACCTCCATTATCCTAGTGGATTCTCAAAATCTCCACCACCTATACAGGAGCATCACACACTGTGCAGTAAACCTCTGTATTGTACTGTTTCTTATGCATGAGAAGGAAAGTCAAATAAATACATTTTGAACACATTTTTAAACCCCATCTTCCAACATTGAGGTTTTTTTTTTTTTTGGGTCTCCATTTCCAAGCTTATTCTCTTAATGTTGTGCAGGCATATGCTATTAAAACAATGATTATTGAATCAAAGTAGATATGCTGAACCTAGCTTACCAATACAAAACATAAGACTGTTAAAATCCAAACACATTTGCAGAACAATAAAAATACAAACTTACTAATGGTTATAAGGAAACAGATACTTGGCCATAAATTTCTAAATTAAAATTTAACTCATGAATGTGGACATTGTTCTTTTTTCAATAGAGATTCTAATTTGGGTTTGTTGTTCATTCATGACACAAGTACATATCTACATACACAGCCCCTGACATTGGGAGCCATAGCACAGCTCAGGACACTGGCCCCCATGCCCTTCTTTTAGTGTGGAGGTAGGATCAGGGAACAACTACCGGTATACATTTTCTAAGACTTTGAAACACAACAAGGAGTTCGGTGTTTCAGAGTTTAACTTTTATTGGGTAATTCAGTGGGTGATAGTAAAATTTAGATTGGCTCTGCCTGGGGTCTACCTTCAGTCAAAGTACTTGTTTTTTTCAACTAAGGCAAAAGAATTTTTTTTCAAGTTTCTGAAAGGTCATAGAGGATGGGAAAGGGAAATTGAAGAATATGTGTGGGGTGAGTTAGGTAATCTAATTACTTTAAAGTTTGGGAAATTTATTATTTATTTTCAAGGAAAAATAAATACTGCATGTCCTAAGAAAACACATGAGCATTGAAGTTAATGACAGCGGGGACCAAGATTTTATTTTATTTTTCTTGAAGAATACCAAAGTTTAATTAAAAAAAAAAAAAAAAAAAACCATCGAGTGGGATTAAAAAAAAAATGACTGAATGAAAAAACAACTTCATAGTTATCAACACATGCCCACATGCTTCTAAATGTTATTACTTATACAATTATTCATATTTTGTTTGAATGAAATGAAGAGTACTATTAAATCAAATTACTGGTTTGGTTGATAAAATGTAAATGCCAGCATGTAATAGTCATGGTTCCTGTTCAGCTAAACTCTCCACTTGACTATTGGTATCAAATTAAAGTGTGGGGGAAAAACAGTAGTATTTATGCCAACTTAGGTGCACAAAAAGAAGGCTAGGAATGGCAAGATCAGCAAGACCACTCCACACAGCTGATCTTCCATGATCAACCACAATGGGGACAAAGAGATTGTTAAGAAAGAGACTATAGGCCCCAAATGGAGTCACTTCTGCTAAGCCCATGTCACCAAACCAAGACTTAATACCTAATTTAATTATAATTTCAATCTCTCCTGACAGTGAAATCTTACATCAGTCAATCTGGAATCACCTGGCCAGCATTAGTGAGGTAATCTGCCTGATGGATCCCTACTGTCCCCTAAAGGAAGGGGACTTTGCCACAAACATTCCACTCTTTGCTGGTAACTTTCTTGCCCTGCTCACTCCTATCTATAAACATTGTTCATTTAGTACAGCTCTTCTATCTACCAGATATTCATGAATCACTGAATAAAGCCAATTAAGATCTTTAAAATTAACTCAGTTGGATTTGTTTTTTTAATAAGGTTTTGTTTTCTCAAAGGTACAACAGAAACAACTAATAAATACTTGTTTAAAAAAAAACACTTAAACAGCACAGGCAACAACAAAATAATATATAATATATATTTGGCTTCATCAAAACTAAAAACTTTTATGCATCAAAGGACACTATTAAGAGTAAAAAGACAACCCATGGAATTGGAGAAAATATTTGCAAAACATATATCCAGCAAGGGATTAATATCCAGAATGTATAAAAGATGTCTACAGCTCAACAACAACAACAAAAACAAAGAACCCACCTCAACACTGAGCAAAGGACTTAAATAGACACTCTCCAAAGAAGATACACAAATGGCCAATAAGCACATGAAAAGATGCTAAACATTACCAGCCATTGGGGAACTGCAAAGCAAAACCACAATGAGATACCACTCCATACCCATTAACATGGTTATTATATAAAAAACAAACAGACAGACATAAAATAACAAATGTTGGTGAGGATGTGGAGATATTGGAACCCTAACGTACTGCTGATGGGAATGTAAAATGGTACAGTCACTGTGAAACACAGCAGCTCCTCAAAACATGAAACCCAGCATTACCATATGATCCAGCAATTCCACATCTGCATATATATCAAAAGAATTGAAAACAGGGACACTAATGTACTTGTACACCATTGTTCATAGCATTAGCTTCTGGCTCTTTGTTATTCACAATAACCAAAAAGTGGAAACAAACCAAGTGTCCATCAATAGACGAACAGATAAACAAAATATGTGTATACATAAATTCAATATTATTCAGGCTTAAGAAGAAATGAAATTTTGGCACATGTTATGATATGGATGAATTTGGAAAACATCATGCTAAGTGACATAAGCCAGACACACATACACTAAGACAAATATTGCATGACTCCATTTCTATGAGGTACCCAGAGTAGTCAAATTCATAGAAACAAAGTAGAATGGTGGTTATCTGGTATGATACTATGATTTGTAATAAGAAATGCATATTTGATCTTCTTCCTTGTTTTTAGAACCCAGCTCCTAAAAATCCTTGGAATTTCCTACATGATAAGAGCCTAAAGTTTGTGTCTTTTGTTTTGTTACTAAAGTGACTTTTGGGAAAATCTAAGGATGGGGGAAAGTTTCCAGGAGAACTAACCTTAAATAGGATCTTTCAATCCCATCCCCTGACCCTGATTTCTAGGGAGAGAGTAAGGGGCTAGAAGTTGAATTGAGCACCAATGGCAATGATTGAATCAATCACTTATGTAAGGAAGCCTCCACAAAAACCCAATTTGGAGAGCTTTCAGGTTTGTGAAACAGAACACTTCCACAGATTTCCTTGCCGAGTCCCAAATTCCAAGAGGACAGAAGCTCCTTTGTTCAGATCTCACCCTGTGTTGGGGAGAAGAGGAATGGGGAATTGTCGTTCAATGGGTAGAGTTTATATTTGGGATAATGAAAAAATTCTGGAAATGGATAGTAGTAGTTGTTATATAACATTGGGAATGTACTTAATGCCATTGAATTTATTAAAAGGGTAAAGCTTGTGTTATTTAGATTTACCACACTTTTAAAAATCACTTAAAATGAACCAATTTAGAAGAAGAGTTTACTTCTTTAAAATGTTGAAAGTGTGAACTCTTTTATTTAAACACTAGCTACACAGGCTAGATGAAATTAAGCCAAGAGCTAGATTATGGTTTCTCATCCCCAAATTATAAAGCGGTAAAAACAGTCTCCAAGAATGTTGACTTTTCTTAACTAAGTGTAAGGAAAGTAATTACATTGTTGGGATTTAAGAAAATAATGCAGGGGGTGGGAGAGGTTATTACACTAATTAGATTCAAATAAACATTTGCAACCTGTGCTTTACAAAATTTACCAAACAAGGAGAGAAGAAAATTAAAATGAGAACATTTAAATAACTTGCCAACAAATGCACAGCTAGAAATGATGGAGCTGAGGTTAAACCCAGTCTTCTAAGATTAAAAGTCCACTGTTTGTTCCACTTTACCTTACATGGCAAAATAAAACACAAAGAGACACGTAAACGCACACACAAGAACCCACACACGCACACACACACACACATATAGACACACACACTCACACACACAAACTTGCTTTAATAGAATCACATTTCCAGTTTCCATCATTCCTTCTGATTCTGATTTATCTAATCCTGTCCTTGGCCCACATACTCACATGCATAAACCCATATAATATGTGGATGTGTGTGTCTGTATAAACATTTGGTATCCAACAGAAGGAATGGAAATTTCAGCTGCTTTGATCTGCTGATAAAGGAGCCCACCAAGCTTGCTTGGCAACCCTGCTGGAATTAGCTGAGGTTAGTGTTCATGCCTCTTTGCATCAGACCTACCCTATTCATCAACATATTTCCACTGGGACCTCAGAAGGATCAACCTTTAGTCTCAAATTGCCAGTGGTTGTGTATTTCACGCCAAGCCAATGATGTCGGGACAAAGGGGCAAACCACCACATCCTCAGCCCTGCTGTTATTGCTAAACCTTTTTGCCCCCTGCTTTGCCTTTAACGGATCAGGTTTTAAGGTCTGGAAATTCAAAGGCACTGCTTCAGTGCCAAGGCCTGGCTGTGTTTGTAGTAATTGAAGATCCCCTTTGGCCCTGCCATTGGCACCCCAGCATGACTGGGACCGTCCAAATACCGCTGCTGCTCTTCTAGGCACCTTTTCTTCACCCTGAAACAGTGTTGTTTCCTTTACCTTTTTTAACACAATGGTCAGCATGTGTTGGTTTATTATCAACTAAGATCGGAGTTCCTCCTTACTGAGTCTGTTTTTGAATTTGCAAGCATCACACTATGTTGATGTCTTTATGTATCTAATGAAATATCGCAGATGGCAGGGTGCCCTGTCACGCTTTGCTTTGTGTACATGCTGACCTGCGGCCCAGACACCACTTGAGTTACCGCCCAACAGCTGCCCAGAGAACAGACCCTCAAAAAGCCATAAATTTACCCAGGCCTCATAAGTCCCTTTAAGCCTATCACATACAAATACTTGTGTGTTTTCCTTGATGGTACAATTGGGAAACTATATTTATAACAACCCGGGCTTCTGAAAGTTACCTCCGCTGTGAAAACCTGCTGTTCCTCCTTCTCCTATTAAAGAAAGTCCCATTTTACATGGGATCGATGTATTTTTGTCTTCTTTCCTTTTGGGGTGGGGGGTGGAGAGGTCAACAGTCAACAGAGTTTCACTTTGCATTTTTACAAATATCCCCTTACTGTTCTGCCCAGTCATAGCCCAGAGGCCCGGTCACCCTTTCCAGCTCTAACGACACCCATAAATATGATTTATACCGAACCACCCAGCAGTTATTTGGAAAAGAAGACAGCAAATGATCTTCCTGCCTTTGTCTTCCCTTTCTACCCATGTATCAGTGATGGGACTTTAAGCAATCCTAAGGCATACTGCCTGTGTACTTTCCCATATGGAAGGGGAAGCTGGGTTCAACAATAATAAAGAAAGAAAAAAACATGTATTCTTTCCTTGTCACTCCCAGTTTCTAATTAAGCTCCTTTCTATAATCCCTCCCAGCAGATAATGCAAATCCTGTCACTTTCCTTTCTATCTTGTCATATGCAGCTTGATTTGTGAGGGCTGGCTTCTGTTCACTGAAAGCTAAGCACAAAAGTGGCAAACCTAATCAATATGGATCCTAATAATGGAGGGGGGCAGGAATTCTTGATGCAGGATCCATGGGACATACATACTTGCAAGAAGTTATCAGTATTGTTTGGGTCCCTATCAACTCATCAAATCTGCACACATACGTGCTGACTGCCATACACATATCTGTGTATATGATGCCTGGGACCCAGAAATGACTGGTGATACCCCCAAGTCTTGTATCACAACTGGAGACCTCCACTGCCTGGCTCACACCTGGCCAACCATGCAACTACCAATGCATGGGAGATGCTGAGCCATGCTAACAGTCCAGGCATGGGAACAGTTATTGTAAAGATCCCAACTGCTCTTCCTAATATAGGAAAATGCAATGAGTGAACAGGTGGCTGTACAGCGTTCCTCCCCAAGGGCCTGAGGATGTGAAGACTTCTCTCTGCCAGCACTCACCCATCGTCCTGAGCAGCACTCAGCTTACATGTAAATGGATGCCAATGCTTCTTCCCAGGTACTATGTTGCTAAGTGCCAGGGGAAGGGGGTTGTGGGGAGTTCTACAGTGAGGGGCAAAGGTGGGAAGGAAGGGAGAGAGGGGAGGAGAAAGCGACACAAAGAACATAAAATTGGGAGAAACACATAAATTTTTTACATCTACATATAAAATAACAACCTCAAAAGGTGCTACTAAAATGGAGCTACACGGTGTTCAAAGTGAGGACGATACTGAGAATTGACCTAGTTAGATCAGGAAACATCTGTGGAAAGTTACAATCTCCTTTTCCTTATCCAGTAAGACCACCGTATCTTTGTGAGTGCATGTGCGCGCTCATATGTGCGAGTGTCCTGTGAGTGCACATGAGTGTGTGTCCTGGAAGACTTGTCTAGAACCCAAATGAAGACTTCAAATATGGTGAAACAATCGAAAAGGCCTATTTCTTTCACCTGTAATGTCGTACAAGGTAGTTATTAAAGAACTTGAGGGGTTTTTTTGTTTGTTTGTTTTGTTTTTTTGCCCTGTTTTATTATTATTCATCTCCCTTTTTCAAAGTCATGTTAGTGCTAGATCTTCATGGAAATTGGACCATTGAGAGATCAGCATCCTGCCCTGTCCTCAGTAAGAGCTCAGTGAGTGGCAGTTTGTTACTATGTTGGGGCCCTGGCAGTAGGCAGTGACCCTTAGGAGGGCGCATCCCAAGCCCTGTTCTGGCACCAGGAGTCCTCATGGCTAGGATCATGGAGTCTCTGGCCCGGGGGCCTGTCTCCTGTTTCCCTGACCTGGCACTAGGCTAGGAGTCTCTGAAGGCAGACAACCCCTCTGCACACTCTGAAGCTGACTTCTGTGAACAAATATCCCAGTAAAGTGCTCCAGGGAGCAGCCTGAGTTACAACATCTGTGACCTTCTCCATCTCGAAACAGCTTGTCATCTGAAATTTTCTCCAGTTCCCTCCACCACGTCGAACTCAATTTCCTATTTCTAGTCCTTGGTGACGGGGTCCTCCTTCCCCCACTCCCAAGCGCCCCAACAAAGGCTCTTCATTTCCCTCACTCTCGGATCTCCTGGATGTCTCTGTAGATTTAAGAAATTAAATCCAGATATGGGGTTCACATGGTGACTTTGATGATGTCAGAAATTGTGTTTATGAACACGCAAACACGAAGGTAGAAACTGCTAATGCGCGAGAGCCAGCGGGGTTCTGCTGCTGTTGCTTAATGCTTACGTGGTTTGAAATCAGCAGGAGTGTGTACTGAACCCTCATTACCCATTGTCAGCTTGAACAATTATCAACATTTTGTCATTGTGGTTCCTCTATTCCTCCCACTCATGTTTCCAGGAGTATATTAAAGGCAAATCTTATACAGATAATTTCATAGTTCAGTATACATTTCTCACTGATAAGGATTATTTTTTTAACACAATAACCATGCTATTATCCCAGCTGACACAATTGTCAAAATTCCCTTATTTCATTTGCAAAGTGCATATTCAAACGTCCCTTGTCTCCAAGGTGTCTTTTGCGATTGGTTTATTTGAAGCGGGATCCAGACGAGGTCCATGTGTTGAATTTGGTTGTCCTGTCTGTACTCTTTTCTTCTATAACTAACCCCACACCCACCTTTTTCTTTCTCAAACCTTCCATTTGTTGGAGAAATCAAGTCATTTGTCCTGTGGAATGTTCTACCTCTTGACTTTGGCTAACGGCTTCTCATCGTGCTGTTAACTTGTTTCTCTAGCCCTTGTATTTCCTGTAACCCACAAAGATCTTCTTCTGATGCACATTCAGAATTATAATGTGTGTCTCTTCTACCATTTACCAATTTTCCCACTGAGACCTTGAAGTCCCACTAATGACACAGTCACTGGTGTCGATGCAAATTTACCAGAGAGAGGACTCTGGTAAATAGAAAAAGAAAATAGAGAGTCGTATTCAAGCCTAGGTTAGGACAGCTGATCTGGAAATACACTCTTCACAGAGAAGAAAGTGTTCCAGAGAATGAACAGTTTTTAGAGGGTTATATACTTTTTTACATTTTGTAAAAGCTCAAAAGATTATAGATTAGCATACAGGCAGGAAATATGAGTTTTATTTCAACAAATGCAGAGAGCAGGAGCATTGATTGATATCTCAAGGACAAGACAGTGTTCCTTTAGGCTACTCACTCACAAAGCAGGTGTTGGATGCATGCGTGGAGGGCCATAAATCAGGCTTTGGTTTGGAACAAAGTCAATGTACAGTCAGGCTGTCTTAGAGAGAAATCTAACATGGCTTCCCTTGCAGATCAGGCCGTTAGAGAATTTTTCTCTTGTACCTGGACATTCTGAGACCTCTGGCTGGGGAGTGGGGGGGAGCGGTGGGGTTGGATGCTACCCTTTAGTATATTCTGCTGCAAGCCCCACTTGGCATGGTGAATGTGGAAGAGCTACAAATGGATGGGTCACACCTGTGTCTGGACCACCCCCGCCCCTACGGTTTTGGAGACACACGTTTCCCTCCTTTTATCTGAAGCAAGTCCTGGATCCTCATTACCTTTGCTGGTGATGCTGGACCTTGGTTGTCCCCTTGGGGCCTTGAGTCCTACAGTGCCTCTATCACTGCTGAACCAGGAGTGCAGGGAGGAAGGTCGACAGGAGGAAAAAGCTGGGGATTCCATGGGATTGGCACCTTCCCAACAGGCATCACGTGGCTTCCTTCTGCTGTGACCATTCTTCCTCTGCTTCTTCTTTTGAATTTAATGTAAGCATAAATACTGTACTCTGCAAAAACTACTACACATTTTATTCAAATATAAAGGCATGCTGTTTTCAAAGATATTTGAATAATTGAGTAAAATCCTCTTCAGAGTTTTTCATTCTACATAATATTCTTTTTTTCCCCCCTTTTAAAATAAGACTTTTTGGTTGTCATTAGTATGTTAAATATACATTTGACAATTGAATCCAGACTATACTTTTTTATAAAAAAAGAGGAAAAAAGAAATGTAACAAGATCCTATTATGTTATAAAGGGACATCCTAATAATGTGATATGAAGGTACAGAAGAGAGTTCAATATTTCTATAATTGGAAATTTTTTTCAAATCTAAGAAACAACACAGAGACAGCTTTTTTAAAAGTACCATGCATTTTTCCACTCACCACACCCCAGCATGTGTCTTTAAAAAGGTGCCCACGTTAGGACGCAAGAGTCCAGAGTTGCTGAGTCATGGATCAGAACCTGACCCATCCTGGATTGTTATCACAATGCCACCTGCCTTCACACAATAGTCTTTAACTTTTAGAATATCTGGAAACTTGATAAGCACAACTTTTCTCATTCAAATGTAAAACCCTGCCGGGATTAAATGTCTAAGACTGAAAGGTGACTTAAGGGTTCAGGGAAGAAATGCTCCACCCCCAAAACACTTGGTCTATAATAACCCTGAAAACAGATGCATATGGCAATTAGCTATACTGAAAGGATGACATATCCCTTTTCTTTAAACCGGGAATATACTTCTTACTTCTGACACTAAGTTTTGTCTTATAATGTCTTTGCTTGGGTTTTGTGGACCACCCCAAGATTAAAGGTAATGCAACTAAATATTTCAATTAATTGGCCACAACAGGGGTGCCTGGGTGGCTCAGTCAGTTAAGCGTCTGAAGTTTGGTTTCAGCTCAAGTCATGATCTCAAGGTTTGTGAGATCAAGCCCCAAGTTGAAGCACAACACGGATTCTGCTTGGGAGTCTCTCTCCCCTCCCCCACTCACACTCGCTCCCTCCCTCTCAAGTTCAATAAATAAACTTAAAAACAAAAATTGGCCACAAGACTTTAAGAAGATTACACTAAAATGATGTACTACAAATCTACTACAGTGAGTTACTACTTTCTAGGGGAATATTATTTCAAACATTCAATATGATCCAATATATGAGAACAAATTAAATTTAAAGTAAATCCTTTATTTAAAAATTCTTATTTAAGAATTTGCTAACTCAAAATTAGTGGTAATTTAGACTGCACAAACTCAGCTATCTTTACATTTTTGATATATTTGAAAAGAAATCGTTTGACCAAAATAACAATAAATGACAAGAATAATAAAAAGATAGGGGAGATGCGTGAATTTAGTGTATTTTCTTTTAAATTCATCTCATTTCTGACATTCCCTATCTCAGCAGATGACAGTGCCAGCCATTCAGTGCTAGTCATTCAGTCTTTGGTACAACAAATATTCATCAAGCGCCTGCCTTTTGCTGGGCTCTGGGCTTAGCCCCAGAGAATTAAGGAAAACAAAACCCAGAAAATGCACCCAAAGATCCCCCAGGCTACTGCTACCCACTTTTGAACAAATAGCCATAATACCTTGTTAGAGGCATGGTAATCGAGACAAGTAATTGGGTAGCAGAGAGGAAAGGCAAACAACCTCATTTTTACTAGAGCCAGGAAAGGACTCAGGGAAGGTGACACTAAGCTGACTCTGAAAGAATGAGCTGGAATTCTGCCTCCACATGGGCTCCGCCAGGTCTCTCTTCTGCTCTGTGGCCAGCCCTGTTTTCCAGGGTTCTCCCTAACCACTACCAGTGGAGTCTCCACATCGCTTACAAGGTAATGCCATTGAAACCCACTCTAAGTACCTCCTTTCTCTTCCCCTGCTCACAGAATATTATACTAAAGAATCCTGAGACTAAAGATGAGGAATCCACACACCCCAAGGGTGCCTACTGGCCGAGGGCCAATCTGCCAGCTGCCTCTACAACGTGTCCCTGAAGTCCCCTGCTATGTTTTTCCAACATATACACAATTTGAATTCTAGTTTATGTTATACCCATGCTTGTTTTAATATATAAGTAGTTTTTCCCCCCTCAAAGTGTTGAATAAATGTGTGGCTCCAGGAATACAAGTCATGCTGACATGGCTACTCCCCACAGCCCTGTGAACAGGCAACTCTCTCAGAGGAAGAGCCAAGGTGAGAGGATGAAACCCAATGTCTCAGGACAACTTGCAAAGTCTTTACAGTTGCACTAGTCAGGGTTCTCTAGAAGACCAGAATCATTAGCATACCTATATATAGGAAGAGATTTATTTTAAGGAATTAACTCGAGCAATTATGGAGAGAGACAAGTCCAAAATCTGCAGAGTGGGCTGTAAAGCTGGAGACCCAGGAAGAGCCAATGTTGCAGTTCAAGACCAGAGGCCATCTGCCCAAAGAATGACCTTTTGCTCTATTTAAGCCTTCAACTGATTAGATAGGGCCCATCCACCTTATGAAAGACAATCTGCTTTCCTCAAAGTCTACCAATTTAAATGTTAATCTTGCCCATATTCACCTTCATAGACACACTTAGAATAGCTATTGACTATCTGGCCACCAAGTCCCAGCCAAATTGACCCACAAAATTAACGATCAGAAAGCCTAGTATTTGTACCTCTCAGACTGGCTCCTCCTCCCACTTGGTGTAACTGCCATTTCTTTGGCCTGCTAAGTGCCCTCATCATCATTAATTTCTTCAACATCTATCGTGTATGTGACAGAATAAAAATAAAGTTCATTCTGGAGTTCATGGAACATAGATTCTAGTGAGAAACTTGTAATGACTATAGAGAGACATTAATCAAATAAACACAAAAATGAATGTACAATTGCAAGTGTCATAGCTGCTATCGGCTGGAAGTAAAAAGTAGTAAGAGGCAGTAAATTAGAAATCTGATCAAGTCTGGGAATTCAGAGAAAGGTTGTCTGAGGAGGGCATGCTCGAATGGAGCTAGCATAGAGCATAAGCATGCTCGACTGCCTTACACCCCTACTTTCTCAGTGCTACCATCAGAGTCCTTAAAATGCCATGGCAATATATCCCATACTAATGTTTAAAAAATAAGGAGGCACTTTTAAGATTGTGCTCAAGCTCCCCCTTCCATCCTTGGAGTAGCATTGTATTATTCCATTTGGAGGATGAGAAACAGGAAGACATCAAAAATGCCTTCTAGAATGGGCAGAGGACTTGATAAGACATTTTTTCCAAAGAAGACATAGAGATGGCCAACAGATACGTGAAAAGAGTCTCAGCATCACTGATCATCAGAGAAATACAAGTCAAAACCACCATTAGATATCATCTCACACCTGTATCAAAAAGACAATAAGTGTTGGCAAGGATGTGGAGAAAAGGGAACCTTCATGCACTGTTGGTAGGAATGCAAACTGGTGTAGCCACTGTGGAAAATAGTATGGAAGTCCCTCAAAAAGTTAAAAATAGATTTACCTTACAATCCAGCAATTCCACTTCTGGGCACTTACCTGAAGAAAATACAGACACTAATTTGAAGAGAAATATGCACCCCTATGCATGTTGCAACTTTATTTACAATAGCCAAGATTAGGAGGCAACCCAAGTGTCCATTAATAGATGAATGGATAAAGAAGATGTGGCATATATACACAATAGAAATATCACTCAGCCATAAAAAAGGATGAGATCCTGTCATTTGTGACAACCTAGATGGACTTAGGGAGTATTATGCTAAGTGAAATAAGTCACACTAAGAAAAACAAATACCATATGATTTCACTTATAGGTAGAACCTAAAAACCAAAATAAACAAACAAACAAAAAACAGAAACAGACCCATAAATACAGAGAACAAACTGGTGGTTGCCAGAGGGGAGGATGTGGGAGGGTTGGGAAGACTGTGTGAAGGGGAGTGGGAGATGCAGGCTTCCAGTTACGGAATGAATAAGTCATAGGAGTAAAAGGCACAGCACTTGGGATATAGTCAATGGTGTTGTAATAATGTTGTATGGTGACAGACAGTAGCTACACTTGTGGTGAACACAGCATAATGTATAAACTTGTTGAATCATTGTATCGCACACCTGAAACTAATGTATGTAACATTATGTATCAGTTATACTTCCATTTTTGAAAAAAGGGAAAAAAACACCTTCAAGATTCTTTGAGGTCATAGCCAATGACTTCAGTTAACATAAGTGCCTTGAGCTTATTCTGTGCCAGGATTGCACTGTATCTACACATAAAGACATTCTGCTGGTGTCAAGGAGGCAACAATCAAGGAGGGGACACCCCACAGGTGAACAGAATATAATATAGTGCTTTGAATTCTGCACCAGTCCCAGCTGGAATGTTGAGATAACCCTGGGGAAGACTACGGTAAGGAGTCGTAGGTGGAGAGAGAGAGAAACTGCTTAGAAGGCAATCTATGAGTTAAATCTTAAATATTTAATTTTAGATTAAAATAAAATAGAGTTTTAATTATCCTAGTAAATGTTAGAAAGGCAGGGTCACTGTCGAAGCAGAAAGCATGAGCAGAAACCCAAATGGAAGGAAAACATCCTAAAGCTTCCAGAGAGCTGAGGCTAATTTGACCTGTTAGGGGAGCTGGTTGGTCAGGGGAGAAGCTGTCTTTGACAAAATAGAAGTGGTTAGAGGGCTGCTGAGAAAGTGTTTTCCAAACTTATCTGACCAGGACTTACAGTAAGAAATACACTTTACACTGAGGCCGGTCCTTGTACATATGTATGCACCTATGTATGGCGGTAAAACAAGGTACGAGAGACAATGTATATATTAGTCCTATTTGCAATGTGTTCTAAAATAGGAAAATGAGATGTTCATGGAGGAGTCCAGCTTTAGACACATCGAGGCACCCATGTGACATCCTAGTGGAAGCGACCATGGGCAGTGAACCCCATAGGTGAGGGCTCAGGAGTGAGGTGTGCACAGCATGGACATTTGCCAACCCAAAGACCAACTGAGAACATGGGTGTGTGCTGGCTAACCTAGGACATTTAGAGAGGGAACTTAGGAAAGAACCTGAGAAAATACATTTCAAGAGAAGTATCTGGTAGTCTGCTCATGCTATCCTCTCCACATAGAACAGCTGTCCTCAAAGTAGGGTCTGGGAACCCTGAGGTATCTTTTGAGGGTCTCTGAGAACTTCTCATATGGTTTAAAATATCAAAGCTATTTGATGACAGTAATTAGGATAATATTGCCTCTCAACTCTCAATTCTTTCATAAATATACAGTGGAGTTTTCCAAAGACTTCGTAGTAAGTGATATCACGATAGATCAAATGTAGGAAGCAGTTGTGAAAATCCAGCTGTCTTCTTTTAAGCTAGACAAGAAAGAGATTTGCCCCAATATAAAGTAGTACAACTCTCTTCACTAATTTTTGTTTTGAAACACATATCACATATTATTTATGACATGTAATGAGTTTGTTCACGTTCTTTAAATGAATTCATAAGGAAATATATTCAACTAAAAATTCCCACTTTTAATTTCTAGTACTTTAACTATCAGTAGATAAAATACATATAAATAATAGCTCTTTGGGATCCTCAATTGTTTTAAGGTTGTAAAGGAAGACAGACACCAAAAAATTGAAAATCACGGGACTAGAGGACCACCCCTCAGTCACAGCTACCATTGGCCTAACTCCTATCTTTTCCTTCAACTGGCACATTGCATCAGTGTTTGGAAGTTCTCTGATATGGCCCAATCTTTATTATGATTCAATGGGGTTTTTTAATGTTTATTCATTTATTTTTGAGAAAGACCACACACTCCGTAGGGCAGAAAGAGAGGGAGAGAGAGAATCCCAGGCAGGCTCTGCCTGACATGGGGCTTGATCTCGCGAACCATGAGATCATGACCTGAGCCGAATTCAAGAGTTGGATGCTTAAACAACTGAGGCACCCAGGTGCTCCTATTATGATTCAATATTTAATACAACTAAGTGTTTCAGTTCATAACAGCTTTCCAACAAAGTTTCTGAGTAGATACATCTTTTTTTTTTTTTAATAATGAATTCTCTCAACTTTTGAACCTGGAAGTATTATGTGATAGTTAAATATTTGACTTTCTATCCATAAGATGATGATCTATCCCATAATTGAAAGAGTATTCATTCCAACCCAAATTCCACATCCTTCAAGTCTATATGGATTTTACCTAACATAAGCTTATTGTTCTGAGACTACTATTAATTGTCAGAAAATTCTCTACTGCAATTCAATTTATTTTCAAAGACCTGTCTAGGAACTGACTATTCAGCCTCCACATTTACAAAATTAGGACATGATATCAGCCGGCTCCGCTCAAGCAAAGTCGATTACTTTTCCAAGAACAAAATGGTTTTACAGTTTGTTCTGAACTGCAAATTAAGAGATTAAATGATACAAGCTTATTTAAAGCATGTCATGTACTATCATTCTGTCACATTGTAAAGTCATAAAAGGCCCTCAGTAAATCATCAGTGAACTAGGCAAGAAATAATACACAAAACTACCAATAATATTCCCAGTTACTTTTTCACAACAGTAATGTTCAAAGCTTAGCTTCAGACAGGGCAGGACACGTTTTAGGCAGTAATACATGGCAGGTATTGGCTCACAAGTACCCAGGGAAAGATCTCTTACTAAGTTGCACTATAATGAAGCTCTGTATAAATACTTTAAGCCCTAAAGCTTCCAGAACATTTCCAACTTTTTTCATGAACAGAATCAATTATGTAATTAATGTAATTCACTGTTTATAATTTTACGATATTTTATGTAAATAAATTTATAGGCTGATACATAAGTTTTTATCAAATTGTGATTCTTAATTGTGGATCCTCAGAGTCTAGTCAATATTCATATATCATGGACCCTGAATCTCATGAGATGGGATCCCTGATCAGGCAGAGATTATAGGCGAGGCCCCACCTCACCCTGCCCTATTAAAATCTTTTAGGGTCCCTACATAGTTTTCTGCTCAAAGCAAAGAATAAGAATCTGTCATTCTTGTTTTTAAATGTTGTTGCAGTAAAAAAAATTCAAAATGGTACAGATTATCTTTCTTATTACCTCATGCTTCCTTTTCACCAGGGCTCATGGGAAAAAGATACTGGATTAGAGAAAGGCAAACCTCAATCTGCAAGCCAAATCCAAGGCAGCAGTCTATTTTTGTATGGCCTACAAGATAAGAATGGTTTTTACCATTTTTAACAGATAAAAAATAATCTAAAGAATTTCATGGGATGTGAAACATAAACTTCAAATTTCAGCGACCATAAATATAGTTTCATTGGACCAGCTGGGCACATGCATTTACATATTGTGCAAGGCCACCTCAGGCCACAGCAGCAGAGGTGAGTAGCCGCAATAGGGACCATATAGCCAACAAGGGCTAAATACAGTAGTCCCCCCCCCCCCCACCTACAGCTCCTCTTTCCAATATTTCAGTTACCTGCAGACAATCGAGAAGCAGATATCTAGAAGCAGATATCATCAGAAGATCAATAGCAGCCTAATGCGGGGCACCTGGGTGGCTCAATTGGTTGAACATCCAACTTTTGATTTCAGCTCAGGTCATGATCTTGCAGCTTGTGAGTTCAAGCCCCACAGGGGCTCTGTGCTGACAGCTTGGAGCCTGTGTGAAATTCTCTCTGCCCCACCCCTGCATGCTCTCTCGCTCACTCTCTTTCTCCCAAAAATAAATAAACTTAAAAAAATAATAGTAGCCCAACACTATGTCATAGTGCCCTTGTCACTTACCTCACTTCTTCTCATCATGTAGGTATTTTATTATCTCACACTATCACAAGAAGATGTGATTACAAAACAGTAAGATATTTTGAGAAAGAGACCACATTCACGTAACTTTTATTACAGTATATTGTTATAATTTTCTACTTTATTATTAGTTGTTGTTGTTAGTCTCTTACTGTATCTAGTTCATGAATTAAATTTTATCATGGGTGTATATGTATAGGAAAAACATAGTACAGAGATTGGTTGGTACTGTCCATGGTTTCAGGCATCCACCGAAGGGTCTTAGAATACACTCCCCTATTGGATAAGGGGAGGCAACTATAAGGGGAGACAACTATATTTGCCACCTGATCCTTGATGGAAAAGGTGCGCCAATCCCTGTGATGATTCTAAGATCTAATGATGGCAGTAGTGATGGAGGAATTCCTGTCTTCTATCTGTTCTTGCCACCAAATATTTGGAACTTGTGAAGATGCCACCAGACTTATTTTTTAAATGCTCTCCAAGGAAACCAAGATAAGCACTCTACACCTTGAGTACATTCTTTTCTTCTTCTTTTCTACAACATTTATGTTGTCCAGGTTTTTTTTTATAAAACAACAACAACAACAAAAACAGCTGATCTTTATCGATGGCGATAAGTCACATTAGTCTTAAATGAAAGAACATAAGCTTTCTATTTTGTTTCCATTCTCAATTCCTTCTGGAGCATCTTTCCCAGTTTAGGGGTTGACACCTTAAAAGGGATGCGGAAGCGTGAAAAAGATTCAAAGAGATTTAAAGAATAGCTGGAAAGGGGCACCTGGGTAGCTCATTTGGTTGAGAATCCAACTCTTGATTTCAGCTCAGGTCATGATCTCACAGTCCTGGGATTGAGCCCCACGTTGGGCTCCACACTGACAGCACAGAGCCTGCTTAGGATTCTCTCTCTCATTCTCTCTCTCTCTCTCTCTCTCTCTCTCTCTCTCTCTCTGCCCCTCTCCCGCTGGTGCTTTCACACACATACACTCTCACTCCCAAAATAAAAATTGCTGGGGAATTGATTTATAAAACCAACAATCCCTAAAAAAGGAATAGGAAAGATATTGGAAAAGCCTAGGCAGGACTGGTGTCTATCAAGGGCATACAAGATTCTTCTGCATGCACAGTACATGGCTTTTCTTTTCGAACATAAGGACCAGATAAAGAGGAAACTGATGAACTAGAATAAGAAAAGTTGGCTCTAAGGGACAGAATTTCCTGGGAGTGAGTACATGTTGTCCTATGTCCTGAAATTTCCCTATGGGATTATTCCAAAATGAGTGAAGTTTCTTAATTCAAGTGTTTGTCCAATGGCAGAGAGATGAAACTAATGCCCCTTTCTGTACATGTTGGCTGTGACTCTATGACAAGGAATGAGATTGATTCTATCCTTTCATTCAGTCCTAGATAAGATTCTAACACCTTCTCTAGGAGGACTGAAGAGAAGAGGCAGAAACAAGCACTTTACAAAGCTGCCTGTAGAAAAAAAAAAAAAAAAGTTCTATTTCCATTATGTAGCTCTGTTGGGTATATTTAATTCTAACTGTGAACATTATTCTCCTCTTCTAGAACTTACCCTCTAGAACTGATGTCTGTGATGACTCAGAAAAGAAGAAGCTGGAATGGAAGAAGTAAGTTTTCCTGAAATCCAGTGGAATTGCCCTTCTCAAGTCTGTGTATGAGCCCACAGCTCACCTGGCTGGTAGAGCCAAGTGCAAGGGTGGGCATCTTGAAGTCATCATCAAGGTGGGCAGAATGGATCAAAAAACTGGACATTTCCTCCTTCTTATCTTTTTTTTTTTCTGTAAAACTATATTCTTTTATCCAGGATGGGATAGGAAAATGGAAAGCATATAGATGAAGCAAGATTAACCATGAGTTGATGATTCTTTCAGCCAGAAAATGGGTTCATCAGGTTTATTATATTATTCTCTCTACTTTGTTATATGCTTATATGTTATATATTTGAATATATGTTCCATAATAAAGACTTAAGTATTGCATTCCTAGTGCGTTATAAAGTTAGTGGATTTCCTGCTTCCAAAAATGCATTATTTTATCAGATCACTTTTCCACCCCAGGGCTTACCCCTTCACATATCTTGAGAAAAATTTGATACACATACTTCAGTTTCACTTGCTCTTAAAAATAGAAAATTGTAGGATTTTTCCTTAAAAGTGATAAGATGCCCCAGATGGTTTGGCTCAGATTTGCTAAATCCTTCTTAGAAGCAGGAAATCACATCTGCCAACCCAACGTTAATCTGAACTCCCAGACCGAAGAGAAGTTTTGAGGAGCTCATGATAATTGCAAGATCACACAATATCCATCTCTCCTTTGCTTGGGTAAAGTATAAGAAAGACAGAATCCAGGATACTTTCAATCTTACCCCAAACAAAAAGAAAAAGATGAACATTGCTTCTACATTTTCACAGGTGAGGCATCGGTCCACTGATGGTTCAGTGATTGTTGGCCTGTTTGTGTGTCTGGTCCCCTGTCCTCTAGGACTCAATGAACCAAAAGTCCCCCCTACATCAGACCCCAGTTTAGCAATATACATTATTTATGTCCACCATTTTCTGGAAAATTATAACTTTGGATTTCTGTGTGCCATTTAGACCATATTTTGACTTTTTATTACAAAAATGTGCCCGTCATACAGTTGTCATTTCTCAGTGACCCGGAGCCAGTTGGTGCTGACTCCCTGACGCATTTTGAGTTGCCACCAGCTCTAACCACACCACAAAGAGAGTGGTCAACTCCTAAGCACCCTGTCTCAGGTTGTGGGAAGCTGTTCTTGGCCCCAGGTCACTACAGGGCTGGCTGGATTAGTCTTCTACACTATATAACAAATTACCACAGATTTAATGACTTAAAGCAACACTCATTTATTAAGTCACAATTCTCATGTGTTGGTCTAGGCAAAGCTTAGCTAATCCCTCTGCTGGGGGTCTTATAAGGATGCAATTGAGGTGTCAGCTGGTCTGGGGTCTCACATGAAGTTCAAAATTTTCTTTCAAGTACATGTGGTTGTTGATTATTTGCTTCCTCACAGCTATAGAATTCTTAGTGTCTTACTTCTTCAAGGCCAGCAGGAGAGACAGTCTTTGCTGTTTCAAGTCTCCCTGCCTCTTTTAAAGGGCCTGATTAGGTCAGATCCTATCCAGCATAATCTCCCTTTTAATGAACTCAAAATCAGTTGATTTCAGAACCTTAATTACATTTGCAAAATTCCATCACTTTTGCTATGTAAGTAACCTAATCAAGGGAGCGACTTTCATGATACTCACAAGGGTCCCCGTACTCAAGGAGAAGGATTATACAAGAAGTGTACACTGGGAGTGGGAATGTTGGGAGCCATCTCTGGATTCTCCTCTACTATGGAGTTTAACACTTCCTAAAGGCTTTGAGCCTTTTGACATGGAAGGGAAAAGGTAAAACTGGTAGTAGACTAGAACAGATTCTACCTGGAGAGAGGTCAGGACCAGTGGTTCTAAATCATGGCTATACATTGGAATCATCTGGAGCTTTAAAAAATTCTGATCTTGGATGCCACACCCAGAGATTCTGATGTGATTGGTCTGGGGTGTAGCCTGGGCCTCAGGACTTTTTAAGCTCTCCAGGTAATTCCACTGTGCAGCCAGCGATGAGAACCAGTGGTATAGACATGTAAGAAACTTATTTGCTCTGCCTCAGTCCTAATGAAAGAAACACTCCAGCAAGCGGAGCAGTAACCACTACGGCAAACGCAGGGACTGATCTTTAAAATGTGGCAGATGCTTATCAGGGTAGAGTTTAGAAAACTTCATCTCAAATGAAGTCAGTTCATCCCAGTGGTTGTAAAATCACTGGCAAAGGGAGTTCTTTGGGACAGGTAATCTTTCCCACCATTTTTTTTAAGATAAAGAATATGTAAATCTAAGATTCTTCTCAAGGTCACACAGCCGCTAAGTAAGTTAACAAGACTAACTTTTCATTTCTCCATACTTACTGGCTGTGTGACTTTGGGTAAGTTGCTGAATCTCTCTGCTTTCTCTGTTTTCTCATCTGTCAAACGTGATCATTTTAATGCCTAGTTCACAGCATGGTTGGGAAGACTAAAATGAGTTGCTTTCTGGAAAGATATGGTCTGAATAGAGGGGTGCATCAGCAAGTCCCAGAGAACCAGTTAGAGTAGATTTCTTATAATAAAACAGGAGCTCTCATTGCAATAAATACTTGGCTACCTTCAGAATTTGAATTTTTATATGTAATTGGATTACATTAGATTTATTTTGGGAATAGATTGAAAGTTCAGATGGTCCACTGACTATTTGATGTTCTTTGTCAGGATTGGCTATAAGTCAATAGAGGTTGACTTTCTCTTGGCCCTCAGCCTGCCCTGTATGTGTCCTTTTAACATCTCTGAGGTGTCTTTTTATCAACACCCCTTCCAGGGCTTTTCTAACTAGTACCCAGCACCTAATGAGTCCTCCCTGCCCTTCAGTCTTAGGAATTCACTGTCCCTATTATCCCACCCTCTGTCCTTGCCCTTGTTCCTTCTGCATTCTTTCTGTGGGGTCAATCACAGCTTTAAATAACATTTATCAATATCATTTGTGTAAATGATGTCCCCCATGTTGCAGTGTCTAGATCCTCCCCATCTTTAAATACTAACTCTACATTTTCAACCACTTGCAGAATGTTGTCCCACAGTCCATGAGCACCTCAAACTTCCCGTCTAAAGACATGTGCCCCCTTCTCAGTTGATGTACCATTACCTCCTCCAGGGCAAATCAGTCCTCCCCTTCCTCACCCTGTATACCAATGAGTAGCCAAACTCAGTGGACTTCTTCTTCTAAGTACCTGCCCAGGCTCTTCTCAGCCCATGGCTGATGCTTCAGGTATTCAACCTATCTGCAAATGGTTCTGTCTCCAGTCTTGCTGTCCTCTGCCCACTTGCCCTCCACACAATGGCCACTTACCCTTCTAAAATGTAGATATGGTTATGTTACTTCCCTCTTTGAAAGACCTCAATGGCTTTCTAAAGGCTACAGAGTTAAGCCAAAATGTTTCTCCCTCTTGAAGCTTTCCATGGCCCCATGCCTGCTGTGGAGTTAGCCAGCCCTTGTTATGTTCCCATACCACCTGGACTCAGCATTATTGCAACCCTGACCTCTACATCATGTTTGAATCCCATGCTTTCTACTAGACTGTGATCTCCTTGAGGACAGAAACTGTACCTGGTATCATGCCTGCATATAATATAGCTAGATTAATATTTGCTAAATTTATTGGCACTGAGAAATCAAACTTCTCAAGGGTATCGTGGTTCAAGCTTTAAGCTTTTTTTTTTTTAATTTTTATTTATTTTTGAGATACAGAGCATTCTGGGGAGGGGCAGAGAGAAGGGGAGACAGAGGATCAAAGCACTGATAGAAGAGACACCCATGTGGGGGCTCGAACTCACTGACTGAGCCAAAGTCAGACGCTTAGCTGACTGAGCCACCCAGGTGCCTGAAGCTTTAAGCTTTTTGAGGTAATGCAGTATATTGACTATTCAGTGTCAAGCTGGATTAATGTCCTGCTCTGTTCTTCAATAAATCTATCTATCTATCATCTATCTATCTATCCATCTATCTATCATCTATCTATCTATCTATCATCTATCTATTGTAGGCCACTTTTATTTATTTTTTTAATGTTTATTTCTTTTTGAGAGAGAGAGAGAGAGAGATGGCATGCAAGCAAGGGAGGGAGGGCAGATAGAGA
Organism: Panthera onca; assembly: GCF_046562875.1. Lineage (NCBI taxonomy): Eukaryota > Metazoa > Chordata > Mammalia > Carnivora > Felidae > Panthera > Panthera onca. Next base: position 86,517,658 of record NC_138341.1, on the reverse strand, counting down.
GAGAGAGAGAGAGAGGGAGACACAGAATCCGAAACAGGCTCCAGGCTCTGTGTTGTCATCATAGAGCCCAATGCAGGGCTCGAACTCACAAACCGTGAGATCATGACCTGAGCCGAAGTTGGATGCTTAACCAATTGAGCCACCCAGGTGCCCCTATTGTAGGCCACTTTTATAACACCATCTCAATCATTAATAAAGTTCTTCAAAGTCATTATTGCTATGACTATTTAACAGATGGTGGAATTACGGACATCTGACACTTAGTGGAGATTCTCTATCTCTTTCTCTTGGAGCGAATGTAGAATCCCAACTGAAAATGTGCTACAGATTATGGCTTTCTGAGCAGGGTGGGTGACTCTCATCTGTAGAGGACCAGAGAAGAGAAGACAAGGCCCTGAGGCTGCCTCACTCAGTTTTGACAAAGGGAGGAACTTGCAGGGTCAGGACAGGTCTGAGCAGCTCTGGTGGGCAGAGCGGCTGCCAGCAGAATATTCCCCATCTGAGGGCAAAGGTGCACGCCATCAATAATGCTTCTTCATCTTGGCTGCACTTTCCTTCCCTTAAAATGAATAAAAATTTGTTTTGCACATTAACAAAAAGTCCTTGAGCCAAATCTACCTTCCTTTTAACAGGGCAGGAGGGGCGAGGGACGGGACAGGCACGCTGCTAGGGAAGCAAGGAAAATGTGAAGCCCGGGTTTGCAATAATTGATCCCACACAGACGGCTGGGGCCTCTCCGCTCTGCCGCCGCTGGGTATGGGGAGATTTTGCAGGGGCGGGTGACTGAGTTTCTGCCATCTGGCTGAATCTCTTCATCATGAGTGCTCTCAGATATAGAGCATGTTTCCAAAAATAAGTGTCCTATATATCTCACGGTTGGTGACTCTGTCGACAGCTGTCGTGCATCTGGGCAGGCACTTAAGAGGTTAAACCAGCCAGCAGCACCTCGTGGATGTGGGGCAGAGCTGCTTCATGGCTCTGCTTCTATCCTTCCACCTCCTCACCTACTTCCTGAGCTCTTGGTTAGGAGGGGAGGGACATGTGCAGGCTCACTCAGGAACATAAATCCTGCTTCCACTGATTTGCCTTTTGCGGTCCCATTTACAGAGTGGAAATGCTTACAAGAGGTTTTAGCATCTGCAGCCACCTGCCAGAGGAAGTTGCTGGCAGCCAGGCCTTCAAGAAGGTAGGATGGGGTTTGGGCTTGTGCCTTGGTTTGTTTGTTCATCTTGTGGGATCCCCTCTCTCCCACCAATCTCCATCTGGCTAACAGTATCAAAAAATTGCTTTGGGTGGAAAGAAATATAATAAAAAGCATAGGAGGAATCGCAAGGGGAGAAAATCATGCAAGACCGAATGAGGTATCCAGCCCCTGGTGTGGGAGCCACAGATGGGCTCTGGATGCAAAGAATCGCTTTGAGAGGGAATCAGAACGCAGAACCCTGAAGTCCCTTTTCCCTGCCATTTTCTCTCTCGGGATCTGCTCTGCTGGAAAGCCCAATGAAGAGTGATTTGTCTTTGTTCCGACTTCTATTGTCTTCCCTTTGAAGGCATCCACCCCAGGAGACTCAAATTTCCTGTAGATGTTGATGTGCCCATATCTTCAGTGACAAATAAGTCAGTAACTTATTTTTAGCGATCTGGTGTTCACACTGCAAGAAGTAACTCCTTTTTTTTTTTTTTTTTTAAGGGGAAAATAAATTACAAACATGCTTTAGTCATCTCTCTGAATTGTACGATGTCAAAATTTGTGATTTATTACCCTGTTTTCTCCCAGCCTATTATATTTCCCTGAGCCTTCCCTCAAGGCCTGCTTGGGACTAGATTAGCCCACATGATTATTTCAAAGCACAGCACGTTGAAAGCAGTTCCCAGGAACTCTATGTTTCTCAAAAGGGAGCTGAAAGGTCACAGAGAGCTGGGAAGGGGTCACAGCAACTGAAGCTGCTGCATTTGACTGGTTTCAACAGTGACCTCCAGGTCTCCATAAACGGCCATGCTACCTTCTGGCTCCCGTTTGCTACATTCACTTTCTCCTTCTGCCCAGGTACAAGCCCTCCATTGTCTTGGCACTAAAAAGACCTGAAGGTTTGAGGCGGGCGTGGGGGTGGGGGCGGGGGCGGGTAGGGGGAGTGTATCCCGGGCAGAGGGGTTTATGATGGAGAAAGTAACCTGAGACATGGCTGATTCTAGAAATCTTTGGCAGAAACCCTTAATTTAATAAAAATAAATTTGTATGAGCCCTTTCAGGTTCCACAGTATTTTTAGAAGGTAGACTAGTGTCCAGCTTATAACATGGCAAATAGGTGCCTAGGGTATTAACATCGCCATCATGGATATTCAGCCATTGCCTGCTACGCGCCATGCATTCCAATTGCTGTGGATACCGCAACTGCACGTAGTGTATCATTCCATTTTTTTTCATTTTTTCAATAAATATTTATTGAGCATCTTTTTTAGTAGCAGCTTCTATTAGTCTCAGGGACTTCAATGATGAATACAACTTGGTCCCCAAGTTACCCGCAGTTTTATGGGAGAGACAGATGTAAATAAATATGAATCATGTGTATGAGTCCTGAACAGTGTTACCCAGAAAATGTTATAGGAGCTGCCGAGTAGGAAGTGACTAATGTGGAGCCAGAGAGATTGTACAAATAGGGTAATATTTGAATCAGGACCTAGAACCAATAGGATGTAAGAATATATAAAGAGAGAGGTTTATTTTAAGGAATTTGGCAAGTCCAGTATCTGCAGGGTAGGCTGCCAGGCTGAAGACTTAAGGAAAAGCTAAAGTTCCAGTTCAAACTCTGTTTGCTGGAAGAATTCTTTCTTGTTCAGGGAGGTCACTTTAGGGTTTTTTTAGTTTTGTTGTTTGTTAAGGCCTTCAACTGATTAGATGAGGCCCACCCATATTATGGATGGTAATCTGCATTTACTCAAAGTCTACTGATTTAAATGTTAATCGCAACCGAAAAACACCTTCACAGAAACATCTAGAAGAGTATTTGACCAAATATCTGAGTGCCTTGGCTCAGCCAAGCCAACACATAAAATTAACAACCCCAGGTAGAGATAAGAGTTTGAAGGTCAAGAGAGGGAAAGCTAGACTAAAAATTCTTTCACAGCTCCTCCGGGGCCTGTGATGATAACCTCCAAGTTCCTTAGCAAGGCACTCAAGGCCAATCACAGAAGCTCCTTGGCAATCTCTCCTAGTCACGTGTTTTCTGCTCCTCATGTAGGATTCATGCACCAGCCAGAGGCAATGACTTGCAACTCTCCAAAGGGGCCTTTGCACTAGCCCTACCAGCCTGGATTATTCCCACTATCCTGACTCCATAATTCTCTTCTGTGGGGAGCCTGCTCTAATCCCTGGCCAAATCAGGAGTGATTCTGTACATGTCTGCCTCACTTCATATGTGGCAAGGACAGCCTATAAGTATGGCCACTTATACTTCTCTCCCACAAGCTTCCTGAAAATTGTATTTCTCCTGGTATGTTGTGCATTTGCAATATTGTTTAAGAGTATTTGACTTTTTGGGGCACCTGGGTGGTTCAGTCAGTTGAGTGTCCGACTTCGGCTCAGGTCATGAACTCACTGGTCATGAGTTCGAGCCCTGCATCGGGCTCTGTGCTGACAGCTCAGAGCTTGGAGCCTGCTTTGGATCCTATGTCTCCTTCTGTCTGTGTTGCTCCCCTGCTTTCTCTGTCTCTCTGTCTGTCTCTCTCTCTCAAAAATAAAGATTTAAAAAAAGGGTATTTGACTTTTAGAACAAGAAAAACAGAATAAGTGGAATGCATAAAGACAGATAGTGAGCTAATAACTCATAAAATATAGATGGAACCTATATGTTAAGTGTAGATAATAAGTAAGCAAGTAGTTATGGGATATGGGCAAAAATCATGAGAGATGCTAAGTAAGTCCATAATCTCTAAGACATGCCAGAGACACATAGAATTGATGGAAAATATGATGGAACACACAGGAATGTTACTTATGGACCAAAAGAACTACAAAAGCAAGATTATGATCATGCCATTTGTGGCTGGACAGCTCTGTCACCCCTAACCTAGCCACATATCAGTGGCCCCAGTGTGGTCCCATCCTGGCCTATATATGCTCTATCCATGAACCACAAAGGCAGCCCACAGCTGAAGTTCAGCACCACATTGTGTGAGCTATATTTGAGCCAGCAAATGCATGTGGATCTGTTCAATACAGTGAGAGTGAGTTCCAATTCCTGCCATATCTCGTCCAGGGGCAAACTCAACTCTGGCCTCATGATGATGTCACCAGTGAGGAAAGCTAATGTGGCAGAGAGAGAAGGGATCTGGAAGTGGTCCACAAACCTGATGGCATGGCCCTCCTCTTGTGTTGACCTACTTCATCTCTCTTTCCATTCTCGCTGGGGGTTAATAAACCCTGCCATGAGCCCTCTAACCTAGTCTATGAGATGCTTTGTTCCCTGACCTCTAAGCAACTTGCCTGGTAAGGTGTTTGGGGGGTGACCATTTCATCAAGCTAATTTTCCACATAGCTTGTGTTCATATACTTAGTATGTCTTGCACAAGTTAAATACTGACTTGATAAATATTCTTGTAATGAGTGGGTGAATGAATGATGAATGAATGAATTACAGGCAGGAAGAGGACATCCTTGCCTGAACCAGAAATGACAGAAAGCAGCAAATACCTGGCTGCCTGGAGTATAGGATTTGAAGGAGGTATGATTTAGGTCTAGAAAAGTAGGCAGGAGTCACTTTAAGTACTCTAAATTCCATATGGAGACATTTCAGCTATCTTTTGTTCAAAGGGAGCCATTAATGTTCTCTGAGCAGGTCAGATTTTTAACTCAGATCAGATCTGCCTTTCTGAAAAATCACTGTAGCAGCAGAACAAAAAATGGACTAGCAAATAAACCAGAGGTTGAGACCATGTAGGAGTGCAATGAACTCAGAACCTACTTGGGGAAATACAGAGATAATGAACCAGGTATAAATGATATAAAGGTCGAAGTTAAGATCACAAATTTATACCATCAGCATTCAGATGAGAGAAAAGAAAATGATCATTTACTGAAACCCTACTATGTGCCAGAAACTCATTCACACCACCTAACGTAACTTGCACAAAAACCTTGGTAGGTGGTACAATTACCCATTATTTAGCCAAGAAAATTCTAGCCTGAGAAAAGCTACTCCTACATCTTGCACGAGAGTAGACCCAAATTTCATGGGGTTTGAAGCTTTTAAAAATTTCTAGGCATTCTGTAATACAAAGTCCCAAATACAAAAGTAGATATGAAAGTGAATATTTATTCAAAATGAAAAAAGAAATTACAACTTTAAAAGTAAACATCACAAAGACCAAAAAATCCAGCAAAATAACTCATTCTCATGAATTAACTGCCTAACAACTTTTGTAATACTTTCTCCCTGTATTTTTTATCCATATGTTCTCTTGGAATCCATATGGATTCATATCCATATGACCATGACTTTGTGTTTTCTATTGAGAGAGCAGAAATATAATTTATCTATTTTTCTCAGCATAGTTGAACAAATTTGTTTTTACCATGGAGACCTTATTTTTTTAATATTTATGTATTTATTTATTTATTTATTTATTTATGTATTTATTCATTTTTTAGAGAGAGGGAGAGAGTGGGGTAGAGGCAGAGAGAGAAAGAGGGAGAGAATCTCCAGAAGGCTCCGCACCATCAGAGCAGAGACCAATGAGGGGCTCAAACTCACAAATTGTGAGATCATGACCTGAGCTAAAATCAAGAGTCAGACACTTAACCTACTGAGCCACCCAGGTGCCCCTGCCATGGACAGTTTAGATAAGTTTCTTTCATCATCATATCTCAGTCTTGGTAATGCCATGTAGAGTTTTAGGACTGTTTTCAAATTTACAAAAATTTTTACCAAGTTTCTTTTTAACATGAGCTGTAAACTTTCAGGGTTTTTCAAATTTCCTTACTCAAAGGCTAATCTTAGATTCTCTTTGAATTGGAAATGATTAGCCCTTCTGGCTCCAGTCTTATGTACTTTCCATGCCAGATACCATGGATGTCATATTTTTGCCATGTGACATCTAGCCCCCACCTCCCTGTGACCAACCTGCTGAGGTAAGTTGACCCAGGGAACATGCCTTGAAGCCAATGCTATGGCTGGGACTCCTGAAAATACGGGAACAATGCGCAGAACTGACTGCAAAAGCAGGTAAATGTGTCCCTCTAAAACTAGATCAAATATGCCCCTCCTTCAACTTCTGCTTATCTGCATCCCACAACTGCCTGCTCCCCTGGCAATGGCATTTGACATGAAAGTATGACAGCAGAAGAAAACAAAGTGGGAAGAGAAAGTGGCCTTGACCAACTGGGATGAAAAGTTTACATTTGCAAATTTTGGAAAATACATGCCTTGGTGAACACATTACTAGGGCCATTCCTATACCTTAGAAGTGGCCTGTGCAAGAAAGGGGGGCCCGGCAAAGTCAGAGTCATCCAGAAAAATCGAAGTCAAACCTGGATGGACTGACTTAAAAGCCATTCTCTTTCTAAGATTCTGACTGAGCCTCAAAGCTATTTTTTTTAAGGTTTACCATTTTAACCATTTTTAGGTATACAATTTGGTGGCATTTAGTATGTTCACACTGTTGTACAACCATCACCACCATCCATCTCCAGAATTTTGTATCTTTCCAAATCGACACTATGTACCAATAAATGACTCCACGTCCCTCCCTCCCCCTAGTGCCTCGTAACCTCTATCCTACTTTCTGTCTCAATGAATTTGACATCTCTAGGTACCTATGGGAGTGGAATCATATAATATTTGTTCATCTATGTCTACCTTATTTCACTTAGCATAATGTTTTCAAGATTCATTCATGTTGTAGCATGCATTAACATTTCATTCTTTCTTAAGACTAAATAATATTGCATTGTATGAATATACCACATTTTATTTATCCATCCATTCATTGATGAACATGGGCTGTTGTGAATAATGCTGCTATGAACATTGGTGTACAAATACATGTTTGAGTACCTGCTTTCAATTCTTTTGGGTATATACCCAGAATTGGAATTTCTAGGTCTTATGATAATTCTAAGTTTAATTTTTTGAGAAACCATAGTATTGTTTTCCACAGTGGCTATACCACTTTACATTCCCACCAGCAATGCACAAGGGCTCCAATTTCTCTGCATCCCCATAAACACTTGTTGTTTCAAGGGTTTTTAAAATAACACCCAAAGGGGTGGTAAGTGATATCTCATTATGGCTTAGATTTTCATTTCCTTAATGATTAGCAATATTGAGCATATTTTCATGTGCTTATTGACCTCAAAGCCACTTTTACCAGAATTATTCAGTTAATACATTGAAAGTCTCATGAAAATTTTGATTTTTTTCATTCATTAGTTAGTTCACTCAATAAAATAAGATTAAATAACTTTCTTTTTTAAGTTTATTTTATTGATTTTGAGAGACAGACAGGACATGCATGAGCTGGAGAGGGTCAGAGAGAGATGGAGAGAGAGAATCCTCTGCTGCCAGCATGGAGTCAGACTGGGGACTCAATCTCATGAACATTCAGATTATGATCTGAGCCAAAATCAAGAGTGGGATGCTTAACCAACAGAGCCATCCAGGGGCCCCAAGATTAAATAACTGTCAATGGGTAAGATGATAGAGAATTTTCCTGGGAGTTGAGGAGTGGATTGCAATCAGCAGAAATTAAAATTTGCAGACTTTCAAGGGTATCTGAGCTACGGGGAGCACATTTCAGGGATCAAAAGAGTTACTGCTGTCGTGGATTTGCCATGACTAGGGGGTGTTTAAATGGAGGAGAGGAGATGAAATACTTACCATCTCTAAGTTTTGACAGTCATGGTTAAAAGGATACTACAGAGTGAATATGTCTCCCCCCTCCACCAATTTCCATACACAGAAACCTAATCCTGCATATTAAGGTATTTGGAAGTGGAGCCTTTAGGAAGTGATTAAGTCACTAGGGTGGAGCCCTCATGGATGGGATAAGTGCCTTTGTACCAAGAGGCTAGAATTTGCTCAACCCTTTCTACCATGCAAGGACACAGTGAGAAGAGGAAGCCCAGTGAATGGAGAAGTCCAGACACTAAATCTGCCAGAGCCTTGATTTTGGACTTTACACCCTCCAGAACTGTAAGCAATGAATTTCTGCTGCTTATAAGCCACCTAGCCCATGGCATTTTCATTACAGCAGTCCGAATGGACATGGATCCTCAGGATCTCTCAGTATCCTTCCAGTTTAGTCTAGAGTTTCTATGTCCAGTCATGACAGTTTCAGAACCCTGCCATAAATAACTGCCTGGTCTTAGAGCACGCTACCATCTCCCTTACTAATGTGTACTGATGTTTGACAGTGTTTGCTGTCAGGAAACGTTAGGCCACCAGCATTCATATTAGGCTTCTTCACAAACATGGATTGGAGCCGTGGGCAATGTCACTGTTCACACTGACATCCTTCGGTAGAAAACTCATACTTATGGCCATGTTTTAGCAACAGTCATCTGTAGACCCTCTTTGTTTCCAGCAGCTTCACAGAGTGAATCAGACACCAGATGGGAAACTGTGTGAATTGATTCAATCTGACCTCCTGTCTAACCATCCATTTGGCAGACATGATCAGTGTAATACTGTCACAAAGGAAGAGTGTAATAGGCATCTGTGCGTGATATGACAATGAGTACCACCTTGTAAGGTATTAATTGACCTATAAATCACACTATATGCCTGAAAGCTGGAAACTATTTCCCAATCAATAACTTCAAATGGCATAATGGAAATGGTGCGATTCAACCTTGATAATGTCTAGAACAAGTTAACTAACTCATCTATGGGATGAGGTACCACGTACATCAGCCGATGACATGGCCACCAACATAAATTTCAGAGAACATTGCTATAATTAGGAGAAGGAGAATGGTTAACTTCTTCAAGGGCAGGGGCACATGTTTAACACAAAAGTTGTAAACTGAATGCTGAAGTTGGGTGTAGGACTACAATGCTTACCAGAATGTTCAAAAGTCTCCATCAAGATTTACTAATACAGTTGTGAAACACTAGTGCCCATTATGTATTGCGGGATGTTGCTTATGACTAGGTTGTTAAAGCTGAGTTATTACAGTGCTTATTTCAAACACTACTTTGTGACGATTTATGCCTCAGTCAATTTATAACACTCAGAACCAATTCCGTTCATGGCCTCAGCTGAAAAAGAATTTTATTTATAATATTTAAAATTGCTTTAGTCAAGTGTTAAAAACAAGGTGTCCATAAAAAGTGAATTTTTAAATAATTTCAGAAGAACCTTCGAAAAGTTTTGCATAATATAACATTTAATGCCTCAATTCTACTGGTGGTTTTAAATGCTTATTTTTAATATTGGATATAGTTACTAATTTGCTAAAACTGGCAGTTGTATGATTGTCAAATCATGTCAGTTCCAAAGAAAATGAACATCGTTATAATTTGAGATTATTATAAACTCAAAAAGTGCTGCTGGTGTTTATGACAGTTTTTGAGATTTATATATGGATTTATAGCAAGAAAGGAATCATTTTTAGCTGAATGCTTCATTTTAAGTGATTTTTTACCATCTTTTAAAACACTCATAATGAATTTCCACCCACTTTGAGAAATAGCAAATCACTTTGTCATCCAGGTCTTCCATTTTTTAACACAACGGTGTGAGTTAACCACCTCCTAGAACTTTACGGTGAGTGAAAAATAAAAAAAAAAAAAGTTAATGGTGTTCATATTTCTTCCAGGAGTGTTTTGTTCAGGCCAAATTATGCCCAGAGACTGAGATTTGTCTTCACCAATAACTTATTTAACACACATTCACTGTGGGAATTATAATTTATTATAGCAATATCTCATAAGCCAATAGTATACAGAATAATGTCTCTTAATAATCCAATAAAGAAATAACATACTCTAAACCAATGATAGATTAATTACATTATTGTTCCAGGCAAAGGGGAGATGAAAGAAATAAAGTCCATGTTTAGTTGAGGTGAACCTTTCTACAGATCTGGTCTTCAATAGAGTTAGTTCTTCCAAATAGAAGCTGGGTATCAGCTGCCAACTTAGGTCCCTCCCTGCTGGGGCATGTAGCTAGTGGGCCATCAGGATTGGCAGGCTAGGTGGGCTTCTCTGAAGGTTATTATCCAAGGATGCTTTACATGGCTTGCACCACTGCCCATATGAGGAGTAGCTTCACCAAGGCAGAAACAGATGCTCCTTCTCTTCCTTGGACTACTGCTCAGTTTAACACCAATGCCAACCAAGAGTAGCCTGACCATGGCAGGAATAAGTGTCTCAAGATCTTCAGAGAACTATGTAGATCAGGGAAGAGTAGCCTTGTCCTGACTGAACACTTTAGGGAAGCCCTCACAAATTCCAGGTGTTAATGTCCATTGTGTCCTTCTTGACTCTTCCATATGTGCATATCGATAAGCATTTGATAGTACAGCTCTGCCGATATCACTCTGACACAGCCTCCCAAATTCACCTTTGATCAAAATAACTTCATGTAGATCAAAACAATTTCACTTAAGTCATAAATAAGTAGTTTTGAAATCATAACAAGCCAATACATAACCAGTACAAATCCACCGAATTCTCCAAACACAAAACATACAACCAAACAAAAAAGGTTGCATGCTTTCTCTGAATGTCTCAAAAGTGTATGTAAAAGTTCAAAAATTTTGGATGATGATATCATCACCCTGCAAAACATGGGCATAATCCAAATTCAAGTGGAAAATAGATACCAGAAGTCAAAAGTCTTTATCTCCCTAACCAGTAAATCAGAAATCTACCACTTTAGTATACTTCAACTGAAGATAAACTACCCCTGAAATTTCCCTGCTCTTGATTATTATAAAGATAGTTTAGATCTCAGAGGTTAACATGACAAAACATAAAGGAAAATAGAAATTAGAGGTGGAAGAAGGGTTCAAAACAGGCATGGAGAGAGCAAGGCTTTGAGCTTATAGTTCAATCACCTTCTTAACTCAACAATCTGCTCTGAATTAATATGTTGTTTAGTGGAAGACAAAGTAGAAGCACTCCCTTATGCAGAACTGTCTCAGCCAGATTCCTGCAGTTAAAATGGGAGTGGAGGAAAAATACTTGAATGATGGGAGAACAAGACAAAAGCATAAGACTGTTTTTGCAGTCCTTTAGAAATGCAGGTAGAAATTTCCTTTTTAATCAGCATACACCACAGAGTCTCAGAAAGGAGAATGCCCAAGACTTCATCTCTCTAGTACTTCTGAAAATGCATGGAATGTCATTGACAATAACACTACCAACTGAATCCTTTTAGATAGAACTTCTTGCTCCCAATGTTGTGAGATGGGGTAAGCAAAAGATTTCTAGATCAATTTACTTCCTTTCCTGGTCTCTTCTAGTGGGAATAAATGCTTACCTTTAATTTTGCCTGTTCTTGAAGGAATATTTAAAGTTAAGAGGATGGATGTTAACTGGTCTTACTATGGTGATCATTTTGCAATAAGTACATGTACCGAATGGCTATGTTGTATACCTGAAACTAATATAATGTTATATGGCAATTATATCTCAATAAAAATTAAATAAAAAAGCAAAGTGAATAGAGGTCCCCATCTCTGCTCATCAGAGCTCCAAAATGCTTTCATCCTGAACTCTGGAGTCTGTAATGCTCCAGATTATTCCTTCACCTCCCTCTTCCCCTAGCTCATTATGTATGTGATTACTCTTCCCAATTGGACACAGTTATGAAAAAGGTTTATTTGCTGGAGGCTCAATATTCTCTGTAAAGAAATGTCCATAATTTATCATTCCACAACAGAGACTTTTCAGAAGAGCCATCCCCTGTGTCTTTATAAGATGTCCTAAATAGCCTGGCAGGTGTCTCCCAACACTAGGCTGAGAGGCACTAGTCGGTGGCTTGTGACTTAGCACCTGAAGCTCTATCCATTCCCATCTTATATCATAAGGTTTTAAAATCTTGGCACATATTGATAGCATTAGTCGTCATTTGTTGTGTCTTATCTTGTGTTACGTCTCATACTGGGGATTCTTTATCCATCGTTTCATTTAATTTTCACACAGCTGTCCCCTCCCCTCTCGCAAAAAAAAACTGTTATTATTCTCATTTTTACAAAAGACAGAGATCATGGCTGAGATGTCAGAACTAATATTTAAATTCAGTGTGTCATCCATTGCTCTCCCTGCCACACCCCACAGTGCCCTCCACACATTCTCATAGAAGGAAAGTAACACAAGGGAAAACCTTTGTTTTCCCACTTGCTCCAGTTATGTAAACAAGGTAGGTCACAGCCTCCTTGAATTATTCCATCTGCCAAATGAAGTGGCTGGCTTCATATTGAAAATCTTACCCAGAAAACCAAACCAAACCAAACCAAACAAAACAGAAGATCTCTGATTGGTTTTTATTCTGCCTGGGTCTGAACATCTATGTGAAAGAGAAGAATATTCAAGCCCTCTCTTTATCAATATCTCTCTGAACTTGTGTTTTCTACTGAAATTAGTGTTTGTCACAGTTTTTCCTAACTCTATAATGTTGACTTTACTCCCTGGATTTTATTGCACTGCCCCAGAGCTTGCCAATCTCTTTGAATTCTGCAATAGAATGTGGCTTCGAGCAGGCATTAGAGCCCAATTACAAGCATTGACTATGGTCTCCAAGCTACATGGGTTTATTCTCTTTGCATCTTCAAGGCATGGTCTGTCAACCACCCCCAGGAGCAGCTACCAGGTTCAGACATGAAGGCCAAGATGTTCTTGGGATTCTCATTTCTCAAATTATTGGCCTAATCTGAATTTGAGAAACTTCCAGAGAGTAAAGGACTAATCTGGAGAAATCATATCTAAAATAGCTTGTGTCAAAAATTCTCAAATCCATCAAAACCACACTCAGATATCACCTCACGCCAGTTAGAGTGGCCAAAATGAACAAATCAGGAGACTATAGATGCTGGAGAGGATATGGAGAAACGGGAACCCTCTTGCACTGTTGGTGGGAATGCAAATTGGTGCAGCCACTCTGGAAAGCAGTGTGGAAAGCAGTGTTCCTCAGAATATTAAAAATAGACCTACCCTATGACCCAGCAATAGCACTGCTAGGAATTTACCCAAGGGATACAGGAGTGCTGATGCATAGGGGCACTTGTACCCCAATGTTTATAGCAGCACTCTCAACAATAGCCAAATTATGGAAAGAGCCTAAATGTCCATCAACTGATGAATGGATAAAGAAATTGTGGTTTATATACACAATGGAGTACTACGTGACAATGAGAAAGAATGAAATATGGCCCTTTGTAGGAATGTGGATGGAACTGGAGAGTGTTATGCTAAGTGAAATAAACCATACAGACAAAGACAGATACCATATGTGTTCACTCTTATGTGGATCCTGAGAAACTTAACAGAAACCCATGGAGGAGGGGGAAGGAAAAAAAAAAAAAAAAGAGATTAGAGTGGGAGAAAGCCAAAGCATAAGAGACTCTTAAAAACTGAGTTGATTGGGGGTGGGAGGGAGGGGAGGGTGGGTGTTGGGTATTGAAGAGGGCACCTTTTGGGATGAGCACTGGGTGTTGTATGGAAACCAATTGACAATGAATTTCATATATTGAAAAAAAAATAAATAAATAAAATAAAAAATAAAAAGCCCTGGAAAAAAAAAATTCTCAAATCCAAACCATTGTCTAATCATGTGCCAGCAGTCAGTAGCATTGCATCCCACTAGGAATTGACACCAACTCAACAACTAAGGTTGTCATGTGTGCCAGAGACACCAGGGAAAAGTATGGAAAGTGATCAAGATTTCACTGGTAAAGAGTATCTACTTCTATAGGAGTTAGAAAAAAGAAAAAGAAACTAGGACAATGCCATACACAACACTGTACTGTTTTGACATGTACTTGACTCTTACCTGCCTCAAGATCACTTCCATACATTTAAAGTATGATAATTTGTACATCTCTACCCTACAAAATATAAAAAAGATGTTATGAATTGTTTGCCATGTTAGTTGAAGCATAGATTTTTTTTATAAGCTCCATTGAACCATTTCTCCTCATTTTTATTACTCAATAAAAAAGAAGTTAAACCAACAATGGCATTAAAATAGCATTGAGATTCATAGAATGAAACAAATCCTAAAAAGCTCTCAAAGTTTTGCCGTAGGTTGCATATCTATCAAGGATTCATCCTCCATCTGGTTTGCCAGTATCCCCAGATGTTCTATTTGAAGAACACTACCATTACCATAATCTCATGTATAATTTTTAAAAAGGCAATGATAGCATCACTAACTACTTTTTACATAGGAAATGATACCTTAAATCTAAAGGATCTAAGGCTACATAAAACCAACTGGGATTTTGGATGCCAAATAATTGTCTTCTAGAGAGAAAATATTTTTCCAATTGTATATGAGTATAGGTTGAATATTTGCTCTTTTCAGTTAAAACAAACAAACAAAAATTCTAAATAAAACCAACATACCAAAACAAAGATTTGCATGAAAGAAGGAAGAGGAAGAAGAAGAAAAGGAGAAGGAAGAGAAAGAAAAGAGTACTTCATTCCCCAAAGAATTTGTAACAGGATTTTTAACATTATTTACCATGAATCCGTGAAATATGATTGCGGCCTGTGCTCTTTGTTTACATAGCCAGGCACAGCATCTTTTTTGAAGAGCAGGATAAATCCTTGAGAAAGTTACATTATTTCTATTTGTTAAGAGATTTAAACCACAAGTGAAATCCAAAAATCCAAAATCCTCAACCTGGTCTTCCAAATCCTCCACAGTTGAGTCTCACTTAATATTACCAACCTCCTTTTCCATCTCAGCCCATCTCCCACTCTTCTCCAGCTACATCTCACTGCTTGCCTTTCTCCAAAGAAGACTGTATTTCCATCTCCACACTTTGTCCCTGCATTTCCTTCAGCCTAAAATCCCATTCTCTGCTCTTTCTTGTCAAAAGAACCGACACTCAACAAATTCCAACCCATTCACAAAATATCCCTTTCCATCCTTAGAAAATATATGCTCTATCCTCCGAAGGTTTATTTCACTTTGCTTGCCCCATCACTGATGTCATTTCCGTTGTTTACACCACTGTTTCCTTCCCTGAACTGTGAGCTTTCAGAGGAAGGAGGTGTCCAGTAATCATCTTTGTATCCCCAGAGCCTAACACAATGTTGGCCCATTGTCAATGCTCAGCAATTGTTGAAAAATGAATGAAGAGATAGAAGACTGAACAAGTTAGTGAATGAATTTCTATACGTGCTGATACAAAGACTGCATTTTTTAAGGAAGAGCAGTCACAAAATGACACTGAAATCACAAATATTTAGATGAATACTAATTAATGATAATAATAATATCAGTAATACATGAGCTCTGAATCTCAAAGGGCATGCTTACATTGAGGCTTAAGTCAACATACACATCAGTAGCAACAGAATGCCTTATATTATTATTATTATGTTATATTACGTTGTTATGTTATGTTATGTTATGTTATGTTATGTTATGTTACATTATATTGTTTGGAATAGAAATTGAAAATATGGTATTTAATCATTATTATTTCACATGGCAAAATATTCCAAAGTAGAGCACGTCAAGAACTGGCTCACTGAAGTCATAAAAAAAAACAGTTCTTTCCCTTTTTGATCTGCTATATGTACCATGTCATCTTTTTCTGTAGATTGGCATCCTTCATGGTCTCAAGATAGCTACAAGTCACAACCATCACAGTCATATGTGAACATCACAGTCTGATGTGACATCACTCTCGGTTTTCACCTAAAAGTTCTTAATAGTGGGAACACTGAGTCCCATTAAAGGAGGGCAGTTGGTCATAGTACAGCAAACTCAAGACAAATCATAAGTTCTCATGCATAATCTCAAGAATAACGTTACTGTTTATGGGGAAGGAATCCATCTAATTTTGTTTTCATTTCACAGAATGTTATGTTATCTCTGAGGTCACAGGTCACACTTACTCAAAAAGTGAACCACACTCAACACCCAGATTGAGTTCTACTCCTACTGTCTGATTAAAGGAACCCAGTCTTGGCTGATTCTATTGTGGCTTGGAATATGCAAAATAAACCTGGAACAGCTAGAAATGTCACAAAGTAAAGAAGTGCTCAAAAGACAAGGATGAGGCATATCAAAGGGACACAGGAGCCCATCTGAAAGACCTCTTAATGTCAGGAGCTGATATGAAACAAATAAGATAGTATTAGATTATAATGTAATGTTGAAATTAACCATGAATACATAGAAATATGAAGAAATGATTGAATAAATAAATAACTGGGAAGAGGCAAACCTCCTGTACAAAAGAATTCCAGGTCATTAATCTAGATACTCCCATCCCCAGCCACCACACCAAGAAGGTGTGCTTAGTGACTTGCCTTCAGAGAGCACAGAAGGGGATGGAGGCTTTGCAGTGAAGAAAACTGGCAAACACTACCCTGGCCAGCTGAATAGGGTCAACATGGTCAGTGATAAGTGGTGTTGAGAGCATATACCTTTAATATAATTTTCTCCAAAACCCACAACCCCAGTCTAACCATGAGAAAAAAAAAATATGAAACAAACATGAATAGAAGGACAGTGTACAAAATACCTAACCAGCTCTCCTCAGCACTGCCAAGGTCATGAGAAACAAGGAAAGTCTGAGAAACTATCACACGTCAGACAAGACAAAGAAGACATGATGACTAAATCTAGGGTGATGTCCTGATTTACATTCTAGACAATAAAAAAAAGAAATTAAGAAAAACTAGTGAAATCAAATAAAGTGTGGCATTTAGTTCATAGTAATACTGTCATGTTGGTTTTCTAGTTGTGACTAGTCTACCACAGTGACAATAATATATTAATAACAGCAGAAACCAGATGAAGGATATGTGGGAACTCTGTGAAATTTTCTCTATGAAATTTCTCTGTAAACCTGAAACTATTTTAAAATCAAAGTGTTTTTTTTTAAGTAAGTCATCTATATTAGTGTAATGCATAACAGAGAAAATTGATAAACTAAATTTTATCAAAATCAAAAAAAATTTTTGCTCTGTGAAAGACCCTGTTAAAAAGATGAAAAGACAAGCCCCAGACCGGGAGAAAAATTTGCAAACCACATATGTGGCAAAGGACTCATATCTATAATATATAAAGAGCTCTCAAAACTCAACAACAAAAACAGTCAGAGTCCAATTAGAAAATGGGCAAAAGACTTCTCACCAAAGGGGATATATATATATATATGTCAAGTGAAAAAATGTTCACATCAATAGCCATTAGAGAAATGTAAATTAAAACCACAATGAGCTATTACTGTACAACTGTTAGAACAACTAAAATAAAAATAACTCCACCAAATACTAGTGAGAATACAGAGAAATCAATTCTTTCATACATTGCCAGCAGACATGTAAAACAGTAAAGCCACTCTGGAAAAGAGAAGAATACTTTATAAAGTATATACATGCACTTACCACCTGACCCAGTGATTGCTCTCTTTGGCATTTAACCCAAAGAAATGAAAATTTAAATTCACCCAAAACTCCATACATGATTGTTCATGCCCACTTTACTAGTAATTGCTAAAAATTGGAAAGAACCCAAATAGCTTTCATTGTGTGAATGGTTGAACAAATTGTGTATATCCACACCTTTGGCAATAAAAAGAGGGAACTATTTATTGATAACAAGAAATCACATGGTTGTATGTGAAGGAAATTAGGCTGAGTGAAGAATGCTAGTCTCAAAAGTATTTTATGTAGTATTCCTGAAATGACAAGGTTACAGAGATGGAAAACAAATTAGTAACTGCCAGAGGCTAAGGAGTGGGAAGAGGGAGGGGCTATGACCATAAAAGCTGGCACAAGGGATCCTTGTGATGGAGCAGTTCTATATATTGTCTGTAGTGGAAGCCACATGAACCTACAGATGTGATAAAATTGTATAGAACTAAACACACACACACACGCACACACACATACAAATGAATATACGTGAATGGTGAAATCTGAATAAGGTTGATTGCTACTATCAATGTCAATTTCCTGACAATAATGTTATACTATAGTTATGCAAGATGTCACCATGGGGGACACTGTGCAAACAGGTTCTTCTCTCTGTATTATTTCTTACAACTCCATGTGAATTTAAATCTCAATATACTTTATTTTTAATGGTTAAAGCAATAAAGGAGAAAACACTGGGCTATGATAGATGTTTTTTTCAGCATTGAAATATCTGAATCATCACAATCTAGTTTTGTCTAATCAATTCAGGCAAAAAAATAGAAATAAAAAATATGGAAGTTAAAATGGAGCAGATACATAATCTAACCAGTTCATTCGTGTTGTATCAGTATGTCCCAGAAACCACAGGCTAAACAAATGGAAGCTCTCCTATAAAAAGAGTTAAATACTTAGCATTTGCATAATTCTGTTGCAGGAGGCTTAGGGAAGACATTTGCTACTTCACTCTGTGCAGGATGGAGCCAGACCCTTATAGTTTGTCTCCCTGAGGTTGATGTTGATTTATTAATCTCTACTCTTTAGACCCAGTTGTTCAATTAGTTATAAATTTACCTATTGATACAATTATTGAATACATTTTTTCCTTTATAAGCATGTTAGTTTTGTTTCTTGCTTTTTCCGTTAATCTCAAGTGTTTTGCTGAAATCAAGATAGTCTCTATCTACAACATTCCCTAATCTGTATTTGTCATGTAGGACAGCTTCCAAGGAAGGTGGTTAATGAGGCATGGTTTTACATAATCCATTCTAACTCATAAAGATCCCTCTCTTTGAAAAGCTTGAAATAACAGGGTAGAGTTTGTTGGGGAAGTACTCAGTTTCATAATCTATAATCTCAAGATTTACCTTGATTGTATTTTTGGGAAATCGGAACAATGGTAACATTGTTACCATGACAACACTCACAGTCCCAAAGGACAGAAAGACACAAAAATGTATCAACAGGGAGATGGGAGACTGGATTCTGCCTTAGTTTAGGGAGTGGGAGTTTTAGGCTTCATAACACAGGCAAGCTTTAAGCAGATTCTATGAATAAATGCTTCATAAATAGATGTTGGATAAATAAATGAAAAAATAAATAATAAAAATAAACTTACATTTGCACAAAATATACATGCAAATATGTTTTTGTTTATTGTATGGATAAATTCAAAACCCTTAAATGAGATTTAAGAGGGGTTGGTTAAACAAGGCATGCAGCTATAATATAGCTGTTAGAACAGGGGCACTTGGGTGGCTCAGTTGGTTAAATGTCTCCCTCTTGATTTCTGCTCAGGTCACGATCCCAGGATCATGGTATCAAGCCCTGTGTGAAGCTCCATGCTGAGTGTGATACCTGCTTGAGATTCTCCTTCTTTCTCCTCTGCTCCTTCCTCTGTTCACACTCTCTCTCTAAAATGAAAAACAATAGTAATCAAAGATAAATTAAATAAATGAAAAAAAAAGCTTTGTGTATGAATATGGGAAGATGCTCAAAATGTCATATTAGGTGGGATAAGAAGAAAATTGTAAGAATATATTCCTATAATTTCATATATACATATAATACATATATTTACACATATATATGCATAAATATATATATAAATTATATGCATTATGTGCAGACATACACACAATTTTATTTAATACAATGATAGCAGCATATACGTAGAAATCTAGCACAATATAAATTAAATTATTTATAAATTATTAGCAATTGTCTACATGAAGAAACCTAATGGGCATTTTTATATTCTATTTATTCCTTTAACATTTGATTTCTTAATATAAGCATGGTACAGACTAAAGAAAGAATCTAATAAGAAGAGCAGACATCATACCACCCAAAGTGCAAAGGATGCTATAGATTAGGAACAGGTTTTGTAACTGTCACTTTTAGTGACTCCCCTAACACATCGAACACATAGGCTGGGGGAAGGAGACAGGGGAATGGACATGGTGTTCAACAGCATCTTACATACCAAGTGAACTAGTTTGAGATTGTTTTCCACAGAGAATGGGACTTTAAGAAGGAGTGACATCATCAAGCCTGAATTTTAAAAAAAAATCACACGTTTATGATCTTTATCCTTGATGAAGACACCTCTGTCCATTTTGGAGCTATACTTTGGGATCATGCATGCCACGCTTTTTTTTTTTTTTTAATGTCACTTCTCTGCCAATTCCTTCTCTATTTCTCACTGGGATGCTTTATAATTGTGCAGTAAGAACCTGCCTTCCAGAGCCACCAGCTCCTCCTGAGCCCTGTTTCCTTCAGAGTATAGCTTTGTGCCCTTTAACTCTTCTCTGAACATTCAGGAAACTAATCCCTACTATTCCAGTCTCTTCAGCTCTTTCTGAGTCTACAAAACACAAGCTGGGGAAGATTTGCAGAGAGATAATTCTTCTTATTCTTATCTACCTATTTCCCTACAACAATTAACCTACCCATAGTTCACCACCACCACAACCACCACCGCCACAGCAAAACATTAATATTTTGGCAGAGAAACAGCAGGGAAAACCGACTTGCCCACAGGACCTTGGATTATGTTAAAGTCAACAGGAGCCCCAGCCCTGCCCCATGAGGACTTGAGGAAATGAGTGGAACTCTCTGAAGCCTCACTGAACCTCGGAGCCAGAATTCTTACACACACGAGGGCTGTATCCTCTCATGATCTCAGGCGTTGCCAGGTCGTAAAAAGAAGCCACAAAGAGAAGCTATCAGCTGAGCAAGCAAGGAAGCCGGACATCTGCTGCATGGCTGTTTGTGACCCTCAGGAGCTGGGAAAGTCACAGGCCGCGTGGATAGTCTTGGCACATGCTGGCACTGTTTATGTCACAAGGAGAGGTCAGGGAATCTGCCGCTGTCTGGAGGATTATGATGTTGAGTCACAAATGGAGGTGCAGTAGAGCACGTCAGAGAATACAGTGTCCCTCAAACTACCTGGCCGTCCTCTAGTTAGGAAAACCTTGCAGACAAAAATATTTCACTAGCCCACAGATTTGTGCTGTCAGCCTTTCCGAGCCATGGGTCACAGATAATGAAAGGTTATTTGCCCTATTTACGTAGAACATAATTGCTTTCCCTTAACCAACGGCAACACCATTATTTAAAACCTAATGACAGCCGATTCTCATGGTTCCATCAGCATAGTTTGGAGCATGGGACCACAAGATTTTAGATATGGAAGGAACCTTCAAATCCATCCCTGCCCTTCCATGCACATCTGCTGTCCTCAAGTCTCCTGGTCAGTCCCTGTGACCTTGCCATTCAGGCTCATCATTTGAAACAATTGACAATGTTCTCCTTCTTCAAGGCACAGCTGAAGGGTTACTTTCCTGGAAGGGCCTCCTGAGCAACTTCAAGGCTCTAAGTGTCCATATATATATATATATATATATATATATATATATATCATAACACATGAAACACCATTCTAATTATTTGTTTGACTTTCTCCTCTCCCCACTGCCCTAAAAAAATTCCAACAAAGGTATGACTCATTTGAGGACAAAGACTTTATCTTATATTTTAATCATGTTTGGAAGTAGATAGATAAAGGGATAAAGGAAAGAGAATAATTTGTTATAATGAAACCAGAGTGGATATCCGTAACACTATCTGTATATGCACACATGAACAGGTTCTTTATATACTAAATCTTCACCATGCTTTTCTGTGGTTAAGATGCTATTACCTGATTACGGTTATTATTTTAGCCATTCACAATACATTTTAAATAGAGGCTTATGAGAGAACAGGAAGGTTTTTCAAATCTTCACGAATCATTGCAAAATAAAAGAGGAAAGGTAATTATGTAGTGTTTAGTTAAAAGGCGTTGCTGTTTCAAGACTGAACCTGTGGTACCTGGTTTAAAATGACTCCTGAGAGGCACCTGGGTAGATCAGTCAGTTAAGCATCTGACTCCTGGTTTTGGCTCAGGTCATGATCTCACAGTTCATGAGTTCAAGCCCTGTGTTGGGCTCCGTGTTGACAGCGCGAAGTCTGCTTGGGATTTCTTTCTCCCTCTCTCTCTCTGCTCTTTCCCAGCTTGCTCTCTCTCTCTCTCTCTCCTTCTCTCCCTCTCTCTCTCTCTCTCTCTCTCTCTGTCTCTCTCAAATAATAAATAAATAAACATAAAAAAAATTTTAATGACTCCTGAGAAGGAGTCCCTGGTGCGGCCTCTCCCTTCTCTCCACTAAAATGCTGAGGAATACACAGAAAAGGCAGAAAACTTGTACTTCTCTCCAAGATCTAGGACTGACGGTTCTTGTGGAAACACCAGAAGTAAAGGAGTAATAGAGCCCATAGAACCAGGGAAGGAAGAACAGCCTCTCAAGTGTTACAACTGAACAGAAAATCTCTAAAACACCATTTCATGTCTCACAAACCACACTCTCCTGGCTCTGCGTTTCTCTCCCTTCCCTTCTCTTCCAAAAGACTACCTCTGCAAGGGCTATGATGACCTCTGAGACCTCCATGACTCATGATCTCCCAGACCCAGAACTTTGCAGTCTGGGTCTAGGTGCTGCCTCTGCACGTCCAACAGGCAGGCTCTGAGCAGCCAGGTGTAGATCAGGGCCACAGTAGGATAGAGACGACAAGCTTGCACAGCTCACCACAGCCACATGGGCCATTCTCCACAGGGCAGGGAACAGGTGTGGACAGGCTCCCTGAAGGTGCTCTACTTCAACCGTCCAGAAAAGAACTGTGCAGGAGAAAAAGGTGGATGGGACATTCAGATTCTGAGATGTATATGTATTAGTTTGCTACTGCCGCCATAACAATGGACCGAGGACTGATGGCTTCCACAGCAGAGGTTTACTGCCTCAGTGTCCTGGAGCTGGAAGCCCAAGATCAAGTGATCAGCAAGGGTGGTTCCTCCCAAGGGCCAGGAGGCAAGGATCTCCTTGGTTTGTGAATGGCCATCTTCTCCTTAAGTCTTTCCATATTGTCTTCCCTCTGTGCATGTCTCTGTGGCCAAATTTCTTCTTTTTATAAGGACCGTTGTCTTATTAGATTAGGGCCCACCCTGATGGACTTATTTTTTTTTTATTTGACATCTAGTTGACATTGTATTTGTTTCAGGTGTACAACATAATGATTTGATATCCATGCACATTGCAAAATGATCACTTAGTCTAGTTAACAGCCATCACCATACTTACAACATTTGTTTAAGTGTGATAAGAATTTTTAAGATCTATTATTTTAGAAACTTTCAATTATACAATACAGGAGTATTAACTATAGTTACCATGCTGTACATTACATCCCCGTGACTCATTTATTTTATAACAGGAAGTCTGTACCCTTCGACACCCTTCACCTGTTTTGCCCACCCTCCCATCCCCCACCTCTGGAAACTATCTCCGTATCTATGAGTTTGGTTTGTTTGTTTGCTTCTTTTTAGATTCCCATATAAGTGAAATCATATGGCATTTGTCTTTCTCTGTCTGACTTATTTCACTTAGCTTAATGCCCTTGAGATCCATCCATGTTGTCACACATGGCAAGATTTCCTATTGTTTGTTTGTTTGTTTGCTTGTTTGCTTGTTTTTTGAGTAAGCTTCAAGCCCAGTGTGGAACCCAATGTGGGGCTTGAATTCATGACCCTGAGATCAAGACCTGAGCTGAGATTAAGAGGTGGACATTTAACTAACCAGGCCACGCAGGTACCCCAAGATTTCCTTTAAAATGGCTGAATAATATTCCATTTTAGATAGATAGATAGATATCACATTATTTATGTATAGACATATAGATATCACACTTTATTTTTCCATTTATCCCTCAATGAACACATAGGTTGCTTCCATGTCTTGGCTATTGTAAATAATGCTGCAATGACCATGGGGTACAGATATTTTTTGAGTTAATGTTTTCAGTTTTTTTCTTTTAGATAAATACCCAGAAATGCAAGTGCTGGATCATATTATAGTTGTATTTTTAATTTTTTGAAAAAACCTTCATTCTGTTTTTTTACAGTGTCTGCACCAATTTACATTCCCACCTCACAGTGCACGAGCGTTTGCTTTTCTCCACATCCTCACCAGCACTTGTTATCTATCTTTTGGATAGCATTTTTACAAGTGCATAGTATCTTGCTGTGGTTTTGATTTACATTTCCCTAATGATTAGTGTTGTTTAACACTTTTTCAGGTACCTGTTGGCCATCTGAATGTCTTCTTTGGAAAAATGTTTATTTAGAGCTTCTATTTATTTTTTAATTTGGACTGTTTATTTGCTATTGAGTTGCATGAATTCTTTATATATTTTGGATATTAACTCTTTATCAGATATATGATTTGCAAATATTTTCTCTTATTCAGTGGGTTTCCTTTTCATTTTGTTGATGAGTTAATGGATTCACCATAATTTGGTTACCCCAGTAAAGACCCTATCTCCACATAAAGTCTTATTTGGAGGTATGGGGGATTAAGACTTCAATACATGAAAATGGGGGAAAGAAGGGGGACACGATTCACTCCAAAACAGTACAGTTCCAAACACATAGACACTTCACACCCTGGAAAGTGTAGTATTTGATGTCCTATCAGATCAGCAAACTCTCTAGGAACATCTAGAGCTGCTCAGTGTGAATGTGCATCAGAAACTCAGAACTAGCTGAGGGGTTACATGAGCACCAATCTGCCCTACAGGTGTGGCTCTGGGAACACCATTTATAAGAAGACTCAAACAGCTAAGCTAGCACTAGTTACTAAAAGAATGTGAAACAAGACGACAACAACAAAATCACATTTATTTCTATCACATTGGCAGAAAGTTAAAACCATTATCCATTCTGAAAAGAATGTGTAGTTAGATGAACGTACACATGCATTGCTGAGGGGAATAGAAACTGGAACACATTTCTAGATAATTTGGTGATTTAATTAAGGGCCTTTAAAAAGGTTATGTGATTTGACCCATTATCCCTGATTTTATAAGTGTTTCTTCAGAAATTAACAAGACCTATATTGAAATTTTTCTACAAAACACTATTCTTCCCAACATTGATTATAATAACAAAAAAAAAAAACAAAACAAAAACGTGGAACTGCCCCAATGTCCAATATAAAGGATATATTTATATGATGGATGGAATGCTACACCAGAATTAAAAGTAAGAGTCTTCAAATAATTTGTTTTGATGAAAAAAAAAGTATGACACGATATTAAGGAAATACATATATTACACATATAATACATAATATAAAGAATTTTTAAAAAGTATTCTCATAAAAAAATCATGGAGATCTTAACAATTATTATCTTCTGGTGATAGGATTATGGAATGTTTTTATTTTTTACTTTTTAATTTTAATTTCCATATTTCATATTTCATATTCCTTACAAGGTGTATATTTATAGGTTACTCCCATAAAGCAAAAAGATAGAATTTTTTTAACCTCGCGCATCTATTGCATCTTTCTATTTCACGTCTCCTCTTCTTTTATGTTCCACCAGGGCTATAGATTGAACAGGGACTAAGTGCTCACAAAGTCCATTACCCTCTTTTATTCATTAGCTTTAGATCTATTTCTCATTATTATTACATCCATTATAACTCTCTCCATATCCCGATGCTCATGAAACTTACATAAGAATCTCAGTTTGTTTAACCTGCTATCACTAAGTAAGAATGCACTTACCTCTTTACTTCAGCTGCATCATGGCACTGGAATGAAAACACTTTAGTGAATTGACTAACAATGGAATTATATTAAGATTTATGAGGGCTAGAAATGGAAATAACCTGACTGAATTACTGTCATTTATAGACTATATTTTTCTATATATGTACTGCCATTCCTACCTTGGAGTTTTTCCACGGTAGAAATGTGTTGTCTTTCAAATATAAATATGAATAAACATAGATATAAATAATATAGATAAAAGTTTAAATATAAATAAAAATGTATTTATCACTATGGCATGATCAATTAGCCATG
The DNA here is from genome assembly GCF_046562875.1 of Panthera onca. NCBI lineage: Eukaryota > Metazoa > Chordata > Mammalia > Carnivora > Felidae > Panthera > Panthera onca. The sequence continues at coordinate 86,491,590 of NC_138341.1, read as the reverse complement.
AACTCTTTTAATTCTTTCTTCTTACTTGTGACAGGATGATTATTGTAAAGACAGAATTTGATTATGTTAATTTCCCAATTTGAAATTCTTGAAGTGGATCTGCCGTGTATAACCTTGATCCTTCCTTCAGAACTGAGTACTCCCCAGTTGCCGGTGGTGTTGGGAGGTTAATGGCCCCCAACCGAGTGACCCTCTAGGAGCTGACCTCCACCAAAGACAGCAGCTCTAGCCAAGGTCACCCCAACCCTGGGAACAGCCCACATCTAATGACTAGTCAATGCAGGAATATAAAGGCCTGACTACCTTACCTCTACTCAGGACAAATCTGAAGGGCCATCTCAGCTCTAGAGTTTATTATGGGTTGTGCCCCACAGTTCACTTCTTCCCTCTGCCTATTCCTACTTCTTTCATTTCCCTATAGATGTTGATCTTGGAACACTTTCTAATAAATACCTCCATGCAAAAGATTCTCTGTCTCAGGGTCTGCTTCCTGAAGACTTAATCTAAGACTTGGTGCCAGGAGTGGTCAGAGGAAGCTAATTCTAACATGGGGTTTGGGAAGTAGATTACCCCCAGTCAGCTGCCAATGAGAAACCTACCACTGGTGGGTAGGTGGAGCATAAATAGCCCCAGGCATCCAGTAGCTCTGACATTAACTTTCACCAACAGTGAATTAGGATGGGATACCACAGAAAGGATTGCACTGGAGTGGGAAGTACCTCAGTGCTTGAGAATTTCAGGGAAGTGGAAATGAAGGACTATGGAATCAGGTAACCATGTTTCAGTGCAGTTAACACATTAAAAATAAATAAATAAAAGGCTGACAGTGACTAATCTGGATAAGTCTAAGAGTCAGAGAGCTGCTTTGGCATCATATAGAGTGACTTTCATCTTCTGTAGCTGAAGCGCAGGAAAAGCTTAGGATCAAATCCAGGACATACTTAAAAGAGTAGCAGAGCTTCAGAGGAAGTTACATCTTTAACCCCCAAAATTTTTCTGTGCCAAGGTCAGTGCTTTTGGAAAGGAGTGGGGCCCCGGGTCACAGAATCAGAATATCTGGGCTCATGGACTTGAAAATTTTAGATGTAGATCCCTTTGAAATCTCTGGGCCTGCTAGCATATAACTCTTTCCTGTTATATGCTAAGGTTCTCTTCTCTTGCTTGAAGATGATGAGTAGGTCTGTGGCTTATAAGACAATATACACCTCCTTTAGGAACTACTCATAATTCCTCTCCTAGACACAAATCAGTAACTCAGGTTAAGTCATTTCATAAGCTTGCAAGGAAGGGGCTAGGCCTACTAGAGACAAAATTACTATGTTCCAAAGAAGACACAGGACCCACCAAACATGAGCTAGCAAGAGTTGATGTATAGAACTGTATTCTGAAGGTCTGAATCAAGGGAAGCAGAGAAGTTTGTACAAAAGTTTATGCATATGGAATACTGTCCTACGATATAGGATTTAATATCCTGGCAAAGACCCCAGAAGACCGTGCTAATGCCATGCTTCTATGTTTCTTAGAACATTGGAGAAAGCGTTGGTTCATGTATGTGAAGTCAGTATACCAGAAGGACCATGACAGAAAATGGAATAAAGGAGCCAAGGCTCAGAGAAATAGACCTATTAGAGGGAATGTCCTATGCACACCCAGAAGACCAGCTATCAGGCAATGTTCTGTCAGAAGCATGGGAAATACCACTAAAGCAATAAAAACTACACTAGTTCGAGGGACAGTTGCATCACTGAGAATCTCAGAGATGACTGTACTTTATAGACCAGGGCTGATAGTAGGAGGTGATGTTACAGCCCTGGGTTCTATGGTAATAATAATGGTGACAAAATCCCAAAATATTAGAGCCTGAGTGCTGTACTTAAACAACAGAAGCAAGACAGTGCAATTTTCATAATAAATGCAAGGTCACTGTAACAGCCAAAAAACAACAGAGATAACATATCATGTCATGCTTTCAAACAAGATAGACAGATAGACAAGGGTAATATTCAGTCTAAAATGGAGATAAAACAAGGATAGACGGTGAGAAGAAAGAATAGCTGCCCCAATAAAATGTCACAATCACATTCCCAGTTTCTGAACTTAAATGTTCAGACCCAGATCCTACAGGCTGAAGAAGAGGCCAGGTCTCTAGGGGAAATAACCATGAAATACTATGCAAGCATGTCCACTAATATCACCAGTCCTTTTCTTTTATTATTATTATTATTATTATTATTATTATTTTTAAGTTTATTAATTTTTGAGAGAGAGAGTGAGTGCGTGCAACAGCAGGAGGGGCAGAGAGGGGGTGGAACAGAGGATCCGACAGTCCTTTTCTAAAAGAACATATAATCCCTCACTTGAGTAATCATACACCAGGGAAAGGAAAGCACCCAAATACTTCAGTGACTGTGATACACAGTGTCTGAGTTGATAAGACCCTGAGAGACCCAAGGTGTCATGGCATCCCTGTTGGCATAGGAGTGTACAAAACCTAAGAAATGGAGTCTTGGCTCAGACCTACCTTATGATAGATCCAATGAGTCCTTGACACACCTCGTGGTCATTTCCCCTGCCACCCAAATCATAATTGGAAAGGACATATGTGATATTTGGCTGGATCCACACATTGACTCCTTGACATGTGATGTAACAGCTATCATTTTAGAGAAAAACAAATATAAGTCTTTGAATCACCCTCCCCCCCACCTGCCAGCCATGCCAATATAGTAAATCAAAAACAGCTTTGCATCCTGGGCAGTATCAGAGGTTGGTATTACCCCAAAACCCATATAGGATATAGTGGTGCTGGTCCCTGACATAACCACATTAAATCACCAGTTTAGCCTCTAAAAATCCAGACAGACACTGGAGGATGACAGATGTCTACCACAGTCTCAGTGGAGGAGCAATCCCAATTGCAGTGTGTGCCTCACATGGCATCTTTGCTAATGCAGATTAATACTGTCCTCCACTTCAAAGTACTGGGGACCCGCTGCACTTCTGACCAGCTGTATATAAATTCAGGAGCTCCTACAACCCCCTCAATTTCAATAATTCACTAGAGCAACTCACAAACTCACTTTAAGTACTATACTGACTTTTAAAACTGTATTGTAAAGGATATAGACCAGGAACAGCCAAATGAAGAGATATACAGGGTAAGGTCAAGTGCAGGTAGGGTACGCAGATCTCCTCTATACTATTCACAGGTGCATCATGCTCCCAGAAAATTAATGTGTTCATCATCTAGGAAGCTCCATTGAGACTCAGTGTCCAGAGATTTCTATAGGGCATATTTGATTAAATGATTGTTCACATGATTGAACTCAATTTCCAATCACTCCACCCTCCCCCAATTACTGTGGTTGCTATTCCAGTGACAACTGCATCCTGAAGCTATCTAGGGGACCACCTTGAATTAATTCACTAGCAGAACAAAGACAGTCCTATCACTGAGGAAATCCCAAGGGTTTGAAGTTCTGTGGCAGAACTTCGGTGGCAGGCAGAAGTTCAGTGGCAGGACCTGGGAACAAAGACCAGATATGTGACTCCCTGTACCTGAGGGCAGCCTACATCCAGTAATCGGTAAGTATAGGAGATGGGAGTTTGGTATAAAGGAAGGACTTTTTTTCTTTGAGACAGGACAACTCTGAAGGGCCATCCTAGCTCCAGAGCTCCCCTGGATCAGCTGTAACTTTTGTTACAGTTCATGCTCTGCCTTCAATTCCCTACAAGTGTTGATCCATAGAAGTCATCTCCTAGCATGTACCATTTCTACTCTACTTGATGGACAATCTAAAACATTTTTCTATATCTGGCAAGATAAGATTTGAACATTTTATGCAGATAAGGTCATTAATATGCTTGCTACTATGTTATTTAATATCAATTTGTATAATTGTTGAAACTTATACTTCTGCCATTTTGAATTCCATTCTAAATTCCCTAAATTCCTTCATTTTGCTGAATGAGCAGGATTAGCCGGCGATACTTTTATCCTTCTGTAAAACAGGCTGCCTTGCAATAGACAGGCTACTTCCTTTCAAGCAGGCCCACAAAACCATGCTTCACCAACTGTGTTAGTGATCATCTGGAGACAGCTCTTTCCAGAATTGTTTATGCTAGCACTTACTGTCATAATATAATTTAATTAAAAAGATAGCAATCAGTATACCATAAAGATGAAAACAAGTTATTTCTATGAACACTAAACTGAATGTGTTGGAAAGACTTGATAAAAGAAGAGTTCATAAAAATAATTGCTCTTTAATTTGGATAAAACCACAGTAAAAGATTGAGAGAGGATGTAAATCTCTGGAAATTTTCTCAAGAAAGTTGTTTCCAAGTGACTTCAATTTTTCATTTCACTTGAAAGAAAGAGAAATGGGAATCCAGGGGATGCATTGCCCATGCAAAGAAGAAAATGTGTAATTATATAATCAAGAAAAGGCATTGGCCCTTTATTTAAAAATTGGACAAACATGCATACGCTAAAATGTAACCTAAAATATTTAAAGCACATGTACTTTTTAATAATAACTTGCATTAACCAGTAGCCTGAGCCTGACAACCACCAACCCTAATCACATCACAGGAGAATCTCTTCACTGGACTAGCGCTCTGAGTCTATCGAGGGCCTTGCTTTCCACATGCTGCCTTTCCACACGCTGCTTCCTTCCCTGACAATCCTGAAAGCCACCTCTCCTCGCCTTTCGAAGATCAGCTCAGGAAGCACTTCCTCCAGGAAACTTTCCCATACTCCTAATATTTCACAGGCTCCTCATTGCCCTCTGGAGAGAGGTAAAACTCCTAAGTACATAGAGTATCATACTCACCCATTTATTTATCTTCTCCCTAAAACTGTAAGCAGTGCCTGGCTATGTGCTTACCACAGTCTGGCACTTTGGAGGAATTCCATAAATCTTTGTTGGATTAATAAATTTATGAATAATTAGCCAATGTTACATTTTCTTTCCATGGCAAATTTGCTTCAGATGCCCTTGTCCTCTTTTTCTGGCTGCGACCCTCCTTGCTCCTTGCATAGAAAATGGGCTTGTCAATGTCAGGGACATGTTCTGATAGCATGATGTAAAATAGAGGCAACCACAAACTTCAGAGACAAAACCAGAAAACTCAAGTCCTGAACATTTTCCAAACATTAGTCCAAAAACATAGTTAACACAAGGTTTATAATAACATCCTTATAGCATTTTTAACTCAATGAAAAGGAACTGGAACTTACCTTAATGGAATCTGTCTTTAGAGAAAAATACATATATGGGTTCTACTAGCTCAAAGGAAAAATATATAGGCCTATGGTGATTTTTTCCATGGCTCATTTTTTTTTTTAAATAAAGCCCATATTACCTCCCACTTAAATGCACACAACTACTGGAATTTTTTTAAATTTTTTTCCCTGCAGATATCTTAACTTAAAAAGATATACAATAGTTATAATGATCTTCATATTCAATTTCTACATAGTCTAATTAACATAATGACCTTTTATTAATTAAGAAATAAAATTATACTTCTTCAAAGAGATAGCTTATCATTGCTTTTAGGAAGTTACAATTTATTTGTAAACTACTGTGAAGCAAGTAGCAGATTTCATTAATTAATCTACCATCCATGAAGCATCAAACAAGTTTTGGCACATTTTGCATGTAACTGGTTACCCAAAGATAAATTACCATAATAACTGAGAATACTGTTAGTATTCTTGACAATACTGCAAAGAAAGTCATGATGATAACATTGTGCTAACTGTGATCCATATGGAAGTTAACAAGCAGCTTCTACCATTTGTGACTCAGTGTCTGCAGATGACCGAATCCTGCAGGCTTCCCACCTTCCCCTCCTCCAGCAAAGTCTCCATCCAGGAGGGATGGATGGGACCTGTACTTACTTGCTTATCAGACAGTTTCAGGTTGCAGCTACATCAGACCCTTAAATACAGGGAACAAACCAAGACAAAACAAAGAATTCTTCAGTCTCACAGCATTCAAAGAACTTTCAGAGTTCAAGAGAAATCCTCAGAGGTGATGTGTGTTTTCATCCTCCAGTTACCAAGGTGAAGATTTAGTAGAGTTATAGCAGAGGCAGCAGGGCTTTGCCCTATTCCCTCCATCCCAGTTGCAATCATGCCCACAGGCTCTGGCATCTGTCCTTCAAAACTCCCTCCTTCCCCTTGTTGACAGAGGCTGTTCTTAGTCTACTAGAGCCACTTTGCCTGAGTCAGAATCTGGAAGTGCCTGGGAATTGGGGTCATAGATAGCTCTTCATCCACAACAGAGTGGTGCAGTGGAATAAGTACCCAGCACTTCATCCCCAGCATTGGAGCCAAAGTTACTTTCTGTGGGATCTTGTTGGCAACACATTTGTACTGGTCTCCTCCCCTTCCCCTTTCAGCTAGGATAACCACCTACCCTGGTTTGCCTAGGACTGTACTGGTCTTAGCACTGAAGTTCCACATTCTGAAAACTTCTTGGTCATGGGCAAACTGAGCTAGCTGGTCAACTTTCACTTCCCCACACCTCTCATGGGAATTTTCCCAAGAACACTTCCAAGTAAGTCACATTCACATGAACCCTTGTCTCATGATCTGCCCATACGACACCCAACCCCTGACAATAGCCAGTTTATAGAAACATTGGCCACCTAACAAGGAAATCTCTGTAAGCTTCAGCTCACCCACAGTGCAACAACAGGGCATTCCAACAACCAGAGTCAGCCCACAACACACTTTCAAGGAGGTGAAGAAGGAAGACTCACTTTCCACCACCCTTACTGCCACCTCCTAGCGCCAAACCTCTATCACCATCTCATTGGGATGTTTTAGTGGTCTTTTCACACCTCACATCTCCTTCCTTCTGCCCTTGCACCCTATATTTTACAGTAGAGTAATTTAGTTAAAATATACATAAGACTAGGCACCCTTCCACACAAAACCCCAGTGACTGCCCCACTCACTTAGGGCCAAAGCCAAAGACTTCCGTCTCACCCAAAGTGTCTACAACAGTCTGTCTTGACCTCTTCTCCCCCTTTTGGCCCCACAGTAGCCACCCTGGCCTCCTTGTTTTCAGTTATTCCTGCCCACCCCACCCTAAGGCCTCTGAGCTGGCTCTCACCCCAGGGTAGAAGGTGATTCCCTTCCTTCAAGCAGGTCTTGACTCAAATCAGCCACCTTGGTGAGCCCCTTCTGGTGTCCCATCAGCAATGTAAGCCCTCACCACAAACATGCCATATCTTTCTCCTGTCTTCATTCTGCTCCTCAGCATGGATTTCTCTGCCCTCTTTCCTTCCTGTCTGCTCCCTCATGTGCAAACCCCATAGACAGGCCTGATCTATGTCTGGCCTGCTGCCTACATGCCCAGTCCCAGATGGAGCCTGGCTCACGGTTGATGCTCAGTCGTTATTTGACAATTGTCCTTGTTTGTCCCCGGGTCTGGGGCAGCCTTGGGAGACAAGAACTTGGTGTAGCGGGGCTAAGCTTGAGTTCCATTTTGTGCATGGCCAGTGATCAGTCAATGATCTGTATGGCACCTGAACTCTTAGCCCCTTAACTCTCTGGCCAGAACCCTGGTGGAAAAAAAGCCACCTCACTGGCTCAGCCCCACTGTTTGATGGAATTGTGTAACCTATGAAGCCCTGTCTTATGATTGTGTTATGTCGTTTTCCTTCCAGACACAGATGCTCCCAAGTGCCAGCTTCCTTCTAGACACTTCCCTCTCATCAAAGCTGAACAGTGCTGTGCCTATCCTGCCCATTGCCTCAGGAATTGTAGGTGAACAACAAAATTCAAGTCAAATCAGAGTATCTGAAAGATAAAAATAGAACTCAATGTGGGATGTGAGCATCTGAGCAAGGCATTGCTTTTGCCATCCCAAAGGCATATGTCTTTGATGGTACAATTTCAGGTATAGGACAGCTGAGCCTAGCACAATGGTTCTCAGAGTAAGGTCCCCAGATCAACAGTGTCAAAACCACTCAGAAACTTCCCGGAAATGCAAATTATCAAGTCCCCCCCAAAAGCCTTCAGATCTACTGAATCAGAGATTGGTGGTGGGCCCAGCATTGTATGCCTTGACAAGCTCTCCACGGATTCTGATGCACACTTGACATTGAGAACCACTGGCCTAGCAGATAGATTTTACTAGGGACTCTTTGTCTAGAAAATTCCTGCCATGAATTGTTTCATTGTTAGACCAGGGCTTCTCAGCTTTGGCACTGTGGACATTTTGGTGCTGGACGATTTGCTGTGCATTCTGTCCTGTGCATTGTGGCATGTTTAGCAGCATACATGACCTGCACCCACTAGATGCCAGTAGTATCCCTCCCCTATCACCCCCTCCACCAGGAGTGACCAACAAAATTATCTCCAGACTGCCCAAATCTCCCCTGGTTGAAACACACTCCTTTGGACAACATGGCAGACCAGAACAGCTGTATGTGATGAAGCTGAGCCTTCCAATGTCAAAAACTAGATGGCAGTTTACCATCTTCAACAGCTTGATGCTACAGTATCTGCTGCATTTGGGCTCCCTGGGAATAGACTTTGAGGTTGGCATACAGGAGGTTTATGGGGGAGTATGCCCAGGAACAACTCTGGGGAGGAGTGAGGGAGAAGCTGAGATGTGAGGCACTTGAAACAGAGGCCCCACCAGAAACTATGGAGTCCCACGACCTTGTGGCATTGTCCCAATTGGGGTAAAGGAACAGGTCTCTCCCATTGAACAGCCATTGTAGGCTACCCCTTCAAGCATAACTGTAGATGAGGCAGCTTCCTGCAGGGAGGCAGCAATCCCCAGAGGACAGAGTCATGAGCTGCCAGCAGCCAGCCCTCCAGGTGGCCGGGAACCAGCACAGGTCCTGGGTGCCCAACCACTGCTTCTGCTACTACATCTGATTGTCACAGGACAGGGACTTCGGTATCAGCAGAAAATCTGTGATTCTGGTACAGGATGCTAAGTGCCATGACAGAGGGTTAATCCCGAAAGATAGTTATCTATACACCCGAATGAGGAACATTGACTGAGTCAAAATACCTGCTATCCTTTCTAAAACCTATTGTGCACAGACCCAGTGCTCCCTGCTGTATGTTCTCTATTCCACCAGAGCGCCCTTTGTTTGCATAAATACGTCATCTGTGTAAGTTGCCCTCCCTGGATCTCCAAACAGGAGCCAGTGTGAATCAGGCAAAACGACTGATTTCCTGGCTCTGTTACGACTCTCCTCATGAGGAGCTAATTACAGATGATGAGAAGTTTCAGGGTGTGTGGTCTTGCCTTCTTTGATTTCTGTTACAAATGACAAAACAGCAGTAATTAGTACTTGTCTCTGGCCAGCTCTGCTGTCCCAGCCACGGGGAATGAGGCCTTCAGCCTGCAACCTCAGCACTGCCTGCCTCTGGCCAATCAGAACAGACTCCTCAGTGTTCTAGACATCCCATCCTCTTCTGAAAGAAGCCTCCCCATCAAGCCATCACTTGGCATTTATTGAGCTGCTATGAGGACTCACCTAAAAGTCTGTTCAGCATGTGACCCCCATGCCCTGCCAAGTGATGTGAGCCCAGTCTACCACCAAGCAGACCTGTCTACAACACTAGTGAGCCCAGTGTATGCTGAATGTCCCTGTGAAAACTTAGATTCTTTAATACTACTTATTTCTGGGACTTATAATCCTGACAAGGATGTCATCAGTAGAAATACTAGAAAGAAAATTTTGTATTGCTTTCAAATGTGATATCTGACTCTCACTAATCACCTAGGTTACAAAATATAAATTAAAGCTGCCATAACATGCCAAGGAGGAAATGCCCCAGAATGGGTCTTTTTCCCTTCATGAATTTGCCCCCAACACAAACTTTTTATTGAGATGCTGAGCTCATGTGGCTGTTTCTACCCTAGACTTGTAAGCACCTTGATCCTGTCTCTGTTCTGACGGTGGAAGCTCACAATCCGGGGGCCAGGCTTTCAGGGGATCCCAGACTGAGATGGAAAAAGAGAAGGGAGCCTGTAAGAAACCTCAGCCCACCGTTTGTCTAAGATTTTGTCAGAGAGCCTCAATTACAACAACAAAAAAGCAAAACACTCTGTACTTTTGTTAGACTATATGTCTGCCAATGCTCCTATTTATGGTCCAGAAAATAGGAAAATATTTCTACTGAAGGCAAAAAAAAATTGTAGCGGCAACCCTGTACTTAAAATCTTCTCCTTGTGATCATATTTGTAGAAGCCGTGGTCGTTCACCTATTTGGATTACATGCTGCGCTGTTGAGTCTGATTCATTCCTCCACCCACCCCTCCCCTCCAGGGGCTTCATCAATTTCAGATGGTCTTCCCCCACTTGGAGCCCAGAAAAAGGATGCCAAGATCCCAGAAGAGAAGTAGCATTTTTAGCTTTGCTTGCCCATCCCTGCCAAATGAGCACCTAACTTTCTCAGAAGTATGCGGGCAGATAGTATCTTCATCCACTTTGCCATATGGCTGCATGGAGATAACACCGAGACACATTCTGGGGGTGGGGGGGAGAATGAAAGCACTCCAGTGTGACTGTGTGACATACAGCTTCCGTCACTCAGCCTGCATCTATTTGTGCCTCAGCAATATCTGGACGCGCAATGGCCTGTAAATATATTTAGGTGCATGATCATTGAGTTTCACAAGCTGTTTCATGTGTCAATTTCATGTGTCAATTTCCATAGCACATTGAATGTGTCATTATAAAACCCTTCTGAGACGTTTTCCTCCCTTTAATATAGATTTTAAGACATAAAAATTGGACTAAAAATGTATTAACTCATCACACCAATGGACTGTGATACACTATTGATAGGACCTATATAATCAATCATATTACAGAAGTCCATGACAATATGTGATGTCCAGTCTCTTCATAATCCAAGCCTTACTGATTCTTCACTGTTAGGGAAGATGAGAAAACTTTGTCTTAGGCTCAGGATTTGACATTTGGTTTTGGCTTACCCATCTTTGGGGATAGTTCTTCAGATGTAAGGAAGGCTGTTTAGAGAACAAAGCACAGGAGATGATTTTATCAGGCTCCTGACTCAAGAAACCTCTGTCATTCCCCATTCACAAAATCTCCCCCTGACTTCTTTCAGCCGTTTTATTCTTACTGTGATGATACAAGTACTGCCATAGTAAAACTTAGCTGTATTTCAGAACTGTACAAGTTCAGCTGCCTCTCAGGAGCCACCCAGGACTATGGAATCCATGCACTGCCCTCTTTCTTTGAAACTCCTATAGTCCCCAGAGTTCCTAACACTCCTATAAGTGTTCAATTGTATAAAACTTGGTTTCGAGCATAGGCACCATCAGCACAACCCATTTGTGTATCTCCTGAAGATTGAACTCTTATTTCCATTTCAGTGATATTTAAATTAGTGCAAACAAATTTCTGACCATTCCAAAATTTATCAAGAATGCAGAATAAGATCCAGAATGCTATTGATTTACTTTATGAACAATAATTGTGAAATTATTTTGTGTGTGTGTGTGTGTGAAATTCTTATCATAATAGGTATGAACACTTATATACATTGACCAAAGTCAATTGTCATTTGACCAAAGTCAAAATGACATCTAAAACCATTGTTTTAGTACAGCTTAGTAAAGCGATAGATAGATTATAGATAGATAGATAGATAGATAGATAGATAGAATGGCAATTTAACTTCGGTCAGTACTGTATATAAGTATTCATATCCATTATAATAATATATATATGTATGTATAGAATGTATTTATGTAAGAATATATGTATACCCTGGTAAGCACAGGCTACAGATAAAAAACTAATTAGGTTCTGAATTTGACAACCTACTGAAAAGCAGTAACCCGTTTATATAGCATTCTGGAAAGCTTCCATACCTAATTTAAAAATTATTAAAACATGCTACTTATAAACTAGTTTGTAGAAAAATAAGAAAATATTTTTTAATTTTAAATATGATCTGCAATATATACAGAGATGAGCTCAAAGATTTATGTATAAGAATATTTGTTGTCAGATTACATAAAAGATTAAAAACTGAAAAATATCATAAATTTCCAAGAAGTAGAATCAACACAATTTAATATTACACTTATGAAAAGAATGTTTTAGAAGAATTTTTAATAGCCTGAAAATGTTCAAAACATATTGTTTTTAAAAAGCAAATTATAGCATTATGCAAATATGGTTTCTTATTTACTTTAATGTATAAAAATTCAAAGAAAGGGGCGCCTGGATGGCTCAGTTGTTTGAGTAGCTGACTCTTGATTTTGGCTCAGGTCATGATCTCACAGTATATGAGTTCCAGCCCCCTATCAGGCTCATAGTGCAGAGCCTGCTTGGGATTTTCGCTCTCTCCCTCTTTGTTCCTCCTACATTCTCTCTCTCTCTCTCTCTCTCCCTCTCAAAATAAACTTTAAAAAATAATTCAAAGAAAAAAGATAAATGTAAAAAATGTTAACTGTGATTACCACTTGGGAATGAGAACTAAATTATTTTACTTTTTTGTTTGTGCTTTTCTCTATTTAAAAAATTTTCCAGGGGCGCCTGGGTGGCTCAGTCGGTTGAGCGTCTGACTTCAGCTTAGGTCATGATCTCTCGGTCTGTGAGTTTGAGTCCCGCATCGGGCTCTGTGCTGACAGCTCAGAGCCTGGAGCCTGCTTCGGATTCTGTGTCTCCCTCTCTTTCTGCCCCTCCCCTGCTCATGCTCTGTCTCTCTCTCTCTGTCAAAAATAAATAAACATTAAAAAAATTAAAAATTAAATTTAAAAAATTAAAAGTAAAATAAAAAATTTTCCACAGTGCACATATATTACTTTTGTAATCAGAAAGGAAATAGCATTTCTTCTTTCAAAAAAATGTGATACTCTGTATGAGAAATACAGTTTCAAGTAACATCTGGTTCTGAAACATACTTTTTAATAACAGCAAAAAAAAAGTTAACTAAAAAAGTTATCTCTGAGATTTTGTTTTAAATAAACTACAGTTCATCTAGCACTCTGATTTTGTTTCCAAACACTGTTCCAAACAAATAAACATATACATATGTACATGCACATATACATACATAAATGAAAAACAAGTAGTGACTAAAATCCAGGATGGAGGCAGAGACAGTTCAGGATGAATTTTGAACATCTTTTCTTTTTACTTTTGTACATATTTCTGTTGTTCTTCTTCATCCCTAAGTATTACACACAGAAGTAGTGCCTTGCCCATGACCTTTCCCCATTTTTGCTGGTCCTAATCCTAGCCTTTCGAAGGTTCAGGTTGAAAGTTCCCTTTTCCACATCACCTTCCCTGACAAGCTAGAAATACTCTTAAGGCACCAAAGAATAAGGCAGTTCTCAAAGAATGATACTGTCGTTGATAGCCAAAGGACACAGGAGACATCTTGAAAGGGCTCCTGATGGCCCAATGTGGGACAATTTAAGCAATAAAATAATTATAGAAAGGGATTCTAATTCATAGAATGAAAATATCTGAGTCCATAGTGACATAAAGATAGATGAGTGATGACAGATAAATAGATGATAGATAGATAGATAGATAGATAGATGATAGATGATAGATAGATAGATAGATGATAGATGATTGATAGATAGATAGATGATAGATAGATAGATAGATAGATAGAGGGAGGGAAATGTCCCTACTATAGAATTTCAATGAATAAATAAGCTTTTAATAACTGCACTGTGGTTTTAGAAAATGTTAACATTTGTGGCACCTGGGTGGCTCAGTTGGTTGAGCAGCCAACTCTTGATTTCAACTCAGATCATATCTGCAGGGTCATGGGATTGAGCCCCGCTGAATGTGGAACCTGCTTGGGATTCACCCTCTCTGTCCCTCTGCCCCTCTCCCCTGTTCACACTCTCTCTCTCTCTCTCTAAAATTAAAAAAAAATTTTTAATTAAAAAAAAAGTAAACATTAACACTTGATGTGGTTTGATGAAGGAATTCAGGAATTTTTTGTTCAGTTTGGCAACTTTTTTATAGATTTAAAACTATTTCAAGATGAGTTAAAATTACAGTAATTTAAATAATCAGGTATGATTTCTTAATGCTATTGAAGTAATATGACATGGTGGTAGAAAACAGAATAGAAAGAAAGAAAAATATCACAACCCATAAATCCATCCTACAAAGAGATATTCCTATGGTGTTTGCTTTTTAATGGATATTTTTAAAGGCATTTAAGAGCAAGAAGCTATATAGATCTAATGAGAAGCTTGTTGTGCCTCCTGGATTTATTTATATATGACCCTGAGCTTTTATAATGGACACTGGACAGGCATACTTCTGGTGTGCGAACTCAGAATTGAATCCACATGTTGAAACATGGTAGGACAGTGGGCCATTATCAGACATACGAAAGGGAGCCTCTTCCTAATCAGTCAGAACAAGCTTCCGGCCGGGAAACCACCGTCGGCCCATCCCATCTGGAGAAGATTAGCAGGAATTTCCATTGGTAGCATTAAATATCCCTCCAGACATCACAAGTCCTGATGTCAGCCAGGAAATGGTAACAAGATTTCCAGCAGCAGAGAAAGAGCAAAAACAATGTTTAAATTATGTAAAATTGCTTTTCTTAATATAGATTCTTGATCAAAAACCAAAGCATCAGAAGTAATTACAAGACATCCACCTGGTGAGCATCATGACATAATTTGTTTTAAATTTTTTTTTTTTCGACGTTTTTTATTTATTTTTGGGACAGAGAGAGACAGAGCATGAACGGTGGAGGGTCAGAGAGAGAGGGAGACACAGAATCAGAAACAGGCTCCAGGCTCCAAGCCATCAGCCCAGAGCCTGACGCGGGGCTCGAACTCACAGACCGCGAGATCGTGACCTGGCTGAAGTGGGACGCTTAACCGACTGCGCCACCCAGGCGCCCCATCATGACATAATTTGTAAGCAAATAAACAACAGGCAGCAGAAAGGCCCTCCATTCATGGCCCCCAGGACGATATTTCCTGGTAGATGTTGTGCCCCACCAACTTGTCATGTAGTTTATACCTGGACAGTGGAGGAAAGCCAACCTAGAGTTCCCTGGGAGCCAGCAGAGTGATCCTCTTCTCTCCAGCTGGAATTAGGCTGTTGCTATAGCAACCACCACGTGATGGACAGATTTTTGAATGTGCAGTGGTCTACTGTGATAAGAGCTTCCAGGATATCCACTAAGTATTTTCAAACCCGCTACGTCGCACACGCTGTGTAATGATACTAAATGCTATGTTTCAAGATCAATTTTAAATGCCTTTCTTTTAAAAATTGAAATGATAGACAATCTGAACTATTTTTAGTTCCAAATAACCATTTGTGCTCATACCAGTTTTATTCACTAGCATGCCAAGTCGAAACTTGCATTCTTTGTGCCGCTCTGCTTATTTGCTTTAAGGAAAGTTGGACTGAATTAATGAAAAAGTATAGTGTCCCCTAGATAACAGTAAAGTTCTTTCTGAGGTGAATTTAATGCCAGGAGCTGGATGGGTACTAAGAAATCAACGAAGTAAAAACACGGCAAGATGCTTTGGGCCTTCACGTGCTATATATATTTGACTCTTTTCCTTAAGAAAATATTGTACCTACGAAGCAATTTCATCTTGCCGAAAGTGGAACTGAATAATGCTCATACAACAGTAGCATTTCCAGGCAATCAAGATTGAATTCTCTACCTGAGTTTTATGCAAAATCCCCTTGACTTCAGTACATCCAAAATGCTTTTGACAGCCAACGTTAGAAGAAATGCAATAAGATGTCATGCGTGGCTAGAATTTGGAACAAGTGGCTTCCTTGGATCACTGTCTAGCAGAGACCCTAGTAATCACTTAAGCCATAGCTGATGTCTAAAGGAACAATCTTAAAATCTGGCCAAACATTTTAGTGTGTTTATAATCACAATTTAAGTTTCTTCCATAGGATGCAGATTGGCTTTACTAAGAACCTTAGGCAAAAAGTTATCTCCCTCAAGGCAAAGACTGTCAGAGTCTCTGAAATTTTTGGTTGAAGCATGTTATACTCAGATAAAGAGAAGTGCCCATATCTTAAGTGTAATCAGCTCAACTAATTTAAGTAACACACCTGTGTAACCAGAGCCTAGATCAAGAAATAGAACCCTTATGAGAATCACAGAAGGCTCTCCATGCCCTCCAAAACACTATCCCTGAATGGTAAGCACACCCTGATGCCATAGATTAGTTCTGCCTATTTCTAGGCTTCATACCAATGGACTCACACAGTGTCTTCTGTGTCTGGCTCATTTAGCTCAACATTCTGTTTGTGAAGATTCATTCATGCTGTTGCTTGCAATGATAGTTTGTTCCTTCTCATCCCTGTATAGTATTTTACCTATCATTTTCATTAAAAAGATGATCTGGATCTACTTTAACATGGTCAATTCTAGGAAACAGTTACAATTTTCAAATTACTTTTTCTCAGTGCTGAACCTCAAAAGGGATTACAGAGTTGGCAGACGCAAATGTGCTTTTCCTTGAAATCTGAGTGATCACACTCTTGGTTTATTGCTTTGATGGGACTTAGTGTAAACATCAGACATGACTGCCTTTGAGCACTGAAAATCACTGAGAAATACTAGTACTTTTAAAAGTCACCCTAACTTTTTGTGTAGTGTGTCCAAATCCCAAATATCTTTTTTTATGCTTCTAAAATGTATTGTGAGATTCGATGGGATTATTTCAGGGAGATGCTAATTGATTTCATCTTCTTTTTTTCTGTCTAAAACACCTAAAATGATTTTTGGAAGGGAAAAAAGAACACATTGCCAGCATGGGTATTTTCAAACATATGACCACACAGAAGAGTCAAGAATTCCACACCTTTGTACCAGTAGTATATTTTCAGAGATGTGTCCATTTTTATTATTATTGTTCAGATTGCCAAGGGACAATATGCACCAGTCCTAGAGTAAATATATTATTTTGAGAGCCTGCAACATCTTACCCAAAACACAACTCTAAATTTAGATTGCTTTCTTGGAGACTGCTTCTAAAACTTTTACTGTATCATCCAAATGAGGATAACTTCACATGGTCAACGATTCATTCAAATGTATAATGTTCTCAGGTTCATTTTGATGAAGAAAAATGTGACCTCTGTTTCTAAAGGCAAGTGTAGACCACGGCTTAAAAATTAAAATTAATTCTGTTTTTCACACTCTGCTGCATTAACTAATGAATCAAATAGAGGTTTATCTTTTCTTTTGGAAAGGAGTTGTAGGAACTTTTGTGGCCAAGGAGAAAGAAACTGGATAAATACTGTATCTTATATTTACTCTTAAAGATTTGGAAAAATCATTTAGAATATTCAAAAAACCAGAGGTGTGTCTTTTTAGCCATTAGCTGTTCTGCTACCCTTGGTCAAGTGTTCCTTTTGGTAGCCTTGGAGAAAACACCGCATGCATGGTACAAGAAAAGCAAGATCTCAACGGACTTTAGACTCAAACTCCATGTGTATAGGCACACACACCCACACTGGTTGTTTGAGTGTGTACGCATAACACATATAACATAAAATCAAAAATAGAGCTGCTGTCTGGATTGGCCAGGTGGTCAAGAAGGGGCCAAGCTCAACTTTGATTCCAGGTCAGGATCAGTTTGCCCGTAAAGTCACAACTAGCAGTGAGCCCTCCATTTCCCTGGATCTCAGTTTCCTTGTACATTCAATGTGAAAGGATTTGACTATGTGGTCTAAGTTTCCTTTCAGAACTAAAATGTTCTGATTCTTCTTGAGAAATAAATCAAGTGGTGAGAAGCAGGAAAGAGGTCAGAGCAGAGGCCAGGAATGTGGTGATTACAGTTAGAGGTGGCTGGGGGCCTGGCAGGCCGGTACGAGGTTAGAAGTAAATAATGAGATCTCCAGGGATTTCAGGAAGGGGTTCAGGATCTAGGAACAGCGATAAATGTTCAGAAATGCCCTTAATCCTGATGTCCTTGAAGTTCCTGCCAAACGAGGGCATGTTCAGAAGACTGTGAAAAAAGGCACAGTGTCTGCCCAAGTTGACATGAGTTCAGGGGACAGTTGTCACCAGAGTATGTGGCACCTCACTCACTTCGGAGAAGGCTGCAATTTGAGATTTGGATTTTCTTAATAAACTTTTTAAAATTTCAGAATAGTTTCAAATTTACATAAAAATGACAAAGACGGTACAGAGATTTCCTGCACACCTCCACTTGGATTCTTCTGTTAACATCATACATTATTATGGCATATTTGCCACAATTAATGATCCAATGTCAATACATGATTATTACTATTAATTTAAAACCATGCTTTATTCAAATTTCCTTAGCTTTTATCTATTTTCCTTTTTCTGTTCTAGGACCCCATGTAGGAGACCAGGTTACACTTAGTCCTTTTTGGCTCCTTCTGGCTACAACAGTTTCTCAGACTTTCCTTGTGTTTTTAAGACCTTGACAGCTTTGAGGAGTGCTGGTCAAGTAATCTGCAGACTGTCCCTCACTTAGGGTTTGTCTAATGTTTTTTTTTTTTTCTTTTTTGTTGTTGTTGTTGTTGTTTTTGCTTTTGTTTTTTGTGCTCAGATAAAGGACATATCATTTTCTAAACTGACAAGAATAGATACTACAAACAGCCAAAGGCCAAGAAGTGATTTCATGTTTTTCTAGTGGTTGGAGTAGGGTTACAGGCTTTGGAGAGGAGACCACAGAGGAACAGTGCCATTCTCATCACATCAGGTCAAAAATACATACCATCAACATGATTTACCACTGTTGATGATAACCTTGCTATTAACTGAAGTGAGATTTGTCAGATTTCCCCACTGTAAAGTGACTCTTTTTCCCCTTTTCATACTGTCATCTTTGAAAGGAAGTCACTATGTCATAGCCCACTTGTATAGGTGGGGAGTTAGACACTTCTCCTTGAAGGAGAATTATCTGTGAAAATTATTGGCAATACTTCTGCACAAAAGACTCATCTCTCTCACACATTTATTCACTCATTCATATTAATATAGACTTACAAAGATTTATTTTATACTTTGAATTATAATCCAATGCTACTTTATTTTCTTGGTCAAATTGTTTCAGCTTCAGCCTTGGACAGCTCTTGCAGTTAGCTACTGTGTCCCATGGGCTTACCACCATCCTTCTGGGGTTCAGCTTTAGTTTAGATTTGTTTTGTAACAAATTCCAGATTTTCTGGGATTTGGGTTTTGACAAATGTGGCTCACCTGGGACAATTCAGTCTTTTGCCTAAGTCTTTTGTTCTGGTCAACTTCAGAATCATCTAATGATTACATGTAGCTGTTTTCAGATTTCACATAGATAAACAGGGAGCAGTATATGAGATTGTTTCCTAATTACCTTGGCCCCAGGGCTGTGTTTTGACTATGTATCATACATTCCTGTAGTCTTTAAATTTTTTTTTTTTTAACGTTTTTTTTTTTT
Organism: Panthera onca; assembly: GCF_046562875.1. Taxonomy (NCBI): domain Eukaryota; kingdom Metazoa; phylum Chordata; class Mammalia; order Carnivora; family Felidae; genus Panthera; species Panthera onca. The sequence continues at coordinate 86,472,148 of NC_138341.1, read as the reverse complement.
TATTTATTTTTGAGACAGAGAGAGACAGAGCATGAACGGGGGAGGGGCAGAGAGAGAGGGAGACACAGAATCGGAAGCAGGCTCCAGGCTCTGAGCCACCAGCCCAGAGCCCGATGCGGGGCTCGAACCCACAGACCGTGAGATCATGACCTGAGCTGAAGTCGGACGCTTAACCGACTGAGCCACCCAGGCGCCCCCATTCCTGTAGTCTTAAAGAGATATCTTTTTTCAGCTCAGGGAATGATTTTCTTTCATGCATTTGATAAAGGTATTCCTACATTTTCTTTGTTTTTTCTTTTTCTGTAACTCTTAATAGTTGATTAGCCTTCTTGATCCTCTTGAGCTTCAAATTTTTTGGGTTTTTTTTCATTTTCTTGTCTTTTTATGTTATGCTCAAAGTTATCTCTTTAAATCTTTCTAAGGATACTAATTAGCTTTTAAAAGTCCTCTTCATTATTTGTTTTTATTTTATTTTATTTTTTTTAATTTACATCCAAATTAGTTAGCATATAGTGCAACAATGATTTCAGGAGTAGATTCCTTAATGCCCCTTACCCATTTAGCCCATGCCCCCTCCCACAACCCCTCCCCTCTGTTTGTTCTCCATATTTAAGGGTCTCTTATGTTTTGTCCCCCTCCTTGTTTTTATATTACTTTTGCTTCCCTTCCCGTATGTTCATCTGTTTTGTCTCTTAAAGTCTTCATACGAGTGAAGTCATGTCACATTTGTCTTTCTCTGACTAATTTTGCTTAGCATAATACCCTCCAGTTCCATCCACATAGTTGCAAATGACAAGATTTCATTATATTCCAGTGTGTGTGTGTGTGTGTGTGTGTGTGTGTGTGTGTGTACATCTTTTTTATCCATTCATCCACTGATAGACAATTGGGCTCTTTCCACAGTTTGGCTATTGTTGATAGTGCTACTATAGACATTGGGGTGCATATGTCCCTTTGAAACAGCACACCTCTATCCCTTAGATAAATATCTAGTAGTGCAATTTCTGGGCCGTAGGGTAGTTGTATTTTTAGTTTTTTGAGGAACCTCCATACTGTTTTCCAGAGTGGCTGCACCAGCTTGCACTCCCACCAATAGTGCAAAAGAGATCCTCTTTCTCCACGTCCTCACCAACATCTGTTGTTGCTTGAGTTGTTAATGTAAGCCATTCTGACAGGTGTAAGGTGGTATCTCATTGTGGTTTTGATTTGTATTTCCCTGATGATGAGTGCTGTTGAGCATTTTTTCATGTGTCGGTTGACCATCTGGATGTCTTCTTTGGAGAAGTGTCTATTCATGTCTTTTGCCCATTTCTTCACTGGATTATTTGTTTTTTGGGTGTTGAGTTTGATAAGTTCTTTGTAGATTTTGGATACCAACTCTTTATCTGATATGTCATTTGCAAATATCTTCTCCCATACTGTCGGTTGCCTTTTAGTTTTGCTGATTGTTTCCTTCACTGTGCAGAAGCTTTGTATTTTGATGAGATCCCAGTAGTTCATTTTTGTTTTCATTACTTGTTTTTTATGGGGTTTTGGGAAGGGGCGGGTTTAATGTAATTTATTTTACCATTAATTACCCCTTCACATGTCCCACTCATATTGTAGATGTGGTAATAGGAAGAATACCTAAAACTCTTGGAATGTGGACAGGGCCTTCCACCTTCAGACTTAATTTTATGCTTCAGAAGTAGATCTTATGAGGTGGAATCTCCAGATCTGAGCACTAGAACCTCTCCTAGCTGTCCTAATTTTTTCCAGAGTGTCAATCCAATTCCTTTAGAGAAGAATTGTCAAATATATCATACTGGGGTAATTGTTTAGTATGGGCAGAGGTAAGTGTAAAATATTGACAAGGCTCTAGTCAGCACGTTTTCATCCCAAGTCATAATTTCCACACTGTGTCCTCTGTTTAATTGGTGGTGTCTGCATCTCCAGCAACAGACACTGCACACCAGGAGAAGTTTCTGTCAGTGGCACTCCTATCTGTGTGGACTTGCCATGTAGGTCGTTTACTTCAAGTGCTTGAATTTGTCTGCCAGATAAATGCCTAGAAATTGAACTGTTAGTACAATGTACACATGAATTTGTAATTCTGAAAGGTAGTGATACTTTTGCCTACAGAGGGGGGGCTCCAGTCTACATTCCCACAGGCAAAAAGAATGAGCTTCTCCAAAATATTTGTATCATCAAAGTTTTGGAATTTTGCTAGTCTTGTGAACAAAAATGATACTTCGGTGTCATCTCATTTGCATTAATCTTACATGAATGAGGCTGAGCATCTTTTATTTATTTATGAGCTATCTATATTCTATTTTTTGAACTACTCAATTATTTGGCTAAGTACATTGTTGGTCCTTTTTCTTATTGAATTATAGAAACTCTTTATATATTAAGGAGATTAATGTTTTGACTATGCCATAAATACAAATATTTTTAAACATGCTGCAGTTCATCTTTTGACAGAATTTATAAATATTTCCAAGAAAATGTTCTTAATGTTCATATAATAAGATACATCCATTTCATTAATGGCTTTTGGGATGTGTTTTTGTTAGAAGAAACCGGTCTTCTCTAGAATAATAATAGTATTGTCCCATATACCTTCTAATACATTTTATAGTTTCTTATTTTTATATTTAAGTCTTCGGTTCATTTAAAGTGCATCCTTGAAGGGCACCTGGCTGGATCAGTCAGTGGAGCATGCAACTCTTGGTCTCCAGGTTATGAGTTTGAGGCCCACACTGGGGGTAGAGATTACTTAAAAATGAATTTTTTTGAGAGAGAGAGAGAGAGAGAGCTCACATGAGCAGGTTAGGGCAAAGGAATGGAGAGGGAGAGATAGAATCTTAAACAGTCTCCATGCTCAGCACAGAGCCCAACATGGGGCTCGATCCCACCACCATGTGATCATGACCTGAGCTGAAATTAAGAGTCAGAGGCTTAACCAACTGAGCCACCCAGGTACCTGAAAAATAAAATCTCTTTAAAAAAAGTATCCTTGAGCTTAGAGTGAGTTATCTAGTGCAGACTGTAAGACTCTTTTACAATATTTGATGCCTTTCCTTCCCCACCCTCTTGACCCTAGACTTGACTATGTGACCTGCTTTGGCCAATGAAATATGAGCTGAAATAACATTTGTTGCTTCTGGTTAGAAACTTTAAGAGATGGTGCATCCTCTACTCTGTTGTTTCTCTTTTTTCCAGCATGGCAGCCAACAGTGTATGACATAGAGGCTGGGATTCCAGAGTGACAGTAATGATGACTGCTGCAGAGTGCAGACCTGCCCACAACAATAAAGAAAACTTTGTTAGATTAAATTAAGCCACTGGGATTTTAGGATTCCTTTTACTGCAACATAACTTAACTTTATTTTTTTAATTTTTAATTTCTTTTTAAAGTAGGCTTCATGTCCAGCGCTGAGCCCAATGCAGGGCTTGAATACACCACCATGAGATCAAGACCTGAGCCACAATCAAGAGTCAGATGCTTAACCAACTGAGCCATCCAGATACCCTTAGATTTTATCTCTGACAAAGAATTTAACTTCATTTTTTTCCAGATGCCTGTCCCATCATCATATCCCAGATTGTTAAATATTCTGTCTTTCATCATTCATCATACATAACATTTGAATCAGGCTTAATTTCTAGAAGGTTGGGGTTGTTTTGTTTTGTTTTCTGTTTTCTTTATTGTCCCTTGATCTGTCCAGTCATACAAAAATACCATACTATCTTTATTTAGGTGGTTTTATAGTATCTTTTTTATGTCTTCTAAGAGTAATTCCTGCTCACTGCCCTTCTATTTCAGAGTTTTCCTTAGACTTCTTAAAAAACATTTTTCAGCATGCATTTTCATATCTTTCCCAGTGTTACACATCTATGACTAAATATGTCAGTTTGAACATTTATCATTTGACTCCAGATAGTACAAGTAAGATAGTTATTTTTCCTCAGTTTCATTCTTTTTTGCACTTCTGACAGTTGTGTCATTTCTACATTACCAGGTTATTTAGCAGCCACATTTGTTTCCTCTTGGTTCTATTGTTAGGTGTGTATGCTGTGCTTACTGAAGTCCTTTTACTATAGTTTCTCTGTGGGTCTTTTGGGTGGCTAAAGAGCATCTTCTTGCAGCCTCCTCAGATGAGCTCATAGGAACTTTGCTCAAGTTCAAAAGTATTTGCCTGTCATACTTATACCTGAAGGGCATTTTGACTGAGCATCAAATCCTCAGCTTACTCCATGTCTCTTTGGATGTCTTTGTCATGTTGCAAAATATGCTATGGAAAAGAGCAAAATAAGGTTGATTTGCCCTCCCACGTATTATTTTGCCCTGCTGCATTAAAATTTCTTTCTTTATCCTTGAGCTCCAAGGGTTTTATAAGAAAATGACTTGGGCTGATAGGGCTAAATATAACTTGGGACTTGGCATACCCTTTAAATAGAAATTCAAGTTGTCTATTAATTCAGGGGGAAAACTTAATGTATTACATATTTAAACACTCTTTCAGCTCTGTTATTTTGGTTCTTTTCTTCAGCAACTCACATGTTGAGTCTCTTTGGCCAATCACCTATATTGATCATTCTAATCTTTTTTATTTTGATAAAATTTCAAGCATATAGAAAAGTTGCAAGAAGAGTAGAAGGTACTCTTATTTTCTCTTTATCCAGATGCACCCATTGTTTATATTTTGCTCCATTTACTTATGATGTATATGTGTTCCTTCTCTCTCTCTCTCTCCATACACACACACACACACACACACACACACTTTTTTAGCCAATTGAAAGTAAGTTGTAGACATTACACCGTTTTGCCCTAAATAGATCAGTATATGTCCTAACAACAAAGCTATTCTTTTACACAATCACAGAACAATGGCCAGATTCAGAAAATTTAATATTCATACAACTCTATTATCTAATAACCAGTCTTTATTCAAATTTCATCCATTGTCTCAATAATGTCTGCCATGGCATCTCCCCCACCCAGCCCAAGATTTAATAAAGGGTCACACATTATACTTAATTATCGTATCTCTTTAGTCCCTTTTTAACCTGAAGCATTCTTTACACTTTGTTTTCTTCAATGACTGACAGGTTATTTTGGGACTATCACTCAATGTGTGTAATTGGATGTTTTATCATGATTAGTTGTAGTTCTGTGTTTTTGACAGAAACACCACAGAAGTGGTGCTGGGATCTCAGGGAGTCATAACAAGAGGTATTTGATCTTGATTTGTCTCAAAGTTAACTTTGATCCCTTGAGGGATGTTTGAGAAGTTTCTCTGCTCTAAAGCTATGATTTTCCCCCTTTGTAACTAATAAGTATCTTATGGGGAGACACTTGGCTGGAGACAGGGTGTTCACACAGTCTCACTCTTTCACCCACAGGTTTTGAATCAACCACTCTCAGACAGTGATTTCCTAACTCCATCATTCCTTCTACTTTTCCCATTGGTTTTCACAGTAAGGGGAGCTTTTCTTCTCATTCATTCATTCATTCATATCAGTAATAACTGATTGATTCTCATTTTATCCAAGGAGTTAAAAATTCCCTTCAGTCATTATTTATTTTGATGCTTACCTTGTCCCAGAGCCAACCAGCTGGAACACCTTTTAAGCTGACTCTTGGGACCTTTTGGTGAGACACCATCATTCTTTGATTACTTTCTTACTTCCCAACACAAAAACACGTTCTCTGACTCATCTTACACTCTCCTTGCCACAAACCCTAGAATCGACCATTTTTCCAAGGAAACCGTTTCTCTGAGCCATTTCATTAGAGAATGGTATTTAGATCTCAAAATCCTAGTGCTGATGGGTACTGACGCATATTGCTCCCAGGCCTCTTTAGCAAGGAGAATTGGAAATATGTGGATGGATTGATGTGTGTGTGTGTGTGTGTGTGTGTGTGTGTGTGTGTAATCATAAGATTATACAGATACCTCCAATTGCATTGCATATCACAGGGTTCCCTTTAGTCCCCACCTTCTTCATGCTTGTAACCCAATTCACCAACAGGAGAGGAGAAACTCAAAGCCAATTTGCCCTAATATATTTACTTATTTGCTCAATTCTAATATGCCCAGAAGTAGTTTCAGAATTACTAACCCACAGGACTGTGAAAAAACAAAGCTACTAATTTAGAATTCAATATGTATGCACATATTATTTTTATCTTTAGTCTGCAGTAGACAGTCAAAACACTATCTAACACCAATCATTTAGGCTAGTTTCTCGGTTACACGTTCTCTAATATTTTTAAGACTTTCGCTCCATTTTCTTCTGAACATTCTCACTTCTACTCTCCATGTCGTTTAATTTTTTTTTTTATTCACGTTTGGACCCCATCCAGTTCCATCTTCATTTTGGTGATGCGTGGTCCTTTTCTCACATTCCTATCCTGCGTTCCTCCAGCCTGTGTTCCACACCCACTCCATTTTCCATGTCTTTCCTGAGTTATTGTATTTCTGCCTCATCGTATACCTTTTAAAATGTGATTTATTTTAAGTTTATGAAAATGTTATTTTTTTACAATTTTCTTCTCTACGATTGCAATAATTTTCTGGAGAATTCCCTTCCTCTGTTGGTAATCTTTGCTGCTCATTTCTTCCTTTTCATGTCTAGCATCTTTGTTTCAATGGACATTAAGTGTAAGAGGTTCTAGTTCCTTCTCTATTACACCATTCATATGACTGGGCAGTTTGAAGCCAGCCTATCTGCAAGAGATTTTTGTAGGAAGATGGAAGGTGATATAAGTTTCCAAACTGGCTGGTTTCCACTAAGCACATGCTCCCTGTTCCTCAGCCTCTTCATGCAACAACTTCCGGCAGAACTGCTGCTTCTGTGCTCTTCCACATGCAGAAAAATTCCTCCACTTCCTCACTTTATGGTGCCACCTTATCTGTCCACTCTTTTTTCCATAATTTTACATTTCTCAAACTTTACTTTTATTAGCCTTTTTGAAGATCTGCTATCATTGGGTTCTGTTGTTGGGACTTTTCACAAAATGTTATTACATCTTCTATAGGTCTGGTCTCATGAAAATCATACTTCTTAAGACCCTGACCTCTAATTTTTACAGCTGCCTACTGCCAAGAGCTCACAGCTACTTTCCGAACACACTGGCTGGAATGTATTCAATAGATTTCTTTCCGACAGTGCCCAGTATATTTTTTATGAATATAAGTGTTCTGGATTTTCTTAGCCTGGTTACCCAGAGAGCAGAGCCTAAGGCATAGGCTTTTACAGAACTGCTTTATTAGGAAATGCAATCCCATGGCTCAAGAGTGAGAGAAAAGGAGAAGAAAGTAGGGGATGAGGAAGAGCTATCCTCCACTTCACAAAGAGCAGTGAATACCTAACTGTGCATTTGTCCATTATTGTCTTCCAAGAGGCTCTTTATGCAGCTATATCTTATTATAGTCTTTCCAAGGAAAGAAGAGGAAAAAAAGTAATCCACTAGCTCCTGTGTCCCATTCACCAAATGTTTCCTCCACAGTGTTTATCTTCTTATAATTCTAAGTTGCACCTGCTTGGGCACAAGCTGAGACCACAATTCTTACACCTCAGAGTCAACAGGGAAGCCCAGGACAGAGCTGCAGCAGGGCAAGTAGAAGTCACTACCAGATGATGGTCACTGGAAGTTACTTGTTATGACTTAGCTTGGCTGTACATTCTGATTCACCAGACATTGTTCCAGTTTAAGTGTATGGTCACAGCATAATCATTAAAAGCACTTCCTTTTACTTTAAATATCATTTTGGATTGAATACAAATGATATATTTATGTGGCAAGACCCAGGACAACTGGCCAAAGTCCCTGGAGACAGGTGAGTCTGAGAAGATCTGGAATAGCATAAAAGAGGTATCTGATATACAGTCTGGAACATTTTTCTGGATATTTCCTACCTTCAAGTATGATATCTAATCAGATATGCTCTAAGAGGATGAGAATAGCTTTTTTCTTTTCTGGGCATCTCTCTTCACCTTTTGTCTGTTAATATCTCTAGATATTCATATAAATAGAACAACAAAATGCATTGGAGGGAGGGGGTGCAAATAGAGCTAATCTGATACCCCAGAAGAAGGTGATAAGATGTCTGTGCAGATAAGGTGTCCAGTATGACTTTAGAAATATAAGTGTGTGGAAAGTATATTATTCAACCTAAAGATAATCAATTTTCAGTATCATTTTAATGGTGATATGCATTGATTGTGTTTAATTAACTGGTCCATAATGTATTAAAAGTTTCTGTTCAAACTTCCAGAAAATGCAAATGTAATTTGGAAATTGTGACTGGGTGCTAAATCTAGAAAGAGTGTTATCAAGTAAAATTTGTCTTCCTAAATAATCTCTAAATATTTTCAAACAACCCAGACATAGTAGGCAATATACTGTTTTGCTCATTGTAATTTTGGCTTCAAAGGTAAAATTTAATTGGATATATTGAAAATCCCAGTGAAACCCCAGACGTAAAGCAATCCATTTTAATTATGAAATGTTCAGAGCATATCATGCAAGCTGTGGTCGGCAAGCATCTGAAAGGTAGATCCTGACTTGTTCCAATATGCAAATCATAAAGCGAGGGGCAAGATTTTTCAAAATATTTTCTCTCCCACAGACTTGAATTTGCATTTAAAAGCACAAGAATAAATTTATGAAATATTTGGTCACAACTCCAGCAAGGAAAAGCATACCAAGAGAAACATTAGCTATTAGCTGCCAAACAACTCTTTGCTAGGGCACAAAAGAGTCAGGATAGGTGGACCATGGAGGCACTTAATCAATGAAATCAACAATTCAAAAAATTGGGATATGAGTTTAAAAGAAAATGATCATAGGTAAAATTTTGGAGATAAAAACTATGAGAAGAATCTGTGCTTCCTTAATCTAAAATAAGGGTACACTAGTTTCTTAATTTTGAAACACCATCAAATGGAAGCTGCATCATAGATTAAATAACAAGTATTTGGAGAAACAAAAAAGTGCATATGTTTGGTTTCTGTGTGCTTTTTTTTAAAGCTAAACAAATATAGCATACATATCACATACTAATTTATCATTCTTCTCCTTCTGTTATTACAAAAAGCTTCTTAACTGAGAAATTAAAGATTGTTCTATGGGCACCTGGGTGGCTCAGTCGGGTAAGCTACTGACTTCAGCTCAGGTCATGATCTCCCAATTTGTGGGTTAGGGCCCTGCATCAGACTCTGTGCTGATAGTTGGGAGCCTGGAATCTGTTTCAGATTCTGTGTCTCCCTCTCTCTCTCTCTCTCTCTGCCCATTCCTGTCTTTCACTGTCTTCTCTCTCTCTCAAAAATAAATAAACATTAAAAATTTTTTTAAAAAGATAAAAGATTGTTCTAATAAAATTTTTGGCCCCTCAACCTCCTTGAATAACATTAAGGAGACACATTGTCTTTCAGAGTCCATAATTGTTTGTATTCTTGACATATTTAGCAGCTTTAGGATCAACAGCATAGTTTTGAAACTTTTTAGATAATATTAGGGTTTTGACTCTATTTCCTATGATTAAATGTATAGCTTAATTTTGAGTAGAATCTTATTTTGTTGAAAGTTAAACAGTTCCTCTTGAAAGTCAGGCAGATATCTTACAAATAAACATTCACTCAGTGACAGAGATATGAATTAAGTATACCAATCACTCCAAGCTCCCATTATAAGAGTTTTGGTAATTTCTACTACCTTTGATTATATTGCCTGCAATTTGACAAGCATTTGTTTTTGGCATACAAAAAAAATGGTTGTATTCTTACAGTGCCTGGGTGGAGCAGTCAGTTAAGTGTGGGACTCTTGATCTCTGCTCAGGTCACGATCTCGCGGTTTGTGAGTTTGAGCCCCTCATGGGGCTCTGTGCTGACAGTGTGGAGTCTGCTTGGAATTCTCACTCTTCCTCTCTCTCCGCCCCTGTCCCACTCACTCTCGTGCTCTATAAGTAACTAAGTAAAACTGCTCAGATAGGAAAGTCGGAGACTGAGTATACAAACAATGGCCAGACCATACATGACAATAGAACCCTGATCCAAAATCTGTAGCAACCACCTGCGAGGCCAAACCTCAATATCTGTGGCAATTGGCACAGGATTCCAGGAGTTGGTCAAGAATGACTGAAAGCTTCTCTACATTTTGTCTTTGTTTCCAACTCAAAACCAACCATGAAAAGCCAAACATGCTCCCAAAACTATCGCGTAAGTTGTCCCACTTCAAGTGACCCCTCCTCCAACTTCTCCATGCCAACAAACTCCAAATGGGGCACACTTGAAGCCTTCTATTTTATTCCATGATAAAGTTTTCCCACTCCTCAGCCAGCCTTTGAGCCTGCCAAAATACGAGTAATGGTGTCTGATCCCAGCTATGAATAAATAGCCCCTGTTTCTTTTTATGTAGTGACCTTTGTTTATTTCTGTAAGAAAAAAAAAGATTAGGAGTTAAGATGATAAATATCTATAAAATCAAGAAAGATATGCTTAGGGCAAGTACAAATGTAATCAACAAATTTTGTCCTTGAGAAGGACAAGTTACTTGTTGTCATCTAAACACTAAGTTCCCTATGAAAATAGTAACAAAGTAACATCTCAGATAGCTGAAAAAGAACCCATCTAGGAAATTATTCATAAAGTTGATATTGCTATATATAATATTACCTCTACTTCTTCCAACATCAGGCTGTCAAGCAAATTTCACCAAGAGACCAGTAAGTAATTAAAACCACAGTGAGATCCAGAGATATTTGAAGGTCAAGATTAATCCAAATCCTACTTCTTCTGTGGAGCTGTTCTGAATCTTTTAAGCATACCCAAGGCTCTACCCACCATCACACATTGTTCTCATAGATTATAGTCACCCATGAACTTCCACTTAATGCATAATTGAGTAACAACTGTCCCTGGTTTTGCTCATGTTTCATGAGTTAAGTCAGCTCCCTGAAGCAAATGTTAATTTTCTCTCATTCTTTTTTAAGTTTATTTATTTATTTTTAAGAGAGAGAGAGAACATGAGTGAAGGAGGTGCAGAGAGGGAGAGAGAAAATCCCAAGCAGGCTCCACACTGTCAATGCGGAGCCCAATGTGGGGCTTGAACTCAAGAACTGTGAGATCATGACCTGAGTCGATATCAAGAGTCAGACACTTAACTCACTGAGCCACCCAGGTGCCCCGCAAATGTTAATTTTCTGAGGGAAGGAGCACAGAGTGTGCATTTCCTAGACGACCTATGGTAGTAACAACACAGTTGGACTGCCCATTGAGGTTGACTTCATGAGGAACCACTGTCAAACATCCTCACAGAGTACCTATGATCTCATCTACCATAGCACTTCCCATAGTGTGTCATAGTTAATTGTTTTCTTACCTGAGTCCACCTCTTAACTGGAGACTTGAGGGCAATGACTTGTTTGTTTGTGTGGTGTTTTGTTGTTGTTGTTGATATTTAAATCCCCTGTACCTAGCTTGGTAGCTGGCTTAAAATAGGGCCTTAATATTGAATGTTTTGTTGCCTGTCAACTTCTATCTGAGAAAGAACTTGTATGAATCAGCAATGATCTGATGTTGGCAGTAGTTGATAAATTTAATATACCACGGTCAACAGAGTTTTCCATAGAGGGACAAATGGCAAATTTTAGGCTTGCAGGATATAAGGTCTCTGTGACAACTACTTAGTTCTAACTCTGTCAGACAAAGCAGCCCTAAACAACAGTAAGCAACCAGGAATGGCCATGTTAATACCACTGTCTTCACAAAAGCAGGCAGGGAACTGGATGTGGCCCGAGACCCACAATATGCCTAACTTTGCCACAAAATGCCAATGCTTCAAAAAGAGGTGGGAATTAGAAACATCCAATAAATCTAAGCAATACTTCCTAAGAGCCATAGGTGCAGCCTCTGGACCAGTCTCAAAAGTGATGTGGTTTGCTGCTTACATTCATCATGGAAGAAAATGTTAAATTTCAGTCAGAGGTTAGTCAAGACAAAAGTGGGCTGTGGGGGAAGAACCCTGTCCAGGAGGCATGGAGTCTACCCTCAGTCATCAGTCTTCATAATAACACCATTCATGGAGAGATTACATACCATGAGCCAAACATTTAACAGACATCATCTTGTTTAATCCACAAAGAACACTACAGAGTAGGCGTCACTGTTTCTGTTTTATACCTAAAGAAAAAGTGATGGAAGTTACTTGGATGTTTTATGGAGAACCCAAGGCTTGTGTGAGAAAAAGGCAATTTCAAGTCCGGGTCTGCCCACCTGCAGACAGAGTGTGTTCTCCAGACTCTGTAGCGGGGGTGGGGGATGGGAGTGGGGGGAATGGGAGGATGGGGGTCAGAGGAATGGGAGGATGGAGAGGGGGAGGGTTGGAAACCAATGTCATGGGAGGTGTGTCTTGTGTATTTTATAACAATGACCTGTAGTAACCAAAGAATCGTAACTGCTATTCAAAAGATGATGCCGACATTCTTTTAACTCTGAAATCAGTCACCCAAAGATTAGGAAAAAACAAAAACAAAAAACACAAACAAAAAACAACACCACAACCCTGTCTGATGGAATTAAACAGCTTGGATTAACAATTGTATTGAAGTTGCATTCATTATCTAAGCAAAATGCAACAAATTGCACATTTTTGAAGAAAGAAGTCTTTGTGTTAAAACTGCTAGTATTTCAAAAGTACAAAATACAGCTTTTCCATAATACAACGGACTATTTTCATTTGAACACATTGTAGATGTATACAAAAGTTCTGGTTTTCGGGTTCTCACTAACATGAAATTGAATTCTTAAAATGGAACATTGATCTATAACTTTCATACAACTTGCTAGATGCTGTACATCTGACAAATTTTCTTATCTCTCCTTTCTTATCCACAGTCTTCCTCTATATAGATTTCATTAAAAAGAAGCATAAGGATTTTGGGGGGCAGGAATCATGAAAAACAGGCCTGTAATATAACTGGCTCAAAACATACTCTAAAAAGACTGTAAGAGTTGATTTGTTCTCTCCACTGGCTTTTGACCTAAACTCATTAGTTGCCATCTTTCAAAGGATGCAAACTTTACAGAGGCATTGCAGAAATAATGACTAAATTTTTAGGTATACCGATAGAATTTTTCTTTTTGAGATGCTAATAAAAAGGTCCTTTGTTTTGTTGGTTTCCTGAGTTTTAAACAGCCTCACAAACACACAGACAACAATAGTTTGAACAGATTCCTTGCTGAGGTTGAAAAGCTGCCTTGCCCTCACCCTCAGGCTTAGAAAGTCTTTTCACTGACTCTGCCCCTGCTTCTGCCCCCATGGGCGTGCCTCCTCCACTAGGGCATCTCAAAATCTTCCTGTACTTCAAAGATCTCCTTGCCCTGTTAGCCTATCCTGGAGCCTTCAAGAAATTCTTACCTAAGGTGTTTTTCCTCTCCTTCTACAAAGGGTTTAAAAAGTCAACATCTTTAAAAAAAAAACAAGCAATTTAACATTCAGGTTATTTTGAAGCCTCCACAATCAAAGGCTGCACAAGTGAAGGCTCTGCTAGCACACTCACCCACGTGGTCCATATGTTATATTTTGGATAGGCAAGATGTTAAACATGAGCTTTAATAAATGCAGTGAGGCTAAATGAAGTCAGGAATCGTGATATTTGCATATACTGTTTAACCATGATTTTGCTTGTACCAAATGAAGAGAGACAACCTTGAGCATGAGAGGGGGGTAAAAAAGTCATTGCCTACTTGGTTTTTACCAATTTGTGGGCATATAATCTAAATTTCAATTCTATCATCTGACTTCTGGTCTTGTTTTCTTCTTCATTTAGCTTTTTACTCATCTCTTTTTTCTCTTCCATCACAAACTCGTATCATGGCTCAAATATAGAGAGAAGAAGCAGGGAATTATATTCCTGGATGCTAGCTCTCAGCTATGTTTGGAGATATGGTGAGGCTGCAGTGGATCTGACTTGCTTTGGACTCATGATTTGTATGATGCAAGTTGCCATCCAGGTGACTGTTGTGGTTGGGTCTGCAATTCAAGAATACTAATATGATTATGTAGCGAAAGGAAAAGCTAAGGAGGAATATATCTTTGTTATTTGATTTCCAGCATATTCACAAATAGCTTCCAACACTGACAAAAGAGTGACACGTAGGCTTTCTTCTCGTCAAGTAATACCAAACATCTGGATGAAAACTGAAAAAGAGGAATCAAGAAAATTGCCTATCTTTGAATAGTCATGAAGCAAAACACTCAGATCTTTGGGAACATCATACACAAACTTTTGATAAATGCATCCCTCTTCAAAACTAAAATCCTATGAAAACTGCCTTGGGTTTCTTACATGTGAATCACAGTGTCTTATCCCAGAATGACACACAGCTAGAAATGGGAGAGCACTGGAGAGGAGGTTCTAGAGGCTGGCAGAGAAGACAAGAGGTAGTTCATAAGTAATGGAATATGGTGGGGGTGCCTGGCTGGTTCAGTTGGTTAAGCGTCCAACTTAGGCTCAGGTCATGATCTCACAGTCGTGAGTTCAGCCCCCGTGTCAGGCTCTGCACTGACAGCGTGGAGTCTGCTTCAGATCCTCTTCCTTTCTCTCTCTGCCCCTCCCCTACTCACGTGTACCCTTTCTCTCAAAATTAAAATAAACATTAAAAAAAAAAAAAGAAATGGGATACGGTACATGGCCAGAGAGACTCACAGCTGAGCTTGATTGAGGGCTCGCTCTACCAGGCATGTACACATGACCTCATGTAAGCCTCAAAACAACCCCAGGATATCATCTGTGCTGCCACTATTCTGCTACTAATGCAACTAATAATCCTAGTTATGACTTACTGAGTGATCGATCATTATATATCAAGAACTGTGCTAAGCACTTCATATTTACATTTACTAACTTGAAACTCACAACAACGTATTAAATCAGTCCCTTTTCATAGATGAGGTAATTGAGAACCTCGGAGGTCGACTTACCTAATCAATGTGCCTAGGGAAGCCACAATCTGTGTGAAGGGGGTGGTCCTAGAGAGGACTACAGTGTGCAACATTTCCTCATGCCTCTGCAAAGCTGGGACTGTCTCAGTCTACAGCGTTTTATTGAGAAATCCCTTCTCATCCACTCAATAAATGATTATTATGAATAGCTGTCCTTTGTGGAATGCTCACTGTGTAAGACACTGTTCTAAGTGCTGTACCTCCATTCCATCTCTATATTTTATTATCTTTTTGTCTTAGAAATCTGAAATCCAGAGAGTTAACTAATCTCCCCAGTTCAACAGATACTAAAAAGAGGAGATCAGAGCCATACTCTGAGACTGAAGTTCTGTGTTAAATACTGCAGTGAGCCTCACCCATGTGAGCTTTTTTGGCCACGTGCCATGGCAATGCCTGTATCAGAGGTTGGCTATGCTCTGATAAAAGGCCAGAGTCCTTGTCAGAGACAAGCTAAAGGTCAATTGAAGAAGACATACATAAACCAATAATCAAAATATATTTAAAAAGTTGTTTCAATTAAATGGAAATACACCAGAAAGTACCTTATATAGGACATGGCACTTGACCTGTCAATCAAGGGATACATGAGAAGTTAACTAGCAGAATGATACTGGGCTACATACTAAAAGGACTCTGGTCGAACCTGAGGATGCACCTTGCTGCATGGAGCTTCTAATGACATCATAGCTGTGAGAGAGTTACTTAACATGCAAATGATATTTCACTATACAGCCAGAATCCTTTGCATGGACTTGCATCACATCAGGATCTGGAATGTCCCTTCCTCAATCCCTGCACCTTTCATCCCACCCACCCTCAATCTCTACATAGCTTTAATACTCAGTATTCCTGGGCAGATTTAAGTCACATTTCCTTTCAGGCAGGGCTCATGCCACTCTGTTATAATTGTTTCCTTCCTTCTCTATCTCCTTCACTGGATTGTACACTCGTATTTTCATTGCCGAAGTCCCTAGCTCTCCCTCATTCCAGGGGAAAATTTGGTTTGGAATGGAGTCCATCTTCCTTCATGCTCAGAGAATTAAACTTGCCCCAAAACATTTAACTAGTAAGAGTCAGGGCTAGGATTTAGGTCCTTAGCTCTCTGGCTTAGCTTTCTCTTCATTGCAACATCCTGCCCCCAAATCAAGCAGAGACTGCTTAACTGCTGACCCATGAATACAGAGCTAATAAGTTGAAGAATTCAAACTCCTGCTCGAGTCTTTTGAGTACAGATGTAATAATCTTCACAGAAAATCAGCAAGAATTTCTTGGCAAAAAGTTAAGGTTATATATCAAAATGACAGTTGTGGTGGCATGATGTGGAGACGTGAGGGAAGTGGTGACATTATTAGTGATCAAACTAAGAACCAGCTTGGTGATGGAAATCAAGGCATTATATGAGTGACTGCCCCAGAAACCAAAGATCCATGCCAGATCCTCACACTTGACTATGCCTTCAAGCCTCCACCTTCTACATTAGCCTTGGCTAGTCTTTTCCTAAGCTAGCAAAGCTCTTCTCCCTCTTAAAATCCCTACAGAGGCGACCTAAGATCTCAGCGCCAGAGAAGGAAAAGGAGCTTCCAGGTTCTGGTCCAACATGTAAAGAGCTTGAAAGTTATCCCTCCCATTCACACAACAAAGAGATATGAACTGAAAATCAACAACTGCTTTTAGATCAGCCTCCTGAAAAATGAAGAAATAGACAAGGAAATAGAGACTCACAGCTCCTGGAACCACAAACTGATAGGAAAACCTAAATTGTAATTGATGAATTGTTAGAGGCTCAGTGCTGACAAGCTTGAGAGATAAATGGGAAGGATCTGCATACATTTGTTAGTTTCCCTTCCAGGAACCTCATCAGACTCATACAGTGAAGATTAAAGAAAAATCCCCTCCTTCTTCTGGCAGGGGAAAGGAAAAATGGAATCTTTTCAAAGTACACCGAGAGCATTGCAATCCTTAAGACTGGCCTCAAGAGGAACTATTTTACCAGAGCCTAAGTGATTTCAGTTTTACTAGAATTTAAGGGAAGGAAAATATCCAAATCCAGTCCCCTGTAGACTTTCTCTCCCCCTAACAGGGAAAGGATTCTGAAAAGCACTCATCATGAATGCCACAACCCATGGGCACACACAGACTCACTAAAATAATACTAAGACCTGATCATAGGTCTATAGAACACTTCCTCTTCTCTGGATACCTGCACTATATCTATAGGTATTGAGAGTTCATATTCCATTTAGTTTGGCAAAGTGGCCTGCAGGGACCTTAAACTGACACCAGCTCTTCATGCAAATGCATGTCCCAGACAGTAGCCCACAGAGTCTCCAACAAAAACAAGTCTTTGATGTGATTTTCCCAACAGCCCTTGTTATCAAAAGTCTCCCCCACCTCACGGGGCCTTCCTCTTGTATACCCCTTAGATAAGCCCCCAAGGGGCCTACCAAAACCCTATTCTTGGTGTGAATTGACTAGTCCAGCCCTAGTCTGGGAACCCGAAAGCACTCAGCCCATGAATCCTAATGAAGGTGTGCACTCCAGGTCATATTCCTTTGTCTGCACTCCACCTTGTCATCCCCTGTAGCCCCTTGAATCATTCCCCATATTTCCACCAGAACCCATGAGTAATAAACTGCTCTATTTCAATGTTTCTTGGAGTTTGTTGTTGAGCTGCAGTCCACCAGCACCCGGTGCTCCACTTAACAAATGTTAATTTAACAAAGTCATAACAATAGTATAATAGTGATCACAGCTAAAAGAATTGCAAGCCTCAGATCCTATTTAAGAAAGTTTCTAGGAAAACAAAGACAACAGAGAAGACAAAAACAAGGACACTTGAGGACTTTTTAGTCACTGACACCACAGCTAGAGCACAAAGCAAACACAATCAAACCCCTAGCCATGAATCACAAACCTTCACACTAAAGGCCTATCATCTCAGTTCCTTTCACCCAATACGTTGTTTCTCACATTTAACAAAAAGTTACAAAGCATGTTATCAGGCAAAACTAGAGTTTGCAGAGACAGAGAAGACATCAGAACCAGTATGACAGAAATTTTGGAATTATCAGCTTAAGAATTTAAAGTAACTATGATTGATACTCTAAGAATCAAATGGAAAAAAGTGGACAACATGTGAGAACAGGTAAGTAATATATCTGCTACCTATAACAGATGAAAACTTCAGAATCAAAAGGAAATTGATAACACTAGAAGAGAAATAGAAAATGTCTTTAATAAGCTCATCAGTAGATCAGATACAGCTGAGAATCAGTGACCTTAAAGCTATATCAGTAGAAAATTTGCAAACTGAAAATTAAAGAGAAAAAAAGAATGAAATCAAGAAAACAAAATACCTACAAACTGAGGAACAATTACAAGAGGAGTAGCATATGTATAATAGAAATATCAGAAGGAGGAGAAAGAAAAAAATGTAGGAAATATTTGAATTAATAATGGCTGAAAATCATCCAAGAGCAATGACAGGCATTACACCACAGATCTAGGACATTTGGAGAGCACCAGGCAGGATTTACACCTGGAAATATCATCTTCAAACTTTCAAAAAATCAAGGACAAAAAGAAAATCTTAAATGAATCTAGAGGGGGGGATAATTCCAAATGCTAAAGAAACAAAGATGAGAATTACATTAGACTTCATTCAGAAACCATGCAAGCAAGAAGAGATGGAAGTTAAATATTCAAGGTGTTGGAATAAAACTCCATCAACTCAGAGTTGTGTCTTCAAAAATATTATCCTTCAAAAATGAAAGAAAAATAAAGACTTTCACAAACAAACAAAAATAGAAGGAAGAAATTTGCCACCAGTAGAGCCAACTTGCAAGAAAAGCTAAAGTTTTTCAGAGAGAAGGAAAATTATAAGGGTCAGAAACTTAGATATACATATATACAGAAAGAGAATTAGAGAAGGATTAAATGAAGGCTTCTATTTTCTTGGCTTTAATTAATCTAACAAGTGTAGTGATTTGTTCAAAATAATAATAGCAACAATGTATCAAGTGATTATAGGTTATAGATGAATGAAATGAATGACACAATTGTCATACAGGATAGGAGACAGCAATTGAGAAGACTCAGTAATAAAGTACTTGTCCTAACTGTGAAGTGGTATATTGTTATTTGAAAGTGGATTTAGTTGTAAATGTATATAGCCCACTCTAGACAACCACTAACAATTTAAAAAAAGAACTATACTTGAAATGCAAAGAGAACAGAGAAAATGGAGTCAAATAAAATGCTCATTTAAAAATCAGACAGGGCAGGGAAACAGT
Organism: Panthera onca; assembly: GCF_046562875.1. Classification (NCBI taxonomy): domain Eukaryota; kingdom Metazoa; phylum Chordata; class Mammalia; order Carnivora; family Felidae; genus Panthera; species Panthera onca. Next base: position 86,452,858 of record NC_138341.1, on the reverse strand, counting down.
TTAAGACAGAAGAAAAGAAGCAATTCTTTGAAAGACAAAATATACCAAATGAATCCAAGGGAAAATAAATCATCTAAAGAGGCCTGTATTTGTTAAAGAAATTAAATCAATAATTAATAACAACAAATGCCGGGCCAAGATGGGTTCACTGATGAATTCTAGGAAACATTAAGGAAAGAAAATGATATCAATCTGTTGCTCATAATTAGACAGAGAAATCTTCCTAACTCATTCTATGTGGCCATCATTATCCTCATACCAAAACCAAAGAAGTTACAAGAAAGGAAATCTACAGATCATGAACATGGATGCAAAAATCCTCAATGAAACATGAGAAATGAAACAAGAGAAAATTGAAGTCAACAATGTATAAAACCAATTATGCCCCATAAATATAATTTATTCCAGGTATGGAAGCTGGCTTGGCATTTAAAAATCAATTAATGTAATCTGTCATATCAATACATTAAAAGAGAAAAAACATAATTATACAAATAGAAAGGCAGTTGACAAAATCCAGCACACATTTATGATAAAAACCCTCAGCAAACCAGGAATAGAAGTGAATTTTCACAACTTGACAAGGTATATCAATGAAAAGTGTACTGGTAGCAATTTAGTGGTGATAAACTTTCTCCCAAAGATCAGGAATAAGGCAAGGATATCCCCTTCTACCACTTCCTATTGAAAGTCCTAGCTAATGCAATCAGATAAGAAAAGAAAAAAATATATAAATTGAGAAGAATTAAGCTTTGTTCAGAGACAACATGATTATTTTTGTAGAAAATCCCCGAGAACCACCACCAACAAAAAAATTCTTGGAATGAATAAGTTAGTATAGTGAAATTTCAGGATATAAAGTTAATATACAAAAGTCAATTGCTTATATACAAACAATAAATGATTGGAATTTAAAATTAAAAACACTTTGTCTCCTCGTGGCTGCAGGGCAGCTGGAGAAGGTCTGAGCATCTCATCTTCATATGGCAACATCCAAGGCCTGGGGAAAGAATGGTCCTTATTTGCATCACTTTTTAATAAAGAAGAAAACCTTTTTAGAGATGAGAACCCCTCCCTCCTCCACATCCCACTACCACAATGATGAATTCTGTTCAAACCTTTGACCCATTTTTTAATTGGATTCTCTGTTGTCTTATTATTGAATTTTTAAAGGTTTTTGAACATTTTAGATACCAATCCTTTATCAGACATGTTTTTGCAGAGGCTTCCTCTTAGGTAGTGGATAACTTTATATTCTCTTTGCAGTATCTTTCTTTTCATGTTTCTTTATTTATTTTGAGAGGAAGGGGGCCGGGAGGAGCAGAGAGAGAGAGAGAGAAATCTCAAGCAGTCTCTGTACTGTCAGTACAGAGCCTGATGTGGGGCTTGATCTCACGAACTGTGAGATCATAACCTGAGCCGAAATCAAGAGTTGGACACTTAACTGACTAAGCCTCCCAGGCACCCCTCTCTCTGCAGTATCTTTCACAGAGCTAAAGGTTTTCATTTTAATGTAGTCTAACTCATTATTTTTTTTCTTTCATAGATCATGCTTTTGGTGTTGTATCTACAAAGTAGATTATCAAACCCATAGCCATCTAGAATTTCTGCAGTGTTATCCTTGAGAAATTTTATGATTTTGCATTTTAAAATTACTGTTATTCCATTCCTCTTACAAGTGATTGTTGTAGCAATAGGCAGAAACACATTTGCATTCTTACAGCAATCTGTGCTAAGAGGAATAGAATAACCATAATTGGTTTTGACTATTGATTTTCAATCTTTTTCCACCATTGGAATCACCTGTATTTGTCACACCAGGATTCTCCAAAGAAACAAAATCAATAAGGTGTGTGTGTGTGTGTGTGTGTGTGTGTGTGTGTGTGTGTAATAAGGAATTGGGTCACACATTTATGGAGATAGGTGAGTGCAAAATCTGCAGTATGGGTCAGCAGGCTGGAGACCCAAGGTGGTACAGTTCCAGTCAAAAGGTCTTCTGATGGAGAATTTCCCCTTGCTTGGAGAGGCAGTTCTTTTTGTCTATTCAGGCCTTCAGCGGATTGGATGAGGCCCGTCCACATTATGGGGAGCAATCTGCTTATCCAAAGTTCACTGATTTAAAAGTTAATCTCATCCAAAACACCCTCCAAGTTGACACATAAAATTAACCAACACAAGCTAACCCCCTGTCAATTTGGTTCTCCTTATACCATTGTTAGTCTCCAAAGAGAGACACTAACAAGGTCACACTTCCACTTGACTTTCCTGCAACAACCAAAAACTCACTAAATTCTTTCCCCAGAGAGGACACAAAGTTCTTGAGTGATGTTTACTCTTCTCTCTGATATGCTATAACTTAAATATTATGATACAAAGTTAATAATACTTCAATAACATGATATAAAATCAATATAACATGGTTATATAATAAAGGAGTAAGAGAAGGAAGAAAACAAAGGTACTTGTTGGACACTCACACTCACACAAACACACATTTATAACAAAATAAGAAGTAAGAAACTCATGACAATTACATCTCTCATTTCTGTAACTGGTCACATGGTCTTAGTTGGTATTTATAATTACCATCTTACTACTCATTCGGTATTCTCTTTACCTTCATCAAGAACTTCAGCCAGTTGTGGTTCTTTACATGGTGGGATGACCCAAACTTTCATCCCTGAAGAGTCTGGGCCAATATTAGTCCTGCCTGAATTGTGTTGTTGTAGTTGTCCATAACTTTAATTGCAGAGCACGGTGATACTTAGAGACGCCTAAAGGATCTCCTATATTCCAGACATATTCTTCCTTACCTTGATTGTGGCATAGCAGTCCAATTTCCCAAACACACTCAGTCACCACAGCCAGCTCCCTTATTTCCCTGTTAATTCAGAGGTATGAGGGTTTCCAAATGGCTGGGTAGCAGTCTTAACTTCTAGTTCAATGTAATCATTACTGTGTCTCCTGGAGGAAACATTCCTCCCTTTAGAAAGAAGTCCTCCAGGCCAGCAGAACATAAGATCACAGGGATAGGAGGCAAATAAGTTGTTAGTGGGTCAATAAAAGTAACAGTGAGTGATACTGCTCCCATTTCCACCCCTTGATTCCTGGATCCAGGAAGCCTGGCTATGGAAGAAACAACACCATCTATTAGATGCTGATTTAGAACACACATAGCTTCTGAGAGAACCTCGTCCTAGCTTTGCAAGGAGTTTCCACCTAGTTGATGCTGTAAACAAATTTTCGAAAGGCCATTCCACCATTATATTTATCCAGCTGTTTCAGGGTGGTGAGAATCATGGTAAGACCAGTGAATTTCATGAGCATGGGACCATCACCACACTTCATTTGCTGTGCAATGATGTCCTTGATCAGAAGTGATGCCATGTGGAAAAGCATGATGATGGATAGGGTATTCTGTAAGTCCACAGATAATAGTTTTAGCAGAAGCACTGCACATGGGAAAGAAAAATCCATACCCAGAGTAAATGTCAGTTCAAGTAAGAACAATGTGCTGCCCCTTCCATGATGGAAGTAGTCCAATGTAATCAGATAGTTGGCTAGTCACTCTGGGAAATGTCGCCATATCTGGGACTCAGGACTGGTCTCTGCTGCTGGCAGACAGGGCACTGGGCAGTGGCCATAGCCAGGTTGGACTTGGTGAATGGAAGTCCATGTTGCTGATCCCATTTATAACCTCCACTCTACTACCATGGCCACTTTGCTCATGTGTCCATCAAGCAATAACAGGGGTAGCTGGGGAAAGGGGCTGAATATTAGCCACAGAATGGGTCATCCTGTCCATCCCATTATTAACAACCTTGTCTGTTGAAGTCACCTTTTGGTGAGCATTCTCCAAATATTGTCATTTTTTTCCCCATTCAGAGAGGTCTATCCATATACGTCATCCCCAAATTTCTTTGTAATCAATGTTTAAATCATGTTCTTTTTAAGTCCCTGACCATCAGTCAAACCATTGGCTACAGACCATGCATCAGTATATAATCACATGCCTGGCCATTTCTTCCAAGCACAGTGAACCACCAGGTGCACTGCTCAAAGTTCTGCACACTGAGAGGATTTTCCTTCACCACTGTCCTATTGGGAGACCCCAGAAAGGGGCTGAAGTAGCTGTCCATTTTTAAACAGTGCCTGTATATCAGGCAGAGCCACCCATAAACCAGGTCTGAGTAATCTTGTCTTTGTTAACTGATCATAAGGAACTCCCCATGAGATCATAGACACAGGCTGGGAAAGAGAAGGCAGTGTGTGAGGAAAGGCAAAAGTGGGTGTCATGGGCATTTGGGCCACTTCTTCATGTAACTTACTTGGGCCTTAGGACCTACTTGGGCTTGATCATGTATATACCACGTCTGTTTGATGATGGAGTGCTGCGGTGCCCACCCAACGTTATAGTTTTGTGGTTCAGGTAACACCCACTTCCTATTGGGCAGCTCAGGCCACATGGTAACTTGGGGACCCAGGGTTAAGCGTTCAGTCTCTGCTAAGGCCCAGCAGCAGGCCAAGAGCTTTTTTCTCAAAAGAAAAGTAATTATGCGCAGAAAGTGACAGGACTTTGCCCCTAGACCCTAACGGGCCACTCTTCAATTCACCTATAGTGACTGCCAAAGACTCCAAATGTACCCTTTTCTGCCACTGACACATCCAGCACCAGTGGATCAGCTGGATCAGATGGCCCACGGGGCAGAGCAACTGGAAGTTAGCTTCAACCGATTGCAGAGCCTTCTCTTGCTCTAGACTCCAGGTGAAAGCAAACACTTCTGGTGGTCTCCAAGGACAGGTATGGAGAAAAAAGCATCAGCATGGTCAATAGCTGCATACCAGGTACCAGGCGATGCGTTAATTTGCTCAAGCAAGGAGATCACATCTGATACAGTAGCTGCAATTACAGGTAATACTTGGTTTCCTCCTTGTTTATATGTGGCCATTTCAATTTATATTCACATTAATTAAGAATAAATAAAATAAAAAGCTTGGTTCTGTAATCACAGCAGCCATTGTCCAAATATTCAGCAGCCAACAATGTTTGGTATCTACTGTAGCAGGCAGCATAGATAAAGGGTATTTCCATCTTCACGGAGAGTTCTGTTGGGCAGCACTTACCTAGAATAACAAACTTAGCAAACTTAGTTGAGCTTTCTGTGTGCAGAAACTAAAACAGAGATTATTAAGGCACAATCCTGCCCTCAAACAATTTGCTTTGAAGCTGAAGAAGCATTTACATGAATATAGGATTGTAATAAAATGTTATATTAACAATCATAACCTATTCATTGCACAAATATTTCAGAGTAAAAGGTATCATGAGCCACTGAATTTTTTTAATAACCCTTTTTAAGAAATATTTCAGGCCCATTTCTCTTTTTAGGTTATTAAAACAGTATTTTCATATACTTCTTTTGAAAAAGAAACGTTTAGAAGCATAGGAAAGAGGGATATTGGGTAAAATAGACACCTTTTAAGATACTTTCCCACCCCACAGAAAGTTATCCCCCTACCGTCAGTGTTACCAGGTATAGGAGTTGACCCGGAGCAGCTGTGTCTATAAAGTCTGACCCTAAACTCTTAGCCTTCTTTGATAGAACCAGGAAGGACTCAAATTAAATTGATCCTCAAGAATTGTAAATGGAAGGAGAGACATGCATGACTCCTGAAATCTGACAAGAACTGGGGTTGTTCGTTCTCCCTGGGAAAGCTCACAAGTCATGAAAGTATGCAACCAGAAGGCCAGCTCTTACATTTACAGTCAAGCAGGCCAGAAAATGATTTCAGGCCTGCTGTTGAATTCTCTCCCAGTAGGCAAGCCACACGGGAGGCCTGATCATCACAAGTTTGTTTGTGTGCATATCATCAGCATTAGTCCATTTGAGCATGACGTGGTAGCAACCACGGGTGGCCTGAGATGTCTATGGTCATAAAAAAAGGAATTACTTGTCAGGCTGTCTAGACACACCAAGGAAACACATGGAAATGGGGAGAAGATCAATTTTGAAAGTTAGGTTTTGGATCAGCTATGGAAATTTTCTCTCTTTCTCTGGAAGTACCCCCTTTCCACTAGAATACCTCACTGAGAACTATTTTCAGAAATTGTGGGAACGCCATGCTTTCCCCTGCTCAGCATTCTTGCTCACTCCATACCCCCATGCAGAGGTTGAGAGAGGGGAGCACACATGACCTTGGCCTTGCTAATCAGAGTCCTTCCTCCTCACTGGTTTCTAACTTTTGAGATAAAGGAGATGACTGAAAGTGAAATGGTTCAATTCTTCTTTTTCTTTACTGTTTATCTATTTGAGAGAGAGAGAGAGAGAGAGCACTAGCTGGGAGAGGCAGAGAGAGAGGGAGAGAGAGAATCCAAAACAGGCTTGGAGCTGTCAGAGCAGAGCCCTGCTGGGGGCTCGAACTCACGAACCATGAGATGATGACCTGAGCTGAAACCAAGAGTCGGACACTTAGCCAACTGAGCCACCCAGGCACCCCAGAAATGGTTCAATTCATGAAGCCCTATCACCTTGTAGAGAATCCTTCTTGAACTAACAGAGAATGGCAGGCATTTGGAGACCTTTAGAGGGATTTTTAAAACTTTAAGTGGATTTGTAAACCTTTAAGTAATTTTGTCTTCTCAAAGAGCTAAAATGCTAGAGAGAGAAAATATGAATAAAGAATGAAAAGGAATTTGCTTTTCTGAGACAGCCATAATTTTACTACAATTTTAATCCCATGAAAAACATATTTAAAAAAAAAGATACTAGGGCACCTGTCTGGCTCAGTCAGTAGAACATGTGACTATTGATCTCGGGGTCCTGAGTTCAAGTCCCACATTGAGCATAGAGTTTACTTTCAAAAAATAAATAAGTAAAAAAATTTTAAAAATAAATACTGTAATGGATTAAATAGTGGCCCCTAATAAAATAAAATATGACTTTATTTAGGAGAAAGGTCTCTGCAGATGTAACTAAGTTAAGGATCTCCAGATAAGGTCATCCTGGCTTCTCTGGGTGAAATTTAAATCCAATTACCAGTGTGATAGAGGAGACATACAGGGGATCAGGCCATGTAAAGACAGAAGCAGAGATTGGGGTGATGGAGCCACAAATCATGAATGGCCTGGAGCCACCAGAAGCCCAAAGAGGTGAGGAAAGATTCTCCCCTAGAGCCTTCAGGGGGAAGACAACCCTACCCAAACCTTGATTCTTGACTTCCAGCCTACAAAACCATGAAAGAATACATTTCTTTTGTTGTAACCCACCATGCTTATCTTCATCTATTACCCTAAGAAACTAATACAAACACTAAATAAAAGAATAGTTTGCTGAATCATCCAATCATTCAAAACTTTGGCTATATGAGGTGTATACCTAAAACCAATTTCTTGTTCATGTTAATTCTTGGTCTGACATTAAAAGAATATTAATTGGGGGGGTTTGGGGTTTATCCAAAAAGATTGTCTTTCAACCGAAGCCAGATTTGGGGAAAGTCCTGGACTGATTCCACAGACTGGTTTTGAGTCCTATTTCTTAAGTCAAAAGCAATGTCATTTTTGGCTGCCACTGGAGATGGCAGAGAAAGATCATTCAGAGGGAATCTTTATCTTCACTAAATTTCACATTTCTTACAGCGGGTGGGATATTTCTAACCATGTGAGTATTTTACAGGTACATTTAAGGCATTTAAAAGGGTTTTCATTGTTTGATTCCATATTCTTCCATTCTGAGCCTAGACAAAACATAAAGAATGGATAATATTCCTATTTAGCCTTTAGGAAATAAGAGACATGGTCTCCATACATGTAAATTGGTGTCTTCACATTTTTACATTTTTCTGAGGCTTGATGCAACCAAGGCACAGAAGCAACACTTCCTTCTTATAGTGTCTTAGGGTCCCAGCAAGGAAAGCATCCTATGTGGTTACAGGGAAAATGAAACAACTGTACATTCAATTGATTCATGCAATCAATTCTTACAATCTGCCTCAGTGAGACAGTTCGATATTATTTCTAATCCCTTGACAGGTGAAGAACCAAAATACTAAATTACTTTCCCCCAAAGCATTGAGTGGCTCAGGAAATGACAGACCTCTTCCTCCCAGGCATCTGCATTACAACACTGGGCCTACTATTAATTTACTGGTTCACGGGGCTCACTTGCCCGATGGAACGTTTAGAGGGGCGGGCTCTGTTCTTAAGCTGAAACCAGAGGTGGACTGGATCCAGAAGAGCAGTAGGTGGCCACCCATCTGCAGTTGCTATTGTATGTTATCAAAGCCTGAGAAGAGCGAGGCTGGCATTCCCTTCCCACTTTACAGCAGGCAGCCTCTCTTAGAGGCTCAGAGGCCCGAACCTGCCCGCAAGGAGTTCACTCATTCCCCTGTTAGAATGTAGCTCCACCTGCAATGGTAGCACACTCAGTTTTTAGCCTCTCATCCTTGATTTGCCCAAAACCACCTTAGAGAGAGGAGACTCGGGGTTGTTGGTGAACACTGAGGATGGCTTTGAAGAAGGCTGGAATAGGGAAAGTTCTTTAAAAAGACAGTGAAGATGGGAGGGGGCGGCTGGGTGGCTGGGTCAGTTAAGCGACCAACTCTTGATTTCCACTCAAGTCATAATTTCATGCTTCAAGAGTTCGAGCCCTGCATGGGGCTTGCGCTGACAGGGCGGAGCCTGTTTGGGATTCTCTCTCTCCTCTCTCTCTGCCCGCTCCCTGCTCATGTGCCTGCTCTCTCTCTCTTTCTCAAAATAAATAATCTTAAAAAAAAGACAGTGAATATGGTAAAGCAAGACACAGGGCAGATAAGCTCCCCCAGTGAACAGTGTTCCTGCAACCTATAAAGAAACAATCATGGAGGGACAGATCCAGCTAACGACCACATTTTTTTTCATCCAGGTACCAAGATATGCTAGTAAAGCATTGCAGGTAGCTTCTAGTTAACTACTCGGTTAGTGTTGCTAATACTGTTGGTGCTCTTCCATTCTCCATCAGGCCTTGTCACAGTAGTGCACCAGGCTGACTTCCAGCTGATCATTTAAGCTCTGCGCTGGGGACTTTCTGTGACAGCTGGAATCCTCTTAGCCAGCATCAAAAAATGAACACCCCCTCGCACCCACCCCCACATTCCAGGCAGCCCTTGAGCAGAAACAGACAGGAACTAATGTATAAAACCCCAGCTCCATCATACCCTGAGCTGTGTGTATTATGCCCGTGCCCACAGTACCACAGCAGGATTGAGCTCTGAGTGCCCACACTGGTTATTTGCTTCACAAGGCACTCTTTCTTGGCTGCCTCCACTTACACTCCTTCCTTCCCGGCTCCCCCTCCTTTGCTGTTTCCTGGGAGCACCTTCAAACAAACTCTTACTTACCTCAAGGTTTGCTTCTGGGGAAACCAAACTAAAACAATTGGCAGGGTTAGCCGTAACCAGAAATTTCCTCTGCCTAAATGACTGCTGGCTTTGCATTCACAAAGGCCTTTCCTGCCAGGAGTGCTATCTTATCCTCTCAAAAGGAACCAGCCAGAACAGTTACCAGATCTAAATACGTAGTTTCCTTGTTGGCTTATGATTTGATTGTTGATGGAGAAATACTTTTAGATCTATCATTTTAAATATGTGAAGAAAAGAAAGTATGCCAGGGTGCCAAGGTGGTATCATCAGAGGCCTAGGGGGCAACTAAACCCCCACCCTACCCATGCAGCAATACAAAGGAGTCCCACCTGTCCCCAGAGAGGTCAAGTGGAGAACTGAGACTTTTATGGCCACTCAGGAGTAACAAAGCCGCACCCCCTTTCCCCTACTGGAGTAGTGTCAGAGAGGCCCTTCCCAAACACAAGCTTTAAACAAGATCTTGACTCTTATAATATCCAAATATCTGGGTCTGAAAAATAAAATCATTTGTCATATAAAACATTAGGGATATCTTAAACTAAATGAGAGAATATAATCAACAGACATCAACACCAAGATGACACAGATCTTGGAATTATCTGACAAGGATTTAAAGCAGCCATCATAAAAATACTTCAGTGATCAAATACAGAAACTTGAAACACATCGAAGACATAGAAAATCTTGGCAAATATATGGAAGATATAAGAAGAACCAAAGAAAGAATTTAGAGCTAAAAACAACAATAGACAAAATGAAAAGTTCAGTGATGGGATCGATAGTAAAGTGGAGAGGAAAGAAGAAAAAATAAGTGAACTTCAAGACAGAACGATAAAGATGGTCAAATCTGCAACACAGAGAAAAAATAGAGCAAAAAATTAAAAAAATAAAAATTGAACAGAGTCCCAGAGCCACGTGGGATTATAACAAAAGATCAAACATTTATGTCATTAAAATCCCAGAAGGAGATCAGAAAGGGGATGGGAATGAAAAAATATTTGAAGAAATAATGACTGAAAACTTGCTAAGCCTGACAAAAGCATAACCTACAAATCAAGAGGTGAGCAATCTCCAAACAGAATAAAACCAAAGAAATCCATGCTAAGATACATAGGCAAACTTTTGAAAACTAAAAACAGAGAAAAAAACAAACAAACCTCAAAAGCAGTCAGAGAGAAATAACACATACCAACAGAGGAAAAACAATTCAAATGACAGAAATTTTTTTTTCCAATGACAGAATTTCTGATCAGAAACCATGAAGGTCAAAAGGACATAGCACAACAGTTTTCAAATGCTTAAAAAAAAAAGAACTGACAACCTATAATTCTATATCTAGGGAAACTACTTTTCAGGGATGAAAGGGAAATCCAGACATTCTCAGATAAAGGAAGGTTAAGAAAGTTTGTCACCAACATATTTTCCTTAAAATAGAGAAGGCTAGGGGCGTCTGGGTGGCTCATTCGGTTAAGCGTCCGACTTCAGCTCAGGTCACGATCTCTCGGTCCGTGAGTTTGAGCCCCGCGTTGGGCTCTGGGCTGATGGCTCAGAGCCTGGAGCCTGCTTCCGATTCTGTGTCTCCCTCTCTCTCTGCCCCTCCCCCGTTCATGCTCTGTCTCTCTCTGTCTCAAAAATAAATAAACGTTAAATAAATAAATAAATAAATAAATAAATAAATAAAATAGAGAAGGCTAACAGAAGTTCTTCAAATGGAAAGGAAATTATTATCTTGAACATCAGGACACAGAAGAAACTGGTAAAAGCAAACATGTGTGTAATTACAAAAGAATTTCTCTCTTCTCTTGAGTTTTCTAAACTATGTTCAGTAGTGGAAGTAAAAATTGTGACACTGTCTAGTGTGGTTTGCAATGGATGTAGAGGAAATATTTAGACAATTATAAATGGGAGAAATATATGGATGCAAAGGGAAGTACGGTTTCTACACTTCACTTAAACTAATGAAATACGAATACCAGTAGAATTTGATAAGTATGTACCTGTAATATAATATCCAAAGCAACCACTAAAAAAGTTATAAATGAGATACACTCAAAAACTCTATACACAAAAGAGAATAGAATTCTAAAAAAAAAATGTTGTTAGTTCACAGAAAGTAGGAAAAGAGAACCAGAAGTGAAAAACAGAGATAACCAGAAAACAAAATATAAAACATTTTAGTGTATAATAATTACATTAAATATAAAGGACTTTTAAAAGAGACTATCAGAATGGATTAAAACATGACCCAAGAATATGTTTTCTTCAAGAAATTCACTTCAAGTATAATGACATACATAATTTGAAAGTAAAAAGATGAAATAGCATATACCATGCAAATATTCATCAAAAGAAAGGAAGGACGGCTATATTAATATCAGATAAGGTAGCTTTCAGAGCAAAGTAATCTATCAGAGACACAGAGGAATACACAAAATAATAACAAGGTCAATCCATCAAGTAGATACAACAATCCTAAATGTGTGTGAACCAAAAAAAACAAAAACAAAAACAAAAAACAACAAACAAACAACAACAACAACAACAAAACCAGAGCTACAAAATGTGTGTGTGCATAACTGAAAGAAGAAACAGAGAAATCCACACAGTTGGAAACTTCAATACTCCTTTCTCTTGAATTAATAGAACAGCTAAAGAGAAAGTCAGCAAGGACACTGAAGAACCTGACTACTTCATCAACAAACAGAACCTGATTGATACTTAAGAACAATTTACCTAGCAATAGCAGAAAACAATATTTTCAAATACCCAAGGAACATATACCAACCTAGACCACATCCTGGAATAAAACCAACTGCAACAAACTTACAAGAATAAAAATCATAAAGACCAGGTTCTCTGACTGCAATGGGATCAAACCAGAAGCCAATAATGGAAAGATAAAAGAGATATCATCAAAACATAAAAACTAAACAGAACCTTTCTAAATAATCCATTAGTCAAAGAGAAAGTCTCAAGAGAAATAAAAAATGTGTGGAACTGAATGAAAATGAATCCTCAGCATACCAAAATTTATGACATGCAGCTAATACAGTGGCAAGAATGAGATTTATAGCCCTGAATATATACATTAGCATAGATAAGATCGACATCCAAAAATCTGTTATGTTTCTATATACTAGCAATGAACACATGGAAACTGATATTTAAAAAATAATTTTCTGAGGAATAAATCTAACAAAACTTGTACTGAAAACTACAAAATGTTTATTAAAGAAATCAAAAGAAGATAAAAATAAATGGAGAGACATACCAGAGTCATATAGTCATGGAAGTCTCAACATATTAGAGAAGTCAATTCCTCCCAAACTGATGCGCAGATTTAACAAAATTCCTATCAAAATTTCAGAAAGAATTTTTACGATATAAGCAAGATTATTCTAAAATTTATGTGGAAGGGTAAAGTAATGAGATTAACTAAAATAATTCTGAAAATGAAGAATGAACTTGGAGGAATCACTCAGCCCAAGTTCAAGACTTATTACATAATACAGTAAGCAAAATCAAGTGGTACTGGAGTTGATTTGGATACATAGGTCAATGGTTCAGCTTTGACAGCCCAGAAATAGCCCTATAATGAGGACCAACTAGTATTTGACAGAGATGGGAAAACAAATTGATAGAGGAAGGGGGTAGTCTTTTCAACAAATGGTGCTGGAGTGATTGGGTATATACAGACAAAAACATAAACCTAGACCTGCCTCATACTTTATACAAAAATCAAAATAGATTTAAATGTAAAACATAAGATTATTAAACTTTTAGAAGAAATGTAGGCAGGAATCTTCAGGACCTAGGGCTCAATAAAGAGTTCCAATATGTGGCCCTAAAAATATGATCCACAAAAGAGAAAAATAATAAATTTAAATAAATCAAAACTTCAAATTTTTGCTCTGCAAAGGACCCTGTTAAGGTAATGGAAAGAAAAGGTAATATTTGCAAATCACACGCATGACGAAGGACTCATATACACTATGCAAAAACTCTCAAAAATCAACACTGAAAACACAAACAATCTGGGTAGAAAATGGCTAAAGACATGAAGGGAAATATGGGTGGCGAATAAGCACACAAAAAGATGTTCAGTATTAGCCACTAGAAAAATGCAAATTAAGACCAAGGTGTGATATCCCTACACACATATTATTAGGGTAACGAATTATAAGTATTTATTAGAGCAACTGAAATTAAACATTAGAAAATGGTGACAATAGCAAATGCTGGAAAGGATATAGAGAAACTGAATCACTCATATATTGCTGGTGGGAATGTAACATGGTAGAGCAACTCTCAAAAACCATATGTCCTTTTGTTTCTGAACCGTTTCACTCAAGCCGGTGTGTTTGTGGAACTCAGCCACGTCGTCGCACGTAGCTACAGTTTGTTCAATTCCATTATTGTATAATACTTCATGATGAATATACCATAATTTATGTATGTTTTATGGTTGAAGGACTTTGGGATGCTTCCAGATTGGAAGAATAGAAATGACACTGCTACAAATTTTTTTTTCTTATTGGTATTGTCAGTCTTTTGTTAATTTTAGTTTTTCTGTTGTAGAGAATAATTAAAGATTTAATCTGCATTTCTCTGATTACTGAGAAAGCTGAACACGTTTTGAGATTCATTGGCCATTTATATATCCTGTTTTATGAAGCACCTGTTCAGTTCTCTTATTTATTTTCTACAGGGTGCCTATCTATCTCTTGCTAATTTATAAGTGTTGCAAGTGTCTTCTCCCATTTTGTGAATTTACCTTTCATTCTCTTAACAATATCTTTGGATGAACCTCTTTTCAGACAGTACAGAGAAATTTCCTATCCCAAGGTGACAGAGAGGCCAATATGCTTGCTGTTCCCATGACAATGGCACCATCTGGGAAGGAGGATGAAATCTGTAAGATAAGTAAGGGTGCTTCCGTGGTGCAACTTTGGCACTGGCTGCTTGAGAGGTAGATAGTGCTCAGCGAGGGCTGAAACACAGAAAAGACTGATTTTTGAGCACCAGTCAGATCCTATTCCTTCCTCTCTCCGTTCCTTCAAATCTAGGGAAACTGAAAATAAAATAGGAAAGACCGTGAGACAATTCACAGTGTCCAGCAACAGGGAACTAGATCTGCTGAAATTCTTTTTGTTACTGGTGGCAGAACCAGGACATTGTAGCCTGAGGGGGGCAGGGGGAAGCGGGCAAAGAATGAAATACTTTTCCAGATTTCAGAGTTTCCAATCTCATGACAGAGATGCATCCTTTGTATTGTGATAAGTGGTACCATGGTACCACTTACCACTTGAGACATCAGCGCCAAAGAGAAAGTGGCTGATGTTAACTGAAGAGAGGGAGAAGGGGCCAGATAAGAAGGAAGCACCAGTGGGGGGCGCCTGGGTGGCTAAGTCGGTTGAGCATCCCACTTCGGCTCAGGTCATGATCTCATTGTTCATGAGTTTGAGCCCTGCCTCAGGCTCTGTGCTGACAGCTCAGAGCCTGGAGCCTGCTTCGGATTCTGTGTCTCCCTCTCTCTCTCCGTCAAAAATAAATAAACATTTTAAAAAATAAAAAAAAAAAAAAAGAAGAAGAAGAAGAAGGAAGCACCAGGGGCACCTGGGTGGCTCAGTGGGTGGAGCATCAGACTCTTGATTTTCAGCTCAGGTCATGATCCCAGGGTCATGGGATCAAGCCCTGCACCAGAACCTGCTTGAGAGTCTCTCTTTCTCTCCTTCTGCTCATCTCCCCTGAACGCACTTTCTCTCCCCCCACCCCCCTTCTCTCTCTCTTTCTCTTTCAGTTTCTTAAAAAAAAAAAAAATTTAAAGGGGGGGCGGGTGGAGCACCAAGTTGGTTTAAGAAAGAAGACCAAATGTCAACGACTTGGGGAGGAGAAAAGAAAAATAGAAACCAAAGGTTCTCAAACTTTGGTAGTTTACAGTGCCCTCAGTGTCTCAGAAATTTTTCAAGATGCCTCTAGGCCAGAAGGAATGTCTAATAGTTTTGATTCATGTATTAATTAATTAGGACAAACAACTTTAAAAGTATATGCAGTCTGACATCTTCACACAGCTGATCCTCACTATTCATGGCGTCTATATATTTGCAAATTCACCTACTTGCTCCATATATCACTGATCCCCAAATCAATACTCACGGCACTTCCATGGTCATTTGCAGACATACACGGAGCACTGAAAATCTTGAGTCAGATTTTGAGAACATGTTTCCAGTTGAGGTCAAACAAGATGATGCTCTGCCTTCTTGTTTCAGCTCTCCTACTGTAAACAAGGTCCTTAAGTGTTTATTAAGTGCCATATTTCTCACATTTCTGTGCTTTTTCGCTGGTGACGTTGCCGTTTAAAACACCCCAAGTATAGCACTGAAGTTCCTAAGGGCAGGAAGATTCTGAGGTGCCCTACAGAGAAAATACGTGTGTTAGATAAACTTCCTCCAGCAATGTGTTATTGCCAGGAGCTGTGAGTTCAATGAATGTTAAAGACGCAACAATATATACTACATAAGATACCTTTAAACAAAACCACTAATAAACACGCTTATAAATTGATCAGTTGATGAAAATGTTGTGGTCAGGACCTCCCAGGAACCGACCCTGTATTTCCTCTCAGAGCAATGATTCAGTATTTGCGAATTCACTGTTTGTGGGAACATTCTGGAACATTACTACTACAAACAACCCAAATCCACTCTAGCTATTTGGAAAACAATTCATATAAATTGAAGAAACAACATGTTTTCTCTTCCTTCTTAAATATCCAAAATTATTCAATAATGTGTGTTTCAGTTGGGCACTGCACAACTTCTCACACATGAAATCAGATCAAACACCGCTGCTTTCATTTCTGGTTCCACTTTAGCTTGTACATGATACTTCATTCAATCACAACCACTGCTGGAAACACAACTTCAAAGAGATGAGATATCACCAGTAACAATGTAGCACAAGCTAGCATTGAGATTGCCTGAACTGCATTATCCTACAGGTATCAGGTACCACTGTGTTTCCCTTGAAAATCTAAAATATTTCTGCAGCATCTTGCTTAGTTTGCTCTGGCACCAACAACCCCTCTGCACACATTTTGAGAACCATGGATCTAATTAAAGAAAAAAGAAAGACACACTGAAATTGAATATTCTTTTCAGGAATAACCAATTTGGTTATTTTTCCAATATGGAGAAAAATTGCATATTTATGAGAAAAGTGGTAGAAAATGAGGCCAGAAGATGAGGTTTGAACTAGCAGAGAAAGACTCTGAACATCACTTTAAAAGTGCTTTTATTCTCAAAACATTAGAGAGCCAAAGAAGATTTTAAAGGAGGAAGGGCAGACTGGCAAATCTGTATGTAGATATGTTTCAATGATATGTAGACATAGCTATCATAGAGATAGATGAATTCAGATATGTATTATACTTAATATATCTGAAAAATATATATTATACATATAAGTAAATCTAAAATTATAGTTATAAAAATGTATATGATATAAATGAATGAATAAATATATCATATATGATTTTATATAATATATAAAATTATAAATATAAATGAGTAGATATATTTATATGTAATAAAATATACATATGTATATGTAATATGTAATACATATATAATATGTATATTTATATGTAATTATTTATATATATATATATATATATATATATATATATATATATACACACAATATGGTGGCTATGAAGGATGGATTGAATCAGGGAGAACTGGAGGTGGAAAGACCAGACTGTAAGCTAATTTCAGCACAAGATGCTAAGAATCTGACCCAAAGCAATGGAAAAGGAAAGGAACATTTTAAAAGGCAAAGCAAATACAGGAGCTCAAGAAGCTAACTAGTTATTAAGGATAGAGAGGGAGAGGTGTTGTTTCACTTTCAGCTTCCTGGGTGGACGGTAATGCCATTAACCAAGCTATCTTCAGACTCGAGTTTAGAATTCTCTTCACCGGTGTTAGATGAGAAGGATGAATTAAAGTTCAGTTTTACTCCAGATGCCAGTAATCTTTAGTACTTCTGCTGGTATCCCTCACTGGTTTATTTCTCTGTCAATGTTAAATGACACGGGTGGAGAGAAGGACCCACAGAGATTCCAGGAAGAGCCGGTTTCAGGACCAAGGGTGAATCCGTGCCTTAGGGCGGGGCTGAAGGGTGGACGGAAGAGAGCTGGACGCAGCCAGCCCTGTTGATTGCACCTAGCAGACATTCGCAGAGCACTGAATGCAAGAGATGTCATCCTTGTTTTTATTGATTCAAACAGGGAAATGGGATGCCACAGAAATTAGATACTTGTGCTTTAAAAATACATACCTCCTTATAATATTTAACGAATAAATAGCATCCATTATCATTGCTATTTGCTGTTCCCTCTTCTACTGTTCTGGGGCCCTCTCCAGGTAGGTTTGCTCCTTCGCCTTCTCTGTGAGGCTTTCCCTTATCAACCTGTCAAAAATAGCAACTCTCCCATTGATAGGACCCTCTATATTCCTTCCCTGTTTTATTAATCTCTAGATTAATACCCTGCACCAGAACATTAGCTCCACAAGGCCTGGGATTATTTTTATGTTTTTCACTCATGTTTCTCAGCCCCTAGAACAGGCCCCAGCATATAGAAGACACTCAAAAAATATTACTTGACGAGTATTTTGAACGTGAATATAGTTTTGTTACACGCAACAGAAGAAAAGTACCATGTGCCATGGATTGCATTTTACTTTTTTAATGTTTCTTTATTTTTGAGAGGGAGAGAGAGTGTGTGCACACACGTGAGCAGGGGAGGGGCAGAGAGAGAAGGAGACAGAGTATCCCAAGCAAGGCCTATGCTGATAGCAGCAAGTCAAGGTAGGGCTTGGGGCTTGAACTCACAAACCGTGAGATCATGACCTGAGCCAAAGTCCAACGTTTAGCCGGCTGAGCGACCCAGATGCCGCATGAAGTTATATCTCAAAAGTACTTAACATGGTCTGGCGTCATTTTTTTTTTTTTCAGGAAAAATTTAGATTGAAACTGAGATGTAAAGGTTAGGAAGTGAGCAAGCAAAGGCCCAGTGACCAGAAGACCCCTAAGTGGAGGGAGCCAAAGAAGTGCTGTGCTAGGAAGAGGGAAGCGGCAGGAGAACCGGTTCACACAAGCCCTGGGGGACAAGCCGAGTCCACTAATCCAGGACCTCACCACATTTCAGGACATTTTCATGATCAAATGTGCTCTAATGCTGTAGCTTAGTGGTTCTCGAACTTTATTGCATATTTACCAAAATTAAGCCAAAATATTTTTAATATTTAATTAATTTAAAAATAACAATAACTGATAAAACACAAGAAATAACAAGTGCTGGTGAGGGTGTGGATGAAAAGGAACGCTCGTGCACTGTTGAATGGAATGCAAACTGGTACAGCCACTGTGGAAAACGGTAAGGACATTTCTCAGAAAGCTAAATATAGAACTACCCTACCATCTAGCAATTGTACTGCCAGGTATTCACCCAAAGAATATGAAAATACTGATGTGAAAAAGTATATGCACGCCTATGTTTATTGCAGCATTATTTACAATAGCCAAAGTATCGAAGCACCTCAAGGATCCATTGATAGAGGAATGGATACCATCTGGTATATATACATAGTGGAATATTACTTGGCCATAAAAAAGGATGAAATCTTGCCATTTGCAACAACATGGATGGGTGTAGAGAGTATAATGCTAAGCAAAATAAGTCAAAGAAAGACAAGTACCATGTGATTTCACTCGTATGTGGAATTTAAGAACCAAAACACACAAAGAGACAAACAATAACAACAACAACAACAACAACAACAACAACAACAAAACCAGACTCTTAACTATGGAAAACAAACTGATGGTTACCAGAGGGGAGGTGGGTGGGGGAATGGGAGAAATAGGTGATGGGGATGAAGGAGTGCACTTGTGATGATGAGTATGGGGTGTTGTCTGGAAGTGTTGAATTGCTACATTGTACACCTGAAACTAATATAACACTGTGTGTTTATAATGGAATTTTTTTGAAAGTTAAAAAAGTAACAATAATATAAAGCTATTGTATGTTAACATAAATCACATGTTTTTGTGACAAAGTAACTAGTTTTCAAAACAAAGCAAAACAAAATCTACGAAGAAGAACCACATTGCTCGACACTTTTGCAAACTGCTTTAATGTCTGATTGAAAATACAGGTGAATTCACAGCTGCTTCTGCCATCAATCTGCTGCAATATCACGTCACATGTCACCCTGCAACTAGAAAACCAGTGCACACTCATGACAGAATGAGAATGAAAAAGGAAAATAATATCCAGTATTATTAGGAAAATAGTTTTTGACTTCAAGAGCTCTTTTGGAGACGGTCTTGAGGCCCCCAAACCCTGGCCACACATAGAGGAGGCTGCTCTCTCGTTCAGGAAGATGCCTGTGGAATGCAACCCATCTTGGACTCTTCCTTCAAAAGCGTTCTTTTTTTTTTTTTTTTAAGTTTATTTTATTTATTTATTTTGAAAGACAGAGAAAGGGCATGTGCAAGCAAGGGGGAGGAAGAGAGAAAGGGAGACAGAGAATCTCAAGCAGGCTCCACACTGTCAGCGCAGAGCCCGATGCGCTCGAACCCATGACTGTGACATCATGACTGAGACAAAACCAAGAGTCAGGCCCTTAACCAACTAAGCCACCCAGGTGTCCTTCAAGAGTGTTAAGTTATTCTCAAAAAAAAAAAGAGTAAAATCATGAATATGTGTATTTTTCTTTTACCATATCTCAATGATTCCATAGATAACAGCATCTTCCAGAATCCATGTAAACTAGGAAGAAAGGAAGGGAGGAAGGGAGGGATGGAGGGAAGGAGGAAGGAAGGAAGGGAGAAAGAAACAAAGAGAAAAAGAGGTGAGATTTTAAAAGTGCTAACATTTTCAGAAGAATCAATTATTCACTGTGTCTCATCAATACTTGCACCATAAGATCCAGCTGAACAAATAGGGCAACGGACTTTGATTGTGTCCTTCTAATATTTTTACATGCCATGAGGTAATTGGTTCCCCTTAGCCAAGTCAGTCAAAAATCTACAAATTATTTCCTGCCTGTAATAGGATACGGTTTGCTTTGGTGATTCTTTTTCACTTTTGTTGATTTTTGAATTGAGAGAAGTATAGCTGTCTAAAAGCGTGCTATTTAGGGGCGCCTGCATGGTTCAGTAGGTTAAGCGTCTGACTCTTGGTTTTGGCTCAGGTCACGATCTCACAGGTTTCGTGAGTTTAAGCCCTGCATTGCACTCTTTGCTGACAATGTGGAACCTGCTTGGGATTCTCTCTCCGCCCCTCTCTCTGCCCCTGCCCCACTCATGCAGTCTCTTTCTCTCCCAGAAAAGTAATAAATAAATAAACTTTAAAAATAAATAAATAAATAAATAAAAATTGTAGTATTTAATATATACCTTACAATCAACCTCAGTCATGCAAGAATTGATTTTAAACTGTGTTAGATAAGAAACACGTTGGGGAGAATAATTTGAACTGAACAAGAGAAATATCAAGACGACTTAGCACTTCTTTTGAAAAACTAACAGGTTGGTAGGTTTTCTTTCTTTTTTTTTTTTTTTTAAAGAAAACTTTGGTGCAAAGTTTCTACTTTGCATTCATGCTTCTGGTGGAACTTAAATTAGTGCCATTATTATCCATTAGTTTCTATAGCTAAAGCTATTTTGTACCATTTCTAGTATTGACTGAGAAAAGCGTAAATTGCTGTAGGATTTAGACACTGAAATGGAACGGTGTTTTCACCTCTGTTGTAATTATATGCCGGGATAGGCTGCTTCACCTTAAAATGATTAGTGTTTTGTGAGGGATGTATAACAAATTGCAAGGCCAATCAATGGGAAAATTACCCAGTAGTTGAGGTAGGGTTTTAATTAATTATATTGCTAGTTTGTTAGAAGAGAGGCCTTTGAACAGGTAATCAAAGAATCAGCACATATGGGCTGTTTGTTCCTGAATCACTGTGTTTAGAAAGGAAGTTTCTTGACTAGCCTTGGTCGGCCTCCATAGCCTGCCAAGGATTGGGGGTGGGATTAGGTATTTTTCAGGCAACGCGCTGATGGGTCTTCCCCCTTCCTGTGTGGAAATAAATGAAGCCCAACCACATGAGAACCGACAAAGGCTATTTGCTGGGAGCTGGCTCAAGGGAGGGAGTCAGCCACCATCATAGGCATTTGGCAAGGACTCAAAGGCAGGCTGAGGAGGGGGAAAGCTTTCAAATGGAAAAAAAAAGAGGTGGCTTCAGGGGTGCCCTGAGTGACACTGCCAGCCAGAGGAAGCTGTAGGTGGTATGTGGTCCTGCCAGGGCCACCAGAACAAGATACCACAGAGGGGGTGGTTTAAACAACAGAAATCCATTTTCTCCCAGTTCTGAGGGCAGGAAATCCCAGATTGAGGAGTGGCAGGGGTGCGTCCCTTGAGGCCTCTCTTCCTGGCCTGCAGATGGCCAGCTTCTGG
This sequence comes from Panthera onca, assembly GCF_046562875.1. Lineage (NCBI taxonomy): Eukaryota > Metazoa > Chordata > Mammalia > Carnivora > Felidae > Panthera > Panthera onca. The sequence continues at coordinate 86,430,939 of NC_138341.1, read as the reverse complement.
CTGTGTCATATGGTCTTTCCTCCGTGAGAGGGAACCCTCATGTCTCTCTGTGTATCCTACCCTCTCTTTCTCATAGGGACCCCAGTCAGACTGGATTAGGAGCCAGCTTAATGACTTTATTTTAATCAATCACCTCTTGAAAGGCCCTGTCTCCAAACAGTCATATTCTGAGGTACAGGGTGTTAGGGCTTCAACACATGAATCTTGGTGGGACATAATCTATAACCATGGAGTAACTAGACATGGGGCATCCCATGTGATTGGTTAGAGGAGCATATTTGCCTTGGTACACATGGTCTTAAATTGAAAGTGGGGACAAAAATTGGAGAAGCCGGCAGTTATTAAGCCCTGACTGTTTGCGGTGGATCACACAAAGGTCTGGCTTCCTGGTTTGGTTGCTGCAGATTGTGAGTCACAGTTTCATCATCACATACAATCTGGCTGTTGTGGGTTTGTATATTTAGTCTCACCTGGGAAAAAGAGGCAGCGAGAGCAAGTGCATGTTGTGTCGTTGACTTCTACAGCCACAGCTCCTAGAACCGAACCTGGTAGACAGCTAGCACTCAAAAAATAGTTGCTGAAGGAAAGATTTCAAGGTCACAGTGTCCCTTGGTAACAAGTCTTACACACTTCTCTTACCCTCTATAACCAGATTTTCTCTTCTACAAAATGGGCATATTCCCATCATCTTAATGACCATTACTATATGTTCAATAGGGGTAGACACTTCGGAGTCACTATCTCATTTAATTCTCCAAACAGACTCAAAACATGGATTATTGTTTTAATTTTATAGATGAGGAAAGATGAGGAAAGTGGCATTAAGCATTGGCTCAGGTCATGATCTCACAGTTTTGTGAGTCCAAGCCTGGCATTGGGCTCTGTGCTGACAGCGTAGAGCCTGCTTGGGATTCCCTCTCTCCCTCTCTCTCTCTTCCCCTGCCCCACTCTGTCTCTCACAAAAATAAATAAACTGGGATGCCTGGGTGGCTCAGTCGGTTAAGTGTCTGACTTCGGCTCAGGTCATGATCTCAGAGTTCACGGGTTCAAGCTCCGCATCAGGCTGTGTGGTGCTGACAGCTCAGATCCTGGACCCTGCTTCAGATTCTCTCTCTCTCTGTCCCTCCCCTGCTCACGCACCCCCCCCCAAAAAAATAAATAAACATTAAAAAATGGTTTCAATTAAATAAATAAACTGAAAGAAATCAGAGGCACTACCTTGCCCAAGTGACAGTTAATAGATGTGTGATCCAGGACAATCTGCGTCCCCTCTCTGTGACCCTTCATTTCATCATCTTTAGAAAGAGGGCAACAAAAAATGCTCGCATCAAAATCCTGCTATAAAATCAATAAATGGGGGAAAGGGAAAGCTCTTTCTGTGGCAACATGCCAACAACTAAGTGTAAAGGAAAAAGGTGCCACCATTGCTTGTAGGAGTCATGAGTGGAGATTAAAGCTAGCGAATACAAATTTGAAGGGAACAGAATATGCACATGTCCTCAACTTATTTCCACACAAGTTACTTTTTAATTATAAAGGAAGGAATAGTAACTTCACTGTGGAGCAAGGTGGCAGGCACCACCTTCGCCAAGAACAGAAGTTAAGCCCACTGCTATTGGAACAAAGGCACAGAAAGCCTGACTTTGAAATGATGCTCTGAGTGATACATAACACTTTGGTATTCCCGGCCAAAAAGGAAAAAAGCATAACCTGAATCTAATCTGAATTTAATCGTGAGGAAACAGCAGACAAGCCTAAATTGAGGGCATCTAATGATATAAATAGTCTGAACTCTGCAAAAGTGTTGAGGTTAAAGAAACTGTAAGAAAATGTTCCAGATTAAAGAAACCAAAAAGACACCAAGTATATAACAGATGATCCTGGATCGGATTCTGGGCATTATTATTATTATTATTATTCCTTAATGACCTGTGTCAGGGAGCAAGACTGCCTCACCCCCTTCACAGGGAGTAAGAATTTCCTGTCCCCTTCAAGGTCCTTCTAGCTGGACTAAGAATCAAATCAAGGAGAGACAGATTAACAGGAGAAAATAAAATGTAATAGATGTATGTATGGGGAATCACATACACACAGAAATTCCAAAGACGGGGGGTAAAATGATGGATCTATGTCATCCAGAACCAAGCAGAAGGAGGCAGGGGTCTGGGGGTTCAGGGGAAATAAAGGCACTTCACAAGTGATAAGACAGCAGATGTTTGGTAATTAGATGTTTGCCCTGCCATACAGATGGGTCACTCAGATAAAATGTATCTTTGTTAATAACCCTTATTCTGGTAAGATCCTCCAATTTAGATTCTTCTGGATACTTAAGGGAGGGGCAAAAGTTTCTCTTGAGCCCACCGGGTCTCAATTATCTTGAGCTCCAAATAATCCACATGCCAAAGGGGCACATTCTTGGGGGGGTGGGGCTGTCCTGAACCCCTTCACCTGATATAAAGGACATTAGTGGACAATTGACATGTGCATACAGTCAGAGATTAGACAACAGTATAACCAATTTTATTTTCCTAAGTATGATAGTTGTACCTTGGTTATGTAAGAAAATGTCCCTGTTTTCAGAAAACTAAAGCGAAGTGTTTAGGCGTAAAAGAGGCATGATGTATGCAATGCAGGCTTCGACTGCTGGGGGGGAGGGCAGGGACATGAAGAGAAGGTAAAGGAATGGGAAAGCAAACACAGCAAAGTGTCAATATGTGGGGAGTGGTGGGGGGAGGTATTACTTACCCCATTTTTCTCTAAGTCTGAGGTTATTTCAAAAGAAAAGGTTAAAGATGGAAAAGGGGTTTTAAAACGCTTACTGTAAGGATTGAGTGAGTTCATGCTTATAAAGGACTTAGAACACAGGCCCTAAAATTTTAGTGACTAGGTATTCTTATTACCACACAATTAAGAAGTGATGGGGACACCTCACTCTGCCCCCGCATACCTTCACTTCCTCATTCAGAGTTGTGGAAAATCCAGGAAAACAATTCACAGGAAAGCCTTTACATAAACTGTGTACCCTGGCGAATGTTTCTAAGCTTGCAACGTGAGGTCAGATTCTTGTAGATAACTGTGAAGTGGGTTAATCTGTAGTGTTGGTGAGGTCATTGAGGTACAGAAAATTCAAACAAATTCACTAAGCGTGACAAGGTCAGAAGCAAAGCCCAGAGCTCCCAGCTTTCCATCCACTCCTTCAGATAGGAAGGAAAAATTTAGGAAAAGAAAATGTTCACACCTGACCTGTTCTCATCTTGCTCTGTATGAAAGGTAGGGATGGCCTATGGGAGGTCAGGTTGTGACCTCCTGACCCCACCTTGAGGCCAGCTCAGTGACCTTGCCTGGGGTCCAAGGGCAGGCTAGAAGGGGTGCAAACTGTGGACGGGGCAAGCCTAAGGGCAACCAATTGCATTTCTTTGTCCTGTCCTCCATATCACATGCTGAAAAGCTATCTTTCTTATGCTAGCAAAGATTTTTTTTCTCCACCTGCAAATATTGAAGGAATGGGGGCAGGGAACTCCTGTATGGCCAGGATTCCAGCTTCTACACACATCCACACACTCAAGGCTATTTCTTCTTAATACTGGTCTGTTTCCTTACTAACATTTCTAAAGAGTAAATTAATTAATCTTATTTTTAAATATCTATAGGTTGGCTGGAAAACAAATGTTTCTTCCTGATCTTTGCATTGTATATGGGATCCAAACAAATGAGTATCTGAAATTCATTTTTTACACCGACCACATACCGAATTGTTTCGCTGATGAAGTATGAACACATCTATAGGTGATTCCCCTCCCTGAGGTACTAAATGCATTTATAGGATAGCAATCACAAGTAAATCAGAACCAGAAGATGTCATGCTTGGAGAAGTGGAAAAAAAAAAAAAAAACAAAAAAGAAAACTTGCCAGCCTCAGTTTCCTCATCTGTAAAAGAATCCCTGGGTTTACTGTAACAGCAGAATGGCAAAATAAATAGGAGAGAAATATTTTCTATGAACAGTACTTTAAGTGGAAACAAACCCCCAGATTCAGCAATGGTACAGTTAGGAAATATTGACTCTTCAGTTCCTACCCAAGCTCAAATACTTCTCAGCTGAGAGATTCACCTAGCCTCCCGATTTGACTGCTTACCAATAACAAGTTTCTGAAAACAGAAGGAATGTTTCCTGTGAAACACAGCCCACCATCGGTCAAGAGTGGATGTGAAAAAAAGCTCAGGGGAGGAGCCCGGAGTTTAAAAACAGAAAAAGAAATTGAAGTTTTTATAAGTAAGTGGATACTAGCAAGCAGGCTTCTGATGCACGGATTTTCTTATTTGCAGGAGTAAGTTTATTCTGGCTCTTTGTTGGGTTTTGTTTTGTTTGAGGAAAGGGATATTAAAGTGTCAGATGAGCCCTGGAATTTCTTACAAGTCAGTAGACTAACACAAAAGTTAAATCATTTGTTCCTATTTGGCGTACCTTCTAGGCAATGAAACTAAAAGATGTCAAAATATGTTATTTATCGTTACACTTTAACAGAAATAATCATCAATTGATAGTTTTATGTACATCAACTGGCTTTCTGATTTCTTCAGGAAGCAACAGATTAAGTTAGTTTAGCATCATTTCATTTACTACCCCCAATCATAAATAATAAATACAATCCACTTAAAATTTTACAACAATGATTTGCATATTTGCCTTCAGGTGGTAATTTTTCTACAAGCATCAAGTTAATTGTTATTGGGCCACTCTTTTTTTTTTTTAAGTTTATTTATTTTGAGAGAGAGAGAGAGACAGACAGAGAGCAGTGGAGGGGCAAAGAAAGGAGAGAGAGAATCCCAAGCAAGCTTCATGCTGTCAGCACAGAGCCCAAAGCAGTGGAAGCAACCTCCTTCCCCTGAACAGTGAGATCGTGACCGGAGCTGAAATCAAGAGTCGGAGGCTTAACCACCTGAGCCACCCAGGAGCCCCCATGACTACTCTTATTTAACTTCTCATTAAGACTTCTTTAAGGTAGTCAACATCAACTTTTGCAGCAAGAATGCAAAGAAATGGAAGTGTAAAAAATACAAATACACCACAAGAAGTGTATAAAAATTATTCCTTTACTTCACCAAAGTATTTAACACTATTGTTTATGAATTACTACTATTAAGTATCAGATTCCAGGCACTAGGGGAGACACTTTCAACACGTAATCTCTACTTCTTACAACAAACTTGAAGGTAGGCACTATTATATGTGTTAGACAAAGGAGAAAACAAGACAGTGACTGGCTCAAGGCCTCTCAGCTGATAAGGATTAGATTTTTCTGCATTATTTTCCTTCCCCCACCAGCCAATGGCCTCTATCATGTCTCTCTTGTTTTAAAAGTTACTTTTAGCCACACTATAATATTTCACATTTGTGAAACAGAGTCGTTGTTGCTGTTAAATCCGTGTGACACATTACTGCTTCGTGCAGTTCTGCAGAATTCCAAGTGTCAGAAACCATTAACGTAACTGGGGAAATACTGAGTAAGCTTTTTCGGCCCACGCTTTTGATTGAGTGCAACGCATTTTGCCCAGTCAGTTTTAGTCGAACCCTCGTGATGTTTTACATTTCTGCAAGCCTTTTGAGGGTAGGAAAGAGATATTATTCTCCTTAACAGGTCTACTGTTGAACCCAGTCCCCAGCCCACAGTAGCCACTCGGTAACACTGACTGAATTGGGTATCCAGGTAATTGTTTTACTCTAAAAAGCCTCAGTTAAACGAACGTACACGCAAATTTTAAAATGATATATTTAGTGAGGGATTTGTGTCTCCAAAATGTGAGCCCCTGCAGGGCCCTGGGATGGAGAGGACAGTGGGCAACCTGTCCCTCTGAGGTGGATGGGCGCTATCTGGTAATATCATCCGACTCAACCTAACTCCAGCTGGAGGCTCCCCCACACCGGTACAGCTCACGGTCAGCGTGAGGACCCCCGGGGAAAGACGGAGGCCCAAAGCCACACGCACGCACGCTGCGAGCCACGTTGAAGTTCAAAGGAGCGTGTTTAACCAGCAAACAAAGGGCGGCGCGGTCTCTGGTCCCGGGACCAGCTGCGGCCTCCCGGGAGGGGCAGGAGGGCCGCGGTGACAAATGGACATTCCGCACGCGAGCAGACGGACACCTGATCTGAGGCTCCCGGCGGCCCCACCCACCGCCTCCAGCTGCCTGGCCCACAGTCGCCGCCCGCTTCCTCGGCGGGTTCTCCACGCGCCCAGCTAGCAGCCTCTGGCGCCACCGTCCCGAGAACTTTCCAATCCTCTCGGGGCTAGGGGCGGGCGGTGGGGAGGAGGCGGCTAGGTGGGGGCCTCGACGAAATTCCTTCCCGGGACTTGGCGGGCGGCCCTTCGCAAGTGGAAAGTGGCTCGTCCCCAAGTCCAACCCCGACCCTAGGGCGCCCCGGAGAAGCTCCCCGGAGCGAGGAGCCGGCGGCCGCGCGGGCGGAACAAAGGGAGTCAGCGGGCCGGGGAGGATGCTGCGCTCCCCCGCGCCCCACCCGGCCGGCTCTCGGGCGCTGCCTCCTGCGCAGGTAGCCCGGCCTGCGGCGCGGCGGGAAGGTGTGTTCAAGCCGGGAACACAAAGACTCACTTCCGCGGGGCCACTCGCAGCCCGTTCACATTCCTGCATCCCTGACGCCTGCGGGACCTGCGTGCCCGCCGGGCGCCCAGCGCGGTGCGGGTGCAAGTAACCCTCGGAGGAACTAGGGCTGGCTGCAGGCGGTGGCCGGGGAGAGGCATGCCTTTTTAGGCAGCCGCGCCGCCCGCACCGCCCCACGCAGCCCAAGTCTGCAGTCGCTCCTTTGCCAGAGGCAGGGCTCGGCGCGCAGCCGGGGAGGGTCCCGCCGTGCACCCCGCCTGGCGGGCCAGGGGCGCGGGGAGCGGACGGTGCAACTTCCCGGCGCCCGGCCGCTAGGTGAGCCGAGGCCGGGAAGGGGGAGGACGGGGGGACGGGCGGAGGGAGCGGGGGAGGGCCCTGGGCGGGCGGGGGGGACGCGCGGAGCTCGGGGGCGGGGCGCGGCGCAAGCTCTGCGCGGGGGCCGGGAGCCTCCGCCTAGCCCCGGGGCTCGGGGCCGCGGTCCCTCCCGCCGTCCGCGCCGCCGCCGCCGCCGCCGCGCTGCCGGGAACAATGAGGCGCGCGGCGCGGGGCTAAGCGCAGCGCCGCGCCGGCCCGAGCCCGATCACCCGCCGCGCCCGCAGCTGCCGCCCGCCTCCGAGCAGCTCTGGCCCGGGGGAGGTGATCCCGCAGGCCGCCCGGGACGCGAGCGCGGGTCGCTCGGGGCTCCCGAGGTGGCGCGGGGAGGCTGCGCGGCGGAGGCGGGGGCGGCCACCGGCAGCAGGATCTGAGCCGCGCGCTCGGCGTTCGCAGTCCCCAAGTTCCGCGGCGCGCGTCGGGCGCCCCCGGCCCCGGGTCCCGGCTCCCGCGGGCGGCCGTGTGAGTGTGGGAGCGCGTGGCGCGCGCGCCCGAGCGGCTGCCGGAGAATAAAATGTGACACGCACGTCTCCGTCTCCAGCGCCGCGCGGACGGGGGAGCGCGGAGCACCGCGGGGTCGGACGGTGCGAGGCGCGGCGTCCGGAGAAGGTTGGTAGGGGAGGGCGCGGGGCTCGGGCGGTGGGGCGACGTCTGCCTTCGGGTCGCCGCAGCCTGTGCGCTGCTCGGCACGGAGTTAGACTCGGTGGCCGGGAGCCAGACCTGTGTAGGGGGGTGAGGGGACGCTGAGGGTTTTGGGGGAGAAGCAGGACATTCTTCGAGAGGGTGAGTGAACCGGCGGGCTTGAGCTTTGGGGACGGGCAGACACGGCTGTGCTCCTGCGGTTCAATCAATAAAACGGCGATCTTTTATTTTATTTAATTTGGCTCTGGGAGGAAATCGAGATTTTTAATTGCCTTTCTTGACCCCACCCCCATGCAAGACTGCGCTTCTTAAGGCTTAAAGTGTGTTCTATTGGTTTCTAGTTTGCTGTAGGTATAATGTTTAGGGACAGAAGGGATCCTTAGAATCCCAAATACCCGGGTGTTAATTCTTACGCGCTTGCTGGGGGAAAACTCTTGCTTTTAAGTTGTTACACTTTTCACCGTGTAGGGAGAAGATATTTGATGAATTCTTTTGAGTAAGCAACGTTAACACCCGTCTCTTTCGGATGTGACGGTGCTGCTGGGGCGGGGAGTGAAGTTCAACTTGTGGCTCGCAGCGAGTGATGCCTTCCAAAGCGAGCTGAATAGCTGTGTTTGGAGAAGCCCTGCTTTCCAGGAATTTAAATGAGACTTTTTGTGGTTGCCTTCCAGGTCTCTCCTCCTAGTACCATATTTGTTTTGTCAGGCTGAACTTTCAAAGCTGTTTTATAATCCGAGAAGCACTTTGGGAGAAAAGTAATGCTTGGCTGGTTTTTTGTGAACTTATTTTTGCAGGGTCATATTGAAAATTGGAGGAGACGCAAACCATATTTGGTAGCAATCTTTGTTTTCTGTACCGTTTGCGTTCTAACAGCGAAGGGGCTTGCTGATCTCCCACGGGGACTGGCTGCTTGGGTGAGGGTATTGTTGGAGCGCCTGCAACACATTGTGAGCGAAGTGCTTTGTACGTATTTAAAAAGCTTCATGCGGGTTACTTGATATTTACAGTTTTTTTTTTCTTTTTGAAATTTTGCTCAACATATTTTTGCCATTTTGAAATAATTGTGACTAACGACGAATTTCAAAACCTGAAATGCTGTGTGTGATCCCGTTGTTGCAAACTTAGGGCTAACACTTCCTTTAAATGGCCTTGAACTTATTTTTACCCACTTTCCTCCTCCATTATTTTTCTGAACTTGACCGCCAGACTTTTGCAACCCTCCAGGGTTTGCATTTCCTACTAAAGGTTTAGAAAAGCTGATGACAATGGTGAATGAATATTATGATGAAAATGGAGAACAACCTAAAATAGGGCAGTCGCCTTGAATTTTACAGCCACAGTGAAAAATGGGGGCACTCAAACATGTTGGAATTCTTGATCCAGTTTTTATTGTGATTGATATGAATTTTAGCTTTTTACCTTTTTGTAAAATGCAGCTGACGCTTAGTTTTGAGGTAAGTCTCTTGACGAACGTGTAGTAGGAGCCTCAGCTCTTTGTGGAATTCTGAGCCCCAGAGTTCAGACAGAAGGTAGAGACTGTTGGAGAGTGTTCAGAGCAGAGACCAGCATTTGGGGGGTTGCTTATGTTGTGCACGCCATCTAGGAAGTAAAGATAAAGTGAGGATATGCAGGCAGGAGGATTCAAGCCTGAGATAACTTAATGTTTCAAAATATGTGAATAGATTTATTAGGCAGGGAAGGGGAGTCAATCAACTAGGCTCAGTTTCTGATGAGGACACGTAAGAAGGGGGTGGACAATTAAGTTGGTGTCGGGAAGGATTTCTGGTCAGCCAGTGAGATAGGTTAAATAGCGAAGGGGTTGCTGAGAAATTCCTCTAGGTGCTTGTTTCTCTAGAGCTTTTTTTCCCCTGAGATTTCTCTTTCTGAGATGATTTACCTGTGTGAGTCTCTATCTATTGCTTATACTAACTGCAATTGTGTACTGTGGGTCCAGAATGTATCCAAGCATTTGCCAAGCGCTTAAATCTTCCCTAAAATGACAAACTAATTCTCAGTTTCCTGCATCTGCTGCTTAGATAGATACACGATGGTTTGCATTCCAAAAAACTTAGAAATATTTGCCCTTTGAGAAACTTAGTTGATTTTCAGATTTCATGCCTCATTCCTGATACTTTTGAATAAAAATATCTTATGTGTTGATAATAGGGACAGTCTTTTAAATATTCACCTTCTCTTTCATTGTAATGTGTTTTACCCACCTGGGTCTTCTGTTATATGATCTTAAATTTTAATTGCTTAGATTAAATGAAATACTTAATTTGACTTGTTTACATGTCTAAGCAAAAAATAGTGCCCTCATGCTAGGTGTATGTTAAGTTTTAAGTTTTTGAGCCTCCTCAAAAAAGAACTATGGGATGAAGTTCACAACTGACAGAGAAATAATTACATAGAATCAGATGCTAATTTTGGAATCCAGAAAGTGCAGGTGTACATTTACATAGCAATTTTCAGTATTCTCAACAGGTTGAGGTCAAGGGCAAGAACTGAGTGTGCTCTAGAAGTTGCCCAGCTGCTTGCTGTTAGTGGATAAACTTCACACTTTCTGTTTAGCATTATCTGTCATTTTTCTGAAAGCGCTCCTTCCTACTTTGGAGAGATTCGTTTGGAAGCATTATTTAGTACACAGAGCACAGACAGAAGAATCAGGGGGGGGGGGAAAAAGAAGCATCAGAGAAATATGGATTTATTATGCCCCTTATCAAATCCCATCCTGATCCGAAATTCCATGCCCCCCCCACCCCCCGGGATGGATGGGGAACAGTTGTAATGCTTGGAACCCACCCAAGCTGTGGGTGAAATAGCGGCCGTGCGTTTAAAGGATGTGATATATGAACTGGCACTCCTGAGGCTTTGTCCTTATCAGTGGTTTGGTCCAGCACTAGCATGGGTCCTAGACCTGCTGCTTTGGTAAAAACAGGGTACCAGCAGCTGCTTGGCCAGTGTCTTCACTTGGCCACTTGCAGGTTCTTCTTGGCCATCCCACTGTGCCAAGACCCTTCTGATTTGGGGAAGAATTGCTCTCTGGATGGAAGTGGCATCAGAGAAATACTACCCACTCTCTCAGGGATTTTGGTCTGCACAGACGTGCTCTGTGCCCCCTTCCAGGTTCTGCTGCCCCCTGTGGTCTTCTCTAGGAAAAAATTCTGAATTCCAGGCAGACATCAGCTCTAACAAGCTAGAAGGGTGTGAGGGTTGGGTTTGCAGTTTGCACTGGACTTTCTCAGTGAAGAAGCCTCAAAGGAAATTCTTGGCCGGCGCCCTCAAACCTGAGTCCTCGGGAGTGCTGTCCCTGCACCACAGGTCACTGGAGCAAGTCTGAGCCTTCCCAGGGCCTGGTTTCCAGGGCTGGGAAATGGAGGCTTAGCTTAAATCCTCTCCAAGGTGTCTCCTCATGCTGAGATTCCGTGAAACTGAGAATTGTATATTCTGACATACTTAAAAGTGAATTCCCATGCTCAGAGGAGAATTCACCTTTAGTTACTGTGCTTCATATCCCTTCAAACACCATGTAGCCCAGGAGGGAGTAGTAACTCAAAGAATAATAACAGCAATTGCTTCAGACTTATTATGGATTATACCCTGCCACCTGCTCTGCATAGGTTATCCCAGTATACCTTAGCCACAACCCTGGGGTGTATTGTTATCCCCATTTCATAGGTGAGGAGACTGAGCCTCGGAAAGATGAAGGGCCTTCCTCAAAAGTCCCACAGTGAGAAAGCAGCCCTGGGTTTGTGTGTTCCAAAGTCCATGCTGTTGAGACTATGCTCAGACTCTGTGGAGGAAAAGGCATGATTCCTCTCGTGGTCTCTATGTTGGGGTCAGACAAGGGCTGTGACCTTGAGCTTGCTTGTCTCAAACCATGGCTGAGCTTGCTGGATCAGAAAGATTTTTATAACAGGATGGAAGGGGCTGGTGGGGCACTCATTAGACAAAGCCAGCAGATTCACTGGAACCTGGAAGCAGAAAAAGGCAGGAAATGCAACCTAAAAATGACCCCTGCAGTTGAGAATATCCCAGGCAGTCAGTATTCTAATGAAAATCAGGCTCATATGAAGGGTTTCTCATCAAGTGAAATTTCCAAGGAAAAATTTAAGCAAAGACTTGAGAAAATGATCCCTACTCTCTAAGTTATTGGGTCAGTGAGGAGAGGAAGCTCAGAAAGTAGTCTCTTGGGACATTGAGAAATATATTGGCTAAAGCATGAGAGAAGACACTGTAAAGAAAAATCCTGCGATATCTTGATTATAACCTTCTGCTTTCAGAAGTTTATAATTCACACGTTATGTTCTGCTCTTGGCTGCTCCTAGTCTTTGAGCCCGAGAGGGAAACGCATTATTAAATTTAAAACAATTGGTTTTCCATGTTCAAATTATACAAATTTTTCAAGTAGAAGTTCTTGCATCTTGGTAATTGTGGTTTCTAAAATGACTTAGCTTTAAATTAAATTTGGAAGAGGGTAAATCTCTTAGATAATCCGGTAGCTTTCATTATTCAGAAAGAAATTTGAAAAGTAGCTTCCTTGAAAGTGTAGCAATGATTTTTTTTTTCTGAAAGATAAGTATATTACTAGGTGCTTAAAACCTGTCTTTGTACCTCTGACCACAAACAGGTAGAAAAGGTACTGGTAAGATTGGCATATTTTCTGAATGATACAGTTAACCCAGTCATGCTGTGGAACTGTAAGTGCGTGACTGAATGAATGGATTTGGGTTTACTGTGAGAAGAGGGATCTTGCTCTGTAAATTCTATTTTAAAACTAGTAAAACTATATCCCGCATACAGAAAAGAGGACTTCCTTCCTCCCTCCCTTCCTTCCTCCCTCCCTTCTTTCCTTCCTTCCTTCCTTCCTTCCTTCCTTCCTTCCTTCCTTCCCACTGTCATTAAAAAGAACATGCCTGGGAGGCTCATTCGGTTACATATCCAACTCTTGGTTTGGGCTCAGGACATGATCTCAGGGTTTGTGAGTTCAAGCCCTGTGTCAGGCTGTGTGCTGACAACATGGAGCCTGCTTGGGATTCTCTTTCTCTCTCCCTCTCTCTCTGCCCTTTGCCTTTGCTCTCTCTCTCTCCAAAAATAAATAAACTTAAAAAAATAAGTAAAAAATAAAAATATAACAAGAACACGCGCACACACACGTGCACAGACATGTGTGCACACATAAACTTGCAAATACAGGGGGACTGCATCCCTGCATTAATATGGTTTACCATTAGTAATTTGGAGTGGGAACCTGAATTCGGATACTTATGCATGAATTGTTGGGATTCACAACTGTTGAGTGAGAAAATCAGGACCTAGAGCCTTGGCCTTCTGACGGAGAGAAGAACATTCTTTTTCCTGTATTACTTCTCTCTGAGAGAATTGCATGTTCCAGATTGCCAGTGGCTTGTGTGAAGATAGAAATGTTTAAGGTCGTTTAAGCTTTACTTGGATTTATTATTAATAGGATAGGTATGGGAAAACACACTTTTACTTCTATGTGTATATGTGTGAGAGTGTGTGTATCTGTAAATATTCTTTAACAACAGTAGCGTCTTCAAGGTCCCTTTGGTGGTTTGCAGAATGTTTTTGACTGTTGACGTTCACGAGGGAGGCCTCTCTGGCAGGGCAGCCTGGAAAACCAATGCTGGGGTCGTATACATTAGTTAGCTACTTGCTGGGTGAAAGAAGTGGAGCCATTTTAGAGGGTTCGGGGTCAACCTGGTGTTGGCCCAATAGTGAGTGTGAGTTAGTCTTTCTCTGATAACCATTTGAAGTTGCCCCGATGTCATCTCATCACTTTAAACTTTAGGTAAAATAATTAAAACAGCAGCAAGCTCAAGTGTTCAAAAAAATTTTTTTGATACCCTCTGGTTCATAAGGTACTTTTTGGAGCAATTAATGAATACCAGGAAGCTGACAAGTGCAACATGGTTTACTTTATATTAGTATTTGTGTATCTGTATGTATGTAATGTATACGTAGGTATTTGATTGACATTTTTCAAAGGGCAGTTTTCCTCCTTACAATAACAGTACAAACAGTATTCCTCTGCCTTATGTTCAAAATTAGTAGCCGGGAGAGTTGAAATAATTAAGTAATTTGTCTGACTAAATACTTGATACTTTATAATAACATTCAGAGAGAGCCATTAAATAGATTGCTTCATTAACTATTTGAGGTGGGAGGGTTTCAGAAACTGACTTGATAGTAACAGGAAAAAGTCTATAATGTGACTTGAAAATAATGCGATTGCTTCCGTAAGTTAAACCCAAACATGTCTCTACTGGCCACACTCTGTAATTTTCACATAATTAAAACATACCATTAATGTATTATAATCATACCCCAGTAATACCCCTCATATTACTGTTTGATACATATGCTGAAAGAGCAGAATTAATTTTTGGTTTGGGGGTTTTCCAGTATTTTCATGACTGGTAGGCATAGTATTAGATGTAAAACCAGAAGTGGGTAAAAGAAAAGCTTTAAATTGCATTAAACAATGTGCTTCACAAAGGAGAGTCAAAAGACTCCTGGAACAAGGAAGCTTTGTTTTTTGTAGATGATATATAAAACCCAATTATAGCATGGAACTCCAGGAGTATAATCACATACATGACGTGCATGTTTTACTGGCAAAACTAAACTCACCTGCCCCAAATCTCCCCCAGTGGGTCCCTGCCTCTCAGTTGCCCAACTTAGATCTATCTTGAATTCATTACACCATATTGAAAATGAATATGAGTTTATAATATACTGAGTGACCCTGCATTATGGCCCACACATTTGGTCTGGGAATGACTGTGGTGCATAGTGGTGACCCTAAATGCTTAGTGTGATTGGTGCAGTGCACAGCCAGGTGCCCGGGCTTGTCGTCCATCAGGTCCGTGCTCAACCTCACCAGTTACAGGTTGGAAGGAGGGCCATTCCTTAGAATCATTCCTTGTTGAACTGAAAGGCATCCACAGAGCAATTAATTCACTTTCCAGGGTACATATTTTCTATGAACCCACATAGTTTTTCTCAAGAAAAAAATTCAAATTCTGTATGTGGGGAAAGGTAGACATAGAACAAAATTATAGGAGGAAGGTCATGTGCCTTTTGTTTGCCATATATATATATATATATATATATAGAGAGAGAGAGAGAGAGAGAGAGAGAGGGAAGAAAACAAGGATTGATGATTGCAGTGAGGTAATTAAATCTTCCCCTTGTTTGTTTTGCATAGTTGCTAAGCAAATCTTTTTTCAAGGTGAAGTCCCTTGGACTGTTCTTTCATCTGTGTGAAATTTCAAAATGAAATTCCTTGGGGCATCTGGGTGGCTCAGTCCATTAAGCGTCTGACTTCAGCTCAGGTTATGATCTCATGGGTTCGAGCCCCGCTTCGGGTTCTGTGTCTTCCTCTCTCCCTGCTCCTCTCCACTCATGCTCTGTCTCTCTCTCAAAAATAAATAAACATTATTATTATTTTTTTTTTTAATGAAGCATCCTTCATTTGGTGCTGACAGTTTGTAGAGAGAGAAAAAGCAGTGACTGAGTCATGGACTGCTTGCATTGGTAGAATGGGAGATACGTGTAGATACATTGGTAGAATGGGAGCTTGGAAGAGTGACATCATTGAACAAAACAGGTCTAGAGCATGTCTTTTCTTCTTTTTTTACTTTTTTTTTTTAAGTTCACAAGACTACAGTTATTTTCTTTTTTTTTTTTTTAATTTTTTTAACGTTTTTTTAATTTATTTTTGAGACAGAGAGAGACAGAGCATGAATGGGGGAGGGTCAGAGAGAGGGAGACACAGAATCTGAAACAGGCTTCAGGCTCTGAGCTGTCAGCACAGAGCCTGAAGCGGGGCTCGAACTCACGGACCGTGAGATCATGACCTGAGCCGAAGTCGGCCGCTTAACCGACTGAGCCACCCAGGCGCCCCACTACTACAGTTATTTTCATGTGACATTCTTCTTGTCAGCTACCTGTATGCCCAAGAAGCAGATGACATTAACCTCAAATACAAAAGACAGAGGTGGAGCAGTGCCCCTAAACCACCTTCTGGGGTCTCAGGAAGATACAGAGAATCCAGCTTAGCTATCCCTTGAAGATCAAATAGGCCATCAGAGATTTGCTAAAACATTCAGGGTTGTCAGACACTAATCAGTATGAAACTGGAAATGGATGGCATCAGATGCAGTCTGGGGGGAGAAATGAAGTACATAGAAACCTGTACCCCATATCCCCACTTGCCCCTTGTTTTTTCCTCCAGAGACTTCAGAGCTTTTATTTTCTTCCTCCCCCTCGAAATGTGTCTGTGTGTGTCATGTGCTTCTTGTGTCCGTGGGACGTGGGAGGGAAGCTGTATCACATCCCCACAGTTTAGTTTTTTCTGGATTTTGGGCAACTGCCTTACCTGTCTTGTTTTCTTCAGCTGTGTTCCTAACCAGAGAAGTGTTGCATAGAAAAGGTAATTATTAAATCTTTAGCCAGTGCCAACTGTGCACAGATCATAAGTGAAAAGTTTGATGGATTTTCATAAACCAGATACACCCATATAACCAGCTAGATCAAGAATGAGATATTACCAGGACACCTGGGTGGCTCAGTCCTTTTAGTATCCAACTCTTGGTTTGGGCTCAGGTCATGATCTCATGGTTCATGAGATTGAGCTCTATGCTGATGGCATGGAGTCTGCTTGGGATTCTCTCTCTATGTCTCTCTTTCTCTCTCTGCCTCTCCCTTACATGCACACGCATGCTCTCTCTCTCTTTCTCTCAAATAAATAAACTTAAAAAAAAAAAAAAAAAGAGTAAAATATTGCCAACAATCCCTGAAGCCTGACCCTTCTGGTCACTGTCCAGCAGAAGGTAACCATTATCCTGATTTCTCACAGAACAGAGGAGTTTTGTGTCACCTGCTTGCATTCAGTTTTAAACAAAATGACGTTTTAACAGTATGGTATGTATATTTTTTAGAGTTAAAGCAGCGTTAACCAGCAATGAAATATAGGTTGTGCTGTTAAAGTTGAGAAGTTTGCTCTTGGTTCAGAAACTTCCATGCTGTGCATGGAACAAAAGTGCATTTTGTTATTAACAATTGTAGGTCGTTAGTAACATAAATGTCGCTTAATTTTGCTGTTTCTTGGATGCTACAGATCTTCCTTTCCATTCGCTACACAACAGAATCAAAATATTTTTTAAGTGTATTAAAAGCTAGTAACATTATGTTCTAAATCTTGAAGATATATTTTAATATATTTCCCCTTATTAAAAATAAAACTGGAGCACCTAGGTGGCTCAGCCAGTTAAGCATCTGATTCATGGTTTCGGCTCAGGTCATGATCTCACAGTTAGTGGGTTCAAGCCTTGCATTGGGCTCTGTGCTGATGGTGTGGAGCCTGCTTGAGATTCTCTCTCTCCCTCTCTCTTTGCCCCTCCCCTGCCTAAATAAATAAATAAATAAATAAGCAAACAAACAAACTTAAAAAAATAAAATTGAACATAGGACAGTTCTATGGAAAAAAACTTCAAAATGAAGCTTTCTTTACTAACTGAATTTAGTTTCATTTGGCAACTTTTAGCCTTTGATTTGTGAATTTGGCATACTTTCATACTGTAAGTGGACACTGATAGATGGATAGTTCTATGAGATATTTTACATAATACGACTTTTTTAGATTTTTTAAGGGACTAGCTCAGAAAAATTCAGCAGGACATGGAAGATTAAAATCATATAGATTCTTTAGAGTTTTTGTCTGCCTAGAGATAGTCTACATTGCTATTTGGAAATAAATAAAAATCCATAAACTGAAAAAACTAAAAAAAAAAACCTAAAAACTCAGTTCCAGGTCATCAGTTGCCTGGCCTGTACTTGGTACACTGACCAACTTGAAAAAAGGTTTTCACCGTACCAAAGAAAGTAAAGTTCAAAGGGATATAAAGAAAAGATAGAATGATATCTTAACGTTTACTAGAAAAGAATTAAAAATTGGAAATATGATTTAAAAAAGTAAAAAGGTTAACAGGCAGACTGCTTAATAATAGTCTGATGTACTTGGATTGTATTGTATAAATTCAGGATTTGCCTAAAGTCAAAGAGATTGGCTTAAACCCAAAGCTAGATGCCATTGGAACCCAGTTGGTAGAGAGCAGGGCATTTGGCAGCCGAAGCTCACATGGCATTAAGAGTCTAATGATTTGGTTTCTGTCTCCTAAAGAGGAAGCTGTATCTCTCACCTGCCTCTGAAAATGCTGGCTTTTGTACAGCATGCCCTTGGGCGTGTTCTACTTAAGTGGTTCAGAAATATGTGATTATACTTCATGTGATTGTCCAGAGTTTCTTTCCTGACATTTACTGTTTCTGGAAGGCAAAATGTTTTTTGGGCTTCAGCTTCTATTGTTTATCATATTCTTTACAGAAAAAATGGAGGGAAGCCCTGCTCTATTAGCAGAAGGAGCATTTAAATGAGGAATTCACTTTACAGATGCCTCTGTCCACTCTTGCTCACCTCCCGATCCCCCGTATGTTGTCCATATTGGCAAAGAGTCATCTTTCCAAACCCTAAGCTTGATCATGTGACCTTCTCCTCTCCTTAGTGCCATGCCCTCCCCCACCCCACCCCCCCACCCCATGGCATACAGGACCCAGCCTGGAATTTTTAGAATATCATGTGCTTCTGAATTGGGCCCCAGTTTTGTCTCCTCTTTACTACTTTAAGGGTGTCTCTGACTATATTAGGCTGAGTTTAAGGATGGACCTGCTTCTTCCTCCTGCTGTCTCTTTGTCTCTGTCTCTTTCACACACACACACACACACACACACACACACACACACACACACGATGTGTGGTCCCCTCCTGTGCTATAGCACCATTTGTCTTTGTTGCACCTCCCAGTCTGTATTGTAATTAACCTTTTACTTTTTTTTCTCCCCTGCTTGACTGTAAGGTGCTTGCAGGCAGCCCTGTGAGGCTGTGTCCCCAGCTCCTTAGTACATCTCAAGATACTGAGCTCAGTAGATGGCTTGATCAATGTCAACTGAATGAACGGAGCTGAAAGTATTTCAGATTTGAAAGGACTACTGTCCACTCCATAAACATGACTTCTACAAATGAAGGGGAGAGGGTGACATCCTTTCTGCCTTTTTTTTCAAGGCAAATCCCCACATATATAGCTCCTCCATTTCTAGCCATCCATTTATAAACAGGCTATTCTAAAGACAAGGGACTATGGACTGAATGGACCATTCTGTACATACATTATCTTTAGAGTTGCAGTTAATCACTTTGGAGAAACACATTTACTAGTGATATTAGGAAATCAGAGTTAAACTGTTCAACCTTGTAATCTTTATGCCTCTTGTGAATCTCACCGAGAACACTGGAAATTCACATTTCTTTTCATAAGTGGTAGAAATGTGGCTGGGCGTCTTTGTTCCTCCTTTAACAAAGCATTCCCAAGTAAGGGACACGTGTAATTGGTAAGTGATTAGTAAATAAATTGGGGAGGATCTGCCCAGGGAGGTTTTATAAAAGCACTTTGTCTAGGATTCATAAATGTATCACATCCTAACAATTAGAGCTACATACATTATCAGCACCTGGTGTGATAATAAAGGCTGCTCCAGAGCGAATGGGCTCAGCAGCATTTTGTTGTGGGGTTGCATTTTTTCTGGCTGCCCACAAATCATCTATGAATAGGTATTAAAACTGGGAAAGGTGCTGCTAGCCCGGGGACAGTATGAAATATGAGCTGTCTGTGAGGAATTATAAGTGCAATCCCTTTATCCTGAGATCAGTCCAACCAGGTGCAAGCGGAAAGGTGCACACCTTTAGCTGAAAGCCTGGAGAAGGCACTGTGCTGTGCCTTCTTCCTGTGTGTCTAATGGTGTGGCCTTGACCTCATTCTGCCAGTGTTTCCTGGAGGAGACAGCCCCCAGGGCTGAGGTGCCTTCCCCGACAGGGGGGTCAGTGCGTGTCTGGGGTCACTCATTCCACAAAAATTTATGTGGAATTTAGTGTATTTTCAAAGTATCTTCCCAGATGCACATCCTCTAGAGTGCCAAATGCTGTGCATTTGTCTCCCCACTATTTAAATGAGTTTTGTTTTAAAGTTTGCAGTCTCCCAAAACACTGGGTTAGAGCTAGGGAATGCCTGGGATGAGTTGTTTAATTAAGGGGACACTTTCCCTTACTCTGAACCCATTCTAGAATTAAAATAAAAAATGTTACCCGTGGTTGAAGTTAGGGACCTTTGGCGGTCCCCAGCAGTAAATAGAACATTGCAGGAATTTAACAAAAGCTGGAGGAATTTTAAAAAATGCTTGGAGCGTTTGAATAAACTATTTCCGTGCTCCATTTACATATGCTTAAGATCAAGGAACCACTTGGGAGTAAAGAAAGAAGAACCTAAGTGTGGATTTCCTCTCACCCACAGAAATAGCTTTAAATCGCTTTCATAGTCAAGTTAAGTGGATTTTAATGATTTCATGTGTGCTGGCTATTAGCAGTTGTCATGCTGCTGACTGTGGCACTCAGACAGTTCCTTCTGGTGACCCCTCCTCCGCCGGAGGCTATGGGTACATCTCCACATCATCAGCACAGACTCACATCTGTCCCTGGATTCACACACCAAGCAAAGGAAGCTTTTAAAGTAAGAAAACTACGGGTAGAAGTCAGGGTTAGGCACCAGAGCATCAGGGCATGGCTGTTATTTAAAGTGATGTATTCAAATTTGAATATCTGTTTAAATTATTTCATTTTTCTTAATGACCTTAGATCCCTACACACCCCCAAGCCCTTTTAATTTTCCTTATGAGTCATGCTATGCCAGCTTAATAAGGCTTTCTATGCCAGTGGGTTTCTTGGCGCTTTTTAATTATGTTGTTGTCCCAGACATGGCTTTTGATAACTGGATGTGGTTAAAAGATTCTGTTACTGTGTTTTGGAAATCTGGTGCCAGCCAGAAAGGCCTACCCCTGCGACAAACCAACCCACCAACAATTGTTGAACCTTTCAGGAAACTCAAAATCGTTGGATATTGGAATTCGTCTCAGATGGATTCCAGGCTGTGTGGGGAGGCACCAAATTTGGCCTGTGCTTTTAGTAATGGGTTTGGTGTTTTGCTTATTTATTGGTTTGGTTTTCTTTCCTTTGTTCTACCCCCTCCGCCCCCAAATGCTTTAGACTCCTTGAGAAGATTTACTCTCAGGCAGTAAGCCTCAAATTAAACACAATTTTGTGGCTTCCTAGAAACTAGTGATGAATAATATAGATCTAACAGGAAGTCCTGCATTTACCTTTCATGAATATCTGAAGTAATTCAAAGTTGTAACTTTGAAGGCCCTCTTAGTGAATTACTATTAAACATTCAGTTTGAACAGCAAAAAAATGTATTTTAAAAAAATTTTTTTGGACGTTTATTTTTGAGAGAGGAAGAGAGACAGAGTGCGAGCAGGGGAGGGGCAGACAGAGGGGGAGGCACAGAGTCTGAAATAGGCTCCAGGCTCTGAGCTGTCAGCACAGAGCCTGACATGGGGCTAGAACCCACGAACCGCGAGATCATGACCTGAGCCAAAGTCAGATGCTTAACTGACTGAGCCACCCAGACGCCCCCAAATAATTTATTTATTCTTTTTTTTTTTTTTTTTTTTTTTTTTGGAGGCAAAGCCTTCTCCCAGGAAGACTAGCATCCTGCAGGGTGATGTGAATTATGCCTGCCACCCTCCCTGCCAAGGCAAAGATGGAGATGTGGCCATGCAATGATTGGGAGAATTCCTTGTCCAAACAGTGGCTGAATGCAGGGATCTCCCAGGTGACTGTCTGTACAGAGCTGGCTCTCCCTGTGCTCCCCTCCCTGGCCGTTTTGCGGATGGGCTCCCTAGCAGTCACCACAGACACATCACATCGGCCACACCAGGTGAAGTGGAACGTGGCTCAACACAGAGGGGGTCAGCTCGATTATAGTCTTCACAAATAAATAACTAAAGGATAATCTTTCTCCCAGGCTCAAAGGTCAGGTGCCTTCCGGGATGGGCCCTCTGTTCAGTCCTGCTTTGAATCAGGAAGGGGTGAGGCGCAGGTTTAAGGGGGAGCTGGGACCCCCTTGGAGCTGGGAGAGGGGGCTTCAGCCCCAAATCCCCACATGGCTGGGCATGCAAGTGAGGCCTCAGCTATCAGTCAAATTAATGAGAAAGGCTTAAAAGCAAACAAATCCTTTCTTCCCTCCCCAGGGTTCTTCAGCTTTCTGGAAGGGTCTGACTGACAGCTTTGAAGGCCTTGCTCCTGCCCAGAGAGCTTAAGCGGCCAGAGGGGGCTTCTGTACTGTGTAAACTGTCAGCCTTTCCCCTCCCTGACCTAGAAAACAGGCAGGAAAGGGGTCCCTTGGGCCCCATCTCAGGCAGGCTTCCTAGGACAGGAGCAGTTCCCATTGAGTTCAAAGGGCAGCTGTTGTTTTGGGGCTTCTAGAGGACAAGGTGAAAAGATGAGGCGAAATATGTTTTCTGTTTGCTGAAGGAAATTAACAGAGTTGCCTGGCTTTGGTATTTCCTGGAATATCTGCATGGAAGAGGTAAGCTCTGTATGCAAGGGAAGCTGCCAGAGACCCAGATGGCTTCCCCTCACTCCCTGGCTGCACCTGCCTGAGGGGAGCCCTTGCAGTCCCTGATTCTAGTGAGTCATGACTCCCTCCCTAGGACTTTCTCAGCGTGGCTGGTATCTCCTGGCCTGGCTGTCCTGGACTCCTGGGAATTCTGGTCACCACCCACAGATCTTCGCCACCCTTTGCCACCCCCAGAATTCTTAAATATGGGATCTTCTCTCACCTTCCATAGACAGTTGTTGAATAAAAGAAGCTGCTTTCATGCTGGACACAGCGATCTTACTACTAACTTAGCATGGAATGTGATGGCACTCCTTCCACAAATAACGTATTTAATCATTTTTTTTTTCTATTGCACTTTCTGATTCGTGCTCTTCAGCCATAATAAACAGAAGTGGGAACAGAAATTTGTAGAAGGTACCTTCTGAGATTAGAAATTTCCTTCTTAAAAAGAGGAACACGTAGGCTTGTATTGTCTCTTAAGCTCCCCGGCCCCAACACCGATGGTAGATGGTTGACAGTGTTTTGTCAACCCCCACCTTTCTTCAGTTTCTGGTCTCCCATCTCTTTGGTGTGACACATGATGTCAGGACTTCAGCATTAACAGCAAGCACTATTGAACCACTGCTGGAGGTTTTCAGGACCGTTATCTTTGCTTTGGGACTTGTACACAGATATTTCGTTTATTATGGCAGGTTCTAAAAATTTATGACCTGTGAAAAGTTTATTTTCGGTGTAACTGAGGTCAGAATTGAACATTTAATCCAAAATCCATATGGCACTGAGTCGCACAGTGTATGAAAGCGCTTTGTAAGCCATGGAGGGGCTGCCTGAGGAGAGAGGCCTGGACTCAACAGACCCAGTCTCAGATTCCAGGGCCTCCACTTCGGGGTGATTTGTGTGTGAGTTTTTCTCTTCTCCTTTTATTTCTACATCTTTTAGCATTAAGACTTTCAGAGTAGCTTTAGGATTGCAGCAAAAATTGAGCAGAGCACAGAGATTACCCACAGGCCCCTGCCCTCACAGGTGCACGGCCTCCCCCACCATCAGCACCGCCCCCCCCTCCCCCCAGAGCGGTACATTTGTTACAGCCATTGAACCTATCCTGACACATCACAGTCACCTGGAGTCCGCAGTTCACATTGGGGTGCACTCCTGGGGTTGTACGTGCTGTGGGTTTGGACAAATGTTCACATGTATCCACCACTAGAGTGTCATACAGAGTATTTTCACTGCCTTAAAGATCCTCTGTGCTCAGTCTGTTCACCACTACCTCCTCCCCCCACCACCAGCTCCCACAACCACTGAACTCTTGTTTCTATATTTTGCCTTTTCCAGAATGTCATATAATTGGAATCACAAAGTTCGTGATTGGCTTTTCAGATTGGCTTCTTTCACTTAGTACATTTTAAGATTCCTCCGTGTGTTTTCATGGCTTGACAGCTCGTTTCTTTTTAGTGCCAAATAACTTTCCATTATCTGGTTGCCACAGCTTATTTATCCGTTCATATTTATCCAATGGATTATGTATCCATTTAGCCAGTTGAGGGATATCTTGGTGGCTTCCAGGTTTTGGCACTTGTGAATAAAGCTGCTGTCAACATCCATGTGCAGGTTTTTATGTGGATGTAAGTTTTCAGTTCCTTTTAACATGACTGGAACATGATGCCAGATCATAGGACAAGAGGATGTTTAGCTTTCTGAGAAGCCGACAAAGTGGCTGTACCATTTTCTCATTCCCACCAGCTATGAGTGAGTGCTCCTTTTGGCCCACATCCTTGCTGGTGTCAGTGTTCTGGATTTCAGCTACTCTAGCAGGTATGTAGGGGTATCTCGTGGTTGTTTTAACTTGCATTTCCTTGAGGACTTATGATGTGGAGCATCTTTTCATACACTTACTTGCCATTGGTATATCTTCTTTGACACGTTGTCTGTTAAGGTCTTTAACCCATTTTATAATCATGTTTATTTTCTCACTGTTGAGTTTTAAGAGTTCTTTGTATAATTTTGCTCACAGTTCTTTATCAGGTGTGTCTTTTGCAAGTATTTTCTCCCAGTCTGTAACTGGTCTTCTTACACTCTTGCGATTGTATTTCAGAGAGCAGAGGTTGTTTATTTCAAGGAAGTTCTGCTTATCAACTCATCCTTTTATAGATAGTGCCTTTGGTGTTGTATTTAACAAGTTCTGCCATACTGAAGGTCGTCAAGATTCCCCCCTATATTATCTTTGAGGCATTTTATAGTTTTCTGTTTGGGGTTTAGGTCTGTGGTTTCTTCTACTTGTTCTTAAGTTTCTCCTTTGTAAAATGAGAGTAAATCCTCTGCGTCTTTTTTATGCTTAAGTATCAACCAGCACTCCTATCCCGGGCTCAAGGGTGGTCATTTGTGGCTGATATTAGTAGAACCACAACACAGTAGTCAAAGGCAATGAACTTGGCTACAGGTCTAGCACATTTTTTTGGCCTTTGCCTCATCAGCCCTCATAAAAGTTTTGGGGTTTTGTTTTGGTGGTGGTGGTTTTGCTATTGCATTGCCTTTTTATAGAATACCTTATTCTTTAAAGTGAGTTTTGGCTGATGTGACTTACAACACAATAAATGATTTCGGGGACTTAAAGATGCAGACAGTTCCTAGGGTGGAAATTCCCTGACTTTGAGTTCGCTGTGGGACTCAAGCACACAGAATTTTCATCTGCTGCTTCTCACCCACATTTGGTGTTCAACCAAACACACCCATTTAGCAACCAAATGCTCATTTCAGTCCCTCCCTCCTCCGTCTTAACCAGCCCAGTCCCCGGAAGGATTACACCTGCTGTAAAATGCAGCCTCTGGTTATGAAAGTAATTAAGTATTGGGGAAAATAAGCAGAAAGACTTTGAAGTTACATAAAACTCCTCATTTATTTGTTTTTATTAAGGTTCTTAGAAATGACTTTGCCATCTTCGACTCTAACATTCTACACTTTGCTGAGACTCTTATATGTTCCTGGCTCAGAGTGAATACTTACTCAGTGAATAGAGAAAATACAGCCTTAAATGATCCAGAGAAAACAAGAAGAAAACAAGAAAAGCCAAAGGGAATAAACAATTAGTTGTGTGCTGTCCAGATTGCTAACAGTGGAATAATGACAAAAATGTTCTGAAGCTGGGAGCACTGTTGCTTTTAACCGGAGGCCGACTAAGATGGTGTGAAAGTAGAGGAAGCTCTGCAGTCAGCCTGGGTTTGGATCCTGACTGCCGCTTACAGGCTGCGTGACACCCAGGGCTGGCTGAAGAACTCCATGCACAATGCGAGGGGGCAGGGGGAACCCTTGTTCAAAAAGCAGGGGGGGATAATGCCCTTAACAGCACCCAAACAAAACACGTTTTCCTTCCCTTTCCTTCCTTTTTTTTTTTTTTTTTTTTTTTTTTGCGTGTCATGGTGTTTTTAATGTTCTAAGGAAAGAAAAATTAAAATTTAATTATTAACATCAATTTTACTGGTCATTTTTGTTGTGCAATGCCACTTTTAAATCCGCATGTAGGATCATTTAACTCCTGTGCACAATCACTGAGATTACACAATGTGTACTTCCTGGCGGGCACAGGCTTACATATTTCATTCTTACCAGAACAGTGGAGACATAACTCAAAACTAACTCAGCTCTTTTTATTTCACCTCGTGACACATGCGATTCTACCAACCTCAGCTTTCCCATAAGGAAGGAATTCCAGGCTTTTCTTCCGCATCATTATTTTCAGCATATGTGGACAGTTCATCCAGGGCAATGAGAAAGGACACGATGAGAGCCCTTGGCCTATTGTGTTTCTTAGAACACCATTGCTTCTTTTTGCTTTTGAAGACAGTTCTGGCTCTAACAAAGCATGGCCCCTCGGGGCTGTCAGATCCCCCCACTCAGTCACAGAGGTAACATGCTTACTGTGTCCTCACTTTGAGTCTTGCTAAACTTCCAATGCACCGGATCCACAGGGCGTCAGGCATGCTGTCTGTGAAGGGGCTGGCAAGGAAAGGTGGACACACATACTGCACACACATTATACATGTCTGGTCTCATGGGAATGCTTCATTGTCCCATTGCCCCATTTTCCCATTGGATTTTACTTGGAAAACACAAACTCAAAGGTGAAATTATTAATAACTTTAAGACAGTGGCAGGAGAAAATCAAAGCAAGCATGGTCCTTCTGAATGTGGGGTCCTGTGACACGACACAAGTCACATCCCATGAAGGTGGCCCTGCTGACATCCAATGGATTCTTAACTTCAAGGACCCTCTTTCCTCATCATAAAATTGAGCAATAATATGACCGAACCCATTGGTTGTTTTAAGTTCAAATGAAGCCCTGTTTGTGGTGTATGAAGTACCACACTTGGTACATAGCGTGCCTTTACTTAAAGTTCACTCTTTTCTTTTTTAAAGTTTGTTTGTTTGTTTCTTTGTTTATTTATTTATTTATTTATTTAGAGAGCGTGCATGCACGTGTGACTGGGGGAGGGATACAGAGAGGGAGAGAAAGAATCCCAAGCAAGCTCCACACTGTCAGTGTGGAGCTTGACACGGGGCTCAAACTCGCTAACTGTAAGATCATGACCCGAGCCGTAATCAAGAGTTGGACACTTAACCAACTGAACCACCCAAGCACCCCATATATTCTGAAACCACTTCGGACTACAGGGTGAGTCTTCAAATAAGATGGTTTTGTTGTTGGAAAAACTACCAAATGTGGAGGCAAGCCAGAGTCATGAAATGCAACTTCTAGAATTGAGCAGGGTGGAAAAAAAAAATTATAAGCCACAAATGCATTTTATTATCTCTGTTGAAACAATTCAGTGCCTGTTCAGATGCATAAGCAAATAAAATGTAGTGCCTTGAGGGCTTTGAAGAGCCAACTGGTTTTATAAAAATATGAAACATGGCTTCCAGTTCCACACCTCTTTTTACCTGTGGGCAGCTTGCTTCCTTGTGTCCAGGAGAGTGTCAGATGTCTGACATGGATACTAAAACTCGTTGCATCATGACATAGCATCTAGCAACTGGAAGGGGCCTAAGATAAAAAGCAAAGGCTTAACAAACGTATGTTATGAGGACCTGATGGAAAGAAGAGTGGCAATAAATCAGTTTTATTATTGCCATCATGTTGACTGGGTGCTGGCCGTGAGCTCTGCACTGTAGAAGCTTCCTCCTCTACAGCAAGGGCTTTGCCCGGCAGAGCTAATGCACAGGGAGCACTATCCCCATACTGCACAGACGTGTACTGTTCTTAGCCATATTTCACCCTTGTAGAAACTCGAAGCATATACTTTCTGCATCTGCTTAAAGGGTCCTGCATAAATAAAGCCCCCTATATAGTCTGCAAATCAGAACACCCCAGAATTAATACTCTGTAGTCAGCATTTTCTTGATGAGGTGAGATACAGTGGTGTGCTTAGAGCCGGCCGGTGAATACTCGCTTGGGAATTTTGTGAGCCAGTTGTTAAACTACTTTAAAACAGTCCTTTCTCAACATTCATCATTTCCTAATTATTTCAGTTACATTTTACTATCATCTATGCTCTCGAAGGTGTTCACATCTGCCGTGGCTGATGGTGCAAATACTGTATGACAATAAGCTTCTGTGGATCTCTTCTCTGTGTTCAGTGGCCTCACCTTAGTAGTTTAAAACTGGCCATGACTGAAGGATGTACTCCAAGGAAATGGGAAAATGCCAAAATCAGCCCTCCACTTCCCACTTCTCTTTCCCAAGAGCCAGTTGTCAAACATTTATCAGCACATTACTAAGGAGGAATGAAATTGGCATAGAAGTTTCTTTTGGAAGATTTGTTACAAGCTCTATAGGCTCCTGTAGACCATTACAGAGCCAATTAGAAAGTGTACAAAAGGAAAAGGGGAAGGGAACGAACATTCTTGAAGCATCCGTGCCTGGCAGTGCATTAATTGACTTTCATATAGAGGTCAGTTAAAATCCTCTTAAAGGCTGGCTAAGCTGTGTGATGTTACCTCAGTCTTGAAGTTGAAGAAACTGGTCTTTGGTTTAATAACTTACCCACGTTGGTATGGTTAATAAGGGAAGAAACTTACATGGAAAAGTATTTGAATGTAGGTGTTTGTAACTCAACTCATTGTCTTTTCCCTATAGAATGGAAATTTGAATGTCTAGTGGAAATACTGTCATTAATGCTGTGGTAAGGTTTTTGCAAGTGTAATGAATGCTTTTTTTTCCCCTTTCATTCATGTGCATACAAGCATTGGAAGGCAGGTGCCCAATGGTCATGCAGAGGTTCTGCCCCCAGGAGGAGTAGTGTGTACGAAGTCCTGGGGCAGTGCAGGAAATGCTAAGGAATGTCTGAGAGGGATGCTGAAGCTGGCTCTTAAAAGGTGACAGATCATTTCAAAGACATGCAGATGTGTGCCTGGCATCAGTCACATGTGGCCCAGGGGTGACCCCAGGGATTAACATGTTGTGGTGCAGGTTGGTTTTGTTAGCGGTGACAGGATTAGGAGATTGTGGTCAGACAGGCGTCAGCGGGTAGTCTGGGGCAGATTCCTGCCCAACCGCCTTGGAGGAGCATTTGGAATGCAGTGGCCCATTCTTACCGGCCTCCCTGGCTTCAGGCTCATTCACTGACCCTGGCAAGGCCAAGGGCAAGGGTAAATGGCCCAAGGGGGAGTGTCTGCAATGCAGGCTCAGCGGCCCTCCTCCTCTGATTTTGATTCAGGAAGTCACAGTGGGACCCAGGAAGTTTCCTTTTTAATACGCAGCTCTAGAGATTCTGGGATGGTACCAGGCCCTTGTTCTATAACTTCTGTGCTGTCTCCACCAGCAAGAAGAAAGCACCGGCACCTAATAATGATAATAGCTCTTCCTAGCTTTGGCAGAGGTTTAATCCAGTACCACCAGGCTCCACCATTGGCAAACTGAGGACCCAGACTTCCAAATACTTGCCAGTATATTTCCCTCAGGTGCATGGTGCCCTTAAGGGATGCTGCCCCAGTGCCTGGGATGCCACCTTGTGGTGATATGCTCTGCAGTCAGCTTCAGAAATACTGTGCCTTAAAGAGGGGACCACCTGTGCTCCCCAGAATATTTGGGACTCCATTGGAATGATTCTACAGATGCTACAATGTAGTAATTTTATTCTTCAGATTTCTCCTTCCCAGTTTCTGCAGGATTCTCTTGGGTTACAGAACTTTAAAATACTCTGGAAGTAAAATCTGTGATCCGATCTATTTGGTATCATTAGATGACAGGGAATGCATTGTGAGTATCTGCCTCCAGTTACCCTTGCAACACAGGTAACGCGCTTCATTTTCGCACACCGTGGGTTCCTCTTTGGTGAAAAAAAAAAAAAGTTGGAGTCCTTGAGTCCTTGTAAGGTCTGTCCTGGCTTTTGTGAAAACTCCCTAGTCTCCAGGATGGAGGGAGAAAATACAACCACTGATTTCATGTTCTTTGGCTTTTCTAAGACAAATGGCATTGACATTGTAAGCCATGAACTCATGATTCTATTACTGTATTCACTTATTTTGGGGTTGAGGGAAAACCAAAATGTATTTTATGTGTTGTATTAATTAGACTTAAAATAGCTCACTTACTTGTTTTCTTTAGTGTGAAGCCAGTTTTCTCAATTACCCTGTCTCCATCTAGAAAATGTGGTTTTCTTATATGACCTGCCTCCGTTTAGCGTCCACATCATAAAGCACAGTGAAATTACGTTCCTCCGGGTGCACAATTCTCAGTGGTTTCCACTGAGAGCTGATATTTTGTTTTCTTATAAAATGGGGACTGAAGTTTTTACTAAAACGAGGGGGGCATCCAAGTCAGAATGCTTTTCTAGCACCTAATGCAGTGTAAACACACAGTAGCCCACATGGCTTGCCTTGAACTTTACATTCTGAAGACAGCCAGAACATACTTGAGGGTGCATTCTTTTTTAAATTCAAAGTAATAACTCCACACTGTTGAGAGCTGAATTTGAGCTATAGATTTTTATCAAAGTCATCTGACATTTTAAATAAATTTTAGATTGGTGAATTCAGTGTTTCTGTGACAGAGATCATAAACGTTTTCCTTGTTCCAAAAGCAATATGAGGACTGTATATTTGTACTGTAGTTAATGCTGTGTTAAGTCAGTGTAATGTAGCTGCTGCAAACATTTGTAGAGCAGAGGAGAAAAAGCCTTTATTTAAATCTTGCCAAGAGCAGAAATAAAGTGAGCAAATGCACAGTGGAGTGAGAGAAAACATAAATATCCATACGGTTTTATTACCGTGGTGCCCTGGTGGTAGCATCTCCTTTAAGCTGCATGGAATATATGGTGCTGTTGCTGATAATTTTATGTCTGAGTGTGGGCCTCACAAGAGATGTTTGTTGAGTGAATCAATGTTGGATCAGTGCTGTCTTTTTCTATTAACAGAACTTTCACTTACCCAGCATGGAAATTAGGTACAGATAGCCTAAATGTAGTACTACTTGTAAATTTCCATAAGACTAAGAAATAAAAATAAATGAACATAAATTCTCTTTAATAGTGAAATGTTCGTGGCTGACGCAGGTACCATGAAGACAACTTTAGAAGTTATTTTCACCGTAAGTCAGGCAGAGAAAGACAGATACCGTATGTTTTCACTCATGTGTGGATCCTGAGAAACTGAACAAAAGACCATGGGGGAGGGGAAGGGGGAACAAAAAAAGTTACAGAGAGGGAAGGAGGCAAACCTTAAGAGACTCTTAAATACGGAGAACAAACTGAGGGTTGATGGGGGGTGGGGGAGAGGGGAAAGTGGGTGATGGGCATTGAGGAGGGCACCTGTTGGGATGAGCACTGGGTGTTGTATGGAAACCAGTTTGATAATAAATTGTATTTAGTAAAAAAAAAAAAAAAAAAAAAGTTCACTAAATTATAGACTCGTGAAGGATAAGACAGTGTTGTATTGTCCTTTTGATCCCTACCACGTAGCACAGTGCCTGGCATATAATAAAGGCGTAATGCGTGCATTGTGTGTATATGATGTGGTGTGTGTGTGTGTGCACGTGCGTGTGTGTGTCTCCATCAAGGGTAGGTGGGCAGCTTACATGCCATGGCTTATTAACAAATTAGATAAAAGAGCTTTTTGCAGCCCAGAGAAAAGTTACAGCTGGAAGGAAGAGGGGCTGGGGTGAGTGGGGTTAGATGACCAGAGCATTTGTTTAGCATAGATACTGGACCAGAATTCATCAGAACGATTTATGATGCCTGTTGTCGTCCCAGAGACACAGTCTTCAGACAGCATCTTTCATCTCCTTTGAGGTGCTATTTTCCGGTGTCATCCTGGTTGCTTTAAACTCCTATTCTGATAATTTTGCCATGACTCCGGTCTCACCCTTCCCTCCCTCTGTACTTTTCTGTCCCTGCCATGTCAGGAGTGGGGCTGGTCGGTCCCTCTCCAGGGCAGATCTGGGTTTCTGGCATCTGGCAGCGATGCCTTGTTTGTAAACTTCTGGTCCTGCTGGAGCCCTGCAGAAGTTTTGTGCCATCCGTCAAGGCTGGGTGCATGTGGACACAATATTATTTTCACATCTCTCCCTTTTTCCTCATTCCATCTATGACCAAATAAACTTCCAGAAGTCATAGTGCTAAGTTCCCATTTGCCAACTGTGTGTGGTTGAGTTTTAGCTAAAATTGTCTACTGACTCTGATGGGGAGGCTGAAACCCACTGCATTTATTTATGTCATTAGATGTGATAAAGATATTAAAATTATAGTGTTTCTCCCAAGTTCTTGATAGTATATTTCATAGAGGCCAGCGTTTCTGTATCATGGTGTGTTTGGGGATTAAGTAACAAGGGGTTTGATCTTTGTGAAGAGGAGATATTGTGTATCTCTGCCCTTACCCAAACCACAATACAGGCGCGCAGATTCCCAGCTGCCCTACCCCTCACAGCTCCTATTTTTCCACTTGAAATGCACCCGGCCCCCAACTACCTAATTCTTGCCACCCATTTGTTCTCAGTTTAAATTTTACTGCCACCGTATGATCTGCCCAGGCTCCCCAACCTAAGTTAGGCCCCAAAGTCTTTTGTCTTACAGTCCCTCCTTCATTTCCCCACCTTGTTCCTGGAGTGGCTGAGAACTTCCTATGTGCCAGGCACTGTCTAGGGAGTGAGGAAAGACAGGTCCCCCTCGTAGAGCTTACAGCCTGTTGGAGAAGGATAGCATTAAACAAACAACATAGTAGGTGGAGAGCAGTACCAAAAGTGAAGACAGAGCCAGCTGAGAGAGGTCAGGAGGAGGAGTATTTCAGGGAAAGCCCTTCTGAGTAGAGCAGAGACTTACATAAAAACTGGGAGGAAGGCAGGTCAGCTTCTAGAGGATGGCCCCAGGCAGAAGGAAGGGCCCAGGCAGGGCCCCAGCCCTGCAACAGGTGGGAGCTGAGTGTGCAGGAAGCTGTAGGGGCCAGGAGGACGGAGGAAGGCAAAGGGAGCAGTGGTGTGAAATGAGGACAGCAAGGGGCACCTGTGTCAGTTAAGCCTCTGACTCTTGATTTCGGCTCAGGTGATGATCTCATGGTTTGTGAGTTCGAGTCCCGCATCAGGTCCCATGCTGACAGTGTGCAGCCTGCCTGGGGTTCTCTCTCTCTCCCTCTCTCTCTGCCCTTCCCCCACTTGTGGTTGTGCTCTTTCTCTCCCAAAAATAAGTAAACTTAAAAAAAAGTGAGGTCGGGGTGCCTGGGTGGCTCTGTCGGTTGGGTGTCCGACTTCAGCTCAGGTCATGATCTCACAGCTCATGGGTTCGAGCCCCACATCGGGTTCTGTGCTGACAGCTCAGAGCCTGGAGCCTGCTTCGGATTCTGTGTCTCCTCTCTCTGCCCCTCCCCTGCTCACACTCTGTCTCTCTCTCTCTCTCTCTCTCTCTCTCAAAAATAAATAAATATTTTTAAAAAATTTTAAAAATGAGGTCAGCAAAAGAAGTGGAGGCATACCACATACGGGAAGTAAGGGGGGAGGGGCGATTGACAGCAGGTAACTGGCTACATTAAATTCCCATCATAAGAGTTTCTTTCTGTGGCCTGGAGCACGCACAGAGGGAAGGCAGGGTGCCAGCAGGGACACCGGTTCCAGGGCTGTTGCACTGGTGCAGGCGAGAGGTGGTGTGGACCACTTTGGGGAGGCAGAGAAGGCAACCAGTTGTGCGAGTGCAGGTATGTTTTAGGATTGGGTCTGTCTAGGTCAGGTCAGGGCTGGTGGTTGGGATTGGACATAGGTTTAAGTGGAAAGAAGAAGCAAGAGTAACACCAAAGTCTTTGACCCAGGCAGCCCGGCGAATGGCCATGCTGGTTACTGGATGGGGAAAGGCTAAGGGAGGAGTAGAGAGTAACAGGTGTTTGGTATGGACACATGAAGTTCAAGATTGCTAGGAAGCACAGAAGGGGGGTAGTTGGTTATATATAGGCTTGCGGTTCAGAGGAGAAACCAACACGATGGATATAAATGTGGGTGGCACCAGGAGATAGAAAACGTAGCACAGTTGTATCCGTACACTTATGTAGCAGGTGTGTATGTTGAGTCCACATCCAGAAGTGTTCAAGAAATGGAAATTTATCTCAATGCAACTTAAGCTGTATTTTGAGACCCCATTCCACCCAGTGTTGGAAAATCAAACTACCAATTCAGCCAACCTTTTCTAGTTGAGTAAATTAACCAAAGTTGACATTAACGTGGGTGATTTAGGTTCTTTTTTTTCCCTCTTCTGACTTAGATAGCTTCATGACTTCAGGGAAATTGTCTAGTCCTTAGCATGCAGGTGCATGCATTTGGGCTGGCTGGGCTTGAACTACCTGCCTGGCCTTCTGCCTTGCAGTACATTATAGTACAGCGCCCTCTACTGTCCCCCTTCCATCCCGTGCCTGTGCCGCGCATCCCCTCTGGGTCTGTGGATTCTGTCTACTTTGGAGGCCACAGTTGGTTGACATTAGAAACCATCTTCGGGGGCCCTGGCCAGTGCCCAGTTGTTCTGTTTCAATTCCCACTCTCCTTTTCCATCAGTTCAGAGATCTTTCCAGTCTCCCTTTGGACAAGAGATAACGGGCTCAGCAAGTATTCTTCCCAGTTTTTGTCCTGCCCTTTCCCACCCCTTGAAATACAGCTTTTGAACTTTATTTATTTCTTTAATATTTTTTAGTGTTTATTTCTTTTTGAAAGAGAGACAAACAGAGTGTGAGTCAGGGATGGGGAGGGGAAGCAGAGAGAGAATCCGAAGCAGGCTCCAGGCTCAGAGCTGTCAGCACAGAGCCTGATGCAGAGCTCAGACTCATGAACCGTGAGTGAGATCATGACCTGAGCTGAAGTTGGATGCTTAACCAACTGAGCCACCCACGTGCCGCTATTTATTTATTTTTTAATTTAAATTTTAGTTAGGGGGTGGCTCAGTTGGTTAAGCATCCACTTCTTGGTTTTGGCTCAGGTCATGATCTCATGGTTTCTGGGTTTGACCCCCACATTGGGCTCTTGTGCTGACAGTGTGGAGCCTGCTTGGGATTCTCTCTCTTTCCCTCTCTCTGCCCCTCCCCTGATCACGCAAAATAAATACATTGAATTTATTTAATTAATTTATTAATTTTAAAATAATAAATACTAAAATAAATTAATTTTTAAGAACTTTAGTTAACATACAGTGCAATTTTGGCTTCAGGAGTAGAATTCATTGATTCATTACTTACATATAACATGCAGGCTCATCCCAACAAGTGCCCTCCTTAGTACACCTCACCCATCTGTCCCATCCCCCACCCACCTCTCTCCATCTAATCAAAATAAGTCATTTAGCTTTTGGACTTTAAAGGCAAGAATTGACATCACTGCCTTCTGGTTCCTTTGTGACAATTTTCCTTTGGGCACTAGAGGTCTTATGTTAAAAATTTTTTTTAAATGTTATTTATTTTAGAGAGAGACAGAGGCAGAGCACAAGTGGGGATGGGGCAGAGAGAGAGGGAAACACAAAATCCAAAGCAGGCTCCAGGCTCTGAGCTGTCAGCACAGAGCTTGATGCGGGGCTTGAACCCACAGACCTCGAGATCATGACCTGAGTTGAAGTTGGACACTTAACCAACTGAGCCACCCAAGCACCCCTGTTTTATGTTTAGCATCCTCCCTCCCACTTAAAATCTCCTCCTTTAGCGGTTGCTGCTGAGGTCACCAGGAAGGTCACAGGGTAAAAAGGAATGTGGTAAAAAAAAAAAAAAAAAACAAAAAACAAAAAACAGTTAAGACTACACAGTATCTTGCAAGATTTGTATACCTGATTTCTGCCTTTCCTGTCCTATAAGCTCAGGGGAGGGGACAGATTATATTTGATTTGCTCCACATGGTAGACACAGGACCCAGTGTGTAGTAGGTGCCCAGTTACCTGTAGAACGAATGAATGAGTGAAGTAATGTTAAGACCAACACTGTGTTCGTAGGTACACGTGGGCTCAGATACAAAAAAACATTTGTGCTGCTGTTCCCAGGGGAACCATAACTCAGTTGACTGGCCATGCCTGGGGTGTATTGGCATTTAGAAGATGTTATAAGGGTGGGCTAATCCTTAGAATTAGAAACTTCAGAAATTATTCCATAATCTGGAATTTTTTCACTGGCTTTGGAAATGGAACCTGGAGAAGCATACTAGAGAGGAAACATTTGAATCATACCTAGGTTATTTTTTCTTTAAGTTTATTAATTTTAGATTGAGAGCAAGCAAGCGGAGAAGGGGCAGAGAGAGAGAGAAACAGAGGATCCGAAGTGGACTCTGTGCTGACAGCAGATAGCACGATGCAGGGCTCGAACTCACAAACCTGGAGATGGTGACCTGAGCTGAAGTTGGATGCTTAACCCAGTGAGCAACCCAGGGGCCCCACGCAAGTTATTCTTAAGTGCACTGGGGACCTTCTTTGTTTGTTTGTCTGTCTGTTTTTTTGTTTGTTTGTTTGTTTTTAAGTAGGCTTAACCCAGCATGGAGCCCAACATGGGGCCCAAACTCAGGACCTTGAGATCAAGACAGGAGCTGAGACCAAGAGTCAGACACTTCACTTCCTGAGCCACCCAGGTGCCCCTGGGGTCCCTACTCTGGAGTCTCATCCCAGCTTCTCAGACTTTTCCATTAGGGAGAAGAACACTGAGCTCTGGAAGGTCAGAGGGCAGAGTTGAAAGCTCTGTACCGAGTAGTTTCTTTCAAGTCTCATATTTTATGTTAAATTCAAGTTCATTTATATTTGACAACATAATATGTATATGTGTTTTAATATAAAAGTTAATGCATTTCGAAGATATGCTGCCTTCTTCTGCTACTTCTGTGGAAAATATTTCCTATCATAAGAACTTGGTGTTAGGGCATTCACAACTTGTATTTTCTCTTAATGTTTTAATAGTTTCATTCTTAAAACCAAACTTTAGGAGTGTTAAGGCTACATTACTAAAGCCACTAAGTAGCCTTACAAGGCAAACTGTTGTCATTTTTACTTGCCCAGAAAAGTGTTCACCAGTCTACGATTTTCACTGGCAATTCTTCATCTGCCAAGGTGATTTTTATCTTTTTATTTACACATATAATATGGGACAAAAAAATCAACTAGGATAACTTTGACATAATAATGAAATCTAAGTATTTATGATTCCTTATATCATGGACACTGAATGAATTTGTAGGACATTGAGTTTTAAATGTTCCTACTAACACATTTTTCTTGGGCATTTTCAACAACCCTAGGAGGTAAGGAAAATGCACATCATCATTGTCCTCATTTTGACTGCTTGCAGTTTTACCAGGTACTGTCCTGGCTCCCACACGGGTTAACAATGGGACTTTTAAGTCACCTCCCTGGGACTCATGTTTCTCATCCATAAAATGGGCTTCACCATAGTTCCCAGATGGTAGGATTTGAGAGACACTGACATAACTGTTCAGCATTTTACAAGATACCACAAATGTCAGACAGATGGAGATTAAATTATATGCGTTACAGATAGTCATGCATAACTTGTGGCCTGGGTGTGGGGAACAAATTGGATTGCCAGTCCCCCACATTGCTTCCCCCAACTGTCAAATCTAGACTTTGGGCCAGCTTAGTTTGGTTCTACCAAGATTCATGCCATTATCCTTGTCCCTCAGTGGACTGGGAACTCCTCTATAGGAGAATTAAGAGGTGGAGTAGAGAACACAGGACTCAGAGACTCCATCTTCTCAGGTAGTTAGGAGTAAACAAGATGTCAGCCCTAAGTGCTTAAGGCAGAGCCTGGGGCCACAGGGCATAGCTGTTTTTAGATACTTACAACCTATGGTAGCAACAATAGAAACTTTATTTGCATATTCTCATTAAAATCTGTTATTCTGTATCAGTCAGTTAAAGTCAGGATTATTTTCATCTTCATATGATGAAGCTGAGGCTCCAAGAGCTAAAGTAACTTGCCCCAAATCACATAGCTAGAAGGAGTGAGGGCCAAAATCTCATTGCTTTTGTATGCTTTCATAAATCATTACAGCTGTAAGTTATTCATTGCTGGATTGATGATGTTGTCACATGAGAGTCTTAACCAAAGCTGGAATCCAGGCTGGAATCTAAACGTTAGATTTATACTTTGTGCTAACACAGGAAGCAGGGGTTATTAGCCAAAGAGATTAGGAAGTAGAGATGTAAATATGAACACAATTAGTGATTTCTCTTATTTTTCCAACTCTTATTACAACTTTTATTTTTATAACTTTTGTTATGTGTAAA
This sequence comes from Panthera onca, assembly GCF_046562875.1. Taxonomy (NCBI): domain Eukaryota; kingdom Metazoa; phylum Chordata; class Mammalia; order Carnivora; family Felidae; genus Panthera; species Panthera onca. The sequence continues at coordinate 86,392,995 of NC_138341.1, read as the reverse complement.
ATTGTTATGTTTAAATATGTTCAAAACACAAAATACATAAGTTAGTTTATATACTCAGATTTAATACCTATTAATATTCTGCCTTACTACTTTGAATCTTTTCTTTATAAGAAAGGACATTTTTTAAAGTTTTTTTTTGTTTATTTTTTTTAATTTTTTTTAACGTTTATTTATTTTTTAGACAGAGAGAAACAGAGCATGGATGGGGGAGGGTCAGAAAGAGAGAGACACAGAATCCGAAACAGGTTCCAGGCTCTGAGCTGTCAGCACAGAGCCCAACGCGAGGCTCGAACCCACAAACTGCAAGATCATGACCTGAGCTGAAGTCAGACTCTTAACCGACTGAGCCACCCAGGCGCCCCCATTGTTTACTTATTTTTGAGAGAGAGACAGACAGACAGAGAGTTGAGTGGGGGAAGGGCAGAGAGAGAGAGACACACACACAGAATCTGAAGCAGGCTCCAGGCTACGAGCTGTCAGCCCAGAGCCTGACGTGGGGCTTGAACCCACGAACGGTGAGACCATGACCTGAGCCTAAGTCGGACGCTTAACCAACTGAGCCACCCAGGTGCCTCAAGAAAGGACATTTTTGAGCAATGATGCAAGCACCCTCCCTCCCACTCAAAATCTCAGTCCTCCTTCCTCGGTGGTCACTGCTGAGGTTTGTACTGGCATTTTATAACCCTCCAGAAATGATTAAGACTCTTGTGAGTTTGCTTCTGCAGCTTCTGTTTCCCCCCCCAGCATTATTCTTGAGATCCACCTGTGCTGATCTATGGAGACGGATCTAAAGCCGTTAGCTTTTTTTTTTATGATCCGTATTTGTTAAGATGTGGCTCTTGCCACAGAAAACACTCTTTTTCCCCTGATAGGCAAAACCAGTGCCCTGGTTTGAAGTTTTCTGAAAGGGAATTCTTCTAAGCACACTCTCTTCCTGGGCTCTGGTGAGAGCCCCAGTGTCTGGACTGAAGAGACATGTTGGAATTTGCACTCTTGGTGTTCAAGATTTTAAATCTTAATTTCCCCAAGAACTTCATTCAATTCCCCCAAAGGCAGAGTCTCCTGGGATACATATTCAGCCTGACATTAAGTTTAATAACTATTTGTTGAGTAACATGAATTACAATAAGCTAACACGGTGAGCCCCAAAGAAGATACTTCTTGGGCATTCAGCCCCTGATGGGTTCTGCTTTTTGTGACGGAGACACCAGAGACAGGGCTTTATTTAGGCAGGGTCTGGGCCATGCTTATTAGCTGGAGTCCCCTGCTTGTGCTGATCTCAACGAGGGCATGTCCTTTTGGGGCCACTGAAAGAGAGGGATGCCTACTGGTGAGCCTTTATGTGTTTACGCATGGGACCAATATTCATACAGTGAAATCCATGCTGGTTATACCACTTTTTTGCTTTTACAGGATTTCAAAACCTGGACTGAAATCATATTTATGTAGCTTTCCCTTTGGGCCAGGCACTGTGCCAGTCAAGTCACACGCAGCGCCTGACTCATTCATCTCACAGAGCAGTGGTGATCAAGGCAGTGTTATGACTCACACTGGATGAAGAAACTGAGGCTCAAAGGATTTATCCAAAATAACAGAGCCGGCAAGGATCTGAACAGGCTGTCTGACCAAAGGGCTTTCCAGTCAATCATACGTTGCCTTTCCTTCTCAGTGTGGAATCATCAATGTCACTGTGCAACACTGTGTAGACCAGAGATGGTGGCCCTGATGTGCCCCTGATTGGTGCCGGCACCCTCTTGCCATCACACATGCATCCACTGCCAGTCCATATTGATGCTCTGACCCCTGTGGGGACAGGAAGGCATGCTTTTCCTATGAAAGAGTGGCTTCCACTGGTCCAGAGGCCTCCTTGGGAGAGCCACCTGCTGACCACCTACACTTTGACCCAGAAGCCCAGTTACATTGGAGGAAGCAGAGTGTAACCTTCAAGTCTCAGTGGCAGGTATGCAACATTTCATCTTCTTGACTACTAAACATCAGTGCTGAAGCTAATTTACAGCTTCAAATCATGAGCCTTGGCATATTATTGGTATAAAGTGTAAATATTTGAATGCTAATTATCGTAAAACAAACAGGCCACTGTGTCCAAAGCAGATGAATGCTGTTTCAGGAAGCCAGCAGACCCTAGCGGTAGGCAGCTTGTGTTGTCTCTGCACAACCAATAATAGACGTCTGGAATCATTTCCACCTCCCTCTGCCCCAACAGCACCTGCCACCTCATAGCAGAAAGTTCTGAAAGCTAAAAGCTGCCCAGAGTGGCTCACATATGGGAGTCCTTGCCTTTTAAACTATTTCCCATCTGCCCTGCCACTTGAGGAAAAATCTTGTATTGCTGAAATTATTTGCTCAGAAAGAGAATACCATCGTCTTAATAAGATTGGCCACCCTTGTTCAGCCGGAGCCCAACATTCCTGGTCACCTGTTTTTGCACCATGCAAATTCTCATCCCAGGTGCACTTAGCCCAGTTGTTCCACTGGCTGGAGGTGACTGACTCCCTTCCAAACCAATGTGTGCTTCAGTGTCCAAACCTACTCCCCCGCATCTTTAGTCCATTTCGTTCCTCTCTACATTCACTTATCCTGGGACAGAGACCCAAGCAGTCAGAATTGTGGTCTTCCTACCTAGATAACAAATTCCTTGAGATCTTAGACCTTCCCACCTGTAGCTGGAAATGTTAGTGAACTGGCAGCCTGTTTTGACTGGGCGAAATCCACATGGTTGGCGTGCCCAGGCTAAGCTGTCTCTAGTAATGGCCAAGCAGGTGGATTCTGGGGAGGTGTTGATTCCAAGGCCTATACCTGGGAAGATCAGTTTCTCCAGCAGACAAAAGCGTGTTAGGGAAGACGGGATGTCAGGTGGTCTGGTCAGTGTAGGGAGCTAACCTGAAATTTGGCATAATACTTTCTGGCAGAGAGAAAAAAAAATCTCATTAAAATTTCAAGCATGGTGGGGGCGCCTGGGTGGCTCAGTTGGTTGAGTGTCCGACTTCGGCTCAGGTCATAATCTCACACCTCGTGGGCTTGAGTCCCGAGTCAGGCTCTGTGCTGACAGCTCAGAGCCTGGATCCTGCTTCAGATTCTGTGTCTCCTTCTCTGCCCCTCCCTGACGCGTGGTCACACACTATCTCTCTCTCAAAAATAAATACACATTAAAAAATTAAAAAAAAAATACAATACATTTTCAGGCATGGTGCGACATCCCCTGGTTTCATTGTACAGTTGGTACAAAAAGGGGTTTGGAACAGTGTACATGATGGGGACCACTTAGAGCTTCGGTTTCTCCATATGCCGAATGAGAATAACAATGTTGACTGTAGAGTTTGATACAAGGATTACACCAGGAATGAAGCATTTAAATGAGACAGTACAGATGAGGGGCTTTGCACAGGGCCCAGCACGTGGTAGGCGTCTGCTGCATGGCAGCATCTGATACCGTCGCTGCTCGTTCATTACATCTCCCTGACCACTCCTGTGACTGCTGTTCCTTACATTCTGTTCCTTACATGCTGTTCTTAAGCCAACCATACGACAACTGGTTAAATGTGTAGAGAGCCACCCACACACTCCCGCTGGCCTGGGAAGGACAGCAAGCGGTGGGGCCCCTCCCGCCTGTCCCACCCAGGAGTCCGCCTCCGGGCGGTCCTGCTTATTTTATTTTATGAATTGCAGTCATTCACTTCATTTATTTAAAACATTAATCGGGAACCTTCCATGGGGCCACCTACACTGGTTTCCTGGGAATATAAGACTGAATCTGATACGGTCCCACCCTCAGGCAGCTCCCACTGTCCCCCTCTGAGATTACCCAAGATACCACATTTTAAATCAACCAGAAGCCATGGCACTGGTTTTTTAAACTCAGGCCTTTGCCAAGCGAGCTCATTTGGGTCGGCTGGCCCTAGCATAACTGCGTCCTTCCTCCCACAGGAGATGGCGACATCTATCGTGGAGTCCAGCGGCTCCTGGTCACAAGGATACTTGGCCTGAGCCAAGCTGCCTCACCCTCAGGGCGCCCAGTGCACCTGCAGGGCTGCCCTTGTAGGACAATGAATCAGCAGTTCGGCCGGGACCATTAGAAAGGGGGCCGGCCCTCCCACCACCAGGCCCCACTGACCAGGCTGACCTCCTTCTTTCTGCTCTCCTGGGCATTAGCTTCAGAATGGGCTGAGACCGGAGTGAGAAAGAATGAAAGAGCGGGCCCTCCGTGTCATGCATGTAGCAGTCTGGAGGCTTTCTTACATTTATAGAAAATGAAAAGAAAGAAAAGGGGTTATTTGTGAAAGGAGCCAATGGGGTTGTGAAGAGAGAGAAGGATTCCAGCTGGGGGTGGTACCTCCCTCTTTTCTGCAGACTTGAGTGTTTTCTTGGGTATGTGACAAGAGCTAATTTTGGAAAAACGAATCTTGAAAGCAAATGTCTCCTGACGGCTACTAAGATACATGAGTAACTCACTATAGCTCACATCCTAAATCTTCTTTATTATTTCAATGTTAAAATAAATACTTAGATTTAAGATTCTTCAGACAACTTCGACACACAAAAAAGACACGAGTGTTTCTCCGACCAACAGAAAACCCGGCCAGATGGCAGTTGTAACAGAGACCCATCCATCAAAGTGTGTTACAGAATACTCTCCATTCAAGGAAACGGGTGATCAAGCCTGTCAACCTGAGGGCTTATGAGAGGGACATCGTTGAAGTGGCAAAGGCCAGAATTAACTTCTCTCTACCCTTAAACAAAATGGGAAGCTAGCCCTCTTAACACTTAGCTGCACTGTAATGTTCATCTGCAGCTTGCGTTTCCTCACGTCATCTGACCACTTGTAATGAATTGTGCCTTTTGGAAAATGTGATTTCTCCCTCAACAATTTGAAGGAGGATTATTAACACTCTTTTGTATTATTTTCAACATCCTCCGTGCAGAAACGTGGCTCATTTCTTTGAGAATTAGTATCTGAGGGGCACCGAAATTCCTGAACAAGTGGAATAATCAAAATAATTTCTAGCAGCCGGTCATTGTGTTTTGTTTGTCTATGATCATTGCTTTAGTGTTACCCTGTTAAGTTTCCTAGAGGCCTGGCTAGAAAGGCAATAGGAATTGGGAAAAAAGTGGGAAGAGAGAAAAGTAGTTCAAGTGGGCAGAGAATGTCTACTTGGCATGTAGACCTTAGCGCGGCTAAGGTAGTAGGTCATAATGTTATTACAATCGCTTTGGAGAGGGGGCACCTGGGTGGCCCAGTTGGTTAACCTTCTGACCCTTGATTTCAGCTCAGATCATGATCTCGCCGCTTTGTGGGTTTGAGCCCCACATCGGGCTCTGTGCTGACAGTGCAGAGCCTGTTTGAGATTCTCTCTGACTCTCCATCTCTCTCTGCCCCTCCCCCACTTGCACTGTCTCTGTCTCTCGCTATGGAGAGAGGGCCACGCCACACAAACGATGCTTATAATCTTGCCAGTTCTCTTCCCAGGGGAAAACTGGCAGGGACTGAACTGCCGCAGTCACTAAAATCACCCCCGACAAAGCACACGTGAACGTAGGATTAGGTAGCACTTTGTCATTGGCACCTGGGAACGGATGATTTGCCTGATGTAGCTCTTAAATCTCCCCGATGTGATTTATATCACACCAGCTAATGATGGGAAATAGCAATGAGTATACGTTACTTTGTTTAAGCTACTTTATTATATTTTAAATATACCACGTTAGAGGAAAAAAATGTTTTTTTTCTTTTTCTGTTGCTTAGCTGAACATTTCTTCCTCTGGCTGAATGGTCATTTTGAGGAGAATGAGCAATGGACAGAACATTGGTGATGTCCTCCGCCTGTCTTTGACTGGATTTTTATAAAGATGCTGGGGACTGGGCCCCATGATCCGTAAAATGATGTGTGTAGCGTTTTGCTGGTGGAGGATTTGCTGTTGCCTTGAGATTTAATCATTTTGGAGAAGGTTCCCTTAATTGGCAGCAGAAGGTTTGCAGTGACAGAGGTTGCGGGGAAGCTTTTGGATTATTAAAAGTTCAGCCTAATCATGAGTTGAGACCGTGATCCCCTCCTTTCTATTATTACTGTGCATCCGAAGCCACGAAATCTTACCTAATGAAAAATCATCATTATTGCATTGGGCTTCCCAGTGCTTGCATGGTGCCCAGAGGGCTTCACAAATCCCACCTTTCTGCTTCCTGACAAAGTGGGCAGAGACAACAAGAGCTGCCCCAGGGTCCTGGCCCCATGGCAGTGCCTTCTCCTCTGCTTTTGCCTTCTGACCAGAGAGCTCCTGTCATGATTCTGCCTCCCTTCCATGTCTGTCAGCTCCCCAAAGTTAAAAACAAAATGTCTTGGCCTGCTTCGGTTGGGAACGAGGCGTTTTCTAAATAAGGAAGTCTGTATGCCTAATACCCCAGCTCTGCTGCTCTGAAGCAGCTCAGGGTCACCTGGCATGGGGGTGGGGCCCTCAGCTCCAAACCCCACGGCCAGAGGTTTCTAGGCCCTCCCCAAAGGATCAAGGCTTCCTCCTCATCATTTTACACACAGCAACCCTGTGCACAGCCCTCCCCTTCTGACTTACTGTTTTAAAAACAGTCTCTCAAGCAAATGTTGGACAAAGACATCTCCACTTCCCCATTCTTCAGCAAGCCACCGACTGTGTGCCCAGAGCTGTTGCTCAACGAGAGGCAACCACGTAATGAGGACTTCTACCTGAAGCAGAAAGACTGCCTTTTAAATTAGCAACTACAGCCTTGCTGTGGCAGAATAATCTCTCTGGTCTTTGTCCAGGGGTTCCTGGCATGGGGCTGCCAAAAGCCTTGCAATTTCCTGAGTGGCAGGAATATCTTTGTTATGTTCATGAGGTGACTCTTGGTGGGTTCCTGCCGAGCTTCAGGATGGAGGCTGGTCACCAGAAAGACGAACTGTGTGTTCAGACGGTAGGGGGAAATCTCTGGATGCCAGGGCTTGGTGGAAGTTCATGGTTCATGAACATAGTGGTGTCTGGAGAGTGATGTTCTCTGACACCACAGAGAGAGGGATCCACCCTGCAAGACCTCGAGCCATGTGTATACCTTACAAAACCTCGGTAATCGTTAGTACAGGGCTCTTGTAGTTCATTCTGGCAAATTATGGAACCCGAGGGGGTGCCATGGGAACCTCCCAGATTGCTAGCCAAAGAAAGGGTCCTAAGTGCATGTGGCCTGGGGTTCCCACTTCAGGCTGGTGTCCGAGGTGGAGGCAGTCTTGTGGGACTGAGTGCTAACTCCAGAGCTTGGTGTCAGAATGGTATTGCAGTGTACTCATCTGGGGTAAGGGCAGAGTAACCGGCATTAAGGGTGATTTTCCGATTTCCTAATAGAAATGTTGAAATACTGGAAATAGCATCTAGATCCTCAGCTTGGGCAGCACAGCTTGAAGCACAGGCTCCCGAGAAAACAAGTTTAGAGAGATCATGTGGTAGACGCTACTCAAAGCGGGTCCCCAGACTGCGTGTGCACATCTGCAAACTGTCCGTTACCAGCTCCTGATGAGATGTGTACAAAACTTGACAGTAAGCATTTAGAGTCTTTTACGGCAATTGGGCATTGCCAAGACGTGCAGGAGTGGAAATATAAGAGCATCAGATTGTGACAGTTTGGAGAAAAAAAGTGATCCTTCACCAGAGAGAGCTTAAATAGCCTTCTTTAGAAGATATAGCTTCAGTCTGTATGATCAAATGGAGTCAGAACTTACTGTTAAACGTGTGAGCCCTGGAGTCACGCAGATGGGTTTTGTATGCAGTCGCTGCTGCTTGCTATCTCCCTGGCTTTGGGCAAGCTACTTAACCCCTCCGGGCTTTAGTTTCTTCATTTATAAAGTGTATTTCCTACCTTATGAGGTGCTGGGAAGACCAGATGAGCTAATCCGGGGGAAAGAGCTAAGCCTAGGGTCTGGCACATAGGTTAACCGTTAGTATTGTTTCTTCTGTGTTAATTTATTGGCATCAGCGTTCCCAGCTTGGTGAAAGCATGTTCTGTACGCGTGTGTTTGAATTATGACCATAAATGAAACCTGCAGCCTTGCCTTTAGGTGAATACAAGGTAAAGCAAACACGTTTTTAAAAGCCACAACTCCTCCATTGAAATGAATATTGCTTTTCATATAATCTCTGAGAGGCTGGGCTCTCCTTTTAAGGATGCCATGATGTTGGAAGCGTTTGGGGCACTTCTCATTTCACATTTCTATTAGCACCGGCCCCAGTGATCTACTCTGAGGTAACAAAGTCCTCAAAACCTGTGTGGCTTATACCCACAACCTGTCATCATCACTGTGGTGGTAGGTAGACCCCCTCGAGCCCTGTATTGCCTCCTTACACCCCTCCTCCCTGTCCCCCCTACCTGCTATAGAGAAATCTGAAAGCAACCAGCATGATACCCTCACTCAGAGAACTTCACTTCTCCCCGTTTCTCACAGAGCCTGTGGCTCACACATGCAAATACACCCTCCGGGTCCCTCATAGCTGGATGGGAGTCACTTTCCAGTTCAGTTTTCCCTACTTCTTCCAACCCCGTCACGCAAACACACAACCCCCACCCCCAACACGCACACGCAGGCTCACGCCATTCTTTCAGCCAATATGTATTCAGTGTCTGCCTGTGTTGGGCACTGTGCTCATTGGTAGGCTCCAGAAAGCTCCAGTATTATTACACGTGCCTTGTATTTTTTCCCTTTTGGGGGCTTTGCTTACATTCCCGAACATTAAGGGCATTTCTTGTTACTGTTTTATTAGTACCAGGCACTGTACCTACACAGCAATGTAGTAGTAAACAGGGGCTTGAGTACTGTGTGAAGGAGAGGTTCTTTCTCCCTTACCTTTTATCTTGTCCATTTCATCTCTGCCTTCTTCGTCACCCTTTCTCTGTTGGAGGCTCATCTAGAATCAGGCAGCTTTTCCTTCATCTCCTCTCGTGTTTGACATGTGAACATACTACCTTCCTGTTCCACGAGAGACTCATGATGGGGGTGAAGTCGGAGGCTACTTATTTGAGTGTATTTTTGAAGTCCACAGATACCCTGGCATCACATTCGCCCACAGTGGCTAACTGCAGACCTGGCTGAAGCATTGGTTATTCAGGACCCTAGTGGACTTCTGGTATATTTCAGGCAGCCCCCAGGGCCTGGGGGAGACCAGGAAGAATCTGACATGGTTGTCACCCATTAAAAGCACACAGTACTACATCTGTACAATATAGGAGCCTTTGTTGTCTGATAAAGCAGGGAAGAGAGGGCGGACGGACTCTGCTTCTTAACTCAGCTGCTTTGCTTTTCCAATGGAATTCTGTAAACCCAGTTTCAGGGAGAGGCTTTTGGGATGGGCCCCAATTCAGTAGCTGTCAGGGTTGGGGAAGTGGTTATACCTCCAGAGGTTTTCCATATATACAGCCACTCCTCCACCTCTCTCCGAAGACTCTAGGCAGGACCTCTTGTCTGGCACGGATCCAGTGGAGGAAAGTGGGGTGGGGCTGGGGGGATATGACGCTTAAATTTAGTCAAACTTCCCAAATGATCCTGGTTTCTGATGCCCCTTCTAACCCTCCCCTGCAGAAACACTGCTCAAGCCAGATTGTCCCCTCGGAGCAGGTGTCTTCCGGTGGCTAACTGCAGACCTGGCTGTTTTTCAGGTTCATTCGGCCTCCTACCGACACAAGGTGCTGACCCCAGAGACCTGCCATGAAACCACATTTGAAGCAATGGAGACAACGAATGCTTTGCGGGATCTTCGCCTGGGGGCTCCTCTTCGTAGTGATTTTCATTTACTTCACCGACAGCAACCCAGCTGAGCCTGCGCCCAGCTCCTTCTCCTTCCTGGAGACCAGGAGGCTCCTGCCCATGCAGGGGAAGCAGAGAGCCATCATGGGTGCCATGCAGGAGCCCTCCTTGCCCGAGAGCGTGGGTGCGAACAAGCGGCTGCTGGGCGGACGCCCGTCTGTCCCCTTCCGCGCTGGTGCAGGCGACCTGCCGCAATGGACCCAGGTGCAGGATGGGTTTGAAAATGACGAAGAGTTCTTTTCATCCCAGATCGGGAGAAAATCGCAAAGTGCTTTCTACCCGGAGGACGACGACTACTTCTTTGCCGCCGGGCAGCCGGGGTTGCACAGCCACACTCTGGGCACGCCGGGGGCCCTCTCCCCCGGGGACCCAGGCCGGCGGGAGGGGGCTGCACCGGCTCGCCTGGCTCAGAGAAGGCGGTCGAGGAAGCGGCAGCGGAAACCCGGCGGGAGCCCAGCGCTGGAGGACGGCGACGACGGGGACAGGCTATACTCGTCCATGTCCAGGGCCTTCCTCCACCGGCTCTGGAAGGGAAACGTCTCGTCCAAGATGCTCAACCCGCGGCTGCAGAAGGCCATGCAGGACTACCTGAGCGCCAACAAGCACGGCGTGCGCTTCCGCGGGCGGCGGGCGGCCGGGCTGAGCCGCGCCGAGCTGCTGTGTGCGCTGCGGAGCCGGGTGCGGGTGCGCACGCTGGACGGCAAGGAGGCGCCCTTCTCCGCGCTTGGTTGGCAGAAGCTGGTCCCCGCCGTGCCGTTGAGCCAGCTGCACCCGCGCGGCCTGCGGAGCTGCGCCGTGGTCATGTCTGCCGGCGCCATCCTCAACTCCTCCCTGGGCGAGGAGATAGGTGGGTCCCGCACGGTTGCCCACGGTGCGCACTCGGCCTTGTTCTTTGCATCTGGCTGGCTGGGCAGAACGGGGGTTCTGCGCTGGATGTCTCTGACGCCAGCGGGAGAGTCTCCCGTGCTTCTCCCTCACTGGCGCAGAACGAACCTGTTGGAGGTAGCAGCAGAGGTCTTTTTGGGGGACGATTTGAAAGCAGAGGTGTTCCCCCTCTCCTGGCTGGCAGGGGAGTGGAAGGTCTGTGTCCTGCCCCTGGCAGCCGCTCTGAGTTCTTCTCCCAAAGAGACTGTGTTCTACGTGGCCAGGCTCCTGGCCTAGCCTGCAGAGACCTGATGAACCCCTAAGTTGTAGGCTCATGGGAGAGGAGCAAGGGCCAGAAAAAAAAAGCAGAACTGTCTGCAGGGCAGCGACAGTTAGAGAGGGTGCAACGGCAAAGAGAAGTATGCATGGTGGTGATTTTAGTTAGCCCAGGGACTAAATGGATGTTGTGGCTCTGAGAAGAGCCCTTCTTGTCTGCACAATGAGCTCTGACCTCACGCCAGCTAGTGCATGTCCAACCTTTGAGTCGTGGCCAGGACACCCATCAGGGACCTTCTCCAAGATGGTAAATAACATGACCACACCTTGGGTATCCGTCTTTCCTTCTGAACTCTGCCTTCAGAGCCCTGTCAGGAGCCCAAGAGCACATCTGGGTCATAGTTCCTGTATTAGGCTTGTCCAGAAAAACAGATTGATGTAGAGAGAGAGGAGATTTTTTTAAGCACTTGCTCCTGCAGTTGTGGGGACGGACAAGTCTGAAATTTGTAGGGCAGGTGAATAGGCTGGAAGTTTGGATAAGAGTTGAGACTGCTGTCTGGAGGCTGGAGTCTGCAGGGCAGGCCAGCAGGTGGGAAGTTGAGGCAGGGTTTCTCTTTTGCATCTGGAGGCAGAATTCCTTCTTTCTCAGCAAACTTCAGGCTTAGCTGTAAGGCCTTAGCCTTCCCTCTGTGCCCATGCTCATTCCATTGCCACACGGGCAAACAAGCAGTTTGAGTCTATAGAATCATTCATTCATTTAGTAAACATGTGTTTAGTCCTTACTATGTTCAGACTTCTGTACTAGGTGCCAAGAAAAAAATGTGAATCGGACACAGCCTTGGCCTGAAGTCAAGTTGTAAAACAACTGTGTCTAATACATTCTCACAGTAGACAGTGTTGTAGCTCATAGCTAATCTGGAAGTTTCAGTCAAGGGGCTTTTGCTCACTTGGTAGAAAGGAATAACCATTGTTTCTTGGGTCTGTCAGTGTTCTGTATTCCTGAGGAGGGGCTGACATGCCAGAGCTGCCTTGAAATGGGGCGATGCCATTGTAATCGGGTCCCACCACCCAGACCTCCTATCAGACATTCTTGGGAATGGAGCTGAATGTGAATTTTTAAAAAGTTAAAAAAAGTAAGCACGAGCACGGGCTTGAGGTGTAGGGTCCCAGTGTCCCAGTGCTGACATTACAGCAGGCTCATAATAACACTGTCCATGTGTCATGTGCAGCCAAAGCCAGAGCAGAGTAGTCTGCAATTGATTATGGAAGAACAGTGGTTTAAAGCTCCCTGGGGTGAAGTTCCTTCTCATTCCCGAGGACCATTATTAATAATGTAAGAAGGAATTTAAGTATTATGCTTTAAAGCAGGCAGTAACTTGCTTCCAGTTTTGTTTTGCTTTATTTTAAACACCTCTGCATAGTAGCTGCATATATGGATTGCTCTTGCGTGTCAGGGAGATTTCTCTTGCTCTTTATTCTGGCAAAAATATCCTTGACCAGAGTCTTATAAATTCTGCTTGATTCAGAGTTTGGAAGAGAGTGTGAAAGACACTGGGAATTACACATTTCTGGGGAACGTGAAATGTCAGTTACATCTTTGTTAGTTGCTAGCATCCAAATTTAACTTCTATTGTCTGCCCTTAGGTGAAGCTTCATGATTAGAACTATAGACTTCCAATTATGATATTGAAGAACGCAACTCAGAAATTTTAAGAAATTCTCTTTATTGTATTGCCCAGGTTCCTTTGAACCCAATTTTTTACTACCATTTTAAGAATGTGGAATCAGCACAGTTCCGTGTGTAAAAGCAAAAAGTTTCATTTTTATAAGCGAGGGTGTGTCTTAGTCTCAGCACTTGTGCATGCCAGGTGCTTCTATGTCTCCTTCCTGCTCCCCTAACGTATATGTGCTTATAACACATATTTGTTAATGTCTCTCTTGATAAAAACAGATTCACTCAGCAGATTCCTTCAGGCAACTTGGAATGCTGGGGCGTGCCATGCTGGTTAGCTAAAATCATCTTGGCCCCTACATTTCTACTTGTGTAATTGGCCAAATGAAGATCAAAGAACTTACAGAAGGTCATGGTCTCATGAAAGACTGAGGAAGAAGCTAAGAAAGTACCTACCTCCATGTCACCCCTGCCAGGAGGCCCCTCCAGGCTGTACTGGCCCAGAATGCTCCATCAATCTCCCCTCTCTGAGTGAGAGACCCCATGCGCCTCAGGTTTGCTTATCGGCCACCCTGTAGCTCCCTCTGCTGGTTGCTCTGCTGACAATGCAGTCTTGCTTCTCCCTCTTCTGTTAGGCTTGAGTCATGCCATGTAATTGTTTTTGAGAACAGTATAGCAGTTGTAAACACCTCCACTTTGAATGTGTTATTGCAAAGCAAACTGAACTGTTTTGGAAACATGGAACATTCTTTCCTAGAACTAAGAGATGATTTTTTTTTCAGCCATACATATAAACAATAATAATTTAGTAGTGAAATCAGCTCCCAGCAGTCCTGTGCAAACACACTACAGAGGAGAAATGTCTTAACAGTCCTAGCCCTGATGTGGGAAATCAGGGTCTGTGTGCTTGAAACTCAAATTCTGGGAAGGGTCTGGGGAAGTGGGAGGGTGTGGAGGGCTGTGTGTAGGAAGCAGGGCATATGGTACTTGGTGGTAATAGCTTAGGATTTGGCAGATCCTGATGCCTCATAAGGGGAGAAAGAAGATCCTGTAGTTATTTAACAGGAATTGATTATTTATTGAGTCCCCAACCCACCGAGGCCTGATGCTATGCTAGGCACTAGCGATGCAAAGATAAATAAGGCTGAGAGATAAACCTCAAGTCCTATGCAGTCTATTGGAGAAGACCAACTGGAACAGACATTTTCAGTATTGTGGTTAGAAGGACAGAGAGATATGCTTACTGATGGGGAAGAAATGACAGCAGAATCCTAACCCACCGTGAGGGCTGATGACTGGGTAGAGAGAGGTTAGCAAGGACTGCCCAAAGAGGGAAATCCAGGCTGAAGTCTAGGGTAAGAGGTAGGTGAGACACAGCATGAGAAGTGCTTGGCGGGGCGGGGAGTGGGGGGCACACAGAAGGGCACAGGGGTAGGGGAGATGGGGGAGGTGGGTGGCATGAGATCTACAGGGAGCACGAGGGGCTGGGAGTGGGGAGAGACTTACACTGATAGGCAGGCAGGCCGCTTGCACATCATTCTCCAGAAATTAGATTTCACTTAATAATTGTAATAAAAGGTGCCACTTATAGGGTGTCTACTGCAAAGTCCTGTTCTAAATGCTCTTGTGTAAACTGTTGCAAAGCCAAGAAAAGGAATCTTCCTGTTTTATGGGGGCACCTACAGGCACAGTGGGTGGAGCCTGGACTCCATTAAACCCCACTCTGGGTCTCCAGAAAGTCTAGCTCTGACCCCTGGGTCCATGGGGCCCAGAGAGGAATTACGATCTTTGAAGCAGGGAAGTGATGGGTCAGCTTCGCATTTCAGAGAGAGTTCCAGAGCCTGGAGTGGAGGGCACAAAGGAAGTCACACTGCAGCAGTCCCAGGGAGAGGCGAGGCACACAGGGGTGGCGGAGTCTTGAGAGGGATGAATCATCTTTTTGGCAGGCCATTCCCTATAGACTGGAGGCTTTTGCTCCCTTGCTGTTTCAGATTTTGTTTTCTGGAGGAGTGCGGGAAGGGAGGAGGGGGATGTGGGGCCCAGTGCCCAAGGCAGGGCACTGACTTAGTGCTGGTACACCTCCTGGCTGGCTGCTTCTTGAAGGGTTTTTTAATCTTCCTTAGTGAATGCATGTAGCCTGGCCCTGTTCTCAAGGTCAACACGAAATGGCTCTACCCTGGAAATGCCTTCTCCAGAAATGAGGCTTTACTTTATTCCCCATGTGCTTGCTGTCTGATCCATTCCTTCTTTTCTAAATATGAATGGACAGCTTAGTTTTTCAAGAGCGTTATCAAGGAGATGCACAGCCAGGCATATGTTTACAAAACATGTCTGCGTGATAGACACGCTCTCAGCTCATCCTCCCCAAAACGCTCCCCCCTCCCATCCTGATCCCACTGACAGCTTTAAGGAGGTTCCTAGTCCATCCATAGCAGCCTCCTGCACAAAAATTGGCCTTTTAACTCTTTAGACTCCTACCACTTCCAAAGGAATTAAGCTAGTTTATGTTTTTGTGCCCTGTGCCTTGTGTGGTCGCTTGAAGGCTTAACACACACCTCAGTGTAGGATACTGGCATTTAAAAGCTGTGACATTTTCAAGGGTGATACAGTTAATTTGGAATTTCTACCTAATTAATTTGAAAAGCACCCACTGCTTGGAAGCCTTGGCTTATTCACCTCTCCTTTAGACAGAGGCTGCGTCCAAGGGCAGCATGGTTTAGCAGGAGAACTAAGGTTCAGCAGCACTGGCCTCACACTTCTTGCCCTCATAGTGCCCTGATTACGTCTGTTCCTAAAGGTCACCCCACTGCCTGGAGCCTGCTCTCACTCTGCCTTGGGAGTGGGTTGCCCCAGATCAGCCGTTCACATCATTGTGATGCGCTTACATTTGGGGTCCCAAGACCCCTTCAGGGGCTCATGAGGGGAAAACTTTTTATGAAAACACACAGGGGTCTTTTTAACCATTGACATTTGCACTGGTGGTGCAGAGGCAGCGGTAGGTAAAACTGCTGCTTAGTGTAAATGAAGGCAGTGGTGCCCAATTAATAGTTGTGATTTCTGCAGCCAAGCTCTGCAGGAGAAGAATAGAGTGGCAGTTTCACTTATGGGTGTCCTTGATGAAGCAGGAAAACATTTTAAAATGTTGGCTTTATTAAATATCAGCCTTTGAGTACACGCGTTTTCAAGACCAAGAAGGCAATGACGTGAAAACGCTTCTGCACACCAGCACATAGTGGAAAAGCCCTTGTGTGGCTGAGTAGTGAGCAGAACTAGCCACTTGTATCATGCGACACCATGTTTACTTGAAACAAATGACTGATAGACATACTTCATTCAGTCACTGGATATTTGGTAGATATTTTCTCAAAGAGGAATTGAGTGAGCCTGTCCCTTTTAGGAAAATAGCGGACAGTATTTTTTTTTTT
This sequence comes from Panthera onca, assembly GCF_046562875.1. Taxonomy (NCBI): domain Eukaryota; kingdom Metazoa; phylum Chordata; class Mammalia; order Carnivora; family Felidae; genus Panthera; species Panthera onca. Next base: position 86,376,946 of record NC_138341.1, on the reverse strand, counting down.
TTTTTTTTTTTGCCAGTAATAAAATTCCAGCTTTCAACCAGGAACTTGTAACTGAACCCAAGTTCGTCTGCCCTATGTGCAGCAGCAAAGCCAATCACCGAGACATCAGGTATGCAGCAAGGAAAGGGTTCATTTATGCAGCCAAACCTGAAGAAGGGAGGATAAGCTTCAAATCTGCTTCCTCCAAGGGGGAGGGAATGAGTTTTTTACAATCATAGGGGTTGAGAATGCATACATATTGATGCAAAGTGCAAGGAAACTTAACAACTACTCATAAGGAAAGATAGCATGTTCATTGAGCAAACATTTATTGTAACATATACCCCATGTTCCCTTGAGGTGGAGACTTAACTCTGGAAGGAGGCAGAATTCAGCCCCTGATGTCAGGAGGTTATCTTCAGATGAGGAGAGGGGTTATGGGCTTGCTCTGAGAGCCAGTATAAACTGGAGGGGGTCTTGGGCTTGTAATCTCGAGTAAGGAATGCCGGGCTTTGCTTGTTCCTAGGCTGGAACCATATCAGTTGACCTTGAGTCCAGGCTTCTGCAGAAATAGCTAAGTGAGTTTGTTAGTGGGGTCTGAAAAGACACAGCAGCTGATTAGGGGGGAACAGTTCTCAGAAAAACAAGCTTTAAACTTTCTGCTAGTTTCAACCTCATTAACCCCATGAGGCACTCTTTCAAACTTAGAAGTGTCCCAGCCTTAAAAACTGATGAGATGCATGGTAATATTAACTGCTGTGACTTGGGGGGATACCTTATAATGATGTGCATCAATATTTGGAAGATCTGCATAACTTATTAAATTGGTAGTTCCAAATGACCGTTGCACAATGCTGCAAAATCATGCGTGGGTGAATCATCCATTTTAAGAGCAAGATGAACTATTTGAATGGATTTTAATGTAACAGAGCATGGCAAGTTCATTGATACGGTTTCACATTCCACATTAGGAAAGCTTTTTTAAGAAAGTAGCACTTGTCAAGTTTTGATGAAGTATCAAAGAAGAATATTCTCAGTAATGTGGAAAGACTTTAAGTACTCCTTACATTTTCAAAGATATATCGGAGGGTTCATATACTTCAACTAAAGCAATATGTTGCAACAGAATGCAGAAGCAGTTAAGAGAAACCAACTGTCTTCTGAAAAGCCAGGCGTTAAAGAGATTTGCAGACATTTAAACCAGTGCAAGTCCTCTATTTTTTGAATATGGTTATTTTTCATAAAAATATTTTATTTTAAAATAAATGAGTAAGTAAGGGTGCCTGGGTGGCTTGGTCGGTTAAGCATCTGACTCTGGATCTCAGCTCAGGTGTTGGTCTCAGAGTGGTCAGTTCAAGGCCCACCTTGGGCTCCATGCTGGGCATGAAGCCTACTTTAAGAAAATAATAATCAGTTAATTAATAAACATCTTTAAGTTTTCTTTTTTTTTTAATTTTTTTTAACATTTATTTATTTTTGAGACAGAGAGAGACAGAGAATGAACAGGGGAGGGTCAGAGAGAGAGGGAGACACAGAATCTGAAACAGGCTCCAGGTTCTGAGCAGTCAGCACAGAGCCCGACACGGGGCTTGAACTCACGGACCGTGAGATCGTGACCTGAGCCGAAGTCGGACGCTTAACCGACTGAGCCACCCAGGCGCCCCAAAACATCTTTATTTTCTATTTTGCTTCCGAAGTAGGCATATATTGACAGATATAATCCAAATAAACAAAAGAACTTTGTGTTGTCAATAATTTTCAAGAGTGTAAGAGGGTTCTAAGACCAAAACGTGAGAACCACTGCTTTGGGTAATCAAATTTTTCTGACTCCAATAGCATTTGAATTTGTGTGAGAAAATACTATCCAATAAAAATAAATAACCAAACAGCTCATTACAAAATATATATATATATATATATATATATATATATATATATATATATGAACAAGTGCTTATATTGTAAAGAAAATAGAAAGTGTTCAGGTTGTGAGGCATCATTTATTCAAAGCATGGATCACCTAGAATGTAAACATTGGCAAACCTCTTTATTTATTTCTTTAAGAACCAAGTAGTAAATATTTTAGTTTTTGTGAGCCATAGGAGTCACTGTCACAACTCACCTCTGCCATTACAGACAATAGATAAACAAATGACTATGTCTGTGTTGTGGTCCAGCTTTATTTACTAAAACAGGTGGTCACAGCTTGCTCCCCCCTGCACCATTTCCCCTAAAAGAACACTGTAGAATTTTTTTAATGCTTATTTGTTTATTTTTGAGAGAGAGAGAACGAGCTGGGGAGAGGCAGAGAAAGAGGGGAACAGAGGATCTGAAGTGGGCTCTGTGATAACAGCAGAGAGCTTGGCATGTGGCTCGAACTCACAAACCTCGAGATCATGAGCTGAGTTGAAGTCAGATTAACCCCCTGAGCCACCCAAGGCTCCCCTTTAGAATTTTTTCAATTACGTAGTCAAGTACCCGTTATTCATTCTTTGTGTTCTGTTTAATTTTGGTGCTCAAAACTGGAATACAAATTCTTCTGAGTTCAGGGCCCGTCAAGAAAGGCACCTAAGATAACTGTGTTTTGCTTGTTTTTCTTTTTAATGTTTGTTTATTTTTGAGAGAGAGACAGAGTGCGAGCAGGGGAGGGGCAGAGAGAGGGAGGGAGACACAGAATCTGAAGCAGGCTCCAGGCTCTGAGCTGTCAGTACAGAGCCGGACACAGGGTTCAAATCCACAGGGTTCAAATCCATGTGAGATCATGACCTGAGCTGAAGTCAGATGCTTAACTGACTGAGACACCCAGGCGCCCCGTAAGGTAACGTTGTTTCAATGGTGGCATGTGTGCCCAGTCTCTGCTACTTAGGGAGTAGGAAAGTCTCTCCTAGGAAGACTGCTCAGGAGGGAGCAGCACACTCAAGGAGGTGGCCTGCTTTAAGGACTTGTGTGGGGTATGGTCACGGTAAACATAGGGCACGTCTACAGGCTCTTTGGTGAATCAGAAATACATAACCTTACCTCTCTCTCACGCAGACAGAGGCATTGTTGTTGCTCCAAGGTAAGCTTGAAATGTGCATAGAATTTTTGAAGCTAAAGATAGTCCGTAGCGATTCCCTTATTGCTGATTAACTCTAGTTTCTGGGCAACACAGTAGCTGGCTTGGGAGATTTCAAGACATATGCATGCATCTAGACTGCTTTGTGGAAAGGGAACGTGTCCCCATTCCCATCTAGCCTACCTCTAGCTCTTCGTGTCCTCGTCAGCCTCCAGGATGTGGGAGGTGTGTTTTCACCCGGGACCCCTGAGAACTTGAGGAAGTCTGTCAAGTTGAATGAAGAGAGACACAGATTTATGTTGTAGTCGAGGTTCGGTGAACCAAGGTGTGCCCTTAAAGAGTGTAAAGAGCCTCGGCAGCCAGTACCACTGGTGGTGTCTCCCGTCCTCCAGTCCTGTGGCAGTTGGTCATACCATTGCTGGAAATGCAGAATGCTCTCGATTGCTCTCACGTGGGCCTTCTGGGAATCAGCAGAAATTTGTAAAGCACAGAAATCAGCTGGCTTTCTTTCTTTCTTTCTTTCTTTCTTTCTTTCTTTCCTTCTTTCTTTTTCAACTTTTAAATTTCAATTCCAGTATAGTTAAAGTACAGTGTTCTATAGGGCTGGTGTTCTTTTTAAGCACAAACCAGTACCCCAAGGTATAAAAGTTGCACTGAAGGCTGTGGCTCTCACTGTGTGGGAGATGTCCTTGTCCTGGCACAAGTGGCCTCTTTAGCGACACCATGAGCAGCCTTCGTGCTCTAAAGCAATAAGAGGCCACAAACAAGCAGCCTCTGTCTGCAGCCTTTGTCTGCTCCCATAGATTCCATCTTCGAAATACACTGGAATCTCTAAGAGAATGCCCGCATAAAGCATGCCCCCTTTAAAGAATATGAACACATAACAAGTATCTACATATATCTGAGATGACATTAGACCACATGTAATGGATTCATATATTCCCATGCTGATTTGTCCCCTAGCGAAGACCTCATTCGAAATAAACACTACAGACACTGAAAATGACATGTATGGGTATCTTAACTATATTGGTTGTTTCCAGTTAGCTTCAGGTATTAAAAAATTTGCTTTAAAACTTTTTCTAGGGGCGCCTGGGTGGCGCAGTCGGTTAAGCGTCCGACTTCAGCCAGGTCGCGATCTCGCGGTCCGTGAGTTCGAGCCCCGCGTCGGGCTCTGGGCTGATGGCTCGGAGCCTGTTTCCGATTCTGTGTCTCCCTCTCTCTCTGACCCTCCCCCGTTCATGCTCTGTCTCTCTCTGTCCCAAAAAAAAAAAAAAAAAAAAAAAAAAAAAACAACAAAAAAAAACGTTGAAAAAAAAACTTTTTCTAAATTATGTTGATTCTACAGCAAAAAATAAAGTAACTTTGTCACTCATGTGTTCTTAGATTCTCATGATGCAGTTTTGAGATTTAACTCGGCACCTACACGTGGCTATGAGAAAGATGTTGGAAATAAAACCACCGTGCGCATCATTAATTCCCAGGTAAGATGGATGGAGTGTTTTCATGCATGTACATTTTATTGGTAAATAGTTTAACTGGGTGAATGAAGAGAAATTACCCAGTTGTACATGACCATGATCTTGCTTATTTGTAGGTTCTTGTAATCATAAAAGAATTGATGAGAAAAAATGCAGATAAATAGGCATTTATGTGTGACATGACTAGGAAGAAATGAGTAAATAAGATTAAAAGGAAAAATCAGAGAAGATATAGAAACATGTATTGGGGCGCCTGGGTGGCTCAGTCGGTTGAGCGTCCGACTTCGGCTCAGGTCACTATCTCGCGGTCCGCGAGTTTGAGCCCCGCGTTGGGCTCTGGGCTGATGGCTCAGAGCCTGGAGCCTGCTTCCGATTCTGTGTTCCCTCTCTCTCTGCCCCTCCCCCATTCATGCTGTGTCTCTCCATCTCAAAAATAAAATAAAACGTTGAAAAAAAAAAAAAGAAACGTGTATGGATATCCATATTTGCATATGTATGTGTATATATATATATAATCATAGTCTTAGTGTGTTGTATATTACAGATGGAGCAAAGGACAGTTAAATTTAGAAAAAAATCATGGTGGTGTGAAAGGTAAGGGATGAAGGGGAGAAAAAGCAAAGGCTACAAAATCCAAGGGTCAGTAGGGTGGCTTGGAAACTTTAGTCCATTATCTGAAAATTTTAAAAATGAAATTGTTGAAAATGGAAGTATTTCTCTTTTTGGTGTTCTTCATACAAATATTTTCCAAATTCAAAGCAAAATTATTCTCAAAACCATGGCAGTTTCTAGAGTTTCAAACTATATAGAAAGAACATGAGGTGATGGATGATTTATGACAAGTTGCTTGCAGAAGAAAAGATTAGCTTTCTGCCTGGGACCCTGAGCCAGGCAGCCTGCAGCAAGGGAAAAAACAATCGCCATGTTTCCTTGCTTCATAGACAGCATGGATTGTAAGAGTCGCCATTCATTTATTAACACTTCCAGCTTTTTAGCTAATCATCCCCACAAATTAAAATACATGCCACCTGTAAAATATGTCCTGACTTGAGAAATCTGTATGAAGAAAGAGAGTGCATCTTAAAAACTGTGAAAAGTTGCACCTCAACACTGAGGAAAACCAATTTTTTTTTTCTCCTCCAAAGCTGTAGTTTAAAAAAGACGATTGGCAGGTGAGATCGAAGGACTCCTCTAGGACCACAGAGGGAGGAAGTCACATGTGGGCTGTCACCAGTCTGCTGGCTGTCCCTGTTCCATTTGTCCTGAGGCTGGCACTCTGAAGGCGCCTTAATAACGTGGGTCATTCATATCTGTGCCTCCTTCTCCAGTTGTCTGTGAAGGCAATTAGAGAGGAGGTCGGGGGTGGCAAATTAGCTAAGGCATCACATCTTTCAGGAGCTGATTCAATACCACTGGCTATGGGTATAATGCTGATGAAAATGTAAGAACTCGTAAATTTTATTTTATTTTGTTTTTTAAATTTTTTTAATGTTTATTTATATTTGAGAGAGAGAGAGAGACAGAACAAGAATGGGGGAGGGGCAGAGAGACAGAGGGAGACACAGAATCCCAGGGAGACTCCAGGCTTTGGGCTGTGAACACAGAGCCTGACTGGGGACTGGAACTCATGAACCATGAGATCATGCCCTGAGCTGAAGTCAAGACGGGTAACTGACAGAGCCACCCACGCACCCCTCCTAAATTTTATTTTTAACCCTAGTTTCCCCAGACATTTCTTCAGGTTCACTAGCGTGCAATGCCTGCCTCTCTCACTCCCCCAGAGGAAAATAGTAAAGTCTGAGTAACTTTGTTTTTCTTGCTCTGATTCATTTTTTTAAACTTTCCTCTTTTTAAAAATATAATTTTGAAGAGCCACTCGCTTTGAAATGATTTCTGTATGTATTTGCAGATTCTGACCAACCCCAATCATCACTTCATTGACAGTTCATTGTATAAAAACGTCATTTTGGTGGCCTGGGACCCTGCTCCTTACTCTGCAAATCTTAACCTGGTAAGTGTTCCCTTTGGTGCCCTTACCCTACTGATCAGACAGTGCCTTTGACTGATTAATAATGGGAGCAAGTCAAGGATTAAGCTTTCACAGAATGAAACCAATCATGGGCACTACTGAAATACATGGGCGTTCATACCATTTTGATACCCAGTTCCGGTAGCGTACTTGGTGAACGTGACCTATCTAATGAAAAAAGGGCTTTTGCTCTGGAAGATTTAAAAACAAAAACAAATCACAGTGCCCTAAATGTTCAGAAATTCCTAGTTACACTGGAAGTTGAGCCAAGTAAACTCAGAGTTTTCCATTGTGATAGGGTTACATCACTTTCCACGTAGTTACGAGACCTTCTGAAATAAATTCAAAGTGCTTGATAAGAGAATCTAAACTTTGTGAATCAACAGCTCACTGCCCTTTAAGTGGAACCTGTTACAGACTTTTCTTGAGTGTGCAACTCTGGCTTTTTCCTCTAAACCTTTCTTACCTTATGTGATATAGTGTAAACAAGATTACTGCTAGCCATCAAAATATAAGCAAGTTACATTCATGGCATTCTGGCAAATCATTGCCTATCTAAACAAGCAGCTAGTTACTTCTGGTGAGAACTTGGATGAAAAGCCGATGCACTTGTCTTTTAAGGAAGGCTGGGAAAGAAGTGTGATAGTTTTAGCCTCATGAAAGATAATGTCTGTTGTGCCACTGAGCGTCTTTCAACTTGTTCTATCATGACCCAAAAGAATGCATCCTTCTTAAGATGATGGAAATGAGGGAACAGGCCTTGGCTTTACCAAGAGGACTTCCCAAGAGAGCAGCGGCCCAAGGTCAGATGGGTCCTTCTGGGGCTGTTGTGTCACTGTTCATCTTGAGACCAAGGCTGGACATTTAACTAGCATGATTCCTAACTGGTTCTTTTTAAAAAAATTTTTTTAAATTGTACTTAAATCCAAGTTAGTTAACATATAGTGTAGTAATGATTTCAGGAGTAAAAGACCCAACAAGTGCCCTCCTTAATGCCCCTCACCCACTTAGCCCCTCCCCGCACCATCACCCCTCTGGCAACCCTCAGTTTGTTCTCTACATTTGAGTCTTTTATGGTTTGCTTCCCTCTCTCTTTTAATCCTAACTGGTTCTTAACCAGGAGCGCAAACCAGAATCACCTGGAGAGTATTTTTTCAAATGTATCTGTCAGAGCCCCATTTCCTGACATACCACTTACAGCCCCAGTGTGTAGTTTCTGAGAAAGCTCTCTGGCTGATTTTCACAGGTACCGTCTACTGAGAATCTGGGACGAAATGCATGTTGGAACTCCAGCTTCCTTTCCGGTCTGAAGTTCTCTGGTTTTAAGTTCTGACAGCTTTCTCACTATCTGTGGACAGACTGAGAGCTCTAGCTATTGGACCTTGTTTCTTCCTCCTTGGGAAGCATCCAAGCCCAGGGCACAGAGCTGTCCAACCCGATGGAGGGGACAGCAACAGTGCTGAAACCCAGGCAACCGGGCTGCTTTCTGGGTGGCCTGTGTTCTGGGGAGCAGGAGGAGGGGTGAAGAAACTGAGGCCCATACCCCTCTTGCTTCCCTTCTGCTGCCTCTTGGCTTGGGGGCAAAGTTTACAAAAGATGATTGGCCCCAGTCCTTTTCAAAATTGTTAAAGCCACAGAACCCATTCAACCATGGAATATTACTTGGGATCTCAGTGCGTATCTACTGTTTCCCGAAGGTGTCTGTTTGAAGAGATAACAGGGCCCTCAGAGCCTTATGAACTAAGTCTCTCCCCCACATACCTCCAAATCCCATTTTTTCATGGTGGCACCTCAGATGTTCTGAAGACATTTAAAAGTAAACCTAGGGGCGCCTGGGTGGCTCAGTTGGTTGGGCGACTAACTTCACTCAGGTCATGATCTCACAGATTGTGAGTTCGAGCCCCATGTCTGGCTCTGTGCCCTCCTCCCTCAGAGCCCCATGTCTGGCTCTGAGCCTGGAGCCTGTTTCGGATTCTGTGTCTCCCTCTCTCTCTGCCCCTCTCCCGCTCACGTTCTGTCTCTCTCCTTCAAAAATAAACATTAAAAAAATTTTTTTAAGTAAATCAACCTTATTGTACATTTTTTCATACAGTAACATGTACAGTCAGTGGAAGGATACATGTTGATGAGTATTAGCAAATATATATAGTCATGTATCCACCACCGCAGGTAAGAAATGGAATATTTTCAGCACTCCCAGGAGTTCCTTGTGCCCTACCTATCGGTCTTCCCAGCACTGCCCCAGACCTAGGCAATAACTGATATGCTTTCTGTCACTGTGTATTACATATGAAAAATATGTTTTGAAATACACTGATTGAAGCCCCAGGGTCAGCACATTATAGCCGTGGACCAAATCTGGCCCCATTTTGTAAATAAAGTTGTATTGGAACACAGCCATGCTCATTCATGATGTATCTTCTGTGACTTTCTCAGTACAATAGAAGCATCGACTAGTTGCAAAAGAGACTGTCTGGCCCACAAAGCCTCAAGGGTTTACTACCTGGCCCTTTACAGAGAAGTCTGGGGCCCCTGCCCTAGCTCATCTCCCATATTTCACTAAAGAACAAATCCTTGTCCCTCAGGGCTGGGACCCTATCTCTTTTTGTTCTGGTTCCCTCATCCATGAGGCAGTGCCTGTACTTCACCTCCTTCTCCCCGGCCCTTAGCCTCTAAATAGTCTCCAACCCCACCCCCGTGCTGACCTGTTTCCTTTTCACAGTGTGGTTCTCTGTACTTGATTTTGTTGATTTTTTTTTTTTCTTAGTGGTACAAGAAACCAGATTACAACCTGTTCACTCCATATGTTCAGCACCGGCAGAGAAACCCAAATCAGCCATTTTACATTCTTCATCCTAAATTTATATGGCAGCTTTGGGACATTATTCAGGAGAACACCAAGGAGAAGATTCAGCCCAACCCACCATCTTCTGGCTTCATTGGTAGGTATATATAAAAATGGATAATCAGGCAGGCACTCAGGGTTAGGGTTAGGCTTAGTATTTAGCAAATGTACAGTTATGTTATTTAATCAGAACAATTAAAAGTTGGTTTTAGAGGAAGCATAGATAAGCTGAAGATAGTAGAAACACTCTGTTTTTTCCAGTTTTCTATTGGTACGTGATAACTGCCCCCAGAATTGCAAGGTGTACAGCAAAAACTGTTTTATTTTCTGTCGGTTTTGTGGGTCAGGACAGGCTTGGCTGGGTTATTCTTCTGTTCCACAGGCTTCAGTGGGAATAACTTCATGGTATTCACCTGCTTCATGGGATGGCTACACTCCCGTGGTTGGCCCCTGTGGCGCGGATGGCTGGGAGGGCGGGCTCAGCCAGGACTATTGACTTTGTGCCTGCACGTGGTCTCTTGCATGGTGGTCTCAGGGTACTCGGGCTTCTTACATGGGAGCTCATGGCCCCTGGCAAGTGTGCCAAAAGGCAGGAAATAGAAGCTGCCTGTTTCTTAAGGTTGAGGCCTAGAGACCTGCACAATGTCACTTGCACTCTTCTGCGGGTCAGAGTAGTCAAGGCCCCACTGGATTCAAGGGGGAAGACACACAGACCCCACCTGGGTCATCTGTGATCCACTAGCCACTCACCCATTCACATTGTTTACGTGATACCAGATTGAGGAGCTGAATTTGTGACCGTAGGATAGTGTCATGTGCTGCAAGATAGCAAGTGCAGGCTTTGTTGAGACTAATTCTAAGACCTTGTACAGCTCTTGCTGCCAGAGTCCACTAGCTCTAATCTAAAAAATGAATTTTTTTCATATAACAGGATCATCACACTTAGCTTATTTTATATATATATATATTGCAGCCAGGCTTTGATCCTCCAAAATTTGTGGTTTTACTCTACTTCTTTACCCATGATTCAGCTAATCATCCCATTATCTCTTTGATTTTACCCGAGTAGGGTAGTATTAAGGAATATCCTCGATCCCCTTGGCAATATGAAAGCTGTAGTGGAACCAAAGGATGTTAGTTGTGTCCACAAAAAACTGTGATGTTCTCCCCGCCTAATTTCAAGGAATTAGCCACCCTGTTTCTTAATTTGGGCTGCAGATTGGGTCCCTCTGAATAAAGGAGAGATAGCACTGTTTTCGTTATGGATACAGGACACACAAGTATCTGAATGGAGGCCTGTGGATTTTGGAGTGAGTTTCTGGTATTGCAATAATGTGAACTATTTTACCTAGAGTTCAAGACAGAATTTACGATATGACTCTGTAGATTAGCTGCCTTAAGTATAGCTAACCCCCTTTTAAAGTCATACCTTTGACACTCTGTGTCCAAATCAGTTTTTTGAAATCGTAGTGTCTTTATCTTTTGCACAGTTTCGTGGGATCCTGTTGCTTTAGGAAAGAAAGTATAATCCAGTTTGTCAGCAAAGGGTAAGTAGGAGAGCATAATGCTTAGACAGCGTAACGGGATGTGGCGGAAGTTTAATAAAATCATTTTCATATTGTTGCCTTCTCACGAATTCATGGGGCTTCTACTTGCTTGGAGCAGAAGTTTTAGAGCACAGTGGGGGCTGTCAGATATACTTACAGCAATGTGCAGTTGAAAGACTCACATAGTCATAGCTGGAGAGAAATATTTTCCCATGTGTTTTTGTTGGAAGGAATCCTGCCACACATGGCCAGCTTCCTTTCATAGCTATTTACTGAGAATTTGGAGTTTTCAGAGGCTGATACTTGCCTTAGAGGCTGCTTTTACACGAATATGGAGGAATGCAGTTTGACGTCATTGCAGGAGTGGAGGCTGGGTCTGGCAGGTTAAGTGTAAATTCTTCTCTGCCCTTTACCAGCTTTTTGATCATGGGCATGTCACTTACCCCCGTGAGCCTTAAATATGCTCATATGAGAAATGAGACTCATAAAATCTTTCTAAAGATGAGTTGGTGTGCCAATGGGCAATGGTTCCTGTTTTCTACCACTGTCCTGCCCAGAGTGACAACTATTAGCCACATGTGGCCATGCAAATTTAAATTAATTAGGATTAAAGGAGAGAAAAGCTTCAGTTCCTCTTGCACTTGCCTTATTTCAGGTTCTTAGTATCCACGTGCACTGCCGGCCACTGTCTTGACAGTGCAGGAGAACATCTCCATCATCACACAAAGTTGCATAGGACAGTGCTGTTAAGTTTTGCTAATCACAGAAGAATGAAAAAAGAGCAAGCAGATAAGGAAGCCTTAAGTTCCCAGTGGGCGGGCTGTGCTCTGTGACTGGGGATACAGATGTCACAGAAGACATGGCCTGCCTTCCCTGGCCAGATTTAAGAGTGAGCTCTCACTAAGGATGGACGGGAGATGCAGTCTGGGTGGGCTGTGCCCAGCAGAGCCCCAGTCGCCCTCTGAATACTCTGCTGATTTTGCTATCTGTCTGCCTCCTCTTTGATCCTGCTCAGAAATATGCTGAGAGCCAGAGTCTGTCTTATAACTTATCTGATGTTCCTAAATATTAGCAGAATGATGTCGCTCACATCTCAATCTGTCGGCCATAAGAATTTCTAAAAATCAATGAGTTATTTTCTGTTATTGAGAAGTGTTCTCCAAATACGTGTTCTAAGGTCACGTAGAAAAAAAAAAAAAAAAACTATTGACTTCTTGTCTCACCACCTCATCATGTCCAGACACTAACCTCTCATGTTCATTACTGGACAAAAAGAACCCATTGCAGACCTGGTCGGTGAGATCAGGATGTTTCTGTGTGCACAGCGCTGGGCTCTGCCCAGGTACAGCGGTCAGCAGGATGCTTTCTATCAGAGGAGAGCAATATTCTGACGCCCTGGTTTTCCTCATTAGCGCAGGGCTCCACCTGTGGGGAACATATTGCAGGTGAAGCAAGATGAGGCCCTTTGCTTTATGGATGTGCTCTTCTGGAAAGGAAAATGGTGTCACATTTAATTACTGATGTTTCTAAACCCGCTGCATACGTTTTCCTTATATGTGTTTATGAATCTGCACGTGTGAAATAGAGGGACTCTAAAAGTTGACTGTTTTGAACACAAAAGACATGTCTTTCTATGGAAATAAATGGTAGTTAGATTCCCAGGGGAACACACCTTGAACCCTTTAAATGTCATGTCATTGGTGGTATTAGGAGACTTGTTCCTGGTGCCTGAATTCATCATACAGGAGGAAGGTGGAGAAAATGGAAGGGGAAAGTCATCCAATAAGTAGGTATTAATTAAGCCCCTCTATGTGCCAAGCATGATGCTGAGCCCAGGCTCAGCCCAGTGGTGAGGAAACCAGGCAAAGAACTCATGGTGCACCGAGTGACAGACATTACATAGGTGTGCCTTCCCTAAATAAAATAAAATTACAAACTGGGCAATGAAGGAAGAGAGCAGGATGCATCAAGGGCTGGGAAGTGTGTGCTTTTCCCATTGTGTTCCTGCTCTTAGCCTAGCGCATAGGAGGTACAAGAAGTAATTATTTGGAGAATGAATGTTTTAGCTTAGAACTTGAGAAGTTCTCAAGTTTAACATGTGTCAGAATCACCCAGAGAGGGCTTATGTATTAGATATCTAATGATGTGAGGCAAATTACCCCAAAACTTAGCTACTGGACAGAACAATAAGCATTTGTTATCTTGTACAGTTTCTGTGGTCAGTATTGTAGGAGCAGATTGGCTGGCCGGCTCACCTTGGTATCTTTCATGAGATTGCATTGAGCTGTCTGGACTTGGCTTGGCTGATCTGTTTTCTGGATGGTTCACTCACAAGATGGCTGTTGACTGGAGGCCTCAGTTCCTTACCACACCTCTCTATAGGTCTACTTGAATGCTCTCACAACATGGCAGCCGGCTTCCCTATAGCAGGCAATCCAAGGGAGAGAGCAAGAAGGAGGTCTCAGTACTTTTTATGGTGTCATAAACTATCTATCCCCTTGGCTACATTCTATTTGTTACACAAGTCAGTCCCATTGTTGTGGGATGGAACTACCCAAAGATGGGGATACCAGGTAGGGATCATTGGGGGCCATGCTGGAGGCTGGCTACCATACCTTTCTAAAACACAGACAAGTGGGCCCACCCCTAGAGTTTCTGGGAAGGTGGAAGGGGCAAGAATTTGCATTTCTAACAGGTTTTTAAGTGATGCTTCTGCTGTAGTCCTTGTTCTGTACTTTGAGAACCATCCTTCTGGCATTTTAGAATCCTGAAGTTAGAAGGAAATTCAGCTATCAAGTCTGTGGGTCCTGTATTGATAGACATGCCATCAAGGTGATAAGCATTTAGCTCAGCAGGAGAACACAGGATCCTACCAATAATACATTATTCCTTTGTTTCTTTGAAGACATAGCTAAAAAATTTACTCTTATCATTACTGATGGACTTCTTTCATGCCTTGAAAACTTGTGAAATGATATACGTAACAGCTACCTGTCAATGTCCTTCTTAAAAGTAGATTTTTGTTCGTTTAGTTGGTTGGTTTATCATCTTGGGACCCAGATTCTCGGATGTACTGATTAGTCAGGTATAAGTTCGGGCACCAATAAGCAACGTCCCAACTCTCATTGATTTCAGGAAACCGCCCTCAGTAATATTCAGGCAGATAGTTCAGCCAACATCTCCCATTCCAGAAGCATTTGTACCTTCATTAGCAACCCCTAGTCCTGCACCAGCAGTCTCCTTGATGGCACACAAATCATGTGGGCTTGCCTGGTAGATAGGAGCTGTGGTAGGTATATGAGTGTTCTTCTGGGTTATAACAATATATTATGATAAAAGTTATATGAATACAGTCTTTCTCTCAAACTGCTATTGCAATGTGCTTACCCTTCTTCTGATGGTGTGAGGTGATAAAATGCCCATTTGATGAGATGACATAAGGTGAATGACATGCGCATTGGGATGTGGCATTTGGCCACCACTGAGCTTCTGATGACCTATCAGAAGGAGAAGCATCTGCTTTCTGACTGCAGGTGACCGTGGGTAACTGAACCTACAGATAAGGGGAAAACTACCATGTTGAAGGGAAGAAGGGTCTAGAAGTAACTTCTGTCCACTGCACCATTCTGAATGTTCCTTAGAACAGGGTTGGAAATATTGCTGCATCAATGTCTGATCACAATACCCAAATAGGCACTGTACTTTTTCCTGGGTTCTGTGGGATCTGCGTATTATCAGCTCCTATGGAGAAGTTTCCTTTTGGGCAAGATGTCCTAGTAACATCAGATTCAGGCACAAATATTTAACTTGCATCTGAATAAATTCTTCTTGTTCTGTTTACAGTAATAGGAACTGCCTTTTCTGATTATAAAGAAAGAGCAGGGAGTTGTAGGATTTAAGGAACACATTGACCTACCATTGAAGAAAACAAACTCTGAGAGCCTCTTCACTGGAAAAACATTCCAGAAGTTTCTCTTTAATTTTTTTTTTTTATATTTATTTATTTTTGAGAGACGGAGCACGAGCAGGGGAGGGGTGGAGAAGGAGACACAGGTCTGAACTGTCAGCACAGGGCCTGAATCAGGGCTCGAACCCATGAAACATGACATCACTACCTGAGCCAAGGTTGGACGCTTAACCAACTGAGCCACCCAGGCGCCCCCAAAACATTCCAGAAGTTTCTAATTCACATACATAAAGGACTTATCAAAGCTAATAACTTCAGTTTGCTTTCTTTGTAATAAAACTGACTTAAAGAACATATGTGAACAATTTTTATAATATTGACAAAATGTAAATGCATACTAATATCAAGTGAATTAAACTATACTTTCATTACAAGCTTTAATATTACTAAGATACTTATTAAAGATTTAATATCTATAATGTGTACTGAAGGTGGTCCTCTCAGATTTCTAAATGAACATTTTTGAACTATGTTTTCCCCCTTTTTTTTAAAACAATCGAACCCATGTTATTACCAAACTACTCTACCAAACAAAATATTTTGAAGAATC
Organism: Panthera onca; assembly: GCF_046562875.1. Lineage (NCBI taxonomy): Eukaryota > Metazoa > Chordata > Mammalia > Carnivora > Felidae > Panthera > Panthera onca. The sequence goes on along the minus strand of NC_138341.1, from coordinate 86,361,493 downwards.
ACTCCTAAAGAGATGAATATTCACTGCAATTAAACATGAAACCTAATTCAAAGTTGTATGTTGATTAGTGATAATTGTCTCTCAAAATATTTTTAAAATTTTTTTTAATTTTTTATTTATTTTTGAGAGAGAGAGAGAGAGACAGAGTGCAAGCGGGGGAAGGGCAGAGAGAGAGGGAGACACAGAATCCGAAACAGGCTCCAGGCTCTGAGCTGTCAGCACAGAGCCCGATGTGGGGCTAGAACTCACAAACCATGAGGTCATGACCTGAGCCGAAGCCAGACGCTCAACCGACTGAGCCATCCAGGTGCCCCTATCTTTCAAAATATTGTAATATAACTGTGTGAATATATTCTGACTTTTGTTAACAAGGTCATTATGTGAAAATTAATGAAAACCTGACTTTTTAAGAGAGCTCATTATTAACATATGTAAGTCGAAGGAGATTTAGAGATTATTTATCCCAACATAGATACTGGTCCAAAGCTTTGACCAAACCTTAAGGGAGAGACTGATTCTGTTGCTTTATAAGATTTTTCTTTGTAACATTTTTTTTTTAGTTTAAATAATTAAAACATGGTTTAATTGTTATTAGAATAGCTAGTTGTATTAATAAAGTAAATAAGTACATTCAGAAAAAGTCAGGAGAATATTTCTAAAAATTAACTTCAAATAATAAATAATAAAAATAAGATTTTTCAAGAATAAGAATAATGTCTATTTCATTATTTTTTTTTAACTTCTTGGTTTCTTTTTTTTTTTTAATTATTTTTTTAACTTACATCCAAATTAGTTAGCATATAGTGCAATGGTGGTTTCAGGAGTAGATTCCTTAATGCCCCTTACCCATTTAGCCCATCTCCACTCCCACAACCCCTCCGGTAACCCTCTGTTTGTTCTCCATATTTAAGAATCTCTTATGTTTTGTCCCCTTCCCTGTTTTTATATTATTTTTGCTTCCCTTCCCTTATGTTCATCTGTTTTGTCTCTTAAAGTCCTCATATGAGTGAAGTCATATGATATTTGTCTTTTTCTGACTGATTAACTTCGCTTAGCGTAATACCCTCCAGTTCCATCCACATAGTTGCAAAGGGCAAGATTTCGTTCTTTTTGATTGCCAAGTAATATTCCATTGTGTGTATATGTGTGTGTGTGTGTGTATACATATATACATATATACCACATCTTCTTTATCCATTCATCTATCGATGGACATTTGGGCTCTTTCCATACTTTGGCTATTGTTGATAGTGCTGCTATAAACATGGGGGTGCATGTGTCCCTTCGAAACAGCACACCTGTATCCCTTGGATAAATGCCTAGTAGTGCAGTTGCTGGGTCATAGGGTAGTTCTATTTTTAGTTTTTTGAGGAACCTCCACACCGTTTTCCAGAGTGGCTACACCAGCTTGCATTGCCACCAACAATGCAAAAGAGATCCTCTTTCTCCGCATCCTCGCCAACACCTGTTGTTGCCTGAGTTGTTAATGTTAGCCATTCTGACAGGTGTAAGGTGGTATCTCATTGTGGTTTTGATTTGTATTTCCCTGATGATGAGTGCTGTTGAGCATTCTTTCATGTGTCAGTTGGCCGTCTGGATGTCTTCTTTGGAGAAGTGTCTATTCATGTCTTTTGCCCATTTCTTCACTGGATGATTTGTTTTTTGGGTGTTGAGTTTGATAAGTTCTTTATAGATTTTGGATACTAACCCTTTATCTGATATGTCATTTGCAAATATCTTCTCCCATACTGTCGGTTGCCTTTTAGTTTTGCTGATTGTTTCCTTCGCTGTGCATAAGCTTTTTATTTTGATGAGGTCCCAGTAGTTCATTTTTGCTTCTGTTTCCTTTGCCTCCGGAGACATGTTGAGTAAGAAGCTGCTGCAGCCAAGATCAAGGAGATTTTTGCTTGCTTTCTCCTCAGGAATTTGATGACTTTCTGTCTTATGTTTAGGTCTTTCATCCATTTTGAGTTTATTTTTGTGTATGGTGTAAGAAAATGGTCCAGGTTCATTCTTCTGAATGTCACTGTCCAGTTTTCCCAGCACCACTTGCTGAAGAGACTGTCTTTATTCCATTGGATATTCTTTCCTGCTTTGTCAAAGATTAGTTGGCCATAAGTTTGTGGGTCCATTTCTGGGTTCGCTATTCTGTTCCATTGATCTGAGTGTCTGTTCTTGTGCCAGTACCATACTGTCTTGATGATCAGTCTTGATGATCAGAGCTTTGTAGTATAGCTTGAAGTCTGGGATTGTAATGCCTCCTGCTTTGGTTTTCTTTTTCAAAATTGCTTTGGCTATTCGGGGTCTTTTCTGGCTCCATACAAATTTTAGGATTATTTGTTCTAGCTCTGTGAAGAATGCTGGTGTTATTTTGATAGGGATTGCATTGAATATGTAGATTGCTTTGGGTAGTATCGACATTTTAACAATATTTGTTCTTCCTATCCAGGAGCATGGAATCTTTTTCCATTTTTTGTGTATTCTTCAATTTCTTTCATAAGCTTTCTATAGTTTTCAGCGTATAGATTTTTCACCTCTTTAGTTAGATTTATTCCTAGGTATTTTATGGATTTTGGTGCAATTGTAAATGGGATCGATTCCTTGATTTCTCTTTCTGTTGCTTCATTGTTGGTGTATAGGAATGCAACTGATTTCTGTGCATTGATTTTACATCCTGTGACTCTGCTGAATTCATGAATCAGTTCTAGCTGTTTTTTGGTGGAATCTTTTGGGTTTTCCATATAGAGTATCATGTCATCTGCGAAGAGTGAAAGTTTGACCTCCTCCTGGCCAATTTGGATGCCTTTTATTTCTTTGTCTGATTGCAGAGGCTAAGACTTCCAGTACTATGTTGAATAACAGTGGCGAGAGTGGACATCCCTGCCTTATTCCTGACCTTAGGGGGAAAGCTCTCAGTTTTTCCCCACTGAGGATGATATTAGTGTTGGGTCTTTCATATATGGCTTTTATGATCTTGAGGTATGATCCTTTTATCCTGACTTTCTTGAGGGTTTTTATCAAGAAAGGATGCTGTATTTTGTTAAATGCTTTCTCTGCATCTATTGAGAGGATCATATGGTTCTTGTCCTTTCTTTATTGATGTGATGAATCACATTGATTGTTTTCTGGATATTGAAGCAGCCCTGCATCCCAGGTATAAATCCCACTTGGTCATGGTGAATATTTTTTTTAATGTATTGCTGGAGCCAGTTGGTTAATATCTTGTTGAGGATTTTTGCATCCATGTTTATCAGGGAAATTGGTCTATAGTTCTCCTTTTTAGTGGGGTCTCTGTCTGGTTTTGGAATCAAGGTAATGCTGGCTTCATAGAAAGGGTTTGGAATTTTTCCTTCCATTTCTATTTTTTGGAACAGCTTCAAGAGAAGAGGTGGTAACTCTCCTTAAATGTTTGGTACAATTCCTCTGGAAAGCCATCTGGCCCTGGACTCTTGTTTTGGGGGAGATTTTTGATTACTTATTCGATATCTTTATTGGTTATGGGTCTGTTCAAATCTTCTATTTCTTCTTGTTTCAGTTTTGGTAGTGTATATGTGTCTAGGAATTAGTCCATTTCTTCCAGATTGCCCATTTTATTGACATACAATTGCTCATAATATTCTCTTATTATTGTTTTTATTTCTGCTGTGTTGGTTGTGGTCTCTCCTCTTTCATTCTTGATTTTCTTTATTTGGGTCCTTTTTTTTCTTTTTGATCAATCTGGCTAGTGGTTTATCAATTTTGTTAATTCTTTCGAAGAAACAGCTTCTGGTTTCATTGATCTGTTCTACTGTTTTTTTGTTTTGTTTTGTTTTGTTTTTTGTTTTTTGTTTTGGTTCCGATAGCATTAATTTCAGCTCTAATCTTTATTGTTTCTTGTCTTCTGCTGGTTTGGAATTTTATTTGCTGTTCTTTTTCCAGCTCTTTAAGGTGTAAGGTTAGGTTGTGTATCTGAGATCTTTCTTCCTTCTTTAGGAAGGCTTAGATTTCTATTTACTTTCCTCTTATGACTGCCTTTCCTATGTCCCAGAGGTTTTGGGTTATGGTGTTACCACTTTCATTGGCTTCCATGAACTTTTTAATTTCCTCTTCAACTTCTTGGTTAGCCCATTCATTCTTTAGTAGGATGTTCTTTAGTCTCAAAGTATTTGTTACCTTTCCAAATGTTTTCTTGTGGTTGATTTCAAGTTTCATGGCATTGAAAATATGCACAATAGGATCTCGATCTTTTTGTATTTGTTGAGGGCTCCTTGTAACATTTTTGAAGAGTCTCCTTTGCAAAGGGGAAAATAGCATTGTAACTAAATATTTAAACTTTTTTTTAAAATTTTTTAAATGTTTTTATTTATTTTTGAGACAGAGAGAGACAGAGCATGAACAGGGGAGGGGCAGAGAGAGAGGGAGACACAGAATCCGAAACAGGCTCCAGGCTCCGAGCTGCCAGCACAGAGCCCGACGCGGGGCTCGAACTCACGGACCGTGAGATCATGACCCGAGCCGAAGTCGGACGCTTAACCGACCAAGCCACCCAGGCGCCCCTTTAAACATTTTTTTTGAAGCACCCAGTAACCCCACCACCACCTCGCATACTGCCATCTGATTGTTTTAGTCTATGCTCTTCCAAATGGCAACCACATCTAGGGTTGGGTTTTCTTAATGTGGTTGTAATGAAGGGGCTTCCCTCAATGTATGGCACCACACAACAGGTGCATGGTAAATGTTTGCTGAATGAGTGAAGGCATGAAAAAATGAATTGGAAGTTCTGATTCTTGTCTCCTTATAGACTCTCCCCTCTGATAGAGCTTCTCTCACATCTAGAAGGATGCCCACTTCCTCCCATAACACACTATATGCATGTGCTGTGGTTAAGACCTTGGGTTTTGCAGAGACCAGAATCAAACTTTGGTTCTACCTGTCAACTAGATATATGATCTTGAGAGCAAGTTACTCTAAACCTCCAAACCTCAGTTCTTTAAACTGGAAACTGAAGATACCAGTACTACCATAATGTTTGAATCATCATATGCTTAGCACAATAGCCAATATTTGCTCTTTACTATTATTGTGATGTTTCCATCTAAAACTTTATGCTTAGTCAAATAAGACCATATTGGCAAATATAAAAACATAATAAAAAATAGACTTGTTCCCTTTGATATTACAGAGGCCATATCAGTCCATCAAATAGGAATATCATAAATTAGGCCTTTCTTTAGCTGTTGAGTATTTAAGTTGTTTCAAAGTATTTGATATCATCAATTTATTGATGCGTCATTACTATCTCTGTATGAATAGTACTATAGTTTATTCTGTATGTGCATACATAAACTTTTCTTTCTTGTAAACCATTTCCTTAAGATAAATTCCCAAGGGTATTAGTGCCAGGCAAAAGCTGTGTATGACATGTCATGTAGGTGACTGTTGGTAAGTGTTGACATAATGCTTTTTCTTTGAATTTCTGATCAGACCATATTTGTCCTTACAGTTCCCAGAAAGAGGCACACTAGTAGATACACTGGAAATGTATTACATGTACCATCCCCTTCTCCAGAGAAGCAGTAAAGGGATTCCTATACCTCTTGGATGGCACATGCATTTTTTAAATTAAAAGAAAGTAATGTGGATCAAGGTAATTTTGATGATCCATAAAGACTTGTTTCTTTGGAGCAACTTTTTTATTTTATTAGGTTCCTTACCCTGAACCCACTGGGGAGTGATTTGTGCGCATATGAGTAGCATTTCTCTTTCATCACTAGTTGGATACTAGAGATTTATCTTGTTATTTGGTACTTTGAAGTCGTTTTGACTGTACCATAGCCTGACTGAGGATAAGGAATAATTTACTTGGAGTCTCACGGCTTCCATTTTGTTCTCATAAAGACCGATATTTTTATACAAGGTCAGTGAACTCACCTGGGGTCATAAAGCATGTCTGGATTGGTTTGTCATCTACATGCAGTAGGGCATCCAGCCAGGCCGGGAGGCAATAGCTTCGCCATCCATGGCGCATAGCCTAAGTACCAGCAGGCAGACAGGCCTGGTAGCACACATCCCAACCAGCAGCACAGAGATAAGACTCTCTACTTTAATCCGGAATTGAGCAACTGACGGTATTTTTATTGTAGAAACCAGCAACACCTCCTGCCACTTTTTAAGAGGCAGTAGCCAGTACTGATTGTATTATAACTAATATTTCTGGAATTCATAAATGCAGACACTATAATTTCAGGCACTTTAACTATGCACAAGAATAATAGGCTTAAAAACAAGTCATAACTTTCTTTTCCATGTTGTATTGCTTTTGAGGGGGGAGGATTCTAATTTTCCAATACATCATCCAAACTCAGATGTTTAACACAAAATAAGAAGCCACTTAGCATCCATATTTATGATTATGTAAAACATGTCAGAATTATATTGATTAGGAATACCTTTGCATTTCCCTGTAAATAATGAATTCTGAATGTGTGTTACCATGAAATAAATACAAATCAGCTAATAATTGGCCTTTCCGGTATCATTCTTGCATTATATGATTTTATCTAATGAGGTGGATGCTTCTTAAACTATTATTTTGCTACATCAAGTTCAGATCTCCAAACCACCTTTTAATTACAAATATTTTCTGGAAGTCTTACTTGAAGACTCACTTTTGCTCCCAAATAATCTTAAGCATAGGGGCACCTGGATGGCTCAGTCGGTTAAGCATCCAACTTCAGCTCAGATCATAATCTCATGGTTTGTGAGTTCAAGCCCCATGTTGGGCCCTGTGTTGATAGCTCAGAGGCTGGAACCTGCTTCGGATTCTGTGTCATCCTCTCTCTCTGCACCTTCCCTGCTTGCGTGCCCCCTCCCCCCTCTCAAGAATAAATAAACATTAATTTTTTTAAATAATCTTAAGTATAATTTTCATAATTTTCTATTTTATGATGAATTTATGGGGAAACCAGACAGGGGTGCTAGATTCCTATGAGACTGGCCTATTCCATACACTCGGATTTTCTTGCACTCGGACCATGTATTCAGAAATCTGGTTTGCAGTGTGGTGTTGGTCATGCTCAGAAATTCCTAATTTACCTCACATATGAATTATGTTCAAGTGTTAACTGGAATTGATGTAAGCCAGCGTTTTTTTCTGTCACTTGCATTGTGTTGTTTATATCCATAGTTTATTTTGCCATGTGTTAAAAGGATCCATTCATCAAGGAGAAAATTCTGTCATTCTGAACAATTTTGGACGTTACTTTGAATACTTCAGGTGAAAGCAAGATAATTTTAATCACAATTAAAATACATGAATACACTATACCTGATCTGAAAACACATCAACTACAGCTAGACACTCAAAGTAGAATTTTACAGAGGAAGCCTCACTGATTTAGAATTTGTGGTACTCTGAACATGGGTTGTACTTTGCTTTGTATCCTGGCTTTGGAGCAAATAAATAAGTGTATCTACTGTTAGTATGCTGAGTCAGATAATGTGACATTTTATTAAGACCAGTTGAAATGCTTTTTAATTGGTTTGATAATTACATTGCATTATACAGTACTTAAAGACATGTAATTTGGCAAATGAATGCTTCTTGAGTCATGATTGCCCAGAAAAATGTGCACTTTTTTTTTCCCCTTTAAATGAATCCCTAGTATGGACTCGTTTGTAAAAACTGGCCAAAGAAACTGAATGTTAATTGAATTATATTTACAGATTTTAAAAAGCTGGCCACGTGCCCATCTGATTGGCTTAGGAAAATACATTAAAATGTGTCTAAATATTGATCTGCCTATCTAAAAGTCTGGCTTCGTGTCAGGAGCAGGAAATTTTCATTGAGGCTTAATTGATGTACAATATTATATTAGTTTCAGATGTACAGCATGATGATTTGATATTTGTGTCTGTTGCCAAATGATCACCACAATAAGTTTAATTAACATCTGTCACCATATGTGGTTTACAGAGTTTTCTTTCTTGTGATGAGAACTTTTAAGATGGACTCTCTTAGCAACTTTCCAATATGCAATACAGTGTTGTTAACTATAGTCTCAATGCCATATGTTATATCCCATGACATACTTATTTTATAGCTGGAAGTTTGTACCTTTTGACCCCCTTCACCTGTTTTGCCCACCCCTCACCACTGGCAGCCACCAATCTGCTTTCTGTATCTATAAGGGTATTTTTTTGTTCCTTGGGCTTTTTTTTATCCCACATATAAATGATATCATAAGGCATTTGTCTTTCTCTGTCTAACTTACTTCACTTAGCATAACACCTTCTAACTTACTTCACTTATCAATGCCTTCAAGAATTCTTTGTTAGGAGAAACAGAGTCCAGCAATGGACTCAGGTTGTTTCTGTATCTTAGCTATTGTGAACATTGTGCTTCAGTAACATAAGGGTGCAGATATCTTTCCAGGTGGCTTTGTTTTCTTTGGATAAATACTGAGAAGTGGTATTACTGAGTGATACGGTAATTTCTATTTTTAATTTTCTGAGGAACCTCCATACTGTTTTCCACAGTGGCTGTACCAATTTACAATACCGCCAACACTGCACTAGGGTTTCTTTTCCTCCACATCCTTGCCAAAACTTGTTATTTCTTATTGTTTTCATGATAGCCATTCTGAGAGGTGTGATGTAATATCTCCTTGTGGTTTTGATTTCCATTTCCCTGATAATTAGTGATTTTGTGCATCTTTTCATTTACCTGTTGGTCATCTTTATGTTTTCTTTGGAAATCTATCCATTCAGTCTTCCACCCATTTTTTAAATGGATTGTTGGGTTTTTTGTTGTTGTTGTTTTGTTTTGGGGTTTTTTTTTTGCCTGTGTTCTTTATATGTTTTGGATATTCACCCTTTTTCAGATATATGATTTGCAAATATTTTCTATTCAGTAGGCTATCTTTTCATTTTGTTGATGGTTTCCTTTGCTTTGAAGTTTTTAGTTTGACATAGTCCTACTTGTTTCTTTTTGTTTGTTTTTTTCTTCTTTTCGTTTTTCTTTTTGCCTTTGTGTTTGTGGCAAATCCAAAAACTCATTGCCAAGATCCATGTTTAGGAGCTTAATATCTATGTGTTCTTCTAGGAGTTTCATGGTTACAGTTCAAGTATTATATCTATTATGAGTTATTTTTTGTGTATGGTATAAGATAGCAGTCCGATTTCATTTTTTGTGTGTTGCTGTCCAGTTTTCCCAGTGCCATTTATTGAAGAGACTGTCCTTTCCCCATTGTACGCTCTTGGCTCTTTTGTTGGAAATTAATTGACCATATATGTGTGTGGGTTTATTTCTGGGCTCTGTATTCTGTTCCATTGAGCTATGTGTCTGTTTTTATGCCAGTACCATACTGTCCTGATTACTGTACCTTTGTAACATAGTTTGAAATCAGGGATGGTAATGCCTTCAGCTTTGTTCTTTTTCAAGATTGCTTTGACTATTTGGGGTTTTTTTGTGGTTCCATACAGATTTTAAAATTGTTTGTTCTATTTCTGTAGGGGAAAAATGCCATTGGGATTCTGATAGGGACTGCAATGAATTTGTAGATTGCTGTGGATAATATGGATATTTTAACAATATTAATTCTTCCAGTCCATGAGCATGGAATATCTTTCCATTTTTTTGTGTTTTCTTCAGTTTCTTTCATCAGTATCCTACAGTTTTCAGTGTGCAGATCTTTCACCTCCTTAGTTAAGTTTATTCCCAGATATTTTATTCTTTATAGTGCAATTGTAAATGGGATTGTTACCTTAATTTTTCTTTCTGATAGTCTGTTATTAGTGTAGAAAAGCAAAACAGATTTTTGTACATTGATTTTCTATCCTTCAGCTTTGCTGAATCCATTTATTAGTTCTAACAGCTTTTGGGCTAGTTTTCAGAGTTTTCTATATATAGTGTCATGTCATCTGTAGAGTGACAGTTTTACTTCTTCCTTTTCTCTCCTTCTATCCTTCTAACTTTGAATGCTTTTTTTTTCTTTGTCTTGCCTAATTGTTCTGGCTAGGAATTTCAATACTATGTTGGATAAAGTGGCACAAGTGGATATCCTTGTCTTGTTCTTGATCTGAGAGGGAAAACTTTCAGCTTTTCATCATTGGGTATGATGTTAGCTGAGGGCTGTTCAGGTATGGCCTTTATTATGTTGGGGTACAGTTCCTCTAAACCCACTTTGTCGAGAACTTTTATCATAAATGAGTGTTGAGTTTTGTCAAATGCTTTTCTGCATCTACTGATATGATCATATGATTTTTCTCCTTCATTTTGTTAATGTGGGTCTATCACATTGATTGATTTACAGAAGCTGGACCATCCTTACATCCCTGGAACAGATCCCACTTGATTGTGGTGTATGATCCTTTTAATGTGTTGCTGAATTTGGTTTGTTGATATTTTGTTGAGTATGTTTGCATCTGTGCTCATCAGGGATATTGGCTGGTAATTTTCTTTTTTTGTGGTGTCCTTTTCTGTTTTTGGTATCTGTGTAATGCTGGCCTCATAAAATGAATTTGGAAATGTTCCCATCTCCTCTGTGTTTTTTGAAGAGTTTGAGAAGGATTGGTATTGATTCTTCTTTGAATGCTGGGTGAAAGCAGTAAAATTTTATTAGTGATGAAAGCAGTTACTTTTTGGTAGTCCATAAACAAAATACTTAACATAAAAGTTTAAGTGATTTTTAAAAAATTCTTTACTGAATAGCCTAGTATTAAATTATTTGTATCCTTTTTGATTTTTAGGTGATCCTGAGCAGTCCTAAGAAAGGAAATGAAAAAAATACTAAAAACATTTTTAGCATAACCAGATGTGAATTTGCCATGTGAATTCTGGCATGGGGAATTGATTATGAAGTAACATGATACTGTGAATTTATCCATGTATGGTATCTTTGCAGAAAAGATTTAACCTGACAGGCCTGACTGCTGATATTTAGGAAGGCATGCCTGCAAAGCTGGCCCTTGGCTGGCATCTGGGAGCTTTGATTTGGGAAGGTTCCCAACCTCGAAACTAATAAGAGTAATTCACCTTGCCTAGACTGTTCACGCAAGCACTATGGTTTATGCTGAACACCTGCTTTCATTCTGGGAGTCTGGAATTTTGCTATGTGCCAGGCAGAGACTGCCTGCATGACCAGTTCCCAGTTAAAACCTTGAGCACCAACTCTCTCAATAGCTTCCCTGATTGGCAGCATTTCACATGTGTTGCTAGGGGTATGAAGCAAACCCTGTGTGACTCCACTGGGAGTGGAAACTTGGCCTTAGTTTTTTCCTGGAGTTTGGCCCACGTAACTTCTACTTTTGCTGTTTTTACCTTGTATCCTTTTGCTTTAATACATCATAGCAGAGTAGCACTATATACTGGGTCCTGTGGGTCCTCCTAGTGAATCAGCAAACCTGGGGAGGGGGTGAGTTGGGAGCTCTCAATGTGGCACTTTATTGGTGGTAATTCAGAGGAGAACCACGTGTTGTTGGTATTTACATTGTTTGTGAACAGTAGGGCTCAGCGTCACAACACTTGAGAGGCAATGCTGGTGGTAGTACTCAAACATTCTTTCTCAGTGCATCACGTAAGACTCTTTCTCCAAGTCATCCAAAGAATTGCCAGTTATGGGCTTGCTACCTGTTTTTATATTTAAAGGTTAGTTCTTTAACTTTCTTTTCTTAAAGAAACTTTCTCTTAATCCCCAATGATTAGCACTGTGCCCAGTTTAATAAATGTTGGATTTAACTGAAGAGGCCTCTGGCAGAATGTGAAGCCTTTGATCTTTCCTAGCCCCGTCCCAGCCCTGCCTCCCTGCAGTGTCTACACCCACATCCCCTGTTCCCTAACACGCGTACTGAGAACTGTGCCGGGGCTATTATATAACTCCAAATATTGATGTCTACCTAGCTCCTTTTTGCAAAACAAGAAGAAATTTCATCTTTAGAATTTGTTTATGGCTAAGTACTCAACTGTTAGCATAACTATTGTGTATATTTGACCACATTTAACAGTAATGATTTTTAGTATTTATTATATGAGAGAGTCAGAATCTAAACTCCCATCTGTGTGTAATCATGGCCCTAATAAATCGAAAAGTGGAGTATGCATATGCCAAATGAATTGACCATGCTGTCTGAAAAAAACTTTTAAATAATAAAAATATTCTCCAGCTTTGGTGCCATAAATCTTGTCCACCTTTCACGTGTAGCCAACAAATTGTAAATTGCTTTTCCCCTTCCTTTTGAAGGTATTGCCATACCAGTTGTGATGTCAGTGCTATAGCTGGCTGACATTTAAACACTTAAGGCAGATTCTGCTATTGTTTAAGTTTTACGATGCTCTCAGCTCATGGTTCTAGAAAGCCACAAGTTCGTATGAGTACACATTGGGCTGGATAATTGCTCCTGTAAGTCTGTATCAGGTAAGGAAAGATCAGGAGGAATTGTGCAGGTAACTCAAAGCAAGAACCCACACTTTCTTAACCTCCACACACCTTCATTTTGTCTAAAATGAAGAACCAAGTTTCTGCATTTCTGAAGCTCTAGAAGTCATTTAATTGTTTTTAATTTTTTTTTTTAAGTTTATTTTTGATAGGGGTGGGACGGGCAGAAAGAGAGGGAGACAGAGGATCCAAAGTGGGCTCTGGGCTTACAACAGAGAACCCTATGTGGGGCTCAAACTCATGAACCATGAGATCATGACCTGAGCTGAAACTGAACACTTAACTGACTGAGCCATCCAGGTACCCCTAGAAGTTATTTTTAAATATAAAGTATTTTTATATGAAAGTGCTAAAACGTACCTATTTACTTGCAGGGAAACCAAAACTTCTTGCCCAGTCTTCTGACAAAATCTATATTGTATACCTAGCAAATGCATGATTTAAAATGTAATAACTAGCAGCAAGAGTAAAAATTTTCTCTGGGAAACTTCCTAGAGAAAAAAAATAATCTGATTCAAACATGTTAGTAGATGCTCTTTGAGCTGAAGACAATAGGAAGTACTTGAGAAACCACCCAAGGATCTTCTTACTTGGGTGTGGGTAGCAAACTCAACTCTAGATTTAATCTAATATGTGGAATGTCTAGCTACTAATGAGACAGGATGGGCATCCCTGACAGCAGACCTTTTCAAAGAATATGTGTGTTAGACCAACATAATCCTCAAAGAATGGCCATCAATGCATTGTAGGCAGACCGGCATTGGTCCAGAAACATTAGTCATTGGTCTACAAGTAGATCATCGTAGAAATTGACAGTATTTAGAAACTTCTGTAGTAACTTGACATAGCATGGCATCCAAATATGTGATAATTTTTCTAGTAAATCATTGTACTGTATTTTGTAGAAGTAATGGTCTGTGATAGATTGGACTTTTTTTTTAACAGCCTTTTGCCACACATAGTTTAGGAATGTTTATTAAAAATTCAGTTTCCTGGAGCTCCTGGGTGGCTCAGTTGGTTAAGTGTCTGACTTCATCTCAGGTCATGATCTTACAGTTCATGAGTTTGAGCCCCACGTCAGACTCTACTGTCAGTGCAGAGCCTGCTTCAGATCCTCTGTCTCCCTCTCTCTGCCCCTCCACGTGTTCCCCCCCTGCTCTCAAAAATAAATGAACTTTAAAGAAATTTTTTTAATTTAATTTTATTTTAATTTACATCCAAATTAGTTAGCATATAGTGCAACAGTGGTTCCAGGAGTAGATTCCTTAATGCCCCTTACCCATTTAGCCCATTCCCCCCTCCCACAACCCCTCTATTTGTTCTCCATACTTAAGAGTCTTTTATGTTTTGTCCCCCTCCCTGTTTTTATATTATTTTTCTTTCCCTTCCCTTATGTTCATCTGTTTTGCCTCTTAAAGTCCTCATATGAGTAAAGTCATATGATATTTGTCTTCCTCTGACTAATTTTGCTTAGCATAATACCCTCCAGTTCCATCCACATAATTGCAAATGGCAAGATTTCATTCTTTTTGATTGCTGAGTATACTCCAGTGTGTGTGTGTGTGTGTGTGTGTGTGTGTGTGTGTGTGTGTGTGTGTAGCTACCAACAATGCAAAAGAGATCCTCTTTCTCCGCATCCTCGCCAACACCTGTTGTTGCCTGAGTTGTTAATGTTAGCCATTCTGACAGGTGTAAGGTGGTATCTCATTGTGGTTTTGATTTGTATTTCCCTGATGTTGAGTGCTGTTGAGCATTCTTTCATGTGTCAGTTGGCCGTCTGGATGTCTTCTTTGGAGAAGTGTCTATTCATGTCTTTTGCCCATTTCTTCACTGGATGATTTGTTTTTTGGGTGTTGAGTTTGATAAGTTCTTTATAGATTTTGGATACTAACCCTTTATCTGATATGTCATTTGCAAATATCTTCTCCCATTCTGTCGGCTGCCTTTTAGTTTTGCTGATTGTTTCCTTCACTGTGCAGAAGCTTTTTATTTTGATGAGGTCCCAGTAGTTCATTTTTGCTTTTGTTTCCTTTGCCTCTGGAGACATGTTGAGTAAGAAGCTGCTGCAGCCAAGATCAAGGAGATTTTTGCCTGCTTTCTCCTCAGGAATTTGATGACTTTCTGTCTTATGTTTAGGTCTTTCATCCATTTTGAGTTTATTTTTGTGTATGGTGTAAGAAAATGGTCCAGGTTCATTCTTCTGCATGTTGCTGTCCAGTTTTCCCAGCACCACTTGCTGAAGAGACTGTCTTTATTCCATTGGATATTCTTTCCTGCTTTGTCAAAGATTAGTTGGCCATAAGTTTGTGGGTCCATTTCTGGGTTCGCTATTCTGTTCCATTGATCTGAGTGTCTGTTTTTGTGCCATGAGGAAATTTTTTTAAAAATGCAGTTTCCTGGATCCCAACATACACTAGTGGCACTCAGATCTCTGGAAATGGGAACAAGTCTCAGGAACTGACATTTAGCATGCTGCCCTGGTCATTCTTTTTCATGCTGAAGTTTGAGAACTGCTTTAGGAGAGGAGCCAATAACGTGGCTAAGATATTTAACTATGAGATTAACTTCTGAAAGCTATCCACTCTAATACTCTAATGACCAGAGTTGCAAAAGTGGCAACTCGTACACATTTGACTACAGCCCTCAGGGAGGAGTTTCTTTTACTGGCTGACAACACAACCCAGGTAAACGGAGACTGGTCCAGTTCCATTGCTAGTTTTCGAGATGCCTTTGTGCAAGACACCCTCAAAGGCTCTTCACTGCCATCTGCAGGAAAGTAATTGTCATAATTGTATTAATGAAAGGCATCTAGGTATGCGAGGGATGCCAGGACCCTTCAATGCAGTTCCTTGTGCAAAGCTGGCATAGCCACGTATCATGCCCAGGGGAGGGAAAGCAGCCAGCTTCCAGGTGTTGTAGTTCAAGAACTTGTTCCATAGCTCCTGATTAAAACACTGAAGCTGGAGCACCTGGGTGGTCAGTCAGTTAAGCATCTAACTTCTGCTCAGGTCACGGTCTTGTGGTTCGTGAGTTTGAGCCCCACATCTGGCTCTGTGCTCTCAGTGTAGAGCCCACTTCGGATCCTGTCTGTCTCTCTCTCTCTCTCTCTCTCTCTCTCTCTCTCTCTTAAAAGTAAACATTAAAAAAATACATATTTTTGAAAAATGAAAACACTGAAGCCATTCTCAACACCATAGACACAGGTCCTGTGACACTCCCTGATGAAGAACATACACATTGTTTGTTGCAGGTGTAAGGTAACCAGAAAAAAGTTGGGGGATTTAGTTCGCCCTGGGCACATGGCTTTCTCATTTGCAATGTGAGTTCCTTACAGATGATTTTATGAGGAGGGGACAAAATGTTCCTAGAGCAGTAATTATCAGAAGGAGGGAGACTCAATTATCGCCTGTGCTGTATCTTCAGGTACTGATACCCGCTCTCCTCGGTGACTTCAGGAGGAAGGTTCTTGCCCTTAGCTCCACCTGAATCGCTGTCACCTTCGGCCTTCCCGAGGAAGGGGTCACAACCCGGCAGCAAGTCAGCCATGGAAGAGGAAGAAGAAGAAGTGGGTTGTGGGAGGAAAAGGGGAGGAACAGACCAGTAGCTTGAAGTTTTGACATAGCTCTTGAGAACAGTTTTGCTTTTGAGACTTTGAACAGAAGCACCTCCTTCTCTCTGTTAGGAATATCTTTTACTCTCAGCCACACTACTACGTCATGGCTCTCAAGTCATACCTTTACCGGCTTCTAAACAGGATGCCATTGTCACCTCTGGACCAGCATCCCTTTCTCCTGCTTCCCTGTCTCCCCTTGTCTGCCAGGCTGCCCCATAGGTGCAGGCCTCACCTCCCTGAGCAACTCCTCTGAACCCCCAGACAACATTTGGCCCCTGCTCTCTTCTCTCCCAGTGGCCCTTATGCGTGAATTTCTCTGGCTGTAAGGGTTTTCATGGTTGATTAATTAGAAATATAACTGTCCTCTGCAGATAGATATTGCCTCTAACAGGAGCTAACTGTTACCACCATCTTTTTTTCATAAAGGATACCTCTTTCCTAAAAGGCATAAGCATATATATTTGCTTGAAGTTTAAAGGATGTGAACAAAGGTGGTGGTGGTGCTGGGAAAAGAAAGCCCCCTAGCCTAGGATGAGGTTTGATAGCACTCTATTTGCAACATAGGGAGATAATTTTGATATTATGAATCTTAAACTCTCTTTCCCAATTCCATCTCTTTCCATTCATATGTTTTATAATCAAGAAGCTATTTTATAGCCCTTGTTTTTTTTTTAAAACATGTGTTTGTTTGGAACGTAAGAGCCCCACTCTTGCAAATGAGAACAGAACCTGTCTGTGGACTGCAACACGTGAACTTGGAGAATGTAAACCTCACTCACTAGATTATGTCTTGTTAAGTACAGTAACTGTGCCTCCCACAATAATCCTATGAATCCTATGAATGTATAACAGTACCACATCTCAGGCCCCCACAGCCCCTGAGCCACAAACAGGCCACTTGCTGGAGGTTCTGACACTGCCACGGTAAAAGTAACAGGAAAACGAGCCCAGGGCAAGTGCCTGTTGCTACAGTCATTCCGTCCACCACACTCCAGAACGTTCTCGCTCCTGCTGGGAGTTGTTCATTGGCTTCTAACTTTCTTTCCGCGGCAGGAATCCTCATCATGATGTCCATGTGCAGCGAAGTGCACGTGTATGAATACATCCCGTCCATCCGGCAGACAGAGCTGTGCCACTACCACGAGCTGTACTACGACGCGGCCTGCACGCTCGGCGCGTACCACCCGCTGCTCTACGAGAAGCTGCTGGTGCAGCGGCTGAACACGGGCGCCCAGGGGGACCTGCACCGCAAGGGGAAGGTGGTCTTGCCGGGGCTCCGGGCGGTGCGCTGCCCTGCGCCCAGGCACGTCGGTCCGCACTCTTGAAGAGGGGCTCTTGAGAGCCCATGTGCAATAAGGTACTACTGTCGTACTCTGAGTCCCAGAAGAATACTTGAAGATATATTTTAGGCAATGTAGTCTTCAGTCTTTAGACTGTAATTTAGTGGTGGCCGCGAGAATTCCTCTTTTTCTAAGCCATTGAGTATTTATTGCTACTTTGAATACAGAAATGGAGTTTAAAAGGAAAAAGCTCAAGAAAGATGCAAAAAAAAAAAGAAAAGAAAGAAAAAGCAAATGTGTGACGAATGGGTACTATACCTCCAGAAATGTTAGCCTTTTCTTATGCCGTGGGCACCCCTTATCAGGGTTGGTTTCAGCTACAAATTTCTTTCCATGATATACCTGATACTATGAAATGGTTTATACACCCTTGTCAAGGTACGGTATCTATAGCACCTAATGTGTCCCTTGTACATTCATTCGTTATTAAATACCCTAGAGTTTATGACAACCATCTGAATTATCACTCAGATGTGTTTAACAGCAGAATCCCCAGTATATGTTGAGAGATGCACATGTTCCCCAACCGTTGCATATTCCCCAGTTCCATTTCCCATTGCCCACTGAATTTTTGCTTTGTTTCTAAAACCATAAAGCATCCATCTCAAGCAGTCCAAGAAAAAGCCACTCCTGGAATAGCACTGCAAAGGAGACACTTTGTTTTCCTGCAGTATTTTCTTACTCTGGCAAGTAGACACAGAATCACTGGGCTGGCTGCAGGGTGGCCCGGGACCAGGATGTTCCCAGCTCCAGCTTTTGCGCACTGTACCTCCTCGGCTGCCAGTTCTCACAGCCCTTACGCTGTTACACTCAAGACACTTGTGACCCCCTTTTCCGTGAGGAAGGGCTCCTTCCAATCTAGAAGAATTTCGGAGCCTTCACTCTGTGCTTCTGGGGATGCACACCTGTCTCTTTCATGGGGATTTCTTTCAGGTCAATATCAGCTACTGGAAACCTAGCAGTGATGTTCTGGATTTTCACTAATTCTCCCTACAGACAGACAGTGAGGAACCCTGCCCCTGTTTTCACAGATATATTTTATGTCAGCAACACACAAGCCACATAATTAAGTAAAATTGTGTGAAAAGGTTGCTCTTTAACAAGAAGGAAAATACCTACATGCTTGAGAGGCAACAGCTCATAGAGGGAAGGAAGGTGTCACCCCAGTGCATTAACTGTATTCGGTTCTGTTTTCTTTTGGTTTTAATCTCAGCTTTTGTCACTGATACATTGAAAAACAGGTTTTTTTGCTATGAATGTAGTGAAACAGAAACATTTTGGAATACTTTAATTAAACATACTATCTCTCTATATAACCGAAACATTTTTCAGCAGTACACATAAGACGTCTTTTCATTAAAAATCTGTTCTCCCTTGCAAGCGTGTAGATGTCAAGAGAGTTTTGTGGGAAAGTTTTTTTTTTTCTTTTTTCTTTTTTGTTCCAGGATTGGTTTTTTCCTGAGTGCTTTCAAAACTACTTTCTTGAGCAAGAATGGTTTATAGAAATTGACAGCTTCTGTTTGGTTAGGCTAACTCCCCAGAAATCAGGTTAGGTAATAGACATCTCCTATGGCTTATTATGATAGTGAAGTGTAGGAATAACTGAAAAGTTTTAATCATGACGGTATCCACTAAAAGCCTATTTTTAGAACTTTCTTTCTTGAACTATGAAAATAGATTCATAATTTTATCCTACACATTAGCTTATGTGTGAGCAGACATGGTCAAGCCACTTTTCTCTCTGGTTTCCTGAAAGACCTTAGTTTTGTCCCCATGTGGAGTAAGGAGTTCAGTGACTGGATGCTGGTGAGGTAACTCTGATCACAGTGAGTGAGCAGTCCTCCTGTGGCCTTGGTTCTCCCTGGACCTTCCAGGCTCTGCCTTCAAATGCCCATGACATTGAAGTTCCTTTGATAGCCTTCCTGGTGGATTTCCTTCTGACCTTCTTTTTATCCAGGACAACCCCCTTCAGTGACATAAGAGCTTGGCTAAAGGAAAATTTATCGGGGTCAATATAAATATTCAAGTTCAGAAGCCTCAGAAAACACTTCAAAGATTTTTAAATAGCATTTTGTTGTAACGTGTGTACTTTAAAAAGTCCTTTCAGTCTCACTGAGGTTACAAGAAAGACTGAAGAGCATAAAGGAAATTTAATTAAAATTTTTGAATTTATTATGGCCTTAAAGACTCTTGAGAATCAGGGTCTGTTAAACATTCAGAAAATGTGGTACACATATTAATATAGCATGGCTGGGCATTCTTCTGTTTGAAAGTTTAAATTGTTTAGCCTCTCAAAAATATCAGGCAGTTACAGTTAACATGATGACTGCATCTGGTATTAGCTAAATTGGTCCTAAGTGGTAGTATTTTGCCAGACATTGATTAAGTCCTTCTAGGCTACATTTACTGAACTGCAATAAACACACAGCTCTTCTGTGGAGTAGTTAACAATAAATGCTGTCCTATTACATTTCTCCCAGGCTCTGTCCCTTCTAAAATGCTCCATCCACTTCTGGAAGGGACACTGATAAAATCCTTAAGGTGCAACCTGAAACCATTATCTTCAATTGAAGATAATTTCAGGAGATCTTTGGTGGTGGTGGTTGTTATCACAAAGAAACAAATGTTGACCAAGAATGACAAGGCAACTTTATCTAGATTTTCCCTGACTAGTTTCCCCAGTTCCTCTACCAGGTATGAGGATGGGGTTTAATAGGTGTTGAAAGCTCACTGTCCCCAGGGAATACCAGTGCCAGCTCTGCGTACCTGACCTTCCCTCCAGCCCAAGTCCTTAACAAGACTGCTTTTATCGGGAACTTTGTGCATAGGCCAAGAGGTGGTCAATTAAAAGTTGCATATATGCACCATGCAACATCAAGGGCATGTATTAAAATGAATATAAAATGTATTAAAAGTGAGGGACTTTTGCACATCTTCCAATTATTGGGTCTTTCCTTGTCTGCCTGTATGTAGAACTCCAGGAGCCCTGCGTCAGTCACAACACTTCCAGTGTCTCCTGCCCTAGGTCTCTGAGCCAGACATTTAATCAATCCTGAACTCACCAGTAATAATCTGTCATTGTAGCCATAGTGTCTGGACAAAGCAATGCTGAAATAATCGTTAGCATTTTCAAAATTGGGAAATAAAAGTAACAGTTTGAAACTACCATGGGATTGCTCTGTTACGTGTTTATGAGCCAGTTCCTTCCAGTGGAACAGATTAATACCTTATGTTGTTAGCTGACCCTTCCGGGCAGGAACACGTACATCCACTGAATTAATTAGGTCTAGGTCCTGTTCGGCTGCATTAAGTGAGATCAGTCTCACGTGAGTAATGGCATATGATGGAAGCATTTTTTATGCACAAGTGACATGATTCAAGTTCTCTCTCCAGCCTGTCTTAGAGATCAACACACAGTGCATGTTCAAGGCTGATAGGTAGAGTGACCTGGTCTCATTTCTGCTCAACTATGGGAAGAGGCAGAGAGGGAGGTAGGGAATTATCGAGAAATCCATGACAGGCCAAATAGTCTCTGAATATATTCTGATACTCTGTCACATTATCCGATTCGACTTCCCACTTTCTGATAGGTTAGAACTCTTTCTCAGTTGTGACAGCCGACGAAGGCAGCTACATTTAGAAGTTAACTGCTTAGGTAAAATGTGCCTGCGTTCAAACTTGTTTCTTTTTATACTCTGGACATTTCCATTGTGAAAATATTCTGCATGTTCTTGTCACTTGGGCATTATTTACACAATTGGTAAATGAAAGGTATCTCTCTGTGAATTCAAGGATAAAATGTAAGTTCTGATTCTTGTTTTCTTAAATAAATGAAGCCTTTTAGTAAGACGTAATAATCCAGCATACTCCTCTACAAGCTTGGAATGATAGAATTTAAAGAATTAAAGACATTGCTATAGTTCTTACTTTTGTTACAAAAGTGTGCATGTAGATATAGTTATATAATTGTATATATACGTATCTACACACATGTTGGTTTTATATTGTCTTTTTTCATCAAACTTTTCCTAAAACCTTTACAACCAATTTTATTTTAATTATGCAAACACCAGTGTTTTAATAGAAAAACGTAAATGTTATATGTCCTTCTATTAAAAAAAAATTCGGTCTTCCCACACACTGATATTTTACACATCCTGGGTATGTTAAAAAGTATGGCAGAAATATTTAAAAGGCACTATGCAGGTAGAACCCTGAACACTGTGGCCTCATCAGAATGTGACGCCGAACATTGATGAGAAGGTTATTTATTATATAGCTCATGGCTTTTACAAGGTTGGGGGCAAAAGTGAATATTGGCTTCGTGGAAAATAGTCTTCTTACCAGGTAGGTTTCACACAAATTAACTGCACTGATAGTGCTAACACCTAACATTTCTGATGCTGCACATCTTGTTCTACTCCAGATAAAACACGTATGACATTTTTCCGGTGGGAACCAGTGAACTTTTTTAACAGCTTTGGGAATTTTTTTGTATGATAATTTTTAAACTGGAATGTGTACCCTTCAAACTAATGAAGGCCTGAGGTTTTTCCAGGAGTCACATTTTAAAAGTGTTTGTATACATTTTAACACCTTTGATATTTTCTATTTTGGTTTTGTATATTTTTATGTATACACAGTGTACAGACTTTTTTCTTGTAAATAAAACATGTTTTCATTTGTCTAGAAGTTTCTGTGTTTTAATTTGTAAAAGTCGCGGATACAAATGAGCGACCGGCAGAATCCCAAGCCATCCCTAGGAGAGGGCGGCACAATGCCAAAATCTCATTAGAAATTTGTACACAAGGTAACAACAGCATGCCCTGGAACTGAGAGTAGGGCCACCCCTGGGGCCTCAGACCGGAAGCAGGGGCCGTCTTCATCCAAGGGGTAATTGTCAAATGCAAAGAACCACAGTGGCAAAAACAAGCAGGAAAGGCGTATTAGGCTCACGTATCTTTAGGTGGAGTTAGTAGCCCAGCATTTTGGTTAATTTATCGCCTTGGGAGACTCTTCCTTAGCTTGACAGGGTTTCGGGTCTTAGAAAAAAATATGTAAGTTATTATATATATGTAAAATACATGTAAGTTATTAGAGGGAAGGCCTAGGGACAGTGAAGTCACCTTAACCCACTGCAATGTCAGATCAGCCTTGGTATTTTTGTGCTTGCTGTGTGAAGGGAAAATCGGTTAATCAGGCTCCTAGAAAGAAATTCCCAGTCCTTTGTGCTTTCTGGGTGGAATGTAAAGGGAGCCTTGAAGGGAGGCGTTCGGGGTGTTTGATGTGAGGACTGACATGAGCAGCTGGGGAATTCGGGAGACATAAATCACCTCTGACTGTTGTGCTGAATCAGAGAGGGCTCCCACTACCTTTGTGTTACTGTCATTTTTCTTTTCCCACAACATGACTGCCTGCTTCCAGATCATTAAAACGCAGGCCTTGCCCTGAGGGCCCTGATTAGAAAGATGCTCAGAGAGCAGCCAGTGATGAGCCGGCCCCTCCCTGGACATGGAGGTGCCTCCTTGGGGGACTGGCTGGTGGTCTCTGCCGTCTGGATGCTCTTGGGAGGACTGAGTGGGGAGAACAGGACCAACTTTGGGTAGGCTGCACAGAGATGAGGGAGGAACAAGGGGAAGGAGACGGGGATGAAGAACAGGGTAAGGAAAGGGAAGGCTGAAGTGAGGGGGAGTGAACTACAAGTGCCAGGGATCTTTGACACCACTTGCATAGCAAAGGCATCCGGTCAGAGACAAAACTGCCTCCTGGCTAAAAGCTCAGCAGGCTGACTGAGCTCTGTGCACTTAAATGTTGTGTTCGAGAGACCCTGGAGCACAGAGCCCTGCAGGCCAAACGCCCTCCTGCACTAAACGTCTACTGGCCCCTCATTGCCTGGAACAGGGGTTGGCAAACGGCAGCCCACAGCCTATTTTTGTAAATAAAGTTTTATTGGCACACAGCCCTGTTCACTTGTTTACATGCTGTCTACGCTGCCGCATACAAAGAGCTTAGTTGCGACAGAGACCTCACAGTCCACCTGCCAAACCTAAAACATTAATTATCTGGCCCTTTACAAAAAGGTTTGCCACCTCCCATTACAAATACAGAGGTCCCCACCCTTATTCATGGTTGTGCTTACCATGGTTCAGTTTCCCAAGGTCAGCTGTGGTCCAGAATCAGATGATCTTCCTGACCTATCACCAGGAGGTCAGCAGCAGTCTAATGCTATGTCACAATGCCTACATCGTTCACCTCACTTCATCTCATCATGTAGGCATATTAGCATTTCACATCATCACAAGAAGGATGAGTATGGCACAATCATATACTTAAGACCACATTCATATAACTTTTATTGCAATGTATTGTTACAATTGTTCTATTTTATTATTAGTTATTGTTCATCTCTTACCATGCCTAATTTATAAATTAAGCTTTATCATAGGTACATATGTATTAAAAATATATAATATATATAGCACTAAGTACTATCATTGGTTTCAGGAATCAATCAGGGTCTTTGAATATATCCCCTAGAGATAAGGTCGGGGGTTGGGGGCACTGTACAATTTACCAAGAACTATTTAAGCAAGACTTGTAGTAGATGGTTGCACATAGATCTCACAAAATCACCTTCTAAGGCAGATATTATATTAGCCCCAGGAAAGCTGGGACTCAGAGAGGTTAATTCATCAGTGTATAATCACACAGCCAGGAAATGACAGAGGTTGGCTTGCAACCCTTGTCTGACTTCAGAGCCCACAGTTGGAACCATTATGTTAGGCTTTTTAAAGCAGTCTCTAGTACCTAGAGGTACTGCCTTAATATTCAAGTATCCCATACCCCAATAGTCCAAGGGCTCAGCTTTTCAGGATAATTATATTTTGAATATTTTGAGAAACCGTGCTATGAAATGTATGGAGATTAACAAAGGATTCAGGCTTTTCAAGTTCTCTGAATACCCAGAACACTAAAATGCATCTAAACTACATGTGTCAGGCAAGTATAACTTTCATTTTGTTATTAGAAGCCAGTGTCTATGTTCGTCACACCTAGTGAGTAGAGTACCTCTTATGTGGAGTAGAGAAAGCACACGCACAGAGGCCTGGCGTTCCATCAACTGTATTCCCAGCTACTGTCCTAACTAAATTGCATCATGCTGGAGAAACAAGCAGTACTTAACCTGAAAACAATGAGATGCCAGCTGAGAAACTGATCACAAAAATAAAAGAAAAATCAATGACTTTGAGAAATGTATTCCTGTCATTACTGACTTCCTGATCCTCACAAGGAGGGAGAAGAAAAGAGGATTAGAACAACAGCATGCCCCTTGGCTGTCTTAAAAACAATGCTGGCCTAAAGTCACTGCAGAAGGTACTTTGGAACTGCTCTTCTCCTCTATGAAACCTGTTTGAGTGAGGTCTGGCACAGAGCATCTAGGGGAAGACACACAGTCACCTTGGAAGCCATATTGGGTGGCAGTAAACGAAGAACCAGCGGCCATGGTACTGTGGCTGCCTCACCATAGGCGCTCCAAGAGGCTGACCTAGGCTCAGAGCTGACCTAGGAATCCTGAGCAAGCAATGGCGTTCTGGACAGCTGTCATCTACACGGCGGGAGTGTACGAGAAGCGTAGCTAGTTTTTTTCATAACTAAACATTTCTATCTTAATTCCCTTTCCCAACAGAAGGTAAAAGCTACCATATTTCATCTCGTCTAAGACATCACTAAGTATGAGATACATCTTTCTTTTGTGTACCACTAGGGGAGAAAATGCTGTAATTAGTGAGAATTTGTGTGCTGTCAAACACAGTAGCTACAAGCCACACAAGTCTATTGAACAGCTGAAGTGTGGCTCATCAGATTTGAGATGTGAAATGTAAAATACACCCTGAATTTCCAAGACTATGAAAAACGAATGTAAAATATCCTAATCATTGTGTTATACTGATGACATTGAAGTGGCATTTTAGACATTTTGGGTTAAATAAAAATACATGAAAATTAATTTTACTTGTTCCTTTTTACATTTTTAACATGTTTACCAGAAGATCTGCAGTAGCTACACTCACATTATATCTCCAGGAAACAGGAGTTACTTTGAACTCGTATATTTGCTGAAAAGACTTTTAGGCTTATTGGCAAATTTTTATGACATTAGCATGCTTGTATATATAGAAAAGCAAAATACAAGTGGAACACGTTACTTAAGGTATTCTTAAAACATTTGTATTCACAGGTTCTCTCTTCTGAGTCACTTTTTGGATAAGAGTCATTGATTTTCCATGATTTTTCAACCCACAGTTGTCCTCTACACTATCAGAAGCAATGATGATACACCACTTTCTAAAGGGTGTACTGCTATCATCTTCAGGATTTTCTTCGGAGCTACTGATATAGTCTGAAATTTTAATGTCCACAAGGAGATAAGAACAAATTCTTAAGACTGCTGACTGGCAAATAGTGATGGCAAATTGCATTTCAACTTCATGGGTGTTAAAATATGAGGGGAAAAAATCTTGGTGTTAATGAAAAAACATATTTCTAATCTAGCTTGGATTTAATCCCATTCTTTCGCAGAGTTGTATTTAAATTCTGGACTGCAAAAAAGTACTTCTGAGGTGGCAGGGTAAGGTCTTCCAGAAATCCCCTCTCTCCATAAAAGCAACAAGAACACTGGAAGAAATTGTTGCAATCAAAATTTTCAGACATTAGGACATTAACTAAGGGATTAAAACAATCCAAGGAGAGTGTATTCAAAAAAAGTGGCTAAATCACAGTAAGACAAGTGAGCTTTGTAGCATTTTTAACTTGCCTTATTCTCTTCCCGTTCTCTCCAGTTCTGTGAGAATCTTGATAGCTATCAACCATAGCAGCCACTGGAGGGCCAGAACAGCTTCTGAGCTTCCTGAAAGCCTCAGAGAACCATCCTTGTTTGACGTTTCTTGCAGCTCACTGCAAAAAGCATTTCTCAGAGAGTGTAGGTCTTTTACCTAACTCAGAGCCATCTGGAGCTAATAGCCTTATCACTAGGATGTTTTTTGAAAACAAGCAGCAATTCTTTAACATCACAGCTGTCTGACAGCTGAATGCTAACCAGTTGAAGCTAACGAGAGGCTGACCAAAAACCTTAGAACAAAATAAACTGGGAAAGAGATGTCTGTAGCAGGCTTTGAAAAAGCTTTGATGTCTTCCTGTGAAACTGGAAGGCTATGCACATATGCAGTGATGTGTGCATGCCCAGAAAAGACCCAATATTCAAATGTTGAAGACATGCTTCAACACACGTTAGACCCCTAGGCAAAGGCTAGGTGGCTTAATGGCTCAAGGCATTGAAAAAAAAAAAACAATCACTAGTTGAACACTAAAGTAACTGGGCAGAGACCACAATGGCTGCAAACACAAGGAATACAGACGGTATTTACATAAGTACTTCAAAGAAATCACTAAATAGACAAATAGCAAAAAAAAAAAAAAATAACCATTGAGAAGGGAGGAGGATCTGATTTCCAGAATTATCATATAATTCTAAATGCCTAGTTTTTAACAAAAAATTTATGAGACATAAGACAAATAAGAAAGTACAGTCCAAAGACAGGAAAAAAAAAATCTATAAGGAAGACAGATGTTGGACTTACTGGACAAAGACTTTAAATCAGCTATTATAAATATGTTCAAAGAACTAAAGATAACCACGTCTAAATAATTAAAGAAAAGAGTAAGAACAATGATTCACAAAATTAAATATCAATAAATATATAGATATAGATATTATAAAAGTAATGAAATAGAAATTTTAGAGTTGTAAAAGATGATACCTGAAATTAAAATTTAGCTAAAGAGGCCCAAAGCAGATTTTAACAGGCAGAAGAAATAACTAATGTATTTGAAGATATATAAACTGGACTTCACGAAAGTAAAAACCTTTATGTTTCAAAGGACACCATCAAAAAAGTGAAAAGGCAAGTCATAAAATGGGAGAAAATATTTGCAAATCACACATCTTATAAAGGTCTAGTATCTAGAATATACAAAGAACGTTTACAAATGTATGATAAAAAACATAGAAGCCCAATTTAAATGAAGTGATAATTCTATGCAGAAGATGTACAAATGGCCTTGCATCCCATGAAAAAATGCTCAACATCATGAGTCATTAGGGAAATGTAAATCACAATCACATAATACACTTGGCACACACAAGAATGTCGATAATCAAAAACCAGACATGACAAGTATTGCTGAGAATGTGGAGAAATTTGAACACTCTTACTCTTCTTCTGGGATGTAAAATGGTATGTCTGCTTAGGAAAACAGTTTGGTGGTTCATCAAAAAATTAGATATGATGACCAAATGCCCCAGCAATTCCATCCTAATCTCTGGAACCTGTGATTATAATATGTTACATGACAAAGGTATTGTGGTGCCTGGCTGGCTCAGTCAGTAGAACATGTAACTCTTAATCTCAGGGTTGTGAGTTCAAGCCCCACGTTGGGCATAGAGCTTATTAATTAATTAATGAATTAATTAATCATTAATTAAAGCAAAGAATTCGCACATCGCAAAGGATAGTAAGATTGCAGGTAAGATTAATCAGCTGATCGCAAAATAAGTAGATTTATTCTGGATGATGAAGGTGGGCCCAATGTAATCTTTAAAGTAATCAAAGAATTAGGGAAAGATACAAATAAGGAGATCCAGAGAGGTGGCAATGGGTAAAGATCATTTCCCAGAGTTTCTGTCTTTGGTGATGAAAGAAGAAAACTATGAGCCAAAGACTATGGGCAGCCTCTCCAAGCTGGGAAGGGCAAGGAATGGAGAGCCTCTGGAAGGGAATGAAGCTCTGCTGGCACCTTGATTTTAGTCCAGTGAAATGAATTTCAGACTTCTAAAATACGGAACTATAGGATAAGAAATTTTGTCATAAGCCAGTATTCATGGTAATTTGTTGCAGTGACCATGGAAAATGAATACAATGCTCAAAATAATTCTAAACATATCCACAGAAAAACTCATACCTGAATATCCATAGAAGCCTATTCATAACAGCCAAAAAGTAGAAATAACTCAAACATCCATACTGATGAATGGATAAGGAAAATGTGGTATATGCATTCAATGGAATTTTTTTCGCCATAAAAAAGAATGAAGTAGTGATATATGCTACAATATGGATTAACCCGAAAACATTATATTTAGTGAACAAAGTCACAGAACAAGTATTTTATGTTTCCATTTATATTGAAATGTCTGAAATTAGGCAAATCCATAGAGACCTAAAGTAGATTAGTGGTTCCTGGAGACTGGGGCAAGGGGGGGAATAGGGAATGACTACAGATGGGTATGGGGTTTCTTTTTGGGGTGACGGAATGTTCTGGAAATAGACAGTGGTGATAGTTGCATGAGCCTGTGAATATGCTCAAAAGTACTGAATTGCACCCTTTAAAAGGTGAACTGTGCAGTATGTTAATTTTATCTTAACAAAGGAAAAATAAATAAGTCTTATTTATTTATACTCAAATGTATTTGTACTTAAAATAAAACTAAAGTTTCATTGAAGTAAAATTCATGACCACATGAGGGAGCAGCTTTCGTGGTCTGAGGCCCTACAGGAAGTGTCTGGTCTCTAGCCATCATTCATCCATGCATGCTGAAATGTCCTCATTGCTGTCTAATGTCCAACCACAGGCCCATCCAAGATCTGCCACCACACCCCTCCCTGCAGTCTCAAAGTCTCTGAAGTCTGGTCCTCTTGCCAGCTATTTTTTTCCACCTTTCAGGCAGGCTCACAAGTCACAGCTGTGTCTTGCTGGAGTGATGGGACAGCCTGGAGTCTCTCTGGTTCATGGCTTGTACAGTTCCATTTGTTACTTTACACCTTCCTGGATGTGGGGTACTACGTATCTCTCTGCCTCCCATGGTTCCCCAGGAAAAGCAAGTCATGTGTTCTCTCTTTTTGGGGAGAGAATCCCACCCTGGGATTGTTTCAATACCCTGACCTTGGAGTCAGCCTAGGGTGGGGAGAGCGGGGGAAATGGCTCCTAGTTCTGGGCCACCAGTGTCTACTTCTCTTGGTTCCACTCTAGATTTTTCTCCCACCTACAGTTTGGAGAATCTTTAGCCAGCCTGGATATAGATGAAACTAGCTCTTCATAATGGCACAGTCTTCCAAATTTTCTCTCTTAAAACTCACTGTAGCTAAAGAAAATCAGAAGCTAAATATCTGACTCTTTATTTCTCTTTATTTTACAGATACATTCCTTATTTGAGGATTGATGGCAACATGCCTTCACCCCCTGAGCTGGAGAAAGAGCCAGGAGTACTAGGGATTACCAGGAAAGAACCTTAAATTACTGTTTCATGATATTATCACCATATACCAAAGTTGCAAAATGGCAAAATTCTGAATGAAACACAAATCAGAAACAGTCATGGTTCAGGGATGTGGTCCCTATTCATGGCGTGCTTTAACTGAATGATTCTACAACACCTGAAGATGTTCATGAAACTTTCAAATATCAATATGCTGCATTCGTCTTATATACTAGAAATAGTATATACTGATATACTAGAAATAGCTTTCTTTCTGCGAAACATCTGTCTCTCCTATGTGATCAATACAAAATTATAACCGTGGACATACCTGAAGAGCAATAAAACAAATTGCTGAGCTACAGATTAAAATGTATTCCTTAAGTTTACAATGTATCTTCCTTTGCTACTTGTTTATTTGTTTGCTTATCTGCTGCCGTCATTAGCTGATAAGCAATGCTCCATGCCAAAGATTCAAGAGAAGAATGTGGATGATGCAATTTTGTACAGAAAAGTACCAACAATGATAGTTTCCCCCTGTAAATTAGGGATGACTGCTGTATTTGGTGCTGAAATCAATCCCATATCAGATGTGAATTTTGCTTAGGTGGCAGTTCAATAGGGTGTTTGGCTGACACCCTTCCTTGTGATGAAAGGGACACAGGCTCCTCTGACTTGAGGCTCTTCCAATCCCCTGACGGCTTTGGAGCCCTCCACACATTCTCTCCACGTCCCCACAGGATGAGAGAAGAGAGGGTTGGTAGGATGCCATGGGACATTTTAGGGGCCTTGACACGGTATGTACTACTTCTGCCCACAGTCCCCATGCCTGAATCAGTCACGTACCCCTTGCCTGACTGCCATTGGGAATGTAGTCTAGCCATGGGCCAGCAGGAAGAGAGCAACCTTGTAATATTGCTGGCTCAACAGCTGTTAATTTAAATTGGTATCAGTATTTGGGGGAATGTTACTCGAGAAACTATGTATACCAAAAATGCTAACCAGACCAGGCAGAAAAGAAACTATGAAGACTCATTGGACCTATGGGAGCCAGCTAAATGGACACCAGATAGGAACTTCTGAATCAAAGGAAGATTCTGGAAACACCTTAAGTGGAGATACTGTATACTGGCATTGAAAATGCAGCAACATGAGCTAGCCAAACACAGGTCAATGAATGGTTGTCATGGTGACCAACACCATGGCTGTGGGGGCCTAAGGGCAGTATTTCTTACATTTTTCACACAGAGAAGGTACAAAGCACTCATAAGAAAAAAAATTTCTCCTGGTCCCCCACAGTCGACTCAATTTATCTTTAGTATAATAATGTTGTGATGTGTTTCAATATAAAACTAGGTAAAAGTTCTATATGTTTGTAGTTTTCACACAACTATACATCAAAAACATTTTCGAATTAAACAGGAATTAGCAACCAAATAAATTAAATCTCCATTAGCAACACGGATGTGACCTAATATTGCTTTGTTAAAGCTGAATCACACAAATTGAGTATGGACTGCAATAGGGCAACTCCCTTTAAATTCCTTTATCTATCTATCCTATCATAGACCAAGTCTCCTGACACTTTCTCTTATGTAAAATGTATTTACAGAGTGTGTTTTTACATCATTCAGCATTAAATTTGCATTCCTGTCTCGATAACCCACATTTAAAGTAGTACTACATGAGGCCAACTTGAATATTAAAAGGAAAAAAAAAAAGCAAATACCAAAATATGACAGTGCTTGGCCAGCAAACCATCTTCTGCAGCTAAATCCAGCTTGCTGTCCATTTTTGTAAATAAAGTTTTATTGATAATAGCCAGGCTCATTCATTACACATTGTCTATGGCTGCTTTAATGATACGACAGCAGAATTGAATAATTGTGTCAGATGCTGTCTCTATGTCTCTCAAAGTCTAAAATATTTACTATCTTGTTGCTTACCAAAAACATTTGTAGATCCAGATTGAGATGCTTTGGAATAGATGTACATTATTGGACTAGTTGTCTATCACTGCCTAAGAATTAACTTTCAGAGAATTAAATAGCAGCCATTTTATTAAATTTTGTCATTGCATCATTCACATATTCATGCAGCACTTGGCTGATGATTCTTCTGCCCTGTGTACTCAGCTTGTGGATGGGCTGCTCCAAGGGCTCCAAGCTGGCTTCATTCACACATCTGGCATTTTGCAGGGATGGCTAGAAGGCTTAGCACAGCGGGGACCATTGGCCGGAGGTGTCTCCAGTATAGCAGGCTCAGGATTGTCAGACTTCATCAAAGGCCGCCTATAGTCCCCAGCGAGAATACACCAAGATGGCAGGGTTAGAAGGTGGAGACCTCTTATCCTCTATCTTCAGAAGCCTTATAATGTCATTTCTACTACATTCTATTGGTCAAGCAAGTCACCGAAGTCAGCCCGGGTTCAAGGGGAGGAGAAATAGACACCACCTCTTAAAGGCAGGAACAGTAAAGGATTTGCAACCACTTTCTATCTACCCCACCTGTTTCTTGACTATACAACTTAAAATACCCATACAGCAAACACAAAACCCTGAAAATACATCTGAGGAGGCTGATAGATCTGTGATCCCAGTGTGAGAAAAACTGCACAAGAAAGTTACAAGCAAGAGACAAGAACATAAGCAATTGCTTTAATTTTCAATCCGGGGGTCTGTACATGCATTATGTGTATATCTGTATATACGTGTGTATAGGTATACATATATATATACATATATATATATATATATATATATATATATATATATATATTACACTGTGTGTGTGCGTTTGTGTGTCTATGTTCTAGCAGAAAGAGCATAGGTTTTGATGATATGGGTAGTCAGAGAGGAAAATCTACATCCTGCTTTTTGCTTATTCATTTATATGATCCAAGTGTGATGGAAATCAGAGCCCCCAAATATCCTCAGCCACACAGGCTAGGATAGTACCCAGCTCTGCAGCAATGTAACCAGCAACAACAACCATGCCTTATGGCAAGCACCTGGAATCACATTATTGATTAGAAAGGCAAGGTTCAGTCCCTGCCTCTTACACTAGCTAGATGACCTTGTGTAAATTACTTACTCTCTTTCAAGTTCAGTTCCCTCACATGTAAAATAAAGTTAATAACAGTACCTACTCATTGAATTATTGCAGTTATTAATTTAGACAGTGCATGTAAATTATTTAGCACAGAGCCTAACACCTAGTGAATATGAATTGTTGGTGGTGGTATTATTATTATCATATTTTGATCTCTTCAGTCTAATACATCTAAATAATTAATAGAAGAGAACACTGATGGATGCTAGACTTTGAAGATGGATGCTTTTTCAGAGAGGTTTCATCTGTTTACATTTGAAAAGTAAAATAAAACTAGGTCTTTGTGATGATGATTTGTTTTCAAGGTGATCTAAACAAAACTCTGCAGGAATACTCTTTCACAAAATGAGAAAACACAGAGAAATATGTTTTTGAACTGTTTTCATTGTTTCTGTCTTCTTGGTGGCCAACTAGCCACCTGGTTGGATGCATTGGACCCCCACCTTCATCATGTAGAAGAAAGGGATGTAGAATTATTCATTGAGATCCTCACTTACACTTAATATGGATTTGCATTCCCTATTGCCATAGTTCTGCCACAGCCTCTGTCAGTGAACTTTTAAAGACCTCATCTGCCGTCATACTGATATAGGCTTACTGGGTGTGAGAACCCAGAAGGGTATCCCAAAGGACAAGCCAAGAGTGTCCTTGGCTTCTTGCAGGATAGAAATCAAACACTAGTGGGGAAGAAGTGAAAGCAGAATTTATAAAAGATACAGAGAACAGTGTAGGTATGGACTGAGCATCATGAGAAGACTCGGAAAGGAAAAGAGAGTGAGTCTCCTCTTTAGGGCCTGGGTTTTTACTGAGGATGATGGTCTGGTGCACATGTCTTCTCAGTAATCTGCGAACAAAGATGAGTTTTTAAGTGTTCTCTGTAAGTCCCTTCTGCTGCGGAACCAGGGGTCTTGATGAGTCAGCAGTCTTGAAAAATATTCATGATGACCCCACCCGATCACTCCTGAGATGTTATCTATTGTGCTGGAAGACTCCAAAGAAATCCTTAAATCCACCTTTACAAGGAGGACATACATTATCTATTCTATAAGGTGTGTGTAAGGCAGGGATGCGGATTCTAGCAAGAACAGAAGCAAGGAAAGGAGCAAAAAAAGTTTTTCATGGGTCCTTTTAGTTTCCCTGTCTCAATACCACTTCACAGGGCAAGGCTTCTGACCAGGTAACTAATTTTATGTGCAGAAAGTGTGGTGACAGCTTACGCTCAGAATCTACTGGTTTCACTGGATTCCCTGTAGCTACAGAAGGCAGCATCAGCAAGGTAACAACAACATGGCATATCTGACCCATAACTACCACACGTGGGTCAAGGAAACTTTCATAAACTACTACAAAATACTGGTTCCCCTTTCCATCTCATTAACTGTGGGCTTTGGTCACGCAACTCAGATCAATGGAACATGAATGAATGTATATGCACCTGCCCAAGATATGCATTTTCCCAACCTCATTTCTTTGGTGATGAAAGCAATTCTGCTTTTAAAGGACAGGCCAGAATTTAAATTCTTATTACTGAAAAGTAACTCTTCTATCTAAAAGAAGCCTACATGTTTTACCAGCATGCATTTGGATTTGATGTTCTCTCCTTAGATTAGGCTCTTGGCAGTGGTCCTAGCACATCACTGAGGAATGTCTGCAAATCCTTCAAGGCTGGTGACCACAACCTGTGCCTTGTCCATGTTCCTTCCCTTCCCAGATGTCTTCCAGGAGTCCCCGAGTTCATAGTCTGCCCTGATTCAGTGCTAAAACATTTATTGTACTCCATTAAATGCTTATCAAGAATGATGGAGATGTTAATGGGATATGCATGCAGGATAAAACTTTGACATTTTGATTTATCTCTTGCTGGCTTGGGGCAGTGGAGAACTCTAGAGAAGTTTAAGAGTTCAGTGTGCTACCACAGCACCCAGTGAGGTCAATGGGACAGTGACATTCCAACTGACCAAGAAGTTTCTAAAAGGCAGCACTTGGGATTTAAAGAGTTTTTGAACCCAAATGTCAAGTGTATCATTCCTTTCCCAATGGAGAGGGTCGATAGTTTATGAAGTCCCCCCAGGTGGGGTGCAGGTAGGGCAAAGGCATCTGAGGAGCTTTTGGCAGGGAAAAAAAAAACTCCTCTTCCTAGCCCTCATCCTACAAGACCAAAACCAATAACAACACCAAAGCTCTAGGGAGATGAATCATGTCGATCTAATGACTTGAAGCCTGTCTAAAGGTTATGAGAACAAGCTTCTTTTTCCAAGTTGTAGCAGACTTCGTTAGATGTTCTCCAAAAGCCACATTCTTCTCTTCTTCAGGCATTTAGGAAATGTACTCTGAGATGAAAACATGAGTTTCAGTCTTCATTTGTCAGGTGCTGCATCCTAGAGACAGGAGCTACTCTCGTCTCTGCAGTGCAGAGGGGAATACACAGAACCCAGGCACTCAGGGCTGGGAAAGGCAGAGCCAGCAGGCAGTTTCCCACATCTGTGGCCACCACTCCATCATACATCCCATTAGGGAGAGGCAACGTTGGCCCGACTTCTGCACCAGAACATAGATGTGCTCCTGAGGCTAAAAGGTGGCCAGAGTCAGACTTTAGTGTAGTGAGTGGGAAGTCACTGGCCATGAGTCATTTTCCAGGGGCCTTGATACAGAGTGCTCGGCTACCCTTCATCATCCAGCCTCCCTGGCAGTTGTGTGTGGCCACAGGAATGAGTGTAACCAATAGCCAATGCAGTGTGAGTGGTGGCAGTGCTCACCACATCCCAGCCTCCTCCCCTCTTTACAACTAGATGGAGAAGGCCTGTGATCTTGGGAAGCTACATGTTGAAAACAGCTCCACAATGATACATCTCCTGTTAGGTCAAAACAAAACATGTGGTAAAATTATTGCCTAGCATGACTTGGTAAGCTGGCTGAGGACTTCTAGAGCCTGTGACCTTATAGAAAGTGGTGGAAGAGAGCTAGAAACACTTGTATATGCTGCTTGCCCTTCACTGCATTTAGCAATGTGTTGTAAGAAAGAGAATAATTTAGAAAAGTTTGACCAGTTTGCAAGCAAAAATAAAAGAGAGCAGAAAATGTGAATAAATATAGGGTCTCACAGGGTTAAAAACAGCAGATAACATCTAGACTCCAAACTTTTAGAAGAAGGACTGAGGAAAGGTTTGAGCAGTAAGAATTCATCAGGACTTAGTTAAATAAAGTGGCCCATCCCTGTGGCAAATATCAGATCAAGGATGTGGCCTTGCCCCAAGCAATTGCTTCAATGGCCTTGCCATTACATGAAGGAAGCATGCCATTACATGAAGGAGTCCAGGAAGAAAACAGAAACAATGCAGTCTTGAGAGTTAATCTAGAAACTGTGCTTGGGTTCCTGACATATGGAATAGAGAGTGGGCTCACACAGATCATAAGAATTGGAGGAATTACCCTGCCAACGAGAATAGACAGAATAACAAAACTCCCTAGCCAAAAGCCTTTGAATCTTAAAGAAACCTTAGCCCTCCAACCTGTAGAAGGTGGCCATGGAAGCTCACAGCCCTACTGAAAGGAACCAGAACATATCACCCCAAGATATGCCATTGTGACATAAGAAACGTTTGAGCTGAAGGCAATTAAGAAGCAGTGAAAGCAGGGGCATCTGGGTGACCCTCAGACCAGTTGAGTGTCTGACTTTTGAGTTTGGCTCAGGTCATGATTCCAGGGTGGTGGCAGCAAGCCCTGTGTCGTGCTCTGCACTGAATGTGGAGCCTGCTTCAGATTCTCTTTCTTAAATGCATAAATAAATACATAAATAAATATTTAAAAAAAAACAGCTTATACAGAAAAAACGTCTCTGTCTTCTGTCTGCTTAAAAGCAGGGCATAAATTTTCATTCCTGAAGGGGTTTCCCCTCCCCTCTCCCATACCAGGAGGCAAATAACCACCATTCCAGAAAAATGGGCACCGAGTTGGATCTGCATAGCAAACTTTCCTAAAATAATCTTCATCTTCCATTAGTTTTACCCATGTATCCACCTTCCCACAGTTTTAAGCCCAAACCTCTTCCTTTTGTCTTGTCACTTTTCCAGAATTTATCACTCTTTGTTAGAATGGCATATAAGCCCCTGGGTCTAACCGCTTCTTTGAGTCTACACTCTTTTTCTATGAAAGCCTCCATATGCGTGCATAATATACCTTTTCTCCTGTTAATCTGGCTCTTGTCAGCTTAATTTGTGGGTTCCAGTCACTGGTAGATAAGAGAGGAGAGGAGAAATGGTTGTTTTCCTCCCCTTCACTGTCAAATGTCCTGCAGTTCCCTTCCATAGTGAACACATGAAATAAGGAACCAGAAAGAACCTTCCGGAGGCAGACTCACAGGACTCAGTGGGCAGAGCACTTCCTTCTAGACTGGAGAGGAGAAATGGTGTTGAATCAAGGAACTTTGCCCCATGTGAGGGCAGAGGGACCTTGCAAATTCTGTCCGACAGGATTTATCTCATCATTGCAGCAATTGCTGTGTGTGTCACATTCTTCCCTTTTCCACATGGGACATTTTTTTTTAATTACATTTATTTACTTTTAATAGGCAGAGCACAAGTGGGGGAGGGGCAGAGAGAGAAAGAGACACAGGCTCCAGGCTCTGAGCTGTCAGCACAGAACCCGACGCGGGGCTTGAACTCACAAGCTATGAGATCATGACCTAAGCTGAAGTCGGACTCTTAACCGACTGAGCCACCCAGGCGCCCCACCACATGGGACGTTTTTATTGTGGTTATCTTGTCCCTCCTTCAGAGTTAGGAATGAGTGTGGTGGCAGTGAGGAGGGGTAGAAAAACAACTTTAACTTGTCTTTAAGTTTGTTGAAGCGCATGGAACTACATTCAGATCAGCCGGAGGGGCTGCATGCACCCTGAGAACTTGGACTTTAAGCTTGACACACTGGCAGCGTAAGACATAGACTGTCTCCATCAGAGAGGGGAGCTGGTGCATTCTATAGAAGGATGAGCTATGTATGAATGCTCTCTGGAGGGTAGGAAGAGGCACCAGGCCAGGGACGGCTGGCTTCACACCAACCGGTTCTGTCCTGCCTTTTGGATATTCGGTCAACCTTGGCCAGTTTCCTTTACAATTAGGTAGGGCAACTTGCTGAGTTCCAGCCAATGAAAGGGGACCACAGGAGGTGGACCCACTTCCTGGCCAGGCCCAACACTTCTCTTGTGTGATGCTCCAGATTCTCTCCTCTTCCCACAACTGGATAGAGGTGACCAGAGCAATTGTGAAAGTTGAGGGCAGCAGAACCTCGCTCAGCCTGGGCCTCTGAGAGGCTGCTTAGAGCCAAACTCTCCAGTGACCAGAACTACTTAGTTCCAGAACTACTTGTGTTCCAGTGCCTAAAACTGCTCTGCTGGAGATACTTTCTTCAGTTGGCTCCCTCCTTGACGTTGGACAAAGCAACAAAAATCTCTGAACCCCAGAGCCCTCAACTGTAATGTGGGGACAGCAACAGACCTACTTCACGTGGCCGTGTGAAGAAGGAACAAGGTGACGTCACAGTGCCTAACACATAGTGCATCTTCAGTAAATGCTCACACTAATGTTGTTATATATTTGTGGTATTAGATGATGATGATGATGATTATCTTAAAGAGACCCATGTTCATGTGAAAATCTTTTTGATCTGAATTCTTCAAATACCTTCCAAAGGAGAAATGAGAGTGTGATCCCCATGGCCTGAATGGAGTGGCTTAGTACTACCTGAGATGCTGGCTGGGTCGGGAGCTTTGGGTGAGGGAGTAGGCCAGGAGCCGAAACTGTGACCCCCAAGGGGGCCAGGGGACACATTAAATGAGGGCATCTGTGTCAGGAATCAGGGCCAGCTGTGAGGCTGTGGTCACTCCTGACAGCTTGGTTTCACATAATGCCAACTGCTGGCAGCTGAGGGAATAAGGAAACTAGGTTTTGAAATAAAAGGAGTCTTACAGGAGTAGGGAAGGAGCACCAGTTTGAGAAGTAGAAATCAAAAGCTGAGGGCACCTCAAGAATCAGGAGCCAGTCTCTTGGGACAAAGCCAGAGTCAGTTCAGTTAATGGCTGTAGAGGGACAAAGTGTTTTTCATAATATTTTAAGGGCACTCAATCTCAGGCCAGCTTTCTGGGCCTCCTGAGTCACAATCTCTGGTGGCAGAGCCCAAGAATCTGCATTGTTTAAAAGTCTGTATGTGATCCTTATCACTAACATTTGTGAGCTAGTAGTTCCTCAATAAATGTTGGTTTTCTTTCTCTATGCTGATAAAAGGTGTTGAAAAGATCCTTGCATCTGAAAAATTATCTCCCAGCTCCCACAAAGCTGCATATCAGAAAGAAATTAAAATTGATTCTTTTATTTGCATAGAAATACTTCTGCACTGGTTGTGTTTCAAAAGATCAAACAGTTCAAACAATACGTTCAAACAGTTACTTCTTTTCTTTTATGTAACCCTGATTATAGATAATTTTGGAAAGTGTCAGGTCTAGGAATCCTGAGGGTTTTAGGCATGTATGTGTATTATTGACCAGATCTTCAGTGCCCAGCATACAAAAGGTCTATAATGAGTACTTATTATGGTGTATTGAGTTTTAAAATAAGACTCAAACCAGAATCTCGGCTTCATTTATTGGTAAAATTCTATACACATCATTTATCAGAAATTCCATAGAGAAAGTTAAGCAGATTGATTCTCTATTATGAAATGGTATTGTTCTTGGTGTTCTTTCCATGAATTTCATTAATTATGATGACTCAGTAATATGTAATTATAAGGCCAAGCTTTGCATTCATAAAAGCACTAACTACATATATGCATACCTATTAAGAAATGCTACAATTTATAACAATAAGTGATAAAATATTAAAATCATTGGGGAGACATTACTGTTGTTTATGAAATGTGTCCCAATTAAAACCACTGGTCTTGAGTTCATTTTTGATCTTTTTACTCTTATTACATTCTTTAAAAAATTTCTTGAATAGAATACTGGCTTTCATGACTCCCCGTGGAGAGGGAACATACCAGAAAAGAAAAAGAAAAGAATCATCAGCATTGAACAGACCAAAAATTTCAAGTGCATTTTTGTGTGATGTATTCATACAAAAAAAAAAAAAAAGTATTAAGCAGGTACTGAGGACCAGGTAT
Organism: Panthera onca; assembly: GCF_046562875.1. NCBI lineage: Eukaryota > Metazoa > Chordata > Mammalia > Carnivora > Felidae > Panthera > Panthera onca. The sequence goes on along the minus strand of NC_138341.1, from coordinate 86,321,551 downwards.
TATTCTAGCTGATGGGGCATTCAAAGAAGAGAAACATAAAGTCTTGTTTGGAGATCTTACAGGACAGGTATACATGTGTGTACACAAAAAGTTATTCAGCAGACACCATCTCTCATTTTCTCACCCTCTCCAGTGAACCCTGCGTTGGTCAATAAGTGAATCCAGGACAAGTAAGAGGACGTTGTACATACAGCACTCTGCAGAGTGACTTACTCTGTTAGCTACCCTGGGGAGTTAGGAGAAGAGGCATGCTGGTAGATAGAAAGCTATATAGATCCTGTTCTCGGGGAACATACTCTCTAGAAGGGCAGGGATAGCAGCACCATAAAAGTTTCCATAGGAAAGTAGAGTCCATGCATGTTGCAATGCCAAGAGGCCACAGGGCAGGATGCCTGGCCAATGCCTGCTCAACATCCTGCTGTCTGGCTCAGCTTTCACAGAGGTGGCTTCCCCCAACCCTGGAATGAGTGCTGTGAAGGGGTCCCTGACCTCTAGAAGCTTACCGTCCAATTGAACAACAAAACAAATAAAATATCCAATTAGAGAGCATGAGGGCACCAACCTGCTGTGATTCTGAGTTTATGTCTGGATCCTGCAGCCCTGTCTTCTCCCGCACTAGCACTAGCAGCCCATCAGCTGGCAAATTGCTTAAGCCCTCTCCCTCTCTTTTTCTGCAGTCAGGCTATACCATAGTAATGACTTTTCGGCTTGCTGTGTTCAATGGTCGCCTCTGGGTAGGGTGCTCAGAAGGTGCTCAGCACACAGTACATGCTCAACAAGCAAGAGCTGTCCTGGCCAGAGCCCGTGGCGAATCTGCCCTGGCCAACATGAAGGAAAAAGTTTTCTGAACAGTGTTCACTTCACATTGCATAAGAGAGATGATGGTTTTCGGGAGGAAACAGAAGTGAGTGGTGACTGTACACAGAAGCATCCTCACCTTTCTCCTGGAAGCAGGGTGGTAAGGTGGGAGGGCTGTCCCCCCACCCCCTGACAGGTGCAGGCTGGCCGACACTATGCCATCCTTGTTGAGATCAGTGACAAAGCTATAACCCCCAAGAAGGTTTATTTTTTCTCAGATGAAAGACTCCCAGTTCATTCCCCTGAAGGCTGCACTTTAGTAGCAGCCCAGTTGAATTAAGGGCATTGCAGGGCTTGATTTAAAGAGAAAATAAGGTTTGCCACAGTAATTAACCAAAAAAGAGACAAGACATCTTAGAAGGAGATTCAAATTATTCCACTGCTGAAGTTAATAGGAATGCTTTTTTGCTTTTCTCCCTAGAGGTTATGTTGATCTGGCAATTAGCAGCGTGCCTCAACTCATTGGTATTCCTCGCCGTGAACTGCGGCTGCAAAATAAAAGGTGACTATAGAAATAAGAGCCTACAGTGCTGCTTCCCCAGAGCTGTTCTGGGGGTTCTCTGGCTTATTCACCCTTCTCTCTCTCAGCCTGGTGATTCCTGAGTGTTCATCCATGAGTTCCTATTATGAGAGGAAAGAAGACAGTAGGGTTAATTTTCACACCATGAATTAGACAGGGATTTCACATCCTAAGACTTGGTCGTAAATAGCTAAGAAAAAAGGCAGTAGGGAAGTGTGAGGCACCTGAAACTAATATAACATTGTATGTCAACTATACTTCAATAATAAAATAAAATTAAATTAAATTAAATTAAATTAAATTAAATTAAATTAAATTAAATTAAAAAGTGTAAGACCCAGGGACACCCAAGCCCTACAATCATGGTTCCCTGTCTCTGGGAAGCCTGACTGCCTCTCCATCAAGCTTCATTCATTGATCCATCCATTCACTTATCAGATATTGAATGGGCGTCATCTATATTTTAGGTGCTCTGTGACACTTTGGGGACAGGCATAAATGATACAATCGCTGTGTGTCTTTGGGGTTACGTAGTTTTCAGATCCAGTCTTCTACGGATCTGTCCACCTCTCTCAGGAGACCAATTATAAGTTCTATCTTTATGATTCCTCGGATAATGATTTTTTAAGTTAATATGTCCTTTCATTTTAATTGGATCTACTTAACAGCTATTTCAAATACTAAGCTGAGTAACTTTTTAGGGCATCTTATCCAGTCTCATAGCTTGAAATACTATTTAAATAACAACAACCTCCAAAGTGGTCCTTCAGCACTTGGGTTCTAGACTTGTATCCCCAAATGCTTTCTTGACATCTCTATTTAGATGTCTAATGGAGTTGTCACAGTTCACATGTTCAAAATGAGCTCTCCATTTTTTCCCCAGTACCTCCCACAGACTCTCCATCTTGATAAATACAATCTCCTTTCTTCTATTTGCCCACCATAAGAACAGCAGGTTCCTCCTTGACTCCTCTCCTCCCATACGCCATATCCATCCCATGAGCAAATGCTGAAGTTCTCCCTTTGTGAGACCCTGAACGTCATCCTCTCTTCTGAGGAATATTTTGGGAGACTTCTACCTGGTCTTCCTGCTGCTTGCTTTCTTGCCTCCCTTTTGTTTAACAACTTGGACAAAAAAATATCCTAAATCTGGCACAAGATAAGTATGCAATCAATGTTGGTTTATGGAATAAAGAATGTTGGAAATCTCTCATAATTCAGCAGGGAAGATGCACTTCACGTGGCTTACATACGCTAGTGCTACATCAACTGGGTGGTTTCTTCCCTGGACTTCAATATATGATAGTTCAGCAACGAACATCACACCATGGTTTGTACTTAAATTTTGCAGAGGTCCACTACGACATCTATTAACTCTATCCACAGTGTTCCTTCCTTAAATGAGTGGGACCACTCCCTCAAAAGGAGACTGTACCAAGTAGTGACAGCACCCACTTCCCAGAATGGAGGCTGCTCCATCCTGTCTTATCTGTCACTCACTCACTCTGGCACAGACATCTGCCCAGCTGAGACCCCTACTCCGTGGATGCTCATTCCTGCTGCTGCTACCGACTGTCAAGCAGCCTCCCCTATCTGTTTTCTGGCTCATTGGTTCCATCTAATTTTAAATCCCAATTGAACGTCTTGTATGTCTTTCCTGGGATTCTCTTGCCCCCCGCCTGCATGCTGTATGTTTTTGATTGCTATCATTATCAGCTGATCCAGTGGAGGAACTTCAGAAGAGACTGAAGACAAAACAAACAATTCCTAATGATGCTATAATGTGTATTTTTATTGCTACCATTACCTTCAGATCAAGAGGGAATTTTTTTAAGGGATTAGCAAGCGATGTTAAGAATTCAGGAAAGTTAGGGGTGCCTGGGTGGCTCAGTAGGTTGGGCGGCCAATGACAGCTCAGGTCATGATCTCGTGGTCTGTGAGTTCAAGCCCCGCATCGGGCTCTGTCCTGAGCACTCAGAGCCTGGAGCCTGCTTCTGATTCTGTGTCTCCCTCTCTCTCTGCCCCTTCCCTGATTGCTTTCTGTCTCTCTCTCTCTCTCAAAAATAATAAACAGTAAAAAAGCTAAAAAAAAAAAAAAAAAAAAAGAATTCAAGAAAGTTAATAAATACATGTGATTTGCCTTCTGTTAGAATTGATAGCTTATAGGAATAATGCTTGGCTACTTTATGGAAGGACACAAAAGAAAAAGAAAGAAGGAAATTGTTTACAAACTTCCCAGGAACCAGTCCACAAAATTTTTTTTTTTTTTTTACAACATTCTTTCTTCAACTAAGGGATTGAAGTTTAGTAAAGGCTTTGGTACCTTTGGTAAAATGTATATCCTTAAAATCTACTGCATTCCATTGTTTTTTTGATGAGGCTTCTAGAGTGAGAAAAAGCATTATAGATCTCTAAGAAGGCATATTTTCAATATATGCATAAGTTACTGCTCATCCATATTTATTCACATTCAGATTAGCGGCTCGTGGATGTGGAAAATAGCATTTTTTTTATTTTTGCAACTATAAGAGCATTCAAAGTCGTTTAATAAATACACTCCCAATATGTTCCGAGAGCAATATTAAGAATTGGGAATCAATGACCACCAAACCAGAGTGGCAAAGAATTTTAGCAGCCAAAAACTCAGTGGACTGATTCACGCCATGTGGTCAATTGTGAGCTAAGTGCTTGCCCCCCAGTTCTGCAACTGTGGGAGCCGACTTCTAGAAGCCTGATGGATGGTTGCATTGACTACCTAACTTTGATCATCCTCAACCCTGCTTGATGCCTCTTCTCAGGAAGACTAAGTTAGGGCCCTTGCTTTACATTTTCATAGCATCTGAACTATTCTTGCATACCTTCTTGCTCACTTAAGATCAATCAATCAAGATTTACTTAGGCAGGGACCATATCTGTCTTATTCACCAATTCCATAACACGTTAATCATAGGAGGCCCATGATAAGTAACCATTAACTGATTGCCATATTAATTAAAAGCACGATAAAACTTTAGCAAATTTGAAATACGTCCATTCTGAAAGATGGAAGCTGAGAGAGGATAATGGACCTACATCACACATATAGCTCGGGAGGGTTTGGGCAAAGTATATTTCCAGTTTGAGAATATTAGATGAAGGGGCAGCTTTTGAAAAAGTTCTACTCAGTGTAGAGGGTAACAAGCTTCTGACATGATATAAAGATATGGTAAAAATTGAAATACAGTGGCGCCTGGGTGGCTTGGTCGGTTAAGCGTCCGACTTCGGCTCAGGTCATGATCTCACGGTCCGTGAGTTCGAGCCCCACGTCGGGCTCTGTGCTGACAGCTCAGAGCCTGGAGCCTGTTTCGGATTCTGTGTCTCCCTCTCTCTCTGCTCCACCCCTGTTCATGCTCTGTCTCTCTCTGTCTCAAAAATAAATAAACGTTAAAAAAATTTAAAAATAATTGAAATACATAGATTAAAGAAATATTACAGTATGTTTATGGTTGATGAATTTTTAAGTATGTCCTCAACAGGAATATATGATGTTTGGGTATTCTTATATTTTATGTACCTTTTGAAGTGAGATTATTCAGGACACAGATATTTCTTAGAACTGTACAGCACAAAACCTCTTCTCTCAGGTTCTGTGGCTGGCCTAAGAATCACAGTGACAAAAGACAGGTAAGCAGGAGAAAAGCACACAGTTCATATTTGATGTTAATATTTTTACAGGAACATGGAGACCTCCATATATAAAAAACGAAAAACGAAAAAGAGCAGGTAGTCTTGAGAGTTCATATACATTTTCACAAAGAGTGAGAACTTATGCAAACGTGCCAGGACAGAGGGAAAAAGGGTCTGAGGTAGGGGTGGCTACTTATGGGAAAGGGACTAGGAAGTATACAGAGAAACAATGGAAGATACTGTTATTTTTAGTAAGTTTATAGTAAGTTTATAGTAAGTATAGATTCCCCTCCATGTCGACTTCTAGTACCCAGTGATAAGGATGTTCTCCTTTACCTAGTGTGGGGAGGGCACCTTTTTCCAGGTAAAACGTATGCTCTGCTTTTAGATCAAAAGGAGAAGTTCTGAGGGCCATCCCTGTAATCTGCTTTTTCTTAATTTCCTTCAGCTTAAATTAGTATTATGCCAAAGTAGTGTATTTTGGGGTGTAGCTACTATTATCAACATCAGGAGCATAATATTGGACATGAAGGACTATGGTGATGTCCATGTCTTTATGTTAAATTCCAGAGTGTATGCTTAGTCTGGTAGAAATAAAATTGTTTGGGCTCATTTTAGAGTGACAGAAGATGCTTTAGAATGTTGTGTTTAATAACAATATGGAAGAATGTCAAAAAAAATTGCTGGGTAAAAGAAGTCTTACCCAAATAGTATGCACTGTATGATTCCATTTACAAGAATTCCCAGAAAGGACAAAACTAATCTATGGTCAGGAAAAATCTGAAAGGTAGTTGCTTCTAGCGGATGGAGGTGAGGATTGAGGGAAAGGGCATAAGGGACATTCTGGGGGGATGAAATTTGCCATATATTGACAGGGCTTTGTGTTACACAGGTATATACTTTCATCAAAACTACACACCCATTTTACGTAAGTTTTACCTTATATATTGAACTCCAATTAATGATATTTGTGAAAGAGGAAAAAATTTCTTCTACCCTCTTATGTTTGAGGACTGGAGCCAGAAAATTAAACTGACAAAAGACACATTAACAGGGGGAAAAATACACATTTTATTAACATGTTACACATGAGAGCTCACAAAAAATAAGTGAAACTCGAAGAAGCACTTAGACTCCGGGACATCTATACCTTTTTAAAAAAGAAAGAGAGTTTAGGTTTGAGAGATCATAGATTGTAAGAAAGTGATTAGGAAGTGCTTGGAGGAAACTAATGAAAATTAAGGAATTTTTTTAGTAAGGTCCGTTTACACAGATTCATCTCCGTGCTGACTCTTCATCTCCAATGATAAACATTATTCTTTTCTTCTTGGTATAGAAGAGAGGGTCACCCCGCAAAAAGGAAATTTATGCCCTGCTTTTAGGCAGAAAAATTCTTCACACATTTCTTGATTCTCAATTGCCTTCCGCTCAAAATATTCCTTATTCCAAAGTGGCTGGGGTGCCTGGGTGGCTCAGTGGGTTGAGCGACTGACTTCGGCTCAGGTCATGATCTCACAGTTTGTGAGTTCGAGCCCCATGTCAGGCTCTGTGCTGACAGCTCAGAGCCTGGAGCCTGCTTCAGATTCTGTGTCTCCCTCTCTCTCTGCCCCTCACCCCACTCATGCTCTGTCTCTCACTGTCCCAGAAATAAATAACCATTAAAAAAATTCAAACAAACAAACAAACAAACAAAAAACCGAAGTGGCATATTTGGGGATGGCATATCCTGATGCTAAAGTTTATAAAGGGAAGTATACCGATAAGTGAAATTTACTTTGAAATGCATCAAAAATGAGATGGATTGATAAATATATGGAGCATTAGATAGTCAAATGGATATGTAATTTTTTTTAAGTATAATAAAATGTTAATGGTAGAGTCTAAGCAGGGGGATATATATATAGGTGTTCATTTGTACAATTATTTCAACTTTGCCAAATATCTGCAAACTTCCATAATAAAGTGTCAGAAACCATGCTGTGTCCACTAGTAGAGCCTGCACTATTCAGAAAATGACATCTGACTGGGGCCCCTTTGTAAGGCTGCACTGCTGGTGAGACCCACAAGCCCATCCCATGACTTCTCTGAGTCCAGTCGTCTCTCCAGGGATTATGCATTTTTCTGGACACTCACATGGTCCTTGGTGCTCTCTGACTTGGATTTGCTGCTTCTCAGTTCCCATCTCTATTTTATAACCTGTGGCTTTGTACCTTCACGTCACACCCACGGATTGCCCTTGATTTTCCTTGAAAACACTCTGAGCGGAAACTTTACCGAAAGTCAGGAGGGTCAGAGAAAAGTTTGCATCGCTAACTTGCAAACAGCATCACTGAATATTCAGAATTCCTGTTCTCAAAATTTTCCTCTGTTCTTTCTGCCCTGTCAGTCCCCTGTGCCCAGCCCTGCTGTTTGCTCACCCTGTCCCTCTTCCGACCTGTCATCTCACTGCCATGGGTCATCAAAATAATTTGATTAACAAAAAACCTGTTCATTCCCCAGAGTAGCTCTGTCCAGTGGAAAGAGTATGTGAGCCACATCTGTAATTCTAAATTTTCTGTTGGCCACATGCCAAAACGTAAAGGGAAACTCTGCCATTTGTGACAACATGGATGAACTTGGAGGACATCGTGCTGAGCAAGATAAGCAGACACAGAAGAACAAGTACTACCTGATCCCACCTGTTTGAGGAAAGGAACATGAGTAGAAGCAGAGTAGGAAGGCAGTTATCAGAGGCTGGGGAAGGGGGAAATAGGGCAGTGTTATCAAAGGGTGCCAAGTTCTGGTTATGGAAGACGAACAAGTCCTGGAATCCACTGTTGAGTGCTGTGCCTGGATTTATAGTAACCCCCCTTAGCCGTCATCTTGCTTCCCACATTACCTGCAGTCAGCTGCCGTCCAGAAGCAAAGGATCCTCTTTCTGGGGTGTTGACAGGTCAGTAGTAGCCTAATACTACATCACAATGCCTACATCATTCACCTCACTTCATCTCATCACGTGGGTATCTTATCACTCATCATCACAATAAGAAAGATGATAACAGCACAATAAAGTATTTTATGAGAGAGAGACCATATTTGCATAACGTTGACTACAGGATAATGTTAAAATTGTTCTATTTTATTATTAGTTATTGTTGTGAATCTCTTACTGTGGCTAATTTGAAAATTAAACCTTATTACATGTATGTATGTCTCAGAAAAAAACACAGTATGTATAAGGTTTGGTATTATCCATGGTTTCTGTCACCCACTGGGGGGCTTGGGACGTATCCCTCCCAGAAAGGGGGTGGTTGATGCATACTTAAAAATTTGCTAGAAGGTAGTTCTTATGTTCAGTGTTATCATCATTGCATAAATAAATAAATAAAATAGGAAGAAACTTTTGGAGCTGAAGGGTATGTTTATGAGATTGATTATGGTAATGGTTTCATGGGTGTATACTTGTCTACAAATTCATCAAATTGTACATATAATATATGTACAGCTTTTTTCATGTTGATCAAATGTCACCTCAATAAAGTAGTTTTATTTTTTAAACTTTAAAAATATTTTTAATGTTTATTTGTTTTTGAGAGAGAGTTGTGAGTAGGGGAGGGGCAGAGAGCGAGGGAGAGACAGAATCCAAAGCAGACTCCAGACTCCCAGCTGTCAGCACAGAGCCCAATGCAGGGCTCGAACTCGTGAACTGCAAGATCATGACCTAAGCTGAAGTCAGATGCTTAACCAACTGAGCCACCCAGGTGCCCCTATTTTTTTAATGTTTATTTATTCATTTTGAAAGAGAGAGAGAGAAAGGGAGAGAAAGTGCATGAGTGGAAGGAGGGGCAGAGAGAGAGAGAGAGAGAGAGAGAGAATCCCGGGCAGGCTTCATGCTGTCAGCAGAGAGCCCCATGAGGGGCTCAGTCCCATGAACTGTGAGATCATGACCTGAGCCGAGATAAAGAGTCAAACACGTAACTGACAGAGCCACCCAGGTACCCCAATAAAGTGGTTTTAAATTTAAAAATAGAGAAATAGGGGGAATAATATTTCATAATATTTTATTTAACCTGAAGTATCAGAAATTTCACATGTAAACAATAAATAATATAAATGTTATTAATAAGGTATTCCACAATGTTTTAAAAATTCTTTTTACTGTCTTAATAAGTCTTTAAACTGGCATGGATTTTACAGTTACAGTTCATCTCAATTCCAAGTGGCCACATTTCAAGTGCTTGTTAGCACATGACAGAGGCTACCGAATTATACAACACAAATCTAGGGGAATTCTGCCTCTGGCTCTTAGAGAGAGAGAGAGAAAGAAAACATCTGCTTCCTGTGACATTACTTATAGAATAAGTTGACACCTATTGTCCGGGGGAAAAAGTAATCAGGCTTCCTTTCAGTTTTAGGAAGGATTCCGTTCTTCATGCTTCAGTTCACAGCCTCCTGGGAGGGGCAGACAAATCCACACAGAAGCCTCCTTGAGGGGGGGCCAATATTTAAGGTTCAAGATTATCATCAGGCATCTGATGAATTGAGATGAATTGGTGTAAGAAATCTGGCTTACAAGGACACCAGGAACCTTCAAAGTCTCCTATAGCACAGGAGAAAGAAAAATCTAGAATGAAGGATGGACAGAATAGAGAGTGAAGAGTGGAAGGAGGTGAAGCATGGAGGTGAAGAGAGGAAAGACCGAAGGCCCTGGGTTACAGAGAGGGCCTTCAGCTGACTGCAGCCACCTGCCCCGAGGACTCTGTGTCTGTCCCTGTGGACACCCTGGAACCTGTACCTGCTGAAGGATGAGCTGTCAGGGGCAAAGGAAGCATCAGGCATTGGTTCACACAAAAGGGAAATAGAAATGCCTCCACTGAGTTCTCCATTCAAAACACGTGTATTCAGGACCTACTGTGAGCAGAGAGCAGGGAGAGGCGTTGGCTGGACGAGCAGGAGCTGGTAAGTGCTAGACCCCATCTGTCCTGTGTGAGCTCGCAACCAAGTGCTGAGGTCAAACTACAGGAAAAGCAACACTGAAACAAGTATGAAAGGGCCCGCATCCGTGATGGAGGTACTGCCCCGGTACTCCGGAATGTTTCCGGAGAGATCCACAAGGCACATCATTAGAATCGAGACCCACCTTCTATATCCAAGAAAAAAAGAAATGTAATCGTCTTTATTCATATATTCAGTGTTTCTTCCTCAGGCATGCCATTACCCATGCTAGCAGATGTGTGATTATCATTGCTATCAACACCGAGCACATATTAAATGTCAAGTGCAGATTGATTAAGAAAAAGGATCACAAGTCTGTCAAACTGTGTCTCTCTCAAAAGACAGAAATGAAAGCAATCTCTCCCTTTTGGTTCTCTTTCCTTGAGAAGCCTGTCACCAGCAGTGCGGCTTGGCAGTTTGACCCAGAGGGGACTCTAAAACTGGCATGGTCATCCTAAGCCCGGGTTCCAGGTCAAACCCATGTACCATGTTTAGGAAGAAAGGTTTATCAGTAGCACACTACCAAGTGGTGTCATTTTGTCTAATATCCTGTCAAAGGTTCCACCTTAAGTGATTTCAGTGACCAGTAGTTTAGATACCAAAACCCTCAGAAGGGAGCTGGTGACCAGAGATGATTCTCAGGTAAGAGTTCTCTCTTTTAGCTTAACATGTCTCTGGACATGGGACAAGGCTGCACTCTCCATAGGCAAGGGGACATTTTCATTGTCTCCCACCCAAGCTTGGGAGCCCCTATCCTCCCAGGAAGGGAGACTAAGCCCCTTGGTTACAGGACCAGTGCAGCTCTGCCCAGGTTACTTTGTGCTGTTCTGTGCGTGTATGGAAGCATCATATCTACCCATACTTCCTCTCACCTCCCCGCCAGCCACATCCCAAGGAAGTTCTTGTGCTTCCTTCCTCCCACAGAAATCACATGAGCTCAGGATGCAAACAGGGGTCGCCACTACCCAAATGTGCTGCTATTTTTTTTAATATAATTTATTGTCAAGTTAGCTAACACACAGTGTATACAGTGTGCTCTTGGTTTCGGGGGTAGATTCCCATGATTCATGGCTTACATACAACACCCAGTGCTCATCCCAACAACTGCCCTCCTCAATGCCCATCAGCCATTTTCCCCTCCCTCCCCCCATCAACCCTCAGTTTGTTCTTTGTATTTAAGAGTCTCTTATAGGTTTACCTCCCTCTCTGTTTGAAACTATTTTTTCCCCTTCCCTTCCCCCATGGTCTACAAGATTTGCTTTATACCCAAGAAGCCAAATCTATGTGAAATGTTATGTTTTTATAAATACAACTATAAAAACCCATGTATGCTTTTGATCATGCCACCATAGACACCCCTCAATTGTCTAAAGGTTTAATGCTCCTTAAGTGAGGACCATTCCTTTGTATTCTTTTGGGCCATGGGATTACAAACAAATCAGAGATAACATTTAAATCAGGCCAGAATGATGATGGCAGAGGGATGGATATATAAGAAGGGGCAGAATAAAGTTAAAAGAGAAACATGGCAATAGCAGTACCTAGGTGATGGCCATATGGTTTGTCTGAATTTCCTAGGGCTGCCATCACTAAGTACCACAAACTGGGTGGCTTTAAAAGAACAGAAATTTGTTCTCTCACAGTTCTGGAGACTAAAAGTCCAAGATGAAGGTGTCAGGAGGGTTTACTGCCTCTAAGGGCTGGGGAAAGAAGGATCCATTCCAGACCTCTTTCCTTGGCTTATAAATGGCTGTCTTCTCCTGAATCTTCCCTCTGTCCCCACCTATGTCCAGACCTCCTCTTCTTATAAGGACCCCAGTCAGACTGGATTAGGGCCCACGCTCATGACCTCATTTTAATGTTGTTAACATTTCACTCTTTAAAGACGCTCTTTCCAAATATAGCCACATTTTGTGGTTACTGAGGGTTATATGTTCATCATACGAATTTCGTGGAGACACATTCAGTCCATAACATGGGTGTTCACTCTAAAATTCTTCCAACTTCACTATGTATTTCCACTTTTTCATGATAAAATGTTGAAAAACATTTACATTGGGCAAATATATTTCTTGTTTACAACTCTTCTGAGCATTCTGGCCGAGGAGGAGACCATAATCCTTAAGTCAAGAGAAGTTTGCCATTCATAGATTAACACACTGCTTGTCAACCCTTCTTTCTCCTGCCAGGCTCCATGGGCAGAGCTAAGAAGATAGGCTGCAACATTTCATTTACAATGGCTGCTAAAGATTTCATAACACTTGTCTAAGTGTCTTAATATCTCTAGATGGTAGACACAGGCAATAGCAATTGCCATCATAGTTTAGGACCTCAGTGCCTTAATCCATAGTGAAAATTCTTCAGTACGGCTCAGCTCCCTCTCTAACCTCCAGCAATATCTTCCAAGAGTCCAGGACAGGAAGAAGGTTGCAAATGGGAAAAACTGCAGGGAGGAGTGCTCTGCTAAGGGATAACAATTCATCTGCAGCACCCACTGAGGCATATGAGGGGTGGGGAGAGCATACATCTCCTGAGGATCAGCTGGTGGGACTTCTGTCCTGCATCACCTCTGCAGAAACAGAAGCAAGCCTCAAGTCATCCCAAGGACTAGAGATAAACAGGTTTTAGCAAAATTACATAGGTACAGGTTAGGATCCAATTAGTATGCAGAGCAATTTACAAGTAATGAAATTGGCACTTATGAATTTTAAGTGGAAATTTTACATTTACAGAAATTCTACAATTATGGTGGGAATAGAGAAGGTGGGGCAGGGGAGAGAAGAGCTGCCTGAAATGTCTCAGCAGGCTGTTCAGTGCTCCCACCGACTTTCAACATTTGTATGTGCAGTAAGCACGGAGTTAGGTCTCCTTTGATCTGTTTCCACTCCTCAATAAAGAGTGATGGAAATGGAATTGTAATTGTTGTTTTCCTTTTCCATATAGCTCATCCCAAAGACTAATCACACTGGGCACAGAATGGACACACCCCATAGTTACTGCAGAAATCTCAGAAAGTGATGGGGAATGCAGAGAATCAGAGCTTGACTGTCACCCTGGTCATCAACTGGTAGTGACCTTGAGAAAATAGCTCTTTCTGCTGTAGCTGGCTTCTCTGCTAATTGAAGATGACAGTTTTAATCTACATTCCAGGAGAGCTGAGAGGGAGGAAGAGCTCCAAACATCCTGCATGTCACTGTTTATGACCTCCCGGGCAACGAGGTCCATGTGCTATACAGGACATGGGCAACCTTTTTAAACAAACATAGGGGGAGAGCTTTTAACACATGGCAGTTTAGCATACCATCTGGAGGACTTTGAGACAATATGGTATTGCTTTAGTCCCACACTCAGCCATTTGATTTGGTTTGGATAAAGTTCATTGAAAACATACACAGGGGCACCCAGGTGGTTCAGTTGGTTAAGCAGCCTATTCTTGATTTAGGCTCAGGTCATGACCTTACAGCTCGTGAGACTGAACCCCGTGTCAGGATCTGTGCTGATAGCACAGAGCCTGCTTGGGATTCTCTCTCTCCCTCTCTCTCTGGCCTCCCCCACTTGTTCTTTCTCTCTCTCCAAAAAAAAAAATAATAATAATAATTAATTAAACGCACACACACACACACACACACACACACACACAAGCACTTCTGGATGATGGGTGTGCAGACTTTTTCCCATCGGGTCCTAGCAGGAAACAGATGTCACACTCAAATTGTGTCATTGAGGAAGTTTAATAAAATGATTATTTGTAAAGATGTGTCACAGTGTTGAGAATCATAAGGGATAGAACGGCACTTGGGGGCATCTCTGGGACTGAAGGAACAAGAAAAGAGAGGGTGGCTCATAGCAGGGGCCACCAGAGAGAAATTGTGGCATGGTCCCAGGTCACAGTCCAGCCAGAGGTGACACCAGATGGAGGGAGTGGGAAGAACAAATGTCCCAACCTCCTCTGTCTCTTATCCTATCTCCTACTGCTGATCCACAGTGGCCCAAATCTATAGGAGGTAGAAGGTCAGGAAACCCAAGGACATCATCTGTGCAGGCAAGCCTCGCGGGCAAGGAGGGAGGGCTCCACGGTCGTCACCAACTGTGAAGTCCACTGTGTGGTTAAACGCACAAGCTCTGCAGTCAGACTGTGTACGACTAATCCTGGCTCCTCCACTTATATGAGTTTTGTAAGTTATAAGTTACTCAAGCGTTCTGTAAACTGCCGATCATAACATTACAGAGGGAGCCAAAAATAATTGAACATTTCCAAAAATTGTTCTCAGCAACTAGGAGAGAGGAAGAAGTTGAAACTCCTGGACTGGGATCCATTCACTCATTTTACTGAGAGATGCCCTGGCCAAGCTTCTTGTCAGCTAAACAAATGGGTGAAAAGACTAATGGTATCTGCTAGAAGGGAGGGACTTTATTTAGTGAATGCCATTAGCAGGCTGTCCTGACTAATGAATAACTCTTAGTCAATAAACCCAGAATCTATGAAGCAAGGCTTCCTGGAGAGAATGTCACATAAGCTCAACTCTCGGGGGCACAGCACAGGATGTTTCTACATTGAGACCCTCCCTGCTGTGTGGATCTCCACAGAACTTCACTTCGAGCCCATCTATTATTCTCCACCAGACAGTGTGGGTCTGACAAGAGAAGAAAGCCCCTGGGAGCTACGTGGGATGTCCCAGATTTCTCTCTGCTTCATCTGAAATGCTGGATTGTCTGTAGCCAAGAAATTACTGGTAAACTTGGTACTAGGGTAAGATATCTCATTCAGGTATGTGGCTGATCTGATAAGAAAATCAGAGCCAGGGATAAGAGGGAAAGAGTTTAAGCAAGGTGACAGGGGAGGACTGAAGGAGGCACTCACCCATAGCATCGTGCAAAATGTAGGTCAGCACCTGGAGCAAGGACCTTTTTCAGTTTTGAATCCTGGCACCAGTCCTGTCTCTACCTCATGCTGCCCTAGTCCAGCTTCAAGGTTAGTCCATCAGTCCTGCAATCCTGCAAATGCTCATAGATGTCTCTCATGAGCAGGGCTCACATCAAGACTGTTGTCTGGTTCCATGGTGGTAAATGTGTGCTTGAAGGAAGAGCAGGTCCAGCCCTACTTGCAAATTCCCAGGCTCCACCTCAGACCCACTGACTCATTACCTGCATTTTAACAACATCACCAGGTGAGTTGGATGGATAGTAAAGTCTGAGACTCTCTGCTCTGATACCCTGTGAACTTTCATGACACATAACACTTTGTGGTTGAAATGGCAGCCACATCTTGGTTCCTTGTCTGAATGCTGGGCATGAGGTGACATACAGTGCAAGGTACATATTCAGTGGCTTTTGACAATTTTCATATATGAGATGGTTTCCAGGAACTATGGTTTTTAAAGTACTCAATTTCTTTTGTATTTTTGTGCACCTAACTCATTGGACTGTTAAGGGTATCTGAGAGAACAGATGTAGAACACCTGGAATGGTACCTGGTGCTTGGAAAACAGTCAATAAGTGTCAGCCCTTAATATCCTATGTGAGTTCTGCACAGGAAGAAGAAAGAAAGAAAGAAAGAAAGAAAGAAAGAAAGAAGAAGAGAAGAAAAGAAAAAGAAAAGAAAAGAAAAGAAAAGAAAAGAAAAGAAAAAAAACAAAACCTGGGTTACATGTTCCATTTATTTCAGGGAATGAATGGGGAAAATTTAACTACTGAGTGTTCTTGACCTTAGACTCCAAACTCCAAAGCTTCTGGTCCTATTTCCAAATTGACATGCAGATCAGTATACTTCAAGAACCATGAGGGAGGCAAATAAACCAAACACAGTTAAGGAAGATGGACCACAAATGGGCACGCCTCATATTTGTTTACACTGGATTTGAGGATTATTGATCCACAAAGGGGATCATTTGCCCATCAGTATGTACCAGAATGAAAATTGACAAGGGGTGATTTCATGCTGGTTCTTGGTTTATGAAAGTTCTTCTAGGCAGTAGAAGAGAGAATTTTCTGGCTCTTTCTAGAGAAAAGACATCTACGACCCATGAAAAGACAAAATTCTCCAAGTCTGCCCAAAGCCAAGCAAAATTAAGTAGCAAATTTCCTTTTAAAATTAAAGTCTACGTGTGTGTATTTTACTGTGAATGTGTTGGATCTGGTCTTTTACGACTGTGGAGTTAACAGAAGGTTATAGCTGTCATGTCTAATTCATTTATAATTATGTTCAACAAGTTGAGTCAGGGTAGAGAGAATGTTGGTGAGCACAATATTTTACAGTTCTTCACAAACTTTTAACCCAAGTCCCTGGCAACTCAGATGAATTCTGCTGCTGATGTTTTAGAAGGTCTTCCTCAAAGAATTCTGAGGTTCAGTTGGGATGATGTCTGTGTTTAGTGCCTTGTGATTAGAAGACCCACTGGGTCCTCAAACCATGTCAGCAGCTTCATAATGTCAATGTTGAAGCTGATAAATACTCTTCAAACTGTGAATTGCTGGGAGAATGAGCAATACGTCAAATACCAGTTGGTGGCATTTAACCTTGATGTTAATTGCATGTGAAAACAAGAAACCCCTTGATTTTCAAGGAAACTGGCTTGAAAAATCACACAGTAGATTTCCATTTAATTCTTTTCCCTTCTTCAAGGGGCCACAGGGCTGCTGGCAACCCAGGACTCCCTCTCTGCATAAGAAAAGGGGTAACTGACATGACTAAGGGGCATTTTAGACAGGAAGGCCTTTGCAAGGAAGGGGACTCTGATATCAACTGAGATCTGTTAGTCTACCATGTTAATGTGATATTATGAAGAAGATTTTCTGAGAAAGGCATGGGAGAGTCTCAATAACTGAAAAAGAGGAGCCCAGAGAGACACTGGGGAAATGTGCAAGACCAGAGCCAGTTCCTGGGAAAATTTCACTAGTTTACACAAACTTTAAAAAAAAAAAAAAAGATTGGGAATTAATCTCGCTGTTGTTCAGGTCTGGCATTCCATAAGAGGAGAGGAGAGGAGAGGAGAGGAGAGGAGAGGAGAGGAGAAGAGGGGAGGGGAGGGGAGGGGAGGGGAAGGGAGGGGAGGTGAGGAGAGGGGAGGAGAAGATGATGGTGGAAGCTCTGAGGGCTAAGATGGAATGAAGAAATCATCTCAAGCTTCAATCCTCTACCTAAGGCTGTGGGTGCCTTCAGAGCACCACAGGAATCTTAGCCTAAGCTCTACCTGCCCCAATCGAAGGGACAAGTAATGCTAGCCCTTGCTTTTCTTGGTTGCCTCTTTTCTATACATTTTTTTAAATTATTTATTTATTTAGAGACGGAGTGCGCATGACAGGGGAGGGGAATAGAGAAAGGGAGAGAGAATCAGAAGCAGGCTCTGTGCACTGTCAGCACAGAGCCCAATGCGGGGCTTGATTTCACAAACCACAAGATCATGACTTGGCTGAAATCAAGAGTCTACCACTCAACTGACTGAGCCACTCAGGTACCCTCTTAGTTCTCTTTTATCTGAGTATGCTCATTTGACTTTCATATCAGTGCCAAGGGTCAGCTGTTACATCCTCAGTTTCCAGAAAAGGACACAAGTCCAGAGCTGTTCGATACCCTAGACAAAGTTGTGTGACTGACCAGTAGCCAGTATGAGGAGCTACTGCATTTCTTTGATCCCAGAGACCACACTTCTCCCATGATGCCATCTTGGTTGGGAGTGGGGGCCAGGGGATAAACTGCAGAGTTCAGTAACCATGGCAAATTAAATACATCACCTGAAGTTGTTATGCCCAGAATTCGTGATCCCCAAATACCGCTGGGGAGCCGAGTCCGATATAAAAGCAAAAGAGCCTTTATTCGAGCTAGCTCGAGCTCAATCCCCTACCTGCACCGACGCAGCAGTGAGATACCGGGGAGAGAGAGCGAGTTTCAAAAGGACAAAGGTTTTATTGGGGCCTAGGGGCAGTTGGTGAGGTAATGGCTATGGCCTCAGCCAATTGGCTAGGGAAGGGTCCTGGGGAAGGGTCCAAGTCCTGTTAGGCAGGTGAGGGGGTGGTTACTCAAGGGGAGGAGGTGTGGTCAAGGTGAAGGACACAGAACAAGATGGAGTCGGCCAGCGTAGGCCCGCCCTTTCATTCCCCCCTTGTCATGTAGCTTAGGGACCCAATCATGGGACCGGCTGCATTTATGGTGACAAGGGGAACAGAGTTTGGAGGTTTACGCAAAGTTCTGGGAACCAAGTGTCCCTGGGGTGGCTCTGGGATGTCTGATTAAGTATTGTCCCTGAGCTGGTGTCTATGATCTGCTAGGTGATGTTTTGGGGGGCATTGAGACTCCCGGCAGCATGGGCAATGACAAGCAGAATTAACAGAGTTACCAATATTAGGTAGGTCGAATGCGCTGTAGCTTGAGCTTGAGCAGGTTGTGTTGGTCCCGACTGATGGCCCATCGCGTGACAACGTCCTTCCGGATCAAGGAGGGGTCTGCTGGCTGAGCGTGGGTGTGATGGACCCAGGTCGCGATGCCGTCTACCTTGAGAGCGGTGGGGGCTGTCAACACCACGATGTAGGGTCCCTTTCAGCGCGGCTTGAGAGTCTCGGTGGTGCCTCTTGACGTAGATCCAGTCTCCCGGCCTGTACTGATGAGGTGTCGGGATCGGGCCAGCCTCGTAGATGGCACGGAGGCGTGGCCAAATGTCCTCGTGCGCCCTCTGGAGCCCGCTCAAGGAAAGAAAAAGTTCTTGATCTTTAAACTCAGCAATAAGTTCAGCTCGAAGGCTGGGAATAACAGGGGGTGGCCTGCCAAACATGATCTGGTAGGGAGTAAAACCCAGAGTGTAAGGAGTGTTTCTAACCTGGTAAAGGGCGTACGGTAGGAGAGTCACCCAGTCCCCGCCAGTCTCCATGGTTAATTTGGTAAGGGTCTCTTTTAGGGTTCTATTCATTCTTTCTACCTGTCCTGAGCTCTGGGGCCTATAAGCACAATGTAATTTCCAGTTTGCCCCTACTGCCTTGGCTACTGCCTGTGTTACCTGCGAGATAAAAGCTGGTCCATTGTCTGATCCTACCATGGCAGGAAAACCATACCTGGGTAAGATGTCTTCTAGTAGCTTCTTAGCCACCGTCTAAGCCGTTTCATGCTTGGTTGGGTATGCCTCCACCCAGCCAGAGAAGGTGTCTGTAAATACCAGGTCCTCGTGTAGTGCCTCGTCGAAGATGGTGGGTGAATTTTTGAAACCCTGAGGTAGCCGTGTCCAGGTGAGTTGCCCACTGTAGCCCTCCTCCGGATCATGCCACTCGAAGGCGAACAAGGGTTGGCTCTGGGGTGCCAGCGGCAGACTGAAGAAGGCATCCTTTAAATCTAGTACAGTATACCAGACCCTGGAGGGCGCCAAGGAGCTCAACAGAGTATATGGGTTGGGAACAGTTGGGTGTATGTCCGCGACCCTCTTATTTACTTCCCGGAGGTCTTGTACCGGTCAGTAGTCATTTGTGTGAGGCTTTTTGACCAGCAGTAAGGGGGTATTCCAGGCAGACTGGCAAGGAACTAGTACCCCTAGGCTTCGTAGTCTCCAGATGTGTGGCTGGATCCCCTTCCGGGCCTCCTGAGACATGGGGTATTGTCTGATCCTTACCGGACTCTCGCCTGGCTTGAGCTCTACCAGGACTGCGGTCCTATGAGTGGCTAGTCCCATCCCCCCTGTCTCTGCCCAAACCGAGGGGAATTCTTATAGCCATCTGTCTATATTATCCTCTCTCGGGAGCGCCTCCTGGTGGAGGAGGTATTCATCCTCCAGTTTCATGGTCAGGACCTGGATGGGGTGGCCCTTGCCATCAGTGACCTGAGGCCCCCCTTGTCTGAAAGTTATCTGAGCTCCAATCTTGGTCAGTAAGTCCCGTCCTAACAGTGGGTAGGGGCATTCTGGTATTACCATAAAGGAGTGGGATACCCGGCCTGTTCCCAAATCTACTGTTCTTTGGGTAGTCCATGAATACTGGCTCATACCAGTTGCCCCTTGTACCCAGGACTTCTTGCTGGCTAGTTTTCCTTCTGGGGTGCGGAGGACCGAATGTTGTGCTCCGGTGTCGACGAGGAAGTCAACAGGGGTCCCCTCCACTTTAAGAGTTACCCTGGGTTCTGGGAGAGGGTCCAAACCCCAACTCCCCTAATCACTTAGTTCATCTAGCTCTAGGACTTTTACTCAATCAGTCTTGCTTCCCTTTCCACCGGCCCTTTTTGGACAATCTCGGGCCCAATGCCCTATCTCCTTGCAGTATGCACACTGATCCTTCTGCAGCCTCTGCTTCCCCCCCTTGGTGGTTCCTTTACCTTTTCTTGCGTCGTCTGCCAGCTGCCGGAGATGGTGGTCTCGTTCCTCAGGGAAGTCAGCAGTGGTAGCTAGTAGTATTCTGGCCAGGTCTCGAGTCTGCTTACTGCTGGCAGCCGCCATGGCGCGAGCCTGCTTGTCTTCAGGAGGCTCCCGGTTATTATATACCTTTTCGGCTACCACCAGTAAGTCCTGCAGACTTTTTTCTCCTAGTCTATCTATTTTCTGTAATTTTCTCCTAATGTCTTTGGCCGATTGGTTTACAAAGGCCATGATAACAGCTGCCTTGCTTTCCGGAGCCTCTGGATCCATGGAGGTATAGGTACGGAATGCCTCCATGATCCATTCTAAAAAGGCAGCCGGAGATTCATCTTTTCCCTGTTGTACATTTCCTACCTTGGCCAAATTGGTTGGCTTTCTAGCAGCCATTCGGAGACCCCCTATTAGAGTCTGGCGGTAGACCCGGAGCCTCTCCTTACCTTCTGCCGTGTTGAAATCCCACTGCGGCTGAGTTAAGGGGAAGGAGGCATCTATCTGAGCCTGGTTGGTGGTGGGATTCCTGTCTGCACCCGGAACTAGTTTTTGGGCCCCATTGAGGATTCTTTCTCTTTCTTCAGTGGTGAACAGGACCTGCAAAAGCTGCTGGCAATCGTCCCACGTGGGCTGATGGGTAAAAAGAACAGAGTCTAATAAATCAATAAGCCCTGCCGGTTTCTCAGAAAACTTAGGATTCTGAGCTTTCCAATTGTAGAGGTCACTAGTGGCCAAAGGCCAATAATGATGGGGCTGATTCCCCTCCGCATCTGGGGGTCTGGTGGCTCACAGGGGCAGAATAGTGGAGTCAGTGTCGGCGGAGGCAGATTGCTCCCTCTGAGCCCTTTGTCTGGTAAAGGGCGGGCTTCCCCCTGGAGCGTTTCCGCCTCCCGCTCTCGGAACAGCGTCTGCCTCCCCCGGAGGGGGAGGATGGTGTTCTTCCGGCATCCTAGAGGGGTTATACGGGGGAGGAAAAATTAATTCTTCTTCAGTACCCCCCTGTAGGACAGGGTAGAGGGGTGCTGAAGGCTGGGTAAGACTTTTCCTCTTTTCTGTCTCCTGCAAAGCAAGAATGGGTTTTGGCTCTGGAGGGAGCGGGGTTAGGAAGGGCTTAAGCCAAGAGGGTGGGTCTTCTACAAGGTCCTGCCAAGTGATAATGTAAGGGAGCGCTGATCAAGATGGCCCGTCTTAGGCCGAGAGATGATACTCCTGACTCGGTGGATGGTAGGGAGGTCGAAGGTCCCCTCTGGTGGCCATCCGACATTGAAAGTTGGCCACTCGCTAGAACAAAAAAACTGCCACCGACCCTTTCGGACTTCCACACTGAGGTTGTTAGCTCTTCCCCTCACATCCTTAAAGTGATCAATCATAATACTTAGAGGAGTAGTCTGAGTCTGTCCCATAACGTCCATCCAGTAAGTCCACAGAACAAAACAGAGAAACACAAAAACAGACAAACAGAGGGCCCCTAGAAAGTCTTCCAACTCCATGGAAGCAAAACTGCAAGCTAGCTTAGACCTTTGAGGGGATTCCATGTCCCTCCAAAGAAGACGGCCTCACACCGACCAGCGGGAACGACCCGCCTCGTCTCAGACCTTTGAGGGGATTCCACGTCCCTCCAGAAGGGAGAATCGGAACGTCTTCCGAAACTCCCGGCCCGTGGTCCTCCAGTGCATCCACTTAGACCGCGTCGGGCACTACCAGAATTCCAGAAATGAGCTCACACAGAAAAGACAGAACAAACAGACAGACACTAACCATGGCCAGTCAGGCTCTCCGGGTCGGGGGTCCCTCGGGGGTCTTGGGGATCCCGGGCCGAGCCCCCAAATGTTATGCCCAGAATTCGTGATCCTCAAATACCGCCAGGGAGCCGAGTCCGATGTAAAAGCAAAAGAGCCTTTATTCGAGCCAGCTCGAGCTCAATCCCCTACCTGTACCGACGCAGCGGTGAGATACCGGGGAGAGAGAGCGAGTTTCAAAAGGACAAAGGTTTTATTGGGGCCTAGGGGCAGTTGGTGAGGTAATGGCTATGGCCTCAGCCAATTGGCTAGGGAAGGGTCCTGGGGAAGGGTCCAAGTCCTGTTAGGCAGGTGAGGGGGTGGTTACTCAAGGGGAGGAGGTGTGGTCAAGGTGAAGGACACAGAACAAGATGGAGTCGGCCGGCGTAGGCCCGCCCTTTCAAAGTCAAAAAAGGATTCCATTATTCACAAATTAAAACCAGTTTAGTGGAAAACTTCTCCCTTCGTGCAGAGATTGATGTGACCACTGTAGTATCAATATTTTTCCTATTTGTAAGTTAGATGGAAGTCAAGAATTACATCTAATACAGTTCACAGGAGGCCATGTCACACACTCTTGGACTTTTCCAGAAGAATGTGCCAGTGAGGTGGCTGTTTGGCCATCCATGGTCCTTGCCCATTATTTAGTAGCGATGCATACATACACACATAGGCATTGACCTCCCTCTCTACTGCTCACTCATTCAGCCATTTCTTCTCATTGAGGTGACTGCTGCCATGTCAACTTCATATACAAACAAAGCAAAGCAGCACGAGGAAGCCCAGCTTTACATAACATACCAAACCTACTGAGTCCTGGGCAAGGATACTCTAGAGGAGCATGAACTTCAAGTTGTTTCACTTCTAACCCAACAATGGGCTCAATTTGGAACTGAGTTGCAAAGTTGCTAACTCTTATACCAGTGATTTTCCCACATCCCAGGGTTTTACTTCCAAAGAAGCGAACGCTCAGAATCTTTCATAAATAAAATCTGTCTCTCCTGTACTACACTGAGATTTTATACCACCTGGAAAACGAGCTTGGATCTGATATTACTGGTGCCAGAGCTAAGGGCTTTCAGGATTTAATGCAAAATAAGATTTCATTTTCTTCAATTAAGATGTCAGTCCACCAGCATTTTTTCTCATCAGTGAGCAGTGAGTGTTATGTTCAGCACTTACTTATTTCCCTGGTTCATCTAAAGGATACACATGCCATTTTGACACTAAAGATTTAATAAAAATGCATCTTTTGAGGGGGATATTACTCTTTTGAATATCACCAGTAAAAGTAGACATAGTTTCAAGAATATGACTTTCATTTCCAAAAGCAATATGTATTACTTTGCACAGATAAAAAAAAAAAGTAATCATTCCAAAATAAATGGACACTTTATTTCTATTTTTAAAATTCTTTCAGTTATTTAAAAAGTTTCCTATTATTTATCTCATCTGCCCCCTCCCCTTTTTTTGTGAGTGAGGACTATTTTTCCCTCAAATGTCAGACTTGGTCTTTGAATTATATTAAGCATTCTATAAGATCTTATCTCCATAATATCAATTCAATCATTATTTTCCTTTCCTTGAGGGCCAATTCATTTATTCTCACTTTTCTCAATAACAAATGTGGAGAAAAAAAATCAGGGAATAAATTCGCTTGTCCTCAATTTTTTCCTGTTCTCTTAGGTTGTTGGCATTATGTGATTTTTCTCCAAATCTTCGTTCATAATTTGTCCTATTAACCACACAGTTCTATGATGGTTGTTGTAGACAGAGGCAACATATACACAAGCGATTCCTCCTCCAGCAGCCACCCTGTGGTGCTCTCATACCTTCTCCCTTCCAGAAGTCTGTGCTTCCTGATCCAATCTCTTCTGGATTCTTTGGTGACAACCCCCTCAACGTTAGGGCTTTGACGTCCTCAATTCCACACACCCAACAGGGCTCTGCCTATTCTCTCCCCATGCAGGTATTGTGTTCAAGTGCTCATGGGATTTTTGTTTTGTTTTGTTTTGTTTTGTTTTTTAAGTAAGCTCCATACCCACCACGGAGCCCAACGCGGGGCCAGAACTCAGGACCCTGAGATCAAGATCTGAGCTGAGATCAAGAGTTGGACGCTTAATCGACTGAGCCATACAGGTGCCCCAAGAGCTCGTCATTTTATATTTAATGTCCACACATGTGATCTTTTCCATTAGTGTAAAATAATAAAGACTTGTCAAAATGGGTAAAAGAACTTTGACCAGCTCTCTTTCTCCAAAATGTCACTGAAAATTCTCCCAGACATTGTTGCAACCAGTCAGAGAACACCTATTCATGTCAGGAATGGTCTTCCGGCTCAGTGCTTTGTTACAAAATCCTCCATTAGGCCCTGGGTTCTTATTCTGAATGATACCAGCTACATTCTATGAGGGGAAGAAACTCTAACTTTCTTTGCTTCTTGTTCATCTCAGATAAACTCTCTCGAAATTCTAATGCTTCTTCTTGCTGTTTTCATTAATTTATTTTTTTTTAACTAAGGCCTCCATTTTTTGCTACATTTCTGGATCCTTTGGCATTTTTTCTGCCCATAGACAAAGAGAAGGGCTCCAAACTTCAGAAGGGGAGACTGTCCAGGAGAGCCTGTAAGACCATTTCCAAATGCTGGAGACCATGAACCTCAAGTATGTTTGGCGTCTATGGTAGGTAGACCGGTGGTCCCCCAATGATTCAATGATGTCCACATCCTAAACCCTAGAACCAGTGAATATGTCACTTTACATGGCAAAGGGGATTTTGCAGATGGATTAAGTTACAGGCCATGAGATGGAGAGACTATTCTGGATTATCTGGGTGAGCCCAATGTAATCATAAGGTTCTTATAAGAGGGAGGCAGGGGAGTCAGAGTCAGAGGAGATGTGAAGACAGAAGGAGAGGTGGAAGTGATACAGAGCCACAGCCAAGAATGGCTGCTTCTAGAAGATGGAAAGGAAGGGAAAAGATCCTCCTCCAGAGCCTCCAAAGGAATATAAGCCTGCTGACACCTTGATTTCAGCCCAATGAGACCCTTTTGGACTTCTGACTCCAGAAATGTAAGATTGTAGATTTGTGTTATGTTAAGCCACCACATTACAGCAGCCATAGGAAATGAATGCAGGGTCTTTAATTTCTTCACATACCCCCTAAATTCTTTTCATACTATTGTCATTTGCCCTTTAATGTCTGGTATTTGTTAACATTCTTTCTCCCCTCTGTTTTCTGCCTGCACTTCAACGAAAATCTCTAAGTTCTGTGCCATGACGTCATCCCCTAAGTGGCCTAGCCTGGCATCCTCTCTTAACCGACCTTCCCTGTGTCTTTGTCCCCACACCCTCTTCTGCCTGCAATATATACTCTGGAGGCAGCCGCCTGCTCTTATACAGGGGCTCAGCATCACCTTTGCCTCCTTGTCCTCTCTAGGACTCCCTCTTGAGACATGTTCTGTCCTGTTGAAGTTAATCAATCCTTTTTTTTCCAAGGGCATCTAACAAAAGTGTATCCCTACCTTACATCCCACTTTTCATATTAGTGCCACTAACAGATCTTGTCTCTCCTTAGCTTTCTTAAAATCGATCTCTTTGGTATATGTTTCCTTAGTTCTAAGGTGTGTGTGTGTGTGTGTGTGTGTGTGTGTGTGTATAATATAAACTTGTTATCTTTTATTCTAAGAATAAATCTTTATCTGATTAACTTCAAATAAGAAACACTCCATCTTGGGGTGCCTGAGTAGCTCAGTTGGTTAAGTGTCTGACTCTTGGTTTTGGCTCAGGTCATGATCTCATGGTTCGTGAGTTTGAGCCCCATATCAGGCTCAGCACTGACAATGTGGAGGCTGCTCGGGATTCTCTCTCCTTCGCTCTCTTCCCCTCCCCCACTCGTGTACATGCATGCTCTCTCTCTCTCAAAATAAATAAACTTAAAAAAAAGAAAAGAAAAGGGAACACTCTGTCTTCTATGTCTGAACACCTCTGCCTCCCAAATTTATTTCTCCTGAAGGAGCTCTAAGTTGATCCACTTTTTACTCTCAGAAAAATATTAACTGATTCTGTCTTCTCTGTTCCCCCAATCAGTCATGCTTTCATTTAAAATGTTAAGGCATGCACATATTCTCAGATAATACTTCTAAAAGGCCATTTTTTTTCTCCAAGATTCCAATTCCCTTGAGACTGAGTATCTACCTTCTGTTTAGAAAGTTTGATCTCCCATAAGAGGGCAGGGAGTTTCCCCTCAAGCTGTCTGTAGTGTGAACATAAGTTGATAACTTTTTCAGGAAAGCAATGTGGCAACAAATTTCAAGGCCCTTAAAATCACAGATCTTCCTTTGACACAGAAATCCATGGAATAAGTTTCATAAAATTAAAATTTTATACAAATTCATGGCAAATTTATTTGTGAAATAACTGGAGACACAAAAATATTTATACAAATATATTTATGATGGAATAATTTATAGAAAAATATAGAAAACCAAATAACTACTCAATAATTTATCATGTTATTTATTTTTTAATCTTGGTATATATGTTAAAAACTACATGAGTTCAGCCTGATGCTCCTTGATATCATAGGGTTTATTTTAGTTTTTAATTTCCTTATTTGTGTTGATCCTTTATTAACAACAAGTAAGTATAACCTTGTAAAATCAAACATTCTATAGGTGCTGGAAAAAAGAGATTTCTAAAGTTTATTTAGTGACATAGGAAAGTTCTCATAATACAAATATAAACAAAACAACCCCCCTCAAAACAAACAAGTTACAAGGTGAATATATAAAATGGACTCAACTGTGGAAAACACACACAAAAATAGAAAATACTGAAAAGGAAATACTCAAATACATTAACAATATTTATCTCTGTTAACAATGCTACAGGTGTTTTATTGTATTCTTTGTGTTTTCTATATTTTCCAATTTCTTCAGAATAAACATCTGTAACTTTATAATCAGAAAAAAAAAAACAGTTCTTTAACAGATGAACAACATAGCTAGTGATTAGCAGTGCAAACTGGAATGACAATGTGTGGGGTCATCATCATGAGTCTAAGTAACACAGACAAGTACAGTGCTTATAACAGTGCCTGCCCTATAGTCAGTCCTGTATGAGAGAAGGTCAATACAGGCTATGGTACATGGATTGTCAAGCCAGCTCTTCCACATACATAGGTAACAGTTACAGGAGCTGCAGTGACTGTGTGGCCAAAGTTGACCAGTCCAGGCAGCAGCAAACATCTGAGCCAAGCTGACCAATCACCACTTTTTCCTAGGAATCATGGAAGAGACCTAAGAAAAGAATCAGTCTCTCTGTAATGCCTGGTCTGTAATATGTAAAAGTAGGAAATATTAGATTTTTTCCCTATTAGCTCTTAACTTACCCACTGCCTCAATCATATGACCTAGGTAAGTCATTTTACCCAGTCTTCTTATGTAGGGTGGTCATAGTGTCTGGAAACATAGATGCCATTATTTTGGTGCACATTGCAATGTAATATTAATAAATCATTTATTTTCTATTATAAAAGATACATACCATAAAAGCGTGTATATTACATAAATATGCATGAGTTCATATTTCTAGACTTGGTAGCCAATCTGTAGAATAAACTAGAGAAAAGCAGAGACAGGAACTCACAATAGCATTTGAGTTCCTGGATCCACGTGGTACAGATGGTCAACTATCCTTCTTGCCTTTGTGTTACCCTGTCCTTCTTGTAAACTGATTTAGGATTTTGCAGTCATAAAAATCCTAACCAGTGTAAACCTTTTTAAAACCACTGCTTTTAGCATCCATCAGTGGTTCTTGCCCACAGCAGTTATTGCAATGTTCTAATGGTAATTATTGATTTCCCTCATTCCTGTGACATGTATTAACTGGAATTGTTCTGTAATGAAGAGTTTGTCTCTTCTCCTTTTACTCAATAATTTCTATAATGTGGACTCATGGATATTTATTGTATTCATTGGATGATAATTCAATGATATCATTTTTTATTTTGTTGTTAAATTGTTCCAGTTTTACCTACTAGGAGATCAAATCCTGTGTCTTCTTGACATTTTCTTTCTTTCTTTCTTTCTTTCTTTCTTTCTTTCCTTCTTTCTTTCTCTCCCTCTCTCTCTCTCTCTCCCCTTCCTTCCTTCCTTCCTTCCTTTATTTTTAATAATTCCTTACTTTCTGGCATTGAGCTCCAGGCTCATTTTGTATCATCCCTGCCCCAGCCCTAGAATCAACCTCTTCTCCAAGGAGTCCTGGCTTATTTGATTAGAGAATGGCATTTAGAAACCATGATCTGGGCATTAGGTGTGCTTATTGTTTTCAGGGTGTCATTGGTCTATGCTTTATCAGCAGTCAGAGCTAGGAAATATATGCATGCATACTAATCCATGTGTATACACACCTTTCTTTTTAATAATAATTTAAAATGATTTAGCATGTTATTTTTTTAAATCTTGGTATGCATACTAAAAACTGCATGAGTTCAGACTGATGCCCCCTGATATCATAGGGTTTATTCTAGCCTTTAATTTGTTTATTTGTGTTGATCCTTTATTAAAAAGCAATACGAAGCCAGTGGACCCTTAGGCCCAGAACCTCAGTGAAGTCCAAGGAGGTCAGTCTACAGAACATGGTGATGTCAGGTGTGGTGCTGGGGACTGAATTCCCCAGACCCTCAGAAGTAGCCTGGGTAAAACCACATCATACCTATTTTGACCCAGAAAATCCATGAAAGTCCTTTAAAGTCCTAGAAAAGCAAATACTATTGTTTCCCCTCTTCTATCAGAAGAGAGTAAACCAAGGACCTTATACAATAGTGAAAATTGAATGGAATCATTCAACACTGCGAATTTGTTGCCATGAGTGCAAAACCATTTACTGTCTTGTTCTGAATTTGCTAGAATATAGAAAAGCATGGGAAAAGTGCCTATTGAAATAATAAATGTCATTTAAAATTTCTTTTGCTATGGATTTGTTTCTTTCACCTTGAAGATTTATCAAAGCTATCCACTTGAGGGTGGTTGTGGGAAACTGTTGTGAACTGAGGGTCTGAAATTCAGCCTTGGTGTTTCCTTGACTCACAGTGAGAAGCTGAAGTGTGTTTTCCCAGCTTTACTAATGTGAGGGCCCTGATGAGTGATGAATGTCATCACAGAGTGCCTCTGCTGGCCCAGGTATGTCCAGGTTGCTCTCAAAGCAGCTCTGGTTAGAGTCCCTCCAGCCTTGTCTTCTAAAAATAGAATACTAGACACACAAAAAAAGTAAAGAAAGAAATCAAAGCTGCCCATTCTGGCCCAGACTTTAGATCCTTTATACGGCTTTTTGCTTTAACATTTTAGGAACATTCAGGTGTTAAATTTTTAACAGGCAGTTTCTAAGGAATTGAGTTCCTGGCAGCAGAGGAACTGGCACAGAGGGAAGCTCCCCGAACTGCCTGGCATACGCTTTAGGGCCTATGGGGATAGACTGCCCCTTCTTTATCACAGTAGGTGTTGGCTATCTTCAAAAATAATTGTTCTCCTGACATTTTTTTGCCAACCGCAGAGTTGGAAAAAGCCCTTCCACGGTGTTTATCCTTCATTCAGACTGTTATAGTTTTTGTAATTTTTGGATGCTCATTGCTTAAAAACATCAATGCCCACGAATCCCACTTTTAGAAATCCATCCTAGGTGTATATTAAGAAATGTACACACATATTTGCAGATTGTGACGTTCATTATATCATTGTGTATATCATCACAAAATGTTAAGAATCTAAATGCATGGTTTAATAAGTGATGGTCATTCATCAATAAGATGGAATATAATACAATTGTTTTAAAACATTTTCAAAGTCTATTTGATGATATTTTCATCACTCCAGTAAGATCTCTCTTCCCTGTGTGCCAGAGAGACTTTACAGGGGTGATGAAAATGTTCTAAAGCTGATTTATGGTGATGGTTGCACAACTTGGCAAATTTACTAAAAGCCACTGAATAGTACTCTTGAAATGTGTGAATTATATGATGCATAAAATATGTCTCAATAAAGTGAAAAAACTGCCAGTTCCCCAGGAACCTAGAACATCACTGTCATCCGTGGGTCAGAGCGAGGCATCATGGAGGATATAAGTAAATGGAAGGTAGTTCTGAGTTCCTTTTGCAGCTGTCATAATGGGTCCCCAGCCCTCCTATGATTATTCTCCTAGTTCCTCAGGAGAATATGTGTCCTTGGAGAGTTATCCTCAGTACCTGAAATGATTCCCATACTGGCATATTGGCTCCTGGACCCATTGAACAAGTTATGGTAATAAAATCACATTCTGGACCTGCCAATGGGAAGCAGCAGATACTCTAAAAGACCTGGGGAAACAGCTATGCCAGAGGGTGGGAGACAATTGCCACAAACATACACAGTGTTGCCCCAGTAAAGCACTAGAGTCTAGTGTTCTGGGGCATGCTGGGATACACCTCCCTGGTGAAAGGCAAGCAGCCAGACCTAGCTTCCCCACCCCCTCTGCCACCACCACAAAGTAGGCACATTTGAACTTTGGCAGCAACATATTCCATAATTTTTGAGCAGCCCACTCTGACTCATTTACTGTTCTCCCTAATTGCTTCCAGTTTTGAGAGGTGCCCAGAGGAAAAGACAAGTTTTCAAGTGATCAGCTGCAGTGCAAGCAGCTGGGTCAATCAACGTCTACAAACTGGCAGAGCCAATATGAGGGCAAAGTATCTGCAGCAGATTGGGCGGCTTTCTGAAGCCCGAGGCGAGTCCCAGTGGAAAAAGAGAGGCTCTGAGTCCTCGTCACTAGTAATTACTTTCCTTCTGAGAAACAGCTCTTGGTTTGTTATGAGGCCCTGTGGAAATGGAATGCCTGATTGTCATCACCAAGTGCACTAAACACTTGGCTGCCAAACCAATCCCCATGCTCACAACTCATACTCCCATCTCTGTGCCATTACCAAGACTGAAAAAGCTACATTTTCAAATTCCCGGTCACTTTTACTACTAAGAATGGGGTTATGTGTGGTCTCTGTCACAGTTCTAGCCGGTGAGGCCAAAGCAGAAGTCTTTGGAGGCATCTGGTGGAGATTTTCCTCTCCTGACACAATAGATCTAGGGACAAAAAGTTTGGAAAGAAGAATGTGGATTGTCTTTACAGAATAGTTCAAGAGTGTCAGAATACCTGTACTGTATGTGGTTGCTCGCCAGCTGGATGAGATGTCTTAATGGCTATTGGTCAGCGCCCTTCTCCAGCCACTCCATTGCTTACTCAATGCGACCCTAGTGAGTGACCAAAGTGCCAGGAAGGGAGGTTATGCACTGATTCAAAGACAGTTCACCATGCAAAGTGCCAGGTTGTTGACATTATTAACCAAACTGAGATTCTAATAGTTATGATGCCTTGGGGAACAGCCAGCTTCCCAGCGGCAAACTGACTACTTGAAACACCTTCCATCATGGAACACAGCCATTTTCCTGCACTGGAATTATTACTTATTTTGTGTTTTAGTTTTCTTTCATGATTCTTTTAGCATCTCCATCCCTGGGCTTTAGAAATACCTTTTACGTTGTCATACTGATTCATCTTGTATTGCTTCTGACAAATAAACTAATTTTATAAACAAAAGATAGTAAGGTAATACATTGATGTTCATGTGATTCCCTGGTTTTTACCAGGTGTCTCATTGTCCAGATATAGACATTATATATACATTAGTAAAATACATATTAAAGACTAGTTTTGACCCCAGCTGGGAGAAAACATTTTGCAAGCTTGGGATGCTGTCCTGTGGGTATAATATATGCACTGAACCAGAATTCAATATGTGGTGCTTTGTTAACTTTGGCCAAAAAACAGATTTCAGGGTGGGAATATGGGTGGCCCACCTCATGATGATTTAAAGTCTGGAGGGTGGGGAATAGGCCACTCAAAATATGCCACTTTGGCATAAAGATTATTTTGAGCTAAAAGCACTTGAAAACAGCATGTGCAAGAAGAATGCTCTGATCTGTTTTCTTCCTGAAAGCAGGAGATGTACTCCCATGTGATAGACGTTCTCCCTGTGCCAGGAGGAAAGCAACATTCCCATCACCAGATGGGGAGCTGAGACCATGGGAAATCTATTCAAACAGACTTTGTTAAAATACCTCTTATCTTCCTTTAGGGTCCCCATATATCTTTACTTTTCCACAGATGCTTCTCTTTGTTCAGTATAGTACAGAAATACTTAGGCCCAGCACCCCTCTGGGTCTTCATTTTCCTATGGAGGCTCCCACAAATGTGTAAGAAATCTGCATGCTTTTCTCCTGTTAATCTACTTTATGTCAATTTAATCCTCAGCTGGAGACCCTGAGAAGGTAGAGGTAAAATTTTTTCCTTCCCTATAGTCCCAATGAAATATTTGTATTTCTGGTTGCTGTGATATAGTGCTCCTCTTGCTTGGAGGCTTACTAACTTACTAACTTACAACCTTTGGTGAACTGACCTACATGCAGGTCGAGCATGCAGGAATGCTTCTGGCAGGGGACACAGCAATGTCCCCAAGTTCTTGGCCATTTCTGCATCCCATGCCATTCGGCAGAAACAGGAAAGACAGCAGAGGAAGAAACGTTGTAGTGTTGGCTGGGAGAAATATTGGAATGCTGTTACACAATGGGAATAAGGAGGGGGCTGAACTGAACCCAGATGATCCCCCAGGGCCTCACACAACCATGCCCTATGCTCTGCCTGCATGTGGTCCAGCCCACCAAGGGTCGAGGTTCCTTGATGATGAAAAGTTGATTTATCCCAATGAGTCAACAGTAAATAGCTGAGGTACCGGTTGAAGACAGACAAAGCATGGAATAGGTTGTGGAGAATGTAGGTACTTCTATTTCCTTCCCCGTATGGTCATGCTTATGTTTATACTTTTTAAAATGATCTCCTTTACCGCCATATTGTAAGTAAAGTGTTCTGGTGATAGTAATGTTGAAACTGAGACCACAGTTGTAGATTATTGAGAGTGCATTACAGTGGACATAGAAGACTATCACACAAGAAACTTGGTGTTGTAAAGGAAATGATAATTTAGATTATATCCCAACAGAAACTGCTGTATTTTAGTTATATCAGGAATGGCTGTATTATTTTAGGTGGAACAACTTACTTCAAAAGTGCAAGGATAGAAGAAAGCTATATATGGTTGAGTACTCAAAGGCATGGTTTGTAGTAAATATTTCTTTTCTGTGTGAGGGGAGTGTTACCCTGATTCAAAGACTCTTCCATTCTTGAAACAATGCTTCATTATGAGTCTTTAAGGAAGACAGAGCCCTCTCTTCTGTCTCTCTCCAGACAGAAGCTGGAAATACCAGAATCTTCTTCTCATCACTGGTTCCCTGCAACTTGGAGCATGAATGCATGGCCTATGTTTGCCCAATTGTACATTCTGCCCAGACTCTGATCCTGCATGTGTGGCACAAGGTCTCTGAGATCTTTAAGATATGGGCCCCGATGGCATCCTAGCCAGACTTGCCTTGGAAGTGAGCTTGGCTTTGTTTGGTTTCCCAGATTCTGCTTCTCTTAAGACAGGTTCTTCAGTCTTCTTGCTGTTGCTTTATTATTTTTTAATATGAAATGTATTGTCAAATTTGTTTCCATACAACACCCAGTGCTCATCCCAACAGGTGCCCTCCTCAATGCCCATCACCCACCCTCCCCTCCCTCCCACCCCCCATCAACCCTCAGTTTATTCTCAGTTTTTAGGAGTCTCAAGGTTTGTCTCTCTCCCTCTTTAACTTTTGTTTTTCCTTCCCCTCCCCCATGGTCTTCTGTTAAGTTTCTCAGGATCCACATAAGAGTGAAAACATATGGTATCTGTCTTTCCCTGCATGACTTATTTCACTTAGCATAACACTCTCCAGTTCCATCCACGTTGCTACAAAAGGCCATATCTCATTCTTGTTGTTGCTTTAAATCACTCAACATCCTTCCTCTTCTCCTTACCTTATCTAACTCAGTTTCTGTCTCTTGCACCCAAGAATCCCTGGCAATACACCATGAAATTTGTCTTTATACAGAGTACTTTTCAAAAACAACACACTTTTTCTAGTAACAATTTGGTTTTGTTTAACCACAACTATTTGAGGTAGCTTGATAACATCATTGGAGCTTATGATTGAATGAATAGTTGATACTTTTTCTCAAATGCAATCAAATGAGTCCTGACTTAAGGATTTTAGAAAAATTGGAAAAAAAACAAAATGTAAGTTTTTTTCACAATCTATGTACTATGCATGTAATACTACAAACATTTATTAATCATTGCATAGATTTCAAGAACAGAAGTGTTGAATAGAACACACTAGTTGTTTTTTAAGAGTCCATGCTTCAAAATTATTAAAGTACTATGTGTACATGCAAGGTTTAAGGATAGTTCAGAAGAAAAAGTTATCAACACCACACTGGGGCCACAGGGAACCCCCACAGAATGGTGAATGCAACCTGAATTGCATCTAGAAAACTAAATAAAAGTATTTCTTCAAGCTGAGGGGACAGCATATACAAAGGCTTAGGGATATTTCACATAGTGCATCAGGAACTAGAAAGTGTTTGAAGCAGCTGGAGTACAGGTTAAGAGAAAGGCAATAAAGGAAAATAAAACCAGAGCATTGAGCAAAATCTAACTCATAGATAACCCTATATATTTTGTGAATAGCTAACATTTTTTCCTAAAGGTAAGAGGATTGTATGAGTTCACTGGGACCACCATAACAAAGTACTACGACCTGGTTGGCTTAAACAACAGAAGTTTATTTTCTCACAGTCCTGGAGGCTGAAAGTCATCGAGAGTGTCAGCATGTTGGGTTCCTCTTGAGGCCTCTCTCCTTGGTTTGTAAATGGCTGCCCTCTTGCCGTGTCCTCATGTGGTCTTCCTTCCATGCATGTCTGTGTCCTACCCTTTTATAAGAACACCAGTCATATTGGATTAGAGCCCACCCCAATGACCTCATTTTACCTTGTTATTTCTTTAAAGTTTCTACAACAAATACAGTCACATTCTGAGGTACTGGAGGTGAAGACTTCAACATATGGATTTAGGGGGCAAGGGTGAACAATGGTTCAGATCACATCATTGACAGAAGGGAGAAGTTAAGGGAGAAAATACACCAAGAGCTAATTTTAAAAATCTTTAGTCAGTCTCAGTGAGGCTGTGCTTTATGATCAGTAAATTCTTGCTGAATTTCTCTTTATTTTCACTCTCATATATATAAAATCTAGAATTATCAAATAGTTCCTTGAGGTCTATAAGTTCTTTTTTGTTAATTTTTTTAATGTTTATTTATTTTTGAGAGAGAGTGAGAGACAGAGCAAAGTGGGGGAGGGGTAAGAGGGAGGGAGACACAGAATTTGAAGCAGGTTCCAGGCGCCAAGCTGTCAGCACAGAACCCGACATGAGACTCAAACTTATGAACTGTGAGATCATGATCTGAGGTGTCCATGTGAAGATGGACACTTAGCTAACTGAGCCACCCAGATGCCCAAGGTCTATAAATTCTAATAACTTATTCCCCAGAGTGCCTACCATAGTATTCTGGGTGTGATATTTTGTTCAATTATATTTTGATTATTAAAATAAGGCTTATTGACTTGAATTTTTAGCTAAATAAATAAAATATTATGTGAATATATAGCAATATACACATGGCAAGATTTATTTCAAAGCATCTTGAAAACTATAAATAGTTACATCAACAGAAAACATAGCAACAGAATATTTGACTCACAGTTGCCCTCTGATAACATCAAACCATAATTATACCCCAGCAACTCAAAAGATGTCTTTTGGAAATTTTCATATGGAAATAAGGAACTTGAGAAATCACTTACAAAGACATCACAATTTAACCAAATGTCATAATTTAAACTGAGTAGAGGTGATAAACCTGATTCTGGAACTCAAGAGAAAGTATAAGGAAATCTGTGTTTGGAAGGAAACAACACACACACACACACACACACACACACACATTTGTATACATACACACATGTATGTATAGTCTATCTTATCCCATTTCTTCTTTTACAACATTCCAGAAGTTTCAGTTGTCTATCAGTCTATCCTAAAATTTTGGAGCAAATTGTATGTTATGTTTTCAATACTAACTTTAATAACGTTTCTAAATACCCCATTTAAGTTAATTGCTAACTTGTAAAAACTTCTTTAATGAACATTTTTAAAACATATATACTTTATGAGACAATATTTTCTGCATCTATTGGAAAGTTTTGAGAGAGTTGATTTTTCCCTATAACTTATGTTGACAATAATCTTATGAGGCTTCTTACATGTGCTTGACATATTGACAGTGTTATTGAACAGGCTGGTTGGCAGGTGAAGATCTGTCATCAGTGTGGTGCTGTATTTATAGAAATATGAAATTAAAAACTCAACTCATTCAATAATTCACACCTTGAAAAAACTAGTTCCAGAGGCAAAATTCCAAATCCTCCATAAGGGCATGTGGGCCTTGGGAAGCCCAAGCCCCTCAGAGAAATGAAGGCAACTACATCCTTGTCCTCATTCTTCATGTCTTAAACCATTTCCTTTTAATGGAGGCTTTCTTGTTTTTTCTTGGTAAGTTGTTACTTAAATTCCAGTTAGTTAACATACAATGTAATATTAGTTTCAGGTGTGCAATATAGTGATTCAGCACTTCCATGCATCACCTGGTGCTCATCACAAGTGCACAACTTAATCCCCATCACCTATTTCATCCATTCCCCCACCCGCCTCCCCTCTAGTAACCATCAGTTTGTTCTCTATAATTAAGAGCCTGTTTCTTGGTTTGCCTCTCTGCTTCTTTTTTGTTTTTTTATTTGCTCATTTGTTGTTTCTTAAATTCTATTATGAGTGAATTCATATAGTATTTGTCTTTCTCTGACTGACTTATTTCTCTTGGCATTATACTCTCTAGCTCCATCCATGTCATTGCAAATGGTAAGATTTCATTCTTTTTTATGGCTGAGTAATATTCTTCAATGGAAGCTTTCTTGACACATGTGCTCCCATAACCACCAAAGAAGGAAATGGGGAATGTGGCAAATTCTCTGTTAAAGCTTTCATCCAAAAGTGGCACACTTTATATTTTATTGGACAAAGCAAGTCACCTGGCAACACCTAACTTTTAGGAGGAAGAAAAGTTTAATCCTTCTATGTTCCCATAAGCAGGAAAATAGGAAAATTATTAGTGAACATGACCTTAGATTTGCTGCTGAATTCTTAAATATGACACTAAAAGCATGAGCAACAAAAGAAAAAGTGGATAAATGTGACTGCATCAAAACTAAAAACTTTTGTACATCAAAAGACATTATCAAGGAAGTAAAAATGACAACCTACAGAATGAGATCAAATATTTGCAAAAATCTGGTAAGGGTCCAGTATCCAAAATACATAAAGAATACAGACCCCTCAGGAACAAAAGGTAAACAGCCCTATTAGAAAACAGTGAAAGAATTTAAACAAGCATCTCTCCAAAGATATGCAACTGCCCAACAAGCACATGAAAAGATGCTCAGTATCATTAATCATTAGGGAAATGTAAATCAGAATACCACTTTGCATGTACTGGGATAGCTATAATAAGAAAGAAGAAAGAAAGAAAGAAAGAAAGAAAGAAAGAAAGAAAGAAAGGAGGGAGGGAGGGGAAGGGAAGGGAAGGGAAGGGGAAGGAAGGAAGGAAAGAAGGAAGGAAGGAAGGAAGGAAGGAAGGAAGGAAGGAAGGAATAAGGAAAGAAAGAAATCAGGGAAGGAGAAAGAAAATAACAAATGTGAGTAAAGACATGGAGAAACTGAACTGGAGCCTTCATACATTCTCATACATTGCTGGTGGGAATACAAAATGGTGCACCTGCTGTAAGATAGTCTGTAAGTTCTTCAAAAAGTTGGTCATAGAATTACCCAGCAATTCCACTCCTAGATATATACACCCCCAAAATGAAATATATATATATATGTATATATATATATATATATATATATATATATATATATACATATATATATGTAAACACTTGTACATCAGTGTTCACAGCAGCACTATTCACAATAGCTAAAAGGTGAAAACAACCCAAAGTTGATTGACAGGTGAATGGGCAAACAAAATGTGTTATATAACGGCTTAATAAGGTTTTCCTTTAGGGTAATGAAAACATTTGGGAACGTGACACAGGTGGTGGTTTCACAATATTGTGAATACACTAAACACCACAGATTATACACTTCAGTTGTACATTCCAATGGTTCATTTTATGTGAATTTCACCTCAAGTTTTATTTTTTAATTTTTTAAATGTTTATTTTTTTAGTTTATTTATTTTGAGAAGGAGAGAGCACAAGTGGGGAGGAACAGAGAGAAAGGGAGAGAGAGAGAATCTCAAGCAGGCTCCACACTGTCATTGCAGAGCCCGATGTGGGGCTCCAACTCCCAAACCATGAGGTCATAACCTGAGCTGAAATTGAGTCTGATGCTTAACTGACTGAGACACTCAGGCACCCATAAATGTTTATTTTTTGAAAAAGAGAGAGCACTTATATGTGTGCACAAGTGGGGGATGGGTAGAAAGAGAGAGAGGGAGAGAGAATCCCAAGCAGACTCTGAACTGTCAGCGCAGAGCCTGACATGGGGCTCAAACCCATGAACTGTGAGATTATGACCTGAGTCAAATTCAGATGCTTAACTGACTAAGCCACCCAGGCACCCCACCTCAATTTAAAAAAAAAAAACTAAGAAAATTGAAAATAAGTTAAATGCAATTTGAGAATATCTGACAATTGTATCCCTCTCAATCACTTGAATTTTGGTAGAAGTTTTTGTTTTGTAGAGTGAATTGACAGCTGGCAGTTTTGAGTTGCCCAAGGGAGGGTGTCACACAGGAGTCTGTCATTTGTCCTCTCTGCGGTTAAGAAGGATGAAACCTTCATCCAAGACTATAGAAACTTGAAAGACTTTCAGACTCCAATGATGATGGTGGTCTTTTCTCTGGGATGATCTGATTTGCTTACATAATCAAGAAATTCCTCAACCCAAAAGCTTCTAGTAAAGGGGCAATATTATTATAATCTCTATGTTTCCATGTGCACATAAGGAAAAGATTAATGTGTCGTTATGATTCTGAAAAATTCCTTATTTGAGCCTCAAGTTTTAGGGTTTTGCCTCTTAACTACTGTATTTCTTATCAACAATAATTGATACCTCACACACAAAATGGGACGACCGTAAATCAATCATCCTATAACACTGTTCCAGCATTTAGACCTGAGTAAAATGATGTCCCTCATTGTTTAGATACACATTAAATTCCCTGGTGAATCCATGGAATGAAAGGATGATAAAACAAGAGTGTCCATGGAAGGAAGCATTTAATCATACTCCACGAGCTGTTATGGGGAGCTGGGGCGGGGGATGGTCTCCGAGCAGACCACATAATGTTGTCGCATCATTTTGGATAAACACTGCAAATATCTAATGCGTAATCTCTTCAGGATGATGGCACTTTACAGGGAAACTGTAATGGGTGTGAAGAATTCATAGGCATCTGCCACGCACAATTTAACTAAACAATTTGCCAGTCCTGTCTTCTAAAGTGGCATTTTTAACACTTGCATAAAGCAACAACATAAAAGACAGAACAATCTTACATCTATTCAAAAGGACAACCAGTTCTTCTAATAAAAGCACAGCAAAGCATATAGATTCCGTGGAGTTAATATGCTACCGAGCTACACCAGAATCCCTGGAGTCATTAAGACAATTAAGTCACTAAATGACATAGAGAAGAGGTTGGATTCCTTGGTCAAGAAAGAAATAAAAATTATGAACTTGGTACAGGTTTCCTTATTTATAACACCATAGAAAACTACTCTTTTGTTCCTTCCTCTGTTTTTTTCTTCCTCCAATTTGGAGAATGCCACCCTTAGATATAATTTCAAAACACCAGCTGATGCAGGGCCAGCCTTGAGTGCCCAGTCAGCAGTAAAAAGGGTAGAAGAGAGAAAGAGCTATATTAACAAAGTTCCAAAGTCTCCTACCAGCTGCTCCCCAAGGATCCGAATTCCCACCAACAACTGGCTCCAAACCCCAGAGGAATTCAACAAAATGAGTGTAAAAAGGAAGGTTCAGTTAAGTGAGGAGTGTGATTTCTAATATGAAAAAATATATATTTTGGTATGTGTGTGGAGAATAATAGTTTTCAAAGAGAATTTAAGGGGAGGAGTAACCTAGTCTCAGAAGCTGAGGTAAGCAGAACCACTTCCTGTTACCTGAAATGAAAAGTCAGCTGACATCATCTTTTTCCCTCCGGAAACTAGAGTATTTTTAGAAACCACATTGCTATATATTACACAATAAAATTTTAGGTGCCTCTGAACCCACTAAGAAGTTATGGCCATAAAACTGGAACCTTCTGGAGACCCAGAAAGGAAAACAGTGTTAGAAGAAGGTTCTTAAATCAGGAGACTATAGACGCTGGAGAGGATGTGGAGAAATGGGAACACTCTTGCACTGTTGGTGGGAATGCAAACTGGTGCAGCCATTCTGGAAAACAGTGTGGAAGTTCCTCAAAAAATTAAAAATTACCCAACAATAGCACTGCTAGGAATTTACCCAAGGGATACAGGAATGCTAATGCATAGGGGCACTTGTACCCCAATGTTTATAGCAGCACTTTCAACAAGAGCCAAATTATAGAAAAAGCTTAAGTGTCCATCAACTGATGAATGGATAAAGAAATTGTGGTTTATATACACAATGGAATACTACTTGGCAATGAGAAAGAATGAAATATGGCCTTTTGTAGCAACGTGGATGGAACTGGAGAGTGTTATGCTAAGTGAAATAAGCCATACAGAGAAAGACAGATACCGTATGTTTTCACTCTTATGTGGATCCTGAGAAACTTAAAAGAAGACCATGGGGGAGGAGAAGGAAAAAAAAGTTAGAGAGGGAGGGAGCCAAACCATAAGAGACTCTTAAAAACTGAGAATAAACTGAGGGTTGATGCAGGGGTGGGTGATGGGCACTGAGGAGGGCACCTGTTGGGATGAGCACTGGGTGTTGCATGGAAACCAATTTGACAATAAGTTTCATATTTAAAAAAAGAAAAATAAATAAATCATTATGTTGTATACCTTAAAGTAATACAATGTTATATGCCAATTATATCCTAATAAAGCTAGAAAAAAAAAAAAAGAAAGAAAAAGGTTCTTGTCCTTTGTGTGGGCTTACCTAGAATGAAGTGTTCTCAGATGGATTTGAGGAACGTCTAGATCATTCTTCTTTGTTGTCTGTTTCTCTGAACTTCCTTAGCTGTGATGATTCGATAATAATTAATGGATAGTGTAGCAGGATTCTCACACACAGTCGTGACACCGAGCTTGTCTTTCCAGGAAGCAACTTTACTCCTGCTGGCACCTCTCAGTTGGGTTTGTACCCGAAGAACTGAGCCCCGAATGCCATATGGCATAGTTTTTTTTAAATATATTTTCTACTTTTTTGTCTCCCATATATGGTAACACACATAAACATGTAGTCTGATTAAGTGCTCTCATGTTACCAGGTCATGAGGGATGTTGTCATGTATGCACATAGCCAGGTTACCTTGAGGTTTTTTGTTTTTTGTTTTTTGTTCTCCTTAGGGAGGGGACCCTACCACAATAGAGGTGGAGGATGGGAGATAAGCAAGACCATTTTCAATTTGGAGGGGACCATGATCTCCACTACTCTGTCATTTCTCCAAAAAGTGGTGAAATAAGGACCAATTATAAGAATGAGTCCTTTCCTCAGAACATTCTAGATTTAGCTTTGTTAGTTTAGAGCATTTCTGAAAATTCTAGACTACCCGGGCAAGTGGCCAGAGAGTGATGATTACTGTGTCCAGAAGGAAACATGCACTGGGTGGGGGTACTCCAACACTGTTTTGGGGCACTGTCCAGAGCCACCAGCTGGAATGTTAACAGGGTTGGAAAGGTCCCTTTTCCTGAAGCTCCATCTCCATCATAGCCCTGTCTGTAAACCATCCCTCTTCTGCTCTGCCCAGAATGCCTTAAACTGTATAAACTCAGTACTGAAGACTGCTGGAATGTCACCTGTCAGTGAGTGAAAGGGGACAGGGAAGTGACCCTGGCTTGGGTAGAAAGGACACACAGGAATTATCCAGGGGTAATTCAGAAAAATAGAAGTCACTCTAGATATTTTAAACAGAGGAATTTCATTCTGCAGCTCAGTTACACAAATGACCAAAGAGCTAAGAACATAAAGAGGGGGCAGTAAGGCAAACCAGAGGTTTGTTCCTCCTAGGGCTGGAAGGACAAAGAGATGAAGGGGTACCAATGGATCCGGGATCTTGGGCCACCTCCCAGAAGCTGGAAGCCAGGTCCACATGTGGATGGGCTTTCCACGGGAGCCCAGGGCCACTGAGCGGGTTTAGTCACTACCAAAACAGCAGCCCCAGCTGAGGCCCCGGCCCCCAAGCCTCCATCATGCCCCCTCTGCTGGCCTGCCTTGGCCATGGTCTTGTAATGGCACTGTCCAGGGGGTTTAGAGATGGAATGGGCATGCATTAGAAAAGTGCTTCTGATCCAGTATTCCCCCATGGGTTAGCCATTTTTGCTGTTTGCGATCACTCATAACACAACTGTTAACTAGACCTCGTTCTGAAAGGTTCTGCACATTGAAGAGTCCTGAACTACTTAAGATCTCCCTGTCTCACATCAAAGTAGCAGGACTATTCTAATTAACTGGCTGGTTCTTTCAGAGAAATGAGCTACTCGTGGTCTTTTTGATGTTCTTCCAAGCATAAATTATCCACTCAACCCATATCTCACATCTGAGTCAAACGTGCTTGGGGAAAATGAAATATAAATAGACAAAACTTCATATCCCAAACCACCCACCAAATACTTGGAAGAGGGAGAGGGGAAAATAATTTGTTTGTAGGGGCCATGGTTTAAAAAATTCATGCAGTTCCCTCTTTTTCTCCTGTTTTCTGAAGCCTTTATTTTCACTGCTAGTTCAAGAAAGAAGGGCTGAATAAACAGCTGCTTCATCTCTGGCACTTATAAATTGGAAATGGATTTTTAGTAATGCAGCAAAATTCTGTACCACAAAAATCGATAAACCCCATGGACTGTGGTGTAGGGATCTGACCTAGTTAAGGGATGCACTAAAGGATTAATAAAATATAGTGGCAACTCTTAGAATTTAGTGTGTTTCTCTGGCTCACCCTCTTCCTACCTGCCTGCAGGTACATCTCTTCTGCAGCCACATAGCTCAGTGTGCACACATGCTGAGCTCAGTTCCTGGGGGCTCACACTCCACAGCCACTCCGCTCTGATGCCACCATCACTCTATTCATCTGCACAGCCCTGACCCAGCCTACCCATCCCTCCCTCCTCAAAACCCCTCCTGCCCAGTCCCAGCCCTTTGTCCCCTGGGCTCACTCTCCGTGCACAGAGAGCAAACCTTCTTCATCTCTCTCTGCCCTCCTCCATCACTGGAGCACTCCTCAAGAATATAGACAACATGAGTGCCAAGCACAGGGAGCAATTCTGAACTAATTATTTTAGTTTACTGTGATAAGCTATAACAAGCATAAAGCCCCCTTCCCACCTTCATGTTTTGGTCCATTTTATTTCACATCTATGATGCCCTTCTATTGTTCTCC
Organism: Panthera onca; assembly: GCF_046562875.1. Classification (NCBI taxonomy): domain Eukaryota; kingdom Metazoa; phylum Chordata; class Mammalia; order Carnivora; family Felidae; genus Panthera; species Panthera onca. The sequence goes on along the minus strand of NC_138341.1, from coordinate 86,277,742 downwards.
TCTTTGGCTGCTCAAATGCTCACCACTCACTAAGAACAAGTTCAATTCCCTCCTCCTCCATGAAGCCCTCTAGGACTGCCCTTTATTGATTGATTATTCCCCCCTCTAAAATCCTATATGTGTCTTTATGCTAACCACAGTTTGGCTCAGAAAAATTCTCTGCTTTGCCTACTTGGGTGTTCTTGTGTCTTTGTCTTTTCCCTCCAAATGTATTAGAAGGTCCTGGAATAGAAATCAATATTACTGAGTGACTGAGTATGCTTTTCATGGGTAAGAGGTCTTTTTCTGCCCTTTGATTATTCCTGCTTCACTAGGACCAGCCACTGCCTAAGCCCTGGCACACAGCCCACTCTCCCTGGTCACTCTATGTGGGTCCCCACATAGGCTCTTACCCCAGAGTCTATGAACCTTCAAGGCAGTGGGTACAACGCAGGGGTCTGTGAGCTTGGGTGGCAGAGGAATTTTCTCATTGTTGCCATTACAAGTTCCACAGACTCTGTGGCTTCAAACATCAGTTTGTGATCCTACAGCTCTGGTGATCAAAAGTCTGAAATCAAGATGTCGGTGGAGTTGTCCTTTCTGGAGATTCTACAGCAGTCGTTTCACTGCCTTTCCCCAGCTGCGAAGGACTGCTGGGCATCCTTGGCTCCTGGCTGTGTCTCTCCACTTCTGCTTCTGTCATCACATCACCTCCTCTGACCCGGACTTCTGTTTCTCCTGCAAGGAACCCTGTGTTACACTGGCTCCAGGATCACCTCCCCACCTTGAGATCTTTAACATTGCGTCAGCCATGTTTGCGATGATTAGGTTGCGGAGATTAGGGCACGGACATCTTTGGAAGGCTGTTATTCTGCCAACACAAGGCTGTTATTCTGGGGGAAAACTACATTTTTATTTTCATGAATCATAACTGAAGTCTGGTATTTCTAATGCAGGCAACAAACCACCATAGTACTAGGAACACGTCGTACAGCTGTTGTACATGTCTCGCAATAGCACTTCTATTCACCACCAGGTCAACCTGGTTGTAGTTGCTATTAGACTTGACACTGAATCTTGTTATTAGTTGTGATAATCAGGAAGCACTCGTGACTTTTTTTTTAAGTGTGACAACTGTGTTTCCAGCTTCTTTTGTATTTCAGGTTATGTTTCCAGACAAAAAGCCCTTGAGATGAGATGTATGTGTCAGTGGTTTACAAAGGACGTGCTCCCAGGAGAGACTGGTGAGGGAGTGGGAAAGCCACAAGGGGAAAGGGAAAAAGACAAGTAAAGTTCTGACTTCAGGCCTGATCTCAGCCTTGGCTGCTCCCAGTGGGAGCTCATCAGAATCAGAGTATGACCCAAGGAGAGGCGAATGGAACTAGGTTTCAAACTGAGACCAGGCAGTCATTAGCTAAGGGAGCTCAGAGGGTAGAAACTGTCAGACACTTCAGGTTTCTGTCCATTGGCTAGGAGTCCCCTCTGGCCAAGGGAAGTCCTCTGATGAATCTCATAGTTTGTGTCAAGAAGCAGAGCATACAAAGTTTAGGAGATAGACACACAAAAATGGCAAAAAGGATTCCAAGTGGATCTTGGCAGAGCACCAACTCTCATACTTGGTGACTTTACATATTTTATTTTATGTCTTCAAAAAATTCTTACGATGGTTCTGTCATCTTCACCAGATTGCCAAAAAAGTCAGGTACCAAAAAAAAAAAAAAAAAAAAGTCACAGTACAAAAAAAACGTTAAGATCTGTTCTATCGCCTAATGTCATAAGAGGTCTCTGAAATGACTGGGAGTTTCCAGTCCCCAAATGTAGACATGGAGGATGTATTCAAGCAGGTGATTAAAAACAATGCCTTGTGGAGCCTGGGTGGCTCAGTCAGTTAAGCGGTGGACTCTTGATTTTGTCTCAGGTTATGATCTCAAGGTTCATGGGATAGAGTGCTGCCTCAGGCTCTGCACTGACAGCATGGGGCTGGTTTGGGATTCTTTCTCTCCCCCTCTTTCTGACCATCTCCCTCCTCCCCGCTCTCAAAATAAACTTAAAAAATTTTTAAATAAATAAAAAAACAATGCCTACGGAACCCTCCAACCATTAGCATCCCTCCCACATAAGCCTGTATGTGTGTTTATTTCAACACAATCACACTGTGTTTGTATGTACCACATCCATTTAAGCAATGATAGGAATTCAACTTTTGTAAATACTAAATTGTCTCTCATTTTTAAAAAATGTCATAGCAATAGATACTTTTCATTTAAAAAAATTGCCTTTTAAAGGTGGAATCTCTCGAGGTTAATGTGCCACTGAGATTACAAAGGGAAACTGCTTGGCTTATTGTACTAGGCACGCACTCCCCCTTAGAACATCCTCAATTAGAAGAAGCTATGTGACTTTATTTATTTGTTTATGTATTTATTTATGTATTTATTTATTTACTTAGAGAGACAGAGAGTCGCACTGCCAGCTGTGGAGCCTGACATGGGGCTCAAACTCACGAACCATGAGATCATGACCTGAGCCAAAACCAAGAGTGAGACGCTAACCGACTGAGCCACATAAGTTCCCCTGAAGCTATGTGACTATAAAATAGATTTTAAGTCAGTTCAACAGAAGAATCATCCAAGGAACTAGCAGGAGGAATAACGGTTTTTATTTAAAGATAATGATGGAATTATTTTATATCTATCTATCTATCTATCTATCTATCTCTAGATAGATAGATAAACAATTACCTTAAAGTATATTTTATCTTTGAAAATTATTTCTTTTTGGTTAAAATACTCTTGAGATTTCATTTAAATTGAAGACAAAAATGTAAAAAAAATATTTATTTTTATGAATGAAAGTGAACAAAAAAGTTGATATTTCTGAAAATAGTATTTCTTGGTTCAAGTGAATGATAAATTTTGTAAAGGGGAGATGAATTTGCATGATCAGGATTATAAGAGTATTCTGAGGTTTTATAAGGGGGAAAAATGATATGTGCAGACACTGATCCCACAGAGATGAGAGTAGGAAACATTATTTTCCACTTCAGTTGGCTTTGTGTGTCATCCTGTTCATTTTCCACACAATGAAGAGTTAAGAGCAAAGTGTGCACTGTATGAAAGAAGGCCTCCTTCACACTAATCCAAGTGGTGGAAATATGAAAAGAAGTATATACACACTGATATAAGACTTTAAGGAAAAATCACTTTTAGGAAATATCAGTAGGTGGCAACATTTCCATAACTAGGATTACACAAAAACATATTGCAAACATAAGAATCACATGATTATAATAGTACAAATATGAAATTTTAGCTTTTTTTTGCCCTGAATTTGAAACTTGTTAAGATGATTACCATCATATTAGCTGAGAATAGAAAAATGTTTTATGGACAGGACAATATGGCAGAGAGCTACAATCTATTTGCTGACGTGTAAGAAGTCTTCCAAATTTATGAGTTGGTTCTCCAAATCTCAGAAAACCTGGTAATAAGGATCCCTTCTCCCCCTTTCTACATATTCCTTACCATCAATACTCACGGTTAGGAACTGTGAAAGTTCTAGGTTGAGCCAGCTTGCAGGCAAATACCTTAACACAATCTTATGGCTGATGGAAGAAGACACAAAACTCATGGATCAGAGGCAAATGGTTTATTATTCACAGCACAGCAAGTAGCATAAGCATCAGTCTATTGACCTCTGTCCCTGAGCCCTGATTCTCACAGGACATTGTGAAGAGGGTAAAGTAATAACTGCATTTGTAATGAGATGCAACTCAGGAACCCTGAGCTGAAGGAACTCTGAGTTTTTACAATAGGCACAAAGCCTGTCTGAGCTTCTTCCCAGAGGGAGACATTATCTTGCTTACTTGACAATGAATAAACCTGTTCTTTGCTCAGAGGAAAACATTGTCTCTATCTTGCAAGAATATTCACCACACAAATAATCTTGAAAAGACAGTTCTGAACACAGGCAGTCAATGCCTCTGTTTGCTAGACACAGAAATTTGAGAGATGCATTTAGAATTGTCTCCTAACACTTAAATCTTTATCATGACTAAAAAAGAAAGCACTTCATTGGCTCCTTTTCTCCTTCAGCTATTACACCATCACTGTCCTTTCCTCTACAGCTAAGTATCTCAAAGCATTTCTACTTGGTCACGATTCAGTCCCTTGTCATTTGGACTTACGCTGTGACTGCTGACCAAGGGATCCTCTGCCATCCTCACTCAACCTGTCTGTACTCCCAACAATATTCACACTCGTGACACCTTCGTTCTTGAAACCCTCTCTTGCTCTGGTTTTCCAGAAATCACATGGCCACACCTTCCTCTTGCATCTCTTAATGCACCTGCCTTGTCCATTTACCTATTCCTCCTCTCCTCCACATTAAACTTGGGATTTTCTCTAATGCTAGGACTTCTTTTGTGGCTCTACACTCTATCCCTGGGTGTTCTTCCCATGATCACATCATGAGCATTGTCTGCTTGGTGTTTCTTCTTATATCTTCATTTCTAAACAAAATCCCTCTTTTGAGTTGAACATATTTAATTGCCTTCCTGGCCTTGCTACTGTGCAACTTGAACCAGTCAAAACCTGAACCCAAGAGCTTTCTCCTCTAAATGTTTTCTGCCTCCAACGAGCTTCACCTTGGTAAACAGAATCATTCCCCTTCTATGTCCAAAATAGGAAAGATGTATCTCTCTTGTGAGATGCTTTATTTCCATCTACTAGAAAATTTTCACAATATATTAATTTTGTTAGGACTAGACACTATCTCCACCATTTGGGAAACTGTGGTCATAAAAATAGGAATCCATGCTGTCAGTGGTGTAAATGGCACCTCTTCAAAGCAACACCATCATTCACTCGCTGCACAACCTCTAAAGCACCCCAAGTCACCCTGATGGACTGAAATACAGATGATTTCTCTGTTAGCAAATACTGCAATATTGTATCCAGGCATTAGTTCTGAATGTTTACTTGAGGGAATGAAATAATTAACTCCACTATCAGATATTCTCAGGCTAAAAAAGAAGAAGAAGAAAATAAGAAAAACAGTGCATTGTTAAAATTCTGTCCTTGAAAGCTTCTGGAAGGGAAAAGGAGCAGCCACCGCCATTCTTCTCACTGTGAAATTCATAGTGTAGAAAATGAGAGGTCTCTGAGAAGCAGGTTTTCATTTTCTCTCCTTTCCCTGCCTGACTCTTTAAAATGTAAATATTGACACAGCAAACACAAAGCTGATTCTAAAAAATAAAATAAAAGGAGAGAGGCCCTGTAATTTTCCAGCTTGAAAGAGCAGTAAGCAAATTGCTACGATGAGGCAGCTGTACAAATGCTGATTAAAAAGACAATTTCAGAGAGAAAGCCGCAATATGCAAAATGATTATTAGCACTAGAGGCCTCTAGATCGTTTGATATATCATAGCTCAAATTAAAGTGTTTTCCTGCAACCCCTAGCTGTATGTACTTGAGTCTTTAAGAAATATTAAAGTGTAAATCTTATCGTGTTTTTCTAGCTTCTGCTTCTGAGACTCAAATACAATGAGACTTATTTCAAGAAATATGGACTTTATCAATTAAGCAATGCCATCTTTCATGAGTTCAAGTTTGTTGTTGTCCCAGAACTTATATTCATATCCCATTCCATCGAAATTTTAATGCCTCACTGATTACCGTCTATAGTAACTTTAGGTATCCAATAGTATTTTATGAACACGTACAGTGGCATTCAAATAATGTTAATAGTGTATGTTATGAAATACACTATGAAACAATATGAGTTGTAGCTCATCTGCAGAAATTTGCTGGTTTACTCTTGGTTTCATTCAACTGCCACATTCAAGCTGGCCCCTGGCAGATATAGAAAATTATTTGAGGCACTCTATAATTACTTACCACAGCCATATGCTGACATGTCCATTCTGACATTGACTTAGCCTGCCTACCTCAAAATGAAGAAATAACAGCTCAGGAAAAATAGGGGAGGGTCCCAACAATTAACATTTCAACAATATATCTGCAAAGAATCTAACTACGAAATAAAAGTGGGGAAGGGCGCCTGGGTGCCTCAGTCAGTTAAACATCAGACTCTGACTTTGGCTCAGGTCACGATCTCACGGTTCGTGGGTTGGAGCCCTGCGTTGGGCTCTGCTCTGACATTGTGGAGCTTATTTGGGATTCTATCTCTCCCTCTCTCTTTCTGCCACTACCCCACTCCCTCAAAATGAACAAATAAACTTAAATTTTTTTAATGTTTATTTTCAAGAGAGAGAGAGAGAGACCACGAAGGGGAGAAGGGCAGAGAGGGAGATGCAGAATCCGAAGCAGGCTCCAGGCTCTGAGCTGTCAGTGCAGAGCCCGATGCAGGTCTGGAACTCACAAACCATGAGATCATGATCTGAACCAAAGTCAGACGTGTAACTGACTGAGCCGCCCAGGCGCCTCAACAAATAAACTTTTTAAAAAAATAAACTAAAAGAGGGGAAATAAGCTAAGAAGAACCTGTGACCACCATCTTGTGATAAGTTAGCATCTTGTAATAATTCTTTGCTACACAGAGAGGACTAGTGTAAAAACTATCAAGAACTTCTAATGAGGACCCACACTACCCGACTTCAAGACTTATTATAAAGCTGCAGTAAATCAAGACAGTTTGGTATTAGTGAAACAGGCAGATAGATGAACAGAACAGAAAAGAGAGCCTGGAAATAGGCCCACTGACAAGTAATAGTCAACTGATTTTTGATAGAGGAGCACAGGCAATAGAATGGAGAGAGGATTGTCTTTTCAACAAATGGTGCTGGAACACCTGGCCATTCACAGACCAAAAAGGAAAAACAACCTAGACTCACACCTTACACCTTTCACAAGAATTGACTCACAGTGGATCATAGACATAAATAAAAATGCAAAATTATACGACTTACAGAAAATAACATGGGAGACCCTCTAAATAACCTTGGGTTTGGCAATGACTTTTTAGTTGCAACACTAAAAGCATGATCCAAGAAAGAAAAAAAGAGATAAACTGGATTTCATTCAAATTAAAAATATATTCTATTTTCTTTAAGAAATAAGAGCAACTTTATTCTCTAAAAAGTTACTTAGCCATTGGCATTTCTTGCAGAATCTACCAAAACCCAGTTCCTCCCAAAAAACTGTACTCATGCTGACTGCCTCCTGCTTGCTGCTAATCAATGCCACCAGCTATGTACTCAAGGTCCTCATAGTCAACTCAGGATATCCTTTACATGGGTAATCTGTTTTTTCATTCTCTTCTTCTCCTGGTTCTCTTTGAAAAGGCTCTGATTTTCTTGTCTGCCCCTCTGAAGCCAGATCTTCTGGTTAGATTCCCCCTTCCTCACCAGCATGTGCCCATGCATGGGATCTGAGCTGGATGGCCTCCATTTTCCCTGCCCCAACCTTCTCCACTTGGATGTGTGGTCCAGGGAGCTGCCCTGAAGGGAGGGCAGGAGTGGCCTTCCTGGTCTTCTAGCTCCAGCAGTTCTGCCATGTGGAGATGCTGGTAGAAGTCAGAAGAAAGAGTGAGCTTGATGTATTTGTTCTCCATATGTGTCCCTCTATTGCAGGCCATCACATCTGTCAGATGGTCCTTTCCATAGAGTTATTCTCCCAGGTTCTGGAAAACCCTCCCCTTCTCTCTGTAACTACTAATAGCTTTGGGGTACCATACTATTCCTCACTGACTTCCTTTTTTTTTAATTGGGTAAAATACACATAAAATTGACCATCTTAACCCATTATGAATGTACAGGACAGTGGCATTATGTACATTCACATTGTTGTGTGACACCACTGCTGTCCATCCCCAGACTCTTTTCATCCCACAAAACTGAAACTCTGTACTTAACTAAACAACTCCACAACCTGCTCTGCCCCCAGGCCCTGGCGACCACCATTCTATCTTCTGCATATCTGAATCTGGTGGTCCAGGTATCTCATTTAGGGACAATACCTGTCTGTTTGTGTCTGGTGTATCTCACTTAGCATAACATCCTCAAGGTTCATCCATGTAGCCTCAGTCAGAATTTCTTTCCTTTTTAAATCTGAATAATATTCCATAATATGTATACACCACATTTTGTTTATCCATCATCTATCGATGAACACTTGGGTTGCTTCCATCTTTTGGTTGTTGTGAGAAAGAGCCTCGTTGATTTATAAAATCCATCCTATATCTTTGAGAGCAATTCCTGTATTGTACTCTCCTCATTTACCCAGTGAGTGAGACATCTGTTTTCTGCTGGGACCCTGAGTGACACAGAAGCCACTCTGGCCAAGTCAGTCTGCCTAACTGTCCTGCTAAGGAAGAGAAACAGGAAGAGGGAGTTTATCAGGTACAAGGGAATTACAATTTGGAAACACTTCAATGGGCTGAATGATATATCCAAAATGACAAGATGAAATGTAATATGAGTAAAAGTAAAGCTCTTGCTTCATGTTGTAAAATTAATTACACACCAACAACTCAATATCATTTCACTAAAAAAAAAAAGGCAGAAAATCTCTGAAAATTTCTGTAGGGAATTTGGTCTCAATTGGGGTGATTCTGCCTCCCAGGAGATATTTTGCAACATCTGGAGACGTTTTTGCTTGTCATAACCAGGGGGTACTACTAGCATCTAGAGGGTAGAGACTAAAGATGCTGTTAAGCATTCTGAAACACACAGGTCAGTCTCCCACGATAAAGAATTATTTGGCCTCAAATGTGTATAGTGCCAAGGTTGAGAACCCATACCCTGAAATATGAAATAAATTCAGCACTAAGAAGGCAGAAGTTTTCAAATTGATGATGAGAACCATCTACTTTTATAGATGCTCAGCAAGGGGGCAGAACTCCATCATAAAGCCACACTTGGAAGCAATGGAGAAGAGGCAGGGACCTGCTCCCAGAGATGAGATGGAGAAGGCGCTAGGCTGGGAAGAGACCTGGGGACTGGGGGGGGGGGGGGGGGTGTTAGGGGCCAGCTGCTAAATCTCTTCCAACTCTGGGATATCCTACTGCTTTCCAGTTGACCAGTCTCTATGAAGGCTCCTTGGGTCGAAGATCAGTAATTGTTTGCAAAGCCGTAAGAATAGACAGATTTTTCCAACATCTTATAAATATTTCCAAATGTACAGAAAAGTTGAAGGGAGCCATGGGTGGCTCAGTCGTTAAGCATCTGACTTCACCTCAGGTTGTGATCTCACAGTTGGTGAGTTCGAGTCCCACTTTGGATGAACTTGAGCCCCACTTCAGGCAAACACAAGTCCCACTTCAGGTGAGCCGTGCTTTCTCTCTCTCTCTCTCCCTCTCCCTCTCTCTCTCTCTCTCTCTCTCTCTTCCTCTCTCTCTCTGTCCCTTGTGGGATTCTCTCTCTCTCTCTCTCTCTCTCTGTCCCTAGCTCACTTGCACTTCTCCCCCCTCTCTAAAAAAATGGGGCACCTTAGTGGTTCAGTTGGTTAAGCATCTGACTCTTGATTTTGGGTCAGGTCATGATCTCACAGTTCTTGAGTTCAACCCTCACATGAGGCTCTGTGCTGACAGTGCAGAACCTGTTTGGGATTCTGTCTCCCTCTCTCTCTCTCTCTGCCCCTTCCCTACTTGCTCTCTATCTCTCTCTCTCAAAATAAATAAAAATAAACTTAAAAAAAAAAAACCTACAGAAAAGTTGAAAGAGTTTTACAGTGAACACTTGTATACCTATCACCTAGATTCTACATTCAAATATTTTTCAAGGTTTTTTTTTATCTTTTTCACATTTTCCTGCTGAAAAAGTGAAGTGTCAATGACTAGGTAGACTTTTAAATTATACAGTTGCTCATATCCCTTCAAGAAAATGGAGTATGACCATATTCTTGACATGGAAATTTTACTCAGATGATACGTTTGACATACTTGTGCTTACAAAACTCAATTCCTGGATTTTTAAAATGGTATATTTCTGAGGGCCTGTTACTGGCTCTTAATTTTTTAAAAGTTCATCAGAGTTAAGTGTATAAAATACAGAATTATCCCTATAAATACATATCTAACACACAGCTCCTTATCAAAAAGGAAACCTAGAGTCAGCAAATTCTGATTCCATGCTTACCACTCACCAACCCCCATCATTGGTCAACCAAGGTTTAATAATAGTAAAGCTACAATCACAATTGGTAGCATTATTCTCTTTGTTCTTTAGCATTTCCATAATATTTTGTGTTTTCAAAGAACAATACAATCATCATCTCTCCTAGTCATTCAAGAGAATAATCTAGCTGCATTGCATCCTTTCTCTGGAATGTATAGCCAAAATGACTGCTAATTCCTGATCTGAACAGATATTCAGAAAACATTTTTAGTTCTTTCTTCCAAAAGAAAGCAATCTTAAGAAAAAAATGTACTTTGCAATTCAAGGTTTCTAAAGGGAAGAACAGTGCACCTACTCTAGGTTATTAGGATGTGTTGTAGAGATAAATTTAAATGTAGCCCCATCCTGTAGGATGCATTTGGATTGGTTCACACACATATATTTTAGAACGAAGTTTTTACATTGGGATTTTCCTCTCCTTTTTTAGACCTAAATCCCCATCTTCAGGAATATTCAACATTCATGTCCAAAAATAAATTTGTATTAGCCAAACTCCTCCTCCTCTTTCCCATGCCCTTTGCCCCCAGCCCACAATTATGTCAGGTGGCCACTTATAGCACTGGTTTTAAAAACACTGACAAACAGTGGATAGATTCCATAAACAAGAACTTCAGATTGAAGGAGCAAATGCAATGGGGTTGATGGCTCAAAGTCAGGTTCAATTTACTGAATGATGCAAAGGTCAACACTTCAAAAACCTGGTGTCTCAGGGGATTTCCACACAAAAGAATGATTGAAGAGCCCCCTTAAAGAAGCAGAAGCCAGTGTAACAGTAACCAGAGCTGATGGAGGCAGCGCAGCAAAAGGGCAGAACAATTTCCTCACCTCCAGAGCTCCACTTCCACAGATCAAATGAGAACAGTTCCAGAGAAGAGCTTAGACTCAAATATATCATTTTATGTGCATGAACTACTATAATCTTAAAGCAATTTCATAAAAACATGTGAAGGCTTATTGACAGATTAATCATATCCCACATTTAAAAAAATCAATCTTGGAATGCACAACAGCAGTAACTAAAAGCAAATTATCCACCCCATCTATGGTTGGAAAGAGGAGTAAAGGCAGAGTAATGCAGCTTCTGTTGGCATACGTTCACAGAAGGCTGCTGGGAAGGGGGGAGGGAAAAACTTCATCATGTCTGAATGGGAATCCGCTGCTATTCAGGCAGCCTCCCATTGAAACTGATGGATGGTTTGAGTGAAAATAAACAGGAGATACATTGGCCCATCATTAATAACTTCTATTCTCAAAGTAATTTGCATTAGAGAACACTTCACCACTTCTTTGGCATTTGGCATCTTCACTAGATTTTTAAAGATTCATAGACCTTATAGATATTTCAGAAGTTATTTTATGCCCCCTTTCCAATGATGCACAGCTTCTCCAATTTAATGTAGCTATACATAGGTAGGCAGAAAGATTGGGGGGATTTTGTGCACACACATTTTTGTGTGCATGACATATAGGGAACTACAAATGTTTTCCACAGTGGGCTGAATTTGAATTACCTGGGCTTCTTTGGAACATGTTGCTTCTAATTCTTACATTAACATTGATTGTCTATCTTGGGTATACCGCTTTTTAACATATTTTTGAGAAAAAGTCAACACAAATGGAGTTTAACTGGGTTGTTTGTCAATTGACATTTACAATTATATATTGGATAAGAGAAAATATTATGGAGAAATTAAATAATGGAATTTTGTAATGCAGTCAATCCAAGAAGTGTGTGTATCAAATTGAACCATCTGATATGAATTACCACATTTTCAATTTCAGCTCCAAACTCAATTTGATCTTATTTCATCGGTTATGTGAAAAATAAGTATGTGGAGACAATGACTTAAAATCAGCTCATAACATGAAACAACAAGCAGTGATCTCCACACTGAGTCAACCTGGGGTTTCACTGTGTTTTGACTTTTTTGGTATCTGTTTTACAGGGAACATGTATGTGTTGGTTTAAATAAAGTACAGATGATAAATGTTTGCCAAGTACTAACATCCCACCTTGCAATATCAAATACAAATTTAACAGTATAAATTTTAATTCTAAGTGAAAGGCAAACACAAGGTGTTGTCTATGTTTACATCACATCCCCTAGAAGATCCAGTCACACAGAGAGTCTTTGATCTCTACTCTGGGCATGCCTCGGACTAGTATGAATCATCATGTGGCCATCAGGCTACTAGCAACCAGAATAAAGTGGCAAAGATGCTGTGTATGGGATGCTGGTGTAAGGCTCAGCTAGTTAGAACAGATCCACACCAACTGATGACAAACAGTATTGAAATGCCAATCCATGACTCTTCATCAAGTGTAAAGTGTTAAGAAATATGCAATGCATCTATAGGATTTTTGTCTCTGTGACATGGAGCTTCTCTTGCTCTTGTCATTATGGTTTTTAATTAATGTTTTAAACATTTCCTGCAGAGTGTGTCACCCGTAGACGTTCTTTTTCCTACTACCAGTAGCTTATATTCTTTATAGTTAAGTCTGTTTTCAAATTTATTTTCCAGATTATGGTGTTCTTTGACATTTGCAAAAGGTGGCATCAGTTCCCCCTTGTAGGGCTAGGGGCCAAGTGCAACCCACTCAGGCTGAACAGTCACAAGTGTAGAAGATATCAAGACCTATGTGGAAAGGAGGAGTGTTGTCTCAGACAGTAAGAAGCAAAAAAAAAAAAAAAAACAACAACAACAAAACAAAAAACAAACAAAAAACACATAGGAAACCACGTACTGAGCTTGAAGAACACAGCTGTGAAGTTGCTGCTGCTCATCACGTCATAAGTGATCCAAAGGAAAGTCTAAAAGGGAGAGACTTCCCCTCAAAAGCAAGAGGAATAGGGATGAGAACAGGAGGGTTCGTGGTTTTCAGCCAGAAAATGCTAATGTTTCTCTCCTACGTGATGTCTGGTGTGGAACGTAGCTGCTGAGCAGCGGCTTACAGAGCCATACCTATCATTCCGTCAAGGTCTATGCCACAAGCTGCCCTTGAAAAATGGTTCCAAATTGCCATCAGTTGGTGTAACTGAACAGCATACTTGAGGTGTTGGCAGCTCTGTGTCTTGTGCTAGCCATCCTCTGCCAAGGCACTGCAGCCTTTCCAGCTGTCCCTCCTTGACCTTCTCAGAAAACATAACATTGACTCAGTCCAAGTGGGTTCTAGAGGGTTACTCTTCATTTCCAATATATACAACACAGCCCTAACAACCTGAAAAATAACTCAGGAGTTGCCCAAAGTTGTTGGCATGCAAGTGGGAGCTAGTGAACAACAGACAAAAAAATACGAAGCTAACTGTCAGCTACCAGGTCCTTGTCCCACCCCTTTCTGTTCTTAGAGACCTGGATTCTGTTGCACTAGGGAAAATACTAGGGCAAAGTGTTACTCAAGTGCAGTGCTGACTTTATCTGGGTCAAGTTCACATGAGGAACTAAGGGGGACACTTTGTTGGGCTGCATGTCACTAACAAAAATATATGCTGACCTCCACACTTACAGAGGGCACAGTCCTCCCTAATTCTAGGTAGAGGTGATTCCATTTGCCAAGGTGAGTCCCACACTCTCTCCTCTTTGTTGTCACTAACTCTCTGAGATGGTCTCCTTATTTGTGTCTGATGGCCTTGTCTATCCCTGGAAAGTTAGAATTCTGGGCCCCACTTGCTGAATTGGTCATATGTGCTAATCATCACAGGCTAGAGAGGCAGCAGGAGGGACAGGCCCCGAGGGAACTGGTTATAAGCAAAGACATCTTCCCAAGGCCCCCAGCATGCTGCCACGGTGCACAGTGAGACTGTAAGCCCACCCAGGCTTCTCGATCTCTGTAACACCAATGCCTACCTCCATGCCCACCTAGGGAAAAATGCTCAGTAAAGGTAGACTGAAAGAAAGAATGAGTTGGCTTTCTTTCCAAGAAGTCGTCTAATATTCTCTTGATGCGTAATTTTTTCTGTTTATAAAATGGGAGGATATCACCCAGAAATTTCAAAAGGCAGAGAAAATTTTCATGGTGTTTCTAGACCATCCAGTGAGAAGATGATATAACATGAATACAGAGCACATTTGGACTGCAAACCTTGACCTGTTTCCCCCAATAATCTCTTCCTTTCTTCCCTGATGAGTGTTACCCGAATTGCTGCTCAAGTAAGAAAGAGTTGTACATTTCCACATGCAATTTTCCTTGTTGGTGTTTGCAACAACCAGAATCATATCCTTCCCTCAGCAGTGAAAGCCTACAAATAAAAAACTGAGCCCAACTTTTATTTAAAGTTGTCTCAGTGGGTTCTGAATCAACTTGCTGGGTTAGAAGGAGAAAACAAATATTTCTACCTGTTGTGTGCTCTGCCATTTTATGGATAGCCATTTCCAAAGGGAGCGTCCATTTGTATCCATTCAACAACTGAAGCCAGCTGTATTTCAAAACCATTGTTGAGAATATCGGAAAGTAAAAATACAGATGTAATCATTACATCCAAAGTAGCTGGGTAGAGAATCTATAATGAGCTCTGGGGGTGGGGGGGACAAATTACACATAAAAGCAAATACCATATTCCTAGGAGAAGGTATTTATTTATTTATTTTAATTTTTTTAATATTTTTATTTATTTTTGAGACAGGGAGAGACAGAGCATGAGCAGGGGAGGGGCAGAGAGAGAGGGAGACACAGAATCTGAAGCAGGCTTCAGGCTCTGAGCTGTCAGCACAGAGCCCGACGCGGGGCTCGAACTCACAGACTATGAGATCATGACCTGAGGTGAGGTCGGATGCCCAACTGACTGAGCCATCCAGGCACACCAAAAGGTATTTATTTCTATTCTGCAGGAAAATAGAATTTTGTTGAAGAAACAAGAATAGTGAAAGAGGCATTGCAGTGAAATATCTATTCCACAAAAATCAATTCCTCATTAAAATAATAATGGTGTCCCTTGAACATGACTGAATGTCTGACCTAATAAGAATAAACTGATGTGAGATTTGAGTTAACCATAAATTTGATGTGGATTGTTTTGGAAAGAGCTCATGTCAGAGAAGAAAGAGCCAACTGAGCCTGGGCTTGAAGGACTAATCCCAGCTTCTTTCAGAAAGAGGCTGAGGAGGAAGTTTTACAAGCCCTCCACCAGCTTAAATAGGCATCTGTAAACAGGACAAGAAATAAGAAAATGAAGCAGGCTCTCCTTTAAAGATGTCTCAAATATTACTAGAAACAGTTAACAAATTCTTTAAAGTCTGAGAGGCCTGAGTATGTGAAGTAGACTATTCATTACTATTTGTTTAATGCTCAGTTTCATAGATTAATACACTTAATATCATCAGATTTGAAAAACCAATGTTTTTGGGGAATTTATACATTGATGACAAATTTGATTAATTATGAGTCTAAGAATATTCTGCATGATCATGCTCCATTTAGCAAGGCACATTTGTTCACTCATTCAAACACTAGATGCAACAGGAAAAATAAACATAAATGTAATGTCTACAAAACATATTTCTTCACTTCTACTCAAAATGATTCCAGCCTGTCAACACCATGGACTTATTTCATTTCTTTACTACTTCTGTTACTATTTTTATATATTATTAAGGTTATTAATATATTTATTTTGATATTTTCCCAAGAGGTAAGCACGAATATTTTGATCCCCTCCCTGGTTGTGCCGCCATCTTGCCACATCCCAAGAAGAGAGAACTCCTTCTCAGGCCAGATGCCATTTAGGAAGCTGAGACTTCCAGGCACCAGACACAATTGCTTGTCTTGAGGGCATTCAACTGAGGCTGGGACAATTAAACTTGCACTTGTGTCTTTTTTCTTTTTTAATAATTTTTGAGCTTATTTATTTATTTATTTATCTACTGAGAGAAAGAGAGAGAGCATGAGCAGTGGAGGGACATAGGGAAAAGGAAAGAGAGAATCTCAAGCAGACTCCATGCTCAGTGTGGGGTCTCCATCTTGCAACCCAGGGATCCTGACCTGAGCCAAAATCAAGAGTCAGACGCTAACCAACTGAGACATCTAGGCGTCCCTGCACTTCTTTCTTATACTTAAACCTCAGTAACACTTGTTTCTGTTGTAGTGAGAATATTTAACATGAGACCTACTCTCTTAACAAATTTTAAATATATAATGGTATAGTTATCTGTAAGCACAATACTATACAACTGCACTCTAGAGTCTGTTCACATCGTGTAGCTGAAACTCTACCCACTGAGTAGTGGGTAAATGAGGACCTGCTATTCAATAAGACCCTTTCTATTCTAGACCTTCTGCCTAGGTTTTAGGGTTTTTGCCAACACTAGTCATAGTCTGTCCTGTAGTGGGTTGAACAGTGGCTCCAAAAAAGATGTGTCCTCAGCCTAACTTCTAGAACCTGTTAATGTGAGTTTATTTAGAAAAAGAGTCTGCGCAGATGTGATTAAGTTAAAGACCTTGAGATGAACAGATCACCCCAGATTACTTGGGTGAGCCCTAAATGCAGCAACAAGTCGATCCCCTGAATGTTGCCCACACCTCTCTCTTATTTAAACCTCTGGAGTGGATTTTCATTTTACTATTGGAATGGTGAATAAAACTCTAACTTAACACATTATATTCTCATACACCTTAATTTTTTTTTTTTTTACTTGTTCTCATCAAGTAAAATTTCTACATTGATGGAAACCACGTTTTCATTTTTTGTTCCAAGGTGAAACATAACATTTCTTGGAAGAAATGCTACTTTTGAGTTAGCCATGCAAACACATGAAGAGAACAAATGGGACAAATTAGTGACAAAGTAAATTGATGCCAAGTAAAGCAGTTTCTCTAGTATTAACTGGACCTCAAGTTTGATTGGTTGTTTTTTGGCTGGATAGTTGGTTTGCACAACCTAAAAGGCAGTTCTCTGTATTTTTATTATGTACAATAATTTATATACTTTATTATATACAGTAAAACTCAGGGGATCTCTTTTCAGGCCACATACACAAAGTATCTGGAATTTTTCTGCATGAGAAATTTGGTCTTCTCCCCAGATTACTTATTTATTCAATCAATTGTTTATATCAACCTAAACTCATGGATATTATACTCTGGTACATAATCTGATACTACTGTATTTTGTTGCTCACATTGTTCCAGCTTTGACCATTAAGCATTCTTTCAGGGAAGAGCTCTTCTCTTCCCTTAGCATATATCCACAATTTGGGGGTTTTGTAATTCTTTTAGTACTTCCTTACTTTCTGGCACTACAAGATGTTCCAGCCTCATCTTACTTAGTTCCTGACCCAGTTCTGGAGTCTGCCATTTCTCCAAGGTAGGAAGCTGGATTTTATAAAATAACATTTAGTATGGATATACATGAATTCCTCTATTTGTGTCCCCAAAATTTATTGCCCAAATATGAGGGTGTGGAAGAAAAACACCGAAGATCTAAGGAAACAGCCATGTAATGGGACCTCAAGCTGCTCCTTGAAAACTAGTAACTGGATCCCTGCATTTTTTAAGACAGTTGTTTCAAAGTTTCTGTCTAGTAATTCCAATGTATGTACTTCCTCAGGGACAATTTCTGTTGTTTTCTTTTCCTGTGAATGAGTCACACTGTCCTGTCTCTTCACATGTCTCATAAATATTTTGTTGTTGTTGAAAACTGAACATTTTGCATATGATGATGGAGTAACTGGATATCAGACTTGCCCTAGGGTTTGTTGTTGTTGTTTCCTGTGGGTTGTAGTGGTGCCCACAGTGTTTGTTAACCTTTCGAAACTATTTTTGTAAAAGCTCTATTCTTTGTCATGCGTCTCTGAAGTCTTTTCTTATTTAATTGAGTAGTCAGTGGTTGACAGAGATTTCCTTAAATGCCTGGAGTTAAAAAAAGAAGGAAGCAAGGAAGGAGGGAGGGAAGGAAGGGAGGAAGGAAGGAAGAAAGGAAGGAAGAGCAGAGCAAGGAAGGAAAGGAGAGGAACTGGGTAGAAGGATGGAAGGGGGAGGGGGAGGAGGGGAATAGTAGAGGAGAGAAGAAGAGGAGGAGGGGAGTGGAGGACCTTGAAGACAAGGTCTGCTCTCCAATCCCTGAAACCCCCCAGTTGACGATGGAAATATGGCCTGCCCCAGGGTTTCCAGGGATTGGAGAGCAGACCTTGTCCTCAAGGACAAATGTGGCCTGCCATCTTGAAGGCCAGTGCCAAGCTGGAGAATGGTGTCAGGCAATAAGAAGTTAAAATGCCCCAAAGATCCCTTGTCCTTTGGTTTCCTTTTTCTTTTTTAAGCATTTGCTTGACTGCTGTAAAGCTTTAGCTATCTTCCAGAGTTCTGACCACAATAATGAAAGATTTTTCCAGTTTTTCCTGTGTCTCTAGGAAGGAATAAGACTCAGAGTTCCCTACTTCACCATTTCCATTGATGTCAGTCCTCCATTTGAGGCCTGCATTTTGCAGGCAATAATTCATGAGAGCAAAGTTTTTACTTTCTTTTTGACACTTAGAGCAAACTTGAAACAAATCACATAAATAGAAGTAAGGAATCTTCTTCCAGGGCTCCTGGATGGCTCAGTCGGTTAAGCATCCGACTTCGGCTCAGGTCATAATCTCACGGGTAGTGAGTTCAGCCCCACCTTGGGCTCTGTGCTGACAGCTCAGAGCCTGGAGCCTGCTTCGGATTCTGTGTCTCCCTCTCCCTCTTTCTCTCCTCATCCCCCCACTTGCACTCTGTCTCTCTCTCTCAAAAATAAAAAATAAAACATTTAACAAATTTTTTTAAAAAATCTTCTGTCAAAATTAATGGATGCGCTCCTGTGGTGAGGATGTGGCCAAATCAGAAAATATTACTTAAAAATATTCTGTGTTCTGGTTTGAATAGATTTGGCTCAGTGACTTAAGGATGAGTTTGTGCTAGTCATCAAGATATGAGCACCAGAATGTTCTGTGGTGCCTAGTACTCATCAATAACTAGTATTTATTAAGTACTTTATATGTACCTAGATCCTCAATAAATGTTTTATGTTATTTATTCCACTTAATGCTTTTGAGATGGGCACTGATTATTTTACCGTGAATAAACTTAGATTTGGTTAGGTCAAAACCTTATGTATATCACACAGTGAGTACATAATAATGTCAAGATTCAACTCAGACATTCTAACTCCATAACCATTCATAGGAATTAAGAAGTATGTAAGAATTAAATACTCCTTTCTCATATACAAGGCTTGATGAAGACACACCTGTGAAATACAGGGATGCATCTAATGGATGGTAGAGTGTGAAGAAGGACAGCTCTGATCAGCTGCTGGAGATCCTGCACTTGGCCATCTCCCTTCCTTCTCTTCTGCTATTGGCCTGAGATCCAACCCAACTCCACTAGCTTTCCAAAACTGCATTCAAGCCATCCAACACCACTCCCCTCACCATCTAAATCTCCATCCCATCATGGAAGTGGCTGGATCACAGAGAAAAGGATCAGAGGAATCAGGACATTATTTCCCCACCCCCAATACACAAAGGAGGCCAGAAAAGACACAATTTTCTTAGCCATTCACACCATTAAGAGTTTTTGACAGTTTCTTAGAATATGTTGAAAATTAATATTTGTATCATTTATATTTTGTATGTATAATGACAGTTCTGGGGACCTATCCTAAGTGACAGATACAAACAAAGACTTGTGTATGTATTGTTCATCAGAACAATATTCATAATGGCAGGTAATTACCTACAACTTAAATACGCAACACCCCAGGGAATTCTAAATAAAGTCAGTGAGTGTGTTTGTCTGTGTGTGTGTGTGTGTGTGTGTGTGTGTGTGTGTGTGTGTGTACCATGTAAGCTCCACGGGAGCAGGGGTTGATTTGTTTCATTTCCTGTGTTTCCCCAGTATTGACCACCATGCCTGCCATACAGAACTAGTACGTGTTGAATAGATGAATGAAAATAATAGAATACTTGGCTGTCTATAAAAAAAAAAATTTAAAGCATAGATAATTGCTCAGAATATAATTTTAAACACAACAAATAGCAAAATACAAATTGTAAGCTTAATTGCAGTTCTAATTTTAAAAATCAGTTGGATAGAAAAGAGGGCTATTGGAAAATTAACTAAATATTAACACTGGCTATTTCTAAGTGATAAAATTATGAATGATCTTTCCTTTCTCCTTTATTGTTTTGAATTTGCAGATTTTAAAAATAGAATAAATTATTTTTAAAAAGGAAAAAAAGGATCTAAAAACACTGGTTTTTGATGACTGGCCATCAGTTTCTACATTTCATTTCCAGATGAGGTGATTCTAGAGCATACTAAAAAATCACTTAACAAAATTAGCAGAGTGTTTGGTAGAAAAGCCGATTCTTAATTATTGGTGATTTTGGTTTTTTTCAGTAGGCTTTATGCCCAACACAGGGCCCATTGTGGGGCTTAAACTCACGATGGTGAGATCATGACCTGAGCTAAGATCAAGAGTCAATGCTTAACTGACTGTGCCATTAAGGTGCCCCACATTGTTGACTTTTTAAGACTTACTGCCCACCCTTGATTGCCTGTAGAAAGAGAAAATAGAAGTGACAAATATCAAATAGGTTTCTTTAGATTTTTCTTTATAGATTTGGCTTTGGAACTATGCAATTGTTTTATATATTTATTAAACAAATTTAAATACACTTCAAAAGCACTCCCTAAAAAAAAAAAGTGAATGAGTCAAATAAATCTGTGTATCTAGCTGGCAGCATAACCACTCAGAGAGGAATTATGCTGAGCTTTAAAACACAAACATTAGGGGTGCCTGGGTGGCTCAATTGGTTAAACATCCAACTTCAGCTCAGGTCATGATCTTGCTGTTTGTGGGTTTGAGCCCTGCATCAGGCTCTGTGCTGACAGCTCAGAGCCTAGAGCCTGCTTGGGATTCTGTGTCCCCTTCTCTTTCTGCTCTTCCTATGCTCATGCTCTGTCTCTCTCTTGCTCAAAAATAAATAAACATTTAAAAAAATGTTTAGCGGTGCCTAGGTGGCTTCGTCAGTTAAGCATCCAACTCTCGATTTCAGCTCAGGTGGTGATTTCACCTTTCATGTGACTGAGCCCTACACTGGGCTCCACGCTTACACCACAGAGCCTGGTTGGGATTCTCCTTCTCCCTCTTTTTCTGTTCCTCCCCCACTTGTACTCTTTCTGTCTCTCTATCTCAAAATAAGCAAACTTAAAAAAAATAAAACACAAAAATTTAACTATCCGTTCATAGTAGGATATACCTGAAGGACAAAAAGAAAAGCCTAAAAGCATTTTCATGATGGTGGTAATGTCAGTGCTGTTGTTATGTTTTGTACGATATATCTAATACATATTTAGGTTGGCATTTCAAACTGAGATTTTCAACATGGTGGAAAGGAGACTAGATTAATAAGGGTAAGTAAAACCCTGTCATTCAGAATTCACGTTGGAAATTTCAGTGTAAACTTGACTTCTCTTATCTTTGAAAAAAATGCATATAGTATTTCCTACTTCTGTGCACTGAAAGGGGCTAGAAACAAAGACCAACCTTTGGTATGTATGTAGAAGGACATCTCTGATTGCAGCATGCCAATAACATTTTTTGAAAGTAGAGCTCCTTGAGAAATGGCTGATTCCCATGGACAAATCTGAAACATCTGGTCATACCAGAAGGCAAGGAAGCTGTCAAGCCCAGTAGGGTCTTGTCAAAAAGACTTAAAAATCAACTTAAATAGGTTTCCACTGGCCAAAAATGGAATAATTTGAACATCGACAGATAACTGCAATGGATTGAAACACAATTAAATATGATTTAATCTAATTTATAACACTTTAAAAAACCTTAACTCATAAGTTAACCTTGGATATATGGTTAAGAACCAACTGATTATTTTAAAACTGTTTTTTATGATTAAAAAATCACTTTTATTCTAGTTCCTGAGAGATTTCTCTTAATATCTTGAACTTCTGATATTTGTCTCCAAGACTTTTACCTCTTTTGGAAGACACAATAAGCACAGCAGTGTAGACAGTGGGCAGAGAACAAAACACAATGGTAAAATAAAATGAATGATCCAATACTAGGAGGCAACGGAGGGTGGTCCCAGGGGCAGAATTAGAATACATCAGTCTGTTGACATCAGTATAGAAAGAATGCCATCATGTGCTTATAGGGACAAGGGCAAAATTAATTTTCCTCTTTCAAGTATAAAGTACATGCAATATTATGTAGAGCAAAGAAATAGATTTTGAAAGATGCCTGGTTAAATGGCATACTATGTCATTTACCTGCACTGACAATGTATATCTCTAACAACTGACTTGGTATATTTCACTCTTATCTTCTGGTTCCCTCAGGCCTTTTCACAGTTTTGCATCTGTTGTTCCCAGTTTATTGCCAGTTGGTAAATAGCCAAAGTGTTAAACACAACATTGATACTGCTTTTATGTATGTGTGTGTGTGTGTGTGTGTGTGTATAATCTATTGTCAAGTTAGCTAACATACAGTGTATACAGTGTGCTTTTGGTTTTGGGAGTAGATTCCCATGATACATCACTTATATACAACACCCAGTGCTCATCCCAACAAGTGCTCTCCTCAATGCCTATCACCCATTTTCCCCACACCCCTGCTCCTCAACCCCCATGAACCCTCAGCTTGTTCTCTGTATTTAAGAGTCTCTTATGGTTTGCCTCCCTCTATGTTTGTAACTATTTTTTTTTCCTTCCCTTCCCCCATGGTCTTCTGTAAAACTGTTTTTTTTTTTTTTTTTTTTTTTTTATTTTTTAAAAAATAAAAAAAAATAAAAAAACTGTTTTTTTAAGAGCAGGGAAAGAGAGTAAAAAATTATTAGGCTTTTTCTATAAATTCTGAACATCAGAATAACCTAATAGTCAACAAGGGAAAGTTTCTCAAATTATCTCAGCTTTATTTTTTTTAATTTTTTATTTATTTTTGAGAGAGAGACAGAGTATGAGCTGGGCAGGGGGCAGAGAGAGAGGGAGACAGAATCCACAAAGCAGGATCCAGGCTCTGAGGTGTCAGCACAGAGCCCAACACGGGGCTCAAACGTGTGAACCACGAGATCATGACCTGAGCGAAGTTGACGCTTAATCGACTGAGGCACCCAGACACCCCAAATTATCTCAGCTTTAAATAAACAAAGTATGATAGAATTAGGGGCCCTTGGCTGCCTCAGTTGGAAGTGCATGGGACTCTTGCTCTCAGGGTTGTGAGTTTGAGCCCTACATTGGGTATAAAGATTATTTAAATAAATTAATTAAAACTTAGATAAAAAGAATGACAGAATTAGAATATCACATTTCAATATCAATGAATTAATAAATACAAGCAAAGTCTATCAATGGCTGAAAAACATGACCAAAAACAACAATAACAACAACAACAACAACAACCACAAACAACAACACCAAGACAATCAAACAGTATGTGCCTTCCTAATGGAAAACTGCCACTATGAAGTGGCCTAGTCAAAAAACAAAACAAAATCAAGCATGAATCTTTGTATTTTAAGTTTATTTATTTATTTTGCAAACGCGAGAACACAAATGCCCTTGCCAAGCAAGCTCCACGCTGTCAGTGCAGAGCCTGACACAGGGCTCGAACACAAGAACCATGAGTTCATGACCTGAGCCAAAATCCAGACTCAGATGCTTAACTGATTGAGGCACCCATACTCCCCAAATCAAGCGTGAATCTAATCAAACATCTAGATCTATTTGCCAATCTACAGAAGCTATAGGAAATTTTACACTTCATGGGGCTGAGATAAATGAAATTCAGACTGTGGGAAACCTCTACAAACCATCCAATTTCTTCAACAAGAAAAATTGATGTAGAGAAAAACAAAAGAAACTCAAGCAATTACTATGTGGACCTCATGTGGATCTCAATTTAAACAAAATTTAAATATCCAATTAGGGAAATGTGAAAACAGATGGACTATATGATAACATCAAATAATTATTGCTGATTTTTTTGTGAGAGAATGGTCGTATGGTTAGGAAGCTGGGGTACTTTTGTATATAGAGTTGAAAAGTCCAAAAGTTTTTAAAATTCTCAACATTGCCCCAAATGTTTTGCCTATGGTCACACAGATAATTGGTGGGGCTTAGGCTGAAACGCTGTGAATTAAGGCACAAATAGACATGAGTCACTCCAAAAAGATGAAAATTACGCTGCATCTGCAAACCTACTTTTTTAAAGGCAGTTTCTTGATGTTTTCAGTAGTTGAAACTCATAATTTTCAGTCCCCATTGCCATGAAATTATTCCCTAAGTGTTCCTAATTTGCTTTGATATCTGGGAATGAAAGTTGGAATGAATATAAATGTTAATCTTTTATTCAAGTACTTTCATCTTGGGCATCATGCCTGTCAGGTCGCTCCACTGAGCAACTTTGAACTCAGATGTCTGGCAGAATGGCAGAGAATTTTAAATGTTGTTCTTAGCTTTTTCAGTTAGCCTGAATTGACCAGAAATCCCTTTGGGTATGTTGGGAATAACTCAATACAACATTTCATTATAAAAGGCTTTTTAATGGCATCCATTGTACTTAAAATCTAACAACTGGAGAACCAAAATTGGATCAGCACGGAGGTCTTCCAATGCCCTCAGTGTTTTTTTCTCTTTTTTTAATGTTTATTTATTTTTGAGAGAGTGAGCATGAGTGGGGGAGGAGCAAAGAGAGAGGGAGGCAGAGGATCCGAAGCAGGCTCTGTGCTTATAGCAGAGACCCCCGACTGTGAGATCATGACATGAGCCGAAGTCAGATGCTCAACCCACTGAACCACCCAGGTTCCCCTGTCCTCAGTGGTTTGGATTCAGAAGACACAGGACTTACACTAACCCAAAAGTCACACACTGCTTTAATGTTAGACAACTTTCTTCCCCCAACATTCCTTAAATCAATAATTTTCCTTTGGGAATGTGAAGTATCTTACATCATTGATTGGTAGTTTCAAAGTCCATAGAAAATTGTTAATTCACCAGGAAAAAAATTAGAAATAATTGTAGGAGCTATGTCAATGCTTAAATATATGGCACACACATAGATTTTCTTAGTTACGTCTTAAAATTACCTGGACATTACTATGTGCTAGAGGTTTCACTGGGTCTTTACTATGAAAGACTTAGAAATTGACATCAGAGTCCCTTTGTATACAATGATAGATTATATGCACACTGTATTTGGGTTTTGCTCTTCAACAGTATCAGCTAATTGCCTCTGCTGTTCCCATAAAAGCATTTCCATCCTTGTTATGGGTGGATATTTAGAACAGCTGTGATACTTTTCAAACAACCTTACAATCTCCTCTGAACATGCAGGGCCATATAAAAAGAAACCCAATGGGGCGCCTGGGTGGCTCAGTCGGTTAGACGTCCGACTTCAGCCCAGGTCACGATCTCGCGGTCCGTGAGTTCGAGCCCCGCGTCGGGCTTTGGGCTGATGGCTCAGAGCCTGGAGCCTGCTTCTGATTCTGTGTCTCCCTCTCTCTCTGCCCCTCCCTTGTTCATGCTCTGTCTCTCTCTGTCTCAAAAATAAATAAACGTTAAAAAAATTAAAAAAAAAAAAAAAAAAAGAAACCCAAGCATCAACATCTCCCCATGGCACCTTGGGGAAACCCCTCAGTTCTCCTTTCCATTTGCCTTCTAGAGCCAGCTCACCTGCTCATTAAGCTCTGTGGTTGGAATTTCACTTGGGGCACAGTTGTGCCTCTCTGTCGAGTTCCATTTTGGCTGGCAGCTCTGGACTGGAGTTTAGTGCTCACCTCTACTGTCAGGTGGTTTTCACCTTTGCTCTCACTGATCACACTGGGTCCCCTCCCTCTGCATCACAGAGCAGAGAAGATTTGCACCACTGTCCTATCCAGCTCCCCAGTAGCCTACCTCCAGCCAGGACAACACCTTATGATACTAAGGGGACGATGCACACAGCATGTATTTAGGAATGTTGACTCAAAAAGAAGCTTATTTCTGATGGGAAGGTTTATAATTCACCTGTTCTCATCTGACTCATACTCATTTAGTTATTAAAACCAAATTGGCCCTTGGATATGGAGAGTTCAGAGTTCAGAGTTCAGAAGCAACAGAGAAAATTATGAAGAATAGCAAAATCTTGAAATAAGTGAAAAGGAAATGACTTCTTTTTTTTCTTCTTCTTTTTTTTTCCTTTTCTTTTCATTTCTTTTTTTCTTTTAGTGTCTGGTGTCCTGACATGAAACCCTGTGCCAAAATGCTTCTTAGGTGACTTTCTTCTTTGCAAAAAGCCTTCATCTTAACATTCAAAAATTCATGATTGATGTATCTAAGCCTCGGGCTTTTTCATTCTATCTGACACATGGTACGTTGTTATGATTTGAGGAGTAGGGCTCTTTCAACTATACAAAAATTTTTGTATTAAGTTTTTGGAAATAATATGTTTGGGGAGCCTGGGTGGCTCAGTTGGTTTAAGTGTCCAGCTCTTGATTTTGGCTCAGGTCATGATCTCACAGTTCTTGGGTTCAAGCCCCATGTTGGGCTCCACACTGACAGCACTGAGCCTGCTTAGGATTCCTTCTCTTCCCCTCTATCTCCGCCCTTTCCCCATTCTCTCTCTCTCTCAAAATAAATAAGCAAACTTTAAAAATAGTTTTAAAAAAATGTTTTCTTCCTTTTTTTTTTTTTTCTGTTCTCTATCTAGAAATCTTATAAGGATGCTTGATCCTCAGTATTGATCCTTTATATCTTATCTGTCTTCTCAAATTTT
This sequence comes from Panthera onca, assembly GCF_046562875.1. Classification (NCBI taxonomy): domain Eukaryota; kingdom Metazoa; phylum Chordata; class Mammalia; order Carnivora; family Felidae; genus Panthera; species Panthera onca. The sequence goes on along the minus strand of NC_138341.1, from coordinate 86,250,901 downwards.
TTACTTCCTTATCTTTTGGTCTGGGAGATTTCTCTAATTTTACCTTCCAGGCTTCAACTACGTTTGGTTGTTCAGACCATCCTATTTTTAAGTTCTAGAAGCTATTTCCTGTTTGTTCCTTCTATAGCATCAATTCTTGAAGAAGGGATAATGTTTGTTTGTTTTTTTTTAATTTTCCTCACTTACTAATCATTTCCTTAAAGTCTTATTGGTTCTCTGCTTTTCTTTTTCTGTTTGCTTTTCTCTCATTTTGCAGACCTGCTGCCTATGTCCAGTGATCCATGGTTGCCTGAAGACTATACAATAGGAAGGCTAGTGGGAGGTCCCGGGAGTGAGCAAGGTTATTGACCGGCAGGTTCTGTTCAGATGACCAGGCACGAGGCTGGGACCACAAGCTCCCAGGTGTAAAATATTTAATGTCTTACTTTAGAGTGCCATTCTGCAGAGAAGCTGCCCTAGCTTTACCCAAAGAGTGAGTTTAATATTTTTAGGAAAAAAAAGATCATCTGGCTCTTTCATGTTTGCTTTGCTTTGCTTTGCTTTGCTTTGCTTTGCTTTGCCTTGCCTTGCTGGGAAGATAGACACTTAGCTGTTGGATATTCCCCCTGAAGTGGTGGTGTAGGGACTTAGGTTGGGAGACATTCTCTGTTAGAACCTTTCTCTTTGTTTCAGGTTCAGCCCTCCATCTGCCTCCAGTAGGGTGGGCTTCTCTGGGCAAATGCAGGGCTGTTGATTTCCCTCATGTTCATGTTGTGGTCTGGTTAGGAAGTATGTGCATGTTCTACTACACATGTCAGCTTTAATCACTTTCAAATGTCTTCAAAAAACTTATATTATGATGTGGTTTCAAACAAAAAATATTTTGGGTATGCAGGATGGCATGACAACACAGCAAGTGTATACATTTAATATTTAGAGAAGCAAATATCCACCGTAAAGAAATGTGTACATTTCCAGTTAGTTTGGAAAGCAACCTCCAAATGCTTTATGGACCCTGCAGAAGGACAGTTTCCACATCACTGAAGGTGGGCTACACTTGGTGGCTGTGACGCATACATGAGAATTGCTAAGGACATGTCCAGCAATGCACGTGAAGGCACAAGAAATGGTGAAATCTCACAAAGTGGACAAAAGAGATTTCCAAGAACCAAGAGGCAGGTTGAAGACCAATGGACTAAACAATATTGTTAATTACTGAGTTATGGCTTTGTAGGCAGCATGATTTTCTATTTATAATGTTATGATACTCACTTTAAAATATGGCTTCCTTTTCTGGTTTCCATCCATCTTCCTGAGCTATAATAGGTAAAGTGCTCAAGTCCTACCCTTAGATGCTCCTCTTTTTCCATTCACACCTATGCCTTAGGGAATCTCACCCAGAATCATGGATTTTTTTAATGTTTGTTTTTATTTATTTTGAGGGTGGAGGGGCACAGAGAGGGAGAATGAGAACCCCAAGCAGGCAAGCAGGCCCAGCACTGTCAGCACAGAGCCTAATGTGAGGCTTGATCCCATGAATCATAAGATCAGGACATGAGCTGAAATCGAAAGTCAGATGCTCAACTGACTGAGCTACCCAGGCATCCCCAGAATCATGGCTTTTAACATGATTGTTCCTAAATACTCTTGTTTCCATCCCCAGGTCACTTCCTGATTGTTACAGGGTTGAGGGACTACAGATGGCCAGACAGCTCCTGAACCCTGAGGTGGGGCACTCTGGTGTCATCCCCTCTCCAGAGCCTCCCACGGTATCAGGCTGAGGCTAGATGTCAGCTGAACCCACATTTTTGCCTGGCTTCTTTCCCCGTCCTGTCTTGCTTCTCTCACTTTCTCACAGATGTCCCCTGAGAGGTTTCCCTGACTAAATCACTGATACCTGAACCTCCACATCAGGCTCTGCTTCTAAGAAACCTGACTTTAGGCACCATCTATACACCCAGACCCTCAAATTTCTATCTCCTGCCTAGACTTCTCCTCTGATGTCCTTAACAACATGTCCAGTTGGAAGCATCTTATTAAATGTCTGCAGCAGTTCCTTGTTGCTCTTGCTTTACCAAAACTGCTCCTCCTGGGGTTTTTCTCATCTCCCTGCATGGGAGCCCATTGTGTCATTTGCTTGATCTAAAAGCCTTGGAGTCATCTTTGATTCCCACCTCCTTTCACACATCATGCTCAACCCATCAGCCAATTCTGCTGGCTCCTCCTCAATGGACACTCATCCACTCAACAGACAGTGCCCCTCTCACTGTGGTGGCCACCAACATCTGATCCAGGCCATCATCATCTTTTGCTGGGATCACTGTAGCAGCCTCCCAACTTTCCCTCCTGCTTCTACCCTTAACCCTCTTCATTTTATTCTCAATACAGCAGTCAGAGCAAGCCTGTTAAAATATGTCTGATCATGGAACCCTTCTGCTCAGAACCCTCAAAGGCATCCAGCTTTGAGAGAAGCTGTATGTCATGGGCCCTGAGTATCCCTGCATGTCCTTGCTTGCTGTGCCAAACTGCATGCTCTCCCAAACTTCTCCCTCCTCTGACAGAAAGCATGGTCTGTAGCTGGCTATGTAGACATAGGTCAAGGAGACCATGCCTGAGTATCAAGAAAGGCCCCCTTCCCATGAGGATAGAGATTGACATGCCTGCTGTTTCCTATAATGCTTGCTGCTTGTTCAGAAAATGCTGGACTCTTGGCTCTGGTTCCACTGCAGGGACAGATACCCATGATGGGGCCTTGTGTCTTCTCTGTGGGACTCCAGGAGTAGATGAACTAGACACAAACCAATATGAAGACCTGGCAACTGTTTTGCCATGTTTATCTGTGGTCCAAGAGTCTCATGTCTTCTGCCTTCATCCATGAACCAACAGGCACACTTGTTAGCTTGCAAAAGGGCAAAGTTGCAGGCCCTACACAGTTCCTGACACCCATCACATTCAGTGTAAAACCAATGACCTCTCAGTGCCCCACCTACCCTCTCTGATTCCATCTGCCAGTACTGAGTCTCCCCAGTCTCCTCCCCCCAGCATGGGCAGTGTGTGTTGGGGGTGGGGGGTGGGGGGAAGCTCCTCCTGGCCCTTGGCATGTGTGCAGCACTCTCCTGCCTCAAGACCTCCACAATTTCTCATCTCATTGTAGCTTCTTCTCCCAATTGAATGCACCAGGGTCTGCCTATCACCTTCCAGTTTTCCTGAAGTACCACCACCCTTGAGGCCTGCCCACCCACCCATCACAGGTTTGTGAGACCCCTCAAGCTTCTGCTTTTCTTTCCCCCAATCCTCTTCATCAGACCTCCATTTTCTCCAGCTATTTTCTCTCTATCCCCCTGAGGACAGCATGCCAGTATTGGAATGGAAGTGTTTATCTATTAAACTTGTAGAGAGTCTACGATGTGTGGGGTGCTGAGCTGGGCAAATGAGGACCATGAGGACATATCTTACATACCCGTTAGGACTGCTAAAATTAAAAGTGGTGAAAATGCCAAATGCTTGCGATGGTGTGAAGAGACTGAATATCTCATACCTTGCTGGTGAGAATGTGAAGTGGTATAGCAACAGTGGGAAATAATTTGACAGCTTCTTTAAAAACCAAAAAACATCTACCATACAGCTCAGCAAATGCACTCCTTGACACTTACGCTGAAGAACTGAAAATGGTATGCCTCCCACAAAACCCTCACAAGAATGTTCATAGCAGCTTTATTGTTAATAGCCAAAAAATGGAAACAACTAAAATGCCCTGTGATGAGTGAAGGCTTCAGCATTATAGTATATTGATATCATGCACCACAATGAGAAAAAAACTTTTGATACATACAACAACTTGAATGGATCTCAAGGAAAATATGCTGAGTGAAAAAACCAATACCAAAGGTTGCAGACTCTGGTTCCATTTTATTACATTCTTGAAATCAAAATTATAGAGATGGAGAGCAGATTAGTGGTTGACAGTTTTAAGAATGATGAGGCTGGGGGTGATATAGGGACCATGGATGGGTTACACAATAGAGTCATGTGATAGAATAGTTCTGTGTCTTAATTATGATAATTGCATGAAACTATACATGCAATAAATGATGTCCAATTGCCCATACATCTTGTGCCAATGTCAGTTTCCTGCCTTTAATACTGTGCTCTCAGTATTTGATATTTTGTTGTATAACATGTAACCATTGGGAGAATTGGGGTGAAGGGTACTTAGGACATCTTGTGCTATCTTTGAAACTTCCTGTGAATCTATGATTATTTAAAACTAAAGTTTTCAAAAAGTAAAACAATCAAATAAAGCATGAGAATCAAAAGTATGCATATTGAATACTCCCTGATGTAGAGGGCAGGGAAGAATAGCATGATGCCTTCAGAGCACTGCATTGCCTGTATGTTAGCTTTGCTGGAGTCTAAAAATTAGTGTGGAACAACTGAGTGTGTTATTACACAATAATTGAGTTTTACTTTCTTCTTTTATTCATACTTATACACTAATAGGGATAACTGCTGGCAAAATAATGAATGGCTTGAAGTTACTCACATTAATGGAACCCATTAAATGTTCTGACTAATCAACTGTCATATATATGAATGTATAAATACATATTTTACAGTAATTCTGCTTGCAATGCAAGCCACCGCTATTTGTTTGACAATTTAATTTTGCACTTCAACCTCTCAAGAGCCTGACCACTTAATTTTTTTCAATTAAATTACAAAGTAGAAAAACAGATGTAAAATGTGTCATGTGATCAGTTTTATGATTATTTATTAAATAGAAATTACTAGAACAAAGTTTTCTCTAACCACGTAGAGCAAAGAGCAGTGGACCTCCACGTGTTAAATTTATTTTATGCAACTTTTCTAATTTCTTACAAGTTAGCAAATAGTTGCTGAGTACTATAATATACAAGATACTCCCATAGGCCCTGCCTGAATTAGTTCTTAGAAAGCTTTTTTAAGTAGAATCTAAACCTGTGCATTTAATACAACTTTCTGTGACGATAGAAATGTTTTTATTTGTATTATCCAATGAAGTAGCTACATGTGTCTAGTGACTCCTTTGACTAAGATACTTGATTTTAAATTTTATTTAATTTTAGTAATCTAAATTTAAGTTAAAAAGCTATTTTGGCTAATGGCTACCATACTGGACAGCATAACTCAAGGTATTATCAGAGGTTTCGGACACTGAATTTTGGGATACATTTCCTCCATGAGTCCATACAGAAGAAATTGACAGGACCATTATTATTCATAAGTATAAACAGAAAGATCCTAAATCTTTCCAGCTGACAATTTCCTGACCTTCCACCTTGCTGTCAGAGGCAGCCCCCTTCACCAGTAGTTGGACGTGTTAGATCCAAATTGCCTCAGCCATCCTTGCAATTGGGACAGTTCTGACCAGTGGTACATGAAAGGGACTCTCACAGTTCATTTCTGAGACAATATCTTCCTCCCTGATTAAAAAAAACAAAAACAATAGTGAAGAGCATACTTTTATCCTCTCTGATATTGGAAGCCACAACAGCTTTTTTGTTGCTGATAGCCATCTTGTGACCATGAGATAATAGTGAAAAGAAAAAAGCTTACCCTGACATCACTGAGAAGCTTAATTCAATGTTGGGTCCACCAGCCTATGGATTCCTTATTTTGTGAAAAAAAATTCTGTTGTTTTAGCCATGTTTCATCAGTATTCCATTGTTTGAAATCCTCAGCTTCCAAACTAAGATCCCTAAAACTCCCAATGGAAGGCAAGTTTGTGTAATTTCATAGGACTGGGAGAAAATGTGTAAGCCTGGGACCAAAGAGGATCAGAGGATGATACAGACAATATTGGAGATGCTTTAAAGAAAGACCAACAGTCTCCCAACTATGCCAGAGGGGAGCTTTGGGACATGGCCTGGCACTCTAAGCTAGGGTGGGACAGTATGATGCCAATGAGGATCTCAAAATGGGACCAGCAGAAAGAGGGTGAAGGAGATAAAAGACTGGAGATATCAGCAAAGGTCAGATCATTGGAGATCTGGAGGGACACACTAAGGATTTTAGACTTGTTTCTAAAGGCCACAGGAAGCCACTGTAAGTTTAAACAAAGACACAATCGTGTTGACATTTTCAAGAGAACACTCAGGCTGCAGGTAGAGTGGTTTGGAATGGGGCAATACTAGAAGTTAACAGATCAGAGAGCACATCCTATCAGAAGGCCATGATGTCAATATGACTTAGTGCTCTCCATGCTGACTTTGATCACTCCAGGTTGGAGTAGTCTGGTCAGGTGTATAAAGTCTAAATATATGATACACGGGGAACTTGCCAAGTTAATTCTAGCAGTTACTCTCAAGCAGCAAAATATGCCATATTTTCCCTCAAACTAAGAGAGTCTGAAGAGCAAGGTGAGAGAACTTACCAAGTATTCAGATTTATTAAGGCAATGATGAAAATGGTGTGGTGTCAGCTTAGAGATGGAAAAACAGATCAGCAGCACACGACAGGTGTCAGAAACAAACTTTCCATAACTGGACACTTGATAGGCAACGGGTGGCATTGTAGATGACCGGGGAAAGAAAGCAGCTTCAGTAAAGAGCACTGAGCACTGGTGTCCCTGGTAGGACATGTGGAAGGAATGAAGTCGAATCCAAATCTCACAGCAAGTGCAAAACCCAGTTCCATGTGAACCAAGGATTCAATGTGTAAAGCACTATTGTGAAGCTTTTAGAAGAGGTTATAGCATAATGCTATTAGAATAATGTAAGAATTATTTAAACAAGAGGTGCCTGGGTGGCTCAGTCATTTAGGCACCCAACTCTTGATTTCTGCTCAGGTCATGATCTCGCGGTTCATGAGTTCGAGCCCCATGTCAGGTTCTGCGCTGACGGTGCAGAGCTTGCTAGGGATTCTGTCTGTCCCTATCTTTCTGACCCTCCCCCGCTTGTGCTCTCTTTCAAAATAAATAAGTAAACTTAAAAAAAATTAAGAATTGTTTAAACAAAACTCAAAAGGATTGATAAATCTGTCTTCAAATTTAAAAGTTCTCATGTTGAGAAAGACAGATACATATGTTTTCACTCTTATGTGGATCCTGAGAAACTTAACAGAAGACCATGAGAGAGGGGAAGAAAAAAAAAAAGAGAGGGAGGGAGGCAAACCATAAGAGTCTCTTAAAAACTGAGAATAAACTGAGGGTTGATGGGGGTGGGAGGGAGGGGAAAGTGGGTGATGGGCATTGAGGAGGGCACCTGTTGGGATGAGCACTGGATGTTGTATGGAAACCAATTTGATGATAAATTTCATATTTAAAAAAAGTTCTCATGTTGAAAGGACATTATAGAAATGTGAAAGGTAAGCTCTTTCTGACACACATAACTGGAGAATGATCAGTACCCAGCATTTATAAAAGAGCTCCTAAAAATCAATAAGGAAAGAAGAAGAAATCCAATAGAAAAATGGACGAAATACATCAAGAGGCCCCTCACTAAAAAAGATCCATCAATGGTGAAAAACATGAAAAGATGCTTCACCTTACTAATAATGAGGAAGTAGAAATTAAAGCCAAATGACACATGATTTTACTTCTAGCACGATTGGCAAGGACATTAAGCATCAAAGCTCTCATACAGTGCCGATGCCAAAAGTAAAGTATTATATTGTAAAGCTGTTTTTCTCCTACTTCTATCCGAGAGACCCCCTGCATGGCTGCCAAAGGCTTCACATACAGGAAAGTTCATGGAAAAATTAATTGTAATAGCAAAAAAACAAATACTGTAAATGTCCTGGATGGGAGAATAAAATTGTGATGTAGTCTTAAAATGGAATTCTGAACAGAATTTATTTCAGTGAAAGTAAATCCAGTACAGCCATAAACATTGTTAGATGCACCTCAAAACATAAAGTTGAGTACAAAATAGAAGATAAGATACAGAGGTAAATACACAGAATCACATCACTTATGTAGAGCTGGAATACACTCTAAGTTTAATGATATATTGTTTAGCGATTCATACATCTCAAGTATAACTAAGGAAAATCAAAGATACAATAAATACACCATTTAGAATGGTGGTTGCCATTGTGGATAACAAGGAGCACAGTGGTCAAAGAGGGGCATCTAAGGCTGTAGAAACATAATCTACTTCTCACACTGGGTAGTGGGCAAGTATATGGGTGTTAGTTTTCAGTTTTTAAACTTTATATAATTTCATACGGATATGCAAGGAATATTTCATGGAAAAAACAAAATTAAAAATAAAAAAGTATGGAGGTTTCTCAAAAAAATTAAAAACAGAACTACCATATGATGCCCCAATTGCTCTACTAGGTATTTATCCAAAGCATACAGGAGTGGTGATTCAAAGGGGCACAGGTACCCCAATGTTTATGGAAGCACTATTGACAATAGCCAAAGTATGGAAAGAGCCCAAATGTCCATCAATTGATGAATGGATAAAGAAGATATGGTATATATGTATATATACACACACACACACACACACACACACACAATGGAATATTACTCAGCGATCAAAAAAAATGAAATCATGCCATTTGCATACCGAGCAAAATAATTCAGTCAGAGAAAGACAAATATAAATATAACTCATACGTGGAATTTAAGAAAAAAAAACAGATGAACATAGGGGAAGGGAAGGAAAAATAAGATAAAAACAAAGAGGGAAACAAATTATAAGAGACTCTTAAATACAGAGAACAAATTGAGGGCTGCTGGAGGGGTGTTGGGTGGGAGGGATGGGCTAAATGGGGGATAGGCATTAAGGAGGGCACTTGTTGGGATGAGCACTGTGTATTATATGTAAGTGATGAATCACTAAATTCTATTCTTGAAATCTTTATTATGCTGTTAACTAACTTGGGTTTTAATATACATACATACATAGATATATAATATATAAAAGAAAATGATATTCCCAGGTTTCTGTTCTGAGGGACCAATTGGTGTGACATTGACAATAGCATCCTAACCACCAGGTCCTATGGATCCACCGGTGGTAGACAACATGTGTGTTTCCTTAAGGATAAGTCTTTCAGTCATAAGAACAGCCGCTGACAGACTGGCTATAAACCAAAAGCCTTGTTTTATGTGGGTCAGATATATTCTCTATTTCCACACTTATTACCATTTCTGGATTTTCTAGGAAAATAATGGTTTAGTGGCACACGCTCTGGGGAGCATTCTTACTCTTTTCAATTTTCAGATGTTCCTTGTGCACAAGGTTTTGTAGGTTTGAACGAAACATTATGGATATGAAAACAGTTGACAGAGGAATGTCCACAGATGGGAAATAGACAGGAGACGCTCTGCTGTCAGGTGCAAACTTCAGAAAGAAAGGTAACATAATGTGAAAACATTTGTATTAAAAACATAATATTGTTTTTAGTAATTACATGAGTGAGGAAATCTGCTTTACCCGATACTGTTTCTGAACACTTGTGTTTGTATCTGTAACTGACTTATGAAATGAACTTAACTTTGGAAGGGGCAGGCAGAAAGTAAATTTCTTTTTGAAGCAGCACTATATTTCCTCCGTCCTGTGTCAAATCTTGCATCTCTGAACATGATGTTGTCTTCATAGATCCCATAGCTTTTCTGGTCATTCCCAATTATTACAAGTAGTCTGTTTTTCAGGTGCTAAAAAATCCAGACCAATTCAATATTAAAACCTTATCTCTTGTCCAATTCAGAGCTTACTCCTAGCAGAGTCCTGCTTCAGACAGGGAAGCCTTCAGGGGAGAGGAGGATTTTGTCACTATTCCTTGTCACTGCTCTTCCCATGGTGGGAAGCTCCTCCAAGGTTGAAGAATTGGAAGGGAGGGACAAGAATGGCCCCAATGGAGTGGGACAACTGTCACAAGCCATTGGTGGCTTCTGGATGTGGCAGATGTCCAAATACTGATTTTTTTCTTTTGTGTGGTACTTCAGTGGGTCCTTGAGAGATCCCACTCTCCTCTCCACCTCCTGGCATCATTACTGGGAATCATTCCTGCATCCCCACTTTGGAAGAAATACCTCTCTGGTTCATTCCTCATCCCTTGGCCTAGCAGTGCACAGCCCTTCTGGACCATAGCATTTAGACAACCCAAGGCTGACACCCTCTCTTGGTGCCACCTAGCTCCAGAAACATGCCCTTTTTCTCTGCAATCCCTGGATGAGAAGCTTCCTCTCATGGCACTTATCTTTCTGCCATGGCAGCCACTCTGGAAAGCCTTTACCTCAGTATACTTCTAGGTTTGGGGGGATGGGAATATGAGTCAGGAATGAGTCACATCATCTCCCAAATTCTAACAGATATATATTAAGCCCTCTTAATGATTTTTTAAAGGAGCCCTCATTTGGCTTAAGGGCAGAGGAAAGTACCTCATGGCATATTAATGATTCTGTCACAGAATTATTCATTCTATAATCAAAGTTAATGAGCCCCCCTGTGTACACATAGGAGAGGAACACTTGGAGCATGTTGGAGGTTAGTCCTTAGCAGCATTTCTATCTATATATTTATGTGATCTGGTATCTCTCTGTAGAATGTGTTAGCAGTTAACACTTTTTTATCTCAGTCTCTGGGGCTTTGATCTCAACTGGGCCAATAGGAAAAGTTTGTTGTTACTGTCCTGTTACACATATGGTAACTAGATAATAATAATTGATGGTAACTAATATTTCTCAGGTTTTAGCCATAGGCAGTAAGTGAATTATGTGGCCATGGGTTTTCTTTGGCCAATAATGTGTCAGCAGATATGATGCAAGCAGAGAATTATAAAGGCATTTTTCAATTTCCATTTGCTTTTGGAGGCTCGAGCCACTGCCATAGAAGCACATCCCTTGACCAGCCCTACAAGCACAAGAGATCCACACATAGAGTCCAATTACACTATCACAGCCAAGTCCACCTTACAGCAAAGCCACCAACTGACCTGTAGTCACACGAACAACCCAGGTGAGATTAACGTCAATAAAATTTGTACAATTCTAGGGAAGTTGAAAGGAAATTTACTTTACAGCCTTCTGCAAATGTCAGCTTTGGATACAAATGCCTTATGATCCATCAATCTCACTCCTAGGTATACGATCTAAGGAAATTGTAGCAACGTTGCTTGGAGACATGTACAAGGATGTTCCAAGGGTACAGCTTATAACAGCCAAAAGCTGGAAATGAGACCAGTGTCTATCCACAAAATAACCAGTAAGTTGTAGTAAATACATACAATGAAAGAGTATGTAGTAATGAAATCTAATGAGTCATACTTATATGCAATACATGGGTGAAACTTGCAAATAAAATGTTTAGAAGGAGCAAGATACAAAAGACACAATCATGAGTCTGCTTAAGTAAAGTTCTCAAAGAAGACAAAAGAAATTATTTGGTTGAGATGTATACATAGCTGATCCAGTTATAAATAAAAGCAAGGGAAGATTGCCACAAAATTCAAGACAGTGGTTACCTCTAGAAGGGCAGGTAGGTGTGTTGACTGCTTGGAAAAAAAAAAAAACATGGCGGATGGAGGGTAGATTTTTGGGGGTGGGACTGAACATACTCTATTTTGTGGTCAGAGGCACTTTTCCTCTGTTCCCCCTACACAAAAGAGTCAGTAAACCCCAAGGCTTTTCTAACTCACACCACAATGTAATAGTGTTAACCCCCAAAAATGTATTAAACATTTAATATGATGCAAAGAAATGTGGCAATTAAACAGATAAAAACAAATTTTTCTCCACTGGCATAACCTGATGGGTGTGATACAATAGCTGTTTACCCTCTTTGCAGCCACATAGACAACCCCAACACAGATAGCCACTCATTCATCTTGTACTGGAAGAATGTTCTTGCACTAAAGCTTTTGCACAATTAGAGCCACTTTAAACAAGAAGGAAAAACAAATATATAAACCAAATTAGGAAAATTCTTATGTTAACAGAAAGAAGATTCTGTTTAGAGACAAATAAATTATTGTTTTCTTTCAAGTGTCTATTTACAAATGTCAAAATAAGAATGCTTGGGGGAAAATGTAAAAATAAGCTAGCAGTAGTATTGGATAAATAAAACTTTTGAAAGAACAATATGTAAGAGGATTTCCTTATCCACTAGCTAAAGGTTTGTACCCTTAAATACACTTGCAACTAGTGGATAAATAAGTCCTGGAGATCTAATGCACACAGCATAGTAATTATAGGTAACAATATTGTATTATAGACTTCAAAGCTGCTAAGAGACAGGATCTTAATTGTTCCACCACAACAAAGAAATAATAATTATGTGAGGTGATAGAGTGGTTAGCTAATGCTACAATGCTAATCATATTGCAATATATAAAGGTATCAAATCAACATATTGTACACCTTAAGCCTATATAATGTTATATGTCAATTATATCTCAACTAGAAAACAAAAGCTAAATTGAAAAGGAACTAGCTATAACACCAAGGGACTCCATTTTATTTCAAAATTTTGGAGGCTACTAAATTCTAATGAACTCCTCATCCACCTATGAGATTAAATATATATATATATATAAATATATATATATATATATATATATATATATATATATATATATAATGGCAATGAATAGTCACATAACTAACACATCAGAAGCACTAAAATATGTAACAATAGGGCTTGTCAAACTTCAACAAATTTTTTACAATTCTGGCAAAGTTGAGGGAAAATGTACCTTACAGCTTTCCCAAATGTCAACTGAAAATAGAAAATTATGCTGTTATTTGATTCGGTTGTTTATTTTCACTTTTATCAAATCCTTGGACTCCTGTGGATAATTACAGTAGTGTGCAGCATTGTTGTTTATTTCTGTTTTGGAAGAATGAGATGTAAGATAAGTAGTCCCAACTCTTATTACCTAAGCTGATTAGCAGAGTTATTCAAAGCACAGTCTCTTATATGCAGTAGAATGAAGATAATATAAATTCAACATTCCAGTCTCATAACAAAGCGTTTGCTTTCTCCCATCTTTTAAATCCATTTCCATGCAGAATCACATATACATATGACTTGGCTTCATTATTAAGCCAATATAGTCATCATAAAAGGTTGCTAATCATCCAGGAATTAATTTATTTCATTACTCTGCTGGAGGGTCAAATCAACCATATGTTTGGTCCTGTAAGACCTAACATAAAAGAAGTGAAATCTCCAAGCACCTTGGTATTGGTAATTATCTGTGTGGGCTCTGGAAGGAAGCATCTCAAATACAATTATAAAAGCCTATGGATTCATAAGACTTTACACAGCGCATAAAAACTGACAATTACAAGTCCCAATGGTCTCAGACTGATTTAATAAGATTTAATAAGATTTAATGGCTCCACAACTTGTGCATTCTAAAATAGAAATGGTAATGTGACTCCCATGATCTACTGAATAGACTAATAGGCTCTGGATTCAAATACCTTATTCTGTAGGAGTTACTACAGCCTTGCTTCTGGCAATGTCTACCACCTCATAAGTAAATGAACAGTTGCTTCCAGAAATCTCTTCCATGTCTTCTTCTCATACTTTATATTTTAAGCCAATTCGTTGCTTTTCAATTCTTTTGGTGCATCTAATTTCACAATTCTCACAAAAGCTTTCTTCCACAGTCACTCATCCAACAAGAAATGACCACACTGACCTAAAGATGAGCTTCTTTCGTAGTCCAGCAGCCAGAGTTTCAGCCCTCTCCCACACTGAAAATGTCCTGTTAGTTACTTCCTTTCAAAGCAAGAAAATCCCCACCAAAAGGATTTCCCATTAGTTTCACCGGAAACACAATGAGGAGAGAGAAGATGTGTCAGCAGAGATAAATTTCTGGCATGCCCAGGAATTTGCAACACTGCTTTGAAGGGCTATTGGATTCATTGGTGCTTTTCATCTGTAGTCCATTGTAGTCTGTGGTTTAATGAATCTTTAGTCCCCAAAACTTAACCACTTAGCTTCTTTCTGCTTGCTCAGGAACCCAGCACCCTTTTATAACATTGTTGTTTTGGAAACATATATTCTCATATTTGAACAAGAGACTTAAAAACCAAATTTGGAATGTACCAGCTTGTATATACATTAGGGGCTGCTCATTTCATTATTATTTTATTAATTTTTATCATTGTTTTTTTATTGTAGTAAAATATACATAACATAAAATTTACTATTTTAACTGTCTTTAAGTTTATAATTTAAGGGTATTAAGTACATTCACAATGATGTATAACCATTACCACTATCGACTTCTAGAACTTTTTTTTCATAGAGATAAAAACTTTTTTTTTATAAATAAAATTTGGTGACTCATCACTTACATATATCACCCAGCGCTCATCCCAACAAGTGCCCTCCTTAATGCTTATCACCCATTAAACCCATCCCCCCACCCAACACCCCTCCAGCAACCCTCATTTTGTCTCTTATGGTTTGTCTCCCTCTTTGTTTTTATCTTATTTTTCCTTGTTTTCCTATGTTCATCTGTTTTGTTTCTTAAATTCCACATGTGAGTGAAATCATGTAATATTTGTCTTTCTCTAACTCATTTCACTTAGCATAATACACTCTAGTCCCATACACGTTGTTGCAAATGGTAAGATTTCATTCATTTTGATCACCAAGTAACATTCCATTATATATATATTTGTATGTGTGTGTATACATATACATATACATATACACATACATATACATATACATATACATATACATATACATATACACACACACACACATACACATACATATGTATATACACCACATTTTCTTTATCCATTCATCAGTTGATGAACATTTGGGCCTTTTCCATACTTTGGCTATTGTCGATAGTGCTGCTATACACGTTGGGGTGCATGTGCCCCTTCAAATCAGCATTTTTGTATCCTTTGGATAAAGACCTAGTAGTGTAATTGCTGGGTTGTAGGGTAATTCTATTTTTAATTTTTTGAGGAACCTCCACACTGTTTTCCAGAGTGGCTGGACCAGTTTGTGTTCCCACCAACAACGCAAAAGTGTTCCTCTTTCTCCACATCCTCGCCAACATCTGTTGTTGCCTGAGTTGTTAATGTTAGCCATTCTGACAGGTATGAGGTGATATCTCATTTTGGTTTTGATTTGTATTTCCCTAATGATGAGTGATGTTCAGAATCTTTTCATGTGTCTGTTAGCCATCTGGATGTATTTTTTGGAAATGTGTCTATTCATGTCTTTTGCCCATTTATTCACTGGGTTATTTGTTTTTTGGGTGTTGAGTTTGATAAGTTCTTTATCAATTTTGGATTCTAACCCTTTATCTGATGTCATTTGCAAATATCTTCACCCATCCCATCAGTGTCCTTTTAGTTTTGCTTATTGTTTCCTTCACTGTGCAGAAGCTTTTATCTTGATGAGGTCCCAATAGTTCATTTTTGTTTTTGTTTCCCTTGCCTCTGGAGAGATGTCAAGTATGAAGTGCTGCAGCTGAGGTCAAAGAGATTGTTGCCTGTTTTCTTCTCTGGGATTTTGACAGCTTCCTGTCTTACATTTAGATCTTTCATCCATTTTGAGTTTATTTTTGTGTATGGTGTAAGAAAGTGGTCCAGGTTTATTCTTCTGCATGTTGTTGTCCAGTTTTCCCTACACCATTTGCTGAACAGACTGTCTTTTTCCATTAGATATTCTTTCCTGCTTTGTCAAAGATTAGTTGGCCATACGTTTGTGGGTCTATTTCTGGGTTTCCTATTCTGTTCCATTGATCTGAGTGTCTTTTGTGTGCTAGTAACATACTGTCTTGATCGTTACAGCTTTGTTATATACCTTGAAGTCTAGACCTGTGTTGCCTCCAGTTTTGGTTTTCTTGTTCAACATTACTTTGGCTATACAGGGTCTTTTTGGGTTCTATACAAATTTTAAAATTGTTTGTTCTAGCTTTGTGAAGAATGCTGGTGGTATTTTGACAGGGATTACATTGAATATGTAGATTGCCTTGGGTAGTATTGACATTTTAACATTATTTGTTCTTCCAATCCATGACCATGGAATGTTTTTCCATTTTTTTGTGTATTCTTCAATTGCCTTCATAAGCTTTCTATAGTTTTCAGAGTATAGATATTTCCCCTCTTTGGTTAGGTTTATTCCTAGGTATTATGGTTTTTGGTGCAATTGTAAATGGGATCGATTCCTTGATTTCTCTTTCTGCTGCTTCATTATTGGTATATAGAAATGCAACTGATTTCTGTACATTTATTTCATATCCTGTGACTTTGCTGAATCTATGAATCAGTTCTAATAGTTTTTTGGTGGAACTTTTGGATTTTCCACATAGAGTATCACATTATCTGCAAAGAGTGAAATTTTGACTTCTCTCTTGCCAATTTGGATGCTTTGTATTGTCTGATTTCTGAGAGTAGGACTTCCAAAACTATGTTGAATAACAGTGGTGAGAGTGGACATCCCTGTTCTGTTCCTCACCTTAGGGGGAAAGCTCTCAGTTTTTCCCCATTCAAGATGATATTAGCTGTGGTTCTTTCATATGGCCTTTATAATGTTGAAGTATGTTCCTCTTATCCTTACTTTCTTGAGAGTTTTTATCAAGAAAGAATGCTAAATTTTATCAAATTCTTTTTCCTAATCTATTTAGAAGATCATGTGGTTCTTATCCTTTATTTTTTTGATGTGATGTATCGCATTGATCGACTTGTAGATATGGAACCAGCCCTGCATTCCAGGAATAAATCCTACTTGGTTGTGGTGAATAATTCTTTTAGTGTATTGTTGGTTCCAGTTTGCTAGTATCTTGTTGAGAATTTCTGCATCCATGTTTATTAGTGAAATTGGTCTATAGTTCTCCTTTTTAGCTGCGTCTTTGGAATGAAGGTAGTGTTAGCCTCATAGAATGAATTTGGAAGTTTTCCTTCCATTTCTGTTTTTTGAAACAGCTTCAAAAAGATAGCTGTTAATTCTTGTTTAAATGTTTGGTAGAATTCCCTGGGAAAGCCATCCAGCCCTGGACTTGTTTGTTGGGAGATCTTTGATTACTGATTCAATTTCTTTACCGGTCATGGGTCTGTTCAAATTTTCTATTTCTTCATGTTTATATGTTTATATGTTAGTAGTTTATATGTTTCTAGGAATTTTTCCATTTATTCCAGATTGCCCAATTTGTTGGCATATAATTTCTCCTAATATTCTCTTATTATTGTTTGTATTTCTGTGATGTTGAGTATGAGCTCTCCTTTTTCATTCAAGATTTTATGTACTTGGGTCCTTTCCTTTTTCTTTTTTATCAATCTTGTTAATTCTTTCAAAGAACCAACTCGTGGTTCTGTTGATTTGTTTGTTTGCTTGTTACTATATCATTGATTTCTGCTCTAATCTTTATCATTTGCCTTCTGCTGCTGGTTTTGGCCTTTATTTGCTGTTCTTTTTCCAACTTTTTTGGGTATAAGGTTAGGGTGTGTATTTGAAACCTGTCTTTCTCCTTTATGAAGGCCTGGATTGCTATATACTTCCTTATGACCACTTTTGCTGCATCCCAGAGGTTTTGGGCTGTCAGTGTTTTCATTTTCATTACGTTCCATGTACTTTTTAATTTCCTCTTTAATTTTTAGGTTAGCCCATTAATCTTCAGTAGGATGTTCTTTAATCTCCAAGTATTCATGCTCTTTCCAGATTTTTTCTTGTGGTTGATTTCGAGTTTCATAGCATTGTGGTCTGAAAATATGCAAAATATGATCTCAAACTTTTTGTACTTGTTGAGAGCTGATTTCTGACCCAGTATGCAATCTACTCTGGAGAATGTTCCATGTGCACTTGAGAAAATATGCATTCTGCTACTTTAGGATGCAATGTTCTGAATATGTCTATTCATTCCATCCTGTACAGTGCGTCATTCAAAGCCATTGTTTCCTTGTTGATTTTGTGCTTACATGATTTGTCCATTGTTGTAAGTGGAGTGTGGAAGTTCCCTAGTGTTATGGTATTATTATCAATGAGTTTCTTTATGTTTGTGTTTAATTGGTGTATATATTTGGATGTACCACACTGGGGGCATATATTTTTACAATTGTTAGCTCTTCTTGGTGGATAGACCCCTTAATTATGATATAATGCCCTTATTCATATCTTGTTACAGTCTTTATTTTTAAATCTAGTTTGTCTGATATAAGTATGGCTACTCCAGCTTTATTTTAATGACCATTAGCATGATAGATGGCTCTCCATCCCCTTACTTTCAATCTGCAGGTGTCTTTAGGTCTAAAATGAGTCTCTTGTAAGCAGCATGTATATGGGTCCTGTTTTCTTATCATTCTGATACCCTTTATCTTTTGATTGGAGCATTTAGTCCATTTACATTTACAGTGAGTACAAAAAGATATGAATTTAGTGCCATTTTGTTACTGATAGAGTTAGTGTTTCTGGTGGTGTTCTCTGGTCCTTTCTAGTCTTTGTTGCTTTTGGTCTTTTTTGTTTTGTTTTGTCTTTTGTCCACTCAAAGAAATCAGGGCTGGTGTAGTGGTCATGAACTCCTTTAGTTTTTGTTTGTCTTGGAAACTTTATCTCTTCTATTTTGAATGACAACCTTGCTGGATAAAGAATGCTTGGCTACACATTCTTCCAATTCAACACATTGAATATATCTTGCCACTCCTTTCTGACCTGCCAAGTTTCTGTGGATAGGTCTGCTGCAAACCTGATCTGTCTTCCCTTAAAGGTTAAGGACTTTTTTCCCTTGTTGCTTTCATAAATATTTCCTTGTCTGTGTATTTTATGAATTTGATTAAGATATGCCTTGTTGATGGTTGGTTTTTGTTGAATCTAATGGGAGTTCTCGGTGCTTCTTGGATTCTGATGTTTTGATGTCCCCAGATTAAGAAAGTCTCCCACTATAATTTGCTCACATAAACCTTCTGCCCCTTTTTCTCTCTCTTTATCTTGTGGGACTCCTTTGATTCAGATGTTATTCCTTTTTAATAAGTCACTGAGTTCTCTAAGTCTTGTATCATGACCTGTGGCCTTTGTTTCCCTCTTTCTTTTTCTGTGTCATTTTTCTCCATAACTTTATCTTCTATATCACTAATTTGCTTCTCTGCTTCATCCATTCATGCCGTTATGGCATCTATTCAAGATAGCATTTTTAATTTTGACCTGACTAGATTTTATTTCCTTTACCTCTGCAGAACAGGATTCTCTGGTGTCTTCTGTGCTTTTTTCAACCCCCAATAGTACTTTTATTATTGTGGTTCTAAATTCTAGGTCAGACATCTTATTTATATTTGTGTTGATTAAGTCCCTGGTTGTCATTTTTTCCTGTTCTTTCTTTTGGGATGAATTCCTTCTTTTTGTCATTTTGGAAAAAGAAAAATAATAATAAAATTAAAAATTAAAATTAAAGAACTGAAACTATGAATCACTCTATAGTTCACATACTAACAGGTGGAGTGCCTTGTGTGGTCTTCTGGGGGATGTGCTTGGAGGGCATAGTTGGACAGGGCTTGGTGTAATGGCTCCATTCTCCACTAGGTGGCGCTGCTTAGCTTATTGGGGTGGATCAGTGTGCAAGTGTGCCTACACATGTGCAGGAGAGATGGAAATGACTTCACCCAGCTCCCTAGTCTTTGGCTCAGGAAATTCACTCTCACCAACCTATAACCAAGCACCCCTCCTTTGTCTCAGTCCTCTGACTACTCCCTGACTATACCCTGTCTCTGTCCAAGCTGTCTGCCTGCCAGGAAGTACCTCCCTTCAGAGTTTCATCTCAGGTGGAGTTGTGTTTTAAAGCCCTACACTTCAGAGACCCTGTGGCCAAGATCCCTGCCAAATCTCCAAGGGAGGGTCTTGCTGAATAATGGACAGATGCTGTTTGCTCCAGAAAACATTTGTGTGATCACACAGTATCAGAGATTAAAAGATTATGGCAAATCACAACACACAGCTGGCACCAGTTTTCACCACACTCTGTCATCTCTGTCCCAATACCAGCAAACGTGGCTGCTCTCCAGTATCCACTATGATATTTGCCTGTGGGGAGGCCATATGGCCTCTACCAAATGCACTCCAAGCAGGGGAACTGTTTCTCCCCATGTGGCACATGCACCCCTCAGACCATGCTGCCTTCTCCCATGGGTTTGTCCTACTGCCTCACCAGAACACCACCAGGCACTGAGGCCAAAACTTCAGGCTGTTCACTCCACTGTTTATAGAATCCTGGTGATATTGAAACCCTCTCCTTTCTTCCCATCAGTGGTTTTGGGGGAACAGATTTCTTGTTCAGTCCCCTGCAAGTGTTTTCACTATTTCTCTCTCTTTCTCTCAAGATACTTTTGGAGGAGTGCTTTTCTTGCACAACCCTACTGCCCTGCACTCTCTCCCTTTCTCTTTCTCTTTCTCTGTTCCTCTCCACAAAAATGGCTCCCTACCTTCCACAGCTTTTCTCTTCCCCAGTTCCCCTCTCTGCACTGCATACCTGCTGAGTTCTGTGGCTCAAGTTTATGCAGATTGTTGTGTTAATCTTCAGATCAATGTCCTAAGTGTTCAAAATGGTTCGGTATTGATCTAGCTGTGTTTCACGGATGAGACAAGCTCAGGTCTCCAGGCTGCTCTGCTATCTTAGCTGCTCCTCCCTCTTATTATTTCATTATTATTGTAGCTCTAAATTCTTTATGTACCAGTAGAGATATATTCCTCCCAACTCATAGAATATGCTATCAAAACGTTGGATATACTAGAAAGGCACACAGTTATTGTTATTAATAATAATATATTAATAATAAATCATTGATTACAATAAATTATTAATAGTAATATATTATTTGCAATACCACCAAGAATGTATTAGCAATAAGTCAGAAGTAATGAAGGTAGAGCATTAGATTAAGAGCTGAATTAGAGAGTGATAAGGTATATCAATTTCCTGTGAAGTACAACATGGATAAAACCAAAAGATTAACCTGACAGACAGAATGTATAAAAGGAGAGTAGCAATAACATGCAACCTAG
This sequence comes from Panthera onca, assembly GCF_046562875.1. NCBI lineage: Eukaryota > Metazoa > Chordata > Mammalia > Carnivora > Felidae > Panthera > Panthera onca. Next base: position 86,229,962 of record NC_138341.1, on the reverse strand, counting down.
GGTCACAGTTCACTTTATGGCCATTGAAACAGCTTCCAAAATATCCAGCTCATATATTTCTTTTTACTCCACTTGCAATGCCATCTATCTTTCCCTCAGAATCTGTGTTCTGTTATCTAGGGATAATTAGGAATTTGGCCTGAGAGAAGCCAGGTTGGACTTCCACTTTGTCTTTGCCTCTCTCTTCTCCCTACATTTGTTTTGAGATTCTCTATAATAAAAGGGCCTGAGAGTTTCTTTATTGCAGCTCAAAAGCTAGGAAGTGGTTTTGTTTTGTTTTGTTTTGTACTGGTGAGAGTAAGGGGGAAATTATTTAAAAAAAAAAAACTAATATAAAATGAATGAGAAACACTGAAAGTTGTAATTGTCAAGTAAATACTAACAAGCCACCAATTGAAGATCTAAAATCTACACACTAAACATTCATTCATTCATTCATTCATTCATGTAATAAGCATATTTAAGTGCTTAATGTTTGTTTACTACATTTATTCTTAAGCTCATCAAAATTTAAAAAAAAATACAAAGCATGCAATTCATCTAAAAGAATAAAATTCTAACAAATTCAAAACAATATTGTTTTTAAACCATACAACCATTGAGGGAGTAGAGGAGCTATAGACAGAGCTGACTGCTGAGGAGGTGAATGTTAGTGAGTTAGTGTTTTCAACAACCACCAAAAAATATCTTTTGGACATGTCTCTGTGTCACACACTATTCTAGGATCCTGACAAAAGAGGCACATTACTGTGTACAAGAAAAGCAATAAGAAAGAAAATTAGCAGCTAAGCAAAACTGTTTCATATAGGAATAAGTGTTCTGAAGAATATGAAACAGTGAAAAACACCATGGGGATGGTGGACACAAGGGTGGGGCTGGAGATTTATAGCGGGTGATCAGGGTGCCATTGAACATGTGACACTGGAAATGACAGCTAAATAATAAGAAGTAAGCCCAAGAAAGTGTCTACAAGCAGAATATATAAGTTCCTACAGGATATGGTAGGAACAAGCTTCACGTATCAAGTAAGCAGAAATAAATGCCAGTGCATCCAGTGGGCTCATAGAGGAGGGCTTTGGAGCCATGGACTCCATTGCCAGTGCTATGGAATGCCATCTAAATAAACATGTGCAGGTCATGATACAATTCCTTTTTTTTTTTTTTCATTTGAGAGAGAGAGAGAATCTTAATAGGCTCCACACTCAGCACAGAGCCTGATACAGAGCTCAATGCCCCTGGAATCATGACCTGAGCCAAATCAAGAGTCAGACACTCAACAGACTAAGCCAGGTTCCCTGATACAATTCCCATTTTAAATCATTATTCTGTCTGTGTAGTGCTCAACAAAAGAAGAAGCAAATTCAGCCATGCCTGCATTAGAAATGATGGTGGCTCAGAACTAGAGTGGCAGTAGTGGATTTTGAGAGTAGAGGAAAACCATTGGATTCTGATGCTTCTGAGGTTATGTTTAGGGGACCTGATAACAGTATGCATGGGAGGGACATGGTGATGCAAATAGGATTAGCAATGACACCTGGTTTTCTTTGAACATTTAGAAGGTTTATGGGGATAGGGGTGGATGCCAATGGAAAATGCCAGTAGGTAGAGAGTGTATGTGTGTCTGTGTGTAGGTGAGGGGAACTTTGAATGAAGGATCTTGTTTTGGACATGTTAGATTTGAAATGTTGACATACAATAGATGTCAAATAGGCACTTTGACATAGGCCCTTGCTATCCAGGGGGGGAAATAAATGACTAGGGGAATTTTGGACAAGAATACTCAAGAAAACTCTAATACTTGAAACAATTGCAGAATTAGGGATATAGAATAAGAAGAAATATAAGATTTCATAAAAAACACTGATATGTGTTTTTGGAAAATGTGAGAATCCAGAAAGTTAAACTTAGCTCTTGAAACCATTTGTTTCTCTAATACTATTTGCGAACCCTCTGCCCAATTACTAAAAAACTGAAACACTGAGTCAAAGCACAGACATGCCCAGTGGAGATTCAAAATAACAGCCAGGGACCACTAACATGAACTCTTAAAATATGAAAATTAATGAGGCAGCTCTTGAAACCACAGTTCTTACCATCTGGGTGATCCAGATGACACCAAACTCAAAACCTGGAATCAGGTCATCCACAGACTTATAGTGTCACCAAGTGCCTGACAGAAAAATGTGAATCCTCCTTGGAAGAATGTGTTTTCATCTTTGACATCACATTATTCTTACAAATAATATTTAAAGTGCAATAATCAATGACTACACACCTATTAAAATGCCTAGATTCCAGAACACTGACAACACCAGATGCTGGCAAGAATGTGGAGCAACAGGAACTCTCATTAATTGCTGGTGAGAATAGAAAATGGCACACCCACTTTAGAAGATGGTTGGACAGTTTCTTATAAGACTAAATATACTCTTAACCATACCATCCATGCTTGATATTTACCCCAAGGAGTTAAAATTTTATGTCCACACAAAAAAATCTGCACACACATTGAAGCTTTATTCATAATTACCAAAACATAGAGGCAACCAACATGTCCTTCAGTAGGTGAATGGATAAACTGGTATATCCAAAAATGGAATATCATTCAGCCCCCCCCCAAAAAAAAAAAAGAAAAGAAAAAAGAAATATCAAGATGAACTATCAAGCCATGAATAGGTTTGGAGGAACTTTGAATGCATATTGAAAATTGAAAGGCAATCTGAGAAGACTATATACTATGTGATTCCAACCATATGACATTCTGGAAAAGGCTTCACTATAGAGACAGTCAGGGATAAGGTTGTGTTGGGAGAAATAAACAGACAGAGCACAGACAATTGTTAGGTCAGTGGAAATACTCTGTATAATATAATGATGGAGACATGTCACTATACAGTTGTGAATACCCATAGAATGTACAACATCAAGAGTGAACCCTAAAGTAAACTATGGACTTAGGGTGATTATGATTATGAAGTGATTATGATTATGATGTGTGGATGCAGGTCTTCCTTAGGGAAATAAGTACCATTTTAGTGAGTGATATTGGTAATGGAGAGGCCTGAATAAGGTAAGTGTATATGTGGGAAATCTGGGTAACTTTCCTCTCAACTTTATTGTCAACCTAAAACTTCTCTTAAGTCTTTAAAAAGAAATACAGAGGAGAGAATCCAAAATGGCAGAGAAGTAGGGGGACTCAAAATACTCTTGTCTCTGAAACAGAGCAGTGTTGAAGCCAGAGGATTTGGAATTCCAAGAGACCAGGCTGCAGAGTGACAGAGATGTCTTTGGGGGCCCACAGGGACAACCTGGCAGGCCATAGTTGCATGATTGCAAACTGGGAGAGATAAAATGGGTGGTGTAGGCACGGAGGGGAGGGATCCCTTTCTGCAGAGAGACAAAAGGAAGAGAAAGAGAGACTGAGAAAGTGTAAGATTTTACTTGAACAAGAGAAAAACCATGGACTGGGGACTGAGAAAAAACAGAGAAAGATCCAATCTCTACCTACAGGGCATTCTCTGGACTGGGGCTGGCTGTCCTGTTCATGCATCTGAGGAGGAGGTGAGCCAGCCCAGGCTCAGTAACTAGCTCAGAGGTGCAGTCCGCAGTGGGATAAAGCAATCCCCTCACTTGAGTGCTGTGGGAAGAAAATATATAGTTCCAAGGACAAAAATCCCTGTCTGCACCCACCAGCCACAGGCCCTTTGTCGGCTAGGTGGAGTGGAACTTCCCTGGAACTGGCGTGCACAGAGCAGGATCCTTTATGACATCGGGGTTTGAATCCCAGCTGAGTACCAGGAAGGCACAGGAGTCAGCAGAGCAGGACAAACCATCCCATTCACACCAGCATGGCACTGTGAGGAGGCCCTTCATCGTGGGGTGGAGTGACACTTCCCCAAAACCAGGGCACATAGAGTAGGATCCTTTAAGACATCAGGATTTGAATCCCAGATGAGCCCCAAGAGGCCTGGGAGACTGTGGAGCAGGAAAAAGAAAATAAAACAAACAAACAACAATAACAACAAAAACAAACAGCCCACTTGTGCCCACACAGTATTGTGAGGATGGCCTGAACAGAGTGGTTTGGGACATCTGGTCCGGGGAGAAGAAACTGGGATGTCACCATTTTTCTACCCATCACAAACAAGGTGAGACTTCATGGAAGGGACACTGGGCCCACAGTGGAGGCAGGATCCGCCTACCCCAAACCACACCCCTCCACACTTGGTAACTCTATATCTACCCACACGAGATTGATGCTGACTAACCAGACAGCCCCTCCTTCAGACCAGCACTGCCACTAGTTCCAAGGCACCCAGCAGTTTTGCATTTTCTGATGAATTCTCAGAAAATTTTTGCTATACATATATATAAAAAATATATATATATATATATATAAAGATATATATATATATATAAAAAGATATATATATAAAGATATATATATATATACACACTCTGGTTGTTCTGGTTGTTGGTTTGTTTAAGCAGATATATTTAATCTATTCTCTTGAGACCTGCTATATACCTCCTTCTTTATTTTACTCTCTCTATCTCTGGATTATGCTGTATAGTTTCTCTGGTCAGTTTTATTATTTTTTTTTTATTTTTCCCTGCCCCTCTCATTTCTCTTTTTGTATGGGATAAGGTCTCTTCCATCACCACCACCCCCCTTTTTAAAAATTTTTTTCCCAGGTTTCCTTCAATGAACAAATCAAAGCACACCTGGTGGAGGGTCCAGAACACCACTATGAGTAGGGAGACAAAGCAATCAAAGTCATAACAACAGAGAGCAATAACACTCTCCAAAAAATACCTCTTGAAGGGCCAGGCCCTGGACAGTGTATGACCCCTCTTTAATATAGTAGTTCTCACAGGTGCAGGACACATAACAAGCTTTTAAAACCCATAAGGGACAGAAAACTAGTCAAAATAAAAAAAACAGAAGAATTCTCCTCAAAAGAAATTCCAAGAAGAAATGACAGCTAAAGAATTGATCAAATAAGAAATACAACATATATCTTATCAAGAATTTAGGATAATAGTCATAAGATTAATCACTGGGCTTGAAAAAAGTATAGAAAACAGCAGATAATCTATTGCAGCAGAGATCAAAGAACTAAAAAATAGTCATGATGGATTAAGAAGTGCTATAAATGAGGTGCAAAATATACTAGATGTAGTGATAGCGAGGATTGAAGAGGCAGAGGGCAGAATAAGTAAAATAGACTGTAAAATTATGGGGGGAAAATGAAGCTGAGAAAAAGAGATATAAAAAAAATTCTAGACCATGAGGGGAGAATTAGAGAACTAAGTGACTCAATGAAATGTAATAATATCCACACCATAGGAGTTTCAGAAGAAGAAGAGAGAGAAAGGGGTGGAAGGTTTACTTGAACAAATCATAGCTAAGAACTTCCCCAATTTGGGGAAGGAAACACACATTGAAATTCAGGAGGCATAGAGAACTCCTTTCAGACATAACAGGAATCAATCTTCTGTACAACTTATCATAGTGAAACTGGCAAAATACAAAGATAAAGAGAGAATTCTGAAAGCAGCTAGGGAAAAATGGGCCTTAACTCTACAAGGGTAGACACATAAGGACAGTAAGAGACCTATCCACTGAACTTGGCAGGCCAAAAGGGAGTGGCAGGAAATACTCAATGTGCTGAATTTCATATTCCAAAATTCCTATTTTTCCAAATATGCAGTGAAAAATCCTTTATCCAACAAGGCTGTCATTCAGAATAGAAGGAGAAATAAAGGTTTTCCCACACAAAAAACCTGAAGGAGTTCATTACCACTAAACCAGCCCTACAAGAGATCCTAAGGGGGACTGTACATGGAATATTGCAAAGACCACAAAGGACCAGAGACATCACTACAAGCATGAAACCTACAAATAACACAATGTCACTAAATCCATATCTTTCAATAATAATGCTGAATTTAAATGGACTAAATGCTCCAATCAAAAGACATAGGGCATCAGAATGGGTTAAAAAAAAAAGTCCATCTATATGCTGTCTACAAGAGACCCATTTTAGACCTGATGACACCTTCAGATTGAAAGTGAGAAGATGGAGAACCATCTATTATGCTACTGGAAGTCAAAAGAAAGCTGGTGTAGCCATACTTTTATCAGACAAACTAGATTTTAAATTAAAAGTTGTAACAAGAGATGAAGAAGGGCATTATATCATACTTACAGGGTCTATCCATCAAGAAGAGCTAACAATTATAAACGTTTATGTACCCAATTGGGAGCACCCAAATATACAAAACAATTAATCACAAACATAAGCAATCTTATTAATAATAATACAGCAATTGCAGGTGACTTTAATACTCCACTTACAACAATAGACAGATCATCTGGGCAGAAAATCAATAAAGAAACAATGGCCTTGAATGACACTAGACCAGATGGACTTGACAGATATATTCAGAACTTTTCATCCAAAAGCAGTAGAATACACATTCTTCTTGAGTTCACATGGAACATTCTCCAAGACAGATCACATAGTGGGTCACAAAAAAGCCCTCAATAAATATAAAAGAATTGAGGTGATACCATGCACATTTTCAGATCACAATGCTATGAAACTTGAAATCAACCACTGGAAAAAGTTTAGAAAACCTCAAATTCATGGAGGTTAAAGAACATCCTATTAAAGAATGAATGGGTCAACCAGGGAATTAAAGAAGAAATTAAAAAAATATATGGAAACAAATGAAAATGAAAACACAACAATCCAAACCCTTTGAGATGCAGCAAAGTCTGTACTAAGAGGAAAATACATTGCAATCCAGGCTTATCTCAAGAAACAAGAAAAATCCCAAATACAAAATCTAACAGCACACCTACAGGAACTAAAAGCAGAAGAACAAAGAAATCCCAAGACCAGCAGAAGAAGAGAAATAATAAAGATTAGAGCAGAAATAAACCATATAGAATCCAAAAACAGCAGAACAGATTAATGAAACTACGAACTGGCTTTTTGAAGAAAAAAAAAAGAAAAGAAAGAAAAAAACAAAATTGATAAGCTCCTAGCCAGAATTCTCAAAAAGAGGATCCAAATAGATAAAATCATGAAAAATTGGACTTATCACAACCATCCCCTCAGAAATACAAACAATTATCACAGAATACTATGAAAAAGTATATTCCAACAAACTAGACAACCTGGAAGAAATGGACAAATTCCTAGATGCCCACACACTACCAAAATTCAAATGGGAAGAAATAGAAAATTTGAACAGACTTATAACCAGTGAAGAAATTGAGTCAGTTATCAAAAATATCCCAAGAAATAAGAGTTCTGTGCCAGATGGCTTCCCAGGGGAATTCTACCAGACATTTAAAGCAGAGTTAAAACCTATCCTTCTCAAGCTGTTCCAAAAAACAGAAACAGAAAGAAAGCTTCCACACTCATTCTATGAAGCCAGCATTACCTTGATTCCCAAACCAGAAGAGACTCCACAAAAAAAAAGACAATTACAGGCCAATATCCCTGATGAACATGGATGCAAAAATTCTCAACAAGATACTAGCAAATCGAATTCAACAGCATATAAAAAGAATTGATCAAGTGGGATTCATTCCTGGACTGCAGGGCTGGTTCAGTATTTGTATATAAATCAATGTGATACATCACATTAATAAAAGAAATGATAAGAACCATATAATCCTGTCAATAGATTCAGAAAAAGCATTTGACAATATACAGCATCCTTCCTTAATAAAAACCCTCAAGAAAGTCAAGATAGAAGGAATATACCTAAACATCATAAAAGCCATATATGAAAACCAACACATCTAATTTCATCTTTAAGGGGGAGAAACTGAGAGCTTTCCCCCTGAGATCAGGAAGATGACAGGGATGTCCACTCTTACCACTGTTGTTTAACATAGTGTTGGAAGTCCTTCTCAACAATCAGACAACAAAATGAAATAAAAGGCATCCAAGTTGGCAAAGAAGAAGTCAAACTTTCACTTTTCACAGACAACATGATACTCTACATGGGAAACCCAAAAGACTCCACCAAAAGGCTGCTAGAACTGATACATGAGTTCAGCAAAGTTGCAGGGTACAAAATCAATGTATAGAAATCAGTTGCATTTCTATACACCAATAATGAAGCAACAGAAAGAGAAATCAAGGAATCAATTCCATTTATAATTTCACCAAGAACCATAAAATACCTAGGAATAAACCTAACCGAAGATGTAAAAGATCTGTATGCTGAAAACTATAGAAAACTTATGAAGGAAATTGAAGAAGATGCAAAGAAATGGAAAAACATTCCATGCACATGGATTGTAAGAATAAATATTGTTAAAAGGGCAATACTACTGAAAGCAATCTACACATTCAATGCAATCCTAATCAAAATTGCACTGGCATTCTTCTCAAAGGTAAAACAAACAATCCTAAAATTTGAATGGAATCACAAAAGACCCTGAATATCCAAAGTAATGTTGAAAAACAAAACCGAAGTGGGAGGCATCACAATCCCAGACTTTTGCTTCTACTTCAAAGCTGTAATTATCAAGACAGTGTGGTATTGGGACAAAAAAACAGACACATAGACCAATGAAATAGGATAGAAAACCCATAATTAGACCCACAAATATATAGCCAATGAATCTTTGACAAAGCAGGAAAGAGTATCCAATTGAAAAAAAGACAATCTCTTTAGCAAATGGTGCTGGGAGAACTGGGCAGCATGCAGAAGAATGAAACTAGACCACCATACACAAAAATAAACTCAAAATGGATGAAAGACCTAAATATGAGACAGGAAACCATCAAAACCTGATGGGATAAAACAGGCAACAACCTTTTTGACCTCAATCACAGCAATTTCTCACTCGACACATTTCTGAAGGCAAGGGAATTAAAAGCAAAAATGAACTATTGGTACCTCATCAAGATAAAAAGCTTTTGCACTGCAAAGGAAACAACCAATAAAGCTAAAAGGCAACTTGGAATGGGAAAAGATATTTGCAAATGACATATCAGATAAAGGGTTAGTATCCACAATCTATAAAGAACTTACCAAACTCAACACCTGAAAGACAAATAACCCAATGAAGAAATGGGCCGGAGACATGAATCAACACTTTTCCAAAGAAGACATCCAGATGGCAAATACACATGTGAAAAGATGCTGAATATCATCATCTTCATCAAGGAAATACAAATCAAAATCACACCGAGATACCACCTCACACCAGTCAGAGTGGCTAAAATTAACTCAAGAAATAACAGATTCTGGCAAGGATGTGGAGAAATGGGAACCCTCTTGCACTGTTGGTGGGAATGAAAACTGGTGCAGCCACTCTGGAAAACACTGTGGAGGTTCCTCAAAAAATTAAAAATAGAACTACCCTAGGACCCTGCAATAGCACTACTAGGAATTTATCCAAAGGATACAAGAGTGTTGATGCATAGGGGCACATGTATCCCAATGTTTATAGCAGCGCTTTCAACAATAACCAAATTATGGAAAGAGCCCAAATGCCTATCAACTGATGAATGGATAAAGAAGATGTGGTTTATATACACAATGGAATACTACTTGGCAATGAGAAAGTGTGAAATCCTGCCATTTGTAGCAATGTGGCTGGAATGGAGGGTATTATGCCAAGTGAAAGAAGTCAGTCAGAGAAATGCTGATATCATATGTTTTCACTCATATGTGGAACTTGAGAAACTTAACAGAAGACCATGGGGAAGGGAAGGGGAAAAAAGAATTACAGAGAAGGAGGGAGGCAAACCATTAAAGACTCTTAAATACAGAGAACAAAAGGAGAGTTGATGGGTGAGATGCGGGAGAGAGCGGAAAATGGGTGATGGGCATTGAGGAGGGCCGTTGTTGGGATGAGCGCTGGGTGTTGTATGTAAGTGATGAATCACAGGAATCTACCCAAAAACCAAGAGCACACCGTATACATTGTATGTTAGCCAACTAGACAATAAATTATATTTAACAAAAACATGTATTTGTTAAGACAATTGAATAAACAGCTGGTTTTATAGTATAAAAAATTTTAAAAAGAAATAAAAAGAAATACAGTAACCAGCACACAATGATAACCTGGTATACATGCATACACATACACACACACACACACACACACACACACACACACACACGCACACATGCACCCAACACAATAAAAGAGAAAGAGCAGGGAAGAAAAGCAAACCTTTATATTGGAATTATTTGATACAACTTTTTAAAAAATTATAATTACTATGTAAAAAAATTAAATCAAGCTGAAAGATATCTACAGAGAACAGAAAACTATAGCAAATGATATAAGAAATCTGAAAAAAGAAAACCAGAATACCTATAACTAAAAAATACAAAAACCATAAATATGGTCACAAAGTGTGACTGTGATGGCAGATTAGATAAGGATGAAGAAAGAATTAATGGATTGGAAAATAGGTCATAAAAATATCAAATATGCAATACACAGAGACAAAAGAGATAAAATCAAGGGAGCAGAAAAGGGTAGAGAACAATCGGCATCAAAAAAATAATAATAAGATACTGGAGCAATGGCAATATTTAAAGAAATGATACCTGAATGTTTTCAGAATTGAAAAAGGAACCAACTAGTTTGCTTTTTTGTTTTTTTTTTCTCACTTCTTAAATTGGCTGTTTAGCTAATTGGTATTTAATATCTTTTTTCTAACACCTTTTTGAAAGCTATAATATTCATTCTGAGAATTGGTTTAACTGATATCCACAGTTTTTAAAATTATGGCACTTTTCTCATTTTCTTAATTTGCATCATGATTTTTTAATAATTCATAGATTATGTTGAAATGTGTTTTATCAAATATTTTTATAAACATTTGAGGGTTTTTTGAGTTCATTCTAATTCTTTATTTTTCTAATTGTGTTGCATTGTAGTCAGAGAAGATGATTGTATAATATAAATTCTTAGGAATTTGTGGAGACTTTCTTCAATGAAATATATGATATATCTTTTGAAAAGTTCTGTATATGCTTGAAATAAATTGTATTTTTTGTCAAGAGCAAAACTTTATATGAACTCATTAAATTAAGGTTTGCCAAATGTGTTTTTCATTTTTTTCTATAATTATTTTGTAAATTTGAGGTATCATTCTCTGGAAAGTATATGTTAAACCTCCCATTATCGTTGTGGCTTTGTCAATTTCTTTTATTTTTCTGTAAATTATTTCCTTAAATGTTTGGAGATTATATTTCATCTGCATTATTTCTATGACTTCTTGGAGAATTTTTCCCCTATATTTCACATGAAATGTCTCCTTTTTTTTTCTTTTTCTAACATTTTCTTTTTGCTATTACTAATATTTCTATATCATCTTATTTTAGTGTTTACCTGGCATATATTTTACAGTCCATTGTTTTTCAACATTTTTGTGTCCTTATATTGTAAATATTCTTATAAGTATCAAATAGCTAGATATTAATCCAATCTGTTTATGTTGCCATTTAATTTTTGTTTAGCCCATTCATTTTATGATTTTGATATATTTGAACTAGTTTCTGCTATCTTATTTTGTGGATTTTTAATATATATTTATATTTACTTATCTTTTCTTCTTTTCTATTTCAAGAGGTTGATCAAACTGTATATATTTCCTATCTTTCCCTCTACTGGTTCAGAGATATGCATTATATATTGTGCATTTATGCTTATGTTTCACATACATACTTAGAATTATATTTTCTAAATAAGTATAAAATAAATCAATGTCTCTATCTTCTTCCCAAGCAAGATTAAAGGGCTAGCAATAACTGAAGTTCCCTCCAAATTTCCCATACTCCGAATCCCTAACTCACATAATTAGTATTCTGTTATTTATTTCTATGTGGCTTGTAAACTCATACATACCCAGGTTATTTCACTCTTGTTCTCATTACAATTTTACTCTACAGGGAATATGTATTTAAATGTATCACCATGTTCCACACATTTGTTTTTGCTTACTATTACTTCCTGCATCCCACCCCTTCTTTATGAATTCATTATTCTCATTTAAGTATATTATGTTTATATGTCATATATCTGGCCATAATAATCTTTAAATAATAACATTTATAAAACTATATCCAATGTTTCCCCTTCATCCTTAAATATTCATTCATCTAGGCAGCCTTCTACATTCACAATATTGTTCCTCAGGATCTTAAAGATGTTGCTCCATTGTTTTCTGTCTTCTTTTATTTCTGATGAAAAGACTGCCATCTTTAGACCAATGTTTATTTATCAAAGCTCTGATTTCTCTCTGGTAGGTTTAGAAATTTTCTCTTCATGTTTTTCAGTTTCTTTACATTTTTTGTGGGTGTATAAAAATTACTTATTCTATTCTAACTTTTCAATCTGATGGGTTTTTTTTTCCACTTCTGGAAAATTCTCAGCATTATTTTTTTGGACATTGCCTCTACCGCTGTCTCCATAACCTGCTAGAACTCCATTACAGCTATATTGGGCCTTTTCATTTTGTCTTAACATTTGTATTTTTCATGTCATTATTTCTCTATGCTGATTTCTGAAGATTTACCTGATATATCTGCTCTGTTACTGATTCTTCCTACAGTTTTGTCTAATGTATCATTAAACCCATTTAGTGATTTTTTTTAATTACCATATTTTTGGTTATTGTGTGTATCTGTTCCACTTCATAACTTCTTGTTCTTACATCATAGTTTCCTTTATCCTTTTTGGCCTTCAAACATATTTAAGTTGTATTCATATTCTTCTCTTATCACTTCTCCTTAGACATGCACATGCCAATTTGGAGTCAGAGTGGGGGTGGTATTGTAGATCAGTGTTCATGGAACCAGCTTTATCAAATATTGTATCATTCTTCTGTACGATTTCATTTCACATCATAGTTCTCCATGAGTATTCATTCTTTCCCTGGGTCTTGGAGACTTCTCTGCATAGTTGTTTATTTGCCCAAATCCTATTGTGGGTCCTGATGTAACTCTGTGAGTTCAACAATTAAGTGTTCCACAGGCCTGAAGTTCTGGTCATGAATAATTCTGCTTACAGCCATGATCAGGAGTGGTCAGTTTGCTCTTTACTACGACCTTGACCTTGTAGGTAGATAGTCCAGTCCCCATTCAAGAAGAGGTAACAATTCCCCAAGCTCCTGGCTTCAACCTAAGAGCTCAGTTTTCTCCCTGCTTAGTGTGAACCTACATATTTGTTTCCCAATCCCATACAATTGTCAAAAGCTCTGTATGAGGGGCCACTAATCCAGGGGCTGGCTCAGTTCAGCTTTCCTCCATTTTTTGTTTTGTGAACCTTGACAATATTTTAAAATATTTCATCCAGAACTTCTCTGTGTCTGGAGTAGAATAAGATCTGTTATGCTCAATCCATCAATTTGACTGGAAGTCAAGAGCTCTTTTAAAAGAAATATTCCATTTTGTTTTAAATCTTGAAGCATCTCTGCATGTCCCAACTTCATACTTAATACACACATGTCTATGAGTGTGTATCTATGAGTGTGAGACACTGTACTCAGGTGTCTGTTTCCACCAATTTACATGGGAAACAAGGAGCCTTCTAGAAAAAAGAGTTCAAACCTTGTTCAACAGTGGTATTCAGAGCCTTAAAAAGAAATCTGGAGCAAACAGTGATAGGTACATGAAAAACTAAATTGTAGTGTGGATTTCAGGGACTCCCAACTGGCCAATCAACTTTGTGGCAGATATAGCACCAGGAAGCAAAATGATGTACAAATCAAAAACCCTTGGATCAAGCAATCATACAGCAAAGCCCATCTACAAGGGTGAACTTCAGAGGAGGAGATGATATTTCCCTGTAAGCAAAAACAAAGTGAGCCCTAGCAATGGCTTTCCAGGCAGTAGAAATAACAGGGCATAGTGATAGGCAAGTTACTGTGTCACAGACAACAATTCCTACAAAGCAGAAGATATGTCGCCTGGCACTTGGCATATATTAGGTTCTAAGTAGACAGTTTCTGGCCAAGTGAAAAGGTAAAGGGTGTTGGGCTGAGTGGCAATGGACAGGCAATTTGTAACAGAGACAGAGAAGTGGCCAAAATGGCCCTTAGGGGGATTGAGAGCTGGTAGAATGTAACTAAGTGACAGAGGAGATAGAGGTCACACCGTGGATAGTCTGGAAGCCCATGGAGATGCTCCCTCACCATGTGCACATTTTCTAGGGAGCCTCATAAAAGAGCTGAAATCCCATCACTATGTAAACGGGAACGTGTTAACAATACAAATTTAATTCTAGATACCAAGATGTTTCAGTTGTACCAGAGACAAAAGGAAGAATTTTATCACTGTATTGATGGGGAATTTCAGTAAAATAAAAGAAACATTGCCAGATACATAGGGGAAATAGTGCCCAACAAAAGTTGAAACAATAAAACACCAAGAGAGCCAGCCAGAAAATTAGATCCTTTCACATTATTCTATTTCAATGTCTCAGCAAGTGAGGAAGGCACTGTTGTCCTTTGTATAAACAAGGGAATTGAAACTTGAAGTTGGGTTACCAACCTAATAGGAGCCAGAATCTAAATTTGCCTCCGCCTCATTCCAGAGCCAATGCCCCTTCTCCTATATTGTCTTGCGTTCATTCCACTGAACAGCTCATATATTATACTCACATATACATTTTACAGTGATTGGTTTTACCATCTGAAAAACCAGTGAGTGGGGAGCATATATGAGCATTTTGTGATCACTTCCATCTTACATTTTTACAACATGGATGGACACATTCCACAAGATCAGTATTTCCTAGGCAGCAAGTTGTCTTTTAGGGGATATACTTATGTTGTAGTTCTCATTATACTGTGTGGTAATTAGCTTCTGTACCATGTACTTCCCACCCTTTCTCCAGGACCAACGTCCTATGACTCCTTCAAGGAAGAGAAGTGCATCTTATTTCACTCGTATTCCTAGCACCTTGCAACCACCACCCACAGAGTGTGAACTCAAAATATTTTATGAATGAAGGAATGATCAGGGCAATGGTTTGTGTAATGTAATAATTGCTAAAGGGGATTTTTAGGGCGTCTAACTTCTACTCTAGTTATAACTTAAGTTCTGGAAGTTACTGGATTTCTTTGCTTATTACATGCTTTTTCGAATGCTCTATTTAGTGCCTTTGTACATATGCATCTGAAGACAGTGGCAGTCAGTCTATCATTTCACGTTTGGCTGATAATTTTCAATCTGGAAGATTTTTAAATGTTTGCTTGTTTGTTTGTTTGTTTTGAAAGAGAAAGGGAGAGAGAGAGAAAGAGCCAGAGCACAAGTGGGGGAGGAGCAGAGAGAGAGAGGGAGAGAGAATCCCAATCAGGTTCCATGCTGTCAGTGCAGAGCCCAGTGCAGGGCTCAAACTCATGAACGATGAGATCATGACCTGAGTGAAAATCAAGAGTTGGACGCTCAACCAACTGAGCCACTGATATTCCCCTAGAAGGAGTTTTTTAAGTCACACAGCCAATTTAGTCCTTTTATAATTGACAAAATTTTTACCTAAAAAATTCCCAAGGGCTTAAATGACCTGCTTAGACTTCCTCAGATGGGCAACAAGACTTCAGGTGAGAATGCAGACCTTTCTGGAAACTCCAGTTTCTAGGGTGGAGTTCATTTGCTTCCACAGGCTGTTTTCCAATTCCGAACCACCTGTATTATTCTCCATTCCCCACAGGAAACTCATCTGTCCCTTCCACAGAGCATACATGTTGGTTAGATTCAATTACATTTCCTAGGCACCCACACAGCAGGAAAACCAAGTTATGTTAACCTGCATTTAAATTTCCAAAATGAGGTCAGAACATTTGCACACATGAAAACACACACACACACACACACACACACACACACACTACACCAGTATTGAACTGTTGAAGGTTTGACACTGTAGAAACATTCCATGAGCTGAAGCCTCATTCTTGAGCAACAAAGGATATTTTTTTGTCCACATATTCCTAGAAGTAGAGACAACAGGGCCAACCATGGGGAACATCAGTCTACTTGATGGTCCCCAGAAAGTTCTGAATTCTGGGACAGAGTTCTCAGCACAGATATCCAACAGAACTGGCGTTCAGACCTATTCACCACTCAGTGCATCCAGGAAGTTTGGCAGCTACCAGTCTCCTTCCCAGTCCCACAGCCACCCCCTGTCCTGTGGGCTCAGAGTTCCATGCACAAGAGAACAAGGAGCTTGGCCTGCAGAATGTGCCAGCCTCTGGATTCAGCCCTCATTTCCTCTTGGGTGTAGTGTCAGACCTGGTGAGAACTAGTCTGTGCTAACGATGGTCATGAAGAATTGGCCTTTGGAAATAGTGAACATGGCCTTAAATCCACTCACGGACAGGTGACAGCTGGAGAAAGTACTGACAGCTGGAGAAGTACTTACTTCTTGATCATTCTAGAACCTCTCCCTTTGCATAATTTCATTATAACTTCACCTTTCACACAAAATTTTAAATAAAATCTCAGTAAGTTTCCATTAAACTCTAATAATGCCATAACATATTTCCATTAACTTTTATTTTATCTGTATTCAGGGTTGCAACTCATTTAGTGTGTGTGTCATTAAGAATGTACAACTAGTAATATCTGCTTTGCCCTTTAGGGTTAACATTTCATAACATTAAAACCAGAAATCGTATTGCTTCCCTGGGGTCAAGACCCATGCTAAGAATATTCCCCACGGTGAAAAGCATGCTAATCAGAAGCATAGAACAATTTTGCTTTCTGCCACCCAAGCATCCCTGAAGAGAATGACATTTCATTGAAGGACTGGAACATAATTTCAATTGAAACAACTTTGATTGCCAGGCAAGTTCAGTCAAGCAGTGGTCATTCTCTGCACTGAGATCAATGAAGCTGTGTGGAAGAGGTGAGCAGATGGTTGGGAAGTTGCCTGGGTGGGCTCTGTAGGAAGGAAAGCCATAGAAACTGGATTCTTGCCTTGTGTGGGAATCCAAGTCTCTTCAATAAGGAAAGAAGAACAATTCTCTACCTTTGTAAAAAGCAGTGGCAAAGACCAAAAGGTCAGAGAAGCACTTTGTGGATTTCTAAACCAAGATCAGGGTCAATTCAAAAGTGAACCAGAGTGCAGAATAACTAATAATAATAATGTGTAGAAACACCTTCTGACTCACTGACATTTAGACAGAATTAATACAGAGAGGGAATGTGCTGGGAGAAAAATCTGCAGGGTGTATGCTAATTGAGCATCTAATCGCATCATCTGCCCACCAGCAAGTGCCCCATCATCTCCTCCACCGAGAATAGGTGGAAGAAGGACAAACTGGGAAAGAAGGAAATCAAACAACGATGTGCTGTTCACAGGGATGAAATACAGTGTCTCAACAGGCACAGAAATTGTATTCAAGGAACAAAGCAAGCACACCATTAGCGTTTATGAGGCAGAACCCTTGAAAATAAGAGAGGTGAATGAGAAAGTGAGGTGAGGAAAAAAGTGTGTTTGCATAGCCGGACACATTCACTTGAGATCGTACTTTGGAAAAACTGACTTTAAAATCGAAGCTGTTGTTTGAGTGTAGATACAGGCATATATTGGTAAGTGAACATGGGTCCTTGGAGAAAAGAGAGCATACAAACCAGGTTGCCAGCAGAGTTCCCAGGGAGTGGAGGAGGAATATGTGTACACACACAGTCACACCACACACACACACACACACACACACACACACACACTACTCTGAATAAAGTACTAGCTTGCATGGTATGAATTATAGATGTACATATATAAGCATAAAGCAAAGCATGAAGAAACTACCGTGAACCCCTGTTAATGCTGGTGATCTCGGAGGGTAGAATTTCAGACGATTTCATTTTCTTCCTTACATATTCCCTGCATCGCGTTCTCTGAATGTCTAATGATGCACCAATGATATGTGAATAATCACCCATGATTTATGTTACCAGGAAAAAACAATAAAGTATTTTCATTGTGAGAAGGTCTTCCCCTGGAGTTTCCATGATTTCAAAGCACTAAGGAACCAGCGGTCAATCTGACATTTGAGCTGGGCCATTCTTTTTACTAACTACTCCCGCCTCAGAATGCAAATCATTTCTACCCATCTCCCTCCCCAAAGAGCTAACCAATTTTCTCAGTACCAAAGGTCATCTATGATCATGAAATTTCTTACATTCTGAAGCAAAATTTTATATCTGAGTAAATATAATTGCACTTGACAACTTCTCTCACTGAGCAAAACATAAGAATCATTTCCAAAAGTTTCTTTTCTCCTGCTCCTTTCTCGGCCCCTCCCCTCCCCCTCCTCAGAATGTGAGTGTGTTTGGAGATGGAGCCTTTAAAGAGGTGATGGAGTTAAAATAAGAAGTTAGGGTTGGCCCTAATTCAGTCTGACCGGGGTCTCCGTAGGAAGAGGGAATTTGGACACAGATGAATAGGGGAGACACCAGGGATGCATGAACACAGAGCACAGAGCTCCTGAGGACACAACACAGCAAGATGGAAGCCATGTGCAAGCCAAGGAGAGAGGCCTCAGGAGAAACCAAACCTGCGGACCCATGAGCTTGGATTTCCAACTTCCGGGACTGTCCAAAAATGAATGCCTGTTGCATAAGACCCCAGCCTAGAGTACTTTGTTAGGACAGCGGGAGCTAACCAACAGAGGTAGTGTTGTGCCCCATCCACAAGCTGGGAGTGATCTTGATTCTCTTCCCCTCTGCACCCCACAGAAGGTTACAGCCAATCTCACAGTCTCCACCTCCCAAGTCTACCCCACAGCTTAATCCAAGTACCATACCTCACTGCCCACCCTACCACTGCCAGCCCTAATGCCTAGAGCTAATCATCGCACTAAAATTTTAGGTCACAAATCAGACGTAGCATTCCAGTGGCCGCTAATTTCATTTAAGATTAAGTCAGAACTCCTTCACATGGCCTGAAGGACCTCTGTGATCTAGTCCCTTGTAATCGTGCACCCCAGTCCTCTTACTACTCTCAGCCACACCAGGGTTTTCTCCTGGTCAGAGGTCTACAGTTGTTCAGTTTCAGAGCTTTGCACTGACTGTCCCCTCTGCCTGGGGTCCCCACCCCTGCCCCCCGCCTCCTGGTTGCTTCCCTCCTCTCCCTCGCATCTCAGGAAGGACCCCTGACTACCCAATGTAAAAGGGCTCCCAGTTCCACCAGTCACCTGGTTACTCTTACTCTGAGTCTTGTTTTATCTTCTTCAAGTGATGATTTCTGTTTACAAGGTGTTCTTTATCTACCTGTACATTTATTTTCTGCTGCCTGCCTCTAAAATGCAAGCTTCGTGAGGGCTCAGTCCTTGTTGATGGAAGGCAGTGCCACAGCCCCAGCACGCAGATACACCTCACCGTTCGTCTTGAATGAATACATTCACACGTAAGCACAGCACTTGGACCCTCGTGGGTGTTCGGTGTTGTCCACAGAGTACATGAATGAATAAAACCATGTCTTGACTGTGTGAAAAAAATACACCGTTAGTGGAGATGAATAGGAGTATACTAACTGAACGTTTTCTTAAAGGGATCATTTATCTTTGAATTCCACTCTTGCTTAATCTAAATTCTGAATCACTGATCAGATACAATCAGTTTAGATTACTCTCATGAGCACCATTGCAAGAAGGTTTTTTTTTTTTTCCTTAAGACATTGTCAGAAATATTGCCAGCCTCCTCTTTTAATAAAGCAACTTTAGATATTCTCTCAAAAGTTTCTCAAAAATGCCATGCTGGGAAGGATGTTTATAAACTTCTTTTTGTTAGTAAATAACATAAAGAAACTATTTTTATGTACATTGAAAAAGTA
This sequence comes from Panthera onca, assembly GCF_046562875.1. Taxonomy (NCBI): domain Eukaryota; kingdom Metazoa; phylum Chordata; class Mammalia; order Carnivora; family Felidae; genus Panthera; species Panthera onca. The sequence continues at coordinate 86,210,122 of NC_138341.1, read as the reverse complement.
GGGTATTCAATGTAAATACAACATGTGCACTATACAAAACCCTTTACCAAGGGTTTTAGTGTAGCAGACACCAAGAGAATCCAGGTTACTCTACTCATAGATTAAAATAAATTTGATTTCTGCCCCCTTGCTGCAAAGGATGCCATGTAATACAGTTTGTTACAGAGATATTAGCGAAGCTTCTGAACATGCTACTTTATTTCTAACAGTGAAAAGATACAGGATCATCTTGTTTTGCCCCTTGAACTTCCTCTTCATTCCACCTGGGGGTGTGTGGTAACATCATCTTGCAACTGTGAGTTCAAAAGCCTCAAGCAAAGGGGGTGCCTGGGTGGCTCAGTCGGTCAAGCGTCCGACTTTGGCTCAGGTCATGATCTCACTGTTTGTGAGTTCGATCCCCGCTTCGGGCTCTGTGCTGACAGCTCGGAGCTTGGACCCTGCTTCCGATTCTGTGTCTCCCTCTCTTTCTGCTCCTCCCCTGCTCATGCTCTGTCTCTCTCTCAAAAATGAATAAACAGGGGCGCCTGGGTGGCTCAGTCGGTTGAGCGTCCGACTTCAGCTCAGGTCACGATCTCGCGATCCGTCAGTTCGAGCCCCGCGTCGGGCTCTGGGCTGATGGCTCAGAGCCTGGAGCCTGCTTCCGATTCTGTGTCTCCCTCTCTCTCTGCCCCTCCCCCGTTCATGCTCTGTCTCTCTCTGTCTCAAAAATAAATAAACATTAAAAAAAATGAATAAACATTTTAAAGAATTAAAAAAAAAAAAAAAAGGCTCATGCAACGAATGGAGCAGGAAAACAGAACAGCTTCTTTGATGACCACCTTGAGTGACTCCATCCCAGGTTACCAGCCTCCAGACTGCACATGAGAAAAAGTAGCTGCCTGCTTAAGCCTTTGCAGTAACAGTCCTGGGACAACAGCTGAAAATAACCTTAGTCAATATAAAACAATGTCCACAAAAATTAAAACATCTGCTTATTTATCCCCCACGCATTTACCCAGTACGTGTTTTGTGTTGGACACTGTGCCAGGAGTTAGGATAGCCACAGTGAACAAGGTAGGCATAGATGCCACCGTCCAGAAATTATGGTGAGAGTTAGAGAATCGAGCAATTAACCAGAGAATTCAGAAAGATAATTTCCTGGGGTATTAATTTTTGAATTTTTCTTTCTTTCCCCTAGCTCCTGACGGTTGGGCTCCATCCATCAGAAGCATTGCATTATAGAAGGAATGCAAAGAGCAAGGCACAGTTAATGTTCTGTTTTTAAATTTCCAAATATGAATCTCAATCATAGGATAGAGGATGTGATGACTGAATTGATCAAAAAAAATCAAAGGGTAAATCCCTGAGTAGAGCAGAGACTATGTGCCATAAAAACTACTGTAAACAGAGCAGAGAACTCAGAGCAACAGCTGCCCTTCCCAGGAAGATTCGATGAGGGCTGCATGGGGGAGATGGTGAGAGAGGAGGTGGTGGGAGCAATGTGGGGAGATGTTCGGGGCTGAAATGAGGGGACAGATCCTGGGGAAGCAGACAGAGACCCACACTGAGCACTGAGCAGAAGGAAACCAAGCCAAGGCCTGCCCATCACCCCTCCATTTGCCTGAGTTCATCACTCAAAGGTAGACTTATGTGTTCTTCCCATCACTGCAGGGGAGGAGGGGGCTCCTAGCAACAGATGTCAGCTCATCCCCTGTGGATCACCCAGCAAGTCCCCAGACATGCTTCCTGATTTTCCTGAGTTCCACCAGAAGGCCCCAGGAGCAGAGTCACAATGTGTGGCTGCATGGTTTGACACAGAACAACTAGATGAGGTCAAATTGCAATGGTGAGGAAATCCATTCTAGTGTTATTCTTTTATTTTTTAATGTTTATTTTTGAGAGAGAGAGAAAGAGAGAGCGTGTGCAAGCACATGGGGAGGGGCAGAGAGAGAGGGAGGGAGACAGAGGATGCAAAAGAGGCTCTGTGCTGACAGCAGAGAGCCCAATGCCAGCTTGAACTCAAGAACCTCCAGATCATGACCTGAGCCGATATCCGGACACTTAACGAACTGAGTCACCCAGGCACCCCGTTGCAGTATTCTTTTAAATAAAACCCCTGAGGGGCGCCTGGGTGGCTCGGTCAGTTAAGCTTCCAACTTCAGCTCAGGTCGTGATCTCACAGTTCGTGGGTTTGAGCCCCGTGTCAGGCTCTGTGCAAACAGTTCAGAGCCTGGAGCCTGCTTCAGATTCAGTGTCTCCCACTCTCTCTGCCCCTCCCCAACTCATGCTCTGTTTCTCTCTGTCTGAAAAATAAATAAACATAAAAAAAAATTTTTTAAACCTCTGAGATGACAAAGTCATCAGTCCTATGGCCTCTCTACTGAATTTTCCTTTCCATGGGCGTTCACCCTGTCTTTGGCAACTGCCCACCTCTCCCAATCTGCTGACACCCCATATCCCACCATGCAGTCCAACAACATGCCTACCAGGGGTATCTAAAGAATCTTAGAGAGTATTGGACTCCTGGTGATACCATGAAGGTCCTGCATTGGTGCATTGTGGGGAAGATGCCATCTGGAATGGTGATTTGGGAAATTCATATTCGGCATCAGAAATTTGCAACAGTTACAGAAACAGACACTTAGATCAATGGAACAGAATAGAGAACACAGAAATCGACCTAAAAATGTATGGCCAACTAATCTTTGACAAAGCAGGAAAGAATATCCAATGGAATAAAGACAGTCTCTTCAGCAAGTGGTGCTGGGAGAACTGGACAGTGAGATGCAGAAGAATGAACCAGGACCACTTTCTTACACCATACACAAAAATAAACTCAAAATGTATGAAAGACATAAACGTAAAACAGGAAGTCATCAAAATCCTAGGGAAGAAAGCAGGCAAAAATCTCTTTGGCCTCAGCTGCAGTAACTTCTTACTCAACATGTCTCCAGAAGCAAGGGAAACAAAAGCAAAAATGAACTATTGGGACCTCATTAAGATAAAAACCTTCTGCACAGTGAAGGAAACAATAAGCAAAACTAAAAGGCAACCAACGGAATGGGAGAAGACATTTGCAAATGACATATCAGATAAAGGATTAGTATCCAAAATCAATAAAGAACTTAGCAAACTCAAGACCCAAAAAACAAATAACCCAGTGAATAAATGGGCAAAAGACATGAATAGACACAACTCCAGAGAAGACATCCAGATAACCAACTGATGCATGAAAAAATGCTCAACATCACTCATCATCAGGGAAATACAAATCAAAACCACACTGAGATACCACCTCACACCAGTCAGAATGGCTATAATTAACAACTCAGGCAACAACAGATGTTGGCGAAGATGTAGAGAAAGAGGAACCCTCTTGCACTGCTCATGGGAATGGAAACTGGTGCAGCCACTCTGGAAAACAGGATGGATGTTCCTCAAGAAATTAAAAATAGAACTATCCTATGACCCAGCAATTGCACCACCAGGTATTTATGCAAGGGATACAGGTATGCTATTTCAAAGGGGCACATGCACCCCAATGTTTATAGCAACACTATTGACAATAGCCAAAGTGTGGAAAGAGCCCAAATGTCTATCAACAGATGAATGGATAAAGAAGATGTTGAATGTATATATACAATGGAATATTACTCAGCAATCAAAAAGAATGAAATCTTGCCATTTACAACAATGTGGATGGAACTAGAGGGTATTAGGCTTAGCGAAATTAGTCAGAGAAGGACAAATATCACGTGGCTTCACTCATATGAGGACTTTAAGACACAGAACAGATGAACACAAGGGAAGGGAAGCAAAATAATATAAAAACAGAGAGGGGGAGAAAACATAAGAGTCTCTTAAACATAGAGAACAAACTGAGGGTTGCTGGAGGGGGGTGGGGGGATGGGCTAAATGGGTAAGGGACATTAAGGAGGACACTTGGGATGAGCACTGGGTGTTATATGCAGGCGATGAATCACTGGATTCTACTCCTGAAATCATTATTGCAGTATATGTTAACTAAGTTGGATGTAAATAATAACAATAATAATAAATAAACTTTAAAATACATACATACATACATACATAAAAATATTGCAAGGCAGAAGAATGACGTTTGCAATTCCTTGTCACCATAATACCATTACTGCAGTAATACTAGGAGAGGGAATAGTATGTGAAGACTATGGAGTTAAACACTTCCTTTCCGTGAGGGCAAATCTCACTGGAAAAGTAAAAATAATGTCAGAACACAATCACAAACTACAAACTGAGGAAGTGTTGTGGCAGAAGAATACAAAATTGGTATAAATGGTTTTAAATAAGAACCCATAAAAAAAAAGAAAGAAAGAAAAGAAATCTTCAAGAGTTACATAAGACAATTTGTTGATCTAACACAAGAAGACCCTGGCTCCCACCCTTCGTAAGCGAGAGGCCATCTGGGAGAAGGGTGCCTGCTATGCTGTGTCCATGAAAAGTCACAGGAATATGCCTGCCATGGTTTGGAAGTCCTTCCAGGCTTTCCTTTTCCAAGACCTGTGTAGTTCTCCAACATTGAATTTCTTGCTTTAGTGCCCATCTTGTTTTATTCTTTTTATCTAAACCCATAGATTTTTGGTTTTGGACCGACTGCCCCAACTCAGGCCTTGCCTCACCTTCAGGACATCACTTTTTGAATTTTCACATTGGTTCCATACATCAGCTTACTTAAGAAGCCCGTCTCACACCCCAGGCTATTACAGGCAAGGGCTCTCCCTCATGTGACCAAAACCTGACTGGGGAGAAATATTGGATATCATTTACCCAGTGGGAATAAGAACAACACAATTATTTTCACCCCATTCCTTTTCCATTCTCCAACCAGAGTGGTTTTTTTAAAAAAAGAAAAACTGATTATCACATGTTCCTGATTAATTTGATGCTTCTTACTGTTCTTAAGATATAGATCTAAGTTCCTAACCCCGCTTGCCCCTTCTGCCTTCCCTGCTTGACCTTCCAGCAACTCCCTCATCACTCCCCCAGCAGTCCTGGCCTTCTTGACCTCCTTGACCTTCTCTACCACCCTCTTCTACCTGACACCTCTCTCCCTTCTGCTCCTGGAGACTAGGTTCCTCTCCTTCACAGCACCCAGACCACTGCGATTTTACACCGATTCAGGTTATGATTTGATTCACAGTTGTCCTTACCTTATGACTATCGGTTCTCTGAAGTCAGTGAATGCATCTTGTAGCCCACTAGCCTATCCCCAGAGCCTGCTATGTAGTACCTCCTCAACTGAACATTGCTTAAAAACACACTTCTCTCTTGCTTCATATGCTAGTAAAACACTAATTATTTCAAACAGACTCATTCAGAATGAGAACTTGCATTATATTAGAGCAATCGTATAGCACTGGTAATACACAAGGTTTAGTTTGTTCTCTTAAAAAGATGATCAAAGTCTTGGGGCGCTTGGGTGGTTCGGTCGGTTAAGCGTCCGACTTGGCTCAGGTCATGATCTCGACGTTCATGAGTTTGAGCCCCGTGTTGGGCTGTGTGCTGACAGCTCACACCCTGGAGCCTGCCTCAGCTTCTGTGTCTCCCTCTCTCTCTGCCCTCCCCTGCTCCTGCCCTGTCTCTCACTCTCTCAAAATAAATAAACATTAAACAAAAATTTTAAAAGATCATTGAAGACTTCACGATAGACTTCCAAGGCCCTAAAAAGCTATGAGCTTTCATTTCTTGTGGACACATTGATAAAGAGCAAAGAGCACAAACATTCTGTATCCTTTCATTACAGAGTATCCCAAATGCTTACCTGAGACCCAGATTATTACCTCACAATATTTACCCATAACATAGGGGTCCAAACTCCACAATAGGGAAGCTCCCTCTAAGCCAGGGTTTCTCCAACCACAGCACCACTGACATTTGGGGCTGGATAATTGTTTGTTGTAGGGCCTGTCCTGTGCACTGTACGTTTTCTACTGTAATATCAGTGAAAGAACTCACCTCCTCCACAAATACTGGTTCTAGGGACAGCTGATTTAGAGGAATATATATAAATTCATTTGTATGTATGAAATAATAGTCTCCACAAAATCTAGCAAAGCTAACGAAAATCTAAATTCACAGATATATGAAACAAAGCTTCATTTTTTTCAAATATTTTTGTGAATAATGTCTAGCACAGTCAATTGTGGCATCACTTCAGTCCTTTCTTGTCCAATAAGACAAGTTAAGTGGAATTATTTTTGCTTACTTAGACTTCACATCTAAAAATTAAATAAATCTGGAAAATCAAACCAAAACCAAATTTCAATATTCACACTCATATTTCTATCTTTGGGGAATTTCTGACACTTAAGCCAGAGCAGTTTTAAAAGCACTTATTACATGATTAAGTCACTTGTGGAGTTTGTTGCTTCTCATACTGGGGGTTTTTATTTGTCTGTTTTTGCTTTTTATTTGTGGAAGAGAGGTACATGTGATTTTAATAGGGACAGTGACTTACTTCGAACGTGAAACAACTTGTGAATTTGCTATAAACAGCAAATACAATAGCAAATATGACTATTGTTCAGGTCTGAGTTGGCTTTTGACATCTAAACTTCACTAACACTTTGGCCATTATTTCAGGTCAGGTGACTTTAGTGTTGTTTTGGGCCAACCTTTAGAAGAAAAGGAAAAGAGTAATAATAGCTACTATGTTCTATGCACCGTATTTTATCACTGTTTTTCAGTCATCACTCACTGAATCGTCACAACAATTCTGAGAGATGGGAGCCCCCATTTAACAGAGGAGAAAGTCCAAACCCTGAAAGACTGGTGCCCTACCTATGAAGCTAAGATGGACAGGGCAGAGCCCATCGCCCATGCACGGTTTTAAACGGTGTCCCAGAGGCACTCTGCAACTGAGGCTGGGTGTGTATTTGTCAGTGAGGGCTGGTGACATAAATCACTGACTAAATAAGACTAGTACCCCATTATCCGTCTTCCCTCCCCATTCCCCGACTTACCTGATGTCAATATAACAGTACTTGTAGAAAGCCAGTGTCAGATCATCGAACATACAAACAACTTTTCTTCTAAATTTATAGTTTCTACGACCAGTATCTGGGAAGGAGATGAGCCCATGCTCTTCCCTATCATGTAGGAGAAAAATTCTGGGTCCTATGTATCCTTTCTTTCTCGTTTCACTCTCATCATGGAAAGCAATGCCTTGGCTGATTTTCCTTGTTTGCAAAGAATTACCTCTCAGATAGATTAATGTCTTTCCTTTATAAAAATTGTATTATGATGATGACCTAAAATGGTCTTTGCTTTTTAAAAGAGTTTTTTTTTTTTCCCCCTCTGTCTCTCTGAAAATAGATACACCAAAAAAAGGTTAAGATTGGGTTTGGCACTCTTCTCCATAGAGAATAAGAATCCTTCTGTCAATCCTCTAAATATTTTCAGAATGAGTTCTAAATTCCCTTTTCAGGGAAAGTTCAAATTCCTTTTATATCATAAGGTAGATTTTATTTGATTTTATTTTACTTAGCTGCTGGGATTGTTTTCTTGAAGAACAACAGCAACAAAAAATGTTAATGCCTCTGAGCTTAAGAATTAAGGGTTCTTATCACATTTTAAACAATGAGGAAGTATGATTTCAAGATGAGCTAAAATGGAAAATGTAGTTATATTTAAGTAGTATCTCATCAATAGCGTGGAAAAAGAAAAGTCGTTTTAAAAACACAACATCGCCACCTAGTGTTCTGCATAAAAATAAAAAAACAGTTAAGAAAGCAAATGGAGGAATTTCCCCTTCAATCCTATGTTAAGAGGGTGGTCTAATAAATACATGTATGCATAAATAAGTAGGATGAAATTTACCACACAGCAAGGCCCACTATAGCATAAAGTTGGGGGTAGGATTCAAGAAACCAATAAGTCATTCCATACTGTGAATGGCATTTTTACAGATACTTGTCTGCAAGTGTTTTAAAAATGTACTTGTCTCCCCACTAGGATTCTTGCCCACATTCTCTCCACAAATAGCCCGTGCTGCCTGTGTCCACAGAGTAGAATATAAAAAAGTAATATGTTGGAGTTAAAAGGTCCTTACAGAACATCTCGTCCAGTCTCTGCATTTTATAGATGAGGACACTCAGCTCCAGGGAGATGAAGTGGCAGCCGAGTCCCCACACATCCAGTCATGGTGGAATTGGGGCATTAATCCCATCTCAGGAGCGTACATCTATTTAGCCCTCCAGTGCTCCCCTATGTTTCAATTTAAGCATGGCTTGTCAATGTCAGTTACTGAATAAGCTCTAAATTCCCTTACCTGGTTTTCAGTGTCCACATCCTCATGCTTCATACCCAGGCTCACAGACTCACACGGTGTGACAGACACCACATGGTGGAGCACAGTAGAAAGTGGCGGGGACTGCGTTTAGCTGGCATGGCCTATCAAAACATTTGTCATGGGGTTTACTTCCCTTTCAAACGCTTTAGAAGAGGTAGTACGGTGTTATGTGTATTAGCCCAAGCTAACTAACTGTCCAAATATCAGAACCATAGTCCTCGGGTGACCCACAGTCCTGGGGTGACCCTCAGTTTGGGGGGTGACAGTCCTGGCCAGCCTGCGTGCTAGAGGCAGCTGCTCTAAGTGCTCCTGTTACTCATATCTCAACCGACACTTTTATCTTTTCTAGTGATCATATACTGAATGTCAGGAAGAAGTTTGCACTGGAGAAAATGGGGCACTGTTGAAGCAGGACAGAAATCAGAAATGGGCTCTCATTGGTAAAGATAAAGGTATTCAAGATATGTGAAATAGCTCAAATATTCTAGACACTGTCCATCTTTGTGTCAATAGGATACAAGTACCCAGAGAGGCCTGTATCCTTCGTCCTTGCAATAACATCCAAGGCTTTACCCCCAAGGAGCCCCATGTCTGACCATCCGTCACCCAATACCAGCCAGAAGCCTAGAGAATCCTGCCCTGCAATGTTTTCTTGCCAATCTTGTATTAACCCTTGATGGAAAGTGATGGCCTGAGCCCCAAAAAGGGTAAGTCAAGTGGTTTCATCAAACTCATAGGAAAATTTTTTCAGTGGTTTTGTGTCTGCCAGTTAAAGAATGGTTGTTCAGTTAATGCCGGTATATGTGGCTGAATTTTTTCTGAGGCTTGCTCTTGGTAATGAAGGAAGTAGGAAGGTTTGGAAGAAGCTATCCCTCCTCACACATGTCAACTTCTTCAGTGACTACTTCAATCCACCAAGAAGAGATTAAAAGCTAGGCGGCAGCCAGATTGGCTTAGGTCTTTTCCCAGCAGAATTAAAAATTATATTTATTAAAATCACTGTGTCATTCAAGCAAGTCCCAGTCATGAGATTACTTGGCCTCCAGGCTGGCCTTCATTCTCTCTAGACCCACCTTGCTCTGTCAGCCTTGGCTCCCATTGTTCCTCCATGTATATCCACACAAATGCTCACAATAGCCTCCTCATGCTATTATAAGAATGGATGCTATTTAAGCACATGCAAGACCAGCTACATAATTTGTGGGGCCCAGTGAAAAATGAAAATTGGGGTCTTCATGCTCAAAAGTCATGAAGAATTTCAAGATAACATGGAAGCACATTAGCCAAGCATGGGGCCCTTCAAATCATGGGTCCTGTGCAGTTGAACGGGTCACACACCCATGAAGCCAGTCCTGGCCCCACGGAATACTCCTTCATCTCCACTCTAAACCTAGCAATTCCAGAAGCCAACCTCACACTCATTTATTTATTCAACAAACTCTTTGTGAGGTCCAGGCTCTCTGGTAGCCTGAGGATACATAGGTGAAAAGACACTGCTTCAGAGAGACCTCATTTCACCTTCTCCATGAATCCCATTGGCCACACCCCCATCTCTCCTTTGGACCCCCACAGCAGTACCAACAGTGAGACACATTTGTGCATTTTATTATGTTATGACCACAGGCTCCCACTCAAGTCTAGTTTCCTTAACTGGATCATAAGCTTCTTGAGGCCAACAAGTATGTAATATTTTTTGTACCCTCTGCAATTAGATGTTTCCTGAATGCGTAAATGAATAATCCCCCAAAGGCCAGGTAGGAAACAACAAGACACATTTCCAGACCAAAAGTTAGTGTTTCACATTTTTCTCACTTGAATAATGGCATCTGCTTTCAACACCTGGTTCTGTTTTGCCAAATGACTAAATTCATTTTCCTAGATAACCAGGCCCTCAGATACTACATATTGTCCACCAACTGTGTGCCAGGTGTGGACTTAGTACAGAGACTACAATAATAATCAGACAAACAAGGTCACTGCCTTCACAGACCTCCCATTGTAGCTTTAAGCTAAAGTCAGAACGTTGACCAATAACTCTTTGAAGATATGAGCCTTTTCATAGATTTAAATGTCAATATACCTTCTTTTTGCTCTAATTGTTATGATTTATAATACATGATAAAGGAAAAGAGGAGTTCATTTTCAGAATTTTTGCCTTTACTTCCTCCAATTGCCTTCTATAACCCCAACACTATTCTTTTTCAAACTTTACTGACCCTTTGGTGTCAACATACAAGTTGTTTCTGGAATAAGAAAGGGGATGAAATGCTTACATACATGAAGAACACATAAAAATGTAGAGGGTTCAGAGAGACTGGGTGGCACGGTCAGTCAAGCCTCTGACTTTGGCTCAGGTCATGATGTCATGGTTTGTGAGTTTGAGCCTTCATCAGACTCTCTGCTGTCCGCACAAAGCCTGCTTCAGATCCTCTCTCTCCCTCTCTCTCTCTCTACCTCCCCTGCTTGTGTTCTCTCTCTCAAAATAAATAAATAAACATTTAAAAATTTTTAATAAAAAAATGTAGAGGATTCTTTGCAAGGGCCACCCTAACACAGTACCACAAGCTGTGTGGTTTACAACAGAAATGTATTGCTTCACAATAAATTCTAGTTCTGGAGACTGGAAGTCTGAGATTTCAGTGTCAGCAGGACTGGTTCTTTCTAAGGACTGTGGGGAGAATCTGTTCTTGCCTCTCCCCCACCATCTGGTGCTCTGCTGAAAATCTTGGGTGTCACTTGACTTATGGATTCAACACTTCAGTCTCTGTCTTCATGCTCACAGGAAGTTCTCGTGTGTGTGTGTGTGTGTGTGTGTGTGTGTGTGTGTGTGTGTGTCTAAATTTCCCCTTTTTATAGTGACTCTGGTAATATTGGATTAGGGGCCCACCCTACTCCGGTATGACATCATCTTAACCTAATTAATTATATCTGCAATTACCTTATTTCCAAATAAGGTCATATTCTGAGTGATAAGGGAACTCATCATGGATGAGGGAACTCAACCATACATGTAATGAGATGGAAATGCAAGGAACAGCCACAAAGAGTGGAAGGAGATATACGATTGTTGAATAGGAGAAGAATTCTTTGTAGTTAAGACATCATCTCTGATATGATATAATAAGAACTAACCGCCTGTGTGAGGTATGGATTCCACCTGAGAATCATAGAAAGAAAAGGATAGGGAAGAATAGGAAGGGGAAGAGAGAGAAAAATTAGATTAGAAATAGTACAGAAGAGACACTTCTGTCCAGCAACCAGAGGGGTTGAAGTTCAAACAGAAAGGCACTGCAGTGAGATCCCAGTTGGGTAACAGGTATACATATATTCATGCACATAGACAACTTGTGGTTGTTTAGTAAATGATATATAATTAGCTCCGTGGAAACCCTCAGTCAATTTAAAGGAGAAGAACCCAAGCCTGAAACCAAATGACTCATGTAGTCAAGATCCTGTCACATGGGTAGACCAGATGAGGGCCTCTCCATGGCAAAGTAGGCATGCATAGGCCTGCCCTGTTCTGCTTGGACACATCTACACACTTTTTAGTTTTACTGTTTTTATTCTGTCACCAAGAAAATAATACTGCAGCTGCCATGCCTTACCAAATACCACATTTGTTCCTAAAAGCCCACACATACCATTCCAGAGATATGTTACCACATCCTTGTAGGTGCAAGGGTAAAATATAACTTCAGTTCTTTCCCCGCTAAACAGAAAATCTGACCCTCTCAGCACATTCAAAGCATTACCTTCAAGAATCAGGGTTTTGCCCACCTTTTAACCAGCTGTTAACAAGTCTTCAGGAGGGCTTCCTATCATCCCTGGTTGAGGGGTACTAGGCAAGGGGAAGGAAAGTCTCATTTTCTCAAGAAGGGTAGAGTAATGCTGGCAAGAGGCAGCATTATAGTATATTTCCACAGTATCTTCCATGAGGCTTTCTCAGAACCCCATCTTAAATATAAGTTAATGATATTCTGTTTGACCAAAACCAGAGTCGAGGTCAGGAGTTGAACCAACCTCTGATCTCACTTCTTTTTCCATACCTCATATCTCATTTCCTTTCTTTATCTCATTGTCCTCTCTGTGGCTCACCTTGTCTGTCTCATTCACCTGAAACTTATTTATCCTCTTGTGTCACCGTGTTTTCATGTGTGCATGGTTTGGATCCACACCTGGCTACTCAGACAATCATCCCATATCAGCCCACTCTACACACTGTGGAATCAACTTTCTTGAAACTGGCTTCCTTATTTCAAAAACATCAACTCTTCATGCTTGAACACAGAGGCAAGTAGCAACGTTTCCCTACAGAATTAAGGACATTACTGACAGCACTAGCAGGTATTAGGGCTGCTCAGAGCCAGGCACCCCACCATGCTGTTCACACAGCAGGCCACCTTCACAGCAACTCTGTGGGGCAGGTATTGTCACCATGCCCACTTTACAAATCAAAACCAGCTAGGACTCTGAGAGGTGAAGTCACCTGCCTAAGGTCACACAGTGAGGAAGGGTTGGAAGCATGATCCAACTTCTAACAGATTGACCCCAAACTTCACAACTTTATAGACTTGACTGCTACCCCAAATAGATTGATGATAGATGATAGCTAGATAGATAATAAGGTAGACAGATAGACAAGATAGATAGATGATAGATAGATAGATAGATAGATAGATAAACAGACAGAAGATAAAAAGACAGACAAGTGTATACACACACACACACACACACACACACACACACACACCTACCTGAACCTCAGAATTGTTTTAACTATCTCAAGTGTATGAACATACCTTGTCACAGTAAAAAGGTCCACCAAATATAAGCTTGCATGAGACCAAACCCATCTTCTATTTGACTACGAAGTCTAATTTCTAACTATTACAACTTCTAATCCTTCCAGCTTTGGTCTTAATCACCTTTATCCACCTCACTCCTCATAATTCCCTGCTCCCACTCAATTACTTTAGCCACAATGCCACAAATATCCATACCATTGTTGCCATGACTCTCTGGCCTGGACCGAATGTGTCCTCCTACCCTATCTGCTCATCTCCCTTCTCCCACCTGTGACCCAGATGAAGCTCCTCTCCTCCAACACAGCCATCCAGGTCCACCCCCCACTCTGGTAATTCTTTCCTTAGGATACTTATGTCTTAAAACTCACCTTTTTAATTCATTTCTTCATGGACTCTGCATTCAATTGGCATGCTTTCTAAGGATACGGATAATGAAAACAATCTTTTAGCAACTTCAAGTCTAAAAGGGGAGAGCAAAAAGTCTACCAAAAACCACAATAGACTTAGGTGGTGTCACATAAAAGAATCCACAACCATGCTTTCATTTTAAAAAAGTTTTTTTAATGTTTATTATTTTTGAGAGAGAGAGAGAGAGAGAGAACCAGAGAACAAGAAGGGAAGGGGCAGAGAGAGAAGGAGATACAGAATCGGAAGCAGGCTCCAGGCTCTGAGCTGTCAGCACAGAGCCCAATGCAGGGCTCAAACTCACAGACCATGAGATCATGACCTGAGCTGAAGTCGGCCAAGCCACCTTAACTGACTGAGCCACCCAGGCACTCCCCCCACCATGCTTTCATTTTAGAGACCGGTTGTCCCTGCCCACATGCTTCCCCTTAACTTCCCCCAGAACTCAGCTTCTCCTCCCAGGGTCCCTCTCCAAGGGATTTGTCCTCAGCCTTCCTTCCCTGGTCCTGCTGACCCATAGACAGAAGATGCCCTTGGCCCTGACTCTGAAGGAAACCTGAAGGCCTAGACCAGAAGCAGCAGCAGGAGGCATTTTCCCTCCTCCTTTCCTATAAACAGGGTTATTGGAGATAGCTTCCTAGCTGGCTGTTTGAGGATTCTTATTTAAAAAAAAATTGTTCAAACCAGTGAAACCTACGCTGTACATCCAGTTACAAAGTGCATAGACCCTGGAGCAATCTGAAGGACACCAGGCAGGCAGAAAGGTCCCTGATGCCCAGGTACAAACCCAGCCCATGCTGTTGCCTGAGATGTCTGGGGCCTGCCCCAGCCCATATGGAGGCACCCTCAGAGGCCAGCCTGGGTCATGGTTTCAGTTGGTCACAAGCAGATGCAGGAGGGTTCCAACACTCCTACACATGCCAAAGGCCCTTCATTCTGAGGTGTCCAGGAGTCCTGGGCAGGCCTATGAGCCCAGACCACGTGCAGTTCTGCAGACAAGGACAGTAGCGTGTGACAAAGACCCAGGCTTGGGAAAGAGGCTTGTGGTGGTATCTGGGAAGGCCACGATAGTGGATGTGATTGGAAAGAGGAAGCCAGTTTATACAGAAGTTGTCACAAGCACACTCACCTTGGCATGTGATCTTGAGCATAGGTTTTGTTTTAAAAACTATATTCCAAATGAATACCATAAGCATACTGAAGGGAAGGGGAGGGAAGGCTGGCCTAAGTGACCATGCAAAACAGCCCTTTGTCTAGATACCCTAAGAATTAAGAGAAAAAGAACCATATGTAAATGCTATAACCTAATCAGTAAGAGCATTTCTCACAATATAATGGATAGCAAATCTGAAACTAATTCATGCACATACTAAAATTGAGCAAACGGAATATTTTGAAGCTAATGAGAACCAGGTACTTCACTGTACAGAAAAGAGTTACAAACAAGGAAAGGGAGAAAGCTCAAGGGGGCCCCATGTTGGTGGATCAGAATCCAAACTATCAGCATAAAGTCATGGTTTTTATATATATATACAGGTAAGTGATAGATGCAGAAATAGTGTGTGTATGCATGGGTTAGTATGTGCACAAATTTTTCCCACTCTCTCCTGGGAGGTCTAGAAGCAGTGAAACCCAGAACTGATAAACACACTTAGTGCTCAGATTTTATTTCTAACCATATTTTACCAATTAAAAACAAGCAAACCAAACCAAACAAACAAACCAACAAACAAAAAAACAGGTGCCAAAACTCAGGAAATGCTCAAAAATAAAAGGAGGCTTGAAGAAAGATCACAGGAGTGCCAACCTGAAGAAGATCCTAATGATAAGGCTGGAATCATTTGAAGAAAAAAATAGAAGGTGAAGGTATTGGCAGGCACCTGGGTGGCTCAGTCAGTCGACCATCCTACTCTTGATCACCACTCAGTCATGATCCCAAGGCCGTGCGATCAAGCCCTGAATCAGGCTCTGCTCTGAGTGTAGAGCCTGCTTAAGATTCTTTCTCTGTCTCTCTCTCTCTCTCTCTCTCCTCTGCTCCTCTCCCCCATTCGTGCTCACTCTCTCTCTCTAAAATAATTAATTAATTAATCAATGATTTTTTGTAAGTGAAGGCATTGGATTATAAACATTCATGAGTTCTCACTGATATGAATTTTTTTAATTGATATAATCAATAAACAAATGGAGGAAACAGGAGAGCTCTCCCTTATAGGAAAACTCCAAACATTAAATATAGAAGGAAAAAGGAAATAGATAATCCCCATTTGGCAAACACCACAGTAATAATTGCTCCAGGAAAGATCCAGTGATAGATGCTAAAATTATGGAGCAAAAGTTTCAGAAGAAACAGGATTTGCACAATTTCTGTGAATCTTCCCCAAAGTATTTACTAACTACAAAAGGAATGGTAGTAACCTTATGGAGAAACCTCAACTGAAACCACCCTCATCAAGTAATCAAGGTCAACATTACCAGTAATTAGACCATATTGACATCTGGAACCTGCTGCTATGATACACTAAGAAGGACCACAGTTTCATTCTCCGGTATTCTTAACAGAAGTGTATAGCCTCAGGCTGTTCAGGAAAAAAATTAGACAAACCCAAATTGAGGGACATCCAACAAAATAACTGAGTGTAATTCTTCAAACACATCAAGGTCCTAAAAAACAAGGGACAACCTAGAAGTTACAGACTATAGTAGAATAAGAAGAAATAAGAAACAAATGGTCTTTATTGTGTTACCAGTATTCTACTAATGTCAATTTCCCAGTGTTAGTAATTGTTCTATAGTTATGTAAAGTGTTAACATCAGGGGAGGTTGGATGAGGGATATATGGAAACTCTTTGTATTATTTAGACTTTTCTGCAAGTTTAAAGTTTGTTCAAAATAACAAGTTTTTCTTAAAGTAAGTCCAAATGCTGTTGAGTGGATAGCTGGAAAGAATTAACCTGTGTCCATTCAAGGGTCATTCTTGCTTTGTTCTTTTTAAGATCTAGCTCAAATACTTGTCACTGAACCATGTAGTCCCAGAGAAAACAAGTTTCCAGGGCACAGTCAGGGTCCTGAATTAAGTTTGCTGAAATATCTACACTTACAATTTCCTCCTTAACTCTCACACCACTACTATCCACCATTTACTCAATTTACCATATGCTCTGTTATCTTTTACTTCTGGGAAGTGTGTTCTGTGCTCCCTGTTTTATTGGGTCTTTTAATTTTACAATAGGTTGAAGGGATAAATCACATTTTATGGCTTGCCTAGCGGGGTACTGACGTTTTCTTTTCTGCTGCCTAATTCCAAACAAATAACCACGAAAGAGCAATTTCCTTTCTATAAGCTGAAACAGTGTAAAGGTAATTCTTTGCTAGAATGTCGGAGATGAGAGCAGTTAAGGGGTATGAGCTGTCACGAATCAGACGCTCACTGTACAGAACCGAGAACATTCATACCTGCAGTGTTTACTGCAGGGACCTGACTTCTCTAAGCTGCTCTCTGGATAGAAATCACCTTAGCCTGACATTTCTGACAGAATTCCATGATGCGCCTGTGGGGAGGAGGGATCATGAGAAGTCATAGGACAGAGGGAAGAGAAATGTAAGAATTGAGAACATAGCTGCCTACACAGCCAGTTCACATATAGCTTTAATTGGGCAAAGTTCTTCTCCACTTATCTGATTTGATTTGGCAACACCTTGCAATGTGCCCAAATTCTTATCCCTATTGTGCAAATAAAAAAAAAACTAAGACACCTTGGCAAAACCTAAAGAGAGCTTAAGGGGTCCGCTCAAAGCAAAAAGCAACTTAATATGGATCCAGGACCAACATTAATTCTGACAAAAAGTCCTAAATTATTCTAACATTGTTAGAATTGTTTTCTTTCTTAAGGAAGGAGTCTCCATCTATTATACGATAAGAAAGAGGTGCCCAAGATACTGGCATTCTTTCTAGAGGAAGCCAACCCAACTGCCTGGCCTCCCTGCAGCTCAATAGTTATATCCTTTCGAGCTGAGGTGAATGGGGGTCATGTATATGCCCATAGATGCCACACAGCCCAGAGCAGAGTTGAACAAAACCAGCTCTGAAACTTGGCAAAGGAGATACAGACTGGCTTTCCAAGTGACAGTGACTAATGTTGCTCTCACATACAAAGGTCAATTCCCAAACCACATGGTTTTTGTCAGTCAAATGTATACAGTCCCCATGACATGAAAAGTCCTGTTTCTCCATCACCCCTCCTTGTACTTGGATTTTGTCTTTGGGTGAGCACAAAGGAGTCCTTTAGATGAAGGCCATAAACCCATAAAATGTAATGGAACCCATCAAAGTTACAGCAGAACCACCAGCTACCAGGGAAAGATCAGGGGAAGTAAAGTGTTGGCTGCGGACCTTATTTGATTAATGAGGGACAAACATCCTGGTATCAAAAGAACAAGAGCTTTGGATTTAACAACTTAACTTGCAACCACATGTCAGAGGTCTGTCCTGGGCTCAGCTCTATCTCCTCCAAGTCTCCTTCTTCCCCAGAGATTGGTGCTAGGGCTTAAAGGAGATGATTTACAAACAAACAAACAAAAATTCATTGATCTTAAGCCATTAGCACATGCTTATTCTTCCTTGAGCTTGTTTCCCTAAATTATATATCTGGTAAAACGTTTAAGTAGGTACCAATGCCAAAGCACAGCTGTGTGGGTAAACTCCTAAATACACACAAAAAGAAAAGTTGTTCCTATTTCTTCCTATTGCAGAGTATAAAATGGTGCTTCTCAACCACAAGTCTTATAGGCAAGCCACAGGCTAGAACAATGATTGTCTTACACATATGGCCCTTAGTGTTGTCAGAGCTCATTGTAAACTTCTTTCAATTTGAAAGCACAAATGAAAACAGGTGTGCAGGAAGCAGAACCGTATGGTCTTTATGGATCCTTAAAAGTCCTGTGCTGTTAGCTTCTCTAGCAATTGTCTCTGTTTCAGCTCTTCCCTGCAGGTTGGGCAATTTTGATGGCTCACAATCAAAACGCTGGTTGCTTCCAATTCATGAATACTAATGATATTTGACTGAATGTTTGTTTATCCTGAGATAATCAGCTAATGATTTCGGTTTGAAAATGTGTGTACAAATAATTACATACATCACAGAAAAAGAAACACAAGGGTGTTCGAAGTTTTTCATTTTAATAACTACTAAACACAGCAAGATGAAAAACATTCCTTCTCCTTGCTGTGATGAAATGCAAGCTTATATATTTAAGGACAAATAGGATGCCATAGAGTTTCAAAACTTTAAATCAGAATATATCAGAAACTGCCCATTAAATTAGCAATATTTTTAGGTAATATTCAATGATAGGAAGTGAAATGAAACAAGCAGGCTTACTTCTTGCTATCAGAACTGTAATTTTGCAGAACCATTCAGGAGAGTAATTTGGCAGTATATCTCAGGACCCTTAAAACTGCTCTTACTTTGCAGCCAGTAATTTCTATTTTTAGGAAATATTCTAGAGAAATACTCCTAAATATACAGAAAGGCTCCACACACAATAGGCCTTACCACAGCATTCTTTATAATAGGGGAATATTAGAAATGATTAAGAGGATATAAGACAGTGAGATCACTAAAATGGCAAAATAAAATTTCCCTACTGTCTTCCC
This sequence comes from Panthera onca, assembly GCF_046562875.1. Lineage (NCBI taxonomy): Eukaryota > Metazoa > Chordata > Mammalia > Carnivora > Felidae > Panthera > Panthera onca. The sequence continues at coordinate 86,190,951 of NC_138341.1, read as the reverse complement.
CAAAAAGAAAACCAACTTTAACACACATAGTGGAGGACATTTGTGGAAGTCCAGAAGTACAGAAGAGAAGTTCCAGAACATTGTTGGAGAAAAAAAATGGACAAAACTAAAACTGGACAAAAAAAAAATTGGAGCAAAAAAAATTGGACAAATATCCAAGAATGGACACTTCAGAGAGGGTTAGAGGAACAGTGTCATTTCACCCATGTTTCTCTTCCCCAAGGTGGCACAGCTTAGTACCAAGAGAGACTTTCTCAATCCACAATCTCTCACAAAGGGGAAAGTGAAGGCAATGAGTGAGCACCTGGCTTCCACGGCTTTGCAGAACACTGCCAAAGAAGCCTATTTCTTCCTTGCCCTATGCAGAATACGATGTGTGCTGCATGACTTGGGGTGGGGATGGGCTGGGAGAAGAGCAGCCAGGGCTCTCAGAGGACATCTAACACATGTGGGTCCTACTAAGTACTTGTGGAGTCCATCAGGAAGCCTGCTCTTGAGTCACTGGGAACACCTTGCCTGTGGATCACCCCAGCTTGCCCAAAAACATCCCAACATTACACATGCCTCACCCACACAAATTCCCACCCTGTGGTTGGCTCCCTGTGTTTGCCCTTAAGGGAGGCAAGTGCAAGTTTTTGCAGATAGCTAGTAAGCAGGCACAGAAAGTCAGCCAGATTCTGCAGGAATGGGAGAAAAATACGCAAATCTGAGCATTTAGCAATGCCCTAGAGAAAGCCCCCAATCTGGTTTTGCAAGATCTAGAAAGGACATACAATTTTAAGAAATATCCCCCAAGAGGGAACAAGAAATGCAGAGCAAGCATATCCAAAGAAACTATCAGAGAAAGCTTCAGAATCCCTAGCAGGGCTGGGAGAAGGTATTTCTTTCCTGAAAGTAGTCAGCAAAGAATGAAGGAGGTAACTGCTTCTACAAATGCATACACATGAATGCAAAACTTCAAGGAGCATGAAAAAACAAAGAAACATACCACCAAAGAACACAATAATTTTCCAGCAACCAACCCCAAAGACACAAAGATCTGCAAGTTACCTTGATGAAGAATTCAAAATAGTGGTTTTAAGGAGGTTCAGTGAGCTATGAGAAAACACAGAAAGACAATTCAGTGAAATCAGAGAAACAACATATGGAGAAAATGGGAAGTTTAACAGAGAGCTAGAGGTCATGAAAAAGAAGCAAACAGAAATTCTGGAACTAGAAAACCCAGGGAATGAAATGAAAAATGCAATAGTGAGCATCAATATCAAGTTTGACCAAGCATTAGAAAGATTCTGTGAAGTCAAAGACAGGTTATTTGAAATTATCCAGATAGAAGCAAACATAGAAAAAAGAATGAACAAGACTGAAAAAAGCCTACATTAATATGAATACCACACTCTGTGGGATACCATTAAGAGAAACAATCTACACATTATTGGAGTCCCAAAAAGAGAAGAGAGGTATAAAAGAAAGAAAGGCGATTTAAAGGAATAACAGCTGAGAACTCCCCAAATCTGAGGAGAGATGTGAACATTCAACTTTGTGAAACTCATAGATTTCCAAAAAGTTTCAACCTAAAGAGTTCTACTCCAAGGCACATAATAAAACTATCTAAAATCAAAAAGAAAGGTAGAGTTTTAAAAGCCACAAAAGAAAAAAAAAACTTACCTACAGGGAAACCCTTATAATGCTATAAACAGATTTCTAATCAGACACCTTATAGGTCAGAAGAGAATTGGATACTATATTCAAAGTGCTGAAAAGGAAAAGGGACAACCAAGAATATTTTACTTAGCAAAGTTGTACTTCAGAAATAAAGGAGAAAGAAAAACTCTCCTTTTAGAAAAAAAAAAAGTTGAAGGATTTGATCACCACTAGACCTAAAAAGAGTTCTTCAAGCTGAAATAAAACATTAATTGCTAACATAAAAACATATGAAAATATAAAACACAATGTTAAAGGTAAGTATATAGTTAAATCAAGAAGACTACATTACTGTAATATTGTGATGTATTAATCATTTAACCCTAGTATAAAGGTTAAAGAACAAAAGTATTAAAAAGAACTGTAGCTAAAATAATTTGTTAATACATACACAATATAAAAATATATAAATTGTGGCATCAAAAACACAAATGGGGAGGGATAAAGAGTACAGTTTTTGCATGCAATCAAAGTTAAGCTTTTATCAGCTTAATATAAGTCTAACATTTCTAAGATGTTTTATGTAAGCCTCATGGGAGCCACAGAGCAAAAACCCACAGTAAACAAAAGATAACAAGAAACTTAACACTAAAGAGAATCATACATCCACAAAGAAAGGCAGCAAAAGAGAGGCAAAAAAAAAAAAAACAAGGGAAATGCAAAACAGCCAGAAAGCAATTAATGACATCGCATTAGTAAATCTTTACCTATCAATAATTACCTTAAATATAAATGGACTAAATTCTTCAGTTGAAAGGCATAGACTGGCTGAATGGATGGAAGAGAAATTTTTTTTAAAAAGACACAACTATATACTAACAAGAGACTCACTTTAACTTTAAGGACATAGGCTCAAAGTGAAGACATGGAAAAAGATATCCCATCCAAATGGAAAACACTAGAGAGCAGAGGCAGCTTTACATACATCATTAAAAAAATAGACTTTAAGTCAAAAGTTGTAACGTGACAAAAAAGTCATTATATAATGACAAAGGAGTCAATTCCTCAAAAGGATATAAAAATTATAAATATATGCACCCAACTTCATAGCCCCTAAATATGTTAAGCAAATACTAACAGATCTGGAGGGAAAAATAGACAACAATACAAATATGGTAGGATACTTCAGTGCTCCACTTTCAACAATAAGTAGATTACCCAGACAGAAAATTGATAACTTAAATAAAACTATAGACCAAATGGACTTAACAAACATATATACAATATTCCATCCCAAAGCAACAGAATAGATATTCTTCTAAAGTACACACAGAACACTCTCCGGGTAAATCATATATTAGGTCACAAAACAAGTCTTAGCAAATTCAAGAAAAGAGAAATCATCAAGTATATTTCTTGATGTCAACAGTAGGAAAGTAGGAATTAATAACAATTGGTATATAATAGTATATTAGTTTCAGGTGTACAACATAATAATTTGATATATGTATAAACTACAAAGTGATCACTACAGTAATCTAGTTACCATCTGTCACCATACAACTGATCCTCTTCATCCTTTTCCCCCACTCCCTAACCTCCTTTTTCTCTGATAACCACTAATCTGTTCTCTGCATCTATGAGTTTTGTTTTGGTTTGTTTGTTCATTTGTTTTGTTTTTTTAGATTTTACACATAAGCAAAATCAAATGGTATTTGTCTTTGTCTGAATTTCTTCACTTAGCATAATATCTTTAAGGACCATCTTGTAATTGCAAATGGCAAGATTTCCTTCTTTTTATGACAGAGTAGAATTTCATTGTGTATATATACCACATCTTCTTTATCCATTCATCCATTCATGCACACTTAGGTTTCTATATCTTGGATATTGTAAATAATGCTGCAATTAACATGGGCATGCATACATCTTTGTGAATTAGTGTCTTCATTTTCTTTAGATAAATACTCAGAAGTAGAATACCTGGATCGTATGATAGTTCTAGTTTTAATCTTTTTAATAACTGACATATTGTTTTCCATAGTGGCTCACCAATATACATTCCCACCAACAGTGTACAAGTATTTTCTTTTCTCCACAACCTCTTCAATGCTTGTTATTCCTTGTCTTTTTAATGCTTGCCATTCTGGCAAGTATGAGACAGCTCGTTGTGGTTTTGATTTGCACTTTTCTGATGATTAGTGATATTGAACATCTTTTCATGTGCCTGTTTCCCATCTGTACATCTTCTTTGGGAAAATGTATATTCAGAAACTCTGCTCATTTTGTAATCAGATTATTTGTTTTTTTGTTATTCAGTTATATAAGTTCTTTATATATTTTGGATAATAAGCCCCTTATTAGATATATGATTTGCAAATATCTCCTTCCACTCAGAAGGTGGTCTTTTTATTTTGTTGATAGTTACTTTCACTGTATAGAAATTTTTTAGCTTGATGTAGTTTCATTTGTTTATTTTTGCTTTTGTTGCCCCTGCCTTTGTAGAAAATTCAAAAAATATATTGACAAGAGTGATGTCAAGCTTGCCATCTATGTTTTCTTCTAAGAAAAGAAAGAACCCTTCAAACTCAACAACAAGAAAACAAACAATTCAATTTAAAAAGACACCTCATCAAAGAAGAAATACAGATAGCAAATAAGCATATGAAAAGAAATTCCACAACAAAGGAAATTATAATAATAATGAGATGCCACTATTCACCTATGAGAATGGCTAAAATCCAAAACACTGGTAACATCAAATCCTGGCAAGGATGTGGAGCAACAGGAAGTCTCCTATTTATGCTGGTGGGAATGCCAAACGGTACAACTTAGAAGATAATCTGGCAATTTCTTACAATATTAAATGCAGTCTAATCATCTAATCCAACAATCACACTCCTTAGTATTTATCCAACTGAGTTGAAAACTTAAGTCCCCACAAAAACCTCCACATGAATATATATAGTAACTTTATTCATAATTCATCTTGGAAGAAACAAGATGGCCTTCAAAAGTGAATGTGAATTTTGAAAAAATATAGTTTAAATAATTAGTGAGTGGACAAACAAATCATGATCCATACAATGTAATTTTATTCAGTAATAGAAAGAAATGAGCTATTAAGTTATGAAAAGTTATGGGGGAAATTTAAATGCATGTTGCAAATTGAAAGAAGCCAATCTGAAAAAGTTACATACTGTATGTTTCCAGTCTGGACATTCTGGAAAAGACAAAACTATAGAAACAGTTGAAATATTAGTGTTTACCAGGGATCAGGGTGAGGGAGGAGGTTGATACATAACATAATGCGTTTGTCCAAACAGATAGAATGTGCCACAAAGAGTGAAAGAATCCTAATGTGAACAATGGATCTTAATAATAATGTATCAGTATTGGTTCATCCATTTCATGAAATTTACCACACCAATACAAGATGTTAATAATAGGGGAAACTGTCGGGGTGGGTAAGGAGTATTTGGGGAGTCTCTGAGCTTTCTGCTCAATTATCTGTAAACCTAAAACTGCTCTAAAACCTAAAGTCTATTAATTAAATATTTAATTTTTTAACATTTATTCATTTTTGAGAATAAGAGAGACAGAGCATGAGTGGGGGAGGGGCAGAGAAAGTGGGAGACACAGAATCAGAAGCAGGCTCCAGGCTCTGAGCTGTCAGCACAGAGCCTGACATAGGGCTCTAACTCACAGGCCAGGAGATCATGACCTGAGCCAAAGTTGGACACTTAATCAACTGAGACACCCAGGCACCCCTAAAGTCTAGTAATTAAAAAAAAACTGATAAGGTGACAGAGTCACATCTGAAAAGTAATCAAATTGACAAATATAAGTATTTATTTATTTATTCCATTGGTTGGAGCCCAAGGAGATGGTGCCATTACTCCATGTGATCACCAGGTAACTACTGCCCCAGGCAGCCTCCATCCTTCAGGTTACAACCCAAATCTACTACTGAACCCTAAGTGAGCTGCATCTCCATGCCTCACTTTCCTCCACCATAAGGCCCAGAAGCAGTGTGGAATTTTCAGGTTCTGGTTTCTTATGAAGTAGAGACTGCAGAGTCAGCCAGTGCAAAGACAATAGCCAGTGCATGCAAGGTGTAGGATCCTGAGAATAGATCTTTAAATGGGCCTTCTGGTAACCCTGCTAGATTCAATCAACTCATTCTACTATATCCTTTAGTGTTACATGGTTGCCTCACTTTCTTCAAAGGAGAATAACCCATCTTTTCTCAATCCAATGCCTCTCACTTTGTACAGATGATGAATCTTCATTTTACAGACAGAATAGAAACCATTAAGCAGATGAACCCCATCTTCCTAATTCCACACATACAAATCCAGCTTTATCTCACACATCCCAGCTTATTCTCTTGTATTAACAGCAGAGATGCTGTCTTTCCTCCTACCTAGGACCAGTAACTACCTCCCCCCCATTCATTCATTCCATCACCTCCCAGCTTTTCAGGATCCTTATGCAACTATCTAATGACTATGTGTGATTATAGATAGTAAGTCTCCCTTCTGCACACAGAGGCTCTTCACCTCAATCAGATGCATCCTACTGGCTTTAAAGTAATCATCTCCCGCTTCTATAAGATCCTTCCCATTCTTTTTTACTAAGTGTCTGCTACTTAAAAAAAAAAAAACAACACTCCAATGTGACCCTCACTCTACCACTATCATGCTCCTTTGGCCTTTGTAAACATCTTCAAGAGTTATTTAGAGGATCTAGAGAGAACAACAAATTCATGTTTAACCCACTCCCTCTGCTAACAGCAATGATCAATGAAATATAAAAAGAAAATGAAATAGCTTATCGCAAGTAGCAAAAACAAAAATAACAAACCATTAAGGAAGACATTTGTATGAGTACATTAAAATTAAAAATATCTGTTCAAAGAAATAAACAAAAAAAAACTGAAGGATAAAGCACAGGTTGAGAAAGTATATTTGTAATGCACATTCCTGACAAAATTAGGGTCCACAACACATGAGGAATTCCTACAATTTAATAAGTAAAGTAACAAAGATCTCCAGATAGCAATGGGCAAAAGGATGAAATAATTCAGAAGAGGAAGGCAAATTGTCAATAAATAGTATAAAGATGTTGAACCCCAAGAACAAGATAAATAAATTAAACTATAATGAATCACATTTTACAACCATCTGAAAGGCAAATTTAGAAAGTTTGATGATGATTATGGGAAAGAAATGGAAATTCGTATGGTATTGGTAATACTCTGGAAAGGCACTGACACCATCTGGCAAAACTTCAGGCATATGACCTTATACCCCAGCATCTTCATATCTAAGAATATCCTGACACATGCGTACAAGAAGACGTACTCCAGAAAGTTCAGTGGAACTCTGTTTGTAATTATAAATACTCATACACAGCTTGAATGTTCATCAATAGAAGTTGCTAAATTAGGACATATTTATAAAAATAAATAAAATTGAGCTGTATCTCCTATGAATAAATGGATGAATCTCTAAAGCATAATACTGGGTTTTTTTAAGTAAGTTGCTGAAAAGTATGTAACATATGTCATTTGTATACAAATTAAAGACTTAAAAAACAATATCTTGTGTCATGTATATACACATGTAAATGCAGTTATAGGATTATATATGCACAGAAATGAAAGACACCAAACTAATGATAATGGTTACTTCTGGAGAAGAGGGAGAGGGGTGGGGAAAGAGTATACCAGGGGGCTCAACTACATCTTCATTTATTTTAATCAAAAGAAAATATGATGACATGTTAAGATTTAATAAAACTGGTGGCAGTTACATGTGTGCCTATTATATTAATTTCCAAACTCTTCTTCTACAAATTTTATATTTTAAAAATGTAATGATCATTTATGCTCTTTATATCCACCTGTTTGCTTGACTCCCATCCTCACTACCCTCCAAATTGGCTTCCAGAATCATCATCACCCTACCAAAACTAACAATCCCATTGACTTCCTTATGTGCATTTCAGTGCATATTTTTCAGTCTTACTTGACCTACTAGCCATGATCTCTTAACTTAGATGACACTGGTTTTCTCTCTACTTCTTTGGTCATTCCTTCTTTCCCTCATTGGATTCTTCATCCTCTTCTGCTGCTGCTGAAAGTTAGCTTTCAGACAGGGGCTTCCAGTGTGACACCATGATAAACTCTGCAGACATACTTCCCAGTGAAAACAGTGAAAATTATTTCTTGGGTTTTTTTTATAGGTTTATAGGATACTAGCCCTTTATCCAATGTGTCATTTGCAAGTATCTTCTCCCATTCCACCAATTGCCTTTTAGTTTTGCTGATTGTTTCCTTCATTGTGCAGAAGGTTTTTTATCTTAATGAGGTCCCAATAGTTCAGTTTTGTTTTTGTCTCCCTTGCCTCCCTTGCTTCTTACATGTCTAGTAAGAAGTTGCTGCAGCCAAGGCCAAAGAGATCGTTGCCTATTTTCTCCTCTAGGATTTTGATGGTTTCCTGCCTTAGGTTTAGGTCGTTCATCCATTTTGAGTTTATTTTTGTGTATGGTGTAGAAAGTGGTCCGGGTTCATTCTTCTCCATGTTGCTGTCCAGTTTTCCCAACATCATTTGCTGAAGAGACTATCTTTTTTTCCAGTAGACATTCTTTCCTACTTTGTTGAAGATCAGTTAACCATACATTTTTGGGTCCATTTTGGGTTGTTCTATTCTGTTCCATTGATCTATTTGTCTGTTTTTGTGCCAGCACCACACTGTCTTAATGACTACAGCTTTGTAATATACCTTGAAGTCCAGAATGGTGATGTTTCCAGCTTTGGTTTTCTTTTTCAACATGGCTTTGGCTATTCAAGGTCTTTTCTGGTTTCATACAAATTTTAGAATTGTTTGTTCTAGCCCTGTAAAGAATACTGGTGTTATTTTGATAAGGATTGCATTAAATGTGTAGATTGCTTTGGGTACTATGGACATTTTAACAATGTTTGTTATTCCAATACATGAACATGGAAAGTTTTTTCATTTTTTTGTGTCTTCTTCAATTTCTCTCATAAACTTTCCATAGTTTTCAGAGTATAGATATTTTCCCTCTTTGGCTAGATTTAATTTTATGTATTTTATGGGTTTTGGTGAAATCATAAATAGGATCGATTCCTTGATTTCTCTTTTTGCTGCTTCATTATTGGTGTATAGAAGTGCAACTGATTTCTGTACATCAATTTCATATCCTACAACATTGCTGAATTCATGTATCAGTTATAATAGCTTTTTGGTGGAGTCTGTCGGGTTTTCCACATAGAGTATCATGTCGTCTGCAAAGAATGAGTTTGACTTCTTCATCGCTGATTTGGATGCCTTTTATTTCTTTGTGTTGTCTGATTGCTGAGACTAGGACTTCTAGTACTGTGTTGAAAAAATGTGATGAGAGGGGACAGCCCTGTCGTGTTCCAGACCTTAGGGAGAAATTTCTCAGTTTTTTCCCCATTGAGGATAATATTAGGTATGGGTCTTTCATATATGGTCTTTATGATGTTGAGATATGTTTCTTCTATCCTTACTTTCTTGAAGAGTTTTATCAAGAAATGATACTGTATTTTGTCAAATGCTTTTTCTGCATCTATTGAGAGGATCATGTGGTTCTTAATCTTTCTTTTATTAATTTTATGTATTACATTGATTGATTTGCAGATTATTGAATGAGCCCTGCAGCGCAGGAATAAATCCCACTTGATTATGGTGAGTAATTCTTCTAACATATTATTGGATCAATTTGCTAGTATCTTATTGAGAAATTTTGCATCCATGTTTATTAACGAAGTTGGTATGTAATTCTCCCTTTTAGTGGGGTCTTCATTTTGGAATCAAGGTAATGCTGGCCTCATAGAATGAATTTGGAAGTTTTCCTTCCATTTTTATTTTTTGGGGATAGCTTCAAAAGAATAGGTATTAACTCTTCTTTAAATGTTTGGTAGAATTTCCTTGGGAAGGCATCCAGCCCTGGACTCTTGTTTGTTGGGAGATTTTTGATTACTGATTCAATTTCCTTACTAGTTATGGGTGAAGATTATTTTTTTAAAGAATCATTTAATGTCTATGGAAATGGTCCAAAGGGCATATAGCAAGGGAAGAAACAAATTTTTTTTAAAAACTATGAAAATTTGATAAGAACAGCAAGAGTCTGTGGTATTTGAACTGAGACCCTTCCTCTTGGCTCCCAGCTCAGTAAAATAAAAACCCTACTGGTACAACAAAGAACACAGAACTCCTCTCTCCAACAGCTAGCCAGAGGGCTTTCTCCACAGGAGGAGCAGGTGTCAGCATTTTTTATCCTTTCCCCAGATCCCTGCTAATGAAATAAATTCTAGGCAAGTGGTGGCAAGAAATGAGAACTCCATACTTCTTCTCAACCTCCACTCATAAGACAGAGGCTGTACCTTGAATGGCATCACAGAGAATATTGGGGTCTCAGTGGTTCTTTGCTGGCTCATAAAGTGTTAGTTGCATGCCAGGAGACACAACCCAAAAAGATCTGAGTCTACTGCTCCCTGCCTCCACCAAGAACTCAACCCCTAAAGTAGGAATGCCATTCAAAGAGAACTACACCATTGCCCCCATCCCAGCTCCAAAGTTGTGGCTCACACATTTTACTTGGGATGAGAAGTGGGCCGTAAACAAAGAGCTCCTAATCTCTTCCCCAAAAATTGATTTCATTTGCAACAAAGTGTGGACAGATTCAAGCCTAAGGGCATTCTCAAAAATAGTGAAAGTCTCCAGTGAAGAAATGGGCAGAAAACATGAATAGACACTTCTCTAAAGAAGACATCCAGATGGCCAACAGGCACATGAAACAATGCTCAACATCACTCCTCATCAGGGAAATACAAATCAAAACCACACTGAGATACCACCTCATGCCAATCAGAGTTGCTAAAATGAACAAATCGGGAGACTATAGATGCTGGTGAGGATGTGGAGAAACGGGAACCCTCTTGCACTGTTGGTGGGAATGCAAACTGGTGCAGCCACTCTGGAAAACAGTGTGGAGGTTCCTCAACAAATTAAAAATAGATCTACCCTATAACCCAGCAATAGCACTGCTAGGAAATTATCCAAGGGATACAAGAGTGCTGATGCACAGGGGCACTTGTACCCCAATGTTTATAGCAGCACTTTCAACCAGAGCCAAATTATGGAAAGAGCCTAAATGTCCATCAACTGATGAATGGATAAAGAAATTGTGGTTTATATACACAATGGAATACTACTTGGCAATGAGAAAGAATGAAATACAGTCTTTTGTAGCAACGTGGATGGAACTGGAGAGTGTTATGCTAAGTGAAATAAGTCATACAGAGAAAGACAGATACCATATGTTTTCACTCTTATGTGGATCCTGAGAAACTTAACAGAAGACCATGAAGGAGGGGAAGGAAGAAAAAAAGAGAGGGAGAGAGCCAAACCATAAGAGACTCTTAAAAACTGAGAATAAACTGAGGGTTGTTGGTAGGTGGGAGGGAGGGGGGGGGTGGGTGATGGGCATTGAGGAGGCGCCTGTTGGGATGAGCACTGGGTGTTGCATGGAAACCAATTTGACAATAAATTTCATATTTAAAAAAATTTTTTTTAAATGGTGAAAGTCATGGTGAAGGCAGTTGAGGTAGTCTGTCCAAGAGAATTGGGGAAAGAGATAGATAAGAGGACTCCACCTTGGGTCAGAGAAAATATCAATCACTGACCTCAGAAATTATTCCTTTAAAGGAGCCTAATTTTTATGGTTAATTTCTGGAGCAATAAATGCCCAGGGGCGTTGCTGAAAACAATGCAACAATCAGCCAGCAGTTAGTGGAGTTTACCATCTAAGTGTGGTCCTGGAAGGAGATAATCAAAACCAGTGCCATCCCAGGATGAGTGCACACTCAAGACTGAGGAGCAACATCAGAGACTTAACACAGTGAGGGAGGGGGAATAGACTTCACTAAAATAATCTAGCCAGTTATTAAACAAATAAACAACAACAAGCCCAGGGATGAGGAATGGGGAGCCAGTACCCAGAGTTACTAGAATACATTATCTAGAATGTCCAGTTTCAAAAAAAAAAACAAATAAACAAACCAAAAAACCAGGAAAATGTGACATCAGGGGAAAAGCAAGCAATAGAAATTGCCAGTGAGAGTAACCAGATATTTGAATTTAACTGGCAAATCCTTCAAAGTAGTCATTATAATTATGTTCAAAAATGCAAGAAACTATGATTAAAGCAGTAAAGGGAGGTATGATGGCAATATCGCCTTGGACACAGTATTCAATAAAGTGATAGAAATTATAAAAATGAACCAAGTGGAAATTTCGGTGTTGTGAAGTACAATAACTGAAACAGCAAGCTCACTAGAGGAGCTCAATAGCTGAAATGGGCTTCCAGAAGAAAGAACTGGTGAATTTGAACATTGATAGAGATTATGCAATCTAAAAGAAAAAGAGAAAAAAGAATGAACAAAACCAGCTTCTGAGATGTGGGACACTGTGAAGAACGTCAACATAACACATAATGGGAGTAACAGGCGAAGAGAGAGACAAAGGAGCAGAAACACTATTTGAAGAAATAATGGCTGACAAGTCCCCAAATTTATTAAAAATTAGCCTTCCTCAGAGCTCAAGTCTTACCTCTCTCCACTGCTCACTCTGTATTCTCCCTAGGCAACCTGATATATATCTGTGATAGTAGTGACTTACTTATTTTGTCTGCGTTCAGACCTCTTTAAGCTCCAGACCTCTATATCCAACTCTCTATTTCACATCTTCTCTTATGGGCCTGAAAGGCGCATCTCTAAGTTGACCTCAAAGTTACTGTTTCCTCTCCATTTCCCCCTGTGCCATGCTAACCATAAACTGTACACTCGTGAGCCACACTGCCCTTGCCTCGGGCCTAAGGATCCAGTGTGCTTCCTCCGCCACGAGGGCTCTGCATGCACTACTCCTTCTTCTGGAACACTCCTTCACCTCTCTCTGTGGGACCCAAGGAATTTAACAAAAATCCCCTACCCCTGGACAAGCAGAGCAAGACTAACTCCATTTTGTGCTACACCCACCATCTCATGTATAACCCCCATATGACCTACTTATTGCTTAAGACACTCCCCCACCCTAGTCAAGCGGCTGAGCACACCCTTACTGGAAACCAGCTCATATAGGAATACGGAACCCCTAACCGCCAAAGAATGTAAACCCCGCCTTTTGCCCACCAAACTTGCACACCAATTCTGACCAGAGTGATAGGCTAGTTCAAACAGTTACTATACGGTAAATTGTAATTCAATTGGCCACCTGCGTGTGGACTGACATGAATGTGCAACTTTGTGTGTTACAATCTCATTGGCCACTGGCCCCTATAAAACTGCTACGCCTCTTAACCTAGGGGTCCAAGTCCCTGCTCTGCTGTGTCGGGAATACTTGGACCCAAGCTCGAACTTGCAAATAAACCCTCGTGCATTTGCATCAGTATCAGCTCCTTGGTGGTCTCTCGGATTCGAAATCAGAGGCATTACATCTCCACCTAGTAACCCCTGCTCTTCCTGGAGCAGACCTAGTGTTGCTTCTTCAGAACAGCCTTCCCTAGTACTCAAACGAGGTAAATCGTCCTAAAACACGACTCAAAGCATAAGGTGTTTCTTATTCACAATGCTAAACAAAGTTGCAAGTTTAATTTTATTTGTGTGATGAATTGATTCACATCCATCTCCAATGGTATTCCAGACTTGAATGATGGCAGGGTCCATGTCTGTTCTGATCATCACTGTGTGTCCTGTGTCCAGCACACGGTTTGATGAGGATGTTTCAGATGGAATCAATTTACTGAAGGTCTGCTCTGAGTCATTTACAAAAGAAATCAAACCACCATCTTAATTTTTCATTGGTTGGAACAAAATGGAAACTGTACAACTAGGTTTAAAATGGCATCTTTAGGGGCACCTGTGTGGCTCAGTCAGTAAAGCATCTGACTCCTGATTTCACCTCAGGTCTCGATCTCATAGTTTTACAGATTTGAGCCTCATGTCAGGCTCCACACTGAGCATGGAGCCTGTTTGGGATTTTCTCTCTCTTCTCTGCCTTCCCCTCCCCTGTTTAAGTACTTTCTCTCAAAATAAAAAAAATAAACATTTTTTAAAAAATAAAATTGCGTCTTTATACCAGTAATTATGATTGTGCATGTTCTTCCACATACTTGAAATACACCGGAACGCTATAACTAGAGCTTATTTGAGAAAGGCCTACAATATCAGAATAATTCCAACTACCTCTGTCCCCCACAGAAGCCAACAAAAGGCATTAAGTTTACTAATATTAAGTTTAATAAGACTGCTTAGGAATCTACATGAGCCTGTTCAATAGGTGCAAAATAAGGGTCTCTACCATAGCATCAGATAGTTTTATCATGAGATTATTTATTGGCAGCTTTAGTCTAACCTAAACAACAAGTGGACGATTTAAAATTTTTATTCAGCTTGCTTCCTATACCACAAGAGTTCTATCACTTTAAAATACTGCTGTCCTAGCAACTCACTTAGAAGTTGAAGACAGTGTGACATTATAGACCTTCGAGGCAATGAACCCTTTCCGAAAATGTCTTTGGGTTTCCCCCTCCAGTCCTCCTCCAGCCTAAATGAGTTAAGACTGACACTGAGTTGGAGCACTTGGATGGCTCAGTTGGTTGAGCATCTGACTCTTGATTTCAGCTCAGGTCATGATCTCAAGGTCATGGGATCGAGCCTCACGTTTGGCTCCTCCCTGAGTGTGGAGCCTGCTTAAGATTCTTTCTCTCCCTCTTCCCCTCCCCTGCTCATACTCTGTCTCTGTCTGTCTCTCTCTCTGTTAAATAAACATTAAAAAAAAAAGATTGACACTGAGTTAAAATGAAATGTATCAGTCAGCTTTCACTAGGTTTTACTGCAGAAACGAGCAACCCCACATGTGTAGTGTCTTACAACAAAGCTTTGTCCATCAAGTACAAATCAGCAGTACTCTGCTTCTGCTCTTCTTTACCCCCACGCGTACAATGAAGGATCAGTGAGGTCTGTAATGTATCTCACTGCAGACGAAAAAGATCCACTGCACTCTTCAATTGTCTCCACGGATGTGGGGGGAGGTCCTGTCTGCTCATAAGACTCAGCTAAGGCCAATGCAAGGAAAGCGCACTTGCCACCCAGGAGGAGGTCACATAGCAACAGGTAAGGATGCAAACTCTTTTCACACAGAAAGCAGGAGCCAGTACAGTTTCACCAGAACACAGCCACCTCCATCCCTCTACTCAATGTCTGTAGCTGATCTACAGATGCAATGCAGAGTTGTGGCAACAGAGAAGCAGAAACCACAAAGCCACATATTTGCCCTCTAGCCTTTACAGAAAAAGTTCGTCAACCCTGGTCTGAAACTTAAATGAAGCCAGAGCGTGGTAATAACAGAAGACAGGTAGGTTATTGTTAGATTTTCTTTGTTTTAAAAATCTCTATATACTATGAGCCTCCCCCTTCCTCCTCTGCACCCTCCTTTTACTGACTAAATCTGGGATGGACATTCCTGCCATCCCACTTTTGGTTTGCCACTGTTAATCATCATTAAATTTGGGGGGAAGCATTCGACTTTTTTGGGGTTCTTTTAAGTTTTTATTTAAAAAAAATTTGCTTTTACATTTACTCATTTTTGAGAGACAGAGAGGGACAGAGCACAAGAGGAGGAGGGGCAGAGAGAGAGAGGGAGACATAGAATCTGAAGCAGGCTCCAGGCTCCAAGCTAGGGCCTGACGCGGGGCTCAAACTCACAAACCGTGAGATCATGACCTGAGCCAAAGTCGGATGCTCGACCGACTGAGCCACCCAGGCACCCCTTAAGTTTTTATTTTAATTCCAATTAGTTCACAGACAGTGTTATATTAGTTTCAGGTGTACAATATAGTAGCCCAACAATTCCATACATCACTCGGTGCTCATCACAACAAGTGCACTCCTTAATCACCATGACCTATAACCATCCCCTCCCCCCACCTCCCTTCTGATAATCATCAGTTTCTTCTCTATAGTAGTCTGTTTCTTGATTTGTTCAAACTTGGGGGTTTTAGAAAATACAAATACTCTTATATGTTATATATTATTTAAAGAAAATTCTCCTTTGTGTCAAAAGTACATAATTATATAATCTGGACAAAGCCGTTTTATGGCATTTTTAGATTTTCTTTCTGAACTGCAAAATAGATATGTGATTTGGCTTTCTGTCAAGCACCCTAACTTTGATATATATGTTTCTAAGTAAGAATTTGAGGAAAATGCGCGTTCCCCTTACTGCTACAGAATGACAAAAATTAGCAAGCCATTCGCTTTAGCACTAAACACTTTCCTGATGGATGTCAGGCTACATTAAATCAAACTATGAAATGGTGAGCAACTGCTGTTGTATCCATAAATAATTTTTTCTTAGTTTCTCCCATTCATGTCTCCACTGACAATTATGTCACAATGAATCTGACTCTACACATCTGTTCACTCACTTCAGCTTCTTCTTGTTCCCCTGGACCTTCCCTCCAACACCCACACATAATCTTGCCCTTGCTATGGAAACAAGACTGTCCTGGCTTTCTAGGGAGATAGAGGGCAATAAACAATGGAGAACTTTTTATATCATCCATCATAGGCACAGAAATGAAGCCATCAACACCCGATTCTTTAAAAATGAACCCAATGTTTATTTTTTCAAATAAGTCCCAATTATAATAAGATCCTCTACACACACATTTGCTTCTGAAAATTGAAATAGCACATCAAAAAAATTATATTACAATTCCAATTTTTTAAGAGTCATTGTTTATTTTTTGCGTGATTTTTCCCTTTTGTAAATTTAAATTTTAGTTAGTTAACATACGTGCAATATTGGTTTCAGGAGTAGAATTCAGTGATTCATCACTAACATAACAACACCCAGTGCTCATCACGACAAGTGCCCTCCTTAGTACCCATCACCCATCTAGCCCATCTCACACCTCCCTCCCTCCCTCAACCCATAGTTTGTTCTCTATCATTAAAAGTCTCTTGTGGTTTGTCTCCCCCTCTTCTTTTTCACCCCACATCCCATATGTTCATCTGTTTTGTGTCTTAAATTCCACATATGAGTGAAATCATACGGTATATTTTTTTCTCTGATTTACTTACTTCACTTAGCATAATACATTCTAGCTCCATCTGCATCATTGCAAATAGCACGATTTCATTATTTTTCATAGTTGAGTAATATTCCTATATATACATATACCACATCTTCTTTATCCAATCATCATCATTCGATGGACATCTGAACTTTCTCCACAGTTTGGCTACTGTTAATATTGGTGCTATAAACACTGGAGTGCATGCACCCCTTCAAATCTGTGTTTTTTGTACCTTTTCAGTACATACCTAATAGTGCAACTGCTGGATCATAGGGTAGTTCTATTTTTAGTTTCTTGAGGAACCTCCATACTGTCCTCCAGAGTGGCTCCACCAGTTTGCATTCACCAACAGTGCAAGAGGGCTTTCCATTTCTCTGCATCTTTGCCAATACCTGTTGTTTCTTGTGTTGTTAATTTTAGCCATTCTGACAGATAGGAAGTGGCATCTCATTGTGGTTTGGGTTTGTATTTCCCAGATGATGAGTGATGCCGAGCATCTTTTCATGTGTCTGTTAGCCATCTGGATGTCTTCTTTGGAAAAGTGGCTGTTCGTGCCTTCTGCCTACTTCTTAACTGGGTTATTTATTTTTTGGGTGTTGGGCTTGATAAGTTCTTTATAGATTTTGGACACTAACCCTTTATCAGATATGTCGTTTGCAAATATCTTCTCCCATTCTGTAGGCTGCATTTTAGTTTCATTGATTATTTCCTTCACTGTACAGAAGCTTTTATGTTGATGAGGTCCCAATAGTTCATGTCTGCTTTTGTTTCCTTTGCCTTTGGCAACTTGACTAGTAAGAAGTTGCTCCAGCTGAGGTCAAAGAGGTTTCTGCTTGTTTTCTCCTCTAGGGTTTTGATGGTTTCCTGTCTCACATTTAGCTCTTTCATCCATTTTTAATTTATTTTGGGGTAGGTGTAAGAAAGTGGTCAGTTTCTTTCTTCTGCATGTCACTGTCTAGTTTTCCCAACACAATTTGCTGAAGAGACTGTCTTCATTCCATTGGATATTCTTTCTTTCTTTGTTGAAGATTAGTTGACCATATAGCTGTGGGTCCATTTCCAGGTTTTCTATTCTGTTCCATTTATCTATGTGTCTGTTCTTGTGCCAGTACTATACTGTCTTGATGATTACAGCTTTGTAATAGAGCTCGAAATCCAGAATCTTGTGCCTTCAGTTTAGTTTTTCTTTTTCAGGATTGCTTTGGCTATTTGAGGTCTTCGGGGTTCCATATAAATTTTAAAATTGTTTGTTCCAACCCTGCAAAAAATTCTGGCTGCATTTTGATAGGGACTGATAAGATTTTGATATGATTAAATGTGTAGGTTGCTTTGGGTAATATGACATTTTAACAATGTTTTTTTTTCCAATACACAAGCATGGAATGTTTTTCTATTTATTTATGTCCTCTTCAATTTATTCCATAGGTATTAATAAACCCAATGTTTAAATATTCACCACTTTCTTACAGTATAACCTTATAAACCAAAATTATCATGCTAAACCATTTTGATTAAAGTTTTTGGTACATACCCTTGTATAACACAAATTAAAATGAGATTATCTTATTCAAAGCAGTCAGTTGTTTTTAGGCATTTGTGGATGAATTCTGAAAAACTCTGGTAACAATATTGCAAATAATATGAGACACAGAATAATCTTCCATACATAAACTTTCTCTTATAGTAGCTAAAAATAGTCATAAATTTAGAGTTCATCTCCTTAAATTATGTGTTTCATCATTCATTGAGCACCTTTGGTCAAACACCTTGAAATCAGTAAGTGATAATCTAAGGAATAGTTTAGCCACAAATGGAGAATATTAATAATTTATGTTAATGTTCTTGTTCTAAGCTTTATGAAAACTCATATATGTATTACAGCATACATTCATATTCTAATATATAATGTGCTTTATTTCAAATTTCAATTTATTATTAGCAAGGATCCAAGGGATTTTATAAATGCAACTGGTTCAATTTGGTGATAATCTACACTTAAATTTTTTTATTGTAAAAAATTTCAAACATAAAACAAAAGAGAGAGTGGTAAATTAGCCTCCCCATTTTTCAACATTCTTAATGCTCAAATTATTCCAGTTGAGTCATATGTACCCAAAAAGGCACCCATTCCAGTTTTTTCCTACATTTCTGCAAGTATGATTGCCTGACTATTCCAGACTCCTTTGGATTTCCCAATTCAAAGACTATCTTCCGAAACTGGCAATGAAAGATTGTACAATGAACTGAATTGAGACCCTAAAGTCATAACCAACTGGCATTAAACGGAACCAGCATTTTTTTAGAGAATGCATGGGAGTTTATGAAGATCAAGCCACCTTAACTATCACTATCGTAACATGTTGCCTTCCTTTAAAAGAGGAATCTTTCAATTGATTTTTATTAAAACATACACATTTCATGCTCAAAATACCATGCAAATCTTATCACATCAAATAATTTTTTTCATTCAATCAACACATATGCATTCTGAGTTGACTATGTGCTGGGCACTGTTCAAGCCACGGGGCATATAGAGGAAAAGTGAATGGTCTATGTTGTTATGGATCTTACATTCTAGGGGAAGGAGAAGAATGTTAAAGATGTCCAACAAATATATATATTTCAGGTGCTAAGTTATTAAACTGAAACAGAGATGGGAGAAATATTTGAGTTAAATGCTACACAATATTTTAAAAGCAGCAATATTCAAATGCTGACATATGGCATGTCTACTCTTCAAATATACCCATTCAAATAATTGCATTAGTCGTAGGTCTGTTAAATTATTATTGGCCAATGAGCCCACATTCTTCAATACTACTGAATTTACTGTCTTATAATTAAATTTAATACTTCTTTTGACATTCTGTTGACTTTTGATATTCCAAAAATCAAGTCCAACCATCAAGGAATGTGCATGGAGTATGTGTATATAACTTTATTTTTAAAACTTTCTCAAAATAACTTTAATCTAAATATATCATTATATAAAATAGACATTATTGAATCATTTCATCAAACATGTTATATCAAAAACAACTGTCACTATCTTAGTAGAATATGCTATACACTTTAGGGGAGATAATAACCATATAATTTAGTATTTAAATGAGGACATTTTTAAGATACAAACAGGGTGCCATTAGGAAATTAAATCAAGAAAATTGGATTAAGTAAGGATTTACCTGGGCACATGATTTCTATGAGTCACTTTAAATCGTCTTATTTCTAAATAGCTCTTTCCCAAGCTTAAACTTCTACCCAAAAACTCTCTTCTAAGCTCCAGGATTTTTTTTTCCCAGTTTATTTTTTTATTGAAAGAGAGAAAGAGCAGAGGAGAGACAGAGGGAGAGGGAGAGAGAAAATCCCAAGCAGGCTCCATGCCCAACACAGAGCCCAGGACAGGGCTCTATCTCATGAACTATGAGATTGTGACCTGAGCAAAAATCAAGAATCAGACACTCAACTGACTGAACCACAAAAGCCAGGCGCCCTTAAGCCCTAGGATGTTGTATCTCATTGTCCACTTATATCTAACTTGGATGCTTAATAGGCATCTCAAACTTAGCACTTCCAAAATCAAACTCTTGATATTGTACCCAAACACGCTTCCACTGAAGGATTTCCCTTCAGCAAATAGCAACACCAACCTTCCAGTTGCCCAGAACAAAAGCACTGGTGTCAGGTTGGTTCTCAGACCTACAATCCCCAGGGAGGGGGTGATGAGCCTTAGCCTCTTACCGGTATATGGTCTGAGATTTCTTTTCTTTTTTTCTTTTTTACTTATTTAATTTTTTTATTTATTTATTTACTTTATTTATTTATTTATTTATTTATTTAAAAGAGAGAGAGAGAGCGGGAGAGGAGCAGAGGCAGAGAGAGAATCTCAAGCAAGCTTAGCATGGAGCCCAACACTGAGCTTAACCCCATAACCTTGGGATCATAACCTGAGCTGAAATCAAGAGTCCGTTGCTCAACCAACTGAGCCACCCAGGCATGCCTGAGATTTCTTTTAAAGTGATGATTGAGCAAGTCCCACCTGGGGGGTTGGCGGCAGGAGCAACTCCATGAACCCACTACCTACCTAGTGGTAAAACCATAACTGATAAAAAGGATTTAAAAAATTTAAAAATCTCTGGAAGTTGTCTTACACATACCCAAGGAAGAAACATTTATTCAAGAAAAATGTACTGGGGCACTTGGGTGACCGTTAAGTGCCCAACTTCAGCTCAGGTCATGATCTTGTGGTGAGTTCTAGCCCCATGTCAGGCTCTGTGCTGACAGCTCAGAGCCGGGAGCCTGCTTCGGATTCTGTGTCTCCTTCTGCTTCTGCCCCTCCCCTGCTCATGCTCTGTCTCTCTCGCTCTCTCTCAAAAATAAATAAACATTAAAAAAAATTTTTTTAAAGAGAAGAAAAATGTACTAAAACTCAGTTAATGCAGTGAGCCACAAATTGCTATGCCTCCTGCTACACTTCCTGTGAGTATGACTACAGCAGGGACCTTCTCTCTTCTGTCCTCAGTCAAATGCTACTGTATCTACCCAGGAAGCACAGGCTGCCAAAATTTCTCATCCTCACCAACACAAGTTGCAGAGGCTAAATTCCTAGTGAGTGTGGCCAACAGGTTAAAACTTATAGTCTAAAAAACTACCAAACATTGTTGAGAGAAACTACAGAAGATGTAAATAAGTAGAAAATCATCCCATGTTCATGGGTCAGAAGACTTAACGTGGTTAAAACAGTAATTAGTCCTCAAATGGATATACGGATTCAGCATAATCTCTACCGGAATCCCAGGTGACTTCTTTGTAGAAATTAACAAGCTGATATTAAAATTCATGTGCAGAGGCATCTGGGTCAGTTAAGGGCCCAACTCTCAATTTCAGCTCAGGTCATAATCTCACAGATCATGAGTCCAAGCCCCACATCAGGCTCTGCACTCACAATGAGGAGCCTGCTTGGGATTCTCTCTCTGTCTCTCCCTCTGCCTCTCTCTCTCTCTCTCTCAAAATAAATAAATAAAACTACAAAAAAATAAAATTCATGTAGAATGTCAAGGCACCCGGAATAGTCTAAACAATCTTGAAAAACAGGAGCAAAAGGAAAGACTCACACTTCATAACTTCAGAATTTACAACAAAGCAACAGTAATCGAATGCAATTCTGGCACAGTAGACACATAAATCAATGGACTAGAATTAAGACTATAAGAAGCAACTCACGTATGTATGGTCAACTGATTTTTGACAATGGTGCCAAGACCAATCCATGGGGAGATAATAGGCTTTTCAACAAATGGTACCAGGTCAACTGGAGAGACACATACAAAACAGTGAATTTGGAAATTTGCTTCACACCATAAATAAAAATTAACTCAAAATGGATCAAGGACCTAAATGTAAAGCCTAAACCTTTAAACAGTCTTAGAAGAAGACATAAGAAAGAGCCTCGTGACATTAGATATGGCAATGATTTCTTGGCTAAGACACCAAAAGCACACGCGACAATAACAGCAACAACAAAAAATAGATAAATTGGAATTCATCAAAATTTAAAACTTCTCACTTTAAGGGATACCATCAAGAAAGTAAAAATACAACCCATGGGTTCCTGGGTGGCTTAGTCAATAGAGCATCCAGTTCTTGATTTTGGCTCAGGTCACAATCTCACAGTGAATTTAAGCCCTACATCAGGCTCTGCAGAGCCTGCTTGGGATTCTGTTTCCCTCTCTCTCTGTCCCTCCCTCACTTGCTCTCTATCTTTCTCTCAAAATAAATAAAAATAAACTTAAAAAAATAGAACCCACAAAATGGGAGAAAATATTTACAAATCATATATCTGATAAGAGACTTGTACCTGGAGTATATAAAAAGCTTTTACAATTTAATGGTAAACAGACAGAACCCAATTTAAAAATGGGCACAGGACCCGAATAGGCATTTCTCCAAGGAAGATGTACAAATAACCCATAAACAACATAATTAAACATCAGACAAACATAAACCCAATTACAAGATGTCACTTCACACCCACTAGGAACGCTAAAATAAAAAAGTCAGATGGTAACAGGTGTTGGCAAGAGTATGAAGAAATTGAGACTTCATACACTGCTGGTGGAAATGTAAAATGGTAAAGTGCTTTGGAAAACAACCTGGCATTCCCCCAAATGATTAAACTCAGAGTTACCATAGGACCCAGCAATTCCACCCCTGGGTATAAACATGTTTCCACACAAAAGCACATATATGACTGTTGATAGCAGCATCATTCATAATAGCCAAAAGGTGGAAACACACTTTGTCCATCAACCCATGAGTGGATGAACAAAATGTGGTAAATCATGTAATGGAATACTATTTAGTCATAAAAAGAAAGGAAATAATGACACATGCTACAGCATAAAGGAACCCTGAAAATATTGTGCTAAATTAAAGAATCCAGTCACAAAAGACCACATACTATAGTTTCATTCATATAAAAGTCCCCATTAGAGAAATGTATAGAGACAAATCTATAAGATTAGTGGTTATTGAGGGCTGGGTTGGGCTAAGAAAATAGGGTGAGAATAGATGAAGAGGATGGAGTGTTTTTTGAAGCAGTGAAATGTTCTAAAATTGAATGCAGTGACAGGTGCATATCTGTGAATATACAAATATCGTTGAACCCTATCATTTACAGGATTGAATCATATGGTATATATTCTATCTTAATTAAGCTCCTAAAGAAGAAATGAAATAGAATATATGGGAACCTTAAATCAATAAATTTGGCAAAGTCCTGAAGGTTAAAAACTACCAGATCTCACTCAAAACCTGAATGACCCTGCATCTTTTAAAGAAATTGAATGTGTAGTTCAAATTCATTTGAACTTTGCACAGAGAAACTCCCTGGTCCCGATGGCTTCATTAACTATGTACCAAATTTTTAAGGAGGAAATAAGACCAATTTTACATAAACTTTTTAGCAACTATTAAAAGATGGGATACTTCCCATCATCAGAATAATCCAGCCAGGATTATTCTGATACCAAAATACACATTAATAGGTGGGGGAAAAGAAGAAGAAACTATAGAGTAATCTCCCTCATGAACATAGACAAAAATCCTAGGCCTAATTTCAGCAAGTCAAATATAGCCACAGATAAACTATCATTTTATCACCAAGTGGGTTTTTTCAATGAAATGTAAGTTTAATGCTCAAAAATTAATTTACCATATTAACCAACAAAAAAAAAAGAAAAATTATGTGTTAATCTTATACATGCAGAAAAAGCATTTGACAAAATTCAACATCTGTTCATGATAAAAAGTCTTAGAAAACTACTAATAAGAAAGGAGCTCCCTCAGCCTTTATAAAAGGTAACTTCAGGGGTGCCTGGGTGGCTCAGTCAATTGAGTGTCTGACTCTTGATTTTGGCTCAGGTCATGGTCTCACAGTTGTGAGATTGAGCTCCACCCCCCCTCCCCACCTCCCCACCCCCTCCCACACACACTGGCCAGCTCAGTACTGGGAATGGAGCCTGCTTAGGATTTTCTCTCTCTCTCTTTCTCTCTCTGCCACTCTCCCCTGCTCATGTGCTCTCTCTCTCTCTCTGTCTCTCTTTCTCTCTAAAATAAAGTTAAAAAAAAAAAGGCAACTTCAAAAACCTACAACTAACATCAGACTTACTGTTCATTAATTAATGCTTTTCCTCTAAGATTGGGAACAGGGTAAGGATGTTTATTTTCCCCCTTTAATGAATGTTGTACTAGAAATCCTAATTAGTGCAATAAGCAGAGAGGGAAGGGAAGGGAAGGGGAGGGGAGGGGAGGGGAGGGGAGGGGAAAGAAAAAAGAAAGAAAGAAAGCACATAGATTGGAAAGGAAGAGCTAAAACTATTTGCAGATGACATAATTGTTTATGTAGGACATTCTAAAGAATCTACAAAAAATCTAGCAGCTCTAATAATTAAGTTTAACCAGATCATAGAGTACAAGGCCGATACACAAAACAGCAACTACATTTCTGTGTACTAGCAATAAACAGTTGGAAACTGAAGTTGAAAAATGAAAAATACACAATAGCATAAAAAATACTTAGGAATAAACTTAACAAAATATATATGACATTTACACTAAAAAGCACAAAAACATCACTGAAGAAAATGTAAGAAGACCTAAACAAATGGAGAAAGACATTATATTCATGGACCGGGAGACTCAATACTAAGATGTCAGTTTTCTCCAGGGTGACCTACAGCTTTAGTGCGAGTCCAATATATACCAACAAGCTGTTATCTAGAAATTGACAAATTACTTGCAAAATATGTGTAGAAATACAAAAACATTAGAATATCCAAAGCACTCTTTAAAAAATTTAATTTGAGGATTACCTGGGTGGCTCAGTCAGTTGCACATCTGACTTTGACTCAGGTCATGATCTCATGGTTCATAGGTTCAATCCCCACCTTGGGCTTGCTGCTGTCAGGATGGAACCCGCTTCAAATCCTTTGTCCAACCCCTCCTCACCCCTCCCCCATTCACACTGTCTCTCAAAAATAAACCTTTAAAAAATAATAAAAATAATAAATAATACATAAAAACAAATAAATACATTTGAGACATTTGATGTTAAAAACTAAATATGTCTCACTCTGCGGAAACAGATCTTCAATGGGATCCAGGAATACATGTAACTATGTACGCATGCTCTTACAAACATGCATTATACATACCTACGTCAAATATGTGTGTGCAGATACATAAAGATTTACATGTATACACACTTTTATCACACGCATATATAACATCAATACACATGTGCATATATGCATGCACACTCACACACATGTCACAAATATGTGTGCTTATGTTACACACATGCACACATACACTTACATCACACACATTCATGCATGCATGCGCATTTACATTACGTGATACATGATTACACTACATGCTCATATATGTGCACACTTATATTGTGCATGCCTATATATGCGCATCACATTACATACATATTCACATACCTACCCATCGCATACAAGCTTCCACACATGCATGCATGCACATATACACACGTACATCACACGTATGCATGAATACATGCAAAACACATACACCCGGCAGCCTGCCCCTTGTCTCATTCCCACAGTGCCCTCCTCTGTCTGGCTACCAATAACTCCCTTGAAGGCAGTGGCTCGTGTGCTATATGAAATTACATTCCCCAATGTATTTAATTTTAACCCAACAGGCACACTGAAGTCCAGGGCAATAAATATGTCATGGTATAATGACAAGTGCTCTTATTTTAGGTTAGAGCATCATATTCTTCCCTTTTCATCCTCAATTTAAACCTGAACTGCTCATAAGCCCAGCCAAAATTGAAAAACCAATAAGCAAATTAAGTATGTTAGATCTGAAAAAACCTCCAGTGGACAAACTGTCAGCTTATTAACTCTCATTTTCCTTCCCGACATTTAATTTACTACACTTAAATACCATCAGTCATAGAAAAGGGGAAGCTTCGTAGGTACTTGCAGCTTTAAAATGTGTGTGAGCTGTTTCTAGAAATCATTGAAGAAGAAATCAGGTCATAAAATAGAAGCATTTAAACCAATTAGGCCACCAGTTCCCTTCCCTCAGCTCAAAGCTACACTTGAGACAACCGAGCAGAAGGGCTAAGACCAGGAGAACCCACTTCACAAAAAAATAAATCATTCTTCTACTGAGAGATTAATGGTTTTGCTTGGTAGCAACAGTTGGAGGTGGTGCACAGGAAAATTTGGAATCAGCATGTTTATGACAATTACTGCATGCGTCTAATCATTTACTTCCAGGTAAATGTTTTCTAGAAGACTCTTTAGTTCGTACCTTGTATCAGCCTCTGTGATTGTATAAGATCCGTCATTATTTCCAGGCATTAACAAATGTAATCATAATTATTTTAATAGATCATTTACTTCCCAAACTTTACAATAAATGTATTGTATGATTTGGCCAAGATCACAATCATGCCTCTTTTTTAGTAGCCAAGAATTTATACTTGTCACCAGTCACGAAGAATCATTTTATCCTTGAGCAAAGAAAAAGAGTCCCTATTCTTTTTTTTTTTTTTTTTTTTAGTTTATTCATTTGGAGAGGAGGGAAAGGGGGAGGGGCAGAGAGAGGAGAGAGAGAATCCCAAGCAGGCTCTGCACTGCCAGCGTGGAGCCCAATGGGGGGCTCAAACTCACAAACTGGGAAACCATGACCTGAGCCAAAATGAAGAGTCAGATGCTTAACAGACTGGGCCATCCAGGCACCCCAATAAGAATAAGAGTCCTTATTCTTAAAAGTCACCTCTAACTCTTTGTATGCTAATTAGTATAGTATCTTGTCCCAAGTAAACATTCAGTACATGTCTATTCATGTTCATCATTGTAGAAATCATTAAGATGATCACAGATATTTAGTTCTGTCTTTTCAGGACATATGGTAGCTGGCCCCAATGAACAAATGGTCATATTACTTGTTTTGGTCAAAATGTGAGCAGGATTGACATCTGTTACTTCCAGGGGGAAGTAAGGGCCAGCGTTCTCTTTTTCTTCCACACTGGTGTCTAACAGTGTTCTAGCAGCGTTCCTCCAACAACCTAGGACACACAGTGTGGATGATAATAGTGCAGAGCAAAGCCCACCTGACCTATGATGGACAGGTATTGCAAGAGGGAAATAGACACCGGTTATTATAAACCTCTAAGATTCAGAAGTTGCTAACGGCTGCAGCATAAACTGGCTTACCTGGATGATATAATTATTAGCAGAGGCAACCAGGTGAACAGCATGCATTTATTTGTATTAAATCAATCCATTTTACTATACAAATATTTATCAAGCATGTGATTTGCACTATTATCTATACAATGGTCATAATGGCTGAGCACCAGGCATTTTATATGCAGTAACTGACTTGATTTTTAATGTCCCCCCACACAGTAAATACTACTGGCACCATCCCAACTTTTCAAACTATCCAGAGAGATTAGGTACCTTACCGAGACCATACACTCTATCCCAAATTCACAACCATAAGGATAAATTATAGGAAGAGTTAATCGAAAGAATACAGTTGCATGGAAAACTAAGGAAACAACTCATGGACTAAATGAGAAAAGAAATGCAAAGTAGCAAGAGAAGTAGAACGTATGGGCCTCCTGGCTTCCAGGGTCAGGAGAAGGCTTGACTTTTGCAGGGGAACAAGCACAAAATGTCGTCTTGGGCAGAGGGCAGTCAGGAGCGAGCGCATGAACAGAGACTGAAAAATCGAGCTGACCACCTACTGACTGGGGCTGGCAAGATGCAAATTCCCAAAGAAGGGAAATTAATCCAAGCTGCCCTAATTTTTCTATACTATTCCAAGTATCATCATGAGACAGGAGTCCAGGAATCTAGAAGATTTGCTTCTGGACTGAGGGTTCAAGGGATTGAATGGAGGCAACAGAAAAACTAGAAAATTGTCATGTAAGAAGAACTGAGGGAAAAGATAAAGAACAGAACACAAAAATATGAAAGTCTCCAACTCAGAAGGAGCCATCCTCCAAAAACCCTAAAATGCTTGAAGAAATCTAATGCTAGGAGAGAAGGTCAGTCTTCTTTTAATTGGATTGTGGATTCACTCTGTGAAACTAATGGTATTGAGCATTGGGTTCAGTAATGTTCAATGATGTTCAATGATGCTTAAAATGGTAAAGAAGTGGCCTCCATTAATAAAAGAAATTATCAAAGACATGAAAAACAAAACAGATAAATATAAAAAAGAAACAATTATAAATCTGTAAAATAAAAACCTAATCAATATAATAAATTCAATAGGTGGGATAAACTTTATACAAAACACTGGGGGGAAAGTCAGTTAACTGGAAGCGTGTACCAAGGTATTCATCCAGAATGCGTCACGCAGAGACAAAGAGAGAGATAATATGCAGCCGCAGTCAGGAACACAGAGGATGGAGAGAGAGATTCCAATACTTATCTGGTAGACATCTCCAAACTCATACTTGAAGAGATAATAGTGAGGGTGTGGTTTGGCCAGCCTCCTGCTGTCACTCTGGCCACCAAGCCTGCCTCACAAATAACGCACGGACTAAAGAGGATAGACTTCCCTGAGGGCAGTTTGTGGGCCTTCCCCCACTAGGAGGAATGGAAGAAAAACGGAAGCAATGAGTGATATCTCCATTATAACCTAGGAAAGTACTGACTTCCTGGTCAATTTCACAAGCTCCCAAAGGCAATCCCAGTGGGTCCATCAACTGCTTTCAGAGACAACCTTACTCCTATAAAATGTAAAATAAATGGTGAGAAGACATCAGGCAAGCAGAAGTCTGGAGCAGAGTAAATAAGAACAACCTGAGAAGCAGTTCTGAAAGCCCAGCTCTGCAGACAGGTACTTACTTTAAAGAATAATCGGCACAGCTAAGGTAGCGTCAAGATAAATGGTATTGAAGGTGAAATAAAAACAACCAAATTGGAAAAGGAACACATTTTAGATTCTCAATGAGCAGAGCAATGTTTAAATCAAGAATTAATAACTGAACGAGCAACAGACAACCCTCTATGCCATTAAAGATTCACAAGTTTAATTGAGGGGCACCTGGGTGGCTCAGTCAGTTAAGCGTCGACTTCAGCTCAGGTCATGATCTCACGATTCGTGAGTTCAAGCCCCATGTCGGGCTCTGTGCTGACAGCTCAGAGCCTGGAGCCTGCTTTGAATTCTGTGTCTCCCTCTCTCTCTGCCCCTCCCCTGCATGCGTTCTGTCTCTGCCTGTCTCTTTCTCTCAAAAATAAATAAACAAAAAAAAATTTTTTTTAAAGAAGTTTAGTTGAGAGCCCAGCATGCCAATTGAAGATGTTATGTGAAATCTGTTTTAAAAAAAATAGTAAAGATTATTTGAATGTTAAAAACATTTTTCTTCAAGAATGCTTCTCTCTGGAAGCCTGTACTATTAAGAAAAGGCTTGTGTTCTTGAAATCAATTCTAACATGAAAAATGCTTTAGGGTGGATTCAAATGTATCTCTTTTAGAGACTGAGGGGGTGCAGATGGGGAGGAAAATCATTACAAGCCACACTTCCATATTAGATTTCAGAAAACTGAATACCAATTTCAGCCAGGTGAAATTTGTGAGCTTGTGGCTGTTTGCCTGCAGGCACACCGCAGTCTGGGCACGGCTTTGGATGTTAGAAATTATAGTCAGAAACATATAGAAAATATAGCTCTAGCAAGAGGTGTCAGAAAAAAGAGTTAGGGTCAGGTAGCACAGCTAGAAAAGTATAAGGAAAATCCTAGAAAGAAGAGAACGAGTCCCCACATTTGGATGTAGTCGTCTGCCAAACTTTTGGCTGATATCTAGGCTTCACATGTATGGGGAGACCCCAATGGGCTGGGACAAAAAGCAGCAGCTGGAAACTGCAAGAATTGAGGGGAACCCTAACTAGCTTTGTTTTTAACCCCATTTATTTTAGTTGTAGGTTTATATAACTTAATGTTAGTAATGGCCATGCTTAACAACTGGCTTCCAAAACTCCTGAACATGTGACAGCTGGCTCCTGTGAGCTGCTTCAAGCTGACATGTCACTGACCACCCCATTCTTGGATAGGACTGGTTTGTATTCTTTAGCTTACCTATCTCCCAGAATTACCTTCCACGTGCCAGATTGGGTTGGCTGCCGGAGAAATCTGCGCAAGAATGGGAAACCAGGGGTGCCTGGGTGGCTCAGTTGGTTAAGCGTCCGACTTCGGCCCAGGTCATGATCTCACGGTTCATGGGTTCACGCCCCACATTGGGCTCTGTGTTGACAGCTCAGAGCCTGAAGCCTGCTTCAGATTCTGTCTTTGTGTCTCTGCCCCTCTCCTGCTCACTCTCTGTCTCTCTCTTTCTCTCTCTCTCAAATATAAAATAAAAAACAAACAAACAAAAAGAATAGGAAACCAAAGTAAAACAGCAGCCACCACAGCCAGGTTGCTGCGGAGCCCCAGGCACCACGGCAGTTCATGCCCACTGTCACCTCCGCTGGACTCATCGGATTGGGATTGGCAGCCAGTCTACAGCTCCCCCAGCCACTGCCAGACACTATCCTGATCCTTGGGCCAGGCATGTGTACGCTTCCCAGATGAAGGGCACCAGCTTTTCTGCTGGTCACCAGCATCTTCAAAGTTAGATGCCATGAAAGACAGCCCAGGTTCCAGTCTGTCCTTGTGGATTCCCATTTGTTTCCACTGGCAAAGCTTGGACGATAAGAGGTTCTGGGAGCAAGCAGAGATGGGACAGGCAAGACACAGAGCTGGGGAGGTGGCATTTCTCCCAGTCGTGTGTAAGACCTAGAACTCTGAGAGTGGATGGCATCTAAGAATGCTCTTTTTACTATTAAAAATGCCCTAAATCCTCCTAAGTAACTTCTTCGGCCTTTCCCATCTTCGGTCTCTGGGTATGTTTAGCCAGATGATGCCAGTCCTCTCCTAAGGCACCATGACTGCCATCTTTCTCATTATGAAAGGCAAAGTCTTGGGGCGCCTGGGTGGCGCAGTCGGTTAAGCGTCCGACTTCAGCCAGGTCACGATCTCGCGGTCCGTGAGTTCGAGCCCCGTGTTGGGCTCTGGGCTGATGGCTCGGAGCCTGGAGCCTGTTTCCGATTCTGTGTCTCCCTCTCTCTCTGCCCCTCCCCCGTTCATGCTCTGTCTCTCTCTGTCCCAAAAATAAATAAAAACGTTGAAAAAATAAAAATAAAAAAAAAAGAAAGGCAAAGTCTTCACCCAACCATCTCCAAGACCCTGCCAGGCACAGCTTCCAGCTGCCTCTCTGACCTCCCTGCCTACAACATCCCTCCCCGCACATGCTCTGTGCCAGCCCCACAGACCTCCTGCTGCTTTCAGAACTCAACAGAAACATGCCTGGCTCAGGGCCTTTGCACTTGTTCTTCCCTCTGCCTGGCATGCTCTCCCTCCTGAATCCTGTATGGCTCACTCCTTCACCTCCTTCAGGTTTTTACCCAAATAACACCTTCATGAGCTCTTACTTAAAGTCACGGCCCCACATTCACAATCCTCTTTCTCCTTCCCCATGTCAACTTCTCCCAGAGCCCCTATCACCACCTCATGTTTGGTATATCGTACTTATGCATTTAGTTAATTATCTGCATCCCCTTGCTAGAACATAAGTGCCACTGAAGGCAGGGATTTCCATCTGCTTTGTTCGTAGCTATATTCCCAATGCCTGCAGGAAAATCCATGCTCAAAAAATGGTTGTTGAATGAATTCTATTTTCTAGCTGGGTTTTGCTAACATAGAAGAAAGATATTGTTTACATGCATACCTATACATACACATACATATTTGGTACCCAAGCCGCTTAATGAACCCTATGAGCCTTAAGTCTTAATCATAAATCGACCAAGTTAATTCTCTTAGGTTTTTTGAACATAGCTATTCATGCAATAATATCAAATCATTTCTTCCCTGTGGCAATGAGCCCCGGAGCAACCTAGCTGCTTTGTAAATGGTGGGAATGTTCAAGACCAACAGGAGGGAGAAAGAGAAATCAGATTTTCAAGCAATATTTTTAAAATATGATTCAGCCACAATAGAAGAGGTATCGGACCAGAGCAACTGTATCGGTGCTGACTAGTTTTAAGCAAAATCACTTAACAAAATGGAAAGATGGCTCTAAGAGATTCCTGCATATTCACCATAGATTGAGTACGGTACTAACAATGCAGCGCCCTGGTGAACCTCAGCGGAAGGCAAAACCAACACTCTGCCCCTGATAGCAGTTGTTCATCAACCTCTTTACGAGGCAGAAGCAGTGCCAGTATGGTCCTGCTTCCACTATTGGTGGCAAATGGCTTCCCGTGTGACTTGAGACATGAACTGACAATATTAGGAACCCATCACTGTTGGAAAGATATCCAAACTCTTTAGTTCATCTTCACTTCCTTATTTAGTACTTGCATATAATTTATAAGTAAATAAATAAGAATATATTGTTGGGTCCACCGTCCAAAAAGTTTAGAGATGACTGTTCCAGAACAATGTATAGTTAGCTTCTGGGTATCTGAAACCTGTGCAGAATCTGACAAAGGCTATAGGCACGCTTTCTAGAAAATTGTATTGAACTATATAAATATATATATATATATATAGCACGCTAACAATCACATGAGGCTCATCCATACACCTTTCAAGGGAACCCTCGCTCTTGATAGAAATGTTGGTTTGTCTTCAACTGGAATTGAAGCACAGTGAATTCTCTCTGCCCATTTTACTGAAATGAGCAGAACAAAGAAAATGTCAACTTTGTCTCCGTGGACAAGAAAGAAGTAAAACCCAAAGAAAGATTTTTAAAACTGCAACTCACACTCGCTGCACATACCCTGACCGGGCAGCAGGGGGCAGCGGAGCACAAGAAAAGCAGGACCCCAGCGCCCAACAGGCCAGTCTAAGGCTGCAAATTTGCTCCTTAAGAAGAGGTGATCAGCTCTTGTTTTTGCCAAACCCGGTACACCTGGTCGGGCTAGATTCGTGTGGTCATAAGAAAAATGGGACACAAAGTCCTGAGCTGTTTATTGAAGGTCACCTGAAAAAACAGCAAGCACATACCATCTAAATCTAAGCAATGAAAATAAAAATGCTAATCCCGTATAACAGTTTTAAAGCATTCTGAACAAAGTAGAATATTTTCAAACCATAACCCTAAACCACCCCCCACTGCACTTCCACTCAATACCTATCCTGGCTCCTTCCCCTTACTCTGTACTTACCAGAACCCAACTACCCACTCACTAGCTACACCCTGCCCTATACAGCTCATTAACTCCGTGCTCCCTACCTACCCACACCCACATTCACTCCCTACCCACATCTGCCTCCAAATGATGTAAGTATAAAGTCATCATCAAAATAGTTGGCATAGTTGTAATAATATGCTTTTCCCTGCAAAGGCACTGAATATCTTTCTGTTTATTCAAATCTTTTCTCTCACTTGGACCTTCATGGCTTGTTAGTTCATCTTTTGTTTTTTACTTGTGTTCTTATTGTGAATGAAATTTTCCATTACATATTCAAAATTAGTGTTACAGTATATAGAAACACACACACAGGGCGCCTGGGTGGCTCAGTCGGTTGAGCGTCCGACTTCGACTCACGTCAGGATCTCACAGTTTGTGAGTTCGAGCCCCACGTCGGGCTCTGTGCTGACAGTTCAGAGCCTGGAGCCTGTGTCTCCTTCTCTCGGCCTCTTCCCCGCTCATGCTCTGTCTCTCTCTGTCTCTCAAAAATGAATAAATGTTAAAAAAAAATTTAGAAACACACACACACACACACACACACACACATATTCTTACTCAGTACCTACCCACACCCCAACCTATATATACCTATATATACCTACACCCTATATACATATATATACATATGTATGTATACATGTACATATATATACACATATATATGTATATATACACACACATATACGCCATTATTCTGAATTCTCTCCTTCAAGTTTGCCAAGTGATTCTCCCAAGTCCTCTTTCAAATGTTCTCAGAGATACAGAATTGCTTCATTGTAACTATGGCAAGAAGAGTGGTGTTTAACAGTGTTGAATTGAGCCAGGAACAAAATGCACCCTTTGTGAGTCCGCGTCCCTGCCCACACCTTTTGGCCATCCCATTCCTTCCTGCTCCCTTCCAAGCCCTTTAGTCTCTCCTGGCCAATCTTTGCCAAACACGTCCAGTGTCTTCTGCCAGTTAGGACCTGGAGTCCCCTTATTCACTGACCCTTCTCATTTAAAATTTGTCCACTGGCTAGTGTTAAAACTACTCTCTAATAGATTTCAGGTATTGTTCCTGTTTTGAAGGGCATCCTATGCCATCAAGGGCTCTTCCGGCTGGTGTTTGGCCAGGGCCCAGGCTCAGAACACAATGAAGATAGTGAAGAGTGAAGGACATGGTCTCTTCTTCCCTCTGGATTGTGCCATGTTTGGATGTGACCCGTACAACCAAGGCCACTGTCTGGGGACCAGGAATGGAGGGAGCCTGAGCTGAAGCCATCAGAGGTGGAAGGCAAGGCCACCCAGAGTCACAGGGAAAGTGGCAGGAGCCCCGAGGTCCCCTCCAAAGCCAGCCCGACCACTCCAGTCCTCGCTGTGGGAGAGGACCACGTGTCTTCTAGGTTAAGTAGCTGCTTCTACTTCCTGACACTGAAAGCGTCCTGTGATTCTCTGGATGATGACGAATCCAGGACTACACAAAAAAGCTTCATTCAGCAAATTATTTTTTATCATTTTGGGGTCCAGGGCAGGCCACCCCCAGAAGTACCATAATGGCGTATTGATTATGTTGCATTAAAGCTACTTGGGGAACAACCAATGTAAGACCTTTCTCAGAATTTCTGCTCTCGTGAAAGCAGGAAACAAATCTCCCATGTGGAAAATACTCTCCCTGTACTACAAAGTAAAAAGACATCCTTACCTCCAGAGATAGGGACTTTAAAGGACAGAAAGCTATAGAAACAAACCTTGCTATTTTTTTCTAATCTACTACCTCAGCCCAAATTCTGCTTAAAATGCCCTACTAATTAAAGCTCCCAAATGCCTCTTTTCCTCATCCCGCCAGTTCTTTATAAGTTTATTGTCTCTGTCTAAAATGGATAAAAACTGCCTGCCTTGATCATTCCTTCAGGTCTCAATTTCATTATTGGCCTCCATGCACATGTAATAAAACTGGTTTTTTCCTCCCATTAATCTATTTCATGTCAATTTAATCCCTACACCATCCAGGAGAACCTTGAGGGGAAAGAAGGAAATTTCTCCCTCTGCCACATCATTAACTCGGTGCCAGGTTCTCTCCTTACCCCTTCATCAAGATTGACGAGACTACCAAGGCCAAAAGCCATACAGGAAAAGACTGATAAATGTAACCACATAATGTAGTTGAGTGGTAACTGGATAAAATGTATTTACAAAAACCTAGTGAAAGCCTAATTGCCTTACCGCATTAAAAAAAAAAAAAACTTTATTAAATCAATAGCAAAAAGCAAACAACCTCCTAGAAATAAAATGAGGAAAGGACATGATAGGAAATAACCCTGAGTGGATAAGCAAATCAATAACTGACTTTAAATTCAGCTTCTTAGCAATTTCAACCCCAAGTCTAAAATTCACCACCTATTCTAAGAGATCATTTTCATCTCCCCAAGTCAAAATAAAAAAGCTTGGATGATACATAGTGTCTTCAGGGATAAGTGGGAATAGATACCCATACACAGTGAGAGGCACGCAGGCACAATCTTTTTGGAATTCAGTTCTCCAAAACACACAAGTATTTTAAATGCACACAACCAACGACATAGCAATTATACTTAAAAAAAAATTATCTCACAGATGAACTCATCCCCTTTTAATAATTAATTTGAGTGTCCTTAGGTCACAGTTTATTTGATGTAAGAATATTTATAGTCTATTTGCATTTGGAAGAACTTCTGGCATAGTAAATGGCACACAGGGGACACGTGTGGATAATAATAAGTATGTGAGTAAAAAATATCCAACCAGAGAGGTGAGAACAGAAGTATTCTCTTCTATTTAATTTTTTTTCCAATTAAAACCCAGTACAAGATTATAAGACCAATAATGAATGAGAAGGAAAAGCCCTTCTGAAATAAAAGAAATAAAAAATCCACCCCACGGCGTTCAATCGCTTTACCCTAACTCGCCTCTAGAGGGCAGTGTCTCACCCATTTTCACTGGCAGGGACAAAAGCCCAAGATAACTCCATTCAGATTAAAATTGAAGCCGGTAGGGCAACTGGAAGGGTCTCCTGTGCAGTAATTTGTTCAGATCCAGTGATGGGTTAGAGAATTCACGTCATTTGAAGAAATGACCAGAGGGAAGATCTGACCTACATCTGGTCCATTTACCCAATGTGTATAAACCAAGGTAACAATGCCTATTTTTAAGGTAGGAGGGAGAGCTGTGGTCTATATGGTTATGGGGCTGGTACTGACCAAATGGGCCAGAAATACGCCCATTATTTACGGCGTGCTACCAACGCTTAACCGCATATCAGCACTGCGTGATATGAGAGGGCCTAACAGAGATTAACACCAGGCATGAGTGAAAACATCAGCCTAGGGCGGTATCTAGAGAGGGGCACCATGGGACGCACCCTGGACAGAAGCATGAGCCTGAAGGTGGTCTCCTTCCTCTATGCTCCCATGCAGGCATTGAGGGTCACCAGGACCCTACAGGGGAGGCAGGAAACCTGCCCAAACTCCACAATGGAGGCTGACCCTCCCTGAGCCTACTGTGCCCAGCCCTCCAGCTTTCCTGAGCCCCTCGCTGGACAGCATTTAAAAGACACATACTAGGGACACCTGGATGGCTCAGTCGGTTGAGCTTCTGACTCTTGATTTCAGCTCAGATCATGATCCCACGGTTTGTGGGATCAAGCCCTGTGACAGGCTCCCCACTGAGCAGAGCCTGCTTAAGATTCTTTCTCTCCCTCTGCCCCCTCCTCCACTCTCGCTCTCTCTCTAAAATAAATTTTAAAAAAGAAAAAGACACATACTAAATGGGAAAGAAAGCAATGGTAAGAGATAAAGGATAGAAAGGCCAAAAGTCAGGTGGTGGGAATAGAAAGAGATAAATGAATCCTCACAGAAGCAATTTAGACGGGAGACTTAAAAAAGCACAGGGTCATCTGGAAGAAATTGGTTTTTATTGTGAATCATAAAATCTACGGCAAGAAATGAAATAGTTAAAGAAACCCTTTCTCTCTCCTCTCTCTCTCTCTCTTTCTCTCTCTCTCTCTCTCTCTCTCTCTCTTTCTCTCTCTCTCTCTCTCCAACCCGCCCCCCCAAACTCTCTTACACAGAAGCTCCAAAGTATGGGGAAGGAGCATTGAATAAAATTGCACAAATGCAAAGTGGGGGACGGGTGGGGGGGTTGATAGACAGGAGTAGCTAAAAACTAAATGCCGTGATTCCCCGCTTGCCAGCAGATATACACTTGAGTTTCTCATCTCCTTAGGGAATCAGAAACAGAAGGTGCGCTTCCATGCTCGCTGCGGACGGGATGGCAGCCGTGCCCTGGGACCAGACTGAGCTTCTCTGCAGAAGGTAATTGGAGAAATGCTGCTAGGACTCCAGACACCACACGCGTGAAAGAAAGTAACAGATGGAAACGGACTGCTTCTAAGCAGCTTTTCCTGAAGATTGTGAAATGAAGCATCTACAAAGGAAAAGGACATGTTTAACATGTTGGAGGATTTGGGTTTAGGCTTCAATAAAGATGTAAAACCGATAAGAAATTACCGCAGCGGTTCTTTGTCCATAAATCAGCACAGAGATCTGAAGAGCCTTGGTAATAAAAACGACAGCTAAGCTGCTCCCCATGGAAATCAGATGAATATCCAAAACATTTCCTCCCTGCAGAGAAGTTTTGACAGGATGCAAGACATACAAGTTCAGCCACAAACCCAGGACTCGGGGGAACCATCTATTCTGTGTGGTTTCTTCCTTCCCTCCCGTCACCTGTGCAATGAGATCCCACAGGAGGGCGGAGGATCCTCACCCAGCTTTCTTCCTGGAGTCCAAGTGCGGGTTACTCAGGAGGCTGCAATCCACAAGAGAAGCAGGGGCATGGAGCCGGGTGTTGGGGGGTGTAGGAGGGATGCGGGCCATCCCTTAAGATGATATGGGGCAAAAGGACACAGCACCAGCTGAAAAGACCATATCCCACAGATTTGAGTTAAAGGGCTCCTAGCAAAACTGCAGTTATTTGGGGGGGGGGGGGGGGCGAATTGGACACTCAGATTAAGAGTACTATTTAGATTTAAATATAACCTGTATGAAAGTAATTGATATTGCAGAAACCATACTTTTAGGGGAAAATAGACACATGGCTGGACAAAGAATTTTTTTCTGATTTATGAATCTATATGGGAAAAGAGGTAGAGCACACCTCAGAGCTGCCCCCCCTCCCCCGGGGCAAGGAAACAGGCATTTTATTCTCCGGTTCCGATTAGCTGGTGGCTGTTCCTGGAGTCAACTCCTCAGCACTTCCGGCATATTCTGAGCAAGCAGAGCATGCCAGGGAAAGCCCTTGGAGGGGGACCGCAGGTGCTTACAGCTATGAAGCCTCCAGAATGTACATAAAAGGCCATTCCCAAGGGCTATGCACCATAGCCTCCACCATGAACCTAAATAAGAAATCAGCCTCATGCTAGAATCCTACCGGTTACGGACATACAAGATGATTATGCAGGTGGCCGTTGCCACCCTAAACTGGCCGGTTCACTGCGGTGACATCTCTTTACTGATTTGGCTGCTTTTAGATCTGATCCCTGCTCTCTCCTTTAGAACAGAGCTGTTCCATTTCAGGGCTAGCTGGTGGCATTTATTGACGTAATTCCCACTCTGCTCTTTCGTCAGAAGGTATCTCCAGCAACAGTTTGCCCCAGGTCACCAAGTTTACCAAGCCACAAGATAAAAAGCAGGAAAGTCTTTTCTGCCTGCCAGCTCTGAGGTCTGCCAGCCATGCCCATCCAGCAAAGGCTGTTACCTCTGCACGTGGGCAAAAAATCACCTACAGGACATGCCGCCAAGGGGCAGTGTGAGTGGAGCTCTTTTGCTCCTTTCTGATTTTGCATGCCATCCGGGAGTTTCCACAAGTTCAAGCTAGCTAGAATTCCTGGACGTTATGTTTATGTGCACAATAAAAATATATATTGGCAACTTCGTTTGTGGTTTCTGCAGATACTGTCACATTCCTTACTCAGTGTGCCCCTTCCCTTGTTTCCCTGTCAAGCCAAACCCTATTTAAATGTCTACATTTGCAAACAGTGTGTGTGATCTGATGAATTTTTGTCTCCTGGTCAATCTGAGTCAGTTTCAACCGCCTTTGAAAGAGGAAGACACATTGCTCTGACTGTTTGCCTTCTGAGGGTCTGATAATAGATGATAGCTAAACAGAGTTTCCAACATAATCAGCTTGAGATGAGAAATATCAATCTCATTTTTTTGTTTCACAACAGCTGCTGCCTCAAAGCATACCCATTTTGCTATATTTATTGTAATGTCATTCATAATATTTGCCATAAATCTTCAGCCAATTATACCGGTTTCTCATGCATCGTCCATAAAAACAGTGCTACACAATTTCAGCTTCTCAACTGATAGATACTTTCATAAGAAAATTAGAGAGCTTCCAACAATGCGTCTGACATATAACTTCTGCCTTGTCCTCAATTCCAAACGACGCAGACATCTTAAGAAAGTGATGGGGCTCCATGTGCTGTGGGTTTTTATCTGAATAATGCTTCCCAATTTGAGTCTAAAATTTAAGAATCTTACTTTCAAAGTAGTTGCTAACTAATTGGTGATGCAAAATGACAAAGACATATCTAAATAGAAAGTGATGTTTTAGGAATATGGATATAAGCTTAGTGATGTTTTCAGAAAAATTCAAAAATATTTAGCAAGCATCACAGGTGCTGGGTGCTAAGGAAACAAAGATAACATCACGGCTTTTGCTGTCAAAGAGGAAAGATGCTCCAGAAAGCAGGGTGGGAGGTGGGAGGTGCGGGGGTGGCCTGTGTAACGGCACCCAGGAATGAAAGCAATGACACTGAGAAGTTCAAACACTTCCATCCTGCTGAGGCATGAAGAGGCACAGGAGTGGGCGAGATGAGGCCAAGCAGGTGGGCAGGCGACGAGGAAGATCAGTTCCCAATGTCAGGGAAAGACTCCTGAAGGTATCCTCTAGGAGCTGAGCACCCAGGGGTACAACTGGAGGCCAGTTGCTGGATATAAAAACCATTGAGGAGTTCAAAGGAGAGGTGGGGAGAAGGAGGGAGGTATGGGAAGTCCTGATGAAGCAGAATGGGGAGGACCGAAAAACGAATATGTTGGTTGATTTGGAAAGAATCAAATCCCGGATAACTCAGGCTCTGGGCTTGAGCAGGAGTTAATGTTGAGGTGCTCTGTGCAAATAACGTTGAGGTGCTCTCTGAGGAGAGAGGAGAGGGGACTGTTTTGAGGAAAAGATAAACAGAAGGTATTAATTTGGCCAATTAACACCTCGAACTTCAGGTGCCTGTGGGGCTTGTGAGGAAAAGACACCCTGGAATTCAGGAGCAATGTCAAGGCAGGAAGTGAAGATCTGATAGCCATGTGCACGTGAGCAGGATGTGAGGTCATAAATGTGCATCAAACTGCTCAGTTTCTGTCGAATGGGGGAAAGAGAGCTAAAGATGGAGCCCATCAGCACAGGTTTCCACAAACAGAAGAGGGAATCGTCAAACTTCACAAGGAACAGTGTTGTTAACGTGACACCCCACCACCTGGCCTCATCAGTCATCGCTAAGTGGCCGATCTGTGGCCTTCACACCCCAGTCCACTTGCTCTACCCCAGAGTCTTCTGCAGCGAGCCCCAGACGTCATCATGGCCCGTCCCTAAACATTTGCGGGTGCAGCTCCAAAAGAGGAGGTTTTGTGGGGCCCCACCATGCTTTCTTTGTCTGAAGGGATATTGTTTGGCTCTTACTCTTGATTTTCTTATAATGATTTTGGAGGAGTTCAGTCATGATTCTTTTTTGTTGCTTTATTTTCTTTTCTTTTCTTCTTATTTTGATTTTACTTTTGTTTTGGCAAAAGAGTTTCCCCGTGCATTTCCGCAGGAGGAAGGAGCCAACCTAACTTCTCTAGCTTCTGTTGTTTTTCAAAGGGATGAAAACTGGCCTGTCCCTTCGCAGATCTGCTTCTCTGCTCCCCTCCCCCGGTTCTACCTGGACCTCCTTTTCCCTTTATTCTTCTTTCCCTTGCGCCCCCTCTAGCTGGATTCTGCTCAGAGTTTCTCCCTTCTTCATGAGGATCTCTGTTTTGGAAGAAAGTTTAGTTTGTTGGTTGTAGAGAACTTACAGGCCTCATTTCTTCAGCACCATGTCAGAGACTCCTCACACAGACCACCGAAATACTGCCGCCACCACCCCTCCGGAGTTTTGCCTGGCCTCTGGTCGGTCCCCAACCTCCCCTGAGGAAGGGGTCCTGTGTCAGGGCCCTGGTCCCAGCCTTCTCTCTGTTTCCTCTGGAGGAGCCCTGGGGCTGCATTGGTCCTAGGCTGCGGATGCTTTGATTCTAATGCCGTTTTGGAGTGTGGGGGGATCCCTTGTCCCTAGTTCTCTTGGAGACATAGCCTGTGGAACTTTGGCTGTCCTGTACTAGAACCTTGTTTGCTTGTATGGCCCATCCGAGAGATTCAAAACCTACCATCTTCCTGGACTTCTCTCTACAAGGCGAGACTGAAGTAGGAGCCACTGAGGATTAAGATAATTAAGACAATCCCTCTAACAGGTTTATTTTTTTGTATCTAAGATATTGTGGTTGTTAAATGTCTATGACCACTCCCCCACTAGCCTTCTTGAGGGAAAGCTATCACCTATGATCCGTCTTTCTATCCCCAGGGCCCCATCACGTAGAAGAGACACATTCCATCTTGTTGCATTGAATTAAAGTAATATTTCTTGCCAGGGACTGTGATTCTACCCTTTGTTTCTACTGGGGCTGGATAACTACTAAGAAATGAAATATGTGTGCAGCTCATATATAATTGAAGACCCAAATACATTTTCCTTTCCTTGAAGAAACGTAAGAGAATAAGAAGCCAAGGAGACCTGAGTTCAAATAAGTAAAGAATTAGCATTTCAAAGACACTAACTGATAAATTTCACTGATAGCTGCTTTCTCTTTTAGAAAGTTAATTGGTGTAAAATTTTCAAGATTGCATTTTTAAAAAGTCAATGCAAAAACTGTATGTAGCAGTTATTAGAATTCCTTTTCTTTAATTTGTCCTTTGCAGCTGTCTTAGTCCTTTGGGTTGCTATAACAGAATAACAGACGGGGTGGTGAATACACAAGGACATTCGTTGCTCAGTTCCAGAGGCTGGAAGTTCAAGGTCAGAGTACCAAAGTGGTCAGGCGAGGGCCCCCCACCGGGTCATAGACTCCTTGTGTCCTCATATGGTGGAAGGGATAGGGAGCTGTCTGGGGTCTCTTTATTTTGGGGGGTGGGGGTCTCTTTATAAGGGCATTAATCTTATTCTTGAGGTTTCCACCCACCTGACTTAAGCACCTCCCAAAAGTCCCACTTCCAAATGCCATCGCCTTTGGGGGTTAGGATTTCAACTTATGAATGGGGGGGGTGGCGGGGGAGAGACACAAACTTTCAGACCACACCAGCAGTCTACAACCTTTGCACAGATCATCTTACTTGGAGTTCATAACATCTGTGTGAAGTGGGCAGGTCGTGTGAACTTCATTAATGCCGAGAGTTAAATAGCTCTCTGGAGAGCAAGCCTAGATTAAATCTCAGGCTTCCAGAAACAGCAGAGCTGGAGAAAAAGGGTGAGGAGAGGCCCCATCTCTGACTTGCAGAGATTGCAAGGTCCTATCCCAGTTCCCATTAGGGACCAAGCAGGCTCGTACCCTCAGTCCAAGGATGCTGGAAAGGAGCTCTACACTATGCTTGCCCACATGGATATCATTCATTTTCCCATGGAGAAGCTTTTGTTAGCAACTGCAATTTGTAGAGAAATTTTGCTATGAAAATAATCTGTTATTCTCTTTAAAAGTGCAAGGCAGGGGTGCCTGGGTGGCTCAGTCGGTTGAGCGTCCGACTTCAGCTCAGGTCATGATCTCTCAGCTCATGAGTTTAAGCCCCGCATCGGGCTCTGTGCTGATGACTCAGAGCCTGGAGCCTGCTTTGGATTCTGTGTCTCCCTCTCTCTCTGCCCCTAACCCACTCACATTCTGTCTCTGTCTCTCTCAAAAATAAACATTAAAAAAATAAAATAAATAAAAGTGCCAGACACCCCCATTTTCCATGCCAATTATGAAATTGGGAACTTATTTGCGGATAAGAAGGACAGGGGTGGCTGTTTGGTAGACAATATTTGCCACCTATGTCCTCTTAGAAAACTGATTCTCAAACAAGAGCTGAGCTTCTTCCTAAAATGCAGATTCTGCTTCCGGAGGTCTGAGGACAGCCCCAGAGTCAGCCAGACTGTCAGACTCTCAGGTGATGTCTTTACATCCATATTTTTATATTCTATACTTTACTAAAATATTTTTACCATCATTGTTCTCTTTTGAAATTAATACGTTTAAGTTCCAGAACTGTTGTGATTTAGTAAATTGCAATATATTAGAACTTGTTATATTCTTTTGCAGACTATTCAGTTTTGCTGTGCCCCACA
This sequence comes from Panthera onca, assembly GCF_046562875.1. Lineage (NCBI taxonomy): Eukaryota > Metazoa > Chordata > Mammalia > Carnivora > Felidae > Panthera > Panthera onca. The sequence continues at coordinate 86,146,861 of NC_138341.1, read as the reverse complement.
CTTGCAGCCTCTAGGCTCTCACCAGCTGCTCACACACTGGCCGTCAGAATCGCCTGGAGGCCTGGCTGAAACTCACATTGGTATGCCCCAGTGACCCAGTGGGTCAGGGTTTGATAATTTGCATTTGTAAAAAGCTCCCTGTGAAGCTGTTGTTCTAGGGATACACTTTGCAAACCGATGTTGTTTGTTGATAAAGCTGAAGGGTTATTTGCATACTCATTTTAAAGTCCTGTAGATAGAAATTTCTTAAATATCTACATGATCGATGTCAAGTTCAAACACCATAAAATTGAAAATAGTTGTGTTTATTTTCATGCCCATCCCTAGGGTTGTAGATTGAGGCAGTGGGTTTGGGAGAGAAATATTCATTTTCTTAGAGTTGTAAGTTAATAAATAATTACTTACTTTTATCAGCTACAGTAACACACTATTCCTGTTAGTCTTCTAGTCATTTCACCAAGTTGTAGCAAGTTAGAAAGACAGTCTGACAGCCCCGTGCCAAGAAGAAGCACCACAAAGTACTTTTTACTGGGTGCAGTTTTCCTACACAAGCAGCAGGGGGCAGCAATACTGTCTGTATTTTACACCTGAGGGGCGCAATGATACTAAATAGAAACAAGAAGCAATGGCATTTGGCTTTGTTATTTGAGCAAAACTGAATGGTCTGCAGAAGAATGTAACAGTTATAACGTATTGCAATTTACCAGATTACAACAGTTCCCGAGCTTAAACGTCTTCATTCCCAAAGAGCACAATGATGGTAAAAATATTTTAGTGAAGTGTAGAATATAAAGGTATGGATGTAAAGTAAGAAATAGACGAGTCTTGGGGCGCCTGGGGGGCTCAGTCAGTTGAGTGTCCGACTTCGGCTCAGGTCATGATCTCGCTGTCCATGAGTTCAAGCCCTGCATCGGGCTCTGTGCTGACAGCTCAGAGCCTGAAGCCTGCTTCAGATTCTGTGTCTCCCTCTCTCTGCCCCTCCCCCACTAATGCGCTTGCGCTCTCTCTCTCTCTCTCTCTCTCTCTCTCTCTCTTTCTCTCTCTTTCTCTGTCAAAGATAAATAAACATTAAATTTTTTTAGTAAAAAAATACATAGACGTGTCTTAAATGTTTATTTAGGTACTTCATTCGAATCCACTTGAAAATATCAATAAACTGTGTATCCGTCATTTCGTGCAGACCAGAAATATCTGCCGTGAACAGTGCCTTCACCTTCTTGCCTGAACTCAGCTGAATCTGGTGCTCCTCTGCAGAGTTCTGCTCTGAGAAGTCACCTGCCCTCTGCTCACGGGGCTTTTGTTCTCCACCCGTCCTACCTCTGGGCTCTCTGGGAAGCAACAGTCTGATTTGCTCCTTGCTGTCGCATCCTGTGCCTACCACATGCTCCCAGCCCGCCAAGATGAAACTTTGCAGCTCATGCTATAGACTCCAGCACGTGACCCCTATGGTTAGAGGGTACCCACTGAGGTTGCCCTGCCTCGTTCCTTAAAGATTTTAGCCCTTGGCTCCTGGTCAGTCCCCAGCACTTCTGCTACATTTCTGACGTCTCCATGTCTGCCGGACAATCCCTCCAGTACTCTGGCCACTCAGTCACCTCCTCCTCAGCTCCAGGATCCTGTTGCCCACCCCAAATCGATCCCATCACGGGCTTTGTCATGATCAGCCCTATGAACCTGGCATCACCTCAATTTCCAGCGGTCCATTCCCTGATACTTGCCTCCTATTTCCCAGCCATGCACCTGCATGCCAGTGATGCTCTGATCCCCGTGGGATCTACAACCACTAATGCTAGATCTGCCCTCAGTCCCTCTCCTCTTCACCTTCCTCCTGCTTCCCTTCTCTCCCAGCTTGGATCTCAGAGTCCACACACACCCAATGTGTCTGCCCATCCTCCCAAAATCATTAGCCTGGAGAAATCCCAAATCTAACTAGGTCCAACTCTGCCAGTCTCCCATCTGCACCATACACCTGAACATAGTGCAGAAAAACTGACCTGAACTAGCAGGGCTCACTTAGATTGATGATCACAAACCTCAGAAGAGTCTTCGGAGCTGTGTGGCAATCTCACATTCTCCCACTCAAGTCAGCACCCTCTGTCCTACAAGGATACGCTACTCCTTTTCCTCTCGGCTCAAGCTTTCGACCCTTCTGCCCCTAACCTCAATGCCATCAGATAACATCATTTTCTTTTCCTTTTTTTTAAGTTTATTTATTTATTTTGAAAGAGAGAGAGAGAGACAGCAGGGGAGGGGCAGAGAGAGAGGGAAACAGAATCCCAAGCAGGCTCCACAGGGTCAGCACAGAGGCCCTGACTTGGGGCTCGAACTCAGGAAACTGTGAGATCATGACCTGAGCCGAAACCAAGAGTCAGACGCTTAACCTACTGAGCCACTCAGGCGCCCCTCATTTTCTTTTCTTTTTTATTGAAATATAATTGACATACAGGGGCGCCTGGGTGGCTCAGTCGGTTGAGCGCTGACTTCGGCTCAGGTCACGATCTCGTGGTCCGTGAGTTCGAGCCCCGCATCGGGCCCCTGTGCTGACAGCTCAGAGCCCGGAGCCTGTTTCAGATTCTGTGTCTCCCTCTCTCTGACCCTCCCCCATTCACGCTCTGTCTCTCTCTGTCACAAAAATAAATAAAAACGTTAAAAAAATTAAAAAAAAGAAATATAATTGACATACAATGTTATATTAGCTTCAGATGTACAACATACTGACTTGACAATTCTGTACGGTACTCAGTGCTCATCACAGCAAGTGTAGCTACCATCTGTCACCATAGAACGTTATTAAAATATTGACTATATTCCTTGTGCTGTACCTTTCATCCCTGTGACTTATGTATTTTATAACTGGAAGTTTGTACCTCTTAATCCCCCTTTATCTATTCTGCCCATCCCCCACCTCCTACCCTTTGGCAACTACCAGTTTGTTCCCTGTGTTTAAGGGTCTGTTTGTTTTTTGTTCACTTGTTTTGAGAATCCATATATAAGTGAAATGGTATATGCCTTTCCCTGTCTGACTTATTTCACTTAGTGTAACACCCTCTGGGTTTATCCATGTTGTTACAAATGACAAGATCTAATTCTTTCTTATGGCTTCATAATATTCATATATATACATATATACATATGTATATTCATGTATATACATATATACATATCTATACACACATATACATGTATATATGCACATATATATGTATACACACACACACACACACACATATATATATATCCCACATCTTCTTTATTCTTCTTTATCCATTCATCTATCCATGGACACTTGAGTTGCTTCCATATCTTCTTGGCTATTGTAAATAATGCTGCAATAAACATAGGGGTGGATGTATCTTTTTGATTTAGTGTTTTCATTTTCTTTGGGTAAATACCCAGTAGTAGGCTTACTGGAAAAAAATCAATCAAAAGAGTGTGTCTACATCCACTTACCTACCTGTGTCTGCCCACACTGGGCCTTCCCTCCTGTTAGTGTGCATGAGCTGTCGTTCTCCTAGCCAAGACCAAATCCCCCACCCAGACACTGAACTCCATCTCCTTCCACTGTCTCGAGGACAGACTCCAGCAATTCTCTCCCCACTCTCTTCTGCATTGTAGGATTTCTTCTCTTCTGCATCACTCCCATCAGGAAACAAACAAGTAGTTTGTTTCATCTCATCCTGGAAGAAAGACAGAGAGACAGGGATAGGGAGGGATACGAGGAAGGAAGGAAGGAAGGAAGGAAGGAAGGAAGGAAGGAAGGGGAAAAAAGGAAGGAAAGAGGGAGCTAGGGAAGGAAAGAAGGGAGGGAGGAAGGGAAGGTGGGAGGAAGAAACCTTTGTTAACCTCACATCTCCCTTTAACCTCTGCTCCATTTCTCAGGTCCTATTTAAAAACAAACTTCTCGGGGTCTCTGGGTGGCTCAGTCGGTTGAGTGTCCGCCTTCAGCTCAGGTCATGATCTCACCGTTGGTGAGTTCAAGCCCCACATCAGGCTCTGTGCTGACAGCTCAGAGCCTGGAGCCTGCTTCAGATTCTGTGTCTCCCTCTCTCTCTTTCTGCTCCTCCCCTACTCGGACTCTGTCTCTCTCAAAAATAAATAAAACATGAAAAAAAAACCAACTTCTCAAGGAGGTCTCCCTACTGTCACCTCCACCACCTCACCTCCCATTTTCTCTGGAATTCACTACACAACATGCCCCTTCAACAAGGTCACCTTCACCTTCCTGGGTCTCAGCCCTCGTTTTTTACACCTGTAGCCTGTAGCCTGGCTGATCACCTCTTCCTTGGGACACCTTCTCTTCGGAAACCATATCCTTTCTTGAGTCTCTTTGTACCTTGTTGAAAGCTCTTTCTCCATCATTTCACTAATTCATCCTCAGCTCCCTGCATGTGCCCAGGCCCCAGAGTGTGGTCACTGGTCAGCTGTTCCTTCCTATTCACACTTTCTCCCAAGTGACATCTTCAGTCCTGTGGCTTCAGACCCCATCTCTCTATTGATCACGGTAGATGTCTTTAATGGATGTCTTTATCCTGGACCCCTCCCTCCTGCCATGCATCTCCAACCTCCCACACAGTATCTTCTTCTGGAAATCATCTCAAAAGAACCTCAGATTTCACATATTCAAAACCCTGTTTCTTCTACAATCTTCTCCATCTTGGTGGGTGACAGCAGTACCTTGGACCTTGAGGTCTCTCCACATCATTAGCAAATTCCATCTACTCTGTTTCAAAATATGCCCAGAATTCAGCTGCTTCTCCCATCTCTTAGCATCACTTCTCTCTAGCTGCACTGTCTTAGTTTATCACAACTGCCTCACACCTGGTTCTTCCTATCCACTTCTGTTCCCCCATAGGCCGTTCTCAAAATAGCCACAAACATGTTTTTTTTTAAAACCTAAGTCGTGTCCTGCTCCTTGACTCAGACCTCCAACAGCTGTTCATCCCACTGTAGAGCTAAAATCAGAGTTGTCACTATGATCCCCGTCTTGTGCCATCTCTGCAATCTTATCCCCCTATTTCCCACTGCTGTCCCCTGTATGTGCCTCTTAGTAATGCAGGGCTCTGCTGCTTTTCAGTCATGCTGAACACATTTCCTTCTCCAGCTCCCTATACCTCAAATGCCTTAGTGCAGGCTGCTATAACAAAATGTCACAGACTGGGGACCCTAAAGGACAGACATTCATATCCTACAGTCTGGAGGCTAGAGGTCCAAGCTCAAGAAGCCAGCAGATCCAGTATCTGGTGAGAGCCTGCTGCTTGACTTACAGCCACCGTCTCGCTGTGACCTCCCATGGCCAAAAAGAGGGCTCTGTTCTCTTCTTCTTCTTCTTCTTCTTCTTCTTCTTCTTCTTCTTCTAAGGATATGAATCCCAGCATGGGGGCTCCACCTTTGGGACCTCACTAACCCTAATGACCTCCCACTGTCCCCACCCCCTAGCCCCATCTCCTTAGATGGTAGGGCTTCCCCGTGAATGTTGCGGGGGGACACAAACATGTGATCCGCAAAACCCAGTCAGGCCCCTTTGGACTTGCCCACTGCCTTCTGGGCTCTCCCCAACATCTCCTTATTAGGTGCCTTCCTAAAAGGGGAAATTCATAAAGCCCTAAATATTTAATGACGAATACAATGACTGCCTCCTACTTATCAATTTGAACATAAAAATGAGAATTTGAAAGCATACCTCCATCTGAAAGTTTTTGATCACTGGGAAATCCTTGCTGGTCCGTGGGCAGAGGATGGGAGAGCCAGTCATCAGCAAGGCTTGTCTCTCAGCCTCTGTAGAGTGTAAAAAGGAGGCGAGGCTCCCACAGCAGTCTTGAAAAGATCCACCAGCGTCCTCCATGTGTTTGTTTATGCTACGATTGTCCTTTTCACATTTCTTAGACCCTGAACAGCTAAGCTGAATCCTCCTCTTAGGACCTGAACCTTGCCCCATGAAATGAGTAAGATGCTTAGCAGATTCAATAGCCTCAGACAGAGTCAGTCGGTGTACGTTTGTTATAACCAAGTTGGTCCTGTCCCTTTTGCACAGATTGGTAGATTGGGCCCTCACCTGCCTCTGGCAGTCGTGGGCAGGTCACACAGTCAAAAGCATCAGAAGCTACAGACAATGGTCCTTTTCAGAAGAAGACCATGTTTAAAGTTATTTGGGATCAATTATTTCTCTGGATGCTTCTCATATGTAAATTTCCAGATAAATAATCTCCAACTGTAGTAATGATGTCAGTAGCTACCATATATATTAACCACTGTGATAGGTGCTTTGCATGAATTATCTAATTCCTGATTCCACAATATTGCAGAGAAATCAAAATTCAGTAAGGTGAAAAATTCAGGCATTCAACATCCTCCTCCTTCCAATAATTTAGTAATTGATTCTGAAGTTAGAATAATTCTAATTTATGGTTTAAGCCTTTCTGAGTGTATGTTGAAAAGAGAATAAAAAGAAGAATAAAGTGTTTGGTAATTCACAGGAGAAAAGTGAAGAAAATATCATTAAAATAATGGCCAATTGTGGCCCCAGCAGCATCTCTTCTGATTGGTCCATGGCCATGTGTGAAGCTACTGATAATTCAAGTATATGTCCCTTTCCTTGACTTTCAACAGCACTGGAAGGGCCTGCCCTATAAAATCCTCACCCACTACCTAGGAAACCTCATCTCCAACCATGGGCATCCCTCTCCCCATGAGTACACATCGCCCAGGTCTGAGTCATTCTGTCTGAAATAATACACCTGAGGGAGAATGAACTTGGTCAGCTGGAGTCTTTTGAGGTGGGTACAGGCACGCCCAGTCGGTGCTCTCTGAGATCGCAACAGTACTGAGTTGTAGTTCTGAGAATTTGTGACTTTATTCCCTGGCTATCAGGGAATGACTGCTAATTTCACACACACCCATGCACACACACACATGCACATACACACACGTGCACTTGCCAATGGCAAGTATCCATTTCTCAGAGTGAGCACAGTCTAAGGAACACAGTTTAATGGCTCCATTTTTATCTGAGGTCACCTGGCTCACAATGGAATTAATAATTTACAAGACTTCACATTATTTTGCAGATTACAGATGGTTGTCTTTCTTTTTCCATGGTGCATTCTCAAATACACTATCGAGGTATTATAATTAAGAAAAGGAATCATAGCTGAATATAAACTTCTAAAGGGCCAATCCATAGCCAAACAAAGACTCAGCAGAAGCTTCCAAATCCTTCTTTATGAAGGCCCAATTAAATTATTAGACAAGGTATTCCCCATTCCACCCCCAGTCTGTGGTTAGGATGAATGCTGATAAGTTTCTTCTTCCATTGAAATCATATTCACTAAATATAGAGAAGGGAGTGTTCAGTCTACCCTAAAGACACAATACCCCCTCCTCAAGGGATAATGCATCTGAGGGTTCCCCATTTCATAAACTGCCATGGCCAACAGGGCACAGGAGAAAAGACCAGCCCTGAGATGGATCAGCATCTAGGAAAAACGATGCCATAGCACACGGTGACAGAAATAATATGGTCAAGCAGGTAAAACACACTGTCACATTGGTCCAGTGGTGTCTGTCCATGAGCCAGGCAGCGATCAGCAGTGAGAGTGAGAGAAAAATTGGGGGCACATGCATGGGAAATCCTGAGCTGCTAGTGATCCAGAAGGAAGGCAGAGAACAGCACGGGGTGGTGAGCTCATGGTGATAAGCCTTTGTTGCTGGTTGGAAGTGAGGCCATGATCCCTTGGAAGGAGTTGAGCCATGTTGAGTCCCCAGGCTGCCTTTGTGCTTCTCTAGCAGAAACAACAAATCCAGCACATTCCAGAAAGTAGAAAATAAGACCATCACTGACTCCAGACTCATTGTCCCCCTCTTCCACAGGGGGAAACAGATTTCCAGATTGTTTCAACAGTGTTACTCGAGATAACCTGAGAAGTCCAATGTGAGTTCCTTCCCCTAGTAGACTAATTATTGCACTTAGGGTGATGATAGAATCTTATTAGTTTGCCTAGTTCTTGTGCACATGGGACAGGAAGAGGGGAGCCCCCAAACTGCCTATACAGAGCAGGATTGCTAAGGAACAGAGAGGAGAGGGGAGTCTCCAAAGAATAAGATGCAGGGATGAGGAAAACAATAAAACATGTCCAGTGTAATATATTTGATATGTTTTCAACTGGAAGAGTGATTTGATTTGAAATATCCATTTCTAGGAGGCAATACTCATCCAGATTTCACAGATTTTTATTTAATCTAAGTGTACACTTAAAAAACAATAGAACTGTTTAAAAGGGGAAGGCAAAACTGAAATGCCCTGTTTCATAAAGTAGAGAGCATAGTACTTCATCTGAGATGCTGAGGGGGAATTCTGGCTTGGAAAGGGATGGTGAGTCAGAGGACTGGCAAAGTCAAGTTCACACGGACATAAAAATCCTAGGATTCTAGGACTCAATTTCATTGTTCAAAGAGAAGAAAGCACACAATCATAAGTATAAACATGGAGGCCATAATAAACAAGATTTGGCTGTTAACAAATGTTCTTTTCCTTTCTTCTCCTCTCCCCCCAGAATAAGATTGAATCCTCACCATGTAGAACCTGGCAGCAGTCAGCTGCGGGCTTGCTGCTCTTTGCGGGGGGCCACTGTGGGTCCCAATTTGAGTGCTAGAGAGTTGAGATGGCTTACTTGTGAAGGCACCTTTCTTTTAAAATGGAGCCTTTCAGGGGTGCTTGGGTGGCTCAGTCAGTTGAGTGTCTGACTTCAGCTCAGGTCATGATCTCACAGCTCATGAATTCGAGCCCTGCATCAAGCTCTGTGCTGGCAGTTCGGAGCCTGGAGCCTGCTTCGGATTCTGCGTCTCCCTCTCTCTCTGCCCCTTTCCCACTCACGCTCTGTCTTTTCGTAAATAAATAAACGTTGAAAAAAAATTTTAATGGAGCCTTTCAGGGCACCTGGGTGGCTCAGGTGGTTGAGCAGTTGAGCGTCTGTCTCTTGATTTCAACTCAGGTCAGGTCATGATCCCAGGGTTGTGGGATCAACCCCCACGTCAGGCTCTGCACTGATTGTGGAGACTGCTTAAGATTTTCTCTCTCTCTCTCTCTCTCTCTCTCTCTCTCTTCAAAATAAAAAAAATAAAGTAAAGTAAAATAAAATAAAATAATAAAATGGAGCCTTTCAATAGTTGATTTTGGTGTCTCTGTTACTGCAAGTGTAAGGTGCTCCTCACACTTCGCTGTGATGATGCCAGAGCACAGGAATTACACCTGCTCACCGTTCCCCATGGTATCCTCAGCCCTGGCATGTGCTGTGCCCACTCTGGGTTGTAAGCATCCAATAAATATTGGCTGGATGGATACATGAGCAAATCAGTTATTTTTCAGTTATTTATTTCAGTCTTTAACAAAGGAAGTAACTACTTGATAAAGATCTGAATGTTGTTGATGGGGTTTTAGAGAATTTTATTTTACTTCATTTTTTTTAATTTTTTTTAAACGTTTTTTTATTTTTGAGACAGAGAGAGACAGCATGAACGGGGGAGGGTCACAGAGAGAGGGAGACACAGAATCTGAAACAGGCTCCAGGCTCTGAGCTGTCAGCACAGCCCGACGCGGGGCTCGAACCCACGGACCGTGAGATCATGACCTGAGCCGAAGTCGGACGCTTAACCAACTGAGCCACCCAGGCGCCCCTTTACTTCATTTTTTAAAGTTTATTTTTATTTGAGAGAGAGATAGAGAGCAAGCAAGGGAGTGACAGAGAGAAGGAGACAGAATCCCAAACAGGCTCCACGCTGCCAGCACAGAGAGCCCAATATGGGGTTCCAACTCATGAACCGAGAGATCATGACTGGATCCAAAGTCAAGAGTCAAACACTTAACCGACTGAACCACCCAGGCACCCACTTACAGAATCTTAAACTCCTTCCTTTATATGATGTTTCATGACGAAGTAAATAATAGAAATCTTTGACCCAGTCTTCCATGAAAAATAATTTTGTTCAATGTAGTTATCAGACTAATACCATTTTCCTGATTTCTTTTCCAGAAAAATCTGTTGTAGTGACTTTGCCTATACTTTGTGAACTAGTTAGTATTAAACTTATTCTCACATCGCAACTTTACGGCACCCTTCTGTCATACTGCACCCTTATGTCCAAGTTAGGAACTGACTTTTCCTCTTTTCTATGTATTTGCCACCTCTTGCTAGTTGAATGCTGTTGCCTCGGTTAAATGTCTTCACCATGGGGATGGCTGACCTTTTACAAAGTATTTATTAAATGAACAAGCTGACTTTTATCCCTCAAGGCTAACTGTAAATAGCTGAACTTTAAATTTTCTTTATTGAGAATTTCAAGGATTCCTCCCTCAAAAGCTACTTACACATGTTTCTTTCCTTCCTCTATATTTTTTATAGCACAGACTTAGGAGTGAAGTGCAATAATTAAAAGAAGTAAAGTCAACTCTATATGGTGTTATCTTTTTAAAATCGTTCACATCAAAAAAAGAAGAGCTTATCTTTTTTAAAGGAAAAATTTATAATGTGTGCACATGAATACCTACGTCCAAATATTCCAGACTTTTAACTTTGCTTGGATTTTGTTTAATATCAGTTTCCAAACATGATTTTCTTTTGTTTTCCATTGGTTGATTCCACCTAATAAAGAAAAAGCCTCTGGAATTTACAAAAGGATAAGAGTGTTTGATCAGTGGCTACACCCTGGTCCTATTCCATATTCCTAAAGCCAGCATAAAATAAAAATATGAAGCAGTCATAGTTTGCTCCCTGGAACTTCCGTGTGGAGTCTCCATCTGTCCTTCAGGGCTGCCTCACCTCTGGTGGAGAGCCCTCTGTCTTCCCTCACCACCTGTTGGCAGCATGTGGCCTTTTTGGAAATCATCTGATTGAATTGTATAGTAGAAATTACTAATAGCTTTCAGAGTTAATTCCCATTACTCCTTATATCTAACTAAAGACAATTCAGAGCTCCTGGGTGGCTCAGTAGATTAAGTGTCCAAGTGTCCAACTCTCTTTTATTTTTAATTTTCTGTAATGTTTATATATATTTTTTTAGATAGAGAGTGAGAGAAACAGAGCAGGAGTGGAGGAGGGGCGGAGAGAGGGAGACACAGAATTGGAAGCAGGCTCCAGGCTCTGAGCTGCTAGCACAGAGTCCGACGTAGGGCTCGAACTCAAAGAACCATGAGATCATGACCTGAGCCCAAGTCTGGCGCTTAACCAGCTGAGCCACCGAGGCACCCCAAGCATTCAACTCTTAGTTTAGGTTCAGGTCATGATCTTGCGGTTTGTGAGGTGGAGCCCCACATTGGGCTCTGTGTTGACCCTGCAGAGCCTGCTTGGGATTCTCTCTCTCTCTCTCTCTCTCTCTGCCCTTCTCCCTATCATTCTCTCTCTGTCTCTCTGTCTCTCTCTCTTTCTCTCTTAAAAATAAATAAATAAACTTAAAAAAATTCATTCATAATAGTCACAGAAGGTGGTAACTGGGAGAGCAGGCATGGCACCCTCCACGATCTTGGCTTGGAGGCAGTGGAACACTTCCCGGAGAGCCACATTCCTGCTGGAGCCCCTTGCAGCTGTGTCTCCACCACCCACACCACACTCATGTCTTGTGCAATATGTCTGACTGTGGAAATTAGACACCAAACTACACTTTCGCTCCAAGGGAGATTGGAGAAGGTGGGATGGTTTTATGAGGGATATATATATATATATACACACACATACATTGGAAAGTCAGGGCTTACAAAGTGGGAAATCCCAAAATGTAGAAACAGTCCCAAAAAGCACTGGGCAGCCACAAAAGACTGATTCCACTCCAGACGAGAGGCCAGAAGGCTTACTCATACAAATGTTATGTACTTGCCCCAGGACACACAACCAGGAATCGACAATCTGGGAAGCTAGGCTCTCCTAACCATTGTGCAGGACAGCTCCCTAGGACATGGGGATATTTGGTGTGGGAGGTTCACTGACACCAGCTCTTTTGGGTTCTTGGACCTCATTCCAGTATGGGGGGGATCTCTCCTCAACACAACACCAAGCAACTCTTAGATACCCTGCTGGTGAGGCTTCAACTCAGTTCTGACATGAACCACCCAGAGATGGCACCAGGTTCCATAGGTGAGGACATGGTTTCATGAGACTGCCCCTCAGCCTTCACTTCAGACACCAGTCACAAGCCTCAGGCTATCACCAGCTCCAAATTGGAGGCTCCTACAACCTCCTCCTTCCGTTCCTTTAACTTGTTGGAGCAGCTCACAGAACTCACAGAAACACTCACATTTACCAGTGTATTAAAGGATACGATAAAAGATATGAACCAGCAACCAGATGAAGAGATACATAAGTTGAGTTATGGGAAAAGGGTGAGGAACTTCTCTGCCATCCACAGGCCACACTTTCTCCAATTTCCATGCATTCACCAACCAAGAAGCTCTCTCAACCCAGTCATTTTTAGTTCTTGTGGAGGTTTCACTACCCAGGCATGATCAACAAAGTCATGGTCCATTGGCTGATTTGACCACAAGCCCCTCTCCCCTCCCTTGAGATCAGGATATGGGGCTGGAAGAGTAGGGGGTGAATCCGAAAGTTGGAAGCTCCTAATCACGCCATTGGTCCTCCCGGCCACCAGCCAACACCCTTGGGTGCTGTCAAAAGCCACCTTTGTTAGTCACTTTTATGGCTCTGGGATTCTCGGAAACTGTAGAGGAAGACCAAATATATCTGAGAAATATACTTTGGTCATCTGAATAATTAAATATATATTTCTTATATCATTATATTGCAGGAAGGGAGATGGTAGATAGATAGATAGATCATCATGCAAGACAAACTGGTAAATAGAATAGAAAGCCCAGAAATATTGCCACACATTCATACAGTTGTGGGCCTTCTCTATAAGAGACAGGGCCCTGAAGATGAATGGGGAAAGAATGCTCTTTGCATTAACTGGGGCAGGGACAACTAAGTATCCTTATATGGATCCTTACATTACATCATTCTCAGATCAATTCCAAATAAATTTAGGGCCCAAATCTTTAAGACTACAAATCTATTAGAAAATAATACCAAGAAGAAGAGGAAGAAGAAGAAGAAGAAGAAGAAGAAGAAGAAGAAGAAGAAAGAGGAGAAGGAGAAGGAGAAGGAGAAGAAGGAGAAGAAAAGAAAAGAAAAGAAAAGAGAATTCAGGAAAATATTACAGAAAAAATAATGTCTTCATGGAATCTTAAAAATTGTTCTTAGACAAGATACAAGAGCATTACTGGTAAAGGAAAAGGTTGATAAATTGGACAATATTAAAATTTAAAACTTCTTTTCATCAAAAGCTACCATAGAGAGGCTTTTGCATGTTTACTAACAAAGAAATTTGTTCTGGAAAACATAAATAATTTATACCAATCAGTAAAAAGGCCCAGACCACAGAAAAAAATGTACAAAGGCTTGATCCAGCACAAGGGAAGAAACGTACATTCCATTAATATATAAATGTTGCTCAACCTCATTAGTAGTGAGAGAAATGCAAATCAAAATAGATCGGGACACCGTTATTCTCCCACCACATGGGCCAAAGTTAAAATGTCTTAAAAGGGAGCATGAAGAGGAAAGGAATCCTCATATGCTGCTGGCAGGGGTATAAATTGGTACAACCTCCATGGAAACAGATTGGCATTAAATACTTGGATAATACACACCCACAACTTATGACCCAACAATTTCACTATTGTACCTTGCAGAGAGTTTGCACACATGCCTGTTAGAATGGGTGCTCGAGAATGTCTGTATCAGGATTGTCCTCAAAAACGCAAAGCCAGAAACAGTCCACCAGCAGAATGGAAAAAGAAATCGGGTCTGTTCCTGCTCTGAAACAGTACAGAGCAAATGAATAAACCAAAGCTACACTGAACAACATGGACCAATTTCACACACAACGTGGAGACACAAAAAGAGACGCAAAAGAGCTACAGAGAAGTACATGTCATTTTATTCCATTACATCAAAATCAAAGCGAGGCAGAGTCAAGTGTGATGATGAGGGATGCATCAATACGTGGATGCCTAGAAAAGAAAGCAAGGAAACGAATGTCACCACTATTGGGGTGGTGCTTACCATTGATCAGGGAGGGCCACTTGGGGACTTTGTGATGTTTTGTGACCAAGTGGTCTGTTTTTTGACCAAGGGATTGAACTGGACATGTCCCTTCATGATTAGTCATTATAATATACATACAACTTTTGTAATTTTTTACGTGATTTTTCACACACACACACACACACACACACACACACACACAATGTAAAAAGCCAAAGACAAGGAACATGTTCTTTGGAAGAGGAATGACCGCCATGAAGGAAAAACTGTGTGAAGGACCAAAGTTGGAAGTGGGACATTAGCCCAGGCAAGTATCTCTGCAAACAGCTAATTTGCTGCACCTCTGTGATGTTTGTGATGCAGTTGCCAATTTGGAGAGCCATGGATCCATAAAGAAAGGTATACTACATCTCCTCTTTTTATTTTTCATTTATGAACATAGTCATTTATTCATTTCTTTCATTCGACAAAATATTTATTGACGCAACTATGCCAGGTACTTGAGATATTATACTAAACAGGACAAACAGGGGGAACCTGGGTGGCTCAGTTGGTTAAGCATCTGACTTCGGTTCAGGTCATGATCTCATGATCATGGGTTCAAGCCCTACATTGGGCTCTGTGCTGACAGCTCAGAACCTGGAGTCTGCTTCCAATTCTGTGTCTCCTTCTCTCTCTGCCCCTCCTCTGCTCATGCTCTGTCTCTCTCAAAAATGAGTAAGTGTTAAAAAAATAAAAATAAAAAAAATAAACAGGACAAATATATCCAAGGCTCCCAAGATTTTCATAGTCTGGTGGGAATACATAATCGAAGATGTAATTTCAATGGTTAAAAGATACAATGCCTGTAAAGTGCTTTCCCTCAATGGTAGCTCCTGTCTACCATTATTATTTTGTAAAGTTGTCATCACAGGCTGACTGCAAGATCACTAAGGAAGTTTGTGATAATTTGAAGTGGTATATAACTTGCCTGTTGAAGGGATGTACTGTTGAAGCCAATGCCATTATTGAGATCACTTGGCAGTCATATTTTTAATCTGTTAACAACTAACATTCTGGATGTTTAGACGTGTTCCCTATGAGCTTGGTCAATGGGAGCTGGTAGCACAACTAGATCTGATGAACCCCAAGAACTGAGGATCAAGTTTCTGAAGCTGCAGGTCTAAGGACCAGTGTAAATTCAATATGGTAGGATGATGCCTCTTAGCCTTCCCACTGCTGTTCCCTCCCTTCTCATTTAGGGCTCCTCTACAGCCCTTCCCTGAAGACCTAGTTCAAGCTTGGCGGGCTCCCCCAGCCCTTCCCATCCTCTGGCAACTTCAGCACCTCTTTCCTTTAACCATCACGCCCCCTCGTGGTTACCAATCGAACCATCATGTTGCAAATATTCATTACTTCCCTCTCTCACTAGTCCCTGAGCTGTTTTTCCCTTTGTCTCTCTGATCCTTATGTACCATGCACGGCACATGTTAGCTGCTAAGTATTTTTTAAATTAATTCACGAGTGAATGAATTAATGCTTCATACTGTGTTGACTTTAAAGGCCTTGGGAAATTGGGTCTACGTGTTGCTTCTGATCACATTGTGTAACCGAAGCTGTCCCTACCAAGATACACACAATGGTTTTCTGAATTGATATTTGCCCCACAATAGATCCACATTCTGCATAGCCTCCAATTAATTCCAGGCCCTAAGATGTCTGGAAGCTCAACAGGCATGGCCAGGGTTTGTGGAACTGATGTTCTTATATTCTCACATCCAGAACCAGCTTTGGGGGCTGATGAGTCGGAGCCAACAACTGTCAGCTAATGAGCACTGAGGACCTATTTCCAGTTCACCTCGATGATTAATGCTTTTGTCTGCTGCCTCCTTCTTTTTCGGTTGAGTACAATGCTGAGCTCTGGAGAGCTAAGAGAGATGTCTTGAGTTACATTAGTCTCCCTGAGGTAACAAAGAATAAACACTCAGACATTCTTTTTCAAATAACCAGTCAAAAGGAGGTCAGAGACTACAGGATAATTTCAAAGAATCTAAAAAGATCTTCCCAAAGCCTGAGGACTTGCACAAAGAGCCATAATAAAAGTTTATTCCTTACACGGTGTTTTGACCAGCTGAGAGCAATTTAGTGTATAGCTTTACCCATAGGTCAGCGAAGTTTTTTCTACAAAGATTCAGATAGCAAATATCTTAGGTTTCACAAGCCATATGCTTTCTGTTGCAACTATTTGACTCTGAGATTATAGCATAAAAGCAGTTATAAGTAATTCGTAGATCAGTGTGCATGGTTATATTCCAATAAAACTTTATTTACAAAAGCAGGTGGCAGGCCAGATTGGCCTTCAGGCCGTCATTTGCCAACTCCCACAGTTTATTGACTAGGATATAGTTATACTTAGAAAGTTATAATTTAGGGGCACCTGGCGAGCTCAGTCGGTTAAGCATCTGACTTCAGCTCAGGTCATGATCTCACAGCTCATGAGTTTGAGCCCCACTTTGGCTCTGTGCTAACAACTTAGAGCCTGGAGACTGCTTCGGATTCTGTGTCTCCCGCTCTCTCTGCCCCTCCCC
This sequence comes from Panthera onca, assembly GCF_046562875.1. Classification (NCBI taxonomy): domain Eukaryota; kingdom Metazoa; phylum Chordata; class Mammalia; order Carnivora; family Felidae; genus Panthera; species Panthera onca. The sequence continues at coordinate 86,130,207 of NC_138341.1, read as the reverse complement.
CACTCATGCTCACTCTCTCTCTCTCAAAAATAAACATTTAAAAAGTTATAATTTTTAAAAAGTAATAATTTAAAAATGAAATAAAACTGCACTGACAATCCATCAGAAATCAAAGTTAGGATTCTCTACTACTAAAATAACATATGCAAAATTCTTTCCGGTTAGGACAGAGTTTCTCAGTCTATATTAACCTTTGGATTAAACAATTCTTTGCTGCAGGGTATTGTAGGATGCTTCGCAACTTCTCTGGTCTCTACCCGCTAGGTATCACTAGCATCCCCACCCCGAGTTGGGACAGCCAAACTAACTGCCAAGTGTCCCTTGGGAAGCAAATTTGCTCTGGTTGAGAACCACTGGCTCAGAAAGATAGAAAGCGCTATCCAGTCCAAATGGAAGGCTTGATGTATCAAAATCAACAATATCACACAGCAAACTGCACTAATATTTCTAACGTTAATTGTCAACAGAAAAACTTCCCAACCTTCAAGGAGATCTGCCGCTGTCTTTCTTCCACAGAACAAATACTACAGGAAACCTCAATCCTAACAGAGCCCTTCTGAAAATAGCCTTAGCCAAAATGGGCACCTCTATCACAGCCAGGGGAAGGTTCAAGGATTCTTTTCAGCACGGTGACACGTCTGCTCACAAGGCCTCTTGAAAGGGAATGCTGTGAGCAATCTGGGAGAGAAAATAAGGAGAACATAGTCTAACCAGAACTGGCTATTTATAGACCTCTCCTGGGCTGACAGTCCGCGGGATGAGGACCGGAGGGCCAGCCTTCACGGCTCATGGTGCCTTGGGTGACTAGCTTCGAGAGTGTGCCAAAAGCTGTGAGGCAGGGTGTCCCCTCGGGTCTTCCACCAGAGCAGGCTGCAAGGACACACACGCCACATGTGCCCACATTTTGCACACGGGCGCTGACGAATGTGCCTTTTAACCAGTAAGTGTGTGTAAATGCAAAATACTGACTTGAGGCTGCCTGACAAAACCACCGAAGCCCTCTGTGCCCTCACTCCATCCTAGATGCTGGGACTTCGGATGCTTATCTTGCTGAAACCCTCTATGGCCATATTTCCAAGAGCTGAGCACCTGCCTTATTTCCTCAGACCTTCGATCCTATCTCACCTGCAAAGCAAGCTGCCCACCGCATTCCTGTGTGACTGGACCCTGAACCCACCCAAGTCCTTCCCAGTGTGAGCTCCTTACGCCTAGACATCCATGCAAAGCACACCTGCTAGAAAGTTGACCATCCCTGTAGCTACTACCGTTCCTGTCTGCCACGGGGACTTCCCCTGGCATCCCTTGGTATTGCCTTTCTCTCAGCGGCCATAAGCAAAACCAGACCCTGCTGACCGTGGGAAATATTGTCTCTGTTGGGAGAAAGCACACTTGCCTTGAGCTAGTTCTCTGCATAGGAAGAGCTAAAGTTGATCTGTGGGATACATTTTCCTGAAGGGGAGTCAGGCAGAAGGAACCGCGCTGGGTTTTTCATCAGAGTACTTGAGATCTGGGGAAGCTCCACCTGAGCTATGTGTAGAGGACTTCCTGCCTTCTGGACTGAAGTGTACCAATTTAGAGGTCAGTGACCCAGTGAGGCACATGGTAGGAGGACATCGGTGTCCAAAGCACCAGCAGCAGAAACTGCTAAGAGAGGTCATGGTACTGTATCACCCTGTCTCATTTTCTCACGGAAAATTCATCTTCTGTCCCAGAGGTTCTCAAAGTGGGGTTTGCAACCAGCACTTGGCATCACCAGGGAAGCTATCAGAAGCACAGATTCTTGGGCCCCTCTCCAGACCTCTTGAATCAGGAACTCTTGTAGAGGGGCCAAGCAAGCTGTGTTTAATAAGCCCACCAGGTGATTCTGGTGCACGGTCAAGTTTGAGAACCATTAGCCTGAGCTGGTCCCAAGCCTAGTCGCACACTATAATCCCCTGGGATCTGAGAAATTTCTCTTGATATTTCAAGGTGATTTCTTGTCACCTCCTAATATAGAGTCCAGGGTAGGCCAAACACCCTGGGGGTGAGCCACAAGCCACCGCCATACTACTTGAAACCAAAGTAAATATGGAGTCTGGTTTAATTACCTAAAGCCACTCTTTTCACACACCCTGAGTCCTTCCTCCTCTCTATCCCGACTTCAGCTACTTCAAGGAGAAAATGATTAGAATTGGGGCCACGGCCTTGTCCCCAGGGGACACTACCCAGACCCATAGAAAAAAGAGGCACAAGGTTCAGCTAATAGAGTTTGGGGAGTGTTCCTAGAGGGGAGAAAAAAGTAACAGGACACTGTGGGACACTCAAGGTACTGTTGTTGATGATTCTACCTCTGGAGATATAGCGGGGATCTGATACGTCACATGCTTCTATCTCACAGACCCCTGAGTGTCAAAGGGGAGTCTGCCTATGGGGCAGAGACTGTAGGGAAGTCCCCCTGGGGCGTGAGTGTTTTTTCCCCAGGCTGTCTGGTCCACTTGGCCATGAGGCCCAGCCCCTTTGAAAAGCATCTATAAGCTGGCTAGAGGCAGCTTCTGTGCAATCATTAAAACATCTGCTGTACAGGAGAAAGCTACCTGGATTCCTAAGGCACACCTGGTGGCTTATGGGACTTTCTCATGACACTTGCATTAATCTGGAACTCTGGAGTTGGTGGCAGAAGTCTCTACTCCAGGACAGCTTCACCCTGCTGCTTGGAGTCCCGCTGGCCAGTGCCCTAATCAAAGACTGCATAGGCCAATGAAATGGATTTGGTTTCACCCTCTGCTGATCAAATCTGTCAGAGAGGCCGATGGAGTGGTCTGCTCATAGAGCTATTTTCACAGCCAGTATGGCATAGTAATGAGGAATGGATATTGTTGGGACACTAATCTCCACTGGTGTCACATGATCCTCCCCAGCCAGTGAGCCAGGCACTGACTGGTAAGCTGAGCATTCCTCTCCTGAAACGCAACCAAGTTTTCAGGCGTGGCCTTCTTTCAACTCTGTTGGAATCGGGGACCAGGGATCGGGACACAAATGCTGGTGTTCTGGCCACTCTCGTTGCCATGAGTGATAAAGTGTCCTTAATTTCTGAGCTAGGAAATTGTATTTTCTGCTAACATGGGTGAAACTGTAGCTTTTCAGCTTGCAGACAGGATAAAATCCCTATTTTATCTGCAAAGGACTCTTCATAGTTCTTGGTGCTAAGTTATGGGTTTCACCCTCCAGCTCTAAAATCCTGCAGTCCCGTGCTTACAGTTTTGCTCAGCAAATGTGAGGACAAGCTCCCTAAAGTGAATTTGCAGACTTTGTGACTTTTCCTTGAGAGCTCTGGGGAATGTGATGGATCCTGCAGGAGGGTTCTGTAGAAGAACCAAGAATTCTTGCCATGGATGTTTCCAACTCTGTCTCTCAAATGATTAGTCACTGGAGCAAATAAAAAGTGCAAGGGGTGCCTAGGTGGCTCAGTTGGTCGAGTGTCCAAATTTGCCTCAGGTCATGATCTCATGGTTTGTGGGTTCAAGCCCCACATTGGACTTTGTGCTGACAGCTCAGAGCCTGCTTTGGATCTCCTCTCCCTCTCTCTCGCCCCTCCCCGCTCACGGTCTTGCTCTCTCTCAAAAATAAATAAACATTTAAAAAAAACATTTTAAAAAAAGGAACTGGTGCAGGACTGTGGTCTATCTCCAATGCCTGCATCAGGCTATGCATCACGGTATGAAATAACTAGACAGGGCAGAGACCGCTATTAATACAAACACAAGAGGGATGGGCTTCTGGCTGCAATAGGGATTCTTATTTTCCATGTAAATGACTTTCCCTCATCAAAAGCTGAATAAAAGAATAGTTAGTGAACCCTTTCTTAATGGCCAACTGACCTCAGAACACCAAGTTTTCATAGAGTCCTGGGAAAAGGGACAGTATTAAATGCTCTCTCGTTACACTAGTCAGTAGGAAGTGAAAAGAATATGGTTAATTTTGAACCAATAATAAAATTCTCACGATGCAAAATAACCCAGGCAAAATAAACAAAGCTATTCATTTAATTTTAGACAAGGAGTAATCAATAGGCATCATCAGAAGTCACAGATTTCACCTTCATTGTCCCAAACCCCAAATCCATCACCTTAGCCCTTTTTCAAAGGCCTTGGATACAACATCACCTCCTCATCAATCTGAAAGTTGCAGTTTCCCTGTTGCCCCCTTTGAATATAGAACTTTCCAAATGTACTTATTTTTCCTATTGATTTGCTAGCCAGGGATCCTTGTAAGAATTTGTCACAGGTAAGAGCATAGGGCCTGGGGCCAGGCTGTTGGACACAAATGTCTCCACTACTTGCTAACGGTGTGACCATTGCAAACAACTTGGGTTCCACGAGCATCAGTTACCAGCAAAGTGTGGAAAATAATGTCACCTACTTCACAGTAGCTTTTACTGGGATTAAGGAGTTAAAACAAGTAATTAGAGTATTAGCCCATATTCAAGAGTCAATAAATGTTATTTGTACATCTAGCCCATATTCAAGAGTCAATAAATGTTATTTGTACATCTGAAGTTGGTAAAAATTTTCTAGGAAAAATATTCATCTTCTTAGACTCATTGATTCTCTCCATGCTTAAGAAATAAAAATAGATGAGCCTGAAGATGTATATACCAGGAAGTACCCCACTGAATTTTTAATAATAGAGAAAAAAGTTCTAAGTGCCAAGCCCTGTCCTAAGCATTTTTAATACATTATCTCATTTATTCTTCACAAAAATGTGAGTCGATATGATTACCCCATTTTAACAGTAAGAAAGAAGTTGCCATACAAAGAAGTTAAATAAACTTATTTAATATACACCAGGGTTTATCTAACGCCTAACCAATATGGTAACTGCTATGCTACACAACAACATTTATAAACATTATAATACTACATATGTTGTAAACTAGGATCCCAATTTTGTTAATCTCATACATATAAATGTGTGTGTATTTGTAGATAGAAATGATAGAGACAGAGGTACACACACGTGTGTAAGCACAAGAGTAAAAAGATATACACCAATATGTTTATAAGGGTTACTTCTTAGGGATGGTGAACCTCATATTTTTCTGTACCTTTCAAATGTTTCATATCACATTCAATTTAATTCAGCAAATATTTCTTGAGTTTCTACTATATGCCTGTCACAATTGCACAGGTATTACTTCTTAAATTAGAGAAAATACATTAAACTGATGCGCGCTGTCTCTTATGCAATTGGTAGCATTCATTTAAAAGCTCATTTTAATATGGTATTCACATGTTGTAATGTTATAAAAATGGCTACTAATGATAAATAAGTGAAATTCTGCTTCTGTCCCAACAACTGGAATAGATCACTCTTCAAAGTTTCTTGAAAAAAATCGCCCCAAATCTGTGTTTCCAAGTTCAATGTTAGAAAGTGTATTTAATTTTCAGAGAGGGCAAAAAGTAATTCATCAAGAAATAGTTTTGAACTTCCAGAATGTGAATGAAGGAATAAGGAGCAAAATACTGAGTTATAAATGTGGGGAGCTGGGCACGGTGGGATGCAGGGGCCATGCCAGCAGTGCGTGTCCATCATATGTCACCTGCCCCGCAGGGCAATTTTGTGTCTATTTGCTAAATGAGTCTCTTCATGCCCACGGGCCAAAGTGTCATTCTCATCATCAAAAACACATTCACTGCCCATTATCTACGGCTGATTACCATAGGGATCCAGCTTTCTAAAACTTAGGTTGTTGTGTGTTGCTCTAAGACATTCTGACTAATGACCTGTCATCCCAGCAGAACTGGAGGAGTAAGGAGAACTGCAAGCTGAGGGGGGGAGGCATGGGCTCAGGGACCGAGCTAGGCAAAGAGGCAAGGAGGCATCTTGAGGGAGGTGGTGCTGGCCACAGCATTTAGGCCTGGTCAGGAGCACACCTGCAAAGCCACAACTACCTGTTCCCAGAGCCGAGGAGGGAACACCTGTCCGCCACATCTGGAAACCTGTATGGCCTGCAATGGTTGGGATTCGCCTGGCCCATGATAAAGCTCCAATTCGGCCCTGCTAGGAGAACTGGGTCCTCCTGCCATCGTCGTCCTGCACACAGCACTGGTCAGAACAACGAGGCCCTCGCTGAGCTGGGCCACTGGTTCCCAGCAGCCTCTGCCTCTTGCCAGTGTAAACCTCTCGGCCTCAGTTTCTTCATCTGGAAAATGAGGACCTCAAACGGGAACACTTTCAAGATGGCTTCCAACATTAGAGGTCTGTGATTCTACAGAGCCCTGTGAAACACATGGCTGCTTCAAAGGCTTTCCTCTCCAAATTAGTAAAGTTTCCAAGTTTGACCGCAACATTTTCTAGCCACGTGACCATTGCTAAGTATCTCTGAACCTCAGCTGCCTCACGTGTGAAACGGGAATCCTGAGATGCAGACTTGTAGAGTTTTGTGGCCATGAAGTTAGATTGACATGTCTGGCACAGTGTCTGCTCCATGACAGGTGCTCACCCTTCACCCTGTACCACATCATTTCAATAATGATCCTTTACTTTAGAACTGGCGGGGGGGGGGGGGGGGGGGGGGCTCAGCACGATTAACATTGGGGGCTGGATAATTCTCTGTTGTGAGGAGATGTCCTGGATCACAGGATGTTCAACAACCTCCTTGATCTCAACTACTAGAGTCCATAGCACCCTCCCCCGCCCCCATACAGTTGTGACAACAAAAAAATATCTTTAGATGTTGCCAACTGGCTCCTGGGAGCCAAATCTACTCCCCACCCCACCCTGCTGGTTGGGAACCACTCGTTCACGTGGGTCTCAATTATACAAGAGGAGGGGCGCCTGGGTGGCTCAGTCGGTTAAGCGTCCGACTTCAGCTCAGGTCACGATCTCGCGGTCCATGGGTTCGAGCCCCGCATTGGGCTCTGGGCTAATGGCTCAGAGCCTGGAGCCTGCTTCTGATTCTGTGTCTCCCTCTCTCTCTGCCCCTCCCCCGTTCATGCTCTGTCTCTCTCTGTCTCAAAAAATAAATAAACGTTAAAAAAAATTTAAAAAAAAATTATATAAGAGGAAAACGCGTGCCTTGCTCACTATCCATTTTCCAGTAAAAGTCAGAGTCCTGTCCAGACCCATATCTTCAGGGTTCTGTTCCACATATGACCTGCATGCAATATCCCGGATTTCTAGCTGCCACAGGACAAGAAGGTAAGGAAAGAAGAGTAGAACTAAGATGTGAATGCCTCTAGTAAGGAAACCTTTTGAAAGACAATTGGATAGGGGCACCTGTGTCATTCAGTCTGTCGAGTATCAACACTTAATTTCAGCCCAGGTATGATCCCAGGGTCATGGGATTGAGCCCCATGTCAGGCTCCATACTGAGTGTAGACACTGCTTGGGATTCCCTCTTTCTCCTTCTGCCCCTCTCCCTGCTCATGCTCTCTCTCTCTCTCTCTAAAATAAAAAAAAAATAACATATAAAAAAAAAGAAAAGAGATTGGATAGTTGTACTAAGCAGAGGCAAGCAAATTCTCTCCTTATAGATATACTGAATTTGTTATAGGAACAGTATTTTTCAAAGCTCAGGAAAGAGTAAAAAATATGCCAGAGACTTGCACTCTTCTGAATTGGCCATACATAGAAAAATAACTATAATTTAGTAGTTCATCTCATCAGAATATAGTTAGATGTGCTCTTTCTTTTCTTTTGGTCTAGCCCAATGGCACAATTTCAGATGATTTATGCATCTGGACAACATGTATCCGTTCCCCGGTCTCTCTGATGTTATTTCTGCATCAGAATGGATTCATTTGATTAGATTGTACTATAACTCCACTTTTTCATCCGTTTCCCTTCAAAGCTACGTTCACAGATAAATGGCTCTAGCATTAATCTTCCCAGAGAAAAGTCACAGCATACACCGGCCCATCCTGATGATGGTGAAGAAGTCCCGCTGTTCATTTTATCCTGAGGTTCTGCCTATGACGTCATGTTCCCCTAGACAGTTCAGGCTCCCTTGTTGTAGATGAGAAACACTTCATGAATTTAGGATGTTCTTGGCCATTCCCTGGTGCTAGCAAGCATCACCTCGTCACAAGGAGCAAAGTGTGTGGAAGGTTGGCAAGAAAGGTGTGCTGATAGGTGAGAGGATTGAGAAGGATGCAGGGGAGAGGCAGGAAGGACTTTTCCAGGGATGGCTTCTTGTGGGAGAGAGAGAAAAGAACAAGATATAACAGAGCTGGTAACAGAGACATGGCTAGGAGAAGTGGAATACACATTGGTAAGATACAGCCAATGTGAACTTCCACATAAAGTGAAGATGCCAGGGGGCTTCCGTCAAGGCTGTCTGCTATCACGGCAATGAGCTTCACATATGAACGTGTGTTCCAGTATCACGCATGCATACACAGTTATCAGTACTTGATAGAAACTATCACAAACAACCACAGGTGTGCGGCTGATTCTCAGTAAGAGCATCACCCCTTCTGATGTGTGTTCAGCTGGATTCGAATGGCAAAGATGAGCTGGAAAAATCAAAGCAGTTCAGTGAGGGGTTGCTGTGTCACATCTTTGGGGCGTGAAAGAGGGTGACTCACAAGTAACTGTGGTGGACACTAGGAGCTCCTCACAGATGTCCTGTGATACCACCTCTGAAGCCACTGGGGACATGACTGCCCTTGGCATCTTGGGGAAACCAGCCAAGGGACGATCTGCCTCCATCCCATAAGGAATTGTATTCCTTGCCCTGAATGCATTTCCTGGGGGCCTCTTGCTGGTGGAGTTCCCTGCAGACACTCAGGATGTGACTTTCCAAGGGGTAAAGCCCCTCTTGGCCGGGGACTAATTGTGAGTTCTTGTTACTGGACAGACCAGGAGGTTGGCGAGTCCTGAGGACACTGGGCAAGATATGAAGACAGATGGAGAGAAGGGATGCATTCACTGCTGGATGTCCTGAGAGCAAGGAGAGTGTGCCAAACCTATGGTGGAGGCAGGGACAAAATTTGACTTCAGCAAAACAAAACAAAACACACACACACACACACACACACACACAAAGTGTCCAGAAACAACACGATTTCTCTTTACCTATGGCTGTTTGAGCCTGTGCACCAACTGATGTCCTAGAGATGTCACCTCAGTCTCCCTCCCCCCAGCTGGGGGAGTTTGCCGGGGCTTCCATGAAACGATGCCATAGACTGGGGGGCTTACACAGCAGTGGGAAGGCTGGACATCCAAGATCAGAGTCAGCAGGGTTTGGTTTCTCCTGAGGCCTTACCCCTTGCTGGGCGGCGGGGGGGGGGGGCTGCTTTCTCGGTGTCTTCACGTGGTCTCTCCTCTGTACATGTCTGTCTTCTAATCTCCTCTCCTTATAAGGACACCCTTCAGATAGGATTAGGGCCTATCCATATGACCTCATTTTAACTTAACGACCTCTTTAGAGACCCTATCTCCAAATACAGTCACAGTCCGAGGCACTGGGGTTAGGACTTCAACACATGAATTTCCCAAATAACCCAAATGGGTCCTTCATACATGTATTTACGAAATGTTCTTTTGAATAGGTATTCTGTGGATCATGAACAGTAGAAAATCTATCATGACCACTGGAAAAAACGGCCTTAAATGTTGATCGGCTAATGAGTCTGTACGGATTAATTTTGCAAGACTAAAAACTACCTTATGCTTAGGAAGCTGAGTGAAGCGAATGCAAGAAGAAATTTCATCAGTAGTAATACAGCTAGAATACTAAAAAACCTTTATTTTCATTTCCAATTTACAGATTATATATAGATGTGAAAGAATGATAACATTTAGAGACTATTCAGGAGTTGTGATAGCATATTATATTGTAGTACAATAATAATAATTGTATCATATTATATTATGTACTATATAGTTGTGATACTATATATATTATGTTACATCCCATTATAATATTTATATTGTTTATATTATATTGATCTTTTTTAAAAGAATCTCATAGAGTACTTTAGAAATAAAAGTAGGGCCAGCCACCGCAGTGTTGTCTGGAAACTCTAAAGAACCTAAGTTCTTTTTTTTTTAAATGTTTATATATTTTTGAGAGAGATGTCCTAGAGTAGTCTTCTCAGTCTCAGTGTGTGCGTGAGTGGGGGAGGGGCAGAGAGAGGTTGGGACTGAAGACCTGAAGTGGGCTCTGCACTGACAGCAGTGAGCCTGACGCGAGTCTCGAACCAACGATCAATGAGATCATGACCTGAGCTGAAGTCGGACACTCAACCGAGTCACCCAGGTGCCCCTAAAGAACCTAAGTTCTACTGTGCACTGAAGATGGAGCATATTTGATCAAATCTAAAGTTATATAATGATTCAGACAGATGGATGATTCAGATACTTCTTTCTATCATTCTTATGTAGTGCATTTTTTTAGAGCTCAGAGGTACGCTTCAGGTTTGTTTCTGGAAAATATATACTCTTCTCTCTCTCTTTAAAAATAGCTTTATTATAGCATAACTGACAGTAAATTGCACATAGTTAAACCACACAAGTTGATAAGTGTTGACATATGTATACACCTATGAAAAGATTGTCACGATGGCAGGCTGAATGATGGCCCCAGAGGTGCCCCTATCTTGCCCAGAACCTTCAGACGTTTTGCGTTACATGGTAAAAGGGATTTTGCAGATGTGAGGACCTTCAGGGTATTGGAACAGGGAGATGGTCCTGGATTATCCAGGGGCCTAATGATCACAAGGGTCTTTGGAAGAGGGAAGTGCAGATTGGATTGATGTTTGAGAGAGGCCAAGAGCCAGGAAATGTTGGCAGCCTCTGGACACTGGAAGAGGCAAGAACAGATTCTCCTAGGAGTTTCCAGAAGGAACCAGCCTTGTTAACAACTTAAGGTTTAGCTCCGTAAGACTTATTTTGGAATTCTAACCTTCAGAACTGTAAAAGAATAAATGAGTGGTGTTTTAAGCTACCATTTACGACATTTGATACAGCAGCAAGAGGGAACTGAGACAATCACAATGAAGCAAGCCACCTGGCCCCTGAACTCCCCACTCCCACCCTTCCTTGCCCCTACTCTATTCCCAAAAAGCCACTACCTTCTTTTCTGTCACTGAAGATTTGTTTGCATTTTCTAGCATTTTCTATAAATGAAATTATTTAGTATGTGCCTTTTTTCCTCTGACTTCTTTCAGTCTGCATATTTACTTTGAGATTTACCCACGTTGTTTTGTTCCATGAAACTCCATTGCTTTCATTGCCTGGCAGTGTTCCACCGCATGAATATGTGACAGTCTGCTTAACTCTGCACCTGCTAATGGACGCTTGGGTTTTTGTCTGATTTTGACTATTACAAATAGAATTTGTGTACGAGGCTTGGTATAGACAAGTATTCTCACTTTTGTGTTTCAATACCCAGGAGCAGAATGGCTGGGTCCAGTGGGAAATATGTGTTTCACGTGTTAAAAACACTGCCAAACTGTCGGCCAACGTGGCTTTACCATGTTACATTCCCACCAGAATGTAAGAAAGTGCCAGTTGCCTCACATCTTCACCAACACTTGGTGTGGCCAGTCTTTTCAATTTTACCTACTCTAATAGGTATGTAGCAGTTTTAATTTGCATTTCCTTAATGACTAATGATGTTTAGAATCTTTTCATAAGTTTATCTCCACCCCTTTTTCTTCTTTGGTGAAGTGTCTCTCCAAATCTCCTCCCAGTTTATTACTGGATTGTTGCTTTCTTATTATTGAATGTTCAGAGTCTTCATTCACTCAACAAACATGGATCCTCTATGTGCAAACATAGGACCTACCAGGTGCCACGTGCTGTGTGCATCAAAGGAAAGGGAGACCAAATCTCTTTTCTCAAAGAGATGACACTCCTCCATCATAAGGTCTACTGTCCTTCCGTTGGTCCTGGGCAGGCCTTTGTCACTGCCGTAATGAATAGGATGTGGCAGACGTGGTGCCATAGGATCTAAGAGATTAGGTCATAAAAAGTGATAAGGCACCTACCGAGCTAGCCACCCCTAACCCCTCAGAAGCCATCCCCCAAGTCGTGAGAGCATCAGGCCCCACGGAGAGGCTACAGTTCTAGCCAGCAGCCCCAGCTAAGGCCTCAGCCAACAGCCGCTCGGCTGCTAAGTGGAGTTCACAGTCCCTTCTCAAATTGCAGATGTGTGAGCAAAATCGATATTATTGTGGCTGTTTGAGACCACGAAGCACGGGGGCAGTGTGTTATGTGGCAGTAGAGGACCGAAACAGAAATCACAGCGGAGAATAGCATTGTTATATTGAAAATAAAATGTTTGTATTCTGGATAAAATGCACTCTGAGTATTTTTTTTTTTTTGTCCTACAACAGATGGGTATGTTTATTTAAACAAGCACATTTGTATTTAAATTTTAAAACATTTAAGTTAAAACTAAAAGCTGCTTTTCTCATTCCACAGGCCTTAGAAACGTAAAATAATCACTTTGCAGCAAACAGTCAGAATATCAGAGCTGAAAATGGCATTGACGGGCTCCAGTCCTCCTTGTACAGCACAGAAATCAGAAGCCGGCATTCTTTCGTGTATCTTGCATAGCCTGGAAAGTAAAGGCTACGTTTTCCTGATTTGTCACTGTCTTAATGACTTCTCCATTAAGGACGAATTACACTAAATTTGTTAAGAAAATATTCTTTCCTTCCTTATAGAAGGAAACACTTCCAATTAAGGAGCTAAATGCATCTCCAAAGTTGTTAAAATTCCAGTTTGCTCCATGCTCAGTGACAATCCCATGTGCGTCACGGGATCGAGGGTGGTGGTGCAGGCCGTGGGCTCTGGGTGATCACTCGGTCTGGACTCAAATCCCTGCTCTGCCCTCTTCCACCTGTATGACTTTGCTTGATTCACTTGACCTTGCCTGGGTTTCCATTTTCTTATCTGCAAAACGGAGATAGAAGATAGTATGAGATAAGCCGCATAGAATTTTTGCTAGAAATAGGGGCACCAGGCTAGCACAGTAGGTTACACATCTGGCTCTTGATTTTTGTTCAGATCATGAATGCATGGTCTGTGGGACTGAGTTCTGCATTGAGCTCCACGCTGACAGTGCAGAGCCTGCTTGGGATTCTCTCTGCCCCTCACCTGGTTGCGTACTCTCTCTCTCTCTCAAAAATAAATAAATAAACTTTAAAGAAATAAAGACTTTTGGGAGAAAGTAAACGAAATATCATATATTAAAGTTCTTAAAATGTAGCTGATAACTACCCCCCCCCCCAAAAAAAAGGCAGCAACTCTTAGGACTCCGCCAAAAACTTACACAGGTGCCACTTCAATCCCATCCACACGTCTTTCTTTCTGCAAAGATAAAATAATTCATCTTTTACAACTCCCTTTTCAAATGTCCATGAAACTCCAGGCATCAAAAAGGGTTCAGATTTATTCCGATGGCAATTAGGAGGCACAAAAGTGGTTAGGCAGAAAATAGATATCCTCTGAAATTGGCTTTAATGGTGATCACTTTGAAGGCGATGTGAAGGAGGGACCCAGGTGGGCACTACCTGAGCTGAGGACGGATGAGAAATCCATCTGTGCCCATAATTACAGTAAAGCGTGTTAGCGGCCTCCACTTGACAGCAGTAGGACATGAATAACAGCCATCATTATTGTAGCTAGTGTTTGTTGACCATCCATATGTAAGGAACGGGCCAGGAAAAGGATTCAGCCAAGAGGGGTAAGAGAAAATTGTACTCACCTGGAAGTAAAGAGGAGAGCACTTGTAGGAGGACGCGGACACCACAGCAGACCTCTATTCAACCAATCAGCAGACACCAGAGTAGTAACTACTGGCACCAGGGACCCCTGAGAAGCCCTCCCACCACTCACGGCCGGTTCATGACTCTCAATCCTCCACCCACCGTATGGCGAGGTCAAGAGTATGGGGCATGTGAAGGGCCCACAGAGTGAGGGCTCCTTATAATCCTTATTTGAAAGGTGACTTTTCCTTATTTCAGTGGTCGGTGTTATTCTGTACAAGACCTCCAGGGTCTGCTTTCCTTGTGGTGCGATCAGACAGCAGCATGAGCAGATGAAAGACAGTTGTAGACTCCAAATAAAGATATGACGCTTCTTTGGTAGGACTTAGTAATGGCCAGTCTCTCCCTGGCAGGTAGCAGATTTGTTTGTACACAGGTGGTTATGTCATTTGGGAGAAGACACCACAAACTCTCTGACAATGAATGTGGCTGTATGGAGAGAAGATGGCACCAGGGGTGAGGCACTCTTGGCTCCCCCCGCCCGGGGGGCACACACTCTGGCTCCTCCTCTGAGTGTCATGGGGGTGCTGGCTTGTGTTTGCCTGCACTCAGTGCCTGTTTCCTGGGGAGCCAGCTTCCCAGGAACACCCCTGCACCCGAGGCTCCAGAACTATGGAGAACACCTTGAGAACGCCTATAACAGTCAACATCCAGAAACCTCCCAGAAAACACCCGGAAGCCTAAAGGTCCCCTGCTCCATTTTCCTGCCCTTCAGAGAGCCAGTAGAAATGCTCCACTCTTACCTGTGACATTTCTCTCCGTTCACATCTGACCCCCTCACTTCTGCGTCATCTCTGGTTTAGGATCCAGAATCGCTGAGTCGTGTGAGGCTCCCGAAGACCACCCAGCCTAACCCTTCATGCTGAGACAAGGTTGTGGAGACTCAGAACACTTCAGTGGCTCAGTTGGGCTCACAGGTAAGAAAGGAAACTCAACTAGACACAATGTCCTGAAAAGACAGTCTTGAAGGGCTGTCTGTCCTCCAGGGAAGCAGAGTCGAGGTGGGCTTGGTGAACACCGCTGCGAGTTGGTCCCTTTACAACCTGAAGCTAAGGCTCTGGGTATTCAATGGTCCTCCCCTAACAGGAAAGCCTACAAACAACCCACTAATGATGTCAGCACTTCAGCCCACCTGTGCTAAAATCCAAGTTACATTTCATCAGTAGACATTTCTCTCTGCAATTCCTCCCCACATTCTAAATCGAAAACTCATTAAAAATAACTTTAAAAGATTGGGGAAGGTTTACAACAACCCTACAGTTTCAGGATGGCATCTGGAAGCACACATTCAGTCTAGCTGAGCACCATTTCACGTTCCTCTGCAGAGTCCTGGAAAAGGCCACGCTGTGCCTCAGGAGCCATGGGGACCCGCGCACCCCTGACCGTGGCTCACAAGGGGAGCACACAGCAGCAGGAGGGATGTGCCACGTGAGGAAACGCTCACAGACAAGCAAAGAAACGCTTCTCGGGGAGGCTTGGTCTTGAAGAAAAATAGGTCCCTGCTGGGTGGAGAAGAATATTCTAGTCAGATGGAAGAGATTCACAAACAATGTGGATCTCAAACCTTTAGCATGTTAGTGGACAACCCCATCCAAATTCTGGAAGACTGTGAAACTCATAGATGAAGCTGAAACATTAGCAATCCACCTAAAACACACAGAGCTCCTGCCAACGGGAGTGATTTCGCACTCTTCTTCACAATCCAGGGCAAATGCAATCCAGAATACACTGATACACACACCGATGGAAGGACCTTGGACAGGTTGTTTCAGAATACCAAAGCAGCTCTTACAAGCTTATTCTTTGGGACTGCAGGGGAGCAATTCCCTCCCAGCCCGATGCCTGCACACAAAGAGGCAGAAAAAAACCTTTTTTCTAGTTCTTAGAGGCAGCCTACAACTTTGACCCACTGAAGCTATTTCTTCTAAGGAGGGAACCTCCAACTCTCTTTAGATTGTTAACAGAGTTCACAAGCAGGTGACAATCAGGATCTAATACTTGTCCTAGGGGCTCCAAAACAAGCGACAGAAACAAGGCATGCCTCCTGGACCAGCCCCTTGACGGAGCTTCCCACATTCTGCAGTTCTGCGATGGGACACACGGGGGCAGCAGAGCCCAGCCCGGTCGTGAGCAGGGTTGGTTTACAGCTGGAATTTGAGGGGCGCTGTTTAGCTCCAGGGATAAACAGGCCAGGGCGACACTTTCCTGGCACCAAAAACCCACGGGAGATGCAAGCGAGGCACTCAGTGGCTGCGACAGTAATGCCTTCACACTATGCGCGCTCAGCTGATGGCTCTGTGATTAAATCCATATTAACTCTAACCAAATCCATAACATGAAGGAAACCTTGTGATTTTAGACTCATCCTGCTAGTGGATGATGGGATTTTTGTTACCTGTGTCTATATCCGTATCTGTATATGTACATCTATATCTATGCCTATATATCTATAGCTATATGTGTATATCTACAGCTATAATGACAGTGCTATATATCTATAGCCATATCTGTATCTACTGATATATACATATAATATAGCTCATATAATTAGAATATTAGTACATACATTGTGTGTGTGTGTGTGTGTGTGTGTGTGTGAGAGAGAGAGAGAGATGGTTTCTTACATCTTTTCAATCCAAAGTATCTTCAATAAGCACGCATTTGTTAAATAATCAGAAAAACATACAGACTCAACAAGATACACAGGAGGAAATCTACATTACATGAAGATATATTTATATTTTGAAGTTTTTCCTTCACAAAAAGGTATTTCAGTTTATGAGATAATTAGAAATGTGAGGACTTCAAGTAATACTCTCCAGTCATGAATGTATTTGACAAGTGTCTTTTGATCACGTCACATAAGTGCAAGGCCCTCTCTCAGGTTCCAAGACAGCAAGGTAAGTAAGACACAGTTACTGCCCGCCTTGAACTTTAAAAGATTGGGGAAGGTTTACAACTACCCTACAGTTTCAGGATGGCATCTGGAAGCACACATTCAGTCTAGCTGAGCACCATTTCACGTTCCTCTGCAGAGTCCTGGAAAAAGGCCACGCTGTGCCTCAGGAGCCATGGGGACCCGCACACCCCTGACCATGGCACATGAGGGGAGCACACAGCAGCAGGAGGGATGTGCCACGTGAGGAAACGCTCACAGACAAGCAAAGAAACGCTTCTCGGGGAGGCTTGGTCTTGAAGAAAAATAGGTCCCTGCTGGGTGGAGAAGAACATTCTAGTCAGATGGAAGAGATTCACAAACAATGTGGATCTCAAACCTTTAGCATGTTAGTGGACAACTCCATCCAAATTCTGGAAGACTGTGAAACTCATAGATGAAGCTGAAACATTAGCAATCCACCTAAAACACACAGAGCTCCCGCCAATGGGAATGATTTTGCACTCTTCCTCACAATCCAGGCCAAATTAGTATATACTAATATTTCTAATTACATAACTATATTATATGTATATATCAATAGATTTAGATATGGCTATAGATGTATAGAACCGTCATTATAGCTGTAGATATACACATACAGCTATAGATATATAGGCATAGATATAGGTATACAGATACGGATATGGACAAAAATCCCACCATCCACAGCTGGGCAGCCGTGAACAGCAGACGATTATTACAGCAGAGGAATGGACAAAATCCTGTGAAGACAACAGACTTGGACACTATGAATTCTACGGGGGACAGAAAATGACGAGTCTCCACATAGGAGGTGGGACTTGAGGGCTGTCTTCAAAGATTGTATAGGAATCGACCAGTTAAGGTGGGGAGTGGTGCATCAGGCGCCTACATATAGGTATACATTCCTATAATGCTGAGTTACCACATGTGACACACTCGTGTCTGTGTATTCTCTGTGTTGTCAGTGCAGAGAGATTTCATAGCCCACTAATAGCCTGCAACTGGAAGTTTGGAAAACACTGCTGTACAACAGGGTTCCTCAGCCCCTCACTGCTGACATTGTGGGTAGAAGATCTGGGGCATGGAGACTGTCCTGCCCACTGGAGGATTTCAGCAGCATCCCTGGCCTGTATGCATTAATGTCATGAGCACTTTTGCCCTGAGTTCTGACAACTAAAAACCTCTCCAGCCACTGTCTAATGTCCCCTGGGCTGCAAAATTGCCCCATATCGAGCGCTGCTACTCTCAACAAACTTAAAAATGGAAATGACCTGGTTTGAGGGAGGGATGACCGACCTCACCTTCAGGAGCGAGGTGCTAACTAACCATGCATAAGAGAGAAGAAGCTTGGATGAATCTGGAAAGTCAGTGGGAGGTCCTGGCATTAACAAATACAAGTAGGTGTGTTATGTGATCTGTCCCTGTTGACCTTGTCACACACACAGCGTGCCACCTCCCCCTGGTCCACCATCAGGCCACGTGCCTGCCTATTTCCTCAAATAACCTAACTATTGGCCTCAGGGCCTTTGAACATCCATCACCCTCTGCCTGAAATACCCTTCTTCACTCTCTTCCTGCTCAACCCCTATTGACCATCCAGGTTTATCTTAAACCCCCAAAAGGCCATCCCTACTCCCCCAATCCAGTAAAGTTCTCTGATGTGCTAACAAGATATCCTCCAATTGTCACTTTTAATACTTACTGTGAAAGGTAGTTATACATATATTTGTGTGACGATTCACTTATCGTGTTTTCTTTACTCCTCAAGACCGTGAACTCCAGGAGAGCAGGGGCCTTGCCTGCTTTGCTCATGCACAGCAGTGCCAAAACCAATAAAGAATTCCTAAAGGAGGGAGCAAGTAGTGCCAGTTAACCTGATTACAGCTCCTGTTTTTATCAGTTTAGAGGCTGATTGGTGAGCTGGTCTCCTAGGGCTAATTATCATTTCTTTTAAGTAAGAAATGCTTAAAAGCTTTTTAAATAATAACAAAAATATGAATTTCTAATGATATGAGTTTCTAATAAAAGCACTATTCCAACACTTATCTTGAAACTGCATAATTAAGAAACAGTAATCCTTGGGGGGGTGTTGTTTTGTTTTTTTTTTTTACTTAAGAAGTCTACATAGACCTTCTCTGTGTGGTTCTTTCTTTGATAATTAAAGCTCTCATTTTCTCTTTTTATCATTAGGAAACCATTTCAGATAACAAAATTGAATTTCCTTTACACCATAAAAGTATTGGAATATTACATTCAGGCTAATTTCATCTACATAACATTAAATGTAGAATTTCTACTCTAAGTTCATTCTCCATATCAACAAGCAAAATAATAGACTTAATGTTTACCAAGAAATGGTCTGAAAATCAAGAAATCCCATGAGAGAAAAAGAGATTATCAGGGACCAGAAGAGTGTGGGGTGTTTGACAGTATGAGAATATATTGTACATTCTATTATTTTTAATGTGGCAAAACCTAAATAATTTTTTAAAATGTCAGACCCCCATCTCATTTTATCAGCTTTCTTCCCAACCTTTGTATCCATCAAGATATTGGAATTCAAGTCAACATATTTTCAAGTATAATGCATTGGGCCAAGCATGGGGGAATACAATGGTCTACTCTCAAAAAGGCTGTGGTCTCCGGGGGGTTACATCTTGTAGATTGGTATAAAGCAGTGAAGGGTGACTGTCCCCCAGAGGCCATAGCCCATGAGCCAACTATACGACCCGAGCCATCATTTGTCCTTAGAACAAAGGATCAGAGAGCTGCATGCATGGTGTTTGTCACAAGGGTGACAGGCTATTCACATTGTACTGGCACAAAAGTAGGGCACATTGATTCTTCAGTTCCCTAAAGAAAGCAGTCTAAATTGTAGTAATGTGTGTTTGCCCCTTGGGACCAATCTTCCCCCACCCACCCCCTGAACACATTCATTCATCTATTTATTCAGTAGATGTTGATGAAGAGCCTGTCCTGTGCAGGTGCTGTTGTGGGCTCTGGGGACCCAGTGGGGAACAGGAGCAGAGGTCCCTGCAACCATGAAGCCCAACTCCAGCAGGGACCCAATGTCACCCTCAACATAATGACAGTAACCAACACCCTGGGTGCTGAGTGTCCCAGGCGCTCTTCCACGTGCTGAAAGTGGCCCACCCATTGTATCATGACAGCAATTCCATGTGGCAGGAGTCGAATCTTTCTGCAGAAAGTGAGGCCAGAGAGCTGACACCCACACCTGCTCGATTTGGGGTTCCTGGACAGAGCTGAAAGTTCTGTCTGCACACATCTGCTTGCATAACCCAGCTCGGACCCTCACCCTCAACCAGGCCATGTGCTCATCATCACACACACACAGTCCCATGAAAAAACAGGCACACACTGCACAAGCTTTAGCAGGGAACGTGCTGGGCATGAGATGGGTTAAGAGAGGAGGGCCCCTCTGACAGCAGAGGAGCAGAAAGGAGCCCCCCTGGAAGCCTGAAATTGGGAAGGTTGGGTGGAGTGTACAAAATGAAGAGGGCCAGAGGGCCATGCTGAGCCTGGAGGCAGAGAACCACGCCCTTGCAAATATGACTCAGGAAGACTCAGGAAGGCATGGGGGCGCCTGGGTGGTTCGGCCAGTTGAGTGACCAACTCTTGTTTTCACCTCAGGCCATGATCTCATGGTTTGTGTGTTAGAGCTCCGTGCACTGACATCGCAGAGCCCGCTTAGGAGTCTCTGTCTCCCTCTCTCTCTGCCCCTACCCTGCTCGCTCTCTCTCTTTCTCAAATAAAGAAACATTTTTAAAAAATAAAAAATAACAGTAATAAAAAAGAAAAAAAAGAGGCAGGAATGCCTGGAAGTCAGTCAGCTACTATCAGAGAGAATATGCAGGTGAGAATTGAGGGATGTGGGGTGTCATAGACAAGAATTCCTACTGGGCTGTCATGTTGCAAAGGTGAATTCCTAAATATCAGAGTGCTTTGGGAATGAGCAAGCACCACATAAATTCACACATCACTATGATGATGATGATGATGATGTGATTACTAACATTATTTATGGAGTGTTTAGCCACCATAAAAACTAGATGCTCAGGTCCGAAGTATCTTGTGGGACAAGCCAAGAACCTACTTCTGATCCATGCAAGGAAAAGAGAACAGTGGGACATGTGTGTACTGTTTAAAGCAAATGCAGCAAGATGAATATCCTTCAATTGTACGTATTCTGCACGGATTGAAGGCTCCATCTCAAATTCCACTTGATAGCCCAACCTCCCTCAGGTCTGAGCCCCCTGTGCCAGCCACCCTGCCTACACCACATTTTCCTGTTTTTAAATGACTCTGGCAATTGTGTTATATCGGCTGGCTTTGTGCCACCGTGAAGAAGCTCGGGAGTCCTTGGGTGGTAGAGGTCATGGTTCATGTTTCCCCAGACCCAGGAGTTCTGGCTGGCACACCCAGACAGGTAACAAAGGCTTTGGGGCTGGAGATCTGGGAGCCTCTGACCTCACCGACCACGTGGGACTTCCCTGGGGCCATCCACCTGCCAGCATTTAGTGAAGACCGGAGAAGGAGGCAGACAGAGAGGTCTCATTTATTTTACGTTCATTTACTCTGCTAATTTCCAAAGTGAGATGCCTGAAGCTTGCAAAGCAACAAGGAGGCATGACGGCCGTCCCACCACCGCCTTCGAATGTGATTCCTCAACGTGTGTGTTCTCCCTCCGTGCTGACTTTATCTTCAGAGCCCTCTTAATAAGTTCGATCCCGCAGTACTAATTAGAGGCGGCACAACAGAAACTGTCTGCAAGCAAATCCAGCATCACTTCAGCAAGGACAGCCATTTAGTCTCATGTCATATGTCATTACCTGGGCCTTCTGTAAAGAGCTGAAATCCAGTATTTTACAGAACCAAAGGGCATCTCTAGAAACAAGTGCTAAATGTAAAATCAAAATCTTAAGCATCTATGGATTCAAATGAAAAAACATCTGTGAGTGTGCCAAGCACACCATTTACTCTTAAACTCATTTGGGGATTTTTCAGCACCCGCTTAAAAATAGAAGTAAATAAAATATGCTGTGTTGTAAATGCTGTGCCTTTGTGGCATTGCATAGTGATTTGTTACATCTTTAGTTGAAGTTCTAATCTGTGGCCATACAGGGAATGTAAACTCAAATGTCTGAGCTCTCCTGGGAAAACTGGGAAAGTTTACGACAATGACAGTTGTCTCTGGGGTGGGACGCTTTCTGGTGACCTATCTCATGGGAAATGATTGCTTTGGTGCCATGTGCTCTCATATGCACCACCAGGCATGCCTTTCCAGCTTCAGAAATAAGAAGGTCCACAGACCAAATTAAAATGCTAGAAGCATACGGTTTATTAAATGCATTTAACCCACGGCACCAGCAGCAAGGGCAAGAGTTGTGACGGGGTAACCAGCAGGGCAGTGTGCAGGGTGGGGCAGACACCTCCCAGTCCTATCCCTCTCTCCCATACCAGCTCTCCCCACTGAAGATGTGGTGACAGAGACCAGAGCTAGGGTGAGAACAGGGGTCTGGCAGACAGAAGCTGCCTGGAGCCAATAACACAGGCTCATTTTTCTGGAGAAATTCAGTGACTCAGTCTCCAGAGAGGCCACCACCTGGTATAGCTGTAGCTTGCCATTTAGCCTTGCCAAGCAGTCAGAGTTCTGCCATCTAGGGTGACAGAGCTGCCAGCCCAGAGGGCCGTGACCATTCTCATGCCCCTCCTCATGTCCCTGTCTCATGTCACTCTGCTGGTGCCACCAAGCCCCCACTCACACGCTCTTCAACGTGCCCTGCCGGCTGCTGACTCCCCAGCCACATTCAATCACATTTCTGAATTCCGCACATGGTGGGCATGTGGCTTGCTCGGTCATTGTCTGAACATGACACTCCTTTTGAGATTCACCTAGATTTCATGAGCTACGAGCCCGCTTACTGTCTGTGTTTAATATTCCTTAGGAGTTCCATCCTGCTTTCTATTTGTCTTCTGCTCTTTATAGCCAAGCTGACTGACTCAACACAGCAAAGTCATGATCTATTATGAATCTGAGGTTCATTTGGAATACATTTTAGGAACTCTCTACCATCAAACTATACTCAAGATATTACCTGGAATCTGGCAAATTAGTCTTTCATGTACTTTAGATTTAAAATAATAATAACCATCAGGGCACCTGGGTGGCTCAGTGAGTTACATGTCTGGCTTCGGCTCAGGTCATAATCTCAGTTTGTGAGTTTGAGCCCCGTGTCGGGCTATGTGCTGACAGCCCAGAGCCTGGAGCCTGCTTCCATTTCTGTGTCTCCTTCTCTCTCTGCCCCTCCCCTGCTTGTGTTCTCTATCTCAAAAATAAATAAATATTTAAATAAAATAAAATAAAATAAAATAGCCATCAAATAAGAACATGAAAGAACATTCACATCTCCTATTGGGTGGAGAAAAACAGAAGAGCCTTCTGCAACTACATAACAAGAGTATACCTGTCCATGGGAGCAAAGGAACATATGAGGAATTTTTTTTTAAGTACTACAATAATGGAATTAAGGCTGCTTTTGTTTCTGTAAATTATAAAAGTGCCTTAATGTTCTAATAAAAAAATATGTCAAATCTGGTGGGAAAGTCAAACCCCTCCAATTTCCTATACCAGGGACTTTCTTTGAAAGGCAAGATATTTCTGTTAGCCTTAACTCTGTGTCTTAATATCCATCTCTTCTCCAAGGCGGTGACATCCCGGGCCCTCAGCAAACAAACACAGCCTAGGTGTCCTGGCCTCTTTGATGGAATGTGTGTCAGCAGCCTGAACATTTAAATTTTAAATGTGTTTGAGTTTCGGTGCCTGACTGGTCCGCTAAGTGAGTGTCCCTGGAGGAATGTCTGGACACTGTGAGTAATGCAACTGGAAAGGAAGGGAGAAAATCATGCATTTTTCAAAAAGCTACTATTGACGCATTATGTGAAAGACATTATGCCTCAGAAAGTCTCTGGATTTTAAAACTATACATTCAAGTGTTTTGCACCCCAGCTCCTCTGTCTCCTGGGTGCTTCTGTGATGGCGAAGCATTGGACCCCTTCTTCCATCAGCAGGAATTCAATGGCACCTCCAGGCAGTCTCCCCAGCTGCTCTTTCCTGAGGTATCCAATGCCGGGAGCTGGAGCTCCCTGTGCTGGCCACACAGGGACCTCCGTTCTGCTGTCAGATTCACCAGTCAGCAACGCAGGAAGTCCCTCTCCTGGGGTTGGAACAATTGACCACCACGAATACTATCCCCTGGTTTGCTTTTTCTGTGACAACGAACAGAATTCTATCAAGCCACCTTCAATCAGAAATGATTTCATTTGGGTGTTTGTTGATATTTCTTTTTCTTTCTGTTGTCCAATTTATTTTAAGGCTACAAGTAGACTTGAACTTGATTCTAGGACCCAGAATTAAGTGCTCTAGGGACCAGCTTCCCTGTGTGCATCTGTCTCTGCTGATCTCTGCATGTCCATTTTGTTCCCGTTTCACCATTGATTTTTATATCCTTCAGAGATGTTCCAATGAAGGTTCTAGACTGGAGACCATGAGTCTCATCACCTTAGCTAATGTACCACCTCTCCACATACGCAGTTGGGGCACCGTAGAGTCAAATGTGCAAGCCCTGCTCCACCAAAAAAGGCTCTTGTTCTGTAAATTGGGATTCTTATGGTACTTGCATTCCAGAATTGTTACAAGGGTTGAACATGATGGTTTATATAAAGCACCCTGCAGAAAGCTTCACACACAGTAAGTCCTCAATGCATATTTGCCCTAATTCCTTAGTCTTCATTACAGGCCCCAAGCAAGTCTAGGAATTGGCCACCTCAGGGCCAGATGCCCTATGGCCACTGTGATAAACACCCCAGTGCTGGTTCCCTGAGCAGATTGTTGTCTATGTTCTCTGCCCCAACGCTCTACCTTTGGGGGATTTCATTTCTTCTTTCTGCGACTCTGGTGTGTGGTCAAACACAGAACCCATTCCCTCACCAATGAGGCAGGACTGTGACCCAAGCTAAGCCAAACAGGTTTGGGACGAGCAAAGAGAAAATCCTACATTTCCTTTTCAGCTGTTAAGCCTATTTATTTATTTAGTTAGTTAGAGAGAGGGAGAGACAGCAAGCAGGGAGAGGGGCAGAGGGAGAGAGAGAGAGAATCTTAAGCAGGCTCCATACACCTAGTGCAGAGCCCAATGAGGGGCTTGATCTCACAAACCTGGGATCATGACCTAAGCCGAAATCAAGGGTTGGACATTCAACTGACTGAGCTATCTGGGAGCCCCAAGCTTTCGTTTCATGAACTATTTTAGCATCCCAACTGGCTTACCCCACCACCCTCACCCTGGCCAAGTTCAGATCCTTGTCATCAGGGGTGCAACAGTGAAGGGCAGGCATGATAAACAGCGACAGGCAATGGGAAATTGTTTAACACGGTCACAGAAAGGCTCTGGGTGTCATCCTGCTCCTTGAGGAAAGACTTTGGGGATTCGAGTGTCTCCCAATGCAGAGCAAGCACTGCTAAGGTGAATCTCAGTCCTGTTCATTTGATCTTTGCTACAAGTTGCTGGTTCCCCAGGGATTCACCCTCAGTGGGCTCCTCAGCCTATCGCACCATGGGTGATGATTTGATTAGCTGTTTGCCATTACACAGCACATGGGCCGACTTCCCATCTTAGAGAATGTGCTGTCCTGCTGGGGTGCCTGGGTGACTCCATTGGTTGAGCGTCCAAGTCTTGATTTCAGCTAAGGTCATCATCCCAGGGTAATGGGATTGAGCCCTACATCGGGCTCCATGCTGGGCATGAAGCCTGCTTTAGATTCTCTCTTTCTCCCTCTGCCCCTCCCCCTTCAAGTGCACACATGTGCAAGTGTGTGCTCTCTCTCTCTCTCTCTCTCTCTCTCAAATAAAATAAATGGAAGGAAGGAAGGAAGGAAGGAAGGAAGGAAGGAAGGAAGGCTCTCACTATCCTTCTTCCCATCTTGGCCCAATATAAATTCCAAGTATTTCACATTTCTCTAAGAGTCTATGGTTAGCAGCCTATTGTCCAGTGCCAGTCTCTGCATCTGCTAGGATTCTAGCTTCCATAGATAGGAATGTATACAGATGATACTGTGTAACTTACAGGATCAGGAATCATGGATTATCAGGTCCAGCAACCTTCTAGAAGGACTACCTATCCTTCAAGATTCAAATCGCGGAGACAGAGTATCCAAAAAGAGATGTAGAAATGTGCTTTTTACACATCCAGAATCTGAAAGATATTTGGAGAAGTGGATTTTGAGAGTGCTCAACTGAATAGTATGAAACATAATTGTAGATTCAGCTGAATATATGCCATGGCCACATTTACCAAAGACGCTGTATTCCATCTACCCACACACACTCACACTCTGCTCTCAAAGGTCCCCTTCTTTGGGGCCTTGATGAAGACATTGGTGCAGGAAAGCACCAAGATATTACAAAGGATCTTTGCTGGCGGTTCTCACTGGACTGCCGTGCTTGGGGGTGGGGGGGGGGTGGGGGGGGTGGGTGGTATCATTTGAAAGGGTGTCACAATTGCCCTGAAGAAAAGAGGAACCAGGAGTGGCAAAGCAATGATCAGAGGATAAGTAGGTGGGGAAATCTAACAGGGACTTATGTACAACTCCTGTTCCATGCTTTAACCAGATCTCAGGATCCTGTACCACCCCAGTAGGGGCCCAGCCTACCCAACATCACACTTATCCCCTGCATGAACAATTTCATGATTAAGACCCTAAACTCAAGAAACCTTGGTTAGACACCTGCATGATAGAGAAGTAAAGATAAATACAATAAAAATAGAGCACAGGCCAGCTTAGATTCTGATGTCCAGAATTTGGGAGCCTATTGAAATATCTCTTCCAAAGTAAAAGCAAGTGGTTTCATTTTGTTCTCCCATCATTAGGAAGACATTCAACACTTAGACTATCTCTTTGGAATCTTGGGACAATATCTACCCTATTTGACTCTTATGAACTAAACTACTTTCTTGGATGACCCAAAAAGCTCTCCTGGTCTGAGCTATAGAACAAATTCTCCTGCTCAAATATCTCTTTGATATTAGGCAGAAATTCCCTGTTGCTTGAAATATGAGTTACATTGCCCTCATTTTCAAGGCCGATGGAATTTCAAAACCTTCCTTCAGATTTCTGTGCTTGTGTCTACACAGTGTCTTCCAGTTCTGGGATCCTTCTTCCACAATGATGTCACTTAGTTATAATACCACAGTGCACATATAATGCAGTAGGAGGGACAGACCTGTAGATAATGACTACGGTTCTCATGTGGGCAGAAAGACCTCTGCTGTATTCATTATCTTCCTTCCCCCCATCCGAGTTGCATTTGTTCCAAAGCATGGCCGCTGCCAAGACTTCTCCATCTGCTGCATGACCCAGAGTTTCAATCTCAAAGAGTATATGTGCTTTGTAGTGTTGCTACAGTTTTTTCTATTAACTTTGATCACTGGACTTGCTCTACTAAGAGGCATGCTGACAATCCTTGGGTTCCAAAAGCACTTGCTCGTTCCTGCATTGGCAACAGCCAAAATATATCCCCCCTGATGATCAGGATCCCCCTCCCCTGCCGGAATGGTTACCCTTGTTTTGGTGGGCCCACCCAATAAGTCATGAGCTGGGTGGCAATCTCAACTTCCAGTTTAATGGGACCATCACTGTGTTCCTGATGTGGAAAACAACTTCCACTGGAAGTTGGGGGAATGCAAAGCAAAATACGTACAAGAGTGTGGGTAGGTATGACAGTGACAGACTCCACTCCCATGTCTATCTGTTGGTTCTGGATGCTCATTTTTTTGGTGTAGAGAAACACCACCATCTACTAATCACCGATTAAGAGCATATGCTGCATCCTGTAGGACACCATTCCAACTGCTCAGGGTGCTGGCTTCCAACCGATACTAATCACTGGGTCTCCATTAGGTTATTTCATCATTCTGAAAGGTCCCCATTATATGGGTGATGAAGTGGCTTTTGAATATCAATGAATCCACTGAGCTTGGTAGGGGGAAGGAGGCTGTAGAATAATTTCCTTGGTCAGAAGAAAGATTTTGTGGGACACCACTACCATGAATAGGGCATTTAGTAAGTTTCCTCTTGGTGTCACAGAAGCATCATACCCAATGTTAATGTCTATTCCAGTAAGCATGAATCACCGACCCCTCCACAATGGAAAAGTTCAAATGTAATCTAACTGCCTCCCAGTAGCTGGCTGGCTTTCCTCCACTCCAGGATCCAGTGCTGCATCAGGGCTTACAGTTGGTCCCTGATGCTGGCAAGTTGGTCACTCAGCTTTGGTGGTAGATGTTAGTCTCACTTAAGGGATGAACCCCATCTTTTTCATCTTTGGTTCACTTTGTCCACCATTGCTCCACCAAAAAACCACTGAGATGGCAGAGGATAAAGGCCGTTTGGTAGTAACAGGGCACATTGTCTACTTAATTATAAGGAGGCTCTCTCAAAGTGAACACCCATTAGTGAAAAATCACATGGGCCATAAATATTCTCACATTTTGAGGGGCTTACCCACATTCTTTTCCCTAGATCTTTCTGTCACTTTTTTTCTAGTCTCATTCTTTCCAAATCTCTGTCCATCTGGCCAAAATTAAAGCACAGCCCATGAAATAGTATACATTCTGATTTCAGGCCGTCTTTATCTTCAGGAAAACAGAAAACAGGTACCATTTGCCATTCTTTCTCATGAAAGAAATTCTCTTCTCTGCAGTCCTCCAAGGCCATACCTGAATATGAATACAAAGCCACAGCAGTCCAGTTCACACTGGTGCAAGCATATCTATGGCACCATTTGTAAACCATGTTCAAATTTTTCCCCACCTTGATCAGACTGCCCATGGAAGAACTCCCCATGGAAGCTTAACAATGGGTTGAGATTAAGATGGTTCTTCAGGAGTGAGTATACTGATGCTGTGAGCCGCATGTTCCTCAATTTATTTACTCCTATAAGACCCACTTGAACCTCATTCCACACTCATACCACCTCCAAATGACGAGGGAACACTAATCATGTACTCACAGTTACGGCTTTATAGTTCAGTCAATACCCAGCCCGTGATGGAAAGTTCAGATTAAATGGTCAGTTGCTATGCAGTGGTCAGTCTCTACCAGGGCCCCAAAGCAAACCAAGAGCTACTTCTTAGCAGAGAATGGTCACATTGCAGAGGAGGGTATGGCTTTGCTCAAAACCCAACCACTGGTATCGTAGAGCCTATACATCCTCATGATGCTGTCCGTATAGTAGACAAGCATGATATTCTGTGAGATAGTGAGAGAACCAAGTCCCTATGCCAATCAGAATATAGAAAACTATTTCTAGTGTTTCCTGCTTATTAGAACAGGAGAGAAACAAGGATAATTTTCAGGATATTAACTTCATACCAGACCAAGAACCATGCTGATTTATTCTGGTAAAATGATCACATTGGGCTTTCCCTTGAGTAGGATTAGGTGTCTGGTAATTTACTATCACTTTCCAAGCACTGTGTATCTTCTACACAGACAAAACTCTTATGTTAAATAAGGTTGTAAGAGAAATCACTATTTCTGAATCTTTCGAGTTGATATCTGTCTCCCTCCTGCCAATGAATGTGGCTTTTTCCTTTGGTCTACAATTTTGGTAAGGAGCGGACATGTCAATGAAATGTCCTTCACTCTTCTTACCATTCTTGCCTTCAGTCCACAAGAGCTAATGTGGAGGTCCCACTAACAGCTGGGTGCACCTGTTTCCATCTCTAGATTCAGGAAATAAACAAATGCCAGGCTAAAGACACATTGTGACATGGTGAGATTTGGGTTAAATCTGTCTTTACCTCATGACCCTCATAAGAAGCCCATTCCTACCAGTGGACCACAGTAATATTCTAAGTCCTGTGACTCAGAGCCAGAATCCAACCATTCCAGAAACTTCTGGGTAGTTTCTTTCTTCTAGTAAATGGCTGTAGACCCTTCTTAAAAAGGACAGGAGAGAAACTTACAATATGTACTTGTCTTCTTACCAGAGAGTTATTCTTCAAGGGTACCCTAATCCCTCCCATTTATTCAGGGAACTATGGTCAGTGAACTGAGTCAAGTCAGAGAAGTTCACGCCTTTCCCCCCATGCTGACCCAAGTCAAATCTGGTTTGACCAGCTTAGCATTTTTAGTTATACCTATCAAGTATAACCTTAGTGGACTGCCCAAAGATTTCACCACCAAAGATCTTTGTGGTTCAAAGCATGCTAATTACTACCCTACCACCCTCATCCCTGCCACCTGTTAAAGCAATGGGACCTGCTTGCTGTCAGGGATGTGTGTTGCTGTTTGATTTCAGCTGCCCTGGAACCTCATCATCCCTGTTGGGGAGGGAGCCTATTTCAATGGCAGCAACTCTCATCTCCGCCTCTGGCCTATGGAGGATGAGCATTACAGCTTTTTGTGAAGATGCTGGTGTTCCTCTGAACAATATATTCCTCCATGCACCAAGGTTTCCAACTTTCAGTCAAGAGTCAAGGAAACAAGCCCATCCCCAGTCCTTGTGACAGCTCATTAGGTGCAGAATCTTTGACAAGCTGATCCATATAGATAAATTCAGCAGGATCAGAAATCATGTTTGGCACCCTTGGAACCTATCCCACGCATATTCTTGTGGGCTGTGCTACTTTAAATTTTTAAATCTTATAAATCTTTTAGTACCTAAGACTTCTGCTCCCAGATGTGATTATGCAATTAGCCCCTGAGGCATGTTGGGATCTGACTCTCATTATAGGTCAATTATGGTGAGCGAGTTAACATCCGCAAAGAGACTACCTCAGGCCACTGCTGCCTGGTCTTCCAGCAAGGCCTCATTAGACTGCAGTGGTTTTACTGCTGGAAATGACAGTTCATTGAGGTCGGGACAATCAAGACAATATGACTCACTTGAGTCTTATCAAATGTCTTCATTCAAATTCTCTGGATCTCAGCCTTTAATAATCAGTGCCCTAACTTTTCACCTAAGTAATTGGGCAAGGCAATGAATTCTACTACATTGCCAATCAGGAATCCATGGAATCAGTCTCTGTGTCCAATTTTATGCTGTTTCTAGGCCTGACTTGCAACTTTATTATACGTTTATTTAAATGTACCAGATTCTACGTGCTCCACAGAGACCCCCTCATCACTTGCCACTCTGTGCATGCCAACCCAGTTTCCACAAGCCATCATCAATGGTTCTATGCCTCAGGTCTCCTGAGAATGATGCATCTCACACAGGGAAGCATCCCACCGATGCTGGAAGGGAAGACTGGAAGAGCCAAGGAATGACTGCATCACCTTGGAAGCAGCCTGTTTCCATCCATGTTTGACAAGAGTCTCCTCACCCCAAGGGTGAGATACCTGGGGCACATTCCAAACTGCCATCCAGAGTTCTCCAGTAAGAAAGCTCTCCAGCTGCTGGTATAGATAGCTTGCTTGATAATGTACCTTTTACTGGCTACTATCCCTTTCCTGACTCAGTTTTTTACTGCTATACTTGGCATTTCCTCCCAAATAAACTATTTACGTTTGATTTTGCTTCTGGGGAAATCCAAATGAACACAGGCAGTAATAGAAACTGCATGTCTTAAATTAAGATGTTGAATCACTGAGTTAGTTTAATTATTAAAGTTCCCTGGCCTATTTAGTAGAAGACAGCCCATCTAAAACTCGTTTTATTTCTTATCCCTTCCATGGTGGATTATCATAGCAGACAGTGGATCTGCCCAAACCTTGTTTTCTTTTTTTTTTTAATTTTTTTTTAACGTTTATTTATTTTTGAGACAGAGAGAGACAGAGCATGAATGGGGGAGGGACAGAGAGAGAGGGAGACACAGAATCGGAAGCAGGCTCCAGGCTCTGAACCATCAGCCCAGAGCCCGACGCGGGGCTCGAACTCACAGACCGCGAGATCGTGACCTGAGCCGAAGTCGGACGCTTAACCGACTGAGCCACCCAGGTGCCCCCCAAACCTTGTTTTCAATGGGCTCTCGGCTCCAGGTGACCACAGGTGACCATTTAAGTCTTACAAAGGGATGGCTAAGACAGCAACACTCCATCTACTAATGTTAACTGGCACCTCTGTATTTTCAAACCTGCTGAGCCAGAGGGCTAATCTCAGATTTCCATTTCCTTGAGAGTTGTTTCTCACCACAACTGCTGCTACCAATTACTCTTATTTTTTTTTTTAATTTTTTAACGTTTTATTTATTTTTGAAAGAGAGAGAAAGAGCATGAGCAGGGGAGGGGCAGAGAGAGAGTGAGACACAGAATCTGAAGCAGGCTCCAGGCTCTGAGCTGTCAGCACAGAGCCCGACATGGGGCTCTACCTCATGAAGTGCGAGATCATGACTGAGCCAAAGTCGGTGGCTTAATGGACTGAGCCACTCAGGTGCCCTCCAATTACCCTATTAATCGGTTTTCAAGGCAGGCAATGAAATCTTCTCTAGCCAGTTTAAGCAAAAAGAAATTTATAAGTTACTTATAGGCTTATTGGAGGGCTGAGGAAACTGTAAACTGAATTCGAGGACACTTAGAAACACACCACAAAAGTATATTACCAAGATCACTTCCACCTCTGTCACCATCAAGAAGCCGCAGAACCCAGAAGCTGCCTCAACCATTGCCAGCCCCCAGAGCAGGGTCAGAAAAAGACCAGAATAGGAAGCTATTTTCATTTTTTTATTATTTTTTTTAAGTTTACTTATTTATTTTGAGAGAGACAGAGACAGTGTGAATGGGGGAGGGGCAAAGAGAAAGGGAAAGAGAAAGAATCCTAAGCAAGCTCCACACTGTCAGTACAGAGCCTGACACGGGGCTTAAACTCATGAAATCGTATCCTGACCTCAGCTGAAACCAAGCGTCGGATGTTTAACCAATTAATTAATTAATTTAAAAAATAAATAAAAGACAGGAAATGACACTTTCAGCTGGGGGTTCCAGAATGATGCCATTTCTACCACAACCTACGCTGAAGCTCCTCCCCCTCGGTTCATTTCGGAACCAAAGACTCATGCAAATGCATCTGATTGGTAGATCCTAAATGACTTGGAAGCACTATCTCCCTGGGCTTTCCAAGATGCTGAGCGATAGAAGGGAGTTGGAATGAGTTGTAACTAACAAATCCACATTACCAACTGCATCGTTCATTGATACAAAGAAAACATTCATTAGTAGTTCAAGAAAATAAAATACAAAGAAACTAATTATTCATTAACTATACTTCTTCATTATATCATCCTCAGTATCCTTAAGTCTTGGCTCAGATTTCCATTGAACAGACTGCCAGCTTCTCTTTTGAGTTTATCCAATGTATACAATCTCTCCTGCTCCCTGCAAAAGGAAATACACATTTCTTTTCGACAAATGCTGCTGGGACAATTAGACAGCCACATGTAAAAGGATTAAGTTGCTATACTTCCTTACACCATACACAAAAATTAACTTCAAATGGACATAAACCTAAATATAAGAGCTAAAACTTTTCTTAAAAACAATCTTAGAAGAGAACATAGGAGTAGATCTTCATAACCTTCATGTAGGCAAACACTTCTTAGATATGATAGTAACAGCACAAACACAGAAGGAGAAAGAGAGAGAGAGAGAGAGAGAGAGAGAGAAAGGAAGAAAGAAAAGGGGAAAGAACGAAAAGAAAAAAAGGAAGGAAGATAGAAAAGAAAAAAGTGGATTTCCATAATTAAAATATTTGTGCCTCAAAGGATACCATCAAGAAAGCGAAAAGGAATAAGAAAGAATAGGAAAAACTATTGGCAATCATATATATGCTAAGGGACTTGTATCCAGAATATATATTTTTTAAAAATCTCTTGAAAGTCAACAATAAAAAGACAAACAAACCCATTTTTTAGAAGAGGCAAAAGATCTGAATAGACATTTCTCCACAGAGAACATACAAATAAGCACATGAAAATATGTTCAGAATCTTTAGCCATTAGGAAATGTAAACCAAACCACAGTGAGACACGGCTTCATACGCACTTGGGTGGCTACAATCAAACACAGATAAGAACATGCATTGGGCAAGATGTGTGCAAACTGAATGCTTTGTACGTTGCTGACAAGCATGTAAAATGGTGCAGCCACTTGGGAAAACAGGTTGGCAGTCCCTCAGAATGTTAAACATAGAGATTCATCTCACCCAGCAGTCCCAATTCTAGGTGTATGTCCAGGAGCAGTGAAAATTTCTGTACACAAATGTATCTAGTAGCATTATTCATAATAGTGCAAAAGTAGAAACAACTCAAATGTCCATCAACCGATGAACAGATAAATAAAATATGGCATGTCCATACAATGGAATATTTTTGGTGATAAAACGGAATTAAATACTGATAGATGCTACAATGTGGATGAACATTGAAAAATGCAAGAAGCCAACTACAAACAAAAGACCACATATTCATAAGGTTCAATGTATATGAAATGTCTAGAATATGCAAATAGAGACAGAAAGATTAGTGGTTTCTGGGAATGGGGGGGGGAGAAGGGACAGGGATGTAGGAATAATGATAAACGCTAATGGGTGCAGGGCTTCATTTTGGGGTGGTTAAAATGTTCTAAAATTGAAAAGTTAATTATTGTGCTGGCTGTACAATTCTGTGACTATAGTAAAAGCCATTGAAATGTATACTTTAATTTTTTTTTAAGTGTATTTATTTATTTTAGAGAGAGAGAGAGACAGAGTGCAAGCAGGGGAGGGGCAGAGAGAGAGAGGGAGACACAGAATCTGAAGCAGGCTCCAGGCTTCAAGCTGTCAGCTCAGAGACTGATGCAGGGCTTGAACCCAAATGATCATGATCTGAGTTGAAGTCGAACACTTAACCGAGACACCCAGGCGCCTCAAAATATATACTTTAAATAGGTGAGTTGTACAGTATGTAAATTATATCTAAACAGAGCTATTTTTTAACGGAAATGTAGTTTAATGTATTTTGAATTATACCAACAAATCGCATGACAAATTCTCTGTCCTGAAAAATCT
Source organism: Panthera onca (assembly GCF_046562875.1). NCBI lineage: Eukaryota > Metazoa > Chordata > Mammalia > Carnivora > Felidae > Panthera > Panthera onca. Next base: position 86,095,466 of record NC_138341.1, on the reverse strand, counting down.
ACCAGAACAAAGAAGTTTAATTTCAAACAAAATAGAAACATTTCAAAAGCTAATTTTTTTCTAGTGATAACTTTTATGTTTATACTTTATGTATGTCCATAGTCCCTTGTTTTCTTATATAATCTTTTATCTTCCGGGTTGTTTTGTGTTTGTTTTTAATTTTAAGTAGGCTCCATGCCCAACGTGGGGCTTAAACTCAGAACCCTGAGATTAAGAGTCACATGCTCTACTGACTGAACCAGCCGGGTGGCCCCTGGTTTTTTTTTTTTTTTAATGTTTATTATTTATTTTTTGAGAAAGAGAGAGAGAAAGAGCACGAGCAGGGGAGGGGCAGAGAGAGAGAGAGAGAGAGAGAGAGAGTCAGAACCCGAAGCGGGCTCCAGGCTCTGAGCTGTCAGCACAGAGCCCAACGCAGGGCTTGAACTCAGAACCCATGAGATCATGACCTGAGCCGAAGTAGGCTACTTAACCAACTGAGCCACCCAGGTGCCCCACTGGGCTGTTTTTTTTGTTTTTTTTTGTTTTTTTTAACGTTTATTCATTTTAGAGACAGAGAGAGACAGAGCATGAATGGGGGAAGGCCAGAGAGAGAGGGAGACGCAGAATCCGAAACAGGCTCCAGGCTCTGAGCTGTCAGCACAGAGCCTGATGGGGGGCTCGAACTCACAGACGGCGAGATCATGACCTGAGCCGAAGTCAGTCGCCCAACCGACTGAGCCACCCAGGTGCCCCTGGGCTGTTTATTTTTAATGATATCCTTCAACTCCTTTCTATTGCCTCAGTAATCATCAATGAGTTTCTTCTACTTTCTTCTTTCTTCTTTCTATAAATTTTCAGTTGAATTAGGACTACTTTATCAAAATATGTAATATTTACATTGTATTCCACACTAGTCTCTACTTCATTTTGGCTTCAGATCTACAATTAAACATATTTAATATTTATCATCTGTCCTTTGGTCCAACCATCTCTTGGTTATCGAAGCTCATCTTCTACTATATTCCTCATAAAAGTTCATGAGCACAGTATTCTTGCCTGTTTAAACCTTCATTTCTAATTTCTGTAGTCTTGAAGATCTAAAAAATTTTGACCTCTTGTTTTGACAGCTTGCAGAATGTAATGGACAAAAGTTATAGTCTACACCCATATAAAAGGAAATTTTCTAAAATAAACTAATATTCTCAAAGGGCCATACCCCAGGATTACATAGAACCAGAACTAGAACATCTTCAGTCAGAATTTCAGCCTGGATTTGAATCATCCAGGAAACCTCAAAGCTTGAACTTGGTTTAAGGTGGCCCCGGACAAGTAATGTCCTAGCGCCTATCAGAAACACACAAACTCCCAATGCAGAAATGTTTCTTCAACCTGGGTCTCAAATTATTTCTGTAGATACATTTTCTTTTTTTCTAATATTTATTTATTTATTTATTTTGAGAGAGAGGGAGACAGGGAGTGGCAGAGAGAGAGGGAAAGAGAGAATCCCAGGCAGGCTCCTCTGTGCTGTCAGCACAAACCCTGACATGAGGCTCCACCTTATGAACCCTGAGATCATGACCTGAGCCTAAATCAAGAGTTGGATGTTTAATTGACTGAGCCACCCAGGTGCTCCTGTAAATACATTTTCAAATGCAATCACTAGTGTACAAAAGTACCCACATGTACAAGGAAACGGACACAATAAGCAAAAACCAGGGGAGAAAAGAAACAGAATTGCATATACAGATGGTCCCTAACCTACAAAGATTCAACTTACGATTTTGTTGTGGTGGTTGTTGTTGTTGCTGTTGTTGTTGTTGTTGTTGTTGTTGTTGTTTTAAGAGAGAGAATGCGTGCATGCCTGAGCTGGGGAAGGGGGGAGAGGTAGAGGGAGAGAGAGAATCTTAAGCAGGCTCCACATTCAGCATGGAGCCCCATGCAGGGCTCAATCTCAGGACCCTGAGATCATGACCTAAGCCTAAATCAACAGTCAGACACTTACCTGACTGAGCCATCCAGGCACCCCTCAACTTAAAATTTTCTGACTTTATGATGATGTTAAAGCAATACACATTCGGTAGAAACCATACTTTAACTTCTGAATTTGAATCTTTTCCCAGGCTAACGATAGGTAGTATGATACTATGATGCTGGACAGCTCCCAGTCAGCCACGTGACCCAAGGATAAACTACCCATGGGTACAGGCTTACAACCATTCTGTACCCATACAGCCATTCTGTTTTTCACTCCCAGTGCAGTATTCTATTAATTACATGAGATATTCTATGCTTTATTATAAAATAGTCTTTGTGTTAGATGATTTTGCTGCACTGTAGGCTAGTATATGTGTTCTGAACATGCTTAAGTTAGGCTAGGCTCAGCTACAACATTTGGTAGATAAGGTGTGTTAAATGCATTTCAACTTCCAATATTTTCAACTTCCAATGGGTTTATTGAGACATAAGTCTTATTGTAAGTCAAGGTAGATCTGTATTTCAAAATAATTGGACTTATTAGACCCAGGTTATTAAATAACTATACTCACTGTGCTTGAATAAATAAAAGGATGAGTTTGAAATTAACTTCAATTAGAAAGCTAAATAGTAAGTTAGACATAACTGAATAGACATCATGAAATAGAATATTGGCCAACAAAATTTTCCAAAAATTACTGCCTAAATAAAAATAAAATAGAAAATACTGATGGGACAGTAAAAGACATAGAGAGAAGAGTGATAAGATCTAATCTACATTTAATTTCACCCAGGAAGGAGATATGAGAGGGAATGGTACAGAGACATTGTTTAAGGAGGAAATCATAACAATTTTTCAGAACTAATGAAAGATACCAGTCCATAAATTCAAAAATCCTAACACATCCCAAGTGGATAAATAAAATGAAATTTATCTATCGAAGCATCATAGTGAAATTTTATATAAGCAAAGACAAAGAGAAAATATTATAGCAGCCAGAGAAAAGAGAAACTTTCTGACTATACAACAGCACCAATGGAAACCAGAGGCAGGAGTATGGTATTTTCAGTGTGCTAGAAGAACAGAATTGTCGGTCTAACATTCTCTAATGAAAAGACCTTGCAGGAAGGAACATGAAATATATCCATTTTCAGATAAAACCCAGGAAAGGATACAAGAAATAGACATGCACTAAATATAATATAATATAATATAATATAATATAATATAATATAATAGACATGCATGCTCATAGGCAGAAGGAAAATGCTCCCAGATGAAAGCAATGAAGAGCAAAGAAAATATGAAATGTGTTGGGAAACTCAAAATAAAGTTGACTATAAATTATAACAATCATATCTTGTGGGGTTTACAAATATGCAAAGCATTAAATGTCATAGTAACAAAGAAATCAGGAGGCCGGTGAATGGAATGCATGTGTTCTAAAGTAACCATATTGATTAACTTCACATTTGGTAAGTTAAGGACATATGCTAATCTTTGAAGGAATAGAAATAGATTATATAAATTTCAGCTATGTAATTGCAGGGTAGAGAATGAAAGTCATATATATATATTCAAAAGGAGGCAGCAAAAGAGAAAAGAAAGAACAGCAAACAGAACTCACAAAATAAGGAGATATGTTTAAACTTAATCGTTAGCAATTGCATTAAATGTGAGGCAATTTTAAAATTCACTCAGAATACAAAAGATCATGGTTGTTTTTTTCAAAAATCTGCCTATATGCTCACATTTCAAACATAATTGCAAGTAGAAGTTTGAAAGTACAAGGATGAAAAATATAGATGTGGTAATTCCAGCCCTTCCCAGCTACGGGGAACCTTGTAGGGGGGGACCCAGCAGACAGCGGAATAACAGTGTCAACAGCAGTGCTTAGCTGGAATGATACAAGGATTGAGCTGCCATCAGCCATCTTACCTCCTGCATAGAAACTGCTGGTGGAATTAAGCCTAACAGAGGTGAGTGGGTATGAACCACTGAGACCCAGAGCCCTCTGATGTGGTTTGAGCCCCTCCACCCACCCATGATGGAAGTTGCATGGACCCAAACATTACCTTTCTTGTGTAAATTAGTTTGGATTGGGTTTTTGTCATCTGTGATGAAAGTCTTATCGTAATAGAGGTAAATCATCTCTACTACTAAAATCAGGCATTGAGGACTGCCAGCCTTCAAGAGCTCCCCCAGCCAAGGCATCACCTAATAAATACTCTCCCGAGAGGCCTCTTGTCTTAGGAAGCTGTTCTTCTTGCTCATGACAAAGTATCTTCTTCTATTCAGAACCTGGGGAGTGTCATTTCCAGGGAGACAAGACTTGAAACTAGGGATACTGAGGACATTCTGAGCAGGAATGGGAGGAGTCTGTGTTAAAAGGACATGATCCTGGACAGCTCAGTCGGTTGAGCATCTACTCTTGGTTTTGGCTCAGGTTATCATCCCAGGGTTGTGAGATTGAACCCTGCATTAGCTCTTCCCTGACAGCTCAGAGCCTGCTTGGGATTGTCTCTCTCCTTCTCTCTCTGCCCCTCCCCAGCTCATGCATGTGCACGTACACGCTCTCTCTCTCAAAATAAATGAGTAAATAAACTTAAAAAAACAAAAAAAAAACCCAAAAAACAAAAAAAGATGAGGCAAAGGAGACAAACCTTCCCAGTTCTTCCCAGTTTGGAGTTTTGGCTCGGGCCAGTCCTATTCACACATTGTGACATGGACAGGAGCACATTTGCAGCGAGCACAGTGGAAACCAGAAGGTTGAAGTTTAACTGAAATATGTTCTTTTACATTTTATCCATTTGGCAAATAATGCCATATTGGAAGTAAATAAGTTTTACAAGAACCAAAATTTAAGAATAGTAAAGAATAGTATAATAAAAAGGCATGTCAGGGGGCTGCCTGGGTGGCTAAGTTGGTTAAACTTCAGTTCGGGTCATGATCTCAGGGTTCATGAATTTGAGCCCTGCATCAAGCTCTGGGCTGACAGTGCAGAGCCTGCTTGGGATACTCTCTGTCTCCCTCTCTTTCTGTCTCTCTCTCTCTCTCTCTCTCTTAAAATAAATAAACTTAAAAAAAAAAAAAGCTATGTCAGCTGCAACTGATAATAATCATCATATTGTAGCAAAAACTGCTCCCCATTTTGAATGTTGCCAAGGCTAACCTTAGCAGGTGTGATGGGTAACATGTGGGAGGGCTGTTGTCTTTGTAATCTCAAATCCTATTCTCAGTTCTTAACTCCTGTGCCTTAAGGGACAATTGGTTCATCTGTTTGGATCAACATCTCCAAGCATTGCTGCAGGCAGCATGACTCCATTTACCTGACAATAGAGCACGAGTTGTAATGAATGTTCTTCCTCCTGTGGTCTCTCCTCTTCACCAAACATCAGTCACAGGATGGACCTCTGGCACCACCTCTTTGCACTCAGAGATGCCTAGTCCTGCCCAAGGTAGACCCCCACCTCCCCATGGAACACAAGAAGTCCAGTGGAGAGGAGGGTATGTCCCCTACCCCCACATTTCCAGGTCCTGCCTGGCTTCCTGAGAAGATAAGATACTTGGTTTACTTTTTGAACCACTTCCCCACCACCCTCCCCAAATGCAGCAAATGTTCTATTGAAGTCTTAATAAACATGATTTTTAACACATCAGCCTGAGTGCCTTTCCCTTTATTCACCATATGTTCATTCTTGTTCATCCTTCAGATCCAGAGCCTTTCCCAATCCCACATCCAAATTTTTATATGACTTATACATACAGTAATTATAGACTTACCGTTTTGATTAAAAATTTTTAATGCATTTCTCCCTCTGAGCAGGGGAACAGCCAGTCAACAACCATACCCCTCTAAGCCTTCTAAACAAATCCCAATTTGTTGGAGGATCTGCTCTTTTCTAAAGGCACTGGGGACACCAGTCCTTCCTCTGAAACCAAATACGGACACTGATTAGACAAACTAACACAGAGCCAAGATTCAATGAAAAAAGATAGATCATCTCTCTGCATTCCCAAGAGGGTTGCAAACTTATTGGCTACCATTTTACTGTGTTTTCAATCAGGTTTCCAGTCCAGACCTTTTCTACAGCAGCCAAGTCGTGTGTTTGCTACGGAATGCTAAGGCAAGGATGCCAGCTTGGCGTTGTAAATGCCAGGTCCAGAGGAGCAGTGTAGATGGGCTGCCCAGACTTCCTTTCTTTCTGTGTTGCTCTGAATTTTATTCAGATCCAAGGAAGGTTCTGGAGGGCTCAGACTCTGGGGTCCATGGGGTTTATTCATGGCCCATAAGGGCTGTCCTCTGATGTGGTCTCAAGTTGGCTCTGAATTTGTAGATGGGGTGCAGTGGTGCATGAGCACCTGGCGTGAGGGACCCCAAACAGACCAGGTTCAGCCACTTGCTGCTGACAAAATTCAAAGGCAGAGCAGTGGTGGTGACACAAGAAAGGAATTTAGGGGCACCTGGGTAGCTCAGTTAAGCATCTGACTTTGGCTCAGGTCATGATCTCTTAGTCTGTGAGTTCAAGCCCCACATCAGGCTCTGTGCTGACAGCTCAGAGCCTGGAGCCTGCTCCAGATTCTGTGTCTCCCTCCGTCTCTCTCTGCCCCTCCCCCGTTCACACTCTGTGTGTGTCTCAAAAATAAAATAAAAACATAAAAAATTTGGAGAATTGGTTGAGGATAAGTCTCCAGACCAACACAATTCAACCAAAGAAGGAGGGAGGCAGGCTCCAGCATCCACCTGGATCAGATAACACAGTTTAAAAACTACATCAGTATATGAAGCACAGCCTCAGCCCAGCCCTCAAACATCAGAAATGAGAGACAAGGGTGCCTGGGTGGCTCATTTGGCTGAGCATCTGACTCTTGGTTTTGACTCAAGTCATGGTCTCACAGTTCATGGGATCCAGCCCCACATCAGTTTCTGCACTGACAGCACAGAGCCTGCTTGGAATTCTCTCTCTCTCCCTGTCTCTGCCCCTCCCCTGCTGGTTCTCTCTGTCTCTCCCTATCAAAATAAAAATAAATAAACGTTAAAAAAAAAAAAAAGAGGGGTGTCTGAGTGGCTCAGTCAGGTAAGCGTCCGACTTCGGCTCAGGTCATGATCTTGCTGTTCATGAGTTCGAGCCTCACGTCAGGCTCTGTGCAGACAGCTGGCTCTGTGCTGATGGCTCAGAGCACAGAGCCTTCTTCAGATTCTGTGTCTCCCTCTCTATCAGCCCCTCGCACACTCGTGTTCTTGTCTCTCTCTCAAAAATAAATAGAAACATTAAAAAATTTAAAAAAGAAATGAGAGACAACATACACAAGTCAACAATGGCCAGACTATATATAAAAATAGAACTCTGTCCCACAATCTGCAGCAAGTTAGTTGTCCAGAACACCAACCCTTTACCTGTAATAAACAACCCAGAAAGCCAGCCTGTTATAAGCCAGGCAAGCGGGAAGCCAGAGAACTGTCTGTAGTGACAGTCCAGGAAACCAAATAATAACACCTCTAACAAAGCCCCAAATGCCCAGGACTTGATCAATAACTGGCAGTATTACTCATTTTTGTGGCTGCTTCCAACTTAGAATCAACCAGAGAAAGTAAAAATGCACCCCTAACCAATCACACTGGACACCCCGCTTCTCGTTAGGCACCTCCGGCTTCCCCATGCCACCAGCTTCCAATCAGGGCACACCTGGACCCTATTCTTTTTTTTTTAACTATAAAGTTTTCCCACTCTTCTGCCTGCCTTTGAGTCTGTACCAAAACCAAGTGATAGTGGCTGACTCTTACTGTAGCGAGCTCCAAATCAACAGCCTCCTCCTTTCTCGTTTGGTTGATCTTTGTTTATTTCCACAGAAACTTGGACCTTAAAAGAGAAATAAATATGAGAGTAAGGAAACTCATTTCGAATAAAACCAGGTGATTGAGGCTGACTCTACTGCAAATTTCTGCAAGACAGGAGCAGTATCTCAATGTCCCTCTATCTCTCGGAGAACACAGGATTTTTTATCCAGCAGGACTTTTCTCCCTTACCGGGTCAGCAGAGCACCATACTTAGGCTTACTGTGGGAGACCTCTCCCAGTTGAGTCTGACTTCAAAGATGGTGGCAGGACAGACTACATAATTTGTGTGGCCGGTGAAAAATAAAATTCAGGTCCTTTGTTTAAAAATCATTAAGGTGGCACCTGGGTGGCTCAATCAGTTAAGTATCTGATTTTGGCTCAGGTCATGATCTCATGTTTGTGAGTTTGAGCCCGGCATTGGGCTCTGCACTGACATTGTGGAGCCTGCTTGAGATTCTCTCTCTGTTCTCTCTCTCTCTCTCTCTCTCTCTCTCTCTCTCTCTCATTCTGTCTTTCTCTCCACCTCTCTCTCTCCCTCTTTCTCCCTGTCTCTCTGACCCTCCCCCACTCACTTTCTCTCTCTCTCTCAAAATAAATAAATAAACTTAAAAAAATAAAAAATAAAAATAAAAATCATTAAGAATTTGGGGCTCAGGGCGCCTGGGTGGCTCAGTCGGTTAAGCGGCCGACTTCGGCTCAGGTCATGATCTCGCGGTCCGTGAGTTCGAGCCCCGCGTCGGGCTCTGTGATGACAGCTCAGAGCCTGGAGCCTGTTTCAGATTCTGTGTCTCCCTCTCTCTGCTCCTCCCCTGTTCATGCTCTGTCTCTCTCTGTCTCAAAAATAAATAAACGTTAAAAAAAAAATTAAAAAAAAAAAAGAATTGGGGGCTCCTGGGTGGCTTAGTCCGTTAAACGTCTGACTCTCTTGATTTCTGCGCATGTCATGATCTCACAGTCATGGGATTGAGCCCTGCATCCAGCTCTGCACTGGGATTCGCGCTCTCTCTCTCCCTCTTCCCCACTCACATGCTCTCTCTCTTTCTCTCTAAAATAATTTTTAAAAATCATTAAGAATTTAAAGGAGCAGTAACAGAGTTTGAAGCCAAGTATGTGTCTCTAAGTTGCTGACAAGCTGACATTTGCATGTCCTGCACAATGGACTCAGAGCACCTGGTGTAGACTGCCTGGGATCCAGTGGAGCTGGAGCAAGGTACCCCTCTCACGCATGCCACTGGATCGCACCTCTGGTCTTTGCAAACCTAAGTACACAATTTTACCTGAATTAACTGCGTAGGGAATGGTATGCACTGAGCGTTTGTGGTCTCCCCAGATTCTTGTGTTGAAATCCTAATCTTCAGTGTGATGGTATTTGGAGGTGGGGTGGGTCATGGGAGAGCAGCCTTCATCAAAGGGATGGGTACCCTCGTAAAAGAGACCCCCCAGAGCTCCCTTCCCCGTCCACCATGTGAGGACACAGCGAGAAGTCAATCTGCAACCAGAGAGATGGTTCTCGCCAAAGCCTGGCCATGCTGGCACTCTCACCTCGGATTTCCAGCTTCCAGAATTGTGAGAGATAAACATCTGTTGTGTATAAGCCACTCGGTCTTGATGGTTTGATACGGCAGGCTGCACGGGCTAAGACAGGATGGGCACTGGTTCATTTTATAAGAGGAGGTTTTGATCAAGGCCAGTGCAATGGTACATGAGTCCCAGTGGCTCCTGGACTGCTTCAAAAATGAAGACATCAGAGCCTTGAGATTGAACCAACTCAACTTTAAGGCCCTGAAAGTAGCCTCGAGAAACAGGCTAGGCAGCAGCTGCCAACAGGAGTCTGGACCTGGCTCTGCCACCATCAAGAACCCCTTGGCTAAGATGGAACAGAATAAGAAATTAAGAACAGTGCCTTTTCACTGTGATGACTTTGGACGTTGAACTCACAAAGGAAGAATTTGATTTTGAACTTTGTAACTTCAATTTACAAGGTGACTTAACTGGTGATTCTTTCTCCCTGGGAATTTTTTAACTTATGGTGGACTTCCAGACATCTCTGCTTTTGGCATTTTATTATTGGAATATCTTTGAACATAAATTATTGGAAAATCGCCATTGTTACATAATCACATTTCTAGAAATTCTGTCATAACCTGAGACAGTAAATTCAATCAAGAGAGAATTACTAGCTCTAAATGTAGAATAGCTATAACTGCTGAGGCTTTTCGAGCTTTCTAGGGGGTAAAATCACAGGCCCAAAAGGAGGAACAATGAGCAACAGTTGGGTGTCAGCTTCACTGAAGACAGGAGTGCTGCCCTAAAGAGCTGCTGCTGGTATCCCGAATGGGGAAAGAGGTTGGCTCAGGCAGTGGACCATGTAACTCTTGATCTCGGGGGTTGTGAGTTCAAGCCCCACGTTGGGCATAAAGCTTATTTAAAATGATGATGATAATGATAACGATTGATGATAATAATGATGGAGGAGGGATTATGGTTCCCTCTCGATGTGTTAGAGCAGTGTCCTCAGCAAGCACTCTAGGCCAGCGCCAACAGTGTCCCATCACACCCCACCCCCAACCCATTCAATCAGATGCTGGGGGGCAGGGGTGCTCTCTAAAGGCAGTGTTTTCACCAGCGTCCCCCAAGATCCTGATACAGGTGAAGTCTGAGAACCACTGTTTTAGAGAATTAAAACATAGGGAGCATTAAGACAGGAACACTCTCATTTCTGATGTTTCTTTCCACAACCAGGGTCACAGACTTCTCCTGATTTGCCCGGGACCATCCCAGTCTTAGAATTCAACATTCTATCTCCTGAGAAGCCCATCCTTGGCAGGCACCCTATCCACATGGACAAAACCCCAGCCTTCTTCCAGGCTCTCAATTGCTTCCTTCTTGTAATTTATCTCGTGGTTTGCTTGAAAAGAGGGACAGGTCACGTACAGCCTAATGGCCCTCTCCTGCTTTCCTGGAGTGGTCACCTGCCCCAACACCACTCTCTGGGTCTAATACTGGAGATTCAGGGAAGGCCCAACACAAATAGGCCAGTGATGTTCACAGGACAGGCACCAGATGGGCATTTAGGAATCTCTTTGTTCATGTACATTCTCCAACATAGGCTTCATCTGTAAGAATGCCATGTTCTGGACCCCATCTGCTGCTATTAGATGCTATTTATTGGGTCCCACCTAATTCAGTCAAACCTCAGAAAAATCTCAAGCATTAAATGCATATAATTTTCTTAATGTATAAGTGTAAAATCAAGAACTACAGTTTAAAATCTTTTTTTATAGTTTATTTATCTATTTAGAAAGAGAGAGAGAGAGAGAGAGAGAGAGAGAGAGAGAGAGAGAATGAGTGGGGGAGGGGCAGAGAGAGAGGGAGAGAGAGAATCCCAAGCAGGCTCCATGGTGTCAGCATTGAGCCCAATGTAGAGCTCAAACTCGCGAACCATGAGATCATGAACTGAGCCGAAGTCAGATGCTTAACTGATTGAGCCACCCAGGTGACCCGAGAACTACAGCTTAGATGAAAATGACATATAACATGAGAGAGGGTGTTTGGAGTAAAATGTTTTAAGCCCATGCCGAAGTTGGTCGACATTGTCCTGATGTGATTTAATATTTCTGCTGGGGCCACACTGGGTGGAAGTGAGGTTTTCCTGAGGAGGTGAATATCCCCACTGTCAAACATCCTAATATATTGCACAGCCATAAAAACAGATGAGATCATGGGGCGCCTGGGTGGGTCAATCGGTTGAGTGTCCGACTTCGGCTCAGGTCACGATCTCACAGTTCATGGGTTCGAGCCCTGCATCAGGCTCTGTGCTGACTGCTTTCTCAGAGCCTGGAGCCTGCTTCGGATTCTGTGTCTCCTTCTCTCTCTGCCCCTCCCCCTCTCACGCTTTGTCTCACTCTGTTTCTCAAGAATAAATAAACGTAAAAAAAAAAATTTAAAAAACAGATGAGATCGTGCATTCACAGCAGCATGGATGGACCCACAGTGTCGTATGCTAAGTGAAATAAGTCAGACTGAGAGAGACAAATACCATATGATTTCATTCATATGTGGAATATAAAAAAAACAAGTGAATAAACAACAAAATGCAGAATCAGACCTATAAATCCAGAGAATAAACTGATAGTTGGCAGAAAGGAGGAGAGTGGGGGATGGGCACAATTGGTGAAGGGGAGTGGGAGATACAGGTTTCCAGTTATGGAATGAACAAGTCATGAGGATGAAGGGTACAACATAGGGAATATAGTCAACGCTACTGTCATAGCATTATGTGGTGACAGATGGCAGCTACATGTGCGGTGAGCACAGCATAACGTATAGACTTGTTGAATCTCTACGTTGTACACCTGAAACTAATGTAACACCATGTGTCAACTAGACTCAAAATTTTTTTTGAAATCCTAGTAAGTCAACTGTGAGTCAGAAAGCAATGATGTTAAAAATATGCTTTAGCCCAAGGCAGGAGGAATTGGGGAGAGGAGGAGAAAGGGAAGGAGGGAGGGAGGGAAGGCGCTATAGATTGAATGTTTCAGTCCCCTCAAAGTTCGTATGTTGAAATCGAACCTCCAATATGTCGGTGTTTGGAGGTGGGGCCTTGGGAGGTGACCAAGTCATGAAGACGGAACCCTCACGAATGGGATTAGTGCCCTTACTTTAGAGACCCCGGAGAGCTCCCTGCCCCTTCCACCATGGAAGGACACGGCAAGAAGATGGCTGTCTGTGAACAGGGAACAGGTTCCTCCTCGCTGGCACTCTGGTCTGGACTTCCAGCCTCAGAGCTATGAGAAATACATGTCTGCTGTTTATAAGCCATGTTGTTACTACAGTAACATGAACAAAATAAGGTGGACAGACAGATGAATAGCGGGAGAAAGAGAATTAATTACTAAGTTTTATCTTCTCAACTCTTTTAAAGCATAATGTTGATTCTGATATTATCATTTATACTTCGTGGCATTCTGAAAAAATCAACACACTGGCATACATGCTGTAGCCTCTCAATAAATGTGTGAGTTGGGATGAATGGATAAAGAAATTGTGGTTTATGTACACAATGGAATACTATGTGGCAATGAGAAAGAATGAAATATGGCCTTTTGTAGCAACGTGGATGGAACTGGAGAGTGTGATGCTAAGTGAAATAAGCCATACAGAGAAAGACAGATACCATATGGTTTCACTCTTATGTGGATCCTGAGAAACTTAAGAGAAACCCATGGGGGAGGGGAAGGAAAAAAAAAAAAAAAGAGGTTAGAGTGGGAGAGAGCCAAAGCATAGGAGACTGTTAAAAACTGAGAGCAAACTGAGGGTTGATGGGGGGTGGGAGGGAGGGGAGGGTGGATGATGGGTATTGAGGAGGGCACCTTTTGGGATGAGCACTGGGTGTTGTATGGAAACCAATTTGACAGTAAATTTCATATATTTAAAAAAAATAAATAAATGTGTGAGTTGATTAATTAAAGAAAGAGAACTCTTTCTCCTTGCTCAGAAACCATTACTTTTTCATGTAATCAGAAACTTTGTTCCTTTTTTAAAAATTTTTTTGTTTTATTTTTATTTATTTTTGAGATGGGGAAGGGGCAGAGAGAGAAGATGAGTAAGAGAGAGAGAGAAATTGAGAACCCCAAGCAGGCTCTACACTGTCAGCACAGAGCCCGATGTGGGGCTTGAACTCATAAACCATGAGATCATGACCTGAGCTGAAATCAAGAGTCAGACGCTTAACTGACTGAACCAACCAGGTGCGCCCAGAAACTTAGCTCCTAAATGAGTATTACTGTTGTGGTTATTGTTTTTTTCCCTTTGGACATTTTCAGCCCTTTCTTCCTCTTGTATTTTACCTGCAGTGCAATTCTCAACTGTCTGATTGTCTTTTTACTCCAAAGCTCCAGCCAAAGCTACCATAAATAAGCATGTTTGCTTTCTACTGAGAGGACACAAAAGATGATTTTAACTTCCTGAAAGAAAATCAAGTCGGGGCGCCTGGGTGGCTCAGTCAGTTAAACGTCCAACTTTGGCTCAGGTCACGATCTCATGGTCCATGGGTTCGAGCCCTGCGTCGGGCTCTGTGCTGACAGCTCAGAGCCTGGAGCCTGCTTCGGATTCTGTGTTTCCCTCTCTCTCTGACCCTCCCCCATTCATGCTTTGCCTCAAAAATAAATAAACATTAAAAAAATTGTTTTAAATAAAGAAAATCAAGTCAAGGAATCCTTATACTATCTACAAATTCAAATGTTTACTACAGACCTACCACATAGAAGATGTGTGAAATACTAGGTTGAATAAAACGCCATCCCGACACTCCAGAAATTTTTAAAAACTCAGTGCATGATATAATGTTGGCAACTCCTTGAAAAAGATTAGCAAAGCACGCTGTTACTGAAGAAGATAGCAATGGGCATTTGAGGGTGCCTAGCTATGAGGGAGCCTCCCCTGGGAGTCCCCTCAAGTGCTTGGGACAGAGAACTGCACACAGGGCTGACAGTGGGGTGCTCAGCTTGGCTCAGGGCTATCAAGATTTAATGTTGGAATTATTCCCCATCTGTATTCACAAGCGAGCGAAGCCCAGGACAGGGAGACACCACGGGCACCAGAAAGTCAACCCGGCAATGACATGATCCGTTTGCTTTTTAATAAACATAACTCCGTCAGCTGAGCCTAAGCACAAAGAAGAAAGAAATCAAGGCCAGTCATGGAACTAAGGAAACTCTGAAGCCTTTAGTTTGTAATTTGAAACAGGATTCACAAGTGGAGAGAGTGTCAGTGGTTTGTAGGCTGGAGAAATCAGCATAAGCAAAGAAAGGGATGGGAGGTGGGAAAATAGGAATATTCTTTAGAAACAGCAGTAGCTTGGAATGACAGGAGCAAGCTGTGTGGGTGCGTGGGGAGCAAAAGAGATGAGCCAAAAAAAAAAAAGAAATTGATGGAAACTTGGAGATGAAATAGTCTGAATAATGAATCTTGAAAAGGCCTGGCAAAGAAGCATCATTCAGAATTGAAATTTTTTTAAGGTTCAAGTGAACCATTTTTTAAAATTTCATATTATTTTAAATATGTATGCATGTTATATGTTTAGGTTCACAGCTGTGGCATATAAATACTCCCAAATATAAGTGTCCAAAGGCCTAAACAAAAGAAAGACTCACAGAAGAGCTCTGAATATCATTAATACATCCCAAGGGGCAGGAAAATAATGGTGTGAGAGAACAGCATTGCCATATACAGCCCATCCAGAAAGCAATATTCATATTTTTTATCTTTTTATTTATTTATTTAACAGCTTCACTCACAGTAAGGGCCTTGAGGTAAAACCACAACGCCAGAAATCTTCACCAAGATGCAAACAGCTCTAAAACCTGCCAGTGATATTATCAAATCGTGACATAGTATTTCCAGAAATTATAGGTGCCTCGGGAAAGAAAATATCAAGCCAGATTGTGCAGAGCTTAGCATCACCTCTGAAACACGCAGGAGACACTTTTCCTTCTTTATCATCCTCCAAAATGACTAAAAGTTCTTCCTTTGCTTTGGGATTTATGGGCATCTTTAGTTGATGAATTCAACGAAGCAACTGGTTACACCCCTCGTGGCTGCTGCTCAGCGTGCAAAAACACAAAGAAGAAGCTGTGGGGATCAGGGGGGGCATTGGTCACACACAATCAGACTGTGACTGTTTGTGAAGATCTCTGAGCTTCTGGGAAGGGAGGTGAAACGGACCTGCACCCTGCCAACCTCCCGTCCAGATTGGGTGGTTGAGAAAGGTTTCTGACAGAGTGTCTGAGTCACTGTGGGCTCGTGGCTTAAATACAGGCAGTCATTTGTCAGGGCTCTGAAGGCTGGAAGTCTGAGATTAAGGTGCCAGCAGATCCAGCGTCCGGTGAGACCCCACTTCCTGGCTAGCAGATGGCAGCCGTGTGCAGTCCTCCCATGGCTGGGAGCAGAGGGAGGGCTGGAGTCTCCTCCACCTGTAAGGGCACCAATCCCATCCCACCTTCGTGGTGTCATCTAAGCCCCACCTCAGAACAATCCTGGGGCTTTTTGGTTTTTGTTTAAGTTTTTGATTTTAATTCCAATATAGTTATCCGTGTTATGTGAGCTTCAGGTGTACAACAGAGGGATTCAACAATTCTGTACGTTACTTAGTGCTCATCAAGATAAGTGTATTCTTTAGTCTCCATCCCGTTTAACCCATCCTCCCACCCACTTCACCCCCTTTCTGGTAACCATCAATTTGTTCTCTGTAGTTAAGAGTCGGTTTCTTGGTTTCTTTCTCTCTCTCTCTCTCTTTAGAACAATCCTGTTTTATATGTAACATTTGGGGTTATGGCAGGGAGAAAGCAGAGGTGCCCACAAAGGACAACATTTGGGTGCACTCCCCCAAATGTTGTAGGAAAGCAATACAACAGGAAGCTGTCCATCAGGAAACAGCTTTTAAAACCCATGAACATGAAACTAGAACTTACCAGAGTGTTTGCTTCTTGAATAATTTATCAAATTGCTAATAATGCTGTTTCTGTACTCTTTGCATGTGTTGAAGTATTACATTTCAAGTGGATCAAAGCTTTCTGGGGGCATTCAGACTCACAGAGTAAATTATCATTCATATTTGGCCATTGAGGGAAGCTATGTCTTACACTTACGGTAATTAATGGCTCAAATCCATTTAACATATACATCCCAGGATAAAATAATCTGATTCTTCAAAAAGATCTCATGGGTGTCTTGAGCCATGGGAGTCCTTTACAAGTGTCAGCCTGGAGGGGTGATTCAGAAGTGCTTCTGTCTGGCACAAGAGGTGGGAAGGTACAGATCCAGTGTCCATCAACCTACACAGCCTGCCCTTACCTTCTGTAACATCAGCCTTGTCCCAGTGCCTGTCCTGAGAACTTAGCACAACTTAATAGCATAGTGACTTGCGTTTCTCATGGTCTCAGCAGCCTGAGGGATAAATCCAAGCTATTAGATTACATCACCACCAATAGTCCATCCCCAAGCAGGGAAACTGCCTGCCTCGGGCGCATCCCGAGAGTATTTCCTCATCTTCCTGCAGTTCCTCTCTGCTGGCTGGTGAAACCCACCCTTCTGCCCCATCAAGTGGCAGCATGGACTCCTGACCAGCACTTTCAGCCTGGACACTGGAGGACCAAGGGCGTGGGCCCTGACCATGGGCCTCCCAGGAGCACTCACTGCTGCCTCCAGCTCAAACCAGAATCTCTTCCTGAGCTCTCTCCTCCCCAGACTATAGGGGTTCTAAGAAGGAGGCCTGCCCATCTGTCTAAAGAAATGGGGGCAGTGACCAAGCTCCTTCCTTCTCCCTCCCTGGTTCCTTCCTCAGTATGCCTCTGGAACCAGTAGGTCCTAGTAGATCCCTGACCTCCTGCCTCCTCCCACTGATGGCCTGCCCGGGTTCCACGGTAGCCACAGTGGGTAATAGTGGACAAGAACTGCCAGCCTCCACGTGTAAGCACCCCACTTCACACCCTCGTGGAATGCTCAGAAATCTCCATTTGCAGCCAAGAAAACAGAGGCACAGTCACACAGGCTAAGTCACACAGCTGGAAGGGGCTAAGTGGGGATCAGAACTTGGGGATTCAGCCTCACCCTATGTGGCCTCCCCAGTCACAGTCCTGCCAGCCAGTGGGGAACCTGGGACACTCCATGCCTGGAGGTGTGCAAATAAACCTCCAGGGACCCAAACCCACAGTATATAAGTAGTTAGGCCCACTCTCTGTGCTCCTGGCCACAGGAGATAGATAGCTAAGGAGTTCCTCAGTGTATGCCTATGAGTTTCTGTCCACCTCTGGCAATGCTGCCTTGCTCTGCATTCTGTGGGCATCCCCGTGGTAATCTATGGCTTACCCTACCCATCCTCCTCTCCCCCTGCCAACATGCAGTCCTTAAAGGAGGCAGGAGAAATGCTCGCTCATCACTTGACCTTTGTAGCATTGCTAAGTCATTCAGGCCTTCAAACATTTGTTCCTCTACCTTTTGGTCCCTACTATGGCTACTATGGTCACTAAGAACAGCGAAAACCAGTAGGGGGTAGGGTCTCCAATGGAGGAGCTAATCAACCCCCCTCTCTCCCACCCACCCTGTCCCTGGGGAAGGGGTCCTGTTCGGTGCACTTGGCCATAAGACTGCTCAGTTGGCGCTTGGCATCCAGGACCCAGGTTCTGTCCTTCTGCTTTGGCCCCCTCAAAGAACCTACTAACCCAGAGCCAACCCCACTTCCTTCTGTGCACCTGCTGGCAGGAGGGCCCTGGGAGGAGCCACAATGAGAATGGTGACTGCATCTCCCTCTGGCAGCGTCTGCTCCCAATGGTCTCCATGGTCCTGTCTGTGTCCCAGGTGTCCAAGGAAAGTGTGCCCAGTTTTACTTGGAGCCCCTCTTCCTTCACTCCCTTCCACCTGCACCATCCAGGCCAGGTAGAAACCCACAAGGACAGCAAGTGCCACACTGTGCTCAGATGGCAACTCCCCTCCTCCCTTTGTACAAACTCACACCTCAGCAGAGCGCCTGGACCAGATTCTCCCTTCTGTTAGCAGGCTTGTTCCCTAAGACACACCTGTCCTCATGCAGGCCGCTTTCTGGTGGACCTGCCCTTCCAGAAGGAAGGAGTGGATCACATTTTGGTTCAAGCTACAGTTGGTTGCTACTCCTGCCAAAATCTTCCACTACCATCCATAGATAAAGAGCATAATCCATTGCATGCAAAGGGCTTTCAGAACCAGTTAGGAATGTTCTGGAGTCAGTAGCGATGGTTGCACAACATGTGACTGTACTAAGGTCACTAAATTGCACACTCTTCAGTGTTTAAAAGGGTGAATTTCATATTATGTGAGTTTTATCTCATTTAAAAAAAAAGATTGAGCTAAGTCATCATAAAGGCACATTTCTTGACCTGAATTCCTCCCAAATCTGCCCAATAATGAGTCATGGTCAAAAGGAAATCTACTATAAACTCAATATCACGTAAGTCAGAATATATGCAAATTCTTCAGAACTGGACACTGATTTTGAAAAAGTCGAGGCCATCATCTGTGATGATCGTGGCCATGTGGTGTTTGTTTGTGAGGAAAGCAGTTGGTTTACACCCAGAGATGTAAGGTCGAGAGAAGCAATAAACCCTTCTGTTTGGGCTGCGTTGTGTCATAGAATTCTCAACGGCCTTGAAAACACATTATGCCACCCCAGCAGGGCCATCTGTTGGCTGTGCGTGTACCAGACTGGAAATAGAAATGCCAGCCTTGGAGCGAAGTAAAAGTACTGTGTTTGGGGTGGAAAAGACAGCCCGGTGATCTAACTGCCTCGGGGCAGGGGGCGGGAGACAGTTACTGAGAGGTTAAGAGGGAAGCCTTGTAAGCTTGGCCCAGGAAAGATATCTGTAGGATACAAAGGATGACTTTCTCTGGACCCAAAACTTGACCCAAAATATAAGCAAGTGGCCCACAGTGATGGGATTGCCCACCCTAAGGTCAACCCAAAAGAGCAGGCTGAAAAGGGCTGAATCCAGACAGCAGCGCATTTCTTGGTCCAAAAAAGCTCGAGCTTTGCAAAAAGTGCCAGTGATTTGGATGGCAGTCACACATCGTTATTTGAGCTCAGCTCTAGGAAAATGCCATGAGGGAGTGCCAGTGCCACACCATCTGCACTTTCTGGTTTTATGACCACACTGAAAGAGAAAGTAGGCCTGGAAGGGCCTCACGGAAAGCTGACCCAGTGCAAGCAGCTGGAAACAGCTGGCACAGGCCTGGGCAGCTGCAAATCGCTCCCGCCTTTCTCCGGCCCCATTCTCCCAATTGTGAACATGGGCTTTTCACTCATCTTTTCTCGTTTGTTTTTCTCACCAGGGCTCCCACGCTGCCTAAACGTACATCCAGGTGTGGGTTTAATGAAACGTATGAATCATTTTATCACGCTGTTGTCAACAGTGCCTCACACTGGGGCACAAGTCAGATAAGGTTCATGGTGGAAGCAGTGGGGAGCACAGACATTCCAGGGAAGGGAAGACAGGTGCACTCTTTCTGGTATTCCCGGTCTTCAGCAAGTGACCCTGAGGGCTTCACCTTGTCCCTGCCAGAACTCTGGCCAACCCTCAAGGAGCCTAGGATTTAGAGGACAGAAATTTAAATTTGTGCTCCAGGAAAACTTACCTTTTCCCAGCTCATTTCCATCGGTGGTCTAATTGCTTTCTTTGTGTAAATGTGTCAACATTTTCCGTTTACGACTTTCATTCACCCAAAGATCGGATACACTTTTTCCCTTCTCATTTATTTAATTAATCTCTACTATCAAATGCATCTCTTCTTTTCAGAGTCATATAAATATATATATTCACTATACATATATTGCTTTCATTCTAGCAGCAATTCCTGTGCTTTGATTTGTTTCCCTTCCTTCATTTCTTGAAATAGAGTTTAGTGTTGTTGCTTACCCCCTTGTATTTCACAAATATGGATATTGAGTGTGGATGCAGGGTGCAATATTTTGAAAGGACAAACGAACTTGAAGCTAAATGCCCTTGTACAGTTAGTCTATAACAGCATTGCCATTAAGCCATTTTCTTTCTGCATTTTTTTTAAGGTAAAGATTAAATGTCACTTGAGGATACACAAACTTGAGACTGCAAATAATATTATCCACTTTAAAATATCTTTTGTAATTCTTTTCAAAACTCTTATTAATACATTATCATTTAATTACCCAAGGAAATGGAGGGGACAGTTGATATGTCATTGCTTTGTATATAAGACAACCAAAGTCCAGGAAATCGCCCACCCCAATGTCATATGATTATATAATGGCACTGTTGTACTTTCCACAAACATCTGGCTTTTGTCTCCCAGGGTAAGGCTTATTTCACCTGACCCCCCCCCCCCCCCCGGAACAAGAATTGCAAAGGGTCCTCAATTCACCAATAATTATTTAGCACTGATGACTACTACTCGTGGATTTGCCACTGGTTTTCAAACATATGTGAAGGTTACAGTTAGTGAAATTAAAATATATTTTAAAATGTTATTGAATTCACAGTAGCTTCTAGACAACACGTATATTCTTAGTCAGTGGATATTGAAATAAAAAGAGGTTTCTCATTTTCGAAAAGGCCCTCCATGAGCCATTGTCATTAACTATGGAATCAGTCAGGGTGGGCTGGACCAAACTACAGTAACAAACAATCACAAAAATCTTGGTGACAAAAAACAATGAGGTTTAATCGTCACTCATGCTATCTGTGCTACAGTATTCATTATGGGTTGTCTGCAGACTCTACTCCACACGTTCTTCCCACACTAGGGAAGGCTAATACATCAGCCACTATCTGGGGCATTTTCATTTGTGTCATTACAGAGAGAATGGTGACTCATGCACTGGTTCTTAAAGGCTCCACAAGGAATCGGCATATGTCACTTCCACTCACATTTTAGCATTGGCCAAAGAAAGTCACATGGCCACCGCTAACACCAAGGGGACAGGAAAGCCCAATCGCACTTGTGCCTGAAAGGCAGGAATATTTTGGTGAACACATTAGTGACAAAGCACAGTTGTATTAACTTTGCTCTATGGTGATGGGACAAGGGACACTGGGACTTGCCAGAGACAGACTGCAAGATACCTGAGGAAGAGTTTCATAATTAAGACTTCAGTGTAATCCAGTAGTTCTTAAACATTTTCATCTTAATGACCTTTCCTCCACCACATTTACACTACATATTTTTTTCTACAAAAAAAAAAAAAGAAGAAGAAGGGAAAGCATAAAGTTCTCTTTAGTCTGCAGTTCATGTCAGATCGCAGAGACTAGAATTTAAAAATTTGGAAGCAGGAGGCGTGCCTGAGAGTCTCATTCAGTTGAATATCCGACTCCTGATTTCAGCTCAATTCATGATCTCAGGGTCATGGGATCGAGCCCCGTATCGAGCTCCATGCTGAGTGTGGAGCCTGCTTGAGGTTCTCATTCTCTCTCTCTCACTCTGCCTCCGTCTCTCTCTCTCTCTCTCTCTCTCTCTCTCTCCCCTCCCCTGCTCATGCTCTCTCTCTCTCTCTCTCTCAAAAAAAAAAAAAAAATGGAATCAAGTGAAATGATAAGACCTTCCCTTTTTCACTCAGTTTGCTGATAGAATTCTGGAGCTCTGTCCCTTCATCCTGTCTTGATATTTACCCAACCTTTGGTTTGAGGAACCCTGATGTGACCTATAAATCCACTCTATATTCTGATTTCAACTTCACCCTGATAAATGTTTTCACTCTATTCCTTAACCACACTGCTTCGTGCCTTTTTCAAATCAGGTTTTAGAAAATCTCCAGCCATTTTTGAGAAATCTTTTTTCCCTCAAATAATATCCGCATGGGCTGCCCATGCGGATATAATGAGCATATCCCAAATAGCCACAATGTGAGATTTTTCACTGTTCAGGACTACTATCTCATGTCCTCCATGATTCAATGCCCTGCACCCCCATCATCTATGGTAAACAAAGTCATCCTGGGATGGTCGTTCTCAAAGTGTGAGTCCAGACCCCTTACCTGCCAGTTTCTTGGAGTGCTGGGAAAATGCCGATTCCTGGCCCACCCCAGCTCCCACACGTATATGGAGTAGAGCCCAGGGACCTGCAGTTTTCTTTTACCCTCCAAGTAACTTTTCTGAAACAGTGAACTTTGAGAAGCGCTACCACAGAGTGATTTCATCAATCAGGTCCCACCTTCTATTGTGAGAAATGGGGTTGAGAGCTTACAAAGAACAAGAGATTGAGATCAAAATGAATAAACTTTTGAGCCTCTATATTCATTTAAGGGATGATCATCACCTTGGCTATGAGTCAGCACACGGAGGACAGCAGGCTCTCAGAGAAATTGTGGGTAATTTTTATGAGGTAAGTAAGTGCCCGTTTACTTTGGAAAATTAAGCAGAAATTCGAAGGTTGCAAAGGTCACCCAAGATTATTTATATTACAAAAGCTATTAAGCTTATTCCTGGGGTTTAAAAAATGTATATTCTACATACTATCAATTAACAAATACCATTAAGCTGAAGGATGCTTTCTCAGCTTATTTTCTTTTTTTCTTCTTTTTTTCCCCCTTTCTCTTTATTTATCTGTTTTTTATAATTTACATAAAAGTTAGTTAGCATATAGTGCAACAATGATGTCAGGAGTAGATTCCTTAATGCCCCTTACCCATTTAGCCCATCCCCCCCTCACACAACCCCTCCAGTAACCCTCTATTCTCCATATTTAAGAGTCTCTTATGTTTTGTCCCCCTCCCTGTTTTTATATTATTTTTGCTTCCCTTCCCTTATTTTCATCTGTTTTGTATCTTAAATTCCACATATGAGTGAAGTCATGATATTTGCATTTCTCTGACTAGTTTCACTTAGCATAATACCCTCCAGTTCCATCCACATAGTTGCAAATGACAAGATTTCATTCTTTTTGATTGCTGAGTAGTATTCCATTGTATATATATACCACATTTTCTTTATCCATTCATCTATTGATGGACATTTGGGCTCTTTCCATACTTTGGCTATTGTTGATAGTGCCGCTATAAACATGGGGTGCATGTGTCCCTTCGAAACAGCACACCTGTATCCCTTGGATAAATGCTTAGTAGTGCAGTTGCTGGGTCATAAGATAGTTCTATTTTTAATTTTTTGAGGAACGTTCATACTGTTTACCAGAGTGCCTGCACCAGTTTGAAGTCCCACCAGTAGTGCGAAAAAGATCCCCTTTCTCTGCATCCTCACCAACATCTATTGTTGCCTGAGTTGTTTGTGTTAGCCATTCTGACAGGTGTGAGGTGGCATCTTATTGTGGTTTTGATTTCTATTTCCCTGGTGATGAGTGATGTTGAGCATTTTTTCATGTGTCAGTTGGCCATCTTGATTCTTCTTTGGAGAAGTGTCTATTCATGTCTTTTGCCCATTTCTTCATTGGATTATTTGTTTTTTGGTTGTTGAGTTCGGTAAATTCTTTATAGATTTTGGATACTAACCCTTTATCTGATATGTCATTTGCAGATATCTTCTCCTATTCCATCGGTTGCCTCTTAGTTTTGCTGATCGTTTCCTTCTCTGTGCAGAAGTTTTTTTATTTTGATGAGGTCCCAATAGTTCATTTTTGCTTTTGTTTCCCTTGCCTCCAGAGACGTGTTGAGTAAGAAGTTGTTGCTGCCGAGGTCAAAGAGGTTTTCCCTGCTTTCTCTTCTAGGAATTTTTTTTAATATGAAATTTATTGTCAAATTGGTTTCCATACAACACCCAATGCTCATCCCAACAGGTGCCCTCCTCAATGCCCATCACCCACCTTCCCCTCCCTCCCACCCTCACCAACCCTGAGTTTATTCTCAGTTTTTAAGAGTCTCTTATGGTTTGCCTCCTTCCCTCTCTGTAACTTTTTTTCCCCTTCCCCTCCCCCATGGTCTTCTGTTAAGTTTTTCAGGATCCACATAGGAGTGGTTCCTCAAAAAATTAAAAGAGGATCTACTCTATGACCCAGCAATAGCACTGCTAGAAATTTACCCAAGGGATACAGGAGTGCTGATGCATAGGGGCACTTGTACCCCAATGTTTATAGCAGCACTTTCAACTATAGCCAAATTATGGGAAGAGCCTAAATGTCTGTCAACTGATGAATGGATAAAGAAGTTGTGGTTTATATACACAATGGAATACTACGTGGCAATGAGAAAGAATGAAATATGGCCTTTTGTACCAACATGGATGGAACTGGAGAGTGTTATGCTAAGCGAAATAAGTCATACAGAAAAAGACAGATGCCATGTTTGCAGCTTATTTTCTAACTCAACTCGACTGTTTTGTTTGAAATGGACACTCTTGCTCAATGTTGAAATAATACCAGTTTGAAAAAGTTTAGAAGTGTTATCTGTTATGATAAAAGTGGTTGTTAAAATTAAGTTCTTAACCAGAATCCCTTGGAGAAAAGGTCAAATGCAGGCCGGCAGCACAGGGAGTACAAGATGATCCTGGAATATCCTGTGCCAGAAAGCAAGATAGTGTTCAAAAATGATGGGAACATGGCCTAAGACACAGCAACCAAGCTGAGGACATTCCCTCTGGTAAGACCAGAGACAAGGTGAATATTGAAATGACTGGTAACTGTAACAGATTATGCTCCACTGAACAAAATAAGAATCTATGAGTACACATTGATATATGTGTGTGTGTGAGTGTGTGTGTGCGTGCATGGAGAGAGAGAGAGATGAGGGACAGAGAGAGAAAGCAAGAGAGAGAAAATGGGAATGGAAAATCTTGTCCTTACAACAGAAAACTAAATAAAGGAAAAATAGTACATAAATATTAGTAAATAAAGAAGAAATAATGAGGTTAGAAAATCATCAATAGATCCTAAAACTAGCAGATGAAAGTTAAATGAAGAGCCAAACATTGCCATAGTCTCAAAGTATCTCCCCAGAAATCACTTACGAATTCCAAGGTGAAAAATAGGAACTTGACAGTGGAAAAAACTGGCATATGCCGTGTCCACCAAGTGATCAAATCTAGCATCACTAGTCGTAAGACAAGCTGGCATCAGATGCCTTCTGGTAAGACGCTCTGAGAAAGTCACAGAGTCACTTCTGGAAAATTCTTGCCAAAAAATGCATAACCTAAATCAAATTATGTGACTATATCACACAAACCCAAATTGTGAGCATTCCATGAAATAGCTGTCCTGTACACTAAAGCAAGGTCGGGGTCAAGAAACGCAAAGAAAGTCTATTCCAGATTAAAGAGGACTAAAGTTTTAATCTTCTGGATGCATAATTCTGGATTCAACTCTGGACTGGGAAAAGTTATATCTGTAAATGATATTATTGGGCAATTGACAGAATTTGAAAGCGGGCTGTGGGTTCAGTTATAGAATTGCATGATGCTAAATTTTGTGCTTTTGATTTGGTAACCGTATTGTGGTTATTTAGGATAAAGCCCTTATTCTTTGGAAGTATCCTCAGGTATTTAGGGGTGAAAAGACAATTTACTTTCAAATCGATCAAAAAAATAGAACCTACATAAAAGGGATGCAGGTACTCTTAGTACTATTCTTATAACTTTTCTCTATCTGAAATTATTTCAAAATGTTGCAAAAAAGAGAGACACTTTAACAGAAGTGTCAACCAAATGCCATGTGTAGACCTTTTTATCCTAAATGAAACAAACCTACTCTAAGAAGATACTTTTGAGACAATCAGGAGAGGTTAAACATAAAACTAGGTATTATATAATATCAAGGAATTACAGTTTAATTGGTTGGGCGTATTGTAATTATTGGAAGAAAAAAGCCCATATTCATTACAGATACATTCTGAAATACTGACAGGTGAAATGCTATAATATTTGGGACTTGCTTTAAAATGTTCCAGGTTAGGGGCTACCGGGTGGCTCAGTCGGTTGAGCATCCAACTCTTGATTTTTGGCTCAGGTCTTGATCCCAGGGTCATGGGACTGAGCCCCACACGGAGCTCCATGTTGAGCGTGGAGCCTGCTTGGGATTCTCTCTCTCCCCCTCTGCCCCTCCCCAGCTCATGTGCTCTCTTTCTCTCTCTCTCAAATAAAAAATAAAAGCTAAATCTTTGAAAAAAATAAAATAAAATGTTCCAGGTTAAAAAAAAAATCAGCGAACTACCAGCTATTGTTGAAGCAAGGTGATGGGTATACAGGGTTCTTTACGCTTTTCTCTCCTCTTTTGTGTACCCTCACACATTTCCATATCTTTTTTAAATTTGAAGATGAAAAGGAAATTCTTACCAAGGAAATATCTCTTTGTTAGATGACTTCATGAGAAATGATTAGTAATTAGTAAGTTGGTTTCTGTCATTCTCTCTTTAACATTGTTTTGACACTTGGATGCAGGTTGAACTGACACATTTTCAAGAAAGCAATGTTTCTCTGTTTTTATAGATATATATGCTATTCATCTGCTCTCATTTCTAGAGAGATTTAATGAGGACGACAAGTACTGCAAACACTCTTGTGCATGATCTCTGTTCTTTTAGTGATAAATCCCCTAATGTGTGGTTCAGAAGGCTCTGTTTCACTGAGCAGCCCGCACGTGATGAATGCTGTCATAGTTCCCAGATCCTGCTGCAAATGGAACACACAGGGGTCACCAGGTACAGCAAAGGACTGTATACAGAAAGCAGGGAGGCAGCATAATGAGAGGGGGCCCGGGATGCAGGGACAGTGGTCTTCTGCCGAGCTGAGCCGACATGCAGAGTTGACGGTTGGGGGCGTGTGGGTGAAGCTTGGAATGAGTCTTAAAGATCAGGAGAAAGAAACTTGGCAGGCCCTATAATGAAGGAAAATCATTCTTTGCCAAAAAAAAAAAAAGTGCAAGCATGAGCAAGGCCCCCCAAAGCAGGAAACAACCTGCTTAGCTGCCACATGTGCTCACAGCTAGAAGAGCAGAAGTGGGAGGCATGGAACAGAGAGGACATGCCTAATCCTAGATGGCTGGATGGGCACACTGACGATGCAAGGGCCCCACAGATCATAAAAGGGAGCTCTGTGGAGCTGGTGGCAAAGAGGTAGGTGCAGGGGCCCAGGGAAGAGGCAAGAGAAGAGTTGGGGACACCCCAGAATCTGACCCAAGTGACTATTGGCCTGGGGATGCACTTTACCGAACTAAGGCACACGTGAGGAGGGGAAATGCGGTAGGAACTGGACCCCACTGAGTGGGGCATGAAAGGCCAGTCACACAGGTCAGCAGGGGTATCCAGAGATATCGGGAGAGGACTGACCATGGGACCAGATGAGAGCTCCTTAAATAGGATGTGAAGACAGAAAAGAATATAATGTAGGGGGGAAGAAAGGCAGGACACAGAGGGAAAGGGGGGAGAGGACTAGAAGGAAGAAAAGACGTCCCTCAGCCTGCAGATGCCCCTGGTTTACAGTTGAGTTTGTCCCCAGGATCTGGGAGGAAGTCTGTGGCCCTAGAGCTATCTCATACCACGTGACCTACACAGACATTTGGCTGCTTGTGGTTCCACTAATGCAGCACTAACACATGAGAGCCCCTTGTTATTCTCTCTGTGTCTCATGAATTTAAAAGAATGTGGCATGAAGTCTGCATAATGATGCCTGCAAGGGTCTCCAGAAAATTTTGGATCAATTCTTCTAGAATATTTTGCCACGTGATCTTCATTTCTGAGGTCATAGTCATGAATGCATAAATCACTTAATATCAAAATTCATGTCTCGGGCGCCTGGGTGTCTCAGTCGGTTAAGCATCTGATTCTTGATTTCAGTTCAGGTCATGATCTCAAGGTTCATGGGTTCGAGCCCTGCATGGGGCTCTGCATTGGCAGCCAGGAGCCTGCTTAGCATTCTCTCTCTATCTCTCTCTCTTCCTTTCTCTTTGCCCCTCCTCTGTTTGCACGTGCTTTCTCTCTCAAAATAAATAAATAAACTTTAAAAAAATAAAATAAAGTTCATCTCTCTGTCATGCTTCACTTTCCTCTGACCTACTAAGAGAAAGATAGCTAAGTGCCTTATTACAACAATACTTTTAATGGAAATGAGAAAATCTTAAGTTTCAAAAGTTATTTACTGTTACAATTGATTGCTTCTACTCTCAGGGAGCTTCCCTCACTGTATGAGGGAATGAGGTGGCTTTCCATCACACTCCTTTGGGGGCATTGGAAAGTGGTTGCTGCTCTTGGAATCGGTGAGTGATGGCAGAGCCACAGGGCTCAGCTGGAGAACCTGTGATCTGATTATGTTTCCTTCACTTCACAGAGCTCAGTTTCCTCCCCATGCTTTTATTAGTGTCCTGTTGCCCTGTGACAAATTACCACCTGCTTAGTGGCTTAAAACAACATACATTTATTATCTTACAGTCCTAGAAGTCAGAGATCCAGAATAGGGCTCAGTGGGCTATAATGTGAGTAGAAAATATAATGTGAGCCACATGTGGGATTTAAAATTGTCTAGTAGCCACCTTAGAAAGGACAAAGGACTAGGAAGAATTATCACTAATGATATTTTGTATTTATCCCAATGTATACACAATATCACTGCAATGTGTAATTAATATTGAAAAGTATAATGATGGACGCCTGGCTGGCTCAGTCTGAGCAGCGAGCAGCTCTTAATCTCGGAGTCATAAATTCAAGCCCCACATTGGATGTAGAGATTACTTAAATAAATAAACTTTTTAAAAAATGCATAACACAATATTTTATATTCTTTTTTTTTAACCCAGCCTTTGAAATCCAGTGCGAGGCTTACACCTCCAGCCCATCTCAACCCCAACTTGCTCCCTTGTACCTGCCCAATAGCCACTCATGTGTTACAATTAGCATGGACAGCACAGTTCTAAAGGGTACCTCTCTATTATTTGTTTGTTTGTTTGTTTTTTGAGAGAGAGAAAGAGAGCGTGAGCAGAGAAGGGGCAGAAGGAGAGGGAGAGAGAGAATCTTAAGCAGGTTCCAATCCCACTGCAGAACCCCGGGAGGGGATGGATCTCACCAACCATGAGATCGTGACCTGAGCAGAAACCAATAGTCAGACACTTAACCAACAGGATCCCCCCAGGCCTGAGATATATAAATAATAGAGAATAATATTATTCTCTATTATTATATAGAGAATATATATATATATATATATATATATATATATATATTCTCTCTCTCTCTCTCTCTCTCTATATATATATATATATATATTCTCTATATAATAATAGAGAATAATAGTACTCTATTATTAAGCAAGTACTTTGGGAAATTCAAAAGGGCCTGAAATTTAAATACTGTTAAGAATTTTTACATTTAATTGAATTTGATTTTGGAATCACCACTGATCATCAATTTGGTTACAAGTCAAAGAGCTACAAGTGACATGATTTGTCTCCCTCCAAACCAGCAATGGGCTTTACATCAGTTGAAGGTCAAAATATTTACTCATTAAAGTATAAATTAAGCCTGGGCACCTGGGAGGCTCAGTCAGTTAAGCATCAGACTCTTGATTTCAGCTCAGGTCATGATCTTGAGGTTCGTGGGATCAAGCCCCATATTGAGCCCTATATCAGGCCCCTCACAGACATCACGGGGCCTGCATGGTATTCTCTCTCTCCCTCTGTTTAAAAAATAAATAAAAATTTTTTTAAAAAGCATAAATTAGAGGCACCTGGGTGGCTCAGTTGGTTAAGCATCCGATTTCAGCTCAGGTCATGATCTCACAGTTCATGAATTCGAGCCCTGCATTGGACTCTGTGATGACAGCTCAGAGCCTGGAACCTACTTCAGATTCTGGGTCTCCCTCTCTCTCTGCTCCTCCCCTGCTCATGCTCTGTCTCTCAAAAATGAATAAACATTAAATAAATTAAAAAATTAAAAGTATAAATTAAGTCCATTTTTCCTCTTTTGCTGAAGTTCATTCTGTTAAGGAAACTGTAAGTGCCCAAAAAATTAATTCAGGCTCCTTGAATCAGATACCTTGATTCAAGGTAGTTGGTCCTTTATAAATAAACAACTTTGAATTACATTTTTGCATCATCCATCATAAATGATTTATCCTAATAACATTTCAATCTTTACTAATGACATGAAAGCATCTGGTTTTACGTGAACTGAGTCCGTAAGCTCAGTGGGGAAAGAGTTATGTCCAGGAACCCAAGATTGCTGGTTGAGGCCATAGACTCCATGCATAAGTAAGACCATCCCATAAATGCAAGGTTTAGACAGGACTCTCTGAGGCGGGATAGGCGAGAGCACATCAGCAAATGTAACTCTAAAGTAATACTAAAAACAACCAGAAGCTCATGCTTTAAAGCTGCTGTTTTGTGACATTATTCTTATATCGAAAAAGGCACATAGTTTTTTAGAAAGTAAAGCCACAATACACATCACCAGGTTCCTGTCAACAAAAACATAGCAACCAGCTGGTATATGATTCATTTTTCACATGAGTATTTTTAGATTTGTTTTGACTTGTACTCCAACCGTTCCAAGGTACATTTTGAGAAATAAAAAAGCAAAAAGTAAATAATGAGTACAGTACTTAATATCACCTTGTTGTTGCCCATTTAATAGTTCAAAAATCACTAATTGCCATGCTTGAAAGCAACAAATAATCTCCACTCTTTGACAATATTCTACTATTGGATAGTATTTTTCTCATTGCTTAGAATAAGCAATCCCCTGGTGAAAATTGAAATTATAGGACTCAGATCTATCTTTTCTTAAGACTATCAATCTTACAGTCTTAAAAAGTAACATGAGGACTTAAAGGAAAGTCACCTTTTATTCATGCTTCTATTCAAGAGATTTTTTTGATACTTACTCCTGGTGTTAGTGGAATAACTTATTTTCTTAACATTTTATTTTATTTTTTGAGAGAGGGACAGAGTGTGAGCTGCGGAGGGGCAGAGAGAGAGGGAGATACAGAATCCCAAGCAGGCTCCAGGCAGTGAGCTGTCAGCACAGAGCCCAAAATGAGGTTCAAACTCACAAATGGTGAGATCATGACCAGAGCCAAAGTCGGACGCTTAACCAACTGAGCCACCCAGACGCCCCTGGAATAACTTATTTTAGACAAAGTCCTTCATGTATTCACATAAGAAAATGGAACAAAATATAGTAAACATTTGTGTGAAGATCCCAGAGATGCAAGAACCTCAGGAAAGCAAGCATGACATTTGATCTGACTTTCTCTTCTTCAGACATTTGCCGACTAAAAGCAAGAAGCAACAGAGCTTACAGAGCAGCAACTGAAAAGCCAGCCAGGGTTGGAACCAAGGCAAGGGGATGGTTGGGACAACAGATGTCCAGAGTCCAACAAAATCAAGAGGTCTAAGTAAATACCTAAGCATCCCAGTTTGGACATCCAAAGAGTCATCTTAGAGACAAGGGTGCCAGAAATAGGTGACCCTCGCAAAGAACAAGGCCCAGCTTCAAATCAGCCCGATCTCTGATTATATTAAGGGACTCATTCTTCTATGAGAAGCAAAAGTAAATTCTCTCTTGAGGATGATACCATCGCATAGAGCCTCGATTTAACTATAATAATACATAGAGAAATACATCTGGCATATATATAAAAATAAGCAGGGACACTAAAAGACACATACTTACTGAAAACTAAGAGGGAAAAGCAGATACCAAACGAGACTCTTAAGAGACTCAGATACTGCAATTTATCAGGCCCAGACTTTAAAACAACTATGAGAAACTTAATATCTTTGAGAAATTAAATAAAAAGATAGCGAATTTCAGCAAAAAATCCAGAAATAATAAAATAGTCTACAAAATTCTAAAACTAAAAAATTATTACCTGAACCCATGGATGGGTTTAACATTGGATTAGACACAGATTAAGAACAGTGCTAGTCAACTCAAAGATAACTCAGAAGAAACATGTCTGAGATGAAACACAGAAGGATAAAGAGTAGAAAAATCACAAAATACTGTGAACAAATTATTGAACAAACATTAAACAAAATATTAGAAAATATAGCCCAGCAATATATGTAAAAGATCACAACCAAATCAGATTTTTTCATGGAAAGTCAGGTTGCTTTAGTACCTCAAAATAAATTACTGTAACTCACCATATTAATAGAATAAAGGAGAAAAAACTATGATCATATCAGCATCAGTCAATAAGAGAATGCAAATTTAAAATTTATAAAATTTACTATAATATCAAAAACATAAAGTATCTAGGAATAAACCTAATAAAAAATGTGCAGAACATCTATACAATGTCAACATGTCTGAGAGTTTACCCAACCCAAGCTAAGATAGTCTGCTCTGTGTACATGGATGTTAGCAGAAGACATAAGATTTCTGGATCAGAGACAAAGGACAGTGTAACACTCACAGCAATGCAGTAGCCAGAGCATCAGCATGTAGCCAGTTTCCCAAGTCACAGTTCTAACAGAGCAATATAAAGAGTTCCAGGTGATATCTGCACATGAAGGAGGTTGCACTACAGGACAGAAACCCTGAGTTTATAGAGCTCAAATCTTTTATAGTGGGAAGTAAGTATTCCTGACCTTTACCTCAGAGAGAAATATTACCTTTATCTTACTGAATGGTAAATAAATTTACCTTTTCCTCTTGGATGACATTATCCAAATCCTTGAAGGCTGTTTACTCTATAAACACCCTTTAAAGAGAGTCCACAACAAAGTGTTTCCACTTATAAGACTTGCAGACATGTGAAAGACCCATGGAGGACTATCTTTCAGCACCCAGAAAATAACAAAATATTATTGATGAAAATTAAAGAATAACTCAGTCGATGGAAGGATATGTCATGTTCACAGATGGGAAATTTTAATTTGCCCCAAACTGATTTATAGATTCCATGAAATCCTATTCAAAATCTCTGGAGTTTGTTTGTGTTTTAGAATATTAATAAATTGATTCTAAAAATACATGTACTTCAAAGAGGCAAGAATAGCTAACACACCATTGGAAAAGAAGAACAAAATTGGAGGACTTACATTACCTGATATCAAGACTTACTATACTTTCTATAACTAAGTAGCATGGTGTTGGCACAAGGATAGGCTAGTATCTATCAATGGAATAGATGAATGTAATGGAATAGAGGGTCCACAAGTATATATTCTACTTTATGACCAAGGTGTTTCTCCAGAGCACTGCAGAAGTCATGATATTTTTTACATAATGCTAGATCAATTAGGTATCCAAATGGAAAATAATGAAATTGAACTCTTAACTCACATCATACACAAAACTCCATTTCAGATAAGTTGTAGATCTAAATGCAAAAGCAAAGACACTGAAGACTCCAGAGGATAATTTCCAATATCTTCATGACCTGGGGTAGGCAAAATTTCTTATATGGGAAACAGAGTAAAATATTGATTCATTGGTTACATCAAAATAAGAAATCTCTGTTTATCAAGAGATTATATTAAT
The DNA here is from genome assembly GCF_046562875.1 of Panthera onca. Taxonomy (NCBI): domain Eukaryota; kingdom Metazoa; phylum Chordata; class Mammalia; order Carnivora; family Felidae; genus Panthera; species Panthera onca. Next base: position 86,061,758 of record NC_138341.1, on the reverse strand, counting down.
AGAATAAAAATCGACAGTATGCACTAAAAGACATACAACAGTGTTGACAGTAGTGAAGAGACAGAGAGAGAGCAAACCCCAAATGTGGTCTCCCTATAACCTAATCTCAGAAGTCACATACCATCCCTTCTGCCATATTTTATTCAAAGAGATAATTTACACACAATCACACAGATCATCTAGGGCACAGTGTAGGAAGGCCTAAAAAAGCATGTAAATACCAGAGGTTGGGGTTGATGGGATAATTTTGGCAGCTGGACACTATAGACCCTGTGTGAAAGAGAGGGAAAGGACAGGATGAAGGGCCTAGGTGACTATGTATGTACTCTTAATAGGGCCTAACAAAGGCTGTCAGGTTGTCCCTGAGCCAAAACAGGCCATCAGAAAAGCATCGTGCCTCCCAAGAAGGGAACTGGCTCAATACATCTGCCACGCTCAGTCATTGCTCCTGGGAAGCAAGCATGGCATCTGGGCAAAAGTGACACAGTATCCGGAGTACAACAGCTGGGCCCTTGGTCAGTCACTCCTGAGGATGGAGGTCTGGGAGGCACCGACTCTTCAGTTGAAGAGTCTTCCCCTCCATGTTGTAGTTTGAATTTGCTTCTACCTGTCCTTACTGTAACTGTAACCCATCATGCAGAACTGGTTTCTGTCATAGGCTTGGGACTTGGTCTAGGGGTGCCAGGTCTGGGTCACATAACAGTTTCATAATTAATCCCTGTGCCCAACTTATACAAGGGAAAAAATAATATCAATCAAATCTCACAACATTGCTATGAGGCATACAGTGTGCCCAAGAAATCTGTGTTGAATAAATATAAAAATCTCATTGATTGAGGGCAAGGCAAGGGGTTCATCACTGAGTTTCTCAGTCCCTCTAAGTGTCACATGAAAGATTTAAGCTCAAAGTTAGGAAAATGTTTTGAATAGATGATTATGGTGGACTATTAGGAGCAGCGATATAAGTAGAGCATAGTGGTTAAGTGTGATCAAGTGATTAAGAATTCAGAAAATAGGGGCCTGAGTGGCTCACTCAGGTGTGGGTGTCCAACTTCGGCTCAGGTCACGATCTCATGGTTCAGTTCATGAGTTCGAGCCCCGCATGGGCTCTATGCTGACAGCTTAGAACCTGGAACCTGTTTCGGATTCTGGGTCTCCCTCTCTCTCTCTCTCTGCCCCTCTCCCGCTGTCTCTCAAAAATAAATAAACATTAAAAAAATTAAAAAAAAAAAAAATTCAGACTCCCTGGTCTCCAATCCTAGCACAGTTTACTAGGTAAAGCGAACTTGGGCATGTTACTTACCCGCCCCCGGGCTCTCAATTTCCTCATCTAAAAATGAGAGAATAGTAACTATTATAAGAGATTAAATGGGTCCATACCTACTGTTTGAATATCACTGAGAAATTTTCCTTGGCTCCTCAGGCAGAATTAGAGTCTCTCCCCTGAACTCAGGCAACAAACACAGCATTCATACAGCCGTTAGAGTGCCTGCTGCTATAATACGGGAATGAGCTGCAAGATGCCCAGTTCAATTTGAATTTTAGGTAAACTAGGAATAATTGTTTAGTAGAGGTATGTCCCTCTTGTTGCATGAGACATATTACGCTACAAATATTGTAGAAATTATTCCTAGTTTATCTGAAATTCAAATTGAACTGGACATTCTTCCCCCCCCCCCCAAATCTTCAAACCCAGTTTGTCACCCTCACTTTGGTGGGAAAGATCCATGTCTTAACTTAACTTTGCATCCTCGGAAGCCTGCAGGGCTCCTGGCACACCATAGGTGCTCAATAAATCTTTGGCAAATGAAGAGGAAAGACTTCCATAAAAGGCAGTACCTTCACCACTGGGCAGGTCCAGTTATTTTGTGGTTGTTCTAACGGAGCTACATGACTTGAATGTCAGGCTAGCTAAATTCTGCAGACTCAAATGATCTGTGCAAGTAGCACTTGCACTTTAGTTAATGGCTGGAAATTATCAGCAGGGGGGGGGGAGTTTAAATATGCCTAAATTCCACACTGTAAAAACGAGCATTTTCTTTTAGCATGACAAGAGCCACCATATTGGAAAGCAGAGGCCAAGACATCTACTCAGCATTCTGTATGAGCTTTCTACATCCCATGAATGGGGCTAAGAACAGGGGACACAAAGATGGATAAGACATAGTCCATGTCCTTCAATAGAATATTTTATAATCTCAATGAAGAGTTAGAAAAGAAAACAAACACAGGAAAAAATTTTGGTGTTAAACTAAGGGATTGGGGCCTCAAGAGGATCACACATTAATTTAAAAGGGATTATTTTTCTCTTTTCCAAGCAAAGAAAGTTTCCATGGACGTGCACCAGCCTCAGGGGTCTGCATCCTGCCTTCGAAATATAAAGTGATGTATTTCAGGTCTAAGAAGCTCCCCTCTGTCCTGAGACCTTGAAATCTCAGCTACTTTGGCTAACAGACTTGAGACTAGGAACCAACTTTCCTTGTATTAAGCGTCTCTTCTTTTTAAGGTAGTGACAAACTCATCCTTCAAAACTAGATTCTTTCCTGGCATCTATCAAACCAAGAGCCATTTGCTATACTATTACAAAAAGATTTTAATCTTGGATTTTATCAGCCATGGGAAGAAGAGTAGAATATGGCAAACGTAGAAGAGGAAGAGGAAAGAAAGGGCCCATAAGAACACAGAGAGCTCTCCTTTGCTTTGCCATCAGAACTAATGAGCAGCCCCATCCATGGCATCCCAGCTGCTCATATAATAATAGTAGGACTTGTAAAAAATAATTGGATTTATAACAAGCCTTTAGCCGTCAAGTCACTGCATGAGGCTGAGCCAGAGAATTACAAGCATGAAAAATTAATCAGTCCCTCAAATGAAGCCATATGTAAAGAAAGGGATGAGTTTCCAAGATAAGCAGAGGGGATTTGATGTGTTCCTACCTAGAGGTGGTTTAATGCTAAGTGAGAGGGAATCATGCACAGACATAGGTCTTCAGACTTCCCAAGACATTTGCTCCTCTTCACCCTATTATTGAAGTATCTCATTATCTTCTGAGGAAGAAAGAAGTTTTGCAGGGCTTAATTCCGGTCAAATCTCAAAATAGTTTAAATTTCATTACCCAAGATTTTAATAGGTATATAAAAGAAAAGCAGAGAAATGTTTGTGTGGCCGATCAAAATCACAGATGTTTCAACCTGAAACACCTTTTCTAACTTTGCCTTTTAGAAACAAGAAGACTGAGGCCCCAGAAAGTGCAAGCACCTTGCAGAAAATGATCATGCTGTGAGCACCCCAGGCTCTACAGCGGTCCTGGCACATGCGCACATAGGGATCAATAAAAAGCTATTGACTAATGCATAAATATCATTGGTTGAAGGCAAGGTGAGATGCATTACAGAGTTTCTCAGCCCCTTGCTGTATCTTGTTTTGCTTTTTAACGATTTTTATTTATTGCTTAGAGAATACAGGCCCAACTAGATATTTTAAATTCATTATGACTCTCAATTCTGAAATAAAAGCCCCCCTGATGGCAAATTTATAACCGTGCTGCTTTAGCACTTTAGATAAGTGAGCGGTCAAAAATCCTTGTCCGTGTGACCGTTTCTGTATCCAGAGAACACACGTTCAGCTAATTTTCTATCTTTACCTAGTGAAAGGGGAAGCATCAATGCACATTAGGGCCAGAGCCCAGACAAGGTGCCCAGTTTCCTAACTCTCAGACTAGGGCTTGATCAGCAATTTCCAGCTACTTCGTGGCCTGTGGGAGACCAGTTCTGTGTTTCCCAAAGCCGCTGCCCCTGTGTGAGAGGAAATGACATGCAGAATAACGTATTGAGTGACAAACCCACCTAACATTTTCATCTTTATCCTAAATAGCATTACAGCTCTGCGTTCATTCAGTCAGTCAGCAAACATATTCTAAAGACGTGCAGTGTGCCAAACTGAGTGCTGAGGGTGGCATTGCCTGGATCCAGTTGGACAGGCCCTGCAGAAGCCAGCCCTAAAGTAGGGAGAGAAAACTACAGGGGCACAAAAAAAACTCCGGATGCTTCCAATAAGTGAAATATTGAGTAAAATACAGTGTATGAGAAGCACAAGGAAGCAAGTGCATTTAATAACCAGGGGAGGGAGAAGAAAAGCCCACAGACAATTGGAGGAACATTCTTTGCTTCCTACAGTTAGAATCTTATGGATGGGCATCTATCCTGTGTCGGTAGCCTGAAATGCTCAAAGAAAAGGTGCTCCTCTAGCTGTAACAACCCAATCTCGACTCAGAACATTAGTCTTTCTTGGACCAATCAGAAAATGCAGAAAATGTACAACTCTTTTAGGGGCTTGATCCTCATCCGTAGTGTCCACCATTCAAATTAGCATGTCTTCTGTAATCACCATCCCCAGGAGAGAGGGAGGCACTGCCCATTTCCTGCTTTCACTCTCATTGCATCTACCATAGCAGTGTTCAAACTCTTGGTCTCAAAAGCCCTTCCATCCTCAAAAATTCTTGAAGACTCCAAAGAGCTTGCGTTTATATAGAGTACATCTGTCGATGACTGCCATATTAGAAATTAAAACTGAGAACAGTTTGAAGCATATATTATTCATTTTTAGAAAGAATAAACCTACCACAAGTTCACATAAAAAATATACTTTTTGTGAAGATAACATTTCTTAAAATAAAAATGTTAAGGAGAAGAATAGCACTGTGTTATGTTGTGGCAGATCTCTTTAATAGCTGTTTTCCAATCTCTGCTCCTGCATTCAAATTGTTTCAATACATTGTTTTGGTTGAAGTAGACTAATACAATCTAGACCTACAAAAATAATGCTGTCGGGAAGAAGAGGAGCATTTTAATAGTCTCTTAAAGTACTTGTGGACAATCTCCTTTGGTACTACACCAAAACTCAACAAGTAGTACTTCTTAAAATGTTACACTGTGGAATCTGAACCTAAATCAATGAACTGTACACATTCTGTGACATTAAAATCATGCAATCTGTCTTGCATTTTGAACAGTCCTTAGTTTTACCTGGTTTTGTAGCATCATGCACCACTCATTTGGAAAATACTGGTTCCCTGAGCTCTGCAGACAGATCTTCTAAACGTTGATTTGTTTAACTTTACAGTACCAAAAGTCTCATTTTTTTCTTTTTTTTAAATTTTTTAATGTTTATTTTTATTTTTGAGAGAAAGAGAGAGCGAGAAAGAGCAAGAGAGAGCATGAGAGGCAGAGGGGCAGAGAGAGAAGGAGACTCAGAATCCAAAGCAGGCTCCAGGCTCTGAGCTGTCAGCACAGAGCCCAATGTGGGGCTCGAACTCACAGAGTGCAAGATCATGACCTGAGCCAAAGTCAGAGGCTTAACTGACTGAGCCACCCAGGTGCCCCAAAAGTCTCATTTGTTTTAAATATCACCACAGATCTCATCAGAAAAGCCTGGAAGTACTTTAGCTCTCCACTTTTTCCAAACTTCTTTCACTTAAGAACTTAAATGTCATTATTGACAGCAAATATTGCCCCTTGTTTTTCTTGAAATGATGGGTTCACTTTGTTGTTGAGACAATGTCTGCCAGATACCCAACTTTGACTGACCCATTTGTCCATTGTTCTTTTGAACAAAACGGTGTTCTCTGAAGGAAGGGTTGCTACTTGAGCTTGTCAATTCATCACACAAATATTTTTCCCGATGACCTCTAGACTGCTGTGATTCGTACTAAGACAGCAGCAGTTTTGACCCACAATTGCTTTTGCAACATAAGTGTAAATATCAATACAGTGAAAAGACAAATACAACTTAATATTATTATGAAAATTGCTTTGATCTCTTAGACCCACTGAAGGGGGTCTGTGGATCCCACTTTGAGAATGACTAGTCTGAGTGCCCAAGGTGGAGCAGAGTCCCAGCATGCTGGAATTTGACTTCATAATTTTCTCTTCTTTACCTCTTGGCAGAGAGATGAAGTTAATGTTATAAGAATAGGCTTCAATTTACCAGTTGGGGCTAGATATGTGGTCCTTGAGACCCAAATTTGGTTTAAGTCTACTCAAACTTCTTTTTAAAATGCTGACATCAAAAGGAAAACTGAAGTTGCTACTGCATCAACACATACACATTTAATGCTTACTGGGTGAAGAACATTGTGCCAGGTAAGAGCATGCAAAGAGCATGAAGCATAGTCCTCTATCTGAGCTCTTGGTCATTTAGTTGGTGGAATAAAGCACAGAGACAAAAGGGTATGCAATAATACGACGCAGCACTGCCTGCCGAGTGAACGTAGATTAAAAACATAGCAGCTCTTTAGGAAAAAGGGAGACCACTAAAGCCTGGAACATCCACAGATCCTTCAGCAATTTTATTGAGGACCTACTATGTGCCAGACACTGTTTTAGGTATAAGGAATACAAGGATGAACAAGACAAAATCCCTGATTTCATGGAATGTATGTTCCGGGGCAGGAGACAGGCAATGAACAAACAAATAGGTTATCATATTTGATATATAACACATATATGATTACATAACAGTAACTGGGCAGTGAAGAAAACTAAAGCAGGGTACGGGGACAAACTTACATGGGGGCTCGGGGAGGGTGCTATTTTGGACAGGGTAGTTAGGGAAGCCCCACTGAAGGTGACCCAGGATGTAGGACCTCAATAAAGTGCATATCTGTAGGAAGGAAGCTCTCCACAGAGGAAACTAGAGATGTAAATGCCCTGAGACCAGATCAAGCCTGGTTTGTCTGAGGAACTGCAGGGAAGCATGTGCGATGAAAAGAGAGGGTGAGAGTCTGATTAAATCCTGGATAGACTGAGAATTCATTGCAGGTTTTGAGGGGCTTCATCACCTCCTGATTTAGATTGTTCAGAAACCACTCCAGAGGCTGTGGGGGAGCTGACTGATGGAAGGCCACCAGGAGCGGGAGAACAGGGAGGAAGTGTGTAGAAATCTTGGTAAGCATAGGTGGGGGCTCAGAGCAGAGTAGCCAAATGTGCTTTCTTTGGAAAGGAAGGCAGACATGATTTGCATCCATCACCTGACTGTAGACAATTAGAAAAAAAGCAGAATTAAGGATGAGTCTTAGGCTTTAGGGTTGAAAAACTGGAAAGTTTTTAACTTGGCTGGCATTTTAACTCCGTAGAGTTCTGGGGGAGTAGAAAGGAAATATAGAAGAATTAGAAAGATTTCCAAAGGGAATCACATTCAAGACAGAGAAGTCCATCCAGAAGCTTGTAGCGAACTCTAGGGCATCTGAGGCTGGGCAACAGTTCTGCACTGCAGCCTTTATCCTGAGGCACCCGTAGCTCAAGGACCATCGTTGTCATGAAGGATGAGCAGAAGAAGAATCATCACAGATTTTTGACTCAGCCCTCCTCCCAGACATGTTCATCCTGTGCTGGCTCCTCAGGCTTCCACCACCTAAGCAATTACAGTTGGAAAGCACCTCAGAGCCCATGTCATCCAACAGCCCAGACAATGGAGGGGAGCCCTTCCATACATCTCTTCTGGAGCTTACCCAGCCCACAGGACCATGCACTTGGCCACCATGTTTGGGCAAGAAGATACAGAGACCTAAAAAGGAAGCCTTAACTCCCACGCAATCACTTTTAGCGGCACGTGTTATTTAGGTGGGGGTGTCCCAGAGACTCCCTTTTCCTGAGGCAGGAGTCTTGTGCCTTCCTCCCCCAAAAGATGAGCCACCTTCCCTTTGTTTTTTTTTTGTTTGTTTGTTTGTTTGTTTGTTTTTTCTGTTTTTTACAGGAGGCTCCATGCCCAACCCAGGGCTTGAACTCATGACCCTGAGATCAAGACCTGAGATCAAGAGTCAGAGCATTGCTCCATTGACCGAGCCACCCAGGCTCCCCGTCTTTGTTTTTTGTTTTTTGTTTGTTTGTTTGTTTTGTATGACAGTCTGCATGCTCTTAAGTTTGCTTGAGCTGCTGGGGCCCGGAAGGCTGACTTCAGCCAAGGAGGGGTACACACAGGTCAAGAACATTAAATAATTGCAGCAGCAGACTCTCTCTCATCAGTGCCCACCACGTGCCAGGCACTGGCAGGGGTCCTGCACTTGAGTTCACTCTCCTAACAACCTGATGAGTTGGAGACTACTGCCACGCCTATTTTACAGATGAGAAGTCTGAGGCACTATTAAGTATCCCACCCGAGGATACACAACTAGCAAGGATCCCTAAAGAGAGAAGAGGTTTGGGGGCGTTTTGTTTTGTTTTGTTTTGTTTTGTTTTGTAATTCTTCCTTCTTGTTTATTCACTTTCTATGTGTATTAACTTTAGATTTACGGAAAGGTTGTGAAAAATACTACGTTCCTCTTCCAGTCTCTACTAATGTTAATATCTTATGTGACCACAGCACGATGATCAAAACGAGGAACGCTACTAACTAAACAACAGGCCTTACCAGAGTTTCACTGCCTTTTCCACGTATGTCTTTTTTCTGTTTCTGGGACCAGCATTGCATTTAGTGTTTATTCCTTCCTCTTCTCCTCCAAAATGTGACAGTTTCAAGCTTGCCTTGTCATTCATGACTTAAACGCTTTTGAAAAGTACTGATGGGTTATTTTGTAAAATGTTTTTTATCATTTGAATTTGTCTGATGTTTTCTCATGGTTGAGAGGAAGGTATACACTTGGGGCCAGTTTACCCCAGAGGTGCTTGCTCTCAATGCATCTTATCACAGTGTTGTTACTGGTGATGCTAACCTTGATCACTTGGTTAAGGAAGTGTTTTTTTCATTGCAAAGTTACTACTTTTCACCTTGTCATTGGCAAATATTTTGGGAAAAATACTTTAAGAGTATGAAAATGTCCTGTATCTCCTCAAACTTTTAGCATCCACTGGTAGGTCCTGTCTTCAGCAATTAGTACTGAGAAGTTTGCCTAATGGTGATTTTCTATTTCTGTCTTTCTATCTACACTTATTAATAGGAATTTTATAATAAAGAGCTGTCCCTTCTCCTCTATTTAGCCATTCAATTATTTATTTATGTCAGCATGGGTTTATGGACAGTTATTTTTCTGTGGATTATAATCTAATACTATTTATTCTGTTGCTCCAAATGTTCTAGCTTTGATTTAAAGAGCTCCTTCAGGTTGGTTCTTGAGTTCTTGTGACAAGCTAAGACAGCTTACAGGCAATGACACTCCAGTGACAATGAAAGCACTAAGTACCCAGACTTTGGCTTCTAAACATCATTCTCCAACAAAATGAATCAGAGCTCCTTGAAGAAGTGATTGATTCCAGGGGTGGGGGAGAATAATTCAAGGTGAACTTGGAACATCTTGTGGTGCCAGAAGGCAATGAAACGGTCAAATAAGGACCAGGGCTATTTGTTCATTGCTGTGCCTGGCACACAGTGTGTGCTCAATACATGTTTGTCATATGAATTAAGATCTCAAGATCAAGTGTTCAAATGACTTAAGTATGTATCCAGGATGACCAGGTGTTCCTAGGGACACCTCAGACAGTCCACAGTGGCACATCCAGGGAAGTTGCCCAGCCCACCAGCCTGTGTTATATCCCTGGTACACACCCAGGAAGTGGCCCCAGAAAATTGTCAATAACACGGTCTAGGCATCAGGCATCCTGGGCTGCTGCCTCATATCTGCTGTGGGCAGAGATATAAGCAGCCCCCTATGGGTCTCCTTTGCACATCCTGCCTGTCCTGCTCAGACTAATAAAGAGAACCTGCCTGTGCTCACAGCATCTTCCACCCTTGAGAGGCTGGGCCTCTACAGGAAGGGTGCCTTCCAGCACTCCAGATGACAGAAAGATAAAATGATTTCATAGACACATGAAACTGAAGACAGTGCCTAGTAGGAGCTATATGTTCAAAAACTGCTAGGTTTTACCCTTAATATCAATATTTATAAAAGGAGGAGTTTAGAAACTGTTTCTTTTCCAATAGCTCTCCTGGGGGTTATGCTCTGATCCCCTCAGAAGATAAACTAAATATAATGAACACTGGAAGCTTCCCTTCACAGTCCTGGCTCTGGGGTTCCCGGGAAGGCAAAGTCCACACACACTTCAAGGTGGACAAGGAGAAAGAGGTAACCAGAGGTTGAAAGCATTAGTACTTGATTCTTCCCCAAAACCTCCTTGGCTGCTTGGCTGGTTTGGGTGGAGGCAGAGGGAGCCAGGGGGCTAATGTAGCCTGGAAAAAGTGCCATGAGACCTTGGGACCACTTTCATTAGAGTGATCCCACCAGAAATGTCTACTTACATGGCTTGGGTCTTTCGTGAAGTTACAGAAGGGCCTCAGATGGTTTCATCCAGGTGTGCTTTTCAAAGGTCTTTGAGAAAGACTAATCTTAATTTCCTGAAAGAAGTATCCTGGCTCATGTGCTGAATGGATCTGAATGCATGTTCCTGACTCTTCCACCAGCCAAAATGTTTCCAATAATCTTGACAAAGCTTTTAGAGAGCTGAATTTAAAAGCCTTTCCCTTAAAAATACATACATGCGTACATACATACATAGCTTTATCCCTTTCTTCTTCCCTTTTTCCATTAGTACAACCTGCTGACAGTTAGTCCTTGAGTGTAAAGTGTGCTAAGTCTTAGGAGTCTTACTTCTGGTTGGAAAATAAATTGTGTGTGGCTATGAGGCTGATTCTATTTGAGTCCCCCCGGAAAAGTGAGGTATGTAAGATGTGAACATCACAGTGCTGAGGGGTATGACCTACCTGGAACAAGCCAGCCCAGACCACAACTACTGAGGAAGGAACCCAAAGCATCTCTATACCGCACCCCCTGCTCGGCCTGGCAGGGACCCCATAGAATTAAAATTCATGAAGAAAGATCAGGGGACTTTACTGAATCTGAAAGCAAAGGAAGCATTTCTTTTTTTCCTTTTGGGATTCAGTTTTAAGAACTAATATATCATGAATTGGTTTACATTGTTAGCCTGCTCACTGAACTATGTTTTTTGTTAAAATTGTTTAGGTCACATAGTTAAGCAGAGTTTGGAATGAAAAGGGGGTGTGATTTCTTGCCTAATGTATCAGGATTACACTTTAATGTCCCATCGTGGCTGATGTCAGAAGCTTTACTGACCAATTTAAGTGAGGCTGTCACAAAGACCAAAAGAGGATTAATGGGGACATCACAGGGAAGCAGCAGTAAATATCTGAGAACCAGGGCCATGAAGGCAAAGCGGGATTTTCTGATACTCCTTAGAGATAGGAAGCACTTCCTGATTTGGAGTGAGGCTCACAGTGGCTGCAGCTGGACCCCATTACTGAAACTTGGGACAGGCTTCCCTAACAGGCAGGTCTGAGACTCTAGCCCCCGCCTGCAAATATGGTGTGGAAAGGCCCCAGCTAGACAGTCCACACAGGCACTAACCTCAGGGTCAGAAAAGTTCTCGGAAGCCTTGCTTCCTGCCTTTCTATGATCAGGTACAACCCAACCCCACCATCATTATGGTGACTTACAAGATCTAGATCTGGGCATGGGGTCACAGACTTCCTTCAAGTTTCCACTTGGCTCATATGAGTGCTACACAGAGGTTGGAGCCAATATCTTAGCCAGTGGCTGTGGTTTCCCTCATTGACATGTCCCCATCAGCATCCCGATGGTTAGAGTATTCATGGCTAGAGCAGGGCTTGTGCCATTCCTGGTCTTTGGAAAATAGCATCACAATAAACATTAATCACAACCCATTTTTTCCCGGGATATAACAGTCCCTCTGGAAATCAATTTGGTTATATGTACCAATGACGCTCTTGAAAATTCTTATTTGACACAGTAATCCCAACGCTGGTCACACAAAATGAGGAAACAATGTTAAAAAACAAAACTCCGGGAATTTCTATGCTCATGGACTTTATTTCGAAGGAAAAAATCAGAATGTTCAAGTGTCTAACAATAGGAAATAGCTCCCAGAAACTGGATTAACTTCCTGTACCAGTGTATATAGTCATTCAAATTATTATGGGATCTCTGGTTAAAGACAGCAAAATAAAGTTGTTTTTTTTTTTATTCTGGGGTGCCTGAGTTAGTTGAGTATCTGACTCTTGATTTCGGCTCAGATTATGATCTCAGGTTCATGGGATCAAGCCCTGCCTCAGGCTCTGCACTGAGCATGGATCCTGCTTAGGATTTTCTCTCTCTCTCTCTCTCTCTCTCTCTCTCTCCCTCTGCCTCCCTCCCCAACTTGCATGCTCTCTCTTTCTCTAAAATAAATTTTTTTTTTAATTTTAAAAAGTTTTTTATTCTAATGCTTAAGTAAATGTATACCTCTATAGATCTCATACTAGAGAAGAGATTCTCTAAAATTAGAAGACGGTGTTCTGGAAACCTAACCAATTTGTCCTTCTGGAAAGGGTGGGGTCAGAGGGCAAAAGTTGGCTATAGAAGCAAGGAGAACATTCCTCTCAGACTGGAGTTCTACATGAGAGACAAGGAGTATAAGCAAGGCTGAAAGAGGTCCTGTGCAGCCACACCATCTTTCTTTTCTTAAGTCATTTAACACAGAGAAGAAACTACATGGTCGTGGGGTAAAAGAAAAAGGGCAAATCTGGTCATGGATTTTGGCAAAACTTACTCCTCCCTTTGACTGTTTCTCAGCTGTGTGGTTTTTAGGATGGTCCCTCGCATTGCCTCCCTCACCTCTGGCTGCAGGGACGGGCCCCCTGGAGGGGGCAGGATGGAAGATGCAACTGGAGAGGCCAGTCATCAGGAAGCAATAATGATGGTCTTGGAGCAATCCCAGCACAGCTGGGCCAAGAGAATGGACCACAAGTCCTGGCAGCAACACAAGTTCATCAGTGGACGAAAACAGGCAGAAACACACACCCAAAGACTACAAAATAAACGTTGCCTCGGCCAGCTGTCACCAGAAGCCAGCAGACAATAAACGTGGAGACCAGATGGCCCCCACCTCTCTGATGATGTAACTGAGGTCTCCTGATGCGTAGACACCACCCAAAGAGAAGGGGGGGGAAGCCTCCCGAAAAATTCAACATTTACTTTCCCTTACCCCAAGATGGGATTGCCAAATGAAATACAGGAGGCCCAGTTAATTTTAAATTTCAGGTAAACAGGGGCGCCTGGGTGGCTCAGTCGGTTGGGAGGCCGACTTCGGCTCAGGTCATGATCTCACATTCCGTGAGTTCGAGCCCCGCGTCGGGCTCTATGCTGACAGCTCGGAGCCTGGAGCCTGTTTCAGATTCTGTGTCTCCCTCTCTCTGACCCTCCCCCATTCATGCTCTGTCTCTCCATGTCTCAAAAATAAATAAAACGTTAAAAAAAATTTTTTTTTCAAAATTTCAGGTAAACAATACTTTTTTTTTTTTTTTTAAGGGTAAGTATGTCCCATTCAAAAAGTATGTCTTGTATTTGATTTGCTAAATCCAGTAACCATACGGCACAGGACAGTTTTAATCAGATTAGCCAAAAGCACCTAGAATGGACACGTTTAAGATTCCTTGGGGGGGGCACGTGGGTGGCTCAGGCACCCCTCACCCAATCATTTGAGCGGTTTGTGGGACTGACTCTAGATCTTGGCTGAGCTCATGATCTCACGGTTAATGAAATTGAGCCCCGTGTCGGGCTTTGCGTTGACCCCACAGCACCTGCTTAGGATTCTCTCTCTCCTTTTTTCGCTGCCCCTCTCCCACTTGCACACTCATGTTCTCTCTCTCTGTCTTTGTGTGTGTGTCTCTCTCTCAAAATAAATAAACTTAAAAAAAGATTCTTTGGGAAAAAACAGAGATGGAATATTGGAAGTTTTATTTATTTACATTGTTTGCTGTTGCTTCGTTTAGCAATTCCTTTACTACTGAATGGGAATTAATGCTCCAATAAAATGAGCCCGGTTACTTAAAATGAAGTTACATTTCCTGTATATTTGAGTAGTACATTTTTGCCTCACTGTGCGACAAACTTGGAGAGGTGCAACAGAATCTGTGACAAAGTATAGAGGCAAAAGTCTCCACATTTTTCATCAGAAAGAGTCATAAAGATACTGTCAAAATCTGGTAAGCCCAGAAACAGAGATCTTTATATATTTAAATTTTTTAAATGTTTATTCATTTTTGAGTGACAGAGCACCAGCAGGGGTGGGGCAGAGAGAGAGGGAGACACTGAATCCAAAGCAGACTCCAGGCTCTGAGCTGTAAGCACAGAGTCCGACATGGGGCTCAAACTCACAACCTGTGAGATCATGACCTGAGCCAAAGTCATATTTTTAAGCGATTGAGCCACCCAGGTGTCCCAATCTCAATATATTTAAACTCACAAACATAATCATAGAACTAAAAGCCCATTACCTACCTTTAACTCACATGCACATAAATGAACCACAATACACAAACCCTAGAGTAAAATTAACTTACTTAAGAGTGACCCTTAGAGAATTTAACTTATAATATTTTCTGTTTTAGTGTAAGAGCTGCCCTCACTACACACTGTGGTTTGTGAAAGGTGTCACTCGCCCCCTAAAGGTGATTGGTTCCTGCTCATCCACTCCCTCATTCATGTAATGGGGCCCTTTTCTCCTCCACCCCCAACCCATGTGATCAGTTTCTTCTCTTCTCTCCTCCCCCCATATGATTGGGTCCTTCCTTTTACGCCCCCTCCACTCTAATATGAGGGGGAAATGGAGGAGAAGGGAAGAGAGTAACCAGCTTTGAGGGGGTTAAAAGGTAAAACACTGCCAGGTCTAAGATAACATATAAGCATGCCATTGTGTGTTTGAAGGCTTGAACACAAAGTCGAGCTGTATTGTCCAAGGAAAGAACTGAAGGGAACCTTTTCTGTTTGTAGAGTTGACAAGGAAAACCTTTGGATGAAGGTCCTAGACCTACAAAAAGCATCATGTCTGTGGGACAATCGGATCAGCCTGAGCAGGGCATCTCAGAGACATGAACTCTAGTCAAAGAACTGGGTCTTAGGGCTGTGTTGGGGAAGCCGATGAAGTCCACTTTGGTCAAGCAGAGCCCAGAGGGAGCGGACATGCTCACAGAGATGTCCTTCTGGGGATCCTAGGGACCCTGGGCAGGAGCAGGCCCTGAAGACCTCCTGGCAGCAATAGACTGGATGAGGAGAAGCACGAGGCTGTGGCTCCCTGTTCAGCTACCAGTGGAAGTGGGACTGACTCCTCTTGGAAAAGATTAGTTCCCTCAGACTTCTCAGCTAATGCAGAGCAAAAGCGTGAGGCTCTCCAAGGGTGAGATGGGAGATTTTCTGCCAGTCTGGCTGGGGAACACATGAGAGTTGTGATATCAATATCAGATAAAGAGGAATTCAAGGCAAGAAGCATTAGATAAGTCAAAATAGTACTTTACATAAAGAACTCCACAGTGAGGGACTGTTAAGGATCTCTGATAACCTTTCTGCTGCATTGTTTGGCATGGGCAATTTAGAAGTCTTAAATGTAATTCACCATATCGGATGTCAAAGAAGATACGATTATCTCCTGAGATGCTGAAAGCATTTGACCAATTTCAACATCTTTTATGGTTTAAAATGTCCAAATAGTGATACATGAAGGCTCCACATGATTAATTAAATATATAACAAAGCCAAATCTAGCATTATTCTTTCTGATAAAATATTACAAGTGTTAAATGCAAGACACAGGTGTCCAATATACCTATTATTATTCAACATTAATCGGGAGTCAGTGTAATGTCCTGTAATGCTATTGTGAGTCAATGCACTTTGGAAGGCAAGAAGTCAAGGATACATACGGGAAAGAAAGAGGCAAAAGTAATATTATTTGAAAATATGATTATATGACTGGAAAACATAAGAAATTTCATTACAAATGATTAGAAACAATCTGAATTAAGTTAGGTAGTTACTTACAAATTTAATATAGAAAAGAACTAATAGCTTTCTCATATATAATCAACAATCCCTTAGAAGACATGAGGGAATAAAAGATCCCTTTTATAATAAAATGAAACAGGCCTATCAGACAGGATCGCAGACAACAGATTCCACTCTGGCTACCTGGAATAAAGACAAGTTTATCATAGGAAATTAAGAAGCGTACGGCATTTGGAGAATATAGTTCAGGGAGCCAAGCTTGGGTGCTACAAAATGAGAAGCGACTCTACAATCTGCAACATCTAATCACACTGCAGTAATGTTCTAGAGAAAACCTCTATGCCACTCAATACCTTTGCCATGAGATCTAGTCTTCCAAATGGGTCCCCTCTTGGTTCTCACTGTTGTCTTCCTAAATTTCACTCTGGTGTGTCAGCTCCACAGAACTCACATAACATGCCAAATCCTAGCTACCACAGAGTCTAGAAAATCTGATTTTTAGCCTTTCAGTCTTTACAGGAAGCGTGCTGGAAGGGAGTCGGAGCTGGTGTTGAAGGATACAATTTATAGTGTCTGTCATAGCCCTTGACCAAACTTAACAAGAAACATGTAGGATGTACAGTGTAGGCAGTTGTAAAATTCAGTTGAAGGACTGAAGTTCTCAATAGAACTTAAAAAAATGGAAATATGTACCTAGTTCTTCAGTAGGAATAATTAATAATACAATGATGTCAGCTGTCCCTAAACCGCAGCCAACCAAAATCCAAAACAGGATTCTTTGAAGTGAAACCTTATAAACATTTTAATCTGAAAAACAAACCTATGGAATTGTCAAGAAAATTCTGGAAGAAAAGAAAAGTGAGGTGGGAACTAGCCTTAACACATACAAGTGGATTTATAAAGTTTTTGTAATGTTTAAAGTTTGGCTCTGGTGCAGGAACATAGGGAGTCCAAAAACAGACCCAAGTAGATATAAAAATTTAGTACACAATAAATGTGCTATTTTAAACCAGTGATGAGATAGATAAATTAATCAACGAGTGGTTATTTTTAAAAACTAGCTCAATATTTAAAAGTAAAGAAAGGAGGGCCTGGGTGGCTTGGTTGGTTAAGCATCTGACTTCGGCTCAGGTCATGATCTCGCAGTCCGTGGGTTCGAGCCCCGCGTCGGGCTCTGTGCTGACAGCTCGGAGCCTGGAGCGTGTTTCAGATTCTGTGTCTCCCTCTCTCTCTCTGCCCCTCCCCTGTTCATGCTCTGTCTCTCTCTGTCTCAAAAATAAACGTTAAAAAAATTTTTTTTAAATAATAATAATAATAATAAAAGTAAAGAAAACTTTATGCAATTGCCTTTGCCTTCTCCCCAGTAAAATGCAGGTGGGGTAGAAATTTTTACAAGTACAAAATATATTTTCTTTATTAAAAGATTCAAGCATCTAAAGAAACAAATATCTACAGAAAAGAAAGAAGAATTTAAAGCAGAACTGACGAACCACAGCCCTGGAGCCAAATCCAGCCATTGTCTGTTCTGACAAGTAAAGTTTTATTGGAACACAGCTAACCCCAATCGTTTACATATTTACATACAATATGTAAATGGATGCTTTCCTACTACAACCGCAGAGTTGAGTATTTGTGATGGAATCCATTTGGCCCACAAAACCTAAAATATTTACTATGAGCTCCTTTACACATTAAGTTTGCCAATCCAAACAGGATAAAAGAACATCTAAAGAAAAAAGTAAAAAATGCTCCAGTACTGCATTGCTACCGCTGCCATCGATCACGCTTCTTTCCGAGTTAACAGAGCTAATACTCTGAGTACACTTGAGTATATAGGCTGCTCTCAATATGTTAATATGCACATGTATGTACACACACAAAGAACTTTCACATAAGTGAGATTCCATAGTATGTCTTGTTCTGCAACTTGCTCTTTTCATGTAATATAGCTTGGACCTCTTTCCATGCCACAGAGAGCTACCTCATCCTTTTCAGTGACTGCACAGTAGTATACAATCAGGATTCAACCAAAATTTAATTAATATAACCATCCTTCCATAGGGAATGAGAGTTTCAAATGTCTCACAATTATAAGCAATATTACAAAGAACACTAAATGCATATCTGTGCACAGCCGAAAAAAACTTTAGTAGCATACACGCTTAGGAATAGAATTACTAAATCAAAGGGCACACCCTTAAAATTTTCATTTTGATAGTGTCGAAATGCTCTCCAGGAAAAGGATATCAACATTCAAACTCCTACCAATTGGGTATACCACTGACCATTTTATTAAACCTTGTCTCAAACACACAATCTATTCTTGTTAATTTCAGCCACTGTGATGGGTGAAAAATGTATCTCGTTATCTCATTTTGCCTTTCTTTGACTAAAGGAACTTAGCCATATTTTTAAATTTCTTTTGGCCATTTGTGCTCCTGTGAATGGCCTATTTTCAGCCTTTGCTTCTTTTTCTTTTTTTTTTTTTAATTTTTTAAAGTGTATTTATTTATTTTGAGAGAGAGAGTGAGAGGGAGAGAATCCCAACCAGGATCCACACTGCCAGTGCAGAGCCCAAAGTGCAACTCGAACCCACAAACTGTGAGATCATGATCTGAGCCAAAGTCAAGAGTCAGACGTTTAACCGACTGAGCCACCCAGCCATCCCTGCTTATTTTTCTATAACAAAATTTGAAGACACGTATTTTGGTCATTCTACACAACATTTTATAGTTCTTGTCAAATTAGTTGCCAACATTTAGAAATGGGAATACTTAACATGTTTTAAATCCACATTTCTGGCTTCTCCTGAGTGTTTGAAGGCTCTACAGTACTGGGCCTCCTTTGGCAATAAATGACTAGAACAGAAGAAAGCCTTCTTCCTCTTGTGGAACAGGTGGTGTCCCTGATCCCATGTCCCTCTTCTCTCGAAACAGGCTACTGACCTCTTCCAATGACTTGTCTAATCTTGGTAGACACTTGGTTTTGCAAACCCTATTCTGTTTGGTCATTTACCTTTTTTCTTAGTGATTGTAAGAGGTCTTTACATATCTAAATATATTCATGTGTCTCTTTTGTACATTGCAAAATTTTCTCCCATTAACTCCCTTCATTTAACTTTAGGATCACTGGATTTTGTAGTTGCTTAGGAAGGTCTTCCTTAATCCAAGTTTATAAAAACTATTATTGTTTATGTTTCCTTAAAATGCTTATGAGTACACTATAAGCCCCATGTAGTATTATTATTATATGTTTAGTTCTTGCCTGTTTCAAGTATAAATTATATTTTGTATGTGTTGTGGTACCCACTTTCTCAATTTCGTTTTTAGAGTATTTGATCATTTGCTCAGTTATTTGAAATACCACAAATAGGAGTACACTCTTCTGTGCATTTTTTACAACTAAATAGTATATGTAGAGGATAATTTCATGTTGGTCTACATAGATCTACATGATTTGCAATAGTTATATTATTAATTCCATTATCAACTTATTTTGTAATCTAGTTAACCAGCCCCCTATTTAACATTTAGATTTTGTCTAGCATTAGGTTACTACAAACAGTGGCACAATAAGTATTTTAATTTGTTTCATTATGCACCTGTGTGCATGACTATCAGTAGAATCAATTCCTAGGGGTTGAAGTATAAGTTATGAAAGTATGTGTACTTTTGAGGGATGCCTAGTTGGCTCAGTCGGTTAAGTGTCTGACTCTTGGTTTCACCTCAGGTCATGATCTCATGGGTACCGGGGTTTGAGCTCTGCATCAGTCTCTGTGCTGACAGTGTAGAGCCTGCTTGGGATTCTCTCTCTCCCTTTCTGCCCCTCCCCAACTCACATTGTCTCTGTCTCTCTCAAAATAAATAAATAAACTTTAAATTTTTTTTAGAAAAACTTAAGGAAAAAAAGTATGTGTACCTTCTAAAGATAGAGAGGTTTATACTCCCACCAATGATGTATGGGACTGCCTTTTTCCAGCCTGTGTGTATTTTCTCACTTACTGATTTTGCAAGACCATCTGATATATCTGATAGGTGAAAAATGGTGTTCATGATTTTAACTTCTATTTCTTTCATTTTCAATGAGATTGGGCATCCTTTTATGTGGTGGAACCACTTTTTTTGTTTTGTTTTGTTGGGTTTGTTTTGTTGGTTTTTTTTTTTTTTTAAATAAATTCCTTATCTGGGTCTTTTGCACATTTTCTAAGACCTTTGTCTTACTGGTCAGTAATGATTTCGATTGAATGATGAGGCCCTTCTCTTATACACTGAAAGTATTTCTTCAGGTTATGGTTTCTAATTTTCCTTTTTATGCTTTCTGCTGTGTAGAAATGTTTTTAATGTAGTCATGTGCATTAATGTTTTTTTATTTATGGCTTCTGGGTTTTAAGTATTACTTAGAAGGACCTTCCACAGCCTCCCTCCCTTTTTTTAATAAAGAATGCTTCACAAATTTGTGCATCACCCTTGCACAGAATCCATGCTAGTTTTCTCTGGATCATTCCAATTTTAGTATATGTGCTGCCAAAGCGAGCACCTTTCCACCTCTTAATATTCTTTTTGAAAAAATCTCCCACTTAAGTGTTTACATTTAAATTATTTTACATTTTTTATTTTTTTTAAGTTTTTATTTATTTTTGAGACAGAGAGAGACAGAGCATGAATGGGGGATGGTCAGAGAGAGAGGGAGACACAGAATCTGAAATAGGCTCCAAGCTGTCAGCACAGAGCCTGACGCAGGGCTCGAACTCACTGACTGCAAGATCACGACCTGAGCCGAAGTCGGATGCCTAAACGAATGAGCCACCCAAGCGCCCCAAATTATTTTACATTTTTTAAAGTTTATTTATTTTCAGAAAGAGAGAGTAGGGGAGGGACAGAGAGAGAGAGAGAGAGAGAGAGAGGGAGAGAGAGAATCCCAAGCAGGCTCCATGCTGTCAGTGCAGAGTCTAACATGGGGCTGAAACCCACAAACCGTGCTATCATGACCTGAGATGAAATCAAGAGTCAGACGCTTAACTGACTGACCACCCAGGCACCCCTACGTTTTTACATTTAAATTTCTAAGTCATTTGGAATGGACTTAATGTCGAGTTATAACTTTATTTCAGCTGTCCCAACCATTTATTAAATAATCGATCTCTTCCAAACTGCTTTGAAACTATCCTATATTAATTCCCTTAAGTATTTGGGGCTCCTTCAGGACCCTCTATACCATTTTAGTATTTTACTAATTTAGTAATATTGGTTTGACAAAATCAAACTTTTTTAATGATTGTGGCTTCATGATACAGTATCAAGAATTAGAGCCTTGGTCCATTAATCAATATCTATTGAGCAAATACTGTCTTCGTTTTAAGACGGACATGAAGAAAGTTCAGGTTCCATGCCTGCCCTCTTGAAGACAAGAAAGACACTGGTGCCCTGGTAAACCCATGAGTGTCCTCTAATCTACAGTTCAGTGACTGGCTCCACAATGGCTTCAGTGGCACTCACCCAAGTTGAAGAGATAAAGGTGTTGCTGGAAGTAGGGGGGAAGGTCTTCTTGATCTTGGGGAAACCTCGGGCCATCTCCAGCTCCTTTCTTCCCCAGTATGGATTATGTCTCTGTATAGACTTCTGATATGCATATTCATATGCCCTAGGGAAAAGTATTTGGGGACATTCAGAATTAAAGGCCACTATCTGATATTTCTTGCTTTGGATCTGGCCACAGCAACAGCCTAGCCTGCTTATCTCCAAAGACTGTGCAAAATATCCTAAGCAGCTAAGTCACCAAATCACCCTGCCCGTGTCCGTTGTATGAATACAGAAAAAAGCTAAACATTTTGTTCACTCTTCTCAAAATAGCAACAGTGTAACAATCCACTCCCCCAGATAATTGGCTTTAATAATGCCTCAAAGAGACAGCAAGATTAAACACTTAGATGCTACCCCGCAGGGAACTCTGAAAAAAAAAGCCACGAATTGTTCAAGATTTAATTTTCCCCCATTCCCCCTAGCACCTCCCCCGCCTGCCCCCCAGCAGTCTGACTTCTATCTTACTCCAAATAATGGGAGAGATATAAGATAGACGAACAGGTTCTCAGCAGTTGTGGGATGGAAGCCCTGAGTAAGGCTAAAACAAAACCGCAAAAGTTAAGCTCTTTCAAGAAAATCAGCAAGTGACAAATAACATAAGAGATAATAGCCAGTGACTTAGCTCCAGCAACCTGAAAAAGATCACAGGACGTCTGGCATCTTCTGCTCAGAACAAAATTCAGAGGGCTCGAGAAACCCAGTGTAATTACTATCAAGATTTTCCAGAAGTTTGGTGGGATTTTGCTTCTCCTTTCCTCCTTTTTGGGGAAGCGTTTCCCAAATTCAAAGTGTAAAGCATTTTAGAACTGGTTCCATCAACTAGAGGGATTTAAGTCAAAAACAAGACAACTGGCCACAAATGGAGTCACTTATGCTAAGCCCCATGCCATCAAACTGAGACTTAGTTTCAGCCTTCCCAGAAATGGAATCTTAAAATTACTCACTCAGGAATCACCTCACCAGTACTAACTAGGTAACCTGCCTGATGGACACCTGCTATTCCCTAAAGGAAAATAGCCTTGTTTCAACCAGCCCACTTCTTTGCCCAGTACAACTTCCTTGTTCCTACTCCCTTCTGCCTATAAAAGTTTTCCATTTGTACCATTCTTCAGAGTTCCTTTCTACCTGCTGGGTGAGATGCTGCCTGGTTTGTGAATCATTGAATAAAGCCAATAAGGTCTTTCAAATTTACTTTTTGTTTTTTAATGTTTGATATAAATATACATCTAGATAGATGAGGGATGAATGGATGGATGGATGGACAGAGAGAGATAGATAGATGGATAGATAGACAAATAGAGATAGGATATACATCTAAATTTTTAGACGCATCATCAATTTGAAAGAAGTATGAAAGAGTCATGAAAAGAATTAGAAGAAAGGAAGAAGGAAACAAGAAAATAACTATGGGTGTAGAACAGGTTCTATGAACTGCTGAGCTGGTGTGTGTGTCAGTAAAAAAATAATGAGATGGATTTCAATCATCAGAGGTTAAATTTTACTCAACAACATAGCTTTCCTTAGTCCTGTTAAATACTTCAACAAGTTGCATAAACTTTAAAGATGAATAGAATAAACATTCATCAGTGATCTTAAGACATACAACAGTGAATATACAGTGGAACCCCCTTCCCCCACCTCTTCCTGACTGTTCTCTCTCCCCCCAAACCCTCCCCATGCTCCCACACCCAGCTCTCTGGAACTTGACAGGTGTAAATGCATGTATTTACCCCATAAGTACAGTTCTGTGTCCATATAAATGTATAATATTCTTTTTTTCTATTTTTTTTTAATTAGAGAGAGAGAGCATAAGCAGGGGAGGCACTTGGCACTGAGCCCGACGCGGGGTTCAATCCCGTGATCATATGATCATGACCTGAGCCAAAATCAAGAGTCAGACACTCAACCAACTGAGCCACCCAGGCGCCCCAAATGTACAGTGTTCTTCTGCCTGCTTTTAAGCTTTGACATAAGTGATATATTACGTGTATTCTTCTGCAACTTTCTCTTTTTAGTTCAACATGAAATTGAAATTTATCATGATTTTCTTTGTCAAACTCTGGCTCATTATTTTTGCTGATTTATAGTATAACATGATGCGAATGAACCATAATTATTTATCTATTCTCCTGCCGATAGATATTTAGGTCATTTCCACATTTCAAGCTTTTATAAACAAAGTTGAAACATTCTTTGATATAGTTTTTTGAGCATGGGTGTGAACATTTCTCTAGGGAACAAAAGTAGGATTGGAATATCTGGGTCAAATAACATAATTTTTCAATCCTCCCCTTACAATTTTCTTTATTTATCTGTATATCAGTCAAAAATGATTGCCATGGAACACCTATAAAAAATGTTTAACTCGATGGTTTCTTGAGTTCATGGTAAGAGATTACCCATCCTTGTTTTCATGTAAAGAACTGTGAAATTAGAAATACTTTGAAATTAAAAACAAAAAAGAATTACTTTGAATTATAAAGCATACTGGAAGTGACTGAAATATGTTACTTCGTTTTATGATATAAAGCAAAATGTGAAATTATCTATTATTTCCAATTGTCTGACACATGTAACCTAATCATTTCCCAGGCCATACTGTCATTCAACTCTGAAGATAGCATTCAGGCATTTTCATATGTGTCATGGACCACAGGACCCACGAGCCATCCCTGAAGAGCCACCTTGAGGACTAAAACCAGGAAATAAGAGAGAAGTAGAGATAGGTTGGCTAGAAGGACATGTGGTGAGCACTGAACCCACTCAGAAAGATTCCAGTTACAATGGGGCAGTAATTATGGTTCAAAATTTAATCCCAAAACAATGTTGTACCAGTAATTTAAATGCAAAAACCTAAATGTGGAGGGACCCACAGAGGTGGTGGCAAATTGCTTAGCTTCCTATCTTATATTTATTGGACTGTATAGATACGTCTTAAAGCCCACAAGCAGCTTTTTTCTTCATTCCACAAATACTCCTTGAGCATTTACCGTGTGTCAGGCTTGGTGCTGAGTACTTGGAACACAAAAACAGAGAGAAGACACTGTCCCCATTCTCCCACAGCATGAGTATAGTAGTAGGGGAAACAAGCATTAAATGACTTGCAAAAATAAATAAAAGTAACATGATAATCTGATAAACAATATAGAGTGAAGGTACATGGTTCATTGAGGATATATACTAGGGGGAATGTATATCTAGTCAAGGGAGCCCGGGAAGGATTCTCTATGGATGCTCTCCTTGAGCAGAGACCTATAAAATAAGTTCCCAGGGGATAAAAGAGAGACAGGTGAGGGGCGCCTGGGTGGCTCAGTCATTTGGGTGTCTGACTCTTGGCCTCAGCTCAGGTCATGATCTCATAGCTCGTGGGTTCGAGCCCCATGTCTGGCTCTGTGCTGGCATTGCAGAGACTGCTTGGGATTCTCTCTCTCCCTCTCTCTCTGCTCCTCCCCCACTCACGCTCTCACTTTCTCTCTCTCTCAAAATAAATAAAAAGAAAAAATAAATAAAAAGAGGGAGACAGGGAAGTTGCAGGCATGGCAGGATGGAACCCAGCACATTCCAATACCAGGTCGAAGACAGCTCCAAGCCAAGGAAAGCATCGTGGATTGAGGAACTGGCCATAAGCAATAAGACAAAAACTTCAGAAAATTAAAGTTATGAGAGAGTCCACTCTATATCCATCATCGTCCAGACTTACCTACCAAAAATGAGATGACTGTGAAGACCCGCTTTCTTCACCAAATGAATGGCAAGGAACAAATAAGAAATATGCAAGAAAGATGTGGATTTCCTTTGGATCGTGGTTCAGGAAATCTAATTGTAAAATGACACTTAAGGGATAATCAGGGAAATTTGGACTGTGGACATTAGGTGACAGGAATTCGTTGCTTTATGGTGTGATAACAGCATGGGGGTTACACCACAAATAAATAAGTGAGTCCCCGTGTATTAGAGAGACATTCTGACGTATTTGGAAATGAAATAATAAGATGCCCAGATAGGATGTCTGTTAGAATAGTCTGACATGAGTGAGGGAAATTGAGAGAACAGAGATAAGATCACATATGTTGAGAAACAGCGAAGCATGGCGATGCGTACGTACGTGGGTCAGGAAATACCCCGCGCTGCTTTTTACGGCAGATTCTTTACTTCCTTCACTCTCTTTCTTTGGCTCTCATGACGCTAGGCTGTGTTTGGGGTTGTTTTGCTTTGTTTTGTTTTGCTTTGTTTTGTTTCCTTTCTTGGTTTGATTGCAGTCAGTTATTTCCAGTTGCTAGATTTTGTTCCTTTACTTTTTAAAATTCCATCAGGTGCAAGTACGCAAGGAGGAAGATCCCATGATTGCACTTTCTCCAGCTTCCACCTCAGCCTGGAAGTCTTCCCTGCAATAGCTTTCAAATGCCCAGAACGAAATGGAAACTACGTGGGCAGCAGGTGAGAAATAAGTAGTGCGGGTTCGGGCTCCCACGTTGCAGACCTGGTGGACACCTACTTCTCTCTACTGTGTGAAATTGAAAAGAGACTAGTGGGATTGACCACATGGAAGTCATAGCAGCAGATCTGGATTGTAAGCTAAGGAACAATCTAGACTGAGACACTATCAATTCTCTCCGGTGGGAAAAGCAATCAGACAAAGTGAGGCACTTGCTGATACTAACAAAGCTCTTTATCTGCCTCAATTATTAATGGCCTGAGGAGTGCTTACAAATAGGGACCAGTCTAGCCTCTGCCCTGCTCTGTATCCTGGAGAACGGACCCGAATTTCCTCTCAACCTCTGCTAAGCACGAAGGTGATGCCTAAGTCAAGTGAGCACCAGGAGAGGAAACGCGATAGCACATAGGAGGTGCTGTGAGGAAAAATTAGACCTCTACCCTTGGTGCTTCTTTTTGCACATAAATTGAATCAGAGAATCTGGTGTTCGTGATCTGTAGCATTAACTAGGTTTATAATGCCTTTTGGGGGTGCTTACAGCCCTGCTGTTTTCTTTACCTCCTCTAGATAAGCACTAAGATTCAGTTTAGCAAACACTGAAATGTCCATGAGCTTGGTGGTCAACCTTCTCAAAAACATTCTGTGGTATACACTCATAACTTTCTTCCCTGGCCCTGGGTCATTCCTGGAGTCGCCGATGTGTTAGACACTTAAAAGGAGTTTGATTTTTTTTTTTCAAGTACATTGGGGACCACTCTGTTCCAATGAGAGCTAGCACTTTGTAAGTTCCCATATAGTCCAGGCCCCCTCTTAGTCTTATTAAAATCCATGACCTCTAAGCCTAACAATATTGTAAGGAAGATGAAAAATTAATAGGACTTGGGAATGTTAAAGAATTTGCCCAGAGACACACAGTGACCCAAAGGCAAATTCAGAATTCAGCTCACTGATGATGACTGTGGAGGTCAACTTGTGTTAATTTTCAGGTCACTTTGTATGTAAAAGTAAGAGATGCTTAATTCAATGATGGAAGATCAGTGGGCCTGACATACAATAGGTTCCTTAATGGAAGGAAGGCAGGAAGGCAGGAAAGGCAGGAAAGGCAGGAAGGCAGGAAGGCAGGAAGGAAAGCAGGAAGGCAAAAAGGAAGGAAGGAAGGAAGGAAGGGAGAGAGGAAGGAAGGAAGGAGGAGAGAGAGGGAAGGGAAAAAGAAAGAGAGAAAGAATTGTGTCAAATGATTTTTTATTCCTCTAATTGTCTAACCCTCTAGTTTTGAAGGAATCTTCACCCGGATCTTAACAACACTGATCGATTGGTAAATTTGCTCATGGCCTTTCCTGACAGTGTGATGAATGCCTATGGTTTTTTGAGGAAGATGATGTTTTCCTCCGACTTTCTTGGCTCATGTTAAGGCTTGTGTTAAGCCTTGCTTTTAAGCAGCCCTGCAGAGGTCCCTCCAAGACCTGTGGCCCTAGCAGGAGCCCACGTAGAACATCATCTGTGGTAGCCCGACCGCCCAAGCACAGACAGCTTCCCACCTGTTAGAGGCCACAAGGTGTTTGCTGTTGCTGTTGTGTGGTTCCTATTTTTGACCAAGGCCCCAGTATCCTTAGGAGGCAATCCACACAATATGTTTTCTGTCCGTATTGAAATCTTTGTAGTCAGTGGAGAATCCCACTAACACAATGGGTACATTCCAAACAAAGGTATCACTTGCTATAAAAATTTCTCCATCGGGGCGCCTGGGTGGCTCAGTCGGTTGAGCGTCCGACTTCGGCTCAGGTCATGATCTCGTGGTTCATGAGTTGGAGCCCCGTGTTGGGCTCTGTGCTGACAGCTCAGAGCCTGGAGCCTGCTTCAGATTCTGTGTCCCTCCTCTCTCTCTCCGCCCCACCCCTGCTTGTGTTCTGTCTCTCTCTGTCTTTCAAAAAGGAATAAATGTTAAAAAAAATTTTTTTTAATTTCTCCATATGGTAAGTACTTATCTATTTCTCTTATCTCTGATCTGCATCTACTTTTCTTGTTTTTGTTAGATTTAAAGTGTGTTTTGCATCTTATAGTCTGTTTTGAGCTCTTCCATAAAAAAGAAGGTGTTTGATAGATTCTTAACTGATATGCTAAGGGGCAAATAAGATGAGGTGTTAAAGGAGGTGCAAATTCTACTCTTCCGAGTGTATATTTATCTTTGCACTCCAAAATATTTTACAGTGGCATCTGTGTGAAAATATTACCAATGAAACAAATCCTTAAAACTGAGTGAAGTATATCAAGTTGAAAATGTTATTACGCCTTGATTGAGGGCTCAGGCTGTGCCTTTTCAAAATTCATTTGCCTGTCTTTTCTGCTAGAGCTTGAAAAAGAGAGACTCACACAAAACCATCAGGCCAATAATATGAGCTATGTGACAAGCTGTCCATATGGAGCTGTATTAGCTATACTAATAGCTATCAGCTCGGAAAAAGATGAAGTCATCACAAGGCACTCCACTCAGAGGGTTCCTCTCCGTTTTATGACTGCGCCGGGTCTAATGTGAATAATGATACGGCTTCCATCCCCAAGACCCTTCCTCCAAGGAGCACGAAGTGCTTTGCAAATGATTTTTTATCGATTTTCATAGCTTTCATGCCGTGTTCTGCGGCCAAGGGTGTTGCAAGTCAGTGGAGAGACCCAGCTCAGTTCCGGCTGTGGGGTCCAAACTGGCTGTTCCGCCCGCCCCCCCTCCACCCCGGCTGGAACCCGCCCTTCACCGCCACCTCCTCCCAAACAAAAGGAGACTTTTGCGAAAATGAGAAGCGCAAGCTCATGGTACAGCACAGGGTTTTTATATGACTTCAATGTGTTCAGTGGTCAAAAACATTTTTAAATGCCTGTGGAGGGTTATCTTGGGATAAGGATTTCCCTATTTGGAAAAAAAAAAAAATTCCCACCATTCAGCCTGCCTTCTTTGTATCTGTCACACAATGGACAATGGCAGTCACTGAAGGTCAATAAGCAGTTTTTGGGGGGGATAAAAAGGAAGAAAAGAAGGAAAGGAAAATTTTTAGAAACCCAAAGGAAATATTTCCTTGACTTTAGTCAAGCTTAAAATATATCTCTTTTGACCTTTCAGAACATGTTAAAAGAAAAAAAGCCTAAAGCGTGTATCTTCCTGACCTGATAAACCATTGAGTTTTCCTGAGACTGGGATCCAGATCAGTGAGGACCTCCCAGTCTGTCCTGCTGGAGGACAGAAGTGGAGAGGCTGGTGAGACCTGATGTTTCCATGTGCCAGCTTGAGGTCTGGCTGCTGACATTTCCTCGGATGGCTGCGTCAGAGTTGATCGGAGAGGCCCTTGCAGTCTTCAAGAAAGGCAGAGAGGGGGCGCCTGGGTGGCTTGGTCGGTTAAGCGTCCGACTTCGGCTCAGGTCATGATCTCACGGTCCGTGAGTTCGAGCCCCGCGTCGGGCTCTGTGCTGACAGCTCAGAGCCTGGAGCCTGCTTCCGATTCTGTGTCTCCCTCTCTCTCTGACCCTCCCCCATTCGTGCTCTGTCTCTCTCTGTCTCAAAAATAAATAAACGTTAAAAAAATTTAAAAAAAAAAAAAAAAAAAGAAAGGCAGAGAGCCCTCCATTGTTCTCAGTTGCTTCTCTCAGGACCAGAAGATTCTTTGTGGTGGGAGCTAGCCTGCGCTCTGTAGAGTATTTAGCAATGGCTCTGGTGTCTGCTCACAAATGCCACTGGCACCCCTTCTGAGTCATGCTTACCAAAAATGTCTCTAGACGTTGCCAAATGTCCTCCGGAGGGCAAAATCACCACTGTCCTTTATCAACCACCCTGGAGGGTTTTGAAAACAAAACTTTCCCCAAGACTTGGCCGTTGTCAACTGATACCAAGCATGGGGTTTTTCCACGGGGACTGAACCAGAGTAGCAAAAGAAACTCAAGACGCCACAGAGTCCAAAAGACTCGTACATCCCATAGCAGAGCGCAGAACACCCATTCAAAAGCGCAGCTGCGTTGACAGTCTTTTCCAAGGAAAACTGGAAAAGGCCTTTGAAATGAAAGTGCCTGCTTCACTACCTAAAGCTTTAAGGATTAAGACAATTTCCCCCCAGTCTCTAATTACAGGTGTCATTAAGAATTTGCTGAAATGTTGCACTAGCAACCAATTTTAAGATGAATTGCTTTGCCCTTAAAAACGTGTTAGGATTACAGGATGGCTTACTGATTAACCAAGCAAATGGATACACATTATAATCATGTTGCCACTACCAAGAATTACCTGTTGATGACTAAATTATAGATTTCCAGTTGAAGAGTAAACTTCAATTTCTTTGCATTTTAATGGTTTGATTGATGGAAGTTACAGGAAGAAATAAGTAATCAGTTATTAAAGGCTCTTTTTTTTTTAAGTTTATTTATTTTGAGAGAGAGAGAGCAGAGAGAGAGGAGAGAGAGAGAGGAGAGAGAGAATTTCAAGCAGATTCCACACTCAGTGAGGAGCCCAATGTGGGGCTTGATCCCACAACCTTGAGATTATGACCTGGGCCAAAATCAAGAGTCAGATGCTTAACCCACTGAGCCACCCAAGTGCCCCTTAAAAGCTCTTTTAAAGTGACTAAATGATTTATTTGGTTTACAAACAGTGCTGGGATCATTAATCTGGTACAGGTATTAATTAATTTCCTTTGCATTTCCTTTTCTTTGAAGTGTTCATCTGGGGAAATGGTGCAGTTCCCACGAACAGAGTTAGCTGCAAACAGATCTGCCCTTTACAGGAAAATCAACAAAGGCAGTATTTCTTACGGAGAAGTCACCTGGCACAGGACATTGCTGGTACAAATATTTTGATGCTGTGTTAGTAAGAATACTCTGCATATTAGATCAAATGGAACCCTGCAAGGAATAATGGGACCACAGGAAACATTTTTTAAACAGGATAAAAGAAAAATTATAGGAAGCCAGCAGTTGAAGCCAAACGCCTTAAAAGCAAGCTTGAAGTAAGTGAAATATCAGTTAAATGTCATTACTGGAGAGAAATAAAGAATTAAGCCCTTTATTTCTATTGACAAGAATTCTAAAGCAGTGCGATGTGAACAAGACAGCACGGGGTCTGGAGTAAATTAGGCTTTGTAATGCCCTCTAGCTTTGTGATGCCCTGTCAGAGCGGCAGGTTTTCCGTGAATTCCTGGCGCCACCTCACAGATTGTATATGAAACAGTCTGTGAAATGTGATTTGGTAGAAAGATAGCAAAGCAATTCCCTGCCCACACAGTGCTCCCCAGGCCGTGGTATTTTGCAACTCTCATTCCATCAACCTTCTTAACGTCTGCACTGGTCCAGGACCAGCGGGAAACAGGTGGGACATTCAAGGGATTTAAGCGAGGGGGATTTAAGCAATATTTGCAGAGGTGAGAGCTGGGTGACGAGAGAACTAGGAAGAGAGGGTGGAGCCCCCACCGGGTAGGAACAGTAAGAAGAAGCTGTCACCTCCCCTGAGCCTGCAAGGGGCAGCTATTGGAGAGGGAGAGAGCTATCTGCAGGGGGGCACCATGAGCCATGAAGAGGAACTGAACCTTGGGGAGGCAAGAAGGAGCAGGAGAAATAAATGCCACACACACCCCACCCCACCCACCATGATCCTGTGTGCCCAACTGAAGTCAGAGGCTGAGGGAGCCCAGGGGGAGCAGTGTGGACAGGCCAGGGCAGAGAACGGATGTGAAGAAGCACAGCACAACCTCGCTGCTGGTGGACAGAGGTTCTTGGACGCCACCTCTGCTGCCACCGCCACCCATCAAGGGCACTTTTCAAACTCTTCTCCTGCTTTTCTGAATGGATTTGCTACTCACCCCCTTCACATGCCATGCATCCACTCCAAACACCCCCGGGTCCTAGGGCTGGCCATGTAATTCTGCGGCGACATGACGTGAACTTGGCATACGGGGCGAGGACAACCTCCATTCACACCTCTGTCACTGTCTGACCATTTCACTGAATCTGCTTTGTAATTGAAATAATGATCCCCTTAAAGAAACACCTTTGGGAAACTCTTTTCTGCATGCCCCTTGGAAATCATGACCAAGTTCAGACAACTCTTGTATAAACTCTTGTATAAAGAGTTCCAGTCTGTAACATTGCGTTAGAATATTCTGAAAAGCAGGGATCAAGGCAGGCTGAAATAGGCAAGGCTTTTATTAGGGAACATGCCTGTGTGAAAAAGAAGTAGGGAGGGAGGTGGTAAAGGCTGGAAGAGCCATCAGACCACAACACAGATCTTGCCCTCACCTGAAGGAGCCAGGGAGAGAAGATGGGGTGCGAGGGTCCTAGACTACTCTGCAGGACATTTGCAGAAGATTGTTGGGGAGTCCTTGAGCTAACATCAGCCAATAAAAGAGCCCCATGTCTGTCAGGACCAGATCTGCTTCAATATCCTCAAGGCACTCAGTCATGGCGATGAGCCACCGGAGGAAGGTGTGGCCTCAGAGGAGGCACTGGGGGACGTCAACCAGCTCCTTGGCCACATGTGCTCTCTGTAGCACCATGTCCAAGAGAGGCATTCTCAGACATACCATGATGACACTTTAAAGCCTTCAATCTGGGGCGCCTGGGTAGCTCAGTCAGTTGAGCATCCCGACTTCAGCTCAGGCCATGATCTTGCAGCTCAGGAGTTCGAGCCCCGAGTCAGGCTCTGTGCTGACAGCTCAGAGCCTGGAGCCTGCTTCGGATTCTGTGTCTCCCTCTCTCTGCCCCTCCCCCACTCATGCTCTGTCTCTCTCTGTCTCTCTCTCTGTCTCTCTCTCTCTCTCTCTCTCTCTTTCTCTCTCTTTCTCTGAGAAATAAACATTAAAAAATTTTTTGAAAAAATAATGCCTTCAATCTGAACAATCGTATATATGTGCATTGGTAGAGGGTGTATGTGGATTAATACTCTAATCAGGCATACATGCTCTAGGGAGGGATGGTTAGTGAGCAAGCTGAAAGATTCTAATCAAAGCCCCTGTCTCAAGAAACTACCACAGCCTTCATTATCTTCATCTTGAACTAGCAGAGAAGGTTGTGGTCTGTACACTAAATGGACCACAAGGATACACTCGAAGACCAGATTAGTGTATTTCTATGCCTACTTGACAATGACTGTTCATGTTGTGGCACTGTTGTATTTATGGACATGGTGGATTGTTCATACAGTGTCATTACCTTTTAGCGCCCGTAGTGACGAGCCTTACTCCATTGCCGATTTGGGGATCTTCCGTTTTGTCTGCACCTCTGTATCAATGCCACTTATTCTTTCAAAGCTTTCAATTTCTGTTGTTCTCTCCATTGTTTTTCTGCTTTTAATGTCATTTTTAGTCTCTGTCTTTACCAGTTTCTTATTTCTGCTTGGTTTGGACTTTACCTTGCTTTTCTTCTTTCTGGTTTCTTGATGTGGAAGGTTTTATTACCAATTCAAGACCTTTCTTCTTCTCTAATATAAGTCTTTCATGCTGCAAATGTCCCATGAGCACTGCGTGAGCTACAGCATGAAAATGATATACCACCTTTCGTTTCCTTTCTATTCAAAACATTTAAAATTTCTTTTGAGGCTTCTTTGACTCTTAAGTCTTTTATAAGTATGATATTTAATTTCTAACTGTTAGAGAATTTTCTCTTAAATGTATTAAGATTTGTTTTAGGGCCCAGAATGTGGCTGATCTCGTAAACATTCCATGTGGCACTTGAAAAAAAATATGTGTTCTGCTGTGGGGGTCTATAAATGTGTGTGTTCCATAAATGTCAACCGGGTCAAGTTAATTTATGGTGTTGCTTATGTCTTCTTTATTTCTACTGATTTTTTTCCTACTTGCTCTCTTGGTTACTGAGAGAGCAGTGTTGTTGTCCCCAACCATATGGGGGATTTGCCCACTTTTCCTTTCCTTTCTATCAGTTTTCGTTTCGTGTTTAGAAGCTCTCTCGTTCAGTGCATACACCTGTAAGATTCCTATATATTCTGGGAGAACTGACCCCTTCATCAAGTCTTGTCCCTCCTTACCCCTGATAATACGTCCTGTTTCAAAGTCTATTTTGATATTAACAGAGTTGCTCCAGCCTTCTTTAGATTAATGTTTGCACCGCATACATTTTCAACCTTCTGCTTTCAACCTATCACACCTTTATATTTCAAGTGGGTTTCTTGTAGATCGCATAAAGTTCAGTCTCATTTTTTCATCCAATCTAGTATTCACAGTCTTTTCATTGGTGTGTTTCGACCATTTACATTCAATATGACCACTGATAAGTTTGAAGTAAAATCTGTCATGTTTCTACTTGTTTTCTATTTGTCCCTTTTGCCCTCTTTTCTTGATGTCTCTTCGGTTAACTGAACTTTTCAATCACCCATTTTATTTCCACTGTTGAGTTATTATTTACACTTGTTTTTGGTTTTCTTGTAAAGCATTTAGTGAACCTCCTCCCATGTGGTTTCAAGCCACCAGGTCACAGCCCTCCACCCCAAACACACATCCCTCATCTTCAGTTCTTTTGCTGAAGAATTTGGCCTTCACCCTGACAAGCTGCCTTGGGAACTTTTCCTTCCCCAGAACTTTGTAGCAGTCTGGATGCGCCACACCAACGATGGGAGCGTCACAGCCTTGCTTTGGCAGTGTTTACCCATATTTGCTTGCTGACCAACGTCGGCAGATTATCAAGGTTGACAGTCGGGCAGAAGTTCGGGGTCTTGTTTAAGTGGTAACCCCTGACACCAACCTTCCCTGGGCGATATTTGTCGAAATCGGTCCTATGGTGACGCTCTGCCTCCAGCATTACCTGGCCTCCCACATCTGTGGCTATGGCTCACATGGCTCAGAAGTTTCTGGGTCTTCCCCTGTCTGCACAGCAAGTTGGTGGTCAAGATGAAAGAACATACCTGGTTTTTAAAAATGTAGTGGCTGCCTTAGTGTTTGCAATGTGCATCTTTAATTAATCAGAGTCTACCTTCAAATATTACACCACTTCCCATGTAACATAAAGACTTTACAACAGTGTATTCCCAACCCCTCCCGTACCCTCCTTTGTGCTACTGTGGGCATGCATTCTGCTTTTATATATTCTATAAACACATCATATGTTCCCACTAGTTTTGCTCTACAAACACAGCTAAATTTCTTTTAGGGCAATTAGAAAGAAGAAAACATTTTACCTTCATGTACTTCATTTCCAGTGTTCTTTCTTTCTTTGTGTAGATAGAAGTTTTGGTCTGGTATCATATTCCTTCTTGTCTGAAGAACTTCCTTTAACATTTCTTGAATTGTAAATCTGCTGACCATGTATTCTCAGTTTTTTGTTGGCCTGAAAAGGTCTTTATTCTCCTTCATTTTTAGAACACATTTTCAGTATATGTAGAATTGTGGGTTGATAGCTTTTTTTTCTCTCAGCTTGTTAAAGGTGTCTCTGGCTCACTTAATTTCTGACAAGACGTCTACTGTAATTCTATTTATTCCCCATTTCTTTCT
This sequence comes from Panthera onca, assembly GCF_046562875.1. Lineage (NCBI taxonomy): Eukaryota > Metazoa > Chordata > Mammalia > Carnivora > Felidae > Panthera > Panthera onca. The sequence continues at coordinate 86,026,496 of NC_138341.1, read as the reverse complement.
CTGACTGCTTTCAGAATCTTCTCTATCCCGTGTGTGTGTGTGTGTGTGTGTGTGTGTGTGTGAGAGAGAGAGAGAGAGAGAGAGAGAGAGAGAGAGAGAGAGAAATTTTAAATGATATGCCTAGGACCATAGGTTTTTTCTTTATTTTGTGGTTGGTTGGTTTTTTGTTTTGTTTTTTATTTACTTTGCTTGGTATTCTCGGAGGTTTTGGTTACATAGTTTCGTATCTATCATTAACTTTGGGAAATCTGCAGCAATTGCTACTTCAAATATTTCTTCTGCCCTTTCCTCTCTGTTTTCTCTTTTGGGGATTCCAATAACATGCACGCTGGACCTACTGATGCTGCCTCTCAGGATTCTCTGTACTGTTGTGTTGGTTTTTTTTTTAATTTTTGTGTCTCAGTTTACATCATTTCTATTTATCTATCTTCAACTTGTCTGATTTTCTTCAAAGGCATTAACTAAGTAGGTCAAGGCAGCCACGGCATGACCCCTATGTAAGTGCTCCCTCCCTCGGAGAAGGGGAACAGGCCTGTTGGTTGCCCACTTGGCAAGGTGCTAAGCCCCTGGCCCCACCTCATTCAGGCACAGAGTGGCCCGTTGCACATGTAACATCAGCATGGCCTCAACTCACGGCCCCTGGGGTAATGGGAACTAGCACAAGCGTGTTAATGCTTCTGCCATTTGCTGTGCTGTGGGTAGTAGACTGTTGTGCTCTGGGGCACCTGGGTGGCTCAGTCAGTTATGTGTCGAACTCTTGACTTCAGCTCAGGTCATGATCTCACAGTTTGTGAGTTTGAACCCCACATTGGGCTCCGTGCTGACAGAGCAGAGCCTGCCTGGGATTCTCTTCCCTCTCTCTCTCTCTCTCTCTCTCTCTCTCTCTTCTTCTCTCCCTGCTCCTCTTCTGCTTGTGCTGCCTCTCTCTCTCTCTCTCTCTCTCAAAATAAATGAATAGACTTAAAAAAATAAACTCTTTTGCTCTGAACCAACATGTCTCTTGTCTACTCTTGGCACTTACGGGGGAAATTATACTTATGACGAGGAGGGGCTCTTCCTGACAGGTATGTTACTCTTTTTACTTTTATATTGTCTGTCTCCAATCAGAATAGAAGCTTAAAACCACTTTCTGTAATAGTTATTTGTGTCACCTACCATATGCAAGGCGTCCTCTTAGTTGGGACAAAAGAAGTGACAGATTGAATGTCTGCCTCAAAGTGTTGTGATCCTGGGAGAAAGAAAAGAAGAACTCAGATATCAAACCACAAAGACTCAAGAAACTGCTCTCCACTCTCATTATTGTAGATTCCTTAACCTTAATGTTATCCTTATATCATCCCTAATATTGTCTTGGAATTTGACATACTGCCTTGTACATAATGCCTTATATATAAGCATACAATAAGTCCATCAATAGATGTTAAACTGATGTGTACAGTGTTTCCTGGACTTTGGCACTAGGATAAATCATACAAAATGATCGACATTGGACCATTATAATTCTCAAAAATAGAGTCTAGATGTGGTTCAGCTTAATATTAAGCTTCTAATAATTATTTTGAAATCCCTTCTTGAAAGAGTCCCAGGCTGAGAGCCATGCCAAATTAAAAAGACAGATTTAGTCCTAAAGATTGCACATTGAGAGACCTGGATTTTCACTCTGGATAACATTCCTCAAAAACTTTTTTTCCACAACCTCTTTGGCACTTCGTTTCACACCTACCTTGAAGGTTGAAGAGACAAAGTGATGCCAAATACGAATTTGAAAAGACTGTAGAGTTATGAGAAGCAGTACGTGGCCCGTTGTCTTGGCTTTCTGTGCAGGAAATAGGCATTAGTAATCAGGCTACGTCAACAGGATTAAAAATGGCCACAGCTTTCGGAGGGCATTTTGCGATAGATACCAAATTGGAGATCCAATGGGAATGCGTTCTGCAGCGGCCATTTGCACCCCTAGAGTCTAACCCACAGAGACATGTGACATGCACCAGAGATAACCTTACAAGGATGTTCACTGCAGCGCTATGAATAGCGGCAAAATGTTGGAAACAGCCTACGGGCTTATCAATATGGGAATGGTTATTAAACGAATTGCATTGTAGCCGTATGACAGAATACGATGGAACTCTCAAAAATAACAAAGGCAATGCCTTATTGCAAAAACATATCCAAACTCTAGGAAAGGAAAAAAAGAATGTTGCTAAATATGTGAATGGCATACTAAACCTACCTCATGTGTATGAATGCTTTGAGATGCCATATATGTGAGATATTTGTGAAGTCAGAAAACAAAGCTGTTAAAGATGTGTGTTTATGCGCCTGTGTGTGTGTATGTACAAGTGTGTGTGTTGAGAGGTGGATTTGGAAAGAGGAAGGCAGGAGAATTCGATCTGTCAGCGTTTGATGAGGAAAACAGTAGCCGTTCTGAGCACAAAGCATTTAAGACAGAATCGGGGCTTCATGGCTGTTGGAAGAGCTGGAAGAGAAGATCTCAGAAAGCAGCCACTGAAGTTCAGGGAAGTCCACAGGGAAAGTCTTAGCCTAAGTGCCCAAAGGTAAAGGTAGAGCTGGAACCCACCACACCCACAAAGCAAGGGTCCCTGGAGAAAGCTGCATAGCTGCTGTGACCATGAAGGTGGAACTTGGGCAAAGGTCTGGAAACCTGCTTCGTCTGCCCCTAGCAACTCACCAAATGAGCCCCTACTGTGTTCCACCTTCCAGACCTCATGAGTCTTTCTCTTGGGCCAATTCTAACCCAGAGCCTCAAGCTCAGGTGGCATGGCAGCGCCCAAGCCAAGGTGATGACAAGCCATCCAGCTAGGGGCCTGTCCTTTTTTACCAAACAGAATGTTCAAACCTGGGAACATTGCACCTTCTCCTAAATCATGTTATCACATGTAACTCCCAGAGTTCTTACAGGCCTCCCACATTGAAGTTCCACTTGGGAGAAATTGTTTTCTAATACAATTACTGAAAATGTGACCATAGTTCCCATTAATTAACATGTCTTTATTTTCCTTTGCGCAGAAATAGATCCCAGAAAATTGATGGCCCTCTATTCAAATGAATCGCTAATAGCCTGCTGACAGCTGCATGCAGACAATTGTAAATGTCTATCATAGTGATTTATGAGCCATTGAAAAGCAATATACTTCGCTTGCTATTTTCATTGAAAGTGAGAAATCCACAGGGGGCTTACCCTCAGGACTGTTCTCCAGACACATCTTAGCCTGTGTCTCTTTAGGCTGGTCTAAACGTCTTGACATTTAGGCCGACATATTTATTACCTACAATGGCCACTTCCCTCCTCCATGTTGGCAGAAGCCCCATTTTGCTCTGAGACTCAGGTACATTGTGACGGATCCAAGGCAAACCTGGCAATCCCATACCAGGAATTGGTTTAGCAGCGGCCAAATGAGCCCTGAAGGGAAGTCTGCCAAGGATGCTTCTTGGAAAAGTCTTCTTCAGTCATTCAAAGAGCACCAAGGAAGACGGCGACTCTCCTCCCACCATACCTTGTGTCTGGATGTGATGCTTGGGACAGTTGTGGTCATCTTGAAGCCATGCTGGGACACAGCCTTCAGACAAGGGCCAACCTGAGGACAGCACAGCAGAGAAGATGAAGGAAATTGATACCTGATAAGATTCCAGGACCACTGCTGTGTCATGCCCCTTCTTTGGATTTCCAGGGACTTTTGACACCCAGTGTCTTTGCTTTAAGTCAACCGACTTAAGATTATTTGCATCCCAAAAGCACCTTACCTGATAACAACTGTTCTTACTCAACTTCCTGAATTATGACGATGGGTCATCTTTGTAATAAAATTTATTGATGGTGGGAGCACTAGATCATATTAAAATCTAAAATTGCCATTACTCCAGCCTCTTAGCCGCCCATATTCTATTAGTTGTTCTTTTATTAGATAATGTGATGGCTAATATTTCCATTCTGTCATGTTATGATTAGTTGCTAACTTTATCCATTCTCATTTGATTTGATGGAAATTCGGCAACAAAATCAGGTACAACTCCAAGAGGAGACACTGGAGGAACAAGATGGTCTATAAGAGATTGAATAAGTACTAGCACAAATATTTATGCAGCCTCAACATCACTAGGATCTTACCAAAGCAAGCTGAAAAAAATCACTACTCTGAATAGTTGAACAGGTTTTACCGTTTATTTTTTTACTGGTTTTACTCACTGTTTTTGCTTTTATACTTCCTATTAATAGGCTGCCTCAGTAATAAATGAGTACTTTCTTTTAGGAAAAAAAAGACTAGGCTAATCTATTAAGGTTAACATCTTTGGGGACATACCTCATCTTACCCCTCAGAATACATTACATAATAATTTGTGTGTGGTATGTGCTTAATCAGTGTATGAGTGAATGAATGAAGCAACTAGCTATCTAGGCAATGAGAGAAAAGACACTATTGCTTCTCTAACTCCATCACCTGTCAGTTGAGTGAGGGTTCAATCCGGGCTTGTAACCTGGTTTTGATTCTTACCAACTGTGAGATTCAGGAACATTACTGAAACTCTTCAAGCAACAAGAATGTTCTTGTCTACAAGATGAGGGTACCAGCGAATATTCTTGCAGAGGGTTGTTGTGATCATTAAACCAGCTGATGTCTGCTCCCTGTGCCTGAACACACACACACACACACACACACACACTCACGCACACACACACACGCACCCTGTAGAAATAACAATATTGTAATCTCAGATTTAAGAACTCCCATGTTCCCAAAGACATGCACCTTCTGTCATTCTGGGTTGCTGTGTCCATCCCAGAGAGAGCACAGCTGGAAGGAGAGGCTTGTTTATAGACTGCAGGGCTGTGCGTTCCATCTCTCCGGGCTCATGTTCCGTCTCCCCTCCCAATCCGCCTCTGCGACTGACAAGAGAGGAAGTTACTCCCCGCCAGAAGGACAGAAGGACCAACATCATCGACCAAGCTAGGGCCACATCCCAGCAGGGGCTGCTAACACCAAAGCAGGAAGATGCACCCTTAGGTGTTGCTAGCCTGGCCAACGTTGCTGCATCAAGGCCACCGAGATAGAGTAACCTGTAACCTGAGAATTCCCACGTCAGCACTTGTCTAATGTAACATTGAAATATTTCCACTCCAGAGGCCAACTTGAATAATTTAAAGATTTTAGAGACTGGCAAGTTAATAACCTGCCAATTATCAACACAATCATTCAGTCAAGTCTAGACTTCAAAGGGTCGTCTATTTTCTGCTAGTCTTTCTTCTGTATGAAATTATAATCCATGTTTTCCAGAGAAGACTACCCGAGAAAAAGTCTATAAATGAGACCCTTGATTAGGGAGCTGAGTCATCACAGTGCAGTGGTCCTCAAAGCGGGGTCCGTGGACCCGGAGCATCAGCATCACCTGGGAACCTGTCAGAAATGTAAATTCTCATCCCTCACTTCTCAGACCTACTGAGTCAGAAATGCTGCAGTGAGACCCAGCCATCTGTGCTGGCTGCACGCCCTCCAGGGGCCTCCTCATGCTCATCAAAGTTTAAGAATCTCTGTGAGAGTGGCTAGGAGGAAATTAGCAGGACAAGAATTATCTCAGACAGACGCTGGGAAAATAAAGCCCTAGTCATAACAGCTTAAAACCAATCTATAAACACCCAAAAACCCTCAACAAGGTTTAAAAAAAAAATAATAATAATGCCCTTTCTCTCTCTACAAATTCCCTTGGGGACAAATACGTTGGGATTTAGTTTTCAATGATGCCCAAACCATTTAGGTTAATTTACGACAAACGCTAACATAGAGCATCGCTTATGTGCCAGGCTCTATACGAAACCCTCTGTTACCTCATTTAATCCTCACCAATAAACGATGACACAAGCGTTATTACTATCACCTCACAGACGTACAAGTTAAAACTGGGGAGGGTTTGGGGGATGCGCCCAAAGTAAATCTGTGCCCCGTGGGTGCAGAATAGAGCCGGTTTCCAGTCCTCTGTCACGTGCCGTCAGGATCCGGTTCTCTTCCCCAGGCACTCAACAGCCTCCCAGACTGTGCAAACCAGCGCTGAACATTTACAACTTGCAAAACACCGTTCAGTGAGTGGAGAAGAGAAACAAGAAGTGTGGCCCTTCCGAAGAAAGAACAAGCCATCAGGTGAGGAAGGCAACCGGAATGTGCCGCCCTGGGGCGCCTGGGGGACTCTGTCGGTTGAGCATCAGGTCATGATCTCACGGGTCGTGGTTCAAGCCCCGCGTCGGGCTCTGTGCTGACGGCTCAGAGCCTGGAGCCTGCTTCAGATTCTGTGTCTCCCTCTCTCTCTCTCTCTCTCTGCCCCTCCCCCATTTGTGCTCCGTCTCTCTCTCTCTCTCTCTCTCAAAAATAAATAAATGTTAAAAAAAATTTTTTTTAAAGGTAATTTGTCTGCATGAAATGAACATGTTCAACCGAGGACAGCCCATATGAATAAGTGACTTGAATGAATGACAACAACAACAACTTTGACAACAAGTGTCAAAGTTTACAGAAAGGCCAAGAGCATCAACTCTCAAAGTGGATTTTGGCCCTGGAGGTGGGAAAAGCAGAGTGGGACTTGTCCCTGCCCCACCCGTTCGTTGGAGCAGGCTTGTGCTGCAGTAATTTATAAGCACTAATTACTAGTGCTTATGAAATGCAGAAGTGTGTTTTGAAAAACAAAATACATCCCTTTGACATTTCAAACTCAGAAAAGAAATTTCTGGGAAAACATATTGTGACCATCTTTTTAGTCCTTCGGGGGACCTTCGCAAATAAAAGGGCATGTGTCTCATAAACTAGCCTAATATTACTTCTCCGAAATTTATGGCTCTTTCAGAATAGTTGGCTCAATTAGAAAATAGAGGATGTGTATCTCTCACAATAGGTTGCCTTAATTGACGCTTTTGTAGTTAAACACAGAATAAAAAATCACCAAAGACAGCTTAGGCAAAAATGTATGTAACATCTAGAAGCATAGCATGTGCTAGAACCTGGTGGTAGGACAAACATCCGGCCCTCCTAAAAGAAGAACCAGAAACCAGCAAGGGGACTGAGGACGTCCTCTCTATCCCTGATCAGGTGCGGTCCTATCCCGGCTGTTTATTCCAAGTCGGTCTCACTGTGACTCCTGCACAACCACTGTCTCTATTCCAGTGTAGACTTGTCTACAGGTGAGTCGGGGTTTACAGTTCTTTCCACATCAGGAACCTGATAGAGAGTATTCCTAGAACTCAATCCCGAAGTCAAGGGAGAAAATCCGAGCAGCCCAGCTTGAGTCAGGGGATCAGGAAGCATGGCCAGAAAGGGCTGTGTCGAGTGCCCATTCTGTGCATCTGGAGGAGGGAGGTGGGGCCTTTCTTGTGGCCCAGGCTGGGCAGACCCCACTGAAATCATCCACAACAGGCATGCTGCTGAAAAGCTATGTGCATACCACATTTCAGGAGATCGCATCCTACTCAAAATGCACTACAAGTGATTAACATTTACATAGCAATGCTGAAGTTAAAAAAACTGTTTTCACATTATTCCAGGTATGCCCACAACAACCCCCTTGAGGCAGGCAGTATAATCTCCGTTGTGCTGATGAGAGACTGAAGGCCTCAAAGGATGGATGAACGAATGACAGATTGTGATACAAGCGATCACCTTTGTCAGGAACAAGCATCAAAAGAGCCGGTAGAGTATTCACAGCACGAGATGCTGATTGTTTGAGGGACTTGGGGCTGCCATCAGGGGCTATCACCAACTGGGTAAAAAGACGAATGGCCAAGTCAGATCACACATGATGTAAACCAAGTGAACAGGAAAGGAAGTGAGGGCTGTAGTGGTCAGAGACGGCAGAGGTCTCAGGGCTGGAACAGTGGAAGGAGTTTGCCCCAAGGAGGTCAGACTCCAGTGGCTCCTGAAGGACACATGCGACATAGATGAGCTGCAAGACAGAAGAGCATGTGGCACTAGGAATTGCATGGAGACTGGTTCAGAAGCAGAATTACCCTCAGGTGTCCACTTCATGTCTCCACACACACAGAGGACAGAAGCCATTGTGTAATGGAATCCTCCTTAGCGAATGAGTTTTTCCATGCTAGTGAATTTTCCAACCAACTGCAACTTGAAATACCAAAACATTTTTAATGAAAACCGTTTTGGATGGAAATAGTTCTCAAATGAGATGACCCCTATGAAGCATTTAGCACAGACCTTGACACATAGCGCCCCATAAATGTTAATTATTATTGTTGTTGTTATTCATAAAATATGTCATGTAAGTCCCAGCCTTAGGAATCAGAGTAAATAGAGTATAATTTAAATTTTCTGGATGGCCAAAGGTCATCATGAACATTAATGATTTCACGAAGCTGTGAGTACAGGAATGTCTTGAGAGTTACTGCCCTGGGCTGAGAGGCATGGCTAATGCTGAATCTGGTGGTTGGCTTGGCTTTCCCTCCTTTGCTGTCAGACTGTCACTTCTCATGGCTGACACTGTGCCTGCCCCGGCCATCCCCACCCCTGCCTTTAATTTCCTACCATTGTCTGTGAGATGAGACATTCAGCCCTTCCAAACTTAGAAGAATATTCCGTAACTGAGCAACCCATACAGTCTTTCTCAGCCTCACTTTCCCATTTGTCCACATAATCTTGATGTTTCCAGCTCTAAAATCTATGAATCTATGAAATGTTTCATTCAAAGTGAGAGTCAGAGGTCTTCCGACCGTCTTGGGCTTGGGGTTCCATTTTGTGTATTTCTGACAGTACTCTAGGGAACTGAACACTTGCCAACTTTCTGACAGTCCCAAAATTAAAGGCTTCTTTCATTTTCAAAGCAAAGAGAAACAGCAGCAAAAAATCGAGATCGATTTGCCGTGCTGATAGCATTGCCTTCACTAGGATTGTTTAAAAATCACATATGACTGGGGTGCGTGGGTGGCTCAGTTGGTTGAGCATCCGACTTCAGCTCGGGTCATGATCTCACAGTCTGTGATTTCAAGCCCCGCGTCGGGCTCTGTGCTGACAGCTCAGAGCCCGGAGCCTGCTTCCGATTCTGTGTCTCCCTCTTTCTCTGACCCTCCCCCGTTCATGCTCTGTCTCTCTCTGTCTCAAAATTAAATAAATGTTAAAAAAAATTTTTAAAAAAAATCACACATGACTTAGGAAGGTTCTTCCTTGGGGCACCTGGATGGCTCAGTCAGTTAAGGATCTGACTCTTGGTTTTGGGCTCAGGTCATGATCTCACGGCTCATGACTCTGAGCCCCACATCAGACAGTGAACTGACAGTGCGGAGCCTGCTTGGAATATTCTCTCTCTCCCTCACTCTCTTCCCCTCCCCCATTCATGCTGTCTCTCTCTCTCAAAATAAATAAATAAACTAAAAAAAAAAAAAGGAAAGTTCTTCCTCCTCCAGTGTGCCTGTACTTTCCCATGAGGATGGAAGGAAGGGCCCAGAAAGACGTGCACCTTGTGGAGGAGACAGATCTGATGCCGAAGGAAGAGCATTGGATTTGGAGCCAGAAGATGCAAATTCTAGTCATCTGTGTGATTGGAAGGTCCTCAGATAACCTCTCTACACCTTAGTTTCTCTATTTGTGAACGCGGGATCGCGTTACTTGACTCATCGGAATGTCGTAAGCACATCAGTACTCGTCTGCTAGGGCGGCCACGACAAAATGCCACAGCCTGGGCGGGGGGGGGGGGGGGGGGGGGGAGCAGCGCGGGGGGTGTTAAGCAACAGAAATTAATTTTCTCATTTTCTCACAGTCCTGAAAACTAAGAGTTAGAGATGAAGGTGTTGGCAGGTTTGGTTTCTTCTGAAGCATCTCTCCTGGGGTCGCAATGGCTGCCTTCATGTCGTGTCCTTACATGGTGTTTCCTCGGTGCACGCACATCCCTAGTCTTTGTGTGTCCAAATTTCCTCTTCTTACAAGGACACCAGTCGGGTTGGATTAGGTCCCCACCTAAAGGCCTCATTTATTTTTTAGCTTTATTGAGATATAATTGACCTGTAACAATCTGTAAGTTTAAGGTGTACAATGTGATGATTTGATAAACTGATATGTTGGGGAATTACCACAACAGGGTTAGTTAGCACCTCCATCACCTCACATAATTAATTACCTGTGTGTGCGTGTGTGTGTGTGCAGTGAGAACATTTAAAATCTACTCTTTTAACAATTTTCAAGTATAATATGTAATAGCATTAATTAGAGTTAACAAAGGCCTCATTTTGACTTAGTCAGCTCTTTAAAGGTCCTGTCTCCAGGGGCGCCTGGGTGGCTCAGTCAGCTAAGCTTCCGACTTCAGCTCAGGTCATGATCTCTTGGTTTACAGGTTCCAGCCCCGCGTCGGGCTCTGTGCTGACAGCTCAGAGCCTGGAGCCTGCTTCAAATTCTGTGTCTCCCTCTCTCTCTGCCCCTCCCCCCTCACGCTCTGTCTCTCTCTCTCTCCTTCAAAAATAAATAAACATCAAAAAAAAATTTTTTTAAGGTCCTGTCTCCAAAACAGCCACATTCTGAGGTTCTAAGGGTTAGGGCTTGGACATAGGAATTTGAGGGGGACATAACTCAATCCGTAACACTATCCACAAACGTGTTGTGTGAACTCCTTATAGATGAAATGTGTGGTGTCTCCATCCCCAAAAGCAGAGCAAGTCGCTGACGAGTGAGGCCTGCTGGGTGCGCCATGGCTGGCACAGGATAAGCAGACTGGTAACACCAATAGGTGGTCATTTTGTACCCAGCAGCTGGTTTTACAGCTGTGTCCCTTCAGCACTTATCGCGTGGGCATCTGCCTTGCATGCCAGCGCTTGGCTGGGCAATCTAAGGCTTGGGGCAGTGCTGTCCAGTGGGAACTAAGTGGGTCAAGACATGGGACAAAGACGTCCTGCTGCTCTTCCCTGTCTCGAGAGCCTCCTGCGTCCCATGACTAGGGCACTGGGCACTTCCAGATACATATGTTTCGTACTCTTCTCAAGAAGAGAAGAGCTGGGTTTTGAAGCCCAGGAACATGCAGTAAATTGCCCAAGGCCAGACTCCTAAACAGCAAGGTCAGGATTTGACCCCAGGTCTGCTATGCCAAAGTCTAACACTTTCCTGTTTAGAAGCATGGTATTATCAGAGAGAGGGGGGTCTCAGGGATAGAACCAAGTGTACTCATGCTCGGTTTCTTGTGTGAGTTTGGAATTGGGGCATGTGGCCATCCCCACTGAGAATGAGGGGCCGAGAGGTTGAACCTGCCCACCCAGAGGCTCTGTTTCCTTCTTCCTTCCTTGACCTCTGTCCTTTGCTGACCTCTTCTTCCTTATTCAGTGGACCCTGGTTCTCGGGGAACCCACCCTGGGGTGGGGGCAGGGAGGAAAGGCCTATCCACCATTCTTCTTGGTCCTCAGCAGGTTTGCCTCAGTGGGTAGATCATGGAATGAACTAGTTGGAAGTCTGCACTGCTCTGACTTCTTTCTTCTTGGTTAATAACACAAATGCAATGTCAAATATGCCACAATAAAGCTGAGAAAAAGAAAAGAACTGAAGGCCATATTTTCTCTCAGAAACTATTCACGGGTTAGTGGTGATTTGGGTTTTTGTGTTTGTTTTTTTGTTTTCTTGTTTGTTTGTTTTTCACATAGACTTTCACAATTAATACACTAAAAGGCCAACATGAGTCTAAGCAGCCCCAATAAGTTAAGAAAGTAAACAAATGAATAAACAAAAAAATTAGAGATTAAAAGGGACCACAGAATTGCTAAATTTTGTTTTATTCTCCAAGTTCTAGCGAATGCAGAATAGGAGATTCATGAAGAATAATGTGGATCTCTTCTAATGAAGGCACGGTACCCCTCTTTCCTGCTGTAAACTATAACACCTTACCTCAGATTAAAATTGTCTTTTTGATTTTTCTATATAAGAGAAAGAGAACACCCCAAGTTTTGACTATCTGCAGGAATGCTGAAATCAATTTATTTTCTCATACTTAGATACCTTTGTGTCCAAGAAATTTTCACAGCATTAGTTAAAATTGGATATTTGAGGGAACACATCTAAGTGGAGACTTTATGCAATTTTCAGTGGAATCTTGTCCGAACAATGCACACATACCTTAGACACAACAGGGGACAAAGGAAGCCAGGATAAACGTTAATATTCTGTCTAGACATAATTTGATTGTCTAATGCAGGAACCAGGCACAACATGGAGGAAATGGAAATTTATAAACAAGCTTTTATTTTTAATTTTTTTTAACGTTTTATTTATTTTTGAGACAGGGAGAGACAGAGCATGAACAGGGGAGGGTCAGAGAGAGAGGGAGACACAGAATCTGAAACAGGCTCCAGGCTCTGAGCGGTCAGCACAGAGTCCGACGCAGGGCTCGAACTCACGGACCGCAAGATCATGACCTGAGCCGAAGTTGGCCGCTTAACCGACTGAGCCACCCAGGCGCCCCTAAACAAGCTTTTAATATCTGATTTTGATTCATTGTCCAAACAAAGACAAGTCACTAATGAAACTTCAGAAGACCTTAGTAAGTAAGAAGAGTCTGATCCAAATCTATAGAAACTGTACCAAGATGTAACTATATTTTCTCCTTGGCTAAATCATCTTATGGGACAATTTAGGAAAAAAATATATTTCTTTAATTCAAAATTACGTAAGTCAATACCCGTCTCTAAACCCTATGATGGTTTTCCTATGTATTTTGGGCAATTCGCCTGCTGGAATTCCTAACACAAAATGTGTCAAGTTGAAACAGATGTTGCCTTGTGAAATTGTTTTCTTTCATTCTATATTACAAGTAGGCTGATCAATTGGTTGGTTGGTTAATTCTAAGCAAATCCTCAGAAGTCAATGAAAACTCTGTGAAGGGACGCCTGGGTGGCTCAGTCGGTTAAGCGTCCAACTTTGGCTCAGGTCATGATCTTGCAGTTCGTGAGTTCGAGTCCCTTGTCAGGCTCTGTGCTGACAGCTCAGAGCCTGGAGACTGCTTCAGACTCTGTGTCTCCCTCTCTCTGCCCCTTCCCTGCTCATGCTGTCTCTCTCTCTCTCTCTGTCAAAAATAAGTAAACATAAAAAAAAATTATTTTCTCCCGAACAGAGAAAGCTACAGAGACAGAAAGTAGATTAGTGGAGGCCTAGGGATGAAGGGAAGGGAATAGGGGGATGGTAGCTAAAGCATATGAGGTTTCTTTTGGGGGTGATGAAAATGTTCTAAAATTGACTGTGGTGATGGTAACACGTGTCTGTGAATATACTAAAACCACCAAATTATGTATACTTTAAGTAGGTCAATTTTATGGTATGTAAATTATAGCTCAATAAAGTCATTTTTTAAGAAAATCATTGGAACACACAGTCACATACACACACACTGGGGACAGACCTGGGAACACGGCAGTAGCATAGCGGTATAGTTTTTAAATCTTCCCAAACCTAAAAATAAAAATAAGAAATCCATAGAACACAGTTGCAACAAAACTGCAGAACAAGGTATTTTTATGAGCCCCCAAAATACAAAGGGGGAGGGACAAACCACCAAGAGCCAGAATACATGCTTGGGAGCGTCGGCCTCTGTGCAGAAGAAAGCAGAGGGATGCCCACTGAGCATGTACACCAAATTCGTCCAGGGAGGTGATGACTTCCAGACTCCAATTGTTTCAAATATTTGCTTCAAAGTCTAAAATGATTTGCCTTTGTCCTTACCCTTTAGAATGCAGGGTTTTTAAAACAAAGATCCTAGGAAAAATAAAACCAGTGTGCACCCCACCTCTGCACAACTTTGTGTCACATTCTAACGGTGACTCCACCTTCTTCCCCTTATTCTTCCAGCCAGATCATGTCCTGTCATTTTTTAAATTCCAACTCAAAACTCATCTCCTGAGGAAAGACTTTTAGGATTGATCCTTCCAGATTAACGGCTTCTCCAGGATAACTCAGGATGACCCCCTCCAGGTCTCAAATGCCTAGTTTCCACTGAATTAATTTCCTCTTGTTGAGGTTTTGTGCTTTTTCCAATTGAGCCTGTCCAATAAGATGAGACATTCCTGGAGAGGAGGCTGTTTTGTCTGCATCCCCCACTGTATCTAGGATATTAAGTAGGAAACAACTGGAAGGCAATGCTGGTGCCAGTTCTTAAATGATTGTGGGCAACTGGCGACCTTTCATGCAGCACTTTGAACAGTTCACCAACAAATGTATGATTTCAGCTTGCTCATCGAATTGCTATACATTGCTTTAAAACGATGAGCTATCCCGAAAGAAAACCGCAGTGTTCTTTCTAAGTAATCCCGAGGAAAGTGTTGAAAGGGTTGGCCTATGCACAGTAAAGCTCCCAACAGCTTTTCTGTTTTTAAGACAGAGCTATAACTGTTTTTAATTTAAAAGGCAAAATGGTTTCTAGGTGAGCCTACATTAAGTTCTGAAACACATTCTCCTTAGCCCATTCTGAGCATAATTTGCATCTGGCCAAAGGAAAGAAGAGACGGGGACATTATGCAATGCCAATTGAGGAGCATGCTTTATAAGGCTGTCCTCCCACATGAAGAGTAATAGATAATACTGATTTGCAATTTACACACTAATTAAAGCATCTGTGTATTGGACCATCTTTTCCAAACAGCCTCAAAACCTTCCTTTCCATCTCAAACAGGTTTCACTTCTCCTCTTGGGAAAGGAAGAACCAACATGGGCTGTTAACACTTTTTCTGCAAGCCTTTTGCATTTTCACGCTTAAAATTGTCTGGTATCAGTATGTAACCATGTAATTAGAGTGCTTAAAATTAATTGGACTTCTAATAATGAACAGATTTATAGTTGATGAAGGTGACGATTTAAAAGGCAAGGAGTCTGCCTCTAAACTTGATAACAACCATTTTCGAAAGCAGACTTTGTGAATTGTGGTGTTGTGTATCTGACGGCTGCTTTTTTTCTCCACTGATGGGAAGTTAATTACTCAACACACCCCAGAGAAATAAGCTTCTTTAATGGGTAATGCAAACTTCACAAAATAACAAATTAAAAACGTAATTCGCCTGTCTAATGCACTTCCCTAAAGTCAGTTGGTTGATAAGTATTCACAGAACATCCACAGCTACAGCTGGCATGCCCATTAACCACGAGAATTTATTGCCTACTCATCAGAAAGCTCTCCCAAGCAGAGAGACAATGTTACCACCCAGATACACAAATGACAGTTCACGCTTTCCTCTTGCAAAAGGACAAAAGAGGGAAAGCCTTAAGGAATTAGTGAAGAAAGCTTCTTTTTTTTTTTCTACTCTATTCCTCACTCACAGATACTTCGGCACACAGGTCTTTGTGTTTTCTTCTTGTAGATCTTCCAAGTTCTACAGAAGCTTGGAATTAAGCACTTCAAAAATTACTAGTCACGCCAGAGTGATCTATTTCTAAACTTGGATTTAGCAATTGCCAGTGAAATCCTCTGTTCTGATGCTCCAGGGCATGCCAGCGAGGGGGACCAAAACACTGTCATCTGATATCTGCAAACAGCCTTCGAGGTCCTTGACTCCTTCAAGTGCCTCACTCAGCCCACACCCTCCAACAGACTCTGTCTGCCCCATAAAAGCAAACCTCAAACACCGGCAGGGGACAGAAGCAAGAGCCCCAGAACTGGCCCCCACGCCCCATAACATACATACTTAAGGGACTGGCTCTCCCTGGCTGTGTTACTGGCTTCCCATTTATTCCCTGTGGTCGTGACCATCCCTGGATTTCTTGTCCGGCTTGTGGGTGTCTCAGCTATGCTGGCTCTCTGCCCGGCTCAGTCCCTCGGGTATTTGGTGCCTCCTCACTGTCTCGAGTGAAACAGACTGCTTCCCAGCCAACACTGGCTTCTGGAAGCTCAATCCAGAGCCCATCAGGCCCCTTCAATAAGGGACTTGCAGGCAGCAGAGGGGAGGTGGAGCGTGGCTACCCCCAATATTGTCACCTCCTCAACAATCATCCAAAGATCGTTGTTCACTCCAACGATGAAAGATCACGGTGAGATGATGCTAGGGCAGGACGCACACATGCCAGGTCTACATGTGGACAGCGAGTGGCACAGGGGTCAAGAAGTGTTGTCCCCCAGGGCATCACTGTCAGACCTGTGGCCCAGACCAGGCCTCAGCTCCGTGGGAGGAGGGCCTGGGGAAGAAGAGGCAAAACCCCCCTCTTCCTCGCTTTTTGGTTTTTTGGTTTTTCTTCCAGTTCTTCCTGCAGGCAGCTGCTGGAAGGCTATCTGATGGAGGTGATCACACAGGCACTTAGCTTCTTGCTGATTGGTACAAACCTGACCTCCTCCCTCTCTTCTCCGCAAACTCTAACTCACAGGTGCAAGACTACTGCCCTCACGAGCAAGACCCCTGCTCCGAGGGCAGCCACAAGGCCATGCTGAGTCACAAAGGCAGAAAGCAGGTGTTCATTCTGCTAGGGTGTTTGTGGGTCTGATGAGGCAAGATTTCTATTCAAAACCAAGAAAACATTTATTACCACGTGCTAAGAACCAGGTCCTGTGCTCAACGCTTTCAGTATTTACCCAGAACCGTTTGTTTTCTTTTGTAGACCACTCGAGTACGGAAGTTTGATCAGGGTGAATATAGATTTGATCAGATGCTTCCCTGTAATACTTCTCTCACTTATTAATTTCGCTGTGATACATGCTACAAAAATATATTCACTAATACATAAATGTAGAAATATTAATTTTCGCACTCTCTTATTTCTTCAGTTTTATTCAAACTATGTGGTGTTGACATAAGCATCTCTCTCATTACCAGAGCCAACTTTGAGGCTCTAAAACCATTTTCTAGAGCCCACAACCTTTAGCCCTTGACTAAGTTGAGATATAGAACTTTTTGAACAGTGTATTATGCGGCCAATGGAAAGTTCCGCCCGAATCACAAATACCCATTCTCATAGTACGTGCTGAAAGGCTGGTTTGTGCAGGCACACCCTGATTGCCCCTGCTAATCACGACTTGAGAATGTACAGATCCTGTCCTCCTCTACATTCCATCAAGCAGAACATGTAGAAGAACCTGTTGTTGGGCACTCAAGGTCAGGGGCTCAAGGGGTGGTCGCCCCAGAGTGTCTCCTTTGTGACAAGGAATGTCTGGGTGGCGGGCCTTGATCTCCTCGGAGCGTGCTGGCCATTCAAGGGGGGAAAGGCTACGTACAGACAGTTGCTAGGCTCGTTGCTACACCGTAAAAGCCTGCTGCGTGTAAGTTCCAGGCTTAGAGTCCTTAGATAGTTGATTTTTCATTTATCCTGTTCACGATCTCCGTAATTTGAATAATTACTCGATTCCTTTCTTAACTGATCTTTATAAAGCCTGTGTGCTATGAGTAGTTGTGCTATGAGTAGCTCAACTACTGAGTAGTGCTATCAGTAGTTGAAAGCTGAGGTCATACCCTCAGGCTCATTATTAAACTGCTGCCAGATGTCTTCCTTTTTTTTTTTTTTTTTTTTTTTCAATAAATGATTCCTTAGGTAACCTCTGGAAACGTCCAAAACTAGCATTTTTTAAGTCTCTTTCGAGCTTACATGTTCAAAATAAAGTAATTGAGATTGCATCTCATTTTCTGAATCTTTGTAATGCAAGTATAAGGTGACTTTTTTTTAATGAGGAGCAAGCTTTAGAGGAAGGAGAGACCCTTTGCTGTATGTTAGGGAATAGATGGTACATGAACTTGTTTGGTCATCACAATGACACACTTAAGAGTATAAAAGTGAAAACAATTTTACGACAGAATAGAATAAACCCTGCTCACCAGTAGGAATTTGATGGCTTTCTTAAAGACCAAAGATTTGGAATAATATCCAATATTATTGAGCATTTATAATATGCCACTTTCCTAAGTGTTTTCCGCGTGTTAATTCATTTAATCCATAAAACAACACAATGTGGCAGGTACTATTCTTGATTCCACTTAAAGTAAGAGGAAACCAAGGCACTAGGTAATTTGTCTAAAGTCCTTGATCTCATACCTCTTGCTCATAAAAAGCGAGACAACTGCTGGAGAACATATATTTTGCTCCTTCTTTAAAAGAGTCCAAAATTTCAGTGCTTGATGTGCACATTAGAACCAGCAAGTGATGATTAGGCCCTAACCCAGATCAGCTCAGGCCAAATCTCTGTGGGGCTAGGTAGGGGTGCTTTTTTTTTTTTTTTTTTTTAATGTTTTAATGTTTCTTTACTTTTTTGAGAGAGAGAATGCAAGCCTGGGAGGGGTAGAGAGAGAGGGGACAGAGGACCCAAAGCAAGCTCCATGCTGACAGCAGAGAGTCTGATGCGGGGCTCAAACTCACAAGCTGTGAGATCGTGATGTGAGCCCAAGTCAGATGCTTAACCAGTTGAGCCATCCACGTGCCCCTAGGGGTGCTATTTTTTGTAAGTGCCCCAGGGGATTCCGATGTGCCACCAAGTTGAGAACCTCTGGCTAGATCCGTGGTTCTTGAGAATCTAAATAAGATCTTAATACACTGTTACCACATCACCATGGCCATCATCACCACAATTAGTTTCTCTTTAAATTGAAGTAAGTAGCAAAGTACAGACCAAGCAATGGAGAGAGAGTAACAATAGAAATAGACACCAATGGCTGGAGCCATTGTCCTCAGGAACAACAGAGATTATGGTCTCTCCTCTGTCATAGTATAATCAGGGTGTCTCCATGTATATACCCTCTCCCTCTCATAACACACATTGGTTTCACTTTCGAATCATGGGGTCATTTTTTTTAAACATTTTTTTAATGTTTATTTATTTTTGAGAGAGAGACAGAGTGTAAGCAGAGGAGGGGCAGAGAGAGAGAGAGAGAGAGAGACACACAGAATCCGAAGAAGGCTTCAGGCTCTGAGCTGTCAGCACAGAGCCCGACACGGGGCTTGAACTTGTGGACTGTGAGATCACAATAAATGGGGTCATTTCAATCCATACAAATGATTGCTTCTTACCTGCATTTATTCTACCACCACAGGAGGTTGCATTGAATGCCTATAATGAAAAAAACACCATGGAAAACAAGAAAATGGGCAAGATGTGGTCCCCACCCTCAAGAAGCTCCGTCTATCGGAAGAGATAATAAAATGCTGAGAAAATCCAGTGCAGAAAGGGATGACTGCTAACCAGGGGATCCAGAAAACTTCACGGTGGAAGTGCCATTTCAGCTGGACATTGTGGATAGTGAGGGGTTTTAAAGAGCAAAGCAAAGAGCATAAGATTAAACTCAGAGAATCACGTGAGTCAGTGCAATCGCCTGAGTTCTGTTCCACCAGCATTAGGTTAATGGGAGGAGAAGGAAGAAAAACAGATAAAGTGCCCGAGGTTCAAGACCCAGCCTCTTTGCTCTCAGATCCATTTCTTGCCATTCCTCTGCTGTGTTCCGTATCTCGCAGGGGCTCAGGCTGCACTTCCCAGAGCCCCAACCAGCCGGCCTCCAGCTTGGTTAGCCAGGAGGCACGGCCAGATGGCTAGAGGCAACAAGAAGAGAGAAGCTGGGTGTGTGTTCAGCCCTTTTCCTGCTCAAACCTCAGACCCAGCTCCTGCAGTACCTGTTTTCTCCGTGGCTCCAGCTCCTACTGGACAGGCTCATGGTGCTTATAGCATCTGCTGGTGACCCTGGCTTCTGTGCTCTGGAAACACTGGCAACCCACCTTTGTCCCTCTAGACAGTGGGGGTGTCTTACTCAGTCTGGGCTGCTATATGCTAAAGTACCTTAGACTGGGTAGCAAACATTCAGTCCTTTGTGGGAAGGCAGGGTGGCAGTAATTTTTTGCCTGTGCCAGTCGCTGGAGTGCTTCACCATCCCAGCTGTCACCATTGTAACAAATTCCCTGTATTATATTCCTTGGCATTCTCTGCATTTAAAGTATTTTGAGCGGTGGGGCACCTGGGTGGCTCAGTCGGTTAGGCATCCGACGCTTGATTTCAGTTCAGGTCATGATCTCACAGTTGCGAGATAGAGCCCCATGTGTAGCTTCCCTCTGGGCATGGAGTCGGCTTGGGATTCCCTCTCTCTCCCTGTCCCGCTGCCCCTCCCAGGCTTGCGCTCTCTCTCTTAAAAAAAAATAAAAAAATGAAAAAAAAAAAAGATTTTGAGTAGTTGCTGTTTTTCTGGTTGGATCCTGACTTAATCAAATGATCATTTAGCAGGAAAAAAAAAAAAAATCCCATGAGGTCTCTACAAACAGGAAGATTGCATGGGATTCTGGCTTAAAGAATAACCCTACCAGTACAGACTTAATGCTTTGAATCCAAATCTTCTCCTGATGCTTCTTGTCTGACTTTTACGTAGCATCCCACATTGCTGCCTCACCACTCTTCTCTGGGTTTTTGCACTTCCACTCTGCTTTCTCTACTCCTCTGTCATTAGCTTTCCTTTATTCTCACTGCAGTCTGTCTCCCTGAGCAAGTTAATGTTTTGACATCATTCTATTCAGTTCTTCTGAGCCTCAAGTTCAAATTTGTATCTGTCTACTGGACATTTTCCGGGGGGGGGGGGGGGGAGGGGGTATACATCTCAAAGTGTCCAAAATAAAAGGAGTTCTTTCCTCCCACCCCAGCTGTTTATCCTTCTTTCTCGACTAGTCTTGGTGTCCTTCTGTAAGTAGGAAACTCAGTATTTGATGTTAGAAATGTCTTCATTTCACCTTCCTTCTTGAATGATGTTTTAACTGTGTAGGGACTTCACAGTTGACCATTACTTTTCCCTTAGTACTTTAAGTTGTCCCATTATCTTTTGGCTTCCATTTTTGGTAACTGAGATGCTTACTCATAACGTAATTGTTAGTCTTTTAAACTGTTGATAGGTCTTTTCCCTCTGTTAGCTTCTAGAAGTTTCTCTTTGAATTTGAGTATTTGCAGTTTCTCTGGTGGGAGGGTCTTTGTACGGGTTTGCGTGTTTGTTAATATATGAGGACTTGTTATTTCTTTCCATTCTGAAAAAATTTAAGATACAATTTCTTCAAGCACTGCTTCTACCCCTTTCTCTCTATGGTCTCCTTCTGGATTCTTAGTCACATGTTGGATCTCTCATTCTTGATTCCATGGGGTTTTTTGTTTTGTTTTGTTTGGGTTTGTTTTTTTTTTTTTATTCCACGTGTTTTATCTCTCATCCGGTATTTTCCACACCTCTGTGTTACATTCCTCATGGTGTCAACTCTAGCTCTCATCAGATCAAAATCCAATGAGGTTTTTAAAAAATTGCAATGTCTAGGGGCACCTGGGTGGCTCAGTCAGGTAAGTATCTGACTCTTGATTTAGGCTCAGGTCATGATCTCACAGTTTCGTGAGCTAGAGCCCCGCGTCAGGCTCTGTGCTGGCAGCGTGGAGCCTGCTTGGGATTCTGTCTCTCCCTCTCTCTCTGCCCCTCCCCCACATGCTGTCTCCATCTCTTTCAAAGTAAATAAGTAAACTTAAAACATTTTTTAAAACTTGCAATGTCTAACTTTTTTTTTCTTTCTAAAATATATATGTTACCACTTGTAATGTGGTCTTAGTCTGCTTTTTTATCTCTTTTCAACTAACATACTGCTTTTCAGATCTCCCAGTGACAATTTTTCCTGACTTTTTCTCATTCTCTTTTGTCATTCCACCTTGCAGTTACATGGGCACTGCTCGGGCTCTGTGTCATCCCTCTGGCTGCAGGGACTGGCCGGTGGCCCAGGCCCATCCAATCATAGATCATAATCTTATTGGCCACAGTTTTTGATTCAGGGATAGGATCATGATGAGAGTTTGGCTCATTCTTCCTCTTTCTTTCTTTCATATTTTTTTAAATGTTTATTCATTTTTGCGAGGCAAAATGTAAGTGAAGGAGGGGCAGAGGGAGAGGGAGACACAGAATCTCAAGAAGACTCCAGGCTCTGAGAAATCAGCACAGATCCCGATGCGGGGCTCGAATCCATGAACCGTGAGATCACGACCTGAGCCAAAGCTGGATGCTTAACTGACTGAGCCACCCAAGCGCCCCTAATTCTTCACTTTTCTAAGTGGAATCAGAGGTAAAAATCTCCTTTCTTCTTGGGCAAGTGTTGGCAAACTTTTTAAGGAGCCACCTAGCAAATATTTTAGACTTTGCAAAACAAGAGGCAAAATAAGGATATCGTGTAAGTACTTATATGGCAAGAGAGAAAACACATTTCTACAAGAATTTTACTGACAAAATTCAAAATGTAATAATTGAGCGCTCTTTTGCATAATAAGTTTATTAATGAGAATAATAGAATTATTTTTTGTGAGATACGATTTTGCTAATTTGGTGTTCAATGTTAATGTTCTTATTATAATCACTTACAAATGTTCATACGCTAATACTGAGACAGTATATATTTCATCATTGAAAATGTCTTTCCATACAGGTAAGTATGGCCAAATACTGGTATAAACCCATGAGCCTATGATTTTATTGAGAATATTCATTCCTTTTTTTTTTTTAATTTTTTTAATGTTTATTTTTGAGAGAGAGAAAGAAGAGCGAGAGCAGGGGAGGGGCAGAGAGAGAGACGGAGACACAGAATCCGAAGCAGGCTCCAGGCTCCGAGCTGTCAGCACAGAGCCTGACGCGGGGCTTGAACTCACAGACCGTGAGATCAGGACCCGAGCTGAAGTCGGACGCTCAACCGACTGAGCCACCCAGGCGCCCCGAGAATATTCATTCCTCGGAAAGCACTGCTACAATTCTGTGATTGTTTTGATGATTGTATTTAGCATGCCATTGCATTTAAAATGGACCACTACCAGGGTGCCTGGGTGGCTCAGTTAAGCGTCTGACTTCAGCTCAGGTCATGATCTCAAGGTCTGTGGGTTTGAGCCCTGTGTTGGGCTCTCTGCTGTCAGCGCAGAGCCTTCTTCGGGTCCTCTGTCTCCCATTCTTTCCCCTCCCCTGCTTGTGCTCTCTCTCTCTCTCTCAAAGAAATAAATAAACATTTTAAAAATAAATAAATAAAAGGAACCACTCCCAATGGAAGGTGAGGGGAAGCTCCTGAACCGCACAGTTCAATAGATTTTGCAATACGGAAATTTCCTTTTCCTTTTGGCTTGCCTCAAGATTTGATAAACACTACTAGAACTGCAGTTTGAGCTAAGGATATATATATATATCGTCCGCAAATTCATGTGGGAATGGAGATATCATTTCTTATTTTAGCTTTTGACAGCATGAGAAGTGTATAAAGCTGCTTGATGCTATATGTGATTTAAACGTTAGTTGCTATTGAAATGGCTTTACCACAGTTTAAAACAACACGTACAGTGTTGTTTTGCCTTCTAGTTTTAGGATGAATTCATTAAGAAACATTATGAAGCCTGCAGCAGAAGTTAATTTCGAGAGCTATTCGATGTGTGATAATCGGGGTTAAGTGCAGTTCTTTTTGTTCAGAAATTCAATCTAAGCCCTGAGCTGAAACTATTGTAATAAAACGTTGCCATTGCCAAGCCACTGAACTGCTGTGTGGTCGGTCAATTCAGGATATGCAGCTTCTATTTGGTAAAAAAACAAAACAAAACAAAACAAAACAAAAACAAATGCATGAAACTGACAATGGGTAAGCCCATTAGAGTGAATGAAGTCCACTGTTGATGCTATTTGTTCAGTAGCACATAATATGTTTAAATATTTTCTACCAAGTACCTACTGATAAATAATACAATGAGTAACTACAGGCTTTAAACACCTTAGGTTTTCACAAATTTTGTAAATCTCTCCAACTAAGCTGTTTTTCTACTTTATACACATTTATATCACCATCGGAGTAACACATCTTAGGAGATTCCACTTCAAGTTGTACTCAATTCACATGTTCTCAGCCTCTTTGGAAATATTCTTACCTTCAGCTCTTCCACACACACTAGAGGAGCTAATTCTTGGGTTACTTCAAGCTCACCATTGATTTCTTAAGCAAACAAGGACAGCTGAACACATTCAGTAACATTTGCTAATTCATCAAGGACAAAGGAAAACCACTTGAAATCATTTACCTTTAAAAAAAAAAAAAGTCCTCAAATCTGAGAGGAACTATTTCTCACCAAAAGATAATATATTTAAATAAGTTTATTTTTTCTGGACACATTTCCTTGGCTGCTGCAATAAAATATGGTTTAATTTACTCACCATTGGTAAATAGCTGTCCTCGCTTAGCTAACAAATGAATTATTAGGAAACTTACTTTGTAGCCTTATTTTCCCGTTTCATTTTTGTGCAGGAATCTGCATGATGACACTTCCTATTTTAAAGGTTCTAATTTTTCTAGGGGCGCCTGGGTGCTCGGTCTGTTAAGCATCTGACTTCAGTTCAGGTTACAATCTCGCAGTTTGTGAGTTCGAGCCGCTCTGCGCTGACAGCTCAGCGCCTGGAGCCTGCCTCCGATTCTGTGTCTCCCTCTCTCTCTGCCCCTTCCCTGCTCGCACTCTGTCTCTGTCTCTCTAAAATAAATAGTAAAACGTAAAAAAAAAAAAAAGAAGAAAGAGAGAAAAATAAATGTTCTAAATTTTCTGACTGTTGCTTTCCTGTGAATTGGGAATATTGCTGTGAGCGTTAAGTCTGATAACACTAATCTATGTCATATTCAGTTAGCATGCTGTAGTGTCATTGCATGACAAAAAAATGCTTTGCCATCTAATCCAATAAAGTAATCTACATTCTCCTGTGCCTTAAAGGCAGATATTCAAAGCCCAGTTTTCTCTTCGCTTTTGTATTTTGGCATAATGAGTACTCATTGGTGATAAAACTTAAGACCCTGTAATCTACTGGTATCTACGGCAGTGAAACGCCGTCATGTTTCAGTGTCACTGCCATGTGTAGTGTTTACAGTGACAAGTGTCATACATGGTGTCTGTTGTGTTTACTCAACTCTGCCCTTGTGGTGCCAGTGCAACCAAATGAATGTGTTTATGTTCCAACACTCCAATAAAACTTGATGGACACGGAAGTGTACATTTGATACAATTTTCACGTCACAAAACAGCATTCTCTTTTTGATTGTTTTTAACCATCTAAAATGTAAAACCATTCTTGACGTGTAGGCTACCCAAAAGCAGGTAGTCAGTAGGCTGTAGCTTATTGATTCTGTACAGTAATCCTCGAACTCCTGGGGACCCATGTTTCCTGTCTTTAGAGGCAGTCTTATCCAGGATAAGAGAATATGAGCGTGTGTGTATATGTGCATGTGCCCGTGTGTGTATGTGTGTGTATGTGTGTGTGTGTGTGTGTGTGTGTGTTAGACACTTATTGGGCTCCCAGTTCTAGGCCCTAAGGCCCCAGTTCCTATTGTCCTTCCCTTGATTGTGTGAATAATTCCAGCCTCCTTCTTCAGGGGAAAGACTAGGATGAATTTGGTCATTTGCATTTGTAACTGTCCTAACAGTACAGCTGAGTTTATCACTTGCCAGCAACCTTAGATTGGGCAAAAACATTTGCTTCTCAAATGCTAAGAGAGACATAGCTGTAAGAGTAGTAACACCACACTTGAAGGCTCCATTTCACTAATCTGACGAAAACTGCTGCAGGGATGAGGAGGGTTCGGGGGACGTTTCTCCTGGTGACTGACTTCCTTATGGAACCTACTGCTAAGTCCACGACCTGTAGTTTCCAACATCTGCTGTGTGTGATCATCCTGATAAGGTGATGCAACACATTTAAAAATAGACATTTCCTTTTTCCTCACTTAGTGAAGGCAATTGTCAGCAGGCCTTAATACGACATTTTCCGTATGGTATTTCTGTCCCTGCGAATGTGAAGTTTCTCTCCAGAAAATTATCAGAAAAGTTCAAAGAGTTAACAAATCCAGATGTGAAGGATTTTACTGAAATCAACCAATAATGCTATTGCTCATTATGGACGCTCTAAATTCAGCATTAATATCAAAGTTTTGAAAAAGCACACTTTTTGCCAAAGCATATTTATTGTTTTAAGAGTCCGCCGTTGGGAGCAAACACTCTAACAAGGACAGCAATGATAAAAGCAATAGTGACCAGTGTTAATGGAGTGTCCATTCCCTGCCAGGCACTGTATGGCTTTACATATATTGTCTCCGATCCTCAGAGCAACCCTGAAAGGTGTTATTCAACCCATTTTACAGATGGAGGCTCCGAGGCTAAGTACCATATCCAGAGCCAGTTCAGGTATGGGGCCAGAACTGGAAACTGAAATCATGACTTGACTTTAAATGTTAAATACTGTGCCCTCCCATCCTCGCTCACAGTGTGGCTACTAGCCATCCTACTAGCCACGCTAACATGCACAAATACATACCTCTTCTCAGCAGGAGGGACATAAGAGTATGGGGATCAGAAAAAATCCTCGAGAGTGACAAGCTGTCACCAATGCCTAGGACTCATACTATTTTTGGACAACATGCGTAAGTCAAAAGAAGATGTCCTGTTTTTTTTTTTTTTTTTCAAAGAAAGGATGTTGTAGTGAGGGTCAAAGAAGGGTCTGACAGGGAACTACTCACAACAGTGGCCACAATGCAATCAGACACATGTACCTTTATAAAGTTCTATAATGCTTCAGAAAGGCTATCGAGGCAAAGAAATTGAACTTCTAAGTGAGAGTTCATGCAAATTGCATACGAAATGTTATAGTCTACCCTACAAGGCCCTTGCTGCTTTGTAGGATGGCATTGCTTTAATTTCAGCAAATCACAAAGTAAACGACCCCTTCTATTTGATGAAATAATTCAGGAGAATTTCCTTTGGGAGGTTTTGACGGACATCTTTGAAAGGGCTTCGGTGGGTATTTTAATGTCATTTTTTTTCATTGTTAAGAATACATTTACAGTACTGGGAGAGAATACCAAACCAGAAGAGTGACACATCTGTTACATAATTACAAGTTGATGAAGTTCAGATTCTTATCAAGTTAGAGTGGTGAAAGTAGCAGTGTTCCTCTTTTTTTGTTGTGCAAAACACACATCACATGAAATTTACCAGTTTAACCATTTGTAAGCATACAGTTGGGTGGCATTAAGCATATTCCTATTGTGCAAACATGACCACCATCCATTCTCATAACTTTCCATCTGTCCTAAAGACCCTGTACCCACTCAGTGTAACTGTTCTCTCCTTTGGTTTCCGGCAACCAATATTCTACCTTCCGTCTCTATGAATGTGTCTACTCCAGGTTCCTCATACTAGGGGAATCTTAGTGTTTGCCCTGTTGTGTCTGGCTTACTTACTACTTAGCACAGTGTCCTCAAGCTTCCCCCAAGTTGTAGTATGGGTCAGAATTTCCTCCCTTGTCAAGGCTGAATAATATTCCATTGTGTGTATATATCACATTTTGTTTACCCATTCATCTGCTGTTGAACACCTGGGTAGTGTTAATTTTACTTAGAAATTCACCTGGGGATATCTCTTTAGAGGTTCTTCTGTTCCAGTGAAAATCTCCCTTAAGCCAACCCAGCATTCAGGACAAGTTGCTTCCAGCATATGAAGGGAGGAAGTCCTTTGGCAATTCTTGAGCTGCTATTTTATCACTGCTTCATGGGTCACCTTGAACCTGTATATGAAAGGAGGCTTACCTATCTTTAAAACGAATAAACTGATATCTACTTGTACTGAATCTTCTGCCTTTTCTGCCTTCCCACTCTGGGTTTTGTTCTGCCCAAACACTTCACTGTTATCCCATTAACACTGGAAAATCCCCCCATCTCAACCTTGGTTCTGACACTCCCCGATGACAGAGATCTGCTACCTGCACAAGGTCTCTGCTTTTCCCTGATGTCAGTAATTTAAAAGCAATTAGGAAGCTGCATATGAAGTGAAACATAAAGTAACTGATTTTTTTAAATGTATGTCTAAATATACGTTGTCCTTCAAAATTATCACCTCCTCTAAATGTCTGTGGAATTATCCTCACATCTGTGTTACGGGTTTTATTACTTTACAGGCACAGGGTGCTGTCATGGCTGATTACCTCCTCCCTACTTGACTTAATTCCATTCCATCGCATCCCAACTTACCCTGCTGCTGTCAGTGACTGTGGGCCCAGACAGTGAAGTGGACGTGGAGGATGTGAAGATGCAGGCTATTTCATGTATGTTTTTTCATGACTCGGGTGCTTGCTTGCTTGATGTGCTTTACTAAGTTATCATTAGTTGTGCACCAGAAAACCCATCAGAGCAGGTCTCATTGTTATAACTCCATGGCTTCTTATGCTTACAGGGAAGCCATTTTCTTACTATCTTCTCCCCTTCTTGCAGTGTCACTTCATCTCACCCCACTCCTGGCCATGTATACCACATACAGTTGTGCAGGTTGTACACTGATTAAAGGCCTACTATCATAGAAAACATAGATTTATGTATTTACTATGACAACTTCCTGCCAGATAGGAGGAAGGCATATTGAGAAAGAAGAGCCTTTTTCTGCTTCCTATGAGAATGCTGTATTTTGCATTCTCTGCTTCTGAAGATCCCATGCAGATGTTTGCTTACACGTGTGCACATGCACACACGCACACACAGAATTTTCTCTCCTGACCACTGTTTGTGCCTAAAAATTCTCATTTTAAGCTTTCTTCCTTAATATGTAAAGTATCACAAGGTCTGAAAAGCATGGTTTGGTGTCCAATACCTAACCCACTAAGGTAACTGATTACTTCACTGTTGCCTTGTAACACAATGCTCTGACCAAAGTCCTAGGTCAATTTTAAGGTACTCATTGTTACCAGGCTCTCTTCCAGCTCCTTGGTTATTTTAGTCTGGAATACAGGACTGTCTTTAGACTAGACAAGGAAGGATGATGCCTACGGGATATGTTACAGAGGCTTTGCTCAAAATGATCTCCTCCAATGGTAGTTTGTAGTATGTAAAATTAACCACAAAACCCCTGAACTAGAAGGAAGCTCGCAGATAGAACCACAACAACCAAAAAAGGCCTGGGAGACCCTGCCCCACTCTTCCCCAGCCACGCAGGTGTCACTAACATCACAGCATATTTCCTGCCATGTCTGGATGCAGGAGCCCTTCCTAACTCCTGCTTCGGGCAACCACAACATTGCTGCTGCAATTGGCATGCATTTGAAACCTCTTTGCCAATTCTGAATTCAAGACCAGGAGTCTCATTAAAATGCAAACCCCTGGAGGAAAAATGCTTTCAGTCTTCATCGAGTAACACCTCAGGAAGACCTGTCGCCCCAGCATGCGACATGACAGTCTTATGTGATTAATTTTTCTCCCCTTTGACCTCTGCAATCAACTAGAACTTCCACTGTTCTACTTTCGAAATAATCCTCAAATTTGACTCCATGCCCTTTCCACCATGACTGCTAGTGTGTTCCTGCTCCTGTCTACCTGGGCTGTTGTGTCAGCTGTCCACGCCAGGTGCCTCTCCCGTGACACCAGGAGACCAGCCTGATGATGGGAGCTGCTGCTCAAGGCCGGCCCAGCACACTCACTGTCTATAGACCACAGACCAGACCCGGAGTCTGATCGAGCTTAAGAAGATATTTTCATGGCACCTGTGTGGCGCAGTCTGTTAAGTGTCTGACTCTTGATTTTGGCTCAGGTCATGATCTCACAGTTTGTGAGTTCGAGTCCTACATCAGGCTCCTTGCTGACAGTGTGGGGTCTGCTTAGGATTCTCTCTCTCTCCCTCTCTCTCTGCCCCTCCCCTGCTCACACACACCCTCTCTCAAAATAAATAAACTTAAAAATAAAAAAGAAGGTATTTTAAGGGTGACACCAGAGTATTTCTTAGAAAGGGAACTGTGAGGGGCGCCTGGGTGGCACAGTCGGTTAAGCGTCCGACTTCAGCCAGGTCACGATCTCGCGGTCTGTGAGTTCGAGCCCCGCGTCAGGCTCTGGGCTGATGGCTCGGAGCCTGGAGCCTGTTTCAGATTCTGTGTCTCCCTCTCTCTCTGCCCCTCCCCCGTTCATGCTCTGTCTCTCTCTGTCCCAAAAATAAATAAAAAAACGTTGAAAAAAAAAAATTTTGGAAAAAAAAAAAAAAAAAAAAGAAAGGGAACTGTGTTTGCTTAGAAAGATAAAAAGGGGAGGCCAGCAGGGTATGGACTAACCCAGGGGGAACAAACCGCCCAGCATAGAAATTCCAGGGTTGGGGTGGGACAGGGGGCCTGGGGGTGGGGGTGGGCAGAGGAGAGAGGAGGGGAAAGGGGCACATGCGTGTGCCGGTGTGTGTGTGTGTGTGTGTGTGTGTGTGTGTATGTATGTAGGGAGAACGGGGTGGAGGACTGCACAGACGGCCATCCCCAGGGATGCAGTAGTCAAAGAACTCTTGGGTGACGCTGCTGTACGTGAGCACTGGAACCAGGCAATGAAGCGAATGGATGGTGGATGGCAGGGGCCAGGTTTCTCACTGATGGAGTGGGAAGCTGCAGCCAAGCAAGGGAGGAGGGTAGAAGGATCCACGCGGCAATGGATCGGAGTTGGGGACATCAGGATGAACGCATGCTCAGCGTGACACACAGTTATCTGCAGAAGTGCTTACTGCCACGTGCATGTGAACACACACACGGTTCTTTGCCTTGTCATCTAGGAAAGCCCGGAAACAACAACACTCCTGTACTAGCACATCCAGCACCCAGATGGTGGTTTCCAGTATCATTCTCCAATAAAAGGAGTGAGGACTCTTTGGAGAAATAGCTGATTCTGGGGCTGGGGCAGGAAGTATACAAGATGAACCCGGAGCACTTGTAGCCTCAGGAAACTAAACCAACAAAGGCAAAGTAACTACAATGAAGAGAGTTTATCAAAGGTGCAGAGGAGCCAATTCAAAGAGCTTCTAGTGACCCAAGCTGGGACAATTTGAGCAATGAAACAAACAAAGCAGTATGGCATTATAACTCCAAGTACAAAATCAACAGCCACGAGTCCCATGGAGGATGGATTGGATAATTAAATGACTGGATGTCTATGAATGGGGTAGAAGAGACAAAAGTCCCTTCAGGAAGAGTTCTGGATAATTCATATACATATTACACCTTCAAGGAGGTGACTTGTGACTCCCCGCTTCGTATGTGCGAGCTGTGCAGAATGGCTTTCTTGCAAAGAGGACAGAATGGAAAGGGGACAAAGAGTAGCTACAGAGTAGAGAAACCAGAAAAACACACCTAAGCCTGGCGGTCAAGGCCAACGTCAGCAGTCCCAAATCATGTTGACAGTATGAAGCCCTGACGTGAAGGGACGTAAATCCTATGGGAATTCAAGATATCAACAACAGGGGGAAATGGGTGCGTGGGGACTTTCTGTATTATCTTCTCAATTTTTCTGCACATCTACAGCTGTTCTTTTTTTTTTTTTTTTTTTTTTTTTTAAGTCTAAAGCTGTTCTAAAAAATAACATCTATTTTTTAAAGAAGACTCATGGTGGGTCTGAGTGGCATAGTCGGTTAGGCCTATCTGACTCTTGATATTGGCTCAGGTCGTGATCTCACAGTTCGTGAGTTTGAGCCCCACATTGGGCTCTGTGCTGATGGTGCATAGCCTGCTTGGGATTCTGTCTCTCCTTCTCACTGGACCTCCCCTGCCTGTGCTCTCTCTCTCTCTCTCTCTCTCTCACAAAATAAATAAATATACTTAAAAAAAAAAAAAAAAGACTCATGGAGGGGGGGGCCTGGGTGGCTTAGTTGGTTGAGCAGCTGACTTCGGCTCAGGTCATGATCTCATGGTTCATGGGTTCGAGCCCCACGTTGGGCTCTGTGCTGACAGCTCAGAGCCTGGAGCCTGCTTCAGATTCTGTGTCTCCCTCTCTCTCTATCCCTCCCCTTCTCACACTCTCTCTCCGCCTCTCAAAAATGAATAAACATTAAAAAAATTTTTTTACAGACTCATAGGAATGGGAATATTAGATATACAATTTCAGACTATTTAGGTGGCTGGCATATTAAACCCTCCTGTGTCCCCACACCTGATGGAAGGTACAGTACACTCATTCATTCTGATGTGACACTGGGGCAGGAAACAGAGATTGAGTACAGAGACCTACCTCCCATTTGTCCCTCTTCTGAGATCCATGGACGTAATGTCCTTTATGGAGGGACTCCAGTGAAGGAAAACAGCAGTGACCTGTGACACAGCTGGAGTGGCATGGAGGAGAAGCTTCATGACAGGCAACTCCAGAGTAAAGCTGAGACTCTTCTTTCTCAAATATCTTACCAGAAGATGTATCAGCCAAGGTTTAGTCAAGAAAACTACTGTAAGTATTTCAAACATAAGGACTTTAATGCAGCAGATCGGTTACAAAGCTGTTGGAAGGCCTAAGAAGACAAAGGAGAGGAATTCTGAAAGAACAAGAAAGAATGGAGTGATACCCAGAGATGAGAAGCAGTGAATACCCACGGGTGGTCAGCCCTGGAGCAGCCCAGAAGAGAGGCCTTGATTCTCTGACAAGATGTTGCCTGGCTCGGGACGGCTGGGGTCCAGAATCACCCACCTTCGCTAGCAAATGCTAGCAACGTCCAGCAACCGCTAGCCATGGCCATATTGGAAGAGCCAGAAGCAGATGTCTCTTTGTCCTGCTGGTCTCCCACCGGGGCCTCCCACTGGCAGGACCTACCAGCAGCTGGATTATGCAGTGTATGGACTCCCAGCCCCAGCAGAACAAGCATAGATGGAGACTGAGGCAACTGGTAAGTAGCTAGCAAAGAAAGTGACCCTTGACCAGGACCGGACTGACTCTTGGTTTGTACCAACCCTCAAGGCCTTCCAGAATCTTTCCTTTCCAACATGTATACCTTCTCCTCGCAATCCCTGCTCCTCCAGCCAAACAAGCATCCCCACTACGCCCTATGGTATCCTTTCCTTCCCCAGTGTCCCTGCCCTTGCTATTTCCTGAGGGAAACCCCTGCCCAATGTGTGTGAGTAAAAACTTCCCCATGCTTTCAAATTCTGCTCACATAGCTCCTGTTCTGCCAAATGTTCCTCTCACTATTCTCACCTGGAAGCCGAAGTGTGTGGGTTAAAAGGAAAAAAAAAAAGAAAAAGAAAAAGAAAAAGAAGCCCTGATTCAGAGCGACGGCTCATTTCCATGGTATAAACGCTCCCACTGGAGGTGCGGCCACTCCGCTTTGGTGAGCGTGTACCACAGTACCCGGAAGCAGTGTCTCTGTCTTGTGAAATTCCTTAGCCATCCATGGAGTCTGTCCCACAGCACTCACCGCTTTCTACCATGAACTACAGTTGTTTCTGCACACCTCTTCACCCTCCTGCAGAAAAGCATCCTTAAGTAGCGCAAAGGCTCGAGCTAAAATCCCAGCCCCGGGGGTTTCAGTCCCTCCTCTATCAAACACAGCAGCAGCAGCAGCAGCGACCCTATACCACAGAGCTGTTAAAAGAAGCAGAGTGCCTGGTTGGCTCAGCCGGCTGAGCCTCTGACTCTTGATTTCAGCTCAGGTCATGATCTCAGAGTTCATGAGTTCAAGCCCCACGGCAGGCTCTGTGCTGACAGCACAGAGCCTGCTTGGAATTCGCTCTCTCTCGCTCTCTCTCTGTCTCTTTCTCTCTGCTCCTCCACCAGTGGTGCATGCACACACCGTCTCTGTCTCTCAAAAATAAATAGACATTTAAAAAAAAATTACATGAGGCAACATGTCAAAACATCCTGCGTAACAGTCCCTGGCACGTGGTAGAAGCTTTATTAAGTGCAGTTTCCTACACTTCTTAGGATTTTTAGCACTCTAGGAGAAGAGCCATATTATGATTCAGTTTTTAATCACCCCTTGTAACTAGTAATTGCTCAAAAATATTCTTGTTAACATATCCATTGAAAGAATGAAGTAACTGATAGCAAGGACGGGGTAGGGGTTAGGGACGTGAGCCCGGACCTGTTGGAGGAAGTGGAGGTGAGCCAGTTGGAAAAAGACCAGAGAAAACAGAGAAGAGGAGCACAGGGAATGACAGGCCTAAGCCCGCAGTTTCCCTGATGAGCTTGGAGGGCCTCTTTGGCATCCCCTTCCCCCTGTGCCTTCCCACCTCCACTGGGCACAATGTGTACTACTGCCTACGCCCCAATTCTGGCTTTGGTGGAGCTGGAAATCGGGATCCTGGGCCACTAACAGCCTTCTTGGTGGTAATAACGACAGCAGCAGAATTTTACCTACAGCTGCTGATGGCATTTCCATGTATTTACTCCAGTGGGGCAGGAGCAATGGAGCATTGGCATTGGTGCGTGGTGGCAGAAGAGACGCTCGACTAGGAATGCAATTACACACTGTTGTACAGAAATAGCATGTATTTCACAATTTCTGTCCCGTCTGAATTGATAGATACCTATCAACGACATCCTGCCGATAACCGAATATGCTTGAAATCTGCTTACAGCTTCAATCTGATTTTCCCAGTAGGACAAGTGTCAACAAAAATCTTTTCTCACATCTCTGCTCCTCACCTTTAATCTAAAAATATTAGAATCAGAAAAGCCCAAAGCTCTACCTGCTCTAGGCACTTTTGTGCAACAATTATAGAACTAACCCAAACCCAAAATGTTAATGAGAGGTAAACTAAGCCTCACAGGCAAAAAGTGGTTTGTTTCAGGCTCACAGCTGGGCTCTGGAAACCCTGCCACTGTGGGAACCTAGGCTTCTGGCTCCCAAGGCAGGGCTGTCTCTGCCTCCAAAGGAAGCGAAGGAAATGTCACTTGGCAGCCTCCTTTGATACTTCAGAGACTGGGATGGGGCTTCTTGAAAGTAGGCCACACCGTTTGCGGGAGGCATGATTGGAGGGTGGCTCTTCCTAGGGCAAAACCCCTCAGCATGTTTCCTCCCATTCAGTGATTCTCAGCAAGTTACTGGGGAGACCAGGTTTGGGGGGAGGTTGTATTTAGAATCATACAATCACAGCATTCGGGCTGTGTAGTTTAAGGCTCTAACATATTGCTGCTTTGATTTATTGCTACTTGTTTATTTTTCTTGGAGGTTTCTAATAAAGCTAACACAAAGTGTTTGATTTTGGCAAAATGGCCTGGCACTCCAGGGATGCCGCTGGCTCCTCTGACTTCTCTGTGTGGCTGATCAGCACTTTTAGCCAGTACCCCAACATTTTCTGGGGTCTCACTTGACTTGGCATCGCAGATCTATGTGTACTATCTTTTCTTTTCTACTGGGACCAGCTTTCTGTGGCTCCAATGACGAGCTTCTGGTGTCCATGTATCCTCTGACACACCTCCTTGTTTGCAGCAGGCATTCAATAAATGCCTACGGAATAAATACATTCAGCCACCACACACGCAATCGGTACACCACAGCAATTCACTTCCATAACTACTTTACAGTATATACACTCAACAAAAAGCTTGGAATGAAACACATGTGATGACACGTTTTTCTCTAGGCAGAGACAAAGCGCGGCTTCACCCTTTCCTTTTCCCGGTTTGTCCTAATTCTATATCACCAGCATTACGTTTTCACAATAATAACAAAATATTTTAAGAAAAAAGACATCCCAGTCGATCACAGCAGAGAAAAAAGGCATCGGGTTTTCACTTTAGCATAGT
Source organism: Panthera onca (assembly GCF_046562875.1). Classification (NCBI taxonomy): domain Eukaryota; kingdom Metazoa; phylum Chordata; class Mammalia; order Carnivora; family Felidae; genus Panthera; species Panthera onca. Next base: position 85,991,061 of record NC_138341.1, on the reverse strand, counting down.
TTAGAGGATTAATAATTTTCGCTGCTGCTCCTAACGAAGTCAACACAACAGTCCACAGAATTAGTCAACTTTCTGAAAGAGGCGTTCAAAGAACTTCAAAGACATGGCCAAATTTAGCATAAATATTTCTTTTGATCGCCACATATGAATGCCCACAGCTTGCCACCCCCTGGGCCGGGTTCGGAAACTGGCGACCGCGGTCCCGCCCTCGGGTCGGGGACGTACCTCTTCGGTACAGCGCGCCAGCAGCGCTCCGGCAGGGGGAAAACACGCCGGTACGCGCATGCGCCGCGCCCGCCCCGCCTTCGGTTCGCGGCCACATTCTTCGAAAACTGAGCAGAGGCGCAATTGCGCCTGCGGGCAGAGCAGGCGGAGGGGCTGCGTGTTGGGAGGGCGAGGGAGGAGGCGGGGCGAGGGCGGAGTGGCGCATGCGCGGTGGCCCCGCCAGCAGGAAACCCGGCACGCGGGGGCGGGACCGCGCGGGCCGGAGGCAGGAGGCGGGGCTCTCCCCGGCCGCCGCCGCTGCTGCTGCCGCCGCTGCCGCCGCCGCCGTCCCCGCCGCCGCGCATTGTGCAGCAGGCGGGCCCCCGCGCGGCAAGGGCCCTGGACCGGCGCGGCTCCCGGGTATGGTGAGCAAGGCGCTGTTGCGCCTCGTGTCTGCCGTCAACCGCAGGAGGATGAAGCTGCTGTTGGGCATCGCGCTGCTCGCCTACGTAGCCTGTGAGTTCGCGCCCGCGGCCGGCGGGGAGCCCCATTCATTCCCGGACGCCGCGGCAGCGGGGCCGGGGTCGGGGGGCTGTGGGCAGGGTGGCCCTGCTGCCCGGTCTCCTGCCGCGTACCGGGCGGGACCTAAGCTCCCTGCTTTCACTCCTTTTCGGGGGCTGCGAGGACCCGTTTCCCCTTCTCCGCTCTTGCGGCAAAGCAGCTGGCCAACTTGGGCGCAAACCCTCGAGCGCTTAGGCCCCGGCGCCGAGACCTGGCAGTCCGGCGGAGGTTCCTTGCCCCGGAGCTCTGGGACTGCCGGGCCCGGCACGGCTGAGGCGCCAGCCGAGGCCCCAGCCCGGTGTCCCAGTACCCCCGCCCCGACGCGTGGGACTCCCGTCCACGTCGTCCCGACAGCCGGCGAGGGTCCGGCAGGCGATTCCCGAGCATGCCGCGCGGGGACACCCTGGGGACAGTCGTGGCCGCGCCGCCGTGTTGGTTAAGTAGGATAAAAATACTGTTGCCGTTGGCAGAGCCCCCGCTCCGACTGTTTGCTCCGCAGGAAAATTACTCAGCATTTAACTATTGGGGAGCCAAGTGTTGCTGATCCCCGCCGGCCCTCGGCCGCGCCCAGATGTCCGGGCGCGCAGGGTCCCCGGGGCGCGGCGGATCGGCCCAGTGGGGAGGCGCAGCTCCCGGAGACCCGGGGCGGTGCTTTGCTATGTAAGGTCCTCGTGTCTATCCTGACTCCCGGCCTCTGCCTGAGACAGGGCAGGAGGGGCACTTCGCAGGCAGGTGGTGGACCCTGTGTTTTCTAAGAGGCAGAACCCCCCCCCCCCCGCCCTTTTATGTTAAGATCTTTTCGATGAGCATATATTATAATTGTTGCTATTAATACTTTACCAAAGACCACAGTTGGACTAGAAATAGCTTACAGTGTAAGCTCCCTTTGAATCCTAGTCACCACACAGACATGCTCTTAAATGAAACAACCTGCTAACTGGTTGAATTACCAAGATCTGGTTCCCGAGATGAGAGGGGACTTGGGAAAGTGACTTCAGTTGAGCTCTAGGAGGACATGTGTTATTAAGACCCAGATTGTCCAGCACAGCCCAGCTGTTCCAGGAGGTGGAGCAGAGAAACCTCAAGCAGGGCTTTTGGATCCTAGGCAGAGTTTCATGCCGGGTTGGGTGTTAGATGGGAGTAGTTTGAAAGGGAGAAAGAGCTCTTAAGTGAATGTGGTCAATCTTGAGCAAGAAAGCTGAGACCCAGGGGAAAGATCACTTAAAATTGCATAATTATTGTTATGAAATAATAATAGCACCTAAATTTGCTGAGTGTTTACATATGTGTGCAGGCATGAGTCTCATTGGCTTATTTAATTAGCTCAACAATCTTGGGAAATACTATGGTCATTCCCATTTTAGAGGTGGGAAAATTTAGACCAAGAAGAATTAGGAACATTTATGGATGATTATACAGATAACAAGCTATAGAGAGCCAAGTTTTGAACCTAGAAAGGCCAGGGAGCTGGGGGTAGAACCCAGGTCTGCAGACGGTTCATTGTTGATCTAGGTTGGACAGAGGTGTTTAGAATTAAATTTTTTTTGATGTTTTATTTTTGAGAGAGAGAGAGAGACAGAATGTGAGTGGGGGAGGGGCAGAGAGAGAGAAGGAGACACAGAATCTGAAGCAGGCTCCAGGCTCTGAGCTGGAGCTGTCAGCATAGAGCCCCATGCAGGGCTTGACCTCATGAACCATTAGATCATGACCTGAGCTGAAGTGAGACGCTCAACCAACTGAGGCACCCACGTGCTCCATCGTGATTAGAATTAATAAAGGGAGATTTAGGGAGCCCTGGGAAGTTTTTCAGCATTCATTCAACCAGGAAATCCTGCCAAGTCTTTTCCCTTGGCTGTTACTGTGCATGGTGCTGGGGGACACTGAGGAAGTGCCATCTTGGTGCCTAGAGCAGTGGTTCTCAAACTGGGGAGTATATCAGAATCACCTGGAGGGTTTTCAAAACACAGATTTTTGCCTCCCACCTCAGGGTTTTGATTGAGTAGGTCTGGGTTGTGTATTTCTAATAGCGTCACCTGGGAAGTTGTTGCTATGGTCAGGGGACCACTGGTCTAGAAGGTAAGGTGGCCAAGAATGAGATAACCACCTCGATGAGGGCTGAATTACAAACTGGTATAAAGGAAAGGAATGCATGAAAGATCATGCATGGGACTCCTGAATTAGGGTGATCAGGGACATTTGTTTCCGTGAGAATTGAGGCTTGAGCTGAGAATTGAATGATGTGTGGAATAGGGAGGCTTAGGGGGGAATGTGTTCCAGGAGGACCAGCATGTGCAGAGGTCCTGTGGCAGCCAAGGGCTGTAGGAATGCAAAGAAAGATAGTGTTTTTGGAGCATGAAAATGGTACAGTGATGAGGCTGACCAGACAGGGGCCAAGAGCTGGCCGGCTTGGGAGAGGCCTGGTGCCAGCTTATAAAATCTGATTTTAGTTATGAGGGGCTCAAGAACAGGGTGGAGCAGTGTTACTAATGAGCAGGGATGGTACATCTGAGACACTGCCGGAAAAACGTTACGGGGCTCCTGATAGGTGGTGTCCAAGGATACTGAGAATGTAAGTCAGCAGGGAGTCTTACCGACAATCTTGCCCTCCCTGTTAAGAGTGAAATCTCTTTGAAAAAACTGTCCATACTCCCACTTAACACAGCCTCACAGCTAGCCAATTCCCTTTCTGGAAGTGCACTGTCTGCTCCTCTCTCAAGTTCTGCCAGTCTTTCTCATTGCACTTGGATCTTTCTCAAAGGGCTGTTTTTTTGCCTACTTGGGCCGGAGTCTCCCTTCGTGCATCTGAACTCTTCTGGACCATGCCTAGGGGAGTCAGCCCATGACACCTTGCACTGCACTAAAGGTCTTTCCCATGCGTGTGTTTTCTTCTCAGTAAAATTCCCAGTCCTTGAGAACAGGGTTTCTATCTTCAGTGTTTCAGCCCATGGAGTACTGAAGAGCTCAGAGGTCTGATTGAAAATCTTGCCAACCTACTAGGTAGGTAGCTCCCCAGGTAGAGGCTCAACTGGAATTACCTTTAGTGTTTCTTTAACATGCACATAGTTTGAAAAGTCAAATAGAGTCTTCAGGGTTTGTTAGGCAAAACAGAGTCCCTGCCACTATTTTCCCCTGCTGGGAGGCAAGCACTTCCCTTAGCTGATTGTTTTTGGTGTTTATCTTTGTGCCATAGAATCATATGCTCGTTGATTTTTCATTTGTAGGTATTACCTAGTGACTTTATTCTTTGCAAGATGATTGATTATTTTCTTACCTCCCTGCTTCCCCTGTGTTCACCATCCCCCATGTAGATGTGGTATAATTTTGAGATCAGCATTTAGTGTATATGTGTATGACTAAATGCTATTCTTCTTGTTAGTGAGCTGTGTTGTGCATGACTTTTGTTTTCGCTGGAGTTAATAAATGGCTTTTTCTTTTTCTTTCTTTTTTTTCCCCCCCTCTCTGTCTACTATTTCTGATTCAATTCCACATGTTTTGTCAGTTGCCCTAAGATGTTCAGAAGCATCAGGACCTCTTGATGGGGCACCTTCAAGAAGAATGTGAAGAATGGCCCCCACAGCCTTCAGCCCTGCTCTGCCCATTACAGATGTCTTATTCCCTGACTTCCTCTTGCTTATTTTGCACTTACTTCACTTGAATGTGCATTGGAGGAGTTTGAGACATGTGATAAATGTCTTGTCTTCACGTTTAATTGGTAGATTGATGATGTAGAATTCTAGACGAAGATTCCTTCAGAACTCTTCAGGGATTATTGCATTACTTTCTGGCTTCTACCGTAGACCAGTTGTGTCAGGTCAGTGCCTTTTGTGGGGCTTGTGTTTTCTTTCTGGAAGGTGTCAGGATCTTCTTTTTGCTCACAAGGGTCATTGTAGACCACACGTTTCCAGCTCTCTGCTGCCTGGCCTTTCCTCTCTCCCAGAGCTTGGTGGCCTCATGCAGTCAGCATGCCCAGGAGCCGAGGGGGGTGCCCTGCTTCAGTTCTGGGCCCAGCGATTAGTTGTAAACATGTTTCCTCCCCTCTGGGTTGATAACTGACATCATTCAAGGTGATGGTGCTCAGTGAAGAGCCTACCCCCACCCCCCTACCCCCACCCCTTCCTTAGAGTGACACAAACTTGAATAATACATCTTCGTTTTTAAGCCTCATAGGGTCTGGGCTCGCTCATTGCTGCAGCTCAGCAGAGCCTGCCCTGACGCACCTGTCCCCTGATGTGGGAGGTGCACATAGCACCTGTGCCCCATGCACTGGGTCCTCTGGGTCCTTGCAACCCAAGAAACTCTTACTTTTCAGTTCTGGGATTTTCTTAAATTATTCTTTGTTTCACCTCCTCATTCTCTGTTTTCTCTCTCTGAATCTTATTACGCTGATGTAGTATTACCTGCTCTAGTCCTTTTATTTCCTGTTTTCTCCCTTTAAAAAAAAATTTTTTTTAAGTTTACTTATTTTGAGAGAGAGAGAGTACAAGTGGAGGAGGGGCAGAGAGAGAGGGAGAGAGAGAATCCCAAGCAGGCTCTGCATTGACAGTGCAGAGCCTGATGCAGGGCTCCAACTCATGAACTGTGAGATCATGACTGAAACCAAGAGTCGGATACTTAACCAACTGAGCCACCCAGGTGGCCTGTCCACTCTTTAAAAGTTTTGCTCGGGGCGCCTGGGTGGCTCAGTCGGTTGAGCGTCCGACTTCGGCTCAGGTCACGATCTCGTGGTCCGTGAGTTCGAGCTCCGCGTCGGGCTCTGGGCTGATGGCTCAGAGCCTGGAGCCTGCTTCCGATTCTGTGTCTCCCTCTCTCTCTCTGCCCCTCCCCCGTTCATGCTCTGTCTCTCTCTGTCCCAAAAATAAATAAACGTTTAAAAAAAAAATTTTGTTAAAAGTTTTGCTCTACTTTCTAGACACTTCTGCTTTATATATTTAAAAAAAAATTTTTTTTAATATTTATTTTTGAGAGAGCGAGCATGAGTGGGGGAAGGGCAGAGAGAGGGAGACACAGGATCCGAAGCAGACTTCAGGCTCCGAGCTGTCAGCACAGACACAGGGCTCGAACTCACTGACCATGAGATCATGACCTGAGCCACGGTTGGTTGCTTATCCGACTGAGCCACCCAGGTGCCTCTACTTTACATTTTAAAGCTTCTAATGATTTTTTAAAAAAATTATTTTTGCTATCATTTTTCATTAATATGAGTTCTTTTTTCCTCTGGATTAAAAAAAAAAACAGAAACAAATAAAAGCAGTGGCCTTTATTTCATGGCTGTATTCTTTTCATGGTAGTTTTGTTTATTTTTCATTCTCACTAAAGAATCTCTTCCCTCCTGGTCCCTTCCCACTTTTCTTCTTGGAGGCTTTCGTTGGCCTTCTGGTGGCCCTAGGTTGTCCACTCCTATTTGAGAGAGTGCTGTAGGTCTGTCCTCTGAGCCCTGGTGCCCAGGCTCTGCCAGCTGTCTGCTGGACGAGGAGGCCTGGCTGCCCGCATCCTGGAGCCCCCGTGGGGACAGGACTTCAGGTCTGAGCGGTACCGTGATCATCGTCCCAGGTGGACCTGGGGCTCCCCAGTCTGAGACCCCCTTCCAGAGAATGGACTGCCCATCTGCTGCCGGGCGGGGAGTACAGCTGCCAGTCATGCTGCTGTTTGCACACATTTGAAAGCCAGAACCCCTGTCTCTGTGGACTTGTCACCCCATTTCCAGAGGCACAAGGCAAGACCATTCCTGACTCTGCCGGGTGCGGCTGGGCCTCCCCACTGTCTGTCCCAGGTGTTCTCTTGACTTTGCCTCATCCTCCTCTTGCCTTCTAGCTGCATTGTGTTCCCCTTTTCCCACCCCCACCCCCCAGGCCCAGACCTTAAACAAGAATGAAAAAGAAGTCTCCTTTCTGCTGTAGTGATTTCAGGAGCCATTACTTTCACCCTCAGCTCTTGAAACCTAGAGTTGTGATACCCTGTCATCCTCATGTAAGTTTTGGCATATCAGGGATCTTGTGGTAATGACGCTGCAGCCATGGCACCCTTCAGTCCTGTCGCTTGCACCCCACTGAAGAGAAACGCTACGAAATGAAACACTGAAAACCATATAAAAGCACGGTTTATGTGTGTTTGCTTTGCATTTGTGGAAACAGACTGCAAACTTGTCTGATTCGGGCTTTCGTTAGAACAGCTTTGCCCTTAATCTGATCAGCCCCGCGTGACTAGGGACCGTCCCTCGAAATCACTGGGTAAACATCCATCGGCCTGCTGCCAGGGAGATAGCATCCTGATGCCAGCTGCCTCCAGGGAGGAAAGGGGGGGAAAGACAAAGCAAATAGTACAGGTGCTTGTTCCAGACTTACCTGAGCATGAGGATCAGCCAGCGCTTGTGAAGTGCAGGTTCCCAGGATCCTTGAGACCCTGGGAATCCATTCCTTGGGGGTTGGGAGGGGCACCTCAAAGTTGTTTTGAGCCCTCAGCATTTTAGTTTAATAATTTACACACCTGTTTTCTCTTATTCCTAATGAAAGACTAATTCAGCAAACAGGCAAATACTCTTCTGCCTAGATTTACCAGCTGTTCTTTGTTTCCACATTTGTTCTTTTTCTCTGTTTTAACGTGTACATCTTTGTGTTGAAATATTTGAAAGTTACCCCACCTTTAAATACTTTCACGTAGATCCCCTAGAACTAAAGGCATCTTCTGTATAATGTCACCACCATTACACACTCTAAAAATTAACATAAATAATACTGTCTAGTGGACAGTCCATGTTTGAGTTTCCCCCAGTTGTACCATCAATGTCTTTGATAGCCTTTAAAAAAAAAATCTTAATGTTTATTCATTTTTGATGGGGGGAGGCAGAGAGAGAGGGAGACACAGAATCGGAAGCAGACTCCAGGCTCTGAGCTGTCAACACAGAGCCTGACGCGGGGCTCAAACCCACAAACCATGAGATCATGACCTGAGCTGAAGCTGGATGCTTAACAGACTGAGCCACCCAGGTGCTCCCCACCCTCCCCCACCTTTTTTTTTTTAAACTCTAGGATCAGTTAAGGTTTATATGTTGCATTTGGCTGTTACGTCTCTAATTTTTTTTTTTAATTTTTTTTTTTTTTTAATAACATGTACCTTTAAAAAAAAGCCAGTTGTCCTGTAAAACATCTCACATTCTGCGATGTGATTTGTCTGATTGCTTCCTTATAATTAAAGTCAGCTGAACATTTTTATAATAGTGCTTGATGATTTGCCTTCCATCAGGGTTGCCCCACTGTTGATGACACGTTTGATGCCTGGAAGGGTTGGCCATCGCCGCACTTCATATTAAAGGTGCAATGTGCCTTTTCTTGGTAGAAAGTCCCAGAGGTGGTTCTCAGAGACGGAGTGGCTTCTCGTCCAGCGAGTGCATTCAGTGCCCATTGGCAGTCCTCGCCTAGATCACTTTTCACACTGGGAAATCCAAAATGCTGCTTTTCTTGAGTTTATTTTTATTTTATTTTTTAATGTTTATTTTTGAGAGAGAGAGAGAGAGAGAGAGAGAGAAGAGCGCGCGCAAGCGGGGGAGGGGCAGAGAAAGAAACACACACAGAATCTGAAGCAGGCTCCAGGCTCCGAGCAGGAGCCCGATGCGAGGCTCGACGCAGGTCAGGTCAGGTTAGATCTGACCTGAGCCAGAGTCGGATGCTTAACTGACTGAGCCACCCAGGCGCCCCTGCTTTTCTTGAGTTTATTAACTTGCATTCTTCTGAAAAGAACTTGCCTCCCTCTATCTTCTCTCACTTTCTGTAGTAATTTCCTGTGCCTGTTGTAATGTTGTCACAAACAAGGTGGTTTTCAAACGAGAAATTTATTCTCTTACCGTTCAGAGGCCAGACGTCTGAAATCGAGGTGCTGACAAGGCTCCTCTCCCTCCGAAGTCTCCATTGAGGCTCCAGATGTTTTGGCGTGTGGATGCATCCCTCCCATCTTCCTCTGTGGGTGGTCACGTTGCCGCCTCTTGCTGTCACATCTCCCCTGGGTCCCCTATGAGGACACATGGTGCTGGATTTAGGGCCCAACTGAATAATCTAGGGTCATCTTTTGGTCTCAAGATACTTAATTACACCTGCAAAGCATCTTTTTCCAAGTAAGGTCATAGTCAAGGTTCTAGGGATTAGAATGTGGACATATTTTGGGGGGGTCACCAATCAATTCACCCCTCCTGTTTAAAAAAAAAAAAACCACTGTGGACTCAGAGTCTTTGAGCACTACCTTGATCTCCAGATGTTCTGGGCTCATCTTTCCCTGCTCCAGTCCTGGAATTAGCCATTTCTCCAAGGCTCCCTGCTTTCTCTCACTGGAGAATATTGTTTAGGAATCAGAGCCTGGGCCCTGGTTGTGCACATTGCCATTGAGGTGTCCTTGCTCCCAGGGCTTGTAGGGAGCAGAGCCGGGAAGCATGCACACTTTATCTTCCTTACCTTCCCCCATTCCATATTGCTGTCTCCTTTTTCCCACTGTGAAAATCTCATTTCTAGCATCAGTAAAAAAGTCATCAGCTCTCTACCACCATACAGACAGAACAGTTTCAGAATTGCTATGTCAGTACCACTACCAGTAACAAACTTGGCGAAATTCAGGATTTCTTTGGAGTTCTTTTTGTCCTCAGAATATGTCCTACTGAGGATGTGCAGTTAGAGTATTGTGTTCAGAAGCTACTTGTGATAATTTTTTTTTAAATGCTGAAACAAGTTAGGGTCATGCTTTGGTTTGCGACCAACTTCTTTTTACTAAAGTATTTCAGCCATGTACATGGTTCTGAGTCGAACTACATGAAACATTGGATTTGGGGGCAATCTCGAGCCATCCGCACACTTCTGGTTTGTTTTACACATCTTATTACAAACGTCAGCATTTAGTCCAGGTGTATGTATGCCCCTGCTATCCGTTTTTACTGAGCGGGTAGCATCCTGTGTAGACTGTTTGCCTCCCTTTCCTGGAGAGCGAGGGCTCTGTGTGGGTGCACACAGCCGCCCCCTGTGCTGTTGTGCAGCTGCATAGTACTCCTGTGTGCACGCACCAGTCTCCTATGGAAGGCGTTTATTTCCAAAATGCTGCTGTTGCAAATACTGCTGCAGTGAATAGACATGTGCGCATGCTGTCACCAGGGGTTGTGAGCAGCCGTCTCCTCTCAGCCTCCCCAGCCGGCAAACGTTTGACTTGTCACCAGCCTGAAAATGGCATCTCCTTGTTTTAATTTGCATTTCTTTTATTGTGTCATGAAGCTGCTTTTGAAATGTTTAAGGACTATTTATATATACATATATATATATATATATATGTATATATATACATTTCTGAGAACTGTTTATGGGTTTGCTCATTTTTCTATTGAGTTGTTGGTTCTCTTTTGCGCTTATTTATTTATGTGGGTTTCACACCCAACATGGGGCTTGAACTCATGACCCTGAGATCAAGAGTCTCATCCTCCCCTGACTGGGCCAGCCAGGCATCCTTCTTTTCCACTGATCTCTCAATATCTCTCTCTATATATGTTAACTGTCCTCTGTGAAGTGAATGGCGACTATTTTCTCACGCCTGGTGTGGTAGGGAGGAAAGTATATTTGGTCTTTGTCTCCTATTCTTGGCACAAAGCTCCTAAAACCCTTGGGATTTCCTGAGCGATGGGAGTGTCTTTTGTTATTCATGAGAGCCTCTCTTTGATCACACGTGAGTTGATGCCAATGAGGTGACTTAGGGTGGGTCCCTAGGTAGCCATGGTGGGCCAGTCATGAGAAGGACCGGCCATGTGCTTAGAGGGTTGGCACTCCGGCCCCACCCAGCGTCCTCCAGGAAGAGAATGGGGTGCTGGAGATAGAGCGCTACAAAAACTTGAACAGTGGGATTTGTTGAACTCCCCGGTTGTTGAATGCAAGGAGGTACTTACGGAAGGCTGTGGGAGCTCCAGTCCCGTCACCCTGCTTTGCCGTGTACATCTCTTTCACTTGGCTGTTTCTGGGTTGTATCCTTTATAATGAACCAGTGCATGTAAGTAAACTGTTTTCCTGAATTCTGGGAGCCATTCTAGCAAATGATCAAACCCAGGTATGGGGTCATAGGAGCCCTTGCTTTATAGCCACTTCATCAGAATAGGGACTTGTGATTGCCATCTGAAGTGGGGGGAGTCTTGTGGGATTGAGACCCTAACTGGGGTCTGTCCTAATTCTAGATTGTTAGTGTCAGAATGAATTGGAATTGTTGGACACCCATACAGTTAGTGTCCAGAGAGTTGGAGAATAGGTTGTTAGTGTGGAGGAAAAAAAAATTCACACATTTGGTGTCAGAGGTGTTCTGACGGCAGAAACAGATTGGACCTGGGAATCTTTGTTTCCAACAGTTCTATTTTCCCCACATTGTTCTTAAGAAACTGGTCAAGGTATTCCTTGAGAGAAATGAGACCAGGGACTATGAAGGAATGGAGATGCCCTCAAGGCCCAGGGGTTGCTACTTAGAGGAGGGATAAGATTTGGACGGTAGGGTTGAAGGCAAAGACGCCAGCATGACCATGGCATTGGAGGAGATAGGGTGCAAGGAGCAGGAGTCCTTCAGGCCCTTAAAGGCAGCATTTGAAGTCTGTCCCCAGCATAATCTTTATTCAGTGAGACGAATTAACATTTGATCAAAATTCATACGGCGCAAGAAGAGATTTTGGTGAACATACCCTGAATTTTCAAGCATTAGGGCAGGGTCACGTGGAATCAGTTTTGCGTTTGGGGGCAGCCTGCCTAGCCGGGATGTCGCAGTCTGCTGTGTGCATCCCGGACCTTGTGTAGATGTGCTGGTGGGTTGTAGGCCTGCTGTGTGGTACTGCTGTGTAAGCCAGGAAACCCAGAGCATGGTTGTGATGTGGAAGAGCTTTCACGAATGGATGTTTAACAGGCAGGGCCTGTTACCAGATTCTCCATGTGCCTTGAATCCACATTAATGCCTGCTTCACTTTTTCCCCCCTTGCTGTATGTTCTACAGATGTCTTGGGTCTTAGGAGTTCCTGAAAGATCCATGTGGGAGGAGTGATTCCTCCCACAGAGAAGGGTAGTTTCACTTGCTCTTGTTAGGCTCCATAGTTTGGCTTGGAGACAGTCACCTAACCCTGTTGTTCCATTTTTACGCACTTATAAAATTGGAATACTATGTTTTCTTACTACCTTGCAGGCAGTAGTACTTTTTAATGTTTATTTATTTTTGAGAGAGACAGAGACAAAGCTTGAGCGGGGGAGGGGCAGAGAGAGAGGGAGGCACAGAATCCAAAGCAGGCTCCAGGCTCGGAGCTGTCAGCACAAAGCCCGACGCGGGGCTCGAACTCACGAGTTGCGAGATCATGACCTGAGCAGAAGTCTGATGCTCAACCGATCGAGCCACCCAGGTAGTAGTACTTTTTAAAAAGCATTATGAGGAATTGAAAGAATTTCTTTAAAGAGATGATAGCTTCAGTTGATGAGCCACCTGGGAGAAAAGATGTTTCCAGGTGTAGGTGTGAGAAAGTGACCTGTGGGGAGGGACTGTCCTTGCTCAGGAAGGGCAGTGACAGCGGGCAAGTGGGTGCTCCCCAGACGGTGGACCGAGGAACCCCTTTGAAGAGCAAGGGTGAACATCAAGTTAATCCGTCAGTTTCTTTGAGTTTCTGGTTAAGCTTTCTATGTTTCTAACCAAAATAAGTTACGTGCTGTAAAGTATCAGTAGCAAACGCTTGGACTGCTTTATCGTAGTCTTTTTCAGAAAGGGTCTGAACGTCTTGGAAAGTGAAAACAATTTTGTTAGGGTGGTGAGACCTTGGAATTTTATTGTTAGTATCTTTGAACATTTTTATAGTCTTTCTGAAAACAGACATGCTGTTTCTAATTTAGAATTCTGTTGACATATGTAATGTAAGTGATCTGAGTTTCGTTTATTTATTTTGAAAGATGTGAGCAGACAGCCATGTTATACCAGCAACAGAAGACTGAGGGTTAGGATGGCTCCATTGGAGTCAAATGAAAGAATCCCATTAATCTGACGTGACAATCCTTGGGAAATGGTTACTAGCTGTGAATGATAAGGGCCACGAACAGTGGTTCTCCACATAAGGATCTTAGGTCTTGTTCTTCCTTTTAGTTTTTTTGTTTTGTTTTGTTTTTGGATAGAATCTTATTCTAATTCCTTGATCTCTTTATTCCCAGTGCATCTTAATTATTTAAAAGACGTAATTCCTGTCCCAGGCTCTCAAAGTAATGAACCCCCCCCCCCCACCCGCCCCACTTCCTGCTCCCACCCCTGGTGCACATGCTGTAATGCAGCATGAGGAGTGGCCTGCTTTGATAACGCTACTGTCTGGCAGGGAGGCGGGGATAATCTCCCCATTTTATAGATGGGGAAAATGAGACATAGGGTGATTATATGACCTGCCCTGGCACTTAGCCTGATACTCCATCATGGTGTAGAGGGACCTGAAGGAACCCCATTTCTTAGCTTCAGTGTAGACTTTTACAGACACTTGTGCTGAAACAATGTTTTACTCTGAAGCAGCCCCAGTGGGGTGCCTACAAGGCGGAGGGGCCAGGAGGTTTTGTAGAGGACCCTACTCCTGGGCATTGGTCCTTGCTGGTGGGTGATCGGCTGGCTTCTGGTCCTCCGTTTGGCCCTGCAGTGGGAGCACCCCCTCTTCTTTGCGACTGTAACCTGGCTGATGAGCATTGTGGGTCCAGGTGGCTGCTGGGCAGCTGGTCTGCGTTGAAACCCATGCAGCTTAGGTGGTTGGAAGGCCTGTTCCTCTGTCCCAGCAGCAGCGTCCTGTCCAGGACACGGTGCTGAGTTTGTAGGGTCCGCAGCCCTTCTGAGCCAGAGTGGCGGGTCTTGTACCTGCATCTGCCTGGCTCACCTACCCTGTCCCCCACCACTGAGCGCCGGGACCTTCCTGAGGCCTCTAAGGCACCTGCCCACCTCACGCCTTGTGCTCCAACACCCTTGCCCCTCGTCTGCCTATCCATTCTTCCCCTCCCCCCTTCCACACTCCCACCTCCCCTTTCTCACACACCCACCTCACCTACAGTCGCTGCTACTCCCTGCACTGCCCACTCCCTTCTGCTTCCTCTCTCCCTCTCCCTCTCCCCCTTCCTCATTCCCCACCTGTCCCCTCACCCCCTCTCCCACCCTCCTCCCCAGTCGCCCACCCAGTCTGTCCTGTCCTACTCATGTCTCTTTCTCTCTCTCCCAGCTCTCACCCCCAGCCCCACACAGACACCCCCGTCACACTCACCCCCACATCTGGCTTCTCCCATATACCTCTTCCCTTATGTTAGTCAGGGGCTTTCCTCATGTTCTCCAGGGCTGTGCTATTCCTGACTAACGCCATGGGTAGAAGGCTGGCATTTTCCAGGCCTGTTCGGGTGACCTACGGACACAGCCATTCCATGGGCTTCTGTCCCTGTGGATGGCCACCTACCAGTGGGGAATCATTGCATTGGTCATGGGCGTGGCACACGTGGCTGTGGTCTAGATGACTCCAGTGGGCACTGTGGTCTGAAATGTCCCTCCTGAGTCCCTCCCGCACCTTCTTTCCTTCTCCACCTCTTCAAATACAAAATGAAAAGGCCAACTTAAAACCATCCTCAAGGGGCGTCAGGGTGGCTCGGTCACTTAGGCGTCAGACGCTTGGTCTCTGCTCAGGTTGTGATCTCACGGTTTGTGAGATCGAGCCCCAGAGCCCCGAGTTGGTCTCTGTGCTGACAGCGTGAGGCCGCTTGGGATTCTCTGCCCCTGCCCTCTGCCCCCAACCTAAATAAATAAACAAATAAGAGTAGATAATTCGTAAATAGGAAAATAATGTACTTTACTCAGTGTGGAAAAACAGAATGAAGTACAATGATAAAATCAGTCTTTCAAATTTTAGGATAGTAAAATGTCTTCCCATATACAGGTAGTGATGTCTCTTCATTTTCAATGAGATCTTTCTTTTTGGCCCTCAGTGAAGTTTTATAATTTTTTTCATGTAGGTTTTATTTTTGTGGAATTTATGTCTATCAAGTTTCTCTTTAGTATTTTACATAAATATCCAGTAGCACACATATTATTGACAGCAACTTTAAAAAAAAAAAAAAATGTTTATTTATTTTGAGAGAGAGCACACATGAGCCAGGAAGGAGCAGAGAGAGAGAGAGAGAGAGAGAGAATGAGAGAGAGAGAGAGAGAGAGAATCCCAAGCAGGCTCCGTGCTATCAGCACAGAGTCCAACATGGGGCTTGAACCCACAAACTGGGAGATCTTGACCTGAGCCGAAACTGAGTCAAATGGTTAACTGACTGAGCTACCCAGGTGCCCCGACATAGCAACGTTTTTTGTTTTTTTTTTTTTAATGTTTATTTATTTTTGAGAGAGAGACAGACAGAGCACTAGTGGGGGAGGGGCAGAGAGGGAGGGAGACACAGAATTTGAAGCAGGCTCCAGGCTCTAAGCTGTCAGCACAGAGCCCCATGCGGGGCTCGAACTCACGAACTGTGAGATCATGACCTTGAGCCAAAGTCGGATGCTTAACCTACTGAGCCACCCAGGCACCCCTCGACACAGCAACTTTTAACAGCAAGCTGCAGAATTTCCCCCAAAGTTGTATTCCATTTTTAAAAAGTTTCTCCTTCATGCTTTGTACTGATCCTTACATATACACATTTTCTTTTTCCATCTTGTTCTTAATCATAGTGTTCTACTTTCTAAAAACGGTTACTACACCTTTATGTGTTCTGTCATAGTTTCACATTCTGGGTTTGGCCACATGAAGGCTCCTTCCTCCATTTGGAAGTTGTGGTGAAGAGTCTGAACTGTCCTTTCCTTCCTACCTACTTAAAAAAAACCAAAACAAAAACCAAAACAAAAAAAAAACCCAACCTTTTCTTCCGGCTTTCTTTGCCTTCGGCAATCTAAAAATAGATCCAACCAAGCTTACTATCAGACCTAATCAGTGATGCTCATTGGAAGTTAGTTGAAAAGGAAGTCGAGCTGTTGCTTGTTAGTTTTCAGCAGATTCATCATCTACTTGGGCAGCAAATGTTTTTTGAGTGGCCTGCTCTGTGCTAGGGTCTGGAAATGGAGGCTTTCTATGGACTTCTGTTCCCACTGGGTAGTAATTGATCAGAGGGCAAGAACTCTGGGTCAGTTTCAGGGTGAATCCTGAGAAGTGAGGTCTGCGATTGTGATTTAGGCTTTGTGATCTGCTACAGCGATGGTAAAGGCATGCTCTCGTCTCTCCTGCCCATAGCACTGATGCTGGGCTGGACTGGGAAGGATTCACCCTTTGTTGCTCTCCTTTTTCTTTAGTTAATCTGTTTCTTCTTTTTGTCAGAAAACTAAAGAGATGCCCTTATTTGGTAGCCTTAGGCAAAGATTGAAGAATCCAAGTGCATGTTTGCTTTCTGGGGTGGTCTGGCATTTTTCTATCTTATTCGTACCTGTGTCTCCAGATTTTATGTTACTGTCTTGTGCAGATTAAGCGGTTTTTGATTGTTTACTTAATTGAATATAATACCATGCAGTAGAACCTTGAGAATATGTTTGAGTGGAACGAGTTTACAAATTTTTTGCCTCCTTTCCTGAAGAGGCAGTAGTGGTTTTCTCAGGTGAAGATTTGGGAACAGAATGTATTTTAATTCCAGCTGCGAGAAATAAACACATAGTTGTTACAAGTATCATGGTAAATACCATGTTATCTTTCTGTTGATAGGTTGTTGCCTCTGAGTACCCAGCTGAATTGAACCTGGAAGAAAGAAAGGTTTTCAGTGGTTAAGGGTTACTTACATTTGGATAGTAAGGTGCAGAGGGCATTGATATGTGTCTTTGGGGGTCTATTTTTAATTCATAATTTTAACATCCTAACAGTATGGAAGCACTTGGAAGATCCTCTCCCTGCTCCTCCCCCTTCTAGCTAACCCAGTTTTCCCTTCCTGTCTGTTACTTGTTGACAATTTAGATGTATGTATGAATCACCCAGATAGTTTCCTGTGCATTATGTGTTCATAAAATATATTTAGGTGTTTTTGAAATGTAAATGTTTTTATACTATGGATTTTCTGTGATTTGCTTTTGTATTTAATATATGGAAAAAATCTTTTAACACAGATTTCATTCAAAAATCTAAATGGTTGCTTAGATCTCAGTGATAGATGTATGTATCATAGGCTGTCCTCATTTAAAGGAAGGTTTTGCATGGCTGAAGTTTTCAATGGGAGAGTTCTTTCCTTTCAAACTCTTGTTCTTACAGCTTTCTTGAATAAGAGTGACACCTGTTACAGATAACTCAATATTTGGAATTTTAAAGCTTTATTTTTTTTAATGTTTTTATTTTTGAGAGAGAGAGAGAAAGAGACACAGTGCTAGTGAGGGATGGGCAGAGAGGGAGGGAGACACAGAATCTGAAACAGGTTCCAGGCCAGAGCCCAACACAGCGCTCGAACTCACAAAGTGTGAGATCATGACCTAAGCCGAAGTTGGACGCTCAACCGCCTGAGCCACCCAGGCGCCCCTTAAAGCTTTACTTTAAAAACTGTCTTGGGTTTTCAAGGTCAGTGTGTGGAAGTTCGATTGTAATTTTCATTCTGCTACATTGTTTATGTGAGTGATAGGATGGACAGGACAGGGGCCTTGACCTCAGTGACCTTGGTGAGGAGGTAGAGACACAAGCAGGTATAAAGCTCTGCAGTGGTACCAAGAAAGGGTCAGAGAGGGCATCTGAGGGATGGTAAGGCCCACATAGGGCTTAGAAAGATGACAGAAGAGAGTCACCTGACCCAGAGAAGTGGAGGGTTGGGAGGGCCTCTGTGAAAAGGGGAAGAACAGGGCCAGGATTTGAAGTCAGCGCAAGCACAGTGCACTCAGACATCAGGGTTCAGTGTTACTGTGCCGGGGGAGAGCGTGAAGGGGCAGTGAGTAAAGCTGGAGGGGGCTGCAGAAGGGTCCCTCGGGTGTCCTGCCCAGGAGGACAGGCAGAGAGAACCCAGGGATTGGCTTGCATTTGGTGAGGGCACTCCTCCTGGGCATGGGGGAACCAAAGGGAGGGAGCAATAACCCCTTTGGGGAGAAAGTCAAATGCTGTGATTATGTCAGGACTTGGCTGTGCAGTGAATGTAACACAGAGGCTCTGTCCCTAAGTGTGCTGGGTCAAGCTCATAGCGACCCATTCCTAAACAAACTTTATCTTAACAACTTGGTTTCTATCAGAGACGTCAGACCATCTATAAGGCACTGATTATTTCCTAAGTGGGAAGTGGAAATATGATGTAAGAATCCCTAAGACATTCGGTGGGGTAGGAAGCCTAGGGAGGTTTGAGTATGTTCGGAACCATGCTGGCCTATTCATGACAGGTGGAGGAGTGGAGGCCAGGATACTGGGGATGAGCCGTGCATCCTGCGTGGCTGGCATTAGGGTGGGGGAGGGTGTGCCCTGTGGAACCCTCCTTCACATGGCGGGGGGCAGTGAAAAGAAATTCTGGAACTTTTCTAAAGTATGTTTGTTTACTTTGAGAGAGAGATTAGGGGTGGGGCAGAGAGAAAGAATCTCAAGCAGGCTCTACTCTAGTCGCATGGAGCTTAACGTGGGGCTCAAACTCACGAATGTCAAGATCATGACCTGAGCTGAAATCAGTAATTGGGCACTTAACTGACTGAGCCACCCAGGCGCCCCAACTCTGTTGTCCTCTTAACAAAACATGGGGTGTCTGAGAATGTGAACATGGGAGAAGATCAAAGGGAGGCCGTTTCCTGAAGAGGTGCTCAGATCGTAGGGCAACTGGCATCACTTGGAGCCCTTGTTAAAACCCAGTGGCTGTGCCCCACCCCTGTGCCCCACCCCACAGTTTCTGATCTGAAGCCCTCAGTGGGCCTTAGGCATTTCAGACAAGTCCCCACATGATGCTCCTGCCACTGCTCGGGGACACACTTCGTGTAGCTCTGTTCTAAACAACCATTTGTCCTGCGCACCTATGGAGAGTCCCCATGGAAGAGAGTTTCTCTCATCCGGGCTTTAAATTTTTTTTTTTCTTTTTTTACATTTATTTTATTTTTGAGAGACAGAGAGACCGAGCACAAGTGGGGCAGGGGCAGAGAGAGAGGGAGACACAGAATCTGAAGCAGGCTCTGGGCTCTGAGCTGACAGCACACAGCCCAACATGGGGCTGGAACCCGTGAACTGCGAGATCGTGACCTGAGCTGAAGTCAGACAGATGGAGGCTTAACTGATTGAGCCACCAAGGTGCCCCTTATCCGGGCTTTTAAAACAGAATAGTAGTTTCTTGAGATGATAATTGAATTAATCGTTTTGGATTTCAAGTTTTTCTCACCAGTTTGGGAGAATTTAATAGGTCACCCTGTGCTTTGCAGGCTGTGATGCTGCCCTACCTGGAAGGGACAGAAGGAACTCAATGTCCTCTCCAGACCAAAAAAACATATTTCACACTTTCTTCTTGCAAGATGTAGAAATTAATAGAAAAGTATAGAAACGTATTCTGTGAATACACTTGTGGGTAGTTCTAAACATGTATATAGTTTTAAAAGGCAAAAGATATTGGTTCTACTAAGTTTCTGTTCTCACTTAATATCGACATTTTTAACATGTAAATACTCTTTGGAGGACCAGATGTCCTGTGTAAAGCCCATGCTTTCTTGCCTTTTTAACCACTTTGTAAAAAAAAGGAACTTCTTGGGACAAAATTTTTTCCCATGGGAATGTTGGTATGCTTTTATTAGGTAAGCCTGTGAGGAGGTCAGAATCATTTCAAATGTTTTACAGCTCAAGTTCGGGACCTGCCAGCCTCGAATGCAGGGAACACAGGGCAGGCTCTAGAAGGTGCTCTCCCTGCAGCCTGGCCTCCGGGAGGGCCCAGAAGAGAGCTAGTGTCGCAGGGAGGTCCGATAAGCAGGTGCTTTCCGTGAGGACTGTGAAGCCTGCCAGTTACTGGGGTCTGCTCGGCCACCCCAAGTATCCTTTTCCTGTGGGGCAGTTTTCATCCTGTGTAACTGCTTAGGACAGTGACAGACCTGGCTGGCTGCCCAGCATCCAAGCTTTGGAGCTAGACTCCTTCAGGTCAGGCAGAAAGCAAGGATCCCCATTCAGTGGCTTCTTGTTTGAAGAATTAAAAACAGAAGAAGATCTCCTAATTTGAACCTTCCAATCCATTTAAACACTTTTAATACTTTTCTTATTACGAGAGTAATGCATGAAAGAAAAAGTAATGTGTATTCTTGTTTGAAAAGCTTCAAAGGTTACCCAAGGGGAGTCAGATATTTGCTGTCTCCTGGTACTAGGATTGTTGAGGCTCATGGCTGGGAGCAAGGATGCGTCTTTCCTCAGCACATTTAAAGTTTTGTTCAGGCGGAGGCAGGCAGCCCGGGTGGTTGGGGAGGGAGGGATTCCCCACGACTGTAGCCCTGACCCGGGGTTTTACCAAGGCGACGAGTCTGTGCAAAGCTGTGCTTGGACGCGATGAAGGGTACACATGCACTTGGTAGGGGATACGTCGAGTGGGGAGGAATTAAATCCTGTACCCTGGGTTGAGTCGAGGTCTGCCTCATCGGTAGACGAAAGGGCTGGGGACATACCTGTCTGTTTCGTTTCTATTTATGTTGTACTGCTTTACCAGTTACTTCAAAACTTAGTGGTATAAAATAGCAGCCGTTTTGTATGCTATGTAATAAAGCAGTGGGTCAGGAATTTGAAATGCAGATGTTCTCTGCACAAGTTTTCTGGAAATGCAGAAGTTCTCCGGAACTTCAGCTGGAATGGCTCAAACGGCTGGGGCTGGAGAATCTACTTCCTGGAGGTTTCTTTGCTGCCACATCTTTGCCTCTGAGGATCGGCTCAGCTAGGACTGGCTGTTAGCCCTGGCAGGTGACCTGTCTGCTAGCGGGGTGATCAGGCCTCTTCCACAGCGGCCCAGGGCCCCCAGAGCCGGCGTGCCAGCAAACTTAGCGGAAGGGCACGCTGTCTGCGACCAGCTCCAAGAGCCACATGGCATCACCCCTGCCCTCCCCTGTGCTGGAGAGGGTCACAAGTCCACCAGATTCCAGGGGAGGACGCACACACCCCACCTCCTGACAGGAGGCGTGTCCAAGAATTTTTGGTCAGGTCTTTAGTGCCGCCAGGGAGGCACTGTGTACAAAACACAATGACACCATACAGCTTTTCAGTGAGCACTTGGCACAAAGTGAGTCATAGCCCAGACGAGGCGTTCTGTTGTAGTTAACACGCTCAGAAAACCTTGAGAGGAACAGTAAACAGAGTCACAGAATGCGTGCAGCCGTGTTGATGTACTTCAGTGTGGCTGGAACTTCCTCTGCCAGTTAGACTCACTTTCCACGAGCTCCAGGTGCCTGGTATTGTACAGGGCTTCTGATTTGAATGCTTCTCTAAATTAGAGTTTCCTTGACCTGAGCAAGCGGGGATGGGAATAGCTGCACACTCTGCTGAAATAGGGAGCACCTTCAGCACTCATGGGCTCTGTTGCCCTCCTTAGGACTCATGACCTCAGCGTCACTCAGTTTTAGTTGGAGCACACGCCACGCAGGGCCGCTGAGGCTGGGGGATTAGCTTGGAGGACAGGGCAAGAAAAAAACAAAATCAAGATGTCTTTTTTTACCAGAGATGGGGGTGACTCTGGGGCCTGGGAATGAGGCCTCACACTTGGAAGTGTTGGGGGAGTGAGGGCTGTCACTGGCCTTGTGACCTTGAGCAAGTCCCATGAGACTCCTCGTGGCTCCTATCTTCAGCTGTGAAATGGAGATAATAGCATGACCTTGTGACTAGAAACAGTGAGCAAGAAAGGCCCGTGGGGGGCCACTGGCGGTGACACTGGCATCGCTGTGCTTCCTGGTCACAGGCCTTGGCCTTGTCACGAGATTCCCCAGGGCTGTGGCCATCACCTGGCTGTATGCAGCAGTCAGTGCCACGTTCTCTTGAACCTCTGACATACGAGTCACAAGCAGGTGTCCTACCTGCACCTCTGGCTGGCGCTGGCCTTCCCAGCTCCAGGCCTCTGTTTCTACTTGCCTAGTAGACATCTTTAGCCTGGATCACTACGGGATGCATCCAAGGGAATATGTGCTAATCCCAGACCATGGTCCCCTCCCCCAGCCGTCTCCTGATAACACCCATTCACCACCCCACCCTGATACACCGCCTGTCCCCTCCTGTCCTCTGCATTCTCGACCCATCTGTCCCTCACACCCCTACTTCCTGTTAGGCCAGAACACAGCTGCCCTGCATCACACTCTGAGCTGGTCGCCCACTAACCAGAGCCCCGCTGTCTGGGAATGCTAGGAAGGGGAACCAGGGGTGCCCATGTTTGGTTCATTAACAGAAAATCCCCATGGGGAGCTTGTCAGGAAAGCCCTCATGGCCCACGTGACCCTACACCTTCATCTTTCCCTCCCCAGGGTATTTCTGCCAGCATTGCCCCCCTCCCACCCCTCCGAGGGCATCCCCTACACAGGCCAGTAGATGTCCCTGGCTGTATGCAGCCCGCATCTTCAGAGTTCGGTGACCTCTCGTCCCCTCTCTGCTCCCCAGGACTGGGTCGATGGCAGCCTCTACTTCTCTGATGTGTATTATGCATTGGTGGGTTTGGGCGGTTTTCCCTGCAAGGACAGGAACTCCAGCACTGGGATGGCACCTAGTCATCCTGGTATCTCGTAGAGCACAGAACGATAAACTATGCACCGTGAGCCAAATCCAGCCCACCCTTGAGCTGAGAAAGTTTCAACAATTTTTACACGGTTGAAGAATAAGGCAAAAAAAAAAAAAAAAGAATCCTATTTCATCACACACGAAATTCACGTTTCCGTGTCCTTGAATGAAGTCGTGTGGGAGCACAGTCACGCTTTTGTGAATTATCTATGACTCTGCCCACACTACAGTGGCAGAGTTGAGTAGTGGCTTCAGAGATCCTATGGCCCACAAAGCCTGAGATATTTATTCTCTGCCCCTTTACAGAAAAAGTTTGCTGATGACTCCTGCCTTAGAACTGGGATTCCTAATCATTTGGGAGAGCTTTTCCTTCATTCTTTCAGCAAATACTGAGTGAGCGCTGAATATTACGAGGAAGCATCTCAGTATCCTAGAGAACAGTAGTGAATGAAACAGTCTTTGCCGTCTCGGAGCTTCCATTTTCTGGGCTGGAAACATACAAGCACATATAGATAGATACATTGGGTATATTGTCTGATGATAAGTGCAATGAAGAAAAATAAAGCAGGTTGAGTATGGGGAGGGAGGAGAGAAGGGGGATACTATTAGTAGGCTGGTCAGGCAGACCTCACTGATGAGGTAACTTGACCCAATACCTAGATGAACTGAAGGAGGCAAGTTAAAGAGGCATTTGGGAGAAGAGTAAGTGCAAAGGCCCTGAGGCAGGAGGAACAGCCTTGGCATGTTGGAGAAATTACGAGGGACCATAGTGTTTTGAGCCTGGACTGTATAAGCAGATAGGTGGGCAAAGGTGAGGTGTGGCTATGGCAGGTCACCAGATCCCTTAGGGCCGGGCTCTCTACCAAAATACAATGCCCAGGCTCCTCTGCAGAGATTCTGATTCAGGAGGTCTGTAGGGCCTCACAGGCTCTGGGAAGCCAGATTTGATCCCTTGAGACTAGAGAAGACAGACCCTCACTCACTCCACTCTCTCCCTGCCCCCTGCTAATTCTTAGCCGTTGTTAGGTCTCACAGAACCTTTTCAGTCCAAAGGGCAACATGGATTAGGAGCATTTGCTGCAAGACCTCATACAGTGCTTGGCTTCTAGCAGGGGCTCAATATGTAAATGTTTGCATGTTTAAAAAATGTTTATTTGTTTTGAGAGAGAACGTAAGCAGGGTAGGGGCTGAGAGAGAGGGAGAAAGAAAATTTCAAGCACAAATCGTGAGATCATGACCTGAACCAAAATCAAGAGTTGGACACTTAGCTGACGGAGCCACCCAGGTGCCCCTAAATGTTTGCATTTTTAAAAAGAGACCTACATTTATGCTGATGACTGTCCTCTCCTACTGCAGTTTGTGGGCATGCCATTTCTCCCCACTGCCCCATCTTTGAAGGCCCGTTTATGATCCGGGTTCCCCATCATTTTGTGGGTGGCTGGCGCTCTACCTTTTCCTGCATGAACGGGGTCAAGCTGTTTCCCCTTGTGGTTCCAGGTGGACCCTACTGCTTCTTGCCAGCTGAGCCTCACCTCTTCCTCTGGTCCTCGCTGACCATCATGTGTATGTTGCCTATCATACAGGTGAAGTTATGCACAGGGTCTTAGCCCTCCGCATCTGCGGGCACCAATTTTGTTGGCTAGCTGGCTGGCTGGCTGGTGAATGAGCCAGAAAGGATTTTAGCAAACATTGAAGACAGAGGGCAAATCTTGCATGGGTTCTCCGTGTGGTTGTACTGTCCTAACATCACCAAGCTGAGTCGGTGAGCCCCTGGCATGCTGGTTTATAGCGTGTCTGGCTGTCCTCGCCTGCCGGCACATGGGGCATACTGTGTGTCATGCAGGTTTGTGCCCATTAGCTGGGCCAGAGAGCAGCTTTCCTAATTCATTCTTCTGCCTCTGACTTAGGGCAAAAATACATGTGCTTTCTAGGTGAAAATGGTGATCAGAACGCCCAACAAAACATTGAGAAGCATATTTCAACCATTGAAAATGTACAGGTGTGAAACAGAAATGGTAGTTTTGTTTGATCCAGTGTTACAACGGTACTTAAAACAGGGGAATAGGGTTGCTGGTGCAGAATCCGTGCCTTCACTAAAGTCTGGCATTCAAGAACTCAGAATCTATCCTCATTCTAAAACATTCTAAAACCAGTGCACCTCTGAAATTTCAAACTTTTATTGGGGAGTTTTGAAAGCTTTGTATGTGTGGTTTTGTGTGGACTTTCTAGGATTTTCCCAAGACTTCCTGAAACTCATTCAGGAATTCAGTGGAGACCCACAGATTGCAGATTGAGAAATTACATTCTAAAAGTGATACTTGGGGTGCCTGGGAGGCTTGGTCGGTTGGGCGTCCGACTTCAGCTCAGGTCATGATCTTGCGGTCCTTGAGTTCGAGCCCCGCATCGGGCTCTGTGCTGACAGCTCGGAGCCTATTTCAGATTCTGTGTCTCCCTCTCTCTCTGCCCCTCCCATGTTCATGTTCTGTCTCTCTCTGTCTCAAGAATAAATAAAAGTTAAAAAAATAAAAAATAAAAGTGATACCTGATTAATATTTAAGAAACCATGTTAGATTAATAGAGACCACAGAAGCATTGAGTTAACATTTTAATTTTTTCTTTCGTGGAGAAGGACACTCATTTTTAATCATACCCTTAAAAATCACTCAATTTTTTCTGCCCTAAATGAAAATTTCTATGTGATCGATTTTGTTGAACAGGGTTTCCTTGCATAGCATGAAATTTGGATACAGACAGTAAAAGAATCATGAAACCAGTGTGCCTCAGTTTGCATGCAAAGTATTTTTTGCAATAAAAATTAGAATAAATTAAAATATCTTGAAAGCAGCGTAAGGGAATTTGGTGTTAAGCCATTTGTTAGTGATGGCGAATGATTATCTTTTTTTCCTTTTAAGTTTATTTACTTATTGAGAGAGAGAGTGAGAGAGTGAGAGTACTGGGGGAGGGGCAGAGGGGGAGAGAGAGAATCCCAAGCAGGCTCCAGGCTATTAACGCAGAGCCCAACCCTGACTGGATCATGACCTGAGCCAAAATCAGGAGTTGGACGCTCAATCAACTGAGCCACCCAGGTGCCCCATAATTATCTTTTTTAAAAAATACCTTTCTTAATATTGAGTCCTTATATGGTATGTAATTGACTTAATTTAGTTCCATTTAGTCCAAACATCAATAGAATACGGCTATTCGTAATTCTCAGAGATCCTTTTGAGACACTGTAAGGTGGGTCAGATTAACTTA
This sequence comes from Panthera onca, assembly GCF_046562875.1. Classification (NCBI taxonomy): domain Eukaryota; kingdom Metazoa; phylum Chordata; class Mammalia; order Carnivora; family Felidae; genus Panthera; species Panthera onca. The sequence continues at coordinate 85,965,386 of NC_138341.1, read as the reverse complement.
AGCAGGTTGCAAAATTCTAAGAGCAACATTAATTTTTAGCAATGTTTAACTTTTAAACTCCATGCTGTGCAAGGTTCTAGGCTAGTCTACACTGAACACCAGGAACAAGGCTCTGTAATTGTTGGAAATTGCTTGTGTTTTCCCCCCTTGAAGTGAGTCTGCAGTAATTCAGGAGCTTTCCCTGCCTGCTGTGTGTGTTTTTTGTCTGAGCTGGGTGCTGAGTCCTTTTTGTTCTTCAAAACAAAGCAGGCGGTGTAGCTGTTGAGAATTTAAAAGGAGGCCAAAAACACTTGACATAAAAACATCTTAAAGATTAATTAGTAATAACACTTCTGAAGATAAAAGTACTAAGCGAGGGATAAGTGTAATAAAGTGAAAACATTCCTTACCTCCTCCATTCCACTAATTTTGGTGGCTGGCTGCATGTGTTTGGTGTTCAGGGAAACCCACCTGTAAACCACCTATTAAAAAGAGGTGTGTAGTGTGGGTGCTGTGACAACATGGAGGGTCTCCTCCTGTCCCCTGGAGCAGGGAGGGAGGTTGAAGAAGCTTTCTCAGCAACGGAATGCTCAGGTGAGGCGTTCTGGCCAAGGAGACCACCACAGGTGGAGCTGCTTTAGGGAGGGTGGAAGCTGCAAGTGGTGGGCGGGGCTTGGGGGGGGTGGGCGTGGAGGTCTGATTGGTGAGGAGGGGAGATGGGGTTCATGAAGCTCTGGGGGGGTGAACTGGGAAGTGCAGGAGGTTTTTCCAAGTGCAGGGAGCCAGTGGAAGAAGTCTGAGCCACAAGAATAGGTTTGGGCATTAGCCATGATGGCCATTATTATCCCCTCATTAAGGGTGGCAACGATGTGGTCATGAGCATTATTCCTCAGGACAGATCCCAGGGTCCTCACCTGCCACCCAGGGAGGAGTGTTTATGCAGGACCAGTAGGGAAGGGGAGAGCCCTCAGAGCCCTGGTGTCTGTACTTCAAGTAGGGAGAAGATGTCTAGGAGAGGGGGCAGCCTTATGTGCTCTGAGGTAGTCTAAGGATGATGGAAGGATTGAGAAATGTCTCTGAGACATTTTAAACCCACTCAAGAAAAGGTTAAAAAGAAACCGAATAAACTAGTAACCATGGAATGATTTGAAAAGGCTGTCAAAGGTGTTATCTATCCTGAAGGCATCTTAAGTTATGGATAATTAATTTCCCCCCTCCTGAGGTTCCACAGCCAGAGAGGGACTGCTTCCTGGCATATTCTGACAAGCAGAATCCTAAAGCCAAAATGAGACGATGTGTTTATTTGAGATACATAGTGGAGAACAGGATCCATGGGGTTTGGCAACTGCTGGTTGGTCCACAATGCTGGGTGTCCAAGCTGACCACTGACCCAGATGTTCCTGGGCCTTCTGGGTGGGGGCCACCTCATGGTAGTAGGGGGGGGGGCAGATGGTGTGGGGGGCAAAGAATTCAGCAAAGGTTTGGAAATCTTTTCCCTCCTTTGCTAGAAAACAAAGTAGGAAGGAACATAGATGCATGGAAAAATAAACAATTATGTCACCATTTGAACAATATTTTGGCATCTTCGGACCGTCTTTTTATTCTGCGTGGTTCTTAGTAGTGGAAGTCATACTGCATATGTATTTTCTCATCTGAAATGGTCATAATTGCATTACCATGTTACAATGTGTTTTCATAGTTATATTTTTAATTGAGATATAATTGACATGTAACAGTATTATTTGGTAACAGCAATATATAATGTGTTAGTACATATTACATAATATGTATTTTTATATATATATATACTATATATAAATATACTATATACACTATATATATACTATATATAAATACACATAATACGTAATATATATTATGTAACTCTGGTTACCATCCATTACATCACATATTTACACTGTGTGTATGATGAGAACTTTGAAGATTCACTCTTAGCAACTTTCACTTATGCAGTGTTATATTATTAACTGTAGTCACCATGCTCTAAATGACATCCCCAGGACTTTTTTATTTTGACTACCTTCACCCATTTCACCAATACCTACATGTTCACCTCTGGCAACCAGTAATGTATTCTCTGTATTTATCAACTTTGGTTTCTTGTTTTGTTCTAACATTCCACGTATAAGTGAGATCATGCAGTGTTTGTCTTTGACTTATTTCACTTAGCATAATGCCCTCAAAGTCCATCCATGTTACCTCAAGTGACAGGATTTCCTTTTTTTTGTTTGTTTGTTTCTTTTTATGGCTGAATAATATTCCACGCATCCAATGATGGACACTTGAGTTGTATCTGTGTCCTGGCTATTGTCAGTAATGTTGCGGTGAACCTGAGAATGCGTATCTCTTCCAGTTAGCGTTTTTGTTTCCTTGAGATAAATACCCAGAAATGGAGTTGCTAGATCACATGGTATTTCTATTTTTAATTTTTTTGAGGAACCTCTTACTGTTTTCCATAGTGGCTGCACCAGTTTACATTCCCACCAACAGTACATGATGGTTCCCTTTTCTCCACATGCTTGTCGACACTTGTTATTTTCTTCTCTGTTTGATAAAAGTCACAGTGATATTTAATGGCTTTGCGATTCCATTGAATGGCTGTATCATAATTTATATAACAGTTCCCCCATTCTAGGATATTTTGATTTTTCCCTCACCCCTTTTTAGTATAAATAAAGCCATGATTTGTGAAGGCAACTTTCCTGTGTATAAATGTGTATCCTGAGGATAATACTCAAAAGTAAGATCACATGGTCCAAAGGTAAAAAACATTATTTTTTTTAATGAATAAGGAATGTAGTATGGACTTACTTTAATTTCTCCCATTTCTTGCATTTTTGCCACTTTTAGTTATTTATTGCTGTCTTATGTATTAGTTGCTTCCTCCTTTCGGAGGGGAATGTGCTTTTATGGAATCAGCAAAATGTGATTTTGGGAAGTTAAGTCCTATTCTGTAACTATTTGTTAAACCCTACTACGTACCGGAGGATGACCATAAGAAGGTGCCTCAGAGTAGGTACTAACCTTAATGCCTTTCCCAGCTCACAGAATCACCATCCCCGGGATGGGGAGGGTCTTTGTCTTTGCTCTCTCTCTTTCCCCAGCATGTAAGAGCACCTGGACCTGAGGAGGTGTTCACCATTTGGGGAGTGACTACATAAGAGCCAAACAGAAATGCGTAGGGGCGCCTGGGTGGCTCAGTCGGTTAAGCATCCGACTTCAGCTCAGGTCATGATCTCACGGTCCGTGAGTTCGAGCCCCGCGTCAGGCTCTGTGCTGACAGCTCAGAGCCTGGAGCCTGTTTCAGATTCTGTGTCTCCCTCTGTCTCTGACCCTTCCCCGTTCATGCTCTGTCTCTCTCTGTCTCAAAAATAAAATAAAAATATAAAACAAACAAGCAGGAATGTGTACACAATATTAGAACCACTCATTCATGCAGAAGGTTTCCTTATGAAGTAATCCTCTGTTCTGTGACGTCACATGGGCGCTCGTGGTCTGGTAGTATGTTTCAAAGTCAGCCATGGCAGGACGTCAGTGTTGCAGCTGGGGCTGATTTGTGCACATTTACTGGGCACCAGCTGTGTACACATGATGACCCACCCTCCGAGTGTCTATAATCAAGGAGGCAGGCCAGCTGACCGGAAACTGGAATATGAGAGAGACATGGTAAGTGCTGAGAGATGATGGACTTCCAGGTGAGGTTAAGCCATGGCTTCGGCCCGTTATTTAACTTCTCTGGGTTTTGGTTTCATAGAGATTTAAAGAAAGAGGTTGCACCGAGCCCTGGGATCTCTTTCAGGCCTGCAGTTCTTTGATTCTCCTGCCTGGCTTTTCCTCAAACAAAGGTTGAGGACATACTGTTTATCCAAACACAAGCATAGTTGAACTCCAGACCCCACAAGAGGTATTCCAGAATTAAAGAGAGGCATAGGATCCTTTTTCACTTACGTTTTAGTAGGACTTAATCCTTTAAAAGTGTGCATTTTGTTGTCTTCGTGAGCTGTAATTCAGATTTCTTAGTGTACTTGAAAATACTCGTTAAATATTAAAACTCTATTCGTTGAAATCCTTGAATGTCATGAAGTTAAATATTGACCTATTTTCTTCTTCTTTCCCTTACAGCTGTTTGGGGCAACTTCGTTAACATGAGGTAACTCTTTTTAATAACTTGGATGCTGTTGGTGGGGTTTCGTAGATGCATTTCAGTCATTACATGTCATGGGTTAATTGCAGAATATTTACAAAGCGAAACTGAGTCTTTCTGCTATCCGCACACCTGAGCTTTGTCTTTCTCCTTACGTTCTCGAGGAATACATCTGATTTTGCTACTTACCCATTTTTACCGGTTGGCTCCCTTGCATTGCCCACCTCAGGGTCCCTTCCCTCCTTTGGTACGCAGTAAGGGGCTGACCCTAGCTTTTACACGGCTGAAATGTAAGGTGTGTTTCAGGGTGGCTCAAGCAGGCACACAGGGGGCACGCTTTTCCAAAGCCTTTTGAAAAAGAGGCTGTCTTAGGGAAACCACGGCTGGCCCCTGGCCCTGGGAGCAGACCGTGAAGGCTGAAGTCATCTGTTTACCTCAGGATTAGGCCCAGGGAGGCTTCCGACTGAGTGTGCATTATTTGTTCTTCATGATAAATGCGGGAGGGGCACTCAGAAGAGTAAAATCTTTGTGTTTATGTTCTAAAAAATAATAATAATAATAATAATAATAATAACAGGCGTTCATCATAAAAACAAATTTGACACTGCTAGTACAGTTTTACGTTTGAAGCAAAATTTGCTCCACTCTCTACTTCTTGCTGGTGAAAATAAAAGAGCCACAGCCACGGTGGCCGTGCTCGTGGTGAGTTTGGAAGTTGAATGTCCCTGCAGGAGGCCACTAGGGCAAAGGGTTGCTGTGTCCCCACCAGGCTTTTCATATTGAGTAGACTTTGCAAGGCCGGTGGGGCCGTGTTGATCTGATTGCCACCGCTAGGTCATGAGTGTCTCCTGACAAAGGCTTCTTTCTGTGTGTGACTAGGAGGGGTGCTCAGATCCCATTTAAAGGAACTCTGTTTTTTCGCTTGGAAAAGCTCCATTTTGCATTAAAGCCCAAGGAAAACCCAGCCGAGAGACTTGGACTCCTATAGACACGCTTCCTGCCTCTAATTTATAATCCCATGTTGGGTGTAACATGCAAGTGAGATTATTTTAGTTGAATAGAAATAACCCTTCTGCGGTAGAGGTGAGGGGGTGAGATGAACTTGAGGTTTCCTCTCCTCCGCTGTCTTCTGTTCCTCTAGTGTAACCCCCTTCTGGAGGGAACTGGAGCCCGGGACCGATGTTTGGGAAGGGGAGCGGTGAGGTGGTCTGCAGGCGTTGGTGTGTGTTGTACTTTGTTCACAAATAAATCTTGAGGTCGCCAAGCCTTTCAGTGGATCTCAGTTTTGTAGCTTTCTACTCAACAGGTCTATGCAGGAAAACGGTGAACTCAAAATCGAGAGCAAGATTGAAGAGGTTAGTTCCTTTCCCGTAATTTGTTTCTGGTTTTTTCGTTATGTTTGTCAATTTCAGCTCCTTCGCTGGTGCTGCTGTCTTTAATGTGGCAGCTTGCTGCTATTACGCGATTTGGAAAACATCTCCAAAATTTACCCTTATTTAGAGGAGCCTTTCTGTCTCTTATGCTCTGGATGCATCCCTGTGTTAGCGTTTGTCTGTTTTATCAAGGTGTGATGTACTGAATTCCTACTCAGAGGCAAAATGGTTTTAAAAGTTTGTTACGACTTCTCAAGTGACCTTCGAGAATTTCTTAGAGAGGGGGAGGTGAGTACCAGGGGTGGAGGCAAGTGCCAGAGCAGATGTCGAAAGGAAAACCAGCCCAACTCAGATGCTGGGCCTCTGGAAACACAGAGGGTGCCCACATGCACAGATGGGGGAAGTCACACACCCACCTCCGAGAAAGCTAGCTCCTCTGGTGGATTTATACACCTTCTGTTTGAAAATAATCGCTTATGCTTTTAGTCAAATAATTGCAGATATAGGTATGCTAGTGTGACGTGGGCTATGGGAGGGGATGGAGAGTCCCTCATTTTGGTTCGAAGCCAAATGTCACAGTCCTGGAGAAGCCCTTGGATTGAGCTCCCTGTGTTAAAACACAGCATTGTGGGTCGGCTCACAGCCTGCCATTCATTCATGTGCTAAGCAGATGACATGGCGATTATGTGCAGAAACAAGAGGTTAAGCTTTTAGGGGAGGGCAACATTTAGGGGATTCTTTAGTTCCTAAAAAGAACGGGTGGTGGTGATCTGTCTGTTTTTTGTGAGCCTCAACCACTTTGCTCACTAGTAAGGAAAGTAAAAAGTTAATTTTCTGAGAGACTTAAGTGTCTCTGGAGTAAGAGTTCCAACATACAGTTTATCATCTCAATTCTTAACGTGTGATTCAAGTGATCTAACTTAATTTCAAACTGGAAGTGGATAGTAGAAGAAATTAAAATCTGATTTGTGTTACATCATGTCTGTGTGGAACATCAAAGAGGGATGGTGGAGAACTCTCTTTGCTTCAAAAGTAATTTTGGTTATTTTTGTTTTAGATTGTTGAACCACTAAGAGAGAAAATCAGAGATTTGGAGAAAAGGTATGTGCACATTTTTAAGGAAAATCCTTCTATTTACTGACTTTAGAAGGTCAGCATCTGGTATAAGCTCATCCCACCTCTGTCATTATTTTTTTTAACCATGTAATTCTATAATATGAGAGGTGTTAGGTGCTTTCAACATAAGAACTTTTTTCTGTGAGAAGGTAGATGTTTACTGTCAAATTTGATGCAGTGTTTTTAAAGCTTTATCTTCCTTTATTTTGCTTTTTACAAACTATTTCTGATGAAAGCTATGGGTTCTCTCTAGGAAAAAAAACTTATTTATTTCAATAAAGTTAATTGTTTCAGGAGTCTTCCTGAAGCTCAACCACACAGATCCTACACTAAAAGTCCTTCCAAGGGGCGCCTGGGTGGCGCAGTCGGTTAAGCGTCCGACTTCAGCCAGGTCACGATCTCACGGTCCGTGAGTTCGAGCCCCGCGTCAGGCTCTGGGCTGATGGCTCAGAGCCTGGAGCCTGTTTCCGATTCTGTGTCTCCCTCTCTCTGTCCCTCCCCCGTTCATGCTCTGTCTCTCTCTGTCCCAAAAGTAAATAAACGTTGAAAAAAAAAAAAAAAAAATTAAAAGTCCTTCCTCTGTTATCCGTCAGTTTGATTTCTACAAACTCTCATATCTAAACAAATAACCACATAAATGTTTTGGTTTTTGTTTTTAATCCTGATTTGAATATAATGCTCAAATGTTCCAAACATTAGAAGAAGATAGGATCTAGGTGTGTTGAAATCTTCCTTTTCTGAACCCCGTGAATTTCTCAGTTCCTGAAAATTCGTGACATACAAGTTGAGGCTAGGCCTTACCTTCTTTTAAGTTATGCAAGGCAATCAGATGGTTTCTAGCATATACTGATTAATCTGAGGGAATTCCAAAAGAAGAAAAAAAAAACAAAACAAAACTGGAGGGTCTGAAATCCAGTACTATATGTAAGTACTGTAAGAAATTAGGGGTCACTTGTTTGCTTGTCACCATACCTCAGGAAGGTTCCAGAATTGAGTCCAGGTGAAGTGGCTGGGAGGGAAGAATTGTATAATATGGTGGGAACTTACTTGAATCAGATTCCAGAGCAAGTTGCTCCTCACCATTTGTCTTGGTGTTTTCCCCGACTCTCCTCCTGCTGTGTGTAGTTCTGTTGTGCCCACATTCCCCCTCTCTCCAAAACATTGGAGCTCGGGGCACTGGAACTTTTCCCTTGAGTTTATCTGGAAAACTGTGCATCCAGCATAACAGTTGGGTTTTTAGAGGTTTAAAACAGAAAAATGAAAACCCTCATTAAAGTTGACGTTATTTTTTTTTTCCTTACCTTGGCATGGGTTTGGATGATGTGTATCAGTATTGTATGAGCCTTTATCAAGCCCAGATTCATAAAAGAAATGGAGAGCAATTTTTTCTTTGATTGCGGTGTCTGCGATAAATGATCGCAGAGAAATAAGGGTGAAGAATCATCAAACTAAATATGTTCATTCATTTTCTTCTTTGTCCTCAATTGATAGTTTATATGCAGTCATACAAACTATTAATTTCAACTCTTGCTCTACTAAAAGTTGTTATTTTTTAGCAGATTGAGTTAGTAATATAAAGTTGTGATTTGTTCTTTAAATTTTTCTTGCTGTGATTTGGGCTGAAATTATGCTGCTGGTAACATTTCACTGGATGGGAGCCAGAAATTCCACCTTTAATAAGACTGGTAGAATTTGAGAGATTTTAGTTGAAACTTAAAAAAAAAATTGCTTATGGTAAGAAATAACCAACCAGGTTTTATGTTGGCCAAAAAAATAAAAAAATAAAAAATAAAGGCCTGCCAGTGATTATTTTCTTTAGAGAGTAATATTCATTTATGAAAAGTGAATCAATTGTATAACCCTTCCCTAAAGCAATGGCTTACACACGAGATCTCTTGAAATAGGAGAATTTTATGATTCCTTTTGATACTTTTGTGACAATATTTGTGCTTTTTAAATAGGAAAGAGAAGCACAAGTATGAATGTAATGTTGAAGAAACTACCAGTAACTCATTCTTGTCAAGCTGTGAGAGCTCCCTTTAGGATGGGTGTAGAGGTTAAGCATTTGCCTCTTGGGGCTGCTTTACTAGTTATTCATCCTCAGCTGGTTCTGTTCTCCAGTTTGGTGATCAAGTCAGGCGACGGATGAGCCCGAGTTATTGTGTGTGTTAGAAAGTCAAGTATGGACAAGACTTTGTGGTAGAAATCGATGGAGCTCTGTCAGGTTTTATTTTTCTTGACTGATTTATGTGCTAAGAATGATCAAACACCCATCTTGACGTGAGCAAGATAAGAATGTAACTGGACTACATTGTGTTGATGTGCTTGTCACCTGGGGGCAAAGTGGCCCCCAAGATATTTAAGGATATTTTTGAAAGGTAAAGATTATATTCATACAAGGAAAGAAATGGGGACAGTGCCCTTCGAGAAGCCTGAGTAAGTGGGTTGTGTGAGTTTTTTCTCTTCTTTACAACACCCCCTCCCATTTCTTAAGAGTTTGATTGCCTGCCATTTGTTTAATTTCATCTCCATATCTTTATATTTTCTGTGAATAGATAGCAAGTCATGATGAGAACTTAAATTCTAGGTAAAAACACTTCTTACTATTGCTACTTTAATGAACAGTAAGGGTAGAGTCTGGAATGGCATAGAATAATTACTAAAGGATTAATTTTGGGGGGTAAGAAAAGTTCCATTATTCAATTCGTGCTACATTCTGCCTCCCTTGCTTACTTGTCTCTCTCATACTCAGAAATGCCGACTGCAGGCTTCATGTGGGCAGGGCCTTGATCCTCTATGTTGTTTGCTTCTGTATCCTCAGCGTGTGGCACAAAATAGGTGCTCATTAAAAAGTTCCCAAATGAATGTATGGATGAGCCAGTATGCTACTACATAGGGTTTTAACCTACTTCATGCCTTTAAAGAAGCCTATGCCTCTTCCTTGCCCACTCTGTTCAGTGCTTGGCAAGTGCAGCAGGGGAGGGCTGAATGATGTGCGGAAGGAGTGGCCCAGCTAGCACCACATCAGAACCAGCTCACATTGTCACCACAGAGTTACCACGCAGTCACCTCAAGCGGTGACCTCAGAGTTCCCAAGCAGTCACCTCACGCAGTCACAGGTTACCATGTGGTCACCCCCGGAGTCACTGCCTCAGAGTTCCCACACGGTCACCTCATGCTGTCACAGAGTTACCATGGGGTCACCTCACACAGTCACCTGAGAGTTGCCGTGCAGTCACCTCACACGACCACCTCAGCGTTGCCGCTCAGTCCCCTCATGCAGTCCCATAACTCTGTCGTCTGTGGCTGCAGGAAGGCCAACAGTGTGAAGTGCGGACTGAGGAGGACCCCGAAGGAGCTTTCCGCCTGCTCTTGCTTCTGGCTTTGTGTGCCTGGCTTCTAAAAGGAAGAAATGAGGGTTGTGAGAGTTTTTCCAACACTTTAATCACTTGATCATACATATGCAGTCTGAAACTTGGTTGCTACATGTTGAAGAAAAACAGCAAGAAGCCCAGCCAATGTCTTCTTTTTTTTTTTTTTTTTAAGTTTTAGCACACACTGTTTGAAGTAGGTTTATCAGTCTGTACTTCACATGTGACCTTGTGTCAGGCAGTTAATGTTTTTGCTTCAGTTTTATTTCTTTTAAGTATATTTCCTGTAAGAAAACTGTTTGCTGTTTTCTTCCCAGTACAAGTGGGCCACAGTGGGCAGGTAGGCAGAGGGTCGGCCTGGAAGGAGAGAGACATTGCAGATGCACCACGTGGCTGGTTGCAGAATTTGGGACTGAGGCAGAACGGTGGATGTGGGGCGCTCAGAGAAGAGAGGGGACATCGGGCCCATGTGAGGGGTGCACGCAGGCAGTGCTGTCGTTTGCTTGGCCCCCCTCCAGCTGACTGATGGAGGAAGTACTTGGAATGACAAGAAGTGTCACTTTGCAAACAAGACATCTGTCAGGCTCCCTGAAGGCTGCCAGTGTTCTAGCAGGCGGAGCTTGCCCTGTTCCACGGCCGCTGTGAGAGCATTCACTCGGCCCTCACCATGGCTGCCTGTGGTAAAGACAGTCCATGCCAGGGCAGCCCTCTCGGGGAGGTGCTGTGGTTACCATTGACGGAGCAGAAGGCCCTGATGTGCACAGAGCTCTTGGGGGTCTTGCTCTGGGTCACAGAACTAGTAAGGGAGAAGCCCAAGATTGTCACCAGTTCCCTCAGATGCTCCCACCTGCCTGTGTCTGGTTTTGTAGTCTGCAAGGGGAGCTTGACCTTTTGAGAATCTGGAAGCTCTTAATAGGGGAATTCATCTGCATTGTAAGAGAAAGCCCTCCTGCCCCAAGCTCCAATTTAAGCATGTTTCCACTCTTCCAAGAGATGAGAAACACTTGCTTCAAGGTCTTCTGTCTAATGACCTGTCATATTCTGTTCAGTTCAGCGACCATTAAGGAAATGCATTCTGTATCCCAGCTGGGGATGTGGAGGGCATGAGACAGTGCCCCTGGCACCTCTCCAGTTAAAATAATGACTGCAAAGTTGATTTCTCTGAACTTACTTACAGCACTTTTGTTCCTAACTGAACCACTTCAAGAATGGATGTTTCAAATCTGCATTTATCAACTCTCGGTTGATGTTTTATCTGACACTTGCGTTGCCCTGCCCCGAAACATCAGTGTGGGTTGGGGACCATGGAACCTTTACCAGGGGCAAGAGGCATTGGAAGGGTAAAGTGACACTTAAGATGGGTTCAGAGCGGACTGTGGGAGACAGAAAGTGCTGATGCCCAGTCATCTTGTCTGGTGGCACTGGTGTAGAAACAGATGATGCAATTGTGAAATCGGCCAGAATAAGGGAACAGGCTTCGTTTTTTCATTTCTTACCCTTGTAAGGCACAATCTCCTGCTTTGGATCTGTGACTTCACGAGGCTGCTTTCTTCCTTCCAGACCCCCAGACAGCATTGTGAGGACGCTGCCACCTCCCATGTTTTGTGTTTAGCTCTGGCTCCTCACAGCCTGTGCAGTGACAAATGTTCCCTTCTCAAGCACGGACTCGCAATCCTCAGCTTGATTCTGCCCAAGGAGCGGTTGCATATTTCTTGAATTCGAACGAGCCGGGAGTTGCTTGGTTCCTGTAGCCTCTTTGGAATGGCTAGAAGGGCTGACAGTGATAATTCCACAATCTAGCCTTTGTTTTGTTGGGACTAGAGAAAATCTTCACAGGAGATGTTTGACTTTTCTAATCTCTTCACGTTCTACAGCTTCACCCAGAAATACCCGCCAGTAAAATTTTTATCTGAAAAGGACCGTAAAAGAATTTTGGTAAGTTTGCACATCTGATTAATATTTGTAATATCCAGACACTTGCTTTTTTTGTTGTTGTTGTTAATGTTTATTCATTTATTTTGAGAGAGAGAGGGAGACAGAGAAGGGGGGAGGGGCAGGGAGAGAGGGAGAGAGAGAATCCCGAGTAGGCTTCATGCTGTCGGCGCAGAGTCTGACACTGACACGGGGCTCAATCCCATGAACCGTGAGATCATGATCTGAGTTGAGATCAAGAGTTGGATGCTTAACTGACTGAGCCACCCAGGCACCCCAAGAAACTTGCTTTTTTTAAATTTGTTTTTTTAACGTTTATTTATTTTTGAGACAGAGAGAGACAGAGCATGAATGGGGGAGGGTCAGAGAGAGAGGGAGACACAGAATCTGAAACGGGCTCCAGGCTCTGAGCAGTCAGCACAGAGCCCGACGTGGGGCTCGAACTCACGGACAGTGAGATTGTGACCTGAGCCGAAGTCGGATGCTTAACCAACTGAGCCACCCAGGTGCCCCAAAACTTGCTTTTTTAAAAAGAGGTATAATTCACATACCGTAGGTCATCCATACCAAATATGATGTATAGTGTGTTCACAAAGTCACAACAGCATCATATTGTATTTCTAGAATGTTTTCATCACTTCAGAAAGAAGCCCTACCCCCTTTGCCGGCCATCCTCCTCCCAGCTCCTGGCAAGCACTGAAACTACTTTCTGTCTCTATAGATTTGCTTGTTTTGGACGTTTCCTGTGAATGAAATGATAGACTATGTGGTCTTTAGTATCTGACTTCTTAGAGTAATGTTTCTAAGGTTCAGCCATGCTGCAGCACAAATCAGTGCTTCATTTCTTTCTGTGGCTGGATAACATTCCATATTATGGGTGTACCACATTTTGTTTATCCATTTATCAATTGATGGACAGTTGGGGTTGTTTCTACTTTAGGCCATTGTGAATAAAGCTGCTGTGAACCAAAGGTGTGTTTAACTTTTTGTGAAGACCTAGCTTTTTTCCTTTTTCTTGGGTATATACCTAGCGCCATTGGCTGACGAGACTGATCGTCTCCCATTGAATTGTCTTGGTACCCTTGTCAAAAACCAACTGACCATAGTGAAAATATTTATTTCCGGACTCTTAGTTCCGTTCCATTGATCCTGTCTGTCCTTAGGCCAGTATTACTGTCTTGGTTACTGTATGTTTATACTAAGTTTTGAAATTGGGAAGTGTGAATCCCCCCCACTTTGTCTTCTTTTTTAAGGTAGTTTTGCCTACTCTGGATCCCTTACAGGCCTGGTGAATTTTAGAATTAACTCATCAGTTTCTTCAAAGAAACCACCTGAGATTTTGATACAGACCACATCGAATCTATAGATGAATTTGGGTATTATTGCTATCTTAACAATATTGTCTTCCGGATCCTTGAGAACGGTGGGGAGGGGAGGCTTTCTATTTATTCACATCATTAATTTCTTTTAGCATTCTTTTTGTTTATAGTTTTCACAGTATAAGTTTCACACTTCTTATGTTAAATTTATTCTGAATGAAGTGTTTTATACTTTCTGATGTTGGCATAAATGGAATTGTTTTTTCCATTTTTCTATTTTGTATTTATTGCAAGTAAATAGAACTACAGTAGATTTTTGACTTTTCTCATATCCTGCAAATTGCTGAAACCATTGGATTCTAATAGTTTCAGGTTCCTGAGGACTTTTCAATATATTGTATAAGATCCTACCGTCTGCAGTTATAGGTGGTTTAACTTCTGCCTTATCAGTGTGAATACTTTTTGTTTCACTTCCTTGCCTAATTGTCTTGGCCAGAATCCTTAATACAGTGTTGAACAGAAGTGGGAAGAGCAGACATCCTTGTCTTATTCCTCATCTTAGGGGAAAGTTTTGTCTTTCACCATTAAATATGGTGTTAGCTGAGGGCTTGTCATAGATGTCTTTTATCAAGTTGACCAGATTCCCTTCTGCCCCTAGTTTGTTCATTTTGCAATTGATCTTGCATATCTGGATAAATCTCAATTGGTTAATGTAGGATCCTTTTTTTTTATTCGATCTGAAGAGAAACCAGAGTATTGATCCTTTTTTTTTTTAATGTTTAACATTTATTTATTATTTTTGAGAGACTGAGAGAGACAGAGCATGAGTTGGGAAGGGGCAGAGAGAGAGGGAAACACAGAATCCGAAGCAGGCTCCAGGCTCCAGGCTCCGAGCTGTCAGCACAAGAGCCTGATGCGGGTCTCGAGCTCACGAATGGTGAGATCATGACCTGAGCTGAAGTCGGTCACTTAACTGACTAAGCAACCCAGGTGCCTCTGTATGATCCTTTTTATATATTGGTAGATTTCATTTGCTAGCATTTTGTTGAGGATTTTTATGCCTGTATTTGTAACACATTTTGGTCTGTAATTTTCCTTTTTTTATGATGTCTTTAGCTGGTTTTGGTACTAGGGTAATACTGACCTCATAGGATAGGTAGAGAAATGTTCCCTCCTCTTCTGTTTTTTGAGATGCTTTTGTGAATATTTGGTATTAATTCTCATTGAAGCGTTTGGTGAATTTCACCACAGAAGTTATCTGGGCTTTTTTGTTGTTAATTTTTTTTTTTTTTAACATTTTTAATTCAATCTCTTTCTATAGACCTGTTCAGATTTTCCATTTTTTCTTGAGTTAGTTGTGGTTGTTTGTATCTCTTTAGAAATTACATTGCTTTAGCTGCCTACCCTAAGTGCTGTTTCTTTGTTTCACCGATTTCAAAATACTTTCTAATTTTCCTTGTAACTTTTTCTTTGATCCATTAGTTATCTAGGAGTGTGCTGTTTAAATTCTGTGTACTTGTGCATTTCTCAGATTTCTTTGTTTTTGAGATCTAATTTCACTCCATTAGAGTCAGAGAACTTACTTTGTATGATTCAAATCCTTTCCTTTTAAATTTATTGAGGCTTGTGTTATGGCCTAGAATATGGTCTGTCCTGGAGAATATTTTTGCATTTTGTCCTGAAGAATTTTTTCTTTTTTTTTTCTTTCTTTTTTTCTTTTTAAGATTTTATTTTTAAGTAATCTCTACACCCAACGTGGGGGCTCAAACTCACAATCCAGAGATCAAGAGTTACATGCTTTGCCCACTGAGCCAGCCCAGCGTCCCTCATATACTCTTAAAAGGACTGTTGTTGTTGTTGAGTGTTCTACGGATAAAGATATCTGTTAGGTCTAGGTCTAGCAGGTTTCAGTGTTTTTCAAGTCTTTTTATTTCCTTGCTAATCTTCTGCGTAGTTCTGTTTATTATTGGGAGTGAGGTGTTGATGCCTCCAATTATTGTTGTTAAAATCTCTATTTCTTTAATTCTTTCAACTTTTGCTTTGTATATTCTGAGTCTTTGTTGTTAGGTACGTAAGTGTTTATAATTATTACATTCACTTGATGGATTTTATCATTATAGAATGCCCCTCTGTATCTCGTAACATTTTTTGTTTTAAAGTTTATTTTGTCTGATACCATCAAAGCCACTCCAACTTTCTTATTATTTTTCTATGCTGTGTTTTGTATCTTTTTACATTCAACACATTGTATCTTTGGGTCTTCAGTGTATTCCCTTAAGACTTCATATAGTTGGATCCTGTTTTGTTTTGTTTTTCTCCCATTTGACAATCTCTGCCTTTTGGGTGTTTGCTGAATCCATTCACACTTAATGTTATTACTGACATAGTTGGAGTTACAACACATTTTCCTTTGTGTTTCTTGTATGCCTCATATCTTTGTTTCTCTCATTTTCCATTCTTTTCTTTTGCATTAAGTAAATGTTTTCTTATGTGTAATTTGAATTTCGTTAATTATTTTTTATGTATTTTAAAAATTCATTCTGTTCCTACTTACTCTAGTGCTTACCATGTACATCTTAACTTATGATACTCTACTTCAGATTTACCCTGAGATGTAGACTTAAGATCCAGTGAGATGTCAACCTGCCACTCCTACGTAGTTTACTACCTTTACCCCTTCTTGTGATATTATTTCTATCCATTTTATGTATTACTTCAGTTCATGTTACAAACCCCATAATACATTGTTATAATTATTTTATATTTATGTAATTTTACATCTTTTAAATAAGCTGAGTGAATGAAGGAGAGTAAAGAGACATTTGCAGAATTTGTTACATTAACCTTGTAATTACCTTGTCTGGTTTCCTTCATTTGTTCCTGTGGGTTTGAGTAAACTTTTGGTGTCATTGCCTTACTGCAATACAACTTTGCTCCCACCTACCCTCTTCATTCTGTTGTCAGATAGATTTCTATATTTTACAGGGCAAGTAATACAGTAATTCACGTTATTATTTTTTACAATTGTTTTGCTGTGGTGGTGGTAAAATATACATAACATGGTTTTTCATTTTCACCATTTTTTTTTTTTTGAGAGAGAAAGCATGCTTGCAAGTGTCGGGGTGGGGGGAGGGGCACAGAGAGAGGGAGAGAGAGAATCTTAAGCAGGCTCCACAACTGGAACAGAGCCTGTTGCGGGGCTTGATCCCATGGGCCTGCGATCATGACCCAAGCTGAAATCAAAGAGTCGGTTGCTTAACCTACTGAGCCACCCAAGGTGCCCCACATTTTAGCCATTTTAAGTATATAGTTCTGTGGCTTTAAGTGCATTCACATTGTTGTGCTGTACAATTTAGTCCTTAAATCAATTAAGAGTGGAAAGGAAAAAGTGCAATTACATTGTCTTTTATAATTACTAATTATTTGTTCCTTCCCCTTTTGTTTCCTCTGTGGGAAATGCTCTCTGGGATAATTTGCTTTCAGCCTGAAGAACATCCTTTAGTATTTCTTGAATGGCAGGGCTGCTAGCAATGAATACTCTCATTTTTTGTTTATTTATTTATTTTTATTTTTAGAAGTTTTGGTAGTACATAAAATTCTTGGCGGGCAGTTTTCTCTCTGCACATTGAATATGTTAATGACCCTACTGCTTCCTCCATTATTTGTGATGGAGAGTCAGCTGTTAATCATGTTGGGGGTTTCCTTGTACTTGAGTCCTTTCCTTTGTCTCTGTTTACTTTCCAAAGGCTGCTGTCACAGTTACAAGCTCAGTAGCTTAAAACAAGCAAAATTGAATCTCTCCCAGTAGTGGAAGCTAGAATTCTAATGTGAGGGTATTGGCAGGGCTGTGCTATCTCAGAAGTTTCTAGGAGGAAATCTGTTTTATGCCTTTCTCTTAGCTTCTGGTGTTGCTACCGTCCTTGATTCCTTGACTTGTAGATACATCTCCCCAGTCTTGGCCTCCATCATCACATGGTGCCCTCCCCGTGTGTCTCATACTGGATTCAAGGTTTACTCTACTCCAGTATGACTTTATCTCAAACTGATGACACCTGCGATCACCCAACTTCCAAATAAGGTCCTGTGCTGAGATTCCAAGAAGGATATAACTTTTGTAGGACAGTGTCTTAACCCAGTACAACTGCTTCCAAAACTTTATCTTTGTCTCTGATTTTCAGCGTTTCTAGTGTGATATGGGTTCATGCTTCATATTTGCATTTATCCTACTTGGAGTTTGTTCAGCTTCTTGAATGTATAGATTCATGTGTTTCATGGGATTGGAGAACTTTTCAGCCATTATTTCTTCAAATAATTTTTCGGTTCCTCTCTTTCTTCCTTTCTGGTGCTCCCCTTACGTGCCTGTTGGTGAGCTTATTGGCGTCTCAGACTGGGATGAGGCTATTCACTTTCCTTTCGTTTTTCTCTCTGCTCTTCAGGTTGCATAAACTCTCTTGATGTATCTTCAGGTTTGCTGATTCTTTCTTCTGCCAGATCCAGTCAGTTGTTGAATCTCTCTAGTGAATTGTCCTATATTTGTCAACCCCCAAATTTCCATTTGTTTCTATTTTATAATTTTTCCCTTTTTAGTCTTTATTTACTTCTTAAAGCATGGTTTCCTTCCATTCTGTGAACTTATTTATAATGGCTGACTTGAAGACTCTGGTAAACGTGGTAGCTGGGCCCGCGCACGGATGGGCCTGGTGGTGTTCCCTGTGTCCGGGTCACACATTCCTGTTTCTTTGCCAGTCTCAACATTTTCTGTAGAAACCTGGGTATTTTAGGTAGTATATTGTAGCAACTCTGGATACTGTTCTCCCCTTTCCCTAAGCCTTGTTTCATTTTTGCCTGTTTGTTTATCTGTTGAGTATCTTGGCTGGTCTCTTTCAGTGACGTGCGTTCCCTGGGGGGTGAAGCTCTGACGGGCACTGCTCAGAGGCTGCAGGCTTGGGGATGGACACAGTCACCCTGGGATGGCAGTGGTTCTAGCAGGGCTCTTGGTGACCATCTTTTAGCTTGATTTCTCTGTTAAGCTGTCTGCCTTGTGTGGTATCCACACCAACTTTTAGGCTCCAGTAATCTCTAGTTGAGCAAACTATGCTTTAATCAGTGCTTTGTGTTATAAATCGTTCCTCAGTCGGATCCAGTTAAATTCTGGCCCCTTTGCAGAGGTAGATTTTTAGGCCGATTGTTAAGCCCGGGAGGGCTCTTAGGTGTGTCTTTCCCTGGTTCTCTGTACTAAACTGGCCAGCCTGTGCTCAAGCTTGTTCTCAGAGAGCTACCAGGCTCCTTTCTGTTGCTTACCACTTCAAATCTCCATTCATTATGCTTGAGATCACCTTTATGCTTGAACTTTCCCACGTTGTCTTTCAAACTTAGTTTATACCCCTGTGGGAGCTTTGGAGCTCTGTGTTTTTAGTGACTGCCTCTGTCCCCAGGGGAAAATCTCTGAGTCACTGCTGTGGAACTGGAGGAGGGAGTGACATTCTTGCTTACATGCAGGGGGCAGGCAGGAACAGTGCCCCTGGTCTTCTTGCCTGGCCTCTCTGCACATCGAATCCACTCCTTGACTGAGCTTGGGCAAGGGTGACCATGGTCCCATTATTCATGCGTTCACCGCCTGCCCTGCCTGGGGTAGGTAGAGCTTCTGCCCTGTGAGTGGGAGCTGGAGGAGGAAGGTCTTAACCACTTGGCTCACACCTTAGGAATTTAGCCTGTGCAGCTCACCACTGGAGGGAATCAGAAAGGCCTGAGCCCTGCCCTTCCTGGTGAGATACCATGATCTTTTGGCTGCCAGCTCCATTGTTTTGGCCACACCTAACACTCATCCACTCTGAACTCTGGGCTTGTAGGGTGGAAGGAGGGAGTGGTCCATGGCTCAAGTGTCACAGATTCTCACTGTTCTTACTGAATTTGTGTAGATTTTCTTGAATAAGCGTTTCTTCATCTGCTGTATGTATACCCTTAGGACAATTTCCAAAGACTTTAACTGGTTAGGTTTTTTAATTGATCCTCCCCAGTTATGGTTTTGCTGAGGGACAGGTCTGTGGAGCACCTCACAGTGCCATTCTGCAGGAAATGCTTTATCTGTGACCTTGATATATAAGTGGTTGGTGCACAAGCTTTTCTGTTCTTTTTACCCGTTGTTTAGGCTGTAGGACTACTTGTCCCAAACAGCCAAGTAATACTCCTAAATCATTGTTAAACTACTTATACCACATAATTGCCTTTCTCTTCTGGAAGTTATAGAAGACCTTGTGCCTTTTTAGATGGTTTACATAAATCTCACCCTGAGCAGACTCTAAAGTCTGTTATACTTGTACACCCATCTTTTTGGGTTATTTCTATCGTATCAAAAACGTGTAGGCATTTAAGCATGACTTGAGAAATACATCCATGTCTTCAGCAGCAGAGAAAAGTTAATTTTTCTGATCTCTCTGCTACCACATGTCAGAGCAATCAGAATGTTTATTACCATGCACTAGTATATGAACCCTGCACAGCCTTGCAAGGGTTATTATTATTTCCACGTGAGATGATCTCCCTGCTGATGCCGAGAGCCACTTTACATGTAGCCACAATAAATGGACTGAGTGTTCTTCACTCATCTGCTGGCTCATAGGTTAAGCCACATTTCAGAGTCATCTGGTGCCATGTTGTTGCTAAAACCCAAAGCCTTTTCAGTGATTGTTGGAGCCTTAGCACAGAGAAGAGGTTTGTTCAGAAAGGCATTCTTCTTGCTGACTTACTGAGCAGCATGAGTTTGAATGCCACCCTTGAGCAGGACCACTTTCCCTGCCTGTGAGCTCCCACCAGCGCAGAAGTACAAGCAGTGGAGATGAGCTGCTAACTGCAGAGCCCTGCAAAGCTGCGTGGAGCACAGTCAATTTCAGCATAAGAGGTCTCCTGTCCTTTCTTCCTACTGTCTTCTTCGATGTTACCTCCTAGTTATTGGGAGGGTAGGCCCGGGTTTGGTAGTTAGTTTTCCTGAGGAAGCTTGTAAGTGATGGGCTTCTGCCAGTCTTGTTTCTGTTTGAAATGCTTGCCTAACGGACTGAAATTGATTAGGGAGAGCCAGCTATGTTACATAAATCTTTAAGTATTTTCTGTAGAAAGGAATTCTTCAAGAAAAAACAGTTCAAATGCATTTTAAGGAGGGCTAAGGTGCTTCCAGCAATTTTATGTCACCACTAAAACTAGTAAAATGTTGGAGGCAATTGTGTATAATTTAGTACACCGCATTTCTGCTTAGCTGAGTCGTTGCTAGGTCATTTTAGATGAGATGCGGAGGTAAAGTTAGCATGCTACAGAACGTCTTAGTTTAAGAAACATTTGTGTATGGATATAGAGTTACATTAAAAGAGGTTAAATTTCTTTTTAAAAAGATGTAATTTTTCTGATTTATGAACTTAAGTGGGAAGCTTGGGAAAATGCAATGAAATGAAGGCAAAATAAAATGGATTTTCATCCCCTGAGTTAAGCACATATAGTGAGCAAGAGTTGAAATTTAGTTATCTTTCCCCAAAATTCTCTTTTCAAATCATTGTTCAGGTATACAGGTGAAATACAGGGGTGCTGAAAATAAAACATGAACCAGACAAATCTACAGGTAGTGGAGAGAATATGAAATTAGGAAGGCTGGGCTTATTCTGTCATTACTGATGACCTGGGGACCTTGGTCAGAAATTCAGTTCCTCTGGGTGTTTGTTTCTTACCTCAGAAGCAGAAAGGATTTAGGAAGTGGTGCTCTCCATTAAGAATGAATGCAGCTGTGGGGTGGCTGGGTGGCTCAGTCACTGAAATGTCCAACTTCGGCTCAGGTCAGGATCTTGCAGTCCATGGGTTTGAGTCCCACATTGGGCTCTGTGCTGACAGCTCAGAGCCTGGAGCCTGTTTCGGATTCTGTGTCTCCCTCTCTCTCTGCCCCTCCCCTGCTTGTGCTCTGTCTCTCTGTCTCTTTCTCTCAAAAGTAAATAAACATAAATTTTTTTTTTTTTTAAATGAATACAGCTGATTGAAAGCTATTCAGCATCAGGATTTTTCAACCATCCACATTCTCAACCATCATACAGCTGACCCTTGAGCAACTCAGGGCCGAGAGGGGCCGACCATCCACCCCCGACACCCCCACAGGCTGTCAAAAATCCACATGTGACTTTTGACTCCTTTTGCTTGCTGTTGACTGGAAGCCTTTCCATAACATAAACAGTCGATTAACACTTATCCTGCGTGTTATGTGTATTATGTATTTTGTTTTTAAAACAAACTAGGGAAAACAGAATGTTATTAAGAACATCATAAGGAAGAGAAAATACACTCATAGTACTGTACTGTATTTATCAAACACATCTGTATACAAGTAGACCCGTGCACTTCACACCCTAGTTGTTCAGGGGTCAGCTGTGTCTGTGATTTTCATCAGAGCAAGTGTAAATGTCTGGTTGGTGCTGGTGGCTGGCATTTCTCCCCTGCACTGTCTCCCAAATCTACCTTCTTCACCCCGGGCAGCTTTGCCCTCACCCGTGGTCAGCATTGGAATTACGTGTCAGATCACAGAGGGCTTTGTTGCAAACTAAATGGTTTAAAACCATAGGCCTAGGGGCTTTTGGGCTTTTTTCAGTGAGAGAATTGGTGGGTTTTTTCCTTCTGTTAATTCTTTCCGTTGGGAACAGAGAAGGCAGGGCGGAGGACAGAACACGGCAGAGAAGATAGTTTGACTTCATGAGTCTGCTTTCTGAGTTTGTTCTTTCTACTCTTTCCTCAAAATACAGTACGTGCTCTATCTGGCTCCTCCACTTACACCATTGAATTTGAATAAAGTATCTGTGACCTCAAGCTGTGTTTTTCAATCGCGATTGCCTCTTCCGGTTTTGGCAGGATGGCATTGCTGGCCCCCTGCCCCCCACAGCTGCATCGTGTCCCTGTAGGCCCGTTGGTGGACCCCACGCAGTGTTTGTGCTCCTGCTCAGACATTGACCGAACAGTGGACCTCAATCACTTAGGGTTTAGGTCTGAAGACAGTAGCTATTGCTTATTCATTTGTTCTCATAAGCAGTTGGGAAGATAATAGTTTTTTTTTAATGAGTTTTTTGTGTCCAGTTTAAAAGCCACAGAGGTGCCTGGGTGGCTCAGTCAGTTAAGCATCTGATAACTCTTGATTTTAGCTCAGGTCATGATCTCATGGTTCGTGAGATCAAGCCCCGTGTTGGGCTCTGTGCTGACAGTGCAGACCCTGCTTGGGATTCTCTCTCTCCCTCCCTCTATCTCTGCCCCTCTCCTCACTCTCTCTGCCCCTCTCCTCACTCTCTCTCTCAAAATAAATAAACATTTAAAAAAAAAAAACAACATATCATTTGGTAGCTCACCAAATCTCTGCATGTTCTAATCACTTTTTAAAACATTCTGAAACTCTGCAGGAGTGTTAGAATTACACAAGTGATGTTCAGTGTCCCATCCGGCATAAAATAAGAACCTTTTAAGTGAAATTCTCTGTCAGAGGGGACATTTGGAAACTTGTAGCTGCTTTTCTGTACTGATATTTACTGGGTGGTAGCTTAAGTTTTTAGGCTGCTTAGAAATCGACAGTAGTATGACGACTTGTTCTGGAGGAAGAGAGAGGACGCTGCCCTGAAACCATTAGTGTCCTCCTTCCTTGCTCTCCTCCCAAGTGTTAAGTTGTGGCTGCACCAAAGGCATATCCCCTTGAAGCTGGTTGTCACCGTGTCCTCTTGTGCTTTCTCTGGGGACCTTGGGCACCCTGTCCTGGTGCAGATAACCGGAGGAGCGGGGTTCGTGGGCTCCCACCTCACGGACAAGCTCATGATGGATGGCCACGAGGTGACTGTGGTGGACAACTTCTTCACTGGCAGGAAGAGGAATGTGGAGCACTGGATCGGCCACGAGAACTTCGAGCTGATTAACCACGACGTGGTGGAGCCACTCTACATCGAAGGTAAGCGAAAGCGCACATCAACAGCGCGATGAGCGTGGTGGGGCTGCTCCCCAGAGCAGCCAACCGGCCTGGCCACAGTGAGTTTGGGCTCTGCCTTCTTTCTGAAGTAGTCTCACCAGGTACAAGGCACTATCCTAGTTTCTGCAATGAGAGAACAGTTACGGCAGCGTGGATATTTGACTTCGCTATTCCGAACACCCCTGGCTTTGGACATAGCGGTCCTTTCAAGGAGGGCTTGTGTAGTGCACAGTCCTCCCCACTGCACGGCAGGTCTGGTGGCTGTCACTCGTGTGACAGTACTCGTAGCTTCATGCGGGGCACCGGCTGGTGTGGAATGTGGCACTAGTAGTGAAATTCCACATCTAACTTTGCCACTCCACAAACTTTGCGGGTTTGGGCACTGCAGTGGGCCGGATGGATCCCCCCAAACATATGGCTTAACCCCTGGAACCTGTGAGTGTGGTCTTATGTCGGGGAAAGATGTTTGGTGACATAATCAAGTTAAGGATCTCAAGATGAGCTCAGCCTGGATTACCCGGGTGGGCCATATGGAAATATACGTGTGGAAGTGCCATTGGAAAATGGCAAGTGCCTTTATAGGAGACAGAATGGACAAGACACAGACGCATGGGGAGAAGAGCAGGTCCATGAAGACCAAGGCAGAGATTGAAGCCATGCAGCCCCAGGCTCAGGACCACCTCAAAGGCAAGGAGGGATTCTCTCCTAGAACCTTTGGGGAAAGTGTGGCCTTGCTAACACCTTGTTTTCTAGATCTGTGGGAAAAGAAATTTCTGGTGTTTTGGTTCACCTGGTGCATGGTACTTCAGTTACAACAACGGCCACAGGAGGCTGATATGGGGGGCCTCCGGTAGACATTTTTCGAGATTGTCTGAGGTGTACTGAAGAGAACCTCCAGCAGGTGCTTGGCTAGCAGACCTCCTAGGATCAGCAGACCTGCTGTTAATTCTCATTTAAATCCGACCGGAGCCCTGAGAGGTAAATGGTGTCATCCCGTTTTGATTATTTATGGAAAACCGGAATCGGGTCGTGGCCTGCCCAAAGCCATAGGGCTATTAGTGGTAGAGCCAGAATTCAGCCTTGGGTTTCAGGCTCCAAAGCTCGTTCGTCACCCGCCCCTCCTCCTCCTCCTACGGGTAGTGTAGCGTTCTACTTTTCAGTATTACCATGTCGGGGACATTTTCCTGCGTCTGCATAATGAAAAATATCTTGGAGAGCCAGTGTAACTGTGCAGTATCATTGTATGGGGACACCGTGCTTTATTCACTCCTGCCCTTAAAGTTCTCCAGGATTTCATTTATAACTGTCTTTGTCTGAACTTTATTTCCTTAATCAAGTGTTCAAATATGAATTACGCCAAATGCTGATCCGTTTCCTTCATTGTTTGTTGGGGTCTGTGTCACTAATGCATGAGTGGCATTCAGCATTAGCTTCCAAAACTGCTAACAAGATGGGTTTGCTAATTTGGTAGAAAAACCCACGACTTCCTGGTGACAGAAGAAAAAAAAGTTAGATTTTCTAACATGTTAATTCAGAAAAGAAATCTAAACAGTTTATTTTGCTTTTTTAAAAAATGTTTGTTTTTTATGTGAGTTCATAATAGGGATGTTAATCATCCGGTATATACTTAACACCTGCCCTTCTTCCCAAATCTGGCTTTTGCCTTTAATTTTTGTAATTCTAGGCTCATCTGTTTATTTCCCTCTTTGCTGTTCTATTTATTTTATGCTTATAAGAGTCCCAAGAATAGAGAAATATTTAGCCATGGCGTTTTTGGTTTGTGTGATATTTTTGTTTCTTTTTAAACATTTAATTATTTAATCTATCTGGGATTATTTGGGGGTTAGGCTATAATTTGTAAAGCGAACCAGATTATTTAGGTAACAGATAAATTGGCTGACTTTCCCCCTGGACTTGACCATGGGTTTGCTCTGAGGGTTAACTGAGGTCATGCATGTGATAGGCAGAATTGCCAAGTGCAGGAGTCAACGCGCTGCAGTGAAAGGCCCTGCTCTTGGCATTGAGGCCATGAATCAGCTGGCTGTAAGATAGTGAGATTACCTGGGATTATGTGGGTGGACCCGCATAATCACATGAGTTCTTAAAAGCAGCAGCAGCAGGCAGAGAAGCCAGCTGGGGAGATCTGGTAGAAGGGATGCCTCGGAGAGACAGGCAGTAGAGAAATCTGGAAGATTCAAGGTATGAGGAGGACTTGACCCACTGCTTCTGGCTTCAAAAGCGGCCGTTGTGAGCCAGGGCCCACGGGCAGTCTCTGGGAGCTCCCAGTCGACAGCCATCAGGGAGATGGGGACCTCAGTGCTGCAGCCTCGTGGAACTGAGTTTTGCCAACACCTCGAATCACCCTCTGATGGCAGGAATGCAGCCCTCCCTGCTGATACCCTGATTTCAGCCTGTGAGGGCAGAGCAGAGAACCAGCTGAGCCACACGGTGCCTGGCTTCTGACCTGCAGACCCAGTAGATGATAAATGGATATTTTTGTAGCCTCTAAGCCTGTTAGGGCATCAGTAGAAAACCACAGGGCTTGGCACAAGGTCTGGCCCACAGTAAGTGCTCCCCAAATAGTAGCTATTATTATTATTATTACTCTTTTCCCTTTTTGCACATGCGAGTAAACATTTGTGAAATGTAACTACTGATGACATAATTTGAGTACTACGGAGAAACCAAAACTTAGTAAAAATGGTATGTTGGTAAGTAAATTACTTGCTTTGCCTCTGGGCTTTGACACCAAAACTATCCGAGGCCACATCTGCTTCTGGAAGTAGACTCTGTGTGGAGAACACACACGTGAACTCACGACGTGGGCTCACGAGAAGGGTTGACATTTTCTGTCCTTTGCTGGCAGTGGGAGTGGCACCAGTGTGGCAGAACAGAAGACGTTTCTCCACCTCCGTAGTCCAAGCCCGTGTTTCACTTTCTCCAGCTTTAGCGTGAGTCTTCCATGCCCGTGACAGTCTGCCCACCCCTGCCCCGATCACCCCATCTCACTGCTTCTACCCCCACAGTGCCCACCTGAATCCAAGCCCCTTATGGGAAGATGGGCATTGTTCAATCCTGCGTGTGGGTACGGTTGTGTGTTTCAGAGGGAATAATCCTTCCTCGCCTTAAATCAGATACAGCATGAATTTAACCGGATGAACTTAGTTTGATTTGCCTCCTTTCCTCGGTGTTGCATTCACACAAAGGAGGACATAAGTTAGGGCACCCTTGAGTGCCCCATCATTGCCTCGTGCTTCTAGTACCTGCTATAGTTCACTTAGACTTCTCTTTAGATTTTCCTCAGATTGAATTTCACAGCCTGTACTCACCTGAAGCGGTGTTACCATTGGTGTAGTGTGTATGCAGATGTTTTTTTTTTTTTTAATTAATTTATTTATTTTGAGAGAGACAGAGACAGCACTAGTGAGAGAGGGGCAGAAAGTGAGGGAGAGAATCCCAAGCTGGCAACACAGAGCCTGATTGGGGGCTTGAACTCAGGAAACCAAGAGAGATCATGAAATCGTGACCTGAGCCAAAACCAAGAGTCGGATGCTTAACTGACTGAGCCACCCAGGTGCCCCAATGTACGCTGTTCTTTTAGCAGTGATGAACGAGTTAATATGTCCTGTTGATGTCATAAATTATTCTCCTCCTTTGCGCGGTAGAGTGTATTACAAAGTATGTACACCCAGCATTTAATACGTAACTATTTTTTCATACCTTTTTCCTAATAAAAGAAATTCCAGTTGATCTGAAATTTACACCATAGCAGTAACGCTCTTCAGCTTCCAAAAGTATTACATGGGATTTGTTTTGGTTTGTTTCTCTGGAGCTGGCAAAATTTTGGACTATAATGGGTGTCACACAGAGGTGTCACTTAATTTGGCAGTGTCCTAGCGGAGCTTCATTGGTTTCCCTTCGGCACAGGTTTCCTCCTCTTGTTATTTTCAAAGTATAACCATTATGTTTCAGAAGCAGGGGCATTAGCCATGTAACTGTTGTGGGAAAGTAACTGTCATCTGGACTCAGATTGTGGTGGTGGAATTGGGAAGGAAGAAAGTGATTGCTACACACGCGGGGTGTGCACGTCAGGGCTGGGAATGGGGTACCGCGGAATCTGGGGACCGCTGTGTGGTCATTAACCGTAAAACTGACTTAGACCAGAGGTGCTGATGTCACAGGAGTTATGTTAGAGGCCTCTGCATTGTCTGGGCTGCGCTGTAGAGAAGAGATAGCGCTTCTTTGGAAGGAATTGTAATACCCACTGAAATAACTTGATCTGGTTTTATATTGCTTGAAAAGAACTCTGGATTTTACCAGATGTTACCATTTAAGTTTCAGAAGGTGAATCTGTATTGAGCTCTGGAAGGAGCAAAGTTAATTCTTCTTCCAGCCCATCTATTTAGGACATGGGGAAGTTTCGGAGAAGCGAGAGTTGGTGGGTAGCGGGTTGTGTTTGGGTTTTGCGAGGGAGATGCCAGGCCATGGAGATGGTGAAAATGAGGTGCAGCGTTGGGACAGCCCCCTCGTTCCAGCCTGGAGGCCTGCTGGGCAGGTGTTGGCCACGGGTGGGCTCAGTGAGAAGGGAAGATGTCTAAAGAAAGAACGTTGTGACCGTTCAGGCAAGGATTAAAGACACACAGGAAACCGAGCACTGACCCTGGAGGGTTTTCAGAATGGAGCAGACACTGCTGAAGGAGGATGGAGGTATAGATGGTCCCCGATTTAATGATGGTCCACTTAAAGATTTTCCATCTCTACGATGGTGTGGTCACAGTACACATCCAGTGGAAACCATGCTTCAGAGTTTTAATCTGGATCTTTTCCCGGGCTGAGGACATGCAGTCCTGTCTTCTTGTGATGCCGGGCAGTGGCAGTGGCCACAGCTCCTAGTCAGCCAGTGATCGCGAGAGTCAGCAGCTGGTACACTGACAACCACTCTCTGCTTTTGCTTTCAGTACGGTATTCAACAAGGTACAGGAAATATTCAATGCTTTTTACAAAGTAGGCTTTGCCCAACTGTGGGCTAATGTAAGCGTTCTAAGCATGTGTGCGGTAGGCTAGACTAAGCTGTGTGTTCAGGAGGTTATTTTATTAGCACTTCCCCATCATGTGAATTTCACATAGTTTTATTGGTGTTGTCTCGGGTGTCTGCAAGTTTGCAAGTATGGGGCCATTATGAACCTTGCTTGAGAAAGCCACCCCGTATACACATCGAAGTCACTGTTGTCATTGTCTTAGACTCATGTCCAGGCTCCTGATGTATATATAGCCTGGGCCCCTCCCAAAAGCTGTTCCAGTTTACTTGTCCGCCATCTGTACAAGCAGCAACCTTGAGACCAACATCTCTGTAGAGGACAGAAAACAACAGAGACGTCCATTGCGTCATGGGAAGCCCGGTCCTGGAACATGCAGTACCTGAGTAAGAGGTCCAGAACAATGAAAGCAGAAAATAACAATTGCAAACACTTAATGAATACTCACTGTGTTCCAGGCACTATTCTAATCACTGTGTATAATGAACAGATTTCATTCTTTCAACATATGGGTGAGGTAGGCATTTATTATCCTCATGTGCAGGTGAGGGAACCAGTGCGTGGAGCCCTATTACCCACCTTGTACCCAGGTGTGGAGATCCTGTGCAGGGCCAGGAGAGGTGGGCACCAAGACAGGGAAGACAGGAGAGGCTGGACTGTCACACCCAGATCCCCCAGAATTGTTCAAGAAAGATGGATAGAAACTGTGTTTGCCAAGGACACTGGGTCCATGTTGACGTAGGTATTTGAGGAGTGCTGTTCTGATTAGAATATTTTTGTTGAATTATAATTTAGAAAATTTTTTCTCTCTTTCAGTGTTTGTTGCAAATGTTAACATAAAATGTAGAGGCTGCAGATCCGAGATCCCCCGCTTTGTTCAGCTTGGAGCCATGGGGAAATCCTGCAGTGAATCTCTGGCATCATAGGTGCTTTCTCACCATGGTGTTATCACAGTGACCCCCTGGCACTTGGAGGAGATTCCAGGGGAGGTGCGGGTGGCTGCCAGCTGCAGGAAATTGACAGGCAGCAGCACTGACCATAACTTTGGGTCCTGGGGCTGAGCCAGACCTCTGGCATGCACAGTCTTCCCTTCGTATTAAGTCAATATTATTTGATATGAAATGAAGGCAAAATCCCACTGTTTGAGTTCTTTGTGCCAAGAGAAATTTGGTCTTTACACTGAAACGTTATGTATCTTCTTAAATCCTGTTTTCCATCGTAAATACTGGTGTTGGGGGACAAGGGTTAGGCCTCGCGTTATTCCATGTTGCAGAGAGGGACACCTTGTGTAGTATTTGTGGCAGGGCTCCAGCCTGGACTGCAGGGAAAGAAAACGTGTAAGGAGTATCTTTACGTCGGGGTTCTGCTGTATGCTAAATAATCCCACAAGTTCACAGCAAGAATCAACCTTTTGTTTTATTTTGTAGTTTTTCCAAAGCTGCAGGGTGCAACTCCTTACCAGTTAAGTAAGGTGTGGCTCTGGCACAGGGAGGCGGTTGGACTGGGCTATGCTAGGAAGTTGCGCCAAAAAAAACCAAATAAATAATAAATAAATCACCAGGAGATGTAAACATTCAGTAGGCTTTTATGTGGATTTCGCCTTTGGTAGGAGAGCACGCTCGTTTTTTTTCATGGAACCTGAACAATTTGGGGTTTCTCAGGAGTCATTCAATTTCTACACCTTATTCCTTCTATATTTGTATATCATCTGTGTGGACTGCAGGCACAGTGAAATTCATCTTGAAAACATATAAAACGTTCGTTGTGGTGCGTGTAGTTGCAGTATTATTTTCAGAATCCGTGGTGGGGCCGAACGAGCCTCTGCCATACCCTCCCCTGGCCCATCCTCTTCCCAGCATGAAAATAATGTCCTGTGTTTTGGCAGGCATACTGTTTTGGACCTATTTAAGGAAATTCTGTGAAAAAGGAAAATACTGGCTTGCTTTACTGTTTCCCTTTCTTGATCATTAATTTGAGCTAATCTTTTAGGGCTCATTTCTCAGGCTCCTATTTTTCTCTCCATGATTACAGCACATGGCCCTGGAAAACGTGACAGGGTCGCAGGACGGTCACGTGTTGGTCAAGTCCAGAGGCACAGCTCCAGCAAATGAGAGGGCATGCCTTTCTACTTGTTTCTTCCTCTCCCTCCCCTGAACTTAGATTTTTGAATGCCACGCTCATTTTTGGTGTACTTTTTGATAAGGCAGTTGACATTTTTTTGAGGGCTTTTCTCCCCCTCTGGGATGTGAGGGTTAACTTTACTGTTCTGTTATTATTAATATTACTTAGTACTTTCGTAGCACCTCTCATTCCGATTATTTATGTTATGCGTGTTCTAAAGTCCCCCCCCCCCCCCCCCTCCTCTTCGTAATTCCTTACCCGGATAGTTAGTCAACAGCCTCCATCGTGTGGTCCTTTTTAGGACCGGAACCAGAGTTACTGTCATTAATGCTATAGGCAGAACACGTTCTCATGGGAAGGAGGGGCTGTTGGAAATGATTTTCATAGGATTTCAGGTTCCTCTTCAGTGCATCAGTGTTGCTACTTAGGCATCATGACATAGTTTTTATAGGGCATACCTTACTTACTAGCCTTTCCAAGGGGTAACAGAAGCTGCACTCAGGCTGAGCTAGCAGATGGAATAGTCTTTTGAATGAAAAGGCCCCAGTCTATGGCTCGTCTCTTCACTCAGCTAACTTTTAGTGAGCACCGTTCCCAAATTGGCCCCGGCCAAGGCGCCATGTAGGGGAATTTATTTTCCATGGCAGATTCCTAGGCCTGTCTAGCCATTCTGATGCATTAGGTCTGCCCAGGAATCTTCCTTCATGTGTGCTCATAGGTAACAAGGGCGGCCCCCCTGCTGCAGAGAGCAAAGCTGTGTGGAGATCTGAGGAAAAAGGATTGCTTCGTGTGCTCAGTGAGCTTTTCATCTGGTGAACAGGATGTGTAGGAAGCACTTGACAAGGCAGAACGCAGTAATTAACCAGTGGCACAGGCAGCCGGTGGTAAGAGTGATTATCTCTGACCAGGGCCTGCAAGAAGGCTCCCCACACAAACTGACATCTGAATTGAGCCTTGCAGGAGAAAGTATGGATTCTGCATATGCAAAGGAGATGGAGCGGATAAGAAATGCTTGCACCTTTTATTTGATGTCAGACTCACAAGGGATGGGCTCTCAGGGCACCCTTTTCTCCCGCGGTCTTTGATGCTTTGGGGACCTTCCTTTCTTCGCTGCATAGGTTGTCACCTCAAGAGTAAAAGCAGTGCTGAATGATGTCTTCTGTGAGATCACAACCCGTACCCTCGATTTGCACGGTCTTTGGGGAGCACGTGGCAACTGCACCTGCATGAGCAGAAATCCGGAGGTCGCAAGCTCAGTTCCAGGCACGCGCGAGTAGGCTCTTTGGGGTGGCACTCAGCTCTGAAGGTTCGGCCAGATTTACTGCATTGTGGATCTGGCCTGCTTCTGCCCGAGAGAAGCAGTGGGGTGTGATGAGATGTTTTATAAAGAGAAAATGCAAGGACTTCTGGGCGGCTCAGTCGGTTAAGTGTCCCGACTCTTGATTTTTGGTTCCGGTTATGATCTCGTGGTTCATGGGAATAAGCCCTGTGCCAGGCTTTACACTGAGAGAGCAGAGCGTGCTTGGGATTCTCTCTCTGTCCCTCTTTCCCTGCCCTCCCCCACTCATGTTTGCACTCTCTCTCCCCCTCTCTCTCAAAATAAATAAACTAAAAAATAAAAAAAATAATTGGAAATGCTGTAGCTGAATGTGGAGTTAGTGGTCAGCTACATACACCTGTGTTCTTGAGCTTTGAAGCAGGTGAGCACGAACAGACTGCTGTTACCGGTCCTGTCTGTAAGCTGGAAAGGACTAAACTGCCTTAAAATGATGGCATTTTGTGAGACCTGTCTTGTTAACTTACAGGTCTCACAGTAAAATCTTTGTTTGCTTCTTATTTTCAGCTACTTATCAACTGCGAGTAACTTGGGGGAGGGGGGAGGGTGAGAAAGCAATCCTAGGATTTTCCTCTTATTTAGATAGACGCTCTTAACAAACTTGCATATTAACAGACTATAAATAATTTTCAAAGGTTTTGTGTTTTCTTAAAGAAAGATTGGTCTTTCAAAAGTGTGGGTTCTACTTTTAAATTAGTAGTCTTCAAATGTGGCTTTAAAAGTATCTTGTCTATAAAGGTCCACAGTCTCCCTGCCTGAGACGTCTGCCCCTGGATGCCAGGGGTCTAGGCATCTTTCACGCGAAAGCTTCACTGGGTGACAGATACATAGCAAGGATTGACTGAGAATCTTGAATGACTGGCAGTGGCTCATGAGCCTTATTTTTAGCTCTTATATTCCCAGAGTAGAGAAAGGGAAGAGAACACATATGTACACAAAAAACTATTCATTTTGACTTCAGCTTTAGTAAGTTATACCCTTTTTCCACTAATACTCTTTTTCATCTGCTTTTATGGCTCATCAGTATCTTACTTTGTTTTTTACCATATGAACCATTGATTTCAAGTGTACTAGTCTATAGTGTTAAACATATTATGTTAGGACAGCTCTCCAGAACTTTTTCACCTGCAAAACTGCAACTCTGGACCCACTGAACAGTAACGCTCCTCCTGGTAGTCACTGTTCTACCTTGCGTCTCTGAGTTTGACGACTCTAAGTACCTCGTGTAAGTGGAATCCTACTTTTCATGACCGGATTATTTCACTTAGGGTGATGTCCTCAAAGTACATCTATGTTGTAAGTATGTGACAGGATTTTTTTCAATTTTAAGGTTGAATAATATTTCAGTGTGTGTGTGTGTGTGTGTGTGTGCGCGCACGCACGTGCACGCTAATGCTATATTTTGTTTATCTGTTCATCTATCTGTGGATACTTAGGTTGCATCTACTGGGGGCCATTGTGAAGAGTGCTGCTATGAGCATGGGTTTATAAATTTCTCTTCGAGACCCTGCTTTCAGTTCTTTTGAGCATATACCCAGAAGTGAGATTCCTGTTCTTACATTACTTCTGTGTTTAAGACTTTGAGGAATCATCACACTGTTTTCCATAGTGGCAGCACCATTTTCTGTCACCGCCAAAGTGTACAAGGGTTCCATTCTCTCCACATCCTCAACAACACTTGTTGTTTTGTTTTTGTTTTGTTTTTTTTTTATAAATTTTTTTTTTCAACGTTTTTTATTTATTTTTGGGATAGAGAGAGACAGAGCATGAACGGGGGAGGGGCAGAGAGAGAGGGAGACACAGAATCGGAAACAGGCTCCAGGCTCCGAGCCATCAGCCCAGAGCCTGACGCGGGGCTCGAACTCACGGACCGCGAGATCGTGACCTGGCTGAAGTCGGACGCTTAACCGACTGCGCCACCCAGGCGCCCCTGTTTTGTTTTTTTTTAAATAGTAGCCATCCTAATGGGTGTGAAATGATACCTCATTGTAGTTTTGATTTACATTTCTGTGATGATTAATGATGTTGAGCCTCTTATCATATGCTTGTTGGCTATTTGTATATCATTTTTGGGCATACAAGTGCCTTGCCATTTTTTCAGTTATTTGATTCTGTTGATTTAGAGTTCTTTATATATTCTGGATATTAACACCTTTTCATATATATGGCTTGTAAATATTTTCTTCCATTGTATAGTTTGCCTTTTTACTGTTAATTGTGTCCTGCGATTCTGTCAGAAAAGTTTTTAAGTTTGATGTACTCCTATTTTTCTGTTTTTGCTTCTGTTTTGTTGCCTTTGCTTTTTGTGTCCTACCCAAGAAATCTTTGCCATGATGTCATGAAGCTTTCTTCCTGTTTTCTTCTAAGAGTTTTATTGTTTTAGGTGTTACATTTAGGTCTTTTGTACATAGCGTAAGATAAGAATAAAATTTTATTCTTTTGCATGTAGATACTCAGTTTTCCCAACTGACAGTTAGAGACTGTGCTTTCTTCATTGAGTGACTTGGTGTTCTTATCAAAGATCACTGAACTATGTATACAAGGCTTTATTTCTAGACTTTGTATTCTATTCCATTGGTGTATACATCTGTCTTTATGCCAGTAACACACTGCTTTGATTAGTGTAGTTCTGTACTGTTTTGAAATCAGGAAATGTAAGTCTTCCAATTTTGTTCCTCTTTTTCAAAATTGTTTTGGCTAGTCAGTGTTCCTTGAAATTCCATATGAATTTCAGAATTTTTTTTTTCTGTATCTGCAAAAATCGCTATTGAGATTTTGATATAGTGTTGCAGAAGTATCTTCTTTTTAAAAAAATTGAGACTTTTTAATTTTTTTATTTATTTTGAGAGAGATAGAGAACAAGCAGGGGAGAGACAGAGAGGGAGGGAGACAGAATCCCAAGCAGGCTCCATGCCGTCAGCGTAGAGCCCAATGCGGGGCTCAAACTTATGAACTATGAGATCGTGAGCTGAGCCAAAATCATGAGTTGGACACTTAAGCGACTGAGCCACTCAGGCATCCCCAAAATTAAGACTTTTTAAAGCAACCACATCAGAAGTTTTCTGGAATAGTCTTGGCAAAAAAGAAGCCTTGTAAATAATCCAGAAGATGGGGCCTATAGTCTTTTACATGTTGTTTTTGCTTTCTTGAGGGATGGTCATGGTATTGGAAAAACATATCCTTACCAGGTTTTTCCATGAGCCTGTGCAGTACCTAGAACCCCTTCCCCAAAGATACTGTCTTCATAGAACCATCCGGCTTCTGCTTTCTCCTAGTCTTGGTGGCTCATGTGTACTGAGCCTCCCAGATGTGCTTGGGCTTGAAAGACTGTGATAATTAGTGTGAATTAAGTAGAGACCAAGCTCACAGCCTAGAATATTATGCTCTTGTGTGGAGGCATCATTTCTGCCCCTTGTGTGAAGATAAACTGTCATCGGCTCTCACCCCTGGGTGAGTGTTCGGAAATAGCCCCGGCCCCTGAAGGCACTGTGGTGATTCCTATGCCATCCGGGCATGACAGGAGATTTTCAGGAGGGCATGGGTGGTGAGTGAGTGTCGGTGGGGAAGGTGGGCATTTTTTGGTGGGAGGGGACGTTTTCTGAGAAAGTTACATTGGAGAATTCACCATGGGAACTGTTTTTCCTAGTTTGCCGGTTTGCCTGTGGTTTCTAAAACCTAGCCCCTAATGTGCCATTACCTAAAAAGAGAGCAGTGGTCCCTGGTTAGGAAGAGGGTGGGAGGCCAAGGAGGTCCCTGTGGGCCCTCTTGAATGGGCGCTGAAGCCATGTACAAGGAGGTTCGTTTTGGCTGTGGTGTTTCATATCCTTGGCTCGCTGTGATGGTGGTGACATTTTCTTTCACCTGGAGCTGAAGTGCAGTGGCACAGAATAGACTTTGTCTGGAGGGATGGCTTTCCTATACATGCTATTTGACAGGGAGACATTGCTTCCCAAGGGCCTCTCTGCTGTGTGGCAGGTGCTCCTGACCCTGGAGAGCAAGGGTTGGGGATGGGGATGTTCCAGTGAATGCCTGTACACAGGGGAGTCATGCAGAACCCAGTCATTTCACCATTTGTGGCTTTAAAAACCACCCTCCGACTACAACTGTAGTGATGGCAATACCGTATAATGCTCAAAAAGCTCTGGGTTTGGATTAAAATGGAACTGGGTTCAAATCCTGGCATTGTCATTATTTAACTGCTTCACCTGCAAGCTTCATAATCTCTTATGTAAAACAGGAATAATGGTGTTTTACCCTCAAAATTATGGTGATTATTACAATGCGTTATCAGCTGCTTAGTGATTGGTGCCAAAATCCAGGTTCTCGGAATGTCTCTTGCTCTGAATTAAGTGGTCTTCATTGTCAGTGCAAATCCAGATTCTATCTTGGTATTTAAAGTCTCACATGCTGTAGCTGGACCAAATTTTCACTGAGACCTTTCAGAGCCACAGCAGAAACTCTTGCCTTGTAGCCTCACCCTTTCCCGTCCCTGGTATGCAGCACACCCACTCCCAAGTAGCCCAGCCGGGAATGAGCTCCTGGCCCATCTCTCTGCACAGCCAGGCCCACCTCAAAGCAAGACCCCCTTGCCCAGTCTCCTTCATCAGGCCAGAATCCCCCAGAGCTGGTGATTTGTCATTGTATCCCCACCCTTGTCCTGTGTCCTTCACCAAATAGGCATTCAGTGAGTGAAGTCTTATTATTAATGTTAGTTTCCAGTGTGTCTTTTTGCTCGTGAGCCACTAAGCAGATCCTCAATAAATAATCAGTCAATGAGGGGGCGCCTGGGTGGCTCAGTCAGTTGGGCGTCCCACTTCAGCTCAGGTCATGATCTCACGGCTCGTGAGTTTGAGCCCCGCGTCACGCTCTGTGCTGACAGCTCAGAGCCTGGAGCCTGCTTCTGCTTCTGTGTCTTCCTCTCTTTCTCTCCCTCCCCCGCTCACGCTGTCTCTCTCTGTCTCAAAAATAAACAATGAAAACAAAAATTAAAAAATAATCAGTCAGTGAAAAACAGAAACTACCCCCCAACTGTCATCTCAGGGTCTGGTTTTATGTACACAAGATTTGCAAAAACAAAGCAAAAGATTATTTCCTCCCGTACGTTAGTGCTTTTATGTCAGATTGGTTTTACAAATTAAAAACCTTGCTTGCTTTGGATGTTCATGTTTAATTCAGTGTCTGAAAAATTGGTCTTCCTCCTGATTTGCATGCTGTATCTGGGACAGATCTCAGAAAACAGTCAACTCTGGAATCAGATTGACTCTCGTTAGAGAACAGGCCCAGATTACTGGGCCCCCATGTGTTTTTGTTGCAGACAATTAGACTTTCTATTTTTGTTTAAAGTTCTTCTAATTGCAAAAGCAAATTACTTTTTATGAAGAGTAAAACAGTAACAACTAGAATTTCAGTGCTACAGAAATGCCTGTATCATACAGTCTGATTCTTGGGACTTCAGAATATTTTTAATGTTTTCCGTGGAAATCACGAACTTCCATTTTTGTCTCCTTTAGTTGACCAGATATACCACCTGGCCTCTCCGGCCTCCCCTCCAAACTACATGTATAACCCCATCAAGACGCTGAAGACCAATACGATCGGGACGTTAAACATGCTAGGTAAGTTGTCCTTCCCTTATTTTGCAGCTGTTTTGGGGAATGTTGTAGGCAATCCCAGGCATAGGCCATCGACGTTCTGTTAGAGCTTGGTCTTAGACTTTAGACCCCTCCCTCACCCCTGGAGTGACTTTACGAGCCATCAGAGTTGTCATGGGGGACACCACCATCCTAGTAACCAGTCTGCACTGCCACAGTTGAATCCCCTGAGAGTGACCACCTGTCACTGTGACTGTGTGTGTGACTGTGACACCTTCCTTCACTTTACCCTGTGATACATGGTGTGTGTGCCTCTGAGCTGGAAGAGGCACTGGCGACTCTGATCCAAGGCCAGGTCGGTGCGGACTGCGCGCACGGGGGTTTCAGGAGTGCCCCTGGGAGGAGCAGAAAACCAGCCGACCTTATGGGGTTGTCCAAGCTGAGTGCCCAAGTCTAGGCTGAACTGCGGGATTCACCAAAGGGGGCCACGGGTGCGTGTTACAAACAACATGCCGTAGATTGGTAGCTGTGGATAATGCGTACTTATGAATGCTTGAAATCAAAGGCATCTCAAGTTTGACACAGGTTTCAAAAACTGGGAGTTTTGATTAGTTGCAAAGTGGGGAAAAAGGAACCACTTTTTAAAATGTCAAGTGAAAAATGGATTTAATTATGGTAACATTTAAGACAGCTTCTATAAATGGGTTTGGGAAATGCAGCACTAAATTGTAATTCGAGGGAAGCATGGAGACAAGGGACCGACAGGGATGCCGGAGACTGGTTTTCAGTCCTCGTAGACTAAACAGTTTGAGGGGTCCAGCTCTGCAAGAAATAGATGATTCATTCTCCTAGTGTAGAAGGGGCTTTGTTCCCTTTGTTACAACCCCTGCCCTGGTCACTAGACAGAACAGGGTCTCCCTTCTGCTCAGAGGTAAGACACTGGTAGAGCTGCCTGCTGCTCCCACCCCTCCCCACACTCCCTCTGCCGCCCCAGCCGCCTCCTTCGTACCCAAGTGAGATACAACAGAGGAGCCACCAAGCATGTGATGTTTAAGAAGATAGCATCCATTGTGCAGTCACTGTGCCCAGGCACCGTCCTGTCTTTTGACAGGGAACTTGGTGTTTCCTGGAGAAGGCGATACATGGGCCCAGGCACCAGTGACACCAAGGAGGAAGGGAATGTTCCCAAAGGGAGGTGCCAGTGAAATGCTGTTAGAGTTCCAGGCAGAAGGGACTCGTGGGCCATGGGTGAGATTGGACCTGGAAGTCCTGAAGGAATGATAAACTCCTTTCAGGAATGACAGGGACAAAAGCTGAAGGTGGGGGACGGTCGCTCGGCCGCAAAGACTTAAGAGGGACTTCATATTCCAGACGGAAAGAGGTGCTGTCATTAATCGCTTTGCACTTGAGACAAGATGCAGTGAACCCCGCCCTGGCCTCTTCCTGGTGGGGCCCTTCCCTCTCTGTGGCTCCCCACTTCTCTGGGCCCGTGCTCGGTTTCTTCAAGATGAGACCCCTTTGTCCAGTCTCTGCATAAACATCTGGGCACTAGAACAACACAGGTGGGGCTCCCCTGGCTCCCCGCCGAGGGGTCCTCACGATGATGGAGATGCTCTGGGTCCTGAGTGTATCCATGTCAGTGTCCTGCTTGGGATATTGTACTCTGGTTTTGCAGCCTTTTACTGTTGGGGGGAATTCAGTAGAGGCTATGCAGGGTCTCTCTCTGTTGACTTTGTATGACCACATTTGACTCTACAGTTACCTCAAAAGTGTATTACAAAAAAAAAAACAAAAACATCCTGGGGTCCTTCCTTTTGAAACTGCTACCGATATGTCTATGCAGTGATGTGGTACAGTGATCACTCGGCAGACTTCCGAGGGCTGAAATAGGAGAGAAAGAGACAGACCTGTGGTGTTGGTAGCCTTAGCCTATAAATTCCAGATCCTGCTACGTCCCTTTTTAGCATTTATTTGTTCCAGCATGTTGTGGCATTTGCACAGATGATCTCCAGATCCTTCCTGTTTGGCAGCCCTGCTCTCTTGTTCTTGGGCGTCTTCATGGCTCCCTGCTTTCCTCCCCTGGGTGCTCCCACACCCACACCCCAGGACCCCTCATGCCAGGGCCCTTCTGTGTCACCTGGCTGCCTCCAGAAGTGCCCGCAGGCTGTGTGCGTACACCCAGCTCCCAGCCCCAGCACTTCACAGACACCTCGCTGGACCTCTGCCCCGTGGGCGGGCATGCGTGCAGCACTGGGTGTGTGGCACCTCCGGCCTGTCGATTTGGTGGCATCTGTCCACAAAGGCTCCATGGGGGAGTACGTTCGGGAGCCATTGGGTTAAGTGAAGGGCGATGGGCCTCTTTGGCACACAGCTGCCGTGAGCCTCTGATGAACATTGGGACTTTGTGAGTGCCTAGAGACTTTCCATACCTACCTGACTACCACCGAGCACAGTGTTCTAGTCCATTTTGCCTGCAAGGGGTCTGTGCAGGAAAGCGTTTAGGGCCCGACACAGGGATGTCATGACTTGTTTTGGAGAAGGGGCTGTTGCAGCCGAGCCTTGAAGGAGATGGTGGGGGGGGGGGGGGGGCGGTGTGGAGGGGCCCAGCCGGCGGGGGCTGGCTCCGGCACAGTCAGAATGCCAGGGGGCACACCGAGGAAGTGGCAGGTGGGCCGCGTCACAGGGACGGTGGAAGGGAAGGTGCGTATGGCCTTGCCTTCTGCCTACTGGTGGTAACCCCGAACCCACACCTCACCAAACTAACAGATTCTCCATTTGGCCCTGCCTGCACCTACACCTACAAGTGTCCAACTAAATACTGTGCCTCTGAGGTTTCGTTTGTGTTCTTCTATTTTGGTTTTTTGTTTGTTTGCTTCAAGGTAGATACAATATGAGTGGATGGTGCACAGGGCACAGATGATCAGGTACAATTAATACTAAAAAACTGCATCAACTGGCCACAAAAACATGCATGCGCTTCTGTAACTTCCTCGTTTCCCTGAGGTTGTCAGCTTCTCTGATTGTATCTTTGCTTTCTGTAGGGCTGGCAAAACGAGTCGGCGCTCGCCTGCTCCTGGCCTCCACTTCGGAGGTGTATGGAGGT
This sequence comes from Panthera onca, assembly GCF_046562875.1. Classification (NCBI taxonomy): domain Eukaryota; kingdom Metazoa; phylum Chordata; class Mammalia; order Carnivora; family Felidae; genus Panthera; species Panthera onca. The sequence goes on along the minus strand of NC_138341.1, from coordinate 85,924,977 downwards.
GAGTGGTGGGGCTCCCCCCGTCGTGCTTGCTCTGGGCCCATGGGACTGTCTCAGGTGAAGGAAGGAATCAAAAATGAGTGCAGGATTCCGTGTGTAAGACGGCCCAGCCCACTCTCCCTGCTTGTGCACAAGCCAGCAGCAAGGCCACCTGTCAGCCACCCGTGGTCTGCTCTCGGAAAAGCACGAACCCCTTTTCCTTCCGCCGAAGAACACCCTTGGACGACTGCTTCATGTCACCTTGCGCAGGAGGCCCCGCCATTTACAAAGCCACAGAGGGGTGTTTCCCATTCGGCTCTGAAAGGACCCCAGAAATCATGCAGTAGGGATTTTTTGGCCAGGTTAGCTGGAGCACGTTATTCTTCAGTATGAGCAGTGGGTGCTGTGAGCCTGACCCACCAAGAGCTCAGGGGTTGGCTTTTGCTTGCTTGGCAAAGAGATATGTACTGATTGCCTCACCTGTTGTATAACGACTTCTGGAAGAACCTTAAGTAGGGAATGCCAGAAAACCACGAGCCTGTTTTGCCAACCTGCAGAACTTCACCTCCCCTCCAGGCCCATTAAGCCAGCCTGGGTTAGGAGCAGGATGAGGGGTGCAGGTTCAACCCCAAACCAACGGGTGCAGGGTTGTGGAGGACGGCATTGTTGAAGCAGCAGAAGCTAGACCCTGACGTGCAACTTATCTACTTCACATTACTGTTTTGGACAGAGAAATGAAGTGAAGGGGCAAAACAGGAAGAGATGTTTGTTTTGTTTTTTTTCTTTTTAAATAAGGGAACTGATTGAAAAAAAAATCTAGAAAAAGAGAAGTTCTACTAAATGCAGTTCTATTCTTTGTAATCCCTGTGAAAATGAAATCTTGGCAGTTAAAAGCATCCACCCCCTACCTGTTCCCCTCATTGCTTTTAGAACAGACAGCTGAGTGGGTTTGCATTCCGCCTCCCTGTTTCTTTCCATAGCAAGACTTCACAAGGGGTCAGTTTCCCTTTATAAGTCATTGGATGATTCCCCTTCTCTTCCTCTGATGAGCTTTATATATCACAGTTGAGAGGGCTGAATTTTTTTTTTTTTTTTTTTTAATTTGGTGAGAGAGCACGCAGGAGAGGGTCAGAGAGAGAGGGGGAGAGAGAGAATACCAAGGAGGCTCCACACTGTCAGAGCAGCGTCTGACGCGGGGCTTGATTCCATGAACCGTGAGATCATCACCTGAGCAAGATCGAGAGTAGGACACTTAACCAACTGAGCCACCCACATGCACCTCAAAGGGCTGAATCTTTTTAAATGTCTCAGATATAAAGGTATTCCTCATATTGGCCAAAAGGGCACAGTGACATCTTTTCCCTGTCCAGCCTTCTTCCTCCTCTCACTTCATTTATTATCTGCACATTTGATGACAGTTTGTCATCAGTTTTTAGGGTTCTAAGTAACATCAGGGTGTAACTGGTCTGCTCTGATGTTTGAATAGTGCAGGAAACTGGCATTTTGTGGAGTGGGTGCTTAGTGTGTTAGCCTCACAAAATGCTGAGAAGGGGAGACTAATTGGAAATCAATTGTGACTCTAGACCTTTACTTTTATCACAGAGAGTGGGCACTTTTAAAGTGGTGTCTTGAACCTTGGGCACCCTGGACACTTCAGCCCAGGGTGCCAATTGAGGGACAGATGCATGCGTGTGCCTGGTCTTCTTTCTTACCATTTGCCAAATTTATGATGGTCTCTTTGGAGTCTAGCTTGCCTGGCCCTTGTCAGAAATTCCCAGAAAAGGCCTAATGTCAATCATCTGTTAACATCTGTGTGAAATTAAGTTGCTGGTTTTCTTCTCTCAGGGGGTATTTGCCATAGACCTCTTCTCTCATCCTGTAGTAGAAACATGCCCCCTTCTTAAGAGAATTTTAAACTACAGCACTGGATAGAGAGGTCTGAACCTGCCCCTGGATTCGGCCACACTGCAGGGGTGGGGGGCACCAGTCTCCGAGGGGGGCCGGCCGACTCGGGCACCTGTGTATTCGTGACTCTGTATCCATGAGCTGCAGTCAGATTTTGGCTATAAGATAAGCACGAGATGAATTTATAAAGCAGAGCTCCTGTACACTGTCCAGGTTTCTTGGCTATGGCTGTATAAAATTCCTAGTGTGCCATATAAATTAGGTATCCACATTCCCAAAATACACTTGTGTTAAAAAAGAATTTGTTACTAGGTTCTTTAAATGGTCTGTGCCTTTGGCACATCTTAAAATGTGATTGATTTACACACCAGAGAAACAAAAGTTGGGAAATATAAAATGTGTGCTAAGGGAACAAGCGGTCATTTGCCTTAGGGACGCTCCGTCCTTCCACCTACACAGACCAGGGTACTAATGTCTCATTGAGGCTCTCGAGTTTGTTCTAGGGTTGTTGGCACGTGGGGAAGTCCTTGTGTTCCACAGAGGTGCTCCTGAAGTTATTTCAAGAAGTACAGGCTTTGCTGTAATTACATATTTTATAAATATAAAGTTGAACCATACATCCTTTCACGTAGATTACATTTAATTATAGCTTGTATAATTAAGTGTTAAGAACAGTTTACGGGAGAGGGGCTTGCAGTTGAGAGAACCCTGGTCTTTTACTTTATTTCTTCCCCTGTAAAAGTACTGTCCAGCCTGTCCCACTGGAACTTAGAGAATGGGCAGTGCAACATTGATCAGGGCCTCTCCATTTGTAAATGTTTACCCTGGTCTTTCTAGAGCAGTCTCTTGCATCGTAAATATTCATTGTTCACGATGCATACAAGCTTGATGAACACATGGTCTCACTTTACTGCACTCACAGATCCTGAAGTCCACCCTCAGAGTGAAGATTACTGGGGCCACGTGAATCCAATAGGACCCCGAGCCTGCTACGATGAAGGGAAGCGCGTTGCCGAGACCATGTGCTATGCCTACATGAAGCAGGTATCGAACCGCATCCTGGGGGGCTTGGGGTGTAGACACATGGAGCACCTGTCCTGTCAAATGCAAAGCACCATACAGGAATGAAACGCCGTGATTAAGTGGCTACTGGGAGAGTTTAGTTTCCCACTACTGTAAATTAATAGTATTATCAGCAGCTTTTCCCGTGTATGTCCGTTTTAAAAAACAGTTTCCTGGAGATACGTTCTTTGGTTTGGAATGCTGTTACATGACTATGAATGGTACATTTCTTTATTGCTTAATTGCCCATCAGCAGTTAGTAAGTGCCTGTGTTTTCCTGAAGCCTTCAAATTAGTGAAGTTTATTTTTGTTGTTGTTTACTTTTCTTCTGAGTTATTTAATAGGCCTACAAATGAATTTATTATTGCTTTAATTTGAACTTCCTTAGGAATTGTTGCTTATATTTATTTCATACTGTTTCCTGCTTTCTTAATTATTCATTGCTGTACTGGAGGTTTCTCCCATGAATGGTGTCATGGGGCAGATCTGGTCAGCCACATGGTGTAGCCAAAAGAGCCCACTGACCAAGAGGTGGAGGGCCTCGGTTCCCACCCCAGCTCTGCCTCCAGGCAAGGACCCAGGCTAGTCCATCCTTTCCTTGGTCACTGTCCCTGAGCTTGGACCAGCTTTCTGAGGTCCCCCCAGACATGCCCTCTAGTAGAGGGAGGGATATGGGCATAAATCATTGTGGACTGCAGTCAGATGGTGTGGCCCATACTCCTAGGACTTAGAGACTTGATTGCCTGTCCCTGGGAGCAGCAGGCGACTCAGATGGCAGTGCACGTTGCATGAGGGGAGAGGCATTGTCAATGTGCCCGGCGCTGAGTGTCCCTGAGCATCTTTCTTGATGCTTGAAGCTCAGAGGAGAGTTGTCAGGAGGGGTTTTTTCCCTTATATTTTTAGTGAAATACCAACATTAAAGACCTATAAAATAACCTCTGCCTATGTGGGCATTTATTTATTCTGTCTTTTTTCTCAGCCAGAAGCAAAACTAATTGCTTTCTAAGCTACTTTGGGCAATCGACTTGTATTATCCATTTATTTTAAGAAACATTAATCAGTGGATGCCTGGGTGGCTCAGTCTTCAGAAGCGTCAGACTTTGGCTCAGGTCATGATCTCAACAGTTTGTGAGTTCAAGCCCTGCACTGGGCTCTGTTCTATCGGATCTTCTGTCTCCCCCCGTCTCTGCCCCTCCCCTGCTCATGCTCTCTCTCTCAAAAATAAATAAACATTAAAAAAATTATTTTAAAAAAGGAGAAGCATTAATCAGTTATAGAAAGGGCATAACTTTCTCATTCTTGAGTCCAGAATATCTTGACCCCGCAATTTAAGATTGCCTCCCGGGGCATCTGGGTGGCTAAGTCAGTTAAGTGTCCGACTTTGGCTCAGGTCATGATCTCGCAGTCTGTGAGTTTGAGCCCCACATCGGGCTCTGTGCTGACAGCTCAGAGCCTGGAGTCTTTCAGATTCTGTGTCTCCCTCTCTCTCTGCCCCTCCCCTGCTCTCACTCTGGCTCTCTCTCTCGCAAAAATAAATAAATATTAAAATCAAATGTACATAAGATGGCCTCCCAGGTACAGAGAACAATGTCTGGATATGTTGGTACTTGAGAAAACTCACCTGTGTTCTTAAGGGGCACGTGTTGCGATTTTATTGTATAAAGAGTTTGAAGACTTGTGTTTCTCAACTGTTTTCTTTTGCTTTCATTCTTGTGGTGTTTCTTAGTGAATTTTTAGATAGGTTAAAGCTGGTGGGCAAATAGGTCATTTTAATTGAACTTTTATTCAGTGAGTCTAAGGAGTGTCTATAGGGAATAGCTATCTCCTCAAGGTATGAGCTCATGGTAATTGTGATAGTAATAATATAGCCAGCATTTATTGAGCACCGACTGTATGCCAGGAACTGTGATACACATCCACACACTAGCTAGGGTACTCATTTCAAACAGAAACTACCATTGCATCCGATTCATCTGGCTCATGATATCGGGAATGTAGCATCTAGATAAATCTGGATCTGTCAGCATTTATGTTTCTGCTCACGGAGGTCTTGGGAGGTTAATGGCACAAGTAGCATTACTCTGAAAACTGTAAACTCATGTTCCCATTAGAAGCCCCTTGTGTGTACAGTTGGTCTGTGCCTAAGTGTCCCTGATAAGAGCCCTGTCAAGAGGGTGTCCCTGCATTGCAGGGGCTGTCCTGGTGAAGGACAGTCCCTCACTTGAATGATGCCTTTACTGTGGAATGTCTGGGATGTGCTTCACACACCGAAGGCCCCAGCAGACGAGTGTTGTGTGGATGGAAGAGTCACATCCATGGTCAAGTTAATCGTGTGCTTCTCACTGGAACACCAGGGGCTCTACCTGTGGGAACTATGTCCTGGTACTAGGTCTGAGAACGCCTTGTAGAAGAAAGGCTCTGTGCTTTTGAGAAGCTTGGGGTCTCGGCTGACAGCACCTAGTGGCCTGTAGACTTGTCCAGACTCATCACATTGTTTGGCACACCTGTCCAAGGACTCGTGTTGGGTGAGTGTTACAGTCACTGTCATCTGGAAATAGCACATGCCCCTTGTGGCCAGTTGGGACTCGTAAGCAGATGTGATGCACTTCCGCCGTAGCACTGCTCCTGCTCCTGTGGGGTAGCCATTAGGTCAGGGAGTGGCCGTGCCTCTGGGTGGCAGGGTCATGTCTGGTTCTGGTGGCCGCACAGCAGACAAGTAGAGGTCATGCCTCTTGATGTGTGGACAGCACAGCCAAGGGCCATGCACTGGGGCAGAGGTCACTGGCCTTGCCCGAGTTCTGAGAGGCCTGTGAAGAAGGCACAGCATGGGCTTCCCACCTTCACCCCACTACTATTTGCCTTACAAATAACTCTGCTTCCTTGCAGGGAGAGCCATGGGTCCACAACTGGGCCCCCTACTGGTTCTCTCTCCCTCCTTAGTCTGAATCCATGCTGAGGAGGAGGAGAGAAACATTGGTGCATTTCCTGCAGTCGAAAAGTGTTTTGTGTTCCTGCTCTGGCAGGATGCAGGGCCAGGAATAGAAAATAAGAAAACACAGATGAGCAGGAAGGAAGAAAAATTGTTACCCGTAATCCCATCCAGAGATAAAAATAAGGACAAAACAAATAAAATAAACGCCGCCATGTGAAGACTGTGAAGGATGTAAACGTTTAGGACCCAAGTAAAATCTTTTACTTGGGATTATTATATTAGCTCTGAGAAAGAGTAGGTCGGACACTTCCTGTCCATATGGGGTTGGCTCCTCTGGGTGTGGCCTGGTCTGGGGCAAATCAGACCATCTTTGGGGTTCTCACCCCCAAGTGACTGATTTTCAGAACTCTGACTTTGCTGCTGCTTGTGCCTCCTTAGTGGATGTAGCCCTTGTGGACCCTAAGTGCTCAGTTCAGTGCCCCGCAGTTCTGGAGGTGCTGCCCTGCAGGCCTGTTCTGGGTGGCGCAGAGGAGCCGGACCCTGTGGGCTGTGAGGGCCTTACGGTGTGCTGGCCTCTGTTAGGGCTCAGTCTGTAGGGCTTAGTCTGTTTAATATCCCCTCATTCTCATGATGCCTTTGAGGTAGGGGTGGGTGGCCCATTTTCCAGATGGGAAGGTGGGCTACAAAACTTGTTCTTAGCTCCCCCGCCCGTAAGTGGAGTCAGGACCCACACTGGCGGCAGCGCGTGCTCCTTGGCCCTTTCCTGGTGGTCCCGGTGGGGCATTGCGGGTGAGGAAGCTTGGCTGGGCGAGAGAAGGTGCAGCTCTGAGTCCACGGGCGTCGGCGCTGCCCTGAAGCAGACGCACTCAGTGAGGACACCTGGCCCAGCAGTCCACACGGCGTTGCTCTGGAATGACCAGCCGCTGATAGAGCGGTGAGGTTAACCACCAAGGAACTGTGCCAGTTTATAGTTATAAATTCAGCCTTTCAAGATAGCAAGATACATTCAAAGCTTCAGGTGTACGATTTACGCTGTCTGGAAACAGATGAAAAAAGAATGACCAGAGAGAAGGATAAACCATCATCCTTTGGCATATTTTTACTTAGTTATTTCAATAACTTAAACTCTTCTTTTTTTTTTTTTACATGACACATCTCCTCTGAAGTGTCAGTTGTCACTTCATTGGGAAGACCCCATATGGTATGTGGTTGTATCTTACTCTGAATAAATCCAATAGATAAGGATGGAGAATTATAATCAAGATGAAAAGAGGCATGAATAATCTTGGTCTAAAGATTTTAGAGATCTTTTTCTAAAGATCTAAAGGACGATTTTCCCTTTTCCAAAAGATTCTCAGAATCCTGAGTTTGTTTTCATGTATGGAAATATGCTAACATATTCTAAATAGAACCTGACTTCCCAGAAAAATCTATCGCACGTACACGTTTCAGGACACATCCTTTACAGAAGGAGAAGCTCCCGTGAGTCTTCTTCCAGGGGGTGGAATGAGATGGAACCCAAACAGGATCGTCACCTTTACAAAAACATGTGAAAGGCAAAAATAACATTCAGGGTTGGTTTTTCATCGAGCCGTTACAGAGGCTGTGAGCCCTCCCCCCACCCCCCCACCCTCCCCGAGCGCCTTACCCAGAAGCCACACACACAGCATCTCAGCATCGCGCCAGGTGGCAGAGCCTTGACCTGTGTCCGGGACCATCTGGGCTTTGTCTCGGTTTATTCTGTTCATGTTAGCAAGGTGTGTCCTTGGGTATCAGAAAAGGCAAAGAGAGGTTACTTTTGGAGTCCGGGAACGCTCAAAACTTTTCCCATATAAATTCATGGTAATTGCTTCTTTGTTTTATGTCATCCCAGCTTATGAAGGGTTTCATAGAAACACTCTACTTCTGGATCCCAGGGGAAACCTGTCCTTTGAACTTGTCAGGGAGGAATTAAGGTCTGCGTTCTTTGTGCACATGGATGAATCTGGGGACTTCAAATGTGGGGACTTGTCCACTCGCTGTGGTCAGTGGTTGGTGTGCAGTTGAGCTCATGGCCCCACGTGAGTCTGACTCTCTGGGGTCTGTGGCCCACCTACAGGACTGGGTCTGCAAAACAAGCCACCATTCATAAAACCATAGATTGGCCAAGCAGAAAGACTGAAAACTCAGAAATCATCGAGTCCAGTGGCCTTTTGGGTTTTGTTTTATTTTGTGACATCAGGGTACTTTTTTGTTTTAATTTTTTTTAATATTTATTTATTCTTGAGAGAGAGACACACACACACAATGTGAGCAGGGGAAGGGCAGAAAGAGAGGGAGACAGAATCCGAAGCAGGCTCCAGGCTCTGAGCTGTCAGCACAGAGTCTGACGTGGGGCTTGAACTCATGAACTGTGAGATCATGACCTGAGCTGAAGCCGGACACTTAACCGACTGAGCCACTGAGGCACCCCAGGGTACTTTTAAAAAATTACATAGTTGGTATATATGTTTTAGTTTGAAAAATATATATTCAGCAAGCAGCTTATAAGTCAAATGTTTGAAGGTAGTATTCACCCGTAGGGGTCAAGACTCGTGGCCTGGAGTTGCCCAGTGCCAGCCTTGTCCTGTCTCCTGGCTCCATGGCTTACTCGCTGAGCACCTGGCCCTCCACACCCCACAAGTCCCAGCCGGAAACTGGCAGAGTAGTACTTACCCCTCCTGGCTTCACCATGCGCTGCACAGCGAACACTCTGGGCTGATTGTTAAGACCAAAGCAGGGCTGTTGAGAGTGATTGCCAGGCAGACACGTAGCTAGCGGCCCCTGACCTTGTGTGTCCTCCTCCCTCCGCCACCACTGAGAGCGAATTGGAACTTTTTAGCACTTTGGAGAACCCTGCACGGCAAGACTGCTCTGTGTTCTGTAACGGCCTGCAGACCTCATCAGGATGCATTTAGGAGAGGTCGTAGGGGAATTACCCAGGTCACTGTTCAGGGCCTCATGATCCTATTGCTCTTGGGACGTGAGTGCACTTCTCCCAGCGGTGTCAGGAGGATTATGGAAGCATCACAGAGTCAGGCCCATCGTATCCAGGAGCACTTCTTATTTCTTCTGTCCCCATCCCTGCCTTCCGAGCAGGCTGCCCACAACCACAGAGCGGGTGGCAGATGGTCAGCTCTTGGTCGGCACCTGCTCTCCCGAAGCAGGGCTTCTGTGTTCTGTCCTCCGGCACCTGCCATCAGCGAAGACAGTGACTGTGATCATGCTGTGTTGTTCAGTAGCTGGCGACAGTAGTTGCCAAGCAATGATTGCATTTTAAAAGAGAGCGTTTGAGGGAGAGCTCATTTAATCCCTGCTGGCAGCATTTCTGTCCTCTGGAGATATTTGGGGAGGGAGGAGTCTTTGTTCCCTCACTGTATCTCTTGAGTTACCACTGGTTGATCAGTCAGGCCTGCCTACCAAACCCTTCACCCTTCTTGGGCCCTAGAAATAGGGGAAGAGACCTTCTGATGCCAGCTTACCATCTGGGGTTGTGTATTACTGCAGCCTGGCCACGGTTTCCAAAGCCCAGTTATCAAAGCAAGCCACGTGTTCTTTACCTACGTGTGCTTACATATGCTCACTCGGGTGGCACCCCAAGCATTGTCTTCTCTTAGGTTTCCACTGGTTTTGTGTTGCTGTGTCTCAAACTTAGAGGAGTCGCCCTAATGCTTGATAAAAAGCTTCCTGATGCTCGGAGTCCTAAGTGAATGACTCCTGATCCCCACCCAGGACAAAACCACGGACACAGTGAAACCCAGCCATTCTGAAAGACTTGGCAGTTCCTTTTCCGGGTTGCTGGTGTGTGTGTGCACGCACGTGTGTGCGTGTGCAGAGATCCTGCAACATGCCATGGTGGAAAGTCACACACCAGCGCGGTAGTCACCACGACTCTGTCCCTGGCAGACGGAAGGTTGAATATGAATTAGGAGTTTGTGCATGCGTTTGCTCATTGGTCCTTCAGAGGAGGGTCTCCCCGAAGAGGCATTGCAGCCTGTAGGCACCTTCTGGGGTTTCATCCAAGGAAGTAGGCTTTGTGTCAGACACTGGCCCTTTCCTCAGGTGTGAGACGGGGAGTAATTATACCTTCCTCCAAGGTACATATGTGTCCACCCACCAAGCTGCCACCATAAGCAGCCGTGTCAGTATCTGTTGACTGTCCACCCTGTCATGCAAGGGCCCTGCAGGATAGCAGGGGAGGAGGGCTGTTAGACTGTGCGTGCAGAATGGGGGTGGCCTTTGTGTCCTGAGGAGGCAGTATGCAAACTCCAGAGCCACTGCATGATAGGAGAGCGGCTCTTATGTTGCATGAGCCTTGGGTTTATGTTGATTTCATTTGAGAGCTATGGATTTTATGTTTCAGAGCTCGAATTCTCGGAAAGGTGAGGTGGCTATCCTGGCAACCACACCTATCCAGAGGCATTGTCCTATAGCACCTAAGTTTATAACCCAAATGGGAAAACCATAAAAACAGGCTCCTTTACATCCTGGTCAGTTCATGTCTTCAGAACATGGCTTTTATAAGGCCTTGTTCTGGAAGGTTGTTCCAGAGGATAAAGTTCAGAGGATGAAAGCATCTGATTTGTTGCAAACCTTGTATAGCCCACGAGCTTCCCCCTGCTGGGCACGTGGGTTTGGCTCTTGTAAATTTGCTGAGGCTTTTCCAGTCTTTTTCTAGAATAATTTCATATTCATCCACTTCTGATCTTTCCTCATCTTAACAATTAAATGCAAGTGGCTACTTTTCGAGTTCTTTTCTACTGAGGTCAACATCTCTGCTTCTTTCTCCCTCTCACCCCATTTTGGAAATATTCTCTGGTTAGTTCAGTACAGAAAAGAATGATTTATTCATGGACCTAGAATTAGAGCTCATACCTTAATCCTAAAACTCTGAGTAGCTCATGTGAACATTATAATGTATTGCTGGGAGGCCCTAGCAAAAATGTAGCCTTCTCGTTTCTAGAAGTGAGCTGTTTGCTGGATCCATGCTTCCCAGCAGTTTCACATCTTGGTGCCCATAAAATTGCTAATGTTTGTCTAGCAACTGGGACAGAGATAAGGCTGCCGTGAGCAGAGGTGGCCAGCCAGGTGGTTCCAGCCACAGGGAGTCCTCATGGACCCTTGGGACACTGTAGCTCATCACCTCTCAGTCATCCCAGTGGTGGTGAAGTCTGTGCATAATCAGCCCGGTTAGCTGAGGGTCCATTGGCTCCTAGCCTGTGCCAGATCTGAGGCAGTAGAATTAGAAAAGATAAGAACTTTCTGGTCAAGTAAACACAATAGCAACTACTGCTTTTGGCTGCCAGGCCCGTGCCAAGCGTTATGCAGGACCGGCTTCCTTTTTATGATCCCCCTGTGAGGTACGTACTGTTCCTCTCCAAAGAATAGTGCAGCTCAGTGAGAACAAGTGGAGTTGGAGGGCACCTGAGCCCCTGGGCCTCACGCTGCCATCCTGCCTGTCCTCAGACGCCTGGAAAATACGTGTCTGTAGTCTAATGGGTGAAACAAATTAGAGACACAGATCTGTGGAAGTCCACTAATTCAGGGTGTAATGCAAACATTTAACTTTTTTTTGAGAGAGAGCGAGAGCACACATGAGCACATGCACAGGGGAGGGCCAGAGGGAAAATCTCAAGCAGGCTGCGCACGCAGCGCAGAGCCTGATATGGGGCTCCATCTACTGACCGTGAGAGCATGACCTGAGCAGAAATCAAGAGTCGGACACTTAAACAACTGAGCCCCTCAGGCGCCCCAAAACATTTAACTTTTTGATTCATGAAAAAGTAGCCTGTGAAATTAAGAATTGCGTGAGATAGTTTAGAGAAGCCTTTTGGGGTTTAAAAATGTACTTTCCTGGGGGCACCTGGGTGGCTCAGTTGGTTAAGCATCCGACTTCGGCTCAGGTAATGATCTCACTGCTCGTGAGTTCGAGCCCTGCATCAGACTCTGTGCTGACAGCTCAGAGCCTGGAGCCTGCTTCAGATTCTGTGTCTCCCTCTCTCTGTGCCCCTCCCCCATTCATTCATATTCTCTCTCTCTCTCTTTCTCTCTCTCTCTCTCTCTCTCTCAAAAGTCAATAAAACCATTAAAAAAAAACTTTCCTGATTATAGATTTGAAAATACACTTTTCTTGATTACAAAAGTACTACATATTTCCCATGATTATAGCAGCACTATCAACAATAGCCAAAGTATGGAAAGAGCCCAAATGTCCGTTGATGGATGAATGGTTTAAAAAATGTGGTATATTATAGACAACGGAGTATTACTCGGCAATCAAAAAGAATGAAATCTTGCCATTTGCAGCTACGTGGATGGAACTGGAGGGTATTATGCTAAGTGAAATTAATCAAAGACAAAAATCATATGACTTCACTCATATGAGGACTTTAAGAGACAAAACAGTTGAACGTAAGGGAAGGGAAACAAAAATAATATAAAAACAGGGAGGGGAACAAAACAGAAGAGACTCATAAATATGGAGAACAAACTGAGGGTTATGAGAAGGGTTGTGGGGGGGGATGGGCTAAATGGGTAAGGGGCATTAAGGAATCTACTCATGAAATCATTGTTTCACTATATGGTAACTAATTTGGATGTACGTTTTAAAAAATAAAAAATAAAATTAAAAAAATTTCTCTTACTATAAAAAGTAATACATATTTATTGGAACAAAAATAGAAAGATTTAAAAAACATGTAGAAGAAAGTGAGCACCTGTAATCCGACCATGTAGAGACAGCCATTTTAAATAATGTTGGCATGTATCTTTCCAGGTCTTTTAGATACCAACCTACAGGGGGTGCCAGATTGTCTTTAGGTTTTCACTAAAACAAGTTTTCCAGTGGACCAGATTGGGAGTGTAAGACAGCGTGGCTCTTCAAAAGAATACCCGTATGTCCCTTCTTTTCCAGGATAAAGTATTTGCTTGTTTTTCTTCAAATCAGCTATTAAACATTCATTGACATTTAAATCACTATTGACTAGTAAACCTGCAGGAAATACTGTGTGAAGAAGATTATAAAGGACTATGCATGGCATGGTCCTATTTGGGAAATAGATATTTATTTGCTGGGAAAAAATTTTTCTCCAAACGTGTTTTCCCCTTGTACTGTTTAGCTACCTCTCAGGTTTTCTGGCAGAGGGTTGATGCCAGTGGCCTGATAGTGGGATTGGGGACACATTTGAGTTTGGTATAACTGTGTGCAGTCCTATTTGTTAACGAATGCATCATGTAGACCGAACCAGAAAACCACTCTCATCTGGGAGCAAAAAGCCAGACATTTTCAGACTTCCTTTATGGGCCGGGCACCAGAAACACGAAGTGAACTGCATCTCACGTCCTCTTCTGCTGTTCCAGGAAGGCGTGGAAGTGCGGGTGGCCAGGATCTTCAACACCTTTGGGCCACGCATGCACATGAACGACGGCCGGGTCGTCAGCAACTTCATCCTGCAGGCGCTACAGGGCGAGCCGCTCACGGTTTGTGCGGGCCTCAGGTGGGGGCAGAAAAAGTTGGCAGTCTACCAGCAAGTGACAAAGGAGCAGTGCCTCTTGGTTCAGGGAATAACTTTTCCGCAGTTGTCCCTTTGCGCGGGGCACATCCTGCTGCCCTTAGTGACGAGGAGGGAAGGCTCGGGGCTAGAACCCAGAAGAGAAGCAGCAGAACCTGGTGGGCTTGTTCTCCAGGCGCACAGATAGTCTAGTGTGCGGGCTACAGCCTGGTCCATGCTGCTTGGGTCCATGCTGCTCGGTGTGTCTGGCCGCACCAGCCTGCCAGCAACCACCTTTCTGGACACTGTTCTGGCCCTCTGGCTGTAGCCAGGGCTGTGTGTGTCCTCAGTGACCCTCAGATTGCTAAGTGAGGTGTCTGGGCAAGTCTTGGCAGTTGTCATGGTGACGCCCATATGCCCTCTGCTGGTTGCACTCAACCTGGGAGGCTTCAGGACCCTGGTGGTTTGGGGTCAGTGGTTCAAGCGTAGAGTACAGGTGAGCACCAGCCGCCTGATGCCCTCAGATACCCCTGTGGCGTCAGGATGGGTAGCTCATCTCCACCACCCCCTGTCGCCTCCTCGGGGAGGAGTGGCTCTTGCCTGCTCTGTGTGGGGTTTGCTGATTCAGTTCAGATGGTTTTCTTTGGTTTTGCTCAATCCTCAGTTCTCTCTTCCTCTCCTCTTCCTGCTCCTCTGCCCTCCTTCCTCCTCCTCCTCCTCCTCCTCCTCCTCCTCCTGCTCCTGTCTTCATCACATCTTCCAGCCCTGTAGCCTCTGCGTCCTTTCAGGCTCAGTGTTTGGTGGACATCCAGGGTAGATAAGGGTCTGGTTACTCTGAAAACTGCAGGATGGTTTGCTTATCAGCTGAGTGGATTCCGGAGGGAACGTTACAGCTCTGTGTACATAAGTATCCATCCATCTGTCTCTCAATAGAGTAAATTTACCGTCTCCTATTCAGTGATGTTTGCATCCATTAAGTCACTCAGTGCTCACGACAGATGTGGGGGATGCAGATTCTATTAGCCTGTTGTCCAGATGGGGAGACTGAAGCTCCATTAAGTCACTCAGTGCTCACGACAGATGTATGGGGCGCAGGTTCTATTAGCCCACTGTCCAGCTGGGAAGACTGAATCATGGAGGTTAGAGGAATTGCCAAGCTTATGTGGCCGGACAGCGGCTGCCAGTCTGAGCCGGAGCCTCTGCTCTTGATCGCTGTTCCCTGTGGTGCTCCTATTTCTTCTTGGCTAGGTTGACTATACCAGCCTATTCAGAACAAAATGCTGAGCCTGTTACAAGATGATGTGCCCCCTGATCCAGGGCAAGACACATGTTGTGGGTGACTTTCCTGCACACATGCGGGAAAGAGGTGAATCCAAACCCTTTCTCAGGGTCCCACACACCTGCTCCCCCCTCCCACTTACCAGCTGCTGGCTCTAAGCCTCGGGGCCTGCAGATGGCCACGCCGTGGACACCCTGGCTCCTCTCCTTCTTACTCCATTGGCACAGCCTGGTGGTCTTGCCCTAGAGAGATTCAGAATCCGGCCCCGTCTACCTCTTTTGTCACTGCCCCTGGCCCTCATGCCACACACTCCCAGTTTATTGCCCTGGCCTTCCAGCCGCTCATTCTCCCTGTCGGGGGCTCTCTGCCCAGCAGCCAGGGGATCCTTTAAAGATAAGTAGAAGCTCGAGAGCTTTCACCTGCTGAGAGCGTGATTCACGGGCCTCCCTGCATACCCCAGCTTTTTGCCCCGCTGCCCTGCAACCCCAGCTTTTTGCTTCTACCTTTCCAGGGAGCACATTCCTTCCAGGCATCTCCTGGTTCAATCATCCTCTCATCTGGACCATTCTATATGTAATGACACCCACCTGCCACTCTCCCCTCCTAACCATGCTTTCTGTTGTTTTCCCTGCACTGATCACTGACTGAAGTATTATTTTTCCAGCCACCAATCCCCTCTCGAGTGTCAGCTCTGGAATCAGGATCTAGTTTCATTCATGGCCGAGTCCCCAGCTGCCAGAAGAGTGCCTGGTGCCCAGGAGGCGTGTGATGAGTGCTGGTCAAGCTAGCGATTGGGTTTATAGTGGCTGCTTGCCTTTGTGATGAGCACAAGGGCTCTGGGGCTTGTTCTGGAAGTAGTGGGCTTAGTGTTACTAAAAGCTAAGCTGCCTCTCCTCCGTGTTCCCCTTCTGCCTGCTGTTTGGGCCCCCCGGGTTCCTGCACGGGAACCCCTCAAGTCCAGCTGCTTGGTTGAGAATTCCTCACCCTCAGGGACACTCCTGGAGCTTTTTTAGCCACTGCCCTCCCTGACTATGTTCACACCCGAGATCAGAGCTGCTTTGTTTGCAGAGCAAACTGTTAAAAGCTTTCTGAGAAACAGCTTCTTGACTGATTGCCTTCTGGGCTGCAGCCATGCTCCAAGTGTCAGGTGGGAAGCTAGTCCTCGCCAGCCCAAGAAAGCACCTATTGTGGGCAGATGGTGGTAACTCATGTGTTGTCTCCTCGCCACCAGAGCTTCTGTGCCAGGGACCCGGCAGCAGGACGACTGGTGCCGAGCAGGACTGCGACGAGTCCAAAACACGCCGCGTTCCATCTTTTCTAGGCGCCTCTGGTGGCAGGAGTCCTCAGGGAGGCTTTTCAGAAGTGTCTGGTCTCTCCTGTCACACAGCATTCTATTTCCCTTTAGTGATTTGATGGAGTCGCTAAACTTTTCGTCCTTTGCTGCCCCATTGAGGTAGCCTCTCTTCTTTCGTCAGATGGCTCTGTGGAGAAGTCTTGGAGGAGGAGGTCATGTGTCATGACTCTCTGTCCAGCCCATCTTGGGGAACACTTTGCTTAACGAGGAGGTACAACCATCCTTTCCCTTCCTGTTCATTGCCAGCAAGTTCTTTCTAAGACTAAAGATCTCATTTGTAGCAGCTTAGTATCTTGCCTTCCCTTTTCCAACTGGATTACTGTGGTCACCCGCCTTCCAGCTGCTATTTCCCTGAAGTCTTTTGTTATCTTATCTCTGGGCAAATACCATTCTTTGGACCTGTCCCCACCTTGAGTCATAGACCTCTGTTAGGGTAACTCGGAATATTTTGCTGAGTTCTGTGAGTCACGCACAGAAGCTCTGTTCTGTCTAGTTTGAGCACACAGAAGCTCAGAAAATCCTGCAATCCAGTTCAGAAAGTTTAGAAAATAGTTGAGTTTAGAAAATAGTCGAGGAGGGCTAGCTTACTAAGTTTATTTTGAAGAGACTTGAGTTCACCATTCAGTTTAAGCACTTGCTCGCTCACATGTGACCTATACACATGTTCACAGTGGGGTTTAATTCTGTCTTGCCACCTTCCTGTGATTTATTCCAACTTGCAGATAACATTGATTTTTTCTGGATGTGTAAGAATTGGGGTTTGAGTCACAGTCTGTATCTTTTAAAAAGTCTTGCTGTTTTTCTAAAGGGAAATTTTGGAGAAACCCTACTTCTGAGACCAAAGTCTGCATTTTATTTATACACTGTTTGTATCCACAGTGTAGTATCGGAAGTGCTCTCTGATTTGGGGCCTTCGTTGACAGAGGCACGAGGCACAGCAGTGGGGTTTGGGCTGATGCATGCGCCCCATGCTGCCCCGCAGGGCTCCTCATGCCTCGCCCACCACCCCCCGTGTTCCTTATCCTGACAAGCTCCTTGTGGTGCTCTTCATGCTCCCCCTAGTGCTCCCCTGCAGAGCTCGCTATACTCCTGCGTGTTCCTCATGACCCCATGCTCTCTGTGCTCCCCTGCAGTGCTTCCTGTGCTACTCTCTTTGCTCGCTACATAGTGCTCCCCATGCTCCCTGGCTGTCCTCCCCATGACCCCCATCGCCCCGCAGTGCTCCTCATGCCCCCCACGTTTGCTGCGTTCCCCCAGAGTGCTCCCCTGTGGTGCTCCCCTGCAGTGTTCAGTATGCTCCTCCCCTCTCCCCTGTGATGCTCCCTGGTAGTGCTCCTTGTGCTCTTGGCTGCCTCCCCGCCCACTGGCTTACCTCTCCCTTTTGGGAATTCCTGAATCTCCATTCTGCTTTGACCTGCACACAGCCCTCGTTACCAGACTGAGCAGGACCCTGAATCTCCTTGCTCTTCTCTCGTTCCATGAAGCGAAGCCAGAGCTGCTAAAAGGCCTGCTGTCTTCCCGTAGAGGAAAACTAGGTAGCCGTGGGAGCTGTGCCATACTCACCGGCAGCACCAGGCTCTGGGTTGTTCATGTTGTAGCATTTGTTGCTTATCTGCTTGTTGTCAGGACTGTGGGTGAGATTCGGTGCCCGCCCTGGTGTGCCTTATGGTTGGGCCGGGGGGTGTGCAGGGCTCCGGGTACTCTGAGGTCAGGGTGGGTGTATTTGCTGGGGAGAGGGGCACATAGCATCTTCTCTCTCCCACGTGCACCCTTTCTTTATTTCTTCACGTTGCACACAGTGAACTGTACACACAAGAATTCAAGGTCATCGTATTAATAAATACTGGGGACGTATATAGGGAGACGGATTTAAACCAAAGCAGAGATGAAGGATACGATACTCTACAGAAACTTAAATCCAATAGGACTTTATAAGGATGCAAGGGAAGAAGGGTCCAGGGGCACCGCTCACAGTGCATTTGAACTAAGTGCGCACACTGGAGCACATCTTCAAAGTCGATCATCGACAGGATCCAGGAGAGTTGTGCGTGGGGGTCCCCGGGATCCTTGCATTCCTCCCACAGCCTGGGCATAGGGGTCCTCCTATTGCCTCCTTCTGTAACAGGGACTTTTCCGAGGGCCAGTTGCTACCCCACTTGGACATCAAGTGGGACCTCAGTGGAAGGTGTCTGCGGTGGGGGTGCTGCTGAGGGGCTTTTGTCTCTGGGTCTCAAGGAGACAGACTGAGCCCCACTTCTGCCGACTCAGGTGCCTACAGCTGGGGAGGTGTGCCTGAGGACATCCTGGCCTCTGGTCATCCCTGCCCCGTCTGGGAGGGCCCTCTGAACAAGGCCACTGTGTGAAACACTCAACAGACGCAGCTTGCTTGAGTTTTCCCTCTGGGTTTACAACGTTTTGTGAGCGTCACCATCACGATTCTCTTAACTCCTATTGTTGAGAAGGCGTGTGGTGTGATTCTTCAGAGTCCTAACGCGGGCAGCCCACTTAACCTACCCCTGGCTCTGGCTCTGGCTCTGGCTCAGCCAGCCCGCGGCACTGGGTCCCATCAGGGGGACGGAGGGCTCGTGGGAGTAGAGACCACGCCTGCAGCCAGGCACGTTGAAGGCCGTTGCTGCTCTGCACGTGCAGTGGGCTTCTGTGCGTGTTGCCGGCACGTGGCAGCAGACCACCTGACCTGCTGTCGCAGGGACCTGAGCAGGGGCGGCGGGAAGGTGCAGGCAAAGAGGAGTGTCTGCACCCTCCGTGTTGACTCCACAAGCCGGGAGCGGCAGGTACATGGCCGACAACCAACAGTACGGCTTTCACATGTGCAAACCTATGCATCGAGGATGCGGTCACTCGGGTTGAGGGGGTCGTCTAAATCGGATCACATTATAATGAGATGGGAGAATGGCTCAGTGCCAACTTGTAGGCCATCGCTGACAGCTGAAGCTACAGGCCGTTCTGAAATTACTGATGCGGTGGTGTAGGAAAAAGATCCCCGGACTTGGAGTCAGGGTAGACTTTGCTCTCCTGGATGCCGGTCACTGCAGCGCTCTGAGCTTCCATGACCCCATCTGTAATGAGGTTGTACGAAAAATACTACGGGCGTCACACCTGCAGGACCCCTCGGATGGAGGTGGATTTCCAAGGGGACGAGCCAGCATTGCAGTAGTGGATGGCCCTCCCCCACTCCCAATTCTACTTCCTACTTACTGGGCCTGAGGCTTCCTTTCTGACTTGCCCAAATGTAGCAGAAGGGCCAGCAAGACCAAGGCTTTGGGTTCAGGCAGAACTGCCCGGAAAGGGTGGGTCTGCTTCTGAGAGGTGCACTCCTTTTTCTTCGATGTTTTGTGTCTTGTAGACAGAAGGCTCCCTAAATCAGTTCCCTGGGCTTTTCTCACTGGGAGGGCCTTCGCCCCAGTAGGTCAGTCTGATGCCCCTTTGACGTTGGTATATGCAAATGTTTATTCAGGTATAAACCTTTTAAAGAAAGAAAAAGGCAGGTGCCTGTGAGGCATGCTTTTCTCCCTTTACCTGTCCCTTCCCATTTGCTTCTCCAGTCCGGCGGCCCGAGCCCTGCATAGCCCTGTTGGGAAGCAAGGCCAGGAGGCTGGTGTGGACTGTGGGGCTCTTGGCCTCCGGCTCCTCTTTGGCATCAGGCAGCCTGTGGCAGGAGGCGCCGGTGTTGTTCTGTTCCGGCTTGGAAATCAGGCTGTCCCAGAAGGTGGTTCGTCCTCCCCGCTGCCACCTTCCCACCACAAGCAGGCAAACAAAAGCCCTGTGGCTCCTTCCTTCTCTGTGACTATAGGGGGTGCTTCAAAGAGCCTTCTGTGTCCATCTCTTCATTCTAAGCGGTTGTAAACTGCAGAGCTTACAAGGTTACTGTTCAGCACATGTTCGTGGAGCACGGGTGGTGTGTGCTACAGCAGGGAATGGGTGAGTCAGACACGGCGCCTGTGCCCAGGAGCCCACAGCCTAGGAAGCTGGTGTGAGTGGCGGAGAGAGTCTAGAGGAATGGTGTGAATGGCTGAGCATCAAGGGCAGAGTCGTTCATTCTGGCCTGGAGAACGAGCCAGGGAAGTGTCACAAGGAGGGGACGTTTAGACAAGGGGGTCTGTAGCGGTGGAGGAAAGGAACCGAGTGGAGGCCCGGAGACATGACGATGTGCAGGGGACACAAATGGAGCGTTGAAGCCCTCCCCTTCCTCTCTCCCGCCACCTCCATCTCCTATCCAGAGTTTCCTGGGTGGTTCTCAAACTTGGCTGCACATTAGGATCGCTTGGGGAACTGGTTGTAAACATACCGAGGTGACTGCCGCCTCCTCCCCAGAGATTCTGTGACTGGTCTGACTGAGCACCAGCTGTTCTGATGGGCAGTCGGGGTGGACTGTTCCATGTACTGCTCACTGCTTATGCGTGTCCGTCACCCTGCTGGACGCAGAGGCCCCAGAACCCAACGTAATCCATGACCCATCACAAGACCGCAGTAGAAGCAACTCCTCCCGCTGCCGACTCTGGAGGACAGACTTGACGTGTGTATGTGCACGTTCTCGTGTTGGGGCATTATTTTGAAGTACAGAGTGAGTTGTCGCATCACTGCCCCTCCGCTGTCAGTTCTGAGGTCAGTCTGTGCCCCTGGAGTTCTCAGGAACCCCGTTTTCCCATTGCAGTGTGGTTTTCTCGGGCAGCCTGACTGTTGCTTTCCTCCTAGGTGTACGGATCCGGGTCGCAGACGAGAGCGTTCCAGTACGTCAGGTAAGGCAGCTGGGCCGCTTCCGGCAGAGGTGGTGCGGCCCAAACAGCCTGTGTCTGTTTTATACGTTAATTATTTTCACATCTCTGTCGTGGCTCGGTTAAAAGTCCGTTTTAATTTTCAGATGGAAAGCCCTTGGGGTTCTCTGTTTAAAAGCTAAAATTCTAGGGGCGCCTGCCTGGCTCAGTTGGTGGAGCATGTGACTCTTGACCTCGGCGTTGCGAGTTCAAGCCCCACGTTTAAAATCTTTAATTTTTTTTTTGCAAGTAAGTCCCAAACTTTTATGACTCATGTGCTAATCTTTTACTGCCACCTAGTGTTTCATAGGGAAACTTGCCCAGTTCTGAGGGCGACTTGATTTCCGGTTCACACCAATTGGAGAGATGGCCTTAATCATCCAGCAAACCCACAGGTGCTGAAATCAGACCCATTTGAAATGTGGCTTTCTGGGGCGGGTGAGACTGTCCTCATTAAGGGAAAGATAAGGTAGACTGTCCTCATGTCAGATTTTATGCTGGAACGGAAAAAAATACATTTGAGAACTTTGTTGAATAGTCTCACGTGGTAATTTTTATCGTTTTCTTGTTAATCCTCATATGTCTAGTTTTCTTGTCAGTTCAGTTGGTGACATTTTAAAATGCAGCTTGGGTTCTGGGAAGAGAGTTATAAACAGTGGATATACCAAAATATTTCCCCACATGACATGGTTACTATGAGTTCTTTATTAGTTTCTGATACCCTAAATCCTCGTAAAATCCAGCTTTGCATCTGGGTACCCTGTATTTTTCACTTTTCAATGCAAATACCCTGGGATGCCTGTCATTCGGAAAATGCTATTCCTGGTGTGTCCCGAGGCCATCCCAGGGGTGCTACAGCAGTGATGGGGTGGTGGGGGGGGCGGGCACAGGTCTGGGCCATCTTGGCCAGAGCAACCGCATAGACTTTTGTCTGATTATGTGAGAGTCCTGGGTGGAAGTCTCTTTGAAAAATAGAACTTCTAGGAAAAAAAAAAGTCTTTTAAACAAAAATAAAAACAACTACCATAGATTTTTTTTTCCCCTGAAAGTATTTGTTAATTTTCACATTTAGTCTAAAAGAAAGCCATGAATAAACATACATCACGGTCAGTGGTTGGTTTTGTTTTTTTGTTTTTTTGTTTTTTTTTTTTCCCTCCCTGGCCTTGAGTGTCTTGCCGAGCAGGACACAAAGCCTGGGAGTAAAATATAACTGGTACATTTTGTTGCCCAGATACTCTTAAGAAGGATTTAACCAGGAAATTTGCAGCAGCCACTCCTTCAGGATTGTTTTCATTTCAAAGCACTTACCCCAGGAACCATGTGCTCAGAGAAAATTCATCATGCTACATTTCTGTATCCGGACCATCTTAATTGGACCTCTGGGTATCGAGCACCATCTTTCCTAATAACACACTTTCATCCCACCTGCCTTCGCCCACCCCCAGTCTGTGCACATTGTGAGGGAGTCCTGCAGTTCCTGACATTTCCTGGAGCCACCTCACCGGTGGCCCCCAAACGTCTCCAGCGGTGACAGCTCGTGAACTGTCATTGAGACTGTGCAGTAACAGAGCAGTTAGAACTGGATCTTTTTCGCCATGCTCATTATTTCAAAAGCAGCAGATACAAAATTCATTTAAAATAGCCTCATACCTCTTCCGCCAGTGATTAAAATATTTTAAGAATTCAGTGGTGCACATACCGACACCATGCCAGCTCAGGACCAAACGTGCCCACGGTGTGTGCTCCGATGGCTGTAGCAAGCTCTGGCAGACCGCTCTCCTGACTTCCAATTTTTGTTATTCAAGACCCTGCTGAGGCAGATAACTTACAGTTTTGCTGTTTTTTAGAAACTGAGAATTTGTTTACTTTGCAGTTAAAAATGTGCAACGTCTGAGTCTGTGCTTACTGTACTAAGTTAACTTTCCAAAATCCACAGTTGCCCTGAAGCGACATTTCATGGTTTCTGAGGTCCAGGTGATCATACCATACACATTCATATCTTGGCATGACTGGGTCTGATGTTTTCACGGTCAGGTTACGGCCTCATTCACACAAGAAAGTCATGCTTTTTTTTTTTTGCTTTTTTTTTTTTTTTTTTAAGTCACTTTGTCAAAATGACACTTTCAAAGAACTTCAGGTTAAAAGTGTGATCTGTGCAATTTTGACCTTAAAAGTTGCCAACTTATTACATAAAAAATGCGTGTCCCTGCCACGAGGATGACTGCACGAGTCCGTTGCCTTCCAGTTTAATGCGGGCCCTCCCTCCCCCACCCCACTTCAGTTCAAAAAATGATTGTGGATGCTACAGAATAGCAGCTTTTAACGTCTTCTTACGAGTTATGTAGTGGCCTATGCCATGAGAGACGTGTTGTGATGTAATATAATTACTGCCATCGTGATGAAGTTTGACCTATGAGAGTGGAACGGACTTTAGGCATATTCACATAAAATACTCAATCGTCAGAGACAAAAATTCAGAAACTAGTTTGCTAAATATCCCACCCCCCAGATTTTTTTTTTTCCCTAATGAAAAGGAAAGCAAAAACAGGTTTTCTTTTGGAAACTGACCCTGGCAACCTTCTCCTTGCTGGTAATGACAGAGGAGGAGGGGAAGGTTTCAACATAGACTGCCTTTGGATCACCAGAGCAGAACTTTAAACATCTCCTGAGCAGCACAGCCGATGAAAGTAGACGTGGAACAAGTGCTTGTGTGCCACAGTGAGGTGTCATTTTTACGAAGTAACTTTTTTTTAACAGAGCCACACTTTAAAGCCTCTGAAAATAAGAACCAAACCTTGGTAAGCGAAAGTTTGCTTACTTCTCTTCACCTTCATGGCCCAGTCGGTCACGATCCATCTGAAACATCCAGATCCCCTGACCGTTCCATGCGAGGAGTCTGGGGGGGGTGGGGCGGGGGGAGGTGGCAAAGTGAAGTTTGAGGGGCGGCAGCAGTGGTCCAGTTTATTTCAACCTGCATTGTTTGGCTTTATCTGTGATTTGCCAGTATGAGAATTACATACTGGAGTGCTCTCATTTCAGTGGGTTTTTTTTTTGTTTTTTTTGTTTTTTTTTTTTGAATCATTGCTTTTTCACATGGACCAGCTACATGGTTCACATTAAACATGGACTTTTCATCAGAAGCTGTAGAAACACCATCTTTTGGGGGTGTACGCCTATTTTATTTTTATTGCTTAATCGTTGAAGTGTTCCAGAAATATACAGAAGTAGAGCACGTAGGCCCATCAGTCAGCTTCCATCCTGTTTAGCCGTCTGTCCCCCACACACTGACAGCGAATCCCAGACATCATGTCATCATCCATGAGTACAGCATTCTCAACGCTGCTGATTTGCAGGATTTTGTTTTTGACTGTTGGTTTTCCATTTGGGTTTTGGTTTTCTTCTGGGAGATGGGGTGGGTCTGCAGGGCACCTGGGCACTATAGCAGGCGACGCCTGACCCTGCCTTCCCGTCTTTTCCAGCGATCTGGTGAATGGCCTCGTGGCTCTCATGAACAGCAACGTCAGCAGCCCCGTCAACCTGGTGAGTACGTCCGCCCCTTCCATGCCCCCCAGGTCATGTTAGAGTTCCGTGCTTTTGTAAAACCATGCAAGGCAGCAGGCTGTGCTATATTTCCCAGCAGCACACGTAGGCCATACGTGTGTATTGCCTGCTGAATAACAGAGGAAAAAATAAACACAAAACAAAGTAAGAGTTTGCAAAGGAGTAAAATGTCTGCAAGGCATGGATGAATGGCATGATAAACGCTCACCCACCTTCATGGGCGCCTGGGTGGCTCAGTCAGTTAAGCGTCTGCCTTCGGCTCAGGTCATGATCGGACAGTTTATGGGTTCGAGCCCAGAGGCGGGCTGTGTGCTGTCATGACAGCTCAGAGCCTAGAGCCTGCTTCGGATTCTGTGTCTCCCTCTCTGTCTGCTCCTCCCCCGCTCACGCTCTATTTCTCAAAAATAAATGTTAAAAAAATTTTTTTTAATAAAACAACAACAACAACAACACCCACCTCTGTCATCCTGAATGGCCTGGGTCTAAAAATGTGTGACATCCTTTGTGGCTGTAGATGGACATTTTTTTGTGTGCATTCCTTTCTCCGTTGTTTGACATAATAAATCTACTCTCTGTAAGACATTGTTAAGTGAGAGATCACAGAAGTTGTTAAAGTTTCCCAGTTTCTCATCACATCTGTAGTTCAGCTGATTGCCCCGAGCACCTTTGTTGCTTCCTTCATTGCTTCCCATGGTCCCAGAGTCTCTCTGTTAGAGGGATCAGAAGGTGGTTTTGCCCCACGGTTTTCTGCTTGGTGAACGTGCTTCCCTTCAGAGCACTTCATTGGCAGGAAGAGTTTCCTTATATTTGGAACTATAATCTTGGTGTCTGTGACTGTGAGCTACCCACTGGCCTTACTTCCCAGCATGGGGGCCATTCACAGCTAGTCTGATGGCTCTACAGTGTGGTAGCTTTCCAAGCATTTGGAGGGCAAGGTCAAACCCTCTGAGTCTCCTCCCCAGCTCTCAGCCAGAGTTCATGTTCATGTCTGGAGTCCCCCTACCCTCTTGCTTACTGTCTTCTGAATGGCTTCATTCCATCTTGTTTAATTTTTTTTCGATGTTTATTTTTGAGAGAGAGAGAGAGAGAGAGAGAGAGAGAGAGAGAGAGAGCGCGCGCAGGGGAGGGGCAGAGAGAGAGGGAGATACAAAATCTGAAGCAGGCTCCAGGCTCTAAGCTGTCAGCACAGAGCCCAACATGGGGCTCGAACCCATAAACCGTAAATCATGACCTGAGCCGATGTTGGACACTTTAACCAACTGACCACCCAGACACCCTCATTCTATCTTGTCCAGTGTATACTGTCCATCATTCAAGATGTTCTGCCTATGGCCCCTGACAGTAGCTTCTTTGGAGCCATGGCCTCACCTTGACAAGACTTGGAGTCTGTTTCAGGTGCTTCTCCCAAACCACCTCTTCCTGCTTCCTGCACAGGAGTGGTCATGCCTGCTTATTTCTTGAAACCACTTCCCTCAAAAACCTTTCCTTGTACTTTTCTTTGTAACCAGCAGTCAAGCTGTAGAGTTCCTGTCTCCCTGAGTTTGGAGGGAATTCTGACCAAACAGGAGACATGGAGACGTCACTCCCTTGTCTGGCTGTTGACCGATCATGGGGGCCAGTTGCTGCAAGGGCCTACGTAGGGCTACCTTCATGCACTTTTGAAGAAATGTGAAGTTAAAAATAGAATGAGACACGTCTTGTGAGCCTCAGTGTCTTTTGAGCATTTGCTTACCTGATACTTTAAAGGCCATGCCACCCTCATCCTGGGTTTTTGCTCCAGACCCTTTAAAATGTGCATGTTGTCAGTTATCGCCCTCCTAAAGTAACCAATCTTGTCTTAGATACCCGGCTCCTTCCTTCTTTTTTTCTGGGGGTTATGTGGCTTTGCACAGGGCCATTTGGGAACTTCCATCTCTTATAGAAACCTGTCTTCCCTGAAGTCTGAAAAATGTCTGCCAGTAGTCCTGACATAGACAGGGCCCCTCCCTCCCAAGTTCCTATCACTCCACTCTGCTAATTAGTCCTTCCTTTGTGCTCATATGTAAGACCAGGGTCCCTTCCTGCCTCTCTTTCCTTCTAGCTTCGACCAGACCAGGAAGTTGGGAGTGCAGCGTATTTAGGATATGAAATTGCCAAACTTGATGGTGGTCTCTTATGATGGAGAGGAGGTGGCAAATAAAAGTAGCAGAATTGGGGGGCACCTGGGTGGCTCAGTTGGTTAAGCGTGCAAGTCTTTCAGCTCAGGTCATGATTTTATGGTTTGTGGGTTCAAGCCCTGGGTCGGATTCTGTGCTGACAGCACAGAGCCTGCTTAGAATTCTCTCTCTCCCTCTCTCCCTCTCTCCCTCTCTCCCTCTCTCCCTCTCTCCCTCTCTCCCTCTCTCCCTCTCTCCCTCTCTCCCTCTCTCCCTCTCTCTCTCCACCCGCATCCCTGCCTGTGCGTGTGCACTCTAAATAGATAGTAGCAGGAATAGGAAAGGAAGAAGGACAGTGGCTGCTGTCATGTGTGAGGGAAGAAAAGAAAGGAGAAAATGATTTTCCTTAAAGCCCCCAAAAGCAAGCTCACTTTATAAACCACATCGAGTCTTTCCCTCTGGCTTGCCCAGAGCCCTCATCCATGAGTGCATTTCATTTCTGTTACAGCTTCCTTGTGCAAGTTTGCAAATCCATTATTACTGAAGTTGTTAACACAATGCATCCAGAGGGAAATATATTGTCTTAGGAGAGCTAATTTGCAGCACCAAACTTTTATGCAAAGTGACAACGCAGTTATAGTAACGTTAGATACAGAAATTCTCCTGGTCTTCTAGGCCAGGTAATGTGTATGTCCTTATTAGATGCTCTTGACCTAGCTGAGGGGTGTTCTTGTTAACAAAGTCTGGAGGACAAAAGCAGTACTCAGTACAATTTAGTACTTTGCTGGATGGATTAGTCAGCATCCCGATCAGTTAAGCACCTGATGAAACAGGAAGAGGCAGGAGCCTGGTGACTTTCTAAGATGCCAGAGTTAGCCTGTGGATGCTTTGAAGATGTACATGCAGTTTGAGTGGTAGAGATCTCTGCTGTTGGGATTACACTTCTAATCAGCAACCGTTTCTTCCTTAGGGGAACCCAGAAGAACACACAATCCTAGAATTTGCTCAGTTAATTAAAAACCTTGTTGGTAAGTAGGACAAACACCGTGCTGAGTGAAATTGGCAGCACTCGCGCTATCAGTTAATAACACCTTGACTAAAAAATGTGTAATTAATACAAGCTAATTGAATTGGATAAAAAGCAGAACTTTATCAGGAACACTTAATTGTTTTCTGATTCTTTAATTAAGTAATGGGAAGATAAAGACGAAGGGGCGTGGGAAAGGAGATGGGTTGTGGTTACAGCTGCGTCAGCAGGTCGGGGTGGAGCAGGAGGAAGCGCTTGTTCCCAGGGCTCAAGACATGGTTCTGGTGGAGCGCTGCACAGGTGACGATTGTTTGATGTCCAAACAGTCATCACTGACAGTGATGAGAAGGGGATTTTGGAGGTCCAAGAGGGAGCGACACCAGCTTGCATGTTTCTGACAGAACCTGTTGGCGATTTCAAGCTCTTTACAGCTCTGGCCAACCCGGCCATCATCCACTGGAGGCAGCGTAGACACTGGGAGTAGCCCCAGTCAAGGGCGTACTCTAAAAGCTGTAAGAAGCTCGTGTATCTTCATCCAGCCCTCGGGCTGCAAGTGTGCACTGGGCAAGCCTGTCCTCACTTCGGCACGCTTACTGGAGCTCTGGGAAGTCTGGCTCGTAGGGGGTGTCTGTTTTCCATAGTTGATCGAGAAATTTGAGTCAAGACACAACTAGGTTGGAGTGGTTAGACCTGGGGTAAGCCTAACATAGGATGTTCTGAAGTGCCTTGCCTGTTCAGACCCCACACTTAGGTGTGCTGATTCTTCAGGGCTGTCCTTCCTGGCATGGGGCTGTCATCTACCAGCATGTTCTAATCAGCTCCAGACAGTTGTACAGGACGGGAGCTGACCTTCCTCAGACGTAAATTGCAGGATCTCACAGCCCCCGTTGCCTCCCCTAGCTCTATTCCCCCTGCCTTCCCACTCTGGGTCTGCCCATCTCTACCCAAGTAGGGAAGGGATGTACTCAGATAACAGCTTGTCTGGGATCTAGACCATTCAGAACCTCTACCCCAAGTGGGGCCCATGGGATACTTGTTAGAAGTGGAGAATCACACATACCACCCATGTCTTCTGGATAAGAATCTGCATTTTGACAAGATCCTCTGTGGTTCTGTGAAAGGCTGAGTAGTAAGTACACCAGCCCAAACTGCAGAGGCTTAAAACAACAACCATCCTATTTGTTCACGAATCTGTGATCGGGGCTGGCCTCTGCTGGGGGTTTCTTCTGCAGGTCTTGCCGATGGCCCCTGGTATGGCTTCATTCTGCCGGCCAGCAGGGAAGGGGCCCTGCTAGGATGCGGGACAAGCCAGGTTCTCTGTCCTTCTGCATGTGATCTCCCCAGCAGGGTAGCTGGACAGCTTATGTGTTGGCTCAGAGCTCACACCTGCAGGTGTATAAATGGTCAGGCCTTCCATAAGGCATCAGCCCGGGACTGGCCCATGGTCATTCCTCCTGCACTCTACTTGGTTAAACGAGTTGACAGCCGGCCCAATTCCAGCGCTCCTGCGGCACATGAATGCCTCAGATGTGGCTCACCAGGGCCATCGGCATCACAGATGACCACACTCCCCATTCACCATTTTTACTTACTTCGGAGTCAGACCCTGTGGGCATGCCTGCTATGTTCGCTGATGGTGGCTGGTCTGCCCTGGAGCTGGCAGCTAGAACAGGCCCTGTCCTTCCTCTCAGGCCTGTGGAGGCAGAGTAACAGCCTCTCACCAAGCTCTCGTAGGACCAGAGGTACAGTTCCTCACGTGGCTCAGTGACTCCGTGAGAAATGTGTTCTGCGATGTGCTCCCTTATTCAGTGCACAGATGGGATTTTGCTTTGAGGCGTATAGCAGAAGTCACACCCAGAGTGGTTTGTGATTCTCTTACCTTTCTTTTTTCTGCAACAATTCAGGAAGTGGAAGTGAGATTCAGTTTCTCTCCGAAGCCCAGGATGACCCACAGAAAAGAAAACCTGACATCAGAAAAGCGAAGATGATGCTGGCATGGGAGCCCGTGGTGAGTGCGCGGGCCCGACGCTGCCCTGTTGACAAAGGCCCGTGGTGGTTTTCTTGGGCGCTGGTGTGGTTGGGCAGACAAGATGTAGGGTTTTCTCCAGGCTATTACATGGCTTCTCCTTTCATGTGTTGTCTTCTGTTACGGGGGGAAATGGGAGCCCACAATGCAGCCTGCTCTTGTAAACTTGCACACGCACGTGGCTGAATCTGTGAAAGCAGCATCGGGGGGGGGGGGGGGGTGGCACGGTGCTGTGAGTGTGCCTCCAGAGGGCAGACCCCATGTCAGCACTTCCTTCCTGCTTCCCGCTGTTTCTTGACAGTGACCTTGTCTCCTGTTCTCTTTCTCTTTAAACAGGTCCCGCTGGAGGAAGGTTTAAACAAAGCTATCCACTACTTCCGCAAAGAACTTGAGTACCAGGCAAATAATCAATACATCCCCAAACCAAAGCCCGCAAGGATAAAAAAAGGACGGACACGCCATAACTGAAAACCTCACTTCTCGGGACGGGAGACTCCCTGTTTCACACTTGATGGGATGTATTTTTTTTCTTTTCTTCTTCTTTTTTTTTTTTTTTAAAGGAAAGACTTAAAACAGGTGTCATGAAGAACAAACTGGAATTTCATTCTGAAGCTTGCTTTAAAGAAATGGATGTGCCTAAAAACTCCCCTCAAAAAACTGCAAATTTTGCCTTGCACTTTTTAAAATCTGTCTTTTTATGTAAAATAGCGTAGATGCATCTTTGCGTATTTTCACGTTTTTTATCTTGCTACGAGAGCATATGTTGTGACTGTCGTTGACAGTTTTATTTACTGGTTTCTTTGTGAAGCTGAAAAGGAACATTAAATGGGGTGAAAATGCCAATTTTATTTATAAAAGTGGGTACTTATAAATGAGACGTTGTACTATGCATAAAGAAAAAAAAAAGCAAACTTAAGCAGTGTTGTCAGTTGGGTGGCACACCGGCATTTATTCCTCAGGCGAATAAAAGAATTCTGTTTGAGGGCTTTATGTTTCTTTTAATTCAGAATTTTTCCAAGGTCTCGTTTTTAGTTGCAAACTTGACTTTGAAATACTTCTGTTGGTTATCACGATCAAGGATATTCAGAATCACTACTGTGTTGTGCTGCGTATTTGGGGTGGGGGTGGGGGGACAAAGTTAACGTATTCTTGGTTAACGGTGGTTAAATATATGCTATTTTAATAAAATATTGAAACCCACTTGTAGTTCTAAAGATTGGCTTTCTGCTTTGCATGTGTATTATTGAATTGCTAAGAAAAATACTGTAGGGGGGCACCTGGGTGGCTCAGTCGGTTAAGTATCCGACTCTTGATTTCAGCTCAGGTCATGATCTCACAGTTCATGGGTTCAAGCCCCGAGTTGGGATCGGTGCGGACAGCAAGGAGTCTGCTCAGGATTCTCTCTCTCCCTCTATGCCCCTCCCCGACTCGGCCTTCCTCTCTCTGTCTGTCTGTCTGTCTGTCTCTCTCTCAAAGTAAAAGAAGAAGAAAAATACTGCAGAATTTAGAGGAAAAATCTGAAAACAACCAGGTTGGTACATGTAATTTGATGAGTGGATATTAAGAACTGCTAAGCTAGCAGGGCTGAATGTGCGTAGCATGCTAACTGCAGCGTGGAGAGATCTCAGCGTTCACCCAGGGTCTGAGTCTGCGCGTGTCCCTCTCTGGGCAGCACAGACCAGATGGAGAAAAAGCAGTGCTCTTTGTTGTACGATCTGCAAGCGAGGCTCATTGAGTGAAAACTTTGAGAGCTTTTGCTTTTGTTAAGAATTCTTTCAAGCTTTGGGGCACCTGGGTGGCTCAGTCGGTTAAGCAACCGACTTTGGCTCAGGTCATGATCTCACGGTTCATGAGTTCAATCCCCACGTCAGGCTCTGTGCTGACAGCTCAGAGCCTTGAGCCTGCTTCGGATTCTGTGTCTCCCTCTCTCTCTGCCCCTCCCCTGCTCACACTCTGTCTCACTTTCTCAAAAAATAAACATTAAAAAAAATTTGAGGGGGGGGTCCCTGAGTGGCTCAGTCGCTTGGGCATCTGGCTTCTGCTCAGGTCATGATCTTGCGGTTTGTGGGTTCAAGCCCCGCGTCGGGCTCTGTGCTGACAGCTCAGAGCCTGGAGCCTGCTTTGGATTCTGTGTCTCCTTCTCTCTCCGCCTCTCCCCCACTTGTGCTCTATCAAAAATAAACATAAAAAAAAATTTTTTTTTAAAGAATTCAAGGTTTAGCATTAGGATTTTTTGTTATTCCTTTTAAAACAAATGGAAGAACAATGCAGGAAGTTAGAGCGACTGCACTCTCCAAGCCAGGTGGCTCTGCATGAGCAGGCATAATGCTTATTTCCACAGCTAACCCCGGAAAGCCAGACTCTCCTGCCCTTCAAAAGCACTTAGGGATTTTTTTTTCTTAATCGGACATGTTTTTCCCACCGAATCTCAGAGGCCAGGCTAAGGAAGCTGTGGTTCTGTTTCATTTGTCATGCTAATCCCCAGAAGGCTCCTGGAGCTGAGGATCATTGCTAGAATGGACCGTGTGTCAAGGAGAAAGAGAGGATTCAGGGAAGGTTCTTATTTCAGTTGTCATTATTTTGGCCTGAGATGTGCGATACACCTTTTCCTGGGCAGAGGTAAACAGCTGAGAGGTTTGAGAGCCGCTAACAGTGATCCCAGACATGAAGAGCAAACAGAGACCTGGAGTGAACTTCTGTAGACCTAAGGTGGGCAGTACAGTTTGGGGGTACCCAAAAGCCTTGGGTGCACAATTCTCTTACCTTGTTATTTGCTTGTGTCTAGAATTCTGGAATTCTTTTGACTTCTGTCCCCATGATTTTCATAAAAATTTTCAGGAAACGAGAAAGAAGGGGATGAGGGATCATGTCTGATTCCCCCTAAGGAAAAGGGTCATGCATCCAGGGAAATAATGTAAGCTTTGGATTGAGCATATGAAGGTCCCAGAGAGAGAAGAAAGTGGTATTGAGGGAGCCTGGAGAGGGACAGGGGAGTGGGTAGTGATGATGCCCCTACGTGTCAGGATCAGCTCCTGACCTGGGCATCAGTGCTGGGGCACAACTCCTCTTCCTTCTGTGACAATGGGCTCAAGCAAGGTGCACATCACAGAATCAAAACTTACTGGTTTTCAGCTACACGCTCTTAGATACTGATCCTGGCCCACTGTCCCCAGTTAGACTCTTGCAGCAGCCTGGTTACCACTCCATGAGCCCTGGTGGCATCTTTAGTCACGACATTGGTGCTGCATGGGCTGCCTCTCTGAGGGTTCTGGGCTGGACTGTGAGCTTGACTTCATCCTCAATTCCAAAGTTGTATTGAGTGAAATGCTGGTCTGGCCATGGAGTGACTTACCATTTAGCCTCATAAGGGCGACGGGGAGATCTGGGAGCTTTTCAGTGATTTCCTGGGGCAGAGGAGCTGTGGGTTTCAATTTGCGTATACAGGTGATTTCTGTGTATTAACTAGACTTTCTGTGGCTGATCGTTCTATCTGATAGGGAGTTGAAAAACTGCATTGCCCTGAGAACTGTTTACTATATGGAGGAAGGGACACACACTGCTTCAAAGACTCCAGTAGGGCTTTGTTCTAATTACCAAGATTGACCCACCTGTTTCCTCTGTCTTAAAAATTCTTGACTGTGTCCTATTTGTACCTTAGGCACATTAGGAATCAGGGCCATTTTTTTATCTACAGCTGTGCTGAGGGAAGGAAAAAAGAAGGTTTTACTATCAAAAATCTCTTTTTTTTTTTCTCTCCTTTTAGGCGGGAAGGTGTCTAGTGGGGGCTGGCATGATTTCCCATTCTCCAGGTCAGTTAGGCTCTGAGATAACCCCAGCAGGTTACCCTGGTTGACTAGTGTCTCGAGGGCAGGTCTTGTTAGGGACAACTGGGTACTCTGGTGTACTCCACAAACAGTTCCTTCCTCTCGCCTGAGCACACCAGGAGCATGAAGTGTTTCTCCGCTCTTTGCCGAGAGAACCAGGTGGAACTAGAGATAAAACACAAAACCGCGGGTCCCCCTGTGACCGTCTCCCCCTGGGCTTCTTAACCAAGCCTTGTCCACACTGAGCCTCCAGTAGTTTGTGCGTCACAGTTCAGACTTCACTCCCATGGTCCTTGTTCGCTCAGAGCTTGCTATCCTGCTAAGTTGTGATTCTGTATGTTCTCCAGTCTCCAGTTTGGGGGAAAGCACTTTGCCCTGTGACCTCACTACTCTGTTGAATGTAAGAAGAATTGGTGGTGGTTCCAGTTTTGCTTCTTAGCAGTTGGGACGGAGGAGTGACTTGCAAGCTCCTTCCACGGCGGGCGCGTGCAAGAACTTTAACGGTGTTTGAAAGTCTTGCTGTCTGGGTACACTTTGAATTTTGTGTTGCTGTGTTTGTTAAGATATATTTCGTTTGGAATGAAACTAATGTGATGTGATCTACAGACCCGGGATGCAGGAGGCGGAAGATTCACTGGCTTTACCATTTGCCAGCCACAGAAGGTGAGTTTTTAAAGAAAAGAAGATAAAAATGCAAGGGAAAGACTTCTGTTTCCAAGAATGGAGTAGATAAGACTTTCCCTTTTCTTCCCAGGAAGCACAATTTAAAATTCTGGACATTATATATAAATCAAACATAGGAAGGCTTAGGAAATGGATAGAAGAAAGCAGACAACTGCATACCTCAGGACCTGAGGAAGGTCACAGTGGTGTTATGTGTGGACTTGTGTCCCTTCAAAAATTTACATGTTGAATCCTTAATCCCCTGGACCTCAGAATGCAGGAGATAAAGTCTTTAAAGAGATTATTATGTTAAAAATGAGATCTTTAGGATGGACCCTAATCCAGTCTGATTGATGACTTGTGAGGAGGAAATTTAGACATCTGTGTGCATGTGCACAGGAAAGACCGTATGAGGACACAGCCAGAAGGCAGTCATCTGCAAGCTAAGGAGAGAGGCCTCATGAGAAACCAAATCTACTGACACCTTAGCCTTGGGCTTGCAGCCTCCAGAACTGTGAGAAAATAAGTGTCTGCTGTTTAAGCGCCCAGTGTCCAGTGTTTGTTATGGCGACCCTAGGAAACTAATACAAGTAGGGAGTTCCCTGGATTTTCTTCTTGCCTCATACATCCCCGAATGGAGAAACCACAAGCCAGAAATGCCAGTGGACACAGTCAAAGCCCCTCAAACCTGTTCGCTGTAACAAATGTACCAGGAAAGGGGCAGCCTAGTAAGGCAGAAAACTTTCAAACAATAATGGATCTACTCCAGCCGAATACCACGTGAGAAAATTGTAGCTCAATCCTGTTTCTGCCATTAAAGGCCAAGTTGGGCCTGGAGTTTCCCTTGCCTGGCTGTGACAAGATGCCTCAGCCAGCCCCCCACCCCCACACCTCTCCCTGGTGGTATCCCGGAAGGCCTTGTGGGAGCTAGGGACTAGACAGCCTGATATGGGACTCGCATCTCTGATGGCTGGTAATGACCCCATCTGTATGATGTAAGACCACGTGGGGGTCATGGACTTCCACCTCCACCCAGTAGTATTGATGTGTCCCTTTCATTTGCCACTGGGGTGGTGTCAGAGGCCTTGTGGCGAGTCAGGACTTTCAGCTCTTTGATCAGTAGTTACAAAGCAACCCCAGTGGGGACCACTTGGGCAGCAGTAATGAAGTGCCCCTTCCCCTTCTGGCCTGAATGTCATCCGTGGAGACCCAGTGAGGAGCCTGGACCTCCACCCCCACCAGGTAGTAAAGAGCAGTGCTCCCTCTTACTCACAGGAGCAGTATCAGAGGAGACCTGCCAAGGCCCAGAGTTTTCTCTTAGAATATTGACCAGGTGTCCATGGAAAATCATGTCACCCCAAGAACCAAGATCAAACTGAGTAAGAGAAGATAACAGATGTTAGCATTATCTGACAAATATTTAACTTCTATGTATCTTTAGTTTTTGTTTACTGTGAATTATTTTGAATTGTAGTTGACACAATGCTACATAGTTTGAAGTGTACAAAATAGTGATTTGGCAATTCTGTATGTCGCACTATGCTCACAAGTGTAGCTACCATCTGCCACCATACAATGGACACTACTTCAATGCCATTGACTATATTACTGATGCTGTACCTCTCTCATCCCCATCTGATAAATATTTTAAAGCAGGCATCAAGAAAATACTTCAGCAAGCAATTACAAACATGCTTGGAACATGGAAAATGGAAAATCTCAGCAAAGAGGAGATATGAAGAATGAAATGGAACTTGTAGAAGTGAAAAATAAAATAATGAAAATAAAAAGCTCTGTGGATGGATTCAAGAGCAGAGTGGAGAGGACAAAGGGAAGACGCCATGAACTTGAAAATGAAACGGTAGAAATTACCCAGTCTGAAAAAGAGAATAGACCAAAAAAAAAAAAAAAAAGATGTATGGAAGTATCACAAAAAATCGGTCATGTCATTGGAGTACCAGGAGAGGAGAGGGAGATGGAACTGAAAAAAATACTCTAAGAAAAAGAACTGACAATTTCCTAAAGTTGGCAAAGCAACATAAGCCAACAGATTCAAAATGCTAAGCGAACCCCAAATAAGAAAACCCAAAGAAGTCCATGCCAAGACACGTAATAGTCAAACTGAAAAACTAAAGCCAAAGTAAAACAATCTCAAAGGCAGCCAAAGGGACAAGACACATTGCCTTGGGGGCAAAACAGAATGACCGGGGAATTTCTAATCAGAAACCATGAGCCCATGAATAAGTGGCACATTTTCTAAGTGTTGGAAGAAAAGAACTGTCAATCCAGTGAAAATGCCCTTCAGAAATGGAGGGGAAAGTACGACATTCTCCTCTGAAGGAAAACTATGAGGTGTTTTCACAGCAGACCCACCCTAAAAGCACGACTAAAGTAGAATTCTTTAAACAAAAAGGAAATGACAAAAGATGGAAACTTGGGATATCAGGCAGGAGGGAAGAACATGAAAAGAGCAAAAATAAGAGAAAATGTAATAGGTTTTCCTTCTCTTAACGTTTTCTAAATTATGTTTGATGGTTGAAGGAAAAATTATAACACTCTTGTGGTTTTCAATTAATTTAAAGGAAATAAGGCAATTGTGTATAAATGCTGGAAGGTAAAAACCTTCCATATTTTACTCAAACTGGTGAAAGTTGATGCCAGTAGATTTTGAGAAGTCGTGTGTACATACAATGTAATGTGTAGAGCAACTCCTAAAGAGATATACTCAAATGAAAAAATAGAGTTGTAAAAAAAAAAAAAAAAATGTGTGACCCACAGGAAGATGGGAAAAAGGAAACAAACAAGTAGAAAACAAAACAAAACAAAAAAGGCAGATTTAAGCCTTAATATGATAATTACATTAAACGAAAATGGCCAATCACACCAATTAGGAGACATCAAGAGAATATAAGGGAATACTAGGTACAACTCAGTATGTAAATTTGACAACTTAGATGAAATAGACCAATTCCTGGAAAAGCACAAACTAACACAACTTACCCAATATGGGATCTGTTACTTGAATAGTCGTATAAGATAGAATTCATAATTAGCCTCCTGAAAAATCTCCAGGCCCAGAAGGATTCACTGGAGAATTCTACCAAATACTTAAGTCACATCGATTCTACACAATCTTTTCCAGCAACTAGAAGAAGAAGGAACACTTCCCAATTTGTTTTATGAAGTTAGTGTTACCCTGACATCAGAACCAGACAAAGAGGGGAGCCTGGGTGGCTTAGTTGGTTAAGCATCCAACTTCAGCTCAGGTCATGATCTCATGGTTCATGAGTTGAAGGCCCACATCAGACTCTCTGCTGTCAGCACAGAACCCGCTTCGGATCCTCTGTCCACCTCTCTCTTTGCCCCTTCCCTGCTCATTCTCTATCTCTCTAAATAAATAAATAAAAACCTAAAAAAAAAAAAAAAAAAAAAAAAAAAAGGCAAAGACAGTACCAAAAAAAGGACAACTACAGACCGATATCTCTCATGAGTATAGGTGCAAAATTTTTTAAATTTAACTTTTAGGTGCAAAAATTTTAAATAAAATGTTAGCAAATTGAATTAACAACATATAAAAAGAACTGTGTACCAGGACCAAGTGGAACTTATTGCAGGGATACAAGGCTAGTACAGTATTTGAAAACCCTGATCAATATATTCCACCATGAAGGAAAACAAATCCCACGATCATGTCACATGACACTGAAAGATCTAATCATGTTAAGCATTCCAGCTATACCACGGTCTGTGCTTGATGCCCTGTGCTGTCTTTCTGGCAAAACTTGAATTTGAAAGACTACTTTAAAAAAAATTTTTTTTTAAGTTTATTCATTTTTGAGAGAGAGAGAGAGTGTGATCAGGGGAGGGGCAGAGAGAGAGTGACAGACAGAATCCAAAGCAGGCTCCAGACTCCGAGCTCTCAGCCCAGAGTCCGACGCGGGGCTCAAACCGCGAGATCATGACCTGAGCTGAAGTCGTACACTTAACCGACTGAGCCACCCAAGCACCCTGAAAGATTACTTTTAAATAAAGGGAGGAAAATGTGATAGGCACCGAAAAGGATTAAATAGGAATCAGTAGCTAAAAAGGGAATTTCAGTAATCAAGTATTAATGAAATAAAACTCGTTGAAGATATTAAAAAAAAATAAGTGAAGGTGATAACACCCGATTTTCCTACTTTAAAGGTGATAGTGAGGTTGCAGTGACGTAATATACAGATGGGAGAAGGAAATGATGATGATTGTGTTTATACTTCCCACAACAGAACCGTGTCTGAGTCAGCGGCCAGCTGGAAAGATCATAGATGGACAATTAGTCAAAATCATCATTCCTAGCTCCACAGGTCAAATGGCAGGAGGTAAAATTCATCTGTCGTCAGTGCAATAAAGACCCACTCATCAGCGTTCTTATCAGCACTTGGGCTTCTTTAATGTTAGATGCTTACCATGTTCTATGTCACATTTGCTGGTCTGTTTTCACAAGATTTGTTTCTCAGCAAAAAGAGAAAAGAAACTGGAAATCAGAA
Source organism: Panthera onca (assembly GCF_046562875.1). Lineage (NCBI taxonomy): Eukaryota > Metazoa > Chordata > Mammalia > Carnivora > Felidae > Panthera > Panthera onca. The sequence continues at coordinate 85,886,427 of NC_138341.1, read as the reverse complement.
AGGAATAGGATGAGAAAGAGCTCAATTAAAAGCAACAAAAAACTAGCCATGAATTACAGGCAGCGCCCACCACACATCCTTTATAACAGACTCCACTCTACACGGTTTTTTTCCCCCGGAGCTACTACATCCGCCTCTTGGGCTGCTTCTCGGCTTTTTCATAATGCTGGTGGTCACAGCAGTGGCGCTGCTTGTTTTTGTCTGCCCTCTCCCCAGGCCATCTTACATTAGCGAAGCTAGGTATTTATTTACAAGAAAAGAAATGAACTTTCAAGGGAAGGACGCAGCTCTTTATAAATCCCGATTCCCTGGAGGTATCTTCCTGTTTTTCCCTCATTGCTACACTGTGATGTAGAGGCAGGGTAGATCACAGACTACTAGAGCCTTTATTGAGTGGCCTGTAGCCTGAATGGAGTGAATCTTTTAGCTGTAACATGTCTGCCATTATCTAGTCTTGCCTATGCGCCTTAGGTGTATGTACTATTAGTTTTATCAGAGAAAAAGGCTTAGTCAGGGTTTCAGAGGAATCAGGTGCTAGATCTCTTCACAGAGGCTCAGCAGGGATGGAGAAGTGAGTTGCCGTTGTATGAGAATCACCACTGAGTATTTCAGGATCTCAGACTTTAAGGAACTTTAATCTTCGAACGCAGAATTTGCAGTAAACAATCTTGTCAAAATGTTCACTCACCCTGCTGGAAGCACTTAACCTCGTGAAGCATCCCATTCTACATTTGGAATTTTGAGCTGGAATTGGGTTCTGGTTGTGCCCTTTGGGCTCTCCAAGAACGAGACAAAGACTTGTTTCTTTTGACAGCTCTTCAGATGTTTGAAAATGAGCAGTCCAGTCACTCCGGGCATTTTATCCCTAGCATAGATTCCTGGGAAGATCTGGTCATATTCCCCCAGATGCTGTCTACTCAATGTTTAAAAACATGGGGCAGAGGAAGAGGGGGAGAGCAATGTTTGTGCACGTGTCATCCTTCCATTTCCAATCTTTGTATCTTTTTACAACGGCATTCCCCATCCCCCTTTGTTGAAGCAGTATATGAAAATAATTGGTTTATAAAATCCTGGAGAGTAATTCTGATCCATAAAAGAAGACCGTATTTCTTGATTTGAAAAGAATTATGTGGTATGATTTGGAAAGCACATGGCCAAGGGCCTCTGACCAAGCTTAAAAAAGCTTCCCACCCAGTCTGGCCTCAAGTTCTCATCCTTGATCATGTGATCTTCTGCTCAGAAGGCAGCCGGCATTGGACGAGTGGGAAAAAAGTTAGTTCGCCATTTCCAGTCTGAGAACAGGTTCAGAAAACCAAAGGCCCATGAGGCACACCTTGGAGAAAGGAGGTGGACATTGCCATTGGGGAAATTGGGGGTAGGGACATGGGGATAAGCAAATGTAGGGTGGTGCATGTCCTGAGGAGGAAGGAGACAGATCATCTGATATGGGAAGGACCCCCAAATCTGAGTTGTATTCCTGTTCTGTTCCTGTTTCACTTTGTATCTTAGGAGGTGTCTGTCCTTCAGCCCTTGTGGCCATTTTCCCCATTTGTAGAAATGAGACTCGATCAACTTTTCCCTTCCCAAATGCAATCAGGCTCAATCCAACCCATACTAAAGAACAGTTACTCTGATGGGCTCTGTGCTAGGCTCTGAGTGAGCAAGAGATAGTTATGCCGTGTGTCCTGGCATTTCCAGTCCAGCAGAGACCAAGAAGTTTATCAGATAATGACCCATGTGACAATATTCTCTAGGAAGGTGCTATATCTCAGCACTGTAGCAGAGCCTGTGAGAGGAAGCTGACCCGGAAGAACTGGGGAGGGGAGAGGACAACAGTGAACACTGAAGGAAGTCTGGGAGTTACCCAGGCAAAAGAGGGAGAGAGAACCTTCCAGAAGGAGGGAGTCGATGGCACACTCAAAGGATGGAAAGGCTGAAGTGGCTGAATCAGAGCAAGAGGGAGTGACAGGAGGAGGCTAAAGGGAAAGGCGGGGACCAGACCTCCTAGGACGACTCATGTATTTTCACCTTTAACCTAAGAACAATTGGGAACTTTTACTCTGGATATACTACAGGAATTGGACTGGAAACCCCCTTTTTTTAATTTTTTTTTTTTTTTTTTTTTTGAGAGAGAGCACATGCCAGCAGGGGAGAGGGGCAGAGGGAGTGAGAGAGACAATCCTAAGCAAGCCCCACGCTCAGTGTGGACCCCAATGTGGGGCTTGATGCCATGACCCCAGTTTCATGACCTGAGCCGAAATCAAGAGTCAGATGCCCAACCGGCTGAGCAACCCAGGCACCCCTGGAAATACCTTTTAATAAACAGTTTCATGAATTTGAATGGGGAAAGATCTTATGTTCTTTGTTTTTACTCTCCCCAGCTCAAATGTAGACTTTTCTTTAAGCATAAGTATAGGCAGCAAACTGCAATAGTCTTTGCTCTTACCTGGGACTTTGTCGTGCATACAAATCAGATATGCCATCACATTATACTTGTTATGAATATCTCAGAATAATTTCACTACTTGGATTGTCTACCTGGCACCAGATCTTCTTACTCATAGCACAAGGAAGCACCCTTATTACTATATCACAAATTTGTCTTTTAAAATGTTGGTAAATTTTGGTGCACCTGGCTGGCTTGGTTGGTTGAGCATCCGACTTCAGCTCTGGTCATGATCTCGTGGTTCATGAGTTCAAGCCCCACATCACACTCACTACTGTCAGCCTGTCATTGTACAGCCCACTTCAGGTCCTCTGTCCCCCTCCCCTGCTGTGCTTTCTCCCCAAAATAAATATTTAAAGTGTTGGTAACTTTTTTAATATAATTGGTTTCATTTTTAATCCTATATATTTTACTTACTAAAAGCATTATGCTTCAGAGATTCCTAGACACACACAAAAAAGTGAGGAATGTCTGATATGAAGTAAATGACCAAATAGGGGACACCTGGGTGGCTCAGTCGGTTAAGTGTCTCCCTTTGGCTCAGGTCATGATCTCACTGTTTGTGAGTTTGAGCCCCACATCAGCTCTCTGCTGTCAATGTGAAGCCTGCTTCAGATCCTCTGTCCCCCTCTCTCTCTGCCCCCCCTTCTCAAATATAAATAAAAACTCAAAAAGTAATATATGTATATAAATGAAGTGAATGACCAAATAGGAGTTCTGTTTCTAGTAGTATGACAGATTAGATAACCTAAATATATCTCCAATAAGGGCCAATAAAGTGCTGAATATCATAATAAAAAACAATCTTTCTAGGTGTTATCTCCTAATGATACAAGAGTAAGGAATCCACCTGGATGGATAAACAAATAAACCCATCACACTGAAGCGGGCAGTGAAGATGCTTCTTTCAGAGAGCTGGGTAGGGGTGGGTGGGTAGGTTGGGAGAGAGCATCCATGAAAATCTTAACCCCAAGGTGTCCCCATGTGGTCTATAAATCCACAAGTGGAGAATTTAATCTACAGTGGTCCCTGTTTGGTAAGACTCCACCTGTCCCTGCCTCTGCACCCAAGGCCACTCGTAAAGGGAGACGCAAGGGCCACATGGACGAATTCAGCTTAAATCAGGCATCAAATATTTCCCAACCAAATAAAGCTCTAAATAAAATGAGCAGGGATTAGGCATTACATGGAATCAAGGAGATGACATTATGGGTGAAAAACAATGGATAGATGGCAGGGTCGTAACAGATCCACAAAGGCTTCTTCAGATACTGGAGAGAACAAACAATATAAAAAGAAGTTTCATACATTTAAGGAAATAAAAGAGAAACTTGAAAATCTGAGCAGATAACAAGAGACATAGCTAAGCATATTTGAAAAAGGAAGGGAAAATGTAAGTGAAGTTTATATACTTGAGTAACATTTTGGGAAGAAATCATAGAATGGGGAAGAAGTGACATTCAAAGAAGTATTGCAAGAATTTTCCATATTTGTTTAAAGATGCTGACCGTCAGATTAAAAAGCCCAACACACCCTAAGCAGTGTAAATATATATAGACCTAGCTGTGGGAGATAGCAGACAAGCTATAAAAGACCCTTGGAGGGACAGTGTCACTCAGAGAGAAGTGATAGGTAAGTAGCAAAATTTGTAACGTCAACAGTAGAAACCATAAGACAGTAAGAATCATCTCAAAGTACTAATTAAATAACCAAAAATTCTGTACCAAGTGAAACAGGGGAAAATGCCAAACTTGAGAGTTTACCACCCAATGACCCTCACTAAATGGATCCTGAAAGATTTCATTCAAATCGAAGGAAAATGACCTCAGGTACGTGGTCTGAGTTGCAAGGAGAAATAATGAACCAAGATAACTATGTGACAGTCTAAACAAATTAATGACTACATATGAAACAAAGATAATCTGTGGGGAAAATAAAGAAGGCTAAATTTAAAATGCCAAGTTACAACCGCTCAGAAGTTGGGAGAGGAGATTGGAGAATAAGGTTTTGCAAGGTCCTTGTTTGTCCAGGAGAAGCTATATGGCTACCGAGCGCCTGTCGTGTTGTCAAATATGCATTAAATAGAGCAAACACGAATAGAATAGAGCCACTGTATACCTTCAAAAGAAATACAAGGAAAAGACTCTACCAAGGAAAACAAAACAGTCCAAAGGAAGGCAAGAAAAGAGGAATAAGAATGCAGGAACAGATGAAATGGAATGAGTCAGAAGTCCAAACTGTGATGTTAGAAATAAAACCAAATTGCTCATCACATTAAGAGTAAGTGAAATAGGGGCGCCTGGGTGATTCAGTTGGTTAAGTGTCCGACTCTTAGCTCAGCTCAGGTTATCATCTCAGAGTCTGTAGGATCGAGCCCTGCAGTGAGCTCTGCTCTGATAGCTTGGAGCCTGCTTGGGATTCTCTCACTCTCTCTCTCTCTCTCTCTCTGGCACCCCCCACCGCCGCCTCTCTCATTTTCTGCCCCTCCCCCCTCTCAGAATAAATGAATGAACTTAAAAATAGAGTATGTGGACTAAATTCTCCTGTTAAGGCCTTAATAGTCACACCATATTTTAAAAACAAAACAAATGTCTGCTATTTATTCTTTACAAAAGACACACATAAAGCACACACAAAAAAAGGCTGAACTATGGAAAAGATATACCAGGCAGTTAGTAACCAAAGGGAGGCAAATATAGTTATCTTAATATCAAAGGAGAATTCAGGCAAAAAGCACTACTAGAAATAAGAAATTTGCTGCATAATGAGCAACGATTCCATTCACTAGGAAGATGCATTGAAATGTGTGGATACCATGCAAACTTGTGTATAGCCTCCTATGAAGCCAGAATGACAGAATTAAAGGAAAACCCTTTTGAATCCATCATCATAGTACACATTAACACATTTGGCAGTAATCAGTAGATCAAACAGACCAAAAAAAAAAAAAATCAGTAAGAAAATAGAAAATGTGAAGAGTACAACTACCCAGCTTGAGCTAATGGACCTGATTTCATCTGATGTCTGGAAAAGACACGCATAGAACACTTGCTGGGGTTGACACACTGGACCATACAACTGGCCTCAGTATAGTTCCAAGGATCAGGATCTGACCATAGTTGTTTTTTTTTTTTTTTCCAATTGTTTACCACAATGCAATTAAGTTAGAAAACAAAGCCAATACGATAATTAGAAAAATCCATTCACTTGGAAATTTAATAACACTTGTAATCAACTTAAGGGTCAAAGGAGAAAATATAATTGAAATGAGATGATGTCATCTTTTCTTAACTTTTCACATCAAACTCATGGGATACAGTTCTTGGAAGGAAACTATTAAATGCCTTCAAAAAAAATAAGGCTGAAAATAGAGCTGAGATCTAATATAAATCAAAGTCCCACAGATGCAGAAGGAAGGAAATTAAGAGAACAGAAATTCACAAAGTAGAGAAACATACAAAAGAACAGATCAACAAAGCAAAAATCTTTATGCTTGAAAAGACGGTTCATTTTTTAAAAAGGCACAAATGGAATGGAAATGAAAAAAAAAATAACAAAACCACAGATACTACAGAGAAAAGCAGTAAAAGGATAATAAGAACAACTCTCAATACTTCAGAACTTTGATATAATGGGTGACTACCTAGAAAGATGGAATTTAACAAAACAGATCCAAGGAGAAACATAAAGTCAGAATAATGTTTTACCTGTAAAAAAAAAAAAATGCAATCAATAGGAAGCAATTTTACCATGAAGAAAACACCAAATTCAAATGGCTTTATCTGAATGCTACCATTCAGGAAACAAATCATTCCATTCCTACACAGAATAAGAAAGAAATCAGCTCATTTTAAGAGGGCAGAATAACCGTGATACCTAAACTGACAAAAACATCCAGAAGAAAACACTAAGGCCAACCTTCCTCATGAACATGGATATAAGAATTCTGAACATATATCCAACCAGAATTCAACAATAAATAAAAAGAATTCACGATCAAGTGAGGTTTCACCCCAGGGATTCAATTGATTAATATTAGACTTTTGTTAACAGAATTCACCACATTAATTAATAGATTAAAAAGGAAAAGTTATATCATCTCAACAGATAAGGAAAATAGAATTTGACATCCATTCATGACATTTAGAACTTTTCTTAGGATACTTTTAAAGCCAGCATGATAAATAGGAAACTCCATTTCCTTAAATTTCCTTAATTTTATAGACATCTACCAAAATCATCCAGCAAGCATGGAGAAGCGTGGCAAGGTCAGGAACGAAGCTGAGATGGCCTCTCCATCACCCTTCCCTCCCTCCTCTTTAATTGTGCTGGGTTTGAACCAGCCTAATAGTAGACAAGAAGAAGAAACACGCTTAAAGGGTGAGAATGTAAAACAGGACAGCCACTGTGAAAAATATGTATGGCAGTCCCTCAAAAAATTAAACAATTACCATATGATCCAATAATTCCACTTCCGGGCATACACCCAAAAGAATTGAAAGCAGGCACACGAGAGCTATGTGCATGGGCATCATGCACAGCAGACAAAAGAGGGGAGTAACCCAGGCGTCTGTCCACTAACAAATGAATGGATAAATCAAATGGGGTACAAACCTACCTTGGAACATCGTTTATCCTTAAATAGGAGGGAAATTCTGACACATGGTACAACATGGATGAATTTTGATGACATTATGCTAAGTGAAATAAGCCAGACACAAAAGAACACTGTATGATTCCACGTCAGTGAAGTACCAAAGTCACCATATTCGGAGACAGAAAAGACAATGGGGGTTGCCAGGAGCTGGCGGCGGAGGAGGTGGGGTGGGGGGGTGGAGTGGGAGATGGGGAGTTAGTGCTCAATGGGGACAGAATTTCAGTTCGGGAAGATGGAAATGTTCTGGAGACAGGTGTGGTGATGGTTGCCCAATAATGTGAAAGCACTTAATGCCACTGAGCTCTACACCTAAAAATGGTAAAAACAGTAAATTTTATATTATGAATAGTTTACCAAATTTTTAAAAAATCGTAAGGATGCCAAAGGAAGACATAAAGTTATGAAAACAAAATTTATATGTGGGTGTTATGAGTGCCCATATATACCACTCTCCTGAAGCCCGTTGTTTGTTTATCTTTAGTTATGGTTTGTGAATGGAGATGTAGTCCAGGGACTATATACAAAATTATCATTTTTCTGAGAAAGAACAAAAAGCTTCCATTAGACTGTCAGAGGGGTCTGTGACACACAAAAGTCTAAGAGCCATTCTGAGTGCCCGCCGCAGCATAGAGGTCATCACACAGGCTGTGACCAGATTCCTTCCATCAGTAATGTCTCCGGACAGCATCCCCTCACCTCACCATCCTGCCCCCATCTCCCTCCTTCTTTCCTCTCCTCACCTCCACAGCACTTTTCTCTTTTATTCACACTCTCGTTGCTTATTTACTTATTTTTAATGAGAGAGAGAGAGAGAGCACAAGCAGGGGAGGGGCAGAGGGGCAGAGAGAGAGAGGGAGACACAGAATCTGAAGCAGGCTCCAGGCTCTGAGCTGTCAGTGCAGAGCCTTGCAGGGGGCTTGAACCAACTAACCAAGAGATCATGACCTGAGCCTAACTCGGAGGCTTAACGGACTGAGCCACCCAGGCACCCCTCATTCACTCTGGTTGCTTAAATATGAAGTGAAGTATATTCTTAAATATTTCTTGAATTCATTGGCTAAGCTTTAATTCTTTTAAGAGAAATGAGGCCATGACTTCATCCAAACTTCAGCCTTTTTTCTATTACCCTTCATTTCCTGCGTGATCATATTAAACAGGCCCAGCTCTAGCTCAGGGCCTGGGGGCCCAGAAAAGTCTCACACACATGTGGAATGATTAGTCCAAGCCGTGTTCTGTAGCCTTAAATAATTTTCGACCAAATTTTCTTGTTGGTTCCATATCTTGGGTTTAGCGTGGGCAGAAATGTTAACAAACGGAAGACCGCCCTGCTCAGTGGCCTGGTCTGCCCCGGTGGTGGCGAGGATTCCTGGCAGGGTGATGGTAACAGAGAGCTGTCTCTCAGATGAGGCTTCAATTTAGGGAAAATCCAGGGACTGAAATCCACCCGAATGAATTCGGAGACTTGCATTTTTAACAAAATGCTTTTATTTCTATTTTTTAATGAAATGCGTTGTTAGGTACTTGCATGAAATATCAAAAAGCATTAATATTGTTTGTTTTAATTCACCCTTCCTGGGCGCAGAAAGGGGGTAGAAAAGATCTGCTGGAATAAAGCCCAGCAGAAGCCACGTGGTGCGAGGCAGTGAAGGGGGCGGGGTGGGGGGCACTTTCGGCGCCGGTTCGTATGCACGGGGTGTTAGTAGTCATGGTAGTTGCCGATGGGTCCGTGCCTTCAGTCGTAGGGGCTCATCGCAGAGTCCTCGTCATAGTGACGCTGGTAGGAATCATAGTCGTACCCATTCCGACCTCTGTTTAGCCAGTAGGTGATGTCATCTTCAAATTTCTGGAGAAAAAGAGCACAACAGAGAACAGATTGAAGGACACCCACTCCCCCTAGACCACATCTTCCCTCTGCCTTTTCTCCGTAGTGGCTCTTCTTCAATGATTAACAGCTCCAACTGACAATCACCCTTCATTATCGTACTCTGTACTCAGAGGTGAGTACAGCCAGCTAAAGAGTACTGATCCAAGCCCTTGAAAACCTCCGTCCTGTGAGTTCTAAATGTACCCAACACTTAAACATTTTTCTCTTTTCTAGTAGATAAAATGGACGTCTCCCAAAGACAGCAATAACTTGGCCTGACCCGCGGGCACCGTGCACATCTGATTGTACTCATCTTACAGACATTGCCTCCTCTCCCTGTCCTGTCCTGCGCCTGGCCCACTCGAGCGCACAGAGTAGATGCTTGGTGAATTAAATCAACCACCACCGGGGCATGTGATTGCCGTGCACAGTAGCAACGGTGACCGTTTTATACCCGTGGTGTAGGTTAGAGTTTGCACGGCTGTCCTTCTTCGTTCCACGAACACTTCTTAACTGGGCGCAGCCTGTCAGCCCTATGCGTGGCACCGGAGGGCCACCCAAAGCAAGTTGGGACAGATTCCCTGCCTTCACGAAGCCTACAGTTACTGAGACACACATGAAAATAGGCAGCTGCAATTAGCAGGAAGAAGGGGAAGAAGAACTGAAGTGATTGAGAAGCGTAGAACAACTTTCAGGTTTATAACTGGGGTAGCTGGTCTTTGACACCATTGCCTCTCTTAGAGGAAAGAGAGATTCTTTTGTTGCTCACGAAGGTACAAGGTGAATGTAGATGCAAGCTCACAGGTGTGGATGGTGACGACTCGGAGAGATACTTGGTGTGAGATCGAAAAGGCAGGGACAAGGGAAGGCTGACCTAGAGAGGTTGCAGGCTATCCAGAAGTTTGGGTCCAATTTTTCTCAAAGTGTGGCCGGTGCATCCAACCTCTAGGGATGCTATAAAGTGCAAGTTCTCAGGCACCCTTTTGCACCTCATGGATGGAATTTTCCGGTGGCTGGGTTGCAGGCATCTATTGCATAAGACTGCCAGTGAACATGGGTATCTGAGTGCTCCTGAGGCTGGAAGGCCTGGCCTCGGCCACAATGGTGTTCTCTGTGGCCACCCACCGGGGGTGAGCGGTGGGTCAGCCTGTGCCACGCTGATGGGCACCACGCCGCCCCTCTGTTTGCTGAGCCCCGGGGGCTCTGGCATGAAAATGAGAAATTTGCTTTCCCTACAATACTACAGCTTTTCCCATAGTGTAATAATCTTGTTCCCCAGTTTTTCCCATTTTATGGGAAAAAGCTGTTTTCAAGAAAGTAAAAAAAAATATTTTATGAATACAGGAATAACGCACACTCATATTTACAAATGGGTATGTGGGAGTGGGGCAGAGAAAAAGGGGGATTACAACTCCATTGCCAAAGACAAGCATAGCTGACATTTTGACGTTATTGCCTTCCAGTCTTTTCTGTGGCTAGTTATAATTTTATGGATCCTCACCCTTATTCTGTTTCTGTCATCAGTCATTATTTTAGCCATTTCTCCATGTTAAACTCTTTTTTTTAAATATTTTTAATATTTATTATTTTTGAGAGAGAGACAGAGGACGAGCAGGGGAGGGGCAGAGAGAGAGAGGGAGACACAGAATCCGAAGCAGGCTCCAGGCTCTGAGCTGTCAGCACAGAGCCTGACGTGGGGCTTGAACTCACGAACTGTGAGATCATGACCTGAGCCGAAGTTGGACGCTCAACCAACTGAGCCACCAAGGCTCCCCTCTCCACATTAAACTCTTAGTAGCCTTTTTCATGGACTGCAGCAAAGAAATGCAAGTTACTACAACTGGCATGCAATTTTCATGTTCAAATAAGTACTTCTTTTTTTTTTTTAATTTTCAGTGAGAATTCCAGGTGTTCCTGAGGATGTGGGTAGACTGGTGCTCTCCCACGTGACTCACGGGAATGTGCACTTTGACAGTGCTTACAGACCCTTACCTAATTCTACCTTCAGCCCCAGTAACTCCACTGGAAAATGGAATACCAAGGAAGGAACAAACCAAACACAAGGACGCAAGTAACAGTACCTGTCTTTTGGGTTGTTGCGACTGTAAGTAAGTTCATTCATATTAAGTGCTTAGACCCCTGCCTGGCAGAGTCTGGATGTATGTGTTCAGCCTTTTGCACACGCAGGACATATATATATATATATATATATATATATATATATATATATACATGAATGGAAAGGACATTGTAATACAGTTACATGGCTGCCTTTTAAGAAACCTTTAAAAATAAGGCTTCTAAAGAGTTTCCTTTTTTTTTCATCAATTTGTGGTGCTTTGTATACAGACACCCTCTGTGCACAGTACGAATCTTGGGTCCATTTGGAAAAGCCCTTCCAGCTCCCCCGGCTTGGAGATGTCACCCTTCATCTTTCCGGGCACGCTTTCCGGCTGGGGGGCAGGGCGAGTGTTCTCCATGTCGCCGCAGAGCCTCCAGTCCAGCGCTCCTGCTGGCACTGCCGTGCTGGTCACTCTGCACACTTGCTTCTGTGCAGTGGAATCCGTGATCTTAACTCCCTTGCCACCTCACCTGTACCTGTTTCCTGCTGGGAGTCTCTGATTGTCAACATTCTTTTCCTTGGATTTCGTGAATACATCCACTCACCTACCTACCTCCTGGACACAGGAACGGAACCATCTTTTCCTGCAAATGCATTGCCAAATTTCCCTGAAATCACATGCAAAGACCACCTCTCTTTAACAGCCACTTGTCAGGGGCCCCTGGGTGGTTAAGTGTCCGAGTCTTGATTTAGGCTCAGGTCGTGATCTCACGGTCATGGGATCAAGCCCCCAGCTGGGCTGAGCATGGAACCTGCTAGGGATTCTTTCTCTCTCTCCCTCTCTGTGCCCCTCCCCTCCTCATGCTTTCTTCCTCAAAATAAGTAGACATTTTTTTAAAACTCACTTTTGGGGTGTCTGAGTGGTTCAGTCGGTTAAGTGTCCACCTTTGGCTCAGGTCATGATCTCATAGTTTGCGAGTTTGAGCCCCGTGTCTGGCTCTGCACTGACAGCTCAGAGCCTGGGGCCTCCTTCAGATTCTGTTTCCTTCTCTCTCTGCTCCTCCCCCTCTTGTGCTCTCTCTCTCTCTTTCTCTCTCTCAAATATAAATAAACATTAAAAAATAAAAAATACAATAAAAAGTTACTTTTCATCTCTTCCCATTATCCTCATGGGTCTTTGCATCAATCTTGTTGTCTCTGACATTTTTTGGAGGTAAAGCTGCAAATGTTTTGGGGAGGTTGTAAATTATCTTAAAAACACCCAGGCACTCAAAAACACTTGAGTGCCTCAGTCGGTTAAGCATCCGATTTCAGTTTGGATCACGATCTCATGGCTTATGGGTTTGAGCCCTGCGCTAGGCTCTGTGCTGACAGTTCAGAGCCTGGAGCCTGCTTCAGATTCTGTGTCTTCCTCTCTCTCTGCCCCTCCCCTGCTTGTGCTGGGTCTCTCAAAAGTAAATAAATGTTAAAAAAATAAAAATAAAAAAAAAACACCCGCTGGGCAAAACTGTACAGATAAGTGAAATCGGATTCTGGATGAATTTAGGTCCCGGCCATTTTGGGCAGTGGCTTCTCTGGAACCCCGCTTCCCAGCCATGTTGGGAGAGACTCCCTTTTGGGCGTAGTGTGATGGAAAATTCTAGCTGATGTCCCTACATCTCAATGGTAATGTTATCCAATGCCTGGGTAGCACTTGACAGATAATGGGGTCTCCTACTTTTTGGAGTGAATTATGAAGACTACTTTTCTGTGCCATTTTCCCAAGCCAAGCATCCGTCCCCATGGTGCTGCTCTGCAGGGAGCCAGTCCTCCAGGGGCCGGGAATACCCACCGCCTCATCGAAACCCATATAGAGGAACTGCTGGTACCACTGCTGGACCTCTGGCCGAGTCCGGTCCCACAGCTGCCGTTTCTGGCGCTTCAGGCCGTTTAAGAATTCTTTGGCCTTGTTCTCATCCACCGCCACTTTCGTCTTAGGTGAAGCAGGTGCTGAAATATCAATACCCCACCCCCCCCCAAAGTACAAAGGTTGATTTCTCTTCTTAGTGTGGGTGAATCGCTAACGAACATCCCACACCCCAAGCCCACCCCGCATTAGATGGTTTTGACTTTCAACTTCATTCTTACATCACATGTGATGAAATACAGCTGTCCATCATCTGTCTCCACACCCCTTGGTAGTAAGCTCTCCATTTGGGTGCAGTCACATAAAGGCGCACAGGGGAGAGAAGAAATGCAGCCCATTCTCTGCAGTCACTCACTGGGCCTAGACCCCAGGCCGCTTGCAGGGGCTGGTGGCCCACCCCTTAGGCATTTAGGAAACAAGTAGATGTCTAGGGCCATAAAGGTGTACGTTCCTTGCACGTGCAAACAAGAGAGCACTGTGCCTGATTAGGTGACCAGGAAGGAAAAAGAACTAGAACAATGAGCTCGGAGTGGCCCAGCCTGGCACCATGGCATGCTCTCACCCCGGAGAGCTGGAGCACACAGGGCCACCTGGGGTCACCATCTGCGGGCCTCACAGATCATCGATGGTTCAACCAAGTCTTGAAAGGTACTGGCCCTTGCTTTAGCATGTGGCTTCTCCCAACGTCTTCCCAGTGTGGTTTCAATGGTTCAAAAGGCTCCCCTTCTGCAGGACGTGCTCAGGGGACACAGTTCTGCCACTGGGTCTTCCCCTGCTGTCTGTCCCCTCATCTACAAAATCGGGCTGACAGTCCCCATCTTGGTGGTGTTACGAAGGCTGCACAGGATAATGGGAGTGAAGTGTTCTATGTGTTCTTTGGTCACATGGATAAGTATCAGTGGATTTGTTTCCTCACTTCCTGCTCATCCCTGTTTCCTTCAGGGCCTGTTGCACCCTTTTGTACACATCAGGTGCTCAATATGTGTTTCTAGGTTTGACTTGAATAAAATCTGAGGATGTACATCAGGACTCGTGATTATCTTAGTGGTCTGCTTGCTCCCACCTCTGACAGGGTGGCCTTTCAAGAGCTTCCGTCACCCCAGGTGTCCTGGAGGAGCAGGCTGCTCAGCACAGAGATCAGGGATGGGCCAGGGCCTCATGAGCAGCTAGAAATGCTGGGGAAGATGCTGGGAGCCCCTTCAGAAGCCCCCTGCCCCTGAGGGGAACCCCCAAGGCTCAGCATCCAGGGGATCTCTGGGGGGCTGACTGGGAAGCATATGAATAGCACCAGGGAGCCCCACATTGTCAGGGAGCAGGCTTCAGCCTGCCAGACTCTCCTGTTAACTGGGGCAGAGTTGGGGCGGGGAAGGAATATAAGGGATTAAAGGTTCACATCAGAAATGTCACACTTCTAAATTTCTAAGAGATGTACAAATTCTTCATTTTACAGGCAAAGATGACAGTTCCAAGGGAAGATGGCCTTCGTAAGACCACATGATTGGTCCAACTGATCTACCTGATTATGGTGGGCCTGGAACTCCTATTGTATGGCTCCCAACCTGTTGTGGTTCGACAACATTTTGGTGCCATCTATCACATTCCTTGGAGGAGTATTTTTCACAACAGGTGTTAGTGACAAACAGTTTTTCTGTTCAACCCTGACCCCGGGGGCTAATTGCATATAGAATACTACAACAGTACCATTCTGTGTCTATTCCACCAATGGAGGTTTTATGTGCTCTAAAGGATATGCTCTAAATTTAGATACGTGCTCTACAGGGTATCTTGGTTCTAAAATAAATAGCATTCAATTAACACAGTAGCACTGTTTCTTTTATCTTTGAGTCCACACCGACAGCTTTCAGAAAAATAATTTTCAAACATTTACTGGCAATAATATTTATCCAATGAAATACCACACACACACACACACACACACACACACACACACACAGTAAGACCTTCAGATCTGCCAACCTTTTAAGGAGTAAACACTTCTGATTTTCCAAATACAAGACCCCAGTGAGCACGCTCAACATTGCCTTTCACTGCGCCCCATTAAGAAGGCAGCCATTATCCATGGGGGGTATACTTACCTTCCTGCTTTTGAAGCATCAGCTTGAGTTTATTCCCACTTACGCCACCTAATGGAATGAAAACAGAAATCATGTCAGAGTTGCACTGTACCCTTTACATTCTCAAGTGCAAAAATCTGAGTTGGAATAAAGCACCGCGTGCCCCTATCTTGTCTTGGCAACTTGGAGGTATTACAGTATTTGATGTTTGCTGCCTTCCCTGTCATGAAGGAAAAACAATTCAGGCTACTCATGGCTCAAACTGGTGACAATGACCATGGCTGACCTAGGGCATAACAATTTGAGATATTCCCTAGGAGAAGTGACATCGTTCTTTCAAGCTCCTTGCGTCTTATTATGAGGGCCGGTTGTCTGTCATATGTACCTTTCTGCAGACTTTCTCTTTTCATGGTATGGTAAATGGAATAATGCCTCCCACCCTCCAATTCATATCCACCCAGAACTACTGAATGTTTACTTATTTGGAAATAGGGCATTTTGCAGATGTAATCAAGGATCTCAGTTAACTGTGAAGGAGGTGATATCATGTCAGATGGATGGAACCTAAAGTCCAATGGCTGGAATCTTTGGAGGAGGGGGAGGGGGTACAAAGAAGGCAGCCGTGTGAGGACAAAGGCGGGCAAGCACCATGAAGTTTCACTGTCATAAGCCGAGGAAGGCACTTTAGCTCTTTAAACATCCAGTCCAGGGGCACCTGTGTGGCTCAGTCAGTTAAGTGTCTGACATTGGCTCAGGTCATGATCTCACGGTTCGTGGGTTCGAGCCCCGAGTCAGGCTCTGTACTGACAGCTCAGAGCCTGGAGCCTGCTTCAGATTCTGTATCTCCCTCTGAGCCTCATCCGCTCACACTCTATGTCTCTCTCTCTCTCAAAAATAAACATTAAACAAAATTTTTTTTTTAATCCAGCCCAGTTTTGTAAGGTTGCCCGGACCCTCTTCCAATCAGGCATTATCTATACCATTTTCTGACATTTTTATTCAGTTCTAAAAGTATTTCTAACCAGCCTAAACATTTTAACAGAAAATCACATGACTGGTCTGGTAGGACACCCTCCTCTGCTTGGTGAGCAGGTGTGAGGACCCATAGACATCTCTGATCTTTAAGTGCTACATGTAGGTACGAGGCTTGTCCCTGGAAGGGATATCCAAAGCCCCTGGAAGAAAAATCCAGCCTCAGAAGTAGTGAACAGAACATAGCATGTTCAGGTGTAAGGAGCTGATCTGGCCCCAGGATGAAGGTGGTGATGTCCACCTTTCTAGGCAGGCCCTTAACTGCTCCATCCATGGACAGGCCCCAAGGCCCGTGTTTGCATCTGCGAAGGTACAGTTTTCTGGGAATAGGAGTGATGTCTTTTACCAGACTCTCCAAAGCATCTGGGACCTAAATAAGACTAAGAACCCCTGCTTAAAGTATTTACTATGTAATCGGGGGGAAGAAAACACATCCGTGACCAATTGGCTGCCCACAGCTGAGCTTTTCCTGCAGACGTGTTTTATGACTGCACGCAGTGTTTGCAGAATTTGAATTGGAACATCTCTGGGCCCAAGTCACTCAGCCCACCCCATGGCCATAAAGAGCCATTTCACCTGTCAGCTAGCCCTCTGTAGGCATCTGAATTTAAAAAGCACTAGCCAAGTGCCCTTAGAATAGGTATGCCAGCCAGGGAACGTGGTTGGGAAGAATCTCTAGGAACCAGGGAATTTTTTTTTTTACATCATACATTTATCACCAACAATCCTCTCAACTCCAAAATTGGGCACAGGGATTAAAAATAAAAATTAATTGCACTGCTAGGAGCACCTGCGTGGTTCCGTCAGTTAAGCGACCGACTTTTGATTTTGGCTCAGGTCATGATCTCACGGTTCGTGGGTTTGAGCCCCATATCACTCTCTGCGCTAACAGCAGGGAGGCTGCTTGGTATTCTCTCTCTGCCCCTCCCTGTGTGCTCCCTCTATCTCTCTCAAAATAAATAAAGAAATTAAAAAAATTCGTTGCACTACTGAATAAAGCCTTACTGGTAACTTTCACTAAAAACATACAAACTTTGTGAAAATTTGCCCAAACCTTCAAATGATTTGGTTACAGATATTTACAATGTGTACATTTAATAACTTTTTTTAACGTTTATTTATCATTTTTGAGAGACAGAGCATGAGCCGGGGAGGGGCAGAGAGAGAGAGGAAGACACAGAATCTGAAGCAGGCTCCGGGCTCTGAGCTATCAGCACAGAGCCCAATGCAGGGTTTGAACTCACAGACTGCGAGATCATGACCTGAGCTGAAGTCGGACGCTCAACCAACTGAGCCACCCAGGCACCCCTATAATGTGTACATTTAATATGGTATGTTAACTGATACAGTGGAATATGATTTGAGAAAAGGAGTCAGCAAATGATTTCCAGAAACACCTGTGGGACACAGATTAAGGCATAAAGTTTCCAATACCTAGGCAGCCCCCCAGAGATGGGATGAGTCTCCCCCAAGAGGTTCCCCATCAAGAGTAAATAAGCAGAGATGAGCACTTGACGGTGCTCCTATAGAGGGGATTATTTAATTAGATTGGAATGGGGTTACTTTTAAAGGCTGTACCTTAAGAATCATCCAACCTTAATAGTCAATAAAGAAATCTATGAACACATTTGCCAAAGCACCCGGGTCTGTTTCTTGGCACCATTATTAGCATTCATTAATACCTTCACATTCATCCATCTCTAACAACAGCGTGGCACACACAGAATTAAGTATCGCCTCTCCATCTGTTTGCCTTCTGTAAAAGCACTTGACAGTAAATGAGTGAAATGTGGCCTGATGTTGAAATAGACATTGGATGTTGGCATCTGCCCTGCTGCTGCGATTTCTTGCAGCAAATGTGTGTCACTACTGTTCCAGAAATGAGAGCCTCACCAGACCTCAGCTCTACAACAGAAAGGCATGGAAAAATCCTAAATTATGAATTATTAATAGTTGCCACTGTGCCAATTACTATACCCTGAACTACAAATATTAATACATATAATTGGACACCACATTAAATTTGTTTGAAGAAAAAAATAAAGAATAACCGAATAGCTGTGAATTTTTTCCAATAGTATGGAATTTTTTTTTACTCCTACATCATCAGTCACTGTATCTAGATGGTGATAATAGGCACTCCTGAATTTATTCAGCCTGACATTAGATCTCCCACCAGATGCAGAATTGCAGGATGTCCCTTTGAAGGTGCTAACTATTAATAAATTGCTCAAGAAGGAGCAATGATCATTTTCTCCATTTAACGTTTTCGGGTGTCATAGGGAGCCACCTTGGGGACTTGACGTATGTGAGGATTTTCATTTTGTGTCATGAAAACTTTCACATTCCAGCTCAATGATGATAATATTTTAACTGACACTTTTCACTACGTTCTTGGTATGAATGAAATAAAATACAGGTCTGAAGAGGGAAGGTTTATAGCAGGTGCTCACTTGCTTTATTCAGATGTGCTTCTGAAAATGGAAGGCACAGAGGAGGCGGGGCGGATCAGTCATGTAATGAGAAATTATTGATGAGCCTCCCCTGTGGTTGTAACTCAGAAGCAGTTCTCCTGACTTAAGCAAGTCCCCTGCTGTTCTGGCGACCAGGGGCTCTGTCTGACCTCAGGGCTCCTGCAGCAGGCTTCCTCCCCCCGCACCCCCCACCAAACCAGAAGTTTGGTTTTCCACACCTGTTCTGAAAAAGCAAAGCACAGAAGCTGAGCCATCAAGGGTGTCTTCCATTGTCATTAGCCAGGGCCCGGCCACTCTGTGGTGGGAAGAGCACCCATCTCAGGGTCTTGGGCCAGCACTTCTTGCCTTCCAGCCCCAGTACCCTGAGCAGATCTGGGATCACAATATGCCTCGCAGACATGTGAGTGTCAAAAGGGCTCACGCATGCTTAAGGTCCCTAGTGACCCATAAAGGATCCTCAAGTGGAAGGTAGTATTGTCAGGACAAAACCCTAAGGTGGGGTCTGTGGATTCCCAAGGTTCAGATGCCTGCACATCCACCAAACTGCTTCATCTTGGGGTGTATGTATGAACATGCTCCTTTTATAGGCAAGGAACCTGGAATTTTCAACTGATTCCCTGAGGGCTCCCTGAAGCACAGAAGGTTAAGCATTTCTCCTTAAAGAGCATTTTCCCTGTCTGGGTTGTGAGGCCTGCCTGCAGTTTTGCGGACCTGGAACTTCACTGGGTTGCCAAGCGTGCCCCCCCCCCTTCCCCCGCCCTCCTTAGGGAATTGCCTGGAAAGGCATCTCCATAATGATGCATTCTGGCTCCCCTCAGTCCTAGAAGGCCCCACTGCCTAAAGCTCCCAGTACCCCTCTGCCCCTTAAGTTAGGGCCAAATCACTTCTTGCCCCTCCATGGGACCTTGGCCCTCACTCTTTCCCAAGGTGACCACCCTTGTCCGAAACCTGCCCTTGACCCTGGTACTCTATCCGCCTGCCGAAGCGCGCCACTCCCACTTCTGCAGAGCAAAACCCTATTACCCATTGGCACTTGCTGGGACTCACGGTCCCTCGGTCCTCACCCCATCACCCATCTCCCTCCCTGGCGCCCTGGCGCTGCCGACATACCTGGGCCCAGGCACAGCAGCAGGAGTAGCGCCAGAGCGGTCATGGCCAGGACAGTGAGCCGCGCGGAGGAGGCGGCCATGGCTGCAGCGGGAGGGCAAGAGAGAGACGCGCACCGAGAGCCGTCGCACGAGAGGACTGGGCGCACAAGGACAGGGGCGCAGGCTGGCGGGCGCTCCCTACATTCCAGCCGGGGCGGGACCTGTCGGGCGGGCGCCGTGCCAACGGGCCAGGGGCCAAGCGGCCGCTCGGAGAGCCACCGAGCCCCCCTCCCCGGCCACCGTTCCACAGAGGCGCCTCCCAGGCCAGTGAGAGACGCGATGCTGGGGCCACCGAGAACCGCCCGGGCCAGGGGAAAAGATGGGGGAGACGGCTGGCTCTTCCCCTTTTCACTCCGCGCGAACACTTCCCTTCCTCCCCTTCTCTCTCCCTCCAGGGCGCAGGGCCCGGCTCCTGCCTGGGCTTATAAAGTGGCCTTTGGAATTTCCTTAATTCCCCCACGCTGCGCTTAAAGATGCCTTTGGCGGTGCTATGTTTTGTGATATTTTGAAAGATTCCACAGTCTGGGTTCAGAACTGCAGTTCAGGAAAACTTTGGCCCCCAAACTACTCTGATAGAAAAGCCTTTCAGAAACCGGGAACCTGGTGAACGTGGTAGGTGTTCTCAGGACAAATGGGTCCCTGTATGCGCCCTGTAATCTGCCCGCGCTTGAAAGACTTAAAGGGAGGCCCGGAAGCGACCCCCACAGGTGCCACCCCAGTACCAGGCCTGTGCAAACACAGAGGACACATACTAGGCAATACTGAGTGGGGAAGGAAAACAAAAACAAAGTTGTCGCAACTGATTTCCAGCAGGTCACCCTACATTCACAAAATGGCCATGATGTGAAATTACCTTCAGGGGCCCTTCCCACCTAAGATCTGCTCTGAACTCCTTCGTGGACTACCTCTCTACCTGCTTCCTCACTTTTTATACCTTCCCCTGGTCAGTGCCTACTATCTCGCCATAGAATTCTCTCTCCATGTAACACAGTTGGATTTCCGCAGCAGGCAGTGAGAAAGTACGTTAATTTTGAGCTAGAGAAGGCAGATAGTGGCCGGCAGAGGAAAGAAAAAGCATGAAGTGTGTCAGATAATCACAAAACCTTGTGCTGTCCCGGCTTCCCAAGGTGCCAGAGTGAGCCTGAAAGGCGGGCAGGGAAATGCTCACAGCCCTTGGGGGAAAAGACGAATGAGAAAAGCAACAACAAAGATGATGTAGTTACTTTTGCGCAGGGACGAGAAATGTACTATCAGGACGAAAACCAAAGGAAATAAAAAGCCAGTGTTCTGTTTGGCTTAGAACATACGTTAAAGATGTTCATTGTAATCTTTCCTTTCTTGTGGAAATCATCCCCCCCACCCAGAGCCCTTGTATTCCAAATCTCCAAGGGAATTTGCTTCTAATATAACATTTAAATTCTCTCCTCTTAACTAGGGTCTGATCAAAACTGAGCTACCGCAGCCAGTAGGGACAGCAGTCACATCTCTGGACAGTTTCCTTCTTCTGTCTTTTGGATACAGACCTACATTTCATTCCCTCACCCATCCCTTCCCATTTTCAGCTGAAAATGCAGAGCAGTGATTTTATTTTTTTCTTAATTCTGAGATCCTAAGGGGAAAAAAAAAAGTCTGCTTTAATCAGCTCTTACAGTGGTAGCATTTAAGACACAGCGAATATTGAATCTTAATTTTTTATGAGCCTATATTTAAAAAAAAAAAAAAAAACCACCCAACCTTGATTACTGTTTTAATATAGAATTGGTAGGGCAAATCAAGGATCCTACAGAAAAAAAGTATTTTAAAGTAATTGCCATAGGTGAGAAGAAGATTCCTTCTTCTGATTCCTTTCCCCGGGGAAGGGATGGAGGTGAGCTCACTCAGGTGCCACCTCCAGGCTGCTCCAGCCAACGTCCTGGGGGACCAGGGAACAGCAGCATCTTTCACGGGGAGGGCTGTGGTAAGAAGACATTGCCAGGAGAGTAGGCTGAAGCTCGGTGTATACCTTCTAACCACACAGATAAACATGATCGTGTTTACTTGAGAAACAAAAATGGTTTCCAAAAGATTTTATAGTTCCCGGATAAGTGGGATATTACACACCCCAAATTATGACCGATTTCTCCAGCTCTGCCAATCATAGAGACAGCCTCTTTAGGGAAAATGGAAATACAACAATACAGAAAAGTGTGGAGATCAAATATACGACATCATGATCAATAAACATTATCAACCTTCCAGGGGCCCTTCCCCATCAATCCCCACCCCATAAGTAATGTGCCATGATACTTTGGTTTGAAGCAATCCTCTTTGTTTTTGTTTTGTTTTGTTTTAGTTAATTTATTTATTTTCAGAGAGAGAGAGAGTGGGAAAGGGGCAGAGAGAGAGAGGGAGAGAGAGAATCCCAAGCAGGCTCCATACTGTCAGCCCAGAGCCCAGTGAGGAGCTCGAACTCATGAACTATGAGATCATGACCTGAGCCGAAACCAAGATCCAGACACATATCTGACTGAGCCACCCAGGTTCCTGGAGGCAATCTTCTTTGAAAAATATTTCATTGGTATTTCATTTTCATTTTGAAAGGAAAGAAGAAAGAAAGAAAGAAAGAAAGAAAGAAAGAAAGAAAGAAGAAAAGAGGGAGGAAGGAAAGGAAGGAAGGAAGGAAGGAAGGAAGGAAGCTCAAAATAAAGATTTATGGTTACCAACAGGAAGATACTAATTAGTAAAAGAGGTATTAAAAGCTTCAGATTCGTGACTGTGCCAGTTTAATTCAGTTCATTTCTGTTCTCTTGTCTCAAAATGCTCACTGGGCATCCTTTGCCTCGACCACACTCCAGAGGAAAATGTCTTTGGCTCTGATATTCTTATCCAACTCCACTCTGGTGGTAAGGTCTTATCAACACTGATAAAACAGCACACAGCTCTCTCAGCTACTGTCCCCACAGAGTCCTTTGTTTATGTTCATTTTTGCCTGGTCCAGGGTGCCTTGGATCCTGCCAGGTGAGACTTTTTTGTCTCTCCCATATAAACACAGAGGAGTTCAGCTGTAGAGGGGGGTCTGGGAAGGAAAGTCAACTTTGGGCCCTAGTGGCTGTTGGGGCAGCTTCTTCAGTAAGAGATTCTGAGGTGTGATGGGAGTGTTCATGTTCCCTACGAGGTAAAGAGCCCTTTTAACAAACAGTGTTTGGACTATTTGTCCAAGGACTCTGTCTTTCTAGGGGGCTGCTGGACTCAGGTGCTCAGCTGGAGACAGTATGTCAGTCCTTGATATCAAGTTCCTTTCCATCTGGTTATTCAGAAGTACGTATGAAATAGCAGCTACATACGAGGCACTATGAAAAGTCTTTTTTTTTCCTGTTCACTTAACTTGGTCATCCCAAGCGCATGGCTCCTCTTTCTCCCTCTGCTACAGCTGGTGCCATTCTTTATTCTGCTGTTTCTCAAGCTAGGTCTAAAACCCCCAAGGTGCCTGTTAATGCACGTTTCTGGGTCAGACTCCCGAGAATTCTGATCTAGTCAGTCTTGGGTGGGACCCAGTTTATTTATTTATTTTGAAAGAGAGAGAGAGAGAGAGAGAGAGAGAGAGAGAGAATGAGCATGGGAGGGACAGAGAAAGAGGGAGAGCAAGAATCCCAAGAAGGCTCCATGCCATCAGCAGGGAGCCCCCTGTGGGATTCCATCCCATGAATTGTGAGGTCATGACCTGAGCTGAAATCAAGAGTAGGACGCTTAACCAACTGAGCCACCCAGGTGCCCAGAATCTGCATTTTCTTTCTTTCTTTCTTTCTTTCTTTCTTTCTTTCTTTCTTTCTTCTTTCTTTCTTTCATAAGAAGTGGCTCTTAGGGAATGCTGATGTGTGCAGTGCTCACATACGTTCAGAGACACTCAGCTCACTGGGATCTCTGCCAAAACTCACCTGCTTCCCTCAGTCCTTGTCTGGCCTCACTGCCCCACTGTACACATTCCCCCCCCCCCCCCACCATGTACCATAGCATCCCCAGGGGCTTAATTCCTGCCATTTGGTACAGCAGCTAAGAATGCAGGCTTTGGGTTCTAGTTCCTCTAGTGTTATGTACTAGCCTTGTACCTAAGTCATGTGTCCTCTCTGGTTCTGCAGAATTCAAGAAATATTATCTATATGTTGACAGCAGGAAGTCACATGTACAGAGCCTAGTGTGTAGTAAGCACCTCAAAAATGTAAGCAATGGTTATCTTTACCAGAACTTCCCTTTGACCTCTCCACTCAAGGTCTCTGTGTGTTCTTTCCTCACCCTGCAGCCGAGGCCAGGAGTTCCAGGAACCCTAATTATGGATGGGTCCCGATCCACCCCACATCTCATATCACACATTAGCGGACTGACCTCTTTTTTTTTTATTTTTATTTTTATTTTTTTAAGAGAAAGAGAGAGACGGAGAGAGAGAATCCCAAGCAGGCTCTGCACTGTCAGCGTGGAGCCTGATGCAGGGCTCAGTCTCATTAACCGCGAGATCATGACGTGAGCCGAAATCAAGAGTTGGGTGCTTAACTGACCCAGCCACTCAGGTGCCCTCAGACTGACCTCCTCAAACACAGCCCTGCTGTGTCTGTCCTCCACCTCCAAATGCCACAGTGATCATCTTCCTCCCTCTCTTTCTCCTAGTTCACAAGAAATAAGCGTCTGGAAGAGCATGCTAAATGACATCACTTGGTGGGGGTGCCAGAAGCCTAAGGCACACTAGGGAATTCTACAGGACGAAACAGCATGGGAAAGAGGGCAGCATCTGACATGTAACTGCCATTTGTTGCAAGAGGCCTTAGAGACAAATCAACCAAATGCTGTGTGGGATCCAGCGTGACTCTGAGTCAAACAAACCAAGAATAAGAACACAATATCAGAAATTTGATAGGAGAAATTTGATTACAGAATGGGTTTCTTATTAAGGTCATTCCTTTTTTTTAAGTACGAAGTGGTTTTATAGTTACTTAAAAACATTTTTTTAATGTTTATTTTTGAGAGAGAAAGAGACAGAGGCGGGCAGGGGAGGGGCAGAGAAAGAGGCTGACACAGAATCCGAAGCAGGCTCCAGGCTCTGAGCTCTCAGCACAGAGCCAAATGCAGGGCTTGAACTCACGAACTGCAAGATCATGACGTGAGCCAAAGCCAGATGCTCAACTGACTAAGCCACCCAGCTGCCCCTGTAGTTACTTTTTAAAGCTCTTAACTGTTGGAACTGCCCACTGGAATATTTATGGGTAAAATGATGTATGGGATTTGCCTAAAAATATTTCAGGAAAAAAAGTCTGGCAATACCAGGGTGCTTGAGTGGCTCAGTTGGTTAAGCATCCAACTTTGGCTCAGGTCATGATCTCATAGTTTGTGGGTTTGAGCCCCACGTCAGCTCTGTGCTGACAGCTCAGAGCCCAGAGCCTGCCTAAGATTCTGTGTCTCCTTTCTCTGTTCCTCCCCTGCTCACTCTCTCTCTCTCTCTACCTCAAAAATAAATAAAGATTCAAAAAAATTTTTTAAATGTCTGGCAATATTGATTATTCTTTTCCTCTTCAGAAACCACTTATACATTGCTTGAGCCCCAGTGGTGATGTCTACAGAGGATCATTATACTATTTTCTGTGTATATTTATAAATTCCCATAATCAAAAGTTGAAAAAACATAGAATCTTAGTGGCATCCCATTGACTATAGAATATATAGCTCTCTCGACTACTCACACATGACCTTCAGACTCTCTATTTAGCCTTTAAATATGTATAATAGTTATTTTGTTCCTTATACTTCCTGTAAGTTTTCAATTTCCCCAAAACTCAAATTTTTGAATACACCTTTGTGGGTTCGCCTACAATATATCCATTCTCTGGGATGCCATCGGGCCCTCGTCTCTGCTAATCAAAACCCTACTCTTCTGCTCACCTGTCACTGTAAGGGCTCAGCTGGGCAGTTCTTCTGCTCCATGCCGTATGGAGGAAGCTCACTTGACTGTGCTCCACTGGTAGAAGGTGTGCACTGGAGAGTCCCAGAGAGCTATGCTCACATGTCTGGTGCCTTAGTGGAGTTATCTGGAAAGGTTAACTCAGCTGGGATTGTCACCTGAAGTGCTAACATGTGGCTTCTTGGTCTCTCCAGCATGAGGATCTCAGGATGGTTCCTAAATGGGGACTCATGGCTCTCAGAGAGAGTATTCCAAGACCAATTTTTCCAAATGGCAAGAAGATGGGGCAGCCAGTATCTTAAGGTCTTGGCTTAGAAAGTGACATGAATCTATGCCACCACATTCTATGGATCGAAACAGTCACAGAACTCACCCATTTTCAGGGGGAGGGACAAAGGTGCCATTTCTCAATGGGAGAATGTCGACCTTCTAACCCACCATAGCCACCCAGCATTCAAGGCCAACCTGAGATGCTACATCCTCCAAGAGGGCTCTCCTCCTTCTTCCTTTTGGGTCAGGAGTAGATTTTCCTTCAAATTTCTATAACCCTGGTGTCCCCCTTAATGTTTCCCCATTTCACCCTGGATTTATTTGTGTACTTTATTCTTCTTCTCTCCATTGGATCTGAAGATTTTGAGCTCCTCAGTCTGTTTGTTCTCATTTTTTATTATTGCCCCTAAAATTGAACACTCAGTAAATATTTGATGAATGAATAAATGGTGCCTTCTAAAAGCAAATTGGAGGTTACACAGGTTGTATATAAACAAGATCATCTCATACGTTTCTGTTTTTTAAGTTTGACATCAGAAAAACTTACATTACACGTAACAAAAGCTCACGGCAGCCGCACGGTTCTAGTAATAAGGAAGGGCCGTTGCATAGAGACACCTCTGTCAGGTGCCAGTCGTAGAGACTGTCTACACCTGGGTACTGGCAACCACGGGGTTAACTTTCATGCTCAGTGGTGGGTCTTCAAAACTCCTTTCCTGTTTATTAAGCATATTTCCATGTTGGAATTTTAATACCTTTTGCCATTTCAAATAACTGAAGCCAAAGGCAGGGAAAGTGGGAAAGTTTCCTTTTGATCTAAAAAAATATTGAGAAGCACAAAGTCCTTATTATGCACAGTTCTGGCTCACTGAAAGCTCTGTAAGCAGGGCTCCTGAATCCGTAAGCAGGGCTCCCGAAGAGGTGCCTGGGACTCCACAGGCAGAGTGGTCCTTAGTGCAGGTGAGTTTGTAAATCCCCAGCTAGGGGCTCCGGGGACAGCCAGAGCCTTGAGAAAACGGCATTTGTATCCCTAAGTGACCTCTGTGCCATAGGTGATGTTATTAAAGCAGATTAATGTGTGGAATGAGGCCAGTTTCCAACCTCCTCATGCTTCGAATATGCAGCACTTTAACTAGAAACTTCCAAAAGCCAAGGAGACCACAAAGCCCCAGGCCAGGCTGGCATAGTGGAAGGGTAGCATAGCTACCTGCACACATTTCCCAAATTCCTTCTACCTGTGAGGTCAAGCACTGGACACAAAGCATGGGTTTTATAGGAGGTGTTCGCAGTTCCAGAGGTGACGGATGGCAGCCCTGGGCACCAGGACCAAACCCAGAGGCTTGCTGCCTGAACCAGGCCCTGTGGCACCAGTCAGCGCTCTTGTCAGCCCGGAACCAGCAAGGTCATGCCGCCATCAGGCACAGATGGGGCAGAGGCCAAAGGAACCATCAGGCACCATCGGCGCCTGAGTGATCTCTGCCTTTGTAAATGACTCAAAGCAACGCCTTCAGCTTTTGACAAGCACCTTGAATCCCAAAGTGGTGGCACAGGGATCATGTCGTGGTGTTGCTCCTGCAAATCTTGGAGCATCGCTGATAGAACCCTACTCAGCTCTCTTTGGGGCGAGTGATTAGAGCTCCAACAGGTAAGTACAGGCAACACCCACACGATCCAGTCCACAGAACTCCTTGATTATTTTTGCTCTTGTTAATTTCCTTTTCTTTTTGGTGGTGTTGCGTTTTGTTATCTCTTTATGTTGTTAATTACTGAGTGCAGAATTTTAAGCTAGCCTTGTAAATGCAGAGCCAGAGAGAAAATGTAGTTCAAATTAGCCCCCATGTCAGCATCAGAGAGATTTGTAGCTTCTGTGAAGGTACTGTATCTCCAAGATCTCTGTGAAATAAAAATATTTATGATACGGTATTAAGAGTAAAAAAGACTCCATTCATTGAGGGGAGAAAGCCTCACTGCCACCCTCTCCTTCCAAGCACATCATCCATCCCCAGGGGCATCAGCACCTATGGGTACAACGGGCTGACCAGCTAATGCAAATCCTCTAGTTTGAATTTTTTCCTTTTAACATTTATTTATTTTTGAGAGAGAAAGAGACAGAGCATGAGCAGGGGTAGGGGCAGAGAGAGAGAGAAAGGGAGACAGAGAATCCGAAGCAGGCTGCAGACTCCGAGCTGTCAGCATGGAGCCTGATGCGGGGCTCGAATTCAGGAACCGTGAGATCATGACCTGAGCTGAAGTTGGACGCTTAACTGACTGAGCCACCCAGGCGCCCCTCAAAGCCTCTAGTTTAAATGCCACTTGATGACTTTCAGGTTGGTCCTTTGCAGCAGATGCAGGGTGGCAGGAACAGAACCTCCCTTTTACAGATAAGGACGCTGAGCGAGGGCCATTGGTCATTCTCACCAGCGTCACAAGTTTCCTAAGTCCACACTCTTCCATTTCTCTGATCCGTTTGCATCCTGGGATGGCCCAGAGTGCTGGGTGCTGTGTGCTGGAGAGTGTGAGGCCCGGTCTGTCCTCAGGGGGCGGGTGGTCTAGTCAGGGAAACAGCACGTAAACACTAATGTGACAGGAACAGCAGACCGACTTGCATTTTGCTAGCCGTTTGAAAGCTCTCAGAACCCAAACAATCAACACGTGTCTTACTAGAAACAAGAGTGATAAAGGCTTATAGGAGTGATTGAAAGTCTATAAAGCACCGTCACATGGAGTTCATTCTTTCTTTCTCCCCCCTCCCTTTTTTTCTCGTTCAGGAGTTCATAATTTCAAACCCTTGGTTCCGAGGTGAGGTCCTTCCTCTCTGTCAAACATGCCTCTTCATCTTAAGAGTCTGCTCAAGAAGCTTGTCTCACCCAAGATATTTACACAGGAAATTTCCTTTTCCCTTTGATGTTTGTATCGTCTTAGCATATATATGAGTTTGAAAGAGTTCAGGTATTTGCTTTGTGAGCCTTAGTATTTGCTCTCTTTTTCCCCCCTATGTATGTGTGTTGCAGGGAGGGGGGGGTATATTTTTAAGTCCTTTTCATATTGCATTTGTCAGACCCTCCAGACTTTGAATATGTACTCCTGACTCACTGTTTACTGCCTAGCGAGTGAACCTCATCCTTGGAGAGCCACCTGGTGGGGCAGGAAGGGGTGGAGTAGCTGGAGAAGATCCAGGTCTAGGAGTGAAGGGATTTGTCACGGAGGTGATTCCCAGCGGCCCTTTCCATTAGTCCTGTCTCTCCTTTGAGGGCCCTGGCAGCAGATGCGACAACAGTCACAGGGCACAGCCACACGATGGCCACTGCAACTAGGTGGGGGAGCGCTGTTATCCTTCTCTCTGCCCTGATAGGCCCTGGGCACCAATCACCAGAAACACAGCCCTGGGGCCCAAGCAGTAGAGAATTTATCGGAGCCCCACTCTCTATTGTTCAACCTGCCGAGTTACTTAAATAGAACTTTCCTACTTTTTTCCCAACTGTCCCCAACCCTGAAAACCAAGTCTAAGAACATCCACATTCTCTAATGACTTTCTTGAGGTATCGCTGAAGTACAATAAACTAAGTCCACATAGTTAAAGTGTATAATTCAAAGAGTTTTGACAAATGGACACGGTTGCGTAACCACCAGCTAACCATGAGAGAATATTCCAGCACCCAAAGAGCGTTCCCTCGTGCCCATTTGCAGTCATTCCCTTCTCCCACTCTCTGGCCTCTGGCAACCACTGACCTACTTTCTACCACTGCGGATTTGCCTTTTCTAGAATTCACATAAAGGGAACCATACGGTGCTCACTCTGTGTCTGGCTCCTCTCACTTAGCATGCTGTTTTTTAATTCATCCGTGTTGCATGCATCGGTGGTGTTCCTTTTTATTGATGCCTTTCATGAGGATTCCACTGTGTGGATACGACACAATTTATATATTTATTGCTTCACCAGTAGATAAATATTTGTGCTGTTCCCATTTTGGGGGGGCCATTAGAATAAAGCTGCCATGAACATTCACGTACACTTCTTTGTGTGGAAACGTTTTCATTTCTCTTGGGTAAATCCCTGGCAGCCAATGGCTGCTGGGCCATATGGGAGTGTGTGTTTAGCTCCATTTTTTAACCTCCATAGTGATACTGAGGGTGTGTGAGGCCATCTGTTCATTCATCAAACGGAAATAGGGAATAGCAAAGTGTGTTGGCGATAGGAACACAAAAAGCCAGTGGCTCCCTGTCTTTAAGGGGCTTACAGTTTAGAGTGAGGCCATTTCTCAGAAAAGCACATCAACTCTTGGAAGGAAAGTAAGTGGGCTTAATGGGCTCTCGTAGGCCATGTTGTGAAGCCTGCTCAGGGCAGCAGGCTGCCCGGCTCTCCTCTCTGTGAATATGTCACATAGTAGGGACTCACCACTCCATAGAGAAGCCATTTCCATTTTAGAAACTGAAATCATTAGAAAGTTCTTCCCTCATTGGGGTGCTGTCCATTCTCTCTTCTGTAGCAGGGCTTTCTGGGGGGAAGCCTCTCCCCCACACCCAACCCATGAGCCCAGCAGACTCTTCTTAGCTCTGTCATTGACATCAGACACTCTCTTCCTCTGCATCAATTGCCTTGCTGACCAGCACGAGGCCATGTTTATGCTGCTGGTCAGGATGACTCCCTTTTTTCCATTCTCTGCGGCATTCTCAGCTGACATCCTGGTATTTTCCTCTGAGGATTACTGGGCACTGCCTCCAGGAGGTCACTGCTTTCACTCCAGGGTTGTTGTCAGACTGAACCAAAAGCCCTATTCACAGAGTCCCTGTGTCTCCCGGGGAGGACCCGTCCCCACCCTCTATGAACGTTCCATTCCCAACCACTAACTCCCGTTCTTTAGTTGGCAACTATGGTTCATAGAACCAAACCCTATTGCTTCAGTGCTGTCTAGTTGACCACAAGCCTTGGACAGAAAGATAAGCATAACATACTCTGTATTTCAAGGGCTCACCATCTTCCATGTCCCTCTTCACCAGAAGCTTCTCCACACGCCCCTGCTCCTGCCCTGAGTGGCCACAGCAGGTCGCCTTCCCCCTCCCTCATTTTCTGCTCCTTTCCACCGTCTTCTCCTTCAATAGGATTAGTTCTAATATTAGCAATATTGACATAAGTTCATAAATGGAATACATGAGTTTTGGTCTTCTTGGTTTTTATTGCTTTAGAAGAAAAGGGATGCCATTGTTGCCAGCAGAACACTGTGGGCAGGTGAACTCATCTTCTGTGGGATTTCTGAGTGTGACAAGCTGGGGAAGGCCACAGCCCCTGCTCCCCTGGAGGAAGCTGCCTCTGCACATGCTGGCTTTGTGGTGGTGCCCTTGCCTTCCATCGGGGCTAAGCTACTGAGGAGGCCAGAAAGCCAGCTGTTCCTCCTTCCCAACACTGTCTTCATGAGCACACGTGCTCATCCCTCACCGTCATGGTGGGGTTCACCGACCTCCTTGCCTTTCCCCAGCTGGCCGGTGGGACCCTGGGCCTCGTGTTGTGCGGCTCGTCTCTGAGGTGGTTTGGCCCTTCCTCTATGCGTGTGCCATTCCTCCCCTTAAATTGGGCCAGCCTTGGGACTGCTGTGACCCATAGCAGGGATCAGCCCTCAGGTCGAATCCAGCCTGCCGCTCTTTTCTGTAAATAAAGTTTTATTGGAACACAGCTGGGCTCTTTCATTCATGAGTTGTCTCTGGCTGCTTTCACACCACATTGGCAGAGTCGAGTCATTCTGAGAGAGGCCATATGGCCCTCAAAACTGAAATACTCACTAGCTGGTCCATTACAGAAAAGGTTTGCCAATCTGTATCAGCAGGACCCAGTGCAAGTGATGGTGGGAGGCCTCCTAGCCCAGATCTTAAGGGAATTGGCAGCTTCCCTTTCTTCTCTCTGGGAAGCCAGCCACCACTCAAGAGGTCTGGGGGCCCTACCAGAGGGAGCCCATGAGGATGGAAGTGTTGTGTCTGTTTCTGCCCCCGCTGCGCACCGTGCCAAATGAAGCCCTGCGACTGAGTCCAAGGGAGACCAGCAACAGAGCCCTGGCCACGGCCATTGTGGAAAGTAATCGTGAGTTTCCATCGGTGCCACCAGAGTCTGGGTGGTTTGTTAAGCGGTCACGGGGAGCCCAAACAACCCCTCTGCTAATCCGAGAGCCACCGCAGAACTCAGCAATGCTCCAGCTGCAGTCCCCCGAATGACACCTGCGGGGCAGAGCCCTGGGAAGGACACACAGACAATGAGAAGGAAGGAGAGGCCACAGGGGACTTGACAGGACCTATGCACGAAGGAAGCATAATTCAGCCAGGAGGACAGAAAAACAATGGGAGGGATCGTGCCTGCTTCATGCAGGAAGGACAGGTTATGTGGAGGGACACAGAGGGGGTTGGGAGTGGGGGCACATCAGGGAAGGCCTCATTGGCACCTTCTGGCCAAATGCAGAAGTCCATGTCTCTGTGCTGATGGAGGTAGTTGTTAAATGTGTGAAACTATACAACACATGTAACAGGCAGTTTTCAGGACATGGTCAGTTTCGGCATGAGAGCGACACATGACCTTGGTAGCAATCTTACTGTAATTTAAAATTCTTTTTGGGGGGGGGCCTGGGTGGCTCAGTCGGTTGAGTGTCATTATCTCACAGTTTGTGAGTTTGAGCCCTGCATCGGGCTCTGTGCTAACAGCTCAGAGCCTGGGGCCTGCTCCAGATTCAGTGTCTCCCTCTCTCTGCCCCTCCCCTGCTCACGCTCTGTCTCTCTCTGTCTTAAAAATAAATAAACATTTTAAAAAATAAAATAAATAAAATTATCTTTTGTGATGATGTGTCGTTTAATGCAAAGCCATGAGAACTTCACACCAAAGGAACAGAGTGAAATACAAGAGTCACACAGCAAGTCAAGCCACAAACGCAGCCTGGCTTCCTGCTGACGCCCGAGGCACGGGGCTCCCAGACTCACACGCAAAGTCTTCAGCAACCAGCCCCACAAGGGATGCTCTCAGGTTGTTGCCTGTCTGAGTGCACTTGTTCCTCAGCATGGCGAATGCTGCCATTATCTGTAGGGGCAACATCGTTAAGTCTGTCTTCATCCCAGTGTATAGCCACCTGTTTACATTTCTGCTATGGACGCTGGGTCCGTAGCAATTGCTTATGATTCCCTACTCTTGATATTGGTAGAACATTTGTTCCAAAAATTTATTTTAGGAAACATTTATAGAGCATCCATGTGTCCAAGGCACTGCTCCAACATAAGTTAGAGAATCCAGCATGCTCCTTGCTCTCAATAGACTGTCTAGTCTAATTATGCATTTTGCTATGTCTTTGCTTTGGAGGGTGGTGGGGAACCACATAACCAAGACTACAAAATACTGTTTCTCTTTCCATGTTTGGAGAAAGTCGTCGGTGGTTTGGAGCATTGCTCGCTGTTTTTTGTTGTTTTAAACCAAGTCAATGACGACCCTATCAGAATGATATTGAGTCTGTGATCAACCAGAATTGGACTCAGGGCCTAGAGGAGGACAAATGCCCACCTTGCCACATGTACTAAAGGGTGGTCTTGTCTGCCCAGAACTCGCTCACTAGTCTTCAGCCTTCTATCCACTTCTACCCAAAACTCCCTGCCCCCATTTGAGATACACATGGCCCTTTCTTAGGTGACCTGAGCTCTAGACCCCATGAGTGGACGGCTGATCCAAATACCTTTCCTGGGACACTGGGACCTGTGCTGTGGACAGCATCACTCAATGTGTTCGAATCCATGTCAGGGAAAGTCCTGGAACTGTTGGTAGCTGTGTTGGCTGTCACACAGAGGAAGAGGTGTGCAGGAAAGATAAAGTTGTGGAGGAAGGGTCCAGGAGAGATGGGCACCTGAGACCTTGTCGGGCAGACTCCAAGTCCAGTAAATCCCCATCCTTACTTTAGGACTTTGTCACTTGAGACCAAAAGTGCACCGATATCCAAAACTTTCACAGAGAGAGGCTACTCATGATTCAACACCTAATCTGAAACAGTATAAAAATAATAAAGGCCACCCCACAGGGCACACTCTGTAAGAGTTCACATTGTTGTGCTTGGGCCAAAACCACTTTGCATTTCCTGTCTTACACCCACAGAGGCTGGAATCTGAGAGGGTTCAGATGCTTTGAATAGCAGACAGCCAGCAATGCTGGAATCTGACAAGGAAAAATACGAGAATCCATTTCCATTAATAAGAAGCAACGAGGCTCTCATTGAATGGCTGGGTCCTTTGTATAATTTTAGCATTAACACACTCTGTACACATTTCTGCCAACTGCCATCCCGCCCCTCACATATATACAGACCCGTGTTGCTGAGCTCAAGATCAGACTTGAATGCAATTAGCAGTTCTGTCTCTAAGATCCCACATAGACGAAGCTCATATTGATTATACAAGCATTTGGTCTCTTACATTTGTTGCTTTTTCTATGAAGCAAGTCCTATTTCACGCAACATGAAAAAGGCCATAAGCACCCATATACTCTGTAAGAATAAAAAGAAAAAGAAAAATTCCCAAGGATAAATGCTTCTTTACAACCCCAAGCAGCTCGGTAAGTCACTCCTACCTCTGGCATTGAGAGAGACTTAAAATAAAAATCTTTAGCAAAATTTCAGAGAAAAACACATTGGCCAAGATCTGCTCTATCTAAAAAGAATCTGCTTCATTGCCATGGAAGTCTGCTGTCTAAATCAACTGAATGTTTAGTTGGCCCAAGATTAATTGTCAAATATTTTGATGCAAAGGACTCTGATTAAATACCATTGACTGTAGATTTGACTGAAACCAGTCATTTATACAAAGCTTAGATGCAAATATTTTTTTTTCTGGATCAGCTTGTGCATTTTCATCAAAATCCCCGATGATGGCAAAAATGTGAACAGCCCACTAAAGTATGAATGACTTTGGTCATTCATACTCTGTTGCTGCAGATCCAATTATTACTGCCAGTGAGACAAAGCCTTTCAGTTTCCCCAAAAGTGTTAGACATTCAAAGAGTTGGGGGATGATTTAAACATCAATTATTACAGTTATCTGGGTTATGTTACAGATAAGCCCCTCCCCCCATCTTCCTACCTATAGAAATGGGGAATTTAAAGCTTGTTAACTGGTATAATCAACTCCATTCAAGCAAGAATGGTGCCATCTCCAGGTTGGAAGATGGTCACTTCCCGGACTAGACTTTGAGCTTTCAAATGTAGTATTAGTGTTACTACTCTCACTCACCGAAGTCGCTTGTGTTTTGGTAAACTGTGTGGCCTTGATTATTCTCTGAATTTGGTAACAGAATGAAAGAGGCATGGATGAAGAGGGGAACAGAGAAATTCCAATGAAGAGCAGACCCCCAAATGACTCCTTTACTCACGCCTGCTCACACCCATGCCTCCTGAAATGCTGACCGAGAGTCCTTTCCTGGGTTTTCTTGGACACTGACCCTCCTTGTCGTAAGTAACTAGATATGCAGGAGGGCCACATGTCATTACTCTTTAAGATCAGTCTGGTTTTCTCCAGGGAGATCATGTCTTAGAGTAATGGGCATAGAGAATAGATCAGTGTTTCCGGCGAGGAGATGGGAAAGGTTGGACAGAAAGGGCATGCCCAGGCCCAGGTAGAAGTTGTGCAGGGAGGGCAGAAGCCCTAGTTGAAGTGGGGCACTGATTCTGGTATCCAGAGGGTCAAGAAGCAAGAATGTCATGGGAGAAAGAAAGCTTGAACACATAGTTAGGAGGGCACTACACTCTTCTCTTTTCTCTGGTGAGATGGTACTGGGACAAATGGACACACATGATAAAGATCCGTGAGTAAATAAATACAGCCAGCCCAAACCTTATCGGCTTTAAACTAGAGAAAGCACAATGAGACAAGGTAGTATCAGGAGCCACAAGACAAAGTCAAAAAAAAGCCAACCAACCAAAAAAGCAAAATAACAACCGAAGCAGAAACTCAAAGGGAGGAAAAATGTAAGACAGAAATATAATCAGTAAGTAAGCACTGGGTGGTGAGATGCAGGCCATCAAAGCCTCAGTTAAGAAGTGAACCAAAACAGCATGGCCAACACTTTAAACTTGGCTGCTGTCGGGTGTCTGGGTGGCTCAGTTGGTTAAGCGTCTGACTTCGACTCAGGTCATGATCTCACGGTTCATGGGTTCGAGCCCCGCGTCAGGCTCTGTGCTGACAGCTCAGAGCCTGGAGTCTACTTCAGATTCTGTCTCCCTCTCTCTCTGCCCCTCCCCAGCTTGCACTCTGTCTCTCTCTCTCTCAAAAATAAACATTAAAAAAAAAAAATTAATCTTGGTTGCTGTGGGCAAGAGCTCAAATGTGGTGAGTGTAGAACGGCGGTCTGTGGCCAAATACTTGTTATCATGGGGATTTAGTGTAGAAATGATAGTGCATGGCCACACAATTAAAATTCCATTACACACACACACACACACACAAACCCCCAAAACAACAACAAAAGAACCTTAATGACAGAACTTGTACGTGATGAAAATTAGAACTCTACACTAGTGTTGGGAAGCGGGTTCGACCTGCTATATAGAGATGTTTACTCCATTTGTGTTCTAAGGAGCTTAAAGCAGTTAAAATGCTCAAAGAAATCATTTTGCACATTTATGTGTTTACAGCCCACCACAACAAAACCACAAGAACTTAATGTCCCATGAGACTGTCACAGAGCTTTGCACAGGGCAGAACTTTAAATATTTCTGTCATTGGAATGACACCATTAGAACTCCAGGGACTCCTCAGGCCATGGGCCTTACATTAGGGACCCTACCTCCAAGTATATTAAAGTAACTTGTACCAGATTTACTTTTTTGCTGTAAATAACTAGAAAATGGATCACTGTATGGGAGACAATTATTTCCAGACATTGAGCAACAGCCAGCATAGGACTGTGATCCCCACCAGAAAGTAAATAAACAAGGGAGCTCTACAATTACCCTGGTTTTCTTTATGGAGGCAATTTTCACACTGTACAACAGAAAGGGGGGAACTACACAGGGGACAGTAATCTCACTGACATGAGGAGACAGTTTAGAGTTTGGTAAGAACAAAGTGTTTAGAATTTCCAGGGCAGAGTGCTGGAGAGGAAGGAGCTACAGAATGAAATAGCCTAAGTCTCTTCCTAGGGGTCCCCTTGAGTCTTTTGCTAAATACTAAGTAAGCACATGGAAGGTAAAACTCCACGGGGTGTTACAGAGAGGTACCAGGGAATTATAAGCTGAAAAACACCCAAATTTTTCCCAGAGTTTAAAGGCACTTGTGTTCTGAACAACCAAAATGGAGAGAGTTCATTGAATATTTGGGGTCTTAATAGTGACCCCAGATGGGTCAAGCCAGGTAGGAAGATAAATTAAGACCTAGTATAAAGCCCACTAAATGTTACTGTTAGCCCACAGTAACAACATTAAAAACAAGCCTGTATTTGAGGATTCTTTTATTAAAATGATTTGCAAGTAACTTAACTGTTGGCCCCAATGGAACTCAACACTCTTTAAAGGAAGACAACAAAATCCAGACACTCAGCAACACAACATCACATCAAAGTCACTGGAGAAGGGAAGAAAACAGGAAAAATGTGACCTATAACCAAGGGAAACAAAATCATCCAATAAAAATGGGTCCAGTCATGCCAAAATTACAGTAATAAACTAGAAATCTTACAAACAGTCAAATGTAAAAAGTAATATCATGTATAAACAATGATAAAAATTACCACTCTCTTCTTAGAAGAAACAATGCAAGCCAGAAGACAGTATGATATCATTAAAACACAAAAAAGAAACACTCAACCTAGAACCCAAATCCAGAGAAAGTCTTTCAAAAATGAAAGAAAATTGGACTTCTTCAGACAAAAAGACACCAAAAAAACAAAACAGGCAAACAAACAAAAACCACATAAATCTGAGATAATTAATTGCCAGTAGATTTATACTTCAAAAAAAATTTTTTTAAATAAAAAAATTTTTAACATTTTTTTAACATTTATTTATTTTTGAGAGACAGAGAGAGAGAGGCAGAGCACAGTGGGGGAGAGGCAGAGGTTGACGGGGGGGAGAGACACAAATACAAAGCAAGCTCCAGGCTCTGAGCTGTCAGCACAGAGCCCCACGTGGGGCTCAAACTCACAGACCATGAGATCATGACCTGAGCTGAAGTCGTCACCCAACCATTGGAGCCACCCAGGTGCCCCTACTTTAAAAAAAATTTTAAGAGGTTCTGTAAACTTACACCATAATGATACCAGATGGAAATTCAGGTCATTAAAAAGGAATGGAGAGCATCAGAAATGGTAAGATATGTGAATAGATGTGAGATTATTTTTCTCTCTCTTAAAATTCTTCCTCAAAAGAAAATTGTCAGTTTAACATGAAAATAACAATACTGTGGGGCTTATAGTATATGTAGCAGTAAAATGTTTGAGAGCCACGGACAAACAGTGGAAGGGGGAAATGGAAGTGTCTTGTGGAAAGCCTCACACTCTTTACAAAGTGGTGACCTATAGAGTCAACATCATTCCAGTCAAAATCCCAGAAGACTTTTACCCAGAAATTGACAAGCAGATTCCAAAATTTATAAAGTAAGGTGAGCAATCCAGAATAACCAAAACAATTTGGAAAAACCAGAAAGAAGTTGGATGACACTTGTATCTGAGCTCAGGAAATATTATGAATCTACGCAAACAAGACAGTGGTATTGGTATTAAGAATAAACATACAGATGGAGGCACCTGGGTGGCCCAGTCAGTTAAGCAACCGATTCTTGATTTCAGCTCAGGTCATGATCTCATAGTTCATGGGATTGAGCCCCACACTGGGCTTTGTGTTAACGGCGTGGAGATTGCTTGGGATTCTCTCTCTTCCTCTCCCCTTGTCCCTCCCTCTCCTGCTCCGTGCTCATGTTCTCTCTCTTTGTCTCTTTCTCTCAAAATAAATAAATAAATAGACATTTAAAGAAGAATAAACATAGAGATCAATGCAATAGGATGAATGTATACAGGTAAATCAAAATATATGTGTTGTATGTTAATTTTCAACAGAGGTATCGAGATAATTCAATGGGGGATTTTTTTTTTTTTTGACAAATGGTTCAAAGACAGCCAGTTATACATAGGGGAAAAAAAATCAATACAAAAGTTACCTCAAACCGGATAACAGTCCTAAATAAGAAGCAAAAAGTTGTGAAATTTTTAGGAAAAAAAAAAACTTAAGTGAGAGAAGATCTTGAGGACCTCTGGGTAGGGAAAAGATTTCACGGACAGGAGATGAAAAGTATTAACATAAAGAAGGATAAATGGGACTCTATTAAAATAAAATAAAAAATTCTGTTCTTCAAAAGATATTAAGGGGCACCTGGGTGGCTCATTCAGTTAAACATCTGACTCTTGATCTGGGCTCAGGTCATGATCTTACGGTTTGTGAGTTCGAGCCCTGTGTCCAGCTCTGTGCTGACAACAGAGTCTGCATGGGATTTTGTTTCTCCCCCTCTCTGCCTCTCTCTCTTTCTCTCAAAATAAGTAAACTTTCAAAAAAAGATATCAAGATAATGAACAAACTAAAGCTAGGAACAAATGGGATTGGATTAAAGAGACAACTGGTTGCTTAGGACAAGAAACCACAGGAAAATACAAATGCAATGTGTGGGAACATCAGTGGTGCTCTTGGATCACAGGGTAACAGCCAGTAGGAGCCCAGAGGAGGTTAGGCTGGGGTTCTGCAGTCCTAACAGCCAGGCTGGTCCACTCCCTTTCTTCATCCTGACATGTGATGGATTACATTAATTGAGTTCCAAACGTCAAACCAGCCTTGCCTGCCTTGGATAAATCCCACCTGGTTGTGGTGTATAATTGTTTTTATACATTGTTGGATTCAAATTGCTTATAATTTGTTGAGAACGTTTGCATCTGCATTCAGGAGTGACACTGGTCTATAGTTTTCTCTTCTCTTGTTGTCTTTGTCTGATTGTGATAGTAGGGTAATGCTGGCCTCATAGAATGAGTTAGGGAATATTCTTCTGCTTCCATGCTCTGAAAGATGGAAGTTTTTTCCTAACACAGCTTCATTCTACATGACTGAGTTCCCAAGATAGGGGTTGACATGTGATGGCACTAAGATTTAGCTTGTTTCCTTTTGGCATAACTCCCAATATTAGGTAATGTATTTTAAGGCACATTTGAAAGTATATAGTATGATAGAAATATTAGCTGTAGTTATTATGACAGTGTAAAGCAAATACACCAAACATCTGTTCAATTCCATTAAAGGTCAACTTAGTCCAGTTATAGAATTCATTTGATCATCAGCAAGAAAGAGAGGATGAGGCATTGGAAAAAGAAGAATTAAGGAAAGGAGGGAGGGCAGGAGAGAGAACAAAAGAGGGAGAATAAAAAAACTGAGACTCTCGTATGAGCCTGCATAAGGCATTTAAAATATATATGCGGGGTGCCTGGGTGGCTCAGTTGGATAAGCGTCCGACTTCGGCTCAGGTCATGATCTCATGGTTCGTGGTTTCAAGCCCCGCATCGGGTTCTGTGCTGACAGCTCAGAGCCTGGATCCTGCTTCTGATTCTGTCTCTCTCTCTCTCTGCCCCTCTCCCACTCATACTCTGTCTCTCTCTCTCAAAAATAAATAAACATTAAAATATATATGCCATAATTTACTTTCTACCATAAATGTGTTAAGTGGCACAATTTTGCCGGCTGACTGAGGCAGGAGTCCCCCAGGTAGTGGGCACGAGTAGACGACCATCAGATCTGCCAACACCGAGCCCGCCCTTGCCACTGTTACATACATCATTGCGCTTTCAAATACTGCAATGCAAACTTTAAAATATTTTTGAACCTAATCCGAATTACAGTAAACATTTTTAAGACTTTCCCGAGGCCTGGAAAGAAATGGTAGAAGGGAAGGAGCATGTGGATGGAGAGACATTAATAAATGAGGTTATTAAATCATATTCCAATCTTCGTAAAGTCCCAGGAGGCTCCCCTCCCTCAGGCCAACTGCTGACTTCTGAAAGGTCAGATTGCCGTTGGCTCTCTGCCATTCTAGAGTGAGGCAAATGTCAGGACGCCCCTCTCCTGGCAGTAAATCTTCACTGGGGTTGTTGCAGGACTGCTGGGGAGCCTCTCTGCGCCTCTCCAACACTCATAGAACTTTCGTTAGCGCTTTGCATGGAATCCCGGCTGGAGCTACATCCGTTCTTTAACATCTGACAGTCCATGACCTAAAAGTTTATCAAGGGTTTCCGGGAAATTGGTGAGACTCAAGACAGCATAAATTGAAAAAAGTAACTGACAGAGTCCCCCCCAATTCATGGCCTCCCAAATGATAAACACGAATAATGGATTTCACGGTATAAGGTCAGACTCCTGTTTATAATCTTCTTTAATACTTACTTGTGATTATTGTTGCCATAACTACCTTTCATCATCTCATTGTTGCTTCACTTGATTCTTATACAACAGGGTTTGTCTCCATCGTCCTCTGTTTTTGTCTTTTTAACCTCAAGTGACAACCTGCTGAGTTTACATGTTCATGCTTTTTAAAGTGCCCACTACTGGGGCGCCTGAGTGGCTCAGTCAGTTTAGCATCTGGCTTCAGCTCAGGTCATGATCTCATGGTTCATGGGTTTGAGCCCCGTGTCAGGCTCTGTGCTGACAGCTCAGAGCCTGGAGACTGCTTTGGATTCTGTGTCTCCCTCTCTCTCTGTCCTTCCCCTGCTCATGCTCTGTGTTTCTCTCTCTCTCTCTCTCTCTCTCTCTCTCTCTCTCTGGCTCTCTCTCAAAAATAAATAAACATTAAAAAAAATTAAAGTGCCCACTATTCATGAATCTGCCCTCTATCTTCTGTGTTCAAGGGACAGGCTATTTTGAGGTTAGCATCTTGCATCAAGCTTAGATGGCGGTGCCTTAGCATATGAGATTCTGTGGGAATCACAAGGGTTAAAGAAGGAAAAAAGAATGCATAAGGTTATCCTTGCAGGGTGTCCGGGTTGGAATTTTTTTTTTGAGTTAAGTATTTTAAAAGGAAAGAAGGTAGTCTTTCAGAGTAAAGAAGGTAAGACTGAATGTCATAAAAGAGAGGACTTAAATTCCAGCGTCCTCCACACACGTGGGAGTCCACGTGTCATATGCCCTGTTCTCAATGGACTGGGGTATCCCTTGTCTCCGTCCCCTGCTCCTCTACTCCTGGGGTAATGTTTCCAGTCTACATTCACCAAATCCATCTTGTTCTTCAGCTCCTCTCACTCCTGTGAAAACTCGTTCCCTAACTGCTGTCCAAAGTTGTCTATCAGCAGTCCATACTGGTCAATACCAGAGAATGTTTCCCAACACATACATCTCAATAATGTGTGATCATTCAGAGACTGCTAATTCAGAGACCTGGCTTAATTTTATTAAAGCCTTTGATTTAGTTTAGTTTTTTTTTTTTTTTTTAAGTACTGGAATTTGAGGGAAACCAATAAGTAATACCCTTTGCCCTGTCTGGTTATAAGACCAAATGAGAGACACAGAAGTCAGACATATGGAGATCAAAATTTCACCCCGTTACAGACAAAGACTAGATTGGAGCAAGAGGGTAGAGCTGGCAGCCAAAGGGCTTGCTCATACTGAACCCCTTGAGGCACCTGGGTAGTTCAGTTGGCTATGCATTTGACGTTGGTCCAGGTCATGATCTCAGGGTTCATGTGTTCGAGCCCTGCATTGGGCTCTGTGCTGACAGCTCAGAGCCTGGAGCCTGCTTTAGATTCTGTGTCTCCCCCCATCTCTGCCCCTCCCTCGCCCATGCTCTGTCTCTCTCTCTCAAGAGTAAATAAACATTTTTTAAAAATTCAAAAAAATACTGAACCCCCGAGTTGAACTTACCCACCCTGTAGTGGGCAGCACTGGAAGCCACAAGCCTGCCTCACTTGGCACTGGGTAAGTCTCCTTCCTTGCAGAGAATGAAGGACGGACAAGAGATCAGGAGTATTGCTTTAGTAGAGTTATCTCCATATGGAAACCAAGCTAGGAGTTCACCACAGTTGTATCATTTTAGTAAAAAGAAAAAAAAATGGGAGTGGCGGCTTACAAATACTCAAAGATGTGTACAAAGTAGTCTTATAACATGTAAGTTAGCTATTGAGTCTGGTAAACATAACTCTAGAAACTCTCAATTACTCTGGAGTCAGGTTTATATAAACATGAATCATGTGAGAAATACCCTTAACCTTGGAAGTAATAAGAAGAAAGACCTTTGGGACAGTAGAAAACTAGAATGGGTACAAATAAGACCAAGTGTGGATGACGAATTCACTAACCAAGTCAGAAAGCAAGGGATGAAGCATTTGCTCTGGAAAAGGAGGGGGATGGCAGATGGCTGCCTTAGCTGGGCAGAGGCATCTGCAAGATGTTGCATGACTGCTGAGGCTAGAAGTGGGACCAGTGGGTG
This sequence comes from Panthera onca, assembly GCF_046562875.1. Lineage (NCBI taxonomy): Eukaryota > Metazoa > Chordata > Mammalia > Carnivora > Felidae > Panthera > Panthera onca. Next base: position 85,843,122 of record NC_138341.1, on the reverse strand, counting down.
AAGGTTGTAAGCACATAGATTTCAGGCCATTACCTGGAATGGGACCACTGGACAATTAGCAAGCTTCCTATTCCAAGAAAAGATGGAGCTGAGACTAGATGATGATTTTTAGGAAAGCTGCAGAAGGTACACTTTAGCCACATGGTTGGTGGGTGGGACCAGTCATTCTCAAACCTTTTGGTCTTGAACTCTCTTTACATTCTTAAAAATTATCAAAAGACTCAAGGAGTCTTTGTTTGTGTAGGTTATGTATATCTGTTAACATTTACTAAATTTGAAGTTAATGAAAACAGGTATTATTAAAGTATTTAAAACAATAAGGGCGCCTGGGTGGCTCAGCTGGTTGAGCGTCCGACTTCGGCTCAGGTCATGATCTTAGGGTTCGTGAGTTTAAGTCCCGCGTCAGGCGCTGTGCTGACAGCTCAGACTTGAAGCCGGCTTCAGAATCTGTCTCCCTCTCTTTCTGCCCCTCCCCCACTTGTGTGCACGCGCTCTCTCTCTCTCTCAAAAATAAACATTAAAAAATGTTTTAAAATAAAAAAACACAATAAACCCATTACATGTTAGGATAAATAATATTTATGGCCTTGTTTTATATTTTTGCAAATCTCTGTAATACCTGACTTAATGAAATACAGCTGGGTTCTCGTGTCTTCCACATTCCCTCAGTTGCAATATGTTGTTTTGGTGGAAGTGCCTGAAAAAAATCCAGCCTCGATAGATGTGTGATTGGAATAAGGAGTAGTATTTTAGATACCCGTTTTTGGATAATTGTGGACATTCTTCTTTGGTACTACTCCAAAGCTCAGAAGTAGTAGCTTCTCAAAGGTAAGCTGTAATGAGAAATTGCAAATCGAATCAATAAGCTTTTCTTACTGTCCCATTAAAAATGCGTTGATCTGGGGCGCCTGGGTGGCTCAGTCGGTTAAACATCCAACTTCGACTCAGGTCATGATCTCACCGTTCTCTCTCAAAAAAAAGCATTAAAAATTCTTTTAGATGCATTGATCTATCTTGTGCTTTTTAAAAAATGTTTATTCAAACATGAAGAACTTTAAAAAAAACGCATTGATCTGTCTTGTGTGTTTTTTTTAATGCTCATTCATTTTTAACAGAGAGAGACAGAGAGACAGAGCGTGAGTGAGAGAGGGTGGAGAGAGATGGAGACACAGAATCTGAACCAGGCTCCAGGTTCTGCTGAGCTGTCAACACAGAGCCCGATGCGGGGCTCGAACCCACGAAGCATGAGATCATGACCTGAGACAAAGTTGGATGTGTACCTGACTGAGCCACCTGCGTGCCCCATATGTACTTTCAATGGATCTTTTACTCGTTCAAGATTTTTTTAACATCACGTTTAGTATTGTTACCAGAAAAGTGTTAACTTTGCAGATCCCCTGGAAGGATTTAAGGGATCCCCAGGTGTCTGCAGACCCCTCTTTGCAGACTACTGCTCTAGGTAATCCTCTCAACTGTAAGAGCTACAAACTATGCAAAAGCTATCAGAGCTCAAACAGCTGTCTCTGCAGGAAGAGTATAGCTCATATCGGGTGTGTTGCAAGGAAGAGAAACCCACGCAGAGGAGTTCACGCGAAAAACAAATCACTCTGGACAATCTCTCAGAAATTCAGGGACAGGAAATATAGTCATGCTACCCGCCCCCTCCCCTGTCCCGGCTGGACTTGAACTTTGAAGATGGAAGTTACTACCTCACCTTGGATGGAATCACGTGACTTCTCTTCTCCTCCCCCTCCCCCCCCCCCCCCCCCCCCCGTTGTCTGCCCCATTCTTCTGCATCTTCCAAGGACCCACCTTCTAGGTGGAGTTGTGGCTTCCCTGCTGCTCCAGCACTGGTATCACAGTGCCTTTGATTTACCCAGGAGCTGACGCCAGCTCTAATTCCACCAGACCTTTCAGTTCAAGAACCATCTTCACTCACCGTCTCAGATTCCCGATTCCAAACTCCCCAGGAGACAGAGAATCCGATTGGCTCAGGCTCATTTAGGGCTGGGTCGGGTGCCAACTCCTGGTCCCAACAGCTATGGCCGAGGTGCAGTGGGTTACCAGGTACAAACATGGCCCCAGACAGGCAACGCAAAATGCGTCTCTTCCATTAGCACGTTGAATTGTGTAAAAGCAAAGACTAAAATGGAGGAGCACAAATCGGAGGCAGCAATAATAAGCGACAAGCTATAGCAAAGAAAGAAGACAGGGGAAACACAGCAGTGTTCAGCATGGCAGTTTGGGGTTATTTGGTACTTGGTTGTAGTATTAGTGTTCGTTGGTGTTTACTGAGGGCGTATGGCAGGTCATGAAGGAAAGCGCTTGGAATACGTTCTCTTCATTAAAATAAAACAAAAAACAAAGCAACCTCCCTAAATATTAGGCTCTATTTTTATCCCTGATTTAGAATAATGGCCAGAAGTATGGGCCTCGGAGCCAAACAGTCAGAATTCACATGGTTGTGTGTCTTCGGCGAGTTCTTTCATCTCTCCACACCTCAGCTCTTTTCTCTGAAGCAACTAACTGGCTTCCTATAGAAAAAAAAGTGGGGACATGGGGAGGTGGGGTGAGGGCAGGGATTGTAGATTTCCTAACTCAGCTCTCAGGGGAAGACAGGAAAAAGATCAGATGAGAAAAAAAGGCTCCACATGTCACTAGAAAGGAACGTGTTGGTGTATATCAGACTGCCACCCAGACATGTGGGGTTCAAATCCCTGCTCCGCCAAGTTTTTTAATGACTCCGTGCCTCCTTTTCCTCATCTGCAAAATGAGACTTGTTTGTTGGAGGATCACATGAAGGGATCACATGAAGGGAGAGATGTGAAGTCTAGGGCACAGACCGGTCTGCTGTTAGTGAGAATTATCCTGCCATCAGAGCCTGCCATGATCAAAGCACTGCTAGGATCCCACCTCCAGGATGCAGCGGGTCTGTGTTAGTCCCGTCCCTGGAGGCAGAATATCACACACACCCTCTACTCTCACACTTTTTGCCTCCTCCCTCCCACCCAATAGAGGAGCGCCCGTCCTTCCCGTCCATGACACAACCTATTTCAAATATTTGAGGCTAGTGCTGCCTGAGTGTCTGGCCTGTGGAAATGACCTTGCTTGCTCCATGACAAGCTGTCCCTTCTTGAGGTGCCCCTTGAATTAGAGAGAACGGGGTACACATTGACTGGTGGGGGGGGAAGTGTTTAAAACCCCTGCGCTTGAACGGTGAAGTCTTCTGAAAGGCCATGTTCGTTCGGTATTCTGCTTCCATCCCAAATCCTTTCCTAAATGTCTTCAGATCATGCCTCAGGCCCTGGCTGAGAGAGGGGTGGCCACGGTGTTAGACAGCCCGGTTCCCTGGGAACTAGTGATTGCAAACAGATGTCCTAGCGCTTTCTGAGTTTTCGTAACACTCATTTCTGAGTCTTGCCAACTGATGGAGTGATGCACGATGGCCTAGGTGAGCGCGTCACGGGGAGGAATTCCTGGCAGGTGACAAGCAGAAGGGAAAGGTTGTTCTCAACGAAGGAGATTAACTTTGGGATGTGCTAAGCCAGCAGAGGGGAGAGCTTGAGAAATCAGGAGATAGAGCCCTGGACTCTGCGTCCAAACGTCTAGGCGTGAGTCCTGGATCTCCTACCCACAAGTAATGGGGCACTGGCCCCAGCTGCTTCCTCATCTGTAAAATGGGCACACTGCTAATATCTTCCCTGCTTACTTACTCACAGGGTTGCGGGGAGAGAGAGTGTGTTACAAAAACACATCCATATGTGATTTCTGATTCCTCCTGTGGCTTCTTGCTCCTGGTGCAGTGTGTGTGTGTGTGTGTGCGTGTGTGTGTGTGTGTGTAAGAGAGAGAGAGAGAGCAAGAGAAAGAGAGGCAGAGAGATTATTTCCTACGGCTGCTGTAACAGTACCACAAACTCGGTGACTTAATTCAACACACATTTATTTTCTTACAGTTCTGGAGGCCAGAAGCCTGAAATTAGTTTCACTGGTTCAAAATCAAAATGCCGGCAGGCCAGGATCCCTCCACTGGCTCTAGAGGAGAATCCATTTCCTTGCCTTGTATAGCTTCTGGAGCTGCATTCCATGAATTCCCTGGCTCATGGTTCAATTCTCTGTCTTCTAGTTCAGCACCACAGCATCTTGCCTCTGTTGTCACATCTCCTGATCCTCTTCTGGGTCAAACCTCCCCCAGGGACCCATGCAATTACACTGGAGCCCACCCAGTGTACATGGACATAGACCCAGTGTAGATTCAGAATGATCTCCCATCTCCAGATTCCTCACTTAATCACTTCTGCAAAGTCTCTTTTGCCAAATAAGAGAACATTCACAGGATCCAGACATCAGGATGTAAACATTTTGGGGGACCGTGATTCTGCACGTGCACTGTGGGATGCAGGAGACGAGGGAGGAACCCATGCGGAGATGCGAGAAGGGACAGGCCATATTTCAAGCCAATCCAACCCGATGGTCTGCCTTGGTTGCTCTGTGTGTATGTGGAGGGTGGGCAGGCTGGCAGTGGGGTGACAGTCACGCACTCAGGCCTGAACCTTAGACCAGTGGTTCTCCAAGTGTGGTTCCAGGACCAGCTGCATCAGCATCCTTTCGGAACTTGTTAAAAATGCAAACTTTGGGTTTTTCTGGTTATTATTTTATTTTAATTCCAGTATAGTAAACATACAGTGCTATATTAGTTTTGGGCATACAATATAGTGATTAAACACTTCTGAACAATGCCCAGTGCTCATTAGAAGTGCTCTCCTAACTCCCATCACCTGTTTCACACACCTCCCACCTCCCCTCGGTAGCCATCAGTTTGTTTCCTCGTATGCCTCTCTTTTTTTTCCTTGCTCCTTTGTTTTGTTTCTTAAATTACACACATGAGTGACATCACATGGTATTTGTCTTTCTCTGACTGACTTATTCCTCTTAGCATAATACACTCTAGCTCCACCCATGTCATTGCAAATGGCAAGATTTCATTCTTTTTTGTGGCTGAGTAATATTCCATTGTGTATATATGCCACATGTTCTTCATCCATCAGTCGAGAGACATTTGAGCTCTTTCTGTAATTTGGTTATGGTAGATAATGCTGATATACATATGGGGGTGCATGTAGCCTTTGAATTAGTGTTCTTGCATTTAAACACCCAGTAGTGTGATTGCTGGATCATAAGGTAGTTCTATTTTCAACTTTTTGAGGAACCACCATACCGTTTTCCACAGTGGCTGCCCCAGTTTGAGAAATGCAAAATTTCAGATCCCATCCCAGACCTCCTGAATCAGAAACTGTGGGGTGGTTTAATAAGTCCTCCAGAGGATTCTGATGCTTGCTCCTGTTATCTCAAGGCCAAGCCAGGGTCCTCAGAAGGAAAGGTGGGAAAGGGTAGGATGTGGCCTGAGTTCGGATCCCAAGGCAGTGGTTCTCAGCTCTGCTTGCACGTCAAAATCACTTGGGGAGCTTTTTAAAGAATAATGTATGGCTCAGAACCTCTGGGGTAGTCTTTTAAAGTTTCCAGGTGATTCGAATGTGTGTCAAAATTAATGTTAAAAACCTCAACTGGAGTCTGGAAGTCCTGTGGAGGGAGCTCTCATGTCCCACGGCTTATCATCAGTTACCTAAACAGGAAGACGCTACCTGGCACCTTTAATAGGAAGGCATCCCATTACCACCCCGGCAGGAGGAAGGAAGGTTTCTCTTGGCCCAGCTCAAGCCCAGCTCAAGCCCAGCTTTACTCGGTTGAATTTTGTGTTTTAATCTGTGCAATCAAATTATGGAGATGCTCATGGTGCATGACCACCATTCTACCACTTGGCCTTGTGGGTAAGAATTGGGAGTCACTAAACCACTGGTTCTCAAACTTCAGCTGACATCAGAATCACCTGGAGGCCTTGTTAAGACACAGATCCCTGAGCCCATTGCTGAGCTGCTGACTCAGCAGGTCTGGAGTGGGGCCTGAAAGTGAACATTTCTAGTAAGTTCCCTGGTGATGCCAGTGCTAGTGGTCCAGGGACCCCACTCGGAGAATCACTGCACTAATGCATAATTTTAATGCCAAAAGCTCACCCAAAATATGTTTCCCAATCCAAGTTAAGAACCACAGAGTCTAAAAGCATTAGAAATTAATTTATTTGATTCTTTTCCTTGTTTTTTTGTTTTTGGTTTTGTTTTTTGTTTTTTTTAGGACAGATGCCATTGGAACTTAACTATTGACTTGTATGATGCTCATGATTTAAAGATGTAAGAAATATTGTAGAAATTGAATTTAAGGGGGCAGTAAAGGGAGAATGACATTAAAACAGGTAGGATGGGGAAGGAGAACCAAAAATGACACTAACTTTCTCACAAATTTACCAATGCCTGACCATGGTGTGTGTCTGTGTGTGTGTCTCTGTGTGTGCGTGTGTGTGTGTGTGCGTGAGAGAGAGAGAGAGAGAGAGAGAGAGAGAGAGAGATTCAGAGTGATGCTCTTAACTTAGTGAATAATCCTCCAGTGTTCAGAGACATTCAACATTGTCTAATTATTAAGGGATAGTTTTGAGTTTGGGTCAACAATGTAAAACAATATCTATCCAGATATTCATATGGGGGGGGTCCCATCTGCCCCCTTGATGTCTAGGGCCCCTCATCGTGAAACCCTCCATCCCAGGCCTAGTTAATTAACCCAGTGCCCTCCTACAGATTCTTCATCTGCACGGAGAACCTTAAAATGGCTTAAAAGCTTGGACTTCCCTCATTCCTCTTCACCCCAACATGAAAGTCAGATGTTCTACCAATTTTCTATTAAAAAATAAAAAATTTACTTAAGGCCTAGGGCCCAAGGAAGCTTTCTCATGCCTCAGCATAATTTTCTTGTTGCTGTCCATCTGACCACAATCCTTTCTCCCCCTGCTTACTTCTATCCCTCTCATGGACAGAGTATGTCCTTGTGTGGAGCACATCCTCCCCTTACCTCACACCTAGGTATGGGGGTTCACCTGTGCTTCTTTGCAGCGTGGAGCTCACCCTTGATTTGAAAGCATCAAAAGCATCATCAAAGCATCAATTTCAAACAGGTTGTTAGATTTCTGATGAAAGTTAGAAGAGTTCTCATGAACAACAATTTTCTTTACTTCAGGATATTTTAATTATTTATCCATTTATCTCTTTATTTAATTTTTGAAAGAGAGAGAGAGATCACGCATATGCATGGGTTGGGAAGGGGCAGAAGGAGAGAGAGAATCTTGAGCAGGCTCCATGCTCAGCTCAGAGACATATGTGGGGCTTGATCTCATGACCGGGAGATCATGACCTGAGCCAAAATTAAGAGTTGGATGCTTAATCAGCTGAGCCACCCAGGTGCCCCCTCAGTATAAATATTAGCTATGTTTATCAATTCTATTTTCAATAGACTTTATATTTTAGAATGGTTTTAGAGTTTGGTTGCAAAGCTAATACAGAGAGTTGCCATATACCTCACACGTAGCTTCCCTGTTAACATCTTACCCTACTGTGGTACATTGGTCATAATTAATGAACCAACGGTGATGCATTATTATTATTAAGTCCATGCTTTATTCGTATGTCCTCAGTTTTTACCTAACGTCCCTTTTCTATCCCAGGATCCCACTGAGAACACCACATCACAGTGAATTGTCAAGTCTCCTCAGGCTCCTCTAGAATGTGACAGATTCTCAGACTTTCTTTGTATTTGACCTTTGCAGTTTTGAGAAAGGACCAGGTATTTTGTAGAAGGTTTCACAATTGAGGTGTTTTTCTCATGCTTAGAGAGGGTTCATGGGATGTGGGGATGAAAAACCACAGAGCTGACGTGTCTCTCTTGTCACAACGTGTCAAGCGTACAAGCTATCAACATGACTCATCACTAACAACGGTGCTGATCTTGACTACCTGGCTGAGGTAGCGTTTGTCAGGCTTCGCCACTGCAAGGTTGCTCTTCCCACTGCACCCCACCTCTTCCCTACTGCCTGCCCTCTGGACGGAAGTCACGAAGAACAGCCCACACTTAAGAGCAGGAATCATGCTCCACCTCCTTGAGAGGGTGAGTCTCTACATAAATTATGTGGAATTCTGCACAGGAGACCTGTCTACCCACCCCCACTTACGTATTTATACAATCATTTGTTTATGTAAGTGTGGACACATGGATATTATTTTATGCTTTGGATTATAATCTGATGTAATTTTGCTGCTAACATTGTTCTAGCCCTGGTCATTCCTTCAGTTGGTTCCCGTGTTTTCTTGACATAGCCCCATCATTTTGTTTTTTAAACTCTTCTTTATTTTCTGGCACTACAAGACGTTGAAGGTTCGTCTCCAGCCACTTCTCAGAGGATCCTGGTTCCTCTTATTGAAGCACGGTATTAGAAACCAAGGTCTGAGCTCAAGGTGTGCTCATTGATGCTGGAGTGTCATTGCTCCCAGGCCCTCTCAGCAGACAGAGTGTGGAGATATGTGAGTGTGCATTTGCCTGTGTGTGCACATATCCAGGATTGTTTCTACATTTATCCATCTGTATCTAGAGTAAGCCCGTGCTCGCTTCGGCAGCACATATACTAAAATTGGAACGATATAGAGTAAGCTCAACATGAGTCCGTACTGATGTCTGTACTAACTCACATGGAATACCGCATAGTTCATTTGAGGCTTCCCCTTACTTAGCTATAAACTCCCACTCCAACACAGAGAAGCCTGGCTCCCATCTTCCACCATCTTTCATTAATTCTTGTAATCCAAGTATACTTACACAGCACTATCAGAATTGTTAACCCATACACTTGCAAGAAACAACTTCATCAACTAGAATACAGTACAGATATACAGTTTCTCCTGTCTTTGGTCTTGTGGACTCCACTCATTCCCAAAGTTACCCAAGACAACACCTCCTCCCCCACTTTCTTCAGCAGGATTATGTCACACATTTGTAACACAGTTAAATTCTTTTCTCAGTCTGCACTGTATCCTGCAATCCTTTGACCTCCTCACTGATTTTTTTATAATTTGCAGACATGTCATTTTACTTTCTTTGCTGCAAGATCCTATGCATTTTGATAAATGCATTGTGGCATGTCTCTACCAGTACAGCGTCATGCAAAAATATTTTCACAGCCTTAAAATGTGCTTCTCCTGAGTGCTTTTCCTATTCAGCCTTCCTCCTTCCTAAGCTCCAGGCAATCACTGATCTGTTTCCCACCTCGATAAGGTGGGATGTTATATAAATGGACCCACGATGTATAGTGTCGTTTCAGATTAGTCTTTCACTTAACATAATGCATTTAAGATTCATCATGTTGTGTGGATTGATAGCCCATTCCCTTTTAATCTCTAAATAATATTCCATTGTCTGGGTTTGCTGCCATCTGTTTATCCATTCACTTATTGACGGACATCTTGCGTGCTTCCAGGTTTTGACAATTATGAATAAACCTGCTCTAAACATTTGTGTACAGAGTTTTGAGTACATGTAAGTTTTCGAATCAGTAAGGTAAATACCCAGGGGTGCAACTTCTGGATCTTACAGTGAGAGTATGTTTAGCTTTGTACAAACTGTCCAACTGTCTTCCGAAGTTACTTTACCATTTTGCATTTCCACCAGCTGTAAATGAGAATTCCTGTTGCTCTACATCCTTACCAGAAATTATTATTGTCAGATTTTTTTTTGGATTGGGGCCATTCTAAAAGTGTGGACTGGTGTCTCATTGTTTATTCCATTTTTGTCAATTCAAGTTGGAACATGACCGATTTGGAGCATGGAATAATTTTCAGTGTCCCTGGATTTTACATTGCCTTTAAAGATATGATTTCAGCAAGGCCAAAGGGATGGATGGAGAGTAGCAGTCCTCAATTCCTCAGCTGCCCCTGTTCAGGAAATTTGTTCAAAGGAATTCAAGTTCAAGAGACTTTGTTGGTACGTAGACAGAACCATTGGCTTGTTTGAGGGGTGTCTGAATATTGATCAGAGGAAAATAAAGTGACCAGAGAATGGACTGGAACACAGGACCACTTCTGGTCAGAGCAAAAAAAAGTTTTAAATCCTTCCCTTAAAAATTTACAGTTAAGAAAAATATAGGTAAAAAGGCAAAAATCTGTTACACAAGGAGATAATGCTTAAGAGTGGAATTTTCACTGTGTACAGAACTGCTTGTTCATGAACAAAGACCCAAGAGTTAAAAAGCCCATCCCCCATCTCTCACGAAATACTTCACAGTTACAATGCTCTCTGTAGTTTACCGAAAGTTAGAAATGCCTTTCTGCTGAGAACAGCTGGTCAGTTGGGGACTGGGAGATACAGCTCATGCCGATGCCAACCACTCTCCCCTCGCTGGCTAATGATCCAGTGACGCATCAGATCCTCAGCCTGTCCAGTTCTTCCATCAGCCCGCTGCTGCACAGTTGTCGAGCATGTGGGGCCAGGACAAGGGACAGTGACATCACAGGTGGGCAAAAGGCATGGTGCCAGTCATGCTTTGTTTGCACTGCGTCTGATTTTTACTTACGCCTGATGAGTTCTCAAGAAGCTCCATCATGAAGGCATGAGCTATTCTATTTCAGGCAAGTTCTTCCTGTTTTCCAGAAATCTCTGCTTTACTTGGCTCTCCTCCCTTCTTCCTCACATTACAGGCACAGATCTGTTTACACAACTGTGCTTCATCTCTGAGGGAACATTATATGCCAGAAAATGAAGAGGAAGAGTAAACTCCTGCAGCTAGTCAGCAGCCCCTATCTTTTCTCTTTTCTGCTCCTCTCCTTCCACCCCTCGTCTCTTCTTCCTTTCTTGCCTCACTGTTTTTCTTAATAAAATCTTTGGAAGTCTGGAATCAGCACTGGAATCACAGTCTGCAGCTACACCAAGATCACAGATCACTGAGGAGATGTCATTGTCCTCTTTGCCAACCTAGAAAAATCTCCCCATTCTCTGGTACCAGGGGGACCATGGTACTATGGTATTGTGGTACCATGTATCTGTTTGAAAAGCCAGTGAAATTTTTTCTGTTCCAAAATGATCAATTCCAGCTTTTAAAATTTAACCAAGATGACTCTGGGTATCATGTTGTATGAAAGAAGCCAGATACAAAAACCTACATGGTATGATTCTATTTTATATGTTCAAGAACAGGCAAACCTAAATTATGGTGATGTAAGTCAGAATAGTAGCTAAGTTTGGGAAGACATTGACTGGAAAGGGCAACAGAGATTCCCTGGATATAGAAAATATTCCATATCTCTTGATCAGGGTAATGTGTGTGTGTGTGTGTGTGTGCACGTGTGTGTATTTATATATGTAAAAGTCATTGTAAGGACTGAAGGTTTGTGTCCCTCCAAAATGCATAAGGTAAAATCCTAACTCCCAATGCAATGGTATAAGGAAGTCTGGCCATGATGAGATTATGAGAGTGGGGCCCTCACGAAAGGGATTAGTGCCCTTATAAGAAGAGACACTAGAGCTTGCTTCCTGCTCTCTACTCTCTGTCATGGGAAGACAATAAGAAGCCTGTCTATGAACCAAGAACTGGCTCTCACCAGACAGCAAATCTGGTAGTGCCTTGATCTTGGACTTCCCAGTCTCCAGCAGTGTGACAAGTAAGTGTGTACTCTTTAAGCCACTCGGTCTATGGCATATTTGTTAGAGCAGCCTGAGCCAAGACAGTTATTAATGTATATACTTTATATTTGTATACTTTATGTAAATTATAGTTCAATAAAGTATGGGGGGAAACTTTCCCTAAAACAAATGGACTAAACTATGAATGCTGATTGCAAAACATGGTATCAACCCCTCCAGAATCCTTCATTTAACAGAAACCCAGAAAGGTTAAGTGGCTTGCCTATCTATAGAGACACAGCCAGTTAGGCTACACTCTGATACAGAGATCACAGAATATGCTACCTATCTGACTATGGCTTGGAATAATTTTCCCTTAATAAGTAGTTTTTATTTTCAAAGGGAAGATTTAAGGCATTCTGTTACTGAAAGAGCCTGATCATATAACAATATCTGGGGCCCATCTACCCCTTGAGATCTAAGCTAGAGTATGTTGAATGAACCCCTTACTCTACAATCTGTGGATGTCCACAACCTCCCCCATGATTTCTGCAAGAAAAACAGGTGATGAGGCAATGTGGGGATTTATTCCTCCTTCCTCAGTTCATACACTGTAAGGTCCCACATCTCTGTTCTCTATTGATCCAGTCAAAAAATGTATATAATGTCTTCCTCACTTTCCAAATAGAGTCACCAAGTGGACACCTGTCATTCATTTTGATTCAGCCTTCCTAGATTTGAGACCTCTCACACCTTTTGAAGCTCATTTGTTTTGCCAGCCTCTCTGCAGCTGGGCCCAGGCAAGTATCCCAGATGAACTCATGCAAAACCCTGAATCTGAAGCTAGAGATGCTAAGGTGGTGGCAGCTACCCACAGACTTCAGGGAGAGTGGTAATGGAGTTCCAGGGCAGTGTCCTGTGGCCCACCTCAGAAGTGTTTGTGTCTGTGCCCATAGATGCCTACAGGGTGGTTTCCATGGAGACCATCCCAGGGAGTGATATGGGGCATAACCCTTGACTATATGGCCTCCATCTGGTTCTCTGGCTCTTGGGGATTCTCTGAGAAAGTTAATATCATTTCCTGAATTCACTTGTTTCTCACCTAGCCAGAAGGTGTTTCTGTTGCTTACATCTTGGAACCCCGTTGGATGCTGGTAATTTTGTGTGTATAAACCCTGCTGAAGATTTGAAGATTTGAAAGATTTGAAGATTTGAGAGATTGCTTACATTACATCAGTTTAGACAAGCAAACTTCAAGTGAACACGAGACATTCATGTTCTCAAATTCTTTAGGAAGCTACAGTGAGCACTCTTCACCAGTCATTTACCTTCACCCAGCCCTGATGAAGCCCCAGGCTCACCAAATCTGACTAGCTCCTTTCAACAGGTCTTCCTTTTCAGAAGCAAAGCTACATTTCTTTCACTGCTTCAGGCAGAGAACCCAAGTTAACAGTCTCCTGCCCACAAACTTGTCCTCCATGTCATACCTTCTCCTGGTGGTGAATCAGGAAAGCTGCTTTTCTAAGAAATCTGGACCCACCTGGTGAGATAATAATTCTTTTACAGTAGGAAATGGGTGACAGAGGTGTGAACAGAGGTGAGGCCACACACAATCCTCAATACGTTCTTTCCTCTTGTGTAGCAAACTCGGAGGCAAAAGGAAAATGGCGGCTCAAGAAGATAGAAAGCACCAAGGTTCATGTTACTCCTGTAAGGAGAGCTGTGTCTGCTTCTTTGGCTGGGACATGAGCAAAAATATATGTATTAAGCCACAGAGATTTAGAAGTTGTTTATGACCAAGTTAGCCTCCCTAGATAGTACGCTAACCAGAGAAATGTCATGGAGGTTATACCTTGGTCTCTCAAAACACTGAACACATATTTTCTCATGTAAAAATGTGGTCCTCATGACCAGGTGTGAGAGCTGTCCCGATGGCTTGGGAATCCAAAGTGGATCAGCCCTGAAAGTTGCTCCTTCTATTGCCTTTTCCATTTCCATGGCTTCTGCGCTTTGGAAAGGCTCTGTGTCATTTACAACTTGACATAATTTTTCAAAGTGTGTTGCAAACCCCCAGGTCTTGTTTTCTCAGCCTTCTGTCTCATTAGGGAACTAGTACTTGGCTTTGGGGTTGCAGGCATCAGGAAGGAATTGGGAAAGTGCTTGGAGGACTACAATAATCTTTCCTATTTCAGAGACCACTACGGTAACCTACATGTGGTCACTTGGCCTTGGCTATGACTGCAAGTATAGAATATGAGATCAAGTCATAAACAACTTTTGTGGAATTTGAGTTCATTGAATCCAGCTTCTCTTCCCTTCCAGTATGGGATTCCCTTCCATAATGTGGGTGACAATGGGGAGTAGGGCCTGGTTCTGTCATCTTTCAGCACACCCAAGGTAACCCATCCCATTGCTGGACAATGATCATTTGGCAATATCTGCTTGTTTTACTCACAAGCCCAGCTGTCTTCACTTCATTGACTTAACTCTGTCTTAAAATATTAGAGCTGAGTTTGTAGCTTACTTCTCAACACACTTTGTGTACTAATCACAGTTTTATTTTATAAATTTTCCCAAACTTTATTCCTTCTGTATCTTAATTTTATCACCTAGATGCTGAAATTTTTTTTTCTTGTTTTATCATATATATCATTACAAGTTGCCTTAAATCTTTTTTTAAATAAATCAAGTTAAAGGGAGGAAGGAAGGAAGGAAGGAAGGAAAGAAGGAAGGAAAAGAGGATGGAAGGAAGAAAGAAAAGGAAAGAAGTAGAGAAAAGAAAAGAAAAAAAGAAAAGAAAATGCCCCACTGAAGATCATAGAATAAGTCAAAAAGCTTTTCTTCATGTTAAGCCTGTCAAATAGGTGAAGGCAGCTGTCATGTATCCCATTGGCCTCCTCTTCAGACTATACAGAATGTCAATTCCTTCAGTTTTTCCACAGATTAAATGGTTTCCAGATTCCTATCCATTACAGATGGACTTTCTCCAGAGGCTCTCAGGTTGGTGAAAGAACCCCATTAAAATTCCCTATAGAACTAAGCCTGCTGCTTCTGGGCGTCCTGATCAGCCCTGAGTGTGATGGGATGGGGGGCCGTTCTGGCACTTACTGTGCACCTGCACTTATACTTCTGAGATGGGCCTTCAAGGTAAGGACAGCTACACCACTAAGCTACCACTACCGTGACCTTGAGACATTGAGGGAACTCATGCTCACAGCTCACTTCCTAGATACACAAGGACATTTCCTCTATTATTTAAGAGCAAGTTCTTAAAAATTTAAAACCCTATTCCCTTTTGTAAAAATCTAAAAGATCTCATGTCTTTCTTTAATATTATTTCAGGTTTTAAATAGGTGTTTTTCCATTTTTCAGATACAAAATTATAACACTGTATGTAAATGCATATGCATCCTCCCCCCACCGCCCAAGATTCAGATCTGCCCCCACAGGGTGTAGCCTCCTTTGAAAGTCACTGGAGTAATATCTTCATTTTTAATCATAAATATGGTGCTATCATACTTGTTCACCCCTTTGTCACAGGGCTCTGAAGAACCTGCAGTTTGTTCCAAAACTACAACACTCCTCAAGGATGAACATTCATTAATACTGGGAATTACCCCACACCAAAATGTGAGGCAGGGTCTAAAACCAATTTCCCAAAAGGAGATCATTGGAATACATGCTTAGCCCTTCAGAGTGACCGACCATTCTGGAGGAGACAATATTCACTGGCTTAAAAAAAAGTCTACCACATTATTACGTTCGAGTCACATTTCTATTCAAGCCCAGAGATGAGGTCTGCTTCAGGGCAGAATTTTACAGAGAAAAAGAGGTGACATCTCTGTGAACAAGAAAATACTTTTCCCCTGGTACCTAAGGGGACATATGCTCAGTATTTCCAATTTCAGAAGATTCAAAGCAGTGACTGGTGGTTTATCACAAAGTTAAAGGCCAGATTTAGATCTATTGTATAGCCAGAGGTGGTGGAGAAAGAGAGGGAGAGAATACGGTTGAACAAGTGAGAAAGATCTTCCCCGCCCAGAGTGTTCTCCACCCCCAAACCCACACCTCGAAAAGAAAGACAATAAAGAAAGGAAACTATACACCTGGAAATACAGCCCCGGGTAAGAAGAGCTTAATGGAGTACCATTACGAACACCATTTGGGCTCCATGAATCAACCTTCATCATGGGGCTCTCTTTCCACCCCACATGTTCAGTGAGGCCATATGCTATGTGCTCCTGGGAGCCCCAAACTTCACAGGCCCCAAGGCACTGCCAGAGCAACCGGGGCCTCAGGCGAACACCTGCCACGTAGTGACAGAACAGCCTAGCATGGGGAACAGGACAAATGGCACCAGAGGGGAATCTTCCGTGCAGCTTATGTTGATGAAGGGCAGGAGGGAACATATATCTCTTCATATATTTTTAAAATATGCCTTTTACCTTGTAGAAGAATATAGAAAGCCTTATTTATTCTGAGTCAGGAAAAGAGCCACGTTTCAATTGCAGAAAGAAAAGAGCAGCCCCCTCTTCATTTAAAATTATAATTATTTTTCTCCGTTTCCCACCTACCCTCCAATTTTTGGCTAATTTTGCTGCTTGTAGGGTGTTCGATCCCAAATGTGCACTCACAGATTTATAACTCAAATGACTTGAGTTGACTTAAAGAATAACCTAACTTGCAGGTGAGGACACAATAGCTCTCTGCTTCTGTATCATGCTTGCTGCTAGATAGTGGTTGAGGCAAAAAATAGTCTCGGAGCTTGGGGCACCTGGGTGGCTCAGTCAGTTAAGCGTCTGACTTCGGCTCAGGTCATGATCTCATGGTCCGTGGGCCCGAGCCCCACGTCGGGCTCTGTGCTGACAGCTGGGAGCCTGGAGCCTGCTTCAGATTCTGTGTCTCCCATTCTCTCTGCCCCTCCCCCGCTCACACTCTGTCTGTCTGTCTCTTTCACACACAAATAAACATTAAAATTTTTTTTTAAAAAATAGCCTCAAAGCCTTGACGATGGAGCCATTTTTCTTCCAACACCAGTTGTTAAGTACTGTGGGATCTCAGGCCCCATCAAGAATGCTGATAATGAGCAGAAAACTGTCTCAGACCCACAGAGAACACCCAAACTTCATCTGGACAAGTGTCCTGGCTCCTCTGAGGTGGTCACAAGAAAAGAAGCAAGAGTTGTTAGCCAGTATAATGTAGGAAGCCAAAGGTAGGTAGGCAGAATAATGGCCACCAAAGATGTCCACATCCTAAGCTCAGAACCTGTGAAATTATTAGGTTACATGCCAAAGTGGCATTAAGGTTGCAGAAGAAATTCAGGTTGCTAATAGCTGCCCTTGAACTGGAGACATTATCCCGGATATGTGGGTGAGCCCCACATAGTCACAAGTGTCCTCACAAATGAAAGTGAGAGTCAGAAGAGAAAGAACCAGAAAGAGGCAGTATGAAGAGGACTCAGTCTGACTCTGCTGCCCTGAAGATGGAGGAAGGGCCCACAAGCTAAGGAATGCAGGTGGCTTCTAGAAGCTTCTAAAGAAAGGAAACAGATTCTCCTCTGGAAGGAACACAACATTGCCAGCACCTGGATTTTGGCTCATTGAGCCCCCTTTGAGACATCTGACCTCCAGATCCCTAAGATAATAAATGTGTTTTGGTTTAAGCTATGAAGTTGGTGATAATTTGTTACAGTAGCAGCAGTAAACTCATACGGGGAAATTCTGCCTGTTCTTTTTTCTGCTTCTACTCCATTCCCTGGAATACTCTTCTTTTATTGTCCCTCCAACCTGGTCCATGAATTCCCTCCTCTTCCTAAAAAACCAAAGCTTTTAGAAAACAACATAAGTTAGTGTCTTAAACCTAGAGGAGGGACCAGTGTTTTAAATAAAATATAGGAAGCATAAAGGAGCAAACTGATATGTCCAATTACTTCAATTACATTAAATTACAAACTTTTGTTTATTTTTTTAAACAGTGCCTATATAGTTTGCTCAGGCTACCCCAACAAAGTACTACAGACAGGGCATCTTACACAGAAATTTACTTTCTTACAATTCTGCAGGCTAGAAGTCCAAGGTCAAGGTGTCAGCCAAGTTGATTTCCTCTGAGATTTCTCTCTTTGGCTTGTTAATAGCTCTCTTCTCCCTGTGTTTTCAAGTTGTTGTTTTTTGTTTTTTGTTTTTCTGAGCATGCCTGTATCCTAATCTCTCTTTTTTTCTTCAGATTTTTTCTTATGGAAGAGCAGTTGACACACAGCATTATATTAGTTTTGGATGTACAACATAGTGATTTGACACTTATATACATTACAAGGTGATCATCACAATAAAGCTGGCTAGCCTCTGCTGCCATAGGAAGTTATTACATATTATTAACTATATTCCCTATGCTATACATTGTATTCCTGGGTCCTATTTGTTTTATAACTGGAAGTTTGTACTTTTTAATCTTCTTCCCTCATGTCACCCTTCCCCAACCCCCTCATCTCTGGCAACCACCAAATTGTTTTCTGTATCTGTGCATCTGTTTCTGTTTTGTTTCATTTGTTTGTTTGCTTTGTTTTTTTTAGATTCCATGTATAAGTGAAATCACACAATTATTGTCTTTATCTGTCTGACTTATTTTACTTATGATACCCCCTAGCTCCATCCATGTTGTCACAAATGACAAGATTTCATTCTTTTTCATGGCTGAGTAATATTCCATTGGGTGTATGTATACGACAGCTTCTTTATCCATTCATCTATTGATGGACACTCAGGTTGTTCAATCTCTTCTTTTTTTTTTTTTTTTAACTAGGCTCCACACCCAGCAGGGAGCCTAACACAGGGCTTGAATTCACGACCCTGAGATTAAGACCTGAGCTGAGCTCAAAAGTCAGACACGTAACTGACTGAGCCACCCATGCATCCCAATCTCATCTTCTTACAAGGACGCCAGTCATACTGCATTAGCTTCTGACCTGATTTTAACTTAATCACCTCTTTAAAGACACTATCTCCAAATATAGTCACATTCTGAGGTGCCGAGGGTTAGGAATTCAAAATATAAAATTTGGGGGGTTATTATTCATCCCATAGCACAATACAAAAGCAGATCCAAGAAACCATTTAACAAATTTTAATACGGACGTTCATGTCAAACTTCAGCCAGACACAGAGAATAGAAGGAGCGAGATACCTGGAATCCAAGGACCGGCTCCACTATTGCTTGCCACGTGCAGAAGAAGAGTTTTTCCAAGAGAAAAATATAAACACAATTCAGCCCATAGTACTGCCATTAGAGACTGACAAGGTAAGATACAGAATAGGAAACCAAAGTTTCAACATATATATCCGATGAAGGGCTCTGTAATAGTCTGATGCTGTGGTATGCCACCTGCATTCCCCAACCCCATCCCAGTCTCAGGCCAGAAGAACTCTTTCTTCTGGCTGCTGGGAATATCTACAGCCAACAGCTCCCAGCTGAGACCCTCAGGACTCATCCTCAATTGAAGAGCATCACTTGACCTAGATCATGCACTCTCCCAGTGGTAGCTTCATCCAATGATTGGTCCCTGCATGGGTGTGAAAACTCAGCCACCACCTTGCCCCAACTTCTATCAACTCTTCAAGGCCATCTGATTTCAGTGCTTCCATGGGGCTGTGAAACCGTTGTTGTGACCACACCACAACCCAACTTTTCTTTTTGCCTGGTTCTACTTCCTTCATCTCCTACAGGGGTTAATACTAAGAGCACTCACCAATAAATATCCTGCAAGCACACTTCTCTCTCAGGGTCTATTTCCTAGGAAACACAACCTCCAAAAAGACCACAGTCAAATTATATAAAGAACCCCCACAAGTGAATAAGGAAATGCAAATAATCCAATTAAAATGGGTAATTAGGCATTCCACTAAAGAGAATATCCAAATAGTCAACAAACATGAAAAAAGGATCAAACCCCTTAGTAACAAGGGAAATTCACACTTAAACCACAGTGAGATACCACTAGACACTTGCTAGATTGGCCAAAATTTTAAAGTCTGGCAATACCAGCGATTAATGAAAAGGGGGGCAAAAGTGTGGGTAAATGGGCACTTTCACTTCAGAAAACAGTTTGACCTAACTAATGTCATGAACATGGTTCATAGTCCTCGAACGTGGGCAAATGTAGAAACTGTACTCAGGTATATACCTCAGGGAAACTCAAGCACATGAACACCCAGGTACTCGTGTAAGAGTGTAATTGCCCCAACATGAAAGCAACCCAACATCCAGAAAAAGACTGGATCATGAATTACAGCTCATCCACACGGTGGTATTTCATGCCACTATGAAAATGGCTGCACTGGCCAACACGATGAATTGCACAAACTTAGTGTGAAATAAACAAAGACAAGAAGTGCTGTGTGTTCCTCTGTAAATTCCAAAGCAGGTGAAAACAAAATTATATTGCTTGGAAATAAACACATAGTGATGAAATTTGATGTGATCATGGGGGAACGATTATCCCCAAAGATGGGAGGGGGCAAGGGGAATTGAAAGGAAGAGACAGGGCTGTGTGGGGGCTTTGGGGCCTGGCAATGTTCTACATTACAATTTTCGTGATGGTTGCATGGTGTTTACATTACAATTTTTTTTTATTAAACTGTACATTTATGTTTCAGCCACTTTTCTAGATAGGTATGTTTTAGAAATTTAAAAAGAAAAACAGGGGCGCCTGGGTGGCTCAGTCGGTTAAGCGTCCAACTTCAGCTCAGGTCACGATCTCACGGTCTGTGAGTTCGAGCCCCGCGTTGGGCTCTGGGCTGATGGCTCAGAGCCCGGAGCCTGTTTCCGATTCTGTGTCTCCCTCTCTCTCTGCCCCTCCCCCGTTCATGCTCTGTCTCTCTCTGTCTCAAAAATAAAATAAACGTTAAAAAAAAATTTTTTTTTTAAATAAAATAAAAGAAAAAGAAAAACAAAACAAACACCAATTTGGTCATTTTAGTTTCCTGTGGCTGCTATAAAAATTCCCACACTAGGTGGCTTAAAACAACCAAAAACTTTTCTCTCACAGTCCTGGAGACCAGCACCTGAAATCAGTGTGTCAACAGGGCTCTGGGGGAGGCCTAGAGGCTCTCTGGGGGAAGTCTGTCCTTGTTTGGGGGGCTGCTGGCAGTCTTTGGCAGTTCCTTGGTTAATGGCTGCATCCTTTCCAATCTCTGCCTCTGTCTTCACACGGCCTTCTCTGTGTCTGTCTTCTCCTTGTCTGTTTCTTATGAGACCATTTGCCATTGGACTTAGGGCCCATCCAGATAATCTGGGATGATCTCTTTACCTTAGGATCCTGAACTTCATTACATCTTTTTTTTTAATGTTTGTTTATTTTTGAGAGAGAGTGGGGGAGGGGCAGAGAGAGAGAGAGAGAGAGAGAGAGAGAATCCCAAGCAGGCTCTGTGCTATCAGCTCAGAACCTGACTGTGGGGCTCGAATTCATGAATCATGAGATCATGACCAGAGCTGAAATCAAGAGTTGGATGCTTAACCGACTGAGCCACCCAGGTGCCCTTGAACTTAATTACATCTTTAAGATTTTTTTTTTCCCAAATAGGGTCACACTGACAGGTTCCAGGAATTAAAATGTGGATATATCTTTGTAAGGCGTCACCATTTAAAGGACACCATTTAAAGGACTATCTTTCTGCCTTCTAATCTCTCCTTCCTACTCCCCTTTGCATTTGGTATCTTGGTATCTTCTGATGCATCACTTTCTACCTGGTGTTGGTGGTTTGCCCCACTTATAAGCTCCTTGAGGTCAGGGTCCATACTCTGCTCATATTTTCAGTATCTAGTGTCTAGATCAAGGTGCTCAATGAATATCGTTTGAGCTGTATTCTAGACAGCATCCTCTCTGCAAACATAACACCCCCTACACAAATACACACATTTGCAAAGACATGGAAAATATTAAAAGATTAAAAGTCTAGGAGAACACCCACCAAACTGAAAGCAGTGTTTTCCTTGGGGAGGGAAATGCAATTGGGGTATGAATTTTGTTCTCACCTCTATTGTCTTCTACCACGGTCTGAGTAATACATTGTTCCTGCTACCAAAAAGGAAACCATTGTGTCAACGTCAGAGGAAAATGCTGAGCTCTTCTTCCAGCACTACTTATGGGTTTGTGAACATCCCCCCAGCCTCTCCCAAGGCCCGTGCAGTAATCTCAGTATGCAGGTATGCCCGGGCAAACAGCCTAACAGGGATGGAGTCAGGTCTAGGCTTGATTCCCAACGTGATAAGACTCCAAACCCTCTGTATATATAACAAATACTTTATAAAGTATTCTGAAATGAAATTCATAGTTTATATGCTACTATGTATGTAATTATTAAAAATCAACATAATTCAAAAAAATTCATAAAAGGAAGAAATAAAGGGAAATAATTTCTGATTTAAAAAAACACGTATTTTAATAGTAAATGTTTGTGCATTAACACCACTAAAAGATATGATGAAATAGTCAGATACCTGCATCTAAATAAAGACTCCCCCAAAGATGGCAGCCACTGGTACAAAGTGATTCAGGAGTGTTATGTTAGTGACTCAGACACTTCTGAGCACCAGCAGTGACATAACTTTCCTGAAATCCTAATGATGCATAATAAAATAAAATTATAAAATCTGGAATAAAGTGTGCATTAAAACCATGCAAAAACCTTGTGTTTATATGTGGATCAAAGCTAGTTTCCAAGCTTAGATCACTAGAAATAGATTTTCATCTACATGAAATCCAGTGACTGTCTGAAGGTTGTGCAAGATGCCAGGTGCTTTGTCACTGCACAGGACAGTCAGTGCTTTGCAAAATATGTAGCATTCCAGGCCCCTACCTGCTAAATGCCAGTGGAATTCTTCAGCCACCATAAAAACTTCCCTACAAGGGACTAGCCTTATCAGATATCTAAGCATTATATAAAGTCTCTAAAATAAAAACAGAATGCTCTACATGAATAGATAGAGCAAGGGAACAGAACACAAAGTCCAGAAATAGACTAAAGTATACTTGGAAATTCACCATGTGATAAATGTGGCATCTGCAATCACTGGAGAAAAGAGACACCATTTTTTAAAAAACTTTTTCCCAGTGTTATTGAGATGTAATTGACATATATGTTGTATACGTTTAAGGTATATGACATGATAATTTGGTATATGTATATATTGAGAAATGACTACCACAATAATTTAGTTAGTATGTATCACCTCGGATAGTTAAAATTTTTTCTTGTGATGAAAGCTTTTCAGATCTCTTCTCTTAGTAAGTTTTAAATACGCAATACAGTATTGTTAACAGGGTCACCATACTGTATATTACATCCTCGGGACTTATTTACCATATGAGTGGGAGTTTGTACCTTTTGATCACCTTTACCCATTCCCTCCACCCCTCACCCTCACCTCTGGCAACCACTAATCTGTTTCTACAAGTTTATTTATTTATTCATTTTTAGTAAATGTTTTTATTTCTTTCTTTATTTTCGAGACAGACTGAGACAGTGTAAGTGGGGGAGGGGCAGAGAGAGAAGCGGACAGAGAATCCCAGGCAGGCTCCAGGCTCTGAGGTATCAGCACAGAGCCTGATGCTGGGCTTGAATTCATGAACGGTGATATCATGACCCAAGCCTACATCAGATGCTTAGCCAACTGAGCCACGCAGGCACCCCTGTTTTTTGTTTGGTTGTTTGTTTTTAGATTCCACATGTAAGTGAGATAATATAGTATTTGTCTTTCTCTGCCTGACTTATTTCACTTAGCATAATGCCCTCAAGTTCCATCTATGTTATCACCAATGGCAGGATTTCTTTCTTTTCTTTAAGGCTGCATAATATTCTTGTGTGTGTGTATGTGTGTGTGTGTGTGTGTGTGTGATATTTTCTTTATCCACTTATCTTTCGATGAACACTCAGGTTGTTTGCATGGCTTGGCTATTGTAAATAATGCAGCAATGAACAGAGGTGCTGATATCTCTTCGAGATAATGATTTCGTTTTCTTTGTATACATACACAAAAGCAAAATTGCTCTATCATATGGTAGTTCTACACAAGTTAGAGCTTCTTAATATATTCTGTTAGGATGACTGTATAGCAATTTGGAAAAAAAATTTTTTTTTAATTTTTTAAGCTTATTTGCTTTGAGAGAGACAGAGAGAGCGAGCAGGGGAGAGGCAGAGAGAATGAGGGAGAAAGAGAATCCAAGCAGTTTCCACACTGTCAGTGTGGAACCCGATATGGGGCTCAAACCCATGAACTGTGAGATCATGGCCTGAGCTGAAACCAAGAGATGGATGCTTAACTGACTGAATCACCCAGGCGCCACTGGAAAAAAGTTTTTGATCCTTATTTCATATTCAGCAACAGGATAAGACCCAAATAAATCAAAGATCTAAATATTTAAAAAGTGAAAGAGAAATTCTTTTATAACCTGATGATAAATCTGACTACATAAAAAAAAAAAATGTTGTAAGCAAAGTCAAAAGACAGATAAGAAATGGGGGAAGACTATTTGTCACACCCATCACAAATAGAAAACTAATCTCCATAATAAATAAAGAGCTCTCAGAAACAGGGAAGAAAAACAAGAGCAAATATCCTATAGAAATTTAGCAAAAGACACGAACAATCATAGAAAAAGCATAGCGCTCCCTTCGGCAGCACATCCACTAAAATTGAAATGAAAAATACATATAAATGACCTCTAAACATAGGAAAGAGGATCAATTTCACTCATAATAAGAGATATGCAAGTTAATCCATCCCGAGTTACCATTTTCACCTGACAGATCAACAAACAGGCAAAAGTACAACACACTCTGTTAGGGAGGCCGTGAGGGCACAACTTTAATGTATTCTGGACAGAGGATAATCACTAGGGAGGGAAATTTGGCAATGTCTAACAGAGCTCCATATGCATTTGCGTTTTGACTGAAGCAATCCCACCTCTAGAAACCTATGCTGAGAATACACCTCTACCAACACAAAACAACATATTTAGATGATTATTTATTATGTGATTATTTATAAGAGCAAAACGTTGGCAATGACCTAAATGTCCCCCCTTCAAGAACTGGTTGAATAAGCTAAGGTACAGATGCATAAAGGAATGTACCCAGCTGCAAAAAGTGAAAGCCAAAGACTCACATTTCATGTTTGAATCAACAGGAAATGATTTTTAAAATATATTAAGTGAAAAAAGCAAGATAGAATATATAAATAACATACTGTCATTTGTGTATAAAAGGAGAGGTAAGCAAATAGTCCTGTCTCTACTTGTGTGTTTTTTTTTTAAAGGATCACAGGAAGTTTAAAACAGACCAACAACACTTGGTATTAAATAAGATCAGAGTGTAATGACTAAAGATGGAAATGAGTATTATTTTATACACAGTTTTGACTTTTGAATTGTACAAGTGGTCTACATACTCAAAAATAATATTAAGTCAAAACATTTTTCTAAAGGGCTCTAAAGCTGGATAAACACAAATGATTACAATATATATCAGATCGGTAACATAAGCACACAGAAAAAAGAATCAGCTTACATAACCTGAATGTAGTACTCTAAGCAAACATTCTTTGTGGGACTTATTTTCTGGGCAAAAGATCTGCAAGGAAATGTTGACCTAGCAGTTCCGTTGTTTGTGGTGTTGATGTAACAATTCTGAATTATTTTGAGTATAATCATAGAATAGAGCAAATATAGGGTAAATATAGTGATGTTCCAGAATCTTCACGTGGAAGAAAGGAGGCCCAACTGTGGAATGGAAGATTAATGCAGAAGAACTCTGTGGTGTTGAGTTTATTTGAATTGAAGCTATTAATATGCATTCATGATTTTAAAAAATATATTACTTATCTTTTTCCATCAAAAGACTTTAGAAGCAATGATGCCCCAGTAGCAGTGAGCACCGTCGGTACCCATATCGCAGTTTCTAAGTATCATTCCGCATTAAAACAAGGATTCCTTGGTAAAATGGCTGCTCGGGTCTACAGTAGGAACAATATGAGGTGAGCCTCAAAGCGCTCACACACCAATGGTGGCCTGCAAATTCTTCTCGGCTACTGAGCGGTCCAGCTACAAACTGAACTCCGATCTCCAGATGCCAAATTCAGCCATATTTTGCGGTTGACTGCACTGCATTTTCCACCATGAAGTCTGCACTCAACTTTACAGAATTGCTCTTTTGGTGTCACTTTTGAGCTTTCCAGTTTGGTCACAATCACCAAAGTGGTATCTTTCTTATCTTATTTTCTTCACCTTTCATCGAAATAAGACTTTTTAAAAGTCAATCACGAGCCTTCCAGAGCACCCAGGCTTAGGGTCTGGATGCTTTCATGTTGTGAAGCCTGCAAAACTGCCCTTTAAAATTCATTGCTCTGAATGTCCAGACCCAGATTAAGGGTCAGGAACTGACTTCGGGAACTGTGTCCTTATGCAGCATGTGCTTAGGGCTGAATGCCATGATTCTTCCTCCACGGAAGTTACCCTTGTTCTTTTCCTGAGGGAGGAGTAAATGAAGGAAGAAGCCAGGTAGCAAAGAAGCGGAAGCAGAAGGAGGAGTAGAAAATACACTTTTTTTTTTTTAACGAATATTGAACCTTCTAGAGAAGAGCTGTTAACGGCACCAATTAACTTGTACTCCTGCATCAAGCTGGAAGAGCTCCTTCATATGCACCACATGCACTGAATCCAAAAGTTCTCACTCCGCTTTTTCCTGCTGTCCCCAGGAGGCTCCCCCCATCAGTAAAGCAAACAGTCGTCAGGGGCCCTTTTCTCAGAACGGTTGCTGTGCAGGGCATCAAGATTTGTTATCACCACACCATTAATTTCCACACACATCTGCTTGAGGATTTCTTCCTGCCTCTGTGGCACATTCATCTCCATCTAATTCACATTTTATTGCCCTTGTCTCGATGCTAGCAAGCGTTATCAAGTACTGTAAACATTTGGGAGCTGTGCTAGGCGGCCACTAGGCCCCCGCCCCGCTCCCTGTGGTTCCAGGCAGCACTTACAAGCTTTAATTTCCAGTCAGCTGTAATTCAGGGTCTTAAATGGCCCAATTGAAACGGCTCACGCACTTCCAAAAAGCATCTCACCAGTAGCTCCGAATTTACCGAGTCGAATACAAACAACGTGGCCTTACTTGGAAGTGAAGTGAGGCCACTGACTTTCTCCTTGCTTCTTTTGGGTCCCCTGGTCCACTGAACCGCCAAACCTACACTTGAGAAGGGCTGTTCCCGTTTCCCCAGAGGGCCTGGCAGGGGTCCCAAAAGGCAATTTCCCATCCATGTGGGGGCCCAGAGCGACCTCTGCTGAAGTTGTGGCCTGTCAGGAAGTCTCTAAATTGTCCAGCTGGCGCTTCCCAAACGTGAGAAGTGCACGGGCCATTCAAAAGAGGAGAAAATTATTACAATCGCCGATACAACACAAAGGATCCTCCTTGAACAGCACTGAATAAAAAACGAGAATTTCATTGCATGCGAATGTCCTTTAATTGCACATTAGCAGTGCAAAGAGGTCTGTCTGCACAACTGGTCTAATTTAGAACATGCCTCCAGCCCTGGCACCGTTGGGGAATGGAGCTCAGCCTTATTTTTGGAACTGTCTGCAGAGAGCTATAAAAGGATCCGCACTCACACCTTCTCATTGCACCCCCACAGCCTCCCTTGTAGGCCATAACAATAGCTCACCAAACTCCTGTTGCCCGGCTTGTCTTTGATCTTACAACCAGCTTGAGCCAGGCAGGACTCCCCAGGGTTTTTCGGGAGAGGTGACAGAGGTCACAGCTCAGCCAGGGTCACAAGAGTAATGAGATCGGGCCATATCCTCGGCCGCGTTGGCAGATCAAAGGCTCCAACATCAGCAATATCACACGGTTCCACCTCCTGGAAGCTGGAAGCTGGCCCAGAACCTAGGATTTCTGACTCCATGTTGAATGTTCTCCCATCATGCGAGATCCTTCTGAAACAAAGCTTGGCTTAGTAAATCAATGGTGGCTGTCTCTGTAATAAATTACTGTGTCCTCGTTAAAGTCAGATTTTAGAAGGACGTGGGAAATAAGTTTCTCCTCTCTTTTTTTTTTAAAGAAAAAATACAAAATTAGTATCACTGAGTTTTCACTTCTTGGATTTTTTTAATTTGTGTCTCTTTCATCAAATACAAATATTTGGAGATAAGTCAAGCTTCTTTGTGCTCTCCTTTTCTTCTTTTTTCTCTCTGTCCTGCTAAAGGCAAGTCAGTTTATGCATTATATGATCTATCCTCCCATGTTATCAGAATATATTTATACCCCCCCTTCCTTAGGTAAATGGCAGCATATTATATTTGTTTTCCTCTACTTGCTTTGTTCATTTAATCATATGTCCTGGGGCACCTGGGTGGCTCAGTTGGTTGAGGATATGACTCTTGATTTCCACTTAGGTCAGGATCTCGGGGTTCGCTGGATGGAGCCCCAAGTTAGGCTCTGTGCTCACAGGCAGAACCTGCTTGGGATTCTCCTCTTCTCCCTCTCTCTCTGCCTCTTCCCCTCTGGCGCACTCTCTCTCTTTCCCTCTCTCTCTCTCAAAGTAAAGAAATAAGCCTTTAAATATATATATGTATATATATATATCTCCTGGAAGTCATAGCATGGCAGCATCTCGAGATCTTCCTTGTCCTTCCGAATTCTGTATGGTACTCCACAGTCCCCAAAGGGGTCCGCCACAGAGAATGTTGCTGTGAGATTCCTGTGCATATGTGTTTTTGTGTATTGTTGCCAGTGTATCTTTGGAATAGGTCCCTGGAAGTAGCGTTTCCAGGACAAAAGGCAAACGTGTAGGGAATTTTACTAGATATTGCTACAGTCAGCTTTCATTTCCATAAGAATGTGTTTCCACAGCCCTGTTCTCAGAGTATAGTGCTCAGCTTTGGGATCTGGTTAATATGGTAAGGGAGGCATGGTGACTCTACAGGCTTATTTGTGTTTCCCTTCTCTGACCTATTTTTCTAGAGATCAAAAAAACCCGGAGGTCTTTTCTCCTTCATGTTTAGAAGCCCCCTTACATATTAGAGACAACCCTTCGTCTGAGATTGCAGGTATTTCCTCCACGTGTCATTTCTCTTTTGGATTTGCCTGCTGTGTTCCTGGTCACGGAAAGATGTTTCTTCTTAAAAAAAAAAAAATTATCTCATTAAATACATCCCACTTTTGCTATATAAGTTGCTGGATATTAAGGTACCGTAGGAAAGATTTCTCCTCTCCCAGGTTATACAGGACAAATTAACTGCGAAGGGAAGGAGATGTAAAACACAAGGGGCACCAGGGCCAGAGACTCAGAAGGAGAGAGGGCTGAGGGCCAGGAGATGGAGTGAGCTCACAGGTGTGGCCAAGGATGGGACATCCAACCGGAAGTGGGAATTGGAGGTGAGCCAGGGCAGGTGCCAAGGGAGTCCTGTGGGAGTCCTGGGAGCACCAGGTGAAGCTGGGGAGCGCCTCCAAGGAAAACACACACCATCCATATGGAGCAGCAAACACTTCCAGACCATGTCAGAGCCATGCCAGGCTGCCCTCTCCCCTCCCCTTCCAGGAAGCGAAAGAACAAAGCCCAACCCCCACCCTGCACTTAGTCCTGGAGAAACAGGTCATGTTTGTGCCAGAGGAAGAGTGTTTTGAATCAGATATAAGATGGAACTGTTGCCTTGAAACTGAACTAAATTTGTATAATGGCAAGTAAGCCTCAAATGACAGAATCTTTTCAAGGTGTCATTAATAGGAGTATGACCTAGTTGCAGAAAGGGATTCAATATCACATAATTCAGGGGTAGCGATTGGAAAATTCAGGACCATTTTATGTTTATGTTCTGGTTACACATACTTTTTAAATTTTTTTTTAATGTTTACTTATTTTTGAGAGAGAGAGCGAGGCAGAGTGCGAGCAGGGGAGGGGCAGAGAGAGAGGGAGACACGGAATCTGAAGCAGGATCCAGGCTCTGGACTGTCCACACAGAGCCCAACATGGGGCTCGAATCCACAAACCACAAGATCATGACCTGAACTGAGGTCGGATGCTTAACCAACAGGCAACCCGGTTACACATACTTTACTTCATTTAACCCATGAAATAAGGTAGATATTGCCACCAGAATTTTACTGGAGAGGAAACTGAGGCTCAGGGAGATTAGGTTACTTTCCCAAGCTTCCCACCCCAGTAAAGGTGTAACTAAAATTACTAAACTGTTGTTTTGGGTATCCAATGTTGATTCCACTCCCCTGTGTCTGCTCAAGATAAGGCCTTGGCTGGCACACTAGACCTGGCATGCAGGACGGATTTCACCTCCAATGATCCTTTTTTGAGGCAATTATTCTCAAATTCAAAACCACTATGACCCCAAATGGATTATAGAGAAAGAGATAACATATATTAATCAGAAACTCCTCCAAAATATAGAACAGGCTTACACCGGAGATTTGAAAAATCAAAGCGAAATATTTCTTCTGCTTTTAAAGGATAAAAGGAATGTAAAAAATAATTCCCTTGTGGCTCCACAATACAAAACTTGAGGTTAGAAATGTCTGCCTGAGTTAATTCATTTGAAAAAAATCAATGGCTAATACCTAAGGCAAACGTGATACGGGCAGGTACATATCGTCACATCTGGAAACATAATTGGATTAGTCTCTTAATGTCTGGCCACCAGAAATAATTCCCAGTGCTAAAACGATTACAGTCAGAGCCATAGAATGAATGCCCTAAAATCAAAGAACTTGTCTTCACGGATCCAAAAAGTTGTCACGTCAGAGAAGGAAAACACACTTACATAAATTTATGTGTGGATTTCGACTCAGTTTCCTTAAAACGCTTCACACTCTGGTAGAGGTTCTGTTAATATCCTCAATGTCTGAGTCAACAAGTATCTTTCAAGTGCCTTTTGGTGCGAAGTGCTGTGAGAAGTACTGAGGGGTAGCCGAAAGAGACAGTTATTCAATAAATTACGTTTAGAACCTTTAATGCAAGTTATGGTAGAGTTGACAAGACAGAGGTTAAGGGATGAAACCCTTCTATGTGAAATAGGGGAGAGTTACCCAGAGTGAAGGAACATATGCTGGGGGTGGGGGTCGGGGGTGGAATGAATAAGAACTCAGAGCAGAGAGAGATCAGTGGGGATATAGTTGGGGAGGGCATTGTGAAGAAGTTGAACTTGAAATGGACTCTGAAGGGGTGCCTGGGTGGCTCAGTCGGTTAAGTGTCAGGCTTTAGCTCAGGTCATGATCTCACAGTTTGTGAGTTCGGACCCCGTGTCAGGCTCTGCACTGAGAGCTCAGAGCCTGGACCCAGCTTCGGATTCTGTGTCTCCCTCTCTCTCCTGCCCATCCCCCCACTCATGCTCTGTCTTTTATTCTCTCTCTCTCAAAAATAAACATTAAAAATTTTATTAAAAGAATTAAAAAAAAAAAAGAAAGAAAAGAAAAGGACCCTGGAAGATGCATAGTCACCTCTCTGCTATCTGCCCCTTCTTCCAGAACAATTAAGTTCTAGCTGGCCAGTTGGTCACACACTAAAGGTAACATTTCCCAGCCTGCCTTGCATCTCAGTGTGGTCATGTGACTAGTTCTGGAAAAGAGGAAGTAAGTAGAAAGGATGTGCCTTTAAAATAAGAGAAGTACTGTATTCTCTTCCCTTCCTCTTTTCTCCTTACTGCTGGCTCAGAGGTGCATGTGATGGGAAGGGCTGAAGAAACCGCCTTGGATCCAGAGATAAGATCTGTACTTTGAAGATAACAGAGCACCGCCCCCCCCCCCCCAAGGTAGCTCTGGACCAGCTCCCTCCTGACAAATATGTGAAAGAGAAATAAACTTTAAACTTGGTGAAGACACTATATCACTATGTTTGGGGATATAACCCCCTGGACTACCCTAATTAATACCCATCCCTGTGGAAGAGGTTCATTAATAACCAAAAGACCTTGTTCTAGGACAGGGGCCAGTAGAGATCATAGAATTGTGAGCAAATAATAACCAGAGAAGTTGAAATAGGCTGTATTCGAGCCAGTACACCCATTACAGGCATGTGCTAAGTTCTCCACTCAACAAACCTAGATAGACACCAAGGCTCCACGTGGCCCAGTCTCATCTCAGCATTATATTCAAAGAAATGCTTTGAGTCCAGTACATTATATTGAACTATATTAAAACCAATTTCAGGTTTTCCTCGTTTCCTTCAAAGAGTATCAAAAGGGATTCCATTTATTTTGCACGGCAGCAATTTTATAAAGTTCCTTTCTCCTACAGTTCTTCCACCTGCTGCAACCATTCCAGTGCCTCTTACTCCTTCAGCTTTTCACTCCAATTTTCTACCCCTTGCTCTCTCGGAAACCATACCTGAGTGGCCTCCTCTCTCCTCCCCGTTCTTTTCCATGTCATCCTGACCGTGGCAGGTACTGACTGTCCCTCTGTCAGAGTCCTACTGGGTCAGGCAGCTTCAGGATGGCAAAGAGATCTGAAAGAGTCCTGGGGTAATTTCTTGAAGGCAAAATTCTCTATTTTTTTAGCACTAGCTCTTGAGTATCTATAGATGGTTTTGTAGAGGAGATTCCCTTCTTTATGATGTTTGCATTCTAAAGGGAAGTCATCATGTATGGAAGCCTTTTCAGGTGACAATTCAATTGTGTTATTGCATACTGGAAAAAGAGAACACTTAAGGAGGACAGGGGCTCATAGCAATTTGGTGAACAAAGCGTACTGTTGGGACCTCAATGGCCTAAGCCACAAGTACTTTGCAGATGGCCTTGGCCTACCTGTCTACCTGATTGCCCAGTCATCAACCAAGTGATCGCCAAGTGAATTTAATGCTCTGGTTGGCCAGAATTAAACATCAACTCTTTAGTCACATTGAAAGATGGCCTGTCTAGGGGCGCCTGGGTGGCTCAGTCGGTTAAGCATCCAACTTCAGCTCGGGTCATGATCTTGCAGTCTGTGAGTTCAAGCCCCATGTCGGGCTCTGTGCTGACAGTTCAGAGCCTGGAGCCTGCTTCAGATTCTGTGTCTCCCTCTCTCTCTGCCCCTCCCCTGCTCATGCCTCTGTCTCTCTCTCTTTCTCTCAAAAGTAAATATAAAAAAAAATTAAAAAAAAAAAAACAAAGAAAAATGGCCTGTCTATATTGCTTCTTATACTAAGACTATTGGTTTCCTTTACTTAAAATATAATACAACAGGGCAATCACTTTCAAATGCCTCCTCTCTATAAAGAGAAATTTCATACTATTCTTACTTTCTGATCTTATACTCTAATAAACTTTTGCCTCTGCTCATTTAAAATATATATATATATGTACATATATATATATATACATATATATATATAAATGCTGCAATACAAAAGCATTCATGATAATATAGTCAAATGAAAGAGCTGATAGCAACTTTCTGATTTAATTCTTATAAAACAAACCATGCACACCCACACACACACACACACACACACACACACATGCACACACATACACCCCAACACCCTGACGAAAAAAGAGACGAATCAAAATAATATGGGTTTTTTTCAGATGGTAAGATTCTAGATAATTTTTATTGCCTTCTTTTTGTTTATATACATTGTCTAATTTTTGTACAATGAAAGCTTTCCTAACTAATGGTATTATTCTATGACATTCCAACTTTTGTTCAATTTGGCTTTGAAAGAGAAGGAGCTTTTAGCTCTAACAGATGGATCTCCGTGGGCAGTCAGTAAACTTCATAGTGGACATCAGACGGAGGGAGAAGATACTCTGAGAACCAGTAAGGATTTAGGGAACCTGGACTAACATTTACCATTGCCTTGTTGGTTCTTTTTCTGGGCGTATAGTCA
Source organism: Panthera onca (assembly GCF_046562875.1). Lineage (NCBI taxonomy): Eukaryota > Metazoa > Chordata > Mammalia > Carnivora > Felidae > Panthera > Panthera onca. The sequence continues at coordinate 85,809,723 of NC_138341.1, read as the reverse complement.
TTTTCTCCTACGAAGTTAAGTCTTTACAAGAAAAAATTGCATTAAGATAATCAAGAAGATTTCAAGGGATCATCTGCGTGGGCTGTTTATTTTCTCACCTGAAGTGATAATTGCCTCTTTGTGACATCATAATTGCTTGCTAGAGACCCGATTATCATGTCACCAACAGAGGATTAAGCCTTCAGGTAAGGAGGAAGCTGCAGGAGCAGATGAGCCCCCAGGAAACCGGGATTCAATTTTCATGCAAATGTCAAAGTTAATAAAGGCAAAACAGGAAAGGTTGACAATTTCACTTTCCCAGTGTATCTGTTACCCTCACGAAATGGGTTCACAGTATTTTCTATGAGCTGCAAGCTGGCTTTTGATTTCCTCCAAGCTAAAATCAACATGCTTTCCAATGATTAATTCAGTGATAGGACACACATGCTACCATAGTTTCTTCTCTGATGGAGGGGAGTGGGGGTGAGGGTTGGTGAAGAACAGGCTGGTGCTGAATCGGGGTGGAGGGAGGCAGGTGGTGGGGAGCACACATGAGAAAGCCATGACTCCTGAAGTGTTTAAAGATAAAATACATCCAGCTACATTTAATTTAGCTGGTGTTTTTCCTAGATAGAGAACTTTAAATATTTTCCTGCTGAAAGCGATTTTACTAATTTTGTTTATTCTTTTTCTCTTATGAAGTACACCATCAATTTTCTTCCTCCTTAGTGTTTGCATAGTGTTGAAATCATTGTATATATAACCTCAAATACTGAGAAGGCTCAGGGGTTAGGCTGTGAATTCTAGTTAACAAAATATGCTGGTTAACTGAAGATTAAAATAGAAAGATTCTTGTTTTCACCGGGATTGTTGAGAGTATTTTTACTAGTGAAGTTTCTGGATAGATGAGCTCTAGCTAACTGACATTTTATTATATCTGTCCTTTAGATTAGGTCTAAGACATTGTTTTCCACTTAAAAGGTCAGACCTTAACAACTGCCAGGAAAGGCATGTGGATTGTGAATATTACCTCATGTGGAAGGAGCCTGATCAAATGACACTGGGGTTTGCCAGTCATTCATTTTTGAGAGTGTAGGTTTCCTGTTAATGGCATTTTTTCCCCCTCAATCCTTTGAACTATTTCAGCAGGTAATTTCACTGTTGCCCTTCCTATAACCCTAAATCAGACCAGGCTAGGGTCATGACGTGGTAACAAACAACTCCAAATCTCAATGGCTTAGCACTTAAAAAGTCCTTTATTGTCCAAGCGCAGCTGTTGTCTGTGAAATTTAGGTATCAAGACTGTTAAAGTTGTAGCTCTGCAATCTTCACCAAAGCCCATCCTCACCACCAAAGGAGAGGTAGGAGATGAAAGGATAGCATGCAGACGTTTCACTGCCATGGGTGGGAAGGCATGTACTCACCACTTTTGTGCATGAACCTTTGACCAGATCTAGACACATGGCCCCTCCCAACTACAAGTTTTATGTGTTCCCATCAAGGAAGGATATGAAGACAGATGTGATGAACACATAACACCATCTCCTCCATATCAGTCTCTTTAAATCCTGTGGGAAGTAAAGGAAATGCCTTTTGTGGACAGGATCTGGGACCTTGAGAACTGGAGCAATCTGCAGAACCAAGGTCAAGGTGTGTATCTTCAGACAACCTTAAATGCACATCCCAGATCTACAAAACCAGAATCTCTGAGGCAGGAGCCCAGGAATCTGTGTTTTAACAGCCTCTGAGGGTAAGTCCTCTGCATATTACACTTTAAATTTGTTTTTTAAATGTTTATTCAATTTTGTGTGAGAGACAGAGAGACAGAGAGACAGAGACAAAGTGCCAATAGGGGAGGGGCAGAGAGAGACGGAGATGCGGAATCTGAAGCAGGCTCCAGGCTCTGAGCTGTCAGTGCAGAGAGGGATATGGGGCTTGAACTCACAAAATGTGAGATCATGACCTGAGCCCAAGTCGGACCCTTAACCAACTGAGCCACCCAGGCATCCCTGCATGTTACACTTTTAAAAATACTACACACATACATATTCCAGAGCGCCCCTGAAACAAAAGAGGAGGTTCCCCTGTCAAAGAGGTTTGAAAACACTGGTTTCTGCATTGTCTACCTGGTTATTCACAAAGCACTTTATATGTAAGAGACGCTGACCAAGAGCCTTTGAGGGACATCCAGTTATGGTGGCATGAAGCTGTTGGCAATTCCTCTCTGGAAAAACTCATATAAAACTAGACAGAATTGAGCACTGGGTGTTGTATGGAAACCAATTTGACAATAAATTTCATATTAAAAAAAAAAAGCTAGACAAAATTGTCCCAAATAACAATCTGGGGGTACTGAAATTCAAACAAAGGCAGACAACAAATTTAGAAACATTCTTGAAAAAATGCTAGAGTTTTGAGTAAAAGTCTGTGGCTTTGTTGACTGGGGCAGTTTCTATAGTCTGTCACCCACAGCTCGGTTGGCAAGGATAGCAGATTGATCAGTGTAGGACTGGCTGCAAAAATGGCAGCTTTGGGATCAGGCTGTACACACTGGGGGGTGAAGGGCTGGGGTAAAAATCCCCTAGGATTTTGTTGGCAAAACAGTGGTGAACTCAATTGGGAGTGAAGAAGGTGACAAAGACTGTCCTTGACCAATATTAGTCAAGCTCCTCTAAGGTCTTTTCTCAACTAGGCTTCACCATTGTGTCTTGTCCTCAAGCCTGCATAGCCCAATGTTAACAAAAGTCCTGCTAAGTCAGTTTAGTGAGACTCCCTCACTCTCAATATCTGATCAAATTCCCCATCCCCTACCATCCCCCAAGTGATGTGTGATCACTCTGGCCTGCCTTCAGAAAGAACTCTGTTAGGTCAGTTAAGCAAGAACTCCTCCTACCACTGATATCTCCTCAGTAGTTTTCCATTCACTGATCCCCATCACCTGCTCCTTTGTTATAAATCTCCATTTGTCCTTGCTGTATTTGAAATTGAATCCAGTTTTGTACTGAGGTTCCATTTCCCCTATTGCAATAGTTCCTGAATAAAGTCTATTTGTACCACTTTGACTACTGTCCACGTCTGGTCTCTTTAACAACAAAAAACCTGCAGGGTCGATAGCCCGAGACTGAGGATGCTGTTAGATCAAGCAGTGGGCCAACTAGAAATCTAACAAGATAATTCTAGAAATGAGAGAGCCATAAGTGGGCTAAAATAAGCCCTTTACATATCTCTGGGTGACTAGAAAAGTATTCACCTTGGGGAAGACCCAAGGACCTGACAAAAAATGAAAGTCCAGGGAGACCCACGATATAGTTACTTCTTATCGTGTGTTTTCCAACCCACACACAGGTCCCCTGACAGAGGATGTAAGCCTTATGGACTTGAGGTGTTTGAGCACTGCCTAAAGCATTGGTTAATCAGAGAGCTATGCAGACACAGGGGAAGCCCTTAGCAAAGACAGGCAAAAAATACAAGAAAAAAACAAAAAAACCTCAGTAGAGACATTTACTGTGTATCACATGGGAGACAGATTCCAGGGTTTAAGTCCAGGCAATGATGAACAACAATAACAACCCCAAGAAAAATAGAGGGGAATCTAGAACTGTTACACTATAGTATCCTAATATATTCAGTTTCAGTTTGAAACTTTACCAGACTGGAAAGAAAATAGGAAAGTATGACTCATACTCAGACAAAAGGGCAGTATGAAGTGACTCCAAAGGGGCCCAGGTTTTGGATTTAGCAAAGATTTCAAAGCAGCTATTATAAATATATTTAAAGAATTTAAAGGAAAATACAACAATGACTCAATAGAGAATCACAGTAGTGAAATAGAAATTTTTTAAAAAAGAATTAAAAGTTAATTCTGAAATTGAGAAAAACAAAATGGAAAAAATCACTAGGTGGGCTCAATAGCAGATTTCATATGGCAGAAAGGTGAGTGAATTCAGAGACTGATCAATGGAAAGTATGAAATGTGAAAAAAAGGAAGAAAAAAGGTTGAATAAAAATGAACCTCAGCAATCTGTAAGTCAAAAGCAAGCATACTAGGAGAGGAGAGAGAAAAAATTTAGAAAAAATAATTGCCGAGATCTTCACAAATTAAATTAATTAAAAACATTAATCTGGAGTACAAAGCATCTGTTGGTTGAGCATCCAACTCTTGGTTTTGGCTCAAGTCATGATCAAGTCATGGATCAAGCTCGGGTCATGGATGGGATCTAGCCCTGCATTGGGCTCTGTGCTGAATATGGAGCCTGCTTGGGATTCTCTCTCTCTCCCTCTTCACCTCTCCCCTGCTTGTGCATTCTCTCTCTCAAAAAAAAAAAAAAAAAAAAAAAAAAAAAAGGAAAACATAACTATATTAATCTGGAGATTCAAGATGCTAAAAAGACCCACAGAAAGGAAAAGCACAAAGAAATTTCCACCTAGACTCAGTCGTTCAGTTGTAAGCAAGAGAAAAGTGATCAATTTTGAAAGCAGCACAAGAAAACAACTCTCACGTAGTGGACCCTTGAAAAGATTAATGTCTGCTCAGTAGAAACAGTTCAGGTCAGAAGCCTTAGAAGTGTATGTCCAAAGTGCTAAGAGTCATCTGCCAGTGAAGAATTCTATATGCAGTGCAATTCTTCTTCAAAAATGGGGCAAAATGAAGACATTCTCAAATAAGCAAAAACTGAGACCTGATCTACAAGAAATAAAAAAGAAAATCCTTCATAATGAAAGGAAATGGATCCATAGGAATGCCTAGAGAACACCAGAAATGGTAAATATGTGGGCAAATGTAAGACTTAATTTCTTAATTTCTTTTGGTTTCTCAAAGCAATAATTGTAACACTGTATTATTGAGTTTATAACATACATAAATGCAATCTGTATTATAATAATAGCAAAAAGGGGGGGGAGAAATGGAGTTATACTGGAGCCAAGTTGCAATATATTACTGAAATTAATTAGTAATAATCCGAAAGAGATTGTGATACATCGAAGATGCCTATTGCAATTCCAAGAACAACCACTAAAAATAAATAAATAAATAATAACAAAAAATATAGGTAAAAATAAAATAATTAAAATGGTACACCAACAAATATTTGTAAAAGATAAGAGATGCTTTGTACTATCTTTGCAACTTTGCTATAAATCTAATATTATTTTAACAAAATTTTATTGATTGATTGATTAAGCAGAGGAGCATAACTAACATAAGATATAGAGAGAGTAAATAAATGACAGTATGGTAGGTATAAATCCAACTTCATCATTAAAACATTAAATGCGTAGACCAAATACTCTCACCAAAAGACAGATTATCAGAATGGATAGAAAAAGGAAGTTTCAATTATATGCTGTCTTCAAGAGACATGTTTTATATTTACACACACAAATAGATTGAAATAAAAGATAGAAAAAGTGTACCATGGAAAAAGTAACCATAGAGAACTGGAGAGGCTATTTAATATCAGACAAAATTCAACTTAAGAAAAGTAAATTACCAGAGACAAAGAGGAACATTTTCCTAGTGATAAAAGAGTCAATACATCAAGAAGAAATAATGACAAATATATGTGCATCTAACAACAGAGGCTGAACTTATATAAAACAAAATCTAAATGAATTGAAATAAGAGACCAATTCAACATTTATGGTTGGAGATTCCATTACTCCCCTCTCAGTAATTGATACAACAGTTAAACAGAAAAATCAGTAAGAGTATAGAAGACTGTAAACCAAAATGACCTAACCAGCATGTATATAGTTCCACTGAACAGCAGAAATGTACATATTCCTCTTAAATGCATGTGGAACATTTCATAGGATAGACGATATGTTAAACCATAAAGTGGCCTCAAGGAACGTAAAAGGACTGAAATCATATAAAATGTGTTCTCCAATTAAAAGAATATTAAATTAGAAATCAATAACAGACAGGACTCTCACCAAACCAGCAATAGAAGGGACACTCCTTAACCTAATCCCCAAATATTTGGAAATAAAACAATATACTGTAAAGTAATGCATGGGCCAGAAGTAAATTACTAGGGATATTAGAAAATTTCCTGAATTGAATGAAAATGAAAACACAGCATATCAACTTTTATTGAAGCGTTAGACTTGTATGCTTATATCCAGAAAGAAGTAATATCTAAAATCAATAAGCTGATCTTTGAACTCAAGAAGATAGGAAAAAAGAGAAAATCAATTTCAAAATCAGTATAATGGGGAAAATAAATACCAAAACAGAGATCAATGAAATAGAAAGCAGAAAAAGAATAGAAAAAAAATCAATGATACTAAAAGTCAGTTCTTTGAAAAGATTGACATATTTGACCAGCCTGAAGTTAGAAGACTTTTTCACTAAAGGGCCAGATAGTAAATATTGTAAGGTTTGAAGACCATGTATGGTCTCTGTTGCATGTTCTTTGTTGTTGTTTTACAACTCTTTAAAAATGGAAAAAACATTCTTAATTCCTGAGCAACACAAAACAGGTTACAGGCCAGATTTGGACCATGTGGCATAGTTTGCTAATCCCTGAGTTAAACTGAGTAGGAAAAAAGAGAAGAGACACAAATGACAAAAATCAAGCATGATAGAGGAGATAGCACTACGGACCCTACAATAATTATAAGAATTATAAGAGATTATTAAGAACAGTTTTATGCTAACGTATTAGACAACTTTGATGAAAAAGGAAAAATTCCTAGAATGACACAAAATAAAAGAAGTGACTAAAACAAAAATTTTTTAATGAATAGATTTCTATTAAGAAATGAGTTGAATTAGTAATTAAAAATCTTCCCATAAAGAAAGCCCAGATCCAAGTGACTTCACTGATGAATCGTATCATATATTTAAGAAAGAAATGATACCAATCCTACACAAACTCTTTCAAAAATACAGAAGGAGGGAACATTTCCCAACTCATTTTATAATACCAGCATTACTTGGTATCAGAGACAGACAATGACATGACAAATCACAGACGCTATTCCCTGTGGATAAAGGTGAAAGATTCTTTCAAAATTTCTTCATATGTTGCTGAATTCAGCATCATATGCAAAAAGTTATACACTATGATCAAGTGGAGTTCATCTCAGGAATGCAAAATTGGTTTAACATTTGAAAATCAATTAATGTAACACACCATATTAATAGGATAAAGAACAAGGATGATAATTCAAAAAAAATGCAAAACATGCAGACAGTACCTAATTAAGAACTTATTTCCTTAGCCATCAAAATTCTCTAAGAGAAAGCAGGCAAAAATTTCTTTGATCTTGGCCACAGCAACTTCTTGCTCAACACGTCTCTGGAGGCAAGGGAAACAAAAGCAAAAATGAACTACTGGGACCTTATCAAAATAAAAAGATTCTGCACAGCAAAGGAAACAATCAGCAAAACTAAAAGGCAGCCGACAGAATGGGAGAAGATATTTGCAAATGACATATCAGATAAAGGATTAGTATCCAAAATCTATAAAGAACTTATCAAACTCAACATCCAAAAAAAAAAAAAAAAAAAATACTCCAGTGAAGAAATGGGCAAAAGACATGAATAGACACTTCTCTAAGGAAGATATCCAGATGGCCAACCAACACATGAAAAAATGCTCAACATCACTCATCATCCAAGAAATACAAATCAAAACCACAATGAGATACCACCTTACCTCTGTCAGAATGGCTAACATTGACAACTCAGGCAACAACAGATTTTGGTGAGGATGCGGAGAAAGAGGATCTCTATTGCATTGTTGATGGCAATGCAAGCTGGTGCAGCCACTCTGGAAAACGGTGTGGAGGTTCCTCAAAAAACTAAAAATAGAACTACCCTATGACCCAGCAATTGCACTACTAGGCATTTATCCATGGAATACAGGTGTGCTGTTTTGAAGGGACACATGCACCCCCATGTTTATAGCAGCACTATCAACAATAGCCAAAGTATGGAAAGAGCCCAAATGTCCCTCGATGGATGAATGGATAAAGAAAATGTGGTATATATGTATATGATGGAGTATTACTCGGCAATCAAAAAGAATGAAATCTTGCCACTTGCAACTACGTGGATGGAACTAGAGGGTATTATGCTACCTTAATGTGAACTCTATGCTACTCCTAAGTGAAATTAGTCAGTCAGAGAAAGACAAAAATCATATGACTTCACTCATATGAGGAATTTAAGAGACAAAACAGATGAACATAAGGAAGGGAAACAAAAATAATAAAAAAAAAACCAGGGAGGGGGACAAAACAGAAGAGACTCAAAAATATGGAGAACAAACTGAGGGTTGCTGGAGGGGTTGTGGGAGGGCGGATGGGCTAAATGGGTAAGGGGCATTAAGGAGTCGACTCCTGAAATCATTGTTTCACTATATGCTAACTAATTTGGATGTAAATTTTAAAAAATAAAAAATAAAATTTTTAAAAAAGCAAAAAAAAATCTGACAAAATCCAATACTCATTCATGACAAAAACTCTCAGTAAGCCAGCAATTGAAGGGAACCTCTTTAACATAATACAGAGCATCTCCAAAAGCCACAGCTAGCATCATACCTAATAAAGCCACACCTCTTTCCTAAGGTTGAGAATAAGGCAAGGGATGTTCACCCTCACCACTTCTAATCAGTATTGTACTAGGATTTCAAGCCCCAGCAAATAAGCAAGAAAAGGAAATGGACATATCTATATTGGGAAGGAAGAAGTAAAACTATCCTTATTTTCAGATGAAATAGTCTTCTATGTAGAAATTGTAAAAGACATGAGTAATAAACTGTTAGAACTAATGAGTTCATCAAGGTAGAGAGTACACAAAAATTAACTGTATTTCTATGTATTAGCAATTACCAGTCCAAAAATAAAATTATGAAAACAATTCAAGCTATAATAGCATCAAAAAGAATAAAATAGTTAGGAATAAATTTAAATAAAAATGAGCAAAATTTGTATACTGCAAGCGACAAAACATTGTTAAAAAATAAAGTTTAAATACAAGAAGGACATCCCATGTTCATAGATTGGAGGATTTAATATTGTTAAAATAGCAGTATTCCTCTATTGATGTACAGATTCAATGCACTGTCTATCAAAATCCTAGCTGTCTTATTTGCAGAAATTGGCAAGCCAAACCTAAAATTCATATAGAAATTCAAAGGACCCTATATAACCAAAGCAATCTTGAAAAAAGAATTAGAGGACTCATAATGATTATAAAACCTACTACCAAACTATGATAATCAATACTGAATGGTATTGGCAGATGTATTGAGCAAGGAATAGAGTTAGGAGTCCAGAAATGAACTTGCATATTTATGATCTATTGATGTTCAAGAAGTATGCAAAAGCAACCCAAGAGGGACAGCATAGTCTTTTCAACAAATGGTACAGGGACAACTGGATATCCACATATAAACAAATGTTGTTGGGACACTTTCTCATTTCACACACAAAAACTGGGTCATTATTATCAAAATGGATCATTAACCTAAATGTAAAAGCTAAAACTATAAATCTTTCAGAAGAAAATAGGAGTAAATCTCCATGATCTCACGTTAGACATAATGTTCCTCAATATGACACCAAAGGATGAGTTACAAAAGAAAAAAATAGATACATTAGAGTTTCTCAAAATTTAAAACCTCTGTGCTCAATGAGTATCATCATATAAGTGAAAAAACAAAACACAGATAAGGAGAATAATAGAAAATACAATAGAAACAATAGAAAAAGAAAAAAAGAACCCAACTTTAAAAATGAGCAAAGGATATGAATAGATATGAATAGAATATCTATACAATAGATACAGAAGATACAGAAATAGCCAATAAGCCCAAGATGCTCAACATCATAAGCCATCAGAGAAATACAAATCCAAACCACATTGAGATTCTACTTCACACCCGCTTGGGTGGCTATCAACAAAAAGGCAGACAACAAGTGTTGGCGAGGATGTGGAGACTGGAGCCCTCAGACACTGCCAATGAGGCTGTGAAATGCTACAGCCATTTTGGAAAACAGTCTGCTTGTTCCTGAAAAGGTCAAACCTACAGTCACCATGATCCAGGAATTGTACTCCCCAAATTGTTCCCATCCCCAAATATACCCAAAGGGAATGAAAACATATATTCACACAAAATCTTGTACATGAACATTCACAGCAGCACGAATCATAACAAACTGAAAACAAAACCAATGAATGGTCTAACTGTGGTATATCCACACAGTGAAATATTATTCAGCAGTAAAAGGAAGTGAAGGATCCATACATGCTACAACATGAATGAAATTTTCAAATTTCATGTATTCAACATTATACTAAGTGAAAGGCCAGTCACAAGAGACCACATATGCTATTATTGTATTTATTTTTTTGTTTTTAAAATGATTTGTTTGTTTGTTTATATAATTTATTGTCACATTGGCTTACATACAACACCCAATGCTCATCCCAACAAGTACCCTCCTCAATGCCCATTACCCATTCTCCCTCTCTCCCACCCCCCCATTCACCCTTAGTTTTCTGTATTTAATAGTCTGTTGTGGTTTGCCTCCCTCCCTCTGTTTGTATCTATTTTTTCCCCTTCCCTTTCCCCATGGCCTTCCATTAAGTTTCTCAAGATCTACATGAGTGAAAACATATGATATCTGTACTTCTCTGACTGACTTATTTCACTCAGCATATTACCTTCCAGTTCCATCCATGTTGCTGTAAATGGCATGATTTCATTCTTTCTCATTGCCAAGTAGTATTCCATTAAATGTATAAAACACCTCTTCTTTATCCATTCATCAGTTGATGGACATTTAGGCTCTTTCCATAATTTGGCTATTGTTGAAAGCACTGCTATAAACATTGGGATACACGTGCCCCTATGCATCAGCACTCCTGTATCCCTTGGATAAATTCCTAGTAGTGCTATTGCTGGGTCATAAGGTAGATCTATTTTTAATTTTTTGAAGAATGCACTGTTTTCCAGAGCGGCTGCACCAGTTTGCATTCCCACCAACAGCGCAAGAGGGTTTCCATCTCTCCACATCCTTGCCAGCATCAGTAGTTTCCTGATTTGTTCATTTTAGCTGCTCTGACTAGTGTGAGGTGGTATCTCAGTGTGGCTTTGATTTGTATTCCCCTGATGATGAGTGACATTAAGCATCTTTTCATGTGTCTGTTGGCCATTGGGAAGTCTTCTTTGGAAAAGTGTCTATTCATGTCTTGTGCCCATTTCTTCACTGGATTATTTGTTTTTTGGGTGTTGAGTTTGGTAAATTCTTTATAGATTTTAGATACTAGCCCTTTATCTGATATGTCATTTGCAAATATCTTTTCCCATTCCATTGGTTGCCTTTTAGTTTTGTTGATTGTTTCCTTCGCAGTTCAGAAGCTTTTTATCTTTTTTTTTTTTTTTTTAATTATTTTTTTATTTTTGGGACAGAGAGAGACAGAGCATGAACGGTGGAGGGGCAGAGAGAGAGGGAGACACAGAATCGGAAGCAGGCTCCAGGCTCCGAGCCATCAGCCCAGAGCCTGACGCGGGGCTCGAACTCACGGACCGCGAGATCGTGACCTGGCTGAAGTCGGACGCTTAACCGACTGCGCCACCCAGGCGCCCCCAGAAGCTTTTTATCTTGATGAGGTCCCAATAGTTCATTTTTGCTTTTAGTTCCCTTGCCTTTGGAGATGTGTCGAGTAAGAAATTGCTGCGGCTGAGGTCAAAGAGATTGTTGCCTGCTTTCTCTTCTAGGGTATTGATGGCATCCGGTCTCACATTTAGGTCTTTCATCCATTTTGAGTTTATTTTTGTGTATGGTGTAAGAAGGCAGTCTAGTTTCATTCTTCTGCATGTTGCTGTCTAGTTCTCCCAGCACCATTTGTTAGACTGTCTTTTTTCCCTTGGATGCTCTTTCCTGCTTTGTCAAAGATTAGTTGGCCATACATTTGTGGGTCCAATTCTGGATTCTCTATTCTATTCCATTGGTCTATGTGTCTGTTTTTGTGCCAGTACCATACTGTCTTGATGATTACAGCTTTGTAGTAGAGGCTAAAGTCTGGGATTGTGATGCCTTCCGCTTTGGTTTTCTTCTTCAATATTACTTTGGCTATTTGGCGTCTTTTGTGGTTCCATCCAAATTTTAGGATTGTTCTAGCTTTAAGAAGAATGCCAGTGCAATTTTGATTGGGATTGCATTGAATGTGTAGATTGCTTTGGGTAGTATTGACGTTTTAACAATATTTATTCCTCCAATCCATGAGCATGGAATGTTTTTCCATTTCTTTGTGTCTTTGTCGATTTCCTTCATAAGCTTTCTGTGGTTTTCAGCATATAGGTCTTTTACATCTTTGGTTAGGTTTATTCCTAGGTGTTTTACGGTTCTTGGTGCAATTGTAAATGGGATTGATTCCTTTTTTTTTTTTTAACGTTTATTTATTTTTGAGACAGAGAGAGACAGAGCATGAACAGGGGAGGGGCAGAGAGAGAGGGAGACACAGAATCTGAAACAGGCTCCAGGCACTGAGCTCTCAGCACAGAGCCCGACGCGGGGCTTGAACTCATGGACCATGAGATCATGACCTGAGCCAAAGTCAGACGCTTAACCGACCAAGCCACCCAGGAGCCCCTGGGATTGATTTCTTGATTTCTCTTTCTGTTGCTTTATTATTGGTGTACAAAAATGCAACCGATTTCTATACATTGATTTTGTACCCTGCAACTTTACTGAATTCATGTCTCAGTTCTAGGAGTCTTTTGGTAGAGTCTTTTGGATTTTCCATGTAGAGTATGCAAAAAGTGAAAGTTTGACTTCTTCTTTGCCAATTTTGATGCCTTTTATTTCATTTTGTCATCTGATTGCTGACAGTAGGACTTCCAACACTATGTTAAACAACAGTGGTGAGAGTGGACATCTCTGTCATGTTCCTGATCTTAGGGGGAAAACTCTCAATTTTTCCCCATTGAGAATGATATTAGATGTGGGCTTTTCATATATGATTTTTATGATGTTTAGGTATGTTCCTTCTATCCCAACTTTCTTGAGGGTTTTTATTTAAGAAGGATGTTGTATTTTGTCAAATGCTTTTTATGCATCTATTGACAGAATCATATGGTTCTTACCCTTTCTTCTATTAATGTGATGTGTCACATTGATTGATTTGTGAGTATTGAACAAGCCCTGCAGCACAGAAATGAATCCCACTTGATCATGGTGAATAATTCTTTTTATATGTTGTTGAATTCAATTTGCTAGTATCTTGTTGAGAATTTTTGCATCTATGTTCATCAGGGATATTGGCCTGTAGTTCTCCTTTTTTGTGGTATCTCTCTCTGGTTTAGGAATCAAGGTGATGCTGGCTTCATAGAATGAGTATGGAAGTTTTCCTTCCATTTCTAATTTTTGGAACAGCTTGAGAAGGATAGATATTAACTCTGCTCTAAATGTCTGGCAGAATTCCCCAGGGAAGCCATCTGGTCCAGGACTCTTATTTGTTGGGAGATTTTTGATAACTTGTTCAATTTCTTCACTAGTTATGGGTCAGTTCAGTTTTTCTATTTCTTCCCGTTTGAGTTTTGGTAGTGTGTGGGTGTCTAGGAATTTGTCCATTTCTTCTAGGATGTCCAGTTTGTTGGCATATAATTTTTCCTAGTATTCTCTGATAATTGCTTGTATTTCTGAGGGACTGTGATAAATCCATTTTCGTAGTGATTTTATCTATTTGGGTCTCCTCTCTTTTCTTTTTGAGAAGTCTGGCTAGGGGCCCCTGGGTGGCTCAGTTGGTTAAGCGGCCGACTTTGGCTCAGGTCATGATCTCATGGTCCGTGAGTTCAAGCCCCGCGTCGGGCTCTGTGCTGACAGCTCAGAGCCTGGAGCCTGTTTCAGATTCTGTGTCTCCCTCTCTCTCTGACCCTCCCCTGCTCATGCTCTGTCTCTCTCTGTCTCAAAAATAAATAAACGTTAAAAAAAAAAAAAGAGAAGTCTGGCTAGGGTTAATCAATTTTGTTTCTTTTTTCAAAAAACCAACTCTTAGTTTCATTGATCTGTTCTACTGTTTTTCTGGATTCTATATTGTTTGTTTCTGCTCTGATCTTTATTATTTCTCCTCTTCTGCTGGGTTTGGGGTTTCTTTGTCGTTCTGCTTCTAGTTCCTTTAGGTGTGCTGTTAGATTTTGTATTGGGGGTTTTTCTTGTTTCTTGAAATAGGCCCGGATTGCAATGTATTTTCCTCCTAGGACTACCTTTGCTGCATCTCAAAGGGTTTGGATTGTTGTGTTTTCATTTTCATTTGTTTCCATACATGTTTAAATTTCTTCTTTAATTGCCTGGTTAACCCAGTTGTTCATTAGTAGGATGATCTTTAGCCTCCATGCATTTGGAGGTTTTCCAAACTTTTTCCTGTGGTTGATTTCAAACTTCATAGCATTGTGATCTGAAAGTGTGCATGGTATTATCTCACTTCTTTTGTATTTATTGAGGGCTGTTTTGTGAACCTGTATGTGATCTATCTTGGAGAATGTTCCATGTGCACTCGAGAAGAAAGTATATTCTGTTGCTTTGGGATGCAGAGTTGTAAATATATCTGTCAAGTCCATCTAATCCAATGTATCATTAAGGGCCCTTGTTTCTTTATTGATTTTCTATCTAGATGATCTGTCCATTGTTGCAGGTGGAGTATCAAAGTCCCCTGCAATTACCACATTTTTATCAATAAGATTGCTTAAATTTGTGATTAATTGTTTTATATATTTGGGTGCTTTTGAATTCGGTGCATAAACATTTATAATTGTTAGCTCTTTTGATGGATAGACCCCGTAATTAGTATATAATGCCTTTCTGCATCTCTTGTTAGAGTCTTTAGTTTAAAATCTAGTTTGTCTGTTATAAGTATGGCTACTCCAGCTGTCTTTTGACTTCCAGTAGCATGATAGATGGTTCTCCATCTTCTCACTTCCAATCTGAAGGTATCCTCAGATCTAAAATGGGTGTCTTGTAGACATCAAATAGATGGGTCTTGTTTTTCTATCCATTCTGATACCCTATGTCTTTTGGTTGGAGCATTTAGTCCATTTACATTCAGTGTTATCATAGAAAGATGTGGGTTTAGAGTCATGTTATCTGTAGGTTTCATGCTTGTAGTGATTTCTCTGGTCCTCTGTGATCTTTGCAATATTCACAGAGTCCCCCTTAGGATCTCTTGTAGGGCTGGTTTAGTGGTGATGAATTCCTTCAGTCTTTCTTTGTTGGGGAAAACCTTTATCTCTCCTTCTATTTTGAATGACAGGCTTGCTGGATAAAGGATTCTTAGCTGCATATTTTTCCTATTCATCACATTGAAAATTTCCTGCCACTCCTTTCTGGCCTGCCAAGTTTCAGTAAATAGGTCTGCTACTACCCTATGTGTCTAACCTTGTAGGTTAATGCTCATTTATCCCTGGCTGCTTTCAGAATTCTCTCTTTATCCAGTTTTGCCAGTTTCACCATGATATGTCGTACAGAAGATGAATTCAAGTTACATCTGAAGGGAGTTCTCTGTGCCTCCTGTATTTCAATGTCTGTTTCCTTCCCCAGATTGGGGAAGTTTTCAGCTATGATTTGTCCAAGTACACCTTTGGCCCCTTTTTCTGTCTTTTTCTTCTGAAAATCCTATGATATGGATATTGTTCAGTTTCATTGAGTCACTTGGTTCTCTAAGTCTCCCTCGTGATCTAGAATTTTTCTTATCTCTTTTTCTCAACTTCATCTTTTTCCATAATTTTATCTTCTATTTCACCTATTCTCCCCTCTGCCTCTTCAATTCTGGCTGTCACCACCTCTAGTATATTTTGCACCTCATTTACAGCATTTTTTAATTTATCTTGACTATTTTTTAGTTCCTTGATCTCTGCAGCAATAGATTCTCTGCTGTCTTGTATGCTTTTTCCAAGTCCAACAATTAATGTTATGACTATTATTCTAAATTCTTGTTCAGTTATGTTGTTTATATCTTTTTTGAACAATTCTTTAGCTGTCATTTCTTCCTGGAATTTCTTTTGAGGGGAATTCTTCCATTTCATCATTTTGGCTAGTTTTCTGTCCCTTATGTGTTTTAAAAGCTTGTTATGTGTCCTGCACCTGTGAGCACTACTGTATTAAAGAGGGGTCATACACTGTCCAGGGCCTGGCCCTTCAGGAGGTGTTTTTTGGAGAGTGTTACTTGCTCTCTCTTGTTGTGAGTTTGGTTACTTTATCTCCCTACTCACAGTGATGTTTTGAACCCTCCACTAGATGTGCTTTGATTTGTTCATTGAAGTAGCCCTATGGCCCGTCAGGTTGGCCCTGTGGGTCCCTGGAAGAATAACTGTCTCTTTTCTTCCTGGACTCTCAGAGTTCAAAGGCCTATAGTTTCAACACTGCTTTGTGAGACGAGGGAACTTTGGATCCTCCTGCTTCTCCACCATGTTGGCCCCTCGCTATTATTAAATTCATATGAAATTTCCAGAATAGGCAAGTCCATAGAGACACAAAGCAGGTTAGTCATTGCCTACAGCTGGGTGGGGGAAAACTGGGGAGAAATGGGGAGTGACTCCTAATGGGTACACAGTTACTTTTGGGGATGATGAAAATAGTCTAAAAGTGATAGTTGCATAACTCTGACTATACCAAGACCACCGGATTGTTAGAAAAGGGAAGGCATAAAAGTATGGATGTAGTACATGTTTCACATTCTAGTTGGTGTCGAGGGTCTAAATATTGAGCACACACAGTGTCCACACACTGTGCTAGGCAGTGAGGATTACAAGACAAGCTCAGGCCTTACAGAGCCCAGGGCAATGCTCAGGATACATCAGGCAGTCAAATGTTAGTTCAACATTGACAAGTCTCAAAGTAGAGAATTTAAAACACAGAACAAGTCCATGTTTTCCTGGTGCTTTATTCTGTCTCTCGCTGTCCACTGATTTGGAAGACATTTCAGAATCTTTCTGACATCTACAGTTAACTGCGTGAACTGTGTAAAGACTTCCAGGTGCTAGAATGCCACATACTAGGGATAACCTGTAATAGGCTAGACCTTTGTGTCCAGGTGTAGAGGATTAGTTCCAAGCCCCCAGGGAGTATTTTGGCTTCATGATGCTGCATTGATTTATATATTTTCCAGATTGCATTGACCATAAATTTCCATCCTCTTTTAGCAGGTTCCCATTCTTCTCTGAAAATCACTGACATATTACTGAAGCTGGTGCCATCCCTGACGTATCTCATAAATGTGCCATCCTGTTCAACTCACCAGGCCATACTGCAGGCACAGCTGCTCCCAGACCTACCAGAGCACCTAGTGCCCCAACAGGCTGGTGGCCACAGCTGGGCCTGAACCTTTGACCTTATCTCCATCTGTTGCTCCTTCCATGTTAATTTGGGAGATGACTCCCTCTGATCTGTTCCTTCTTTACCTCCCCTCCCCCTTCTCATTTCTAGGAACCCCAGCTAAGTGTTCAACAGAAATTCTTGCACCCTTCTTTAGAAAAGGGGGTCTCTCTTTAGCCTTCTTCCCATGTCCCATACTGAGATTCACAGAGCACTTTCTATAGAATGGGTATGAACAATATAACTGTTGGTACAGTTACCACTTAATTAGCCAGAGACTAGCTGGGAATCTCAAAAACAAAACAAAACAAAACAGATTTTTCCTGCCATCTCCTTCTGGTAGGAAAAAAAATAGATTTAATAACCAAAAGGATTGTGCCATGAATTAGAAAAAAAATGTTGTATAACCCTCCTAGGATGTGTCCAGAACAGTGTTAAAGACAGAAGTGGTCTTCACCTTTATGTTTTAATTTGGACGAGAGTGAATGCTTGCCCATATTCTCCTGAAATTATACCTCTGGAGATTCATTTTTTAGTTCAACCCTTGTCCTACTGTGAAAATGAAAATTCTCGAAAGATATGCAATATATTCAAGTCACATATGTTTTCAGTATAGTAGTGTGAATTAATTGATTGCCTCTCTCATGTGTTGGCTCACGACTGAGGAGGATCTTGAAAGAGACACCAAAACACGGGCTCACAAGTTTATTAAGAGGAGGCTGGTGGGCAGGGCAGGCAGCACAGTGACTGTGTTGGTACAGAGTCGCCATGCAGGTTGGACCAGAGGAGTCAGTCACTGGTCTGAGGACATGAGATGCCTCTCAGAAGAGAGGGCAAAAGCAAGAGATCAAAGGGACAAAGAAATGTTGAAAAGGAAGGAGGAGGTGCACCTACCCCAGGATACACGTAGAGACACCCAGGCCTGATGGAACACAAGTGCTCCACCAGAATACTCCAATTCAAACCTGTCTCACATAGCAGCCATGCTATTGCCTAGGTGCCTGGTCCTAGCTCACCACAGTCCCTGCCACTCTACACCATTGCTTCCCCACACCACTGGAACTTCCTTGAACTCTGCCTGATGTGTCCTCCAAACCTCCAGCCCTCTCTCTTAGCTAGTTCCCTCTTACCCTTGAGAAATTCACTCCTGACTCCTGCCTCAGACTGGCAAGTGACCCTTGTACCCATAGCACCCTGGTGTCAGGCTCTCTGAACCTTGGCCACCCTGGCCGCCTTGTGCTTCACAAGTGACCCCTCTCCCTCCACATGAGACACACCAGGGCCTGGAGAATGGAGCGAAGTTATTCGTCTTCACATTCCTGGTGCTGAGCATGGAGGAGACCCTAAAAAAGGCACAAAAATATTTTTGGAGCAAATGAATCGAATAGCTTACACTATTTTGTTTACAAAACTACAACAATGAATCAGTCTTTATTTCTCTGAGAAAATAAACCATGGAATTTGGAGAAAAGGGTATTATTTTCCAAGGGCTTGCCACAAATGGGCTCCTCTGGTGGGTAGAGAGCTACTGATGAACAATCAGGGGTGTCTCACACTCACATAAAATATCCCATTGCCCTTAGGAATACGTGATCAGACCAAGAAGAAGAATGGAAGTGTGTTTCAGAGTCAGTGGGGATGTATGGCTAGCTTAAATCTAGGAACGTACAGAGCAACTGGGGGAAAACAGGACAATGAATGTGTTCAGTGTGCCTGAAGTGACCATAGTGAGTGACCTGGGAGAAGGTTGAAGGAAGATCTCAACAAGAAAGCCTGAGCCTAGGGCAGGACTGCACAGCTTGCTGAGGACCTACCACTACCCCAGCCATGGCCAGGAACCTGGCATGCTCACTTATTGTCATCCTCTGGTGATGGGGAGTTGGCAGGGTGGGCACAGAGGGTGAGGGCAAGGACTTGAGAATGCTGAGCCAAGGGAAGCAGGAAGGCAGGAAACGAGAGGGGTGAAAGCCAGCCTACCTGACAGATGGAGGGCCCAGGAGGGATTGCATTTTCTGCTCTAATGGGCCTTGGAAATGAGACATTCTCACTCCCCCCACCCCCACTCTCCTGGAGAGTTCAAAGCCTCTATACACATGAGTTCTCAATTTCCAAGGCACTCAAGTGAGGCAAAATATATCTTTCCCACCTGTAGTTTCATTGACAAATTATTTACGAAGCTAAAAAGACTTCTTGCTGGCCCTTTGAAGAGGTTCCTTTTGTTCTTTGCCATGTGACTAAAAAGCAAAAGCAAATTCAAATTGCAGAAATAACTCTGCAATATACTATGTGGGTCAGATAATGTTTGCTAATTCTGTCATCTGAGCCCTTTCCATGTGACAGTGTTGTTGACTAGCAGGTACACATGAATTATGGTGTTGGGACTTTGGCGACACCATAAGTCACAAAGAACTGAGAGACCTAAGGCTGAGTTCCACCTATGTCTCCCCTGTGAGGGAGGACAGGGTCACCCAACTTGGGGCCATGGACCCTTGAGAAGGCTAAACCGCTGCTGGGCCCAGGTTCTCCTTGGCTACAGAGTAGGTACCTGTGTTTTAGTCCAGTCTTTTCTGTAGGGGTCCTCTGCCCTGTCACATCTGAGAATATTAGATAGAATGAATAGAATAAAGGATTTCCAAATCTCCAAGTTAACATCTTACCACGGATCATGACTAATTTGTACTTTTGTGTGTGTGTGATTTTAAACCTTACATAACTTTGATAACCTCGTGAATATTTTTTTGAATGGGTTGAAACAATATAACAGCAAATAAATAATAAGCACATAAGCTGGAGAAAAATAATTTCGGCTTAGGGATTCCAGTAATGTAAAATTTAATTAAGCCCAAATCAGCTTATTAGAATTCTAAATTAGCATTTTTAACATCCCAATATGTATTTATAATCATGTATTGTTGATAATAGTTTGTCCACATCTTTATCTATAATGTTATACTGGCTGATTTTCTATAACCCTTCATTTTGGAAACCTTGGATTTGCTGATAAATTCACTATTAGCATCTTTTTCTTTCAAATATTGCAGCTAATATATATATATATATATATATATATATATATATATATATATATATAAAATTGCTTATACACGCCTACCTACCCAAGCTTATTTAAATAGCTTATACAAAGTTATTTTTTTAATAGCTTATATATACATTCCAAAGCAAAGTATGATGGAGCAGCCAAATGCCTACTAAACAGTAGGCATGCAATACTGCAATACAATTCTGACACTAACCAGCCAAAGTTAGCATAGACTGCAGAGCTTGAAGAGCACAGCCCCCAGGAAGACCTCCTTTACTCCAGGCACCAGCCATAAGTTAAGGAGTTCTCGGGTCACTCACGCTTCTGACCAACCGGCCACAAATTCAGAGGGTTCTTGTGACCCTCTCAGGTTTGATAATTCACTAGAACAACTCACAGAACTCAGGGAAGCACTATATTTACAATTCAGTTCATTATGAAAAATATAAGTCAAGGTCAGCCAAAAGAAGACACACGGAGGTGAGGTCTGGAAGGATACCAAATATGGAACCTCCATGTTCCCTCCTCATCGAATCAAGGTGGACTACTCTCCCGGCACATCCATGTGTGGTTACCAACCAGGAAGCTTAATGGGGCTTCAGTGTCCAGAGTTTTTATTCTGGTTTCATTAAGGAGACACAACTGAGTAAATCATTGATCACATGGTTGAACTCAGTCTCCAGCCCCTCTCCCCTCCCTGGAGGTTGGGCTGATATTACCCCGTTCAGAGCCCTAACCCTCTAATCACTTGGTTGCTGTTTCAGGCATGACCAGCCTTCCGTTCTGAGTCATCTCAGCAGAACCTCAGGCATGGTCCCTGGAGCTCACTCTGAACAACAAAACTACTGTTAGGGCTTGGAAAATTCCAAGGGCCTAGAAGCTTCCTCCTAGGAACAAAGACCAGACAAATTCCTTATTACACAATGAAGAGAACTGCCTTAGACAGCAAAAGAACTGACTTCTGATCCCTACTTCCATACTCACCAGCAGCTAAATCTGAATAAAAACTGAAATTTATCTGATGGACAATTCCCTCTGGATCTAAATTAGGTGGCATAGTAAACAACCAGTCACAGTACTTGAAGCACATTGTCAGTCATTTGTTTAAACAATTCGTACATTTAGACACTTACTCATTCAGCAAATACATAAAAACTTCCTAAGTGCCAGGCATGATTTAAACTGCCACCGAGTGTGACCTACAATTGAGTTTATAGGCTGGTGGGTAAGTGCTCCCCAGAAATGAATACTTCTGAACCTGGGAAAAAAGTGTTCCTGAAATACTTGAAGCTAGTTAGGGGCAGGGGGCAGGGGGAGCAGGGGGGGAGTGGGGAGTGGTGGTAGGGTGGCTAACATCATCAAATGTCCTCAATCTGTACATCAGCCAGGGAAGGAGGGACTGCAGTTGGGTGTCTATCTTTTTTTTTTTTTTAATGTTTATTTATTTTGGAGAGAAAGACAGAGCCCGACAGAGCAGAGGAGGGGCAGAGAGAGAGGGAGACACAGAATCGGAAGCAGGCTCCAGGCTCCAAGCTGACAGCACAGAGCCCGACGCGGGGCTCGAACTCACGAACTGTGAGATCGTGACCTGAGCTGAAGTTGGACGCTCAACCGACTGAGCCACCCAGGCGCCCCTGGGTGTCTATCTTCAGGCCAATCCACAGGATAGATGTTCTAATTGATGAGAGTGGCAAGCAAAGCGGCTGAGCGCCCATGTGACTATTGAGTGTGACAGAGCCGGTGAGTGAGAAGCTGGGACTGAAGGAGGCTTCCTGACCCCAAAGCCCACCACCTCTCCTTCTAACATGTCATACCTAACATCACTCTCACTTATTGTTGTCCCCCAAGCTCACATTTCTCCTGAAGTTTGGCTTCTGGATGTTTGGAGAATTAAAAGGATACCAGATCTTCTAAGGCAAGAGATTTCTGTTGAATTCTGAGCAACAGTTGGCTCCCCTTAGTGGAAAAGTGATACCACCTCCCTCTCACAACTGTGTTCTTTCTCAGTCAGAACTGTGAGTATTCCTTTCCCTGTTTTCTTTTTTTTTTTACATTTGGGAGAAAAGACCCAGGTTTCTTTTCTCTGTGCCTCCATTTTCCCAGGCAGAAGCCTTAATAACCAGCCCACAGTATTAGTTATTACTGCTACATATCAGATTGCCCCCCAAAACTGAGCAGCTGAAGACAACACTTATTATCTCATGCAGTTTGAGAGGGTCAGTAATTCGGGAGTGCCATACTTGGGAAATTCTGTTTTTGGACCACTCATGGAGTCACAGTAAAGTTCTAGACTGGGGCTATAGTCATCTGAAGGCTTGACTGCGACCAGATGGTTCGCTTATAAACTCAGGTAACTGAGGGTCAAATGCCTCCCTTCCTCACCACGTGGACCTCTCCAGATGGCTTCTCACAATAGGTATGGCAACTGGCTTCCCCCAGTGAGTGAACGATGAGACAGAGGATGGGTACAATCAAGTCAGAAGCTTCAATATCTTTTATTACCTGGTCTCAGAAGTAACATGCCAGCATTTCTGGCTGTATTTTCCTGATTATACAGACTGACGCTGGCACAGTGTGAGAGGAGACTGCTAGGAGGCAGAGATCACTGGGGGCATCTTAGGGATTGGGTACCACAGACTCCCCCTTGGCCACCAATGATTCGTGTCCCTCTCACATGTTAAATACACTCACCTCCTCCAAAGATCCCTCTTCCCCACCTCACCTCTGCCAAATCTTACCCCATTATAGCATCAGCTCAAAGTCCAGAATCTCATCATCAAAATCAGGTTCAAGTGCAGAAGAACCCCATGGCATAAAAATACAAGTTGTCTTTCCCTTACACACCCAAAATTTGTGGGCACAGGCAGAGGCAAGCTTTTTAGACATTCTGGGTCAAAGAGGAAAACTGGGAGTCCCAAGGAATCACTGGTCCTAGTGATTCTGATATCCCATTAAGCAGATGTTGGCGGTTCCTGGATTAGGACTTAGTCCTACGTCTACCCAGAAATAGCTCCATGGGCTCTTGGTTCTGCTTTCTGGCATCTTGGTTTAAACCTCTGAGTTATTTTTCTTTTTCATAATAGGTAATGCATGACACTTAATATGAATAGTTTTCTCAACTTCTTCTGCTTCTAGAAGTTAGGGGGTTCAGAGGTTTCTTTTTATTTTGAACCTTCTTTCATTTTGAACTGTGTCAGTCCAAGCTGGAATGTTTCCAAGGGTGTAATTCACCTTATAACATTGTGGGTCTCATGTGAATCTTATTGGGGTTTGCTACATTACATGAAAACCATACCCATAATTCTCTTCAATTTAAGCCCTTCTCTACCTGGGATTTCTGCTGAGGAGTAGTCCTTTCAAGCTTCTTAAAAACTCTATTGTATGACTAAGAGAGTTCACGAACCATATCCTTAACATTTTTAGAGGGCCTTTTTCCTGATTGAATGGTACCCTAAGGTACCACCTTTGATATTTCTGAAGTCTTCACAAAGGATTTTAGAGTCACACACTGTTTTCATTTCTGGAATATGCTTTTATGAGAGTGCCCTTTATTTGATCTTTGCTCAGAAGCCATGTCTTAATTTCAGCATCAGTTGCCATCTGGAGAGTCTAGGAATCTTCAAAAACAGCAAACCTTGGCTCCTTTTCCATCAATGTATCTTCTCTTCTTTCATGTTTCACTCTAAGCAGCACAAAGAAAGCAAGTGGCAGCTTCAATTCTCCCTAGTTCCACCACCCAGCATATTAAATACATTTCCTAACTCCTACATATTGCAAGCGATAGTGTTGCTGTTATACTGCTGCTGCGTAACAAAGATCCCCGTAACTTCCAACATTTGATCTGATTTTCCTCACTTTTTTCTAACCCTCACCAGCAGCTTCCTCAAACTCACATTCTACTAACATTCTGTTCAAGGCAAGTTAGGCTTTAATTAATGCTTTCTGTAAAGTCCCCCAACCACTGCCCACTGCCACTGCATTTCATGATTTAGGTATTTGTTATGGAAACGCTCTGCCAGTCACCAAAATCTGAATTCGTTGTCTATTGTCTGAATTAGTTGTCTAACTATCAAAACATGGAAGCTGAAGATAACAAATGTTTATTATGCTACAAGGTTGCTGGGGGGTGAGGAATCTGGAAGTGGCTCAGCTGGGTGGTTCTGGCCGAGGATCTCTCATCGGGTTACAGGCAAGCCATCAGCTGGAGCTGCAGTCATCTGAATGCTTGAGTGGGGCTGCAGGATCCTGTCCTAATTGATGGGAGGCTTCGGTTCCTCACCATAGGGGCTGCTCATGACTTGGCAGTTGGCTTCCAACAGAGAGACAGCAATTCGAGAGACAGAGTGACCAAGACAGAAGCTTCACTGTCCTCTACAACCTCATCTTAGTAGTGACACGCCATCACTTCCTCTATATTCTAGTGGTCACACGGACCGGCCCTGGTATAATGTGGGAGGCAGTCACACAAGGATACTACAGGAGGCAGGAATCATAGGGGGCCAGGTGACAATCCTAATTGTTGGTACCTGCTCTTCCCAGCAATCCACTGTGGCAGACTCTAGCATTTTCTCAATCTGCTCAAAGCTTGTTTCAGACTCACTATTACCATCAAGGCGTTGGGCCACTTCCTCCTGTGAACACTGTATACATGATTTTAATGTGACAATTCAGCAGTTAAACAAAGCCATAATCTGTGTCCTCCACCTTAGTGGAGGCAAACAGTGCTCTCTGAGGAATTTACAGAAGAAGGGAGATTAGATCAATCCCCGTGTTTCTCCCAAAACAGAAGCACACTCCAACCCTGTGGTCTGACTTGTGCTTTTGAATTTAATTTGGTGTTGGCTTGCTGTTGGGAGGTAACACAGCGATAGTTATAGCACAGTTGGCACTTTTGATTTGTGAATATGAAAGTCCTGTATGCAAGGTGCACGGGATTATGTACCACATGATGTCTACCAGAGCACAAGGAGGGAAGAAGTTCTGTTCTTGGTTCAGTCCTCCACAGAACATAGGGTTTCTTTCTGGGGCTTAGCCATGCAGGGAGACTTCATCTGTCACCTCCCTTTCTAAGTGAAACCCTTCAGTCAAGGAGCCCAAGCTTCTCTGGCCTCAGGGCAGATAGGAGGTCACGCCCTGTATGGGGGCTGGGCCTCCATTAAGAGAGCCCATATACAAGGAGTATATGGGGAGCCTGGGTGGTTCCATCGGTTGAGTGTCTGACCTCGGCTCAGGTCATGATCTCGCAGTCTGTGAGTTTGAGCCCCGCGTCAGGCTCTGTGCTGATAGCTCAGAGCCTAGAGCCTGCTTCCGATTCTGTGAAGCTCCCTCTCTCTCAGCCCCTCCCCCGCTCATGCTCTGTCTCTCTCTCTGTCAAAAATAAACAGACATTAAAAAAAATTTTTTTTTAAAGGGAGTATAGATTCTTTGAGTCCCCAAGAACGCTGTGGGGAATGAAGGAGCTAGGGTAGCCTTTAAAAATATTTATGTTTGTTATTATTCAGATTTCTTAAATCATAGAAGTAGAAGTATTACATGTTTATAAAAGAATTTAAATTTTACTCACACACAGAGCATATAACTTACTGTAAGTATGTATGTATGTGTATATACATATGCACGTATACATATAAAGTGTGAGTTTATATATAAAGTACACATTCTTACCAGGAGTAAGAGTATAATATTCTAGCCTTTTTTCTGTAATTTTAAAAAAGATATTCATTTAGCAGATATTTATTTACCCTGCATACTGGGGTATAATAATGGGGGGTGGGGAGAACATCATGGATCGTACATTCTTATATGGGGAGAAAACAACAAGCCAGATACATGACTAATTATATACTATATTAGAAGGAGTTAAGCGTTCTGGAAAAATTAAAGCAGAAGAAGGATGAGGGGAATCATTGTGGGAGAGGATTGAAGTTAAAAAAAAAAGGTTTTTTAATGTTTATTAATTCCTTGAGAGAGATAGAGAGACAGCATGAGCAGGGGAGAGGCAGAGAGAGGGAGACAGAATCTGAAGCAGACTCCAGGCTCTGAGCTGCCAGCACAGAGCCCAATGTGGGGCTCAAACTCACAAACCTTGACATTATGACCTGAGCTGAAGTCGGACGCTCAATCGACTGAGCCACCCAGGCACTCCAGGATTGCAGTTTTAAATAGAATGATTGAGATGGGCCTCACTCAAGACAGTGACATTTGAGCAAAGACCTGGCGGGAGTGAGAGGGCAGAGCGTGTGAATATCCCCAGCAGCAAGAATAGCAGGTGCAAAGCTCCTGCTACAGGAACATATCTGAAGGGAAGGTAATCTAGAGAGGGTCAGACTGGTGGTGGGTGGTGGGAATGGAAGGGAATATCTGGTCTTAACTCTGGGAGAGATGGAGGGCCATTGGGAGATAGCAAGCAGAGGAACCCCATGGTGTGACGCTTCAAAGGGCACTGTTCTGCTGTGTGAGAAGACCATAGTGGGCAAGGCAGAAGCAAGGCCTGGTGAACCTAACCATGTGGGTCATACAGAGGAGGTGAGGGGTCACCCTTAACCAGGGTTGGGATTTTTCCAGATGAGTGTGACAAACTCAGAGAGGGACGAAGGGATGGAGGTATGTGCAAAGAAAGGGATAATGATTGACACTAGGGTTCCTGGATGCTGGAAAAGAGGGAAGCAAAGAAGGGAAGAAAGAGGCAGGAGTATCTCATGATTTATTTACCCAATCACCTTTTGAAGGTCACTAAGGATCGTTTCAGGTGTTTTGTGTATGTGTGTTGTCATTACAAACAACCCTGCAATTACCATCTTTATTAATAATAATGCTGTCCATTGAGGCCAAGTGTATGGGAAGCAGGGAGGTGGCAGGCAACCCTGGGTTCCAGTCTGGGCCTCAGGATCTCCAGCTGTCTGTGCGATGCCAGGATGAGAAAGAGCAGCCTGTCTACAGCCCTTTGCCTCGATATAGACACTCTGCAATCTGGGTACTCACTTTCTTCGGTGTGGCATTCACTCCACACTGCTCTGATTTCTTCCCAGTGGTCAGTAGAGAGGCCGATGTTCGTCTGGTCAGGGCATGGTGGTCTGTGCAGGATGAAGGCTGGATAACAACCTAGGGGACTCAAACCAAGTCATCTTGTAACTTTACCTGCTGGACATCTGGGAGGGAATGGAGGAGAAGATCAACATCAGGCTCAAGATGTTTATTGAAAAGAGGGTTTATTGAAAAGGGGACATGCCAACATCTTGGGAGAAGACCTCCAGCAGGGGGAAGATGCCGCTCAGTGAAGGGAGTGGGGACTTCACATTAGGACCCAGCTTCCCAGCTGGTTCTGCTGCAGACTCCGTGGGCAGATTCCCTGTTTTTCTCAGAGCCCAATCTTCTCAAATAAAAAAACTGCTGTGGAGAGGAGGCAGCACCATTTAGAGGGGCAGAAATGGACTTAAGAGTCAACTAGAGCCCATTTCCTACCCAGGGGCCTCAATTTTCCTCAGTGATTAGCTCCTGGAACTTGTTTTCTTATGAGTGAAATGAGGATTTGAGGTACCTGAAGGTAGGGAACATGGAGGATGTGCCCATCGCCGGCTCGTGCATATCAGGTTCCGATGAACCTTCATTTCCCTTCCCATCCTAACCCAGGTCCACAGTCCCTATCCAAAGTCTTGATACTTATGGAATCTAAACTGTTGTGGCTTTTAGAAGAATAGTCGCCCCTTCTAGCCTATTACAAAACATCCCTGGCTCGGGCTGGGGCGGGAGCAGGGGCAGGGGCAGTGCCTGTCTTCACATCCATGAATATTGCTGCAGTGAGAGGTATGCATATTCACAGTCGATGGGGCCAATGGAAACCAGAAACAGCCTTACATCATTTCAGCTCAGGTTTTGCTGCCAAATAAACTAGGGAAAGATTTCTGCTTTTAAGTCTGGCATAGAACAAGTCACCAGACATGACGCTGGAGAGAAGACATTTATTTGAACATGGGGGTACTAATATCAGTCCTAATGCAAACCATGTTAAAGCCTCATAAGTTCTAACTTTCCTCAGTTTCATTTTCCTCCTAAAAATAAAACAAAGACACCCTGTTCTCAGAATGAGCCAAGAACACACCCTGGTCCCTCCTTGCCCACCATAGCCCCCCATCCTGGGCTTTGGCAGGGGAGGGAGGGTGGATGGCCTCGTGCCTTGGATGATGGGGTCAGGCTGGGGGAGAGGATGGGCAATTTATTTTGCTGCCTCCTGCATAGCAGCCTCTCTCCTGAGCCAGGGTGTGACAAGGTGAATGTCCTAGTGCATTCAGGCTACTATGCCAAAAATACCTAGACTGGGTGGCTTGTAAAACAATATTTTTTTCTTACAGTTCTGGAGGCAAGAAGTCCAAGATCAAGGTGCCAGCAGAGTCAGTGCCTGGTGAGAACCCATTTTCTGGTTCATGGAGGTGGTATGGTCTGAATATTTGTGTCCCCCCCCACCTCCTCCAAAATCATGCGTTAGAATCCTGATGCCCAGTTGGATACAACAAGAAGTCTGCACCCTGGAAGAGGGCCCTCACCTGACCATGCTGTCACCCCAGTCTCAGACTTCCAGCCTCCAGAACTGTGAGAGATCAATTCTTATGGTTTATAAGCCACCCAGTCTGCAGTATTTTGTTAGAGCAGCACAAATGGACCAAGACAGAAGGCCATCTTCCCACTGTTTCTTCACACGGTAGGAGGGGTGAGGGAGCTCTATGGGATCTCTTTTACAAGAGCACTAATTCCATTCATGGGGGCCCCCACTCTCATCACTTCTCAAAGGCCCCACCACCAACACCATCAAATTGGGGGTTAGGCTTCAACTTATGAATTTGCCGGGGACACAAACATTCAGACCACAGCAGTGAGCAAGGAGGATTTTTATTTCCCACAGACTCCAAGGGGTTATTTCATTCTTTCTGCTCTTGGTCTAAAATGCAAGAGAGTCAGAACTCCACCTGGATGGCATTTTCCTTGGAAAGGGCTGCAGCTGAATTGCTTCTTGGTAGATAGCAGTGTCTGCCTCTGGGTTCAAATCCTGACTCTACCACCTGCTAAGACACCTCCATTTCCCTGTCTGTAACATGGGGAAAATAGCCGCTCCTACTGTGCATTGTTCCACCAGCTAAGACACAGAGGAGGCCTATGGTGCCTCCCCCAAAAAAATCAATGTTAGTTTTCTGTCATCTTTAATTCTGGGTGTAAGCAAACAGGAAGCACATCCAGCTAGTTCACTTCCACCTTTGATCAGCCACTGATTTTCATGCTATCAAAAAGAATTGGTTTTCAAAAGCTATAACCAGTTAGGGCAATGTAAAATTAGACAGACGTAGTTGGAACTGCTTCAGAACTAATATTCCATCCCTCAAACACCTTAATAAGGAAGCCTTACGGGCAACAAATTCCCTCAATTTTTGTTTGAGAAAGTCTATTTCTCTTTCATTTTTGAAGGGTAGTTTCACAGGAGACAGAATTCTAGGTTGGTGGCTTTTTTCTTTCAAAACTTAAAACACTTCATTCCATTTTCTTCCTGCTTGCATGATTTCTGAGAAGTCAGGTACAATTCTTACCTTTGGTTTTTCCTTTGGCTTTCTTTAAGATTTTTTTTTCCCTCCTTACCTTTGGTTTTCTGAAGTTTGAGTATGATTTGCCTGGTTATATGGTTTTTATTTTGTTTTGTTTTTGACTTTTATCCTGCCTGTTGTTCTCTGAGTGCTGGTGGTTTGTCTCCTGACACTGATTTGGAGAAACTCTCAGTCATAATTGTTTCAAATATTTTTTCTATTTCTTCTCCTTCTGGTATAATTGTGTGTGTGTTATACTTGTTGTGTCACCCCACAGTCCTTGGAGAGTGTCTTCTGTGTTTTTTAGTCCCTTTTCTCTTTGCTTTTCAGTCTAGAAATTTCTATTGTCATATCCTGAAGTTTAGAGATTCTTTCCTTAGCTGTGTCCACTCTACAAATGAGCCCATCAAAAGCATTCATTTCTGTTACAACATTTTTGATCTCTGGCATTTATTTCTTTTTGAGCCTCTCTTAAGAGTTTCCATCTCTCTGCTTACATTCTCTATCTGTTCTTGCACGTTGTCTGTTTTTCCCATTAAAGCTCTTAGCATATTAACGATAGTTTTGAAAAATTCCTGGTCTGATAATTCCAACATCCCTGTGGTGTCTGACTCTGGTTCTGATGCTTGTTCGGTCTCTTCAAACTGTTGTTTGTTTGTTTGTTTGCTTGCTTGTTTTGTTTTTGTTTTTTGTTTTTTCGTTTTTTGGGGGGTTTTATTGCCTTTAAGTGTGCCTTGTAATTTTGTGTTGGTAGGCAGGTGTGATGGACTGGGTGTAAGGGCCTGCTGTAAAGAGACCTTGAGTAACATGGTGGGTGTGGGGAAGGGGAAATGTTCTATAGTTCTACAATGAGGTGTCAGTCTTTTGATGAGCCTGTATCCCTCAACTGTGAACTTCATTAATGCTTCTTAGTCCCCTGCCTCCTCTTAAGTGGGCTAAGATGGCTGGCAGGGGATGGAGTTGGATATTTCCCATCTCCCAGCTCAGTTAGGCTCTGATAAAACCCCAGCAGGTTAGGCTCTCTTTAACTAGTTTCTCTTGAGGCCAGGACTTTCGGGAAGAACAGAATGCTCTAGATTTCAAAATGGTTCCTTTTCCCCTGCTAGAAGCAGGAGGGGAAGCTTCTTGGATCTTTACTGTGACAATCTGGTAGAGCTCCAGGAGGTAAAACGCACCAAAGTGTGGGACTCCCTTATTCTGGATCCCCTTGGAATTGTTTTTTAAGTTTATCTGTTGGGGTGCCTGGGGTTACACGACCAACTTCGGCTCAGGTCATGATCTCTCTCAGTTCATGGGTCTGAGTCCCTCATCGGGCTCTGTGCTGACAGCTCAGAGCCTGGAGCCCGCATCAGATTCTGTGTCTTCCTCTCTCTCTGCTTGGGCTCCCTCTCCTTCGGCTTGCACTCTATCTCTCAAAAATAAATAAACATTTAAATAAAATAAAAAGTTTATTTATTTATTTTGTGAAAGCAAGTGTGAGCAGCAGAGGGTCAAAGAGAGGGAGAGAGAGAATCCCAAGCAGTCTCTGTGCCGTCAGCACAGAGCCCAACGGGTTGGCGGGGGGAGGGGGTGGCTCGAACTCACGAACCATGAGATCATGACCTGAGCCAAAACCAAGAGTTGGACACTTAACCAACTGAGCCACCCAGGCTCCCCCCTTGGACTTTTGATCTCTCAGGCTCTGCCACGCTGAGTTTCCAGACATTCCCCAGTGAGAGTACAGGTTTTTCTCCCTCATCGCTGGTTCCCATGGAGGTTTCTGCTTGTGGATGTTTGCTCTGATAAGCTGTGATTCTCTGCAGCTGGCTGTCTCTCCAATTTTGGGGCATTGGTTTGCTGGGCAATCTCGCTTTTGTGACGAATTTAAGAAGAGATGTTGATTTTTCAGTTTGTTCAGAATTTTACTTGGTGTTAGGATGGAGTGAAGACATCTAAGCTCCTTCCCTGCTGGACTGGAAATTGTCTTTTTCTAGCAATATCTTCCTGCTGAATGTTCGTCCACATCTCCCACCTTGCTAGCAAAGATGTGAGAGAGCTGTTGCAGCCGTCCTCAGTAGACCCATCGAGGCCATTCGGTGTCTCTATGTCTGGAGCTGTGGTTTCCAAGCGAGGGGCGTGCACCCTGGGGAAAGTGCCAGACTCTCCACTAGGGCATGAGAAAGAACATCAGAACATCTAGTTATATTTATTTTTAAGCTCACCTTTTTATTTCTGTTTTTGTAGGTTTTATAGTGTGCATAAGAGATTTGTGTGGAAATATTTATGTATACTTCCTAAATAAATAATGGAGCTACATGCTCAGACATTTTGAATGATAGGAATTGTGTTCAAAATAAAGTGGGGACCACCGTGTTAGAGACTGATGAGATAACATCTTTACTGGCTAAAATACTACATTTGGTTCCTTCTAAAATAATGCCACCACTTCCCCCCTCTTCTTGACAGGGATTTACCCAAATATATATATTTTATTTTGTTTTGTGTTGCTTTAATGAGGCCCTAAGATATTTGGAATAACCTTATACTTTGCACTGATTTCTTAATGTTTATTTCTCATTTCTTAAGTTAAAAAAAAAAAAAGTATGTTTTTTCTCTTCGTGTTCTATCCACTGTAAAAGCTTCCATGCTGGCAAATGGAGTCAAGCCAATTTCGTCTTGCCAGGAGAGAGGACCAAGATCTTGAGACTACAGAAATGCTTTCCTTTGTCTTATTTTTTTCTCTTTTATGGGGGCAGTGGGAAGGAGTGGACAGTGGTCAGGGCCTACACTCTCTGGGCCCCTCAGGAAGCCAACAGGTAGTAATGTGGTCCTGTACTCCAGAGTGGGGCCCAAGACACAGCCGGAGAACTTGTTCCCAAAGGGAGGACAAAAAGTCACCTGTTGCCTCTTGTCCCTGAGCATTTCAGATACGGATGCTCTGGCATCATTGCATAGTTATGGAAGTAATGGCAGTTTTCAATGGCAGGCCTGAAAAAGCTGACGCAGGTTAAGAAAATGTTTCCATTTTCCTCCCAAACACTAGCACTAGGATTCAGGATTGGAGTCAGCAAAATCACAGTGGTGACCGGACACCGTCTGCCATGGGGGGCGGTCCCCGCCCTGGTAGCAGTTTGGAGCACACACCTATTGTGATGTATGGCCAGCACCAATCTTGTAAATGGGGTAATGAGGACAGCTCTGCCTCGGGTCATTGTGAAGCCAGATGAAATCAGGTACGAAGCACGAAGAACTTGGAAATCCCTGGGCCCCACACATGTGGGAAGGCCCACCTGCCGTCCAGGTAGGTTTTTGGACTCATCTCCATCAGCACCCACCTCCCAGCCCCTCCAGACCCCAGTCACCCCCAGGTGCCCAGAGATACTTCATGCCTGTGGTTTCAGCGGGAGAATCTCTCCTTCCTGTATCCATGCACCAAAATGTACCTTTTCGTGGTCTACTCGAAGCTGGTAATTGCCACGTTCAAAAAGCATTTGAGTGAGGACTCCTAGAAACAGAGTTTCAGTTTAATTGAAAACCTATAAATCTAAATTAATTTCAATTTTTCTAACACTGAAATTTCTGGCAAGCTGTTGGGAGGCCAGGTGGAGATATTTAAGGGTAGAAAGCCACTCAAGTACCCTTTAAGCCATTGGTTTTCAACCCTGGCTGCACATTAGAATCACCTAATTCTAGGTTTAAAAATTCCTGATGCCACATGGGCACCCCTGCCCAGGGCCATAATATGATTTTCGTGGGCCCTTTCCTCTAAAAATATGTTGAAAATTATATTTTACTACTGCATTGGTACAAAGACAAATGTGTTAACATTATGTATTAAAACCTTTTCTCTGACCTAAAAGCTTATCTTTTTCTTCTGATTTTAAACAAAATGAGAACATTTTGTTCGCCCCAAGTGCTGTGCCTAGTGGGTAAGCCATCGTTGCCAAGAAGGGCTAAATCAGAACTTCTCAGGTGAAAGGGAGACCTCAGTGTTTTCGAAAGGTCCTCAGGCCATTCCAATGAAAAGCCATGGTGGGCACCTGCTTCCAACCATCCAAGAAGTAGACCTGCCTACTTGACAGGTCTGGTGCAAAATTGACTAAAGAGGCTACTTTCCTCTCATCCTAATGGACCAAGGTCAGTCAAAGTGAGCCTGAAACAGCCCAGCCTACCTCCACACCCTGAACTTACAGCAGGACAAAGCATCCCTAATTTCTTTATCATCATGCCTCTGTGATTCTGACCCCTACCTGCCTGATAAGATACCCATGAATCTTAGAGCTGAAGAAAAAGGAAGATCTGTACACCCATCTCCTTTCTAGATGCAAGACAGTCTTATTGCTGAAGTACCTGGCCCAAGATCATGCAGATGCCTGAAGCCAGAATGTGCCCTGAGTCCTGTCTCCACATTTCACTATATGTTGCAACCCGTCAAGAAGGAACTCACAGGCCCCAAAGGGCAGAATCAGGAAAGACTTTTTTTTTTAATGTTTGTTTATTTTTGAGAGAGAGACAGAGACAGAGTGCCAGCAGGGGAGGGGCAGAGAGAGAGGGAGACACAGAATCCGAAGGAGGCTGCGGGCTCTGAGCTGTCAGCACAGTGCCCGAGGCGGGCCTCAAACCCACAAACCATGAGATCATGACCTGAGCCGAAGTGCTTAACATCCACATTGAAGTTGCAGGCATTCTGAGAGATGGGGCAGTGACTTTAGCTGCTTTCATGTTCAGTGATATCCTTGAAGCTGTTTGCCTTCCCTCCATCCCTCCTTTCCTTCCTTTCTTCCCTCCTTCCTTCCATCCTTTCCTCCTTCCTTCTTACCCACCTTCCTCCACCCCTCCTTCCCTCCATTTGTTCCTTCCTTCCTTCCTTCCTTCCTTCCTTCCTTCCATCAACAAACACTTGTTGCAAACATAGTCTTAAACGTGTGCAGTACTACAGAATGTGTCTAACAAAGAAGAATGGGCCCATACCCAACATCTCGGATTCACAGCCCAGCAGGGAGAAAGACACGCACACAGGTAAATTACAGAACATAAGCAGGTCAGATACAGGGGAGCACGGAGTATAGGGCGCATCCCTGTGCCCCCAGGCTTACTGGAGCTAGTGTCTCACAACAGACGCCATTTGAGCTGAGTTTCAAAGAAGGTTCCTTGGTTGTCATGGAGATGGGGCTGGTCCGTGAGAGTGCACAGAGTGTGGAATTGAAGGGGAGTTCAAGGGTTCTCTAGTGCTATTTACTTAAGTGTTTCCCATTAGGAATCAGGGCATTAATTAACTGCAACCTCAGTCATTTTTTTTTTTTTGGTGTCTTTTCTGCAAATGCAGCCAGAGCCAGAGCTGAGCACTTGGCTAGAGAAATTGTTTTTCCCTTCTGCGTGCACCTCCTGAAACCAAATTACAATGATGGCCCCCAAAACCTGCATTTTCACAGGCTCCTCATAGCAATCAAATTAAGAAACAGAGTAGGCGCATAGATAAGGCGGAGATAGAAATGGTGCCCAAGACGGGGAAGAAAAACGTTGTGAGAGACAAAGTTTCAATGTTGATGAACAGTTTATGTTTTCCTGAAGGTGATCCTTTGTAAGCACCATAGCATATATGGAGCTCTCGGAACCCGTTCTTGTTTGCTGGTTATTATGGATCTCACCAAAGCTATGCCTAACCAAGCACAGCATAGATCAAGGGCTTTGAAACCAGTTTGTATTTTGTATTACTATACAAAATTACTATACTGTGCTCTGGCACAGAAGAAGATTGAAAGGAAATATATCAAAACATTAACAGGGTTTGTGCTTGAGTGATTCTTTCATGGTCTTCTTTTTCTTCTCTCTCTCATATATTTTTTTAAACTTTTTATTTTGAATTAATTACAGGCTCACAGCAAGTTGGAAACACAGTGCAGAAAGATCTTGTGTGTCCTTCCCCCAGATTCCCCCAGTAGTTACATCTTACACAACTATAATACGATCATCAAAACCAGAAAACTGACCTCAGTACAATATGATTAACTTGATGACAAACGTTATTCAGAGCTCAGGTTTTTATTTATTTTGAGAGAGAGAAAGTGTGTGCACGAGCAGGAGAAGGGCAGAGAGAGAGGGAGAGAGAAAATCCCAAGCAGGATCCATCCTGTTGGCACAGAACCCCATGCGGGGCTTGATGTCACTAACAGTGAGACCATGACCTGAGCCAAAATCGAGAGTCAGATGTTCAACCCACTGAGCCACCCATGTGCCCCCAGATTTCAGTTTTTACATACACGTGTGTGTGTGTGTGTGTGTGTGTGTCTGTGGTGGGGGGGAGGGCTCTGTGCAAACTTACCACATATATAGATTTGTGTTTTCATATTTTGGAAAACTTTTTATAATAAGAATGTACCTGTCTTATTATAAAGAGGAAAGCTTTACTATTAAATTCTTTTCTGGGAATCTCTCCCAGGGGGGAACAAAAGCCCTAAATTGGTAAATTGCTAGGCACAAATTTATCGATTGTGAAATTACTTATAAACAAACTTGTCAAATTTATTGATTGTGAAATTACTTATAAACAAACTTAAGCCCCTCAAGTGTGAGTAGAAAAAAATGGAAGTGAATTAGCTAGAATACATTTGCTGGTGGACTATTGTGCAGATCTAGCAACTGTTTATGGAAAAAAAGTTTGTGATAAGACAGGAAGGTGTTTATGACGAAGTGAAAACCAAGCTATCAAATTGTGCAAGTGTGGGATGTGACTACGTAAGGAGATCAGCATGTGTGGGAGGTGGTGGGGTAACAGGAGGCAAACCTACCCAAACTGTCTCTTTGTTTTTCCTTATTTCCCCAAATTTCCTTATTGAGGATGTCTCAAATTTTAAAATGCATCGCCTTATGATCATATTAAAATACAGATTCTGTTTCAGTCAGTAGGGTCCCGAGTAGCAAGTAGGGGCCCAAGATTTTTATTCCTAGCAAGCTCCCACATGGTTTAGATGCTGCTGTGCTCCAGGCCACAATATATAAACAATGGGTTATTAGCAAATGACCTTTAGAAATAATTAGTTGTCTCTTACATCTAAAACTGGCCTCAGCGGCGCCTGGGTGGCTCGGTTGGTTGAGGGTTGGGTATCTGACTTTGACTCAAGTCATGATCTCAAGGTTCAGGCTCTCTTGACTGATCAGAGCCTGGAGCCTGCTTCAGATTTTGTCTCCCTCTCTCTTTCTGCCCCTACCCTGCTTGTGTGAGCCTCTCTCTCTCTCTCTCTCTCAAAAATAAATATATATTAAAAAAAAAAAAAACTGGTCTCAAATGCCAAATCATGCCCTCCCAAATCCAATAAAATCCCCTCTCTTTACAGATTCTACTTGATTTTTCCAAGTAACAGACAATGGAGACTTAGCCTTGCCCAGCCCTAGATAGTGAGATTATTCCTTTGTTCTGAATTTGTTTTTGGAGGGTTGTTAGGTGTCCTTGCCTTCCATCCAAGGCTTGAGTCTTGTTGACTCCTTGCTTTGCTTGGGAGACATTTTGCCCCCTAATCACCATGGTGTCTACAAACAGGTATTTACCTAAAACCCCACGAGAGGCGGAAAAGCACAGTTTGGCAGGCCCTCCTCACCCACATAACCCTCGTGCTCAGCAACCACCTGCTTGTTTAAGAAAAGTCATGTGAGGAACGTGGACTCCCTTTATCTCTTGGCAGCCTCAACTGCGAAGCACTTTATTTTGCATTTAATCTTTCAGCAGGGGCCGTTTCTGCTCTAAGCGTTGCCAAATTAGATTACGGCACACAAAGTTCTATTTTTAAAACACCACAAAGTCTTTCGTGTGAGTCAATGAGGCAGTATATAAAGTCCTTTATTTATTTTGCCATTTATAGATGGCGGTGCTCCTCGGTAAATATTATTTGACCTTTATAACGTTATTTCTTATTAAAACTCCGGCATGTTTTATGTAGAATACATGGACTTTTCAAGATGTAAAAATAAGAAAATGAATTCCTTCATGAACTCACTACCTATAATGGTATCTTCTATTTTATTTTTGCCCCTATATAACACACAGGTCTCCTTTTTTGTTAAACTGTTATCATACCATGTTATAAGCTTTGTAACATCTGCTTTGTCTTCCTCAGTGTGGCTTTGGGAGGAGGAAGGGCAGATATTATTAATTCCAGGTCATTGGAATTGGCTCACCTATGATAACATTCCATGATGGTTCTTGTCAGTTGCAGAAACTCCTGCTTCTCGGGCTTGACCCAGCACCTCTTGGGGACACTCCATGGTGAAGGCCAATCGTCACCTAAATTGCTCTACAAATACATATGGATAAAATAGATTAACAGAGGAGAGGGGACAAATTATTCCTAAATATTCATTGTATGAAACCGAGTATTTCTAATATGGAAAGCTCCATATATTTTGTTTTTGTTTTTGTTTATTTGTTTTAGTTTGTCTATTTTTTGAGAGAGAGAAAGAGCAAGGACAGGAGGAACAGAGACAGAGGGAGAGAGAGAATCCCAAGCAGCCTCCGTACTGTCAGCGTAGAGCCCTATGCGGGGCTCAAACTTACAAACAGTGCGATCACGACCTGAGATGAAATCAAGAGTCGGAACTTAACTCCCTGAGGCACCCAGGCATCCCAGAGCGCTCCCATCTTTAGAGAGGTGGCTGCTGTCACCTAAATTTCATTTTCATCCAGCCTGGAAGGTGACACTAATCAGAAGTGTATTAAAACCAAATCTCCAATAAGCACACTCTGGTAGGTGCACACAGTGGAATACTGCAGTCTAATGAGAACAAATGTTCTAGAACTGTGGGCAACGAGATGAGCTAATGCATTTGTAAACAAAATATGTGAAAAAAGCTAGGCACGAAAGCATACACACTGTGTGGTTGCATTTATGTAAACTGCAAAAAGCAGGTAAAATGACGGTGTGGTGTAGAGGTCATGAGAGAGGTTACCCCAGGGGCCCTGGTGACCAGAAGGGATATAGGCAGGATTCTGGAAGTACTGGTAACATTTTGTTTTTTGGGGTTTTTTTTTTTGGCTGTGGGAAACAGACTTTGTTTTTTAATCACTTTATTTAGGTATGATTGACATACAAAAACTGTCCATATTTAATGTATACAGCCTCAGGATTTTGGAGATAAGTACAGTAAAAACCTTGAATTGCAAGTAACGTGTTATACGAGTATTCCACAAGATGAGCAAACATTTCTAATAAATTTTAAGTTGATAAACGAGCGATGTCTTGCAATATGAGTAGTATGTGACACCAAACGTCACGTGATCACCACTGAGCCAATGGTTCCTCTCTCTCTCTCTCTCTCTCTCTCTCTCTCTCGCTGCGGGATTTGGGGTGATCGTCTCCCATGCTCGGATGCTCCATCTCAGGCTGCGGGGTTTGGGAGGAGTCAGTGAGTTTTTCAGAACATTGGAAGGTGCCCACAACGGGCACTAGTGTATTTTTTGTCACTTCAAAGCACCTATGGACAGTCCTTTGCTTTTCCATACACGAGTAAGATTCTGAATGCTTTGCTTCATTCTAAATCAGGCTGCCTGCAGATACAGACCCTTTCTTGTGATGCCTTATTGCCAGTTACATTAAATACAGTATATGGCAAGAGTCTGTTAATACTGCACCATAAAAAGATTCCACTGAGCTAACAGATAGCAGTGATTCTGTCAATGATAGGGAAAGTCGTCCTACACAATAACCCTTCTCTCTCTTTTCTCCCTCACACCAGCCACGAAGGTTTTCAAAGATAAGTACAAGTTAATTTGTTTATTTTTCTTTATATTTTGTATTTGCCTTATTATATTACAGTATTGTAATCATTTTTATATGGATATTTTGGGGTTGCGGAATGAATCATCTGAGTGTTGTTATTTCTTATGGGGAAATTTGCTTTGATATACAAGTGCTTTGGGTGACAAGCGTGTGTCCAGAACAAATTATGCTCACAAACCAAGGTTTTACTGTATATATCTGTGAGACCATCACCACTGCAGTCCCTGCCATAAACGTATCCATCACGTCCAAAAGATTTTTCCTGTCCTCTTTGTTTATTATGTGTGTGTCCACGTATGTGATAAGAATACTTAACATAAGATCTACCAGCTCAGTAAATGTTTAAGTATTCAAAACAGCACTATTATCTATGGCACTATGCCGTATAGTAGATGTCTATAACTTATTCATTTTGTATACTTGAAACTTTGTACACTTTGACCGACACCCCCCACACCTCTCCCCTACACCCAGCCCCTGGCCACTACCATTCTACCTTTGACTTTTTTAGATTTCAGGATCGTACAGTATTTGTCCTTCTGTGTCTGATTTATTTCAGTTAGCATAATGTCCTCCAGGTTCATCCATGTTGAGGCAAAAGGCTGGATTTCCTTCTTGTTTTTTAAGGCTGAATAACATTCAGTGTAATATATCATTACCTTTTCTTTGATCATTCATCCATCAACGGACATTTGGGTTGCTTCCATGTCTTGGCTCTTGTGAATACTGCTTCAGTGAACATAGGGGTGCAAATATCTCTTTGAGATCCTGATTTCAATTCCTTTGAATATATACTCAGAAGTGGGATTGCTGATCATATGGGGTCTCTATTCTTAATGGTTTGAGGAAACTTCATACTGTTTTCTTCAATGTCTGCATCAGTTTACATTCCCACTAACAACGTATAAGGGTTCCTTTTCTCTACATCCTCACCAACACTCATCTTTTGCTTGTTTGTTTCTTAAATAATTGCCATCCGAACTGGTGTGAGGCAATATCACAATGTGGTTTAGATTTGTATTTCCTTGATGATTAGTGATGTTGAGCACCTTTTCATATACATGTTGGGCATTTGTAGGTCTTGTTGGAGAAATATCTGTTAAGTTTCTTCGCCCATTTTTACAATCTGGTTATTTGAGGGCTTTTGGTTTTTGTTTAGGGTTTTTTGTTGTTGTTTATTTGTTTTTTGTTTTGGGGGGGTTTGTTTTGTTTTTTGGTTTTTGGTTTTTGTTTTGTTTTGTTTTGTTTTGTTTTTGCTATTGAGTTGTGGGAGTGCTCTGTATATGTTGGATATTAACCCTTTGTCAGATGGCTTGCAAATATTTTCTTCCATTCTACAGGTTGTGTTTGGTTTTGTTGATTTTTTTTCCTGTGCAGAACCTTTTTAGTTTGATGTGGTTCCACTTGTCTATTTTTGCTACTGTTGCCTGTGTTTTGGTGTCATATCTAAGAAATCACCACCAAGCCTAATGTCAAGGAGATCTTTCCTAATGTTTCCTTGTCAGAGTTTTATAGTTTCAGGTCTTACATGTAAGTCCTTAATCCATTTTGAGTTCATTTTTGTGTATAAAATAAAGTATAAGATATGGCTGTAATTTCATTCTTTTGTAGGTGGGTATCAATTTTCCAAACACCACTTATTGAGGAGACTACCTTTTCCCCAGTGTGTATTCTTGGTACCTTCAACCTTTGATAATCAGTTGACCGAAGACTTTGAGACCAAAGAAATTTGAGCAAAGAATTTGAGTTTTATTGTTTCATGATATGAAAGAGCCCAGAAGGGGGAAACATTGCTAAATTAAAATGTGATGTTTCAATATTTCTCCTTATTAATTGGCAATGTATGGTGAGACTCCTGGTTACATCAACCATGTTGCTAGAAATTCACATATTCAAATTAGCCATCTACCTTCCTGTGGGATTTTCTCTTTGGCAAAATGGCAGCTCTCCTTACATGCAGGCTGGCACATTTTGTTTCTTGATCTGAATGAACCCTGGTATGTTTTGGAAATCCTTTGAGCTGCATACACTTACCGTAAGTGCTTATTTCTGTATATTCTATTTCACCAAAGGATTTTTATTTTTCATTTATTTTTTAAATATTTTATTTACTTTTGAGAGAGAGAGTATGAGCAGTGGAGGGGCAGAGAGAGGGGGAAAGAGGATCTGAGCAGGCTCTGCACTGACAGGAATGAGCCCATGTGGGGCTCAAACTCAAGAACCA
Source organism: Panthera onca (assembly GCF_046562875.1). NCBI lineage: Eukaryota > Metazoa > Chordata > Mammalia > Carnivora > Felidae > Panthera > Panthera onca. Next base: position 85,767,837 of record NC_138341.1, on the reverse strand, counting down.
TGAGATCATGACCTGAGCTGAAGTCAGACACTCAACTGACTGAACCACCCAGGCGCCCCTCACCAAAGAGTTCTTAAAAGCCTGTTGCCAGCACTGAGAATGTATGGGTGGTGGGTTTCCTCTGCTTTTGTAGCTCCCACTTACCTTCGCCAGGCAAAGCCCTTTGACCTCATGGAAGCAGAGCCACCAGATTACTCCCTGGGAACCCAAGAGGGCCTTGTGGTCCCAAAGCAGCCCTTTTCTTGAATCTGCATGCTGGAAGACCAGTTATTTCCCCTCTTAGACCGCTGGTCATTAGGCTGCTTGATCCTCGCTGCCGATGGGGGCTGAGAGCTGCTCCTCTCCCCCTCCTCCTGGGGTAACAGAGGTAACTGCTTGGCCCTGTTTGACCTCAGAAAAACAATGCAAGGTCTTTTGCTGAGACCCCACCTGTTGTCGTCCCAAGCCTGTCTGTGCACAGGAGACAAGGAATCTGCCCGTTTGCTCAGTTCTGCAAAGTTTGTAGGGGAGAAGATCATTCTCCTTCCATTCCTGTTCTTTCGGACCTCAAACATGTGAGCCTCACCGGGCAGGGCCGGGCAGGCGGGACTGGCCATGTCCGCCAGCCTCCTGCTTCCCCATCTGGTCAGCATTAGGCCCATGTGAGCTCTGATTAGTGTCACTGAAGGAAGGAAACCTGGCACTGGCTTTCAAGTTGTATCCAGACCCCCAGACGCTCCACCTGTCCTCCATTAGCATTTGCCCACTGGAGACGGACGGCATGCTGCTCAGGAAAAGATTTGTTCTTATATTTCTTGAGGGCTGCTCAGGATTTTGGAACCAGTCGAAGTAATCTGAAATTACCTCTCTGGGAGAGAGGCAATGAAAGAACTTCTCAGAGTGAGGGCCTTGCCTTAAATCTCCAGCTGCTTTTAAACAATGAGCAAGACTGAAAACAGTTGCAGCGTTTCCATTAAAATTCTCACTGGTGATGGTGGGGGCAGCAGAGCCCGACAGACCTGGGATTGAGCCCTGGCTCTGCCTAGAAACAGCTAGTGACCCGAGGCAAGTCGCTTACCTCTGAGCCTGTTTCCAAAACTCTAAAATAGGGATCAGAAACCCGACCTTGGGGTGATGAGAGCAACTACTGTACATGGAAGAGGTCCATTTAGAGGGCACAGGTTGGCACATAATGACCAATTCATCAATTATCCTTAGAAGTATTTCTCCTGGGCTTTCATTCATTCAGCAAATACACGTGAGCCAGGCACCCTGCTGGGCACTGGGCTCGCTGGGAACACAGGGCTGGATGACATGGGCCACATCCTGCCTCCTGGAGCCTTCATCCTCCTGGGAGCAGAAATGGGAGACAGGCAGACAATAAGCACCCACATACATAAACAATACACTTCTAGGATGTGGTGAGTGGCTGCGAAGGAAATAAATCCAGTGACAAGATAGAGAAAATGGTGATGCTTTAGTCCATTTAAGTAGGGGGGAGGGGGTGCTCTCTAAGCAGTGGATGTGACTCTAAGACCAAGGGCACACTAGTCACATGGAGAATGGAGAGTTGAGGGCTGCAGAGAGAATACATGGGTAATGTCCAGAAATAGAAAAGCACTTGGCATTGTGGGGGGACAGGAAGGAGGTCAGAGTGGCTAAAGGGTAGGAAGGGCAGACAGAGGAGGGGGTCATAGGGTAAGGCAGGAGCCAAGTGACGGGGGAGACGGGGGCTTTGGAAGCTGTCGTAGGGAGTTTGATTTTAGAGCAAGAGCAAAGGGAAGTTGCTGATGGCTTTCAGCGGGGCCTATTACATTTTAGAAAGATGGCGGTGGAGACCGCGTGGAGAAGAGACTGAATGGCAAATGGGAGGGAAACTAATGAGGTCATTGTAATAGGCCCAGTGGACTTGATGGCAACTAAGGAGGTTGGCAGTGAAGGAGACGAAGGAAGAGATGTGAGCAGATGAAAGAGAGATTTGGACGGTGGCACTAACAGGACAGAGGCGCCTAGGTCATGGGGACGGCGAGCAGGTAGACGGGAGAATCTGGGTCTGAAATAGGGAACGTCGGCAGGTTTGGGATGATGGAGGAGGGCACAGGCGCAGACGTCGAACCCCGACTTACGGATCCAGGCTTGGAGCTCAGGGGAGAGGGTCTGGCTTGGAGATAGAAACCGGGGGATCGTTAGCATACATGGCCTATAAAGCCTGTGATGCTGAATGAACTCTTAGAGAGAGCTGATAGAGGGAAATGATAGGGCTGCTTTTAGCCCGGAGGCTCTCCCCATTTGGAGTAAAGCCAAGGGGGATCCAGCACCAAAGACTAAAAAGTGGTGCCCATGGAGGAGGAAATCCAGGCTCTGTGCTGTCTCCGGAGCCCAAAGTGGAATGGTCAGCATACAGGAGGAAGCCAAGGGTCAGAAGGGAAGCCAGCAGTGTCCTGATGCAGTAGCCTGGCGGCTGGTGGTGAACTTGTCATGAGCCTTGCAGTGGACAGTGGCTGTGGTTGTATCGGCTGAGGTTGATAATGTGTTGGGGGTGAAGCAGGATGCTGACTGATGAGGTTTTTGGGGTGACAGATAGGTATATGGGGTCCAAAGCTGGTGGCCAAGAAAGAATTCTTGGAAGACATCTTTGGTGCAAAAAGGTAGTTTTATTGAAGCATGGGGACGGGACCCTGGACAGGAAGAGCTACCCCGGAACCACGAGGAGAGACTGGTTAGATACAGTAGACTTGGGAGAGGTAAGGTCCAGGGGAAGTTTCCAGTGAGATATTTATATGCTAAAGAAGACTCCCAGGATACTGAAGCCCTAGCTATTGTCAAGCTAAGGTGGTTTTCCCTCTAGCAAAGCATTAGCATGAAGACAGTAGGGAGTTCATGGAGAAAAGTTTCACTCTGTCAGCCTCAAGTATTTGTCACTGGGCTGCAGGTTAGAAGGAAATTTGTTCTATCTGCCATTTCCTTCTGCTTTTGTTCCCCACATCACTTTGGAGGGGTGACGGAGACTTAGGTCCTGCAAGACTGTGATCTCTATCAGTTAGCCATTGTTTTTTCCCCTTTCCTTTGTTCTTGGGAAGACTGGGGTATCCCAGGGAATATCACACATACCCCCACCTGGGAAGGGGGTGGGGTGGGGATGTTTTCGGACTGTCAGCTTGCCTTCTGCTCCCTCATCGCTGACTGTCCACTGCTGAACTGAAATTATTTGGATTCTTGAGGTAGGAGAGTAAAGCTATCATGTGGTCCGCTTGAACTGCGTTTGCAGCTGCTAAGGAGGCCTGGCTTCAGTTTTGCTTGGTGAAGACCCCTGCCTGTCAGGGTTCCTGACCCCTCCAGGAGGCTGGGGCCCCTTGCCTCGGCTGCCCCCCACTGTTTCCCTCTGTTTTTCCACCCCATCCACCCACCAGCCATGCTAGCAGCTCAAGGGCCTAGTCACACACCCCTGGGCTCTAGCCTACGATGCTCTGAAGTGCTAAGGCCTCCCAGCCCACTGCTCACATTCAGAGAACGTGTCCCTTGCTGGGACACTGTAAATACAGGATGTGGGATGTGCACTGAATGTTGACCTTTCTCTGTTTCATTGCCAAAGGAAAATTTTTCTGGAAGCCGGCAACCCTTTGGGTGGGACTGAAGGGAGGGAGGGACACGACTTAAGTTGTTTGCAGCAAAATTTTTCCAGGTGATGTGAAAGAAGTATTTATTGAGGCCCGGAGTGAAAACAGGGAAGAAAGGGCAGAGCTGTAATGTGACCGGAAATGTTTGTACAAGGGGGCAGAGAGGGAAGTCCGTGAACTTGAAAGTGTCTTCCAATCTGGCGGGCCACATTTGGAGACTCTACGTTTCTTAATAAGGGGAAGTGTGATCACAAGCACCAAAGGAGAGTTGTGGGTTCACTCGCTTGGTCGGGGTTGGTCTTTCTTGACCTTCAATGTGCGTGTGGACAAGAAAATGAAAAGAGAATAAAGAAACCCCAAAATGTTTAAAGATGCCTTGAGGAATCTAAAACCTAATAAATTGTTTTAGCAGGTGAGTTTTTAAATAGAACAGGTGAGAGGCTGAGAAATTACATATACAGGGTTTCTTTGAGCCATGTGTCATGAAGAATCCTGAGCAAGTGTGGCCTACGTGTGCCAGACGTTGATTTCCCTCCACATAAGAGAGGTCATGGTGGAGTGGGGCTGTTTGGTGGCTCTGTATATTAGTCAGGGATCTGTCTGTCGTGCCCAGGCCTGTCCCCGTCCTCCTGATCCTTAAGCTCCAGCCACTTTGGCCAAGGTCTAGGAAGAAAGAGTGACATGGTGGCCCCACCTTAAAGTAATTCCCACATCTGATTGCATCTGATTAGCTAAAACATCCATATGTGGCCTTGTGTAAGGCCAGGGAGGCTGGGATTGTCTTCTGTTTGGGCTATCATGTGGATTTTTTTTATTTTGAGAGAAGGGAAGAATGGCTAATTTTGTCTGCCACAGAGGCTAATCTATAAAAATCAAATATACAGAATAGATGAGAGGAGGGTAATGCACTTTACACATGATATTTGGTTTTACCTCCATGGCAGAAGGAACATGGTTCAGCATCGGAGGCCTTCCACAGCAGTGCCTTAACCTAGCAATCCAGACTTTTCTCCACAGCACATGGGAGCAGCTCAAACTCCTGCTAAGCTAGTAATCCCTTAGTTCTGAGCCTCTGCTTACGTTGTCCCCACACACTAGGGACTGGGTGAAGCCACTGTGTTCAATGCATTGGCAAAGAAAGAGCAATCCCCAGGAGGGAAGCTTGTGCGCACACACACACACACACACACACACACGTGCATGCGCGCACCCAAATGTAAATGGCTCTGCCAGAAGGGGAGTCCACTGTGCACAGACTAGAGATGGGATGAAGACCAGTGGACTGGAAACACAGCAGGTGGACAAACAGGGCTCATTAGCTGGTGCAATAGCTCCCCCAGCGAGAGAGGTTCTCGAGAGCTTGCCCCATCATGGGGAAGAGCGGTTCCCAGAGGTGGCCTCACACACCAGCAAGGTAACAGGTCTTCTAATTACCCTCAGAGAAGGTCTCCAGCCTTTATATGCGTCCCTAATTCTTTGTAGATGCATTTCTTTGACCATGGAAGTCTCATGTGTTTGCAAACACATAAAAGGAACCGTCACTCTTAGTGCAGGGGCTTTTACTGGGTTCCAAATGTCTCTCACAGGATTTCATGATGTCAGTTCTCCAAGTTATATTGATAAGGGTAGGCAGGTGTACGTGTGCTTGCGTTTAAAGGAGGGAACACAGACTTCACGTTCAACAGATATTCAAAGAAGTCTATGCCCCTGCTGATATTGTGATTTATAATAAGAAATCTATATTTGGTCTTGGTCCACATTCCTGGCACACAACTTCTAAATCCCTTAGGATCTCCTGCGATGAAAGCCATAAAAATCTTTTGTTATGTTAATGAAACGACCTTTGGAAAGTCCCTAAGGTGGGGGGGAGGTTGTCAGGAGAGCCAACCACAGGATCAGAGGATTGGAACGTTTAGCCCCCACCCTACCCTTCCATACACAGCATTCAGGGAGCAGAGAGGGGCTGGAGATTAAATTTCATCACCGGCAGCCCATGATTTAATCAGTTGTGCCTATGTGATGAAGCCCCTGTAAGAAAACCCAAAAAGGACGGAGTCAGGAAAGCTTCTGGGTTGGTAAACAAGTGGCGGTTCAGAGTGGTATGCTTGGAGAAGGGGAGAGCGCCATGCCCCTCCCCAAATACCTTGCCCCACGCTTCTCTTCCATCTGGCTGTTCCAGAGTTATATCCTTTTATGATAAGCCAGTGATCTAGTAAATAAAATGTTTCTCTGAGTTCTGTGAGCTGCTCTATCGAGTTTATTGAACCTGAGGAGGGGGTCACCGGAGCCTCTGATCTATAGCCTCTGATCTACCCCCAGACTTGCCATTGGCATCTGAAGAACGTGGGGAGCAATCTTGTGGGTCTGAGGCCTTAACCTGTGGGATCTGATGCTGTCTCCAGATAGATAGTGTCAGAATTGGGTTAAATTGTAAGATGCCCAGCTGTTGTCACAGAGAATGGCTGGGTGGGGGGAAAGAAAACGACACCTTGGTACTGGGTGCAGAGGCCAGGCAGCAAGCAGGTCCTGGCCGCCTTGCTCAGTGGAAGGGAGAGGGGTGAGGTTCCAGGTACAGTGCTATGCAGCCACGGGCTCAGCCATGCTGCCACCACCAGCACACGGTACCACCAAGGACAGATGCACAGAATTCTGCAGGGTTGAATGAGGGTGGTTTGGGGGGTCTTCATTCTGCCCTTAGCAGAGATAACCTCAGGCCTCTTAGCATAGAGCTGAGGGAGGGGGCGGGGGGAGGAGTAAAATAACTTAACCAAATGTTTTTTTTTTTAATGTGTGTTTATTTATTTATTTAGAGATAGAGAAGGAGAGGAATAGAGAGAGAGAGGGAGGGAGAGAGAGAATCCCAAGTAGGCTTTGCGAGGGGGTTGGAACTCATGGACCCTGAGATCTTGACCTCAGCTGAAATCAAGAGTGGGACGCTTAACTGACTGAGCCACCCAGGTACCCCAAACTTAGCAAAATGTTTTAAACAATGGTCACATTAAAAACCCTCCTCATTTGTTGTCATCGAGCTGGCCCTTACTATATACGTGGGACCTAGATTTAAGTGTACTGCTTTTTATAAGCTGTTAACCATGTGAAATGACTCGGGGTGAATTTACAGTTGAATAAAAGCTAATAGTTTGAGCACTATTTCATATTTCGGTTATATGGAAAATTTTCAATAGCCAGGAGTTCTGGAGGGGAGGAAAGCCTGGGCCTGCATGAGATGACGTTAAACACGCTTTAACTTTTACTGACATGGTATCCACATAGCATGGATAACACCACTGAGCACTGTGTGTTTTCAGACAACACATATGACCCAGGACTTTATTAAGATACATTAACTACACAATAGGAAATCCACTCTCCTGTCAATGGGATGGCTTCTTTCAAATTTCCACAGTCCGGCAAAGGGTCTAAGAGCTACCCTGAATAGATCATGGGGATTGAAAATAGAAAAAGATTTGTTTACTTACAAGACATGACATTAGATTTATGTGTCATTCGTGTGGCCATTTGTAAGTACTTCGTGAGCACCGATCTCGAGAAAAATTATCTAAAACATGGAACTAAGGAATGGGGACACCGTGTTCTTTTAACAACACTCTGGGGCAATTAACAGGCCTACCCAAGGAGTATCTGAGCCTCCAGGATCACAAACCTGTTTTTGCTGTGGCTACGCACCCAGTAGAGCTCAGGCACTATGAAATTACTTGTCGATTTCTGTCCACTGTTCTATTGTCCTGTAGTACATTAACCAGTGATCTATCTAAACTAACAATCTGAAGCCAGCATTCTGGTTTTCAAAATTCCTGCAAGTACCCACCCAACTCCTTAAATTACTTTCTGAACCAGCATTGTTATTATATGTCCTCCCTTATTAATGATTTAGCAGATCTTTCCCTTATTAATGATTTAATAGACTGGGATGGCATCATATTTTTGACTATTTGAGAGTTGTTCTCTGTGCTATGAAAGGTATACAGGAATAGAAATGACGACTCCTGCCCTCCAAGCCCGTCCACAGGGAGAGGGTAGAGAAAGTACAGTAGGAAATCAAAACAGAAGATGGAATTAGAGCCAGAAACTTGGGGAAATCTTTACAAAACCCCGGGGATGCTTTGGAAGAGCCTGCACAGTCAGGAGAAGTGGCAGGCTGTGACAGCCCTGTCCTTTGGGGACACTGCATTTTATCCCTCTTATTTCATCACTTCACTTTTGTTTTCCTTCACTGTTTTAAGTCCCAGAGGCTCCCTTTCTCCTTACCCTCACCCTTCTGGTCCTATAGAAGGGAAAGGGTTAGGGGAGGTAGGTGGGAGGCATCTGCACAGCAAAGAGACTGGGCAGGGGGCATATGCTCCTTTTCAGGGCAGATTACCTGTTGCGCTGTGGGCCAGGGTTCATTTTAAGGGACAAAGCTCTGGGGTATCAGAGGATGGGGAGAGAGGCCAGGGTGTCAGGCGATCTGCGTTTACTTCAAATGGTTTCATGGTCTTGGCCATTCCCTCTAATAGGCAATCTAGAATAGTGTCGGTATTTATGTGGCGCTTACGCAGCTGGTGTAACGAGGCCAACATCTCTATCCCCAGGCAGCCAAGCTGTCTAAAGACACTGGCCTGATCCTTCCGATTAAGGGAGCAGAAATCACTCTCCCAGGGCACAGGGGCGACCGGAGCCCTCCCCCCGCAAAAAGGAGCTTGCTCAGAGGTCCCTGCCAGCCCCGCCAGGTCAATGCGGCACCCCAATGCGGGTGACGCCTTTCCGCCTCACAATCCAGCCAGGCTCATTATCTATCTGATCAAAAGCCCGCTCCCTGAGCACGGCACAGAGGCCCGAGATTATTCAGCGGCGGTGCCCAGTAAACACTCCATAACAGGAGGGGACAAGCTCAGTGTGCACCCTCCTGGTGACACTCGGGACGCGCCGTTGCGGTCCCAGACCTCCGAGGGGTGTTTCAGAAGGAGTTCTGCTCAGGAAGGGAAGTGGATTCTGGTCAGAAGCCCCAAACAAACGTGCTCTTGATTCGCATCCCCAGCAGCAAGCAGGAAGAGCTTTATTAAATGCAGCCAACGAGTGACTGTGAGAAGCTCTTCATGAGCCTGGTCTCCGAAGGCCCTTTCCCTGACCTCAGGGGTCTCTTTCATGGCTCACCTCCTCTCCTTTTTCTGGACGCAGAGATAAGCGGTCCCAGGCAGTGTCAGGAGACACAGGAGGAGCAAGTCGCATGGTAGCTGTGTCTCTGAGCAGCTGGCAGTCCGGCCGTGGGGACTACCAGGCTCAGGCAACAAGTACCTGCAGACAGCAGTGTGCTCAGAGCACCCCACATACACGCTTCCGGTGTGGCGAGGACGTGAGGGGTGAAACCCTTAGAAAGCAGTTACCCGCGGGGTCCAGGCTTCCAGCACATCACGCTGAGAAGGACGCGCTAGAGCCAAGAGGCTATTTCAGAAGAATTGATGTCTGTTACTTGGGTGTGTCACCCTCCGTGAGGAGGACAGAGATAGAGACCACCGCTTCCCTTCTTTAAAACCTCCCGTAGCCAAAGCCATCAGGCTCTGCCCCTGTCCATCATCCTTACAGGTGTCAGTGCACGCGGGGGGCCGCTACCTTCAAAGCAGAGGCAGGAAGTGGGAGGGGTCCCCACTATGGATGTGGGATGGCTCCATTAATTCGCCAGCGGACCCCAGTCAGGACCCTGAATCCTCCCCCCACATAGGATATTCTTCCAGAATTCCCAGAAGGATCAGACTCCAGGTCCACAGAGCAGTAACTGACTTCACAGTCCTTTCCTGGCGGCCCTCCCTTCTCTCTTTTCCTTTCCCTCTGTCATCATATGTGAAGTACACTTGTGCTCAGGTCCGTCTGGGACAGAACGAAGCTCAGACATCCCAGGCCCTGTGGGAAACTCCTCTCAGGGAAAGCCAGCTTCCTTCTGCAAGCCTGCAAGGGGAAAAAGAAGGCAGAGAATATTCATATTTCCATTATTTTGGTCTTTTCACATAAACTATTGCGTGAATCAAAGCCAGGGATCGAGTAGGGCCACCTTCTAGAGGCGAATTATGAGTTGAATTTTGACAAACAGTCATAATCGTTAATATCTAGGAGGGACCTCCTGCTATGCCTGGCCGGGGCTCAGCTGTCAGAATCCAAAGCTTCTGCTCTTTTCCTCTGCTGCCCCAAGTGGGTGAGCCAGGGTGGTAGGAGGGAGCTGGGCATGGAGGGGCCCTCCCTGGGGCTGGGAGGCACAGGACTGACAGGATGCCATGCTTGTGAACCGGGAAGAAGCTCATGCTTCGCTCAAGCAGGAAAAGGGGTTTTCTAATCTCTGTTCCCTCAGAGGAAGCGATATTTAGTGGGCACTTGTACGAAAGCACCAACAGAATCCTCCTTTTTATTGTTGTAAATGAAAGCAAGGCCTCAGAGGTCTGTCTGAATTCTCCATCTGTGCCTCCGGTCCCAGCAGATCTTCACTGCGGAGATCCAGAAACACGGGTTCTGTCCTGGTGTCTTAGCTTCTGAGCTTCTGTCTGTCTGTCCATTGTTTGTGTCTCCATCCCTTCCTTTTCCTTCTGCCCTTTTGTCATCGCCTCTCTTCTTCTGTTCTATTTCTTTCGTCTCTTACTTTTTAAAAAAAATTTGTTTAATGTTTATTTTTGAGAGTAGAGACAGAGCGTGAATGGGGGAGGGGCAGAGAGCAAGAGAGGGAGACACAGAAGCCAAAGCGGGCTCCAGACTCTGAGCTGTCAGCACAGAGGCCGACATGGCGCTTGAACTTGGGAACGGCGAGATCATGACCTGAGCCGAAGTCGAACACTTAATCAACTGAGCCACCCAGGCGCCCCTTTCTTTTTTTACAAATACTTTTTACAAATACTTCTTAGCTGTCTACTCTCTGTGGGGTACTGTGTTCAAAAGGACAAGGCATCTGGCAAATAGCTGTTGGGACATTTTGGGGGAGAAGCTGGGAACCATGGCTCCTTGCTGGGCCCGTCACACTGAGCCCTGGGGAAGCCACCTCCTGCAGACGAAGCTAGCATGGGCCCAACTGATAAGCCAGAATTCCACTTGAATTATTAATTTCCGTGGGTGAGGTGCTGATCAGGATAATGGGTATCCATCACTGGATTCTGGGAGGAGATCAAACCAAGATAAAGAAACTTAGATATTCTTAAAATGATATCAACTCTTAAAGAAACCAGATAGCCCTAAAGTGACCTTTCTTTTCAACCAGATTGCTCTTCATTCTAAGGCTTGTTTTGTTTGGAAAGCAGTAACAAATGCCAAGAATCTGGGCTTCCCCCAGGCAGACCTGTTGAGCCTGCCCCCCACCCTACCCCATATATCCCCACAGGGTTGGGCGGGTGCTGAGAACCCCTCTTCTGTGAAATCTGCCTGATTCTCAAGTCCCCACCATCATCTCAATATTTAGTACATGGAGGCAATTTCTGAAACACATGGCCTCCACAGGGCAGTGGCCTAATACAATCAAGTTTTCTTTCTCACATGAGTCACAGTCGGATGCAGGGTGGTGGTAATGGGGACCAAGGTAGGGCGTCCTCTGCTCCATGCACCCTTGCAGAAACAGAAACCCAGGCTCCTACCAGCTGTGGCTCCCCCTCCTGACCAAAGTCCAGTCAAGAGGCCGCCCGCAACTGCTAGGGAGCAGGGACCACTAAGGAGGAGAGTGACATGGCCCTGGGCGAGCATTGTGCTTGGTGACAATGACCTTGGGCTACCTTAAACCATGAGCCCTAAGGGCCATTAGACGTTCATCCACTCTCATGTCGTCTGAGCTGGAAGGAAGGAGGAAAGATTATCCCTTTTGTGTCATAGACACAAGTCCTCTTGCCTAACCAGGTATATCCAGAAGCCAAGGTCACGGTCATGGCAACAAGAACTGGAACTCCAATCCCAATCCCCACCTCCCTGTGTTACACACACACGTGAACTCCTGGCATGATGCTGCCTCCATCCCACCAAGAACTGAGACGTGGGCTGTCAGACTCCATTAGTTAACTCACTTCTCGTTTGGGCCAGAAGGCTTTCACTAAACAAACTCTACTCTCCCATGGAACAAATGGCTGCACTTTCCCATTTGGAAATGCATTTTTGTTAAACTTCCTTTTTATAGAAAGACTGAAAGCCCCACTGTATCCCAAAATGGCTCAGCAGAGGGTGTTACGATATAAACGTCGTCTTCCTCTCAAATTGACAGAGGCTCATTATCTTCAAATTGCTTCAAGCGCCACCAAGATTAGCAATCTTCGGGAGTCTATGTTGATTCTGATGTCGCCTCTGAAGTTCCAAGAGGCCCCGTGGCCTCCAGATCTGTAGGGTCCCTGGGAGCCTCTAATCAGCTACCATCAGCTGCCTGACCTACTTGGAATTGGGAGCAGTGAAAACTGGGTATAGTCTTGTAGAAATCGGCACTGGATTATAGGATTAGCAGGCGCTGCTGGAGGCAAGGGGACTTTGGCTGTAATTGACACCAGGGCAGGTGTTTCAGGCTTTTGTCAAAGAACAATACAGCCAAGGAACCACGAGTGGGGTCAAAGAGGCATTTCGACGTTTGAAGACTCAAAATGAGGCTAATTGTAGAGAAAAGGCAAGGCAATAAAAAGGAGAGGGGTTGACTTCAGGAGAGGAGGTCAGAAAGAGGAAAGTTGGTTTGAAAGCAAGATCAGACATCAGAGGAGGGACTGATAGAGGCCAAGGCTGTTCTTCTCTGACGCTGTTAGTCCCTGGGGCTGGGAGCCCGCTGCATAGCCACATAGCAGGCCTGAGATCATTTCTTCCTTGATAAAGCTCAGAATACCAGGAGGATCAGAATCACAACAGTATCACTGTTCTGTGCTGTCTCTTCAGATCAGAACCATTCTGGCTCTCGTGTCCTTCCGACGACTGTCCCTGTGTTTCTAATGACGGCTGCATACTTGTTTCTATACCGTCTAAAACGTAACCAGGAACAAATGCATCTCCGAGGCTTTGTTCAGCCTGACTTTTGGTTCATCCAGGGGAATTGGCATATGGAGATGTGTATTAGTATATCAGTCGAGGTTTTCCGGAGAGACAGAACCAGTAGCATATATGCTAATAAAGTATCCATCTATCTATAAATGTGAATGAATTCTCAGGCTCCATTCCAGACTTGCTGCATCAGATGCTCTGGAGGAGGCCTGGAAATTTGTGGGGGGGGGGGGGGGGGGAGGGTTGTGTTTTTGGTTTTAATGTTTATTTTTTGAGAGAGAGAGAGTGCAAGCAGGGCAGGGTCAGAGAGAGGGGGACAGAGGATCCAAAGCGGGCTCTGCGCTGACAGCAGCGGGCAGGGGGCTCAAACCTACGATCGCAAAACCATAACCCAAGCTGAAGGCAGACCCTCAACCGAATGAGCCGCCCAGGTGCCCCCTGGAAATGTGTGTTTTAATCATTCCTCAGGTGATTGTGGTGCTCAAGAGTGTTTGGCAATCACTGGCATGGGAACTGAAAGGCTGAATTCTTCAAATACTTCCAGTGTGGCTTCCTGACTGTTGGTGCATTACGTGATAGTATCACACACTTCTCTGTCCAGCTTTGTGCAATTTATTGAGGGCTTCCATGTATATTTGATCCTCACAATGGCTCTGTAAAATAAAGACAATCTTTGCAAATGAAGAAGTAAAAATAAAATGACCTGGTTATTCCTACCACTATAATGCATCCTAATACAACCATCTCCTTCCTTTCTCCGTCCCTTTCTTATAATAACCTTCCCTCCCTCCCTCCCACCCCTCAGTCACAGTGCTATGAAGCTCAGATTCCCTTTCGGGAAGAAAGGTCATATTCTCCCAGGTGCCAGAAGACTGTCCTTGGCTGTCAGCCCTCTTTGGGGTCCATTTTCCCTGGAGACAGCCTCTTTGCCCAAGGTCACACCTCCTTCTCAGAGGCGGCCCACATCCAGTGAGTGATTCATGTGAAGATACTATAGTCTGGCCCAGCTCCATCCCCCCCCCCCCCCCCCCCCCAGTGAAGGGCCATCTTGCTAGAAGCTCCTGGTGGGTGCCAGTTTGACCTTTGTCCCCTCCCTTCAACAGTTGTTGATCCTCTTACATGCCCTCACGAGTGTCCTGTGTTCCATTCGCTACCTCCAAGCGGGCCTCCCAAGGAACCCACGCTGGGACACTTCGTGTAGTGTTCGCGGACACTGACCTGACACAGATGGAGGCTTGTAATGACAGACCATTGTATTGTTAACTGCTAGTCTGACACCCCTTAGTCATACTTGCACGCGCACTAAACATTCTCTAGAAATTTGAGCACTGCTCAGCAGACACCGAGGCAACCTGGATGGAGAAATATCTCTTCAAAGCTTACTCCCAAACAAAAGTGGGTCATGCAAAGTCTCTCTTCGGCAGAGGCACTTGAGCTCTCTACCTATCTTGAATGTGTTTTCAGGTTGCCCTTCACACATCCTTTCGGCACGCAAGGCTTTTGCTTCCCCTCGAAAATCTTTCTTTGACCCTTGGAAGCATTCAGTTTTCTGACGGGCCAAGACTTGCCTTGTTCCAGCGTTTCACACAACACGCCTGGAGCATGACACAGCACAAACCTTTCCAGCTACCTATTATTAAGCTGTCCATCTGGAAACTCGGGGATCCCTCCACGCCATCGATCTCCTTTTCCACGGACCACGTATCGTCCTTCCAGAAGCACACAGAAGTTGCTGCCTCCGGCACAGAGAAGCCAACAACGTCTTGTTCCCCCCCTCCACCCCGACAAAAAAAAGAAAGCTTTAAGACTTGACACCCTTGGCACCATACCTGACAGATAGTTTTTCCTTTTTTTTCTGGAAAATAGATGAACTATTATCTCCATGAAGCAAGTATTAATAAGCATGGCTATAGTGTTGCCTTTCTTTTTCTTGAAACTCATCATTTATTGATGGAGGGGCAGGCCCGTTAGAGACCAGCAGGTTAACTGTGAAGCCCAAAGTGATGGCACGAGAGCAAAAGGAAATGAGTCGTGACCGTCTACACCTGCAAAGTGCTTTTACACTGTGGGAAGGCAAGACCTGCTGCCCACAGGATCCAGGACTGGCGTTGACCTTGGAAGCAAAGCATGGCTTTACAAGTGTCAGCAGAGGTGGTCCTTCCTCTGCCAAAAAGAAGCAGAATCCTTAGTCTTCGGACTGACTGCTCCCTTTACAGATGATGCTACTGAGAACCAGAGGTCTAGCGCCCCCCCCCCCGCCCCCTCAACATCACAGAGACTTTGCAATCCAGACTTCCGTTTTTGTTTTTCCCCCTCCTCCACAATTATTCTTAGCCAATTAGGCCTACGTTGCTTATCTGGCAATGTTTTTCTGAAATTCAAAATTTTTGGTTTCAGAGCTAATGGAATTGTTTGAAAAAATTATCAGGTGCACATCAAGGTTTTCTCCCACTACCCAGGTAACTTTTCATCGATGGGTTATTTCAAAAGATTTCAATTTAATTTCAAAGCATTTAAAAAATTTCCTAGTGATTTACCTTTAAAATTGTAAATATATTATTTTTTAAATTGCGATAAGATGTACAACACAAAATTTACCACTTCATTGATTTTATGTGTACAGCTCAGGGTATCCGGTACATTCACATGGTCGTACAGCCATCGCTGCCACACAGGTAATGTTCTCCAGAGCTTTTTCACCTTCCCAAACTCAAACTCTATGCCATCAAAAACTCTCATTCCTCCTCCTCCCTCCCCTGGTGACCATGTTCTACTTTCTGCCTCTAGAAACTTGACTACCCTGAGTCCCTCATTTAAATGGAACCCTGCGATATTTTTTTCTCTGTATCTAGCTGATTTCACTCAGCGTAATGTTTTATATATTTTTTTAATTTTTTAAAATGTTCATTTATTTTTGACAGAAAGAGAGACAGAGCATGAACAGGGGAGGGGCAGAGAGAGAGGGAGACACGGAATCCGAAGCAGGTTCCAGACTCTGAGCTGTCAGCACAGAGCCCATCGCAGGGTCTGAATTCACAGTCCGCGAGATCATGACCTGGGCCGAAGTTGGACGTCCAACTGACTGAGTCACCCAGATGCCCCTCGCTCAGTGTAATGTTTTGAAGGTTCATCCATGTTGTAGCTCGTGTCGGCATTCCACTCGTTTGTAAGGCTGAATATATTCCCTTGTGCGTCTGTCTCCCATTTTGCTTGTCCATTCATCCATGCATGGAGACTTGGGTGACTTCCACCTTCTGGCTCTTAAGAAAAATGCTGCTGTGAAAAAGAGGGTACAAATATGTCCATGAGTTTAAATATGATTTTTAGTATATGTGCTGCCGAAGCGAGCACTTAAATATGATTTTTAATGATTAAAACCTATTTTTAGAAAAACAAACTTACATTTGCTACTGATGAAGCTTCCTTTATTTGAACCAGGCTCTCACAATTTTACGGTCTGTTCCTATTATATTTTGGCTGCTTGCATATATTTACAAACACAGGCTATGGCTCTTTTTTTTTTTTTTTTTTTAATCTGGTTAGCCAGTGTGCATAAAGATAAAGTGGGTGCTGGCTGACAAGTGGTACAACTCTTCTAGAATGTCTTCCCCAGAATAGGACTTGCTTCGTTCCTTGCTGTATTTCTACTGCCTAACAGAAGAGCCTCTCAATTCATACTTGTTAGATGGATGAATGAAGGAGTTACATATTTTTAAACAATTTATTGTATTGATCTACTCATTTTTAACACATTATTTTTTTTTTAATTTTTTTAATTTTATTTTTGAGAGAGAGAGATAGAGCATGAGCAGGGGAGGGGCTGAGAGAGAGAGGGAGACACAGAATCCAAAGCAGGTTCCAGGCTCTGAGCTGTCAGCACAGAGCCTGACATGAGGCTTGAACTCACAAACTGTGAGATCATGACCTGAGCCAATGTCAGACATTTAACTGACTGAGCCACCGAGGCACCCCTTAACACATTAATTTTTAAGCAAACTTTCCTACAATGTATATCCAGCTATAGAGATCATTTTCTGTCATAATCATCACTAGATGGGATCAAGAAGAAATCCTTCCAGAGCTGTTAGTTTGTGACTAAGTAGGTAAAGACAGCTCCTTGAGAATAGAGATATCTCCCACTCCGAATGGTGTTTGGCTCTCAAAGCACCTATTTTTTTGCCCCAATAACTTAGATACCTTGTTAGCTGTATCGGGGTTGTTTAAGAATATAAACTCTGATCTCTTAACTACACCTCAAGTTTGCAACTCTCCAGAAGACTGTCAAACATGGATGGATCAGCAGACTATGATTATAATAATGCTGCGTAACAAACGAGCACACATCACGCAGCATACAGAAGTAAGCATTTAATTAGCTCATGAACCTTAAGGATGGCTGGGGCTTGGCTGGTCTAGGCTGGGTTTGGCTGGGCCAGTCTGCTTCCAGCCATGAGTCCAACACGACATGGCTTCTCATTGAGGTTCGGGCTCAGATCTGCTCCATGCATGTTCATTCTGAGATGACAGCAAAAGAAACAGTGCTTCTCATGGCCAGGCAGAGGCACAAGATAGCAAGTGGAAACAGCAAGGCCTCCTAAAGCCTAGGTTCAGAATTGGCACATTGTTATCGCTGTTTCAATCTACCAGCTAAAGCAAGTCCCATGGACAAAGTTAAGGGAGGGGAATATGTTCTACATTTTAGGGGGAAAACTATAAAGTCACATGTCAAAGATCTGGGTGCAGAAAGGGTTGAAGAATGAGAGCCACTAATGCAACCTTCCTAACCCGGCTATGGAAAGACAGTCAAGAACAATTCAGCCTCTCCAAAAGAGGCAAACGACGTGCCAACAACCTAGCATTTCAGCATTCAGATATAATCATAAAGCACCTACAGTGAAAGCTCAAGCAGGACTCAGCTCCAATCTGCTGGCAGAACAGAAAAGTAAGAACTACAATACTTCCTCCTTTGAGTTATTAACATGCCAGGCCTCATGGCAGCAGCTGAGAAAATGAGGCTCCTGCCCTCTCTACTCAGGCAGCAATCGTCACTCTGCGTCAGATTCTTTCCAAAACAGTTCTCTGACTATTGCTAAAGTAAACCTTGCTCTTTCCTACGAGGAAAAAAAAAAAAGGGATGCCTTACCTGTGATCCCCTGCGTGCAAGGATAATTAGTGTCAGATGCCATTTTGATACCGTTGCTCCCCCAGCAGCTGGCAGTGAACATGTGAGATCAGCTCAAAAGCAAACAGCAAGCTCCCTTCTAGCTGCTGGCCCCGGAAATCAGGTCTGATGCCAGGTAATCAGAGTAACATTTCTCTAGGCTCCTCTAACTGAGGCAAGGCAGTTACCATTAAAAACTTGACACACTGGAACAAAGTCTCGGCGGTGAGGCTGTGCTCCTTTCAGACGCCCCAAGTTCTCATGAACATTTCAGACCACGCTGAGGTCCACAACAGGCAGGCCTGCAATGGGGGGACTGGGTTGGCCCAATTCTACCTGACGTCCAGTTCCAGTAACAACAGGAAGTGTCAGGGACAGAGAAGACAGGAGAAACCAAGGGCTCTCCTGCATAGCTGGCCTGTTTCTGAATGACTCAGTTGTGGGTATTTTTCTCATCATGAAAGCCCTCCGCAGAGTTCCTTCTCTTTCATAAAGTGATTTCTTTTGTGGAGCTGACTCAGGGAAGCTGGGCTCCTCCGGGAAGCAGAGTTTATGTGAAAGAAGAGATGATTGAGGTTGGTAGTGACATGGTCAAAATGGACATCGGGGAAAAAAACAGGCAGAGGGGCCTGTGGATTGGTCTAGAAATGGTTAGAAAGAAAATGTACTTACTAGATGTACTCACATTGCCAGTCCCCTGTGGTGCAGATTATAGAGAGACTTTTCCATTCTTCAAAGCTGTGTTACTGAAGACTGATACATACTGACAAATGAGTCAGGCATATGGTGGGTGTTCAATCGATGTCCTGGATTGAATGAAGTCTGGTGACACTGTGAAGGAAAGAATATGGTGTGCAGGGATTAGAGTTCCCTTTGAGGGAGAGATTTAGACACCTCATCTCTCTCAAGTTTAGGCATGGAAGTGGCGGCCATAGCAGGTCACCTTGACTGGCACAGGTGTTCTTGGGTTCATGAAGAACTTGCATGAATCGTCTTAGTTATGCAGAATTTCTTACATTCAAGATCTTGCTAACTGCATCTTCCTGATATCTTTTCATGTGTCCCCCTTTCTCCTGCATTTCCAGTAACGGGTAGAGCAATGGGCCTGATTAGATTCTGACTCAATTCTTCTGGCAGAATTCTTCATGGATGATGCTGTGTATTTCACATCGCATCTTATGAAGAGGTTACTGCACTACTGGTCATGTCAGTGTTGACCAATGGGCTGTCAGCCTGACTCACCTAATAAGAAGTGACTCATTCATCCTTCATCTAAGTGTTCTAGCATCTACTGGGGATTGTTGGCTAGATCCATTATTTCACGTAGGATAATGCATCTCTTCTGAACTGGCCCCAACTCAGGGCCATGATCCCTAATTCTATCAAGTTCTCCCAAGTTTATGGGTATCTTCAGGTAGGGTTGGGGCTGGGGAGGGACAAAAACAACTAAGGACAGCTGAACAGTAGGAGGCCTTTATGATTGATGATATTCCTTTCCAGTTGTTATGCAGAGGATCTTCTTAAAGTCTAGTAGCTTCCATAAGCAATGAGGCCCAGTGTCCCTACTGCTAATGTAAATGCAGGAAGACACTTCAATGACTCCTGATACCTTCTGTCCCACCTGGCTACAGGTTCAGCCTCTGAAGTAGCCATCTCACGTTGGTTGCATTGGATGTAACATCACACTAGCCAGTGCAATGGAGAATGCCAGCTGGTTTATTGTTTATTGTTCTTGACCTGGACTCAGATAGCCAGGTTATACACCTCCATAAGCTAGTCTTCTGGGTAATTTTACTTGAAGATTTTACTTGACTCCCTGGTCCATGCTCCCAAACTTGGTATTCTCAATAGAAAAGCAGTTCTGGGGGCATCTAGGTGGCTCAGTTGGTTAAATGTCTGACTCTTGGTTTCGGCTCAGGTCATGATCTCATGGTTTGTGAGATCCAGCCCCATGTTGGGCTCTGCACTGACAGCCTGCTTGCAGTCTTTCTCTCTCTCTCTCTTTCTCTCTCTCTCTGCTCTTCCTCTGCTTGCACGTTCTCTCTCTTTCTCTGTCTCTCAAAATAAATTAATTAAAAAAAAAAAAAAAGAAAGGCAATTCTGGATGTATCACCTCACCATACCCTCCGGAGTTTATTGCTATAGCAGATGACCCCAAGCGAAAACTGTGAACTTTGTCAGTTACTGTTCTTTTCATCTGTCTTATGTGTGTGGATTATACGTTAAGTTGGTTTAGGGGATAATGTGGTAAAAAAAAAATTGAGCCCCAAATCTGAGTGGTTTAGCATTTAAAAAGTTTGCTTTTCACTGTGGTGCACATCGGAAGTGGGCTGGTGGGGAGACTTGGCCCAGCAGTCATTCAGGGACCTAGGTTGACAGAGGCCCCACTATCTTAATCCTGCATCATCTGGAAGCTTGGTCTCTATGGCAAAGAGAGTTCTGGAGGTTCTTGAATGAGAATCAAAATCTTTGGCTGGAAGTAACTTAAGTCACTTCTGCTCTCAGTTCCTTGGCCAAAACTCATCGCTGGTTCCAACTAGTCATTTAATCTTCCTGGTGGCTGGAATGAGAGGAGAACCACAGGTGGGTGGGTATGAAAAATACCCACCATTGAATGTTAGAGGTTCGTACAATAAGGCCCACAGTCATTTGAAATTTGTACACCGAGGTTTGTCAGATGTAACCGTTTCTGGGATTCCGCACATTCTTGTAGTTACTTGTTTGAAAAAATTTTCCTGGACTTTACTACTTACCAGACATGTGCTCCAAGCACTGGGGACAAAGCAGCAAACAAAAAAGACAAATGCTTACCTTCCCGGGGAGGAGACAGTGACCACAGCGACTCTCTGCCATAAACGAGTATACAGTACTGTGTCGGGCAGTGACAGGTGCTGTGATTCAAAGTAAAGCAAAGACACATCTACAAAGGTATGAAGTTGGGTACCACTTCAGCACAGGCTTCTCTCAGGAGTGGATCTTTAAAAAGAGAACAGTGCAGAGAGGCCAGTCATGGTGGGAGAGTGCGAATATGGAGGAAAGCCCATCTACTGCCAGATGTGGGAGTAGAGGGAATGCGTTCAAGAACAGCACGTCAGGGTCAGGGGATGGGCAAAATGAACGAAAGGGAGCAGGAGATACAGGCTTCCAGTTATGGAATCGATAAGTCACGGGGATGAAAGGCACAGCCTAAGGAGTATAGTCAATGGTACTGTAACAGCATTGTATGGTGACAGATGGCAGCTTTACTTGTGAGCATAGCATAAGGTGGTATAGACTTGTGGAATCTAAGGTAACATTGTGGATCAACTGTAATTCAAAAAAGAAAGAAAGAAAGAAAGAAAGAAAGAAAGAAAGAAAGAAAGAAAGAAAAAAGAAGAAAAGAAAAAGAGAGGAAGGAAGGAAGGAAGGAAGGAAGAAACAACATCAAGTCAGATGCTATGGTAAGCACAACAAAGAGGGAGGAGCTATAGTGATAAGGTTGGAAGAAGTGGCCAAGGACCAGGTCACAGTGACCTTCGGAGCCCAGGGAGAATTTTGGGTTACATTTTAAGTGTGATGAGAAGCTATGAGAGGATTTTGGGGAGGGCAGTCACCTTATTTAGTTTGTACTTCTAAAAGATCCCCCCGATTTCCTGGGGGAAAACACATCGTAGGGGGACGGAGAGACTAGGTAGGAGGCTCCAGGGTGAGCACAGGAGACAGATGGCTATGGTGGCCAAGACTTTGAGGGGAGCGGCTGGATTCGGGACATGTTTTCAAGGTACGGTCCAACAGGCCACATGTCCCTAGAGGTCACTGATGTTCAGTCTCTCTGTGCCAGCACATTCAGGCACCGAGAAGCTGTGTGATGTGATAAAAAGAGCAGGAGCCCTGGAGTCAGGCAGAGCTGTCTTTGCACTTCTGCTCTATCAGTTGCCAGCTCTCTTATCTTGGGGTGAGTTGCTTCAACTCAAGAGCCTGTGAATGGAGGTAATGATGCCCATCTCATGGGATTGTTGTGAGGGTTACAAGCAGAATATGAAAGGACTTCTGTGTTGCTTTACCATTTACTTTGGAATATTCCACTACGATAGTTTTAATCTACTCCTGATAAATATTTAAAATGCATTTGAGGGGCGCCTGGTGGCTCAGTCAGTTAAGCGTCTGACTCTTGATTTTGGCCCAGGTGATAATCTCACAGCTGTGAGATCGAGCCCCTTGTCTGACTCTGCACTGGGCATAGAGCCTGCTTAAGATTCTCTTTCTCCCTCCACCCCTCCCCCACTCATTCTCTGTCTCTCTCTTTCAAAACAAACAAACAAAAATAAATAAATAAATAAATAAGAATGGAATGGAATGGAATGGAATGGAATAGATGGAATGGAATGGAATAGAATAGAATAGAAGAATAGAATAGAATAGAATAGATGCGTTTGAAAGACCCTAATCAAAACTCCACACTCCAGGGGCGCCTGGGTGGCGCAGTCGGTTAAGCGTCCGACTTCAGCCAGGTCACGATCTCGCGGTCCGTGAGTTCGAGCCCCGTGTCGGGCTCTGGGCTGATGGCTCGGAGCCTGGAGCCTGTTTCCGATTCTGTGTCTCCCTCTCTCTCTGCCCCTCCCCCGTTCATGCTCTGTCTCTCTCTGTCCCAAAAATAAATAAAAAACGTTGAAAAAAAAATTTAAAAACAAACAAACAAAAAAAAAAAACTCCACACTCCAGCAGAGGCTATGATCAGTACCTCCATTCTCAAAGTGTGTGCATTAAAGCTTTTTTAAAAATTAAAAAAATTAAATTTGAATTAAAAAAATGCAACTTAAAGATTGAGAGATGTTAGAAATAATATTTCACTAGTTAAATCACTGGTGGCTAGAAATAGCATAAGAACAAGGTGAGCCCAGCAACCTAGCACTTTCTGGAATGAGGACTTCAACTCCTGTTGTTCCAGCCTCTGCCACTTAGTGGAGGATTCTGCTGCCTGATCTGATTCGAAGGTGAGAAGGTCCTACCTCTGAAATGTCACCACATCTGCCTTCAGGAAACCCTTCGTGCAAGGGGTTGCCAAAGGGCCCAGAGCACAGGGAACCTGGATTTTCCCGAACTTGCACAAAGTCCTCTGGGCTTTCTAATGAGGAACATTTCAGATGTCAGTCTGATATTTGCTGTCACTATAATCTTCCACCCAGTGGAAAGGAGGGGATGGGCTGATCTACAGGTACCCCTCCTCCTGCCATCTTTAATCATCAGAGGCTACATAGATCAACTGAAAACACCCGCCACAGTAAAAACACACCTTGACATTATGGACGGGCAGTTTGGCTGGGTCAGTTTGTCACAGGCGCTTAGCCCAGTGCCAGCATAAAGGAGGCCCTCAACAATAGTCGGTGTTTTTACTTTATAGGTGAGAAACTTGAGGCCTAGAGTTGTCGGTAAGTGGCAAAGCAGGGAAGAAGGCTGAACTTTGCTCGGTCCAGAAAGTTCAGTCTTATTCACCCTTTCCTCTACAGCCTCAGAGGAGACTGAGGCTCTTCGTGGGGCCCCTGAGGGCCAGACTAAGTCACTGAGTTACTCTCAGCTTGCAGGTCATTGGGAGCCTTCAGCAGGTGGGAAGTAACAGCAGATGTGACAATTTATAAAATTCCTCTGACAACAGACAGCAGGATACATTTCGGTGGATAGAAACTAGGGACATGGAAACCAGTGAAGATTCTCCTTAAATAGAAAAACAGACTTGAATGTGAATGATAGCAAGGGGCAAGCCTAATGACTGTGTGCCAGCCTACAGAGGAAAGGTAGCAGAATTTGGTGGCTGTCATGGAACAAAAAGCATGAGAGCCCCTGTCTTCTCACTGGAAGTTAATGGCAATACTAGGGAAGGGGACTCTTGCCCCCAGGGTCCAAGAAGCGTAGGACGGGGAATACACTCCTTCTCGGCTAAGCTGTTCATTAGTTGGGTCACCCAAGCTTGAAGACATCTAGGAAGGTCTTACTCAGAAGGGTGATCCAATCAGGAAAAGAAAATGATGAGATAATGGGAAGATGACATTGGGGGCTGTAAGTAGGAAGGTGCATGTGTCAGGGTGGAGGGAGTGTGTGTCGATCAAGTTGTGCGAGAGTGAGTGTGTGTCTACGAGTGTGCGTGTGTACATGTGTGAGTGTGTATGTTGGGTAGGGTGTCTGGACAGAAGGCTTGCTTCAAGTAGCAGGTACATGTCTGCATCCAGAAATGAATACCTCCAAGAAAGGTATCTTGTATTTGAGCCCCTCTGTTCCAAGTATGGAACTTTGCTATCTACAAGAAAAAAATGAAATCCTGGCATCTGCCTAGCCTTATCGGGATTTGCCTTGCAAGTAGCCACACATTACTTGCCCGATCAATTAATGATTTGAGGCAGGCAAGGATAACGGGGTTAGGCTGCTCGATCTTGACTTTCTGGTGTTCTCTTGGTCATGCAGCAAGGAGGGGCTGGGCAAGGCATCAAAGCTGGAGGTGGCCTGATGTGGGCTCTTTCAAAAGACCGGAAACTAGCTGTCAAATTATTGACAAGGGTCCTCGACACAGGCAAGAGAAGCTTTACTTTTTATTTTTATTTATTTATTTATTTTGAGAGAGAGACAGAAAGGGAGATGAGAGCAAGCATATGAGTGGGGGGGAGGCAGAGGGCAAGGGAGAGAGAGAGAATCCTATGCCGGCTCCTCACTCAGCACAGAGCCTGATGCAGGGTTCAATCCCACGACTGTGAGATCAGGACTTGACCCCGAAATCAAGAGTCAATGCTCAACCAAGCGAGCCACCCAGGCGCCCTCAAGAGAAGCTTTAGATGTTATTTTGAAAGGTTTGACAGGGCGCCTGGGTGGCTCAGTTGGTTAGGGGACTGACTTCGGCTCAGGTCATGATCTTGCAGTTTGTGAGTTCGAGCCCTGTGTCAGGCTCTGTGCCGACAGCTCAGAGCCTGGAGCCTGCTTCAGATTCTATGTCTCCTCCTCTCTCTACCCCTCCCCTGCTCATGCTCTATGTCTCTCTCAATAATAAATAAACGCTAAAAAAAAAAAAAAAAAAAAAAGAAAGAAAGGTTTGACAAATGCCAATGATATCTTCAAGAGCTTAGCTTAGCCCCACGTTGGTGGGGGAGTGAGAGGTTTTTGTTTTTTGTTTTTTGTTTTAATTTTTTGTTGTTGTTGTTGTTGTTTTTAATACCAGGGAACTTCTGGTTGAGAGGAGCAGATGTGTTACTAAGAGTTACACTTAACCCATTTGTCATTTCCTGAGAACTTCTAAAGCTTTCTGCTTTTAGGTTGGAGAGACGCAACATACTGATCTCAAGAGGAAAATCTGATGCAGGCTAGATTGAATCTAAGTTCATTCCAGTAACTAAGAGAGTCAAGGGCATTTTAAAATATCACATTTGCATCGCTAACTGCATAAACACCTTTTAATTGCCCTATTGTTTTTGAGCAGGCTTATTACATTTCTAATCCAGACTTCTTTCAAATAAAATATTATGATTTTTAAGGTTTTCTGTCTTTTATCTTCTGAAAAGGATCTTTATTCCATCAAATGGAGCTTGGGGTGCAGATTTTTTTCTCCCCTCCAGGCTGATTGCATTTCTCTAAGGTCATCAGAGAAAACCCCTGTTTCTGAAAGCCGCCTTCAAAGCGCTGACCCTGAGGGCGACAGTGTCGTCATAAGATCAAAGAATGCTCTGTCTGCAGTGGCATTTTTGCCAGCTTGGCAAAGCACAGGCCTGGGCATCGGGAGAGTGAGACTTTGGTCCCTGGGCCCTGGGCAGGTCTCCTTTACCCTGGATGTCTCTGCGCTCCTGTGCAAGCAAGGAAGGGGGTGGGCCAAAGGATCAGCCAGGACCATTTCAGCTGTGAAACTTCCAAAATGTCTAGTTAGTGCCCACTACGGTTCTTAGACCTTATGATACCACCTGTCCACCCTAACATCTTTGGTTTTCTTTTTATTTAAAACTATTTTTATTTATTTATTTATTTATTTGTTTATTTATTTTGAGAGAGAGAGAGAGAGAGAGCGAGGGAGAGGCACAGAGAGAGGGGAGAGAGAGAGAATCCCAGTCTTCACTGTCAGTACGGAGCCCAATGCGGGGCTCAATCTTATGAACCATGAGATCATGACCTGAGCTGAGACCTAAGCTGGACGCTTAACTGGCTGAGCCACCCAGGTGCCCCAACATCTTTGGTTTTCTTAATGGAACAGATTAGCTTGCATTGATCAATTTGCAGGATAAGTTGAAAAATTGTTTTAATTATCCTAGGATCCCTAATTTTCCCTTACCTCCCCATTATGGGTCAACCATTCCTGAATTTATCTACAATTATTAAATTGGAAGGCAATAGCAGGTGCATCCATCCGGCTTTCACCTGATAGAGGGCAACCCCGTAGGTGTGGTGACCTAGAGGCAAACGCACTGCCCCTTTGTTCTTTTTTTGCACCTTGGTCTCAGCATCTGTGCCCAAATTCTGGGTTACCAACCAGCCTGTTCTTCCCACAATGCAACATGCTGTAATCTCTGTATGTTCTCTCTTCCACCTCTTGGAATAGTGAAGTCTCAAATTGTTCTGCCAGCTTCACAGAGTGCTGTCACCTATCTGCCCCCAAGCTGCCTCCTTCCAGGCTCCAGAGAGTTCCCAGATTGGAGGGGCAGATGTGATTCCTGACCACCTCCCATCCTGGAAGGATTCAGAGGAGAATATGGGGTCTGGTGTTTCCAACAATGACACAGCAGTCATTCAATGAATATTCTAGAATAATGAATGAATGAAGTATAAGCACTCTCACCATTATGTCCCTTTCTCAGGCACCTTCCTAATCTCCTTAGCACATCTCCAAATCCAAGGAATAAGTTATGACTGAGGTACTTCTATTGCCACCAAGTAAACCCATTCTTTCTCATTGTCCATGCTGTGTCCATGGTCAAAGTGAGGACAGGCCAAAGTTGGGAGCTCTAGAATGTAAATGGATTGGAACCCCTCAGGCTGGAGTCCCTCAGACTGAGTCGGTCAAAGCTAGTGCCTCCAGTCGTCCTAATTTCCCGTTGAACAAATCAGTGTGTGGAGAAATCTTGTCCTTCTATAGCTTCTTAAACGTTGCACACTGACCCTAGCCCCAGCGAAGCTGGTCATCCAGAGTTGCCTTGTATTTGAATTATTATTAGTCTTCCAAAATCTGCAGCCTTATTCTTGCATTTTTTTAAGGGTTCATGACATTGACATTGCTTTTCAGTGACATTCCCATGGAACTTCAGAGATCAGAAGCTTTTTAAAGTGCATAATCCTTCTGGTGACATCAGTGGATTGCCTTGTTCTGTGTAAGGGGCAAGGGCAGGCCGCCCCAAGACAGGCCACTTTGGCATGAAGACTATTTTAAGTCACAAAGCAACCCAAACCCAGCAAGTTCAGGAAAAGATTTTTACCTCCTCCTCAAGTGCCTAAAAAGAATTTAGACAGAGGACCTGCCCCAGGAAGGGAGCTATCACCATGGAGAACTCCATCGTACTATGAACTAGGTGTGGTGGGCAGGGAGGAGGAACCAATAAGGCCACTTTGATCAAAGTCCTCTGTGTCTCCTTGTTTCTGAGTGGCCCAGCAGATATGTGTTTACCAAACATATATGCTTTTTCATCTTTCTGTGAATCACACTCCTTCCCTTTCAAGTCCCAGACCCCTACCCCTTCCTCCTCAGTTCAAGATGACATCTATACCTCATTTTGCCTGTCTCTGGAATGTCCATGTCTGTGTGGACTCCTTGTATGTACCAAATTAAAATTTGGTTATCTCTGGTTAATCTGTCTCATGTCAGTTTGATTCTTAGCCTGGTTAGAAGGACCTCGAAGGGGACAGGAATTCTTGCTCTCCGACATCTGTGAGAACATCAGCCACCACCAGTAGGCATGGCACCAGCCCAAAGGGCAGGTGGAAGGGACACTGGCCAGCTCAGATGTGAGGGCTTTCTTCTTCCTCTTTCGGAAGCGGAAAAACCAAGACCTGCTGTGTTGGCCACGTGCCCCTCAGGAGCGTAAAGTCATGAGACAGAGAAAAGGCGGGCCTACGCTGGCCAACTCCATCTTGTTCTGTGTCCTTCACCTTGACCACGCCTCCTCCCCTTGAGTAACCTCCCGCTCACCTGCCTAACAGGACTCCAACCCTCCCCCAGCCGATCGGCTGAGGCCACAGCCATTACCTCACCAACTGCCCCTAGACCCCAATAAAATCTGTCCTTTTGAAACTGGCTCTCTCCCGGTATCTCACCGCTGCGTCGGTGCAGGTAGGGGATTGAGCTCGAGCTAGCTCGAATAAAGGCTCTTTTGCTTTTACATCAGACTCGGCTCCCTGGCAGTCTTTGGGGATCACGAATTCTAGGCATAACAGACAGAAGCGAGGGGAGTCTGTGGGATGAAGTCTAAACAGGGGTCCAACCCTTCATTTCAGGAAGTCACAAGCCTTCTTTTTCCTACAGCGTGGCAGATTCTAGGTCCTTGGTCAGTGGCCTTCCCCTCACCCAGCAAGTTTCTCTCCACAGACACAAGAAACCTGTGTGATTCCTGGAGGTGAGATCATAGAACAGGTTCCTGGAAAAATCCTGGCCTACCCAAATCTTTGTATGTGGCTCACCGTGGACTTGGGCCTTGACTGGATACAGCACAAAGCCAACGCTTCTCAAGGGAAGCCGGCGTTCCCAGACCCGTTTGCAGAAGAAAGGAGATCATAAAAAGCTGGATAGTGTGTTTTTTAAAAACCAGCCTCCCCACAGAAAAACACTTTTGTATTGAAGGTGTGAGGTTTGATGAGAAGATAGGGCACAGTGGTTGAGGGTGTGGCTCCTCAGTCCACGGTGTCCCCTCAGAGTCCCCTCCCCTGCCTTTCACAACTCCCTCCCCCCGCCCCCCCCAGTACACACACACCCAGCCCTGGCCTGGGGACCCCTTGGGGGTCAGGGTGGTTGTCCACACCCACATGAGCCTGGAGCGCCCCTTTCCAGAGTTCCAGTCATGATTTGGTTCCTCTACGGCCACTTCTGCTGAGAAAAAAAATTTTTGCAGACATTAATTCTAGGCTTTTTACACTGATAAATATTAAGCCTGTTAGATAATAGTAGTGTCACTGTGTCACTGGGTTTTCCCTGTCTTTTCCCTATCCTGCTTTCAGTAGATTTGCTTAAAAAAAAAAAAAAAAAAAAGGGAAGAGAAAAGTAGTAAAATGAGCCCAGGGCAGGGTGCCAGACAGAATAGGAAAGCGAGGCTGGGGCTGGGTGGTGTGGGAGCCCCTGTGTGAGCAGCAGACATTCTCCATGCTTCAAGGCTCAGGCACCGCGGAAACTGTCCCCTGCTCCCTGTCGCTC
This sequence comes from Panthera onca, assembly GCF_046562875.1. Taxonomy (NCBI): domain Eukaryota; kingdom Metazoa; phylum Chordata; class Mammalia; order Carnivora; family Felidae; genus Panthera; species Panthera onca. The sequence goes on along the minus strand of NC_138341.1, from coordinate 85,738,769 downwards.
AGTGGGGAGCCCAGGATGGTGGGCAGGTTGGCAGCAGGCCGGAACAAGAGATCAGAACTGCTGGCCATGAGTGTGCCTCTTCTGGAAGAGGCTCTTCTGGCTGCTTGGAACTCTTGCTTTGCCAAGGGAAAGCCTTTAAGTCCCTCTGTTGTAATTTTGTTCTAGAAAACCAAGAGCAGGAAGGGCTTGCTCAGGCCTTGAGCCAGGTCCTCCCCTTTCCAGGCCACGCCCAGACCCACCCCCCACCCCCACCTACAATGCCACTAAATAACTTTTTCCTGTTGGTGGCAGGTTTCTCTCCACAAGGCCCCGGGGGAGGCTGGGGCAGGCGTTCTCCCTCTTGTTTCAAAAGGAAAGCTAGAATGCAAATGCATCAGCAGCTTGGTCTTGTAGGATTTCAGGGTGGTGGAGGCATCTTGGTTAAAAAAAAAAAAAAAAGGCAGAAAGCTGTAGATCGGAAATGTGGAGCATGACAGGGGTGGGAGGGAACCACTGTGCCCTCAAGGCAGTGATGAGTTTCTGCTCTTTGCCTAATTGCACGCTAGGCCTGAAGTCCAAAGAGCCAGACCCCGTGGGTCTTCTGTGGGCGAGTGCTCCACATAAGCCAGGAAATACGGCAGAAATACAGAGACAGGAGGAAGGCGAGGCAGGAGGTGAACAGCGCTCCTGGGGGGTGGCTGCAAGCCCACTCCTGGACCTGCTCTGAGCTGAACCTGCAAACGACCTCCCTCTGGGTCCCTACGTCTGCAGCTCCCCCTAGAGCAGGTGACAGAGACTGAGTGGTGTTCCGGGGCAGGGGGGCTTCCTTAGAGGGGATGCAAGGAAGGGTGGGTCCCAGGGAGAATCCTGGTTCCCCTGACTACGTCCCCGTGAAGACATCAACAGGAGCCTCTCTCCTCAGCCCTGAGTCAGGGACTGGGAAGTTGAAAACCAAATTTTGTTGAAAACCAAAATTCAACTGAGTGAATTGGAAGACCTAATTGGCTTCCTTGACAATTCAGGAATCAGGCAGCATCCCGTGTGGCACGCAGAGGGGAGCTCCTCTGAGCTAAACAAAAGAAAGGTTTTTTTAAAAGACAAAGAGAGGACTTTAAACAGAGAAGAAAGGAATTTATTAGCAAGGAGTTCGTTGTTTAGGCAAGGTCACCCTCCTAAGGGGAGAAGGACTGGCCTCTCAGCAAATAGCCTGGTATCGACCAGCAAATTCCTTGTTGACTGGCTAAAGGTTACAATCTCAGGGGCTTGCCCATGCTGCTACATCAGGTATTGAGTCTTGGTTTGCTGGCTGGGGGCCTGAATCTAAGTGATGTCATTTGGGGCCTGTGGTTTTCTTTTTAACGCCAGGAAATAAAGCTCTGAGGAGTGAAGCAGAGGAATTTGTTGTGTTCAAACACACACCCCTCATAGTGCTCAAACCCAGGTCTGTCCAATTTTCAAGGCATGTTCTCTTTCTTCCATCACGCCGGAAACAATTCAATTATGTTTGCTTCAACAGAAAGTGATTGCCTGCTCCGTATGAGACAACCCTGGGTAGCCACAGTGAAGGAGACACAGGGAGTGGGGAGGGGTAGTTAAGACAGATAGACAAGCTCGAACCTTCATCAGAGGAGAGCGTGCTAAATGCGGACGTGCTGAGAAGCAGCAGGGCGTGTGAAGGTGTTATTGAGAAAACAGATCACAAGATGCTTTGTGAAAAGGGAAGAACAAAACAAATGTATGTGTTTGATGAGCCACACATTGATAAAATGCTAAGGCCTAGAGGGTTCCGTGGTGAGTAAGAGTTCTCACCCTTGAGATTTCCTGTTTTAGAGGCTGTATTAGGCAGTGTTCTCCAGAGAAGCCGAACCAGTAGGATATACAGAGATACAAAGACAGATTTGTTACAGGGATCGGTTCACATGGTTATGGAGGGTGAGAAGCCCCATGGTCTGCACGCCAGAGAACCAGGAAAGCCGGTGGTGTAACTCAGCCCGGGTATCGGGGGCCGATGGTGTAGGTCCTGGACGGATCCGAAGGTCTCAGAAGCAGGAGTACTAATGTCTGAGGACAGCAGGAGATGGACTCTGGCTCAAGCAGAGAGCAAATTCGCCCTTCCTCCGCCTTTTTGTTCTATTCAGGCCCTCAAGGTTTGAGTGATGCCCGCAGCAATCTTTCTTTTCATTCACCTACAAGTTCAAATGCTGATCTCTTTTGGAAACACTCTCAGTCAAGTTGACACAAAATTAACCATCTCAGAGAGGAAATCAGCATTGAACCCACCCATTTCCAAACAGTGGGGTAAGCCTGGAAACCAACTTCCTTTCTTGCACTGCAACTACTTCTTTGCTGAACTAGAGCTAGGCATCACCACATGTGTGCAGCCAGTCCAGGCCACCGTATGTCATAAGTCTCAAACACACGCATGATTTCAAAGACCGACTTAAAAAAAAAAATAAGCTATCTCATTAGTATTTTTTTAAATGGAATACACGTTGAACTAAAATATGTTGCTGAGTTCACTAAAAGATATTATGAAAATTCATTCAATTATATGTGGCTATTAGGAAATTTTAAAGTGCATCCGTGGCTTGCATTATTTTCTGCTAAACCAGCACTGACCTAGAAGGAAACCTAGGATCCCCTTTCACAACTTTTCTTAAGCCAAGACCCCAGCAAGAGCTCTGAGGAAATTTCAGAACTGTCATTTTTGGACTCCCCACTCCGAACCTTCAGGCTCTCTTGGTTCTCCAGAGTCCGAGACCACCCAAGCAGATGCCACTAAAGGCAAATCTATTCCTCCCACAGTGACCCCTCTCAAAAGGGCCTGGGGAAGCGGACCCCTGAAATGGCCTGGAGAGATTCGGCCCGAGAAGTTCTCACTCCCCAAAAGAGACCGGAAGCATATCTTCCCACTGGCCGTTTCTCCAGGCGCTCTACGGTATAACACGCAAAACTAGGCTCGTCAACTCGGTACCTGCGGAACTAATCCGAGTTACTTTTTCCATGTTGCAGGCATGCTCAGAAATTTTGTATATTAATAGATATTGTGACTCTCTCAGAGTCAAACATGTTATGTGGCTCTTCCCCAAATTTATTGAGGACAGATTCCTCACACCCTGTTTAAACATCCGCTAAATATACATCAAGAAAGGCTGTACAGGCTCTGTGACTTCTGCTGTAACCCGGTCCTCTCCCTCCCTAGGAGGAGTGGCCAGGGTTACCAGGCACACCACTCTGGGGCTGAGAAGAAACTCCAGCTGCTTCTAGTTTCTAGAATACTTTGCTCACTGGCATTTGGCAAGATGGCACTTTATTTAACGGCGAGAGGAATTCGCTGATATTCAACTAGGTAAGACCATTTTTCTCTGCCTGGTTTTGATATTCTGTTCTCCAGACTTTGAGAGAACTTAATTGCCCTCTGATTTATATGATCATGAGAGATTTCAAAAAATATATGTAATTTGTGTACTGGGAGTAAGCGAGAGAGCTTTATATCAATGCTTAATTCATTTACCTCTGTGGAAAAATATAATCAATTTCCAACAGACAGCTTTAAGATTTACATAGTGTTGGATTAAGGACCTTACTCAATAATCATCATTTCTATTGTTTCATATCCAGGCTCCAACCTGCCCAGAGCATGGGGGCGGTGGACCATAGAGCCTGCCTGTGGCCTGGTTATAGTAAGCCGCCAGCAGGCTGGGGTTGCGGGACGGCTGGAAGGGGGCCAAGAAACTCATTTACTTCAATCCCTATTGTTAACATTGGCTGCTATTATGTTCCATCCCAGTCCCGCTTCCCACCCCTGCAACTCTGAGGTTCCTCCCAGATACCTAATCCAGGCCACAGCCAAGCTTCTAGCTTCTACCATTAGCTTCCCACACCTGGCTCATTTAAAAAAAAAAAAAAAAAAAAGTCATCCATAGGTTGGTCTTGCTATCCTAAGTATTTCCTTACTCTTAGCTCAGTCTTCCTGGTTTCATCATCACTTAACATTCTTTGTTAAACAGAACAGCTACACTGTACCAGGCATGGGGCTAAATGGGGCCAGAAAATCAAGCTCCTACAGGGTCTGCACATGCAAAGTCAGTTGATTTGGGTTAAAAAAGTAAAGTCCTGACCTCATTTGGTTGACTTCATTATTCCTTTTTGCTTTTTTACCTTCATGACAATGACATTAAAGTTTGATCCCAATTCATGGTGGACCACATCTGCCAGCTGTCTTTCCTCTGGAATGCTTGCTCGTTATCCGAATGCTGGCAGTGCCCTGTTCTCCCAAGGACCTGCTTTCCGTTCTCCTCTGGATGCTCTGGAAACTCGTGGGAGGCTGGTCCCAGGGCAGGGCCATTGCTGGACACAGAGCCTTCTCTGCCTCTGCTAACACAGCAGAGACCCAGTTTCAGCTGACAATCTCATATTGCTGGGCAGGAAACAAAAGAGCAATTCAGTCCTTGTGAAAACTTGCCAGATTTCCATGCAACGATTTTCCTTCTTGAAATCACTTTTTTGTGTTTCCATCCCAGAAATGAATTCAAAGAAAAATGAGTAATTGCTGGTCTACTCGGAATCACTGGGTCCCCACAAGTAAGTTCATTCCTGCGTGAATCTATTAATTTCCATTTCCAGGGCTTTCAGATGTAAAACAAATGTTTGGTGTAATATGCACCGCTACCCTGCTATAATTAAACAACCTCTTACTGTCTAAATTGGCAAAGCACTTCATCGATCAGTGTAAATTTGGTCCTTAGGAGATGGCTTTCACATTTTCTTGATACATAGGAAAATGGCCACAAGTCTTTTGTAAGATTTCTTGGATGCTGCTCTCCCCCAGGTTATAATAATAGTAACTGTTGTTTCTTGGTGGCCTCATTGTAATGTTCATATCCAGTGATGGCTCAATGCACCTGTACATAAAGGGGAGTGAGTGGTGGGGAAACCGATTAAGAATAAAATACAACTGGGGCACCTGGGTGGCTCAGTCGGTTAAGCGTTAAGCGTCTGACTTCAGCTCATGTCATGATCTCACAGTCCGTGAGTTCAAGCCCCACGTTGGGCTCTGTGCTGACAGCTCAGAGCCTACAGCCTGCTTCAGATTCTGTGTCTCCCTCTCTCTGCCCCTCCCCCACTCACACTCTGTCTCTCTCTCTCTCTCAAAAATAAACATTAAAAAAATTTTTTTAAATAAAATATAACTGCCTCTTGGATAACACGGGAGGATTAGGGATACTGACCCCCGTGCAGTCAAAAATCTACATGTAACTTTTGATTCCCCCAAAACTTAACTACTAATAGCCTACTATTGACTGGAAGCCTTACTGATAACCATCAACTAATATATTTTGTGTGTTGTATGTCTTATAATACTGTGTTCTTACAATAAAATAGAGAAAAGAAAATGTTATTAATAATATCATAAGGGGGGGGCGCCTAGGTGCCTCAGTCTGTTAAGCGTCCGACTTCAGCTCAGGTCACGATCTCGCGGTCCGTGAGTTCGAGCCCCGTGTCAGGCTCTGGGCTGATGGCTCAGAGCCTGGAGCCTGCTTGCGATTGTGTGTCTCCCTCTCTCTCTGCCCCTCCCCTGTTCATGCTCTGTCTCTCTCTGTCTCAAAAATAAATAAAACGTTAAAAAAAAATTAAAAAAAATAATATCATAAGGAAGAGAAAATATATTTACAGTACTATGCTATATTTATTCAAAAAAATCTTCGTATAAATTAACCTGCGCAGTTCAAAACCGTGTTGTTCAAGGCTGACTGTATATTCCATTCTAGGACCATTTCCTGAATTTCTATGCAACACCGTTCTGGGTACAATTTACTCCTGGTATGTACTAGGAGCTGGTCACAATATCCAAGATGTGGGTTCCCTGTAATTCTAAATATGTCTTGTGTCATTTACCTTCTTCTTCCGCAAAGTGGGGATGTTGGATTCCTGCCAGATCTGATAACCTGGAATTCACTACTCACACGTAGCCAATAGGAGGCCCAGATTAGTTCTCTGCCATTGCTCCCTTCTCTGCCCGGGTGTTGGGGCTACTGTGCCCTACTCACATCCAGCAAGTCCTGGCCCCAGACCCTAGGGCTAAACCAGATGGGAACAGGAAGGCTATTGGTACTCCATCACTCCATGGTTAGCCCTCACTGCACACTGCATTTCAGATACCAAGACTTCTGTGTAGTTCTCTGAAGATGGCCACCACATCACATTTGCATTCGTTCATCAGGGCTCAGCCGCAAAGAATCCCCTTGAGCTAGTGGAGGCAGAATAGGATTCAACTCGAGCTACTAAATGGCTTACCAGATGCTTGGACACACTGAAGAACAGACCCCAGGAGGAGCTCCCTGGAGCTGCTCACAAAGCCTGCTAGCAGAACCAGGTCACATTCATGGCCATCAGGGAGGGGCCTGCAGCATCAGCAAACAGCCCCCACACCTGTTGGCTTCAGAACCACTCACCTCTGCTCATGGCACACCAGTTGAAATAGGTGTCTCAGCCTCTGCCTTTCTGCCCACTTGACTGTATCCAAATTTAACCTCCGCCATTTCCCTCAGAAGGTGGATCCTAAGTGATGTCTAGAGTCCTACTTCCTGGGATTCCGGGGAATGAGTTTTTCACCTGTTCAACTCTGCAGTCTAAGAGGGCACACCGGAAACCGGAAATGCACGCGGAGTGAGCTGACACCTGGTTTTGTCAGTTTCCCAAGCCATAACCTGACACCCTCCCCCTCTTGACTCTATCCATTTTCATCTTCATAGTTGGCTTAATCCCCTAGGGCTCTGGAAAGCTATTTCTATTGGCTGAGAACCAGCTGGGAACCAGCCACATGCTGACAAATTCCAAACCCAGGACTGTTTTGTATCGAACACTTCTCTTTGTGGAGGTCCCAATTTTTCCGAGAAGTGCCTCTTCTCCCCACCACCCCTTGACATAGTTATCATTTTAGAAGTTGAGTCTCCACCACCTGAAACCACAGTTTATTAATCCAGGAATAAGTAGATCCCTAATCTGAGCCAATCAGGGATCTCCTCTTGAATCTGTGGGCTGGCTCCCAAGACGGCTGCATCACACTTAGTGGCTGAAGCTATAAAAAATATCTCAGGAGCTCTCAGAGGCCATGATTTCTGCCATGTGGCCAGCACTGACCGCAGTGAGAGTAAAGAAGGAAGTCGATGGAAAATCATGAGATAGGGAGGGAGTGTCAATGGTATTTTCATCTCTGGTTCCAGTTTTTCCCAAATCCCGCCCCATGTCAGTCTCTTACCTCCATGGGATGGTTCTGTGCCCAAAGAGTATTGTCGTTCTCCCTCTTCTGCTTCAGTCTGAGTTGGCCTCTGTCATCTGGAACAGGAGGTCCAATTAGTACATATTTATTGAGTGATTTGAGGGAGACTGATTCTCATTAGCCTACACACATACTGTTATTTCTCATTAGCCTAACACACACATGCACACGCATGTATACATACACACACACTTCCTGACCGCCAGTTCTTAAAGCTCCAGTCCCACTGCTCCCTTCCCCTTCATGGCAAAGCCTCAAAAGAACTGTGTGTACTTCCCTCACCACGTCCTCTCTCCCACCCGCTGTCTACCTCGCTGCTGGCCTCCATGTCGCCAACTTCAGGGTCATCTCTCAGCCTCTCTCTTGACCTCTCTGTCACACTTGACGCCACTGATTATTTCCACTCCCTTACAATCTCCTTCATTTGCCTATAGGCCTGGGTTAGCTTGGCTTCCCTTCGGCCTCACCATTGCCCCTGCCTGGTGCCCCCTTTGGTTCCTCCTCATATCCTTGGACATCTTAATAGTTGTGCCATTTGTTGACCTCTTTGTTTTTCTATACCTCCCTTTGCCGTTCATCTATCTGCTCTCTATCACAGGAGACCTGGCTGGGCAGGCTGTTTTCCCAGATGACCACACCAGCTGTCTTCTGCTGTGTATGGCCAACTGGAGGCTCTGCAGGGAGACCGAGCAGGGATCCTTAGGCACTGTCTCCAGCAGCAGTTTCATTATATCCTGTCTCCACCTCCTGGGGGTCTGCCAGAGGTTCAGGGTCCATCAGGTAAGCCTAGCCCCCAGATTCTGGTAACACCACCTCTGCTTTATTCCCAGACAATGTGACTGTGTAGAAAATCTGATGCAATCTAAAAATCAGCTATGAGAATTAATGAGTTTACCAAGGTTGGCAGCTTACAATATCAAGATACAGAAATCGATTATTTATCTACATACTAGTAGCAATCAGAAATGAAAGTAAAATCAGTATCACTTAGTATCACATAAAAATATTAAAAACTTAGGGATAAACCTGACAAAAGGCGCAAAAGACCCCACACTGCAAACCTTTGTGGAGAAAAATTAAAGAGACTTAAATTAATAGAAATATATACCTTATTCATAGGCTGGAAGACTCATTTCTCCCCAAGTTGATATATAGATTAAAAACACATAGAGAGAGGCACCTGGCTGGCTCAGTGGGAGGAACATGTGACTCTCGATCTCAGGGTCGTGGGTTCAAGCCACTCATTGGGGGTAGAGATGACTAAAATAATGATAATAATAAAACTTTAAAAATTTATTTATTTATTTATAAAAACATATAGGGAATAGTCACTAATATTGTAATAACATTGTATGTGGCAGATGGTGACCACATTTATGGTAGTGAGAATTGCATCATGTACAGAATTGTTGATTCACCATGTTGTGCACCTGAAACTCACATAACTTTGTATGTCACCTATACATCAATAAAAAACAAGAACAGTCCCAGTCAAAATCCAAGCAGACCATTTTTTTGTAGAAATTAACAAGCTGATTCTCAAATCTATACAGAAATGCAAAAGACCTATAATAGGTAAGATAACTTTGAACAAATAGGATTAACACTATTTGATTTCTATAATTATTAGAAAGCCATAGTAATCAAGACAGTATGCTACTGGCATAAACACTGACAAACAGAATAGAGTCTAGAAATAGACCCACATGTACACAACTGAGTTTTGACAAAGATGCAAAGAGAATTCAGTGAGGAAGGGAGAGTCACTTAAACCAATGGTACTGGAACTATTAGATATTCATACACCAAAAATATTTTTGATTCATAACTGGTACCATATATGAAAGTCAACCCAAAGAGGATCAGAGTCTTAAATGTACAACCATGAAACTTCTGGAAGAAAGCATAAAAGAAAATCTTTGTGACTTTGGGTTAGGCCAAGACCAAATAATGACCCATAAAAGAAAAAGTTAACCTTTGTTCTTTGAATGACATTGTTAATAGAATGAAAAGACAAGCCACTGGCTGGGTAAAGATAATTGTCAATCATTAACAGAATAAGGACTTTATCAGACTAAATAAAGCTCAATAATAAGACTAATAGCTCAATAATAAGAAAACAAACAGCTCAGTTTTAAAAATGGGCAAAAGTTTTGAACAGGTACTTTACCAAAGAAAACATTTCGCATGACAAATAAGCACACAAAAACATGTTCAACATCATTAGTCATCAGAGAATGTATATTAAAACCACCATAAAGGATGCCTGGGTGGCTCAGTTGATTTGGTGTCTGACTCTTAATTTCAGCTCAGGTCATGATCCCAGGGTTGTGAGATCAAGCCCACATTGGGCTCTGTGCTGGGCATGGGACCTGCTTGGGATTCTCTCCCTCTCCCTCTGCCCCACTCCAGCTTGTGCACGCATGCTCTCTCTCTCAAAATAAATAAATATTGAAAAAAAAACCCACTGTGAGCTAATACTCCATACCTATCAGAATGTCTAAAATTTAAGAGACTGGCCTTATCAGCTGTGACAATGTGAAGCAACTGGAACGCCTGGCTCTGGTGTTGGGACCGCAGCATTTTACAACCACTTTGGAAAACAGTATGGTTGATTCTTAAAAAGGTAAATGTCTACTTATCATAGGATCCAGCCTTGCCACACTGGGCATGTATCCATACAAAGGCTTGTACACAAACATTGACGGCAGTTTACTTGTAATAGTCAAAGACCAGAAGTAATTCAAATGCCCACCAACAGGTTAGAGGATAAGTCTTGGTACGTCCATACAATGGAACGCTCCTCTGAAATAAAGGGGAACAAACTGTGGACACATGCAACAAGATGGATGAATCACTAAATAAGTATCGACTGAAAAAAGCCAAAGGAGAGCCCGTGGGGTGTGATGCCACAACCTGCAAGTTCATCTGCAGGGACAGACAGCAGTTGAGTGTTTACTTGGAGGAAGGGGTGGGAGGCAAAATGTACAAAGTGGCACCGTGGATCTGTTCGTGACCTTGATTTGGTGATGGTTTCACAGGTGCATTCACATGTCAACACATTAAATTATACACTTACAAATATATGCAGTTTCTGGTGTATCAATGATTCTTCCATAAAAGTTGTATAAAAACAACTAAGTCAGACCATGCTTGTCCTCTACCCCAAGCCCTGCATCTCGCGTGAGCTGAAAGCCAAGATCCTTACTCTGGCTTCACGGACTCTGGCTTTCCCCATCCTTGTCTCGCTGGTCCAGACACACTGAGTACCTGTGCTTCACATAGCTGTTCAAAGATAGCAGGCATGTTTCCACCTTAGAGACATTTTTGTTCACTTTTCATCTGTTACCCAAATTTCTATGTGGCTAGGTCCCTCCTTTCAGCCTTGCTAAAATGTCACCTCGTCAATGACGCCCACCCTGACCACATTATTTAACTCTCCGCAATCCCGAGTGTTGTTCCCTTGCTCTGTTTTTTTTCATAGCACTTACCACCTTCTAGTAAAATAGGCATTTTATTTACTTATTATATTTCTGATTTAGTGTGTCTCCATCCCTCGCTGGAACATAAGCTCCAGGAATGCAGAGGAGTTCTGCCGTTCCCACTTCACCCTGATATATTCGAAGACCTAAAACAGAGTGAACACATAGTGGGATCTTATAACTATTTGTTCAATGAATAAATGAATGAAAGAATAGACGAATGAATGAATCAATGACTAATGCATGGATAATACCTTCTAAGGACAAAGGTAGCCTACATAATTACAGTTATAATATTGAGCTCAGAATACGTTGCTAACCTTTTGACTTTTATGTCCAGAAAGTGCTTCATGATTTTACATGGTTGTGTTCTGAGAGGTAGTATTTTCAATCAGTAATAATGGCCAAAAACATTCAAATGCTCATTTAATGTGGATGATTGCAAATACGACTTGCAATAACATCTCCCAAGTCAAATCTATAAATAAGGACTCCCCATTAATAGCTTTTCCCATAATACACTGAGTTAGCAAAACAGCAATTACGGATATCCCAAGAATGAATAAACTCATTTTTTGCATGTATTACCCTTTGAGACAATGGAGTCAGCTTGAGAAATTGAGTGCAATAGGCCACCTAGTTGCTTTAGTCAAATTTGGTTTAGCGCTACCGAAATTTCATTTTCACACAGACAAGGGCACTGTTCTGATGCCCAAAGCTTTTAGGTAAAAAGTCTTTAAAGTAATTTCATGACACAAAAATGTGCATGTTGTTCTTTTCGATTTGATGTTTCAAGTTCGGAATGCCTACCAGCCTCTGCACAAGAATTGTTGACAGCAACAGTTCTCAGAGTTTGTTCGCTGTTAGAAATACAGTTTTCCAGACCTCAGCCAGCCCTACAAACTTTGTGGGAGGGGTCCAGAATTCTACAAGCCAATTAGGGGATTCTGGTGGCCGGCCAAAGCAGAACCAGGACCACTGGTTGCACACAATAGTGAGGTTTGGAAACAAATTCACTATGGTGTCACTTTTACTGCCTGAATGGAAATTAGTGCCCTCAAATAAATCAGCGAAATATTCTTAACAGCTTTGTTCCTTCTTCCATTTTCTTTGTCGTATTTTTTAAACTGGACAACTTTTTCTGGAGGCACATTAAAATTTAGATAATGAAAAACACTATTCATTTCCAGTAATCAGCAGAGACTCATCAAGAACAGAGTGAATAAATGCATTTTTATATGTTAACGTAATAGATTTACTATGCAGTAGCAAAAATTAAATACACACACACATGCGCGCACACACACAGCATTTTTATTGATATGTTATGGAGGAAAAGAAGCTGCAAAATAATACAATATGATTTCATTAATATAATGTTGAAAAACGGGTAAAACCGAACTGTAATGTTCAAGGATGCATACTCAGGTGATAAAAACTAAAGAGGGTCCAGAGTGGTATTCAAGTCAGAATAACGGTTGCCTCTGGAGGGAAGGAGGGTATTTTGATGGGGATGAGAGTTACAGGCGGGGCTTCTGGTATAAAAGCAATGCCCTGTTGACCTGGATGGCAATTATGTGGGAATTTGCTTTATAAATACGTTAGACTGTACATGGAAGTTTTCATGCAGTTTGTATGAGCATATTATATTTCACAATTCAAAACTATCTCAAAAAGAAATAAAATGTAAGAGTTGATACTCTTGCACCTGCCTTGGCTTCAGGAATGAATGTTACCAATACAGGTGGAAGGCCTGTGGGTTTCTCCGTGATTCAGTCCTGTTTTCTCCCTTTGACCCAAGGGAATTGTTCTAAATTTGTTTTTAATCATTCTGATTCATCTTATCTATTTCTGTTATATACATGTGTATGTACATATATAACCTTAACTAATGTATATCATTGTGCTGCCTGTTTTTCAACTTCACATAAATAATCTTACACTGAATATATTCTACTGCAACGTTTTTACTCAGATTACAAATTCATGTGAATTCTTTTGACTGTGGTCATTCATTATTATTTGTTTTGCTAGTGCATTGTCTGTGGATACTTGGTTGTGTATAGTTTTTGTTATTTATTATAAATGGTGTCACTATGAAACATTCTTGTGCAGATGTTATAAAATTCCATCTATATGTATGGAAGATGATACTTTATGGAATTATATAAATTATGGAATATGTATATAGGTATGTGTAATTACATATATGTAGAATACATACATGGAATTTCTTGGTGTGTGACTAACAGTGGAATTTCTCAGCCATACAGTATATGGTCACATTGAACTTGACTAGATATTGCTGATTAGTTCCCCAAGGAGGCTATACCAGTTGACTGGCAGACCGGGACTGTCTTACAAGTATGAAACGGAATCAAACTTTGGTTCTAACATGCATTCCCCTGTTTCCTGGCCAGATGACCAACCTTTCATATGGCCATTTATGTTTCCTCTTCTGTGTATTACCTGTTCATACTTGCACCCTTTTTTTTATATCGAGTGTTTCTTTTTTCCTTTTTTACGTTCTTATTGTCAAGAATGTGTGGGTTTATTTATCTCTCTGGATTGTGTCTTCTGAGAAATGGAAGTCCTTGTTTTAAATGGAGTTGTACTCATTTATTATTTTCTCCAGGATTTACAATTTTTGAGTCTTATTTGTAATTTTTCTCCATCTCAAGTTCATAAAAATATTGTTTTATGAAAAGCTTTGCTTTTCATATTGATGTTTGCCCTGTCATTTGAAGGGGCTAAGGGTCCACAGCCGTGGGCTGGCTTGCAGTGCCACCAATGATCTCTTTCTCTAGAGACCATCACTTAGTATTTACTTCCGGACCAAATATCTAAATAATGTGGTTATATTGCTCTTTCTCAGTTTTTCAGTTGTAGACATTTTCTGTCAACTTCCTAGTATGATGGATGAAAATGTAGCTTTTTTTAAAAAAAAAAAAAAAAAAAAAAAAAGAAGCTTTTTTGAGAGAGAGATTGAGAGAGAGAAAGCAGAGGAGGGGCAGAGGATCCAAAGCAGGATCTGTGCTGACAGCTGCAAGCCCGATGCAGGGCTCAAACTCACAAAGTATGAGATCATGACCTGGACTGAAGTCGGACACTCAGCTGACTGAGCCACCCGGGCACTCCTTGAAAATGTAGCTTTTTGACCTGACCTTGTGTCTCTTGTCCGCCACATCCCAGATCTTTCGATGATGTTCTTCCCACCACGTTCTCCCCTTTTCTTAGGATGGGAATTCCAAATAGTGGATTGTTAGCTTTTGCATATCTTATAATTTTCTCTTATCTCTTCTCTCCATTTCTAGAAGATTTTCTCAACATTATTGCCCAGCCTTTCAAATAAATCTATTTAAAAAAATTTTTTTTTACATTTATTTTTGAGAGACCGAGAGAGACAGAGCATGAGCAGGGGAGGGGCACAGAGAGAGAGAGAGAGAGAGACAGAATCAGAAGCAGGCTCCAGGCTCCGAGCTGTTAGCACAGAGCCCGACGCATGGCTCGAACCCACAAACCGTGAGATCATGACCTGAGCCGAAGTCGGACGCTTAACCGACTGAGCCACCCAGGCACCCCTCTAATAGATGTATTTTTAAAAGTGCAAAGAAAGAAGGTGGAGTTCATTTTGATAATGTATTTTACTTAACCAAATATATTATTGTTTCAACATACCATAGATACAAAAACTTATTAATGAGATATTTCACATTATTTTTCAGCGTGTCTTCACAATTTGGTATGTATTTCACACTTAAGAATATCGTCATTCAATCTTGCCGTGTTTCAAGTTCTCGATCACTGCATGTGGCTGGTGGCAACTGTTGGGGGAGGATCAAGTCCACAGGGAGCTGGACCATGCCAGTAGGCTCGTTTCAAAGCTGCCCTGACTCTCAAGAACTTCCTCTCCAGCCCGCCTCCTATCTTTCCGGAACTTGCCCCCAGTACTCTGACCCCCATGGGTGGTAGGGCCTAGAACACTCCTCCATCCCATATCCCTGTCTTAGCCCAGCCTCGCTGCACCTGCCCTCCTCTGCATTGTTGCCTCTCTTGGACATCATTTGTGTTACTTCATTTGCTCCCCTTTTCAACGCTTTGAAAGCACTGGTGAACCCAGGGCTCACTCTTTGTTATTCTTCTACCAAGGGCTATCATCGTTGAGCTCTGCTTAAGACCTCCACCTTTGCAATATCAGCCTTGATACCCCAGGCAGTTGCCCAGCTGACTGACCCTTAATCTAGCTAGAAATGCTGCAGCCTAAAAGTGTCATGACAGGCTGGAGAGAACCCATCCTGAAATGGTGAGTACTGGATCCAACTGGCAACTAACTTTGGGCGGGGTGTGAACTCCCAGATAGGTGGCTAGCTCTGGTCATGACTGGCTCAAGAACTGGAGAAGGCTTGGAGCTGCAGTGTCTAGGGCCTGGGCTCTGGCCTTTGCCCTGATAGAGAGAAGGCAAGGCTAGGAAAAATGCAGGAGGGGCCACTAGGAGGCAGAAGAGATGCCCCCAGTGTTTGGGCACCAGAGGCGTGGAATGAAACCCAGGGTATGCAGGAAACTCGGCCTGCCCTGGACCCCTGAGGAATGGACCAGGCAGGTGTGCCTGGTGAGTCAGCCCTGGGCCCCTGCTGCCCTCCCGATGACTTACAGCTCATACAATAGCCCAATTGTGTCACTGCATTTAGCCATGGCTTGGGTTGCAACCCAGGGACTCAGCCCAGGGACCTCCAGGGACAGAGAGAAACAGCTATGAGAGAGGTCTTTGTGCAAATCTGTCCTGCAGGAAGGAGCCCAGGGGTCACAGAGAGCATGGCTGTGGCTGAGGAAGGACAATGCTGGACAAGAGGAGAAGGTCTCAGCAATTCATTTGGACTGATGGCCTGTGGGTGTCGGAAAGTGGCAAGAGGGAAGCTTATCAAATTGGGGTGGAATTGCTGTGCATTTTAAGTGGGTTTTCAGACAAAAGACTTTGAAAGTCTGAAGCCTAAGTGAGCTTAGCGAGAGCACAAGATTCTTCAATGATTTCTAACCAAGTGAATAATTAGAATACATTTGCCTTTTTCAGGACCTATTTGAGACTGTTTACTATTTGTAAACAAAAATGAAGGGTAGCTTGGCTCTCTTGGGGCTGAGAGTTCAGTCTCCCCTGGAAAAAAAAGTTTAACTCATTTTTTGTAGAAGGTGACTTTCTGAAGGGTTATTCTAGACCATGTTTAGACATGAGACAGATGGAGGTATTAGCTTATTTCTGTGAAACAAGAAGTTAAAATGCTCAGACAGAGATGTGGGCCCAAGACCAATGGAGCCACGTCCTTTGTCCAAGGCACCAAACAGTGGTGCCTTCTCAAGGCCACCTGCTTGCAAGGAGTGCTTTCTAGGTGTTAGCCTCTTGTCTTCTATTGAAAAATAGGCTGGGGAAGGATTTTTAAGCTCAACACTGTGTCCAAACACTAAAAGTCACATGTAGCCTCTGTTGTCCCAGTTTGCACCAGCCCACAGACTTTATGTTGTGATAGTCCCAAGGATATAAGTCTGGTTTCTGTAGCTCCAATGCATTCATTAATGCTGGGCCTCCAGTGTTGGATTCCCATCCAATTCTTTATGGAAACATTGGGTGAATCTCACCTGGACCCTGAGGGACTTCTTTGCTCCTGTGGGACCCCCTCACATTCTTCCATTGTGGCCTTTCTTATTGGTGTCGACTGCCTTGGCCTCACTGCAACTATAGGGACACCTTTCCCTCAACTTGTGTGTTCTCCAGTGGGCCCAGTGGAAACCACTGTGAGAGTGAAGACCATTCTCAGGGAGACAGGGTGTTCTCCTTTTCCTTGTCTTCCCCTTCCCCCACCCACACTCCATCATTCTGTCAGGAATCCCCATGCAAATTCAGTCCTACCTCACCTCCTGACACACATTTGCAGAAAAGTCTGGATCTAAATGGTAACATAAATATGGGACCTCCACTAGTAACAAGAACTTACACCCTGGAGGAAACTCTATAAATTGTGACAAGATGCCAAACTCTGACTCTTTTTATCCTGCCATTTTGGCCCCTGTCCCAATGGCTGAGAACAATATGGCAGGTGCCGCCTCCTAAGACGATATCATGGGTGCCATATCCTAAAATTAAGTGTGTGGAGTTTGTGGAACCAGTTCTGCCAGCATCACCCATCAACACCTGTGAGTGGGTTTTGGTGGAAGAGGCTGAGGGTGAGGGATGTTTTGGGGAGTGTTGCGGCTTACCCCATGGGAGAGTGAGTGCTCCCCCCTTCGCCTCAAGCAATGTGATTTGGAGTTGATGAGGACCACTTGGAAAGCTGGATTTGATGTCCCCTGGAGCTTGGGAAGAAGAGGGAGGTTTTTTTTTTTTAAAGTTTATTTATTTATTTTGAGAGAGAGCGAGTGCACAAGTGGAGTGGTGGGCAGAGAGCGAGAAGGCAGGCTCTATGCTGTCAGCACAGAGCTCAATGTGGGGCTCGATCTTATGAACGATGAGATCATGACCTGAGCCAAAATCAAGAGTTGGCTGCTTAGCCAACTGAGCCACCCAGGTGCCCAAGAAGAGGGAGTTTTGATTCCCCTGTTAAACCTAAAGGCTACAGCTGCTCTTTCCTGGGAGTGGAGTCCCAATGGACTGCATTGGGAGCAATATGCACATGTGTGGAGGACAAAGCAGAGAGGTTCTGGAGAAAGGTTAGTGACCCTGAAGAAAGGAACCAGCCTGGAGTCACCTTAAAGAGGATCCCACCTCAGGGGACTGCCTGGGAGGTGAGGAAGCACACACAGAGGAAGCTTAGAGACTTCAGGTAGAGTCAGAGAGAGCCGGCAGAGGACAGACGCGGCCCATACATTTTGGTAGGGAGATCCCGAGAACTCGACAATGCACCCTGCAGGCATCAGAGCCAGTGGTTGTACATCCATCCGCACCGTGCTCAGAATAGGACTTGTTGCCCTGACCACTCTTTTCTGTCCCACTCCAGCCCCTCAGTCAGGAGGAGGTGGGGGGGGGGGGTGCAGTGAGGAACAGGGAAGAGTCTACCATTCTGTCTTCTACCCCAAGCTGGGATAGCTTTCAATTGAACAACACCTCAGAATCCCATTGGACGGGGATTTTCAATTATTGAAACAAGACTGCTTTTGTGACGTAAAGGACCAAAAATACTGTAAGGCCTGCTCAAGATTTCATGCACAGCCAGAAAAGAAGGAAAGAGCAAAGTTGAAGGAGTAATGGGAGAATAAATAGAGTAGTTTTCTGCTTGCCCCTAATGGATCCAGCTACAGATAGCACAGTTGAATACAGTTACTAAGAGTTAATATAGAGAGAGCAATTAAAAATAATATTTAGGCACAAGTCTATAATGCTCTTGCTATTAGAGGTCCGTTCAACTCATTGAGATCTCCACTCACTGGCTAACTGGCTCGTATGCGTATTGAGGGCAGGGGTACGGTTTAATGTTTAGAACATCACGTCTTACTAAAACTTTTATCTCTAAGCATCAGGGTTCAACTCAGCACAGTAGCCCATGCAGGATCTAGGACCATGTGCAAGAAGGACAGGCTTCCGCTCTCCATCTCATGCTTGCTTCCGGCAGATTCCGTGCTCACCCCACAGTGGGGTCACCTACACTGCATGGCTTCCTCCCTACCTTTCTCTGCCTGCATACCACATACCTCAATTTATGTGGTTGGTAAATGTGTATATAATGCAACTCCATCTTTATTTCATATATTTTTATTTCTTCCTTATCACACAGGTAAGCCATCTTTTATTGTGAGAAGCATTGGAACATGTAAGTAAATACATAGAAAGAAAGCTCCCATAATTCTGCCTCCTGTACTCCACTCTCAACTAATAGATACTCACATGCCTTTTGTTAATTGGCTTATACCACAATTTCTAGATTTCTCAGTTTTAGGCATTATGGGATTTCTGCTAAGATGGATGAGAATCCAGTTTGCTAACACCACATTCCACCCCCTCTTCCCATCCCTTCAGTACCTCACATCTTTTTTTTTCTCTTATAGGTTGACTTCGTGACTTTAAGCCACTTACACTTTTAGCTATTGTCTATCAACTACTGACAGACCTTCCTGTGCTTTCCTTTATGCTCCCTTCCCCTTTTCCTCTATCAGCTTTGCTATCTAGAATTGTACCTGTACACTGTCAAGGTGGACAACATCCCCCAATGTCAATAGCCACATCATTTCCATGCTTGTTCCTTTTCATGACCACAACATTCTCTCGAATCTGAAAATATTACTTTTGATCACTTTAAAGTACTTGTTGAATTATCTCTGTTTCTTCGGTTGTTAGTTCTTGTTTTGGACTTTAGTGTTTCTCCTCACGTTTCCTTTAGTATTGATAATCATTGGTTTTTGGTCACCTGCCTGTCAAATGCCAGTTTTGTTTACCAGAGCCTACCCCTGGTGACAGGCAGGATATTTAGGTATACCATTAGTTAGCATTAGTTATCACAGATAATGTTAGTCGTCACCATGTAACTTACCATTCCAGAGCTGGGATGCATCCACCAGCTATCCCCATGTACACTCATACATAATTCCATACCACTTACAGTCTGCACACTGTGCTTTGGGCACCAACAGATAACCTACACACAGTAGTGGGCGCCTTTGGTGTGGACCCTCTAGAATCAGGAATATGGTGAGAATATTTTGGCCTGGGCTAATCTTGAGTGCAGCCAAGAAAGGCAATTGGGAACATCCAGGAAAGAACTTAGCTGTGTAAAAAAAGTAGGCACAGATCACCAGAGAACATGGGGCCTGGAAGGCTCATTGGGACCTATCTCAGAAAATAGCATATACTCTCTCAGCTGTAAGCCATAAGTCTGCATGTCTGGAATGAGTGCTTCATGAAATATTTATTGAGCATGTAGTGTAGGACAGGCACTGTTCTAGTCTGTTCAGATTGCTATTACAAAATACCATAGACTGGATGGCTTATAAACAACAAATTTTTTTTTTTCTCACAGTTATGGAGGCTGGGAAGTCCCATGATATAGGTGCCAACAGATTCGGTGTCTGGTGAGGGCTTTCTTCCTAGTTCACGCATGGCTGTTCTCTCATCACAACAAGAAGGTGGAAGGGCAAGGGAGCTTTCTGGGGTCTCTTTACAGGGGCACCAATCCTATTTGTGGGGACCCTACTTTCCAAATGCTCCACCTTTAATACCGTCACATTGGTGGCTAGGATTTCAACATGTGAGTTTGGGGGGACACAGACCTTTGGTCTATAGCAGATTGTGTGCATCTCTGGGGTCACAAAGACAAATAGGACACACTCCTCACACAAGAAGCCCGCTATCTCAGAAGAAAGCAAGAACAGACCCACTACAGCATGGTAAGCACTACAGCATGTGAGACCACACATGCGGGGTGCAGCTAGTCCAAACTGAGGAGGGGACAAGCCTTTGAGTGTGTGATTTCTGAACTGAGTCTTGAAGACATCCTAGGTAGGAGAGGGTGGCCACTGGGGATGGAACCATGAGCGGTCCAGGCAGAGGGAAGAGCAGGGGCAAAGGCTCGGAGGCGTGAGAGAGCACAGCAAGCCCAGGTCTGGAGATAGCATGTAAGGCTGGATGGAGGACTGGCTGCTGAGGAAGGGGGAGCAGAGCGCAAAGGGACGAGAATCTGAGAAGTGGAGCTGGGAGGCATGTGTTCCCAGTGCTCTGGTTATCCACCACTGTAAAACAAACCACCTGAAACAGTGGCTTAGAACAGTAACAGTCATTTACTTCACTCATGAATCCAGTTTGAGCAGAGCTCATCATGGAGGGCTCATCTCTGCTCTACATAGGACCGTCTAGTTGGCTCAACTAAGGCTGGAACGATCTGCATTCAAGATCACAGAACTCCTTTTACAGCTGCCAGCCAGCGAGCCAGCGCTGGTGGTCGGCTGGGAGTCTGGCCAGTGCTGAGGGCCAGGAACCTTGGCTCCTTTCCATCAAGGCCTCTTCATGAACCTGGCCTTCCTCATGGCACAGTGGCTGCATGCCCAGGGTGAGCATCTCAAGACAAAGAGCCAGGTGGAAGCTGTACTGGCTTGGGGGACCTTGCCTCCGAAATCATGTAGCATCATTTCTGCTCACTGTATTGGCTGAGGCAGGTATGAAAGGCACCCAGCTTCAAAGGGAGGAGGAGACCTAGCCTCCATCTCTTAATGGTTAAGCGGCAAGCTTCCAAAAAAGTATGTGGGACTAGCTATTTTTAGAAGTGCAGTCTCCCATATGCAGCAGCTGTATGCAAGGCCAAGTGTAGGGGTTGATACTAGAGGCAGGGAGATCCATTAGGAGACGTTTCACATGAGCAAAGAGCAGAGTGGGGAGATGAAAAGGTATTCCAGAGTCTCCTAGGATCTGGAAGTCAGGAAGGGAAACTCAGTAATTAGGGAGCAGCATTGGCTATGATCTACCTTGCTAGCAGGCTGGACACTGAGCCCTTTGGTCGTTCAGTCTGTGTGTACTGGCTCTCAGTTCCTTAGCCTCTGTGCTAAGCCAGGCTGTGCAGCGTTGTCCGGACTGCAGCTCGGAGTTGGTGTGTGCCGTCCCCACATCAGTCAAGGCCATGGTTTCTGTGGTCCCGAGAGAGCCTGGGGTGCCACTCACAAAGGCCTACTATTGTCACCGATTCATAACACCAGGACCTTACTGCCCACAGAGACAAGTGTTCCCCAGACACCGCTGCTGAGACAGAGATTTTTGTCTTGGAGGGAATGAGAAGGTCTGACCTGCTTTCAAAACATGGAAACTCCTGATAGTGGCCTGCCGAGGAGGTAGAGGACCTTGTCCTCCAAATGCCTGGCTACCCATCAGTGGAGGAACAAGAACATTCAAGATAATGTTTAAGAATGTTCAGGAACATTCAAGACACTTCTGAGAAAGTGCCTCTTTTCAAGTCCACAGATCCTCAATGGTCAGAAACTGAAGGATGGAAAATAACACTGTCCAGCTAGTTTGTGAAGGACGAGAATGGCTTTTGGGATGTCTATGGTTTCCTTCTTCCCACCGACGGTCACCTGTTTCTTATTCTTTGAGCGGCATGTACCTTTCGACCAACCTCAGAATACACCTGTGCGCTCCCACTTGCAAGATGACACCTTCACCTCTCACTCCCACCAGCAATGAGTGGGAAGCCCTTTCCAGGCTCAGACACATGGCCATGGCTGTGACCCCATTATCCTGGTGCTGAAACCCAAGTTGTCTGGCCCACGGAATCTCACCATGTCTGAGACCTTTGAAAGTGCAGGAGGATCACTGAGATAGGCTCACAAAAGGAAGTTCTATCTGGCACCAGCACTGAAGTTGGTAGGCAAGGCTGCCACACGCTTTTTCCTAATGCCAGCAAGACTGAGTCTTCAAAAACTCAAGAGCCCCTTGCCATGGCACACCCCATGTGAAAGATGGCCCATCCCAGTGATCTATTAGAAGAAGCCTATGGCTACAGACATTGTTGATCAAACGCTCTTCCCATGTTGCCCCTATAATTTTCCTGAGCCTCAGTGTCATTGTCTGTAAACGCAGTGGGCTTGATCAATCCATGTCAAGTACGAACCTTGGAAATACATTTTTTAAGAGCAAGAATTGGCCAAGGTCATCCAGATGAATCCAGTTTCCTGACTTTCTTCTCTTCAGTGATGTTTCCTCCTCTCCCTTTTGACCATTCACTCTAATTCACAAGTCCTATTTGGTGGCCACAACTGATTATCCTTCCAATTCGGTTACTTAACCTTTTAATATCAGCTAGACCTCTGAGTCCATGGATCCCTGGGGGGGTCTCTCTTCCTTAATCAGTTCCTCTTCACTCTCACAGTTTAGATCTTGTGGTTATCTTATAACTAAAGTAGAAGGTATTTATTTAAAAAGTAAAAATATTAAGTTAAGATTGGGAATGCCAGAAATGACACATATACCTTTGAACATGTTATTGTGACTTACAACATATAGATGGGCGTTCATTCACCAGGCTTTGGAGTCAGGCCTAAGCCTTTCCTTTGATAATTGGTCTGATGACCACTATAAATTTTGTTTGGTTTTCTTCAAAATGGAGTGAACACCGATTGATGCCTAAGAAGTCTCCAAGTGTGACCTGTGTTCTTACAACAGCATGTAAGCCTGGAATAAACAGATGCTAAAACACCTGGGAGCTCCCAAACAAATAAAACCACCTCTCGTTACATAGATGAGAACAGTGGAGAGAATGGGTACTTAAGAGCAGCACCTGCCCATCTCTAGTGCTCACCATCTGGTGGGTGTCCAAACCCATAAAGTCAATAAAACCCTGTGCTCTTCGAAAGCTCCTCCCGGGCACTTATTCTCTCCTCAACCCTCATCCTTTGGCCTCCTCAGGAATCCCTGTCAGCTGATGGCCTTGCCTCTGTCTTTAGAGGGATCTTAGAACCAGACAAGGCCATGGGAGATTCAACCTGGGACTAGATGTCTATTTAAGAGCTGTGGCCAGGAACGCTTGGGTGGCTCAGTTGGTTAGGCGTCCACCTTTGGCTCAGGTCATGATCTCACAGCTCACAAGTTCGGGATCCATGTCAGGCTTTGTGCTGACAGTTCAGAGCCTGGAGCCTGCCTTGGATTCTGTGTCTCCCTCTCTCTCTGCCCCTCCCTTGCTTGCACTCTCTCTCTCTCTCTCAAAAATAAATAAAACCTAAGAAAAAAAGAAAAGACTTGTGGCCATAGGGGTGCCTGGCTGATTCAGTTGGTGGAGTGTGTGACTCGATCTCAGGGTTGTAAGTTCAAGCCCGGCGATGGGTACAGAGATTACTCAAAAATAAAAAATCTTAAAAAGAAAAAAAAAAAAAAGTTGTGGACCTAGAAGAAGGATAGATGCTAAAAGATTCCCTGATAGAATGGGTCACTACAGAGATTCGGTGCATCTAATAGAGTGGAAGTGATTACAGGCCTCCCTGAGTAGTGAAACAGCAGTGTGTAAGGCTGGGGACCATCTATGGGAAAGGGATGACACAAGGCAAAGCCCACACCTGCCTCCCCTGGGGGGTCACAGTAGGAACCCTGTCACTGTCTGAGCTAGGACCTCCCTGCTCATAAAAAATTTCTGCAGCTGAGAAGGTAAACCCAGAAACCTCTTTGGAAATTTCTGCCAACATTGTTGGGGATGGCTATGATTGCTTTTGTAGATAAATATTTCTTTTTTTTTTTTTTTTTAAGTTTTCTATTTATTTTGAGAGAGAGAGAGAGAGGGAGAGAGACTCTTAAGCAGGATCCACGGTCAGTGCAGAGCTTGATGTGGGGCTTGATCCCACAACCGTTGAGATCATGACCTGAGCCAAAATCAAGAGTTGGACGCTTAACTGACTGGGTGCCCCAACAGTAACATTTTTGAGATAAGAAAATCTATGTGTATTTGGGTGCTTATATAATTATAAAATTTAAGAGAATTTGGCCTGTTAATTTAAAACGTACACTGAATTTAGACTTTTGAATTTAGGTCAGAATCTTAGTAAATGTACAAAGAGCAATGGAACGTTTAAGAGAGCTTAAGACTCACTGTATTTATAAGTTTAATTTATTAGATTTCCAAGGATTACTGAAGTACTTGGAAAGGTTTGTTTGGTAATTCAATCACTGAAGTACTTAAGAAAGGAAATTGAATTAATAGACATAAATGCAATTTAGAATGCTTAGAGGAAAAAAATGCTAAAAGGAGTTTAATTCCATGTTAATATGAACAGAGACATTAATCAAACTAATTAAAAGGGATTGCTTCATGCTGGGTTTATAAATAAAATAAAATTTGTAAACTGAATTAAGAAACTTAAGGAAGGACCAGGTGCTGTATTTTATTTTTTTAAACTCAAATAACTTCCTTTGGGATAATCTTTCCTATAGATTCAAAAGCCATTTTTGGAGGACACAAAAAGCTCCCACTAATAGCCTCATACTTCTTGGGGAGACAGAAGCCATCGGATAGGCACCCCATCACTGTCTGATTACCAAATCCACAAGCGAACTGTACCCACCATTCGTTCTTTCTTCCAAGTCGCAACAGAGTCTTGCTCCTTCTGTCATTGACCAGGTCTCTTTTGCTCCCCCTGTCCCTCCCTCCTCTGGATGTCCCCTTTCCAACATGAGCAGCTTTGCACGAGCATGTAAACAAGTTAGCACAGGGCCCAACGTACAAACATTGGTTGGACCAAGAGCTACATATATGCACGAGAGAGCGTGGGTGTCTAAGCGGTGCAGAGACAGAGCTGTTCTGTATCCAACTATCCCATGGGTTAGGTTGCCTGTCTCCATCCTAAGGGATTAAATCCATTCATTAAAGTCACAGGCAGAAGAGGAGTGGTGTTGTTGGGACAAGATTGCATTCTTTATTGCTTAACTTGGCTGATTTTAATGTTCCTTATTTTCTAAGAATCAATTTCCTTTTAAGACTAATCTCCAGTCTCATGATCACTTGCTTTTAGATTTCATTTTTTTCTACATTAGGGTAAACTGTACTCTTTGCAGGACACTTATAGATTAAGATACATAAAAATTAACCTTTCAAGATAGTATAATGTAAGTTGAATGTACTTGTTAATGTCAAGAGGTGTGTAGGCTTGAGGACATGCAGACAGTGAAGTTTAAGCCCTACGTGCAGTTATGAATGTGAAACTGATCTATAATGATGTGACATTTTCCTCTAAGTTTTATAAAAATGTCACAGTAATCATATCCATTAGGATGACCAATACCAATAAAGCAGAAAATAACAAGTGTTCACAAGGTTGTGGACAAATAGGAAGCTTGTACACCGTTGGTGGGAATATACAATGGTGCAGCCATTGTGGTAAACATTATGATGGTTCTCCTAAAAATTAAAAATAGAATTACTGGTGCCTGGGTGGCTCAGTTGGTTGAGTGTCTGACTCTTGATTTCGGCTCAGGTCGTGATTGTAGGGTTGTGAAATGGAACCCTGTGCCGGGCACGGAGCCTGCTTAAGATGATCTCTCTCCCACTCTCGCTGCCCGTCTCCCCCGCTTGCTCTCTAATAAAAAAGAAATAAAAAAAAAAAGAATCACCATATGATCCAGCAGTTCTCCTTCTGCGTATGTGTACAAAAGAATTAAAAGCAGGGACTCCAAGAGGTATGTGTATACCCATGTTCCTAGCAGTATTGTTCACAATGGCCAAAACGTGGAAGCAACTCAAACATCCATTGTCTGCCAAACGGATAAAATATAGTATATATGTACAATGGAATATTATTCAACCTTAAAAAGGAAGGAAGTTCTGACACACGCTACAACATGAATGAACTTCAAGGGCGTTGTGCTAAGTGATATAAGCTATTTACAAAAAAGACAAAGACTGTACGATTCTACTTCTGTGAGCTACCCAGATTAGTCAAATTCATAGAGACAGAAAGTCGAATGACGGTTGCCAGGGGCTGGTGGCTGGGAGTGGGGAGTTGGTGTTTAATGGGGACAGAGTTTCAATTTCAGAGGATGAGAGAGCTCTGGAGCTAGACTGTGGTGATGGCTTGACAACAGCGTGAATGTGCTTAATGCCACTGAACTGTACACTTAAAAGTGATGAAGACAGTAAATTTTGTTAGGTGCATTTTACCACAAGTTTTTTAAAAAGTCACAGTAGCGCTGCTATAAACTCTGGGGTACATGTGCCCCTATGTTTATAGCAGCACTATCAACAATCACCAAAGTATGGAAAGAGCCCAAACGTCCATCAACTGATGGATGGATAAAGAAGATATGGTATGTGTGTGTGTGTATATATATACATATATAAATATATATATATTTATATATTTATAAATATATATATATTTATAAATATATATATTTATAATTTATATATAAAATTATAATTATATATAATTTATATATTATATAAATTATATATAAATATATTGTTATATAATTTATTATATATTAATATATTATATATTAATTAATATAATATATATGATATTAATTAATATATAATATATAATTAATATGTAATATATATAATATATAATATATTATATATTATATATTATATATTATATATAATAATAATAGATATAATAATATATGATTAGTTAATATAATATATATTATATATAATTATATTATATAATTATATATTATATAAATTATATATAAATATATAAAAATATAAAATATAATTTATAATTTATATATATATATATACACACACACATATATACACACACATATATACATACATATATATATATACACATACACACATATACATACAATGGAATATTATTCAGCGATCCAAAACAATGAAATCTTGCCATTTGCAACAATGTGGATGGAACTAGAGTGTAAAATGTTAAGCAAAATAAGTCAGTCAGAGAAAGACAAATGCCATATGATTTCACTCGTGTGTGGAATTTAAGAAACAAAACAGGGGCGCCTGGGTGGCTCAGTCAGTTGAGCGTCCAACTTCAGCTCAGGTCATGATCTCACAGCTCCTGAGTTCGAGCCCCGCGTTGGGCTCTGTGCTGACAGTTCAGAGCCTGGAGCCTGTTTCAGATTCGTCTCCCTGTCTCTCTGTCCCAACCCACTCGCATTCTGTCTCTGTCTCTCTCAAAAATAAATAAACATTAAAAAAAAATTTTTTTTAAATAAAAAAAAAAGAAACAAAACAGATGAACAGGGGAAGGGAAGGGAAGGAAAAATCAGATAAAAACAGAGAGGGAGGTAAACCATAAGAGACTCTTAAATACAGATAACAAAGGGGGTTGCTGGAGGGAAGATGGGTGGGGGGGGGGTGGGCTAAAGGGATGATGGGCATTAAGGAGGGCACTTGATGGGATGAGCACTGGGTGTTATATGTAAGTGGTGAGTCACTGGGTTCTACTCCTGAAACCAATACTACAAAGCATGTTAACTAACTTGAATTTAAATAAATTTTGTACTCTAAAAAAAAAAACAAACAGTCACAATAGCCAACAGGCCACATTTGGCATCCAGTATAAGGGATTTTCCAGAAATTCTGTGGTAGATTAGACAGAGAAGAAATAATAGCTCTACTGAATGAGACCCTGACTCAAGTTCAGATACCATATGACCTTCATCAGAGACAGAGAGAGAGACACAAGAGCCTAATGGTCTGTACCTTCTAAGGCTTGTGTGTGTGAACCCAGGGTAAATCAAATGTAGAATTTCTTTAGCGTTTATTTATTTATTTATTTATTTGAGAGAGAGAGAGAGAGAGAGTACGAGTGCATAAGTTGGAGAGAGGAGCAGAGGGAGGGAGAGGGAGAATCTTAAGGGGGCTTGATCCCAAGACCCTGGGATCATGACCTGAGCTGAAATCAAGAGTCAGACATTCAACCCACTGAGCCATTGAGGTGCACCTAAAATGTAGTCTTTATAGCTAACATTTGATAATGTCAGGGCTTCCTTTCTAGTGTTTTCAAGTGGTTTGTTTTGAACTTTTATTAAACTAGAGACAGGATGTTATCTCATTTTATAGATTCTTTTTCTGTTGTTAATCAACCAACAAATATTTGTTAGGCACCTACCATGTACAGGGAGCAGAGTATTAAGTAAGAACTTTGAGAAAAATTTTTAGGTTGAACCATATGAAATTGCCAATACTCAACCATTTTTGACCTGAAAAAAGAGGCAGTTTCGTATGGTTCAACCTAAACTCAGTTGTTGATAGCCTGAGGGGAGAGAAAGGATACAGAGACACCAGAGAGGCTGGCCAGCAACGACAGGTACAACAACCAGCACCATCACCCCCAGCCAGATAAATGAGGTAGGTCTTCTGGAGAAGAGGGAGCAGGATGAAGGAAATGGCAATGGGTCCAGGACAGTGGGGCTTGAAGGACAGAGAAAGTCACTCATTTACCAAAATGTCTGCTTGAAGGGTGAGCAGACGCAGGGAGAGGTGCACGCCCGGGGCCGTGTGTGGAGTCGTGAGGCATGATGAGGAGGGACTGAGGAACTGAGGCTCGAAGGGTGGTGGGAAGGTCAGCAGTCTAACTGGATTTCATCATCTCCGTTGGACAGGATGGAGCTCCTGAGCACTTAGGTGTTAAGAAGGAAGAAGAGGTTCAGGAACAATAAACGGTTGAGTGAAGGAATTATGGGAAGATAGTGTGGTCGAAAGTTGCGATGAGAAAATTGACCGAATTCTTGGTGGCTGAGAATAGCCAGTGGTGTATTAGGGACAGATGAGGACCTTAGGAAGGAAGAGGTGGTGTGGAATTGAGTGAGGTGGGGCTACATGAGAAAGGCAGGAGCAAGTGATACCGGTGAGGAGGGCATGTTGGTATCATGGATGAAGTGGAATTGGCTTAACTAAATGTCAAAAAATGGCAGAGTTTTGTCTAGAATTTTGAAAGAAAAAAAAAAATGTGATGCATGAACCACATCCAGGCAAGCAAGCGTTCTTTTCCAAGGGCAACAGAAAGGCATGTGGGGACACAAAAGGACTCAAATGACATTTCTCTTTTCTCTCAGGTTGATTCATCCAACACCATTAAACAAATACTTACTGAGTACCTACTATGTGCCAAGCACTGTTCTATTTCAGTTACACCACTTAGCCAGACATATACCCCTGCTCTTGTGGAACTGAATTCTAGCTGTGAGGGGTGTGTGTGTGTGTGTGTGTGTGTGTGTGTGTGTACAGGTAATAAATAATAACCATAGCAAATAAGTGAATTATCCACTATGTTTGAAATTAATAAGTACTAATTGAAAAAAAAAAGAGATCAGAATAAGGATGGTCAGGGTAGGCTTCATTGAGAAGCTTCTAGATGACCTAGATTACAAATTCTGTATTTTGCAATATCCATCATGCTGTTAATTGACCTCATTACATTTTCAATTTGGCAATTATGATTTTTAGTCATTTTTGATGAGGATGTTGGCTAAAGATAAAATTATTTTCTAATACCACCAGGAAACCAAGCAAAGTCCACAGCAGAACTCTTTCTGCTAAATATTTTTCTACAACCAGTACGACCAATTGAGCATTGATCTTTATTCACCCAATTTTGGTCTGTGCAATTTTAAATACAAGAGAACTTTTTAAATGCATATGTCCTTCAGATAATTCATATCCATTGTAGAAAATTTGGGAAACATTAAAAAGTGTAAAGAAAATATAACAGTTCCAATTGCTCGAAATGATTTCTAGATAATTTTGTAACCAACATCACCATCCCCACCAAAGAAATTTAAAAAGCAGCCCTAGCGATCTACCACTGAGAAGTCAAAGGCTACACCTGAAGCATGAGTGGACCTTTCTCCAAGAAGAGTTCCAAAAGCTTGTTAGCAAAGGTCATGTCCCATAGCCTCTAACACCAAATACGAACACTGTGATGAATTGTTGTGATTTAAATGCTATTTGGATATCTACATTCTGCTTAGGCAAATGTTTTAATTGGTTTCATTACTTCGAGGTCATTCCTTCCTTATTATTCTTTACTATTCACACACTGGAAGGGACCTGCTTATCTTTGTAGAAATGGATCCTGTTAGCATCTGAATCCCATCTGTGCGTGAATGAGACTTCAAGGTTGACATCGTTTGAATACAGTGCCTCTGTGGTTCTACAAGCAGATGGGGTCTGGAAACTTGGGTTACTACTGGCTTCATTTAGATAACAACTTAGCATATTATTTTTCCCTTTTCATTAAGATCATTTAACAAGCTGTACAAAGGTTCTAAGCATTTTATATTATTATGCAAAGCAGTTCACCTTATCTCCATGTATAATAATGTCTGACAACTATAATATCATCCTTAAATGGTTGTGCAGAAAGTGCAGCTCTGTGCCAGTGTTTCTGAGGCCATCAGGGCACAGAGGTCTCCAAACTTGGTGGGGCTTACACTGCTGGAGAGGGGCAGCGCCCAGGCTTACTCCCAGGGCAGATGCCAAAAGGGTTTAATGACCATGGAAATAGGACCACTGCTTCTTTGGACTTGGGGTTTCCCCAGGCCATGACCTATTCTTGGAAGGCCACATGTCCTCACCCATCAGGAGGAGCCGGAGTACAAAACCCTGGCCCTCCGGTTCCTGACTTTGGCTGCAGAACCTGGTCCCCAAGCTGAGGAGTTGGCCAACTGCCTGCCCCCTGGGGAGGAGGCCATGTATTTTTAAAAACTGTCAAAATGAGCTTTAATACCAGCTGTCGGCCTCATCCATCTTCAGTAATAACTTACTGTCAAGTAACAGGATCCTCCAAAGACGGAACATAATGAGTCTTTCCGGTTAGCTCTACGGCTAGGAGCAGTGATAGGAGAAATACACATGGAGGTGAAGGCAACTAAAGCTTATTCTTTAAAAAAAGACCAATCTAGTCATTCAGAGTCTGACATTTCTCTCTACAGGATCCAAAGAAAGGGCATGCTATAGAAGGTGTGTGTTGTCAGTAACGTGGAGCACAGAGGGGTGGGCGTAGGTGACTTTCCAAAGGTTTCAAGCAGACTAGAACAGCATCTGAAATGTAGGCCCCAAACCACCTTCATCCGAATCTCCAGGGAGCATGTTGAAAAGGCAGATGCCTGCCCCTTGCATCCTCTAAATGAAGAATCTGAGTGGTTGAAAAACTGCATGGAACAGCATTGTCGAATGGTCGGAACTATAAATCTTCCAGATCTGTCTTTGGAACAGCAATGGCCAGTTTCCTCAAAGCAGTGGGAACACCGTTTGTTGAAGAGGGCATTATGGACTGAATGCTTGCATCATCCCCAAATTCACAGGGGAACACCCAACCCCCCAATATGATGGCATTTGGAGGTGGGGCCTTTGGGTGGCAATTAGGTGATGAGGGTGGTACCCTCACAAACGGAACTATTGTCCTTGTAAGAAGCCAGAGAGCTAGCTGGCTCTCTGTCTGCCATTTGAGGAGACAACACAGTGTGGAGGAGGTCTGCAACCAGGAAGAGGGCTCTCCCCAGAACCTGACCGCAATGGCACCCCACTCTACCTCCAGCCTCCAGAACTGTGAGAAATCAATCTCTGTCGTTTATGAGCCACTTGCTTTATGGTAGAAAGTTATAATAGCCCGAGCTGATAGGGGCAGAGGTTTTCTGAACACTGGTTGGCCTATTCAGTTTTGGCCCCATACTTAAGGACTCTTGTATTGCCAGCTCAGGCTAAGAAACATAAAGGCTTCTTCACAAGACATGGAGGGTGTCCTCTACCGCCCTCCACTCCTGCCAAGGAGAAAACAAAGTTTTCCCCGAAGTTTTTTAGGGATGTGCATTTGTCAACTACTGAGGTAAGAATGTAAGGGGAGTATGTGCTCAGTACGGCCAAGTATGGTCTTGGAACCTGGGCTTCTAATGAAAGATGGGTCACATGTTTAGGATGAGGAGTTTCTTGGAACAGCATGTCCTCGAATACCTGAAGAGTCTAAAAAGTGGGAGTGGGTTGGCACTGACACTGCCCAGTAGGGACCACACTGAGGGTCTCACGGAGCCAGAGCTCTGCAGTGGGGCCCTCTGAGGAAGCCCATGGCTGGTGGATACACCAAAGAGTTCCAACAAATGAGGAAAAATGTCAAGGAGATTATGTGACACACAGCCAGTCTGGCACGGATTGGTGTTGTGTAGCACGTCCTACGAAGTTGGTCAAGGGTCCTACCCCAGCTAGTCCTCACACGGCCCTGTGAATCACAAAGATGGCGGGCAGTCCCATTCGCCAGTAAGCGAACACGTTCGGAGAAGCATACTCGCTTGAGGCCACAGGGTTAATAAAGATAACGCGGCACTCCTCCCACACTCGGCTTTGGCGGCAGCTCCCAAGTCTGTAAGTGGGACACCGCTTCATGGGAGAGCAGACAGCATGCCCGCAAGGTGTTAACACCTGAAATGATTGTATTCGTTACACGAATCACACACTAGCAAGTGAGTGTGGCTGAGTTCTCATGAGAAACAGCCCAAGCCAGCCCTGTATTTACCCAACAGTTTTATTTTAAGAGAAAAACTTCCAAGCTTTTCTACCCTCTCTCACGGTTCTAAACTTTGGTCTTAAATTAATCGGGCATTCTAGTATGGGGCGGTAGAAAGGGTACCAAAGTAGTTAATAAAGCAGTTGACACATAGGAACCAAAGACAAAATTGTACTGGCACCAAAAATACTGTTTGGAAATGTCAGTTTCAGTAGACCTAAAGATTCTAATTATAATTTAAGACTATAATTTGTGATGCACTTTGGAAGAAAACACAGCCAGTTTTAGCTCCCTAGAAACATGATTTAATGGCATCTGGCCTAAGTCACGTGCGAGGGCTTGGTAGTTCAGTACCGTAATTGAGCGGGGCTGTTGATGAAAAATGAAGGCACATTTAATGCAAACAAATGAGCAGAGTCACACAACTGTAAGATGACTGACCTTTATTGTCCTTTGCTGTCTGTGCAGAGGCAAAGGAACGGCAAAGCAGGGTGCGCTTGGGAAATCTCGGTCTTGCAGGAAGGTGATGGCGGGAAGTCCCACCTGGACCGAGGATCGGTGGTCCACACTCCAAACCGCGTGGGGACTCTGCCCTGGCTGCCTTCCGCCACCGTCAACAGGCTCACACTGGGGCTATCAATCCACCCTCCACCGGGCCACCTGCTGCCACACAGGGATGCTGGAACCTTTGTAAATATGAACCTTCATCTACCCCAGGCAGCTGGAGGACTTCCCATGGTGGTTTGGGACAAGACTGACGACGCCTGTCAGTTTTAACTATAAGCCTTAAAGCAGTTGCTGAAGCCAAAATGTGTATCTGTCTTGTGTCCTTTAATTGCTGGTTTCTTCCTTAATTGCTACGTGTAAATCCAACTCTTTCAGCTATCCAGACACTCATTATACACAGGGATTTTAAGCATCAAGTCAAAATGGAACGCACAACAGCGAGACCTGAAAAGTCAGGAGGACTTGTTATTTCCAGGGATAAGGTACAGAATACACGTGCTTCGTCTAGACTAGCGATCCACACCACTCACCTGGATATATATTCTGATGTAACAGGGTACCCCAACTCCAGGTACCAGACCCCAAACTTCTAATTTATATCAAAGGCAACAAAGAGATACAATCAACTCACAGAAAACAGGAATGGCAGATGAAGAGCAAACTCTCATGGGTGAGAATATCTTATTTCTCTTGGAAGCCTTCCTTCCTGGGCTGGTGCTGGAAGGTTGTACCCCTGAAGCCTGATCTCTGGGTGTGCAACCCTGCCCTACCACGTACCAGCCATGTGACCTTGTGCACGTACCTCATGCCTCACTTTCTCCATCTCTGTAAGGGGGATGAGAACAGGGCCATCTCATGGGATTGTAATGAGGAATAATAAGTGAGGACGCATAGATGGAGCGTTGAACACGCACTCGTAATTAGCTCGCGAAGGCACAAATCCTGTTTTCCAGTGCCTGGCACATCGCGACCGTTCGAGATTCATTTACCGATTGAGCAAATGAAAGTAAGACCCGGGTGAAGAGAGAAAAGCTGCAGCTGAGAAGCGGGGCTGACGAACATTTAGGAAAACATTGTGTGACAGATAATTTCCAAAGAGTAAAGTTAAGACCAGGCTTGAGATTCTGCTTTCTCTTGGAGAGTTTCACTAATTCAAATTTATTATTTCAACATACAAAGATGTGGTGGTAGAAAATGAAAACACACAGATAATAAATTTATTAGACTCCTCTCTAAAAATGTTTCCCTGTAGGCACTGAGTGTTCAGTAAATGCTAGAGCGACTACTTCCCTGTATTGAGTCTGAGTTTTCCCAAAGATCAATACACACATAGTCTTCTCATAATACGTTTTTTATTACAATATCCAAAAAACTGAGTATGCAAGTTTAGGAGGTCTCGAGACCCCTTCTTCAGTTGTAGGAATGTGCCATCTCAAGACTGTATATTTCAACTATAAAGAAGTTCAAATGTAAAGAAAAAAATGCAATTTCTTCATAAACATTCTGTGTGTCTTTTAACTACCAATCACATATTCTCTTGTAAACCCTGAAAAATTCCCTGTAAAGCAAATAGTTCTTACACACACACACACACACACATACACATATATATACACACACACACGTGTGTGTGTATATATATGTGTATGTGTGTGTGTGTGTATATATATATATATATATATATGGTGTGTGTGTGTGTGTGTGCGTGCGTGTGTGTAAGTGTATGGTAGCTCCCCTTCCCCAAAGATCAGCTGTTTTCCTTAATCATCTGTATTAGTGTCAACAAATGGCTACAGATACATATTACTTTGAGAATTAAATACATAATTGTGAAATTTAAACAAGCCGAAGGGCAAGAGGAAAAAGCACTATGCGGATGGCACATCTGGGGGGAAATGACCACAACCTCTGTCTTTCGGAGTCACCGGTCCGGTCCGGCTTCTGCGGACGGACTTTCAAGGAAATTTCTTTTATTGCAAGCATAGCCCCGAAGGCACTGGAGTTTCCTCGCGACTGTCTCATCTGGTGGTTCTGGTGCTGCTACCCGCAAGCGCGTCCACTCTCCCTGGACAGTCTGGGAGCCATGCAGGGGCGAGGGGCACGGAGCCAGGGCTGCCAGGACCGGGGACCTCGCAGGTGCCGCCTGGCCGGAGAGGGAGCCCAGGGCCCGAGGACCCCGCGTTCGGAGCGTACTGTAGTTCACATAATTAACGGCAGCTTTGGTGCATTCAAACCGTGCCCGATGTCTTTTTAATGAGGGGTTCTGTCAGCGTGAACAACCCGAAGGCTGTTTTCAGTTGCACAGGAATAAAGTGAAGGAACGTTCCTCCTCGCCTCCCGACCCCTGAACCTGGCCGGGAGGAGGGCGGCTGGAGAGTGGGTGGCAGGGCGCGGCGCGGCAGAGGAGAGGCGAGTGGCAAACAAACCGACCTGCACGCGAAGATGAACGAGGCAAAGGAAGCCAAGAGACGATGATGAACCACCGGACGGAGCGGAGCCCGCTGCGGGAGGGCCCGTGAGCGCGGCTTCTTCTGGGGGCCGGTCCGCTCGGCTCTGGGGAGGTGAGTGCGGCCCCGAGGGCCCAGAGGTGGCTGGGGCTGTGGCAGGGGCCGTCACTGCAGCGCTCTCACGAGGTAGAGCTTCTCCCCGTGCTCGCTGGTGAAGATGGGTGCCTTTTTGTAGTGTTCCACCAACTCGTCCATGGTGTGAAACCGCCGCTGCCCGATGCAGTAGACATTGTCCACAAGCTGCACCTTGAAATGTTTGTTCTTCCCTGATGCTTTCAGAGACACGGAGAAGTCACTGGGCTGGGGAGGAAACAGAACACGAGTCAGGGTGGGCCACGCGCAGGAGATGGGGGATCGCCACCACCCGCGAGCACAGGAGCCCGGTCTCCTGCGGTGTCTTCTGCGACACCTGACGCTGAGGATGACCCGGAGGCCATCCAGGGTTCACGTGTCCGGACCCCGAGCAAAACTGCATTTTGCTTAGTACAGCTTCAGTGCCAAATAGATTTTAGTGTGAAAACCGGAGACTCCAGGGCCTGTAGGATACCGGTGTTAACCGGATGCTGAAGAGACTTGCATCTTTTCAAATTTCCCAACCTATTTGGGATAAACTGGGAATCTGTAAAAAGTGGATTTGCATATAGGCAGCAGCTAGAGATTTCCTTTCTGCTGACTATCAGAAATTAAGCCATCAAAAATTTTCAAATTCTAAGCTATTTAAAAATAAATAC
The DNA here is from genome assembly GCF_046562875.1 of Panthera onca. NCBI lineage: Eukaryota > Metazoa > Chordata > Mammalia > Carnivora > Felidae > Panthera > Panthera onca. The sequence goes on along the minus strand of NC_138341.1, from coordinate 85,702,357 downwards.
TTTAAGAGCAGTTGAAAACTCTGGCTTGCATTTTAAACATGGTTGGTAATATCCTGGGGGTGGGGGGTGGGGGAGGGGTGGCTGTACTATGGTTTAAGCACAAATTTTCCTGAGAAATGTTTAAATTTGTGATTATGTCAGTGCCTTGCTTACCTTTGAATACATTTTTAGAAAGATACCATTATTTTTATTAAAATTGGTCCTGCCTCTTCTGAGGCACTAAATAGCTGGTGAGGCTGAGGAGGGGAGTGGAAGGAGGCTGACCTCCCACAACGGCCTCAGAATAAAACCCTACTACCCACCACAGCCCATCGGGGCTGTGTCTCCTGGCCCCTGCCTACAGATCAAAATGAAGGAGATGAAAGTATGTCCCACCCCTAGTGCCATTTTCACATCTGTTCACGTTGTTCTTTGAGCCATCCTGTCCCCCCACCTTGGACAACTATTCCTGTAAGGCTCAGCTATAAGGTTTTCCACCTGGGGAAGCCTCCCCATTCTCAATCAAGAGAAGTTCTTCCTCCTCATCTGGCCACATAGCATAAAGCAATAGCTTCCAGTGGCAGAAGCAGAGTGCATTCTAGTAACTTCTCTGTAATAAATAATTTACACGCATGTCTTATTCCTTCATTATGCATTAGGCCAGGTAGACCATGTCTTCTCCACCGCCATATTTTGCCATATTTCGCCATACAGATGGTGAGTGCCTACTACAGTTCTTTTTTTCTTTTTTTAAAGTTCATTTATTTATTTTGAGACAGAGAGACCATAAGCAGGTAAGTGGCAGAGAGGAGAGGAAGAATCCCAAGCAGCCTACACACCACCAGAGCAGAGCCCCAATGTGGGGCTCGAACCCATGAATTGCAAGATCACGACCTGAGCCAGGATCAAGACACTTAACTGAGTGAGCCACCCAGGCGCCCCAAGGCTACTACAGTTGGTGACTGAATTCCTAAAGCAGGATTCAGTGTTCCCCAATACCCAGCACCTTCTTGCTGCTGAGGACCCACCCAGCTTTGTGTCCTTCCCATGGGGACAAAATGTACAAGCATCTCAGCCATTGTCTCTTACACAGAGTTTACAAACATTTGATACAAAGTGTGCCAATCTTGCAAGACAAGTGGAAATCCCATGAAGTCAATGACAGCTCAGGGAAATGGATGTCTGGGGACATTCAACTCTGTAAAAGCACCTCGGGGCTCACCCACCAGTCACAGCTGCTATCATAAAAGAATCAAGAGACAACTGTATTCATAGTTTGTATTTATGTATCCCTCAGTCTCAAACAGACCAAGCAGAAACAAACCTTTGAGGGAAAAGCCCCATCTTATCTCCACACTTCATCCCAGGGCTTGATGTCCCAGAGGAACATCAAGTGGTAACAGGGTGAACCTTCAGGAAGACACAGGAAGAGTTCTCTCCAATTCAGCCTCAGGCTACATGTGATTTTCAGAATCATGGCCACTAAAGGGTCGGGGGTGGGGAGGAGGACACAGAACTTGAAGAGCATTTCCCACACCAGACCTCTTAGAAACAAATCATCACGAACCCTGATGTCACAGATGATCCGGTCAACCCACCCTATCAACGTAATATTCTAAACAGCAAACAGCACAAGACAGCGTTGGTTCTAAGCAATCACTTGACTGCATAATTCTCAAATCATGACTGTTTTCGCAGGACCGAACTAGATAGATGCAGCCTAGCGTCAGCGTCCTCAGAATCATCGCCCAAGCTGGTGGCTGTGTACTGTTCTAAAAAAAGAACGGAGTGAAGCAGGTGCGGCCTGACGGGTACTCCACGCGTGAGCGAGGCCTGCGGTGTTGGCGCCATTGTGGCTGTCACAAGTTATTAGTCCTAGCGGATCAGGACACCACAACCGCGTGCAACAGTACATACAAGTTATGAACCACTCAACCCTCTCCTGAGGGCTTCACGTTTTCCTCAAAGCAAGGTTTAGTTTCAAGCTTCTAGTAAATTTCATTGAAATATATGTACTCTGGGACAGGAGTCTGTGTCTTTCGGAGAAGACAGAAGGCCACCTCACCTTTACAGTTTAGCACAAGTGGGGCCCTACGCTGGTTTTATAGATACTTCTCAATTCACAGAGCAGCATCGTCGTGGAGGCGGTACATGAGTCAGGGTCAGTACATGACAGACCCAATTTTCATTAAGCCAAATGACCAGATGACTTTCTGACCAGGGAGATTTGCTTCTAATTTAAGCTCCTTAATGTAACATCATGGCGCGTCACGTGTATGCGTGCATTAACGCCAGTAAAACTGATGCAGCAGAGAAGCTAACTGTTAATTTCATGGGCTCTTGAGCAGAAACTAAGCTTAAAGTTAAGGACACAGAACGAACCAAGTTTATGTCAAGCAGGAATGCTGAACATTTGGGGCATTCTCAATGCATCCTGAGTAGAATTTCCAATCTACGAACTAAAACGCAGTTACATGTTCTCACAACCAGCACTAAATGAAGCCTGAAGAGGAGCTAGACCAGTGGCTCTCAAGGTGTGCTCCCGAGACCAGTAACGGTGGCAGTGTCACCTGGGAATCAGCCAGAAAAAGCAAATTCTCAGGCCTCGCCCCAGACCTGCTGCCTCAGAGACTCCAGGGTGGGGCTTAGCCATCTGTGTTTCATTGAGCCATCCAGGGGATGCTGAGACAGTTTGAGAACAGAAATGAGATCTGGGCCAACTACCAGCAGCGCTCTCAGATGTTCAGAGCCATGAGAAAAAGGTATGAACATGACTGATGGGCTAAGTAGCCCCTCGAAGGAGGGAGCTCCATGGCCAACCTCACCTCCAGGCTGTGGATGCCTTCCTGATTCTAAGGACTCCGGCCTCGGAGCATCTGGGTGGCTCAGTTGGCTGAGCATCTGACTTCGGCTCAGGTCACTATCTCACCGTTTGTGAGTTCGAGTACCACAGCAGGCTCTGTGCTGACAGCTCAGAGCCTGGAGCCTGCTTTGGATTCTGTGTCTTCCTCTCTCTGCCCCTCCCCTGCTCATGCTCTTTCTCAAAAATAAATAAACATTAAAAAAAAAAATTAAGGGGTCCGCCCCTGCTCCAGACTTTGCTGTGCAAAACTGCCTCGATGAAACACTGGGACACAGGTGGGGAGAGTGCTCTAACATCTCTTTTCCTCAGTTTGGGCCAATTCCCTGGGCCCGACAGAGATGGAGAGGCTCCAGAGTCAAAACAACTCTGCCTCCAGAGAAAGCTCATGAGGCAGGGGAGGACCCCTGGGAAGGCAGTGCCGCCATTCTTGTCCACATTTCCATGGTCCTTCCAGGCTGGTTTTCTGGAACGACTCGGCGGACTTGTGTGAAATAAACCATGCCACGCTCCCCTCGACCAGTAGTGCTGTGCTCTGGACCCTCACTTAAAGCTTGTCAAAGAACCTTAACAGGGTTTTGTGTGAATACCTACACTGAGAAAAGAGGACCCAAACAGACTCCAGCCCCGCATTCTCTCTCCACACACGCTTTTGTTTTGGGGTGTCACTGATCGGAAGGCACAGGCCCCCATGAGGTAGTAAACAAGCTTTCCATGACAGGGCCCAAGAGCGGAAGCCTGTTGAGTGTCCCTCCTCGGGAGGCCAATGTGTCGCAGCGATTGTGAGGTGGGAAGTGTGCCAGACTTGGGAAGTCTTCATGGTTGGTGGGGGTAGAAGCCAGCACTACCGTTTTTGCATCATGGAGAAGTTGAGTGCAGGCATTCTTAAGAACCCTGCACTTCCACTGCAGGAAGGTGTTCTAGACAAGTGCTCTAGAGAAGCGTGCACATGTGTACTAGGCTACAGGTTTAGGAACGTCCGAGCAGCATTACTCATAATGACATTGAAGTACAAACACTCTTCATCTCCACCAACAGGAAAATGGACACATAGATGAGGTATATACTTCATCACACAATGAAATCGATCTAACAGGGAAAAATCTGTTATAAGATGGCCAATAGGACTGACGGAGAAATGTCCAGTCCCCCACCGAAGACCCCCCTTCCGGGTTCTTCTTCCTGCCCTGCTTGCTTCACGTGCCAAATTACTACTAATGCAGAATGCAGAAGTAACAGGCTACAAATTGTTCCCTCTGCTTACGCTCGGGGCTCAGACCTCTGGAGAGTGATCTCTGAGCCCACAGGTGTAACATAAACCTCCTGCCTTCCGAGATCTCCGAGTGCCACTTGGTTCTTCCGCCAGGTGATCCAGACCAGGTCCCATAACGTATCAACGTGGACTAAATAAATCTCATACAGTACGGACCAAGAGAAGAAAATGAGAAAACAATAGCTGCAGTATGATACCATCCACAGGATTCAAAAGCAGGCAAAGCTAAAATGGACTGGTTAGGGATATACACGTAGGTTTAACCAATGATGAAAATGATTATCATAAAATCAAAGGTAGCAGTTATCTCTAGTGGGAGGCATGGTGCAATCAGGAAGCTACTATGGGGGTGGGCAGGAGCTTCTGGAGTGCCAGCAGTGTCCTATTTCCTGACCTTGACCTGGGTTAAACACATACTTCTTAAACGACATTTTCTGGGTGCTATGTGTCATAATGAAAAATGTTTTGAAGACGATAAATCTGAAGCTAGACCTGGCCCGGCTATCCACTAGTCATGTGGCACTGGCATTTACTGCTTCAAATATTGCTTCCCCCTCTTGCCTACCTCTCCTCCTCACCATCCACTCTTTTGGGACACCGGTTACGTGTACGATAAACCTTTCAGTTGGTCCTATAAATCTCAGTTCAGCCTTCTATAACAGAATACCATAAGCTGGGTGGTTTAAAGACAGAAATGGACTTCTCTTAGTTTTAGAGACAAGGAAGTCAAGATCAGATTTGGCAGATTTGGTGTCTGGTAAGGGCCTGCTTCCTGCTTCATAGATAACCATTTTCTCATGGTGTCCTCAAACGGCGGAAGGGCCAAGAGAGTTCTCTAGGGTCTCTTTTCTCATGGCACTAATCCCATTCATGAGGGCTCCTCCCACCCTATATCATCACATTGGGTACTGGGCTTCAGCATGTGAATTTTGCAAGAGATAAAGGGAGACACACACACACATTCGGTCCATAGCAAAATCTCTTATGCTTTTCTCTTTTTGTGTGTGTTTTAGAAACCTAAAATTTCTATTCCTTTGAGCTGTCATCCCATTTACTAATCCCTTCTTTGGCTGTGTTTAATCTACTGTAAACCCACCAAGTTGTTAATTTCAATTACTGTATTTTTTGGTCTTATAATTCTCACTTTGCTCTTTTTGTTTATTACTTCTAATTCTCTACTCAAATTCATCTTGCAGAATTTCCTGAAACTACGAATCCATTCACCTTAAAAACCACACTTACACATTCAAAATTTGGGTTTCTGTAGGTCTGTTTCTATTCTCTTTTTCTCCCCTCTTTGTTTTTGGTAATTCAGCCTTATCTTTTGGTACTTTAATTTGAATGCTGCATATTGATATGAGGTTTGTAAGGCTGATACTGTCTTCCAGAGATTTACTTGCTTTTGCTTCTCTACTCAGTGAAGGTAGCACAGAACACCTTAATACAATGAGGAACAGAATTAATGACAGTGTGATTTATTTCAGGTTTGCTTTGGGCTTCTAGTATGTAGACTTTGGAGAGTCCATACTAAAGGCCTGGCTTTTTGTTTTTCTTTCTGGGGCCATGCCTCCTTGGTGGCCCTGACCTCTAATTTTTGCCCCCAGCACCATAGGCTCCTGAAAGGCTACTTCTTGGTTGCTTTTTGCTTGTTTCAAGGTTTTGTCCAGCTTTTCTAGTTGTTTTCACCAGAAGTGTTAGTCTGTAAGAAATCAGTCCACTATGACACAGGTAGAAACTGGTCATGTGACATTGGGCAAGTCGTGATTTGTTCAGACTCCAGGTTTCTAGTACAGTCACACTAACTGAGAAGGAGGACAGTTGGTTGTATTATAGGCTGTGGAACCAGGCTGCCTGGGTTCATATTCTGGCTCCTTTACTGACTAGCAACACAACCTTGGGCAAATTTCCCAATGGTTTGCTGCTTCAGTTTTCTCAACCGCAAAACAGATAGAATTCCTGAAACTGGGAAGAGACTGGAACAGTTTAATAAACTACAGTCATGTCAGGAGTACAACATCTTTGGGGAAATATTAAGCGAACACCACCATTTAGGGGCTCTTCTTTAAGTTTGTTTTATGAAACTTTATAAACACAGCAATCAGCATCTTGCCAACTTTTAAAAGATTTCTTTTGATTAGAATCTCTAGAGAATACTTAACTTTCCAAACAAACTAGAAGAGGTCTATCTCCTATTGCAGAAGCATCACATTAAAAAAAAATTAAAAAAAAATTTTTCCAATGTTTATTTTTGACAGAGAGAGAGAGAGAGAGAGAGCGCGAGCACACACATGAGCAGGGGAGGGGCAGAGAGAGAGGGAGACACAGAATCCAAAGCAGGCTCCAGGCTCTGAGCTGTCAGCACAGAGCCCGACGCGGGGCTCGATCTCACGAACCTCGCAATCGTGACCTGAGCCGAAGTCAGATGCTTAACCAACTGAGCCACCCAAGCGCACCCCCCCCCACAAAAAAAAAAATTTTAATATTTATTTTTGAGAGAGAGATAGAGCGTGAGCTCTGAGGGGGAGGGGGAGGGAGAGAGGGAGACACAGAATCCAAAGCAGGCTCCAGGCTCTGAGCTGTCAGCACAGAGCCCAACGTGGGGGTTGAGCTCACAAACCATGAGATCATGACCTGAGCTGAAGTCAACACTTAACTGGCTGAGCCACTCAGGCAACCCAGAAGAATCACATTTTACTTCACTCGTGATCACGTGGTCATCCTTGTTTACATCTGTCTCTCTTACTACGCTCCAAGCACCTTGAACCAAAAGGCTCATTTCTAGTTCATTTTTACGGATGCTAGAGAAAAAACCAGATCCGATACGTAAGCACTCAATAGGTAGCCGCTGAACTATCTGCCACCAAGCATCTTTGAGGTCTCCTGATTTCCAGCAGAGGAAAAATAAACATTACCAACGTGACACCTACTTGTTTGCTCCTTCTTTGAACAACAAATGGTAAAGCTGTGTCTCTTGAATTTTGTCATTTTTGTACTGTCGCCTTTCTTATAGTCTTGTTTTCTACCTGGAGTACCATATTACTTGTCTATTGCTGTGTAACAAATCACCCCCAAATTCAATGGCTTAAATACGGTGAACATTTATACTTGCAATTTCTGTGGTTCAGGAATTTGGAAGTGCCTTAAAACTTGAGCTGGAACCACTCAACTCCTATTGGGCTACAGTCAAGACATCATCTAAAGACTTAACTAGGGATTCAGGAGCTGCTTCCAAGAACCAGGTTTGCTCGCATGTACCAGTCAGGAGCCCTTGAGTCTCTTCACAACCTGACAGCTGACTCCCTCAAGATCAAGAGATCTGAGAAAGAGCAAAGCCACAATGCCTTTTACAACCCAGTCTTGGAAATCACCTAACATCACTTCTACCACATTCTGCTCATTAGAAGTGAGTCATTAAGTGCAGTTCCTCCTGAAGGGGAGGCAATCAAGAATTTGTGGACATCTTTTTTTTTTTAATTTTTTTTTTTTAAACGTTTATTTATTTTTGGGACAGAGAGAGACAGAGCATGAACGGGGGAGGGGCAGAGAGAGAGGGAGACACAGAACCGGAAACAGGCTCCAGGCTCTGAGCCATCAGCCCAGAGCCTGACGCGGGGCTCGAACTCACGGACCGCGAGATCGTGACCTGAGCTGAAGTCGGACGCTTAACCGACTGAGCCACCCAGGCGCCCCAGTGGACATCTTTTTAAGCCATCACAGATACCATGTTTGTTAAACTTTCTTTGGCTGCACTAAAATCTAACTAGATACAGTCTTATACTTTCTTTTCAATTCTGAAACATCTGCCCTCAATTCCCAACGTCCCCCCTACCCCCTTTCAATTCCCATCTTTGAGATTCCTCCCATTATCCACATTTTCTTCCCTGTCCTTCTCCAAACACTATACTTACTTGGTTCCATTTCTCTTGGCTGAACGCCATGCTAACTTTTCAAATATTATAACATCAGACCATGTCTTCTTGTTCTCTCCTTCTGACTGTTCCTTGAAGGAATGATTTTTCTATTCTCAAAGCTTTTGAACCAGAGATTCTGAAGAATTATCATTTGGGATAAGCAATTCATTTTACCCCCCACTTTTTTTTTTCAGGAAGTCATCTTCCAAGTGGAATATAAGGACAATTAATAGACTGGTAGAAAATCAACCTCTCTCTGGGCTTTTATTAATATGTCATCATTGTTTTTGTTTAGGTTTTAGGCCCCCTATTTGAATATAATCCCTCTAAGGACGAGAACTTGATTTAACTCCACATGTCCACACTGGGATCAGAGTAGATGTTCAATAACTGTACTGACTTTGGGGCCCCTGGATGGCTCAGTCGGTTGGGTGTCCAACTTTGGCTCAGGTCATGTTCTCCCAGTTCGTGGTTTGAGCCTCGCGTCAGGCTCTGTGCTGACAGCTGAGCTCAGAGCCTGGAGCCCACTTGGGATTCTGTGTCTCCTTTGCTCTCTGCCCCTCCCCTGCTCACACTCTGTCTCACTCTCTCTCTCAAGAATAAACATTAAAAAAATAAATAAATGTACTGACTTACAAATTTCCAATTCTGACCATCTCTTCCATTATTCATTTCTTTAGGTAATTCTCACATCTCACCTCTTTGCAATTTCTGCTCACAAGCGATCACTTTTAGAAAAGAAAACTAAAGAACACACCCTCTTTGATACTGTTTCTACAGGTTCATCAGCTTGATATCCACTGTTTGAAATATTTGCTGAAAAGCACTTTGCATTTTTATAAAACAGATGCCCTGGTCAAATAATACTCTCCTTTCCTCAAGATTTAACCCTTATTTTCTCATTGATGTAAATAAATAAATAAATAAATAAATAAATAAATAAAGTCAAGAACAATCTGTAATATCCTTTATTTCTACCTCCATCCCTGATAGCTTAAGTACTAATATGATTTTCTTCTAAGCATGTGGGTGGGAAGAAATAATGGGAGGGTAGGTAGGACCTTGCTCCCAAGCACTCCTGATTCTTAAACTTCTACTTTTTTTTCCACTTTGGGGAGTTGAAATTGTCCTTTGTGTGGTTCGCCAAGTCTCCCAGGTAGACTCTGGACTGATTTCCGGTCATGCTGGCTTTTGATTATCAACGATTTATATGTATATTTAATACTCTCTCCACTTCCAAATAGAGGTCACCTTGTTGGTTTCTTGTCAATAGCTACATCATTCTTTCCTTTTGTTTGGCAAATGGATATTTCCCTTTTCTTACTTCTTTAAGGAAGGTACTCCTTGCCCAGAAAAGTAGTTCCTTTACCACAAAAATCTGAGAACCTATGGATTAGAGGCAAAATTGTATTCACTGATCAATACTCTCTGTTCTTATCTCAAAAAAGCTTCCTTTCAGGTTTATCATTCTGTTAAATCACCTGGCCTGGTTGTCCAATATAGCCTTTTTTTAATCAAAATTGACTCACTGTCTATACTTAGGCCACTAGCTGTCAATTGATACTACTCTCTTTGTTTCTGCATCAGATTATGTCATCACTGGCATTTTCTGTTCTTCTTTAAATGTGTCTCTGAAATATTTACTCCACAGGCCTAAAGCCAATCCACCTGTGACAAGATCAAACATTATCGTTCTCATTACCTCCTGAAATAAACATTTCTACATAAATCATCAACCACAGAACCCAATCTTTAAATGACAGTGTTTACTCTCCATTGTTTTAAAAGAAATTTTAATGTTAATTTATTTTTGAGAGAGAGAGACAGAGCATGAGTAGGGGAGGGGCAGAGAGAGAGGGAGACACAGAATCCGAAGCAGGCTCCAGGCTCTGAGCTATCATCAGCATGAGCCTGATGCAGGGCTTGAACTCACGAACCGCGAAATCATGACCTGAGCCGAAGTCTGATGCTTAACCGACTGAGCTACCCAGGTGCCCCATTTTCAAGTTAGTACCCGTATGTGTGTGTCTATCCCTCGCTGCCTCCCAAAACGTAGTTCCTAAAATTAAATGTAAATACCTCAGAGGTTAGACTTTTAGAATACTGTCCTGCTCACTCTTTGTCTTTCTGCCATGTCATGCCCAGTGTAAATGATCAATAATAAATGGCATTCAAAAATTCAGTTCCGAATTTTGCCATAGAACACACTGCTGCTCAAAAGGGCTGGAACCAATTTCCTAGGCCATAATTCAGTGGTTCCCAAACTTGAGCATCAGAATCACTGGGAGAGCTCATTCACACGGAGGGTGCGGGGCTCTATCCCAGATACTCAGATTCAGCAGGTCTGCGGGAGGCCTGATATTCTGCATTTCTAGCAAGTTCTCTGGTGACACTGATGCAGCGAGCGACCACACTTTGAGAATTACTGCTATGAGGCTGAGGAAAATTTTACATGTGCCTTTTCCTGTTTGTCTGTGGAACTACTCAGGCTTGATTCTGTAGGATTTCCAGTGACTATAATCTGGTGGGAACTTTCAAAAAGGTGAAGAGAGTTAAGGAAGAAGGGAGTGAGCAGGCCAGTTTGTACACAATTCCACTCACGGACCTAACTGATAAAAATCAAGCAATTCCTAAGAACCGCTTTCTGTGTTAGAAGCTCTATGGGGGTGGCTCTATTTTGTTACTCAACCCCACATTGGCCATGCCACCAGAGGCCACGGTAAGGAGCTGTTTAGCGAGAGTGCCACAAGAAACATCCCCACACAAGCAACCAGTGCAGCTGAGATTAACAGGTTACGTGCTGATACAAATCAAAACCACAGTGAGCTGTCACTCACTTCACACCCATTAGGGTGGTTATGGTGAAAAACAAAACCTCCAAAAAACAGAAAGTAACGACTGTTGGTGTGGATGTGGAGAAACTCTGTGCACCACTGGTGGGAATGTCTAGGTGCAGCCGCTGTGGAAGACAGATAGCAGCTCTTCCAAAAATTAACCACTGAATTGCCATTTGATCGAGCCATCCCTCTACTGGGTGTACACATCTACAAAAATGGAAGGCAGGGACTCGAAAAGATATTTGCACGCTCGTGTTCACAGCAGCATCATTAAAAATAGCCAAAAGGTGGAAGCTACCCATTACCCATCTACAGATGAATTGATAAACAATATGGGGTAGATGCATAAAATGGAATATCATTCAGCTTCAAAAAAGGAAGGAAATCCTGTCACAGGCGACAACATGGATGAACCCCTGAGAACATTATGCTATGTGAAATAGGCCAGACACAAAAGGGCAGACAGACACTGTCTGATTCCATCCACATGAGGTACCTAGAGTAGTCGGATTCATGGAGACAGAAGGTAGACAGAAAGGAGAAAGTCACCAGGGGCTAGGGAAAGGGGGAAGTGGAAAGTCAGTATTTAATGGGTCCACAGTTCCAATCAGGGAGGTTGAAAAAGTTTGAATGGTGATGGTTGCGTAATAATGGGAACGTACGTAATGCCACTGCACTTAAAAATGGTTGAAACGGGGGCGCCTGGGTGGCTCAGTCGGTTGAGTGTCCGACTTCGGCTCAGGTCATGATCTCACAGCTTGTGGGTTTGAGCCCCGCGTCGGGCTCTGTGCTGACTGCTCAGAGCCTGGAGCCTGTTTCAGATTCTGTGTCTCCCTCTCTCTCTGACCCTCCCCCGTTCATGCTCTGTCTCTCTCTGTCTCAAAAATAAACGTTAAAAAAAAAAAAAAAAAGGCTGAAACGGTGAATTTTCTGTAATGTACATTTCGTCACATAAAAAACATTTCTTAAATAAAGTTTATATGCTAGTCTAAAAAGGTTTGTGAAGTTTTGGTGGGGACAGCAGGAACGTGATAGAGGAATCCGAGGCATCAGGATGGGTGAGGACATGGGGGGTGGGGGGTCGGGCGGGGAGGTCACAAGGGCCCAGAGCATCGCCTCCTAGTGAGGGCACAGCAGTGGTACAAAAGAACTCCACATTTTCTTCAGATCATCTGCAACACCTGGTGATCCTCGTTAAAGGTTTTTCCTGGTGGGGGGAGGCGGGTAGGGACACATGGCAGTTGGAGACGTGGCTCAGACACAGCTCCCGAACCAAAAATGTTTGCTCTCCTTTGGCCTGGGGTCAGGCAACAATGATCCCTAAACTCGACTTTTTTCTATGAATCACTTTTTTCTCGACCTCCCCAAAATGCTACAAGGATCCTGATTGGCTCTGGCTGGGACACCCAATGGGCACTCTTAGAATATCTGAATACTGGCAGTATTAGTGAGACACCCAAGAAACCGTCTGTGCCAGGCAAGCACTTTCCATGCACGCAGCTTAAGACCAAAATGTATACACCTCTCGTGAAATTCCTTCCGTAAGTTGCAAAAGATCAGCTTTCAAAGGGCACGTGGTAAAGACCCCTGGCAGGCAGTACATGGGGCCCTCTGTTTAAGGGGAGAAGAGTTGTGAGCCTGCTGTCCAGGCACCTACCTACATATGAGAAAATCACATTTATGTTTACCAAGTGTCGACCAAAGCCAGATTTAAACATTTCTCCATCTGTCTCGGTTCCTCAGCATCTCTCACTCCACAATCTTGAAAAGTGGAGTGTGCGATCTTCCTTCGCCAGCCGAGAAACCACATCCACAGCAGGAAACAGCCCCATGGACCAGCCAGCGTGCACCTGCCGGGGCCTGCAGCCTCACCGGCCCCTCAGTATGCGTCTGCGCACGTGTGTTAAAAACAAAACAAAAATGCCCAGTTCAAAAAAAAAAAAAAAAAAAAAAAAAAAAAATCCTAACGACTTCTGTGCTTCTCTTTCATTGCTAATTTCGTGGAGTGATTGTGACATTACTGAGAGGTGAGCCTAACTTCTTGTAGAAACCAAGTGGCAATCTCAGTCTAAAAGACAACTTTATTTAGCTATTTCTGTAGCCACAGCTAAAAAGAAATCGTTTAACAACAACAACAGAAAAAAAACACAAAAAAACCAAAAAACAACCGACCCAGAGGCTTACACTGGTATAGCATGTATTTTCCACATAAGCCTTTCTGATATATTAAATGCTAAAAACTTCCTTGACCCAGTTTTCAAAATTTTCCATTACAGCGTTAAATATTTTAAAACACTGGGGAAAAACATTTCTTACAGGTTCTGGTGATTTTCTATGAGAGCAATATAAATATTTAGATAAATGGTAGTTCATGATCTAAGAGATTTTTATGAAAATATTTCTGAACACCTTCATGGATAAATTATTTACTTTGACATATTTTTTGTGTTACTTTGAAAGGCTTGTTCTTCAGTTGCCAGTGGTTACTGGATGACCATTTCCCTCCCTACTATGTTTGCAGGCCTGAAGAAATGGTGTCTGGACCCCTCTCGTGGCAGCAAAAAGTAAGCCAGAGGCCACGGTTCTGATTCAAGCTCAACAGTGCATTTAGCACAACCCCAGGAGAACACAGGCACAGAGACACAACTCAGGAATCCTTAGCACTCTGTACTGGTTGGCTGCTGATTCCCATATTGAATTTATTATGCACATTCTGGATAATTAATTCATCAGTTAATGCAAAGAATATTTCTTGGGAGTCCCACCAAAGTAGTAGGATTCAATGGCCAACAACATGACACAACATGCATTCTCTGTGCTGACTTGGCCTTTGAAGGGGGCAACATTGTCATGTCCGGGAGCAAGGACACCCTAGCATTAAGACTGCCCTGTGTCCCAGGGAACATGTGGGAGCATGTGGCCCAGGCCTGCAGGTCAGGAGAGGCTTCCCAAGAGCAAAGGTGGCCAGAATGAGACTTGAAAGATGTGTGGACATTACATTGATGGGGGTGCAGGGGAAGGGAGCTGTGTTCTAGAGTTTTCTAGATCTGTATGAAGGTCTGGAGGAAGAGACAGCCCAGTCCAAGAACCCAGGAACTCAGGTGTAAGGAGGAAAAGAGTGATGACACATTAGGACACAGAGAGGAAGGTACAGACAAGAGAGAAGCCACTCAGCAATTATCAGCAACACAAAGAGAAAAGTGGCCACCTGCAGCTTCCCAATGACCTGAGGGGGCCTGCTCAGCTGACCTGCACCTGCTTCATTTACATGTCACAAGTCAGGTGAGTCTGGGCCACAGACTACTCTCTGTTCTGCTTTTGACATTTATATCCCTCCAAAAACAAATCAATGGATTGAGTAACGTTTACTTTCTTTTGTAACACAGCAGAAATGAAACTCCATTTAAAGCCCTTCATCATAAATAATGGCTTTGGGGCTGAAATTCTAAGATTCTCAGGTGCCTTCTATATTACTGAAAGGCTAGTAATTTTGTCCGTTGGTTACATGCAATTTTATCGGCACTCTGCGATGACACGGGAGCTCCCCGGCAGAGTGCTCACTTAACTCGACCAGCTCACCCCCCCCCCCTCCCCCACTTCCAGGGAGAGAGAATGGGACGCCACGCCTTTAACCAAGGCCAAGGGCACAGCAGAGAAGCCTTGTCTGGTTCTGCAAAAAATTACAAGTGACACCTTGAGCAGATTTGTGATTGATTACCTTTTAAGAAATAGCTTCAAATAAGACTCTTTTTTCACATATGCCAGTTAATAGCGTGGATTTGTTTGTTTTAAGGTAAATATTGAAGTGCTATCCAGGACTGCTAAGGCTCTGAGCCATCTAAGAGTCGGATGAATGAAACAGGTGAGGAGCAGTGAACTCTGAGAGAAGTGCCCATACCAAATGATGGTTCAGGTCCTTCCGGGTTGAAGAATCAGATATAGTTAAAGTGAGAAATATTCTAAAAATCTAGGCTTAAAGTGTCCATTAGGTACGGGGCAAAAAGCCTGACAATCAAAAAGCAGCTTGTAAGTTTTGCAATTGGAAAGATGTAGGTATGCATGGATCACAGTAAAACCTATACTCTTTCTTAACATCAACCCATTTATGAGAAACCATCTAGGAATCAGGGCGCCAGACCGTGGATTTAGAAAGCTCATGAGCAAGTAAGTCACTGCTGGAAGGAACTGACTCCATAGCTCCCCATCCCCCGAACTGCTACGAAAGCGCCTTCACTCTACTCTGAGGACTGAACTCTTTCCCATTCTCCGTCAGGAACACAGAGCAAATGCAGCCACTTTGTCACCAAGTTCTCAACAGCAAAAAAAAAATAAATAAATAAACAGAAAAGCACTTGAGGAGGTGAATTCCACTCAACAGGAGTCAACAGTTCTACCTAAAAGAATCTTTCCGACAAGAGTGAAAATGTTCATCTTTAAGCATGTTTATAATTCTTGGAAATGTACTATTAAGCAGAAATGGAGTTTAAGCAATTGCTGTAAATACGTATAAAACCATTAAAATTGCCTACCAGTTTTCAAAGTGTGGTCTCTGGACCAGCAGCATCAACATCACCAAGGAATGTGCTAATAATGCAAATTCTCGGGCTCCAGACCTCCCAGGTCGGGAACTTTATGGGTGGGACCCAGCAGTCTGTTTTACCAGGCCCTCAAGGAGATGCTAGCACACGGTACAGTTTGAATATCACCGATCTAGAGAGACAAAGTGATGATATCATCCCCAAACAGAGTTCTGGTAAAAAAAAAAAAAAAAAAAAAAAAAAAATTACGGTGCTTTTTTGTTTGTTTGCTTTTGGTGGGAGACAGAGAGCAAGCACAAACAAGGGGCAGAAAGAGAGTGAAAGAAAGAGAGGATCTTAAGCAGGCTCCATGCTTAGCAGAGTCCAATGCAGGGATGTATCTCATGAACCAGGAGATCTGGAACTGAGCAGAAATCAAGAGTCAGATGCTCAACTGACTGAGCCACCCAGGCATCCCACTCTTAATGGATTTTTAAAAAACAGCAAGGACTGAAACGCATGACTATCCATGTGGACAATATGTACGTTCAGTTATCTTCAGCAAGGTAGCTTTTCTCTATCAGAAGCAAATGTACTGTATGACCAAAAATCAGTCCCCAAATCCTACTGTGGAACATAATACATGTGAGGAAGAAAGGTGATCTCTCTGGGATTTTTAAAGTCTTACAGAGGAAAACGGCTCTGTAAACTACAGGCTGACACCATCCAGCTAGGCACCTTGGGTGACGGCATCCTCGCTATAAGCTGTCTCCTTCTGAATGAGAGCAAACGGAAAACTAACCTATTGACAACTAACAGTTCATCCAGAAGCCTAACCGCTGGTTATTCTTAACTGTAAGTACCACTTTCCAACCGCATCCACAGAAGAAGGATGGACAAATACAGAAGGATGTATGATGAGCAGGTAGGAACTTTGAATTTTCTAGAGTTAATGAGCTAGGGATTAGCAGGTGCAGGAAGGATAATGGAATATAGAGACTAAGAAACGAGGCTGTTTCACCTTGAGCTGCTGGGGATAAATGACAGTTACAGATGAGAAAGGAAAGTGGGGAGGAAGGGAGAAAAGATGGTAGAGAACACAAAGAATGAGTATTAAGATTCAGGACAGGAAAGAGAGCCCGAACAGGATAATTTGGTTTGTTCATTCCTTCCTCGATAAAACATGGCTGACAGAAAACACCCAGGACTTCACGGACCCTGGATATCACAGGATGTGGCCATGTTTGTGTTTGTTTTTCCAAAATATGTACTTCTCCTTCCCCAAAAGCACACGTGTCCTAGGGCTCACACTTGGGTATATTTTGTATTTTTCAAAATAGAGAAACATTGAATATTTTTAAATGCAAGATACCGTCAAGCAAGAGCCTAGCTTATTTATATTGGAATCACTCAGGAGATCTTAAAACATGATACATACCTTGAAGATGCACTCTAAAAAATGCTATTGTGCTTATTTAGAAGTCAGATGTCCTGTGGTAACCTCAGTCAGAGGAAAGTCCCCAGCCCAAAAACTGCCAGAGAGAAAAGGAAATGAAAAGAAGATGTCTCCAAGTCCAGCAGGTATGCCCAACGCATCAGAAACCTTTCTGACTCTGGCATGATATGATGTGATGTCAGGTTATGGCTGCTAGATTAAGGGCTCACACTGGTCTGGTGGTTGCTTTCAAAGCCAGGCTGTCGTCTTAGAAATGCCAAAATTAATATGAAAAAAAGACACAAAGAAGGAGAGGAAAGGACGTGAGAAACCCTGGCAAGAGGCAGAGGTAGTCAACGGACAGCAGAAGATTAATAAGGAATGGATCTGTCCATCTGTCCATCCAGAAAGTTCCTCAACAGCCTCTGGTGACCTGGATATGAGTGAGAAAAGCAGACCTAGGTCTGCTGTTAGGAGAAATGCAGCAACGTCCCTTGGAGCCCCTTGCAGCCTCCCTTTGGCACAAAGCAGGCATCCCAACATCAGAAAATGCCATGTGTCATGGCACAAGCCACTGGGACAGGCGTCCCTGGACACCGTCAGGTCACATGGCACTCTCGAGCTGGAGCCAGTGCTAGTGAGGGTGCAGGGCTGACGCAGGTCCCTTTCCCTCTCCATCCCCCTGACGTCATGCCATTACTATGTCATAGTTCGGTTTTCTAAGTTAAGACAGAATGCAGAAAACCTAAAAAGGCTCCCATAAAAATGGTTAAAATACAACGTAAACAATGTTTCCATTATTTAGAAAGTCAGCATATTCTCTAATAATCTGAGACAAACAAGACACTGGAGCTTATTCAAGTGCTGAGATGGAACCCAAATAACATAAATACAGGCACACCTCAGAGATACTGCAGGTTCGGGTTCGGTTCCAGACCACCTCAGTAAAGTGAGTATCACAATAAAGCAAATCGAATGAATTCTCTGGCTTTCAGGTGCATAGAAATGTTATGTTCACACTACACTCTAGTCCATTAAGCGTGCAGTAGCATTACGTTAAAAAAACTAACGTGCATGCCTTAATTAAAAAATACTTTATTGCTAAAAATTGCTAACCATCACCTGAGCTTTTGAGGAATCATAATCACTGAGTGCAGATTACCATAACAGATCCACAAAGTGAGCAAATGCTGGTAGAAAATGGTGCCAATTAAATTTGCCTGTCACAGGGTTGCCATAAACCTTCAATTTATGAAAAACAAATTTATCTGTGAAACATGACAAAGAGAAGCACAAGGAAATGAGGTATGCCTGTATCTCTCCCTCCCTACTGAAAAGGAGTTGGTCTCTGAGTTCAGATAGTGACACCACCTGAGTGTGTTTTTCTTACAGAAAAGTAGTGGGTCCATCCCAAGGCCAGCAACCTGGAGGGCACTCTTCTCATCTACCCTGGCCCCAAGCCCTAGGACAGGAAGAACAATGAAGAGGGCTAACATCTCCACATTGGGGGTTGCTCTGGCCCCTCTGTGTTCTAGGAAGTATCTTCAAACTCAAAACTTTTTTTTTATTTTTTTATTTTTTTTAAGTAATCTCTACGCCCAACGCAGGGCTCGAATTCACAACCCCAAGATCAAGGGTCATGTGCTCTGCTGACTGAGCCAGCCAGGTGCCCCTTAAACTCAAAATTTCTAAATCAAGATTATATTTTCTGACTCTGGATTATACTCATCCTTTAAGTACTCTGGACCAATCACCTTATTCCATAATTGGTTTTCCAGTGCTTCCTCTAAGTTTTGCTCAAAAGAGTTAAAAGTGTGGCATACTTAGCTCTCCTAAGCCTCAAGCATGATCTAAAAGGAAGCTATGCACAGAGTTTACATCTTGTGAGAACAATTCAATCTGATGTCTTGCCAGAAATGATAAACTCAGGTGGGTGGATAAGAAAATCTCAGAGTTCAGTTTTCAGATGTAGTTAATATCCAGGCCCGGTGTGCCTGCCGCAGCACATCAAAGGCGACTGCCAACTTTGCGACCTGCTGACCCCATAAGGGGTCTGGTTTCTACCACCATGGTGTTCCTCCCGCCTCGAAAAACAGATCACAGCTGTCTGTCTCTCAAAAGAGGAAAAACACTTCTGTGGCCTTGATTTCCTCCAAGATCACTCTACAAGAGTCTTGAGTATGCACTTACTCATTGTGCTACCAACCTTCCCAGAGGACACAAAATTACACACAGATGACATACTTACTAGTCTTATAGTTTGCATTTAAAAAATTAAACTGAAACCTGCCAGGACCGATACAATGTAACCACAATGGATTCTACCTACAGAAAAAGTCTTGTTTTGGGGGCGTCTTATCATATCTTATCAAGGCATATCTTCAAATAGATCTACAACACCGGTTGAGTATTTCCACAATGTACACATGAAAAGGTTATCCTACGTGACACTGGCCCAGTTCTTCCAAGACAGGCTCAGCCACATACCTGAAACACAAACCCCAAATCTGTCTGCTGCTGGAAAGGGATCTGCTACAAGTCAAGTGGCCCCATACCTCTGATTCAGTGCACAAACACAAACTCCTCTCTCTCAAGCACTGTCTTTTGCTTTTCAATTCTGTTCACAAGTGCTTTAAAAGCTTTTCAGAGATGAACTCCATGGTGCCGCCTGCAGCAGAGATGACCGTAGGACTGTATGGTTTAAAAAGAAAAACCAACCAACCAACAAAGGCTGTGTCAGAAATCAGGGGCCCCTCCTGCTGAGAACCGACATGCCCAGGACCCAGAAAGAAAACCAAGTCAACCACCAGGGCCTGGGAGGGGGGCAGGATGTCATTAACACAATGGGAAACCTGGAAAGAAAATGATGTCTGAGTCTGCAGAACAGAAAAGGGGTAATCTCAGTAGAGCCACCTTCGTGAGCTGAAAACCATTTTACTTACCATCCCATCCGTGAAACTGCACCTGCAGGAGAATGACGGCAACAGCCCCCAGCTGAGTTACTTACACCCTCAACAGATTTAAGTCAATTACAGAGCAGCAACCTTACGCAGGTGTACAGGCACAGCGCATTCGGCTAGCTTGACCGGAGCCTCAAATATTTGGGGCTCTATGTTAACAAGAGCCCCAAACATTCTTTCGCTATTTTCAGCGAGCTCACGCAGTGTGGAAAGGGAATCGTGCAGACCAGCCGCGTTACGCAATATACATACGCAGCCGCGCAGGCGCGCAGTTTTGTCCCGGCGCCTCCCTGCGCGGGGCAGACCTCGGCCACCCCGGGGCACTTACCGAAGACTCGCTGTCCCTAATGAGGAAGTCACCCTCGACGCCCCGCTCGTTGAGGGCACACTCGGCCTGGTGCCGCGTCACGTTCCCGTAGTACCACTCTCGGCCCGCGAAGCGCCCGCTGCACGCAGGGCCCGCGTAGCTTATCTGCGGCGCGTGCGAGGGGTGCAGGGCGGGCCCGTCGCTTAGGACCACCACGTAGTTTTTGGGGACCAGGCCGACCTGCCCCCGGGCGTTTTTGCACTTCCACCACTCGGGGTCGTTCTCGGGCTTCTCGATCACCTCCATGGTCTCCCCCTTCTCGAAGTTGAGCTCCTCCTCGGTGACGGAGCTGAAGGGGTACAGCGTCTGCACCACGTGCAGGACCCGGGCGCCCTGGCCATTGCTCATGGAGGCACCCTTCCGCAGGCTCAGGAAACTGGGGGACTCTGCGGCCGCTTCGTCCACCTCCTCCAGGACGTAGTTGGAGGGAAACCAGCCGATCTGCCCGTTGTAGCTGCCACGCCACCAACCGTCGCTGCACTTCTCCATGACAGTGACGCGCGACCCCTTTACCAGGGACAGCTCGTCCTCCCTCTCGGCCACGTAGGCGAACTTGACGAAGGCGGGGATGTTGAGGTCGTAGATGCGGTCGGCGCCGCCCCCGTTGGCTGGGTACTCGGCGTCTGTGCTGGGGGTCGGGGATGCGTCTCGAGCGCTGGTCTTCCTCTTGGTCTTGCCGAGGCCTGTGGAGACACAGCAAGGGCTCAGTGGGCACGGAGCACGGTGCCAGCCAGCACGCTCAGGGCATCACTGGTGCTCGGACACACCTTCCCCGTCCCTACAACACATGGGGACAAAGCCACTGCAAGCACACCCTACAGCCACCACTGGAAAAGGTGCAGGACAGTGGCCTTGGGCAGTTGGCCTTGGGCGCCTTTGTAAAAACTGGGAATTCCTACACCTGCTCTCTCATTCACTTCTAAGAGTACTAGCGGCGCAAAAGAGATCAAAACAGCAGAAAGCTAGTTTCCTTCTGAAAGGTGATATTTTTAGATAATTCCTATGCTCCTCAGAGAGAAAAATAAGGCATAGACAAGATGTCTTTGGCCTTGTAGTGGACGGGAAGTTGGACTAATGAACTAGGCAAGAAACAGAGCTACCTGCCTGGCTCCCACCTGGCTCCCCCTGTGGCCAGCCTACGGCCTCTTCCACTCACGGGACACTCAGGACCTGCCCTCCCCCCACCCCCTAAACCAGCCACAGAACTGCCTGGCAGCACCCTGATGGCAGAAACCAATGCCCTCCTTTCGTTCTTCTCTTCCTGCAATTCTGTCCTTTCCAAACGAGAGACTCATTTCCCACATGTTGTGATGAGCCAATTAGAAACCCATCAGTTGACCTGTTAAGTGTAAGGCAGAATTTTTCAGGTTGATTCAAAACCCACTAGTGGATCAAAACAATCATTTAATGGGTTGTGACCAGCTTGTGTGTGTGTGTGTTGAGTTGTTTGGTGTCTTTAAAGGGAAGAAGAAAGAAAAATCTGCCTCAAGCACAGTATCATTGTTTCAGTTACATAAGGGAGTTAAGTGCTGAGTTGTAATGTGAACCTTCTTTCTTCCTGTGCATGGGGAAAACTGTGTGAAAAGCCCTAAGGGAACAATGTTTCAGCCTGGTTAACATGCACAAAGCTCTGGAGCCTTCTTGAGAAGTGAGCCTAGGGGAGGAGGGCACATCAGCGCCCAGAGCCACCGTGTGCCACTAGACTGGTTGGTCAGGGCCATGTCCCCCAGCTTTTCCTAATGGATGGCTGCCTGCCCACCAGCCCTGCACAAGCCCCTAACTTAGTGTGGAGATTTTCATGGTACGGAAGCTGTGGCCACTTGCAGATTTTTTTTTCCCCTCAAAATGACACCAAAGCACTTTTATGGGTAACTTGTACCTCTCTCTCATTTTATGCCTTCAACTGGAGTAAAGACAGAATGATCCTTTGCTTCTATTCCCCTGCTGAGTGGACAGAAGTTCAAGAGGAACACAACACTGGCTTGTGATCCTCCTCGGCTGTGGAGAGTTGTGCACTGCTTTCTATGGCCGACCCACCCCTGGGCTAAGACTCCACTGCCCTGGGACACGTGCCGGGCTCCGCACCACCAGCTGGGCCCTGAGCGGAAAGGCACTCGGACATCACAGGTGGGGTGACAGCACAGCGATGTGAAGCGGTCACTTACAGGCATTTCAAGTGAACACGCAGATTGTTGAAACAAATGGCTTTGGCGGTTTGTTGTTGTTGTTGTTTGTTTTTTATACCACAGCATTTTCAGTGTGTAGGAGACACGAGAGTAAACCAGGATATCAGACTAAGTTAAAATTTTAGATTTCTACTTACAAGTTAACTTGCTTTACATGAACACATGAACCTCTAAATAATCAAATGAGTCCTTCCGTATGATTTCAAACCTAGGTTAGGTTAGCTACGCGTGAGAGTGCACTGGGGTGATTCACTAGCTTCAGAATCCAGAAAGCAGACAGTTCACGGAAGTACACTTCTGTCTCGAAGGCCCGGGCACCAGGGTATTCTAAGCCTCATCGCCTCATCAAGGAGTCAGCATGCTGAGGCAGCCATGACCAGGCAGAGGACAGTTTTTATTGGTAATGAACACTTCAAGAAATAACATTTACAAGTAACTTTCTAAGACACCTTTTCAAGTTTGTGAGTAATGACAACTACTTAAGAAAATACGTACAGAAGAGCAGGGTTTAGAACATTCATTGGCACAGAAAGGTGTCAAAGTCAGCAGAAAAGACAACGTAAGACTTTAGACCTCATTTAGACCTCATTTAGACCTCACTGTCGGAGACACTTTACAACCGACTTACGAATACAGCACTTTGCGGACTCTTTTCAAGCACAAAATAATCACTTTAGCCATCAAGTTTTTACCAGGCACCTTCCCAGACTTTGGGGAGACCAAGAAAAACAAGACAGGCATGCTTCCTGCCCGTATGGAGCTTACGTTTTTCTATCAAGACCGGAATATCCCACATAGCAACCACACCATGGAAAACTAATCTGCTTTGCTCTACTGTGACCCAAATAGTCTTTGAGGCAACTCTGGAAAGGGGGTGGGGTGGGCGGGGGATGGACGGCAGCACAGTGACTGACAGCACAGCCCAGAGGAAAATCCTGACTATGCCACTTACTAGCCAGAGCTCTTGGGCAAGTTACTTAATCTGTGTCTTTCTTCTCTTACCCATATAACGTGGACAACAATGGCACTGTATCCTTGTACTCCGGCTGCCATAACAAAGTACCACAGACTTGGGGGGGGGGGGCAGTGCTTAAACAACAGAAATTCATATTCTCATAGTTGTGGGGCTAGAAGTGAAAAGATCAAGGTGTCCGCAGGGTTGGTTCCTTCTGAGGCCTCCCTCCCTCCTTACCTTGCAGATGGCTGCCTTCTTACTGTGGGCTTCCCTTTGTCGTATGCCGGTGTCCTAATTCCCTCTTCTTACAAGGACACCAGTCACACTGGATTAGGGCCCACCCTAAAGACCTCATTTTAATTCAACTGCCTCTCAAAAGACCCTGTACCAAATCCAGTCACACATGGATTTACTGGGGGTTAAGACTTCAACATATGAATTGAAGGACATAATTTAGTCCCTAACAGGTACCGGAATTCGGACTGTAATATAAAGCACAAGAAGTGCTCTATGAATAACAATTGGTACTCTCACTGAGTTGGGGCTTTGAATTTCTTTTTTCCCCAGAAAGGTGTTTTACCAGGAGAGGGCCAAAGTCCTCTTTGAACACTTTTGGCAACAACCTTACCAGTGCCAGATGGCCACCAAAATAGAAAGCTTGCCTGTCAAGCTTTTGGCACCCGGGAAACATTATTCCACAGGAGCAATGTCATAGGTAGCTGCTGATGCAGTGAAATTCAAGAGACAGGTGTCTGGGAATAGGGAGGAACCTGACCCTACTGACATCTACCTTATTGGAACGCTCACAACAGTCCTGTGACAAGGTGAGCATCCCCCCGTTTCTGCAGGTGGGGAAACTGAGGCGGAAACGGATCGGGGAACTGACCCAACACATACAGCCAGTGGAGTGGCACTGACTCGCGCACCAGTAAAAGCCTGTTTAATCCATAATAGTCAAGAGGCACACTTCTGTTAAGAGGCTGATGCGTAGCAGGATTCCTGTGGCAAATGCATCATGATCTTCACGTGATTTCTATGGGAAATGCAGCAGGACTATGGGGGGGGGGGGTCGTCAAAAATCCATCCTCGCTTTCAGTACCAACCCTCCAAAGAAGTGATGGACCTTTCCTCTGATTCTAGGGAATGGAAATGGCCCGCGTCTCCAGGCTGAAGTGGGGCTGAGGTTTAGGGAATGAAGATTTGGGATAAGAAATGTATCATGAGTAGCCATGAGGCCATGTGACCACTGCCGTGTGATCTCAAAGGCGCAAAGGGAAATTTCTGAATGCAGAACAGGCACAGTGGTTCATGGACGTCTCACAAAGATGGCTCTGCTGCCATGCCTGCCAGCCCCAAGCCCTGAGCCACCCCATGGTGTCCAGGCTCCATGCGATGTTTCTAATTCAAAGGCAAGTCGGCTACCTTTTAGGGAAGGAAACAGGGTGGGCATTCCTCAACTCCACTACTCTTCTTGTGGCTATTTTTTCCACATATCTTCTGCTTCATTTCTTTTTTTTTTTAATTTTTTTTTAACGTTTATTTATTATTGAGAGACAGAGAAAGACAGAGCATGAGCATGGGAGGGGCAAAGAGAGGAGGAGACACAGAATACGAAGCAGGCTCCAGGCTTTGCGCTGTCAGCACAGAGCACGACGCGGGGCTCGAACTCACAAACCGCGAGATCACGACCTGAGTCGAAGTCGGATGCTTAACCGACTGAGCCACCCCCTGGCCCCTCTTCTGCTTCATTTCTTCTTTCATTATAGTCATACCACCTACTTCTCTCTGTTGTAGCAAAAACACATTGGAACTCCAATGTGTGGTTTTGATTTTCCAACAAAGATAACGTGATCTTTTTTCCCCTCTTACAATTTTATTGATTTTCCCAACAGGACTGGCAGTCTCTGGCAATCCTTACCTACTGTAAGTAAACAGTAACTAACCAAATGTTAATCAGACTTCTCCTCACACTGTCTCTGTACCATATTTTGGAAGACCACACTTTCCCATGAGGCATGCTCCCCTTGGCCTCTCATGAATTCCTGGGGTGGCCTGGGGATCGAGGAGCCCTGCTCCCAGCCCGGCCACACCCCACCACGCTGGGCTTCTGAGGCATGGAGGAGCACTGGTTTGTTTCAGCAAGATTTGGCAGGACCTCTAATGATATGCTTTTCCTCCAGTTCTCCAGTTAATCATAAAATCCAACTGCACGGAATTTATTTGATGCTTGAGCGTTTTGGTTGGAGGTTTTGCCGCACTGTGCTCTGCGTGAATCGTATTACGGATGGGAGTATCTAGAATGGGACCGTCAGAAAATCTCTGCAATTGCTGGCATGCCGTACCGGGCGACGTTAAGCAACATTTTTTTTCACAAGGTAATGACTTTCTCTACAGCTTGTTCAATAATGTATAAACTGCAACACCTTTGCGCTAAGAAAGAACAAAGAACGAATGGAAATCGTTGTAAAAAAAAAAAAAAAAAAAAGACAAAAAGACAAAAAGAAAAAGACGCTGTCTCACGTGGCATGTGCTCAGGAGTGACCAGGATTTTAACTTCTACGTTAAAGATCAGGCTCTCAGAACAACTGGAGTCCACAGCGCCCCTGGTCCCCTAACTCACTCCCTGGCCCTCCGGCAGCTCCAATGCTCTCCTCGCTCCACCAGTGGCCCCGGGCAGGTGGGTGCCAGATAGTGCACTCCACATACCAGGACGGGCGAAAGTCTTGGTGAGAGTGAACGCTCACCCAGGACTCCAGGCCAGTTAGCGGTCAGGCTGGACAGCAAGGGCGCGGACCCCTGAGCGCAGGGCTGCCTGGGATGGATGGGTCTGCAGCCGAAGATATGAACAAGCTCCTTGACCGAGCCGCCTCTGTAGCTGTTGCGTTACAGACCAGCCACAATTTGTTCAATGGGCTTTATCTGCATCTCGTAAGAGTAATAAAATACTATTTTAAGTGGCAAACAGGGGAGTTGGATCGCAAAGTAAACTATACTTTTCAGCTTTTATGAGGATTTTCTCGCCCCAAGCTCCGGATCTCTGATTCTGAGTTACATTTTCATTGACAATAATAAGCACATTTTAAGTTTCTTGAATAAAATTACTTACATTAAGGACAGAGTTCTAATAAAAGCTGGAATATGTCATACATTATTAATGTTGGTGATTTTAAAGTCAAAATCTTTTAAATACTCCTTTTGAGATAAAGGGATGTTATAACAGACGACTTCAAAATATGCTCTGTCACCTGCCAGCTGGAGTTCTGGGGATTTAAGATAAAATGTCAAACAAATTTGATAGTTCAGAAATATATTCAAGCTGATCTATTTAGGCACTGTGCACCCAAGTTTTAGGAGATGTATGGCAAAGATTTTATTTTTGTTACTAATTAGAACTGTAACATAAACCAGATTTAACTAGAAAGCTTCCTTGGTCCTAAATAAATGGTCCTAAAACGCCATTTATAATAAGACTGGAGGTCATTAATTTGTGGGGATTTCCCCCATTAGGGTTAGGGCCTATTATTAGAATCAACTAAAACTGACAACTTTTATTATTAAATGCTAAGGAGATCTGACAAGGTTTGATTATGGTATAAAATGTCTAAAGTAACTTCTCATATAAAGTTAGGATAGGTTTAATATTTGGCTTCTAATAGCTTTTTGCGTTATTATATGTGTAATTACCTTGTGTCTAGTTTTTTGGTACCTATGCTGGAAGATTAGCTTCCACTATTCAGAAAATATCCAGTGCCAAAATTTATGATCAAAATATTTGATATATAAAGGGGAAAAAACCCTCAAATTTACTAAATTTCCAATGTTTTGAAGGGTGACCAGGTGAAAGGCAATAAGGTGGTCCTCTGTTGTTTTAAACTGTTCAGTATCCTTTATCCTTCCTCTTACTCAACAAAACTCCTCTTCGTGTGGCTTCAGCAGGGCCACCCCTACCCCATCAGGCCATGGTTGGGGGGACCCATGACTCAGACCTGATGCAGCTCAGACCCGGCTCCCCTCACCTGGAGTTGCCCACATTTGTCACAGTCTTCAAAGAATGGAGCACTGAGCAGGGATGAGCCCCAGAAAGAGAGACAGAACTTGAATGATATGAGTTGAGGCCCTGGATCCAACCATACTTCCTAATGATGTGAACCAATGGATTCCCTTTTGAAATTTTCCTTTTTTTTTTTTTTAACCTTGTCTACTTTTGAGTTGATTTTCTGTCTCTTCAATTAAAGAGTGTTGAAAAAATATAACTACCCATCCCCCACTCTCACTCCTCGTCACCCATCTCACTTCCTTCAATATGCCAAAGTGTTGATTCCCACTTAGCAAGGTGGCATACTTGGGTGACTAAGTCAAAAAGAATACAGTCATAGTTTGGGAGCACCCAGGTTTGAGTATGGGGGTGAGGGTGGGATGGTGAGGATAGGGACTGACATTACCGTGACGTCACAGTTAACTGCCAGGCTGGCACCCCTGCTTTCTAAGCCCAGAGAATCTTGGGTTTAAAACGCTTACTGCAACAGCCATCATGAGACATGTGAGACACTGTGTGGCCACAGACATCAGGCTTAACGGACCGGCACGATCGAACCGCATTCTAATGGGGGAGAGCATATTTGACTTAGGATGGGCCCAAATGAATTCAGGCATGGGTTGTCAGAGAAGCCCCAAGGACAGCTCAAGAGAGGGGAGCAGCCTCTTCAGTGCAACTGATTTCAGACAAGGCCATTATCTAAGTCAAAATAGACTCTAGCATAAATGCCCTCACTCAGCTGTTTCACTCAGCATCTGTTCCCTTTGTCCCACAGAGGCTCAAGCTGCTGACCATGGTTGAGCTCAGAGGAGGACAGGAAGTGCGTGGGGCAGAGGAGACAGGCTTCACAGGGCTGTGAGGAGAACCTGAAGGAGGCCTTGGGGGCCACGCTATGGAGAAGAAGTGGGAGAGCGGGATGTGGGACGAGATCGGGGGCTAGGCCACACTGGAGCAGAGACATGTACAGTTGAGGCCCAGAAGAACTGTGTTCAGCAAAGCGAACAACCCACCACCCTAATTCTCTTCTGAGTGTGCCACTGGGAGAAAAAAATTCTACCCGGCATCGCGACTCGCCATTAGAAACTGGATACGCTGAATGAAGGGGAAATACTGCATTCCCAACCGCTTCCGAGACAAAGGACTAAATGCATCCTTGGCAGCTTTTGTGTCTCTTTGGGCAACAACTTCATTTGCAAAAAATCCTGGCCTTACTGCCATTGCTGTTGGGTGCCACATTTCCATCCTCGCTCTGTAAGGTTTGACAACAAGCCGGGAGAATATATCCTTTTGACAGCCAGGCTGTGCTAGAAACAAAGGAGGCTGGAGTATAAAGTTGGCTCGGATACTTTCTTCCTCTAGTAGTCTGAATCTAGCTTTTAAAAATGACAACCAAGGTTTTTTTCCCAAAGGCTTAGTCAACCTGTATCTCTGTGACCAGATCGTAGGCAATATGACCCATGGGAAACACCGTGGGCTCGTGGGCAGGACTCAGGGGCGGTGAGTAACTAACTCCCTGTGGGTCTTCCCCCCACAGCAGAGCAAGAGCTGATCCCAAAGACCCACTCAGCACTAAAATCCATAAACACTAAAATAACGTCCCGTCATCCCACACACACCCTTGTAGTACTCACCCACCTCGATTTCAGCGCCCGCCTTACTGCTTCATTTATCTCCCTGAGAAAGACTGTGTTTAGTCATTCTGTGGCCTCAGAGCCTGACATTCAGTAAAGTGTTTGCTCAGGCAAACTTCACTTCCCATCTCACTGCCACTAATCCATATGTACTGATCAGTCCTTCCCAACTGATCTCTCCAATGATATGCACCTATATTGCCAGGAGTCTTTTTTTTTTTTTTTTTTTAAGTTTATTTTGTGGGGGAGAGAGAGAGAGAGAGAGAGCGAGCGAGCATGGGCACGCACAAGCAGGGGAAGGGCAGAGAGAAGGAGAGACAGACTCCCAAGCCCAATGCAGGGCTCGAACTCACAAACGGTGAGATCATGATGTGAACTGAGATCAAGAGTCAGACACTTAACCGACTGAGCCACCCAGGCACCCGGCCAGGAGTGTTCACAGACTATCTGGAAGCAGACCGAGATTACAATCAGCAAACCTCCCCACCTCAGAGGGAGGAAGGATACCTGTAGATGGAAGGGGACTGCCATACCTGAGGCAAACCCGCACTGACCGGGGAGGGGTCGCCAGCTGAGGGAGGGACAGAGTTACTGTTCACCATCCCTATGCCCTGATGGTCCCTCTTCCGAGGGGCAGCCATCGCAGGAGCCAGCTCCAGAGAGGGGCCAGGGCAAAGGGCCTACCATCACACGGGTCCATGCGTCCAGGGCCCTGAACCGCAACTGCCATCCCCGGGCATAAGAAAGCCTTTTCGTGCACGAGCAGGCAGGCAAATAACATGATCGAATATGGATGCCTGCAAAAAAAATCATTCAGAGTATAGGATTTTCTATCACATGTGAAAGTCAAACGGTTATCACACATGCCAATGAAAAGAAGCTTTAAAGATTGTAATTATAATTTTTAATTAAAAATACATATTTAGTACCTCTCAACACATATTCCCGATCCATTAGCACAAGCAATTTTGAATATGCAAAGGGATGTACGAGACGTGGCAAGGCTCAGCTATGACATGCTGCCACGTTACTTAAAGTGTCAACCCACTGGCAGAAGCTCGGCACGCGTGCAACTTTTTAGGACCGTACCTGCTAAGTGAAGTATGATAAATACATGCAAATGCACAAGGGTACGGCACGTGGGCGGGGGAAAACACGGACGGCAAGGAGCTAGCAAGGACAAGTGAACCGTACTTCAGACCACACTTCAAGCCAGGCTTCCACACCTACTAGCTTTGGACCTCGATGATTCTACGGCCTCTCCCTACCCCTCTGTTTCTTCATCTGTGATAGAAGGATATCGGTGGCCCCCGTGGGCTGTCAGAGGGCCCAAGAGCTGAGGAGCACACTGAGCGTGGTGTCTAAGACATAGCAAGAGACCAAGCAAAACCTGTCATTGTGTTTATTGCTATTATGACAGCATCTAATTGCTTCCCTTCCTGGTTGAGGACAGTGGCAGGAGCGAGTAGAGAAGGGCACAGGTGGTGCTTTCTCAACAGAGGTGTGCACTTGTCTGTTTTCTTCCTGAAGTGTGCCTGGATGGGGGGCAATCCTCACCTCACTCCTGCTCTACAGGAGCAGCTAAGTCACCAGGGACCCCACGATCAGTCACAGAGGAAATGCTCCATCAGTGCAAAATGGGCCTTCACATAGGGTGAAAAAGGAGCCCCGTCTTCCAAGTAAGGATGAGCAGAATTGCTCACCAGCTCACATGCTGCTCTGGACAGGACAGACACTGGTTACTAAGATGACAGGTCATACCTGCCTGTGCTCCAGGAAGGCAGTCTTTGATGTACCTGGGCTCCTGGCCTCCAGGTCCTTGCTCATCTCTGGCTTCCGTGGACAGCGCCCCGCCTGCGCTTGGAGAGGCCTGGCTTTGCCGCAAACGAGTCCTGCAACCTTAGACAAGTCGCTCAACTTGCCTGATTTTTGTAGAAAAAGCTCAGACCAGATTATCTCAAACCTCATTCCAGTACTTGAGGGTTCTACAGACAGCCCAAACTCTCAAATGAACTCCACTTTTTAAACTTAACTTTACACATTAGAAGGAAAAAAAAAAAACCCATGGAAGAAGAAAGGATTCAAATGGTCACCTTAGCATTTTTCTTAGCACCTTAGGTTAAACATTGTGGATTTAGCCAAGTTAAATTAGCAGCATGAGAACAACTATGGTTTTACTACTAATTCAGGCTCTATTTATAAACACCCACACGTCGATTTTCCAAGTCAGACAATCAACTGCATCGCTCCTTGAAAAACCAAAAATACAAAATCAGTGAGATCCGCTGCAAACGGCCGCCACAGAATGGCCTGCTCTGAGGAAGCACGTTGGCCCCAGGCTTAAAAATGTATAAAGAGGGGCACCTGGGTGGCTCAGTCAGTTAAGCATCTAACTTTAGCTCAGGTCATGATCTCACGGTTTGTGAGTTCAAGCCCCACGTAGGGTTCTGTGCTGACAGCTGAGAGCCCGGAGCCTGCTTCAGATTCTGTGTCGTGTCTCCTTCTTTCTCTGCCCCTCCCCTGCTTGTGCTCTGTCTTTCTCTGTCTCTCAAAAATAAATGTAAAAAAAAAAAAAAAAAAAAAATGTATGAAGAGCTACCCTCCAGGCGGCTTCCCGGGCTGTGTGACACCACTGGGACAACAAGGGATGTTCGCAGACACTCTGAGTTCACAGCAGGGCGGGGGGGAAGCACAAAGACCAGAGCTGTTCCTGGGGACCGACTTCAGGACAAGACTTGAGTAAATGCAGGCTGATGTGCAGGAAACACCCAGCCTGCCTGAAACTGACTGCAACCCATCGATTAGATCCCAGCATAGTGTGGGTCAATCAGGAGCCCCACAGGGGCCCACCTGCCCTCCAGTGGCATGCGCCCGGGCAGGGTCTCAGCAGGAGGCACCACAAGAAGGTGCAGCGATTTGAGGGGCTCAGCATCAAGCACTGTAGCATCTGTGAGTAAACAAATACCCCCTCTGCACCCCGTGCCTGCCCCCAGGGGACAGATCCAAAAATGTAATAGAGAGAAGGAACATTTGAGACATATGGATACGGTCTAAAAAAGAGAGCCTGCCATATGGGGAAATGCAGTTAGAAGCATGCTAAGAAGATTTTACTTTAATCCCTAGGCATTTTTAGTTCATGTTTCTCTGTTCTAAAACTTAAGGCTCCCACACGAATAACTCTTTAGTCAGGAAAGGGTGTTCTCTCTGTTCTTTAGAAAACTGAAGCAGAGAATGATGATTTTAATAAGAAGCCAACAGGATGCCGGTTTCTGGGAAGCAAACTGGGAAATGCTTTGCCTCAGTGGACAGAGCAGTGTGGCTCTCTCGCACCCACGTGTAACTGCATGCCTGCTTCTCCTGGTTTTCCCAGGGTACAGACCCCTCCTCATTTCCCATCGCCTCTCCTGGCTTTTCTCTTGCTAGCATTCTTTTTAACAATCTGTCTAGTCTCTAATTATCCTCCCACTAATCTGTTGTGAGTTGTTTTACATTTTTGGTTCTAAATACTTGGACGCTTCTGATCTACGAAAACAAATCCAAGTTTATTTTGGGTGGCTGGCACCACAATCGCCGTAGAAGTTTCCATATTATGTGGGCAATACGTTTGGCCGGTCAGTTCTATTGGGAATGAGCTCGCAAGACAGAAGCCTAAAGAATTCCAGATTTAGGAGGCATTCACTTTATGTGATTCATGTTCGTAACAATGGTAGATTATACAACAGGGGCCAGAAAGGTAAACCTGACGGGTTAACTGGACTCCCTGAGTTTTTACTGTGCAGAGATAACTGGCTGGAGAAGTCGAATGCTCAGAATCAAAAGGAGTTAATAGGTGATGGGGATTAAGAAGAGAGAGAGTTTGTCATGATGAGCACATGTATGGAAGTGTTGAATCACTATACTGTACACCTGAAAACTAAGCTAACACTGTATGTTATCTACAAGGGATTTAAAAAAAAATCAAAAGGAGTTTTCCCTTAACGTTTTCACGTGTTACATACAAACTTTTCACGGGGGATGGTTCGGCTTTGCACTTGTCTGAAACCAAGAACTGGTTCCTCGGAGAGTGACACAGCTTCAGAATCACATTTAAGTGGCTTCCAGGCAGATCAACAACAATTTTCTTATTCTCGAAGAACATCCAACCCAGGAACAAAAACTACTTCTAGGACAGAAGCACCATAAAGAGTCAGCTTCTCCTCTTACCCAGTTGACAGAATATATAGAATTCAGTGAGCACTCCGACCACTGACGAGCCAAAGTTTGTTGCAAAACTCACTGGGTCAATCTTCTTTTCAGCATGTGCTGGGACCAGGCGCCTTGGAGAAAGGGCTTGATCTTTTCTGGACCAATGGCAATGTGACAGCTAGTATTAATAACAGTGAAAAGTCACATATACGTGTATAGATACTGAAAAAAAAACAGAGGTGATTATAGACACGGGGATGAGTTCTGGGTGGGGAGATCACAGGTGATTTGAATTTTCTCTTTTCCAGACTTTTTAAAATAAGCATGCTATGGTAAATGATAGTGTATATCTGAGCAATACCTGTTTGCAGAGACCTGTGTCTTACAAAGGGACGGTGAGTGGCAGAGATGGCTGAAATATATGCGCGCAGTGGCGGCACATGCTTGCTGCTGGCCAAAGTGCTCCCGAAATAAAAATCAATTTACAGAAAAGGAGACATGTTCCCGTGACATTCTGCCTCTAAATCATTTTAATTAATGGCTCTTGCTCACCTCAACATGAAGGAACGGGGCAGAATTACTAAGTGACTCCCTTGGGGTCAGGGAGAAATTGATGCTCACTCAAGGAGCTGGTCCCCTAGCATTTCAGGGGCCAGAACAAGAGTGGGAGGAAATCCAAACAGCTGTGCGGGTGGGGGCCCACGAGGGGGTGGAGTTCACTGCAATCCACGACAGGCAGGTGTTGTGTGCATCTTCCCCGACCCCTGCTGGATCTGAATCCCCAATTCTAGCAGCTGATCCACAATAACACAGGCTGAAGTCAGGGAGACGTGGTTTGAATTCCAACCACTTACTGCGTGTTCCCGGGCACATCACTTAAGTTCCCGGTGTCCATGCTTTCACATGGGAAATGAGGGTATTAGCACGCCCCTCTTCCCCCCTCTTTTCGTGAAGATAAAAACAGAAATGCATGCAGGCAGCTAGCGCGGTACCTCACACAATGAGGCACTCAGAGAGAGACAGCAACTACTGTCCACTCCCTGGAACCATACGCACAAAATCCATTTCGGGGTCCTAGTTTCAATTTTTCTGCAGCATTAGCTTTTGGTTTGGCTGTGGAGTGTGGGGTGACACTTCTTTGCAGGGAGTGTCAGGAGCATGGGGAATGTTGGCTCAGGGAGCCTGCACGCCCTTGGCGGTTACCACATAGCCTCCCGTGGGCTCTCTTGCCAGGGCAGGGCTGCGGTGACAGCTCTCCAAAGGGGACCAGAGGCCTGGGGCCAGTCCTCAGGACGACATACACGCTGAAAGCCTGTCTGAGGTCCCTGACACGCTGTGGCAGAAATGTCAGGTCTAAACTGCAGATCCTAGGTAAAAATAAGTATTTGGAGGCCCAAAACTAAAATTCACTTAAAAACAGGAAGAACGTTGTAACACACGTCTGAATCCTACTGAACGTTTCCATGAGTGTCCTGCCATTGCCTCAGTTTCAAACAGGTCTCATCCTCATGGCCCTGTTTCTCTTCCTACTTCCCGAATTCTCTGCTGGAGGCATTCATTCAGGCTCAGAATGCTGGAGTCATCTGTGACGAGTATTTCAGTCTTCCAGCTGTTCCACACCCAGTCAACACAGAGTCCTGGGGGTTTCCTGTGAAATCCCTCTCAGCTGCTGAGCTCAAGACTTCCAACATCACCTCTGGGTTGCTCTGAGGCCTTGCTGCCAGCTACCTATGGACGGATAGGCCCTCTCCAGTCCCTTCCTGAGGATCAGGACCAGGATGCCCCCTGCACACCCTGACGGTCATCTCTGTCCGCCATATGGAAACTCTCAGGGGTTCCCTTTTCAAACGGCACCAGGCTTGGTGTTCAGGGCTGGCAGTATGGGACACCATGATCCCTCAGGACACCCCTGTGCTCTCCCTCACCCCAGTCCAGCTAACTCCTTAATATCCTCCAACACAACTTGGCTTCCAGCCTCCAAATCTTGACTTACGTTCTCCCTTCTTCAGCTTAAGCCCCACCTCCTCTCCCAAGTGTCCGCTCGGCCCGGGTACTCTTTGCTGAAGGACTTCACATTCAATTCTCAACAACTGCAGGAGACAAGTAGTCACTTATCCCATTTTACAGATGATGGAGTCCAGGCTCCGCGAGTTCAACGGTTTGGCAAAGACTCGATCTGAACGTGGTGGGGAGTCTCTCTCCTAACCCTCTGCACACTGCTTCCTGAAGGGTAGGGCAGAGCCCAGTTTCCAAGGGGATGGGCAGAGACAGTGGCACTGCTCAAATGAGGCCTGCTCATTTGTGCCAGTGTCATTTCCCAGGTATGACAAGCTTCCGAAAGTCGGGGACTCAACCTTATCCTCTCTTCATATCCCACCAGATGCAATGACGTCCGTCCAGGCTCCCACTTCTGATCCAGACATACTCTATTACACCATGCTGATCCCTACATAATGTTTGCATCCCTGTTTCAAAGCCCTTGGTTATTGTTCCCAAAGGTCACTCAGCAGGGAATGAAGTGGCTCAGAAGGGATTTCCCAGGGACAGAGCAAGGAAGGGACAGCCCAGACTCAGGCTCTGCTCCCACAAATAGGCTGTGCCGTTCGTTACTCCCTGTTCATTTTTAACCGACCACTTGCCCTGGATCAGGCCTGCTGAGAACATTTATAAGCAAAGGTCCACAGTCCTGCGGTGTCTAAACAAAAATTCCCTCACATGCCACACAATCACAGAGGCAGTGAGCTCAGAAGATCACTTCTGACCATCACTCTCCTGATCTCCATTTTAACAAAAAAGCATACATTGAATGGGCTCAAAACAGTCTGGGCTGATCCAGCAAGCAGCAGGGATTTTCCTCACTCGCAAGCTAGTGATAAGGAGAGAACTCTGGATAATTACAGAAGGTTCCGGATTAAGTACTGTGGGAAACCATTCCCATGAATAATCAGTAGGACACGTTTGCGTCTGGTGTTATTCTCATGTTTTTGGCCCAATGTCAGCAGGTGTTCAGCGATACTCTGATCTCTGAAAGGCTGATGCCAAATTTAAGGCACTGTAGGTGCCCAGGCAAAGTGGGGGGACCCCAAGTTGTATCTCCTCTGCTACAAGCCAACTTTAGAGCCTTGAGGTGGTCCCTCAACCACTCATGTCTGTCTGTTTGTTCTAACGTAAAGTTACAACAGTGCAAAAATATTGTTTTCCCTGAGCCATCTGAGAGCCACTTTCCTACCTACACGATGTTCTAACACTTACACAAGGACATTTTCCTCTACAACCACAATATAACCACCAAATCAGGAAATTCACATCAATATATTATTACTGCCCAACTCCCTGACCCAGCTCAAGTTTTGCTAGTAATTTTTCATCTCTAAAATAAAGGACTTGGTATCAGTAAAATCTCCCCTAACATTCTAACTGCCTGTCTCTGCAACAGAATCTTATCAAATGCCCACCTGCTAAGTCCATATATTCAACTTGCTATAGTAAAAAAACCTCAAATTTGAGGTGAAGTCCCATCTCTGTCCCACACTGGCACTAGTAGTGTGTTCCTGGGGAAGTCACTTAGCCACCCCAAAGTCAATCCCAGACTGGCTATGCCTCTAAGAGCCTTGTGAATTTCACCCATAGGAACCACCCCCTCCTCATCTGAAAGTATTAGCTCAAAAGGAAACAGGGGCTGTTGTATAGCCACTTAGCACTGGGAGTCTCTCTCTGCTCCCAAGGTCTAGCTTGGAATCAGAGGCAGGAGTCCTGGGGCTAATCACTGGCAGGTTGCTAAACGGCCTTAGGTATGGTCACATTGAGACAAATGCTATAAAGGAGCAACCCTGACAGGAGGTGGGTCACCTCTAGCTCCAGATACCTAGGGAGGTGGTCAGCAATGAATGGACATGTGTGCCTTGGAACAAACCCTCCTGAGAAGGTTACTAATAGGTTATAAAGGGAACTGCATAGCTCTGCAGAACCCAAGTCAGCACGTAGACTTAAGGGAACAACTGAGAACAGCATTAACCTTTGGGGCTTTGCTGGATCCCAGCTGCTGTCGCAAAGTGGTAACAAAAACCGTTCTTCAGTAGTCTGAAGGAAAATCTTTGAAAAATACCTCCCTGGAAGCAGCTTCCCCATCTCAAAAGATTTAGCACGGTGCTTTAAAACACCTAACCCGCGTAATTTAATAAGCTAGGCTGCAATGTCAAGGCCAGACTGTAGACCAGGAACGCTCCTCAACTGCTGAGCAAAGAGCTGCACAGTCTGAGCCCCTCAAAATATCAACTGGGCTCTGCCAGCAGAAAGGGCTCTTAACAATTGCCCCTTGTCATCTGTGGAAAAGTTCTCTGACTATTCATGATCATAAGTTAAATACAAGAGGAGATCCAGTATATAAATGTTTTGCTCATGTGCAAATAAGAGCTCATATTGTTTGATTTGATTATAAATTATGAAAGGAAAAGAAAGAATGTTAATCCTTTCCCAACAGAGATCTTTTTGTCAGAGGTACTGCTTTCTAGAAGTTACTCTAACCAAGTCGTGCGTGTGATTGAATTGAATTCCCCACGGACCTCAACACAGCAAGGGAGTATAAGAAAGTAGAAGAGGACTCTTACAGAGTTACATTTCTCTGCAACCAGAGACGTGTACGCACATTTATAACACTGGGACTTTGCTGGGGGAGTCCAGTGCTATTTTATTCCAAACCAGGCACCTGCCAGGAAAATCTTACTGTGGATTGAGGAATCAGGTGGACTTCTACAGCAGTAAAAATGACAAATGTGGATGATTCCAGGAGTAGCTACTGGAAGGTCAACACATGTTATTTTCACTCCTTCTAATAGGCAGTGCAGAGAAATTCTGCCGGCCGCATGATCGGCTAGAATCATACAGTAATTGTGAGAGCGCGCTGGAGACAAGAATTTAAACAGGGAGCCACGAACACTTGGCTCCAATTCTTTAGCTACAGGGGCCAGGGGGAGGCAGGACGGGCTGCGGGATGTTTTCTGACCTTCCTGGTTGACAACGATGCCGTGTCGAGCCCGGCTGCGGGGAACTGAGAAGTCACTCCATTGTGATCCTTCCCTTTGATGCTGCTCAAGTGGGCAATGGAAAACTCACACTGGAACACCAAGGTCTCTCTCCGGGCAGCAGGAGCAAGGCTTCGGGGGAATACGGTGAATACAAAACAGAAAGATACACAGAAACAAGGGGGGCATTTCTCCACAGATACGGATGTCAAAAACAGAACCTCACTTGTGTTTTTACAACGCGTGATATGCTTAGCCTAAACGTTTCCAGGCAGATGCATGCCTGCACTGTGACTGAGGCCTGGAGGCGGGGCGGTCATCTTCTAGGAGAGGAGCACACGTTACTCAGGCGGCTCTCGAGGGCACAACGGGAGCCAAGGGGAGAAAGTTAAAGAAAAGCAAACTTTGATTCTATTTAAGGAAGAGCTTTCGAGCAATCTGTGTTCTCCAAAAATGGAATTGGCTGACTGTCGAGGTAGAAGTGTTCTGGCAGAGCTGGGTGGCCATCTGGCAGGGGCGGGGCAGCGGCCCAGCACCCAGCACCAGGAGGGGCCGATTGCGCGAGGCTCCACTAACTCGGAGAGCCTGCGGTCCCCCCAGCGCACAAGGCGGATCGCAGCTGGTGAAGGAGTAGTCACTGAGTGAGACATCTGGCTGAGGGTTTCAACTTGGGCCTTTGGCTTTTCTCCTTCTGCCAAGTGAAGGAGAAAAAGAACAATGACAAGGTATGCAAGGGAACTTCTAGATGGTTCGGGGTGCTTGCTTTGTCCTATTTCTCTTCTGAGCAACTCGTTCAGTTTCTGCGTACATCATTCTTTACTACAATATCGAGGCTGTATTTTTAAAAAATGGATAGGCAAGAAAACAAAACAAGGCAACGATGTTTAGCATCTCCCAAAAAAGGTACTTTGGTGAGGGAGAGGCTGAAATTGAAAAAATAAATAAATAAAATTAGGCCCTGGTATTTATCTACTCATGCTAACTGCATTTCTACCATAGTTCATTAAGAGTTAGAAGTATAGGACCACAACGTTCCTTTCAAGCGACTTGCTTGGAGAAAAAAAAAAAAATTAAAGGGGTATCAGGTTAGTGGAGAAAGAATGAAACTGCTCGTGCAAAAAGAAATTTCTGCATAAGGCTCAGAACCTAGGAGAGATCGTGTGACTCATACTCAGGCCGGTGTCTCATTTCTCTTTCCAAATCATGGAAACAACCTAAGCCCTAACACAGAAACACTACCCAATAAATGAAGGCTTTAAATGGGTCTGAAGATGGGTGACTGGCCCGGGTGGCTAAGTCGGTTAAGTGTCCGACTTCGGCTCAGGTCATGATCTCATGATCTGTGAGTTTGAGCCACGCGTCGGGCTCTGTGCTGACAGCTCAGAGCCTGGAGCCTGTTTCGGATTCTGTGTCCCCCTCTCTCTCTGCCCCTCCCCTACTCATGCTCTGTCTCTCTCTGTCTCAAAAATAGATAAAAACATTAAAAAAAAAATTAAAAATAAATAAATAAATGGGTCTGAAGAGAGACTCAGGAGACTTCAGGATTGCATGAAACTCAAGATGAATATTTTGCCATGCCCACTACATTCAGTGTGTAATTTTCTTCCCAGTTCCCCACCTGCTTCCCTCCGACCCTACCTGAAACAAACCCTCCTGTTAGAAATAAAAAGCAAATGCTCCAGTATATGCAACATGGCGAGAATACTGGCTTATTTCAGAGCAAACTCTTAAGTGCTATCCAGTAGTCTCAGGTACGACCCACATTATACTCCTAGAAGGAGGCGACACTACATTTAGTACATGGCGGCTCAGCTCATGGTTCTTCAGCAAAGCCCTCAGAGTTACCACTGAAGGAGTAACTACTTCAAGTACATCAGATGTGCACACAAGGGCAAGAGTGGACACCCTTAACTTCAGGTGATTCAAGGCGGCCTGTCCCACGTCGGGATACTGGGCACGTGGGAAGAAAACCAGGTGCCGAGCCAACCGGGCTGAGCTCCCCACGGTCCCTGCAGACGGCTTCGGACATCACCCGGGTGCTCGCCCACGGCCACGTTAGTGAACGCTGCCAGGACTGTGGTTTCTATGAAACGTCATCAATAGAGCAGAGGGGGGAAAAAACCCCACCCAGTTCAGAGCGCTTTCTGTTCCTTCCCACACTATGCATGAAGGCAGCACGGGCAGGATCACGTAAGAGAGAAGAGACCTGATGGGATGACACAGGCAGAGCTGCGGACATTTTGGAGGAGGGAATTCCATTTCAGGAACCTCTAGAATATTGATGCCAGGAGATGGAAACACGTGCGGGGGGTCCCCAGCACCCAGACACGATTCTGGACTCCAAAGTCTCCAGGAAATGACAAACATGGTATTTCTCCATCTTGATCTCTTTATTTGCAGAGATTGAAAAAAAAAAAAAAAAAAAAGACAACTAGGGGCACCTGGGTGGCTCAGTCGAGCGTCCGACTTTGGCTCAGGTCATGATCCTGTGGTTCGCGAGTTCGATCGAGCCCCATGTCCAGCTCTGTGCTGACAGCTCAGAGCCTGGAGCCTGCCTCCCTCTCTCTCTGCCCCTCCCCCTCTCGTGCTCTGTCTCTCTCTCTCTCAAAAATAAATAAAAACATTATTATTTAAAAAAAAAAAAAGACAACAAGAAAGAGGCCAACTTTAAAACAGACCGTTTTTTTTTTTTAACAAAACAAAACACACGAACTAAAATGATGGGACACGCTCCCCTCCAAAAGCACAAAGCTTCCTCGCCACCCCCCCACCGCCCCCGCCATTACGGGAAGTAGTTCAGCGATAACGTGGGACCTAAAGCACAGACGCACTCACCTAGCGTGTCCTTCAGGTTCTTCACGAGGGAACCCTTCTTCAGGCTGTTCTTCCTCTCCACGTAGTTGGACGGCACGTAGCCCGTCCTGTTGGCCGCGTTCCTCACGCGCCACCACGTCTTAGAGTCGTCCAGCAGCCACAGACGCTCGTTTTTCTTGATGTCCAGCTCCTGGTCCTGTTGGGCAGTGTAGTCCCACTTTGCTATCACAATAACTTCCTCTGTCATCTTTCATGGAGTCCTTCTGCCAGCAAAACATTTGGAGATGCTCATTAGAGAACCAACCAAACACTTCGTCCTGCGCATCAACTTGAGAAATTATGCACTGACAGCTTTTATTACTACTTGGCAACCAGTTTCCTCCTGGGTCTTGGAATAACCTTAAAATGACCTTCTTTCAACAAGCTTTGGTATTTTGTTTAGAAACAGCAACCCTAATAAAACAAACCCTGATTTTGTACATTGGGAAATCTGCGTGCTCTGCCAGAAGCAAAAACAAACTTTCAAAAAATTCTAAATAACAATGCCATAATTAAATGCGTTCACTTGATTAAGTAACAGCAGCTCCTTGTAGCTAATATGTTTACATCCACTTTCTCAAGATACGCTGAATTTTATGAACATATTTAATGAACACGCACACCCAAACTGTTCTTATAAATTAAAGCTGAAAGCAATGTGGCATCCTGGACTGGCTCCTAAAACACGAAAAGGAAATTAGTAGGAACGATGGTGAAATCTGAATGAAGTCGAGTCAACAGTAACATACCAATGTTAATCTTAGTTTTGACAAACACACCCTGGTTGCGTGAGGTGCTACACTAGGGAAAATGGAGTAAAGGGTATATGGGAATGCTTTGTACTATCGTTGCAACTTTTCTACACAAATAAAACTATTCTTGAAACCCATACACGGGTGAGTGTTTCTAGCAGCTTCACTCATAATTGGCAAAATTTGGAAGTGATCAAGACGTCCTGAGGGAGGTGAATGGATAAACTGTGGTATATCCAGGTAATGGACTATTACTCAGTGATTAAAAGAAATGAGCTATCAAGCCATGAAAAGGCACGGAGGAACCTTAAATGAACGTTACTAAGTAAAGAAGCCATTCTATAAAGACCCACCTACTCTTGGCACACCAGGGTGGTTCAGTCAGTTGAGCATCCGACTCTTAATTTCGGCTGAGGTCACGATCTCATGGTTTGTGAGACTGAGCCCCGAGTAGGGCTCTGCACTGATGGTGCAGAGCCTGCTTGGGATTCTCTCTCTCCCTCTCTGGCCCTCCCCAACTCACTCTAAAAAATAAATAATAAATAAACTTAAAAAAAAAAAAAAAAGAAAAGAAAAGAAAAGGCCATCTATTGTCTCGATCTCCCAAAGACCCTCTCCTAGACCAAACTTCAGTCAGGCTCTTCTGAATCCTCTTTCCACACGAGGCCTCGTGCAAGATGTGCAAGATATTTGTACTTCTGTGTTTGTCCCAACACGTCCCAATTTTAACAAGAATCCTGCTAAGCTGGTTTAGCTAGAATCCTCCACGCTCACCCAGGTAATGCCCGACAGATGGACAGATTGCCTTGCCTGCCTTCAGGAAGAATCCTGCCAGGTCAGTTTACTCAGAATCCCTCCTTTACCTCTGATGTTTCCTTCAGTAATTGTCTGCTCATCGACTGCCTACCTTACTCCTCAGCTATAAACTCCCACTTTTCCTTCTTATCTTTAGAATTGAGCCCAAATGGGTGAGGGAGGAGGGTGGGATGAATACGTGGAGCATTCGGTTTTTAAAGTAGTGACACTACTCTGTATGATACTTTAATAGTGGATACGTCACTATACATTTGTCAAGACCCATAAAATACGCAACGCCAAGAGGGAACCATATATGAAGTCATCCCCAAATAAAAAGCTTGTTAAAACAACAAGAAATAAATAATGGTATATTATACATCTAGTTACGTCAGTTCTGGAAGTAATATATAGCAAAGGCATATCACTAAAATGAATATAGTTAACTGCTTCAGCAGCTCCAGACTTTTTAGGCACAAGATGGCCCAGTATTTTTTCCAGGAGAACCATTCAATATTCAGTCCTTCACCTGACTAGGTTTCCTTAAAACTTGGAAGGAAGGAATAATGGAAAGACTCTTAACTAAAACCCTCTCCCTCTCTGACAGAGAGAACTTCTCATTACTTAGAGGGATGACTTCAGGATTACAGAGGGAACCAACGCACTTGACTCCAAAGAAGCATGAATACCATTTTTAAATGACATGACACTTTTTACTAGATGCTAAAGAAACTTATAAATAAAACATGTTCTCCTGTTTCTTGAATTAACTTCCAAATTTAGAGACATCAAACCTTTCGGGAAGGAGGAAATATTTAATAAACCTTATGCATAATATATGCAACATCCAAGTGTACACAATGTTCATTTCCAAACTGTAGACCACTTTGTTATACACTTTTGGAAAATCTCCCCTCCATACTATGTGTCTCTCTCTCTATCCTGACCTTTCTGTCAGGGTTAGAATTTTCAAAACCATAAAGGCAGTTTTTCTTTTTCTAATAATAATGAGAGCAGAAATAGGAATGGGGCTCAGAGACTATTCCATTTGAATACCAGCTTTGTTTCTTAATTACACAGTTTTCAAGAGAGTTTTTAACATGACGAGCCCATCACGTAAGACCAATCAAAGCCATCTATTAATTTCCTGTGTGATTTCACTGTATGAAGAGTAGTTAAGTAAGGAGCTGGCTGGGCAGGGTAT
The DNA here is from genome assembly GCF_046562875.1 of Panthera onca. NCBI lineage: Eukaryota > Metazoa > Chordata > Mammalia > Carnivora > Felidae > Panthera > Panthera onca. The sequence continues at coordinate 85,658,600 of NC_138341.1, read as the reverse complement.
GATTCCATGCACACTGAACATCCTGTGGGAGCTCAAACAAACATGGTACCTGGGCTCTACCACAGATCAATTATATCAGAATCTTGAGGAGTGAGGTCTGAGCATCAGGTTTTTACAGTTAATCTTTCTGACAGGCCTTAGGAGGGAAAAAAACAACTAAGAGGGAACTGAGTCACAAAATGACCCCTCAGGATGCTTTCCTTGGGTCATTAGACCTCTGGGGTTGTAATGAGAACTCCAAGGGTGTGATGAGTACCTGACACACGTCAGCTTGTTTAATCTCCAGAACCCCCACCTTTCAGGGAGGTGTTATTCTTTAGGAGACTGAGGATCACAGGGATTAAGTGAGGTGCTGAATTACAGAATCAGGATTTGAGCCCACGTCTGTCAACTCCCAAATCTGTGCTCATGCATCCACTTCTGGGGTGGGTGGCTGGGTGAGGGTCTAATGTGTAGTGTGTATTTCGACAGGTTTAATTCAACCCAGGAAATCTAGGATTCCAGGTCAGGTGACAATAAGAAGTTCCCCTGGCACCTAGGAAATGACTGGTTTGTTCCTTGGTCAGAGCAAGGAACCTATTCACTTGACTGGTTTCAAACCTATTCTAATTGATTCATGCCAGCTTGTATCAATATAAAAATTTCACAAGGCCAGTCAATCAATAACTGCCTCACTCGAGTGAAGTCTGCCAATCAACAGGAGCTTTACCCTGGTGCTTCAGAGGGCTAGCCAATCACATCTCCTTCACCCCAGTGGACTCCACCAATCAACAACCACCTCACTCCAGGGTTTCTGAATGTCAGCCAATCAACAGCAGTCCCAGTGGAAAAAAGAGCACCCACCCAAAAAGGCAGTAAAGGCAGGGTTGATGGAAGGAGTTGATGCTGAACCAGTTACACGGCAGCAGCTGAGAGAAAGGACAGATAACTGGGAGGTGGGGAAAAGGAAAAGGAGACTGATTTCAGTCTTGGAAGATGGGTAGGATTGGGGGGGGGGGGGGGGGCAGTGGAGTCAGAGGGTGGCTCTCCAGGCCTGAAATGCGCAAACAAGAACTAGAGGGTAGGAAAACATTACTAAGCAGAAGAATTAAGAATAAATGACTCCAAAAAGTCATTTACAATAAAAAGTAAACAATATATATTTCTGGATTTTTTTAAGTTTTTAATTCCAGTATAGCTAACACACAGGGTTATATTAGTTTCAGGTGTACAATATCACGATTCAACACTTCCATCACCCGGTGCTCATCACAAGTGCCCTCCTTCATCCCCATCACCTATTTCATCCATTCCCACCCACCTCCCCTCTGGCAACCATCTGTTTCTTCTCTACAGTTAAGAGTCTATTTCTTAGTTTCTCTCTCTTTTCCCTTGCTTGTTTGTTTGTGAAATCATATGGTATTTGTCTTTCTCTGACTTAATTTCCCTTAGCATAATACTCTCTAGCATCATCCATGTCATTGCAAATGGCAAGATTTCATTCGTTTTTTCTGGCTGAGAAATAGTCCACTGTGTGTATATATATATATATATATATATACACACACACACACACCACTTCTTTATCTCTTCATCAATCGATGGGCACTTGGGCTGCTTCCACAGTTTGGCTATTGTAAGTAATGCTGCTATAAACATAGGAGTGCATGTATCCCTCTGAATTAGTATTTTTATACTCTTTGGATAAATACCCAGCAGTGTGATTGCTGGATCATAGGGTAGTTCTAATTTTAACTTTTTGAGGAACCTCCATACTGCTTTCCACAGTGGCTACACCAGTTTGCATTCCCACCAATAGCACACGAGTGTTCCTTTGGGTGTCTTCTGTTTTTGTTTTTTTTTTTTTTTTTAAGCCATTTCAACGTGGAGTTCAGTACCCTTCCCTCACCCCGCACATCACCCTGTATCCCAAGAGATGTTTGATCTCTTTTCTCTTTGCCAACACAGGTTGAAAAGGCCAGCTGGAGGCCCATTCTAGAGGAAACTGCATACTGGCCAGGAGTTCAGAATCCACCCCTTTTTATCAGGGGTCCAAGAGGAGCATGTTAGTTTCAGTTAAGGGTAAGTTGCTACAGCATGTAGGACACATTGGAATAGGAAGAGACGCAGTTAAATCAAGATTATTCCATAATAAAACAGGACGTACACGCTGACTTAATTTTCTAATATGGAAAAGCCTGAACAGAAGGAAGTCTGAAAAAGTACACTCTGACTGCTGATTGTTCGGTCAGAGATAGTATTTAGATTTAGTCTATGAATCACAGAGGTGAGATCCAAAGACTAAAGCACGTTTATCACTCCAGCTTAGGCAGTTCAGAAAAATCTCATTTTTGCCTTTGTTAACTATAGCTAATTAAGTTATCATGCAGGTCCAGCCAACAGAAATGAGAGCCACATATTTGCTATTATACAGCCAGATCCTATCTTAAAGGTCAGGTGGCCGCTCTAGAATAGAGCTTAGCATGAATCTCCTGTCATACTGAATAAAAGAAACCCTCAGAGAATCTAACAAATGGGAAGCTGCTGTTTCAAGTTTTAGGTGGGAGAAGATTAAAAAAAAAAAAAAGAAAAGAAAAAGCCTAGAATAGCTATAAAAACTTTCTTGGCTCAAAACTTTTCACTAATTCCTAAAATAACGCCGATCCTATTCCAGGACCCTATTTTCTTTTTAAAAATGATCCTGTTAACTGCATCTTGCTGGGTTACGGCTGGGTTATGTACTCCTCAAAACAGCCCCTGTTCCTAAAACACCCCAAAATGCCCATAGCTGTTTCCGAAGAGGTCTCTGGGACCAAGCTGAACCACTCAGTCATAATGGCAAATAGAAGACGCGAGTCAAGGGCCTAGAATTCTAAGCTTAGCTAAACCATTCGTAGGCCCACCTTAGACTAGCTTATTCTGTAAAATGGAAATAACAATATTTGCCTAGCCTCATAAGATGCTCTCGATGCTCAGGAGAAGCATGATAATGTAGCGTTTAAGAGAGTGAGGCTTGGTGTCGTATGGACATCGATCGGAGTCCTGCGATGCCATATTAGCCTAGCTGCCTCTCGTATAACATGGGATAATAACAGCACCTCACTTGGGAGCTCTTGAAGAAAACCCTAAGCACACTGCCCAGCACAGGAAAGACTCATGGAGTGCGTGGGTGGCTCAGCCGGTTAAGTGTCCCACTTTGGCTCAGGTCACGATCTCACAGTCCGTGAGTTCGAGCCCTGTATCCAGCTCTGTGCTGTCAGCTCGGAGCCTGGAGCCTGCTTCAGATTCTGTGTCTCCCTCTCTCTCTCTCTCAAAAATAAATAAACATTTAAAAAAAAAAAAAAAAAAGACTCCAGAACAAGAGCTACAGGATAAAGAAGAGGTGAATTTATATACAACAGACTATCACCCAGCCATAAAAAAGGATGAGATCCTGCCATTTGTGACAACCTGGATGGACTTAGGGATTATTATGCTAAGTGAAATAAGTCAGACAGGGAAAGACAAATACCATATGATTTCACGTGTGTGTGGACTCTATAAAACAAAACAAGCAAACCAAAAAGCAGACTCATGAATACGGAGATCAAACTGGTGGTTGCCAGAGAGGAGGTCAGCGGGGGAATGGACAAAATAGATTAAGGGGATTAAGCAGTGCAAACTTTCAATGATAAAATAAACAAGTCATGGGTAAGTACAGCATAGAAATATAGTCAATAATATTCTAAGACTGTTTTATGGTGACAGATGGTGACTACTCTTACTCGTGGTTGAGCACTGGGTAATTAATGTACAGAACTGTCGAATCAATACGTTGTATCCCTGAAACTAACATAACATTGTATGTCAATTATACTTCAAAAAAAAAAAAAAAAAAAGAATGAGAATTACAGTCCTAATTAAATCCCTCTGTATACTGCAGCACACTGTACAAAGGTAAGGGGGGACTATGTTCTAGTGACCCTTTCCTTCATTCAGTCAGGATTTACTAAGCACTTACTATGCAGCAGACAGCCTTCCAAAGCACCAGGGTTCCTTGCTGCGCAAGACAGACCCCGGTGTCTATTCTCTTGTGATTTAAGCCCTAGGCACATGGGAGTTCCTTTTCAGAGACACCTCCCCTGGCCTCCCCATATAAGGCAGTATCACTGTCCAGCCTCGCCTCTCCAGAGGTCACTGAGTGGACAACATTGTTTCTTCCGAATCGCACCACCTGAGGTTACCTGTTTTTGTATTTACTGTCTGGGAGACCTCATTGTGTGACAGTGGCTGTTTAGGCTTTAGCCGCTTGGTTTGATGGGAAGCTCAAGGATAAGGTAGACTGATGATTCAAGGTTAACAGACATGTGCTTCATTTACCCTTCTACCAACAAAGCAATTTAGCCCACTGCAGAAAACACCAGGGTCGCAGAGCTCTAAGAAACTGCCAATCCCACCTTGCAATATAAAACTGACATGGACGAATAGGATTTCTTGAACTTAAGTCAAAATATGCAGACAGCTAAATAGACCAAAAAGGTGTAACTTTTTACCCCCAGAATATTAACTTGGAGTTTCAGAAAAATACATACATGCACTTGTGGATATAGACATATCAAAATATATGTGTCTGTGAGCAAATAATTGGTTTAGAGAGTAATCTTGAAGGAAAAGAAGACTACAGGAAAAGAATTGTTGCCCTCCCTACCTTGATTTTTCAACACATAGTCTGAATTACTTGAATAAAATGATCTATTTCACTGTGGTTCTAAACGATTTTTTTTCCTTTGTAATATTTCATTCCTTCAATGCAGTCAAGAAATGAGTATGGAAACTCACTCAAATATAGGCTTTTGGCTGATGAGGGAAGAAGGATAATAGCTCCCACACCCCCCTCCCCCGCCACCAAAGGTATCTGCATCCAAATGCCTGCAAACCTGTGAATGTATTAGATTGCATGGCAGAGGGTAATTAAGGTTGCTCATCAGCTCATTTTGAGAGGGGGAGATTATCCTGGATTAGCCAGGTGGGTCAGAAATGTGGTTCATTTGAAGACAGGAAGGTACTACTAAGCCAAGGGATAAGGATACCTCTAGAAAGTAGGGGGGAAAACAAGGAACAGATTCTCCTCTAGAGCCCCCAGAAGGAATGCAGCCTTGTGGAAACCCTGATTTTAGCCTTGTGAGCCTGGGTTTTTGGACTTCTGACCTCCAGAACTGTTAAGAGGATAAATTTGGGCTGTCTTAAGCCACCGAGTTTGTGGTGAGTTGCTTTAGCAGCCAACAGAAAAACCCATGCAGGGACGCTTGGGTGGCTCAGTCAGTGAAAAGTCCAACTCCTGGTTTTGGCTCAGGTCATGATCTCACGGTGTGTGAGTTCAGGCCCCATGTTGACAGTTTGGAGACTGCTTGGGATTCTCTCTCTCCCTCTCTCTCTAAAAAGAAACAAACAAACAAACATCTATTAAAAAAAAAAAAAAGGAAAGCCCACGTAGTGACCTTAGCAAGGTCAGTCCAAAAAGGCAATACCTTCTATGTATTCCCTCATTTATTACAATGTTTTCCTCCCTCTGTGTGTATCGGCAAATATTTTTAAACAGTACATTCATATTAAGGAGATACCCAAAGAAGCAGTCCCAGAAACAAATGAAATACCTTATAACTTCCTTACTAAAGTTTCAAATTGTGCTGTAAGTAAGACTTGCCAGATGCCCACTAATTTGACAGGAGTTGGCAGAAACCTGTGGTATCCTGTGGGGGAACAGAAAGACCAGTTGGTGGCTTTTTACAAGCAGGATCACTAATTACAGCTAATACACTTCAACTTTAAGTAGGACACAATATGGAATCCGGTGGCCGTTCCAACTCTCAGTAAGTTAATTAAGCCGTGACAAGAGTCAAGGTCTTACTACTTCCCTAAGGCACAAAAATACACTACATGTAAAAGAGAAAATAAACAATAGCGCTAGGCTCTCCACACTGTTTTTCCACAGAGGTGGAGGGGTGCCAGTACAGGATGCCAACGGAGTGGCTAAGGGGTGCACGGGTGTACCTGAGCAACGACATTCACCTTGTACACGCACCACACTGTTTCAGATGTGCTAGCTCATCAAATGTTTACGACAACCTTCGGAAACTGAAGTTATCTACAGATATAGGCAAGGAACGATAAACCTGGAGCATAATTAAATAGCTTGTCCAAATCCACAAAGCTATAAAGGGCCTGCACAGGGATTCCAAGTGCCTAGAACGGTCTCATCACAAAGCTCAGGCTTTATATCCATGATCCTCTACGACCCGGGAGTGTTCCCTGGTAGAATTTTGTAGCATGGCTGAAGAAAGAAATCCCTAGGGAAAGGTGGATACGAATAAGCAAGACACGAATTTCAATTTCTTTTTGATGGACTGGTAAATGAGAATGAGATGAGAGAAAGAGACAGTAGCTCCCAGTCTTCCAGGTGTGATCTGGGAAGGCCTTGTTGGCTTTTTAATATCCTATTGGAGGAGGGGTACAGGAAGGCTAGACCAGCTGCAAGGGAAGTTTCCCGATTCCAAAACACAAAGTTGAAGAGTTCAGTTCCTCCCATGGTGCAGGAGCAGGCCCATGGGTATATACTGTTGTCACCCCAAGCAGATGGCCACCTCCCTGCAGCTGCTCCTGCTAAGCGTGGCTGAACAGGACAGGGCACAGACTTCCAAGGCAGTAAGAGCCTGGTGGCTTTCACTCCATGGGTTATTTTGGAGAGGGTCTTTTTTAGGATTTGTTTCCTAATTGTATTGGATGACAGTCAAAGCCTGTAAAGTCTCTACATCTTTGTATGTGTGAAGGTTTCCTTTGTGATTGTTCCTCTCCAGTTGGGGAAGGCTGGGTTTAAAATCCAGTTTCAGCACCAACCCGGGAGGTGACCGTGGGGGAAGTTGCCTAACTTCTCTGACCTCCATTGCTGTGTTTGAAGATGGGGCCGGAGCTTCTGTGAGGCTGAAATCAAATGATCCACAGGAAGTACCCACTACCTGGTCCATGCTGGATAATCGTTAAGACATTCTGGTTCCCCCTACATCATGAGATGCCAAATCACAAGACTCAGTAGACTCGAATGTAGCTTGTTTACAGGGATTCAAAAAACATGTTGCCCTAGATTATGACAGTGCCATTTAAAAAGAGTGGCATGAGGGAATTTAAAATAACCATAAGACCAGTGCTCTAAGGTAGTGCCATCAAATTGGGATGCCAGAGCACCATCAATCCTATGCTGGAAGTTTTATAAGGAGGTCCCAACAGATCTTGGGTGCACCCGGCTCCTGCTGTGGCTAATCTGAATGATATCTGCTTGTATTCAGCCAAGAGAGAATTGTCACGTGTCCATGGCACTTAACCACAATACATTTTATAGGCAAGTAAGTGTAGCCAAGTTATTTCCAAAACATAAAGCATTTGTTGATGTTACTGAAGGGAACCAGTGAAAAGAGATTCCTAAACATCCAAGATGGAAGGTGGCTGGCTTTTTTTCCTCCTCCTCTGCTGCCTGCTGCTTCCTGGTGCTCCTGGCCCCTCCCCAACCCCTGGGGCTCTGCAAGCGAGCTCACTTTGCACTGATGGTTCCAGGGCTCTTGCTCCCTGGTGTCTATGTCTCCGATGGTGGCTCTGCATCACACCGGCATTTCCACCTGCCCACTGGACCTAGCCTCATTGACCCAGAGCGGCACTTAGCACCTTTTTAAAGACTGATTACAGTATTAGTAGAAGCTCAAGCACACAATATGCCATACGATTTATTTTTTAAACTGTGGCAAAACACACATAACATAAAATTTAACCATTTCTACTAATTTTAAGTGTACAGGTCCAGTGGCATTAAGTACATTTACATTGTTCAGCCTCGATCTCCAGAGCTTTTTCATCTTCTCAGACTGCAACCAGGTTGCCATTATGCACTAATTTCCCATCCCCCTCCCCTGGCAACCACCACTCCACCTTCTAGCTCTATGATTGTGACGATTCTAGGGACCTCACGTAAGTGGGATCATACAGCGTCTGTCCTTTTGTGTCTGGCTTATTTCACTCAGTATAAAGTCCTCAAGGTTCCTCTATCTTATGGCAGGTGTCAGAATTTCCCTCCTTTGTAAGCCTAAAAAATATTTCACCGTAGGTATTATACCGCATTTTGTTTATCCATCCACCCATCCATCGATGGACATATGGCTTACTTCCACCTCTGGATTATTATGAGTAGCACTGCTATGAATGTGAACGTGCAACTATTTCTTTGAGAGTCAGCTTTTAATTCTTTGGGGCATATATCCCAAAGTGGATGGGGTCATGTGACCATTCCATTTTTATTTTTTGAGGAACCTCCAAACTATTTTCTGTAATGGCTGTACCATTTTACATTCCCACCAGCAGTGAACAAGAGCTCCAATTTCTCCACATCCTCACCAATGTTTGTTATTTTGTTGTTTGTTTTGTTTTGTTGCTGTTGTTTTTAATGTTTACTTATTTTTGAGAGAGACAGAGACAGAGTATGAGCCAGGGAGGGGCAGAGAGAGAGGGAGGCACAGAATCCGAAGCAGGCTCCAGGCTCTGAGCTGTCAGCACAGAGCCAGACACGGGGCTCAAACTCACCAACCGCAAGATCATGACCTGAGCCGAAGTCAGATGCTTAACCAACTGAGCTACCCAGGTGCCCCAATTTTGTTTTGTTTTTGATAGCAGCCATCATACTGGATGTGAGGCACAAATAATTTCTTAAGCGAACTTTCTTTTTACTGGATCCTGAGCAGGATTTATTAGTGGATGGCAATTCTCAAGAAAAAGAAAGTTTTATACTTTATAATAAAGCTCGGATTTTCTGCTATACCCCATCCCCATTTTTTTTTTCTTTTTAAGTGAATACTGCTAATTTATCCTTACTCTCAGGATCAGATAATCTCCCAAACTGAGCCATATTAACAAAAATATCTTCAAATGTGAGTTTGCAGAAGTTTGTCACCAAGCAACTAATTTTACTATGTGAAATCCCTGACACAACCAGAATTCCAAACACTAGACTAATAAGTCAATATGAGTCATTAGTGCCTAGGAAATTTGACAAAAGAAATAGAATTGGGAGTTCTGTTGCTGCAACAGAAACTGGGAAATGCTATTTTTTTTTTTACTCTTTTTATACATAATTTACCACTCAGGCCCTGAGAGTATCCATTTTGCTAACCTTTGCTAACCTCTGTCAGTTTCTTCATGAGCGTCTTAGACATTCAGCACACTGAGAAGAAGGTTATGAGCGTTAATTTAGCCCAAGTACCACCATTTTGGAGACTCACTGTCAACGTAACAAGCCAATTTCATTATACAGCATTAATTGTAAAACACACGGACTTGGAACCAACACGGTCTTCCATCGGCCTAGAAGACATCACAGTAACGGGGTCAAGAGACAAAGGAGAGCAATGGAAAAATACCCCCACCCCCAAAAGGTAAACTTGTAGAAGTAGAGCCAGAAAGTGGTTGCCAGTAGCTGGGAAGGTGGAAGAAACAGGGAGGATTAGGTTTAGGTAAAAAGGATATAAGCTTTTATAGCTCTAAGATGAATAAGGTCTGACAATCTCCCGTAGAGCACAGTGACTACAGTTGGTAACACTGTGTTGCATAAGTGAAATTGGCTAAGAGAGAACTTAAATGTTCTCACCAAAAAAAGAACGAAATATGTGAGGTGATGGATGTTTTAATTAACATCTAGGTGGGGAGAATACTTTCACAACATATATGGAAAATGATAGCACCATGATGTACACTTTAAGTACCTTCCAATTTTATTAGCCAGTTATACCTCAATAAAGCTGAAATTAAAAAAAGAAGAAAAGAAAAATGCTCATCTGTGAAAATGGACACTGATCTCTGGCAAAATTTGGCCCTCCTTTCCAATGCCACGAGAGTGTGAAGTGTTTTCACGATGCACACCCACTGCTCTCAAAGTAGACAAATAGCCATCGGTCACCATTTCTAAGAGTTTATTGGGCTTTGCTATTTTTTTCCCCACAAAAGTAATTGTAACTGTTATAACTTAAATATCTATTTCATAAATATATCATAACGTAAATGCCAGGAGCTTCCTTGGTTCTTACTAATGAATTCAGCTACACTAATCAATACCTGACCTTCTTCCTTACCACTTTATTATTCACAATCCTCTGCCTAATTCTAAAACCACACAAGAGTAAAACAAGAAGCACAGTGATTTTAAAAACAGTCCATATTATCAAGGTCTTACAGTGTCTAAATGTAATTAAGCTGCCCAAATCATTTTAGGTCTTCAGATATACATGGTTTATGCCCACATTCCTCAATATTCCAGGTTTTCAATTTTCCTGCTTAATGGCGAGAAAAAATTACAGAAAGCCCCTCTGTATCTAGCCCTGGGGATGGGGACCTTCAACCATCATGCTCAGGATGGAGCCTGGCCCAGGTCAGGGACCTAGTACATGAGGGGATACCTGGCTACTCTGGGTTTACTCACTACACAGATACCCCTACAAATGCTTTTGTAAAGATAAATGCAGATATTTATTCCAAACATATCATTGTTTTACGGAAGTCTTTCCTGTCATTCAAGAAAACAGAAGGAGAAAATAAGAATTTCTATCATCTGTGCCTGATTTTTTGAAATAAAAAAAAATTATTATTTTTTTATTTTTCAGAGTAGTTTTAGTTTCCCCCTCTTATTAACATCTTACATTAGAATGGTACATTTGGGCAATTAATAAACCAATACTGATGCGTTATTATCTAGAGTTCATATTTTATGCGGATTTCCTTGGGTTTTGCCTAAGTCCTTTTTTAAAATCCGCGATTCCACTGGGAAGACCACATCACAGTCAGTCCTCATGTCTCCTTAGGCTCCTCTTGGCTGTGACAATTTCTCAGACTTGGCTCGTCTTGATGACCTTTCCAGTTTTGAGGGACAGTCTCCAGGTCTTTGTAATTTGTAGAAGGTCCACAGCTGGGATATGTCTGGTTTCTCCTCAGCAGAGTTGTGTTATGGCTTTGGGAGGAAGAGCACAGAGGGGAGATGCCATTTTCATCACATGGGTATCAAGGGTAGATGCTACCCACTGATTCATCACTGTTGATGTTGACAGCGACGGCCGGCTGAGGTGTGTCTGTCAGGGTTTCCCACTTCTGAGTCACTCTGCCTCTTCTCCATACAGAGCTTTCTGGAAGGACACCTCTAAGCACCGCCCACCCAAGGGTGGGGATCTGTGCTCCACCTTCCTGAGGAAGAGTGTCTCCGCAAGTTATTTGTTATTCCACACAGGAAATCTGTCTCTCTTCCCCGGCTTTAAAATTTATTCATTTATCTGTATCAGTGGAAACTTCTGGATATTTATTTTGTACCTTGGGCTACATTCCAATATTTCTTATGTTGTTGCTCCAACTGTTCTAACTTGGGCTGTTGGGCACTCTGATTTCAGTCGGCTCCTGTGTTCCTTTGACATTCCACCATCGTTGTGAGTTTGCATGTATGTATGAATGCGTGTGTTCCGAGCATTCAGAACACATCCTTACTTTCTAGCATCACAACATACGCCAGGCTCATCCTGTAGATCTCCTGCCCCAGTCTCAGAATCAACATGGCTGATGTTATAGTAAAATCAGTCTCTACATCCCACCTCGTGTGCATTTTCCACATGAGTGTTCTCCTGTGCTGCCTCTAGCCCAGTTCCTGGGTCACAGTACCGTCGAAGAAAGCAAAGAAGCCATTCTGCGGGACTACTGCCGTCTGGCTTTGACTAGCCTTCCCTTCTGCTGAGCAGTGCTGTTAACGAATACCTCTCACTGGTTCCTAACATAGTTCTCGCTTTGTCTGCCTTGCTGACTACCCCCACCCCCTCCACAGCCGCAGTCACCTTCTCCCACCAGCCTCGGCTGGGTCCCATCCCCTCTCCTCACCACACAGGCCTCCCTGATCCCACCTACAGCCTGAGGTGCCTACTTCATGCTACCGCAAGCATGATTATTTTTACTCCTGACCTAGGTGAGCCAAAAGTTGGTGACATATGCCAAGAGCCGCTCAAGAGATCTCAGGTGCCATAAATCAGGAGTCTGACATGGCCACCACAAGTACCAAGGAACCATTTAGAAGACTCTGGTAGCGCCTACTCCATACTTGCCCCAGGGCAGCCGAATATGGCCCCAGAGGCACTCACAACCCGCTGACCAGTCCCATTTTTATATTTCTGATCACCGGCCCGAGCAAGCCCTCAGTGCCACCTGGCAGCTTACTCTGTGTCCCAAGTGACTCCTCTCTCCGTCTGTGAGGGGTCTGTTTCAGATTCTCCTCCCTCCGCTCACATGCCCACCCCCCACCCCCAGTCTCGGTTGATGAATGACTTTGCTTGCCTCTTATTTTCCTGAGAGAAACAGAAGCAGTCAGAAGGCCACCCATGTACCTGTGCCTATGAACAGGCCACCGTCCCTTTTGTTCCTGGCATGAGCATCTGGGTGCCCTTCTGAGCTCTGCCCTTCTCTGTGCACTGGATGCCACCCCTCTGCCCCTGGAGGAATCTGCTCTACTGTGTCATGAATACTCCTCTCATTTCTGGATTCCCTCACCGGCACGCTGACAGCTGACAGTGTCGATCAGCCCCTCTTGAGTGCGTCCCTCACTTGGCTTCTGGGCAATCACACAGCCCTGCTTCTCCCCTCCCTGATTCCCCCTTCTCAGTCTCCCCTCTGGCTCCTATGTTGTTTGTGACAGAGATGCAGGAGCAACCAGACTGTCTGGGAGCCCCTACTCCATCTGCCAATGGCCCGGATGACTCCGCCCGTCCTCCTGCTTCTGAGCACCATTGCGATGAGTGTCACTTCCAAAACTGTCGCCACCCCTGCTCTCACCCGAATCGCCAGACTACTCCACCCAAGTGACCACTGGATGCGTCCACCTGGATGTCTAATGTGGCCCTCCCACTGTACACGTCTTAAAACAACTCTTCATTCTCCCCACCAGAAACAAAAGAAAACGAATAAAGTCAACAACAACAAAACTCTCCTGTGTCTCCCACCGGTGTTCCCTTCTGAGCAAATGACAAACCCTTCATCCAGTTGCTCGTCAAGCCAAAAACCTTGGAGCCATTCCAGCCTCGTCTCCGGCACCACCCACCCCATTTGACAGACCCTGCGGGCTCACCCCCAAACAATGTCTCGAATCCACTGACATTGACTCGCCCCCTCCACCGCCCTGCTCCAAGCCAGCAGACCCCTCTTCTCCTGACTGTGTGACTTTCTCCTCACTGGTCTCTCTGGGTTCACCCTCCACCGCCCCCTGCCCCATCCCCAGCCTGTCCCTAACAGTGGCTTTGCAAGACAAGTATATGTACGAGGGCCGGGATCTGGGTCACTCCTTTGTGCAAATCTTACTACAGCTTCCTGTCAAGTTACAACAGAATTCAAAGCCTTCAGGAAGGCCTCAAATAACTTGACCTTGGGCTCGTTTTCCCCATGCTCCTATCCTCCTGTCCCTCACACTTTGCTGTTCCTCAGAACGACCAGGTGAACTCTTGCCTTGGGGTCTTTGCACTGTGCCCGCCGCCTGCAATGCTGTTCCTCCAATAGCTGCAGACTCTTTGTCCCCTTGCTTTGCTCAAACCTCTGTCCAAATGTCACCTTCCTTGCTCCAAGCCTTCTCTCCTTCGTATCCCATCCCCAATTAAATTCAACTCTCAGCCAAGCCCATTCTGTCCCACCTTTTTTTCTTTTTTTAAAGTTTATTTTTATTTATATGGAGAGAGAGAGATAGAGAGCAAGTGAGGGAGGGGCACAGAGAGAGGGAAACAGAATCCCAAGCCAGCTCCATGCTGTCCGCACAGAGCCTGATGCGGGGCTCGAACTCGCCAACTGCGAACTGTGAGATCATGACCTGAGCCGAAATCAGGAGTTGGAGGTTTAACCGACTGAGCCACCCAGGTGCCCCCACTCTGCCCCACCTTATCTAAAACAGCTGCTGTATTCTCTCCATCCCCTCGCTCTGTTTTCTTGTTTCCATCCCACTTGCCAGAACTTCAGGCGTGTCTTTATTGATTGTCTATTTTCTCCCACGGAATGTAATTCCTTGAGGACAAGGACTTTGTGTCCTTGTAAACAGAACACTTGAAGAGGGCCTGAGCCTATGCATGTACGCAGCAAGCATCTGAAGGGGTGAATTGATGGATGGCCCACAGATGCTCTTTTATCAGTGGCTGTTGACAGCCTCCAGCAGAAGAATCCACTCGTGGGTAGGAGACACTGAAAGGCTGTTGTGTCCTATCCTGAAGGCCTGGTTTGCAGTTGCATTCAAACTTAAGGTGCTTCATCTAAAAAGATCTCACTTTTTGAGACGGCCATTGTTCTTCTACATAATAAGAGCTCTTGACTCATGACGGAGGTCACAGAAGATTTCCAATTAAAAATTTAAATTTCATACTATTCAGCTACTTTGAGTAGAAGGATAAAAGTACATGGGATAGGCATACATATTCATGAAATGCCGATCAATAATGAGGAGTAAATCTTCCAGCTCTTTCTAGCAACTGATTCGTGCAGCAACAGAGAATGAAAGATTTGAGTTTCGGCAAGCCCACGAAGCGTCGGAGAACACACAGCCCAAAACCTGATTACACACCTGGCCAAGGCAACTGAAGCACTGTTAATACAATTCCAGCATTGAAAACCTTTGTGTGTCTCCTTCTCAACCCCCTATCTCAAAATAGGCAGTTGAACACTGAAAACACTGAAACGACACAAAATGGATGTGGCCCTCTCAGCAGAGCCAGAAGAATGCAAGATGCCCTTTTACGTGAAAGCATTAAAGTTTGTAACTAGTGGTTATCCATTGCTGGCACAATAAAAGAACGTCTGGATTCTCGATTGAGAAGGAATTCTCGACTTTCACAGATTGAAACATGATGAAATACACTTGTAAAGAAACCGCCGTAAGCACCACACGTAATGACAAAGGACTGGTATTTAGAATACATAAAAAGTCCAAGAAAAAGATCAACAGCTTGACTGAAAGCAAAGGACACGGTCATTGCACAGAAGGGCAGCACACACGGGGAGCACATATACAAAAAGCTCCACTGCATTCATAATTTGTGATCGTAGGAAGTAAGATGCCATTTGACTCCAGATGGATTAAAAATGCACAAGGTTGAGGATACAGGTGTTCGGAAGGCTGTGGAGCAACAGGAACCCTCGCATTCTGCTGGGGAAACCGAAATGGAATAACCACTTTGGAAGACAGTTTGGTATTTTCCTTTAAGCTGAACGTGGCACACCATGCAAGGCGGTAATTCCACTCCGAGTCGTGGGTGGTAGAGAAAGTGGCTCATGTGTGTTGGGGCACCTGCCCAGCAGTGCTCACAGCAGCACTGCTTATGACATTAAAGAAGAGAAACAGAGGGGCGCCTGGGTGGCTCAGTCGGTTAAGCGTCCGACTTCGGCTCAGGTCACAATCTCACTGTCCGTGAGTTCGAGCCCCGCGTCAGGCTCTGTGCTGACTGCTCAGAGCCTGGAGCCTGTTTCAGATTCTGTGTCTCCCTCTCCCTCTGACCTTCCCCTGTTCATGCTCTGTCTCTCTCTGTCTCAAAAATAAATAAACGTTAAAAAAAAAATTAAAAATAAGAGAAACAGAGCATCCAAACAAGGGGAGAAGGGAGAAAGGCGTGCACGGTCGGTACACGACTCGGTACCGTACAGCAGTGAAAGAGAAGCAAGCCGCCCCAAATCACTTTGATGACTCCCAGATACCATGATGAGTAGGGAAAAGAGGTAAAGGACCCTACACGGTTCCATTTTCAGAAAGCCCTGAAACCAGCCAACAAAACACCGTTGTTTAGGCTTACCTATGTATATAGTGAAATGAGCTTCAAAAAGTAAGGGAATGAGGGTGCCTGGTTGGCACACTCAGGAGAGTGAGCAACTCAATCTCAGGGTTGTGAGTTCAAGCCCCACATTCAGCATAGAAATTACAAAAAAAAAAAAAAAAAAAAAAGAAAAAAAAGAAGAAGCAAGGGAATGGAAAGTTGAGTAAATAAATAAGTGGGAGAGAAAAGACAAACGTCACCAGAGGAATTCCAAATAAATCATGTAGCTCCTCCTTCTCAAGGATCGGGAGCTTAACCTGCTCACTTACGTGGGGGCTGCACTCAGACCTCTTCCCAAGGAGGACAGCCTGAGAAGAGCACAAGGAGGAACTCTAGAGTGGAGAACCCTAACAGGCAGCCTCTGCCGGCTGGTTAAGGCCAAGGGCACATTAATAAGGCAGATGGACAGCATATACCCTGGGTAGTATGTGATGAAAAATGCCACTTTACCCCTATGGTCGTCCTCCAAAAAACCCATAACTCCAGCCTAACAATGAGAATAACTACTAGCTAAATCCCAACCGAGGAATACCTGACAAGTGTCCAGGTCACCCAAACCAAGGAAGTCTCAGGGGTGGTCACAGCCTTAGGACACAGGACAACTAAATGTACTGTGCTCTCCTGGATAGGATCCTCCATACCTGGTGATTTTCCATACTCTGAAGCGTACTTTGATATTAATATAGCCATTCCTGCCTTTCATTTGATAATGCTTAATGTTTACACGGTATAGATTTTTCCATCCTTTTATTGTCAACACATACACATATACATGTACATACATACATGCATATAAACTATCTCTAAAGTGTTCCAGGATATGACGGGAGAGAGAGAAGCTCCTGAGAACACAGGACATTTACTTGGCCATTTTTGTGCTAAAATGGAGGAGTACTGTAGGGACGAGTTAGGAATGGCCCAAACCCAGGGGTCCTATAACTGTGCAAAGAGTTCAGAACCCTATACCAAGTAACCCATTTGAAATTGGGCTCTAATTTGAGAATAAGCAATTTCTGCTTTACTCAGTTCTATTTTTTGCAAGAAAAAAAAAAAAGCCCAAGTCATCAGGTACTCTGTACAGCAGCCTCTTTGAGTTTTCCATTACTGAGACCATCAAAATGACAAGCTTCCCCACAAACATCATCCATCCTGCAAGCAAAACATCTGAGGAGACAGGACTGGGCCTCATGCGGTCAGCCTCTAAGGGACATACATTTTCATGCCCAATTCTAGAGTCACAAAGGACCTAAGGCAATCATCCGGTTCATCAGCCGATCCATTGGGATCTTGTGGTACGAGGAGCTCCAATCCCGGTCACTAGGACACTAAGACCTAAGGGACTTTGATCCTGAAGCTAGAGGGTGTGGGTCTGGAACCGAATGTATCCTACGGTCTTCAGTGTGTGACATCACTGAGAGCAAAAAGTGACTTTGGGTACGTTACCTTTTATAAAGTTCTAACTGTTTCACACCTCTCCTGTGTTCTGCAGGTAAACCCAGATATTGTCCTTTAGGGGCAAAAATAAGGGCTCTGTAAAAAGTCCCTAACAGAAAATAAATTATTTCCCTTTCATACAAAATAATAGAGGCTCTGCTGTGTGATTTCTCCACTGACCCCGAGCCACATTCTGCCGGAACCACCATCCCTCATGCTGAAATCTCCAAAATTGAGAACATAAGATATGGAGAGAGAGGATTAGCACTCCTATTTCTGGGATGTTCTAAAGCACCAAGGCACCCTGTGTGGCTTCCTGTTTCTTCATTATATTTTGTTAGATTTCTGTATATAAGACCAGTCTCCCTTGAGGGTTAGCTCACTGTAACCATAAAATTAGAATTGCCAAGAAACACTATAATCAGTCATGGAATGGATTTTTTTTTTTTTTTTTTTTTTTTTTTTTTTTTTTTTAAAGTTTCATGAATCACCTACAGTGTGAATACATGACAATTCTCAACTGGAGGCCTTCAAAGTAGAAGGTCCCTTGCAGGACGATCGATGCAAACATCCAGCCTCCCAGGCCCCTTTAGCTCACTCCAGGTTGGTCTAGAGTCAAGCCTGAGCATCCTAGTGACTCTTCAAGAAAAATGCACGTTCCCAAGTGGCCCAGAGCACAGAGGAGGTGACCCTGGCACAAAAGCAACTGAGCCCCATCTAGGAAACAGGAACACTGCATTTTGATATGCACTTTGCCTCTCTTTTCTTGCCTTTAACCTATGCTCTTAATCCCAAACTAGCCCTCCATCTCCCCAGTGTGAAAACAAAATCCAGGGTTCACGTGAGCAGTTTCCAAATTGGCTGATGAGAAGGACTTGAGAAGTTTTAAAATCAAGCAAAAAAACTCCAGGCTTCCCCGCATTGAATCCCCGGAGCTAGGGCCTGGACCCGGGGTCTGTGATTTTCAAAGTGGCTCTGTGAGGTCGAGGCAGGTTTGGGATGAAAACATCTGCACCAGTGATCCTCCCCTCCGTCAGCAAACCTGAATCTCTGGGGAGCTTCCCCCATGAGATGCCCCACCCCATCCACCCCTCCAGGTTGGTGGCTCCCTTGTGAAGCCAGCAGGCACTGACCCAGAATTCCCTGAGGCCCGTGTGCTTCTGGAAGGAAAAGTGGTGAGGCAGAGGCCAAGGCACACCTGTCTCCACTTGTCCCCAAGCACCTATCACGTTGCCAGCCCCTGCTCTATGCCTGGCCCACCCAGCCAACAAAAGCCAGCAGCATGGGCAGCTTGTAGCTGGGGGGAATCTGCTAGAGGTGAGGGGCACATGGGAGATGAGTGACTGTTTACTGCCCGTTGGAGCTGGAGGGGGGCCTGTGGTGTCTCACACACCTTGAATACTTCTTCTTGTGCTGATGGTACCAAGGCGTATGCATATGTCCGAACTCATCCAATTGTACGTATTAAATGTGCGTGATTTTTTTTATATAAAGTATATCTCAGTTAACTTGAAAAATAAATTGCTGTGTCAGTATGAGAATTCCTTTGACCTCCCACCAGCGTGTGCCGATCTAAAGGGGTGCGTGGGATGCTGCAAAGCTGTCTTCTGCAGGAAGCATGTCTGGTGGTCCTGGAACACTGTCGGGGGGTGGGGGATGGTCCTAGGGACCTCTTGCTTCCACCTTCTCATGTCACTGATGTGCTTCAATGTAGAGAACAAAAATGCAGCCTGAGTTTTAGATTTCTGCCTGTCGACTTTTATTGTAACATTGCAAAAGTTTTCTTTGGGAACAGTACTGGCTCTAGGAAGTTAAATAAAAACTTCATGACTAAATCAGACCATAGAACATCACCGTTTAAGGGGAGCGATTTGTGGCTGTGTTAATGAGCAAGATGGTAACAAAAGCAAGGTTTGAATGGAAACCTGGATGGCCCAGTGCTCACTGAGTGGGAGGTGGCTGTATCCACCTGCCAGGTCCAGGACTGCGGCAGCCCAACCCGCATCTCGCTGTGAAATGACACTTGTCTTCTCGGTCTCTCAGAGAGTTGAACTTGACCAGCAATAACAGTGACAAGTTGACGGGTTGGATTTGAGGTTGACTGCCCTCTGGAAGTAAGGAAGATCCTAATTTTTGAATCCACTGTAGTGGTTCCCTGTCCGGAGCCCTTGGCTCTCTGCCCTTCCTGTGTGGAATACTATGCAGGCCATGGTGTGGGCAGGTGGTAGTCAGCAGCAGCCCAGGGCCACCGCGTGGACTCTAGGCCAGACCCGGGCCCACTGGGGGACTCAGAATGTTTAGTGTACAGGTGGGATGTTTCCATAGAAGGCTGCATTCTGCTTGGGCCCCCCAAAGGCACTCATGGGGAAGGAGCGGGGAGTACAGCAGCTCTGAGACCCGGCTTCTTCAGACTTGTTTAGAAGGTTTGGGGACTTACAGTTTATGATCCTACCGAGAGATTTTGTCGTAGATTTGGTAGTGCTTACAGAGACTATGAGAGACTTTCCATGCCAAGAGCAGAAGAGCTGGGTAGTCAGTTAAGCGTCCGACTCTTGATTTCGGCTCAGGTCATAATCTCATGGTTTGTGAGATCAAGCCCCGCGTAGGGTTCTGCACTGACAGCACGGGGCCTGCTTGAGATTCTCTCTCTCTCCTTTTTTCTCTGCCCCTCCTCTCTTGTGCATGCATGCTCTCTCTCTCTCAAAATAAATAAACATTAAAGAAAAAACAAGGATGAGAAGAGCTAGGGAGAACCACTGATCCCAGGAGCCTGAAACAAGAAGGTCTTTTTTGTCCATAGCCTGGGTCTGGTGGTGGTCTCTTTTGTGGGAGAAGCTATGTACTGGCCATTTTCAAATGCCTGTCTTATAATCTCCAAACTCCATATTGAACACAGTTTTGTAAAACAATGATGATATTTTCTTGGAGGTTATATTCCAAGCCTCTTTGACTCATGCCTGGAACAGAGGATTCTGGAGAAAGTGTTGTGCATGCGGGTGTGTGATACAAAGACTGACATCTGTTCACTGGTGTTTTTCATGGCCATGTGTTAAGGTCTAAGCCTTGGTTTCTGGGATGGTGACATGGAGGGACCAGAGAAGTGCCGGGTCTATGATTTTGGAGTCCTAGGACAGTATCGTGTGGACAGTTCTGTAACATAACCTGGACTGCCACACCTTCCACAGAGAAGGTGGAAGCAAGAGGTCCCTAGGACCACCCCCCACAGTGTTCCAGGACCACCAGACATACTTCCTGTGGAAGACAGCTTTGCAGCA
Organism: Panthera onca; assembly: GCF_046562875.1. NCBI lineage: Eukaryota > Metazoa > Chordata > Mammalia > Carnivora > Felidae > Panthera > Panthera onca. Next base: position 85,638,040 of record NC_138341.1, on the reverse strand, counting down.
TCCCATGCACCCCTTTAGATCAGCACACGCTGGTGGGAGGTCAAAGGAATTCTCATACTGACACAGCAATTTATTTTTCAAGTTAACTGAGATATACTTCATATAAAAAAAAAGTCACGCATCTTTAATATATACAATTGGATGAGTTCGGACATACGCATACACCTTGGTACCACCACCACAAACAAGGTAATAAACACATCCACCACCTCCAACAGATCTCCCTGTTCGAGATCTACAGAGGGCCCCCAATTTCCGACGGCTCCACCTAGGAATTTTCGACTTGATGATGCCGTGAAAGCGATATGCATTCAGTAGAGACTGTACTTTGGATTTTGAATTTGGATCTTTTCCCGGGCTAGTGATACGTGGTACAATCTTCTCTCATGACGCAGGGCAGGGGCCACGGCCCCAGGCAGCCTCGCGATCACGAAGATCAATAACCGATATACTGACAACCATTCCGGTTTTTTTGTTTGTTTGTTTTCATTCTGTTTTTCACTTTCGGTACAGTATTCAATGTATCATATGGGATATTCAACACTTTATTAGAAAACAGGCTTTGTGTTAGATGAGTTTGCCCAGTTGGGGGCTAAAGTAAGTATTCTAAGCACTAGGCTAGGCTAAACGCTGATGTTCACAGGTATATCAAATGCTTTTTTGACTTAACACCGTTTTCAACTTATGACAGGCTTGTTGGGATGCAGCCCATCATCGGTCACAGACGCGTGGTAACTTGCTAAAAAAGCCTACATCCCCCTACCCTGCAACACGTGCACACAGCAGGAATGTGCTTTTTATTTTTTTCAAGAAAGGTCAAGAAAAAACACTTCACCTAACTGGGGAGCCACGACTGCAGCAATGCTCTCATTTCAAGCTCCGTGTGACCTGCCTCTTAGTATTGTTCTGTCACATCTACGGGCTCTTAAAAGAAGACAAAGAGTGCTACTAGGTCACCATGCAAACCAGCACGAAGGTCACCATCCAACACAGGGCCATATTTGGTTAAGTAATTATAACCCATGACCTTCTGGCTCATTTCCTTCTTTTATACAACGGTGGTGGTGTGAAAAGAGAGGGGAACGGCCACATCACCTGGCTTTAAAGAGAATTTAGGAAAATTTATAGGAAAATTCCTTAGTAAACCAGAAGGTACGAGTCAGAGAACAGTGGAGAACGGACAGGAATGCTATGAATTCAGCCTCTACAATCTGTCAGAGAGAAAAGAAAGGGTGTGGAAAGGGCAAGGACTTGCTTTCCCGTGTTTTTAATTGTTTTTTCCAGCTTTCTAAGAAGCCACCCAGTTAGGGCATGTTAGGTAAGACAGAAAAGAAAAATGCTTGTTTCAACTTTGATCATCACTGCAACCACTATAAAATGATGGTTTCATTGCCTACATTGAAAAATCATTAAACTGCGATTTTATGCAGCTTCACTCTGGTGTACAAAGGTCCTGGAAGTATATTGGACCACGGGACGACCCGGAACACAGAAAGTATACCAGGTCCTCTTGAGTCTACAAGTGACTTCTCTTTCAAAGGTCTGTTCATAAGAGAGGAATCACGAGTACAAGGTGACTCTGAACGCCATCTGGGAACAGCACAAGTGGAAGTCTGAGGCCTGTGTCCTGACCTCAGCTTGGTCCCGAGCTGCTGAGCTGACGCGAGGACTTCAGCAGGTACAATGCCCTCCACGGGATTCAGCTTCCTGTCTCCCATCCCTCCGATCCTTCCCAAAGCTTTCCTTCATGCTCCCTTCTTTAAGTTTCCAAAAGAGACTTGCTTCCAAACCATACTTAGTTCCTGGAGACTTTTCTATGGAAAAAAATAAGTAAATGGATACAATTCATGGTCTAGGAAGAATGAAAGGCTTTGGGTCAGGAAAATGTGGGGGTACAGCCTGCTCTTATGAGCTCTGGGCTTTGGCCACGCTGTGTAATCTGAGTGTCAAGTGGACCCCGGTCCCAAGTTAGTGCTCAGACAACAGGGGATTACTGTGTCATTGCCAGGGTATGTCAGGGACATGGGGAAGAGAAAGAACATGGACTTATAAACCAGGACCTTGGTCGAAATGCTATTGTGCAAGTTCAACTCTATGAACACAGGCAATCCTCTTACCCTCTCCTGAGGGTTAGTGCCTCTGTTCATGAAATGGGGGTAATGAGATCTGTCTTTCAGATTAAGGACAACAACAGAGGTGGCAAAAGCCCTGTGCCAGGTACCAGAAAAGTGTCTGGTAGGTTGTTTTGTTTTTTTTTTGTTTTTTTTTTTAACAATTTATGCTCCATTTTAATTTTGATCCTTGGAAGAAGAAAAGAGCTCACTGGAATGTAAGTTTAAAGCATTTTTAAAAATCCATCTCAGTCCCTCCATTTACTCTTCAAGAAGTTCAAAATAAAAGGATCAATGGGAAGACAAAAAGGACTGACATCTAAAATGTGTTTCTTGGGGCGCCTGGGTGGCTCAGTCGGTTAAGCATCCGACTTCAGCTCAGGTCATGATCTCGCAGTTCGTGAGTTCAAGCCCCGCGTCAGGCTCTGGGCTGATGGCTCAGAGCCTGGAGCCTGTTTCAGATTCTGTGTCTCCCTCTCTCTCTGACCCTCCCCCGTTCAAACTCTGTCTCTCTCTGTCTCAAAAATAAATAAACGCTAAAAAAAATTAAAAAAAAATAAAATAAAATGTGTTTCTTTGGTACACAGAGAAATATCCACTTTCAGACCATAATTGGTTAGAATATTGCAGCAAATCTAATATGCAATAATGTGAAATTTGCTAAGATGCACAAAGATATTACAGTCAAGTGAAATCCCTTTTCAGATTCACTGGCTGCCCAGAACAGGGAGAGAGAGGCACGGCCACCCTCTCCAGGGGTGGTGCCATCTGTATGGAATGCTGCCCTGCATTATAAGCATCACACTCCAAGCATGGGGTACAAATGAGAGCACAGGTGCAGATGTTTGAGAGCCCTTGTACTTGAGCAAACCTGGACTGAAAAGTGTCCAGTAGGTTAAAGCAGGTTCCCATCAACTCCACCACCAGGTTAACTGTGGTAGAATCAATACTGCAGTATTTTTTAGCAATGTAAACTCAACATAATAAAGCTCACAGCTAATAACATACCTAATAGTGGAAAAACTGATAGCTTTTCCCCAAAGATCGAGGAACGAGAGAAGTATGTCCACTCTTGCCACTTTTCATCATAGTACTAGAATTCCTCGCCAGAGCAATTGGACGAGAAAAAGAAACAAAAAGCACCCAAATCCGAAAGGAAGAAGAAAAACGGTCACTATTTGCAGATGACGTGATAAACAAATTCAATGAAGTCGCAATATACAATATCAATATGCTGTACAAATATCGGTTCTGTTCCTCTACATTAACAATGGACTATCAGGAAGAGAAATTAAGAAAGCAATCTCATTTACAATTGCATCATGAAGTATAAAATACCTAAGCAATAAATATAACTGAGGAGGTACAATATCTATACACTGAAAACTGTAAGACACTGATGAAACAAAGTGAAGAAAACACAAACAGAAAGATATTCCATGCTCATGGATTGCAAGAATTAATATTGGTAAAATGTCCATATAACCCAAAGCCACTTTCAGACTCAGTGCAATCCCTATCAAAATTCCAATGGCATTTTTGTCAGAAATAGAACAATCTTAAAATTTGTATGGAACCACAAAAGATCCTGAATAGCCAAAGCAACCTTGAGGGAAAAAAAACAAAAACAAAAACAAAACAAGAAAGACCCACAAAGCTGGAGGCATGGATTTCTGATTTCAAGCTATATTACAAAGCTGTGGTAATCAAAAATGTATGGTGTTGGCATAAAAAGAGACACATAGATCAATGGAACAAAGAGCCCCAAAATAAACCCATACGTGGATGATCAATTAATTTCCAACAAAGGAGCTAAGAATATACAGCAGGGAAAGAATAGTCTCTTTAATAAATGGTGTTGGGAAAACTGGACAGCCACATGTAAAAGAATCAAACTAGACCACTATCTTGCACCATAGACATAATTCACTCAAAGTAGATTAAAGGCTTGAATATACGACCTGAAACCATTAAACTCCCAGAAGAAAACATAGGCGGTAAGCTCCTTGACATTGGTCTTGGCAATGTGTTTTTGGAAGCAAAAGTCAACAAAAGCAAAAATAAACAAGTGGGATTCCATCAGTCTAAAAAGCTTCTGCATAGCAAAGGAAACCATAAACAGAGTGAAAAGTAACCTACGGAATGGGGAAAAATACAAATCACATTATCTGATGAAGGGCTAATATCCAAAATATATAAAGAACTCATACAACTCAGTAGCAAAAACACAAACAAAAAATAGGTAGAGGATCTGAACAGATATTTTTCCAAAGAAGATATCTAAATGCCCAACAGGTACATGAAAAGGCGCTCAACATCACTAATCACCGGGGAAATGTATCAAAACCACAATGAGATATCACCTCATCATACCTGTTAGCATGGCTATTAGCAAAAATACAAGAGACAACAAGTATTGACAAGTATGTAGAGAAAAGGAAGCACCTTCTCACTGTTGATAGGAAAGTAAGTTGGTGCAGCCACTGTGGAAAACACCATGGAGATTCCTCAAAAGATTACAAACAGAAGTACCATATGATCCAGCAATCCCACTTCTGGATATCTATCCAAAGGAAACGAAAACAGGATATCAAAGAGATGTGTGCACCCCCAAATTCACTGCTATTGTTATTCACAATAGCCGAGATACGGAAACAACCTACATGTCTATCCAGCAATGAATGGATTAAGACGTGGTGTTTATACATAACGGAATAACATTTAGCCGTGGAAAAAAAAAAAAAAAAAAAAAAAAAAAGGAAATCCTGCCATTCTTGACAACACGGATGGACCCTGAGGCATTATGCTAAGTGAAATAAGCCAGCAGAGAAAGACAAATCTTGTGTAGTATCACTTATATGTGATATCTGGCGGGGGGGTTGGGGGGGGGGGGAGGAGGTCAAACTCCTAGAAACAGAGTAGAAAAGTGGTTGCCAGGGACTGAGGTTAGAGGAAACAGCCAGAGGTTGATAAAAGGGACACACTTCCAGCTAGAAGATAAATAAAGCTTAAGGATCTAATGTATAACAGAGTGACTACAGTTAATAACACTGCATTATTTAATCGAAATTTGCTAAGAGGGAACCTAAATGTTCTCACATACACACAGGAGAAGAGAAATATGTGAGGTGATGGACGTGTTAATTAACTAGATGGTCAGGATTCTTTCACAGTGTATATGGTGTATCAAATCACCACGAAGTATGCTTTCAGTATCTCACAATTTTGTCAATTAGACCTCCAGAAAACTGAAAAAAAGAATAAAGGAAATGATGTGGACAGGATCCCCGCTAACATCTGCTCTCCGATACTCCTATCAGCAAATTGACGGTCTGAAATCTTCGTCTCCTTTCCTTCACTTCGCTCACGAGTCTTCTCACCTAAGCCACGGTCTTTCCTGCCCCATAACACCATGATCCTTCTACCCCTTAAGCTTCTGTCCTGAAAATGGTTCTAAATCGTTTCTCAAAAGATGAGAGATTTTCAGCATAGTGTACCATGCCCTTTCATGTCTTTCATCCCCAGTAAACCCCAGCCAGCCTCCAACGACCATGAACCCCAGTCGATTCTCAATCATACATGAGAAGAGTTAAGTACAGGCTATGCATTCTCTAACAGTTCTAATGTAAATGGGAAAGGGTCTGCTGCCAGGCTTCTCCCATGGTCTCCACTTCGCAAAATAGGCAGGGTCAAGGTTAGGGAGTTCCCAAGATTCTGCTCTTCAACCTCAAAGTGGGGGAGGCTCCAGGGAAGACAATATGGGGCAGGGAAGTGCACAACTTGGTAAACAGGGGCTTGGGACTCCAGTTGGGCCCCTCTGAGATGGAGCATGGACATTCCACCGTCTTCATTCATTCCACCCTCAGCCCGGCCCTAGGTGCAGGTCTGCGCTAGGACAGGGCAAACTTTGTGTCCCAATAACTGGGCAATTCATTCGAGGCTGACATCCCACTAACCACCTTACCAGGCTAGCACGGCTGTCACTTCTTTCCAAAATGTGCCCTTTTCCTGCTGGCAATTGAAAGACCACTGACCAAAGAGCATGCTGGGTCCCCACCCATATTGCTTAAATGATCTGGAAACTCTAAGATCCATTACCCAGTGAATTCACCTAGCTTGTCCTTGCCAAGGGGACCCAGTATGCCTCGGTGCACACATGCCCTCATTCTTCAAAACTCACTCCAAACAGAGCATCCTCTGGCTTTTCCAGACTCCTCTCTGAGGGCCAGCCAGATCGCCCTGCCATGTGCACCAGGGACTCACTGTAAGAAACCAGCCACAGCTGTCAGGGTCCAGCCTCATCCCACAAGGGCATGAGAAAGGCTTTCTAGAGCTTATTTTATCTATTTTTGTAGCTGCTAAAACACAGTGCTAAAATGGTCAATGGTCTAGAATCTAGTTGGTGCTCACAATAAATATTTATTATACAAATGGATACAGCTAATGATTTTCCCACTGGACATTTATCTAAACCACAAAAGTAATTCTTAATAAGTCAATCAGGGTTTTTTGGTCATGGATGTCATGAGCTTATAGAAATGAACTAGTTAAAATAATATGTGTATAGATATCTCTGTAAGTATCTTTTCATGGTTATAAATGGTTCTCTATCTAACTGTACACAGGAATCAACCATTTGCCTAATAGTAATAGATACCTGCAGGGCACTCGTGCAGAATATACTGCTAGGAGTGAGCACGTTACTTTCTCTGCCTTACCACTCTCCGAACAAGACACTTTCAGAATAACTGAAGTGATAACATGAAGTGTGTTAATGCCATTAAGTGCCACATTCTAATACTGATGAATTCCTGATGAATCCTGACGATCAGATTTGAGGATTTTCACTAATTTCTCACTTATTACCATGAAATACGTGACTGCATTTATAAAAGACTAAGTCTTAAAAGGTTCCACTTCAATGACTATTATAAAAAATTGATTTGCAAAGGGTAAGAGCTTTTCTGTGTAATGGAAATCTCCTAGGATTGGACATGAAACATCCCAATGGTGTTTATCTTACATCAGGTCTGAAGGAGAAACCTGGGAATGCCCCATCGACGCATGAGGCTATGTAAAGCTAGTAAGAGACCAGTCCAGGGGGCACAGGGTCAGGATAACTTTAAGCATAGTGGGAGAGAGGAAGGAGGGCATAGAATTCAGCTACACAATATGACCTTCAAGCTCTCAATTCCAAACCAAGCCCTAGACCTGGAAATCACAATGAACAACACTCTAAATAAATGGGACATGTCATTTCCTCCAAGTGAAATCATAAAGGATAATAATAAGCTGAAGACACCCAGACACTTAATCCTACTCTTATGAAATACTACCTATTATTTCTGTGCTGTTCAGGTTACTACACATCAAAAAGGAGCAGAAGTAAAATCAAGAAGCCTCCAAAAAAAAAAAAAAAGTCGTTAAGGGGGAAAAAAAAAACCCACTTACAAAAATTTTAGCAGCAGTTTTAGATGAAATGAAAGCTAATTCTCATCTATATTAAATTAATAAACTTACAGAAATCATACCAAGAGATTCTACAGCCCAAAGTTATAGATTCAAGAACAGTTTAAAACAATTTGTGAATAACACGAGCAAAATAAGGGTCTGAAGAAAAGCTAGTGAATTGGGTGTTCCCACCTCCAAACTGTACCTTCTTCATAAAGCCTGCCTACGGCCCAGCCAGAGACAGAACACCAGATTAACCACACTACCAAACCACAACCCTTACAATTTCAATCATATGTCCCAAATGATTTGTTAGGGCTGAAAAATATTTCTGTTATACAGACTACATGTTTCTGCCCAGGAACGGCTATTACAGGATCCCTGGATCTCAGAGCCCACATGCTGTATTACGGGTACAGTTTTAACACGTGCGAGCAGATTTCTCACACAAACAAGCAGAATTTTCCCCAGAATCCTTTATCCGTTTGCACATTTACACGTAGACTATTCTTCTAGGCGTCACAGTTGGAATGAACCTTTACCAGACCAAAAGCATCCTGAAGGCAGTTCTTATTTATCTCATAGTCCCAGAGCAGCACAAGGAAGGCCTCGACTTGTACAGACTCAAGGCCACCTTGAGCTGGTGCCACAGGGCGTTTTATAAGTGGGGGGACACCCACCATTCTGCTTCCTGGTTACTCAAGTAATGCCATCATGTGCTGATGCAGGAACAGTTAACTCATTTTTGAACCAGGGCCCTTGAAAATGTACAGTTTATGTAGCTCAATACATGAGGGCCACACTTCTTGTCATTTTACTAATGGAAAACCTACCATGCAAATCGAGCATTTGAGGCGAAAGCACCAACTTCTCCCAGCTGTTTTAAGCAGGAAATCACAGGCTTACCTTTGGCACTCAGTTATAAGAGATGACTGGCAAAACGCAGAACTCCTCAAAAGGTGAATTTCTCAGCTGGTCACACCTCCTGAAGTTACAAAGCTGCAGGAATTCTCCAGATTCTTGAATCCAACCCAAATCTCAGCAGAGGATTATGATCTGGGGAATCACTTGTATAGAAGGAACATATGAATTCTGAAAGGAAACAGAAAAAAACACATTTATTGGGACCACGTGCTCATTTGATTTTAAGTTAACTGCCTGAAAATTATTTGCCTGAAACCAGTAATTTTCTTTTTTAAATAGAATTTATTGTCAAGTTAGCTAACATACAGTGTATACAGTGTGCTCTTGGTTTCGGGAGTAGATTCCCATGAATCATTACTTACATACAACACCCAGTGCTCATCCCAACAAGTGCCCTCTGCAACGCCCATCACCCATTTTCCCCTCTCCCCCACGTCATCAACCCTCAGTTTGTTCTCTGTATTTAAGGGTCTCTTATGGTTTGCCTCCCTCTGAAACTAATTTTTTGCCCCTTCCCTTCCCCCATGGTCTTCTGTTAAGTTCCTCAAATTCCACGTATGAGTGAAAACATATGATCACTGTCCTCTGCCCGACTTATTTCACTTAGCATAATACCCTCCAGTTCCATCCACATTGTTGCAAATTGCAGGATTTCATTCTTTCTCATTGCTGAGTAGTATTCTATGGTATACATAAACCACATCTTCTTTATCCATTCATCAGTTGATGGACACTTGGGCTCTTTCCATACCTTGGCTATTGTTGATAGCACTGCTATAAACATTGGGGTACAAGTGCCCCTATGCATCAGCACTCCCAAATCCTTCGGATAAATTCCTAGTAGTGTCATCGCTCGGTCGTAAGGTAATTCTATTTTTAATTTTTTGAGGAACCTCCACACTATTTTCCAGAGTGGATGCACCAGTTTGCATTCCCACCAGCAGTGCATGAGGGTCCAATATTTTCAATACACCCCAGAAAAAAGTTGCTTTGTACCTACTGACCCCTGCCCAAACAAAAACGTCCTCCTCCTCCAGCTTCAGATCCCTGTCTGGTACCTCTGAGGCAGTCAGGTACCTCTATGGAGGAAAGAGATGGGGACGGTGGGGACAGCTAGCCATAACCCAGGCACCTAAGTTCCCAAGATTCTTCAGCCCTCTTCCCCAAGACGGCTCCTCCCCACAGCCTTCCAAGCCTGCTGGAAACAAAAGAAAGGTTGCCCGGTGGAAAGGAAGCAAGTCTGAGAGCCTAATGAAGGGAGAAGGGTTGCAGAGAGCAGGGATGTTTAAATTTAGAGACTCACTCCTCTGTCTCGGAGGTCTCTTGCACTGGCCATTTACTGGGAGAGATCCCCTACTGGACCCCACAGCCTTGTGCTACAAAACATCCCTGCAGGAAATCTGAGAATAATGTCCAGAAACCACAAGGAAGTGGGGACAAGAGCAGCCTGACGGAGATGACCTGTGGCCTCTCCCCCTTGCTCTGGGGGAGTCTGCTGCTGCCTTACGTTCTCTGCACTTGGGGGGCTCTTTTCAGTCCTTGCCCAGCATTGCTGAGGGGACCCTGAAGCTCTGTGGACCTCCAAGAGAGTTCACTGACAGTTTTAATTACATTTCAGACCCAGAGGGGATCGGTCCTGACAGTTCACTCAGAGAAGATCTATTTATTCATCCCTAGCATGATTATGACCCAAAACGTTAAATACCCCATGGAAAAAATCAAATTCTATTTTAGTCCAATAGAAAAAGATAATTCAAGTAGGGCTTTCATAAAAACGTTGTATGGCACATTCATAAATTTTGATTAAAAAATTAATTCCTCTTTATGCACTCTCTAGCATTATTTTAAAGGCTGCAGACCTTAAAAAATATATATGTATATATGTATATATATGATTTAATGCAAGGAAAAGGTGATGCCGCAGCACAAAAGAAATACTAGGTTTGGGCAAGACGTGTACCAGGACAATTACACCCTTCTCTCTGCTACATGTTTACAATCAAATGACAGGATCTCCAGAAATAGAAGTTTTAGTATCCGAACTCAGGTCCTGAGCAAGTATTCTTTTTTTTTTTTTTTTAACCTTTATTTATTTTTGAGAGAGACAGAGTGAGAGCGGGGGAGGAACAGAGAGAGGGAGACCCGGAATCTGAAGCAGGCTCCAGGCTCTGAGCTGTCAGTACAGAGCCCGATGCGGGGCTCGAATCCACGAATGGCTATCTGGGATTCAAGTGTGAAAAAGGAAGGCTGCAGTGTTTTCCCAGAGAAAAGCATTTCACAGACAAACGGTCAATGCACAAAGCATATGCCTTCAATGGAAATAAACAGAGGGATCAAGACCTGTCTCATCCTGGGTTTAAATGTACCCTGCCCACGTCCTATGTTTATTTAATGTGGGGCTATTGGCGTATTCAAAACCTCTGGTAAGGACAAACATTTCCAATCAGATCTTAAGTACAAAGATTTAAACCCATCAGGAAAGCATACACTCTTATGCAAAAACCACCTCAGACTGCAAACGCTACCCAGCACAAGGTCAGCTGGACTGCAGAAGGTTCTCGCCCAAGAATTCACTCAAGGACAGTCTACAGAGTGTGTTGCACACAGACGGGAATATACGAAACGCGTCTAGGTTTTCCTTTGAAAATATTTCTCCACTAGCACCATGTGCATCTCCCTTTAGAAACAGATGACGAAGAGGTAGAACCAGAAAGCAATGAACCCTGATACCAAACATATCTCCCCTCCACATTACTTTGGACTCCTAATAATGCAACATTTTGTCACCGCGAAACCCACAGGATTTTCTGAATTGTCTGTAACACTGACATTTTCTTTTTCTCAAATATGTTTTTGAAAAACCTGAGCCACAACTTGGGGCTTCTCCCCGGTCTTCTGGGGGCATCTGGCTACAGCACCTGTTTCAACTGGGAGGGTGTGCTCTGGGCTTGCGTGCCTCGGTACCTCGATCTGCAATTCTGGGAGCACTATGGGTCCTGGGGCCAGGGCCTGGCACAGAGATGCCGCCCCCCTGCCCCGCCACCAGTGCCGACCTTAGTCTAATTTAGACTTCCAGTGCCTGCTACAGCACCAGACACCGGAGGTCCCGGGCGGTGTCCTTCATACCTTAGCCCCACATGGAGGTCCAGTGGTGACGTCCATCACTAATGCACTTTACTCCAGGGGAGTCATGAAGGATTAGCAAGGGGGGATGCGCCCTGTTCCGCTGATGGCCCAAAGCTGTGTGTGGGGACGCTCAGCTCTACCTATTTTACAGCTGGCCACTGTTCCCGGACCATTCAAATCTCCCGAAGGCTCATACTGGTGCTCAGGGGATACCACCTCTCCTTCTCCCTGATTCACAGAAACAGAGTAACAGGCAGAGACGAGAAGAGCTTGTCCTGGTCCCAGTGAGACACTGCACTGGTGCTCCCCCTTCACAGCAACCCGATGAGAGAAATCTTATCATTCAGCTCAGGGACTAAGCCACGAGATGGCCCACAGCCAGAATCTAAACCTACGCTGGCCTGATTTGAAATTTTTTTATTAACATTTACTTATTTTTGAGAGAGACAGAGCATGAGCGGCAGAGGGGCAGAGAGAGAGGGAGACACAGAATCCGAAGCAGGCTCCAGGCTCTGAGCTGTCTGCACAGAGCCCAACACGGGGCTTGAACCCTCGAACGGTGAGATCATGACCTGAGCCAAAGTCAGACGCTCTACTGACTGAGCCAGCCAGGTGCCCCGGCCTGATTTCAGAGCCCTGCCAATGCTCTTTCTCCTCAGAAAAGATCACCACTAACAGGTAGAGCCTGGAGACTCAGGCAGAGACTGACTGCGCCGCCATCGGTCTGGAGTATCTGCTACACTGGGAGGCCAGCTTCAGCCTCTCCAATCAGGTAGGGACAGCATAATGCTGCGTCAAAGAAGCAAGCCCACGAAGGCACACAGCACCTTATTTTCAAAGGAACTGTTTCTCTTAGATGTTAATGCAGCAAAAAGAATTACTGAAAAACATCATCTGACTGGGTTGAGTAGTGCACACAACCAAAAGAGTCACAGGTTACATCAGGTGAGCATCACAACCCAATGTTACACATACCAAATGCACCACGAGAAACCTCCAGACCCCTAAATTTTAGGCCCTCTGGGCTCCCAAATGTCACAGCCTCATCTCGCCCTTTCTTACCCCTCTTTGCCTCTCCACGTGAGACCCCTCTTCAGAGCACATAGGCCCTACAGTGGCCCAAGCTGACAACCAGCTCAGAAGGAATATGCAGGGTCCCTGCCTGACCAGAAGGACATGGGGCCAGGCTATCTTGGTGACTTCTGGCAGAACTATGTTTCATTCCTACCAAGCTACTTGGTGGAAAACTTTATTCTGGTGGGAAAGTGCTAGTTTCAGACACTGAACAAAGCTATACAAAAGTCTCCTTGAGTGGCCTGGCTAAAATTCAACCCTGGTTTCTTCCCCCATGTGGACTCACACCATGCACAGTGGTCCCCAGTCAGGGCCCAGAGAGTAATGGAAGGCCATAAGCAAGGGTCCAAATTTCAAAAAGTCCCATGAAATTAGGATTCTTACTCAAGATAAAGCAGTCCTGAGCAGGACAAACTCCAAGGTTTTTTCTTTTTAATTTGTGTGTGTGTGTGTGTGTGTGTGTGTGTGTGTGTGTGTGTTTATTTTTGAGAGAGACAGAGAGATACAGCGTGAATGGGGGAGGGGCAAAGAGAGAGACAGAGACACAGAATCCAAAGCAGGCTCTAGGCTCTGAGCCATCAGCACAGAGCCTGACACGGGGCTCAAACCCACGAACCATGAGATCATGACCCAAGCCGAAGTTGGATGCTTAACCTACTGAGCCACCCAGGCGCCCTAACAAACTCCAAGATTTTCTGCATTGGGCTGGATTTCTATCTGTTCTAAATGACAATGCTGGTTATCAGTTGATTATATCTGTTGATTAGAAGTTCATTAATGAAAATGGAAAAAAAAAAAAAGAAGTACTGATTTCTAACTCTCTGAACAGCCACAAAGTTCCATCACATATGGCTAAGGCAGGTGTTTGGAGAGGAGGGAAAATGGGTCAGATTTTAAGGTCTGAGGTTTCTACGTTCTAAAATAATGGAAATTTCTGCCTTGTAGGACTGAAACTGTGGGCAATGGGGTCAACCACATATAAGGAGATCACAAAAAGTGGCATGAGTCCACAGATCAGAATGGGGTCCCAGGCCTGGTTCAGTGACCCAATGCCCTGTATGACTCTGTGCCTCTGTTTCCTCCTTCAGGACAAGGGTCCTTCAGCTCCAATTCTGCGGCTTTGACGTACAAGTGGATTTAAGAATTATCAAAACTTGATGGTGCGGTACCAAAAAAATTATTAAGGCTTATCTAAAATACCATGACAAAAAAGTCATAATGCAAATCTTAATATGAATTTAAGTTTTACAGTCCACTGCCTAAAAATTCTAACAGATAGGAATTTGATTAGCAACACCACTTCCAATGGTTTGTTAAGATTTTTGTTTATATAGTTGATGGTACAAAACTCCATTCTCCAAAAGGTCTGATAAGGTGTGTTACTCCTGAGATCTTCCCCCTTGTCCAAATCAGTTTTCGGGATCAGCCTACAAAGCCTGCTATCCACCTCAACGCCATAGCTAGACAATCTAATGACACATACAGGCATACCTTGGAGTTACTGAGGGTTCAGTTCCAGACCACTGCAATAAAATGAATACTGCAAGAAGCAAGTCATGAATTTTTTTTTTTTTTGGCTTTCCAGTGCATTTAAAGTTATATTTACACTATAATGCAGCCTATTAAGTGTGCAACAACATTAGGTCTAAGAAAACAATGTACGTGCGTAATTAAAAAATACTTCGTTGCTAAAAAAAAATGCCAGCCATCATCACTGATCACCGTGATTAATCACAAATGTAATACTAATGCAATAGTTGGAAATACTGCAAGCCTTAACCAAAACGTGACATGAAGACGTGAAGTGAGCAAATGCCGTTGGAAAAGTGGCGCCAATAGGCTCGCTCAACCCAGGGTTGCCACAAACCTTCAATTCGTGAAAAACACAATACGACCGAAGAGCAACAAAATGAGGCATGGCCGTCACATTATTAAAAGGCTCACTAGCACTCTTTATGACACGGGCCCGTTGCTGTCCAGATAGTTACAATACCCATAAAAGGTACACTGACAAAACTAAACCTTAAACACTAACATGCACTACTGGATAAAACTTGGGCAAAACCCCTTTTGTTTCAAAAGGCAGGATGGACGGACAGGGAAGGCAAGGCAACACAAAACAAGACACACAGACTCTAAAATCTTATCTGAGACAATTCTGGTGTGCCAGGTAATTCAAAGGCTTTTAACTATGAATATGTGTAAGAATTATTAATTATTTTGCTGAAGTTCAAGTCCTTTACTTTTGGGGGATAAAGAACTGAAAGAATGGGGGAAAATGGAAGAAAGGTCAAGGTTGACAAATGGGGTACGGGTGAGCAAATTCTCTAATTTTTTTTGTGTGTTATTTATTCTTGAATGAAAGAGAGAGTGAGCATGAGCGGGAGAGGGGCAGAGCGAGAGAGAGACACAGAATCAGAAGCAGGCTGCAGGCTGTCAGCACAGAGCCGGACATGGGGCTCGAACTCACAATCCGTGAGATCGTGACCTGAGCCGAAGTCAGGCGCTCAACCAACTGAGCCACCCAGGAACCCCAAGCAAATCCTATTTCTCTCTCCCCTCCCTCCTTCTCTCTCTTTCTCTCTCTCTTTAATTTACACTTTTTAAAAACAGAATCTTAAAAAGCAAGCAAGAAGGCCAGACACAGGCTGTTGTTAACAGTGGTTACAACCAATAAGCTTATGGGGTGGAAACAGGGGTGAGGAGTATGATTTTACTTTTAACTTTTCTGTAACATTTTTACAACTACGTCTTACTTTGGTGATTAGGACATTAATCTATTAGATAAAATCACATCCCCTTTCCCATTTCTCTTCATTGCATGGTTTTCCGGAAGGGAAGCCCAGCCAGGACATAGGGCACATGCTCTCTCCCCTTCCTCTCATCCATACTCCCTGCCCCCGGCACTAAACAAGCCCTCACCATCAGCCCTCCTCTCCATTCCGGTTTTGCCATTTCAGAACTCCACTGCTAAGATGGCTGCTCACTGCCTTGGTCTCCAAAGCCCTCTCCCACCTTCACCTCATCTTTGGGAACTTCCTGCAGATTCTCGCCTCCCTCCCCACCCTGTTCCAGTGCCCAGCAGAGGGCTGAAATCCTACCCTCTTTCAAGAGGCTGTTCAAGGCCCCTCCTCTCGAAAGAGTTTCTGGATACCTCCAGAGTCAGTTAAGCACTCTTCCTTCTGGGTTTGAATTGTGTCCCCCCAGATTCCTCTGTTGAAGTCCTAACCCCCAGTAGTACTTCAGAATGTGACAGTATTTGGAGATAGGATCTTTAACGAGGTCATTAAGTTAAATGGAGATTGACGATAATCTGATATGACTGGCGTCCTTATAAGAAGGAGAAGAGACACTAGGAATGCTCAAGCACAGAGGGATGACCATGGGAGGAGGCAGCAAGATGGCAGCCATCTACAAACCACGGAGAGAAACCAAACCTGCCAACACCGTGCTCTTGGGCTTCCAGCCTCAGAACTGTGAGAAAATAAATTTCTGTTCTTTACGCCAGTCAATGCCTGTGGTCTTTTGTCATGGAAGCCCTGGCAAACTAATATACCATCTCCTTCACTAGTTCTCATCACATACCGCAGAAACCTGAAAAACATGCCCTAAATGAATGCAGGAATGAATGAATGGAAGGAACTAGTCAGTAATAAATCCACCAGAAAACCCACAGCATCTCCCGGCTTCCTTCCTCCTGGGCACAAAAGGAACAGACTCTCCAGTTTTCATACACATATTCTTTCTTTCAAACCCAGTTTAAACACTGCCACCTCTGGGAACACGCTCCCAGTTCCCCTACATAGAAGGTCTTGCCTTCCCTCCTCAGTGCAAAGTCCTACTGCAACATTCACCATACTGTACCATAATCAGCGTACTTTGCATTTTAACGGAGATGTTTAACCATTTGCAGAAGTAACCAGGGTATGTCTCCCCAGGTACAGTAACACTCAACCTCAACACCTATGGACCTATAGGCAATCACTCTGCCCCAATCCCGACTAGGTGACTTGAAAGCAAATCCCACACAAAAATTATTTTATCTATACACACTTCACTGTGTATCACCAGTAGATAAGTACAACTCCATTATTACCCCTAAAAGAACAATTAATTCCTTAATATAAGCCTCACATTTAGTGTTCCAATTCTCCCAATTTGCTCATAAATGTCTTTTTAAGTTTATTTATTTTGAGAGAGAGAGAGAGAGCATGTGCACACATGAGAAGAGGAAGAGCAGAGAGAGGGAAAGAGAGAATCCCAAGCAGGCTCTACACCATCAGCACAGAGTGCAATGTGGCACTCAAACTCAGGAACTGTGAGATTGTGACCTGAACCAAAATCAAGAGCCGGATTAACCAACTAAGCCACCTCATAAATGTCTTTTTATAGCTGATTTATTTGAATCAGGATCCAAATAATGCCCATAAATTACAATGTTTTGTATGTCTTTCAAGTCACTTTAAATCTATTTTATTTTAATGATGATTTGTTAAAGAAGCTGGGTCATTTGTCCTGCAGAACATTTAGCATTCTGGATGTTGTAAATTTCATTTCTCTGATGCTGTTTTACATGTCCCTCTACCCCTGGCATTTCCAGCAAATGGGCAGTTAGTACAAAGGACTCATCAGATGGAAGAAGACTAACTTTTCTGAAGGGCAGAGACCCAGGACTGACCCTGTACTTGGTACCAGGGTGCAACCCAATTAATCAATGATTCAGTAAATGACAAAACAAATTGGAAGCACTAATGTATCAGTGCAGTCCTCCACTTCCGTCCTTTCCACTGGTCCCATTTCTTCCTTCCTTCCTTCCCTCCTTTTTATTTTAGAGAGAGTGTGTGTGAGCAGGGAAGAGGGGCAGAGGGAGAGAGGGAGAGGGAAAAAGAGAGGGAGGGAGGGAGGAAGAGGGAGAGAGGGAGAGAAGGAGAGAGGGAGAGAGAGAATCCCAAGCAGGCTCCACACTCAGCGCAGAGCCAGTCAAAGGGCTTGACCCCATGACGCTGGGATCATGACCTGAGCAGAAATCAAGAGTAGGACACTCAACTGACTGAGTTACCCAGACACTCCTCCACTGGTTCCATTTTCCAGCGGGATCCTCCCTGGGATCACAGGCATGGTGCTTCCCTCCACTTCTAGGCCCTTCAAAAAGAAAAGGTCCCACTCTACTTCTTCAACTGGGAATAGGTATATAATACTAAGACTAAAAGTCATAAAATAGTCGAAGCACTGAATGCTGTTCTTCTGGTTTTTAATAAAATGATTTAAAAAAGAATAACTATCTGTGGGGCAGATGGGTTCTGGGCAGTGGCTCCAGGTGGCATGGTTTCACTGACGGACACTCTTACACAACCCCAGAAAGGCAGCATTCATGCCCCCAAACTACCCTATTGAGAATGCTTCTCCTGTATTTCTCTAAAACAAGAGTCCTTTTTTTTTTTTTTTTTTCTACAAGGAACATTTCCATTGTTTTATATAAATCTAAGCCCAGAATTAATCAAATCAGAAATCTCAAATCCTTTATTTCCCCTGCCCTTCAAGTTCAACACCTCGGCGTTATTTTAGTGCCACACATTAATTTTAGAGAGAACACTAAATCTGCTAAGCCTGCAGCTGACACGCATGGGCATCACAGGATGGAAACATCTAGAGAGAGCTGTTCAGGGGAGGGTCTAGGTTCTCATTAACTCAGGATTAAACCACCGTATTCCTAAGTGAGTGAACTATAGGGCCTGATGCAGATTTTAGTACTCCAGGGATCTGAAGGGCTACTCAAACCCCATTTTTGTTCTAGATCACATCATTGGCCTTTTAAGAAACCAAAACGGGACTCTCAAGATGAGGGTGGGGGACATGATTTTTATAGCTATTAGATGAAGGTAGTGGCTCAAAAAAGACTGGGAAGAGCCCATGATCTTTGGCATCTGAGAAATCCCTGGAAGTTTAGAGAACAATTGAGCTCTGGAGGAAGATTTTGTGGGAAGGTTGTTTGTTTTAATTTGGTAAATTACTGGTAACTGAGAAGCCTCCCACAGAATGAATTTGTTTCTTCTTTTTTTTTTTTTTTGAGAGACACAGAGAGACTGAGCATGAGTGGGGGAGGGGCACAGGGAGAGGGAGACACAGAACCTGAAGCAGGCTCCAGGCTCTAAGCTATCAGCACAGAGCCTGATGCGGGACTCGAACCCACGGACTGTGAGATCATGACCTGAGCCAAAGTGGGACGCTTAACGAGTGAGCCACCCACGTGCCCCGAATTTGCTTCTAAGGAACTGTGTGGAAAAAAAAAATCTCACTGCATATTATCCTATTTCATTCATTTCTGATGGGTACTGAATACACTTGATTTGTTTCTCCCACTTTTAATTAGGGGTGATGCTCATATAGATAATATAGTATCCCCTAAATGTATCCCATAAAATTCCATAAAATATGGAATGAAAAGGAAGCTGGGTGAATTAAATTTTCCCATCAAAAAAAGGCTAACAGTTATCAAGTTTAACTTCCAGAACAAATTTATGATTATTCCAAGTGAACAGAAGTGTTAATAATATTGTGTTCCGAAAGTATGCTTAGCTACTTTTAAATATTCCTAAAATGGTCAGAGTGTGTTTAACCCCCATTTTCCCCAAATGCCAGATGCTTTCACAATTCTGTGCCTTTATGTCTACTATTTCTTTCCCTATACTGGGAATATCTTTACCCCTCCAGCTTCCCAAAGCCACTGTCCAGACAAATCCAACTCATTGCTCAGACATGAACTCAAATGTTCTCCTTTTGGGGACATTCTACAGGAATGGAGGATGTTTCTGAAGAAATCACTCTTTTATAATCATAAACTCTCCTATTTCAAGGCTATCTAGACAGGAAGAGCCTCCAGGAAAGGACCTCCACACGCTGAGGTCCATATGGCTTGGCCACATGGCAGGCGCTCGATAAAATGATAATATTCGACATTTATCATCCAATAAACTTTCACTTCCTTAATTATATTTGTAAGATCTGTTGCAATTGTCCAATACCCTACAGCATTCAGTGCCATCTGGCCCAGAATCCTCTCCTCCCAAATTTCAATCCAAGAGACCCTGAATCCCTTATACAACTGTCCTTGAGCCAGCTTGTGAGTGTGAACATGGAGCCTTAAATACAGATAATGATGTAACCATGCCAAAACCAAAGGATGGTTCTACTTAACGAACCATATTTCTTAATTTTACTGCTATAAATTAATTTTTCTAGAGTATTTCACTTGTTAAATAAATTAGCAATGAATCAATGAGAGGGAATGAATCAAAGAGTACTTTGAAATTCTAGAGTTCAAATATATATATATATATATATATATATATATATATATATATATATATATATGACTTCCTATGGCAGCTGCCCAATTAATGTCATCCATAAAGCCATTCAAATACTGTGTGTGGGCTGAAATCCAATTAAGTCATTTCTGTCTGAATATCCCCAAAGAGCCTCCTGGTGAGCTCAAAGTAGAAATAATCACAAATGCCAGATTAGCTGTGTAAGCACTTCCAAAGCTGAAACCAGAGGAGAGCGTGAAAATCTACAGGCCCAGCCTTTTAACTGGGCACAAAGGAAAAAACATTTCAATGACCACCTGGCAGAAAGTCAAACCCATTTCCTTGGTCTGCCAGGTCTTCTCAGATAATCTTCACCCAGTGTAAGCATCAAAAAAGAAAAAAGCTTTGATCCCTTCATTTACACACATTATGAAATGATAAACTTTCGCTCCACAATGCAATTTTGTGCACAAGAGGAAACAGGAAGAGATTTCAAACTTGCTCTGAATTCACCATTTTGTTCAACCAACCTTTTATGGACTAGGTCTTGAAATTAATAAACAATGAAATTTACAACTGCCTCTATGCATGTAATTTGTCCCATAAAAACATGCAAAGCCAAAACCTTTGAGAGGTTGAGGGACAGAACAGACTCAGCTCATGAGTTCAATTTCTCTTTCACCTTACAACCCATCGCTCAGATTCCCAAGTAGGCAAAATACAGAGTATCTTCAGGTTATGTACAATAGGCAACATTTGAGTGTTTTTACCATGTAATCCAGAAACGGAAAGGGCACTAGCTTGCCTATTCATTCTCAACAGATCCTTCCTAACATCCACTGAATTAGTATGTCTACAATTTGTGAAAGCTCCTGGTGATTACAATGCCAGCCGCAGGTAAGAACCACCACTACAGAGGAAGACGAGAAAGTAAAAAGGGCCAGATCAAGAAACCTTATTCTCTCAACTTTCAATATTCGAATACAAGGGCTGTCTGAAAGAAGATTAATCCAGGTAATGAAGTTGGCCATGCCTCTGCATAGGCTCTAAAGGACACAAGGACTTTGTTTAAACTGGATGCAAATCCCAGGTCTGCGTCTCACTAGTTTTAGGACGTTGAGGCTTCTACTTAGCCTCGGAGACTAGGTTTGCTTGGAGGCAGTATCAGTCACCTCACTGGTAGAATCAAAGGCATGCTTAGTCAATGAAAATGTGCAACATATCCACTATGTGCAAACACCGTACATAAATAAGGCACAGAACACCTGCTGTCCTTCTAAAGACCTCATTCTGGTGAGGGACCAAAGTCAAATATGAGATGACACAGCAGAGTTTCTTTATTTCTTCAGTTACAAGAAAATTCACCTATATAATATGTACATCAGCTAACTTTTCCTAGGTAACGTCTAAAACAGATGCGTGCTATCCAAAATTTCTGCTAATGTCTGCTTTACAATTAAAAAATTATGAGGGGTGCCTGGGTGGCTCAGTCGGTTGGGCGTCCGACTTCGACTCAGGTCATGATCTCACGGTTCATGGTTTGACCCCATGTCGGGCTCTGTGCTGACAGTTCAGAACCTGCAGCCTGCTTCCAATTCTGTGTCTCCCTCTCTCTGGCCCTACCCTGCTCACGCTCTGTCTCATCTCTCTCTCAAAAATAAATAAACATTAAAAAAAAATTGAAATAAAAAAATTATAAGGAGACAATCAAACTGAGTGTGTGTGTGTGTGTGTGTGTGTGTGTGTAAACAAACATAACAGCTTTAGGTAAAAAATACTTTATGATGGAACAAACAAGGAGGTCTAATCTCACTTTCCTGAGATGAATCTTCTGACAGAGGACCTACAAATGTCTCTCGGGACCTCTTCTCCAAGCAAAACCTTCCTCACTGGAAAGAGGACAAGGTTCCCTGAAACTCATCACCCCATTCTTGCTTCTAGGCAGACTTCAAGTTAAGTCACCCAACCCATACTGTGCTGGGTGCTGGACACACAATAGACAAGACAGACGTATGCTTTACTCCCACAAAACAGACTCAACAGACGACTGACTGGAAGAGCCAAAATGGGACTTCTGGATGCTGTCCATCACTTGTGTAAGAGAGGCACACAATCAGTCAGGGACGTCCAGAAAATAGACACACTGCTGCTAACTTGCATGGTAAAAGTGCCTGACCCCGCCATGCTTTTCAGGCAGCATCACACCTGCCTGGGGGGCAGGGCGGGGGGGGGGGGGGGGGTTGGCCTCTCATTACACCTGGGCAGGTGTTTTCTGAGCGTTGTGTGCTCCTCACTAATCCTCCTGCTCCGCTTCACCAGGCCGGTTTCAGTCCATCGTTCCAGCTCTGCAAGAATTCGAGATTCTTTTTTAAAAAAAAGTTTTTTTAACGTTTATTTATTTTTGAGACAGAGAGAGACAGAGCATGAACGGGGGAGGGGCAGAGAGAGAGGGAGACACAGAATCGGAAGCAGGCTCCAGGCTCCGAGCCATCAGCCCAGAGCCCGACTCGGGGCTCGAACTCACGGACCGCGAGATCGTGACCTGAGTCGAAGTCGGACGCTTAACCGACTGAGCCACCCAGGCACCCCAAGAATTCGAGATTCTGATTCGTCCTGGATGATCCCTATCACTCCATCCATTTATCATGGTCAAATCTGATACCCAGGTTTCCATCCATGCTGCGGTACAAATCACTGCCAAGGACAGCACACATCTGAGACCTTCACTCAGGGAAGATCAAACTAGCAGTCTACACTCAGTGGCCATAAGGCCATCACACCAGCTATCAATTCACATAATAGTTTGATACACAGGGAGATGGGCCTGTTTGGTGAACGAACTTTGGCTTCGGAATGAAATGCCAGCCCCATCCCTTACTGGCTCTGTCTTTTGGCATAATGGCTTACTACGTCTAAAGCTTAGGTTTCCTCATCTATAAAATAGCAGGAAGAGATGTGTTATATAGATGTGTTGTATACACTAAGTGGCATACGAAGTCCCAGGTGCATAGGGGCACTCAGAGAAAACACTACCTTGTTCCCCCTATTAGACACTGAAATGCCTCTGGTCATAGTGGGGGAGTGAGCCGAGGGCCACCCTGCCCCTAAACACCCAACCTTTGCATTGGGCCTGCCAGAGAAGACCAAGGACAGTCCCCCCAGAGGAGATGAGCAGCCAACTGGGAGATCAGAGGACAATGGGTGGAGGTCTCTGGAACTCCCCATCTTTCCTTTGGGCCATGAGCCACACCCCCTCACTCCCTTGAGCTATAGCAAAGCATGCGACAAAGGTGTCTCACAGGCTCTGTCCCTCAGACTTTCTCCTTTTCTTTCTGTTGATGTTGTACACCCTTTTTTGTATGTGTAAACAGACTATGAAAATAAAACACACACAACCATCCCCCAACCACGTATGGAGCACATGAGGTGATATGGGGTTAGGGGAGGAAATGCTCTGGTCAGTGGATAGGGTTGGGGGGACTTAGAGTACCAGGAGGGCAGATGACCACAGATGAAACCCCAAGGAGACAACAGCCCAGAAGGCTCCTAAAGAATGACCAGGGTCAGAAGGGAGGGCCCAAAGTGAGAAGGTATATTAACACTACAGACGTAAGTGGGTCCAACTTTATCGAGACACTGCTGAAATCCAGCCACGTGGCATCAAGAAGAGATGCTGACAGGCTCCCCGCTCCCAGCTTTCATCTCCATTCAGTAACCTGTTTATCGGTCTCTCCTGATCCTGCTTTCTTCTCCTTTTAGAAAATTAGAACATTCACCGGCTCCAACCTCCCGGCACTTCTCTCCTTCAAGGCCATGCAGAGAATATCAACAGGGATTCTGCCATCCACCTGTGAGTGTGCACACACCGCATCTGAACCTGGAGCTTCGAATGCAACGTGGTCAAGTGCTCTGCTCACTTCTCTCCTTTTGGGCTTCAATTCCTCCTCCACGGTATCTGTTTCATATGCTCTATTTTAAGGATTATTCTTTTTGACAAAAAAACAGCAACAAAAGCCCCTCGATGTACGGGAAAGTTGATGAGTCCTGCCTCTGCGACTGGTCATATCTGACACCAAGCACCACGCCTACCCTCTGGGTCCATCTCTCTAACAACAAAAGACAGGGGCGCCTGGGTGGCTCAGACTTCAGCTCAGGTCGTGATCTCGCGGTCCATGAGTTCGAGCCCCGAGTCGGGCTCTGTGCTGACAGCTCAGAGCCTGGAGCCTGTTTCAGATTCTGTGTCTCCCTCTCTGACCCTCCCCTGTTCATGCTCTGTCTCAAAAATAAATAAAGGTTTAAAAAAAAATTTGTTTTAAAAAAAACAACAAAAGACAGAACGAACATTTTTTTGTTTTGGACCTCAGAACGTTGAGGCTCGCCTCACCTCACCTCTGCCAGTCACACACATACATGCCACTCTCTCATTTACTCCCAGGTTACCCCTATCTTCCATCACCTTGCAAATTCAGGAATTGTGTGCCTCGGAGTTTCACGCACTAAAGAGGGAAGGAAAACAGACCAATGCAACAGCAGTCCATTACTCAGCGTTTACTGGGTGCCACAGACTAACAGGCTAAACACCAATCCTACGTTATCACATTCAGTCCTGACATCAGGATGAGGTTTCATTGTTCCCATTCGAAGCAAGGAAGTTAGCAGACGTACAGAGGTGCACGGGTGCAGTGAGAATCTGGAGCCCTTGGCCTCGACCTTATGCATGCCGACTCTCGTGCTGGAGACCACAGACAGACAGACTGCACGGGGTACCTAGGCTGAACAACTGCACTGAACCGTCTTCCAGAGGAGCATGTGCTAAGGGAGAAATTGGTTACGATCTCCGTCAAACACTGGTGGGAAGAGAGGCTTAACTGTGTCCTATGAGCATGGTAGTTCTAAGTGATACAGATTTCCAAAAGACCAAAAGTTAAACATACCAAAGAAAAGGCTTCAGGGGATTCTTACCCACCTGCCCTCTCTTTTTCTTCCCCCTCTTTAACCAAAAAAAAAAAAAATGTCAGGGGCGCCTGGGTGTGGCTCAGTCGGTTGACCGTCCAACTTTGGCTCAGGTCATGATCTCACAGTTCACGAATTCAAGCCCCACATTTGGCTCTCCGCCGTCCGCACAGAGTACACTTCAGATTCTCTGTCTGTCTCTCTCTGCAACTCCTCCTCTTCAACTCTCTCAAAAATAAATAAAACATTATTCAAAAAAATGTTGTCATTAACTGTTTTCAATCAAATTTCTCACCAGGCATCCTTAACCTGCCTCCCACATCCAAGAACACAGATGGCAAGACTGCAGAGGGGTGGTCCAGGTAAGGACCCTCTAAATGACTTCTTGCAAGGGATCTATTGTATGCACTTTTGGACACAATGGAGGGAACCATCTGCTTTCTACCCCAGGCCAAAACAACTCTGTGATCCTTGGGCCTCTGCCTTCTCATTTATTTATATAGAAGTACAGCGATGTGCTTTTTATTGACTTGCATAGAAGGTTATCTTATTTAAAATAATAGGAAGTTTTCAAAGAACTCAGCAGTTCCACTTGGGCATGGCATATAATGGAAAGGACTTACAGAAACGTTAGAAATAGGAACACAGAAACAGGACCAAATGCTTCTGGGAATTTAGTATATGACAATGGGTGCTGGCTGCAGTCATTGGGGGAAAGACACGACTTCTCAATAAATAGTGATGGGATACTTTGGTAGCCATCTGGAACGAAGTTGGAGCCACACTTCACATCCTACAACAGGATGAATTCCAAATGCATCTAAGGTTTACCGTAAAAAAATAAAAGTATAGAAGGACATATGGAAGAAATTCTTTATAGCCTTGAAGGAAAAACTTTTTTAAATCTATGACTAAAAATCCAGAAACCACAAAAGATGTTCGAATTCATCTACATAAAAATAAAAATGGTTTTTTACACGGCAAAATATACCCCAGGCAAATCCAAAAGACAAATAAAAAGTTAAGAAAAAAAATATTTGCAATTCGTGACACTCTTCCTAATTCAAGGAGAGCTCCTTACAATTGATTAGAAGACTGGCAAATCAAGAAAAGGGGCAAAGGAAACTGGGAAAGAAAATATCTGGCTTTCAGATAGATGCTGGACTTCACTTGTAATAAAACACGTATACCAAAGCCATAGGAAGATACCACCGCTCACCTATCAGAATGTCAGAGATCAGAAAATGTGGTAACAGCACGGTATCATGTGAACTTCCCATTGTGATCACTGCCATGTGGTTATTTAAAATGTTAACATTTGAGAAAGCTGGATGAAGGGTATACAGAGAATTTTGCACTATTTTTGCAATTTTTGTAAGCCTAAATTTATTTCAAAATAAAAAAAAATTAATTTTATCACAATAAAATGGCATATTGGTGAGGCTGTGGGGAAGCTCCTATACTGGTGACAAAAATGCAAAATCACACAACTCAGTGAAAAGCAATTGGGTAAGATGTATCAAAACAGAAACAGCCTCGAGGCACCTGGTTGGCTCAGGGGGAAGAGCATACAACTCTTGATCTCGGAGTCATGAATTTGAGCCCCATACTGGGTGTAGAGATTTCCTAAAATAAATAAAATTAAAAAAAAAAAATAGAAACAGCCTAAATGTCCATCAACAGGTAAACAGTAAAATATATTACATGTATATGCAAAGTGCTAGTCACATAAAAAAGGAGGAATGCCTCTAAATTCTAAAGAGGAAAGAGTTCAGAAATAGATTGTTAACTAAGAAAAATACGGTTAAGAACACTTGAGATTATTTTCCCAAATGCATTTATCTATGAAGAAACTTAACTACCACTTGGCTGCCTGGTTAAGCTGCCTCAAGTGCATCCCGCACTTTATCCTCATTATGTTGAGATTCATGACCCATTTGAACTTAATTATCAGTAACCTTGGTGAGCTCACTATAGGCTTCTCCAACTAAATAACCCATAAAAATAGGTTTTTAATCCTAGCTACAGGGATCTTTGGGGAACCTCACTATTTGTATCTGACAATACGAAAATAAAAGCATTTCACCCTTCATTTCTTCTCTCTAAATCAGTCCCCAAACTCTAAGGTTACTTTTTATTAAATTGAGATACAATTCACACACCATAAAAATTCGGCAATTAAAACGTATTCAGTGGTTTTACTTATTTTTAAAAGTAAGTAATAGAGAAACCTCTTTATGTTATAAGAAAAAGGGGGGGGGGAACAATAAGGAAAGTAATGACTTGAGTAACCTATTACTTAGATATTTCCAGAACATTCTGGACGTACAAGAAACTATAAGCCTTGCCTCTAGTGAGGCCATCTGGTGACAGGAGGCAGGCTTTCCTCCACGTTAGATTTCAGCTGCCTTTTGTTTGCTTGTTTATATGCATTATTCTTTCAAATAAAAATTTCTTTCAACAAAATAATAACAGCAGATAGAAAACAAATCTTACAGCAAGCTAACCTTAACATCTACTCCTTTCAGAGAATCCTAAATCCTATAGCTACTTATGTTCAAAAACACATCTTCTGGAGATTGGAGATAATTTAATATTGGCTCTGAAATAAATGGATCACACCCGTAAATTAATGAGAACGTAGTTATAATTTTGTTCTCTTCGGAAATGAACTGAATCAGATTAATGCAGCCAGTCGTCCCACAGTCAGACCTTCCTGAGGATGATTAAACTCTTTAGAAATCTGCAGTTAGTGCCAGTAGCTTTAAAAAGTTATGAAACCATAAATTAATGACTCCACACCAAATTGCTCAAAGAGTTTTCAGGGCTAAATTTACGAACTGGTTTTGTTTTCCAGAAGCATCCTGTTTCCACAGAAAGGCAGAAGCCGATCGGCTTCCACAATCTAAGGTGCTTTGTCTCAACTGTGGTTACCACATGCTTGGCTTCTGCTCCCTCATTCCAACTATGGGGTAATCATAACGAATCCCATCTCGGTTGAGAGTTGCTAGAAACCCAATCAATGATTTTTTCCTTAATGTGATTACAGCCCTCTCCCTCAGGCCTGACAGGAACCCCAACATGATGAGGGCCGTGCTATACTCTCCACCAACCCTGAAGTCCCCACGACGCCGTACTGTGAGTGGGCACAGTATTTCAGGACT
Source organism: Panthera onca (assembly GCF_046562875.1). Taxonomy (NCBI): domain Eukaryota; kingdom Metazoa; phylum Chordata; class Mammalia; order Carnivora; family Felidae; genus Panthera; species Panthera onca. The sequence goes on along the minus strand of NC_138341.1, from coordinate 85,609,930 downwards.
TCCTTCCACTTGCCCACACAGACTGGCAGCCTGCCACTTGGGCATGCCGACTTTTCTTACTTCGGAAGACATGGAAACCATCTTCTGCCCTTCCACTGGAACAACACAGAACAGGGCTGGTGGTCCCTTCCTGCCCCAGACCCATGAGTGCAACATTCGGCACCCGGAAACAGCACAAACTCTTGTTTTATTCTGCAGAGAGAAAAAAAAAAGTCGACGCAGGCTTCAGAACCCTCTCATATTTAAGGGCCTCCCCCAAAAAAAACTAGTAGAAAGGCTAAAATAGAGGTATTTTCTAAGGTTCTGAATTTGGCAAAGGAAGAAAAGCTTATAAATCAATGTCAGCTTTTCTTCTGTGGGCGCAGGGAAAGAGGCAGAAAGAAAAGGGATTGGTGGGATAAGGTAGGTGTGAGTCAAAGACCTAAAAAGGATAATAAATGTTTGTATCTTAGGGCCACAAAGCTAAAATCAAAAAGGAGTTTTGATGGCTCAATCTATTTCTGAAAGACCACCCTCCTACATCGTAACACATTTCCACACCCACTGGCAGCGTCGAAACCAACCACAAAGTGTTAAAGCTCACCAGTAAAAAGTCCATAAAATTTAGCCCAGAAAACCAACTCCTAAGAGGGCTGACATACCTGTGAACTGTCATCGCTAACATCTTAACTATTCTAGTGATATATATTTCCTTTCCTGGAATCGAATTTGTATTGCATTTAATTGTGTCAAGGAGAAATGCCGATCCATTTTTTCCCCAAATCACTTAATTTACTCGATGCAAAAGAGTGGGCAAGTACAAGGTGGAAAAAGGAGGAAAAGGAGCAGCGATGTCAGGAACTTCTGGAATAACACTAAACTACTGGGTACTCTTGTTCACCACCAAAGGCAAAAAGGTAGCCAAAGCTCTGAAACCATCAAGGACCAGACTTGCCCACCTTAAACATCGGCCTCCTATGCTCTGTGCTCACATTCCCAGGGCCTCTCTGCAAACAACCAAGTGCAACTGAACACAGTGCTGTTATCCCCCAGGTGGCTCCTACCTGTAAAAGGGAGGATGCCCCTTTCATCCGTATTGCATTAAAATCACAATACAATTGAGAAAGAGGAACCCTTTTGCACTGCTGGTGGGAATGCAAACTGGTGCAGCCACTCTGGACAAACAGTATGGAGGTCCCTCAAAAAATTAAAAATAGAACTACCCTACAACCCAGCAATTGCACTACTAGGTATTTCTCCAAGGGAAACAGGTGTGCTTATTTCAAAGGGGCACATGGATGCCAATGTTCACAGCAGTGCTATCAACGACAGCCAAAGTATGGGAAGAGCCCAAATGTCCAGCGATTGATGAATGCATAAAGAAGATGTAGTTTATACATACAATGGAGTATTACTCGGCAGTCAAAAAGAATGAAATCTTGCCATTTGCAACAATGTGGAGGGAACCGGAGCGTACTATGCTAAGCAAAATTAGGTCAATCAGAGAAAGACAAATATCGTATGATTTTACTCATGTGTGGAATTTAAGAAACAAAACAGATGAACGTAAGTCGAAGAGAGGCAAAAATAATATAAAAACTGAGAGGGAGGCAAACCACAAGAGACTCTTAAATACAGAGAACAAACTGAGGGTGGCTGGAGGGGTTGTGGGTAGGGGGATGGGCTAAATGGGTAATGGGCATTAAGGAGGACACTTGTTGGGATGAGCACTGGGGATTCTATGTAAATGATGAATCCCTAAATTCTATTCCTGAAATCATTATTACACTATCTGTTAACTAACTTGGATTTAAATTTAAAAAATAAATAAATAAAAATCAATGTTGTAAAAAAAAAAAAAAAATCTTAAAAAAAAAATCCAGGGTATTTTGCAGTTGCCCTGAGATGGAAGGGTGTGTGGTCAAATACCATCTTTGTATGTTTCTTAGGTATTTTTTTTTCCTTCTTTCAGTCTTGTTCTTTTATTCATTCATACACTTGGGGTTTATTACAAAAAAAAAAAAAAAAGGGTAACTGAATTATTCACTCCTTTCTCTAGCTGAAATGGAGTATTTCATAAGATAATAAAAAGAGAATGCAAAGGAAAGAGATAAGAAAAATGCACACCATCCTCAGAGTTAGCTTGGACACCACCAATGACAAAATAACTTCATAAGACAGCAATAATGCCCACCTTCCCACTAGTCACCTACACTCATGTGCGCCTTTGAATGAGAATCTTTCATAAACGGAAAATATGGCAAAGATCAATTCTGAACCCAAGTGCCCCGAACGCTGCCAACTCATCAAAATTTCAACTTTAGTCACTTTGGACCATCCAGTTGGTGTTCTAGGTACACACACCTAACAACTTGTGCTTTCCTGAGACCTGGGATAAGGCAGAATTTGTCTCCCCCCAAAATACTTGGTTACACATGATCTATACCAGAGTAAACTAAAATGGAGCTTTCAAGTACGGAGTTACTTTTCTTTATACAAGCCTGGGGAGGCACCCATCATTGATGTTCTCCTGTCTTTTCATTTGAAATGACTTGTGTTTTCCTAAAGTCCTAGATGTATCTATTGAAGAAGAAGAGAGAGAAGAGAGAGAGGGGGGTCAAGTGAGGTGACCCAAGCTCTCAAAAGCTTGCTTGAAACTGAGAGGGTTTCTCCCCGGGGACACGTTGACGGGTCGGTGTGGGTAAATCTTTGTCGCAGAGCCGGGCCCATGCACTGTAGGGCGGTAACCTACAGCCTCCCTGGAGCTGTGACAATCAAAAAGGTCTCCAGACACTACAGACATTGCCAAATGTCTCCCAGGGAACGAAATCACCCCGCTGAGACCCACTGAACTAGAATACATGAAAATGAAATAGACCAAGTTGTGTGTGTGTTTTAAAATAGCCAAAATAAGACAGGAATATTCATGTATTTTCTTAACTATTTTGGAATACGATTAAAATATTTAGACGGCAGTTTCTACAATTACCCTTTCCAAAATCACTGAATAAATAGGCATATTCAGTTAAATTCAATGTCATGATTAGCTAAGTCACAGTATGCCATGTAATTAGAAGACAACCTCTGAACTCAGGCTTGGGAAAAGTGGGTAACGTACGCTATTACTTATTTAACAGAATGAGTAATATTGAAAATAAATATACAACTGTATGAATATATGTCTGTGCTTGCGTTAAAAAGCAATAAAAGGGGGAAGGAGCAAAAAATCTTTTTAAAAATAGTGATGGGAAGGGCTAGAGAAAAAGAGGCTGAAAATACAGAATGAGACCTAAGCACAGTTGGTTTGGCTCTGGAACTATCAAAATGGTTTATATAACTGTAAACCAATATTAACTTTTTTAAGTCCTAAAAAATCAAAAGCAGAATGGAAACCAATTAACCAAGTCATATACTGAGTTGATGGCATAAACATACAGGGAAATTATTCCAAAAGACTTTGAAACACAGTAATTTGACTGTATTTCCCTAGTGGGATAAGCCTTAAGGACAAAGATATCTTCAGCTGTTTCACTACTCATATTATTGGTAAAAATGTTGGTAGGTATTCTAAACATTATGTGTTGTGTATAAATACAATAATCAAGCAAATAAGTTCTTATGCTAATTTTTTAGGGGCAAAAATTTTCGGCACATGAGAAAAGCAATACAAAAATAAAACCAAAGAAGTAAAATATCTTCTAATTCTAATTTTGAATTAGAAATATCAGTATCTGGGGCAGTTGGTTAAGTGTGGGTGGCTCAGTCGGTTAAGTGTCTGACTTCGGCTCAGGTCATGATCTCATGGTTTTTGGGTTCGAGCCCTGGGTCAGGCTCAGTGCTGACAGCTCAGAGCCTGGAGCCTGTTTCTCAGATTCTGTGTCTGCCTCGCTCTCTGCCCCTCCCCCGCTCTCACTCTGTCTCTCTCAATAAATAAATAAATAAATAAATAAATAAATAAATAAATAAGTTTAAAAAATTTTTTTAAATATAGCAGCATGAATTTACACTGGATTATGTGCGAAAACAAACCAAAACCAACGAACAAATCCACCTTTATCCACTGAAAAGGTCCAGATACAACAACCAGCCTGGAAGCAATGGCCCCTAACTCCCAAACTGTGGTCCCCAAATTCCATTTCCTACTAAGGAGACCGCGGTCTTTGAAGAAATGTGGGCCCCAGTCTGGGGTGGGCACGGCCCTCACTTTCAGTGACTATGTGACTATGTCACAGACTCTGGGCATGAGCAGAACATGGCAGTGACCTCCAACAGCTCAGCTTGGCTGCAACCGGACACTTAGAGGGGTGACAAGGATGTCAGCGGCAATGAATGAAAATACTAAAGAAATACCTTAAATCATGAGCTCATAATGTCTCTAAAAAGAAAGACACACAAAATACCTCACTGGTGGCTAATGGAGGATGCTGGGGAACCAGAACTGTAAGATGTCAAATAGGGGGCAAGACTTTCCTAAGTAAACGTACCTCAGGATAACAGCTGCATATTCCTTTCATCTGGCAAGGAAACACAGAAGGAACGACACGACCAGGATGTTTTGCACTCCTGATGAATTATGGATGGAGGCAGTGATCACCAAGGCTGCCTGTTCTCATGCCCTCCTCCCAACGGGAGCACACACACTACCCATCAAGCACTCTTGCCAGAAAATCAAACCAGAATGGGCTCCAGCCCTGACCAGCTGCTTACAGGAAACACCAGGACGGGAGTGGGGAGGCATGTCAAGTAAGGATCTGGTTAGCAAGCTGCAGCTGTGACAAACCCAAAAAAACTTAAGACTTGCTTTCTCCAAAAGATCAATCACAATGCGGGGGGTGGGGGGGGGGTGGGGGGGGTAAAAATGAGAGGGTGGAGATATCAGATAGACCACTCAACAGCAATAAATTTTTTCAATGTTTGAGAGTGAGGGAGAGAGAGTGGAGGAGGGGCAGAAAGGAAAGGAGAGAGACAGAAGGCTCTCTGGCAGGCTCCACACCATCAGCACAGAGCCCGACGCGGGCCGGAACTCAAATCACGAAGTCATGACCCAAGCCGAGATCAAGAGTTGGACGCTTAACCGACTGAGCCACCCAGGTGCCCTGACAGCAATACACTTTTGAGATAGGGAAATAGGAACACTGGCTGCAGGTTTGGTAAATCAAGGAATTACTGTTACTGGAGTATTGACTATAGTATTTACAGATGAAACGAATCGGTATCTCAGTTTTGTTTCCAAAATAAGCCACTGGAGTGTGCAGGAGTTTAGATGGAACAAGACTGGCCATTAACTGATAACGACGCACTGAAGTTCTGACAATGGGAAGTCATGAGGATGCGTTCTATGATTCTACCTTAAAAATCCACACTGAATATGGTTATCCCAGAAACTAAGAAATCACAGCTTACAATGAGAGACAGTCAAGAACATCAAAAAAATAGTGCAGCCTGAAGGGCCTTCAGAAACCACCAGGCTCCAAACCACCTTCTCCACAGGAAGGTCGCTAAAGTAATCCCAGAACATTGGCTAGGTGCCAGCGACACCACAAGGGAACGGCGTTTCTGAAATCTAATGGCTCTGTCCAGCCACCAAGGCAGGACGGGGCAGAGGAGGCGGGCGGAGCGGGCCGAAGGTGAACCTCTACAGAGCTGACACACCCTTATAAGCCTTCTTTTTACTATCAACTACTAAGACATCAAGGCTCTTCCTTTTGTTTGTGAATACACTTCCCCCCCACCCCAAAATAAGGTGTTTAGTAATTTGAACTCCACCCACCCCCAAGAAGAAGAAGAATCTGTTCATTCAAAATTTGTAAATGTTGAGAACTTACTCAGCTGTTGAATATACAGTAGACAGTAAAACATTTTAGTGTCTTGTGAAAAACACAAGTAGCAACAGCAGTGACTCGTTTTTACACTGAGCACACTACGTACACTCTTTCCAGCTCACGGGCTGCAATGAGAATGCGCAGCACTGGTTTGCCTGAGCTGTAAAATTATAAAAATTAATACACTTACCAAGCACTTACTTAGAGAGGTCACTGTGATCAGTTGTGATAAAGGGAGTCCGTCAGAATACTCTGTAAACATACAATGAACTGTTGATACACAAGTAAAGAACAAGGATATCCCAAGGACATTAGGCCAAGATAAAACTGCTGGAAAATCCTGGCTGGTGAGGACTGAGGGAGAAGGGAAGGTGCATTCACTAAATTGGTATTGGAAGCACCCATACAATGCCCTGCCCTGAAATTGGCAGAGACTATCCCTGCCCGCTCACTGCTCTCTGGGGCCAGGAGAAGGACGTGAAAGCAAAAGAGGTTAAATGAGGAATATGAAAAATGATCAATTTCTCATCGGTGTGGCTGTAATTTACATCACTTCCCCAGGCTTCTCCAGATGAAATCAACATTCTCTTACAAATTACTAGAATTTAAGTCCTAGGGGGGAAAGGATTAAAGATGTGCTCTAAGCCCTTCACTTAACAAATGAGAAAAGGAAGGTGCAGAATGGCAGAGCCCCAGGGCCACGCGGGTTTCAGGGTGGCTCAGGTGCCTTGCCAGTTATGTTACTTAAGGGTATTTCCAGAGCTCCGAAGTTTCCTGGCTGGAGGTGACAGCACCCAAGCTATGTCATCCAACCCTTGTCAAGTTCTAGTGATAAGAGAACCATCCTAGTGGTTCCTATCTGTGTGTTGACGTGAAAGGGAGGACAGTTTCATTCTGGCTGATTCCTTATGAACCTCTGTGGGTGACAGCTTTCCTCGCCGGCCACGTGGTGCACGGGCTGATCAGCCAGGGTCTTGCTCTGGCACAGGTCAGAGGTCAAAGCACCTCCCATGACTTGCCTGTGTGCACAGCTGGTGGCAAGAGGCCCATCTGGACAGCAGCCTTAAAGACTGGCGGAGCTCACCAAAGACCAGCTCTACCTAGTTACACTTACTCCAGGTGTGGCGAGAATGGAAGCCCAAGGCCAGAGGTTCCAGCAGCCCACCGTGGCGCTGAGCCCCCTCTGCCTGAGAGTGAAGACAGGCTGGAGGGTGAAGGGCAGTGAGATACCCCATCAGGTGGTGAGACGCTTCGTGCAGCACCACCTGGCACATTTCCCAAGCCCCCCAGAAATGGCAGCTCCATCTACGGCTCCTCTCAGGGGTGTGGAGGAGCAAGAAGAGGTCAGGGGAAGGGGCTGCTGATCCCCCCAAGGATCCGCTCGCCAGCACGCCACCTGACACAGTGCCCAGGCGTATAACCTTACCCGTCTTAAGAGCCTGGCCACCTGCCAGCCTATGGCACTGAGCGGCACAGAGACTGGTTACCACTCTGAGTCAGCACTGCAAGACCTACTAAAAATAAGTGGTAGGCAGTTACACAAGCTGCAGGAAGTGAAGAAACGAGAGTCTGTAATTGTAATCCGATCAACAAATTCTAAGGACGCGAGCACTGTTTCTTAATGGTTTGCTTTTATGTCTGAATGTGCAGGCCTATTTATGGGTTTTGATGAAGAAGGAACTTACTGTATTTTTAGCTCACAAATCAACTTTTAATTCTTCCCATTCTACAAATGGGAAATAACATTTCACATAGCACAAGCAATAAAAATTAAGATGTTTTCAAGATAAGCCTCTTCTGTGCGTTTGCATTTAACACATGACTATACTTACTACACATCAAGCTGATTCTATGCTCCTCCTCCAAGCAGGGGGTGAAGACAGAAGTCAACATCCATTTGTGGAAATGGAGTTAACTGTTGCCAGTGGCCAGTGTTGTCTGGTGGCCAGGACAGTGGTTCTCCTCGTGTGCCCTGACCACCAGCAGCAGCAGCAGCAGCACTTGGATGTTTCTTAGAAATGTGGATTGCTGGGGCCCACTCCAGACTCCCGAGGCAGAAATTGGGAGGTGGGAGCAGCTAATCTGGAACAATCTCAAGTTTCAAAACCACGAACCACAGGGCCAGATCCTCACAAGAGCTCATTACGGGCAATAAACACTATACAACGTGCTTCTCAGACACATTTTATTGCCCATATTAGGATGTTATCTACCAAGAGAATCATTTTCATCAAAAAGACTCCGCGAAACGGTTCTTCAATTGGAAAGAACGCTCTTCTTTGGATCAAAAGAAACAGGTTAATTTTTTTCTCGTTGGAAAAAGTTATAAACCATTTTATGTGCACCTGGGTCAAGTGCACGTACAAATGCAACCTTGGCCTGGTCTTCACCCCTCTGGAAGGTCCCAGTCTACCCACTGAGGAAGGGCAGTCTGATCACAAGAGACTGGGGGCCTGGGGAAGGAAAGACTGGCAGAGACACACACATCAATACATCCCGGCCGTCGTATACTCTACATTGGGGCTTGTCTGTATCTGCTTAGCATCCTGGTAAGATATTTTTAAAAAAATTTTTTTTAATGTTTGTTTACTTTTGAGAGAGAGACAAAGTGGGAGAAGGGGAGGGGCAGGAAGAGGGAGACACAGAATCGGAAGCAGGCTCCAGGCTCCGAGCTGTCAGCACAGAGCCCGATGCGGGGCTTGAACCCACAAACCATGAGATCATGACCTGAGCTGAAGTCAAGACGCCTAACTGACTGAGCCACCCAGGTGCCCCCAATTAAAAAAATTTTTTTTCAATGTTTATGCATTCTGATAAGATTAATGCAACTAGAATACATTTTTACGAACTCAAGGCAATATATAAGAGATCCACTGCCCTGACTGCGGTCTTACTGTGTCAAAAATGCCCAGAATTAATACAGATGTCTTGAAGCACAGAGTACTGAACTACAATGGTTTATAATTGATTTAAAGCTATTAAAAAATGAAGAGAAGGAATCAAGGGAAACTAGGAAAAAAGCATGCATTTTACAGATACAGAACCTTTAAATATTTGTTTTTGTTTATTTATTTTTGAGAGAGTATGAGCAGGGGAAGGGCAGAGAGGGAGGGAGACACAGAATCGGAAGCAGGCTCCAGGCTCTGAGCTGTCAGCATTGAGCCCACTGTGGGGCTCAAACCCACAAACCATGAGATCATGACCTGAGCCAAAGCCGGACACTTCACTGACTGAGCCACCCAGGCGCCCCACAGATACAGAACTTTTAAAGAAAAGAAACAAAAACTAGAAAACTCAGAGGAGGCACCTTGGGGATGGTTACTAAGTTCTGCCCTGGCCAACGGAAGAGTTTTATGTAATGTATATAATTCTCTAATGCACCCTAGGTAATACCCTACTATATCATACAACTACATACACATATATGAATACCACTTACAGTATTTGCTGAGATGAAGACAGACAATAGTAATTTCAGAATATCCATCCCCATTAATGAGAAGTTCATTTTGATAGACTATGAATCCAAGGATACAAACCAGAGGAAAAAAAAACCTAAGCATACGCAAAAGGCTGAACAGTCATAACGTAAATGGGGCTGATAGAAACGGTAGCAAACAGAAGAATTTCCCTCTTCTTTTAACCTACTTTTAGACAATGGCTTACTCCACTGGAGAGTATTTTATGAGTGCAGGAGTTTCCAGGCCACAAAAATCCTTTCAACCAATGACAGCAATAGTGTCTCACTTTGATCTCCAATTCACATAGCTGGTTAGAAAGACTCACTGTATTCAGAACTGGTCTCCTTCCTCCCTCTTCCAAACCCCCCAAATTCAAATAAACAAAAGAGAAAAGAAAGTCAGTGCTTAAAAGTTCCCCCCACCACCATGTCTGCACCCTGGTGCAGCAGATACAATCTAGAGTGGGGTCCCAAGTAGAATTGGCCCCTGGGGGGCAGTAAATGAGAGGCAGGAGTCTACTCGGTCCCCCTGGTCCTGCAAATTGCTACCAAGTGACCTGTGAGCCAGGAGTCTGTACACAGTCCTCGTCACAGAGGAGCCAGGCTCACGCCAGGGGATGAGTTCCTCTTACAGAATGGGCATGGGTCCAAAGTAAAGCAAAAAAAACATCGATTTCCATCTCCCCATCCCACCCCTCATTCTTGTCAAGGCAAGCCTCCTTTTTCACATGAGGGAACCTGGCTGCAGGGATGTCCTCGGAGGGGTTGGGGGTGGATGGTCTCCCCCACAGTGAGGGGCCCGATGAGGCTCACTGCATCAGTTCGCCTGGACTAACGTAAGAAAATTCCACAGAGTGGGTGGTTTAAACAACACAAACTGATTTTCTCCTAGTTCTGGAGGCTGAAAGTCCCGGATAAAGGTGTGGGCTGATTTGGTTCCTGCTGAGAGCTCTGTCCCTGGCTTGCAGACAGCCGCCTCCTCGCCATGTCCTCACGTGGCAGAAAGACACCCAGTTCCCTGGTGTTCTTCTCAGGAGGGCTCGAGTCCTATCAGATCCCCGCCCCACCATGAACTTCTTTAACCTTGAGGACTTCCTTCGAGGCTCTATCCCCGAACACAGACATGCAAGGGGGCTAGGACCTCAACAATGAACACTGGGTAGGGGTGCACACTTCAGTCCAGATGGGGGAGCTGGCCCAGGCAGGGCCAGCAACTGGATCATAACTGGGGCTAGGGTTTCCACACGTTCCACGGCACTGAAGTGACCCTCCTTCAGTATGAAGAAAAGGACCCAAGAAAGAGGAAGAGGGCTGAGTAACGCAGGGCTGTGGACTATGGATCAGGAGGGCAGGAGGAACGGGCAGCCGCCAGACAGCAGGCACTGAGTGGATCACTCGTGAGAGATGTGGATGAGGAGCAGAGGTCAGGAAAGCTGCCCAGGGGTCACTCAGCTAAGAGGGGCCAGGCAGGGTCGGGCACTGAGGCAGCCAGCCAGGAGGAGGGCAGCCTTCCTGGCCTCCATGACAAGTGGGGAGGGAAGAGACCCAGGAAGGGGCAATGCTGGAGCCTGGGGAGGGTGGGAGGGAGGAAGGGGCAGAGGCCAGGACTGGAGGAGGCAGAAAAATGAAAGGCAGTGGTGGAGACAGGAGCTGGAAGCGCCAGGCTGCAGCTCTCCTCAGAGCCATACTGTGGGCCAGCACGTGCCAGGTCCTTTACAAAAGCATTCAGTTCTTCTTCACAGCCCTGTGATGGTGACAATTCTTCCTTTTCCTGAACACACATACAGGCCCCGAGCTGAAGGAACCCCACTAGTGGCTCGTGCCTCAGGGAGGAGCAGACACAAGACCCAGGAGGGGTTCAAGGCCAACCCCAAGGCTGGAGGCAAAGGCTCCAAACCCAGAGACCTTTCTAGACCAGCCTGAGCTGGCACGTGCTGCCTAGGGCCAGGAGAAATGAGTGAGTGCTTACGGCCAGACCTGGCTCACAGCAAGTGCTGCTCAGTTAATGATAACTGCTATTACATAGACTCAAAATAAGTGTTGTGTTTGGTATCAGAGCCATCTGTATACAGATCTCTTTCTTCCCTCTATCAGGTGTGGAGACGGTCTGCAATTTACCGTTCCATCCACAACACTAATCGCGGTGCCCTCCACAGAAGAGATGATCGATAAAAGGCTGGATGAGTGAATTAATTAACTGATAGAGAAATGTACCATGCAGGGGACATGAGAATAAGGCAAAGAAGGCAGAAGGTAAATGAGAAAATCGACAGATGGGCAAAGAGTGGACACACATAGACACACATAAATGAAAAGATGCAAAAAAAAAAAAAAAAAAAAGGCAAAAGATAATATGTACGGGGGAAAAATGGTCTGGGTTCAATGATTTGTGTCTCCCCAGAGTGTCTTTCAGGACCAGAAGTATTTCACTGCTACCAGCTATCATCATCTATTTTCTTCAGCACGCCAGATAAGAACAAGTAAATAAACGGACATCACAGTTACTAGGAATTAAGCACCCTCCGCCCAACCTCCTGCTAGCCCAGGGGTGACATTCTGCATACGACTGAGTTCTCCCGGGTCTTTTCCTACAAAGCACAATAGCAAACATCATGCTGCACAGGGCAAGGCGACCCCAGACTCAGCGGGAAGGCTACAAATACCTAAGCCGACACTGAGGCTGGTTGCACGAGCTAGCTCAGCGGCTCTACTCTATTCCGGCGGTTTTACACTTAACCTGCCCCTTATTTCATGGCAGGAAAACCCATCTGTGGGTCCATTCAGGCTTAGAGAAGAGGTAAACCAGGCAGCATTAAATTTCTGCTATTGGATGTCTTTTGATTGGTCACTTTTACTCCGTTTTAATTTTATCTTTGTGACTGATGGGAATTACATGCATATGTCCCTCCCATGATGACACCATGACAATTTTCTATGGCTAACAGACGTCACAGGAGAAGGAAGCTTCCAACTGGGCTCCTTGGTAGGGAGGGGAAGACTGTCCTCAGTTCTTTTCCCACCAGTACACAAACACCGCGGCCACCTTGGGCTCTCAACCACATTACCCAGAACCAAATGCCTGCTCCAGAAAACATTTTGAATTGTGAGGCTGCTCACCCCTGCATTCACAATTTCTTAACTTTAGCCACATATTAGTACTATAGGATGAAATACTATGCATTGCTTAAAAGCACTGAAATGGGGGGGGTGCCTGGGTGGCTCAGTCGGTTGAGTGTCCGACTTCGGCTCAGGTCATGATCTCACAGTCCGTGAGTTCGAGCCCCGCGTCGGGCTCTGTGCTGACAGCTCAGAGCCTGGAGCCTGCTTCGGATTCTGTGTCTCCCTCTCTCTCTGCTCCTCCCCTGCTCATGCTCTGTCTCTGTCTCAAAAATAAATAAAAACATTTAAAAAAAAAAAAAAAAAAAAAAAAAAAAGCACTGAAATGGGAAATGTCAGAAACACTAGTGATCACGTACCTTGTCCACTCCCTGGGGCCTGGAGCGGTGGATGGACACCAGACCCAGATCAGGGAGACAGATGCTCCCTCCAGAAGCCAAATTTTCATACCCTTTGTTCATAGTTTTGAAGGTGCTATCATTTCCACTAGACTGAGCAAGAATCTTTTATGGAAAGCATTTACTACAATGGCCTGACCCATTCACATGCTCCATTGAAACGCTAGCAGTTAGTAGCATACACAAATGATAATAGTACATTCACGCTCACTTGTGTTGTGCAAACCTCTTCACGTCGTATACTCCTCCGCCCTCCCCACTAGGACATGGGAAGGCCGGAAGGATGCGCCGTTCCTCTGGGCATTCCTAGCACAGTCTCTAGCACATGGTAGAAACACACGTAGAAATAGTTCTTGAAGGCCGCATGCCCCTTCGCTTCCATAGAGGCCACACCAACACTTTCTGGCCTCAAAAGGAAATCCGAAACAATGTGCTATGTAAGCAAGTTCATCTCTCCTCGCCCCTTCCCCCCCTAGCTCCACGTGCAGGAGGAAATGCTTCTCACTGGCTATACAAATGAACACGTGCCACACCGTGTGCACGGTTTGCAGCCAGCGAGTGAGGCCAGCACGGAGCCAGTTCTGCATCAAGTACTTTTACCCTAAACAGAAAGCATGCTGTATGTGAGCGACGGGGCAGGATCTCCGCATGAGGGCACCGTGCAGTCACTAGCTCTGCTTTTTGCCTCAAATTCTGTCAAAGGCAACTCAGATTGACCTGTAGAATGGTTACCATCTAAGCAACATGTGAACAGGAACAAATTAACACAGAGACTGTTAACCATGCCTCCATCCCAGGGATGACAGGCAAGTCGTGCCTCATGTGCTGGGTTACTTGTGCCACTAAAAACACACCTCACTAATTAAAAATGGAAAACCAACCAACTAAATGATCACAAGGGCCGCTTTAGTTCATAAATATGCCAGTTAGCACACTGTGATTGATAAGGAAGTTCTGACATCAACTAGAGAAAAGATGTAAACTAAAAAAGCCACGTTCTCCTAAGAGCAGAGTAACATTTTCAACAGAATCAATGACCACTTGTTCACATCTAAGACTGCCTTTACAAAAACTGCAACAGGTATGTCTTCAGTTCTGTTCACGCATGCGTGCTAGAAATTCGTGCTGGACAAGGACATGTATTTCTGTTCTCTGTTAAAGCCCAAACGCAGCTGATGTGGTAGAACATGTGGCCTATAAGGAACGGAGTTCTCTCCATACCTCTGTCGTCCAGACAGTGACCAGATGAAGACTGTGCACCATTAAGGCTGTGAGTCACGGAACATATATACATCAACTTTTACACGTTGCACTTTACTTTAGGAAAGTAAAACAAGACCAAACTGCTTTTTGCTAGCTGTGATATTTTTATTTACAGGAAAGAGACTTCTCTAAAGCAACTCTGCAAAGGATTCATGTGAATTGCTAAATGTCTCCTCCTCTAAAAGACACAAGGCTAGTCTTCCACAGCCACCACGTTCCCCCGGACGTGGCCCAGCGTGATGACGGTGTCCTCGGACTTTACCTGTCACCCTGCAGTTGTACAAGTCCATTCCGGGGACAGGCTGGCACCTAACAGGTGAGCCAAGGTGGAACCAAGACAGAGGCAGAGAAGCCTGCATCCGTGTTCTTCTCCACCTCCCAATAGCACATGTCCCAAGGGAGCATGGTGGGTGAGCCCCTAACCTTACAGTATGACTTGCGGCCTTATAAGAAGACAGAGACCCAGGGCGCCTGGGTGGCTCGTCGGGCAAGCATCAGACTTAAGCTCAGGTCATGAATTCACAGTTCGTGGGTTCGAGCCCTGTGTCAGGCTCTGTGCTGACAGCTCAGAGCCTGGAGCCTGCTTTGGATTCTGTGCCTCCCTCTCTCTCTGCCTCTCCCCCACTTGCACTCTTTCTCTTTCAAAAATAAAGATTGAAACAAAGAAGAAGAAGAAGAAGACAGAGACCCATGGGGGCCACCACGTGATGAAGAGGGCAACGAGTGCAGCCACAAGCCAAGGAACCCCAGTGCCTGGGGCAACCGGAAGCCAGTAGGAGGCAAGGAAGGATTCTCCCCTCCAGGTGTGAAAGGGAGAAGGAACTGTCAACACCTGGACATCAGACTTCAGGCCTCCAGAACTGTGACACAATTAACTTCTGTTGCTTTAAGCCACGGAGTCTGTGCTACTTGGTGGCCGCAGCCCTAGGAAAGGCACGCAGTTAGTTTCTGGGGACACGGGAGCTACTTTCCAAGCCAGACGGCTGCCACCCTTCCAGCACGCTCCAGCCTGCCCTGTCCACAGCCCAGCAGTTTGGAAGGCGCATCAGAGAGCCAAACTTGGGAGAAAGAACCAGATGATCTTCTCCTCAACTTTAGCCATTTAAGGGCTTTAAAACAGTTGCAAAGTCATACACAGAGCATGAAAAGTCTCTTTTAGAGCATGATCAAAGAAATTAAAACACCTCTGAGCAGACAATTGCTTGTGTATCTCTGAGGAAAGAAACATAATGCAATAATCACCAGACTCGGTGACCACGAAACACTGTTCTCCAGAACTTACAGTGCTCTTAAGGAAGAACAAAAAAAATTACTTAGTCATTTAAAATAAAATTAAATAAATAAATTAGTTAAATTAAAAAGCTTCCATAGAAGACAGTCAACAGAAAATCACTCCCCGTGGGTACGGGTATGTACCGAAATCCAAGTATCAACAATGCCATAACAAGAGTAACATCAGCTCCAACAACAGTTACTAACATACACAGTTTTACCCGTGTAACTGACCTAAAGCCCCCCACATATGGAATGGAACGCTTTACAAATTACCAAGCACTCTTCATAAAGGATTAGCAGTTAAGGTAAACAAATCTAACTACGTCCTATGCTGCCATTAGGAAATACGGCAGCAAAGGGCAGCCAACAGCAACATTAGGTGCAAGGCCACACTGTGCCCCTGCCCCTCCCCAACCCATCTCCTTCCACCTGTACAGAGGGGAGACTTTGGTGGGGAGCTGGATGCCCCAGGACGTGCAGACCCTACTTTACTGTCCACCTTCTGTCCTCATCCTCCACAGGTAGAAAAGTACTTCGTGCGTGACTGGCTTACTGAATTGTAACAAGGTGTCCCTGCAAGGCACACACCTAGGCTCCTCGTTTCAAAAGAATCTCTCGAGGTCCCCAGCCGGCTGCGCTGCTCCCTGATGAGGCTATCGGCATTCCCGAGCACCTTCCTCATGAAGCAGGGCTAACCAGACGTGAGCTCAAGTCTGTGGGGAAGGCTGTCCATCTCCTGGGTTTTAGGAAGACGTGTTCAAAGCACACACATGCTAGAAGGGTGGTCAGGGAAGCCTCTTTTCTTAGTGACAATCTACGAGGTTCCCCGAGGAAAGGAGGGATGCGGACCAGCCACACTCAGGCTAGGTTACAAACGGCCCTTTTGGCACCTCTAAACACGACTCAGAACATTTTCATCGCCATTACTGTTCAGTTTTCAATCTACATATTTTAAAGAGCAGCCCACGGTGAGGCTTGCCAGACCCCTTTTGGCACTAATTCAGCAGCAGCTAAGACTCAGGCTCACTCTGTTTCCCCGGCTGCTTCGGCAGCAAGCACGGCAGATCTTGCGAGGATTTTAAAACCACCTTTCATAGGATTTTAAGGCCGCCCGCTTTACTTTCCAACAAAGTACAAAGAAAGAAAAGTACTAGCTACTAGTGGAATTCAAGAGCAGGGTGCTGGGAACACAGACATGATGTGTGGACAGCATTCCCGAGGTAAGGACTTGTGTCGCACTTAAATTAACTTTCATAGTTAAGAAAGGAGTGCTGAGTATACATGGCGTTTCCCCTCAAGTTCTCCAAAGGCCTTCAGCCCAACCATCACTGAGATGGAGAGGTGGAAGGCAGGGGACTGGTGTTGAGGGAACATTGGCCGCAAGGGGCAGGCAGATGACTGGTTCCCCCTGGTCTGTGGGAAGCCATCAGGGATGTGCCTGGTACCCCCTCCCCCCCCTCCCCCCGCCAGAAGGAGAGCCCATCACTACTCCCCAGGCCTGTTCAGCCGGTCTGCTGACGACAAAACCAGGAAAGTCACCCTCCCAAACTATTCGAAACTAGTGATGGGAGGAGCGAGAAACCACCTAGCGAGACTTCCCACTCAGATAGAATCCTGATTCCCAGGCAGACGCTGGGTTTTACAACCTGCAATCTTGGTGTTGGGGGCTTCCCATCGTGGTCACAGGTTAGCACGTGGCCACCCTTCCCCCCAGCTTTTCTCTAGCAAGAATGGAGTGAGGGAGCGGATGGACCCACAAGGAAATCAGGTCTTTGTCCACGAGCTGCTCCCTTGGCTTAAGGGACCCAGCGTCTTCAGGTCCCTTGGATACTGTCATGTTGATACCAAAGCAATCGGCAGCTCTATGTATTTGATCTCAACCCAAATGCGTTACAGCAAGAAATACGCTGGGACTAGTATATATGCACGTACACCAGTTCATTCAGCAAACACCCAGTGAGCCCGACTACACCGCCAGAGTCCTTCTACTTACGGACTCAGGTGCCAGATGAAGACACAGACGTGGACACAGAGAGATGATGACTACCACTAGTCACAGACAACACTGACTGCAGGGTTATCACACGCCAAGTAACAGGCTCTTTTCAGGCACCACTCTATATACCTTACAACTCTCCTAGGAGATAAATATGACCATTGTCCCCATTTCTCAGATAGGAAAACTGAGGCACAAAGAGCCTTACCAGACCAAAGTCACACAACGCCAGGTGGAAGGCCATGATCCACGTGAGGGGACCAGATCTGTACTGCCTCTCGGGATTAAGGGTGTGAGTGTTCAAAGGCAGATGTACAGGAGAGGCCCAGGAAGCCTCCTAAGATGGGCCACCGGTTCTAGTTCTAGGGTGATCCAGATGCTTCAAAGGGCCGATGCCACTTCAGTCCTGCCATGTGCAAGGAGGTGAGCAGTGGTGGCGGTGGGGGAGGCAGGCCGAGTGCTGGGAACAGCATGTGCAAAGGCACCGTGTGTGAAAGTGCCTGGCCTCGCTGGAAGGGACCAGTGTGATCAGTTCATAAAATTTTAAAAGTACTAAATGGTGGCAGATGAAGCAAAGATCCCATTTTTTAGGGCCCTTTAATAACCCTAAGGAGCCCAGACTTTATCATGAAATGGGGACCCAGAGGTTTATAAGGAGAAAAGTGTAACAAGTAGATCTGTGTATTAGAAAATCAAGCCCAGTACCAATAAAAGGCATTGATGAGAGGGAAAAGAGTCCAGAAGCAGGAGGACGAAAGGGGTATGGCCAAGTGGGAGAGAAAGGCCTGATCCGGGCCATGCGAAGACAGAATGTCAGTTTTTCAAGGCTCGGCAACCACACGCTACCTTCTGGTCTGTGACTGTTGGCTCAGTGTAATATACTAATAGTGCCCTTTTCTGCCCCCAAAGGTGTCCTGGTGAAAGACGGCCACCTTGTTCCACACCCATTTGGACACTATGTGGGGCATGAGGGAAAAGCAGGATTTGAGGATGAAAATAAGAATTTTAATCCAGATACCAAATAAAAACAAGGGCGCGTGTCTTTTACACACGTTTACATACGTAAAAACCATACTATGGAAATATGGTGATAGATATCCAAGCATTCATGACTGTCAATGCCCCCCATTTAACCTAAATGCTGGGAAGCAAAGCTTTTGCACTGAAAATTTCACTTTCAGAAGCTTTCAAATATTCTATGATATATATTAGTCTTGATTAATCTCATAATCAGAAATTTTTTTTTAGTAAAAACGTATGCCTCATTTCTAGTGCATCCAAAATATTTTTCATCAAAGCGATGCCATACCATGAGGAAAAAACAAAACTAAATAAAATGGGAGGAGGAAGAGCTTGCAAAGAGGGTCAAAGTGAATTAAATAATAGAGGAACAGCAAAGTCCGGAGAATTCAGTCAGTTGTAAAGCGTGTGGGCGTGTATACGATATTATGTAAGCCAGCAGAAGGGAGTCTGATCACACATCCCCACACAGGCGGTGGCATCCCCACGCTGCTTTTCACACGTTGGTTCCTCTTTTTGTGCAGCTAAGAAAATGAATCCCATCCTACAGCCTATATGAACCCCACAAAACAAATGTCCTGCTAGGGATGTACGTGTGCCCACAGGGAAGCGTGCATTTTAAACAATACACTAACCAAAGGGTCTGATTCAAAAGCCACATTGTTAGTGGAATAAAACCAGCATTCTTTATGCCTTCCCTCCACCTGTGCCAGGCTCAACCGGTGAGGAACAAGTTCTCCCTTCTCCCTACCCACCCATGGAGCCACGGTCTTCTACCATGTCTGGCTCAGGGACTGTATTCTGTGCCCGGAAGCCACGTTTTGCTATAACGCTGCAAGCCTCTCACTTAGTAGGGGTACAAGGCAATGCTGCTGTACTCTGATAAAGGATGATAAGGGCAATCGACTTAAAGTATCCCCTTTAATTAAATTAATGCAAAAAGATTAAAAGCTCGGGGTGTCATCTTCTTTGTTCATTTCAGGAGGGACTCAAATAAACCCATTTCACTAACCATGCCGAATCAAATTATTCTCAATAATTTCTCAATTTAATACTTCACGAAAACCAAATTTCTGAGTTTAAAAGAAGATATTCTTAGAGCAAATTCATGACAGTCTTTTTAAAATAGCCACGGGCTCGATTTATGCACACAAGCAGCAGTTGCAAGGGCATTATTTCCTACAGTCCAAGGAGAAACGCACTGGGGCTCTGGCCGACGATGCCCTGCCAGCTGATAGAGTCACAGCACCTGGCACTACTGTGTGGAGGCCTGGTCGGGAAAAGTCCAGAGGGAGGCTGCCCAGAACCAGTGGCTTCCCCTCTGCCCTCAGCTGCCCTCTGCCCATCCCCATGCACACGTAATAAGGGCAGGTATGTTCTCCAGAACACCCTCCTCCTCCCTTGCAGGAGATGGTCCACGGACCAGCTCAGAGTAGGCACCTGACCAACGTGGACCAGAGAAGGGCCAGCCTGAGAGGTACTGTACAGAACACTCTGCTAGGCCAACGGCCTCCGTGCTGTTGCTGGGGACTGCCCACCACATGTGCCGAGGGAGGGAAGCCAGTCTGCAGGGTGCAGACAGAGGCAGAGCAGAGAGGCAGGTGGCTTTCCCGGTCCCCCCCACCCCACACACACAGGATTTCCCAGCCAAAATCCCGCCCTTAGGACAACTTCGTCTCATGCTTCAGGGAGCTCAAGAGGGGTACCAGCTCCTCTGAGCACAATGGGGGGAGACCGGGAGAAGAAGCCCAGATGCGAACAAGGAATGGGGAGATCCAGGGAGCCGAATCAAGTCAGGGTCTGCAACAAGAAAGCTTCCTGTTAGCGGAAGAAGGGAAGCAGGGGCTGAATGGATAAGCGACACCACTCTGCTGTTGTGTGAGCCTCGTTACCATCAGCAATGCCAAGCTGCGCTTCAGCAGGGCTGTGCAGGAGAGCTCGCGGTTGCTTCCTGCTTGTCAGCTGTGAACAGCGTGTTCCAGGGCTTCAAAGAGTGGTTTTGTCCCTCCACCGATGCCACTCTGCACTAGAGGGAACCACAGTCCCCTCGCCGAGCCTTTGTATACACCACCACCGAGATGCGCAGTGCACACATGGACGGCTGGTGACTTCCCCACGGTGCAGCTGCAGCCGAGTCATTTAATATTCATTTCTATTAGCCAGAACGGTTGTGCCCAACTTTTGGTTTGGGTTTCCATACCTTCCTGTGAGTGCAGTCTGCACGATGCATGATGAACATATTATCAGTAGTCCGTTTCTAGTGAGCCACGCACAGAAGATGATACGGCAGCCACCATTTGCCCCTGCGTGCCAGGGCACACCGGGTCACTTCATCCCGCCCACACTCTGGAGAATCCCTGTGCCAGATGTGACCTGGCATCCAAGCCACTGCTACCCGACCATGCTCTCCTCTGTACCGCTGGGGCTACGTTTCCCAGGCCCTGCCCGCTGGATTCTTGGTTACGTTCTGCCAAAGAGAGGCCCTGGTGCAACATGAAAAGGCAGGAGGAAGACTGAGGACCTGCCCCTCCCAGAGCCCCGCCCCGCCCCGCCCCAGCAAGCAGGGGATCTAAAACAGCAGGGGCAATGCCGGTCCAGCAAGTTGCTGAGGCTCAGGCTGTGCTTAGCTCCTAGGGCAGAACAGCACAGGCTTCCTGCTGGGGGTGGGGGAGCGCCGGGTAGGGGTGGGGGCGGGGTCTTGCTCCTGGGTTCTGGGGGATTCCCATGTCCTTGTTTTGCTCCTGCGGACCTAGAAGCCGGCAGAAACTTTCTCAGTTTCTGCTCTGTGGGTAACAAACATGTCTTCCCCCTTTGGCCCCTTCAGCCCTTCACACACTTTTATAACCATTCCCTGGACTAGACCTCGTGCATCTGACACACCTAAGACGTTTCTATTTTGTGACCAGAGAGGCCCCAAGGAGGACAGAAAGAAGCTCACAGCCAGAGTAAAGCAGAGGCCATCTGAAAAATTATGGCTGGCAGTGATGACTCTCAGTTGAGTCAAATCAGAAAGAAACCAGAGGGCTGTGTCACTCCTCACCTGTCACCTGTGGTCTGCTGGCTAAAGGTCCCTGCAGTCTGGGCAGAGCTGACATCAATCACCCTGCTGGCACAAGTGAGCTCCAACCAGCTGGACAGGCTGGAACGCAGCTAGCTAGCCTGCATCAGCCGCTCGAGTGACCATGCCTAGAAGAAAATCCACAAGTTCCTTTTTCTGATCATGCTCAAAATGTCATAAAGGTCCCCTGCTGGGCCAGGGAGCAGCCCTCTCTGGGTGGGGAGGCGAGGCACAGGAAGCAGCCCTGACAGCTGGGTGACCCTGCACCAGCCAGATGGCCCACCTGTCATATGCCTGGTGACAGAGGGCCCTGAAACATTTGTAATGCTTGCAGAAGTAAGGGACAAAGGCAGGGTAACCGACTTTGTTACAGAAATTCCAGGAGGCACGATGAGTATAGTTGGAACAAAGTTGGGGGTCTCCCACTGCTGCCCAGGACACAAAAGGGAAGTGGGAGAGACTGGTGATAGGAGACAACAGAGCAGACCTCTGGGATTCCCGGGGGGAGGGGCAGTTCTGAGGGCCACATGTGGCCTTCCCACACCCACTTCTCCCCAGAGGTGGCCCACAGTAAGGGACATATATGTGGCGCTCTGCCAAAATAGGCCAAACCAAAATACGATAGGGGCATTTTCTTCAAATCATTCCCTAGGTAGAAGTCATTCAGTCCCAAAGCAACTGAAGGTCCCAACAATTATGCCTTCGGCTAGATGTGGGGGTTTTTATACCCACAAAACCAAAAGGGAACTTTGACAACCAGCTATTCCAACACTCACATTTACAGATGAGGAAATTATGAGCATGATTAGTGTTCAAAAAATTTTTTCACATTGAAAGAATCCAGTTGAACTGATGTAGCTCCTGAAACTAACACACGGGGAGGCGGGCGCTCTTGGTTAATTGCACCAGGCAGGGAGGTCAAGGAGGAAAGAAACCCTAATTTTCAAAAGGGTATAATCAGCTGGATTATTCTTCACTTAAAGGTAGCATGAGACAGTGCCTTTATCTATAGCAGAAAGTACTTAAGTTAAACCATAAATTCACAAATAATGTTTAAAATCCAAATGAGACAAGGAAGAACCTTCAAAGGTTCAATAATGGCAATTGAGGAAAACAAGCAAGTTCGAACAAACCAATGTGAAGTTAAATTTAAAAGTTACATTCTGGTTAAAACTAACACCAAGAAATGATATACATATGGAATTCACTTTACGATACCCGAGTGGGGAGCACAGGGGAGGGAGACAGTGATGTGCTCTGAGCTGCTGAAGCTAAGTGACATGCACACTGGGGACTCTCGGTGTTTCAGAATTTTCTGCTGTGAATTTAAGATCCACATAAAACAAGCAAATTCTCATCAAATATGCACCCTCGTGTCATACACAGTGCAAATTACTTCACGTGGGCCTGGCATATCAATACCACTCCTTAATGCATGTCATTTATTATTATCTTTTACCAAATGAAGTTAAGCCAAAACCAGATCACAAGGTATTCAGATGACACGACATTACTTAATTGCTAAATAAACGAACCTGGTAATGGTTTTTGAAAGCATTTTTTCAATTATACATCATGTACAACTTCTTGAGCCACATTTCATTGCACAAACACAGAACTCAAAAGAAAGGCTGCTTTATAGATGACATATTATGTATTAATCAGTGCCCCACAGATGACTCCCACAGCAGCTAAATAAATACGAGTTAAAACTGAGTCTGCTTGTGACACAGATTTTCGTGATGCCCAGGCATCTGAGACCCGCATCCACCTCGCCCATGACGGACCAAGGCTCTGCAGGCGGGTCTGTAATTGTGTGGCCACTCTGGCCATGGCTGACCAGACCGGACACCTGTCCTGACAGACAATTGAACACAACTCCAGGGACTGAACACATCAGGGCACAAAAAGCATCCCTATACCCTTCACAGGTCGGCCACCAAATTCTTACATCGACTCTTCAATACATCGGTTTTGTACCTGCTCAAACAGAAAATCCTGAGCATAGGCCAGACCGCCATCACACCAGGTAGAGCACGAACCTGCTTCGAAGGGGGCAGGGGTCCAGAGACTGAGCGGAGGACTCAGATTTCAGGTACCTAAAACATCCCTCGCTCATGTCAGATTGCTAGATGCACATTTCATTTGGTGTCTCTGGTATTTTTCTTATGATCTAAATGGAGTCTCCATTTTTTTTAAGCAAAATAAATCAGTTACACAAATGATGACTGAACTACTCAAAGGAGTACAGAAGAGCAGAGCAAAATGCCACACTACCGTCACTCTCCAAGAAGCCACTGGGTGCAAGCTCCTGGGAAGCAGGGACTTGGGCCCACCTACAACTCTGCCTGACACACAGCAGATACTCAAATACTTGTTGAATAGGTGACTGACACTCGAGATCTTTCAAGGAAAAGATACCCACACACTAAGAAGCTACAGCATTTAAGTTAGGCATTGTTGTGCCAAAGAGACGCCACTGCGGTCCGAATGTGTCCTGCCCCAAGATCTTATGGTGAAATCCTAACCCCCAAGGTGATGGTGTTAGGAGGAGGGGCCTTGGGAGGAGCTTAGGTCATGAGGGTGGAGCCCCCATGAGTGGGATTAGTATCTTCATAAAGCGAGCCTGCAAAGCATCCTCGCCCTTTCCACCCTGTGAGGGTCCGACAAGTCTGCAACCCAGAGAAGGGCCCTCACCAGACTGACTGTGCTGGCACCCTGACCTTGGACGTGCTGCCTCTGGTGCTGTGAGCAGCAAATGTCTGCTGTTTACAAGCCACCCAGTCACCAGCCTAAGCAGACTCACAGGTGCTATGGCTGTGGTACTGGGGTTACTGTAGGAAAGATTTAAAGTATGAAGTCGCCCAGATGACAGACACCCCAGGAATCTTTCTACTGAACTTGAAGTTACCTGTTCAGCAGGTTCCACATACATTGTTGATGGTCACGAACAACACAGGAGAGAAGGGGGTGCTCCCAGGAAGAAGCGGCCTGAGCGAGACAGGATGCGACCCACACGGTCACTTGATGGGGAGGACAGTCTGCCTAGAAGCCCAGGGCTGGAAAGCCAAGGGACATGGGGGCTAACACTGCTGGAAGACACAAGATACTGCTGTGAGTTTAAACGGAAGAGAAATGACAATGACAATCCTTGGCTTTATCTGGGACAACGGTGGAGGGAACGAGGCAGGACCACAAGACCGGGTACAGGGAGAGTGCAGGGCGGGACGCAGGCCCCAACACGACACTCAGCTGCACCCACGGTGTAAACGGAATGGGGAGAAGCAGCCACTTCCAGAAGGAAGTGCTCAGGAAGCAAAACTCTAGCACGAGGTTGGAACGCCTCAACCCCCTGAAATCAGAGGTGACACAGCTTTGCTGTTTTCTCTCCGTGTCCTCTACGATGATGACCCAGTGGTGACGGCAGTGAAACGCAAGTCCTTGCTCAGTGTAGCCATGTGTCAAAACGTGAGGTTGGCCCTAAGCTCGGGTCAGGGTGGCAGGACCGGAGATCGAGTCACTTCTGGAGAATCTGAGACTGGACCACAGCGGGGAGAGGCCGGAGGGCACTCAGGATGATACCCACATCCACTGGGAAGGAAGAGAGCAAAGTGTCCCTTCTCCTAGGCCTTCCCCCCACTAAACTCAGGCAGATGCAGAGGATGTTTAGTGCTGTTTATTCCGATGGGTTGGAAGGTTCTCTCTGGGGACCAAGTAAGCAAGCTGAGTGTTTGAGCTGAGCCTTGAGAAAGTGAAAGTCAACACTCTAAATCCACGGTTCTCAAACTTGGGGCCAGAAAGGTCAAGAGTTCCCAAGAGGCTCAGAGAGGTGGTTGGAAGATCCCAATAAGAAATTGCTTAAACCAGTATTCTCAGTTCTCCGCCACCCCTGAGATCTGCCTTGGGAAGGCCTAGTCCCCCGAACCTGTCTGCCACAGGCAGCCTGGCAGGCAGGGGGCAGCTTCCAGGCTGCAGTTCCCAAAGCCTGCAAGCTGGAAACCTCTGGTACACTTCTACAACACTTAATCTAGGGAGGGTGGCAGGGAGGGAATGGAAAATTAGGCCCTCCAACTGCCCTGGGAGGGAGGAAGTCAGCCTGAGAAAGCTTCTGGGAACAGCTGTAGGGAAAAATACAGATCTGAGTGACGGGTAGGCCTAACAAAGGAAAGGAGGCTTTGACACCAGAGGATTTTTAATTCAGACAGAAGAAAATAAGTTAGAAACAGCGGCAAGTGGTGTCAAGCCAAGGTACCTGTCTTTGCTAAAAAGGGTTATGACATGGGGCACCTGGGTGGCTCAGTCGGTTAAGCGTCCAACTTCGGCTCAGGTCATGATCTCGCGGTCCGTGAGTTCGGGCCCCACGTCGGGCTCTGTGCTGACAGCTCGGAGCCTGGAGCCTGTTTCAGATTCTGTGTCTCCCTCTCTCTCTGCCCCTCCCCTGTTCATGCTCTGTCTCTGTCTCAAAAATAAATAAATGTTAAAAAAAAATTAAAAAAAAAAAAAGGGTTATGACGTCAAAGCAAGTCTCAATGGCTTCTGTTACTGCCTGAATGTGTCTCCCCCAAATTTACCTGTTGAAACCCTCATCCCCAGGGTGATGGTATTTCAACAGAGGGGACTGCAGGTCATGAGGTCATCTATCCCATGCTGGGATAGATCCCCTGTAAGAAGAGGAACGGCCCAGAGCCCCTTGTCTCTCCACTTCTCCCAGACACAATGAGAAGGTGGACATCTCCAGCCAGGGAAGCAGGCCCTTCCCAGACCCTGAGTCAGTCGGCACCTTGACATTGGCCTTCCAGCCTCCAGAGCTGTGTCTGCTGCGAGAACCACTCAGTCTATGGTATTTAGTTAGAGCCGCTTGAGCTAAGACAGCCTCGACTTAAAAAACACTGGCTTTAAACAAAATTACCCTCTCCTCATAAGAACCTAGTTTTCACTCGAGCCACAGGATGAGAAAGAATGGGAAACCACTCTTGAAAGATTTGTCCAAAATATAACTTCGATGCATGTTTCCCACTATAAAGTCAGAATGAAAAAACACAAGGGAGGGCAGAAATGATATTAACATTGGGACTGACAGCAATGAAAACTGAAATTACAGGGGCACCTGCGTGGCTTAGTTGGTTAAACATCCGACTCTTGATTTCCACTCAGGTCATGATCTCACAGTTCATGACTTCGAGCCTCACATCAGGCTCTGTGCTGACAGCATAGAGCCTGCTTGGGATTCTCTCTCTCCCTCTCTCTCTGCCCCTCCCCCCCCATAAATATTTTTTTTTAAACCTTGAAATTATAAGCAATCTAAAAAACAATTTAATGCAATATAGCTTACTTCCCCAAAATGACTTTCACAAATATCTGAAATATTTAAAAGGCTAAACATACTTTTTCAAAAATATTTTTCTTGACCTGTTAAAATAAAGATGTCTGAATGGACAATAATAAAATACCTCGGACTACTAACTATCAACATCCACATCCTAGGCAAGATAGCCTTCTATGACTTACCACATGAATGACTCTGAATCATGACCTCATCCTTTGTAGACAACAACCCATGTTTCTGGAGCCCATCTACAGCCCTTTGGAAATGACATCCTGGGGCCTTCTATTCCTAAAAAAATTATTTAAATGTGGTCACTTGTGATCACACACACATACACCTTTCAGTAAGTTTCAACCCTTCTTATTTGTAGAAAAACATGGTTTTTATCACTGATACCTCTTTATCATATACACCTCTCAGAAAGATAAAAGCCAGATACAAACATCAACCTTTAAAAAGATCTTTAACATCAGATACAGCTACTGTGCCTGCTTCTAAGTTAAGTCACACTAATGAAAATTTTAATCATGTCCTTAAAGTTTAAAGACTTTGGAGTAAGCCATGTCCAAAATAATATATTTAATTTTTTTTTAACATTTATTTGTTTTTGAGAGACAGAGAGAGATAGAGCATGAGCAGGGAAGGGGCAGAGAGAGAGGGAGACACAGAATCCAGGCTCCGAGCTGGCTCCAGGCTCCGAGCTGTCAGCACAAGAGCCCGACGCCGGGCTCGAACTCACAAACCGTGAGATCATGACCTGAGCCAAAGTTGGACACTTAACTGAGCCACCCAGGGGCCCCTAAAATATTACACTTTTAAAAACTGATTCTTGGACCACGTGTGTGACTCAGTCAGTTAAGCACCCGACTCTTGATTTCTGTTCAGGCCAAGACCTTGTGGTTGTGAGACTGAGCTCTGCATTGGGCTCAGTGTTGGGCATGGAGCCTGCTTAGGATCCTCTCTCTCCCTCTCTCTCTGCCCCTTCCCCACCCTCAAAAATAAATAAAGAAATAAGCATTTAAAACCCCTGATTCTTAGAAGCCCTTTAGCAGCCACACCCCACTTACACAGCTCCCAGACACTCTCTGCCACCATCCCCTTATTCCTGCTAGAATACACCTGTTATTACTTGTTAGTGCTTTACATGGCGTAAACAAATCCAACGATACTGATATAATGTCATGTGTCAAACACTGTCCTCAGTGTTTTTACACATTTTAATCCTCAGAACAGTCCATTGTCCGGCAAAAGCAATTGAGGCACCAAGTCCCCAGCTCTCGTGACGAACCAAGATCTGCCCCTTCCACTCTAGTTCCAGAACCCTGAATTTAAAATTCCTAGAGCAAGCAGAGCAGTAAACATTAAGAATACAGACACATCATGCAAGCAAGGGAGACCAAAGACTACATGAGGAATAAAAATCCTAGTTTTTCTCTGGTTTTCCTCCTGTACCAGTTGCCTGGACAGTCAGACTCCTCGGGGCGGGAGCTGGGATGTGCTGTGGTGGCTTCAGCCACAAGTCCCATTTATTAGAAAATCTGCAGCCTGGATGCCTGTTTGCTAGAGCAGAGTTATTCTTCTGCAAATTTTATTAAATAGAGTCACCATTGGTGTGCTACATTTAATCAGTTTGTATCTGTATGCTTCCCTAGAAATGTTACTGTATCTTTCCTACATTTGCTTCCTGAGAACCAAGAACCGGGGGAGTTAGCAGCACAGTCATGATTAGTCAAGAGAGGGTAGAGAAGAATGTAAAATAAGAATGCATCAGCTGTTTTAGAGGAGAGGAGTGTTCTCAAATAGGGCACAGCCAGCTGGGGAGGAAGAAGGGAGGGAAGGCATTCTCGGGCTATCCTGGTGTGGTATAATAAAAAATATATTTGGTCTTGCTCTGTGGTTCCTGGCACAGAGCTCCCAAAACTCCTGGAATTTCCTGAGTGATAGGGACATCTTTTGTTATTCAGAACCAGCCCCCTAAGACCACGCCCACGCTTATGCTAATGAAATGACTCCAGGTTGGCTCCTGGCTATTTTCAGGATGGGGGCTGGCCATAGAAAGACCAATCATGGGATTAGGAGGGTGGGAACTTTCAGCCCCAGGCCCCAACAACCAAGGGTGTGGGGCTAGAGACTGAGTTATAAAAACTCTAGAACAAGAAGATTACAGGAGCTCCTGGGTTGAGGAACACACTGATGTGCTAGGAGGGTGGCAGGCCTGGAGAAGCAACCAAGCCCTGTGCCTCCCCGTGCCCATACCTTCCCCTATGCACCTCTTCCTTCTGGCTGTTCCTGTGTCCTTTGTAATAAACCATTGATAGGAAATTCTGGGAGTCATTAGAGCAAATTATCAAACCTAATGAGGGGGTCACAGGAACCCCTAATATACAGCCAGCTGGTCAGAAGTATAGGAAGGCCAGGACCTGAGACCAGCATCTGAAGGGAGAGGCAGTCTTATAAGACCCAGACCTTCACCTATAGGGTCTGCACAGAGTCCGAGGAGTGGGGTCAGAATTGAATTCAAGGATACCCAGCTGGTGTCAGAGAAGCAGAGAGCCGTGCTGTTCAGTGGCCTCTGGTCACTGTGGCTACTGAACACTCAAGATGCAGCAAGTGCATCTGTTCCTGCTTTAAGGGTAAAATGCACACTGGATGCCACACTCATGCAAAAAAGGAAAAAAGAAAAAATACCCCGTTAATGATTTTTATATTGATTGTAAGTTGAAGTGATATTTGTGAACACATTACCAAAATTAATTTCATCTACTTCTTCCTGCTTTTTTTTTAAAAAAATAATGTTTATTTATTCTTGAGAGAGAGAGAGAATGAGTGGAAGAAGGCAGAGAGAGAGGGAGACACAGAATCCGAAGCAGGCTCCAGGCTCTGAGCTGTCGGTACAGAGCCCGACGCGGGGCTCGAACTCACGGACCGCGAGATCATGACCTGAGCCACCCAGAAGCTTTTTAAACAAGTTACACATTTAGCTGACATTGGTGGCTTGCATGATAGTTCTACTGGATAGTGCTGTCTTCTGAACACGTGGGGACTAAAAGCCACTTTTCATCTTAAATTTTCACATGCAAAGAAAAAGCACCTGAGGATGGGAGGGATGTGGGTAATCAATGGGAGAAGGAAGTAATATTCATCATGCGCATCATTTGAGCCGGGAACCACCCAGTACCTGGTACAATTTCACCTTCAACCCCCTTGATGATGAGAATCCCCCTCCTACCAGAGAAAAAGGCACCAAGCCTCACTCACGCCAATGAAGTCACAGAGCAAGGACTCTGACTTCACCCCCATTCCTTCCTGCATAGCAGGGCTAGCAGACTTTTCTAGAAAAGGACCAGATAAATATTTTAGGCTTTGCAAGCCACACAGTCTCTGTTGCAATGACTCAACTCTGCCCGTGTATCAGGAACACAACCACAGACCATACGTAAATAAAAGGGGTCTGGCTGTGTTCTAATAAAACCATATTCACAAACACAGACAGGGAGCCGGATTTGGCCCGCAGGCCATTGTTTGCCAACCCCTGCTCTATGCTGTTAAAAACAACAGGTCCAAAATACAGTCACTTGCACTAAGACCAGAGTCACCAAACTGAGACTCAACTGATAACTGTACTCTCCCAGAAATGGAATATTAAACCAGTGACGAATTAATAAGCACTACTTACTTATTAGGTCACCTGGCTGACAGCCCCCTGCCATCTCCTAAAGGAAAGTGACTTTGTCATGACCAACCTGCTTTTTTTTGTCTAGTATTACCTCCTTATTCCCATTCCCTCCCACCTACAAAAGCCTTTCATTTTGTACAGCTTCTCAGAACCCCTTTCTATCTGCTGGATGGGAGGCTGCCCAGTTCACCAACTGTTGAATAAAGTAAGGACGATCTCTGCAGTTCATTCAGTTGAGTTTGGGGTTTTTTTTAATGCTGATTTTATTTATTGGGGGGGGGGGGGACAGAGAGAGAGAGAGACAGAGAGAGAGAATCCCATGCAGGTTCCACACTGTCAGTGCAGAGCCCGACACAGGGCTCGATCCCATGAACTGGGAAATCATGACCTGAGCCCCAGTCAAGACTCGGACACAACCAAATGAGCTACCAGGTGCCCCAAGTTTGAGTTTTTAACAGTTTAGTGGCAGTGGTAAAACGCAGAGAGACCTCTGGCCCCTTCAGGAATGGGAAACATATGTGGACCCTTGGACTTGTCTAACTTTGTTGCCATTCCAAGGCCCGTGGATAAGATCCTCTCAGATCTGAGCTCTGCTTGTGTTGAGCTCCCAGTCTACTTGGCTTTCCAGGCTAGGATTCTTGGGTCAGTCTAAATGGACTGAAGTCTCTAACACAGCACCAGGCCGGTCCTCGTCCAGGGCTTGAGCTGGCAGAGGGTTCCTCCTGAAACCTGAATCCCCTGCGCCTGGTTAGTCCCTTGTCCCATATGTTGCCGTCTACTGGTTGGGTCCATAGTTCCACATTGGGAGCTGCTGGTGCTGCACACCTAAGGCCTTCTCTTGGCCGGTCCACAGTCCATAGTACCATCTCTTTGGTTACTGCTGGCATCCACAGCTCCACGTCCTCAGTTACTGGTGGTTTCTGTTCACGTACATGTAAACATAAAGGAATAATAGATCCATCGTTACTGGGAATCTCAGGAGCCAAAGCTGCAAAACTGACGGGCACGGCAGGCCAGGCACTGAAAAGCTGCTGGGGTGCTCGCCACCTAACTCGAAGACTCTCGTGCTAGGATAAGCTGGTCACAACACGGGCCAGACACCAGGCCACCTGCCAACCTCAAGAAAATCCCCCTGTAACGAGGGACAAGATAAGGCACCATACAATCCCCAGCTCGGTGGCACATCCCTCTTAGGTATTAATTTGCCTCTGAAGAACCCACGGCTTGGCTGAAGACAAAGAGATCCTCTAGATTCAAAGACTT
Source organism: Panthera onca (assembly GCF_046562875.1). Taxonomy (NCBI): domain Eukaryota; kingdom Metazoa; phylum Chordata; class Mammalia; order Carnivora; family Felidae; genus Panthera; species Panthera onca. The sequence goes on along the minus strand of NC_138341.1, from coordinate 85,578,277 downwards.
GAGCATGCCAACTTCTGGTACACCTGCCTCTTTTATCCCTGAGAATTATGGCCCTGGAAGCTGTAGTTACCTACAAAAATGACAGACTCTCACTAAGACAAGCCAGAATTACAATGGCCATCATGGAGAACACTCCAACTAGACACCATTCGTTTAAGAAATGCACTTGAAAGGGGCACCTGGGTGGCTCAGTCGGTTGGGCATCGGACTTTGGCTCAGGTCATGATCTCACGGTTTGTGAGTTCGAGCCCCACATTGGGCTTTGTGCTGACAGCTCAGAGCCTGGAGCCCGCTTCAGAGTCTGTGTCTCCTCCTCTCTCTGTCTCTCCCTCCCTTGCTCATGCTCTGTCTCTGTCTCTCAGTAAATAAATGTTAAAAAAAAAATTAAAAGAAAAAAAAAAGAAATGCACTTGAAAGCAACGGTTCCCAGGTCAAACAGAATGGGATACCTATTTTAATTGGCATGCAGGAGCCTCCAAAAGGCTTCAAGATTCCAAAATCGCTTCATTGAAAGATTCTGTGCAAAAAGCTACTAAAAAATTGAGGACACAAGAAGTACCTAAAAAAAAAAACTATGATGTAACTCCTACTGCTCCCCTCTAGTCTCCTTTACGTGAGCACTCAGAGTCTGCTAATCGTCTATCTGAACTGCCTTGCCACTCCGGAGAGACCGCACAACCGTAAACAGAAGACTGCCAAACTAGTGGTCTTCCAGACGCCCCCATATCTACCTTTGCACACTTCACATGGGCCCCTCCCAGGGCTGGCAGGACTCTGGGGGACTTCCTGGTGAACTACTAGTTATTCCCTTAAACAGCCAAAGGGAAACTAAAATTGAAATCAATGGAAATCCTGGCCAGATTCTGGTAAATACTAGAGCTATACTCCCTACTTAAAACTCTACTCCAGAGCCTCTAGATGGGATTGTGGGAAAACTGGCAGAAGTCAGCAAAGGGTGACATGTGTGTCTTCTGGGAAGTCTTGTTTTTCGTGTCCTGAGAACTGCCTAAGTCTTTCTTCCTTTTGGCTATCTCTGGGGTTGGCAGAGTGAATAGTATCCTTTTTACCCTCCCCAGGAATTCCTCTTATATCCAAGGGGGGTGGGGAGGGACTGTTCAGTACTGCCAGGAATATTTACTGTTTTTCCCAGCTGAAACCTGACAAGCTATTTGAAAGGATTTTTTAAGTAGCTCTGTGGTCAGAAGTTGGCCAAACTGGAAGCTGATACTCAGAACCTGATAGGGACTGTTTTTAGGACCTCTCCCCTTAGCTAAATGTACCCAGAGGCAAAGAAAAACATTCCAAGGACAAAGTTCTAAATCTAGAACACAGGAATCTTTTGATTTCCATCTTAGTTGAAGATCTTCTCCCAGATATACAGACACGAATTAAAGATAATATAGTCGGGTGGGAGAGTCAGCCCTTTTGAAATCATTGTAGATCACAACGCAACTCTTTAGGAATTAAGAACAACGGTCCTTGTCTTACAAACTGAGTCTTTATGAGAACAGAAATGCAGCTCTGGAAGCAATTCAAAGCCTACCTATCCTTTCTACCCTCCCCAAACCTCACCACTCTCCTCAAAAGGCTTGTAGGTATCATAAAAGATTTAGGAAACAAAAATCCCAAAGGGAGGAACTCAATCTTTCCCTGTGCCTTTGAGATGTAAATGTTCTATCTGGACTCTAGGAACTGAGGTCATTCTTATCAGTAGGGGGAAAAAAATGGGGCAAGACATTTGGAACCCAGGCAAATGAAAAATCTTAAAAGTCTTCACAGGGGCACCCGGGTGGTTCAGTCAGTTAGATGCTTGACTTCAGCTCAGGTCATGATCTCATGGTTTGTGAGTTCAGGCCTGCATTGGGCTCTGTGCTGACAGCTCAGAGCCTGGAGCCTGCTTCAAGATTCTGTGTCTCCCTCTCTCTCTGACCCTCCCCCACTGATGCTCTGTCTCTCTTTCTCAAAAATAAACATGGAAAAAAAAAAGTCTTCTCCACAAATATTAGTAAAAAGTTTAAGCCATCAGAACAGGTAACCTTAAGTTATCCCATCTTCTAAATCCACAATTTGGATCCAAGTGTTCTATTATAAACTAGTGAGCTCTGCATTGGTGTACCAGTTAAAATGTTTTCATGGTTAAAATTTTAAAATAGCTGTAAGATGGGTTCGTGTCTGTATTTATGTTTATATATGTCTAATATGTATACTGCAGATGTGTGATATTTCTCTGTCTCTGGCTAGTACTGCCAAAATTATTTTTTTAAGGTCTATTTAATTAGTTTAAAGCAAAATAAGCATTTACCAAATTGAGTTACTTCTAGACTCTCAGAAACATAAAATCTAACCCAAATGTTTTTCAAGTTCGCCTGATCTAGGATAGTCTTTGGTTTAAAAAGAGAGAAAGCAAAAAAGAGAGAGAGAGAGAGAGAGAGAGAGAGAGAGAGAGAAGCAAGTTTAAGTTTGTTGGTTTCATTAAAACAGGCATGCATTTAGAGTTACCAGCATTAAATATAATACTTTTATTCTGCTTGGGTTTTCTAGTCAAATAGATTAATGTTCTGTTACATTTGTCAGCAACAAAAGTAACCTAACATAATGCCTAATTTTCTTTAGTGTCTGCAAAATTTTCATGAGTAATCTAAATATGTTAAAAGCAAGTGATTTAGATAGATGTAAGCAGGATAAAAGTTTCCAGGTGAACTTTTCAGCGATGATTATGAGTATACTTACAGAGTTTCCCCAAATATTTTTGATAACTTGAAACTTTATAGTTTTCCTACATTAAGTTAAATGATACATAGTGAACATTTAGATCACTGAATATCTAGATCATTTTCAAATAAGATAAAATAATGAAACATTAATGAAACATTAATTATTGAACACAGGTTTATCTACTTTTACTTTGGGTTTCTTATTGTAAAGAAACTTAAGGTATGAAGGTCTATTAGTAATGTTTCATACAACATTGAGAAATTTACTGTGAGGCAGAATATTCTATAAATTATGAAGTGTATTTGTGAGTTTGCCGATCCACAGAATGCTGGTGTAAGAGACAGTCCACAATTACATACTTCTTAGTTTTCACTAGGAAATAAGGACCCTGAGGTTTAAGAATGGTAATCAATATATGTACTTGAAACTTCTTAGAAATAATAAGGGTGAAGGGAAACAAGCGTGTATTAACAGTAGGCACGGAAAGTAAAATGACTGGGTCTTCCAGAATGAGAAAAAACATACAGGACAAGATCTGAATGGGTATGAAAAAAATTGTAGGCTTTTGGAAAAGGAATCCTGGGAAGAGAATTTTGCCAGTGGTCAAGTGGGCTAATACTGGAATGGATTTATTTAAGGTTTTCTAAAGAGCTTTAACAGCAAAAGTACACTGGTACAAAACTAGAATTTGATTTTCTCTCTGCTAAAAGGACAGCTTTCTCTTGGACTTTGGGTATGCTTTAGATTAGAGATAGTGAAGGTTTATCTTTTATGTAATCTGCCTGGCCAGCAAAGCTTTTTTGTTGTAACCAAAATAATTTCCTGTGCTTCCCATGGTCCTCATCAGGTCTTGGATTACTTAAGAAAATCCAATCTTCTCAATAGTAAAAGAGCAAATTTTGTTCACAACTATGTAACCTTCTGAATTTGCCTTTATCATCATCCTCTATTGTCCTTTTGGTTAAACAGATAATTAAGTATTATCTCATGATGCTCTGTGATCCAATTTAGTCAAATGTGTTCAAATTGCTTGATGTTTTGACAACTTCCTAAAATCAAATTCTAAATGGGGGCTTCTCCCACCTTAAAGTAACTCTGAGATTTCCCAGAGGGTCCCTGAAAAAATTGCAAAGATTTGTCTCTCCCCTGGTAAAATATTAAAGTAATTCGGTTTATTTGCTGTTAAGGTACACAGGAAGCATTATCAAATAGAAGGGATGCCTAAACCTCCTTAGTTTATATTTACATGGATGCAGGTTATTAACATAAATGTTCTAGAAATTGTAGGAAATTCCTAGAAATGTGATGTGTCCCAATATAATGTCACCAGTCATAATTCCAGTTATCTTAAAATGTTACGTATCACACAAATAACCAAATTTCCTTGTCATTTCCATTATATTGAACCCTAACAATGAGCATCTTTAAGTCTTTGGGCATCTACAGACAGCTACTGTCTCACTCTGATGCTTTTGCAGAAGTGAGACTCATGAAAAGGACCCTACCAGGAACTCCTGATCACTGACGCCACCGCCAAATTACAAGGCGTGGAAACTCAGGTGCATATTTCACAGCCGAAGAAGGCCCCACCTGACATCAGGTCCTGTGCAAATGTTGGAGACCTCGAAATCAAATTGAGAAGAGAAGCAGCCAAGACCTCAGATGCAAGAGTGTTTCTTTCCATTCCTCATTCCCTCTCTGACTATCCTTTTCTTAATTCTTACAGTACGAAGGTCTTTGTGATTCATTTGCACATACTCATTTGCTCTGCTCTGGCCTGAAAGATAATGCCATGGTTCATATACTCAAGCCATTGCAAACAGGGATAATCCAACCTTGACACGACTGTTGGATTTGCCATAATGCTGACAATCCTGTAGTTCTGCCCATCACACACGTCTCCCTGATTGCCAAATGCTTCAGTTTCTCTGGAACTGAGTCAGCCCCCTCTCTATTAAGTCAGGCTCCTTAACCCCTGGGGGTCTATTTCCCTGCCTCAGTTTAAGAACCCCAAACCCAGGGAACGTTGTGTCCAGGCTCTGTACAAAGAAAGGGACACAAAGCAAGGGTAACTGGAACAAAAGTGCCTGTACGGTCTAGAGTCCCTTAAACTTTACAGGCCTCCATAGCTGTCACCTTCCCAGCCTTGAGCCACAGACTCAAGCAGGAATCGCCAGAGGGCATTCATGACTCCAAAATAGCTTCCTTTGGTAGCTGCTCCCCTGGCTAAGAGTAAGTACAAATGAGGCTACTTCTAGACTTTCACCTTAACTCGAAGGTGTTGCAGAAGCCGCTGCTAAAGCCAATAGCTGCCAACAAAAATTCCTGGGCTCTCTGGACAAAGTTGTTCTTGATAATAGGAGAGCCCTTGACTATTGTTTTGGCAGAGCAAGGAAGTGTCTGCACCGTGGTTAACGCCACTTGCCGCACTGAATGGACACTTCTGGGGAAGCTGAGCTCAGCTACGGAAGATCACAGAACCAAGCAAGCTGGCCTAAGAAAGGGACTCCTTCAATGGGACTTGACTTGTTTGGTTTGGGTCTTGGGAGACCATGTCTCTGAAGTACTCCAGACAATAGGAATGATTCTGCTTATAATAATCATAAGAATCTATCTGGTGCGCTGTGTTCTCGCACAAGCTTTAAGTGCATGTTCATATTCGCAGCCGCTAACCGCCAAGCAAGTGAGGTCACTGGGAATGGAACATCGGAAAAGTAATGAAGACAATGGCTGACCTAAAGAATGTGAACCTGAAGTCATGACCTGTGACTGAATACCAGAGTCAGCAAAAAAAAAAAAAGTCATCACCTGTGAATACTGACAGAAATCAGCAACACTTGAGAACTTCTAAGAGGTGGCTAGGAGTAATGCTAATGCTTTAAATTTGGATCACATCTCTCAGGTTTAGTCTGATCAAAAGAGGGGAATTGTTTTTTCTGTTTTTGTTTTTAATTTTAGTTAACATACTGTGCAATACTGGTTTTAGGAAGAGAATTCAGTGATTCATCGCTTACATACAACACCCAGTTCTCATCACAAGTGCCCTTAGTACCCGTCACCCATCTAAGCCCATCCCCTACCCACCTCCCTCCACCAACCCTCAGTTTGTTCTCTTGTTTTCTTTTTCTTTTAACATTTATTTGTTTTTGAGAAACAGAGACAGAGCGAGAGCAGGGGAGGGGCAGAGAGAGAGGAAGATACAGAATCCAAAGCAGGATCCAGGCTCTGAGCTGTCAACAAAGAGCCTAATGCAGGGCTCGAACCCACGAACCGTGAGATCATGACCTGAGCCAAAGTTGGACACTTAACCAACTGAGCCACCCAAGCGCCCCTGTTCTCTATTATTAAGAGTCTCTTATGGCTTGTTTCCCTCTTTTCTTCTTTCTCCCATTCCCATATGTTCATCTGTGTTCATTCTTAAATGTGACATATGAATGAGATCATATGATATTTGTCTTTCTCTGACTTATTTCACTTAGCATAATGCACTCTAGCTCCATCCATGTCCTTGCAAATGGCAAGGTTTATTTTTAATGGCTGAGTAATATTCCATGGTATACATATTCCATACCTTCTTTATCCATTCATCAGTCAAGGGACATATGGGCTCTCTCCATAGTTTGGCTATTGTTGATGATGCTGCTATAAAAATCAGGGTTCACGTACACCTTTGAATCTGTATTTTTGTATCCTTTAGGTAAATACCTAGTGGTACAATTGTTGGATCATATATGGTAGTTCTATTTTTAACTTTTTGAGGAACCTCCAGACTGTTCTCCGGAATGGCTGCACCAGTTTGCATTCCCACCAGTGTAAGAGGGTTCCCCTTTCTCCACATCCTCGCCAACACCTGTTGCCTCTTGTGTTGTTAATTTTAGCCATTCTGACAGGTGTGAGGTGGTATCATCATGGTTTTCATTTGTATTTCCCTGGTGATGAATGACGTTGAGCATCTTTTCATGTGTCTCTTAGCCATCTGGATGTCTTCTTTGGAAAAGTGTCTATTCACGTCTTCTGCCCATTTCTTCACTGGATTATCTGTTTTTTGGGTGTTGAGTTTGATAAGTTCTTTACAGAATTTTGGATACTCACCAAGAGGGGAAATGTTAAAAATTAAACATTTAAAAATTAAAAAACAAGTTTCTGCTCTCCCAAAAATGGAATCTTAAGCCAATCAATGAGGAATCACCTCATCAGCACTAATTAGGTAGTTTTCCTGATAGACCCCTGCCATCCCCTAAAGGAAGGTGACCTTGTCTGGCCAATCTGCTTTTTTGTCTAGTATAATTTCTTTGTTCTTCTTCCCTTATCCCTATAAAAGTCTTCCATTTTGTACAGCTCCTCAGAGGTCCTTTCTATCTGTGGGACAGGATGCTGCCTGGTTCATAAATTGTTGAATAAAGCAAATTAAGATCCTTAAAAAACTTACTCAGTTGAATTTTGTTTTTTAACAACACCATGAAGAGAAACAGCTACTCCTAAGTGACTCAATCAACAGTGCATGCCCCAAATATAACCAAATTATAAAAATCCGTTTCACAAAATACTAATTAGGTTATGGTCATAACAGGGTTGACCCGGGAACGTCAAATTCTGTAAGTTACCTTACTGTTAGGCATCTAAGCTTTTATTAGACACCACAAGTAGGCCATCTAAGCACTGGCACTAGATGTATTAAGTTAACAGCAAATTACATTTGGTACAACGTATATGATGTGTGTGGCAAAAATAAAATTAAAAGTGTCTTTCAAGGGAATATATAGTGGAGGATAGGAGATGAAACACAAAAAGGGGTCCAGGCATCCAGGCCTAAGTCAACCCTGTTTCTGCAGAGGGAAGGGGTAAACACCCCCATCCTAGCATTGACGTGTGTGTGCACCTGATCGGACTAAGTTCCCACATACAGGTGTCGTGCACTTGGGCAAATACTCCCATGTCAGGGTTCTCTTTGAGATCAACCTCACCCCTTCTCAGATTCGAAGTTTTAACCAGCACTCTACAGGCAGCAGCAAAATGGAAGGTGGCGGCTCAGGTCAATTATTAAACTAATATATAAACTTAAAAATACAACTTATTTTTACACCAAGTTTGTCCCACTTTCTGGTCACTCCTCGTACCGCACACAACACTGATATTTCCCAGCCGGGAGAGAGAGTCCACATTCCCTGCGACTCATGCTACTATCCCCGCTCTTACCTTGTTCACCTTTCCCCTCTTAATCCCCGCCATCCCCCCACCTCTGCCGCCGGCTTCATTCTTTCATTGTCTTTAAAAATCTTTTTAAAGGGCTCATCATAAAGTGATTTCTATCATCTCTTGAGCCAATGAGGAGAAACATCATAAAACCCTAATAAAGAAGTAGGGCTGTAGTTTCAGGGAGTCCCTCTTGGCAGCAATAAAGTCTCACTGAGCAGGGCTAAGAACGGCTTGAACTTGTATACTGTATGAGTCACCTACTGCCAGGTATCAAATCACCACGAACTTAGCAGGTTAGAACTACATGCGTCTATTATCTCTGTTTCCACAGGTCTGGAGTTTGAGCACGGCTTACCTGGGCTCTTAATCTATTACTCAACAATACACAGCTAATATATGTAATCCGATCGATACACACACACACACACACACACACCCCATTCTGAACTGTTCCTTTGGGAGGTTATCTGCCTGTTCCAGGTGTGGCAAGTTTACTAAAAACATTCGCAACTCTTCCTGAAAATGTCTTCGGAGGTAACAGAGTCCCTTTCCTTCTGTTCCATGTGGCCAGGGACCAAAGCAAGATAATCCACTTCTGTCACCCACTGTAGGCCCCAAATAAGGCTCCAAAGAACAATCTACTATTCACAAAAACTAAATGCGCCCTCAAAGGGAAAAGACATGCTACCGCTGAGGATGTTTCGTATGCTATCAGAGAATCCCATCAAAGAACAGCCCACCAGCTAGAAAGTAAAGTCCAAGAGTCGGCAGCAGGACCCTGCCTAGGGAATGACCGTGCAGGAGTTCTAAAATCAGTGAGTACCGGCAGAGTCCTTGACCTTCAAGGACCGCTTTAAACGAGGTATGAACAAATTGCAGTCAATTCGTTTTTAAACAGCAGTGATGCTGTTTTACGGATATTCTGAGATAAGGTGGTCCAGACTACGTTAACTCAAAATGTCTTTATGGAGGGGCCACTGACCTTCTTTCAAAAGCAGCATAGTTTGGGTGACATTGATACTTCCACACTACTGAAAATTCGTACATCCCTTTAGAAGGGCATTGTAGCAACATACATCAAGAACCATAAGGATGTCCACCACATTTAACTCTGCAATCTCTCTCTGAGGAACGGAGGCTCTGGAAACAATTCAGTAGAAGAAAAGCAATATGCTCAGAGATGCACACAGGGACCTTGTCTACTGGAGCAAACATTTAAATGACCAACTCAGTAGGCTGCTTCTCCAACTGATGGCACTTACAACTCTGGGACATCACTCAACAAGAAAACGGTACAAAGATTACGAACAAAGGGGGAAAATGGTCATATTGAGAAGAACATAAAATTGTACAAATGGTTACAAATACTTATAGGGACTAATTACAAATGTGAAGTTTCTCTTTTGGGATAAGATTGCAGGAGGCATCTTCCTCTTCAAATCCTATCTTTATGAGTTAGCCTTGTCTTTATCACTAAGAGAAAACTCTACCAGGGGGAAAAAGGGAACGGGAGGGGAGGGGAGGGGAGGGGAGGGGAGGGGAGGGGAGGGGAGGGGAGGGGAGGGGAGAGAAGGAAAAGGGGAGGGGAGGGGAGGGGAGGGGAGGGGAGGGGAGATCAGCAGTACCATAAAAGAGAGGTCTCAGAAAACTAGGTCTCAAATATGGTATGTGAGCGTTCAGTTTAGGTCTCAAATATGGTATGTGAGAGTTCAGTTTACATCTTTTCAGACCTGGTGGAGCTGCAAACCCCACTTGGGAAGCCCAGAGCAAGTGACTAGGCTCATTTTGCTTCCTGTGAGCCTTTCCCAATTGGAAGGAACTGGCCATTGAGTGAGTCTGGAGGTAGTTCTGTGACTGCACTTTCAAGCAGGGCAGGACGCAGATGCCTGCAGGGATGTAGAAGGAGGCGTGCCCACTCAACTCCCAATCAAGTCCCGGCACCCAGACCATCAGGAACACGGGACTCCTGCCTGCCCGCATCCTGAAGTTGCAAAGCTGGTGACTCCAGGGTCACCGCCCACGTGTGCCAACAGAACACGCCCACATGAAAACAGAGAGGCGGTCAGGGCTAACCCTTGGATAAATCACTTAGCTTCTCCAATCGCTCCCTTCATCTGCTACACAGGGATAAGGGCAGCCTGTAAGGGGGCAGTGAAGATCAAACAGAACATGTATGAAATGTAAAGTGCTCAATAAATAGTAGCGACTGTCACAATAATACTTTACAAATGTTCCTCCACACCATCCATCATTTTCTGCGAATTTCCAGCAGCTAGTATTTATAATCCTATGTACAGAGGAGCATAGTACAAGCATTGCACCAGTTCTTCTTCCAAACTATTTTTTTAAATGTTTTATTTACTTTTGAGAGACATAGTGTGAGTGGAGAAGGGGCAGAGAGGGGGGGACAGAGGATCTGAAGCGGACTCTGAGGTGACAGCAATGAGCCCGATGTGGGGCTGGAACTCACAAACAGTGAGATCATGACCTGAGCCGAAGTCGGGAGCTAAATCAGCTGAGCCACCCAGGGGTGCCCCCGAACTATTTTTTATAGCATATTTCTGTGAAACATGGGGTCAAAACTCCAGAAACCGTTTCGCCACAACACTGCTGAGAACCAAAAAACTGAACTCTTTTATGCAAGAGATTTCTAAAAGTCATCAACATTTTCATGCTGGTAGTTATTCTAAACCCCTAGGTACCAAATCCATGACCCAACCCCACCAGTCTATTAAATGATCAAAAATCCCAGAACACTGTCTATATTCAGCTTTCTGTTAGCTAGTAAACTGAATGTATATTTTCCTACTTTGACAATTTAAATGATTAAATTTACAGAAACAATGATTAGGCTATGTAATTTAAATAAAATTTTTGGATTTTTTTCTTTTTCTTTCTTTCTTTCTTTCTTTCTTTTTTTTTTTTTTTTGAGAACAGATCCTATTTTACCCATTTGGGAGATATGTTGTCATCATTGCGTGACCGGAAAAGAGTTCTGCCAGGCAACAAAATTAAATCACCCTCCTGCAAGGCTTGTATAGATCATCTCTGGCGTGAGGTCTAGGGCCCAACAGCTGCATGACCAGACAGGATGGTACCGGGTCCCCAAAAGGTGTCACCCTCCTGTGCACACACCCCCACCCGCAAGTCAGGCTGGTGAGGCCTCAGACTCCTCCTCAGGATGCTTTCAAATGGTTTTCGTTTTATGCAATTGCACTGAAGCAGAGTTATTAAAATATTATTTAAAAAACACATGAGATACTGTAATATATGTGCTTCTTTATTAACTCACTAAACAAAAGGGTGCCGCAGCAGATCTAATAATGACCATAATTTCAAAGGAATGATAAGAAGCTCAAATTTCAACCACTATCTGCAACCACTGTGATGTGGTTATGAACATACTAGTCATTTCTGTGATGACTGTGAAATCTCAAGGGGGGTGTTACCCGTGTTTGCAATAGAAAGGAATACTAAATTTCAGTTAGAAACTAGTGAAAAATAAAAATGTACGTTCTTTCCACTACATGAAGTCCATCCACTCACAGCCCTGGGTTCAGGGTTCCCACGCTGGAGAATCACTTGGAACCCCACATTATGTCATGAACCTGAGCCATCAGATTCAACAAATCCCTAGACTCCAGACTTGGGGCAGGAGGGACCTTTCAGAGCAGAATATTCTCTTGCTGCTGTGAAGAACAGGAAGGCCCACTGACGTGGGGAGGCAGCTCCAGGCCTGGACCCAGCTCTCCAGTCTGATGTTCTGCCTACTACGTGCGACTCGTTTCTTTGGGCAAGGCCTCCGCCACCTTGAGAGCTGAGAAAAAGCTTCAGACATCACTTTGTCCAACTCCACTCTTACATATGGAAACCGTGCTCTCAAAAATCTTTTTGTGTGTGATAAAGAAAACCCAAGACCAGCCAATTCCAAAAATACTGCCCTGAAACAAAGTGGGAATCCTTGCTTCCATATCAAGTGGATTCTTCTACACATGGCCACCAAACCTCACAAAAATGTAGTCAAAACAAAAATTCAGAGAAAGACAAGATTTGTTTAAAAAATTAGAAATCCGCAGGTCAAAACAGAATCGTAAATTATACTTTACCACGGAGGCATGGATTTAAAAGGAAATCATGTTCAAAGAAGCCACTGCAGATGCTTGTATCCAGTCAATTTTAATAAACAAACATACTGATAAAATCGTGTTTGTGTGAATGAATACAAGGGAGTCTCTCTAATCCATGGAGCTGTGGGAAGACTGGAACAGTAAGTAGTCTCCCCACAGGGGCCTTCTACCCCCCACCCTCAAATTCTACCATTATTTTGGGAGAGAGAAGGTATAAACAGGAAAGTGAAGTGGGCTCCTGGCCTTATTTCTAACCCTTTCTGTACCCAAGAAAAAGGTCAACCACTCTTCTCGCTCTGGAGAAAGATTCTCTAGAACCTTCAGCCGCTGGAGGGAAAGGGGCCTTCCCAAGTCGCCCTGCCCCACCCCCAAGCCAGCTTCTGAGCCAACCCTCACCCTGCCCAGACCTCTGCTCATGCGCACACTGGAATGATGTCATAGCACCAGGGCAGGAGGTAAGGGTCACCAGTCCGTGCTTGGGGCAGCAGACTCTGGCCCTATACTTACAGAGTGGGCCAGTGAGACCACTGCAGGAGCTCCCTCTCCACTGAGCGCCTCCTCCATCAGGAGAAGCCACCTGAGGCCACTGCCTTCCCCCTGCAGTCGGAGATGGCCTAGGAAGTTAGACGGCCACTGCAAAGCACGAGTCACCGGGCATACTAGGAAGCCATGAGCATCTGCTCGTGGCTCCTACTTGTCAAAGCGTGGACAGCATCCACAGGCTACCCCCACCACCGCACGGTCCTTCACTCGCTCTCACCTGTGCACTCATGTGACAAAACCATTTTCGGACAGGCCTGGGCATTTGAGGACCTCCCTACTGCAGCCTAGACAGACCCTTCCCACTGGGTCCCCGGCTGTTAACTCCACTACTTCCCAGCTGCTGGAGCTCTGAGAGCATCATTCTAAGGCAAGAATGGCTTTGGGCTTATACAGTGAGCCACTCAGGACGTCCAGAAGGGGTTAAAACTGTGGGCGTGGCCAGGCCAGAGGTCCTCTGCAGGGGAGCCTGGGAGAGAGGGTGCCAATGGTAATACACAGCAGCTGGTTCTCCACCTTGAAAACCTGTCAGAACCACCTTGTTCAACAGGAAGACTTTCACACCAACGCTCCCCAGGAGACTCAGGCAGTAGGGCCAAAGCAGGCCCAGGAATCTGTGTTCCTAATACATACCCTAGGACCACATTCTAAAACCAGAGCGGGCCCCTAGTTTCCTCCTCTGGACCGGCACCTAGGGTGGGGCTACAATGCCCCCGTGACCACTGAAAACCTTCCTCTTTCAGAGAGAATAAATCAATCTCCCATGCACAATCCCAAATAACTGAGATACAACCCCCTGGAGGAGGGAGAACATAACTCCTCCCCGTTTAAGTGACTTCCTCCCCAACTGCTGGACGGACAGAGGGAACACGAGTTAACTTTACAGTGGGGAGCCTGCAAATACCACCTCAGCCAGGGGACGGAGGTCATGAGTCACACTGACAGTACGCACCACTGAGAGGATGAAAATGGTATCTGATGTCTGTGATCTCCCTTCCAAAAACCCCCAACTCCAGTCTAATCATGAGAAAAACATCAAACAAATCCCAACTGAGGAAGGTTCCACAAAACTCATGACTGGTCTTCCTCAAAAGTGCACAGGTCATCAAAGTAAGGAGAGTCTGAGAAACTTTCATAGCCAAGAGGATCCTAAAGAGACTTGACAACTAAGTATCATGTGGTCTTCTTGGGGGGGGGGGGGGGGTCCAAAAAAGGGACATTACATAAAAGTTAAGAAAATCCAAATAAAGTGTGGACTTCAGTTAACAATAATGTACCAACACCAACTTTGGAATTTTTTCTGCAAATCTAAAACTATCCTAAAATTAGCAGTGCCAGGCTGGGTCAGTTGGAAGAGCATGTGACTCTTGATCTTGGGGTCATGAGTTCGAGCCCCACGCTGGGTGTAGAGATTACTTGAAAAAATTTAAAAGAAATGTAAAAAAAAATTATTAAAGCTATTCTAAAATTAAAGGTTCATATCAAATACATGTTCATGGAAAAATACAGGCACACCTGGGTGGCTCTCCATCGGTTAAGTGTCTTCTTGGTTTCGGCTCAGATCATGATTTCATGGCTCTTGAGTTCCAGCCCTGCACTGGGCTCCAGGCTGGCAGTGCGCAGCCTGCTTGGGATTCTCTCTCTCTCTCCCCCTCTGGACCTCTCCCACTCACACTGTCTCTCTCTCAAGGTAAATAAACTTATAAATAAATATATGTACCATACGTACTATCTGGAAATACATACATGCAAAGCATAACGTGGATGAATTACAAAGTGTACTTTGGAAAAGCAGGTGGGTGAAAACTGGAATGAACAAAAGGAGAGAAATCTACTCCATTAGCTTAACACAATAAAATAAGGTCATTATATAGTTGCAACTCATTACAATTTTTGTCCTGTTCTTCAGAGAACACATTATATATACTTGAATATGTAAAATAATAAAGACTACGAGTTTGTAAATAACAACAAAAAACTTCCTCTCCTGAATGAGACCCAGAACAAGCTTATTGAACATACATTAAATTCTTTCCCACTCAGGTTGCCGAGAACCAGGAATCGATGTATTCTTTTTTTTTTTTTTTTTTTTTTTTTTTAATTTTTTTTTTCAACGTTTTTATTTATTTTTGGGACAGAGAGAGACAGAGCATAAACGGGGGAGGGGCAGAGAGAGAGGGAGACACAGAATCGGAAACAGGCTCCAGGCTCCGAGCCATCAGCCCAGAGCCTGACGCGGGGCTCGAACTCACGGACCGAGAGATCATGACCTGGCTGAAGTCGGACGCTTAACCGACTGCGCCACCCAGGCGCCCCGAGGAATCGATGTATTCTTTAATCGATGCATTCAGGAATCTTTACAGTGACATCACATAACTCATATTTCAAGTTATAGTCTCATTATTCTCAAATTAAGTTAATTAAAACGCCAAGCATTAATGACAAATAATTACAGCGTCTCATAAAAACTATTTTACACTAATCCACATCATCAAAAGTTAAATGCAAACTGGTGCGGTATGAAATGGAAGACAAATCACAAATTATGATTTTAATTGTGTTGAATGCCAGTATTCAGTTATCTCCTGATGCTAAACAGGGCTAAAGAAGTACCCAAATCAGCCCACCTACAGACAACAGCTTCATCCCAACTTGATGCCGAATGGCACGATTTGGGTACTAGATAAAGCCGAAGTCAACAGCCTGAAACACTGCACTTAAAATAGACAAAAAGAACTTCGATGATGGAGAAAGACAGAGTTTAAGTTTCAGAAGAGACACATTTCAAACTAGACTACCAGTAGGATACAAAATAAACCTGCAAAATGTCTGGACAGGAGTGATTTACAATATTCATTACTAATCCGGGTGAAGCAGTAACTTGACTACATAAATCTTTTCCAGATTAAAATGTAATGCCATAATGCATTTATGCCATTATCAATTTAAAACAAAAGGAATAAAAAAAAAAAAAAAACAAAAAAAAACAAAAGGAATAAGGAGGTATCGGTGTGCCGCCTAACACCAGCCTTCTCTTAAACACACCAAAAAGTAGCTTTACTAATTTTTTTTGTAATTTATTTTTAAAATTTTTTTTTTAATTTTTAAAAAATGTTTATTCTTGAGAGAGAGAGAGACAGAGCGCGAGCAGGGGAGGGGCAGAAAGAGAGGGAGACACAGAATCTGAAGAGGTTCCAGGCTCCGAGCTGTCAGCACAGAGCCCGAGGCGGGGCTCGAACTCCCAAACCATGAGATCATGACCTGAGCCGAAGTCGGATGCCCAACCGACTGAGCCACCCAGGCACCCCTACTAATTTTTAAGATCTAAAAGTCTCAAGCAAATAAACAACAAAGATGTAAGGTTTACAATCTCTGAAAGTTATGGACTCGTGGATCCAAAAAGTGAGTGCTCACCCCAAGTGAGCAGAGAGTATGAGCCTCAGCCAGGCCCAGGGAGAACAGTGGCAATCCTGGGAGGGGGGGTGGGATGCATCTCTGCTCAGTTGGCATTTGGCTGACTCTGGGGCTGTCTGTAAAATGAAGAGTTCCAAAAGATCTCGAAGAAAACTACCCTTCCCTGGAATATTTGAAACGGGTTCTACCTGGCCTTGGGGACTTCCGTGCATCTTCCCTTGTATTCTCTACAGGACCCCACAGAGATGTCACAGTCATTTTAAATACTAGTTAATCGTGAAGAGAGCTGAGCAGGAACCTGGAAAACCATCTCACATTGGGTTATACCCTCCCTGAGGGCGTGTTTTTGTATCCGGGGCACTTGGCATGGTGCCTGTCACTTAGGTGGCACTGCAAAGCATTAAGTGTGTGATGGGGACAGCGGTCCAATTTGTGGGTCAGATCAGAATGAATAACGCAGCCTTTTCTACACCTGCACACACGTGCCTTTTCAGTTCTCAAACTAGATTCACAAAAAAGGAAGAGCAATAAAATTGAGACAGAAGTCTGCTCATGCCACCCTCCTTGGACAAAACTCCTCTGAAAAGGAGCGGTGTGGTTCAAATGTTTAAAGAGGGAATGGCAGGGCTGTGCAAGGTCTTTAAAAACAGGAGCCCTAAGGCCTTGTTTCACAGAAGACAAAAATAGAGGTTGGGAGGTTAAGGGCTGGAGGCACAACGTGAGATAAATTAGCAGCAGGGGAAAAGGAGAGGACCCGTCCAGTCTTCGCTCAAAGCAAGATTTTTGAAGTTCAAACCGAGGCTAGCTGCTAATGAAGTTCCGAAAGATACTGTGATTCCAGCTCCTATTAAAATCACAAGTCAAGAAGTTACTGAATAAAGGCAAACATTTTACTTTCAGGGAGGAGACATACATACACAAAGCAGGAAGGAAGTCCAGAGTCCGCAGCTTCTGGATTAGAGCAGCTCACACACACGACCCAGACCCCATGCACTGCTGAGGGCATGGGCCTGGGGATCCCCTTGGCCACTCACAAGACCCCCGGGGCTAGCCACTGCCCAGTGACCCGCACTTTTCTCATTCACTCAGTGGCGTAGTGACCACACTTGCCTCCCTCCACCCCTGTTGTAAGAATCAAACAATAGGAGCCTGCAAAGAACAATTAGATAGGTTACATTGTTTTAGAGCTCATACCTAGAAGGTTCAAGTCTGTCAGAAGGAGTTACTGTTAACCTTTCAGAGGTCCTCCCCAGTCCACGTGAGGATGTGAGCATTTAGAAAAAAGAAAGGACTGATTGTGCCTTTTAACAATCTTCACTAAGAAAAATTCAAAGACTTACAAAGTGCTGATTTTGTGTTTATCCCCATAACTGAACAGGAAGAGAGAAGAAGCAACAAAAAAGGAAGAGCAGTATAGCAGGAAGTGATTTATACAAAATAGATCTAGATATAGCCAAGGAAACTTCTAATCGGCCACCCTCTTAATTTCTGGGCTCATTGGACTCTGTCAAGTCAGAGTCTACGTCTGAAGAGAAAAAGAAGTAGAGACATCAACATCATACTCCAGCCCAGCTAATAGGCACCTACGCCACTAACCTGGACAGAGACTAACAGCCAAATTATAATTTTCTCTTTCCGTTTCCCTGGATAAGGTCTCATTTGCGGTATTTTCGTTCGCTCTCCCCTGAAGAGTTTCTTTTTCGGAACTATACAAAGATGGAAATGAAACATTTGAAAGCTAACAGATGTGACCAGTCCAATGATTGTCAGGTTGAACCTAGAATCTTACGAACTTTAGCCATAACAACTACAAAAAAAATTTTTTTTTCCTATGGATAGCCACCGATTAAAAGGATTCTGAGCTAGGCAGACAGATTTGGAGTGGACCAAACTCTGAAAATTGACTAGTTATTAAAAACAATTGACAAGGGACTCCATGACTTCCTTGTAAGTGGACATTCTAAGGAGAGTATGTTTTTATCACAGTTCAGCTAGATTTCAAAAGGTTTCCTACAAATCGACGTTTTATACTTACATGGTCCAAACATGGAGAAGTACACAATTTGAAAAACCAACATATGCCACACTTCACCAACAGTATTAAAGATAAACCGTGGTTAAGTCAGTTATATTAAAGGAGGTTTCTCCTTTATATAATTACAAGATGTATAAATACTGTCTAGCTCTCTAAATAGATATTTTTCATGTTTATAAAAATGGATGAAAAAAAATTATCTCCATATGGGCAACTGTGTGAAAGAATACATGTGCCATTAATTTAAGGATTTGAGCAAAGGAAGGAAGCGTTCACTGACATGAAGGTTGCTGAAATACTGACATCCTGGGCCAGTAGATTTTCTGGGGTGGGAGCTGCCCTGTGTATTTCAGGATGCTTAGCAGTATCCCTGGCCTGTACCCACTAAGACACCAGGCACACTCCCCCGTCAAGATAATTGGAAAATGTCCCCAGACACTGCCAAATGTCCATATGGGCAACATCACCCCCAGCTGAGAACCACTCATCTATATATAGGACTGGAGGTCCAATTCTCAATTAAGTTTTTAAAAATATTAACAATTAACATATTTGCCAAAGTGAAGTGCTCTTATTTCTTGATCCATACCTAACAGCCAGTTAAGACCCCAAAATGGATGGGGATTTGCACATATTAGTATGCCATCATGTTAAGCACGTATTTTCTTCCTTCAACATGTAACCCTCACCGACCTGAGACATGGACAAAAAGGGAACCTACCTCTGTTTTTTGAAAGGTGGAATGAGCCTTCCTGACCAGCGCTGAGGGAGTGGCACAATCAAGTTTAAGCAGCAACATATTAAACACCTGAGCCTTAAACTAGGCCACATCAAGTGGGCTTCCGTTCTACCCAGGCATGCTTCAAAGAGAAAATTATGATGGCCAGCTGAGTGTCATCTCTCCCCTTTTTCTGTTTAGAGGATAACGGCGTGGTTTGCTTACAGTCGCCACTGGGTCTCACCTACTGAGCCATCTAAAACAGACCTACTAAGGAAACCATGGGAAGGCAAGAGATGGCTTAATAAAGGGGTGGCAGGAGGAGCTCCTAGTTAGGAGCTAGGGAGGGCCAAGGAGGGCAGAGGGCCAAGGAGGGCAGTAACCAAAGCACGTAAAGGAAAAACCATATGCATGCTGGTAATGGAGACAGATGGAAAACTGACTTTAAGATAAATGGTCAGGGCGGGGGTGTACACGAAATGAGTCGCATGCAAAGGTGAAACATGGAGGGGAGAAGTGAAAGGATGCAAAGAACGATCTGCTTTTATATCTGTCTTGCCAGATATTGTTCCTAAATAGGTTTCTTTAAAAAGAGGGGGGCTGATGAAAATTCACTATTCACCTACGTCAAATTTCCTGCAACTGTCTCTAAAATAACTCCTTGAATCCCTGGTTATTTCTTGATCTCTTAAAAATTCTCCAGCAGCTTGCAGTTTTTATGTCAATGTCCCCGAGCTGGTTTCCATCACTCAGAGCAGTAAGAGGGCATTTTATCACCCATTCAGACCTCTCCCCATCACCCCCACCCAACACAAACAAGACTTGCAAACAGGGAAACAAGCTTTTAGAGTGATTGTCCTTAAAATGGACACAGCTGGCAGGAGAGAACAGGCACTGCTCTTCTCTTCTGCAGCCAGGCTCATAAGTGACATAATTAAAATACTTGTTGACTTGCAGACATCCTTAAATATTCAGCCAAAATTCATAAGATATTAAAACTGAGCCCCATCCTCTAAGGAAAATCAATGCAGACATTGATGGGCTTTGTCTGGTAAGACAGCCACTGGCACTTTCTAGGCATCTCGCTGCGACTTCAGCTTCTGGTAACATTTCTTACTAGCTGGCCACCCCCACTGCTGCTGGGAGAATTATTAAGCTTGTTTAAATAAATAAATCTTTGCTGCTGCTCCTCCTGGAACATGCTACATACAGAGCTGGCCAGGGGGAGACAGCTGGACAGCAAATCTAAGACTGTGAATTCAAAGAAGCTGCCCAAGGTGTGGACCATCTGAAACCACTGTGTTCCTGAGTCTTAGGACAGACATATGGATACTTCTCCCAACAGGGGCACCGGACTCTCGGTTCTATCTCAGTTCCACCTGCTCTGGGCAAAAGCTAGCCAATGCTCTGAGAGCCCCTAAGGGCCTTCCAAACACAGAAGGGTATATTAAGGACGGTCTTACTTGGAATGATTACCAATGTCAAAGCTCCCATTGGAACCTTGTTAGAGAAGCCTTCCAAAAATCCAGACTGACACTTGACCTGGCCCCTCTCATGATCCAAGAAGTACATTTTCAAAGCCATTTTGGGATTCTTTGAGACCTGCACAGATCTCACAAAAGCACAAAAGAAAAGGATTTGGTGTGTTGGGCTCCAAGGCTCCAAGTACCTACCGACCTACCTTCTCTTTCTAACATGAACTCATTAAGAAAAAACAGCAGCAACTGACAATGACCTCCCAAAAGATATCCCAACAAAACAAGCACTCAGGAACTAAGTGGAAGAACAAGAAAACTCAGTCCTGCCTCCTCAGTCCCCACAGTGGTGGAAATTGGGTGGGGAGCCCCCCACACAGCCATTTACAAAGGAGCCAGCTGCAGAGACCTGCACAATAGTACCTGCACGCAGGCTTGTGGGCCACTCTCAAATTAAAATACTGCTACTGTCATCAAACAGAGAAACCTCCTCACTCACCCCGTGTTATACTGCAAATCCCTCAACAGTGGTTCTCAACGTGTGGCTCCCATCCCATCGCAGGCCACCTGAGAACTCAGCAAAAAAGCACATCCTGCGGGTCAGACCCTCTGGGGTGAGCCCAGCGATCTGAGGTCTAAGGCAAGCCCTCCGAGGGATACTGATGCCCACCTCAGAGCTGGAGAGTTTGCCCATCTGAGGAGCAATGGCCCGTGGTATGCAGCAAGGAGGGGCTGAGAGGAGAAGCAAGGCCAAGGGTGCCCAGTCATGCTCCTCTGTGACCCTGCACAGCTAGCCGTTCATGACCCCTGGGGCAGCTGTATTTATTATGTCTTTCCCAAGTTCAGGGCTTCCTCCACTGCCTGGCTGATACAAGAAGTTCCAGTATGAACTGATACCCAAGCTCCACTCTTTATCGATGGTTTTCCATCAAGGTTTCTCAAATCTTATACCTAATAAAAGTTTATGGCTCTGTTTATGTATTTTCAGAGACATCTTAACGAAAAGACGGTGGCCTAGCTTCGTCGATAAGAGCAGAGACTCAGAAGTCAGCCTGAGGTTGAGTTCCACATCCACCATTTGCTAGCAGTATCTACACCTAATTTTTGAGAGGATTCAATGAGTTATTACTTTGTATAAAGTGCTCAGACCAGTAATCACAACATGAGATTGTGTGTGCGTGTGTTAACAGATAAACTAACGATCACTAAAGAAAATACGATTTTAGCTTGTGTACTTCTAAAGCACTTAATGTACATCAGAAATATGTTGGACACTAATACCCAAAAGTTATTTTAAGTTGGCAACTTACCCTCGAGAATTCAAAACACATTTTAAAAATATCTGTAAACTGGACAAAGTATTTTGATTACATGTAACCAAATCTGACTTTATTAAGCGCAGGAAATAGTACATTATTCCCTAGATCTACAAGGGTGAGACCTTGCCCGCTAAGGAATAATAATTGCCATTACTATTATTCTGAATTGTTCCCATGCTGTCTCCTTAGCTATCTCAACTTTGAGACACACAGAAGAGATGAAGCTGAAATCCTAAAATGAGTACAGACCTGTCCTCTGCAATATGGCAGCCACTACTAACCTCAAGAGGCTCTTGGCCACTCCAAATGGAAAGAAGGAATGTGGTGTGCCAGAAATACAGAATACATGCCAGATTTCAAAGACTGCACACAAGCAAAACAAGGTAAACTATCTCATTAATAAGGTTTTATATTGATTACACGTAGAAATAAAAATATTTTTGACCTATTGGGTAAGATAAAAAATATAAAAATTAATTTCATGGGGGGCACCTGGGTGGCTTAGTCAGTTTAAGCATCTGGCTTCGGCTCAGGTCATGATCTCGTGGTTCATGGGTTTGAGCTGCTGGGCTCTGTGCTGACAGCTCAAAGCCTGGAGCCTGCTTAGGATTCTGTGTCTCCCATTCTCTCTGCCCCTCCCCCGCCCTAGCTCTCTGTCTCTCTCTGTCTCTGTCTCTCAAAAATAAGTAAACACTAAAAAATAATTAATTTCATGGGGCACCTTGGTGGCCCGGTTGGTTAAGCATCTGACTCCATATGGGCTCAGGTCACGGTCTCGAGCCCCACGTGTGAGGCTCCCAGCCCACGGGGAGCCTGCTTGGGATTCTTTTTCTCCCTCTCCCACTGCCCCTCCCCCGCTCCCACAAATTCACAGCAACAGCAGGCCCAGAGGGGACAGCGTGGCCCTCCCACTTGGCTCTCTACAGCTTGGGCCAGGATGGGCTTTCATTACCATACAAACCCAATGCTTTCCCTATAGCTGATATTTTATCTTGTTCCTGATACCAAAAAAAACCTACATGTACTGAGGTGAAGCATCCATAAATGGATTAAGTCAGCACTGATTTCTCTCCTTAATCATTCTACCTAAAACCTGACCAGCATCTAAAAGCCCAGTGCCCAGGCTCCTTCCCTATTTGGAGGTTGCATGACCAATAATGAACTGCCATCCCCTCCTTAGGTCTGCTCTATAACCATCCCTGGCAGGTGTTCTCCAATCAGCAGATTCCAGATTTGGATGAGGGAAGCAATAGGACTTTCTAAAACAATCAGCCTTGTTTTTGAACACAGCGTTACTGTTATGAACTGTATCCCCAATATTCATATGTTGAAGCTCCATCCAACCCCCAAAGTGGCTGTTTGGAGACAGCCTTTGAGGAGGTAATTATGATTCTTAGGGTGGGGCCCTAATCCCACAGGACTGATGACCTTATAAGAAGAGGAAAAGCCACCAGACTCTCTGCAAGCAGAAAGGAGAGAGCACACAAGGACACAATGAGAAGGTGGCCTTCTGCAAGCCAGAAGAGAGACTCACCAAGAACTGAAACTACCAGCACTTTGATCTTGGACTTTCCAGCCTCCAGAACTGTGAGAAATAAATTTCAGTTTTACACCCAGTCTGTGTGCTTCTGTTACGGCATCCGGAGCAGACCGAGATACAAACTAAGAGTGAATAAGCACATTTCAACTTGCAGAGCCTTTCCAAGGTAATGCTGGCTCCCAGCAATGAAGCAAGGACAACAGCTCACTGTAACCGCTCCTGCCTGCCTCCCCTGAAACGGCTCGTCTTCAGAGTCAGCTCACATTAGAGAATCTGCTCCCACCACTATCTGCTCACATGTGCAACATGGCAAAGGCATCCACGCAAGGTCTACGATGCTTCACTTCATTAGTGGTACATGCTATTAGATCAACAGCCTCAGAAAAACATCTATCCAGCACTCTTTTGGCGTTCCTTATCTACTGCCAGCTTAGCAGGGCCAAGGGCTCTGGAGGGCAGGACTTATACTCAAGTTCAAGCTCCATCATCCCTGGGGTTGCCCCTGAGCTCTAGTCTCCTCACAGAGAAATAAGGGCCAGAGTCCATTTTACCATGATATGCCAAATATTAAATAGGATGGCCTTTGTGGAAAGCAATCCGTAAACTATACATTAACATACGAGTTAGTATCTATTATTCTTACCTGACTATCGCACTTTGGGGCTTCATTTAAGCACTGACCAGCAAAACTATCTCAAGAGGAAACTGTAATATTTAAACTCCAAATGCCCTTGAAGCTTCTCCTTTTAAAACCAATAAAAATACAAGCAGGAGAAAAAAGTAAGGTGGAAATGACTAATTAACGTACCAGGCCAGGAGGACAAACGCTTTGCCCAGAGTTTCCAATTCAAGTTGACACGGACAATCTACTGAAAAGTAATATATGCAGCCAAACCACCAGGTGGGTGTGCAACTGGGTTTGTTTTTTGTTCGTTTTTTTTTTGTTTTGTTTTGTTTTTGTTTTTTTTTTTTTAAGTTTAGCTTCAGGACTATAAATGATGCATTTGACCAAGAATTTACCAAATGGAGAGGCCACCAGACCAAATTCACCCAACTGTCCAGACATCCTGGGGACAAAGCCACCCACGAGGTCAGAGGTTCTGAGCAGAGGTACAAAGATTCTGGAGATCTTTTATTACTCACGTTTCAGTGGAAACAAGAGCCCTAACTGCCCAACAGGCTCAGCATTCAATATTCATGTGTTTAATATTTGTTGGGCATCCACATGTATAAGATATGAACACAAGAAACCACAGGGCAGATGGTGACATGTGGGTGTGTGTGTGTGCGCGCGCGCGCGTTGAGGGGTATAACTTGCTAAAGCTGATTACACCTTCAGAAATATACGTACTTTGGGATCTGTTCAAAGTAAAATAAAGGAAAAGAAAGAACACTCTAATTTTTACGACTGTGTTACGAAAGCGGCCTAAAGACATAAGAAACTATTTTTACTTAAGCTGCATACTTTTGACAACCGGTTAAAAGGCCATCTTGACCCCTTTCGAAGTTGCCTGAACTCAGGCATCTAACAACATACATGATAGCATTTGTAGCTTAGGCCCTGTAAAAACATGCCATGAAGGGTTTCCATCACACATCTGAGGAAAGAGAAACAATTTGGAAGCGCCATTTGCTCTCCCTCTGGATGGGAAGACTAATTCCCTAAGCCTCTGGGGTGAGTCGTGGGGAGTTTCCAGTTCATTTGTGAAAAGAGTTTAGCTTACAAGTTTCCCCAAGCATTGTCCACTGCCCTCCCGTGCAGTTGCAGCAAGCAATTTTCAGCTCCTCAGCTAGACCAGCCTCGTTTTTAATGATGGAGAATCATGTCCACGAGCGCTCTCTCCCCAGCGCACACTGTAAGTCAGTCTGGGCAGTGAGAAGCCTGTGTGTCCCAGAGAGCAACACAGCCTCATTTAGCCAAGGCAAATTAAGCTAATGCAAGTGATCAAGTAAAGGACTACAGGTTATTCCAGGCAATCAGGGAGTCTTTAGGGTATTTTAAAAGGTTATCTAGTTTGTGCTCATGCAAGGAAGATTTCCGGTGTATTTAATATGGATGATAGTGCCTTTCTCAAATACTGTGTACATAAGATCTGCTGTTGGTTGCAAAACCTCAATAATCCCCCAATGCAAATGACAGGGCAGGGTCACTGATTTCAGAGATGAAGAGAATTTAAGCATACAGCACGGAATAAAGCAAAACTCAAAGCCTGGAAACTGAGCCCAACTATTAGAAATGCACCTTACATAAGCCCCGCCCATTTAAAAAAAGGGCCAGTTTCGGGGCGCCTCGCTGGCTCCCCAGTGGAGCATGAGACTCGATCTCGTGGTCTGAGTTCAAGCCCCACGTTGGGTGTAGAGATTACTTACAAATAATATCTTTAAAAATAAGTATAAATAAATAAATAAACAAATGTTTAAAAAGGGCCACCTTCTCCACAAGTGGGCAGAGGTGGGTGATGGAGTGCTCAGTTGTAAGGGTGGTGATCTGACACTCAATTTCATACTAAACTCAATGATCAGTGGTGGCGTCTGTTTAGGTTAACAGCGCAGATGCTGGGAGCCCAGGTGAGGCCTCCAGGAGAGGAAGCCAGAGTCAGGCACCTCCCACAAGCTCCCCACTTGCTTAAAGTTCTCAATTTCAGCCTCAAGGAGCTGCAGCCAGATGACCACAAACGTCCGGCCTTTTTCTCCAATCAAAAGTGCATATCTAATCAACCTCAAGGGGAGAATTCATTAAGGTAGGATTTTCCCTTGTGGGTCACTGCTGCACAAGCACCATTAACACCCGTTTTTCAGGAAATCCCTGCTCCCAACACTTAAAAACCTACATCAACAGCTCCCTCTCCCACTTAAGCCCATTTCTTCTCCGAGCGTCCACAGACTGCCGTTCTCTTTATACAAAAACCGCACACGCTTGAATCCTGTTATTAATTTACCCATCTATCGAGGAACGCCCGGTTAGAGAATTAAGAGAGTATTCAGAAGCAAAGTTTAGATCTGTTTTGATAAGTTAAAGTAGCCCTGCTTAATTTCATGTTCGGTCATTTCAAGACTTGAAAAGCACTGCTGCTAACAATATCAAACGCAGTGGTATGAAACACACCCGAATTATTTTCATTCCTACCCAAATCCCTTCCCAGAAGCCGGGAGACGCTGGGGATGGGCCCGGACGGGCCTCTCCTGCCTGCAGGTCCAGGGCGAGCCATACCCCCCGGCCTCGCTGGTTCAGTTTCTGTTTGGGTCAACAGAAGGAGGGGCCGGCGAGATTTTTAAGCTCCTGGGGCCCACCACTGGGGCCTGCTCATTCCCTTATGCAGACACAAACTTGGCAGATTCAGCCTTAAACCTGTTGGCAAAATAAACAAAACCAAATAAAGGGGAAACTGCCAACCGGAATTGTCTGAAGTGATACAGGCCCACTCTACACGCGTTCCTGCTTTGTCCCTGAAGCTGTTAACAATGCTAAAGTCAGGTGCCTGATGTTCCTCGGCCAATAACCCCCAGCATCCCGCGCAGACCTTCCAAGGCGATCGTTATTGTCTCCAAATTAAAGCGTTTTGCAAATTAGATACCTCCGCACGATGCCACGCTAACTGCACTCACAAGGGAGTTGCCTTCAATGCCTTAAAAATCGCACACCAAATTCTTCCAGAACCACTTGGTGGTTAAATCGCCCTGAATAAACCGAGAGGGCAGAGCGATGTGAGAAACTTTCTTTCAGGTGGCTGTAAAAGAGTCATGTAAATCTGGGACAGGACGCAGAGCCTGGAACCCGTCACAAAGCGCCCCTCGCCCAGTCGAGGACCTCCTTTATGCGATGTGACAGCAGCTTTGTGCGGGATCGTAAATAGTTGCAATAAACACAGTTAAGTTCTCCGGGCCGAGCTCGGCCTCCCGCGTCCCTGCGCTGGGGCCGCGCGAAACGGGCTATTCTTCCCGGGGACTCACGCCCCGGCGACCCCGGCCACCGCACGGTCCCACGCCTGCTCCTGGCTCCGCGCCCGCCACCCGCTCGCAGGCCAGGCGACCCCACGCGCCCGGGGTGGTCTCCGGTCCCGGGAACGCGCCGCCCAGGCCCCCGCGCCCTCCCGCGCCCTCGCCGGCACCCCCGCCCCCAGCGCCGGCCCGGAGAAGGTGGGGGGTGCCTGGAAGGCGGGCGGGAAGGTGAGGAGCCGGGAGGTGCCGGGCAGTTGCGGCCGCGGGGGGCCAGGCCGCGGCGGGGCCGAGGGCACCGGCGGGGCGCCGAGGGCACCGGCCCCCCTCCCCGACCCCTCCCCGGGCGCGCGCCAACTCCGCCGCACGGCCCAAGTTCGCGGCTCCCGCCCGGAGCCCGCCGCCAGCGCTTACCTCGCCGTGGGCCGCCCGCCGAGGCCGGAGGGCAGCGGCGCGGGTCCCGGGGCGGCGGCCGCACAGCGCCCGCCCAGGCGCCGCTCTTTGTCTGCGCCGCTCCCTCCTCCCGCCGCTCGGCGGACGCTGCCGGCCCGGGCGGACCCCGCCGGCCCGGCCGCCGCGAGCCTCCCGCCGCCGAGCCCTCCCGCCGCCTGCCGCCCGCTCGGCCGCGCGGCTCCGGCCTGACGATCCCCGCGGCGGCGGCGGCGGCGGCGGCGGCGGAGGCGGCGGCGACCCTCCCCCGGCGCGCTGCGCCCGCCTCCTCCGCGCGCTTCCTCCTCCTCCTCCTCCCGCCGCTCCTCCCCGGCCGCGCCGCGACACCGCCCAGGGGCCGGCCCAGGCCCGCGCGCGGGGCGGGGGCCAGACACCCACCTGGGGGCGCGCAGGCAGAGCCGGGGCTCGCGGCGCGGCCGGGCTCGGGCACGGCCCGGACTCCCGGCGCTCCGGTGCGGCGGGAACCGGAGGGGGGGGGGGGGGGGGCGCGGGACCGGGGCGCGGACGCGGAGCAGAGGTACCCGCTCCCCAAACTGCCCGCTCGGGGAGTGCGGTAGCGGGGGGGTGGGGGGGTGGCGAGCGGACTCGAGAGGAAATAAAGGCAGCAACTTCCAGCCTCGAGTGACTGCCGGGTGGCCTTTCCATCCTCTTTTTGTTTGATTTTCTTATCACGACGCTCTAGTTGTTTGGCGACCGTCCTCCTCCCGGAAGCATTCCCACGGCACTCTCGGCAAAGGAGGCCTGTTGTCCATCAGAAAAGTGACTTACATAAAAATGTCACTTCCTTTCTGTAATTGCTTCTGGGCATTTTTATTTATTTGCCTTGTATCTATTTACTTTCCCAAACAGACACTTTAGTACTCCATCATTCCCGTCGGAAGCACTTCTTAAGAGGAGGAGAGGAAACTCAGCCCTGCAGCCTGTGGTGCCTGAGGTCCGGCTCAAGCACACCCACCAGGCAAAATCCTGTAAGGAGCGGCCCCAAGGTGGGCGCCAGAAGGAGCTGTCCTTAGTAGTGGGACTGGTCCGGTCACCTGGCCACACGTAGGGGCTTTCCTGGAAACAAATTTGGAAGATCAAAACCCAGGAGAAGGGGAAAGACAAGTTTTCCTTTAACAGGGCATATGCATCCAGATGTCTGTTCTCCAATCGCCTTCCCAGATGGCTTCCCAAAAGGAAATCCTACTATTCAAATGATTCTGATTTCCTGGCGGAATAGCCTGGATCCATGTTAATGAGATTCTTTCTTAGGCTGCTGGCTTCTCATTATTATTAAAGCAATAATAACTTACCCAAGGTGATGAGGCTGTATCATCTGAATCATTCATCCCCTGCTTTGTTCCCCAACCAAGTAGGGTAGCTAGAGCCAGTATAACTTTGATGTCACAGTATGGTGTTTGACTCTCTGCTTCTTCAAGTGTGGACCCTTGCACAGGTGTTTCTTAACCGATCTAAAATCTATCAAATGGAGAGATCACATTTACTTAGCTCCTATGTCTGCCTGTCCCTGGCACACGTCCTGGCCATAGAGAGCCCTCCGTAGGTCACTAGCTGCAAGTAGCTAT
Source organism: Panthera onca (assembly GCF_046562875.1). Lineage (NCBI taxonomy): Eukaryota > Metazoa > Chordata > Mammalia > Carnivora > Felidae > Panthera > Panthera onca. Next base: position 85,549,247 of record NC_138341.1, on the reverse strand, counting down.
GATGTACAGAGCAGGGATCTGGATAGCCTCCTTCTTTTTGACCTTGGGAAAAAAACTACCTCAGTTCATCCTTTTGTCTTACTAATAAAGAGAGCAGAATTATGATAAATGGTCTGGCCCAATTTTAAATTAGTTTACCTAAAATACGTGTCATAACAGTGACCCAGTTTTTAACTTGTCTGCTTTGTAAACTGTCGCTGAATCATGGTTCTTGAACTCCTCTTCCTCCTTCCTTCCTTTACAAAGGTGAAGTCCCCAAGGCTATTCTATCTAGAACGCAGTGTCCCTGTCTTAATCCTTAGCCTGTGCAGTTTTCAGAAGCACGTGGCATTTCTGTTATCACCTGAAATTCAGTCATGTTTTCATTTATCTAACATAACTACCTTTCTGACCTTCCCACGTCTGTCCTTATAGAGCATGCTGTCCTTCCAGCCTCTAACAGTAACATTCCCAAAGCAGACTTTGGCGCTTTGCTTTTATTCTAATGTGTGCCTTTTTTTTTAAGTTTATTTCTTTATTTTGAGAGAGAGAGGGAGAGCTAGTGGGGGAGGGGCAGAGAGAGGGAGAGAGAGAGAGAGAGAGAGAGAGAGAGAGAGAGAATCCCAAGCAGGCTCCAAGATGCCAGCCCAGAGTCTGATGTGGGGCTCGAACTCACAAAACTGAGAGATCATGACCTGAGCCAAAACCAAGAGTTAGACGCTTCACCAACTGAGCCACCCAGGCACCCCCCTCCCCGTTTTTGTTTGTTTTTTAAAGAGAGTTGATCTTTGTTTTGTATGCTTCCAGGCTGGATGTTCTGTGATAAACTCCCAGATCTGTAGCCTGTCTGCAGTCTCTCTGGGTGGCTTATTGTCTCTTCAATATCACCAGGTTCAGAATGAAATTTATCTCCTTCCGAAAGTAGCTCCTCCTCCCACGGTCTCAGGCTTGGCCAAGAGTCCAGCAGGCATCTCAGCTCCTGAAGAAGAAACCTCACTGCAATTCCATTTCTTCCTTCCTTCTCTCCAAGCTCTCCCCAAGGACAGTGAGGAGAGGGGACTAGATGACCTCGGGATCCCTCTCAGTCTAAATCGTCATGATTTTGAGTTCTGGTGATCTTGAAACAGCTCTTTGTATCTTCTCCCTTTCCCCTGGCACCATCCAAATTGTTACATTATTACTAATAACACCTCAGGTAACTTTTTAATTCATATACTGTCTGTAACTCACACATGATACATTATCCTCATTATGCACATGAAAAAAACCAAAGCAGAAGGGGTGCCTGGGTGGCTCAGTCAGCTAAGCATCCGACTCCAGCTCAGGTCATGATCTCACGGTTCGTGGGTTCTAGCCCCGCATTGGGCTCTCTGCTGTCAGCACAGAGCCCACTTCGGATCCTCTGTCTCCCTCTCTCTCTCTCTCTCTGCCCACCCTCCCCCCTCAAAAATAAATAAACATTAAAAAAAAAAAAAAAAACGGAAGCAGTAAGTGAAGGAACTGGGGTCAGCACTAGATCCTGACTCCAAAATTCCTGTTCTTTCCAGTACGCCCATTGCCTTCCAACTAGCCCCCCATTACTTGTTTCCCTCCATCCCCCAAATTTATGGTGGCTATCAGCGTCAATGTAACCCTCCTAAAAACTGCTTCTATCTTGCCCAGCCCCTGCTCAAGAACTAACCATGGCTCCCATGGCCCACCACAGTTCCTCAAAAGTTCTCTGACAGCAGAAGACTTGAGCATTTGCTTCCAAGAAGGCAGAGGAACTGAGCCTTAAAAGGCATATTCATTTCTAGGGATCCTCTTAATAAATTACCTTAAACTGTGTGGTTTAAAACAGGGAGTTCATTCTCTCAGAGTTCTGGGGTGCCAGAGTCTGAAATCAAGATGTCAACATGCTTCCTGAGAAAGCAAAGGGCGAATTCTTCCCTGCCTCTTCCAGCTTCTGGTGGCCCCATGTATCTCCTGACTTGTGGAAACATCGCTCCAATCTCTGCCTCTGTCTTCACATGGCCAGATCCCCTGTGTCCTCTGGCTCCCTTCTCTTATAAAAACACTTGCCATTGGGGACATGTGGATGGCTCAGTTGATTAAGCATCCAACTCTTGATTTCAGCTCAGGTCATGATCTCTCACCTCGTGAGATCGAGCCCCATGTCGGGCTCTGTGCTGACAGCGTGGAACCTGCTTGGGATTCTTTCTCTTTGCCCCTTCCCCACTCACTTGCGTGCTCGCTCTCTCTCTCTCTCTCTCTCTCTCTCTCAAAAATAAAGAAATCTTTTTTAAATTTTGTATATAAAAAAACTTGCCATTGGACTTAAAGCCCACCCTAATCCAGGATGGTCTCATCTTAAGGTGCTTGTGCTTACAGCAGCTACAAAGAGCCTTTTAAAATAAGATCACATTCATAATTTCCATATGAACATATCTTTGGGGGCTACCATTCAACCCACCGTAAGATCCAACATGGGGGAGACTATTCTTTCAACCTGATGTTTTGTCTGAAAATGCATGTTTACTCCATTAGTATGCCCTGTTTGTTTTCCTATTGAAATATCTTCAACAACGAAGTATTGAAAGTATAAACTATATAAACCTCCCCCCTGCCACCAAATCACTCCAAGGTGAAACCCTACAACTTATCTTTAGAAGGCCTCTCCAACTTAGTCCTACCACAACAATTTCATTGTTGACTCTGTCCCAACATAAGCTGTTTGCTTCAATCACTCTGCTCCCTGCTCTGTGTGCCCCACTAAGTCACACTAATTTCTGCCTTGACAGCTCAGACACAGGAAGGAATTCCTTGTCCCTTTCCCTTCCCTGAGAGTTGCATTCCAGCTGCCCTCTGGCCCCCTCACTGGACTCATGGGAAACCCAAGGCAAGATTGAAGGTCTTGGGTCAGACTTCAGAGGCCCGCAGCCCCCCTACAAGCCCATGACTTGAGATCATTTAACCTCTCTGGATCTCAAATGGTAGTAACACTGCTCTAACTACTCTTAAGTCATAAGAATTAAGTGAGATCATGTGATGGTGTCTCAACTGTGTGTTTGGCACATGGTAAACACCCATCTCAGCTTTGCTAGGACCTTCTATCATAATGTTCAATTTGGTTAAACATATCTGGTATATTTCTATTTGCAAGGCATTATGAGAGAGAATTCAGGAGAAATAAGGATAAGTTGAGTTTTTAAGCTCAGAGGAAGGATAAGACCAGGACATAAACAACTATAATATAATATAATATAATATAATATAATATAATATAATATTATATTATATTATATTATATTATATTATATAATATTAGTATATCATCATATCATCTCATATCATATCCTATCATGAAAGGCACCAAGTGAAATATGTTCCGGGAGTCAGAAGAGTCTTTAGATTTTACGAAAGGTTGTGGCATTGGGAATGGACCTTGAGAAACCTTGGCTCCCCTCCATCCAGCCCCCTTCCTAGTTTTAGGGAGACTCCTGTCTGAGTTTGGTGGGACCAGAGTGGGCTTCTCCATCTCTCCACTGCCAGAAGCCCTGTAAGAATGAATGGTCTGGGATTGACCAGTAGAACCTTCAAACTCAGGACTTCAAACCTGGGAAGGGTGGCAGAGAGGAGAAAAATGAGATTCAGTTTGTTTTTACTGGAAGGGTCCCAGAACTTCCTTACAGAGGTGTTAACCTGTTTGGTCCTCCCTCCTTCTTCCACCAACTCCAGCTGCCCCCGCAAGCTACTTGATATTCTTCCCATAAATCCCTGTTCTGTTTAAGGTAGCCAGAGGTACCTCCCTGTCTTGCAACCCAAAACCCTGAATGATACAAACAAACTATAGGATTTTGAACGTTGGAGACTGGGAGGAAATTCCTAGTGGAGGGAACTTAGAACCTCGAGCACAGGGCAAATGTGGGCAAATTCCATGGGAACAGGCAATGCCCCCAGCAGAGGATGCCAACCAAGGGTCCAGAGGAGATAAGACCAAGGAGATATGGTAGTTAAGTGCGGGCATCATACGAGCTTGGCGGCAGGATAACTTAATTTGGTGCACATACTAAGGAACACCTAGAGGTGGGAAGAGGGGTGACAAGTTTGCATTACTCAGAGAGGTCATAACTCAAACTAGGGTGGAGTAAATGGATGGAAAGTGGTGTAGGAGAAATTCAGAGCAAAGGCTCATGAGGAATTGACAAGTGATTGGATGTGGGGGGGGGGGGTGGCAGAGGAGAATGGGCATCAAATATAACCTGAGGGTTTGGATGTGGATGTCGGCAAAGATGATGCCAATATCAGTAATAGGAAAGCAGGGTAAACTGGTTTGTGAGGGATAAACATTTCTGGTTTTGTGCATTTACTTAAATTTAACACACGTTACTGCCGACTTACCACACTGAGTTTGTTCTATGGGAGGTGCAGAAATGAGTGAGTCATGGTTCCTGCCCTCCAGTGACTTTTGGCTGGGAGAGGAGCTATTAGTGCTCTGGATCCTGAATACTCCGCTAGGGTAATGATCCGTACTGCTCCTTAACTGTGGCATCCATCCCAGCGTGAATCGGCCCAAGTCTGATTTTCCTCTGCAGCTCCAGCACCTTGGTCCTCTGGACCCAGTATGAGCAGACACTACATAGATCTGTAGTCATGGATGGAAATTCCACACCTCTGTGAGTTGGCCAAAGGGAACAGAGGACTGTGAGTGTTAGTGTTGAGACCTGAAAAGCGGCCTTTATGAATTCACCAGAAAGAATTTCAAAACAAGAACTTGCAGATTTCAGTATTTCATATCCACACTAGCATAGGGGGACGGGACAGAAAGACGAGTCTGAAGATGACGTGATAATTTCTTACCCAAATTCCTAAGTACCTTCCCGTTACCTCCTCAGAGTCAAGAGGGGACAGGCTAGAAACCCATCAAATCCATCTCTCAGTGACCCGTGGGATGAAGTTTTTTCCAAAAAAAAAAAAAAAAAAAATCACAAATACGAAAAAAAAAAAAAAAAGAAGAAGAAGAAAGAGAAGAAAAGAAAAAAGCCATTTTCTATGTCTTCTCAATGCAATTCTCCTACTTCCAGCTTGAAACTATGATCTGGCCTTCAGGAAGCAGCAATGCATTACCTAATTATTTAAATAAAAGAAAAACAGGTGAAGTAATAGTATAAAGCTAGGTACAATTCAGGGTAAAAAGAAAATGAAAGACAAGTAAGTGTGCTGAAACACTATCCAATCTTTCCTTTGCATTTTGTCCGGGAATGGTTACTGTGGTAATAGACATATACATTATAACTTACAAACTTGAAGAGTGCTTGCTCCAAAATGTAAAAATGACCAAACTTTAAATTGTTTGTGATTATTAGCAGCAGGGAAGAATTAATTTTACATGGGAAAACTTTTAAGAGAGCTCCATAACTTTAGAAAAGCTAAGAGGATTTTACTCAAATTTCCATTTTGAAATCTGCCTTTAGGTGAATATCACATATGAAACATTTCTGTTAGATACAATAAACCCCCAATTAATCAGGATGCCTCAGGAGGGAGGTGTTCTGCTAAATTAAATTTTCATTTTGGGTAAGGATTAACCAGAAAGCCCCTTTAGCTGGAGCATAAATTGAAATTAAATATATATATATATATGTATATATATATATATGTATATATATATATATTGCAAGCCGATATCTTACCTTAATACATGCAGTATAGTAAGTGAAAAGAGTCTTTCTTTGATGTTGGGGTGCCCATAAAGCCTGAGAGTCATCATTCTGAACATGCATCCTAATTTTACAGTGCCAAATGTATAGAAAATTGGGTAGACGCTGCACTGAGTCAGAGCCACGTGCCAGAATGACTTTTTAAAAAATTAATGAAATTCATGTGTTTTACTGCACTTGTTACTTTTTTCCCAAAAGAGGGGGATTTCCAGTTAACAAGGGTTCCAGTTACCTACAGGCTGGTTATTCAATTTTTTAAAAATGTTTATTTATTTATTTTGAGAGAGAGAGAGCACACAAGCACATGAAAGAGTGGGAGGAGCAGGGTATGGCGCAGAGAGAAAGGGGGAGAGAGAATCCCAAGCAGGCTCTGGGCTACGAGAACAGAGCCTGACTCCAGGTTCAATCTCATGAAGTGTGAGATCATGATCTGAGCCAAAATTGAGTCAGACAGTTAACAACTGAGCCACCCAGGTGTCCCTATTTATTATCTGTCTGTTTTAAAAGGGAAGACTTCTGAAATATAAAGCAATTCTCAACTAGAGAATTGCAGAATAGAATGGTGCTTTTATTAATGAAGTTCTTTACTAAAACACAAATAAATTAATGAGAAAGTATATTGTAGAAATGCTGTGATGTGATACCTCTTTCACTTTGCTGTTTATGCCGCACCACTCAGAACAGCTCTGTGGTCCATGTATTTGATGGAAAATTTTATGGAAATGGCTGTTTAAGAAATGATCCTGGGGGGTGCCTGGGTGGCTCAGTCGGTTGAGCATCCGACCTCGGCTCAGGTTATGATAACTTGGTTCATGAGTTTGAGCCTTGTGTCAGGCTCTGTGCTAACAGCTCAGAGCCTGGAGCCTGCTTTTGATTCTGTGTCTCCCACTCTCTCTGCTCCTTCCCCCCTAAAAAAATAAACAAACATTAAAAAGAAAGAAAGAAAGAAAGAAAGAAAGAAAGAAAGAAAGAAAGAAAGAAAGAAAGAAAGAAAGGAAAAAAGAAAGAAAGAAAAGAAAGAAAAAGAAAGAGAAAGAAAGGATCCCACGTAGTGTCCTACCTGGTAGTCAAGGGCGCTCTCCCTTCTGAAAGCAGTCTCCATTCAGTATTCAGTAAACTCCGCTTGGACTTCCCCTTACTCCCCACACTGCTGCTGGGGCATTTGGCCAAGAATGCCTTGATTTGTAATCATTTATGTCCTTATGATATTTAAGCCTGACAAACTGATGAAGGGCAAGAGAGAATTTCTTTGAATTCCCCAGGATATCTTATACAGCATTGGCAGTTAATACTGGTTTTTTAGAGGAATGCTGTGGGGTAAAACGATTTAGAAATATATTTTTTTTTAATACAAGCATGTTGACCTATGTATATTGTAAGTAATTATTATTGCTGTGGGTATTCATTTATTGTGTTCTTACCACTTGCCAAACACACTGATTTTCACAACCCAGTAAGGGAGGTGTGATGATCCCTGTCTTATAGATAAGGCTTAAAAAGCTCCAAAAGCTTATTTAAGGTCACAAAGATTACAGGGATGTGAAAGTTCTCTTGTGGTTGGTTGTACAAATATTGTCTCACAGGAGGCCTGAAGAATACAACCAAGATTAACAAATTACACTTATTTTATTTTCCTATTAAATGGCTTTCATGAATTATTCCCCCCCCCCCAACTTATTTATTTTGTAACTCAAGTTTGTACCTTTTAATTCCCTTCAAGCATTTCACACACATACCCCCACCCTCTGCCTCTGGCAACCACCAGTCTGTTCTCTGTATCTTTGAGCTTGTTTTGTTTTGTTTTTAAGAGTCCACATATAAGTGATATCATACAATATTTGTCTTTCTCTGTCTGACTTATTTCACTTAGCATAATGCCCTCAAGATCCATCCATGTTGTTGCAAATGGCAAGATTTCACTTATTTATATGGCTGAATAATATTTGTATTATATATATATAATAATATATATTATATACACATATATAATAATATATATAAGTAAATATATATATTATAATATATATATATAATATGTATATATCACCATTTCTTTATCCATTAATCCATCGATGTACACTTAGGTTATTTCCATATCTTGGCTTTTGTAAATAATGCTGCAATGAACATGAGGGTTCACATATTTTTTGTGTTACTTTTTTTTCTTTTTTTTTTGGATAAATACCCAGAACTGGAATTCCTGAATCACATGGTATTTCAGTTTTTAATTTTTGGAGGACTCTTCATACTGTTTGCCGTAGTGGCTGCACCAATTTACATTCCCACCAACAATGCACGAGGGTTCCCTTTTCTCCACATCCTTGCCAACACTTGCTATTTCTTGTCTTTTAAGTAACTGTTGACCATCTGTATGTCTTCTTTGGAAAAAGGTCTAGTCAGATCTTCTGCCCATTGTTTTAAGCAGATTGTTCTTTGCCATTGAGTTGTAACAATTCTTTGTATATTTTGGAGATTAACTCTTTATCAGATATATCATTTGCAAATATCTTCTCCCATTCACTAGCTTGCCTTTTCATTTTGTTGATGGTTTCTTTTGCTGTGCAGAAGCTTTTGAGTTTGATGTGGATCCGTTTGTTTATTTTTGCTGTTGTTACCTTTGCTTTCAGTGTCGAATCCAAAAACTTATGGTCAAGATAGGTGTCAAGGAGTTTACTGCCTATGTTTTCATATAGGAATTTTATGGTTTCAGGTCTTCTGTTCAAGTCTTTAATCTAATTTGAGTTAATTTTTGTGTATAGTGCAAGGTACTGGTCCAGTTTTTTTTTTTTTTTTTTTTTTGCATGTGGCTGTCCAGTCTTCCCAATGCCACTTATTGAAGAGACTGTCCATTCCCCATTGTATACTCTTGGCTCCTTTGTCATAAATGAATCGACCATATGTATGCGGGGTTATTTCTAGGCTCTCTATCCTGTTCTATTGATCTATATGTCTGTTTTTGTGCCAGTACCATACTGTTGTGATTAAAAATAGCTTTGTAATATAGTTTTGGATCAGGGAGCATGATACCTCCAGCTTTGTCCTCATTCTCAGGATTGCTTTGACTGTTAAGGGTCTTTTGTGGTTCCATATGAATTTTAGGGTTGTATTATTTCTGTGAAAATGCTGCTGGAATTTTGCTAGGAATTGCATTGAATCTTTAGATTGCTTAGGGTAGAATCAATATCTGAACAATATTAATTTTTCCAATCCATAAGCATGGATTGTTTTTCCATTTAGTTGTTGTCTTCCTCAATTTCTTTCATCACTGTCCTGTAGTTTTCAGTGTACAGAAGTTTTACCTCCTTGGTTAAATTTATCCCTAAGAATTTTATTCTTTTTGATACAATTGTAGTGGGATTGCTTTCTTAATTTCTCTTTCTGATAGTTTGTTATTAGCGTATAGAAATGCAACAGATTTCTGTATATTGATTTTGTATCCTGCAACTTTACTGAATTTATTCATTAGTTCTAATAGTTTTTTGATGGAGTCTTTAAGGTTTTCTATATAAAACATCATGTAGGGGCAACTGGCTGGTTCAGTCAGTTAGTGTCCAACTCTTGATTTTAGCTCAAGTAATGATCTCACAGTTCATGAGTTGGAACCCTGCATTGGCCTCTGAACAGACAGTGTGGAACCTGCTTGGGATCCTTTCTCTTCCTCTCTCTCTGTCCCTCCCCCACTCACAATGTGCTCTCTCTCACTCTCTCTCAAAAATAAATAAACTTAAACAAAACCCATCATGTCATCTGCAAATGGTGACAATTTTACTCTTTCCTTTCTAAGTTGGATGACTTTTATTTTTTTCTTGTCTAATTGTTATAGCTAGGACTTCCAATACTACATTGAATAGGAGTGGTGAAGAGTGGACATCCATGTGTTGTTCTTGAACTTAGAGGAAAAGCTTTCAGCGCTTTACCATTAAGTATGATGTTAGCTGTAGGCTTGTGATATATGGCCTTTATTATATTGAGGTATGTTCCCTCCATCCATACTTTGTTGAGGTTTTTTTTAATGTTTATTTATTTATTTTGAGAGAGAGAGAGAGAGAATGAGCAGGGGAGGAGCAGAGAGAGAGGGAGAGAGAGAATCCCAAGCAGACACCATGCTGTCAGTGCAGAGCCTGACGTGTGGCTTGAACTCACAAACTGTGAGATCTTGACTGAGCCCAAATCAAGAGTCAGATGCATAACTGACTAAGTCACTCAGGCACCCCAAGGGTTTTTATCAAGAATGGTTGTTGAATTTGTCAAATGCTTTTTCTTCATATATTGTGAGGATCATATGATTGTCACTGTTCATTTTGTTAATGTAATATACCACATTGATGAATTTGCACACAATAAACAATTCTTGCATTCCTGGAATAAGTCCCATTTGATCATGGTGTATTCTCTTTATTTATGTACTGTTGAGCTCAGTTTGCTAATATTTTTTTTGAGGATTTTTTGCATCTATGTTCATCTGTAATGTTGGCCTATAATTTCCTATTGTTGTGACATCCTTGCCTGGTTTTAGTATCAGGGTAATGCAGGCCTCATGAAATGAGTTTGGAAGAATTTCCTCCTCTTCTATTTTTTGAGGGGGTTTGAGAAGGATTGGAATAAATTCTTTGAATGGTTGGTAGAATTCACCAGTGAATCCATCTGGTTCTGGACTTTTGTTTACTGGGAAGTTTTTGATGACTGATTAAATCCTTACTAGTAATTAGTCTGTTCAGATTTTCTATTTCATCATGACATGGTCTTGAAATTTCTCAGAATTTATTCATTTCTCGATGTCCAATTTGTTGGCATTTAATTATTCATACTACTATGATGAATCCTTTGCATTTCTGTGGTATCATTTGTCACTTCTACTCTTTCATCTCTGGTTTTATTTATTTGAGTTCATGTTGAATTCTTATCAGAGTTCCTGATTCTCCCCAACCTCACTCTGATTTTATTAAACACTTCTTTTTTTTTTTTTTTAGTTTTTTTTAATTTTTATTTTTGAGACAGAGAGAGACAGAGCATGAACGGGGGAGGGGCAGAGAGAGAGGGAGACACAGAATCGGAAGCAGGCTCCAGGCTCTGAGCCATCAGCACAGAGCCTGATGCGGGGCTTGAACTCACAGACCGCGAGATCATGACCTGAGCCGAAGTCAGACGCTCAACCGACTGAGCCACCCAGGCGCCCCTGGAAAGCCTTCTTAACTCCACCCAAGGTATTCCTATCAGGTGTGAAGAGCTTTACCCAAAGGCAGAGATGGAGTGTTTGGACCACAGAAGAACCACTTGAATCTATACTCCTTCTTAAAGGTTGACTGCACACAGTCAGGTATCCAGCCACACAGCTGGTATCCAGCCACATCCCCTTGGAATACACCATTTTCCTGCCCAAAGGCCTGGCTTCCAACTGGTAGCACCTGCAATGCTTTGCCTTCAGGCTCTCTCTGGCCAATAGTGTCTGTTCTACCCAAGTGCAGTGCAGGGCAGAAGTGCTAGGACAGTAACACCAACCAGAGTCCCTTCAGCCGATGACTGATGGGGATTCATTGACAAATACCCAGCTCCCTACCCCTCTGGAGGGATAACTGAGGTGCATGTCCCACACTGGCTCCCAGAGTTCCCTGGGTGAGTAAGCCCCACGTGTCCACAATAGTGGCCTGGATCCTGACAAATCTCACATCTTTGTCCTTCCTTCTCTTGTCGCACTCCCCTACTCCCTGATGCTGTTTCCTGGGCTCCCTTCCTAATAATCTTCTTGCACTGTGATCCTTGTCCTTTTCTTATTAGGAAACACAAATTAAAATGCCCTGGGAAGTTCTCTGCCCTTATACATTTTAAATAACCTATTTCTAGATTGAAGGAAAGGATATTTTGACTGTCATCTAGTCCTGCTTGGATTTGTAATTTCATTACGTGGAGTTGATACTTACATAGCTATGACCTAGACAAGCCACTTAGTGTCTTCGTGCTTCAGTTCCCTGATTGTAGAATAAGGGTTTGGACTCAAGCAGTGATTTTCTTTTTTAATTTAATTTATTTTGATTTAAAAAAATTTTTTAATGTTTATTTTTGAGACAGAGCTAGACAGAGCATGAGTGAGGGAGGGGCAGTGAGAGAGGGAGACACAGAATCTGAAGCAGGCTCCAGGCTCTGAGCTGTCAGCACAGAACCCAACTTGGGGCTCGAACTCACGAGCTGTGAATTCATGACCTGAGCCAAAGTCAGATGCTTGACCAACTGAGCCATCGAGGTGCCCCTTATTTATTTATTTTGAGAGAGCACACAAGTAGGGTGATGGGCAGAGAGAGAATCCCAAGCAGGCTCTGAACTATCAGCACAAAGCTCAACGTGGGGCTTAGTCTCACGAAATATGAGATCATGACCCAAGCCCAAAATCAAGAGTCAGACAGTTAACCAACTGAGTCACCCAGGCACCCCGGAGCAGTGATTTTTAAAGTGCGGGATTCCTCTGAAATACTTTAAAGATTTTCCAGATGAAAGCAAAATCTGAAAATGAAAAGGTACTCATAAAATTATTTAAATTGAACTACAAAATTGCAAGAAAAGGGGAAGAATGCACTATATTGGGAGACAATTCTCCATGGGTCTCTCATGTTCCTGCTCATTTCACAAACAGAGGCACTGACAACCTTTATCCCAGACTGTCTTTTCTTTGTTGTATAACAAAGAGCCTTTGGAAATAAAGGCAGTGTCTCCCAATAGCCAGTGGCAGGTTTGTTTAGGGTCCTGTATAATAAAGACAATGCTTCCGTCCAGTGCCAAGGTCCAGCAGATTCTATTGCTTGTTGTAGCCCATTATAAGAATTCAAGTTCCCTGAGCTTCAGGTTTCTCGGTGTCGATGAACACCCACTGCATGTATAGCATCTTCTGGGACATTTGGTGTTAACCCAAAGAGACTGGGGAGGCAAGGGCAACCACAACAGACAAAGCTCCTGCCACTTGCTTTCCAAGAGTATGAAAGCACTTTGTCTCTGATCCAGGAATTTCATGTCTTCTGCCAGCCTTCATGAAACTATGGCATGCTAACTTTTCAGCTTACAGATTGGGCAAAATCTGAGAACCCCTCCTGTACTTAACTTTTGGAAAATGTTCCTGAATCTTGTGCTGTTGGTGTTACCAATGAAATGTAGGCTGATCAAAAGGTTTGTACAATACAATCATTACCATTGTCTGACAACATAGTCTAAAATAGAATACAAGAGTACAGACCCAAGATTCTGAAATAATTAGTTTAAAATCTGAGATTAGTAAATAAAATCTCTACGTTTTAAATAAGCAAGTGTATAGATGTTGGTGACTTCTCTATTTTGATTGTTTTTTTCTAAGTTCTTATAGGCAAATAAAAGGTATATTTATCACTTTATAAAACACTCACTGCAGACATATTAGGACAAGAAAATTGTAACTGCTTAGAACTCAAATAACACGCCACAAATAACCTCATAAAAATGTAGCAATGTCTGTATAATGAGTGATAGAAAAACTATTTGCATAAAAATTATTGCCAATATGTATGCAAGTAGTATATTTGCATAACAAGCCCTGACTGTCAACAAAAAGGCAACTTTGTTTTTCAAGTGTTGGATAATGTCCTACAAATTGACAACTTTATTAAAGGATTGTCTTCCCATTACAAACTTCTCAGTTATTTACAGTGATAAATGTGGTGAATTCCAGAATTTACTCTTCATCCTGAACTTCACTGGTTATACTGAAGAGAGGCATCAGTGCATGTAAATACTTCAAATGAGACAGAAAATTACTATTGTGTAATAGAAGCATTTTTAGCTGAAACTCTCAAATATAGCATGGCTGTGCTGTTTGCATGTCTTGCGGATATTTTTAAAGAACTAAATTTGGCAACACAAGGCCCCTATGTTACCATGCCTAAAATTACAGTTAAAATGTCAGCAGTGAAACTGCAAACTAATGTTTGTACTCAATATGCACAACGAAGTAAATTAGACTATTTAGAAACCTCAAATTACTATCTGACAAAGAACCGTGCTACTGTGTCTGATTTTTAAAATATTAATATGGTTTTATATTGTTTGTGGTTATGTTTGAAAAGCATTTCCTGCTCAGTGATAATTAAAATTGCCTTACTTTTTCTCTGTTCTCTTACTATTTATCACATTTCTAAATTCGCTTAACTGATGTGTATCCTAGATTGCAAGAAAGGCATTTTTAAAACTTGTCCCATTTGGTTGGGGCGCCTGGGTGGCTCAGGGGTTGAGCATCCAACTCTTGATTTTGGCTCACGTCATGATCTCATGGTCTTGAGATTGAGCCCTTCATCTGGCTCTGGGCTGAGGCAGGGAGCCTGTTTGGGATTCTCTCTCTCTCTCTCTCTCTCTCTCTCTCTCTCTGCCCCTCTTCCACAGGCTTGCACTTGAGTGCATACTCTCTCTCTCTCTCTCTCTCTCTCTCTCAAAATAAATAAATAAATAGACCTAAAAAAAAGTTTGTACCATTTGGACCTATTTGTGGTTGTGAATTAGAATTCTTTTGGTTCCATACTATTAAAAGCAGGGGAGAGGGGCACAAGACAGCACCTGACACCCATATGTCCCAATTCCTGAATGTTGCATTCCTATTATTCTCAATGATTTACTTTATACGTACCAATCGTGGCTTTGAATCTGTAAAGTACATTTATGCCAACAAAATACCGTATTTTCTATTTTGCATATTAGAGTTTTACCCAAGATTTTATTTTTGTAAAAAGATTCTAAGGGCAAAAAATTTTGCAAATTACTAGAGTAATTGGTTTTTCAGTTTCTTTAATTTCTTGAGACTTTATTCCTCTCACTGGAACTTAAAACAAACCTTTCTCTTTTTCAAGATTATTGAAACAGAAGAATGAAATGCTATCCAAATTAGACACACACCCCCACACCCCCACACACATATTCTTGTCTTAACGGTCCCAGCATTTCCTTCTCTGGTGCAATCCAATCGCATTCTTTAGTCATTGTCTGAATCAGATGTGCCAACTTTTCTGATTATTTGGTTTGTAAGTCCTCATTTGTCTTCCCTCAAGCTGGTTGCTTTTGGACAAATTCACTGCTTATCTATACTTTTGCAGAAGGAAGAATGGAATAATTTACATATAACAACAAAAATGGAAAGCAGGTCATTTTGGTATTTTGTCAACTCTGATAAAAAAGCTTTTAGTGAAGTAAATATTTAGACTTATTGGCTAAGACAACATTTTAGTCTTTTATGCTGCCATATGAAGATGTCCGTATGATGAAAGATTCTGGAGAACCCTTGTACCACACAATTGAAATACCCTTTATCTCAGATTATGACGTTGTGCCTCAGGCCGTGTATCAGTTCTCTTCCTGTGTAAAAAATTACCCCGAAATTTAGCACGTAAAGCAACATACATGTGTGATCTCATGTTTTCTGTGGATCTGAATTCCTGGTACAGTTTAGAAGCGTGCCTCTGTCAAGGTCTCTCATGAGAGAGGTTACAGTCATGCTACTGTCCAGGGTTGTGGTCTCATCTGAAGGCTTCGCTAAGGGATGAAGGTTTACTTCCTTACCAACCCATGTGGTTGTTGGCAAGATTCAGCTCCACACAGGCTGTTGGGCTGGGGACCTAAGTTCCTCATTGGCTGTTGGCTGGAGGTCTCCCTCACTTTTTTTCCACCTGGGCATCTCCATAGGTCAGCTTACAACATGACAGCTGCCTCCTCTCAGTGTGAGCAGGAGAAAGACCAAGAGGGTGTGCTCAAGACAGAGGCCGCAGCCTTTTGTAACCTAACCTCAAAAGTGACATCCTGTAACTTTCTCCATATTCTGTTTTATTAGAAGCAAGTGACTGGGTCCAGCCCATACTCAGGGGGAGGGTATTGCACAAGGGTGTTACACTAGGAGGTGTGCATAATTAGAGGTCCTCTCAGAGCCCGCTGACCACAGGGTGCTATGCAGAAATCTCAGGCTTCTCCCACAGTCTGAATGAGCCCAAATCATGAAGTAAGTAGGTCTATGTGGCTGACATCACTCTGTTCCTAAATTAAAAGGAAATGAAAGCTACCCTGCCCTTATGTGGCCAGCATTTTGTAGCCATCCAATTCAGGACATGGGGATGGTGGTGGCAGTGGTGGAGGGCACAATCACTCCTGTCACCACAGACACAGAGAGTCTCATAATGTGCCCACTAGAAAGGGAACTGGTAAGCCAGATTTCTCCATGAGAACCACAGGACCCACCACAGAGGCCCAGCATGCCTCTCTTAGTCTGTAGTCATACCTTGTCGCTACCTCTCAGATTGTTACCATGCCTCACTGCATATAAAGTGACTTTTTAAAAAAAAAATTTTTAATGTTTATTTTTGAGACAGAGAGAGACAGAGCATGAACGGGGGAGGTGCAGAGAGAGAGGGAGACACAGAATCGGAAGCAGGCTCCGGGCTCTGAGCCGTCAGCCCAGAGCCCGACGCGGGGCTCAAACTCACGGACCGCGAGATCGTGACCTGAGCTGAAGTCGGACGCTTAACCGACTGAGCCACCCAGGTGCCCCTAAAGTGACTTTTTAAGGTCAAAAGAATTCTTTCCCCAAATCGGGGTTGCTGTACAGCAGGTATATGGCAGCTGAGCCCTCACTGCCCTAACTAGCTGCTGTGGGTTTCTGGAACTTGCTAATTGGCGTGTGCCCAGACTTCACTACTGTGCTTGCTTCAGCTGCTACTCAAAGCAGCAGCTCACAGTGCCAAGGTCTCTACACGGCCCAGGTCCCTGCATCACTCACAGCAGCAGCTGCACAGAAATCCACCTGGGTAGGAGCTCAATTACCTGTCAGCTGCCACTGCTAATAAAAAAGAATCTGCATGTTGGATGAAATAGAGATCTGGCTATATGTGTGAAGAAGTCTACACTTACACGGATAAACCTGTATGGAGAGCTAACTCTTATCCCGAAATGCAGCTAGACAAGAGGAGATGATGATCTCAAAGAGAGGCCAAAGTGGAGGGTCACTCCTCTTGAGAAGGACCCGAGGAAGATGATCCAGAACAATGAGCAAGGAAAGCTCTAGTTTTCATCAGTTAATATCGTAACTCAAAATACATATGGTTCCAGACTCATTCCAAGTGCAGATGGTGTTTGGCTAAAAGCTATGTTGGGGTGCAATCTTGCCTAGCCTTGACGGAACCTAACTGCTGGAACTTTCCGAGCTCTGCAGAAATGCTAGGGGTTGCAGTGGCAATAGCAATTTGATTCCCTGAGATTTCAGCTGCCCCACCTCTCCTCAGTACAGATTGCAGAGGGAGAGGAAGTTATGCCAAGAGCTATTTTAAGGCCCTGTACATTAACTGAAGAGGCATACCTATTTTTAGCCCAAACGTATAGACTTTTATTACCTTAACCCTAGCACTGAAGATGAGGGTAAGTTGGTGGGTCTTTATCTTCCATCTTAAGCATTCTTTCAAAGTCTTTAGAAATCATTCTCAACCTTGAATGTGATGAATTTGGAAATATGGTAATTATGTGTTTATAATGCAAACAAATGGCAGCACACCCTTGATCAGAACCTCAATATGAATCATCGGACATATTGGAATTCTTCCCCAAGCACATCTTGAGATGGGCACTATTTTTGACTTATAAACTTTGTCAGTACATAGGAGACACCCAACCCTCCTGTTCCCGTGCTATAAGCTCAGGGGATTTGTCTTCCCCTTTGAATGAAGGCTGGCTTGACGCAAGCTCAAGGAAAAAGCTTAGAGGTAAAACCAAAGAGAGAATTAAAGAGCAGATCCATGATAAAGGGAGTCAGGGCATCCAGAAAGCAGACACAGGGTTGGGACGGGTTGCTTCCTTTATGCCTAAAAATAATTCTTAGGTATCTCCATTTCCCTTCATCAAATTACAAAATATTAATAACAGTACAGCTACAGAATTTTTTCATTTAATACAACTAGATTCCTTTATAAGTAAATGTGATGTGCCAAAGTTCCAATTTTCAGAATTGGCAAAAGATAAGGAATTGTTTTTTAACTGACACCTCTGACTTAGATAATTTTTAGGGTAGCCTGTGTTTGCATCTGCTGTACTCTTTCCCACCAAATGTCTTCCTCTCAATATTTCTAAAGATCTTTCTTTCCATGGAAACCTATCTTTATGTGGTTTTACGACAGAGATCAATGGGTGGTTTACAGTAGATGGACATTTGCTTTATAAATTATTGAAGTAAAATGTATCTGTTCCATAGCATAAAAAAGGCATGGATAAGCATGTGCACTCAACTGTTCATCACGAGTGAAGGGCTCCTGCGATCCCTTTCCCCTGGAGGTGCCAAGATCCTCCATTTGGGGCCAATCGAATGAGCTCTACATCCTTCTAGATTCTCCCTAGAGTCCAAAGTTGTGCAAGAGTGTCCAAATAGCCCACAGTAGAGGACAGCATGGACAGCACAAACAGGTGGCCAGACCCAATGAGATCCTTTAAGCCTGAGGCAGGACTCCATGGCAACCCATGGCAATGTGGCTCGACCAAAGGAGATGGGCATCTCTTGAGTAGCAGCCAGGAGAGATGTCATCACCCAGGAAAGTTTCCTGTGTCTTCCCCTCTCCTGCCCCTGTGCCCTGACACTACATATATGGACCAACCTCTGGAAAAGCGTTCTGTGTGTATGTTTGTATGTCTGAGGGATCACTGAAGTCATTATGGTTAAGTTTCTGTCACTGGGGCTGAGGAGGTGGGGAAGGGGACTGTACTCTCCAAAGAGAAGGGTTATAGGTGAATTAAGACCCCCTTGGGTTTCTGGATGCAGGGGTTTTTTTTGTTTTTTTTTTTTTTTCACCTATAGTTCCTATAGACTTCTATATGAAGCTCAATTTATCAGTTTCCCAGCTTTCTAAAATAATACAAAACTAATTCTAAAAGGACATTTTCAAGCTTGCTCAGAGAATGTTTATCATATAGTATGCAATGTACTTTATTTTTAATGTCTTTATTGAGGTATAATTGACATTTTATAAATTGCACCTTTTTAAACTGTAGATTTGATAAGTTTGACACATTTATACACCAAAGAAACCATCAACACGGTCAAAAAAAGTGAACATATCCGTCATGAGCAATAGTTCTTAATTCTTCAACATCTACAATGGCTAGAAGCAGTGGGCTGAGTGATGGCCCCAGAGACTACCCTTCCCTTACATGCAAAAAAACATCTTGGCAGATGTGATTGAATTAAGGATCTTGAGATGGAGAGATTACCCTGGATTATCCAGGTGGGCCTTAAATGCAATTACATGTACTCTTGCAAAGGGGAGGCAGAGGGTGATCGGGGCAGACAGAAGAGAAGGCCAAGTGATGGAAGCGGATTCAGAGAGAGGATGCTGTGTGCTGGCTTTAAAGAGGGAGGAAGAGGGGCGCCTGGGTGGCTCAGTCGGTTGAGCGGCCGACTTCAGCTCAGGTCATGATCTCGCGGTCCGTGGGTTCGAGCCCCGCGTCGGGCTCTGTGCTGACAGCTCAGAGCCTGGAGCCTGTTTCAGATTCTGTGTCCCCCTCTCTGTGACCCTCCCCTGTTCATGCTCTGTCTCTCTCTGTCTCAAAAATAAATAAACGTTAAAAAAAATTTTTTTAAAAATAAAGAGGGAGGAAGGGACCAGGAGCCAAGCAATGCAGACAATGAGCTCCAGCTGCTGGAAAAGGGAAGGAAACCTTCTCTCTTAGAGCCACCAAGAAGGAACTCAGTGCTGCTCACAGCGTGGTTTCAGCCCTATGAATCTTGGTTCAGACTGCTGGCCTCCAGAACGGAAAGACGATACGTTTCTGTTGCTTCAAAACACTACATTCGTGGTAATTATTGCAGCATCCAAGGGAAACTAATGCAGGTATCTTTGGACTCAGATTGGATCTGAAGATAGGATGGACTGAAGACATGGGTTTAGGGTCACTTGAAATGCCCACCAGGTGGTCCCTCTCAGCAACAACATGCTCTGATTATCCAAATAACCCACACCCTGGAATAACCGAAATAAACCCTGAATTTTCCAGAATCTACTACATACATCTGTTTTTAAAAATTAGATGTCTTGTAAACCTTACATGAAATATTATTTTATTTTATTTTATTTTATTTTATTTTATTTTATTTTATTAATTTACACACAAGTTAGTATATACTGCAATAGTGATTTCAGGAGTAGATTACAGTGATTCATCCCCTGTGTATAACACCCAAGGCTCATCCCAAGTGTCCTTAATGTCCCTTACCCATTTAGCCCATCCCTGCACCCCCCCTCCAGCAACCCTCAGTTTGTTCTCTTTGTTTAAGAGTCTCTTATGTTTTCTCCCACTCTCTGTTTTTATATTATTTTTGCTTCCCTTCCCTTATGCTCATTTGTTTTGTATCTTAAATTCTACATACGAGCAAAGTCATATGATATTTGTCCTTCTCTGACTGACTAATTTTGCTTAGCGTAATACACTCTAGTTCCATCTACGTTGTTGCAAATGACAAGATTTCAGTTTTTTTGATTGCCGAGTAACACTCCATTGTATATGTACATCACATCTTCTCTATCCATTCATCAGTCGATGGACATTTGAGCTCTTTCCATATTTTGGCTATAGCCCTGCTATAAACATTGGTGTGCGTGTGCCCCTTCCAAACAGCACACCTGTATCCCTCGGATAAATACCTAGTAGTGCAATGGCTGGGTCATAGGGTATTTCTATTTTTAATTTTTTGAGGTACATCCGTGCTGTTCTCTAGAGTGGCTGCACCAGTTTGCGTTCCCACCAGCAGTGCAAAAGTGTTCCTCTTTCTCTGCATCCTTGCCAACCTCTGTTGTTTCCTTAGTTCTTAATTTTAGCCATTCTGACAGGTGCGAGGTAGTATCTCATCATGGTTTTGATTTGTATTTCCCTGATGATGAGTGCTGTTGAGCATTTTTTCATATGTCTGTTAGCTATCTGGATGTATTCTTTGGAGAAGTGTCTATTCATGTCTTTTGCCCCTTTTCTTCACTGGATTATTTGTTTTTTGGGTGTTGAGTTTGATAAGTTCTCTATAGATTTTAGATACTAACCCTTTATCTGATATGTCATTTGCAAATATCTTCTATTCTGTTGGTTGCCTTTTAGTTTTGCTGATTGTTTCCTTCGCTGTGCAGAGCTTTTTATTTTGATGAGGTCCCAATAGTTCATTTTTGCTTTTGTTTCCCTTGCCTCTGGAGATGTGTTGAGTAAGAAGTTGCTGCAGCCGAGGTCAAAGAGGTTTTTGCCTGCTTTCTCCTCGAAGATTTTGATGGCTTCCTGTCTTACTTACATTTGGGCCTTTCATCCATTTTGAGTTTATTTTTGTGTATGAATTACACAAAAATTTTTTAAACTAAAGAAATCTCATATCATCCTATGGCCACAACCCAGACACAACTTTCTTTTTGTATTTACTTCCATATTTTCAAATGCATATTTTACTTTCATAGTTGGTTGTGTCGTTTTTTTTTTTATTATTGCCCACCCAGTTTTTCAAAGCTTGTTTTACTTGATAGTATTTTTTACATGTTGCATTATAATTTTTATAATGACTGCTTGCAGTGAACAATGTGCCACTAAGTAAGTATGCCAGAATCCAGCTATTGGGCTTTTTTCAGACTTTTTCAATTTTTTTTTAAGATTTATTTATTTTTGAGAGAGAGACAGAGAGACAGAGTGCTAGTGGGGGAGGGGCAGAGAGAGAGAGGGAGACACAGAATCTGAAGCAGGCTCCAGGCTCTGAGCTGTCAGCACAGAGCCTGACGGGAGGCTCGAACTCACGAGCCTTGAGATCATGACCTGAGCTGAAGTAGGGCACCCAAACAACTGAGTCACCCAAGGCGCCCCTTTACTGACTTTTTCATATAAAGTCTTTAGTAATTGTCTTCTTGTATATATGTATATACATATATATGTATATATATGCATATTTAGGAATATTTCCTTAAACTAGAATTTTATAAGTGGGATTATTGGAGCATAGGAAATGAAATTTTTTAACTCTTTATATGCATTCTTAAATTCCCTTAAAAAATACAATATAGTAATAGCGAGTATACAAATCTCACTACCCTCTGATCAAAATTGAGTACCATATATTTTTCAACTCAATTTAAAAAGCAAAAACTGTGGCCCCTTTGTTGTTTTCATTTATGGAATTTCAATTACAAGTGAGAATCACGGGTGAGGATCATATTTTACTCATTGATTCTATTTCCTTGATCATAAATGATCTGCTGGTGTTCTTTTGCAGGTGGCTATCAAGGTTTTAATGTTCTTACTTGCTCATATGACCTCTTTATCTAATAAATATATTGAACATTTTTCTACCAAATTTGTCCTAGTCTACAGATTTCTATTCAAATGCTAAATGTTTATTTTCTTTGATGACTTGCCGTGCTACTTCTGTGCTTTAGGAAACTATTCCTCTTCAGGGTTTTGACACATGTTTTATCTCTTTTATAAATAAGGTTCTTCCGTGTTTAGCTGTTTAAATTTTCTGACATTGCACATAAAATCTAAAGTAAATGAAAACACAATTATTCTCTCTCAGACTATAATCCCAGTTCCCTCCTTCGCCCCATCTTGTTGGGTCTCCCCCAGCCACACTGCTCTTCACTTCCTCCACTTTCAGAAAAAACCAGAAACAGGTTTGTGGCAGGCCAAGGAAAGGGCCTATGGGGCACTATCCTTTCCTCCGGACTTCTCTGTGCTCTCCAAAAAAACCAGAGCTGCTCATCTCAGCCCAGTTACGCCAGAAACCACTCAGCAGCTGAGATGTGCCAAGCTTCAAAACCCCCTCCTGATCTGGCATTATGGAAATGTCTGCTGTCTGCCCTCTGCTGTGGGCATCACCCTTGACCACCTTGAGCACTCAGGGCCAGGTGCCCCTTTCACTTGAAAGAAGGATATCATCGAAAAGTCTTCCTGTGGCCACTGAGGTGTCTCAGGACTTTCCTCTAGCTCACCTTTTCGTGCCTGTCTCTCACTCCAGCTGCCTGGAACTTCATGCATCCCCAAGTGTGGACACCGCCACCCATCAATAAAATTCTCACAGCTGTTCTTTTCTCAAGAGACTTAAAAAGAAAATAGGTGGCCATTTCTCTGAGAGAGTGTAATTATTATCCTGCCCTATGGCAGCAAGATGAATTGGATGGCATCTCCATCCAGAGGAGTGATTTTTATGAAAAAAAATTTTTAATGTTTATTTATTTTTGAGAGAGAGAGAGAGATAGAGAAAGATAGAGAGCGAGTGGGGGAGGGGCAGAGAGGGAGGGGGGGGGTCACAGAATCTGAAGCAGGCTCCAGGCTCCGAGCTTTCAGCACAGAGCCCAACGAGGGGCTTGAACTCATGAGTTGTGAGATCATGACCTGAGCCAAAGTCAGATGCTCAACTGGCTAAGCCACCCAGGTGCCCCAAGTGATTTAAAAAAAAAAAAAAAAAAAAGTTTGTTTATTTATTTTGAGAGAGAGAATTCCAAGCAGACAAGGGGCTCAAACCCACGAACCATGAGATCATGACCTGAGTCGAGATTAAGAGTGGGATGCTTAGCCAACTGAGCCGCCTAGGCACCCCTCCAAGAGAGTGATTTGGGGGGTATATCTAAAGCCATTTGTCTAGACTGGGAATGAGGGAAAATCCTAGTTGTCTTACTGTGGAGAAAGTCCGCAGTTATGTTTTTCAAAATTTTGCTTAGCTAATCTCAGGAAATAGACTTCTACTTTTAAAGCTCTGATAATGCTCAGTGTCAGGCCATTGGCCACACTGGCCTATATATCAAGACTTCCTGAATTCCCAGTGACAGTGTATCCCTCGCCCATGGAAAGATGCCCGGAGTCGGCAGGGATGAAGTTTTCCATGAGCTGTGGAAACCACTGCCCCAACAGACAGACATGAGTCCTGGCACCTCAGGAGAAACGCGACTTTCATTTTCTATTCATTTTTTTATCATTCATTATCACCTTTGCCCCAGAAATTTCAAACCTTATCAACCATTCACTGTTCACTCTGCACAATTTTCACTGTGGAAGGAAATGAGACTGCTATTCTCTCACATTATAAAAATGACTTCAGCCTGTTTATATCATGTCTTTGTTTAGATTCCAATATATTAAGGTTTGGTGTTGTTTTGTTTTGTTTTAATCAAGACACAGGTAGAGAATCTAACACCTACCCTAAAGGTGGCCCTACATTTATTTTATGAATGTTATTCTTTTCTTGGCAAGAGGGCTTTGGAATCTTAAGACGTCTTTTGAGCCTGTGTTGTTATCCATCGGGCTTAAAATAATGCTTTACTTTTGTTAATGCATGTGCAAGAAGAGGTGAATGTTCTCTCCTTGAAAGCCTAAATAATTTAATTTAGGTGACTCAATTAATAAACAATATAGCTCCTTGATTGATAAATATTAACAAATGGTTACAACAGCATAATGAAGAGACTATCCAAGGAAACAATGCTTTTAGTGGGATAAACGTTCTAACAAGAGAGGGTCATCCCTAAACAGTGGGCACGGTGTGTCTTATTTGATAAATGGTGTCTGGATAAGTGTTTGGCAGTTTAGGGGGGAAGATCTACTTAGTTCCTATAGTACAGATTGATAATTCCCCTGTGGAAATTCCCCTCTTCCTCTTTACTAATAGCACGCACCCCCCCCCCCCCGAGCTTTGTGGGGGCACCTCTATTGATGCCCAGCTGCATCCCGCAGCTCTCTGGCAGATAGGTAAATCGTACAACCTCCGGGGCACTTTCTTTACACAGAAAACTGCACGCTCTGCATTCTTTCTTCCTTCCCTTAGACCAAAATTCAGCCTTGCTGATGGCAAATCAGCAGTGGCCACAGGAGAGCCAAACAGCCAGGGGATGACTGCAGTTGGAGGGAAGGGAGCCTGGGTCCCCAGGTCCTTGTATGATCTCACGGAGCAGAGTTGACTATCGTGACCGGCCCCGGGCCCTTGACCACCATTGGTCATCATATAAGAGAGTACTTATCGAATTGAATGAATAATTGAGTATTTGAAGTAGAGGGTAAAGACAAAAGATATAAACTATTCAAAGAAGAGGAAATATGAATAGCTCGTGAACATGTGGCACAATGCCCAACTTACTCCTAAAAAGAAAAAGCAAATTAAAATAGCATTTTAAACCTCTCAGATTGGCAAATAATTAATACAAAGTGATAAAACACAAACAGTAAGCTTCAAGTAAATAAACAAGGAAAGAGGAGCGCCTGGGTGGCTCTGTCGGTTGAGCGTCCGACTTCAGCTCAGGTCATGATCTCACGGTTTGTGAGTTCGAGCTCCGCGTCGGGCTCTGTGCTGACAGCTCAGAGCTTGGAGCCTGCTTGGGATTCTGTGTCTCCTTCTTTCTGCCCCTCCCCGACCTGTGCTCTGTCTCTATAAAAAATAAATAAATAAATGTAAAAAAATTTAAAAAAAATAAACAAGGAAAGGATGCAAATAAAAATCATACAGAACAAGAAATACATGTTGAAAACAATAAGACAACATTTTCATAATTAATTGTCAACGTTGTCAATATTATGGCAGAATGTGTATATTCCGATGATATTGAGATGAGGAAATTGGGTGGAGCCATTATGGAGAATCATAAAACTGTTTTTTGCTAGCCTTTGTCAATCTACATATACATAAATATATACATATACAATATACATAAAGATATTCATAGTGATATCATTAATCATAGTGAAAAATTAAAATCTGGATGCCAACAGAAGGGAGATGGTTATTATGTAACCACTCAGTGCAATGGTGCAATCATTTCAAATGATGTTTATGAACACTGAAACATGACAAGAGGATTGATATATTTTTTAAGTGGAAAAAGCAAGAGTCAAAACTGTGTAGACATTAATTTTGCTGTTACATTTTCTATGCCTACGTTGTCAGGCTCTGTATCTTCAGCCCAGATCTGTCTCCTCAGCATAATCCTGAATTTCAGATGGCTATCTCTACCTGTCTGCTCCTTATCCTTCTCCAATAAATCTTCCAGGCTGCTGCCAAATTAATTCATCCACTGTTTGTCCAACAAATATTTATTGAGTGCTAATCACTAGACAGGAATAGTTCCAGAAGCACGGGATACTCCACTGAACAAAACAAAGAACGCTGATCTCACAGGGATTATGTTCTAGTCGGGGGAGACAAACAATAAAAATGAGCCAATAAACTATACAGTATGTTAGAAAGTGGTTAGTGCTGGGGAAAAAGGAAAAAGGAAAATAGAGCATTGTAAGATGGTTGGTTGTGGGATGGGGACAGGTTGCAGGGTGACTTAGAGCTCTCAGAACAGGAACTCACTGAGAAGGGAGATTTGATAAAAGACTAAAAGGAAAGGATGGAGTGAGCTGAGTGGCCATTTGAGGCAAAAGCATTCCTAGTGGAGGAAACAGCTGGAGCCAAAGCTCGGAGGCAGGTTGTGTGCACCATGGTGAAGGCCCAGTGGCTACTCTGATGGACCGGATTGGGGGGGGGGGGGGGTGTGTGGTGAGAGATGTGCCAGGTCATGCGGGCCACTGTGAAGATCACAGCTCTGGTCTGGATGAAACATGGCAGCACCTCAGGGTCTGAGCAGATGAGGGGCGTTCTCCGATGGGCGTTCTAGAAGAGTTCCCCTCCCGGGCTTGGAATGGAATGAAGGGGCAACGGGAAAAGCAAAGACACCAACTTAGGGGGCTCTTCCAGTTATCCAGGTGAAAGAATGAGAGGATGGAAAGAAGCTATAGGATTCCTAGTATCTGTTGAACGTAGAGCCATGGAATTTCCTGATGGGCATGTGAGTGGAAAAGAAAAGGAAGAATGAGTCCAAGCCCTGCGCTTGATCCACTGGGAGGACATAGCTACACCATGGATGGTACACAGTGAAGTTTGAGATGTCTGCTCGACCTCCAAGTGCTGGTGTCGAATAGGGAACGCAGGAGTCTGCAGCATGGAAGACGCATCCATAGTGCATTTCAAATAAAACATGACATGGATACTTACCTGTTGAGGAATCGAGTTGAGTTGCTGTAGAGTTGCATGATGCTATGTTATCCGCTTCCTTCGCTCTTGTTCCCTTATTTTAGAGCTAATGGTTTTCTTTCAGGTCTCAGAGGGCAGAGCGTCCCTTCACCCTGTGCCCTGAGCTACCTTTTTAGTTCAAAATCCGCCACTGTCCTCATCATTCCCTCTGCAGCAACTCCAGACCCATCCCCCTGTATTTCCTCTAACCAACCTCACACTTTGTGCCTCTGATTACGCTGCTCAGGCAGACCCTAACATTGAGTCCCACCTCCCTCTTCTTATTACATGTTAGTTGATTCAAATACTCAAGATTCAAGAAGGCAAACATCCCCCAACGATAGGAGCTATGCTATGGCAGTGATCTCCTGACAATTTGCCATGCGCTTTCAAAGAATTCTGTAGACTTCTATTCTTTCAGTGACTTAAAAAATTTTAAAGTCCGTTATTTTTCTTTTTTTCCAAATTAACTGCAGAAAACTTGATTGTACAAATACGGCATGGAGGTTGGCATCGTAGTTTATGTGCAAGTGCTTGGGACGCCTTATAATAAAAACACTGCTGTGATCGCCATCCTACCCCGACTTCCGTGCTTGTGATTTAAAGTTTGAAGTGCATCTGAAATGAGCCAGTTCACAAAGTAATCCCAAACGGTAGCAGTACATTTTCTGCAAAGCAAAAACTATACCTGAGCAGGGACATTTGGCTCGTCGACAAGAAGCTCAATCCAAGTGAAGCTTGAGAGGTCACTGCTGAGTATGCTTCTGGTGAAAAAGAGAAGTTCTGGCTTCTTTCCTGGGGGGATGGTGGCACATTTTGGAGGAGATATGACAGAGCCTGGAAGGGTCCAGCATGAGGGGGTTGTGGCGCAGATGCGGGAGAGCAGGGCATCCAGGCTTCCGGTTCTTGCCCTCTGTGAATCCTGACACGTGTCTTTGTGCTTTGGCATCTCTTTTTCCTTATTTATAACTAGGGAGAATAAGACTATGTCACAGGGCTTAGTGTGTGTGTCAGGACTTGGCAGTTTGGAACACCCAAGTGCTTCAGGTGCTATGTTCTCAGCAAATACGAATTTCTCTTCCTTTTGCTGCGATATTATAATATTCGAGGTGTTAGTGACCTAATAGATCTGCATGTTGAGGTGGCTTGTGCAGATTTTGTTGATATCCAAGATGTCTCAACCCTACTTAGGATCCCAAATCATCATGCTGATTATTTATGCAATAAGAGCTAACAGTCCTAGAGAGACAGCCGGGGGGTGGGGGTGGGGGGCCAGGCATTTCTGTGTCTTTACACAAGAGCCCTTCGAGGCAGGATCTGTGATCGCTATCTTCCTGTCCTGTGAAAAAAGAGAGTCACAGAGAGGGCGGGCAGATTCCCCTAAGGTCACAGACAGTGACCAGGACGGGCAGATTTTGCACCACGCTGCCTTTCCGAGAGTGCCTATCTACTGTGTGCAGGCTGTGATCGGCCCTATCAAAGGGCTCCCGTATCCAAAATACACAAGTGGCTCCTGCTGAGTCAGTCCTGCTGACTAGGCTCACACAAAGATCTTAATTCACTGTGACTCCAGCATGGCTATTTTCACTCTTCCTGTGTGCTGATTCTGCTCACAATGACATTGGCGAACGCATGACACAGAATGAAACAAAGCATTCCTGGAAGCTAGATTTTCAGAAAGACTGTCATCGTCCCCTCCCCCCCCCCCCAGCTTCCTCTCATCTCCCCCCTCCCCTACCCAGGAAGCCCCCGACCCTGTGGGCGGTGATTCCAGAAAACACTTCCCTTCAAATGTCATCATTTACACTCTCTGCCAACCCTCTCCCCAACTCAGGTCTTGCCATTTTTGGCTCAATCGACATAGGCAAGTCAGCACCTTGAATTCTTCAACAGGGGAGTGTCAGGTGTCAAAGTCAGTTACTTTATGCTGGAAGGTGTTACATTCCAGTGCATTTCTGTAAGGACCACCGTCAGATCTTTAAGGCTTTGAAATGTCAAGGCCCCATATTCCTCTATGTTACCACTGCTGACATCTGACTGCCTGAAAATTGCCTTTGAATCTTGTTCAAACATTTGAGCTCTTCCATCTTATTGTTTCTGGTGCTCGAGAGTGTCAACAAATAGCGCGCAAATCCGACGGCTGTATTGTAAGTTCCCACGCATCGTCTCCTTTGCTACGACTCCACCTTAAGCTCCATGCATAGAAAGAACCAAAATCTTTGTGTTAAAATTGCAGTGTGCACAAGCATGGGAAAAGCCAGCAGGGGAGTGTCTGCTGATGAAATTGACATTCTTCAACGAGGGAAGGTAGTATCTGTTCAACAAATGCCAGGCGCCTGAGGTATTTCACTGCCGGAAGTGATAGCTGGGGCGCGGAACGAGGAGGAGGGTAACTGGCTAAATTAAAATTTAGATCAGAGTTAACACTCTTACGTGTGTGAAACTCACCATGCAATCTAAAATGAGCTAAAACTCCATGAGATCAAAGTACTGTCTGGCCTGTATTTGAATTTCACCACCCACTTTCAAAATCCTTGTCATTTCTGTGCACTCCTCGTTCTGTCACCTGGATGACATGGAAAAATGTCCCGGGAAAAATGTCCCTGGATGACAGGGAATCATCTGTCCAGGGGCTCTCACACTGCTGGAGGTAACATTGGAACCCTTCTCCCCCCTGCCCTGAGCATCTGAATTAAGGCTGGTGTGTGGACCTATGAATGTACAAGGTACGTCTTTCAAATTTCCACTGTGATGCTAATGCTGCTGGTCCACAGACCATACTTTAAGAGCCACTGGTCTATGTAACAAGGTCTATGAATTTTTCTTAATTTCTGTAAATCCCATAGAGCTGGATTAAGGGTGTGAAAGGAGTTGGTTTTGGATTAAGACAAATCTGGACTAGACTTCCAGCTCTGCCAATTACTGGCTGTGTGAACTTGGAGATATTGCTTAACATCCAAAGCTTCAGTTTCCTAACATGCAAGATAAGGATAAGTAAGAACTACTTGACAGTTATCGCATGGATACCAAGGCTGAATGGATCTCACGAATGTTAGCCCTTAGGATCTCTGCACCCCGGACCTCAGTCTCTACATAAACCTTGATGGCATACAATGAAATCTTCCATAACATTAACTTTCTCTGCATTAATCCATACCCCAGTAAACCCCTACCCCAGGAATCTTTTCTCTGGGGAATTTTGGCTTCTGATTTACGTTAATATTGCCTTTTTGCTTGACCACAACATGGGAGGCTATAATTCTACATCGACTTTGTTTTTTCAAAGAAAATACCAATGCAAACCACAATGGTAAATGGCCTAGAATCACAGTACAGGCACACTGAGAATTTCATATCAAATATGTCACCTGTTAAAAGTTTGGTCTAAAAGTTCTCGTATCTCACGGGTGGCAAATGTGGCTGTGCCTCTCCAATGTGTTTCCAGCTGATTCTGGAATTTGCTAGTGTGGGAGCCTCCTGAACAGACCTGCGATTAAGCCTCCCCCAGATAATTCCCTCCCATGATAATTTCCAAGGGAAAACTGGGACCTGGCCAGTGATGAGTCAACTGCAGTGACTAAGAACAGAGGCTCAGAGATATGGCTAAATCCCTTCCCACTGGTCCTGTGAGCTTACTTGTTTCCCGGTCCCATTTGGTTAGACACAGGTCACTCAAAAGGGTTTTTTAAATGTTATTCAAATCTTCCCTAGGTTCACTCAAAGCTCAGATGACATGTTCATAGCAGCATTACTCATAATAGGCGAAATGTGGAAACAACCCGAGTACCCACTAATGGATGATGGAGAAACAAAGTGTGGTGTATGCGCACAATGGATTATTATTACTCAGTCTCAAAAAGGAAGGCAATTCTGACACCTCCTACAATACAGGTGAACGTCGAGGACAAATGAAAGAAACCAGTCACAAAAAGATGAATACTGTATGATTTCACTTATATGAGGGACCTAGTCAAATTCAGAGACAGAAAGTAGGATGAGGATTGCCAGGGGCTGGGGGAGGGGGATGAGGAGTTAGTGTTTGATGGGCACAGAGTTTCCAGTGTGGGATGGCCAAGAGTTCTGGAGACGGAAGGTGGTGATGGCCACACAACAATGGGAATGTGTTTAATGCCACTGAACTGCACACTGGAAAATGGTTCAACAGAGGGACGCCTGGGTGGCTCAGTTGGTTAAGCATCCGACTCTTGGTTTCGGCTCCCATCATGATCTCACCCTTGTTGAGATCGAGCCCCACATTGGGCTCTGCGCTGACAATGCGGAGCCTGTTTGGGATTCTCTCTCTCCCTGTCTCTATGCCTCTCTCTCTCTTTCTCTCAAAATAAATAAATAAACATTAAAAAATCGTTAAACTGGTAAATCTTATGTTATGCATATTTTACCATAACAACAACAACAAGAAAACCTCAGTGAGTTTAGCTCAGCACTGGGACTGTCACTAGATCAGTTCTGAAAACAAAGGGAGGCTGGATCTACCAGCTTCCAAGTGACTTTCTATCATGAAGGTGAAGCCATTATAGGGTCTGGAGGCTGCTTAGACACCCCTCGAAATGTATACCACAAGCAAATAACTGAAGGAAATGACTTGAAGGGATACTGCTATTATGAAACCAACAGGCTTTATAATATAGGTATGTCAAAGAAAAGCGCCAGAATTTTCTCCAGTGTCACTGAAACTGAGGTAGCTGTTGGGAGGCCATGGGAATTAAATCTTTCATTTTCCACCATGCAGCTCAAGCAACACTTTTCTTACATTCACCAGCAGATCCTATTCCATATAATTGAACCTATGGGGAGTCTTTGGACGTTCTAGAAGATGACTTTTACTGACAAATTCATTTTGCAAAAGCAGTGGAAGCAGGGTCTGCCTGCAATGTTTCCTTCTGCTCCTCTCGGCAAACTGAGCTCTTCACAGGCAGTGGGAACTCCAAACCCCTCCCATCTTTCTGAGCCCTGCTTTCCTCTTGGCATAGCCCTGTCTGCGCAGGCTTTTCTTTTCTCATACGTGCTAGGACTTCCACAGATCTACGCACAAATGAAAGCTCATGGAAATGCATCAAGCCCTAAAAGAATGGCAGAGGTATGACAATGCACAAGGATGCATAAGGCAGACATTCATGAGCGAGTACACACCGGGCACCATACACAGATTTTTCTCATTTATTCCCTACAACATCCCAGTGTTGTTACCCTTATTTTATAACTGAGGAAATGAAGCCTCAGAAAAGTTAAAAAAAAATTTTTTTAAATAAAATCCTGCAGCTCGTAAGTGGCCAAGTAGAATTTGAAGCCAGATCCCTTACATTTCTTATTACCACTAATGAAAAAGAAAAACAAACAAAACAACAACAACGACAACAAAAACCACTGATCTTCGGTTTCTCTTTATCATCTCCGATCAGCTTTGAAAACCCCATCTCTGATCAGCTTTGAAGACCCAGCTATTGAAAAGAATAGACTGGTCAGCACAGCGGATGCTACAGTATTTGTGTTTAAATGTAACCAGACAAGTAGGAAAGGTGGAAAGAATTTATGGTATGACTTAGTAGTCATAGAGGAAAGGGCAAATATGGAATGAAAAGGGGGAAGCAAAGTATGGTCAGATTACCTGTAATGCTTGAGTGGTACAAAAGTAAAATTGTGAAAAATGCTGAAATCTCAGAAGGAGAGTATAGGAAAGTCAGGTAAAGACCAAGAAACACTACTTGAATATAAGATTTTTTTTTTTCTATAAGAATACAGGATGACTGAGGTGCCTGGGTGTCTCAGTCGTTTGGGCGTCTAACTCTTGATTTCAGCTCGGGACTTGATCCCAAGATTGTGGGATTGAGCCCCTGTTTAAGATACTCGCGCGCTCTCTCTCTCTCTCTCCCTCCCTCTCCCTCTGCCCCTCTCCCCTGCTCACACATGCTCTATCTCTCAAATAAAAAAAAAAGAATACAGAATAATAGCCAGTTTTAAGATTATGTCAAAGATAGATATCTCTGCCCCATTTTCCTCTTGGAAATCTGCCCCAAATAAAACAACAACAAACAGATACAAAGAAAGTAGGAAACACTAATAAATCCCACCTAAAATTTATGATCAAGAGCTATAAAATGCATTGATGATAAACCAAGGGTGAGATAAGACAGAGGTATGATGCCTGGCATTGTGTCCTTAGGCAAAGTCAGCAGAACATAATTCTCCAAAGACATACATAGAAGGGGAACTGACAGTTTCTTGTTTGAACTATACTCGTCCCAGATAGAGGCAGTGACAGAGAAAGCATATACAAATGCCATCTTTGTGGGAAGCAGTCTGACAGTGACACTGGACCTCTCCCACATGAATCTTCTAAAATGACTCATAAAATATAATTAAGAAGAGAGGGAGAGGGAGAGAGAGAGAGAAAAAAGCAATACATTAGTCTGCCATAACAGAATATCACAGACTGGGTGGCTTAAGGAAGAAAAAATTATTTCCTCACAGTTCTGGAGGCTGGAAGTCCAAGATCAAGGTGTCATCAGGGTTGATTTCTGGTGAGACCTCCCTTCCTACCATGTAGATTGCCACATTGTTGCTGTGTTCTCGCTTGGCCTTTCCTCTCTGTGTTTGCACTCCTTGTGTCCTTCTTATATGGACACTAATCCCACTGGATTAGATTCCCACCCTGTTGATCTCATTTAACCTTAAAGCTAATCCAATATAATCTGATACTATCTCCAGTACAGTCACATTGGGGGTTAGGGCTTCAACATATGAATTTGAAGGAATATAATTCAGTCCATAATAAAAAGATAAATTCAGAAAAGCTGACTCAAGAAGAAATAGAAAATTAGAATAGTCTTATTAAAAAACTGAGTCAGGGGGCACCTGGGTGGCTCAGTCGGTTAAGCGTCCGACTTCGGCTCAGGTCACGATCTCACGCTCCGTGAGTTCGAGCCCCGCATCGGGCTCTGTGCTGACTGCTCAGAGCCTGGAGCTTGTTTCGGATTCTGTGTCTCCCTCTCTCTCTGACCCTCCCCCGTTCATGCTCTGTTTCTCTCTGTCTCAAAAATAAATAAATGTTAAAAAAAAATTAAAAAAAAAAAAACTGAGTCAGTAGTTAAAAATGTCCCTGTAAAATAAACATCAATCCCATATGGTTTTTACAGGTAGGTTCTACCATGAATGGAATTCTGATCTTATGTGATCTTTTTCTGATAACTGAAAAACAAAACAGAACAAGCCATCTCTAACTCATTTTTGAGGTAAGCATAAAATTGATAATAAAATTTGACAAAGACAGTACAGGAAGGGAAAATTATAAGCCGAACTCATTTATTAAAATAGATGCTGTTATTTTACTACAGTAACAAATTGAGAAGAAAATATGATTGTTTTAATGCATGAATACAAAAGCACACATTTAGTGTTTTCCTAGAAAAGTACAAAAATCAATTATCTGAGTCTATTCAGTTGAAGAGCACTTAAGGTCTGTTGATTATTGAGATAAAAAAAAAGATTCTGGCCTTCAGGGAGCTTACAATCGTAATATTGCAAAGGAAATACAATGAATCAGAAAGCTACATGCAGATTACAAAACTAACATGCACTAAATATTGAAAAGATACACAAGCTATCATAAGACTCATTGTATCAACTATCTGTCTTACCAAATATGTATCATAACATTTCACAATGGTTAGGCATTTTTATCACATTTTATATATGAGAAAACCAAGACTCCATGAAGTTACCCCTACCAGTCAAAGAAAATAATAGCTGTCAGGTCCCTTTGGCATAGGTGTTCTGGGGCATCTACTCATTGGTGGTAGAGGGTCTGTGGACTTGTTACCCATAGTTCTCCAGGGCAGTAGAGGGTCTGTGGGCTCATGACCCACAATTCCCCAGGGCAGGGGAGGGTCTGTGTGCTTGTTACCCACAGTTCTTCTTATGTTGCCCAGTTTCCCAGTCACATGACTATGCAGGCTAGTTCCCTCTTCTCAAAGTCACTGCCTTACCTATTTGTCTCCCGTAGTGACTCTTGCCTGGGTCTTCTAATTTTCCATCCAGTTTACTGAGGCACTCTCAAGGCCTTACTCTTCCTGGGCCTTCCGTTTTGCTTCTCAAGAATATTTTCTTGAACAAAAGCTGGTACTTGTAAATTACAAGCTCTGGCTTTGTTTTATCAAGAAAATGAAAAGACAACCTAAATGGGAGAAAATACTTTCAAATCATATATATGATAAGGGGCTAATATTCAAAATATGTGAAAAATGGATACAATTTAAGAACACAAACTCTGATTTAAAAATGGGCAGTGGATGGGGCGCCTGGGTGGCTCAGTCGGTTAAGCGTCCAACTTCGGCTCAGATCACGATCTCGCGGTCCGTGAGTTCGAGCCCCGCGTCGGGCTCTGGGCTGATGGCTCAGAGCCTGGAGCCTGCTTCTGATTCTGTGTCTCCCTCTCTCTCTGCCCCTCCCCCGTTCATGCTCTGCCTCTCTCTGTCTCAAAAATAAATAAAATGTTAAAAAAAAAATTAAAAAAAAAAAGGGCAGTGGATCTGAATAGACATTTTCAAAAAAAAAAAAAAAAAGGACATACAGATGGCCGATAGACATACGAAAAGATGCTCAATGTCAGGAAAATGCAAATCAAAGCCACAGTGAGATATAACCTCACAACTACCAGAGTGCTATTATCAAAACGTTGGGCCTAACAAGTGTTGGAGAGGATGTGGAGAAAAATGAACCTTTATGCACTGTCGGTGAGAATGTAAATTGGTGCAGCCACTATGGAAAACAGTATGGAAATTCCTCTAAAAAATTAAAAATAGAAACACCATATGACCCAGCAATTCCACTTCTAGGTATTTATCCAGAAAAACCAAAGCCACTAATTCAGAAAGATATATGCACCCCCATGCATATTCATTGCAGCATTATTCACATTAGTCAAGATATGGAAGCAACTTAAGTATCCACTGGTGAATGAATGGATAAAGAAGATGTGGTATAACATATATTAAGATAAGAAACATATCTATCACTCAGCCATAAAAAGAATAAAGTCTTTCCATTTGCAACAGCATGGAGGGATATTGAAGATATTATGCTAACTGAGATAAGTCAGACAGAGAAAGAAAAGTACAGTATTACTTCGCTTATATGGGAAATCTTAAAAACAAAATGAATAAACCAGTATAAAGCCAAACTCATAGATACAGAGCACAGCAGCGGGAGACGTAGGTTAAATGCGTGAAGAGAATCAAGAAGCACAAACTTCCATTTGTAAAATAAGTAAGTCACAGAAAGTCATGTACAGCATGGTGGCTATAGTCAATAATATTGTATTGCATATTTGCGAGTTGCTGAGAGAGTAAATCTTAACAGTTCTCGTCAAAGACAAAGATCTTCAACCTTGTATGGTGATAAATGGTAACTAGACTAACTGTCGTGATTATTTCACAATGCATTCAAATAACAAATGAATGTGTTGTACACCTGAAACTAATATAATCTTACATGTCATCTACACTTCACTAAAAAAAATTACTGAGAAAGAAAAGCACAAAAATTAATATTTCAAAACAGTATCTTTTTTTAAAACTTTTGTAATGTTTTTATTTTTGAGACAGAGAGAGACAGAGCATGAACAGGGGAGGGGCAGAGAGAGAGGGAGACAGAGAATCTGAAGCAGGCTCCAGGCTCTGAGCCATTAGCACAGAGCCTGATGTGGGGCTCGAACTCACGGACAGTGAGATCTTGACCCGAGCTGAAGTTGGACGCTTAACCGACTGAGCCACCCAGGCGCCCCTCAAAGCAGTATCATAAGTACACAAACAGCAAGATATTTTTCTCCCCAGAACGAATCATGTTAAAGTTCACCTTCTGTATGCTTACACCATTCTAGGTGTAGAACAAACCAGACCCAGCCTCTCTGCCTGTTCTTCTAGACTTTATGTTCCAGTGGGAGACACAGACCACAATGAGCTAATAAAATATTTAAGGACTATTAGGAAACGTGCCTCAAAGAAGACACATGGAATGAAGTAAGCATGTGAACTTGGGGAAATTTTCTGGATTTTTTCCCCTGGATTTCTCAGGAATGGACTCAAAGTTTATCTCAGGACAAGGAGGATGAATGGGAGAGAAGAAGTAGACAGCCGGGGGAAAGCCCTAAGGCTGAGGGCCATGCCACAATTAGAGGTTTGTAAACTGCCATGCTTTCTTTTCTCTTTCTTTCTTTTATTTTTTTACGGAAGTCTGGTTGACACAATGTTATGTCAGTCTCAGGTGTACTGCATACAGATTCAATTTCTCTGTATGTTATGCTGTGCTCGCCACAAGTGTAACTACCATCTGTCATTGTACAACACGATTACAGTACCATTGACTATATTCCCCCTGCTGTACCTTTCATCCCTGTGATTTGTTCATTCCATAACTGGAAGTCCGTGCCTCCCGCTCCTCTTCGCTTATTTTGCCCATCCCCCCACCGCATCCCCACTGTTAGCCCCACCGGCTTCATTTTCTGTATTTATGGGTCTGTTTCTGCTTTTTTTTTTTTTTTTTTGCTGTTGTTTTGTTTTGTTTTGAATTGCCTTTTTTTTTTTTTTTTTTTTTTTGGTTAATTAACAAATTGTGACACTTTCCTGCCAACAAATACTTTCTGTAGCATGATTTTTTCAGGTGGCAGAATAGTGTTTCTATATAACTTTTGAACCGATTTCTTATTGTTCCAAATTTAAATTGTTTCCTTTCCCCCTCCTATTTTCAACACTGTTTCAGGATCCTGCCATCTCTGAGTCCATCTGTGTTTATTTCCTCAGGGTATATTTCTAGAAGAGAAACTGTTTTGTCAGAGGGAAGGCAAAAGTTAAGGTGTTTGATACATATTGTTAAAATTTGCTCCAGAAAGTTTGTGCAATTTACACACCCATCACCAGAGCAGGGAAATCTATTTCCACTTGCCTAATGCTATTATTATCTGTAAGAATCTTGCCGGTTTCATGATGGACACATAGTAATTACTAATTCTATTTTACATTGCCTGTTTTATTTCCAAGAAATGTTAACATATCCTCACATGTTTAGTAGATCTCTAAATTACTTCTTTAACTAAACGAATACTTCTATTCTTCACCCATTCTTATAATAGGGTGTTCTTTTCTTTTTCTTTTTTCTTTTTTAACGTTTATTTATTATTGAGAGACAGAGAGAGACAGAGCATGAGCAGGGGAGGAGCAGAGGGAGACACAGAATCTGAAGCAGGTTCCAGGCTCCGAGCTGTCAGCACAGAGCCTGACAGGGGGCACGAACTCACAAACCTCGAGATCATGACCTGAGCCGAAGTCGGACGCCCAACCGACTGAGCCACCCAGGCACCCCTCTTTTTCTTTTTCTTTTAATGTTTATTTTTGAGAGAGAGAGAGAGAGACAGAGCACCAGCGGGGAGGGGCAGAGAAAGAGGGAGACACAGAATTGAAAGCAGGCTTCAGGCTCTGAGCTTTCAGCACGGAACACGACACGGGGCTTGAACTCACAAACCACCAGATCATGACCTGAGCCAAAGTTTGATGCTTAACCGACTGAGCCACCCAGGCGCTCCTGGTATTCTTTTCTTGATTAAGTTTTAAGAGCTCTCCTATATTAAGACATGCTATCATTTGCACCACATTATATTGGCCTTTATTTTTTTTCTGGTGCTTTTTATAACATACATAAGTACATTATGTATTTCCATATTGGTGGGTGAGTATCCACACACATTTTTGTACAACGGTGCTGCTATATCTGTAATATAAATTCCTACAAACAGAGTTTACTGGGTCAAAGAGCAGGTGCATTTAAAATGTTGATAGCTGTTACTAGTCACCTATCCCG
This sequence comes from Panthera onca, assembly GCF_046562875.1. Lineage (NCBI taxonomy): Eukaryota > Metazoa > Chordata > Mammalia > Carnivora > Felidae > Panthera > Panthera onca. The sequence continues at coordinate 85,510,673 of NC_138341.1, read as the reverse complement.
TTTAATGCTCTTGGCAACCCTCTGAAATGGCTGTTACTGTTGCGATTGCAAAGATCAGGAAAATAAGGCTCTGGAGGTAACATGCTCAATGGCGCACAGCTAGTAAGTTGAAAACCTCAGAATGGAAGACACATTCTTTGACTCTTAGCCACTGTGCACACTATCTCTGGTAGTGTGTGCACACTATCACTGTGCACACAATATATCACACACACACACACACACACACACACACACACACACACACAAAGACTTTATTTCCAAGTTCTCAGACTTCTCCTTTACCAGAAATTAGGATTGTAGAGACCAAATTAAACAGTTTATTTTAAACATCAAAAGAGAACATGACCTAAGTTAGGAAAGGAAGATCTAAATTTGGTGCCAAATGATGGTCTCAGCCCTGAAGCTCTTCCAGAAGCTTTTGCATCATGTTGCTTAGAATAGGCCTTGAGTTCTATTTATATAGGGGTGGCCCCTCTATGTAAGATCATAGAAAACACATTCCTGTGTCCTCAGTACTTTTGTTTTAATGTCTCTGAGTATTTTAGAACTGATGGAAAATCTTAAAAGAAAAAAATTGCAGGCATAGAAAAAATAGATTTTCTATTATATTCTGCACAGTAAAAAAAGTTTAGACAAAAACAGTTGAACCTAAAAAATGATTTCAACTTGTGGGTAACACGAGAATATATACAATATCATTTATTACTCTTTTTTGACTGAGAAACAATGTGGCATTTCAAAATGGCATAACGTAATGAACTTTCCTGGCACAGTAAATAACTTTAGCTCTTGTCGTTGAAATAATTGATGGTTTCAGAAAAGGCTCACAGAAGGACTGATAGAGGATATCAATGAACCTGACTCTTTGAAAGGCACTGTCTTCTAGTTCTTTACTGTGCTATAACTGTACGTGAGAAAAGCTTCTTGTGCCAATAAAATCTCCCCTCTTGAAGAATGGAACTGCCTCTTTGGATGCAAAGGAACCTAATAAGGTACGATAGTTTTAAGAGGAGGAAGAACATGATATAGCCACAGTTAAAGATCATCAACCTGGTATCGTGAACCACTCTGGACAATCAAAGGTGGCGGAAATGGAGTCGATGGGCAGCTCACAGGAAGGAAGCGATGATGTCAAGGAACATCCTATTTCACAGATTCTAAGGTACACAGCTTTTCATATATCAACACCTCTCTCATTGGGATATGGGACACAATCAATGGCATCTTACAGTTGATGGCTTGCCAGTTTATTTATCACAGATGTTCTCTTCCTTGGTGGTATAGAGAACAGTGTTGTGTCTCCCCCCCGCTCCCCCAAGGGGGTCTTAGATTCAGTGAAGTAGGGATGCTTATATACGAGTAAGCAAAGAGTGGAGAACATCTTGGAGGAGTGGGTGACTTTCATTCACACCCACAGTTCGCAGTTAATTGCAATTATGGTACGAGAGGCTGCTAGCACACAAGACTTGAAAGCAAGGTTAAAAGGATATGATGTGTTTGGGGAAAGAAGGAAAGTGAAGAAAAGGTGACGAGGCTGCTTGTTCACCCTTAACCTGAGTTGACTCTAGCCCAAGCCCGTGTGGGAAATTGCCACATTCATCTTCCAAGGGGCAAAGAAACAGTTTATTTTTAAAGTGCTTATTCTGGGTATTAGCATTAGAGCCTGAAATCCAAGTAAATTAGGGTTTTTGTAGAAAATATTGGACTGTTTTGAACACAGCATTTGTATCTATTGATTGCGATTTGTAACAATTAATTAATACTCAGATGTAATATCCAAACAAAGCACTTCTGTGCTACAATGTGATTATAGCATTGATTTTCCACAGAACATTTCCAAGCGAGGTAGAGTTACATACCTCAGAAGGTGGACGGAGAGGAGGCTGAGAATTTGAACTGGAATCGATTGTAGCCTTTTAAATTCGGAAGTGTGATAATAGGACACCAGGCTGCGACACCAGAGACCCCAGACCCAGTATTGCCTGGGCCTTGCTCCCTCGCTGAGGGGAAAGTCAGATGATCTCAGTTTGGACTGTGAGGTCTTACCAGAATACATAGGGTCGCTGTGTGACCGGGCCACCTGGCCGAACAACTGTCATTCAAGGCCCAAGAGGAGGAATGTCATGAGGGAGAAATAAATACCACAAGCGTGCCAAGGACTGAGACGTGAGCCCTGGTGGAGATGGAGGTGGGGAAAGCCTTCATGGAAAGGCCCAGTTGACACCCGTGATGAGCCCTGGGTGGGGATGTAGGTGATGAATCACCAAATTGTACTCCTGAAATCAACGGTGCACGGTGCAGAGCGCCTAGGTGGCTCAGTCATTGAGCGACTGACTTCATCTCAGATCATGATCTCACAGTCTGTGAGTTCGAGCCCCGCGTCGGGCTCTGTGCTGACAGTTCAGAGCCTGGAGCCTGCTTTGGATTCTGTGTCTCCCTGTCTCTGACCCTCCCCCGTTCATGCTCTGTCTCTCTCTGTCTCAAAAACAAATAAACATTATTGCACTGTGTGTTAACTGACTAGAATTTAAATAAAAACTCAAAAAGAAGGGGAAAAAAAGGAATAGCCCATTTGGGATGGGAATAAAAGGTGGGATTTCACGATGTGATGAGAAGAGCCAGATGGGGTGTCTTCCATAGAGAAGGGGAGTCACTTGCTAAGGCAAAGTGGCAGGGAAAGTGATATTTGGCCCAGGGGCTCTCAGTCCTGGCTGCATGTTAAAATTGCCAGAACACTCTACCAAGCCATGTTGTGGACCCAGTTCTGCTCCTGTCCAGGCAGATGCTCCCCGTCTACCTCCACTCTTCCTGGTGCACGGCCATGCCGTTCTACCTCACCCGGGTCAACGGAATCAGAATCTCTGAGAGTAGATATTTTAAAAAACATTTTTGCAAGTAATTCTGATACGCAGAGTTGACGTCCTTCGAGTTTTGGCGTAGCGGGTAGAAGGGTTTTACTGAAGCTCATGGTATGAGTTAGGAAGATCAGGGAGAATGGGGAAATCGATCAGGATCTCTTCCAGAAGACACATGGTGTTGGCAGGAAAGAGAATCCAAGTCAGCCAGGCAAATAGGCTGCGGGCAGTGGTAAGGGGTTCAGTGAGACACAGGAGGCATCAACAGATCTCCTGGATCTGGGGAAAGAAGGAGCCCAGTGAGAGCCAGACCCTGGAGGAGCGATAAGTCAGCAAGGGGCTGGACTCTTGGGGTGGCCCTAAGCAGGCAGGGACTGGGGAAGAAAGCCACCACCTCTCTCTTCTCATCTTTCCATCTCTTCCCATTGTCCAGACCCAATCAGAAGCCACTAGGCCAGCCTCCCGAATCAAGGAGCTGGTGTGAGATGGTGGGGACGGAGAGGCCAATGGCAAATGGCATATAAACAGCACAGTGTTAAAGGCATTTCTAGAAGTTTTGCCTGTATTTGTTAGGTGAGCCACTGGAGAATTTTGATCAGGACAGTCATGGTTAGGATCATGTCTTTACAACGTTTAAGCTGCCATGATATTGAGACTTAATGTGAGTGGGGAAAATACTGACACATAGGTTGATTAAGGACAGAAGAAAGCAGATTTCCCTCATGCACACTGGCCTTGGCCTTGCACCACGGGTCAGAGGCTCCCCCTGTGGCTGGTGATCACCGCCAAGAGCAGTGGGTGATTTGCCGGCCGCTGCCCTGCCCTTGGCCTGCCTGGACAGTTTCGCTTGCTGCAAGTATTCCATTCTGAAGAACAAAGGCCTGTCTGTTCAGAAACCAAGTTTATGGGATTGATTCATCCCATGTCAACATTAAAAAACTATGAAAATGTTGGCAAACACACAGGAGCATGTAGATTCTGAATTCCTGCGTGGGACTGAGGAATGGATAGTTCCTTGGTGGACGTGTGGGAGGGAGGGGAGCCCTTTCCCACTGCGGCCACCCCTGGGAAAATACAGTGGAGAGAAGAGGATCCCCACCTAGTCGCTTGGCTCTCTACTTTCTCACGAGGAAAGACCTCTCCAGCCTTTTCACCATCAACAGGTCTGAACTGGGAAGGAGATTGTCAGAATGGAACGCTTTAGCTGGGGTCAATCAAGGCATCTCCTTTTGCCTGCTGTGGGTCAGCAGTGAAGTTGGGTCTGTCTATACATGGAGAGCTCACACGTGCCGGAGGGCGCAAACCCTCTGGCTCCTTGCTACTCCCGAGACAAGAAAGGCAACGGAGAAATTGAAAGGATGATTGTTTTTAGTTCAACATGTGCAAAAACTCTAACAAGGTTGCCCAACCAAGGGATGGGCTGTCTTGTGAAGCAGTGAGTCCCATCCTTATAAGTACTCATGCAGGTCCCTGGTGGCACGGCGACGACTGATACATTGGAGGATATTCCTCTAAAGGACCAGAACAAAGGTTTGACTGGGTGACCCTCTGCTATGGGCTGAATTGTGTCCCTCTCCACCCCCCAATTCGTATGTTGAAGTCCTAATCCCTCTCAGAATGTGACATATCTGGAGACAAGATCTTTTTTTTTTTTTTTTGAATGTTTTATTTTATTTTTGAGAGAGAGACAGAGTGCAAGCAGGGGAGGGGCAGAGACAGAGGGAGACACAGAATCCCAAGCAGGCTCCAGGCTCCGAGCTGTCAGCACAGAGCCCGATGCGGGGCTTGAACTCATGAACCATGAGATCATGACCCGAGCCAAAGTCGGGCGCTCAACCGACTGAGCCACCCAGGTGCCCCAGGAGACAAGATCTTTAAAGAGATAATTAAGTTAAAATCAGGTCATCACAGTGGGCCCAAACCCAATATGACTGGTGTTCTTACAAGAATGGGAAATTTGGGCACAAACATGCACCTACAGAGAGAAAAAGCCACGTGAAGTCACAGTGAGAAGGTGGCCATCTGCAAGCCAAGGAGAGAGGCCTCAGTCTAGCCTGATGGCACCTTGATCTTGGACTTGAACTTGCGCTGGGATTACTAGCCTTCAGGACCATGAGAAAATAAATTTCTGCTGTTGACGCCATCCAGTCTGTGGTGCTTGGTTTATGGCAGCCTTAGAAAACTAATACACCCTTAATCTTTCTGAGACTCTACTATTTGATTTGAAAATTTGAAGGAAAAAAAAGATTCCCTGGAATTCAGAATAACATGCAGGATAACAAGTCTTGACATCAAATCAAAGCTCTAAGCAGGCAGCCAGCCTGGTTCCAACACTCAGGGCTACTGCAGAGCAACTGGGGCTTACCCATCATCAGCTGGGCAGGTAGGAAGCATCCGGGTAGGTGGACACTGGGTATCTGGGTGCTAAATCATAGGACAAAATGGTTCTTGTGTGGGATAGAGGATTGACCTTTCTCTGCATTCCTATAACTACAAGCAAAGTGTGGAAGTTTCTGGAAAGAAGACTGTAGGGCAACGTGAGGAGACTTGTCAGACTCTCGAGTTCCATGAAGGTGAAAGAGGTTTCCGCCAGGAGAAAAGAGGTACAGAAAATGGATTGGCTTTACAATCGCTTGTCGGGATGTTCTAGCACCACGAGTGAGATGAATTGGAACACTGACAAGGGGTTTCCAACCTTGACCTTGGCTGTGTTTTAGGATAATGAATTTCACAGTGGAAGTGGGGGAAATCTGTTATGACGCCCCTGGAATAATTCAGTACTGAGAGGCCACGTATATTCATGAGGCTCTCAAGGGGTGGGAAGGAAGAGCCAGATGTGGTGAAAGCAAGTGTCTGGAAAACTTACACTTGTTCCCGTGGTTCCATCTCCACAGTTACCCTGTCTCTTCTCCATCAGACCGATCTGTTTGGACTGACTCCGCAGACTTCCTTGTCCTCTGGAGTCGGGTTGGGTTTCACCAGCAGGAGACTGGAGGTGTGGGAGTAGGAGGAAAGGGATCAGAGTATTTATTCCCTGGTTCCTCTACCCACCTCAATAGAGAGTCACTGGCCCTCTTGAAGTAGCCTACTCTATACCATTCTCCCTCCCTCCATGTTCTGATAACCATTCCCTTCCCTTCTCCCTCCTGGCCTGGGAATGTTGGCAGTTCCCTTGCTGTGGCCCTGAATTCCTGCGTACTCCTTTACGGCTCCCGATTTGAGTGTGCCACCTACTTTCTTTCTTTTTCCCCTGACCACACAAACCGCAGAACTGGATTTGGTCAATGAGAAATACTCTATAAATCAGTGCACGTCCAAATGCCATCAGGGTGGCAGAGAGCGTTTCGCGTGTGGCCAGTCAGGGCAGCTCTGTTTACCTCTTATGCGTCGCTCTAAAATTTTATTTGGATAAAGGATTTCACAACTAAGACTCAGTTTGAAAACCTCTGGGAAAAAGAAAACAAGGCCCTAATTTTAAGCAGGGATCACGAACTGAAGTTCTCATCCAATCCTTGCCTCAGACCTCAAGCGACCCAGGATCCGGTCTGTGTCTTGGGCTGTAACTTCTGAGTACGACATCAGATGGAGTCTTGGCATTTTTCCATTTAATTTGATAAATGTATACTACTAGCAAGGTGGAGTGACTTAGTGTCTAAAGAAATCCACTTTGCAGTCTAAATTATTCAGGTAACCTGTCTGTATTAATCAACCCAGTTGGATAATTGCCAAATCTCCACTTCTTTTTGTATTACTTAGGACCAAGGTAAGATGACAAAGTGGGGTGGGCAGGGCACGGGAAACGGGTTCTATCTCTAGCTTCATAAAGGTGTTATGTCTACGGCTATGTCTAACCAGCCCATAAGAGTCTGGCAACAAATACTTGTTTTTAAGACGGCTCTAAAATGTGAGCCTCAAGACAAGCTGTGCATCCTTAGGAATAGATGCTTTGGTAAGAATTCACTCTAGATGTGAGGGATGGAGGTGTGGGGACCAAAAAAGGTCTTCCTCCTAATATGGGTGCTCTGTCAAGTGTAATGTTAGACAGCGCCCATCAGCCAAGCACCTGCACTCAATGAAGAAGCCAGAACAGAAGTGAAAACTAATTGGAGAGGCAGATGTCAAGAGTCGTGAAATGAAATACCCTGACACCAATCGCTTCAGGACAACGTCAAGAATTTTGGAGTATTTGCAACTGTTCGGTTCAAAGTGAGATTTCAGATTTCTAGAAAATAGAGATGTTTCTGCCTCACAAGGTACAGGACTGGTGAAATGTGGAGGGAGGGATCACACTGTCCGACGGGAGCAGATGTAATCGCTTCCGTTGAGTTCTCCTGGCAATTTTGGGGATGGGAAGCCCAGAGTGACTCTTTAGAAAGAAGGCCTTCAGTGGCTGAAGGTCTGCTCATGTCTGTTTAATATTTTTTTCTCAGCAAATGGCGGTTTGGAGACAGCTTTGATGGGAGCCTCAGAAGAACTGGATGACAACCCCACTGGGCCCATTAACCAGGAGTAAGTTGTTAATAGCACATTATGCTGGTAGGACCTATGAGAGGGGAAGGCGGTGGGCCTGGTGAGGAGTCTCTGATCTGCAGACAGCTTATCTTGTAAGCAAATTTGAGCATGGAGGCAGGGTGAGGCCTCTTCACAAAGGCTGATCCTCTTTGGATGGATTCCGGGCTGGGCCCGAGAGTGGAAGTATGGATGGGTCCACAGATGAGTGATCTTGGATGTGAGAACTAGCCTCACTGGGCTTCAGTCCCTCCTCTGGAGGAGAAGTCTCTGCTAGAAGATTTTGTCATTTCTTCCATTCCTAATGCCCTACAATTTCATATCTACTCATCCATGAAACACCAATTCTCTCTGAACTAATTGTGCGGAAAAAATTAATAGAGTTCTTAACATACTAAGTAATCTTTCCTTTTCTTTCATTGAAAATAATAGAAAATTAAGGCACAGATGACTGGTTTTCATATATAACTTCTCTCAGTTTAAAAACTTTTTTTGCTAACCAACTTAGTGTGTAGCTTTGAGTTGCTTTTTATGTAGAAAGTTTTTTTTTTCCTGATGGATGGTATTTTAGCCCAGATAAGCCAGAAGGATTACCTTCTATGCTTTAGCAATTCTGTGGATGATGCAAGAGTCCCAACTTTGTGTTGGGCTGATCTGATCAACAAATTTGAAGGTCAGAATTCACTCAGAATCCTCAAGTCTGGACATCCTCTTCTAAGGTTAAAAAAAATGCCACCAGGTGGGACTATCAAAAAGATAAAGACATTTCACTTCCTTTCTTGCCAGAATCTTTCCAAGGCAAGTCTGACAGAATGTCAACCCGGGAGCTGATGTGCCAACCCATAATCTTACATTTTCTGTTTTCCTGGATCAAATGCCAAAAGGTGAAAGGGACCATTTAACAATTGATATTCTATCAAGACTCTTGATATTAGAATTTCAGTAACTAAATTAGAGGCTCAGTCAGGAAATTCAGCAATTTCTTCTGAAACAACTGTTACAATACTCGGCCGATTCTTCAGTAGTGAAAGTCCATAATGCAAAGAATTTAAAATAAGAATAAAGCTTGTCCCCAAATCTGTAGCATCTGGTTTTAAAAATTTCCTCGAAATTTAGATCTTCCCTGGCTCCATTTCTCCACCTGATCACGTGAAGACAAATGTCTCTCAAGCAGGAGTGATGTATCATCAGCCAGATAGAGCAACTTATTTTTTTATTATTTAAAAAAATTTTTTTAACGTTTATTTATTTTTGAGACAGAGAGAGACAGAGCATGAACGAGGGAGGGTCAGAGAGAGGGAGACACAGAATCTGAAACAGGCTCCAGGCTCTGAGCTGTCAGCGCAGAGCCCGACGCGGGGCTCGAACTCACGGAGCGCGAGATCATGACCTGAGCCAAAGTCAGCCGCTTAACCGACTGAGCCACCCAGGCGCCCCCAGATAGAGCAATTTAAAGGACATCAGAAATTGTAAACCCGACACCTGGGCACATGCTGAGTGGTGTGCTATTAATGACACAGACTGGATTGTGAGGGTCCCCAGGTCCAACAGGGTGACCTTGTTTCATTAGCTCCAGTGAATAGCTAAGGTCAAAGCTATGTCATGTCATTAAAAGATGTCATGATTAAACTGTCTTTTAAAGGATGGTTTATTGTGACAACATGAAATAATTGTGAGAAAGTCTTTCTGGCATGGAACATTTTTAGGGAGATGTGACTTGCATAAAAACAAGAGGGGGTTGAAACACACTGGATCCACAGAATGCACTGGATCGGAATTTGGGAGGACAAATGAAATGCACTCCAGAAAGTCATGCATTTATTTATAAGTTTCCCTGATAATAGATATTAGTTTTGCTTTTTTTATGTCCACATTGAGGCAGTGTTTTGTTTTGTTCAACAAGAAGCCGTCCTAAAATTTATCAAGCCTCTAGGGACAAGTATGGCTTACTGCATGCAATTGTTTTTGTGGGACAAGCTGCATGTCTTTGCCAAGGTGAGGTGGGTTCCAAGGTGAACAGTCCTTAGGGCTGCTCACAGGCAGGGCCCCATCCCTCCAGATGCAGATCCTTGCTGCTTTCTGCCCAAAGGGAAGTAGTGAAACAGTAGGTCATCCCTATGGGCTCCAGTCTAGGCAGCCAGCAACATAATTGAGCACTAAACACAAGCCTGCATAGTGAATTTCCACTGTTAGAGCAGAGGAGTGGACAGAATGTGGTTGCTCCCTGACCAAAGGCTGACATTTCTTCACATGTAGAGGCCAGGGTCATTCACCCTATGCTCTGACCACTACTTCCTGTCTTTCCACGTTTCTCTTCTAGTCCCTCAAAAATTCCAGAAACCCTCTGACTCCACCAGGACCTACACCACTGATTCTAACACCCCTCCCACACTGTCCTTCACCCCACAATGTCCTCACCTCCAATTTAGGGCTTTTGTACTGGCTGTTCCTTCTGCCCGGACCATTCTTTTCTTGGATATCCACATGCTCAACTTATTCCAGCTGCTGTTCAACCTTCACCTTGAAGCCTATCCTAACCCCCTTTAAGTATTTATAACTTACATCTGTCTCTCCATTCCTAATCTCCTCTCTGACCCACTTTTAAAAAAATGTTCTCCTAATACTACCTTCTAACAAACCTCAAACGTATTTTTTGTTTGTTAAGTTTACAGCTGTTGTTTACCCTCCCTTCCCAGCCAAAAGGAATGTTGTATGAATGACAGGGAATTTATGCCTGCACTGACATATTCTAGACATCGAGGACAGTCCCAGACGCTCAGCCAATGCCTGTGGAACTAAATGCGTAATGGGATCCCGTACGGATGCACTAAGGCTGCAGCTCTTCTTTTAGAGTACAACTCTTGGATCTACACAAAATCTGATGTGGAAAACAAGTGTGAATTTATTCAGTTTTTAGTGAACACATTTTGACTATCCTATTTCAGAATGTCAGTCACATGACTTTTTAAAATTTAATTTATTTAAACTAAAATACTGAAACCCAAAAGGAGTTCACACATTTCTCCCCCCACCCCCATTCCCTACCTCTGGCAATTGCCAATCTGTTCTTGGTATCTATGAGCTCAGTTTGTTGTTGTTGTCGTTTTGTTTTGTTTTGTTTTTTAGATTCCACATATAATTGAGATCACATTATATTTGTCTTTCTCTGTCTGACTTATTTCACTTAGTATGATGCTCTCAAGTTCCATCCATGTTGTTGCAAATGGCAACATTTCTTTCTTTTTTATGGCTGAATAATATTCCTGTGTGTGTGTGTGTGTGTGTGTGTGTGTGTGTGTGTATCACCATTTCTTTACCCATTCACCCATTAGTGGACACTTAGGTTTTTTCCATATCATGGCTATTCTAAATAATTCTGCAATGAACGTGGAGGTGCATATATCTTTTTGAGTTAGTGTTTTTGTTTCCTTTAAGTAAATACTCAGAAGTGGAATTGCTGGATCATGTGATAGTTCTATTTTAAATTTTTTGAGAAACTTCCACACTGTTTTCCACAGTGGCTGTACCATTTACCTTCCCACCATTAATGCACTATATCCTTACCAACACTTGTTGTTTCTTGTGTTTTTTATTTCAGCCATTCTGTCAGGTGTGAGGTGATATCTCGTTGTGATTTTGATTTGCATTTCCCTGATAATGAGTGAGGCTGAGCATCTTGTCATGTGTCTGTTGGCCACCTGGATGTCTTCTTCAGAAAAACGTCTCTTCATGTCTTTTGCTCATTTTAAAATCAGATTGTTTGCATTTTTGCTATTTAGTTGTATGAGTTCTTTATATATTTTGGATAGTAGCTGCTTATATATGATTTGCAAATATTTTCTCCTATTCAGTAGGTTGTCTTTTCATTCTGTTGATGATATTCTTTGCCATTCAGATGCTTTTCAGTTTGATGTCCCACTTGTTAATTTTTACTTTTGTTGCTTTTGCTTTTGGTGTCAGATTTAAAAAAATCATTGTCAGGATCCATGTCAAGGAGGCCACTACCCATGTTTTCTTCTAGGAGTTTTATGGTTTCAGGTCTTACATTCAACTCTTTCATAATTTTGAGTTGAATATTGTGTATAGTGTAAGAAAATGGTCCAGTGTCATTCTTTTGCATGTTTCTGTCCAGTTTTCCCAATGCTGTTTATTGAGAAGACTGTCTTTTCCCCATTGTGTATATTTGCCTCCTTTGCCTCTGATTAATTTGACCATATAAGTGTAGGTTTATTTCTAGGCTCTCTATTCCATTCCATTGACCTGTGTGTCTGTTTTTGTGCCAGTACCATATTGTTTTAATTACTATGGCTTTGTAATATAGTTTCCAATCGGGGAGAAAGATGCCCCCAGCTTTGTTCTTTTATCTCAAGATTCCTTTGGCTATTCAGTATCTTTTATGCTAGATAGAAATTTTAAGATTGTTTGTTCTATTTCTGTGAAAAATGTCATTGGAATTTTGATAGGAATTGCATTGAATCTTTAGATTATTTTGGGTATGGATATTTTAACAATATTAATTCTTCCAATTCATGAGCATGAAATATCTTTCCATTATTTGTGTGTTCTTCAATTTCTTTCATTAATGTCTTATAGTGTTCAATATGCAGATCTTTCACCTCCTTGGTTAAAATTTCTAGCTATTTTATTTTTTATGATGTAATTGTAAATGGGATTGTTTTCTTAATTTCTCTTTATGATAGCTCATTAATAATGTAGAGAAATACTATAAATTTTTGTGTGCCGATTTTTTTGTTTTACATTACTGAATTAATTCTTAGTTCCAACAGTTTTTGATGGAGTCTTTAGGGTTTTCTACACATAATATCATGTTATGTACATATGGCATCTGTATCTACAGTGACAGTTTCACCCCTTCTTTTCCAATTTGGATGCACTTAATTTCCTTTTCTTGCATAACTGCTCTGGCTAAGACCTCCAATACTGTGTTGAATAAAAGTGGTGAGAGTGGGCATCCTTGTCTTATTCCTGATCTTAAGACAGAAAGCTTTCACCTTTTCACTGTTGAGAATGATGTTAGCTTCCATAATAAGATGGAACATATAAGAAAGTGCCAAATAGAAGTCACAGACTGAATAATACAATAACCGAGCTGAAAACTACAATAGGAGACTAGATGAAGCAAAAGAAAAAATCAGCCAACCTGAAGACAAGGTGGTGGAACCCACCCAATCAGAACAACAATAACAACAACAACAACAACAACAACAACAACAACAAAAGAATATTTTAAAAAGTTGAAGTAGCTTAGGAGATTCATAGGAAAAAATCAAATGGACTAACATCACATTATAAGTGTCCCGGAAGGAGAAGAGAGAATGAGAGAGAAGACTTATATGAAGAAATAATGGTGGGGGCACCTGGGGGGCTCAGTTGGTTGGGTATCCATCTTTGGCTCAGGTCATGATCTCCAGTCCATGAGTTTGAGCCCCATATAGGGCTCTGTGCTGACAGGTTGGAGCCTGGAGCCTGCTTCATATTCTGTGTGTGTCTCTCTCTCTGTCTCTCCCCCACTCACACTCTGTCTCTCTCAAAAAGAAATAAACACTTTAAAAAAAAGAAAGAATGGCTGAAAACTTCCCTAATCTGGGGAAAGAAACAAGCCTCCAGATCCAGGAAGCCCAAAGAGGTCCTAAGAAGTGGAACCCAAGGAGACTCACATCAAGCCACATTATAATTAAAATTTCAAAAGTTAAAGACAAGGAGGTAAAAAAGTAGCAAGGAAAAAAAACAACTTGTTATGTACCAGGGAAGCCTCACAAGACTATTATCAGACTTTTCGAAAGAAATTGTTCAGGCCAGGGAGTGGCATGATATATTGAAAGTACTGAAAGAGAAAAACACTTTAAACTCGGCAAGATGATCATTCAGAAGTAAAGGAGAGGCACAGAGTTTTCCAGACAAGCAGAAGCTGGATGAGTTCATCACCACTAATCCAGCTTTAGAAGAAATGTTAAAAGAATTTCTTTAAGCTGGAAAGAAAGGGCACTAATTAGCATCAAGAATGCAAATACAGGGGCACCTGGGTGGCTCAGTCGGTTAAGTGTCCGACTTTGGCTCAGGTCATGATCTCGCGGTTCGTGAGTTCAAGCCCCGTGTCGGGCTCTGTGCTGACAGCTCAGAACCTGGAGCCTGTTTCAGATTCTGTGTCTCCCTCTCTCTCTCTCTGACCCTCCCCCATTCATGCTCTGTCTCTCTCTGTCTCAAAAATAAATAAACGTTAAAAAAATAAAATAAAAAAAGAGCACAAATACAATAATAAATCTCACAGGAAAGATAAATGTATAGTAAAAGTAATGGATTGATCACTTATAAAGCTAATAAGAGGGTTAAAAAAACAGAAGTGGTAAAAAAAAAAACCTATGATCATATTAACTAGTCAATGAATACACAAAATTTAAAAAAATGTGAAATGTGACATCAAAAACATAAAACATGGCAGGGAGCATCATAATGTTGAATTACACACAGTGGGAGTAAAGTTAGCTCATTATCAACTGAAGATAAACTGTTATAGGTATTAGTTCTTATATGTAAGTCTCATGGTGATGACAAAGCAAAAACCTGTAGTCAACACACAAAAGATAAAGTGAAAGGAGAATAACCATACCCCTAAAGAGAGTCACGAAACTCCAAAGGAAGAAAGTAAGAAAAGAAGAAAGAAACAGAGAGGAACTACAAAAACACCCAAAAAAAAATTAATAAAATGTCAATAAAAGTATGTACCTATCAATAATTACTTTAAATGTAAATGGACTCAATTCTCTAACCAGAAGATAGAGTGGCTGAATGTAGAAAAAACAAGATCCATCTATATGCTGCCTACAAGAGACTCACTTTAAACGTAAGCAAATACACATACTGGAAAGCAAAGAGATGAAAAAAGATATCGCATGCAAGTGGAAATCAAAAGAAAGCCAGAGTAGGGGCGCCTGGGTGGCTCGGTGGGTTAAGCGTCCGACTTCAGCTCAGGTCACGATCTCGCGGTTTGTGAGTTCGAGCCCTGCGTCGGGCTCTGTGCTGACTGCGCAGAGCCCGGAGCCTACTTTGGATTCTGTGTCTCCCTCTCTCTCTGCCCCTCCCCTGCTCATGCTCTGTCTTTCTCTGTCTCAAAAATAAATAAAACATTTTTAAAAAATTAAAAAGGAAAGAAAGCCAGAGAAGCTGACTCTAATACTTCTATTAGACAAAATGTACTTTAAACCCAAGACTAATAAGAGACAAATAAGGGTGTTAAAAAATGAGAAAGGGGTCAATTTAATAAGAAGATATAACATTTGTAAATATCTATGTACCCAACACAGAAGAACCTAAATATATAAAGCAAATATTAACAGACTTAAAAGAAGAACTAGACACCAATACAATAATAACAGATTTTAAGAACCCACTTCATCAATGGATAGCTCATTCAGGCAGAAAATCAATAAGGAAACATTGGCCTTAAATGAAACATTAAACAGATGGACTTAACAGATACATACAAAACATTCCATCTCAAAGCAGCAGACCACACATTATTTTCAAGTGCACATAGACTATTTTTCAGCATAGATCATATATTAGGCAATAAAACAAGTCGTAATAAATTTAAGAGGATTGAAATCCTATCAAGCATCTTTTCTAATCTCAATGGTATGAAACTAGAAATTAATTACATGAAGAAAACTGGAAAATTCACAAATAGGTGGAGATTAAACAACATGTTACTGAATAACCAGTGGAACATTGCAAAAAATTAAAAGTGAAATTAAAAATACCTTGAGAGGCACCTGGGTTGCTCAGTTTGTTAATCATCCAACTTTGATTCAGGTCATGATGTCACGGTTGGTGAGTTCGAGCCCCGCATCAGGCTCTCTGCTTGCAGCACAGAGCCTGCTTTGGATCCTCTGTACCCCCCTCTCTGTCCCTCCCCTGCTTGCTCTCTCTCTCTCTCCGTCTCAAATATAAATAAACATTTTAATAAAAAGTGCCTTGAGACAAATGAAAATGGAAATATAACATACCAAAATGTATGAGATGGGCAAGAAGCAGTTCTAAGAGGGAGGTTTATAGAAATGTAAATGGCCTCCCCCAAGAAACAAGAAACATCTCAAACAAACAGCCTAACTTTACACCTGACGGAACTGGATAAAGAACCGATGAGGCCCAAATTTAGGAGAAGGAAGGAAATAACAAAGATTAGAGCAGAAATAAATGAAAGAGAGACTTATATAAAAGATCAGTGAATCCTATTCAAAAAAAAAGATCAGTGAAACTAAGAGCTGGTTCTTCAGAAAGATAAAATTGACCAACCTTTAGCTAGACTCACTAAGAAAAAAAGGCTCAAATAAAATCAGAAATGAAAAGAGGTGTTACAATTGATGCCACAGAAATATAAAGGATCATAAGAGATGACTATGAACAATTATACGCCAACAAATTGGACAACCTAGAAGAAATGGATACATCTCTAGAAACATCAAGCCTACCAACACTGAATCAGGAAGAAACAGAAAATCTGAACAGACTGATCACCAGTAAGGAGATTGAATCAGCCATCGAAAACCTCCTCACAAACAAACGTCCAGGACCAGATGGCAACACTGGTGAATTCTATGAACCATTCAGAGAGGAGCTAATGCCAACTCTTAAACTCTTCCAAAAAACAGAAGAAGGAGGAACTCTTCCAAATGAATTTTGTAAGGCCACAATTATCCTGATACCAAAACCAGGCAAGGATACCATAAGGAGAGAAACTTATAAGCCAAAATCTCTGATGAACATAGACACGAAAATCCTCAACAAAATATTAGCAAATTGAATTCAGTAATACATTAAAAGACTCATACACCACGATCAAAAGGGATTTATTCCAGGTATGCAAGGATAGCTCAACATCTGCAAATTAATCAATGTGATACGTTACATTAACAAAATGAAGGGCGGGCGCCTGGGTGGCTCAGTCGGGTAAGCGTCCAACTGCAGCTCAGGTCATGATCTTGCGTTTTGTGTGTTCGAGCCCTGTGTCGGGCTCCGTGCTGACAGCTCAGAGCCTGGAGCCTGCTTCAGATTCTGTGTCTCCCTCTCTCTCTGCCCCTCCCCTGCTCATGCTCCATCTCCCTCTCTCTGTCAAAAATAAATAAATATTAAAAAAAATTTTAGAAAGTTGCTTACTTGATATCTGTCCTTTCTGTTAGATAGTTTTGGGAGACATGAGGCAGATTACATATTAAGTCAATGATTTTACATGCATGTATACAGTCCCCTTGAATAGACCAATTTTCCCCAGCGGGTCTTATCCCGTTGCTTTAGTCTTGTATTGAGACGAAGGAAAGATATCTCTGAGGAAATCCACACTCATTTTTCTCTTAAGCACAGACATGGGGATCGCAATAGCAGCACCGCTGATGGGCCTCGTCATGGGGATTGTAGAGTAGCACCCGGGGCCTCAGCTCCAGGTACGTGTACGACAAGTCGAGTCTGCGCTAACAATTCTTGGCCACAGAAGTCCTAGCTGATCTGGCATCTTCTAGACAGGCATGTGTGTTAGGCCTGTGGCTGAGAAATTTGGATCTGTTAAGAATGGATCTGATTTTGTTCTGAAGACACATGGTGAGAGACAAGTGCAGAAGGTACGCTCACAGAAAAACACTCAATGTGCTCATCTACTGCTCTGCGATGTCGCGATTTGGGCATGTCATTTGAAAAATGTTTTTAACGAGAACTGTCTCTTTTTTATTTGTCTACATCAGAGACATATGGAAGTAAAAGTCATCACTTCCGAGGTTCTAAGAATAGTCTTGAATAAGTAGTACTTGATACTGAGAATGATATTAAAACTTATTTCCTCAACAATGACCGATTTAGAAAATAACTACATTTGGTAGGGATAAAAGCATGTAGAATCTACTTACGAAGCCATATACAGAATTCATGAATTTTTGCATGCGTTCACGGATTTGCGATTACGTGTGGGGCACTACGTGCCCAGCGGAGAAGAGACTGGATACTGCTCTTGTCCTCTTGGAGCAAAAGGGGGGAATATGCTGAATAGATTGACGTATAAATAAACACACGATTTCCAGCTGTGATCAAGAAAGTGAAGGTGTTTCAAAGGGATGTGAGCTGCCTGGTGTCGGAGTCAGAAGCTGGGGTTAGAGCTAAAAGCTGAATAGGAGGCAGAACACCCCCAACCCCCTATACACGCACTCCTACACACACACAACACATACAATATACGCCATACACACAACATACACAACATAAACACACACAACTTAAACAGAACATATGCAACATACACCACATACACAAATTACACACAGAAAATACACACACAACATACACAACACACACAATATAAACATACACAACTTACACAGAACACACACAACATACACAACACATACAACATACATACAACACAGACTATATACACACCTGTACAACGTACGCGACACTCACAACAACACACAGCATACACAGCACACAAAACATACGCAACGCACAACATATACAACACACAATATACACAGATGCAACATGCACACAACACGCACAGCACACATAAAACACACAAAACATGCACACACACACACACACACACCACACCCCAGGGCCCTTTGGGAGTGCTGGGCTCGTCTTGGGAGACTTGTCCCTCGTCTCCCTGGACAGATGGGCTTCCAGAAAAATGTCAGGTAAGACTGGAGGGTGCCTTTGCAGGGGAGTCTGGGAGCCTCGTTTTCCATCTGGGGTGTTTACAGGAGCTGCTGTGGATGCCAGCCGCTCAGAACAGCTCGACGAGTGTCCTCTGCAGTTGGGCCATGCCTGGGGAGATGATACGAGCAACCACATCACACAAGTGGAAGTGGCACCAGCCGTGCTGTCTGTGGACGATTGGCTGTGGGGTGGGGGAGGCGGAGAGGGCCCACACACTTCCATGGCTCCATGTGAAGAAAAGTGGAGGTTGCAGGCTGGTAGGAGAGCAGGGGGCTGCCAGCTGAGTGGAGAGAGGGGGTGCCCACCAGGCCACATTGGGGTGGGGGCGCCCTGGGAGGGGTCCCCGCTGGCTGAGAGCCCTGAAAATGCTGGAAACCAGTCCTGGAGGAGGACTCATGCACCAGTGGCCTGCGACTCACCACTGCTCTTGTCCGGGCCTTGTCATTCTTCATCAAGTTCACGGTCACTAAGAATGGGACCCCCAGCACCTGTCAACACTGGCTTTCAAAACAAGCTGTTATGTCACTCTCTTAAACACATCCAGGGCAATTTAAACGCACTCTGATTTGAAACCTGCTTTCATTCATTACAAAAGTATACGGACAAGCTCTTAATTAATACACTGAAATGTAAAGCTTTTCCCACATACCCTCGAGTTTCCATTCCAATTTCCTCACACACTTTCCTTATTGTCGTGTAGTGTATTTTACAGTGCAAATCTTTTATTGCTGTCTCAATCATGCTCCTCTGGCAAAAAAAAAAAAAAAAGAAAAGAAAAAGAAAAAAGTATGTATATCAAACTCATTTGATTTCATAAAAGTGTTAAAAAGATCCTTCTGGATTGTGTTGCTGTCACAAGGTTTGCTGGTAAGGAGTTTTTTGCAACAGTAAAAATGTATTATAAACTTTGTGCACTTTATATATTAAACAGAAACAGTAATTCTTTTTGGAAACAGTGATATTTTATTAGGCACGCATCTAAATGAGGTGTTTACACCCCAGGAAGTAGAGATTCCTCAAGATGTGAGTGATCAAAGGGACAGTGTAGGCCTGCTAAGGAGACTGGAATGGGGAAACGGATCTAGTTTTTAATCTTAATTAATGAATTAATTAATGGAGACAGACAGCACGAACAGGGGAGGTCCAGAGGGAGAGAGGGACAGAGGATCTGAAGCTGGCTTTGTGCTGACTGCAGAGAGCCTGACCCAAGAGCTCCATCCCGCAAACCATGAGATCATGATCTGAGCCAAAGTCAGATGCTTAACTGACTGAGCCACCCAGGTGCACCGAGAGAGAATCCCAAGCAGGCTCTGTGCTATCAGCACAGAGCCTGACGTGGGGCTTGATCCCACGAACTGTGAGATCATGACTTGAGCCAAAATCAAGAGCCAGAAGCTCAGCCAACTGAGCCTCCTGAGCGCCCCTGAAATGCAGACTGATCTAGATGGGCAGCCGGCACAGGCACCTGAAGGGGGAGCCGAGACAGGAGGTGTGGGGAAAGGACTGGTGACTGCAGCATCTCACCTGGTCCCACTGGGCTCCTGGGGGCCTCGTCAGGGGGTTTCCTTTCGCTCCTTGCACGGTGGCAAGTCTGGAGATTTGAGACAGAGGTGGGGAAGCCCAGACGGGTCATCAGATGGAAGAGGACAGGTCAGAGAAGACTCCTACCCTGTATCATGATTAAATACCTGTGTGGCTTTTACACATCGAATTGTTTTTGTGCGTGGCCTTCGAATGCTTTACAAAATAGGCTGGAAATATTAACGCTGTTCCGGTCGTACCGTGATAGCCATAGTCTCGTTCTGCTTTAATGGAGCCCAGCAAACATGTTCTATCAGGCAGTGTGAGTTTAATTTTTCTGTTTTTTCCAGAGTTAATTTAGTGGTAACATACCTGTTTACTAAATCTCTACCATCCTGTATCTGCCGCAGGCCTTGACTTAAGGCTGATTGGGAAGAGATATGAATGAACACACAAATCCAAAGCCTGCTGTTACCACCGTTCCTGGGAGTTTTCTGGGGGGAAAAAATCCAAACCATTTTTCCACAGACAAAACCAGATTACTATGTGACTTCATTCAGATTCAGTGCAAGTTAGTCAGTAAGGCAGTTAAAACATATTTTATCAGAATGTATCATAAAACATTGATTCCGGCTACACGATGGTATCTTTGAGTCGTCATGGATAAATGAAGGTTAGGGCTTTTTCAATAATAATAAAAAATACTCAACAGACCATATGAGTTCAAAATAAAATAGAATAAAGAGCTTACAATAAAAGGTAATATTCTCCTACTCCACTTTTTTCTAACAGAAGACATAAGACCTTTATAGATTTTAGGTACACTTATTTTTAGAATTCCTAACATATATAAAAATTATTAATAAAACGAATAAGTTATGGTGATGTAATGTACAGCTTGGTCAGGAGAGTTAACAATATCGTATTTTATATTTGAAAGTTGCTAAGAGAGTAGATCTTAAAAGTTCCCATCTTAAAAGTTTCCCATAAGAAAAAAAATTTTGTGGCCATGTATGATGATAGATTTAACGAGATTTATTATGGTGATTATTTCTCAATATATAAACATTGAAGGATTACGCTGTATACCTGAAACTAATATAATGTTAAATGTCAATTATATCTCAATAAAAAAATTAAAATTGTCTCCACATCTCTATTAAATGTAATTTTTCATTCTAAAAATTGAAATAATTTTGTCGTTCTACTTTTGAAATTGTTTATCTTCAAATGACTCAGCAATCATGGTACATGTTAGGGGATTTTTGCAAAGTGAAAGATCTACAACTTGTTTCCAAGCATATTAAAACGTTCATGCATGCTGAATTTAATAATTAATGACGTTGACATAATATGTTGTGTAGACATTTGCTGAATCATTTATAAATGTTAATTTGCTTGCTTTCTTCTTCATTTTTGTTTTGCTTCATTTGAAAGCTGAGCTCAGGGTCTGACAGGCTGGACTCAAATCTCGACTCCTTTTCCCACCGCGATCGTGATTGTGACCTTGGGCACTTTGAAGGTGCTCTGTCGCCATGGAAGTTCCAGTAGCAGTGACACATTCAGAAGATGTGTTTTACCTTGTCAGTGAAGCTCCTAACAAGAAAGAATCATGTGGTTCTTGAGGCAAAAGTAACCAGTCTTGTCCTGTAGAGGAGAAAACCGGTTCAAAGTAATGAAATGATGTGACCTGAATCATGTAACCCCAAATCTTTGGTAAGAGTGGACCTGGGGCTGGATGTTGTGTCTCCTAAAGGCCAGTTGTAATAACCCCAGGCCCATCCTTCCTCCCTCCACTGGCAAGAACAGTGTTTGTTTAGATGGTAAACAGATCACGGGGGGTTCTATGATGATATTGCCCTTCAAAATATAACCACAATGGGATCACTTTTTATGACCTTTCTGGTCACACCCTGCTGCAAGCCACCTTGCTTGTCTTGCAGGGGATTATTATGATAGCTTCCTCAGTGGTACTTTTGCTTTGACCTTTGTTCCCTAAGTTGTATTCTCAATGCAGGTGGTCCCTGTAAATGGAGCATTAGAGCATTTCTCTGTCGTGCTTGAAGTCCTGAAGTGACTTCTCTTCACTTAGAGTCCCTTCTGTGTCCTACAAGCTTCTACTCATCAGTTCCAATGGACCTCATTGCCTACAACTCTCGCCCTTGCTCACCAGACCCCACCTGCACTAACGTCTTCACTTTCCTCTAGCACTCTCAGAGGAAGTACAGCAGACCCCACAGTTGGCTTGACCCATCCCTAAAGCTTGGTAGTGGGAGCCTTTGGTGGCCAACTGTGGTGCCTAAATCTCTCAGCCTGAGGACTTTCCCTGAATTCCAGAGCCCCAGCTATGGGAATGGCTAGAGAATGAACACCCCACAACCCAGCAACCTTCAGCCACTGATCCGAATTAGTAGATAAATATCCCAACTCCCTGGAGGGCACATGTTCCAGAATGTCTCCAGATGGATAGGGCACCAGTTGCCCTCATGGTAACTTGCTTAAACCTAGTGTTTGGGGGGCGCCTGGGTGGCTCAGTCGGTTGGGCAGCCGACTTTGGCTCAGGTCATGATCTTGCGGTCTGTGAGTTGGAGTCCCTCATCGGGCTCCGTGCCGACAGCTTGGAGCCTGGAGCCTGCTTCGAGTTCTGTGTCTCCCTCTCTCTCTGCACCTTTCCCGTTCGCTCTCTGTCTTTCAAAAATGAAAAAATGTTAAAAAAAAATTTAAAAAACCCTAGTGTATGGTCGGTCTTAGCTCCAGCTGCTATAACAAAATTATCATAGATTGTGGGGCTTAAACGACAGACATTTATTTCTCGAGGTTCTGGAGGCTGGGGGTTCAAGTTCAAGATGCCGGTCAGTTTGGATCCTGGTGACAGCCCACTTCTTGCCGTGCCCTCACATGGAGGGGAGCGATATCATGTCTCTCACATCTGTTTTTATAAGGCACTAATCCCATCACGAGGGCTCTACCCCCATGACGTAGTCACCTCCAAATCTGCCATCTCTAACTGCCATCACATTGGGGATTGGGAATTTGGGGGGACACAAACATCCAGTGCATAGACAACATCCAATGTTGGCTTCCTTCTCTCCCTGCCCCATTTCCCCCGTCCTCTCCTGGGACTGCCTTGCAGATAAACTACCTGCACTGGACACCTTCTTCAAGAGTCTGCTCTGAGGAAACCCCAAAAGACAAGTTAGCAAGAATGACTTCCAAGGTTCCATTACTGAAACCAAAGCTTCTAGAAAAATGTTCAGACGTAAAAAGCCATCTTTTAGTTGGATACGTTTTCATAGTGATAAAGCAAGCGCCTATGAACTAGTTGCATTTGCAGAATCGTTGGTGGAGAATCTTTTCTTTTCTAAAGTTTTTTTTTTTTTAATGTTTATTTTTGAGAGGGAAAGAGAGCACACATGAGTGGGGGAGGGGCGGAGAGAGAGGGAGACAGAGAACCCAAAGCAGGCTCTGCGCTGCCAGCTCAATACCTGACGCGGGGCTCGAACCCACCAACTGTGAGATCGGGACCTGAGCTGAAGTCAGACACTCAACAGACTGAGCCACCCACATACCCCTAAGGTGGAGAATCTTTTCAAAGGCAAGTGCTTAAGAGTTGGTTGAATGATCTGTTCCAGGGGAAGGCTGCATAGCAGCCTAGCAGTGGCTCCGCTGAGAGCATTCAGAAGCCAGGTTGGTCTTCCCGATGTTTGAAGCAAAAGACTGCAGGATCCTGTCTTCAGAACTTTCCGGACCTGCCCTGTTTACCGTCATTGCAGCCATGGAATATGCTCCCTGTCCTCAGATTTCCTTCATAGGAAACCAAAGACCGTCAAGACACAGATATTTTCCCACCAGCTGGATAGCTGGCAAGCTTTCTTTTGGTTCATAACAAACATCCTTCAATTATGGGAGGGTGGAGGGGATTATCCTGACTAGAGCCTTTAAGTACAATCCCTAAACGACAGAGTTCTTAATACAAAGAAAAGAAGCGGGGGGGGGGGGGGGGGGGGGGGGGAGGGGAGTCAGCATCTGTGCTCCAGACAAAGCATTTATTCACTCCGGTGGGGGCTAGAAGTCCGCAGCTGGCACAGGCAGGGGTTTCGTGGCCGGAGCCCAGGCCTGTGCTGGATGGCCAGAATCAGCTCACGTGATGTTAGCCCATACATTAGAGAGAGGAAACAAAAAGACAGGATGACAGGTGATCAGAGAGTTATCATGACCCCCAAATGCTCCCCAGGCACCCCCTCTGGTAGCACTCTGAGTTAACTGTCTCCTCGCAGCCTCTGAAAGAAAAAGTGGGCAGGAAAGAAACAGCTGGGGTTCTAGATTTATTGTTGTCGGTGATGAGGAATGGGACCTATTTACACTCCTCTCCCTGGCATTTAGATAATGATTAGTGGCATATTCAAGAGGAAGCTAAAGTTAAATGGAAATGTGTTTTTTAAACTGCCTCAGAGGAGGGAGGAGAAAATCCTAGGACTTACCAGATTACTGCCACTTATTCCCATTCTGGAATAACTGCTTTAAAAACGTCTCTCTTCAGGAAGAAGAATCGTTTGACTCCAAATGCTTCCTGGTTAACGCAGTGGTGGGTAATCTGAGAGATATCCCACTCTCCCCACAGGGGCTGACAGGGAAGGCAGGGGTGAGGTCAACGCCCAAGGACATCCTGCTCTAGAGACACAGCAATGGTGGCCCAGAGAGTTCAAAAGACCTGGTCGGGGGACGTGTTTTTCCACAGTTATGCTGTAAAATACCATCTACCCCCACACCCCCCACCCGCATCGCCCCTGCAAGGGAGACCACACTTTACATTGAAAATACAGTTTTGGAGATTGACCTGGGTGCTATTTTTTTTTCCTTATGAGGATAAAATATTACTAGTAAATAGAGATAGACGATGCATGATAAAGATGAGTCAAATTTTGAGGACAGTGCTTAGCCCATTTAGATGCACAGAGGATAGAAGCTGTCATTCTGATCTCTGAATTCTTGGTCCCTAGGCCAGTGCCCACACAAAGTATTCACTTAGTAAAAGAGGAGTGGACAGTGGGTGACCGTTGGGTCAGACTCTGCCCGTTGGTCATCCAATGTGGGTTTCTCCCTCATTGCTATCAGAGTTCGGTGTCTGTTTAGTACAGCCCAGTGGAAACACTCCCTTCCTCAGTGTGGGGGCAGTAGGGGGTGGTGGGGGCACAAAGTTCTGATGAAATAGGAGACCACAGGGCAGGGCTTCAGGGAAAGCCATGGTTTTCCTGATAAAAATGGATAGACTGCTGGTGTATGCCTTTTGTCTCTACTTTCCTTCTTGTTCCACTTGCTCTGTGGATGTGAAGCCGGGGGTTCAGCAGCCATCTTGTGACCATGAGAACACAAATGTGGAGCAAGAGATAGTCTTGAACAGCAGCCCTGGACTGCTGACATTTGGATTCTTTGTTTCATGAAAAAAAACACACAAAAAACCCTCACTTGTTTAAGCTGCCCCTTGTGGGTTTCTTTTATGTTGCCCTAAAAGGGAGGGCAGTACAAAATAGCCCCCTGAGGGGGTGGGGCAGCATTCAACCAGCAGCTCAGACTCAGTGTGGCTCAAGTTAAATTCATCACCTTTATTATCATCCCCTCCCCGTCCCACACCCTGCCCCCCGCCCCGCCTGTTTCCCAGGGCCTGTTTCCTGTGTCAGTCTGTGGGCAATCTGTATACAGACCATGGTCATGCCATGGTTTCACATGCTCACCTGTTTTGAATTCCCTTCCTCTCTACCATGTTGCCCCCTCTATCCCAGAAAGAGCCTTCTACTCTGAATTCCCATGACACTTCAAGTCATATTGTCCACACTTAACTGGGTAATATTTCACATTATTACTTTTGTATCCGGACAGCTTGGTTTTAGGTATACATTCTACACTCGCCAGACAAAGACTACGTCTAGAACTTCTGTATCCCTGCTGTGAGGGTTTCACTCTGAGCTAGGCATGGAGTTGGCACGTCGTAATGTTCTCTGGCTGACTCTGTAGTGTCTTTTCATCTAACAAGTTGCAGTGGACGTCATGGCTCGGGGCTTCTTCACTAGCATCAATCAGTAAAATGATCAGAATTGAAACGAGCACCAGGCAGTATTTGTGTCCGGCAGCACATCCCTGTTTCCTAAAATTCTAGCCTCTCTTTGCCATTGTCACTGTGGTTGAAACCATCCTTGGGAGCAGACGTGGCTCCTCGGGTCTCTTACTGGCGGGCATGTTGCAGACGCTCGAACTGTGCAAAACAACAGTGTTCCCAGGGAGGGGGTCCTTGTACCCCCACGTCGCCTGCAGGGAGAACTCCAGCCCTGTGCATCTACCATCATGGATGGCTGACTGAGACAAGAGCAGCAATAATTCAGTGCTGCTCTAGGGAAATGACTTCGATACAGGATGAGAGGAGAAAAGTCACTGCAGGATAAAGAGCTGTAATTTACAAAGACAAACTCCTGGGAGCATCCGCAAGAGGGAAAACAACATGTGGAATGAGAATGAAAGGTGAATACAGGCACTTTTGAGGATGACATATTTGGAAAGGCCATCTTGCACGAGATCCCTCTCAGAGCCACCCATCTCGAGAGCCACCACACCATATGGCACATGAGTGGTCTCGGCCCAGCCTGCCAAGGGTGATGTGACCAAGGGAGCATGAGCCGCCATAAACCCAGTTGACCATTCTTTTGGTTAGCCCAAACATATTGCCAGGTCCTAAGTTTTAGGGCAAAGACACTGAATAACGTCTATTTTTAGAAGCTGATGTAGCCAGGATGGTTGTTACCACCCTGTTGGTCATAGGTCGGTAGATGGTGATCCCTGAATTGGATTTTGACTTTCCGTCTGAAGTTTAGGCAAGTTGTGGTGGCTGGATATTTGCCTTATAATCACTTAGGGTGTCTGAAGTGCCAATTTCTGGACACCCACCCACCCCTCTTTCATGGATCTCTAGAGGTGGGGCATTTATAAACAAACCCTTTGAGAGTGTCATAACATATATATGGTGAAGAAACACTTTTTCTTTTTAAATTTTTTTTTTAACGTTTTATTTATTTTTGAGACAGAGAGAGACAGAGCATGAACGGAAGAGGGGCAGAGAGAGAGGGAGACACAGAATCGGAAGCAGGCTCCAGGCTCTGAGCCATCAGCCCAGAGCCCGACGTGGGGCTCGAACTCACGGACCGCAAGATCGTGACCTGAGCTGAAGTCGGCCGCTTAACCGACTGAGCCACCCAGGCGCCCCAAGAAACACTTTTTCAAGTGTTGAATTCAAGCTTTGGAGTTCATTTAGGGACATAAAAGTTTACATCAGGAGACACTGATGGACAGAAGGAGGTCTGGGGATAGAAAAGTTGGCAGATGAGGGAAACTGAAAGAACAAAAAGCAAATTCCCACCACATTTCTTTTCAAACAGAGTATCTTTTCTAGTACACAAGACCTTTGGACATGCACTGTTTCTGGCCATCAGCAGACTCACAGCTCCTGTGGATGTTCTGGAATGTTCTCACCATGGTGTACGTGGGCTGGTTGTGCAGAACATTTGCCCAACGATTGCTTCCTGATCTCCCCTCCCTTCTCACCACTGAGATGCACCCACAACTGAGCCAAGAAGCAGAAGGAAGTTGGAGCACTGGTTCTAAACAACGGCATAGGGATTTCCTGCTACACGCCCTCCCTGACAGTCTGGGCTCCTAAGGCACCAACATATGTCAGAGGGAAACTCTGCATGCCCTACTAAGTGCATTGTTAATTTTTTTTAAAGTTGCAATGTGAATATGCTTATTGTAAGAAGAAAGAAAAAGAAAGAAAGAAAGAAAGAAAGAAAGAAAGAAAGAAAGAAGGAAAAAGAAAGAAAGAAGGAAAAAGAAAGAAAGAAAAAAGAAAGAGAAAGAAAGAAAGAGCAACACAAAATGTTAACAGCCACATACATCCCCTTTCTGAGGGGATGTTCTTTCTTCTGAGGTCCACAGAAGACGTTCTTAGCACGATGTACGTATCCTTCTGGTCGTTTTCTATGTCTGTGGCGTCTATGTATGCACAGCCAGCTTGCACATTTGTTCATGTGATGGGAGAGCTCTTGATGATATAAGAGGGTGCTTCCCCTCCATTCTTGCACACACACTCACAGAGATAGCTACAGCAGCTTCCATTCTTAGCTGCCCTCTTGTCTAGCACACCGGGTCCTTTACCAAAGGACCGCAGCTCCAAGCCCAGCCTTTGCTCCGTGATGCTGGAACGGGGACTCAGCAATGACATTCTCCAGACTCCCTTCCACACGCACACTCTTAACGTTTTTCAGAAATTTCTTCGGCAGCCCAAGGAGTCCACAGATAGAAGCGGGGTAGGAGGGAGTACCAGGGGTCATCTAAAGGGACGGAAGTTTTGATATATAGGAGGTTTGAAATCAGACGCAACCCCTCCCACGACATTGACCTAGATGTTCTGGTGATATGGGACATTCTGTGGGCAGAGCTGTGTGGCCAGGCTCTCTTTGCAGATGTTGGAGTACTCAGTGGTCTCATTACCCCCTCACTGGTTGTGGATGCCTGTCATCTTTGGTTCTACCACAGCCTTGCGAGCCCATGGGACAGGGGACCATGGGGGGGCACCTTGCCTGAGATGGACACCCCCAATTCATAATGAAATGCTGGCACTTGAGATAAACAGCGCTCTGGGTCCCTGAGGACCACTGATTTAGCAATACTGCGTGCCAAGTTTTCACCATAGCCCACACTCAATTTCTTCGGGAAGGAAGATGGACTTTATCCTTTGTCCATTGCGCCTGTTTATTTGGTGACTTTGAGACTAAATGCTGGCTTTAGGCAAAACTGCTAAGTAGTCGTGTCTTGGTTTCTACCTTGCTGTTCATCAAGCTTTCCTCCTTGCCTTTTGGGGGTAACGTTTTTGGAAGGCTCACTCTGAGCTAAGCTATGTGCTAAGTCCTTTAGAGAGCATGTTGAATTGCCTCCAGAACAACCCTATGGGAGAGGTAGTATCGTCCTGCATTCAATAATGGAACAGGATACTGACATGTTCATGCCTGTGCCCGAGATGATGGTGGGCCTCTGCCTTTAACCCCCTTACCTACTGCTCCATCCTGCCTCCACTTCCCACAGTATCTCGTTCCCACCTAACTGTGCCGGATACAAAGATGAATATTACATAGCGTCTTCACATAAGGAGTTCAAAATCCTGGACCAGCCCCATTGATGTCATCTAGGAACCCTGTTAGAATTGCAGATGCTCAGCCCCTACCCTGGATCTACTGAATCGGAAGCCAAGAGGGGGCAGGGTGGGGAGAATGACACTGCATTTTTACGAGCCCCCCACCCAGTGACCCCAATGCCTGCTGAAGCCTGAGAGCCATTGCACGGGACTATTTGGTGGCCTCTCTGGGATGCTGGACTCCTGGATCGCTCATCAGGTCAATGAATCTTTACTGTATGCAAAGCACTTTACTTTTCCCATTTTATAACCATAAACTTGGAGATTTGAGAGACTTTTCAACATGATGGCAGAAGGCGGTGAGGCCCAATCAGGAGCCGACCCTGGGAGCCCTCATTCCAAGTAATTCTTTCTAATCATTAGGCACCTGTCACTCTCTTACCAGCTTTGGGGCCAACCTGAAATGAAAGATTTAAGGACCTCAAATAAGTGAAAGCCACACTCACTCCAAACAGACCAGTAATGTCCCCCACCTGGGCACAGATCTCCTTAGTCTGGGAACGTGTCACCACTCAGTCCACCCAAGTTTGCCTTCTGACCTGGGTGTTCCTTCTGGTTCCTTCTGGGCTGGACGTTCACCTTGTGGCCACTGCTAGTTGGTCTGGACTGTTGGAACTGTTTCCCGGGCACTTGGTTCTCCTCCTTATTCTGGGTCCCCAGTGCTCTGTCTCCTCCCACCTACCTCAGTAACATCTCCCAACCCAGGCTCCAGCAGACAGAACTCAACCCTCACACCCAACCTCTAAAAACACACACGTAGGGAAAATGTCCAGTAACTCGTTAAGTGAAAAAAGTGATATCCACAATGCAGGTACCTTATGATTCAAGCTCTAAAATTATATGCCTACAATGAAAAAGATTGGAAGGGAGTATATACAACATAAAGTCTGGGATGACTGATTCATTTTTAAAAATCCGTTGCACGTATAGCACGCGTTTTAAAGTTGCACTATTAAAAATTGTAACGTACATGTAATGTAATGTAATGTAATGTAATGTAATATAGATAATGTAAAATACATGTAACATAAAATTCACCATCCTCACACCTTTTTTTGAGACAGGGAGAGAGAGAGGTAGAGAGAGGGAAAGACAGAATCCTAAGCAGGCTCCATGCTGCCAGTGCAGAGCCTGATGTGGGGCTCAAACTCACAAGCCAGGAGATCATGACCTAAGCTGGGACTGAGTCGGACTCTTAACAGACTGAGCCACCCAGGTGACCTCCCCCCACCTCATCTTGACCGTCTTTAAGTGTACAGTTTAGCAGTCTTAAGTACATCTACACTGCTATGGAACCAATCTCCAGAACTCTTTGCATCTGGCAAAACTGAAACTCAACCTGATAAACACTAACTTCTCATTTCCCCCTCTTCCCGGCCCCCGGCAACCATTCTACTTCCTGTCTATAAATCTGACTACTCTATAGTACCATATATAACTGGAATTACACAGTATTTATCTTTTTATTTCATCGAGCATAATGGCCTTGAGGTTCACCCAGGCTGTAGGAGATGTCAAAATGTCCTTCCTTGTTAAGGCTGAATAATATTCCGTTGTGTGTATGTGTGTACTAGATTTTCTTTATCTTTTAATCTCTTTCTGGCCCCTTGGATTACTGTCACTTAAAAAATTTTTTTTAATGTTTATTTTTATTTTTGAGAGAGAAAGAGACAGAACGTGAGCAGGGCAGGGGCAGGAAGAGAGAGAGAGAGAGAAAGAGAGACAGAATCTGAGGCAGGCTCCAGGCTCTGAGCTGTCAGCACAGAGCCCGACGTGGGGCTCAAACTCACGAACCGTGAGATGGTGACCTGAGTCGAAGTCGGAGGCTCAACCGACTGAGCCACCCAGGCGCCTCCTGTTCCCCACTACTTGTGATTTTCTGTGTGTCTGGTAGCAGCCAGCCTAGCTGGTGCAAAGTGGTACCACATCGCGGTCTTGATTTGCATTTCCCTAACGATTAATGGTACTGAGCACCTTTTCATGTATTTATTGGTCATATGTATATCTTCTCTGGAGAAATGTCCATTCAAGTCCTCTGCTCGACTGGGCTTTGGGGGGTGTGCTATTGTTAGAGTTATGAAAGTTCTTCATCTATTCTGGATAGATAGCCCCTTATCAGCTGTCAGCTTTTTATATGCCACCTGTATAATGTTAGGTAGCTTCCTTCTATTCCTAGTTTGTTCCACGTTTCTTTTATCATGAAAGGATGAAATTTTGTCAAACGCTTTTTCTGCATCAATTGAAACGAGTGTGGGTTTTCTCTTTCATTCTGTTAATACAGTGTATCACATTGATTGATTTGTACAATGTTGAACTGTAGTTACATTCCAGGGATAAATCCCACCTGGTCATGGTATATACTGCTTTTAAAGGTGTATTTTTAAAGAAGGAAATTCTTGGGACGCCTGGGTGGCTCAGTCGGTTAAGTGACCGACTTTGGCCAGGTCATGATCTCACAGTTTGCGAGTTCGAGCCCCGCGTCGGGCTCTGTGCTGACAGCTCAGAGCCTGAAGCCTGCTTTGGATTCTGCGTCTCCCTCTCTCTCTGCCCCTCCTCAGCTTGTGGTCTCTGTCTCTCTCTGTCTCTCAAAAAGTAAATAAATGTTAAAAAAAAAATTTTTTTAATTTAAAGAGAGAAATTCTTTGTTGAAGACAGTCGTTACTAAGAAAATGGACTCTTGAAACCGTAAGAAAAAAAAAAAATCGACTTCTCTTCTAACTAAAAGGTTGCAGTGAACCGGACAGTGAAAACACATATTCCATCCCCAAAATATGGGATGCAGTGCCTCTGACCCTGACCTCTGGGGTTGTGGTTAACTCCTTTAGCTTTCTTGGTATAAGTCATCCTTCCTCACATTGACTCTTGGCCTTTGAACTTTCACCTGAGGTTAGGAAGACCTCAACCACATTTAACGTACTTGCAAATCAATGGCTTAGATATTCGCGTTCGACTTGGAGATTGGTCTGCAACTAGATTCTATTTGTTCGCGTGATTTCAGATTTTGATCATATTGATGTAGAATAGAGTTTTACCTCTGGAGAGACTCTCAGGGACCACCTAGACCTGTCTCCTCGTTTTACAGATTAAAAAACCCCAAGATTCCTAAGGAGTTAGGTTCTTGCCCAAAGTCACGTGGGTAATTAAACACAAGAACAGGGACCAGCAACCGGGTCTTCCGACTCCTGCTGGACCGCTCCTTCTGGCTGGACGCTCTCCATACGCAGCGTCAGTGTCGGCTCACGTCCTGCAGGAAAACAAGGGGCTGGCTGAGACAGTGACAGATTTACAGAGATTTGAGATCCTAGTCCAACCAGTTCTACCAGCGGCTGCTCCCGCATTGGCTGGGTCTGGTGGTAGAGTACCACACAATGTCTACTCACCTCTGCCACAGCCCAGACCATAGCAATGACACACACGAGCAGGGCCTCGTTGATTGCTGTGCTCCGTCATCTCATGAGTGAAAACCTCCAAGTCCTTTGCCTGGGGATGGGGAGATTGGGGATGATGCCATCTGATGCCACCCTACACAACACCATTTTCCAGCTCTTGTTTTGAAAGGACAAAGGTATCTCAAGCAAGTAATTCCAGAGAACATGGACTTGGATTTTCTTTCCTTTCACAACCTAATAAATACACCAGTACTCCCCATTCCCTTCTATTTGCATGACATATAGAAAGATGTGAAATTAGAGTGCTGCTTGAGTCCGTTGGGGCTGCTGAAAAACAAAGTGACAGACTAGGTGACTTACCAACAACAGAAATGTACTTCTCACATTTCTGAAGGCTCGAAGGACGAGATCAAGGTGCCATCAGTTTCATTGGGTGGTGGATTCTGCTCCCTGGTTCGTAGAAGGCTGTCTTCTCACTGTGTCCTCACGTGGCTGACGGGGTGAGGGGGCTCTCGGGGCTCTCTTTCATAAGGGCATTAAGCCCATTCATGAAGACTCCACCCTTCGACCTGCCAGAGGACCCCACCTCTGAATACTGTCACACTGGGGATTAGGATGTCAATGTATAAATTCCAGGGAGACGCAAACCTCCAGTTGCCTGCAAATAACAATTTTCATGCAATCCATTGAGTCATTCAATTGTTTCGGTCCTTAAAAGCATTAGTCATTCTTTCTGTGGCAATAATCTTCTGTAATTATATGATTTCTGCTTCCTAGCCGTCTTAATTATAATGTTAAGGTAAATTTCTTTTTCATGACAAGGAAAAAGGACTCGACTCTCCATGTCATTATGATATGTTACTGGCACAAAATTTACATAAAGTAGATTTGAGAAGTTGCTTTGAAAAATATATTATTCTGGATCTCAGAGATTAATTTTATTTAAGTGCATTCTATATGTATTCCCTTACTGAATTAAAACATGGCTTTCCATTTTTAAGTGCCCTTCAAGGAAAATGTGGCAGGAAATTTATGAAGACAATTATATTGCTTATTTTTGCGAGTTACACACATTTCCAAATATTTAATTATATGCTTATACCAAAAACCATATGTAATTGATCTTCTAAAGCATATACTAAAGTGTTCAGAAAATAAGTGGGACATTCTATAGAAAACACTATTTATCAAATACTTAGTTAAAATGCAATACAACTTGAGAAGAGAGGCTAAGTTTTTTAAGTCAGAGAAACTAGGAGTCAGACTAACATGAGGTCCCTCCTCCCACAGAGATCTATGCTAAAGGTCAATGGAAAGTTTTACGTCAAAACTCCCATAGCCACAATGAGAGTACAGGGACTCTCTTCTTTGATCATATAATCACAAAGACCTGCTCTAAATATTAAGATTTGCACAGAGGAGACATGTTAAAAATTCAGTTTGTGGTTCTGCTGATAACGTCACATGGCTGTCTCGTAAGCCCATCACATTTGTGTACAGACGCCTTCCTCAAGGCTGGTCCCCTCACTTTCCAACCAACAGCCTAGGGTCAGCTCCCAGACTTTTCTGATATTAGTCACCAAGAATGGGTTTGGCAATTGTAGACTTCCCCTTTGGAAATCAAGAGGAATCGCTACAAATACACGGTACTGAAAAAAGTAAACAGTCATAAACAAAATACCTTCGCACTCATCATGTGAATTTCTATCATTGCAGGGGGATTCTTGCGATTTCGCTGTGAAGTCTTGTTTTTGATAACGTTTTATTTTTAGATGATGAAAGTACCCTCTAAACCTTGACCGAAAAAAAAAAAAAGTTCAGACATTTTACCACTGCTTTGGGTGGTGGCGGGGTTTGCAAACTCAAGACACCTTTGCCTGCTTTTGTTTGTTTTTATTTTTTTTAATCCAACTCATCTTCCTCCTGTGCCGATTATCTCATGGAGGTCAGGATCTGGTTTCACTGACCACAGAAACCACATCTGCTTCCGTGCGATTGGCTGCCTCAAGAGCATATTCAGTTTGAAACCTTATCCTTCTAGGCCTTAGGCCATTGCAACTTTCAGGCAGACAAAAGTCTAAGGTTCCAGCAGGGAACCTGTTCTCAATTACAGAAACCTATTTCCTGGGATATTCACACATACCCCTTACATACTTACCCACTCCCCAACCACCCGAACCACCCACAGTTCACACGCGATACAAACCATGTAACACACATACACGCACGCACTTACACGTACACTCTATATCCTATATAACACACACATAGACACACTACTCATGCCTACACACACACTACATAACCTATGGAACACACACCCACATACACTCACTGTCATATAGCCTATAGAACACACACATACACACACGGTATAGAACTAAGATCCCTTTGTGCAACAGTCTTCCCACATGCTACAAACATGACATTAATCTTTCAGTCACCCTTGGAATGTAATTTGGGATCTCCCCATCCTCCGCCTTTTAAATGAAAACGGCACTTCAAGGTAACTCACAGTCTCTATGAGTCATGAACTTGCGGTGCCTCATTTAACGGGCCATGCGTCTTCCACAATGTTTAGTCCTAGGCTGTGCGTCTCCAAAAACTTGAAATCGGGCAGAAAAAACCGGGAAGAGAACATCGGTGTAGCAGGAGGCAGGAGATCCAAGGGGTGTATCCACGGTGACAGGAGGGGAACAGCCAGTTGGAGGTAGTCAAACGGCAAACCTTTGGTGAGAGAGGAACAGGGACATGGGAGGAAGGGGCCTTTAAAGAATTTGTATTTCTGCCAAGGAGAGAGTCAAACTGAGATGGGGCTGACGGGAGCCCCCGTGCCTGATACGTTGGAAGAGGGGTAGGGGTGCTAGTGAGAGAGAGGGGCGAGGCAATCCAACCCAGATCCTATCCCTCAAGCAGGTAAGAGGTTCTTCTGGTGTGTTCTAAGGGAGAGCCAGACTCC
This sequence comes from Panthera onca, assembly GCF_046562875.1. Taxonomy (NCBI): domain Eukaryota; kingdom Metazoa; phylum Chordata; class Mammalia; order Carnivora; family Felidae; genus Panthera; species Panthera onca. The sequence goes on along the minus strand of NC_138341.1, from coordinate 85,475,483 downwards.
CTGAGGGGAGCAGAGGATTCCTGTAGAATCCTTGGAGACCAAAGCACTCCTGGGAACTAGGGATCCCTCACAGCCCGCCCTAGCCAGGAGCACCTGCCTCTGCTTAGCTGGTACTCCAGTCCACAGAGGCACCCCAAGAGTCCTTGTGTGGCTCCCGGGCCACAGTGGTCCCAGCCGCCAGCCCCCAACCCTGGGGGACCTGCTCCCTGGTGTCACTTTATTTCTCATACAAAGGGGAACTTTTCAGTCGAGTGAATGCCACTTTTCTTTTTTAAATTTTTTTTTTTCAACGTTTTTTATTTATTTTTTTTTGGGACAGAGAGAGACATAGCATGAACGGGGGAGGGGCAGAGAGAGAGGGAGACACAGAATCGGAAACAGGCTCCAGGCTCCGAGCCATCAGCCCAGAGCCTGACGCGGGGCTCGAACTCATGGACCATGAGATCGTGACCTGGCTGAAGTCGGACGCTTAACCGACTGCGCCACCCAGGCGCCCCTGAATGCCACTTTTCAAGAGACGTCAGATATGTTTGGGCGACACTTCATAGGAGCTTTTTCCCCCCCTAAGTTGAATCCGCTGCCCCCCGCCCCCCGCCCTCCATGGATCTGTGGTGGAGAGGAAGACCAGAAGCAAATATTCTAGACCAGCACAGTCCCTTCCATTGCTCAGGGACACTTGTCTGTAATGCATGGGGCTCTCACTCTGGGTGCTGATCTGGCAGTTGCTGACAGCCCACTTCGTGAAACATCCACCTTGAGCCAGACGGCTGGGGAACAGGAAGCTGAGCTGAAGCGGGGAGGGGCAGGCCCCAGGCTGCACAGGAGAGGCCACCCAGGGGGAGTTACAGGGCTCACCTGGAAGAGGGAGGGAAGGTGAGGCAGATTCAGAGGATAATCTGGGGGGAAGGGCAGAGCCTGGGCATGAAGAGCCCTGGGTTCTCAACTTGTCTCTGTCCCCAGCTGCAGGGGCTCATGCAGTGACCCCACAGGGGCCCTGAGGTTGCTTGGAGAAGTGAAAAGCTCAGATCAGACAGGCCTCAAAACCTCTTCCATCCTGGGCCTGTCAGGGCCACTGAGAGATCCCCTGAACCTCACGTAACATTCCTGGGGCCCTTCTCTGGCCTTGGGCCCCACGACACGCCGCCTTTGACTGAAATCAAAAGTGAACAGGATGGTCGACTCTACAGACCACATATTCATAACAAAAAACACTGGGAAAGAACTTTCCAGAACAAGAGGAGAAAAAAAAATTCCAGGTGCCAAAATGTACCAGATAAAACACCTCTCAAAAAGAATCAGGAGTTGGCTAAGGCACCTGAGAAGCTGTTTACCCTAAACCACAGGGGAGAAGCAGACAGACAGCACAAGAAAATACAGGTTAGGTCTGCTGGGAATAGCCGTTCTAGCTCTCTGCTCAAACGGAATCATTGTCGCGGCCGGAGGAGACACACTGTTTACAGAGAGGTGCCTGGCGACCTCATTTCCATCGTGTTCCAGCCAGTGACTCACTGTTTGTTTACCGATGGCAAAGAGGAGACACTCAGTCTTCTGTCATAAACCTCGGCTGCATCCCACGGAGACAGCACAGTCAGCCACTTGCCATACACACGGAGCAGCCGCAAATGCTTCCGGAATCTTCTGCCATCCAACCCTGGCCCAAATGTCTTTATTGAAAAGAAGGCCACTTCTTCTAGCCTGTGGGGCCAGTACTTGCTGTGTAACGTTGAACAAGTTTCTAAACCTCTCTGAGCCTCAGTTTCCATAATCGTAAAACAGGACTGATCATGGTAGCCACCTCACAGAATCATTGTCATGATTAAATGAGATAATGCAAAGTACTTTTGATGAGGCCCCAGGAAAGTCCTCAATACATATTAGCTACCATACATAATTTTTAAAAATACACTTTATTTCTTACAGTAGCTTCAGGGTCACAGCAAATTGAGCAGAGGGTACAGCTTTCCCATATGCTCCTGCCTCCACACGACCCCCACAATCAAAATCCCCCACCAGAATGGTATGTTTGTCACAATCCCTGATCTGCACTGACACCTTATTATCACCCAAAGTCCACAGTTTACATTAGGGCTCACTTTGGGTGCACTCCATGGGTTGTGATAAATGTATGATGATAGCTATCCACTATTCTAGCCATACTGGTCATTTCACCGCCCTAAGATTCCTGTGTGCACCTATTCTGTCCTCCCTCCCCCCGCTACTGGCAAGCATTCCACGGTTTTGCCCTTTCTAGAATGTCACGTAGTTGAACTCATACACTGTGTGGCCTTTTCAGATTGGCTTCTTCCACTTAGTAAAATGCATTTAAGATTCCTTCGTGTCTCTTCATTGCTTGATAGCTCGTTTCTGTTTTAGCACGGAGTAATATGCCATTGCCTGGATGTACCACAGTTTATTTCTCCAGCCATCATCATCATCATCATTATTATTAATATTCATATTTGGCCCAGCTCTTAGAAAGGATAGCCCTGGAGGAACTCATAAACCAAGTGGTTATGTAAGACATACATACACATGAGATAACCACAGAATAAGATGGTAAGCTGTCCATCTGCCTTAATGTAATACACATATAATTAACTAGCTCGGACAGCATGATGATTGGGCAGTGCAGAGAGAAAACGGGACAATGCTTGGGGCGCCTGGGTGGCTCAGTCGGTTAAGCGGCCGACTTCAGCTCAGGTCATGATCTCGTGGTCCGTGAGTTAGAGCCCCGCGTCGGGCTCTGTGCTGACAGCTCAGAGCCTGGAGCCTGTTTCAGATTCTGTGTCTCCCTCTCTCTCTCTGACCCTCCCCCATTCATGCTCTGTCTCTCTCTGTATCAAAAATAAATAAACGTTAAACAAAATTAAAAAAAAAACGGGACGATGCTGGATGAAGAGCTAACGGCGCGTTCTGAGGACATGCAGAAGGGGGCAGAGGTGGTGCTGACTGGTGTGACCAAGAAAGCGTCTTCCCAGGGAACATTGGGATGATAAGGTAGACAGAAAGGAGGCAGGCTGGGATGAGGTACGCAATCAAGGCAGGCATATGAGCTTGGAGACTAGGGAGCCAGGAGTCAGAGGACGGCCCTACACCGTAGACGGATAATCCAGGTGGCTTCACCCAAACACTCAGAAACTGCGACACTGAGCAAAGGGAGGGTCATGAACGCCAAGCTGCGACAAAGGGGCTGGAGGTCCATCGGGGAGCACATGTCTAGCCTCGCAGGGGTGCGAGGGTGGGGGAGGAGGAGGGAGGCATGAGGAAGAGCTGGGGTGCAACATGTCTTATTCCAGAATGCTAAAGATGGGGACGGGGCAGAAGGAGTTGAGGGACAATTTTCAAAAAAACGATTAATTGGATTTAGTTGTAGACACTCTGAGATAGAATTGCTTGTGACACATTAGTCTAAAGTATTTCTTTTCTTTTCTTAAGTTTTTTTTGTTTTTAATTTATTTTGAGAGAGAGAGAGCACACGCATGAGCTGGACAGGGGCAAAGAAAGAGGGAGAGAGAAGCGCAAGCAAGGTCTACGCTGTCAGAAGAGTCCAATGTGGGGCTTGAACTCACAAACCTCAAGATCATGACCTGAGCTGAAGTCGGACTCTTAACCGACTGAGCCATCCAGGTGCCCCCAGTCTAAAGTATTTCTAGATCAGAAATTGGTGCTCCAAAAGGAACAGGAACGAAGGTGAAAGGCAGGGAGGGTCCCCACTGCAGATAGATAGATAGAGGGATAGATAGATAGATAGATAGATAGTTGATAGATCAATAGATAATAATAGATCAATAGATAGATAATAGATCAATAGATAGAAATACAGGGTAAATATGTATACACACCTACATATACATATATACATAATACACACATGCACACACTCTAGATCCTTCCATAAAGGAAAGCAGGCTGATTGCAAAGTCTAACATGGGGAGGGTGATATATATGCATGCTTGCAGGCTGAGCACTTAGCGCCAGGAGCTCTAGACAAGGGCAGGGCTGTACCCCCTGCTACCACAGCGCACCTGGCCGCACCTGCTGTCACTCCCTATCCTGGTGGGTCCTTGACCTTCCCCCCTGATGGAGGTTAGCCCAGTGAGGGCAGACGGAGGCCTCCTCCTTGGTTTTTCTTTGCCACTCATTAACAAAGCCTTTCTGTGTAATTTGCTTGATGTAGGCAGATAGTTAAATGAAGATGCTGACTTATTTATTTTGTAAATTTTTTTTTAAAGTTTAAAAAAAATTTTTTTATTAAGCTTATTTTGAGAGAGACAGAGACTGTGTGAGTGGGGGAGGGGCAGAGAGAGAGGGAGAGGGAGAATCTCCAGCAGGCTCCATGCTGCCGGCGCAGAGCCCGACGTGGGGCTTGAACTCGCAAAACTGTGAGATCACCACCTGAGCGGCAACCAAGAGTCATCGGATACTTACTGACTGAGCCACCCAGCCACCCCTGATTTTTTTTACTTTTTAACTGCTGCCCATCCCCTCCCCAGGCCCCACCCCCAGGTTTCCCACCTGCTCTGGCTCCTAGATGACTCCTCTGACAGCTCTACCTTCCATAGGCACGCAGAAAGATTTGTAACCAAGCAGCTAGGTACAGAAAACTAGCTTCACCTACGGACAATTCCAACTCACCACAAGTGCCTTGCGAGGGGCTTCCTTGTCACTAAAGGTCAAGAGGGAAGGAGACAGGTTGTAGCCATAGGTGTTTCTCTCTTCTCTAGAGGCTACTGCGGAGCCCCCCGGGGAGCCGGCTGCAGGCAGCCCATGGCGAAGGACTGGCTAGCGTGGTAGTAACATCAGAGGCTCTGGGGCCAGGCTGCTTCTGCCACTGCAGACTAAGACAGGCCACCTGGCCGCTCCATATCTCCATTTCCTTGGCACGGAGTCAGGATAATAAAGATGGGGCTCTTCTGCGAGGCTACTGAGCTACGGTGCACGATACCAAATGACAGATGAGCTGTTACTCTCCAGTGAGGGTCGGTCCAGAGGGGGCTGTGGCAGCAAAGGCTAGGAAGATCCCCCTCCCCATTCCGACATTACCTACACCTGCAGTGCTGGTTTGCCTCCTCCTCATCCCTATGTCCTCCCCCCTCACCCCCCCCCCCACCACGGTCTTATTAGAAGTACTGCCACGTGACCTTCTCTTTCCCATCTTTCCCCTTCCCTTCTGGGTAAGAGGGTCCTTCAGTCCGCCAGGAGTCCTTCTCCCAGTTTAAGCTCCCAGGATGAAGCCCTCGGCCCAGTGGGAGACTGGTTTCCATTTGCACTAGAAGGAAATCTTATTGTAGGCCTTTATCATCCCCAAAGACCCCTGGTTATCATCTACATGTGACTTTCTTTATAGGGTTGGGTTTTGTTTTGTTTTGTTTTGTTTTGTTTTGTTTTTGAGAGAGAGAGAGCACGAGCACAGAAGGGGCAGAGAAAAAGAGGATCTTAAGCAGGCTCCACGCTAATCGATGAGTCTGACACGACGTTTGATCCCACAACCCTGGGATCATGACCTGAGCTGAAATCAAGACGTTCAACTGATGGAGCCACCCAGGTGCCCCTCTTTATAAGGTTTTAGGGCAAAGAGTTGCTGATAGCAACTTTAGAGCCCTTTGGATGTCAATCCATTAGAAAACCCTGGCTTGTGCATTTATTAGTACGTCGTGTCATCTGCCCTTCTCCATCAGAAACAAAAGCAAAATTGAAACCTTCAGAGGAATATATCTCAAAAGGCTCAATGTTTGATACTTCTTTTCTTTTTACTCAAAATTTTTTTAATGTTTATTTATTTTTGAGAGAGGGAGGCACAGAGCACGAGCTGGGGAGGGACAGAGAGAGGGACACAGAATCTGAAGCAGGCTCCAGGCTCCGAGCTGTCAGCACAGAGCCTGATGTGGGGCTCGAACCCACAAACCGTGAAATCGTGACCTGAGCCATAGTCATGCCCTTAACTGACTGAGCCACCCAGGTGCCCCACGTTTGATACTTCTTTAAAGAGCAGTGATACCTAACTCTCAGTGATCTCTGAGCATGCATTTAACTGTGTCTTCAGGCACCATGCACACCACTGATGACCCCTGGAACCTTGTCCTTTGCCTTTTCTCTTTCAGGCCAAAGATAACCCTCTCTGTGACATTGGCCTTAACGTGTGGTCCCTGTGGCCCCTCTCATTTTCTAGTAGCTTCCTGGGATCCCGGGTATAGCTACACCAGCAGGCTGGAACACCCACCAAAACTGGAAGCTACTTGCAGAACTCAGTCCAATCAGGCTTGAGACATGTGCTCTTTTCTTACCCCCTAGGATGTGCTTTCTAATGAGCTGCGCCTGGAAAAATTAAGAAGGAAGTTTCCCTTCGCATGTCCCTCCCTGGCGCTACACCCTCCTACACCCTCTCCCTCCACCACTCAAGAATCGTTCCTGTCTCTCCAGGCATCATACTTGCCACTCAAGTGGGGAGTGTCATCCTTTGATTGTTAGAAGTTTGGAGGTTCAGGAGGTCTTCCAATTCAGCCTCCTCATTTTGCAAATGAGACTTCATGTCCCCAAGAATCTAAGGGGTGACAAGGGCATACAGCCAGCCAACGTGAGGCTGGGACCAGAGCCCAGGCCTCCTGACCCTAGGGCCGCGGTGCTTTGCCAACACATGGCCCCACCCCCAGGGCCCCACCATTGACCTTGCTCAGCTCCAGGGGAATGAAGTTTTCCTCGTTTTGTCATCCTGGCTGGCAGGTGACCTTCCGCTTATCCTAAGCCTCAGCAATCACAGAGACTCCAACTTTGGATCCTTCACGCTTGCTCCTCAAGCACAGAATTCTCTTGAGCAATACTTGAACTCGACTGTGGACATGGAAATTGTTACAGTTCTCCAGGCTTCTCACCTTTAGTTGGTGGTGGTAGATATGAGCAACACACGATACTGAGCTCTGAATATGCGCCGGGCTCTGGGCTCTGCTCACAATTCTTCATTTATTCTCAAAACTGTCCTACGAGGCCACCACCGGCTTATTATCCCTGTTTCCCAGATGAGGAAACTGAGCCATGGAGAGAGTAAGCAGAAGAGCTGGATTGCACCCTTCAATTACACAACTCATGACAATGAACCCATCAGACCTAAAAGGCGGGGCCTCAGGACCATCTGGGAATCTGTTAGATGGCCCCACCCTAGACCCGCTGATCAAGAAATCTTAGGGTGAGGGGGCTGGCACACTGTTTGTACAAGCCCCCATGGGATTCTGATAGGTTCATGCCAAGGCCAAGAATCACTGTACGAGGCTACACAGCCGCCCCTCTGCGGTGCTGGATGCCCCCAGGATCATTGCCAGTGATCAAGGTCACAACTCTGTACTGCGTGCAGAGCACTTTCCCCTTCTGGGGATATATCTGGAGGTCTGAGACACTTTGCAACATGCAAACAGAGGATGAGGAGACCCACTGTGGGGCAGACCCCAGAAGACCTCGCTCCAGGTAATTTTTCTCATCATTAGGCACCAGTTCGTCTCTCACTGGCCTGGAGCCAGTCCTGAAGATAAATAGCTAAGGGCCCGAAATAAATGAAAGCCACACTCTTGTCCAAACAGATCAATAGTGTTCTCTACTCTAACACGGGTCTTCTCAGCGGACTGAGAACGGATCCCTGCCAGCACTTATTTTAGCAACGCTGTAGATCCTTGCTGCCCATCTTAAACATCCTAGTTTTTATCCATCATCTGGGCACTAGAGATCAATGGTCTCACAGGTGTGGAGAGATGTGAGCGTTCACTGCCGCTCTTAATAGTCCGGCCGAAGATCAACAATTTATTGTGGCATTTGGCATGCCATTGATCTGTTTGCATAGCTGTTGTTGAAATAACAGTGTATGTGGCTGTGTCTCCATGGGGAACGAGTCTGACACCCTCACAAGAGAGGAAAAGAGCAGGCAACGTTCATTTCGAATAACAAATCAGGTGTGCTAAGAGCTCGCCTTGCCTCGTTTACTCCACCGGGTTCTTAGAAGCGCACTCCTTAGAATTCCTTAAGAGTGTTTCTCTCCTCCCCGCCTCCCCACCCTGCCTTCCTCATCCGTGTTACAGAAATATCTTCTCCTGGGCCACAGTGAGAAACTGATGTGAGAGAAAAGCCTTGGAAAATCGATTTTTGGAAAGCTTGTGTCTGAACTATGCAAGGGGAAGCTGGTAAAGCACCCCCCTTCTTTTTCCAGTATGTTCTGCACATAGTAGGTGCATATTAAAAAGGCATAATAACCCCTGCAAGTGTATCTTTTGATTGGCAAAGATGTCAGCTTGCTACTGTTTGGGTTTTGTCTGTATTTTTATTTTTTTTAATTTTTTTTTTTAACGTTTATTTATTTTTGAGATAGGGAGAGACAGAGCATGAATGGGGGAGGGTCAGAGAGAGAGGGAGACACAGAATCTGAAACAGGCTCCAGGCTCTGAGCTGTCAGCACAGAGCCCGACGCGGGGCTCGAACTCCCGGACCGCGAGACGGTGACCTGAGCCGAAGTCGGACGCTTAACTGACTGAGCCACCCAGGCACCCCTGTCTGTATTTTTAAACAATAGTCCTATTTATTCATATACTCCCTTATTTATTCACTCATTCTTTATTCCTGTGAACCAGGAATGTGCTAGAAAAAGGAAGTCCGAAGAGGAATGAGTTCTCCACCCCCCGACTCACCCTCAAAGGACTGTCTCCAGAGAATGACCAATGACCCTGCAGAATGCCTCGCAGCTTCCAGAACCATCCCCCCCCCGCCCCGCCGTCTCCCACCTGACGTGACAGCACCTTGTGAGGGACACTGTCCAGACCGTGATAATGATTTTAAAGATAAGGAGAAACTGAAAGCTCTCTAATTAAAAGACACCTTCTCCAAATGAGATTCCGCCAGCAGCTTTTACAGATTATGACACCAAGAGTTTTGCTTTCTGAGCAAATATCCCCCCCTCCCCTGGTCTCTTGCTCAGACGTGGGCCCTGTCAAGGCACAGGGGTGACAAGCATGCTCCTTGGAGCCAGCGACTGAAAGTGCCAACCATTGGGGCAGGCTTTCTGCTTCCCACATAGACCCTGTTGGGACTTGGAAGGGACATCATGGCTTTCACTACAGAGGATGATGAAAATAAAGCCGAGAGTGAATGTTCCCTGTGACGCCCGAGCCAGGAGGGCAAGAAGCAGGGGGCCCCTCGCTCCGATTCCCTGGGGGTCAACACGGGTGTGAGCGAGGGGTGTTGAAGCCATCCTGGCATGACATCTTCTGTCAGTGGCCGTCTGGGCAGCACACACGTGTCCCCAAGCCCTTGCAAGTTGGGTTTGGATGCTTACACGGCAAACAGACGATCTCAGCCTAAAGGTGCAGGGAGGCTGAGAAGGACCCATCTCCTTAGCTCGCCTGTCCTCTTGAGAGGCCCAAGGGCAGGAGTGAACACGCGGCTTTTCTTCTCAGAGGAGATGTCCGCACGCAAGCAACAGGTGGGCCTGTCTTCCCTCCTTCCAGTCCCCATCTCCCACATCTCGCTGTTTCCTATGTGTGCACAACCTGTCAGGGCTCAGAAAGCACCACTTCCCACGTCATCTTTGGGCCCCTTCATAGGCCCTTCTGGTGGGTGTTTTTTATCTGCATTTTAGCAAGGAGGGAACCGAGGCCAGAAAGTCCCGAGTCTCACAGCTGGAAAGAGGCAGAGTCAGCTGTGGCTGCAGGTTCGCTTCTAATGAAACCAGAGTGAGGGCAGACAGAAACCGCAGGAACCCGCGCCGATTAGCCCAAGATGAGAACGGGCCACAGCAGAGAGCCCTGTGTGTTCCAAATGGGGAAAAGCTGAACAAAAAGGAAACACTTCTTAGAAAGGAAGCTGAACCTTAGAGACATCTGGTTAGGTATTTTGTTTGTTTTTCCCTTAAAAAAAAAAGTGAACTCTTATGCCTTCTTTGTTGATATTATTTTGTTTGAATTAAACATCTGCTTGTGTGCCAGGCACTGTTTCGCACTCAGGTTTCCCGACGCCAAGTCTGGTGAATTTTTCATTAGGCACAGCTGCCTTACCCCACTGCCTGGCTCCTGACCCTCCCCTCCAGTTCCGCCTGCGGTAACTCGGTCCAAACAGTAGAGGACACAGGGGTTTGCAGGAGCTGTTGAGCGCGAACAAGCGGAATCTGTGTTTCAGCACGGCGGGTCAGCGCCGCTCCGAGAGCTCACCATGACCAGAGAATGTCACACAGCAACGGGCCAGCAACGCTCCTCCTCTTTGCCTCGTGGGCTATCCGCCGACCCAGGCTTGGTGAAGCAGTGTCCCTGCAGCCGAACGTTGCCATTTGCAACGTAAATTGTAAAGCAATCTCACACCAGAGGGCTCGGAGCAGCACAAACAGGAAATGCCCCTTTTCTCAGGGGCTTGCAGAGACGTGAGTCTCCAAAGTCATTAATTTTCTCTCGGAGCAGCCAGGCATGTGGACAGGGAACCACAACAGAGCTCTCTCTTCGTGGAGTCGGGACCCTTGCGAAACTGCAATTTTGATGGTCACCGAATAAATCACCACTGTGTCCTTTGGGGATACATACAAACAAGCGCATTGAGACAGAGAGAAAGTGCTCTTCTCAAGAAGCTCGCGAGTCCTAGGAGGGTGGTTTCCACAGCCGCCCTTTTGATTTCCTTCAGAGAATCAACAGCAGGTGTAAACAAGACCCCCATCTTTAAAAGATTTGTTCCCAGAACTAAAAATACCAACTTTGCCTAGAAAGAAACCCGGGCTTGTTTGGGGGGTAGCATGCGAGCAGAGGCTTCTCCTGTGATGCCTGGAGCTGTTCATTGTTCATTTGGGAGAATTCCTTCTAGCTCACAGCTATGGTGTAGACCCCCTGGATCACCTTTTCTGAAAATCAAGTGAAATGTATACATGGGCTGTGTGTCCTGCTGTGACGTCATGATGGCGGGTTGTGGGTGATCACCAGCCCCTCCGTTTGGAAGAAAGAGAACGTGGCTCCTAAGAGAGGCAGGTTGTATAGGCTCAAACTCTCTAGATATCAGGGAATGTCTAAATACTCTAGGGATAATCAGGGAAAGAGAAAAACTAGCAAAGAAGGAATCTAACAGTTTCTGTTCATTCTATTTGCCTTGACTTCAAGATGGTTTCATTTATCCTCTACTTTGCCTTGACAGTAAGAAAAGTGTATTCTAGCTAAGACATAATCGTTGCCTTCCCTGGCTGTGCGTGATTACTAAGTATTAGGAATTCTGTGTTGTAATTGGCTCTCCATGTTTGCCGGGAATAGCCAAAGTTATAAAATCAAATTTCTAAAGCCCCACAAAAACTCCTGCAGAAATCCCCCGGTCAGAGGGCTGTAAACCCTTATCTCTTGCCTGCATTGAGTAGAGGAGAGGTGACTATATTTCCTTTTTAAAAAAAAAAAATATGTTTATTTATTTTTGAGAGAAAGAGAGAGACAGAATGTGAGCAGGGGAGGGGCAGAGAGAGACGGAGACAGAATCTGAAGCAGGCTCCAGGCTCTGAGCTGTCAGCACAGAGCCCGACACAGGGCCCGAACTCACAGACCATAAAATCATGACCTCAGCTGGAGTTGGACGCTTAACCAACTGAGCTACCCAGGCACCCCCTAAATGACTATATTTTCAATGTGTCAGCCCTTTCTTCAATTGGCCACCCTGGGCCGTGGGAACATGGTTGCACATAGCCCCCCTTCGTCCCCTCCCCAAGAAGGGAAGGATCGTGACATGCTATCCAAACCCTCCTGGTGAAAGATGTGCAACCCCCGAGACTGAGGAACCCTGCCAACGGTATCATCGGCACGACCCCTGAGCAGGGGACCGAGGTGGGACGCATACCGTGGGCTGTGCCCACACGGCTCTTCACACCAGGATGAATGAATTACTTGCTAGGAGCACGAGTAACCATGGCCCCAGGACGGTGCCACTAGCGGTAAAGAAGGCACGCAATTTGGCTGACGGTGGGTCTGCCTCCCTCCACCTCTATCTTGCAAACCCCTATTCCTCCCACCGACTCTGCACCTGACATGACCTTCACGTCCTCCACCTCCCCTGCTCTGGCCCAGCCTCCTTCCCTCAGAATTCCTGGAGCACTGGGCATCCTCACCAACTATCTGGCTCATACACTGCCTTATTTCCGCCTGGATATAATTTCTCCTTTAAAAATTTTTTAACCAGATGACGAACTCTTCAGTGCCAGGGCTTGGTACCATTTCCCTCCACTCGCACTGTACGGTCGAGCCATCAGGCGCTGCAAACATTGGAAATGTAACAGAATTTGTGGGCCACCCATTCAACTCGCGTGTCAATCAGCATGTGAGGTGGGAGATACAGAGGACGGCCATGTCCAGTGAAAATGAGTCAGTCGAGCCGTGTGGTCAGGTGAGGCCACCTCCTTAACAGTCAGGAAAGGGCCCCCCTCCGCATTCCACCTCCGTGAGGCCCTGTGCGTGATTTCGTCACCACCCCCAGGCCTCGCTGTCCCTGTGTGTGAAGGGAGAAGATTGTTTCGGGCGACCTGTAAAGGTCCCTTCCAACGCTAAAATTCTGCCAGTCCGCACTTGCAAATTTGCAGAATGGAAGCCTGGTCACTGCCCACCCTGCCACCCAGGGAGGGCACAGCACTGCTCTTCTCCCTGAGGTGGGACTCAAAAAGGCTTCCTCCTTGTCAATCCCACCCTATGGTTCTCAGTTTGGCCTTTTGAAACCACAAATTTAGTTGAATCCGCCTTTCCCGTGACAACTCTGCAGATGTTGGAACATGGATGTCGCATGCCACCCTGCCTCCCGTCAGCCTGTTCCAGCCTGCCCATCTGTTCATCCTTTGACATGCTTTCCAGGCGGCCCAGCGTGCCGGTCCTTAGCCAGGCAGGCCTCACTGGTGGAGCTGGCCACAGTCCCCCAGATGGGCTGTCCTCCACAAGTGTGCCGAACAATGGGACTATTGTCCCCCTCGTAACGGACACTGTACTTTTATTAATACAGCTTGAAATCTCACTAGCTTTTTTTGGCAGCCGCGACCCATTTTTAGCTCCAAATAAACATATGGATATCTAAAACCCCCGTGCCCTTTTCAGAAAAAAAAAGCCAAGTTGCCTCCCCAGTTCTGTTAACAGGCATTATTTCATCGAGTTTAATTTTTGATCAAATCAAATTTACTGGCTTCTACTGATTATTTGATTTAAGAGGGTGGTTATTCCATAATAGGAAATTTTGCTAAGAATTGCTTTATACTCCTGAATATTGTGTGGCTTGAATAGTGTTTTAACTTAATAGAAAAAGGACAATTTTTAGTAGTTCCTTACATCTAAAAACAATGTATTTTCTCCATGGGCGAGTGAGAGTTCTGGTCTTTGGAACTCTGAATTAAAGATGAATCTGTATCCTATTTACCCATTTGTCATTCTGTAGCATGTAGATTATTCCAAATATATCAGACTGTGGAGTTTGGGAAAACTAGGATAATCTGAACAAAGGAACTCTGAGTAATTGAGCGATGTTGATTGGAAAAGCACTCAGCTGCTTTCCGGGTTGCTTAATTGGAAACAAAATTAATTACAAGATTCACAGACGAAGTTTTGCAGTTACTGAATTCGTAGACATTTTTCAAACCCATCTGTACTTTTTAGTAAATTTCTTGTTTGGGGGTTTGTCGGGATTTAAGTAGAAACAAATCATCCTAGATCTTTGCTATTAACCTGAGGCTGGATTTACTTTTGAGAAGCAGGCCAAAATCTTACCCTAGTTTGCTAGTTGACATCATCGTGGCCACAGATGTGGTGGTGTCATTACCAGGAAAAGTCTCAAGTCCTAGAGGGTCCAACCTGGGCAATCTGGTGAAATATAAGGCCTCAATGCCAATGTAATATATGAGGTGGCATCAAATTACTCAACCATCCAATAACTGGTTTTCAATGTGTTGTTCTATTATCCCAGTCAGATGTATTTTTCTTTACAGAAAGTGAAATTAATCTGGAAAAACATCTTTGGAAATGCTTGTGAAATCATGTGGTCACCCAGAGTAGAGCCACTCAGTGTTCTTCCCAGCACAAAAGGAGCCTTTTTGCTGACACCTGTCATTTTAAACTACCAGGACTGTATCTTGGATTAGGAAACATCACCCAGCTGTTGCTGGAATGCTCGTGTGTGTGTGTGTGTGTGTGTGTGTGTGTGTGATATTTTGCTTCTTGTTAGCACCTTTTTGAAAACAAAATATTTTTCTGCTTCTTGTTAGCACCTTTTTGAGAAGAAAATATTTTCTTATAAATGGTTATATATATATATATATGTATATATATACATACGTATGTATATATATATATACATATATATGGAATCTTCATTGCAGAAAATTAGAAAAGTAAATAAAAATATAAAAGAAGAAAAAGAATCTCCACATCCTTAAACATTCTGGTGTATTTCCTTATTACTTCGTTTTTCAAATCATAGATATGAATATGTAGGGTAATTTTTAAATACCAAAGATATCGTTTTGTATGTCTAAGTTTGTGAGCTTCTTTGTTCTTTTCAAATTATAAAGTAAGCAATTTCACATACCATTTACTGTTGTTTGAGTATCTGATGTTCAATGGCTGTGTAATTTCCATATATATGCACATAAATATATATATATATATATATATATATATATATATATATATATATACACACACACACACATACACACACACACACATCTTTCTCCTAACATAGCATATTTGGGCGGCTTCAAATCTTTTGCTGTAATAATCCTGTGAGGAATGTCTTTGTGTATCCATCTTTGGCCATATATCTGATTATTCAGAATAAGTTACTAGAAGTAGGGTCATTAAGTTTAAAGGAATTAATGTCTTTTTATGGCTCTTGATACTTATGAACTGATGCTTTTAAGGGAGCTTTCATCAGTACAAACTCATTTCAAGAGGGAGCAAGAAGGCCTTCCCACATCGTCTCTGCAGCACTGAGTCTTATTTTTCATCTGCCAATTTTATAGGAAACAATCAATTCTGGTTTTAATTTGCGTATCTTTGACAACTACCGATGATAAATTTTTCTACGTGATATGCACATAGGATTCTTTCACGAACTGGCTTTTCTTGTCATTTGCATAGGTTCTGAATGCCATTAACCTTTACCCCCTTTGAAAAGATTTTAACAGTTGGCCTTTTAAAAAACAACTCTGGACTGTGTCTGTTTGCAGTATATTGTGCTTGTAAATGTACGTTAATTATGGGTCATGGAGGGTTCAGGTTAGCGACTCTTTCCAAAGCTCTCAACTTACTCTGCGTTCAAGCAACCATTATCTTTTCTCTTGTGCTCACATTTCCTTGGCTTGGATAATATTCAAGCAAATTTTACAACGTTAAGAATGGATTTGGGAACAAACACAACTTGCTTGTGGGGCACATCTGATTCAACTAGCAAAGCCAAATGTGTCTGGGTATACTAGAGGGGTCTTCAAGCCCGAAGCTGACAGGGGAGTTGGGGGGTGAGGGCTGATGTGTCCAGCCAGCCTGGTGACTGAAGATGGGCCAACAGGGTCCCCTGGACTTGACATTCGAAGAGGAATTCTTCATTTCTTCGTTCCTCCCTTTAACTCTCTGGTTTACCCCTAAGATTTAAGAAGGTGATTTAGTCACACTCCCTTTTATTTTCCTATCAGCTCTCCAATGCTATTCTCCAGCAAGACCTCTTGCAATTTTTGGCAGCCATTAGCAAAGCCTAATAATGGCACGTAGCACACCCACAAAGGTCTGTTGCACGAATAAGTAAGCAAATGAGTAAATGGATGAACCGCCATATATGTTAATCACAAAAATCACAACAATTATTATCCGAAGGCTGATAGTCAGGGGACAGCAAGGGAAAAAAGTATGCCTCTAGAAGATGAACTTATTTCTCAGAGACCCCGCGACGGTCTGTGGAATGACAACTGATTATATTTCCCCCAGAAAGGGGCCGTGAAGAAACGGCCCAGTCACCATGGCATTTTGGTGTTTGAAAGAGGCACCGGCTGTCCATATTCGGGATTGTAAGGTTACTAAGTCCAAGTACTTTTGAAATGACGACAACTTGTGATCCAGATCATGAGTAGGATTGACAGGAGAAAAAAATAGTAAAAAAAAAAATAAGTGGGGTGAAGAGGATGAGGAAAAAAATCAGTTGGAGGTACTGAAGGAAATTCTTTGTTGTGTTGTCAACCAGGGACATATTTATAATGTTTATTTATTTTTGAGAAAGAGAGAGAGAGAGAGAGTGGGGGAGGGGCAGAGGGAAAGGGAGACCCAGAAAATGAAGCAGGCTCCAGGCGCTGAGCTGTCAGCACAGAGCCCGATGCAGGGCCTGAAAGATCATGATCCGAGCCAAAGTCGAATGCTTAAACAACTGAGCTACCCAGGCACCCCATAAAACAAAAAGCAAAAGAGATACTTTCTGAGCGTAACATGCTTTCAGTGACATAGCAACGCTCCCAGGCCACTTCCACGATTAGGCAGAACACTCACCTCCAAGCAGTAAGTGTGAGTGCTAGGGATGCAGTTTTTCACGGCATGTTACCTTCCTAGATGGTTTGCTCCACGAAAAATCAACTTTTAGCAGATATCAGGGAATGCGTCACATGCACTCTGAAGAAGAACATTGACAGGGAATTTGCTACAAGTACTAACATCGCAAAGCTTACGTACAAATACTCAACAGAAACTTTCCAAGCATAAAATCATGATGGCAGTTACTGTTTGCCTAGCAAAGCACATTTTATTGGCCTCTGAAATCTTGGCTTCCCTTACACCTGCCCCTTCGCTCTAGGTTCGAAATGGTAAAAACATGATCACAGTTATAAATGGAGGCAATGAGGCATTAGACTAGTTCTTGCCAATGGCATGAGCAAAGTGAGGTATATCACTTCTAGGCCAACTGGTATGCCTCTCTCTAGCTCTTTCTCCCCATCAGCCACTGTCAAGACCCCGAGCTACTTGAAAGCTTTGTGCTGAAGGTGGCAGGGTCTTCGTTAGCCTGAATCCCTGGATAATTACATGGACCCCAGCCCCACATCACTGTTGAGTGGACTTTTTACGATAAGGAAATAAACTTCCATTGCTTATTAAGCTACAGGTATGGAGTGAAGGGCCGTGTCCACTCTGCTATATCTCCCTTTTTCTAGCTAACAGAGTGGGTATATCCCTGAACTATGAGTAAAGAGCAGTGGTGGGCAGGAGAATGAGTCCACTCGATTATCATGGGGGCTAGAGAGGCAGGGCTTGGCCAGGAGCCACTAGGAGGGCAGACCCACCACTCTGTAGCCAGAGATGAACCTTCTGGTAAACACCTCTTACCTCACTTCATCCATCAATGGTGGGTCCATTCTCAGTGAGCTAATTGAGATGACAGAGAAAGCAAATTCTTTCTTCAGTTTCGAGGGGCCCATGAGTTACCCCTCAGAAAACAATTTGGTTAAAATGATTATACAGGTAATACACTTCCCCCTTCTTTCTAAATCACACATCTTGTCATTTTGCCTCGAAGTAGCATTTTTATGAAAATCATCAAGAAAGTAAAACTAGCAGTATTCCTTAGGTTAACTGTGGCTAGAGATCATGCGCCATCCTGCAGTAAATAGGAATATGTTTCTTTTCTGAGCTTCATGAGTCAAGATGAAGCATTACAAACTTTTTATGAGAGCCAAAATGGTACTGTCTTAGTTTGGGTTCTGCAGAAGCAGGCCATGAGAGAGACTTCAAAGGGATATTTTAGCATTCTCGGGAAAGCCCCCTTGTTGAGGAATGGAAGGGGAGAGGGAAGAAGGCCAAACAAAGCTACAGTATTCTCCCCAAGACCCCGTGGAGGCGAATGTTGACTCGGTTCCACAGGGAGCTCTGGACAGTGAGGGTCACACCACAGAGTTGCCCTGATCAGAGGATAAGAAAGCTCCAGTGTTTATGTGCCCTCACACTGCCAGGCCTTTATGAAGAGTGGGCACCTGAGGGCAGCCCTTCTGGCAGGGGCTAGGGAAGGCCTTTGGGGAGCCGGGATGCAGGGGATAAAGGTGGCACACTCCCAGTATCTCCTACAGACAACATTTCAAGGTAAGGTAAAATCATGTCTCAGTGGCCTCCAGGACATTCTGAGGGCTGGCTTACAACGATACTTCTTTCATGCATTCGTGATGGCTCTGCTTTCTCCCCATCTCCCCTACCTTTTACCACTTCCATTTACCCAGAGCCCAAGTTGGGGAATAAAAAATATATATATAATTGCCTTCACCATCTCACCCGCCAGGATTGTCATCAAGGAATCAGAGGCCACACCGTCATTTGGCTCTACCCAAGGGAAGGAGGTCCAGCAGCTGTCTCTAAGCCAAAGCTGAAGTGGAGGGGGGCAGCTGAGATGCGGAGGGTGCCCATGGCTGGCCACCAGGAGCGATGGGATCTGCTGGGAGGCAATGGCCGCCATAGTTGGCTTGGCATTCAGTGCCAGGACTCTACAGAGAGCAACTTTATGGATATATTTTCATACAGGCTGCACTGAGCCTCCTAGGCTGCAAACACAGTACTCTGTTTTGCTTTGTTTTCTGCTCTTGCTTATGCTCCCTGGGCACGATTTTAAGGGATCTGTATTTTTACATGAAGAGAAAAAAGAAAGATGAGCTATGGCCTCATCTGCGTATATTCTCATTTAAACCCTAGTCCCACCTTGTGAAAATTTATCGAGCTGTATATCAATGATTTGTGCAATTGTCTGTATTTGTTATACTTCAATGAAATGCTGAAAAATAAACATAGGGTCACATATTACCTTCAGAGCATCACCAACATTAAGAGAGAGAGAGAGAGAGAGAGAGAGAGAGAGAGTGTGCATGAGTGGGGGAGGGGGAGAGAGAGAGAGGGAGACACAGAATCTGAGGCAGGCTCCAGGCTCTGAGCTATCAGCCCAGAGCCCCACACGGGGCTCAACCCATGAACCACAAGATCATGATCTGAACTGAAGTTGGATGCTTAACCGACTGAGCCACGCAGGTGTCCCTACCCTTTGTCAACTGTTGATGTTCAGATCTGGGCTCTTGGGCTTGCCCTGGTGGCCTGGGCACCACGTGAGTCTAAGAGATGGCTTGTCAGGCTCCTAGCAGCCTCTATCTGGGTAAACCTGGCCGCGAGCTGACCTTAGGTCATAGAGAAGGGGGAAGAACCCAGACAGATGAAAGGAAAATACTGTCAGTTTTCCAAGGATATGACTCTCAGATATCACTAGAGTGGATCTGAAAACAAAGTAGCACTCACTCAATTATTTATGGTACATTTTTAGCTCGCTGGAGATATTTGGCAGTTTATAAGCAGAGCTACCCGAACCCTATTATTCTGCTTGTTTGCATGGCCTACATATTCTGAAACAGAATTCTGCGGGAAGGTTCTAGTGCTGAACAAGCAGATGGGAGAGATATCACTTAATCTCTCCGAGCCCTGGCCTCTATGTGTCATTCCCCCAAACTCCCCACATTTGACCAAAAATGACGCTCAGGACATGAGATGCTAGATCTTTTCTCACCCCAAATAGCATGTGACCTTGTGACCTGGAGCTACCCCTCTCTGTTCTAAAATGCTCTCCTGTCTGAAAGCCTTTTTGAAGAAGAAATTCTGAAGAAAAACAGAAACCAGGTCAGAAAAACGAAGATTGTTTTCTTCAGTTGGTCGAGTACCAACGACTCATCCAGTCCCAGCACATTTTCCGAGACCGTCTCCCCTTCTTTCCTAGGGACATGTGCGGGGATTTAAAATAAATGAAATCAGCACCCCTTCCCTCCCGCTGACACACTTGTTCCCCCTCCCAGTGAATGGCCTTCCCAGGACTGATCGCCACTAACAGAGGTCCATCACCAATTCTGAACGCTATGATCCTTTTGGTCTCCAAGGGGAAGATTACTTTGTAATTGAGAGCTTTCTGAAGATGCACCTGCAGCCTCCTGGCTCTACGGGAACAGACATTTACTGAGGGCTCCCAGGAAGCTTGCAACTTAATCTGAAACGGTGATTAAAACACGCACCAATCAGAGGCCCGATAGGATACAAGTGTCACATTCAAAACATCTCAATAAAAGTGATTTTTTTCTGGTGATGGAAGTAGCATATTTAATTTTGAGAGACACAAATGTGTGAAAGAAATGAACGTGACTCGCAGTCCCGATACTTAGAGGTAATGATTATGGACATCGTGTGTGTGTGTGTGTGTGTGTGCACGTGCACGCGTGTGCGTGCTATGTTTATGTGTGTGTATACATGCACACACATACAAAATTCTATTCGATGTAATTTCATATTTGCCTTTTTCAGTGGGTATGAAATTGTATTTTCTCATACCATCACATATTCCTGAAAAAAATTATACATTATTTAGGAGCGCGTTTGTGATGAGCACAGGGTGATGTATGGAAGTGTTGAATCACTATATTGTACACCTGAAACTAATATAACACGGTATCTTAACTATCCTGGGGTTAAAATAAAAGAATCATGCTTATTTGCCATTCACAGAAAGATAGGAAGAACATCTCTGCAGCCATGTCTCAGCCAAAGAAAATATTTGAATGCAGCCGAATGCCTCTGTGCCCCTCTGCCAGTTCTTACTCATTTCCCCCGACAAGAGGCAGCCCTCGTGCAGATTCTGTTGATTCCAATCCTGTACCCTTCTTTATACCTTCCCCTCATATGTTTCTACTCTTAAGCAGGATACAATGTTTTCCATACTTTTAAACTGAAAAAACACGATGCCTGATTTTTCTGCACTGTTCTGCATTCTGCTTTTTGTCTTCCCATGTTATTTGGGGGAGATAATACTCTCTTTGGAGATTCATCCCCGTGGACTTGTGCCCACTGCTACGTGGACAGGAACCCCACTGCTACCTGGTGAATTGCAACGTATCCACCGGCCTGCCAGCAGATGGGTTTGCTGTTTCCAGTGTTTGTTCTGTTATAAACGCCGTTGCTATCACCGTTCCTGGCCAGACCAGAGTTTCTCTACGGAATATACCTGGAGTGGAATTGTTGGGCTCTAGATATGGCCCATTGTGCATAGGATTCATATTGCTTCATGGTCTCATTGCCAGACTTTTGGATTTTTACCAGTCTGATGGGTGTAAAATATTACATTTTATATTATATTATATTATATTATATTATATTATATTATATTATTATATATTAACTAATTTTATATTAGTATATTTATATTATTTATTTATATATTAACTTATATAATTATATAATTATATGATATATAGTATAATTTAGTTATATATTTATTTTATGTTATAAATATATATAATTATAAACATATTATATTATATTTATATTATTTATATATTAATTTATGTTATAATATAATTATATATTATATTATTTATATTACTATATTATATTAAATATTAATATGTATTATATTAAAACTGTGGTTTTCTGTGGTTCAAGTTGTGCAGATTGTTGTGTTAATCCTCGAATCAGTTTTCTAGGTGTGCAGGATGGTTTAGTGTTGGTCTGGCTACATTTCATGGATGTGAGACACACAAAAAACTTCCATGCTGTTTGCCATCTTGGCTCCCCCCCTAAAACTGTGGTTTTAATTAACTTTGCCCATTACCCAAAACCACAACTTTAATAGATGCATAATACTCTACCCTAAGAAGAGATCAAAACTTATTCACTTTTCCCTTATTACTGGATATGGAGTGTGTTCCCAATTTTTCGCTATATAAACAATGCTGCACTGAATATCATTGTACCTTGAATATCCTTTAACAGAGGGGCTGATATCTAGTCCTTAGGATAAATTTACGAAGACATACTTTACTCAAAGTGCTTACTCTACCTGCCAAATTCCTCTTCATGAGGACATACCCATTTACTCACTATTGAGCAACTTCTGAGTGTGCCTTTTGCTGGCACGTCCAAAAACACTGGTTTACTATTCCTACTATTATTATTATTATTTTTAGTTTATTTACTTTTGTTTAATTTTTTTTAATGTTTATTTATTTTTGAGACAGAGAGAGACAGAGCATGAGCAGGGGAGGGGCAGAGAGAGAGGGAGACACAGAATCTGAAACAGGCTCCAGGCTCTGAGCTGTCAGCACAGAGCCCCACGTGGGGCTCGAACTCACGAACTGTGAGATCATGACCTGAGCCGAAGTCGGACGCTTAACCGACTGAGCCATCCAGGCTCCCCTAGTTTATTTACTTTAAGAGAGACAGAGACAGTGCAAGTGGGGGAGGGGCTGAGAGAGAAGAGAGAGAATCCCAAGCAGGCTCTGCGCTGCCAGTGCAGAGCCTGATGCAGGGCTTGAACCCACAAAGCTGTGCGATCATGACCTGAGCCGAAACCAAGAGTCAGACACTTAGCTGAATGAGCCACCTCGCTCACTATGCTATTATTTAATAAACAGTATTTATCAATATGTGAACAACTGTAACTTGTTTAAATTTGCATGTTACTTCCTTACTGATGAGTTCAGTCTTATTATTATGTGTATTGTTTCTATTTTTTAATTTTGTAAACTATTAACAATTTCTCATTACCTAGTTTTCCATTGACTGTCTAAAGAATGAGGTACCTTGACCTTTGAAGATATTATAATTTAAAACAAATTTTCTATCAACACAATTGCAGGAAAAATTCCCTTAAGCAAATGAGCTATTTTGTAAAATGGTGTGTGTCCAGAGAGGAGTATTATCAATCAAGTCACATGGAGATAGGAAGATCTTCCATTAGGAAGATAATTATACGGACTCAGAACTTTCGGACTCCAGTTTTGATTTGAGTGTGAGCCAAGCCACTTGGTAATGTTTCTTAATGACTATAAGCCTGGCATTAATAGGTTCAATGTTAAAGATAAAATCTGTTAAAAGAATATTTTCTGCCAGTCCAGGGTCTGTATTTAGCTGAGAGAAATCTCACTGGACCAGATAGCTCCTTCCAGTGTACTCACACAGAGCCTCATGGCAAACTTCATAATTAAATGTGATTATGGATGAGAACATAATTCAGGGATGAGACAATTTTCTGCTAGGACACAGCGCCATAAGAAACAAGTTCACTCTAGCTAAGAGAAAAGTCATAAAACAAGCTGGTAATGAAGCTCATTTGCAAGGGAAATGCAGCATTTGTGTGAGCTGAGCTGATTGCTTTCCTTAAATGGGAAAAAGATTGTCATCTTTTCAACCTGATAGGAAGGCTTTGATATCTCTTTCAGGGAGACTCTGCCCGTCTCCCCGGCCTTTCCTTCCCCTCCCCACACTGGGGTGAGAAGACCCAAGATGTTGACACGGCACATAATTAAATGGCAATCAGTTCATAACTACGTAAGAATCGGGAGAAAATCGTTAGTTTGAAGTGAAATGAAGTAAGAAGAGAAATCGGAGAGATGTGTAATGTAGAAATCAGAAGTCTAAAGATCCCCCCCCCAAAAAAAAGCAAGCCTAAAGACCAAGTATCTAGACTATATACATACAGTCTAACCTTGTTATTTACTGTACGGTAGACCCTTGAACAACGCAGGGGTTAGGGCCACTGACCCACACACAGTCAAAAATCCACATAGAGGGGTGTAGGGGCGGCCCAGGCAGTTAAGCCTCCGAATCTCGGCTCACATCATGACCTCATGGCTTGTGGGTTTGAGCCCTGTGTCAGGCTCTGCACTGATGGCATGGATCCTGCCTGGGATTCTGTCTCTCCCTGTCCCTCGGCCCCTCCCCTGCTCATGCTCATGCACTCTCGATCTCTCTCTCTCTCTCTTGCTTACTCTCTGAAAATAAATAAAGAACCTTAAAAAAATCCATGTAGAAGTTTTGACTCCCCCCCAAAATTAGCTACGAATAGCCTACTGGTGATCAGGAGCCTTACCAATAAGATTAGCAGTGGATTACCACATATTTTGTATACATATTATATACTGTATTCTTACCATAAAGTATGCCAGAGAAAAGAAAATATTAAGGAAATCATAAGAAGGAGAAAATACATTTGCAGTACCATATTGTATAAATACCTGTGTATAAGTGGACCCAGGTAGTTCAAACCAGTATTGTTCAAGGGCCAATTGTAGTTGTAGTCTGTAAAGTCACCTCAAACACTGAATCTGAGAATCCTGAACGACTGGTCGTAGGAGAAATACAGAATTAGATTTCTGCAAGCTTCTGATCAACAGATGAGTACATAAACTTGATTTTTGTGCATTTCTTATTAAAGGTGCCTTATTTAATACGTATTATTGATTCCTTGACATTGAACTCATGGCCAACAGCACTGTAACTCATGCCTGAAGCTCATCTAACACACCTATGTTCTTCATAAGGCACCTCACAGTCTTCCTGTGCTTAGGAACACAGATGTCACTTCAGCACTACCCATGGAGCCATTTTAAACAGGAAGTCACCAACAAAAGCAGAAAGATACAAAAAATTGGGCAGTAGTAAATAGACTGGGAAGAGGACACTTTATTACAACATGATGGCTAAAAGGAGAAGGCAGACCTTGTTCCACCTCAGCTGGGAATGTGCACGTTGGTCAACTCAAATCCCCCACACCCTGCACGTGTCTATGAAGGATCGTGAAAGCATCCGGAGGAGTGATTTGGTGACTGCAGATACATTTCAGTGAATAGGCAAATTCACAAATACAGAATCCATGAATAGCAAGGACTGATTTTATTTTACTTTTTATTTTATTTTATTTTATTTTTTTAAGTTTATTTATTTTGAGAGAGAGAGAGAGCATACGCGTATACACACACACACACACACACACACACGCACACCCAGGCGTGCAAACTATTTGGGGAGGGGCAGAGAAAGGGACAGAGAGACAATCCCAGGCAGGCTCTGCAGCGCAGAGCCCAATGTGGGACTTGATTCGCGAACTGTGAGATCATGTTCTGACCTGAAACCAAGAGTAGGAGGCTTAACCGACTGAGCCACCCAGGCGCCCCCAGGACCGATTGTATTTTAATGCACTGTTGTTTAATAGCAGCTATTTGTTGGTTTAGCCCCTATTCCTTTTCTTTCCTGGTAACATTGCTTAGTTTTTCTTGAGAAACTCCCCTTCCTCCATCATGAGCATTCTTGATGTTTCAGTTAATGATCCTGTTCTTTTATGACCAATGGATAGACATGCCATCCAAGCCAAACCAATAAGAGCCTCCTCTCCGGGCAAGTGAATCTTGAGTTGAGTGATACGTAGAAAATGGCTGAACTGGATTCATGTAGATGGTGGCACCTACAGGAGATGGTCCTTTGGTTCCTACACTGTGGAGCCCCACACGTCTGTTTAGCCTCTTCCCAGACCATGAGCTACCTCCCCTCCTTCTGTTAGATTGCTCTTCTGTTTCAGTTAGCCAGAGTGAGTTTCTGTCGATTTTGGCCAAAGAGTCTTGACTGATACACATCCTGAAAGAGGGTGGGTGGGAAGGTGCCTGTCCCATTTTGCCTCCTTCTGCCCAACGGTAGACATTCCTGTTCATGGACTGAAAGAAGCATAGTCCTATTATTTGAATATTTTAGGGCCAGGCAATATGGCCTTCAAATGGGATTGTGGGTAATTTCCATACATTTTTAGTGCATATGTTTGGCATTTGTGGGTTTTTTTTTTAACTATAAAATACCAATCGATGGCAAGGACACATAAATATGCACATCAGTCTGGCCATCTTCAGCTTCATTTGTTGACAGTGAAACCTCAACAACCTCAGAGAGGCTAACCTCTGCTTTCTATCAACAATGCTAAGAGCATTGGACAGTAGCTGGAGGAGAAGAGAAGGTTCTGGAAAGCAAGGACTACTGCCCTTTTCTTTCAATAATGCCCTAACTTTGGTGAAGAAAGCAAGACCTCTATTATTACTTCTAATGTAAATGAAGGCAAAAATATATGTATATATCCCACATTTCTTTAGTTCAATAATTGGCTTTCTTGTTGTTGAAATGGGAAATTGGGTTTATATTATCACACGGAAGGGCACGCCCATCTATTTTCATTTGCAAAGTGATGACAAAGTTAACCCAACTGTTCTGAAGGCATATGTTCCTAAAATCCTAGTGAGTCTGTCTATTCATTCATTTAATAAACATCTAACAAGCACCTGCTGTGTTTTAGGCACCGAGTTAAACATTAGGGACGCTGGGATTCATTGTGTCCTTTGTAAATATTGGCTGAGTGCTTTAGGAAACCCAAGCTTCTGCCTTTGGGATCACTCATCCTGGGGGAAGAGGTTTATGTATAAACAAATGACAAGAGAGGCGCCTGGGGTGGCTCAGTCGGTTATGTGTTCAACTCTTGATTTTGGCTCAGGCCATGATTTACTGTCATGAGATCGAGCCCCGCATTGGGCTCTGCACTGACAGCTTGGAGCCTGCTTGAGATTCTCTCTCCCTCTCTCTCTGCACACCACCCCACCCCCCGCCTCTATCTCTCAAAATAAATAAATAAGCTTTTAAAAAACTGACAGGAAAATGCACTCTGTTTGTGTTTAGTTGGTGGACCTTGGCTACCGAGAATGTGTCTAAAACTAGCAACACCGTATCATCTGAGCGCTTATTAGCTCTTATTAGGAAAAGCAGTAGTTTAAAGCTGAGGCTAGAGGAACAAGTAGGAACAAGTTGGGTAAGCCATACTGGGTAAGCCAAGCCAAGCCATACTTTTAGGAGGGAAGAGCTTTGCTTTTCAGAAAAACAACCCCAGCAGCTACACTGAGAATGAATGATACGGTGGAAATTTAGAGTGACGGGAAAAGTGTAAACTAGACAGAAGATGGGAAAACCAGCTCCATCAATCCCAGGAGGCTTCTAGATTTTATCACATTGTAGGTGAATGCACTTTCCAGATGCAGTCCTTTTGAGCTCACCTTTTGAGCTTGATTCCTTTGGGAATCAATAAATTGTCAATAAATATCTTTCCAGAACCTAGCATGTTGGCTGTGGTATCAGGCCCTGAGGGGGCTAAAGGTGAACAGCGTGTAGACTTGCTGTTCCAGAGGTCTACAGTCAGCTTGGCAAGGTCAGGACGTTGAGTGTGTGCCCATAAAAGGTGACTATAATACAAGAGTATATACGTCAAGTACCAAATAAAAGGTCAAATCAGTAAATGCTTTGGGAATAGGGGGAGATGTCCCCCTGGCTAGGGATGTTAGTGGGGATCTTTAGAGAAGGTAGACCTGGAGGTGGGTCTCTCCATTCCTGTCAGGAAAAGAAACTCTCAGGCAGATTCTTAATTGTTCATTCAAGGGCAATTCTAATACTACAGGAAGGATCATGAATGAGGCACAATTGTAAACTGAGGATCTCTACAGTCTGGCAAAGAAATGGCACACTATTGAATTTTTCTAGATCATATGAAAACCCTGCCTGAGCCCCATTTTCCAGGATGCAGAGAAACTTCAATTCCAGTCAGAATTGGGGCTACCTCGCCAGCATTTGAAATCATGCCCTGGAACTTTTGGAGGGGATTGCTGTTCTCCAGTCCATATTGGCCCCTGTTGACATCTGGCATCTTTTGAAGGGAGTCTATATTGCTTCCATGCCAAATCTGGGATTAGGTGGAGAGCTCTGGACCTAGGGTTCCTTTCCACCTGGAGGAGTAGACCGTCCAGCATCTCCAGGCTGAGGCTCTGCCTCTTTCTGGGACACTGAGGTGGTGCCTCACTGTTTCTATGCCGGCAAACCTGTCCTTTATCTCCTTACCCCAGTTCTGCCTGCTGTTCCTTCAACTTGCCTTCCAAACTCACAGATGGTTGAGCTTCTGTGGTAAACTGAACAGTGGCCCCCAAAGATGCCTATGTCCTAATCCCTGGAACTGGGAATATGCTACCTTATGGGTCAAAAGGGACTTTGCAGATGGGATTAAGGATTTTGAGATGGGGAGATTATCCTGGGTTTTCTGGGGGGGGGCGGGGGGTTGATAGAAACCTAGAGTCCTTGCAAGTGAAAGGGGGGGAGGAGGCAAGAGCATCAGAGAGATTCGAAGATGCTACATTGCTGGGTTTGAAGAGGGAGGAAGGGCCATGAGCCAAGGACAGAAGGTAGCCTCAAAAAGCTGGCAAAGGCAAAGGAGCATATTTTTTCCTAGAACCTCCAGAAGAAACATAGCTCGACTGGCACCTTAATTTTAGCCCAGTGAAACCCATTTTGGACTTCAGACCTGCAGCACCGTAAGTTAGTAGGCTTGTGTTAATTTAAGTTACAAAGTTTGTGTGTGGATTTGTTATAGCAGCCACAGTAGACTAATACGGGCCTCCATTCCTGAAGACGAACCTCAGGAACCTCAGTAGAGAATCAAACCTCCCCATTCTGTTTCTCACAAGAGTGTTAAAACATGAATCAGGGACTTATTCTATCATCAGGCCAAGTGGAGCTGGCTGCCTCAGGAGGGAGGCCTGTTCCCGTCACGGGAAGGGGCTGAAGGCCGCTTGTCAGAGATGGTTTGGAAGGGGTTCCTGCTTTTGTGTGTGTAGGAGGGGGGCGGGTGTGGAGAAGGAATTAGTCTAGAATGTCCTCTTCTCAGTTTTCCATACCTGAATTTCCATTATTCTGAATTAAAAAAGAATTATCCCTTTCTTCTTTACGGTCAAATAACAAATCCCTTGTTGTAAACACTGGATCTTTTTGTTGTTGCTGTTTTGCATTTGGAGATGGTAACGTAAGCTGCCAAGATGGCTTCTAATCCTTTAGTTGAATCACATTCAAACAGCAAAAGGGGCTTACTTACACCACACGTGGTACATATGCGAGTTGGGTTCATTTTGCATTTTCTACAAGAGGGAATTTTTTTTTTTAGTGTTCCAAAGCAAGCCAACCTGAGATCTAATGAGCCCCATGAGTCCAGCTGCATTCGTCCCGGGACCCAGAGGGAGACCAGAGGAATCTTTCTGACACACAAACTGCTGAACACTCTCTGAGAAGACCCAGAACTCGGGTTTATTCCCCACGTAGGCCAAGCGTGGTGCTTGGACAGAAGCTAGAAATAAGCCTAGCATGTGCAGGGGTCCTCATGAGCCTCAGTTCTCTCACCTGTAAAATGGGAATAATAATACCTGGGAAAAGAGCGTTGCGGACAGGAACAAATGAGTGTGCAAAGCACAGCCCCTGGCAGATGCAAGACCTCCAGAAACTGAGTTTCCTGGACCTTCCTTGGATTTTAGCCCTTCTTCCCCACTTCCAGGGACTAAGTGTACATCTCCTTTTCCAGGCAGGGCCATGGGCTTCAAATTAACTTAGTATAGTTGGTTTTAATTTTTCTTCCCCAGAGAGCTTGAACATTAAATGTGCCACCCAGAGAGGGTAATGCTGACCCCAAAGGAAAGCAGGTCGAATGATGGTGGTTTGGGTGCAGAGTCACAGGGTAAAGAGGACACTGGCCTGGGGATATGGGGCTGAGCAGGACATCACTGAGAGTGCACATAACCTTGGTCTCCCGTCTCAGGGGGTGTCCTGCAGGCACAAGAGAGCTGAACAAGGACATGCCTGATACCATCTGGCCCTCCCTCAGGAAGAACCAGGGCCCGCCCTACTGACGGAAGCCTGCCGGCCCCCTCTTCCTGGGATACATGGCACCCCCAAACAAAACAAAAAAACCAATGGCCTAAAAATGGAATTACATTTCTTCTTATTCTGGGTGGTTGCTTCTAACGGAAACAGTGGTTTCCACACCTTTGTCTACACCCCAAAAGCCCACATCTGCCAGTCTTACATCCTGGTGGGCCTTCCGTTTCAACTCAAGCACACTCCAAAGAGTCATTTCCCAGCTCTGGGAAGCTTACGGCACCTCCCTCAGCCTTGGTTTTCCCAAATGAGGCTGTGAACCTGGGTCACCACTTCTTCGGGGGGCTCCAATGTTTTTTTGACCTTTAATCTTTAGGTGCCATGTAAAGGCCAAGTGCTCTATGAGGAGTATCTTTGAGCTAATGACTTTTTCTGACTCTCCTGGATTAATAAGATGCGTGGAAGGTTGCCCAGACTTGGAAAAGCGTCATGTGCCCTTGTCTGCAGGAGTGCACGGACCACAATCACCACGTTTTTATCACACTGAGTGACTGACCTGTCCTTTCCCTCCCAGGGATCCCTCCCCACTCTACACCAGAGTGGACCACCAGTAATAACACAGTCTATCCACCTTCTCATGATATCAGGCAGGAATTCCAAGGATCTCATCTTTGCATCTCTCTGCATACCCCAAGAGAAGTATAGACCTCTCTGTAAGCCTGGGCTTGTGTGTGCATTCACCTCTTACTCCTTCTGAGGAGGCAGACTAATTCCCTGCCCACTCCCACCCCCCAAAGATATCTGTGTCCCTGTTCCCAGAACCTGTGGATTTGTATGTTCCATGGCATAGGAGACTTCGAGGTGTGATGAAGTTAAAGACACTGAGATAGGGAGATGACCCTGCCTGAGTCTGATGTAATCACAAGAGTCCTGATAAGGGAAAGCAAGAGGCAGGAGGTAAGTGTCAGAGAGAGATATGGCAAGGAAAGCACCTAGCTGGAGAGATGGCAGCATGAGAAGGGCTTTGAAGCTCAAGGAAGGGCCCATGAGCCAAGGAACATGGGTGGTCTTTTGAAGCTGGAAAAGGCAAGGGATGGATTCTCCCCTGGAGCCCCTGGAAGGAACAGCCAGCACCTTTCTCTTAGCCAGGTAAGACCCGTGTCAGACTTCTCACCTACAGAAGTGTAAGATAATAAATTTGTGCTGTCTTAAACACTAAGCTTGTGGCGATTTGTTACAGCAGCCATAAGACACCAATACACTCCTCCAAAGTAAAATCAGCAGGGGTGCCTGGGTGGCTCAGTTGGTTGAGCTTCCTACTCTTGATTTTGGCTGGGTTGTGATCCTAGAGTCATGGGATTGAGCCCTGCGTCTCAGTCCGCACTGAGCATGGAGCCTGCTTAAGTCTCTCTCTCTCTCTCTCTCTCTCTCTCTCTCTCTCTTTTTCTCTCTCTCTCTCTCTCTCCCTCTGCCCCTCTCCCCTGCTCGCTTCCTCTCTAAAATAAAAAAAAATAGGTAAAATTTTAAAAAACAGAGTAAAATCAATAAAATCCATTTAGTAAGAAGATATTTTTTTTTCAAATAGCGAGGGCTTCAGACAATTTCAGTTCTTAATCACCAGGCCGAAGCAGTGTTAAGTTTGCTGTGCTTATTCCGAGACTATCTTTTAAAGGAAAGATGGCATACGGAGCACGCTCCAGGCCCCAAAGTTAATGAGATGCCACACCAGCTCTAGAAATGGAGCCTGCGCGTTCTGTCAGACTGTGTTCCTGGGAAAGGTGGCTCCGTGCCTTCTTTCTTGTGCATTTTGTCCTATGGCTTCTCCTGCATCTGTTCTAGTAAAGCTGTAACCTCCACCCCCCTCACCCATGCACACATGCACACACACGCAAATGAAGAGGGAAAGAGCTATCTTTAATGTTGCCCCTCAATTTAAATCCCTTTTCGAAGTAGAATGATGCCTAAATTATCTCAGAATGTCAACCTAATTCAGTTAAAAGTCATTTCTTGAATTATGCATTATGTTGGCCGCATACATACAAAGATGTGCAAGAGGTATATCCACCTTGAGTAGATCAGCCAGATGGATTGAGAAGAGGAAGAAGAGGATGATCTTAGTTTTATTACGAAGATGCTTAGAGAACAAAGTGATACAACCTCGCTAGTTAGGGCTTTATTCTCCTCACCTTCCAAAAGCCCCCTTCTCATAAACAACCATCTGGTCTTCATAAACAACCATCCCAGGCACTCATGATCTCCCTTCCCCCGGCCCCTGAGGCTGGACCTTCACTGCTCCTTCCGTGCAGTCTCTCTCAGAGATGACCCATCCTCCAAGTTCACACCTCCAGATCCCACCTTGCAGCTCTGGGCCAAGATGACTGCCCTTGGATGTCAATGCCACGTGTACAAATCTGTACTTTGCTCAGCCAGCCATGCTGTCTGCACCCCACCTCTGTCAGTGGCTCTGTCGTGTTTTGAAACTCAAAAGTACAAGTTGTGTTTGACTCATTGTCTTTATGTCCACTCAAGTCCTAAGCCCATTGCTTTATTGCTCGTCTTTATTATAGCTGTCATGGACTAAATGCTTGCCAGTGGAGCCAACCCATCATCTCATAATTTCCCCAAAACCCTATGGGATACATGTAGTATCTCCATCTTAGAGAGGAGGGAACTGACACTGAGAGAAGTCAGGTCTACACAGCTGGCAAGTAGCAAGCCTGAGTCTGTCTGACTTGACTTCCGTGTTAACTATGTTTTTAATGTTTTTCTACTTTATGATGTTTTGACATCTCAAGGGCCTTGTGGGCCTGGAGAGGGACTGCCCCTCAAAGGGTTAGCTACTTCCTAGAGATAGCAAACAATTAGCCGGGGAGCATGCCTTTGATATGCAAACTAACCAGTCCAGAGCCCAGACCCCCAATCATTTCCTTTACAAACTGTCACACACCCTGACAATATACCCCCTCCTCTAACGCACCCCAGAGCCAGGTGCCGAACAACCGGGGACCACCCCTGTGGCCAGATCCCACTGAAATTATTCAAGCTATTCCTTCCTGAGTTTACTCAGCATACCAACACTGCATCGCCGATTTCTTACCAGGAAAACCACAACAAAGGCCCTGGCCCATGCCTTCCCCTCACTGCCTCTGCCTCCCAGACCCACCCTGGTACTTCCCCTTGTGGCCTTGTGAGGCAGGCATGCCCCCACCCTCTCAGGAACTATGAGTGATGACTCTCCTTTCAAGGCATTGTCTCCGTGTCTGTCATCTTACCACACCAGATTAAAACAAAATCCCGGTGACATTTCAAAACAATTTCCTGTTTTACTCTGCTTCTCTCCATTTCTCCTCTTCCTGGTCTCTTAAGCCTGACTATTTTCCTTAATTGTATGTCTATCAGGACCGGCTCAACCTTAACCACACGTTAGAATTGTTAGAATCCGGTGAACCTTTAACAAAGCCACACCTTCCTCACTCCAAAGCCACACCTCCTTCATCCCACTGCGTCCTGAATTGTTCTGAGGTGGGGTAGATTCTCAGAATTGGGTGAACATCTGAATGGCCTGAAGGGCTTGTTAAAACATAGATTGGCCAAGTACTGAAGCACACTTCTGGAGAACAAGGTACTGGGCTCTGGATGAAGCAGGAGTGGGGCCCTCAATGTCTGCTTCAAAGTCTGCTGCTGTCATTTACTAGCAAAGACCCCCAGTCTCTGGGAGTCTTCTCCCTGCTATAAAATAAGGAGACCATCTGCTAGAAAGGCCTACCTTGCAGGGAGCCATGAAAACTACATAAAATTCATCCCTATGCCCAGCACAGGGATGGGGGAGGCAGGGACCCTAAAGTACCAGCAGAAACTGAAATGTCACCACAATCAGTGCTCTCACTCACCAATTCCTCTTATTTATAAAAAATCACTTTTTAGTTTTTTTTTTATCAAACTTTTATAGTCTGTTTAGAATAATGTTATGAAAAAGAAATGTGTAACATTGACACCGTTAACTCCACCAAGGGAATGGATTTCTCTGCTTACTGAATATCAGGGGCATCTCCAGTCTCAATTTTTCATATGTTCCTTTAAGTCATCTCTCCACTGCTGCCTGGGAGGCAGATGGATCGCACACTCGGTGGGGACTCCGCTTGTTTTCCCACACCGTCCCTGGGATGAGATACAGACATGCTGTTCTCAGCTCCCCCAATTTTCCTGATTGAGTATATTCCAAATCATCCCAGACCATCTGTGAATTGGCTCATACTAAATCACTCTGTCTCCTGATCACCATGGAGGACTCCTCTTTAAACCCCTTCCTTCCCATGTGTCTTGTCCCCAGCTCCTCCTCTGCTGCAGCACTGATAGAGTCACAGGATGCCGAGAACAGAAAATCCCATGAGTGGTATCCTGAAGCGTTTTGAGTGTTTCTGCCTGAAACTTGAGATTGTCTTTGGCAGGTTTAGAAGAATGCTCCCAAATGTGACAAACCCCGTAAGAATCTCAAGGACCTCCATGCCCATGAATTGTTCTAGAATGTGCTTATCTTTTTTAACTTGGGTCCCTGATACCTCTGGTGATTAGAGGCACCCTGAAACTCAAGTCCAGCTAACCCCATGCCCAGGACCCCTCCAGGGGTCGGGAAATAGTAACCCACCTTCCCCTGAGAGGGACACAACTGCTTGAAAGCAGATTAGTTCTCTTCTCCCATAGTTTACCAGTGGTTTTCAAACTCCTGTCCCTGGAGCCCCGGGGTTCCCACAGAGCTGTCTGAGGCATCTCCCAGGAGGGAAGGGAGAACCCAGCAGTTGATTGAACCCCATGCTTACCTGCCCAGCGGCAGCCATCTTTCATATGGCCTGTGTGAGATCTTGTCTGACCAAATGGGGTACATGGAGGAGTGAAAAGTGATTCTCTTCAAAATAGTCATCTTTCTCTACTTAAAATGTCACTTCATTGTCATTAAACTGGAATATACACAGAGGGTTAAAGACTAACTTAAATAGCTCTGGAGATGTGTAAGGGAAAGGGGTAGCGGGGTCAACAGACCTATTCACAACCTTGAGACCGTCTCCTGTGCTCAGCCCCCTGTCTCACACCTGCTCCAGCGCTGGCTGGGTCCACACCTGAACCTCAGGGTTGGCCAGGCTCACTGGCCTCGCTCATCTGCCATTCTCCCTTGAAACCAGGCCAACCTGCGCTTGCCACACCTCCCTGTCTCTTTCCTTCCCCCAGCGTTCTGCTGGAATGTCTTGTCTGTTAGTGATTCTCTTCATTAATTTTGCATTTATATGTTGCTTATTTCTTTCCTATAATTTTTGGAGGATCTCTGGAAGAGGAAGAGATAAAATATGTGGGTTCAACCTGCCATCTTTAACCATCTCAGTCCAGAAAGCTCTTCCTATCTCAAATTACAAACGTCTTCAAATTTGGTTCAAGTATGTTTTCTTCACATCATGGCTTCACTGACCAGAAATAAGTCTAGTTCCATTGTATTAATCTGGTGTCTGTGGTTGGGACAATGTGGCAGTCACTGTGTTGTTCCATAGATGTAGGGTTCCTGATTGAGTACATTCTATAAGTAGTAGTTCTGTAAGTTCTAGAAGTAGTAGTTGTCACAGGTCAAGATCTCTGGAAATAGATGCTGAGATGCTGAGATTTTTGTGGAGGTTTTGAGGCA
The DNA here is from genome assembly GCF_046562875.1 of Panthera onca. Classification (NCBI taxonomy): domain Eukaryota; kingdom Metazoa; phylum Chordata; class Mammalia; order Carnivora; family Felidae; genus Panthera; species Panthera onca. The sequence continues at coordinate 85,440,326 of NC_138341.1, read as the reverse complement.
TAGTTCTAGGGATCAATGTCCATGGGGAGTTTAAGCAGGATTGGGCATCAGAGGCCCCAGACCATCCCCCCAGGGAACTTGGGCTGGGATACCCTTTAGAGATGTTTCAAGTCAAGGTGAGGGACCAGGACCTTGTACCTCCACACTGACTATTTTTAAGATGCTTACTCCCTCTGGGAAAGAGCATGACCTCAGGTAAGGCAGCTTCCTTAGGCCAAGGACAAGTCTCAGAGGTCAGCAAGCGAGCCTGTAGGTGGGGTCTGGGTACACACTTCAGGAACCACAACACTTGTCACTTCCCAAGTCCTGAGGGACTGAGATGGGGCTTCAGGAGACCTCGTCTTGAAGCAGCTCAGTAAACACGAACATCAGCTAGGCCAGTAGATGTCAAACTCTGCTCCAGAAAGTCCTGGGGTTTCTGCGAGCCCCCTCAGCTACTCCCAGACACCTGGATTTAATTTTTTGTGCTCCCCAGGCTTTCTGACGTGGTGGGAGGCCTCATCACAGACTCATCTGTGCGAATCTTCCCTTACTCCATCGTTGTGGAGTCATAGAACTCCTGTCCTATGGGACAAGGGCAGCTACCTCTCATGTTTTGTAGGCTTAAAAGGAAAAACTGCCTGAACCCTTGGGTGGAGCCCTGGGTAGGGAGAGGATGTCAGTCCTGGGGCCTTGCAAGTTGTCTCTGCAGCAGGCATGGGGGCCAGCTGTGTTTGGAACAGAGCAGTCAGAACAGTGGCTGCAGGAGCCCAGCTGGGAAGGTGTCCTTAGCTGAGGGGATCCTCTTGTCCTGAAATCCTGGTTAGTCAGTGGAGAGATCTGTCCTTGGCTTCAAAGGCTCCTGGCAGCAGTGAGTAAGTGTGTGCTGTATTCTTTAAGATCTGCATGCAACAGTAATGTTGAGGGCCAGCAAGTGACCAGGTCACAATCTTGGGTGGTTACCCATGGGCTTCCTGGGAAACATAGTGGGATGTGCATGTATATGTATGCACACATTTTTTTTTTTTTTGAAAAGGAGGTTTCATGAGAAATATGCTGATTTTTTTTTTTTTTGGTTAATATGTGAGGTGACGGCGTGAGAAATTAGAAAAATAATGATTGTTACTATATTTGCATCCTGCGCTAAGACAGCAGGTCACCTGGCTCATGGGTACCATGTTCCATTTGAACAGAAGTCTCTGTGGCTGAAATGATTTTCGAGAGCACTGTCCCAGCACAAAGGCGTCCACACAGCAGGGGTTATCAGGGAGCAGGAGCAAAAGCCAAGGCTAATTCTGGAACTGCTCACATTACCTCCATCATCGCCTTACACAGCAACTGCACCAAGCAAGGGAAGGCCTGGCTCCTTCCTCCAGAGGGTCACAGCTATGGAGAGAGAGCAAAACAAATGTGTCAGCTGTGAATGACTGAGTTTACAAGTGAAGGCCCGCAAAGTTAAATAGTAAAGTTCCAAGGTGATGTGAGCCTTGCTTGGGTTGGACCGGGTCCCTGGAAAATTCCTATGTTGAAGCCCTAACTCCCAAATGTGATGATATTTGAGATGGAGATTTTGGGAGGTAATTAGTGTTGGATTCAGTCATGAGGGTGGGACTCCCGTGATGGGATTAGTGCCTTCCTAGGAGAGACACCAAAGAGCTTGCTGTCTCTCTCTGCCGTTTGAGGACACGGTAGACAGGCATCTGCAAAGCAGGAAGAGAGCTTTCACCAGGAACAAAATCTGCCTGCACCTTGATGTGGCACTTTTCAGCCTCCAGATCTGTGAAAAACAAATTTCTGTTGTTTTAAGCCACCCACTTTATGGTACTTTGTTATGGCAGCCTGAGCAGATGAAGACAAGCCTTAAAGGAGAAGCCATCTAGATGGCATCTTGGGGTATGCTCAGCTTGGAGCTGTTAGAAGCAGAGAAAGACCCAAAACCTTTATCACTGTTGTAGACTGGCCCCTGAAAATATCAGCCTGATATGATGCTGAAGCCGAACGGCACGAGAAATTACTGGGCATGAAGCACCAGAGACTAAGCTCTCTGGCCCAGCATTGTCCTGTGATCACTGGTGAGCCCGTGTAGGTGGTTGGCTGCACCTCAGAGGGAAAGATACAGAGATGCAAATGACCCAGATACTCACCAGGAAATGAAAGGACCTCCAAAGGAAGGTAGATTAACCAGTCTCCTCCTCACTCCCCGAAACACTGAACAAAACTCAGACACACCACAAAGCGGTTTTCAGTCTGGACAAGCCTGACTATCATGCCAGGACTCCCCCCACCCTCCTTCCCCCACTCTAGTCTGTTGGGTGGGAAGTCTGACCCTCCCCGCCATCAGTTGTCTAAAAGTGCGCGTGCAGTTCTGTGACTCTAAACTTGAAGGGCATGGTCCTTTTTCTTTTTCTTTTTTTCCCCCTAAATATCTTACTGGCTTTATTCAATGATTCACAGGGCACGGTCCTTCTAAGAAACAAAGAGCCAGGCTGTAAAGCAGTCTTTTCAGACAAGGTCAGAAGGGAGAAGAAGACACCTGAGCCGTTGTTTTTCTTCATTTCATGAAAGAGTATTTGTGGGTCCAAAGTAGACAAGTCATAAACAGAAAATGCAGGGCGCCACCCGGCAGCGGCTGAGGCAGCTTGGATCAGAAGTGTTCTTCCCGCAGCAGAAGGAGGCAGGAGAAAGCGTAAGACACATAGCTGAGAATGTTAAGAAGGCAAAACAATGTCTTAAAAAATATATGATGGATACTTAAGACACAAACATGGGGTAAAGAATAATACAACACCTACCTGTATATTTAGCACTATGTTTTAAAGATAAATCATTGCCAGCAGGGTTGGATCCTGTGATCTTGATGTAGGTGAAATGAAGCCAGGCCACCTGTCCCTCTAGTCCTTCCCTCCCTTCATGCATGACCTTTTCACCCTGTGTTGCAATTGCCAGGTTAACGTTCCATATAGTTGGCTCCTTGTGGTCAAGCACAGGCTTATTCATCACAGGTGCTCATACAGGTATGCAGATGACGTTCAGAAAATTCAGACATTCAAGGTCAGATGGAGGAGCCTGCATTTTTCTCATATGCACGTATCAAATTGACAAGGGTAGTGATGTACAGAAGGAAGAGCGAACACACTAGGCCAGCTAGGAAGCTCCCCAACTTAGTTGCATGAACACTTATTGAACACTAGCTTTGGGCCAGGCACTGTGCTAGTTTTCAGAATATAGACCTCATTCATAAAAAGCATGGCCCAGGCTTCCTGTCCACGTCCAAGGGCAACATCTTGGAAAGGTCAGCTTAGAGATCTTGCACGTTTGGTCTACGATGGCCTTGCTCACTGCTGGCACATATAAACTCCCAGTTTATATATTTGCAAATGATATTGCAAACTATAAACCATGATTTTATATGATTCGTGTCTTTGGTTGCCTAACGAAAAAGCCTACTTGATATAATTGGACTGCCTTGTCCCTGATGACTGCCATTACCACCTGGGATTTGCTTCTAACTAGGCAGGCTCTCAAGTGCTCAGCATCTGTGAACATAGTTTTTGGCTAAAGATCTAGGGCTCCAAGATGTGTCCCATTTCTTTCTGAGTTGGAAGCTGAACAATCTGGGGGAGAAGATGAAGCTATCAGGGGGAGGGGGTGGGTCCATGTGACCACATCCACCCTGTAGGAAATCTTAACACTACACAGGATGGCTTCTATCTCTGTAAGCTCACCCCCACTGTTTTCCATAGATGTTCTCCTTGTTTCTGGAAGTAGGAGAATTTGAGCAGTTCAAGAATAACTGTTTGTCCAAAGGACATCCTGCCTAACAAGGATCGTGTGGTGTTCCTCCATAGCTTTTGAATGTCCCATGTATGTCCACTCCTGATTTCCACTTCCACTTTCTTAACACACAACTGCCCAATAACCAAAACTACAAAGACAAGGCAGCAACATTTCATATTCTAAAACCAGATTTTAAAAGCCTGATTTGGAGTCATGTTCCTATGGGACCCCAGCTCTTGGGTTTAAAGTCTGAAATCACTTGTACAGAGGCCACCGTACATTTAAGGGAGTGGTCAAGGCCATCTAAGTTTCTTCCTCTCCAGTGTTTGTGGGTCAGCGAGTGGACCAATGCAGGACTCAGAGTGGGCAAGTTCATACAAGTGTCCAGCCTTGGCCAGCAGAAGCCCCGTCCCTACGACTGAGAGACTGAAAATTAACCATCACAATATTGTTTTACAAAGTTCTGTGTTTGTTTAAAACTCTGAATGATGTGTCAGCTTTAGTCTTAAACCCCTGCACATTTCAAGGGATTCAATATCACATTATTGCTAGAACATATGGAAATTTTATGAGAGAAACATGAAAGGCATTCTATTTCCTTTTAAAAGGACTACTTTCATGTTCTGTGTTTCAAAAATGTCACCTGGGTTTGAAATTTGGGTATGCCCCTCCTGGGGGTTTGGAAATATTTTTACAGTTCTAAATATTTTCCAACCACGAAAGAGATATTTTTAAAACATTTTAAGATGTTTTAAATCTTTGATAATTCCCAAAGTATCAACTTATGCAATCACTTATCTCTCTAATGCATCACTCCCTTGGCTACAGTAATAAGATTTTTCTGTAATTTTTTTTTGCCACATTATCTTCCTGTTTCTCTGTAGCCTTCTTTGACCCAGTAGCCAGATTTCCCACATTTTATTGCATTCCTTTGTTGTCATCTCTGAAAACACTTATTTTCTCTCTATTTTTACCCTTCAAATTTCTATATTTCTCTTTATCTCTGGTCCTCTTCTTGGGAAACCCAAATGACAGAAAGAGCAAAATCTGACGGGTTGATTTAGACACAATGCTTTTCTCAGTCTCCGAGGAAGGATCTCGGAGGGTTGGCCCTTCCACGGTGCTTCCCACAAGCATGAAGAGGGGAGGAGACAACCAAAGGCTGGGGATGGACTAGAACATAAACATTACCAAGAGGGCAGCACAGGGAAGCCAACTGAGTGTCCTCTTTGCTCAGATATTTTGTGTCTTGTCTCTAATTTAATATTTCAGGTGATGCATGGCTGGGCAGATTCTTTCTTGTCCAGTGTGAACTTCCCAATGGGGAGCGCCTACCTCACAGGCAGGAAGAGGAAGAGAATAATTGGGGATTAGCCAACAGACTGTGCCCCGTGCTCCCTGAATGTAAGGCGAGCCAACAAGAAAGTCCAGCCAAATGTTCTCTGCCAGTAAAAAAGTCATCCTCCCGTGTTTGGCCAGATAAGAGGCAGGCTTGACTGAGAAGGCTACATCTTTGTGGAACTCCTCCCTCCCCCCACAAATACTTCTAGAGCTTTCTGTCCCCAGGGCTGCTTTCGGCCCTTTTAGAAAGGCCAGATTTACATCCCTCAATTCTTATTTCTGAAAGCTTAGCTATTCCCTTGCAAATTAAAAATGGAAACCTCTGGTTTGGTATTTTGGGCCGTTTAGTCAGAAGATGGTGTCATGGGTTCACATCTGTGTTCTGTGGTGTCTGAGGCAAAGCTGCTGTCTACCTCTGGAACGACCCATTGGCTCTGCAGGACTACCTTCTTTCCACATGGCTACAGCAGTGGTCAAGCCAAGGTCACTCACTTTCAGACTGAAGCCCTTCCCTTCCCACTTGAGTTTAGTATCTTTTTGCCGTTACTGGGATCCCCTGCTTTTCAAAAGTTTACGTGACATCACTTCAGTTTACAAAAGACCTACGTGAATCCCCGTTTTCGCTAACTGAAAGATATCTAAAGAGGGCTTTTGCTTTTAAGAAAAAAGACAGAAAGCGACAATAGCAAGCAGGGTTGGTTTTGCAGCTAGCTGTTATGGAGGCAGTGCTCCCCGAGATCCTTCCTGCGGGGCCACACGTAGCATCTCAGCATCACGCCAAATGCCAGAGCTCTGGAACGTGTCTGTGAGCACCTGGGCTTTATCTCAATTTATTTTCTGCCTTCATTAGCAAGATATGTGCTAAGGTATCAGAAAATCCCAAGAAAGGCTAGGTTTGGGGTCTGGGAACACTCAAAACGTTTCCACGTACATTCGTGTAATTGCTTCCTCGCTTTGCGCCATCTTGGTTCCTGAAAGGTTTCCTGGGAACGCTCTACCTTTGGATAAGGGTGGACACTTGTATTTGTCACAGGAGACCCTGACCTCTACCTTGGCCTGTGGCTTCCTCTGCTCCTCCCTCTCTTTCGTGTCAGCATGAAAAACTCATCCTTCAGATATCTTACCATAGCGAGGTAGTGCTGTTCATCTATCCTAATGTCGGGATGCGCCGTGCTCTGGATGGCCACCAAGCCCCCCTCCCACATCTGCTGTTCTTCTCACTGTGTCCAAAACCTGCACAGCCAGCAAACATTCCTTACAGAGATTGAGCTACACGTGCTCCTAATGAACAACGACGGAAAGGGCTTTGTTTCTGAATTTTCCAGAGTCACATCGCAGAAGGTTTCGTGCCTCAAATGTTGCATCATCCCTAAACTTTAAAAGCCCAAGTGGAAAGACCTTGAAATCCGGGTGAGATGTACGAGGAGAGACAGGCCTGTAAGAGCGGCAGCTGGTCACACAGAGGGGATAGAATCCACTGGCGTCAGTATCTTGCCAGATAAAAGCTCGCTTCTGTCAGAAAGTTAACATAAATAGGAAGCATGCATGAAGCCATAAATAAAATGAAAGAGGAGGGTGAGCTTTCCCAGGGGCTTGGGTCAAAGGTCAAGTAAGTTAGCCAAACATTGTCCCCTCAGGATTTGGCTCCTTCCCAGACCTCTCTTCTCCCAAACCTCAGCCCTTGCATGTTTCCAACATCTTCCTTTCAGGCCTCCCAGGGGTTTACAGTTGCCAGCACTGAGGAAGCAGTTGCCTGATAAGAGTCGGCTGTGGGGAGACCGGGAGGGAAAAGGGGGCAGTGGGGGTGATGACAGGGGAAGCACGTCCTCCTCCTGGGGCAGCCTGGGCTGGGAGACTGTGCACCCCAGGACGGAGGGGCTGGGGGGTAAGCTCCCTCAGAGGGCTCCCTAGTGTCTTGAGAGAGCCTTGCAAGCAGTCCCCTGGCAAGCCAGTTCATTCCCACACTGTCTGTCTAGAGGCAGGGCTGGGTCCCTAGGTTTCCAAGACAGGCCCAGGTATGTGCCCCTTGTAAATGGAGACAAAAACCACCGCTGTGGGCACAGATGGAGCCGTTAAGGGGACGAAGCCTGCTTAACACTTTTGTGAGGATAATAGATGCCTGAGTTAAGAGAATTATATGCCGTGTCCCCGATACCCTTTGGAGAAGGAGAACTAGCTAGAGAATGGCTCCTGCACGCAGTGCTCGCTGGGGTCTAGTGCGGCAGCGGTAAGCCCACAGCCCGGAGATCAAGCTGCCGCACAGAAGCTCCCGGCCGCCATTCCCGCCCTAACCCAACTCGTCAGAGCCGCACAAAGACACACGACCGGCTGCTCTGACGGAAAGACGAAGAGAGAAGAGAAAAGCAAAACTCGGGTAGCAGAGGAGGGAGGGGGCATGGCGTAAAGAAGGAAAGGAAACCTTCAACGGAGCGGAGGTGGTGAGGTAGAAAAGGGTAGAAGAGGCCTCATTCTGCGGCCCACGCCAGCTTGAAATGCAAAACATCTCCTCAGGACGCTGTTGTCAATGCTTCGCTGGTACGAAGCAAGGGACTCCAGGGATGAACTAAGTCTACATTTTTTAAATTTTTTAATACTGTTGCTGGGACCTGGGATATTCACGGTGTTTTGGTGTCCCCCTCTTGTCACTGATTTCAAGAAGAAGCATCCATCTGCTTCTTACGGCCTCGGAAGAGGTTCTTCTGAGAAAGCTCAGTCACAGAAACGGATCTGGAGACAGCGGGTGACCTGGCCCAGCGCGCTGAAGGAACCTGTGTTCAGACGTAAAGCCATTTGCACAACTCACGCAACTCGAAGAGGTCAGAAAGCAAATAAGGGCATTATTAGAAACAGCATCTAGCGATTCCCAGGCAGGCCATCCTAGAATAGGCTTTTTCAGGTCAATAGCCCCAGAAAGGTTTGAATGATGGCACCGAAAAAATAAATAAACAAATAAGGCAGCATGGGGAAGTTAAGAAGAATACCGGAGGACGGGTGAGGAGACCTGGTGAAGCGGGATGCGGGAAGGCCCCTGAACCTTGCTGAACCTCAAAACCACCTTCTGTCTAAGGAGAAGAAAAGGCAACTGTTCTTTGGGTACACTCCTGGATATATTTGAAAACGCTTCATACTTCGTAAGGTGAGATTCAAGTATTCCAGGTATCCCAAAACAGGGTTGTTCTTTAACTTGAATGTTGACACTAGAAACCCACAATTTCCTGATTAATTTGCAAATTTTGCCGGAGAACTAGTTGCACAAAGATTATATACACGAGGGTGCAGGGCTACCCTTAGTATTTGCCAATCCAGGACGAGACCAAAGGAGGCTTACCTGGCATATGACTAAATATTTAATTTCTAACTCAGGCTAACAAAATGTGAAATAGGTTCTACTTTGCTCTCTTTATATCAACCTGGGAGATGAGTTTTGGATATAAGGTGCTTTGATTCCTCAGCATCCCATGCTAGAGTGTGATGGCGCAGGGGAGTCCCCAATCTGCCTCTCCACTCTCAGCCCTGCCTCAGCGAGACCAAAAGCCTTGAGCACATTTGCATAGATGCTTTGGTCTGTAGTCCGGAGCCCTGTTCCCACCACTTGCAGACTGTTGCTGCCCCAAACCAGGCAGAAATACTGAAAGCAGGGTGCCCGTGAGGTGCACAGGTAACAAGAGATACCAGCCAGATGCCGTCTTTGGAGCATGCCTACCCATTCCAGCTCTCAAGTGCTGCTGGGAATATGGAGGCTCGAAGTCACTGACCTGAAAAAGATGTGTGGAAAATAAATTATTCAGGGAAAAAGCAGTTTTGAAGGTACTCTGCACAGAACAACGCAGATTTTGTTGAGGAAAAAAACAGTAAGAAATCTGGAAATACACCAAAATGTTTCACCTTTATTATCCTTTAAAATTTTTTTAATGTTGATTTATTTTTGAGAGAGAGAATGAACAGGGGAGGACAGAGAGAGAGGGAGACACAGAAACCAAAGCAGGCTCCAGGCTCTGAGCTGGCAGCACAGAGCCCGACGCGGGGCTCGAACTCACAGACCTTGAGATCATGACCTGAGCCGAAGTCGGACGCTCAACCGATGGAGCCACCCAGGTGCCCCTATTATCCTTTGAATAAAACTATTTCTACTACTTATCTGTCCTCAAAAACAATTATGTTTTGATTGCTACTGTAGTGTGACACTAAAATATATGTATACATAGATAAATGGATGGATGGATGGATGGATGGATATATAGTTAGCTAGCTAGATGGCAGGGGTTTAAATACAGCAAGATATTGTACTTCACAACTCTGAGAAGCACACACATGATGGATATATCTGAGGGATATTCTCAACAGGTGATTATTGGCCTGTGGGTGGAGAAGTTGGGGATGGAGAAGGAATTACACAGATGTCCACTCTCCATCCTGATGTGAACAGCCTCCTCAGCGATGTGGATAATAAAACAGGGGTCATGAAGTTGGTGGCCGGGAGAGCAAGATGCTGGGGCAGACAGGCTCCAAATGCTGGAAGGTTAACTGCAGACTAATAGAAGAGCCTGTGCAAACAAACTGCAACACACGTGAGCTGGCAATACATCAAACTGTGAGGCGGTGGCAGTGTGAGATAGGAGGGCAGGGCAAACACAAGCAGACGATGGGAGAGCAACAGGCTACAGGGAGTGCGTGCGTGCGCGCGCGCACACACACACACGCACACATTTGTTGAATACCGGGATGAGTAAAGAGGAAAGGGACTAACAATTGTATGATGGCCTTCTGCCCTCACACCACATTGGCCAGGGACTGCCAGGGCATGCAGTCTGGGTGCATTTCATACCTGAAGCAAGAAATAATATAGGGTGAAGATCCTCGGGGCAGCTAGCTAAAATAATGACATGTTTGGGCACGAGAAATTGGAAAGCAATATCTTCGCTGAAAGGGCAAAAAAGCCAAGTTGGCTTTTATTAACAAAAATATTTAAAATATGACGAACTAGGGTAGAAAATGATGTCACATCACCATACCACCATCCAGACCGGAACAGAAATTTCAGGTATAGTTCAATCTCCTTCAGCTTCCCGATCTCATTTCCCTCCTCCCTTCACCAGAGTCCCACATGATCTGCAAGTTAGTGAGTGTTCTTCCTGACCATGTTTTTGCACTTTTTCCTACGGGTAATACAGTTTGGAGTGATTTAAAATTGGTATCGATTTGAATTACGCAGCTTGTTTTTTCCCCATTAACTTGGCGCCATGATTTGCCATTCATTCATGACGAAGTACGTTTCCTTAGTTTATTAACTTTCAGTCTCAAGTAGTATACATAGGATTCCCCTACATAAATACACTACCATTTATCCATTCGCTGCTGATTGGCTTTTTGATTGTCCTTTCTTTTGCTGATACAAACAAAGTACAACAAGCACCTTTACACATCTTCGATGCTGCATAGGTGAGAGATATTCTAGCATAGAACCGTAACGGTGCCCCCGCTGGATGGTAGGACATATGCACACCTTCGCTTTCACAAAATATTGCCACGTTGCTCTCTAAAGTTGGTGAAACTGTTTATACTTCTGCCAGGAGTTTGAGAATTCCCGTTTCTCTACATCCTGGTCAATACTTCTCGGCTCTACAATAACTCACTGCTCTGTAATTGACATTTTCCTGATTCTTACTGAATGATCACGTCTTCTTATACTTATGAACCAGGCAGCTTTCTTTCTCTGTGTTTTGCCCATTCATATCCTTTGTCTGTTTTTTTCTTGGTCTATTCATATTTTATTGATTTGTAGAAATTGTTTATGTTTACTATCGTCCTGGTCCTTTTTTGTTTGTTTGTTTGTTTTTTGGTTATATGAGTTCTAAAATGTGACTTGTCCTTTCATTTAGTTTAGTCCCCCCCCCCCCCAGATAACCTTTCACCTAATTACAGTCAAGTACATCAGTCTTTCCCATGGTATCCTGTGTGTTCTCATTGTAAAATATCTTTTCCTACCCTAATGTCATAAAAATATTTTCTTCCAAATGTTTTGGTTTTGTTGTTTGCATTGGGGTTTTTTTAATACATCTGGAATTAATCTATTCTCCCTACACTGATAGCTACTTTTCTCAAGTACTATTTATTGAGTAGTCCATCCTTTCTCCAAATGTGTAATGCTGTCTCTGCTACACCCCCAAGTTTCCATACGTTCGAGTCTGCTTTTGGATTCTTGGTTCTAGCCCACTGATGTTTTTGTATAGACCTTATAATATTTAGCTTTTGTAGGGCAGGGCTTCCAACCTTTTTCTTCTTGAATTTTCATGTTCTTAGGCTTAGAAATGTTTACAAAAATGAGTTACATTTTTCTGCTTCCTTTAGAGGTATGACAAAGCATCAGTTAGGAATCTTTCTTTGCAAGGAACAAAATGTGCCTCTGACTATTTTAAGCAAAAGTAAGGGAGAAAAGTTTGGATTTTTTTTTTTTTTTTTTTTTTTTTTTTTTTTGGAAAGACATAGGTCTCACAGAATTGGTAGGAAACTAAGATCTGGCTTAGAAAGTGGGTCAGATGCAAGATACTGCTAGGATACCAAGCAGAACGGAGCATAATCACATAGGGACCTGGAAGGAAGTGAGAGCACCACCTCCCTGCTCAGTCGCTACAAAATGGACCCTTTAAACTATGGAGATTGTTTAACAGACACAGCAATTATGTTTGATGCCATTCATGTTGAACCACTCCACTTTTCATTAACAAAGCCAAAGACACTGAAATCATGCCATCCTAAAGGATGAGCGTATTTGACTTGCTCCCCTACATGTCAGATGGACGAGTAGCAAAATCACATCAACTGTGTCAAATTATTCTATTCTATTCTATTCTATTCTATTCTATTCTATTCTATTCTATTCTATTTTAATTTTAGAGAGCATGCCTGCAAATAGTGGTTCTTAATCCTCAATGTAGATTAGAATCACCTGGAAAGCTTTCACAATTTAATGCTACCCTTGCCCTTCTTCAGACCAATTAAATAAGAATCTCTGGAGATGGGACCTGGACTTCAGTACTTCTGTCAGACTTTCCTCCCACCACCTCCGGTGATGCTGATGGGCTGGTCAGGGCTGGGAGGCACTGGGCTCCAGGAAAGCTGTTGTATTGGCACCAGTTCCAAGCGAGAGTGCTTCCATCTTTGATTTACATGGTTGCCCCCTCACACTAATTCAAAGAGGCAATGATGGCTTGCACTGTACTTCAAAATTGCATACTTGATCGATGGAAGCAAAGGCTAGCAAAAGATAGACACATTCCTCAGACACGCTTAAATAATCTTGATGAGATGTACCACGATATAATAGTGTTTGTAGTGAAATAATGGGGCCTGCAACCAGCTTCTCTCTTGTGGGCGATATTAAATTTTCTAAGCCCTTCATATCTTCGAGAAGGAAAAAATCGTGTTTTGAAGAGAACTCTTATTGAATCATAGATTTATAATTTCAGGGAGATAAAAAAAGATTCCCTTTGCAAAAGATGTAATATACCAAACTTTATTGTCATCAGGAGAAAACCATGCTGATAGACTTAATTATAGTAAACAGTTTGGCAATTAGTTTCTATCACTCAGAACAAGATCTCAGTAATTCTGATGGCAAGAGAGCTGCTCCTAAGGCGTATTTTTCTTCTTCACATTTGAGTGGTTTCATTCTTGAGACTGGTTGGAGTTGCTGGCTTCCAGAAAAGGGAATTCTTGGAACCATTTTAAAGAGGTCTTGGAAGACTTTAGAGTGAACGACTTAGTTGAATCATATATGAAGATCTGCGTTCCACGATCTTTTCCCAAAAGCTGTACCCTGATCAACAGCCTCAGCGTTACATGTGTTACTGATCCTACTGTTACTGGTTACTGGTGGTGTGCCGTAGATGTTTAATAACTGACTCTCGGGGCAGGGAAAGGTCCTGTCTATAGGGATTTCCATTGTGTGAGTACCCCCACCAAAGCTGATTTAATTTCAAGCTACCAAATTGAGACCACTTAACACAGAATTGGGAAGACTAGCACAGTAGCACCCCACTGCATTAGAATTCCACTGCACAGGTGCAATACATGTAGGGAAACTTAGTAACATAAATAATAGTAATATGAAATAAATAAGGAGGAAGCGCTGAGCTTGGGGTTTATTACCTCTGCTTTTAGTACACTTCATTTAATTGGAATTTATGTGGCGTAATTTTTGATAAGCTTTATTTTTAGAGCCCTTTTGGGTTGACAGCAAAATTGAGTAGAACATACAGAGACTTCCCATATACCCTCTGTCCCCACACCTACCCAGCATCCCCACTATCAACATCCCCCACCAGAGTGGTACACCTGTTGCAATTGATAAGCCAACACTAACACATCACCACTCGAATCCATAGTTTACATTAGGCTCATTCTTGGCATTGTACATTCTTTAGGTTTTGAGAACTATATCATGACATGGATCCCTCAGTATAGCATCAGACAGAATAGTTTCACTGCCCTAAAATCTTTTGCACTTGGCTTATTAATCCCTAATCCCTCTCTCTCCCCTGACTCCTGGCAACCCCTGATATTTTTACTGTCTCCAGAGTTTTGCCTTGTCCAGAATGTCTTGTCGTTGGAATCATACAGTACGTAGACTTTGCAGATTGGCGTCTTTCACATAGTGCCGTGCTTTGAAGTTCCTTCCATGTTTTTTTCATGGTTTGATAGCCCATTTCTTGTTATTGCTGAATAATATCCTATTGTCTGGATGTACCACAGTTTATTTATCCATTCATGTACCGAAGGACATCCTGGTGGCTTCTAAGTTTTGGCCAATATGAAGAAAGCTTCTATAAGCATCTATGTGCAAGCTTTTGCATGGAAGTAGGTTTCCAACTCACTTGGATAAATTCCAAGGAGTGTGATTGCTGAATACATAGTTTAATTTTTAATAATGACAGTGTTTAACAATTGTCTTGGGAGGTTTCTGGAAGTTCAACAGCTTTCGTTAGCCCATGTGAGCCAGCTGTAGCACATCACTGCATAACAATCATATCCTTTCTCTTCCTCCCAGTTGCACTTAATAAAAATTCAAACTTGAGCTTTTGGGTGGCTCCAATTGAAGTCAATTTGTGAGATAGTCTTTAAAATATTCCTTTGGTTTCTGTGTATTCAATTAAAAAATAGACCGACTGTGGGGCGCCTGGGTGGCTCAGTTGGCTAAGCCCCCGACTTCAGCTCAGGTCAGGAACTCGCAGTCCATGAGTTTGAGCCCCGCGTTGGGCTCTGTGCTGACAGCTCAGAGCCTGGAGCCTGCTTCGGATTCTGTGTCTTCCTCTCTCTCTGCCCCTCCCCTGCTCACACTCTCTCTCTCAAAAATAAATAAACATTAAACAAAAATTAAAAAAAAAAAAAAAAGACCAGTTGGTTCTCAGCTTTCCAACAAAAGTGAATGAAGGCTAGTTTTATTCTTTTTGCTGCCCTCAAAGCACCATGGGCACAAAGTGATAAACTCCTATGAACACAGATTTTCAAACCACTCACAGATCTCAGGGCTTACAGAAGTGCCCTAGGGAACAAACCGAATTCCAGTAAAGCTTTCCCTCTCCCCACCCTTGCCCATTCTTCCTTCCTCCAGAGCTTCTCCACTTGTCTATTTGATGTCCAGGGTTTCTGCATTCGACTGTGTTTGAGGAAGGATTTTGTGGACTACAAATGTTTTCAAATCACTGCCTTGGACCTCACAATGTGAATAAAGGAATTGGCCTGCACCTCGCCCTGCTATTGCCTAACTCGTCAGCCATACTGTTTGAATGGCGCTTGCCACTTGCCTCAAAAAAAATTGCTCTCAGGACCAGAATGCATTCAGAGAGGAGATGCCTCCGGCACTGTGATTCAAGATGTCCATCTCTATAGCAGTGATACAAAACGGAGAACCAATTACTAAGTAGGCAAAAGTGCTGTCCATTTCATTACAGTTACGTGTGGAATTATTCTAGATCCATCCCCGGGGCTACCAGTTAACACTGTAAAGTTGCGAATAGAAACAAGGGTGATCAATTTTTATCTTCCTCTTTGACTCCGTCAGTTCTTCCTAGAGGAGAGACCCATTAAGACATAGCTTCGGCAATCAAGAGTCCATACAATCAAAATCTTGGCAGACACGTTCGCCAGTTGCATTAGGCAAGACTCCTCTCAGTGTGTGTCATTCAGGGCTGATTTCTTTACTATCATGGGAAGAGGTTTATCACATTGTTCCCAGGCATGATGTATTTACATTTGATACATAATTAATTGGTAAGTGCTGCATACCATAAAGCACACTCTGGAAGCTAAATCAGAAATGGGAGGACTGAATGTGTACCTGGCCCGTTGGTTATGACTGTGCGGCTTGCCAACTTCTCTGTTCTTCTGATAGAGGCATGAGATGGGGCAGAACTTTTTCCAGCTCCGCCTTGTGGGGGAAGAATCCATTTGTTCAGGTCTGTTTCAGTGGTAAGTTAGAAGGAAACTCTCCCGGGTACTTTTTTCTTTTTTTTTTTTTTTTGCCAGCAACCTTCTAGAGAGAGATTGAAAAATCTCCTTTTCTTTTTATTCTCTTCCTTCCTTTGTTTTCATGGAGGCATTGACTCCAGGTCTCTCCCTGGCTGTGGCACAGTAACTACTATATTCTTAGGTTTCATATTGGACTGATTACAAGACTTGATATGATTATATTAATGGTGTGCCATGAAAGATACATCAGGTGGCCAGCTCTATTGAAGGACAACACGTTTCCAGTGGCTCTCTTAGGTCCAACTGGGGACCGATCTCACTGTTACTCAGAAAGGATCAGATCTGAAGCTCTATTGTATTCCCCAATCTTTGAATCCAAAATTTCAAAGCTTGAAATAACCTTGGCGTCTAAGGGAGCCTTTTCAGTTTATAAATGAGAAAACTGAAGCCCAGAGAGGTTAGTAAGGCTGAAGGAGGACACACAGCTCAGAACCAGCTGTCAGGCACCGGCCCAAGGCAGTATGCTACTTCCTGTCTAGGGGGTTTTTTTCTTTTGCTTTTGTTTGATTTTATCTTCCTGAAACTTTTTGTTCAGGGAGGGCAGGTCTTTAAACAAAAGGTGAATGGAGCTGGAGCTCTGTGAAAAAGAGGAATCTGGCATCTTGTTCAAGTACCAATAGGATGGCTTCTCCCCTTTCCCTTTCAGAGAGAACTAAAGAAAAATGTGAAGAGATGAATTAGCAGACTTCTCAACGGTAAAAAAGGCTCACTGAGATCTAAGCAAGTCCCAGAAGGTAGAAACCAGAGAGGTCTGCGTATCTCCGGGAATGTGCTGAATAGCTCGCACGCTCAAGATGGGAGAATTCAGCCAGAAATGGACAAGTGTTACCTTGAGCTTTTTTACCACGCCCGCAGCCCCTCCCTAAGCCTGAGGCATTTTTCACCTGAGAGGGGAGGTGACACATAGGCCAAAAGGTCCAGCCACGGCCTGCCCGTGGGCTTTTGCAAACCTCAGCAATACAAACAGCCCTTGCCTGGTTTGCTGACAGGTTTATTCCTGGGAAAGTTAAATGCAGGGGCTGGCTCTAGGCAAAACTGTAAAGTAGGTAAGTCTGCTTCCAGCACATTCTCCCATTAGCAGCCCCCTGTCCCCGTGTCACCCGCTGCTGGCTGCCACCCAAGCCTTTCCCTCCCTCCCTGCCCCCCCTCATTCTGGACCAGCTGCCCCAGGGCAGCCCTGTGCCCCCCCTTCCCAGTCTCACCTCCCTGACAAACTCACAGGTGCTCACGCATCGGTGGCTGCTAATGGGTGCATTCGTTCACTCCTTCCCAGGCATTTTGCTTTCACTTCAATGCTGGCTGGCTGGAGACACAGTCATCAGATTATTCAGACAGTAGAAATTTCCAGCACCACAAAGTAGGGGGAGGTTAAGAGAGGGAGTAGGGGAGGGCTTTGACCTCTGAGTGGCAGATGGTCACTCACCCTGGCTCTGGCTTGAAGGAACCGAAAAGTCCTACACGACACAGCATCTTTTTAAAGCTTTTCCCCGGCACCAGATTCTATGAAACACGCCACACAGATCTGTCTTTTTTTTAACATTCCCTAAATCACAAAATCATTGCTAAATAATGGACTGACCAAGTTTGGCTATTTCATAAACAGATCTGTACACACGAAGAGCTTTTCCATGTGGTCATTCTTACAAGACACAGGTTCTTTAGGGATGGCTCCAGCTCTGGGCACCCAGGTTAGGAATAGACACCTGACATAATGATGAGGTCCCAGCTTCTCTCTTTTTTGAAAAAAAAAAAATCTTTTAACGTTTATTTATTTTTGACAGAGACAGAGAGAGAGAGAGCACGAGCAGGGGGAGGGGCAGAGAGAGAGGGAGACACAGAATCTGACAGGCTCCAGGCTCTGAGCTGTCAGCACAGAGCCCGGTGCGGGGCTCAAACTCACGAACTGTGAGATCATGACCTGAGCCGAAGTCGGACGCTCAACCTACTGAGCCACCCAGGCGCCTCCCAGCTTCTCTTAATCAGCTGCCTGATGCCAAGCTGGCGAGGGCATTCTGTGCTGTTCTTCCGCCTTTTTTTTTCTTCTTGCATCTCTTTCTTGGTCTCCAGTTTGGCTTTGCTAGAAAGGGTGGGAGGGGGTGAGGCCAGGGTTTCTGAGACTCAGAACTCTTGTTCACCGTCATGTTGCAATTTTAGTATAAGCCATTTTTGCTATGTTTCTATACTCCGGTTGAAAATGAGGATGACATCATGGGAAAATTTTGAAACAAACATCCCTGGGAAGGAGGCACTGGTGTCTAAGGTCTGCCCATGTCCCCGTGAGAGAGCCGTGGACGTATCACGGCACGGTCATTAGCATCTGGTATAGCCACGAGGCCCTAGAAATGAGTCCTTCAGAGTTTTACCCTGTGTGCTCGCTGACTTGAGTCACACATTCCTGCTCACCTGCTCTACTGCGTCGGAGCATATTACCACCCGAGATCGGTAACCCCGTTGCCCATTGGCTGGCTGCACTGCAGGCTGAGTTCAGGGAGAAGTGGCTTCAATTGATCCTGCCCTCTCCTGCCCGGTTGTCTACACCTGTGTGAGTGTTTTCTGAAGACAATGCCAGCAGCAGCTAAAACAGCTGTAAATCAGGAGATTGGTGACCGAGGGGCCTACGAAATCTTGGGAGCTGGACACTGGTCCACATTCCAGGACTGCAAAGCCATTTTGTCTCCAGGAGTGATAACCTGAAGCCCGCATTCCTTGGCAGTTGACATCAGATGAATGGTGACTGCCCGAAAATGCAGCCGATTCCCCAAGATAGGGTCACCAGGGCTCCCTCTCTACAACAAGCATACTCACGGCTCCTCAGGAAGAGATCACTTCCTCTTCTGTTGAGCTCTGCAACTTTCTCCCGATAAACCAACGCATAAAACAAGACAGGCATCCTGTGGGCTGTCCATACGCGTGCACACATGCACACGCACACCAAAACACACACACACACACACAATTTAATCCCAAGACTTTATTTTAGAAGCAACCAGAATAATAGCTGAAGCATCCAGGAACAGTTTTGAGGAGTGTCTGTTGAATGATAATTAAATGTGAGTGCCTCCCACGCCAAAGACAGCTTCCCCCTTGCAGTGACAACTTCAAAGTCGACATTAGCAACACAGTTTGTGACTTTTTCCATGCCACCGAGGCCTGGGGAATTCTCAGTGCCGTATACCAAGCACTTAAAAATGGACTTTCATAAAAGTAGTCATTTATGCCATGGTGGCTCAGTGATCAGAGAAATGGTTTCCAAGGCCCCAGGAAAGGGGAGCCTCTGGCATATTTAGATGAAGGCTCCATGTGAGGTTAAAGCTTTCAAGGACAGTCAACTAAGAAGTCACAATCTCTGTTCAGACTTCTTTTCTTTTTTTAATTTTTTTTAATGTTTTTATTTAATTTTGAGACAGAGAGAGAGCATGAGCAGGGGAAAAGCAGAGAGAGAGGGAGACACAGAATCCAAAGCAGGCTCCAGGCTCCGAGCTGTCAGCACAGAGCCCGACGCGGGGCTCGAACTCACGGACTGTGAGATTATGACCTGAGCAGAAGTCGGACGCCCAGCCGGCTGAGCCACCCAGGGCCCCTTTTCAGACTTCTTTTGGGAAGGGGGGTTGATGTCATGCTCATGGCATTCAACCACTGGGAACTGTGGCCTCTGTGGCCTCAGCCAGGGCCCCTGAAGAATTTCCAGAAGGTGATGCTGCTGCCTCAGCCTCCGTCTCATCATTGCTGAGTCCCAGTTTCACATCACAGCCACCTAGAGTCCATCAGCTTGTCCCCCTAGAGAGACCCTTGCTTCATCACTTCTTACTCCCTCTTTTTCTCAGCTTACCTGTCCTTCCCTTTATACACTTTTATACGCACAATCCAATTCCTCCAAGGCCAAGTTTACATTCCACTTCCTCTAAAAAACCTTTATTGCCAGAGGTAGTAATAACATAATAATGCCTTACCAGAACATTATTTTTTATAGCCTTCGTATACGTTATCTCATTAGAACGTCCTGGAGTTCCGGAGCTGGAAAGCCCGAAAGACCATCATGCCATGATTTTATGGATGAGGAAGCTAAGGTCCAGGAGGCTGAGGATACAAGATGGCGCTGTGGTTGGCAGAGAAGGAGACCCGAGGTCTCCTGCCCACCCTGACCTGTGTTCCGACCTGTGCCCACCCACTGGCATGCTGCAGGTGACATAACTGAGCTGGGTGCCTCACTCAACACAACACGACCAGTCCAACCCAGCCTTATGAGTGCACCGCTGGCTCCTAGACCAGTGCCCTCCAGGCAACCACGCTACCCTCATGCGTGTTCCTGGGCTCTCACTGCTGTGTGGCTCTGGGGGTCACGGGCAAGTTCACTTTACACTCACATGACTCTCCACCTCGGTGCCTTGTGCAGTCATTTAAATCTTTTGATCTCGACAAGCCCCTAGAGAAGAAGGCCAGTGTTTAACCCCCTTTCGGCATCATTTCACTCCTCCAGCAATTGGTGCAGGGCCTTCCACGGAGTGGGACCTCAGGGTGCCATGGGGAATGTTAGGTGTTTCTCTTCTGTCTGACCTGCTTCAGAGACAAGGTGAGGGAGGAGAAGGGAAGGCAGAATTCAGGGGAGAACAAAGCCTTCTGTGCTCAGGACAGGCCCGGGGAAGCCCCCACGTGCAGGGGGGAGGGGGCCTGGTGTGGAGCCCATGGCCGGCAGGGTTGTCAAGGCCACGGCAAGAGGCCGACTGTCACCTCCTTTCAGACAAGGTGTCCCTCACCTGCCGCTAGGGGAGCAATCCATCCTGGCGGACACCAAGCCTAACAGCCACCACTCATTCTACAACGTTCTGCCCTCTCTGCACGCTAGAGACAAAGCCACCATCCTTGAGGGCTGCACTCCTACCCTTCCTCCTCCCCAGAGCTGCTTGCTTGAGCAAAGGGGCCCAAGCCCTCATGCTCAAAAGAACCTGGGGTTGCATTTGATCCAAGGTTCCAACAAGTGGCCTTTTTGCAGCCTGCACCGGGTGCCCTCCAGCATTGGGGGGGGGGGGTTGCTCAGATAAGGGGAGACTCCACAGAGACATCGCTAGGGTCTCTTTGCCCATCCTTCTTGCAAAGGCACCAGATGGGGCTTCTGGCAGTGAGGTGGGTATTTCTGCCCCCCCAGCTGCGCAAGTCTGTTGCACAGACCCAGCCAGAGCGCCTCACGGCGAAGCACCGGGGGCATCAGGACAGGCGTCTCACCATTTGGTAGAATCTCGTGCTGGTGTCTCCACAGCGGTTTCCCTTCTCATGTGGTCTTTCTCAATATTGATGACTTCTGTTCGTATTCTGAGCTCTAGTCCCTCTTTGGGGTATGTCACAAGTAGGCACACAGGTGACTGCTTTGCCCGGGGGGGAACTTAACAGGTTCCCAAGCTACAGGGGCTGGTGGCTGCACCCACCCAGCCCAAGCTGGGTCCCTTAACGCGTCTGACATGCTCAAGCTGTCTGTGGAGCTTGGACATTTCTCCAAAAGGTGTCCGTTAAATGCATAATACACAGGAAACCTAAAACTCAGTTTGTCTAGCAAATCATAATTATCCCTACAGAAACACAAGGACCTACAGAAGAAAGACTCAGTAGAACCGATATTTGGCTGCAGGGACAGATTCATTTTTTTACCCACAACCCAAGTGAGTTGGACTAGTCTCTCAAGAATGCTTTTAGCAATAAATATGGGCTTTTGGAATCTAGAGAGGCAAGTGATGGGAGGATTAAAGGAAAGAGCCTCGATTCTGTCCGTCTGCGGTACCAGACTCATGAAACTGTATGAGGCCTACACCGCTTCCGGGGAAGGAAGGCCCTCAGGGTCCCAACCAGCCAGGCTGAGGGGCTTCTCTCTCTTGGGGATATACCTGAACCCTGGAAAGGTTGAAGGGTTCTTTGCCGGAGTGCTGACCAGGTGGGGTGGGTGGGCTTGGAGAGTTGGGGCCTACAGTGATTGTACCCATTACTGTGGTGAGGACAGCCCCATTGGCCTCCCCCAACTGTTGTCGAGCAGAGAGACCATCGGCAATGACGGCCTGCACAAGGCCAGGTCTGTGCATTCACTATGTCACTGAACGCTGGCAGGCAAGTGTCCTCATCCCCTTTGTACAGGTCAGAAAGCAGAGGCTCCACGAGGTAAGGAACTGACCGTGGCCACACTGCTTTGCCATGTAAGGCAACCTCCTCCAGTGCCAGGAGGCCCCTGCTTGCTGCTCACTGCTTGTCTGTTGTCTCACTTTGGGGACATGGGGTCTGCTGCAAGGCTGGACTTCTTCCCAACCCCGGAGCACCTGGCCTTCACTTGCCCTCAGACTCCTAGAAGCTTCTTCTGACACTTGTTGGGAGTCTGCCCTTCTTCTCCATCCACAACTGGCCCACAGCAAGGATGGCGTTACTGGTCCATCTGGAACCAACACAGCCTCTGCCGTTAAAACAAACCACGTGGTACATGTCCATTTTGATGCAAATTGCCCCAAATGGAATGATCCAGAGAATTCCTGTGTCTGTGAAGCCCAAACCTGTAGCAGCACGATAGGTAGCAAGAATATCTGTGTGTGGTCACATGTCTGATGTGTCTTAACACAGATATTGCATCGTTTCTCGGCCTTTTGGCTAAGATCAAGTGTAGTAACACAGATATTGCTTCTTAGCATGACAAGACTAATAATGAGTTATGAAAACAAAACCTCGCGCGATTGTCAACAATGAAAGGAATTTTCAATCCACCATGCTAGAGAATAGATGGCCCTCTCTTCTTCTCTTCACAGAAGATGCCATCAAGTGTCAGTGCCACATAACAAGGCTCTCAGACTATGCAGCATAAAGGCATGTCATATGGGGGCACCTGGGTGGCTCAGTTGATTAAGCATCCGACTCTTGATTTTGGCTCAGGTCATGATCTCACAGTTCATGAGACTGAGCCCCACATCAGGCTAGATGCTAACAGTGCTGAGCCTGCTTGGAATTCTTCTCCCTCTCTCTCTGCACCTTCCCCACTCATTCTCTCTCTCTTTCTCTCTCTCTCTCTCCCTCTCTCTCTGTCTCTCTCTCTCTCCCTCAAAACAAACAAATAAACTTTTTTTTTTTAAGTATGTCATATAATTAATGAAAATATTATCTTATGTTCTGGACATTCTAAGGCCTTTGAAAATATGCCATTTGTTATGAATTTTTATTACCGTAAACACACATTAATTTATGTGATTTTGTTGTTGTAAATGCACATCAGTTTCACTGGTAGCACCGTATTCATTTTCTTAAAGAAACCCTCCCCTGCCCCAATTGTGTAAGTTTCCAGCCCCACAGAAGCTGGATCTGCCCCAGCCTGGTGGGTACCAAAGGTGGGAAAGACTGGTTAGGATAGAGGCAGGGAGGTATGGGCAGATGGTGGGGGGGGGGGGGGGGGGGAAGGGGCAGGCAGGCCAGCGCCAGCTCCTAAGAGGGCCCAGGTGCCATACTAAAGAAGCTGAACTCTCATGGGGGGCCAGGGGAATTTTTCAACAGGGAAATGACAGAGTGAGATTTGTGTCTTTGGATAATCCTGGCAGAAGGGGGTAGAAGGGTCTACAGAGGGGAAAGGGGTGGAAGGGAGGTCATTTGGTGGCATTAGTTGGAGATAAAAGACTGAGTCTAGGGTGGGGAGGGTGGGTGGAAGTGAGGGAGCTTCGCAGACATCTCTAGAAAGCAGATGGACGAGGATGTGTGTGGGTGTGTTGGGGGGCGGGGGTCAGAGGCAGAGATGGGATTCAGTGAGGGAGGGGAACAAGCTAGAGGAAACTGGAGCATGGCCTGGGGTGGCTGGGAGGGTACAAATGCCATTCAGGGAGAGCCCAGGGGGAGCAGCAGCTCTGGCCAATGTTGAACCCAAACAGCCTCAAGTGCTGACCCGCAAAGCTGAAAGAATGAGCTGATTTGGGTCAGCGAACTACGTTATAATGAGCCTGATCGCATGCCGGGTGGGAATAAGGTGCAGGGAAAGACTGAACGGGCGCTATCACATGGCCCCACACCCAGGGAAGGGGTGACAAAATGGACCCCTTCCCTGCATTTCACTGGACCTACACAGTATTTTATTTCATTATTTAAAAACAGGAAATGTATTCACATGGTTCAGCAAACAAAACTTACCAAAGGATATATGCAAAAAGAAACCCACCCTGGAGGTAATCAATGACCAGTTTCTTCCACATTAGAGATATTTCACGAACGTGCAAGCAAATGTGTACCCTTCTGCACAAATGCGTGTTGCACTTTGTTGTGTATCTTGGAGATAGAGTCATATTAGTACATTAAAAACTAGCTCATTTTCAATAGCTGTCTACTAATCCTTTGTACAGATAGCACACATTTATTTTACCCAGTCTACGACTGAGGGCCATTCGGTGGTTTCACACATGTACGAGCATATCCATAGGACAAATTCCTGGAAGTGGCATCCCTGGGTCAAAGGACATGTGCATTTGTAATCTCGGCATACATCAGCAGAGCAGTTTCTAAAAGTTGGATGTGAATCTGTATTAATTACGTGCAATCTCCCATTCATCATGGTCCTCACTATGCCGCATGGTCCAATGGTTATTTCGTACCTTTGTGTTATCTGTCTTGCTGCAAGGCACTGGGGGAAAAAAAAGACAAAGGCATACGAATGAGGGGACCTATATCCGGTCCTAGCTTCATTACTTACTCATTGTTTTCATGGGTAAGGCAAAAATAATAACCATATCCATGTGTTTTTGAGAGAATTAAATAGGGTAATGTGGGTTAAGGCTGTCTTGTGAAAAGTAAGGAAAGTCGTGACCATGTATGGTGATGATGGTTGATCTTTGCCCTGGGCCAGCATGGAGAGGAACACCCCATGGATAAATCTTGCCCTGGCTCACACCTGCTCACAGGTGTCACCTGTCCTGTTAGCCCTGGAAGGTAAGAGAACAAAGCACAGGACACAGAAGGAAGCCATAGAGGCCTGGAACCTTTTTTGTGTGGTTCACTGTCAGATCCCAGTGCTTAGAAGATGCAGCAGGTGTTCAATAGGCATTTGCTGAAAGAATTGGAAGATTGGGTCTCACTCTGTCCTTTCTAGATGTTTCCTGAGTGTTCATATGCCAGGTGGATGGCTCTGGTAACAGTGAAATCAAATCCTTTCAATTTCTCCGTTACTCAAAGCTCATTAAACTGAGTTGAACAGGATTTACCTCCAAAAAAATTCAAGTCCTCCAGAACCTCAGAATGTAGTCTTATTGGGAAACAGGTCTTTGCAGTTGTAATTAGTTTAGTTAGGATGGGTCATAGGAGATAGTGGGTCCTAAATCCATTGACTACTGTCCTCAGGAGAGAGAAGGCTGTTCAGAGAGGACAGGGCCCTGTGAGCCTGAGCCAGAGACTGGAGTGATGTGTATTTAAGCCAAGGAACGCCAAGGATCACTGGCCGCCACCAGAAGCCCAGAAAAGGCCTGGAACAGAGCCCACCTTCAGAGCCTCCAGAAGGAACCAACTCGGCCAACACTGTGATTTTGAACATCTGGCCTCCAGAATTGAGAGAACAAGTTTCTGTTGTTTTAAGTCACTCAGGTTGTGGTACTTTGTTATGGTAGCCCTAGCAAGCTGATACACTGACCCTTGACCCTGTGACTCAGTCTTATAAGAGACTGCATTATGGAAGGCCACATGGTCATTGAACCATCCACACTACGTGGGGAATGAGCGGATGGGGGTCGTAAAGCATCATGGATCGACCTGGCTTGAATCTGGGCTTTACCCCTATGACTGGTGGAAGCTATTCTGAGCATCAGCACCCGCACTATACAAAGTGGACAGCAACACACATACACACACACACACACACACACACACAATTGTTCTGAGGGTCCATGAGGTTACACGCAAAAATGTATAGCATACAGAGGGAACTTGATAAATATTTGTTCTGTCCTCTTTCAAGCAACGAAAAAAGTTTATTTTTTTTCTTTCATTGAGAAAGAATAATAGCACCTCATCTATTTTACTGTAAGCTTTAACCCGAGACAACTGTTATTGCCCAGGCAATTCTATGGCAAAAGAAGACCTACAGCAGGATTTCTGCTGTCATTATTAAAAAATGCAAGTAAATTTAATGAACCACAAAAATATAACGGGGAATAAGGAGAATCCAGTACAAAGGGGTGTGTGTGTGCTCAGCACTTGTGACAGCTTTCATGTGCAGATTGAGTAATGCCCTTATAAACATTAATGTCAGGTTCATGTCACAGAAGAGACAGACTGACATCATCACCATTTCTTTTTTTTTTTTTTTTAACTTTTATCCATTTTTCAGAGACAGAAACAGAGCGCAAGCAGGGGAGAGGCAGCATCGAATTTGAATCAGGCTCCAGGCTCGGAGCTGTCAGCACAGAGCCCAATGTGGGGCTCGAACTCACAGATGGCCAGATCATGACCTGAGCCGAAGTCGGAAGCTTAACCAACTGAGTCACCCAGGCGCCGCTACAACATCACTATTTCTGCCCCCTGAGTTTCTCTAGTCAAATAAGTCAACCTACATAAAGAGTGGAAATCATGTATGTATAAAATAGTCTTCTCAATTAAATGTATACAGAACCCTGGGGGCGCCTGGGTGGCTCAGTCGGTTAAGCATCTGACTTCGGCTCAGGTCATGATCTCATGGTTCGTGAGTTCGAGCCCTGCATTGGGCTCTGTGCTGACAGCTCAGAGCCTGAAGCCTGCTTCATATTCTGTGTCTCCCTCTCTCTCTCCTCCTGCCCTGCTCACACTCTGTCTCTGTCTCTCAAAAAGTGAATAAACATTAAGAAAAATATTTAACTAAATAAATAAATAAAGTATACAGAACCCTCCACAATTTTGGCATCTCTCCTTTTCTGCTTCTCCGAGTTATGCTGCTGACACTATTGGTTGGTTATCCAACAGCTTCTCCTCTGCCTCTTATTTCTTGCTAGTAGAGACCGCCTCCCACTGCAGTGGCTGAAAACACCAGACATTCATTCCCCAGCCTCTCTTGCAGCTAGGTCATGGGTCTGAGAGCCCACTAAGGCCAATGGACAAGAGCGTGCACCTGCTAAACGCCTCACTAAGGAAACAAAGCAAGTGAAAAGAATTTCCTTGTCTGCCTTTGCTGGACTCGTGGGAAGATAGTGCCTGGGAAGGGGCTGCCATCTTGTGGCTTTGGAAGGGCAAGGGGTAGAAAAGACAACAGCCAGCCTTATGGGGTGTCAGAGAAGGACCTGGAGCCTCTAGATTTTTGTTATGTGAGATAATAATGAACGTTACATTTTAGGCCCTCGAAATGGAATATTCTATTCGTGGCTGAATGCATCTGAAATGGTAGATATGGTGTCCAAAGCCATTGTGTGTTTTGTGCATATGAGTGTCTGTTTTATACCTTTATTCAATACCTTCAAATGAAACAGCTTGTGAAGAAGGTTTTATAGGCCTATTATCTTAACATTTGTGCAGGGTTAGGCAGGGAGGCTTGGCCCAGACATTTAATGGCTGTAAACCATGGACAGCAGTAAATGCTTCCTTCCTAAATGCACAACCTCCACTCTTGTTTCCTGGTCTAGATATGTTAAATAACCTCAACCTTTTCTCTGAAATAGAACATCACATTAAGGAAGTAAAACTCGCATTCCTTGCAGATGACATGGTACAATATATAGAAAACCCTGAAGACTCAACCAAAAAACTCCTGGAACTGATACGTGAATTCAGAGAAGTTGCAGGATACAAAATGAATATACAGAAATCGGTTGCAGTTCTGTATACTTATAATAAAGTAGCAGAGAGAGAATTTGAGAAAACAATCCCATTTACAATTGCACCAAAAATAGTAAAATACCTAGGAGTAGATTTAACCAAGGAGGCAAAAGACCTGTACTCTGAAAACTATAGAACACTGAAATAAGAAACTAAAGATGACACAAACGGAAAGATACTCCATGCTCATGGATTGGAAAAACCAATACTGTTAAATTTTCCATTAAAAAAAGCCCAAATAGAGGAATTCCCTAATGGGTACATTGTTTCATTTGCCTAGTTGTATTCATTTGTATTGAATGCCTACAATACAACAGGCCATGTATTACACATTGAGGAAACAAAGATGAATGAGTGAGAGCCGTTGCCCTCGGGAACTCGTTAGTTATTGGGGGAGACTGGGAGACAAACAGAGGACATGGCTGAAAACCACACTCTGATCAGTCAGGGTCTTGGCAGAAAATAGATGCCACCATGAGAAAGTCTAGTTGAATTGAATTTAATCAACCACCTACTCAGAGTGTGGATGGCTTTCACAGAACCATGAAAACCATCATGGAACCATGAAAACCATGGTGCCTGGTGTCCATGGGAGCTGTCAGCATCCTTGGACCTGAAGGGACAGAGGGAGGGTGCCCTGCAGTAGAGCCCAGAGAGAGCTCAGAGCCACAGCAAATGCAGCAGCCACTGAGGCCTGCAGCCGCCCAGACAGGGCTTATCCCTGCTGAACCCAAGCACCTAACTGGAAGTCAAAGGGCCAAGAAGCCGACAGAAGGTACCAATACAAGTTAGAGTCCTGGATCACACAGGGCGGAGAAAAGCAGAAAATGAGGGAATGATTGGCAAATGGAAATACCCAACACAATACTAAGACTTGGCTTTGTCCCAGAACTCTTGTTTCTGATAATACCGCCATTGACGTTTACCTATTTCAATTCTTCTCAAAGTAAGCACCCTTTTGTACTTCCATTTTTAAAAAATATTTATTTATTTCTGGGACAGCACAAGCTGGGGAGGGACAGAGAGAGGGGAACAGAGGATCCGAAGCAGGCTCCGCACTGACAGGCTGACAGCTGCCACCCCCACACGGGGTTCGGACCCACGAACTTAGAGATCAGGAACTGAGCTGATGTCAGACACTCGACCAACTGAGCCACCCAGGTGCCCCTGTACCTCCATTTTTCAGAGAGCTTTATCTCTGGCCTTGTTAGAAAGACCATCCAAATGGGAGCAGAAAAACTCTTTCGATCTTAGAAACTACGTAACTACAGAGACAGCATCAACTCCAGCTTAATTACAAATTCAAGCATCCAGGGCGAGCAGTAGGCCCGAGGGGAAAATGGTAAGGATTAAAGAGATCCACCAGCGGCGTGTGCATTAAAATGAGGCATGACTCCTATGACCGGGGCATGCAGGACAGGGAAAGGGGGTCCTTAATGTGTTTTAGCTTTAGCTCGGGGACCTTGGGCAAGACCCACTCAAGAATCGCGAACTTCATTTTACGGAGATCAACAATTCTGAGGAATATAAGAACACTTAACTTTTAATGAACCTGAATCTCTTTAATCAAATCTATAATTAATTCTCATGCTGCCCAGGCTTGCACTGGAATCTTTAATCATTAATTCAAATTATCATCCATACGTCCTACCCTGGAAACACACTCCGATACTTTCCATGTTTTCACAGCAATACAGCAGCAGGGCGATTGGAGACCTCTTGGTTCCCAGAGTGGGTGTCGAGTTCTCTGACTCAGAAGAAGAAGGTGTGGTTGACATCATGGGTCCACCCTCTGCCACCGCACCCGTGAAATCGCTCACATCTGAGTCACCTGCTCTCTTTCCCAGTCCTCGCTGTGTCTCTGTGAACTGCTCTTCAAAGATCAAAGTTCTCCTTCCTTTCCTCATTTGTGGGGTTTTCTCCTATCAAAATTATATATGCACATATCTTAAAGTCAGATTGTTCCACAAGGCTTTTTTATGAAAAACAGCAGAACCTCCTTAGCGTGTTTCGCTCTCCCAGAGGCAACCCACTGGCCACGAGTTTAGCACATTTCTTGGGTGCTTCCTTTCCTATCTGTGAATAACATGCTCCTGTTCCTCTTCCTGGAGTCTTCCATTTTAGGTCCTATCTGTGAACCTCTCTTTATGGACAAATGACAAGACTGTCCTCATTCACCCCATAGTCATTGCACCCTACTTCATCCACATGCATTTCTTGACTTTCCATCCTCTGAATATCAATGCAGTTACAGTGTAGATTGGTTGTAGCAGTCTTGTGTTTACATAATTATGCTTGCAAATGCTATTTGCAGCTGAGTCACACTATACTGTTACTTTTCCTTTCTTGCGCAATAGTGTTTTCCCTAGAGCTTATCATTGTACGATGTGTGTGTGTGTGTGCGTGCACGCGCGCGTGTGTGTGTGTGTGTGTGTGTACTTAACTCCCTGTGTATTTATTACCACTATACACCCGAACACTATCTTTGTGTATACTCAAACATGTGAGGGCATCTATCAGGTCATTTTTCCGGAAGAAATGTCTCTGCCATATCCTTTGTTTTTTATATTCTGAGTCTTCCTCTTCTGTGGTTTTATAGAGTACATCCTGTAGCAGCTTCCTGAGTAATTTCTTCCTGAGGTGAATTTCTTGACATCTTGCACGTCCTAACAGGTCTTTGTCTTACCCTCACACTTAGTGGATTTTCCAGCTGGGGATAGAATTCTAGGATAGAATTAAGTTCTTCCTGGAATTTGGAAAGCGTCGTAGCCCTGTCTTCTAGCTTCTGGGATTGATGGGTTGATACAAAGAACTCTGATTAACGTCATTCTGATTCTTTCTGGTTTTTTTCCAAAATAGTTCCTTTTATTGTCTTTTTAAATATAATGTCATTCTGATTCTTGATTTTTTTTTTTTATCTGTGAACCACTTGCTTGTCACTGTCAGTGCTTTGAGTCTTCTCTTTGTCCCCAGCATTCTGAAATTCTTCAGTGACGTGGCTTTGTTGGCATGCATCATTTTCATACTTTGAACAGGGTACATGGTGGGCTTTTTTCGTTCTAGAAAATAGCGTCCTTTGCCATTAGGAAATGTTCCTCTATTATTTCTTAAATAATTTCCTTCCCACTTCCTCCTGTTTCCACTCCGATAATTTACTAATTGGATTCCTATTACCTGGATTGATTCCCTAATTTTCTTATTTTTCCCTGTCTTTAATTTTTTTAAATCTTTTTATGCTACTTTATGGAAGATTTCAACACTACCTTTCAGCTTTCTTACTGGGTTTTAAATTTCAGCTATCATATTTTTATTTTCTCGGGTTTCTTTTGTACCCTGTGTATTCCTTTTATATAAGATACTATTCTTGTTTTATGGATGCAGTATCTTTTCTTACCTCTCAGAGGTTATTCTGTTCTCTTCTTCTGTCTGCGTGGTCTCTTGCTTCTACAAGGTGCACTTTTTCCTGTTGCTTTGCTCTTTGTTATTGCTGGGATATACTTCACCCTGGGCATCTTGCCTGATGATCCTTGGTGGTCAGTGTGTAAGAAGGAGCCACTAAGGGCTGACTGGAAGCCTTTTGGGGTTTGTGGCCCATGGTCTTTACTACAGGATGATCAGGCTGGGCCAGGTTCTTGGGAGCTCCTGGGGTCAGTCCTCATCTGCTGGTGAGGCTCCCCAGAAAAGACACTTCCAATCTTGTGCCTGAAGGGTATATGGCTGGCTTCCAGGGTCCCCACCCTAAAATGGGAAGGAGACTGGAATTTTGAACATTTACTTACAAACTACCTCTTATGCTCCCATCTTATGCATCCCAATAAGCTATCCTTATTTTAGCTGCACCTGGTGCTCCCAGATCAGACAGCCTCAGTTTACTTTCTCCAGAAAGTAAACCTCCAGGTTGCTGCTGAATCTAGCCACCCCTTAAAGAAGGCTCTTTCAATCACAGTCCTCTTTCAATCACAGTCTCAGTAGCACTTACTTCCACCAACTTTGAAGAGTTAGTGTGTGGGAGGAAGTGAGTCTCGTGATAGAAATAAGGTTGTTTCTCAGCATTTGCCACTGCCAGTGAGGGGTGTCCTTTTCTCCAGTCTGCTAGGTCAAGTACCACTTCTCCATCCGATTCGACCTTCCAAGGTCTTCTCTAATCCTCTTTGCCTTTGTGGGTTTGTGACTTTTAAAGACTCATTACAGTTATCTCAGTGGGACTTCAGGAGGGGGTGGAGCTAATGCTTATCTCCACCCCCCGCTAAGACTAAGGTGCCTCATTTGCCTTTGCAGCAAAATTCAAGGGGACGCCAAAAAACTCAGATGTCAAGGCAAATAATATTTAGTGCAACCTTTTAATAAATCAGAATTAATGCCCAAAGTCCACCATGAGCAAAACATCACAATTTTAAATAAAGACAAGATCAGTATGACTGATTTTTCCTTGAGCATCATGTTCCAATATGGTTCAGTATGGCGTTGGTACGATCCATTACATTGAACCAGTCCTAACATTCTTGGTATTCTTCATGACCACATCAGGCTGTAATGCTCACAAGAGGCTGCAAATTATGTTTTCATTTGGCCATGATGCCAGTTCCTTGAACATACAAAACCAAAGGACTCACTGGTCTGGCCTGAACCATTTTTGGACTGAATGTTGCCCAAGCATATGGTAGATGAACTTGGCCTGCATTGATGGGCATATTGCTGTGTCCTGTAAGTGAACTTTCTTTTATCTTAATAAACACTTCTTTCAAAAACTTTGGTGAGTTAAAGGGCATATGCACGTGTTAGCAAGACAAAAAGAAGAAGAAGAAGAAGAAGAAGAAGAAGAAGAAGAAGAAGAAGAAGAAGAAGAAGAAAGCCCTGAAACTGGTGTTTTTAGATGTATCAGGACCCTGGGAGCATATTTGAAGCATTAGCCAGCAGGAAGGCAGCCCGATGAAAGACAACATAAATTCAGGTTTTCTGCTATAATTTATGTCAGGAATTTTTTCACAACATCCCCACCTTTGCAGATTAGTGTCCTCCATGCCAGGCTGAACTCAGACACCTCAGCTTTCGGGTGGGAACTTCTGTGCAAATCCAAACCCTCGTTCTCTTTACGGAAACTGGAGGCCGTTCGACCACACATTTCTGGATAGTGTTAAGAGATGAGCTACAACTAACTCCAAACCTCCTCAGAGGTCAGAAAACTCTCATTATCTGATATTTGCCCGTAATTGCCTGGTTCTTTTAGAAAAATCACATTCTCCTTCAAATAGATTGCGCTTCAATTGTGCCCTCCCTGGAGGCCACGTTCCCGAACCCTCTTTCACTGATGTCACTCTGGATCCTCTTTCAGAAGCCCCACCCCTCCGGGTGGACTTTTCCCAAAAGCCTCCCACCTCACCCTGAAGCTAAGTAATGGGTCACCTTCAAAAGCCAGGGTGCTGTTCCCATGGCGATGTTACAAAGGCAAACTTAAGTTTCCACCGGTACTTTGAGATCCGAGATGACAGGTGTTCTAAAATTTCAAGGTAAAATGTTATTCCCTTCGTCAAGTGGATCCCTCGATGAAACGTGGAGGGACCTGGCTGGCAGTTGTCCGTTTTCTGAAGGGGCGGATAACCTACTTGCGCTCCGCTCTTGGAAGTGAGTGAACGTGTGTGTGTGTGTGTGCGTGTGTGTGCGCGCGCGCTCACGCTCTTCACCAGCAATGAATGTATTTGTAAGGTGCCAGGCAAGAACAAGGTACCATTATGAAGACGAGCATTACCTCACGGCTCAGAGACTCCAATGAGACCACACCTGGAGTGCTCTGTTCTGTCTCAGGAAGCTTGGTTACAGAAAGATGAGGTGGCCACTGGAGGGATGCTAGGAGAACAGAAAACAATAAAGAGATACAGGAAATTAAGGCTGCCAAAACATGAGAAAACATCTCCAGAAAACAACCATCCCCATCTTCGATCATTTAGCATTATTTAGCGAGAGTCTAAAATGTATGAGCTCCACGCTGTAGAGAATGCAAAGGTGAATAAGATCCGGTCCCTTCTCCCAAAGCGCGAAGGACGTAGAAAACAAGTGGCCCGAGTAGCTGCAATCTAAACAACTCAAACCTTCCGAGCCATTGTGCATACGGAGGAGGAGGTGTTGTTTCATCACAAATATTGATTGATTTCCTGAGCTCCTGTTAGACAAACAGGGAGTCATCAGGCTCGATGCACACACATTAAACAAGCAAGCACTCCTATCTTCTACCAACAAAAGATTTTAATTGAAAAACAAAGCAAAGCCCAATGTAAAGCGGCGTTGCGATTTCAGTCACCTGGGAGTGGTGCCGTGATGGTCAAGACTCTAAATAAGGGAGAAAGACAGGTGGAAAGAGAAATTGGCGCTCTGAGCAAAATTCCTTCTTTCTGAGATTCAGAAATAGTTATACACGCAACAGTCATGGGATTCGGAACGGCAACGTTCACATGAAATTTGTGGCATAGAGGACAATAAAGGAACTAGCTGGGGCAATGAACTTGTGGTATCCCAACTGTATTGTGATTGATGGCTCTAGCATTTCCCATGCTGCTCTCACAAATTGCCACCAACTTGGTGCATGGAAACAGCGCACGTTTATTGTCTGATATTTCTGTAGGTTAGAAGTCCTCACTGGGTTAAAAACCAAGGTGTCAGCAGGGCTGAACCCCTTTCTGGGGGCTCCCAGGGAGCATCTGACTCCTGGTCTCTTCCCGCTTCTAGAGGCTTCCCGCGTTCTTTGGCTGATGGTCCCCCCATCTTCAGAGCTGGCAGTGGCGGGTTTAGTCCCTCCCAAATCTCATCAGTCTGATGCACTATTTTGCTTGCCTCTTCCGCTTCTAAGGATGCCTGTGATTACGTCCGGTAATCTGCTTATTTTAAGGTCAGTTTGATTAGCAACCTCAAGTCCCACTTGTCACGTGTTATGAGTTGAACTGTGTCCCCTTCACAAAATGGTATGTTGAAGTTCGAACTCCCAGTGCCTGCGAATATGACTTTGTTTGGGAGCAGAGTCATTGGAGATGTAGTTAGTGAAGATGAAGTCACACTAGAGTAGCGTGGGCTCCTCATCCAATATGACTGGTGTCCTCATAAGAAGACAATCCGTGTGAAGACACAACACAGAGAGGACACCATGTGGAAACGGAAGCAGAGGCTCGAGTGCTATATCTATGAGCCTAGGAACACCTGGAGCTCTCACAAGTTCGAAGAGGCAAGGAAGGGTCCTCCCTACAAGCTTCAGAGGGAACACGGCCTTGCCAACACCTTAATTTCAGACTTCTGGCCACCAAAAGCGCAAGAAAATTAAATTCTGCTGTTTTAAGCCATGAAGCTCATGATATTTTGTTATGGGAACCCCGAGAGACTACTACACTTACATTCTGGCAATTTCCAATGAAAAGGAGGACAGGCATGTTTGGAGACGATCCTCCACGGGTCTTTCAGGTTTCTGCACATCCCAAGAGAAGAGGTGCATGAAGCCTTCATTCCAGACTATATTTTTCAGAACATTTGTGTAGCAAACAGCCTTGAAATATCGGGGCTACCGATATTGCTACCCCTGGAGCAAAGGTGCTTTACTGTCAGTAGAATAAAGAAATGTCTCCCTCCAGGGCAAAAGTCAGGTAAGCTTTAATGTCCATTACAAAAGATTCAGGTTCCCCCTAAGCACGGGGTGCCTTTCTTGTACCACAGCCCACCGCAGGGCCAGTGTGTCACCTGGCCCTCCTGTGGGAGTTGGTGCTGGGGGAACCGGTGTAAACTCTGATACTCAGGCTGCTGCTCTGGCTGGCTGTAAGCTCTGATCTGTCCTTTGTCTCTGACCCAGGCATCTCACATCCTCTGCCAGCACCTGTGAATCTGTGATAGACTAACAGGTTAGCTTGCAAGTAGGGTAAACCTTAGACCCCTGAGTACACGACAGAGGAGAATCCAGGTAGACGATCCGGCAAGTGGGAGAGAAGCCTCGGCGAGCAGGTGCAAATGTATAGGTCAAACATCTCGGCACTTAGCTCACCTGACTTTTGGCATCACTGGTTGTCTCAGTGGTTCTCCAGGTGAGGTCCTGGATCTGCAGCACCAGCATCCCTGGGTGGTGTGCTGGCAATGCAGGTGCCTGAGCCATGTCCCAGATGCATGGAATCCGAAACGGGGTGGGGCCCAGCCACCTGGGCTTTAACAAACCCTCCAGGGGTGCTGCTGCATGCTTTTTGGGAAACACCGGCCAACGCTGTGGTCAGCTTTCTGGCTGCAGGGTCCTTGTGTGCACACGTAGGTCCTTGTGTTTGCACCGGGGGATGCTGAAACCTAGGAAGCGATGGGGCACAGGAGACAGACTTCACCTGTCCACTCTCTGTGGCTTCCCTGCCGCCACGTCGGGGGGGGGGGCGGGGACAGGGTGCTGTTTTCTGCATTTTCCATAAGGTTTGCCCTCGGCACCCTCACCTCTAAAGGAGACCAGGCCTTTTACTAAAGGAACACGCTGAAATCGTGCTAGCAAAGTTGGTCGACATTTGCAACCCCTCTCATGGATGCAAACTGGGCTTGTCCACTTGACTGTGCCCTAGAGAAGGAAGGGTCAGAGAAAGAAGGGAGGGGGCCCAGGAAGAAGTGTTTCTGGGGTCTCATAGAGGCAAGCTTTGCCCCAAAGTGAAAATAACCTGAGTGGGGTGTGCTGTGTACGTGACCGGCACGGACCTCGCACACGGAGGGGCCTGCTCTTCGCAGACAGGGTCCGAAGTTCTCTCTGCTGGAGGCGGCAGGATCCCAGGCAAGAGAGCGAAATGCTGTATGCAGACACAAA
Source organism: Panthera onca (assembly GCF_046562875.1). Classification (NCBI taxonomy): domain Eukaryota; kingdom Metazoa; phylum Chordata; class Mammalia; order Carnivora; family Felidae; genus Panthera; species Panthera onca. The sequence continues at coordinate 85,404,133 of NC_138341.1, read as the reverse complement.
GTCACCACTTGCAGACCAGAATAGGGAACCGAGTCTGCAGGAATCATCCAAAGGCTTCAAGAGGGACAAGCAGATTCAACAATGCATGGGATAAAAAATGACTATCTGGAGATCCAAGTGACTGATAGTGTCTTTTCTTTTTCTGTCCTCAGCTCCAAATTACCTTGAAAATCCTCCTTAGCTCTGTAGCTCCAGATCAGAGTGAGGGATGAACAATATTTTACTGCAAAAAAAAAATAGTACAGGGGAGGAAAAAAAAAAAAAACAATCCTGACATGGATCTTAGGGGATTTTTTTTTTCTAACCCACATTTCTTTTCTTCCTCCCACATTGGCGGATAAATCCCAGCATCGAAACCGTTCTATTCACTACACATCACTACACATGCAGAGCTTTTAAATATACCGGTTAGTAAAATGCTGAATGCAGCAACAACCGAAAAACGACTTTGATACCCAAACTAATTTATCCGTACCCTTTTGTTAAATGATAATAAAGGGTTTACAATGATCACATCTTGCCTCGAATGGGCCTGCCATCCCTGACAGATGAGCATTTGTCTGAGGGCACGGCGTCACCCCATCTTTCTGTGGGCTCCTTCCCACCCGGAAAATGTGTTCTGGGCGTTATGGGACTGTGTATTAAATCCACCGGTCCCGTAGCTTCCTGTGAGCAGCCACAGACCACCTTGTGGTCTGGAATATTTACAGAATGTTTTATTAGTTTATTACCAATGGACCTCACCATGCTCCTTCTACATGAACAGGTTTTTTCCAGTTTAATTCTCTTGGCTAGATCACAGTCACGTGTGCGCTTTTCAAACTGCCTGTTTTTGTGGGCTGGGGTGATTCTCACTGTAAAAGGGAAAATCTGGGGCTCGTCGGGGTGAGTACATTAGCTCCCACTGTGACCCTGAAAGCCACCACCGTATGGGATGAGGGGCGTGGCGGGAGGCAGTCCACCCGAGCTGGGGCAGAGAGGAACGTGGCCTAAATCTGTCAGCAGCACATAACAGGAACCCGGACAGGTGGCCCCTGAGGGCTGCTGGCAGGTGTGATAGGAGGCCCACGTTCACACCGGGACCCAGGTGGGCATGTGGTGGAGGATGGAGGTCGCTCTCACCTGTGTCTGCAGTTGGGGTGAGATGTCTGTGTGGAGCCGGGTCTCCAGACCAGCCAAAGAGAAAGCAGCCTGAGGCCATAAACAGAAGGGTGTTGGGGCACCTGGGTGGCTCAGTCGGTTAAGCGTCTGGCTTGGGCTCAGGTCATGATCTCTCAGTCTGTGAGTTCGAGCCCCGAGTCGGGCTCTGTGCTGACAGCTCAGAGCCTGGAGCCTGCTTTGGATTCTGTGACTCCCTCTCTCTCTGCCCCTCCCCCTGCTCTTGCTCTGTCTCTCTCTCTCTCAAAAATAAAGATTAAAAAAAAAAATCTTAAAAAAAAAAAAAAACCAGAAGGCTGTTGGGGAGCCTGGGTGGCTCAGTCAGTTGAGTGTCCAACTTTGGCTCAGGTCATGATCTCGCCGTTTGTGTGTTCGAGCCCCGCGTCGGGCTCTGTGCTGACAGCTCGGAGCCTGGAACCTGCTTCAGATTCTGTGTCTCTCTCTCTCTGCCCCTCCCCCGCTTGCACTCTATCTCTGTCTCTCTCAAAAATAAAAAGAGATTTAAAAAAAAATCTTAAAAAAAAAAACAAAGCAGAAGGGTGTTAAGTCAGGATCTGTTGAAACCCTGGGAAGAGGAGTTTTAAATCAGGGCAGGAGGCCCCAGAACCCTGGAAGGGGCCAAGGCCAGCTCGGATGTGGGTGGAAACGGCAAGAAGCACTTGCTTCTGGCTCGTCCTTCCAACTAACCAGGCTTGCAGCCCTGCCTTCCAGGTCAAACAGGGGTGAGAGCCTGGGCCTCCTGCCAGGGAACCAAATCTCGTGCCAGTTCTGCCCCCACAGGGCTCTCTGGCCTCCGGAAGGCCACCCCACTCTGTTAGGCTCTGATTCCCCCCTCCACATACCTCAGAAAGTCTTCAGTCTGGACTGAGGACCTGCACCCTTCTGACTTTGATGCTCCCTCCCTGGTGGTGGTCCCTTGTCACTGTCCTCACCGTCCGGCAACCAAAACTGACCCCCGGCTCAAGTGTTTCTGGAACATTCTGACAGGGATTACACACACGTGGTTCAAGTAATGGCAATTAAAACCTCCTGTCCTGGCTGATGCACTTCCTCCACACCTCACATGGCTTCCATTGCTTCCTCTTGTCCCACCCCACCCCACCCCCAGCCCTCGGCCCTAGACCATAGGGCCCTGGCCCTCTGTCTCCATTCTGGGCTGGCAAGTAAGGAATTCTTTATGGTGGGCTAAAGAAGGGACCTCAGGGAATCCTCTGGTGCCACTAATTGTGACCCAAATTCCACACTTTCATCTAAATAACCTGCCCTGTCTTTTACCTCTTCTCGCTTGCTCTATTGGCAACAGGAGGTACAGCTCCCCTGTACCCACAGACCATGGCAAAGGGGGAGCCCTAGAGGGGCCTTCCCAGGCAGGGCCCACCTGAGTGCAGGATGCTAATGTATCTCAACACTTAAGTTCTTAAGACTGCACATATGCATTTATGAGACACAACGTAAATACACTTCCACGGATGTTGAGGGAAATATGGTTTCATATCTGAGACATATCCACAAACAGAAGTTCCAGCTCCTTGTCCTGAAGATGATTCCACACAAACGACCTGCAAACACTTCAGCCATCTATGAACTTAGTCTCAATTCTTCACGACCTCTAGTGGCAGAAGAAGGACTCTGTTATTTTTCCAGGTAATCTGGTCTTCACGTTTGCCTTGTCATCATCTCCCCTGAATATCCCGCGTCCACTGAGCTCTCCATTCCCACGGACATCGCCCCCCTTCCCCTCATCCTGCATCACCAAGAAATGGCTTCAGAAGCAGCCTCTTTGAGCCCCCTGGGTACCCTACCCTCCTTCCTACACTCCTACACCCAGAAAGGAGGCACACCACAAGCTTGTGACTCACCGGCCGCAAAGCTGCCCTAAATGGTGTTTAGGGAATTATCCCTGGGGCACAAGGATCTAGGCACCTCCTGTAGGACTGTTTGAGTATGGGCCACTCCCTCAGAGTCCCCGGAGGCAGGTGGGGAGGGAAGGGTGTAGAGTCACAGGCACCGTTCCCCAAATCCAAAAATTCTAAATTCCAAAACACAGTGGACTCCTGGGTGTGAGTTAAAGGACTGGGAACATGCTATGTGGATGGTTGGTTTCCCAGTGTCCACACTCAGTGCCCAATTCCTGGTCAATCCATTTGGGAAGAAGTTAAGAGTCTGCAGATAATTTCTCTCCCTCTTTCGCACCCTCTCTCCCCCTCTGCCCCCTCCGTCTCCTCCTCTAGCCTCCTTTCTCCCTCTCTCTCCTCCCATCCCCTCCCCTTCCCTCTCTGACTTCTCTTATCTCTGTCTCCCTGTCTCTCCCCGCTCTTCCCCTCACTGTCCCCCCTTCCCCTGACCCCCACTATTGGATGCACACAGGACACTGAATATGGCCCTGCTGGCCACAGGCAGCCATTCTGTGACCCCGAGCGGAGCCAGACTTGGGTTAAAGCTCACACTGAGGATGGCAGAGCAGAGAAACACAAAAGAATCACGTACTTGAGGACCTCTTTGAGTGCCGATCAGGCCAAGCCTGGACCCACCCTCCCTCTGAACTCAGTTACATAAGATAATAAACTTCCTGATTGTTTAGACTGGTTTGAGTCAGGCTTTTCAGTTTTCTTTTTAAAGTGCAGATCTTATCATGGCACACCCAGCTTAGAATCCTTCCCCGGGACATTCAGAATAAATTGCTACCTCCTCCAATGGGCTCAGGGCAGAGATCATTGGCCCCTCGGCGCCCAGTGTAACTCACATTCCCTGAAATGAACTCTCTCTTCCGGCAGCCCCAAACTATGTGAAGCTCCCAGACCATGCCTTTCAAGATATTCTCTGCTGGAATGTGCTTCGCTTATTGTCAATCCAGTGCAAATTCTGCCTTCAAACTTCAATGCATCATCTTCTTGTACCTCTTCCTGATCCCCAGGGAGCAGAATAGTAGAGGGGCTGAAAGTACGGGCTGGGGCAAGAGGAGTGGAGAGGAGCTGCTAAGAATGGGGAAGACATGAAAAGATAGAGGAAAGAGACTCTTAAAAACTGAGAACAAACTGAGGGTTGATGGGGGGTGGGAGGGAAGGGAGGGTGGGTGATGGGCATTGAGGAGGGCATGTGCTGGGATGAGCACTGGGTGTTGTATGGAAACCAATTTGACAATAAATTTCATCTGTAAAAAAAATAATAAAAGAAAAAAAAAGAAAAGAAAAGATAGAGAAAAGATAGAAACTGAATCCTGGTCGGAGCATTTGAGGCCCTGGATCCAGCTTAAACTGGAAGCAAAACTACCTTAAGTCATGTGAGTTTTTAGGTCAGTTGAGTCCAATTTTTGTTAGTTTGTTTGTTTCTTACATCCCAAAGCATTCCAAAATTTCTTTCCAAAATTCAAGCCCTTATCATACTTGTCATGGACTGACAGCTTTTCAGGGGCAAGAGTCATAGATTATTTGGTTTTCCATTCTCTGTCCATTCCATATCCATTAGAAGATACTCAGTAAGAGTTCAATGAAGTTAAACAAGCTTCTCACTCTTGCAAGTTCTACTTTATATTTCAGAAACGCTGTCTCTTAACATTGTCGGTTCAAAAACATGCTGAATTCTAGTGAGACACAAGATTGGTTTTTTCTTTTAAGAACAAAATTGAGTGCATGCTTGGTGTGTCACTTAAATTGTGTTGAGGGCACAGAATAGAATATTAAAATTATACACTCTTTATAAAAATGCCAATTTTTAATTTAAAATGCGTAGTCCCCAATGAGCTAATTCTTTTTCCGGTAGGATCAAGGGTTACCCACCTACTAAGATAACTTGTTTCCTTCTCGTAGCAGACCTAACTGCCACTCTGGGAGTGAGGTCTGGAAAGGTTGATTGGCAAAAGGGCTTCTGATCACCTCCCCCATGCCATCTTCTGTACTCACGTGAAGCCTTAGCCCAGAGGAACAGCATGAATTTCCCTCTGAAAGGTGTTGAAGCCCAGAGGGGCCTTTCTTCCCTGGTCGTGCTGAGTAAACCACGGGCCACACGGAGACGCCAACCTCATTACCCTGCTTGGGGAAACATGTAAAGAAAAAGACATCAAACTGTTCTAAGAGGCTATTATTTTTGCAATATTACGAAACAGTCATTTCACTTCGTGACTCAGCAGCACAAACTTCCTGCAGCCCTCCCCATGCTAAGGCGCCGGGGCAGGGGATGGGGGGTAGGGGGGTGGTCTCACAGGCAGAGGTGAGAAAAGATGGCCAACAGGTCAGATACCAAGCACAAAGCTGCAGTGACAACATGGACCATTTGACACAGTCACTCTCTGGTTACAAGTGGGGGATATCGGCTCAAGAGAAAGAAAAGAAGAGTTTGAGGCTTGTGTGACTAAAATAGCCATGGCTTCAGGCCTGGCTGGATCCAGGTGATCATTTGTTACGGCTGCTGTAACACATACCAAAACCTGGGTGGCTTCAAACAACAGAAATGATTGTCTTCTCAGTTCCGGAGACTACAAGTCTGACGTCAGGTGTTGGCAGGGCCATATTCCTTCTAAAACCTATAGGCAAGCATCCTTCTTTACCTCTTTCTTGTTTCTGGTGGGTGGCTGCCATACTTTTGTGCATTCCTTCCTTTGTACATGCAACAGTTCAATCCTCTGTCTTAGCGTGGCTTTCCCCTGTGTTCCTTCGTGGTCATCCCTGTGTGCATCTGGGTCTGAATGTCCCCTTCCTGTCAGGACACCAGTCATATTGGTCAAGGCCTACCCTAATGACCTCCTCTTAGTGTGTTACATCTATAAAGACTCTCTTTCCAAATGAGGTCACTTTTTGAGGTACTGAGGGTTAGGAGTCCAACATAGCATTTGCAGGGGCAGGAAGTGAGTAATTCAACTCATAACACAAGGGATAGGAAGAGTTAAAACAACTCTCGCCAACAGCCCCAAGTGTAAACTGATACAATAATAGCATCCTCCTCCTTGAGCTGAGGTGAAGAGTCGATGATAAAATCCATGGAAAGTTATGATCCCGGGGCCTGGTTCATGGTGGACACACAGTTTTTACTTCCATGACTTCTACCATGGAGCAAAATCACGCATACGCTTAACTTGTGAGATTTCAACTGTAGGTAGAGAGAGGGAGAAAAGCAAAATGTAAATAAATGGAAGGGACAGAGTAATGGGGCACCTCGCCCACCATTCCATTGCAAGAGAACACACTCTTGAGTGGGAGAGAAAGTTGACCTCACTCTTCTGTTTCCTCAGACGGCCTAGGTCCCCAAGCATCATTCACAGGAAAGTAACTCACCATTGGAGCGGGGAGTGTTTAGGGAGGGGAGATGTGTGCACATTTGCCCCTAAAAGCAGACCAGCCACCTCACTGGGTGTCCAACCTGAGAGCAGGCTGGGTATGGAGGCTGCAGGAGAGGCTGGCATGCTGGGACAGGGGCTGGCGCTCTAGGACAGTGTCCTCAAGCCATGCATGGTGAAGGACTGGTATCATCCACCCTTCCAGGATTGACAGGACCCCCCACTGGGCTTGGTAGAACCCAGCCTGTGTTTGCCTCGCCACCCCTTTACCCTTCCCTACCCACCCCCCTGCCAGGCTCAGCACCAGGTAAACAGCCCCTGATCTCAGACCCTCTGACTGGCTAAGGCTACTGGCCATGTGCTTGGATGCCTTGGCCTGTCAGCTGCTCCCAGTTTGTCCCCTCTTTCCTCTTCACTCCCGTGCTTCCCTCACCGTGGACTGGAAACAGATCCCTCGCCACCGGCACTGGCCCACAGACCTGGTTTTGAGGAGAAGAGCATGTGGTTGGATGCTCAGAAGGATTCTAGGCTGGATACAACATTTGCCTTTCCTTACTCCTAACCCCTGCCTGAGATGGGCCTCCTTCTAGAAAAACCCGCAATCCCCCTCCTGGCTTTTCCAGCTCCCTCATCAACTGTCTCCCTCCTTCCCCAGCTTCCCCTAGCTATCTCCCACCATGCTCCTCCACCCCAATCAGCCCAGCCTCCTCACACGCCTACCTGCACCCTCTGCTCATTCTTGGAGGCATAGCCACGGCTTTCTTCATCTGCAACACAATCAAATTTGACCAGACTTTGCTTTCTTTCCTGGGGCTTCAAGTTTCAGAGGAAAAAAAAAAAAAAAAATGGCGGACTTGTTCCTTCAATTGGCTCTTGGGTTCTGATGGGCAGGACGGGGAGGTGAGTTGGGGAGAGGGAATGGTGGGGAACTCCAACCGCCTTCTTTGGTTGGAGTCGGCCTCACAGGGAAAATGGACAGGGCAGAGGGCTGGTGTGAGGAGGAAGCCAGGTGGCCAACAAGTACAGCCAAAAAGGCCTCTCAAGGCTACCAGGAGCACCTCAGCCCCAAACCAAAGCACACAATGGCCAGGAATTTTCCCTGTCCCTTGAAATCTCCAGCTTCTCACAGTTCGGTGGTAGTAACTAGAAGTTATTGTGAGTGGGGGGCGCCTGGGTGGCTCAGTCAGTTAAGTGTCTGATTCTTGGTTTCGGCTCAGGTCATGACCTCACAGTTTCATGGGTTTGAGCCTTGTATTGAGCTCTGTGCTGGCGGCGTGGAGCCTGCTTGGGATTCTCTCTCTCCTCTCTCTCTCTCTCTCTCTCTCTGCCCATCCCCCACTTACACTATCTCTGTCTCTTTCAAAAATAAATAAATAAAACCTTAAAAAAAAAGAAAGAAGTTATCGTGAGTAATTACTAAGTGTAATGTTGACGTTGAGATAGGTCATTTTGGGCATGTGCACCCCCCAGGCCACTCGGGTCTAGCCGCTGCTGCCCCAAAGGGCTACTCTGGGAGTCCTGGGAATATCCTGCTTTGCTGGCTTCCTGGACCATCGATTATACTAGATCAGACGGCGTACTTTTGTTCCTCACACCTCACGTTTGGCAAGCACTCTTGCTACAAGGTTCTATTAAGAAGTTAAATGAGGGCCCCGGGGTGGCTCAGTCGGTTAAGCATCCTACTCTTAATTTCAGCTCAGGTCATGATCTCACGGGTTCATGAGATGGAACCCCATGTCACTCTCTGTGCTGGGTATGGAGTCTACTTAAGATTCTCTCTCTCCCCCTCCCTCTGCCTCCTCCCACCCCAAAGACTTAAATGACCACAACTTTAATGTCCATCGATGAATGAACGGATAAACAAAATGTGGGTACATACACACGATGGGGTATGACTCAGTTTTAAAATTTTTTTTTTAATGTTTATTTATTTTTGAGACAGAGAGAGACAGAGCATGAACAGGGGACGGGCAGAGAGAGAGGGAGACACAGAATCTGAAACAGGCTCCAGGCTCTGAGCGGTCAGCACAGAGCCCGACACGGGGCTCGAACTCACGGACCGCGAGATCATGACCTGAGCCGAAGTCGGACGCTTAACCGACCAAGCCACCCAGGCGCCCCATGACTCAGTTTTAAAAGGAAGGAAATGCTGACATTTGAGGATGTTACACTAGGTGAAATCAGCCAGACACAGAAAGAGGAATATTATGTGATTCCGTTTATACGAGGGAATGTAGTCAACCTCATAGATTCAGAAAATGGAATGGTGGTTGCCAGGGGCAGCGGGCAGGAGGAGGAAGGAGCTTTTGCTTTACAGGTATAGTTTCCATTTGGAAAGATGGGCAAGTTCTGGGTATGGATGGTGGTCATGGTTGCGCAGCAACGTCAATGTCAATGCCATTGAACGATACACTTAAAACTGGTTAAACTGGTACATTTTACATTTTGCCTACTTTATGGTATAAATTATTTTGCATTTTATAGCTTAAGAAAACATGAGCAAATACATAGCCGTGTGCAGTCAGCGGCTGATAACGAAGACTCACTCGGTCAAGGAACACCGAGCACCTGCCCTGCCACGGTTCGTGGGACCCTGTTCTAGGACGTGGCAGGACAGCTGTGTGCAACCAGGCAGTCCCCGCCCTCCAGGCACTTACTTCTCAGTGGAGGACGGAGGAGGAGGCAAACAAGAACAAGCAGTCATTCTGGGCTGTTCTCAGTACCACGTAGAAAGGTAAGTCCAGGTAAGGGACTGGAGAGGGACCCCGGTAGGGAAGGGAGGTGGTTTCTTGACTGAGACCTGAGAGGCCAGGAAAGGCCTCCCAAGGAGGACATTGGAGAAGAGACCCAGGTGAGGGGCGCAAGGGAGGGAGTGTGACCTAGTGCACATGCGCTAAGGCAGGGAATCTTCAAGTGTACAGGGACACCCATGTGACTGGGTCTGAGAAGGAAGGAGGTCAGCTAGCGGGAGATGAGTCTGAAAGGGACGGAAGGATAAGGATGCTGCTCGCAGGGGCATGGTGGGGGGCTGCTGGGGAGGCTTTGGGCATGGAGTGGTGGGCAGGGAGGGCTGTGCGGACACGTTCCTTCCTGCTGTGGTTTGGAGCCTCCTCCATGGGGCGGGAAGTGTAAGCTGGAGGACAAGAATCAGAGGGGAGCTGGTGGAATGTTCATAGGTGGCACAGAGACCTGGACCAGAGTGACACTGCGGAGGCAGGGTGAGGTTAGACAGAGACCCCTTCTGCAGGTAGAGCTGGCAAGAGCTGAAGATGCACTGGATAGGGGGTAAGAGGGGAAGAGAGGAGCTTCTGGCTAGAGCCCGTGGTGCAGCTGTTTTCTGGAATCGGGGAGCCTGGGGGGGAGAGAAGAGGTCCCAGTGTGGCCATGCTCTGAAGCGGGTTGATGAGGTGTCCGGGCAGGAACCATGTGCAGGGAGTTAGAAACCTGAGTCTGGAGTCAGGGATGGGGGCTGGAGGTCCCCAGTCACTGTATGGAGACGCCATCAGTGATTTCAAGCCATTGTAGGGGAGACATGACCCACGTAGAGACTGGAACCCAACCCTGGCCTTCGAGAGTTCAGCTGCCATGTTCCTTTGCATGAGGATGCCAAGCTGAGCAAGCGCCCTCGTGTCCTTCCCCTCGCCAAAGGGCCACGGCTCCTCCCGTGGGGCCCTGACCCCCCTGTGCTGCTTCCTGCTTCCTGCATATTCCTCTAAGGGCTGTCCTCAGCCCGACATTCTCAACTGTGGCACACAACAAAAATCACCCAAGCAGCTTTCTAAAAAGTCCACTGCCCTGTGCTCATTCCAGACAGACTGACCTCTAATCTCTGGGATGGACTCCAGCATCTGGATTCAAATACCCACACGGTTGAGGTTGAGAACAGAGTATTCCGTGATACTTGCCCCCCATGGATGGGTACGTGCACTTAGGCATTTTGGATTCCTCCCCGCAACCCGCTACAAAGGATCTCTGGGCTCCCTAGAAAGAGCATCTGACAACTCACCTACCTGTTCTCTGGCTTCTTTGGTCTCAGCTACCGGACTCAGGTGGATTCATCACTGTAACCAGACTGAAAATAACTCCGGGTATATCAGGCAAGGAAACAATTTTTGAAGTGTTCTCTTTTCATATTGCGTTATACATGTAGATCACACATGAATACATTTTCATTTTTAAAAATTCCAACAAAGCTGATAAAGCAACAGACCTCATTGATCTCTTCTCGTGCCTTCTCCCCAGAGGTAATTACTCCAGGGTCCGTTGGGTATAATTCCAGCCATTTTTTTCTGATGCATTTGAAAGCATCTATATGCACAAATGTAAACGTAGTGTTTTGTTTGCGGTGAGTGTATTTTCAAAATGGGGATTGCCTCAAATGTATAACACTGCAATTTGCTTTTTTTCTTTTTTCCACGTTGACAATGTAACTAGGAACTCTCTTGATCCACTCTGTGTTGGTCTGGTCTATGGCTCCTAGCTACAAGTGACTAAGCTTAAATTAATTAAAATTCAACAAAACTTAACATTCAGTTCTTCAGTCAAGCCAGCAGCCATATTTCAAGTGTTCAGGGGACCCCCGCGGCCAGTGGCTTTCGTACTGGATGGCACAGAAAGTTCTGTAGAACAGCCCCGGCATAGAGCATTCTTCTTAGTTAATGAGTCCTATCCCACAGTATAGCTATGTCAGAGTCAGAAAAAGAAGGGCTTAAAAAAAAAAAAAAAAACCCATCCAGCTAAGAGAGAAGAACACTTCAGTGCATGTATCTTTCATGTGAAAAGTAGGTCAGTCCACAGCAAACAGTTTCTCCAAGGGGCAGAAATCTATTCTGTGAGAGGCTGAGGTGGCAGCGAGGTATTTAGAGCTCAAAGACTTCTCTGCAAATGGTTGTTTTGCTTTTGCTTCTAGTTTCTTAGGTTCCCTTGCCACGATTCTCATCTCGGAGCTGTGAAATCACCTCCCAGAGCCTGGTGTTTCCTCGACTCTGTCTCAAAGACTCCCTTCCCCTGCCTGCAGGCCCCGTCCCCACTGCGGCCACTGGTTTCCATATTCATCTCTCGGTGGTTGGGGACAGAGCCCACAGGGCGTCGTTTATTCTAAGGATAGAGAATTAATATTCATGACAGCATCTCATCAAGAGAGCATAAAGGCAGGCTCTTCCGTACCCAATGCCAGCCTGATGATAGCATTTAATGCTCCCTGTGAGGGGACAGTGTTTTTAAAATATTCCAGATGCCTTTTAATACTGTTGCTTGAGTCCCTGGGATCAGAATTGGCAGGTTGTTATTGGCAGTATCGAATACTCAGGCTCCCACTTCATACTAAGGGATAAAAGACCCAGGGGGGTGGGGGTGGGGGCAGTGGGAAACAGAAAAGACACAAATGAGGGCAACATAACTGAATATTTAAACACTTGCAATAAAAATTCGAAGGGTTTTGTGCGGAGACCGCATTGAATGCTTAGTTCAATTCATCATGCTTACGTATTTTAACTGTTCTAGTGTGTTTGTTCTTAGAGTGATTCACTCATCCGTTCCATCAATGTTTATCGATTGCCTAACCTAGGCCAGGTGCCGGGGCCACCATAATGAATAGGACAGATGTGTCCCTGGCCCTCAGAGGGAGACAGACAAGCGACCAGGCAAATGCCCCCCGGAGAGTTCATTGCTGTGGTGGGGCAAGCCGAGCACCCTCTGGGGGCATTTTGGGAGGGCACCTCACTGGAGTTGGGGACCTTCCTAATAAACATTTTTCTTGTACCTCTCATTCATGTATAGATCAAGTACAATGGACTCTAAGCCCTTTTCCATCTCCACCTTTGTGAAGGACGCAGTAAAATGAGTCTTCAGTACCAGTGAAACAGGATAAGGAACCTGGATTTTCTTCCCGACTCCACCACCGCCTTGCATCTGACCAGGAATGAAACACGGCTTTGTGATTCCTTTTCCCAAACGTGAGCACGGCATTGGGTTCACTCAGATCTGGTGCTTTCAACATGGGCTCAGTGACGGGCTCAGTGGCTCGATACCCATTCAAACTGCTTTGGATGTACCTAAGTGCACTTTGGGGGAAGATCCTCAGAATATGGAAGGTCTGTGACGCCGAAGAGGTGAAGAACCAGAGACCTAGGTACCTGAGGTGTTTGGAAATAACAAACTTGGTTCTTCAAAATATTTCCTCTTTTACCAGCCAGTGGTGGGGTGGTACTGAATTCATGGCGTGCTCCGGAGATGGGGCAGTTAGCAGTGGGCGGGAGGGGAGGGGGGAAGCCATAGGACATGGCCGCACCTAGGGGCTCCACTCCAACATACTGAGGGCTCCCCCGAGGGCACACATCTTCCTGAAGACCTGTTACTCATTCGCCCAGGTGCCTGTGGGGAGACCCTACTTCTGCAGGCATGCCTGCTATGTTAGGCAGTCACTTCATATATCCTGTCTTATGCTTATTTTTTTAAGTTATTTATTTATTTATTTTGAGAGAGAGAGTGCGTGTGTGGGAGGGGCAGAGAGAGAGGGAGAGAGAGAGAATCCCAAGCAGGCTCCGCACTGTCAGAGCCCGATGTGGGGCTTGAACGCACGAGCCGTGAAATCGTGACCTGAGCCGAAACCAAGAGGCGACCGCTTAACCGACTGAGACACTCAGGTGCCCCCTGTCTTATTCTATCCTCAAGACAAGGCTCCGGGATCAACACGATAGCCATTCTTTCACAAATGAGGAATTCAAGCTCAGAGAAGGTCAGCGGCTACCTAGATTGCACAACCTGTCAATGACTAGGGATTTCCACTAAGGTCCATCTAATGCACTGGTTCTGAGCTTGGCCTTCACTTTGGAAACCTTGGGGAGCATGTAAAGCTCCCAGGGCTGAAGCCAATAGAGACCAATTAAATCAGATGGTCCTGGAGAGGGACCCAGGCACCAGGTAATTGCATTCCGCATGCCCTGTGTTCTATATTTTTCACGACCATGTAACAAATATTCTTAGAAACCACTTAAGACAACGAGAAGCCTTCAGCAAATTGGTTTTCCAGGCAGAGGTTCAGATACAGGGTCGTCAGTCCCTTTAAAACAGCAGCACCCTGATGGATACGGCTAACCTCGGACAAGACTCCCAGTGAGCAGTATGGCACACGGGTGCCTTTCCTGAGGTCTAGACAATAAGGACATCATGCAAGGAATTGTTGCATTTATGAGCAATGGCCCTGTTGTCTTGTTCTCACGGCCTGAGCGCCCACTGAGTCCAAACCTGCCCGGGCAAGAATGATGCTCAATAGGTACCCTGTGAAGGTAGTGTTTGCTCGCCACTGACAGAGGTTGCTTCCCTGACATCGGCTGGTAAGTGATGGGAACTAGGGTTGTGTAGCAGGGAGAAAGGAGCCTTCCCTACAGGGCCCGGCCTCTGAGCCAGCAGGCTAACACCTGTCGGCTGGGCTCCAGTAGGGTGGGGAGAGGATCAAAAAGACGATTCAAGTCAGTTCCCAGCCCAGAAGCACTAGAAATGCTTGAATGAATTCCAGTTCCCTTTATATCCCTCCAGAGCACTCTCAGATGTTGTGTCTGTCACCAGAGGGAGCGTCAGCTGTCAGGCAGCCAGAATAAAGGAGTGGACGCACCTGATGGGGAAATAGCATCTGAGCACAGGAAAGGGCTGGGAACATCCAGCAGCAGGGCCACGAGGCACGCCACGAGATGCCAGGCGCTGTCCCAGGGGCCACGGAGTCCCTATCCCCCTAAATGCTCACAAACAACCCCGCGAGGCAGGAACCGTGCTCCTGATCTTACAGATGAGCGAGCCAACATTCAGAAAGGTCAACACGGAGCCCGAAGTGATACAACTGAGCAGAGCAGCCAGGATTATCCCCTGATCTCTCCACGCCTCCTGCTACGTGACCTGCCTCTGAGATAACGGGCCTGGAAGACCCCCCACCCCTGCTAAACTGGGGTGGGCTTCTGAACTCCTGGGTGTCGCCTGTGAGCCACACGCAGCGGCGGGAGCTGCCCCATTTCCGTCTCTCTTGACGGATCATTTTCTCACAATTGGCTTCATTTCGTCCTCAGTTGCTCAAAATAAGGGCAGAGCTATCTGACAGGGAAAATAAGATGACTCCTACGCTGCGGATTTCCATCACGATGCTACCCAGGGCTGCGATGCGGGAAGAAGCAATGCAGGCGATCCGGGGAATGATTATCGTTTATCGTGGTGAGCAGACACGAGTTCTAATACTGACTTTCAGCGGAACAACTTCGCGCTGACAGCCACGCTCTCGGAAAGAAATCTGCCATCCCGCCACTCAGGCAGGTGTAGTTGATGCAGTGTGGGCAAATCGGCGCAGCTCAAGGTACCGGCGAGGGGACACGGAGTGAAGGGGGGTGGCGTCCTCCAGCCAGCAGGGTGCTGGGATGTAGCTGCCACTTGGTGTTTTGCCACATGTTTTCCACCCCGAAGCCTAGTGAGGTGGTCGCTGCCAACCGAGAAGAGCTGCTTCCGCTGCCCCTCCCTTTCTTTGACATCTGTATTTCTAGAGGGTGGACTTCAGCAGCCGACACACCAGGGTTTCAGCTCGGGCTCTGCCTCTCACTGGCCGTGTGATCTTGGGGGAGTCAAGCGACCTCTGTTTCCACATCTGTAAAATGGGTTATGGGTTATGGCCATCCTCTGTGGCACCCTCCCTGTGGCCTGTGCCCGGACATGGGAGGGACACCCTCGACTTCCAGTTGGTTTCCTTTTTCTGGTCTCTCTCTCTGCACCTCAGGGGCTGGGGCATTGTTGACGTTGCCCAAGAACCTGGAGCTGGGCACGGCACAGCATGCCCTCTGTGTCCCTGGCTTCCACTGACACTGTGCTGTCCACTATTGCACGGGGTGCCCACCCCACAGAGGCTCCAGACGGCCCATAAGAGGCACAAGTGTGTGATTACCAATGGGCCCCAGACCACCACCAGCAGGTATTCAGTATTTCTGTCCCCATCTCAAGCCCAGAAAGCTTGGCCTGCACAATGTGCATGAGGAAAAGATGGCCTTCTTCCCCTAAGACAGCCTTGTCACGGACCAGGTTTCAACGGGGTCAGGGCTTGATGGCCGATTCATCAGATGGGGGTATTGGCAATGGAGGCACTGAGTTTCCGCCCACCAGACTAAGATCAAATTGCTCACCACCTGCCACTGGCCCAGTAGGGCCCACAGTGGGGGGTGGTATGCCCAGGGTCCCCAGTCCTGCCCTGCTCCCCCAGGCTGGTAGAGGTGGGGACCGCAGATTGGCTGCACCCTACGGCTGGGATCTGGGAACAGTCACTAAAGGAGAAAAATGGGTCCTTTGCAGGGAGACCGTAAGCCTTCTCGACAGCCCAAACATCTAGGGACTGGTAGAAACTGGTTCTAATCAATGGGACATTGTACAGGCTGTCGCTGAAGGCTCATGAATGAGGGTTGAGCCCCTGAGAAATTGCATCAGAGGATTCTACCAGCAATGCAGGACTTCCTGCAACGTTCCTGGTGAGGAGACAGATATGAGAATAGAGCAAGGATCACTTCATTCCACTTTCTGGCAAAGGGCACTTGGACAGATTGAGAGCACTTTCTAAAAAAATTTTTTTTATTTATTTCTGAGAGAGAGAGAGGGAGACAGAGAGCAAGTGTGGGAGGAGCAGAGAGAGAGGGAGACACAGAATCCGAAGCAGGCTCCAGGCTCCGAGCTGTCAGCGCAGAGCCCGACGCGGGGCTCGAACACACAAACGGCGAGATCATGACCTGAGCCAAAGTTGGACACTCAACTGACTGAGCCACCAAGGCGCCCCGAGAGCACTTTCACCTGCAGACCTCAGGTCTGGCCAAGCTCTCTAGAATGAGCGTACTTTGTGTTCTCCATGGGAGAAGAGCTTACTTGTCTTCTTATCACTAGAGCCATACAGCTGAAACCTCTCCACAAACTTGTATCATCAGACCTGATTGAGTTGAGGCCTGAAGGCCTCTCCCACTCACTGCTCTGTGGCTCCCACGTTACCGGGTAAGTTCCTTTCTGTTTGCAGATTCATGAGCTCCCCATTCAGATCCATTCTGATCAACAGATACCAACAGATGTGCTTTGATCGGCAGGCATCAAAAAGCCAACTGCCAGGGAGATACTCAACATGCACATTTATGCAGCCTTATTCACAACAGCCAAGAGGTGGAAACTCTTGGACTCAATGCCTGCCATTCATTATTAGATGAATAACAGATAAACAAATTGTGGTATATACATGTCACGGAATAGCATTTGGCCTTAAAAAGGAAGGAAATTCTGACCCCTGCTACAACATGGATTTTGAGCACATTATGCTAACTAAAACAGGTCAGACACAAAAGGACAAATGTTGTGTGATTCTACTTTGCATGAGATTCCTAGGGTAGTCAAGTTCGCAGTCACAGAAAGCAGAAGAAGTGGGTGAGGGAAAGAATGGGGCTTAGTGTTTAATGGGGATGAGTTGTAGCCTGGGAAGAGGAGAAAGTGCTGGAGATCCATGGTGGTGATGGTTGTCCAATAATGTGAATGTATTTACTTGAACGGCACACTTAAAAATCACTAAGACGGTACATTTTATGTAAGGTGAATCTTACCAAAATTTGTGAAAAAAATAAATAACTGGATAAAAATCAAATGTCATTCTCTGCTATCTGCTCAGGCACCTACAGCCTGGGAGAATTAAGGAACTTTATGGAGCACATTGGGAACTCTCCTTCCAAACAGAAAATGTACAGAGCTGTGTGGGGAGCTTCCCATCCCACACATGCAGGCCACTCCGAGGAAGCTCCACCCCTCATTCTTGGGGTCTGTGTGGCCCTACAACTCTTCTGGGGGTGGGAGTCAGGGGGCACGGAGGGACATTCTATCCCCATTATACCCGAACTGATGGCTGAACTTTGTCAGTTTGTACCATGAGCTGGGCTTGAACCTTCATAGCACAGTAACTATGCCTAATATGGTGCTACTTATTTCCGAATGGGGTGGATCTGAATGTGAGGGTCCCCCCTTTGAGAATTTATGGGTTAGGATTGTGCCAAATTTATAAGGAAACACAAAGGCTGGGTCCAGATCATGATGGCGGCACAATCCTCCCCAGTTGGGCTGTGGGTGGGGAATGAGGGAAGGAGGGGTCTCTGCAGACTGTAGAACACCAACTTTAACCCCACAGTGACCCCCCAAGTGGGGTTCAAATGCTCTTCCTGACACAGTGAGGAGCAGGAGGGGAAGGGACCGGCAATCTCCTAGAGGTCCAGTGACCCCTAGACCTCACGAGTGGGGAGACCCCTGCTAATTCAGTTGTGAGGCAAAGACATTTGGTGCAGGCTGGTCTCAATCTGGAGTAGCAATGTTTGAGCCCAAGGGACCGGTGCCTCCAATCAGGTTTTTGCTGAGGAAAGAGTGCGGAGGGGGCTGCTGTTCAATTTCTGAATCAGGAAACCAAGGGAGAGCTCCCTCAGAGGCATCCAGAAAATCCAAGCAATCTCTCAAACTGGTCAGTGAGGCATCAAGCCCTCTTATGCCCCAGGGGTTCCTGGTGCAGCCCTGTCCCCATCTCTCCATATCCAGTTCCTGCTCTAGAAGGGCTGAAAGTCCATCTTGGAATACAGAGAGGCAGGAGAACCCAACATCAACTTGAAAGTCCTCACAGGATACAAAGCAGGATGGGGAAGAACAAAATCGCAAACTTGAGTGAGTTCACAGAAACAAAAAATTCTAACAGAAAAGAGAAACCCGCCAAACACTCCACAGTGAAAGCAACTCACCTGCAAGGATTTGCACCCAGGCTGTTTCCTGAAAGCTTGAGAGAAATGGGGAAAACTGGCCATCACATTACACTGTAGCAGGAGGGAGGATGAGCCAGATTTCTTCATGCGTACTTGCCCACCTCCAAGCCCCAGGGCAAATGTGGAATCTGATAAAGACAGGTCTGTTGGCTCCTTGCCAGGAGGGAAAGGCACCCGGAACCGGGGGCATCACCAAAAAGAGAGAAGGTAAAGTCGCCCAGTATTTGGGGGTACCGTGGAGGCAAGGTGAAATTTACACGTAGTGGTGCTTTTATCAACTCAGGGCAAAGAGGGGCTGAATGCCAGTGGGTTGGCCTCAGGCCTGGACTGCAGAATCCAGGGTCCTGTGTTTTTTGGAAATCACAAAAGATGATGTGGAATTCGTGTCTAGAGTACCCTCATCTGAAACTCTGGCCCTGGGCTGGAAATGGAGGGAGCGTCAATGATGTAGGTCCAAGAGTGGGATGCCACCTCTCAGTGCTCAAGCTTCGGAGGGACAGTCTGTGATCTGAGAGAGCAAGGCCGCTGCACAGAGCGCCCTGCCATGTCACAACTTCCATCAGCATGTTCTTGGAAGGAACACAGGCAGCTTCTCTGCTGGCTGGTCCGTATCTCTTATCCCAGACTAATGCAATGCCAGGCACGTTTTCACCATCTGGGTCTGAGCTAATTTTAACTCCTCAGTCTTCAGATCCACTTGCCACCCTTCCCCATCCTGCCCTGTGCCCGAGGCTGACCTACTTGAACTATATCAAGGGTGCCCGTGACCCCTGGCTTCCGCTTGGGATGGTCTGGTAGGACTGGGATAGAGTGAGAGAAGGAGGTAAAAGGACCATGGCAGGGGATGTCCCTCCCCACAGGGACACCTGGACATGGCTGTGTCCCCTCTCTGCAGGAAGCTGCTCTGTACAGCCCTCCTGCTGGCCTCAGGCAGCCACACTCACCTCCTTCAGGAAGCTAACAGCTTGGCCGCTACCAGTCAATATGAGGCTCATCCACATCTCCATCAGTAGTCTCTGTGTAAAGAAATCTCTTCGAATTACCCTATTTTGAGTGCGCCATCTGCTTCCTGTTTCCTGATATAGGTGGTATAGTCGGTAAAAATAAACATGATTTAATAGATCAAGCTTATTAATATGTCATTCAAACTTCCTACATCCTTGGGCAAGTCATACTGTGTTTCTGAGCCTTAGTTTGCCCAGCACAGAACAGAGAGGGCTTGAGGCACTGTCGCGTGGATGAAATGAGATAAAATACATCAATGGACGGTGTGTTCATTCTGTGAGCCCAGCATCACAGGCTTTCATTCCGCCCCAAACTGTTGGTTTTCTGGCTTGAACAATTAACGTCGCCGTGCGAGCAAATTGTGAAGAACTTGTTCGTGATTCCTTTATAATAATAACCAGGACCGTGGAGCCTGAACTAGAGCCTCATTGTTATAGTGTTTAACATCCCTGGATGGAGCAAATACTGTATCCCTGTATCTAGAACACTGCCTGGCATACAGAAAATGATCGGTAACTATTAGATGATACAGTGGATTATTACCTCCGTCTTTCAGAGGGGACTCAAAAAGATTAGGCAATTTGCCCAAGGTCAGAAAGCCGGTGAAAGGCACCTCAGTGCTGCTAATTCAGGTCTCTGGACTCTAAGACAGTGCCAAGTTCCCCTCTGCACCCTCCCCCTTCCTGGGGTCCCATTGCAATGAGCATGCTCAGCCAAGGGCTGGGGACTGAACCACACAGAGCAGCATGCATGGGAAGGGAAATAGTGCAGGCTGCTGTAGGCCCAGAGACACAGGATGGTCTGTCTTAGCCCCTCAGCCCTGAACTCAGGAAGTGGCTTGTTTTACAGGTTCCAGGTGTATAGGTCTCTTGGGTCATCCAGCCTGGGGACCCCTAGGTCAATGAGCATCATGGATATGTCCTTTCTAAGGACACTAGACTAAGATATAATGCATGAAAAGTGGGTTTTAACCAACTAAATTTGGGAAGGGTGACGTACTGTAGCACCCTTAGAGCTTTACAAAGCACACTGATGTGCTGAAGGCTGAGAAGTCCTGCAGCAAAGCAACCTGTGTATGTTGTCCAACCCAGCATTGCTCAAGCTTATTCGACTCAGAAAAGTATCTCCCATCTTTAGAACACAGTTGGGGAAACACTAATATTAGGTCTGTAGGGAAGAAAAATGTTTCCTTTCTTCCCTTCCAGGTTCTCTGGCTACTAATTATTAAGCTGACATAATGCAGGTTAACAGGACAAAAATAAATGCATTTCATACATACAGGAGCCCCATAAACTATGAGACCCAAAGGCAGCCAGGCAATTGAGGTTTATATAACATCTTATGCTAAGGAAAGGGGTAGGGGGGTCTAGAGATACAAAGGGAAGAAAGGCCACTCACAGGAAGGCAGAGGAGATGTTTAGAAAACAAAGGTTGCCCTGTTAGGCAGATAAGTTTCTTAGAAAAAAAGGTGTCCCGTGGCAATAGCTCTCCTTCTAGTACAGGCCCCTTTTCCAGTGTAAATTTAGGCAGTTGAGGGGGTGATGAAGAGATTCTCCTGAATCTGCAGGGTTTTGATTGCCTTTAGCTCAAAATAATCCTTATGCCAAAGACAGATTTGGGGGTGGCAAAATCTGCTCCCCTCTACGGTCATTTTCAGAAGCTCAGATCTCAGTAAGAGCCTGAAGTAGAGGCAGGAAACTTACGTGCAGAGTCTTCTTCCATGGAAAACCAGGCAAGAAACTTTTGGTCTGAAGAGTTCCTCTCTTCCGTCATTTCAAAGTACCAAGTCACGCATACCTAACACATTCCCGGATGAGGAGCTCTAGCAACTGGCACTGCATACATCTCCAGACTTTCCAGCTCCAACAGCAGATCAGGTCAACTGCCCTGTCCACAGATTGATGAAGATGCAAAACTAGAGCGATCGCTCATAATTCCGTAAAATGCCACATAGCTAGAAAAGGCGGAATTGCGAAGAGCTTGGAAAACAAATGCACATGAATGGAAATTCCCCCTGGGAAGCCTCTTTCCCTTGTACCATGCCCCTGCATGGGGCAGGACTCTAACCTGCACCAGCAAAAAAAAAAAAAAAAAAAAAAAAAAAATCTGCATCATCAGATGGGATTCTAAAGTTGCCACCTTTCTTGTTGACCAAACCAAACTACTGCCTGGCCCTCTCCATTTCCAACACCTCTATACTAGTTCAGAGCTTCACTGTTTCTTACCTAGACATTTCTGATACACCTCCCCGCTTCCAGCTGCCAGCTGGTCTTCCTCCTCCATGTCCTGTCCACTTTTCACCCACCTTGCACCCTCTTGCAGAATAATGTTCCCAACCATTGAAAGATCAAGTCACTTCCTGGCTCAACAACTTCGGTGACACACCTCTAGCCAGGTATTTAAATTATTTATGATTTAAATACCTCTCAACTTCTTTTGCCTTGTTCTTGTTCTGCCTTGTTCTTACTTTTCCACATTGATGTGTCTAAATCAGTCCACAGTATCATGGCAAATACTTATTTGGTCTTTGTCCCCAGTTCCTGGCATAGAGGGCCGTGAAACCCTTGGGATTTCCAGAGTGCTAAGAGTGAGGGGAGAGTTCCTTGTTATTCAGAGCAAGTCCCACCTGAGTTTGCGTTAATCAAGTGACTCGTGGAGGGAGGGTCTGCCAAAGAAATCTACCTTGTGATCAGACAGTTGGAAACTTTAGGTCCACCCCCTGACCACTAGGGAGGGGACAAGGACTGGACAGTTTCAGTCACAACCAATGATCTAATCAAGTGTGCCTTCGTAATGGAACCTCCATAAAACCCCCTAAACAACAGGGTTCAAGAATCCTCTGGCTTGAACAGGTGGAGGTGCTGGGAGGGTGGTATGACTAGAGAGGGTATGGAAGTTCTGTGCCTCTTCTCCCATTTTGGAAACACACCATGCATGTGGTGTCAGAAAATACCCTACAGACATTGCCATCTTTTAGACCCAGCTTAAATTCTAGCTCCCCTGTGAAGCCCTTCTGAATCACCGTAGAAAGAAACAACCTCTCTCTTTTCTAAATACCAGCAATACCTCACACTATCTGCTTTGTGACTTTTTCCACTGTTTTATCATTTTTATTTACCTTCAGGTATTATCTCCTTTACAGTACTGTAACATCCTAGAATAGGGGTATCCTTGCCTGGTTTTGTTGTCTATTCCCTATGGTTCCATATACATTTTTGGTTTTTTGAAGGGACAGGGGCACCTGAGTGGCTCAGTCGGTTAAGCATCCGACTTCAGCTCAGGTGATGATCTCACGGTTTGTGAGTTCGAACTCCTCATCAGGCTCTCTGCTGTCAGCACAGGGCCTGCTTCAGATCCTTTGTCCCCCCCCGCCCCGCCCCTCCCCTGCTCACACTTGCTCTCTCTCTCTCTCTCAAAAATAAATTTAAAAAATACATAAAAAGATAAAAAATAAATTTAAAAAGGAAGAAATCTTAGTGAGATTAAGAGGTAAAACTGTTTATGTTTCTCTCAATACCACTCTAAACTATAGGTGTGATTTTTCTTTTTCTTTTTAAGTTTATTTCGGAGAGAGAGAGAGAAAGAGAGAGTGAGCACATGAGCCGGGGTGAGGGGCTGAGAGAGGTGGAGAGAGAAGCTTAAGCAGGCTCCATGCCTAGCACAGAGTCCAACGTGGGGCTCGATCCCACGACCCTGGGATCATAACGTGAGCTGAAATCAAGAGTTGGCTGCTCAACCAACTGAGCCACCCAGGTGCCTCTGCGTGTGACTATTCTAACAGACACACCAGCTATATCTTTTGAAATCCTTACTGCCTTGCAGAATGAAACCTAATTTTACAGGACAAAACTGTATTCATTCTGACTGAAGATACTCACAAAGGACCAGCACAAATGAATCCCTGGATCCTCTCCCTCAGGACCCCACCCATGACCAGAAGAGCGGCTTCCACCTGCCTGGGACGAATACAGAGGGAAGGACTTCCCAGCAGCAGCAGTTGGACCGGCTAGAGGCCAGGTGGACAGACATGGGTATCTTACCTGAGCAAGTTTATTGGATGACAGTGCAGAGCTGTGCTAAGCCTGAGGACACCTTTCCCCACCTTCCTATTTCATCTGGGTTTTAACCAAGATTTCCCAGGATCCAGAGCATTAAAAACCACCTTCCTGGTATATTTCGGCTGTAAGCCACAGGCACATTAAAGTGCTGTGTGACAAGTGTGGAGCAAAGTGGGAGAGAAAACAACAGATAGGAAAGAGAGGCGCGCACCCCTTTCTAGCCATGTTTGACAAAAGCACAGCTTTGGCAGGAAGCTAAAACACCGTCGCCTTTTAGACATGTGACAAACCCAGCTCCTTAATATATATTTTCCTGAGTGGTCCTTGATGCGAATTGCTTGTTCTGGATAGAAAGAAAAAGCCCTCAGTTCGCCTCAACAAGGATAGGGCATTCCAAATTCTGGTGTGGTTAGCTAAATCCCCGAAAGGTATTTTGTTCTCCTTTGAAAGCAGTTTTTGCAGTGGATCAGGGCAATTCTCGATAATAGGTGGTGGAAATTCCCACATAATCCTCACAGACATGCTTTTCTCCTTTTGTTAATGTTCTGTCAATGGCGTTTAACCGGGGGAAATGAGAATTTTCCTGCGGCCCGATAAATGTCAATGGGTAAGGATTTTTTTTTTTTTCCTTCATTAACAGAAATGATTTTGCCTCATAAAAAAGTTCTTATTTTTTCCTAGAACCAAGATGACCCTCTAAAAACCTGCAACTTACATTTTTGTCGTTTGTGTTCTGCTGCTCAAGCGTGTTCATGTTTTCCTTTAGAAGACTACATCATTTTCAACAATTCAATAGAAATCTGTTTTAAAGTAAGTTTTAATTTTTAAAGTAAGCTTTAAAAATTCAGACCAGGGGCGCCTGGGTGGCTCAGTCGGTTGAGCGCCGACTTCGGCTCAGGTCCCGATCTTGTGGTCCGTGAGTTCGAGCCCCGCATCAGGCCCCTGTGCTGACAGCTCAGAGCCCGGAGCCTGTTTCAGATTCTGTGTCTCCCTCTCTCTGACCCTCCCCCATTCATGCTCTGTCTCTCTCTGTCTCAAAAATAAATAAACATTAAAAAAATTTTTTTGAAAAAAAAAAAAGTCAGACCAGAGAAAAGGCAATGATAAAGCCCTTATTATTTTTTGTAATAAGCTGTATCATCTTGCTTTGTAAGACACTGATCATACAGTGCAATTATGCAAGAAAGGAATAATAATGGGATATATTTACATTTTTTTTTGCTTATTTTGTCTCATTTTAGAAAATGCCTTGAGCAAATTTTATATCATAAACGGAATTGGTAAATAATTGACCTGACGAGTTACCATCACCCTGACATCTAACCAACATTGATTTTACTGTATTCGAATTATGCGGTTGACGGTCATCACGAATTTTGGTCTGATCGACTGGAAGCAGTGAGTTTCTACTTTTCTATTTTTCTTGTACTGCACAAATCACGGTGACTGTCTTCACAGGCAGGTAACCAACGCAGTCAGGGAGGATCGCATGCTCAGAATGCCCCAAGAGGATAGACATTATATAGCAAACAGTGCCGTGATAAGTTGAAGAAAGGGACCATAGGGGAAAAGAAAAAGCTTTATATTTTAGTGCCATCGACATCCATGTGAACAAGGGGCCCCAAATTTTCATTTTGCACCGGGTCCCACAAATTATGTCACCAGCCTGCTCTAAGCTCCCGCGTATGAAAATTCGTTCAAGTGATCACTCCCAACAGCCTATTTGCAGTAGAAAATGGGTTGACGTGCATCAGAAGAGAGCATTCGGTCCTTTAAAAGTTGAAGCTTTAGAATAACTAGGAGTCAGCACAGGAAGGGGAGTCCTGTGGGGGCAGGGGGCCCAAGTTCAGCCCAATTTCTGAATGCCTGCCAGCTCTGGATGCACAATTGCTATGTGGATGCACGGATGACTCAAACTCCCTATTCTTTCCTTCTCTGTGCACCCAAGAACTCACTGCCTTCCTGCAGAGGGCCCCCAGGGTTCCGGGCATGGCCAAAGGGTGTGCCCTGTGATCCCACAAGAGGCTGCCAGCTTTCAGGTCCCCAGGGGCATCCATCACGCTCTTTCTCAACCTGTTCCAGCTCCCTCTCTGTCCATGCCAGCTGCACTTGAAGCTGCTTGGACAGGCCTCACTAGAGCAGTACTGTTTCTGTTGCAAATCAAAGACGTGTTAAGGAACAGATTTGTCGTTCCTGCTACTGAGGTTCAAAGGACATCACAAGAACTCCATGGGTCTCTACCTCTGACATTTGTTCTCCTCTGGGTTGCCTTTACTGTGGCCCCAGTCTTGTCAAAATCACCTGGGCCCTCTCCAGAATAATTGCATCAGAGTTTTAGGAGGGAGCTCCCCTGGGTGGGGGGGGGGGGGGGGGGTGGTGAGGTTCTGTACTTTAGCAAGCTCCCCTGGAAATTCTTGGGCACACCTAAAGTTTGGAAGCTTCTGCCCTAGCATCTCCCAGCCACTCTGAAGGTCTTGACTGCCAGCTTTCCAGCAGGACCACCCTGGTCTGTCTTCCTTCCTCAGGTAGGAAGACAAGCTGAGCAGTGCCTGTCTGGGCTCGATCGACAGCTCTGAAACACCAGCAAGTTATCGACCTCTCTGCATTCCGGCAGGTTTGCCTAGAAAACGCAGACAGTCAAACCTTACCTGCCCAAAAGCCGGAGCCCGTCTGAGTTGTCGTCACTTCTAAAGCGTATAGCTCAAGAAAGTCAAATGACTTCGTAACTGTAGCACATTTGATTCAACAATGCGTTAAGGAGAGCACAACATGGCATCGTAACGTCCCAGGACTTCTGAGAGATCGGCACTGTGAGACATCCAGTGTGCAGGAAGGTTGTGCTGTTTTCTATCTCACAGTGAAGGAGCCTTTTTGTTGTTAGGAGAAAATTAGATCAACGGGTTGAAGGTAGCAAGGGCTGAAGAAGAATTTGTTACGAGTGGCCTGGAAAATAGGAAAACCCAATGCACGTTCTTCCGTGTGGCAGGTAAAAGAATCTGCACATTGCACGCCCAGCCCTGAGCATGCTTTGAACCCCCCTTTTTATTTTATCAGTGCTCATTGTCTAAGGCTTTGATCTTATCAAGTCCTCAAGTCTTTCCACCAAGAAATATGAATTCCTTCATTTCCTTCTCCTCCCCAGGGATGGTTCTCGATGGTCTAGGCCCTTTACCTTGCCCTTTGCTGCTGTGATTCCCCAAACTTTCATTTCCTTCCGTGATGTGAGCTGTTGTCTAGACTCTCTTGTCGGCCTTCTTTATGGCTGTTCCAAGCCCACAGGGAGACCTTAGAGAATGTGCTATATCCTTTCTTTTAAGATCAACAGGGATGGTCAGGAACTTAGACCAGCCTCAGCTCCTCACTTCCAGGCCTCAAGTCAGGCAGGACTACCTTGCATGCAGAAGGACCTGAGAGCCCAGGCTTGGGGGCAGGCTGCTGGGGCTGGGACCTCAGCTCCAACACTTCCTGGCGTTTCCTTCAGTGAATGAAGGGGCCAGGGCTTTAAATTCTTCCTTCTGAAAAGTGAGAACATTAAGAATAACCTCCTGCCCATGACTTCCGGTTGACCCAGATCTCACTGCGCAGGCGTCCTGCTGAGCTTCGGAGGAGGCGGGGCTAGTCTTGAGGCAGTGCTGGAGTTAAGGCACTGTCCCTTCAGGGCTCTGTAATTGCTAGCTATTACTTTCATAGGTTAAGCACCCAGCAAAATTGTCCAGGATATATAGCACATTTTAAATGCTTTTTTTAAAGTGTATTTATTTTTGTTTTAGTAGTCTCTACACCCCACAGGGGGTGCGAACTCATGACCCTGAGATCAGGAGTCGCATGCTCTACCAACTGAGCCAGCCAGGCACCCCCATATATAACACATTTTAAAGAAACGTTATCTGTTTGTATGCATGTATTATCCATACTTAAATAATATTTGGGTGTCATTAATTAATATTAATTAATAGTATTAATATTAGTTATCATTAAATGTTTAAATTCATATTTGTTCCTCTAATTGAGGGTGACGAAAGATAGAGTCTCTCTGTGAGTGGGATAAGAAAGGGGTGCTATGGAGAAGTGAGGAGGGGGCTGTTTTTATATAATTTCATATACACTAAGGTGTTTTTTTTTTACTGTGTCTGACATCTTTCATTTCTTTTCTATTTTTTTTAAATCCTTTTTTCTCTCTTCTGAACCATTGCATACAAATTTGATCCTTTGTTAAATATATCCATTACGTTTTTCATTTCAGTTATTGTCCCTTTTAGTTCAAGTATTTCTATTTGATTCTTTTTTTATGGTTTCTACTTGTCTATTTACAATCTTCATCCTTGTCATCTAATTTCATGACCTTTCAAATATAGGTATTTTCCAATCCCTATGCAGTTCACTCCAACATCTGGATGTCCCTCGGCTCCATAATTATTGCCTGATTTTTTAACTTTCTGTTTTGAAATAATTATAGACCTAGAATTGCAAAGATAATACGAAAAATGCCTGTATCTCCTTCACTTAGCTTTCCCCAGTGTTAACACCTTGACTAATCATGGTACAAGTTTCAAATCTAAGAAACTTACATTGGCACGATCTTGATATTGAATGGTCGACTTCATCTGGACTCCCCCATTTTTGTCCTCCTCGCTTTTTCTGTTCCAGGATCCAAGGCATAATATTGGGCATATGCGATGGCAAAACATCTTGTTACCAGTGACACCTTGACCATGTGGCTAAGGTGGTGTGTGCCAGGTTTCCCCACTGTAAAACTATTTCTTTTTTCATACTCTTATTTACACGCGAATAGGTCCTGACCACACTGAAGATGACGAGAGTTAAGATCCACATAATGGAGGAAGGAGTATCAAAGAATTTGTGAAGTATAGTAATTAATTACGATTAGCCACAGTTATTTATAAATGTTTGGGGAGCCGTATTTAACAGCTATGCCAAATCCTGCTTCTCCTTAAAATTTGGTGCACTAATGTAGCATTCACTGGGGATCTTGCCTGCAAGCAATTATTACCGTGGGATTCTGGTAGTTGATTTTCTATTTCTCGGAATCCTTCTGTATGTATTATTATTAATGATTTATTAGTTGCTGCTGGGGTATCGCTGCTTCAATGCCCTACAAAATACAAAATATCGATGCAAGAAGCTAAAGAAGACCTACTTAAGGGGCGCCTGGGTGGCTCAGCTGCTTGAGTGTCGGACTTCGGCTCAGGTCATGATCTCATAGTCCGTGAGTCTGAGTCCCGAATCGGGCTCTGTGCTGTCAGCTCAGACCTGGAGCCTGCTTCGGGTGTCTCCTTCGCTCTCTGCCCCTTCCCTGCTCATGCTCTGTCTCTCTCTGTCTCTAAAAAATGAATAAACATTAAAGAAGAAGAAGAAGAAGAAGAAGAAGAAGAAGACCTACTTAAAAACAGAGATCTATTATGTCATAGGCTGGAGAACTCCATATTATCAAGATATAATTCTCCCCAAGTTGATTTTTCCCCAAATTACCAAATCGATCTATATTGATCCCACACTGGTCCCAATGAACATCCCCAGCAGGGTTTTTTTTTTTTTAAATAGAAATTGACAAGCTAATTCTAAAATTATATTGAAATACAAAATACTTGCAAGAGCTTTAGTAATCAAGACTGTGAAATATATGTATGGACAGATGCATAGGTCAATGTATCAAAATAGAGTTCAGAGGCTGAAATCGAGATTTGTAGAGAGATCAATACAGAGAGAGGTGCAGCTAATAGGTTTTAGACAACAGTGTAAGGCAATTGAATGAGGGAAAAGAGTTTTTTTCAAAAGTGATCCTAGAACAATGGACACCCCTATGGAAAAAATGATTACTCTGGCTGTAGAGTATAGCAAAGATCACAGGAGGTCAGGAGTAGATGAGGGAACACCAGCTAGGAAGCTCTTGTTTCCAGGAGAAATAATGGTGGCTTTGCTCTTAGTTAATCTAGTAACTTCACTTCTAGGAATTTACTTTATAGATATGGGAAAATTGACAATGACCTGAATGCCTACCAATAACAGTCTAGTTAAATTACAGTTTGTTTTTTAATAGGATGACAGAAAACTGTTTAAAGAATAAAGAAACTCTTTGTGGAATGAGCACGAAGATAAATTCTTTAATTAAAATAAACCAAGACGCATAGTAGAGTAATTGGATATTTTACACTGTGTCAAAGGACACACAGGGACTGGGTAGCATGAGTTGCATGGGGGACAGTAACAGGTTGGCTAGGGGACTGGCAGGAAGGAGATTTTTCAGTGCATACTGTTCTATACGTTCTGACTTGGGGTTTTATATCTTTGTATTACCAATTAAAATGTGTGCTAAAATTTAAATTATATTTAAGGGGCACCTGGGTGGCTCAGTTGATTGAGTACCAACTGAGTAATTACAGATTATTTGACTCCGGTCATGATCCCTGAGTTGTGAGATCAAGCCCCACATGGGGCTTTGTGCTGGGCATGAAGCTTACTTGGGATTCTCTCTCTCTCTCTCTCTCTCTCTCTCTCTCCCCCCCCCCCGCCCTTTCTCTCTCTGTCTCCCCCTCTGCCCTTCCTTCTATCACTCTCTCTAAAAAAAATAAAAAAGTAAATACAATAAAATAATATTTAGAAAACAGGAAATGATAGGACTAGGGTGATGGTCATGAAGATGGAGAGGAAAAAAGTCAACTGTGAATTAAAATCAATGGATACGGGGCGCCTGGGTGACTCAGTCAGTTAAGTGTCCAACTCTTGATTTTGGTTCAGATTGTGATCTCATGGTTGGTGGGTTTGACTCCCACATGGGACTCTGCGCTGACGGTGAGGAGCCTGCTTGGGATTCTCTTTCTCTCCCTCTCTCTCTGGCCCTCGCCCCAGTCATGCTGTCTCTCTCTCAAAATAAATAAATAAACTTAAAAAATAAAAAATAAAATGAACAGGGAATCGTACACGAATTGAACACACGTGGCTGTATGGAGGAGGGGAAGGGGAAAATAAAAAGTTACAGACAGGGAAGGAGGCGGACCATAAGAGACTCTTAAATACCGAGAACAAACTGAGGGTTGATGGGGGGTGGGGGAGAGGGGAAAGTGGGTGGTGGGCATCGAGGAGGGCACCTGTTGGGATGAGCACTGGGTGTTGTATGACAACCAATTTGACAATAAATTATATTTAATAATAATAATAATAAAAAGAACATGTGGCTGTAAGACAGCGTGGGGAAGCCTACTCGGTTTCTTGGCTTGTGCCACTTCCTGGTGAAATAGGGAACACGGGTTTAGTGTGTAAGGCATGAGAAGGGGGCTGGCGGGGGGCACGAAAGGAAGGGAAAAAAACCATAAAAATGGTTTTAAGTATGTTGAGTTTGCAAAATTCCAGAGGTGACGCTGAGTAGGCAGTCTAATGTTTGGATGGTTCTGGAGCTCGGAAGACAGGCCCCCGGTTGGAGAAGCAAAGCAAAGTTTCCATGTGAATAGATAAGAACTGACGCCAGGGTGTGGATGCGATGATCTATAGCCAGAGGGGGCACAGTCTCGGAGGTAAGGATTTGATCCTAGGAAAAAAAAATTAAGCATAATCAAAAACTGGCCTCAGCCATTTAACAAACACATAAGCAAAAATGCAGTTGCAGATGCCCGTAGAAAGCCTTGCTTTGTCCCTTCTAGTTCACGGTGTAAGAACTAAGATGAATTATTGCTGGAACATACATTTACATCAAACTGAATGAAGTTAAGTGGCTGGAGGAGCGACAAAGAATAAAACGGCTAAACGTTGAGAACATTTTGCCAAACGTTTGAGGCTCGGATGGCAATACTTCTCCATCAGTAGCTTTCTGCTAATGAGTGAGGCGATGGTAGGCCCTTATTATTTGCATATAAAGGAGCAAACGTCTTCCTGTTCTCTGTATCAGGAAGCTGTGCGTGCACCGTGGTGCATGTGGCCTGCTGACTTCAAGGGACATTGAGGAAGAAGGGACTCAGGTACCCAAATAACCTCAACTTGGTCACGGTCGAAGAGACAAATACAGCTGCACAGTGCAGCTCTAACAAGCTGCGGAGAGCAAGGCCCGGGTGTGGGCGGAGGGGAGAGTTGCACACAGTGTGCTGCATGTAGATAAGATCATAGGGAATTTCTCAACGCCCCCGCCTGTGTCCCACCCGCTCCTGATCCTGACCGCCTGATTTCACCAGCGGCCCCAGGCCCACACTTCTTGGCCGTGTGGTTCCCAAGACCGCCTCTACCCTGGCAGCAGGAGAGGGTCTTCTACCTCCAGGGGCGGTAACCGGCTTCCTGTCCCCTGCCAAAACAATCGCGGAGTGCGATGATGTCACTTGGGACGGCATCGCAGGACACCACATGCAGACAGATAGCTGTGGCTGTCGTGTGTGAATACAGCTTTATCTACAGAGGAGGTGGCCAGCCGGGCAGGCATCTGCTGACTCTTGCTTTCAATGTCTAGAACAGAAACTAAGAGAGAAGGCAAGACAAGTGGGGCCAGTCAGAGGCAGTTCCTCTCTGCATGCACCCTTGCCCTGTTTGCTCTCGCCCCAGACGTCCCTTCCTCGTGGAAAGGATTCTCCATGGTGCTTTGCAGGGAAAAGGGTCTGCTCCGTGGTTCCCAAGCATCTACATGTTGCTTTGTTGGAAGGGCTGGGCCCAGGTTTGTCCTCAAGGGAGAAGGCGGTGGCATCCAAGAGGGTGCCCGGTGCATGCGTTTCCCTCACACATACCACCTGGTTCATGAAGAAATTAATTATTTAGGCAACATCATCACTAACAAGAAAGCCCACCAACATCTATGAATGGTTTGACTTTGCTTTTGGTGGAGGGGGTGGGGGGGCGAGGATTGAGAAATAAACCTCATTCAACATCACTAATGTGCTCATCTGATCCAGAACATTCATAGTAATTTCAGACTCCCAATTGAATCATCATTTGCTGTTTTCTGCAACATTTTAACCACCTTTTTTTTTTTTTTTTTTTTTTTTTAAAGCTCAGGGCGCCTGGGTGGCTCAGTCTGTTGAGCGTCTGACTTCAGTTCAGGTCATGATCTCACGGTTCCTGGGTTCAAGCCCCATGTCAGGCTCTGTGCTCAGAGCCTGGAGCCTGCTAAGGATTCTGTGTCTCCCTCTCTCTCTCTGCCCCTCCCCTGCTCACGCTCTGTCTCTCTTTGTCTCTCAAAAATAAATAAACATGAAAAAAATGTTTTAATAAAAAAAAAGCTCGACTCTTCGGATAAAAGTCACTTTGCTAGATAGAGAAAAAATTACAAAATTTTATCTCTCCTCCATGGTATTGCCATAAGTTTAAACGAAGATGCCAAGAGCGGCACCTGGGTGACTCTGTCAATTACGTGTCCGACTCTTGATCTCTGCCCAGGTCATGATCTCACAATTGGTGAGCTCCAGCCCTGCTCAGGGCTCGGCCCTGATGACAGGAAGCCTGCTTGGGACTCTGCCTCTCCTTCTCTCTGCTTGTGCTCTATCTCTCTCTCTCAAAATAAATAAACTTAAAAAAAAAAAAAAAGATGCCAAGATACAAAAGACTTGAGAACTATTTGAGTTGCTACTCTGCCTATTTCTCTTTAACGGGTGTAGTAACACTACTTGAATTTAACATTCCCTCGTGGTTTAGAAAGCCCCGATAAAATGTGTGTGTACCTTCCTTAGATGACCAGGAGATGGCGCCCACGTCAACGCGGGGAATCGGCCTCCTGGCTGAAGGCTGCTGTGAGTCTGCCAGAAACCCAACTGAAGCATGAAAAAAAAGGAGGGAGAAACATACTCCGAGTGTTTCATGAGATGGAGGGAGTTCAGGACAACAGTCTCAGGATGCCCTCAACATGTGATTAGTTCCTACCTGGGGAGACCGCAGGAATAACAAGAAACGCAAAATAGGAAGAGGCAGAGAGCTAAGGAAAGGGAATGGTGGTATCATGTCAAGTGCATTCTGATGCAGGGGCAGTGCTATCCGGTATTCACATAGACGATCCTCACCCTCCCGGTCAGGCTATGAGGCAGACACTGGGCGTCCCAAGACAGAGCTCCGTGAGGTCACCTGGGCGGCTCAAATGCTCATTGCGCAGAAGCAGTCACCAAGGCAGGATTCTGACTCCGTTCTGTCTGGTGCCATCATCCGCTGAAAGACATGCGTGTTTCTTCCAGGATGAAGGCTGAGAGGGGCCTATCGAGAATGTTCTCAGGTCCTCGATAAAAGAAGCTTTAAAAGAGATAATAAAAAAATTAGTATCTCTCTGATATTACAAGTAGTGTCTCACCTCAGACATACTAAAAATAAAAAGTCCCAACTCATGAGGAGTTACTGTCTCATTTAGCTGTGAAAACTTACATAGAAGAGGAAGTGTAATATGTGTGGCTAAAAGAGCACAACTGAGACGCTAAGCGAAGTAAGAATCTTCAATGTCCCCAGCAAGCAGTGTCTTGCTGATCAAGCACTAGCTTCAGTGACTTTCGTAGCAGCTGAGGAGGAGAAAAGACTGCCACCTTATAAAATGCAAGGGGGGCTCTGTGGTCCCAGCTGCAGCCCTCCCATTGCTCTCAAGGGGGCTCCATTTAGTTGGATGTCTTGAATCGCCAGAGGCTTCTGAACGCATCTGAGATGAGGTGTATTTCTCTACTGGTCAATTACACCCATATGTATCCATATTGTTTACAAGTTATAACAAACAATAGGTACCAAGTGTCTACTCCCTGCCCAGCTCTGCTCAAGGCACTTCCTCAGGACCCCCTTCCCATGCTGACCACACAGGAACAGAAGACTTCTGGGTCAAGCCATCTTGGATCCCTGAAGCCAGGCTTCCCAGCTGGGTGCTGGGTTACCCGACCTCCAGGGGACACACCTTCTCATGTGTCAACTGTGATTGCATCTGGCTCATTTGTGGGCGTGATGACTGAATGAGCTAAGATTTCAAGGGCAGAGTTTACAGGTCTGTGCTTCCAACAACTTTAAGTGACATAGAATAACCTGGAAGCAAGTCATGTCACGGTAAAGGAAAATTTCTTACCTGATGGTGCACTTACAGTATGTAATTCTGTCCCTGTTTTCCATCATGCTTTTCAAAGTGTCTTGGTAGGGCCTCCTCATGTATCAGTGAAGTAGGAAGGGCAGAAACGATTTCAGCCCTGTTTCAAAGTCACCAAACTTGAGTCACAGGGCTAGTGCTTGGCCACTGAATGGCTAAGCTCCAAACTCTTCAGATGGATGGAGAGGAGAACGTGGACCAACAGATACTTCAGAGTTAGAAAGGCAGGAACTGGTGTTGGGTGGGATGTGATGATGAGGGGAGGTTTCCAGCCTGCACACCCGCGTGGATGGTGAGGTGGGAAATCAACGATGCAGCCTGAGGCAGATCCCACCACCAAGAATGGCATGTGACTAGATGGCTCTTCTTCCCTAAGTATTCAGCCACAGAGGAAATCCTAATAATGTCCTCTGGCTCTCATAAATTTTGTTTTAGGTGATTTCTACATCCCAAGGACTCTTTTTTATTATTATTGAGAACGTTTTTTAAGCTTATTTGTTTTGAGAGAAAGAGAGTGACCGGGGGAGAGGCAGAGAGAGAGGGAGAGAGAGAGAATCCCAAGCAGGCTCCACACCATCAGTGCGGAGCCCCATGTGGGGCTCGAACTTCGTGAACCACGAGATTATGACCTGAGCCAAAATCAAGAGTTAGATGCTTAACTGACAGAGACACTCAGGTGCCTAGAAAGGACTCTTTTTACTTACCTTCTGCCATGGAGGCTGAGAAGTTTCTTGACAGACACCCTTCCGAGGCTCGGCGGCCGCATATGCTGGGGAGGACATGTAGCAACACCCAGCCCACTCTGACAAATGTCTTCCCTGGTCCCGAGGCAGGGATGCAGCTGCAAGAGAATCAAAGCAAACAAACCAAAAGCAACAGTGACTGGCCCAGCATACAGCAGAGCTCCAGAAGTGAAGGCACACACTACTTGCTCTGCTGGCTGTTCCTGCTCCCAACCCGGGGTTTCCAGGTGTGCATTAAAGACATGACTTCTCCTCCACCTCAGTTCTCATCACGCTGTGGAAGCGTGTCATTGGAACAATCTCCACAAGGCCAAGCCAGGACAATTACCTGGACCCCTGCCAGCCTGCTGACACGTGGCCAACTTCAAAGACTGCCCCTTCTGCTCTCTTCCAGCTGAAGCCAGAGCCCTGACATCTGGATTGGTTTATTGATCAACTTATCCATTCATTCAGTAATCAAATATTAACTGAGGCCATCGGGGCCAAGGTGCAGTAGACCCTGCATTAACTGCTACTCAAGGAGAAGGGAGAATGTCATCAGAACTAGACTTGATCATTGCATGAAAGTGACATTGACTAGCATGAAAACAGGAAGAGCTTGAGAATCGTTCCACTCATTCAGTCTACATAATTAAGCGTTATTACACTGGAAAGCACAGCATATCCTAGGGGTCATTGTTGAGGGTCATTACCAGCTCATTAGATCAATAGGCAAACCTCTGCATCGGCTCATTTTCTGTTAAGCTTATTTCCTAGGATGACATTATCGTTAATGTTGTTTTAAATCAGAATATATAGGGGCGGCTGGGTGGCTCGGATGGTTAAGCGCCCGACATCAGCTCAGGTCAGGAACTTGCAGTCTGTGAGTTTGAGCCCCGCGTCAGGCTCTGCTGACAGCTCAGAGCCTGAAGCCTGCTTCGGATTCTGTGTCTCCCTCTCTCTCTCTGCCTGTCCCCTGTTCACACTGTCTCTCTCTCTCTCTCTCTCTAAGAATAAACATTAGAAAAAACATTAAAAAAATAATAGTAGGGGCGCCTGGGTGGCTCAGTCGGTTAAGCGGCTGACTTCAGCTCAGGTCACGATCTCGCGGTCCTTGAGTTCGAGCCCCGCGTCGGGCTCTGGGCTGATGGCTCAGAGCCTGGAGCCTGCTTCCAATTCTGTGTCTCCCTCTCTCTCTGCCCCTCCCCCGTTCATGCTCTGCCTCTCTCTGTCTCAAAAATAAATTAAAAAAACGTTAAAAAAAATTAAAAAAAAATAATAGTAAATCAGAATATGTATACAAAGAAAATTAAAAGTATATGACCAAGATAAATTGAATAAGCTAATATTTTCTCTTAATTACTTCCATTTTATGAAAATGATCCACTTTTTAAAACTGATCCAGCATTGGAAAATCAATCCAATTCTTTCCCTTGTTGCATACTGTGCTTGGATTCTGTGCACAGAATCTGTACTGGGCAGGAAGAAGTGCCCTCAGACCTCAGAGACCAAGATACAGAGAGACCCTGAGAAGCCAAGTACTGAAATGTTGGGGCTTCAATAGGCATCATTACGTACACTATGGTCTTGTTCTGTCCAACTGAAGTCTTTTCCCACGTGATACTAAGGATTTCTAAAGCTCCTCCATACCCTGGATTCACCCCACCTACATTGAATGTCGTCTTCCAACTGCATGGGATGAATCTACTCGGCCAACTGGAGATTCATTACAAAATTATGGCTCTAGACTCCCAGCCCAAAGACAAGAGAAACAAGGCCAGAACCCGAAAAAGAAGACCAATTATGCTCACTGCTCCCTTTCCCTTGTGAATTCCACTTGGGCAGACCCCTGAAATTTGCAACTACTAAGGAGAATGTTGCATTTGGAAGCGCCAAGAACATGACGATGTCGCGTTTGATCTCCCCATGGTGGAATGATTTTAGATAAACCTGCACTTGTGAAGTCATTGGAGAGTGCAAGGCGACCTCTCAGGAAAGGGAGACTCTGTCAGTCCCACGTTCTGTGCCCTTGACAGGCGAGGATGTGCCTTGATTTTGACCTTGGTTTTGCTACCTATAAAACCAGTCCTCAGGTGCCGTCTGCCCCTCTGCAACATCACTGAGTTGCCACCTGGTGATGAGCTCAAAGCACCTGGCGACCCCTCAATATGGAGTTTAGGATGTGCCCCCGTTTTCTGGCATGTTCCACTTTGAGTCAGAAAGACATTTTTTTTAATGAAAATATGTTTCTATTGTTTCTTTAAAGTTTTTCTTGGAATTTTCCTGAATGGAAATGAAATCATCTAAGATTTTACATATATCTGTGTATGTGTGTGTGTATGTTTACCTATTTACTTATTTATATGTTTATGCATGTAGGTACTTCATCACACTATGAAGCTATGACATAGCACACTGATTGCAATCCTGCTAGAGAGACTAAGTGTTTTGTGACGGTTTAAAGCAGGAGTCAGCAAGCTTTTCTCTATAAGGGACCAGATAATAACTACGTCGGCTTTGTATGCCATGCGGTCTCTGTCCAATAACTCGGTTTTGTCATTAGCTCAAAAGCAGCCAAAGGTAATAATATATAAAAGAAAAAGTGTGTTCCAGTAAAACTACGAACACTGATAATTGAACTTCCTAGAATATTTATAAAAAGGACTCTTCCTTTGTTTCTTTCACCAAATCTTTAAAAATGGAACCCTCCTCCCCTTTGCAGGACATACATACATAAACAAGAGGCTTGCCAAATTTGGCCCATGAGCCACAGTCTGCTGACCCAAGCTTTAAAGTTTTGGCATAAGGTGTTAAATATAATTTCTGTATAGCTTTCAAGTCCTGTGACATAACACGTCTAAACCTGTACCAGAAGCAAGGGCTTAGTCATTTTTTTTTTCCTTTGGAATTCAAGACCTCAGAGGCGCCCAGAGATTTATTTTTATTCACTAGCCTTCTGCCTCCCCCTGGCCAGTGACAAGATGGCACTATAGTCCCTGGGCTCACCAAGCATCGCCCAGTCCCCTCAAAGCCCTAGAGTCTCTCCAGCCTAGAGCCCCCTCAAGATGGGCTACTCTGGGCATGTTGAGTTTCTCTACAGGGAAGCACAAAACTGCCAAGAGCCCCCTCTGTCTCCTGTCATTGGACACAGTTTCCTCTTCATCCTTCAGAAGCTTTCCAGATGAATTGACCTGGAAGCTTCCTCCAGATTTGGTCAGGTCCATGGTTTTAATAACGAAACCACTTCCATTGCTAGAAATGTCCTCGGTCCCTCCCCCAGGCTGGCTGACCATCTCCTAGATGCTCATTGTCTGCTGTATCAGTCAGGGGTCTCCCAAGAAACAGAATCTACAGGAAACATAGAAAAAGAGATTCATTTTAAGGAAAGTGGCT
This sequence comes from Panthera onca, assembly GCF_046562875.1. Lineage (NCBI taxonomy): Eukaryota > Metazoa > Chordata > Mammalia > Carnivora > Felidae > Panthera > Panthera onca. The sequence continues at coordinate 85,365,710 of NC_138341.1, read as the reverse complement.
CATGCAATTGCAGGGACTGGCGAGTCTGATATCTGGAGAGCAAGCCAGCAGGCTAGAAACATACTCAGTATTTCTGTTATAGTCTGGGGGCAGAATTCCTTCTCCAAAACACTCCTCAGTTTTTGCCCTCAAGGCCTTCCCCTGATTACATGAGGCCCCCCCTGTTATAGAGGGTAATCTGCTTTACTCAAAGTCAACTGATTGTCGATGTTAACCACATCTGCAAAACACCTCCACAGCAAGACCTAGATCAGTGTTTGACCAAACAACTGGACCCCACCGCCTCGGCAAGCTACACATAAAATTAGCCATCGCTCCTGTTTTGGACTGAATGTATCCACCTCCCAAGTTCATGTGTTGAAACCTAACCCCAAAGGTAACAGTATTAGGAGGCGGGGACTTTGAGAGGTGATTATGTCATGAGGGGGGAGCCCCCACGAATAGGATTAGTGTTCTCCTAAGAAGAGACTCAAGAGAAATGATTTCTCTCCCAGCTGTGGGAACTTGTCAGCAGTCGGGCGACGGATCTCCCCGGACACTGGGTCAGCCAGCTCCCCGATCTCGGACCACGCAGCCTCCAGGACTGTGACCCACGACGAACCAGTGCTCGTTGGTTAAGCTCTCAGACTGTGGTGTTCTTATTACAGCAGCCGAGCAGACAGATAATCCCCAAACCCAACAGGCTGAGCGAAGCTAGGAGCGTGGCCATGGTGTTCCCGTGAGGAGTTAGAAGTGCCTTATTCTTTCCTCTGAAGCTTCTCTTCTGCGACTGACTTGGGGGGAGAAACAAGGAAATTTTACTTAATAAATGTGTTTGAATGAATACACAAACGATTGCGGGGTTACCCAGCTCACTTCTCCTTCCGGCTCTGCCTGAAGGGCCAGTGTTAGTGTCCCAGGGCCCAGTCGTGCTCTTGAGGAACCCACGTCTATTATACAATTTAATTATGCAAATCAATAGAAAAGGATGCCACCCCCTGGGAGTAACATACACATACTTGGACCCCAGTGAGACGCTCTGAACCCCACAGGGCTCACAGGGCCCTCTGCGGGGTAGACCTGCAGTTGAGGGGAGTCTCGGATTGCAGAGTGACCAGAGCTGAGTGGCTTTTCTCGGATCTGTGGATTTCTTGGAGTGTTGGTTCTTTCATGCAAGGATATGCATATGGCCAAACCTGCTTTCCCGGGTGTATCAGCCTGGAGCCAATCAGGACACAGGACCGACCACATGGTACTTAAAACTGGGGATGTGTAATTGTAGGGATTGTTTTTATTTTTTTTAATTTTTTTTTTAACATTTATTTATTTTTGAGACAGAGACAGAGCATGAACAGGGGAGGAGCAGAGAGAGAGGGAGACACAGAATCTGAAACAGGCTCCAGGCTCTGAGCTGTCAGCACAGAGCCCGACGTGGGGCTCGAACTCACAGACCGTGAGATCATGACTTGAGCCGAAGTCGGACGCTTAACCGACCAAGCCACCCAGGCGCCCCTGTAGGGATTGTTAAGCTATGATTTTGGAAAGTAAATATAAGGTGTAGAAAATTTTCTCATTGGTTCCCCAGGGCTGTAGGAGAGTGCCCAAGGAAGGACGAACTTGGAATGGGGGTCCCCACCCCAGGTGGGGTACGAACCTCCATGGGGAAGGTATGGACGGCAGGGCAGTTGACAGGGTTGCCCAGGTAGGAGCTGGTCCACAGTTCCTGGGCAAGCAGGGAATCACAGCCTGTGGGCAGAGTCACAGGCTTGCAGGCATGAAGTTGCTGCTGTGGGTGGGGGGTCAGATCCCCCAGCATCGTGCTGCAGGAGCTACAAGGAAGGGATCAGCAGGCCAGGTGGGGCTGCAAGGTCGCATTCTGGGCGTGTGGCCGGCACACAGTGTCACCGATGTTCCTGCAAGCTTGTCCCTGACCATGAGCGCAGCCACTGGGGCCAGTAAGAGAAGTCCCTTCCTCTGGGCTGTCCTTCCAGAGTCCATAGGGAGAAAACTGATGTCATGCTTACCACAAGGAGAGATGCTTAATGGGATTCTTCCCACGGCTCCAGAGCAGGCACCAAAGGGGTGAATTTGGAGCTGAGAGGCAAGCCATTGATCACGAGCACCCAGAACGGCAGGAGGTGGAGGCGATCAGGAGGGCCAAGCCCTGGGACTGACCTGCTTTTCCCACGGTGTGCTACCCCCGCCCCACCCCTCCACCCCTGGGGGCTGCGGCTTCCCTCGGTGCCTCTCCATTTCCTTAACCCAGATGCTCCCTTACCAAACCTAAACCTCACTGGTTATGGTAAATGCCTCTGGGCCTGTTTTTGAAGGTCTGAAGAACGCCTCCCGGAGACGCATGTGTGGCCAGGAGATGGAGAGGTGGGAACACGTGGCCATCCCACAGGTCACACTGCTGCTTTCAGCCCAACAGACCTCCCCTTGCCCTTGCCCGCCCTGACGAGCTGTCTCGTGTTTTTGATGCCAGCCTGCAGCAATGTGCACAGAGCAAGGGACGAGAAGAGCTAATAGCTTTTGCCTTTAACCTTTCTCGTCTCCACTCCTCAGCTAGGACTGCTGGAAAGAAGAAATGCAAGCTAGGAGCCTTCAACAATGGGAATGCATCATCTCCCTGTTGGAGAAGCTGGAAGTCTGAGATCAGGGTGTAGGGGGGGCTGGTTCCTCCTGAGGCTGGGAGGGAGAATCTGTACCTGCCTGTGCCCCAGCTCCTGCTGGTTTGCTGGGAAGCTTTTGGCGTGCCTTGGCTGGTAGATATCACCCTGATCTCTGCCTTCACACTCACGTGGTGTCCTCCCATGTGCCTGATTGAGTCCAAAGTTCTTTTTATAAAGGAAACCAGTCACGTTGGATTAAGGGCCCCGCCTACTCCAGGATGACCTCATCGAAACTGAACTAGAACTTACCTTTGCTTCTGGCAGGCAGTTGGGGTAAGTGAACATGACTTTATCTCTCTGGGATTAACTTGATTCGAATCTGGGGTTCTCTAAAGCTCAGATCTAGTTCAGGATCACGATGTTTCCCAGGGTGTAAACTTTCAAGGGTGTCGCACGGAGCCCCGGGAGTGTGTATTTGGCTTCCCCCCTGGGTGGGTCCTGAGCTGACTCTCACCTTCCCTGTGTTCAGACACACCCACCAGCTCCACATGGTTCCCAGCTGCCCCTGGGAGTGGGCAGACAGGTGTGATGAGGGGAGAAAGCAGAGCCCAATGGCAATCTTGCATTTCTGTCTGCGTCTTTCACCTGGAGTAGTGGCTTCTCAAGTTCTTGCTGCCTGGTAGTTAAGCATTGCTTTCCTTTTTTTATTTTTGTTATTTTTTAGATTTATTATTTTTTATTTTTAATATAATTTATTGTCAAATTGGCTAACATACAGTGTATACAGTGTGCTCCTGGTTTGGGGATAGATTCCCATAGTTCATTGCTTACATGCAACACCCAGTGCTCATCCCAGCAAGTGCCCTCCTCAATGCCCAAGTATTGCTTTCAAACTGACTTCTGTTAAACCCAGCTTTTCTATTTCTAGAATCAGAGGGTTCTAGTGGGTGGGTTGTCTGTAACAACTGCCCAAAGTGGAATTTTCCAAAAATTTGCAATTTAGAGTGCTATTTCCAAAGTCACATAGAGAGAAGCATCAATTTCTTTCTTTCTTTCTTTCTTTCTTTTTTTTTTTTTTTTTTACAAAACCTACCCAATTTTTAAGATGTTCCATTTAAATAGAACAGAGCATTTTTGGGGACGCCTGGGTGGCTCAGTCGGTAAAGCGTCCCACTTCGGCTCAGGTCATAATCTTGCCGTTCACGAGTTCAAACCCCGCGTCAGGCTCTGTGTTGACAGCTCAGAGCCTGTACCCTTCTATGGGTACTGTGTCTCCCTCTATCTCTGCCCTTCCCCCACTTATACTCTTTCTCCCCCTCAAAAATAAATGAAAACATTTAAACATTTTAAATAAAAAAGAGCATTTTTTGACAAGAAAAGTGAAGGTTTGGGGAGCCTGGGTGGCTTAGTTGGTTAAGCGTTTGACTTCACCTCAGGTCATGATCTCACGGTTCATGGGTTTGAGCCCTGCATCGAGCTCTCTGCTGACAGCTCGGAGCCTGGAACCTGCTTCGGATTCTGTGTCTCCCCCCTCTCTCTGCCCCTCCCCTGTTTGCGTGCTCTTTCTCTCTCTCAAAATAAATAAACATTTTTAAAAAATTAAAAAAAAAGAAAAGTGAAGGTTTCATCAAATCTCAAGAATAGAATAGAATGCTATTTGCTTGTGAGTTGATACTATTTTTGTAAATTCCAGCGACGTTAAGACACAGTGTTTCAGGTATAGGATATAGTTTCAGGTATAGGATATAGTGATTCAATAGCTGCATACATTATTCAGTGCTCATCAAGATAAGGGCAGTCTTAATCCCCATCACTGATTTCACCCATCCCACCACCACTCCACAACCCCTCTGGTGACCATCTGGTTGTTCTCTAGAGTTAAGAGTCTGTTTTTTGGTTTGCCTTTTTTTTTTTCCCTTTGTTCATTTGTTGCGAGCTGATACCATTCAACTAATTCTAGGTAAACATATTATTTATCATCCAAGCTGCTATTTATTTGAGAGTGAATGGGGCTTTAATTACACAGGATACCAGGACAACAGGGGTAAACTACGATCTCCCTAGGTAAAAATGGAATGTGTGGTCACCCTACCGGCACCCACCAATTTTATTTTATTTTATTTTATTTTTCAATATATGAAGTTTATTGTCAAATTGGTTTCCATACAACACCCAGTGCTCATCCCAAAAGGTGCCCTCCTCAATACCCATCACCCACCCTGCCCTCCCTCCCACCCCCCATCAACCCTCAGTTTGTTCTCAGTTTTTAACAGTCTCTTATGCTTTGGCTCTCTCCCACTCTAACCTCTTTTTTTTTTTTTTTTCCTTCCCCTCCCTCATGGGTTTCTGTTAAGTTTCTCAGGATCCACATAAGAGTGAAACCATATGGTATCTGTCTTTCTCTGTATGGCTTATTTCACTTAGCATCACACTCTCCAGTTCCATCCACGTTGCTACAAAAGGCCATATTTCGTTCTTTCTCATTGCCACGTAGTATTCCATTGTGTATATAAACCACAATTTCTTTATCCATTCATCAGTTGATGGACATTTAGGCTCTTTCCATAATTTGGCTATTGTTGAGAGTCGGCAGCCACCAATTTTAAAGAATTACAGCAAAACTTCAGTTGAAGAATCAAAAACTCTAAATGTGATTTGCCTTGAGATCTATCCTATCAATGATTCACAAGCAATTGAGGAGGAAAGAGCTACTGATTTCTCTTCCTCTTTATATGAAACAGGTACTTCTAGTGGGAAAAAAAAATGTTAGGAAAAACCATTCTGCACTGTCAGATGCCATACAATGGTAAAATAGATTTTAAAGAAACTTCAAACGGTTTAAAAATTAAATTAAGTTTACAGACTGGATGGCTAAGATGGGCAAAAACACATCTGTTTCTGCAAAAAAAATCTGCTGTTTTGCAGAATTCGGTACAACCTTGAGTGTAGGATTTTAGGAAGTGATTTTGTTTCTGGGCTTGGGGCCTCTGTACTATCTGGATCAAGTTCATCTGTGGGTTTTATTAAACATAGGAAGATTTGGGGCACCTGGATGGCTCGGTTGGTTAAAGAGAGCAACTCTTGATCTCGGTTCAGGTCGTGATCTCACAGATTGTGAGATCCAGCCTTGAGTCCAGCCCCGTGCTGTGAGCACGGAACCTGCTTGGGATTCTCTGTCTCCCTCTCTCTCTCTGCCCCTCCCCCACTCCGTGTGTGTGTGTGTGTGTGTGTGTGTGTGCGCGCGCGCGCGCGCACTCTCCCTCTCTCTCAAAATAAACACTTAAAAAAAAAAAACCAGGAAGACTCAGAGGCCCCATCTCAGACCTGCTGACGCACATCCCAGGAAAGGTTGGCCAGGGAGTGTGTGTTTGTAAGCTGCTCCTGGCTGGTTATCCTTCCTACGAAGTTCGAGAGACCCTGTGGTGGCGGTGATGAAGGAGGGGAGAGGATTTGGACCGAGCCCAGTAAAAGTGACCTGGAACCACTGTCGAGAAAGAGGGAGACTTTCTTCTGGGCTACAGTACTTCCAGCTATGATAGAGTTCCTATCTCCCTTCAACCTTCTCTCTGCTTTTATTCCTGTGGTGTCTGGTCCCTGATGATTCCCTGCAGTTCTGACCTGTGGACTTTCTGCTCTACTTTTCAGGTTTCTTTCTACATCTGGAGACCACCTGTTTCCAGTCCAGGGCTGCTGTGCCCCGTGGCTTCAGGTGTCTGCACCCAGGACGCTGGTCACCCTGCTCCGGGTGCCTGGCCAGCTTCCAGAGCAGAGCAGCACATGCACAGAGTAGGAATTCAAACAGCGTGCTGCAAATGAGGACAGTACTATCCACCGGCCCACTTAGAGTAGGGCCAAAGCGCATTGAACCCTGACGTTATCTGCGAATTGCAGACAGTGAGGTAATTAACGTTCATAATGAGCCAGCTGAGTCATCGAAGGAAGAGGCAAATGGGTTCACCGCAGGCACTAAATGAGTAATTCTTTTAGGAACGTTCCCATCGATAATTTTCAAAAAATCTGTAAGAGGCTTCAGTTATCTTGTGAAACCACGCAACTAGAATACCACCAGCTCCTGATGATCCTTCATAAATGAAGAATAACCCGATTGGGTGTTATTTTTTGCTGGAAGGAAAAAGAAGTTGCAATGACCTGTTTGTACACCAGAGGGCAGAGTTGATTTTCCTGTGGCTTTATTCATGTTATTTATTTATTATTTTTAGTAGGCTCTACACTCAAGGCAGGGCTTGAACTCACCACCCAGAGATCAGGAGTCCCATGCTCTACCGGTTGAGCCAGCCAGGCAACCACCTTTGCGGGTTTTTGTTTTCTTTTATTATTATTATTTTTTTAACGTTTATTTCTTTTTGAGACAGAAAGAGACAGAGCATGAACGGGGGAGGGGCAGAGAAAGCGGGAGACACAATCTGAAACAGGATCCAGGCTCTGAGCTGTCAGCAGGGAACCCGACGCGGGGCTCGAACTCACGGACCACGAGATCACGACCTGAGCCGAAGTCGGATGCTTAACCCACTGAGCCACCCAGGCGCCCCGTGTGTGTGTTTGTTTGTTTGTTTGTTTAAAGCTGACTTTGCAAAATACCTGGCTGCCCATTTTGTATAATATACAGCCTATTAGCAGCAGATCTACATCAGGTTGATAGAATTTGGGTAACACCTTTTCAGCAAGGGCATTGCACGCTAGCAACACTTTACCCTAAGCCTTTCTCTGGAGAGGTGGAATTTTAGGCGTTCTATGTGATTTGGCTACTTTGTACCTATTCTGTCAAAAAATTGTGTTTGAATACCACTGTGGTTACTATCAAATTGACACAATTTCTCATGCAATTTAAAAATTTTTATGCACAATTATATAATTGGCCAAATATTCCAATGGTTTAATAGAACCTCAAGTATACAGTTCCCCAAGTGTGTGTGTGTGTGTGTGTGTGTGTGTGTGTGTGTATCTGCTACTCTTAGTAATTAAAATGAACTAATGTGTACACTTATTCCTTTTGTGTGCTATTTATTGTCATCATTTTACTTTTTCCCTATTAATTTTTTTAAAACGTTTATTCATTTTTGAGAGAGCGAGACAGAGGGTGAGCAGGAGAGGGATGGAGAGAGGCAGACAGAATCCGAAGCAGGTTCCAGGCTCTAAGATGTCAGCACAGAGCCTGAAATGGGTCTCGAACCCACAAACCATGAGATCATGACCTGAGCCGAAATTGAATGCTTAACCAACGAGCCACCTGGGCGCCCCTACTTTTTCCCTATTAAAGTTGAAGAGCAAAAACTAAAATACTAAGAAAGAAATTCCTTTTTAACAGCTAGTATAAGAAACATTCAATATGCCCACTATAATAAAATAGAACCTTCTCTTTAGTTCTGGTAGTGAATGGCTATTCGGCAGACACAAATATCCATGTAGGATACACTAGCATACAAACCTCAGAATTTAGCCTTAGATTTCAAAAGTGAAATTATAACAAAACTTTGGGACCATGAAGTGTCTTAGTTCCTGTGTCTTATGTTGCCACTTGCACTACCTGTGACCACGCCCTAGCATTGCTCTCAAGTATAATAAACTGCTTGGGGCATGGAGATCAATTTCACCCTCTTGTTCTTCCATAAACACTGGGCTGTGTTGTGACTGGCTGAGGCATGAATGAGCCCCCGAAGGGGTGGCTGAGACAAAGGGGTCACGGTTTGTTGCATTGCAGACTGCTGAAATACTGAAATTTCATGCCACCCCTCTAACAGTTCCCTTCTCATTTCTTCCACATTCCAAATGAGATCGTTTAAACCCAGAGCACTGTGGCTGGCATGGGATCAGAGCTCAATGTTAATGCCCTTCTGGTCCGTTCTTTCCCTCCGTGTAGGACCACAGCCCTTGAGAGCTCTGAAACCCAGAGAATATAAAATCAACAATGTCAGAATGAGTCCCTACATGACTGAAAAAAAAGTACAGCTTGGGGCATCTGGGTGGCTCTGTCGGTTGAATGTCTGACTTCGGCTTAGGTCATGATCTTGTGTTCGTGGGTTCAAGCCCTGTGCTGACAGCTCAGAGCCTGGAGCCTGCTTCAGAATCTGTGTCTCCCTCTCTCTCTGCCTCTCCCTTGCTTGTGCTCTGCCTCTGTCTTTCAAAAAACAAAATAAAACATTAAAAGAAAAAAATTTTTTTAAGTGCAGCTCTGATCTCACCAAAAGGGAAACTAATCTGGTTAAAACAAACCCAAGGAATACTCAAGGGACCGTTTTCTCTGACTTGCTATCAGACCGGCATCAAACTTGCTATTTTTCCCAATGCTGGTTCTTTATTGTCAGTCAATAAGTAAAGATTAAAAAAAAAAATTTTTTTTTATTACATTTATTTATTTTTGAGAGACAGAGTGGGACAGAGTGCGAGCGGGGAGGGGCAGAGAGAGGAGACACGGAATCTGAAGCAGGTTCCAGGCTCTAAGCAACAGTTCAGCACAGAGCCTGATGCAGGGCCCGAACCCACAAACTGAGAGACCACGACCTGAGCCGAAGTCAGACACTCAACCGACTGAGCCACCCAGGCGCCCCAGTAAAGATTTTTATTTAAAGACAAACTACCGTTTAACGGGTACGTGTGGGGTTTGAGCGTCTGAATCTTCCAGCAAGTAATGTTGTGTGACTTAGCATGCTAATTTTTGTTCTGTGATGTTTAAACCAGTGCTTTATCTGCATTCTGAATTTTGAACGGCCGCTCGGGGCAGCTATGGAAGGAAGGAAACCAAACATCTGCGCGAGACACAAGGCCAACATGGGCTCCTTTTCCTTCGATTTTCATATATTAGTTTAACATCGACCGAGAGTGGAGTATTAAGAGCAGACAACCTTCATTCGGTCTTGCTGTGAGCCAAGCATTATTCTAAGTACGGTACCTGCGTTAACTCACTTAACTTTTATAAAATCGTTATGAACGAAGTAATTTTAGCCCCATTGTACAAGGGAGGAGCAATGATTACCTGTGGAGCTGAATTTCCTCTGACAGCTCAGAGCGTAAGACCTTGGATACGATCCACTCTAGCGCCTGGAAGGGGCAACAGCCTTGTCTGGGGGTTGAGGCAGAGCTGCCCCAGAGAGGCTGCGTGTAAATGGGGCATGCTGGGAGGAGGAAGAGGGGTCTGGGGGGAGGCAAGGTGCCTACAGACCAGCCAGCAGGTCGGTACAGCCTATGGTGGGGAGGCCCTCTGAGAGCCCACCATTGCAGAAAGTCTCTGCTTGGGAGAGAGGGGCCCTGAAGGATGGGAGGGACCTGTCTGGAGCCAGCATGCAGCCAGTGGTGCCAGTCCGGTCGGGCGCCCGGGCCTGCGTGGCCGTCCCGCTGGGCCTGCCCACACTGGCTGCAAGCAGCCGGCAGCAATTCCCCGGGGACTGTCTCAAGCCCACACGGCATTCCACAGAGGGCAGGGATCAGTTATAGAAGGCAGCATGGCCAGGGCCCCAAAACCTGGCTGCGAGCCCCAGGCACACGTCCCACACGCTCCCAGTCCCCGGCCGGCCAAGTCTGTGGGCAGCTGCCAGCTTCGTAGTAGAGAGACCAGGGCTCCAGGGCCTGCGCCTTCAAAGGACAGCTAAAGTGCTCAGAGAGGAAAACACATGGACACAAAGTCAGATCTCAGGTCCCCAAACAGGAGACTTCTCTGTTTGAAACTGCGTTGCTGCGTTAGTATCTAGAAATCCAAGTTAACAAAGCAAGGGGGCTTTCACAAACTTGAAACTTGCTTGTTTGTGTCCGATTGCCACAACAGGACACGCGGAACCAAGGTCTGGCTGTACCGGCCCTCTCTCTCGCAGCCAAGTTTCTTCGCAGAATTCTTTGTCCGCAGTTTCTGTCGAGGTGCCCCATCTGCAGAGCAATTGATCTGAGGGCTCTCGTCCTCCACTGGATTTGTGAAAGGCCCTGTTGGGGCCCCCGCAGTCCCATTTTGCCCCCTCCAGATGCACCCTCCTATCGCCAATCCGTCAGGGCCTTGTTCACTTGATAGTTCAATTCTGGCTAAGGTGACAACTCACCAATGTGGATTAATAAATCTCCCTGAGATGGTCAGAGTTGTCCTACTTTCTCTTATCGAATTTCAGTAATGATCACCTTGAATGCCTTAAACCGGGAGACGCCAGCTGGGGGAGTCTGGCTGCAGGGCACCTTCGTATAGAAACAAAGGGGCTGTTAAATTTTCTGGAGGACCATGTTTCTCAGCACAAGTGTCCTGACCCCCTCTCCCTCAGCAGATGGCCACTGACTTCAAGCCTCCCGGGGAGCTGCTCTGTCCCTTCCTCAGCCTGACCCGGCTCCTTCAATTCAACAAGATTGGCTACTGGTGACACACACACACCTCATCCCCATAAAATTCTGCTTCAAATTCTCCTTTTGGCCCCAGGCTGCTCCTCTCAGGGAGACAGGGAGCATGAGGTGGGAAGTGCTCAAATGGAGGTCTGCTCAGGGCACCAGGAGGTGTAGACGCAGACTCCGCCCGAGGTAGGTCTCCCCTTGAATTGAGTCTTGGAGGATGAGTTGGAGCTTTCGCAGGTGGGAAAACAATTTCCTGAGTGTGTGTGTGTGTGTGTGTGTGTGTGTGTGTGTGCACGCATACTTGCACATATAGGAAGTGGGGAGGAGAGTGATAAATAAGTAATTAATATTTAATATGCAATAAATCTAGTCATAAATGACCCCAAGCACAGTGGCTTACAATAGCAAACATTCATTTCTCACTTCTCAGTCTATAGGACGGCTGCGGCTTTGCTCAGATCAGCTGGACCTGGTCCTGGTTGTGGACTAGATTCAGCTGTGCTCCCCATATCTCCTGGTGTGGGGACCAGCATTACTCAGCATGTTCTTCTCATGACGGGTAGGAAAAGCACAAGAGGGGTAAGAAGAATGGGCACACCAAAATCTATCCCCTCTCCCTTGGAGGGAGCAAGGCTTATGGCCAGATTTAACACTGGTCGGGAGGCCGTCCACTACTCCTCTGGTGATGGTGGCGAGGGAGGGAAGGAAGGACTGTGAGCAGATCATATGATGGGCCACGGGGTGACACGTGCAACAACAGGGGTACAAAGGAACATGGCAGGTGTTTACAGGCGTGTTTCAGAGCAGGGAAATGGGGGCTAGAGATGGCAGGTGGTGACTTTGGAGATAAGGCTGGGGTTGGTTCACGCAAGTCTTGGCTCCCTTACGAAGGAACGTGGCTTTCGTCCTTTAGCACATTCAGGGCTATGGACTCTGTTGGCCCCAGCCACCGTTCCTGCCCTGGGGCATACAGGAGCATGTGGGGCTGGATGGAAACTGCCATTTGCTGCCAAGGAAAGAGCAGAAGCATTTGGGCACAGGCCTGGGCTGATTGCCAATGTCACCCTGGGTATGCATGTGTCAACACGTACGCTTAGCTCCGAATGACAGTTTGCAAAGTACAACTGAGGCCTCTGAAAGCATTTGGTGACCAAAGGGCACACACCTTAAAGCTCTTGCTAGGAAAATAAATGGTTAGAAAGAAATTGAAGAATGGACCTGAGATACTTAGACTCAAGCCCAGTTACTAATTCATTAATTACTAATATATTACTAAACCCAAGGCTCTGATCCCATATCTATAAAAGCTTTTATTCCCATACTTCACAGAACTTGTCAGACTCTAATAAAGCTATATCTACAGAGTAATATATACAAAATATATACAAAATCATCATATAAACATCAACTGCTATATTCCCAGTAGCTGCAACAAAGAGAATAGCTACACAGCCAATGAGCCAAGCACTGTATTTCCTGGGTGGCCCCGGGACCCCAGGGACATGGGGAAAATGAGAGAAAACATGTCCTTCCCCGATGCCTAGTGGAGATCAAGAGACAAATGCAGTGCCAGTCTTCTTAATGGAGCACATGTTTCATGAACAAATGGCACCAAGAGAAACGCACTGACCTGGTGCCCAAGGAGTGATATGGTGATAAAACTAGAAAATATAGCTTCTACCACTGGTAGGTCATTTCAACAGACAGGAAGCATGGCTTTGAACTGACCCCTGGAGGCCTCCTTTGGAACCAGGTGAAACCTAATATTTGTTCTCTTCCTTGCACTTGAGAAATGAGTGAGAATGGAAAACCAGCTGCTTTGGCAGTGAATCCTGAAAAGTGGCAACGAAGAGAGGCAGGAAAGAGCGACAGAAGATAAATCAGTGCTTTGGAGATGTAAAAAATTGGGGGAGGTGCTGATTTCAACTAAAAATAATCCCTGGAAATAAGACACCCTGAAGGGCAATTTGTATATTTCCTACCTGACAACAGTCAGGGCCCCGGGAGCGGGCACAATGGATGCCGCTGGGAGATTTGATTCTGGATCTAATAGTGTGTGCGGACCTGGAGTGGCTTCATTCTGAGGCCAGATGTAGGCTGGAAGCCAGCTTCGTAAAGGAAAACAAGTAAAAGTCAGCTGAACTTCATTGTTAGGCTTTGGGCACTGTTGGCAAGGTCTGCCTGAGCCACAGGGGCGGTAAGAGCAGAGGGCTGCCTTTGGAAGATCAAGCCATCATCTCAGGGAGACCTGTCTTGAAGAAGTTCTGATATGTCCTTCACCAGTTATTTATGTAAGATATGGGGTGCTGGGATTATGAGAACAACAGTTGGAAAATGGGTTTTCGGTGTTTATATTTTTGTGGTTTAATGGGACTCATTCAAACTGGAATTTGAACAGGAAAAGAAATGCCTACAGGAAACTCTAAGATGTTATTCTGTGGAGAAAAGGAGGTGACAAATGCTCTGTTACACGAAGGTGAGGCAATCCTCAGGAGCAAATGTTAGGAAGAGGAACGGGCATCATTCTCAGGGTTGCACATGTGCTCCAAGAGTCACAATGTGATCAATGAATGGACGTAACTTTTGCACTTGAAATAGGTACAATACCCAAGACACCACCACAACATTAAAGCTTAAGATCATGAGAAAGGTCAGTTGAGAGAAACATGGAGGCATGTGAAAAAGCCAATGGGGCAGCAAAAGAAAATCTCTGATTGGATTATATTTTAAATATAAGTGAAGGAAGCAAGGATGAGTAGGAAAGGAGCATGAACCCATTAAGAGTAGGTAGACTAATGTCCAGTATGAGATGATCTTAGAAAACATTGAATAGCAGAAAATATTATCTAGTGCTATTCTGGTTTACGATACGTGTTCTCAATGTGTATTCACTTCTCGGAGCTTCAGTTTCTCCTTCTGGAAAAGTAGTGATACTACTACAAGGATTAAGTAAATAATTCTTGCAAAGAAACTAAGCACAATGCCCAACTTATAATAAGGATTCAACCAGTGTTATATTAGCTATTATTGGCACTCTGCTGGTGATATCCATCCAGCTTGGTGTCAGTCTATTATTCATTTGTCTTCCATAATCAATTACTTTCTTCATTGGCAAGAAGGTTGTAATAGGTGCCCTCTAAGCTCTTCTTCAACTTTTAATAGTCTATAAATGGTTTCATGGCATCTCTATACATTCTGTCTCCTGTGGTAGATACTTGTTCTTTAAGATCACAGCTCTGTTTAATTTGTTTGATTTCCCAAAATGCCTGGCACAGAGCTGAGTACATGGCATGTATTCATCAAATAGTGAGTTGAGAACATATTAATTACAGAAGTCCATGTGTAAGTCCAAAACCTGAAGAAGGTGAGTAGAGAGCTACATCCATCATAATAATTGATTAAAAGTAATTCCTACCTGGGCCAGAAAAATCTCTCTCATGAAGTTGTGTGTGTAATGATATTAAATGAATTATTTTTTTTAATTTTTTAAATGTTTATTTATTTCTGAGACAGAGAGAAACAGAGCATGAGTAGGGGAGGGGCAGAGAGAGAGGGAGACACAGAATCAGAAGCAGGCTCCAGGCTCCGAGCTGTCAGCACAGAGCCCGATGAGGGGCTCGAACCCACAAACCATGAGATCATGACCTGAGCCGAAGTCGGTCACCCAACCGACGGAGCCACCCAGGCTCCCCGATATTACATGAATTATATCACTTAACAAATTATATCATAACAAATTTAGGGGTCAAGTATCATTATCCCCATTTACCAATGAATAAAACTGAGACTCAAGAAGATCAGGTAATTTGTCCAAATGCTCACAACTGGTGTGAGACGAAGCTTAAATCAGATCTCAAACTAGTCTGATGACAAGCTTGCGTTTTTACCCACTAGCTTACACTGTACCGATTTATACTGTGGTAAAAACACGCAGGTTGGTATAATTCCTAGTCTCAAACAAAAATAAATCAGAGTCATAGGAAAAAGCACACTCTGTTATTTTATGTTAATAAAAATAAAGCTGATGTCTGAGAGTTCTGGTATCTTATTTCAGGCTGGTAATGCTCATGGGAACATGGTAGGTTTTCCTCCAGATCACGGACAAGGCTTGCAACTGTCTGAACTTGAGCTTGTTGGCTCTGTTGCTGAGGTCAGTCGGTACTAAAGGATTCAAACCATGGCACTGCAGTTTCAGAGATCCCAAACAGACCTTGAAATCTGAGCCAGGATCAGAAAAGGTGTCATTAACAGGACCATGTTTGACACGTGTAGCATCGGCAAAGACGATAAGGCAAGAAAGTAAGTCGGTACATTGTGTGATGCTGGCTGTAAGCAATACGCTTTGGAGGAGAGGGCAGGAAACTTGGGGTCTTTGCAATTTGCTCATTCTTTATATGGCCTTGATTCCCTCCCTAAACATGTAAGTTCTGTGAAGGTACAGACGCTCATTCTTCAGTGTCTCAACTGGCCACATAGGCCTTCACTGTATGCTTTCCAATGAATTGATTCAGGTTTGAAAGAATAGCCCAGATGAAGATGGAAATGTCCTAACATCTACCCAATCCGCCGCTCCTCTTTTGCCCCAGAACATCTGTCATCAAAGTGTGGTTTGCAGGTCCGTGAGGATCCCCATGACTCTTTCGAGGAGTCTTAGAGGTCAAAGCAGTTTTTGTAACAATGTTAAAATGGGATTGCAAAGAATCAGGGAGTTAAAACTGCTGGTGCCTTAGCACAAATTAAAGCAGCTGTCTTCATCTATACCAGAGGTTGTTCTATTCTTCACTCGTAGTCACTTGTTCCGTTTGCACTCACAGGAAAGCACAGGTTCACTTGAAAGTGTCCCCAGTAACTCAGCAAAAATTATTAACTATAGAATATGAGTTCTCGAACATGCTTCTTTTTTAAAATTTTATTTATTTACTTATTTATTTATTTAAAGAAATAAACCCTGGGGCACCTGGGCACCTGGTGGCTCAGTCGATTAAACATCCAACTTTGGTTCAGGTCATGATTTCGCGGTTCATGAGTTTGAGCCCTGTGTCAGGCTCTGTGCGGACAGCTCAGAGCCTGGAGCCTGCTTCAGATTCTTCGTTTCCCTCTTTCTTTGCCCCTCCCCTGCTTGCACTCTGTCTCTCTCAAAAATAAATAAATGTTGATGGGCACGGAGGAGGTCACATGTTGGGATGAGCACTGCGTGTTGTATGGAAACCAATTTGACAATAAATTTTATTTTTTTAAAATACATAAAAAATGAAAAAGATAACTAAATAAAAAATAAATGAATGTTAACAATTTAAAGAAAATAAACCCTGGGATCAAGACCAGAGCTGCGATCAAGAGTCAGACACTTAACCAACTGATCACGCAGATGTCCCTGAACATGCTTCTTTTTGACACTCTGTGATTGAATGGGAATTGCACAACAGTCACTCCTGCTGCCTGTCAAAGCAAGACAGTTGTCCCAAGGAAACAGCATTTGTGAGATTGTGTGAGTTACAAGCTGAACTAACCACTTTTTCAGAAACACCAAGTTTACCTGAAAGAATATCCAACAAACTATGGTTCACACTGAGCCTTTGGCATTTTCTTGAAAATGCACGGAATGAACATGTCAATTCAAGGAATACTATTGACAGCATTTGTTGCCAATAATAAAAATTCAAATTTCAAGCAAAAACTGGACTGTTACAAAGCCTGTATCCATGACCACGAGCATGGCAGCCTGCAATTAAGAACTTTTCTGATGAGCTCAGAGGCGTTATTAGCAAATGTGATTTTTGTATGATGTGATTATCAGGGCACCTAGGTGGCTCAGTTGGTTGAGGGTCCTACTCTTGATTTTAGCTCAGGTCATGATTCCAGGGTTGTGGGATTGAGCCTTACATCAGGCTCCATGCTGAGTGTGGAGCCTGCTTGGGATTCTCTCTCCCTCTCTCTGTCTCTCTCTCTCTCCTCTCTGCCCTCTGACTTCTCCCCCATTCTTTATCTCTAAAATAAATAAATAAATAAATAAATAAATAAATAAATAAATATTTATATGGCGTGATTATCATTTTTTGATATTATTTTTAGACTCATGAACTGGTAGTTTTCTAAATGGCCAATACTTGAAGTTAGAAATCATGCATGACTAAAAGATCTATTCAAAGTGCAAGAAAGACCAATGGGTTTTACTGTAATAAACAAAAAGCTCATTAATAGGGTTGCCGCTTCCAGACTGCAGCTAATCTTAACACACTGACACTGGTCAAGTTTTCATGTAGAATCAGAGCATATTATCCACAATTATGTGAAAGGCTGATAAAATACTCCTGTCGTTTCCAACTAAATGCCCATGTGAGCCCAGATTTTCTTTATTCACTTCAACCAAACAACATATCACAACAGACAAAATGTAAAATCAGATATGAGAATCTGTCTTCTGTTAAGCCAGACATTGCAAAAAGTGGAGAACAATGCCATTCTTCCAACTAAATACTTTTGTTTTGAAAAATATACTTAGTTTTTGTAAAAATATTTATGTAATATGAACATGGAACAGGTCATCTTAAATGAATTAATTTTTTTAAAACATCTCTCAGTTTAAATTTCAAATATGTTAAATATAAATAGATATAAATATAAATAGATATAAATATGTTAAATATAAATAGATATAAATGTACAAATTCAAGATATTTGAGTGGTTATAGATTAATGCTTATTCCAAGGCTAGGCTCAGCTGTCCCAAATGTCGCCTTTGTGAAAAGCCTTAGGATATATTTGTTCACCATTTAATTTCAGGACCTAGAATATGCCTAAACACAGAAGAAGTTCCATAAATATTTGTCAAATATCTGGATGATTTGAGTTAAATTCCCACTGAAAGTAAACGATGCAATTATCTACTAAACTTTATTTCCATATCTAGGCATTTAAGCACTAAACTTTGGCTTAACTAATTTTAAAAGGCTTAAAATATTCATAAAGAATGTCATGTGTGTAGTTCAAATTAAATGTAATACTCTTTGGCCTAAAGAAGCTTCTAGAGTGGCTCTGCCATTTTACATTACACTCTTAATGTATGAAAGATCCAGTTTTTCCACGTCCTCACAGGCATTTGGCACTGTCATTATTTTTTATTTTGGTTTTCACAGGTTTATTGCTAGGATAAAGAAATACAACTGATATTTGTATATTAATATAAACTGAAACCTTGCCAAACTCCTAGTTTTAGGAGTTTTTTGTTTATTTGTTTGTTTGTTTCCTTGAAGTTTTCTTAGAATTTCCTATGTAGACAATCATGTCATCTGCAAATAAGAATAATTTTTTTCTTCCTTTTTGATCTGTATGCTTTTTATTTCCTTTATTTGCCTTGATGCACTGTTTAGAAGTTCCAGTATTATCTCAAATAGCAGTGGTGAGAGAGGGCATTCTTGCCTTCTTTTTGGTCTTAGGCGAAACACAATCTTTCTCCACTAACAAAATCAGCTCTAGGTTTTTTATAGATATTCTTTTTTTTATTTAAAAAATTAAAAAAAAAAATTTTTTTAATGTTTATTTTTGAGAGAGAGACAGAGACAGAGTATGAGCAGGGAGGAGCAGAGAAAGGAGACACAGAATCCGAAGCAGGCTCCAGGCTCTGAGCTGGTAGCATAGAGCCCGATACAGGGCTCCAACTCACGGACTGCGAGATCATGACCTGAGCCAAACTCAGACACCCAACCGACTGAGCCGTCCAGGTGCCCCTAAAAAAAAGCTTTTTTAATGTTTATTTATTTTTGAGAGAGACACAGAGCGGGGGGTGGGGGGAAGGCAGAAAAAGAGGGAGACACAGAATCCAAAGCAGGCTCCAGGCTCTGAGCTCTCAGCACAGAGCTCGATGGATGCAGGGCTCAAACCCACCAACCAAGAGATCATGACCTGAACCACAGTCGAACACTTAACTGACTGAGCCACCCAGGCAACCAGCTAGATAGTCTTTATCAAGCTGAGGAAATTTCACTTTATTTCTAGTTTTCTAAGGATTTTTTATCCTGAATAGGTGTTGGATTTTGTCGAATTCTTTTTTTGTATCAAAAGGCTTTGTTCTTCAGCCTGTTAATTTGATGAATTAAATTAATTGATTTTCAAATGTTAACACTGCCTTCCATCCTTGGAATAAATTCCACCTGATCATGGTATATATAATTCTTTTTATATATTATAAATTCTATAAACTAGTATTTTGTTGAAGTTTTTATCTGTTGCCTTCTTTTCCTCCTCCCCCTCCTCCTCCTCCTCCTTCTTCTTCTCTCTCTCTCTCTCTTTCTCTCCCTCACTTCTGTAATGTCTTTTTCCAGTTTGGGTATCAGAATAAGATTAGTTTCATAAAATGAGTTGGGAAGTGTTTTTTCCCTCTGGTGTTTCCTAGAAGAGACTGTGCGGAATTTGTGTTTGTTTGTTTGTTTGTTAACATTTGGTAGAATTCTCCAGTGAAACCATCTGGGTCTACAGATTTTGGAAGAGTTTAAATTACAAACTCAATATCCTTAATAGTTATAGGGCTATTCAAATTGCCTCATATTGGGTGAATTGGGGTGTTTGAGGAATCTTTCCATTTTATCTAAGTTGTTATAAATGTGTGTGTGTAGAGTTGTAACGCTCCCTTACTATCCTTTTGATGTCTGCAGGGTCTGTAGTGATCCCCAATTTCATTCCTGATATTGGTAATTTATGTCTTCTCTCTTTTTGTCCTTGTCATTGTTGTTAGAGGTTTTTCCAGTGTATTGATATTTAAAAAAAAAAAAAACAAAACAGCTATTTGTTTCACTGATTTTTTCCTATTGTTTCTGTTTTCAGTTTAGTTGATTTCTGCCGTTATTTGTGTTATTTCCTTCCTTCTCCTTGCTTTGGGTTTGTTTGACTCTTCATTTTCTAGTCTGTTGAGGTAGAAACTCATTATTTATTCATTTGAGACTATTCCTCTTTTCTAATGTGCACATGCAGTGCTATAAATTTCCCTCTTATCGCTGTGTTAGCAGTGTCCCACTTATGTTGACATGTTGAATTTTCATTTTGATTCTGTTCAATGTATTTTTTTATTTCCCTCAAGACTTAGTCTTTGACCCATGGATTATTAAGAAATATGATGTTTAGTTTCCACATTTTGGTAGATTTTTCTGTTCTATTTTTGTAATTGGGATCTAGTTTGATTCCGTTGAGGTCAGAGACCACACTCTATATGATTTTAATTATCTTAAATTGTTAAGATTTATTTATGGCCCAGGATATGATCTATCTTGGCATACCTTCTGTGGATGTTTTAAAAAAATGCATTCTAGGGGCACCTGGGTGGCTCAGTTGGTTCCAAGTGTCCAATTTTGGCTCGGGTCATGATCTCGTGGTCCGTGGGTTCGAGGTCTGCATCGGGCTCTGTGCTGACAGCTCAGAGCATGGAGCCTGCTTCAGATTCTGTGTCTCCTTCTCTCTCTGCCCCTCCCCTGTTTGCTCCTTGTCCCTGTCTCTCTTGAAAATAAATAAACATTTAAAAAAGTAAAAAATTAAAAATGTATTCTACTGTTATTGGGTGGAGTGTCCTATAAATGTCAAGTAGATACTCTTGGTTGATGGAGTTGTTCGGTTCTTTTATATTCTGGATGGTTTTCTCTCTAGCTGTTCTTTCAATTGTTGAAAGAGAGGTGTTGGTTTCCTACTCTGATTATGGATTTATCCGTTTCTTATTTTCAACTCTATCTATTTTGCTTCGCATATTTTGCAGCTCCACTGTTTGGCACATGCACACCTAAGACTATTATGTTCTTGGTGGACTGACCTTTTGTCACAATCCTTTTATCTCCCTGTTCCTTATAATTTTCTTTGCTCTGAAATCTATATTATTTAATATTAATACAGCTTCCCCCGTCTTTTTAAATTGATGCTCGCATTGTACATTTTTTAAAATCCTTTTCCTTTGCTAGGTTGATCCTTTACTGGCCCTTTGGCTGGAGAAAACAACCCTCCTGATGCCATAATGGATTTGCAACCAGCTCTGTAATTCAGTGATATTAGGGGTTAGTCTAATTGGGGCGCTTTTGTCCTCCCTCATCAGTACGTCCAGATCGCCAGCTTCTCCAGCACCTACTTTGGGATATAATAGGTCAAAAGAATCTTCAAGACCTCACCTGTGTTGTTCTTCAGGTCCTACGGTCTCTAGTAGGAGCTGAGGAAATACTGAGTAGTCTAGAGATATCACCAAGTCTTACCTGAAAAACATGACAGGTTATACCACTGTGGACAAAACAATGAATACCCACAGGGCATGCAGCAACCAGGTGCAAGATAACATCCCCCACGCAGGACAGAGCGCCCAAGAATTCCAACACCTTGGCTTCCCCTAGTGCCATGAGGTTGCTACATAAGCCACCTCCCACCCCTGTAGAGAAGCAGAAGAGGAAAGCAGAGGCTATCTGACAGGAGGTGAATTTTACAAAGAGAGTGAACGCTTCCTAAATGGACTGATTAAAACTGGACCAGACTAACCTTTGAGCCAATTTGATGTTGAAATAACTGAGTCTCACTAACTGTAAGTGGGAGTGTAGAAGAAATCCAGATTCCACGTAGGCAAATTAAAGACATTACATTTTTTGGTGCATCCTAGGTCCGAATCATACTTTCTAAGGATTTATTATCTGGTGAGCATGGGAGCCCAGGTGGTGGTGACTGTCTTCTGTGTTTTCTGTAGTAGTTCTGTGGTTTTATTTCCATTTGCTTGTTTCATGGGCAGTCCGCATTCTTGTCTTTTCTTTCTTTCTTTCTTTCTTTTTTAAATTCTGAGCCCCCAGATTCTTCAGTCTCCCCTAATTCCCTTCAACTGTAAGAGTATGGAGATGACATCTGAGAGACGTTTCACATGTTAGCTCGAAGGATCCCTTAAGCTATGAAAATGTCATATTCCCAAGCAAAGTGGACCAAGAAGTTTCCAAGTTTCAGCTGCATTAAAAAATGGATACAAGCACATGGGGCGCCTGGGTGGCTCGGTCAGTTGAGCGTCCGACTTCGGCTCAGGTCATGATCTCACGGTCTGTGGGTTCGAGCCCCACGTTGGGCTCTGTGCTGACAGCTCAGAGCCTGGAGCCTGTTTCAGATTCTGTGTCTCCCTCTCTCTGTGACCCTCCCCCGTTCATGCTCTGTCTCTCTCTGTCTCAAAAATAAATAAACGTTAAAAAAAATTTTTTTTTAAAAATGGATACAAGCACAATTCTAATAGAATCTTGATTCAACAAGGTTTTAAGGCACTGGGTCAAACGCTTCCTGTATTATCTCATCTCAACATCATAATAGCCTTGTGGCCACTGTGTTGTCAACCTGAATCTCAGATGAAGAAACTGAAAAGCGAATGGACACACTCCAGGTGACACAGCTGAGGTGCAAAGCTGCACACCTTTCAAGTCCAGACCTCGTCCCACCCTCCAAACACTCTTGGACAATTCAGAAAAGACTGACGGCGCCCCCAGGCACCATGACCTTCCCATCCGTTTCCATTTCAGAACCCTCAAGAGTTCAGAACTGACGAGAAATGAGGATGGGATGACAGCCAGGAACTATACTCAGTGTTGTTCTGCTGGTCAGGGCGACCTTGGCAAGCGTGTTCATATGGTCCCGTGCTGGAACAAAAATGGAGCCTTGGGGATGCTTTCTTTGGGGTTCCCGATGACCCCCTTAACCAGTTGTTTTCTATGTGTTCTCCACATTACACTTTCACATCTTTTTTTCTATACAAGTACTATTTCTATGCAAGACTATTTTCTTTCTTAATGATTCTCATTTATTAATCTCAATGGTCTTATCAGAAGTGTTTCTTTTTTTAGAGAGAGAGAGTGAGAGTGGGGGAGAGGGGCAGAAGAAAAGAGAGGGAATCTTAAGCAGTCTCCATGCTCAGGGTGGAGCATGATGCGGGGCTCAATCTCATGACCCTGGGATCATGACATGAGCCCAAATCAAGAGTGGGACGCTCACCCGACTGAGCCACCCAGGTGCCCCTATGCAAAACTCTTTTCTTTTTTCTAAATTTTAAAAAATATTTATTTATTTTTGAGAGAGAGAGAGAGAGTGCGAGTGGGAGAGGGGCAGAGGGAGGAGACACAGAATCTCAAGCAGGCTCTAGGCTCTGAGCTGTCAGCACAGAGCCCAGCTCACGAACTCACGGACTATGAGATCATGACCTGAGCCAAAGTTGGATGCTTAACCGACTGAGCCACCCCGGTGCCCTGCAAAACTCTTTTCTATCAAAAACATATTCACGATGTAAGAAATGCTGAGAATTATTTAATTTGTTTGACCATCTCATTGCTGATTTTGCTTGAGGTTATTACCAACATACCTACTTTTTCCCCTTTTTTATGTATCTAAACTTTAAATGAAGAAACAGGGGCGCCTGGGAGGCTCAGTCGGTTAAGCGTCCGACTTCGGCTCAGGTCATGATCTCACAGTCCATGAGTTCGAGCCCCGCGTCGGGCTCTGTGCTGACACTCAGAGCCTGGAGCCTGTTTCAGATTCTGTGTCTCCCTCTCTCTGACCCTCCCCTCTGTCTCTCTCTGTCTCAAAAATAAATAAACGTTAAAATAAATAAATAAACAAATAAATGAAGAAACAGAATCATTCACATTGTGGTCCTTAAGATCACAATGGGGCATTAGAATACCCTATTTGGATTTTAGGGTGTTTATCACTCGGCTGGGGAGGGGGTGAGCCGAAGCAAATCATGATTAAATTAACATGATGTTAAAATTTTCCTGACATTTGAGATATGTTCTCAAATATTATTCCTCAGAAAGACAGCTTGATGTGTGTGTGTGTGTGTGTGTGAGAGAGAGAGAGAGAGAGAGAGAGAAAGAGACACAGAGAGAGAGAGAGAGAAAGAGAGACATTTTTTTTTATTTTTTTTTCAACGTTTTTTATTTATTTTTGGGACAGAGAGAGACAGAGCATAAACGGGGGTGGGGCAGAGAGAGAGGGAGACACAGAATCGGAAACAGGCTCCAGGCTCCGAGCCATCAGCCCAGAGCCTGACGCGGGGCTCGAACTCACGGACCGCGAGATCGTGACCTGGCTGAAGTCGGACGCTTAACCGACTGCGCCACCCAGGCGCCCCAAGAGAGACATTTTTAAATGGAAGATTGGAAAGGAATCCAGAGATAGTGCAACCAGTTGACAAAAATATTAGGTTCAATCACATGAAATTCCCAATATCGTGCCGTTTCAACCTTCAGAAAGGACACCTTTTATAATTCAACATAATTGTGTTAAAAGTGAAATAGGTAGGAAGTGGACAGAGGGAGGAGGGGGCGGAGGAGTAAGGGCAGACAGGGGCTGCAAAGTTGTAAGTGTTGATGGTCACTCGGCTCCCACAGCCCTTGGGTGGAGCAGGGGGTTAAATCGCCATAATGATGGTAACATCGGTTTAGAAATTTTCTGGACACTTACTCAGAAACACAAGCGGACTGAAGACATAAATGGGTTTCAGGAGCATCAGTTACTCCCAAAATTGAAGGATCTGGGGAAAAGATCTCTATGAATAAGGTGACTTCTGGGGTTGAGAGAAATATCTAAACATCAAGAGTGAAAGTATGTTGAAGGAAAAACACCTTCCCCAAGAGGGTCAAGTAGATAATGAAGATAAACAAGACCTTTGAACACGCACGCACGCACGCATGGGCATGCACTCCAGGGTCCCAGATAACATGAAACTGGGGCCATATAAGCCCCATTACATAACATTATATAAACTACCCATTACGTATACTGTGCCTCAAGATCCCCTCCCTCCAGTGAAAGGCCTGACTGTGTGTGTCCGGTGGTCAACGGACAGGACAGTGCAAACAACAGGACAGGTGAAAGGGAACAGAGCAGAAATCAGGGCTGTGAGCTTTGAAGATCTCTGTACCCCTTCTCCTTGTACCCCTGGAGCCCTAGGCATAATGGTAACAGGGAATTCCATGCCTGAGAAAAGGCCACGAAAGGTCCGCCTCCAGGGATCCCGCTCTTCACCTGATTCAAAATTATATGGTTATACAGGTATTGACCAAACCTGCTAGTTGGATCCTAACTTTTCACTCCTGTGAACTGGAGAGTGCCTCGCACTGTGGGCACAACGGGTACAGACGGCCTTGGGCTTGCTCAAAATATCTCCCCCAGGGTCCCTCAGGCAGCGGGCCGCCCTTTCCAAGAATGTGTTTATCAAAAAAGCGACTGGAAACTTTGCTTTCTCTAGAACTCTGTTAACATGCAACTCGAGATAACCACACAAGCTTCTATTTGGAGAGCGAGGCTGACTATTTATAATAATAACAAGGCTGCGGCCATCACCTCCCCACGGGGCCTGCCCCGGCAGCAAGGTCAGGAGGCATTCATCTGCCCCTCCAGAAGGGGTGAGAGGTTTTCCCTACACTAGTTGCAGAAGAGGGAGGCCACGTATTCTAACTGCAAAATCGTCCCTAGACGTGTGGGCCCGGTGGCCTCAGATTTTTCCTGAGAAAAATTGAATTTCTAGGAAGAAACAGTCAGTGGGCCACAGAGGAGCAGCAATTCTACCCCGTGGGGGGAGGCCCAGCCATTCAAATCCCTGGTGCTTTCTCGAGCCCTCCCCGCCCGAGGCTGGTTTCTGCTGCAGGTGCTGGCAGAACGCAAGAGGACAAGAAAGATCATTTTCTAGTGGAATTTAAAAGTCTTAAAAATAAGGCTTCAGTCGGGCGTTTAAGTTTTCTAGTCCAAGAAAGGGAGTCTTACATTCACCGAACGGGGATATTATGTTTTCCTTCACCAGCTGGTCACCTGCCATTTATGATTCAGGGATTACATCTCAGTTCCACATAACCTAGTAGTTACAATGTAATTACAAAAATAATTACAAAAATAAAGCAACTTAGAACTGTATATATTTGCCATTCTCCTTCTGGTATTTCCAAATTGCAAGTGCTTCGTGGAAAACGGTTTTCATACTCATACTTTACTTCTTTGACTAGAGCATGAAATCCTTGGAAAGTTTCTAAGCTCTGCACACATGCCTTAGTTGGTAATAAGCTCATAGGATCACGGTCATGGTCTGAAGGACGCCTTCACGCACCTGTCATCACCTCGGAGAACTGTCAGTAAAGTGACTGAGAACAACCAGGATCCCACTGCTTGGGCAGGGCGCACAGAGTGTGGATTTGTGAAAGCAACACCCTAGATAACAGACAATAAAAAGCTGCCACCTGTCTTAGAAGAGGGTTCCAGCATAATTTTAATTAAAGCTGCATCTTAAATAAGAAGAGTACGGTGTTTCATTTGATTCTCTGAAAAGCTGGTGTGGCCTGATTGGGGCCAAAAGCCCAGAAGTAAAAAGTACGAAAAAGTTATTTTTTTTCTTTCTTTTTTTTGTTTTTTAAAGTTTTTACTTGTTTTTGAGAGAGAGAGAGAGAGAGACATTGTGAGTGGGGGAGGAACAGAGAGAGAGGGAGACACAGAATCTGGAGCAGGCTCCAGGCTCTGAGCTGTCAGCACAGAGCCCGAAGTGGGGGCTCGAACTCACAAACTGCAAGTTCATGACCTGAGCCGAAGTCGGACGCTTAACCGACCGAGCCACCCAGGCCCCCCTGAAAATGTTATTTTCTGAGTAGGAAATCATACTTAAAACCACAGGTTAACCGTAGGCCTGTTTCTAGTTCTTTCTGAGGCCAGCAGTGTAAAAACTCATTTTACCTTGCAATCCACAGGCTAGACTGTGTTCCAGGCCATGAATGTTGGACTCAGGCAAAACTAGGTTTGAATGCCAATTCTATCTTACTACTTCTTAGGTGCAAGTAAGCATTTTACTCCACCTCTTGGAACCTCAGCTTCCTCATCTGCAAAATAAGAAAAATGTATCATAAGATTGCAAAGAATTAACAATATAATCCATGTAAGAAGTGTATCATACATTGTGCTAGGCACAAAGTAAATGTTTCATGATCCAGCAATTACCCCAGTTCTGTGTGGGGATAATAAGCCTTCCAATCCAGGCAAGCCATTTTCCTCTTATCATTCCTAGAGCTAATTTCTTCTTAATGTTTATTTGTTTATTTTGAGACAGAGGAGTGTGCGAGTGGGGAAGGGGCAGAGAGAGAGAGGAAGACAGAGAGAGAATCCTACGCAGGTTCCCCTTGTCAGCACAGAGCCCCACTTGGGGCTCACACGAACCGTGAGATCATGACCTGAGCCAAAATAAAGAGTTGGACGCTCAACCGACTGAGCCACCAGGCACCTCTCCTAGAGCTAATTTCTAAGCCTCCTTCCCACCCAGCCTCCTTGTCCTGTCTCCCATTTCTCCTTCTATACTTCTTTCCACAGGGACAAACACCATGCTTTCCCTTGCAAGATGATTTCTGGCAATTGAGACTAAAATGTTAAAGTTCAACCAGGAATATTTATTTTTAAGAACATTTTAGAGGCTGGTACCAGAAATATGGGCTCGGACTTTTAAAAATGGAAGCTATGATTCTTTTTTTTATTACTATTGTTTAATTTACATCCAAGATAGCATAATGCAACAATAATTTCAGGAGTAGACTCCTTAATGTCCCTTATCCATTTAGCGCAACTCCCCTCCCACAACCCCTCCAGTAACCCTCTGTTTGTTCTCCACATTTAGGAGTCTTTTATGTTTTGTCCCCCTCCCTGTTTTTATATTATTTTTGCTTCCCTTCCTTTATGTCCATCTGCTTTGTCTCTTAAATTCCTCATATGAATGAAGTCATATGATATTTGTCTTTCTCTGACTGACTAATTTCGCTTAGTGCGATACCCTCCAGTTCCATCCACATAGTTGCAAATGGCAAGATTTCATTGTTTTTGATTGCCGAGTAATACTCCATTGTATATATATACCACATCTTCTTTATCCATTCTGGAAGCTATGGTTCTTAAAATTATTTTTAAATGTAGTACCAGACATTTAATATTCAATTAACGTTGAATTAAAATGGATTAAAAATAGAACGTGATTTTCTTTTCTAAAGGTAATTTTTGCTAAGATAAAATAAGTAATAGGGGCACCCGGGTGGCTCAGTTGGTTAAACATCTGACTGAGTAATAAGTAATAGCTACTCATGCTATGAGGAATAAAGGGGATTTACCCAAGGCTTCTGAAATCTTAAAATTTATGGATGGATAGCCAAAGATTAGAGATTTAAGAAAACCTCTAACATGAAAGGCAATAAGTAAACCAGACAACAGGAAACAAACTCATTAGAAACAGAGAAAATGCAGAAGTAAAAGGACATTTAAAAAAATAACTAAAATTAATATGCCAAAACATAAAGAATGATATTGTATTCATAAAACAAGAACATATTTCAATAAAAAAGAGCATTCAAAGACCAAAACAGATCTCTGAAAAATATTTATGATACCAAAAATGAAAATTCAACCAGAAGGGTTGAAAATTAAAAATTTAAGAAATCTCTTTTAAAAAACAGAATAAAAAAGGAAAGGGGAAAGATAGGAAGGAAAAAAAGAAAATTAGAGAATTTAATCAAGATAATAGTTGTGCCAGATAGAGTGAATGGAGAAAATGTAGGTTAAAATCAAAGAGACAATACAAGAAAATTTCCCAGAACTGAAAGAAACACATTTCAAGATTAGAAGAACCCAAAAGATTCACACTGATCTTCATTGTAAACTTTCAGAGTCCTGGGGACAAAGAGAAATTCTAAAATCTTCTGGAAGAAAAAAGTGAAGTCAACAAGGCAGCATTTCAGGGATGCAAATGAGAATAATGTATTTCTCAACAGAAAACATCTTAGAATTCTATACCCAGTCAAATAGTAGTGATACGTGTTAGTAGAATAAAGCACTCAGGAATTCAATATCTCAAAGATCTGACTGCCCATACACTCTTTCTCGAGAAGCTATGTGAGAATGTGTTCCACCAACATGGGTAAATATTCCAAGAAAGAGGATAATGTGGGAACCAAGTATGGGGAGATCCAACCCAGGAGAGAGGGAAAGGAATTCTCAAGAATGTAATCAGTGCAGATTGAAGTAGAAGGACAGAGGGCTACAGCATGGTTGTAAAAGGGAAAAAAAGAAAATTAAACTGATAGAGTTTTGTAAGGGCATATACATTTTTGGTGGATAATTTACAAATGAACTCATGATAGCTAATAGGAAAACAAACAGGAAAAAAAATGAGGTGATTGTTAAATCAATGAAAAGCAAAAGAAAGGAAATATAACTATGACCCCCCCACCAAATGGCTCAATTGTAGAGTTATAATGATAGCCACTGTACATTTATTTAACAAAAAAATTTTGATAAAACTACAATGAAAGAACGGGAAAGGAAAATAAAGGAATGAGTGTAGGGGAGGAAGGGAGGTTTAAATTAATTGATACCTTGGGGTGCCTGAGTGGCTCAGTTGGTTGGTTAAGCATCCAACTCTTGGTTTCAGCACAGGTTGTGATCTCACAGTTGGTGAGTTCAGTTCCCACTTTGGGCTCCACGCTGAGAGTGAACTGCCTGCTTGGGATTCTATGTCCTTCTTTCTCTGCCCTTCCCCCCTCCACTCACTGTGTATTTAAATAAATAAATAAATAAATAAATAAATAAATAAATAAACAAACAAACATTTAAAAAAATTAATTGAGGGGTACCTGGATGGCTCAGTCGGGTAAGCACCCAACTTTGGCTCAGGTCATCATCTCACAGTTCATGGGTTCGAGCCCCATGTCGAGCCCCTCTGTGCTCAGAGCCTGGAGCCTGCTTCAGAGTCTGCGTCTCCCTCTCTCTCTGCTCCTTCTCCGCTCATGCTGGGTCTTTCTCTCGCTCTCGCAAAAATAAAATAACATAAAAAAATAATTGGTACCTTATCTTCCATAGGAACAAGAAAGTAGGCAAGACTACACAAAATTTAAAAATCAAGGAATGTTTGGAAAATCAAAAAAAAAAAAAAATGACATAAAAAGTTATATGATAATACGAGCCTAAGTGCCAGAAGAACCAGATAAAAGAGTTAGAAGTTTTTGTCTCTGGGAAGCCAGGTTAAGTATGAGTGAAGCATGGTACTGTCCTTTTTTATTATAAGTCATGTGAAGTTATATAATTTTTAAGATGTATATTACCTGATGAAAAAGAAAAAGTGGACTTAATTTTACAGATGACGAACATAATGAGCAAGTCATAAAGAATCCAAAAGGAATAGTTGGAAAAGGTCTTTAAAATATATATTGTTAAGGGGCATCTGGGTGGCTCAGTGGGCTGAGCGTTTGACTTTGGCTCAGATGGTGATCTTGCGGTCTGTGAGTTCGAGCCCCGCATCGGCCCCGCATCGGGCTCTGCGCTCACAGCTCGGAGCCTGGAGCCTGCCCTGGATTCTGTGTCTCCCTCTCTCTCTGCCCCTCCCCTGCTCATGCTCTGTCTCTCTCTCTGTCAAAAATAAATAAACATTAAAAACAAATTTAATATATATTGTTAAGTCACACCAGGACAAACATTATTTCTTTTCTAACAGTGTTACTGAGTCAAACGAGGAGTGTGATATATACTGTGATATATGCCAAGGAGACATTAGATCCGCAACTAATGGTCCCTACAATAAGGGTCACAGTGATGAGAGCAGTGGGTCCAAGTTCTAAGCCCAAGGGCACTTAGATTCTTCCTTGGGAAGTACTGAAAATGGCAAGGTCACTGTAACGCAGCAGAAAGTGCCAAGCAGAGGGGAGGTGATCAGTTAATTCTAAACTGCTCTAATGCAAAAAAAAAAAAAAAAAAATGAGTAACATCCCAGAGTTCGCTTTCCATCCAAAAAAAAAACAAATGTCGGGCAGGAGGGGTTTGGGTTTTGACCATCAAATGATGATCGC
This sequence comes from Panthera onca, assembly GCF_046562875.1. Lineage (NCBI taxonomy): Eukaryota > Metazoa > Chordata > Mammalia > Carnivora > Felidae > Panthera > Panthera onca. The sequence continues at coordinate 85,334,962 of NC_138341.1, read as the reverse complement.
TAAAGTACAGGAATGTACTCAGTGATCACATTGTTAGAATATCAAGATCATGGGAAATCATGGCACCTGGCATGCCGCCCCCATTGGATCACACAGGAATGCCGTGCTGGCTTGGGGTGTAACATTTCCAAAGGAACATAGTTGGGAAGCTCTTATGATTAGAAAATTCATAGTTGAAGGCAATAAGGATGTTAACCCTTGGAGACAAGAAAATGGTATAATGCAATCATTATATTAAACAATTATGGAGCTGTTAGAGCAACAAAGAATAACTTGGGATGAATATTTCCAGAAAACAAAAAGTCCAAAACACAGTTCAGACACCTGCAGAACCCGAGGCTGGGTGAGGGGCTTTGCTCTGTGTTCCTCTAGTGCTCTGCCTATGTCCTTGTGATCGCTCCTTCGTATCATTATCACTGACTGTGACCTCTTCAAGGCAACGTATGTGGCTTACTCACCTTCATGTCCAGCACCATGCCTGACGCATGGCAGGCACTTGAAGTTGGGGAGTGGGTAGATTTGGGCTCAATATAACTTTAGCTCAAAGAACATCAAACATCAAGAGAAAGCCAACAATGGACTGAACAATCTGGTGAGATGGTGAATGCTTAGTCACTGGAGTAATCAAGAGGAATCAGAGTCCTTCATGGGGAGAAGGCTTGTACTAGGTGACCTCTAAGATTTCTTCCAACTTAAGGAACCTTCAGTTAATGTGGGTTTCAGTTCTGTCAACGTTAGAATCTCAGGAATCTCTCATGACAGCTAATGGCTTCTGTATCTTTATGTTTCCCAGGTAGGTGGATAGCAGGGGACCAGACGGAGGAAGAAAGTGTGAGTACAGGGGATAACTCACGTTTGCCAGTGGCCCTAGTGAGACTCCCAATGTCCTAGAAGGAGATCAATTACCTCGTAGATCAATCAAAGGGGAAGCGAAGGAAATGGCATGGGTAACAAACAGAATGTGAAATAAGGCAGAAGGAAGGAGCAAGAAAGCTCCTTCTGGTTCAAACTTTCCATACCTTGAAGCCTTCACCATTGCTACCTAACAAATTACTGTATCAGTATCTAAAGAACAGAAAGAATTAGGGGAAAAAGATCCAGGAAATTATGGGTGGGAGGGTTGCCACATTGCACAGCCCCGGGAGACTACCACGAACCTCATTGCCATGAGGAATCTAGTCTTGAACCTCTGGTCTTGAGCAGTGCCCGTCTGCACAGCAGGTCATGGTGGTCCTGGTGAGACTGGGATGCTGGCCAGATGAGGGTTTTTTAATACTTGCTCAGAAATGAGAAGGGAAAAATTGGTATCAAAATCCCAGGAAAACAACAGCAATAACCACAACCAGCTACCTCAAAATATATTCAAATTTAAGATCAACCTATTTGTTAGACTCTTCTAAATTATATTGTACTACCCTAATCTTGGGATTGACCATACACGTGGACAAGATTAACTGCATACCTATATCAACTTTTTTTTTTAATTTTTATTTACTTGTGTGAGACAGAGAGACAAACAGACAGAGTGTGAGCGGGGGAGGGGCAGAGAGAGAGGGAGACACAGAATCCGAAGCAGGCTTCAGGCTCTGAGCTGTCAGCACAGAGCCCGACGCGGGGCTCGAACTCACGAATGGTGAGATCACGACCTGAGCTGAAGTCAGACGCTTAACCGACTGAGCCACATAGGCACCCCCCCATATCAACTTTCTAATGAGCAAATATGTAACTTGAGGTGCCTTTGTCTCCCAAATGCTAGACACTGGGAAGCCCGATGGCCGTGTTTTATTGTCCCCTGCCCAGGACTCATTCCAGGATTCTACCATGAGGAAGAGAGCAAGTGGAGTTAAGAGGGAGGTGGATAATAGGGAGTAGGTGTGAAATCAGAGGACAGAGGTGCTGACAGCTGAGATGAGGTGGTGAGCATGCGTCGAGGGCACGTGCAGACCACTCACACCTGTCTATTTTTATACGAACACTTAGCTGCCTGTGTCACTAAGCTTCCAAGGCATCGGCACCCGGCGTCCCAAAAGCCTATTTTAAGAGACTTCGCTCTAATGACTGATACCCACAACATGCAAATTCTGCCAAATGACTTAATGAAAAGGGGGTCTACAGCAGCATTCATAACTGAAAAAGTAGAAATATTGCCTCACTGTGAGGGTGTAGACCTCAGGGAGAACGAGAGAGAAAATCATCAGAAAGAGGCCCCAGGGAGAAGGTTCACTGTGACCTATAATACATTTTACACCACACCCTCCACACCTTCCCAACATGGCTGAAGCATCTATTGTTTTTATTTTCCTCTTACTTTTTAAGCCTTCCTTAAAAAAAAAAAAAAATTATTGAGAGAGAGAGAGAGGTAGAGTGAGAGGGAGAGAGAGAATCCCAAGCAGGCTCCGTGCCATCAGTAGAGCCCAAGGCGGGGCTCGAACTCGTGAACCGTGCGATCATGATCTGAGCCGAAACCAAGAGTCAGACACTTAACGGACTGAGTCGCCCAGACACCCCCTTAGGCCTTTCTTTAGAAGCGTGTCCTTTGGGGGCAAAGGTTTTATATTTATAAGAAAAAATACAGGTGTGAGAACAAATCTTGCCCTCCTTCCTGACTCTCTACCAGAAGGATGACAAGTCAATGGCTGATGAGTTCCGAAGACTCATTGGGGTTGGGGGTGGGGGGCGGATTTAGTTAGCATAATGAAGAGGACACTGGAATCTTCCTGAAATAGGCCACACACGAAAATGTTCCCCTATCCACTAATACTGTCTTATGTTCCATGTACTTCCAATCACAAAATTGAGTTTTCCAGGTTCACTTCAGACTTGGCAACAGGACACACTTCTTATCGAAGCACAAATGAAGTACAGGGTGCCGTTTCACTATCCTTCTGTCAGGGGCTGGCTTTTGAGCGTTCTGCCTAGGGCTTGGGGAGGCATTCATGGCCACACTGGAGAAGAACCATGGGACCAGTTCCACTGAGTGACCAGTCAGGAGACTGGTTTCCCTCTCCAGTCCTCTACAAGCCACATCAGGCAGATCCGAGGGATAAGGTGATCTTAGCAGGTGTCCTTATAGATGCTGAAGGTTGAAGCAGTTGCCTCACCTCTCGACTCATGGGATGGTCTTCAAGGAAAATTCTCCTGACCTTGCAAGGCTTTGCTGCCTTGCACAAAACCTAAGTGACTCAGATTGAATACTTGGAAAGAAAAGGGGAAAGTAAACAGGATTTAGATAACTGTGGCTAGAAAAATAGCATCAGGATCATTGGGCTGAGTGCTTAGAAGACTCAGAGGGCCTGAGGAATGCAGCGGATTCCGGGAAAATGGATATGAACATACATTCCTCTACAACACCCAATTACCAAGGCTTCATTTGTTTTCTTGGAACCAGTCATGTCTGAAGAGAGGTCATCCTCTTTGAGGCTGGAGGGCAACAAAGGGCTCTAGGCTCCCAGTTAGACAAGACAAACAAGGGAATGGAAGAACATCAAATACCCATGAGACTATCATTTCTAACAAATTCTAAGACAACACAAGAGGCAAGGCAGTGAATACTCTACTGAAGGAGTCTTCGCAGGGACCCAGCCCCATAATAGAACGTAGGTATCACCGCAAGATCTGACCCACAGTGTACATCCATGAAGCTAACCAGGTATAATAGTGAATAGTGGGGAACCGAAGCGAGCTGACAAGCCCACGCCTCTCAAAGAGCAGTCCTCCTTAGCGCCAGAGGGCGCTGTCTGCAGGAACACTTCAAGCAAGTCCACGGTTGCCAGATCTCCTGTTGTTTCAAGAGCCACTAAATCTACAACTTCATGTAAAATCTCATAATGTTGGCAAATTATTTTTAAAAATATTATTGATTCTAAAAACATGCCTACTGGCCCGATTCTGCCCATAGACTTTGGCTTTACACTTTCTGACCTGTAAAAATACTCTACAGAGAAAGAAGAATAAAATTGCACGCATCGTGTGGATTTCAAACTGTATTACAAATCTGTAGTAACCAAAACCTATGATATCAGCATAAAAACAGATGCATAGATCAATGGAACAAAAGAGAAAACCCAGAAATAAACCCATGCATATATGGTCAATTGATTTACAGCAAAGGAGAAAAGAATATACAATGGGGGAAAAGACAGCCTTTTTTAGTAAATGCTGTTGGAAAGACTGCAAAGCCACATACAAAAGACTGAAACTAGACCGCTGTCTTATGCCATTCACAAAAATTACCTCAGAATGGATTAAAGACTTGAATGTAAGACCTGACACCACAAAACTAGAAGAAAACATAGGTAGTAAGCTCCTTGACATCAGTCTTGGTGATGAGTTTTTTTTATTCTGACACCAGAAGCAAAGCCAACAAAAGCAAAAATAAACAAGCGAGACCACATCAACTTGAAAAGCTTCTGTACAAACAAGGAAACCATCAACAAAATGAAAGGCAACCTACCGAAGGGGAGTAAATACTTGCAAAGCATATATGATAAGGGATTAATATCCCAAATATACGAAGAACTCATACAACCCAACAGCAAACATCAAACAATCCAACTTGAAAATGCGAACTGAATAGATATTTTTCCAAAGAAAACATATAGATGGCCAACAGGTACATTTAAAAAAGGCTCAACATCACTAATCATCGGGGAAATGCAAATTAGAAGCACAGCGAGAGGTCACTTCACATCAATTAGAATGGTCATTATCAAAAAGTGTCGGCCAGATAAGAAATAAGTGTTGGCCAGCATGTGGAGAACGAACTTCTGTGTGGTGTTGGTGGGAATGTGAATTGGTGCAGCCACTATGAAAAACAGTATGGATGTTCCTCAAAAAGTTAAAAATAGAACTACCATATGATCCAGCAATTTGACTTCTGGGTATTTATCTGAAGGAAATGAAAACATTCGCTCAAAAAACAAAAACAAAAACAAAAAAAACCTTATGCACTGGGGCACTGGGTGGCTCAGGCATTTGGATGTCTGACTCTCGATATCAGCTTAGGTCATGATTTCTCGGTCACGATCTCATGGTCATGGGATTGAGCCCTGCGTTGGACTGTGCACTGAGCATGAAGCCTGCTTGGGACTCTCTCTCTTCCTCTCTCTCTATCCTTCCCCCTTTCGCATGTATGCTCTCTTTCTCTCCAAATAAATAAATAAACTTTAAAAAAAAAAAACATATACACCAGCCTGTTCCTGCAGCCTTATTTACAATAGCCAATTATATTTATAATATATAATAATGTATAACATATTATGTTTCTATTACAATATAGTCATGTATTTATAACAGATGTATATTATATATTAATATTAATACATTTATTATATAATTACAAATATATTACATATTACATACTGTAATATATATTTACATATACCACATATTCTTTACCCATCCTCATAATATTATTACATATAATAATATATATTTTATTATATTTATATACAATGTATATACAATTGTGTACAATTTATATACAATTCAGCCATAAAAAAGAAATGGAATCTTGTCATTTGTAACAACATGGATAGACCTTAAGGGTACTATGCTAAGTGAAATAAATCAGCCAGAGAAAGACAAATACCATATAATGTCACTTATACACAGAATTTAAAAACAAACAAACAAAAAGAAAAAAGAAAAAGAAAAAAAAAAAGCCCAAGCTCATAGATACAGAGACCAGATGCTGGTTGCCAGAGGCAGAAAGGTAGCAGGGTGGGTCAAATGACTAAAGGGAGTCAAAAGTATAAACTTTCAGTTATAAAATAAATAAGTCATCGGGATGCAACGCATTATTTGAAAGTTGCTAAGAGAGTAGATCTTAAAAGATCTCATTACCAGAGAAAACTTCCGTAACTATGTATGGCGACGGATACTAACTAAATTATTGTTGTGATCATTTTGCAATAGACACAAATGCTGAATCATTGTGTTGTAGGTCCGAAGCTAGTAGAATGGTGGATGTCAATTATAACTCAATTGAAAACAATCTATAAGCTATAACTTCATGAGACAACATATACATCCACGAAATGACACACAAATGATACAAGTATAGCCCTTTTTGGGAACGGAAAATTACTTAGCGATCAAATCAATCCAGTCTCTGGATGAGAAACAGAGGTCCCGGGAATTGAGCAAGCACCATGTGAGGTAGCTGGGGCAGGATGAGAACTGGAAACTCCCATCTTGTGCCCGGTGCTCCTTCCTCCACGGTAACCACTCAGTCGAGCACCCACACCCAAGACCCAAGAGCCTTTGCCCTTCTCTTCTCAAAAGCAGCTGATAGCTAATTCCTTCAGTCTAGTCTTCATATCCTTTATATCCTCATTACAAAAACAACCGATGGGACTGCACAGACTGATGAGAGAATAAGTTGGCTGAGGAAGAGGCTGTGGGCAGCATTTCTGGCCAGGGAGACCAGCTCTTGGGGCCACATGGCACCCTTTCCTGTAATGCTGTTATACTGCACATTTGATCCTATCATGAACTCAAGTCGGGCTCCATCTCCCGTATGAAAGCCCTCGGACCACCGGCTAAAAATGATCTCCTCATCCTCTAACCCCCCAGATGTTTTGCAAACCAGTTACTGGGCACTGCCTGCCCACCTAGGTCATTCCCAGCTTCGGCTGAGCACCGAAATCAGTCCGGAGCTTAGATACTCCCAATGCTTAGGCTTCACCCCCACCCAGTTAACTCAGAATCTCCAGCACCCAGGTTGTTCTACTGTGCCACCAAGGTCGAAAACCTCTGACCTAATTCAATGAGCCATTTGAAAGTAAAAATGCCTAAGAGTAGGACCAGCTATGTAATTTGCAGAACGAAAACAGAAGGTCCTGTTCAAAAATTAAGAATTCAAAATGGTGACAGAAAAACATTAAATTCTCCTAGGTGTGAGCCCTCGGTAGAAGGATTGCACACTTTATTTTTTTATTTTTATTATTTTTTTTAATTTTTTAATGTTTATTTATTTTTGAGAGAGAGAGAGAGATAGAACACGAGTGAGGGAGGAGCAGAGAGAGAGGGAGACACAGAACCTCAAGCAGGCTCCAGGTTCTGAGCTGTCAGCACAGAGCCCGAGGCAGGACTCGAACCCGCAAACCGTGAGAGCATGACCTGAGCCAAAATCGGACATTAAACCGACTGAGCCACACAGGCGTCCCAAGAATTGCATACTTTAAATCACAGTTCATAACAGGTTTTTAAAATTGTTTTTAATGTTTCATTTTCTAATTGATTGTAAATATAGAAATACACTTTTGTATGTTGATTTTATTATATTCAGTGACCTTAATAAACACATATAAATTCTAACATTTGTCTACTGGCTTTTGGATTTTCTACACACACTCACTCATATCATGAGAGTAATGAAGTTTTATTTCTTCTTCTTAATATTTATAACTTTTATTTCTCTGTCTTATTTCACTTGGACCAGGCCCTCCAACACAATGTCAGATGAAGTGTTGTTAGCAAACATCTTTGTTTTACTCAAATTGAGGGAGAAAGCATTTAGTATTTCACCATTATAACATTTATTGCATGTATTTTATAGATTTGCTATTTCACAATACAGAAATTTGCTTCTTTTACTGAACTATTTTTAAATCATGATTAAACGATTGATTTTACAAAGGCTTTTTATTGGATATTGTTTGAAGTAATTATATGGATTTTATCCCTTATTCAATTAATGTAGTGAGTTATATTGATTTATTTGAAATAAATTTTTGCATTTTTTTATTCCTGGAATGAGGTCCACTTGGTCTGCTATAACAAATTTTTAAAATATCACTGTTTTGGGGCACGTGGGTGGCTCAGTTGGTTGAGCAACCAACTTTGGGTCAGGTCATGATCTCACGGTTTGTGGGTTCGAGCCCCGCGTCGGGCTCTGTGCTGACAGTTTGGAGCCTGGAGCCTGCTTCGGATTCTGTTTCTCCCTCTCTCTCTGCCCCTCTCTGGTTCGTGCTCTCTCTCTCTCTCTTTCTCTCAAAAATAAATAAGCATTAAAAAAAATTTAAATATCACTGTATCGAATTGATAATTTTTTTCAGGATTTTTTATGTCTAAATTTATGAGAGACTGATCTATAACTTTCCTTCTGGTGATGTCAGTGTCGGGTTTTGATATCAGGGTTATGCTCATGAGTTGAGAAGAGTTCTTTCATCTCGATGTTACTGAGAAGTCCTGAGTAATATCGGTATTATTTCTTCCTTAGAATTCAGCAGTGAATCACCTGGGCCCACAGTTTTCTTTGGAGAACATTTGAATTGGGGATTTATTTGTCTGCGCAGTAATTCTGATTTTCTATTTAATCTCTTCTATCAGTTTTGGGAAATTATGTCTTCAAGAAATTTGTCTGTTTCGTTTCATTGTCTAATTTAGCAGCATTCAGTTGCTTGCAACAATCTTTACCTGTTCAACATCTTAGAATCTATGATATTCTCTTATATTGACAATTTGTGTTTTTACTCATTCTTTCTGGATCAATCTGGTCATGGGTTTATTCATTTTAGAAGTCTTTTCAAGATACCAACTCAGTCTTGTTGCTTTTCTTTATGCATGTTTGTTTTACATTTCGTTGATTTATGCTGTTTATAATTTCCTCTCATCCACTGAAAACATTGATTTTTCAACATTACTGCTTTTTAATTATATAGACATCAGTCCCAGGCATTTTAGGTTTATGTTTGATGTTTTATGTCCAACTTCTTGAGAGAAAGACTTATATTGTTGATTTTCCATCTTTCTTTTTTCCAATACGTGCAGTTGAAGCTACATATTTTCATCTAAACGTTACTTCAGCTGAAACTCATAGGTTTTGATATGTTGTATTTTCATTATGAGTCAGTTCAAAGTAGGGGCGCCTGGGAGGCTCAGTCAGTTAAGCATCCGACTTCGGCTCAGGTCATGATCTCACAGTTCATAGGTTCAAGCCCTGAGACGGGCTCCGTGCTTACAGTTCGGAGCCTGGAGCCTGCTTCAGATTCTGTGTCTCCCTTTCTCTCTGCTCCTCCCCTGCTTGCGCTCCGTCTCTCTCAAAAAAAAAAATAAATAAATAAACATTAAAAAAAAAAAAAACCTTCAGAGTATTTCTAATTTCCTTCCATTTTTTTTTCAAATATTTTGATCGTTTTGAGTTGAGATTTCCTAGATTTTATTTTGCCCGTGGGTTGTTTACCAATTGGTTTCCTGACTTCCAAATATATGTAGATCTTCCAGTTATCTTATTTTCTACTTTAATTCCACTGTGGCCTGAGAACTTATTGCGTATGATTTCAGTCTTTTGAAATTTGTGGAGGCTTACTGCATGACTCATAGAATATGGTCTATGTTGGTACATGTTCCTTATGTCTGAAAAAAAAAGTAGTCTGCCCGTTGTTCTTTGTGTTGCTATATATCTATATCAAATAGATGAAGCTGATTTTTTGTATTGTTAATAATCTTTTACATCCTTGCTGATTTCTTGTCTGCCTGTAATGGGTCCATGGGAGAAGTGTGTTAAAATCTGCAGCTATGATTACGGGTTTCTCTGTTTCTCCTTTTAATTCTGTTAACTCTTCTTTATATATTTTTAAGCTGCCACCTGGTGCACAGAAATTAGGATTGTTGTGTTTTTCTGCTCATGTTTTTATCATTATGAACGATCCCTCCTTATTTCTGACGATTTTTTTTTCTTAAAGTTTACTTTAGCTGTTGGCAATCTATGTATACTAGCGTGCTTGGTATCTGTTATCACCACTTATGCTCATTTTATATGTTTTTATATTTAAAATGTGTCTTTGGGGCGCCCGGGTGGCTCAGTCGGTTGAGTGCCCAACTTTGGCTGAGGTCATGATCTTGCAGTTTGTGAGTTCGATATCCGCGTTGGGCTCTGTGCTGACAGCTCAGAGCCTGGAGCCTGTCAGATTCTGTGTCTCCCTCTCTTTCTGCCCCTCCCCCACACGCGCTCTGTCTCTCTCTGCCTCTCAAAAATAAAGAAAACTAATTTAAAAAACACATCCTTGACTTAGTACAATCGATCTTAAATTAGTACTTTTACCACTTCCGGAACAGTGCCTGAAACTTAAAACAGTTTAATTTCATTTACACTGCACTGTTTTGTTCTGTTTTTTTGTTTTTTTTTTAATTTGGTGCTATTGTTGTCATCTATGTTATTTATATATTAAACCCCGTAATCCATTATTAATTTTTATCTATCTTCATATTTACCCTTTGGGGCACTCTCTCTTTCATTCTATGTGTCTGTACTTCCATCTGAGATCATTTTCCTTCTTTCTGGAAAGCTCCCTTTAGTATTTTTTTAATGAGAATTTCCATTTGTCCGAAAGTGTCCTATAAGCGTTTTTTTAACACTGTAAAGATGTCATTCCATTGTCCTCTGACTATTAAAAAATCAGTCATCAGTCTTACTGTTGCTGCTTTGAAGGTGATATGTCTCTTTATTCTGCTTGCTCTTAAAATGTTCTCATTGTCTTTCACTTTCAACATTTTCTCTGTGATGTGACTCAGCATGGATTGCTTTGTATTTATCTGCTGACATTCTCTAAAATTTTTGAATCTATGGTTTGATGTTTTTTATAATTTTATAGACTGTATTTTTTAAAATAGTACTTTCAAAAATATAGTTTCTGCCCCCCTTCCCCCTGCCGCCCCATCGTCTTCACCTGGAATTCCAATCCATACATTAGACCTTTCTATTATGTGTCCTGTCTTTGTAACCATTTGATTATTTTCCATCTTTCTTTTACCATTCTGTACTTTAATCTGGATATTTTTATTGTTTATTTTATTTTATTTATTTTTATTTTATTTCTTTAGTTTCCTAATCTTTTCTTCTGCTAGGACTAATCTTATATTAGAACCATTCATTTAACTATGAATTTTACCTAAAGTATTATTTTCAGTTTTAGAATAACCATTTGAGATACTTGGAAATGGAATGCGTGCACACACACACACACACACACACACACGCATTGGTAAAATGTTCTGTCTTCCCACTGTTTCCTTGAGGATGTCAAAGATAGTTATTTTAAAATCTCTGTCTGATAACTTAATATCTAAGTAACACATGAGACTTCCTATTTCAATACTTTTTTGTTTTGTTTTCAGTCATTTGATCTTAATTTTAGTATGGCTTGTGGTTTGTTTCAAGTTCTGGACATGGCCTATGAAAGACTCTGAAAGAGGTTGTTTTCCTGTAAGTTGTGTTGGTGTTCCAGCTGGCAGGCAGAGAGCATGCCCACTGATCACCATGATCCTGTCATGGGCTGATTTCATGCTGTCAGGGCTGGTCTGGTTAAGCTTTGCCCTTTCTTCTGTGATATAGGCTTTGTTCTTAAGACTGGGCTCTTCTGGGAGCTCAGTTAAGATTTGGTATTATTTACTAATGCCTCCCCTCATTCGTGGGTCTTAAACTCTAGTCTCTCTCTCCCCACAGCCCTGATCAGGCTGCCAAAATCCCTGATCATTTCTTTATGCTCCAAGCTGCAACTTTCTGCTGGTTTCTTAGGTTTGCCTGATGCACGCTCCCTTTAGGAGCGGGCAACTGTTTCAAGGGAAAGTGTGTACGATTTTGCAGTTCATTGCTCTACAGGTATGTGTTTGTGTAGTTTTGCCTCTCAAGTAGCCACTATTGTAGCTCTGAACTCCAGCCTCTGTCCTCCATCCAGGAACTCTCAGAGAATGCTGTGACCCTGTCTGCCCATTCAGAGAGCTGGCAGATACTGTCAGGAAAGAGCAGGATGACTGTGGAACTCGCCCTGATGCATTTCCTTCTCTCGGGGCTTGCCCCACGTCTAGTCCTACCTGCACTGAGAGGGTCTTTGAAGATGTCATTAAGGTTAAATGAGGTCATTAAGTGGGCCCATAACCCAATATGACTGGAATTTTTGTAAGAAGGAGAAATTAGGTGTTACGGACTGAATGTTTGTGTCCCCTTCAATTGATATGTTGAAACCCTACCCCCCCCCCCCCCCCAGTATAATGGTATTAAGGGCTGGGGCCTTTGGGAGGTAATTAGGAATAGTTGGGATCATGAGGGTAGAGCTCTCATGAATGAAATTAGTGCCCTTACAAATGTCGCAGGAGAGCATGCTTCTGCTCTCTGCTCTTTCTGCCGTGTGAAGACACGAGGGGAAGCTGGCTTTCTGCACCCAAAAGAGGGTTGTCACCAGAGCACATCCACACCAGCACCTTGACCCCTGACTCGCAGCCTCCACAACTGTGAGAAATAAGTTTCTGTTATGTATAAGCACCCCGCCCCCCCCCCCCCACCCCGCAACCTGTGCTTCTTTGCTATGGCCGCCCTGGCAAACTAATACAAATCAATATATTTATTCCATGGTGTGTGCCTACCAATCCATTTTAATTTGCACAACTGATTTAGATCTAGTGATCCGTTAGAGACAAACTTCAAGGGAAGTTATGCTATGTCACAGTGATTGTGAGTCTATATCCATGTGTAGACACACAGATTAATTAAAAATCACTTCACTCAGGGGCACCTGTGTGGCTCAGTTGGCTAAGTGTCCAACTTCGGCTTAGGTCTTGATCTCAGGGTTCATGAGTTCGAGCCCCACGTCAGGCTCTTTGCTCTCCGCAGAGCCTGCTTCGGATCCTCTGTCGCCCCCTCTCTCTGCCCCTCCCCTGCTCACGTGTGCACGCGCTCTCTCTTTCTCAAAAACAAACGTTAAAAAAAAATTACTTCACTCAAATCTCAATATTTGGAGATCAAAAGATGTCTGTATGATTATATTACATACCAAATATGATGCGTTTTTACCTGATCAAGGTTCTCGGCTTTGCTTATGTTGTCTAGACTTAAGATAAAATGACAGACCTAACCCCGTCTAAGCATAAGCAGAAAGAAAGCATGACTGTGGGGAGCGGGGCCCCAAAGACTATACAGGACAGAACACTAGCCTTTAAATAATAAGTCAACTGTTCCAAGCATAGTATGTGTGCTAAAAAGAAGCAAGCATGTTCTATTATCTCAGGAATCTTGCAATAGTTAAAGAAACTGAAAGTTAAATAGCTTAATTTAAACAATTTTCAAACCTAATTAATGGCAACAAAGTAAGTGTGGATTTGATGCAGTGAGAACTGGCTTCGTTGACCAATTTGACATAAAGCAATAGTGCCGATTCTTCAAACCCAGCAGCAGGTAGGCGATGTTCTGGATGCAGAATGAGACAAATGCCCTGTGTTGTCTTCTGATTCAGAGCTACAGCATTCAAGTTCAGAGGCAAAACTGGAGCACGAACCTTCCAGATCTAGGGCAGGGCGGGAGTGTGCTTGGTACCCACGACGGACACTGTACTCCTCCCACAGCACTCGTCACTCAAGGCCAAGCCAGCAGAACAAAACTCAGCTCCACTGTGCTGTTTGGGTTGCCTCCTGGGTGACTTTACCTCTCTAAGCCTCACTTCCCACAGTGACAGTGGAGTGCTCACAAGTGGTTAACGCTTTTGGTTTCGAAGAAGTTGGGAGGAACAGGAGCGAGACAGAAAGGTGTTGGCTTCTATAACTATGCACAGCCCTGTAAATGCCCTGCCCTTTTCTGTGTGTGTCCTGCAATTCCTCACAGTGTAGTAAAAGAGTTATTTACTCTCAACTTGGTATCCCAGGGATACCAAAGAGAGAGAGGGAGAGAGAGAGTCCCAAGCAGTCTCCACACCAGCACAGAGCCCGAGAGGGGGTTTGATCATGACCTGAGCCGAAATCCAGAGTTAGGTGCGTAACCAAAGGTGAGTTTTACATCATGTGTATTTTACCATAATTTGAAAAAGGCACAAATTGGAAGCGGACTGAGGGGGTTGTTTGATTGATGCGACTCTTGGTTCAGTTGGGACATGGACGTCTCCGTGGCTCCCATGGACAAGGGCAGGTATCACAGACGTGTCTGGTGGGATCCCTCCAAGGGTGCTCTTCACATCAAGGCAAGCAAAGTAACAAGAGCAATGTATTTTTTTTCTTTCGGTCACTAAAAAAAAGAGAAGGGAATCTCGGTCGATATTCTTGATAGCTCTGTTTACTTTCCATCGCGAAGACTTCCTTCCCGTTCTGGAAAAACTAACAAAATATTTTGCACCCGTTTCCATGTTTTTGGAGCAAAAGGAATGTGATTGGTGATGGCCAGGATAGAAACCGCCAAGTTCTTAGAAAAGGTATGTTTTTACACTAAACCCCACCACCCCAAATCCTTTTCCTCAGGCTCGCTCTGATACTCAGACATAACCAAATTTAACCAACCAGAAATCGTCAAGGGCATCGTGTGTGTAGCTTGGAAGTTTTCTCATACCCTGCCCCATGTCATGATTTCTGTGTTCACACCCTTCAGTGACAGAGAACATTGACCATGATTCGACCCCAGCATCAAAATCAAAATCTCTGGACCACTTCAATGAACTTGACATCAGAGTTTCCATGCCAGGGCTTTGGGAAAAAGTATTCGGTGACCAAATATTTTACTGTGGTTTAGTGGTCCAGATCTTACCCACAAGGCCTGAGACCTATTTTCGCCTTATTTTATTGATCTAAGTGAGAACACTGGGCAGTGGGACAGGCAGAGAACGGGCTGCTTCTGGACCTCGGAAATGCCCTTGGGCTGCTTGGCCAAAATGCACAGTGAACAGAATTTTTGCAGTCGTCTCTTTTCTGTTGAGTTCTAAAATTGGGAGTTCAAAGGAGTTTCTAATGTGATCCAAAGCAGAAAGCAGAGGGACAGCCTGGAAGACAAATGGCCAGCTCCAGACTGTGAAGAGTTCAGGCAGGGCCCCTGGAGAAGATATTAATGGGTCCTCTGGTTTCACCCTGAGTGTTCTGAGGGTGGAGCAGGTCAAGGTCAAGTGGGAGCAAGGAAGGCAGTCTACAACAGGAAGGAGTGTTGAACAAGGGCTGTTATTCCCCTCACCGGTGTAGACATTTGTGGCCTGTTAAAGCCACTTGATGGAACAGATCACTGAAATGACCATCGCTATTACTGGAGCATGGGGATGCTCACCAAACAGAAAGGGCAGAATGGCGGAAACATTAAGAAACTGGTTTCGGTCTCTGCCATTATGAGCATGGGACTATTAGCAAGTTACTAGACTTTTCCAAGCTCAAGTTTCTTGATCTATAAAATGGGGACGACCTAGCTCACAAGCTCTTCGTCAGGATGGAATGAGATAAGGCAGGTGGACACAGCACAGTGGCTGGTGTGTGGTAATGTGTGTGCTGGTTATTATGTCTGGGTGTTATTTCTGCTGCCACGCGTGATGGGCGAGCCACCTGTCAGTCAGCTGGCATTTATAGAACAACTGTTGGGTACCCAGCACCCTGGGAGGTGATGAAAGATACATCCCTGGTCATCCAGGTGATCTGGACTCTATAGACTAAAGAAAGAAAGAAAACACAAGGGCGCCTGGGTGGCTCAGTCGGTGGAGCGTCTGACTTCGGCTCAGGTCATGATCTCACGGTTCATGGGTTCGAGCCCCGCGTCAGGCTCTGTGCTGACAGCTCGGAGCCTGGAGCCTGCTTCTGATTCGGTGTCTCCCTCTCTCTCTGCTCCTCCCCCGCTCATGCTCCATCTCTCTCTCTCTCTCCTTCAAAAATAAATTTAAAAAACATTAAAAAAAGAAAGAAAACATACATTTAAAAAGCATGTCAGGATGAATTACATCAGAACTCAGAAAGGACTTTGAGCTGCACCTTGAAGAGCAGGTGGAATTTGGGGGGAGTTTCTGAGCAAGCGTATAAGTCCCACCAGTCCACCAAGCCTGTTCCTCCCTGGCCTCATGCCCACATCCCTCATGCCAGAGCAACTCTGACACCAGGACCCATAGGGTCACTTTTAGGGTGAAGACCCCAGATTAGGAGGTGAGGGCAGTGAAGCCTGAGAACAATTGTTTCTTGGCTTGACATTGGGCCACTCCCAGGGCATAACCAAGGGAGGGAACGTAGTCTGGCAACTGCTCCTTTTTCATCTCTAATTTGTTGCCAAAGAAATAATGCTTGAAAAATGCGATCTTGTTCCTTCTGTTTCTAGTGTTTTGCTTGCTCTGTATGCTCTGTATGATCAGGCTGAACAAAAGTTTTTATCCAAAGAAGTTGACTTTTTCTTTCTATGCCTGCCCTCCTGTGTGGTGTGTGTCCTTTCGTGGTGTCCAGTTTTACATTTGGTAGAATTGCTTCCCCCATCTGCAGAGCATGTGCGTTGATGGGCTTAATCCAAACTCCAGAAAAAGCACAGATGGGAAGACTGGGGGCTGGGCACATGAGTAATTGAGCCAGTCGGGCCAGGCAGGAAGCAGACAGCACTCTGAAGGAGGGTAATTTGCAGTGAGTTTAATAAAGGGACTATTTTTAGGGGCGCCTGGGTGGCTCAGTCGGTTAAGCGTCTGATTTCGGCTTTGGTCATGATCTCACTGTCCGTGAGTTCGAGCCCCGTTTCGGGCTCTGTGCTGACAGCTCAGAGCCTAGAGCCTGCTTCAGATTCTGTGTCTCCCTCTCTCTCTCTGCCCCTCCCTGCTCATGCTCCCATCTTTTCCTATCAAAAATAAATAACCATTAAAAAATTAAAATAACATAACATAACATAACAACATAAAATACTAAGGGACTACTCTTAGAAGGATGTCCAAAAGGGAGAGGGTAGCTCCTCAGGGCCAGCAACGAGGGGAAGGCCCCCCAGGACTTGAGGGGCCAAGGGAAGAAGTGATCATCAGAACCCAGAGAGAGAGCTGATAGTTGCACAGAAGGCCACCTGGCAAGAGCTGTGGCTTTCCATAAAGAAATCCAGAATGAACAACAGCAACCTGGCAGGGACAGGGAAATAAACACCACAACTTTACTCTCTCTGATCTCCTGCCAAGACTCCCCATTGGCCAAACCCAACTGGCAGCCAGGTCCATGGAGTCCATTGATTCAGTCCACGCAGGCCGGCCTGCTGGGCACAGACCAAGCCAGAGACTGGGCGAGACGGGGATCTGGAGGGGGAAGAGAAAATACTCAGCACAGCAAGTGCTTTCACATTCTTTGTTGCATGAACATGTGCATTTGTTCCTATTGAAATCTTGCTTGGCCCCATTTCTTTCTTTTTGTTTTGTCTTACCTCAGGAAAAAAAAACTTCCTTTGGGTAGTATTTATTATGCAGGAGAATTCAGTATATAAATGAGCCCGTCTTCCCATCCAGTAAAGAACATATGATGAGATGTTCTCGAAATTCTTTAATATTTCCTGTTGATTGAGTTCTATGAAAGTGTATATAATCATAATGCATCATAAAGAAGAGAAGTGCATTTAAAGTACTATACTGTATTTATCCGATTAAGTTTTTATTGTATAAATGACAAATATTCATGGTTAAAGAGAGGAAACCTGAAAGAAATATTACGAAAAAGAATTAAATCACCTGCAACCTTATCGTCCAAAGATGACATTTTTAACATCTTCATGTAAAACTTTTCAGTCACTTTTCTGCACACATGTGCACGTGTTTTTATCTGACAACCACGGGTACAAACCCATGAGTACGTTTTTACCTCCAGGTTTTTCCACTTAGTATAACTGGCAGGCATATTCTTGGGTTGCTGGCTGCATGGCTCCTATCTTCAGCATGTATCACAATTTATTCAGACATTTCCTACTATGAGACATTTAGGCTCTTTCCCATTTTTTGCTATTGTCGTTACACCACAGCGAGAGTACGTGCGACTTTAGAAAAGAAGAATATGATTTCTTGCACTTGCTGCCTACAATCCCTGACGCAGAAAAAGGCAACAGGTTACAAATACATCTTCAAAGTACGCAAAGCGAACAAGCCTTTGCTACTTGTTCGTGGCTCGCGGCCACGTTGTTCTTGGACGTGGATGAAAATGGCGTCCTACCAAGCTCCCCTAGAATCTCTATTTTCAGCGGTCTTCTGACACACAGCAAAAGAGACAACACTGGAAGACTCGCCTGTGTCCCCCTTGGGGCCCTTTGGGGCAGCGTGGTGTGGTGTGTCCCTGGCTCCCTAGTGCCCTGCAGGACAAATAAGCAGCTGTGGGCCCACTGCAGAGCAAGAAGTGAGTGGGTCCTTCTTGGCCAAGCACTGCCTTTCCATTCGCCATTGGGCTTGACCATCACTGCCACCCTTAAAGCAAGGCTGCTAGAACGGGGCTAGTTTCTGTATGTTTCTGATGACCGTGGGTACCCCCAAACCCCAGGTGTAGGGTGCCTTTGGAACGATCCCACAGACTACTCCCTCCAGCCACCGCTCATCAGTCTCCCTGCTTCTGTTTAAGAAGGTTGTCCTCTTAGCAGAGATTTAGGTACAATTTATGTTTGCTGGGGGGAGAGAGGAAGAGAACCAGAACCAAAATAGAACAGTTAGCACAAAAATTTTTTCCTATGAGTGTTGTCTGACATCGGGTTATCTGGAATCCATCGACTCCCAAAAGAATTGTTGAAATGTTAAGGAGTGGGGGCGCCGGGGGGCAGGAGGTGGGAGTTTTGCAAGGTCCGATCTGAAGCCAGAGGACCTGCCTGTGATACGACAGAAGGGCTAGGAAACAGCAACGGAAAACCTAGTACTGGGTCCTGTGTGGAGTTCAGAAAGCAGCCTGGCATCACAGTTGCGCCCCCAGGGGTCACATTAAATCCATCAGCCAATGCCATGTGGCCACTTGGGTGAGTCTTAGGGATCCACCATCAAATAAGCCTCGGGCCCTGCTTTCTGCGCCTTAGGGTCTAGTTGGCCTACAGTCCCCACCACTGTATAAATGAGGGGCCCAAAGGAGGGAGCAAGGGGTCATGTCCACCAGGAGGAGGTGAGTCAGGCCCTCCCCTGCTGATGATCTGCCAGCCAAGCCACGAAAGGATGGTGAGACTAATGAAGATAAAGACTGTTTGCTGAGCACTTCCAAGTACCGTCCGGGTGCTCACCCCACCCAAGGTCCAGCGAGGCTGGCCAGAGCCCAGGGTGTGAAGCTAGAAGAGGCGCTCCCCTGGGCTCGTGTAAGGCCAGGGTTGCACCTGAGGGGTAACGCCCCCCTCACTGCCCCCTAGCGTGCCCCGCCCCCCCCCCCCCCCCCCCCCCCCCCCCCCCGTCCTCCTAACACTGCACTCAAACCTCACTGACCATGTCTCAGCTCAGGTTATAAAGCGCTGCTCCATTAACACCAGTCTACGAGAGGCATCTGCAAGGGTGGGCTCCTTGCTTCCAACAAGTAGAACCAGTTTTGGCACCTGGGTCCTCTTCCTGCAGACTCGGGCTGCCGACACACCTCCGCCAGACAAGTCGTGGGGCACTGGGCTGTCTTCCGGGTGCGAGAAGAGAGCATTTAAGGCCCAGTCGGGGGGCAGCAGGCAGCGCCTACCCAGAGGCAGTAAACCGGTGGCCCACGGACCAACTCCAGCCTGCAGATGGCTTTGCTTCTGCTTTTGGAGCACTCGGGGAAAATGTAGGCCGCTATTTAAAAATGAAGTTTTACGTGGGGCACCTGGGTGGCTCAGTCGCTTGAACGTGGGACTGTTGATTTCGGCTCAGGTCATGATCTCAGGGTCATGGGATCCTGCCTGGCAATGGGCTGTTCGCTGAGTGTGGAGCCTTAAGATTCTCTCTCTCTCTCTCTTTCTCTCTCTCTCTCTCTCTTCCTCCCTCTCTCTGCCCCTCCCCCACTCATGCTCTGTCTGTCTCTCTGTCAAAAATAAACATTAAAAAACAATTTTTTTAAAACAGAAGAACAACAGACTCCGATGAAAGTTCTATGGGATGCATGGGGCAACTGGGCCATCTTTCCGTCATCTGACGTTTGTCTCCCTTCCTGTTGGGTTCCACATCGCACCGTGGGGTCAGCAAAGCGCACCAGCACGGTGCGGCAGGAGTGAGATGGCCCCTCTTTGTTCTCCAGCTCCCCTTCTCCTCCTGGTCCTCAGCTGATGGCCCCGATTCTTATTTCAGTGAGAAAAGAGACGCCATTGAGAAGGGAGCCACCACGTCTCCCCACCACCTGCCTCTTGACCCTCGTTGCTAGACAGCGACCTGCTCTAATCTGAGCCAGCCCCTTGGGTAGTGCACCGGGCCCCAGGCCCCCTCTCCTGCCCAAGACTTCACCCTGCATTCTCCTCCTCTCTTCTAACATCTTCTAACTCTTCTCTTTCTGTTCACCAGCATGCTTTCTCTATCTTCAGCCTTCCATAGAAAAATAAATAGGGGCACTTGGGTGGTTCAGTTGGTTAAGCGTCCCAGCTTCAGCTCAGGTCATGATCTCACAGTTCATGAGTTCGAGCCCCGCATCAGGCTCTGTGCTGACAGTTCGGAGCCTGGAGCCTGCTTCGGATTCTGGAACCACTCTGTCAAGGTCACAGTGTCCTCCATTTCACTATATTCCACACCTCGTCCTTTCTCCTCATCTCTGCAGCACTAGTCTCCCCGATCCATCCCTCCACTGAAAACCCCTCTTTTGTTTGGCTTTCAGGACACTGTGCTTCCCTGGTTTCCCTCTTCTACACTCTGTCATTTCGTCCACATGCATGCCACCGCTTCCATAAAGGGAAATGTACGCCCTGATTTTGGGCGGATAAACGAGGGCAGACAATTCTTCCTGTATCTGCTGGTTCTCAATCGCCTTCAGCTTAAAATAGTCCCTGTGCCAAAGTGGCATATTTTGGGGTGACATAGCCTGATCCCTTTCGACAGTCATCTGCAAGCCAAGGAGAGAGGTGTCAGGAGAAGTCAACGTTGCTAACTCCTCGATCTCTGACTTTCAGCTTCCAGAACAGTGAGAAAATAGATTTCTGCTGGTTAAGCCACCCAGATTATGGTATTGTATTAGAGTTACCTTTGCAAACGAATACACCATCACTCATTTCTTTTCTTTTAATTTTATTTTATTACAGTGTTGTTGACAAAGAACAGAACTCCGTCTAGCACTAAAACGACAAGTGACCTTGAGCTAGCTGTCCACATGGGTCAGGCCAGATGTCAACCCCAAAAGAAGGGTAATGGAATCACTGAAGAGTCAAGAGGTGAAGGGCAGACAGAGGTAGGAGATGGTGTGTGGCTTTTGTTCTCCTCCACTTTCCAGATGGAAAACCAGGAGGAAATGAGTAAATGCAGTGGGATAAGAAATTCAAGTTTAAGTAAATTGTTAAAGTTATACAAGTAGAATGAAAACCTTAAAATAAATATTTTTAAAATGGAGAAGGGCAGGAAAGATGGGGAAATGTTAGCGAGCCAGATTCTTCACCCATACTTTGGAGCGTGATCAGATACAGACTAAATCTGATAATTTATGAAATAGAGGAATAAAAAAATGTGCCTTTTCATTGTTTCAGAAAAACAACAAACAAGTAAACATGTCTCTCTCTGGGGAGGGTTACTGTGTGTGTAGCAAAGTTTTAGGAGAAAGCAAGATTCCTTTACTTCTTTGTTAGCATTCTATTTTATCTTGATCTTTAAAATTATTTGCCCTTGGGTACTTGGGTGGCTCCGTTGGTCAGCACTCGACTTTGGCTCAGGTCATGATGTCACAGTTCCTGAGTTTGAGTCCCACGTTGGGACTCTGCTGACAGCCCAGAGCCTAGACCCTGCTTCGGATTCTGTGTCTCCCTCTCTCTCTGCCCCGCCCCTGCTTGCACTCTGTCTCTCTCTCAAAAATAAACATTAAAATTATTTGTCCTTATTGCTTTCATAATTAAAGTTTTGTTTTCTAAAGAAAATGTGGGCACTGGGTGGCTCAGTAGGCTGAGCATCCAACTTCAACTCAGGTCATGATCTCGCGGTTGACGAGTTCAAGCCCTGCATCGGGCTCCGTGCTGACAGCTCAGAGCCTGGAGCCTGCTTCAGATTGTGTCTCTCTCTGTCCCTCCCCTGCTCATGCTCTGTCTCTGTCTCAAAAATAAAATAAACATTAAAAAAAATTTTTTTAAAAAGAAAGAGAACGTTCACCAAATGTTAAGTGGAAAGGACGGTATCTAAAATAATGCCGTTGCCTTTGAAGAACTTGGTGTTGAATCTTGTATCTCCACTTATAAACAGATTTGTTCGGATAAATACAGTATAGTACTTTAAATGCACTTCTCTTCTTTATGATGCTTTAAAATTTTTTTATTTTCTCTAGCTTACTTTATTGTAAGAATACAATGTACAATACATATGAACATATAAAATACGTGTTAATTGACTATGTTATCAGTAAAGCTTCTGCTCACTAGTAGGCTATTAGTAGGTAAGTTTGGGGGGAGTCATACTTGCATGTGGGTTTTTTACTGCGTTGGGAGATCAGCACCCCTAACACCCTGTGTTGTTCAACAGTCAACTGTACTGTATAATAAGATTCCAGTATACTTTACATATCTAGTTATAACATATGTTACAAAAATTATTTGGAAGAAGTAAACCACTAGTAATGGCTAGTAATGGCTAATTCTGGATGGGGAGAACATTGGTGTTTTTAACCTCTGAAATTAAAAACAGAAAAATATCACTTTTATGATCAGAAACATTTTGTCTTAAGAGCTGGTACCAGAATTTTTCTCAGGGAGAGACATTTTCAGTATATGAGGTTTTTTAATTGAGCTTTTTACTGTAGTTCTAGTCTAGTTAACATACAGTGTTATATGAGTTTCAGGTGTACAATATAATGATTCAACACTTCCATACATTACTCTCAGTGTTTGTCATAAGTGTACTTTTAAGCCCCTTCACCTGTTTACTTTACCCCCTCCCCACCTCCCCTATAGTAACCATCATTCTCTAGTTCTTGGATTGGGAGTATTTGAGATTTTGGAAACACCGTCTTAGCCCTTGTGGTATGGGTGATAACTGGGACAAGGCGTAGATATCTGCCACCAGCCAGACAGCACTAAAGAACCCCTGTGTATTCCCCTTTCAAGCTGCAGAGCCAACTGTTGCTTGAAAGCCATGCCCTGGTCACAGAGACAAGTCCAAGTTCTCAATCACTACTTTTCCATAAGCTGCTTTTCTATCAAATTCCAAGACAATAGGGTCCCCACTGTGGTCTCCATGTCTCTGTAAGAATACCAAACAGCCCCTGACTAGAAGGATGGGTGTCGTGGGAGTGATAGGAGGGAAATCAACAACGTGTAGATTGATATTCAGAGGGTACGTATAGCTGTGGCAGGTGGGACAGGAGGTGTTGGCTCTAGCCCACAAGAAAAGCTCTAGTTCAAGACTGGACTGTCCTCTTTTGTCCAAGAGTTTCTAGAGGACCCTATACATTCATGCCATGAGAGTAGAGTAAGCTAGGAGTCGCCAGTGGGTGGGCTTGCATGATATGGTCAACTGGACAAAATCAAAGCTGTGTGCACAAGAAACCCTACCGGGTAGGTGCCAAGGTAGTTATGGGATGTACTGGAGGCAGCTAACTTTCTGTCTCTGGTTTTGGGTCCCTTTGGAAACTTCTCAGACTGAATTCATTACTGAATTTATAGTCTTTAAGAGAGTGTCCAGGAGTTGTAAACTCATGGCTCCAGCAGCCAGGCAGATGCATGAATCTGCAAAGCAAACAGGTGAAGGGAGAGTGGCGAGACCCTGAGCTGGACAGATAGAACCACAGAAACCAGATGCAGCAGAACTCAGCCCTCTAGGTGCAGAGAGGCAGCCCCCTGGAGGAGAATCCAAGGCCAGTCTGATCAATTCAGATCATGAAGTCACTGGCGAATCAGGCCAGGACTGGAGGCATTGGCTCCAGCAGTGCCGGTCAAGGTTTCCAGACAAAACCTTAAGCCTAATACTGGTTCCACCAAATCAGGTTACATTCATCAGCCTTTTGCTCGATTGTTTGCTCCACTTTTTCCCCTTTTCCCCTCCCTGATACATTTTTCTTTTTGGTTTAAGCAAAACAGACCTTGAGTTTCTTGTTTCTGGAATGTTACAAAAAAACAGCTTACTCAGAAAAGCTTACTTTCCATAAATACACTGATTTCCAAACGAGAGAAGATGATAACTGGGAAGCTGCAGACATTCCTAATTTGTTTTTCTTTGTTTGCTTGACTTTCTCAGGGACATGATCATCTAATACACACATTCTTTTCAGATCTGCATGCTAGCTTTGGAGAATTGACTAAAATTCCTTAAGCCAAAGGGGTTTGCAATCAACAATTCTTCCGGAGCCCACTGACAAAGAGAAAAATTGTCATCCATATAAACAACATGAAGTTAATGACACTCAGGATTAAATTCCTCCTTTTTGTTATGTTTAAATACATCAAAACAAAACATTAAATCAAGAAAAATGACCTATCTTGATACTTCCCCTACCCGTCTACAATGTGCTAGCACAGTTGGAGGCTAGAAAGCTTCTAGAATTAGGAACTAATTTATAGAATTCACCAGTGAAGGCATATGGTCCTCGGCTTTTCTTGATTGGGAAGTTTTTGATTATTGACTCAACCAATAATTGATTCAATTCAATAATTTCTCCCCACGCTAGTTGTAGGTCTGTTCAGACTTTGTACTTCTTCATGATTAAGTCTTGGTAGGTTGTATGTTTCTAGGAATTTATCCATTTCTTCTAGCTTTCCAATTTCTTGGCGTATAATTATTCATAGTATTCCTTTGTGATCCTTTTTATCACCAATCCTTCACGAGCTCTTCCAAAACATGGAAAAGAAGGAAACATTTCCAAACTCATTTTATGAGGCCAGCGTTACCCTGATACCAAGGCCAGAGACATAGATGCCACAAGAAAACTATGGGCCAGTATCTCTGATGAATATAGATGCAAAAATCCTTAACAAAATACTAGCAAATCTAATTCATGAGCACATTAAAGCTAGCATGCACCATGATAAGGTAGGATTTATCCCTGGAATGCAAGAACAGTTCAATGTATGAAAATCAATTAATGTGACACACCACATTAAGAGAATAAGGATAGGACTGCCTGGGTGGCTCAGTCAGGTAAGTGACCGACTCTTGATTTCAGTTCAAGTCATGATGTTGTGGTTGTGAGAGGGAGCCCCGCATGGGTTCTGCACTGAGTGTGGGGCTGTTTGGGATTCTCTCTCTCTCTCTCTCTCTCTGCCCCTCCTTTGCTCATGCTCTCTCTTTCTCTCTCAGAATAAATAAACTTTAAAAAAAGAGAGAATAAAGGTTTAAAAAAAACCCACATAATCATCTTAATACATGCAAAAAAGCCACTTGACAAAATTCAATACATTTTTATGATAAAAACTCTCAACAAACTAGAAATAGAGGGAAATGATTTCAAGAAAATAAAGGACCTATATAAAAAGTCTACTAACATCATAAAAGTCTACTAACATCATACTCATTCGTGAAAAACTGAAAGCCTGTCCTCTAAAATCAGGGATAGGGCAAAGATACCTCCTCTCATCATGTCTGTTCGACATAGTACTGGAAGTTCTAGCCAGAGCAATTAGACAAGAAAAAAAATCAAGAGGCATTCAAATCAGAAACAAAGACTTAAAATTGTCCCTGTTTGCAGACACCATGATTTTATAAATAGAAAATCCTAAAGACTCCATTAAAAAAAGCTGTTAGAAGTAATTTAAAAATTCAGTAAAGTTGCAATATACAAAATCATCATTCAAAAATCCATTGTTTTTCTATACAAATGGCTCCTCAACTTATTATTTTCAACCTTGTGAGGATGTGAAAGTGATACGCAGTCAAGTAGAAACCGTACTTTGAAGTTTGATTTTGGATCTTTTCCCGAGCTAGCGATATGTGGTACAACCCTCCCCCGTGGTTCTGGGGAGCAGCAGCCAACCCCGCTCCCAATCAGCCACACCATCACAAGGGTAAATGATCGATACCCTTACAACCATTCTGTATCCATGAGACCATTCTGTTTTTCACTTCCAGTCCAGTATTAAATAAATTACATGAGATATTCAACACTTTATTATAAAATAAACTTTGTGTGAGAGATTTTGCCCAATATAGGCTAATGGAAGTATTCTGAGCACATTTGGGGAAGGCTAGGTTAAACTAAGATGTTCAGTAGTTTAGGTATATTTCATGCATTTTTGACTTACAACTGGACTACATTTTGGCTTATTGGGATATAACCCCACTGGAAGTCAAGAAAGATCTAACAATGAACTATCTGAATGGAAATTAGGAAAACAATTCCATTAAAAATAGTACAAAAAAAAGAAAAAAAAATATCCTGGAATAAACTTAACCAAGAAAACAAAAGAGTTGTATACTGAAAACTACAAAACATTGAAGAAAGAAATTAAACAAGACACAAGGAAATGGAAAGACATTGCATGTTCGTGGACTGGAAGACTTAATATTGTTAAAATGTCCACACTATTCAAAGCATTCTACAGATTTAATGCAACCCTTATCAAAATCACAGCAGCATTTTTTAAATAGAAAAAGCAATTCAAAAATTTGTATGGAACAATAAAGGATGATGAATGGCCAAATCACCCTGGAGAAAGAAAACAAAAGTAGAGGTATCACAGTTCCTGATTTCAAACTATATCACAAAGCTAAAGTAACCAAAACAGTGTGATATTGGCATAAAAACAGACACATAGACCACTGGAGCTTAAATTAGAGCCCAGAAGTAAACCCATGCATATATGGTGAACAAATATTTGATAAGGTAGCCAAGAGCACTCTATGGGGAAAGGTAGTCTCCTCAATAAATAATATTGGGAAAACTGGATATTCACATGCAGAAGAAGGAAATTGCCCCCCCCCCATCTTAAACCACTCACAAAAAATGCAATGGTTTAAAGACTTAAATTTTTTTTTTACATTTATTTATTTTTGAGAGACAGAGAGAGACAGAGCATGAGCAGGGGAGGGCAGAGAGAGAGAAGGAGACACAGAATCAGAAGCAGGCTTCAGGCTCTGAGCTGTCAGCACAGAGCCCGATGCAGGGCTCGAACCCACGAACTGTGAAATCATGACCAGATCGAAGTCGGACGCTTAACCAACTGAGCCACCCAGGCGTCCCTTAAAGACCTAAATGCAAGATGTGAAATTGTAAAACTCCTGGAAGAAAATATAATGAAAAAGCTCCTTGGGACTATATCAAACTAGAAAGGCTTCTGTCCAGCAAAGGAAGCCATCAACAAAATGAAAAGGCCACCTATGGAATGGCAGAAAATATTTACAAATCATTGTTAAAATTCGACCAGGTAAATTTGAATATCTAACTGGTTTTATTAAGTGATTCATGAGTTAGGCAGCATCCCTTGCAGAAAGTAGAGGGGAACTTCAAGGAGCCGTAGGCATACACAATGTACGGTTTTTAAAGAAAGAGAGGGCAGAGAAAAGGAATTTATTAGCAAGGAATGCATTGTTTTAGGCAAGGTTGCCTTCCTCAGGAGAATGGAAGGGGTCTCTCAGGGGATTGCTCTAGTGTTGACCAGGAAATTCCAGTTTGGCTGGTTAGAGATTACGTTCCGGAGGGGGGTGGGGGACTGAAACTGTAGTTACCTTAGATAGTAAGTCTTGGTTTACTGCCATGGGCCCTTAAATAGTGACACCATTTGGGGACTGTGGTTTTCTTTTTAACACAGCATATCTGACAAGGGGTTAATTTCCAAAATATAAAAGAACTCCTGCAATTTAATAGTAAACAAAAAAACAAATAACCCAATTAAAAAGTAGGCCACAGACTTGAATAGATATTTGTTTTTTCCCAAAGAAGATATACAAATAGCCAATAGCTATATGGGGAAAAAAATGTCACTAATCATTAGGGAAACACAAATCAAAGCCACAAAGAGACCACCTCATATCTGTCAGGATGGCTGTTTTTTAAAAAGAGGAGAGAGAGAGAGAGAGAGAAGTGTTGACAAGAATGTGGAGAAATTGGAGTCCCTAAACACTGTTGGTAGATACAGCTACCAAGGAAAGCAGCATAGAGGATCTTCAAACAATTAAAAATAGAACTACCATATGATTGCACGTTCCACTTCTCAGTGTTTATTTAAAAGAATTGAAATCAGGATCTTGAAGAAATATCAGCACTCCTATATCCATTGCAATACCACGCACAATAGCCAATGTGCGGAAACAACCTAAATGTTCGTCAACGGATGGATAAAGCAAATGTGGCCTAGCCATACGATGGAATACTATTCGGCCTTGAAAAGGAAGGAAAATCTGCCATATGTGACAATATAGGCGAACCTTGGGGACTCTGTGCGAGTCACAGAAACACAAATACTGCACGATTCTGCTCATATGAAGTACCTAAAATAGTCAAATTGGTAGACGCAGTGCATGAAATGCTGGTTGTCAGGGGCTGGGAGGAGGGCTTACTCATCAGCAGGCATAAAGTTTCAGCTCTAGAATCTGCTGTACAACATTGTACCTGTAGGCAACAATCCTACATTGTACACCAAAAAATTTGTTAAGAGGGTGGGTCTCGTGTTATATATTCTGGCCACAGTAAAATTAAAAATTAAAAAAAAAAAATGGGGCACCTGAGTGGCTCAGTCGGTTAAGCATCCGACTTCAGCTCAGGTCATGATCTCACGGTTCATGAGGTCGAGCCCCGCGTCGGGCTCTGGGCTGACAGCTCAGAGCCTGGAGACCGCTTCGGATTCTGTGTCTCTGTCTGCCCCTCCGCTGCTTGCACTCTGTCTCTCGCATTGTCTCAAAAATAAATAAACATCAAAAAAATTTTTTCTTTTAATTTAAAATTTTTTTTTAATTTAAAAAAATTAAAATTTTTTTAAATTAAAAAAAATTTAACTGAACACCCAGGTTATCATTTTAAGGAGTGTAGTTTGATAATAAATAAAAAAGCCTTCCTTTTCTATGGATTAGCTGGCTTTTCCATCCTGGATTTTAGGGCACACAGAAGTGGCCTTTGTCCCCACTGCTCACACTGGCCAACCACTGGCTGCCCAACCCTTTCTGGAGGGACTGGTTTTTGAAAGAAAGAAATAGGATGTTTTCATTCTGTTGTTGTTTTGCTCTTATCTGATCGCCTCCCTCTACTTCCTGCTAACCTAATGGGTTTAAAACCAATGCATTTCTTCACAATAGAAGACAGATTTTGACTCTTTCCTCTCTGAGTCCTGTGCAAAATAGAATAGTAATTTGGGATGCCTTTTTTTTTTTTCTCATGACTTTTTAGGGCAAAAATAGAGGATGGTGAACATGCAGGGTGAACACTGTGGACTTTATGAGTCTGTGTGTCATAATAGAGAGCTATCACCTGTTAAATTGCTGCCTTTCTTTTTTTGAGACAACACGAAACCTGTACATGCAAAAATAAAGGTGTACGAAGAAAAGGGGACCTCTTGAGCTAGTTCTTTACCATCTCCTTAGTTAGAAAGGCTCATTATCTTGTTTATCTTTTTGACTTTTTCTTTGAGGAACAGACCTGTCTTCTGGTCAAGTGAATGGGTGGGGAGTTTGGTGGCGTTTTCTTGAGATGTTTCATTTTGTGGCTATCTCCTAAATCAGGAAGATGACTCCCGTCCCACTTCCCCCTTGGTTGTGTGCCTTTCATTTCTTTTTCTTATCCCCTTAGCTCCCTCCCTCTGTTCTCTCCCTATCCTCTCCTCTTGTACTCCCACTTTCTCCCTCACATCCTGTCTTTGCACTCCACCTTAGACCATAAGCCCACAGTTTCCCTCCTGATGGCTGGGGTCCAGCCCAGGAAGTGACTGATAACCTCTTGATAACAAATAGGTAAAGTGTCAGTTCTCTGTGCCTCTGCTAAAATGTCTTCACTACGGTACCAGTGAGTCCTCGGAGAGTCAATCAATGCCAAGGTCACGTCCTGTGTGTCTGGAGAGTTTCACTGGTGAAATTGTGTTGCCTTAAAACCTTCCGTGTTTTCATAAATAACACCAATCTGGCACCATAACCTAAGTTAGAAATTAAAGCCTCTTATTTTACGTAGGTAGGACGTTCAGTTCAAGGGGAGGTGACAAATATGGTAACATCTTGATTTTGTCAAATGTCACCAATTATTTTTCAACTATTTTAGTTCAGCAAAACCAAATCCCTCCCTTCCTGAAATTTTAAATTCGTGTGTACTTTAGGTGAAATATAACCCGTATGTTTCTAGTACATTTGCACTTAATATAGCCAACTGTGGGGTTTTTTTAACGTCCAAGAACACTCCCAGGGATTTTAATAAGTTTCTTTTTAAAGTCTTTCCTCCTCTCAGACCTCCAAACAGGAAACTGTATTTTACTAAAGGTAAACACATTTTATCATTTCCAAAGTTCAAATGTGGCTTCACGCCAAGCACCCAACATGATTAAAGAGGCTTCTGAATTTGACAAAATGTCTTCTGTTCCCTCTGGTTCAAAAGTGTACATATGTGAAATTCCCAAACAAGTTTATAATTATCTAGGCTATATACATACATATACATAATTATATCTAATATATACATAATATGTACACATCTATAACATATAAATAATCATATACATAATTATGTAGTTATAACCATCTATATATACATAAATATATTACATATAGTAAATGATCAATATATTATACATAATATATGTTGCTTCATGGGGACCACTCCTTTAGATCTTGCATGCTGGGGGGCTCAATACTCTCTTTGCCTAACGATTCAAATTTCTGTTAACATGTTAATATTACTCAAGACCTATGTACCTCAAACCTCAATAATTTTCATGCGTAGTTTACAGATCTTTGTCAAAAACCGTCAACCCTCTTTTTACCTTTCATGGCGTCTTAATCATGGTGTCATGACAAAGAAAAGGCAGTTGTATCATCAAACACACAGCCCTTAAGAAAGTCCCTGTAGCATCCCATGAGCCTGTCTCTTAATGTCCCTTTGCTCCCTTAAATGACGCGATTTAACTGGAAATCTTTGTGCATCTAATCAAGTGAAGGTAGGTATTACCATGTACTTAAACACCTGAATTTACTTTTTTTTTAATTTTTGTATATGTTTCTTTATTTTTGATAGACAGGGAGAGACAGAGCACAAGTGGGGGAGGGACAGAGAGAGAGGGAGACACAGAATCTGAAGCAGGCTCCAGGCTCTGAGCTGTCAGCACAGAGCCCGACACAGGGCTCAAACTCACAAACCGTGAGCTCATGACCTAAGCCGAAGCCAGATGCTTAACCAACTGAGCCACCCAGGCGCCCCCTGAATTTACTCTTTACCCTTCTCTAACAATCCAGCTGACTGGCTAGTGCCTTCCTCCACAGCTCATCTCTGAGCTAGGACAGGATACAGTGTCCTCAATTCAGTTCAGCTGGAAGATTGTGTGGCCACTCCAGCAAGTGTATCTTCCTGCCAGAATCCCTTGGCTGGCACGTTCGTGGAAAGTGATTCTGGTCAAAATGCTTCCTTTTTATGTGTCAGCAACTCACTTAGGAAAGCGTTCACACTTAATTCCTGAGCCTTCCTTTGGAGGTGTGTGTGCTTAGACGCACGCACGCCCACATGCAGGACGCACATACAAGCACAAAGGCATGTGCACACAAATACAGCACATAGAACTTTTTCTATCCATTCCCACATGTTCATGAGCCCAACATGCCTTTCACTCCATCCCAAGAAAGGACCAAAGCTGGTGTTAAAATTTTCGCACCATTAATCCAATCTTAATAAAGAGGAATGTCACTGTGTGACATGGGGCCCAGGACTATCCCCAGGTAGTTTGAATCTAGTAATCCCAGGTAAGATTTTGTTCTCCCATCCTTTAAGAACCCAATTCTTGTCCTCTAATCTCCCCTTTCTGGTATGGCCAACAGCCCAATTTCTGTCCATCCAAATGGGCAAGAGAGGCAAAGGCTGGAGAGGAGTGGTATTTGTTCACTGATGCCAAGGAAAATTATTCACACTAATGCCTTATTATTGACACTTGTTTCCTGGAAGTCCTCAGAGCCTTTCCCTGGTGCTTAAAGCAACTTCCCACCTCCTGTGTGTCTTGCCCATGATACCGCCCTGAATATATACACCCTAGTGGGAAATGGCAAGAATGAAAATATAGGAAGAGGGTAAATGGCCCTTACGATGGCTGCCTGAGGAGAGGAGAATAAAAATTAAGTAAAAAACTTCAACTCATTTTTGTATGTTGATTTTGTATCTTGCAGCTTGATGAATGTCTTTATGGGGTCTAACAGTTTTTTGATGGAGTCTTTAGGATTTTCTGTAAAATCATGGCATCCACAAACAGAGATGATTTTATTTCCTTCTCTCTGAGTTAGATGCCTTTTATTGTTCTTGCCTAATTGATCTGGCTAGGATTTCCCATACTATCTTGAGTTTCTATACACCAACAGCAACTATCTCAGGAAGAAATAAAGAAAACAATCCATTCCAATACTTGAAATGGATCCAAGTAAAAGATCCATTTACAATACCATGAAAAACAATAAAATACTTCAGAATAAATCCAACCAAGGAAATGAAAGGTTTATACACTGAAAACTTTATGACACTGGTGAAAGAAATTGAAGAAGACACAAATAAATGGAAAGACATCTGTGGTCATGGATAGAAAGAATGAAGGTTGTTAAAATGTCCATACTACCCAAAGCTATCTATACATTCAATGCCATTCCTATCAAAATCCTAACGACGTGCTTCACAGAAGTAGAAAAAAACAATTGTAAAGTTAGTATGAAACCGCAAAAGACCTCAAATAGCCAAAAGAATCATGAGGAAAAAGCCAGAGGCATCACGCTTCCGGGTTTCAAATTATATTACAAAATGCAAGTAATCAAAACAGTATGGTACGGACATAAAAACAGAGTCACAGACCAATGAAATAGAATGGAGAGCCCAGAAATAAACGCATGCCCATGTGGTCGGCTAATATATGACAAGGGAGTCAAGAACACTCAACGGGGAAAGGGTAGTCTCTTCACTAAATAGTGGTGGGAAAACTGGGTATTCATATGAACCTCTATTTCACACCATTCACAAAAATGAACTTACAATGGCTTCAAGACTTAAAAGTAAGACCTGAAACTATAAAACTCTTAGAATAAAAACATAGGGGGAGAAACTCTTTGACGTTAGTCTTGGGATTGATTTTTTTGGATATAACACCAAAAGCACAAGCAAAAAGAGAGAGATAGACAAGTAGGACTCTATCAAACTTAAAAACTCCTATAAAACGAAGGAAATTACCAACAAATTGCAAAGGCAACCTACAGAACGGGGGAAAGTATTTGTAAGTCATGTATCTGATAAAGAGTTAATGTCCCAAATATATAAGGAACTCATACAATTCAACAGCAAAAAACAATCTGCTTTTAAAATGGCAAAGGAACTCAATAGACAGTTTCCCAAAGAAAACATACATTCAACTGTACATACATGCAAAGACAGCGTACAAATGACCAACAGCTACATGACAAGGTGCTCAACATCTTGAGGGAAATGCAAACCAAAACCACGATGAGCTATCACCTCCCACCTGCTAGAAGAACATTATCAAAAAGAAAAGCGATAACAAGTGTTGACGAGGATGTGGAGAAAAGGGACCCCGGTACTCTGCCGGTGGCAATATAAACTGGCACAGCCACTGTAGAAAACAGTATGAAGGTTCCTCAAAAGACTAGAACTAGAACTCCCGTACAATTCACTGATCTCACTTGTGTGTATATACCCAAAGGAAATGAAATCGCTATCTCAAACTGATATCTGAACCCCCATGTTCACTGCAGCGTTATTCACAATGGCCAACATATGGACACAACCTAAGTGTCCATCGATGAATGAATGAAGACAACGAACACAAGTGACCCTTGAGGGTACTGTACTAAATGAAATAAGCCAGACAGAGAGTGACAAATACTGTATAATCATGTGGAATCTAAAAAAGCTAAACTCAGAGAAACAGAGGGTAGATTCATGGTTGCTGGGAGAGGGAGAATGGAGAGATGTTGGTCAAAGATGCAAACTTTCAGTTATAAGATGAATGAGCTCTGGGGAACTAATGTCCAACATGGCAATTAACAATAATTAACAATACTACATTTTATACTTGAAAATTGCTAATAGAATGGATCATGGGGCACCTGGGTGGCTCAGTCAGTTAAGTTCTGACTCTCGATTTCAGCTCAGGTCATGATCTCACAGTTTGTGGGTTTAAGCCCTGCATCGGGCTCTGCACTGACATCACAGAACCTGCTTGGGATTCTCTCTCTCTCTCTCTCTCTCTCTCTGCCCCATCCCCTGCTTTCTCTCTCTCTCTCTCTCTCTTTCTCTCTCTAAAAATAAATAAATATTTTTTTTAAATAATGAATTATAGGGGCACCTGGGTCTCTCAGTTGGTTAAGTGTCCAACTTCAGCTCAGGTCATGATCTCGCCGTCCGTGAGTTCGAGCCCTGCATCGGGCTCTGTGCTGACAGCTCAGAGCCTGGAGCCTGCTTCAGATTCAGTGTCTCCCTCTCTCTGACCCTCCCCCGTTCATTCTCTGTCTCTCTCTGTCTCAAAAATAAATAAATCTAGGGGCGCCTGGGTGGCGCAGTCGGTTAAGCGTCCGACTTCAGCCAGGTCACGATCTCACGGTCTGTGAGTTCGAGCCCCGCGTCAGGCTCTGGGCTGATGGCTCGGAGCCTGGAGCCTGTTTCCGATTCTGTGTCTCCCTCTCTCTCTGCCCCTCCCCCGTTCATGCTCTGTCTCTCTCTGTCCCAAAAATAAATAAAAAACGTTGAAAAAAAAAAATTAAAAAAAAAAATAAATAAATCTTTTAAAAATAATAATAACAAATAATGAATTATAAGTGTTCTTACCACATACACAAAGGGCAATTATATAAGGTGATGGATAGGTAAATGATCCTACTGTGGTCATTTTGTACTATATCAAATCATCACATTGTGTACCTTAAACTTAAACAATGTGCATACATCAATTATATCTCAATAAAGCTGGGGGCAGGGTGAAGTGGATTTACCTTTAAAAACGAAATGAGCAAAACAGGAAAACCTGGAATCATAGGCTAAGGAAATTAAGACCAACATTTCTTAATAGAAACTTCTCCTCTTCAATCCACGATCTCTGGGGTTGTCGGCGATCAGATGTCACACAGTTCCAGGGCTATGGATCACAGGTAATACCTGATGCCTGGCACAAGAGGAGGCCTCTGGGCACACTTCTATTCTAGAATGTGCACCATTACAGTGGTGCACATCTTTGAACATCATTCCCGCATAAATCACGGTGAATTCTGTCTTTCGGAATTCTGGTTGCTCTAAGTCAAAAAAGACTCAGTGCAACCAGAATCAAGCAACTGGAAGGTTGCCACATGAAGCAAAATACAGCACCTGAGAATTTTCATCAAGATAAAAGCTGTAGAGAAAAAGATTCAGTTGGGTTTTTTTTAATTTTAAAAAAATCCTTATGTAA
The DNA here is from genome assembly GCF_046562875.1 of Panthera onca. Taxonomy (NCBI): domain Eukaryota; kingdom Metazoa; phylum Chordata; class Mammalia; order Carnivora; family Felidae; genus Panthera; species Panthera onca. The sequence continues at coordinate 85,299,651 of NC_138341.1, read as the reverse complement.
ATAATTTTTGAGAGAGAGAGAGAGAGACAGAGTGCGAGCAGAGGAGGAACAGAGAGAGGGAGACACAGAATCCCAAGCAGGCTCCAGGCTCCGAGCTGTCAGCACAGAGGCCGACGCGGGGCTTGAACTCACAGACTGTGAGATCATGACCTGAGCCGAAGTCAGACGCTCAACCAACTGAGCCATCCAGGCACCTGAGCCAAAGTCTGACACTCAGCTGACTGAGCCACCCAGGCGCCCCAAAAGATTCATTCAGTTTTTTAAATGTGGGCATTTGGAAGCTGGAACATGGATCATTAAGGAAAAACTGGAGGTTCGGCAAGAGGATTGTAACCATTTTTTGGCTGATGTCCAGGAAGATGACTGCACCCTGCAATTATTAGCTTGGTGCTTCTGTGAAAACAGAATTTTGAGCTGGGAATGAAGTGTCCACTCGGATGGCAGACACTTTTGACATTGTTGCCATTGTTGGCACGGGAGTGTTCAGAACAGGATGGGGAAATTTTCTGCAAACTGACGGAGGGGGACCCTGGCAACCATCCCATTTTTCAACATGGGAGCCCCAGAAGTTTCTAGTGTACCATTCCTTGCCTCCCACCGTACTAACTGCTCATAGGCAGAACCTAAGGTTTTGGGGGTGCTGATGGAGGGTAAAACGGCAGTACAAGAATGTGGGGGAAAGTTTGGACAGAGAATCCGGGAAGTAGAGTTTACATTCTAGTTCAGTGAATCTGTATGAAGATTTGTCTTTTTTTTAACGTTTATTTATTTTTGAGACAGAGAGAGACAGAACATGAACAGGGGAGGGTCAGAGAGAGGGAGACACAGAATCTGAAACAGGCTCCAGGCTCTGAGCTGTCAGCACAGAGCCCGACGCGGGGCTCGAACCCACGAACTGTGAGATCGTGACCTGAGCCGAAGTCGGATGCTTAACCGACTGAGCCACCCAGGCGCCCCAAAGATTTGTCATTTTAATAAAATGACCCTCCTTTTTTTCCTGACCAAAATTATACGTGCTCGTTATAAAAAAAATAATCAACTAGAAAAGTATAAAGCATTAAATAAAAACTACCCAATTTTCCACCCCACACAGAAGACCCGCCAGATTTAATGTTCACATTCTACTGAACACATCTCTGGACAGCTGTCGCCACAGTACATGTGTAAACACACAGCAGATAATATGCTATCTTACATCAGTAGAATCCGGCTTTTCATGCTATTTTATAATAGGCATTTTTTAACTTAACATATGTTGTAGGTATTTTACTCAGTCAATATATATAGCGCTATTTCATCTTAAGAACTGAATTGTGTGCAAGGGATTACATGGCTTTTAATGTATAGTAATTTATTTAAGTAAAACCCTAGATGAGCGAGCGTTCAGGCTGTTCCCATTTTTTCTGCTGTGGGTGAATCTACGATGAAAATCCTTGCATCTATACCTTATAGAACGTATCAAATATCTTCTTACAACAGAGTTCCTGAAAAGGGATAGCTACATCAAATTGGCATGCTCATTTTAAATGTTAACATTGTTAGACAGCTTCCAGAAATCTGACCTAATTTCGTAGTCCCACTCACAGAGCACAGGAGGTGCCGTTTCATTCCGGCTCCGTCAACATTGAGTAACACCAACTTCTTATTTTTCCCGATCTGACAGAAAAGCATGACGTCTCCATTTTGGTTTTATTTGCATTTCTTTTATGATGAATGAGGTCGGGCACATTTTAATAATGTCATTGGCTCTTCCTTGGGCGTTGCATTGTGAATGACCAGCTTTATGGAGCTGACCTGCTCTTCTTAGTGGATGCTTTACCTTAGTCATAGTAATCCATACAAAATCTACTTTAGGGATATTAATACTTTGTCATATCTATTGTAAATATTTCCTCTAGCTTGTGTTTACCTATCAACCTTTGTATATGGTATTTTCTGCCACTTAATGTGACCCGATTCAATGTTTTCTCGTCAGTTTCAATGTTATGTCTTCCCTTATCTCAATCGTATGAAATAGCCCATTGGATGAGTTTCAGCACCTGACGATTAGTTGGACATCCAGCTTCCAAATTCAGAAACTCTATGTGTTTTACTTGGTAACTCACCACTCATTCTACTCTTTGCCTCTTGAACCAGTCTCTACTCCCATTCGTAAATTCTCTTCATAGTGCTAAGCAGATCAAAATAAAACTGTTCCCCTCACCGTAGTTCTAGAAGCTCGCCATCAGCACTTGGCCAGACCAGTGCCAGAGCCTGGGATCCCAGGTGCCAAAAGTGACTCTGAGATGGTCACAGAAAATAAACATCAGTTATCACAGCAACAGCTGTTGCACTGTGTTTCCAAGACTTCTTTCTCGCTTGGGTCTGATGTCTAAACTGTGCACATGTGCTGAGCACAAGTTAGTATCAGTGACGGCAGTCTGAAAGGTTAGCCTCTCCTGGGATTTTAAAGCTGCTAGTTTTAAAGCTGTTTGTTTCTTTGCTAACAATTTGATGTACATGAGATAATAGTTTCCAAATGGTACTAGACCAGACTTTTTTTCGAGAGAGAGACAGAGACAGAGACAGAGAGAACAGGGAGGGGCAGAGAGAGAGAGAGAGAGAGAGAGAGAGAATCCCAAGCACTGTCAGCACAGAGACCAATGCGGGGCTTGATCTCACAACTATGAGATCATGACACGAGCCAAAAACAAGTGTCGGATGCTTAATTGACTGAGCCACCCAGACACCCCTAGACCAAACTTTTAATTCTACTCCACAAAGCTAACGAGTGAATAAAGATAAAACAAGGTGTTAAAAGTCAGTTAAGGGAGTCAGGAATGAATCACTAACCATGGATTTCATCTGGAAATTTCCCCTTACCATGGCAAAAACAGAGGTTTTATAAGCTAAGGAGAAGCCACTGGGAGAAATGAATACTGAGGGTCGTGTGTAATGACATAGCACCTTGCCCTTACAAGGCAATCTGAATGGATTTTATTGAATGAATGAATGCATGCATGAATGAACAAGTGACTGAAAGAACAAAACTCTCAAAGTACATTGCTATTGGATAGAGTAAGTCTTCAATAATATGTCTATGGCAGGTCAAGATAAAGGAACACAAGAGATTCTGCTCTCTAGTCTTTTCTTTTTTTAAGTTTATTTATTTATTTTGAGAGAGAGAGGGAAAACTAGTGGAGAGGGGCAGAGAGAGAGGGAAGGAGGGAATCCCAAGCAAGTTCCGCACTGTCGGCATGGAGCCCAATGCGGGGCTCAAATTCACGAACGGTGAGATCATAACCTGAGTTGAAATCAAGAGTCCGACACGAAACCGACTGAGCCACCCAGGCGCCCCTCTAGGTTTTTCTTAAGGGAGGATTGTTTTAAACGCCTTTGAGGACAGTTCTCAGAGAAGTTGGATGTGGAAGCAAAGATTCATTAGAACGACCTGAGCAGCTTTTTTTTTTTAACTAAACATACTCTTGCTCCTTCCAGATACATAGTCCCACCTCCCTGTTTCTCCCAAATGAGGGCTACATTTAGCTAATTCCGCCTACAACCTGCTAGTCACTGAGTAGGGACAAGTAAGGAACAGCCCTTCTCCAAGCATCTCTCTCCTGCTCTTGGAGGATGAGAAGCTAACTTAAACATGAGAAGATAAATTAGGTCGACTCACAATACTGATACATTTTTAGTTCATTTGTCCAGACATTTATATATAATGAGACTTTAGTTGGCACAAAATCTGTGTGTCCTTCTAAAAAGAGTTGAAAAGGTCTAAATAGGAAGACAGAATCCACGTTAAGTAATTTCAAAGGAGGGGATATAATGCGGAGGGCCATCGAGGAGCCAAGACAGAACTGGGATGAGCAGGACAAGGCCACCGTGGGCCTCAGTGAGAGGCGGCACAAGGGCACCCAGGAGCTGGGGACAGGGACCAAGAGCGGTAGCTGCTGCCTGAGACACTGCCATAGGCAGAGGGGAGAAACTTCCACTCTCCCTTCCTGCAGCCAGCTCCCCTCCCCCCCCCCCCCCCCCCCCGGCCCAGCTGAGCCCCTGGAAGCAGCAACCAGAGACAGGAGCTGGGACATGTCCCCGGTGACATGGCCCTGGAGCTGCAGAGCAGAGCGGGCAGGGGAAGGGCTGAGGAGTGGACCTGGGCCACCCAGGCTCCCGTCTTTGCATGGACCAGTGCAGTCCCCATGCCGTGGGGAGTGGAGGCCACTGTAAGCTCCCTGAGAGCGGGGCCGGCGCCCCTCCCCTTCTGCCCCTGGGCCTGGCGGGTGGCGGGACAGTGCTCCATGTCCTTTGGATTGAGAAAATGACAGTCTCACCTCCCCTTACAGAGTGTTTCCATAGGCAAGGTCTTAGACATACTGCCCCTCACGGTGGCATAGCTTTCAACAAACTGGTTGATGCTTCCTAACTGGTGCTGACGACTTTAAGGTAGGGAAACAGTCATGAAGCACCCGCTCTTCTGATATTCATCCTAACTGAAGCACAAGGGCTGAACTCTTCAGATTTTTAAATTATATTCACCCATGTTTATTTTGAAGAGTATGAGGGGACTTAATGGAAAAAGCAAACATTTACCTCGTGCCGCCCAAGGGTCCATCCACCAGCGAGTGGATAAATAAAATGTGCTCTGTCCATATGATGGAGTATTATTGAGCCTGAAAAAGGAAGGAAATGCTGGGGCACCTGGGTGGCTCAGTGGGTTAGGCAACCAGCTCTTGATTTTGGCTCAGGTCATGACCTCACGGCCGTGAGATTGAGCCCTATGTCGGCTCTGTGGGGCTCCGCACTGGGCTTAAGAGTCTCTCTGTCCCTCTCTCTCTGCCCCTCATCTCCACTCTCTCTCTCTCTCTCTCTTTCTCAAAAACAAAAAAAAATTAAAATTAAAGAAAAAAAAGGAAGTTCTGACACCTGCAACAAGGGTGAAACTTGAGGACATTGGGTGTGTTTGTCCCTGGCTCTTCGTCCCCTAAATCCCTTGTAATTTCTAAGGGATAAGAGCAAAAGGGGAGCCTTTTGTTATAATATTTGGCTTTTGTCCTGAGCTCTGAAACAACAACTTTGTAGCACTTTTTGTTATTCATAACCAGCCCCTTCCAACCACACCCGAGTTTAAGTGAATGAGGTGACTTTTGGAAAGCCCTTAAGGGGGGGGGGGGGTGGTGCTGGTTGCCAGGAGAAGCCACCATGTTGGAACTTTGAGCTCCACCCCCCAACCTCTGAGGAGAAGAAAAGGGGGCTGGACTTTGACTTAATTCCCTATGGCCAATGATTTAATCAGTTGTGCCCACATAATGAAGCCTCCAGAAAAATCCCAAAAGAACAGCATTGAGCAGACTTCAGGTTGGTGAATACATGGAAGTGCCAGAGGGTGGTGCCCCTGGAGAGGGCATAGAAGCTCTGTGCCCCTTCTCATAGACCTTGCCCTATACATCTCTCCCGTCTGGCTGTTCCTGAGTTGAATCCTTTATACTCAAGGGATAAACATAAATGAAGTGTTTCCTTGAGTTCTGTGAGCTGTTGTAGCAAATTGTAGAACCCAAGGAGGTGGGGTGTAGGAACCTCTGATGTATAGCCTGTTGGACAGAAGTCAGAAGGAAGTCCCAGACTCGTGACTGGCATCTGAAGTCAAGTCAGTCTGGTGGGACTGAGCCCTTAACCTGTGGGATCTGACACTTGCTCTAAGTGGATGGTGTTGGAACTGAAATGGATTGAAGGACACTGTTCGTGTCCCAGAGAACTGGAGAATTGGTTGGTGTAGAGAAAACCCCACACATTTGGTGTCCAAAGTGAAGTGTGAGCATATAAAAGAAAACAATCTGTTGTTCCCACAAGAGGAAAAATCCTGTAGGATTTTGTTTGCATGAGGTCCCAAAGGTTTTTGAATTCAGGGACAGAAAGAACAGTGGCTTCCAGGTTCGGGGAGAGGGACACGGGAGTCACAGTTCAGCGGGCACACAGGTTCACTTTGGAAAGGTGGAAATTTCCGGAGGTAAATGGGTGGTCGCACGTCAGTGTGAGAACTGTTCGCTTGAATGGTTAAGACGGTAAATGTCACGTTATGTGTATTTTACTACAATAAAAAAAATAAGATTAAAAAAGTAAATATTTTATGAGGTGCTTCGGTGACTCAGTCAGTTAAGTGTCCGACTCTTGGTTTCTGCTCAGGTCATGATCTTTCGGTTTGCGAGATCAAGCCCCACACCCAGCTCTGCGCTGACAGCACAGAGCCTGCTCAGGATTCTCTCTCTCTGAACTTCCCCAACTCGTGCTCTTTCCCTCTCTCAAAATAAATAACTAAATAAATAAACTAAAATATGTATATATATGTGTGTGTATATACGTATGTAGGTAGGTATATATACATTTACCTTGTCGTTTTCCCCTGGAACTTGTACCCATAAATCTGGGCATTTAGAACATTTCAAAATAACCTTTGGAAGTCCAAAGTGAGTCATAAGGGTCATGCTCTGAGTGACTCATAAAACCATCTTGCTTTGTAATTGGTTGGATCCTTTGACCTTTTGAAGCAAGGTGACGCTATCCTGGACCCTAAGGAAGTCAGATCTAGATCTAGAGAGCTGGACAGACATAGGTTGACAGGGGTTATTGCATTAATAACACTGATAACCCGTTAGTCATCTGGGAAAGGAGTGAGGAATGCATCTCACCTGATCATGAGGGAAACAGAAGACAAATGACTCTTCTCCTCACTTCCTCTGTGCTCTTCGTTTCCATTTTGATGAGTGAGCAGCACTGAAGGGTAGGCTTGCTCAGTGGTGGGAAAAGAATGTCTATCCGCTGAAGGCTAGGTTGGCTGAAGGCCTGCTGTTTCTCCCCTCTGCCTTTTCTGGCCACGAGTCAGCCACTTGACAAAAGCAACTGGCACTCAAGAAAACAGAAAGTTTCCAGCAACTGGGGCAGTGCCTGTGAACTGGGGAACCTCCCTCTCTTGGAAGCCCCTGTCTTTGAGGACAAGCTGGATCTGCCTTCAGACTCTCAGACTCCTGCAGCTTCGAGGTCCCACCTCCACCTCTGTAGGAGGAAGAATAAACAAACAGAGTAGAATAACTGTATAATAATAACATTGAACATTAACCCCGTGCTCCCCAAAGATTAGTTTACCATAAAAATTGTTATGTGTTTCACAGGTTCACTGAGAGAAAGGGATGGACAGCCCCTTAGACTGCATCTCACACATCTTAAGAGGTCAATAAATGGCAGGTATGTTGTTGCCAAAACACGTGTGGGGGCACCTGGCTGGCTTAGTCAGTGCAGTGTGCGACTCTTGATCTTGGGATTGTGAGTTCAAGCCCCATGTTGAGTGTAGAGATTACTTAAATCTTTAGAATAAAATTTAAATTTAAATTAAATTAAATTAAAGCATGTGTGTATCTTAGTCTAGAAATGCAGGTTACAGGAAATATTGCTTTATCTCCCTTAAAATAACTTCATTAGGATTCTGGGTACCTACCACCACCAACACGGTAGGAAATTCTTCCCTTGGCACCATTGGGTGGTTACCTGACCATCACTGCACCAGAATCTGGAGGCTTATGTGACCCACACAGTGAGTGCCAGATAATCCCATCATCCAAGGCAATCTCTTGTCCACATCAGTGGCAGCAACACAGAGGTTCCCACCTGTCAGAGAATCCACACCCCTCCTTTTCATTCACGGCTCTGTGGGGTGGGGGACTAGGGGTGAGACATGGAACCAGTTCTTTGTCTCTCTCACTGCTTCCAAAGACATTCAGTCTTTCTCCTCTGCATCAGTGTTCAGGCAGGAAAGAGATGCCACACCCAACCGAGGTCATTGGAGGAGAGTTGTTGTTGTTTTAATTTTTTTAATGTTTATTTATTTTTGAGAGTGAGAGAGAAACTGAGCACAAGTGGGGGAGGGACAGAGAGAGAGGGAAACACAGAATATGAAGCAGGCTCCAGGCTCTGAGCTGTCAGCACAGAGCCCAATGCAGGGCTCGAACTCACAAGCGGGGAGATCATGACCTGAGCCAAAGTTGGATGCTTAACCGACGGAGCGACCCAGGCATCCCAGGAGGAGAGTTTTAACAAAGGAACGATTAACAGAGGTGTGGGAAGCATTTGGGGAAACCAGTGAGGGCCAGTGCAGAACCTTGAGAGTCATGATGCCCTTCATCCTTAGGTCAAGGAGAAGGAACTGTTCCCAGAGCCCAGAGAGGGGCCTTCCCAGAGGGAGACAGCTCACCTGTGGCATCCCTGCAGGGAGGATCCACGCACCAAGGATCTGACATCACTGTCCTGTCTTCTGACTTCTTGCTGGTTCCTTCTATTGGCTAAACCCAAGCAAAACCCAGAGAACAAATGAACCCTTTGATGCTTGTTCACATCAGCCACCTGGGCACAGAGCAAAGGTCAAGGTGGGGGTCGCGGGGGGGGGGGCGGGCAAACAGAAGACATCCCTCCATGCTGCCACTCCAGGAATCCTAACATCACCCCTCTGGGGGACAGTGAGGGTTTTTCCAATGTCTCCACCATGCAAATGTCTCCATTATTGTAAATGGTTCTAGAATTATAGGCTTGCTGACCTAATTATAGCCGATTATCTACAGCAACAGATGGGTCACATCTGGGAGAGGCTTCATGTCTGGATGCAGAGGCTAGGAAGGGACCCAAATTCTCCTTCAGCTCCTAAGTAAGTCTCAACTGGTCATCAGTTAAAGGTCCGTCCCTTTGATCAAAATTGTTGATCCCTACTGAACTACAAGTAACTTTAGGCAAAGAATCACCAAGCTGCTTTCAACATGTGAACCACATGCTAAAGATTCCCAGAGCAGATCTGATAGGCATTTTTGTGTATTTTTGTCACCTGTCTTGAAGCCATGTGACCTGTTGGATCAAGGGAATCTTAGCTGAGAAAAGCTGAGGCTTTTTTCTTCTCACATATGTGCCCGCTAACAGGAAGGACACTGAGACCCCCATCCTTATTGAGTTAACTGTCTGGCTGGGTAACGTGGTTTATTTCAATACTCAAACTAGCTCAGCAGAAGCCAAGTCCAAAAAAGAAGAGTTGCCTGGACTCTATCACACCAACAAATGGTGATGCTGTTTTTCAGGTTGAAACGTTCCGGGGCCGTTCGCAGACGTATTTACACTATGGGACGTTTATGCAGCCTTTCTGGCCTGTTTATTATTCTGGAAAGTGCAGAAGGAATGTTTATGTAGAGATTTCAGCGATAGCAAATGGAGTCGCTAGATCACGAAAAGTATTCTTTGGAAAACAAGGACATGGCAGCAAGGATCGGGCGCGTCCTCCCCGCTGCTGCGGATCAGCACTCAGTAGGCAACACATTTCAGAAACCACTCTCTGTGGCACCCGTGACGCATGCTGGGTCTGCATCTGAGGACTTCTCCGTATAGAAGAACAGGACTCAGCTTCACCCTGGCTCTTCCCAGCCTACAAGAGGTGACGCTGGTCTAGGCCCTCCTTCCCGAGACCGTCCGTCCCCTCCAGGCTTCTGGCCTCCGCCCTAAGTGCTTCCTCTCCTGATCGGCTCCTCATTCTCTGGCTCCTTGACTAGCTCATCTTCTTCTGCCACAGAATCTACTAATCCAACAGGGGAAAAATCTGTGTGGGGTGAAGGAGACGAGTTCCTTCCAGCTAGGGTCAGGGGCATATGCTCCCTGGGCCTTCCCATCTCAGGGAGGGTGAGGAGGAAAAGGCTGTCCCGGCAGCAAGCAGGCTAGGAGGCCACCCTGGCCCTGGAGACGGATGAAAGGCACAGGCTTCTGGCTCCCGGATCCACAGCAGAGGGCCTAGTGCCCCACTCAGGTGGCTGAGGGAGGCATCCTATCCCACTTATAAAACTCAGCTCTGGTAGCTTCCAGAAGCAGCAGAAACAGCTTCATGGAAAGGTTAAGCCTGCCCAACCCAACCACAGCAAGGAGCATTGGTGACAGGGGTGAGTATGGGGCAGCAACAGTCAATGGCGTCTACAGTGACCACGAGAGAAAGATGCTCCAGGTTTAAGGTGAGAGGCTCAGGCTCACGGGCTGTGTGAGTACAACCACTGATAGACAGACTCTAAGCTCCTCGAGGTAAGGGTCTTCTATGTGTTCATAGTTGAGGCTCCCGGATCTAGCCAAGTGCTTGGAACATGGAACGTTCTCAGTGAATATTTATTTCACAAAAAGTGAAGAGTCCTGATGGGTGAGTGAGATTTCATGAGCCCCACGGGCGAAGGCCCTGTGAGCATGGGCCCCGGGAGCAGAGATGCTGGCAGTGGTGGGTGCCCTCAAGCAGGCTGGTGGCCAGGAGCACACTTCTAGGGCTCGTACGTCTTCTGGAGGGGTCTCTATCTTCCTACCATCCTGCGCCTACCAGTTTCTGGTTCCTGGGCGGCGACTCAAGGCATATTTGCTGAATCAAATCAAAATGTTTGTTCCAGGGGTGCCTGGGTGGCTCAGTCGGTTAAGCATCCGACTTCAGCTCCGGTCCTGACCTCATGGCTTAAGGGTTTGAGCCCCGCGGCGTCATCCGAGCCGGCTTCGGATTCTGTGTCTCCCTCTGTCTCTGTCCCTCCCCTGCTCGCACTCCGCCTCTCTCTCAAAAATAAATAAATATTAAAAAATAAATTTTTTCAGTGTTTGTTCCAGACCTGTATGTCCTTTGGCTTTGGTCTCTGGGATTTAGGAAATGGGACCAAGAAACACCTGTCAGCCTTTTCTGTCGTTATTGTGGAAGAGAAGCAAGAGCCACATCCACATCCGATTGTCCCTGACCACCACTCAGATCCTGGGACGCAGCCCCCGAAAGCAGATGCTGTTCCCTCCCACATATGTCCGCTCCGGGGTGACTGTCAGCAGGCACAATGTGTCAGGTGCCACCCACCCCAAGACTGTGTGCATGCAGTATGCCCCTGTGAAGGGGCGGGAATGAGTCAGCATGGAGGAGGGAGAACGGCACACCAGGATGCTTCCAACAGCTGTTCCTGGAGTTCAGGCCAGAGCCCCACAGGCTGGTGAGCCCGTACAGCAGCCCTAATAGGCTGCCTGTCACCAAGGCTCCAGTGCCTGGCTTCAGCCCAACTTCCTCCAAGAGGAGCCCCCTTCACCCTCCCCTGCACTAATCTCTTCCCTTGTGGAGGGACACTGTGCCCCGACCCGCAGGGCCTGACCTGAGGCCAGAGTCTCCCTTCTCATCAGATATCTGCAGGGCACATGCCCGTGAGTAAGCCGGCTGAAACCTGAGGAAGGTGGTTAGAGCTAACACAGACAGGGCCATCCAAGAAGATCTTTGGCACCCCAAGTTCCAAAGAACAGTCCTGAGCGTTGCTCAGCTTCAGATTCCAGGCTCTGTCACTCGGTGGTGTCTGAGAGAGAGCCTATTCCTGTAACAGCAACGCGACGCGAAAGCTTTGACACCACCCACTGTGGGCTGTAGACCAGGTCCTATCCATAGAGGGACCCCAGTCTAGTGCCTGCAGCCAGAGGAGCGGACATTACAGTGTTAGGGCCCTGCTGTACCTCCAGCCCTGGGAGCCCAGGGGGAGGGGAGCCCCTCTTCCAATTACACGTATCAGTGGCACATGTCACTGACATACACAGTCAAGGTGGAGGTCATTCCTTAAGTCCAATACAATCAAAAAGGAAGGCGTATTCAGGACATGCATGTTCTTTTTTTTTTTTTTTTAATATAATTTATTGTCAAATTGGCTCATATACAACAGCCAGCGCTCATCCCAACAATGAGCCTCCATCCCAACAGTCCCCCCTCAAATGCCTTGAGGAGGACACATTCTTCGAATAAAAGGCACAGAGAGCCTTTATTATGTCCCGGTCAGAGCATAGATGGGGACAGGTTAGGTCAGATAAAGGGCAGATGGGTGTTTTCTATCACCCCTATTACATAAGCTTTCTTATTTTCAGATTCCTCTTTCTCTTTGTGCATATTTTACTTTCTTTTTTGTGGCTGTGGTTGTTTTCTCCTCTCTCTCTTCTTGACTCACCTTCGCCCTGACAGGGGCACTCAGGGACTCTATTGGCGTTCTACATCATATTGTTCGTATCGGTATTGAAAAAAAAGCCACTGACCCCCACACAGGTTTTTCCAAATACTGGGGAGACCCCAAGGAATTCTGTAATCCTAAAATCAAGTCGGGTCCATTAATGCAGAAACACAAAAAGCTCTTTTCTGATTTTCAGAAACTTGGGTTTCAAACGAAATTAATGTTCCTGTGATAAAAGTAACACAAGATCATCGCCAGCAATTTAGAGATGACGTGTAAGCCAAAGAAGAAAACGACATCAGCCGTAATCCCATCATCCAGCCATAGCCACATTGTCACATTAGGTGCACGTTCCTTCCAGAGTATGCGTGTGGAGCAACTTTTTGCACATACACCCAACAACCTTCCCTTAAAGTGACCTGCATTTTTTACTACCAGTATGTCATAATATTGTTGCTATGCTATTAAGTACTCTTCTATGACATTTCTAAAGGTTGCAGGGTTCCCCTTATAGCTATACTATTCCTCGTTTAACCTTAAGTCTCTGTTGTTAGTCATTTTGGCTCTTTCCAACTTTCCCCAGTTATTCAAAGAGCTGCAAGAAATGTCCCTGCAGCTGTATCTCCATCCACATCCACGATTCTTTCCTCGGGATAAATTCCCAGATGTGGAGCCGCTGCGGTGGTAACGCAGACGGCGGTTGGCAAATAGCTGACCCCGGCTATCCTTCTCCCCACCCCTCGCCATGGATGAAACGCCTTGTGGAAATAAGAAATTCAGGGGTGACTCAGGAACTGTTGCATCCCCAATCTGTCTTCTTTCTCCTCTTCTAGCCTATGGTTCTAAAAATCTCTATAATAACTCTATAAAGAAAGGGATTGGCAGCCCGAGCATCCCTCCCAACCATGCATGAGCAGGGAGGCTGGGGAGAGAGGGCTTCTGTAAATGCACTCCTCTTCTAGCTTCCCACATGCCCAGTGTTAAGCTGATCCCTTGGTCTTCCTAGAATCTCTTTCACCCAAACGAATGCCCCTGAAGCCAGGGGAGATGGTCAGTGTGCTCCTTCCAAGAGGCGGTGATAAAAATCCACACCACCCTACAGAGGCACTGTGTGGTCTGGGGGAAGTTTCCTTCCCCTTCTGTGCCTCCAGGCGAGCCCCCTAATCTGAGGGGTTCCCAGCAATGGAGCCTCGGGCAGCCTGCCCAGAGGCTCTGCCGGTTGTCAGACAAAGTGAGATCCCTTCCCAGCTCTGTGGCTTCCCCCTTCCACTGCTCTTTGAATTGCTGGAACATATGCAGGGCCTGGGATGTCCTTGAGGCGGGCAGGCCAAATGGGGAGCCAGCAGCCCCTTCCCATCTGGGGGCTGAGGCTCCTTTAATTTGGATACCTTAAAAGGCTTGCGGGAGCAAGGGGTTGGGTTCTTATCTCCTGAGCTCTGGACAGTGCCTTATTTATAGCCCTGCTGACAAGAGGCGGCACCTGGCCAGCAGCTGCATACACGGTTGGGGCAATCCAACAGAGTCGTTGGCCCTGTGCTGCCGTGGTCCCCGTTGGTCAGGCTGGAGGGCAGAAGACAGGACAGGTAAGTTTCCTCCTCTCCCTTGCCACCCTTCCTTTCCCGTGTCTGCACAGGCTTAGATGCCAGCCGTGCAGCCTTTGTGCCCTTGGAGGGAGCTCTCCGGCACTGTGGACCTGCGTACCCCAAGCACAGACCCAGGTGGCACCGGCAGCTGGCTCCCACCAGCAGCCAGCTCCTGCTGTGGGGAGAGAACAGAACCTGCCCTCCCCAGATCTACAGCAGGTGCCTCCGGGAATATAAAGAACTTGGAGAGAACCCTTTGTTCATCTTCCCCTCTCTGAGTGCGAATCAGGAATTACACTGAGTTTGGAACACCAGAAAGATTTTTCTTAAGAGGAAAAAGAAAAAGAAAACAATTATAAGATAAACACTGGAGGGGGAAAACCACAGTGCCCTGGAGCTTTTTCTCCCTGACAGAATTTTCGGATGGCCTGGGGTGAGGATGCAAATCATTGACGAGTCTGATTACCCTTGGAAAGTATGTTTATGCAAGGTGACTTATTATGGCTGATGGCTCAGAAGTCCAGATAGTTGTTGTGTGCTTAAAGGAACCACATTAATATTTTACTAATTTCTAGAGCAGGATATGAGCAAATGCGCAGGACTGAGTAATGCTGGGCCGGTTGCACAATGATGTTAATACTGATGGAATGACATATTATGACGATAGGCATCATACATACAAATGTCCTAGAGTCATAATCTTTGCAAGGCACCGTATCAGGGCCAATCTAAAAAAAATATATTGTCAGACCAGTTTTTTTTTTTTTTTAAAAGACTTTGAGGTCCAAAGACAGTATTAACACTTGGTTATTGGCTGATGTTGTCTTATCACATACTTGCTCTGTATAGGTCTCTTGTTGTTTTATTTGTTTCTTGAGAAATGTTATTTGAATTTTTTACTGCTAGGTTTATAACAAGGTGTATTGTAAGAAAACCGATTACATTTTGAGATCTAGCTAATCTGACAAGAGTTTTTGTTTTTAATGACGTAACCAACTAATCAACCAACTCAGACGATTACATTTGGGGTGCTTTTTTCCAATATTGAGAAAATATTTCTAGGATGCCTGGGTTGGTTAGGCGTCTGACTCTTGATCTCAGCTAAGGACATGATCTCACAGTTTGTGGGACCAAGCCCTGAGTCAGGCTCCATGCTGACAGCATAGAGCCTGCTTGGGATTTCCTCATTCTCTCTCTCTCTCTCTTTGTCTCTCTCTCTCTCAATAAATAAATTTTTTAAAAAAATTTAATTAAAAAAAAAGAAAATATTTCAATATATAACTTCCATGAAGAGTTGCTCAGTTTCCCCTAAACATATTCCTCAATCTTGCCTGCCTTTGAACACATTTTGCACTATTAAATTTCATCATCCCATTGAATGCTTCCAGAATTCTCCATTGGTTCCAGATCCCTGAGGCTAGGCCACGTCATATTCTCTCTGTAATCCGGTAAGCCCTTAACACAGGGACCTACAAACTATCTACTGGTGTCTAAAGGGTTTCATATTTAAAATAGGTGGCCAAGAAACTGAGTTTAAATCGTCTTCTCCCCACTGTCAAAAAAACAAAATTCAACTGAGTAAATTGTAAAGATCATATTGTTTTATTCAACGATTCATGAACTGGGCAGTATCCCATCCTGCAGGTAAAAAGGAGCTCTGAGGAGTTATGCAAAATGGAAGGCTTCTATAGACAGAAAGGAGCAGGAACAAGGAAGTTACGCGTGGGGGGCGGGGGGGGCGGGAAATAGACTGGTTATTGCAAGGCTACTTTGGTTTAGGGAATGGCAGGCATCAATCCAGCAGATGACCTAACTATTGCTGCTTAAGGGATTCCTGATCGACTGGTCTACAATTCCATTTTTGGAAGGGGCCGGTATTGTAACTAATTTTAAGTCTCAGTTTGGTGACGTGGAGTTTAGCATAAGTGACTCCATTTGGGGCCTGTTGTTTTGTTTTTAACAACACTAAACAAAGAGGTGAAGAGATTATATTCACAGTGTTTATGTTTTCTTTTGTTTTTTCTTACTGTGCACATGCTCACCCTTGAAAATACCAGCAGAGAGAAGAAAATGAAAACTTATGTGTAGTCTTAGCACATTCATTTTTATCTTAATAATTTCTTGATTCTAAGAGGTCCTTGATTTTAAGACCAGCCATTAATTTAATACTAGCTTTACAAAAGAGGGAAAAAAAAATTCTCACTATGTTATCCAGTTTGATATATTTAAAATGGATCTGAAAACAAATTACACAGGGAAATATAAATTATAATTAACAAATATATATATGATCAGATTATTTGCTAATCTACCTTTTGTTCAATTTATGATCGATGTCCTTTTACCATGTATTCAAACTTTAATTCTTTGAAAATTGGTGATCTTTACATGATGTTGTGACTTCTTTCATTTAGCCAGAATATTAACATACCCATAATAGCTGGGAATAATAATGATGGGTAGTAAAAAAAAACATAAACTGAGCTTTAGATAAGCAATTTTTATCAGAATATAACTAATTTTAAAGTATAATCTGGAGGCACCTAGGTGGCTCAGTTGGTTAAGTGCTGACTTCGGTTCAGGCCCTGATCTTGTGGTTCGTGAGTTTGAGCCCCGCTTTGGGCTCGGTGCTGACAGCTCAGAGCCTGGAACCTGCTTCAGATTCTGTGTCTCCCTCTCTCTCTGCCTCTTCGCCCCTCACATTCTGTTTCTCTCTATCTCTCAAAAATAAATAAACATTAAAAAAATTTTTAAGGGGCACCTGGGTGGCTCAGTCAGTTAAGCAGCTGACTTCGGCTCAAATCATGATGTCGCGGTCCGTGAGTTCGAGCCCCACGTCGGGCTCTGTGCTGACAGCTCAGAGCCTGGAACCTGTTTCAGATTCTGTGTCTCCCTCTCTCTCTGACCCTCCCCCGTTCATGCTCTGTCTCTCTCTGTCTCAAAAATAAATAAACGTTAAAAAAAATTTTAAAAAATTTTTAATAAAGAAGATATGTATAATTAGATTTTAAGGGGAAAGTGCAAGAATTTCATTTTGGTTTTTAGGAAGTGAGCCTTCTTTCCCTGCCTGGGAGTGCCTAGTCAGCATGAAGCTGGTAAGGGTATCTGAAGAGGCAGGAGGAACTGACTATTTTCATGTTAAGTAAAAGCCACCAGAGTGCTTTCTGTCTGGGCTCAGTCTTGTCTGATAAATCTAGACTAATTGCAAAATGTCAGCCCATGGTTTAGCATGAGCACAAAAACACACAAAATATGTGATGTTGATTATTCTACTTCTCTCTAATTCATTTCCCTCAGAGTGAGACAAAATGGATAATACAAAGGCACAAAGAGCAATGTGACAAAATGTATATAATAATGAAAATGATCAACAGTGCAACTGCTCAAGAGTAGAGTATGCCCGGGGCGCCTGGGTGGCTCAGTCTGTTAAGCATATTAGTCCTGGTTTTTAGATAAGGAAACTGACTTAGAACAGTGCTATCCACTGCAGAAGGTGCAACCAAGTTTAAACTGGTCTGGCTTCAAGGTTGGTAGTCTGGTTGGCATTTGAATCACAAAAGAACAATCTTAAGGTCATATGCAATGAATAGTGTGGTTTGAAAGGCATATGCACTAGCTGAAATGGTGGGCAATATTCCTGCAGGAAGGACATATGCGGTAAAGTTTATACCGACAGAGGTATGGGGCCTAGAGGAAGTAAGGAATTATAAAAGGCAGAGACAGGTGGGGAAGAATGTGAACAGTATGGAGATTGAAATAAATGGGATTTGCCCACAGAGTGAAGGGTGGTCCTACAGGTAAAAGATGAGCGAAATGTGTGTGTGTTTGGCAGAGAGAGGTAGTTTAGGGACAATGGTTTAGGGACAATCCTTGCTCTTTCTTCTCTCTGAACCCTTCTAAAAACCAAAACCTAAAGACTTCTAAAAATGAAGAGGTATCCTGGCTCCCCAAAGTCAAAAAGTTCCTCTCTGTAAAGAATCTGAACTGGGACCAATTTGAATTCCAAACTTAAAACAGAATGAAGCTCTGGGTTAGACAGTAGCTGACTGGGGGTGAGTGTTTGTCTTGTGGTCACTGTTGTGAGAGCCACCGTGTGTGACTCACACACACACACACACACACACACACACACACAGACGCACGCACACACCCACATGCTCGTGTGATCCGCACAGCAGCTCTGTGAGGAGCCCTCCTGGCTTCCCAGTGTGTAGATGAGGACAGCCAGGGGCTGAGAAGTAAGGTGCTCAGAGCCAGTAGGTGGGGAAGCTGGGAGTTGAACCCAGGCAGTACAGGGGCCAGGGCTGACAGGAATCTGACCAGAGATTGCTGGAAAAGTCTCCATGATGGAGAAAGAACCTCGCCTTAAAAATGAGTGAGGGCTTTCCACTTACCCTTTATTTTTCTTTTTTACATTCTTCCTTCATTTTCAGCACCTTCTCAAGAGCATGGGAAGAGTGTTACTCTTCTTAGCCATACTCCTGAAAGCTAGCACAGTGCCTTGTACACAGCAGTTGCCTAAAAATTATTTGCTGGACTAAATTGTGTTTAATTCAGGGGTAAGAAGTGTTAAGATGCGTAGGAAGGAGCCAGAAGTTTTCTTTGTTGGCTAGTACATTTCCCTTCTGTAACACTGGCTTGGAGAGAGGTTTGATATTTCTTTTCCATCCTTGATACACAGCACAAAGACATAATTAATGATCATAATAATAATGCCTCTTTAGATGGAATTTAAAGTGAGTGTTTAAGTGTGTGGTGTGATGTATGTGTATGTGTAAGTGTCGGGGGCGGGGAGCTGTTGAAGGAAGGGAACGAGGATTGGAGATGCTGTATAAATTCTAGACATGAAGTTCCTTCGTCAAAATCTCTCCAACTTTGTTCAGAATCAATTAATTTATCAGGAAACAACAACAATTTTGCTCTCTTTAAACATAATTTAGTAAGCAAAAAAGCAAGTGAGAAAGAATAGTCTCTTTATTTCACAACCCCGCCTTTAACTACACAGAATGATGAACCAAAGATTATGCCCTTCCGGTCCCTACGTCAACGAGACTTTCCCATCAGTCAGGTGCTGAGAAAACAGAATAACGTGTACGCAATGCAAAGAAAGCCAAGCGGTTTTGAAAGTGCCCAAACTCCTTTGAGGCACCCCTTTGTCTACTCCTGCAAATTGAAAATGCAAAGATCCAATGAGCAGCTGCAAATGTGTTGTCGCTGGAATTAACCAGCATGGGCAATCATCCAAGTGAGGGGAGAAATATTCACGACCCAACGCCATGTCTAACATACTCTCAGCAGCAAGAATGGCAGACTGAGGATCTTCTAATTAAAATAGAATTCTCACTAAGTCAGAAGGTTTGGAAACTCACAGTGACATGTTCAACAATCACTGAAATAATGAAATTTGGACAGAATTGATAAACCCTTCGGCTTCATTATTAAGAAGCTGCAGTAGCCAATCCTCGGGTCTGGCTGTGAATTCTCTCCGGCAGGATCCTGGAACCCCACCTGGGGCTGTTTCTACTTTTATACACAACACTTCACCCGTTCCTGGGAAGCTTCTTCAAACCTCTGCCAGCCTCAGGCAGGAACAGCTAACGCAGCCCCAGAAGCCAACATGAGCTCACCTGAACCACAAGTCTCTTTTCAAAATGTGTTAGCTTTTTTTTTAATTTTTTTTTAATATTTTATTTATTTTTGATGAGAGAGACAGAGCACAGAGAGACAGGGGGAGGGGCAGAGAGAGAAGCAGAAACAGAATCCAAAGCAGGCTCCAGGCTCCGAGCTGTCAGCACAGAGCCCGACTCGGGGCTCGAACTCACAGACTGACAGATCGTGACCTGAGCCGAAGTCGGCCGCTTAACCAACTGAGCCACCCAGGTGCCCCTCAAAATTTGTTATCTTAATTGCAACTTAAATCAGATCGTGTCTCTCGCCTGCTCATAAACCCTCCAGTGGCTTCCCAAATCAAAATAAAATCCTAATGCTATGTAACCTACAGAGCATGACATGATCCAGCTGACCTCACCTCCTCCCTATTCCCCTCTGTAAAGGATGCTCCAGTCACACTGCCTTTCCCCAACTGTGCCAGATAGTTACCCTGCCCCCAGACCTTTGCACTTGCTGGTGCCACCAATCGATCAGGCTCTCCTTCCAGAAAACCACACATCTCCTTCCCACCACATCTAAGCACCACCCCTGCACATA
The DNA here is from genome assembly GCF_046562875.1 of Panthera onca. Lineage (NCBI taxonomy): Eukaryota > Metazoa > Chordata > Mammalia > Carnivora > Felidae > Panthera > Panthera onca. The sequence continues at coordinate 85,279,877 of NC_138341.1, read as the reverse complement.
CCATCTGAAATTACACTCTCTGTCACTCTCCAGCTCCCTGCCCTAATTTACTTCTTACCCCGATTTCTTTCTTTTTTTTTTTCAAAACTCTTATCATCTCACACACGTATACACCCACAAAGGGACACATGTATTGCCGTCTGTCTCTCCCGTAATAATATGTAAGCTCCAATTAAAGCAGAGAGTCTTGGTTGTGTTCCCTGAGGTATCCCCATCACCTGCAACCGTAAATGGGGCACAGTAGGTGCTACATAAGTGTGTTGTTGAAAGGTGGAGGCTCAAATGACCCATTTTCGTATATTTCATTTGCACTAAAAACTCCCGGTACACCTGCGTTTTGTGAAGGGAGGAAAACAGCGCTGAAGAGTGCTCGGATTTTAGCTCTGACACTTACAAGGTGCTCAGGAAAGGTTTCAACTTCCCAGAACCCCACTTCGTAAAATGGGGATGATGGCTCCTGTCTTCACAACAGCCACGTGGTGCAGGCGCTGTTATCATCCCAGTGTGCAGGTGAAGAAACAGACAGAAATCCGAGGAGGTACCTTGGCTGAGCAGACGTAGCTGCCGTATGCGTTTCTTATTGCTGCCGTGACAAATTACCCTACGTTTATTGTCTGAAAGCAACACAAATTGAGGCTCTCACAGTTCTGGAGGTCAGGAGTCTGACAGGGTCTCCGCGGGCTAAAATCAGGGTTTCTGCAGGGCTGGGCTCCTTCTGGAGGCTCTGGGGGAGAATCTGTGCCTGTGCCTCTTCCGGCTTCTAGAGGCTGCCTGCCTTCTTTGCCTCGTGGCCCTTTTCTCCACCTTCAAAGCCAAAAATGTAACATCTTCAGTCTCTCTTGATTCTGACTCTCCTGCTTCCTCTTCCCCTTATAAGGACCCTTATGATTACATGGGGCCCAGTTGGATAATCCAGGATAATCTCTTCATCTCAAAACCTTTTGCACAATTGCATCTGCAAAATCCCTTCGTAAATTCTGGACACGAGGACGTGGATGGCTTTGAGAAGCCATTATTCTGCCTACCAGTTGCAAAGAGAAAGACCTAGGATTTGAGTCTTAGCCAATTTCTTGACCACTACACTGCTGTATTACACAGCAAGCCCTTTGGTGTTTAGTAACTCTTTTTTCCTTTGCCGTAACGAAGGGAAAACAGAAAGCTTGGATCCCAGAGTTGAGCTTTGTATATGACAGTAAACAGAAAGTGTTGCCCCTTTCCACCCTGCTCCCCTGTAATAGGGGATGCCAAACACGGTTAACTCCAACAGACATTTTATCTTAAAGATAACCAGTCTTGCCTCATCCTCAAACATAACTACTGACTCTCAAGAAACCACAGACATTTGATAAAAGTGGTTGCCAAGAGGAAACGAAAGCCTTGCTTGGAGACAGTCCAAGCTCCCCCATGGGAGTGAGGGGTCCGGGCAGTCCAGGGTGGGCTGGAGCCAGGATGCCCCTTGGAAAGGCAGCAAACCAGGAAGAACCCATTGACACCCCAGAGGTTCTGGGACAAGCTGGGGCAATCTAGCTCAGGGTGCTCTGGTGAGGCACACACAGCCCAGGGATTCAGGTGACCTGGGACAGGGAGGTGGCCCAGGTCTCAACCACAAGGACCTTGGGAAAGTCAACAAGCTGTGGAGCAGTCTGATGCACCAGGAACAAAGGGACTGGGCCAGTGAGACCATGTGTCAGCCACACGAGGTGGTGGCAGGCCTCTACATGGGGCTGGTGGCCATGATGGTTTCAATTTCCCAGGGTCTGGACAGAGCCCTCCTCCACCAGGGAGTAGGAAATAAGGCAGAAGCCTTATGTGGACGCAGAAGAAGTGGGATTGCGGGGGGAGAGCAGAAGCTGGGAAGGGACTGCAGTTCAGGGAAGATGGGGTGGCCACGGCTCGGCAAGCCCTTGACTCCCAAATCTGTGGCAGTTGAACTACATCCCGACCTCGCCTCGAGTGGCACAGGGCTGTCCCTAAATATACACATATTCCCCCCTTCCACTTGAAGACGGCTCAGGAGCTGTCACAGTGAAAAGGGCTCAGTGCCTCCAGGTAGGCAGAGCTGGGGCAAAGACTGCAGGAGGTTTCTGTCTCCATGACTACCATGACCTTGAATTTTAGAAGCGGGTACCTATTTGCATTATTCCAACACTTGCCTTAAAGTATTCATAGGTTAGAAAGCAAGGGTGAATAAACACATGGTCTATATGTTTTTGTGACCAAGCAATAATAATAATATAGTTCGTGTGCTATAGACGTACTTCCTTAATTATCCATGTTAGTGTGACCATAGAATTTATGGTGCAAACTGGGGCACTCCGAAAGGGAAAGAGAGCACTTTTAATAGGTAAGCCAGGTCAACAGGTGTAACTGGCAGATGCAGTCCCTGAGCCCCAGGCTTCGTTCATATGCAGCAAGGTCCCCCTGCGGTGTGGGGTTCCTTTGCTGGAAACTTAACAACGGTGTAGAGGGGTTATTTGATGCTCATAAGTTTCCTGAAACCACAGACATTTTTATTACTTTCACCAGGAAGATAAGAAACCCAGAAGCAGGATTTCGTTTAAGATGCTAGGATACAGGCCACCAAGTTAGAATCACGTGTGTGTCTTTCTCCAGGAGATGATTGACGTTTGAGAGCTGCAGACCCCAACTCACAGCTTGATTTCCCTTTAGGACATTTTCCTAAATCGGGTGCTTTTCCTCTCCTCTGTCATTCCACAAGGTCATGTGGGAACCATGAGTTCACAAGAAACTCTCCCTTGCCTGCACCTGCCCTCAATGGAGTTGTTCAAACAAAGGGACCGTTTCATAATTTCACCGTGAGCCATAACATTTATGTACCGGATTGAGACCTGCATATTTCTAAAAATAACATAATGTTGACCAGACTTTTTAAAAAAAGAATAAAAAGGAACAGAATGCATCTTGCATCGTAAGGAGAAGAATTATTTCGTGACAGTGTTTTTTCAGGGCGGCGCGTGGGGTTAGGTGATGTGGTTGTGACTTTAAAAATGCACTTCCTAGGGCGGGTTGCTGTCAAAGTGTTGGAGATTCACTGCTGTAACCGAATTTGCAGATTTCCTTTCTCCTTTCTCCTGGACCCTAACAGTGGCGGGGGCACCTTGCTTCCTCATACACGCTTCTTCCCTCTGCAGATGGCTACTTGATCCTTGAGGCTAGAACCAGTGAAATGGTTTCCTCCCTGATCATTGGTACAAATGGGAGTTTTGTGAAAAAAAAAAAAAGAAAAAAATGACAACAGAAGCCAGTGTCTTCACCAAAGAGTGGAAGGGACATGTGAGTAGAAATCTCCGAGAAGCTTAAAAACAACAACAACAACAACGTGGCTAGTGGTCAGGAAGTCTACACTTCTGGAGCATCTGTTACCCGAGCCCTCTCTGTGTCTAAGTGTGCAAGCGCAGATTGATTGTGCAGTGTGTTCTAACTCACCTCCTTTTTTTTTTTTTTTTAATGTTTATTTATTACTGAGAGACAGAGAGAGAGAGAGAGAGAGAGGCAGAGCATGAGCATGGGAGGGGCAGAGACAGGAGACACAGACTCAGAAGCAGGCTCCACGCTCCGAGATGTCAGCACAGAGACTGACATGGGGCTCGAACTCACAGACCGCGAGATCATGACCTGAGCCGAAGTGGGACGCTCAACCGACTGAGCCACCCAGGCACCCCCTAATTCGCCTCCCTTCTGTACCACAGAAAATGTAAAACAAATCACAGCCTGAGGCCCTGGCCCCTTCTGCGTTGTTTCAGGGTCTCTGCAGCAAGCGCTGGGCTTCCAGCTGATCCCTGCAATTTGGCAGAAGGGGTGGGGGTAGGTGGTTAAGCGGTTACCCCCACATCAAAGGCTGCTTTTCATGACTGCTGGCTAGGGAAAGGGGGACACGGGGATGTTGGGGGAGAGAAGAAGGGAGCCACCCTAGGGAGGATGTCTGGAAGGAGAGATAAAGCAAACTGCAAAGGTATTTTAACAGACATGCTGTTTCCATTCTTTACCATGTGTTTTTCATTGTTTTCGGTTACTTTTGACTTGAATTATGGAACGCTGTCTCTTGGTTAAGGTAACGTAGATGCAATTGCTTTTGTACATCCCAAATGAATGGTGATCTTTTCGGGTGGGGCTGGGGATGATGGTAAGTGGCCAAGACAGAAAGCATGTTGCCTTTCAGAAAGCTGGAAATGTTTTCTCTTTTCTCTTCCTTATGGGAGTCAAGAACAGTCTGTTGCCAAGAGCTCGGAGCACTTTGACAAATGCAGATAGGAAAACCTTGCGTCCACTAGGAAAAGGCAGCCCCAAGGATTAAAAGGTGTGGCCATGGGGCGCCTGGGTGGCTCAGTCATTGAGCGAACAACTTCAGCTCAGGTCATAATCTTGCGGTTCGTGAGTTCGAGCCCCGCGTCGGGCTCTGTGTGGACAACTCAGAGCCTGGAGCCTGCTTCGGATTCTGTGTCTCCCTCTCTCTCTGCCCCTCCCCCCACTCATGCTCTGTCTCTCTCTGTCTCAGAAATAAATAAACATTAAAAAAAATTTTTTTTAAAGGTGTGACCATTACACTGCCAACGAGGGAGCAGACACCTTTCCACCAGAGGGGGCAGGGTGTCAGATAAACAGCCTTCCAGCTACAAAAACGGGGTGGAGGCATCTGAGGTCTGAAGCGAGTACTTCCTCTCTTTGTACCACAATCTCTTCTCCTCTAAAATGCAGATAATTATATTTGTACAAGGCTACTAGGTCATTAGGTTGTCAAAGATAAGTCACATCTGGCAGGACAAAAAAAAAAAAAAAAAATTGGCAGAAAATTTATTTTAAGAGTCCTGATGTTTTTAAGTGGCTTATGGTTCAGTCTGTCGCTTCATGTCTCATCTAGAGTTACAATGTGGTAATGAAAAAAAAAAAGTAAATCAAACATGAGGAAACTATAAATTAAAACACACACACACACACACACACACACACACACACAAACAAACCATGCTTGTCCTTGTAGGTGACTCATTGTTCCCGTGACAGTTTTACTTCCTCTGTAGCTTTATCTTATCTGAGAAGCACCCACCATCCATCTCCTCTGGGCCCCCGGCAATCCCCGTGCACAGGCCCATACCTGACACCCATCCCCAAACTCATCTGGCCACCAGCTTGGGAAAGCCAGGAATCAGGGATAGTGCACAAAACTCCTGTTCTCCTCCTCAAGGACACGAGCATCTGAAAAATCCAAAGTAAGAAGGCAACCAAGTCACAAGTAGGAGCATAATGACACGAAAGGAAGCCAAAACAGCTATTTCTTATTATCACCTTTCCTTTTCGATCCTCATCGCGGCCTGGATCGCTGCTGGGCCGGCCTGGGGTTCGAGGACCTGCATGCGTACTAGGAAAGACAGCCCTTCACTGCCTCTCTGCACGGGGGCAGGTCCTCTGGCCGACCCTCACTCAACTACAGGACTCCTGGAGAGGCGGAGGGCCGAGGGGAACAAGAAGATTGAGTACTGAACTCTGGTCCAAATATAAAAATAGTGTGGTGAGGAAATAGAAATGTATTTTCCATTCAATCAAAGAAACAAATCTGGAAAATTGGATCCTAGCACGTTGAGTCCCTGATGGCAGGGACTGCGATTTATGAGGCCAGCACAGAGCCGTGCTTCCCAGTGGTAGATACGCCTTGATTTAACAGTGCCATATCCGTGGAACGAGGACCGGATTCATCTTGCTGCTCAGAAGCATTCGCTTTCCGTGAACTCGCTGTGAACACTCTCGTCTGACACCTAGCATCCAGTGACCAGGCTTGCGGGCTGCTGGCCTCCTCCTCCTTAAGCCCTGGCCGATAACCTCAAGGAGAGCGAAACACCGCCATGAAGCCCCAGATCACAAGCACCGAATCAAATTTATGAGGACTCTGTCCCAGGCACTCCACGTGAAGCTGGCCATTGTTCCAAGCTGGTAACAAGCTAGCAGCTCTGGGGCAGGGACTACATTCACTTTATTCCCACCTGAGAGCCTTGTTCATCAATAGAGCCCAGACCGCATGCAGTGTAACCAGAATCCACAGCCCTCCCGTGGGTCTGACCTACACATAACACAGGGCCACCGGGCCACTGGGCCACCGCGGGCTCTGCACAACTTCAAGGGCCCCGTTCCTGGATGTGGATAGAACTCCTGCAGCTGAGTGTCTTGGCATCTCTGGGAGACATGTGCATTTTCCCTTTTCTCCCAAACCTTGCCGCCTAGCTCTTCCTTGGCCATCCCCCTTTCTACCCAAGTCCCTCCGATTCTCCCTCTTGCCACTATTAGTGGTGAACAATTTGCTCCTTTTATTAGTAGAGGTGTCATCAGTTGAATTGTGTACCTCCAGAATCCCTGTGTCAAAGTCCTAACTCGTTGTACCTTAGAATGCGACCTTGTTTGGGAATACGTTTGTTGCAAGTATGATTAGATAAGTTGGCAGGGTGGGGGGGGGGGGGAGGTGCTTATCGAATATGACTGGTGTCCTTATAAAAAAAGAAAAAAGGACACACTGGGACACACAAACACACACAGAGAATGCCATGTGAGCACAAAGGCAGAAATTAAGGCGATGTGCCCACAAACCAAGGAAGGCCAAAGCTTGCCAGCAAAGCATCAGAAGTCAGGTGGAGGCAAGGGACAGATCCTCCCTCAGAGCTCTCAGAAAGGCCCTACCCTGCCAGGGCTTTGATCCTGGACTCCCAGCCTCTAGAACTGTGAGACACTAAGCTTGTGTGGTTTATGCCCCCCATTCCCTGACACGTGACATTTTGTTCCAATAATCCTAGCAAAGTAATTCAGGGGAATCGGTGGCATCTCTCTCAGAAGACAAGACATGCTCTTCTGGAACCTGACCCAGGGCTATGTGTATAAATACACTTCATAGAGAGATGAGTCCTTATGTTTTCATTTATTTTATTTTTTTATTTTTGAGAGAGAGTGTGCGCACACACGTAGGGGAGAGGGGCAGAGAGAATCTGAAGCAGGCTCTGCGCTCTGCACAGAGCCCGACACGGAGCTCCATCCCACGACCCTGGGATCATGAGCTGAGACAAAATCAAGAGTCAGACACTCAACCGAATGAGTCACCCAGGCGCCCCTTGTTTATTTTATTTTATTTTATTTTATTTTATTTTATTTTATTTTATTTTATTTTGTTTTATTTTGTTTTATTTTATTTTTGTTTTGAGAGAGGAGTCCTCAAACAAGACACAGCACACTGCTCAGCAGCACAACCTCAGCCACGGTTATACTCATAAACGTGGCAAGTGCAGAGCTGACACGGCTCCCTGTACCATCCCACCCAAAATGAACACATAATGGTATCTAGTTTTATGGGCCCAATTTTCTCGATACTTGCCAACTCGGACCTACCTGATCATCTGATCACAGTGCTCTCTTGGTTCTTGTTGGTGTTGTTTAACCCATGGGTCTCTATGGTTTATTTTCAGTTGGAAGAAAATGAGTGGTTTCTGTCGGGGGGCGGGGGGTGTATCCCTATGGTCCAGGAACTCACTCTGGTGCTCAGCTGTCGGGCTATCACAGCATCACACTAGAAGGCCAAGGATTCAGGAAGGTCAGCTCATTCAGCCCAGCACTGTCTCCATGAACGTTGCGCAGCCTTCCATGGCCATTTGCAGAGTCGCAACTAAGAACAGATGAGAGACACGAGCTACACATGCTGCCTATAAATCTCCACCATCCACTTGGATGATTGAAATTATGCCACCCCCACCTCTATTACAAAACATAATAACTGCCCAACATACAGTGGCTTAGTTCGGTGGTTCTCAATGTGTGGTTCCTGCTCCCTGCATCCCTTTCAAAGGGTTTGCAAAAACAAACAAACAACAAAAAGGGTTTGCAGAGTCAAAACTATTTTCTTCACACTTGTTCACTGTGTGGACTTTTGGGCACAAAAACAGAGGGACTCTTGTCCCTTAGCAGGAATCAAGATGGCGGCTCCTGCCAAACTTTATCTCTACCCTGGTAGGGTCTCCAGCTGCATCCGAGACTTAAACTGACATAAAAAGATTAACAGGAGAGAAGCACACAGATTCTTACATGTATGTGGGAGCCTCCACAGGACAATGAAGACCCACAGGGGTGCGGGGCATGTGTTTCTATGCCAGGTTGTACAAAGAGAGGCAATTGTGGCAAAGTAACAGAATAGATGGGGAACTTGAAGAAATATAAGAGGTATTTTAACAAGGTCTCTTCGAATAGATTTTTTTCTGCCTCAGCTCCCCATCTGGTGATGAGAATGGTTTTTTCCCTCCCGGCACAGGGAGGACATCTTTCACATGGGAGTACATCTCTTGCTTTCAGGAAGAAAACAGTGGAGACCATTCTTCTTGCACCTGCTGTTTTTCAAGTGCTTTTAGCTTAAAATAATCCTTATGCCCAAGTGGGATATTTTGAGTGGCCTATTCTGCCACCCTTCAGACATTCTAATCACAAGAGGTGACACCCTTATTCTCACCCCTAAATCTACCTATTTTGGCCAATGGTGACAAAACACCGCATATTGAATGCTGGTTCCATGCATATGTTTTATCCACAGGACAACATCCCAAACTTGCAAGGTATTTTCCCCTCCTGGGGTCGAAACTGAGTCTTTTACACATGAGAAGATGCTCAACATCACTAAGTATCAGGGAAATGAAAAACAAAACCACAAGATATCACCTCACACCTATGAGAATGGCTATGATCAAAAAGATAAGAAGTGTTGGTGAGGATGTGGAGAAAAGGGAACCCACATGCACTGTTGGTGGGAATGCAAACTGGTGTGGCCACTATGGGAAACAGTAGGAAGTTTCCTCAAAAAATTAAAAATAAAACTTCCATATGATCCAGCAATTCTACTTCTGGGGATTTATCCAAAGCAAACAAAAACACTAGTTGGAAAACATATATGCACACCCATGCTTACTGCAGGATTATTTATAGTAGCCAAGACATGGAAATAACCTAATTGTCCACTGACGTATGAATGGATAAAACAAATACGGTATATATATACAGTGGAATATTACTCAGCCATGTAAAAGAAGGAAATCTTGCCATTTGCAACATGGATGGACATTGAGCGCATTATACTAAGTGAAATAAGTCAGGTGGAGAAAGACAAATACCATATGATCTCTCTTATATATACATATATATATATACACATATGTATACATATATACGCATATATGCATATGTATACATATATACGCATATATGCATATGTATACATATATACATATATATATATACATGTCTGTACAGATTGCTGGTTGTCAGAGGGTGGGGGTTGGAGAATAGGAGAAATAGGTGAATTGTTTGGATTTATTTAATTTAAATGAATAGAATAAAAAATCATTGTGCCTTTGTTTTTACGTACAACAAATATATGCCAGTATAACCTTAGGGACAAGGTATGTAATATGACATTTCTTCAACTACTGTTGTATCACAGAAAATTATAAGCAACAGGTTACTGAGTAATTAAAAAGCTATACAGTAAGCAGCATTTAGCTTAGCTGCTAACTGCTAGAGTAGCTCCAGGGAGACATGGTATTCTTCTCTTCTTTAAAAAGAGAGTGGAAATTTTCTAAGAAGAGTGGAAAGTTTCCTTCTTCTGACAGGGAAAGAAAAATCGGATTTTATGCTTCTTGATCTTGGAAAATTTCTGCCCATTTTTGTCAAAGGGTGAAGCAGGAGGGAGCACACAGAGAGAAAGGGAACAGTGGAGAGGCTTTGCCTTTGCACTTTTGAGAGTTTATTTCTTTTGCTAGTTGAGAAGGAGAGACTCTAAGGAGACACAGTGGGTGTTCAGAAACTGGTAACGGCCAAATGGCTTGCTCAGGAGGCAGTATGAGGGAAGCGAAACGATCCAGCAGGACCTGGGTCAAACACTCTCTTGATCTGAATGCTGCCCACACCATTAACTCGGATCTGGGGCACATTAGTTAGCCTTTGTGCCTCAGTTTTCTCATCTGTGAAACCCCTCTATGTTGTTTCCTTTAGTCTCATCAGACTTCTTAGACTGACATCTCCACATCCTCAATCGCCATTGACTCAACCTGACTCAACTTGGCTTTGCTGTCACTTCACTGAAATGGATGTCAAAAGTCAACCAACAGCCTCCATATTGCCTCGTCCAGGGAACTCCCAGCAGCCCCTAGTTTATTCAACACTACTGGCACTATTCCTAGAAATACTTTAGTGGTCAGCCTAACCACTGTCTCCCTGGACCCCCCACCCCACCTTTCTCAGTCTTTGTGGACTTCCTCCCTGCCTGTCCCTTAAACCTTAGAGGTTGTGGGAACTTGATCTTTGACCCACTCCCCACAATCCACCATCCTTCTTGGGAGACTTATTCTATTGTGTTTGCTTATTTGTTTGTTTGTTTTAAATTACCATTTGGTTTATGGCCCTTACATCCATCTCTCCAGTTCTAACCTTCCCCCTTGAATCTCAGGTTCAGACAGGTTTGAAAAAGCTTTTTGTATGGCCATCCCCAAAGTGCTTCAGTCTCAGTAGGTCAAAAGTGAATTCATCAAACTCATCTTTCTATTTTCCTGATGATGGTGGTAGCTTACAGTTACCCAAGTCAGAAGGTTGAAATTGTCTTAGACTCATCCTCAGTATCCAATCATCTATGCCAATTTCTACTGATTTGACATCTTTAAAAAATTCTTGAAACTCATACTCTTTCCCCACTCCTACTACTACCTCCCTGCCTTCTTTTCACAGTACCAGCACAGCAACCTGCTGTCCTGGGTTGGCTTTCCCAGCAGTAGGGTCTGGGAGGAAGTGGGGAAATGGGATAGGGAAGGGGAAGAAGGTACAGAAGGACATGGTTTCAGGTCAAGTGCCAGCTTCAGCCTGATCCCACATAGATGCTCTTGGGTATAGACCATGCCTTGGGTTTGACACGGCCTGAGGAAGGGAGGTGGGCTTTCACATTCCTATGCCAGTCAGTTTTTGCGAAGGACACCCCGGGAGGAGTAACGGAGCCTCAGTAGCCCAAAGGCAATAAAAAGGACCCACAAGAACCCAACGGGATCTAGGCAGAATGCTGACAATATCTCCTTACACCTCCTAAATGAGCCCTTGGTAGATTTCTATACTTTAGCCACATTTATCTACCAAAGTCAAAGAACTGGCCGGGTCAGCCTACTACTTAAACCCTTTCAAAGACTTCTAATCTCTCAGGAGCACTCTGTGAAAACTGGTTTTCTTCCCCATCTTAATAGGTATCAGAACTAGACAGGGGGAGGGAGTCTGTGTTAAAATACAGCATGGTCTCCTGAAGATTCACGCTGCACACCAACTCATGAAAGGCTCTGAAAAGTCCTGCAGTAAAGAAACCTGTTCACTAGTTCAGCCAAGGAATTATTAGCCCAATCTGACCTTAACCTGAGTGCTTGCTTGTGTGTGTCTTGTGGGAGGCACTTCCTACACACCACTGTCTGCAGACCTGGGTGGGAAGTGCTGACCTGTAGGACAAAGTTCCTCAGCATAGCACATGAGGCTCTCCGTGGGCTGGCCTCACCTCCTCTCAGCCTCATCCCTGACTCTAGTAATGCTGAACTGTGCACCAAGCCTTGACACAGACCTTGTCACGTCACAGGGTCCTCTGTGTCCCATTCGTGCTGTGCAGCTGAGTTGCCGTCACAGCTCAGGTCTGTTGACATCCATTCTAGGAAGCCTTCCTGAGACCCTGCACCAGTCGGGGTCCTCCAGAGAAACCGAACCAGATTATGGAGACTGAGAAGTCCCAAGATCTGCAGGGTGAGTAGGCAAGCTAAACACTTAGGGGAGCCAATGTTTCAGTTTGAGTCCCAAAGCAGAAAACAACAACAACAGCAACAACAACAACAACAAAACACAAAAACAAAAACAAAACCCTGATGTCCCAGCTTGAAGGTAATAGGGCAGAAAATATTCTCTCTTACTCTGCAGGAGTCAGTCTCTCTGTTCTGTGGACCATTAGGGATGGCAATCTGCCTTAGTCGGTCTACTGAATCACGTGTCAATCTCATCCAAAAACACCCACATAAAAATACCCAAACTGATGTTTGATCACCTAACTCTCTGGGTAACCCCTGTGACCCAGTCAACCTGACACATAAAGTTAACCATCACGGATGTAAGTGTATTTCTTGCGTTCCCGTCACTTTTTTCTACATCATGTTTTTACCATCTCAACCATTTTTTAAACGTTTATTTATTTATTTTGAGAGAGAAACAGAGGGGGGGAGGGGAGTGGCAAAGAGAGAGGGAGAGAGAGAGAATGCCAAGCAAGCTCCATGCCATCAGCACAGAGCCCAACAAGGGGCTCAATCTCCAGAACCAGGAGATCATGACCTAAGCCAAAATCAAGAGGCAGATGCTTAACCAACTGAGCCACCCAAGTGCCCCTCATCTTAACCATTTTTAAGTGTCCAATTCAGTAGTGTTAAGTGTATTCACACTGTTGTGCCACAGACCTCCAGAACATGTTCCTCTTGTAAAACTGAAACCCTGTACCCATTAAACGATAACTGCCCATTCCTTCTTCCACCTGCTCCCAGCCCTGGCACCAACCATTCTATTTTTTTTTCTGTATGGATTCAAAGACTCTAGGAACCTCATGTAAGTGAAATTATTCACTTGTCTTTTGCGACTCGCTTCTTTCATATAGCTTAATGCCCTCAAGGTTCATCCGCGTTGTAGCATGTGACCCAATTTCCTTTCCTTTTAAGGCTGAGTAATATCCCAGTGTGTGCATTTTGCTTATCTCTTCATCCGTTGGTGGACACATGAGTGGCTTCCACGTTGCGACTGTTGTGAGCAGTGCTGCGGTAGACATGCGCGTGCAAACATTTCTTCGTGACTCTGCTTTCAATTCTTTGGGATACATACCCAGAACAGTTTTCATATCTTAAATCAGACCAGATCTTATCGGAATTTCGTCTTTACCCAGCTGGCTCCCTCCCTTCCGGTCACACTGGACTTTAAGCTTTGGAAGGGAGGGGCTGAGTTTGATTCATGCTGGCAGCATGGTGAGGGTGAATTACTTAGCAAATAGCAATTTCCTGTCCAGTAGTTTCCTTGTGCCCACCGTCTTCAATGCGATTGCCACGAGGAGGGTATTGTGAGCTTTCAATGTCAGAACAGTCCCACATTCCAGGATCATTCACAAATTCTCCATTTCAAAGATTAGGAATCTGGGTGAGCAGGGGAAAAGGATTCTCACTAAAACCAAGAGTAAGGGACAAGGGCTATCATGATGTGCTTGAAAAGAATTGAGGAAAAAAATGTTGCGTGTTACATTTTGTTTTCTTTAAAAGTTGCTCTGAATGAGACATCATTGATCTTTGGTAATACTCTTTCTATAGTTATAATTTGCTTTTATTTCTGAAAGTTACATCTTAAGACTAACTCAAAGGTAATACTAGGAAGTTACGCTGATGACCTTTAATTTTGTTCTACAGTTTAGGATACAAAGGGTGTCAGTCTGCCTTAGTTTTTGGATCAGTTTTATGACTGAAATGAGAATGAATGAATCTGAACATCTAAAGTGATGAAGGCGGGGGTGCCTGGCTGGTTCTGTTGGTAGAGCATGGGACTCTTGATCTCAGGGTTGAGTTTGAGCCCCACATAGGGCACAGAGCTCACTGAAAAAAAAAATAAACAAATAAAGTGATTATGGCAGTGTGCACACATGTGCTGCTCACGGGGCCCATTGTGTAGTTCTTCATGGACGTTCATATTCCTCATCTCCTGCTTTTAAATTCCATGAGGATTTCATAAATGAGCCATGGGTTCAGGGCCAAAATGGCAGACATTTTGTGAACGATGAGACGGAATTTGGAAACCTTAGAATAAAAATCCTCTTTGTATGGATCCCACGACATCTTACCTGAGGTTGGCTTAATATGCAGTGTGCCCATTCCCAAAAGAACTCAGCATGCTTCTATCACGTAACGTTTTCGAATGCTCGAAGCTGTGACCACTGCCTTCTGCATTCAGCTTCACAGCGCTGTAAGCTTCTATCCCAAAGAATTACTCACCTCACTGCTCCTCTCCTGAGCACTTCAGCATTTCCTTCTCCCTGAGTGGATCCCTTGGCTGCCAGCATAACAGAAACACAAGCTGACACAAGAAAACGTACATACCATAAACTTCCCTCTGCTTACCTGTGCCAAGAAATCCTTCTGGTCTGAGTAAGGCAATCCAACGTGTGGTTTTCGACACCAACATCATCTAGCAGTGTGATATATGACATGTTTCCCAGAGATGAGCAGTTAGAAGAGACTTGAAAAGGCATTGCCCTAATAAATCTGCTGGTGGGCAGCTTACCAACATTTGGAGCACTAACTATTGAAGGACTAGGCCCTACAGTGATGCCCACTTCGGCTGTGTGGCCCCACGTCTGTTTGGAGTTATTTCCCTCATCGGGGCACGGGCTCTGTTATTGTCAGGATGATTGATGAAAGGAGAATGACTCCAGGCTTCTAGAAAGTGGAGGAGTTGCCTGGGTTTAAAACTCAGGTCTCTGTGTAGCTCAAGCTGCTTCCATTTGGGAGACGAACCTCTTACACTGCCCTCCTGCTTCCCGGTGTCCTGACCTTGGTGCGAACACCATCTTTGGTGCTCTGCTTCCCAAAGCACGCACCCTGCTCCCAGCTCTGCCGGGGGGCGCATGGTAATTGCAGTGTCCCCACCCCAGCCTGGTGACCAGGCCAGGGATCCTGGTATTCCTCATCCTCTGGAATGTCCTTTCATTCCAGTTAACTTGGCCTCAAGCCTTTGTGGTAGGAACAAGGCAGGAGTCGGCTTGTCCTCCTGGCAGAGACACTCCTACGGAGCTACAGCTTTGTTACCTGCTCCCGTGGAAAAGTGCAGTCACATGCCTTTCCAGCCTGATTCCCCAGGCAGCTCCAGCCCCACCCCCCCTGCCCCGGAGTGTCCACACTGGACGAGAGGCAGCTCCAGGCTGAATCTGATATTACCCCTCTGCCTCTTCTCTCTAGGACCAAGAACCTCGATAGGCATTGAAACAAGAACATCATCATTTACTACTGCATCGTAAATAGGACTTGCTATAGTAGCAAGACCAAAGGATAACTTCTGTTAGTCCTACACACAGCTATTTTAACAACTCCCGAACAAAATGTACCATTTACCGTGACCTAGGGGGTTGACCTAAGAAGCTGGTAAATGCCCTCTGCCCCTCCCTGATTTGCTCCCTTGCAGGGCTTATAACGTCATGGCCTCCCTTGGAATGGCCGAAACTAAGTGTGAAGCTGTGTCGTGGAGAGAGTTTGGGGGTAACTGTTGCCTCTTCCTCTGAAACCATTCCCAAATTCCAGGGATCGGCAGGTGAACAGTAGCCTGTACCTTGTCTGTCCACGTGAATTAACTAGCCATGTGCGGGCTTCTTGTGTATTTCCCAGGTGGAAGCCTGCTTTCACTTGCTTTTACCCTCTCTTCCTCTCTCCTTCGCTCACTTCTCTGTTGTCTCACCCACGGTGTCTTTTTGTTCTCATTTGGACCAGTCCACCCAGCAGGCCTCCACGGCCCCTTCTCCGTGTCCCAAAGCTCGGTTGCAGAGACATTCTTGGCCTTTGAGTCACAGCCCCCTCTCAGCCCTCCAGGCCACCACCTCCGGCCACCACCTCCGGCTGTGTCCTTGGCCCGTAGGGAGGCTCCCCACACTCCTGGTGACTACTGCCGGCTCTCCTGGCCTCCCCTGAACCAGTGCTCTGCTACCTGCCCCCCACCCCCCGCCGTACCATGTGGGATACAGAGCCCCCTAAAACCACCCCTCCTCCTAGAGTCCGAGACAGAAAAGAGAAGAAATGAATCTTCCAAGACTCTGCCTCTGATCTACACCCACCTCACTTTCTTACACACACACAAAAATGCCACCGTATCAGCAACCAAAAAAAAAAGAAAAAGAAAGAAAGAAAAGAAAACATGTGTTGAAACAGTGATGATGAATGATGGCTCCTCTAAACTCTGCATTCCAGAATCAGGGATGTCAAGTTTACACTCATTGTCTACTAGACCTGATTAGTTCTGCTCGAGCAAGGAGCCGCTGTCCTCCCTCTGCTCGTGCATGCCCTTTGCAAGTGAGCAAGAGAGACCCATCCAAAGTAAATGAGCTCTCACGGCAAGCCCAACCAGCTGTGGGAAAGGGCGCTTCCCAGAAGGTTCTGCAAGTGCAGGGTGTTGCTTCTAATCTCAGCTGGGAGATGTCCAATCTTATTGTCTGGCGATGTGGAAGTCAACATGTGGATCCCATGACTTGGGAGTGTGGATGGCCACAGTGAAGGAGAGTACAAGCTTATTCATTTGGTCTACCTTTGGTAATGTTTATACATCGGCAATACGAGTGAATGAGGGAAATACATCAGTTTTTCTGAATGCGTGATTCTGCTGTAAAGCACATTTGGTGGGAAAGGGTGATCCTATGTGGGCTCATCTCTGCAGCCTGCTCATCTAAAGCACATTTCTGGGGTGGGGACACCCTTCTCCAGCAGAGCTGGATATCGCTAAATAGGCTACCGCAATTAGACCCTCTGACAAATGGCCTGCCAGACATGCCCAGGCAGCTGCAGAGGACAGAACCTTTATCAATTTCTGTGGGAGACAGAACCCTTGTTTTGTATGTTCCCATTTGTATAGACATATTTCCTTAACGCATTTAACAGCAAATCAAGCATGTCCCAAGCATCATTTTAAGCCAATGAATTCATTAATTCGGTTGCGAATGTGAATTAGCAACTGCAATTGTAAATTAGCAACCGAAACTGTGGCTTCCGTTTTGCATGGCAACTTGGAGGTTGTTCATTGTCCACGGATGAGCTGCTCTCTCCGAGGTTGAGGCAGGCCCAGGCAGGGGGTGACAGGGGCAGGCCAGGAGATGCAGCTCCCTCAGCAGGAAGAGCTAGACACTCAGAGGCAGAAGTGCTATCCTTCAAAAGCCACTTGTGGACCCTCCTGCAACCTCATTTCAGCTGCTTAAGGTCCCTTTGGAAGACAGCCCTGGGAGCACTCCAGCTAATGCTGGAAGAGCAGCTCTGGGATCACATCTGTCACTGCCGGGGAGTACAGGCCCTGCATTTCGCTTTAATGCAAGGGTTTGCAAGTCTGATCTCAGTGCAAAGCCCAGATAACTGGTCTGCCCAAATGGGCCATGGGATGAATTTGGCTGGTTCCAGGAGGCCCATCTGAGCCCTTGTATGGCAGCCTCACATTGGTTTGGGCATTTTCAGGAAACCTGAATTGAATTCAGTGGATAATGACCAAGTTGCAGAGAACGCAGAAATGAATGTCTCCAACCTTGGCCATAAGGGGCTCACAGTCTTACCTCTATTGTTATAAACAAGGGAAGGACGAGACAGTATGGAATGGTCAAAAGCAAGGCTATTGATGGGTACTCCAGGCAGCTTTCCCAGAGGAGATACTTTATCTGTGTTTCAAAGGAGGCACAAGAGTTTGCCAGGCAGAACAGAGGGAGGAAAGCCATCTTTTGTCACTGGTGGCAGGTGGAGCATGTGGCAGCCAAGAGTCTGGGTAGGAAGGGGTCTCAAGGACCTCCTGACTTAGGAGGGAAGTCCCTGTCCTCCCGACCTGACTTTCCAAACATACTCCTCGAAATAGAAAACCTCTCAAGCAATACCTTCATCTGCTTTCAGCATGACCTGGAAACTCAAGGGACCTGTGTTGATCCAGGGAAACAGACATGTCACACAGACAGGGTGGGAGACAGAACTGGGTCCATAACATGGTAACAAGGTCAGGGAGCCAGGTGGTTATGATAAGGTCATCCGCAAGAGGAAAGTGTAATTTCAAATTGTTGAAAGGAAAGCAAAAGAAAGACAGTGGGGAGGGCAGGAAAAGAAAAGAAAAGAGGAGAGGAGAGGGAAGGAGAGGAGAGGAGAGGAGAGGAGAGGAGAGGAGAGGAGAGGAGAGGAGAAAAAGAAGGAAAGAAAGAAAAAGAAGGAAAGAAAGAAAGAGAAAGAAAGAGAGGGAAGGAGGGAGGGGGGAAGGAGGGAGGGGGGAAGGAAAGGAGAAAAAAGAATGAGAGGGAGGGAAGGAGAGAGGGAGAGAGAGGAAGGCAGGAAGGAAGGGAGAAAGAGAGGGAGGGAGGAGAAGAAAGAAAGAAAGAAAGAAAGGGAGAAGGAGAGAGAGAGGGAAGGAGGGAGAGAAGAAGGGAGGAAGGAAGGGAGAGAGAAATAATGGGAGAGAAGGAAGGCGAGAGGGAGAGAGAGGAAGGCAGGAAGGCAGGGAAACGAAGAGGCATTTACTAAGAGTTTAAGGAAAGCTAATGAAGGATTTGGGTATCTGACAGTGATTTGCCACTGGAGCCCCTGATCCCTGCAGGAGGCAATGACTAATCTGGAACTGTTACAGAATAATTCCTCAGCATCTCTAACTGTGCAGAAGTTTCCAAAAATATTTGTGCGGTTAGGATGGCCCAGAATTTTAAAAGATTCTTTGGGGGGAGGGGGACAAATAGTACTGCCAGGATACTCCGAGGGTCAGACATTTTAGGAAATCTTTTCCCGGTATTTCAGCGGTGAAGTACCATTACAAGGATGAGCACAAAGCCCGGCCCTTCCAGAAAGCTCTGTTGAGCCTCTCAGGACGGATGTTAAAGCACTTTCTGAACCAGGCGGAAGATAGCCCTCCCCTTGTTTTTTTAGAAGAACATAAGGCAACATAAAATAAAGTTCTTCATCACACACAAACGTCACACAACATGCTGTGGAGTCATTTCTATGACAGGAGACCTTTTAGAAAATTGTCAGTGGTTGATTAGCCATAAAAATAACTTCTAGAAGGACTAGATAATTTCAAATAACTCTTGGAGGAGAGAAGAGAGGTCATCGTTTGTTTTAGAGGTTAAGTAAAGAGGACACACAAAGGTCACGTGTGGCACACGTACCCAGCTTCCCCCTGGGCTAGAGCCCTGCCCCACCCTCCCCTCCGGGCAGCCCAGGTTCATCTTTGCTAGAACACTGGATTTTCTGTTAATGACCCTGATCAAAGTGGAAATAGTACAGAGAGGACTTTGGTGGCAGGGAGAGAGAGTGCCGGGGATTAAAAATTACGGGGCTGGGTCAAAGTTAATTCACAAAGAAGAACCGTGACTTCAGTGTGGGTCAAAGTCAACATTCTGAAAAAGAAGGGAGCACCCTCCCATTTCAGGGACCCCAGGAAGAACTGTCAGAGGCCACACAGACAAGTGCTTCCGGTATTTTAGGGAAGAAAACATGGTGCGTTCAAAATAGGATTTTGCCAGGTTTGTGCACTGTTCTTTTAAACGGGTTTTGGAAGAGCAGACAGAGGAAAAAAGAGTAAAACTGTTGGCAGCCAGAGAAGTGACTGGGTTATTGAAGAAAAAAGCTGAACTCAGAGACAGGAAGATCTCAGACAAGAAGCAAATGTTTTCAGGGCCCACATTAGAAAGTTTTCATCTGAAACAGTTCAGTAACATTTCCTGATCCACAACTGCCCTTTGAGCCTGACAGAAATGAACTGTGGTGTGGACGGTTTCATTTTATTGGCCATTAGGCTGCCAAACAGAACCTTTCTTAAATGAGTTATCAAAGCCACAGTGGAAACTTGTATGAAATGCTCCAAATAAGCTTTAACCAATAATGGCAAACTCAGAAAAGCATGGAGCAGTTTGTGGATTTGGCTCGAAGCCAGACATGTTTTGAGGTTTTGAACACTTGTGACTATTTGCATCCAGTAAATCAGTTTGTGCAAAAGAGAGAACAAAGCAATGGGATATGGAAACTCTGCATCTTAAGAATGAGCCAAGCCTTTCCCTCCTAACCAGAGCACAGCCAGAGCGGGGAGGGGAAGTGAAAGAGTTGGCTTTTTTATGAAGGGCTGGGCTTTTCCTGAAAGTCTTAACAGGCAAAGGGGCAACGTTTAGAACAAGCTACAAGAACAGAGCTGTAGTATAACCAGACCAAATTCCTCAGTTTGCTGGAGGGGACATTGGGACCAAGCTCATGGGCAGACAGGTGAGCGTCCTGCCTGCACGGTCGACTTTGACAGAGGTGTTCCTATTCTATCCAGGCAAATGATACTTTTAGAAAAAGTGAGCCCATGTGTCTTAGCCAGCATCCTGGGGTGGCGCTGTGTCATGGGTAGGCAGACGCGCACGGACCTGCCCCCGACCCCTTTTCCCTCCTGGGAGCATAGCAAGAACTCAGGGCTGACCGCCAGCTTTTATGATGTTAGACACTCACCCTCCAACTATCTGAGGCAATTAAGAATGATTACCTCTGAATCAAGGGCAAATCATCCAACAGCTTCCTGCCCAGGCTTTGAGTGGGCAGAGTTCTGCCTGTGAGAAGTGCTATAAAAATCCTCATTGAAATGGCCAGTTAGGGTAAGGACATAGGGAGGTCTGACCTTCCACCCATGTTTTTGTGTTGTCCCTTTCTTCCCGGTGATGGTCAGGTCTCCTAGTACCCTGGAGGTGGCCAAGGTCAGGAGGAGGCCCCTGCCTGTGTGCCCCTCACCCACCTGCTCCCCCCACCATCAGGTCTGACTACCCTCCCAGAAGCAGTGCCTTCCTCTCAGGGCCTTTCAGAAGAGAGGAATTAGGCTTCAGATCTGTATCACTGACATACAGGCTGCAAGGGTTTGCCTTGTGAATTTTCTGCCTGTACTTCCCTCCTGTAAGTACCTGGCAGAGGAATACTTGCACTTAATTGGATTTTAGAGTTCCAAAGCCCAGTCTATGTTTAGTGAATCTATTTCCATTTCCCCCACCCCTAGAAACTAACATGTGGGTTTCTGGTAAATTACTTGTATCCAGAGTTGGAAACCCTAGGGAGTATTTTACCTCAAGGCACTATTAGTCATCAGAATTACCTGGAGGCCTTGTTAAAACACAGAGAATGTTTACTTCTAACCATTTTCTGGTTGACCCTGATGCTGCTGGTCCCTGGCCATACTCTGAGAACCGCTGGCTCACTCCCTACAGCCTTCCCTCTCTTTCCCTGCTTCCTAGCTACCCCAATCCCTGAAACCACCCCCGCGGCAGAGGAAGAAGTTAAGGCATGGTGGCTGAGGGAATTACAGGAGAGTTGAAATTAACATGAGAAGCGTGAACTACCTCTCACAGTTGCCACTGTGCCTTTCCCAGAGAATATATTTTCTTAATTTCTTTTCTCCATGAATTAGGCTTGTATCCGCAGCAGAGAACTTTTCTCTCAAAAAGACAAATCTTTTGTCTTTAGAATACAACCTCAACTTTATTCCTTCCTTCTGGATGAGAACTAAGTCTGTTTCCTTCCCTTTTTTTTATTGAGATATATGGAACGTATAATATTATGTTAGTTTCAGGTGGACAGCATGCTGATGTGATATTCAAAGATACTACTAAGTGATCACAATAAGTCGAGTTAACATCCATCACAGTTACATTTTATTCTTGTGATGAGAGCTTTTATGATCTACTCTCTTACCAACTTTCAAATATACAATACAGTATTATTAGCGATAGTCACCATGCTATCACATCCTTAGGACTTACTTTACAACTAGAAGATTGTACCTTCTCACCACCTTCACATTTCCCTCTTATTCCGAATTCATCTCCACTTTACCATCAAATAAAATACCATGGAATATGGGCTGCCTGGGTGGCTCATTCAGTTGAGTAGCTGACTCTTGATTTCAGCTCAAGGCAGGATCCCATGACTCTCCAGAGTTTGATCCCCAAGTGCGGCTCAGTGCTGATAGTACAGAGGCTGCTTGGGATTCTCTCTCCTTCTTGTTCTCTGCCCTTCCCCCACTTGCGCACGTGTGTGCGCGTGCGCTCTTTCTCTCTTGCTCTCGCTCTCTTTCTCTCAAAGTAAATAAACTTAAAAAAAATTACCATGGAATAAAAGCTCATATTTACTGAGTGCCTACTATGGCCAAGGACTGTCCCAATACTGGTTAGTGGTTTATGAGTCATCTCAAAGGATCTTTCCAACAATTTTGCCAAGTATGTTATTCACCCATTTTACATGTGAGCAAACTGTTTTTAAAATAGTTGTCCTTTGGCTAAAATTGTTCAGAAAAGTACGTATCATTCAGCTTAGAATTGTATTTCTCTTGCCACTATTTCCAGCAAACCTTGATTTTCTATAAATTCTATTTAACAAATTTGCTTCCTATTTGTCTTAAAAAGGAGCACATGTTGCTTTGATTGGAAAAATATGGTTATGTTTTGAATATTTACACAGCTCAAAGTTTAAAAGAAACAAAAGGGTATAGAGTAAAACTCAGTCGCCCTTCCCCTCCTGACCCCAAGCTCCCCAGATCTCCCCAGAGACCGCTATTACTAACATACGTGATCTTCCTCTCTTCCTTTCTCAACACAAATGGCTGGTTACTATCTACTGTTGTTTCCATGGACATAACTGGGAGATCAAATCAATAAATATAGCTACTTTGTTCTTTTTAACAGCTATGAATAGAAATAACTCTAAAATATTTACCATATTATACAACATTTAACTCGTCTCTGTTGATGAACATATAGCATGGTCCAATATTTTGCTGATACGAAGAATTTCACAAGGACTACTCTTGTATATGTATCAGTTTACACATGAGCAAGTCTATCTGTAAGATAATTTCCTGTAAGGGAAAATCCTGGGTCAAAACCAAATGGTATGTGCATCTGTAATTTAAAAAAAATGTTCCATTACATAATTTTTCAAGTATTACCAAAGGAAAGAGACTAGTATAATGAACCCCACACCCCGTCACCCAGCTTCAAGTTACTGGTAATCCATGGCTGATACTATTTCATATACTGGCCCCACCCCCCACCTCAATGTATTTTGAAACAATTTCAGACATAATGTTATTTCATTGGTAGATATTTTGGCACTATTTCTGAAAACCAGGGGCTTTTAAAATATGTGTATTACTTCATCATCACACCTAAAATAAATTAATACTAATGTATCAACATCATCAACTATCTTGTTAGGGCCACACTACCCCAAACTGTCTCATGAAAATTGATTTTTGAAATAGTTTTTTCTGCGTTTCAGAATCCATTCAAGTCCACGCTGTTCATTGCAGCTAGTTAAATCTTTTGATCCCTCCCCCATGCACCCCTACCCCCCCCCCCCCCGAGATCATTTTGTAATTTGCAACTATACAGACAACAAATCTAGATAACTGTCTATACACACTTTGCTGAAGATACTGTCCTGCTCCATCAGTGGGAATGCAGGTCTGGAGCCCAAGCTCCCGTTCTTGTTGAGAACCTGTAGAGTCCAGGAGGAATGGGGGAAGGAAGGCTGGGTGGGCTCACAGCTGTGGCAAGTCTCAGCCCTCCGGGTTGGGGGGGTGGGGGCACTGGAGTGACTTTCTCTTCTTCAAACTACCTGCGTGGCTTTGCCTATGGAAAGACTCCAGGTCAAATCTCAGCCGGCCTAATTATTCTCAGGAGGCCTTGAGCAAATCTCTCTGAGCTGAGATTTCCTCACCATAAAACTGGAATATTAATCCTTATCTTAAGGGGGTGAGAATCAAAGGAGATCTCAGGTAGAGTGATAGCGGCTGGGACTCTCAAGTTCTGTGATTCCATGATGAAGACCCACTGGGAGTCTAAAATACCAGCAGACCCTGAGCATCCACAAAGAGAGAACAATCAAATCGTTCTTCCTCCTTTGAGGAGCACAGATCGTTAAATATAGCATGCCTGCCCACCGTCTTTCTGCTCTGCCTTTGCGGCGGCCCCATCAGCTCATCTTCCCGCGTGTCTGCGGGCGGAGGCTGGCCACCCACTCAAGAGCCAACATTTCTGTCTCGATGCCCCCCTTCCCCAGGCGTGGGACGCAGCCTGTGCCCTCTGTCCTGCAGGTTGAGCGGTGCCATCTGTCCCTACTAAGTGTGGGCTTCAGGCACAAGGGCTGGGCTTTCAGTGTGGGAGGCACTTTCTCCCCCTCACCTTTGTTTTCTCGCCCTCAAGGGAAGGACAGAACGTCCAAACAGCCCTCGGGCCCCAGGAGTTGGGGGTTGGGGGGGCGGCTGGCCCTTCCCCGAGCCCCAGCCCGGTGGAACAAAGAACCTGGCATTATCCATTCCTTTGGGCCATCTGCTAGGCGTAGGTCGTGACCGAGGGGGGTCTGCGGGGTCAGGCGGAAAAGGCCCAAGGCGCAAATACACCCCAGGCGCTGTCCTCCTGCCGCCGCACGAGCTGATCGGCGGCCCCCGGTTCAGCAGCCCGGCCCACCGCCCCCCCCCTCAGGCTTCCGCGGGCCTGGCGTTCCCGGGACCCGGGCGTGGGGAGACCCCTGCCGCTGCGCCCCTGCCGGGCCCCCGGGGGCGGCAGCGGCGGCCCGCGCGCGGCTCTGGCCCCAAACTCGGCCCTGTGAGCCGACGCCGGGGCGGAAGCTCCCGTAGCCCCCGTGCGCCAGAGACCCGGGGAGGGGGGGAGCGTAGCCCAAAGCAAACAAAGAGTCGGGGTCCGCGGGCGCGCCCCGGCCGCCGCACCCCCGCGCGGCTGCCCCAGCGCCGAGCCCGCGCCGCCGGCGCCTCGGAGGCGTGCGTCTCCTTATATGGTCAAATGACACGACGGGGGTTCTCTCGGGCGGGAGCCGCCGCGCTCCACCCGGCCGGCCGCCCCGCCGCAAGCCCGCGCCGCCGCCGCCGCCCCGGGACGCACGCCCGCCGGGTCCCCGGAGCCCGCCCGCGCCGCGCCGCGCCGTGAGTGCCTTCCGTCCGCGCCCTCCGCGGGGAGCCCACAGCTTGGGGACCAGGCGGCCAGGCCGCGTGAGGGCACGGGAGACTGGAGCCGAGACGCGGGGGAGACCCGGGAGAGGGGAGCGGAAGCGTGCGGACACCTGGGGAGGGGACCCCGGCCCTGGGGGCGACCTGGAGACCGGACGCGGGGGAGACCCTTGGAGAGGGAAGCCGAACCTTGGAGAGATCCGGGGAGAGGGGGGCGTCTGCGGGGGCGACCCAAGCGGGGGAGGGGAGCGGAACCGTGAGGACCCCTGGGAGAGGGGAGCACAGCTGAGGGATGACGTAGGCTGAGCGGAGCAGAAGCGTGCGGACACCTGGGAGAGGGGAACCGAGCCTGGAGGGAGACCCAGGAGAAGGGAGCTGAGCCTTGGGGACGCTCAGGGAGAAGGGAGCCAAGGCTTGGGGGAGACCCGGGTAAATGGAAGCTGAACCGTGGGGACTCCCGGGGAGAGGGAAGTGAAGCCGCGGGGTAGACCCCGAGAAAGGCCGTCCTGAGGGGAGTAGAACTGTGGGGACACCTGGGAGAGGGGAGAGGGGAGCTGAACTGTGTTAGGGAGGGCTGGGGCGCTGTAGTGGGGGGGGGGGCAACGCTGGATCCTAGGGGTGGGGGGAGACCCATCGCCGGATCCTGGGAGGGAAAACATTGGTCCGAGTCCTGGCCAGGCGGGTCGCCGGGTGGGAGCAAGGGTACAGCCAACTCCCGGCGGGCCCTGGGTGAGGGCTGGCCGCGGGTCCGAGCGCGGGGAGGTGACCATCCCCGCCCTTCCCGGAGGCCAAGACTCTGGAGTGTGAGCGAGTGTGAGCGAGTTGTCGGGGCCAGCAAGCTGGTTGCCATCCACCAGTGGGGGTGTCCGAGGCATTTCCCTTAGGTCCAAAGATGGGCAGCTTGTGATGGGACCTCAGGCACCGACTTGGGCAGAACTTAAAAGACTGAACTATCAGATTTTAAAATATGGGCCTATTTTAAACGAGAAATACTCTGATCTTAAGTTCCACTTGTATGATATTTTAGCACACCTGAAATTTCGGGTTAAATGTTATCTCTTAGGTAATCAACAATGAATCCTAGCTTATCTTCAGATCCCAGTTTGGGCTTCCATTGGAACTGGTCTAGCCCAGATTAAATGAAATGTATTCAGCTGCCTTCCATGATGTGCACTTAGGGGGTGTGCTCCCTTGCACTTACTTTGGGAGGTAATAAATCACAGTTTGGGTTTAGAGTCACGAGAACTGTGTTCAAAACGAGGCCAGCTACTTCTTGCACTAGCTTTGGTTACCTGTGTTTTGCAATAATATGTTAGAGGGGGGAAGTTCTGATATCCGGAAGGTGATTTACACCAAAGAACATCGGAAGCAAGTCTTAGAAGTACAGGGATTTCTAGCCTGACAATTCAACTTCCATAAAACCAAGGTACATTTATGTAAATTTGTTTCACAGTGTTTTCCTCTGAATTTGCTCACTCTGAATTTTTAAGGGTTATCAGTTAATTCATTTGACCCCCAAACAATGTGGGGGGTAGGGGTGCTGACCCCCCCCCTTGCAGTTGAAAGTCCATGTATAAGTTTTGACTCCCCAGAAGTGTAATTACGGATAGCCTACTGTTGCCTCGAAGCCTTACTGATAACGTAAATAGTTAACATATTTTATATACTGTATGTATTGACCGCCGTATTGTTACAATAAGGTAAGCTAGAGAAAAGAAAATGTTATTCAGAAAATCATGAGAAAATACATTCACATTGCTTTATTTATGGGGGGAAAAAAGCTGCATATAAGTGGACCCGCACAGTTCAAACTTGTGTTTTTCAAGGGCCAACTGTATATAGAATTGGGTTTCTACAGTGTTTATTATGGTGCCATGTTTTAACATGCTTCTGCACAGCAGCACATTGACAAGGGCTAAATCAGGGTGCCTGGGTGGCTCAGTCAGTTAAGCATTGACTCTTGATCTCAGCTCAGGTCTTGATCTTGGGGTCGTGAGTTCAAGCCCTGCATTGGGCTCTGTGCTGTGCGTGAAGCCTACTTAAAAAGGGGGGAGGGGCTAAAGTGGTTTATTATAGATCAGGCACTGTTCTAGGCACTGACATTCAGTCTCATTCAGTCCTCACAAATATGCTGTAAGGCAGGTGTGGTAGGCTGGTGGACATACGAGGTTGGAACAAGGCTCCCTGACATCACATTCCTCGGAGTCTAGCTGTACAACCTTAGCTAAGTCACCTTATCTCTTGGTACCTCAGTTTCCTCAACTGGGAAACAGGGAGGTGATAGTGGCTTGCATGAAGGGTTGTTATCAAGGCTGCATGTCATAAGCAGTGTATATATTGACATCATCTTTGTCTTTGCAGATAAAGTAAAGCACAGAGAAATCAGAATAACTTTGGCCCAAGGTTTCCCAGACAGTAAATGGTGGTCCTTTGATCTGACCCCAGGCAGCTTAACTGGAGAGGCTGAGTTCTAATCACTAAAGTACTGGGGGCATACCTGTATATTTCAGTGAGGCCTTATACTGCATACTTTGACCCATGAGTGCTTCTAAATTACTTCCAGTACTGCAGGAAATCTGGTTTGCACACAAAAAAAGCCCTGTGGGATATTGAAAAACAGTTCCGCTGGGCAGTAGGAGGCCTGGGTTCTATTTCTGTCCTGCATCAAGGGTGGGTTACCCAGCCTCTGGGGCTGGGATTGTTTCATTTGTCAACAAGGGGGCTGGAGTAGATAAGCTGCTCTCTGGCTCAGAGGCCCTAAGATACAAAGTTCCTTGAACTTGAGTGAACAAAAACAGATACGGGATACTTCCTGTGTAGTTTTATTATGAGAATTTTATCAAAGCCCATTTATCATATGGGATTATACTGAGAGCCCACTGCCTGAAGATGACCACCTTGACACAAAATTTTCCGGGCTCTTCTCTAGTGACCGAGAGCCTGGTCTTCCAGGAGATCAAGCTGGCACTGTGACTTTGGGGCAAGTTACCAGGCACCTCTGTTATCCTGAATTGTGGATTTCAACTTTGGCCCCTGTGATGGTTAATTTTATGTCAACTTGACTTGGCCGGCCACAGGATGTCCAGACAAGTGTTCAGACACTTCCTGGGTGTATCTATGAGGGTGTTTCTGGATGAGATTCACGTTGGAGTCTGTAGACTGAGTGAAGCTGATTGCCCCTCCCAATATGGGTGGGCCTCATCCAATCAGTTGAAGACCTGACCATGAAGGTTGAGCAAGTGGGAATTCCTCTTGCCTGACTGTTGGACTGGGATATCAATCTTTTACAGCCTTCAGACTCAGACTGAACAGGAGACTACCTAAGAGGGCACTTTCCCTGCCTGACTGCAGACCTGGGATATTGGTCCTTTCTAGCCTTTGGGCTTGAACTGAAACTCAACTCTTCCTGGGTCTTGGGCCTGCTGACTTTTGAATTGTAACTGACATCATTGGCCCTTCTGGTTCTCCGGCCTTCCACAGATCTTGGGACTTCCATAATAGTGTGAGTCAATTCTTTGTAACAAATCTCTGTATATATATAAATATATATGTATGTGTATATGTATCTGTATCTTATGAGTTCTGTTTCTCTAGAGAATCGAATACAGTTCTCCAGTAATTTTGCTTAAAAATTCTCCCACCAGCAATCAGTCTTGTTTTTTTTAAGATTCCATGGCTACTTCGCTACCGGTGGTATTGATTTTCTTTCTGCTATAAAATGTGATCCCCTCCTAGAGATCTAATGACACGTCTGGGCCGCGTCTGACGTGTCATGGTTCTCATGGGTGATTCTCACACCTTGTCTGAACTTGGACGTCATGTGTCATCACGCTCGTCCTTGGCCTTCATAATCCCTAAGTTTACTTCGAGTTAGTCTGTGGCTTAAGGATGTTTAGGCTGATGGTACTAAGTGAGGCAAGTGATGCCTGTGACGGTAAGAGACGTGGCTTCCCTGTTTCTTGTGGGTAAATAAAACGAATAATCACAGGGCATCCTTGACGTCTGGAAATATTTAGGTTTCTAGTCAAAAAGAAAATGGATCCATCTGGGTTCTTTGATACAGCTTTTGGAACAATGAGAATTGGCCAGCCTGTGGACAAAGTCGTAGGAGCTGTGCCAGCCTGTCCTGACGGGATCCCCACGCAGTGTCCTGAAGAAACACCATGAAGGAAAAGTTCTGGGAGAAGGAAAAGGCCATGGGCGTCATGGGCCGTGGGGTTCGCTATAGAAAGAGGCTGGTAGGGGCTCATAGCAGATGGAAGGCCGGGCAGGCAGAAAGTACACAATGAGCTGCCTTTTGGAGACTGGGGCAGACTGATGAGAGAGAGTGAGCGGATCTCATTTTGTTCCTGTGGGAACAAAGCATAAATAATGTGTTTCCATGTTCCCAGGAAGGTGGTGGTAGAACTATAAGGTGGGGCCTCCCCCGAAGCCCCACCCTGGGGTGATTTATGAGCCTGAGGCAGCCTGCCATAATTATGCTTGTCTCGCATTGACTGAACTGACATGTTTTGAGATTAAATTACAAGCTAGTATCCTGAAAGTGATTTGAATTCTTTGGAGCTAGATCTATTCTGGAACTCTTTAAGAGATCGTATGTTGTATCCCAGTCTCCCAGTGCCTAAAACAGTACGTGGAGAATAGTGGTTACTTAATACATTCTTATCGACTGGATTTAAAAGTCCGTAGGACATCAAAGCAGTATTACCGTTCTTGTATCATGGACTTAAGGTCAGACACAGGGCATTTATTATTTTCCCATTTCGTTCTATTATTCAGTATTCCAAAGGTAACCTGGAAGACCGTGGTTTACCTGAGTCAAGCATTGTCTCTCACACAAAACCTTTCGTAAAACCATCAGAGATGAATCAAGATTTTAAGTTTTTGAAAGTTACTAGTTTCTATAACCAAATTATAAAACATCCCTGAGCCTGGCCCACATACTTGATAAAGGCTCATAATTAATCCGTACATATATCACATAGTGGTAGACCTTGTCAATCTTACACCTTACCAACCATCTAAAAATCGATTTCACATTGATTCTAAATACATAATTATATTCTTTCCAATAGCAAACTCTTTGAACTTGCACCTTGCTCTCGTCCACCATAATTTTGATTGAAAAGAAACAGTTCAGCTAGACGCGTTTTATAAACAGTGTTAGAAGTGAGCCATGTCTGTGTGTTGATACTACTTTTTTTTATGTATTTTGAGAGAGCACGTGAGCAGGGGGAGGAGCAGAGAGAGAGAGGGGAGAGAGAATCCCAAGCAGGCTCCGTGCTGTCAGCACAGAGCCTGATGCAGGGCTCGAACCCAGGAACTGTGAGATCCTGACCTGAGCTGAAATCAAGAGTCGGACACTTAACTGACTGAGACACCCAGGTGCCCTGTGTGTCAATACTTCTATCCATAGGAAAGCAAACTGGTGCAGAATGTTCTCTGGCTGCAGTTCCAGGTATGAGAGCCTGTGCCCTTGGACAAGGCCCTTGGATGTGTATATGTGTCTGTGCAGAACATCCAGCACCTTTCCCTGATATCTGGAACCTGTGGCAGGGTGTCTAGCACATTCTTTGCAGAGATGCTTGGAAGCATCCAAGCTGGCTGGTTTTTGCTTCTTGACCCCACCAGGCCTCTCTCGGGCTGTGCAGCTGTGTGTACACATGGATGTAGAATCCAAACCCAGTAGGAAAAATTCTGCCTGCTGTGGAAGCAGCAGTTTATCTGGAAGGGGGAAAGAAGCCAGAGACAGAGGAGGAGGAATGAAGCTCAGGGTCAGTGACGTTAGGAAATTTTCACGGCATCAGATGCCAAACCGCATTACATTTTGGGTTTGGTATGCAACGCGGATCGTTCACATAACACGTCCCTCGTTTTCACTGTCGACTTTGGCCCACGTATTTGTACTCTCCATCCATTTCTTCAGTCACTCCACAAGTCTTTAGAAGCACCTGACCCTGTGTTTGTCACCTGCTGGCGAGGCCACAGCAGTATGCCTGCCTTCACAGCACTTACGGTTTGGTGAGGGACATAGGTGATCACAATGTCACGTAGTGTCGTGAAAGCATTGTATTAAAAAAAATTTTTTTTTTAATTTTAGAGAGAGAGAGAGCAAGTGGGGGATAGGGACAGAGGGAGAGAGAATGTTAAGTAGGCAGAGCCCACATGCAACAGACTGATTTTCTGAATTCTCTGCAAAAAGTTCTGTTTGACTATTGACAAGCAATGGAATTTTCCAGCCTGGGTCATTTGAAGATGGACACGGTTTCAGCAGGGACTGACTTACGGGCGCTGCTGCTCAGTGTTGTGAGAAGGATTGGGGAATATTGCAGATTTCTCTTTAGGAATGACTGTTAGAGAAGTCTTGCAAACCAGGGCTAATGCAGAGAAATACTTGGGTCTCCAGGGGAAGAGGAAAATGGCACCTCAGGGGTCAGTTCGGAGTCGTAGCTGAATCAATGGAATTTAGAAGACAATGCCTATGGGCGACCTCTTTTGCAAACCCGGCTTTTTTAGGCAAGCTTCTGTGGCCCACCCAGCCTCCCTCTGGGAAGGCCAGGCCAGGCACCTGACACTCAGGGACTGGCCAGCCTGCCAGCCACCTCCCTGTATTCCCAAGACATTTCTCTGGTTAAAAAAAAAAAAAGGGCATGAACTTCTTGCTCTTAATGTCCTTGTGTCTTTTCTACCTTGTTTATCCTCCGTTCTTTCTCCCCTTTTCTGTGTTTCTCTTCTGTGTTCCCAGCTCTGACACCCCCACTCTCAAACTTTGCTTCGTGGTTTTTAAATCTGCAAAGATAGGGACACCTGGGTGGCTCAATCGGTTGAGCGTCCGACTTCAGCTCAGGTCGTGATCTCGCAGTCTGTGAGTTCAAGCCCCGTGTCGGGCTCTGTGCTGACAGCTCAGAGCCTGGAGCCTGTTTCAGATTCTGTGTCTCCCTCGCTCTCTCTGCCCCTCCCCCGCTCATGCTCTGTCTCTCTGTCAAAAATAAATAAACATTAAAAAAAAATTAAAACATTAAAAAAAACATTAAAAATTAAAACATTAAAAAAACATTAAAAATAAACAAAATTAAATAAATCTGCAAAGATAAAAATAACCCACCTATATAAGCCTGTGAACTTTTCTTTAAGTTCATTTATTTATTTTGAGAGAGAGAGAGAGAGAGCATGAGCGCAAGCAGGGGAGGGGTAGAGAGAGAGGGAGAGAGAAAATCCCAAGCAGGCTCCACGCCGTCATTGAGGAGCCCGATGTGGAGCTCGAACTCACGAACTGTGAGATCATGACCTGGGCCAAAATCGAGTCAGACGCTTAACCGACCAAACCACCAGGACCCCCTAAGCCTATGGACTGTGCATCACGGCTCCAGTGCACTCGGAGCCTTTGATTTTATACCTGCCCGAAAGCTGGCCCTCGGGGGAGACGCTGAGAACCCAGTGCCTGGGGCTCGCCTCACCCAATGCAGTTAGCTGGGCCTGGAGCCACGCCTGTACCCTGCCAGCCAGCTTTTTCAAATGCCCAGCTCGTTCTGAGCTGGAGGGGGAATGACCTCAGAGAACGGCTTCCCCCTGGGAAGGGATGAGAACTCCAGGTTCAATGTAACAGCAAGTCAGCAGCCACACCCTGTGTTCAGGTACGTCCTTGCACCCTGCCGCTCACCTTTCAGCACTTCTGTGTCCCAGGTAATGGCCGGGAACCCAGTCTAACCCGTCAGGGGGACGCGCAGGTTCAGAGGGGGGGAAGCCATGGTACACGAGGAGGTTGGGGGAAAAAAAATCCTTACAGAACCGGGGTGTCCTATTTTTATTTAAAGAAATGACTCGGAAGGAGACCCCGACACCCTGGAAACTTTCTAAGGAGTCACTGCCCCTCAGTGTCGTCTTCCTCACCCCCACTTGGCAAAGTTGGGCCTTTACGTGGTGAACTCTCAGCTGGGCCTCCTATTACCCATTGCCTACAGGGCAAAGCCAAGTTCACGGTCAAGAGTAGAGGCCCTCCTGTGTTTGAACTTTGACTACCTTTACAGCTTCCTCTACAAATAGCCTACCCTGCTCCTTATCACCCCTCTGCCCTCCGCCCTCTGGCCTGCAATCATCATCTGGCTTATCCTTCTCCAGCACAAGGAGAGAGACATGTCTGGGAAGCCTCTCCTGCCCTCCCAGAGGACCCTCATTGTGTCTCTCCATCATTGCCCTGAGCATAGAGCTTTATCATCTGATGCACAGTTGGCTGTTAAACAATAGGGGTTTGAACTGCACGGGTCCACTTATACACCGATTTTTTTTGTCCCAGTAAACGCAGTACATCACAGTAAACGTATTTGCTTTTCCTTACGATTTTCTAAGTGACGTTTTCTTTTCTCTAGCCTATTTCATTGTAGGAACACGGTATTTAATACATATAACATACAAAATACGTGTGAAGCAACTGTTTGTGTTATTGGCACGGCTTCTAGTGAACAGTGGGCTATTAGTAGTTAGGTTTGGGGGGACATCAAAAGTTACACGTGGATTTTTGACTGCTCAGGGGTTGGTACCCCAACCCCCGCGTTTTTCAGGGATCACCTGTGTATCTGTTTTCCACACTGGACTACGCGTTCTTTCAGGGAGGGCCTGTATCGTATTCATCTTTGTATCTCCAGCACTTTCCACAACCTCTGACACACAGTTCCAGCTCCACTGATGCCTCTGGAATGAATAATCAGGTGTTCTATAGATTTAAAAATACAAAGTTACGGGAACCTTCTAATGCAGGACGATACTTATATGGGTTGGTTTTTTTTTTTTTTTTTTCATTAAAAAGAAGCTTAAGATTGATAGTGTAACTTTAAATACACACTTTTTAAAAAAGAATGTTGTACGGGGCACCTGAGTGGCTCAGTCAGTTGAGCATCTGATCCTTGATATCGACTCAGGTCATGCATGATTTCACCGTTTGTCAGTTTGAGCCCCGAATCAGGCTCTGCTCTGACAGCACGGAGTCTGCTTGGGATTCTCTCTCCTTCGCTCTCTGCCCCTCTCCCACTCATCCACGCCATAGAAAGAAAGGATGGAAAGGAGAGGAGAGGAAAGGAAAGGAAAGGAAAGGAAAGGAAAGGAAAGGAAAAAGAATATTCTATTTGGTAGCAGTTAATTAAGGGAAAATCGGTATTAAATACTCTGTGATAGAAGAGAAGCTCTTTGGGGGCGCCTGGGTGGCTCAGTTGGTTGAGTGTCTGACTCTTGATTTCGTCATGATCCCAAGGTCATGGGATCAAGCCCCATGTCAGGCTCTGCACTGAATGTGAAGCTTGCTTGAGATTCTCTCTCTCTCTCTCTCTCTCTCTCTCTGCCCCTCTCCCCCACTTGCTTTCTCTCTCTCTCTTTCCGTATCCAAAATTTAAAAAGATAATAATAAAATAAAAAAAGCAGGGAAGCTCTCTGTTTTCTCATTAGCTTATGAGCAACTTACTTTGACTCTCAGGGTCTGTGCTTCACATAATTCTCTGGGAACCCTCAAGAGGACCATCTCAGATCAACTGTACCTTTCTCTGCTCCTCAACAGTGATGGGTGTTCATTTTACACCTAAACCCATTGGTTTGACAGAAGTGCTCTCCTGATCCTTAAAATTGCAGTGACTTCTGAGGGAAGATAAGGAACAAGGTGGGAGGGAGATCCACCATCATGAGAATCCCATTTGGACCCTCTGAGCAGGTGGTCGCTACCACTCTAGTCCTGATGGGAGTAGGTGTCAGTGCCAATGACATCTGTCTCTGGAGAGCCTCTGTCATACTTTGAGCAGATGGGGAGCCCTACCAGTTCTTAGAGTTTACTCCCATAGATGATTTCTGTCCCAGGCCCGTGGAACTGGAGGAGGTAGAAAGCACATGTGGCAGGTACCTGAACAGCATCATGATCATTACCTTGAAGGAAATTCACCCCCTTCACTGGCTCAAGAACATAGGAAAGGTCTCTGGAGAAGCGGCTGGTGCTGCTGTCTGCATCCTTTCCCTCGCACCATCTGTGCTTTGTCCGAACCCACGTGGAACCACTTTTTGATTTAGACTGGGAGTTTGTTGTTTTCTAACTTGGATGGCTTTTCTCTAACTTTCTAACTTTTTGGGAAAGCTCATGTGAATCCTCTTTTCTCATTAATATTCCTGGGCCCTGGTTTCCTCCATCCGTAAAATGAGGCCGTTGTTGTAGATCCTCTCGAGATGTGTTTCCAGCTTTTAAAATTCTACAGTTTATCATTCTGTCTCCTTTCATTATTCTTATTTCAAGCTCTCAAATCCTTACTCTTACATTTTTGTGAGAAGAATAGGCAGGCCGCCTCTGGTTCCGCAGGTACACGGCAATGTTTATTGGAAAAATATAAATGTTGGAAACACAGCTCCCAATTATGATGATATAAACAATTGCCACTTTCAAGAGCCAATAACTAAGGAATTACAGGAAAGCATTGAATCTTCAGCCAACATAGCTGCCGCAACCCGAGATGGCCTGAGCACAAAGGATATTTATACATTGGGTTTCAGAAGACTAATTCAAGTGCGCAAGAGCTTCGTATTGTAATGTTATCACGAGAATATCCAGACAATGTTTTCTTTAACTCCGGGAAGAGCCGTTTAGAAGGCTGAATCCTGCCACATGTGTCCAGCTGCGCGTTTAACGCTCTTGGAAAAACATTGTTCTATAAACACAGAAATAACCAAGTACGGGTGCTTGAAGGAGGTTTAGTTCTTTGCTTATTGTTGTCAGGACCTTGGACATACAAGAGCACAAAATTAATAAACGCTATCAAATTTGCCGTGATCATAAACCAGGCAGCGATATTTTTTTTTTGCACTACAGGCTATTATTCCCGAATTTCACTCTTAAGATGGTTTGAAAGCCCTGGACATCGATCCCAGTGTAATTAGAGTTTGCGAAACATGGCTCAGAGTTACAGTTGTCAGTCTACCTGTTTAACAATTTGTAAACTGTGGGGCGCCTGGGTGGCGCAGTCGGTTAAGCATCCGACTTCAGCCAGGTCATGATCTCGCGGTCCGTGAGTTCGAGCCCCGCATCGGGCTCTGGGCTGATGGCTCGGAGCCTGGAGCCTGTTTCCGATTCTGTGTCTCCCTCTCTCTCTGCCCCAACCCCGTTCATGCTCTGTCTCTCTCTGTCCCAAAAATAAATAAAAAACGTTGAAAAAAAAAATTTTAAAAAAACAATTTGTAAACTGTGCACACTGAGCAAATTACATATTGCCACTTGAGAAAATACTGAAGAAGACCGAGTCTGTGTTGTTAACGCCCCAGAGGCACGTCTCGTCCCAAGTACACCCATAGTGGCTTGTTTTGGGGAGCAGCTCTAACATGTTTGTAGGGGAACAGCACATGAGGTGAGCTGAGAAGCTCGTCCTGCCGTCCTCCTCCCCTCCTCGTCCCCTTCTGCCTGTGCACACTCTATGCTCACCCTGGAAAAAATGCAGAGTGACTGGCACAGAGATGCATTCTTGTTCCTCTCTGAAAGGCGCGAGGTGTTGCCTGGAAAGCCATTGACCGCAGTCACTGCATTTCCCACTGTGTGATAATCTCTGTTCTTGGAAGCCAGCCTTCCCCTTTATCCTGCTGTCTGGATTACCTGGGTCTCGAAAGGGTTATCTTTTCATAGGGAAGAAGTGACTCGTCCCCAGGGACGTATGGCAGTTTCTCTAGTACAAGGGCAGGTTTTGCTTCCCAATGTCTTTTCAAGGTCAAGGGTAATGCTCTTTTGGCCTCTCAGGTTTACCAACTCCTGAGGCCCCTCCCTCTGGGCACTGGTTTCTTACTCTTCAAATTTATGCATGATAAAGGGGAGCTCATGGAAAATCTTTTTATAGAAATGAACATATTGTTTCTATCTCGGCCTTTCTATTTTGGGGGCAGGGAGAAAGGGAAGATGTGAGGCTGCGTCACACGTTTGAAGCATAGACCCAGCCCTGCCCGGATGAGAGCTCTGTGTCCAAAATTGACAAAGCTTTTTGTGACACGGTCAACGAGAGAGGGGATGTTTAAGGCAGTGAAATGCGTTCAAGCAACAAAACGGCCCCCAAACTAATTTTTTTTTTTTTTAAGTATTACTGAAAATTCCAACCTTTGAAAGGGTGAGTTCTAGTTCTTTGCCCGGAGGGGATCCCATCCCTTGGCTAAAGATGACAGCAGAAAGGCATCAGGAGTGTGCTCACAGGAACCTGTATTTTCTCTTTCTGATAGGTCGTTGAAAAGCCGGGCATCATGATGACGGAGCGCTTTGACTGCCACCACTGTGAAGAATCTCTCTTTGGCAAGAAGTACATCCTGAGGGAGGAGAGCCCCTACTGCATTGGGTGCTTTGAGGCTCTCTACGCCAGCACTTGCGAGGAGTGTGGGAAGCCCATCGGCTGTGACTGCAAGGTACCCCTGCTCCCCCTGCCCCGGGCAGCGCCGAGCACTCCTGGATCCCTCTGTGCTCCCCCGAAACCACGGGCCTCTCTGTGTGGTTTGTGCTGGAGCCCGGACCCATGGGGCTGATTGAAATTCCGTCTCTTGAGCCCCCTCTGATGGGCTTGTCCCCTCCAAGAAGCCTCTCTGAGCCTCCTCCCTCTGGCTGGTCTGTGCCCACTCCTAATTCCATAGCACTGGTTGGTGCGTTTCCGGGACATTTATGCTGAGGGTCCTGAGCTCTTACATTCTGGCTGGTGGTGTCCTGATCTAACCACCCCCCTCCCCCCACCTCCCAGCACTGTCACTGTCTGGAAAGCAGCTCTCTCTTACTCATGTTTGTCCCGTGCTGACTCAGAAGCAGTCGGTGCTGCTCAGTAAATATTTGATGAATGCATGTGCACATGAGTGAATTGGAGCTGATTCCCAGATAAATGGGCACATAAAGCACTACATTCATTGGAACATTAGGGGCTCTTTTCTTCCTAGTGGGAGAAGAGCAGGATTTGTACCGCTTCTTTCTCAAGGGAAAAAGCTCACGCCTAAGGAATCACCAGCTTTCCCACTGTGGATGGGAAAGCAGGTTCAACAGAGGTTACCGGTCTTTTGTGCTGATTGCGTGGGATTGAGTGTCCAGAACCCTAGCCAGTGCTTCTCAGCATATCTTTAGTCCAACCTGGACCACCCAGAAACACCCCTGGAGGTCCACCCGTGTCTCTAAGACCTCTGATATCTTCACCTGCTAAACGGTGGCCAAAACGGACTTGACAAGACTTTAAGTGACTGTCATCCTGAGAGTCACAGAATTGGTACAAAATGGGGTCCCTTGGGGCAGCTCCAAAGGAATTCCCAGCTTCATGGACTTTAAAGCAATTCATGGCATTTTGGTGTCTCTATTCTGCTCTCTTCCCTTATACGCTTTAGGGAATTTGGCACTCTCCTCCATGGTCATGAATATCGATACGTAGCTGCTGCCTCATTAGATTAGGCTGTGTCTGCAGCTGGACGGTTCTAACACAGTCCGTGTTTCATATGTTTCTTTTGTTTTAAGTTTTTATTTCTTTATTTTGAGAAAGAGAGAGCACGTGAGCACGAGTGGGGGAGGGACAGAAAGAGAGGGGGAGAGAGAATCCCAAGCAGGCTGTGCACCATCAGCACGGAGCCCGGTGCGGGGCTTGACTCGGGGCTCGAAACCACGAACCGCGAGATCGTGACCTGAGCCGAAATCGAGAGTCGGCTGCTTAACAGACCACCCCCCGCCAAGGTGCCCCTGTTCCTTACATTTCTTCCCTTGATTACATCATTCGTAGGAAAGGCAGGAAGCAGAGCGCTGTACCGTCACTTTCTGTTGCTGGGTATTTGGTGACAGTTGGTGAATAACTTCCATCGTGTATGGAGCGAAGCCTTCGCCCCGAGCGGGCCCAGTGGGCAGCCTGGGCCACCTGAAACCAGGCCACAGCCATGTATCTTTTGGCTACAGAACAGGCAAGGCCTGCCAAGAGTGAAAGAAACCAAACTCAGCAGTAGTCCTGTGTAAACTTCCGAACGTGCAGAGAGGCGGGGCTGCTGCGAGCAGAGAAAAGTGGCTGATCTTGCTAGTCCCAAAGGCTAGACACCGTCCTGTCTCTAATGTCGACTGATGTAGGTCTCACAGTCCCTAGTGGGTTCTTAGAGGGCTCTTAGTCCCTGTTCCTCTATTTACTGGGCCAAGCATCAAAGCTCAGACACCAAACGGCCCTGTCCCCATCCTCACTCTGTGGCTCGCTAACTGTGTGAGCTTGGGCTGATTACTTGCCCCCTCTGTGCCCATCTTGCCCTTTATGAATCGCCGATGAAACAGGTGCCAGTTTCATGGGGTTACTGCGGTCTGTGGATACGAAGTCTCAGCACTCCAAAGAGCAGCTGATGGTCTTATAAACTCCATCTGACTACTTCCCTATTCTTTCTGCAACACGTTTCTTCCACACCACCCTTGGAAGCTTCGCTCTCTCTCTCTTGCTCCATCTCCGTTATAGAAACATCACTAAAAATGTCTGGTCTGAGGAAGAACCGAGAGGCAGAAGACAAAAATGATTCTCTTATAAAAATGTAACCTGGAAGAGGCTTCAGTAGGTGAGAGGTTCAGCCATTCTTCTGACAAAGAACAACCGTAGTTTAGAGGAAATGTTTTGGATGTTTGGGACTAGTCACCCTTGACTGGCGGCTAAAGGAGAAACTAAGGGCACTTCCCATTTTTTCCCAATACGATTGAATGGAAAGACCCTTCCAACTGGCTACCCTTCGGCACATACTTGATGAGCAAATAAACAAGAATCCCCCACATGGGGCCAAAATCAACAAGACTGCTGCAAAGCCAGGAGTTAATCACGCTGAACTTTTCAACCCAGATTCATGGTTTACTACACGTGGAGTTGAGCCATGTGGTTTTTCTACATTTTGGAAGAAAAAGAGATTCTTTCCCAAAGTTTGCCTTGGCCGTTTGGGGCTCCTGAATATTTGGAATGGTTTGCTTGACTTTCAGAAGGAATTATGTAGTTGACTTTGTGGAGGAAGCAATGATAGGAAAAACATTCCTGTTATTTGAGGGAGTAAAGCCAAAAATCTTGGCAGGCTTGATCGAGCAATTGAGCCGACAGACCTGGTGACCATTCTCTTTTCTTAAAAGAGCAGGGGCACCACGAGCCCCGCCTACCTCCTTTGAAGGACACGCGTGGGGGTACAGATTTCAGATATTGGCACACCAATGGGACTTAGGCTCATTTTGTGGGTACTGAGTGACTTTTATATGACATAGATGAGACCACAGCGCCAGGTTTCATAGTCAGCTCACATACGTGTGAAAACACTTCGGCATGGTTACTCAGTTGTACTTGTTATTTCTGCTTAGTTACTCCGAGGAGATGTGCTCGCAAAAGGTAAAAACCATTCACTTCACGGCCAGTGGAATAGTTGAGAACAGGCAATGCAAATAAAATGTCGTGATCCTCTAAATGACCCTGTTCCTGAAATTTTTCTTGGACATCTGTGGTTACTAGCAAAAAATGTCTTCTTGGACATCTGTGGTTACTAGCAAAAAATGTCTTAGCCTGATTACAGATAGTTTGGGATGGGTCCACTTATGCTCTGGGCTTCAAAAACTCAAGAAACGAAGGACAACGTAGGCAGGGCCCCTGACTTCAGAGATGGCTGCTAGTACCGTGCACTTAACAAAGCAGCGAACAAACTCCGGGCCGTATGCCTGGCTCGGTGTGTTTCTAGAGCACACTTTAAGCTTCCTAGTAATTAAGTGGGAAACATCAAACTGATAATCAGGCCCAAGTCCACCCACCAAACTGTAAGTTTCTCAGCAAACATCTAGAAAGTTCTTAAGGAACAGAAAATCGCTGGGATCCTTTGATAGAAAGCAGTCAGGGGACTGAAGGGGGAGACAGAGGCTCTTACCCCTCCAGTGAGATCTAGATGTCTCTGGTACACTTTTAGAGGGCTCCTGACCCTGGCTGGTGTAGGAGGCATGAGATTACAGTGGAAACACCTGTCCTGCCCTGGAGGAGGACGCAGGCCTCTCCTGCCCACCTTTCTGGGCCGTCATGGGAAAGGCTACCATTCCAGACACGTTCCAGACACGTCCTCACAGTCCAACTCCCCCACCCGGCACTATTTTTTATTTGTTGAGGTGACTTTTAAGTGCTTAGTGAGTGAATCATCTTTTTAGAGTTTCCATGTAATTTGTTCACAGGGTTTGTAATGGGCACTGAAAATATGTCTATTTGTTTAGACATCCTCCTGTAAGAGAAAACTCTGTCTCTAAGGGGAAGTGAGTGCCGATCCACTCACTACGCAGGATCACTAGACGCGGGAATGAGGCTAGCCATGTGGGTAACACGGGGCCCTGGAAAACCAAAGGGGCACCTGCAAGGCACACCACCAAAGGCACAGGACATTTGGCAGTGAGTCGGCCCCCACCAGGGTGGGTCTCGAGCCAGACTTGCTGAGACGTGGGTAAGTTATGCCGCCCACGGGGCTCTGTTTCCACGTCTGAAGACGGGGCTGCCGGCCTGGCGACTGTCACGGGAATTTAGTTACCCTGGTTGGGACACCTGATATAGGGCCACGTAGATCGCGTGCTGTCCTTTCTGCCATCATCCGTTCTTCAGGACTTTTGTTCTTAAGTGTTGGAAGGCACATCCAGTCGGAAACAGGATGCCCCGACAGTCTCAAAGCATAGAATGCCTTTGCAAAGTGTAGAGTGTGAAGGATTGTGAGCACCCACTTACCACATGAAACCTGGTGGATTTGAGGAGCGGTGGCTTTGGGAGATCTTCATCTGAACCGGTCCCGGCACAGGTGGAACGTGGTGGAGGGGTGGCGCCAGCCCCTGCTGCCCAGGGTCACTTCCAGTCAGCCGAGGGGACGAGGGCCCCTCTTGGCCACCTGGTCGTCCCCCTGGCTCAGCTGGCATCTCAACAAGGCACGTTCGGCGTCACGCGAGCAGCACTTCCCATATCGGGAATGTTTCTGAAATGGAAAAATATAAAATCTGAGAGGAAGTGTTGGGTCCTAATCTCACATTGTTTATCAACACATTACTGCAATCGATGACATTTCTGTGAGCACAAGGTTAGCCATGGTATTTTTCCTGGGACGTGTAAAAGATTCTTTCTTTCCTTCTTCCGGTCTTTCTTTCCTTGTCCTTCTCTCTCTAGAGGACTTTAAAACCAGCATATTTCTAGGACATTTTGAGCTTCTTGAACGTCAGTCAGTGAGTCTATATTTCTTAACCTTGTGCCTCCAGCATCTAAACGGTGTCCTTTGGGGACCACGTGGTGTACTTAAGATACATAGCAGGATTAAGCTAGATGGACGAGCTCAGTCCTAAGAATGAAAACTCACCATCTCTTTGGAGCTGTGAACGCAAGAAATGAGAAGGGCCTCCAGGTACCAAAGCTTTGAGAGAAGGATTTAGAACACGACATGAAGCTCAGGTCCAGGCACAGGGTTGTGGCCCATTATAATAGCCTCTTGTACTTCTGGTGGTATTTTCTGGCCCAGCTCTCAGCTCCAGGGACTCCTGTGCCTAAACTCCTACCCCACACCGAGAGGAGAAATTTGTCTTGGCCAGAAGCCTCACCGTGCCCTCGGAAGGCAAAGCTGGCAGTGTTCAGTTACCTTCCTCTTGCCATAAAGTCTTTCCTCGCGTCCTATGTATTGTGGGCTTTCTTAAGAAGTGAGTCCAAGAGGAAGCTGTGACATGAATTTATTAGCTTAACTCAGACTTCCAAAGAGAACACAAGCCAAGAGCCCAGGAAAGAGAATTACAGGGAAACCTGATAGCCTAATGACTTAGATAAGGGTTTCCATGCAGGAGTTTGAAGAAGATGTCGACACAGGCATGTTAGCTGGGGTGGCGCATGGCTTGCCTTGGGCCGGGGCAGCTCAGAGCAGGTGGCGTGTTGAGCTGGGCTTTATAGGGAACAGGGTTCTCCCAGTTGGAGAGGAGGGGCAGGGCCTTGTGAGGCAAGGCGCGGCATGGGCCAGGGTGCAGAGGTGTGAAAGGTTGGGAGCTGGGCTTTGGAAGGTCAGGAAGTCTTGCACTGATGCACTGATGCGTAAGTCTGCTAAAGTCACGTGGACGGTACCCCAAACGTGGAGGAACACTTCCTAGTGCCTAACATCTGCCAACGCGTAGCTATCATGTTGCACGTGTGTTTTCAGGTTAACCGTAGAAAAACTGGGCTTCTGCGGTGCTTCGGAGCCCCAAGCACATTTAAAGCAGCTTTTCCCACGACTGTCCGTGCACGATGACCACTCCGCTGCTCTTTCCTCCCATCTGGGTACTCGCTAAGCGGGCTGGGGACCGTGGTGACATCTGGTGGCTTTGCTCTCGCAGTGTCACCCAT
Organism: Panthera onca; assembly: GCF_046562875.1. NCBI lineage: Eukaryota > Metazoa > Chordata > Mammalia > Carnivora > Felidae > Panthera > Panthera onca. Next base: position 85,236,792 of record NC_138341.1, on the reverse strand, counting down.
AGAGGTCCCTCCCTCAGTGTGTTTGAAGATCGGTCCCCAAAGGCAAGTTTCCTTGAACCCATGTTTCCTTTCCTTTTCATTGCACTAATGAGCTGTGTAGGCGCTGTGTGTATGCCGTGGATGCCCTGGGCAGGGCAGCCCCCAGCCCCACTGGGCCACCTTCCGGGAAGCAGGCCTCCCTTCTGCCCTCGAGACCTCCCCGGGGCTTCTCTTCTCAGCCAGGCGGTGGGTGATTCACGGAGCACGGAAAACGCTTCCAGCTTTTCCACGACGGCAGTCCTTTCTGAGGTGACTGGCCTGCACAGGGGGCACCCACCTAACATCTGAAAAGGCTTTGCCACCTGCTACGGAATAGTCCAAACCGATCGCTCTAACTGTGGTAAAATACACCTAGCATAAAATAGGCCAGCTTCGCCCTGTTGAAGCATGCAGTTCAGTAAGTGCCACGAGGCTTCACGTTGTTGTGCAGCCAGCCTCTGAGGCTCTTCATCCTGCAAAACCGAAACTCTGTCCCCGTGAAACACTAACTCCCCGTCCCTCCTCCCCCAGCCCCTGGCAGCCGCCGCTCTACTTTCTGTTCTGCGCATTTGACTCCTAGGTACCTCGTCTCAGTGGAGTCGTACAGGACTTGTCCTTTCGCGCCTGGCTTATTTCACTGAGCGTAATGTCCTCAGGGTTCCTCCACGTGATAGCTTGTGTCAAAGTCTCCTTCCTTTTTGAGGCTGGATAATATTCCATCGTATGCATGTACCACATTCTTCTTAGCCGCTGATCTGTTGATGGACACTTGGGTTTCTCCCACCTTTTGGGTGACTGTGGACAATGCTGCTTTGGATGCACGCATGTCTACAAGTTCCTGCTTTCAATTCTTTATGCCCACACTGTTTTCCATGACGACAACAAAAAAAGTTAAATGCATGTATTCTGTAGCATTATCACAATGATAGCATGATTTAAAACCTCCCAACTCTTTCAGCGTCTGGGTGGCTCAGTCGGTTGAGCATCCGACTTTGGCTCAGGTCGTGATCTCGCTATCGTGCGTTCGAGCCCCACATCGGGCTCTGTGCCGACAGCTCAGAACCTGCTTGGGATTCTCTCTCTCCCTCTCTGTGCCCCTCCCCAATGCATGCTGTCTTTGTCTCTCTCAAATAAATGAATACAAGCTTAAAAAAAAAAAAAAGTATGAGATTACTTAGGATTCCTCAGGTGAGGTCAGGAGCAGCACAGAGACCACACGATGTTCTCTCCTGGAGTCATTTCTCCTTTTCAGCCTTTGCTAGAAAGCGTGGATTCTGCTTTCTTAATAACCCCTGCCGTCTGTTCCCGACTGTGTGCCCCACTCTCGTGCACAGCCTCAGCCGGCCTGATTCTCTGCGGTGCCTTCTGTGAGGTCCCCTTCCTGTCCCCCCGTACGTCCCCCACCACATGTCCCACATCGTCTTAGCCTTTCACTCCCCTGTTTAAACAGCTCATGCCCCCTCCACTGCCTTCAGGGTAATCTTAACTTCTGTGCAGACATTAAAGGGCCCTCCTGTCCCGACCTGGATTTGAACCTTCCTGCCTGGTGCCCTGGGCTGTCCCTCCAGCCAAGGACCCCTCTCACTCACACCTCAGCTGTGCTCATGCTCTGTCTCTGCCCAGAAGTCCTTCTCCGACCCCCTGTGCCCACCTCCCTGCTGTCCGTGGGTCGTCCACACTCAGCCCGTGCCACCTGTTCCAGAACTCTCTCCCAACCTGCTTCCCACCAAGTGACACCAGAGCCCTGTCCTCGTGGCTGTCTTTCTGAAGTTCCCTACATCCAGGCTTCTCTGTCCAGCCAGGTGTCCCAGTGACCCTGCTGTCACACTTGGTTTTGCTGGGCTCCCTCAGAGCTGAGGGCTGCACTCTGTTTCTCTCACCAGTTGTCAGTGAGAAGCAGTGACGAGTCGTATGTTTTGTGTTTCACTTTCTTACAGACAATACTGAGGGGGAATCCATTTGTTTTGGGGAAGCATCTCTTTCACACACACACATCTAAATAGTTGCTCTGAAAGCCCAGCCTTCCTCATTTCACCAGCAGGGTCACGATCCAGGAACGCCCACAGGCTTCAGCCCCCGTCTGCCCCCAGGATTTGCACGACTGCCCCGTGCCATGGGTCAGGCAGAGCAGCCGTGGCCGCTCTGGCCCTCTCACTGTCTCATGCTCTGGGTCTGCAGGACTTGTCCTACAAGGACCGACACTGGCACGAGGCCTGTTTCCACTGCTCGCGGTGCAAGAGCTCGCTGGTGGACAAGCCCTTCGCTGCCAAGGAGGACCAGCTGCTCTGCATGGACTGCTACTCCCACCAGTACTCGTCCAAGTGCCAGGAATGCAAGGAGACCATCATGCCAGGTCAGGAGCACGCCCTCCTCCTTCGCCATGCCTCAGAGCAGGCATGCCCTTTTCTGCCCTTCCACTGGCTGAATTTGTCCGAATCTGGTCATTGCAGCAATGGGTATGGTGCCCCGCTGTGCACCAGGCGCTGGGCCGGGGGCCGGGTGCTCGCAAAGCAGTGAGCCCCCTGTCCTCCTGGACTTTGTGTCCTACACACACAGACATTCGTTTTCAACAGACCCAGACTTGACCCCAGCTGGGTCGGGTGTCAGAGGAGTAGTGAGGTGGCTTGTCTGTGATGGGGGAGGTGGGACTGTGTCCCTTGGGGGAAGTTTCTTGGGGCAAGTTGGTCTGTTTTGTTTTGTGGGTCTTTCATTTTTAAAAAACTGAGTGAACACGCGGTTTGTGAGTTCGAGCCCCATTGTCAGGCTCTGTGCTGACAGCTCAGAGCCTGGAGCCTGCTTCGGATTCTGTGTCTCCCTCTCTCTGCCTCTCTCTGCCCCTCCCCTGCTCACACTCTGCTTTCTGTCTCTCTTGAAAATAAATAAACATTAAAGTAATAGTAATAAATAAATAAATAAATAAATAAATAATTTAAAAAACCACAAAAGACTAAATTGAAGTATACAATTTTTAAAAATATTTTTCTGAGAGAGCACAAGGAGGGGAGAGGCAAAGAGAGAAGGAGACACAGAATCCGAAGCAGGCTCCAGGCTCTGAGCTGTCAGCACAGAGCCTGACGCGGGGCTTTGAACCCACGAACCGTGAGATCGTGACCTGAGCCGAAGTTGGACACTTAACTGACTGAGCCACCGAGGCGCCCCTGAAGTGTACAGTTGAATACAATGGGAATTTTCGTAATTTATCAACTGTTGTGATGCCTGAAGTATTTTATGGTTCGTATTTATAAGCTCGATTCATTTCAACAACAATCACTTAAGAACTTGAGGTTTGGTTTGTTAGTTGAGGTTTTTTAGAGGGACGTCAAATATGTGAAACTTTCAGGTGCAGTTTTGAAGGAGTTGAGGTCCAGACCGTAATAAATAGAAGAAAGCACCAAGTCCCCTTCAAAGTGATTTTTAAAACCCTCTGTATTCATGAACGCCAGATAAGACGTGCAAAACGAATGGAGCTTGAGAGTTTCGGGCTGGTTGCATCAGGAGGTTGACGTTAATTTAAATACAAATTTTTTTAGTGTTTATTTATTTTAGAGACAGAAAGACGGAGCATAAGCAGGGGAGGGGCAGAGAGAGCCAGAGACAGAATCTGAAACAGGCTCCAGGCTCTGAGCTGTCAGCACAGAGCCCAACGTGGGGCTCAAACCCACAAACCGTGAGATCATGACCTGAGCTGAAGTCAGACACTTAACCGACTGAGCCACCCAGGTGCCTGTAAGTTTTAAAGCCCCGGGTAGCCTGCTGAGTCACAGTATTTCACACAGCAGCTGGATTCCTGCTGACATGTAATGGGAATTAGGGTTCCCGAGGTCATTTAGAGCCAGACTCTTGACTCTTTAGCAGAAAACTGCTTGCCATGCCCCAGAGTTTTCTTTTTATTTTTGGTTTGCTTTGTTTGTGGCAGTGAAGAGATACTGAAGAGTTTTGAGCCGGAGACTGATGGGCAGGAAGTATAATTTTAGGAAGATATATTGGATAAGAAATAAAAGGCGAGGGCACGAGATGGTTTCTCCTGCCTACTACATTTCTCTGGCTAATACATCTCCAAGATAACTAACTCCATGTTCTTACAAGGAACAAAACCCCCAGAGCAAGGCCTCTTACAGAGATGCGTCCATGCTGCAGCTGTGGGGCAAGGGCCCAACGTGGGGGCCATGGAATGAAAACCAAAGCCCACGTACAGCAGAGCTGACCTGAGGTCACGGGTATGGACGATCACTGACTTCCTTCCGCTTTGGCAATCGTGGTTAATTCAGAAGGTAGAGTCACAGAGGACACACAGGATGAACCTTCACAGAACGGAGGTGCTCACAGCCTCCCCAGAAGGAGAGCAAAACAGACGTGTTGGGATCATGTCCAAATCAACTAGGTTTAGTCCAAGCTCTAGCAGGCCTGAGGGTCTTTGCTTTGCTGCACAGTAGCTGTGTGGCCTTAGCCACTTGGAGCTGGGGGAGCCTTGGTCTCCCCGCCCCCGCCTGCACTTTAAATTCAAAACCAGCCCTGCAGATACTGTTTTATGCCACCACCGTATGTCTGTCCCGGCTTCCCCCTCACTTCGGCACTCCTTCCCTGAACCATCGGTTCTCAGGGAAAACCTAGAAACCGACAGGTTTGGTTGACTGTTTGCTGGCTTTGACTTTCCACTGATCATTGCCCCTCACGGAGACTTCACTAGAGAAGCCTGGCTCCTACCCGCTATGGTGGACCCAGAGCAGAGGAGTCAGGAAGGGGCCCCGGGGATGTCGCATGTGAGTACTCTTGAAGGATGAGCTGAGTTTCACCCCTGGAGAAGTCAGAAAAGGGCACTTCTGGCAGAGGAAGTGGACTCAGCACCAAAGTCAGAGTGTCTGGAAAAAGCTTGGTGGAAAGGTGGTGGGGGAGGGGGGGAGTGGTAAGGGAAGGGGGGAGGGGAGGGAGAGGGAAAAGGAGATAAAGAAAAGAAAGGAAAAGGAAAGGAAAGAGAAAAGAAAGAAAAAAGAAAAGGAAAGGGAAAAGAAACAGAAGAAAAGCGCTAGATCATAGCACGACCTTCCTTGCTTTGGTTCCATTTTTTAAAGGGCTACCAAATCAAGATGACTAGGAGTACAGATCATCAGCGTAGCTTTTGCAACGACCTTAGATACACAGAACAAGAGGCAGGTACTAACTGACAAACCCGCCCACTGGCCACAACCCTGACAAAAGTTAACTTCCCAAAGTAGTCAGGAAACTAGAGTCTGTCACAAACCACAGCGAGCCTCTGTTCGCAGAGGATTCTGCAGAATCCTCTGAGCGGCATCTCAACTGTTGCCAACCCTTCACCACGTTTCTGGCTCCTCACTTGTTTATTTGAATCAGGAAAACAACAACAACAACAAACAAACACCCCTTGGTCAAGACCAAGACCGTGTACTTGGCATCTGCCGGAGAACCTGGGCATTGTTAGAAAGAAGGAAGTTTGCTGCCACCTGCTGGCCATGTTGTACAACAAGCTATGCAGGTGTGACTGCAGTAAATAATTGGTACCTCTCAGATGCGCACCCACCGTCCCAATTGGGCCTCGAGTGCCCACCAGCTTCCCGGCTAGAGACAAGACAATTCCCTGAGGCCGGTGTTGATATAAGACAGTTATTCTGGAACACGCCGAGAATGCACTTACACGGTCTTCCTTGTGGTCTTTAGTGATCATCTGACTGCCATGTATTCATTGATAAAAATCCTTTGGTATTTTAGCTGTTTAACCAGAGGGAAGGTCAGAGATTAAAGGAGCAAGTGGCAGGGGCACTTGAGTGGGTCAGTCGGCTGAGCGTCTGGCTTTGGCTCAGGCCATGGTCTCTCAGTTCGTGGGTTCGAGCCTCCTATTGGGCTCTGTGCTGACAGCACTCTGCTCCTCTCCAGCTTACACACACGCTCGCTCTCTCTCTCTCTCAAAACTTAAAAACATTTTTAAAAAACATTTAAAAAAAAGAGCAAGTGGCAAAAATATACGTGGAAAAATAAGCCCCTGGAGATAAGGAAAATCATTCCAGATTTATATCATAATTCTTCTATTTTTACCTGAAATTCAGTCACTGAATGTAATTTTCCTTGTTTCAGCGGTCATCACCCTGTGATTGGGTTCCATAGCTTTGAAGATCATTATGTACCCCTCCATGAATTCCCTCACACACATCCCCACCTTCCAGCGCCTATACTTACCCTGAATATTTTATATACTCTGTGGGAGTTAGTGCCCAAATGTCCTGTCTGGGAAGTACAGGAAGCTGAGACAGTGACCCAAAAATGACATCTAATAAAATAATCTTGCAACGGTTTTCTGCATATATCCTAATTCCTGGAGATACGGACATCTCTTTGTCAACCTTGGAAGCAACCAAAACACAAACCCTTAGCCTGTCATCTCGCCCATATTATCTTTGGACTTAGGCTAAAGTCGAGTTTCTAGATGCCCGAGTTACGCTGCCTGCCTGATGCCAGCATGAGGCCATCCTGGTTCAAAGCTGGCAGTCCTGCTCCCAGCCTAACCACCCCGCGCCCCCGCCATGCTCTGATCCCACGTTGAAGTGCAACTTATGCGCCCTTCCTTCTACAACTGCAAACTTTCAGTGAGCCCATGGGTTGGCCAACAGGTTACCAGAATGAATCAAATACTTGGGGCCTTGAAGCCCACACTTTGTCACAGCTCCTTTCTGCCATTGTAGGATGAAGCATCCGTAGACAATTGAAATAAATGAATGGGTGTGGCTGTGCTCCAGTAAACCTTCAATTGTTAAATGGGGGTGGCTGAGACTGTGCGCGCAGGCCCTACGTAGCGCACTGGCCCCGGGTGCTAGCTCCGATACTTGGAGCCCTTTTCTTGTTTTTCACCCCCTACCCTCCTGTCCCCCCAAAACTTACCTTCTGCTGCATGCAAAGGGCTCTTGCATACAATCTGTCTTGAATCATCTCTTTCTGTAAACACACGCCCTTTTATTTTCTGGGAAAAGTATGGGGAAACATCAGTCAACAAATACCGAACATTGGCTATGAATCCAGCTTGGTGGTGTGGCAGGGGGGTGAACCAAACAGCATTTCCGTTCTCTAGACTTCTTAATCTACTCGAAGAAATCACGTAAACCTATCAAATGATAACAGCCATTCGAAAGGAAATGGGATGTCACAAGATAAGATCAGAAAATCGCGAAATGGAACGTATGAGTGTTAGGTTTGGCTTTTAATGATAGTGCTCAGTGCAGTGCATAAAACCGCTATGACACATCACAGCTTGGTTTATTTACACAGCAGGTCACATAAAGTGAGCGACGTGGAGGCTCCTCACTGAATCAGGCTTGAGATTCTAGGTTCATTTACACCCCACCAATTTCCATCCCGTTGGAGAGCCGAAGGGTGTTCGTTCACGGGCCCCCGGGCTCTGGGAATCTCACTCCATCTGGGATTGGTCTGAGCTATGCCAGATTTCTCTTTCTATTATGCAGTGCTGAGAGACAGAGACAAATACTTGTTCCAGTTAATGTTCATAACCACCCTGCTGGACAAATAAATCCCAAGTATGCACAGAGACTTTTCTAGAAGTGGGGTGTATGGCAGTGAACCAAAAGACAAAGTCCCCGCCCTCTCCAAAACATTCCCACTTAAGAGGCGAGCCTCTGAGAGCTGAAGTGACTTCCTACAGCCCCAAAGCCAGATGGTGGCAGGTTCTCAATGCAGATCATAGGGGCTCCGAGCCGGTCATGTTGTCAACTCTGCTCTTTGCTGCTTCTTCTGGACTCTCATGACAGGTACCCGCAAGATGGAGTACAAGGACAGCAGCTGGCACGAGACCTGCTTCATCTGCCATCGCTGCCAGCAACCAATTGGCACCAAGAGCTTCATCCCTAAGGACAACCAGAACTTCTGCGTGCCCTGCTACGAGAAACAGTATGCCTTGCAGTGTGTTCAGTGTAAAAAGGTATCTGTCATGCTCCCTTGGACCTTGCGCGCTCCATTCGGTCTGCCTCCATGGCCCCTGGCTGGGAGTCCTCCCTCCCCGGACAGACAGACACCTGTAAGACTGGAATGGCACAAGAGTCTTGCAAAATCCTCACGAGCGCATGTGCATTTTACCCGCTGGACGGACCCCCGTCCCGGTCCTTCTTTCAAGGACATGAGTGCCCCTGTGACCTGAGAGAAAAATCCTGGTCGCCTCCCTCCGACAGCATTGTCCAAGATTTGCCCCCGTTTATGGCTTCATGTTAAAGGGGAGGAAAACTTACTGTCCCAGAGCTGTCCTGATATGCTCGCTTTCCACCAGTAGACAAGAAACCAGCTGCTAATAACCCTAGTGGGAGGGAGGGAGGGATGTGAGAAACGGAGGAAAGTTGTGCCCCGAGCGCTTGCAGACCCTCTTTGGCTCCGGCCCCTTTACCAACTCTGCTGTTGGGCCTTTGGGGGCCCAGCCTGGTCTCCGCCTGCGGCACTTTTCAAAGGGCACTTTTCTAACTCCCTTTCAGCCTTTCTTTCTCATTTCCTAAGGTCTTATTTCTGTCCTGGTTTGTTTTTTTTTGTTTGTTTTTATTACCACTTTAAATTCCACGTCTCCCGATTTCCGCTCTTCTGGTTATACTATTTATCTACTGTTTATTCCTTCCTCCTTAGCTGGAACTCTCATTCCCGTGTTTATTTCAGGAAGCTTCTTCTCTGCTCTCTCCCTTTTTTGTTTGGTTTGCTCTTTCCCACCAAGAGCGAAGGAAAGTTCATGTGATTTGCTTTTCTTCCCCTCTTTTCCTCCCAACCTTCATCGCCGCGTTTGGTTGCAGAAGTGATGGTAACACATCCTCTGGGCAGCACGGCCCTGTGTGTGTTCATCAGGACACATGACAGCATTCATGCCAGAAACATCCATCACTCCTGTAGTGAAGTAGGCACCCAAGGCTACCAGGGCCCGGTGGCGGGGAGATGCAGTCCAGCGGCAAATATTTGAGTACTTACTGCCAAGCGGGCTTTGGAGGAGAACAGAGTTTAACAGAGTGTGTACTGGGAGGACGTGAGCTAACCTGAGGGGTGGGAGCCAGGCTGGTGTTGAGGGAAGGGTGCTCTGAGAGAGTGACCCTGTGCTGAGCATGTCAGAGCTAGCCGCGTGGGGATGTGGGGTGGGGGCATGGGACCCGGAGTCCAGACGCAGAGAGGAGAAGGATGTGTGTTTCATCCTGAGCAAACCTCTTACATACACACATGCTTTCTGCATTCACATAGATACCTTGCAACAGAGTATACTTTGCATAAGTCCTGTTCCAACGATGAAATTAAAAAAAAAAAAATTTTTTTAATATTTATTTATTCTTGAGAGAGAGAGACAGAGCGCGAGTGGGAGAGGGACAGAGAGAGAGGGAGACACAGAATCCAAAGTAGGCTCCAGGCTCTGAGCTGTCAGCACAGAGCCCTATGTGGGGCTCGAATCCACAAACCGTGAGATCATGACCTTAGCCAAAGTCAGACTCTTAACTGACTGAGCCACCCAGGTGCCCCCTAGTGGTGAAATTTATAGGAAGATCAGTAATGCTTTATAGTTTAATGAAAAGATATGATAAAGGGAGTCCTAAACACTGGCACCTGCTTTGTCTTTAGCTATGAATTCTCAGGCAAGTGGCTTAATTTCTCCAGGTCTCAGTTTTGTTCATCTGTAAAATGAAAATGATATCTGTATTATTTCAAGGTCTTTATACAGTTGAGCCTTGAACAACACAGGGATTAGGGGTACCAACCCCCCTGTGCAAGTTGAAAATCCACATAAAACTTTTGACTCCCCAAAAACTTACCTACTAATAGCCTGAGGTTGACCAGAAGCCTTACTGATGACCTAAATCCTCGATTAACACATATGTTGTATGTTTTATGGATCGTATACTATGTTATTACAAGAAAGTAAGCTAGAGCAAAGACCATGTTATTCAGAAAATTCTAAGGGAAAATACATTGACAGTACCATACCGTGTTGATCGAAAGAGATCCACGTAGATGTGGACCCGCGCAGTTCAAACCCGCTGCTCGAGGACAAGACTGTCCTGACTGTAAGGACGAGAGGCGGCAGTGGATGATGGGGCCACGTTACGGAAACAAGATGCATGAACCTGCCAAGGGCAGGTGTCTCCACTCCATTCTCCATGGTTCTGTGGAGCTGAGACCCGCCCGTCCCTCGTCCACTGTTGAAATAAATACGAAAAGCAACAACATGAAAAGAAAAACACTGAGTAAAGTTGAGGTGTTGATGACCAGTTCTATCACATGTGGCTTCTCACTGCATTCTTAGCGGCAGGACGGGGTGAGAAGGTAGGCCCTGGGCGCATTGTCCCCCCGCTCTGTCCAGGGGGCCGCCCCTGACTGCAGCCTCGGTGGGCACCGGGCCCACGGTGTCCAGGCCTCTCCCGTCTTCCACCACTAGGAACCGCGTTGTAAGTGGTGTTTGCAAGTTTAGCACCCAGATGGAGGCACGGGGAGCTTCGCACATGACCTGCCCGCGGGCACAGGGCTGGTGAGGGGAGGGGTGAGCGTTCACATCTGAGTCTCCTTGAGGCCGCCCCTGGCCGCACCCCTCCCCAGCACAGCCCCTTGCACAGCGGCCACGCGGAGCTGCCTTGTGGCACCTGTACCTTCAGATGCCCCAGCATCCCGAGGGGCTGAGGTCACGGCTGGGATCCGCAGCACTGCACTGAGAGTATACAGAGGGGGAGTCCAGAGCGACTGTCAAGTCAGGGGAGCCGTTTCTGGGTGACCTTTAGCCAACACCGGTCGTGCTCTGGATGGGGACGTCGCATGCCCCGGAGGCCGTGCGGCCTCGGGAACCTGAGCCTCTGCCTCCTGCCTCCTGCAGCCTATCACCACGGGAGGCGTCACGTACCGGGAACAGCCCTGGCACCGGGAATGCTTTGTGTGCACGGCCTGCAAGAAGCCGCTGTCGGGGCAGCGCTTCACGTCCCGGGATGAGTTCGCCTACTGCCTGAGCTGCTTCTGTGACTTGTACGCCAAGAAGTGCGCCGGCTGCACCAACCCCATCAGCGGTGAGTGTCCCCCAGGCCCCCACTCACGCACGGCCACCTGCTCTCCCTCACTCAGCCATCCCAGGGATGGACAAGATACCGGACTTTGGCCCCCGAATATGTTTACCTACCAAGACTCCGGGCCTCGCTGAGGTTCTGAATAGGCCGACACTTTCTGCCTCTCTTGCTTTCCTGTCCTCGTTACACTGGGGCCACTTCGGCAGGGGACGCTGCCCCTCTAGCTCACCTGATCACTGAAACCCATACGGCCTGTTCTCAAGAGGTTTGTTATTTCTGCTTTTGGTTGGGTTATCTCCACATAGCAGTCTGTGAGTCTATGGCACCCGGGGAGGCACAACGAAACTGGCATTTCCAGGCGAGCCGCTCCCTGTGTTTCTAAAGGTGCTCCCTGGCATCTTCGAGGGACTTGTCTACCACCAGGGCATAGCTTCACGAGGGCAGAGGGCAGTGTTCGAGGCGGTTCTCCCTTAGCCCCCAAAGGCTCCCGCAGAGCAAGAGCCCAAAGTCTGGCTGGCATTGTACTAAACGGTTAGACGTGCCGGGAAATGGAGCATGGAGGACAGATGGCTGGTCAGACTCAAGTCCTGTAAATGTTCACCACGCATCACCACACGAATCAGTGACTGGGCCGGAGGGAACCGTGAAAATTCCAGACTGACAGAGGAAAAGTTCCGTGACCTGGGATTCCCAGCTCTGCTACATTCGGGTGACTGGCTGATCCCTGTCAGTGGCAGATGGCAGACACGTGTAATGTAAATATAGCTGCGTGGCCAAATGGCGTCCCTGTGTAGCTTTGCAGTGTAATCACACAGACAGATTTCACAACTCCTGTGTGCTTGTCCGTGACTTTCTTTTTCCTGGGGTCTGGAACTGAGTGCATCTAAATGCACCTTTTTTTTTTTTTTTTTTTTACGTTTATTTATTTGAGAGAGAGAACCTGAGTGGGGAAGGGGCAGAGAGAGAGGGCTAGAGAGCGAATCCCACACTGCCAGCGCAGAGCCTGACACGGGGCTCGAACTTACGAAACTGCAAGATCATGACCTGAGCTGAAGCCAAGAGTGGGATGCTTAACCGACTGAGCCACCCAAGCGGCCCTAGAACTGAGTGCATCTAACTCAGCCAGCTCACCCGATGTAGAAAGCCCCAGGTCACTAAAATAATCCTTGATGCGTAATCCAGAGCTCGTATTTCCATATGAAATTAAAATGTAAAGAAAAGAAGTCCAACATTTAAATTTTTCTGTTAATTCGATTCCAGCCATATATACCAGATTGCCCCCTTAGAATCATGTAGAGAGAAGAAAAGCAGTCTTTTGATTAATCCAACAGATTAATCTTGAATACTGTTTTTACAGTAACATCTGTGGAAGTAAATGTTTATAAAATTAGGCTTCATATGGGGCCCCTGGGTGGCTCAGTTGGTTGGGCATCTGACTTCAGCTCAGGTCATGATCTCACAGTTCGTGAGTTCCAGCCCCACATCGGGCTCTGTGCTGACAGCTCAGACCCTGGAGCCTGCTTCAGATTCTGTGTCTCCCTCTCTCTCTGCCCCAACCCTGCTCATGCTCTGTCTCTCTCTGTCTCTTAAAAATAAATAAATGTTAACAAAAATTTTAAAACAATAAAATTAGGCTTCATGAAGCAATATAATCTAGCTAAAAGCGCTTTGAAATAGAAAGTATCAGATATGTGTCGTTATTCCCCTGGTAGCACTGAAAAACAGAAACACCACTAGGAAAACAGTGAGGAGCGTTGCTTCTCTGAAGTGCAGAGAGTAATGTTCTGGAACCTACGGAGGAACTTTGAAGTTGCAGCTGAAATGTACTTTTAGCCGAATCCCCATTTGCAGGAGATTGTGCATTTAGATTCGGTTTTTAATAGATCCTTACTCAGCACTTTTTCTTGTCAGCAAAATCTAAATGATTTTTGCAAATAAATCACTGCACATCCTATGTGCAGTGATGCTAAATCCACACATGCGCACAGTCCTCGTTACTCTGAGTCCAAATCTGCAAATTCACTGACCTTTGTTTGAAAGTCCCAAATCAACACCACGTCACATGCACCCCCAATGGAGGCGGAACGAGGTTGACGCTCTGCCTTGTTTTCGACTAGCATACTATAACCATGACCTGTTTAGTGCCATGTCGTGGTCTGTTTAGTGCCATGTCGTTAGCATTTTGGTGCTTTTTGTTGGCAATTTCGCTGCTTAAAATAGCCCCCAGGGGGCAATGCAGATGTGCTGTGTTCCTGAGTGCGGGAAGGCTCTCATATGGAGAAAACAACACGTGTTAGATGAGCTTCCTTCAGGCCGGAGCCATGGTGCCATTGGCCGCAAACCTCAAATAATGAGAGTTGACGTATGTACCTCTTGCCTTTAGAAGGATTCGTCCTCCTTGGGCTGCTTTTGGCTCTCATTTCTGTGACCTGCCCCATTGATTGGCATTTCAAGGCAACCGTGGAGTTTCTAATCCACCTGGGACAGCACCCAGCATAGCTCCTACGCTAACATCCTTCTTCATCCTCTTCAGTTCGCTCAGTGCCAAGAAGAAACACATGTACCTTCTAACTGTTCTGCAGCCCCCGCCCCTGAATCAAGTTAAAGGGTTGCCTGAGCCTCTGGTTTTTAAACATGGGTGCATATGTGAAACGCCTGGGAAGCTTAAACAGTTACTGCTGCCTGGGTTATGATTTAATTGGTAGGGGCTATGAAAGGTGGTAGGATTTTGAAAAGCTTCCCGGGTGATTCAGATCTGCAGCAAAGTTTGAGACCCTTGGGCCTAAATCACTGGCTTGGTTCTGCCGCAGGGCCAGGGCATGCACTCTGCGACCACAGCCCCCTTACAGATCTAGTATTAGTAAAGGCAATCAGCGTTTTAGTAACATTGCATATTCAGGATACCTCTGCTTTTAATTTTTTTTATTTTATTTTTGAGAGGGAGAGACAGAGCGTGAGCAGGGGAGGGGCAGAGAGAGAGAGGGAGACACAGAATCCGAAGCAGGCTCCAGGCTGCGAGCCATCAGCACAGAGCCCGACGCGGGGCTAGAACCCACAAACCACGAGATCATGACCCAAGCCGAAGTCGTACGCTCAGCCCACTGAGCCACCCAGGCACCCCCAGTATACCTCTGCTTTTAAAGCTATGGGGTGTTCAGGAAAAGAGTCAAAAAGCTTTCCTAGTGCATACCCCACCCTCCGCAGGGCTAGAGAGGCATTAGAAGGAGCACAGAACTGGTGTCTAATTAGCTGAGGGGGATTAGCTCATAAGTCTCCCCCAGGACTTAATGCCCCAAGGCAACCTAGCCAATTAAGTTACAAAAGGAACTAGCTGTTGAGTGAATTACAGACTTCTCATGCTCTCTATTTTATTATAATGGACTTCAAGCCATTATAAATGGAGCAGTCAGTGTGGTTACTTTCTTTTTTATTGGGGTAGATTGAACAACTATTTCTACAAAGAATTCTTTGTAATTGGAATTCATGATCCAGATTTCACCAGAATCAATCACAAACTTTTTTTTTTAAGTTTATTTATTTTGAGAGAGAGAAAGAGAGAGGCAGAAGCAGAGGGAGAGAGAGAGAATCTCAAGCAGGCTCCGCACTATCAGCACAGAACCCAACGTGGGGGTTGAACTCACGAACTGTGAGATCATGACCTGAGCAAAAACCAGGAGTCGGATGCTTAACTGACCGAGGCACCCAGGTGCCCCTCGATCACAACTGTGAATGACCCTGTGTATTTCATTCCATTTTATTCCAGGTGGCTCAGTGACAGCACAGAGCGACCGTATTTTAATAGGTGGCCAGTGTACCTTAAACATTTGATAAGAAGTAGTCCTCAAACAAGAGTCAAGCGCCGAACTGACTTACCACTTTTCTTGCTTAAAGTATCAGATGGCTTACTGCCCACACATCATAATGTGCCCCCACCCACCTTAGCAGCCCACTTTCCACCTCTCACACCGAAGTTCATGCTGCCGTAGCTTATCTCCTGACATTCCCACCGCAAGAAATGTCCACACCCACATACCACATACCGTTTCTTTTGTGAGGCCTTTCCTGGCCATTCCAGAGAAAATTAGCCTATGCCCCTTCTCTCCCCACCCTTCAGCACTTCATTCATCAAATCACAAACTATTTGAGCTCCAGGCAGGAGGCACCCAGCGAAGGAACAAGAGAAATCAGCGACCGGTCTCCTGGAATTTCCTTCCGATGGGACAAACACACACACACACACACACACACACACACACACAGTGGGCTCTTCGTAAGTATAGCACTGATCACACAGATCTGGAGCCAGTTTATGTACCTGCTCCTGCTGAGGTTTGTGAACCCCTCAAGGCTGTGCGGGGTGTCTGATTCCCACATGGACCCCCGGCACCCAGTCGTTAGAACTCGCACTCCCCACTCCCCGGACTGCACAATCCAGCTTTGAGACAGGAGCAAACCAGAATTCCTCCTGCAGGGCCAGGAGCCTGCTTCTGACTAGCAATGTCCTCCCCCCACCCCCCGCCCCCGGTGTTCTTTCTTGTCTGTTCACAGGACTGGGTGGCACAAAGTACATCTCCTTTGAGGAGCGACAGTGGCACAACGACTGTTTTAACTGCAAGAAGTGCTCCCTCTCCCTGGTGGGGCGAGGCTTCCTCACAGAAAGAGACGACATCCTGTGCCCGGACTGTGGGAAAGACATCTGAAGTCCACACCGCTGACTGCTGGCGACACTCACGGATTTATGTACGCTCTCCTTCTCAGCCAGGCAGTATTGTGTCTGGTCTCCACCGGCCGCGTTGAGACTCTCCTCTTGTGCTTTTCTCAGTGATATCCACATTTGTTTAAACCCTTTAATCCTTTGTACTAGTTCAGTCCCAGGGAAGGAGGAAACCCCTGTGTAAACCCTCGGTGGGTAGCTGGTTTTGGAGTTTTGTAATCAAGCAAGGCAAATCCAAGTGCAAAAATCCTTTCGAATGACAGCTTTGTAAATGTATCTTTCTTTCACTGCATATTTAATTTTTAAGTGCAATTAACATGTCACGAACTCGAGTTTCCCAAACCACACGAGATAATGCAGAGTAGGTATTTACAAGTATGTAACTTCCTGTCATGTAAGCCCTAAAGCAAGATTATACAGCTTACAATAAAGTTATCCAGAACAAAATGGCCACACAGCGTGTGAAACAATGATTAAACACTGAAGTTCTGAGCACCGCGGTATAAAACGCTTTATCGTATGTTCCGCTGATCGCTGTATGAAGTGCACGTTCAGACGGGCTGGGTCAGCGTTCACTGAAATTACATCACACCTTTCAGTGCAAAGAAGGCCTTCAGTCAGCAGCACAGCCTCTCTCTTGCTACCTTCTCTTTGTGCCTCTCTCCCAAATTCTCTTGCTCTGCATTGGATGCAGCAGCATAAACTCCAGAATATGAGCAGCAGAAAATGAACTAATGACAGTGAAGGCGGGGGGGGGGGGGGGGGGGGTGGCACTTTTTCTTTTTAGAGAAAGAGAGAGAGGATGTAAGCAGTAAAGGGAGGGACTCTTTTCAAGTTTGTTTACTTTTGAAAGAGAGTGAGCATGAGGGGCAGAGAGAGAGGGAGAGGGAGAGAACGAGAATCCCAAGCAGGCTCCACACTGTCAACACAGAGCCAGAGGAGGGGCTTAAACTCACAAACAGTGAGATCATGGCCTGGGCTGAAATCAAGAATCAGACACTTAACTGACTGAGCCACCCAGGTGCCCACTGGGGTTTTTCTTTCTTTTTTCTTTTCTTTCTTTCTTTTTCTTTCTTTCTTCTTCTTTCTTTCTTCCTTCCTTTCTTTCTTTCTTTTTAAATTTTTTTAACATTTTTATTTATTTTTGAGACAGAGAGAGGGCAGGGGAGGGGCAGAGAGAGGAGGAGAGAGAATCCCAAGCAGGCTCTGCACTGCGAGCACAGAGGCCGATGCGGGGCTCGAACTCACGAGTTGTGAGATCATGACCTGAGCTGAAATTCAAGAGTCGGCCACTTAACCGACTGAGCCACCCACGTGCCCCATTGGGGTCACTTTTCTTAACAGAGCTCTTTCCCAATGCCATGGGTCCATATCCTACCTTGACTTGCCTTCTCGTTCATAAAGTGAAGGATTTCAAAAGGATACAAGCACCTTGAGGCCAGAGATGACCTCTTGTTCATCTGGGTATTCCCAGTACCCTAGCAATTTAGGGCATGCTTTGGAAGCCTTCAGTGTTTCTGAAAGGGGGGAAAGGAGAGAGAGAGAATCGTGGCTATAAAGATGTGAGCTCCTAGTTTGGCATTAGTCTGTAAAACCATCTGTGAAAGCATGGTATACGACCGGAAAGCACTGAGCCAGTTTATGAGACACGGCAATGTGTATTTCTCTTTACAGAATGGTAACACTAGTGATTTGTGTCCTTAGTTTACCATAAAACGATAGGCCATGCAACAGAAAACTCTGGTGGAAATCAAGTCCCACCGATGCTGAGCGTGTGTGAAGTCAGTCTCTTAACCTGAGTGCCAGTGCATGTGAGAAATGTCTGAGACAGGCCATCTGAGGACTCCACGACTTGCGAGTCGTTTTGCCTCCTCCTACTTCATGGGATAAAAGTGAAAACGTTCCTGCAAGCGTGCCTTTTGAAACAAAAATAACAAAATTCAAAATAAAAAGGTAAAACCTTTGCGAATCTCATTGTGGAGCAGCTTACCTGTTCCTCATTAGACCAACAGAGACACTGGACGCGCCCAACCTTAAATTAATGGTAGGGGAGGTTCTACTTCTAGTAAGGAGCTCCTATTGGACTCCAATAGCCTTCTGGACAAAAATATTTAAAAATCTTCGAAAACCCTGGTGCACGACCCAAAGCAGGAACACTTGGGAGGGGAGCAGATACCTGAAGAAGAGAATGGCGGTGGGTAGGTTTCCCATTTTCATGGCTTTTACCAAGGGGCGGGTCCCAAAGGGGAGCTAAAACTCTGTTAGAGAACCTATGGTCTTACTGGCTTGAAGACCCAAAGGCCAGAGCTTGGCACAAGCTGTCTCTGGAAGGTAAGAGTGAAAAATGGTATGAAAAAGAACCCCGAGTTCTCATGAAATCCCTACCAATCTCTGGCTGACAGCTAAATCACATGCAGAGGCTAGACTCCGAGTAGCCCAGCCAAGGCTCAAAGGTTGGGATTTTCGGGATGGTGGTGTGCAGAGCTCAGGGACTCTCTTCCCAGTGTAACCATGTAATTGGGAGAACTGTGTGCGTGTGTGTGTACCAAATAAATACCTTCAACTCTTGGAAAATTACCCTAAAGGTGAGCAGCAAGTGGAGAAACATGCAGGGAAATCTATAGGTTATAGTATGAAGAGTGCAAGTCTACAGCAGTTGACCACGGACTGATCCCACCCCACCCCTGCCCCCAGTTTCATGTGACAAAAGCTCTACTCTGGGCAAGTGCAGCCAAGAAGGTAAAGGCTCCTACTGTTCTAGGGCTGTGCCCCAGGCATGACAGTCTGACAATCCTGGGATTCCCATCACTCCTGCTCCAGCCTGCCCACAGGGTGGAGGCTCCATGTTAAGAGGGGCAGTCTGAGAAGACCAGAGGCTACTCCTAGGAAGAGGATTGTGTGAAGACATATATTAGGATGATGTTGGTATGTTCTGCTAAGGATACAGGTCCTCTCTGTCGAGCACCTACTCATAGAGGTGAAGCCAGACACCGTCCAGCCCCGAGGTGTGGGTGTAAGTGGCAGCTTTGTGAACTAGTAGCTCCGCAGCTCTGCAGGAAGGGACTATTTGGTACCAAGAATGGAGGAATCTCTGCCTAAGGGGATTATCAGAAACAATGGGGATCTTGGTGGCAAGTGACTGAGAGGGGGATGGTAGGTATAGGATACTAGCAGCAAAAAGCAAAATGGCAGATGAGCCAGGAGTTTAATGGAGAGAACCAGGGAAAGAGACAGGTAGGGAGAGCCCTCCTGGGATCCCACTTACCCCTAGGGTTCTGGAAGACCATAGGCATGTACCCCGTGGATTGTACCCATTCTGGAGCAAACAGAGTGGGGGTCCAGAAGACCATGGGCATGTACCCCGTGGGTTTTACCCACTCTGGAGCAAACAGAGTGGGACCCAAAGACCACTTGAAAGCATTCTCCAAGTCACACACAGATCATCAGCAAAGAGCATCTTATTAGCTCAAAGGGCTTACGCAGAAACCTCGAACCAAATGCTGGCCAAACATATAAACATGTTCAAAAAACTGAAGGAACATATATAATAACAACTCTCATCAGAGAACACCAATAAAGAGATAAACATTATTTAAAAATCAAATGGGAATTCTGGAGTTGAAAAGTATAACCAAAATGGAAAATTCACTAGAGGGGATCAACACTACATTTGAGTTGAGAGAAGAAAAAAAAAAAATCAGTGAACTTGAAGATAGATCAACAGACATTATGAAATTTGAAAAATGGGGCAAATGAAAAATTAACAGAACCTCAGAGCAATGTGAGACAATGTTGAGAACCAACATAGGTATAATGGGAGCATCAGGAGAGGAAAGAGAAAAGGGACAGAAAGAAATACTTTAAAAATTAATGGCTGAAAACTTCCCCAAGTTTGATGAAAATTTTTTAATCTAATCACCCATTCAAGAAGCTGGACAAACTTTAGGGGAGAAACTTTGATGTTTGAGTCCAACCATATCAAAACCTGGGTCTGCCTCCAGCCTGACTCTACTCAGCCTTCTATCAATTGGGAGTCATGACACTGCATGATATTTCTAACTGGCTCTAAAATAACACAGTTGTATGATACTACTTTTTATTAATCAACACTTTCCATTAAATTATGAAATAAAACATACACAGAAGTGCATCATACAGGTGTTAGGTAAAACTGAACCATAGAGATAGAAGTAAGAATGGTGGTTACCTCTCAGGGAAGGGACACGAGAGAAGCTTTTGGAACGCCGGAAATGTTCTGTATTATGGTTGGCAAACTATGGTCCATGGCTAAATCCTGCCCACTTTCCTTAAACATTCCTTAAACATTGTTTTATTGGAATACACCCATGTCCACTCATTTATGCATCGTGTGGCCCACAAGACATTTTTACTACCTGGTCCTTGACAGAAATTTTGCCAACCCTTGCTCTATACCTTGATCTGGAGAGTGGCTACATATTTAGGGATATATAAATTCGCTCTGTAGAAGATTTTTTAAACTTTACAGTGGTTTATGATACCTCAATAAAAATAAAAATATGGGGGCGCCTGGGTGGCTCAGTTAGTTAAGCATCTGACTCTTGATTTGGGCTCAGGTTATGCTCTCACAGTCATGGGAGACTGAGCCCCGCATGGACTCCATACTG
The DNA here is from genome assembly GCF_046562875.1 of Panthera onca. Lineage (NCBI taxonomy): Eukaryota > Metazoa > Chordata > Mammalia > Carnivora > Felidae > Panthera > Panthera onca. The sequence goes on along the minus strand of NC_138341.1, from coordinate 85,216,393 downwards.
GGGGGTGGAGCCTGCTTAAGATTCTTTCTCTCCCCCCTCGGCCCCTTCCCTGCTCACACTCTCAAATAAATAAATAAATAAATAAATAAATAAATAAGTTATACTTTTTATAGTTTCCTCTACCGAACAATTATTTTCAAGCTCACCTTTCCCTTGAAACAAAGCAAGCGAACTTGCCTGATCTTTACTTGGTGATTCGAAAGGTCTGGAGGTCAGTCCCTACCACCTGATGCTTCTACTGCGCCTCATGCTTGGTGCAGTGTTTCCTCGTAGGCTTGGACACTTTTGACTTGGGCTAGTTAGTCACTGACTTTAGAAAAATCATCTGTGGGGGTTTCCTCGGGCTCAGGATGAGCCTGTCTTCCCACAGACGGTTTCTGCTGCCTCTGCCACGCACCTGGAGCACCCCCGAACTGGAACCGCTTCCCAGTCACTTCCTGTGTTTCTTTCACCACGCTGGCGGTCTAAATTGTGGCTACAAATCTGTATGCCAGCCTGCTTGCTCGTTTCCAGCCTCCGCCGCCTGCCCTGCTCCCTTTCCTGTTCTTCCTTCCTGTTTTCCCGTTCTTCCTTCTGTTCCTTCCCTCTTGTCTTCCCGCCCTCCCTCGGTAGGGCAGGTTTTCTTCTCATTTATCTTTACCATGTGGGGTTGCTCTTTGGGGTCGTAGCTGTTAGGTTTCCTATTTTGGGGGACACGGGGCATTGACTTCTCTGTACTTTACATCATAGTCATCAAAGCCATGGCTCATGTTCGAGAGAACATCAAAGTGGCCTGCTTCCCTGGATTCTTGTGTTCTCTTAGACTTGTGACTGTCAGCTCATCAGTGCTTTTTTTCCCTCAAACATTTTTTCCAGCAGGATTGTTCCTTACGTTTAAAAAGTCAGCTTCTTTCTCTACGGTTTGGCATAAGAAAACGATAAATGTTTGTTAATTCCTCTCTTTGTGACTCAGTCTACAATGTTGAGACTTACCTTAATCTTGCCTATTTTATTTAAAAATTTTTTTTAACATTTATTTATTTTTGAGACAGAGAGAGACAGAGCATGAACGGGGGAGGGGCAGAGACAGAGGGAGACAGAGAATCGGAAGCAGGCTCCAGGCTCCTGGCCATCAGCCCAGAGCCTGACGCGGGGCTCGAACTCACGGACTGCAAGATCGTGACCTGAGCTGAAGTCAGACGCTCAACCGACTGAGCCACCCAGGCACCCCAAATCTTGCCTATTTTAGTATGTTGGAGCTTTGATTTAAAAATGTAGAACTATCTTGTAGAACAAGTTATATATTTATTAGAATTACATACACTTCACGGTAGTATTTAGGATACTGTACAATTTTTAAGTTTATGTACTTATTTTGAGGGGGGGGAGGGAAGGAGCACAGAGAGAGGAGAGAGAGAATCCCAAGCAGGTTCTGCACAATTAGCGCAGAGCCCCACGCGGGGCTCAATCTCACGAACTATGAGATCATGACCTGAGCTGAAATCAAGAGTCAGACGCTTAACCAGCTGAGCCACGCGGATGTCCCAGGATATTGTAAAATTCTTACTAGTTTACCTTCAACCCAAACCACGAAAATCCAGTCACCAGACTAACGGAAAGCAAACAGCTTTCCTCATGAGGCAGTCACCTGTTGTAGAAACTCATCAAAGAGAAGTGACTGCCGTTTGGCACGTGAGCTAGACCTGGGCACTCGGAGGCTCCCTGCTCCCTCCCTCGTCCATGGAATGTGGGAATATCGCTTGCCTTTCCCGCTCCCAGAGGCTGCCCCATGGACACGGCCTTGAGATGGTGATGTGGAGTTGAGAACACCCACACGGTATATGTGACGGAACCCCGTTAAGGGCTCTTTATCAACTTTTACAACCTGGAGGCTGGGCACCGGGATCCATTCATCTTTGTTGCCACCCAAGACAAGCCTCGTATAGAAGTTCCCTTTGCTTATTAAAACTGCCACCTACCAACCTGGAGCGGCCTTTCTCTTCAGTCTCTCCCTGACCTCCTGCAAGGGGGCCAGTTTCAGATTCCACCCGGGGAATCTCCTGAGATGGTTACTAACACACATGACCTTGCATGGACCCTGACCGTAGCAAACAGCTCAGTAGATGTATCTGCTCTGATACAATGAGCCCTGGAGCCAGGCCAATGACCACCGTCTCAATACTGTCCTTAGTGACAGCTTCATCTCTGATAAAACTTCAGAGACATGTCTGTGAAAGTCTGCAGTGCTGGTGGTGAAGCAGAACCCTAGAGGTCAGCAGAAAAAGCCTGGTCATCAACAGAGGTGAAGCCAGAGTGTATTTAAAACACATCACTGATGGGGCACAGTTGGTTAAGCAACCGACTTCGGCTCAGGTCATGATCTCGCGGTCCGTGAGTTCGAGCCCCGCGTCGGGCTCTGTGCTGACAGCTCAGAACCTGGAGCCTGTTTCAGATTCTGAAATCTCCCCCCTCCTCCCTCCCTCCCTCCCTCTTTTCTCTCCCTCCCTCCTTCTCTGACCCTCCCCTGCTCATGATCTGTCTCTCTCTGTCTCAAAAATAAATGTTAAAAAAAAATTTTTTAAATAATAAATAAATAAACATTAAAAAAAAACAACAACACATCACTGATTCACCACAGATGGACACAACCCAGTCTGTAAGCAGAGGGCTGCCCACAAGTCATAAATCAGCCTAATAAATAAATTCTAATTCCCTTTCAGAAGATTTTTTAAAAATTAGCTAAAGTAGAATAAAAGTGGTATTAACTTGTGTTATCAGTTAATCATATTCCTTTGGAAACTTAAAATAGGTGAAACATAAAATCAATTCTCAAACATCATTAGTGATGCCCGTTGGAACTTGAGGGCACCTCTCATTTGCTGCCTGGCCACTAAATGACAGAATGGGGGCTCTGGGATCCGTATAAGGTAGAAATATGGGGAAATAAGATCTGGAAGAGACTAGAGGGTCAGAGAGAAATCTGCTTCCTGACAGAGGAGGAAATGGGGGAGCACAGAAGGAAGAAAGCTGACTCGAGACTACACAGAGGCCAACATACTAGAACCCAGGTCTCCCGACTCCTAGCTCACTGAGAATTTTCTGATGGCAGTAAAAAGCCAGCTGCTATACATTTTTATAATACTTACATCTCGTCCCTGTGGCAGCCAAGTTGACTGTCCTTTTGAATAACTGCTTTTCCAAAAGCTGGTACCATTGTATACGTTGTTCCCAGGGCAGGGATGGGGGTGGCTTCCAGAAAGGGACCCAACCTCTGGTTTAATACAGAAGGGCGTAGGTTTTAGTCACCACTCGGCCCACCATCAAACTGCCCGCCTTCAGAGAAGCCACTCTTCCTCCAGGTATCAGCTTCCTCTTTTGTAAAATCAGGAAGTTGGATTAGACTGTGTTTACAGTCGGAATAACCTCCACTGGAGAAGAACTAGAAAAACCCATCATTGGACTTAATCAGTTTCAGGGAGGGTAATCTATCTAAAATAAAACACAAACTATTTTCTTACATGAAGAGATGATTATGGGGGAAATGCCATCTCTGAATACATAGCAGTTCTTCTGAAACACCGAGGAAACGTCCGGGTGATACCTATGCCAAAATGTGCATAAACTAAGAAAATGATCTTCTTTATTATTTTTTTTATTTAAAAAAAAATTTTTTTTAATGTTTATTTATTTTTGAGACAGAGGGAGACAGAGCATGAGCAGGGGAGGGGCAGAGAGAGAGGGAGACACAGAATCTGAAGCAGGCTCCAGGCTCTGAGCTGTCAGCACAGAGCCCAATGCAGGGCTCGAACCCACGAACCGTGAGATCATGACCCGAGCTGAAGTCGGACGCTTAACTGACTGAGCCACCCAGGCACCCGGAAAATGATCTTCTTAAGAGTGGCAAAGCAACTGGGAGAGAATGACAAATAAAACCCTGTTACAAAAATAAGAGCAGTGTAACTTTCTCCCCAGACATCTATCAGCAATTACAGTTAGAAGCATGTGAATAAAGGGACGCCTGGGTGGCTCAGTCAGTTAAGCATCTGACTTCGGCTCAGGTCACGATCTCATGGTTTGTGAGTTCGAGCCCCACATCAGGGTCTGCGCTTACACTGCAGAGCCTGCCAGGGATTCTCTCTCTCTCCTTCTCTCTGTCCCTCCCCCACTCTCTCTGTTTCTCTCTCTCTCTCTCAAAATAAATAAACTTAAAAAAAAAAAGAACACACTTCTTTAAAAAAAAAAAAAAAGCTTATGAATAAAAAAAAATCCAGGAACAAGACAAACGAACACACAGCAACAAAAAAAAAAAACAGCGACAGACTCCTAGATACAGAGAACAAATGGGTGGCTGCCAGAGGGGGTGGGCGTGGGGAGATGGGAGGAAATAGGTAAAGGGGATTAAGAGGTATAAAATAAATAAACAAGTTGTAAAATAAAGAAGTCATGGGGATGAAAAGTACAGCACAGGGAACATGGTCGCCAATAGCATAATAACGCTATATGGTGACTATACTTACCGTGAGCGTCTTATAATATACATTATTGTCTAATCACTAGGCTGTACATCTGAAACTAATATAGGTCAACTATCAAAAAAAACCCACAAAAAAACCAAAAAACCCGAGCCTCTCTTCCTTCTGCCCCCCTACACTTTCTGCTCCCCACCGGAGAGGTGGTGGAGAGGTCAGGGAACAGGACAGGCCCCTCCTCAGGGCCCCCCTGCCCATGCGACGCCATACCTGCACATGTGGGGCCTTCAACGACCCAATCCAACACTAACCTATGTTTTGATTTGTCTCAAACACAGGGCATGTAACTTAATTTTTAACTCATTAATTATTTTCCCCCGGCGGATCTTCTAAAAGAAAAATCCATTCTGTTTTGGGTTGGCTTCCTCAGGTTTCAAAGAATTAAAGACATAACTAGTAAACTATCTAGAATGCAGAATACCGTGACTTGAACTATTAAATGTTCTTCAGATTCCTTCTCAAATTATTTGAATACTTAGACTGAAACAATTGGGATTAATCAAAGGATAAAACCCTTTGAGGGCAGGAGCCGTGTGTCTTATAACGATGCCTTGTAAGAGCGTGAAAACACAGCAAACACCTGTTGAATGAATGATACGTTTTTCCAGGGAGTTCACTTTGTTTGTGATTAAGAAAATAGAGAAAAGTTAACTTGACGGTCTCTTTTTCATTACAATGGTAAAACTGCAAACCCATCAAGTGATAATGACTTAAATGAGAGGAAATGAGAGGAATCTGTCAAAATAAAAGCAAACGGAACTAGGCATAAGCGCCATACTCTAATCCGTTAACGTTTGCACACGGATTCAGGCTAACAATTCTGCAGCTGCTGGAGTGCTGGAATTGAACGATGAAGTAAATGGATGGTGGACGGTGGAAGCCAAGTTTCTCACTGTTGGGGTGGGAGGTTACAGACAAGCAAGGGAAGCCTAGAATGATCCATAGGTAATGGATTCAAGTTGGAGATATCAGTATGAACTTATGTTAAACTTACTTTATAGAGAGATGTTTAAGACACATGTATCTACATGGTTAGTATACACACACATCTATTTCCTTGCTCTGTCAGTTGAGATCTAGAAGCAACGACGCCCCACTCTCAGTGTCCAGATCTTGCTAACACCATTCGTCAGTAAAAGGAACCAAGACTCCGCGGAGGAATGGCTGAGCTTAGGACGGGGCAGGAACCTCACAAGATGAACCTACAGCCGCTGGACGTGCTAGAAAGGAAGGAAGGGCTCGAAAGAAACCACAAGGATGAGCCAAGAAAGGGACACAGGAGACAGCTGAAAGTTTCCCATGGCCAAATCTGGAACAACTGGAGAAAAAAAATAAGAAGGCATTAGATAATAACCCAAAGTGTAAGAGTCCAAGTCGACACGGACATAAGTTATTAAGTAAATAAATAAGGGCGAATAGATCAATCTGCACAGAGTAATCACAAGTCATTTATGTGGAACACTTGGCCCATAAGGTGGAGAATAATGCTCTCCTCAGGTCTTCCTTCCAAAGAGTCCAGTAGGAAGAGGAGGAAAAAGAGTAGCTCTGCATTAACCCAACACAGAGTACCTCAGCCAGGTGACCAAGACTAACACCGCAAAAGCAGTTACGTCACGTTGACAGCACGTACCCTTAACGTGGGATGACAGTGGAGCTTTACCTCGGTGATGTTGCCTCCCAAATCCATAACCCCAGTCTAGTCATGAGAAGAACACGAGACAAATTTGAACGGAGGGACCTTCCACACCTATCTAACCAGCATGCCTCAAAACAGTCAAGGTCATCCAAAATCTAAGGAGAATCTGAGCAACTGTCACAGCCAAGAGGAGTCTAAGGAGACCCTACGGAGGAGTCTATACATATTCTTAATGTATGCAGGGTATCAGATACTACAGATAAGGTGGGGTCCTGGATGCGATTCTGGGACAGAAAAATAACATTAGGTAAAAAATTAAGCAAATATGAATAAACTTATGGACTTCAGCTAACAGTAACGGACCGGTATTGACAGGAAGCCCACAAACGTACCAGACTGATGTCGATCAGTAATAGGGAAAACTGGGTGTGCAGTATACGGGAAGTCTCTATCCTTTCCTGGCGATTTTTCTACAAATCTCGAACGTTCCTAAAATAAAAGGTTGACTTTTTAAAAGTTTATTAAAAAAAAAAAAATCCTATAGCAGGGCAGGACGGACGTAACAGAAAGCTTGGCTAGATACGGTGTTTCTACATTTACAAAAAAATCTCTTTTGCCACAAGTGGTGTTTTAGTCTCTTAAGGTTTAATCATTAGCCAAAGAAACAAATATTTTAGTTCAAATGGACTGAAAAACAAAATGAAAAAACTTGGATAATTTTACTAGAGAAAAAGATGCTTAGAGCTATTACATACTTTATTGAGCCAGTCTTATTTCTGTCTTTTGGCTAAATGCTTGGTCAAGTCTGAACAGTTGACAGCTTCCAGTTGCTCTTAGAATCGAACCCAAAGTCCTTAGCGTGGCCCACAGAATCCGGCTCCTGCCTACCTGCTTTGGCTGCATTTTAAATTTTTTTTTTTTTAACATTTATTTATTTTTGAGACAGAGAGAGACAGAGCATGAACAGGGAGGGTCAGAGAAAGAGGGAGACACAGAATCCGAAACAGGCTCCAGGCTCTGAGCAGTCAGCACAGAGCCCGACGCGGGGCTCGAACTCACATACCGCGAGATCGTGACCTGAGCCGAAGTCGGCCGCTCAACTGACTGAGCCACCCAGGCGCCCCTTTGGCTGCATTTTAAACTACGCTTCCTGCTATTTTCACTGATTGGAGCTGCACAGTCTTTCTATTCTGAAATCCTTTTTTTTTTCGTTCTAAAATCCTATTAAGTCTCTCTGCTTTCACTCTTCTTGTCCGGTATCTGTTATCTAATGCCGGGCAGCAAACCATCCGCGACACTTGGTGTGGCTTTAATGTAGCCCCTATTCTATTCACTCAGGATGTTCAGAGTCTATCTGGGCTGGTCTCACCTTGGACACTCATGGGGCAGCTGGAGCGGGGACGGGGGATTAAGTCACACCTGGTGGTCAGTGCTGTTGGCTAGTATGTTTTTCTAGCATACTAGAAAAGTGGCTCTCTCAGGGGGCTGCAGTAGGGGTCCCAGAGTGAGAGGAGCATTCATCTGATGAAAGCAAATCACAAGACCAATCTATATTTGAGCAGCAGGGAACAGACTCCATGTCTGACAGAAGGAGCAATAAAGAATATGTAGACATTTATTTATTTATTTTTTTTTTTTTTTTAACGTTTATTTATTTTTGAGACAGAGAGAGACAGAGCATGAACGGGGGAGGGTCACAGAGAGAAGGAGACACAGAATCCCAAACAGGCTCCAGGCTCTGAGCTGTCAGCACAGAGCCTGATGCGGGGCTCGAACCCATGGACCGTGAGATCATGACCTGAGCCGAAGTCGGACGCTTAACTGACTGAGCCACCCAGGCGCCCCAAGAATATGTAGACATTTAAAATCTATCACGTGTACAATGCTTTTCCTGAAAGCTTTCCTTAACTGTCCCCTTAAAAATAATCTCTTTGGCGGGCACCTGGCTGGCTGCCCATAGAGCACGCAACTCTCAATCTTGGAGTCGTGAGTCGGAGCCCCATGTTGGGTGGAGTTTACTTAAAATTAAAAGAGAATTTAAAAAATGTTTTTAAATTTCTTCAAAGAGGTCTTTCCTAACATACATTTCTTTCTTCTTTTTTCTTTCTTTCTCTCTCTCTGTTTTTTTTCCTTTTGAGAGAGCTAGAGCACAAGCTGGGGAGGGGGCAGAGGGAGACAGAGAATCTTAAGCGGGCTCCACACACGGCTCGATCCCACAACCCTGTGATCATGACCGGAGTTGAAATCAAGAGTCAGATGCTCAAGTGTCTGAGCCACCCAGGCACCCCCGCAACCACTATATTTAAAGCAGCTCTTCACCCTACATTCCCCATCTCTCACGATTTCATTTCTCGGTTTGATTTTCTTTCTGTCATTACGATCATCCATTATTTCATTGAGCAGGAACATAATTAACTCACACCTTTGTCCTTTCTGCCACAACACTACAGACAACCAGGTTTAACAGCTGGAAAAGCAGAGCACTTCAGTAAATAGCACTTTAGTAAAAACAAGGTAAATGAACATAAATTTGTCTCTTCTGTCCCCTCCCCAAAAATGACCTATTTTTTAAAATTCAAGGTAGATAAAGTAACCTGAGGTGTTTTTACAAGTCAGGTAATTTAGAGCTTCGGTTTCCAACATTAAGATGACCAGTTTAGAGATTTACTCTTTAAAGACCACCCCACACGCAAATAATCCTTTCGCCTGAACCTCTGGTTTGTTCCAGTTTGTTAAGCTTACACGGGATAAGGTCTGAGGGACTTGTTTCCATCTACCAAAGAATAGTGGCAGTCGGTGTGTCAGCCCCTGTGGCATCAGGCTCTCCTGAACGCCAGGCCACTGTAGCCCCCAGCTCTTCACAGTAGGGTCCCCAAGACGTGGCTGGACTATGGGGATCATGCCTGATCCCAGTCAAGTCTGGTACAGAAGGTCGTACTATAAAGAATGACACTTTTCCACTGGATAGTCTGCTCAAATAAAGGGAGACCAAGTCATTACAGAATGTTTTTCCACTTTATTTTTTTATGAATGACAGACCTACTCAATAATTTTATTCAGTTTATTTAAATAAGGATAAGGCTACTTAAAAGACCTTTACATACAAAAATGTACATTACAAGGTTAAACTCTCTGTACTGAATTACAAAACCTGCACAAGCATTTAATAAAAGAGCACGCTTAAAAACATTTTGACCGTTTTGTAACCTCTTAAAATTACTGAAGTTCCACAGTAGTAAATAGAGGAAGCTCTTACACATGTATGATTTAAGCTACTGGCAGTTTTACTTAATGTAAGTTTTTAAAAGGTCATTGCTATTGAATGAGTCTCTAGACCAGTTTTAGAATCATCTCTCAGAAAACTAAGTCAACCAAAATATTATTTCAAATAATAATTACAATTCTGAGGAATTTTAATACTAGCAAAAATATTATGGCCTCATAGTGGTAGTTGAACCAACTTTCCAAAGTGTCTGGTAGCTGTCTAGATTAATAAAGCTATTTTGGTAAACTGTACTGCCTTTACGGCCACTGGGAAGCAATTTAGGGCCTTTGGTGCTGCAGGGGCTGGAGACTTCCAGAATTCACGCGGCAGTCTATGATCCCTCAAATGTAAGAGGAACGGGGGTTATCCTATCTTCACTCCTCAATGAATGCGTAGGGCCAGGCATTATGACCCGCAAACCTAAGCCTGATGCTTAGGGTCTGCAGAAAGGAGGATGGAGAATAGAAGCAAAGAAAGTTAAAATATGGGAAAGGAGAGTAAGAAAAAAGAAACCGAGAACAAAGAAGTAGGGGAAGAAAAGAGCAAGACCACCTGCCAGTGGCAGAAGTGGTCAAGTGCTCATAACTACACCTCAGAAGCCACTCACTGACTCGAATGCCATTCGTCTGCCTACCACCCCCCCCCCCCCCCCCCCGCTCTGTTGAAACAGGAAATCGATAGTAACAATATTACAATGATCGTGAGTCAAGAGTATTCCAAAGTCGTTTGCCATTCAACTCAATTCCTTGTAAGCTTTAAAGCACACCAAAGCAACCCTTCAAAACCTAAGATTCCCGACACTTCTGCCTCAAAGTCCCATCATTCAGTAGGCTCCATCATGTGGAGGAAGACATCTCAAGACTGTATGTAAACACCTTGAGAAGGCACAGCGCTCTGAGATGTCAGCATTAGGTAATACACAGTCCAGGGTTTCCCACTTCTCCACATTTCAAACTCAAAATAGCCCAATAATATGCTGCTATATGAGCATTGATTCTGAATGTTCATAATATAAACTTCAATTTGAAGCAACAATGTTACACAGTTCAGCTGTTATTACCAACCTACTCTGTAAGTTAAATATACAAATTAAAAATTAATTTTCTTGAGTAACTAAAAATAAGTTTCCACTGACTTAAAACTGTCAAATGGCTAACTCTCTCTTAACTAAGAGAATGCAGATGGGAGCAGCAGGGACAACTGAATACAAAAATCTGTCATTCTACTCTAAAATCTGCACTTTTAAAATCTCCCTTTACAGTTATGTAGAGGGTTACAGTTGTCCTTCAACAGTATTACACGCATCAGCCCCGCAGGTAACTATGTAGTTACTGATTTAGCACAACATGCAACACATCGTATGTACCAATTTTGTCTCGTATGTATAGATTTATCGACTGGATAAAGGCAGAACGGCTAAAAACCGTAGGGTTAAAGTTTTAGTACCATATGTACCTGCAAGGCTGAATGAATTTTTTGTAAGGCTATTTGAGAGCTGAACTAAAATACTTGCGTTAACAAATCAAAAGAGGAACGAGACTGCTGTCAAAAGTAAAGAAAAGGCAAACCCCAATTTGAAGATCGATCACATAAGGAAAAAAGTATAAAGTATCCTCTGCACTTGGTTAGAAATACAAGGCAAAACGTGGACATGAGAACTCACGGCTCTAAGGTATACCCTACTTTCCCACTGATTCCCACCGTACAAATGGGATGGTGACACCATTCCAACAGGAACACACAACTTCAGTGGATAACTTGTGCGTGTGACAGACAGTCCTGCGGGGAGCTGTCCCCGTCACCCCAGCAGGGAGCCCCGTCCAGCTGGTACTCGTCTCCCATGCTGCCACTCTGGGGTGACTTGTGGCTTCAGTATCTTCTCGTCTTCTGCCTACTCCAGATGACGCTAAGCTTCCCTCTCACCGCTATCCTTCTCGGACTCTCTGAAGTTCTAGAATTCCATCCCCCTCTTCCTACTCTCTAAACCTTCTGCCATCGGGTGCCATCTTGAACATGACCACACCTGAAGGTTTTACAGTTGGCTTCTTTTTGAAAAGCTGCAGCACCTGGGAAGGAGCGATCCCTGCGCTCAGAGTGAGATCACAGACTGCTCACGAAAACAGCAGGTAGGGCTACTACACGGCCAGGACGTCTTAAAGGGCAGACCAGCTGTGAGAACGACCAGTCGGCTCCTAACAGACCAATCCTGTCGGGACTTCAAGGGAAGGAGCAACAGCAAGCACTGATTTACCTTTTGATTTTTATGGGGAAAGGCAATGTAAGCACTTGGAGAACAGCAGTTTCATCTGTATATTCTGAATAGTTTATCGGCAGCACTACAAATATGCTTTATTGGTGAACCTTGAGGAGTGTGGCAGTATTTACTAAAATGTTGGGATAAACTGTCAAATTCTTTTGCTAGGGAAAAGAAATAAAAATGGTGAACTTCCAGAAGATTTGAGCTTAAACAAAACCTCAAATTTCCCCAAAGACTAAAACAGGCTAATGAGAATAATTCTTAAAAGTCATCAGATGCTTTATACCAGACTTGCAGCTAATAATTGACTAGGATCGCTATAAATGACAAACACTAAGCCACTTGTTGAAAAAGAAATTCCTTCTAAATCAGGGAACAGAATGCAAAAATTAAAAAAAACAAAAAAGGAGGGAGGGAAAAGGAAAGACTTTTTTCAAACCTAATTTGAAACCTCTTTGGAAAATTCCACAATAATCAGGATCTCTGTAAATACTGTCAATATATGTGAACTTGCTTGAAAAACTACAGTTACAGTTATATTTACATTTTTGGAAACTTTCCTTCATGGCCATGTAACATGCTGTATCTTCCTCTTTGCTTCTGGGGGCTTCAGGTTATTCTGAAAAGACATGAACAGAAATCAGTATATACTTGCAGAAATGTCAGAGAATAACTTCAAATGAGCACTCTAAACCACCAAAGTGTACTACTCTAATCTATGCACAGTAGATCACTGCTGCCATCTGGTGGGAAAAGACTTTAGGAGCTTGGGGAAAAAAAGCAAGCCCCCGGCCACCCTTTTTTCTAGCTGTGGTTCTAACGTCTGCAAATTAGAATCGCCCACGGCACTTACAAACATGCCCAGACCGGGGCCTTATCCCACAACCAATTAAGTCAGAATCCACAGGAGGTGGCAGGAATGAAGCTCTGACGTCTGTCTGGGTTTTCAGGAAGCTCCTCCAGGTAATTCTAAGGTGCATTCAGAACTGAAAAGCACTGAAGGCTCCAGACCTGCTTCCTTCCTGCCTGCCCCATCGCCTTCCTCAAATTCACAATCCAAGATCTTAACACTCATAAATTAAAAAAATAAATAAAACAAACCTCTGAAGGAGTAAAATTTTTGAGTAGAAAAATGCTTTCTAACAGACCGAAAGAAAAGATCCTCGAGGCTAAGTCTTTATTGTAATATTTGAGGTCTGGATTCTTCCTCCTACCTTTTCTCTTATTCTTCCCTCTCTTATCTGACACCCTCCTCCCACTTCCCACAGAAGTGACTGAAGTCCGTCAGTCTAGAGGCAGCCCGGTGTCAAAGGTGCATGCACTGAGGTGAGACAGACCTGAATTCCAACTGCAGCCTGGCCACTTAGTAACTCTGACACCCTGGACAACTTTATTTAAATTATCTGAGCTTCTATTTCCTCATCTGCGAGATGAGAAAAAGACCTGTGCTATGTCACAGGGTCACTGAAAGGATGAACTAACGTTAAGAAGCATGAGCTGGTCACACTCACAATAGTTTTCTTTTTTCAGGGTCTACTATTTTAGAATGTTGGAACTAGTCTGAGTCTTGATCCTTTGGACACACAATTCCAAGAGGATAATAAAGTCACCGTATACTACAGGAATACTACAGAGACTGAATGCCTGTGTCCCCTCGGAAGTCCCATTTTGAAACCTAACCCCCAAGGTGATGGTGTGAGGAGGCACGGCCTTTAGGAGGTGCTTAAATAACAAGGAGGAGCTCTGATGAATGGGCCCTCATAAAAGAGACCTCAGAGAGCTTACTAGCCCCTTCCACCAGGTGAGAACACAGCGAAAAGCAGCCAGCTATGAACCAGGAAGTGGGCCCTCACCAGACACTGAACCTGTCAGCACCTTGATTCTGGACTTCCCAGCCTCTAGAACTATAAAAAATAAATGTTTGCTGTGTAAGCCACCCAATCAAAGTTGTTTTTTTGTCACACCAGCCTAAATAGACTAAGACAAGAAATAAAAGCTACAAAACTGGATATTTAAAAGTAAAATAATTTTCTGACGAGTCTAGGGAAGGATCAAATACACACACACACCCACACCCACACACACACACACACACACACAATCTCAACAATTAAACCCTAAGTAAACTCTAAATATATTGCCTATCTCTACCAAATTTGCCAGTATATGAAATCCAAGCATCTAAATGGTTAACTGTAACACAGTCCAACACAGTAGATTCCCCTAAACTTCCTCTACCCTCCAAGGATAGGTAAATTTGAGAAGGGGAGGTAAGTGATAAATCCTAAACACTCTAGTGTGGTTTAAGATAAGTGCAAAATAGACAGACTAAAGGTCAAGCTCTAAAACGCTACTTAATAAATATGTGACCCTGGGCAAATTGCTTAACATTCTGAGCTTTGCTAACAAAGGAATATTTTCCTCTTTTAGTTCCAAGATAAAGGATCTAAATGAGAAAACGCTAGGAAAGTGCCTAAGACACTCTCTTTACACATTTTAAGCAGAAAGAAATCGAGTGTACACAGACTTCAAGCTGTATTACAAAGCTGTAATCAAGACAGTATGGTCCTGGCATAAGAACACACTCAGATCAATGGAACAGAATAGAGAACCCAGAAATGGACCCACAAACGTATGGCCAACTAATCTTTGACAAAGCAGGAAAGAGTATCCAATGGAATAAAGACAGTCTCTTCAGCAAGTGGTGCTGGGAGAACTGGACAGCGACATGCAGAAAAATCAACCTGGACCACTTTCTTACACCATACACAAAAATAAACTCAAAATGGATGAAAGGCCTAAATGTAAGAGAGGAAGCCATCAAAATCCTTGAGGAGAAAGCAGGCAAAAACCTCTTTGACCTCGGCTGCAGCAACTTCTTACTCAACTTGTCCCCAGAGGCAAGGGAAACAAAAACAAAAAGGAACTATTGGGACCTCATCAAAATAAAAAGCTTCTGCACAGTGAAGGAAACAATCAGCAAAACTAAAAGGCAACTGACAGGATGGGAGAAGACATTTGCAAACGACATATCAAACAAAGGGTTAGTATCCAAAATCTATAAAGAACTTATCAAACTCAACACCCAAAAAACAAATAATCCAGTGAAGAAATGGGCAAAAGACATGAATAGACACTTCTCCAAAGAAGACAACCAGATGGCTAACTGACACATGAAAAAACGCTCAACATCACTCATCATCAGGGAAATATATTTCAAAACCACAATGAAATAACCACCTCACACCTGTCAGAATGGCTTACATTAACAACTCAGGCAACAACAGATGTTGGTGAGGATGCAGAGAAAGAGGATCTCTTTTGCCCCGTTGGTGGGAATGTGAACCGGTGCAGACAGTCTGGAAAATAGTATGGAGGTTCCTCAAAATATTAAAAATAGAACTACCCTAAGGGTCAGTAATTGTACTAGAAGGAATTGATCCATGGGATATAAAAATGCTGATTTGAAGGGGCACATGCACCCCAATGTTTATAGCAGCATTATCAACAAAAGCCAAATTATGGAAAGAGTCCAAATGTCCATCAACGAATGAGTGGATAAAGATGTGGTGTGTATATGTATGTATGTTTGTGTGTGTGTGTGTGTGTGTATATATATACATATGTATATGTATCTATATATCTATATATATATCTATATATATATCTATATATAGATACATATACATATGTATATAGACACATGTGTGTATATACACACATAATGGAATATTACTCAGCAATCAAAAAGATTGAAATCTTGCCATTTGCAATGATGAGGATGGAACTAGAGGGTATTATGCTAAGCAAAA
Organism: Panthera onca; assembly: GCF_046562875.1. Taxonomy (NCBI): domain Eukaryota; kingdom Metazoa; phylum Chordata; class Mammalia; order Carnivora; family Felidae; genus Panthera; species Panthera onca. The sequence goes on along the minus strand of NC_138341.1, from coordinate 85,200,915 downwards.
TTAGAGAAAGACAGTATGACTTCACTTACATGAGGACTTTTACATACAAAACAGATGAACATAAGGGAAGGGAAGCAAAAATAATATAAAAACAGAGAGGGGGACAAAACATAAGACTCTTAAATATGCAGAACAAACATAGGGTTACTGGAGGGGTTGTGGGAGGGGGGATGGGCTAAATGGGTAAGGGGCATTAAGGAATCTACTCCTGAAATCATTGTTGCACTATATGCTAACTAACTCAGATGTAGATTAAAAAATAAATTAAATAAATATAGAAAAAAAAAAAAGAAAGAAATCGAGTAGACTTTAAAAAATGTTAACTTATCATCATGGATTTTATACTTCCAGAATTCAAACACGAGAAAGGACATGTAAAAAGTAAGATCATTTAAGAGTTCAAGATCTGCTTGTGGCACTGCTCTCCCACCTCAGCTATGAGGCAGACTGCTCGAAGATTTCATTCACATCTCCCATGAGCCCAGAAACTTCTGCACACTTACCACGGCCTCCGCTTCTTCCTTAGGAGCAGCTCGCTTTAACTTCACTGGAGTAGTTCCAACAGGGGACAAAGGTGGGGACTTTGCAGGACCCAAAGGACTTTTCCTATGCGTTAAGTCATGGTTCTGTTTAGTGTCATTATTATTGTGTTCCGTTTTATTGTTCACAGGCAAATTGGAAGACAAAATTAGGGGTGAAACACTGGAAGACGAATTTGGTAATTTTCGAAAGGCATTACTGGTAAAGCTTGCCTGAGGGGGAGGCTTGAGTCGATCATTATCTCCATTCTCTGTCTTTTTCACTTTGATGCTTGTTCTGGTTGAACTTCCATCAAACACAATGAGGGGCCTTTTCCTTAACCCATCCACAGTGCCACTCCTGCAATCACAGAGATGTATTCACGGAAAACATAATTGGAACAGCAAACCCATTCGTTCACAGGAACTCAAAGCTAAAACAATGGCCAAAAAAACATTGCTAAGACTAATCTATTTTAAGTAGGACTACTGGGAATCAAATTTTCTATGTTCACCCTAAATGAAATGGTAATATTCTAGGGCTTTGACGTTTAAAGTATTTACTGACAAGAAACGTAAGTTAGCTTTAATGTACACACAAGATACAAATATTTTGAAAACATCAGCTGACAAATTAACCCTAGGACTTAAAAACAAGATTCCTAAGTAACTAAAAAAAATTTTTTTAAGTTTTAAAAATCACCCTCTAATTGACAGAATTATCTTGACTGTGTATCAATTATTACTTTAAAAAGGATAATAACCTAGAAAACTATCGCAAGACTACTACAGTAGCAGTCTACAAACAACGAGACAGAACATTCTGTTCTATTCATTAAAGATCTCTAAAGCCAAGGCATTTTCTAAACTGTAACTATAACATTTATAAAGTTTTAATGTTAAAATTCAGCAAGTCTTCACATTTAGCTTCTGAAAACCAAATTTCTACTCTGAATCACAAAGACAAATGATAAGAGCGTTCATTTGTCCATTATTCATGACACCTCGGGACATAACACATTTGTTCTTGGGGGGGGGGGGGAACAAAACCTTTTAATTAAACACGTAAGAATTTGAGCGGCCATTTATTAGGAAGAACACTTTAGTCTTACATCTCCAAGTGTGGTGCAGGGACCAGGGGCATTAAGCATCCTCTGGGGAGCCTGTTAAGAAATGCAGAATCTGGATGCGAGGGCGATCTGGCTGTGACATCTGTCACCCCATTGATCTCCAGGGTTGATTCGGCTGATCTGGCTGGCTAGGCAGGTGTCCCCTTCCTCCTTCACCGCTCCATGTGCGTCCCTCCTGAAGCTGCGCGCTCGAAGAGGATGACCTTCCCCGATAGAGGAGGACCGTTCTTCGGTCAAGGGTATACGAGTAGCTGTGCTCCCCTGCTAGAACCTCCAAACAAGCTCTCAAGAAATGCAGAATCTGAGGCTTCAACCTGTACTGATTCAGAATCTGCATTTTAACCAGATCCTAGGTGATTCGCCAAACTCACCAATTCTCAGGTCACCACTGAACATTATTTGGTAGAAGGTAAAAAATAAGCTCACTATACACCCACTGTCACCACAGAAGGGAAACAGCGCGTCAGCTTGTGAGAGTTCAACCTAAGAGCCCAGAGGCCCGCTCCAGCTTGGGCACCGTGCTGTAGATCTGGTCCCAGCTCTGTGTGGTCTGGAGGACGTCACAGGAGCTCAGTCCGTCCACAAAAAAATTAATAAACAATTCAACAATACCTGATTGTCTCTTAGATGCTTCCAGCTTTAATGTTTTGATTCTAAAGTCAAATTGTGGTTTTTGTTTTTTTTTTTTTTTTTAAAGAGCCAAAGATGTCTTCCAAAAGGATACTGAGGGGTTAAAGGGATTTTTATATGAAGTATAACACTATTGAAAGCTTTGCTTAGAACAGTGTGCCTGAATGTGCAGAGCAAGAAGAAAATACTTTCTTATTAAGAATCAACAGAAGTAAATTGAAAATATATTTGGCCTAACCCAAAGATTTACAAAAGCTAACTCTAATAAGTAGCCTATCCCAGTATATAACCATCAAGCTAAAAGGATCCTCGATCTGAACTGAATGTGTTCCTGATCAAAAAGTGACTGTATTTTCCAAAAGACTAAGAGCATACATGTTACATTCTTCAACAGTTTCCACACTTGGGGGAATAATCTCCTGGTCAATCATGAGTTTTTCTTCATAACTACAAATTAAAACCTCTATTCAACTCACCACTAGCATTTTCCCTCACTCCCACCCTTCACCGCATCTTTTTCCACAATCACTGGTGTACTGCCTATACACACTACCTTACAAACAGAAACCTCCAAAAATAAGTTCAGTAGTTAATCAATAGCACCCACGTGGGATACAACAGACACAGGAAGAGAAATACACTCAGGGATGTTAGGACACCTTGTCCTCATTAAGCTATCACTGTTAAAGAAAGGTAGCCTTCTTTTAAAAAGGAAATTTATTTGCTGTGGTTTTATCAAGTATTTTCTGAAATTTAAAAACTGTAAATAGTGCCCCCGAAGCTACATGACAGTTCCTTCATTCCTGCATCATTCAAAGACCTTAACGTCTTAACTTGACTCTACCTTTTCTCCCATTTCAGCAAATCTTGTTGGCTCTACCTCCAAAATAAATCCAGACTCTGACCACGTCTTACCAAATTCACTACCTCACTGAAAGTCACCACCATCTACTGCCTGGATCACAGTACAGTCTCCTGTTTGACTTCCCTATCTCCCTCCCCCCACCTTAAGTTACAGCCAGGGTGATGCTGTTGAAATGTACATCATATGGTGTCATCATTCTGCTCAGAATCTTCCAATGGCTCCTCATCTCAGAGCAAAGCCAAAGTTCTTACAACAACTTACACACCTTTATGGGATCTAGCCAACAATTTCTGCTACTCCCCTCCAATAAACCTCTTTTCTCTACTCTCCCTCATATTCTCTCCACACCAGCCTTGATAGCCTCTTTATTGTTCTTGGTCTATGATGGGCACACTCCTGACTCTTGTATTCTGTCTGGAATGCTAGCTTGCTCTCTACCTTGTAGGTTTCTCTGCTGCAATGTCTTTTCTCAGTGAGGTTGTTCTTGGCCACTTTACCTAAAATGGTAATCTCTCTCCCTGTTGTCCTTTTCTCCTTAGCATTTATCACTACGTAACATACCGTATATTTTATTTCACTTTCTAAATTCTGTTTCTCCCAATTAAAATACGAGCAGGGAATTCTGTCAGTTTTATTTGTGCTATAAGCACAGTGCCTGGTGCTCAATAAATAGTTGTTGAGCAAATGAATTTTTCTTACCTAAGTTTACCTGGAGAAAAAGAAGAAACACAACACTGTTAAGTCATATAAACCAGAACCACTGAAAAGTACCTTTTAGTCTCATTTTTCGTCTCATGTTGCTCTCTTTTCTTTTCCATCATTTTCCCCCATCTATTCTTTGGCAAATCTCTCTGAGGCAACGGTATTGCATGCTGAACATAAAGATCAGTAAGATTGTCTTTGTTTATTCTTACATCATTTTCAACAGCTATGTTCTTCTGTGGAGAAGGAAACAAAAGTAATTTCAAAATAACATCCTTTGTTTTAATTACTACCTACATAACACGGTAGAACGTTTCTGTTTAAACAACAAATTTTATAATAATAAAATTTAGTAATTATATAATTTATAGTTTATTTATAATCATAAAATGTATCGTATAATATATAATCTTATTTATAATTTATAACCATAAAAATCAATATAATATACTCATAATTTAAATTTCCAATTATTATATATTTAATGTAATTACAAAATTTGTTATTTAAGTCAGAGATTGTTATCTAAGTCTTACACGGACTTACAGGTACTTCAAGTACACCGCAGTCCTATACAGTTCTCTAAGAAGTACTATTACTAAGAGATTCAGCTCTGCAAACATCAGGTTCAGCCACATCTTAAAGACAATGGCCACACGTTCAGTGTGACAAGGACTGCAGCTCACATCTAGTCAGCCAGCATACCAGGCACGAAGACCATTTCCAGCAGCATCATCTTTTTTTTTTTTTTTTTTTCAACATTTATTTATTTTTGAGACAGAGAGAGACAGAGCATGAACAGGGGAGGGGCAGAGAGAGAGGGAGACACAGAATCTGAAACAGGCTGCAGGCTCTGAGCTGTCAGCACAGAGCCCGATGCGGGGCTCGAACTCACGGGCCGTGAGATCATGACCTGAGCCGAAGTCGGACGCCCAACCGACCAAGCCACCCAGGCGCCCCCCAGCAGCATCATCTTAATCTAGGACGTAAACTGAAAATGGGAGACTGCCTGGGGAAACCAGACAAAAGAATTCCAACAGTGATGACAATTTACTACCTGCTGTCAAAGGTCACCCAGAGTGTTACCATCACGATCAAAGTGTGGGCTGTATATTGTTTCCCATGTCTCCCTAATAATGCTTAAGTTGAAGTTAACCACCAAGATTTCAGATGGCCCTACAGATGGAAACTGCAGTCCCTTACTGATGACCATCATAACAGTGCATCATTACAACCTCCCTTTTACGTTTTCATCAGTCCTTTCTTTATTTTTATTACTTAAAATTTTTTTTCATGTTTATTTATTTGAGAGAGAGAGAGAGAGAGAGAGAGAGAGAGAGAGAGGCCCTACTTACTGAGCCACTCAGGTCCCCATCACCAGTCCTTTCGAGTAGCTTCCAGTCACTGTCCATCAACCTTGCATCAACCTTGTCAATATTACCTCATTCTCCCTCATTTTCCAATTTGCTCTCAACATCACGGAAAACATATAGCATAAAGAGAAGGAGTAGCTATGGATAGAGTTTGGATTTAGGAAGGAAAACGAAGATGGTAATGAGATCATGGACTCCTCAACTGCAATTCAGAAAAGCTTGGAAACATCTGTGCTCAGCTTAACTGGCAAAACAAGCCCAATCTTTGTGCTCTGATAAACTTATCCCACTTACTGTTTCCTTCCAAATTTAAAAGCACAAGTAGTACTTTTCTCTCTTATACTTGACCACCCTTTGTTATCAATTTTCACCCTCTATACACTTAGAGATACGGAAAAACCCTGGAGGGTCTCTTGGATAACATTCCTAGGGAATTCATAGGCACGTTAGTTTGGGACGCACTGCTCCAGGGTGGTGATTCTCAAACTGTGGTCCCTGGACAAGCAGCAAGAACTTGTTAAAAATGCCAATATTCAGGCCACACCCCAGACCTACTCAATCAGACACCCTGGGGATGGAGCCCAGCAATCTGTATTTTAATGAACCCTAGAGTGATTCTGATGTACCTAAAAAGTTTGAGAACTGCAGGTGAAAGGTAATTGATATCAATACATCTGCAGGGGACTTGAGGAAGTTAGAGAAAGAGTACTGAGGAGAAAACACAAGGAAAACTACAAAACAAGCTACTTGAAACCACAAGGAAACTTTCAGTAATTCTCTACCACTTTAAACCAAACTCATCACTTCTTTTGTCTTATCTTTTGTTGACTATCAGAGGCCACATTAGCTCGAAAAGAGGATATGCTACATTGAGGGCCAGGAGTCCTGGTTTCTCCTCCTGGCTGCACCACTTACCGGTGGTGCGACCTTAAATATGTCACTTCACCTCTCCGAGACTCAGTTTCATCTTTAAACGAGGTGACACTATGAAAAAAGGGCGATTTCTCCGATGCTTTCCAGCCCTGACAGTCTCTGATTACTACCCTTCATTGCTACTACGATTCTTCCCCAGGCCCTTGCTCACATCCAGGCCGCGGGGGTCGCCTAGGACTTCTGTGTCGGAGCCATCAAAGACCCCAAAAAAGAGAAGTCCTAATTCCCAGGAATCCCTGATAGTCTAAGGACGTCTCTTTCCCGGATAGGGGCGTGGGGAGACCTGGTCGGTCCGTGTGGAGTGGACGCTGACACAAACCAGGCGGGACAAGCGACGGCGGCGGGTGTGTCCGCTGCCACTCAGGATTACTTGGGGCCGGCTCAAGTCCGAACCTCTCTCCCAAACAGGCCCACCCGCCTCGGCGCGCCCGACCTGCTCCAGGGTGAGGAGAAGGAACTCCTGGGACAGCAGCTCCGGGTGCAGCAGCAGCTCCGAATCAGTGCAACTGCGACCGCCCACATCCCCCGCCATCGTCGTCGCCAGGAGACCCCGGCCGGCTACCCACAAGGCTCCGCGAAGGAAGCGTCCCGGAAGTGATGTAACGGGCGGGGCCTCGTTTGACGTCACTCTTAGTGCGCCAGGCGTCCGCTCCGCTTTTCGCGGCCGGCCGGGGTGCTGGGAGAGATCTTGCGGAGGGGACACTCCTGGGGGCGGTAGGAGCGAAAGGGACGTCCGCAGAGGAGACGACTGGCGTTTGACGCCTTGCAAGAAGAGAGGGGAAAACCAAGTTCCCAGAGAGGGTCACGATTGGTCGCGCTTCTTGTGACGTCCAATGGCAGAGGCCAAAGGGATTCCGAGGGCAGTCTCGCGGGAAAGAGGCGAGGCAGCCTGACGTCCGTTACCCAAAGTATAGCTCTGGTCGCCTCTGAAATTGTCTTAGTTTTTATTTTTGACCTCTTTGTCCCCTAATCCTCTTCCAATATGATGTAAGGCCAGAGACTTTAATTCCTTGTAACCCCATGGCCTCCCACATAGTAGGCGCTCAAGTATTCACCGAAATAATAATACTCCGAGCTGACCTCGCATATGAAAATAAGGAAACCGCAGGTGACAGACAACAGCTAAACATTTGTTAGACATTTACGATGTGCCAGGTACTGGATTTTATATGGATAATCTTGCTCCTCAGAACAGCACGATGAGGTGTATATTACTAGAATGCTTATTTTCCAAGTGAGGAAACAGGGTAATTTGCTCAAGATCAGAGATTGAGGAAGTAGCAACACTGACAAGTACATTTTCTCTGCACTAATTTCTCTACACTTATGTATATTATTATACATTTGCTCTGCACAAATGACAAGTACATTTTCTCTGTACTTGTAACTACAATGAAGGAACAGTTTTAGTTTAAATAGATTGTTGCAGGTTCAAATATGATCTAAACCTTGATAATTCAAGAAGTCTTTTCTACTTCTTTCATCTTTTGTGGAAGAGATACATGTTCCAAAACATTAGGCACATCTAACACTTAAACTTGCAGGCATGTTGTAAATGCTTATTCTAAATACTCTATGATGTATCATTTTATTGGAAATTATTGCAGTATAAAATGTGACCAAATCTGAGGATGTTAAAAGATAAACCTTGAAAAAGTTGGGAAATAAATGAGGTGCCAGCTTAAAAAGATAAGGTAAAGCTGAGAGCTGTTTTGCAATTTTTCTTAATCATTTATGTATATGATACTTCCGTCTAGAAATTGAATTTCAGAGCTGGGCAGAAACTTAAACGTTAGCCCAGTCCTTTCATATTAGTGATGAGGAAGCTGATCTAAATGAAAGACATTTAAGATGACTTGCCCAAAATAGAACAGAGTTTAGACCCGAGTTGAGGCAGGCATTTGGATGTTCTAATTTGGAGTTAAGTGCATTAACTTCATGGTATTAGGATCATGGTATTTTATAACCAAAATCTGAATACATTTCTTTTTTTTTTAATATTTTGTAAAAACTATTTTAGAGACAGAGAGAGCGCGTGAACAGGGGATGGGCTGAGAGAGAGGGAGACACAGAATCCAAAGCAGGCTCCAGGCTCTGGGCTGTCAGCACAGAGCCCGACACGGGGCTCGAACCCACGAACTGTGAGATCATGACCTAAGCCAAAGTCGGAGGCTCAACCGACTAAGCCACCCAGGCACCCCTACGTTTCCCTAACAATAGTGAAATTAGTGTGACTGGTATCCCCATTTCCTTCACCGGAAAGCACATTGTTTTAATGGCAAAAGCAGTTGTGTTGGAAGGAACCTGGCCTTGAAAACTAGAACTTAGTTCAGATTTTGTTCTGCTGCAAAACGAGATGTTGGGTGAGTTACTTGAGTCTCTCAGCCTCAGTCTTATCAGAAACAAATGCTGTGCTAACATCTGTGAAGAATTATCAAAGGAGTACAGATTATATAACACACTTGGCACAGAGCAGGGTACTCATTAACTGGTAGCTGGTTTTTAGAAAGTATTCGACCGTAATTATGAGGCAGTCTAGCAAATTGGACCAAGGGAAGGCTTTGGAGTGGCTCAGACTTGGGTTCTAGCCTGGCTTCAGCACTCACCTAGGACAGATATTCCATGTCTTTCCGCTGCAGTGTCCTCACCTGTAAAATGGAAATTGTAAGGCCACCCCACATTGTGCTGAGATTGGAGCTAGAGTCTGTAAAGTGCCTCCTCTGTAGCCACTACCTGGAGATTTGTTGTAGCCTATTGACTGTCAGCGAAGGAGGCATGTGGCATGATGGTGGTGTAGGTGGGGGAAAAATTGAGTTTAAGAGTCTGAAAATGTGATTATAGGTTCTTGCTGGGCTCTTTCTCCCTGTGGTTTGCTGAACCAATCACCTAACCCAAAGCCTCAAGCTTTTAATCAGCAAAAATGTTTTGCAGGAGGTAAGATCTGTTCTTTTCTCTCCCTCTCTGTTTTTCCTAATTTCCCAGAAGTACTTCTCTGCTTTAAAAATAATCCGTTAAGATAATTCCAGTTGCCTCGGAATCAAAAATCTTTAGAGGGGGTGTCCCCTGGGGCAGAAATAAAACCATCGAGATTCAGAGTGGAGGAAGTAGAATGAGATTCTAACACTCCCCAAAGGAAGGAGAGACTATTTGGTAAAGCCTGCCACACTCCATCCTGGGCAGAGCCTGGGGGAGTGGAGCCTCGGAGAATTTGTGGTCAGGTGACTGTGCTTTAATCTGAGTCTCTGATGTAGGAAGTCAGGGTAGGGGAGAATTAGCATTTCTGACAAGTTCTGATGTGATGTTTCCAGTATGTCCAGGCTGAAGAGCCACCTCACAGAGATTTCTGCCTCATCCCAGAACAAGAAAACCCAGACATTCCCTGACCCTCAAGCCAGGCCTGTCAATACGGAAGCCATAAAACTGAAAACCAAATATCCCAGTGGACAAAGAACATCTCCGAGTCCCTGTGATGCTAGGACCTGAGATCTCTTGCTTCCCCTGTTGGCACTTCAGAAATTCCCCAACCTGATTAACACAGCCCTGGGAAAGGGAGAGGGCCTCAGTTGATAAGATTATTGTCACTGCAGCTGAGTGAGGGCTTGAGAAAGAAAGAAAGCTCAGTTACAGAAAAACTTCTATTTGTTACCTATTTGAGTTTGTAGACTGAAGTTCATTCCTGCTATGCTGTTACCTATGAGTGTGAACTAGTAGCCACTAGTTTTTAAGTTCAGTAATATAAGAATTTTCCCTTTACTCAAAGATCATAGGGTTTTATTCTTTAACATTTTTACTTGGTGCCTATAGTTGACAAGAACAAACTGAGGGAAATCAACAAACACTTCCCTGCCTGGCATCATCACCTCACTGGGTTATGAGTTCTTCTGGGACAAGGTCCATACATTTCCTTTGAATCTCTTACCTGGTTATTAGCACACACGATGCCTGCACTTAGTAGGTACTCAGTAAATGTTGAATGAATGGGTCATGAACAAAATATGGACTGAAAACTTTGGGTGTTGATTCTTCTTGTTGGTAGTGTAATATTTAGGATACTTATGTTCCAGGGGCACCCGGGTGGCTCAGTTGGTTGAGCGTCCAACTTCAGCCCAGGTCATGATCTCCCGGCTTGTGAGTTCAAGCTCCACATCGGACTCCCTGCTGTCAGCGCAGAGCCTGCTTCAGATCCTTTGTCCCTCTCTCTCTGTCCCTCCCACGCTTGCACTGTTTCAAAAATAAAACATTAAAAAAGAAATAAGATACTTATGTTCCAAATATTTTAGTTGTCAAAAATATATTTGAGCACAAATAAAATTAAGGAGCTTCAAAGTGAATGTAACAATTTAAAGAATACTTCACATTTTGACCTGTGTTTTTGTAGGTATTTAAAACCCCAGTTTTGCTTTGAATTTCAAATAACTACCTTCAGTACCACAAGAATAATGACTATAGTTTTATTGTCACTTCTATTCCTTTTACGATCAGATCATAATTAAGATGCGTTTGCATACTTAAACTACTCATCTCATAGGTCACCCCTTCATGAGCTCCTTGAAACAGTGTTTCATTTTTGGGTTCTCTCCTGTCACCCAACTTCTAGAACACATTATTTTTTGCGTTAGGGGCTGTTTAGATGGGTATTTCTTCCACATGTTCTACTAACTCAGGGTTTCTCAAAATTGAGAGAGTATTAGAGTGACCTGGAGAGCTTATGAAAAACAGTTTGCTGGGCCCTGTCCTGCAGTTTCTGATTTAGGAATTTTGGAGTAGGGACCCAAGAATTTGCATTTGCAGGTTTGGAGATGATGTGGGTACCGTTGAGTATCGATCATACTTTATAAACCATCGCACTAAATTAAGCTGCTTGAGGGTGGGGGCTGTGCCTTTTTCATTCCAGGATCCCCTGCAGCTTCTACCATAGTACCTGGCACATAGGAGTTGCTCAAGAAATAGCTGACTTGAATAATAGTTCAAAAAGTTTGTTGTACTGAATCTAGATTATAGGTATATGAATGTATGTGCATGTATCCTTAAATGAGCTGATACATAGTATAGTGAGCTCTGTCTGCTAAAATTAAAAAAAAAATCATTATTGTAACCTTTCTTTGCTTAACTTCATCTTCTAAAATGATACCCAAACATTCGAGAGGTGTACGCAGCAAGTCTGCTTATAAATGAGAGCGACAGAATCTTTGCAGTAAGAGCCTCTTTTAAAAATAACGTAATTTATTAATATTGAGCATCAGGAATTAAAAAAAACTTTTTTTAATGTTTATTTTTAAGAGAGAGAGAGAGAGAGAGAGAGAGACAGAGCATGAGCGGAGGAGGGGCAGAGACGGAGGGAGACACAGAATCCGAAGCAGGCTCCAGGCTCTGAGTGGTCAGCACAGAGCCTGAGGCGGGTCTTGAACCCAGCCCCGAGCGTCAGGAATTTTCAAAATTGGTTGAGTGCTTCCCACATGCAGACAGACACAGCAAGAACATGGTAGCCACATTAGTTGCCCTCAGGAGCTTATAGCCAGTGAGGAAGTAAGGAACCGAGAGGAAGTGTGAGGAGGTGTAATAGGGGATATTAAATTTGGGGAGTAGCTGGGAACTATGAAAGGAGTCAGTTGTATCTATTCAACTCTTAATCGTCATTAATCTGTTAGAATTCATCTTTTGTATATTCTATGAAATACGCCTAACGTGTTTGGTATGGGCCCTAGGGATATTTACTAAATATTAATAAATGAGGTTAATAATTTCTTTGCAAAACTTACGACTGTGATATTTCTTCTTCAGTGTAACCAATCAAAGCAACATGAGGAATTTAGAATTAGTCTGATGCAGATACTTGCATACTTATGAAACAGCTATTTATATCCAGGTATCTGTCATATGTGAAACGGACTTTTCAGAAAGTTCCAGAGCAAATGTTATTAGATGGAATAATGTGCGCATGTGGAGCTTGCCATTTTAAGAATCCTATGGTAAACCTTTCATAAAGGAAATAATTATTTCGGAATTGCCCTTTTCCCCTCTTTTTTGTTAATACACGTTTTCACTTCTACATCGAGGCAGAACATAGGGGTTCCATAAACTGCTCAATCAATAGAATTTAATTTTATATATACGAACGTTCACTATGTTGTTGAATTTTGGGTTCTTAGGCCCGCTCTACTCTTACTACCATGGAATTTGGGACAAATCATTCCGTTTTCTTCGCCTCAGGCAACTCATCTATAAAATGGAGACATTAACAGTGCCCACTTTATAAGGATATGGCAAGGCTTAAATGAGATCATTGCTGTTAGGCCAGTATCTGGCAGTCAGGAGATATCCCCTCTGCAGCTAGTTTTGTGCAGCTCTCTGTACTATGGTAGATTAAAATGGAGAAGCACAAATTCTAGGCCCAGCTGGGTCAGTGATGAGCTGACGACCACTCACATTTTCTTCGTGGGCCTGGGCAAAATGAGACTGGGCTGCATTTGCTCTGATGCCTTCCTGCTCCTGGGTTCCCCTGGCTGCTGGCCTCCTTAGACTTGAATCCGTCCCTTCACTACCGCTTGCCCTTGAAGTGCACTTGCTGGCCACAGCTCTACACTTCTGGGGAACCCGTTCCCCATCTGGACATGGGTACCACTGAGCAGAACAAGCACTGTTTGGGGTTGGGGCATGTGTGTGGCCATGAACTCACAAGGGAAAGGTGAAGGACAGGTCGCAGAACATTGCTTCTTGATGGTTCCTTATTTCCTTCATTTAACTTTATTGCGAGGTCATTTGTTCCCCTTTGAAAAAGAAGAATCCAGTATTTGCCTCCCGGTTCAGGATAACATCTTTGTTTTACAATCCCTGGGAGGCCAGAAGAAAGCTGAGGCCACAGGTCACTGGTGGGTTCTAAAGTCAGGGAAAATCACTGAGAAAATGTGCCTTTTATATGCTAATAATTGAACGCTGACAAATCTGGAGGGAGCTTCCTTATTCATCTTAAAATTGGATTGTATATGTTGAAAAGAGAGGTTCATGGATTCATGGTACCCCAGGATACTTCATTGTGGCTGGAAGAGCTGATGGACTTTGCTAAAAAGATTGGGTAAAATAGACCCAGGACTCCCTTTTAAAATAAATACCTCATGCAAATATACTGCTCTCTCTAGGGATTCCTTTTCGGCCCCAGGGGCCCTGTATTAGCTGTGGGCTCGGGGTGGGCAGCGCAGGCCCAACGGGGACATTTCAGCCCCACAGGGAGCACCACCAGCCAGTCAACTCAAGCCCAACTTTATCAGATGATAGCGTGGTCAGGCCTTTCCTAGGACTCCTTGATTGATTGCTTCATTCATTCATTCAGCAGGATATCCCGAGAGCCTGCAGTCCGCCCAGCGCCCAGCGCCGTGTCGGTGTCCGACATTGAGCGGTGAGCAAATCAGGCAAGGCCTGGGTTTTCCTGAAGCTCTGCGTGCCGGTGGGGGAGGAGAAAATACATTAACAACAGTCCCGGGCCAGCATTTGTGGAGCACCCGCTCTGTGCCAGGCAGTGTTCTAAGCGCTTTACACGAATTAACTCCTCTGACCCTGCGCACCGCCCCGAGGCAGGAGCCGTTGTGATCCCGGCAGGTTGGAAGAAACAGGCCCAGGGGGGCAGTCCCACGTGGGCGTCGCGCGCCGAGCCAGGTCGCTCCAGGCCCGGGGGCGGATGGGCGGCGGGGGCCGCAGACCGGGCTGGACGGCGCGGGGACGGCCGCGCTCCCGCCCTCTGCCGGCGCCGGGCGGCCGCCCCACGTGACGGGAAGCGGCGGCGGCGGCGGGGCCGGGCCAGCCCAGGAGCGGCGGGCCGGGAGCGGGCGGCGGGCGGCACGGGGCCCCAGGCCCCAGGGTCTGCGCGGGACGGCGGAGGCCGACGGGCGCTGCGCCGGTGAGTGCGGAGGGAGACGGCAGGGCCGGGCGCGGGGTGCGGCGAAGCGCGCGCGGAGCGGGGTGGGCTGGAGGGCAGGGGCCTTGCGGGGGGGGGGGGGGCAGCGAGGTGGTGCCTGGCGGGGGGGCGCGAGCCGGCAGAGGGGTGTTAGTGTGTGTGTGCACGCGTGTGCGGGGAGCAGGTGTGCAGGCTTGGGGGGCCGGGGGCTTGTTGGGGTGAGCAGGTGTGCACGTGCGTGTGGGCTGGGGCAGGTGTGCCCAAGCGTGGGGTCAACGGGTGTGGATGGTGTGGGGTGTGCGTGTGTTTGGGGTAGGGACAGATCGAAAAAGACCCAGTCCCGGGTTTGGGGTAGGCTTTCGGTTTTCCGAGGGGAGGAGCCCAGGACTCCACCCCTGCGCCCCAAGCCCCGCCACCCGGTGTAAGGAATGGTTTTGTCGCTTTAATAGATGTTTCCTGGAGCTCTTGGGATTTGAGAGTTCAAATTCCGGGTCACGTTCGGGCCTGAATTTTTGCCCTGCAGTGGGAGACTGGGCAGGGGTGTGTCGGGGAGGAGGGAAGAGACCACAGGTGCTGGAAGCTGCCATCCCTGTGGGAGTTTTCCTTTCCATTGCTGTCTGGAGGTGCAGGTTGAAGTTGGGTTCTCCGCCAGCCTCCTGTGCGTTATATGGGGACGACTTTCAAGACAGAAGCTGTGGTCTTCAGTTGTGTGCACCTGTCATTCCTTCTGTCCAGGGCCTGTTGGGTGACCCTGAGAAAGCCCCCCAGGCTAGTCGCCCTGGGGATTCTATCTGGCTGCTGGAAATGGGGGTTCCTACAGTGCTTTTTATTGCTAATGGACTGTGTTGGGCGCTGGGGTCAAAACGTGTCCCATCAGGATTTAATCCTGGATGAAGTGCTTGTGGGTAGGCACCTGTCCATCCAGAGTGAGGGCAGGCAGCTGCCATTGTGATTCTAGTGACACGTTAAGACACAGAAGTGGGTGAGGAGGGTCCTAGGGCAGTATGAGCTGGCCAATCCCGAGTCAGAACCAGAATGGAGGTCGTGGAGGGGCCTGCCAGTGCCCTCTGCTCCCTCCTGGTGGACTTGCTTCTCTCTGCTGCTCAGCTGGAAGCTCCCAGAGCTGGGGTCAGATAGGAAGGCTGGCTGCTTCCTTTGCTTTTTTCCTTCCATTTCTGCTAGCTGGGCAGATTCAGCAGTCATTGAAGTGGCCTCTTTGATGTGTGGCACCAGGAAGAGTACTGACCAGAATCCCCTGGAACTTGTCTACAACTAGCCTTCCCCGGCTCTAGTTCCTCTCTGAAATGGGGACAGAGCTGCTCCATGATGGTAATGAGTATGGAGCTGCCGCTGGGAGCTGCCGCTGCCCTGCGCCTGCTGCTTCCTAACTGTGAGCCTTGGACAATTTACTGGTTGTTCTGTGTCTCGATTTCGTCAATCAAAATAGTGGTAATATTGGAAAGCTTGCATGCGTTCTGACAAGAAAATGTGCGTTTGGCACAGGGCCTGGCACTTAGTAGGTGCTTGATAAATTATTAAGAAATATAAATAAGGATCTGGAGCTGTAGGTCTCTCAGCTCTGGAAAGCAGTGGTTTTATGCTCTGAGAAATTGTCAACCCAATGAGTATTGTACTCTGGGTTAGGCTCCTTGTGGGTTCTGAATTCCCAGTTTTGCTGTACACATCACAGGATACGTTTTACAAAGAAATCAGATGAGAGGTGTGCCCCTCGCCTTCGAGTCCTCTGCCTTTCCTCCTCTACTCATGACCATGAACGGCAGCCCTGTGGTCTGACAGTCAGCGGGGATCTTGTCCAACCACCACGAGCTCCTGGGCTGCTTCAGCCTCACCTGACCCTCCAGCCACAGCAGCTTGTAACAGGGCATCTTCCTCTAGTTGACAAGTTTTAAAAGCACAGAGCTCCCTATTCTAAAAATGCTACATTTTCTAGGCCTGATTTGCGGCTAGCATTTGTAGTCAGGGAGAAAGAAAAAAAAAAGGAGTTACTGTGGCTTCTTCACGCTGATATTAAACATTTGTGATCCTTTAAGAAAACTTGAGCGAATTTTCCTTATTGGCTTAAGCATCTTCAACTTGGTCTGAATCCAGTCCTCATTAGAAATACATTAAAGTAATCATTGGTGGTGGCCAGGTGTTTGGATACTGCTGGAATAATTTGGCCGGGACTTTACAACTCATCTCCTCTGTGGCAAACCTGACCCGTTTTTCTTTATTAAAAAATGCGTGGCTACTAAATGAATGTAGAAGTAACAAGTTAATTTGGGGCTGCCCCAGACGAGCTTGGGTGCTTCGTGCAAAAGAACAGGCACACTCATTGAGCATTTTGTGAAATCTTGCAGAATTGAGAGCAAGATCTAGTCTCGATAGTCCACCACTGTTGAGTAAATTGAAGACTCAGGAAAATAAGGTATGTGAAAGAGACCAACTGCCTAGCTTCCAGCAGGCGCTTGGTAATTCTTTATGGCTGTTTAAAGGTATTGAGGAAGTGCTCTAAAGGAGATGCCCTTGAGACCCATACTCCCACTCTGGTCCTCTTCCCCCCACCTTCCCCTCCCAAATCCCTTCAGTTATAACTGTTGATGGTAGGATGTATACATATATACATATATATACACACACCACGTGTATGCACAATGGTGTGTGTGTGTAACTGCATACATAGATACCTATATGTTTGTAGTATATATATACACGTATGACGTCTATATACCATATATGTGCATATAGGGCGTGTGGGTGTATGTGGTATATATAAGTAGTTATGTATGTATATACTTTTGTATGTTATGTTTACATGTATCTAAATAATTTTGATTAGTATTGCCAAGGAAAAGGATACCAACTATGAATAGTTACATATAGGTATGTGCCAGGATAATATCAAGGTGACAAGTTAGATGTTAGACCTTAGCTATGTTTTTTGTTTTTTTGTTTGTTTCTCCTTTTGTCAGGTACACTTTTGGGTCACTGGAGCAGGTTTACTGTGCTATAGCTAGTCTTACGCTATCTCTGTCAGATGAGTGCAAAGATAACATGAAATGGTTGTCAGGTAGTGTCCTGACTGATAGCAGGAAACATTGTGGCACAAGTCAGTAAATTTGCTGTTGATTCCTGGCAGATTTCACGTTTGAGTCATTCAGCAGATGGCCATGAGAACTTGGTGAAGAATTCAGGGGCCAGCATGGGGTGCCGTTGCAGAAGAACAATTTACGTCACACGAACACATACCCTGTTTTCCTAAGATTACTAGGTTAGTGGAGAAGAGTGTAAAGATATCATATCTGTGTCTGAAATGTAGCAAGGCAATGCTGAGACTGAACCCCATTTGGTAGGAGTCAGTTATTTGTGACAAAAGTTGTTTAGGGTGCCGTAGAGCAGGTGCCCGTCCTCAGTCCAGACATGGAGCAGTCATTACCCCTGGGCAGGCTGTGTGCGCGGTGCTTCTGGGTGTGGGCTCTTGAGTCAAACTGCCTGGGTTGGAATCAGCTCTCCATGGTCGTTTAACCTTTCTAAGCCTGTTTGCTCTCCTGCAGAATGGAATAACGATAGTACTTGCCTGTAGGCTCCTTGTGAGTATGGAGATAGCACTTGATACACAGTCTGGCACCCATTGCGCATTCTGGAAGTCTTCTCTCCCCTACGGTATTCACCTACAGTACTGTTATTAATACCCTTCCTCCAGAGGAGCTTGAGAATAGTACAGCATAAGTATGTAGTCCAGTCCAAATTCCTATTTTTACAAGGACGCATTGGGCCCAGAAGTTTTAAGATCGTCAACAGGTACCCAAGCCATGAGAGCTCAGGATCCCCAGATTAACACTGAGAATGCCTGCCTTGGATCAGGCTTGCCTTACCACTGTTTGCTGGGTTAGCCCTGGAGTCTCAGTTCTTACAGAGGGCATTGGAAGGTTACATTTCTGCTCTTTTCCAGCTCTGCTGACCCAAAGCCCTACTGTTCTCTATCAGAGTCCTTCGCCTGCCTGCTTCTCCTGAAGCTCATAGGATATCAGATTTTGGACCCAGTGGGAATCAGCTCACATTTACCCCAGTTCTGAACTTGTCTATGGGAAGAAGTACTTCAAATGAGCAAAAGTCCAAAACTCTCCTTTTTGAAATGTATTCTCAGGACAAAACCAAACCAAAACAAAACTTAATTTGTAGGTATTATTCCATACCTGTCATTTTAAGCTAGGACACCAAACTTGAGAAAAATCGTTTCCAAAAGTAACTGTATAAAACAGCTGGTAAAATCGCCCCAGTAACCTGAGGCACGCGGGGTATTCTGCTGGAGTGCTGCCCATTGTGTGCTCCTTTTCGTCCTGTTTGGTTACAGACACTCAAGAGCATTCTGAACGTCTCCTTTCCTGCTAGAAAAAGGACATTATTGGAGGTCTCTCATTCTCTGTTAGATTAAGGCAAGATAATAAACCAATAAACTGGGATTACATTTGTCTTTTCAACTTCCTGTTTTGAAGGTGACTCTGGGCTTACTGAAGAGTGAGAAAATAGTACAGATCTCACACGCACCCTTCCCCAACGTCCACTTTTGTTAACACCTTGTGTGACCATGGTACAGTGATCAAAACTGGTATGTTGACATCAGTGCTATTAACCAAACTACATGCTCTACTTATGTTCAGTTTTTCCCCTGACATCTGTTTTCTGTTCCATGGTCCTGCTTCTGATCCCATTTCCCCACATTGCATTTAGTTGTCATGTCTCCTGGGTCTCAGTCTTCATTTTTTATGACCTTAACACTCTCAAAGTGTCAGGGATTTTGTAGAGTGTCCCTCTGTGGGCTTGTTGGTGTTGTCTCACACTTAGGTTGCAGTGATAGATGTTTGTGTAGAATACCACAGTGGTGACGTGCCTCAATTACATTTTGACTTAATGTTGGGATGCACTCCATGTTTCCACCTCCCACCCCCGAAACAGCAGGAGAAACTATGCTGAAACTTTACTGGATCCCTCGCACTCTGCCCAGGCTCCAGTACACGATTCCCCTTGCCCGTGTCCCTCGTGAGCCAGGACAGAAATGTCTTCTTTGTCCCCATCGTGCCTCTCTTGCTTCTACATGTACAGTCCCCTGATTACCCTGTTATATTCCTTGAGGATTTGGGGGAGATTGTCAGAGGAGCCAATGTGCAGTTTAAAAAACAAAAATGTCAAGATTCCTTTTCATTAAAAAATTGTTGTACGTAAGCAATGAATCATGGGAATCTATTTCTGAAGCTGAGAGCCCACTGTATACACTGTCTGTTAGCTAACTTGACAATAAATTATATTAAAAAAGTAAAAAATAAGTAAATAAAGTCATTGTCAAGGAGCTTTTGAGCCCTATCAAAGCTCATCTGACTCTAGAGTGGTCAGTAAGATAAGTCGTATATTTTTCTTGATCTCAATTGTAGTTAGAGTCAATTTATATCCCAAGAAGAATGCTGATTGGCCCACAGGGCTACCAAAATTCATCTTTCAGGTGTGAACTAAAGTTTGGAGATACCGGTGTGTTTTAATTGAACGTCTTACGTCTGCAGACTAAAGGCGATTGTCAGCGCCCATAGGAATGGGGGGTGTTTAGCACTTTATTTTTAGTGGGGGACTTCAATTAACATTTTATTTTGCCAGTTCAGCACTAAGAAAGCATCTGAAGGTAGCTTGCAGTGGAAGAACTTTGGCTAGCAAGATTTGCCTTTTCCCACCCAAGAGAGACTTTTTCAGTCTGTGACTTGGCTGTTCATTCGTTCAGGAACATAACATAGGAAATAGACGTTTCCAGGCCAGAGGAGAAGTGAGTGTCCAGTCCCACCTACCTGCTCTGCCTGATGGCCACGATGAGTGTGGGGTGGGAGGGAGGAGGATGGGCGGGTCAGGGTTGGTGTTCAGTGCCACCAGGTACAGAGACAGAGGCTGGACACTGAACAGCAGGTCCCAAGCCACTGCCCACACTTTCTGCTTTAGGTAGCAAGCTGACCCGAGTGGGGCTGGCACCGGCACGTGCCCTCCACCCACCCGAGTCCATCTCTTAATGTTTCTGGCTGGCCCAGTCCAGGCATCAGGTCAGCCTCCATGGCTGGGACCAAGAAAATGGGCCTCTGCACTGGCTTCTAACTTTTCCCACCTGAAATATCCCTCAGGACCAGCCTGAAACATCACAGGAATCAGGCAGAGTGTTTTGCTGTGTTGCAGAGCACTCCCTTCTGGACCCTTCCTCCCCTCCACGATGCTGTGCTGTCAGCTCTGCCCTCTGCACTTCCGCTGTCTCTCCTGATCACAGGGGACCAACGTCATGACCCGTTGACATGGAGCTGAAAACAGCTGATGAAGCCTGGAAGGCTCTGTGTTCCCTCCCACCCCCTCTCCAAGAGTGTGAGAATGGATGATGGCTTTGCTTAACTCCCTTGTAGGTTTGGTTTTTAGAGCTGATTTTTTTTTTTTTTTTATTTTTCGCAGATTTTTCCCCTGTAATAGGTATTGGCTATAGCCTATGGCTTCAGTTTTAATAAGTATGTTTACCTAGGATGGGTGAGAAACTTCTTAAGAAACATTCCCCACCCCCCCGTAAAAGGAAAGACCTTTATTAAAATGGCAAAATACAAACTTTTTATAAGTTCTTGTTTTTTATAGAAATACTGCAAATCACAGGGATATTCAGGAAAGCAGGCGCACTTCGACCTGATGCCTGAATTCCTGTGGTCAGCCAGTGAAGGGCTGCGGGTAAGTCTGCAGTCCCCCCATGCACAGGTCCGATACCAACTTGACCCCTGTATTACTTCTTTGCATGTGTGCAAATGACTAGATTTGGCCAATGGGAATGAGGCAGTGTTTTCTACCTTACGGATTATTATGTTGTTAAATTCAAACAAACCACTGTAGTTAATGATAACTATTTTCTGACTAATGGTTTCAGTCCCTTGGAAAGGTACCCAGAGAGTAGTTTGGGCTCAGGATCCCTCTTCACAACTGGTTGGCTTGTAGAGCACCTTGGACACTCGCAGCAGCTAGCGGACTCAAGAATTCAGAACCGAATGTAGCTACATAATAATAAAACAAGAGACTAATGTGGGTAATATGAAGAGGTTAATAGCTATAACTTTATAAATAAGAGCGGAAAGGTTGGCTGGAGTTGGATTTTTAAGGGCTGCTTATCTTATGCTGAGTTTGGAGTTCATGTTTTAGGCAGTGGTATACTCTGTGAAGTGTTTTAAGGACAGTATAGTGATGTTTTAGGCATGAGATCCACGTCCCTGCCCTTCCTCATGTATGACGTCAGACCTGCCCTGACTTCGGCCCAAACATAAGGATGACCGCTGGATCTCTGTTTGCTCACGATGGACCATCAGACACTCAAAAGAAATTAGTATGAATTGAGAAAAACAGAAAATCTGAGTTTAGGTAGAGTGTCCTTTTTAAAATGTAGATGAAGAATTAATCCTTAGCTTGTTCATAGGAAAGCATCTCCTGTTAAAAGGCTGTCAAACACGTTGGTGAGTTTTTGAGTTTTTACCCTCTAAAGTGATGGCTCCTTGGGGCACATTTAGCCGCACTCAAGAGTTTGCTTCGTTTTCAAGTGTGGACGTCACCCTCCAATGTGAGATTTTTTTTTTTTGTAGACACACAGGACACCATCACCACCTTGAGGCTGCACTCCTGTGCACATTCTGTGACCGGAGATAACAGAGCGTCATTCTTTTGGCTCAAGAATAATAATTACTGGAAAAGATCTCATCTTAGCAAGTGTCCCTTTGTCATGGCCTTCTTGTGGCAGAATGTATTTCTTTCTGGCTCAGGTCAGGGGTCTCTATATGTGTTTTGTTTTTGTTTTTGTTTTTTTATTTAATCTTGTAATGTGGGACCTACAAGCCACTCTCTACATCTAGATGATCTGCTTCAAACCTGGCTTTTATTCCATGCTTATTCTTTCTGTTTGACTTTTTAAAACGAGGCCTGGCCTTGGTGAGACTTAGTGCAGAGAAAAAGAAAAGGGGAATGAGGCAGTTAGTAACACCAGTCTTCAACCAGTTGAAAAAATAAGAGTGGAGTTACAGTTGACCCTTGAAAAGCACAGGTTTGAACTACACAGTTCCACTTACGCTCAGATGGTTTCCCACAAATACAGTGCCGTAGTGTAAATGTTATTTCGTCTTCCTTATGATTTTCTTAGTAACATTTTCTTTTCTCTAGCCTACTTGATTGTAAGAGTCCAGTATATAACACATATACCATACAAAATATGTGTTCATCTGCTGAGTATGTTATCTGTAAGCCTTCCTTCCGGTCACCAGTAGGCTGCTAGTAATTCAGTTTTGTGGGGAGTCAAAAGTTCCACATGGATTTTGGGTTGTGCTGGCGTGGGGGGAGGGTAGCACCTGGGTTATTCAAGCGTCAACTGTACTTGTATGAAAACTGAGGCTAGGGAGAGGTCCAGAAGGTAAGAGGCTGGCCTCTTGGAAGCTGGGACCCCAGAAGGTGCAAATACCAACCCTGTCCAGGGCATTTACCTTCGTGGGCATTCCGTCACATGTTAGTATTTTCCTCTGCCTTCTAAGAATCCAGGGGGATTTGTGGAAAATACCTGATAGGTTGCCCTCGATTGAACTTTGTAAATATGGGTACAGTAAAGTAAGCACTGGGTTTAGATGAACTGAGAAACTGTAAGTAAACCACTTACATCTGTGATAAATGTTTTCATTGGTGCCATTTTAAACAAGGAACATGCATGCTGTGAATCTTACCGAATTTATTAAGCTGATGTTCTATATCTATTTCCACAGTAAGCTGGTTTGAGGCAATCAGAATTTTAGTGTGTGTGTGTGTGTGTGTGTGTGTGTGTGTGTGTGTGTATACACATGTAATTTAATTACTATTTAATGACCTTAAAGAAATAGTTACAGTCTGGATTAGGATATAGGGAGTAATAATAAAAGCAACCTCAGCGTAAGAAACAGAACATCGTTAATACCTTTGAAACCCAGCCTATCCTTATTTTCCATGCAGCCTCCCTAGATTTGTGTTTATCATTCCCTTACGTTGCTTTATGGTCTGACTATGTAGGGCTGAGACCCTAAACATTTTATTAGATGGATGGTCAGGTTTTTGAGTCATACAGAGCCTTGTCTATCATTCAGTGTAGAGTGTTCGGCGACTTGCCCTTGAGCTTGAGATCGATGTCTGTGGATAGCTGCACCTCTGGCTGTCCAGCTGTTGAGTATTCCACCCTGTCCAAGGAATGTGAGTAGTTCCCAGCTTCCCTCTCAAAGAAGATTGCAGCCAACGTTCTTGCTTATGGTGTGGTAAACATAAATTCTGTAGGGCATATGCCTAAAAGTAGAGTCCCTGGCTTACTCCCAATGTCAAGGGCTTCTGCATAATGCCAGAATGGTCTTGCCAGTTTAGAAGCTTCCACCAGCCACGTAGAGAGTGATTGCTCCGTGTTCTTGCAAGCAGCTGCTGTCATCGGATATCAAATGTTCTGTCAGTTTCATGGGTATAAAATGAAGTCTCATGGTAGTTATAACTTGCAACTCCAGATGATGAATCCGGTTGAGCATTCTTTCATGTCTGTTGACCATGTTTCCTCTTCTGTGAAACGCTTGTTCACGTGTCTTGCCGACTCGTCTATGAGATTGCTGGTACTTTCTTTCTGTAGGAGTTCCCTGTATCATCCAGGGATCTTTTACTGTCAGATATGTGACATCAGGGTCTTTTCCCATCTTAATTCCTCACTTTGTTTGGGGTGTCTTTTGAAGAACACAGGTTTTACATTTTAATGTGAACAAACTTTTTTCCTGGGGTTTCTGCTTTTTTTTAGACATTTTTTAAAAAATATTTATTTATTTATTTTTTTTGAGAGAGAGAGAGAGAGACAGAGTATAAGCAGGGGAGGGGCAGAGAGAGAGGGAGACCCAGAATCTGAAGCAGGCTCCAGGCTCTGAGCTGTCAGCACAGAGCCTGACACGGGCTTGAAATCAATGAACTGTGAGATCATGACCTGAGTGGAAGTCAGTCGCTTAACTGACTGAGCAGCCCAGCCGCCCCTTTTTAGATCTTATTTTAGAAATTCTTCCCTACCCCAAGATCAGAAACATATTGTTTTCCATATTTACCTCTCAAAGTTTTAAAGATCTATACCTAAGTATCTTAATCCATCTGGAATAATTTCAATACATGGTATACGATAGGAATCTAGTTGTTTTTTTTTTTTTCCTTCTTTGTGGATATCCAGCTATCCTGCACTGATCACTGAACACGTATAGACTCTATATACACCCCATGATATACAGTGCCTCTCGTCATAGTTCATGGTTCCGTATGCGCACGTATGCGCACGTCAGTTTCTGGCACCCAGACTTGTTCTCTTAGGCTTGCCTCATACCAGTACCCTGTTATCTTAATAGCCATAGCTTTACATTACATTTTGTCTGTTGAGTCAGGTCTCCTTACTTGTCTTTTCCAGAAGTGTCTTGCTTTTTTTTGCCCTTCCTCTGCCATATGAATTTTATAATCTGCTTTTTGAGTTACACACACACACACACACACACACACACACACACCTGTGAGAATTTTTACTGGAATTGCATACACAGACCCTAAGTGTACAGCTCAGTGAATTTTAACAAATGTATATACCTGTGTAACCGATGCCCCAGACAACATCTTGAGTATTTCTGTCACCCCGGAAAGTTTCCTTGTGTCCCTTTCCATTTGGTCACCCCTTTCTCTCCAAGGTAAACACTGTTCTGATTTCTGTTGCTAGAGATGAGTTTTGCCTACTTCTGAACTTCATATAAATGAAAACATACAGTATGTGTATACTTTTTTGTTTCATTTGTGTTGTTACCTAGCAGTTGTTTATTCCTTTTTACTTCCAAGTTGTGTGAACACCCCACATAGAAATGGGTACAAATGGGTGAAACTGGGTTGTTTCCTGTTTGGTGCTATTATGAATAAAGCTACTATGCACATTCTCATAAAAGTCTTTTTGCAGATACTGATAGATACTCAAGAGAACTGGAAACCTTCAGAGTAATATTGTGGAGTAACAGGATAAATGCATGTTTAACTTTATAAAAAACTCACCTGATTTCAAAGTGATGGCACCATTTTGTTTGTTTTTTTTTTAATTGAAGTATATTGACACACAATATTATATTAGGTTTAGGTGTGCAACATAATGATTTCACAATCCTGTAATTCAGTACATTGCTCAGTGCTCACCATGACAAGTGTGGTCACCATCTGTCACCATGCAACGTTATTACAATATTATTGGCTATATTCCCTGTGCTGTACTTTTTCATCCCTTGACTAATGTATTTTGTAAATGGAAGTTTGTACCTCTTAATCCTCATCACCTTTTTCACCCATCCCCCCCAATCCCCTTCCCTCTAGCAACCACCAGTTTGTTTCACGGTTCTGTCTCTGTGTTTTGTGTTTGGGGGAGGGTTGCTTTTGTTCTCTGGTTCCACATGTAAGTGAAATCACATGGTATTCGTCTTTCTCTGTCTGACTTATTTCATTAAGCATAATACCCTCTAGGTCCGTCCATGTTGTCACAAATGGCAAGATAGCATTTCTTACAGCTGACTAATAATATTCCATTATATATTATATATAATATATATAAAGGACATTTCTAAAATTTTAGTAATTCTAATAGATTTGTGAGTTTCCATGTAAACAATGATAGCATCTATAAATATTTATAGTGTTGTGTCTTTGTTTTCAGTTTTTTATAATTGTTCCTTTTTAACTGGCAAAGACTCCATGCACAGTGTTGAGTAGAGATGGTGCATTAGTTTGCTGGGCCTGTCGTAACCAAGGACCATAGACTGGGTGGCTTAAACAACATACATTAGGGGCACCTGAGTGGCTCAGTTGGTTGAGTGTCCGACTTCGCATCAGGTCATGATCTCACAGTTTGTGGGTTCGAGCCCCACATCGGGCTCCGTGCCGACAGCTCACAGCCTGGAGCCTGCGTCGGATTCTGTGTCTCCCTCTCTGTCCCTCCCCTGCTCGCACTTTGTCTCTCTCTCTCTCTCTGTCAAAAATAAGTAAACATTAAAAAAATTTAAAAAAAAGTAAACAACATACATTTATTGCCTCACAGTTCTGGAAGGCAGAAGTCTGAGGTCCGGGTGTCTGAGGGCTCTGAGACACACTATGCTGCAGGCCCTTTCGCCTGTTTCTGGTAGCTCCAGGCGTCCCTGGGCTTATACATGGCCACCTTCTCCCTGTGTTTTCACGTGTCTTTCTGCTATGTGTGTCCGTTTTGCGTCCAGATTTCCTGTTTATAATGACGCCTGTCACATTGTATTAGGGCTCACCCTAATGACCTCATCTTAACTTGATCATCTGCAAGGACCCTGTTTCCACATAAGGTCCTGTTTGCAAGTAATGGGAGTTAGGACTTTAACACATTTGGGGGGATGTAATCTATCCCAAACAGATGGTAATAGTCTTGTTCCTTGTTCTATGCTTTTTGCCTTTATTTTGGAAATGTGAATTAAACCAACAGATTTTATTACCTTAAGCCAATATCACATGCCATCTTATTCATACTGTGTGTCTGTGTATTCAGTGTGCTAATATTTAATACTTTAGCATGTTGATTTATAAGTGAGAATGATTAGGATTTTCTTTCTTCCCATGTCCTTATCTGGTTTGGATATTACTGTTCTACTTTATACTGGCTTATAAAATGAAGTGGGATAAGTGCTCCCTCCACCCCCCCCCCCCTTTTTTTAATTCTCCAGAAGATTTATTATTTAAAATTGGTATTATCTGATTCCTAAATGTTTGGTAGAACTTGCTAAGAGAGCCATATGGACACGGTGCTTGCTTTATGGGACAGGCAGTGTCCATGAAAGCCGAACGTAGCCGGTGCTCTTGCATCGCATATAAACTCATCCGAATCAGCTCTCCTGGGCTTCCAGAAGCCTGTCTAACTGTTGTCACAGGTCTTAAGTCAAAAACACGGAAAACATTTCTGAGGCTTATGAGTCTCTGCTGCCCAGCTAGGTATGTAGCAGAAAGAATGGGATTGTCACTTTTGAGCTGAGGTTTAAGAAGCCTAAAGAATCCGAGGCAAGATGCTAAAGCAGGAAGGCCCTTCACCAGGGGCTGCAGTCATGAGCATAAAAGACAATTTTCTGTGTACACCTGCACAAGAAAATTAGTATTTTTCCACTAGTGTTTATAAAGACGCTCGCTTGGATTCTGATGTCACCCGTGGCGTGTGTATGCTCTCAGTTTGGTGGAAAGTCATTGCTAATGTTTTAATTTTGTTCATTTGGTCATTACATATTGCTTTGCACTGTTACATGCTTCTTTTCCTCGTCCTTTTTCCTTAATAAGATGGGGATACTCCTGGAAAATGGAAGAGTGCCTTTTTGCTGTTGTTGTACACTGAGAAGTGTTTGTTGCATATATAATGGTATCTGTATTTAAACTGTTGCCCATGAATGTACTGATACTTTCAAGTCTCTTTCCCTCACCAGGTCTGTACTGTGTAGTTTTGAAAAAAATATGAAAAAGTTGATCTTTCATGATGGCTCAGTTGGTTAAGCGTCCGACTTCGGCTCAGGTCATGATCTCACGGTCCGTGAGTCTGAGTCCTGCTTCAGGCCCTGTGCTGACAGCTCAGAGCCTGGAGCCTGCTTCGGATTCTGTGTCTCCCTCTCTCTGCTCCTCCCCTGCTTGTACTCTCTCTCTCTCTTTCTCAAAAAATAAATAAACCTTAAAAAAAAAAAGTTGATCTTTCAATTAATAACCATTCTTTTAAGGTGACATTCTGTCAGAAAGTTTCAATTTCAAGTTAGTGTGAGATCACATAATAAAGTGTGAATTAAAATCTCTCTGACTTCAACCCCAGCAAGTTGGACTTAATGATAATAAGGAGAAGCGTGGCCTATAGTTTATGTTTTCATGATTTCTATTTTAAGTGAGTTTATCCTGTGAGTTAGAGCATGGAGAAAACTTCCTGCTGCATAAAGGAATAAACCACTTGTAAGTATTAGAATGTTACTTTCTCAGCTTTCAGTAAACCCCCATGTGATTCTGTTTCAGCAGCTGTGAAGTTCATAATACAGTGTGGCTGATAATCAGGAAGCTGTGCTTTGGTTCTCCAGGACTTATTTATCCCCTAGTTCCAAGTTTGTGCCCTAAACAACGTCTCCCCAGTTCCCCCACCCCCAGCGTCTGCTAAGAACCGTTTAACTCTCTGAGTTTGGCTTTTTTAGATTCCACATACAAGTGAGATTGTGCAGTATTTGTCTTTCTCTGTCTGAGTGATCTCACTTAGCATGATGTCCTCTAGATCCAACTGTGTTGTTACAAATGGCAGGATTGCTTTCTTTTTCGGGGATGAATAATATTCCATTGTATATACGTACACCACACTTTCTTTGTCCATTCCTCAGTTGAAAGATTTTCCTGGCCTGTGAGGGGTAAGTCCCAAATCCCTGGATAGCCTAATGGGGTTCCTTTGAAGGTTACTGTGCTTTTTCCCCTGGCTGCTTTTAGAGTCCTTCCTTTCGTCCTTAAGTTTTGACAGTTTCATTTGTAATGTGTCTTTTTGCATTAATCCCTGGATAGCCTAACAGGGTTCCTTTGAAGGTTACAGTGTTTTTTCCCATGGCTGCTTTTAGAGTTCTTCCTTTCGTCCTTAAGTTTTGACAGTTTCATTTGTAATGTGTCTTTTTGCATTGAGATAATAGGGTGATCTGTTTGCTTTGTGACGTCGGATGTCCCAATCTCTCCCTAGGCTTGGGAAATCCTCAGCTATTATTTCTTTAAATAATTTTGTGCTCCTTCCTCTCTCTCCTTCTGAAACTCCAGGTTTTCCAGTATTTGTTCTTTTGAAGGAATCCTATTGATCGATTAGGCTTTCTTCACTCTTCATTCTCTCCTCTTTGTCTTCCCCTAACTGGGTTGTTTGAGAATCCTCACCCTCTAGCCCATGTTTTCTGGCCTCTGTCCTCCTTACTGCAGATGCTCTGTTGCATTTTTCTTTTTAGAGAGAGAGAGAAAGCACGTGGTCAAGTGGGGGAGAGGGCAGAGGGAGAAAGAGAGAATCTTAAGCAGGTCCACGCTCAGCTCAGAGCCAGTTGCAGGGCTTAATCCTACAGCCCTGGGATCATGACCTGAGCGGAGAGTCAGATGCTCAACCGACTGAACCACCCAGGCACACCGCCCCCCACCCACCCATTGCATTTTTCATTTTACTCACTGAGCTCTTCAGCAGCAGAATTTGTATTGGGTTCTTTTTTAATGATTTCCTTCTCTGGTAAAAATCTCATTTTGATCCTATGTTTTCCCAAAGTTTCATTGAATTGTCTTCCTGAGTTTCCTTTGTAGCTCACTGAGTGTCTTCAGAACAGCTACTTTGAATTTTTTATCAGCTGGCTCACAAATTTCGTGCCTTTGAACTCAGTTTGGAGGGTGGTTATTCCGTCATGGCGTGTTTTCCTGGTTTGTTACGTTCGCTGTCGCTTGGCCTTGCTGCGTTCACATTTGTGGCAGCGGACAGCTTCTTAAATCTGTGCGAGTTGCCTGGAGATGGGGCATTCTGTGCACCATAGATGTCAGTGTTAAGTGGGTTTCCTCTCCGTGTGCGCGCAGATTTCCGCTCTGCTCTTCCTGCTCCCTCTTGTGGCAGGACTCTTAAGCTTTTGTGTCTTTGGTTCTTACAGTCCCACCTGCCGGCTACTGGAAACTTCTCCTTCGTTTTCCCCGAAGGAGGCACTGTAGCTCGCTTGTGGTTTCTCCCTGGCCCACAGGCAGCCCTGTGGTCCGTCTGAGCGGCTCTGTCTACTGAGCTTTCCCTGGTGCTGCATGTGGAGGCACGCACAGAGCCGCTGCTTGGTGGGAGGAGGTGTGGGTCAAGTGCGCAGGCATGGGGGGGGGGGCGGGGGCGCCTGGAGACACACTAGTGAGATCCCCGGATGTGGCACTCCCACAGGGCCCCGCTGGACTTCCTGCTGCACACGATACCATTAACGCTCTTTGAAATTCCCATCCGCCTCTCTCCTCTTCCCCTTCCTCCCCGCAGTCATGGACATCCAGCCTCAGTACTATGGGTCCTGCTGGAGAGCAGTGGTGAGCCGCATCTCGCACAGCTGGGGGAGCTGGGCACTCATGCACCACTGTCCGCCCCCCTCCGAGGCAGAGGTTGCCCCCGCCTGATAGATCAGCCCCTTGATTCCGTGGCGGGGCGCAGCCCTGGGAAAGTTTCTCTTAGAGGCTGCCTCTGCTGTGACCGAGCTCAGACTGTTTAGTGTCCGGCTTGCTCCTGCGGCCTGCTGGAATCTCCCCTTGGGAAGGCTGGCCCTCTGCACATTCTCTCTCGTGTGCCGATCCGCCCGGGTGGGCATTCTGCAGGTTTCTCCCCGGTCACAGCGAGGGGGGCCTTGGTGGGTTTGGTGGTGCCACTGATTCCGCAGCCCGTGCTGGGTTCTGGCTGCCTGTTGCTGGATGCGCAAGTGGGTGAGACTTCCCTGGGCCCTTAGTGGGTGGCGCTAGATCCCAACACCCACCAAGGGGCCTTTGTGCATGGACGTCTAATTTGTTACCGAAAGAGGGGCTGAAAGGAGGAACATCTTAGCCACCATGATGCTGACATCAGTCTCCTGCTTCTTAGAAACTACATTTAATGTTTTTTAAAGGCCTGTTGTAGGGAACTTTAGCAAGACTTGAGGAGCTGTGGTTACCAGGTAGTGAAACACTATTGCATTTCTTCAATACTGTAAAACCGTGACTTTTTAATAAACCAGATGCTTTTCTTATAGCTCTGCCTCTCCCCTGCCTCCTTCTCTGCCCACCCAGTAGTTAGACTAAATATGAGGTGTGTGTTTGTTTTCCTGTATTCTTCACCGCAGATGTGTTTAGTTTATCCCTTGTGTGAAGTGAAAACAGGCTAGAATTATGTATGGACAGTACACCTTTAAAGAGTTACATCGAGGAACTTGCTTCTGAGTGCCCGAGGCCTGTTTCCCATTCCTTCTGCAAAGGGAAAGGTACAATTCACAGTTTCAACAGTAGAATCGCTCTATCTTGCCATTTTATTTATTTATTTGTTTGTTTATTTATTTATTTCTATGTTTACTTTTGAGAGATAGAGACAGCATGGGAGCGGGGGAGGGGCAGAGAGCGAGGGAGACACAGAATCCAAAGTAAGCGCCAGGCTCTGAGCTGTCAGCACAGAACCCGACACGGGGCTTGAACCCACGAACCGTGAGATCACGACCTGAGCCGAAGTTGGACGCCTAACCTGCTGAGCCCCCCAGGCGCCCGTATCTTGCCATTTTAAAGGATAGCCTTTATTAATGAATCAGTGAAGGCAGAAGTGTTCCATAATACTTAGCTTTCACAGACTTACCATTCATTGGTGTTGAAATGGAAAAAAAAATTATCGCCTGGGTTTAGTTTTGTGGTTCTTTTCGGTCATGACAAATGGATGGTAGTGTTAAAAAACTGTTGGTGTCAGAGACTGAAGCCTGCTTTTCCCTCAACCCTGGACTGTCCCTGGGACCCTGTGAGTTCCCTCAGCCCCAGAGAGACGGACACGATTCCTTCTCTGTGGTGCCTTCTGAGCTTCGTGCTTTACTTTCTTGCCTCTTTTCCATAGTCTCTGCGAGAATGAGCTTGCGTAAACGAGTATGAAACTGCCTGGGCTGGAGGAGGTTGTGTGTTGAGTGAGTGTCTGGCTTATGTTTCAGTCTGTCCTTCAGAGGAGATGGACACAGGTTATACGTAGCTAAGGGCAGAAGACAGCATTATTTCATTTCTTGGTGCGCGGCTTGGGAAATAAAAACTGAAAGTAGGCTGGGGCTCTGAGAGGGATGTATTAAAGATTAGATCACAATCTTGTATCGAGTACTTGCCATGTGCCAGACAGGAAGTATATCGTGTGAGCTGACTTCCTTAAATCTCAAAATACTGTATGGAGTAGGTGCCATTATTACGTTCATTTTACAAACAAGGAAACTGAGGCATGGAGAAGCCGAGTGACTTTCCCAAGGTCACACAGCTAGTAGGGGACAGGAAGATAACTCTGATGGTGTCCAGTGGAAACACCTCATCCCCAGACCTGAGATACCCTCCTCCCTGGGGATTTTACTGACTCAAGGAAAAGGACCGGAATGCAGCTGTTGCTGCCCCTGTAGACGGGGGGGGGGGGGGGGGGGGGGGTATGAGAAATCATAGCATTCTCCATTCTTTCTCGAATAGTTTCCAGAGGTCTTCCAGCCTTGGCTAGAACGCCTCAAAGGATTAAGGAATTTAGTCTGTCTGGAGGCAGCCCTACTTCTGGGCAGCCTGGAGTGATGGAAAAGTCCACCCAGCCTCTCCTAACTGTACGTTGCTTTGGAACTAGATTTCTCCCTCCTGCTTGAGCAGATCGGGGACCCTGTGTGAGTTGCCTTCCTACTGGCCAAGAGATCAGGGAAAGGCCATCTCGCTCATTTCTGCTGCCTCTAGCTTTGTGGCACGTGAAACCAGAGTCCTCTTGAGAGGAGGAAGTAGGAAGGCAGGGATGAGAGGTCGGGGCAGGGTTGAGAGGTCGGGGCAGTCTGTCGTGCAGGGGGAGTCATCTGTGAACTGACGAGTGACCTTCTCACAAACCTGCTAGGTATCCCCCCTCCTTACCTGCCAGACACGGAGATTTGAGGCACGTCTTTACCACTCTGCATGAACACGTTTCCTCGGGGAGCCAGAGAGGGTGCTGGGAAGAACCCAGAGGAGTTCAAGGTGTGGTCGTGGTCCCTGCCTCCGTGTTTCTGACAAGATCCGAGGGGCAGGATTTAACCACATGGCATAGTTGCGTCCCACTATTCCCTTAAATGCTAAAAAGGGGCCAGAGCAGCTCAGGGGAAGATTAATGAGGATCATTTTTGCCTTTTTCGAAAACATTTCTGTCGTGTTGTCTCCGGGTGAATACGTGTGCTTGTCTTCCGCCTGCAGGTTCATCTCCCAAGAACAATGAGGAAACTCCGTGTAAATCCCAGCTGGGTTGAGAATGGGCAGGATGGCCTCAATTAGGAGCACACGCGTGTGCTCTCCTGCTGGGGTCTCCCATTTGCCTGGTGGAAGGAGACCAGGAAGGAGAGCTTTTCTTCTCTGCACTGTTTCTTACCAGTGTCGAATGGTTTCCTTTCACTGAGGTTGTAACTGAGGAATCGGGTACATTCCCTGTGACCTGCCATGGTTCTGCTTATTGTTCGTTACCCTGAATTAACCTTCCCTTCCCTCTCCCCGCAGGTCGGCCAGCAGACATGATGAGCACCAAGGCCTTCACGTTGGTCTCTGCCGTGGAGCGGGAGCTGCTGGTAGGTGACAAGGAGCAGGGGCACATCGAATGCGTGGAGTGCTGTGGCAAGAACCTGTACGTGGGCACCAGTGACTGCATCGTCTACCACTTCCTGCTGGAGGAGAGGGCTCAGCCCGCAGGGACAGCCACGTTCTCTGCCACCAAGCAGCTGCACCGGCACCTGGGCTTCAGGAAGCCAGTGAGTGAGCTGCGAGCGGCCTCGGCCCTCAACAGGCTGCTGGTGCTCTGTGACAACTCCATCACCCTGGTCAACATGATGAGCCTGGAGCCTGTCCCCTCGGGGGCTCGCATCAAAGGGGCCGTGGCATTGGCCTTGAATGAGAACCCCGTGAGCGGAGACCCGTTCTGTGTGGAAGTCTGCATCATCTCGGTCAAGCGCAGGACCATCCAGGTGTTCCTGGTGTACGAGGACCGGGTTCAGATCGTTAGGGAGGTGTCGACGCCGGAGCAGCCCCTGGCCGTGGCTGTGGATGGCCACTTCCTGTGCCTGGCTCTGACCACCCAGTACATCATCCTGAACTACAACACGGGCGTCGCCCAGGACCTGTTTCCTTACTGCAGCGACGAGAAGCGACCCATCGTCAAGAGGATCGGGAGACAGGAGTTCCTCCTGGCAGGCCCCGGAGGACTGGGTGAGCCCCCGCCAACCTTCACCTCCCGTCTGTCCGTTCCTTTTGCCGTATCTCCGTGAACCCTTGTGGAGATCCGAGAGGGAGCGGTTAGCTGTGACGATAGATACTACACTCCTAAAGGGTGTTTGCAACACTGAGGATATGTAGCAAGATACAAACAGAACCGCGTAACCAGCATTTGCTACAGCTTCCTTAGATTGTTTTGTGAATGGAGGGTTAATGGAATAAATGGAGGCCCATTATAAAGGAAAGCCAGCCTTATTTCGTGCCAAAGAGGAGCCTGCAGGTGGCTCCGGGGAGAAAATCCCTCAAAGTAAATAACTACCAAATAAGAGTCTGTAAGCCTGCCTTACACGAATTTCTCACGTGTGTGGCTTTGTCAGTGGATTGTTTTTACTTTCCTTTATAAAGAGGAGTTGAGCTCTCTCGGAGGCATTTTCAAATGAGAAAACTTCAGTGCTCTGTCCCCAATTTTATCGACTGCAGTTTGATTCCACCACAGTTTCTTGTAGCTAGCTCCTGAAAAGGGCTCTGTTGTATGGCCTTGCTAATTCTCTGTGCTGCCTAATCGAAATTAAGACTCAGAACGGTTAATGGCATGGGTGGCTTGTACTTTCTTTCTGCCGTGGATGGCTCATTTTAGCGTTAGTGTGCGTCTGGGACATACAGGTGCTGGGGAGGGCGGGTCCCCTGACCGCTGGTACTCGCTAACCATAGTTTGGGTGTAGGTGTCTCATTTCAGGGTGATGGGCACAAACATATTTTCTGGTAACAACAAAAGTTGAGGTCATGAGCTAGTGAGAGTACACTGGCTGATTTTTAGGTTTTTAAACAGATTTTATTTTTTTTAATTTTTTATTAAAAAAAATTTTTTTTTAACATTTATTCATTTTTGAGAGACAGACACAGAGAGAGTGCGAGTGGGGGAGGTGCAGAGAGAGAGGGAGACACAGAATCCGAAGCAGGCTCTAGGTTCTAAGCTGTCAGCACAGAGCCCGACGCGGGGCTCGAACCCACGAACCGTGAGATCACGACCTGAGCCAAAGTCAGACGCTTAACCGACTGAGCCACCCAGGCACCCCAACGGATTTTATTTTTTAAGGAAATTTGGGGTTCACAGCAAGACTGAACAGAGAGTACAGAGTTCCCATATGCCCACTGCCCCCATACGTGCACATCCTCCTGCACTATCCACATCCCCCTCCAGAGTGGTATACTTACGATAATGGATGAATCTACACTGATACATTAACATCACCCAAAGTCCACGTTTACATTGGGGTTCACTCTTGGAGTTGTACATTCTATTGGTTTGGGCAAATGGAGCCATCTTTATGGTGCCATGCAGAGTATGTTCATTGTCTTTAAAACCATCTGTACTGCACCTGTCCATCCCCTCACCCCCAGCCTCTGGCAACCACTGATCTTTCCAGAGTGTCATACAGCATGTTACCTTTCCACATTGGTTTCTTTCGCTTAGTAGTATGCATTGAAGGTTCCTCCGTGGCTTTTCATGACTTGATAGCTCAAATTTTTACTTTCTGGGAAAAAATTCTTTATCCCAACCACCTTCTTCTTTAACAAAAATTTCAATTTTAATGAAAAAGAGTTGTATTATGGAAAGCCTACATAAATATATATAGTAAAGAGAATATTATAATGAACTCAAATGTACCCATTCCTTGCTAGTTGTTTGATTTATGCACCTGACCGTTTCCTCTGCTCGATTATCCTAGCATCCTGGGCATCATAGCACTTTACCTATAAACCTTTCAGTATGTAGTTCTAAGTCACTTAAAAAAGGAAAAAAGAGGGGCGCCTGGTGGCCCAGTAGGTTGAGCGTCCGACTTCGGCTCAGGTCATGATCTCGCGGTCCGTGAGTTCGAGCCCCGTGTCGGGCTCTGTGCTGACAGCTCAGAGCCTGGACCCTGCTTTGGATTCTGTGACTCCCTCTCTCTCTGCCCCTCCCCCACTCATGCTCTGTCTCTCTCTCTCTCTTTCAAAAATAAATAAACATTAAAAAAAAATTTTAAAAAAAAGGAAAAAAGAGGGGCGCCTGGGTGGTTTAATTGGTTAAGTGTCCAACTTCGGGACATGATCAGGTCATAATCTCACTCACAGTTCATGAGTTTGAGCCCCGTGTCGGGCTCTGTTCTGCTTTGGGTTCTGTGTCTTCCTCTCTCTGTGCCCCTCCCCTGTTCACACTCTGTCTCTCTCTCTCAAAAATAAATAAACATTAAAAAATTTAAAAAAAGAAAGAAAGCCACAACACTATTACATACCTAAAAATTTTTAACAGTAATTCCTTAATATCATCAAATATCAAGGCATGCCATATTTCTCCTGTTGGTTACATATATGCAGAGAAACATGTAAATACCTATCTACATAAATTTATGTTTTAAGTATATGTTTATTTTTCAGCTTGATTGAATCAGATTCTGCATGAGGCCAGTATACTGCAGTTGACTGATGTGTTAAGCTTCTCTTGGTCTGTGAGTCCTCTTCCCTCCTTCCCTTTTGATTTTTCCTTAATTTTTTGTTGAAGAGGTTGGATCATTTCACCTATAGCATCCCACGGCCTGCATTCTGATGATTGTAACCCCTTATATTGTTTACTACGTCAGGCTGACCTTCATGTTTCCTGCCAGCCTGTACTTAGGATGACAGGTTTTATCAGATTCAAGTGTTTTTTATTGCTTGTTTTGGGAGAGAAAAGGCTTCGTGGTGGGACTTCCATACGGTTGTGTAGTTTCTTTTTTTCTCTCCGTGATGTCAGTAGCTATTGATGAGTGAGATGTAGATCCTTAAATCATGGCGGGGGCGGTTGCTAAATGGCAACATTCTGTTTCTGTCCATTCCTCCTCCATACCTTAACTAGATTGCTTCAGTGAGGAAAAACTTCTTGTATTTGGTCGCCCCCAGGTACATTGTGTAAGACAGGCAGAACAAGAAGGTGATCCCTTCTCTTCCAGAATGACACTTTAAAAAGTATCATTACGCTTCATGGATTCAGACCCATATGGTACGTTTCATCTATCTGTGCTTGGTGGGGGTTTATCCAGGTTGACTGCTGAGCCCCCTTCACATGACCCTGGAACTTTGATGTCTTCCTTGCCTTCTGGTGTGACAAGGGGTTCCAGGTTCATTTTGTGCATTTCCTGCCCTAGATCTGGTTTCAGCCATTTCTCTAAGGACCCCTGATGTTTAGAGACCACAGTCTGGGTGCTAGAGCTGCTTGTTGTGCATTGTTTTGAGGTCTGTTCAGTGGACAGGGTTAGAAGGATGCATTTTTTTAACGGTAAAGTCCATTCTGAGATCCTATTGATAGAACCACTTCAGGGCTGCAAGGGCATTGACCTCATCTGTCTCTATTCTTGTATCTCCTTTCAACCACACCAAAAATCTTAGTAAACCCCTAGCCCGACATGGCTGTTCCTTTGATTTATCTCACAGGACACACAACAGAATGACAATACTGACACCATTGCTCCCATAGTGTAATGGCTGGAAAAAGTTTGATTGTTATAGTTCTTTTTGTTCTCAGGGTAGGGCATATATAACCTGTCAGGAATGTACAGTCACATCACTGTGTTCTAAAGTCCCTTGGAAGAGTTCCCCTCTGTGTGGTTATGCCACCACCTGCATATACAGTTCGATTAATTTGTTTTATTTTACTTTGGATATTTAGGAATTGCTTTATTTTATTTTATATTTTTACATGTAAATATTTATAAGGTTGCAGCTCAGGTGGATGCAGCAGGGTATATTCAGAGAACTGCTATCCTGTCTCCTTCACTTACTCTCTTCTTCTCCCGTAGGTAACTTTTATTTTTAGGGTTTATCCTTTCATTTTTAAGGGAAAAATACAAACAGATGTGTAAACATTTGCATCTCCCTCCTTCTTGGCTTTTTTATTTTATTTTAATGTATTTTGGAGATCCTTTTGCCCTATAACACAGAAATATTCCTCATTTCACAGTTGCATGCTCCTTAGTCGTGTGGGGGCACCATGGTTGTTTTAAATCCCCTATTGGGGCATATGGGTTTTTGCCAGTTTTATGGTATTAATAAGGACTTATCTTTTTGTATTTTCCTGATGGATCTATGGGAATGCCTTCTATAAGTAGGATCATTGAGTCAAAGTAGATATGCATGTGACTTTTGCTAGGTATCGCCATATTCCTTTGATTAGAGATTGTCCCATTTTCTAGGGCGCCTGGGTGTCTCGGTTGAGCGTCCGACTTCAGCTTAGGTCATGATCTCACAGCTCGTGAGTTCAAGCCCCACGTCGGGCTCTGTGCTGACAGCTTGGAGCCTGGAGCCTGCTTCAGATTCTGTGTCTCCCTCTCTCTCTGCCCCTAACCCACTCACATTCTGTCTCTGTCTCTCTCAAAAATAAATAAACATTAAAAAAATTTTTTTTTAAAAGATCATCCCATTTTCTGTTCTCCCCAGCAACATATGATGATGCCTGTTTCCCCTCAGCTCTGCCAACAGAGTGGAGTATGTTGTCAGATTTTTGTGTTTTTCCCAGTCTGGACATAAGAAATGGGATCTCAATGTAGTTAATTGCATTTCTCCTATTAGGAGCAAGAGTGAACATTTTTCATACATTTAAGAGTCATTTGCATTTCTTTTGATGGGAATTATCTGTTCTTTTCTCTCCCCATGTATTTTGTGTTCTTTACGTATTTAGATACCAACCTGTCTGGTGTATGTTTCAAATATTTGTTTACAGTTTTTGGTACATAAAAGCTTTTCTTCAACATTTCTATATAATCAAATGTATTAACCTTGTTTTTCACTTTATTGCTTCTTGATTTTGAGTCATAATTAGACAAGAACTCTACCACTGAGCCACCAATCCAAGCAATTTTGAGTCATTGTTAGAGGTTTCCTTCTCTTCTGGTTATGGACAGATTTACCCATGTTTTCTGCTAGTACTTTTATGGCTTCCTTTTTTTTTTTTTATAGGCAGAGTATAAGGAATGGATTCAATTTTATCTTTTTCTGTATGACTGTCTGTTATGTCCACAAACTGATGGCAGAACCCACCTTCTATCACTGATTTAGGCAGCTGCCTTTAATGCACTCTCAATCTATGCCACTGGGCCTGTCTCTGGATTTTCTGTTTTGTTCTGTCAGTGTGTTTGCCTGCTTATAAACCAGTAGCTGACTGTTTCTGTTATAAAGGCTTTATAGTGAAAACATTTGACTAGTGTCACTTGTAAGTGCTTTCATACGTTACCTGTATACAGCTTCTGTATACGGCATAGCCATCACACCATCGTTACGCGACTTCAGAAACTGAGTTCAAATAAATGAGTGTAATGACTGCAAATGCACCTTTCAACATGTGAAAGCCATATATTTTCATTTTGCTCTCGTTTCTCCCTGAAGACGGTATGTGCTCACCCCCCGTGTCCTGAGAAACCACTCTTCCCTTTTTGTGGTTAGCTTACATCTTCCCATTTTCAGCAATACTTGGTTGAAATTTTCATACTGTGATTGAGCACTGTCACTTTCAACTCTGTATTTTGCTAATCCTTCTTGGAAAATGCAGATGGTTTAGCTACTCCTGACTCCATGTGGCCCCCTCCCTGCTCCCAGCTCAGAGAAGGGGGTCCTCTGACATTTAAAGGGTGCACAAGTTGAAAATAATGCTTTTTTTAAAAAGATGTACAATTTACACATTTGTTAAATTTGCACTTGACTCTGACAATATAGAGACAGTAGAATTTGTCACCTGCTTAGCAAGTGTATAATTAATTAGTGTGTGTTAATGACAGTGCCTTCTGTTCCTACGTGGTTTTGTGGCACCTTATGCTGTTTGACCTGGGCCCCTCAATTGCCAGTTCTTGCTCTGCTCTTTTATTCTAGTGATGTCTTCTGCTTTTTGGGTGTGTAGAAGCCTTTGTTCTTGGCCTCTGGTTTCTGCCCTTTTCATTTCGAGAACATTCATGTCAGGGCCTCTGCGCTGCATACTTCCCAGGTCGGGCGATACCCAGCCGTAAGCGGGAAATGCAGTCACCCGGATTTAATGCCAAGATGAGGCTGGACCACGTCTTGCTGTCCACGTTCCCACGAGAGTGTGCTGTTCAGAACACGGTTACTTGACGGGAAGTTTCACAGCATCTCAGGCTCGCTGTATGCTGGTCCCTCCGGGGGGTTACATTGGCCAAGTGCCTGGCTGAGTGGCGTGCCAGCACCTGTGCCCTTGGGTTCTTTTCAGCTGGCTGGCTCTCAACACACCGAAAAGTCAGGATAGTGCTAACTGAATTTCCTCCTCCAAAGCTAAGTCCTCATTCCAGATTCTTCATGCTTCCCAGAGCTCTGCACCTCGGGTTTCTCTCCAGCATTTTTTAATGCTGGCTGAATACTTGGGCGATGCAGCTGGTGGGCCAGTTCAGACTGTAATTATGTCCTCTCTGTTACTGTAAAACACTGGAAACGCCAAACCCCGTGCCTTCGGTCCCAAGTTCGTCTACCTCTGGGACAGTAGCAGACGGCTCTTACTGATCGGTTCCGCCTTCTAGCTCTGAGTTTTCTCGGTGGAGTTTTCCGTGTCTCCACTGAACTCCTGACTTCTTACCTGCTTTGGAAAGAGCTGAGATCAAAGGGGCCTCACCAGCCTCAGGAGCAGCCAGCCCTTGGTTGCGCTCTGCAGAGACGTTTTCTGGTTTCTGTCCTGTCCTCCTGTATTCTGCTGTGGCTTTGGATGTGCTCAGTGCACCAATTTGTTCCCCTTCAGGAAGCATGCTGCTATCGCCCGAGAAAGCGCTGAAACCCCAGTCTCCCCTCTCCCAGAAGTCTGTGACCTTGAGTTCGTGAAGTGCAAACATTGCCTCCTACCCGCATCCTAATCTCTGTTTCATTTTAGACCCCACGTGGTCGTGTTAATCCCGAGGCCAACAGCCGCATGGTGGCCCTTGACTCACCTTCTGTCTTGTTCCCACTGAGTCAGATGCCAGGTTCCCTGATTCAGCTCTGGAAGTCACTTCCCCTCCGTTTTGCCCCAGTGCTGGGCTGACCGAGACCTCCTTCCTGGTGGTGGGCAGCCGCCTGGCCTCCCCTGGGTCCGGCTCCTTGCACACAGCCCCCGTCCCCACTCCTGCCAGGTTGGCCTTCTGAAGCACCTGTGACGTGTGACAAACACGTTTTGTTATTTACCGCTTTACTGTTCAGCCTGACTACAGCCCGCACGTCCCATTCCAACTCCGACTTGACTTTCCGACAGGGTTCACCCTGTTCTGGCGACACATGCCTTCCCCCACTGCTGCCCCCTGTCCCGGTCACCTTCCTGGTGCAGGCTGCTGTTTGATCTCTGGGCTCTGTCTACACTTGAACTCTGTCAGCACTCAGAAAGCTTTTTACACCTTTCTGTGCCCTGGTCTTTATCTCCTGTGTGGTAATTTTTATTTTACGAATTTCCCTGTACCCCTTCACCACTTGTGAATCCTTGAAACGCTGGTCTATCACTTGGTAGCTATCTCTGTGCTCCATGTAGTAAGATTCACTGAATTGAAATCGCTACTTTGTGTTTGCCCTTTTTTTATATCCACAGTTAATAGGTGAGCTTTCTTCTCTGTGCGTGATGCGCTCAGCCAGAGCCACGTATTCTTTTAATGTGTTATATACTCAATTTTATGCTGTTACTAAAAACATTGCAGTGACCATCTTGGTACTTACTAATTGGCGCTAGATTTAAGAGTAGAATCAATTAAAGTGTAAGTGTATACTCAGGGGCGCCTGGGTGGCTCAGTCGGTTGAGTGTCCGACTTCAGCTCAGGTCATGATCTCACAGTTCACAAGTTCGGGCCCCACATCGGGCTCTCTGCGGACAGCTCAGAGCCTAGAGCCCGTTTCGGATTCTGTGTCTCCCTCTCTCTCTGCCCCTCCCCCACTTGAGCTCTGTCTCTCTCTGTCTCTCAAAAATAAAGAAAAATAATTAAAAAATTTTTTTCAATAAAACAAAGTGTAAGTGTATATTCAATTTTGGTAGATAATGCCAAATTATTCTCCACAGTGTGTTTTCCTTATAGCAATACTGGTGTTATCAGTCTGTAACCTTTAGCCAATCTGATGGATAAAAGTTGTTTTTTGACTGCTTTTTTTTTTTTCATTTAAATTTGTGCCCCTGGTTATTAATGAATATGAAAATCTCTTTGTGAATTTACCAGCCATTTGCATTTTTTGTCTTTTGTGAATTACTAATTTATAGCCTCTCTTTCTGTGTTTAGTCTTTTTCTTTTTTTTTTTAAATGTTTATTTTATTTATTTTTGAGAGAGAGAGAAAGAGAGAGAGTGAGAGTGTGAGGGGGAGTGGAAGAGATACAGAGAGGGAGAAAGAGAATCCCAAGCAGGCTCCATGCTGTTCGTGCAGAGCCTGATGTGGGGCTCGAACTCACAAACCGTGAGACTATGACCTGAGCTGAAACCAAGAGTCGCACACTCAACCGACTGAGCCACCCAGGCGCCCTGAGTTAGTCTTTTTCAAAATGATCTTTGGAGACTTTGAAGGGTCAAAGGGAAATATGTAAGGTCAGAATGGTTTACCTTAGGCAGTTGTAACTCCTTCGTGGGACACATAACACACACACACACACACACATACACACACACAGTAGGCTTAGTGTATTATCCTCTTTTTAAAAAAATAATTTTTTAATATTTCTTTTTTGAGAGAGAGAGTGCAGGTGGGGCAGAGGCAAAGAGAGGGGGACAGAGGATCCAAAGCAGGCCCTCCACTGAGAGCAGCGAGCCCAGTATGGGGCTTAAACCCATGAACTGCAAGAGCCTGACCTGAGCCAAAGTTGGACACTCAACCCACTGAGCTACCCAGGCACCCCAGTGTTCTATCCTCTTGTCAGAGTTTCGGTTCTTGCTACCACTTGCCCAGAGCCCGTAAGTAGCATGTTAAGCAGGGCCCAGCAGTGTTCAGAGCAGTGTCGTTCTTCATGGAGGGCCTCAGCGTGTGTCCGTTGAGAGCAGGGCACATACACCCCTGTGGGTCCTGTGTGATACCCATTTTCAGCAACCGCCTAATTTAGAGGAACAGAGCTATGTCTGTACTTGGTTGGCTGCAGTATGTTTCAGTCTTTGTAACTACAGAAAATTTAGGTGAGTTGACGATTTCATGGGTTTAGGAATTTTGCTCATATGGTATAGTTGAGATATTTCCCCTTGTCCTTAATCTTAAAGCTGTCTCCAGATCTCTTCCTGTGTCTCCCCTGCCCTCTCTCCATCCTGTCTAGTAGAAACCATTTGTCGTTTGCAGTAGCAGCTGACGATTTGCAGGCACCAGCATGCTATTTTAAAGGTGTTTTATGTCAACTCGTTTGAAAACCAAGTTAAAATGAATTGACTTTCCTTCATGAATCTATTAATTTTGGTAAACCCAGTATCTGTGGACTGTATATGTGTAGCTCATTTAGAAATGGCTAGTTTGGTGCTTTATGTACAAGACAGATAAGCAGTCATTTGACGTGGAACTTACAAACACTTAACAGCAGTCTGTCTCGAAGTGCAAATCTGGTTC
Organism: Panthera onca; assembly: GCF_046562875.1. Lineage (NCBI taxonomy): Eukaryota > Metazoa > Chordata > Mammalia > Carnivora > Felidae > Panthera > Panthera onca. Next base: position 85,157,358 of record NC_138341.1, on the reverse strand, counting down.
TCTTCCTGCATTGTAGAGTATGTGTGTCCAGTAGTAGCCTTCAGCTCTGAGCAGGGCCAGCTCCTTATGGGACACCTTGTGGAGTGCCTGGCACATAGTAGGAGCTCAATAAATATCTGAATGACAGTGTTCAGTATTCATTTGACAAGGAAGAGCTGTAACTTAGAGATGCAAGCCAGTTGGAAGACTGGATATGAGAGAGAGCTTGCGAAGCTGCTTAAATTGTTTGGAGGTAACTTTTTCCCCACAGGTGACGACGTGTGCTTTATATACCTTCGTGTGGGTATATGTAAACTTTTTTCAAGTTCATCTTTTAAAATTGTATTTTAAAGAGAGAGAAAGAGAGCTTAAGCGGGGGAGAGAGACAAAGGGGGAGAGAGAGAGAGAGAGAGAGAGAGAGAGAGAGAGAAAGAGAGAGAGAAAGAATCTCAAGCAGGCTCCACGCTCAGCACAGAGCCCAACACAGGGCTCAGTCCCACCACCCTGGGATCATGACCTGAGCCGAAATCAAGAGTCAGGTGCTCAACTGACTGAGCCACCCAGGCGCCCCTAAGTTCATTTTAAGTTAGAAGTAAATACAAGGTAGACATTCAGGGGGAGGTGGTTTTCTACACAAAAATGAAGCCATGTAGGGGTTTTCACACCTGCAGCGTAGGGCATCATCCTTCCTTCCTCTCCTGAAATATAACGAAGGAGGGGGTGGTGTGCGTTCTGCCTCCAGACACGTCTACGGACAGAAAAAAATGACGTACTTATTTGGAGGCCCAACTGACCCTTCCTATTTTTATAGGCATGTTTGCCACGGTTGCCGGTATATCTCAGCGAGCCCCCGTGCACTGGTCGGAGAACGTGATTGGGGCAGCCATCTGCTTCCCGTATGTCATAGCGCTGGATAACGAATTCATCACGGTGCACAGCATGTTGGACCAGCAGCAAAAGCAGACCCTGCCCTTTAAGGAGGGCCACATTCTCCAGGATTTTGAAGGTACCACTTTACACAGAAATCATAATGGAATTTCGTTATCAACCCTCTTGTGACATTTCTACAGTAAACGTTATTAAGGGTCCATCGGAGCCGGGCCTCATAGTAAGTTTGGAAGACGCACGGGTGACGGTGGTGCAGTCTCTGTGCCCCAGGGGCCCCGAGGTTAAAGGGAGACAGATATCTGAACAAATAGCTGCGGCAGTTTAAGAGCTTGATAAACACAAAGCAAGGCCAATTGGGAGAGCAGAGGAGGAATTGTTTCCTGGAAATAATCAGGGAGGGCTTTCTGGAGGAGATGGTATTTGAGCCAAACCTCTGAAGATGAGTAGGAGTCAGCCGAGCAGATTTGGTGTGAAAGAACCTTCAGGTAGAGAGAAAGGTGCCTGCTGAGAGGGAGCCCTGGGCTTCAGGACATGCAGGCAATTCCGTGTCATTGGAGTACATCACGCATGAGGAGGCCTGGCATGACACCAGGCTGGGGCAGACCCGGGCAGTCGGGAGGGACCTCCCCTCGTGTGCAGCCGTGAGTTGGGTGAGGGATTTATTTTACTTTTCCTAAATTTTATTATGAACATTTTTTTTTAAATTTTTTTTTAACGTTTTATTTATTTTTGAGACAGGGAGAGACAGAGCATGAACAGGGGAGGGTCAGAGAGAGGGAGACACAGAATCCGAAACAGGCTCCAGGCTCTGAGCTGTCAGCACAGAGCCCGACACGGGGCTCGAACCCACGGACCGCGAGATCATGACCTGAGCCGAAGTCGGCTGCTTAACCGACTGAGCCACCCAGGCGCCCCTATTATGAACATTTTCAAATGTACTGAAAAGTTGAAAGAAAAACAAAGTGAGGCACCATGTACCATTGACCTAGACTCAACACTTGTAAACATTTTGCTGAGCTACTTAAAAACAAGTAAAAGACATCATGCCATTTAATCCGAAATATTTCAGTGTGCAATCTCCTAAGAATTAAGGTATTTCCCCATGTAACCACAAAGCCCTTTTCTCACCTTAGAAAGTGAGCCATGTTCAGATTTCCCCAGTCGTCCTATGAATGCCTTATATGATATTTTCTTCAAACCAGGAACTGATCTAGATTTATATGTTACACGTGCCACTTAAGGATGTTAGGTCACCAAACATCGCCCTTCCTGTTCTGGATGCTGGGGATATAAACTTACTAAGACTCTCGGCCTCCACATTAAGCATGGCATATCCAGTCGGGGGCCCTGACACATGCATCAGGAGTGCGTGTTTCGTAACAATATCACGGTGCCGTGTACATTGAGTGGCAGAGGTGGGCATGGGGGTCACAGGCACATAGAGGCTGCCGACATAACCCACCGTAGGTGCAACCAAGGGGAGACTCCTTGGGAAAGGGGACCCCAGTGCAGAGAAGGGACAGCATCTCCTCTGAGTATGAGAAACGTTACTTCGGCCATGATATAGAAGGTAAATAACCTGGACAAGAGAGCAGAGCGGAAAGACTTAGGAAGATGTGACAGTAATCCAGGCAAGGAAAGATGAGGCCTTCAGGCAGTGGGGCCAGAATGGAACAGTGGGTTCCCGGGAGAGAAAAGCGGAGGATCAGAGAAGGGTTGGCTGATACCCAGTCATCCTTCAGACAGGAAGAGAAGATCGTTCTGTTGCTTGCTGCGGACAGGTGATGGTTTGCTTCAAGAGCATCTCCAGACGGGAGCGGAACTCAAGGCTTCGGAGCTGGAGCGCAACCTGCTTTGCAGCTCTAGCTTTGTGGACTGTCTGCACCGGGTCTCCCAAGTAAAACGAGGGCGATGGGTGATGGGGTTGGCCACAGGTCAAGTGAACTCACGGGGCTGCAAGGAAGTGATTGAGGTCACGCCAAGACCTGGGCATATTAGGGTGGGAGGTGAGTATGAAGTACGGTTCAGAATGTTGTGTCGTATAATTTTAGTTTCCTATAAACTATCATGGAAAGAAAAGAATTCTTAAAAAACATTTTAGGGGAAGTATATCATAATCTTCACTGATCATTTGCCATAATTGATCTGTACAGCTTCTTTGGGCTTTATGTTATGTATCTACTCAACTGATTTTAAATTTACCCACACTTTTGAATAAACGGCAAAAAAGCCTGTCTCGTACTTTGGAAATGTGGTATTAGTGTCCCCCCCCCACTTTTTCTGACCATTGGCAGTATGTGAGGAAGAAAAGAGAAGCACTGTAATTGATAATTTCTGAAGGGATTCTGTGTTGAGAGAACTGTGATGAAATCAGTCATCAGATCCGTAACGATCCTATTGGGAAGAGCGTGTGTTCTTTCTCTTTCCAACACTGTTGATTTTTTTCCCAGGAAGAGTGATTGTCGCCACAAGTAAAGGAGTTTACATCTTGGTTCCGTTGCCCCTGGAAAAGCAAATACAGGATCTTCTAGCAAGCCGTAGAGTGGAAGAGGCTTTGGTTTTAGCCAAAGGAGCCCGGAGGAACATTCCAAAAGAAAAATTTCAGGTTTGTAATTAGCTGGTTACAAGAAAGCATGCCTCCAAGTCACCGGTTAAGAAACACTCAGATTTCATTAACGTACGTCGGCCCTCCCGATGCACCACAAGATTGCTTTCATGTCTGTTAGTTTACTTCCTCAGCCTGTTCACATCATACAGATATGGAGGCAAGTTGCAGTCAGACAGCTGGACCAAGGTCTCACTGCTAACAGAGGCCGAGTAATTCCTGTGTCTGACGTATATAACACGTTGTGTTTCCAGTCAACTTTCTTCTTCTGTGGGCCTTCAGAGAGGGGTCGGGGGATAGTTCTCATAAAGGGTAACGACGTCAGCTTCGTTTGTCTCCTAATTTAGAATTTGTGTTTGTTGGGATGGGGTTCAATTTTAAAAGTTTAGATTTATCTAAACTATAGGAAAAGCTTTGTGAGCCATGCTCATAAACTACCTAAGACTGCAGAAATCCATCTGGTTAATTTCCATAGAAGGACACTTTTAATGCCCTTGAGGCACCAACTTTAATGTGGTTGGTATGATAAATAAAACCAATCCAAGAATCATAAGGTATTCTTACATCCAGTAGAATCAGGTTCCCTAAAAATTGCTTCTCGGTCAGTCGTTAGTTAGTTCACATTACTCTACATATTTGAAAATAATGAAACATAGTAGGGTGTGTGTATGCTTCATTGAATATGGAAACTGATCATGAAAAGTTCTCATGACTTAATCATGATCCCTTGATGGTTACCCAGCAGTCAGATTTCCACATGACTAAGTGATTGTTGTGGAGTGAAGTAATGCCTTCTGGCCTCAATTGCTTTATGCTGTCAAATGAAAGAAGACCAGACGTGTAATTTATGGTTATGGGTATGAAAGAGAGCTTTTTTTTTTTTTTTTTTTTTGAGTATAGTGGACATATAATGCTATGTTACTTTTAGGTGTACAACATAGGGATTCAGCTTCTCTAAATGTTATGCTGTTCTCACCAAAGTGAAGAGGCTGTCTTTTCTATGTTGAAAGATTGATGAGCCTTCCCTCTTTATTCCCGACTTTTTAAATTTTCAGTCCAAGTTAGTTAACATATATAGAATTTAGTGATTCATCGCTTACATATAACACCCAGTGCTCATCCCAACAGGTGCCCTCCTTAAATGCCCATCACCCATTGAGGCCATCCATCAGCCCTCTCAGTTTGTTCTCTTGTATTTAAGAGTCTCTTATGGTTTGTCTCCTTCTCTGTTTTTATCTTTTCCTTCCCTTCCCTTCCCATATGTTCATCTGTTTTGTTTCTTACAATCCACATATGAGTGGAATCATATATTTGTCTCTCTCTGACTGACTTATTTCGCTTAGGATAATACATTCTAGTTTCATCCACTTTGTTGTAAATGGCAAGATTTCATTGTTTTTGATCACCGGGTAATATTCCATAGTATACATATACTAAATTCTTTATCCGTTCCTCAGTTGATGGACATTTGGGCTCTTCCCGTAATTTGATGATTGTTGATAACACTCCTTTGGATAAATACCTACTCGTGCAATTACTGGGTTGTAGGGTAGTTCTCTTTTTAATTTTTTGAGGAACTTCCATACTGTTTTCCAGAGTGGCTGCACCAGTTTGCATTCCAACCAACAGTGCCAAAGGGCTCCCCTTTTGGGGCACGTGGGTGGCTCAGCCGGTTAAGTGTCTGGCTCTTGATCTCGGCTCAGGTCATGATCTCACAGTTTGTGTGTTTGAGCCCCACATTGGGCTCTGTGCTGACAGTGTGGAGCCTGCCTGGGATTCTCTCTCTCCCTCTCTCTCTCTGCCCCTCCTCCACTCTCTCTATCTCAAAATGAAAAAATAAATAAACAGCTTCATAGTTTACTAAAAAAAGGGGAGGCTCCCCTTTCTACACACCCTCGCCAATATCTGTTGTTTCCTGAGTTGTTCATTTTAGCCATTCTGACAGGTGGGAGGTGGTATCTCATTGTGGTTTTGATTAGTATTTCCCTGATGATGAATGACGTTGAGCCTCTTTTCATGTGTCTATTGGCCATGTGCATGTCTTCTTTGGAAAAGTGTCTGTTCATGTCTTCTGCCCATTTCTTCACTGGATTATTTGGTTTTTTGGGGGTTGAGTGTGATCAGTTCTTAATATCTTCTCCCATTCCGTCAATTGCCTTTTGATTTTGTTGATGGTTTCCTTCCCTGTGTTCCTGATTTTTGAAAGTGAGACCAATCTCCTAGTGTTCAGCAGGGGGCAGCAGAGGCAAAAAGAAGAGAGCTCTTCAGTTCAGGACTGGTGCTGTGCTGAGTATACTTTCCTCTGCAGCCTGTGCATCAGCTTCTGGTGGGGTGGCCGGGCTAAGAAGGGTCAGGATCAGACCTCCAAGACTCTGAGGCCTGCCCCTGCCCTGCTTGCTCTCGGCCCCGTGAGCTGTCCCAGTGGACGTGTTGGGTGTCTAGGTGGGCCACACATCGGGGTGCCCCCTCTTTGCATACACACATGTGCACACGTTAAGTGTGCAGCATTTTCTTATGGGAAGGTGCAGTGTTCTTTGTGTGATCTTTTCTCCCTCGCCTCTCCTTTCACCAAGTAGCGATGTCCAGTCGATATTTGGCTCATATTAGTCATCGTCTTGCTCAGGTGTCATCCGAGTGTCATCTTAGTTTCTCATTTGGAGTTGTTTCCTTTCTAACATGCTCCCTGCCGTCTCCTGGTTGCTGCAACCTTGTATATCCAGACCTGGAAATACACCTTCAGAATATCTCGAATTCACCCCATATTCCCAGTGTCTGTTGCTACTGCTGACAATGCAGACCCTTCTCCTATTTTGTATGAATTATTTTAACTGCCTCCTTTGTGTGTGTGTGTGTGTGTGTGTGTGTGTGTGTGTGTGTGTGTGTCTGTGTGTGTGTTTGGTCCATACTCCATGCCACTGTGGGAACGATCTTTTTGAAATACAGACTCCTTTGCCCAGAGTGCTCCAGTGGGCACCTCATCCACACTTTTTTTTCCTTCCCCTTTTAAAGAGAGCACATGCGTGAGTAGGGGGCGGTGGGCAGAGAGACAGAGGGAGAGAGAATCCCAAGCAGGCTTCACATTCAGTGCAGAGCCCTACGTGGGGCTTGATCTCACGAGCCTGGGATCATGACCTGAGCGAAACTAAGAGTCAGACACTCAACCGACTGAGCCACTCAGGTGCCCCTCATCCGCACCCTTGAAGCGCCCGTGGTCTGGCCCGACCCACTTCCATGAACCCGCATTCTGCCTGAAAGGGTAGAGGGGGCAAGGGAGCCAACAGTTCTTGAGCCCTTCAGCATGCAAACACTCAGCAAGGCATTTCAAAACATTTTTAATTCTCGAAACGATTCAGAAGTAATCCACACCACTGTCCGAAGACGGGAGGCAGGACAGCTGAGATGGTTTCGTGTGTGACACCTATCTGGTCGCATCAGCGCTGGCCCCCTAAAACAGTGCTTCACCCTGTGTGCTTTCACACACCTCCGCTTTCTCCTTTGCCTGACTTAGTATTTATGCTCGTGTCCATTACTGGGGTGCACGTCCATACTCGACAGTAAGATTCTCTCTCCATCTCTGCCCCTCCCCTGCTCGCTCTCTCTCTCTCCCTCTCTCTAATTTAAAAAAATAAATAAAAAATAGCATGTCAGTTTTGTGTCACTGACTTCTGAACTAGGGAGGGATTTATCAAGAAGTTTAACTCTGGGACCGGGATTAAAAGAAGAATGCTTCTAGAGATCCCGAAGGGCAAGAGTTTAGATCTTTAAGAAAGTCAGGTTTAGGGGCGCCTGGGTGGCTCAGTTGGTTAAATGTCCAACTTTGGCTCAGGTCATGATCTTGCGGTTGGTGGTTCGAGTCCCGTGTCCGGCTCTGTGCAGACAGCTCAGAGCCTGCGGTGAGCTTTGGATCCTTGTGTCCCCTCGCTCTCTGCCCCTCCCCGACTCGTGCTCTGTCTCTCAAAAATAAACATTAAAAAAATTAAAAAGAAAAAAGAAAGCCATGTTTAAATTATAGTAAAGTTTAAGACGTCATAAAGCAGCAGTAAGGAGACCTTATATTATAGACGAAGGCTTGTGCCAGAAAGTTCTCTTGATTTGTGTTGTGTGCTATGGATAGTATTCATAATTAAGGTTGAACTCCTGATACCTGTGGTTTTGTTTTTTTGTTTTTTTCTATTTCACGTGAAACTCTTCGAGTATGTCTCTTTAAGAGACAAAATGTCCCCTTTGAAATGTAAACACTGCACGGTCTGCAGAACTCCCTGAAGTCATAACGAAGTCCTTTATGGAATGATGTCCCATCGACATTGACATTTCCCCAGTTGTCCCATAAGTGCTTATGTCCCACCATTATTTCTGTCCCTGGGGGTCCCCCCCACCCCCGCCAGGCTGTGTGGTCAGGTGACTGTGCCTGAGCCACCTGGGAGGGTCCTGTCCTCCAATTGCCACCACATCTTTCATATATGTTTCCAGGGCCCTTTGTTCCATTTGCCTTTTGTTTCCTAGGGATTGCTTTTGGAAATTTAATTTTGTCTCAGAATTATGTAAAATATTTACCTAATTCAGAAGTCAGATCAACCGAAGTCCATTTAAAGGAAGCTACATTCTTCCCTGTCTTTTGGTGTGAAACTTGCAAGTTTTGTTCTAACGGTGACTGTAATAGTATTTACTTTATAAAAGCCTTTTGCTTTTCTCTTTTTCTTGCTGGGGGGAGCTCCTGCTGTCTGCTGGTTGCCCACTTTGAGCAGCTTTTGGAAATAGCTGGTAACCTCTTAGCACCTTGCCCTTCTCTCCCCCAGCACCTGTGTTCAGGTAGCATCCCTCTGTTCCCAGCGGGTCAGCGAGCGTATTGCACTTCGGTTTCATCTCCCCATTTCCCCTTCATGTTCGATGGTCGTATTTTCTCTACTGTCTCTTTCAAAGCCTACAGCCGTCTACTGTCTCCCGTATCTTTATCTGTCTTCGTTGAGGGGAGGTATGTACCAATCACTCACCAACACATTTCATGCTGCTGATTCTCCAGTCTTCTGGTGTTTTGAAGCGATCGATCCTCCGGGTTGATATCTCAGGATAAGCACATGGGAACACCGTCCCAGAGACTCTGCATGTTGGTTAACAGTTCACCTGCAGCCTTTATGCTTGCAGGCCAGCGAGGCTGGATAGAAAACGTTTGACTCACACTATCTTTCAATGAGGAACTGAAATGAACTCCACCATTACTTTTCGGCATAAAGCATCGGCGAATATTGGGTGACAGTCTGAATTCCTTTCCCTTCTGGGACTTGGTCCTTTGCCTCGAATGCCCAGAGGAGTCTTTCCTTGTCTTTAAAGCTCAGTTTCTCATCGTTAGCACTTACTGGCACATTGGAGCTGGCCATGGCCCCTTCCACTGCCATCCGCAGATGGCCTGCCAGGCTTTCGGGTGGTTCCTGATAGTGGCTTGGGGACTCTGGCTTCTGTGGCCCCACAGCCTCTTTTCCTCTCTGCTTCTCCCCACAGTTTCTAACACCACCCAGTTCCTGTAGTTGGGTGGTGACTTCTCCCCAGCGGCTCGCGCTTTTGGGTTTGTGGGTACGCTGTGTGCCACTCCGTGCTGTTATAAATGTTGTCAGCGAGTTTCTGGTTTTGCTATCCCAGCTGTTTTTGTGTGTTTGTTTTTAACTCATGGTAAAATACACGTTAACATAGAAATTACCATCCTAACCAGTTTTAAGTTTACAGGTCAGTGGCCTTAGGTACGTTGGGCAGCCGTCACCACCAGGCATCTCCAGAACGTCTTCTCCTCTTACAGAACTGAAACTCTGTCCTCATTAAGCACTAACTCCCCCTCCCGCTCCCCGCGGCAACTCAATGCTTTCTGTGTCTATGATTGTGGCCATCCCACGCCCCTCGTATAAGTGGAGTCATGCAGGACTTGTCCTTTTGTGCCTGGGCTTACTTAGCGTGGTGTCCTCAAGGCTCTTCCATGGCATAGTGCCTGCATGTCAGAATTTCCTTCCCCTTTGAGGCTGAGTCATACGTTCCATTGTATATATGTACCGCAGTTTGCTTATCCATCATCCACTGGTGGACACGTGGCTTGCCTCCACCTTTTGGCTGTTGTGAGCTGCTATGAAGTAATTGTTCTGTTTTTATGCAGAGGCTGCAAGGTTAAAAGGACAGCCTTGCCACTCTCTTCCCAGATACCTTGGTTCTGGAACATTCTAAAGTAATTTTTTGAAATTTAATAAATTTACATGCATGCACATCCACTCATAAACATGTTCTGCATGGCAAAGCCTACTATACATGAATGAAAAACATGAATTTTTGCAGTATTTGCAGTTTGAAGCACAGAAGGTAGGCTCGTTTCTCTAAAATGTCAGGACCTCCTTCAACATATAAATAAGAAAAACATGAATAGCCCAATGGAAAAATGATATGAACGGATATTTCCTAGAAAATGAAATCACCTGTCTTACAAATGTATGAAAAGATGTGTTGTCTCACTCATACGGAGATGTGCAAATTAAAAGTTCACTAATGCATTTTTCACTCAGATTGTTAAAGACCAGAGGGTTTGATGAGCCCTCATTGAGGGTGTGCGGAATTGGGCCCTCGTATGTATCACTTCTGAGAATGTGAACAGAAGTGGCCTCTGCAGGAGGGCACTTTGATGGTATCTGTCCAAGTTACATGGTACCATTCTCCTAGAGGGGTATTCCATGGATCTAATCACAAAAACGCAAAATAACCAGTGTAGAAGACTTCGTTCTCACATTGTTTGTTCAAAACAAAACAAAACAAAAAAACAACCAACCAGATGCTGCCGGTGGAGGAGTTATTGGGTCGTGCGGGCTGTTGGGGTGCCACAGAGCCAGGAACGAGAACCAGGCACTTTGTGTGTCGAGGCAGAAGGATGTCTAAAGACAGTGCAGACAGGTAGCACTACTAAATTGGGGGAAAGGGTTTGCTCATAAATACCTAACACGTTTCTGTGTAGCTGCCCGAGAAATCGATAGCATCAATGACCTCTGGGGAGCTGCTGGGTGGGGGCTGCAGTAGGAAGGAGACTCTCCAGAAAGCCCCTTCGAATGTTTTCAAATTTGAGCCATATGACTGTATCACATACATTGTAAATCCTAAAATATACAGCAGAAAAAAAATACATGCATGTGTTTAAAGGAAGAAAAAATCGACGAGCACGTCGGCTTTTGGCCCCAGAACGTCATTTTCCTTCCTAAAGAGCCTTATGTTACTATTTCTTAGTGTATCCTTCGCGAGAGTTTGGACCTGTGCTTTGGGTAGATTTCGTAATGCATGATGAGTTCCTCAGGCCTCCCGCCCCCCTGGCCCCGCCCCCTGGCCCCGCCCTCACTGCCCCGCCCCCCTGGCCCCGCCATCCCCACCTTTGGAACTGACCACTTTTCCTGCTCTGCATGCATATCCATTGCACAGCTGCCTTCTGGACCAGCGTTTCCAGTTTGCATTTTCTCCAGACCCTTGCTCTGGGACAGCGATGGGTGTGGGGTGGAAGAGGTTCTGTTTTACAAGTTCACATTAATTGGGTTTCTTCCTTCCTTCCTTCCTTCCTTCCTTCCTTCCTTCCTTCCTTCCTTCCTACCTTCCTTCCTTCCTTCCTTTTCCCTTTCTTATCCCTACACCTGACCAAGCCAGCCAGGTATTTAATGGTGTTTCTTAATTGGAGGATTTCTCAGAGCTTTTACTATACTAATATCTATTGTGATCCCTAAGTAGGCATATATCATATAGTTTTATTATTGTCTTTCTGTGAATTCCCAAAAAGGGATATATGTAAAGTATGTTATTTTATACATTATGTATTTGTATTATATATGCAGGTGTGGGCATGCATGTGTGTATATATATGGCATGTAAGTCCTTTTTAGGTATATATTTTACATACCAACATTTACTACACACACACACACCACACATATATATGTATACACACACACACACATCTGTTTCCAAGCTTAATCAGGATGGATTGCCTTTTTTTTTAATGTTTATTTATTTTGAGAGAGACAGACACAGAGTGTGAGTGGGGGAATGCAGAGAGAGAGGGAGATACAGAATTCGAAGCAGGCATCAGGCTCTGAGCTGTCAGCACAGAGCCCGACGAACTCATGAGTGTGAGATCATGACCTGAGCTGAAGTCAGATGCTCAACTGATTGAGCCACCCAGGCACCCTTGGATTGCCTTTTGATTAAGGAGAGAATGTCCTGGAAGCTTAGGCAGGCTACTGTTTCACCTAATATATTTTGAGAAAGGTGTTTCTATTTAGGCAATAATTAAGTAAGAAGAGTTTTAAGATAAGTTGAAAAAGCCAGAAACCTAGCACTGAAGTATGTATTACAGGAAAAGGTATGAATATAGTTAAAAGTATAACATTCATACCAATTTTTGTTTAAGTGTTGGCTGTACTCATGTTACAGGAATGATACGTATATACCATATATCCCAAGTCCTCTTGGTCTTAACAGAGCATTGTAACCTAATTAGCGGGTAGTCTCATTTCAAGAATAGGCTGTCCTCCACATTTGTATCTGGTTGTAATGGCTGCACCTGGCAGTCCCCAACAGATCTGCGGTCATTTTCGGTAGGAAGGGGCTGTGCCCTGCTCTCCTGGAGATAAGCCCACTGGCAAAGCCAAAGTGCTGAGCACTTGAGGTGGGAGGGGGAGCCAAGCCTGACCCTAGAAGTGGGCTTTTCTGCCCTTGAACAAGCCTCTTTCTGAATTGAATAGAATCTTCTGTTTCACAAAATTTCTAGTTACCCAAAGCACGAAAGTTAGAAATCTCAATTCAGAAATGTCATAGTCAAAACATAGGTTTTGACCTCAGTTTCAGAGTACATGTGACCTCCCACACCTGGCTGGTTGTGGCGGGGGGGGGGGGGGGGGCGGTGGGAGGAGAGCTTCTTTTCTGCACAGAGCCCGTGTTGAATGGCACTGCTTAGAGATATGTTTCGCTAATGTACTTTCTTGGCCTGGGACTTCTGGCAGCTGCCTTACTCCAGGGGACAAATTAGTAAGTTAAACAGCTGAAAATCCCACTGTTGAGTTAGCTGTGATGTTGGGGAGATAAACAGACTTTCATCCTCCTGGTCTGTCCCCTGGTGGCCAGCCAAGCCCCAGGTCTGTAGTTCAGCATCACCTGAGCAGAGTGCCAGGGACCTGTCAGTCACAGCAGGCGGTCTGGAAAGGAGACAGTCGCTTTCAGAGCACCCGGAACTGGCTGTGCTTCCTCGCGCTTCTGTCCTGTGCTCCATCCACAGCTCCACATCTATGTGCTTGTGTTCGGGATGATGGGACCTCTTTGCATGCCTGTTCTTTAGTCCACCTATGGCATTTGCGGACTAGACTACAGAGAATAACCCCAGATTCTTGGAGATTGGGAGTGTTCACAAAAGTGGTTTTCATCTCCCTCTAGGAAGGGAAAGAGTAGATCGCTGGCCTTTGAGTCCTGCAACTACAAGGAGTCCATTGTCTTTTGGCTGATTTCTCATCAACAGGCCAGGGTGTGATCGAGATTTCTTCTGCTGCAGTTGATGGGTCCTTTTTATCCTTTCTGCTAAGTGGATGGTCTTTATTACCTCTGCTTCCAGAGGAGCTGGCATTCCTATGCAACAGGACCTTGACCACTCCTGTCCACCGCTTATTGTTGGGGGGGGCATGAATAGGCCAGTTTTTAGGCCACACATGGCTGGTGTCAGGGAAGAAAAACAAAGGCAGGTGGTAAGAAGATGAAAAAGCAGCCTACCTCTTCTGACTTCTCTAAAGGAACTTCTGTGGGGAGAGGGAGGAAATGTTACACTTTTGAAAACTCTTCGAAACTATAGCAAAAGCCCCTTGAAAAGCTGCTGTGAGGGCACAGGAGTGACAGCGTCCAGGTGCTGACCATCTGCAGCTCCTCACTTCTTCAGGGGGTAACAGCACTAACTGCCTGCCATGTACCTGGGCGACTCCGTGAGTGGAAAGAATTGGGCTCTAGCATCAGAAAGATCTGCTCTTTTAAAATCCCGGCTCAGCCGCTTACGACTTCACTAACTTTGGGCTGAGATCTTAACATCTCTGAACAAAGCGTCCCTCCCTCAGGGTTCACGAGTATGGTGGACAGAGCCCTTCAGATCCAGAAGCACTTCCTGAATGGCAGGTGTTGGGGCATGGGGCTGCAAAAATGAATCATGTATATGCCATGCCTCCAAGGAATTCGTGGCTTCTGTAACAGCACCGTGGTAGGAAGGGGGAGGCATTGAACTCACAGGGTCTGAGACACAATTGGAGTCTTTGTTCGTGAGGAGGTGATGGCCTGGCTGTGGGATGGCACCTGTAAGAAAAGAGCAGAGAGGTATGTCCAAAGTACTTGAAACAGAGGATGCTTCAAACCCCAACCCTGACCAAGTTGGACAGAGACGTGGAAGGGGTGGAACTAAAACACACAGGCCAGCTCCCTTTAGTGTGCTTTGCTGTTGCCGGATGTTCCAAGAACAAAGGAGTTCAGTGGTCAAGGAAATCTGGGTAGTACTGGATTATAAAAAATCACCCGGCACCTTGATGGCTGGAATTGTCAGGCTGTAGTGTGTGACTGTGGGGTCCTACAGCTCCAGGAAAGGGAATGTGCGGTGTTTCTGCAGCTTAGTAGGAAAACTGGTTCATTTATCCATTTATTGATTGGCATTGGCCCTGTGCCCTGGGGATACTCAGAAGTGAAGTGTCAACTCTAGAACAATGGAAGCCGGGTGAGCCGCTCCCAGACCGCCAGAGACACTGGAGCTCTTGATTACCCTCCTGAGCAACCAGAAGGAGAAGCGATCACGGCAGCCCCGTGAGCTAAGGAGGAGGAGAACAGAAGATTAAAGAACACATTTGGGAAGGAAATGGGATTTACAGAAAAGATCCATGGGGAAGGTGAAGGAAGAATGGTCAAATAGAGAACAATTTTACTTCAGGAACAAAGGGTGATTCTCTCTCTCTCTCTCTTTCTCTCTCTCTCTCTCTCTCTCTCTCTCTCTCACACACACACACACACACAAATATTTTCATCTATGTTGAAAACAATTTAATATATGCCATGTTTTCTCTTTACCTTATAACTTCCGGTTTCTGTGTAATAATGAGCATCTAGCTCATCTAGCTTGGGTTATGATTAGAAAGGTAGTTTCTCCCCACCGCGTTGGTTTCAAGGTACGTCTAAGAGATTAAACCTGTCTTTCCTTGCAGGTAATGTACAGAAGGATTCTGCAGCAGGCGGGGTTCATACAGTTCGCACAACTTCAGTTTCTGGAAGCTAAAGAGCTCTTCAGGTAATTTGAGGTGTTGGTAGCAAGCCCTCCTGTGTGTCCCTCTGTGGTCAAAACCTTCACCTAGACTGTGTGGCCATGATGGGAGATGTCGCCGCGCTTAGCTTATGCCTCACGGGGAAGTGGTGAGGCTTCTTGACAGTAGCAGCCATCACCAACACTCGTTCCTCGCCCCCACCCCTTAGCCTCAGTTTACTTGCCCTGTGTCCTGAGGAGGGCAGAGGCTGACGAGGGCGAGCCCCTAATAATCCCACGAAGAGAGGAGAAGGGAATCCCGAAGAGTGAATTTAATAACGTGAAGAATTCCTAGGAAAATACTGTTGCCCACTTTTCCTTTCCTTTGGAGATTTCACAGGAAATCAAGGAGCTTAGGAAAAGAGCGGGTGCTTCTGGGAAGACTCATGAAAACTCCTTCCAAAGACTTCACAAGGAGAATGTTCATAAGAACAACTTGGGACATACGTTTCAAAATGTCTAACTAGAATAGATTCTGTGTAGTCTAGAACCATCTAAAAGATAAAATGTGTGCTAAGCACCAGAAGAGATCCTTCACATCCAAATAACAACCAGAGCAGGGCACCGCTGTTTTGTCAGGCATCAGACCCGCCACAGCTCCGACCTCCTCCTCTGGCACATGCTTGGTTGTAGGAGCAGGTATCTGAGTAAAGAAGGAACCACTCAGCGAAGCACGATGCCCAATGTAGCTTACACTTCATAAATTCTGTGTGCTGTTACCATCGGTTCCTGGCAGGATCAGTCATTTCGGGGCTTAAATAGATTCTTTGTCCCTTTGGACCTGGGCGCTTTTCCGTCCTGCCTGCTTTGTCCCTGCAGTGTCGAAAACCTCCTCATTTGGGTCACGGGTACATCTTTCTTCTTGGGTTAATTTGCAAAAGTGGGCGAATGGTCACAATATATTCATAGAAGAGTTCGTGGATTTTGTAATAGACTCGTGTAGGGCCTGTCAGTCATTAATAGAAGGTTCCTGTCTTTCATGCTTCAGCCTCTTACTGGTTTACATTGACTGCTGCTCAGTTTTTGTCAAAAGTGTGGCCGAGGGGTGCCTGGTGGCTCAGTCAGTTAAGTGTTCGACTTTGGCTCAGGTCATGATCTCACAGTTCGGTTCGTAGGCTCGAGCCCCACGTCGGGCTCTGTGCTCACAGCTCAGAGCCTGCATATGCTTCAGATTCTGTCTCCCTCTCTCTCTGCCCCTCTGCCTGCCCCTGCTCGCTCGCTCTCTCTCTCTCTCAAAAATTAATAAACTTAAAAAAGACAAAAGTGTGGCCAAGGGAATTGACACTTGAGGAAGACACTGCCAAGACAGACGTGACTCCACTTTCCCTTCCTGTGTCCATGACAGATGTTGCTAATAACGTGAATTTTTTTTTCTCATTGGTGGGACATGTCCTCAGACTTCCTTCTCAGTTCAGTGCTAGAAGCCCCAACTGCCAGCCAATCATGGTCGGCACGCTGGGGGTCCGTACGCTCTGTGTCTGTTTCTCTAGATGTTACACAGCCTGTCCTTGTGTCCAGTCAGGCCAGCACTTGGCTCAAGCCCCAGAGCCAGAGCGGCAGGGTAAGACTGCACCCGGCTTTTGCGGCCTGCCCATACAAGTCTGGAATCTGGCTGTGTGCCCATTGGGCAGTGCAGGTGCGGCTCCATGGTGTGGGTGGAGGTGCTCTGGGGGACAGTGGAGAGCACGGGCTTGGATCGGGATTTGACCGGATCTCAAATGGTGAGAAGCTTCCCAAATGGAGTCATGCAGTCATGACCTTATGAGCTGGATAATTTGTTACGGGCGCGCTCTCGTGCATTGGAGGAGCCCTGGCCTCTACCCACTGCGTGCCAATAGCACCCTCCAGTGGTGACCAAAAGTATCTCCAGACATTGCTAACTTCCCCAGGGAGCAAAACTGCTTTCCTGGAGGACCGTTGCTTTAGGCAGAGGGAACACACAGGAAAGGCTGAGAGGCATGAAGTGTGTAAACTGGAGAGGTGATGAGGTGGCGTTGAAGCCTCGGAACATGAGAGGGACAGTGGAAACCAAAGCTGTAAGGTCATCGGGAGCAGCTAGGAAGGGCCCTGAATGCCGAGCTCAGAGGTCTGACGTTCATCCTGGGGAGGCCCAGAACCGCAGGAAGTGGGGAGAGGGCAGGAGTGGAAGAAAGGAGGGCCAGAGGCCGGAAGTTGGGGAGGAGGAGACTCAGCTTGAAGGAAGGCGGACGCAGGGAACATCGCAGAAAGTGTAGACCCCGGGCCCTACCTGAGGTTCCCATTCATGTCTGGTGGCCCTGCATCTGTTTCTGCAAGAGGGGCCCCACAGGTAGGGCTGCTTCTGGGCCAAGGTTGAGCCCCGCAGCTCGGTAATGCCACCGCTGGCTTGTTGTGGACAAGATGAGCAGGCGCGGTGGGGACAGGGTCAGTGGTGAAGCTGAGGTGGGATGTCACCAGATGGGCTCCCTGGCCTTCCGAGGGTAGGACACCACACTGGCCATTTCAGCCGCAGCCTCATCTTATGCTCTGAGAGGCCGTCGAGAGTCACCACGGATGTGGCCTCACAAATGCTCTCGCGGCTCCTGTTAGAAGATCTCTGAAGGGGATGTTGTAAGTCATGTTCTTGAGAAGTCCCTTCCTTGTGGACGGTGCAGCACACCTGGTTATAGTTTGTGCCAGGAGAAACGTCGGACTGTACCTCGCCTTTGACCGGACAGTGACATGTTCCCTTCACGTTCCTTTCTTGGCCTCGGTTTCCAGGGAGTCCGGCGCTCCCTTGGTGTTGGGACCGCCTCGGGTGTCTTGATGTTGCATGCCGGCACTGGAGGGGGGCGTGTGTGTCTCTCGCCGTGGTCCCCTCTCTGCTGTCGGAATCGCGTGGTGGCACTCCCCTCGGCAGTGCTCTGCTGGGCTCGCACATCCGGACGCTCGCTCTGACGTGCTCCCCCACACATCCAGCTCCCCGTTAACGTGTGCGGGCGTGCACGCCCCCCCCCCCCCCCCCGTGTTGTTTTGTGTGCCTATGTGTACTCTCTCTCTCTTTTTGCTTCATTTAGTTTGACACTGTAATTGCAGAAGCGGCCAGCTTGACGTCCGGGAGCTGATCTCTCTCTACCCCTTCCTGTTGCCCACCTCTTCCTCATTCACACGGTCCCACCCTCCTCTCCACGAGTATGCAGACCTGAACCAGCTGACCCAGGGGGACCAGGAGAAGATGGCCAAGTGTAAGCGCTTCCTCATGAGCTACCTGAACGAAGTCCGCAGCACAGAGGTCGCAAATGGCTACAAAGAGGACATCGACACGGCCTTGCTCAAGCTGTATGCGGAGGCCGACCATGACAGTCTGCTGGACCTCCTGGTCACCGAGAACTCCTGTCTTCTGACAGACAGCGCTGCCTGGCTCGAGAAGCACAAGAAGTGAGTGTTCCCTCCCCACACGCGGCCAGGGGGCCGCACGCTGGCCTTTCTGCCACCACAGGGAGGCTGTTGGGAAGCGGAGACTCGTCACGGGACCGCTGTGACACCGTGGTGACAGCCCAGTGCCCCTCAGGGTAGATCCCCCCGGCACAGTCTGCAGACCAACTGGAAGGGTCTTGGAAGGCATTAGGTCTCATACCAGTTCTTTAATGATGCTGACCCCGGCCAGTCAGAGGCCCAGTTAGAAAAGGAAGTGATTCTTAGCCTTCATATCCATAGCGTTCCACATAGAACTCACCCACGCAGGACGCCACGTGTGTGTTGGTAAAATCAGCAGCACACTTGAGTCATTGATGACCGGATTGCACAGATAGATAGACACCCGCATAAATAAAAAGGGGGACTTGGTCTTGTTGGTAAAAGTTTATGGCTTAAAACTCTGCTTTTATTATGAGCACGAGATGGTAGGCAGCCGCCCCTTGCCGTACGCACAAGGGCGGTTAATTGTAGTGACTGACGTGGGAAGAAGGGCCCGTGTCGTCTTCATTCTGGGCAGGTGCGGGAGGGCTTTCTTCAAAAGTGTTGGATGATCCCTAGAGTCCTGCAAGCAGTAAGATGCTTTATCTGTGGTTTCTGTTGTGTATTCGAAGTAGCAGAAGTACTGACGAAATCCCACGGAAACCGCAGGGGTTACAGTGCTGGATCCCGTTCAAATGCCAGAGACAACTCGGGGCTTGTGATCGGCCTCAGCGTGGGTGTTCGCTCCTCCTGGCACTTTCCCTCAGTTTCCCAAACACACTATGGGAGGGCGTTATTTTGTTTCAGAACCAGAAAATAACACTGATGCCTCATGGTGGTGACTTGGAATGGTAGGGAGCAGACAGGGTAACTGCCTGAGAGGCTAAGGAAAAGAGGAGGGCACCAGCGAATAGTTCGTTTTCTTACGAGTTTGCTCTCGGAGGGAAGAAATCCAACATCCCCCTGTGTTCGCTTCTCCCAGTCCCCAGCTGGGGAGGGGGATGACCGGGAGCAGGACACCCCAGTGGAACTCGGGAGGCTGGAACAGTTCACCACCCGGGCAGTGTCAGTGCCGTCGCTAGTCTTTTCCACTCGCGAGGGAGAAAATGGGTGGTGGAGACAGGAGGCCATGGAGGCCCTAAGTCATGAAACCTGAATTGAAGCGCAGGGCCTAGAACCCTGGGTGCCCTCTCCCAGGGCTCACCGCCCCTCCCTGCTGTCCTCCGCGGTGGCTGGGTGCTCTTGGCCCGTATTGCTGTCGTTCGTATTCAAACTCCTTACCCCTTCTTTCCGTAATACCTCAGACGGCACACTTTCCGACCACTCTTTTAATACCTTGTGATGGTTGACGGTGATTATCTGAAAAGATACAGAATTGTATTAACATTTGAGGAAATTGTGAAGCCATTCCAAACACGATTTTCCATAGCATAATTATTGTTTTATTTTTCAGCTTATGCTAGACTTGAATACGATCCTTTTTTGGAAGTTGAGGGGGCATACGTTTGCACACCCGAAGTAAATAAACAGAAATGAGGATCTTTTTGTCCTTGGAAATTTGTTGTTGAACTCAATACGAATACGAGGGACCGGGGCGAGGGGCGGGGGGCGGGGGGCGCGGGGAGGCTGTCGCTGGGTGGGTGCCACCCGCAGCCGCTGGCGGAAGAGGGTGCACTTAACGCGGTGTCTCCTTTCAGGTATTTTGCACTTGGACTGCTCTATCATTATAATCACCAAGACGCTGCGGCAGTGCAGGTTAGTGCAAAAGCGTTCCAGCATTACTTAAAAGCCTCTGTCATTTAGCTCCGTGTTACCTGGGGAGGAGATTCCCAAGTTGGCGGAGGCTATTTTGCCCAGTCTACACCCCTTTTTACAGAATAAGAACAACAACTGTTTTAGAAAGTGACCTCCTTGACAAATGTCAGCCAAGGGCTTTCTTTTCCTTGTCTTTACGTCTCTTTCAAGGACATTTTCAAGACTGAGTTTTGAAAATTTAAGAACTAAAAATACAACTTCTTACTGAGCCACAAGGCGTGGGGCACCACTGCCTTATTCGAAAACTAAGCCTGCGAATATCAGCTTATTTATAACCTCCGCCGTTAATGACACTAACCGTTGCCAGTGGGGAGAGTAAATCATTATCCCCATGTCACCTGTGACAGAACTAAAGCTGATCAAGGCCAGTCACTGGCCCAGGGTCACAGCCTTGCTCCGTGGTAGAACAGGGATTTGAACCACGATTCCAGGTGGCCCTGGCAGGGATACTGCACCTGAGATAAAAAGGCATCAATCCCTAGTCTCCTCTGTCTCGTCTCGCCTCTCACGCCTTGTGACAGACGTCATCTCACACTGTCAGGAGACCTTCTCCCCTTCTGTCACTTGGTATGCACTGGTATCGTTCTTTTTCTGTTGTTTTGAGAGTGGCCGAGAACATTGGCAGTAGTCCCCAGGCTAACGTCAGCCCTATGACTTTGGCAAAGCTACACATGCAATCACTGTCATTAACCTGATGGCAGATGAAGTTAAAAAAAAAAAAAAAAAAAGGTTTCTGTCAACACACCCAATGGCCAAGAGTAGATTTGGGCGTCAAGAATAACATTTTTATATTGTAAAACACATGGCTGTAAGAATTATAGCTTGATGGCAGTCTAATAATAACAGCGGGGCTATAGAGTGGGGTTTGCAAAATCCAAGTGATACGAGATAAATCTTTATATATGGCAGAACTCTACTGTGAAGAAAATGACACGTTTCCGTGTATGTGTGATTAGGTTATTTGGTTTGAGGAATACAGTGTGGAAGAAACTGGGACCATAAGAAAGGTTCATATGCTAATATCAGAAGTACAGTCTACACCAGCAGCCCTGCTTCTTGGGCCTCTTGCGGGTGGTGTGGTCCTGAAGTACGGCGCACTGGGCAGGTGGGTGAGGTACAGGCGATGCGGTACAGGCTGAGGGGCCTCCGTCATCTCTTCCACTCCCTTGTGATGCAGCCTCATCCCCGGTTTCCGAAAGTAAGCTTTGGTTTACACAGCGGGGAAGTTTCTGGATGAAATAGCAAGGGACTTTTATTATTAGCAGCTGTCATGAGCCCCTGTGCACAAGACAGAGCACTAGGGGACAGAATCACCAGTATTTTTGAAAGCACAGTGTCTGACCCTCCTGGTCCACAAAGGACGTCAAAGTCCAGGATCCCTGTGGTGGGGAAGGTGGAAACAGCCCCGCCGATGGAGGCAGGTAGGTTTCGTCTGCATCAAGATGCTGTCAGTGATCGTTTTATCTCATGAAGAAACATTTTTAATACATCTACGTCTTTCCACCTATTGTGTTTACTATTCGTATTACTATGATCTCATTAGAAAGGAAAGAAAAAGAATTTGGTGCTTTATTTTCTTGATGTCCTGGACCCCGTTTTCTATATTGCTTTATTCCTCTGAAAAGCTTAAAATTCGTTTAGGCCTTCAAAGTTTAAAATTTGTCCTACTACTTTAAAGGATCAAAAGGCCAAATAAGTAAATGTGTGCCCTTCCATAGGTAATTCTAAAAGGTATGTGACCTTCCGTTTCTTTTTGTTCTTTACTCCTTTCCAGTTATGGGTGAACATTGTGAACGGGGACATTCACGACTCCACTCGCTCAGACCTATACGAATATGTCGTTGATTTCCTTACCTATAGCTTAGACCAGGAACTCGTGTGGAAGTACGCTGATTGGGTCCTGCAGAAAAGTGAGGAGGTTTGTGCTTCATAAATGCATTGGGGGGGGAGGGGGGAGTGATTTTAAATGATTGATTTTAACAACAACCGTCCATGTTGTTCCTCCCCTTCTAATGGCTCATCTTGAGCCTTTGGAATGCCCAGTCTTAGGAAGTTCTGCATTTCAGCACTTCTGAGATACACTGTTCCGCACATCAGTGTGGGGCAGGCCCCTTCTGTAGAAAAGCAGAAAGCGTGGCCGGGGTTCCTTCGCATCTTCTGAAAAACGTGTGTGTGAACCCCCATGCCTGACCAAGTGTGACCCTTCTGATATCTGTGGGCTGGCGCAGGATCAGATGGTCGCCTTGCAGGGCGTGGTACCCCACCTGGGCCACACCGGGCAGACCCTTGTCCTGTCTCTGTGCCGCACCCCCTGGCGTGGCAGTCGTGGTTCTGGAGGTAGGAGGGAGCCCTGCGCAGGACTTGCCATCTTGGAGGCTGAGGAAGGGCAGCAGTGAGGAAGCACCCGAGGAAACTCCTGCTGGCTGCAGGGTGTGGGGGGAGTAGTGCATAAGCTCAGGACTCCTCTGTGAAGCCACTGGAGGACTGGAAAAGAGATAGCATCTCAGCCGTCACCGTTAAAAACACATTTCCTTGGTTCCCCTTGGAGGAGAGAAACTTAGCTTCCTGACTCGGGACCTTCGTCTTAAACGTAGAGTTTTCTGCATGTCACATCTGCCTTTGAAAAATCCGAGCTGGGGTATGTTCTCCATGGTACTCTCTGAACTGGGAGGTCTGAGCCCATGGGCTTCATGTGCTTTTAACTCCCTCTTTACTTGGCCTCTGTGCACACACACCTACAACATACCCTGACACACTGAGGCACACCTGCAACATGGATCCAAAACGGTTGAAAGCTTTGGGCTCCTCCCAGTGCTAATAGATGGTATCAGCATGTCATTCCCAGGATTCTGTGTGCCTGGTGATGAGCCAGCCACTCGACCTGTATCATTTCTTTCAACAACGCCACAAGGGGGAATTACGAGGAGAGAAAAGCTCAGCTCTAGAAACTTCCCAAGGTAGGGGCGCCTGGGTGGCTTGGTCGGTTGAGCGTCCGACTTCGGCTCAGGTCATGATCTCACGGTCTGTGAGTTCGAGCCCCGCGTCGGGCTCTGTGCTGACAGCTCAGAGCCTGGAGCCTGTTTTGGATTCTGTGTCTCCCTCTCTCTCTGCTCCTTCCCTGTTCATGCTCTATCTCTCTCTGTCTCAAAAAAATAAATAAACGTTAAAAAAAATTAAAAAAAAAAAAAATGAAACTTCCCAAGGTCGAATAGTTGGTACAGCACAGACACAAATCCAGGCTTATAGAACTCAGACTTCACACTCAGAAGAGCGGTGCTGTATTTCTCGTGTGTGTGTGCGCACATATGTGTGATAGAATGCCCAGGGGAAGTACAGCATGCCTTTACTTGCCTACCTGACCCATTAGCATTTCTGTTGAAGATGGAATTGCCACAGGGAGCTCCATTCAACAGGCACAGGAAGGCCGCCTGGAAACTTGCTTAGGGACTGGCCTTGGATCTACATAGATGATCCACATAGTGGATCCCTGTGTGCAGAGAACTGAGTTTACTGAACGTTCAGTACTGTATTTGTTCTTTCACTTACTGGCCAGCAAGTGACCATCCTTGTCTGCAGATTGCCTTAATATTACAGAGTTGGTGCCTCTCCGGCTAATTAATGTTTCATTCTTTAATTTCTCACCTTTAAATTTTTTTTTTATGTTTATCTATTTTTTTGAGAGAGGGAGACAGAGTGCAAGTAAGGTAGGGCAGAGAGAGGGAAACACAGGATCTGAAGCAGCTCCAAGGCTCTGAGCTGTCAGCACAGAGCCCAATGCGGGGCTCAAACTCACGAACTGTGAGATCATGACCTGAGCTGAAGTAGGACGTTCAACCGACGGAGCCACCCAGGCACCCCTAATTTCTGACCCTTTTAGGAGAAATTCTGATGAGGTGTATGAGGTTTCCCGTCTTTGTGCTGTGCTCTTTGGTCTTTGCCAGTGCCCCACCCCATACTGTTTTGCTGTATCTCCGTGTTTTTGACAACAGTTTTCCCCAGACATAAATGTCCATCGATTAGAATAAACATAAGATGGCATCCGGAGAAGGAAATAGCTAAATTACTATTCTCCTTTCAGGTTGGAGTTCAAGTTTTCACCAGGAGACCTTTGGATGAACAGCAGAACAGTTTTAATCCCGACAGCATTATCACTTGCCTTAAGAAATACCCTAAAGCCCTTGTTAAGTATCTGGAACATCTGGTCATAGACAGGAGACTGCAGGTGAGTGCCTTTGAACTTGGACTACCACGAGCAGGGCTGCCATGTCCTAGTAGTAACGTAAGAGAGAGAATTTGACCGGAAAGCGTGTTGGCAGATGGTTCTAATGTAATATCTTAAATGTAGATGTTTTCGGGGTTCTAACGTAATAGTTTAAATGCCCTGCTCCCCGGATGCTCAGTCCGTGCCCGTGGATGGTCTAGAGGCCCGGAGGCTAATGAAGGAGAGGCGTGTCGCCTTTTCTTTGCCCTCCATCTTGTATCCATCCAGCTCCTATTTTTTGTCTCCTTTCCTTCCTTGTTTCTATCCTCAAGGGAAATGAGAGGAGCCATACCTTTTTGGGAAATGCCTAAATCCCGTGGCCCTTCTCAGATGAGAAGTGACCTTTTTATATTTTGCTCGCAGAGTTTAAGTCTGCCTTCCCCGTATTGGCGGTTTCTGAGATGTTTCCGATCCAACAAATATGTCCCGTTCAGTGCCCTCGAGCCCCTGCCCCGGCTCGCCTGGGCGCAGGCCTGGTGTCGGGAGTGCCCGCTGGCTGGGAGCGCTCCGGCTTCCCGCCTGCCAACGCTGTCATCTCCCGCAGAAGGAAGAGTACCACACACACCTGGCGCTCCTCTACCTGGACGAGGTGCTGCAGCAGAGGCCCGGCGCCAACAGCAAGGGTGCGGAAGCGACGGAGACTCAGGCGAAGCTGCGACACCTGCTCCAGAAGTCTGACTTGTACCGAGTCCACTTCCTGATAGGTGAGCAGCATCCCACCAGCCTCTCCTTGACCTGCTCACCTTGGCAGGCGCGGATGAAGGCTCTGCCATAGCTCCTCGTTTTGATGGGGCGATTCCTTGGGCCTCTCCTGGCACAAAGTCAGCCGTCTTGGAGGGTGGGGCGAAGCCTCTCAGGCCTCCACCTTCTAGAAAGGGACGTTGGCCCTTTAGCCAGGGACACAAAGCTGCCGGTGGCGGGGAGGGGCGGGGGTTGGAAGGCCGCTTATCTGTCCAGCCTACCTTCGCTAGACTGCCTTATTCCTCTTCGGCCCGCTTGATTCTCAGTTCCTTCTGATGGCACCAGCGTTTGGGCGAGGCTGTGCCAGCTAACACCGCCCCCAGCAGCCCACTTAGATTTCTCGAGGCTCCAAACCATGAGCTCTGAGCCACAGGTGTCTTGGATGGGAGCCTGGTTTTCATTTCCTTGGGGTGCAGAGCCCACGGTTTTTGTGTTGCGTAAAGTGCCACAAAGCAGCATAGTGCTTGCACCTGGTAGAATGAACTAGATTCTCGATGTACTTGACATAGTAGAGTTTTCAGATTGGTCCTTACTGGCATTAGTAATGTATTTCTCCTTAAATGTGCGGTGTTTTTTGACCATAACTACAGTTGGTTCTCATTATTCGCTGTAGTTATGTTCTATAAAGTCTCCACAGACATTAAATTACTGAATCCTGAACAGTGCTATCCAAGAAATACAGGGTCAGCTTCCTGCAAACCTCTGCTCACATTTTTGTCAACTGATCAGTACATAACCTTGTTTTATGAGTGCTTCTGTTTAAAGACACCTCATTTAATAGGTATTGTTGATTCATTAACATTGAACTCAAGGCCAACAGAACTCTGGCTCAGGCTTGAACGAAGCTCATTGAATACACACATTTTCTCTGGAAGGCACGTCACAGCCTTCCTGTGCTTGGAAACGGTAGGCCCCACTTTGGCACTGTGCTTGGGGCCCATTCTAAATGGCAAAATTACCAGCAAAAAGCACAAAAACGCAAAAATCGTGGCACTGAACACACCATGGAGAGGACCTTCAGCCGTGATGCTCGCCAGCCACCCTGGTCCCTCACGGCCGCTGTCCGTGCTTTTTGGGTGGGGCCCACGCTGTATGGTTGTTAAACAGTTTTACTGTCACCCCTGACTTCCGTCATGCTTCATGCTTTACAAGTCTCTTCGTGCAAATCTCACACTAGTCATGGGTTTGTTGATCAGGTTCTCGGTCAGCTAACGTTTGTGAGCGTGTGTAAAGTATCAGACGCTGCACCGAGGATATAAAGGTGGATGTTACTCGGTTCTGGCCTTCAGTTTAATGAGCATGCCCATAGCGGCCGACAGCAGCTCTGCGTGGGGTAGAGGGGAGGGAGCACGGAGAAGGCGCTGTTTGAGCAGTCACAGAGATAAGCCAGGGCTTGCAGATAAGACTGGGGAGCTTGCAGGAAAGGGGGTGTCCTCCAGGGCACTGTGGAAGAACACTGGAAGCTGAGAGACTCACTCTTTGCCCTCGTTGGGTGACTTTGGCGGCATCAGCCTGGGCACGTTGTAGTAGCATTTCTTGTGCAGCCTGCCCGCCCGGGGTGGCCGAGAACCAAATACAAACGGGATGATAGACGTGGAAAGTGCAGTCACTGCCATGGGCTTTTCTCAACCAATCTGCGCCTCTCCCGTGCCCTACATGTGGTTGCCACTCAGCAATTATTTGGTGACCTTTCCTTGTGAGGATGACAAGGATGTGCGTTGCAGCTTCTGTGTTTAGTGCTGTAGGTGACACATGTTGTGGAACCAGCCGTTTGCTGCAAGTGTCTGCCGTGTGCCTCAGGCCGGAGTATGGCCATGCTCCTAAGTCCGAATGCCCAGAATTCCAGTATTAATGTTGGCCTCTGAAATAGGAGCTGTCCCTCGAACATCCTTCTGCAGCAGGAGGCGATCTGACGTTACCTTCCTCGGTTGCCGAGGGAGCGGAAAACAAGGGGCCTCTACCAGTGAGACACAGCCCGCTGCGGGCAGGGCCTCGGTCAGAACTTTCTGTGGTGGTGTCGTGTTGCTCATAGCCTGGCACCTTAAATTGCAGGAGACACAACAGCTTTAGAGTAATGTCGATATGGATGGTTAACAAGAGGGACCCATACTCCTTTCTGTGAACTGTATTTTCAGTTGGAAGAAAGGGGCTCGCCACACATTTTTGGCAGGGCGGGGTTCTTGTTGGAACGTAAGTCAGCGTTAGTGCCTTTCCACTGTGGTCGAAGATCCCGTACTGGGAAAATGGGAACAGTGCTGGATTAATTAGAAGCCTGAAGCCGTGATACTCCCGTTTGACCAGGGCCTGCTGAGATGACAGGTCATTTGTTTCCTTCAGCCGCTAAGCATTATGAAAAATAACGTATTCTGCCGTTAGGCTCTGCCTATAAGTAGGGTCCGGCCTCCCCTTTGGGGACGCCAGATCTGCAGCACAGAGGTAAAGGCAGGCCTCGTGTGAACCGTCTAGGTGGCCGGCTCCGCTTTACCCCTTCTTAGGCTGAGAGCACCCGGGGGTTGGGGGCAAGCCGGGGCTGGCTCTAACCGCTGGCTGCTGCCGCACAGATAGAGTCCGGGGCGCCGGCCTCCCCATGGAGAGCGCCATCCTGCACGGCAAGCTGGAGGAGCACGAGGAGGCCCTGCGCATCCTGGTGCACGAGCTGCGGGACTTCTCGGCGGCTGAGGACTACTGCCTGTGGCGCTCCGAGGGCAGAGACCCGCCGTACCGGCAGCGGCTCTTCCACACGCTGCTAGCCATGTACCTCCAGCCCGGCCCCTCCGTGCCCGAGCTGGCCGTGGCCGCCACGGACCTCCTGAACCACCACGCGGCCGAGTTCGACGCCGCCCGCGTCCTGCAGCTGCTGCCGGGCACCTGGTCGGTGCAGCTCCTGCGCCCGTTCCTGACCGGGGCCGTCAGGGACAGCGTGCACACCCGGAGGACCACTCAGGTGGCCCTCGGCCTGGCCAAGTCTGAAAACCTGATCTACAAGTACGACAAGGTGAGAGCTGGGCTTCAGAGAAACGCCCACAGTGGAATAGCTGACCGTGTGGGAATTGTTTTTGCACTCTTGAGGAAGCTCCATACCGTTTTCCAGAGCGGCTGCAAGAGTTTGCATTCCCACCAGCAGGACACGTCTTCCTGTCACGGCCCGAATCCCGTCCTGGGAGCCCCACCCTCATGACCTCACCCAACCTCTGTCACCTCCCAGGGGCCCCCAGTACATCACATTGAAAATTAGAACTTCTGCATAGGAAGGGCCTGGGAGAGGGGGATACAAACGTTCTGTCCCCGACAGTCCCCAGTGTATATCCCTTTCTGGAGACTTCTCTCTTGTGAGACCCACACTCTATGCAGCTGGCAGGGGGATCTTTCCAGAGCAGGAACCCGATGTGTTCCTCCCCCGTGGAAGCCTTCGTGAGTCCCCAGTAGAGGAGTTGAGGCCTGGAGGGTTCCATCTCCTCTCCTTTGGTCTGGCCCTTTCCGTCTATTGCTGCTTCCCAGGACATGTGGAATCTCCCAGATGTGATAGGTTGCTTCACACATACAGGCTTCGTACCTGTGGTGCCCCCTGAGATGGTCCTAACCTTTCCTTTTATGCCTGGTGAACACCTACTCAAAACCCAGCCTCAGTATTTTTTCCTTTGTGAAACCTTCATATCCCTTCAAGCAGATAACTCCCCTCCTTCGCCCACCGCATGTTCGGCATGCATTCATAATTGTCTCCCTTCACCATTAGACTCTGGGTTCTTTGAGGGCACAGAACTTCTTCTGTGTATCTCAGTATCCCTAGAGCCAAGCCTGGCATCTCAAAAGTGTTTAATAAGTGTTTGTTGAGTGACTGATGAAACTCATGAGTACAGGGTGAATTCACTGAATTGGTAATTGGTTCTGCCGGTAGGCAGAGTTGCCTGGGTTGACACCAGTGAACGGTGCAAAAAGGCTTTTTACCTCGCAGAACTGAGGGGGTTACAGCCCGGTTTTGTTCGCTGCCTTTAAACAAATGAAATTATGTTTTCTAGGACCAGGCAGGAATGTGCCATGAATGAACCATATGGCTTTGATGGAGTCCCTTATTTGTGCCTTACATTCCCTGTTTGCAAATGAGAGGGCCAAGGAATTGGATGATTTACACAGCTTTATTCAGCTCTAACATGACATGACTTTCCAACAGGAGTTGGCTCAAACACAGAGCTCAGAGAACGTTTGAGAGAGGGCCTGTTTAGAAACGCCCGTGGCCGGCGAGCAGCAGTTACTTTTATAAAATAAGAAAGCAGTTTTGTAGCATTTTTTTATCTCTCTGGTTCCTAGGGATGTTTTTGTTTATTTTCACCTCTAATGTTCTGGTGGGGTTTTTTGGCTTTTTTTTTTAATGTTTATGATTTTTGAGGCGGGTGGCAGAGGATCTAAAGCGGGCTTAGCACTGCCAGCACCGAGCCCGATATGGGGCTCAAACTCGCAAACTGTGAGATCGTGATCCGAGCCGAAGTCAGATGCTTAACCGACTGAGCCACCCAGGTGCCCCTCCTCTAATATTCTGTTCAAAGAAATGGACGTTAAAGCAGTCCTCATGAGTAGTAATCATCCACGGGGTAACGCATGTCCACTCTGAAAAACTGGTATAACTCTAGCTGACAGTGTCCTCGGTCTTTTTTTTGCAGATGAAGTTGAAAGGAAGCTCAGTTCGGCTTTCGGACAAAAAGCTCTGCCAGATGTGCCAAAATCCCTTTCGTGAGCCCGTGTTTGTTAGGTATCCAAATGGTGGTCTCGTCCACACCCACTGTGCTGCCGGCAGACACACGAACCCCAGCCCCCCCGGCCCTGGCGCACGGACTTGAGGAGGCCCACCCGAGGGCGTGAGAAGGACCCTGAGCTCTTTACCAAGCCTGCTGGGTGCAGAGAGCAGAAGCCGCTGCACTTGTGCCAGCCAGGACGAAGGGGTGACATCTGGGTGCTGGGGAGACGTCGGTCAACGTGAAACAGGGGCTCTTCACTGCTGACCACTCTACATTGAATGTAAATGGAAAATCCCACAAATAGAGACATGTTAGGGTTCGCCCGTCCCGGTACTTTGTAATCCAAAACGAATGCCTACTTTGAGAGAAAAATGAGCCTTCTCTCTGCAGTGTGGACATCCTGGATTCCCCCACTCCGGTACCCTAGTCTCCAGATGTGCATTTGCACTGGGAACGTGCTCCAGGGTGGCACAGGGATGAAAAGCTCGCTTGGCAGGGTGGGGAGCCGCACGGTTGCGAGCAGGGGCTGGGGGGGAGGGGGGCTGTCTGTTTCCAGGATTACCTCGTGGGCTCCGCCTTTGCCCTTAGCTGACCTTGGGGAAATCTTTTTGTTCTTTCTACTTCCCGTGTGACTCTCAACCCCTAAAGGATTCTGCCTTGTTTACCCGAGCACCCCCTTTCGGGGGAATTTGTACGCTTCTGGCTGCCTCGCCAGTGAGGACCTGTCGGAAAACGGTGTAGCCCCAAGAGAGAAGCCGCTCGCCCCATCTGTAAGAGGACAGTGGACGGGAGACCTGTGGCAGGTGAGGGCCCAGGTTTTGGTCCCTGTACTGTCACAACACCTGCCAATTTGAAACTCCGCAATTGACATGTTTGACTAAAAAGTTTTATTTGAAGTTCTGTCATCTCTGCAGTTTTTCTCTTGTTTAGAAATTCATCCGTCATATCCGTTAGGGACATTTTTTTTTTTTCCTTGTTAAAATGTACCTCCTACTGAACACTCGGGAAATTAAAAGGGAAGCGTTACGAGCACAAGCCGAGCAGAATTTCAGGAGAGGCCGGTTTTAACCTCACACCCTCAGCAGGATGGGCAGCGGTGACAGCTGCCTTCGCCCGTGACCGAGGTGTCTGTCATCTTTCCTGCCGGGTGCTTCTGCACACCCCGATGAGGAAGTCCAGTCAGGCTGCCTTACCTCCCAGCACTTTACACGCCTGCTCTGAGGTTTCCTGAACTCACAGGAGGAGTCCCTCTTGTTCACCACAGACTGAGTCATTTTGTGTCTCCGCCTAACGTCGTGGAGGAGCCGAAGCCGTCCCTCCTTCGCTGCCCTGTTTTGAATTTCATCGTTGGGATTAATGATTCTATTAAGAACTAACACTAGACACTTGTACCCCCGCTGTAGCATTAGGGAAACAAGCATTAGCTCGTGTGTCACAGGAGAGGACCCTAGAACAGAGCCTCTCGCCGTCGGCCCGGGCCTTACAGAGCAGGGGTGAAGCGCTCCTTGTCCGTTGTCTGAACAGTGCTCTCCTGTACTCATAATGGTCAGTATTCTTCGTCCTTCTGTGATTCCGAGTGGCCCAAGAAAGCAAAGGTGCCTCCGCGTTCTTCCCTGTGTCTCCGTCTAAAGAATAAATGAAGAAACTCTTGCAACTCAGCCACACACTGCGTACGTGGGGATGAAGCCCAAGTCCGGTCATGAGTTTGACAGCTTGACCCTGTGGATGACTGTTCCGGGATGGTCATATTACTGTGCACGTTATGGTTACAACTCACGAGCTCGTGTTTATTCCTCCAAGAACAAGCCCCTAGAACGTACCGTGTCACGCTTCCGAAAGCGCTGTTTCGCTGGACACGACGTGGGTAAAATCTTGAGAGCACCTTGTGATTGCTCATTCCTAACTTGGGGACACTAGTCTCCGCTCTCTCCAAACACTGGTCGGTTTTTTTTGAAACGTTTCTCATCCTTTAGAATGATGGGGATTAAAGCTGAGTGGCCTCCTGTGTTCAGAACCGTACCTCGTTCTCCTCTTTCTCTGATGTCCACGGGCCCTTTTTTGCAAATCAGATTTTTAAAATACATAGTTATCTCTAAAGGCCTGCTATTTTGTGACTGTGCCATTGAGTGGAACAATTAGAACATTGCTCAGCCCTTTTCTCCCCTCATTAGGTTCTGTGTAACCATTCTAGTTAAAACAGCATGAGCCGAACCCAGTTGGCATTAATATTCGAGGGGCAATACTGTTAGATTTTATGAACTGTTTCTCTGCTGTTGCCCCGCAGGTGTTCATATGGGCGTGTCCTGTAGGGTGTGGAGCATTGGGCCTGAGCTCAGAGCAGGATGCCTCCTGCCCATGACCTTGGTGAGTGCAGAGCAGCTCAGGAGGCCGTGGGGTCACACCATCAAACCCATGCCCGTCACACAACGAGGGTAGCCCTTGCTTTTCGCTTGCTCTCCTACGGAAACTTTTGTCCTTGCAACTTTATCCTTCACCCCTGGTCGGGTCCCAAATACACAAGATGTACAAATGTAAACTTGTTGATTTTATTAAAATTCTTTTAATTCTTTGTTCTTTCTGTAATTTTTTTTTTTTTTTTTTTTTTAATAAAAATTATCTCGGTGAAGTGGTGCTTTCCACTTGGTGCAATACCTAGTCCAAGGAGTTCCGGAACTTACTCATCCGTACCTCGTGGCTCCTACCTGCACCTGCAGAAGACTTGCATTGGCCACCTCTGAAATTCTTTGTTGTCACGTTACTAAATTTTATAATTTTTGAAATGTTTTTTAAGTGTATTTATTTTGAGAGAGAGAGAGTGCACGAGGGTGGAGCAGAGACAGAGGGAGAGAGAATGCCAAGCAGGCTCCCCACTGTCACCACAAAGCCCCAAGCGGGGCTCGAACCCACAAACCGCAAGATCATGACCTGAGCCAAAGTCAGTCGCTTAACTGACTGAGCCACCCAGGCGCCCCGTTACCACTTTACTGAGTTTTAAATGGTCCTCTTCTGTGTTTATCTCCTGCATATTCTCAAGGTGCTCCTTGACATCTGTTACCTTTAGATCAATCATACCCTGAGAAATTTAGCCAAGGAGACTTCTGGCAACTTCCCACATACTTCACCTTTCAGCCAAATGCCCTTTAAGTAGACCTGTTGCCGGTGGATTTCTAACTCTGAACATATTCAAGGAGTAGAACTTTTTTGTTTGTCTCACCTTTAAAATTTTACTTCATCCTTGTTCATAGCAAGTCTTCGAGAAACCCTGTCAAATGAATTTCACAGCATATTCCCATATTTCTTTTTTTTTTTTCTTTAATGTTTATTTACTTATTTTGAGAGAGAGAGCACAAGCAGGGGAGGGGCAGAGAGAGAATCCCAAGCAGGCTCCACACTCAGCGCAGGGCTTAACACTAGGCTTGATCCCACAACCGCGATATCATGACCTGAGTTCAAATCAAGAGTCAGACGCTTAACTGAGCCATGTAGGCGCCCCTACCGTGTTTCCTTTTTCATTATAGGTGCTGTGTGAGCCCTGAGGAGAGGCTGTGTTAACACAGCTGATCGTCCCTGAGTGCTCTATCCCTGTACCGCATGCCATTCCGGCTGGTATCACGTGTGGGTGATAGTGTGGGTGAGGTGTCAAATCATCCGCATCTCAGACTGAAGACACTGAGGCACAGGTTGGTGGGATGATTTTCTTGGGAGGACAAGTCCAGCCAGCTAGAGTTCACGTCTCTGCCGGCAGAGATCCCCGCCTGGTGCTTCTCAAGCCACGAGAACCTGCAACCTAGCCAGCCTTGACTGTAGTATTCACACAGTGATGTCACTGCTTTCAGAAAGTCATAAAGCAGCAAGTTTAAGATCCTTTCCTTATTTCTGTGTTCTTGGTATCCTGTGGCTCAGCGTATTAAAGAGTAGAGGGGAGCATGCTTAGGCTTACAAACCTGCCTGGAAAGGGAGAAGTGGTAGGTTCCCACTGCCTACAAGAACATCGCAAGGCCAAGTGGCTGAGAGAGCGTGAGTTGATGTCCTAAATGTGACTGTTGGTAGAAGCAAAGACTGGCGCCTGACTTCGTGAAATGGGCTGTGACTCGTGTTAGATTAATTAAATACCAACTACCACCCCCGTTTGCTCCTGGCAGGTCTGTCAGCCTCAGCGTCTGAAAGGAAAATGTACGAGAAGCTAGACCATATGGACCAGAGGCCCTTTCACCTTCTCAAAAACACTAAATGGCTGGAGCATCATCTAAACGCTTGTTAATACCTTGTTCGGTGATAAGCACTGGAATTAATGAAGCCTGCTTTTTGTTAGCTTGCACTGCAGCCAGGGAAGGGAAACAAATAGCTATAATTCAGTCTGCAGTCCGGAGCCGTAAATTAGCTAAATGAGACGTGTGGCAAGCTGGGGCTAGAAAGCAGCATATACAAATCAACGGGCCAGGTGTGGTTCCGAAGGAAAATGTCACCACTGGACGCATGGGAGCCTGGGTCTCGTCAGGCTCCGACACTCAGCTGTGGTCCTGGGCCAGTCACATCCCCTAGACCATGATGGTGTCATCGGTAGACTGGAGTTGGAGCTGGGTGGCATCTGAGGACCCTTCGGGAAATCGGCAACGGAACAGGTACGGTCCAGCCTTTGAGCTGCCCCAGAGGCTGTGGGGTCTCAGGCTGTGCCCGAGCCCCCACACAGTCCTTCACCGTTAACAGTTCTCTTCCTTTAGCGAGCGTTTTCCATTTGTCTCACTTGATCCGCTTTTCAGTGGTGTCTCCAACTAAGCCGGGGAGGCAGGTTCCTAACCTCATCTCAACAGGCAGTGACGACACAGCCCATGGCACGGGTGGTGCCCGTCTGACTGATTCCTCCTGGCCTCCGCCTCTTCCACCCACACACGCGACTGCCCCCCCCCACCTCTGCCATCAACGTGGTATCAACCCCCACATCTGTTCCTCAAGTGGTTTTCAATGCACCGCTGATTTACGGTCAACTGTTGACTTAAGCTTATAAATAAACCAGAATGCTAAAGTTTTGCTTTTTTAGAATTAGCTTTTTCCCAGTTACTATACACGTCTAAAGGTATTTGATTTTTTTTTTTTTTGCTTTCATTTAATTTATAAGAATGTATTCACTTTTTTAATGTGATAGTCAAACTCAATTTTCTATAAAAAAAAAAAGGTTACCATATTACTAAAATGGCTGTATGTAAATACATTTTCCATGTGCTAGTCTTCTTGTCATTTTTGTGTTTCTTTTTTTAAATTAAAAAAAATTTTTTTTTTTAGAGAGAGAGTGAGAGCAGGGGAGAGGGGCAGAGAGAGAATCTTAAGCAGGCTCCATGCTCATTGCGGAGCCCAACACGGGGCTCGATCCCATGACCCTAGGATCATGATCTCAGCTGAAAGCAAGAGTCAGCTGCTCAACCAACTGAGCCACCCAGGCACCCCTCCTGGAATTTTTAGTTATAAAATTCACATAACGTAGAGTTAACCCATTATGTTTCAACCGTGTACCATTCAGTGGCATTAAATACATTCACGATGCACTCACCATCCATCTCTACAACTCTTTGCTCTTCCTAGACTGAAACTCGGTCTCCATTAAACACTAACTCCCCGTCCTCCCTCCCCCTCCCTGGGAACCACCATTCTACTTCCTGTCTCTGTCAATTGGACAACCAGGGACCTCGTGTAAGTGGAATCACAGTATTTGTCCTTTTGTGGCTGGTTTATTGCACTTCGCATAATGTCCTCAAAATTCCCCCATGTAGCACGTGTCACAGTTTCCTTCCTTTTTAAGGCTGAATAATCCTCAGCTTAATGGCTTTTAAGTCGTATATTTAGTTGTACGAAGTGTGCGTACATAGACCATTTGGTGGTATGTATTTTATATAAAATTAGAATTGCTATATAAAATAACAATTTTATACATTCTTATCCACATCTAAGATACAACCCTGTACCAATCATCTAAAAGTCACCCACTTACTGTCCTGATCTCTTCCATTGGGTTCAAAGAGACCCGCAAACAGCTCACAAATGGCCATATGTGGGGTCCTTTGAAAATGGGTTCAGAATCAACACAGATCTTGGTCAACAAGGAACGACACAGCTTTCCCCAGCGTGAGGTGACACTGTTCACCTGCAAGAATCTGCGTAAAGCTTGATTCAGAACCAAGGCCCAGACTAGCTTATGTGACAAAGTGGCCAAAGCCAGAGCAGCTGTCCTACAAGCCAGAGCCTATGACGAGCAGGCCAGCAGAGGGCAAGGGGGCTTCCCTAGCAGGCCTCCTATTGAAGGTATGCTCGTTTTCCATGATTTTTCCAAGCTCTCTTTACACAAACCTCTGGAACATCTTCTGGGGAGGGAAGGAGGTATGCCTGCCCCCAGATTCCTGGTCATGCCCCTTAGGCTGTTGTTCAAATATGGCTCCAGTTCCTGCTTCAAGTAGGTCCCAGGAGTGTGGAGCCTGAAGTTGAACTCAGGGTAGGAAGGAAGGGGGCACTCTCCTCACTTTCCTGGGAGAGCAAGAAAGCGACAGCATACGGGTGTAGACAGCATGCGGTGTGTAGTACGCGTCTGGGCCTGGGATGGTGAGAGCTGTATTCCCTGCTTCTTCCAAACACACGCACCCGGGGAACTGCCGCGGCAAATGGGAACCAGCCTGTTTCCGTTGGTCAAGGCTCCCGCTGCCGTGAGGAGGCTTGGGGCTGGGGACTTTTAGCATGTTTCCGCACCTGCACTGCAGACTGTTGTTGCAATCCACGGCGAAGGTTATGTCGTCACAGGGCAAGGCTGGGTGTCTCAACACCTCAAGTGCAAGAGCACGATCCCTGCTTCGGTAACTAATCTCACGCAGTTTGAACGTCAGCAACGTTCATTTGGCTGTGCCAAATTCCGCTTTGTGCACCTACTGGTGTAATTTCCAGATACCTTGTGTTTGTGCAACTACCAGAAAATGAGCTGCTTCCTAGCAGCTGACGGGGAAGGTCAGCCATTCCCAACCTGCCGGGCTGTGCCTGCACGCACGTGCAGTGGGCCAGAAGGACGCGGGAGCTGTCCAGGGCCCTCCTTGGTGTGGAGCTGTGATCCCTCCTGGGGCAGTCACAGCCGTGGCGACTCACTCCAAGTTACTACCCTGTTCACGCAACTGCAGAAATAGAACCGACCTTGCCACAGAGGGAGGCCGTGGCTAAAGGGCTCACGTTACCAGGAACTGTATTTAATGCCGAGGGGGCAGTTTTCCCTTCTCAATCCATGATTCCATCATTCATAACACTCAGTCATTCATTCGTCCCCCAAGCGCATGTTGGAAGATCGCTCTGTGCCAGGCATTGTGCTAAGCGCTGTGGATAAAATAGCGAAAAAGACACATCCAGTCTCAGCCCTGCCGGAGCTCACTGTGGAGATTACGACCCAGTGGGACGAATGCCAAGAGGAGGCAGTGCAGGTCCGCGGCACAGACGAGGAACCCTCGGTAAGAAAGGCAGCGCTCTGGGCAGAGGGAAGAGCAAAGCCAAGCCTGGAGGTGGGGAGGATGATCGCCCCTTGAAAATAGAGACTCAGTTTGCAGCCCGGGGAGAAGGCAGGGGGTGATGCCAGATGAGGCTGGGGGCTGAGGCTTCATCCCGCTTCTCAGCAGAAGCAAAAACACAAGTGACTGTGCTGTGGGAAGACCAACTGTCCAACCACCACCAACTCTTAATCTTCACATAGTTCCTAGTGACGTGGGAAGGGACCCCACCAAAAAGACAACACAAATTGTTTTAACCAGTTTATTTGGAGAATCCTTCGTTTTAAAATGTAGTGTATTGGGGCTACTGGGTGGCTCAGCGGGTTGCGCGTCCAACTTCAGCTCAGGTCATGAACTCACGGTTTGTGAGTTCGAGCCCTGCATCGGGCTCTCCGCTGTCATCGCAGAGCCCGCTTCAGATCCTCTGTCTCCCCCGCCCTTTGCTCTTCCCCCTCTCACGCATGCACATGCTCTCGCTCTCAAAAATAAACGTTAAAAAAATAAAATAAAATATATGAACAGAAGATTTGAGGTATGGTAAAGCCGGAAGACCAGGAGATGATTGCTATTGAAAAGATAGTTTGGGGGGCGCCTGGGTG
The DNA here is from genome assembly GCF_046562875.1 of Panthera onca. Classification (NCBI taxonomy): domain Eukaryota; kingdom Metazoa; phylum Chordata; class Mammalia; order Carnivora; family Felidae; genus Panthera; species Panthera onca. Next base: position 85,119,501 of record NC_138341.1, on the reverse strand, counting down.
GCTCAGCTGGTGAAGCAACCGACTTCGGCTCAGGTCATGATCTCTCAGTCTGTGAGTTTGAGCCCCGCATCGGGCTCTGTGCTGACAGCTCAGAGCCAGGAGCCTGCTTCGGATTCTGTGTGTGTGTCTCTCTCTCTGTGCCCCTCCCCAACTTGTGCTCTGTCTCTCTCTCAAAAATAAACATTAAAAAAAATTTAAAAAACAAAAAAGAAAGAAAAGATAATTTTGATATTCAGGTCCCGGGAAGAGGGGCTATGCCACGCCATAGGGGTCACGCGAGGAATCACCAGCGTTGGTCAGGATGTACAAGGAGTGGGTGGGTGGGTACAGTGTGCACTAAAGAGTCTTTATTGTGGTTCCCAGGGAAGGAATGGGTCAGGAAGGGGAAACAGCTTAGGGTCGGGTAGTTTGGATTTCAGCAGGCTCGGGGGTATAGAGGCTGGATGTCTGGTCCCAGGTGCTGGGCTGATCAGGGCAGGGGGACAGTGGTCCAGAGCATGAGAGCCCGAGAGGAGGTGGTGGGTGTGGGCTCTGAATTGGTGATTTGTATCTAAGAGATGCACTGGTAGGCGAGCTGTATACTCCCTCTGGGAATTAACTAGCCCTGAAAGTGGCATCCTCTCCACGGGCAGCAAAGCATCAGAAGACAGAAAATAAGAGATGAGCTTAATACTTCCTTTTGATTAGGCCACCAGGGGCAGCCACAACTGTATTATACTCTGCCTCTCAGTTCAGAGAATTGAACTTAAACACTTAATATGCTTCTAACAGCAGGGTAAAAAAGGTTGTCTTAGAGAGTATAAAGGTGAGAAACGGAAAACAGAAGGGTCTGGAAACGCTTCCTAGGCCCAGCCCACCAGCCAGCCAGACTTTTGCTGTGTTCAAAGGGTGTCTCGAGTCTGGCTGACTCAAGCTAGCCTGTGATTGCCACAAATAATCCTGTCAGCCCAAATTGGTTTCTGGAGAGGTGTAATATCTTTTTTTTTTTTTTTTTTTAATGTTTATTTTTGACAGAGAGACAGAGCATGAGCGGGGGAGGGGCAGAGAGAGAGAGAGAGAGGGAGACACAGACTCCAAAGCAGGCTCCAGGCTCCGAGTGGTCAGCACAGAGTCCGACGCAGGGCTGGAACTCACGGACCTGAGATCATGACCTGAGCCGAAGTCGGACGCTCAACCGACTGAGCCACCCAGGCACCCCGGAGAGGTGTAATATCTTTAACAGTTATTTCTGTGACACCTTTCTACATGTAATTACTGAATATATATTCATTGGCCTTAGCCTTTGCAAAAGTGCAGAGCTCTTGAATAATGCCTCCTTGGTCAAAATGGCTGCGTGTTTTCTCTCCCAGAAACCTTGATGTCCCAATTCATGACCCAAGTGAGGCCCAAAGGAGCCTCTGCCCAGCTTGTTGGCGGAGGGGCCATTGGTGGTTAATGGGAAGTGCTTTATGACCTGCCCATGCAGTTTCTCAAGTTGTTGGCAATTCTTAAGCACATCTGGTGAGAGAGTAAATTGCCATAGACTTCCTAAAAAAAAAAAAAAAAAAAAAAAATGTATTGTCCTAAAAGCCACCAGTTCCACTTTTCGAGTTTATTTTAAGAAAACAGTCAGTGGCTTGGCGGAGAAATTTATGCCAAGGATGTTCATTACAGCATTTTTTAAAAATAATGAAAAATAGAAAAAAATTATGCAAAAAACAGGGAGTACTTCAGGTAATTAGCTTATGGTGCATCCACACAATGGAAGATCTCCAGCCATTAGAAAGCACTTCAAAACACCCACAAAAACAAAAACAAAATTTTAAAAACCAAAAATACCAGGCTACAGACTTTTAGTGTGGTATATAGCATGATCTGAGCTTTGCAAAAGAAAATATACACTTTTTATATTTATTACATATGAATACAATTGTGGTTTTTTATTATAAAAGATTAGAACATGTTTAATTTTCTTTGTGCTGGGGTAAAAAAAATTCAATTACTGTTTTCATCTCTACAAGCAGCAAATTATAACTGAAATAAAAAACCTATCATTGAGATTTTTTTAAAGTTTATTTTTGTAAGAGAGAGAGACAGAGCACTAGTAAGGGAGGGGCAGGGGGAGAGAAGGAGAGAGAGACACAGAATCTGAACCAGACTCCAGGCTCTGAGCTGTCAGCACAGAGCCCGACGTGGGGCTTGAACTCACGAACCATGAGATCATGACTTGAGCCGAAGTCGGACACTTAACCAACTGAGCCACCCAGGTGCCCCATAAAAAATCTACAACTGAAAAAAAAATTAGTAGATATGATTTTTACAACTTTCCTTAAGGCCAGCGAACATTCATTCATTAGGATGGAGACTATATCATTCTTTTACAGAATCTAAATCTAAACTTTAATAGTATCCTCTCATATCTAGTTGAAAGCTTACCCATATGTATCTATTGTATTGTCAGAAGGAGACAGAAAGATTGGAGAAAACCAGAGAAAGGGTCGGGGAATGAAGAGGACCTCTAGGCAGAAGAGGCTCACACAAAGTGTAACAGAGATTGAACTCCAGGTGACAAAATATTGTGGGACATCCTCCCTGTCAGGAATGGGGAAGAAGGCAGGAGTCTCATCTGGGCCTGAGTGAACCCAGAATTCCCCCAACCACCATGCAGGTCTCAGGTGGATGCATGTTGGAAGCCCCAGGGCTCTCCACAAGGGGGATGAAACCTTCTGAGTAGCTTGGACTGACCGCTTCCAGAGAGGCCCAGCAAATTCCAGAAAGTGTGGGAAGCATTGGGAAGAAAGAGCCTCCTGTTTCCCATAATGTTTCCCCCTTGCCTTTGTTCACACTTTGAAAGCAAACTCCGTTTTCCATTTTTCCTTATGCATTTTTTAAATTGTTCAGTCTTGTTTGTCTTTTATGGCGAGGTTAGTGACCCTGTCTTCGTGATTTAATAAAACATTGGAAGACTTCGTGACGCGACAGAAAAAGACTGCGACAAGGGAATAGGGCAGCAGCATTTCAGTGCGGGAGGAAATGAGAAATACAGTCCCTCAAGGACAGTTAATAAGGAGCAGCAAATCTGTCTTTTAAAATGCTTCTGAAAATGAGCTTGGCTATTTCCCCCCTCAACTGCAGTGATTGGCGAAGGCAGCAGCTAAGAACACAGAGGGGGTGGAACGCACAGATCCAATGCAAGGGATCTATTCTTTCTTCTTCTTTTTTAATGTTTATTTATTTATTTTTGAGAGAGAGTGCATGGGGGGAGGGGCAGAGAGAGAGAGAGAGAGAGAGAGAGAGAGAGAGAGAATCCTAAGCAGGCTCTGTGCTGTCAGTGCAGAACCCCCCCCACATGGGGCTCAATTCCACGAACCGTGAGATCACAACCTGAGCCAAAATCGAGAGCTGGACGCTCAACCGACTGAGCCACGCAGGCGCCCCAAGGATCTGTTCTTATTACCCCGGGGTCTTCGGACATTTATCTGAGCACCTCAGAAGGCTGAACTTGTATATTAGTACCCTCAGATTTGTGATCGAAACAAGGTAAAGTTCTGGTCACATTCAAGTGTTTCTCATACGGGTAAGTTCTTTCTGCTCCTATCAGACTAATCAGAAAAAAATATCTGTAGGGGCGCCTGGGGGGGCTCAGTCGGTTAAGCTTCTGACTCTTGATATCTGCTCAGGTCACTATCTCGCAGTGATGAGACAGAGCCCAGAGTCGGGCTTTGGACTGTCAGCATGGAGCCTGCTTAAGATTCTCTCTCTCTCCCCCTCTCTCTGCCCTTCCTCTGTGCGCACTCTCTCCCTCTCTCTTTCTCTCTAATAAATAAATAAATAAATATTAAAAAGAAAAAAAGAAAATATATTTGTGCCGTAGCCCCTCCTGGTTTGCTCTCTGAGCCAGGCAGTCTCAGGAAACTCTCTTGTTCCTCTAATATCTTGTCCTGGATTCTCCAGGATGAAAAACGAGGGAGCAGAAGGTAGACTGGAACTGTCTGCTAAAGCAACTTTGGACACCTGCCTCAATAATGTGGGTGCAACGCACACACACACACACACACACACCATGCTTTTGCCTTCAAACCTCCTTTTATTCTTACAGAATCAAAACGCCAGCTTCCCAGCTAGGGTTCCCAGGCCCTCTGTTTCCGTGGAGAGTTCAGTCGCCTCAGCCCGGCCTGTGCCCCCGCCCTCACCCTCTTGCCACGGGCAACCAGTCTCTACCTTGCAATAGGCACAATTTTGAAATTATGCTCTTGCCTTGAACATATTTAACTTCTTAGAGTTGGTCTCCATCACTGTTGACTGTTGTTTGAAACAGTAATTTTTTTTTATCCTGACCAAATTCATTTCTTTGTAGCTGCAAATGTTCTTTTCTTTTTCTTTTTATTTTTTTAACATTTGAGAGAGAGAGAAAGAGAGAGCAGGGGAGGGGCACAGAGAGAGGGAAACACAGAAGCCGAAACAGGCTCCAGGCTCTGGAACCAGACTCAGGGCTCGAACCCACGAACCATGAGATCATGACCCGAGCTGAAGTCGGATGCTTAACCCACTGAGCCACCCAGGTGCCCCTGTAGCTGCAAATTTTCAAATAGTTTAGCTTTCATGTCGTTCTTCTTTTGTGTCTGAAATATTAAATGTGGCCGCTTTCTCTCCTTATGGCACAGGCATAAATGCATGCAGGTTTTCTCTGTGGATGTAGGTCCCTTTATGCTGACGGCTAGAGGTGCAGAGACACCACTGTTGGGTTGATGCAGTAGAGGTGTTTTTATTTTACAATGAGCAAAGCTCACTTATGACATTTGTGCTCAGGATTTCAGAATTTGTATGTGTGCTAGGATCCCTTGTTTTTCAAAATCGTGGAATATTTTGGCAGAAACTGCTGGGAATCCACCAAATCCTTCTCCCCTTCCATGCTAAGAAAGCTGTGGCTGGGCACATCCTCTCTCCCCACTAGGCAGGGACTCCATTTCCCAGCCTGCTGTGCAGCTGGCTGTGGTCATGTGACTCGGCTCTTGGCCAGGAAAGATCAGGGGAGTGTGATGTGTCTTATGCCATTGTTCCTTTCCTCAGGAGGCAAACCCCACCACAAAGATAAAGACAGTGCCCTGGAGGGTTAGTGGGAAACTGGATCAAAGGAACCTGATAACTGAGCAACCCCACAAGCGGAGGTCTCACCTAACTGCCCCGGGACCAAGGGAAGCAAGGTTATTGTCTTAAAGCCATTTTCCTTTCTCCTTCCTGCCTCCCTGTGGTCCTAACTATGCTACTCTGCTCTCTGCAGACCTCAGAACCGCCCTCGGAACAGCCGCACGTGCACCTTAGGATGCTTTCCCAGGCATGGGAATGGGGGTGCATCCCCCCCCTCCCATCCAGCCCATTCCACTAGCAGTGCTGGGAGGCCAACTCACCGCCCAGGGAGAGCTTCCAGTAGAATGAAATGGTGCAGTGCCGGCCACTGAGAAATTTGCCCTTTGAAGTCAAACCAATGCTCCGGGCCTCGCTGCGTGCTGTGTTCTTGTCAGCTGAGCCCTGAAATCTTAGGATTTGGACTGAAGAGCCAGTCTCCGAAACAAATTTCTACGCTTGCCCCCAAAGAACAAATCTTCGCCATAAAACAAGTTGGCAATACAACCGTGATCATTATGGCCACCGTTCATTCAGCCTCTACCCTGGACCGGGCCCTGAGCTAGATCCTTTATACACATTATTTCACTTATTCTTCACGGAGGCCCCCTGGCTGGGGTAGTTCTGCCATTTAGGAGATGAGGAAGCTGAGGTGCAAAAATGCTCCATGACTTACCCAGAATCCCACGGAGAGCAAGGTGGCCCTGGGGTCTGGACTGTCCCATCCCAGAGCACGCGCCCTCCGCACGCCACTGCCCGTGCGTTTCCATAACATCAAATGCCTGGTCTCTGGGCATTCCCCCAACTTCAGAGGGCCACACTCTGCTTTGTGGCACAGCCCATACCTTATCCATCACTCTCAGCTGAAGCAAGCAGAGCCATGTAGGAAATACTTAACATGGTGGGGGTTTTAGTCCAAAAAAACCATGTGCTGTAAATGATGTTGGGGAAAACGTTCCCAGGGCTCAGTGCAGCAACGTGGGAATTGATCTAGATTTTTTCTTGCTCAGCTTGGCTATCAGAACGTCCTAGCGAAACTTTGCTTTTATTTCGCTCCAGCCACAGGGAATCAAGATTCAAGACAAGAAGGCACTGGATTTTTAGGGGTAGTCAGTATTAGTTTGACAGTCTGAGGCTAGGCTCTCCCCAGGAGCTTCTGAGGTCGTTGTTACCACAGTCACTGCCCAGGCCCCACAGAAGAAAAGTCAGGTGCCCCAGGGCTAAAGAGAAGATATAAACCAAAAGCCAACAGAGGGCTTGACCGCAAGCCTCAGGGAAAGATGTAAGAACTTGGCAGTTATGCACTATTTTAGGAAAGCGAAGTTCATTAAAGGCTCATTGAAGTGGGGGAGAATTCTGAAGGTGGCAGGCTGAAGTCAGAGGTGAAGACTAATTAGCTGGAGGTACTTAGTGGGGCCATGAATGATTTTTAGTTGGGAGCTCCAGTTGTGACCCCCCCATTGTTTAAATAGTCTCCCCATTGTCATCTTATCACGTTAATATCCTATAGTCATTTGCGCTTGGTTAGCAATTTCAAGGTTCTAGATTTCCTGAAGTTGTCCTAGGAGGTGTAGACACCAGATTTGTGGCTTACTATTGATGGCCCTGGTGCTAATTCTGGTAAGGACATAGTCTTATACACCGAAAGAGCAGTAATACTTTATTTAAAATATATACAAAATTATTATTTTAAAACATATATATTACTGTCCAGCATACGTCATATAACACTGAGTGATATAAATTTCGATACCTTCATTCATTCAGTGTGTGATTTCTCTTTTGCTCCTCAAGAACATTCTCTTAAATGCCCCCCAGAGGGGAGGTGCCCAGTGGCCTGTTACCCTGGCTGGTCTGGCTGTGTTTTTTGGACACCACGGAGGCCACGCTAGTTGCCTCGTGGGAACTGAAGGCAAACCATGGCCTTACTGGGTGCACTAGGGACACAGAATCGATGGGACCCACCTCAATCAATCACACACTGATTGCCAGACTTCAGTCTCTATGTCTCTCTGTCTCGTCTGAATACAAAAGGATGGGTAGTGGGTGGGAAAGAAGTGGTATTTTCTTCACAGACCTTCCTCTAGGCTTAGATTAATGTAAATGGTGTTCTCTTTCTTTGCCTCTGTCACCAGTACCACAGGAAGAGAGCATTAGTTGGCCTCTTAACACAATCTTGGAAAAGAAATAGGAAAAGAGACACAAAGAGAGCTTCTGTGCTGTTAGGCCAAGTTGGGAGTCACCATCATCCTAAAATAAATTGGACAGCTGCTTCTGCTCATAGCCCATGCCATATTCATCACTAACCCCCACCCCCCCACAGTGCCTTGCATCCAGTAGGCACTTAATAAATGCAGGGGATCTGGTGACTCTGAGTAGAAAACATATACATTTAGAATCTGAGAGAGGGGCACTGGAGATCATCTGGACTTCCTTCCTCACTTGGCAAATGGGACAATGAGACCCAGAGAAGCGAGGTAAAATGAACACGCTCGCGTGACTGGTTCCCTGCAGAGTTGGACTCGGAATCAGATTTTCTGAATCTCTCCTTAAACTTCCCGTTCTCTTCGGATCTGAAACTCTGAGGAGAACTCGGTGGAGTCAGCGGCCCGCCTGAACTTGAAAATCATCCGCCAACATCGGAAGCTCCTGGTAGCGATGGGTGGCCCTGTGCGCACGGCGGCCAAGTGTGCAGCACAAGCAGAAAGGTCCCCCTCCAGGCAGCTTTAGTCGTGGGCTCCCAGGCCCACCTGGGGTGGGAAGCCCCAGGTTGGGGTAGGTGGCCCAGACTGCAGCAGTCAGACAGGCGGCTCTGAGGTAGGAGGAGAGCTCAATGGGGAACTGGGTCTGTGTGTATGATGCCCCCTGCCGGCAGCCCCAGCGCTGAAGTCCATGTAGCAGCTCACAAAACCTGCAGCCTCAGGGAGTTGAGAGGAAACATGTAAACAAAGCCTACTGACCGCTTCTGAATCTGAAAGCAAGTCACTACAGACACTTGCTGAAAAGATGAATTTCGGGAGGAGTGGTTTTCTTTCTTTCTTTCTTTTTTTTTTTTTTTTCCTGTAGGCTGGATGGATGGGATGAAACAAAGGGAGAAGCGGGGAATAGTGGAGGGAAAGAGAGAGGACAGTCACAGTTACGGCAGGCAGGGAGGGTGAAGGGCTTCAGGGCACAGGGGACAGAGCTGGGCCAGGTAGGAGGGGCTTGGTACATGCACGAGCCCTCAGCTGAAAGGACCCAGATCATTCTCTGGGCTTCAAGCCACTGAGGCTTCCCATGTGTCACACTGGGGAACTGACTAGCACAGGGGCTCGCTCTGCTTCCCAGCATGATTCTGGTTTATAGAAAGGATGATTCGGCATGATCAGAGATGTACAGCCGACCAACACGGAGATCCTTGCTTGTTTCCCCACGTGCCACAAACATAAGTACCTGTTAAGAATACTGGCGTCAAATAAAATGAGGGGTAACCTGTGAGATGACAGCTACTGGGTTTCTCATGTCAGAATATGGCACTACACGGGGCGCCTGGGTGGCTCAGTCGGTTAAGCGGCCGACTCGGCTCGGGTCATGATCTCGTGGTCAGTGAGTTCGAGCCCCGCGTCGGGCTCTGTGCTGACAGCTCAGAGCCTGGAGCCTGTTTTGGATTCTGTGTCTCCCTCTCTCTGACCCTCCCCCATTCATGCTCTGTCTCTCTCTGTCTCAAAAATAAATAAATGTTAAAAAAAAATTAAAAAAAAAAAAAAAGAAAGGCAGAATATGGCACCACAGGGTTTCTCTTAAACAGGAGCACTGGAAGCCCTTTGGACAGAGCCTTCCTCCCTGACCCCTCCTCTTCCCTAACTTCCTGCCCACACAGCCCACCCCATCCCCATTTTGTCCCAACTACCTTCCAGTTTCCATCAGACCCACATACTGCTCTCCTGTAGCAAGAAAAAAAAAAAAAATTCATCTTGCCAACTTGAAGCAGCAGCTTATCTGGTAACAGAGGCGTACCTTTGTGCTTACAGGGCCACCGGAAATGCTGGCTAGGGCCAAAGTGCCAGGACTCTGAGCTCGGTCCTGGAACCTTCCACGCGCTCCTCCCTCCCGTCCCTTAAACCGCGGACTGGTTTTCATTGCACACATAGACGGTGCTTGGCTGGATTCTCCTTCTGATCCGCTCAGGCACTTTGGGGAGGATCTGGACGGTCTGGGGCAGCAACTCTATGCAGGCCTCGCGGAATTTTTTGATTCTCCAGCAGTAGACGATGGGGTTGAAGACAGACTTGAGGTAGCTGAGCCACAGGACACAGGCGCTGGTGGTGTAGAAGGAGGAGCTGCAGTAGAACCCCCGGCTGAACACGGACAGGAGGCTGTAGACCGAGTGTGGCAGCCAGCAGAGCGAGAAGCCCACAAAGAGGATCAGGATGGTGGTGCAGGCCTTGGTCTTGAAGCTCAAGTCCAAGCTGACCTGCTGTTGCCGCTGCCGCCGCCGCAGGCCGGCCCTGGTGAGCTGTCTGAGGTCCAGGCTGTCGGACTGGTTGTGCACGCGGATGGCGTTCTTGCGCACGGTGTGCAGGATGCACAGGTAGGAGCACAGCATGACGCCGAAGGGCACGAAGAACACGGCCACCACCAGCGCCACCACGTAGGCGCGCTCCGCCGCAAACTCCGTGTAGCCCAGCACGCACTGGGGAGCCCGCGCCGGCACCTCCACGAACGTCCGGCCTGCCAGCGACGGGGCCGAGATGCAGAACGACAGCGCCCAGGAGACGGCGATGATCCTCTTGGCCCGCCGCGGGTTCAGCCTGTCCTGGCGTTGGACGATGATGAGAAAGCGGTCGACACTGATGATGAGCAGGATGGCCACGCCCTCCAGGACAAAAAACCAGTATAGGGTGGCGGAGAGCCGGCAGAAGTAATCCCCAAAGTGCCAGTGGACCGTGATCAGGGTGACGGCCGTGAAGGGCATGCAGCATAAGGACAGCATGATGTCGGAGAAGGCCAGCGTGGCCAGCAGCAGGTTGATGGCGGAGCGCATGGCTGGCCTCTGATACACGATGATGCAGACGACAGCATTGCCCAGGAACCCCACCACGATCATCAGCATCATGATTATTGCCAAGGATATCCTGAGGGGGGCGGGTGGTGGGGTGGCCCCGGAGTCGGACACATTGCTCCCGTTCAGCAGCAAGTACTGGTAGGTCTTGATGGTGGAGCTGTTGCAGGCCATCATGGGAAAAAACTTGGAGCCGGGACAGAAACGACTGGAAGGGCTCCCCTCAGCGCTTTGGTGGCTGCCATTTCCTGTCTGCGGGTTGCATGTCTTGGATCTGGAGGATACTGGAATGGTAGAGAGAGCCGTTTTCTTTGGGAGCACTAGCCAGGATTTGCAATTCATCAATCACAGCCTCATCATCTGCATGACAGCCGACTGTGTCTGCAGCCTCCTACTTGGATGCTCTCTGTAGCCTAGAGCAAAGACGAGCAGGGGAGAGAAGGGAGTGAGACTTTCCAAGCACGTTTTGAATAGAGCAGTGTTTAGATTTTACAAGTATTCTAAACAGAATGGAGAGAAAGAACGGCTCGTTGATTTGCCATTCAGGACAAGGCTTGGTATTCACAAATATTATGAGTCTTGTCAAGTAGCCTAGGGAAATCTAATCAGACCTACTTTATGGGGATAAGGACGTGAATCCAGCGTTAGCCAATATTTCTGTGATGAGCATGCATTTAATAACTTTTATGATAAGGAGCCTGGCCAAATGAGCTTTGCACAGGCCAGCTTCCATTAGAATGCCAGCTTCATGAGGGCAGGGGTGTGTGTGTGTGTGTGTGTGTGTGTGTGTGTGTGCGCGTGTGTGTGTTGTGTGTGTGTTGTTCTCCGCTATATTCCCAGCAGAGAAAGAACGGTGCCTGGCACAGAGAAGATGCCCAATGTCGAATTGAAATTAACGAATAAATGGTAGTTGATGCTGCTACTATAATATTTGTTTAACTTTATTTTGAGAGAAATGTAGATTCACATGCAGTTGTCAGAAAAAAATCCAGGGAGCTCTCAGATGCCCTTCACCCGCTTTCCCCTAATGCTAATATCTTAGATAACTGTAGTGCTGCCGAGGATTACTTTTGGAACTGCTGATGGGAAGGAGGAAACTCTCCCTGAAGATAAGCTCTTTTCAAAGACAACATTCAGTTTTATTTCATTTCTCATAGGTGTGGTCAGAACAGTGTTCGGTAGCTCAGGAATGGAGTCAGATTGCCTGGGCTGGGTAAAGCCTGCCTCCGCTACTTTCTGGCACCCTCTGGCAGGTTAACCTCTGCTTGACCTCGGCTGATAGGACCTCCTCATCTATAACATAGGAGTAATGATCAGGCCCCTACAGAGGAGCTGCAAAGATTGGGAGAATACCCATAAAGTGATTTTCACCACGCCTGGATCCCAGACGGCATTCGATCACCCACAGCCCTGAAGGAAACCAATTACAATGTTACAATTGGCTATTGCTTCATTTATAGGTAATACCTGCGGGTGCACCTGAATCTGCCGTATACCTGCCAACAGGTGACGTGGCTCTACCCAGAGCGAGGATGTTTATAGTACGTTTCCCGTTCCCTCACTCCTCACCATTTCCAATAGAGGCATGCCTTGTTTTACGGCACTTCCCTTTACTTTACTGCACTTTGCAGATCACTGCGTTTTGTTTGTTTGCAAATCAAAGGTGCGGGGCAATCCTGTGTGGGACGAGTCTATCGGCACCATTTTTCCAACAGCATTTGCTCACTTTGTGTCTCTGTGTCACATTTTGGTAATTCTTGCAACATTTCCAACGTTTTCATTATTACTGTGTTTGAATTGCTGCGATCTCATGATAAAACTTTAATGGGTGAGGAGTTGCTTCTTACGGATGAGCAAAGAAAGTAATTTCTTGAGATGGAATCTACTCCTGGTGAAGACGCAGTGGGGATTTTTGAAATGCCAACTAAAGATTGGGAATATTATATGAACTTAGTAGATACACCAGAGGCAGGGTTTGAGACGATTGACTCCAATTTTGAAAGAAGTTCTACTGTGGGTAAACTGCTACCAAAAAGCATCACGTGCTCCAGAGAAATTGTTCGTGAGAGAGAGTCCATCAATGTGGCAAACTTCATCTTTGTCTTATTTTAAGAAATTGCTACAGTGGCCAGCATGGCAGTGGTGGGGGACAGGAGGAGGAAAAAAAAAGACATTGCCACAGCCACCCCAACCTTCAGCAACCACCACCCTGATCAGCCAGCAGCCATCAACATGGAGACGAGACCCTCTACCAGCAAAAAGATTGTAAATTACTGAAAGCTCAGATTATGGCTAGCATTTTTTATAAAAGCAATAAATTAAATTATGCTAAATTAAGGCATGTACATAGTTTTTTTCAGATATAATGCTGTTGCATACTTAAGAGATTACAGTTTAGTGTAAGCATAACTTTAATATGCTTACAGGAAATTATAATATGCCAGGAAACCAAAAAAGTCATTTGACTCACTTTGCTTCGATATTCACTTTATTGCAGCGGTCTGAAACCTAACCTGCAATAGCTTCGAGGTGTGCTTATATAGCTGATTGGACTGGGCAGATGACCCAAGGGCAGCTAATCCAGAGCCTGGCCACTGATGGCAGAGCTGAAATGCTCTCACTCGCTCAGTGGGAAATGTGACCTAAGAAATAGTGGGTCACTAAAGCAACTGCCCAGAGGGATGTGACAAAAGAATACACAGCAAGAAGCCTTAAGGCCTCAAGGGTATGGTGGATATTCTACCTATGCATCTCTAGAGTTCCTGGCCACTCTCTCCCCTACCTCTGCCTGGGAGACTGGGCTCCCTTGGCCTCTGGTATGAGGGGAGGGACGGACGGTCTTTCTTGCTCTGGCTCCCTTCTACTGGGTTGTGGTTGACAGTGGTTTATTCTTCTCCAAAGCTCTCAGCCTCTCCAGGCAGCCTCTCCTACAGCCCAGCCCTCTCTGCAGGTTCCCTGCTGTTCCCTGCCTCAACATGTATGTTTAGGGGTGACTGGGCTTCCCGCGGCTGCTAGCCCAGGATACTTCTCCAGCCCTCCTGGGTTTCCCTTAACCTGGCCTCTCCTTTGACAAGAATCCCTTGATCTCTTTCCTATCTGCACCCTGATAGATACAAGGGGTCCTGGCAAACCAAAGCTACCAGGAAACAGAAACTAAGAGTAAGTAGCTATTAGGAGGTGGAGAAAGGTTAATATGTGTGTGTATAAGGAAACAAACACAGGCAAATCTACCTCAGTTCCTGACAGGTTTCCAACTAAAGTTGTATTTCCATATGTCTATCAATATTTACTCCTTAGGTTTTATTGCATTTTTAGCTTTTTGCTTTCATGTACCTGTTGGCCATTTGTATGTCTTCTTTTGGAAAAGGTATAATCAAGTCCTTTGCCTATTTTTTTTTCCATCCGATTGTTTTTTTGCTCTTGGAGTTCTTTACACATTTTTCATATTAACCCCTTATCAGACACACGGTTTGCAAGTATTTTCTCCCATTCTGCTGGTTGCCTTTTCATTTTGCCGATTATTATTTTTCCTGTGCAGAAGCTTTTTAGTTTGGTGCAGGGTCCCACACGTTTCTTTTTGCTTTGTGTCGCTTGTTGGTGTCATATCCAAAAAATCATTGCCAAGACCAATGTCAAGGAGCCATTTTCTTATGTTTTCTTCTAGTAGTTTGAGGTCTTACATTTAAGTCTTTAATCCATTTCTGGTTAATTTTTTGTGAGTGGTGTGCCATGGGGGTCCAATTTGATTCTTTTGTTTGTGAATATCCAGCTTTCCCAGCATGTTTATTGGAGACTATCCTTTCCCCACTGAGTACCTCTTTTCTTTAAAAAAAAATTTTTTTTTAATGTTTTTATTTATTTTTGAGACAGAGAGAGACAGAGCATGAGCAGGGGAGGGGCAGAGAGAGAGGGAGACACAGAATCTGAGGCAGGCTCCAGGCTCTGAGCTGTCAGCACAGAGCCCGATGTGGGGCTCGAACTCATGGAGTGTGAGATCATGACCCGAGCTGAAGTCAGATGCTCAACCGACTGAGCCACCCAGGCGCCCTTGAATACCTCTTTTCAAATTATTAGTTTATTTTTATTTGAGAGAGAAAGAGAGAGAGAGCGCGTGAGAGAGGGAGAGGGACAAAGGGAGAGAGAGAATCTTAAGTGGGCTCCACCCCCACAGCAGAGCCCAGTGCAGGGCTCCATCCCACAACCTTGGGATCATGACCTGAGCAGACACTCTTGACCTCCTGCGTTTCGTCTTCAGAAGCCCTCATCCTGCCTTCCGCTGATCAACCCCCACTTCTTCAAGTGCCTGCAAGAAGTGTCTTTTCTTCTAAGCTCCTTATGGTCCGCGTTAGAGAGAAAGGGATCCCCCCCGTTCTCTGGAAGTTTTCAGTAAGCCACCTTGCTTTTGCGTAAAACCTACATTAGTCGGGGTTTTCGCTAACGGAAAGAAATCCGAAGAGGAGTTTGCTTTTACCAAAACAAGCCAAAAAGCAACAACAGCATTCACTGTTGTTTTCATTGGTTTTCTAGGGAGTCACCCCAGAGGGTAGTGCACACTGGACCCCGTTCTCCGGAGCTACCCTCAGCATCTCAGCATCACACCGCCAGAGCTCTGGCCTGCGTCTGTGAGCATCTGGGCCTTATCTCCATTTGTTCTGTGCATCCGCCAGCAAGATGTGTCCTCAGGTATCCGAAAAGCCCAACAGCAGTTATCTTTAAGGTCTGGGAACACCGCAAAGTTGTTCCCATAGAAACTACAAATAATTGCTTCTTCTCCGGACAGCATTTCGGCTTATGAAAGGTGTCACGGGAACACTGTACTTCCAGCTAGTGGGGGACACCTGTATCTCAAACTGAAGGGAGCAGTGATGTACAATCCACCGCAAGCAAAACTCTCGATTTCTGCTCAGGTCATGATTTCAGGGTCGTGAGATGGAGCCCCACATCGGGCTTCGTGCTGAGCGTGGAAACTGCTTAAGATTCTCTCTCCCTCTGCCCCCCTCCCCCACTTGCACTCTCGCACGCTCTCTCTTTCTGAGGACATAGAATAAAATAAAGATTAGAAAAGTAAGGATAATTTAGCATTTCGGTCACAGCCTTGTTATTAATATCCCAATCAACAGCACTTTTACCAGCAAGTTAAAGATCAAAGTAACAGGTAACAAGTGAACAAGGAGTGTTCTACTACTGATTTTTTTAAATTTGAAACAGCACTCGCCATCGCTCTGGTGGTTTTCACTCTGAGGAACGGGAGCCATGGTGTGAATGATAAGCCGAGAAAGAAGCAAGCTGGGAACAGAACCGATTTGAGGTACTTATTATAGATCCTATCCAAACCATCTCATTCTAGAATGGGGAGGTCATGCAGGTGTTGGAAGATAAACAAGCCAAGGAAAGGACAACCAGCCTGTGCATTGACTGTGTGCTCTGGGGTGAGCAGAAGCACACTGATGATATCCTCAATGAGCTGAGTCCGTGCAAAGGACAGAAGGTGCTTTTGACCCTGAGCAAAAAGGAAATGCTGCCATCCATACACTGACCTTACTGCAATGTTTCCTCAAGCTCCTTCAACCACACCACCTCCGCTGTCCTGTCACCTTGCCTCTACACAGCAAAGACTTCTTCCCAAGCCCCCAGGGATGCCCTATCTTGCCATCTTCACGCCTGGAAGAGTAGCTCTGATAAAGTAAAGAGATCTCAAGGTCTTAAAAGCACTAAAAACATGGAGCCAGGGCTGGAAACCAGGTTTTGGGTACCAAGACACCAAAAGGGGGACCAGTCTGGTCAGGACGATGGCGAGAGTGCGGGCAGTTTCAGGTCTGTGACATTCGCAAGCACGGGGAAAAGAAAAGCAATCCCTCACCCCAAACCATCCAAGATGAGGTGCAGAAAGCTTTGTGATGGAATCACACCCTGTTCTCCTTTCCAGCAGCTGAAGCATGGTATCTTTCCAAACAGAGCTTTGGTGGTTGATAACCGTGAGGGGAAGGAAGGAATCTTTCCCTCTGCTCTCTGCATATGGCAGCTCCATGTGGAATCACCAGCTGGTGCCCTGAGGCGTCACCCTGGGCAAGGGCCCTCAACAGGTTGCTGGGAAGCACTGGTGACTCTGATGGCTTGCCAATGCTGCTGTCACACCCGCTTGCCTCCGCGATGCCATCCCCTTCTGTCTGTCTTTGCTAACTTTTTCTTTACATTTATTTATTTATTTTGAGAGAGAGAGAGCGAGCATGAGTGAGCAGGGGAGGGTCAGAGAGAGGGAGAGAGAGAGATAGAGAGAGAGAGAGAGGGAGAGAGAGAGAGAATCCCAAGCAGGCTGCGTGCTGTCATCACAGAGCCCGACACGGGGCTCGATCTCATGAACTGGGAGATCGTGACCTGAGCGGAAACCAAGATTCAAACACTTAACTGACTGAGCCACCCAGGCGCCCCTCCTTACTAACTTTTAAACCTTTTTTTAATTATGTGGTGCCCGAGTGGTTCAGTCAGTTAAGCGTCTGACTTCACCTCAGGTGGGTTCGAGCCCTGTGTCGGGCTCTATGCTGACAGCTCAGAGTCTGGAGCTACTTCAAATTCTGTGTCCCCCTCTTTCTCTGACTCTCCCCCACTTGTGCTCTCTCTCTCTCTCATCTCAAAGATGAATAAACATTAAAAAAATTGAAACTTTTTATTATGATATGTTTCAAACCTATAGAAACATAGAAAAAATAGTATACCAATGCCCCATTTAACGGAGCTTTTGAGATATGTTTTTCCCACTCCCTTCCATTTATGTGGGATGCGGCTTTGCAACTCCTTCTCCCTATACATCTCCTCTTCAGGCTCTTGTTCTCAGTCCCGCGAAGAGACTCTGCCAGGTCTTCTTGGGGAGACGAGGCCAGGCTATGAGGTGGAGGAGAGCCCTGATGAGCAAGGAGAGGACACACCGAAGAGAGCCTTCTAGAGGACAGGACGGCCGAAGGGGGAGTAAGGATTCCAGGAGGCTCCTCTCCAAGCCTTTCCGAGGATTTGACCTCATCTCATAAGGATGGACCTAACCCGGAGATGAGTCCCTGATAGGCTGTTGCCCTCTGTTTTGCAAAGCTCCAAGTTCGGGCAGTGAATCTCATCTTTAGCTGGGCATAGGCCGGCTTAAAATTGATGGGAAGGGTGGAACCCCCAGGGTCTTTCTTCATTTCTCATCCTCGAGGTCAGCTATGAAAAGATCGATCAGGCTATAAACTTGAAACCCGGAAAGCCATCAAGCCTGGAGGGAAGAGGGGAAAACAGTGTGTGGGCCGAATGAGAAAGACTGAGCAGAGGATGGTGGGAGTCAGGGGGCAGACACTGGTAGAGCACTGGGCAGTTGCCACGTGTACAAGGAAGACTTCCTGGCAACTGGGGTGGTCAAGCACAAGCATGGGTTCGCGATGGAGGGCTCCGACCTCCTTCCCTGACGCCTTTAAAACAGAATGCACTCCCTGCAGCAGTGAAAAGCATTAAGTAGTCCAGACCAATCCAGAAAGTTCATGTCACCACCATCAGGCTCGTTAGGAAAGTGAGTGCATCTTCCTACAGGGCAGTGACTTGGTATGCCAGAAGTGAGCTCCTTTGCGATGACACCTGCCTGTCCTTCAAGCACAGCAGTCACTGGCCCTTCCCTCTCCCCACGTGGCTTTGTACCTGTACCTAGCAGGACATCCTGGCCATAAGCTTCCCAGGTTGAGTTGCCCATCTGCACCTGCCTGTGCAAGTCTCAAGGTCACCCTTGAGACTTGACTGTGTGGTTGAGGCCCTGCCCAGTGTATGCTCCTGGGGGCGGGGCCGTGAACTCCTCAGGGAATGAAAGGCTCCTTGTGCCATGCCAAAGAGAAGTAGTTCTTTTGAACTATTTTACACAAACAGTAAAGAACTCAGGTACTCACTGTATGCACAGGCACATCTAGATTTTAATTCACAGATTTAAAAATACACATTTACATATATACACATAGGTATATATGCATACAATATATATTATAGCATGTATATAGATCTCCAATAGAATTTTCTGGTTTTGCTGGCTCTACTCAAGCCAAAGGGCAGGAAGTTTGGTGGGCCCATTCTCTGTAGTTGTTAATATTGCTTCGAGAACCAATTGGTGTTTGTAATAATGGATTTTTAATTCCTACGCCGGAAGAACGTGTCGGGTCCACAAGCGCCAAATCTAAGAAACAAAGTCAATTTTGGCAGATGGGAAAGTTCGCTGTTGAAACAGCTTGACTCCGTCATTACCTGCAACCCTGTCACCTGTCTTTTTGATGCAAACTCTCAAACAGATGGTATATTTCAATTTCAATAACTTTATTGGCAATGAAAAAATATGCAAGAGCCGCCGAAGGTAATACGTCAAGTAGCTGTGTTTAGAAACAGGTGTTACCCCGCGTGTCTGAATTTCTAAGAAAAGGGAGCTGAAGGAGACCAGATTTTTTTTGTTTGTTTGTTTCTCAACTCGGGCAGGACTCGTGGGGGACGTTTTCAAATAGAACAGAATTGGGAAGCTTTTTAAGGGAGCAAGTCTTTAATTGATTATTTTTCTTAGTAGTGCCTAAAATGTATTACGTGCCAGGCTAAGCCATTTTCATGGCGCAGGGGTTCTCTGCCCTTACACTATCGGCATCACCCAGGGGCTTGTTTCAAATGCAGATTATCAGGCCATGCCCTGACCTACTGACTCAGAGCTCTGGGGGCGGGGCTCCGCAATCCGCGTTTTAACAAAGTGCCCAGGGAGTTAGCTGTTCTCGGTTGTGGGAACCACAACCATAGCTTATCTCACTGAACCTGGCTTTTGACCCAGTGAAACCGACGACCTTTTCCCTACCTGGAAAGTAGTAGATTCACCCCGGAGCCCTGGTTTAATCCCTGGCTACCACTTCCATGATATAAGTGGTGGTTTACTTAAGACTTAATATTTGCCACAAGTTAGCATTGCGGAGCAAGGGCAAGGATGTGTTTCAGCAGGAACAGAGAAGAAGCAAGGGCGGTGGACGTAGGGACTCTTTGTAAGAGTGGCAAGGGCTGGAGTGTAGCAGCGCCCCAGGCAGTCATGAACACCAGGCTGCTTCTGACCCGGATTACACTCTGTGGCCCAGATGGACGAGCTCCCACTGATGCTTTTGGAGCAAATGTGGATGGGACTTACTTGTCCCCTCTATTGAAATTCTGCTGGCTGCAGATGTAGGATTTAATGCTAGATCCGTGGGAGACACAGTGTAGCCTGGGGATTTGGCCCCTCACCAGTCTCTATTCAATCCTTGCTTCTTCCCCAGGACACATACAGAAAATATTTGTATGGAATACTAGAATGACCATCAGAGGGCTAAGAAGGTAAATGCCTTAGACACACCAGTAGCCCATTCACTGCTCCAGGGCCATGCACCCTAGTTGGGAAACTCTAATCTTAAGTAGCCAACTTTTAGGGTTCCACATATATATACAGCATCTAATGCAGACTGAATTTTTGCTCTGATCAAAGAAATAATAATAACATCTCGTATTTGGATAAGATAAAAAAATATACAGAATGTTCTAAAAGTATGTTCTCATTTCTTTCTCATAGCCATCTGATGATAGATTATTATTCCCATTCACAGATGAGGAAACCATAGAAATTCAGCAATTTGCTTACAACGGTACAAGCAGAGGGACGTCTGGGCGGCTCAGTCAGTTAAGCGTCTGGTTTTTTATTTCAGCTCAGGTCATGATCTCACGGTTTCTGGGATTGAGCCCCACGCTGGGCTCTGTGCTGACAGTGTGGAGCCTGCTTGGGATTCTTTCTCTCCTTCCATCTCTGCCCTCCCCCACTCGAGCTCTCTCTCTCTCTTTCTTTCTCTCTCTTTCTCTCTCTCTCTCTCTCAAAAATAAATAAATTTAAAAAACAAAAAGGTGGCACAAGTGGAAGAGAACATCTTGTCTTCTCCCCATAGGCTCTTATCCCCTTTCCTTTGTCCTGGGTAGGACCCAGGTCAAGGATACCTTAGTGTCCTCAGGGTTTTGTTGTGTGCACGAATTCCTTTCTCCAGATGCAGATTATGATTCAGATCAACTACTCTCGATCTAGTTACGAGAAAGAACGATTGCTGTTTTAAGTATTTCTGAAAAGCCCCCAACAACCCACCCGACACTCACAAACTGTGTTTCTACGTAGGTGTGTTACCACCTTTCTTTAGAGGAAGCCACTGTGTATTACTTGCTTAGAGTCATTAGCTACCAAGCGCATCTTTGAGAATTTTATTTGTGCATTTAGCTGTGAAAAGCCAACTTCTTATTTTGCCTTCTGAACTAGTTTCGAGGTGTTGCATCGAAGGTAGGGTTTTTAAAGTCCCTGATCCACGTATGAAGATTTTGCCGGAGGCACAAAGCATATGGCACTTGTTTAAAAATGGATCTAGCTTGGTATTTTAATGAAATCTGAGACACTTAGCACTTCTTCAAGATGCCAGAAGGAAGACCTGCCAATGCCGGGTTCCTCCAGGTAGAACACGTGACGTCCCAAGTAGCCTGCACCTGGGGCTCCCAGGACTGCAGTGGCTTACTCGTGTTGCAGAAAACCTGAGGCCAGCACTTCCAACTTCTCAGGTTGTGACAGGGCTGCCTTGCAAAAACTTTTTCCTTCTCGAAAATCACATCTGCAGGCACCCTTCCTCCACTTTTACTGGGGGGGGGGGAATAAGCCCCCCAATAAAGCCATTTTCGAACTTCTTTCTCTATCTTCTGCAATTTTTCTAACATGGCACGCCTCTATTCTGAAAACAGAACCAAACCCTAAATCTGGGTAAAAGTGTGCCTTTTCATTTGTAATAAAGACAGACACAGCTTATGTATTTGATTAAAATTATTTTTGATGGTATTTTGCTGTTTCCAAATAGCTTTATTGAGACATAATTTACATATCATAGAATTTTCTCATTGTAAGGTTATAATTCAGTGATTTTTTTTTTAGTCAATTTATAATGTGTGACTGTCCTCACCATCCATTTAGAGCATTTCCACCCCCCCCCCCCCCGCAAAAAAAGATCCCTCGTGTCTGTTCTCAGTCACTTGATTGAATTTTTCATTTTTCTTAATTTATTCATTAAAAAATGTTTATTTATTTATTTTGAGAGAGCGTGGGGGAGGGACACAGAGAGACAGACAGAATCCCAAGCAGCCTCCATGCTGTCAGTGCAGAGCCCGACATGGGGCTTGATCTCACGAACCGTGAGATCATGACCCGAGCCCAAATCAAGAGTCAGATGTTCAACTAATTGAGCCACCCAGGCACCCCAACTGATTGAAGTTTTTAATAGTGATTTCAGTCTTTTTTTTTTTCCCCAAAGGTGAGTTCACCAAACCACCCAAGAACTTGCCAGTTCTAACGGAGGGCTGGTCACCCTAGAAGCCTCTGCCCTTACGTTCTTGCCCAGGCCCATGACATATGGTGGAAAATGGTATTGAAGAGGCTACCTTCCTAATCAAGATGAAAAATCAATTAAATCATTCTAGTCCTGGGGCGCCTGGGTGGCTCCGTCAGTTAAGTGACCGACTTCGGCTCAGGTCATGATCTCGCGGTTCGTGAGTTCAAGCCCCGCGTCGGGCTCTGTGCTGACAGTTTAGAGCCTGGAGCCTGCTTGGGATTCTGTGTCTCCGTCTCTTGCTGCTCCTTCCCCACTCCTGCTCTGTCTCTGTCTCTCAAAAATAAATAAACTTTAAAAGAAAAAAATTTTTAAATCATTCTAGTCCTTTGGCCCTGGCCCACGTTGACATTCATGACCCTGACTGAACAAGTATTAGCTGGGTAGGGAGCCGGGCAAGCTTAACTTATTTACCCATGCCTCTGCCAAAATACTAACCAACTAATGAAAAGTCAAGATGAACAAATGAGGTGCAAGGGGTAGTGGAACCTGGGCAACAAGGTAAACTCCAGAAGATCTAAGCTATGACCCTGGGCTCTGCTCCTTGGCCTTGGAATCTGGAGAACAATTCCCAACTTTTCAGCCCCTGATTCTACTTCTGTACCTACCTCCCGGGGCTGCTGTGAACATTACATGTTTATAAAAGCCCCTTGCAAATCACAAGGCAGTAGGCAAGGTCAGGGAGGGGTCCCTATCAAGGCAGGTGGCAAGTACAATCCCATCGCACAATACGCTAGATGGGAGGGACAGTCTCAGTCAACTGTGGGTACGTGGGTCCCTGGGGGTGCTGTCCTGAGGTTCTCCTGAGGGTTTTGTGTCTAAATAAATTCATGTTTTAATTCTTTTTTAAAAGTGTATTTATTTATTTTGAGAGAGAGAGAGAGAGGTGGGGGTGGGGGCAGACAATGGGGGAGGGGCAGAGAAAGAGAGGGAGGGAGAGAGAATCCCAAGCAGGCTCCACACTGTCAGCACAGAGCCCCACTCAGGGCTCGATCACACAAACCATGAGATCATGACCTGAGCCGAAATCAAGAGTTGGGCACCTAACCGACTGAGCCACCCAGGGACTCCTGAATCAATTTGTGTCTGAATGTTTGGCATTTATGCTTTGCGAAATGTTTCCTGACTCCATCACCGGTGCCATTGAACTCTCAGGAGGTCGCAGTGAAGCGGGAACGTGGCACGCGGGTCCTCTCTTTTCAGTTCCTCCAACTGGGATCTCTGTGGCTCTTCTCCCACAGAGGTGGAGGTCTGGCAGAAAGCACAGCTCTGGAATTTCAACCCCTTCTGTCAGCAGAGTTTGAGCCCCCTGGTATTTAAGGTGTGTCCTGTGACAGGAGCCAATTTGCCTGTGGCTTTGCTCATGGTTAATGAGCTAAGAGGGTCTACATAAAAATAAAACAACCAGGGGCGCCTGGGCGGCTCAGTCGGTTAAGCGTCCAACTTTGGCTCAGGTCATGATCTCACGGCTCTGGGTTCGATCCCTGCATCAGGCTCTGTGCTGCCAGCTCGGAGCCTGAAGCCTGCTTCGGATTCTGTCTCTCTCTCTCTCTCTCTTTCCCTGCCCCTCCCCCTCTTGTGCTCTGTCTCTCTCTCTCTCTCTCAAAAATAAATAAGATGTAAAAAAATAAAATAAAAATTATTAAAACATTTAAAAAGGGATTTGTCAACTTCTAAGTTTTGTAAGCCCTACATGATTTCCAGCAGACAATTTCAAATGAGCCCGGCTGCATATGGCTCTCCTGCTGTTATACAAACAAAGGCCACCTATACGATGGCTGTGAATACAAAGGTGACATTTCATTGCTTCCTGGGTTTCCACCTAATAGCAAACACCAAACTGGAAGTGTTTTTGCTTGAATGATGTGTTGGATAGAAGGGCAGTGTCTCCCGTGAAGCAGAGCTTCTAGAATCCAAGACGTTGGGGTGTGACATGGGGGTAGCACTCTAAGTGGGGGGGACCTCAGAGTGGGTCAGACTCAGCATTTGGTCTTCCTGTGAAGTCATTCGTCAGGTGTTCTAAGTGTTTATATTCTATGAGTCTCAACTACGTTATCTGTGACATGGGTAGAATAACACTCATCTGTATGTGTTGTAAGGACTAAATGAGAAAAGGTGTGGAAAACATACACATTTTGTCTTTCGTTGACTCTAAGGCCCACTGATTTTAAGAGGCTTCATTATTTTACCTACATTAGCAAGGTATAAACACTTCCAAGTAAACCCTGACTCAGAGCGTCTTTGGTAATTCTCAATTTTTTAAAATTTAAAAAAAAATTTTTTTTTAACGTTTATTTATTTTTGAGACAGAGAGAGACAGAGCATGAACAGGGGAGGAGCAGAGAGAGAGGGAGACACAGAATCTGAAACAGGCTCCAGGCTCTAAGCAGTCAGCACAGAGCCCGACGCGGGGCTCGAACCCACAAGCTGTGAGATCATGACCTGAGCCGAAGTCGGACGCTCAACCGACTGAGCCACCCAGGCGCCCCTTTAAATTGTTTTTTGAGAGAGTGCAAGCAGGGGAGAGGGACAGAAGGGAGACAGAATCTTAAGCAGGCTCTATGCCCCGCGCGGAGTATGACAGGGGGCTCTCTCATCACAGACCGTGAGATCATAACCTGAGCTGAAATCAAGAGTCAGCCGCTTAACTGACTGAGCCACCCAGGGGTCCCACAGTGTCTTAATGGCCGTCCTGTGCCACGCAAGAACTAGCGTGTTAGTTTTTGTTTTGCCTGGCGTGTTAGTTTTTGTTTTCCTATGTCTTGCTAGCAAAACGCAATGCAGCTTCCTATGTGTATTACAAATATTTAACATTTTCTATGTATTGTGATGTTTTGACGTCTTAGAAGACCTTCCTGGGGGAGGAGATCTGCCTCTCCCAGGGCTAGCCAATTCTTAGAGACAGCAAAGGGCCGGGCGGGAGCCTGCCCTATAGGCAAGCTGACCAGTCCAGAGCTGGACGTCCTCCCTCTGGCCCCACGCAGCCTGGGGCTGCGTGAATCGTCCCAGGGCTAGGTGTCAGGGACTAGAAATCACCGCGATAGCCCAGAGCTCGCCCAAATGATTCAAACCAGCCAATCCTACGGTGTTCACACTGCCCTGCCTTGGCCTTCCCAGGAAACCCCAATATAGGCAGTGGCCTAAACCTTCCTCTCGCTCCTGCCTCCTGACTACCTGGTGTCTTCTCTGTGTCGCCCTGTGTGGGGTACCTGTTTCTAGGACCTGGGAGTATAAGACACTGTCTTCCCGAGCCCCTCTGTCTCCTTTGGTGGCCACACCTGACTCACCTTCTCATAAAGAATACAAAGCCATCTGCCTGCGCACTTCTTCCTTTCTTAGGCCCTATGAAGTATTTGGTTTCTGTGTGGTGGGAGCATGTGGAATTCAAGTAATTCCTGGGATACTGATGCGAAATGCACACCCCGCTGTGGTGTTTTCATGTGTAACTTCGTGCGCATGCCAGAACTCTCTGTTTTGTCACAGAATTAGGATGTAACCTTTTTTTTTTTTTTTAATTTTTTTTTTCAACGTTTTTTATTTATTTTTGGGACAGAGAGAGACATAGCATGAACGGGGGAGGGGCAGAGAGAGAGGGAGACACAGAATCGGAAACAGGCTCCAGGCTCCGAGCCATCAGCCCAGAGCCTGACGCGGGGCTCGAACTCACGGACTGCGAGATCGTGACCTGGCTGAAGTCGGACGCTTAACCGACTGCGCCACCCAGGCGCCCCGGATGTAACCTTTTTGAAAGCAGTTTAAACAGCCTGGTACCAGCGATGCTCATTACTGGACTGCGCATTGGAGTGATAACACCATGAGTCATTGTGACCACCGCCCCCCACCCGGCCGCAGACAATGGCGCGTAGGTGACAACCACCACAGTTATGCCAACGACCACAGTTGTAAGATGCATCCCAGTCTTAGAGATGTTAGAATGTGAAGAAAAAAAAAAAAAGAACACTTGAAAAGCAAAACAAAACAAACAACAACAACCCCTCCCCCCCCCCCCAAAAAAATGTGTGTCTTAGTCATGACAGATTCTTTGTTTGACCAAACTTTAGTCAGGCTCCTGAACCTCCTCTTAGACCCGTCTGCACACTTCCTTGTAAAACTTGGTTTTTGCAAGAACCTGGCTAAGTCAGTTTAGCAGGAAACCCCCACCCTCAATATTTGATCACCTCATGTCTGATCGCCTCAATATCTGACCAGGTTTGTCACCCTCCACCCTTCCCCAAGTGATGTCTGATCCCCCTGACCTGCCTTCAGCAAGATTCCTGTCAGGTGGGCTTAGCCGGAACCTCCCTTACCCCTGATGTTTCTTCTCAGGAATTTTCCACACACTGACTCCCACCCTGCTCCCTGGCTGCAAGCCTTACCCTCCTCCTCCACCTCGACCTTGCTGTGTTAGAGACTGAGCGCCATTTCTCTCCCCTACTGCAAAATCCCCCTGCACCAGACCCTGTACCTATCTCAATGGTCCTGGATAAAGTCGGCCTTGCCATCTTGATCAGGTGCCATTCAATATCCACTTGATCCTTGAACAATACATGTTTGAACTGTGAGGGTCTGTGCAAATTTTTTTGATAAATACAGTACAGTACCATAAATGCATTTTCTCTTCCTTATGATTTTTGTTTTTAGTTTTTATTTATTTTGAGAGAGAGTATGTGCCCATGAGTGGGAGGAGGAGCAGAAAGAGAGGTAGAGAGAGAATCACAAGCAGGCTCTGCAGAGCTTGGTGAAGGGCTCGAACCTATGAACCGTGAGATCGGGATCTGAGCCGAAATCAAGAGTCAGATGCTTAACTTAACTGACTGAGCCACCCAGACACCTCTACTTATAATTTTCTTAATAACATTTTCTTTCCTCCAGCTTACTTCATTGTGAGAACACAGTATGTAATACACATAACATACAAAACATGTGTTAATTGACTGTTTATGTCAGTAAGGCTTCCGGTCAACAGTAGGCTATTAGTAGTTCAGTTTTTTTGTGGGAGTCAGAAGTTAAGCTTAGCTCCCCTAAGTGCCTCCTTCAAGGGTCAAATGTATGTGTATTTCATCAGTTCAAACGAGCTATGTTAGTAAGTTCTCTGTACACATTAGAAAGAGACAAACTCTCACACTATGCTGTTTTCTTTTTCGGTCATTTCACGAGAAAGAGCGAATTTGCATGTAAAATCCTGCCTTTGGCCAGATTTCCAAAACCATGGGCAAGAAATTAATTTATTCATTTGTTTAAGAAATACTTAGTGAATGGGTGCCATGAACAGGCGTGGGGCATCCAAGGGTGATCTCTGCCTTTTAGGAATTTATGGTCTCGTCTGTTTTTCCCCAGATGCGGTCTGTGGATGAGCTGCCCAGAGCTGGCAGGGGCTGCTTGTTGAAAGGGCAGATTCTGGGGCCCAACCTCAGACCCCACTAGGGCAAAATCTCTGGCTGGGGACCAAAACTCTGCTCTCATGGGACTCACAGTGCCCCAGTCTTTGAGACTGGCAGTGGATGGTAACAGATAATAATAGGCAGATGACACATTTGGCTCTGCGGCACACTGCACAATCTGTCTCCCGCCTTGGGCCAAGGGAATCCGTGATCTATGATACAGCCTTATACCTGTGCCAGACTCCCGAGGAAATGAGAAGCTTCGAAGATCGTAACTCACAAGGTTGTGCTGGGGCATCCATCACCCGCTCCTCCTGCTCTGAGACAGGCGTGCTGAATTCTGCTGTGCACACTTGTTAAACCAAAAATGTTAGCCAGAAAGTGCTCACACTAGGCTGACAGAGGAGGTGACATTTGGGTGTTGGCCAATGGTGGGAAGACCACATCCCTGGGGAGTTCCTCTATTGTTCTGACCACCCGGACACCCCACAGCTAGAGGTAGGATGTCCCATGGTCTAGCTCATCAGATGATCATCTAAAGTCACCCAGAAGCGACCCCAGTTACAACGGTTGCTATTCTAGGGGTTAACATTGGCAGGCTGCTTTGGAAAGCTTCTAGAAGTGTTGCACAGTGGTTAGTGCTGTGCACTTTGGAGTTGGTTTTTACAAAATCGATGGACTGCAGGAAAGCCCTTAGCCTCCCCAACCTCATTTTCCTGCTGTATAAAATAGGGACAATTATATTCATTACCCAGAGTGTTGTAAGGAATTGATTAAATAAAGCAGCCTATAAAATGCTCAAAAGAGTGAGTGAGGCTATTACTGATATTATTATGATGATATAATTTTCTTCGTCTTCTCCTCCCAATTCTCATCCTCCTCCCACTGCTCCTCATCCTAGGCTCTGCGGTCCATAAAGACTCGGTGCTCTCGACCCACCATAAAGACTGGGTGGGACCGCCTCCCTTCGAGCAACTACTGAATCTGACCCGAGGCCCTGTGGATGCTTGGCTCTTTGGTTTGGGGATTCTATTAGTCTCTGTGGCCGCTGTGGCAAAATTACTACAAGCTTGGGTGGCTCACAACAATAGAATTTATCTTCTGGAGGCCAGAAGCCCGAAGTCAAGTCGTCAACATGGCCATGCTCCCTCTGAAGGCCCTAGGGAAGAATTCTTCTTTGTTTCTGATGGCCTTGGCTGTGGCTGCATTGCTCTGGGCTCTTCCAGTCTTTTTTTTTTTTTTTTAATTTTTTTTTTTTAACGTTTATTTATTTTTGAGGCAGAGAGAGACAGAGCATGAATGGGGGTGGGGCAGAGAGAGAGGGAGACACAAGATGGGAAGCAGGCTCCAGGCTCTGAGCCATCAGCCCAGAGCCCGACGCGGGGCTCGAACTCACGGACCGCGAGATCGTGACCTGAGCTGAAGTTGGACGCTTAACCGACTGAGCCACCCAGGCGCCCCCGGGCTCTTCCAGTCTTAAGGCTACCTCTTTAAATGTGTGGTCACTCTGGGGCTCGAGCTCCTGTGTTTGCCACAAGTACTAATCAGCATTTGTTTTTGGTTTTAGGAAGTTCTTAGCAGAACATCTGATCTCCTGTAGGACCTTGATTCAATCAGGAAGAAAGCAGAGAGCAACTATAGGATGAGGGGAGGCGTGGGACAAATGGTGTGCTATTTATTTAGTTTTAATTTTGCGAGATATGCTTCACATATAATATTGTATTCGTTTCCGGTGTACCGCATAACCACTGGATATTTCCATATGTTGCTAAATGATCACCCATAAGTCTAGTTAATATCCATCATCACTAAGTTACAGTTTTTTTCTTATAATGAGAGCTTTTAAGATCTACTCTCCCCAACTTTCAAATGCAGGTGTCCCCCACTATCTGAAAGCGGATTGTTCCTGTGAAACCTTTCTTTTTTTTAAAAAATGTTTATTCATTTTTTGAGAGAGAGAGAGACAGGGCATAAGTGGGGAAGGGACAGAGAGAGAGGGAGACACAGAATCCGAAGCAGGCTCCAGGCTCTGAGCTGTCAGCACAAAGCCCGATGCAGGGCTCGAACTCATGAACCACAAGATCATGACCTGGCCGAAGTCAGAGGCTTAACCGACTGAGCCACCCAGGTGCCCTGTTGTGAAACCTTTCTTAAGTTGAAACAATGTAAAGCTAAGAAGCCATGCCATTAATTTATATGGGGGAAAAATGTTGAGTATTCCTAGACCCCCAAAATAGCTTCTTTTAGGCTTTTCTTATACGGTAGGATACATCTTGCTAATGAAGGCAGAAAATAAATAGAGATAAAGCATAGATGCTCACAGATACAGTTCAAAGCTCTGGGTGCTTCATGCTGAGATGCTGAGTATGGTTCCTGGGGAAGGAGGTGGGAGGCGCCACTCTCACCAAGAGAAGTGAATCCTGCCTCTCTAGGGGCCGCAAGACAGACGCTGTCTGCTCTCACCCTATTTATTCAACCTACTACTGAAAGTCTCAGCTCCAGCATCCAGACAACAAAAAGAAATATAAGGCATCCAGATTGGTGAGAAAGAAGTCAAACTTTCACTATTTGCATATGACACGATACTATGTATAGCAAGCCCTAAAGACTCCACCAAAAATCTACTAGAACTGATAGATGAATTCAGTAAGGTCACAGGACTCGAAATCCATGTACAGAAATCTGTTGCATTTCTATATACGGGTAATGAAGCAACAGAGAGAGAGAAGTCAAGGAATCGATCCCATTTACAACTGCTCCCCAAAACCGTAAGTTACCTAGGAATCAACCTAACGAAAGAGGGGAAAGACTTATAGTCTGAAAACTCTAAAATACTAATGAAGGAAACTAAAGATGACACAAGGATATAACCATCTGCGTCGTAAAAGTCATTCTGCTGTACGTTACCTCTCCAAAACTTACTCTGGGTAGTTAGAAGAGCACATTCCGGGGCAAGCCCTGACCTCCGGGATCAGTGCTGAGGGTGGGCTCCAGGGGCTGCATTTCCAGCCCCCACCCAAGTGTCCACGTTGTTTCTACAGCTCCTGTAGCAGATCTGAAATTTACACTGCTCTAGAGCTGACACCCCACTTCTGGGAAGGAGTGACCTAGGAGCTATGGGAACAGAAGCAAAATGGGAGGTGGGAGGTTCCGGGCACGAGCAAAGGGTGAGGTTCAACGTCGGCTGCACTCTGGTGACTTGTGCCTCTCCCCAGGGAGACGTGATTGCCAGAGGGGAGGCCTGGACATTGGGATTTTTAAATCCCCCCCTGGGTGATGTCCTGGAGGGCAGCCAGGAATGAATGAGAACCCCGTGTTACAGGATATCAGATAACGTGAAAACTCGGAAGAAGACAATGGATTTGTCCTTAGGAAGCAACACAGCTCCGTGAGAGAGGGGACTCAGTAACAATGTGGAGAAGGGGAACGTATTAACTAGATTTTCTTAATTTCTATATTCTCATGCTCTGGAATCTGGGGCCTGGCCTACTGACCCCAGGGAGACCGCCTCTCCCAAGGTTGGCCAGTTCCCTAGAGATAGCAAACAATTCATCCATGAGCACGCATTTCAAATACAAATCACCAATCCAGAGCTCACCCCACACCATCTCCTTTATGGGGCTCCCACACTCTGGGCCCCTGTCCACCTGCCCTGATCACCCCAGGCCAGGTACCGGATAGCCCTTGTGTCCCAGAGCCCCCCTCAGGTCGCTCAAACTAGCCAATCCTAAGCTTGCGCGCCCTGCCTCTCCCATTCCTTCCCATGGAAACCACAAGAAAAGCTCTTGCCCACTTTCTCCTAATCCCTCTGCCTCCTGGACGACCCTGGTGCTTCCCCAGGCAGCCTCCCTTGCTGTGACGTGCCCCCTCCTCTTCGGACTTGAGAGCAAGAAACTACCTTTGCAATGGCGGTCATCTCTTGAATTTGGCCTTACCACCCCTGATAATAAAACACCTCTAATGTTTAAAATGGGGAGATGAGGGGCGCCTGGGTGGCTCCCCTGGTTAAGCATCCAACTTCGGATCAGATCATGATCTCACAGTTTGGAAATTCGAGCCCCACATCGGGCTCTGTGCTTCCAGCTCAGAGCCTGGAGCCTGCTTCGGATTCTGTGTTTCCCTCTCTCTCTCTCTCTCTCTCTCTCTCTCTCTGCCCCTCCCCAACTTGTGTGCACATTCTCTTTTTCAAAATAAATAAACTTAAGAAAATAAATAAAATAGGGAGATGCAAGCTAAGTGCTCAGCACTGCCTTTCCCCTGGATACAGAACGAGAGGAACGTGACAACTGTCTCCTGTGGTTGTAGCTGAGCCGCTGAGAAGGTGGCCGTGTCAGAGCTTTGGAAATTAGACCCAGAAAACACAATGAGCCCTCTTGCCTCGACCATCCAAGTTAACATTGTAAAGGGAAAACTATGACACGAAGTTCATGATGTCCTTTAAAAAAAGTGGTAAAACCCACAAAACACAGTGTTAGCATCTTACACATTTTTAAGGTTTATAGTTCAGCAATGTTACCTATATTCACATTGTTGTATAATCTCCAGAACATTTGCATCTTGCAAAACTGACGCTCTATACCCATTAAACACCTCTCCTTTCTCCCCTCCCCTCAGCCTTTGGCAATCACCATTCTATTTTCTGCTCCTATGAACCTGACTGCTCTAGGGACTCCGTATAAACGCATTCTTTCCTTTCAACACATATTTCTCTTCTGGTAGGAGTGGGTTGGGCAGAGCAAAACAAGCCCAAGAAGAGGAGAGAGGGTCTCAGGATGTAAATCCGAAAGGGGCTGCTGGTGGTATTAGCTACAATTTACCCAGAGCCTGGATGGGGCCAGGTATTAGCCGAATACACTGTCTCATTTAACCCTGACCACAGCCCCCCAGCTAGGAGTTATTTCTACTTAGGGGGATTGAAGAACTGGCCTGCCCAGGGAGGCGGGGCTGATAAGTGGCCGAGTGGGTATCTGCACACCCCTCCAGTTAACATCCTTTCATCCCTGGGCTGGGGGACACCTGGGAGTCACCGCGCCTGCTCACTGGCATCCTGCAGTGGAGCCACTCAGGGAATGCCTGCCTGGATCTCCAAGACGCGGTCCCTGGTGCAAAAATCTGCTAAGAAGTACTGCCACCAACCTACTGTGGCCCCTGGGAGCAAAGAGGCTGACTCTGGAGAAATGCCTGCCCATTCTCATCCACGTTCTTGTTCTGGAGAAACTAGGTATACAGGGAATCACACTTCCAAGAAACCCCATCAGACCAATGGTAATTACTGCTTTTTTTTCTCCCTTTTTTCTTTTCTTCTCCTTCTCTTCCTTCCTTCGTTCCTTCCTTCCACCCTCCCTCCTTTCTTTCTTTCTTTCTTTCTTTCTTTCTTTCTTTCTTTCTTTCTCTTTCTTTCTTTCTTTCCTCCCTTTCTTTTTTCTTTTTCTTTCTTTCTTTCTTTCTTTCTTTCTTTCCTTCCTCCCTCCCTCCCTCCCTCCTTTCTTTCTTTCTTTCTTTCTTTCCTTCCTTCCTCCTTCCTTCCTTCCTCTTTCTTTCTTTCTTTCTTTCTTTCTTTCTTTCTTCCCTCCCTCCCTCACTTCTTTCTTTCTTTCTTTCTTTCTTTCTTCCTCTTTCTTTCTTTCTTTCTTTCTTTCTTTCTTTCTTTCTTTCCTTCTTCCTTCCTTCCTCTTTCTTTCTTTCTTTCTTTCTTTCTTTCTTTCTTTCCTTCTTTCTTTCAGAGAGAGAAAGAGAGAGAGAGAAAGAGAGAATCCCAAGTAGGCTCCATGCCCAGCGTGGAGCCAGATGCAGGGCTCGATCCCACAACCCTGGGATCATGACCTGAACTGAAATCAAGAGTCAGACGCTCAAATGACTGAGCTACCCAGGTGCCCCCATTATTGCTTTTAAATGGACTACCATACATGGTCCCTCTGAGTATGTGGCACAATTTGCTCATACTTGTTTAATTTACAAAACAAATAGACCCTGTGGTCACCTTGAAAGGCTTGACTTAGAAATGCCACCTCTAGGAATTGATTCTCGGGAAACAATTATTGATATTCACAAAGACTTAGCCACAAGGATGCTTATGGCAATGTTATTCATAAAAGGCAGAACAGTAAGGCGGTCAGAGGGGTGGGACCTCGAGTCTCAGCCCTTGGGTTGGATATTAACTCTACCATTTGCAAATCGCTATGCAGCTGGGCGAGTCTCATGCCTTTGGTTTCCTCATCTGAAAATGGGCATAGTGAGATTTCCCTGTTTCCTAGTGCAGTGCCTTGAACACGGTGATCCTAGATCAGGCCAGCTTTTATTACTTCTGCTTTTGCCATACAATGTCCTAAACCAGAATTGTGTCAGGCATCAAAAATCATGCTGTCGAGAGATATTCAATGGCATGGAAAGGAAAAATGTTCACGAAATATCAAATGAGAATGGAAAGTTAAAGAATAGCTTACAAAGTTTGATCCTTCGTTCATAATTGTACGCGTTAAAGGCAAAGACCTTTTACAGCGGGTCTCCTTGGCTATCTCCCTGCCTCTACCCTCCACTTCCCACATCGCCTCCTCAGCACGGCAGCCTGGGGTTCCTGGTAAAACGTAAGTCTAGAAAGACCAACCTCCAGACCCAGCTTTCCTCTGTGTCACCCTCTCCCCCTTCTCCCTCCTCTCTTACTCTGCTCGTCCACACTGATTTCCTTGCTGTGCTACCAAAAAATGGGGTATGCGCCTGCCTCAGGACCTTTGTACTTGCCTTTCCCTCTGTCTGAAAAACTCCTGCTCCAGCGACCCTCACGTCTCCTCCCTTCACCTTCTTCAAAAGTCACCCTGGCAGGGGGTCCCTCCCTGTCCATCATATCCACAATGTTAACAACCATCCACTGATTGTTTGTGTCCCGTCTCCCTTCTAAGCACTTATCGCGAGAAATGGGAAAGGGATCCTGTCGGTGCGGGTCACTGTGGTATCCCCAGTACCCATTCCAGTTTCTAGAACTTAATAGCTGCTCAGTAAATATTTATGGAATGGATGACTAGTGCTTATTTGCTTCCATTACTATTCCATATGTTTGAATCTTTCTGCAGGGAACTCACCTTAGCTTTTTTCTAATAAGAAGAAAGGTTGGTTTAAAAGATCACTAACATTGTATGTGTACACGTTGATTTGATATCATTTCTGTTTTGAACTCCAGATACATGGATGTGATGGACAGGGATAGAAGACAAGGACCGTGAGGTGGAGGGAGGGAGAAAGAGACAGGCAGAACCTACCATTTCGGGCCCCTTCCTGGACAGCAGCCAAGTCCTTTGCTAAATCAAGGGGCTGGAATTTAATACTCCTCCTTATCAAGAAAGCCAGTCACCAATTTAAACCTAGGGCCAAAGTATTTCAATACCAGCTGCTCCAACTTCTAATAATTTTCAACATCTTTTTATTGTTCAGGCTTCTAATAACATCAAACACAGGCCTTCTCCAGCATGAGGAATACATTTAGTTCAAAAGCAGCCAAGATGGAAAACATTTGGAGTTACGTGGCCAAGCCACAGGGGTGAGACGGCCCCCAGGTTAGCGATTCCATGCCGGCTTCCCCCATATTCAGCCCGGAGAAGAGGTTCATTCACCATAATGGAGGCTCAGTTCAGATTTCTTGAGATAATGTTTAACAATCAGCTCAAACACACAGACCCGTTCTGTGTTAACCTCATCTGGATAGTATTATCCAAAGGTCTAGAGTGTATAGAAGATGATCACTTGACTCTTACTTGGAGGCAAAGATTATTCTAGAGAAGGGACTGTGAATATCCCAGGGTCTGTCTTTGCTTTTTTCGTGTATCTTCCCTAACAGATATCCTCTATTCCAAGTTTTCAAACATCCTCAAGGTACTGCTTGTTCTACAAACCCAATCCCCCACCGCATCTTGAGCTCCAAAGTCCATGGAACGTCAACTGTTGGGTACCTCCCACCAGATATCCCAAACCGGAGCTCCGCATCCTTTGCCCCAAATGGGACTCTGCCCACTGCTCTTTATCTCAACAACCAGCGCCGTTGTCCTCCCAGTGACCAGAGCAGAACCCTGGAGTCACCACTGACCTCCTGTTCCCCGCTTCATGCTGCCAACCAATGACCCGTTCTCCATCTTAAGAATCTCAAAAATGAATCCACTTCTCTCTGTCCGTAGTGCCACAGCTTGCATTTAGGGTGTCACAGCAACCAACCAGCCCTAGGCTGCCCCTCCTCACTCTCACCACAGCCCACCCCCTGCTGCAGCTGGAGCATCAATCCATGAAGGAAAGTAGGCCAGCTTGCTCGTGGCTTAAAGCCCAACAGTGGTTTCCTACCAACCGTGAGAGAAAGTCCAAGCTCCTGATCAGGATTTATAAGGGTGTGCAGAGACTCACGAGAAGGTTGTAAACTCAACTTTCGGGGTCATAGTCAGCCCTGAAAAAAAAAAAAAAAAAACAACCCGGAACAGAAATAGAGTACTTTGCGCGTGGTAAGGGTGAGCGGTTCGTGACCATTGTTTCATGCACATGTTTGTGTCCTGGGTTATGACATCGGATGTATTTCTTACCACGGGTTGCAGTGAAGACAGGATTGAAAAACGCTAGGATTCAAGACCTTTCATGATCTGGCCTTGGGCAAACTCTCCGGATTCCCCCTCTGCCTTCTCCCTCCGCTTGCAACATTCTCTCGGTACATATGGGAGTCTCCCTGAAGCCCTTTGCCTGCCCTGCGCCCTCCTCCCTACTCCACCTTGGCTTTGCATGGCCAGTGCTTAGTCTTTGGATCTCAGCTTAAATGCCCCTCATTCATGGAAGATTTCCTTGATCCCTAGGCAGGGGCAGGCCACCTGCCATTTGTTCCCCCAACATCCCGTTCTGCCCCCATGTAGCACAGGTGACACCAGCACAGTCCCCATTTTATGTTGATTTCTAGCTGTTGCCTCCATTAGGGCAAGAATTACATTGATCTTTTCACCTCTGTGTGCCCAGCGCACGGCAGAGCGTCTAACATATAGCAGGTGCTCTGGGACTACGTGTAGAACAAAAGTCATTAATCTAAGGGTTATTTATCGAAGGTCGCTTGAGCCCCTCTCAGGTGCAAGACCCCAGGGACATATAGAAACAGACAAGGCAACATTATTGCCTTGAATTCAAAGATAACACGTCCTGACATCTACAGCAGGATTGTGTCTCCCCTAGAGAATGGCTCAGAGACAAGTTCATGAGTAGAGCATCCTCCAGGGTGATGCTGGAGGAATAAGGGACACTCTTTTGTGCTCCAAATAAAAAAACAAACTTCCAGCTCACATGATTTCAGCATGCGATTTCCAGCCTGAAAATAGATTATTTTATATGAAATGTTTATATGGAAATTATATTCCATAAAAAAGTACATAGGAAATAAACACGAAATCTGTGGTTTACTCTGAACTTTAATATTTTGGGGCAACGGTAAGGTGTCATTAGGCCTAAGCCAGACACAAGGGCTTTGCCAAGCTTCTAATGCATCTACCCAGGGGAAAAAATACACTCTACATATCAGTTACTCACAGCTCATTAATTCACACTCATTCCTTCTTAATTCTTTCTTTCTTTTTTTATTTTAACATTTTATTTATTTTTGAGAGAGTACAAGTGGGGCAAAGGCAGAGAGACAGGGGGACAGAGGATCTGAAGTGGGCTCTGTGCTGACAGCAGTGAGCCCGATGTGGGGCTCGAACTCTTGAACCGTGAGATCATGACCTGAGCCGAAGTCACATGCTCAACCGCCTGAACCACCCAGGAGCCCCAAATTCTTTCCGAAGTCAAACGGTGTTGAGAAGGGGAAGGGTCTGCAAAATTCTTGCCCCTGTGACTAAGAGTTTGAGAGTGGAGGAGGAGAGGAGGAAGCGGGGCTGGAAGGATATTCTCTGACTTTGGCCTTGGTATGGTGGAGACAGGGTTTGGGGTCAGCCAGCTGGGGTCAGGACTGGGGTCCTGAGCTTTGCCCTGCCCTGCTGCCTGGGTCACCCTGGTCAAGGCACTTAATTTGCCCAAATCACATTTACTTACATGAAAGGAGGGGCAATACGGTCTGTGCCTGAACTTGCTAGAAGAATGAAGACAGACAAAACTTCGAGGCTAACTATAGTGTAGGTTCCCAATACGGGTGCCCCTAGCAAGCAGGGTTGGCTGGGGAAATATCCTTACTGGTGATGAGGCAGGGGGCAGGTGGGGTCTCTAAAACAGAGAGGGAGTCCCTGAGCTCCCCGGAAAACTTCGCCAAGCCAAGGAGGTGGGGAACTAGGATCAGGCAACTGTCGAAAACCCGGGGCTGAGGCGTGGTTCGGAGCAACGGCCGTGACAATGAAAAGTCGCACTGCCCAGGATTAAGGAAATAGAACTTATTAAAACCATTAGGCCACATGACATACTTGTTCATTTGTTTCTGTTTCTTTCTCCTTTATGTATATTGTGAGCTTCTGTGTCTGGTAAACATCCACCCCCAGCAATAAAAGTTTTCTTCAGTGACCACATCAGTTTGAGGAAATAATTAAGGAGTGAATAACTCCTGCTTTATTATTCCCCGTCAGCCCTCCAGTCAAGCTGCTTATCTGATGTAAACGCGGGCAGGAGCGTCCCAGGATGGCGTGTTCTCCATTTCCTGATGTGCTGGAAGCTTGGAAGGAAATGAGAAGGGAGGCCGAGCCAGCTGGACCCAGGGAAATCAAATACCCGTCGCCTTTATTCAAAATAATTTTAGCCGATACCTTTGAGAATGCTAATGCAAACCATGCGAGGGAGTCTTTGCATCTTTTCAAACATTTGATATGAAACATTCACAAAATAGTCATTGGGCTTTGAAAGAAATGTCGTTTGTTCTCTGCAGAGAAGTCTGGAGGTCAGATTTTCAGGGAGTTTCTCTAAGAAATTTGCGAAAGTAAGAAAAGCGAGAGGCCCTCTCGGCCTTTCTAGTTTGGGGGGGGGGGGTTGGTGAAAGGTGGGGCAGATGGCATTAAGGGGAGTAGAAGGGTGGGTAGGTCTTCCCTCCAGACCAAAGTGGGTGTGATGTTGAATTTTTTGTCAGCTTGACTAGGTCATGCTACCCAGATATTGGTTGAACATTATTCTAGATGTGTCTGTGACAGTATTTTTTAAATATTTATTTATTTTTGAGAGAGAGAGAGAGAGAGCACAAGCTGGGTAGGGGCAGAGATAGAGGGAGAGAGAGAATCCCGAGCAGGCTCTGTGCTGTCAGCACAGAGTCCAACGTGGGGATCGAACTCATAAACCATGAGATCATGACCTGAGCTGAAATTGAGAGTCAGCTGCTTAACTGACTGAGCTGCCTAGGCACCTGTGACAGTATTTTTTTTTTTTTTAGATGAAATTGACATTTAATCCAGTGGGCTTTGAGTAAAGCAGATTACTCTCCATAATGTGGGTGGGCCTCATCCAATCAGTTGAAGGCCATAAGAGAAAAAGACTGACCTTCCTCCCCAAGAAGGAATTCTGCCTCCAGCCTGTCTTCCAACTTGAGCCACAACATCAGCCCTTCCCTGGGTCTCCAACCTGCTATCATGCCCTGCAGAATTCAGACTTACCAACCCCTACAACTGTGTGAGTCAATTCCTTAAAATAACCGCCCCTCCCCCATACATCTTATGGGTTCTATTTCTCTGGAGAGCACTGATTAATAACCCAACCCAGATATGAAGAACATTGTCAAGGTAAGAAAGGAGCCAAGGAGGGGGCTGTGATCATTACAGATCTACTAGAATATTTGTTGACGGCACAGGTGGAGTTAGGTTAACATCTGAGTAGTGAGAGTGAAAAGAGATTCACGTGCCTCCACCAAGCTAGGACATGGCAAGCTGGTTCCAAAAGGTCCAGGGTCACACATCTATCCATTCACCCATTGACTCACATGACAAAATCTGACTACGAGGCACCCTCTAGGCACCGGGGAGTCAGCAGTGAACAAGGCAGATCCTGCCTTCCTAGAGATTACAGTCTAGGGGGAAGGAGACGATAAATAGATAATTAAGGATAAGAAGAGAAGTAAAGTAAAAGGATGAAGTTTGATGGGCTGCTTCTCTTGGAGGTCTTCGATGTAGCGGACACTGTGCCAGGACAGTGAGGGAAATCAAGCCCTGCCCTCAAGGAGGTTATAGCCTCCTGCCAGAGGACAACTACTTAACGGGCAGTTAAAGCGCAAGCTCTGTACAGGGACCAGGCAGCATGCCGTGAGGCCATCAAGAGCCCTGGGGCACTGAGGAATTGTTCCTGGAGGATGCGGCCCCCAAGCCTCAAAGCAGGGATAGCCCTCCTCGGGCCTTCTGTTTAGGGAACATTCGTGCACCTGTGAAGACCTTCCAGATGGGCTCTCAAGGGCTCCTTCTTGGATCAGACACTCTCTGGACATTGCTTCCTGGAGTCTTTACCTACTGCGTTAATCCAGACCACAAGGCTGCCTCCTTCATGGATGTGGATTCACGCAAGGCTGCATTGTTTCTAGTCTAAGATGTAGGAAACATTTTTCTCCTGTATCGAAAACCCCAAGTCCATTAAGAGGATGGGAAAGAGGGAGAGCTTAACATTGGAGTCCTGGCAGGGAGGGCAAATCAGACTGGAAGAAGCCAAATTGTTAAACTACTATGGTCTCTGTGGTCTATGCAGAAATCACCAGAGGGAAGAGCCCGGGGCTGGCTTTGCAGCAATGGGACTTCTGAGTTAAACAGAAAGTGTTCTCTGTGGCCAATGACTTAATGGAAATTAAGACTGCCCACACTGAGTGGAAAGTGATGGCCCTTCTCTGCCATTATTAACTGTTCCTGAAAGGTGAGGCTTCATCCAGCATTAGTAACATTTGTAATTTGTCTGTCTTCTTCAGAGTCCTTTCATTTGGCTCAAGTGCCTGATGGAAATGTCCTCTTAATTGCTAGAGTTACAGTGGTAACGAAGCACCTCTGCGTCTCACACAAAATGACTGTGGATGAAGCCCAGCGGGAAACAAGCAAAACATTAGTAACTGCAAATGGAATTAGTGATTGCACCCTTAGCAAGAGCAGAGACTGCGAGTGAGCAAAGAGTTGGCTTTGTGAATATTTTATCTTCTGGACTAGACATTATTTGAGAGTACACATATGTCTTTCTACTTTTGTATTCCTGCCACTGGAGTTAGTAGAGAGATTTGTATGTGAGTAAGCACAAACAGTCTTTATTAGATTAAAATGCATGATAGTAAGCTCTTAATTTTCCACATCAATGGCAGAAACATTTGTGGATAACCCAGGTAAAAGTAATAACAACAATATAAATAATAACTACACCCTAAAGACCTAAACATAAAACCTGAAACCATAAAACTCTTTAAAAAAGACATAGGGGAAAATGTTCATGACATTGGGTTGGGTAATGATTTCTTGGATTTGACACCAAGAGAACAGGCAACAAACCCCAAAACAGACCAACACGACTACAGGAAACTTAAAAATCTCTGCACAGCAAAGTCTATAATCAACAGAGTGGAAAGGCAACCTATGGGATGGGAGAAAATATTTTCAAATCGTGTATCTGACAAGATTTTAATATCCAGAATATATGAAGGACTCCCACAACTCAACACAACAACAAAAATAGCCAGATTAAAAAATAAGTAAAAGATTTGAATAGACAGTTCTCCAAAGAAGTTATAAATGACCAAGAAGCTGATGAAAAAATGCATGACATCACTAATCACCGGGGAGATGAGATTCAACACCATAATGACATATCGCCTCACGCTCAGAGGATGGCTACTACTGGAAAACCAAAACCAAAACCAAATAAAACAGAAAGTAACAAGTGTGGATGAGAATGTGGAGAAAGTGTGACCCTCGTCCACTGTTGGTAACTGCCGTCATTGCAATGGAAATCAAGATGGAGGTCCCTCAAAAATTTTTAAATAGAATTACCATACGATTCGGCAATCCTATATCTGGATACATACCCAAAAGAATTGAAAGGAAGATCTCAAAGAGATTATTGCACACCCATGTTCATTGCAGCATTATTCACAACAGTCAAGAGATGAAAGCAATACTTGGGATACCCAAGTATCCATCAATGAGGAATGGGTAAAAAAATGTAGTATATGCATCCAATGAGGTATTATTTAGCCTTAAAAGAGAAGGGAGTTCTGTCATATGCTACAACATGGATGAACCTTGAGGACACCATGCTAACTAAAATAAGCCAGTCACAATAAGACAACTACTTTATGATTCCACTTATATGAAGTATCTACAAGTAATCAAACTCAAAGAAACAGAGAGTAAAACAATGGTTGCCCGGGGCTGGGGGGGAAAGGGAAGTGGAAAGTTGTTCAATGGGTAAGGACTTCCAGTTTTGCAAGCTGAAAAGACTTCTAGAAACCTACTGCACAAAATGGGAATGTGCTTAACGCTACTGAACTGAAAACAAATAAACAAACAAAAAAACTGGGTAGGATGGCAAAGTTTATGTTATGTGGCACAATTAAAAATGGAAACATTTCACAATTCAAAAATACTACCATTTACTGATCACCACGTAGCAGGTGACAGATAAAGCTCCTCACCGGTATTATTTCACATTAATCACGGCAATGCATCCTGCTCTGGTTGAGACTATTAACTCGTTTTGCAGAGGAAGCAACTAAAACTAAGAGGGTAGCAATGTTCCCAGTGTCACATGCTTAGAAAGCTTGAGTAATGTGCCTTAAATGATCCCGCTGATAAATGGCTGGTCTGGGTGAGATCTCACCGCGGGCCCATCCCTATAAGCTAGTGCATCATCCTGTGGGGCAGTCAGAGAAGCCCGGCTGGGTGACGTTTTCCCACCCAGATGTGAGGCTCAGTCTCTGGTACTGCTGTGAGGCCAGCTGGGTGATGGGGAAGGAGGCGGGCTACAAGGCTTTTTTGTTTGCAAGATGGGATGAGTGATGGTTCTTGTGCACCATGAGTACACATTAAAAACAACTTTTTAGGGGCGCCTGGGTGGCGCAGTCGGTTAAGCGTCCGACTTCAGCCAGGTCACGATCTCGTGGTCCGTGAGTTCGAGCCCCGCGTCAGGCTCTGGGCTGATGGCTCGGAGCCTGGAGCCTGTTTCCGATTCTGTGTCTCCCTCTCTCTCTGCCCCTCCCCCGTTCATGCTCTGTCTCTCTCTGTCCCAAAAATAAATAAAAAATGTTGAAAAAAAAAAATTAAAAAAAAAAAAAAAAACCAACTTTTTAAAATTAAGATATAAATGACTTATACTATTATATTCGTTTCAGGTATACACATAGGGATTGGACATTTGCAGGGAGTATACATTTCAGAGTCAATGCAGAGAGTCTGGGGAACGGTGGCGAGGAGCCATATTTTCCTGGTCCACCCAGCTTCCCTCTCCCATGATCCATTTCCTCTCTGGAATCCTGTCACTTCCTGTGATGTCACTTCCTGCTTTCTGCTGCAGGTCAGCGGAAGTAAAGGAGAACAGAACGGCCCCAGGCCACCTCCCAGAGCACCACGGTGCGTGCGTCTGTGCACAGACTGACCCCTCACGATGAGGGCTGAGCTGTCCTCGGTTTGAGGTCATCACATCTTTATAATAGGACTCTGTCCAGCAATTCTCTTTTCTGTCTCTTGCAATACCTAGTTTCCTTCACTATTGAATCACTCCCATTCAGCAAAACTGTTTTTTGTTTTGTTTTTGGTTTTGTTTTTTTTTTTTTGGAGGACACCCATTGACCTCTGCAGAAAGATGTTCCTAGCGTGTTTGGTGACCAAATGAATCGTTTCAGCAATCCTCCACTGTTTCACACAATTATATTCAGTGATAATCACCGTTTTCTTGATTCATTCTCTAGTTTTAAAGCAATTAACAATTAAAAAAAGAAACTTCCATTGTAAGACTATTCGAATTCAATATATTTCGTGATTGAAATCTGCATTTATCTGAAGGGTCAGGAGACTTAAGTGGGGTGAGGTAAGGGGAGATGGCATCTCTGGAGCCCCTAAATGGCCACTTCCAGAGATGACTTATAGAGTCAGGCTCCCTGGAGGCCTTCAGAGCAGCACAAGACCCCTCATTCATCCCAATTCTGCAGAAAAATACTCTCCCTGGAGTTCAGAATCTCCATTTCTGACTGTCTTCTCTGCTTGGCTCTCTCAAAGGCTCCCTTACACAACATGCCTAAACCAAAGTCATGCTCGTCCCTTCTAAACAAGAGCTTTTGTCTCCCAGTCTCAGCAAATGGCCCCATCAGCCACCCACTGCCTGACCTTGGGGGGGTGGCTGGACCATATTCCATATTCCTTTCTAACTCATCACCAGTGCCTGTTGCTCATATTCCCCAGTCACTGTTTTGCTGCCCATTTCTCTCCAGACCACCACCAAGGGGTCAATCACAATCTGAATTAGCATATGAAAGTTCCGAGGAGTTCTGCACAGAAGGAAATCTTGTAACTTGGTTCACTGAAGCCTTCTAAATCATGTTTGATCTGCACCCCATCTCCCAAGACTGTGCCATGGAATGTTCTTGGGGAGATATCTCCGGGCTCTCCGGGCAGGCCTATTGCATTTCTACTCTATCCTGATCAGGAGCGAGGCCACCCTACCGCTGGTGCCGAAGCTGTGTCACTTGGCCTTAGCACACTTCCTTCACTCCCCTTGAGAAGGAATGAAGTCATTGAGCCCCTCACATGGAGCATATTCCGGGGACTCTTGCCATGATGAATGTGAGCCACATCGAATGTTTGGGAGCTTCTTGTCGTTTTTGATCAACAGCCCTTCAGCAGTGGCACCAGGAAGTTCTCTGTAGGCTCAGACAGCAGGCCTGAGCACTTTTCTGGCCAGTACGAGCAGCGACATGTAGCCAAAAAGAGAAAACGTGCCCTTCCAGGCTTCCTAACACTTGTTGGACCATTTACTCAGATGCTTCTGTCTATATTTTCTTTCCCTCCATGCCTACATTGTTTTTTTTCTTGTAGGGGTACATTTACTAAGGCCCACGCCAGTCCCCAGGCCAGGGAGGTGTCCCGGCCCTCTCCACATTCTTCTGCGTGTAATTTTTGGCGCTCCGATCTCTAAACGACATTCACTCATTCGGCGATTGTTAACTAGCATGTTCATTTAGGTGTCTATTTACACATGTGTTTATTCAACCAGTGGCTATGGTGCTAGGCACTGTTTTAGATGCTGGGAACTCAGCGCTGAACAAAATCATCGAAACCCCTG
Source organism: Panthera onca (assembly GCF_046562875.1). Taxonomy (NCBI): domain Eukaryota; kingdom Metazoa; phylum Chordata; class Mammalia; order Carnivora; family Felidae; genus Panthera; species Panthera onca. The sequence continues at coordinate 85,075,360 of NC_138341.1, read as the reverse complement.
CATTCAAGTAGCAGGGAGATAGACTATAAACAGAGAAATAACAAAAACTACGAAAACAAAGTCCCGGGGTGTTAGGTGCTACGAAGGAAAATAAAGGAGGGCTGCAGGCTGAGGGAAGGGCCTGGATCTTTTGATTCAGGGGGTTGTCCAGGAAGGCTGGGTAGGTCGGTTGTCTGGGATTGGGATCTCACGAGGGAACCGGAGGCCCGTGTAGGCTAATGGACCGCAGGTGCCGTGGAAACCATCCAAGGTTTTAGGATTGGCCTTTTAACAGTCAGCTGGCATCGGTAGCAGCGTCTTTTATTTCTTTTGTAAATGAGCATGTGAACACATGTGGGTCAGCCCCCCTTCCGCGTGCCCAGAGAAGGACGCACGTGCTTAAAAAAAAATGCCGGTGTTAGCAGACACATTGCAATCATTGCCCGTGCCTAAAAACGTGCCTGTTTTCTTGAAATAAGCATTTCAAGAGATGTTGATCTCATCTGTGAGTCTAAATGGAGAAAGTGCGTCTTGGAGACGAGCTTTTCCTAACTTTGGCTACCAGACGGATCTGAGAGAGACACAGGAGCGGAGAGGCGAACGACTCCCCAGGACACCCACTCCCACGTAGGATTTGAGACTGTGGCGCAGATGGCCTCTGTGGCAGCGGGGCCAGGGCCGGGAGTCTCCATTATGTCGCCTGGACTGTCTTCTCAACCAGGTACTGCTTTCCTGTTTAAAAAAAATTTTTTTAACGTTTATTTATTTTTGAGACAGAGAGAGACAGAGCATGAACGGGGGAGGGTCAGAGAGAGGGGGACACAGAATCTGAAACAGGCTCCAGGCTCTGAGCTGTCAGCACAGAGCCTGACACAGGGCTCGAACCCACGGACCGCGAGATCGTGACCTGAGCGGAAGTCGACCGCTTAACCGACTGAGCCACCCAGGCGCCCCGCTGCTTTCCTATTTTAGCAGTCACCATGTCTCGGATAAAATGTTGCGCTGCAGGAAAACATAGCGCCTGGGGCAGTTTAGAGACCTCAGGGGCTTCTGCGTATGGAGACAGTGGGGTGGTTGAGTGAGAGGGATGTTGTACAATTTTTTAAGTGCTAATGGATCTGAATCTTAACTAATTCCCTACAGCTTGACCTCCTGTGGGTAGATGTCCCTGACCATCCCAGCCCGCAACACCAGCTTCTTTCTCTAGAATCCCAGGCTCTCTCTATCCGGCTTCATTTGTGTCACTCCCATAATGCCCTGTGGTTCGCACTTCTCCCCTCAGTGGTGCTTGGCCGAGCGGGTGGAGAATGGAGTCTCTCCAGCTTCCCTTGGAACCACCTGGGGTCTGGTTACAAGGCAGAATCTCATTCACTAGGTCTGGAGTGGGGTCTGAGTTTCTTCACTGCCACCAGGCTCCCAGGGGAAGCCCATGTGGCTGGTCAGAGCCCGTGCTTTGAGTACTGAGTGGGCAGGGGATTGAGTGTGGCCCGCAGACAGACGAACCTAGGCTCACATTCTACTCTCCCCCTTAACAACCTATGCAGGCTTAAGCTCTTTACAACCCAATTTTCTTAATTTAAAATGGGCATATACACGTGGTAAGTTTGTGGATAATGGCTATTCTCCACAGTGTTGCATATGTTTTTTTCAAAATTTTATTTAAAGCTTGGGGCACCTGGGGGGCTCAGTTGGTTGAGCGTCCGACTTCGGCTCAGGTCATGATCTCACGGCCCGTGAGTTTGAGCCCCGCGTCGGGCTCTGTGCTGACAGTCAGCTCGGAGCCTGGAGCCTGCTTCAGATTCTGTGACTCCCTGTCTCTCTGCCCCTCCCCCACTCTTGCTCTGTCTCTCTCTCAAAAATAAATAAAGATTAAAAAAAAATCTTAAAAAAAACCCAGAAGGGTGTTGGGGCGCCTGGGTGGCTCAGTCGGTTGAACATCCGACTTCGGCTCAGGTCATGATCTCGCCGTCCGTGAGTTCGAGCCCTGTGTCGGGCTCTGTGCTGACAGCTGGGAGCCTGGAGCCTGCTTCGGATTCTGTGTCTCCCTCTCTCTCTGCCCCTAACCCACTCACATTCTATCTCTGTCTCTCTCAAAAATAAATAAACATAAAAAATTTTTTTTAAATAAAAAAATAAAATTTTATTTAAATCCAAGTTAATTAACATAGAGTGTAATAATGGAGTAGAATTTAGTGATTCATCCCTTACATGACACCCAGTGCTCATCCCAACAAGTGTCCTCCTTAATGCCCATCATCCATGTAGCCCAACCCTCCACTCACCTCCCCTCCAGCAACCCTCAGTTTGTTCTCTATATTTTATAGAGTCTCTCATAGTTGGCCTCCTTCTCTGTTTTTATCTTATTTTATTTTTCTTTCCCTTCCTCTATGTTCATCTGTTTTGTTTCCTAAATTCCACATATGAGTAGGGTCATATGGTATTTGTCTTTCTCTGACTGACTTATTTTGTTTAGCATAATACATTCTAGCTCCATCCGCGTTGTTGCAAAGGGCAAGATGCCATTCTTTGTGAACACTGAGTAATATTCCAGTGTGTGTGTGTGTGTGTGTGTGTGTGTGTGTGTGTGAGTGTGTGTATACATACCACATCTTCTTTTTCCATTCATCAGCTGATAGACATTTGGGCTCTTTCCATAATTTGGCTATTGTTGCTAGTGCTGCTCTAAACATTGAGGTGCATGTGTCCCTTCGAATCAGCACTTTTTTTTATCCCTTGGATAAATACATAGTAGTGCAATTGCTGGGTCCCAGCGGGTATTCTTTTATGAGATAGTCATCCAGGTGTGGCCACAAGAGGAGACACAGGGAGGCTCAGGAGAACAAAGTTTACTACACTCACAGGTCCTAGGGACGGAAGGCACACCAATCAAAGCCTCACAGGAAAAACACCAGGGTGGTCAGGAGGCAGAAGACAGGAGCGAAGGTTTAGGACACAACCCTTATTGGCGTTTCCACAGGAAGGACAAGCAGGGCTGGGTGAACATCGTAGAATGGCTAGTTTGAATACTTTTGGCAGACTGTGGGCTATCGGGGTGGTTTCTAGTCCCTGACACCTAGCCCTGGGACGATTCACGCAGCCCCGGGCTGTGTGGGGCCAGATGGAGGACGTCCAGCTCTGGACTGGTCAGCTTGCATATCAAGGGTCGGCTCCTGCCTGGCCCTTTGCCATCTCCAAGAATTGGCTGGCCCTGGGAGAGGCAGCCCTCTCCCGCCAGGAGAGTCTTGTAAGATAACAAAACATCATAATATAAATAGGAAGAAAGTACGAGATATACGATACATACATAAATGGAACTCCTAGATCGTGAATTCTTTATAGCTTCCGTTGTTTCTCTTTACAGCGCTCATACGACAGGCCAATCTGCCACCTTCTGACCCTCGTTGGGGTGATTGGCCGATGGTTTAGCGCGCAGCCTGGCTCACAGTACTCCATAAATGGCTGCATCGATCTGGTTGCTTTTATGATGCTTGCTCAAAGCTTTCCCAAACCTACATGATTCACAGCAAAGAACTGTCCCACGATCCGCACCACCGGTGCTTTCCAGGGCGAAATGATGAGGCACTGTGTGCGCCGACTCTGAGGACGAAGCCGGATGTCTGCCACGATCTTATTCCGAAGAGCACAAGCAGAACATCAGCCTCTCACTCCTTGTGTGTCTCTTAAGCCTGAGCCCATCCATCAAGACTTTCCACAGAGAGGAACAAACGGTAACGATCTTGGTACGAGGCAGTTTAAACTCGCCTTCCTGTTGCTTATAAACTAACTCGCCCCCCAAACTGCTGAGAAATCCCTGCCTGTCAGATATTTTTTCTCCTAATTGATAAGAAAGTGCTCAAAAATAGAACTGTCATCTGACAAATTCTGGAACTAATTGCCTTACACATGGCAGGCTGCTAAATGTGACCAGCATTCTCCCCTCTGCTCAGTGGTTCCCAAGGAAACGAGGTTAATACATTCATGACTAACATTTGCCTTGTGAGCCCCGGTTCACTGCAGTAGGTATATAGCATGCAGGAAAAGTGCTGAGAACATCGTTTCATGCATTTTCCGTCTTCGGCATGAAGTGCACACATCTCAACCAAAGATTAAACAAATGCTCAGTCAACCATCAAAAATTAATCAGCATCTACACTCGCCCCACACTTTAAATGCCTGCCTGGGTATTCTGCTGGTACCACAACACGAAGGTAGTCATGATCCCGAAGGGTAGTTAACCCTTTAGTTATGAATGGTTAAATTTTGCTTTGGTGCTTTTTGGTAATTTCTTCATTTTCTTCCATGGGCGTGTGTTACGTTATTTAAAAAAAAAATACTACAGAATACCAGCCTACGGAAAATTGTAGATATCATTATTTTTTTAAGAGTTTATTTATTTATTTTGAGAGAGAGAGAGAGTGTGTGAGTAGGAGAAAGACAGAGGGGGGAGAGAGAGAATCCAAGCAGGCTCTGAGCTGTCAGTGCAGAGCCTGATGTGGGGCTCAATCCCAGGACCCTGAGATCATGACTTGAGCTGAAATCAAGGGTTGATGCTTAACCAACTGAGCCACGCAGGTGCCAAGTTTTTTTTTTTTTTTTCTTTTAAGTAAGCTCTACACCCCACATGGGCCTTGAACTCACAACCCCGAGATCAAGAGTCACATGCTCTTAAAAGATTTTAAGATCTTTTATCTTTGGGATTTCTCTGTTATGACCAGATACAGTGGTCTTTTTTTTTTTTAATTTTTTAAAAATGTTTATTTATTTTTGAGAGATGAGAGAGACAGAGCACGAGGAGGGGAAGAAGCAGAGAGAGAGGGAGATACAGAATCTGAAGCAGGCTCCAGGCTCTGAGCTGTCAGCACAGAGCCTGATGTGGGGCTAGAACCCACAAACCATGAGATTGTGACCTGAGCTGAAGTCAGTTGCTTAACCGACGGAGCCCCCCAGGTGCCCCCAGTTGTCATTTTAAATATCCTACTTGACATTAGTTGGGCTTTCTGAGACTGAGGAAGCTAGTTCTCCCATCATTTCTAGAAATTCTCAAGAATTTATGTCACCGAATGTTCCTTCTCTCTCATTCTCTGTTTTTTCCTTTCTGCCACCTTAGTTAGACATTTGAGGGGAGATCTCTTTATTCTCTGGTCTCCTAACATCTTATATTCCATTTCATCATCTCCCAGTTGTGCTTCCCCGGTGACTTCTTCAGGTTTTTCCTCCAACTCGTGAAGTCTTTCTTTTGCTGAGTCGATTCTGCTCTTGAATCTGTCCAGGGAGCTTCAGTTATTACTTTTTTTCATTCACATGTTCCTGGCAGAGAGCTTTAATCCCCCTTGGAATTTCTGATGGGAGCGTCTTTGTTAGGCTAATGAGACCAGGATGGGTGCCGGTCACCAGAAGGACCAACCTGTGATGAAAGGGTTGGAACTTTCAGCCAGCTGGCATTCAGGAAGGAAAGGGGCGATGCAAATTGACTTCAATGACATGGTCAATGATTCTGTCAACTATGCCTACCTACGAGCCCCTGAGAAAAAGTGCACGGACATCAAGGATTCCTAATTGGTGAACACACTGATGTGCTGGTAGGATGATGTGTCCTGACACCAAAGGGAGAGAGTTCAGAAGCTCTGTATCCCTCAGAATGCGCCTAGTATGTGTCCCTTTATTTGTATGCTCTGCCCCACTTATATCCTTTACAATAAACTGTAATCATAGTGCAACACTTGCCTGAGTTCAGTGAGTCACTCTAGCAAATTACTGAACCTGGAGGGGGTCATGAAAACCCCTGGATGTATAGCCAGTCAGTTTGTATAACCCAAAGTGTGGCTGGCATCTAAAATAAGGGTAGTGTTGTTGGGGCCGTGCCCTTGAACTTCTGAGGTCTGTGCTAACTCCAGGTGGTTAGTGCCAGATTGTGTTACGATAGATCAAGATGCAGTTGACATAAAAGAGAATCTCAAACCTCCCACTTACTAAGTGTGAGACCTTGGGCAAGTCCCAAAATCTCTCTGTGTCTCAGTTCCCTTATCTTAAAAAAATGATAGCTTCAGCCGTACCCGCCCCAGAAGATGTGTGAACAATAATAAGTGAGACAACTCAATGTCTGGCTCACATAACTGCTCCATAAATGTGAGTGCTGCAAGTTCCTGCTCAAATGTCACCATATCCAGAGAGTCGGCACTGCTGTCCCAAAGAAAATGTTACTCCTCTTTTCTTGCATGGGTACTTTCTGTCCCTTATGCTGCTCTGTTTTTCTTTTAGCCTTTACCACCACTTCTGTCAGTCAGCTCTTTCAGTGATACTGCTTTGTAACAAATCTCCCTTCAAACTCAAGTCACTTCCTGTAGCAAACGTTTCTTCTCATGCGCACAGATCTGCAGGCCTGCTGGATTGGTGGCTCTCAGCGGGGCTCAGCTGAGTGCCTCTGCTTCGTCTTTAGTCTTCTGGGCTTGCCTCCAGGCTGTGGGTTGGGTTCAAGCCAGCTCTGCAGTGTCTCATTATTCTGGGTCCAGAAACTACTTCAGGGCATGTGCTCCTGGCAACGGCAGAAGCAGAAGAAGCAGGCCAAAACCCCACAGGCAGATTTCAGGCTCTGCTTACAACATGGCCACAAATATCCCATCGGCCAAAGTGAGTCACGTGACCAAGCCAACATCGAGAGAAAGGTATCTACCTTCAGTCAGAGAACCTTCACTGTCAGTGGCAAAGTGTGATGTGCAATTCTAAGAGGAGCACGGCGTGAAGAATTCCGAAATGATGTGCCAATCTGGTGCACCACTTGACATAGTGTATTTTCGTTTGTTTTGGTTTTTTTGTTTTAAAAAACATTTTTTTTTAACATTTATTCATTTTTGAGAGTGAGAGAGACAGAGCATGAGGCAGGGAGGGGCAGAGAGAGAGAGAGACACAGAACCCGGAGCAGGCTCCGGGCTCTGAGCTGTCAGCACAGAGCCCGACGCGGGGCTTGAACCCACGGACCGCGAGATCACGACCTGAGCCGAAGTCGGACGCCCAACCGACTGGGCCACCCAGGTGCCCCTGTTTTCATTTGTTTTTATCTTGAGTACTTTTTCTGCTCCTCTACCATGCATTTAATGAGGACAAGTATCTGTCAACTGAGTGTGTGAATGACTGAATGCATTAGCCAAGTAGGAACAGCAGTGATGTAGTCATAGCTCTCACCATTCCATGGTACAGCTGCCAATAAGGTGTTTAATGGCCAAAAAGAGGGGAGAGGCAGGCAGCTGGGGCTCCCTTGATGCGGAAGAGATGGGGCACTGCCACACCTGATGGCCAACTGCCTCCTTATTCCGGAAACCCACAGTAGGATTTTGAAGTAAGCCCTCAGCTATACACGTAGATAACTTTACATTCATCTTCAAGGCAAAATTCTAAAGCAGGAGCCACATGGAAGTTACCAAAAGCCAACAACGAAACAACATTTCAGTATCTCAGTTCCCCTGATTTTTCCAGCATTCATTCTAAGGAAAAGCTGTAGCACTGAGTTGACTTTACTAAAGCAATGCTCATAAGCTGGCCAACAGAATTAACCAACTTTGATTCACTCAGTAGAATGCTACCCTTGAAACTGGAAATATTAAGCGTGGTCTTATATATACATATGAGATATACTTGATATATATATCTCATATGTATATATTAGTTTCCTCAAGTAGTAACAACCATGAATGGAAAGAGCCCTAAAAATACAAATTCTCTGCAATTTCGCAAATGCAGGGACAATGCAAAGTCTAATAATAAACTTGAGACAGACTAAATACTGCATAATTAGCACACTTGAACCAAAGGCAGCAGAAAAACATGTAATTAAATCTGAATACTTTAGGAAGAAATAAAGATGGTCCAATAAATAGCGAAATCAACCAGAATGAGGAAGATTAGAAAAGGCAACCTCTGACTGATTTCCCCGATAAGAAGATTTGAGGCCAAATAGACCAAAATGGAAGAGATGGGGGAAAACACACCTACTGGTACAAAAAAGCAAAGATGATGTCACTTCAAAGAGCAAATGGTTACTTTTCCAGCAGCATCCCCGAAGGCTGAGTTCTTTTAAGGCTGCTAAGAACAAATAAACAAAAGTGTGTGAAATTCAGTTTTCATGTGCTCATTAAATAGTAACTGTGCATAAAACCTGAGGTTAAGAGCTCTGGGGACAGAGCTATAAGGGGCTTGGCCCTTGTCACTTAAGACCCTTGGAGGAAGCCCCTTCAGTGAGCGAAAGGAAAGGAAAGAAATGGAAAGGGAAGAGAAAGGAAGGAAAGGGGAGGGATGGGAAGGGAAGGGAAGAGAAAGGAAGGGAAGAAAAGGAAAGGAGACAAGGATGGAGGTGTCCACATTACTGTGCATCACACAAGACTGAAGTTGTCTATGCCTTTGCTGAGATAGGGTCTCACCACAAGGTCTGCTTGAAGGGCCATAAAGGTGCCCCGGGTGAGAAATCTGGCCCAGATCCCCTTTCGGTCTGCAGTTTCCCTCAAGCCCTTTCTTCAAGTTCAGACAGCGTTAGACGAGAGGAAGGTACAGAACCCCCTTGGCCTAAGTTACTTTAATTAGAACTTATTTAAATGAGCACCAATATTGATGTTGGAGTGAACTACTTGTGTTGTGGTTCTTACACAGCCAGAAAACCCAAGAAAACTACAAATCCAACATAGATCGAATGCTAACATTTTAGAAAATCAAAGAAAAGAGCAATAAACTTTCTGCCCCTGCCAGTGCCCAGGATAAAGCAGACACCTGTTGCGTATGTATGGAATGAATGCCGGAGGGTGATTTTATCATTAGAGGCCTTGGAACTGACTTGGTAAAGATGTAGGAAGAGGCTGCAGCCAAAGCTGTTGGTGAAACATCTCTGAGCTCTCTCGCTCTCTCTCTCTCTCTCTCAGGGAAGGAAGGGATGGGCGCTGGGCTTGGCGAAGAGTCTCCCCCTGGCGGAGAAGTACCCCAGAGGCAGGGACCTCTGCCAGACTAGTTCCCTACACTCCATGGCCCTGGGATAGTCTCACACAGAGTGGAAGCTGAACCCGTGTCTCAGCCCCTCTGAGCTGCGGTAACAAAGTACCACGAACTGGGTGGGTTACGAACGATAGAAATTTCTTCCTCCCTGTTATGGAGCCTGCAAGTCTGAGATCAGGTCTCAGCATAGCCGGATGTTGGGAGTCTCCTTCCAGGTTAGAGACTTTTCCTTAATCCTCATGTAGTAGAAAGACGGGGAGACAGCGGTCGGGGGTTCTCTCTCTCTCTTTTTTTTTAATTTTTTAATGTTTTATTTATTTTTAAGACAGAGAGAGACAGAGCATGAATGGGGATGGGGCAGAGAGAGAGAGAGACACAAAACCTGAAGCAGGCTTCAGGCTCTGAGCTGTGAGCACAGAGCCCGACGCGGGGCTCAAACTCACGAACTGTGAGATCATGACCTGAGCTGAAGCTGGACACTTAACCAAATTTGAAAGTGACTAATCCCATTCTTGAGGATTCTTCATGACCTAATCGTCTCCTAAAGGGCCCATCTTCTGATACCATCATATTGGGGGCTAGGATTTCAACATATGAATTTGGGCTGTGGGGGAACACACACTTTTGGACCATAGTCTGATGTATCTGTGAAGTGATTTTGTGTCTCCTCTGCCCCAGATGCCAGCCCTCTTTCCTGGGCCCACATGCGGCAAGCTTCTGGAGACTCTCACCCTGCTTCCCTGGCACCTGCAGCTATCCTGGCCTATGTATGCCTTCAGAGCATGCAGACTGGCAAATATCAGAAAAGTGAGCCGCTATTTCAGGAAAAGCAAAAAAACAAAAATCCAGAATCAACACAGGACGGGAGGCCCCCCCAGCCACAGGGGGTAGGTATTCAGTCGCTGTCCACCACTGACAGAAGAGAGGGACATCCCTGACCTGAAGCTTAGGCAACCTTGAAGAAGGGAATACCTTGAACACTGAGGTCATTTCAATAATCCATTGGTTTAGAAATTCTGTCTCTAACTCCTCTGGCCTTCTTGTCTTTCTTGTAACAGAGAAAATGGAAAAGCTGAATTCCCAGCCATTCACCTGGTTGCTGTGAAAAGAATCGCTGGGGGAAAGGCAAGTGTTGGCTACAGCTTGCTCAAGGCCCCAAGAGGCCCATGGGATGCCTCTCGTTGGTTGGTGGCCTGCCTCAGGGCACCGAGAGCTGCTCCCGAACCCGGTTCTTAACAGCAGTGAGCCGTGCTCTCACGGATCCTACAGAGTTCAGGAAAGTGTTCTAGGAAGCTGTTTGCCTTCTGGGACTGGAGGATGCAAATGGGACCCACAGAAGCTTTCTGTGGCTTAGGCAGACCCCTGTGACCTTCTGCAGGGACCTCTACAGAATCCTCCCCTCACACGCACAGACACAAACTCAGTTCACAAGGCTTTATTAGGCCTTTTTATCTCTAGAACATTTTGTGCTACCTCGACCTCCTTCAAAATCTTCCAAGGCTTCCAACCATGCTTAGAATAAACATCAAGAGCCCAACGTCACTGTCATATTCAGCCCGGCTTCCCCTCACTTCTCTGCCGCCCTGTGAGCCTATGGTTCCTAGAACAGCCAAGAGTGTTTCTACCCCAGGGCCTTTGCATTGTCATTCCCTGCCGGGAAGTTTCTCCAAATGATGCCATGGTTCACTTATTCACAGCTCGGCTCAAATGTCACATCCCTCACACCCTGGTGAAAAGAACTCTCTCTCCTTCTACTCTGCTGCCTTTTTCCTTAAAGCACACACCTCTACTTAACCCTACATCATACATTTGTTTGTTCTTTGACTTATTCTCTGTCTCTCCACAGGCACTGAAAGGGGTGGGGCTTCATCTTTTACTGCCCACCATTTTCCCTCATGCCTAAAATAGTGTCTGGCTGGAAGTGTGGGAATAATAAGTATTTATTGACTGGCCAGATAAACACAGCTTCCCAGAGGACAACACAGTCAATCTATCCACAAGCATATAACAAATGCTTCTGCAGAATTTGTTGACTTATCTAAAGGAATGCACATATTCCTTCATCTACACCATCACTCTGATAAAAATTAGCATTGAATGACAGCCCCAACTGTGGAGGACTTAGCAGGTACCGGGCACTAGGAATGCTGTTAGCAGGGAATTTGTTTCTCCCAAACACCTTACTAGGGAGGTATGCTGTCTCTGGGAGAGAAGGGGCCACTGAAACCCAGCGATCTTAATGACCTGCTATTTGAGAAGCGAGACTCTGGACTGTCCAGGTGGGCAGCAGAGGGAGCTGGGGATGAGCCGGCAGGCAGCCTGCTTCGGCAACGAGGCTCTCCAGGAACCAGTGAATCTCGGATTGGCAGAAAGACGCCTAGCATTTTGGCTTCTCTCCAACGTCAGCACAGAAAAAATAAGACTATAATTACTTGCTTCCTCCTTTCTCTGCTAGGAGAGCCCCCAGAGGAGGGATGACTGGCTTTCCAGGGAACCCCCCAGGCTCTGGTGGTAACAGTGATTACCAGCACAGGCTGCACAATAGAACCATCTGAGGAATTAAAAAAATACAGATACTCAGGCCCCGCCCCCTGACACGCTGTTTGCTCCCCAGGAGTAAGTCAGGGCATTGTCTTTTTTAAAAAGAGCAACAATTGTTTCCAATGTGGGGGAGGGACCCACCAGAACCCCAGAAGACCTGGGAAGGAGGGGGGGGGGGGACTGTGGGGAAGAGATTGAGGCCTTCATGTCTAAAGTCGGGATCAGAATGACTGATTCGTCCTTTTGCCTCAGGCTCCAATATGACTCAACACTGTCAAGGATCCTGTCTTTATTTAAACATTTTGATATTTTGCTCATTGCTGACTTTTTACATTTGGATTCCCCAAAACATTTTGCATGGTTTTTGTTTTGGCCACCTTAAATTTTGTGGCCTCACCCAGGGGAAGGGAGTGGCCATTGATTGAGAGCCCGCTGCTTCCGGGCCCTTGGCAAGGGGGGGGCTTTGTACATTTCATCTCAGCGATTGTTCATTCATTCATTCATTCATTTAGAAATACTTTGGGAGCATTGATTATATACCAGGAGGTTTTTTATGCACAGTGGTGAACGTGATACCAAAGATCAGGTTAAGGACTTGACTGCCTTTTATTTTATTTTATTTTATTTTATTTTATTTTTATTTTTTTAAACAAATTTTTAAAGATTTTATTTTATGTTATTTTTTTAATGCTTATTTATTATTGAGAGAGAGAGAGACACACACACACACAGAGTGTGAGTGGGGGAGGGGCACAGAGAGAGTGAGACACAGAATCTGAAGCAGGCTCCAGGCTCTGAGCTGCCAGCACAGAGCCCGACGCGGGGCTTGAATTCACAAACCGCGAGATCATGACCTGAGCCGAAGTCGGACGCTTAACCGACTGAGCCACCCATGTGCTCCAAGAATTGAGCACATTTTAACGCAAAATTCGGCAATAATAATAATTTTAAAAAGCAACCGACCGCAAGCACCACTTACAAAGAACGAATTATCTGCCTGGCCCACTCTGAATACTTTAATACCATTCTCCCTAATCCTCTCAAGGGAGACAGCATTCCAAGATTCTCAGAGACATTTGTTGAGTGACCACAAGGGAAGCAGCAGAACAGGATGTAACGTAGGGGTCTCTCTTCCCCTAAAGCTGCGCTCTTTCTGGTCCAGTATACCGACTCTCAAGATGGAAATGTGTCCTTTATTTTGGTATAGCACATGCCCAGGGCTTTTGCATTATCTGTAATCTTCATAACAGCCCTACATAAAAAGTGCTGTTAGCTCCATTTTACAGATGAGCAAACTGAGGCTCAGAGAAATTAGGCTAAGTTGCCCAATTCACACAAGCAATAAATGCCAGAGCCAGGGTTATTGGCGACCTCATCCAGGGTTGGGCCACACAGCAGGCTGCCTTGGGCAGATCCCTTTGCTGTCACTCTACAATTTTTTAATAGATTGTTGTCATCCCCCAACTTCTGTTATCCATCCATGTCTCTTCTGTCTACTAGGATGTCATGAAACACATCCCCTTCACTTCCTCTTTCTCACGTCTTTTGCCTGGGTTCTAGAGTCAACGCTAGGCTAGTGATGGGGAAATTATTTTGTTCGGGAAAAATCAAAAAGAGCAGCTGAGGCCTCTGAGAGAATATGGCGGAAACAGGAAGAAGCTTTCTGTCAGCAGCCTGGGGGTTGGAGGGGCCACAGCAAATCCTTTTTTTTTTTTTTTTTTCAGGGCAGCTGGTGTGCTGAGTCTCTGGAAGTTTCTATGGAGACATGTCTGCTGCTTTCTCTGTCTCGCTCACCTGCAGCAAAGCTCCGGGCAGTGGCTCTCACCAGATCCACCTTCGAGGTCCGGTGAAGACCACTGTCCTGAGCGAACCCACGGCTCTATCGGAAAGGTCCCCCGATGAAGTGGCCCTTGTTTGAAGAGGGAGTAAAACGGAGGCAAGCCCCACATTTGCCAGTGAAATTCCCCAGAGTGGTTTTGTAAAAGGTTATCCTAAAGTGAATTTTCTTTTCCACAAGAATGATGCTCTTGTTCAGGCAGTGATTCTGTCTCAGAGAAGCCATGGGTACGACCCAGTTGAGCTGGAGTGTCCTCACCAGGTGTCTGTTCTTCTGGCGGCGGAGCTCAGGTTTGGTCCAGACATACCTGGGCATCTGGGAAGTGAGCTGGACCCTGGTCTGGGGGACACATGACCCAGTCCTGGCCAATGTGATATAAGGCGAATTGGCTGGGGTGCTTGTGGAGAAAGATATATGCCTTCCTATCAACATCCAGGGCAGGAAAGGCAGGAATGAAGCTACTTTGTGCTCTTGTGGCTACACAGGACTGGAAAATCAGAGAAGCACTCAGGAGAAGAGGGATGTGATGTTCTGGGGGTTGCTAATAAGTGGCCAGTCGAGCCTTGGACCTTTTGTTCCTGCATTAATCAAGTGTCTGTATTGCTAAAACCACCTTTGGCTCAGTTTTGTCTTCCTTGAAGCCAAGCACACAAGTAACAGAGAGGCCAACACCAAGCTGAAAAAGCATGGTTAGAGCTCTAGTTAGTGATGTCAAGGACGCCACAGCCTGAAGGGTCTCGGTTTATCTAGCCTGACACCCTCAGTTAACGCGTGAGGAACCCCGGGGTCGAGCAGATGGAGTGCCTTGCACGGAAGAGCCAGCAGGAAGAACCACCCTTTGCATGTGTGGGGTGCGGAGGCTGTGCACCTCCATTCCAGCCACCCATTCTGTCCGTTTTGGGCTCCAGCCAAGCCCCCGCCCACCACAGAGGACAGGAAAGCCTCTGGGGACGTGCCTGTCTGAAGTGACCCTTCCTTCCGGCTCCCTCGGTGCCCTTTATACCATGAGGGGCCCTCCAGTCTTAGAGGAGAGTGGTGTAGCAAATTAATTCTCTCTAGGGTGGTGGGGACTTACTGAGGTACCACTTACACTTTGGAAGACTCAAGTGCACAGCTCAGAATAAAAGGAGTAACTTCCCTGCGCTGGAATTTCAGGACCTTTGTTTAGAATCCCTTCCTAATCCCCCTAAAACCACACCACATCAGGCCCCGGGGATTCTGCCCACCACCGGTCAAGGGGCAGCTTCTCAAGCCAGTCCATTTTCTTCCTGAAGTTGGAGAAGACGGGAACCATCTCGTGCTTTCAGAGCACAGACTTGGCAGCTGTTGAAACACTTTGAGGAAACCAGGAGACTCAGCACCCTGGGCTCTCTTCCCACTTTGGTTACTCAAAGCAGAAACGAGACTTCCATGTGCCGGGTGTGGGGCCAGCTTGCTTGTTCAACCTTTCCATTTATTTGCATGGTAATAGCTTGGAATTGGAATCTAAAGGGTTAATTTTTATTTTTTTTAAATTTATTTATTTTTTTTTACTACCGGGTGAACAAGGCTCAGAATGAGAATAAACTTTCTGGAAGCCACACGCACCTGCTGAAGCCTCATAGCACGAGAGGGAATCCCAGTCTGACTGGGGCCAAAGCTCATAGGCTCTTTCCCTACAAGTACAACTTCCTGTTCCAGAACACATGACGGCGTCTGAGTTCTCACGACTGGGTCCAGGCCACAACTGCTTACAGGAGGTTATGTAATCTGAGGGTAAAAGGACACTGGAATGACAGACCCAGGGTGGTCTGTCTATATTTATGAAGTACAAAATCATAACTCCACACACGACCAGAAGCTTCAACAAGCTCCGGAAAGATGAGAGCTAATGCATGAGAGGAAAAGAAATAACTAATTTTCATCTTAAAATAAAGTGCTTCTTGGATGGGGTGCTCATTTCCTAGGGCTGCCCGAACAAGTTCCCACAAACTGGGTGTCTCAAAACAACAGAAATGTAGTCTCTCACGGTTCCGGGGGCTGGAAGTCTGAAATCAAGCTGTCGCCAGCATTGGCGCCTTCTGGAGTCCTGAGGAAAAATCTGTTTCTGTGCCTCTTTCCCAGCCTCTGGTGCTCGTTGGTAATCCTCGGCGTTCCTTGGCGTGTATACACCTCATTCCGATTGCTGCCTCCACCATCATGTGGCATTCTCGCTCTGTGCCTGTGTGCCTCTGTGTCCAAATTTTCTCTCTGCTTATAAGGACATCAGTCAGAGGATCAACGCCACCCTAATCCAGGGATACCTCATCTGACCTTGATTATATCCGCAAAGACCTTATTTCCAAGTAAGATCATGTTCACAGGCACTGGGGTTAGGACTTCAACCCATATTTTTGGAGGACACATTTCAACCCACAACTGTTGGTAGAGTCTTTATCTTTTTCAAGAAATGCTGGACTATTTAGAGATGAAAGACTGTGATGAGACACAGGGGGTCTGCTTCTAAATATTTGGAAGTGGGGCAACCGGGTGGGGGTCTAGATTGTAACAAACCTGGCCAGGAGTTGGTAATTGTTGAAGGTGAGTGATGTCGTTATACGTGGGGTTTGTTATACGTGTTGTGGTTATCCATAAATCCACAAGATTTAGAGGCTTAGGACAACAACGCTTACTATTCTCTTTCAAGGTGCTCAGGGTTGAATGCGCTCAGCTAAGATGAGGCTTGCTTTGGGTCTCTCATACAATTACAGTTATCAGATGGCGGCCGTGATGGAAACAGCTCAAGGTTCACTAATGTGCCTGCCTGGTACATGGGCTGGGAAGACTCCAACATCTGGAGCTCCTTGGGTTCTTCTGTCTACTCTGTCTTTCTGTCTCTCTGTCTCTCTCTCTCTCTCTGTTTCTCTGTGTGTATGATTCTCCTATGACAGTGAAGCAATAGCAAACTATGCCACCCCAAAATATGCCACTCTGCATGAGAATTTATTTTGAGCTGAAAGCAATGAAGAAAAAGCAGATACAAAAAAAAAAAAAAAAAGCTCTCTGCCCTCCTCCTCTTTCCCTAAAGGCAGGACAGAAATTTGTAACGGCGTTTCCTTCTCTGCTCTCTCACAGGAAGGACAGAAGGTAATCACCAGAGGCAGCTCTAGATCCTTATTGGTTCAAAGATGGCACGAGAGAAATCTACATAAACTTTTTTTAAACATTTATTTATTATTGAGAGACAGAGAGACACAGAGCGTGAGCAGGGTAGGGGTAGAGAGAGGGGGAGACATAGAATCTGAAGTAGGCTCCAGGCTCCGAGCTGTCAGCACAGAGCACGATGCGGGGCTTGAACTCACAAACTGCAAGATCATGACCTGAGCCGAAGTCACTGGCCCAACCAACTGAGCCACCCAGGGGCCCCTACATAAACTTTGCTAAAAGTAGCCCTTATTTACCATTGGTGTCCTCATATATCTGCTTTTCCACAATTTGCTGCCCTCAGAAGTTCAAAATCCTTTTCCTTTGTCTTGTCAGTTTTCTATAATATTATAGGTCTTTACTAGGATGCTATATAAGTCCAAGTTCAACGACCCTTTGAGCAACTCATCACAGAGTTGTTCCGTGTGTGTGTGTGTATGTGTGTGTGTGCTGTACATGTTAATAAACTTCTGTTTGCTCTTGTTAATCTGCCTAATTTACAGGACGCCAACCAATGAACCTTAGATGGGTAGAGGGAAAACTAATTTTTCCTCTCCTCTACAACAGCTCTTAAGATTCCTTTTACAGTAGCCAGGGCTCCCAAGGTGCATGCCCCAAGACAGACCCCCACGCTGACTGTGTACTGCCTTCTCTAGTCTAGCTTGAGTCACACAGCATTATTTCCATCACACTCTTCAGTAGGGGAAATCACAAATGTCCAGCCGGGTACACAGGAGAGGGACACAGATAGTGAGAGGAATGTCAAATGACTTGAGGACCTGTTTTTAAACAACCACAATGCTATTGTCTCTACTTTTGTGTATGTTTGAAATGTTTCCATCATAACACACACACACACACACACACACACACACAAACACACGCACGCGTGCGCGCGCACACACACACACACACACACCCTCCCAAACAGAGATTTATAAAATGCTACTGGGGAAGTCCCTTTGCTTCCTTAAATTAGTTTCAAATTAAAGTAATATAAAAGTTTTATCTGCATTTTGGAGGCAAGGAAAAAGAAATAGACTAGAAAATAATGTTCTTCCACTGCCGCATATCATGCAGAAAAGTAAACATTAACATTAGGATCTGAGGAAACCGAAACCCTGTTTTCTTACATCTTACAGTCTGTAATTTTGGTTCTCTTTGCCTATCATCTTCCTGCCCTGGGGTCTGGTAATGTTTGCCAACATACTTAAACCGCCACAGAAGAAAGAATGAACATCTTGCTCCTTCTTAGCCAGGTGGAGGGAGGCAGCCTGGGGAAGCAGAAAGTGAGGTGTGCAAGAAATGAATGGGAAGACTCTTCCATGAAGGGGCTCTGCCATCCAGGGAACCCTTCAGTGCTTCCCTGGGGGGCAGAGAGGGTTTGTGGACAGAGAATGGGTGGTGGTTATTGGTGGAGCTCACCAGGTATTTTCTGTGGGTCTCCAGTGCACTGTAAGACTGCCTTCTCTGCTCCCTTGAGGTTGGGAATGGCAAGCAACTTGTGTTGGCCAGCGGACTGTGAGTTGTACCCTTCTGGGCTGATTTGAAGGGCAATGTGGGTTGATATACTCCTTCTTCCCCCTTGGCCCTTGGCAGTGGAGCCTCCCACAGTCTGGGTCTCTCATTCATCCCTGGATGAAACGTGATAAAAGGAAGACCCCTGGCCAGTCCATGGCCAACATGGGGGATGAACAGCAGTAACGCTTTGTTGCTCTACGGGGTTGTTAGCCACAGCATAACCTTGCCCCACCTTACTGCTACAGCAGGCGTGGACTCAGGGCTAAACCTCTACCACCAACTGGGGGTTTGAGCAAGTTAGTTGCCCTCGCTGAGTAAGATGTACATATCACGCTTCCAATAAGCTATAGAAAATATTTATGAGGCTTCAATGAAAGACATATGGGGAAGCACATAGTAGGTGCCCAGTGAAAACATTCTCTGACGTGCTGGTTCCCTCCAAGGCCTTGGTTTCTTCATCATTAAAATGAGGTCATGAGCTTGGACTGGATGGTCTCCAAGGGCTGCTCCTGCTCCCATTCTATGATAGACTGAAAGACTTTTATACAGTCACATTGTAGAGTCTGACACTGGATTTGTCATGACAATGATGGATTATTTGGAGGAGGGCACCAAGTGCCCAGCCGTGCCTTTTTCCTTCTTGGAAGAGAGATAGGATTGTTTCTCTGCCCTGAGAATCATTTATTATGTTCATAAAACAGTCGGCAGTCCCTCACAAATAAATACGTACTCAGAATCGTTGGATGTCCCCATGAAGCTTCATGGAAATGCACCCAGAAGGTGACTGGCAGACCTCGGAGGAAATCGCATACGTTCATTTTTTTTTTTTTTTTTTTTCCGGCTTCTGATTAGCCATTCCAGACATTGGCTGTTTATTTTTCACTTGCTTTATGTGATTAGATCTGCTTGGCTGACTGCATTTTAAAGCTTCATTCTCACTAAAACCGGTCTGCCATTTAATAAGCCTAAGGGGAGAGGATGGCTGCTGTAAATCGTAAGAAGCCAAGTTAAACTTGACCCTTCCTTCAACCCCTTTGTAGCGTTTTCTTCTCCATCAAGCGCTCTTCCATGGCAACACAAATATTTGCAGACTCCTCCCCCAACAGATCTTACTCCCGCGCAGGACTCCTTTAAACAACAAGTAATTACTGAGCACCTACTTTGTGCTGGGCTCTGTTATTAGGTGCTAGGGTGCAGCATGGGGTCTACCCTCACAGAGGATGATGGGAAACAGACTTTTAATGGAACAGTCAGCTAACTAATGAAAAGTGACAAGGATGGTAAGACCTGAGAAAGTGATATCTATGGTGCAGAGACCACAGCTGCACGGGCGTGCGGTGGGGTCAGGGGAGGGCTCCCTCTCCCCACGTGCATGTTCTCCACGCGTGTGCTTACACTTTCCCGCTTCTCCCCTGGGGATCTTACACATTCCCACCTCGTTGCAAGGATTCCCAAATCTTTACCCCTAACTCCTATCGGAGCTTCCGGCTTGCATTTTCTTTTGTAAGTTGTTATTTATTTATTTAGAAAGAGATAGAGAGAGAGAGACCAAGGAGGGCGGCAGAGAGAGAGGGAGACAGAATCCCAAGCAGAGCCTGATGTGGAGCTCAAACTCACCAACCGTGAGATCCTGACCAGAGCCGAAATCAAGAGTTGGACACTTTAACCGACTTGAGCCACCGAGGCGACCCCCAGCTTGCATTTTCCAATCCCTTGTAATAATAAAATCAAACAGATATCAAGCATTTCCTATGTGCATGTTTTACATATATTTATGCAATTCTTATAAGTCCTCTTGTTCGTTTTACTTATTTTATTTTTAAATTTTTTTTTGAATGTTTATTTTTGAGAGAGACAGAGACAGAGCATGAGCGGGGGAGGGGCAGAGAGACAGGGAGACCCAGAATCCGAAGCAGGCTCCAGGCTCCGAGCTGTCAGCACAGAGCCTGACGTGGGGCTCAAACTCACGAACTGTGAGATCATGACCTGAGCCGAAGTCGGACACTCAACCGACTGAGCCACCCAGGCGCCCCATTTTTGAGGACACTAAAGTGCAAGTTTTTACACTACTTGATCTTTGTCACAAGACTTAGGAGTAGCAGAATCCAAATTTGAACTCTGAGCTCTGATAAACCAAGTCTGGGCCCTGGACTACCCTCCATTCCATTGCCACCTGGATGGCCCTGGGCATCTCATATTAAAATATTAAAATGCCTAAAAGCAAGCTCTTCTTTCTCCTCTCATCCACTCACCCTATCAGAGATCTGTCCCTCTTTCTGTCTTCTCTGTACGATGGCATCTTTACTCTCTCTGCCACTTCGACTTGTCACCTTGATTCATCTTTGGCTCTCTCCCTGCCTCCTCCATCCCGTGTAATCACTTTCTGAGTTCTGTGACTATCCCCTTGCAAAGTCTTCTAGATCATTGTAACAGCTCCCATGCGACCCACTCTCGGCCTCGTTTTTCTCCGACTGATCCTGCAAATGACATGCAATGTTTGCCCTCCCAAATGGCTGGGTCTGTTGGGTTCCTCCCTCGCTCAAGGGCCTATGGCTTCCTAATGAAAATCACGAATCCTAAGTCTCATTCTCCCCTGAAACCTCTCTTCTGGGTAGCAGGTATGTCCCCTGGCATTCATCCACGGGCACCCAAAACTCAATATGCCTCAAACCGAACCACACTTTCCACGGCAAAGATTCCCTTCACCCTATCCATTGCCCCATTTTTTTTGTCTGCAGAGTGTTAGCTGGGCACGAGACAACATTTCCCATTTTCCCTGCAGTGAGGTACAGCCATGGGACTCAGGTCTAGCCAAAAAGATGTGAGCAAAAGGGATCTGGGAACCCTGGGGTCATGGCCTTCAGGAAAGAGGTATGCTGTCTCCTATTTCACTGGAGCCAGGTGGACTTTGGTGGTGAGCCATCGTGGATCACGTAGATGACCGAACAAAGGAGAAGGAGCCTGTGTCCCAACACAATGGAGCTAAACTGCTAATGCTTCCACATCTACGTGGAAAATAAATAAGCTTCCCTTCTAAGTCATTTCATCTGTGTCTTGTAGGGGTGGGAAATATTTTTTTTTTTTTTTTCCCAACCCTTCTAAGCTCTTGACTGGGACTCCTAAAACGAAAGACAGGTTGACAAGAGGCGAGCATACAAATTTATTTACCCTAAGTTTTACATGACACGGAGCTTTCACAGGGAAAAGAAGACCCAAAGAAATGGTTAACTCTGAGTGTTTTTATGCTGGGTTTAACGAAGAGTGGAAGGTCAGGGAAAAAAATATGATCGGATGAAGGGTATGAGCCAAGTGTGCTAAACTGGGGGACACTTAGCAAGGCCCGTTCATTCCGATTCCTGGGGCTGTCCAAGATAAGATGCTCTTTTTCTCTGAGCATAGGGAGGGCACTTCTCACATGAGGGTTTTATGACCTGTTTCAGGGAAAGGTCAGACAGCCCTTGTACACGTCATTTCTCAACTTAATTTATGCTTGAAATATGCAGTATGTCAAGGAGCCATATTTTGGGGGTCGCTGTGTATGTGTGTGTTTCATGTGGGTAGGCACCCGGGCCATGACTCACCTCCGCTCAAATCCCCTCAATGACCAAACCCATTATGCAGGACAAATCACCTGTTCTCGACAAATGAGCACCAGGGTGGGGGGGTGGGGGGTGCCAAGACGAGAGAGGAGCAACTCTTACTGATTTAACGAGACCCAAGGGCATATCAACTAAGTGCCATGGGTAGATTCTGTTTGGACCCAACACACCGCTGTTAAAAGATGTCTCTGAGGCAGTTGGGGAAATTTGAAACCTGGCTGAATATTCGATGATATTTGGAGTTCGTGTTAATTTTTCAATTGTAATAATGGTATGATGGCATGTTCAAAAAGAGTCTTTTCTCTTAGAGATACATACTGAATACTGACTCAAACGATATATCTGGGGTTTGGTTCAAAATAATCCGGGGGGGTGGGGGAGGGGGCACTGGAAAAATATCAACGAGGCAAGACTGGCTATATATTGATACAGTTCAATGTCAGCAACGGGTATGAGGACGGTTCGTTATACTATTCTATTTTTCATGTGTTTTAACATTTCCATAGTACATTTTTGAAATTAAAAAAGCAAGTGTGCAATGAAATCTACTGCCTTCACGGTCAAGTACTGAGGGTGCCTTGCAAGCGTTGCAGGCTGCCAGTCCTCATCCCTAACCTCTGCCGTCCGGACGCCCATCACTCCCCCTACCCATCTGGGCCTCCAGCCTTGCGGAGCCCACTGCTACTCCCAGGACTTTGCAAACATTCTCGTACCTACTAGAAACATTCTTTCCTGCCTGCTCTCCCCTGCTCCCTCAATGGCTCTGTTGGGCCCTGTGTGCCTTTCCACGACCCACCCCACCCCACCCCCATCACCTCCACATTGTTTAGGGCCCCACCCTCTCCTCCCAGAGTGGCCCAACAACACCTCAAAGGCAACCCCCTCCACACAGTTCTGAGTCCCTTTGCTTTCTGCTGTCTCTCCTTCTACAGCTGCAGTTCCTTGGAGGTGGCAATTATGACCTCTGAAGAGTGTCCCCAGAGGGCTAACACTGTCTCAGAGTACGCCGAGTGTTCAGGGCAAGAACAGAATGAGTTCAGGGGGAAAAGGTTAAGCCAAGTGAGCCGTCACTTCGACCATGGGTAAGCACCCGTGAAGAAATGCAGGGCAACAAGCCCTGAAGAAATGCAGGGCAACAAGCTAGAGGAGGGCTTCCTGGTTGTAAGTGAACCACCTCTGGTCATCCCAAAGTAGGGGGAAGAGTTCCAACCTGGCGTTAAAAAGAAGACAACAGGCCCCAAATGGAGTCACTCATGCTAAGCTCCACGTCACCAAACCAGGATTTACCTTCATTATGGTCTCAGCCTCTTCCAGAAGTGTGATCTGAAACCGGTCCTTCGGGAATCATCTGGTCACCACTGGTGAGGTTATCTGCCTGATAGACCACAGTTGTCCCCTACAGGAAAATGACTTGGCACAGCCAATCTGTTTTTTTGCTGCATAACTTCCTTGTTGCTGCCCCCTTCTGCCTGTAAACGTCCTTCAAACTGTAGAGGCCCTCAGATCTTCTTTCTGTCTGCTGGGTGGAATGCTGCCCTCTTCATGAATTGTTCCAGAAAGCCAATAAGATATTTTAACTTTCACTTAGTTGAATTGGGGGTTTTAACAGTGGGGACGGCATCGTTTTAAAAAAGACACTAACCTGGGTTGCCAAACTTCTTCCAAAGTGAGGAGAGCAGACCGGGAAAACGTCTCTGCTACGAATTTGCTTTTTCCAACATGGAGACTAGATGCTTCCCCTCCTCCTGGAAGCCCCAGGTGGCTCTGGGCCACCTAACAGGCAGGTGGACTGTCTGGCCTCTTTAATGAGAGCCCTCCGGACAGGGGTTAGCACCTCTAGTCTGTTCCGTCAGCAGAAGAAAACTACCCAGCAGCAAGGATGGGAGGCTAGCACCCTCTGGGAGTCTGAACTATAAATATCTATGGAGACAGATTGCTCTGTGGGGAATAAAAATGGAGAAATTTGTGATTAACAAATATGGAAGCGCCTCATATCTCTTCGGTGAACAGGATTCCAATTATCCTCACTTGCCTCTGGGCTCCACGGGCCAGTCTGTTTGTAATTTCCCATAAATCCTTTAAGTCTGCAAAGTTCCTCCCACAGATGTTGCCACGAGCCGCTGCCCTTTCATGGGGGGTGGAAACAGCACCCAGAGGAAGCCACTCCATTCACTTCCTGACCAACTGAAAGGCAAGAGAAAAACTAAGTGACCAAACGTGCCAGGCCTTGTCTCACTCTCTTCTCAGATTGGGAACTTGAGAAAGAGGAGATTATATCGAATCAGATGAGGCAAAAACGTTATTTCCTGGAAGCAGGTCAGTGGCCAGTTGTGACTGGCGAGGGCTCTCTTGGTGGCGCCCTGGGCGCTGGGACGCAGCCCTCAAAGAAACCCACGGAAACTCCTTGGAGCTCAGAGTAACACGGGGAATACAGGCACTGACCAATGTGGCTACAACAGCTCTCCCAGACCGACCCCGGGATCTGGGGACGATCTGTGAAACCGACACATGAACACGCGCCTGACCGTTGGACCCCAAGCACACTCTGTTCCACCTAATTGACTTAGGAGCCTGTTTTGCAGAAACTTGACCGATGGTCACAAGACCAAGGAAGACAGGAACCAACCGGGAAGAAGTCTGGCAGCTGCGAAGAATGGACCGAGAGGGAACAAAAGTAACCTCTGCGACCTCACAGGCGAGACCTCCCCACCACGGTCACGCCAGCGCCTCCACCCTTGGCACATAGGAAATAAAAGCCTGGGTCGCCGGGCGGCGCCTGCGCAGAAACGGTGAGGGCCTCCCCTGTACCTCCCCACTTCCCAACTTCCAATCACCTCCATCCACCTTCCAGCTCCCCGCCCCCCCTCGTAAAATCCCATAAATACTCTGCTTCCCCTTAGCCTCCGGGAGGCAGAACCGGTGTCAGTGTTCGGCTTCCAGTGCATCGAAAAACGGCCCCTCACGCTGTGACATTTGGAAATAAGTCATGGAAGAAAAGGCGAACTACAAATCGGGCCGAGCTTCCAAGGGCAAACAAGCCTGGTTTTCAGTCCTGCCCTGCCACCGGCTCCTTTCTCAAGGTGCACGTGAGTGTTTGAGGAAAAAAGACGTGGAGAAAGCAGATGATGTCGTACAAAAAGCAGAAGTGGTTTTTCTGTCCACAGGGTCTTGGCCATGTGGTCTACCAGTAGTCTGTTGTTTAAATTAGTAACCTCCTAACAAGTAACTCCACCCTTGAAACTGCTCTGTCCACAGCAAATGTCTCATACAGTAGGAGGGGGACGGAAGGGGTTATTTACTGAGAACATGCTACGTGTTTTACACATGCTGTTTCATTTAGTCTTCTAGCAGCTCTGTAAGGCACTTTCCGTTTTTTCCCTCTTCTACAGATGAGCAAATAGAGGCTAAAACTGGTTACATAATGGTCTGAGTTCAAAGCCCTGCTCTTTCTAGAATGTCATGACTTTTCAAACGTGCTCCAGCAGGACAAGAAAGGCCTAAGCTTGACTGGGATGTTTCGCTGAAAAAAAAAAAAAAAACAAAACCCAATAATAATAATTTATAATGATAGCCTTTTTCCAATTTGCATAAAAAGCTAATTGAGAGAATTTTCTTAATTCCGTGTTTTTCTCCTACTAATTTCCCAAGCTTGGGTGCCTGCTTATACCCCCTTATCTGAGAATGGCATCAGCAATCCTAAAAGGAATAAAAAATTAGAAAAGGATAATTAACAACTATTCATGCTTCATTCGGTGGGTTTTCTTTTAATTTGGAATGAATTCTCCCAATTTTGATTTTTATATTGAATTTGTGTTCCAAGGGCCTTGGGGGCACACGGGAGAGTTACATGCACAAAGTTCATTAAAAAGGTGTTTGGATTGGATGTCCCGAGGAGGGCTGTCCATCTGAGGGAGAACATCAGGATGAACCCAGCTCCAAATTAGCAAGGACACACCAGGGGCGATGAAATTAATTTCCTAGTCAAAAATAGCTGGTCATGTTCCTTCCTCACCTTCAGCAAGTAGCTTATCTACACCAGTTTCTATTAGGAACAGAAAGAGTCTTCGGTCACTCAATAAATCACCGATTTCCCACAGAAGACATGTCTCTTTCATTAACGAAGGAGGGAAATTAGGCCATTGCCTTACAGCTATATAACAGTATTGTTATGCTGCAAACAATTGTATAAAAGCCAGGTCCCACTGAGAAGCAACCTCCCAGGACAATAAGAAAGGAAAGAAATAAAGAGCTTTTGAAAACAGTCAGGTCTGAGGCTCTGTAGTCCTGCTGAGAAGCCAATTTCTTCCTTCCTACAGCCATTTATTCAGTTACCTCGATATTTACTTATCCAACATTCTTTCAGCCCCTCACTGTGCTGTGTAGTACTTTACTTGGTTCCAGGATGAATAGAAACATCCTACCATCAGGAATTCTGTAGTCTGGTGGGATACAAGAGTGGTAAAGAGAATTTACACAACACTGTGTCCCCCAGGCTCTGCTAAGTGGGTAAAGAGTGCTGGGGGGGGGGGGAGGGGCACAAAAGAGTGTCATCTCATTGAGAAAAGAGGTCGTATTTCCACATAGTAGTGATGCTCCCCCAAATCTCAAGATTTCACACAAGCAACAAAAGAAAAACAGATAGATTGGACTTCATCAAAATTTAAAACTTTTGTGCATCAAAGGACCCTATCAACAGAGTGAAAAGGCCACCGATGGAAAACGTTTGTAAAACATATATCAAACGAGGAATTAATATCTTGAATATGTAAAGAACTCCCACAACTCAACCATAAAAACAAGCAACCTGATTCAAAAATAGGCCATGGACTTGAATAGACATTTCTCTAAAGAAGGTACACAAATGGACAACAAACCTATGAAAATGTGCTCAACGTCACTAACCATTAGCAACATGAAAATAAAAACCACAATGAGATGCCACTTCACACCCATTAGGATGGCTATGATCAAGAAAGAAAGAAAAAGAAAAGAAAGAAGAAAGGAAAGAAGGGAGGGAAGGAAGGGAAGGAAGGTAGAAGGAAGGAAGGGAAAGGAGGAAAGAGAAAGAAAGAGAGAATGAACAGAGCAAGTTTTGGGAAGGATTTGGAGAGAATGGAAGCTTGTGCATGGCTGATGGGACATGAAAAGGTACAGCCGCTGTGGAAAGCCGTACGGTGGTTCTGCAAAGAGTTAAACCTAGAATTATCATATGATTTGGCAATTCCACTTGTAGGTAGAGATCCCCAAAATTTGAGAGCAGAAACCCACATTCATGGCAGCATTATTCACAGTAGCCCAAAGGTGGAAGAAGCCAAGTGTCCACTGGTGCATGAGCAGACAAGCAAAATGTGGCATATCCATACAACAGAATATTACTCGGCCTGAAAAAGGAAGGGGGGTTCTGACACGTGCTACAACATGGGTGAACCTTGGGGGCATTATGCTAAGTGAAATAAGTCAGACAAAAGAAAAAAGATCGTCTGAATTTACCTATGAGATCCCTGAAGATCCCTGAGATCTAGTTCATTGAGGCAAAAAAGTTAAATGATGGTTGGCAAAGGCTGTAGAATGGGGAATTGGTGTTTAATAGGTACAGGTTCAGGCCGAGAAGATACAATAGTCCTAGTGATGGATGGTGATGATGGTTGCACAACAATGTGAGTGTACTCAGTGCCACTGAACTGTAGACTTCAAAACAGTTAGACTGCTAAATTTTATCTTTGGTGTTTTGTGCTAAATTTTATGTTTTGCCACAATTTATTTTTTTTAATACATTAAAGAAAAATTTTTAACATTTATTTGTTTTTGAGAGACAGAGAGAGACAGAGAATGAGCAGGGGAGGGGCAGAGGGAGAGGGAGACACAGAATCCGAGGCAGGATCCAGGCTCTGAGCTATCAGTACAGAGCCCGATGCAGGGCTCAAACTCATGAACCATGAGATCATGACCTGAGCTGAAGTCGGATGCTCAACCAACTTAGCCACCCAGGCGCCCCTTAAAATATTTTTTTAATATTTATTTATTTTTGAGAGAGAAAACAAGCAGGGGAGGGGCAGAGAGAGGGGGTGGGGGGACAGAGGATCTGAAGCAGGCTCTACACTGACAGCAGAGATCCCTGTGCGGGGCTCGAACTCATGAACTGTGAGATCATGACCTGAACTGAAGTCAGGTGCTTAACCTGACTGAGCCACCCAGGCACCCCTATTCTGCCACAATTTAAAAAATTAGAAAAGACTCTCCATGTCCGAGATAGCACCCTTCTTAGTTATTTTCCCCTTTCTCCCATTGAAGAGCACAGCATTCTTTTCTCATTTAGATAAACAAAGGCAAACAAATTCTGTGAGAGATGTAGTGTTCATTTATCTTCATTCATTCAAGAATTATCTGAATATTTTTTGAGCACCTTCTATGTGCCTGGTGCTTTTCTAGGCACTGGGGTTATGACAGTGAGGTGAACAAAAACTGGCAGAAATCCCTGCACTCCTGGGGACCAGTCTGAAATTGAAGGTCGTATCAGCATCCCAAGCAGAAAATACATGGCCTCAAGTTAGGGTCATGTCAGGAGAGGTTAGGAAAAGGCCTCTTTCCAATGATATGCACAGATATAGGGAAACCACACGGGGAAGGTTCAGAAGCCCAGAAATCATAGACCTCTAGTTCCCACTTACAGGCAGAATAGCAGAAGGGAGGAGAAAGTAGATACTGGAACTTAAGGGGGGAAGAAAATGGTAAGGAAGGCTGTCATGGGAGCAACAGTGAATTTGGTGGAGGGACACAGTCACCCAAGGCTACCCCACGGTCACCCGAGACTACCCCATAGTCACCGAAGACTATCCCACAGTCACCCAAGGCTACCCCACGGCCACCCAAGGCTACCCCATGGCTACCTAAGACTATCCCACAATCACCCAAGACTACCCCACAATCACCCGAGACTACACCATAGTCACCCAAGACTATCCCACAGTCACCCAAGGCTACCCCACGGCCACCCAAGGCTACCCCATGGTTACCTAAGACTATCCCACAGTCACCCAAGACTACCCCACAATCACCCGAGACTACCCCATAGTCACCCAAGACTATCCCACAGTCACCCAAGGCTACCCCATGGTTACCTAAGACTATCCCACAGTCACCTAAGACTACCCCACAGTCACCTAAGACTACCCCACGGTCACCCAAGGCTACCCCATTGTTACCCAAGACTATCCCACAGTCACCCAAGGCTACCCCACCGTTACTCAAGACTATCCCACAGTCACCCAAGGCTACCGTACGGTCACCCGAAGCTACCCCGCAGTTCGTTCAGGGCTACGTTAGTCCCAGGCTATCCACAGTTCCCCAAGGCTAACCCATTGTCAGCCCAAGGGTACCCACAGTTGCCCCAAGACTATCCTACAGGGAGTAAATACTCAACCTCACTCTCCTCTCTACTCTCATCCCCTGCTAGTTCCTTAAGGGGCTAAACCCAAGCAGATGACACAATGCACGAGAACCCTTTTCTGTAGAGTCCAAACTCAGCAAATGGGGAGGGGGGGGTCTGGACGGGCAGACAAAAGGTATTCTACGTTGTGAAGAAAACAAGGTTGGTGACCATCCTGGGCCTCAGCTCCCGAAAGCTAACGCCAGGCCAGGCAGTCTCCTGGGAAGCAGGCCATGCCGACCCAAGGGGAATCTGGGAATTTTCCCAGCTTGAAGCCACTGCAGGAAATCAAGCTCAGCTGAGATTTGATGAAGAGACCAACACAATTTTAGTATCTGTCTGAGCAGGCAGAGTTACATAGTTTCAGGTATCCTGAACCAAACTTTGGCCGAACACAAAGCTCAAACCGCATGAAGATTGGACTTTTCAGCAAGTACTCATTTCAGCAAATACTCATTTTCTATCCCCATTCACTATGGGTGGGGCGCTCCTCCCCAGCCTCTGTGTTATTCTTTTGCTTTGTGAGGGAATGTTAGCTGATCTGAGCAAGCAGAGTCTGGAAAAAAAATGCTCTGGAAATCTGCCTTGAGATGTGGCCTAAGCACCTATGGCCCTCAGCCTGGGCCCCACCCCCCGCCCCGATGAACACAGGTGGGGCAGATCCAAACCCCAAATGACCTGATTAAGAACATTGACTTTATGCTGTTCTGCTACAGAAATGAGGCTCAGAAATGAAGTGGTTTATTGGACATAACATGTCTAACTAATTAATGGAAGATCTCATTCTAGAATCCAGTAGTCTTGATGTGCCTCCCAATAGTTGGAAAACGCTTGTTTTCTCTGGTGAAATGAAAAGACTCCGGGGAGCTGTATGTTAATATCAGTTCTGCTCCATTGACAACCCAGAGTCCGCATTCTTCCTGCCAACAATTTGTCCTCCTCTTCCTACCTCATAAATATCCTTATTTTCTCCTTTCTTTCCCCTCCCTCCCTTAGCAACCACACTACGGCCTGCGGCTTAATTTAGCCTCATCTTGGGTTCAGATGCTCTCAAAATTCAGACCAGTATTGCAGGCTGTCTGTTCACATATCCATCCAGTGATCACGCCAGCTCTCCCAGTTCTGTGTCTTCTTCCCCAAACGGCTCTTCTCCAGACTTGTACATTTCTTTTACGATATTTTTTCGCTTTTTACTTTTGAAGTAATTATGTATAGGTTCGCAAGAAGTGACAAAGAGAGCCCAGAGAATTCCTTTGTACCCTTTACCCAGCCTCCCCCGGTGGTTACATCTTGTGTGGCTGGTGTCAGACCCAGGAAACTGACATTGGAACGGTGGATGTATATAGTTCCGTGTCATTTTGTCACATGTGTGGATTCATGTAGCCACTACCACAATCAAGATAAAGAGCTATTCCACCAGCACAAAGCTCTGCCCCGTGTTCCTCCTTTATAATCACACCCGCCTTCCTCCCTTCCCTCCATCCCTAACCTGGCAGCCATTAAATGATTCCCATTTCTGTAATTTGTTGAGAATAGTATTCAAACGAAATCATATATTACATGATCTTTGGAGGTTGGATTTTTTTTTTGTTTTTGCCATACGAGTCGCCTAGAATAATGCCCTTAGCAACCAGCCAATTTGTTTTTTGCATCATTAGTTCATTTCTTATTATTGCTGAGTAGTATTCCATGGTATGGACATACCTCAGTTTATTTAACTATTCACCTATTGTAAGACATTTTGTTTCCAGTTTTACACGGTTGCAAACAAAGCTGCTATGAACAATGGTGTACAGGTTTTTCTGTGGACAGGTTTTCATCACTCTGAGATAAAGGCCCACGATGAGATTGCTGGGATATATGTTAAGCATATGTTTAATTTTTTTGTGTGTTTTTTTTTTTTTTTTTCTTTCACGGAGCACCTGGGTGGCTCAGTTGGTTAAGTGTCTGACTTCGGCTCAGGTCATGATATCATGGTTTGTGAGTTCGAGCCCCGGATCAGGCTCTGTGCTGACCGCTCAGAGCCTAGAGCCTGCTTCGGATTCTGTCTCCCTCTGTCTCTGCCCCCACCCCCCCACCCACCCCCGCCACATCTGTCTCTCTGTCTCTCAAAAATAAAGAAACATTAAAATTTTTTTCTTTCAGTTTTATTGAGATATAATTGTCTTACAGCACTGTGTAAGTTTAAGGTGTACAGCATAATGACTTAACTTACATGTATCAGGAAATAATTCTCATGATAAATTTAGTTAACATTCTTTGGGGTGCCTGGGTGGCTCAGTTGGTTGAGCATCGGACTCTTGATTTTGGCTCAGGTCATGATCTCACGATTTGTGAGATTGAGCCCTGTATCAGGCTCTATGCTGACAACGTGGAGCCTGCTTAGGATTGTCTCTCTTCTTTTCTCTCTCTGCCCTTCCTCCACTCATTCTCTCTTTCTCTCTCAAAACAGATAAATGAACTTAAAAAAAATTCTTCATCTCATATAGATTAAAAAAAAAACACCAAGTGTTTTCCTTGTGATGAGAACTCTTAGGATTTATTCTCTTAGCAACTTTCAATTATACCAAACAGAAGTGTTAACTATAGTCATCATTTTGTACATTACCTTCTTTGTAGTTATTTCTCTTATAACTGGAAGTTGGTACATTTTGACCACCTCATCCAGTTCCCTCACCCTTCAAACCCCTACCTCTGATAATCACAAATCTGATCTTTTTTCTGGTGTATATATGAAAATATACAAAGATATACAAAGATATACAAAAATATCTATCTATCTATCATCTATCTATCCATCCATATGTTAGATCATACAGTATTTCTTTTCATAGTCCTTCTCTAGTTTATTCCATTTACATTTAGTTGTTACACAGACTTCAAAACTATTTTCCTGAGTGTAACATTTCACATTCCCATCCGCAATGTATGAGAGATACATTTTTTTCCACCTCTTGCTAGAATTTGATACTGTTCATATATTTTATTTATCTGTTTTGATAAGTGTGTGGTGATAGCTCATCAGGGTCTTAATTTGCATTTCCTTGATGGTTTGTGATGCTGAATATTTTTTCATGTGCTTATCTGCCATAAATATAGCCTCTTCAGTGAAATGTCTCTTCAGGCAACTTGTTTTCTAGCAAGATTGTTTTTATACTGTTGACTTTTGAGAGATCTTTATGCATTTTAGATAAGAGTCCTTTGTCAAATATGTGGTTGCAAATATTTTTTTTCCTGTCTGTATCCTGTCTTTTTAACTTTTCAACAAGGTCTTTTACAAAGCAAACATTTCAAATTTTGATGTAGTCCAATTTATTGATTTTTGTCTTATGAATTATGCTTTTGGTGTCATGTCTAAGAATGCTTCACCAAGCTCTCCTATATTTTCCTCTAAAAGTTTTATATAGTTTGGTGTTTCACATTGAAATCTGTGATCCATATTGAGATAAATTTTGTTTTTTTGGTTTTTAAAAAAAATTTTTTTTAACATTTATTTATTTTTGAGACAGAGAGAGAGCATGAACAGGGGAGGGTCAGAGAAAGAGGGAGACGCAGAATCTGAAACAGGCTCCAGGCTCTAAGCTGTCAGCACAGAGCCCGACACGGGGCTCGAACCCACGGACCACGAGATCATGACCTGAGCCGAAGTCGGAGGCTTAACCAACTGAGCCACCCAGGTGCCCCGAGATAAATTTTGGATAAGGTATGAGTTTTAAGCCAAGGCTCTCTCTCTCTCTCTCTCTTTTTTTTTAACCCGTAGATACTCAATTGCCCTAGCACCATTTGCTGAAAGGACTATCCTTCATTGAATTAATTTTGAATCTCTGTCAAAAATCAGTGCTAGACTTGTGTCACACTTTCTGGGGGTTCTATTCTGTACCACTGATCTATGTATCCATTCTTCTGTGAATACCACAAAGACTTAAATAGTCACACCTGTATACTATCTTCAAATTGGGTACACTAATTCCACCCATTTTATTGTCTTTTTCCCCCCAAAATTGTTTTAGTTATTGTAGTTCCTTTTCTTTTCTGTATAAATTTTAGAATAATTCTGTCTATATCCACAAAAAATCTTCCTGGGGTTTTGACAGAAATTGTATTAAACATGCATATCAACTTGGAAAAAATAGACATTGTTACGAAGTTGTATCTTCTAGTCTAACACAGTACGTCTCTCCAGTTATTAGATTTTCTTTCATTTCTTTCATGGGTTTTGCAGTTTTTAGCATGTAACTGTTGTATATACATTTTTAAGATTTATACCTAAGTATTTTATTTTTTTAGTGACTATAGTGTTCTATTTTTTGTTTTAGTTTCCAAATGTTCTTCACTAATGTCTAGAAACATAAATGACTTTGGTTTGTTAATTTTATGTCCTGTGATGTCACTTATTAGTCCCAGAAAAGTTTTTGGGAATACCTTGGGATTTTTTATGTGGAAAATTGATGTCATCTGCAAACAGGGACAATTTTATTCCTTCCTCTATGATCTGTGTGTCTTGTGTTTCCCTTCTTTCCCTATTACCTTGGCTGGAACTCTCACTACTGTGTTGAACAGGGGTGATGAAAGTGGACGTCCTTGCTCCCGTTCTTAGGGCAAAAGCACTTTCACCATTAAGTTCAATGTTAGCTGTAGAGTTTTTGTAGATGTCTTTGTCAGGTTGAAGAAGTTCTCTTCTACTGCTTGTTTTCTGAGAGTTTTAATTGTGAATGGGTATTAGACTTCGTCAAACACCTTTTCTGCATTAATCGATACCATTATGCGATTTTTCTTCTTTAACCTGTTAATATGGCAGATTACATTGACTGGTTTTCATATAGTGAACTAGCTTTGCATACCTGGTATAAACCCACTTAGAGATGATACAATTCTTTTTATATATAGTGGATTTCTATTTGCTAATACTTCATAAAGGGATTACGCACCTGTATTCATAGGGTTTGTTTTTCCTTTTTGTACTGCTGTTTTCTGGTTTTGATATCGGGGTAATAATAAATTTATAAAAATAATTGGGAAATGTTCCTTTCTCTTCTGTTTTCTGGAATATATTTGTGTCTAAGTCTCCCCTCCTTCCTCTCTCTTCCTTCTTTTCTTTCTTTCTTTCTTTCTTTCTTTCTTTCTTTCTTTCTATCTTTCTTTCTTTTCTTTCTCTCTTTCTTTCTTTCTTTCTTTCTTTCTTTCATCTTTCTTTTGTTCTTTCTCTTTCTTTTCTTTCTTTCTTGCTTGCTTGCTTGCTTGCTTTCTTTCTTCTCTATTTTCTCCACTATTCAGACTGGGTAATATCTATTAACCTATTTCAAGTTCACTGATTTTCTCCTCCCTTTCCTTCATTTTGATGTTAAGTGTATCCACTGAGATTTGTCTTTTACTTCTCGTGTTTTTTAGTTCTAAAATTTCCATTTCATGTTTATTTATATCTTCTATTTCTCCCTTGAGATTCTCTCCTCCATTTGTATCAAATGTGTTCAGAATTGTTCAGACCATTGTTATGAGGACTGGTTGAAAATCCTCGTCAGGTGATTCTAAGATATGTATCATCTTAGTGTTGGCATCTGTTGGCTTGATTTCTTTCATTCAAGTTGAGATTTTTTTGATTCTTCTTGTTATGAGTGAGTTTTGATTGAAGCCTAGATTTTTTTTTTAAATTTTTTTTTTAACGTTTATTTATTTTTGAGACAGAGAGAGACAGAGCATGAATGGGGGAGGGTCAGAGAGAGGGAGACACAGAATCTGAAACAGGCTCTGGGCTCCGAGCTGTCAGCACAGGGGCCCGATGCGGGGCTCGAACTCACGGACCGCGAGATGGTGACCTGAGCTGAAGTCGGCGCTCAACCGACTGAGCCACCCAGGCGCCCCGAAGCCTAGATGTTTTGAGTGCTATGCTATGAGGCTCTGGGATACAAAAGGCAAGATAAAATTCAGGGAACTCACCACCATGTCCTTCTTCAAGCTTTGAAGTTTCTAGTGGATCTCCCTCCATCTCTCCGCTTTTCAGAGTTTTATGTTTGTTTTATACCCAACTCTCAGTGAGTTTTATCTCTACTTAGCAGAAAAGACAAGGACAATTACTTACACTCTATCTTTCTGGAAGCAGAAAGTCATTTTTCTTTTAATTAAACCATATTTCCCCTTGTTTTAGGAGTCATATCTGGCTCCTTCATTTCCCTCCATTCCCGATTTTGGAACAACATTTGAAGATTCCACCCCCTCAATACTCCTGGAGTTAAAGGTATGTCCCTTTCCATGTTCCACGCCTTTGTCCTGTTCAGAAACTGTTCATTAGCTCTTGCTGGAATTATTTAAATGGCTCCCCAATTGGTCTCTAAACCGACAATCTCTCCCTTTCTTCCAGTCTCTACTGTTCTACAGATTGCGGCCAGGTTTATTTCCTTAGGCATAAATCATTGTGCTTTCTTTCTCTTCCTCCATGATCTTAGACCACTGGCTACTTAGTAAAACTCAAACTCCTTAGCTTGGGGTTCAAAGCCATCACTATGGCTCCTCTTCCTGTTGACAGCCCGATCATCCTCTGCTCTCACACATGATCTGATGCTGCAACACAAAAGGATCACTTCCAGACCCCAGATACCTGCCGTGCAGTTTGACCCTAAGCTTCCATTCATGCCTTCCCTCTGCTTGGAATGCACCCCCTCACCCACTTGGGTAGGGGTCCGTCACCTCAAGGAAACCTTCCTTGGCCACCCAAATCAGAACCAATACCTCCTCCCATCAACAACCACAGCCCTTTGCTCACAGCTCTCTTTAAACGTATTTTCCATCCAGTTCACAGAGACAAGACAGAATGTATGGTTTTTGCAGGGTCTCTCCTTTTGTATAAAACCAGGCCTTCTTGGCTTAGTGGTCCAGGGAGCAGAGCAGGCCTGTCAGTGGGTGGCGAGACTGGAGCTGGCTTCATCAGGAAACAGGAGGTATGTCGGGGAAACATTTGCTTACTTCCAGAAAACGTGCTTTCAGGAGACTCTGTTCTATCCTGGGCTCCTCTGAAGAGCCGGGGAAGAAAACTTTCGAGATAGAGCCACCATGCTTGTCACGAAGTCACTTTTGGAGACATTCCAGATCAAAGGTCCCTTGCCCTTCATTAGCTCTACCTGTCATATCTGTAGTATGGACAGTTTACCCTTTGGGGTGCTGGTGTTTTCTCCATACAGGGGGTGGAGGCAGCAAAAGGAACAGGTGAAAAGAGGAGATACTTGGATTTAAGTCTGAGCTCTGCCCCTTCCTAGCTGTGTAAATTCTGGACCTATTCTTTAACTTCTTTGTACCTCAGATTCCTCATCTGCAAAATGGGGATAATTATAGAACCTACAGAAAATCACATAAAAATGCCTAGAACAGTTTTGGGTACTCCATAAATGCTAGCAATGACCATTTTCCATGTTTTCCACCAACGTGCCTGAAAGAGTAGAGTATTTGTGAGGCTCGGGACAATGCCCCAAAGTAGCCCCTATTGGCTTGAAATTTCTTTTAGGTATTCTATTTCACATTAAATATTTATGCAAATAAGGGCGCCTGTGTGGCTGAGTCGGCTGAGCGCCTGACTTTGGTTCAGGTCATGATCTTGAGGTTTGTGAGTTTGAGCCCCGCGTCAGGCTCTGTGCTGACAGCTCAGAGCCTGGAGCCTGCTTTGGATTCTACGTCTCCTTTTCTCTCTGCCCCTCCCCCATTTGTGCTCTGTCTCTCTCTATCAAAAATAAATAAATGTAAAAAAAAAAAAAATTAAAAAAATATTTATGCAAATGTTGCAGTCTACTCAATTAGGTAGTTTGTTTGTTGAGTTTGTTTTAGTATCTGACTGTTTCTTTTGCAGATGTATTTAAGAAAAGTGTATACTCTAGAAAGATCATTCTATGTGCTACCCTTGGCATGGGGCAGAGCCTCTCGGTGACACACTCCTATCGTTTGAGATACACAGTCCCAGCGGGCCTTGCTTGAGCCAAAGACACAGAAGACTGAAGCTGAGGCCAGCACCGCAAAGTATTTCTCACTGATGAGTTCTGTGTGGGGTTCATCCAGCCCCTATGTCCTCCTCTACAGACCCTCCCTAAACTAAGAGTCAGAGCGTCAGGCCATCTTTCCTCATTCGGGAGAATTGGCCCCTTGTTGGATATGTGAAATGTAAGCAATGTGGGCACAGAGATAAAAATCTTGGCTAGTATTTCCCAGGCTATGATCATCAATAAAATAGGGCAGAAGAGAGCTATAATCTAATGTACTATATTACTGTAATTAGAGCTTCATGCATAGAGCTCTCTCCCGCCCTCCCTCCAAAATAATGAAACCATTTGAAATAAATAGTAGTGACTTTATTCTCCATCATGTGGTGTTCAGTGATTGGGTAATTATGGTAACAGCATACAGTTAGTGGTTGAGTTCAGAATGTAAGAAAAGAGATTTGGGGGAAACACAAGGGATAGGAGCACAGAATTGTAGCATTGCAGAGCTGGGAGGCGTCCTGGCAATTGGTACCTAACATCCCCACCCTTTCAAAAGAGGAAACAAAAGAGACGCAGAGGTTGCAAATGTGAGACGCTTAGACGGAGTGGAGTCAGAGCTAAAACCCGGGTTCCTCTCTCCTGTTCAATGGTCTTTTCAACTCACATGTCTCTGGGAAATGACTTAAGGCAGACTATTCTAGAAAGCTTTCTACATGGCAAGGAGGCTTTGCTCCCCACACCTGCTGAGGTAGAAGACAACGTTTCTGTGACTTAGGCTCTTGTCTGTCTTTTCATCATCTCTGGACCCCGAAAGTCATGGCTACTGAACATCAACGCAAGTCAGCACTGAACAGTTGAAACATTTTTTTATTCTATCCCTTTTCTGCCTTTGATGGAATGGAGAGGAAAAATTAGCAAGCATACAAATTAAGATTTTGTTTAGCTTACTCTTGATGAGGCTAATTGTTTATTTTCGGTTAGATTTTATTTCTGTTATTACATTGAGAACATCAGATAAATAGTAAACTTTCTCATAAGAATGCTTACATCTCTTTACATTTCCATGTAAGAAATTCAGGAAAGGGCAACGCTTTTTGTACTGAAGGCACAAGGGTTTCCCGTGAAAACAAGCTAAGGGTCCTCATGGAACAATAAGGAAATGGACTCCAGCCTACAGATGCGTAAAACAGGTTCCGAATGACACAAACGTGCACCATTGGGACATAAACGTAACCCACAAACTCATGAACCCATGAGCAGAAACACAATCACGGCCAAAGTCACCCATAGGCTCTCCCTCTCATCTCCTTCTCCATCCTACAGAAAAGGAGAGACTGATTCAGCCGGCGAGAAAGGCATGAGCTCATCTCTGCCACTAATCCCAACTGACTCTGTCATTTCCTCCTCAACTCCAGGATAGCCACACCTAGGGCCTGGGGTAAGCGGTCTCCCTCCTTCCCACCCTGTCCAGTAGCCATCCAACGACACTCTCGCCCCACTGCTGCCAGAAGCTAAGCCCAACCTGAACAAGGTGGACATGGAAAATCCAATTCTGCCCATGATGGGACTCGGTGCCACCCTGGAAAGAGCAAAGCCGGTAGTGGTCACTCGGCAGGAAGCAGCAATGCAGTTGAGAAACATTCTCTACAGAAGTAAGGTCCACGCCATTACGTCCACGGAGAGACACAGACCACACTGAAAAGCGAATTTCTCATAAAAGGTAACGTCCTCTATGTTCTTCCTTGCTCCAATTCCAACCCTCCCTGAACCTTGAAACAGCAGCTGGCGCTCCTGTGTCTTGATTAACAGTCATTCAGATGTCAAGGCGAGATTACAAAGATGTGAAGATGGCCACTGAGAGGGAGGACATAAACATGGGAAGACCCCTCTTCGTGGGCACCTCTGCCTTCTCCTTAGGGTCACCGGACGGTGCCACCAGCACACGGCCCACTATAGGACGTGGAAGTGCCCAGGTGACTTACTGCGGCCATATGCATTTCCAGAATACTTTCCCATCATAAGGTGCTTTCTCAGTCAAAACTTTGTTGACTGCCCAGTGGTAGTGTAGGTACCATTGTCTTCACTCACTTGTGAGGAGACTGAAGCACAGGGAGCCTGGCACACAGGGAGGGGATAGAAGAGACTAGAATAATGTATGCTAAATTTCCGAAAGGCTGCTCTGTTCTGGACACTTAGTGCCTGACCTAATTGGTCTTCTTATCTGTAAAATGGGTCTAAGAATGGCATCTCCCTCATAGAGTGTGGTAGGAATTAAAGGAAATAACACAGCAGAAATGTCTGGCTTGGTGCTTGACACAGGAAGTCTTCAGTTTGTTAGCAGATCCCTATAATATCCTTACCAGTGTCTATTATGATCTCCACCTTATAAATCAGGAGAGTAGGGCACAGTCAGGAAAGTGACTCACTCAATTAACCAGCATGTTAGGCCTCAGACGTAGATCCGTATGACTCCAAAACCTGTCCACTCAAGAACACAGACATTCCAGAACTCAGGCTGCCTGTTCCCAAGTTCCACGCACTTTCACGGACCTGTTCATCCCGATTTGAGACAGTCTCCTACCGAAAGTGCTGTGACCTGGTTCGACAAGCAAACACAAAGCCTTCCGTCTTAGAAAATACGCAATTTGCCATCATTCACACAAAAACCCAGGCCATCATTCATGTTCCATGAAGACTTTGATGACATCAACAAAGAAGCTCTTATCAGAGCCCACAGAGGAACTAAGCAGTTCTGAAGCCCAGTTGGATGTCTGAGGCCAGTAACGAATATGAAAGTCGAAAGAATGTTCTCATCCGCATTCCCGCGATTTCACAAATTCTTTGTCTTTATTACCTAATTTCCAACTCACTTCCTGTTTTTGGTAAAATGTTGAGGAGCTATAAAAAAGGTAATTGGGGGGGAAAAACCCTTTCTTATATCTATGGCTTCTTGCGTGTAGTACGCATTCCACAAATGCTTGCACGATGTATGGATAAACTGAATGTGAATGAATGCATCTATTTTCTTCTTGTGAATTGGCTCCAAGGGCCAATCTTACAGGGGCTGACAAAAAACTACATCCCTGAGATGAGTGCCCAGTAATGCTTCGCTGAAAAGCATTACTGTCTTTATGTTTTCAATGCCCCGGATGCAAGGATATCCCCCACAAATGTGGCCACCTCATGGGTGGGCCAGTGCAGCCAGTGCTCACAGCTGCTTTGCAAGCATTCAACCTGAACTTAAGTAGGAGGCTCCCACGCTCGTGCCAGGACCCACAGCATAGGCAGGGAGCATACCTTCCTTTGGTGTCATCGCCATTATGTGCCATTTGCTGGCGACTGGCCAGTTCTGATCCCATTTCCACCCACCTGATGGTTCTTCAAAAGAATCCACAT
Organism: Panthera onca; assembly: GCF_046562875.1. Classification (NCBI taxonomy): domain Eukaryota; kingdom Metazoa; phylum Chordata; class Mammalia; order Carnivora; family Felidae; genus Panthera; species Panthera onca. The sequence continues at coordinate 85,034,968 of NC_138341.1, read as the reverse complement.
ATTCACAAGATCTGCAGGCTGACATCTCTGCAACGCAACACGGGGAAGCTCTGCGGGGAGCTCCACTACTGACAAGTTCTCCGGTGGGAAGCACCTGCTGTCGTTGGAACACCTGAGTCACAGTCTTGGCTCTGTGGATGCAGCAGGGAACGTTTCTCCTCCCCCCTTATCTATAAAAGTGGCCAACGAAACAGAATTTCTGTGCCCAGAAAAAGTTTGTGAAAGCGCTTCATAAACAACAAAGAGAGAAGCTGGCCCATCGCCAAAGACCATTACCACCAACAGAGGGACAGACTTGGAAGGAAAAATAGCTCCTGATATACTCTCAACGCTAGCAACTTCAGATTGCGTTTATGCACCCCACTCTCAGATATACTGAGCTGGAGTCACCCTACAGTTGGCCATTTGGGTACCTGCCATCTTCACAAATTTTGGCCATAGACAGCTGAGTCTCGCCTAGGTTATAATTTACCTAGTATTTCTTCTCACATCAGATTTAGGTGTTTTATTTCTACACGGTTTCATCTCATTTTAATCAATAAAGCACAGGTTTGACATGCCAAGTAACATCCGCTCCTGTGGTGCTTACCACATATGGGGAAACACTGTATTAAGCGAAAGATCACTACATTGCCTATCCAGACAGGTGTAGGAAAGGGAGCCCGCCGAAACTTTTTGTGGGTTGGCACAAGGGATGACTTGGATGTCTCCAGAGCGGAGCAAAAGAGCAGTCCTAACACGCTGAAAAAGCCACCTGAAACTATAATCCAGTGTCTATCTACATACAGTAAGAATTACTTGCCTTCCTATAGCACTTTACAGTTTTAACAACACATTCATTTTCATTTTACAAGGGGTCTTGACCCCAAATCTGGCAGCAGGTGGGGTGGCCAATACCATCCTTTTGCACAAGGCTATATGAGATCATGTTAGAAATAAGGAGCAGCACCATTAACACCTCTGTCTTCAGATCCTTTCACTGTACCCTCCTCGGGGAGGGGGGAGTATTTTTACAAGGATTGCTTTTCCCTCTTTAGACAGGACAACTCTTTCATGCCACTTGGTATCCATCTACTCTTTCACCTGCACATCCAGTTATCCATCCATCCACCCATCCATCCATCCGTCCACCCGTCCAACCATCTGTCCACCCGTCCATCCATCCATCCATCCGTCCACCCGTCCATCCGTCCACCTGTCCTTCCATCAGTCCACCATCCACCCGTCCATCCACCCACCCACTCACCCACCCATCCATCCATCCGTCCATCCATTCATCCATCCACCCATCCATCCACTCATCCCTCCACCCATCCATCCATCCATCCATCCATCCACCTGTCCGTCCGTCCATCCATCCATCCATCAGTCCACCATCCACCCATCCATCCACCCACCCACCCACCCATCCATCCATCCACCCACCCACCCATCCATCCATCCGTCCATCCATCCATCCATCCATCCACCCATCCATCTATCCATCCATCCACCCATCCCTCCACCCATCCACCCGTCCATCCATCAGTCCACCATCCACCCATCCGTCCACCCACCCACCCATCCGTCCACCCACCCATCCGTCCGTCCACCCATCCATCCGTCCGTCCATCCATCCGTCCATCCATCCATCCATCTGTCTGTCCATCTGTTCATTCATCCATCTACCCATCCATCCACCCATCCATCCATCTGTCCATCCATCCATTCATTCATCAATCCACCCATCCATCCACCCATCCATCCATCTGTCCACCCGTCCATCCATCCATCCATCCATCCGTCCGTCTGTCCACCATCCACCCATCCGTCCACCCATCCATCCATCCATCCATCCGTCCATCCGTCCACCCATCCATCCATCCATCCATCCATCCATCCGTCCATCTGTTCATTCATCTACCCACCCACCCACCCATCCATCCATCTGTGCATCCATCCATCCATCCATCCACCCATCCATCCATCCGTCCACCCGTCCATCCATCCATCCATCAGTCCACCATCCACCCATCCGTCCACCCACCCACCCATCCATCCACCCACCCATCCATCTATCCATCTGTCCGTTCATTCATCCATCCACCCATCCATCCATCTGTCCACCCGTCCATCCATCCACCATCCACCTATCCGTTCACCCACCCACCCATCCGTCTATCCATCTGTCCATCCATTCACCCACCCACCCATCCGTCCACCCACCCATCCATCCATCCGTCCATCCATCCATCCATCCATCCATCCACTGTTCTACTCATGTATTCTTTTATCTGCCCTTCCAAACATGTATCCATGTCCATGCATTCATCTACCCATCCATCCACTGATCCATCCAACCACTTAGCCACTTCCCCATCCATTCATCCACCCAGTCAATATTTGGAGACCTCCTCTGTGCTCCTTACTCACTATACAGAGCACTGGAATAAAAACCACCAGTTTTTATTCTTATAAAATGAAAAGTGTTCCCTGTGAACTGAGGTAGCAATAAGAGTAATGTCTACATCTATTTCCTCTGATTTGAAAATCTACACAGATTTTCCCTGATGGTAGCAAAACATAGTAATGTGCTCTACTTCCTCCTGTCAAATGAAACAAAATACTCAGGAGTATAACAACAAAAGAAGCAGGAAAAGACCCAGTTAATAAGAGTCCTCTCCTTCTTAAGTGCGTTGGAAGTACAATAATTATGGTTATGTTGTTGGATCACTTTAGATGAAAAGGGCACACTTCCAATTACTTCACATGAGTAACAAGTTCAAATAATTAGACATATATCCCTGATAGAGCCTTGGAACTTTTTGGAAGAGCTAATTTAAGCATCTAGGTGTTTTTTCGGCTGCCATTCAGAGTCGAGACTCACTTATCTTCATGATTGCACTCTGTTTTTGGTATTTTAATTCCTCCATTTCAGAGTTGAGGGCAGCAAACCAATTATCAATGATGCAGGTGGCCTAACATATTGAGAGCCCATAAAGGGATGTGTCTCAAAGTAGATAAAAACAGAACTTCAGAAATCATGTAGAAGAGAGTGAGACAAAAGAGGAATCCATTATCAACTAATACATAAAAGAGACACATTCAAACACACAAAAAATAAGTCAGTGAAACACTGGAAATTTGAAATAAAAAATAAGGCAAGGTTTAACACTCTTGGTACATTTTTTTAAAATTTACCCCAAACAGGCTATAACTTCAACGAAATTGTTTTCGCCACGCTCTCCAGTCACCAATGATTTCCATATCGACGAATGCAACAGAGCGACGGTTCTCAAACTCCAATGTACATCAGGACCACCTGGAAGGCCGGTTAAACCACAGATGGCTGGGACCCACTCTCAGAATTTCAGATTCAGATTCAGTAGGTCTGGGGTGGAACCCAAGAATGTGCATTTCTAAATTCCTGGGTGCTGCTGCTGCTGTGGTTAGTCTGGGGACCCCACTTTGAGAAGCACCACAACAGAACACCTCTAGTCCTTGTCTTCCTTCTTAGCTGTGTGTGATGCCGGGGACCACTCCCCAGAACTCTGAATGCCTGCCATCTCGCCTTCTCCTTTTTAGAATCCTAGTGTTCCTCAGGATGCTATGCCAGGCTTCTGTCCTTTCACTGAAATCTTCCTGAGCAACCTCTTTGACTCCAAAGCCTTCAGTTAACTACATACATCTGCTAGACCCCGGGCTGCAGCTCGGGCCTGATATAATGTGAACTTTGCAAGGGCACGGTGCCTTGTCGTGCTCACAGTGCATCCCAAGTGACCAGAGTGTGTCTGGCATGTAGAAAGTGCCCGATAAATATCTGTTACAACTTCCTAGTAGATATTTCTACCTGAAAGTTCCACAGGCTCACTAGCAACTGAAATTAAATGTATTTGGAAAGAAATATATCAAAGAAGAGTATTACACAAGCTAGAGTCTTTCCCCGTATTTCTGATGGTACCATCATCCACCCATTCTGTGAGATCTAAGAAACCCAAAGGTCATCCTTGAACCCTTGTGTGTCAGGTCCATCCATTTCCCCCCAGTCTCATTGCCACTGCCTAGTCAAGGCCACCGCACCCTCTCACCTGGATGCCCATGGCAGCCTCCCACCGGGCCCCTCCTATAATCTCCGCACCACACAGTCAGCTGAGAGATCAGATCTCATTCTGCACACCTGTGACTAAAGCCTATCCAGCGACTCTCCTTGACCTTAGAGCAAAGCCCCACCCCTCCCCATGGCCTTAGTCTTTCCGACTGGCTCCCTACTGCCTCTCCAGCTATATCTCCCATGCTTCTCCCCAACCCTGTACTTCCGTCCTCTCTGACTTGTTTTTGTTCCTTGAATACGCCATGCGTTCTCATTTCTGAGCCATGGCTCATGATACTTCCTTCCATCTGGAATACTCTTTCCTTTTCTTCCCCCTACATGTTTTAGCTGACTACCTTCTACTCATTTCTCAGTTCCCAACTTAAATATCACATCCTCCAAAAAGCCTTCCCTGCTCCTCTCATAAAAACAAAACAAAATAGAACAGGCCCCAAAACTGGGCTATGGCTTGCCTTAAGTTTCTATGACCTTCTGCATCTGCATATACAGTATTACCCCTGCTCGTTTAATTATTTGCCTTCTTTGCTCTCCAGGAGAAGGCTCATGCCTACACAGTGCTGGGCCCAGGGCCTGGATTTGGTCATCACTGCTGAAGGAAGAGGCCAACCAGATTTAACAGCGGGAAATTTAAAAGAAATTATTTTTTGTATGTTGAGAGCAGTCAGACAAGCAGTTATGTCTGGGAGGGACATGAGGGGACACTCCGGGATGGTGAAAATATTTTGTATTTTGTTCAGGTCAGAGGTAATATAAGGTAAACATAGATAAACATATATAATACAGGGTAAACATAGATAAAAATTCACCAAGCTGTACAGTAAAGAGCGATGCATTGCACATACGTAAATCAGACTTCAATAAAAGAAATGAATTATTTTAAAATTGTGGTATAATTCATATGGGGATATCAAAATTCACAGGGGTTAAAACAGCTCATGTGGGTGTAAGACCAGAATTCAGCAACAACCCAAGGCATCGAAGTTCCTTAGGATGCTAATATTTCCCAAAGATCCAGCACTAAAAACATGGTGAAGGAGTTCTTTAAGTCTTTGTTCTAAAAATGTCACTGCTTTCAATCGACTCCGCCTTACTTAAGTTTGAGGCCCTGAAGTATTTTTAGAAAGGCAGATAACTTCAAAGTCACTCTCCACAGAATCACATATACTAAAAGCCCCATTTCACCAATTAGACAGGTTTAAGTTAATGACGTACAATTATATTTCAACATTTGAGGTATTTTAACTCGGGCCACGAAAACCGCTCAGTTGGGTCCACATTATTGCTAAGACGGTCACTTTTCTTTTTCTCTGAGTAGGAGAGGACCCAGGGCAAACCATACATGTGGTTCATCACCCTGTTTAACAGGAACCTTGCCACGCTGACTGTCCAAGCCTACCAAGCAACTTAGGACTGTCTAGCTGCCTTTCTCGGACTAGAATGTAAGACACGGAAAGGTCAAGACTCATTTTTCGCCCTAGTGGGCCAAAATGCAGAGCGTTTAGGATCTTGTGTTCTGTAAGGTGCTTTTCACAAGAAGATCCCTGTGCTCTGTCGGGCTGGGCTTCTTAACAATCCCTCTGGCTGGGTTGATATTTGCTCCCACGGCTCAGCAGTCCCTTGGACCAGGTGAGTGCCAGCTTTGAAACACAGCAATTTAAACATTCTTCCGGTAGGGTGCAAAGCACTTAGGGGCCACTACATGCATCCCGAATAAGGACATCTACAACCGCTACCCACGAAAAGGGCACTTTCTGCACTTGAGACGAAAGTCATTGCGTTCGGCCGTCTTGGGTGATTTTCCTACAGACATACCTGTTTTGCTTCTATTCTTGGTATGATTTTAGTCGAAGTTTCATTTTCCTTAGCTTCTATTTGCTACTGGCATTTTGCCATTCAATAATCAAAGGAGAGAAGAACTGAAAACTCCGGGTTATTTAACCCAGTGAAAATACCACTTTACCATATGAACATCTCTCACCATATGAGAGAGAAAAAATGTAATCTCTAAAACCCTTTCCGGCACCAGATTAGAAAAACCGAAAGCTTGCCGGCCATCACAGGCTGACTGTGAGGAACGGAGCACCCCTGTGGTCCTTTTCCTGATGGGAAAACTGAGGTCGCGAGCGGGCAAAGGAGAGGCGCCCGAATGTCCCACAGCAGAGGTACTTATTCCTAATTTGGAGCACGCTGTCGCCGTTTCAAAGTATCACCCAGGAAAAGGAAATAATCTGGTAAAGTTGACGTGACAGGGGGGAGATGAGAAGGGAGGGGAGGTCCGGGGCAGCTGGGATGGGCGACGGGCAAGGATGGGGATGGTGATGGTGGTGATGGTGATGGTGGAGGCGATGGTGGCGGTGATGGTGATGGTGACGCTGGCCGGCTCCTCTCCCGTTTCTCCATCACTGCCTGTCCTCTCTGCCTCCTCCGTCCCCGCGTGGCCTCTGCCCGGAGAAACACAGCCGCCAGGATTTGCACCCACGCCGCACGGCCTCGGGCACAAGGCTGCGGCGCCCCGAGCCCCGCGCCCCCCGCGCCCCCCGCGCGCCGCGCTCCGCCACCCGCACCGCCTCGCGGGGCGCGCACCGGCCCCGGCTCCCCGCCCGCGCGCCCGCACCGCCCGTCTGGCCCGACACCCGCGCCGGGAGCGCCCGCGCCCCCCGGCCCGCTCCCCGCCGAGCCCCCGGCGGCCCGGCCACCGGTCACTTACGCCTGCGCCGGGCCCCGCCGCCCCGCGGCCCCGAGACAAAGGCTGCGCGGCCGCTGCGCCGCCGGCTGCTCCTCCAGCCGCCGCTGCCGGGGACCCGGAGGAGGGGGGTGGGGGGGCGGAGGAGGCGAGGAGGAGGGGACGGCGGGGAGGGGCCGCCGCGGCGCCGGCCACCCGGCTGCAGCGGCCCAGACCCCAGTCCTGCGAACCCGGCCCGCAGCTCTCCAGGGCGCCGTCCTCCCCGGGTCGTGGGCCCGAAAACCTCCCCCAGGGGACCAGGGGACCGCCCCTTGAGGGGGGTGGGGGAAGAAGAAGAAGGAGGGGTGTGTATGTGTGTGTGTGTGTGTGTGTGTGTGTGTGTGTGTGTGTGCGCGCGCGCGCGCGCGTGTTCCTTCTTTCCACTCCTGATTTCCTCCATCCACCCCCGCGGCCCCGAGCCATCTCAGGAAAATGCCAGACTCTGCCTCCCCTGTACAACTCTGGGGGCGCGCCCACGGACCTCCTTTCCGTCCACGCACCTGCCCGCCGGACGTCCAACCATTTTGTGGAGCGCAAAACTGAGACCTGGAAGGTGAGGTGCCCAAAGACGCCAGGTGGGAGAATGCCAGCCTCGCGAACCCTTCGGGACCCACGTCTCACTTGGTTTCCTTTCCCGGGCTTAGTTTAGCGCCAATTGCTTGAGCCCCCCACCCCAGGGACCGGACAGGCTGGAGGGTAGGCAAGAGTGCTCCCCTCCATGCTCCTGCGGGGGAGTCGGTAGGCTTCCCTTTCTGGGAGAAGTACCACTTTCGCTTGGCTCAGGCATCTACATCTTGTCAAGAACAGTGGCTTTGATTTAGTTTTATTTTAAAAACTTTTCATTATGGAATTAAAAAAAAAATCAAAAGTAAAATGCTCTAAGGAACCCCTAAGTGGTCAGCTCCAGCTTCAAAGATGGTACTACTCTCTCCATTCTTCTTTCATTTATCCCGCAGCTCTTCCCCCATCCCAGAGACTAAGGACTTGAAAAGAACGTGATCACCATACCCTTACCCCACCTTACCGAATTGGGAATAATTCCGTAAGTATCATCTGCCTGTGGCTTGTTACCAGCTCATGGTTATTCGTGAAGTAATGGTTATTGCCAGGTCTGTGTGGAAGGGCCTTACCAATGCTGCTTGGCTTGGGCGTGGGCCCTAAGTATCCCCAAAGCCGGTGGTAGAGAAGGTTGTCTACCTTGTTGCAGGCCTGCAGTGACTGATGGAGCAGGAACAAGGCACTGCGGATCTAGCAAGGGCCAGATACTCCTTACCGGTCCCAGGCCCCTGGAAAACTGTGATTGAAGCCTGTCCCTTCCAGGGAAATGCGCCCACAGGATTCCGGGGGTTTGATCTCACTTCTCACCGGCCGCCTGAACCCCAGTACGGGTTACAAACTACAGAGCTGGGCTGAAGAGTTCCTTGCAACCCCCTGGAGCCCCGTAGATGGGATTCTGAGGGTTCTGCTGGGTTCCCCTCTTGTTTGCTGAGAGTTCTGGGGCCCAAGGACAGCAAGGGAGTCACGACTCGGTTGGGGGCCTTTTCCCCCCTGGGAGAAGCCTCAGTATTTAAGTCCTATGCGAGTGCGGCATGGAAGTGGATTCTCAGCTGTCGCTCAGGAGAGCGTCTTTCGAGGATGAAGAGACCTGAGTTGTGCCAAGGGCGTCTAAACACTTGGCTGATCTAACCTCCCCGGTGGCAAAGCCGGAGTCCGCCCCTGGGTGCCGGGCTTTGCGGGGAGGGGTTGTTAAGCGGTAGGCACATCGGAGCAGTCAGGGTGCACGTTCTGGACTCTGCCCGGCTTTGAAGTCAGTACCTCTTGCTAGCCTTGTGACCTCGGGCAAATTACTGGACATCTCTGGGCCTGTTTTCTTATTGGGAGAAAAAAATAGGGCTGTCGTTCAGACCTGCCTTGTTGGGCTGCCGGAAGGGGGGGGCGTTTACGCAGGTTCAGTGCCTGGTTCAGAAGGGTTGAAAAGGTGCTCAGAGCATTCGTGCTGCCTTGTGCCCTCTAAGTGGGAGAGCCGGTGACTGAGACCCAGAAGGACCTCTGCTGCCCCGAAGGATACACGGCCGTGGGGCGCCTGGGTGGCTCAGCCGGTTAAGCATCCAGCTCTTGATTTCAGCTCAGGTCATGGCCTCACAGTTTGTGGGGTCAAGCCCCATGTCAGGCTCTATGCTGAGTGTGGAGTCTGCTTGGGATTCTCTCTCTCTCCCTCCCTCCCTCTCTCAAAATAAATAAAATTTGCCACAAAGGATTCACAGCCACAACTGAAGCCGACAGAAAGGGCCCATGGCTGCTTTCCGGGGCAGCAGAAGCACCTGTGACAAAGTGGCTCTTCTCTCGATTACTGGCAGGCCTCGGCGGAGTTCCTGAACACTGCAGGTTTCCCTAGGGACCTGGGTCCAGGAAATGATCTCTGAGATGCCAAAGGGGCGCGTGCAGTCTCACTCCGCCCACCCCGGTCGGACTGGTCTTGGTCAGTGGAACCTGACGTGCCCTCTCCTGCTTCTCCAAGCCTTACTTTCGCTGTGAAGTCTGACGACCTCAGGCAGCAGAAAATCTCCCCCATCTGAGCTCTTGGGCCTGTCCTGCGTTAGTGATTCGCGCGGTCAGTTGCTATGCCTGTTGCGTGGGTCTGCCTCGACGGCAGATGTGTTGAGAGCAGAGACTGTCATCAACTGCCCCAGCACTGCCCATAATACCCTGTTCCTTGCCCAACCCAGCATCGGAGCAAAGAATGCTTCCTGTAATGTATGCAGATTATCGTTCTCCCAAGAGGGTTCCACCTAGGCCAGGATTTCCATGTCCCGTGGCCAGCCCAGCAACTAGCCGAGTAGCTCAAATCTGCTCACCTGCCAGCCCTGCCCCAGGGCAGGGCTGGGTCTGAGGATGAAGGGGCGTGTCCCTGGGCTGGGGCATCCCAGTCACCCTGATTATGACACTCTGATTCCTAATCTTCATCTCCTGCTTGCTCTAGAATCTCGGTCCTGACCTGGAGAGCATTGTCTGCTTCCCTGGTGTGGCTCTGGATTTCGGTGACCGTTTTCTGGAGAGAACCAACCTTTTGCTTCTCTCTGTATCTTCTCCCATCTCTGCACCCCTTCCCTCACTTACAAATCTCTTCCTTTCCTAGCTCATAATATAGATCGTATTGATTTCTCTTTTTTTTTCTTTTTCTTTGTTAATTTCATTTACTTATTTTGAGAGGGAGTGAGAGAGCACAAGCTGGGGAGGGGCAGAGAGAGGGAGAGAGAGATTCCCGAGCAGGTTCCGCACCGTCAGCGCAGAACCCCACACGGGGCTTGATCTCACAAACCGTGAGATCATGAACTGAGCTGAAATCAAGAGTTAGGGGCTTCACGAACTGAGCCACCCGTACTTGGCCTGCATCAATTAGGGAGAAGGTAGGTGAGGAGAATCTGGACTGAAGTTTACATAGAATGATATGAACAGATGAAAGGTAGCGTCTAGTTGTGCTCCGGGGAGACGTGTTCCCGTGGAGGTCTTCTTACAGAATGTAGAATATTTTAGGGATACTCAGACCTGGTGGGTCTTCTTGGGAATAAATGTACCCGAGAGCCCTCGGGTTAACACAGAACCCAACAAAGAATATTATTGCCATCCGTTTGGTCTTTGTGGACAATCCGACACTCCGTGCCAGCTCTAAGAAAAAGCTCTATAAACTATTAAAATGACAAAGAACTTCAGTCCTGCTAAAGAAATAGAGTTTGGCTTAGCTAAATGGAACACCAGACAAATGCGAAGGACGGCTTGGGGTGATGAATGGATTCACGGCAATAAAGATGAACTTACAGAAGATTAATAGAAGGAGAGATGGATAATATCGGGGCTTCCAGCTGTTGATGAATGCTAAACTTATTGACATTGAAGATAAGCCTAGATAAAAGGCATTCAGTCCAAATGGAGAGAGAATGCTTCAAAAGAAGCCTAATGCTCGCAACTAAATTAAGGCAGTAAATATATCTGTGGTTCCAGCCCATTTGTTATGATAGAGACTACAGATCATTATAATGAGAGGCAGATTATTAACCACAAAGGGCCCTGTGCATCACAGGGAATTGGAGCCACTCGCTCCCCCACATCCCAGAAAATCCACTTGGTCGAGAAGGAAGCCTTCTTCGTACACTAGTTGGAAACTAAGACGACTGAGAACGTCACGTGGGGGTGGTTTTAAACCCTCAAGAGGTGCGGTCTGTGTCCCCTCCCACCCAGTCTGGATGGGCTTGGTTCTGCTTCGCCAACAGGGCAAGGCGGAGGAGTCCATATAGGTGATCTTCTGGGGGCAGATCATCAAAGGCATGCAGTTTCCTTCCAGCTCCGTTGGAAGGCTTGCCCTCCGGTGCTCCCTCTTGGGGTAGGCCTACCCAGAGCTTCCAGATGATGCCGGTGCATATCCAAGAGCAAACAAAAATACGCCAGGTGACTTAGGAGGTTTTGCCTGCAAAGGGTTTACAGTCTCAGCAGAGATCAGCGGGATATAAACTGGACCAGAAGGTTGGGGGTCTCACTGAATTCCGGGCTGTACTCTGCCCTTCCTGGCTACGTGGGAAAGTGGTCGTCTCTGTGCCCGGTGTCCCTCCCCCCGTAAAGTCAAACAGTTGTGAAGAGTGAATACACATGAGGCATATAGAACATGGTCAGTATCCCATAGATGGCAGCCGTTGTTAAGGTTATCGTGTCCCGGGACACACTCTGTGACGCAAAGCAGAGAAAGGGCTCCCGGACCTGCTCACATCATCAGGTGATTTCTTTTTCAAGAAAAGCAGATGTGTATAATGGATTTGATTAATAGGCCCTATAGTTTTATAACCAACTCACAGCCGCTTCCTTTAAATCAGGGCTTTACAATCTTTTTTGGACTATGACCCACGCTAAGAAATACATTTCCCGTTGTGACCTGATACACACAAGAATGCCCCCCCCCCCCCATCAAAGCATATAAACATCTTCACTGGGCAACACACTCTGGTATTTTCGATTCTGTCTTATTTCATTTTTCAAAATCTGCTAAGTCGATCCCCTAGCCCATTAAATGGGTCAAAATCTACAACTTGAAAAGCGGTGCCTTCTGTAAACGACTTTTACATGGCTTCCTTGCCCTAACCTTTTCACTGTTTTTCGCTTTGTCGCCCAGCTCTTCTCCACTTTCTGGAAGTCTCGCTTGTCCAGGACGACCGGTCTACTGCCTCCCCGGCCTGATGGGCGGCCACGATGAAGCCGGACCCACCGGTCCCGGCACAGAATGTAGCACGTGCCGGACAAGGATTTTTGAACTGAGTTTAGAACAGGGATTCTAACTCTGTTTTTCTGCTCAGGTTTTAAGTGGGCTAAGCACTTAGTTCTCAGATGATTTCTAGGTTGCTGGTAACGCACTGTAAGTGTTAGGGAGAAGAGACTTGGCTGGCAGCCCTTTCTCAGATGTTCCAAGCAAACATGCACACGGTTCTCAAACCTTAGCCTGGTCTCAATGCCCGTCTTCCCTGAAAGCTGTTTTCGCTTTATAACCACAGGACGTTTCAAATCAAATTCCAGAAAATGCCTCGCAATTAAAATTTTACACTGCCTGTCGCTACGTGCCAGCTTTGCTACTGCTTTTCGTTGCTGCCCATTATAAATAATGACCCTGGCGTGCGTTTTGTTACTAGAGCCATTAACCCAACAGACCGTTCCGCTCACATGAAACAAGCCGTGCATCTGCTAAGGTGACTTGGTGGGTAGATTTTTTTTTCCTTTTGTATTTTGTTCTTTTTTTTTTTTTTTCCTTCTGCAGAACCCGGTGACACACAATAAAATGGGCAAATGGAAATTTCAGGGAAATGTACATCAGAGCTACCGATCCTTCATGGGGTATCTACGTATGGCTTATAGCACGAAACGTTTTTGTCCACTCTTGGGGCTGCCATGTTGACAAAATGAGATTGCTTTTGCACGGGCGTGTCCCACCTTAATCTCCTTTTATCTGCAGATAAAAGGAATTACCTTCTCTTCCGGGGGAGCCCATGATGGAGTAGAGAGCAGGTGGGGTTTGGTTTCACACAGACTAGGGTGTTGGCTTACAGCTCTGACATTCATTAACTGAGCAATCAGAAGCTTCAGATCTTTGAGCCTCATTTCCCTTGTCTGTAAAATGGGAATAATAATGCAGATAATAATGTATCTCTCAGCGCCGGGAGAAAAGCTCACCACAGGCTGGCCAGTGGCCATGGCATGGCCTGACTAAAAAAGTCACTAGATAGTGATGAATAGCCCCAATCAAGTAATTTAAAAAATAGCTTTATTCGAAGAAATGAGTGTCCCAAAAGTCCAGACAGTGGGTGTGGCAGACGGAATAACAGTCCCCAGAGATATTCATATCCTAATCCCTTGAATTTGTGAATATATTATATTTACAGACGTGGGTAAGTTAAGGGTCTGGGGGCGGAGCGATCGCCCTGGGTTATCCAGGTGGACACCATGTCACCACAAGAGTCCTTTTAATCCGGGGGTCAGAATCAGGGAAGGGGATGTGAAGACAGAAGCAGAGGTTGGAGTGATGTAGAGCCACGGGCGCAGGGCTGCAAGCAGCGTCTAGGAGCTGGAAATCCATCGTCTCCTTAGAGCCTCCAGAAGGAATGCAGCCCTGTCAACAGCTCGATTTTAGCCTGTGAGATGCATTTTTAGACCTTTGATGGTCAGAACTATACAGTAATAAATTGGTGTTGTTTTAAGCCACTAAAGTCATGGTAACTTGTTACAGCAAAAACTAATCTGTCAATGGAGGAAGGGGACTGTCATGGACAAGAAGTATACAAGGTCAGGTGGGCTTCTGGGGGGAATGGCCTCCTCCTGAGTTCTTGATTTGGGTTGGGGGAACCCAGACAAATGGGTATTCAATTTATAACTCCGTGTTCAATGTTAGATAAATGCTATGTATCTTTTTCTTCATGTAAGTTACATTTCATAAGTTAAACATAGTTCCAGTGGCTTTTTTACTTGGAAAAAGCTGGGATCTAGCAGAAAATAGAAGAGACCCTCATACTGGGTCATTGAGGAGAGTTTACAGAAGCCGATAGTTACCACGTTGTGGCCAAGGTTAGAGAAGGAAACAAAGGCCAGCACACTGGCCTGAGACTAGCAATGGAGGGAAGCCATCACCACGGGGCTGGAAGAGACGAAGGAGAAGGATGCTCCAGAGCCTGAGAGGAGCAGCTTTGTGGAGAAGACTGCCAGACAGGAGCCGTCGGGGGAGGGACCTCTCAGTGGAGGAGGGAGGGGAGAGTTTCAGCCCACTGGCCAGTCCCTGTGGCTGCCTCCCATTGGCCGATCCCACCTAGAAGCCAGAGCACAGGGCCTGGTTGACGCCTCCCCAATGCGGAGCAGGGTGGAGAGAGTTGCAAAGTGGGTCTAGAGGGCCAAAGGAAAATATCCTAGACAGTCCATCCCCTCTTGTCTGTCATTTGTGTAAAAGAAAAATCATGGTTTCTGCAGAGGGGACATGCACAATTTTATCAGTTGTGTTATCACCGTAGGTGAAGTCAATTCAGCCATATACCCATGGGAAACCTAACATTTTCGCCCTAACAGTGCTCTTCCTATACTGAAACGTAGGTGATGGGGAAGAGGGAGAAGGAAAACAATGAACAGAAACGGATCTGCTGCATAATCCTTTTCCGTGGCTGTGATGATGAGGTGTAAGTGGCATTATTACGCGACTTGCCCGTCTTCCCACACTATGTCCCTCTTCTTCTCCACCAGTGGGTCAGCTGGATGAGGAGGTTCTCTGATAAGTGATAGTGACCCAAACCCTCATACCTGAATGACCGGAGTCCTTGACTTCACTGCAGCTTTCCTTGGATGAGGACAGCTGGGGAGAAGTACCAAGAGGGTATATCTCCAGGAATCCCTTGGGCGAACCCCCTAAACCTCCCTGACCCGCTGTGTAGCGATGATCCAATTTTTCCCTGGTAATTGAGATCCGTCACTCTGCTCAGCCCAGTGACCTCTTGTAGGCTTTTGACTCAATAGCATGAGGAGATTCAAGTGGCCAGGGGGCAGTCTTGGATTCTAATTTAACAGTGCTATGACTGTTCCCTGGTGACATGGTCCTCTGTTGGGTTCTAGGACTTCCAGCCTCACCAGTTTCAAGATTACAGGATAAGATGGAAAAGTCTCCGAATGGGTTTTGGGGGGATTAGGTATAAGAGACTCAGGGACACTGCCATCTCCAACCTTTGATCCCTAGACACATGGATCTGGATAATGGGAGAAGCCACCAAACATTAGCCATAGGTCAGAAGCACATGCTAAATCCTATAGGACGGCTTCCAATAATTTTCAGGGTATTCCTCCCATCTGTTACCATGACTGAGCCTTCAAGAGGCCATTCCACTGTTCTATTGATGCCGCTTCTGGGTGGTGGTGGGCCATGGGGTAAGACTAGCCCACTTCATGAACCACCATCATCGGAAAATGTGCCCTGGGTGGAGTAAAAGTTGTAAGGGTTATTATGACTACAAATGAGGAGTTCTTCAAGTCCACATTTGGGGATCTGGCAGAGCACTGAAGACAGAAAGGGCAAATCCATACTCAGAGTGTAGGTTATTTTGAAGACAGATCACTGCCTCCTCCATCGTGAAAGAAGCCAGTGTAATGAATCTCTTCAAAGGTAGCTTCTCTGGAGAACAAGTGACATATCAGGGGCTCCATGTTGGCCTCTGATGTTGGAAGTAGCCAGATCCTTGTTGGTGAGGAGAAGACCCTCTGGCTGAATGCTACATAATCCCCATTCCTGCCACCCGGCCACACGGTCATTGTACGGGGTGGTGGGGAAAGGGCTGGCAGCTACAGAGCACGTCATCTTGTACAACTGATCGTGGAGAACCTTACTTTGGGTGAATGACTCTTGTGAAGATTTGCAGAGAACTTAAATCGCTCCACATTCCATGGAGGTTGGCCACGTTCCAAGAGGTTACCACCTTCTTCTAAGAGCTCCTTCCACCGGTTCTTCAATTTTCCTCTTTCCCAACCCCCACTGGCAACTCCTCTGTGAGTCACAGCTCACGAGTCAGTGTAGATCCAGATCTCTTCTTCCGCACCAATGGACAGCAGCAAGTTTTGCCCACTGTGGGGCGATTCCCTTCACTGGTGATTTTTAGGACCATCCCTGAGTGTGACTGCAGTGTCATCTGCCTCTAACTGTCCAGCTCCCAATTATTCCCATTAAGATTGGGAAACCTATTCTATTGCAGTATCTCCCACCCTGACCTTTAGCCTACAGAGGACACCACCACAGAGTCCTCCAGGGGTGCTGACGGCCCATTTCTTTACGCTGTGGTGAGGAGAGTGTCCCTTAGACCCTCCCAGGGAGTGTGCTAAAAAGATGGATGTGTGGGTTGCACGGAATCCATGCTTTCAAACTTAGTCACTTCCCTGAGCCTATGAACTTCTTTTACTATGGGCCATCCGGGCATTCTGAGACTTTACCCTTACTAACTGTAGGCGTTACTGAGTCCGTGGAGGAAAGGGATGATGGTGGGAAGTATTAGTGTGGCTCTGAGTGTACTTTTTCTCACAGAGACAGAGGCCCAGTAGAATCTGGCAAGACACTCCTCCCTGAATATACATGGAGAGCATGTTTTCTGGGCAGGGCAAGGGGTGGACTGTGATAGACATGGAGAATGGCTCTTCCTACATGGCACCATCTGTGCCCAGTGTGAGGAGCACGGGGTGCAGACAGCCTTTGCTCATAAATCAGCTCCTTGATAGTCCACCTCAGCTGCAGAAAGCCACCTAGCCTGAGGTCACAGCCATACAGATGAGAGCCCTCATCTGGCGACTGAATGAGGTGGAGCACGAAAGTACGGGTATTCTGTGATTCTGGTGAATTGTTCTTGCCCCAAAGCTCCCTGCCAGCTTAGCTAAGACTTGTGGGGGGTTCGCATGGTGGTTGGGCTTCTCCTCTGCCCGATACTTTTTCCTCCCCTTCACAGGTGTTGACCACTATTAGTCAGCTTGGGCTGTCATAACAAAATACCACAGACTGAATGGCTTAAGTGACAGAAATAAGTTTTCTGACAGTCCTCTAGGGTGGAAGTCCAAGATCAAGGTGTCAGCGGGGATGGTTTCTCAGGAGGCCTCTCTCCTTGGCTATAGATGGTGGTCTTCCTGTGTCTTCATATTGTCTCCCCTCCATGTGTGTCTGTGTCCTAATCTCCTTTTCTTACAGGGACACCAGTCATATTGGATTAGATGGCACCCTAATAACTTCACTGTAACTTAATCACCTCTTTTGAGACCCTAACTCCAAATACAGGTCAAGTCTGTGGTACCAGGAGTTAAGGCTTCAACATAGGAATTGGATTTGAGGGGGAAGGGACGACACAGTTCAGCCAATGAAAATCTCGATTGAACGTCTTGCACCCCAAGCCCCATCAGCATCTGTTTCTAGAAAATCCAGCCTGGGACACCTAGCTGACACATTAAGCCCTAATTCCCCATGTTAATCGGCTTAGCCTGATGGAATCTTTGATTCCTTCCATTTGGTCTACTGCCCTTGTAGTGCACCAGCCATGCTCCTGCTCTCTCCCCTTCCCTCTTTCCATATAAAAACTACCTCCTCCCAGAACAAACAGTCACAGATGAAGCCTTGCTATGTTGATCTTAATGTTAATGTCTTAATACTTATTTAATGTGTCTCCTCCATTCCGTGACTACTGCCTGGGTTAAATCCATTGTCATTCTTAGCCTAGGTTTTTGCAATAACATCCTAAATGGCCTGTCTCCTATCTTGCCCATGTTTAATTCATTTCTTGTACTGCATCCTGAGTGATCTTCCTGAAGAATTCTGCAGGCATAATCTCTGCGTGATATTAAATAGATGCATTTTTCCTTTCACGTAGGTGATGTAGGCTTTCCTTCCATTGAATCAGTGGCATTCAGAGCTTGAGAGGGAGGCTAAAAACTCCCTAGAAAAGGGGTACGTGCTCGGGTCTGCATGACAAATGAGATATTTTAAATATGTGGCAAGAATATATTCTTATAAACCTGGCTGAAGGGAGAAAGAAAAATGTTATTTGTTTTTTTATTTCCTTCTATGTTTCAAAATTCGATTCCCTTGCAAACCAAGAGCCAATCGAGAGTCGTGAGCAGGGTTTGCTGAGGACATAGAGTACGGGCAGACTGGGACATGAGATTTTTCCCACTGGGGGGCTCCAGAGGAGTCCTTCTGGAGCCGGAAGGGGAGCTCGTAGGAGAGAGGGTAGAGCAGGGGTTCAAAAGTCGAGATTCTGGGTAAGACTGGAGTTAATTCACCCACACCTGAAACTTCTCGACAGCTTTGGAGGAAACTACTGGACGGGGGAGATCTCTCTTCTGTCCACTGAGCACAGCCTGGGAAGGCAGGAGTCCGGGCAAGGGTTGGCCCCTGGTCCCCATTCATAGTTTGTGGGAAGAGGAGAGGCCTGAGGGAACTGAGGACCCCGGAAGGAACGAGCCCCAGGGCTGAGAAGAGAAAGTCTCCGAGTGCCAGGGTGTCAGAGAGGAGGCTGAATCAGGCCATGAATTTGGGCAGCTGCTGCTGGCCAACACCCGGAGTGTAGACCGGAGGGCCTGCCTCAGTGACCAGCAGCCTGGGTCACACTGAGGAGTGACATGTTAGCGAAGCCACAGAGGGAAGTGTGTGGACCCCAGGCTTCTCCTGGCAACCCTGGGGAGGGGACCTCGGCTGCTCCCTGGGCCCAGACACTGTCTTCAGAACTCGGAGGGATGAGGGAGATGCCCTCAAAGGATAGAAACTGCTAGAAGGACATTTTCAACTTGGTCAGGCAGACTCTGCCTCCTCCCCTCCCCTGTGGTCTCTCCATCAGTGAGAAGAGAAGACACAACAGGTAGTTGTTTACAGAAAATGTCCTTTCTCCCTGCTTCCATCGTTTCTTCTCTCTCTCCCTCCCTTCTCTCCTGTCCCCTCCTTCCCTCTGTCTCCTCCCTGTTTCTCTCTCTCTCTCTCTCTCTCTCCCCCTCCCTCCTCCTTTCCCTTTTTTTATCCCCCCCCCCCTTCAAATTTCAGTTTATCATGTAAAATCTGACCCTTCTCTGGACCACTTCTGATCATGTCACTTTCCCGCCAGGGTCCCCGCGTTCTCTGCCAGTGGTAAAACCCCAACACAAACATTTGCTCCAAAGAAAGTGCCCATTGGCTCTGGGACGTCTATAAAGCAAGGTGCACAGGGGAGAAGGAAGCTGGGAAGGACCATGGTGAGCGTCGTCACAGAGATCCCAGTTTACCAAGTCAGGTCGAGGACACACAATGCAGTTAGACTTCAGGAGGGAAGACCCAGAGATGCCCCTCGGGGCAGGTGGCTTCCAACGGTGTGACCGTTGGAACTGTGCACGCTTTAGCCACTTGGTAATAATTTGCCCACTATGGTGGACAGACTGGTTATACATATAATCGTTGCGGTGATCAAACTCTACGATGGGCCCCCCACGATCCTTGCTTCGTGGTGTATAATTTGCCCCCCTTGAGTGGGAGTGGGACCCGTGCCAAGAACTGAAACTCAGGGTCGGCTGGGAAGGAAAGATTAGAAAAGCAATTCTTTGCACCCATGTAAAGCAATCTCTCTGGCGGTGAAGCCTCCTTTCTAGATATTAGCAGCACGTATTATACTTGACCTAAGACAATGAACAGCATGGGGGAGTGAGCAGGACACCGGGGATGTCCGAGGAAGCCAGCACTCCCCGAACCCAGCTTCAGGCTAGAAAGTCTGTGCGTGTGGACGGCTCTCCATCTGTCTTCTGTCAGAAGTCAGACCACCTGTCCCCTGGGGCTAGATTTTGGCTAAGGAACGGGGCTTGGAACACTTTTTCCAGCTAGATGCTTATCCTGTGACTCATTTATTTTGTCTGAATTGAATCCCCCGAATATTAAACATACACATAATCAAATGTAAGTACAAGCCCACATTTGAAAGTCAAATATAAAAGGTTTCTGGATTTGTATCATTTTGCATTATCCAGGCTTCTGCTTTCATCCATGAGAATGAATAAATAGGAGTTGTCTGAGACCAAAATATTTCTGGGCAAAGCGGAATAAATGTATTAAAATGAACGGGGGAGGGGCAGGAAACACCGGAAGATGAAAAGGTTTTCACCCAAGATTGAGCTGGAAGAGATCGGATCTGCCTGTTATTTTCAATTTTGATCACTCGGCCTTTTATTATCAAGGTAATGATAGGGGAGTACAAGAACAGCCCTGAGGGGGAGAAAAGGAAGCCACAAGGAACGAACGGGGCTGCTCATCAATTAGCCCCAAGCAGGGGCCGCCGGAGCCCCTGCCACCACCCTCGGAAAGTATTAGACCCTAATCAGTTCTCCTCGAGGTTCTAATCAGATTCCTTTTTTATGAAAATCAAATTTCTTCTGATAACTTAATCAGTACTTTCAGAGGGAGCTTGAGGAAGCAACCCGCTGAAGACCCCAAGTGAGGGGGATGCTCATGCAGACGAGGGAGGCCCTCCATTCCCTTTCATCCTTCCATTCTTAGAAAAGAGTAGACATTTTACAGCTGGAGGAATTTGGGAAGCCTGCTCGAATGAGGAGAGAGCACTTATTATCTTTCAGCACTTATGCTCTTTCAGCAACTTGGTATTTTTCATCTCGGGTTATTTAAGAGGCCCTATCTCTATTTTTGAAAATGGCTTTCTCCATAACATTTGTGGAAGAATCAGTTCTATTTTTAACTATGCACGCATCTCTCCTTGTTAGACTTAATAGGCGCTTTGATTAGAGAAATGGAATCAATGGCCTGAAAGTATTTTTAGAAGGGTCACTTGGATTGTGGCTGCTTCTCGGAACCCGGAGGTTGCAGTTTGTATTGTGAAATATAACATCCGTACAGATGTGTGCCGTTTAACAGATCCTTCTAAAGTAAAGAGCAGATATAATCACCACCTGGATCAAGAAGTGGAGCTTTATCAGCACCCCCAAAGCCCCCCACCCTGGGCTCCCTCCTTCACCCACAACCACTGACTTCACTGACAGGCATGTCCTTACATTTCTTTGTATGTTTCCATCCTACATATGGATCCCTAAATAAAGATAAGCTTCTCTCTCTCTCTCTCTTTGTCTCTCTCTCTCTCTCTCTCTCTCTCTCTCACACACACACACACACACATACACACATGCTCAAATGGTCCCAGTTTGACCAGAGAAAGCCCATCAGGTGCCTTTTCTGTCCTTTTAACTTCCCGGTTTGGTCTTTAAAAAACCAACCTCACCGTAATAGTATTTACAGAAAATGAAATGCATCCATGGTACCTGTGGAGTCCAGCAGCTTTGACAAAGGTGTATATCTGTGTGGCCTCTGCCACCATCACAGAGACAGTTTCTGGCACCCACAAACTTCTCTCGCGCCCGCATTATCTGCTTTGATCAGCATTGGTCAGTTTTGTCTTTCTCGAGTTTCACATAAATGTTGGAATCCAGTGCGGGTTCTTCTGCGTCTGTTATCTTTCCACTCCGCATAGGGTGTTGGAGATTTATTCCCATTGCTGGGTGAACTCGTGGTTGATTCCTTATTATTTCTGCGCAGCACTGCCTTGTCGGATACACCACAGTTTGTTCACCTGTTCACCTGTTGACTCGGGTTGTTTCCAGTCTGGGCTTCGGGAGAATGAAGCTCTATGAAGTTTGCATACCCAAAAGTCTTGCTTTGGATGTAATTTTCATTTCTCTTGGGTAAAAACTCAGGCACGGGATTGCTGGCTTGCATCTTTGGCCAATAAGCCACTGGCACAAGGGGACCCAAGTTCATCTTGTCCGTTCCCGGCAAAGCAGCCATTTCTCCAGTGAGTCCAGATTCCTTGCCGGCAAAGAGCAGTATTTGGCAATCAGGATCAGGAGCTGAGCACGCTGATTGCTAGCAGCAGTGCGCTGCATGGGCAACGGCCGTACCAGTAACAGCGTCGCTTCTGGTGGCATAGTTTTATCTGAAATACCGTTTCCCTTTGTCCCAACCATTGTAGGTCACCCTGCATCCCTGGCTTCCATGCAATAAATGCCAGGGTCATCTCCGAGTCATGAGCACACACACACACACACACACTGAGAAAGCCCCTGCACACTTTCCATCAGGAGGTACTACCCCTGTTAAGAGGCACCATTCTATCTACAGCTTTCCTACCATCAAATGGACCTATCGATCTGCATGGACACCGATGTGTTCTTGGGTCCCTCCTGTTACAACAGAAGAAACGAATCGTTTCCTCTTCCTGTCTTCTCATCTCTTACATCCCCAGGGCTTCTTTTCAGCATCTTTAGCATCACCTTCCCCAACATCTACGCTTTCTCCTCTGTCTTCACTTACTCCCCCATCCCATTAGAAGTCAACTGCGCCCAGGCCTCCCCATCTCAATGCAAAACCAAACCATCCTGGGGCCCCACGTCCTCTTCGGCCACACCCTTCCCTCTTGTTTCCCACTGCCTGGCCCCCTACTCAGATCCTTTCCCTCCCCCCACCATGGCTTCCTTCCCCCCACCCAATGCACCTGTTCTGGCCAAGGTCACCAACGATCTCACTTATACCAAATCCAGCTGACACTCTTCAGTCTTTACTTCTCTTCTGCCCTGAGTTGACCCTGCTGATCCCCCCTCTCCCTTCCCATGGAGGACTACCTATCCTTGACCTCTGGGGATAGGATCTACCTATCCTTATTCTGTCTCTCTGGCTGGTCCTTCAGACCCTTCCTCCTCCTCCTCCCCCCCCTTCCTTGTCCTTTAAATGTCACTGGACCTCATAGGTCTTTTCTTTTTCACTCAACATACTCCCCTCTCCTGAGAGATATCATTCTCCCTCATGGCTTCAGATACCACCTGCATGCCCTCCCCACCCCAATCCAGGTATCTAGCTCTATCCCTTCTCCGGTGCTCCAGACCCTTCCCTCTCTGCTCATCAGACGCCTGCCCGTGGATGGCTTGGCAAGTGACCTCCATCTTTCTTTCTGCCACTCTAACTTCTAATCAAAGTGCCAGGATTGACAGACTCTACCTTCTAGATCATCCCTCCAGGCCGTCACTTCGTTCTGCGGCCTCTACTCCAGCCTGCACCGCCTCCTCTGGGACACACGTGATCCTGTGAATTATACTAAATATACATGGTCTTCTCCCTGTGTCTGGCGCAGAGCTCCTAAAACCCATGGGGTTTCCTAAGTGACAAAGGGGTCTTCTGTTGTCTGTAAGGAGCCCCCTTTTGAGCACACCTGAGTTTACGTTAATGAGGTGACAGGGTAGGGCCCCAAGATCTCCTCAGGATGGGGCTGGTCACTAGAAAGACCAACTCGTTGGAGGGTTGGAACTTCCAGCTTTTCCCGCCAACCTCTGGGAAGGGCTGGGGGCCCCACATTAAGCTTTGTAAAAACTCCTGAACAATGTGATTTGTTGAGCTTTCCGGCTGCTAAATGCATCTGCATGCTGGGAGGGTGGTATGGCCTAGTTCCACAGGGGCAGCAGCTCCTGTGCTCTTGACCTTTCTAGATCTCACCCTGTGTACCTCTTCATCCAGCTGCTCATCTGTATCCTTTATAACATCCTCTGTAAAGAACTGGTAAAGGTAAGTAAGTATTTCTTTGAGCTTTTTGAGCCATTCTAGAAAGTTATCAGGCCCAAGATGGGGGGGTGGGTGATGAAAACCCTGATTTCAACCAGTTGTCTAAACATGCAGGTGACAAAGTGCCTGGGTGGCTCAGTCTGTTAAGCGTCCTGACTCTTGATCTCAGCTCAGGTCTTGATCTCACGGTCTGTGAGTTCAAGCCACATTGGGCTCTGCACTGGGCATGAAGCCTACTTAAAACAAAAACAAAAACAAAACAAAACAAAACAAAACCAAGAAGTACAGGTGGCAACCTGGGCTTGAGATTTGTGTTTGAAGTGGGGGCAGTCTTGTGGGGCTGACCCCTTTACCTGTGGGATCTAACGTATCTTTGGGTAGCTGGTGTCAGAACTGAGTTAAATTTGTAAGACACCCATTCAGTGGCCACTGGAAACTGGGGACTTGCTTGGAAGTGTTAGAAAACACACCAGGATACGCCAGATCTTCAGAAAAGCTACCGATCACAGTACTTAATACTATTTGCAATTACATTTATTTGTGAGCTATGTTTATTTTTATTTATTTTTTTTAACATTTATTTATTTTTGAGACAGAGAGAGACAGAGCATGAACAGGGGAAGGGTCAGAGAGAGGGAGACACAGAATCTGAAACAGGCTCCAGGCTCTCAGCTGTCAGCACAGAGCCCGATGCGGGGCTCGAACTCACAGCCCTCACGGACTGCGAGATCATGACCTGAGCTGAAGGCCGCTTAACCGACTGAGCCACCCAGGCGCCCCTGTGAGCTATTTTTAAAAAGCACTGATGAGGGGCACCTGGGTGGCTCAGTCGGTTGGGCATCCGACTTCGGCTCAAGTCATGATCTCACGGTTTGTGGGTTCAAGCCCCGCATCGGGCTTGGTGCTGACAGCTCAGAGTCTGGAGCCTGCTTCTGATTCTGTGTCTCCCTCTCTCTCCGCCCCTCCCTCACTCATGCTCTCTCTCTCTCTCAAAAATAAAGAAACATTAAAAAAAAATTTTAAAGCATTGATGATTTATTTCCACTACTAAAATATAGGCTCTGTGAGAGAGGGATCTTGCCTAGTTTACTGATTTGGTCTCAATACCAAGAACACTGCCTGGCATGGAGGAAGGGAGAGAAGGGAAGGACGAGGAAATACAGAATGATATCTGATTGAGTTTCTCAGGAAAAAAAAAAGAAAGACTGAAAGTTTCCTCCAGGTATGGCACAGAAGAATCTGGAAGAGTATGAGGAAGTTAAGTGTGGAAACTGAGTGATGGGCTCATTCCATCATGAAATTATATTTTTCATAACTCAAATATATACCTCTTGCAACAAACCTTCCTTGGTGAATGGTAACTACATTTGAAACTTACCTTGTCCTCTGATGTCCATTAAGTCCTCTCAGCATGCATGCATATTATATATTTATTTTTTCTTATGCAGTAGTGGATATTTAATAGAAATTTGTGGAACTAAACTGACTTTTGTGTTTTACACATCTAGGTGAATATTATATATAAATGCATCAGGTATGACTATGACTCCGTGAGACTAATTCTTAAGGAAATTTATCGTGTATTACTATTCAAAAGATTTTATGTCATGGGGCACCTGGGTGGCTCAGTCGGTGAAGCATCTGACTTCAGCTCAGGTCACGATCTCATGGTTTGTGAGTTCAAGCCCCGCGTCGGGCTCTGTGCTGACAGCCCGGAGCCTGGAGCTTGCTTCCCATTCTGTGTCTCCCCCTCTCTCGGCCCCTCCCATGCTCATGCTCTGTTTCTGTCTCTCAATAATAAATAAACGTTAAAAAAAAAAAAGAATTTAGGTCGTGTGTGTTAATGAAACAAACACCTATTGGCTCACCACCCAACTTCGCCAGCTCATTCCCAGTACTATCAAACTCCGTGTCTGCTTCTGACCGGTCTCATCCCCCTGCCCTCCCCAGAGGTCATCGTACCTTGAGTTTCGTGTTTATCACTGAAATATTTCATCAGCAATCATGCCAAACATTACCTAGCCCATGAGAGTTCACCCATTCAAAGTAGTCAGCTCATCCCATTCAGAACATTTTCTGTTGTCCCTTATGGAATTACCTTAGGAGTCTCACCCACATACTTTGAACATCCTCTCTCACAAGGATTTAATTTTTCAAAACAGTAAAGCGCTAACAACGCACGCTATCATTTCTCCAATATTATATGTCAGGCTCTATTCTATGCTCCCTGGATTTATAGCTTCCTTAGTCCTCACTGTGTCCCCGAGTCTATTTTGCAGCTAAGCAATGGAGACTTCGCTCGGTGAATAACTCCTCCCGAATCATCTGGCTAGTAAGTAGCAAAGCTGGGTGATAATCGGTCACTGTGAAACCTCATCCTACTCACTGCCCCATGACCCTGGTGACCCTGCTTATGAATAAGGAGAAAGGTAGGGTTAATCAGGACAGGAGATGCCATCTGTGATTTAAAAAAGGGGCGCCTGAGTGGCTCAGTTGGTGAACCATCTGACTTCAGCTCAGGTCACGATCTCGAATTTGTGAGTTCAAACCCCGCGTCAGGCTGACCCCTCGGAGCCTGAAGCCTGCTTCGGATTCTGTGTCTCCCTCCCTCTCTCTGCCCCTACCCCGCTCCTGCTCTCTCTTTCAAAAATAAATTAACATTAAAAAAATAATAATAAAAGCAAGACAACACTAGAAGTACTGATTTTCTTCAGTCCTCCTGGCTGTAAAAGGAAGTTCACAGAAAGGGCTCAGGGTTTGAGAAACAGTCTGAAGTTGACTCCCTTAGAAGGGCTCAGCATGGGTTTGAGGCTTGTTAAACTGTAACACGATGCACACAGACCTGTCTTATCGTCTTTGCTAGAGTGCCCCTCTCCTGCTACATAAACCACCTTCGCTGGCAGCCCAGCACCTCACACGGACCTTCTGTGTTGATAAAGAGGAGGACACAGAAGGAAAACACCCAGTATTTGATCTTGGATTTCTCTTCAGAAACAAACACTGCTGCGCAGGTCTATGATCAAACGATGGAACTCTCTGTGACCAAAAGCACAAAAGCAATTCATTGGAGGAAGGATGGTCTTCTCGACAAACGGTGCTGGGCCATAGGACACACACAGGCAAAAACAAAAAAAAAGGAGGTGGATCTCTTGACTTGACATCACACCTTATACAATGAAAACGTCCTCAAAATGGGGTCACAGGACTTAAAAAATGTAAATGTAAAGACTGAAACTGTCGGGAAAAACAGGAGAACCTCTCTGGGAGAAGCGTTCTTAGACTTGACATCAAAAAAAGGACCCAAAAAAGGGTAATTTGACCCCATTGAAAGGCAGGAGGTCACGTGCTTTGCTCTTTGAAGGATATCCCGTTACAGGATGAGAGGACAAGCTACTGAGTAACAGAAGGCATCAGCAAACCACGTATCTGATAAAGGTTTATAGCTGCAATAGATAAAGAACTCTCAACAGTCAACAGTAAAAAGCAAACAATCTGACAAGAAAAGGGGCAAAAGACATGAATGGAGTTATGACACGTCTTCATGGGGGAGAACAGACAGCTGGCAGAAGAGCATGTGAGAACGCGTTCAATGTCATCTGCCATCGGGGCAGTGCACGTTAAAGCCACAAGAGGATATCAATTCACACCTACCAGAATGGCTGAAATTTAAAATAGCGACATCACCAAGTGCCAGCAAGGATGTAGAGAAACCGGATCACTCATGCATTGCTGGTGAGTGACACAGCCATTCTGGCAAGCAGTTTGGCAGATTCTTATAAAGCCAAACATGCAGCTGACCCAGCAATTGGGATCCTGGGCCGCTGTCCCAGAGAAATGAAGACTTAGGTACACATAAAAACATGTGCACGGACACTCAGCATTTTCGTGCAACCTCAATTTGCAGTAAAGGATATTTTAAGTTAGAGAAAAAAATTAAAATCGGCTATATACATCAGTGCTTGCAAAACTAACTCCCTTCCCCACTTCACACAGTCAGTAGCTAAAAAATGGCTTTCGTAAAATTCTTTTCTGCTTTGTTGATGGTGCAGATCAGTGGATGATCAGGGAAAGTTCTTATGTGAAAAGAAGGGAAGTTTTCCATTTAATTTCTTAATTCTCTAAGAGGAGTTTCAAACACCTGAAGTGGCTTTTGAGAGAAAGGAGTGGAGAGCAATGCCCCGTGGTTTAAATTCAGAGGCTCTGCCAGACCTCAGCCAAGAGCGGCACGTTTCCTCCCCGACAACACCCTAACTCCTCTTGCCATGTAGATGAATCGTCAGAAATTCCAAAACCCCAGAAACTTTAAATTTTATGCTAATGTTTTTAAAACAAACCTTGCTATCTTATTTGCATAACATCAAAATATTGCTTGAAATCTCACGCTTATCTTGGTTAACTTCAAGCTTGGAGACACGAGCACTGAGATGAGTTAAAGCCTCCTGTGACTCCATCTACTCCACTCTGTGCAATCCAGGCCCCTGGGCCGGACACTCTTTTCATTACTGCCCGGGACGCCTGCGAGGCGGGGAGAAGGGTCTCCAAAAGACAAGCCTGTGCATTATGTCTTCCAGGATTAGAGGTATTTCTCCCTTGGTTTAGGGCCGAGTCAAAGACTCACACAGCTTACCAGGTGCCAGACCCTGTTAATTTATTCCTTATGACCACCCCATGAAGTAACTAGTATTCTTATCCCACTTTACAGATAAAGAAAGTGAGGCACAGGAAAGCAAATAACCTAAGATCACACAAGCTGGTGGCAGAGATAAAATTCAGACTAACCAATTCACATCTAGACTCTTAGCTACGCTGCCTCCCAGATGAATGAAAGAATAGATGGCTGGTTGGCTGACTGTTTAGATGGATGGATGGATGGATGGATGGGTGGTTGGATGGATGGATGGATGGATGGATGGATGGATGGATAGATGTAAGGATTGAAGGATGGATGGATGGATGGATGGATGGATGGATGGATAGATGGTTGGGTGGTTGGATGGATGGATGGATGGATGGATGGATGGATGGATATACAAATGAGTGAATGAACAAATGAACAAGCTTGTCCCCCCAAATAGAATCCCCATTAGCCTGGGAGCTCTATGGTTCTCAGGGCCTGTGTGTGGCCTTGGCATGTCCGCATCTGGCCTTGTTCCTAGCCCAGGACTTTATTTTTCATGAATGCCATGGCTGTCAAAGTATGACGTCAGGATTCCAGGATTAGGAGGCAGGAAACCTGGGTTCTTATTCTGGCTGCACCACCAACTTGTGTGCTTTCAGGTAAATCGATGACCTATTTTCCTACCTGGAAATGAGAGAGTTCAATTAGAATAATCTCCAATATTCCACAATTCCATGTTTTGAATCGTCCAAATGAAAGTCCATCAACAAGACCAGATATATAGGAGGTGGGCATGAATCAAGTATCACAGACATGGACAGTGAGGCACTGGAGAGCCCTGCAGAGGCTGAGTGTTGTCCAAGTTCATGGTCCAAGAGACCACAGAGTACTGTTATATGGTTGCAGCTCAGGAAGCGGTAGCAGATGAGGCCAGAAAAGGTGAGCTGAGACTGATCCTCAAGGACTTGGAGCATATGCTGTGGTGTTGCAACTTTGTAGGCAGTGGGGAGACACTCAGATTTTTTTTTCATTGTGGTAAAAAATACATACAATTTTTCTTTTTAACCATTTTTATGTGTACCATTCAGTGGCATTAAGTACATTCATATGGTGCAGCCATCACCACCATCCATCCATCTCCAGAACTTTTCCATTTTCCCAAACTGATTCTGTGCCCATGAAACACTAATTCTCCATTTGCCCACCCCTCACCTCTGGCAGTTACCATATGACTTTCTGTCTCTAGGGACTTGACTATTCTGGGTACGTCATAGTAGAATCACACAGTATTTGTCCTTTTGTGACTGGTTTATTCTACCTACATAATGTCTTCAAGACTCATCCATATTATAGCATGTGTCAGAATTTCCTTCCTTTTGCAGGCTTAATAATATTTCTATCACACGTATATACCACATTTTGTTTATCCATCCATCCATTGATGGTCACTTGAATTGTTCCCACCTTTTGGCTATTGTGAATAACGCTTCTAAAAAGGCGGATGGACAAATACGTTTGAAGTGAAGGATTTTGAGTAGGCTACAGGTGGGACCAGATTTTTCCTTTAGAAAGTTCTACCTGGCGGTGCAGAAGAAGATGATGATGGTAACAGCAATAAACATTAAATGAGTGCCTACTGTATGCCAGGTACCGGTCTCAAGTACCAGATGTGTACTGACTCCTGTAATCCCATCTCACACCTACTCCCTTGAGGTAGATGCTGTTATTGTCTCCATTACATGTGAGCAAATGGAGAGAAGTTGAAGAAGCTGCCCAAGATTGCACAGATAGCAGAAGAATGAGTGACTGAATCCAGAAAATCCACCTGTACAACCTACCTGCTCTCATGATGCACTGGGTACATGGGCTACAGAATGGAGGCCATTCGTGGTGCTGTTGAAATAATCCAGGCAGGAGCTGACAAGAGTTGTGGAGCGAACTCAGGAAGCAGTGAAGGAGGGACATGAGGAGAGAGACTGGAGAGCTTTAGGAGGTGGGATGGACAAGCTCCTGGTGGCCCTGGCTGCGAGGAAGGGGAAAGAGTCTGAAATGACAGACAGCTTCTGACCTCGATCACATAGGTGGGGAGTGGTGTCATTCACTACGAGGACGTGAATAAACTGGCAAGTAAGGTGAGGAGGGAAATGATGATTCTATTCAGTACCTGCTGAATCTGTGGTACCGGCAAGACCTTCAGAGAGAGGTGTCCACCAGGCCCCCGTAAGATAAGAGCCAAACTCAACAAAAAGACCTTTTTGGAGGCACAGATTGGGAAGCCATTAGCATAGGGGAGGAGTATGATCTTGGAAGCAAATGAGCCTATTCATGGTTCATGTGTAAAGAATGAAAAGAAGACAGAGACTGAATCCAGGATTGGGAGTCACAAAGCCAGGGTAGAGGACACACTAGGGTTTGTAAATTTTCGAACCAACATGACAGCATAGAGACAGGGTGTGATGCCCCACTGCATTGTCCTATGTACCATTTATCTCATTTGGGGGGAACACCAATGGTTAAGGGCTGGGTCCAGAGAGGGAAGACAGCAGACATTTGCAACGAAGCAGTAGCACGGAAGGAGGACGTGGAAGCCAAGGCAGGAGAAAGCTTCCAGAAAAGTGGTATCAAATGCCTCACAGAGAGCAAATGAGAAGTACCTCAAAGATGTTCACTGACTTTTGCAGTTAACATCACCGGCAACCTTAGAAAGAGCCATGCCACTGAAGAGGTGGGAGCAGGAGCCACACTGCCTGGAGTGAGGCACGAAGGGGAGGTTGGAACATATACAGGGTATGGAAGCACACCCAGGGAGGAGACGGAACAGCCCTCGGGGCCGCTGGAGGGCCCCTGGGGAAGTGTGGGCACGTTTACAGAAAGAAGAGGAACGGTTCTGAGGGTGACCAGAAGATAACCAGGGGGACCTGGCCTGGGAGGTCAGGGCGTGGGGGCTGAGATAAGGTATACACTCTCAAGGTGAACACCCCCAGAACAGAGAAGGGCAGTAAAGAATGGCTGCGTGTCCGCTGGGCAGACTATGTTGGAAAGCTGGAGCCTTCCGAAAATGAAAGTGCTCAGCACCGACGTGGACACAGTGCAGCTGGCACACTCATGCGGGTGAGCGGCAGGTTCCTTTTGGGAAGTTGTGTGACACGAGGTATAAAGTCACAGTGCATGCCCGTTGACTCAATAAAGTCCATTTGGGGAATTTCCCCTCGGGATAAAGGAAAAGAAAAAAAGCACGCATTCAACCATGCTTGTGGCATATTATTTACGGTATTATTTTTAAAAAGCGCATGTGGCTAACGGTATGGAACCTGGTTAATTATGGAACATATGCTCAATGGATGGAATATTATGAGGTCATTAAAATCCTAATTATGATGCTTAGAGCTGCACAGAAAAGTGATGATGACAGTAATGGAAAACCAGTTTTAAGATGGTATGTAGAGGTCTCACTGCAACTACGTGAGATAGGCTTTCACGCGCAAGTATACGACAGTAGAATTCCTAAAACTGAGACTAGCTGTTGGCTGGGGATATTGGTAAGATTACGGGTGATTTGTTTTTTCTTTCCCCTGTAGTAGACTCCTTCTGAATCCTAACGCTACAGTGCTACTTGGAAGGATAAAAATGTATCCTTGTATCTTATGAGTTATTACCTTATTCAAAAGAGAACATCGCTGATTTTCCCCCCCTCTATACTCTGATGGTACTGAGGTCCCATAAGATGGGTTTTAGGATGCCTGGGTGGCTCAGTCAGTTACGCATTGGACCCTTGATATTGGCCCAGGTCATGATCTCATAGTCAGAAGATGGAGCCCTGCAACGGGGCTCTGTGCTCGCAGCTCAGAACCTGTTTGGATCCTCTCTCTCCCTCTCTCTCTCTCTGTCCCTCACCCACTCATGTGCACGTGCTCTCTCTCAAAATAAATAAACTTTAAAAAAGATGGATTTTGTGTGGTGTAGTGACTCCATTAGAATACCCCTCTCATCCAGTGTCAAGGTTGACTGTTGATAGTAACTAATGTTGGGGGGAGGGGGAACTCCTCCCTACCAAGGCAGCGTAGGTCATCAACAGCCCACAGTGTATTGGGGTGCTTTGCATAGAGAACACGCTAGCCCCACTTTTAAAAAAAAATTTTTAATGTTTATTCATTTTTGAGAGACAGAGAGAGACAGAGCGCCAGTGGGGAAGGAGCAGAGACAGAGAGGAAGACACAGAATCCGAAGCAGGCTCCAGGCTCTGAGCTGTCAGCACAGAGCCCGATGTGGGCTCCAACTCATTGACTTTGAGATCATGACCTGAGCTGAAGTCGGACGCCCAACCGACTGAACCACCCAGGCGCCCCTATGCCAACCCCACTTTGAACGACATTCTCAGTGACATGCCAGGAGGGGTTGTGGGTGGAAAGCAGGAAAGGGAAGAGAGGACTCTCTTGCCAATCCGGGATCCACAAACCGTTTTCATTCTGCAGGGGCAAGACCTTGCTGTCACCAGCGCTCTCATTTGCTTCCCATGCCCCTCTCCCCCAAGCCTCAGGATGGAATGCGGTCCTTATGCCTTGGTTTTGGGTCTCAGTCTCTTACCATTGGTCTTCTTCTTTCTCTCTCTCTCTCTTTTTTTTTTTTTTTTTGTACACTAACAGAGAGTTTATTAGCCGTTCCAAACATTGATGTAAATATACATTTTGAAATGGCCCTAGAAGGCCAACGGTAGCAATTCTTTGTTGGGGCAGCTTGAGGTGGAAGCCATGGGTAACCGACCTCCGTGTGCCGGAATGTTCTCTTATTAGAATAAGCTGCTGCTAAGTACAATTTTGGCTTCTAGTCTTCTCTAACAATTTACCTTGTATGAGAAGAAATCAATTTAATAAGTGAGATAACTGTAAGTTCAACATGTAAGCATAAGAAAAATCAGAATTTAGAAATGTATCTGCAGTAGATGAATTTTAAAATACAATTAATAGGCCTGATGTGTTTCAAGAGGCGGTACAATGCACACGAATCACCTGGATTAAATTCTGAAAGGGGGCAGAGTTCCATTCCCCTGCCTCTCTCTGCGTTTAGTTGCTTATTCGATTGTAAACTACTCCATCTTGTGGTTGAACAAGGGTACTCATAGCTAGAAATGACCCTTGTCACAGAGAAAATCACTGTATTCTCTCCCCTGTTATAAAAACGATCAATGAGTTGTAAAAACAAAACAAAACAAAACAAAACAAACTATACCTAAAAGAAAAAAGTAGCATTTATCAATAATTTCCTTGTCTAGACATATCTAGACACATATATTTTATAAGTCAAATACGGGGACATAATACTGGTACATTCTTTTATGTAAGACATAGTAGTTACCATTTCATTTGCCTGTTTTCGCTTCAACGGAATCACCATCTCAACACGATTCAGGAGAGAGCTCATCAGTGTTTGGTTAGCAGGTTGGAATAAAAACTGAATATTTTCAGGGGCGCCTGGGTGGTTCAGTAGGTTAAGTGTCTGGTTCTCCATTTCTCCTCAGGTCATGATCTCACCGTTCAAGAGATCAAGCCCCCGGTCAGGGTCTGTGCTGAGTGTGGAGTCTGCTTGAGATTCTCTATCTATCTTTCTCAAAATAAACATTTTTTTTTAAAAAGCTGAATATTTTCCTAACAGGGTAACCACAGCCTCCATGGGCCTTGGCTTCCTGATCCATCACAGGAGGAAGGGAAGGGGAGGGTGTCAGAGGCTGAGTGCCAGGGAGTCCCAAATCTGGCCCCCAGACCTTCTGGTGCCTGTGGTCTCACACTGTTCAACATGTTTATGTTGCCTCCCTGGGGAAGTGTTTGGTCTGCAACTTAAGAATTAGTTAATGGTTCTTGGGGCACCTGGGTGGCTCAGTCAGTAAAGCCTCCTGCTTTGGCTCAGGTCATGATCTTGCACTTTGTAAGTTCAAGCCTTGTGTTGGGCTCTGTGCTGACAGCTCAGAGCCTGGAGCCTACTTCAGATTCTGTGTCTCCCTCTCTCTCTGGCCCCTTTCCCTCGCTTGTGCACTCTCTCTCTCTTAAAAAACAAACAAAAAACAAAAAACAAAAAAACCTTAAAAAAAAAAAAAGAATTCGTAAATGATTCTTACGTCTCCTCCACTTGAGACATTCAAGGGTTCTGTTCCTAGCTTTGAGAACTAGTGGTTCTCAAAGTGCGGTCCCAGGACACTGGTATCATCTGCCTCAGAAATGCAAATTCTCCAGCCTTTTCAGACCTACTGAATCAGAAATTCAGGGAGGTGGGAACCTGGATGCGTCCTAACAAGCCTTCAGATGATTCTGGTGCTTAAGTCTGACATCAGTGAAAACGGGCTGTCTGTTCCTATTCGCTTCTCTCAGCTCATTATTAATTTTCAAATTTTCCCCTCCACACAAGGATTGGGCTACTGCAGTTCAACTGGTCATAATGTGGGCTAGAATATGAATTGGTCTGGCGGGTTAGTGGCAAGAGTGTCGCTGATAAAGTAACAGGACAGAGTAACATCAACTTTCAATAAATCCAGAACGACTTGAATTGGGACTTGGCTTTCAAACTCCAGAGGCTGCACCTTTTCTCCACCTCCATTGCTAGCACCAGGTCCAAGCTAGCATCATATCACCCAACTTGGCACAGAAGCCCCCCACTCGGCCTCCCTGCCCTCCCTCCCCATTTCCTGCAGTCACTCCTGGGTGTAGCAGCCTCTGCATAGAACACTCATGACTCCCCCGAACCTTCAAAAGAAACCACTGCCTTAAATAACTTCAAGGCACCATGCTCTGTCCCTACCATGACTCTGACCTCACCTTCTACTATTTCTACCCGCCCTCCCACCCTCTGCTCCAGCCATATCTGCCTGTTCCTGATCTCACCTCAGGGCCTTTGCATAAGCCCAGCCCTTGCCCGGAGCCCTCTGGTCCCAGAGGTACCTGTTGCTCTCTGCCTGGCTGCCTTCATGTCTCCGCTTCAACGACTCCCCCCTGACAGCCCTGTTCAAGTCACAGCCTCTCCACCCTCACCCCTACACCCTCCTTCCCTGCTTCCTGCTTCCTGGCACTTTCTACCACACGCAACACCACGCACCTGATTTATCGTTGGTTTCCCAGCTGGAGTGTGAGCCCCGCGAGGGGCAGAATTTTGCTTTCTGCTCGGGAACATCCTCAGGATGTCCAAGGGGCTACAGGTAGTAGTGATCACTAAGCATTTGCTGGATAAAGAAAGAGCATCTGGGGAGCTTTGGCTGAGGGGGTTCCCACTCCTCTCGAGATGGGATCAGCCCATGAACAATAGGAAGACCGAACTAGACTAGGGAAGGAAGTGCTACCATGACGCTCGTGCAGTGGGACTCTTTCCTGTCCAGCTGAACTTGGACTCAGAATCCTCCCAGTGCAGAGATCCAGGCAGCTGCACCGAGACAATCCATCCATGCGCCATATGCCTACGACTTTGGCCAGACTTTCATTTTTTGTTAGTTTGTTTTGGTTAAAATTCACACATCACCAAATCAAATCTTTCCTTCTGGAAACAAGTCTTTATTGGTGGAGCCATTTGGAAGGTGTGAATTTACCCCACACAAGCTCTTCCCTCAGGCCACCTGCCACAGAAGCAGCCCAAGAGAAGGCTGTCTCCCTGGGTTTCATTTGGGAATTTCAATGTACGGATCTTTCCCAGAAGGACTTGCCTCCTGTGACCCCGTGATGTATTTGGAACAGCTCTCTGGGACCTCTGCCGGCTACCTCGAGGTCTGGCGCCAGCTTGACCTCATTCTTTCCAAGACTCTGGTATAAAAGTAACAATAACATATACTCCATACACACCTGTATTAGTTTTGTACGCCAGCTGTAACAAATTACCACAAGTTTAATGGCCAAACACAGCACAAATTTACTGTCTTTACAGTTCTGCAGATTAGAAATTCCCCTCTGAAGGTTTAGTCTCACCAGGCTAAAATCAGGGGGTGGGCAGTCTGCGTTCTTTCTGCAGGTGCACACTCCCCCATAATATTAAGGCTAGGGATTTATTTTGCTGATTAGATCAAAAGTATAGACTATGACCTCAATGATTCAATGTGTAAATTCTCTTATTTTAGTTTTTCTGACTTAAAGGAAATGGGTAGATTTATGGAGCCACAAGCAAGTTTTTCTTACCCTGCAAATTGAGCTCAGAGGTTAAGCAAATTGTTTTGACAGTACTCGAAAAGAGTTGAGCGCTATAATGAGTACTGACAGCCATATACTAGGTATGTTAAAAAAATATTTTTTTAATCAAAGTACAGTTGACATGCGAATGCCCTATCACTCTGTGTACAACACAGTGACGCCACAAGTCTATCTGTCGTGCTGTGCTCATCGCAAGTGTAGCTAACGTCTGTCATCATACATGCCATTATCGTGCCATTGACTATATTCCCTAAACTGTCCCTTTCATTTCTGTGGCCTTTTCATCCCATAACTGGCAGCCTGTACCTCCCACTGTCCTTCCCCCACTCTGCCCATCCCCTGCCTGCTCCCCTCTGGCAACCACCAGTTTGTTCTCTGTATTCGTGGGCCTGTTTCTGCTTTTTGCTTATTATTTTGTTTTGTTTTTTAGATTCCTCAGATAAGCGAAATCGTGTGGCATCTGTCTTTCTCGGTCTGACCTATTTTGCTTAGCACGATACACTCTAGGTCCATCCATGTGGTTGCAAATGGTAAGACCTCATTCTTTTTTAGGCCTGAGTGATACTCCACTGAATGCGTATTAGGTGTGTTAGAAATTAAAAACACCAGGGCGCCTGGGTGGCTCAGTTGGCTAAGCATCTGACTTTGGCTCAGGTCATGATCTCATGGTCCGTGAGTTCAAGCCCTGTATCAGGCTCTGCATTAACAGTGAGGATCCTGCCTGGGATTCTCTCTCTGCCCCTCTCCCACTCATGCTCTTTCTCTCGAAATAAATAAATAAAACTTAAAAAAAAAAAAAAGAAATTAAAAACACCCATCAATTTAGTCTCGAGCCACTAGTGTCTGTCACCCCCTCAAACCTCACAAGCCCTGGGTCATGCTTCGCACGCAGTATGGCCTCTCAGCTCCCGTTTTAGTGTTACCCATGAGTGGGCTCCGTTGTGTGGAAGGAGCTAAGTTTGTAAAGATCTGCTCTGGAGTTTTGGGTGGCTTACTTTTGGTCTTCAAATTCTCCCTTCAAGCCATCTGAGATCCAAAAGGGTCTCTACCCATCAGCCAGGCAGTTCTAGGGAAGGAGCGGCGTGTGGAGACAAGGGTAAACTGCTGGATGGTGAGCTGCCCCTTTGTCTGACATACCGCCATTCGTTCATTCAGATCCCAGGTTCAGAGGCAGGCTGGGTGGGAGGCAAGTGGAGGAGGGAATCTGGGAAGTTTGGGACCAGGGAGAGACCTCAGATGGCGATACCGTTTGGACAGTCAGAAACACCTATCACATACACGTGATGGTTTCTGGGGCTGGTAGGAAGCCGATAGACAAAGGCCAAAGTTAATCCACTGTGCTTTTTTAAACAAGTATTTTAAAGGTAGGAGCAAGAAAATCAGAAATTAAGTAAGTTGACCTTACGATTTTGAATTCGTCCCATCTCAGTAATGAACTCAATGGGAATTCTTAGCTTGGTGGTGGGTAGAAGCCCCAGTGCCCGGGTGAACCTTCGGCTACTGTGAACCTCTCAACATTTTTGTATGGTATTGCCGATTCATGACGTTTTTCCAGGGCCAGAGTCCTTTGCTTTCACCTAATCCGATTACTCTAACACGGATTAGTAGAATTTTTATGTGGTTTAAATTCACATCGTTTGGAAAGAAATTGAGCGCTGACAGTGTACATGATGGCCTCTAGCGGGGACAATATTTGTTTGCAAAGATGTCGGTAGAGAAAGCCTCCAACACCTGTGTGTCTGGCCACAGCTGACAGGCCTTTCATAGTTTGTGAGATAGGTCAAGGCAAAGAGAAACAAGAAGAGAGAACATCAACACGAACTTCAAGCCAAGTAAAGGCAAACCAACTCACATATGAAGAAATAATCATAGCATGGTCCTCAGAGACCCAGTGACACATCAAGTCAGGATTGTTTTCCTATCGATTCTGTTCTCAGGAAGAGGCCCAGAAAGAATGAATATCCACGTCACAGGCTTCTCTAAATGCTCGCTGCCGGTCAGGGCTCACTTTTCCCCCCAAAAGCAGTTTTGACTTTTTGGGTCAACCCTGGTAACATCTGTAGGGAAAAACAAACAGAAAAACCCACAACTGACTTTTCTTCCCTTCTAGGCTTTTTTGGCTGGCCCGACAATTACATTGACACAAAACAGATTAATGGGAGAAAAACAAGCTTTAATTTTGTCCATATAAAAGCTCGCAGAAATATGAGATTCCCTGAAGTGACCAAAGCCAACAGCCTTTGGTATCTTTTAAACAGAGAAACA
Organism: Panthera onca; assembly: GCF_046562875.1. NCBI lineage: Eukaryota > Metazoa > Chordata > Mammalia > Carnivora > Felidae > Panthera > Panthera onca. Next base: position 84,996,514 of record NC_138341.1, on the reverse strand, counting down.
CTTATTTGTGAAGAATTGAGAAGGGGTTTGGGCTTGGGGTAGCAAATAAACGAAGAAGTTACGAGGTTTGTTTATAAAGCCTTGGTGGCCCTGATTGCCCTATTTTGGGGATAAGGATGCCTTCCACCCTCCAGGTGCAGGGAGGGTAGCCTTCACATGAGGAGTTATTTCCTGCTTTCAGGGGACAAAGGAGGGTCAGAGTGTCCGTTTTGCACTGTTTCTTAAGTAACTGTATATATTTTTAAACTTTATTTACTTATTTTGAGAGAGAGAGAGCGAATGCACAAGTGGGGAGGGGCAGAGAGAGAGGGAGAGAATCCCAGGCAGAGGCTCAATCCCATGAACGGTGCGATCATGACCTGACCTGAAATCAAAGGGTTGGATGCTTAACCAACTGAGCCACCAGGCACCCCTGTTTCTTAAGTAACTTTGACGCAAAATGATCAACATACCAAAGTGGCATATTTTGGGGTGGCCAGCCCTGAACCCCGTCAGTTCCCTCCTCTGAAACTTCCCGGGAAGTGCACACATTAAAGCTGAGCTGGTGGTTGTAGAGAGCAGAATCAGGTTAGTAGCTGAGTGGTAAGAGGTCTGTGAAGGAAGAAAAGAGTGTAGATTAGAATCAGGATGGACAGATAAGAACAATGGAAGTAATTCTGCGCACAACTCATTAAACCACCTCCCAGTCCTGGGACTTGATCAGTGCAAAAAAATGGCTGTGCTTCATTTAGCTGATGCACAGAGTTCATCTTCTCTTTCAATAGATGTATATTAGACGCTACTTGTCCTGTTTGATTTACATCACAGCAGCATTTTTCACCGATGATTGCATATGCTACTCCTCGCTGGACAGTGAGGGCTGGATGAACGTGGAGGACAGTAGAGGCCAAAGCTGTTAACTTCTGGGACTGGGTAGCTCCCAAGTTCACGTGATGGTGTTGAACTCTTGTTCTATTACCATGGAAAGGTTTAAGATCACCTTTTCCAATTCATAATTCCCACAGCTTGGGAATGAGATCCTCAATGCTACAAAGACCTTGCAGTGGTGATACCCAAGCAGATTTTCTACTCTGGGATGTTTATGTGGACTGATTTCATGAACAAGGGGGCCCAAGTCTGCAATTTGACCAAGACTTAAAAAAATTTTTTTTAATATTTATTTTTGAGAGAGCAAGAGAGAGAGAGACACAGAGCGCGAGTGGGGGAGGGACAGAGAGAGGAAGGCAATGAATCTGAAGCAGGCTCCAGGCTCTGAGCTGTCAGTACAGACCCTGACGTGGGGCTCAAACTCACGAACCATGAGATCATGACCTGAGCCGAAGTTGGACGCTCAACCGACTGAGCCACCCAGGCGTCCCGAAATTTGGCCAACATTTAAGGAAGAGTATGTAGTGGCAGAAAGAGCCAGACATTCGAGTCCATATCATGCTAACCATTTAGCTGGGAACCCTTTACGTACCTTGTACCTTTACATACATACCTTTACATATATAAGATAAAAAGACCAATGTGATTCAAAGGTAAGGTCAGAGTGGAATCTGTAATATCTCAGATCTGGGGCTTTCTGTGACCTATCCTACTAGTAATGTCAGCATCCACACATCTGCGTTTTCTCAGTTTTTAAGACCAGAACATCTGACACGGGAAGCCTGTACTCTGGCTTTGGCAACTTTACTCTTGGTTTTGTCACCTGGCCAAGTTAGACTTTTGGTCCACTCCCATATAGCCTTCCATATAGTCAGCTTACCATATGATCAGGTAATCCAATCCAGGAGGAGCTAAGATACCCCAAGTCATACAAGGGTAGCCTGAGAACTACCTAAAACATTTGGTGACTTGGCAAACATCTGTGCCATGGGAGGTAGTGCTAAGAGTCATTTTTAATCTCCTTGACCTGTTGGAAGATGCCATCTATGGACTCAAACCACGGGGTTTGACTGCAACACAACCTGGTATGTGACCCAGGAAAGGTCCAGTGGCATGTCTTTATCTGGGAGAGGGACAGTCCTTGAGCTCCTACAGAGGTTTTCCCAGACCTAAATCACCCACCTGAAGAAGAGGCGGCGGGATCTTTTTCTCGTCGTGGATACCATACCTCATCGTTCACCCATTTCCCATTACTTACTCCACCAGGTGTTCACTGGCAGGAATGAAACCAGTTCAGGTTCTTTCACACTATCTAGATGTTGACATAATGAGCGGTCATATTCATCAGTCCCTGCAGCCAGGGTTTAGTAAACCGGTTAAATCTAAGGGGACCTGACAAATGACAATAGATTATAGGGAGCTCTGCCCATCCACGCTGCGGTGCTTAATACAGCCTTATATTCAGAGAAAATCATGGCGTCTACTAAGACATTACGTACTGGACCTAATGCCTTTTTTGGCATTCCGTTAGGACTTGAATCCCAAGACCAATTTACCAACACGTGGAATGGCAAACAATGGGCATTCCAGTCATTGCCCCAACAGTAGCTCCATAGCCCCATAATTTGTCATGGGATGGTGGCCAGAGATTTGAAAAAATGGACATTGCCAGAGGAAATGGTGCTTTCTTATGAGGTAGATGTCATGTTAACCTGTGATGATGTATCCTCCCTGTCTCAAGCAGCCATGTCACTCCAGGAGTCACAAGGATGGGAGGTAAATGCTGTCAAGATCCAAGGTCAGGGTCAGTCAATACAGTGCCTGGGTGTCCTTTGGTTGAGTAAGACACAGGTGATGCGGGAGGCAGTTATCCATAAGATCTGAGTCTTCCCAATCCCTACCACGGTAAGGGTATTACAGGCTTTTGTTGGCTTATTGGATTACTGGAGACCTTTTATTTCCCATGGAGAGCAGCCGTTAAGACCTTTATATACCTTGGTTAGGAAGGGAAGTTGATGGGATTGATGTGCTAACCAACAAAAGGCTTTCTTAAAGGCAAAAATGATAAAGGCCCTGGGGGTACTGATGCCACGTTCGAGTTGTGAATGAGCTGTGAGTTCATATCCAGAAGGGCTGTCTGGGGCTCGTGGCAGGGACAAAATGGGAAACGAACCTCCTTAGCTGTGGCCCATCTCAGTTACGGAAGAGAACACCAGTCAGGTATAGTCCCATCAAGAAACAACTATGAGCTGTGTATCTCGTACAGCAACAGCTAGCAGTCCTGCTGCCTGACCTGCTTGTGATGATGGCAGGAACCTCTCTGCAGATGGGAGGATGGATGAAAGACATGTTCAGCAAACCTAAGAGTGCCTGTGCCCAGGGAAGCCCCTCGCAGAAATGGCACCCTTCCCCCCAACAGACATTATTCCCCAAGGAAAGGAAGGGGGAGGCTGGCCTCCAGCACCCACATGGCACACTGATGGCGGCTGCCGGGGAAAGCCCACCCCAAATGAAGTCCCTCTGCCATCCCACTGCACTCTGATGTGCTTTGGTTCAGAGAAAGAGATTTGGGAAGAATGCGCTGAACCCGATGCAGCCGTCCAAGTATGGCAAGGGTCCACTCAGTACCCACCCACACCACCAGGTGGTCCTGAGGCAGATCCACAAGCTGCTGACAAGGACTGTCCCCGATGCCACCGCCGGTGACAGCCAGGGCACGTCAGTCAGACCACATTGCAAATAGATGGCACAGGCCCTCTGCCAGTATCGGAAGGGCACAGATATGCGCAGGGCTTGTACCAACCTTTGCCTGTAAGAGAGCCAGCCAGGCTGCAACTATAAAGGGATTAATCAACCAGAGGGCATGTGTGGGACTTGACTCAGATACATAGGAATCAAGGGACTCACTGTACCGGCTGTGAGGGTCAAGAACGGGCAGAGGCCCGGGACATATTATGGACTTTGCATCTGCCGGACACTCCATTGCTGCAGGACTAACTGAAAGGATGAATGGACTGATCACAAACATTTTCAAGACTTTGTCACCAAACGGCCTCCTCAGAGGATGGTCTCTATGACTAACGGCAATTCCACGCCGTGACACCTCACCCACAGCAGGACAGGTATCAGCGTACGGTGGGGTATGCTACCCACGCGTGGGACTGCTACCCACGCCGTGACACCTCACCCACAGCAGGACAGGTATCAGCGCACCTCACCAACAGCAGCCCCACGCCTGGGCGCTCAGGTGCAGGACTCTCGGGAGGTTGAGGCCTGTCTGGTTGGAGGAGGGACTCCGTTTGCAATTGCTACAAGCCCTCCCACCTGGTAAGGCTTCCGTTCATTGGAAGTCAGCTTGGAGTGCCTCTCTAGGGAGCCTGGTGTCCTAATGCCTTGGGGCCAACGGCTCACAGCTGGTATTATTCTTTTTAAAATTTTTTTTATCAAAAATTTTTTTAATGTTTATTTTTGAGAGAGAGACAGACAGAGCATGAGCAGGGGAGGTGCAGAGAGAGGGAGACACAGAATTCGAAACAGGCTCCAGGCTCTGAGCTGTCAGTACAGAGCCCGACGCGGGGCTCGAACTCACAAACTGTGAGATCATGACCTGAGCCGAAGTCGGACACTCAACCGACTGAGCCACCCAGGCGCCCCACATCTCGTATTATTCTTACGAGACATTATTATTACCTGGACATTGGTCGGGGCCCAACACCTGCAAATAACTTCTCAACCTCCAACTCTTCATGATGAGGCAGGGTTGTTAGTATGGGTACCAACCAAGATGACAATATAGACACACCCTCTCATTATATTAAGGAGCGACATCTATGGTATCATCCCCCAGGGAAAATCCCTAAGCCAATGGTGGTGTTGACTCACGGGGACCAAACTGCTGTGCTGCTCTGAAATGAAGATTTGTCAAAGCTATTGTTGTAAAACATTTCTCTTATCGCCTCTACCCTCACATTTCTGATGTTCCTCTCCTATCACGTCAGGAAACCTCCTCCTGTCATGGGCCACCACTTACACTGAAGTTCACCATCCCCCTGTGGAAAGGACCTCTTTACTGGGTCGCTGGGGAACCATTCTTTTTTTCCTTTGGGCTTAAAGGTATATTAATGTTGCTGTCGTGGCACAGGGGAGCAAGTCACATCCTGATATCTGGCTCTAGGGTCATCACAGAAGAAGGACAGGAGATTGTACGTGCTGTAAAGATGGCAGGGGTGGAGTGTAGGAGTGCTGACAACATTGACTCCATCTTGGGCCTTCCATCTTGTTCATGCCCCATGACGACCGCCCTCAGGGCCACATGTTCCAGGCCCCATGGAGGTTAATGTACACCCTGCCTGGAACGTGGGAGGGCTTGTTCTGGTCTGCCCTAAAGTGGTGCGCAGAGGGCATGTATTACTGGAGATGGCTCGTGTGCCGAAAGTCCCACTTTGGGTAACTAGTGGAGATCCTCTGGTGCATAGACGGTGCCACTTTAGAAAACTGCCCTGTGACCTCACCACCATGCCCCGCACTCCAGAAAAGCTGGGGATTCAGGTTGGTCCGGGCAGAGACGAGGGATGGAGAACGGCCACGTACCTCTTGGATCCTCCTGTCTGCCCGATCTCCACGTCAGTAAGAACCTGGAACGAAACTCTGCGTAAACGGTACGCACAGTGTCTTGCTTCAGTTTTCAGTCTCAAAGTGCCTTCTCTGTGTGGAGGATACTTTACTGACCTTCTTCCACTTTCTATCACCGTCTGTTTCAGGAGCCTGGGGATTGGCTCTAGAAATGCTTCCTTGAAGGTCACCTGTAGGGGCTATCTTCCAATTATCTCAGAAGTGATGAGCTGGGTCTTTTCTGGCATAGCTTGCATGAATCCAGAAGGACTTTTTTTTTTTTTTAATTTTTATTGCCGTGTAGGTGGTCAGCAGTACTATGGAAGGTCCTTCCCGGTGAGGTGACAGTGCATGTTTCCTTCTAAAGATCTTGAGATCTCTTGGTCTTCTGGTCAAGAGCGATGGTGAGGCTTGTCTGTCAGTGGAGGCCATGCCTCTTTACCTGCTGGTGATGCACCTCAAGGATGCTAGTTAGTTCTTATATATAGCTCGTCATAGCACACATGGTTCCCTTAATTCCCACAGTGTCCACTGAATCCAGGAATGGAAGTGTTTTTGTTTTTGTTTTGTTTTGAGAGAGAGATAGGGTACAAGTGAGTGAGGGGCAGAGAGAGAGAGAGAGAGAGAGAGAGAGAGAGAGAGAGAGAGGGAAACGGGGCTCACCCAAAGCAGGGCACAAGCGCACCTGACGTGAGGCTCGAGTTCACGAACCATGAGATTGTGACCTGAGCTGATTGAAGTCAGATGCTTAACCGACTGAGCCACCCAGGTGCTCCAGGAATGGAAGTTTGTGTTTATCTATTTACGTATTTATAATTTAAAAAAAAAATGTGTATTTTTCAGAGAGACAGCATGCGAGTGCGGGCAGGCAGAGAGGGAGACACAGAATCTGAAGCAGGCTCCAGGCTCTGAGCTGTCAGCATGGAGCCTGAGGCTCTGGGCTTAAACCCAAAAACCATAAGATCGTGACCTGAACTGAAGTCAGATGCTTAACCGACTGAGCCACCCAGGCGCCCCAGGAACGGAGGTTTTTAAATGTCAGGAGGCATTGGATGTCCAAGCACTCTTTCAGAAGCGATCAATCCATCTCTCCTATTTGGAGTATTCTGGATCTTTACAAGGGCCAGGGGCAGCATCTGGCCATTTAAGTCCAGTTTCTTGACTGGTCTTTTCTAGAGTCCTTTTTATGTCTCAATTTTTATGTTCCACTTGCCCTGATGATCGAGGAGTCCAAAACTGTAACGAGTATCTCCAAGTCTCTCCAAGCAGGTGGTTTATCTCTGCTGTAAAAGGAATTCCTTGGTCTGACTCAATCCATAAAGGAATGACAAAACACGGATTAATCTGTTATTAGTTTTCTTACACTACTGCGGCAACAGCATATCAAGTCAGCTAGCATTCAGTCTGTCCACCAAACGTACAAAAACCAAACAGCGAGAATAGCCCATGCCTGGGGGCAAATCTATAAAATGCATTTGGAACACTCCCAAGGGCGGTGCGGCCCTGGGAGGACTTCCCAGGGAATGTCAATTTCTTCTAGAAATTTGGTGAGGCTGACAAGTGAGCACCGGGAAATAATCTGGGCAGCAATTTTGTGGATGCTGGGGCGGAATCAATTGTCTTTTAGTTCCTTACCTACACCCCACCTGTGCATGGGTCCCATTCGATGGGAGAGAAATACAAGCCAACCAGTTCAAAAGAAAGGGGCTACAAAAGTCCATTTGGCCCAATGGGGAATCCATCTGGTAACTTGTTTGCTTTGGCAGCTTTTAGGATCCATTTGTCTTTTTCAGATTGGGGTGGGGAGGAGACATCAGTCGAGGAGAAAGGCGGGCTTAAAAGCTGGGCGGAGATAGGAAGGGACTTTTCTTGGGCTGCACACTTAGCAGCTCCGTCGGCCCTATTCTTTTCTAAAGATACGACATCCATTTCCTTAGTGTGGGTTGAGCAGTGAACAATGGGGATTTTAGAAGGAGGGGAATAGCTTGTAACGAGGCAGCAATCATACGCACATTAGCAGCAAGAGGACTGCAGAGGTTAAGAATCCGAGGGATTTCCAAATTGCGCCAACAGCACGGCAGACCCCGAAAGCCTATCTGGAGTCTGTGTGAAAACTGGCAGTTTTCCCTTCCACCGACGTACAAGCTGTGGTGAGAGCTAGCAGTTCAACTGCTTGGGCTGATTTTATAGCAGGTAAGGAAGGAGTATGGTGCCAGTGTTTCACGTGGGGACACTATGGCATAGCCGTTTTTTACATTTCCCTGGAAATTTCATTTCTGGAAGCCATGACAAACTAGAGGTAAATCTGGGCTGCCTCTGGGGAGGGGGGGGCGGCGGGTCTAGGAGGTCCCCTGGTGGCTTTGAGACCATTTCTATAGATGCAAGGCAACCATCATGGTAGGGGGTGCAGGGGGTGCAGTGAGCATGGTCGCTGGATTGAGAGCATCAGTCACAAGGACTTGGTCGTAGGTGGTCTGTTGCTGTGTGGAGAGATGCTGTGTCTTACGAACTTGTCAGAGGGCAGACCCCTCATGGGGAACGTGGGCGAATGGGCGAGCCTAATGAAAGGCTTTGTCAATCAAGGAGGCAATGGTGGCTATAGTGGGCAACCTGGGGAGCCAGGGGGCCTGGCAGACATGAGCAGTAGGCCACAGAATGAGTCTGAGAGGCAGAGGCTGTCCTGGGACCCTGTTATTTTCATGGCAGTACAGATAAAAAGGTTCGTCAGAATTAGGTAAGTGGAGAGCTGGGGGTGTGGACGATGTCTATTTTAAGGCTTCAGAGGAGGTTAATGGTTTCAAAGGCTGGTCAGCAAACTGGCTCTGGGGTGTTCTCTGGGAGGAGGACATACAGAGATTTCGCAAGGGCTGCAAAACTAAGAATCTATTGGTAGCAGTAGCTGGTTGCCCCTAGAAATTTATGTAACTGTTTTGGTTTTGGGGAGAGAGACAACATTGACTCAAGACATTTTAGGGTGAGCTTTTGAGCACCCCGAGGACATCTCATGTCCTAAGTAGGTAACAGTTGCTTGGACCCACTGAAGTTTAGATGGGGAGGCCTGATGGCCTCGTTCAGCTGGTGCCTTTAGAACGATGAGGGGGTCTGTAAGAGCGGTTGGTCTCATGTCTTTACAGCATAACAGATCATCAACAAACTGAACAAGAGGGGGGCCTTGTGTGAAGGCTACAGAATCCCAGTTGGCTTTAAGGACTTGGGAAAATATTGAGGGAGACCCATAATATCTTTGAGGTATGCGAATTCACGATAACTGCTTCCCTAAAGAAATCTTGAGTCAGGGAGAGAAAGCCAAGCAGAGGTCAGTCACTGTGAACCAGATGGCCTTTCTGGGAATTGAGGTAAGAGCAGTGGCTGGATCAGGGACACAGGGTAAGGAGGGGGTGCAGGACTTTATGGCTCTTTGGTGTTCCAGAGGTCGATAGATTTGGTTCCTGTCCGAGTCAAATTTACCTTCTTTCTTTACTGGCAAAATTGGAGTGTTACAGGGTGAGACAGTAAAGACCAGTGCAATCTCCTTCCAACGAATCTCCTACAGGCTCAACTCCTCTCTCTGTGTATCTGGGGATAGGGTGCTCCTGGATGGAAAACGGCTTACTTTCCAAGAAACGCACCTGGCTCGGCACTCAGTGACAAGCCAGACTCACCTCCATGTGTGGCCCAGAGACAAACCGGGCGTCTTTTCAAGACCCCTCCTCTCCAGAGGAATCTAAATCAAGATGAGTTACCATGTGGTCTGAGGGCAGAGAAATGAGCACCTGTCTCGTTATGCTTTACGGTGGCGTTGAACTTCCGTAACAACTCTGTACCAGAAAGGTTTGCCAATGCGCAGTTGGACCCCAGCAAGGCATGCTGGTTGAGGTGGTTGAGACAGGGGCCATGGAATGGGTGCCCGGAGTCTCTGGTAGCTTGAATAGAATCAGGTGATAGGCAGAGATGAATCCTCAGAGGGGCTGGTAGGGCAAATCACACCAAGGTCAGCTTAAACATCCAGTCCCGTAAGACGCCTGGGTCCCCCAGTTAAGCATCTGACTCTTTTGATTTGGGCTCAGGTCACGATCCCATGTTCGTGAGATCGAGCCTTGCGTTGGGCTCTGTGCTGAGTGTGGAGCTTGCTTGGGATTCTCTCTCCCTCTTCCTCCACTCGTCTCCCCAGCTTACATACACATTCTCTCTCTCTCCCTCTCTCTCGTGCGCAAGTTCTCCCTCTCTCTCTCAAATTAAAAAACAAAAATCCAATTCCAGGTCCTCTATTTTCAATTTAACAGTGGGCTTGGGTGTGACTGAGGATCGGCTGACCCTATGAGTTGATGGTGAATTGTCCCACAGGAGAAAAACTGACCTTCTGGGGACACCAAGGTCCCAGAGGATTGTTTCTTTGACTTTTCTCTTAAGGGTAGGACAGTTATTGTTCCAATAGTATTTGTTATACTATCTGCGAATGTCTAGGGGCAGATAGGGAGGGTCACAGTGGCCTTTGAGTGGCTTTGAAAGTTACGATTCTGTCGCTCTAAAGATTCAAACTGCAGAGAAGGAATAGTTGATTTTAACTTTTTTTTTTTCCTGCCAGCTATTTTCAAAGAATTTAGTAGCTGCTTCTATTGTGACATTTATAGGCTGGCTGGCCCATCCAACTACATTATTTTGAACTTGCCTCTTTATATCAGGGAGAAAGTTTCCTACTAAAGTGGAAATTAAAAGGTTTTTACATTCTGGAGTTTCTGGGTTCAGTGCAGTTACACGTTTGAAGAGTTCGTATAAAGCATTCAGCCAAGGCCTCTGGATGTTCTCTTTCCCTCTGAGCTCACAATTCAACCTTAGACCAATTCACTTGAGGGAGAAAAGCCTCTAATATTGTTCCTATCAAGCCTTGAATATCAGCCTCCAGCTGAGCCACATCCTGGTCATTTGCAGAAGGGCCTTGGAGAATTCCTGGCCATCTGTTTCCTCCACGAGGGGGTTTTTCCAGGGGGCTGTATGGCCTGCCTAATAACCCCGGTATAATCACGGGAGGAAAGAACACTCTTAAGCAGGCAATCAAGGTCTCCGGGAGTAGGGTTGTGAATGGCCACTAATCTTCCTAATTCCTCTCTAAATTTGGTAGGATCTTCTGAAAGTGGAGGTAAAAGGCTTTATAATTTCAAAGGTTTGCCGCTGTCCAGGGGATGTGAATTCTTTGTGGTGGGTGTACCAGGATGCATCCATAAAGGACATTGATAGGAAGGCCTGAGGCTGGTAGGGTCTGCGTACAGAGCCCTGGAAAGTAGGAGGAGCTGTAAGGGACAGTAAGCGAGCCTCATTACCTGCCCCAGGTGCTTCTGCTATATATATTCCCTTCTTGACGTTCAGCATTTCCACAGATAACTTGTATACCATGGGCCGGGAAGTCAGGCCAGAGCGCCCTCAGTAAACCTTGTAGGGAAAGAGAAGTTAAAACAGGTAGCTGGGTGTTTAAGGGATTTTTCTAGGGAAGGTGGAAGAGTTTGGGAAGCTAAGGGAACTTCCTGGGGAGCTGGGGCTGGCTTCTGCGAAGGGGGATTTTGACCCAGTGCCTGGAGATCCAAATGATCTTCTGGAGGGTAGGGGACAGGGAGATGGGGAGTAAATCGGTGCACCAGAAGTTGGGGACAGGGGATTTGTGTTAGATGTGGATTTTAATCTCTGTTCCTAGTCTAATTTCTGTTCCTTCGTCTTGTTAAGGGAGCCCCTAATGTTAGGCATTGTATTCCCTGGTGTCCTGTTCTCAATCCAATCTTCCCAGAGATACCAGAAAGATAGCTCTGTAGGAGGAGAGCTCATTACATTTGTTTTTATTTTTTCATTTTAAAATTTTTAAATTTTTTTAATGCTTATTTTCCACAGAGAGAGACAGAGAGCATGAGTGGGGGAGGAACAGAGAGAGAAAGACACAATCCGAAGCAGGCTCCAGGCTCTGAGCTGTCAGCACAGAGCCCGACACGGGGCTGAAACCCATGAACTGTGAGATCATGACCTGAGTCAAAGTCGGATGCTTAACTGACTAAGCCACCCAGGTGTCCCACGTTTGTTTTTAAATATAGAAAATTTTCCCATTCAAAACATCCATCATCTGGCCATTGACGAGTGGGGTCTCCATTAGTATATTTATTCCAAATGTGGCTCAATCCAATAAGCCTTTTTAATGGAAAGACCTGGAGGTAACTTCCGAGGCTTAGAATAAATCAGTAAGTCTTAGTCATGGATGCAAGTGGCATCTCCAAAGTGAGTACAGAAGATAGAGCCCCCACAATCCAAAGTCTCCCGGAGTTACCCTATGAAAGCACAGACCTTTGTTGTCACAGGCGAACAGTGTAGTGAAAACGGTGTCTCTGGTCTGTCATGGGAACATGGGACGCCTGCAGTCACAGACCCGCTAATCTGTGACATGGGGCAGGTGCCCCAGGAATGGGGCTTATGGGGCGTTTCTAACATTATTTCAAAATAATGAAAGTTGGGGTGACAAAGGCCCCCTATGGGCTGGGACCCCTAAAAACAAACTCCCCTGAGGGCCGGCATGGAAGGACAAAGAGACCACTGCCTGTGACCTCGTGTCTCGGATCCCCAGTCTCTTGGACTGGCCACCAGATGCACAATGGTACATGTACCTTCTAGATGGTGGATGCCAGCAGGAATACTCTCACTGGTCACAAAGCCAGGCTCTCAGGACACAGGACAAGACAGAGGTAGACCTCATTCACTTTTTACATAGGGGACCCACAGCAAAGTCAGTCTAAAGAGACGCTGGTCTGGCGAGAACCGTGAACTTATCGGTGTCAGGCCGCTGGAACAGCCAGCCGATGGGGCTCATGTCTGTGTTCCACCGTGGGGGTTTCTTCCCTGTGACAAACAACACAAAAGACAGACAAAAGGAAGCAGTGACCATCTGTGGGAAGAAGAGAATCAACAGAGGGCAAAAGTACTCCTGACAAATCTTTACCAGAGTCGCTGTACACAAGGAACTAGTGCACGCAGATGTTTTCTCCTAAGGAAAGGGCTCTCACCGTCTTGCTTTCAGGGGACCCTGCGGGCAGAGCTCTGGGAGGCTGGGGGTAGCAAATAATTGAAGAAGTAACGAGGTTTGTTTGCACAGCCTTGGTGGCCCTGAATGCCCTATTTTGGGGACAAGGATGCCTTCTACCCTCCAGGTGCAGGGAGGGTAGCCTTCACATGGGGAGCATTTTCTGCTTTCAGGGGACAAAGGAGGGTCAGGGTGTCCTTCTTAAGTAACTTTAATTCCAAAAAATCAATATGCCAAAGTGGCGGCCCGTCCTGAACCCCATCACACACATTCACCAAGAACGTGCCCACATCAGATACTCTGCTGGGTATTTTGCCCATGTTTGTTGAGTGTCCACAGAACCCTGGAAAGCAGAGACAGTGACTCCATTTGTCCGACGAGAAAGCTGAGGCTTGGTGAAGGCAGAGTCATGGTTTCCCAAGCACCTAATATGGGCCAGGCCCTCCGGGCTCAGAGCCCGTGGGCCCAGAGTGTGGAGGCCCCATGGCTGTCACCTCTGGTGACTGTCCTGGTTGTACCCTCTGCTCTCACTCCCTCACAGTCAACTGTTTGCAGCAGTTACAGCAATCGCCTGCCTTCTAATTGTTTTCTCTAGTTGAGACTCTGGGGACACAGCTCTGACTTGATCATTTTTTTCATAACCCTGGAAAGTAGGAGAAGCTGTAGGGGACAGTAAGTGAGCCTCATTGCCTGCCCCAGGTGCTTCTGGCCTTTGGGCCGGACCCAAAGGAGTTCTCAGTGAATGTGGGTGGGGCCACAGAAGAGTCCAGACTGCACAAGGCAGACAGGCAGATCCCTACCTTTGAAACTACCTGACCGTTTTTATGAGGAATCAGTGATGAAGTCCTTGAACTCTTCCTGTCCCTTCTGTGAGCCAGGCCGTGGGGCACGAAGATGAGCTGAACATTCTTTCTGCCGTTGCTGAGTTTACAGTCTGGTGGGAAGAAAATACATGGACAGGCACTACTGGCTGAGTGCTGTGACTGCTGCATGGGACCAGTGCTGTGAGAGCAGAGGAGATCGAGGGGGGATGGTGAGGCCAGGCCTCAGCACCTCAGATGGCTGTTGGGAGGGTGTTGGAAGGAAGAAATAAGCCCAGAAAGGTGGGTAGAGGCCATATTCTTTAATGGTCAGGGGCTCCCAGCAACTGTGTGGCAGAGAGAGCATTCAGACTGCCTCCTACAGACCTTCAGTGGCCGTTTCTGTTTTAAGATGGCCCAGGGGTGACCCTGGGATGCACGGTTCTTTTGTCTGTGGGACCACTGCCTTCTGGGAATAGGACCTGCTGTCTTCTAGTTGTTGTCCCGTCTCCTGCTCCAACCACGGCCTTCCTTGGGAGCTGCCACAGTTCCAACACGAGCCCCGCTCCCTGCAGCCAACTGGAGGTGGGCTCATGAGTGGTTTCTTGGCATCGCTGGAAGCGCCTTGAGAAGCAGGAGATACGAGAGCCAGCAGGAGTGTTTCTTGCCTGTGGGAGTAGCAGTTGTGCGAGAAGGGAAGGAAGCAGAGGGCGCAGTGAGAGTTCTGGAAGCATGGCGTCCTACAAACCTGAGGCGCTACTCCCTTCCTGCAAGATGGCGGCGCACCTCTTCCTGCAAATAGGCCGGATATCCTGAGAGCTTCCTGGAAAATCCCCTTTGCGGTGTAAAGATAGTCCAAGTTTGGGGCTTTTGCTGCCCACGGCCAGGAGAGTCCTGATAGCACCTAATCCTAAGCAAACACCACTACCAACTGACCCGATACTCAGTTTCCTTAACTCTATCCATTGAACACCCCTGTGAAAACCTCCCTTCCCTCTGCCACTTCCTCCCCTCACTTCAGAGAAGCAATGCTCGAAAATTATAAAAGAGAAATTCACCTTAATGCTGGGGGACACTGTGAGGGAACAGTTTCCTCCAGAAGCCGTGGTGGCCTCAGTGCGGAGGGCTTCCAGGAAGGTTACATACGATTGTGAAGAGCTGGGCAGGAATCTTTTCATTCCTGACCTTGAGGTAAAGGCCTTACACTGTGAGGCTGGCTCCCCTGGAGAGGTTTCAATCATTTTTAGGATGAGTGCAACCAGGTGCTGAGAAAATGCAAAAGGAATTTGGACTTCTCATGAACAGTTTTCCGAGAAGATCCCAAAGTGCTTCTAACTTTTGTTAAAGCTGAAGCAAGGGTGAATTAATGAAAAGTAACAGGGGGGCACCTGGGTGGCTCAGTCGGTTAAGCTCCAGACTTCAGCTCAGGCCATGATCTTGAAGTCTGTGAGTTTGAGCCCTGCGTTGGGCTCTGTGCTGACAGCTAAGAGCCTAAAGCGTGTTTCAGATTCTGTGTCTCCCTCTCTCTCTCTCTCTGCCCCTCCTCTGCACACATTCTCTCTCTCTCAAAAATAAATAAACATTAAAAAAAAAAAAAAAAAAGGTAATTTACCACCCTAGGAAAGGGTGGTAAATTGAATAACAAAAAGCACTAACATAGAGAAGTTACCGCAATCGTAGAACAGAGAGGTCATAGTATAGCAGTGCCTTTCATGGTTGAAGCCTTGTTGACCATGTAGGTTTTATTATGATTCGGGTATGGTGAGGCCAACTGATCAGGAGGTGACTGCCATGGGAAAGTCTTTTGTCACAGTTCCCGAGAGGAAGGGGCACGCAGTGCCACACTGGGCCATGCAGGGCAGCACCAGGAGCCGCTGGGACACGTGGCCTTGAGGTGATTAGGGCAGGAGGAGGGTGTCCTCAAGAGTGACAGCCAAAACAGGTGGTGGCTGGGGGTGTGGAGGCTGGACCGGTTGGTTTGCATATGAAAGGTTCCCTGGCAGGCAGGTCTGGCCCCAGGATGTGAACACATCAGAAACACATGGTTAATACAGGCCTCTGCTCCATAATCATTTATGACTTACACGAGGAAACTTGAAGTGTCTTCTAATCCTAGTGAAATACTTGATCTGTGGTTCCTTTCATATATATCATATATATATCATATATATATATATATATATATATATCATATATATATATATGATATATATGATACTAATTTCATTGATTTAGTTTTTGTTTTGTTTTCTTTGAGAGACAGAGAGTAAGCATGGGAGGGGGGAGACACAGAATCCAAAGCAGGCTCCAGTCTCTGAGCTATCAGCACAGAGCCTGACGTGGGGCTCAAACTCATGAACTGTGAGGTCATGACCTCAGCCGAAGTCCGATGCCTAACCGACTGAGCCATTCGGTGCCCCATATTGATGCTTTAGTTTAAGAAGCTAACGGTTTATGATTGATGGACGAGTAATACTATGATAGCACTTGAATTCTTCTTTGAAAATCCTTTTCACACTTTGCACCTCAGTAATGATTTGTATTCTACTTCCTGTAAAATGACAGCAAAAATTCTTTGCTAAGACTTTGCGCACAGTAGTGATGTTCAGTAGCTTTTATAGGTCAGTGTTCAAAAATTATTTCCGGTTTTTAGTTATGCGTTGATTGTTTTAGCCAAAGGCTTAGAATAGGAGAAAGTTCCGTTGTTTTTCACCACATAGTTGTTCACCAAAGGGGCAATAATTTCTGTGAGGTGATGATTTTTATTTTTATAGTTCAGTGCCTGTTAATTCTGGGGACTGTGTTACAGCCTATTAAAGGCACTTGACTTCAGTGTTTGCAAAACACAACCTACTGATCCTTCCTCGTAAACACCTCCAAGTACCTCGCCAGGTGCCCTCTACCGTGGCCCTGGGGGCTTTCCCTGGCTGAACACACCCGATGTCTGTGTGTCCCTGGATCCAGTCTGGCCTGGATCTTTTCACAGACATGGAGACACTTGTTCTGCAACATCAAATCACTCCACCATTTGTGCCATTGCGTTTCAGTTTGTTCTGGGTAGTTGGTGAACACGAGGAGGAAAATACCTACCGAATGACGTGGTCCTTCATTTTCAAGGAAACCACCTGCTGACATCACCACTTCTTCTAAGCTCGTGGGTCACTATGCACTTTGGTTAGCCGAATGACAGAGGCGAAAGAGGGATCTTTTGATGAGAGTCACAGCCAACATTTATAGAGCACTTCCTGTGGTTTCAGGACTCCTTGTGATCCTTGGACGTGTACCACTGTTCTCCCCACTTCGCGAGTGAGCAATTGAGGGGTAAGGTGGTCAGCTTGCTCGAGGTCACAGTCACGAACTCCAGAGACTGTTCTGAAACCTCCACGGACCGCCTCAGGGTGGCCCTGCAGTTACTTGTATCATGTAACAGTGCAGAATGAGAATCCAATGTATCACCTGTGGAAGGCGTATTAAGTGGACACCCATGGACCCATCTCCCCAACCCTCTGCCCCCACCGGGTGCAGCGCCTCTCCCCAGTGTCCTACAACACCTGCTCTGCCTCACCCACTGCATTCGGGCCTGCCCCCAAAGGCCAGGCTTGTTTTCCTTAAGCAAAACAAAACAAAAACCTTCTGCCAGTGGTCCTTACCATTACAGGGAGGGACCCCTTTGGGCATCTTGTGAGAGCGATGGACTGGACCTACACCCAGGAAAAATGACAGAGCCACAAGACCTTGGGAAGGACTGGAAGGTTTCACCTGTGCCCAGAAGTGTGGGGAGCAAAAGACAGAACTACTTAGCAGTTCTACTGAGATAACCAATTACAATGAGGGGTGGAGGCTGGGCCATCGTGGGCAAACTGGCGGGGGTCTCACCTTCCTTGGGCTCTGTCCCTGGACTGCTGTTGTCGTCCATGCCTCGCCTAGAACCTTCTCCCCAGGCATCTGGCCCACCACTGTTGTCTTAGTGATCCCATCTCGATGGCGTGGCTATGACACCCCTCTTTGGATGTGATGTAGGCTCTACGTAGGGTATAGTACAAATGTGAAGTAATCAATGCTTACCTGTCCATTAGGATCTGCCAGAAGCCCCGCCTCCTCTGTCGAATCTTCTGACTGCACCAAACAATGTGGGCCATGTGAGCACAGGTGGTCGGGGCGGCTCACGTGCTCCATCCTGTCCTGCCTCGGTGGGTTCAGAGCACACATGCTGGAGCCGATTTTCCAGATTTCAACCTGGCTTGGCTGCTTCCTCACTGTGTGACTTTGGGGAAGTTACTTACGTCCCTGGGCGATGATTTTTCTGTGTCTATCTAACAGGGTTCCCGCAGGGATTAAATTTGCCAAGTATTTAGAACAGTATCTGGCACCGAGTAGGAACTACAGAAGCCATTAGCTCTTGCTGTTATCTCGAGGCCATAATCTTGTCAAATGCCTACTTTAAGAAACTGGCTCTTGTCAGCCCTTTCCAACGCTGTCCACACACGCAGTGGGTGGGGTGTTCGGACACACTCCCCAAGTTTCCGACCAAGGTGGCTGAGAAGGTCACGAACCAGAGGCTGGAAAGCCAAGTGCCTGCTGCTCCTGCCCTAACCACTTGTTTGCGAAAGAGCCCGCCTCCAGCTGAGCAAAGAAACAAGGGCTTGGAGCCGATTTAATCCTCTCGGTCGGCTGCCCCATCCCCACACTGGATGGCCCGGTGCCTGGGCTGCAGTTGGAACAGGCTTTCCCACTTTAACTTACTTGATCCGGGCGCTGCCAGGGCAGACCGTGACCCCACCCTGACGTGAGGAAATTGAGACTCGGAGGGCAGGGTGATCTGCCGAGCACACAAACCCCCAGCACTTGCCTGGCCCGCACGGGGAAGACACCAACAGCTTCATCCCCCAGATGTCCTCCTTCCTCCACCGTCACTGGTGCTGCTTCTGGCTCTTCTCCCTACCTCAGGCTTTAAAGCCCAGAGCAGAGTCTCTGCCTTCTTTCTGCTGTGCGTCCCTTCCAGCCCCACCGCAAATGCCCCACCATGTGACGGCCTCCCCAATAGGTCTCCAGCCTGATGCACGCAAGATCCGCAAGATCCGCAAGATCCGAGTTACAGCCTCTCGGTTCCCAAGTGTGTGCCGGGCAGCACCACTCAGCGGTCCCCAAACACCGGAAACTCCGCAAAACCCAAGCCGGCCCCTGTCGTGTCACTGTCCCCTCTGCCACCAACTGCCGTTCCCGGGTTTGTGGTTCTCTGAATTACCAGATGCCCGCTTACTCTCCTGCTTGGTATCTACAGCCCCTGCTTCCTACAGCAGTCTGTCACCTTTGTCCAGGCCATCTCTGGAACATTCCACACACCCATCCCCTTTCTGGTCACTCTGCTTGCTCCCTCAGTGTCACTGTAGTCTCCGGAGGGGTCCTGTACTTCGAGTCCCTCTTGCTCCTGCAACAACTGTGATCTGCATGAGGGACAGATTTCAGAGTGTGCTCCCTAGAGCTGCCTCACAGGAAGGTGGCACTTAACACTCATATTCTGTTATAGGATGACCCTTGTACAACATGAGGGCTCGGGGCGCTGACCCCGATGCAGGAGAAAATCCGTGTGTAACTTCTGACTCCCCCAAAACTTAACTACTAATAGCCTACTGTTGACTGGAAGCCTTCCTGATGACAAATACTTGTTTAATACATCTTATGTATATTTATTATATATTCTTATAGTCAAGCTAGAGAAAATGTTATTACGAAAAATCGTAAGATATATTCACAGTACTGTGCTTATTGAAAAGAAATCCACATGTAAGTTGGCCCGTGCAGCTCAAAGGACAACTGTACTATGTGCTATGATCCTACCTAATAGCTAAAATAAGGGAGTCGTGTGGCTAACAGTTTGAAATCCTTGTTCTAATCTCAGCCCTCGTTGCTATTCTCTCAAAGGCTATGAATCCCCCTGGGTGGTGAGCAAGGACATCTCTCCGACATTTCCCGCCGTCGCAGACCTGGCTGGGTTTCCGTGGCAACCTACCCCACCGGCAGCACCCCAGCCCTCAGGTTTCCTTCAGTTCCCCAAACATCCAAACGTCTGTGAACTTGCCTCCTGCCTGTCTCCTGCTGCCGAAGTCTGCAATCCCACGTCTTACCCCACTCCCGTCTCTGCTGGGTTTCCTGTCCTTCAGGGCCCTGGTCAGTGGTTCCATTCCCGGCTTCACTGTGACTTCACCGCTTTCCCACGAGACCTCCTCCACTTTGTCTCCTCCACTACAGCGAGGGACCTGCCAGGAGAGCTTCCGGCCAGCGCATGCGTGGTTGGCCCTGCCCATCCAGCAGGAGGGCGGCAGGTGCTAGCCCCGCGCTGGTGGCCCCACAGACACCTACAAGCCCTGAGCAGACGCGTACCGCACGGCAGGGCCACGCGTCACTTCTCTCTTGTCAAGGTGAGAGAAAGCATGCTCGGACAGGCAGGGGCTGAGCAAAACCTGCCAGGGCTTCACAAGAGAAGGACTGCTGCATAGGAAAAAAAACAGAACATGTTTCCTGCGATTCCGTGGGAGATGAAAAGTGCATTGGGTCCGATGCGGTGACACACCTCCCACGTTTCATGTTACCGTACCCTTCAAGGATCTGAAGTATGTACACGTTTCAGACCTTATCCTAGATTTTTTTAAGCCAAATTTACAAAGAAACCAGTACTAGGTAACTCTCTACAGAAGGAAAACTGAACACTGAGGGTCTAATTCTTTAAGTATTGTATTTATTAAAACAACCATATTAAAATAGATTTAAGGTACCTCTGACACCAATTACCTTTTCCCCCGCCAGAAGCCTACTGCAAAATTGCAATAAAGTTAAGATCCAAGTTTCTCAAAGAACTTCAGGAATCCTATAACCAACTCAAGTTAACATTTAGCTATGACTAAGGAGTCTGTCCAGCTGTTGGCCAAAAACCTAAATGTGATCCTTCAGACCCAACACAGGCACCAAGGCTGTACCGGGGAAGCAGCCCTCCCCGCTGCTGACCTGCAGATGGCTACTGCGCGGCCGCCCCGGGGGCGGGGAGGGGTCACCTGCAGTCAAGGACTCCACACCTGGGCCCCCACCCCTGCTCTTCCGCCTCTGAATTCCCGGCCTCCCCACCTTCCTTCAGAGCCTCTGGATCTCCTGCCTCGGACACCTCTGCTGAGACCTCTGTGGGCTGGGGGAGCACCTCCCTCCCCTGGGTTAGTCTCTTGTTTACACTATAGCAGTGATTACAGACTCTAATTCCATTTGGCTCTCTCTGCAGCTTGACTGAGGTAGAACTGACAAAGTTGTAGTAATATATTTCAGATGTACAGTGCGACGATGTGGTATCCAGTAGTCCCCCTTATATGTGGTTTCAGATACCCGAGGTCAACCCCTGTCCGGAAGCACACGACCCTCCTGCTACTTTATCAGAAGGTCAGCAGTGGCCTTACACTATGTCCCAAGGCCCAGGGCACACACCTCACTGCATCACCTCGCGTGGGCATTTTATCATCTCATGGCAGCATGAGAAGGGGGGATACGGTGCAAAAATGTATTTTGAAGAGACCACATTCACGTAACTCTGATTACAGCACATTGTAATTATTCTATTTTATTACTGTTAATCTCTTGCTATGCCTAATTCATCAACTAGACTTTATCATGATATTTATGTGCAGGATAAAGCCCCGGTATGTACAGGGTTTGGTACCATCTGTGCTTTCAGGCATCCACTGGGCGTCTTGGAACAAATGCCTGGGTGGGGGGGGGGGGGGGGGTGGCTAGTGCACATATACACAGATTGTGAAAGGGTTCCTACCATCAAGTTAATGAACCCAACCATCACCTTGCAGAGTTACGCCCCCACCCACTGGCCCCACCTTTTTTGGTGAGAGTGCTTCTGGTCTACTCTCTAAGCAAACTTCCATTGTAACAGTACAGTATCATCATCACCATGTTAGATCCTCGGAACTAATTCACCTTGTAGCTGAAAGCGTGTACCCGACGTGGAGAGCGTTACGCTCGGGGAAAGAAGCTGGACGAAGACCAACAGCACGCAGTGTCGCTTCTATGTAGCATCTTTACGAAGTTGAACCCATAGAAACAGGAGGATGGTGGCTGCCAGGGGCCGGCGGGAGACTGGCCTGTTGTCTGAAGCCACTCCTCTGACACCTGGCAGCCCAGCCCTCTCCGGCTCCTGACAAAGACGCTCACAGCTTACTTCATTCTTCTGAACAAGCATCCTCACCTCTCAGTTTGAAAAATATGGGATAACAGCCTCCGTACGGGAAAACCACAGCAGCAGGAGAAGCGAGTTCTGGTCTACCTCTCTTGTTCAGTTAGCAGTGTAGCGCTGGTGGGTCCCCTCATTTTGGAGGCCGGGCCTTCTCGTCTGCAGAATGAGGTTACTTGACTAGATTTTGTCGAATGTTCCTTTCAGATCTAATATGCCAAAATTCTATGAATCATGCTTCCAAAACTACCTTCTGAAAAAGCTTAAAAAATAAAGCAGCAGAATGAAGCTAAACATGTTTTAAAAATTGTATTTACAGGGTAACCTTTACGAAGTAGCGTTTAAAAATAAACTGTCTCACAACTCAAACGCCCGATAGTGTTGCCCTCACACTGGCCGGCAAATATTTATCATATGTCTGCCGCATGCCGGGCACATATACACAGCGTTTCCTCTCCTCTCCTGTGAAAGAACACTTAGCGCTTCTTCCAGGTAAACTTTCTGCGGGCTCCCTCCTGGCCTGGCTTCTTCCGTTCTCTGACCCGTGGATCGGCAGTCAGCAGTCCAGCTGCAGTGTAGAGAGAGAGGCCTTTATGAACCATGGAAATAGCATGCTGCCTAGCCGGAAAGCAACCAGACCTGTAATAATTTACCAGCCTGGAATAAATCTCATGAGAGCAGTTTGCTTTCACTCTTTTAGGACATTCTCCCCATTTCGAGACAAACACCAGCTACATTGTTTGAGTCTGCTCTCCTTATCCCATGAGGACCATGGGTTCTTGTAGTTTTTAAGCCTGTTCAACTTAAGTCTGCTCTTATGTGGGCGGGCACTCTTCACTGTGACTGGACTTACGTCGCCGACTTATTATTACAGGTGTGGAAGTTCGAATGGAGAAGAGGCAGAAAAGCAGCACTGTATGGTGAAGTAAGAGGGAGTATATGGGCACTATAGATTAAGAACATGAGTACACAAACACATACAGTATGACTTATCAAACATATCTTAGAAAAGAAACTTCTGGGAGCTTCCACTCTCTTAATCATCAGGAGCAATTAAGATTTCTAGGCAATTAATGAGTTATTCTCAAACATATGCCCCAAATAATGTGCCCCAGTGGTGGCTGGAACCACAGATTTCAAGAATACCAGTGATAAGAAAGCTCTTACATTGCTTTTGCAAATATGTAAACAGACCCCAGTCTTTCAGTGTCTTTCTCACTCTTCCAAAACTAGCACTTCTTGTCACTGCATACAGGTCTAGGTATCTTATTAGGAGTATGTGAATGGCCGTAAAGCAAAGGAAACTTCAATCACTTGTTATGTAAGTTTTTGCATTTACTTGTCTTTAAAAGGCATGGAATAAAACAGTATTTTGGACAAAATGCGGACATGACTTGTCTAAATTCTAGTTTGAATTATAAATAATAACACTTTATTACTTTTTAATATACACAGTAAGTCAAACTAGCAGAACTGCTAAGTAAGGTCCTACAAGTTACTTTAATGACTAGATATGAATCCCACAAAACAGTGGGTTTCTTAAAAATCAATTTGTTTATGGACTTTTAAGAGACTTAAAAACTCAACTAACTTAAGCCCTAAGCGGTGCTAATCTGCAGCACGGAGTGAGGACCCAGCGGCTCCTGTGGGAGGGCAGGGGGTGCAGAGGCCAGCTTGCGTGCCCAGAGAGGAAGTGCAGGCACAGAGGCGCTAAGTGACTCGCCCAGGCCATGCAGCCAGCTAGGAGCGCCTGCAATGCTTTCTTCCCTTTGTGAACAGTTCGAGGGTGACCTTCAGCTAGAACTGCCCTGATTTGTAGTTAAGTGTGAAAGTGGGGCCCTAATGGACATATTGACTGTGTATTCTTTCTCACACTGCACAGACTCTTGTATTCATGGTGGGGTGACAAGAGTGTTGCAGTGAATAAGACAACATAAAATTCACAACCACATCACAGTGGAAAAACAAAAATCTCCAATGATGTTGGAAACAGTATGGGCTTGGTTATTACACCAAACGGTTACAAATTTCTATGATATAACAATCACCGGGGGGCGCCTGGGTGGCTCAGTCGGTTGAGCGACCGACTTCAGCTCAGGTCACGATCTCACGGTTTGTGAGTTCGAGCCCCACATCAGACTCCGTGCTGACAGCTCAGAGCCTGGAGCCTGCTTCAGATTCTGTGTCTCCCTCTCTCTCTGCCCCTCTCCCGCTCATGCTCTGTCTCAGAAATAAATAAACATTAAAAAAATAAAAACAAAAAAACCCATCACCGGTTCACCTGTGAAACATAATGGAGTAGCGCTTGCTACACTGGATAAGAGGTTAGGCCTTAAAGGCCAAAAGAAACCTTCCCGGACGCCGGGAGGACCTCCTTTTCTTTTTTTAATTCAAACTCACCTCACAGAAATCAAAACCGTAAAACACTGTTATGATCCTGGAGCATGAAAAGAGAAGGCAGCAATCTGCGATACCAAGTACTCTCTGATTTCCAGTAACTGGTGCGGGACTCCGTGACCACTTACAGATGGCGCGGAGACAGCTGCCCCCCACCCCCAACGCCCACCTCAGCGCGTACCTTGTCTCATCCACTCGACCTCTTCCTCGGTGACAAAACTGCACAAGGCTTTGGCCATCGCCAAGCGTATGGCTCCCGCCTGCGAAGACCGCCCACCACCCGACACGGTGCAGGTCACATCGTGTTTTCCAAGCCGGTCCAGGAAGTGGAAAGGGAACATCAGCTGTTCTCTAAAACGCACCACAAGGAAAGGAAGTTTACTGTAAAGATACCCGCTTTAGGAACTGCTCATATTCTCAACATGTATACAAAGCGTATGAGGCTTGCCAGAGATCATACTTCACGGCCAAACCTATTAAGTGAAGGACGACTGGTATTTCTGATACTTGGAATGCGAGGTTGACTCCTTCTTCCTGGATACGGCGATATACGCTCTCTCACTGCTGACCCCTTTTCTCTCATGAGAACCTTGCGAAGCTCAAGGATAACCTCGTAAAGAAGTCTCAAAGTGGGGGACCTCCCCTCGTCAGCTGAATCTGTCTGGATTCAGTCGGCAAGCAACATCAAATGCCATCTGGACTCGCTGAACAAGGTGTACCATAAATACCTGTCTAGTGTATGCTGTTAATCCTGGCGTGGTTGGTTTTTAAAATTCTTGGCACCACATTCCACTCCTCTCACCCTCACGCTCCCCCCGCCGAAACACCCATTCTTATTACCAGTTCTCGAAGTGGCGGGGTCCCACTACCCGCCGGGTGCCAGGTGACGCCGCACAACCCCAGCCAGGCCTGCTTCCCGCAGCAGTCAGGGAGTGCCCACTCGGGCACGGGCAGGCACCCCCGGATTAGAGACCGGAACACAGACACGACACGACCCTGGAGCTTCTCTCGCTCAACCCAGCAAGTATCCGAACATCATTTATGTACCAGGTACAGTGTTCACCACTGCCTCTGTTGGGTACTTGGATTTTGCTATTTTTTCTTTAAGTTTTTTAAACCTTTATTTATTTTGAGAGAGAGACAGAGTGTGAGCAAGGGAAGGGCCGAGAGAGAGGGAGACACCGAATCAGAAGCAGGCTCCAGGCTCTGAGCTTTCAGCACAGAGCCTGATGGGGGGCTCGAACTCACGAACTGCAAGATCACGACCTGAGCCGAAGTCGGACGCTCAACCGACTGAGCCGCCCAGGCGCCCCTGCTATTTTGCCTTAATACCTCTACTGAATATTTAGCAAAGCCAATTTATATTGCATTTGCTTGCTTTATCTGACAGTGTGGCTTTCTGGACCCCAAATAAAGCTTATTGTCCCACAGTGATGCTGAAAGACTGATGCGGACGGGACATTCACACTGTACTCCTTGGACTGCATAAGCAAAATAATCGCATGCAGATAAATGGGCAGAACCTTCTCTCTGAACAAGACCTTCCAAGAACATAGTTAACTGGAGTTTGCAATAGCACTGCTTCAGTAGGGATGCTGTTTCCATCGCACACAGAAGGTCTCTGCACTGCCCAACGCAGGTAAGCGGTCAGTGACAGGTACGTGACATTAGTAAGAGAAGCTCTGGTCACCCACTTGTTTGGGAGCATAAACATTTATCTGTCTTAATTCCTAAGACTCTAAGATTCCCTAACAAATGCTTACATAAAGAAACCTAGACTAAAATTCAGAAGACATACATTCTACCATCTACACCAGATATACTACGGTGACTGAGACGGACCGGTCAAGGTAAGACAGACCATCGTGAAGGGCCTGGACGGTTGGGAAGCTGGTGCACACGGAGGAACAAAACTAAATTTATACGCAGGTGAAAAAACACCCAAAGGGAAATGATTATCTACAGCTATCAATTTTCGCTCCTCTGGACTGCAAACGAACATAGGCAAAACCAGCCTTCATCTTCTCGCAGGCATCTCAGAGGAAATCCTGGGCTAAAAGAATCAAATTTGGGGTGCCTGGGTGGCTCAGTTGGTTGAGCGTCCGACTTCGGCTCAGGTCATGATCTCATGGCCTGTGAGTTCGAGCCCCATGTTGGGCTCTGTGCTGACAGCTCAGAGCCTGGAGCCTGCTTCAGATTCTTTGTCTCCCTCACTCTCTGCCCCTCCCCTGCTCATGCTCTGTCTCTATCTCAAAAATAAATACACATTAAAAAAATTTTTTTTTAAAAAAGAATCAAATTTGTTTTGTTCTTTGTTATATAACCAAAGTTATTTTGAAAAAAAATAAAAATAAAACGATTTCCTTTCTCTCTTCTCTGAACACTACCCCTTATGGCACCAATTCAAAAGCCTGTAACTTAGCATCTGTACAAACGCATACTTTTTTTTTTCTGTAACCACTCAGAATGCTAATCTTATCTCCCCTATTACATGGCTAGTGCTGTGTGAGGAACGTGTTTCTTTTGTACAGATGATCAACTCAGAGTTGTTTTAATGGTTGGCTGATGGAGCCAAGGCCTTTCCAAATCAGAAGGGCTATTAATCCTTGTATCCCACAGTGCTAGGCACATAGTAACAAATGTGTAAGTGACACATGAACGAATGAACAAGTTTTCTGATAACCCTGGGAAGGCAACACAGTCAGTGCTCCCAATGATCTGTCTGCTATGTTTGTGCACACAGCCTGAAGAAAGGGCCCCGGAGAGACAGCTAGCAGTCCAGCGGACTTTCAGAAGAGCATCTGGGAGATGAAGTCCAACTCTCTCCTACTGACTAGCCAAGTGACCTTTAAGTATCTGGGCAAAGGTCACACAACTAGAAAACAGAACTAGAAGCAAGATCATCTGATTCTCCGTTCAGCTGTCTTCCTACTGGTCAGTGGTCGCCTCGCTGCGGAATCTGTAAGCTCTCGAGCTGCTTCCGCATGAGGAAAGGCCAGCCCACAGCTAGCACAGCTGCCCCAAATCCCTGCAACCGCTTAAAGACGAGATGGTCTGGGGGCCCATTCCCATCAAGACTAGCCTTAGGCTTCCCAGAGAAGAAGTTTCTTAATGACAGAAATCGTTATCTTCGACAGCTCTGATCTCTTCACAACGCCCAGAACAGGACTGCATACACGGACAATCCTTAGCAGATGCCTGCTGAATTCAGAGTGAAAGACAAGTTCTAAGGATTGTAAGGCTACCATTTAATTATGAGACCAAGCCATAAACTGAGACTTGTTAAATCATCGGGAGCTCTATCTGAAAGCAAACTGGCAGTCAGGATCAAATGCCATTGCTCCAAGCAGTTCCCAATGCTCAAGTTCTGGGTCTCTCTTTGGCTTTTCTGAAGGGAAAGAAGGGCTTCCTCCACCCATCTCCCTGCAAGAGGGACGGCAGAATTAGTTTACTCCGTGAACTACAAGCTGAACGGACTTGGTTACTCTTTGACCCAGACACATATGGCAATAAAATAAACATACATTCCCTGAAGTAAGTATGCAGTCCAGAAGCTTGCACTACACTAACAGGGTTCTCTTTTCCTTACATAAGCATGGGGATCGTAAGAGCTCCTGCCCCCTTTCACCTTAAATAGCACAGTACACATTCAGGGAACAGGAGGATTAAAGAGGAGGGCCTGATCATGCAGAACTTGTGTTACCCGTGCATAAGGACAGTAACTACTAGAAAAATAATAACCGTCTCCAAAAGAGGCCTTTGGATAGTGACTCACAGAGATCAAAGAGGAGCATGTTTCGAGGACTTGAATTCTGATACCTGTTTATGATTAATGTCTGTTTCTCCATGGGCTACAAAGTTCCAAACATAAAGCTGCCATATTTAGCCCTGGGAACTAAAGCAAAGCCTGATGAGCTCCTATTTTAACACATAAACGTCAGGTTTCATTGCCTGCTCAATATATAATCAATTTCCTCTGAGTAGGAAAAAATCCAAAGTGACAAAGCAGACTTTGTCTAATATTTTCCATGTAAGGGCCAAGGTTGGTTTTTGTTGTTTTGTGTGCATCCACCACCCCCCCCCACCCCCCCCCACCCCCCCCCCCCCCCCCCGCCCAACTAGGGAAACACAAGGTGGTAGTCTACTCTTCTTTCATTCTGGCATAGTCTGCATTCCAGAATGTGAGCTACATCCCAAATGCTCCACTTCCAGTAGGAGCTGATGAAGAGAGGAGGAAGATTCAACTGATGAGGAATTCTAGAGATGCTTTTCCAAAACCTGAAAAGCTACATAAAGAATAGTGGTAGCTTCCCTCTAGCTAGTTTGATAAATTAATCACACTGGTAAAGAGAAACCATCATTCAGACATACATAATCGGAAAATCGGAAGCCCCCTTAATATAAAGAATAAAGACGAAAAGCAAACGCAAAAGCAGAAACTAACCTGTCTTGTGTCACTGGGAAGTAAAGCAGATAATCGATTCCATTTACTTTTATTCTTCCACTTCCATGCTCATAAACAACGGCTTCTGCTTTTGCACTCTTTCTTTTACCTTTAAAATATAAAATTTCTACCAGGGAAAGTCTTTTAAGATATTGGCCGTTAGGCCAATGCTTTGAGACCGATAAAACAACATTAGATTCCCCCCCCACACCCCAGAATGACAATATATACAGGGGGCGTAGGGAAGTTCTAGAACTACTGTAAGTCAAACAAAAACAAAACAGGTGACTACACCATAATCCATGTAGTAAAGCTTATTATGGGGTAGTTTCGTTCCTCAATTGCGTTTTAGGAATACCACAATGATTTTCAATCAGTTTCAATAAGCAGTGAGATAATTCCTATGTATTTATGTTACTTGAGAAAAACAACCAATTTACAGTGTTTGTCGTTTACAATCCATCAGAGTGTATTTAATCCGACAGCTTTTACAAATATATGAGGGGTATGAAAAAATATCATCGGTAGAAATGAAAGGATTCCTCAGGAAAGGTCCCATTTCTTTGAAATCACTCGTTTCTTCAATTTTGAAGAGCTGCAGGTCTATCATGTAACAGGGTCGGTCCTTAAAAGCAGCAGCAAAATGAACGTCCGCCTGGCCACAAGGAAGAAGGGAGGCAAGGACCACGTTTCACAGATTCGGTATCTGACAAGCAGATTTCCCGAGCAATTTCATTTTACACAGGAAACCTTTATTAGGAACATTTTTTCTTTCTGGCAGTTGAAAAGGTGAAAATAAAAAGATTTAACATAGATCTGTGAAAATAAAGTGTTAACGTGATTGTGTAGGCACACATCCACATTTTTTCTTGGGGCCTTAAAAGGTTCAGATTTTCAAAACTTCAGTAGAGCCTTGAAAATCAGAAAATCCAATGTGGCAGCAGTGGAAAACAAAACAAAACAAAACAAAACAAAACAAAACAAAACAAAAAAAAACACAAAGAAAAAAACCCCCAAATGAACCAAATGAATACCAGGGAGCAAGAGCAAATAAAAATAACTATAGTTTCTCCGTTTTCACGAAATTTATTTTCTCTCCCCAGAGTGTCATTACCTTCGCTTGTGCTGAAGGCCATTCCTTGCCCGTCATACTGCAAGGGTTCAATCAGCTGTTTTCTTGATTGAACAGTTACACTCCTACGAAACCTCTGCACAAACTCTTCTTCTTCGGCACTGCACTCCACTGTCAATAACCTTTCTAGCAGCCGAATGAACTGTGCATACTGCAGACAATAAAATAAAAATTCATTAGAAGATGCAAGTGTAATTGCATTTGCTAAGTTTTTTCTATTTTTGTATACTTGATCTTTCCATGTTGCTTTTCTTGATGAATTTTGACAGGATGACACCCGTGCACCTTCACATGCTGCTTTTAAACAGCATGCAGATGCAACGCTTTCCCTGCGTACCCGCCGTGCCCAGGCTTTTCTCTTAAGAAACAAAAGACACTTACCATGCAAAGAAAAGTCCATTTCTCTGTATTCTAATTACATGAAATGGAGACTTAAATTCGTTTAAAAACATATTTAGATGATCTTCAAGTGTAATTTCTACTCTTTTATTAACTGGATCAAGAGGAGGTTCCAAAATAATTTCCAGTAAGTTATGTATCGTAAAATGGGAAGAGTTTGATTTTGAGAAAATGTACCTCTTAAATTATATTTCATAATATATTTGGCAAATATATCTTTAGCTGTTCAAGCTGTGTTACTTTAATGTTTATGATTTCCTTTAAAACCGAACAATCAAGCTATTTAAAAATTCAAGAGATACTTGACTTAAAGGGCAACCTCTTGAAATAAATTATCCCTGCTAC
Source organism: Panthera onca (assembly GCF_046562875.1). Taxonomy (NCBI): domain Eukaryota; kingdom Metazoa; phylum Chordata; class Mammalia; order Carnivora; family Felidae; genus Panthera; species Panthera onca. The sequence continues at coordinate 84,966,247 of NC_138341.1, read as the reverse complement.
TCTGTGCGTTTTTTTTAATAGTTCTTGAACATGTGATTAGAAAGTAAACAACTTGGTATTAACCCCTTAAAATTAGAAGCCACAGTAATCACTATCTAAAGTGTTTACGCAGAAGGAGACAACTAACACCGGAGATCCTTAATGTGCAGTGTGAGACTCAATTTTTGATAACCTTATGTATGTTTTTGTCAGCCCTAAAAATCATACTCCTCTGTCACCTCTGACTTCATTGTGAACATCCGCCATTAATAATTTGAAATGTGGAGAAATCTCACCATCTCACAGATGGCTCCAATGACTGCTTCCTGTGCTGTTACCGCACAAGAGAAGGGAGTTTTCTGAGTAAGGGTGACATACTTTGCCACCTGTGGTACCCGGCCTGACAAAGCTCCGTTCTCGCCCTCCATTTACAGGCCTGCGTCCTTGGCTCTCAGCGCTTCTCTCAATCCCACCACACACTGACTGTGAACGTACAAAGGAGTACCTACAAGTACAGCATGGCCTTTCTCCAGGACCAGGGTGAAGGTTTAAGAAGTCCCTGCCTCCCTCATCTGGATACCAGCCATCCGTTTCAGGATTTCTGTTGCTATCCAGGACCCTAAAAGTATAGAAGACTATCGTATGCACTACATATACTATCTATGCATGTGATATACACGTATTACATATATATATATATATATATATATATATATATACACACACACATACACACACACACACACACACACACACACACACACACGTATATAAAATGTATCTATTTATTTTGTCTTTCCTGTTGCATATCTGTAATGAAGTCCTTGGGATGTCTTCAAAATGGGAGAAAACAAACAAACAAAAAACTAACAACCCCAAACTTGTAGTATAAAGAGCAAAGCAGCCAGAAAACAGAGGGCACAATGAAATGACACGTTCAATGAAGAAGCAAAGAGAGATTTTTCAGTTAGATCCATGCAGCAATACCGACTTGGCAGTTAGGATATTAGAAATTAACTCCAGATCCACCGCTCACCAAATGCCTGACACCTTGTTAAGCAAATTGCAACGTTTCCAAATCATTAATTTCTTCAATATGTTAAATGAGAAAAAGAGCAATTTAAGTACATGACTTAAAATCAACACGGGTGGCAAGGTACTAACAATGTTAGCCAGTGCCATGGAAGAAAAAAACCCTTCTTGGAACAATCTGTGAAATTTACATTCAAATCTTCTAGAATAATCTAAATTTGGAACACCCACATATGTAAAACATCAAATTTCCTCTGATAACATTGGCATGTATTAGAACATTTAGCAAAAGACTCCAATTAAAACCTAATGCGGGAGCACCAACTTTATAGGGTAGAATACTCCCCAGGGAGCTGTTAAAAATAGGAATTCCAGGAGGACACCCCTAGAAATTCTGAGGTAGGTCTGAATCTTGGGAAACCGCGTTTTCTAACCGGCATTTCAAATGACTGATGCAGGTGGTGTTACAGATTCCAAGATGAAAACTACTGTCCTTACAGATCCTGCACGCGGGTCAGCCGGGGAGCAGCAAACTGCATGAAAGTAACCAACCGTGTGCTCCGTTCTTTTCTGACTTAACCTCTGAGGATTCCTTCTACTTACCATTAGCTTATACAATCAGCTATCTGCTCTACCGGAGAAAGTGAAAACTGACATCTGCCACAGTCCCCTAGAACAACTGGCCGAGCCACAAAGGCACTTACACACGAGGATCTAGACACCAGGCATGTCACTTTCCTGACCACAGTAAGGCCCTGTGGCAGAAATCAGCTGTAAATATGTTCTAGAAAGGAAAACTGTCTTAGGAACACCTGCATCTGAGAAACATTACTATGACGATCCTAAATACAGCAATTGTCTGCATTCTTATGGCACAGGTCCCCTTAAATTTAAAAGATTAATTACTCACATCTTGATCTGACAGTTTTTCCACTAACATTTCTTCTAGTTCCTCCTTAATCAGCCATCTGCTGCCAATCAGGTCTCTGTTAAAATATCACATATATTCTCTTTTAAATTAACCATGCAATTAGAGTTGTATCACAAAAGATCACACATGTAGTAGCGATTCTTGATTAGAAAACAAATTTTTGTATTCTAAAGCCTTAAAACCCAAGTAAACTATTTTTGAGAAGTGTTAGCTCATGCCCTTGTTGTACTTTAGAAAAGATACGCAGTCTAGCAAATGTTTTGTTTGAGGATTTAAACATGCCACTGTGGAACTCATGTGATACTAAAAGGTACCAGGGTTCTTAAAAATTTAAATGGTGCTTACTTTTCATAATTCACTTCAAAAGAGAAGTTATGGACACAAAGTTAGCCTGTCAATGGACTAAAGTAGTGTTAAGTCCAAAGAGCTAGGGGAAGGATTTACGACTTAAACAAGGGATGTTCAAACACTTGTCTTCTGCCTAAGAAAAAGTTAAGTGAATAGGCCAAAACAACCAGGTTGACAGATCTAATCCATCACAGTCTTTCACTGTAGATCTAATCTGATTCCACTGCCACATGGAAGTCCAAGTCTTTGTTTTTGGTATTTCAGTGAATAGGCAGCTATATAAACAAAAATTCTAAGGACATCATCTTCAAATATAGAAATTAAGTGTCATTTAATACATAAATCTGGAATGCAGATTTAACTTTAATATCTACTTCCCCCCAAACAAAAAACTCACCTATTATTCTGACTCCTAACTTGAATGATTAATGCTGAAATAGCAAACAAATTCCTAGGCTTTAAATATGCCTAAAAACACCAATGACAAGTGTCATGTTTTTCATTCAAATTTTTCATGTTATTTTTTTTAATGTTTATTTATTTTGAAGAGAGGGAGAGAGTATGAGCGGGGGAGGGGCAGAGAGAGAGGGAGACACAGAATCCGAAGCAGGCTCCAGGCTCTGAGCTGTCAGCACAGAGACCAATGTGGGGCTCGAACCCAGGAACTGTGAGATCATGACCTGAGCCAAAGTCGGACGCTTAACTGACTGAGCCACCCAGGAGCCCCAAATTTTTCATATGTTTTAATGCAAGAGAAGAACTTACTTGGTTTTAGTTTTTTCTGAAAATAGACCTTTGGCTTGCAACTGATTCTGACGTTTTTCTACATCTAGTAGCTTTCCATATGCTTCCTGTGGCAAATAAAATATACACACTAAAATAAGAGATACAGTACATTATTTCTACTTCCTACCTTCCCTGTGAGCAGCCTTCATTTCAGAAGTGACCTCCTCACATAATCTAGCTGCACAGCAAATAATACTGAAAGTGCTTTTTAGTTATACTATTTCTCATTCAAACTAAAGGACAGTAATTTCAATGAGAATTCTGTATCACACGCAGTGCCATACTTTAACTGATTTTTAAATAACCCTATAAGAAATTTACTCTGTAAAGAACTCTATATAAAAAAATTCCAGTGAAGTTGGTAAAAACAAAACAAAGCTATGAACTATCTTCCTTTAAGTTCCACGAGTAGGACCAAAAATTTTCCTTTAAAAAAAAATCATAATTTATATAGCAATATGCACTTTAAACTTAGGGAATTAACCAATAAAAGTTATGGCATTTGTAGCTGAACTACTTATCTAATATTCAATATTTACATAATATTTAAGTCCTCACCATGTTAGTCTGTATCTTAAAAAGTTTGCTACTACGTTTATTTTTCATTATTTGATTTCTTTCCATTAATTTACTTTCTAACAAAGACTGAGTATTATGTCACTTGTTAAATTATAATGCAAACGGGAAAAACTGCCATTTTGTTAGAACTTGTAAAAAGCAATAATCTGGCAATGAAGATTATCTAGAAAATACATTTTCCAAGAAATGAGTTGACAAAAGCAGAATCACACAAATTGTCTCCCAGTTTTTTTGACTGAGCAAATTTAACTGAGGACTCACATCCACTATGTGTGTACTCATTTATAATTTTTAAAAAATTTTTAAAATGTTTTACTTATTTTTGAGAGACAGAGTATGAGCTGGGAAAGGGCAGAGAGAGAGGGAGACACAGAATCTGAGGCAGGTTCCAGGCTCCAAGCCATCAGCACAGAGCCTGACACGGGGCTCAAACTCCTGAACCACGCGATCATGACCTGAGCCAAAGTTGGACGCTTACCCAACTGAAGCACCCAGGTGCCCTCATGCATTTATAATTTACCATCATCTACCATACGGATACCCAATGAGTAGACATTTTCAAAGCATGAGATGGAGGTGACATGACTTTTATTTTCTTTCTGGGAATGACCCCTTCCAATATCATTAGCTAATGTCAGGTAATGAAGACACAGCTTATTACCAATGGATATGTCCATTCATATCTCAGTCTTGAGAATTCCAAATTTGTGAGATGCGACTTCTTACACACACACACACACACACACACACACACACACAATCACAAGGTTGTTGACAGAGTCTGTTCTAGGAAAAGGGTACGTGTCCCTTTGCCCCGGTGTGTGTATGTACCAGTGTGTACATTAACAGTGTACGTGAGTATCTCAAACAGAGTGAAACCATCGCTGGGTCAGTAATTCAAAGGTAAATTCCCAGGGAAGACGCAGCAGCACACAAGCCTAGCACTGGTTAGAAATACAACCTCTCAGGTCCCAGCCCGTACTTTCAGATGAGGAACGTCTGAGGGGGCGCCCAGCGACCTGTTTTTTTGTTTTGTTGTTTTTTTTTAATTTTTTTTTAAATTTTTTTTTTTTTTTAACGTTTATTTTATTTTTGAGAGAGAGAGAGATAGAGCACGAACGGGGGAGGGGCAGAGAGAGAGGGAGACACAGAATTGGAAGCAGGCTCCGGGCTCTGAGCCATCAGCCCAGAGCCCGACGCGGGGCTTGAACTCATGGACCGTGAGATCGTGACCTGAGCTGAAGTCGGATGCTTAACCGACTGAGCCACCTAGGCGCCCCCCAGCGACCTGTTTTAATGATGAGCCCAAGTGATAATACACTGCAGTTTGGATGTGAACGCTAGAAGTACCAAGAGTCTAGTTCAACATAATACAGCGAAGGGACAAAATCAGTTAATCGTACTCTAGTGTGCACATTAAGTGTAACAATGTCTACAACTACATCCGAAGTACAAACGTATCACCTGTAGCGGCACAACTACAGCAGTCTACCCCAAAGAAAGCAAAGGCAAATGTGAACCACCCACGTGTAGCATGTGTGCCTGCTACTCAACTTACAACAAAAGTCTACCACTTCTCTCGCAAGAATTATGGCGAAGCCTCATTTGACTGTTTGTGCTGCGGGTGCTTTTAACTCACTTTAAAAGGCTAAGATACTGGGTTGTGACCCCAGCTGGATACCACCATATCAGAATCATTTCTGTGCAACTGTTTCTAGAAAGTAATTCTCAAGTGCTCTGAACAGGTCAAATAAAGGAACAGGTAAACCAAAGGAAGAAACGACAACCTACAAAACGAATCCTGCCCCACTTGTACGAAGCAGAACAGACACGGTGCCGAGAGCACCTCCCCATGCACCTGGCACGAACCCGTCAGCAGGCAGGACATCAGCCACGCTGCCGCACCTCGGCGTCTGGGAAAGGGGTGGCGCCAGTCTCTCTGGTCTGCTCCAGAGTCTGGAGATTCTGAGAATACGTAAGTCAGACACGTTGTATCTTTCAAACACAGCTAAAAAAATTGTCCAAGAGAACACCAACAATAGTAATAACGATGCCCTCCCCTGCTTGTAAGGCTCTTTTGTTATTTTCTGTAATAACTAAGGCAATAATAATAATAATAATAATAATAATAATAGGCCTGCCTCACAGTCAAATTTCAAGTCAGTGTGTAGGCTGCTAAAGTCACCACCATTTTCCAGTGACTCTGGGTCAATTTTTAGGCCCATACTCTTCTTCCCATTTTTTTCACTATACTATTATTACCTTCCAGGGTTATATTTAGCTCCATAATAATTTGTTAAATAGTCCAAATGAAATAATCAGACAAAAAGTGTGTAACATGAAAAAAACACCCATGAAAAGTACACGCCAAATTTCAAAGACGGTACGTTCTATTCATTTAGGGCAGATGCTTATACTTTGATGGTTGTAACCCATTGATTTACACGATTCTCATTACACCACCCCATATACTTCTTCAAACAGGAAAACACATGTCAAGTACTTAGCACAGTGCTTGACCTGTAGTAACGGTCAAGAAGTGACAGCGGGGGGTCGGGGGGAGGGAGGTGTGGCATTCAAGAGTCTAACAATTGAAACAGTTTTACTGGTGTACCATTTCTATTTATTCTTTCTCTTCTCTATATAATAAAACCGCTCTTGAGATTCTATCTTGGTTAGTTAGAGACAACAGCTCTCTGGAAAGTAGATTGCATAGCTTCAGCTCCCTGAAGAGATGTGTACTAACGTGTATCTAAAAATCCTTGAGGGTATAAAATATGCCAGGAACTGTCAACATCACAGATTATCACTGGTAGCTTCTGGTATATTGTTAAGTTTCCACTTAATTTTTAAAGGACACTAGAGAATCAGAGTGACCCCACCTACACTAAGTTTATATACTGTATTTAATAGTATAATTTTCAAATATGACAGGAATAACCCAGATGTGAAATGCTGAATCATTAATCACAGCTATGATTAATATTTCATAAAATCAAAGCAAGCCTATCCACCCCTCGTGTCATCAGATTTCCATAATGTATGAGTCAAATTTAGAAGGTGCCTAATTTGAAAATACCAGATGCTCAGGTTGCAGAAAAAGGATACTTAAACCAAGCCCTCCCCGAGCATAAGCAATATGGTTTTTAGTATCCTTCTAAAATCTGTTTTGGCTGTATTAATCATGTAGAAATTCCAATTTTAGGCAAGGTAAACAAATAAAAATTTCTTGTGGGGGTGGTATAGGAAGTCAACTGTATTTTGATACCCAAAACATACAATAATAAACTAATAGTAATTACCGTCTTAGATACTAAATAACAGAAAAGTAACCAACTTAAATATGTCGTTTAAAAAAAAACCCACAGAGAATTCAATTCCCTAACTAGCAATCTTCTCAATTTTTTGGCTCCTGGCATATACAAAATGAAATGAAACAAACATAATATATAATTCATTTGTCACAGTTACTGCTATTTACCTAATATTCCAGGTGACATACTACCCTAGACCCTTGCTATCACTCTGTTAACACAATAGGGCTACAGAGTCTTAAAAGAGCATGCAGAGATAATGTCAGCACCAATCCGGAGCTTTTTAAAAATCAGCACTTGGCATAGTTTTAAAGGAGTTCTTTCATAATACCTCACTGTGAGAAGGATCATTATTTTAACTCCATTTTTAAAGATAAGGACACTATATCAAAATTTTTAAATATTCACCACAGGGTTACAAAGAAGATGTAAACGACGTGAGAATTTTGTCGTACTAAGCGCCCAGGACTTTGGCTTATTGGGAGTCTGGAATCTTCACATAATGAAGCCGCATGCTTCTGGGGCTGCTGTTCTCGCGCTTTATGAACACAGAAGGTTACTGAAGTCATTTAAAATAAACCAGAGAATTTCTAAATAAGTCAGCCTTCCTTCAAAAGGCAAATGAATCCCATTTATGCATAAGTTATCAGGATTAGAATTACTTGGTTTTCTTTCAAATTTTAACCTTTTGTTTTTTTTTTCACTTCAGCAGAATAGTTTAAATACATAATGATCTACTTATTCCTTAGTTTCATACTTTTTTGGGTACAAATTCCCTATGTGGCCATGTAATTCCTTCAATTTATAGAAATACTTTGAAAATCATCCATTGTTTACTCTAAACTAGTCCTGAACATGAGGTTTCTATAAGATGCACAATTCCCAGAGCCGTTTTTAGAGATGCACGATCGTATCTTAAAAATTGGGGTGAGGGGGCTCCTGTCAAAGTTCAGCAAATGCCTAATGTATCTGACACCTGTTTGCAACATCAGTGCCACCTTTCCCAAGTACTGGTCTCATGGGGCGTTAACAGGTGTTGTGGGTAGGAAGGGTTCGTGACCCATTGTTTGAGCAGCAGTGGGTCACTGCAACAGGTTTCTTTACCGAAGGACTTTATCGTGCTGTCGCGTAGCTCCTTGTTAGAGCTCCCCAGGGTGCAATACCCAGCACTGCCAAACTCACTCAGTTTCAGAACCTTTCTCATGATGAATAGTTGATAACTTGTGTTTCTCAGCAACCACTTTGGGAAAGGCTACAGTAGACACGCCCGGACTTAACGAATCATCTTTTACAGAGGGTTCCCACTTCAGAGTCAAATAATCACCTCCCGTAATGAAATTTAAATAGTTTTCAACTCACTTTTAGTGAGCGAACTTAAAATTTTTCAAAAGCGTGTGTCTGCATTAACGAGTGACCCGGAATTCACATTTCCCTACAATTAAAGGCCCTGCCCAAACTCGACCATGACTGTCCAGGCTGCAGGTGCAGTTGTCTTGCTCATGGGTCCAGCCTTCTTTGCCACCAGCACGGTCGGCCTGGCCAGGCTCCGGCTGCTGTGGACAAGGGGTACGTAGCCCCGGCAGGCTGGCCGACCCAAAGGCAGACCGCCCTTCCGGCCCGTCCCTTAACTATGTACATGCGGTCCTCCTCATCTAGCCCTCGGCTACTCCCAGCTCAGTCGGTCCACGGTACAGCATTTTCTTTTCTGCACAAACACGTGTATTCTCTTTAAAAACTCTTCCCTTTCCTTTACACTTGGGCTTGGCTGTTTCAGGAAAGTTCTCTCATTCTCCCTTTGCTTCCTCTTGCCACGGCTGAAACCCTAAACTGAAACTCTAAATCATGTCTGAAAAGTATACAAGTGCTACTCGTCACATGGCTATTAAGGAAATGGAAAGCCATCCATTTTGGGTGAAAAAAGACCGATGAGCCAGTGCCAAGCAAGCGTGGAGCTCCCTTTTCAGTACTCAACCATCCTTGGAGAAACTCCCTGAGTGTCTTATTTCTTCTTCCTTAAACCACTTTTTACTGCTTAAGACACGACCTGTTTGTACTGTTCTATACTTTTTGCATTACATAGGTACACCTTATTCACTACTGGGTAAAAGAAGTGTTTTTTTTTTTTTTTTTGACTTTCCCAGGAACCTGAGGACATACATTGTCTCCGTAGGAAAAAGGGAGTTCCAACAAAGGGGGTAACATCCTTTAGAACGTAAAACACATCTACAAAGTCTGAGACTGCCACGGATCGGCACGTTTCCTCCACTTTACGCTTTCCTATCATGCTTCACTTCTGGGAACAATAAATTGCTTTCTTCTCGTCCTCATCTTCCCTCAAAATCCTCCCGCTTCTCCACAAAGCCCGGATGGACTAATGATAGGCCAGTGGGAGACAGTGTTCACTAAAGCATTATATGTTCTCCCTCACCGTAAGCCACACCAGGACTCTCTCGTATTAGCCGCTGTAAGGTAATAGATAAGCTTCATACACATACAAACGGCGACCAAATACTCAAAAGAGGAACCGGCATTATTACAGACGATAAAAAGGTTAACTGATGTCAGAAAGGTCTCCTGGCAGAACTGCATACAGGATCTAGATCTGTGGGGGGTTTTTTGAGTTCTGTTTCTTTGTTTTGACTGCCATGCCTCACACAATTACAGTTGGCCAAGGATGAAAACCGAGACTGGCTTAGGGTCTTTTTACCTGGTCACATGGTAAGAAATTACACCAAAGGGACACGATAACGACGACGATACATTTCCAAGTGTTTAGTGCCTGCCTCGGTCTCTGGGGGCCAAGTCCTTGATGCGTGGGACAGCAGCACGGGGCTCGCTCTCCCACAGAATGGAACACCATCCATCCCCCTCCAAGAGAAGGCAGAACAAAGGAGCCGGCAAACACACGAAGCAGCTTCAAGTTGGAACCTTTTACTTTATACCCAGTGCGGCCTTCCCCCACAGAACCACTTCTGTAAAGTGGCCAGTCAGTGAGTATTCATTCAGTCACGTACTGTTTCGAAGCAACAAAGGGTATCTGGCATGATCTGGAAAACGAGGCTGGTAGGACTGCAGTTGTGAATTCATAATAAAACTGGCCACACATGACGCTGAAGTGACTGGCGTATGTTTAGGAAAGCATTTATCCTTTCTTCCCTACAGAAGTTCACCTTAAAATTCCATTCGCGAAAGTTTGGGAGATACAAGGTTTTACTAATTAGCTGAACTAAACGCTCAAGTTAAGCCCGAAGATCTGTGATTCGCAGGTGTAAGCGAAGCCCCATGCTGCGAGGGGAGTCAAACCCCCCGACGAAATAAACTGGACCGAAACTACTGAATTTAACTGACACAGAAAAGCCCAAAGAACTCTGCTCTCTGCGACACAAACTGTATTACTCAAAAAGAAAAAAACAACAACAACAAAAAAAAACAAGCAAAAAAACACGTTTATTAATGTAATTCGACCTGTGAGTCAGACTATGGTAGTGTTTCATCTACGGAGAAACCGACCGGTTTCTGGTGCGGTACCTTCCCAAAACACACACGGCAGCCAAAATAAAAGTTGGGCCTCTTTTGCAATGTGTAATTTCTTCATTATGATGGAATGCAACAAAATATCTTGCCCTTGGGTCGCTCAGTTTCAGCCCAAACAAATGCAAATGGCTTGTCAGATGACAGCTGTTTGATAAGGCTCCTCTACAAGACCTGCATGCTTTACTTTTTTCCGTGAAACTTGGGATGAAAGGCAGAAGGCAGGAAGAGAATTAATGTAGCATACAGTCTAAAGGCAATGCTACAACCGTGATTAAGTAGAAAAGTTAAAAGGCACAGATTTTCCACAGCTTCGCTGCGTGCAACCCATCCGTGTAACAAGTTGACAGGCCGAGCGCGTCAGCTCCATCATCCCCTCCGACAGCTAAAACGCGGCACCGCATCCCTTTTCAGAGAAAATTTGCGTCTGCACCATGAAGCGTTGTACATTATTTCTTAGCACTGCAGGGGGCTCAAGTCCATATGGAACCTTCACAAATATTACCACAGATCAAACCAGCGGCGTTGGGAGGCAGATTTGACATACCTATTTAAATGAACAGCAGGGGTCCTCGGGCAGCCTCGGGCGGCGCGGAGGAGCTCGGCGGAGCGCCAGCCGCGGCTCCATTACTCAGCAAAGACACCCTCTACATTTATCATTCATTTCATTTCTGCCAGGGCAAGAAGCTCATTTGCCCAAGGTCAACAAAGAGCGAAAAGAAGGTTTTCTTTTTTTTTCTTTTTCCCCAAGAAATAAATGTACCTGACAAGGGGGGATTTTTGTCCTGTGGGTTTGTGGCGCACAAATAAACACCGGGGCGTCCTGAAACAGCAGAGTGAATGTGTGCCTGGGAGTCAAGCAACCTGAAATCTGACGGGGGACGGGGGAAGCCCGGTGAATGTTTTCACAACTTTTAAAAATCACATAATGAAGAAAATAAAACTTGACATCGTGTTCTTACGGTGAAAGGGGTTCTGCTGTTGAAAACTGGATATTAGCATCCAGGCCTTTCATTCGTGGTACCCTAGGGACTTCCCAAATCTGCCATCAGACACCTCTAGCTCTGAAACAAAATAAAAGCGGGTCCCAGTACACTCAAATGCGGTTGCAAGTCAAAATGTAATAAAATCATTTCTTAGGTCTTGTGGAGTCACAAATTCTAGATTCCTACACTGCCTTCGCTTCTGAAAAGCAAAAATTATGTACGAATAAACAAAAAGCACAGACAACAATTGGACTCTCTCCCACGGTAAAGGCCTTACAGCCCCTGACAGCAGCATATACTTGTCCCCTTTCCTGCTTCGCCGTTTACCTTCGACGCACACGCGGGCCTTATTACTGAGCTGAGCACCTATCCCCTAAAATGATCTTAATTTGGAAGTAACAGCCTTTGAAGGTCAAACCGCCCTTATATAAATTCTGTGATGTTTACCATTAGCAAAAACGAATTAATAAAATATAAAGCTTTTCAACACACTGCCTTACCTCTAGACGTCTTAGTTTTAGTTCAATATGAAACATTCAAGGTAAGTTCTGAAGCTGACTAATCTCTGATATAATTAGTCACTTACCTTACGGTTCATATTACTAATCATAAATGTAATATACTTACGTGCATTAGTGAATAATACGACTGTTTGCCAGTATAGAAGAGAAAATGAAATGGACGGCCATCTTCTCCCCACTGGATTGCTAATGAAAAGCCAGATGGAAAAAAAATAAACAAAAATAAAAATATACACGGAGAGAGCTCAAAGAGCTGTATTTAACTGAAGGTAAGACATGTCTATAATTCCGATTAACTTTTAAAATAACAAAACAGCATTAATATGTAGTATTTTAATATGTAGTTCAGCATGTTTAACATGTAAATATTCAGGATATTTAAAATTCCATATTCGTTAACATAAAACAACGTTTATATCTGGTAACATATTCCTATATATTTCACCATGAGAATTTCTAGAACTTGTTTTAAATAAACACATATAAAATAGCCCAAATCTTCTTGTTAGAACAAAAAAATTTAAGTTTGGCTGTAAATACAGTACGCCCCCATATTCCTTAAAAGGAAAACGGATAAAGTCAATGACATCGTACATTCAGGACATTAGGAAAAAGCACACTATAACAAAGGAAAACACTAAATGGATTTTTCCATGCCACATTATTTGTTCCAACTCTGTGGTGACATACCTCTGAGAGTTTAAACGTCTAAAACAGAAGGGGCCCCTGAAGGTGTTATGTGTAATTCCTTTTGAAATACAGATGGTCATTCACATCTAATAAACACCAAATAAACTAAGGAATGGAGTCACTGCACTACATAAACCAAACCTAACTCCACGCCCTTTGCCCTTATTTCTACTGAGTTGTTTCTTGGTTAACCATTTGTGGGAACACCAATATGTTAAAGGTACACTCCTTTGTCCATTACATAAGTTGAAAACTCTTTTCTCCCAATCTGTCACCCACCTTTTAATTTGGTTTACAGGTCTTTCATAACCAGTAAGTTTAAAATGTACATATATGTGTGTGTCTATAGCATGTGTACATATAGCATGTGTGAAACATAGCACGTGTGACACAGTCACTTCCTCCATGGCACCATTTCTTGACTGTTTTTCACTATCACCTCTACTAAGAAGTCTTGTTAGACATTTCCCGCTCTAACTGCCTCTGTCTCCATGAAATTTCAATACCACAAATACACTGCATATTTGTTGATGTACATGGTGGTCCTCTGGAGGACCATAAACATTGTAACAGCTCAGACTTTTCTCACCTCCTATGCACCCTTTTATGCCACCTCAGGGACAACATCAATCCTATTGAGCGAGCATGCTTCAAGACTTTGGCTTCCTAAAAACTATTTTCCTATATTTTCTTCTGGAATTTTTATTTTTTTCATGTGCAGAAATTTCACCTCTATGAAATTTGTGCTCGTGAGGCAGAAATCCAAGTTATTACTTTGTCCAGCAAAGAGTCATTATCCCATTACTCTTCTGATACTATGCTTTGTTGAAATACCACCTGTACAATAAGTAGGATATTTTTGTCTTCTGAGGATAGCTGACATTACACATAGGCCACTTTAAGTGAACATACGTAAAATGAAGACCAAAATTTCTAATAAATTATGAAGGAAAGTCTTGATAGGGATCTCAGCTTGAAAAAGAAAACCAAATTCTTATTTGTCAATGGCTATGGATGATTAAATACTTCTCCCACATCATTTTCATAGACTTCATGAAATCCTGCATATCTTCCAAGATTTAGAACTTTACTCTGCAATCCGTTTTCACTGTGTCGCTAAAGCATTCAAGTCAGAATGTGCCCTAGAAAGATAAATCTCATGGCTGCAGATACGACTCTACTGTAAAACTTGGAGGGGTTTCTGAATTGGGTCTCATTTCATGAGTGTGAGTGCGTATGTATGTGCATGCATGTATATATATTTGATTTCATGATATTTCATTCAATCTAAAGATGTCCCAGATTTTAAGATGCCCTATCCTGTATGTTCTATAAAGAGAGAAGGAAAAAAAGCCGATCATCATAGTTTACATTAATTGTAAAATGAATCCCGCTGTCAAAGATCTTAAAATTGAAAAACTGTCTTAGAATTCACATCAACAAGCATGCTGACGCTGAGTCCTCTAATCTGGTCCACTGGTCTGTCTGTCAGAATACTGCACCACTACCCCACACGATTCAAAGAAGCTTTTGCTGCATTTTGATAGCTGGTAGGGTAAGTTTCCTTCATTATTCTTATTTCTTTTTCAACACTTCTCGCTGCTTCTTGCACATTTACTCTTTCGAATAAAGTTTCTGAGTTTCCCCCAAAGTCCTACCAGGACTCTGATGAAAATTACGCTAATTAATACTTTGAAAAGAAGCAACCTTGCAATCTTTCCTTACAGCAACATGAAGTCTTTCTTCCCAGCTATTCAGATTTTCACTTATGATCTTGAAGCTGCATAATTTTCAACATAAATCTCTTGCATGTTTTTGTTAACTTGTGTCTGTGTTTAAGTTTCTGTTGTTCTGGACACTGCCCCCTCCCTCATTTAACTATGTTTTCTATAAAATTAACTTTACACAATATACTCTCCTTTCACTATTTTCTTAGTAGACTTTTTGGTTTAGAATATTTCACAGCAACAGTGAGAGGAAGGTAGAGATTTCCCATATACTATCTTTGCCCCCACCTATGCATAGCCACCTTCATTATAAACATCCCCCCCCCCCCCCCCCACTAGTGTGGTATCCTTGTTACAAGTGAACGTACTCTGTCTGGCCATAGTTTACATTAGGTTCATTCTTGGTGTTGTATACTCAGTGGGGTCTGGATCCACCAGTATAATATCATAGAGTAGTTTCAATGCCCTAAAAATCCTCTGTGCTCCACATACTCCCCTCAATCCCCAGGAGCCACTGACCTTTTCACGGTCTCCATAGTTCAGCCTTTTCCAGCATGTCCTATACTTAGAATCATACAGTAGGTAGCCTTTTCAGTCTGGCTTCTTTCACTCAGTAATTTGCATTTAAGTCTCCTCAAGGCTTGACAGCACCTTTCTTTTCAAAAGTGCTGAATAATATTCCGTTGTCTGTACCTACCACAGTTTATCCATACACATACCAAAGGACATCTCGGTTACTTCCGAGTTTGGGCAATTACAGATGAAGCTGCTTTAAACATCTGTATGCAGGTTTTTGTGTGGTCTTAAGTTTTCAAGCCCTCTGGATAAATACCAAAGAATACAACTGCTGGGATCACAGGGGAAGAGGATGCTTAATTTTGTAAGAACCTGCCAAACTATATCTTTCAGGGTGGCTGTCCCATTTTTGCATTTCCACCAGCGAAGAACGAGAGCTCCTGCTGCTCAACATCCTTGGCATAATTTGATAATGTCAGTGTTCCGGGTTTTGGCCATTCTAAAAGGTGTGTAGTGGTATCTTAGGGTTGCTTTAATTTGCATTTCGCTGATGCGAAGCATCTTTTTATATGCTTATGTGCCACGCATAGATCTTCTGTGGTATCTACTAAGAACTTAGGCTCGTATTTAAATTGGGTCATCAACAGTAAGAAATTACTGTTGAGTTGAAGAGTTCTCTGTGTATTTTAGGTAACTGTACTTTATCAGATAGGTCTTTTCCAAATATTTTCTACAACCTCGTTGTGGCTTTTCATTCTCTTGACAGTGTCTTTCTCACAGCAGACAATTTTAATTTTAATGGAATCCAGCTTATCCTTTGGTGTTGTATATAAAAAGCCATGGCCAAACCCAAGGTCTTCTAGGATATTAATTACTGATTCAATTTTCTTAACTGACATAGGCCTATTCAAAGTGTCTACTTCCGGAGTAAGTTTTGGCAGATTGTATTTTTCAAGGAATCGGTCCGTTTCACATAGGTTATCCAGTTTGTAGGTATGGAGTTGTTCATAGTATTCCTTGATTATCCTTTGAATGTCCTGGTATCTGTAGTGGTATCCTCTCTTTCAGTTGTGGTATTTGTAATCTGTATCCTCACTCCTTTCTTTTAGTTAGCCTGATTAGAGGCTCATCGATTTTACCGATAACATAAAACGGATGTATACAATCTATGATCAAAGAACCAGCTTTTGTTGATTTTCTCCACTGATTTCCTGTGTTCAACTTCAATGACTCCTGCTGTAATTTTTATCATTCTTTTTCCTTTACTTACTTTGGATTTAATTTGCTCTTTGTCTAGTTTCCTAAGATGGAAACTTAGATAAGTGATTTTAGATCTTCTTTTCTAACATATGCATTCGATGCTATAAATTTCCCTCTGAACATTTCTTTTACTCACTCCTCTCATACAGATTAAATATTAGAATTCTCTTGCCAGAGGCAAGGTTAAAGTTTACAGCTCTGGACTCTCTCAGTATGTGTATGTGTGTGTGTGTGTGTGTGTGTGTGTGTGTGTATACACACACACACACACACATACATATATATACACACACCTACTGAAATAGAACTGTCTGCATGTTTTTTTTTAAAAACATGAGTGATATTAAGCTGTATTTACCCTACATACTTGCTATAGACTCTTTGTCTTCCCCTGCCCCCCAAATTCATGTTGGAACCTAATCCTCAATGTGCTGGTATCTCAGTGTGGGGCTTTTGGGAGGTAATCAGGTCATAAGGGCAAAGCCCTCATAAATAGAATGAGGAGTGCCCTCACAGAAAGAACCCCAGAGATCCCTGGTCCTTTCACCATGTGAGGACATAGGGAAAGACAGTGGTCTATGAACCAGGAAGCAGGCCTTCACTAGAGTGAGATTTTGATTTCCCAGCTTCTAGAACTGGGAGAAATAAATTTCTGTGATTTGTAAGCCACCTGGTATGTGGTAGCCTGAATGGACTAAGACAATACTACAGCATTTTCACTTGCTTTTCTCACCCAACACTGTGTCTTATCTGTACTAACACAACTAGAACTACCTCTCTCGATCATCAGCATATTACTCCACAGTAGGATTCTCTGACAGTTTAGTTAGCTATCCTGAATTGGTGAACATTTAGATTGTTTCTAGTTTTTTGCCGACACATAATACTTACAGCTTCCAATCTGATAAGGGATAATGGTTTCTTCTCATTGTTTTATAGAGCATGGTTTCTGATCTGATAGATTCCTATGTTTACTGGTTGCTTGTATTTTCATTAATGAATCGACTATTTTTCTCTTAAGCTGTTTTTAACTTTAAGAGTACTTATTCTAGATAACAGACCTCTGTCTTGTTTCAAATTTTCTCTAGTTTGTTGCTTGCTTTTTTTTCCTTTTTTTTTTTTAAGCTTATTTATTTTGAGGGGGTGGGGAGGAGCAAAAAGAGAGGAAGAGAGAGAATCCCAAGCAGGCTCCATGCTGTCAGGGCAGAACCCGATGTGGGGCTCGATCTAATAAACTGTGAGGTCATGACCTGAGCCCAAATTAAGAGTCTGACACTTAACTGAGATACCTAGGCACTCTAGTTGCTTTTTAAATTTATAGTGTCTTTTTTCCAATTCAGAAGTTCTGAATTTTAAAATAGTTTATTGATCTCTCTCCTTTGCTTTTCTTGTGACTTACTGGTATAATCTTACCCATTATTTGATAGTTGTATGTTTATCCTTCAACTAGCCACTTTAATTCTATTCTAGAATCTAAATCTCTTAATTCATAATGAACTTTTTAAGTCTTGACCCAATTCTGTCATCTTATGGATACAATTTTTTTTTTAATTCCGTTGAGTGGATTAAGAAATAGGACACTTCTGTCCACAGAAATGCAGACACCTATTTCCATCTATTTTTTAAAGACTGCTACAAAGTTAAAACAGAAAATGAGAATAATCCAAATGTTCAGCTCAAGAAATTTTGTGTCTATGAGCCCTCTTTGAAGAATCTACTAGAAAATGAACTCCATTCAACCAAGAGATGACAAAGGAACTGTAGCAAAAGCAGTTATGGGCAGCTTTTAATAATTTAATTATAGATGTAAGATTAGAACAAAGATGAGTAAGAGGTATACAGAATAAAATGTTACCCAAACCAAAGGCAAAACAGAAGGAAAGGGTGTAATGCAACACTCTAAACTGAATTAAGTATCCTCAAACAAGCATTTGGGTTTACTGGAACATACCCTGAATCAAATCTTCGAAACATGGGATCATAATGGACAAAAAACTAAAAGAAATGAAACAACTTAATCAGAGAAGAAACAGAAGAAAAAGCTAAAATCATCAGAAATGTAGGGGCACCTGGGTGGCTCAGTCAGTTGAGCGTCCGACTTCGGCTCGGGTCATGATCTCACAGCTTGTGAGTTCAAGCCCCGTGTCAGGCTCTGTGCTGACAGCTCGGAGCCTGGAGCCTGCTTCGGATTCTGTGTCTCCCTCTCTCTCTCTGCCCCTAACCCACTGACATCCTGTCTCTGTCTCTCTCAAAAAATAAATAAAAATTAAAAAAAAAAATTTAAATCATCAGAAATGTAGACTGACTTATACGTTACTCAAAGAAGAATTAGATTAAAATATAATAAAGGACATTGGGGGAAAAAGTAGAAAAACAATCAAGAAAATGAAAATGAGACAAAGGAAGAAGAGGAGTCAGACAGACAGACCACGACTGATGTGGGAAGCAACCAAAGAAGGAATAACATTTATATAATTGGAGACCCAAAGGACCAAAAAAAAAATGGAACAGAACTAACATCTATAAAACTTTTTGGATGTAAAGGACCAGAATCTACATACTGAAAGAGCTCATCAGCAGCACAGTAAGCTAACCTTTACTAGTCAATTCAATCACATACTTTCATAAAGTTACTAAACAAAGATAAGGAATCTCTAGGACCACCAGGGGAAGAGGTTAAATGACTCCTAAGGAAAGATAACTAGACTGATATGAGACTTCTCAAGAACAACAGCCAAAGCAAAGCAACAACAGAGCAGCACTTTCAAGAAACTCAAGAAAAGAAAGCGTGAACCAAAGATTTTTCCCTCCAGCCTAGCTGTCCTTAAGTATCAAGGCTATAGGAAAACAATTTAAACACATAAGAGCTCTAAAATTTTTGTATCTACGAGCCCTCTTTGAAGAATTGACTAGAAAACGAACTCCTTTCAATCAAGAGATGACAAAGGAAACTTTAGCAAAAGGAGTTATGGGCAGCCTTTAACAATTTAATTATAGATGGAAGATTAGAACAAAGATGAGTAAGAAGTATACAGAAGAAAAATATTTAAAAAAATAGAATACACACAGACACATATTTTTGTATGTGTACACATAGACATGAATTTATTTGTAATGTTGCAATTCGGTGTTTTTAAAACAGCTCCTGTCCACCAAAATACATACAAGCAGAGAAAAAAAAAATCGCAATTTATTTGTTACCAATGAGACCATCATGTTACTTATTAGATCATCCTCACGCTCCATTCCACACTGGTTTGTGTGGTTTTGACCACCTCGTCATCAACTGGCAGGATGCTCATATCATCTCTGCATGCTTAGCATTTCATCCTTCACTGATGCTGCAGCATGTTTTTGTAACAGAGTATCATTTTCAAAAATTAGAATAATTGATAATTTGAATGTTTCCAATATTCAGATATTTAAGTAATGATATTCTACTGTAAATCTAATGTAGTTTTTAAGTTTGTGGCTTTGTATTTTCTAAGTGGGCAGTCCTAACCTCTATAAGTAATTGACTTATTCCTAATTTCGGTGCCTTTTTTAACCCTACTGCTCAAGCCTTTCAAAACAATACCGAGTACCAGGGCCAAGTGGACACATACTTATTTCTGAACTTAAGGTAAAGGAATCCAATGACAGGTTTTTTTAATTTAATGTGTTTCTGTTTCTCAACCTGAGAAAGTTTCTGTTTAGTTGCGGTTTAAGAGTTTCATCAAAAAATAAATGCTGGGGGTGCCTGGGTGGCTCAGTCGGTTAAGCATCCCACTCTTGGTTTCAGTTTAGGTCACGATCTCACAGTGTGTGAGATCAAGCCTCGGGTCAGGCTCTGCGCTGACAGCAAGGAGCTTACTTGGGATTCTCCCTCCCTCTCTCTCGCTCTCTGCCCCTCCCCAGCTCATGCATGCGTACATTCCTTCTCTCTCCCAAAATAAACGTTAAAAAAAACCCAAAACGCTGAATTTTGTTAAATTACCTTTTTTCATCTATGAAAATGTTTTTTCCCCTGACTCAAATAACACATTAATAAATTCCTAATATTAAGCCATCCTTATATTCCTGGGGATAAAAAGGTTCTGGCACATTTTTCATATAATGCTTTATTTGGTTTGCTATCATTTTATTTAGTGAGAACAGACTACAGGTATTTATGCAATTCATGTCTAGATCTAATAATTGTGTGAGCCTTTAAAGTGACTCTGCAAGCTTTCATTCTTTTTTTCTGCTCTGCAACATGTTAAAAAGTTCAAGCTTTAGCCAAGGTATGATAGACCTCACGGACAGAACTTCTGGACTTTGCTCCTCTCTGACTACCTGTGACTTCTCTAGCTTTGAGTCTAACCAGTATTCTCCTGATTAGGACAATTTGGGGAATCATATTTTTCTTTAAACTACCTGTGTGAGAGTCAGTGGGGTGTGGCAGTGTTTTGGAGCAACGACTGCTGGGGCCTGTGCACATTCTGCCTCAGTCGCTTCCTAGCTGTGTGTCCTTGGTGTTTCAATTCCTTCGTCTGTAAGATGAGGAACACGATGGTATCTACTTAACAAGACTGTTGTGAAGATTAGGAGGACATACATACAAAGCACTAAGAGCTGGGCCTGACTTGCTCTATGTTTTGATAAATACTGGTCATTTTTATTAATTAGGATACTCTTCAAATTAGAATAAAGCTACCCAAAAACAATCTTACACTGTAATAATACGCTCTGAATATTATTTAAAAATTTTAATACTGTCCTTTTATGTTTTCCTTTCTCCTTGACCAGACTTGCCAGAAGTTGATCAATTTTCGAAGAACCAGTTGGTTTTATTTATCCTACCTCTTCTTTCAAATTTCTTCCTTCAATAGAGTTCTTTTCCTGCATTCTTGAACTGAATACTTAGTTCATTTACTTCTAGTCTTTCTTAATGTCTGCCAAATACATGTTTGCCTCTGTATAACACCTGCCCATATCCCACTGGGTTTGCTATGAACCGTTCTCGTTGTTCTACATTTCTAAATAATCTGTAATCTCAATTTGGATTTCCTCCTTAATCCAACAGTTTTATGGTTCTGTTGATTTTAAGTCAGAAAATCTAATCTATATAAATTCTTGGAATTTGTTAGATTTTTCTCTATGACCTATATAATTCTATTAATATTCCATTAGCATCCATACAGAAAAATGTATTCTTTGTACTTGTATGTGTAGCTATAAAATCATGCTGTGTTATTCAAATTCTTTAGAGCCTTAGTTAACAGCTTTTGCTATGAACATTTCAATGCTAAATGCTTGGTACAAAAAGGTTCATGGTCGTCAAAACCACTTAATGGATATTAGATCCTATCAATATAAATTAACATTCTTGTCTCATCGAACCATTCCCCGACCTCCTTGAATTCCATTTCATCTAGTATTAGGTGCTATTCCTTGAGCCTGTCACCAATCTGGTATATATCTTTGTTTTTTCCGATATTTTTATCACTTGCCTGTAACAGCAGAGCAGGATTTTTATGTTAACTCAATCTGGAAGCTTCCATCTTTTAATAAAGAGGTGGCACTTTCCAAACATCATAGTCTAGTCAAATCTAAATTTCCCTGGTATTTTTAAACATAAAAAAATCAGTTTGCCTATGTTTACAAAGTACAGCAACACTGGTAGGTAGGTGACAAAAGGAAATTTGCTAATTCTCAAGGAGTCCTGTTTAAATACAGTTAACTGCAGTGTAATAAAATCCTACTGCTACTGACACAGTTCCAAAATAACAAGCATTCTGCAGGGATCTCTAGAAGTTTCAGTGTTGCATTCCAAGTGATGTAATAACAAACTTTTAATACTGAGAAGCTGGTGAGATTTGAAAGAAACAGCCTCAGAGGGGCGGATGCATAAGAGATGCAAAGAGTAGAGATACACAGAACAAAGAGAAGAAGACACGTAAGTGAGGAGCCTGTGAGGTTGAAAAATAGACAAGCCACTAAAAATAAGAAAAAAAAAGTTACACATTTTTGGGTGTGTATGCCTTGTATATGCAGTTTTATTTCTAAAGCGAGCTGCATCTTTAAATTTGACCTGTACTTGTAACACAGCCTTCACGTATGATGTCTCCAAGAGCTATTAACTGAATTGGTGTTATAGTTTACAATCAACCACGTCAAAAAAATGAGAAAATATAAAAAGACAGAATGTATTTATAAAAAGACCCCTAATACTTGTAACGGGATTCAAAATACAAGTTCTCATTTCAAAGAGAGAAGGGAAACAGCAGAATGAAAAAAGGCCTGGCTTTGCACACAGGTTAAGACTTAGCAGAAGTATCAAGGCAACGCAAATACATTTTTTATAGAAATATCTGCTCTCCTACCAATCTCTATTTAATCAGCTCTAATTAGATACTGAGTAATGAATGCTGCCTGCACATCGAGCATCTGCGGCTACCGGGCTCTTCTCTACCGGGCACATTTTTGCTGCTGAGTTACATGCTTACTAAGAGTCAGTTGTGTTCGTTCCCAAGCCCGTTTATTACAATTGTACCTCCTTCTGTAGTTACGTGAGTTAAGTATTACATAAACGGATGAAATATGAGTGGAAACAGAAAAGAGTTTTCGCATCTATGAAAACGAAGTTGAATGCTTTAGAAAAACTGAAAGGCAGGTTACCAAAAAACCAAGTTTGTCCATCTTCAGTGTGGTTAGAGAAAAAGTCTGCAGAAGTGAAGAAATATTTTGCACTCAGATTTCTTGGAAAGTCTAAGTTCTTTGCTCCACCGTGAGGAAACCAAACTTAAAACACTTTGATGATACGTCAACGACAGCAGGGTTATGTCAGAGAAACAGGGAGAAACAGATACCTACTCAAAGAAAACTACCCTCTAGGGTTATACGAAAAGATTGATGAATAAATGTAAATTTATAGCAAGTGTTTTTAAGAAGTGATTTCTGGCTTTAGTACTTTTTAAATTAATTGACAACTACCACCAGTCCACGCTGGGGAACAGGCTTTTAATGTAAATTAGACAACAGTAAATACATGATTTCCTGGTTTGTATGTCTTCTTCAAGATTTAATTTTACACATTTAAAAAATAAAGAGAAAAGCTTAAAAGAAGCCAGAGAAAACAGAGGGCCAGGCAAGAATGATGGCTAACTGCTCATCAGAAACAATGCAAGACAAAAGACAATGGAATTATATCGATAAAGTAAGGAAAGATCAAAAGGGGGGGGGGGGGGAGGATCTATATTCAGTGAAAATATGCTTCCAAAATGAACAAAAGTTTTAAGTTTTCAAGTAAAAAAAAAACTGCATTAGGCTTCAGCAGATCTGTTCCCCACTCTTCCTCAAAAAAGCATATTAGAATGCAAAGCGATTAGTATGACATCAGTATAGGCATGAACTCTAACCTGACCTGATTGTAATATAACTTACTTTAAGAAAACAGTTTGCAAATTGCAGTCATTTCTCATTAGGTATAAAATATCACTGGCTGACTTCACAATGGCCATGACACAGGAGCGCATCTCCACCATGTGCGAGCGGCTGCAGATACGCAACGTAACACTGCAGTACGGGAAGAGCTGTTCATTCATTCTTGAGCCAACTTACCTCTCTGTTTGGGAAAAATCTGTTCAGGATGCTGTAAAATAAATTAAAGTACATTAGATAAATTACTGTAACATAGAAACCGAAGTGAAATTTTTAAAAAATATTAAGATAACTACCTTCATTATTGGCCTGGCTTGCTTCTCAAACAAACCACTTGGAAAAAGGTAAGCAATAGCTCTCTGAAAAGACACACAAAGGTTCATTAACAGTTAATATAAACACAAGAGACTGAGTGCTTACTACATGCCAGATTGCAAACTAAGAGTTTCATACACATTATCTCATAATCTTTTCAATGGGATAGTAAAATCACCACATCCACATCCCCCCAAAGAAAAATAATTTGTAACTATTAAACTGGTTATTAACAACTTTGAAACACGGAGGTGATACCGCAAACTTCTCTTTTTTGAAAGCAAACGAGAGGCACTCGTCTACAACCTCTGTGCTCAAGAGCACCCCTTCGAACTCCCCGCTGGCGGTGCAAATATCAAAGACCGAACACCGAAAAGAGCAGGCTCTAAGTCTCATCCACCGTGACAGCCCCGACGTTTTCTGACACTCTTTGAACTCTTCCTAGAAGTTGTGAGAGGCTTTTAAGCTACATTTTTTCCAGCCAAGTTCTCCTAAATGTCTGTTTCTCAATGGGGATGCTACTGGCATTTTGAGTGGGACAGCTCTGGTGCAGGCAGCCCTCCCCTTCCCCTGGACTGCAGGTCACTCAGCACGCCGGCCCTTCTCCACAACCTATGCCAGTAACATCCCCGGTGCCTGTGACAAATCTCACCCCCACGTTTCCAAATGCCCCTCGCCTCCCCGTACGCCGCCACCTTGACAACTGCATAAGCCATTCATTCCAGTGTCGTCTTCTCCAACACCGCTCCTCACAATGAAAAGCAAACCACGTGCATTGTCATTTCTGTTGAAGGGTGTCGGATGAGAAGTCTGTGGCCTTGGATCTTATTAGCTCTGTATCTGAACTCTAAATGATCTGGCAGCTCATGGGAACACAGTGCTGCTCTTTTAGAGAGGCTGTTCTCACGATGGGCCTCTCTGCCCACCCTCACAGGAAATGTGCTAGACCAGATTCTGCCCCCGAAAGTAGGGGCCTATAATTTGGGGCTTGTAAATTCCATTATATTAGGGAGCCCGTCTGTGACTCTGGGTCGAGCTTCATTCTCCCATTCGGCCTCTTGGCAATAAAACCGACACTGAAGACACTCTTAGATCAAACATCAGAGGGCTCATTTTGTGAACTTTTTTTCTTTCTAAAACCAGAGACTCCTCTGCCTTCCTTCTCTGAAGGAGAAAAGGTGGACTTTTTAATAAGTGATGTTGAGAGAACTGACTACCATTTGGAAAATGATAAAAGTGGATGCAAACCCAACAGCATACACAAGAATAAACTTCAAATGAGTCAGACGGCTAAACACAGAGAATCAAATCAAACAAGTACTAGAAGAAAAAACATGGTGAATCCCTTTACAAGCTACACCCCCACAGGCAAAACCAACATACAGCTTATTCATGGATTTATAACAATAAAATATGAGAAACACTCAGCACCGCCCCCCACCCCCCGCCAAGGTTGGTTGCATAAATGATGGCACACCCTTGCCATCAAGCACTCGAGCCATAAAAAAAAAAAAGACAGGTAAAAGCAAGATGCAAAAGAAATGTACTTAGAGTGTGACCTTTGGTGTAAGAAAAAGAAATAAGATAGTACACACAGGAACGGGGGGGGGGGGGTGGGATATACATCGGCTTCTTTCCACACGGAAAGGTAAAGTGGAAACTAAAAAAAACCATCATCTATTAAGGGGTGGGCAGCAGCAGGTGAGGGGCACGGGGACGAGTCCTCTGAAGCGTGAATATGTCATATACATTAAAGACTAAAATTTTCAAAACAAACTCTAAAACTTAATGCAGACATAAACAAATAAACCTAACTTCTAATGACAAAAACAATTGCAAAGAAATCCCCAACTTTATTTGGAAGGCTTAGCGTCAGGAATATTAATACTAAAATTCTGAAATATTATGTGTATCTTACATAGCATAAAGTAAATACATATGTTAATTTTACAGTGACCAAAGTTTTACTGTAGAGGAGATACAAATATAAAAGAAATGTCAGTTTGAATGAGACAAATCAATACACACTCATGATCTTTAAAAAATATTATTTCCTACATTATTACTCTAATATTTAAAAGATACTAGTTTTTACTTGTGTCCCCTGAAAGCGCATAGAAGCAATGAAACTCTAGGAACAATGGGTGGCCCCTAGCATCCAGATCTTAGTTTCTAAATACAATTTCTTAGTACAAGGAACAGCGTATGGCAGAGAAATAGTTAGGCCTTAGGCAGGAAAAGTATAAAATAAGCCTGAGACACTTTCCTGTGCCAGAAAACAAGGAAGTGCTCAAAAAGACAGAGAAGCCAGCTTCAAGGAGCTCCCACTGGCCATACCTGGGACAACGCGAACATCAAAAAGAACAATGACTATGCCTTGTAACATGCTCAATATGTACATGTTGAAGAGTGTGCTTGTGAACACACACACACACACACACACACACACACACACAGGGTCACTGGCTTTCTCTTTTTTCCAGAGTTCTGAAGTAGGGGGTGAGGAGAAAAGGAAAGCCTCTGTATGAAAGAATACCAGTTAAATAAAAATAGAAGGAATGGCGGAAGTAGAAAATCATTGTTTTATAACTTTCAAGGTAATCACCAATTTCAGCCAAGGATCACCAGTGGATGCTAAAATCATTGGCTGAAAGGTTACTGGGGAATGGAATATTCAAATGAATCCAAAGTATCACCCTAGAGATTACCTGCCAGTTACAAGGCGGGGAAGAAGTTCCTTTTACAATAAAGAGGTCTAGCGGTTACTAGTTTTAACCAAGGGATAAGATGTACAATCAATAGTGGGACAAACTCACGATGTACCTCCCGGTGTGAGGGAACAAGAAGTACACAATATCATGGGAGAACTATCTGTATATACTCTAAATCTAATCACAAGGAAGTAGAAAGCCAGAATGTGGGGTAACTGTAGAAGACAAATAGTCTGAGTTCTACAAAACTAGCTGGCTATAAAGGCATTTGGGAGAAAATTGAGAAAATTTAAGTATAGACTATATAATGCATGACATTATAGAATTATTATAATTGCATTTAGGTACAATAGTGGTATTGTGGAAAAAATCGTATAAAGGTTGTATGTATTTAGCGGTACATGCTGAACCATTTAGGGGTTAAGTGTTATATCTGCATTTTCAACGGCTTATTCAAAAAAAGCTTTAATGTATAGAGAGAAAGGGAACGTGGCAAAACGTTAACTGGCAAATCTATGTGAAAAGTATACGTATATATGTATGTGCATGTTTGTATTCGTTGAATATTCAAATTTCCTGGAAATTTGAAAAATGTCAAAATAAAAAACTGAGGAAAATGTTAAAAATTAAAAAATAAGTCAGCCAGATCTTTCCAAATCTAACCGGTCTCAGCAGGGCCACCAAGAGCCTACAGCACGTGTGGGCCACCTAGACTTCAGGCCTGGTTCCCACAGTCGGACACAAGGCTGGTCAGACATCTTGGCCAAGGGGCTACTGACTCCAGGCCTGGGGGAGAGTATTAGCGGGGAGGACTAAAGGACAGCTCTTCAGCTGGGGGTGAGCGCTCCATAATTACAGGGGGGAAATCCAACCAACTTTCAAATTCGGTTCAAGCTGTTACTGGCATCATTTTCAAATATAAAACTTACCATTAACTTAGAAGTCCAAGAAGAGAATGAAAATGTAAAGAATTCCATCCCACAGCTGGATTTCTCATGAAAACTAAGACTCAGATAAGTCACGAGGAAGTTAATTGGCAGAACTTGAAAATAAAGTGTTGACTGCAAGGGGCGTCTACGTCTTACAGGCAATCTCAGTTTAAAAAAAAAATAAAAGCAAGCCAATAAAGAATCTGCTAGATATACTCTGCAATTTCCTGAAAGGATGAGGAAAAGTAGCACTGTCTTAAAAAAAAAAACTCAGCTAAAAGCAAATTAACACATATTTACTAATTCATAATTCCTCACCATATTATTAGATGATAATATAGTCTGAGATGATAAAATACCTACACGATGAGATGAGTGAGGCGAGGGATGTAGACACTGTAACGTAGTATTAGGCTACTAATGACCTTCTGATATGGCAGAGAGAGGATCATGTGCTTCTGGACTGGGACTCACCACAGATCACTGGAACCACAGAAAGCAAAACCACAGACAGAAGGGTAACACTGTACTCAAGGGATAAATCAAGAACCAAATTGACTGCAGAGTCCTCAAGTGAATCAACTAGAAAATAGAACATTTTATAGACAATTGGGGAAACTGAAATACAGATTAATATATAAATGTTCTCACACCCTGCTACAGACTATATTCAAATTAATTTTGTTAAATGTGATAATGGTATTGTGGTTGTACAGGAAAACATCCCAATTTTTTGGAGATATGCACTCATGCATGAAGGGCTAAAGTACCCTAATGTTTGTAATTGACTTGAAGAGAAAGTAGTTCAGCCACAAAATAGGAAGGTGAAGTAAATATGGCAAAATGTCAAGTTATTTAAACTAGGTGACGGTCATCGGGTATGCACTGTACAATGATGTCTCCTTTTCTGTATGACTGAAATTTTCACAAGAAAAAGTATACAAATTCATGTTTACTGCTATTGCTATTAGCCTAGAATATTTCGCTTTTTCAGTTCTGGTTCCTACCCCCATGTTTAATAAACCTACATAAATACATAGATGTGTGTGTGTGTGTGTGTGTGTGTGTGTGTGTGTGTGTGTGTGTGTGTATACACACAGATACATACACACATACAAGTGATGAATCTTATTCTTTTACAATTGAACTGAAATTGTTTTCAGTTCAGATATAAGCAACTATTGTGAGATATAAGCAACTGCTGTTTCAGTCAGATATAAGCAACTATTGTCTACACTTCTAAATTTCTATTGATTCTTTCGGTGTATTTTTGAACTGTTTTCAAAACCAATATTTCAGGTATTTTGAATTGTTTTAATGAAAGACAATATAAAATGAAATCACAGAATGATATTACTTATACTTCCAAAGTGTTCTCTTTCTTTCAAATAAGGCAAAAAATACAAATTCTCACTTGGGGGGAAATGACGGAGCAATCTTCTGGTCAACACGGTCCAAAGGAAGTCTCTCCGATAATGGAAATATTCTATAATCTGTGCTGGCTGATACGACAGCCAGTAGCCCACGCGGCCATGATGCACTTGACACGTGGCAAGTGTGACTGAGGAACTAAACTTTAACGTTAGTTCATTTTAATGAACTTGATAGCCATTCCTAGTTTTCTCTTCTGTGAGGTGAGGGCATTTTAATACTCTGGATCTGTGATTTGATTCCTTGGGGGCTTGGATGGGGAACTCAGCATCAGGGAAAGCTGTAGAAAGTCGAATTTCCTGACATTTCTCTTGATACCACTGAGGCCCTCTGCTACTAACCAGAATGACTTTAACTTAACTGTGTCTCAGAACTTGGATTCTATACCCCATTTCTGCCTGAATTTAAATGCTGGGGACAGGAGGCAGAAACATTTATATACAGTAAGTGGCAGGAAAACCTAGGCATATACATACACACACGAACACTCACGTGAGGTGAAAATGAAAGTAATATCACAAGACTCGACAGATACCCAATTAGTCCTCTTGTGATGTTTATTAATTCAGGGGCCCTTATTACAGTTGGCGGCTCCTGCCACCCCCGTCTGTTCCTTTCCAGTTAATCTTAACTTGCTACTGGAAAGAAAAAGATGTAAATACCGAGTTGTGACCAACACTGAAAACTCCTGCTTGTTTTGCACCTCTTTCCTCCTAGGAACAAAGCAAAAGGAAGAAAAAAACAACCAAAATGACAAGCATCCCCTTCTTTCTTGTGGCCTCGGAACGCCCACCTGACGGAACAAGGTCATCCTCCAGAGCCCATGAGGACAGAGCCTCGTCTGCAACATGCCCTCCAGGGAACCCTCTCCCAGTGTCTGCAGCGCATTCAGTCCAGGTCCCCACCGCCACCTTAAAGGCAGAAATGGTGAGAGGAGGCAGGCACCCATCAGCTTTCTCTACCGCTGCTGGTAGTGACACAGCTCCTGGACACTGTGCACATTTGCAAAGTATGAGACCGTGCGTGTGTGCTGCAGTCTGCTGTGCCAGCACCAACCTCCGAGCACGGTGTCACCCAAGTCACTGCCATCTCGTTACAGAAGCTCTGCCATCAGCTTTAAGGGTACTGGCCCCTGCAATGAGAGCGATCCCACCAGGGAACACGACAGCTTTCCTGCTTCCTGCTTTTCAGACTGTCTCCTTACCCAGGGATAAGATTTCACCTTCCTTGACCAGGATGACTTGTGTGTAATCAAGGCCAGGCAGGCACATCCCAAACCCCTACAGGGGTCTGTTAGGGCACGGGGACCTGACACTTTAGCAGAAAGGGATTTGTGCAAGCCCTTCCAAATACGGCATCTACCTCTCCACCTCTCTCCATACCGCTACTAATTTGCCCCTTTGGCTTCCTCAATCAGTTTCTCTCCAAAGCCACAGGCTCGAGAGACTTCCCCAAGCTCTCCCTGCAGATGGCATACAGCTTCACCCTCACTCCTTACAACGACAGCCTCTGCCCCGCACCTGAAAAACATCTCATAGAAGATAAAGTCTTCCACGGGCTCACGCCTTGAGTCCTCGGGGCTTCCCAAAATGCACAGTACCTAACAATAGTATTCCTAATTCAACATAAGGCTAAGGACCGTATTTCAAATAAGTATAACAAAGAAGCAGCAGCAAGAATGGTTACGGGCAGAAGGGCTTTTTCACACAAAATTTTGAATTAAGGTGGGGCGCCAGCGTGGCTCAGTCAGTTGAGCACCTGACTTCGGCTCAGGTCATGATCTCGCGGTTCGGGAGTTCGAGCCCTGCATAGGGCTCTGTGCTGACAGCTCAGAGCCTGGAGCCTGGTTCGGATTCTGTGTCTCGCTCTCTCTCTGCCCCATCCCTGCTTGTCCTCTGTCTCTCTATCCTTCAAAAATAAATAAACATTGAAAAAAATTTCTTTTAATTTTAAATTAAGGTAAAGATTTGGTTGGGAAAGTTTTAGAAGTACCAGAAATGAAAATGAGAAACAAAGGCAAAGAAAGTGTTAAAATACTTTTTTAAAAAAGTTTTCCTGATGTTATTCAGAAATATCTATATTAGCATGATAAAAAACGGAGAATTGAAATATTAAGATAGGTGAGGTTAAGTCAACCAGAAAATCAGCGAAGGAAGGCGGTGAGAGAAATATTTGACTCTCTGCTAATATAAACTCGTCACCTGTAATGTTCCAGGGTTCCTGGCACATGTGTGGCACTTACTGGGCACTAGAGAAAAAGCACCAGCAGGACATGGCCTAGGACCTCAAGTATCTTAAAATTAGAGGAGAACTGGCAGTTCACATCTGAACTGTGGTTTAGCCCACTTGGACCACATGTATCAACTACAGTAGAATTAACAGAAGTTTTCTAAGCATTGTTTCACTTCTAAGCAATCTACATAAAAAACTATTACATAAACTAAGAAACAGCCAATTCTTCCATAGAAACAAAAAACAGAAATATATGCATTTGACCAGTGAACGACACAGGTTTCAATTCCTGTGAGTCCCTGGTACGTGCTGAGTTGTGTTCTGATAAACGCAGTGCAGTACTTGTAAATGTATTTTCCTTGTGATTTTCTTAACACTCTCTTTTTTCTAGTTTGCTTTATTGTAACTGCATAGCGTATAATACGCACAACATACAAGGTATGTGCTAATCAACTGTATCGATACAAGGTATTG
This sequence comes from Panthera onca, assembly GCF_046562875.1. Taxonomy (NCBI): domain Eukaryota; kingdom Metazoa; phylum Chordata; class Mammalia; order Carnivora; family Felidae; genus Panthera; species Panthera onca. The sequence goes on along the minus strand of NC_138341.1, from coordinate 84,934,554 downwards.
ATAAAGCTTCTGGTCAACAGTAGGCCATTAATAAGTAGCTAAGTGACATTTAGGGGAGTCAGAAGTTCTCTGAGGATTTTCGACTCTACAGGGGGTTGGCACCCCTGAACCCTGTGTTGTGGAAAGGCCAACTGTGTATCAGTAGGGGATCAATTTTCTTCAAGAAGCTTGAAAACAATATTACTAGCTCAATATTGGTATTTGTCTTAGGTTAGCATTTGGGGTTCAAGAGAACCTTTTCTTAGTAGGAACCAGATTCTGGGTGTAGCTTGTAGTTAACACTCGTGTGCAAACATCATCAATGTCTACGATTATATACCTGAAGTAGATGCCAAATCATTGCCTTACTCTGATTTAAGGTTGCTGATGACTTAATCTTTCAGACTTAAGTTCACTCAGAAGAAACTCTGAGCCATAGGGATAGGGGAAAAAAAACCTATTTTCTTATAATAAGTTCTAGATTAACATTTCCTATATTAAGTTCTGGAATTCAACTTGGCAAAGTTCTTAGGTATTTTAAATCTTAGGTGTTACGTCAAATTTGAAAACAATGTTATATACGTGATGCGGGTTCAATAGCTGGTTGTCACAAAAACAAAAAAACAAACCACAAAAATTCTGCTTCTTTTGGAGATAAAAAAAGTGGAGCATGCATTTAATGATAAGTACAGAAACCTTTAAAAGTTTAGAGGCACCTAAGTGGCTCCATCGATTAAGTCAACTCTTGATTTCGGCTCAGCTCATGACCTCACGGTTTGTGAGATCGGGCTCTGTGCTGACAGTGCAGAGCCTGCTTAGGATTCTCTCTCACTCTCACTCTCTCTCTCTCTCTCTCTCTCTCTCTCTCTCTCTCTCTTCCCCTGCCTTTCCGCCCTCCCCTTCGAAATAAAATAAAGATTTAAAAATATTTATTGAACGACAGCATGGTTTACCTGAATCTAAAACAAAAAAATACTGACAAAAATAAAGAATGTAAATTTTTAAAAAATTCATCCACATAAGTCACGGAGTAAGGTAATTCTCATCTCGTAAATATGTTTCTTACATTTCTAGGTGTCTAACTAGAATACTGGGTAATTCAAGCGTTCTCTAAAACGAAGGCAAAGTATTTAACTACATTCTTAGGCTTAAATCAAAGTATAAAAGGACTGCAGGCTCAACCCAGGAGGAGCACCGGGTCAGGAATGCAATCTCTATTAATTAGGTATCCCAGCTGGGCAGTGGGTTTGCAGCTGTTAACTTGATCAATGACTTACCTAAATGTCATCTCTACTGATTCGCTTATAAATTACCAGCAAGTGAGACTAATGTACAGGTGCTAATTTATTTAAACTGTTCTCTACAGTTCTACATAGCTTTATAAACTGCATCTGGCACCTAATGTTAGCTGTCAGTTGTACTTAGACATGCCTGTCCTAACGACTCTGTTCATTAGAAGTGAGCACAAATTATGAAATATTGTGAAAAATGATACATCAAATGGAATGGGCACAGCAAATCAATTAGAGAAACTTCATACAGCATATTCACACTTAGGAGAATAAAACATTCTGGTTTCAGAATGAGGTCTATAATACCAATTAAAAAGTAATTGGTAGACTTCAGCAGTGTTATATATCAATTTGCTGGCTTTTTTCCTGAAATGCTATAGTAATGTAGAACTTAACTTTTAATTCCCAAATAAAGACATTAGTAAATGCAAGTGCAATTCTGTATCCATAACGTTTAACACAACCGAAATGTCTCCAACTTAAAACTAGTAAGTGATACTACTTAATTCAAAACGGGAAATGTAAATAGCAGTGGTCCTCAACTTCTTTGGGTGCTGATAGCATGATTTTGAAATAACTGTAACCCACTGTCTACTCTAGCATAACAGTGTGTTACAATGTCACTGGACCAGCTTTTGCCTTGGGTCACTAAGGAAAATGGATGCAGCCCTGCCTCCATTACACGCTGGGGGTTTATTTCTTTACAGTCTCCGTACACATAGTCTTCTCTTGGCCAAGTTGGAACCGTTTCACATTGAATACAGAACCCACTCGGCTCACTATTCAATCTGACAGTTCAATCCTCCTCATGGTAACCATACGGTTATAGACCAAAATATGTTTTACATGTTGATCAACATTTGGCAGTAATCTGTGAAAGGTTTAAGGAACAGGAGTTGAGAACCACAGGATTAAGACAGATTTTCAAAACATTCAGCATAGCATTTAAGTATTTCCAGCAAGTGACCATATACACTACTGACTGTGAGAGGGGACCGACCCTCTCAGATCTGCTGGAGGTAAAGCAGCATCATAGTGGTTCAGTGGGGAAGTGCAACGAGTGGTTTCTTCCTTTTCAAAAGAACTTAAAATAGTAGGCAAAAATTAAACTATCTCGAAATGCAGAAAATCTACTTTGCCCATGACTAATTTCTTTCTAGTTAATTTGTTATTTCACAAACTAAAAATTTTTGTCACATCAATACAATACCAAGATTGAGCATTAAATACAGCAAAGTAATTTTGCACCCACACAAAAAAATGCTAGCCAATATACAGTGCTGTAGCTTTAATAATAAACTTCTAAATAATGTAACTTTTAAGTAAATATTAAAAGTGACAAGAATTATTTTTATTCAGAAAATTTTATAACATATATACCTCTTTTTATTTTGCAAATCCACAACTGTAATCTTTTTTTAAAATATTTTTTAAGTTCATTTGAGAGAGAGAGAGAGAACATGCAAGTAGGGGAGGGGCAGAGAGAGAGAATTCCAAGCAGGCTCTGCACTGTCAGTACAGAGCCCAATGTAGGGCTCGAACTCACAAACCGTGAGATCGTGACCTGAGCTAAATCAGGTGGACACTCAAGTGAGTAGACACTCAAGCGAATGAGGCACCCGGGGGCCCCTGTACTCTTTTTATTTAAAAAAAAATTTTTTTTTAACGTTTATTTATTTTTGAGACAGAGAGAGACAGAGCATGAACGGGGGAGGGTCAGAGAGAGAGGGAGACACAGAATCCGAAACAGGCTCCAGGCTCTGCGTGGTCAGCACAGAGCCCGACGCGGAGCTCGAACTCACGGACAGCGAGATCATGACCTGAGCCGAAGTCGGCTGCCCAACCGACTGAGCCACCCAGGCGCCCCAGCCCTGTACTCTTTTTAAAAGCCTTTATACACGTTATATATACATAGCATGTAAGATTAGCAAGGTATAATTTCACATATTCTATATGCTGCACTCAGTAGGGCCAGATTTCTATTCAAGTTCAGCCTTCTGCAATCAAGTTCTAAACCTAGAAATCCACAGAAAAATGCCTACAAAGAGCTGAATTAGCCGACATAAATTCACGATTTTACTTTGTAGGAAGGACACGCAGGTCCTCACGCCAAGTTCAGTGGCTGTTAGTTTTAATTCTCAGGCCTAACAAGTTTAGTTATGCCAGAAGGCTGGAGGGGAGAGCAGCCAGAGGCAGACTCACAGACATCTTGACAGGAAAGGAGATGGCAGGGATCAGCAATAAAGCATAGCCAGGCCATTCAGTACAGGGACAAACAGGAACGACGAGCCACAGTCAGGGTTATCACAGCTCGACAACCATGCTAAAAGGAAAATCCTGAGGCATAGTAAGGTTAAATTACACTCCCTATACTCTGCTAAATAAGGCTGGGGAGACCATCATTTATTTTAGAAAATGTTACCCAAAAAATTAATCTTCGAAAGTGTGGAAAAACCGGCTTTGCATACAGAAAGACCTGGCCAGCTCTGGATTCCTGAACAGTAAATACTGACCCCATAAGGTTTTTATAAAGATTGAATGTGGTAATGTATACCAGGCTCCCAGACAGCATCTTGCACATACATAGGAGGTTTTTGATAAGTGGTGGTATTTTTCATTACAGATAATAATTAAAAATAGTTTCCCTTATCTGGAAACTTCACTTTTGCAGATTATCTAATTTCCTCATCATATAAAATAAGAGAAAAATTACTGTACCTGGTTTTCAATTCTTAAACACATTACAAAAAAGCATTACAACTTCTAAATATGTAAAAGCAATCACAGTTTTCTTCCAAAAGATTATCTGGAAGTTTAAAGCATTTTCCTGATTTTGGGTATCTGAAATTTATTTGGTTTTGTCTTTAGAAATAATTAAGCACTGTGTCAGTATGGAAACGCTACATAAGACTCATCAGCTATATACTCTTTCAGGTTATATATACAGCCAAATCTCAAACACAAATAATAGGTTTGAAAACACACACACAAACAGGAACTGCAATAGGTATATATACTTTTAATTCTTTGGTTAAAGAATTGAGCTGGTTGTCTCTGTCCTTTTTTGCTTTTACATCTACTTAGATGCCAAAGACAGTCCACTAAATTTAATAAAATGCCCAGAGCTAATTGATTTAAATGTGAGACTTAGTGAGGCAGATCAATCACTTGCAGGGAAGTCCAACACGGCAGAATTATGTCACTGGGGTCACCATTCACTTCCACACGGGCATTTAGGCAGTGTGCTAGGTGAGACCAAATCCCAACCTGTGGCTACAACGTAATCTCTTGTTCCATTCACTCAGTGATAAATCAATATACTCAACGGCACTTCCTATTATTCTCCTCGACATCCAGTCTTAGGTGGGATGGGAGATGTGTGTGACAAAGGTAATTAGAGAACTAGTGAATGATTCAAATTATAGATTTTACTTATGACATTTAACAGTAATGAGAACAATAACACGCTGCATTAATCTCATACTCTACTTATATTCTGAGGTAGGCAAACAGGTATTATTTTAGAGATGAGAAAATCAAGTGACAGAGTGCTGTGACTTGCCAAACATTATAGTGGTTAGTGACACTGCAAGGAATCTCCTGATTCCAGGTTCTGCATCTTGCAAAAGCATCACTTCAACTACAATGAATCTCTTTAAAAAAAAAAAAAAATCAACTTAAATTTAACAACAAAGTCCTATATATTCCGTAGATATATGTATTCCTTACAACACAAGAAATTCCGCTTCATTTTAGAAAATTTTAAAGAAGGAATTGGATGGCTTTCATGTTAATTCATGATTTTATCACTCTATTGGCTAAATCTAAGGGAGATTTTTACTATATTCTATTAGCAAAAGGACACAAAATAACATCAAGTTACCTTCACCACCTGCATACACACATGCAGTTTTAAAAGTACAGAGAAGCTGTCACCTCTCACATTCACATACTGATTTTAAATACCTCTTCTCCGGAAAGCAATTCTATATTGTAAGAACCAGAACAAAACATATTGTTTCAACCTGACTGAATGATAGGATCCTTTTAGATTCCTCTAATAATACAAAAAGAATACGCTAGATAGAGACACCCATGTGTGTCTGTGGCGAACACCTTAACAAATTTTAAAGATATCTTCATATATGAAAGTTGTTTTCAATCTTAAGTATTTTTGCTTAAGTACATTTTACAGATAGTTTCAGCTATCATTATTTTAGCAATTGGACAAGTAGTACGGAAAAACTAATTTCTAAAATATATAAAATAACAAATCGTTTAATCTGAATATAATGGCACCTAATTTACCAATGTGAAAATTACACAGTGGGTCTAGACTTTCAAGCAGGTAAATGAATTAAATTATAGACTGTGTCTGCTACCTAGAAGTTAAATCCTCTTGAAAGTATTTTTAACATCCCAAACTAATATTCTGATTAAGTATCTAAGCAATGAAATAACCACTCCAAACAACACAGTTAATTTTTAATACTAACAGTGTGAAAATGGTTATCTTCTCAGACAGAATTACAAAGCCACTGAAGGAATTTATTTCTTTCAATAAGCTAAATATGCCCCATATGCCCAGAAAGGTAGTAAAGATCCTCAAAAATGCCATAGTGGTAAACTCAGTTGGGTAGTGGGATCCTCTTGCTGACAACAGTTACTCAGGGGCACACAGGTCCCAAGAAGAGAGAGAAGAACCAGTTTTATTGTTTTTTTTTTCTTAATTTTTTTTTGGAATCTTTATTTTTGAGAGAGAGAGAGAGAGAGCGAGCGAGCGCGCACATGAGCGGAGGAGGGGCAGAGAGAGAGAGAGAGACACACACAGAGTCAAAAGCAGGCTCCAGGCTCTGAGCTGTCAGCACAGAGCCCGATGCGGGGCTTGAACTCATGAGTGGTGAGATCATGACCTGAGCTGAAGTCAGAAGCTTAACCGACTGAGCCACCCAGGTGCCCCGAGGAGAACCAGTTTTAAATGCAAACAGCAGTAAAAAGAAAACCAACCACAAAGAAATCCCAGGCCCAAATGAATTCAACCAAACATTTAAATACCAACTCTTCACAAACTCTTGTGAAAACAGAAGAAAACACCCACCAACTCTTTCAATGAAGCCAAATATTACCCTGAATTCAAAATGAGACGAAGACATTATAAGAAAACCACAGATCAGTATCAATCAGATACAAAAATCCTCCACAAAATGCTAGCAAACTAACTCCAGAAACACATAAAAAAGATGACCCACACAAAGTGAGATTTATTCCAGGAACACAAGGTTAGTTTAACATCCACATCAATTTATGTAAATAAAATAATAATAATAATTAGAAAATCAGCATTTGTTTCCATCAAGTCCAGAACAAATCTGTCGGTAAAATGAGACCCTCCTTTATGACTGACTTTGCGATTTGCTATGTCATAATATTTTTTTTTGCTTATGCTTATCTCTTCAGTTTTACAACATGAAAGTAGCTGTTACTACTCTAACTTAATAATGATAAAAACATAAAAAAGTCAACTACAGTGACATACCACACCAATAAAAGGCATGATCGTCTCAATAAAAGCAAAAAATAAAAATAAAAACCATTTGACAATATCCAGTACCTCTTTACAATAAAAATATTTAATAAATTGGGTATGGAATTTCCTATGCCTGATAAGAGTATCTGCAAAAAGCCCATTGCTAATGTATTTATTGGTGAAAGACCGAATGCTTTTCCCCTAAGATCAGAAACAAGATGAGGATGTCTACCCTTGCCATTTCTGTTCAACATTACTGGAATGTCTAGACGTGGCAATTAGAGAAGAAAAAGAAATAAAATGGATCCAGACTAGAAGGAAAGAAGTTAAGCTGTTTCTATTTGCAAGTGAGAGCATACTGCGTGCAGAAAACTACATGAACCACCACAAAACAAGTAACAAAATGGCAATAAATACATATCTATCAATAATTACTTTGAATGTAAATGGACTAAGTGCTCCAATCAAAAGACATACAGTGACAGAGTGGATAAAACAAGACCCATCTATATGATGCCTACAAGACACTCATTTCAGACCTAAGGACACCTGCAGACTGAAAGTGAGGGGGAAGAAACTTCATGTAAATGGATGTCAAAAAAAAAAGAGCTGGATTAGCAATACTTACATTGGACAAAAACAGACCATTTTTTTAAGGTTATTTACTTATTTATGAGAGAGTGTAAGCAAGCGGGAGAGGGGCGGGGGGGGGGGTGGGGTGGGGAGAGAGACAGAGAGAGAGAGAGAGAGAGAGAGAATCCAAAGCAGGCTCTGTCTGCACAGTCAGGACAGAGCCTAATGGCAGAGGTTGAACTCATGAACCGTGAGATCATGACCTGAGCCAAAATCAAGAATCAGACACTTAACTGACTGAGCCACCCAGGCACTCCACAAAAATAGACTTTAAAACAAAGTCTATGAAGAGAGACAAAGAAAGACATCATATAATAATAAAGGGGACAATCCAACAAGACAATATAACAACTGTAAATATATATATGTACCCAACATGAGAGCATCCAAATACACAAAATGCTTAATAACAAACATAAAAGAGCTAATTGATAATAACACAGTAATAGTAGCAGATTTTAACACCCCCACTCATAGCGATGGATAGATCATCCAAACAGAAAATCAACAAGGAAAACAGCAGCTTTGAATGATACACTGGAATGGATGGATTTAACAGATGTATTCAGAACATTCCATCCTCAAACAGAATAAACATTCTTTTCAAGTGAATGTGGAACATTCTCCAGAACAGATCACATATTAGGCCACATAACAAGCTTCAGCAAATTCAAAAGGATCAAAGTCATACCATACATCTTTTCTGACCAAAATACTATAAATTTAGAAACCAACCACAAGAAAAAACTGATAAGAGCACAAATAAATGGAGGTTAAATAACATGCTACTAAACACTGAATGGGTCAACCAAGAAATCAAAGAAGAAATCAAACAGTACATGGAAATAAATGAAAATGAAACACAACAGCCTGAAACCTTTGGCATGCAGCAAAAGCTGTTCTGAGAGGAAAGTTTATAGCAACACAGGCCTACTTCAAAAGCAAGAAAAATCACAAATAAACAATCTACTCTTACACCTAAAGGAACTAGAAAATGAAGAACAAATACAACCTCAAACGAGCAGAAGTAAGGAAATGACAAAGATCAGAGCAGAAATAAATGATATACAAACTAAAAAACAATAGATCAATGAAACCAGGAGTTGATTTGTTGAAAAAAATCAACAACATTGATAAAACTCTACCCAGACTCATCAAAAACAAACATACAAACAAAACCCAAAAAATTCAGATAAACAAAATTACCCATGAAAGAGGAGAAATAACAACCAACACCACAGAAATACAAACAATTGTAAGAGAGTATTATGAAAAACTATATGCCAACAAATTGGACAATCTAGAAGAAATGGAAAAATTCCTAGAAACATATAACTTACCAAAACTGAAGAAACAGGAAATAGAAAATCTGAGCAGACTGATTACCAGCAAGAAGACTGAATCTGTAATCAAAAAACTCCTAACAAACAAAAAGTCCAGGGCCACAGGGCTCCAGAGACAAATTCTACTAAATATTTAAAGAAGAGTTAAGACCTGTTCTACGCAAACTATTCCAAAAAACAGAGGGAAAATTTCCAAATTCACTTTATAAAGAGAGTATCACTCTGATACCAAAACCAGATAAAGACACCACAAAAAAGGAGAACTATAGGCAAATATCTCTGATAAACATCGATGCAAATATCTCTGATAAACATCCTTGCAAAAATCCTCAACAAAATACTGGCAAACAGAATCCAACAATACCTTAAAAAAAAAAAAATCATTCACCACAATCAAGTGGGATTTATTCCCAGGATGCAAAGGTGGTTCAATATTTGCAAATCAATCAATGTGATACATCACATCAATAACAGAAAGGATCATCTCAGCAGATGCATAAGAAGTATTTGACAAATTATAACATCCATTCAAGATAAAAGCCCTTAACAAAGTAGATTTAAATGAAATATACCTCAATATAATAAAGGCCATAAAAGAAAAACCCACAGCTAACATCATACTCAATGGGGAAAAACTGAGAGCTTTCCCCCTAAGGTTAGGAACAAGACAAGGATGTCCACTCTCACCACTTTTATTCAACGTAGTACCAGAAGTCGTTGCCACGGCAATTAGACAACAGGAAGGAAAAAAAAAAAAGGCATCCAAAGTAAAACTTTCACTATTTGTAGATGACATGATACTACATATAAAAAACCCTAAAGACTCCACCAAAAAACTAGAATAAATGAATTCAGTAAGGTCACAGGATACAAAATCAATGTGCAGGAATCTGCTGCATTTCTACACACTAATAATGAAGCAGCAGAAAGAGAAATTAATACAGTCCCATTTACAATTGCACCAAAAACAATAAGATATCTAGGAATAAACCTAACCAAAGAGGTAAAAGACTTATATTCTGAAAATTATAAAACATTGATGAAAGAAATTGAAGAAGACACAAAGAAATGGAAAGACATTCCATGCTCATGGATTGGGAGAACGAGTATTGTTAAAATGTCTATACTACCCAAAGCAACCTACACATTTAATGCAATCCCTATCAAAATACCAACAGAATTTTTCACAGAACAAAAAAGTCCTAAAATGTATAAGGAACCACAAAAGACCCTGAATAGTCAAAGCCAAGTTTAAAAAAGCAAAGCAAAGTTGGAGGTTTCACAATTCCAGACTTCAGATTATATTACAAAGTGGTAGTGATCAAGATCATATGGTACTGGCACAAAAACAGACACACAGATCAATGGAATAGAAAACCCAGAAACAAACTCACAATTATATGGTCAATTAATCTTCAACAAAGCAGGAAAGAATATCCAATAGGAAAAAGTCCCTTCAACAAATGGCGCTGGGAAAACTGGACAGCTACATACAAAAGGATTACTTTCTTTCACCATATACAAAAATAAATTCAAATGCATTAAAAGGGTGCCTGGGTGGCTCAGTCGGTTAAGCATCTGACTTTGGCTCAGGTCATGATCTCACGATTTGTGAGTTCGAGCCCCACTTTGGGTGAGCATGAGCCCTGCTCTGGTGAACACAAGCCTGCTTTGGGTGAGCCCTTCTCCCTCTCTCCTAATCTCTCTCTGTCTCTCCCTCATGAGATTCTCTCTTCCTCTCTGTCTCTCCCACTTTCTGCCCCTCGCTCACTTGGGCCCCCTCTCTCTTAAAATAAAACAATAACAAAACAAATAAAACAAAACACCCAAAATGGACTAAAGACCTGAATGTGAGAATTGAAACCATAAAAATCCAAGAAGAGAACCAAGCACAGGCAGTAATTTCTCAGACATTGGCCACAGAAACATTTTTCTAGATATGTCTCCTGGGGCAAGGGAAATGAAAGCAAAAATAAACCACTGGGGCTATATCAAAATAAAAACTTCTGCACAGGGAAGGAAATAACAAAGCTGAAAGGCAACCTATGGAATGGGAGGAGATATTTGCAATTCATTAGTATCCAAAATAATAAAGAACTTCTATAACTCAACATTCAAAAAGCAAATAATACGATTAAAAATGGGCAGAAGACATGAACAGACATTCCTCCAAAGAAGACCTCCAGACGGCCAACAGACATGAAAACAGGGAAATGCAAATCAAAACTACAATGAGATATCTATCACCTCGTGCCTGTCAGAATTGCTAACACCAACAACACAAGAAACAGCAGGTGTTGGGAGAGGATGTGGAGAAAAAGAAGCCTACTTGTACTGTTGGTGGGAATGCAAACTGGTGCAGCCACTCTGGAAAACAGTATGGAGGTTTCTCAAAAAGTTAAAAATAGAACCACCCTACGACCCAGCAATAGCACTACTAGGAATTTATCCAAAGGATACAGGAGTGCTGATTCATAGGGGCACATGTACCACAATGTTTATAGCAGTGCTTTCAACAACAGCCAAATTATGGAAAGAGCCCAAATGTCCATCGACCGATGAATGGATAAAGAAGATGTGGTTTACATATACAATGGAATATTACTTGGCAATGAGAAGGAATGAAATCCTGCCATGTGCAACAATGTGGATGGAACTGGAGGGTATTACGCTGTGTGAAAGAAGTCAGTCAGAGAAAGGGAGATAAATGCTTTTACTCATATGTGGAACTTGAGAAACTTAACAAAAGACCATGGGGGAAGGGAAGGGGAAAAATAGTTTCAAACAGAGAGGGAGGCAAACCATAGGAGACTCTTAAATACAGTGAACAAACTGAGGGTTAATGGCGGGGTAGGGGGAAATGGGTGATGGTCACTGAGGAGGGCACTTGTTGGGATGAGCGCTGGGTGTCATATGTAAGTGATGAATCAAGGGAATCTGCCCCTGAAACCAAGAGCATACTGTATACACTGTATGTTAGCTAACTTCACGATAAATTATTTATATCTATATATCTATATCTATCTATGTATCTATCTATCTATCTATAATAGAACTACCCTATGATCCAGCAATGACACAACTGAGTATTTACCCAGAAAATACTAAAACGCTAATTCAAAGGGATACACACATCCCTATGTTTATAGCAGCATTATCTATAACAGCCAAATCATGGAAGCAGAGCAAGTGTCCATGGATAGATGAATGGATAAAGATATGATACACACATACACACAGAAGAATATTATTCAGCCATTAAAAAGTATGAAATCTTGCCATTTGCAATGGCATGGATGGAGCTAGAGAGTATGATGCTACGTGAAATAAGTCAGAGAAAGACAAATACTATATGATTTCATCTATATGGAATTTAAGAAACAAAACAAAATGAGCAAAGGAAACAAAGAGAAAGGCAAACCAAAAACCAAACTCTTAACTATAAGGAACAAACTGATGGTTACCAGACGGGAGGTTGGTAGGAGGATGGAGTTAAATAAGTGATGAAGGAGTGCACTTGTGATGAGCACCGGGTGTTGTATGGTGTTGAATCACTATATTGTACACCTGAAACTAATATAACACTATGTTAACTATAATGGAATGCAAAATAGAATAAAAAAAACTTAGAACAAGTTACAAAGTTGTTAAATTTTAAGTATCTTTGTTAACTATGTTGGGACATGTCTAGCAAAAATGTATCATTACTACTTTTATGAGAGTTAGAACAACTCAAGAGTGGAACAATAATAGAGTTCTAACTCTCAACTCTCAAATCATTTAGAACATGCCCTGACTTTGAAAATTTATGTATAGTTAAGATAATAAAAAACACTTGACTCAGGTTTACTTATGGAATTTCCTGTATACTTGACTATATTTCCATCATCATTTTGCAAGAAAGTGGAGTTTAAGACTACACAACTGGATAAATGTTTCCAAATTGTGTATAAGCATTCATAGTGACTCCTAGGACCTTGAAACAATAAAGTTATCCATTTCTCGTTAAAATCTAAAACTCACTCGGCTTTATAATGCTTGAAATACACAGTAGCATCTCTCTCTTCGAAAGCCTGGTTCCAACATGCAACGCATAGTGGTATTTGTCCTTATTCTGACAGTTTGATTAAAATTTACACAGAGCTAAAGAATTCAAGCTGGAGAAAAGTAATTTCAACAGTTAAAACTACAGTAATTAGTTTCCCAACAGAGTAACTGTACTTACATCAATATCCTCTTGCGTAAAAGTTTCTGGATCTTCTCCCATCATGTTGGCTAAATGTCTCTTTCCTATGTTGAACTCTTCAATCTGCTTTTTAATAAAATCCACTGTGTAAGTTTCACGTCTTAAGGCTGCAACATTTTTCTTTGCTGTTACACCTGTGGTGTGTCTTAGCCTTAATATCTAGCAGAAAATATAAACAAAAAGAAAAAAGGTTTTAAAACAAATAATGATCTTGTAGGCCACTGTCTCTAGATAAAACAGGATGTTCAAACAGTTGTCTTTATTACAGTACTCAGTTGGCAAGAGTCTGGAAACAGGTAAAAGGCCTGTTAAGAAAGCTACTAGAAATTGTTCCCCACTCAAAAGCTTGCTTTTTAAAAGCTTCTGCTTACATAGCAGTTTAAACTACTAGCTTTTCAACACATTAAAACCCAAAATACCTATAAGTGATATGCCACCTCCTTATCTATGACAAACATCCACATTTGATACTGATTGGTCAAAGACAACTAGTTGTGGTATCTGACACACAGGGAATAAAGAGTAAAATGCCACTCCCTTAAAAAGAAGCAAATGTAGAGGCACCTGAGTGGCTCAGTCAGTTAAGTGTCCGACTCCTGACCTCAGCTCAGGTCACGATCTCAGGGTCCTGAGTGCAATCCCTGCATTGGGCTCTGTGCTGGGTGTGAAGCCTACTTAAAAAAAAAAAAAAAAAAAAGGCAAATGCACATGCAGGCAGAAACTAGCAGGCAGAAACTAGCAAGCAGAAGACATGGGAGGGAAGGGACATGCACTTGGGAATAGCATAATTAGACCAGTCACCTGGTTCAAGGGTACAAATATAGCCCATCTTTCAATGCCTTAAAACAGTTTAGCTTAGCTGGAGACTCTTCTGCGGTCCTTATTTTAGGCTGATACAGTGAAGAGACTGCTTCACTAAACACCAAGATTTATCATTAATTTGGTTCCACATGCGGGTTTTGGAAGTCATATGACAAAATGTTTCTGTCCATAGCTAAAACAACCCATGTGTAATACAGGTGAACCCACTACACTTCCCACCAATCACCAACCACAGCCCGTATGAGAAATGGAAGTCTCCCGGATTCACTAGGAGACTCATTCACTGAAGTAATGAGTTCTACAGGAAGAGTAAGATTAGGGAAGAAAGTGATGAGTTCAATTTGGGGCATGACAGGTTTGAGATGCTTGATGGGCATCTCCAGAGAGATAGGTGTCCGCGAGGCAGATGGCTCTGTGGGTATGTGCACAGGAAAGATCTGAGCTAGAGATGCCGTCTGTTAATAATCAGCATGGGACATGATGTGACACCATCAATGGAGGGGAAATGCAGGCATTAGTGTTAGAATAAGAAACATCTATTCTACTATGCAAAGAAACAACACAGTATGTGAGAGAAGGCAGGCAGAAAGGTAAGATTACTTATGCCTTACGGCCGTTATTTTTATAAAACGGGACGCGAGATGGGTCTGCAGAGTAAGGAGTGACAGGTTTGACGGACTGAATACCTCATATTCAAAGAGCAACAATACAGCAGTTATAAAGGAGGAAGGACAATTAAAGGAAGAAAATTAGAAAAAGAAATTTAAGTACCCCTTTATACTGGATGTGTGCCAGGAATATAATACCAAAGAAACAGTTATGAATCTACATCTATACAACAGCTACAATATTTTGTCAATTACCTTTTTGTTTCCTATAGATTTCCTTTGTATGTTTCAGTGGAATATTCAATGCACTACTTGGCTCAGGAGAGTTCCATCTTAGGGCAGACTGTACCCTTCAGCATTATAAAGTGTTCCATTCCCAGGCAATACTTTTATTTTTAACTTAATTCTACTGGATCATAATATTGCAACCCTTTCAAAGTTCAATTTGTATTTCCCTGGAATGTCACTGCCAGTACTTTTCATTTAAATTTTGAATAATTTTAGGTTTTTTTGACCCAATCTGAGTTTTTAATACATTTAAATGGATTTCATAGATATTCTGTCTCATTTTTCATCTGATTTTATCTTTATTGTTTGTTATGCTTTCATTCCTGTTTTCTTTCTTTTACTAGATGGTCTGTAGATTTTTATATCTGTTTTTTGATATGGCAATTTGGATATTATAGAGCCTGCCTTTATTTCAGTAGTGATTACCTATGTCTCTGAATAAAATGTTTAAATGTATTTCTTCTATCAACTTCAGAAAGTAATACTCATTCAATTCTCACCTATTTATCTTTTCTTTTTCGACCATAAAAATTATGTTTTTCTGTCCTCCAACCGTATCAGCTTCACTTCTTTCTTACTTTTTGCTCCGCATTCTGTATGATTTTTAAACCTTTATTCCTTGGAGACGTGTGTGTGTGTGTGTGTGTGTGTGTGTGTGTGTGTGTTACAGTGTCAACTGTGCAGCCACTCTGAATTTTTAGCTTCTTAAATCACTGATCTATCTTCAAAAATCTTTCCTTAACTATTTAACTGTATATTCTTGTCTTATCCCCTGTATATTCTTGTCTTATATTCTTAGCTCTCTCTCACCCAACATTTTTAAAGTGTCCTTGACATGGGGCGCCTGGGTGGCTCAGTCGGTTAAGCGTCCGACTTCAGCTCAGGTCACGATCTCGCGGTCCGTGAGTTCGAGCCCCGCGTCGGGCTCTGGGCTGACGGCTCAGAGCCTGGAGCCTGTTTCCGATTCTGTGCCTCCCTCTCTCTGCCCCTCCCCCGTTCATGCTCTGTCTCTCTCTGTCTCAAAAATAAATAAACGTTAAAGTGTCCTTGACAGTGTGAAGGAGTTATAGCAAAAAAATTCTTCCATGTTGCTGAGTAAATATTCTTTGTTTTCTTCATCTCTCTCTCCTATTCGGTTCCTTTTTTTATTTTGTTCTGACAACATTTTAGTATCACCTCAAGCAAAAGAGTTGATTATTGGCTGGAAGACTCATTTTTTCACTTGATCTTCACTTGATCTTGTGTCTGTCTATATTCTTCGAGTTTGTGACAGCTGGCAGCTTTCTTAGTTTTAACATGAGTCTTAAAAGACTGTCAAAAAAATTTTATTGTTGTTCATTTAGAAAGAACTTTTTAAAAAAGTCCCTACTTTGTTATTTTTCATAAAAATCTCTTTAGGATCTTTTCAAAGACAAGTGTACTGCCTAAGAATATGACATTCTGGAAATTCATATTTATTAAAGTTACAAAGCCATTACAGCATCAGTACCAGAGTACTGAATATATTTATAAATGTTCTAAGTTATTCTAGCAATGACTCACACAAAAGTATTTACATTCAAAAAAGACCATTATTCATTAGTACAATCCACTAAGTCAGATGAGGCTGAATCTGAATCAACTAGATCTTTAGCTATGAGCAGTCAGAATTCCTGGAGAGAATGTGCTTTGCTACTGGTAAGTACAAATCCCCAATATTCTATAGGTTCTATTTCCGACTGAAAAGCTGTGGCAGAGAATTTTCCTCACACTCTGTTTTTACGGAATGGTATAGATACAAGTTGACAGATTTGTTTCTTTTTTAAGATAATCAGTGGGTCAGACAACTATAATTTCAATCAAGCAGGTTTGCCAAAGAAGCAGACACATCCTGACAGAGCAGTGATGTTCCAAATTTGGCCAAATGCCAGTGCCACACACTACTCTAATGATACTACAAGAGTATTGAGGAGTTTCCTTTTCGTTCAATTGGATAAAAATGGAACAAAGAAGAATGCACCGCTAATCTGAACAGAAAAGGCAAAAAAAGAAATACTTCGAGGAATAAAAGATAAAGACTGAAGTCAGATTAGAGAAAAGGTGGAAAGAAACAATATAAGGACACCAAGAGAGAAATGATAGTAACCTTTCTGAATGAGTTTTTATTTTCATCAAGTAGAGGTCTCTGGATGCAAGCAAAAGAAAATATAGTCCTGCTATAGACTAGCAGGACTATAGTTGAAGCAGGCAGCTAAAAAGCAGGAACTCCAATGATCCACAGCACGCTCAATGAAGTCTTGGCCATTAAGATAAAATGCTATTCCAACGGTCCTTCTCTCTCTGCTCAAGATCTCAAGGGAAGGACTATCTAATGGGGCTACCTTGGGTCAGATGCCCCAGATGATGGTTCTTCCAGGCTGTATCTAGTGGGGAAGAACTCATTACTCCTGAGAAAATAGGAGTGCCCTGATGAAGGGGAAATGGACACCAGGTTAGACAAACAAGGAAATGTCCTACACTACTCGAGCAAAATTCACCATTTATATTCACTCCACAAACTTATAGATTTAGAGCCTTAACATATTTACCAAATAAAATATATGGAATTTGTTGGAATCATGATTTAAACAAACCAACTATAAAAGATTACTGTTGGAACAACCAAGGAAATTTGAACACGGAATAGGTTAATAGATGATATTAAAAAATTATTGTTTTTTCTGTTAGATATGTGCATAGTGGCATGGAAGCTATGTTCTTTTATTTATTTAAGAAACTTTTTTAATGTTTATTTTTGAGAGAGACAGAGAGAGAACGCAAGCAGGGGAGGGGCAGAAAGAGAGGGAGACAGAATCCAAAGCAGGCTCCAGGCTCTGAGCTGTCAACACAGAGCCCGATGCAGGGCTCGAACCCATGAACCGCGAGATCATGACCTGAATCGACGTCGGGCACTTAACCGACTGAGCCACCCAGGTGCCCCAAGGAAGCTATGGTCTTTAAAAAAAAAATCTACCTGTTAAAAAAAAAATCAAGTATATATATATATAAGTAATATAACAAAAAGCCTGAGATTTACACAAAAACCTACAGAAAAAAAAAGGTAGGAAGATAAACAGGATTGGTAAAACATTAATAATTGTTGAAGCTGATTGACATATACATGGGTTCCTTACAGTATTTTATTTTTGCAAATGCTTGAATGTGCTTTAATTTTTATAATAAAATTCTAAAAAGTAAACTATTTTACAAGTTCACTGAAGAAATTTAAGGAACTACTATGGGCCAGGCTATACACTGAATTTTAACAGAAATAACCGTCAAGCAGAATTGAGTGGTGTTAAAACGAGAATGTTGCCATACTGAGAAAAGCAAACATGAAACAAGGTAAAAATGCAGTTTTCTTATTTAAGCTACTATCTATCTGGCAAAAAAGAATGTGGCAGGTGTTCACACATATACAAATGTGCATACACACATGTACACATGCACATATCCCTACATGTAAGAACTCCTTACATGTTTAAATTTTTAAAAAATGTTTATTTACTTTTGAGAGAGAGAGAGAGAGAGAGAGAGAGAGAGAGAGAGAACATGAGTGGGGGAGGGGCAGAGAGTGAGGGAGACACAGAATCCGAAGCAGGCTCCAGGCTCCGAGCTGTCAGCACAGAGCCCCACGCTGGGCTCGAACCCACAAACTGTGAGATCATGACCTGAGCTGAAGTCAGATGCTTAACCAACTGAGCCACCCAGGTGCCCCTAGAACTCCTCACATTTAATTCAAGAAATGATCCATGAGCACCTAGGAGGTGTCTGTGGCCACTGCAGGAAGCATCAGAGTAGGAATACAAAGGTTATGCTATTTTTCTCAAGAGGTTTAAAAAACCAACTGTAAGGGAAAGACCTAAACACACGAGATATTGAGATAATAAAAAAGAAGTAAATGTGGGTCTTTCACAGTTGTAGGCAGCTTCCAAGATGGCTTCCAGCGAGTCTACTGATTGATATTCATCCTGTTCAATCCCCTCGAATGCGCGCTTGAGTAACTTGCTTCTGACGGATAGAACACTACTAAAGTAATAGAACGTCGCCTCTAAGATTAGGTTACAAAAAGATGGTCTTCCCTCTTTCCCCCCACTCTGTTGATCAACTGATGGAAGCCAGATGTGGTGAGCTGCCCTACAGAGGCCCACGTGGCAAGAACTGAGGGTGGCCTCCAACCAACAGCCGGCCCAACAGCCTGCCAAGATATAAATCCTGCTAACACCTACAAAGAGTGAGCTGGAAGGTAGATTTCCACCCTCCAGCCTGGAGAGGACTAAAGCCACAGCCAACACCTGGACTGCTGCTTTATGGGAGACTGTGAGCACAAAACCCAGTTAAGCTGTGTGTGGAATCCTGACCCCCAGAAACGACGACGTAACAAATGTCTGTTGTTTTAAGCTGCTAAGTTTGGGGGTAACTTGTTCCACGGCAATAAATAATGGGTGCATCATCCTAATTACAACAATGAAGCACAGTACAAGGAAACTTACTTATTTGCTTTATAAGGACAAAATAGGTGGGAATGATGGTAGCATCTATTATCAGCCTCTCTTTAAGTAAGAAACTACTACATGAGGAAAATGCTACTTTTAATGTCAATATTTTACTTTTAATGTCAATATTTTTCATAATGGAGTAATGAGGAACACACTAAATCTATCCTTTAAAGGACAGGGTGAGATCTCAAAAGAAACAACTTATCCCACCAAGGGGTTTTTATCTCCATTGCTAACAAAATGGGATTTTTAAAAAATTCAAAGTTACCTGGGCAAAAACATAACTAATTTACAGAACTGCATACAGCATTTGATACAAATGCAAGTCGATTTTTAAATTTGTTTTTCAAAGAGTTTTTAAGCAATTTATCAATAAAGTTTATTAAGACCCTACCGTAAACCAACTGGATGCTGTGATAAATACAGGATAAGAACAGATACTTAAGACAAGGACAACAACGTTTTTCCAATAAAACCAAAATCTACAAGGGCTAAGCTCCCAAACTGCCACTGATTGTGCCTGTCATTCTTCGGCAGATAGTCCAATCCCACAAGGGAAGTATACTGGCTCAATAAAAACAGAAAGTGTAAGCACTAAGCGTTTAGTAGAAAATAAAGAGGGCATCTCCTTGATATTTGGCAATACTAGCTTTCAAAATAGAAACTGGGTGGCTCAATCGGTTAAGCATCCGACTCTTGATTTTGGCTCAGATCGTGATCTCACAGTAGCGAGATCGAGCCCTGCGCTGGGGCTCCGCGCCGGCCACGGAGCCTGCTTGGGCTCTCTCTCTCCCTCTGCCCCTCGCCAGCTCGTGCTTGTTCTTGCTCTCTCTCAAAAACAAATCATAAGTAAAATAAAAAATAGGAATTGGCCTACTGGTTTACTTATTATGAAAGTCACAAATAAATAATACTTCGGGAAACTAAATCAGTATTCTTGTCTTATACTGATAGAGGGTTTAAGAATTCACGGGTAACCTTTGCAGGACACCATGACTGTCAACTGCTTATAATAATGCCAGTGCTACTCTCATTAGCGAAAGATAAAAAGAAAAAAAGAAAAATTCAAGTACCTTAGTACAGCAAAACTGACCATAACCTGGGCCCTGCCAAACTTTCCCGTCTCTCACCATTCTTGTAACTACACCAACTGTAACTGCTAGAAGAACCAATTATTTGTTGTTGGCAAGAGTCCACACACTCTGTACACATCTGGCCCCTTCTGTAACCTATTTCATCTTCCTAGAACAGAATACCTCTCTTTTATCATGTAATTCCTCACTGCTCCTGAAGACTCTATCATCTCCTTTGAGAAACTGCCCACCGCACCACTCTACGTGTTACAACTCATTTGCATTAGGCACTGCACATCTGGGCTCTTCTGTATTTACCTCTGCAAATCTCAGTACACTGTATGTAAGTCCCTGATATTCGGGGGTTCATAATCTGAACTTTTGCCATTCACACGTAAGACTCCTTCTTCCACCCCAAATTTGCAGTTGTAGAGAAATTAATATGAAATGCGTATACCACAAGAGTGGTATGCAAGAGGAAGTCTGCTGGTGAGGGTCCCAATTGAGTCCACAGGAATCCTAGTTTACCAAAACTTGTTTCTTTTTCCTTGTGGCATCAGTGCTCCTCAAACTTTTCTGACTGTGACCCACAGTAATAGCTATTTATATCACCACCTCGTCACACTTTTACATATAAAAAAAACCTGCAAAAATACCCTGTACGAGATGTATTTATTATTATTCTATTGTTTTATGAAACATGGCCCCTAAGAGAAATACAACTATTAATGTTGGAGACAGAAGTGAAGAAACATTAATATTTAATTAAGACAGACAAGTTCTGTGCCAGAAAAAAGCTTCATAAATGTCTTTAACCATATATATGGTAACAGTAAGGGTCTGACTGGGGTCAGTTAAGTCTTTCAGTTATGTCTGAGTCCTACTTCACGTGGTAAAACATGAGCTGTGATACTATTCACGAATTTGGGGATTTGGCAGTCTCAGGATCATCCCTGGAGAGTGCTATGGGTCAATACTGTCTGGGTAATTATTCGATAATGATTTGTTTACTTCACAGTGCCTGGCTCAAGTAAAGTGCTCAGTAAACATTTGCCATATGGGGGGAAAAAACCTTGAAGAGTGGTCAGGGAGATGAAAATTAAATTTTTCACTCATCTTAATGGAAAACATACCTGATGCCAGTAGAAAAGGGGGCACTCCCATACATGAAAGATAGAGCATGGATTGCTACAGCCTTCCTGGAAAGCTATGTGGAAATACCTATTAAAATTTAAGATGTATTACACATACTTTGTAACAAGAATCTCACAACTGGAACTCTCTACTACACAATTAAAAGCAACAGTACCAAGAATTATGCCAGGATGTTTACTGAACTCTTTATTCGTGGGAAGAAAATGGGAACAAAATAAATGGCCATCAAATATTAACTCTGACACATTCATAATAAAATATTATATAGCAGTTAGATACATAACAGGTGACCTGAAGGAATTTCTACTATATATGTAAGTTGGAGAAGCAAAATGTAGAATGGAATCTACTTTTTTGGAAAGCATGCACGTGCATGGATGTTTGCATGCAATAAAAAGAACATAGAGAAAGACACAGGAGGATACGCATATTCCAGAGTTTGAGGGAGAGAAAGTGAGCATTCTCCCCCAGACACATATTAAGTGTCAGCAAAAAAACATTATATATGCAACAGTCCCTTTTATAGATGACTATGCATACACAGGAAAAATATATTCAAATAAGATGCAGGAAAAAAATAAAAACTTCCAACATATTTTTCACCGAGAAAGTATTAAAAAACAAATGATGGACAAATGAATAGGTGGACTGGTTGATTTACGTTAAAATAGACTATTCTTTTTTTCAAGTTTTTTTTTTTTTTTTCATGTTTGTTTATTTTTGAGAGAGAGAGAGCTCAAGCAGGGCAGGGGCAGAGAGAGGAGGACAGAGGATCCAAGGCAGGCTCTGCGCCGACAGAAGCAAGCCCAACGTGGGGCTCGAACTCAGGAACTGGAAGATCATGACTTGAGCTGAAGTGCGAAGCTCAACCAACTGAGCCACCCAGGCACCCCTTTCAGTAGTTTCTATATCATAATAATTGACTTCTTCACAATACTTGGTACTTCTTTATCACTTTCCCTACTTCAAACATTCACCTGTTTTCCATGACACCACACTGTCTGGTTTTCCCCCTACTTCTCTGGCAGCTCATTCTCAATCTCTGGGAGGCTCTTCTTCCTTGACTGTTGTCCTTCAGGGCCCTGTACCTCTACTCATTCCAATTCAGTACACCTTTACTAGGTGTTTGAATTCACTCTTAAGGCCTCAATTACCATCTACAAGGTAACAGAGGATTGTAAATCAGTACTCTTCTTGACCTATAAACTTGCCAATCTTTGAGCCTAGTGGAAATCTCCACTTGGACATCCCAATTATAATTGTATAATAAATATAATTCTATCCAAAACTGAACTCGTTTTCTACCCTCTCAAATCTTGCCCCTCCTGTTGGGATCCCATGTCAGTAAATGGCATCATCACTCAACCAGCTGTGAAGCTAGAATCTTGGCTTTTCACTGCCCCCAGGATGAGCGGAAACGTTCAAGTTCTGGGCTCCACCTCTCCAGAGACAAGGTGTCGGGAAAATTAAGAAAACAGAAACTGCACGGATGCAAGGCACTTTTAAAGTCGCTATCAATCCTATCCACTGTGTGACTTTCTCCGTGAAGTCTTCCAGACCACTCACTGCAGGAGTCCAGTTCTCATTCACCGCCTCCGGCGCGGCCCTCCTTCCCACTGGACCGCGGGGAAGGCGGGAGGGACCGGACCCTACTCCACACCTAGGCACAGACTCCCCTTTGCCTGGCAGCCAACTCAAGAAAGGAGGTCGCTCTAGTTCCGTCTGCAGGTAACTTCCTCACTGCACACCCCGCGAAAACCAGACACAACCCCAAGTGGCCGCTGCAAGCCAATACCCATTCCTCTCTCAACCGCACAACTCTACTAAATACCCAAGACCCTAGGGTCCCCGTCGGAAGGCACGCGAGACGCCAGGGGAAGGTAGCGGCGCCGGCTCCACATCCTCGCGCTACAACGGACCAGTGTTTCCACTTCTCCACTTCTCTCCGGTACCTACCTGCAACTCAGCAGCCGCGGCTTTCCAGACTCCCTGTCTGAGGGCAAGGCTAACCCTACCTCCGAGAAACAGCCGGTAGGAAACCGCTGCGCCCCAGAACACACAGGGAGCCGCCATCTTGGCTGCTGGAGACCAGGGCTGGAGGGTGATGGGGCGGGGCCTGACGGCTGCGCAGGCGCCTGTGGGAGACGGGGGATCCCGAGGGTGTAGGGAAGGAGGAGGGGGCGTGCCCCGTGGGGCGGGGCGGCTCGTCGCTGATTGGGTGTGTGAACCCCCCCGAGGGGCGTGTCCGGCTCCACCCCCTGGAGTAGCCAGTTCGTAGTATCCCCTAGTTCGTAGTAACCACAAGCTGAAAGAGTATTGGCCTCTTTCCGAAGGAGGCCTCTTGGTCTCTTTCACCTACTGCAGCTGTTGAATTCTGTCGTTGTCTAAGTCTGGGTACGACTTCCATGTGGTTCTTTAACCCACCCTTCCTTCCCTGGCCCAGTGCTGCACCTCTAGCAGGCTCTTCCGGAACGCGAGAACGGGCGCATCCCGCCCGCATCTCCCTCTGCAGTCTGTCTTCACCACGCTCCAACCCGGATCCTGCTCTCCTTGCTCACGCAAGAATGGATTTCAGACCTTGGCTCCCATCTATCTTACTAGTAGGGTTTTCCCCTCCTGTATACCTTTCCACGTTTTTCAGGGTCCAGGGTCTCCACCCTCCTGAGCAGCTGCCAAACCACTCTACGTTCCAGGGCACACACTTCTAATTGTATAACGTGCAGACTAAACCATTAACAGGTAGGGATGAAACAGTCTTACCCATCTTTGCACACCACTTCCCATAGTGTTAGTCCTAAGCCTTACTTGCAACCAATCAATTAAATCCACAGTCATGGAATAGAAATGAGTATACCTTGCTTTATGAGACTTGTGTGCTCTTGAGAGTAACTCCCAGGGTGCTTCCTACAAAATGCATTTTAAATAATGCACTGAACTGCTCTGAAAGGACTTCCAAACATTTAGACTTCAAGGATTAGTAAAACTAAAACACAAACATACACACACAAAATCTGAGTTCAGACAGAGTAGTCAAACAAATAAAGACACCATAATTTCTTAAAACACATTTTGTAATTAAAAAGGTAGAAATGACATAATCTCAGGGGGGAAATGCGGGGGTGTTCCTTTAAATGAAATGCATTTCATTGTATCGAAAAGCTCACTCTGTTGTTTTTCTGTTAGTACCTTTTAGGCTAATAACTTCCATCAGAAATTGGCAGAGGTCCGCAAACTAGCGTTTGGGAACCAAAACTTTATAGCTCATTAAAATAGATGTCTTTAAATAGCAATTCCTACACATTGTCACAAAAAATGGTTTTAACTGTGGAAATTTAATTAAGTATAAAACAATCAAATAAGTATGTGAATGCAGAATTTTTACTTTTTTTTTTTTTTTTTTACAAAATGACATGTTGGAACATATAAGAACGAAGTAGGTTATGTAATTAAGGTTAGGAATTATGGAGGTTTTTTCTTCTATTTTTTTTTTTTTTTTGGTCTAAATTCATGTTACAGTCTTTTACTAGATTACAGTAAGGTGAATGTAGTACATTTCCTACCTCTAGGGGCAACACTTGGACTGCTGCCTTAAATTTCCTGCGTAACCTTTGAGTTTGGAAAAAATATACCACTAATGGTTGCCATTAGGTACATAGTTTGGAGTCAGAAAGAATGATTGGAATCAGGAATGTGCTGATAAACATTTAAAATGAAAGAAAAAGTGTGGTTTTACCAAACAGCTAAAGCATAAGATTCATTTAATTTTTCTCTCATTTACTGAGCACCTATTATGTCAGAGGCATCAGGTATTCTAGGCATGAGGATCATAACGTCCCCAAAAAGTCCAATATGGTGGTGTCACATCTAATGTGAGGGTTTGGTTCTAAAGTCAGCTTGTAGGGTAGACATCAGGCAAGTCAAAATATTGAACTAATAGTAAGTGCTGCTGAGCTGTGAGCTAGCAATAAGTTAGGTGCTCCTGGTGGGAGTGTTCTAGTACAACCCTCCTGAAATCTACCAACCAATCAGTGATGCTAAGGGGAGTACACCCTGCACTCCATCAGTTACATTCCTAGGCATATACCCTGCAGAAATTCTTACACAGTGTATCAAGAGACATGTAAAAGTGTCATCAGCGAGACCCCTGCACTCAGGAAACTCCTAGAAGCTTCTGCCTAACTACAGATTTTATCTTTTAGCAACTAACAAATTGCTGGAACAAGAAAAGAAACCTTTGAATATGACCACCCCCCCACCCCCCCAGGACAGATGCCTGGGGAGATGAATCAGGAATCATAAAGTGACTGACAGTTACCTGAGCTTCATGATAATGTTAAAAATCCCCACCCAGGGAGGGACATAAGCCTCATTAGATGACATGTAATATATGTATAGGCGTGTTTTCTGAGTGGGAATGTGTAACTTGATGCCTGCCCATTACATTCAGTGATGAGACCTGCCCCTCTGAAGATTCATCCAAACCCCAATAAAAAGAACCTGCTGACCCTTGTTGCAGGAGTCACAGCTTTGGAAATTATTCCCCTGATCTCCTTGGTTTGCTGCAAATAAAGATGGCCTTGTGAGGCAACTCCCCCTGGTATCGTCTCTGTGTCTAACTCACCAAGGAGTGCACACATATTGATACACTAACATAAGAGTGTTCATAACATTCTTTTGTGTGTGACAGCAAAAGTAACCTATCTATGGATCAGAGGATGGGTGGACATCAATGACAGTGAATGAACCACAGCCACACAATATGGTTGGGTTTCACCAGGTGGAGGAAAAAAATAGAAAGTCACGTATGCTCACCTAGACTGATTCCATTTATGTAAAGTTCAAAAACAGGTAAAACTAGGCAAGATATTGTTTAAGGGTCTATCTGTATGTAGTAAAACCATAATGAAAACCAAGAAAATGATAGACACAAACGTGGGACTAGGAAATAACCCAGGAAGGAGGGAGAGGGTGCTGTGAGCTGTGCACACAGAGGCGTTGGTGCCCCTGCCACTGTTCTTTGTTTTTAGATGACTGGCAGATACACAGGTGTTCATTTTCTTCTTGAATTTCTAAAAATATAGATACATATAACAGTAAGTTGATTACATATAACAGTAAGTAAGGTGAGTTGATTTTATCTCACCTCCCACCCTGCCTTACACTGGATGATGTAGCAGGCTATGGTAGGAGTCTAAATTGGTACAATATTTCTTTTTCCTGTATTTCTCATATCTCATTTCCTTACTCCTTTCTTCTTCATTATCTCCTCTTCATCTCCTACCCTCTCTCTTCTCCTTCCCAGTGTAAATAGCTTAAATGATGAATGATGTGGTTTCCAGAAAATTCACACACACACACACACACACACACACACACACACACCTTTAAAGGATTCCTGGAACTTCAGAGCTTTGTGAGTCAATATGAAGAACCTAGAACCTATAAAAAACACAAAGGTTTCATGGGTCCACAGATAACAGAGATCCGAAAAACCTACATTTCTCATTGGAGTAACCAAGGAGTGGATTAGACCAGTGATTCTCGAAAGTATTGTCCCCAGAGCAGGAACCTCAGTATTATCTGATTGTATTGTGTGTTAAATTGTATCCAATTCAAAAGATGTTGAGGTCCTAACACCCAGGACTTCATAACGTGAACTTTTTTGGAAGTAGGGTTATTATAAAGGTAATCGGGTAAAAATGAGGTCATTACAGTGGGTCTCCATCCAATATGACAGTAGTACTTGTAAAAAAAAGGAAATTTTGATTTAGAGATAGACATGTATAGAGGGAAAACAATGTAAAGACACAGGGAGAAGATGGTCATCTGTAAGCCATGGAAAGCGTGAGGTTACCAGAAGCAAGGACAGAGCTCTGAAACAAAATTTCCCCCCTAAGCCTCAGAAGAAACCAGCCCTACTGACATCTTGATCTTGGACTCTCAGCCTCCAGAATTGTGAGACAACAAATTTCTGGTGTTTAAGTCACCCAGTTTACAGTACTTTCTTATAGCAGCCCCAGGAATACATCCAGGGTATTGGCTTTTAAAATTGGTTTTTCAGTACTCCTCCTTTTGAAAGGTTGAGCCCCTCCTTTTGAATATGAGCTGCATTTAATGACCTATCTCTGAAAAATAGAATTTGGATACTAGTCACAAAAGCTGGCTTCCTGCTTGCTCTCACTCTCTTGAAGCATCCACTCTGGGAAACTCAGATGCCCTGTGGTGAGACAGACATATGGAGAGACCAACCTAGTAGGGAATTAAACCTCTTGCTAACAGGGAGTGAATCATCCTGAAACTGGGTCCTGCCCGCCAAGTCTTCACATGACTTCAGCCTCCATCAACAGTTTGACTGTCACCTCATGACAGATCCTGAGCCAGAACCACTAGACTCCTGGACCACAGAAATTTTGACATAAAAAAATATGTTCTCGTAAGCCACTAAAATTTGGGATAATTCGTTATGCAGCATTAAAAAACAAATACCCCAGGGAATTTGTTAGAAATGCAGATCGTTGGGTACCAGTCCAGACCTATTACATCTGAGAGGGGGACCCAGCATAAAACCGTCCAAATAATTCATGATTCTTTTTTTTTCTTTTTTTTTTCTTTTTTAACGTTTTTGTTTATTTTTGAGACAGAGAGAGACAGAGCATGAACGGGGGAGGGGCAGAGAGAGAGGGAGACACAGAATCTGAAGCAGGCTCCAGGCTCTAAGCCATCAGCCCAGAGCCTGACGCAGGGCTCGAACTCACGGACCGTGAGATCGTGACCTGAGCTGAAGTCGGATGCTTAACCGACTGAGCCACCCAGGCGCCCCATCATGATTCTTATTTAGGTCAGACTCCATTACATTTCATCTGTGTCAATACTCCTTCAACTTGACCATCTGGACTGACCATACAGATTCCTACATGTCTTTTGTGTGTGTGCATGGTTAAAAAATACATACCTTAAAATTTATCATTTTAACACTTTTTAAAGTATACAATTCAGTGGCATTAAGTATATTCACAGTGTTGTGCAGCCACAACTGCCATTCATCTCCAAACTGTCAATCTTCCCACACAGAAACTCGAGCCCCATGAAACACCTCCCAGCCACCCTCTTCCCGACCCCTGGTAACTGCCATTCTATTTTCTGTCTTTATGAACTTGACTATTTTAAGTACCTCTTGTAAGTCGAATCACACAATGTTTGTCCCTTTGGGCCTGGCTTAATTAACTTAGCGTTATGTTTTCACATGTCACCCATGCAGTACCATGTTTCAGGGTTTCGTCCCATTTTAAGGATAAATAATATTCCATTGCATGTATATACCACATTTTGTTTGTCCGGCATTCATTAAGGGACACATGAGCTGCTTCCACGTTCTGGCTATTGTGAATAATGGTGCTATGAATGTGAGGGCACGAGAATCTGTTTGAATCCCTGCTTCCGATGCTTTTGGGTGCATACCCAGAAGTGGCATTGCAGGATTCTTTTTAATGGGGCCAGATTTTTAACGTACCCTCCACAGGCAGGTGCCCACACAACTTCAGCGATGTTTAGATCTACAACTTAAAAAGTTTTAATGACCTAGACCACTCCCAGCTAAATAAGCAGTGTACGTGGGGTAAGGAAGTGCAAATTTCACTGAAGTGTAAAAACATTTATGAGAGGTAATTTTAGTACATAATTGCTATATAAGAAGCTTCTATAGCAGCTTAAAAACTGAATCTGTCTCAGCCTACAAGTGAATCTATTCTCCCAGGATGCATATATTTTACCATGTTAATTGAATTTTAATTAATAAAAAATAGAACAAATTTCTTCTTTGGTGTTTTCCCCCACTGTGTTCAATGTGAGCTCAATCCGTCTACATATGCTCTTTACCTATGAGCTGTCAATTACGGTTGCTATAAAAGACACGGCACTTAGGGAGCTGTCAGTCAATGCTGTTATGATGCTTCGAGAATCATTTCTCCAGGCTTCATTATCAAAAACAAAACAAATTTACAGGGAACATAAAGGTGGATCAGTCAGACCTTTTGCTGTGCCTTGAAAATGATTTCCAACATACACAGGTGCAGGGGCAGTGTGCTTGGGGCCAGGGTCTTCTCGACCATATTTGTAATTATTTTGCATAGATTAAGTCATTTTTTTAAGTGCATGTAGACAGTGGAAGTAGTTATTCCAATTGGGTGGCGGAATTATAAGTGTTTTTCCCTATTGGAAATAATAGCGTGTGGAAAATGTCCTATGACATTATGTGTATTTCTTTCATCCATGAGCTAAGGATGCTTTCGGGCTCCAAACAGGACTTTCTTGTGATGAACGCCAAGTGGAGGTAAAGAAGGTCTAGAAAAAAGGAGTTGTTTGACTGAATATAGTTGAGATACTAGGATGTCAGAGCAAAAATAAGAATAATAATAATGAACGTTAAGAATATAATCAAATAAGAATATAATCAAATAACGACGTTTTGAGTATAATCAAAATCAATAAAATCAGTGCAGGCCCGGTTAAAACAAATACAGACTTAATAATCAAATTCCAGAAAACTAGAGCAAAATAAACTTGAGGCAGAAAGAGACCATTTTAGGACAAACAGGAAGTGCCACTTTACCCAGCAGGGAGGAGCCTTAAAAAGTGCATTGCTGGGGCGCCTGGGTGGCTCAGTCGGCTAAGCTTCCGACTTCGGCTCAGGTCACGATCTCACTGTCCGTGGGTTCGAGCCCCGCGTCGGGCTCTGTGCTGATGGCTCAGAGCCTGGAGCCTGTTTCAGATTCTGTGTCTCCCTCTCTCTGACCCTCCCCCGTTCATGCTCTGTCTCTCTCTGTCTCAAAAATAAATAAACGTTACAAAAAAAAAAAAAAAAAAGTGCATTGCTACTAAGACATTGATCCAGCCTAACGATGTAAATAAGCAGAAGAAGATTGTCATCTGGACCTGAAAAAAGAAAAAGAAGAAGAAGAAGAAGAAGAAAAAGAAGAAGAAGAAGAAGAAGAAGAAGAAGAAGAAGAAGAAGAAGAAGAAGAAGTGTTCTGAGGTGTAATTTTCATTCTGACGCTGTTGAGGAAGCAAAGGGAAGAGCAACATGTTTCTAACCTATCAGAGAAAGCGGATGGATTGAGATGGACCATGAGATGCGATTCTAAGAAACGTAAAAGAGAGTTATAGAAGTTATACATCATATGCAAATGAACACGCACAAAATGTTAATTTAGGGAGCATTATACAACATTATATGGCATTAGCTGGGGGCTGTTCTGGCTTTCTGCCTCATTGAATCATAGCATCCTTATGAGGGAGGCACTATTATTTTCCTCATATTAGACATAAGGAAGCTGGGGCGGGGGTGTGTTCGGTAACTTGCATAGTGTTCCACAACTAGGAAGGCATGGAACCAGGCACCATGGCGCCCAAGGACACACACGCAACCACTCTTCCATATTATGCCCGGTCCTGGAAGAACCGTGAGTTCGTCAACAAGGGTGTCTTTAGAACCCTCCCTCTCCCCTTTATACATTGTATCTGCTTGCTGTTAACCATTCTCTTTAGGGACCCCGTTCACTGGTCCTCTTGCGTTAGCATCCTACCCCACTTAATTCTGTCTGCTGCTTTCATACTTCCCACGCATCCCATCTCCTGTGGAAGGACATGAGAATACACCGGTTTAGATTGCTCTTCAGAGGTCAAAAACTGGTCACCCTTCACGTCCTTGGTCTGCACAGGGGTGTGTGTGTGTGAAGTTTAAATATGGATGCTTTAAGTTGACCACATACCCTCCATTCACCATGTCCCCTCCACTCTTGGGACCCCACTCAGGCTGTTCCCATGCATGTTCATCCTCTACCCTGCTTCCTACAGTGCCCACCCTGAGTGCTACCCACATGCACTCGTTAAGTGTTTCCTGACGTAAACATGAACCCCAGAGCTATTCAGATTTTGCCTACTCAGAGATAGCAAGGGCTCTAGGGCCCACAGGATTCTTCCAGATAGGCCAACCAGGAAACTGGATATTTCATATTTTGGAGACATAGATAAATCTGCCCAGTATGTCTTCTGACTCGACTGCCCAGCTGAAAAGTGGAAATTTGGTACTTTAGGAATTGCAGTAAGAATTTAATTTGCACAAAAAACTATTTTAGCTTTATCACCCGATATTTATTGATACATACTTTGAAATTCTCTTTGATAGGAACCACCTGGGTATTAATATGATACCTGCCTTTCAAGGGCTTATCAACACATATAGAGAAAAAGATATTTACACAAATATGATCATTCTAGAAAGATTGTGATACAGTCATGAAAGAATTGCAAAGTAATTTGGGACTTTGAGAAGGAAAACATTACTTCCTGCCAAATGGATCAAGATGGTTTTATTTCCTAAATGTTTTATAGAGCTGCAAATCAAAATAAGAAAACCATCTAACTCATTTCTTTACCATTATGCAGAACCACTTCCAAACCCTCTCTGAAAGCAATTAACCTACCCCATTTTATAATACCTACAAAGTAGAATTTTCCATCTCAATTTATCAAATCAGGCGATTAAAAATTATTCTTCAATATCCTTAAATGACTCTTAAGCATTTGCATGCCACCTTTCCGATTTCCACTGAAGACACATTGCTGGCCCATTTTCCAAGTGTTTTCCAAAATCAAGTATCATATCTGAAACCTGAAATTGTGTCCAATTTCAAGAAGCATATCACAGTCTGGTGTCTGATTAAACTATCTCATCTCTTTATGAATAGTTTGCTGTGATTAGATTGTAAACACCTGCATGGTGTTATTCTGGCTTTAGACTCAAAGGAACATTTTATCCTGGGAAATACAGATTCCTGAAATAAGCATATCAGTTTTTGAACCAAACTGTTAGAGTTACATTCTTAATGACCCAATTTGAAACTGACAAATATTTAGGCTTGTGTGGTAAACCCATGGTTTCCTGTCATCTTATTTAGATGTCCGGCACTTTTTAGTTGTAGATCTCTGAACTCAAGGCACAAACTTGCCAAATATTCATATTCCTTACAACTTCTTATCCAGTCAGTGCAATGTGTTTCTTTACGTCGTTAGATTCAAGAGTTCAACTGAAGAATTCAACAACTCATGCAGTTATGTCAAAGGTAAGATTGATGGCATGAGGTAGCACTACTTCCAGATTTTTTTTTTTTTTAATACACATTTGGCCTATTGTTGAAAAGAGAGAATGTGAGAAAAGAAACGAGATTTCGGTTTTCGTCTTCTGTCTTTTGTGTGTCCATAATCAGTAGTGTAGATTCATAGCTTCCCAGCAGCAGGGAGGAATTCTTGCCAGACAATGGGTCCAAGCATCGTGTTAATAACACTGTGTCAGTTTGTGTTCACTTTCAGGCAATTGAATCCACTCTAACTGGTTTCGGTAGAAAGGGATTTATTACCAGGTATTTAAAAATCATTGAAAGGGAAAGTGGATCAAGCTGTAGCCGTACTTCGAGGAACATCTCTCCAAGGACGACTGTTATTACGAGCATCAGCCAACTGGATATGCCTCTTGCTCTGCTCGTCTTTTCCACTCAAACCAGTTACTGACTTAAGTTTCACATGGATCCCTCTGATTGGTAGAAACTAATCCATACCTGGAACTCAAGCTGCAAGGGAGTCTTTAGCTTTCCTGCTTTCATAGTGGATGCTTACATGAGATGAATCTGAAGTCCTTTTATAAATAAATCCCTTGAGGGCAGGGTCCATGTCTGTTTTGTTCATATTGTATCCCAAAGCTGGACTGTGCCTGGCACAATGCTAGGCAATCAGTAAATGCTTGTTGGCTAAATGAATGATCACATGAAACATAAATTGTCTTTTTCTCCTATCTCCACCATCCTTCAATGCTCAAGGTTCATATACTGGTTATTCTCCAATTTTTGTTTGATGTCATATAGATATTTTTGATAACTTTGTCACTTGATTTCCTTTTCCTAAATTAAGGATGTAGTACAAACTGAGAATTTGGGAACATGTTTGGGTGCACCTTCTCTTTATTCTGGCAACTAAATTTATTTTGATGCTTACTTGGCTCCGTGTAAGATTGGCCATTACAGTAACAGTGTGGTGGCCCGATGGGCCCATTTTTACTTTTATTATACAGAAAAGTATCATTGATGATTTTTACGCTTCAGAAAATGCCTTCCTTCTATGTTTGGAAAGTGGCATCTTGGACCTTGAAGCAAGGCAAATGCAACATGATTAGTCAGAAAACAATGACCATCAGGTCAGTTTTCCAAACAGCGTGTCCTTGATGTGGCTTTGTTTCTGTGATTTGAGGTGAAGGATGTAATAAGAAGACCTGCCAGTTTCTTGGCAAATGCCTCTCTCCTTTGTTTCATATACGTAATAGGGCTTTTTTTTTTTAACTTATTTTTAATTCCTGAGTTTAGAAACCCTGATTGTTTCATTTCCCAAAAAATTTCACTGGTGTTTCTTTTTCTGTTCAGACATCTCCATTTCGTGTTGTGTGCAGACCCAGCATGCACATATCTCTATAAGTGAATTATTGTAATGATTATTTAATTGAGGTACCCAAAGCTCAGCACCTTTAGGAATTAATTAAAATGAATGTATTGCACATGATACACAACTCCATGTTTTATTTTACAAATTTCCACTTTGTGAGATTTGTTTTTCTCCATAATTAGATTTATTACCGTGTCTAAAACAAAATGTAGACCTTAACTTTATTCAATAATCTACATTTTCCAAAGCATTTTTTATATATTTTACCTCGTTTGATTCACACAACAGTCTAATTAGATTTTAAGCATACCAGAAATGGTCAAGTTCAGATACACTGGCTTGCATATTTTAAATGTTAAAAGCACATATTAACAATGGGAAGGTGTTATTTTATCTTTAGATAGAAAAAAAAACCTATTAACACTATGAAAATAAAATACCTCAAAGGAAAAATAAAACATTAACTAGGTAGATTGGTTGTGAAAAATGAAATTACCGTTTACGTTTCTTAGATGTTCTTAATTTATTCAGAGAGAGAGAGAGAGAGAGAGAGAGAGAGAGAATCAAAATACCCTGACTAATGTGAAAAAATCCTTTAATGATTTTTGACATAATTTCATCACTGAAAACACTAATTTGCGCTAAATACTGGTATCCAGGTTTCATGAAATACCCCGTTAGCCGGGGATTCAAGCTGATTCTCCAAAATCAGAGTAAGAATGAATAAATAAGGATTTAGAAATACAACTGGGTGAGGTATCCCTTCTGTCTTTTCCTTGCCATTTTCCTTCTTTAACTTACAATCCTTTCCACATAAACCCTCTCTCTCTTAGCTTGATATGAATGTGTCTTTTTTTCTTGTTGTGGTAAAACACACATAACATAATATTTACCATCTTAAGCATTTGTGGGGTACCGTCTAATGGCATTAAGTAAGGCTGTTGTGCAACCATCACCGCTGTCCGTCCCCAGAACTCTTTTCATCTTGCAAGCCTGAAACCAGGAACTCTTAATTCACCCCCTCTCCCAACCCCTGACAACCACCATTCTGTTTTCTGTTCCTTATGCATTTGACCACTTAAGGAACCTTATATAAGTGGAATCTGACAGTATATGCCTTCTGGCGACTGGCTTATCTCACATAGCATAATGTTCTCCAGATTAATCCATGTTGTTGCATGTGTCAGAATTTCCTTTTTTTTTTTTTTTTTTTTTTGGAAATGTTTATTTATTTTGGGGAGGAGGGAGATGAGGGGCAGAGAGAGGGAGAAGAGGATGTGAAGCGGGCTTTGTGCTGACAGCAGAGAACCCGATGTGGGGCTCGAACTCATGACCTTCAAGATCATGACCTGAGTTGAAGTCGGACGCTTAACTGACTGAGCCAGGCACCCTGAAATTTCCTTTATTTTTAAGGTGGAATAAATTCCATTTTAGGAATATACCACATTTTGCTTGTCACTTCGCCTGCCAGTGGACACGGGTTGCTTCTACATTTTTGCTATTGTGAATAATGTGCTATGTGGTTACTATTTGCATGGACTATCCCTTTCCATTCTTTCACTTTCAACCTGTTCGTGTCTTTGAGCTAAAGTGAGTCTCTTGTAGACAGCATATATTGGGATCATGTTTTTAAAGCTATTCTGCCAATCTGTCTTTTGACTGGAGAGTTTAATCCATTTACATTTAAAGTAATTACTGATGTGGTGCCCGGGGGGCTCAGTCAGTTGAGCATCTGACTCTTGATTTTGGCTCAGGTCATGATCTCACAGTTTGTGGGATCGAGCCCCACATCTCCCTCTCTCTCTGCCCCTTCCCCACTTGTGCGCTCACACCTTCTGTCTCTAAATAAATAAATTAATTAAAAAAAATTATTGAGGAGAGACTACTGTCATTTTACTATTTGTTTTCTGTCTGCTTTATTACTTTTTGTCTCTCATTTCCCACGTTACCGTATTATTTTGTGTTTAGCTGATGTTTTCACAGTGAAATGTACTAATTTCCTTTTGTGTGCATTCCATAGATATTTTCTTTGTGATCACCATGATTACATGTAACATCCTAAAGTCAAAACACTCTAATTTGAATTTATACCGTCTTAACTTCAGTAACGCCGAAAACTTCTCCTATACAGGTCTATCCCCACTACTTTCAGTTATTGATGTCAAATTATGTTTTTACATATGTGTGTCCAAAATGTAAACTAATAATTGCATTTTTTTTATGCATTAGTTTGTAACTAGGGTCACAAACCAAAGTTAGAGTAACACTAGCTTTTAGACCAATGATTTTTTTAAATGTATTTGTCTCTTAAATCATGTAGAAAACAAAAAACTGGAGTTACCAATCAAAATTACATTAATACTGGCTTTTATAACCGCCCATGTATTTACCTTTACTGAGGTCCTTATTTCTTCATATGGCTTTGAGTTGTCTCATGTCCAGTTATTTCAACCTTCAGGATTCCTTCTAGCATTTCTTACAGGGCAGGTCTAGTGGTAACAGACTCCCTCAGCTTTCGTTTATCTGGAAATGTCTTACTATCCTCCCTCACTTCTCAAGGACAGTTATGCTGAATCTTGGACTCTTGATTGATGTTTTTTTCTTTCAGCACATGAATGTATCAGCCACTGCCTCAGGTTCCAAAGTTTCTGATGACAAGTCTGCTGATTATTCTATTGAGGATTTTTATTTGTTGAGAACCACTTCTCTCTTGCTGCTGTCAAGATTCTCTCTTCATCTTTGGCTTTCAACAGCTTGATTGCAATGGGTCTTGGTGTGGGTCCCTTGGAGTTTATTATGCTTGGAGTTCATTGAGCTTCTCGTTTATATTCACGTCCTTCATCAAATTTGGGGAGTTGGGGACCATTATTTCTTTAAATAATCTTTCTTCCCCTTTCTCTCTTTTTTAAATTTTTTTTTAACGTTTATTTATTTTTGAGACAGAGAGAGACAGAGCATGAACAGGGGAGGGACAGAGAGAGAGGGAGACACAGGCTCCGAGCTGTCAGCACAGAGCCCGATGTGGGGCTTGAACTCACGGACCGTGAGATCATGACCTGAGCCGAAGTTGGACGCTTAACTGACTGAGCCACCCAGGTGCCCCTCTCTTCTCTCTTTTGAGATTTCCACAATGTGTATGCTGATTGGCTTATGGTGTCCCACCTGTCCCATAGACTCTGTTCACTTTTCTTCAATCTTTTCTCTTTCCTCAGATTTGATATTTTCAATTTTTCCATATGCGGGTTTCCTGATTCTTTCTCCTGCCTGCTCAAATCTGCCTCAGAATCCCTCTGATCACTCTAGTGAATTTTTCATTGTAGTCACTGTATTTTTCAGGTCCAGAATTTCTGATTCTTTCTTTCTTTTTTTTTTTTTTTTTTTTTTAGGTTTTTAAATCTCTTTCTTGTTATTTTCATTTTGTTTATACAGCATTTTCTTGATTTTTCTCCCTGTCTGCTTTAGTTCTTTGAGCATCTTTAAAACAGATGTTTTAGAGTCTTTGCCTAGTAGGTCCATCGTGTGTTCTTCTCAGAGACAGTCGCTGTTGTTTTTTTCCCCTGCTTTAAATGAGCCACCCTTTTCTGTTTCATTGAATGTCTTGTGTTTTTTTATTGACAACTGGGCATTTTTATCTAATAATGCGGTAACCCTGGAATCAGATTCTCCCTTTTCCTCAGGGTTTGCCAACTTTTGGTTTTGTTTTTATATTTTGATTGCTGTAGACTGTATCTGTGCTGGGGATCAGCCTGAGGTATAAACTAAAGGACTTCTCAATTCCTCGCTGAGGCTGCAACTTTCCCTGGGCATGCCTGATGATTTTCTAAATTTCCCCATATGTGTGGTTACTTTTGAATATCCTAGACCTTAACTATCTGGCTGCCAAAAGAGGGAAATGAGAGGGAACAGAAAACAAAAGAAAATTTTGAAAGACACTGGCCCTTTAAATCCTCTGACAGTCATTTCAGCCTAAAGAGGAAAGGCTTCTAACAGCAGAGTAAGGAAGGCAACAATGCTTCTGTGTCTGCGCTCAGCTCCAGCAATCAGTGATCAGAGCAAAGATCCCTGGTATTTGGAGGCAGAGTCCTTATTATCCACCCTGGCTCCCTCAAGCTGTATGCAAGCTGCTCCTGAGACATGTGCACAGCTGTCTTTGTGGGGCCAGAGGATGGGAGATGGGTAGTTGCTACAAT
Organism: Panthera onca; assembly: GCF_046562875.1. Taxonomy (NCBI): domain Eukaryota; kingdom Metazoa; phylum Chordata; class Mammalia; order Carnivora; family Felidae; genus Panthera; species Panthera onca. The sequence goes on along the minus strand of NC_138341.1, from coordinate 84,896,395 downwards.
GAAATTGACTGAAATTAAGTGCAATTTACCATCCAGAAAATTTACTTCCCCTGGAAGTAGCAAGCCTTCAATAGACTCCAGAGTTCCAAAATCGTTATATGAGACAGATCCTGCCAGTGCAATTACTGTCTAGGTGGGGAGACCGATTCCTACTCTGCCATTTTCCCAGAGTCCTCCCTTTATTTTTATAAGGTAAAAGGTAACTGTCTCAGTATTTGTTAAAATAGTTCTCTTTGTTTTGCATTTTTAAAATATTACAATGTTTCCCCATAGATTTCTGCAAAACTCTTAATAGCTTGTCCCTGAACCAATTAAACAATTTTAAAATAAGTACCAAACCCTATATTAATAGGGAAATAGACTGATATTTTTGCCAAAGGCAAGACATTTTCCCACTAACATGTTATCTATCACATTAAGGAGCCCAACTGTTGTTTGTTTGTTCTGTTTTGTTGTTTTACAGGTTATGAGCAAAACCCATTTTAGGAAAGGCGACGGCAAACTTTGGCAAGGGTCATCAATATCTAGACCATATTTCTATGCCGAAGGTCCTTAACACTGAAAAAAACGCTGATGTCTGGCACCAGGCCCAGAGATGGTGATTGAATGGTCTGGGGTATGTCCTGGGCTTTGGGAGTTCTGAAAGCTCCCAGGTGATTCTAATGAGCATGGGAATCTCTGCTCTGTGCTTTCTTTGTCTCATGGCCATGAGCATGCTACTCAAAATGACTGCACATTTTTGTACTCTACCAGGACGGAGCTCATGAGTTCTGAATGAGCTCTTATCCTCACTTTACAATTCCAGGCATATTGTCTAATGTTCCTATGTGTATTGGACACTGCTGGGGCTCAGCCAGATTCAGCTGGATCTCTTTTATTCTTATACACCCCTCGTTTGGCTTTGGTATGCTTTTGCTTGTAACTGTCCACACCTGTGTCTTTCTTTGGAGGTCTGCCCAAGGTCTGCCGAAGTCACTTTGGGCACAAGTACAGAAAGCAGGAAATGCCTGGGAATTCTTGCCTCCTCAGGGGAAGCCCCTGGCCAATGGCTGACTGGTGCGGCCAACGAAAGCCCAGCTCTCTTGCCTCCGGTTCGGATACACTGAGGCAAAATTTGTAATCCAGTTCCCCTGCCGGATCAGGCTCGTTCTTCTCTCCAGGGACTTTTGCCTGAGATCATACCCTGGCTTGCACTTTGCCTTTCCGTGTCTTGCTTCCTCAGTCCCATATTAGTTTCTCCTGGGAGGCACTTCCTGAATAAATCATTTGCACACATATCTTTGTCTTGGTATCTGCTTCTGGTGGCTCCATGGTAACTAACCCTAGAAGTAGGTTAGTTAAGAGAGGAAAGAGAAAGTAATAAAGACGGAAACACTGATTGGAAACAAACAAACTTATTCCACAATGCTTGAAGAAATTTCAGGGTCAACAAAGAGGACTTTCTATGTTTAATCATTTGAAAGTTAAAAGATGATTTTGTGTGTTTTTGAAAAACTGCCCAGGGATATCACGCTATGACTGCTGATGTTTTCATCTATTAGGGAACAGCCCCAATAGCAAAATGTTTTCACATATGCAGTCATCAGTATCGAGTTTGCAGAGATGAGTATATGTGTTCTGCCAGCATGACTTAACCAGGCAGACTTTTGCAAACTTAACGTACCCTCATCATGTTCTTTCGTTACTGGCATGAAAAATTGACATGCTCACACAGGGACATGGTTCCATGAAAAGTCAGAGCAGACAGGCTTTGTCTCCCATTCATGCAAAGAAAACACTGGCTTATTTTTAAGTAGGTCATGATAGGACAGGAATCATATGGACCAGTTGCGGATAGAAAGACATAGCGGTCTTCAGCCTTGTTTCGGACACGTGACGCTCTGGAAAGCACCACAATTACAGATGCTCATTTTTCCCCCCAAAGGTGGCAACCTTAGCAAAGAAGCAAATGCTCCATGAAGGTTAAAAGTGACCTGAGCCTTCTAGTTTCGGTACGCAACTGAGGCCCATAGTAGCATAAAGGGAGCTGTTTTCCGAATACACAGATTCTGAGCCTGAATAAAAGGCTTCGTTTTCCAGAGCTGTCAGTCTGATGCAATTCCCAACAATTAGATTTACTAAAGAATTTTATAGAGCAAAAAAAGAAAGAAATCAAGCAAAATGTCCAGATGTCATCTGTTAAAAATGTTTTATTGAGACAATAAACAAATAACATCAACAAGTACTAAAATTTTAATTAAAATATGATTTACAATGTTGCTATATACCATCAGAAGCATTCTTATTGACGGGAAATAAGATTGCATTGCTTGTATCCTTAGGACACTCAAACATCCCATTTGACTTTGTGGGTCTCCCCCCCCCCCCCAAGTAGTGTGCTCTTAAGATGTACTTTCCATGCCCATGAGCATGAAGATTTTCTTCAACACTTTAAAACACAATGGGAGTATCAATCGTTGCCTTTCATTGCTGGCTACATCACTAAATAGATGTATATTATGTTCTCGAGCCTTCTGCTCAGAAAAATCTAAGTATTGCGTTTCTGTCAATTCATTGATTGAAGAGCTTCCCCCTCAAAATGTTGACAGCTGTTTCAGACGTTTATAAAATAACTTGGATAACAGCTGCAAACGGATTGGCTAAAGAAGATTTGGAACCATGCAATTAGCATTCATCAAATGCACACATTTCCATTGAAAAACCTCTTCAACCCAAAAGTTGACTATCAGGAAGCTGATGACTCTTGTTAAATCTGGGAACAGGCCTTGCTAACACTTAACTTTCCATTAGCTGATTTAAAAAGGAGCATATTAATATAGTTACTATTGAATACCATTGAATAAGTTATTGGTGAATGCTGTCTGTAAGTAACACTGCTTTGATTTTTGTCCTTTATCTTTCAGACAAGCATCCGTGTGAGAACGGCAGGCCATGTCTTAATAACGTAATTCACTGGTAAATTCCTCGTACTTGAGCAGATATATTTTCCAGAGACAAAGTAGAAATAAACCCAGCTAATTAATTACCTTATGGACAAAAAAAAACATTCTTCGCAAGAAACAATAATGTATACATCTTGTAGTCACCACTGTGTTAGAAAGTGTAGTAAAAGCCTCAAAAAGTTAACAGTGGATGGGTAGTGTGGCATGACTGTGGCAGATTTTCCCTTCTGTGTATTGTAGGTATTTTATTTGAACATGTAATTCTGATATGATTGAAAAATAAAATGTATATTAAAATACTTTGAGTACTTCAAGGATGATACAACTGTACTTTCAGAGCCAAAAGGAGCACTAGCCTTACTCAACTCTCTTGAAAGGACCTTCAGTTTAAAAAGAACTTCCCCAGGGGGCACCTGACTAGCTCAGTGGTTAAGCGTCCAATGTCAGCTCAGGTCATGATCTCACGGTTCATGGGTTCGAGCCCAGTGTCAGGCTCTGTGATGATATCTCAGAGCCCAGAGACTGCTTCAGGTTCTACGTCTCCCTCTCTCTCTGTCCCTCCTGTGCTTGTGCTCTGTCTTTCAAAAATAAGCAATGTACGGTAAAAAAAAAAGTAATTTAATAAAAAATTAAAAAAATAATTAAACCTAGAGTGGCAGAGTGGTCAAAAAAGGCTTTTACCCTCTTGTGCTGTTGGTGGGAATGCAAACTGATACAGCCACTCTGGAAAACAGTATGGAGGTTCCTCAAAAAGTTAAAAATAGAACTACCTTACAATCCAGAGATAGCATTACTAGGTATTTACCCAAAAAATACAAAAACACTAATTCAAAGGGATATATGTACCCCAATGTTTACAGCAGCATTATCTACAATAGCAAAATTATGGAAACAGCTCAAGTGTCTATTGACTGATGAATGCATAAAGAAGATGGGGTATATATATGTTATATTATATATATATATATATAATATAACATAATATATATAATATAATATATATATAACATAACATATATATATAACATATATATAATGGAATATTATTCAACCATAAGAAAGAATGAAATATTGTCATTTGTAATGATGTGGATGGAGCTAGAGAGTATTATGCTAAGCAAAATAAGTCAGAGAAAGACAAATATCATATGATTTCACTCATATGTAGAATTTAAGAAACAAAACAAACGAGCAAAGGGGAAAAGAGAGAGAGAGAGGCAAACCAAGAAACAGACTCTTAACTCTACAGAGCAAACAGATGGTTACCAGAGAGGAGGTGGGTGGGGGCATAGGTGATGGGGATTAAGGAATCCACTTGTCATGATGACCCAGTAATGTATGGAATTGTTGAATCACTATATTGTACACCTGGAACTAATATTACATGGTATGTTAATTAACTGAAATTTAAATAAAAACTTTTTTAAAAGGCTTTTTTTAAGTTTATTTATTTTGAGAGAGAGCAGGGGAGGAGCAGAGAGAGAGAATCCCAAACAGGCTCTGCACTTTCAGCATGGAACCCAACGCGGGGCTCAATCTCATGACCCATGGGATCATGACCTGAACCGAAACCAAGAGTCAGACACTTAACCAACTGAGCCACCCAGGCGCTCCTAAAAAAGGCTTTTAACAATAGGAATGGTTCATAAGCAATTTAACAATTTTGCTACGTAATATATATGGAGAACCCCTTGCTATAACCATAAGACCTTATAAAATTTATATTCTCATGAGTGTGGGCTAACTTATGTTATCTCTAAATTCATATTGAAGGGGGAGTTGAAGTTCTAACCCTCCATTACCTCAGAATAGGACTGTATTTAAGACCGGATCTTTTAGAAAGTAAATTAAAATGGGGTCATTAGAGTCGTTCAGGTCCAAAATGACTGGTGTCTTTGTAAGAAGGGGGTTAGGACACAGACATATACGGAGGGAAGGCCACGTGAAGACACAGGGAGCAGATGACGACCAGTTGCAAGCCAAAGAGAGAGGCCTCAGAAGAATCGAACCCTGCCGGCCCCTTGATCTTGAACTTCCAGCCTCCAGAATTTTGAGAAGATAAATGTCTGTTGTTTAAGCTACCGGTCTGTGGTACTTTGTTACAGCAGCCCTAGTAAAATGATAACAGTCATCAAAATATCGTGTGGATGGTTCAGGAAGTCAGTGAATGGCTTATATACATAAATCAGGGCAGATCAGGTACACGACAGAGGCAACTCACACAAAAGCCAAAGTCTAGAGCTAAAATTCACCTTGAGAAATCTTGAAATCTGCAAAAACCTTGGGGGAGGGATTGGACACCGACAGGGAGATCGGGCCAATATTCCCCAGGCCTTTGCTATACTTAACATCCTGGAGGAGTGGGGGGGGGGGGGGGGGTTCATCTTGGCAAGTTCTTGCTTACATCAAAAGAAGGCGTGTGGGCCAACTCCTTTCCACTGCCTGTTTTTGTCAATAAAATGTTACTGGAACACAGCCACAACTATTTGTTTACATATCATCTATGGCTGCTTTCGTGCAAAATGGCAGAACTACATGGTTGCTACGGAGGCCATATGGCCTGCGAAATCGAAAATAGTTACGAAACTTTACAGAAGAAGTTGGAAAAGTTTGAAATGAAGTGAATATTACAACAAAGTCCCCCTTCTTTCCGAACACATGGTGAATCTGCAGCCATTCGGGCCCCTTGAGTTCAAGGTGATTCACGTGTACCTGAGATGGAACTCTGCCAGCCACGGCTTCCGGGCTCACCTCCTGGATCAGTGAGCTCGGGAAAGCAGAAGGGGAGTGCTTGGGAACCCTTGGAAAATGCCGTTTCCACAAAAGGAAGGAAGGAAAGGCAAGCTAATGAGGAAGACAGGCGGAGTACGAGGGAGCAAACTGAGGAAGTTGTACGAGCCCAGAGATAGTGAGGACATTTATCAGGGAATTCATACAGAAAGATCCCAAGGCTGGGGCTTCTGGGTGGCTCAGTTGGTTAAGCTTCTGCCTCTTGATATCATCTCAGGTCATGATCTCACAGGTTTCTGAGTTCGAGCCCTGCAGTGGGCTCTGCACTGATAGCACTGAGCCTGCTTGGGATTCTCTCTCTTGCTTGCTCTCTCTCTCTCTGCCTCTCTGCCGCTAGTGTGCACATGCTCACACACACTCTCTCTCTCAAATAAACATTAAAAAAAAAAAAAAAAAGAACCCAGGTGCAGGAACTACAGTGGAGAGCATAGTTTTGTTCTGGAAGTAAAAGTGCTCTGTCGCCCAGATGTCAGCTGGAATGAAGTCCCCCAGACCCTGGCTGTCCAGGTGGGCTTGACTCAAACCTTTGCGGATGTCCTGCCCTCCTTGCCTTTGAAGATTTCTAAAAATTCCTAGGAGCTTACACCCTTTTGATCACCTTTGTCTCCAAGCTCCTCATTTCAGAGAAGCTGTCTTATTTATTACACATCAATCCAGATGGTACATTCAACCCCTTCTGTGAATGTTTCATGTGCGTGCACACACACACACACACACACACACACACTCATAGAAAGCATTCATCAGAAGAAAATATTCTACTATAAATTTCTGAGCCATGGCTCATATAGTTCCTCAAAATTGTTGTCCTTAAAAATACTCTTTGGCTATTTCACCAACTGGGACATTTCTTGTGATTGCATGTGGTAGCATCCTGTCCAGCCTCAGACCAGCTCACTCTCCCCCACTAACTTGTCTCTACACATCTTTCCTCTCTCCTCTTCCTGCCTCTCAGAGGTGAGGATGCAATCCCATTTAGCCAATCTCTTTGAGGGTCTTCAATGTCTTACCACACCGCCTTCTTGATGCCAGTGGTATTGTTGAAAGCCTGATTTATTTTGGTCCTTTGTATGTGATTTGCTTTTTCTCTGTAAAGTTCTGAAAATTTCCACTAATTATAATTTATTTATATATATGTGTGTGTGTGTGTGTGTGTGTGTGTGTGTATTTGGAGTGCAAGCAGGAGAGGGGGCAGAAAGAGGGAGAGAGAAAGAATCCCAAGCAGGCTCTGCAATGTTTGTGCAGAGCCCAACTCAGGACTTGAACTCATGAACTTGTGAGATCATGACCTGAGCTGAGATCAAGAGTCGTACACTTAATCTACTGAGCCACCCAGGCACCCCTATCATTTCTTTGTCAAATGCTTCCTCCCCTCTGTTTTCCCCTGTCCTTTTGGTGCTCCTGTTACCAGCACATTGATCCTTTACTACTTGCTGATGAGAGGATTTCTCGACCTGATCTTCAGCTCATAAAATCTGCTTCCGGTGGAATCCATGCTGACATTCACCCCTTCCATTCAGTTGTTTCAGCAATTACAGTTCTGAATTATTATTTCCACTTGGTTTCTTGTTAAAAATAATTGCCTGTTATTAGATAGAATTTAATATTCCATGTTCTAGAAGGAAAGAAATAATGAAAGACCTCAGGTTGGAAAAGTTCACAGGCTGGATAATAAAATGAATCCTTCCTCTGAGTACAGTACCATAAAATTGAAGAATCTCAAAGACAAGGAGAAAGTTTATGTATCAATTCTATCATACTTATTTTAAATTCTCATAGCCCATAAATTAATTTGGTAGAGTTATTCAGTGTATCTTCTTGGTTTTACTTTCAATGGGAGTAATTTGTAGATAGCAGCCATTTTTGACCTCTTCTTTACTTAATGATAATCTCTTGGGTGATTTGTGAAAGTATGGTGTTGGCTATTGTTTTAACTTAGATATTCTTTATTGTAAAAAGTTTTATTTTATTCTTTTTTAGTAATCTCAGTACCCAACATGGGGCTTGAACTCACGACCCTGAGATCAAGAGTCACACGCTCTTCCAACAGAGCCAGCCAGGTATGCCTTATGTTAGATGCTCCAGGAGGGAGCATTTTGTTTAGTTTTCCAAGAGTTTTTATTTTTCCACTGTATTTAGATGTTAGTGTCAACCATATACTGTCTAAAGCATATAAAACCCACATATAATGTAGTTTGCAAGTACCGTTGGTCCTGATTGCTTGCCATGAGCAACTTTTAGTTCACACTCAATTTACTAGGAAATAAATGTCCTGAATTCTCTTGTAGGAAAGTGCAGAGACCCTTAACTTAGTCTGCCTTTTCTCTTGAAGGCTGATTGAAACTTGAAAGTTGTCACATTCATATCTTAAAAGCAATGCAAATATAAGATTACTCCCACCCTAGGGACCACGGCCGAATCCAATATTGTTAACAGCCTATTCAGACCCTCTGCTCCTCTGGTGTGGAGAGAAGCTTCTGGTCTCTCTGGTCCTGTGTTCCTTTCTAGGAATGCTGCTGTAGGCTCACCATACCCACCTTTTTACCTTCACCCTTTGCTGTGACTTCTATCCTTTGTTGGGTGACCATGGCCTGAAGGCCACATTTCTCCTTTATAATTTTGGACTTCTCTGTGGGTGCAGTGCTCAATATGTATACATTAATTGGGTTGTATTAATTGTAGGTGTCATTCAAGCATTTAAAAATGTTTCCTTTACATCATGAAATATGCAACACATGCATATTCACTCAGTGCATCACGAAGTCTTTAAATCTGCCTTTCATCCTCGTCTCCTTTATGTCTCCGTGCTTCGTTCCATACTATTCTTTGGTTCTGTCTTTCAGGTAACTCATTCTTTTCTTGGCTATGTCCATCGGGTCTACTGCTAAATGGATCAATTGAATTTTAAATTCCAGTTGCCGTATTTTTCATTTCTGAAAGCCCTGCTTGGCTTTATTCAAAATTGTTCACTCTTTTGTCATGTTTTCAAGCCTCTCTTGAGAAACACATCAAATATATTTGCACCATACGTTGGGTTTTTAAATTTAATATTTAAGCAAAGGTTCCCAAACTTGAGTGTGCATCAGAATTACCTGAGAACTCGTTAAAACACACATGGTTGGGCGTCACGCCTAGGACCTGTGATTAGCAGGTCAGGGCAGAGCCTAGGAATGTGCAGTTTCAACAACTTCCCTGGTGATGCTGATGTTGCTTAGTTTAGGGACTATGTTTTGAGAATAACTCATCTAAAGTATTTGTAGGTCAGATTTTTCAGCTATTGTTGGTGCTATGCTCAATCATCGTGCTTGTGTTTTTGTGGTTTGTTTTGTCTTGATTGAAAACATTCATTTTCTTTGGATTTTCCTTCCTTTCCCTTCCTTTCCCTTCCTTTCCTTTCCTTTCCTTTCCTTTCCTTTCCTTTCCTTTCCCTTCCCTTCCCTTCCCTTCCCTTCCCTTCCCTTCCCTTCCCTTCCTTTCCTTTCCTTCTTTCCTTTCCTTTCCTTTCCTTTCCTTTCCTTTCCTCTTTCTTTTCTTTTTTTTGGAGAGGGAGGGAAATACTTGGGACCTTGGATAAAGGTGCATTTCTGAAGAAAGGATTTATGTTTGCTCTTGCCAAATGTTTGGGAACACTCCCAGAGCATTCTAGGTTAAATTCTTGCCTTGAGGTTTTTTGAAACCCCTAGTTAAGTTGAATTCAGGGTATTTCATTGCCTTAAGGATGGGTTATAGTTTTGCTACTTAATAACCGGTTTGAGATTGGTCATGTCTTTCTAGACCAATGGAGTAGGGGAAGTGTCTTTTCTAGTTTAACTTTACTGTGAGAGTGTAGTCCTTTGATGTTCCAGGTTTGTGGGGTGGCGAACAGGGTCCTACTTACTCCCATTTTGGGCCTTTTCTTCTACTTCTGTTCTCCCGAGCTGTTGAAAATTGATGATGAGGCTCACCAGGTCACCAAAACTCTCAAGTTGAAAGCAGACTGAAGCTCCCTGCTGGCCCCTCTGTGTTTTCTGAGTTGCAAACATTCTCTCTTAATCCATTTCATCTTTTTACTTTTGTCTATGGTATTTTTTTCAACATAGAGCAAATTTAAATTTTAGTAGGAAAATCTAGGAATTATGTCCAATTTTGTCTGGTTTCTGGACTTTATGTAGAAGGTCATTCTCCAATAAAGATTTTTTTAAACTTTCTTAAAATTTTTCTCTGTTGGTTTTGTAAACCATCACTGATAAATAATTGTATATATGCATATACATACATATACATGTACATATACATATATATATCTCATAATGCAGGAAGCTAAGTTTGATTTACTCAAAATGGATATTCAGTTGTTCCATTATCCAAATACTGAATAATTCATTCTTTACCTACTGATTTAAAATGTCACATTTTTCATGTATTAAATAGATACATATTTCTGGATTATATTCTGCTATAACAAGCTATTTGTCTATTCCTGGTATAATAATATGGCACTTTAATTATAATAGTTTTCAAGGACATTTTCATATCTGATAAGACATGCCTCTACTCATTATTCTGTTTTTCAAATATTTCTTGGCAATTCTGATGGAATTATTGTTCCAGATGAAATTTAGAATCAATTTATTACGTTCCTTCAAAATCCCTTTGATATTCTGACTGAAAAAGCACAATGTTTATATATGACTTTGGGAGGACTGACATTTTTATGTTATTTGAATCTTCCTGTCTAGGAGAATGGTATGTTTTCCCATTCAGTTGGGGCTTTATTTCACGTTTGTCATTAATGCCGCATAGTTTTTTTTTTTTTTACAAGTATATATACATATATATATATGTATATATATATATATATACTCTCCCTTAGGAGAGCCTAAGGTCATTATAACCTAGAGGCTTCGTGGGCGGGAGACACAGACCGCCATGGAGAAGCAGTTGTCAGCTATTTCAGAGGGGATAGGATGATGCTCTGGGACAGTAGAAGAAAACCAACAACTGGAAACTGGAATTAACTGTGGCACCAGTGGTCACCATTCCTTCTTCCTTCTGGTCCTTCTCTAGCACCCCCTACTGGCAGACTCCAGCAGGAAAAATGTGGTTTGCAGAGTACCAGCTAAGGGAAGTGTGGCTGAGAAGCAGGCTGAGAGCAGATTCATGATGGGCTTGGGTCACCAGAGTCTACCTGCAGACACCTCTACTGGGCAGCTTCACACTTCTGTTTGACCTTCCCCACTCTTGCCAGCCCTTCCTCACAGGTGCACGGTTGCAGATGTCTCCTCATTTCAGTGGAAACGGATTTTGCTTCTGTTTCTTCTTTTAATACTCTTATAGGTACCTATTCTCTTAGTACTCCAGCGTGATTTTTGAGAAGGGGAAAGGGCAATCCTCTTTACCCCACCATTTAAAAACTTGAAGAAGTCATCAGGGCGCTTGGGTGGCTTAGTCAGTTAAGCGTCAAACTCAATTTCAGCTCAGGTCATGATCTCACAGTTTCATGAATTTCAGCCCCATGTGGGGCTCTATGCTGACCCTTAGAATCTGCTTGAAATTCTCTCTGTCTCTCTGTCCTTCCCCTGCTCATTCTCTCTCTGTCTCTATCAAAATAAACTTTAAAAATTATTTAAAAAAACTTGAAGTCATAAATGAGCTAGTGGCTATGTAAGTTCCTTAAACAATTATTTATCTCTCTGAGACTTCTTAATAGAATTTATTAGGACTTTCTTTTTCTTATGTCATTGAGAACATGATTGTCTTTTCTCAGTCTAATCAGATGCATAAGCGTTAAACTTTCTTCTGATTTCTATAGACATTTCCAGAAATAGGTTTTTCTTTTATACTTTGAGAATGATGCTCTATATCCCCTGATGAGTCATAAAGAAGTATACACACACACACACACACACACACACACACACACACACACTAAACTAGAATGAGGCAGAATCCATCTAAGACTTGATTTCCACCAGTTAGCAGGGTGTGTAGATTTCCCCAGGCTCCAGGCATTGGTCATTTTTATTTTGCTAGAATCTCATTCTCATTTGTACTTCAGAGTTCAGATTGAATTCACGGCACAGCCCTGCTCTGAGTGTGTGGCGGCTATCTGTAAATGTCACTGTGTGGTATTGCGACGGCTGAAGGCTGGGGAGCAGCTGGTCAGGTGGCCTTTCCTCTAGCTTCCCCTAGGGACGCCAGAGGTGTGGATTGCACACCCTTTCCAACACTCACATAGGAATCCGTTAGGAGGAGGCTTAGATGAGATGCAAGGCAAATAGATTTCAGCCTAGGTCTACGTGCCTGGGCTAGCACCCCGGCCGCGCTGTTGAGTAATGAGTGACTGGTATTGATGAAATGGAGAATGAGAGGCACGCGCCTAACCAGCTGAAGGTGGCCGGGAGCCACACCCACTCAGCCCCATCTCAGATGACCCATCCTGAATGAATGACCGGTGTCTGGGAACCTGTACCGGGTCATGAGACTCATCTTTGCTATTAACGCGTGTGCTGTATCGTCCGTCCCGCATCCTTCTTTGTTAGTTTCGTTTAACATTTTTATTTTGAAACCCTTATAAAGAGTAGCCCCCAAATAAGATATAATTACAGATTAAACATTACAAGATTCAGAATAGTTATAAAGAGTTGCAGGCTGAAGTCGCAGTTGCGAAATTAAAAACGTTCTTGCAGGTTTCATGTACTCCTCAGTCAGTTCCCCTCAATGGTAACATCTTGCATAATTACAGAGCAACGTGACACGGGGAATTCGACAATCCACAGAGCTTATCAGCTTTTATCAGTTCTCTGGCAAAGTTCTGCTGTAAAGTTCTACAGCGCTTTGTTGGTGGGGGGGATCTGGGGAGGAAGAGAGACAGAGACAGAGACTGACAGAGGGAGAGAAAGAGAGAGAGAGTGTGTCCAGATTTATCTCCCATGTAGATTCATGTACTCATCACCGTGGTCAAGATACCCAAGAGTTCCATAATTATAAAGGCTCTCTGATGCTCTCTCTCTCTCTCTCTCTTAAGATTATTTAAGAGAAAGCACAAGTGAGTCAGGGAGGAGCAGGAAGAGAGAGAATCCCAAGCAAGCTCCATGCTGTCAGCGCAGAGCCAAGATGCAGAACTGGAACTCAAGAATCGTGAGACCATGACCTGAGCCAAAGTCAAGAGGTGGATGCTTAACCAACTGAGCCACCCAGGCACCCCTCATGCTATCTCTTTATAGCCTCTTCTCACAGCTACCAACCCCCTAACCTCTGGCAACTTCCAATCTAGTCTGTCTCTGTGATTACATTATTTTAAGAATGTTAATATAAATGTAATGACACAAACATCTTGAGTTTTGTTTTTCTTTTTACCCGGCATGATTCCCTGGAGGTTTATGCAGGAGGATGTATGGGTCAAAAGTTTGTTCCTTGTCACTGCTGAGTAGCACCCCATGGCGTGGATGTACCACAAGTCGTTTACCATTTGTTTGTTGAAGGTCCTCTGGTTTGTTTCCAGTTTTCAGCTATTATGAATAAAACAACTAACAGGGGCGCCTGGGTGGCTCAGTCAGATAAGTGTTCGACTTCAGCTCAGGTCATGATCTCACAGCTTGTGGGTTCGAGCCTCGCATCAGAGCCTGGAGTCTGCTTCCGATTCTGTCTCCCTCTCTCTCGGCCCCTCCCCCACTTGCGCTCTGTCTCTGTCTCTGTCTCTCAAAAATAAATAAACGTTAAAAAATTTTTAAAAAAAGAGTATTTTTGTATGGGTTTTTGCGCAGACATACATTTTTCTCTCTCTGGGATCAATGCTGGTTGTATGATAGTTACCGATTTCGTTTTATTAAAAACTGCCAAACTGTTTTCCAGAGCAGTCATACCATTTTTCATGACCACCAGCAATGTATGAGTGACCCAGTTTCTCTACATCCTCACCGGTGTTTCGTGTTAGCTCTGTTTTTTTAAAAATTATTTTAGCCATTCTAATAGGTGTGCAATGGTATTTTGTGGTGATTTCAATTTGCATTCCCCTGATGACTAATGAAATTGAACAGTTTTCCACCTGTTTATTTGCCATCTATGTATCCTTTTCAGGAAAATGTTCCTGTTTTTGTCTATTTGCCAACAAGAATTTTTTTTAAAGATTTATTTATTTTTGAGAGAGAGAGAGAGTGTGCAAGTGGGGAAGGGGCAGAGAGAGAGGGGGACAGAAGATATAAAGCAGGCTCTGTGCTGACAACAGTGAGCCTGATGCAGGGCTTGAACTCATGAGCCAAGAGATCATGACCTGAGCCAAAGTCGGACGCTCAACTGACTGAACCACTCGGGAGCCCCAAGAATTTTTTTTAACAATGAGTTTTGAGACTTCCCTACATATTCCAGATAGAAGTTCTTTGTTGGGTATGTGGTTTTCAAATATTTTCTCCTGCTTGGTGTTCATCTTTTTATACTCTTAATGGGGTTTTTCACAGAACAAATGTTTAAAAAAATTTTTTTGACGTTTGTTTATTATTGAGAGACAGAGAAAGACAGAGCATGAGCAGGGGAGGGGCAGAGAGAGAGGGAGACACAGAATATAAAGCAGGCTCCAGGCTCTGAACTGTCAGCACAGAGCCGGACGCGGGGCTTGAACTCACAAACTGCGAGATCATAACCTAAGCCAAAGTCGGAGGCTTAATGGACTGAGCCACTCAGGCACCCCATAGAACAAATGTTTTTAATTTTGTTGAGCTCTAATCTACAAAATTTTCCTTTTGTAGATCATACTTTTGTTGTCCAGTATAAAAACTTGTGTTGTTTTTTTCCCTCGAAGTGTTACATTTAATTTCAGGTTTGTGATCCATTTGTATCTTTTGTAAAGAACTGAATCTGGTGTTTAGTGACGCCTATTCTGTCTTGTCAGTTATGTCATGAACACCAGCTCATGACTATTCCTGCTAGTAGAACATACTGGGCATCCACAATGTCCTCTTCCTCTTACTGCCTGGTTCTCTGACATGTATCATATGATGTGATATGATGTGATATATAGCCCCTAGGAACATTTTACAGACTACTAAGCTCAGAAATAATTTACCATCTATGAGCTAGGTGATTTTCTGATTCTTCTTCTTCTTTTTTTTAATGTTTGTTTATTTTTGAGAGAGAGAGAGAGAGAAAGAGAGCATGAGCAGGAGAGGGGCAAAGAGAGAGAGGGAGACACAGAATCTGAAGCAGACTCCAAGCTCTGAGCTGTCAGCACAGAGCCCGATGCCAGGCTCCAACTCACGAACCACGAGATAGTGACCTGAGCCGAAGTTGGACGCTTAACCGACTGAGGGCCCCAGGCGCCCCATGATTCATTTTAAATTACATTTTTTTAGGACGCCAAAAGCAAAAGTTAAGTCAAAGTGGTTAGCACGCCAGTTTTCTCTTTCTGAATGCAAGACCACAGTCGTACCTGGTTATCACCTACTCGAATTATGGCCTTCTACAGGGAAGCTTGTAGCTTCAAGCTGAGTATGAGATCCCTCTGATGTACCTCCCTTTCTACAATAATCAAGGCTTTAAACTTGATTTGGGTGAAAACTTCTTCCCCGCCCAGCTGGTGTCTTCTGTAGGAAGGCCAAGGAAACGGAGCATGGCCCTTTCTCTCTTCCCTGGGCTTGGCTCCCTATTTGCCGGTCAGAGCAGAGAGCACCAGAGAGCAGGAGAGTGGTAAGTGAGGAGAAATGTCTTACTGGTACTTTCCTAAGATGGTATTGTGCCCCCGAGCCTGGTAGAGTTGTCAAAGTTAATCTTTATGTTGGTGGCATTTCTGTCAATTCTTTGGATATTCGTGTCATTGGGGACCTTCGATTTATAGTTCTTTCAACCTAGGGCAATGCTTTCCTTTTGGCTTGATTTGTACAATAGACTAGAGTTAATTTCTTTGTTGGCCAGCCCACCTTATCCAGAGAAACCTTTCAATTTTCACAATGAAGCTTGTCTTCTTAAGTCATATAAGGCAGTTGTTGATATAATCACCTTTGGCAGATAAAGATCTGTTAGAAACAATCTAACCTCCCTTCAGGGGAAAGGACTGAGCAAAGGGAATCACTGTTAAGAGGGCTGTTATGGCCTATAGGGCTTGTAACAGTCACCTATAGCTGTGTAATAAGGAACCCCAAACTCAGACAACTTGGGCTGAGCTCACTGGGCTGCCTCTGTGGTCTGTTCCCAGCCTGACTTTTCTTGGCAAGCTTTCCTCACCTGTCCCGGGCCTCGACTAGGAACAGCTGTGATGCCAGTTCCGTGTGGTGTTTCTTTGTCCAGCAGGCCAGGCCGGGCTTGTCCACATTGTGCCAAAAGGATTCCCAGAAGCAGCAGCAGCAAGGCTTCTGGACACCTGGGCTCAGAGCACAGCCAACCTCACTTCCACTGCTTTCTGCTCTTCAGAGAAGGTCACAAAGGTCTCCAGACACAAAAAGTCTCTGGAGAAAGAGACTCCACTCTGGATGAGTGGAGTTACAAATTACGGCTGCATTTAGCGACCTACCATAATGCTTTAACCTATATGCCTCCTTCTCAACGCGCCCAAGAGAATCAGCCAAGGACCAGAAAATAGGGGGCCAGCAGTAGCCAAGTCAATGTACAGGACAGATCATTAACATCACTTCTTTGACCACTTACAACCATCCTGAGCAAGAGTGCCCAGACCATGAAGACAGTGCGGCTTGGGACCAGGGGAGTTAGGACAGAAGGATAGCAGGTTCATGCCACGTATCTCTTCTCCTTTCGGTCCACACTGTCAGACAAATAGGCCCTTCGTTTCCTTTTGTAAATATCACATTCGAAGACTGGTTAATTTGGGCTCAGGAGGACTGAAATAGGCTTTTGGTAAATAGCGCCAGCTGGGACCAAAGCCATTCTGCAATGAAATTCAGGGTCAATTAGTGATATGGTAGGCCGATGTATATCCTACTTCCCATTTGTCTGACGCTCCGTGTGGGTAGAGAAGGTGTACAGAGCACGGTCCCCATCTCCCACCCGTGTTTTTTTGGAAATTCTGCGGTTGCCACAAATGTATTGGGCTTGAGTTTAAGAAGATACTTGCTTTTTTCCTGACCTGGCATCCACAGCAGCAACTTTTTGAAAAGACACGTGCCAAATGTACTGAAATGACCTTAATCTCATTTTCCTGTGTACAAGCGAAGGTTCAATGCAAAACAGTAAGTATGAGAAACCTTTCGGCCTATTAGCCTAACTATTTAGGGCTGTTTATTTTGAACTGTTTTCAAGGTTTCAATAACATAAACATATCAGCTGGGAATGATACATTTCTACCCATTTCCATCCGCCCACTGAGGTGGAAAAGCCAGTATATTTTTATAACTTAAAAAAATCAGTTATTTTCCCAGGCAAATGCACATGTGGAATTTTCAAGGCATTTTCCAATGTTACACCTGCATTCTGGAGAACAGAATAAGCTTCTTTGTGTCTCAGGAAGGGGGAAAATACCAACCACGGAATACCTCTTGGCTTTGCACAATGACACTATTTAGTATGATATGTATTTAAATCATAGCTGTGAACCAGGATTTGGGCACTTAGCCAATATCTAATTACCGACATTATTGCTGAAATGGCAATATAATGTGGTGCAATATGATGATGGAAACTTGACCCAATCTGTCTAGATTTTTGGCACGCTGCTGAATATTATCGATGCTTGTTTCTCTGGGTGGATGACAGAATCATGCAAAGTGTTAAAAAAAATATGGCAAAGGCACACTTCACTCCTTTGGCTACAGTCACACGTTGTGGTAATTGTAGGATGAAACTGTTTGGATACCTATAATCTTATCAGCTGAGTTCATAAAGTATTTGAACCTCTCTGGTCAACCACTATCTCTGGGACCTCCTTTAAGCCGTTTTATATTCTCTAGAAAGAACAGAATGCATTCAACACTACAGACTGCTGAATTACCCTTGTCCATTTTCCTTTAGAGTAGCAGTTTATTGTTTTCCTTTTAATGTATTTTTGAGAGAGAGAGAGACAGAGCGTGAGCAGGGGAGGGGCAGAGAGAGAGGAGGGAGACACAGAATCCGAAGCAGGC
This sequence comes from Panthera onca, assembly GCF_046562875.1. NCBI lineage: Eukaryota > Metazoa > Chordata > Mammalia > Carnivora > Felidae > Panthera > Panthera onca. Next base: position 84,878,622 of record NC_138341.1, on the reverse strand, counting down.
TCCAGGCTCCGAGCTGGCAGCACAGAGCCCAGTGCGGGGCTCGAACTCGTGAACCAGGAGATCATGACCTGAGCCAAAGTCGGACACTCACCCGACTGAGCCACCCAGGCTCTCCAGCATTTTATTCTTAAATGTGCAATTCTTATTTTTCCCAGGAAGATTTTTGTGAGTCATGGAGAGAACGTTACTGACTCCTGTGTTTTTTGTTTGTTTGTTTCTTTTTCCGGCAAGGTGTCCCGGTGTCAGTGAAAACAACATGGGCTTTGCTGTCAGATACCAACGATTCAGTTCAGAATCCACCACGGCCACTTTCTAGCTTTTCAGTTACAACCCCCCTGGTACTTCAGCCTCTACCTTGGGACAATAGCCCCAACAATGGGGGTGGGGGGTGGGAGCAACAAGGAATGCTGAAACCTTAGCAGAGAGAAGGCGTGTTCCACATAGTAGATATTGTTACAATTGTACTTCGCGCAGAACGTGTCTGTGTTTGTGTGTTCTTCTTTTCGTTGTGTCCTTTGAAATGTTCATCTACTACGTAAAGCATTTTGTTTGCCTTCCCTCCTTTCCACTCCTGACACTGTCCTTTACTATCACAGCCCGAGACTGAGCCTGGAAGTTCTATTTTTAATTTATTTCTACAGTTTATTTATTTAGTTTGAGAGAGAGAAAGAGAGAGCACGAGCAGAGGAGGGGCATAGAGAGAGAGAGAGAGGGAGAGACAGAATCCCAAGCAGCCCCTACACGGCCAGCGCAAAACCCGACGTGGGACTTGATCCCAGGAACGGTGAGATCATGACCTGAGCTGAGATCAAGAGTCGGATGCTACATCACCTGAGCCACCCAGGTGCCCCTTCAATTTTTTTAGAAAACCTTCGTACTGTTTTCCACAAAGGCTGCACCCTTGTACATTCCCGCCAACTGTATACGAAGGTTCCAGTCTCTCCACATCCTTGCCAATATTTGTCATCTTTTATATTTTGGTAATAGTCAAACTCCTAGAAACAGAGTGGAATGGTGGTTGTCATGGCTGGGGGGAAGAGGGAATGGGGAGTTGTCGCATAATGGTGAAAAGTTTGAGTTATGCAAGATGAATAAATTCTAGCTCTCTGCCCTACAATATTGTACATACTGTACTGTGCACTTAAAAATTTATGGGGCGCCTGGGTGGCTTGGTCGGTTGGGCGTCCGACTTCGGCTCAGGTCATGATCTCACGGCCCGTGAGTTTGAGCCCCGCGTCGGGCTCTGTGCTGACGGCTCAGAGCCTGGAGCCTGTTTCAGATTCTGTGTCTCCTTCTCTCTCTGCTCCTCCCCCGTTCATGCTCTGTCTCTCTCTGTCTCAAAAATAAATAAAACGTTAAAAAAAAAATTAAAAAAAAAAATTTAAGAGGGTGGGGGCGCCAGGGCGGCTCCTTGGGTTAAGGGTCCAACTGTTGATTTCAGCTCAGATCATGATCTTACTCATTAGATGGAGCCCGGTGTGGGGCTGCTTGCACACAGCCTGCTTGGGATTCTCTCTCTCCCTCTCTCTCTCTCTGCACCCCCCCCCCCGCTCATGCTTGCTCTCTCTCTCTCTCTCTCAAAATAAATAAATAGACATTAAATTTTTTTTTAAATATTTAAGAAGCTACATCTCATGTTAAGTGTTCTTACTATGGTAAAAAAGTCATTGTCACACAAATTTATTCTAAATTATGTAAAATATTAGTACCCTGGTGAAAAACCCATCGATGTACAACACCAAGAGCGAACCCAGATGACAACTAAGGATTTGGGGTGATAATGCATTGGGGTAGGTGCCTTGATTGTAACAAATGGGCCATAGAGTGTGGGGTGTTAATAGTGGAGAGGCTGTGCATTATGTGGGGGCGGAAGTATGTGGAAACTCTGTACTTTCTTATTAATTTTGTTGTGAACCTAAAACTGCACTGAAGAATAAAGTCTATATTTATTTATTATTTTTTTAAGTGTATTGATTTATTTTGAGACTGACAGCACCCATGGATGTGTTGAGACTGACAGAGAGCACCCATGCATGCGGGGGTGGGGGCGGGGCAGAGAGACAGAATCCCAAGTGGGCTCTGTATCGTCAGGGCAGAGCCCAGTTCGAGGCTCAAACCCATGAGCCATGGCGTCATGACCCGAGCTGAAACCAAGAGTCACAGGCTTAACCATCAGAGCCACCCAGGAGCCCCTAAAGTCCGTATTTAAAAAATGTTAGGGGCCCCTGGGTGGCTCCGTCAGTTAAGCGTCGGACTTAAGCTCAGGTCATGATCTCCAGCTCCGTGAGTGCGAGCCCCGCGACGGGCTCTGTGCTGATGCCTCGGAGCCTGGAGCCTCCTTTGGATTCTGTGTCTCCCTCTCTCTCTGCCCCTCCACTGCTCATGCTCTGTCTCTCTCTGTCTCAAAAATAAATAAAAACATGAAAAGAAATTAAAAATGTTATTAGGACATCAATTCCTTGGCTCCGCCCATGTCAGAGTACCCTACTGAAGTCAGTGTCACATATTATTTTGTACAATCCCCTGCCTTGGTTCCACTTCCCTTTGAGCCATGGTGCCATTTTCCTGCTCTCTTTCACTGGGTAATTTGGCAAATGCTCTCCTCCTATCCTGTCTTAAACCCAGTCTGCTGACAAGGCCAATGAGGATTTCCGCTTGGCTAAATGCAGCACTGATTCTCAGTGGTTACACATAGCCGTCTGTCACCGCTGATTGGTCCACCCCTGAAACACGTCCTTCGTTGGGCTCCTAGCTTGCCACAAGTTCCCGATCTTCCTCCTACTTTTGCCCATTCTTCTTCATCTCTCTGCTTATTTAGGTTGGCGTGCTCGGAGCGTAGTCCTGGGACCTCCATGCCTTTCAGCCTGCACTCACCTCCCTTGAAAATCTCATGCAGTTTTAGGGCTTCACATTTCAAATTGGAATCTTCAGTTCTGAACGCTCTTGAATGATAGCCTGGTAAATCCCACTGCCTGCTTGACCCCTCCATTCGGGTGTCCAGTATTCATCTCTTACTTACCATTCCCCAGAGTGAACCAATGACCTCAGCCTTTCCCCCAGTCCTGCGGCACTGTCACCCTTTGCTGCCTTTCCGGCATTCAGACCAGAAACCTGCAGGCGCTCTTGACTTCTTGTCATAGCCCATATCCAACCCAAGTGGAAATCCTGTGGAGTCTACCTCAAAAACGTACCTAGAATAGGGGCCCCCTGGGTGGCTCAGTCGGTGAAGTGACCCACTCTTAATCTTGGCTCAGGTCATGATCTCATGGTTCATGGGATCTAGCCATGGCAGAGCAGAACCTACTTGGGATTCTCTCTCTCTCTGCCCAGCACCCCACTCCCACCCCCCCAAATTGATAAATAAACTTTGAAAATATGTATAGATATACTTAGAATAGACTCATGACTCATCATCTCCATGCTCCCAGCCTGGCTCAAGCGACTATCTTATCTCATCTGGACCGTTTCAATAACTTCCTGAGTCACCTCCCTGCTTCCACTTCTGCTGTCTAGAAATGTCAGTCGGGTCCTGTCATTCCTGTACTCAAAATCTTCCAGTGGCTCCCATCTCACTCAGGGTAAAAGGAAGGTCTTTGCAATGTCTACAAAAGCCCCACAGGATCTGCCTGCTTACCAACCCTCCCTTTCCTCTCTAACCTCAGCTCCTTCTGGGTCCCCTTGCTTCTCCAGTCTCACTGGCTCTTTTTTGCTTTTTCTCAAATATGCCAAGTATGCTCCCATGTAGGACCTTGCCCTTGCTCCTCCCACGTCCTGGGTCCCGCACACCCCAGACACTCACCCCTCACCACAGTTACTCATATGACACCCCCCAAGAATATTTGCAAACGTCCCCTTTTCAGTGACACACCCTTGACCACGTTGTTTAAATTGCAGCCCTTATTCTCCTTCTCCTCTTCATGTTTCTCCAAAACACTCATCATCATCTCCTTATTATATCCTTGTTTGCTTTGTTTCTTGCCTGTCTCCTCATCTAGGATGTAGGGCACTAGACCGTGAATATCCATGATATTTTCCCCACTGCTATGGCCTTAGTGCCTGAAACCCATAGTAGACACTCAACTAATACATGAATGAACGGATTAGTGAATGAAAGCCTATGTTTCCTTTGACGGAAGTGTTAGCCCCTCCTGGTGCGAATGACAGAGAAGTACATAGTTGCTCTTGAAAATGTTTCCAATGCTAAAATTTTTAGAACGATCGTTGCTGTAAATATCACGGGCATATCATGCTACTGCTCAAAATGTAAACATTATTTCATCAGAAAGAAAGGTAGTGATTTGCCCTAAACCCTTGCTCACCTAGGTGTTGAAGGGTAATTAAAGAGCCACGTGCAGTATGTCTGTAGAAAGTGAAAGTCAAACTAAGTCTTATTTTTGAGTTTATGGCTTGATTATATCAATTTATCTTCCTTCTACTTTTATTACTTAGTGAATGAAAAATGAGTGGAAACATTTTTTTTTTTTTTTTTACACAATCCCTTAAAGGAAGTTTTTAAGGTTAGGAAGATGTGTCTTAATTTTTCAAAGCTTTCCCTGAGCATAGAATTCTTAATTTTATGTTAAGTTGAGTTCAGAATGGAATTTCAATGATGCTATTAGTGTTGAAGGCAAGGTGTTCTGGTGGAAAGGAATTTTTGTTTGTTTGTGTTGGTCTTATCCCCTTCGGCCTTTGTCAATAACGGGCTCTGAAATTTCAAGGAACTCCCATCACTCTTAAGTTTTCGGGCTGCAAAACAGGAAGAAGAAAAATTACTGCTCTTTTATAAGAAGGTTGCCATTTTTATAAATGGATGTTAAGGCAGGTAAAAATACTTTAAAATCTAAGAAGTTTACAGTTTTGTGTAACGTGTACTCAACCTGAATTATGTGTTCAGCACGCGAATGGAAGAGTAGTCTTTGGGACTAACAGCGTTAGTCTGCAGGGACTGCAGGGAACATCTCCACAATGTGCCACCCTGTCCACACTGCCGTCCAGATCTAACCTCTACCGGTTCAGTGAGGCAGTCTGGCTCCACGCTAAAGGCCCAGCTTTAAATGAATGAGTAAATATCGTTAAGACCCAGCTTCCGGGTCTCCATATTTTTATGTATTTTAGAAATGGGTAGAGAATTAAATCATCAGGAAAGGAAGCACACAGACAAAAGCATTTTTAAATGATTCTTTTAAAACTGAGTAAACTAACTAAACTAACCGGAAGTTTCTGAATAATGAAGACATGCTTTATATTTGACACAAGTAGGCTGATTTTTTTTTTTTTTTTTTAACGTTTATTTATTATTGAGAGAAAGAGAGAGACAGAGCATGAGCATGGGAGGGGCAGAGAGAGGAGGAGACACAGAATCCGAAGCAGGCCCCAGGCTGTGCCTGTCAACACAGAGCCGGAGGCAGGGCTTCAAGTCATTGACTGCAAGATCATGACCCGAACCGAAGTGGACGCTTAACCGACTGAACCACCCAGGAGCCCCTGATTTTTTTTTTTTTACATCCCCATTCATTCTTTTTCTCTCTCATTTCCTTTTACTTACTCTCCTCTTCTCTGTCTCATATACTGAGTGATAAGGAATAAACTGATGTCGATAAAATTTGCCTCTTATCTCATCCGCTTGATCAGTGCATATTCTCCCCTGCTCAGTGTGCCTTGTGGGGTTTTAGCTGTCAAAAGCCTTCCCCATCAGTCTGTTCTGAAGTGCTTCATTCTCCTGTGCATGGGCCAAGATATGGATATTATTTAAGTTTATATAGGCTGAGAAGTAGCTATTATCTCAATCTGGCAGTAAAACAGTTGATTACTTCCTGAAGTACCTCTTTAGATCAAGAATCCTCCTGATATAAAAAAAAAAATCTTTAAAACATGGTTTTAAGTTGCAGAAAGTGAAATTAACCAGCCTCAGCGTACCGCTCCGGCCTCTTCCGGGCTCCGTTCCCAAAGGCTCCCTTTTTTCTCCCAGAATGCCACAGAATTGGGGAATGCAGGTTCAGTGTATAAGCGCCGATGTGTTTGCTTAAAGATGAAAAGCTGCGGGTCCAGGCTGTCCCCAATGACCCGGGAAAGACCACTGTTTTTTTCTCTGCTCATCTTTCCCACATAGAGCTCAGCATAGCATTAAGGGAGCAAAGAAGCCTTGGAAAAAAAGGCGCTTTTATGGACGTTCCGACTATGATTATCCATTCGGATCATAGGTCTCTGTTTTAAGTATTTGAACTTTAAAAAAAAAAAAAAAAGTCAAACTGCTTACAATTGGTAGGAGTGAAAACTCCCTGCCTTTTTTTTTTTTTTTTTTTTTTTATGTTGCTTCACCAAACGTTCCTATTTTATAGAGGTTTAATGATGGCACATCCTTTCTCTGTTTTTAGGTATGACCAATTCCATCTCTGTCTTTGCTCTTCTTAGGATCTGGGACCACAGCAGTCACACTGGCAGATGTCTCACGGAGGGACGTGCTTATATCACTGCTTGCACAAGACTGCATTCCATTTGAGACGGTGCAACGTCATGGTGGTCAGCAGAGGAAAACATCTGATTCTTGCCGAAGTGATTATTACTAGTTTAGTGTTAGTTAATACTGAGATTATAATTCTGCCTCGGCTACTAACTTATAAAACCTTAAGCTCAATGACCTCCAACTCTTCCTTCTGGAAGTATATTCGTACTGCTGCCCACCTATAGAATCAGGGATGTTGCTATCGTTGTTAAGGTAATAAAGGGCCTCTTGGGTGTTTTCGGTATTTTTCCTTTACGTGTATGTCTGAAAATGTAAATCTCCCTATCTAGTGTAAAATATTCTTCACCGCCTCTGTATGAGCCAGAATATTTGAAAATAAGAAGTAAAATATTCATGACATAAAGCATAGGGCCCTTAATTTTTAAATATTTTGGCATGTTTTAGGGAATATTAACAATGAGGTCAATTCCTTGCTGAAAACGAGTATTTCTATTTTTGTCAGGTCCCCGGGGAAGGGAAGGTTTCTCTTCTGGTTCCATCACCCACTAGAACACATGGTGCATGTGACAGCGGCCAGGTCTGTTTGCTTTATCAGCATTGTGCCTGGCATCTGAGTGAGCCCAGACTCCGCCTTCAAATGGCTAGGCTTTTCTCAGTTCAGAGACAAAATTCCTGTCCTCTGACCATAACCTAGCGGTCTGGGTTTAGACACTACCCACAGACCACGCGTGTAATGGGAAGTAACATTTTTTCATGATTTTAGGAGTTTGCTCTGGAGATTGAAAAAGGAAAAGATCTTTTTAAAAAAAAAAAACAGGGGTGCCTGGTGATTCATTCGATTGAGCGTCCGACTTTGGCTCAGGTCATGATCTCACGGTCTGTGAGTTGGAGCCCCACGTCAGGCTCTGTGCTGACAGCTCGGAGCCTAGAGCTTTCTTTGCATTCTCTCTCTCTCTCTCTCCCCTTCCCTCACTTGTGCTTTCTCTCTCTCAAAAATAAGCACTAAAAACAACCACCACCACCACCGATTTCCCCTTTACTTACAGAAACAGTGTTAGAGGGGCCTTGGCGAAAAGGACAAACTGTCAGTGGGCAGGTTCCCAGCGCTGGTAAGGGGTTGAGGCCAGAAGAGTAAGTTGTTAACTTGGCAAATCACCTTCATCAACTTAGGAATGTGGAAAGGCCGATCTGGCGCTTTGGGTCGGCTTCGGTTCCATGCAAACCTTATCTGAGGCAGAGAATAAATTAGTATGACTTTGGATGTTAGCAGACGGCAGCCAGTGAGGAGAGGCAAGACGTCAGGAATGCCTGAGTGGGAAAGTGGTTTGAGAAGATACCAACATGATGGGCCCAAAGGGATAAATTTGGCCTTTTCTATGTCAGTGGATGACAAAACTTTCGAGGACAGCTAAGTCAGGTTGTATGGTAGTGTACCAATAATTCACTTAGTGAATTAGGTATTTATTGAATACCCTTGCCTGTGGGGCCCTGGGTTAGGTACCTGGAATACAATAATCAATTAAAAAAAGAAAAAGACAAGGTGTTTACCTTCCAGGGACTTACCTTCTGGTGGGAAGCAGGATACTAACTAGATAAATTCATTTGGATGGTGAGTTATAATTAAGATGAGGGGGATCTTCTCTAAATTGGGTAAAAGGTGAAAGAAACAAGGGAGGCTTTTCTGAGTAGTGACATCTGAGCTCAAGGATGAAGAATGCATAAAAGTCATATGCACAAGACATGGAACAAAGAACATTCTGGAAAGCTGGGAAGGGGGCGGGGCAACAGGCACAAAGCTAGAACAGACTAAGCAAGGAGAATAGCACTGAATGAGGTCATCAGGTTGAACAGGGATAAGATCACGCAGGGCTTTGGAAGTTCTGCTAAAATTTTTTTTATTTCAGCCAAAGTGAAATGGAAACTTCTGAAAGATTTTTTTTTTTTAAGTTTATTTTGAGAGAGAGAGAGAGAGAGAGCAGGGGAGGGGCAGAGAGAGAGGGAGACAAAGGATCTCAAGCAGGCTCCACACTGGCAGTGTGGAGCCTGATGCGGTGTTCACACTCACAAACCATGAGATCATGACCTGAGCCGAAATCAAGAATTGGTCGCTTAACTGACTGAGTCACCAAGGTGCCCCAAAACTTCTGAAAACTTTTATTTTTATGTGTTTAAAATTTTATAAATGTTTATTTATTTTTGAGAGAGAGAGACAGACAGAGCATGCATGGGGGAGAGACAGAGAGAGAGGGAAACACTGAATCAGAAGCAGGCTCCAGGCTCTGAGCTGTCGGCACAGAGCCCGACGAGGGGCTCGAGCTTACGAACCGTGAGATGGTGACCTGAGTGGAGATCATGACCTGAGTGGAAATCAAGAGTCGGTCGCTAAACGGACTAAGCTACCCAGGCGCCTGCCCCTTCTGAAAGCTTTTAAATAAGAGAAGGGGGTGATCCAAAGCTCGCTCTGACTGCTTTAATGGAGAATAATTGGAAGGGGACAAGAACAGGCCGATGATGTAGTAATAGGCAAAAGTAATTACACCTGGACTGGGTTGTGGCAGTGGACGCAGACAGATGGCTTAGGGGTGCACGTGTTCCTACATAACCGACTAGAAGCAAATGAGAAGAGCCACCCACACCTTGATAACGCCCTGCAGATCTCGTATGATCTGAGGAGGCACATCCCATCACCGACGTGCTGATCAGAGGAGAGACCGCAGACAGGAGTCCAGTCATCCGAGTGGTGAGTGAGTCAATACAGCTGTCTTCCTTTCTGATGAGCCCGTGTTCATGGAGATCATTGTCCCCATGTTCTTTTAGAACAGAAGCACCCGGAGAATGACTGTGATTGGTAGATCCATTTCAACTTGGCACTTTTGAGCCACTCCGCTGGCCTACACCGTCTTCCTCAACACCTTTCCAGGAACCACCCACATTCTAGCACCACCTTCCAGGCTGGCATAGGCGTGTGTGTGGTTCCCAAGGCTCGGCCCCCTTCCGCTCCCATCGCGCCTCGAGTTTCCCTTTCGGTATTGACCCGGGGAGGTCAAAAAGATTCCACTCTGAGAATTTGGAATTGAAGGCAGGGAGAAGTCAGAGTGAGGCTGTGAAAATACCCTGCTAATAGTAGGAGAAATGTAAATGAAAAACACTTACCAAAAGATGACTTTTATAGTATCTACATTATTATACTAACAGAAGTAAATTGTATTTTGATTGTGGCCGGTTGAAAACCACATCCTACATGTATGAGGTATATAATCAGCTTAATCAGTTGCTGATCCCAGGACAATTTCATCCCAGTGTATTGGGAGAGTGCAAATAACACAGAGTTTATTCCATTCTTCTTAGTAATTTAAATGTCACTTTGTTAAATGAACTTGAAGACAGATTTGCATTACTTCAATGCAGGGTTTCCAATAATAATGTAACACTTTTTCCCCCCTCTTCCCGTACCAAGGCAATGGCTTAATATAAAAAGCAAGTGATTAAATTCAAAACATTTTCCCAAATGAGTGTCTGTTAGTGTTGTGATTTTTGGGGGGGCGGGGGGGGCGTAAGGGATGGCATTCTGGGGTCAACTGTATTTTCGAAGTCTCACTAAATGTGCCAGTTATTAAGCTATTGTTTCTTGATCCATTCTCTAGAACCCACTTGCATAATATTTACGATACCGGGGCTGGGAATCAGCAAATCACACTCTGCCAGTTGGGGGTGCTAGTCAAGGGAGGTGCGCTTTGGAGGTGGAGGGGGTTACTGGTCCTTTTGCGGTTGCCTCCCGCTCCTGTAACCTTGCCAGGCTCACCTCTCCGCTCACACAAGCAGTGTTCATTCAAGTGGTGGCGTTGAACCAAGTCAGTGGCTGTGCCGAGGCTCCCAGGACCAGCTTTGTCCCCCGCAGTGGGTGGTGCCCGCACCTTCTCAGACCATCAGGGCCCAGCTCTGCCCAGCCTCTTCTTCCGGCTTCTAGCTGGGGGAGGGGGCTGCTTCCTGCACCTGCTACCCCTGTCGTATCTTACTGTTTCCCTTTTGCCCTTGCAACTCTCGATATCTAGCCAGCGGTTCTTTATGTTCGATTATCTCTGTGGATGTGAAATGACCTCTGATGTGGTTTCCCTCTCCTGGCTGGACACCGAGGGATGCATACGCATGGTGCCGTAAAGTCACAAAGATGACTACCTCGAGTGGGGCTTTGAGATTTCAGCCTCCTTCTGATGCCCGAGACGACATGGACCAGGACTTGGTGTCGCTGAGATGTGACCTGTGCGGATCTGTGAAGATAGAGACAGACACTGCAGCCTGGTGTGGTTGCTGCTGGCTGAGAAACTCTGTTCCCCCCAAACCTTGCTTTATATCGAACAGGTTGAAAAAGTCCGTGCAATACGAGCCCTATAGGAATGATAGAAATGGGAGCCACAGAGGTGGCATTTGCTGATTTTTTTTGTTTTTCCAGCTGGGCACTGCTGAGGATTCTTAAATTCTCTGATGATAGAAGAGAATTTTTAGCTCTGGGTTTGAGTGACTGCAGCTCAAAGCCCCAGATTAGCTTTTAGAAGCCGTTCCTATACTTCTTGTGGCCAGAATTGCATCTGGAATTCAGGGAACTATGGTCAGCTGTAAGGTCCTTTCCTTCTTCATTTATAAACACTCTGGCAACAGAACGCTAAAGAGGAACTTATAAAAAGCCCATATAGGGACACCTGGGTGGCTCAGTCGGTTAAGCGTCTGACTCTTGATTTCCGCTCAGGTCATGATCTCATCGTTTGTGAGTTCGAGCCCCACGTCGGGCTCTGTGCTGACAGCGCAGAGTCTGGAGCCTGCTTCCGATTCTGTGTCTGCCTCTCCCCCACTTGTGGTTTACATTTTGCGTAGTTGGTTTCACATTCCACTTTGTTTCCAACTGTTCTCCATTTCTTGGCTTCCTCTGGGACATTAGGAAGTGACACTGCAATGTGGTAGAGAGAATTTAATCATACTGAAGCCTCTCCATCCCAGCAGCGCTGACTGCCCCATTTATATGGGCCAAGACTTTCTGCTTTGGGGGCCACCGGATTTCCAGCCCTGAGCCTTCTCTAGGCATTTCAGAGATCTCCAAGCCTCCCCATATAACCACGGTGTCACCCAGAAGAGAAACAGGCTTCTGATCTCGTCCACTGATCCCTCCTGATCTCGTCCCCTCGTCCCAGAATCAGTATTTTAAACAAAGCTCAAATGCAATCCCGCTCCTGTTTAAAAGCCTCCCATGATGCCACATTACCTGTAAGGTAATATCTAGGCTATCATCTGATCTTCCGAGATGTCGCCCACGTCGGCCATGTCTCCTGGTAGCCATGCCCTTTTATGGGCCCTTTGGTGCTGAATCTGGGTTGCCAGCAAGCCTTTTAAGGCGAGGTCATAAGAAGCCTTGAAGCTTCTATCTTCTCCTTTTGGGACACCCACTCTGGGGGAAGATAGCTGCCGTGGAAAAAGTCCAACTCCCCTGATGCCACCGTCCTATGAGGAAGGCAAGGGTAGCTGCGTGGAAAGGCCCTGATATTTGCAAGGAGAGGGAGAGAGGCCGGCCACCCCCCGTGTTTCTGTCAAGCCTTCGGATGACTCCAGCGCCAGCTACCTACCGACTGCAAGTATAGAGAAATTCCAGCGAGACAAACGGAATAAGGAGTGGTTGCAGATGGAAGCGTGAAGGACAGAGAGGTGGGGGCACTGGCCAGCATATCTCGCTCTTCCTCTCCTCTCAAGTCTGAAGGCCTCCCAATTCACGTGCTTTCTCTAGGAGGGCTACTTTGGGCTTCCTCCAGGCACGGTATCAGCTTCGAACAGCAAGCGACATCAGAGGCAAGCAACGGAAGCTACCAGTTCCTTAAGGCTTGGGAACCGGCCGTGTCACTTTCACCACAGAATCTATCAATCAAGTAGTCCCGGAGCCCATTTTCAAGGGCAGGGGACACAGACATCTGCTCTCACTGAAAGAAGTCTCAGGATTCAGGGCCACATTTACAGACTGCCACAGTCTGACCCGTGGCCGCAAGTTATTTCTGTTTCTCTTGTGCCCAAAATACTTTCCCCCTTCTCTCTTTTGCACACACCCTACCCTCGTTGCAAGCTTTTAATTAGTGGTTTACGTGTTCGCCTGCCCTCCGAACTTTCTTCAAGACAGATAAGGTGTCTAATTCATCTCTGGATCCCTTGTGGCTGCTATGCTTATTACCCAGCATATAATCTATATCCAGTAAAGGTTGAACCACCATAAATTACTTGTCCACACATACAGTAAGTGGATTGTAATCAACATAAATTGAGAAGGGAGAATATCAGCTAATGGTTAGATTAAGTCCTGCATTTAATTACATATTTCCCAAACAAGTATCTCCTTCTTTTCAACTCATTATGATCCTCGTGAAAACGAAAAGTAAATTTGAAAAGCTTGGGGAATGTAAACGGAAGCTACAGAAGGCTGTTCGTAAGTCTTGCTAGGGGAATGAATAATTATCTTAATATTCACCATCGTGTTCTTACTGCTCATGCTTTATCTTTATTTTTGCCTTCCTCTCCTACTGAGCAAGGTCAAGGAAAGGGCAAGAGTCAGAACGGTCCAACCACCTGGTGTGACTTTACTCAGTAGGCAGGTAATTCACCAGCTCCTTCAACCTCTCCCAATCAAAAGCACTTCGATCTAACATATCAGAAGTACACTGAAGTCAGCAGGTCAGTCCTGGCTCTGAGCCATTGTGGACAAGGGGCAGGAAAGGAATGAGGGAGTAGAAGTGGGGTTGGGGGAGAAGCTTTGATTTAGATTAAAAAAAGTCAAACCAAACCTAACCCAGGAGGATGTCCCCATGGGCAATGGGTCTTCTCTAAATGGGTAGCAAAGGGAACTCAGGGAGAAGTTTTGCTCTCCAAATGTTGTGATGTCCGCCCCACATCTGCATTCTGGAATTTCTTAACCAGTCAATGCAGAACCTGGTGCAGGATTGAGTTTCCAGGAGGACCCTGGAAGGGGATAAGGGTTCAGTGATGAGGGCAAGGAGATAGCCAGGAGGGAGCCATTATTCATTCATTCATTTTGTCACAAACAAGTATCGTTGTGCAGCCCTACTCTGTGCCAGGCACCGAGCCAGGCTCTAGGAATAAGATAGAGTCCAAGACAGTCAGGGTTTCCAGCACTGAAGAGCTTGAGCTCCAGTGAGGGAGACACATGATAAGGGTTAAGTTAAAAATCCACGCACTGCTTGTGTTGTGGTGAGTTCCGTAAAGGAAATCAACAAGGGGATATTCTGGACAGTAAGCGGAGGGGGTGGTATTTTAGGCAAGAGAGTCGAGAGAGATCCTTCTGAAGAGGAAACATTTCAGTTAACATATGAGGGGCAAGAAGGAATCCGCCATACACAGCTCTGGGGAAGGAGACCCTGAAGCTAGAAAGAGTCCTGTGGGTTCTAGGAACTGACAGAGGTGGGCAGGGCCAGATCCTGCTCCCCTCATAAGCCAGGCTAGAGAGTGTGGGGTTTATTTTTATTTTTATTTTTTTTTTAATGTTTTTACTTATTTTTGAGACAGAGACAGACAGAGCATGAGCAGGGGAGGGGCAGAGAGAGAGGGAGACACAGGATCCGAAGCAGGCTCCAGGCTCCGAGCTGTCAGCCCAGAGCCTGACACGGGGCTCGAACTCACAGACTGTGAGATCATGACCTGAGCTGAAGTCGGACGCTTAACCGACTGAGCCACCCAGGTGCCCCTGGGGTTTATTTTTAAATGCAATAAGTAATCATCATAGGATTTTAAGCTGGGGAGTAAAATAATTATGTTTTAATAACATCAGCCTGGATGCCATATGAATAGACTTGGAGAGGCCAGTTGTCAGACGATTCCAATGGTCCAGACAGGATACGAAGGTGGCTTAGTCACAAGTGTGACAATAGGGATGGAAAGAAATGAATGGATTTAAGGACTTCAGAACTGTGTGGCCCTTTCTTGAGAGCCAGTTTGGGTGGGATAATCTTAAAATCCATATGGAAATGTCCAGGCAGGGGGACCTGGGTGGTTAGGTCAGTTGAGCGTCCGATTTAAGCTCAGGTCATGATCTCACGGTTCATGGATTCAAGTCCCAGGTCAGGCTCTGTGCTGGCAGCTGATAACCTGGAGACTGCTTCGGATTCTGAGTCTCCCCTCTCTCTCTCTCTGTCCCTCCCCAGCTTGTGATTGTCTCTCTCTCAAAAAGAAATAAATAAAACTTAAAAAAAAATTTTTTTTTTTTAAAAGAAATGTCCAGGCAATGGTTAGATAATAAGCCTGGAGCACAGAAGAGAGTTCTGGAGATACCAACACAGAGGTTTAAATGCACAAAATCAGGGGCGCCTGGGTGGCTCAGTCGGTTAAGCCTCCGACTTCAGCTCAGGTCACGATCTCGCGGTCTGTGAGTTCGAGCCCCGCGTCAGGCTCTGGGCTGATGGCTCAGAGCCTGGAGCCTGCTTCCGATTCTGTGTCTCCCTCTCTCTCTGCCCCTCCCCTGTTCATGCTCTGTCTCTCTCTGTCTCAAAAATAAATAAACGTTAAAAAAATTATAAAAAAAAAAATAAATAAATGCACAAAATCAGATGAGCTTACTGATGAGAATATGTGATAGAGGAGAGAAGAAAACTCAAGACCCAGGCCCAAGGTCCAAAAGCCTCCAATGTTTGGAGGTTATAAAAGATAAAGACCAGGGGTAGGTTGGCTGAGGCAAATCTTTGTCTTTGTTCATACTGTTCCCTTGGTCCAGAACGCCCTTGTCTCCTTTCTTTGCCTAGTAAAATCCCGAGTACCTTTCAAGACCCAATTAAAATGTCACCACCTCTGAGAGCCTTTTCTGACTGCCTATCCCCAGCCCCATCATGGCAGAATTGGTTGCTCTCTTTCCTGTCCCCCCACTGCTCTTTGTTCCTGGGCTCTCTGGGTGCTAAGAACCCTGTGCTCCAGGCAATTGTTGACTTTTCCGTTTCTTGAAGAGAGCTGGAGGTCTTTGGGGCATATACTGGTGGCTTTATTAATCCTTATAAATAAGTACAGTTCCAGTACCTAGCTAGCCACAAATATTTGTCAAGTGAGTAAACGAGTGGAAGAACGGTCTACATCATGTACTTTAAAACAATATCTGCAATCACCTGGTGGCTCTGGGCTACTTGAAGAGATTGCCTAATGTAGGTTAGAAAGAACGTACTGAGAGAAAGCTCATTCATCTGTTGATGAATGCTCACCGCTGAGTCATTGACCTCATGTAAGAGCTCTAAGGTGTCTTGTAGAAGTCCCCGAAGAGGCACTGGAGAGTCCTGTTGAACGTGAGGCAGTCAATGATGTGCCAACCTCCAGCAGAGATCCAGATTCTAGAATGTAAAGATGCAGAAGGATGCCGGAAGAGGTTGTCCTTCCCTGGCCTGCAGATCCTTTCCACGGAGCTGACTTCCCGCATGCAGGTGATTGCTGGTGGCCAGGAACCCACCCTCCCAGGAAGAGGGAGAAAGAGTTTTGCCAAAGACGGCTCGAACAGGTCATGCAAAAGCAGCAACAGATCGTGGTTCTGCTCACTCTTAAGTTGTTGCTGTTCTCCGCACTTCCTGCAAAACTGAGCCCCACCCTCTCCATGACCTCGCTGTTGCTGTCCCACTGAAACAGCTTTGAGGCAGGAATGGACCGGCCTGGCCACAGCAGTGTGTATGCACACCTCCTGGTGACGCGTGTCCAGGCTGATTTTTCTTGTTAGCACCATGGCATGGTGCAGAGGCAGGGGGTCGTGGCCTTCTGCTCAGCCTGCAATCACTGCCACCCACTGACTCCCACAGGGGGGTCATCTTGCCCTTTCTTCTTCATCACAAGCCAGGAGATTGCCTTACCAACTCCTCTAAGACTTCATCCTGCAAGCAAAGAAACAAAAAACCAAGTTTATTGACGGTGGTTAGCACGGAGCCGTAAGAATCCCGTGTAATGGCACATCCAGAATTGAGAAACGGAGCGGAGCTTCATAAAAGGATTCTTTACCACCACGCGGGCAAAGTTTAGGAAAAGCAATAAGGGCTGGTGCAGTATCTGTGGCTACGAACAGCAGGAGCTTCACCACACCTGAACTTGACCAGGGGCAAGGGGAAGGAATGATCGTCAGATGTGTGTGTATGCATGCGTCCATATGTGTGTGTGTGTGTGTGTGTGTGTGTGTGTGTTTGTGTGTGATGGGGGCGCATAGGAAGTATGGGTGTGAGTTGGCTGAATGGAGTGTGCTGGGAGAAGTTGTGGCCTTTCTCAGAAGACAGGGACTTAGGGAATAAATGCCTTTCCTCCACGCTCTGCCTTCCCTCTGACCTCCTACCAGCATCCTCTCGTGGCTGAACCAACCAGAAGCCAGAAGCCAATGGGGCCCGTGGGTACAGTCCATACAGGTGAACCTCCCTGGCAGTGGGGCAGGTTGAAGGAGGAGCAGCGAATTTGGAGGGGCACGTGGAAGATTTCCCAGCCCAGACCTAGCTAAACGCTTTGTCACATTTGCCAGGAATTTCACAGACCAATCCCATACGTGTTCTCGCCTTAAGGATTTCAGGGTGAAAAGCTATCTGCTCTAGTCAACGTCCAGGACTTTAAGGCTGAGAGAGAGGCACTTGTAAGTGTCGGTGCCTTCACGGGTGGTCCTCTGGCAAATAGGTCTCCGTAGCACTTACCTGTTCTGACGGAGGTAATACTGATCCTTGCCCTTTTTCTTGCTAGGGCCCAATGACCTTGATCTTACCTTTCCCCTGGACCTTGTCTTAAGATCATTCTTGTAAGGATTTGGCTCCCTCTAGTTGGTCATTTGAGTCGTTAGCCCCTTCCTGCATCCCTTCTGTCACTGAGCTTCGGCTGCTGTCTTGCTCTCCTGGTGTCTGACACGGGCAGTCTCATGTCCACCCCCCTAAATGGCTTGACTCTACTAAACAGGGAGACAGGAACTTTCTACCCATAGACTTCATGCTCGGGGAGCCTTGACTCATCCCAGGCCTCACCCGTTCCTACACTGACCGCCTTTTCTAGGTCACGCTGGGCCCGGATCCCGGAAAGCAAGGCCGTTTTCTTGGGTGTCCAAGATAATCACACTGGGGTCAGGTAAAATCGATTTCAATCTTAGAGCCGCTTCCTCATCTTTTCTGGGCCTCCGTCTGTTATAACCCCATTCACCGTATCTCCCGGGACCAAACATGAACCCTTTCCTCTTTCTCAAGACATCTTGGATGATGGGTCCTACGTTCGGTCTTTGATTCGATTTGTTCCGGGGATGCTGGGGTCGGCTTTTGTGCTTCATCTACGGAGCCAAGGCCTGGTTCCTACCCCCGCATTTTGCCCTCCATTTTTTTTACATTCACGTCCACAACTCTATCCTGGTTTGACCCTTTCTCTTCACGTGGATGAGGTCCCTCCCGGCACGGAGACGGATTGTAATGTTTTCTGCTGGGTGGCAGTTTCCGGTGCACCACTCCGTCCAGCCTGGCCTCTAAGACTGAGGCCCCGTAATAGTATTTTGGAGGTCTGAGCATTTCCTGAAGAGCTTTTAGTGTCATTCTCTCCCATTCTCCCAAGTACACAATTTTACATCGCAATCTAAGACGAGGGGATGTCGTGTATACGTTAGACGCAAGCTTTTGTGTAGACAGGGTATTTCTGGGACTTCAAGACATCTTCTAGAAGATATGGTATTTTGTGTTCTAAAAAGACATTTTTTTCAAATGAGAAAGGCATTGCACATTCCAAAGTACCTTTGGCAGTGCCTTATGAGCTGTGGGTGGGAAGTCACAATATGGGGAAGTCATCTAGCAGTTTCCTAAGGTGCAGCTGAAGTTAATGCTTCGGGTAAAGTTATTACCCTTCAAAGAGACTTCAAGATTTAAAGAGTAGAGAGGATACCCAATTCAAGAAGGACCATGAAGTCATTTGCTGATACCATTTCCCGGAGTGGAAATCAGTCCTGACATCTTTTACCTAGGAATTAACGCGTATGTCATTTCTGGAAGTCTCTCTGCTTAAAATTATACTAGCATTTTGTACAGGGCTTTATACAGAATCCATATACAGTCAGTGTTGACTAACATTGAGTGTTTACACGCTTAAATTCTACTCCACACCTCTAATACTCACTTCTGCTCAGTGCTTTTCTTACACTGCTATATTCACCACCATCACCGCCATGGTCATTCCTGACCTTCTTTACTAGCTAGGATGATTTTTCGTTGCAACAGAAACTCCAACTCAAACTGGCCATCAACAATACATACGCTATGTCTCCTCAGGAGATTCTGCAGATGGCTGGCAGGGTTGACTGACTCAGCAAATTAATAGTGTCGCCAAGGATCCAGGCGCTCACCATCTCTCCTCAGTGGGGTAGCAAATAACGGCACCCATTCCAGGTGACGTTCCAGATATGACGTTTAGGGGAAGAAAAGAGCTACCGTCCCTGCCTGTGGCTCCATCTGAGAAGAAAGGACCTCTCCCCAGAGCTTCTTGGGACGCTTCTCCTCACGACTCATCCATAGGGTGGAGTCACAAGCCCATTCCCAAGTCAGTGACCAGCATGACTATTGTTTATGCTTCCTCTAAAGTGGAATGGCTCGGGGCGCCTGGGTGGCTCAGTCGGTTAAGCGGCAGACTTCGGCTCAGGTCATGATCTCGCGGTCCGTGAGTTCGAGCCCCGCGTCGGGCTCTGTGCTGATAGCTCAGAGCCTGCAGCCTGTTTCAGAATCTGTGTCTCCCTCTCTCTGACCCTCCCCCGTTCATGCTCTGTCTCTCTCTGTCTCAAAAATAAAAATAAAACGTTAAAAAAAATTAAAAACAAAATAAAGTGGAATGGCTCTTGGGGGGATCAGCCATGATGTCTACCACACATCTGTATAGTGACTTCTGTTTACCTCATGCTTCATGTACCTACCCAATAGCATCTCTGTGAGGTAGGTAAAGCGGGTATTATTGTTCTCACTTTACATATATGTAGGTGCTCATAGAATAGTAACTTGTTTTTAAAAAACGTCTTTTCTGGGGTGCCTGGGTGGCTCAGTCGGTTGGGCATCCGACTTCTGCTCAGGTCATGATCTCGCGGTCCGTGGGTTCAAGCCCCGCGTCGGGCTCTGTGCCGACAGCTCGGAGCCTGGAGCCTGCTTCGGATTCTGTGTCTCCCTCTCTCTCTCCCTGACCCTCCCTTGCTCAAGCTCTGTCTCTGTCTCAAAAATAAGTAATCATTAAAAAAAAATTTTTTTTAATGTCTTTTCACAAGAAATGGCAGAAATAAAATATCACTATTTTAAAACCCCAGATAAAAGAATGGATCTAGCTAGTTGATCGTTAATGGTGGCTAAATCACTAGGTCAATAGCTGGTGACAAACATTCCAATGGACAGATCAGTTTGACGATGCCTGAACCTATTAATCGCTCTTAATATCACAAAAAAAGAGAGACAGCCAGATAGCATCGCCTCCTGATGTGACATAATAGGAAGTACACAACATGAACCTGAGTCTCACCAAGCCTCCAATTCTACTCACCGGTTAATGGGAGATACAGGAGACAGAAGACGACATTGAACATCCCATTGGAATGCAACGAAAACCCAAAATGTAGGCAACTCTACAAAACAACCAACATGTTTTCTTCAAGAGATACAGTGTATTAAAAGAAATTTAGGAGACACATCAGCTAAATGCAGATTGGATCGTGTTTCAATCTTAAACAGAGTTTTTTTTTTTAAGTTAAATGTTTTATTTATTGTTTTCCTTTTTAAATTACTAACTACCAGTGTTATATTAGTGTCAGGTGTACAATACAGCGATTCAATAATTCTACACATTTTATAACATTACACACGCAAAATTTTAATAAAAATTATGAGACCATGTGGGAAACCATAATGGTGGTTGAGAATTTGATAGTATAAAGGAGTTTTTGTTAATTTAGTTGCATATCATAATAATAATAGGGGCATATTCTGAAATATTTATGGATACAATTATACAATGTCTGGAATTTGCTTTCAAATAATCCAGTGCAGGTTGAGGAGTGGTGAGTGAGTGGGAAGCAGATGTTTGGCTTTGTGTAAATAACCATCGAGCCTGGGTGATGTGCACGTTGGGGGCTATTTTTTCTACTTTTGTATATATTTAGATATTCTCATAATAAAAAGTAGACTTATAAAAAGAAAAGAAACATTCTCCTGCAAATATTCTTCTACCCACTGTCAACAAGGGAGGTTTACTGCAAGTTTGTTTTTCTCTTAATGGCATTTGCAGATCTGGATTTATGAATTGACTGGCCTAGAAAGGGTACGGTCCTTCTTTTATTCTAAAAAATTTTTGAATGTTTTTATTTGTTTTTGAGACAGAGAGAGAGACAGAGCATGAGCAGGGGAGGGGCAAAGAGAGAGGGAGACACAGAATCCGAAACAGGCTCCAGGCTCCGAGCTGTCAGCACAGAGCCCGACGCGGGGCTCGAACTCACGGAGTGTGAGATCATGACCTGACCTGAAGTCAGATGCTTAACTGACTGAGCCACCCAGGCACCCCAGGGTATAGCCCTTCTAATAGTGTTTTTCTTTGTGTGACTTACTTGATTGACATGTAGATTTCATCATTTTTACCCCTCCATTCATTTGTAGACTTACGCTCACTTATGAAATAAATATTTACTGAGTCTCTCCTCTGTTCCAGTTAAAAACTAAT
This sequence comes from Panthera onca, assembly GCF_046562875.1. Lineage (NCBI taxonomy): Eukaryota > Metazoa > Chordata > Mammalia > Carnivora > Felidae > Panthera > Panthera onca. The sequence continues at coordinate 84,857,468 of NC_138341.1, read as the reverse complement.
CATTGGGCATACAGTAGTGAGGTAAATATGCAAGAGTGAGCCCTCTTAAAATCTACAGTCCCAATCCTGAAGCAGTGGGTGGGTGAGAAGGACATAGCAGGGCTCAGTGTAGTGCTGGGAAGTTTGTATTTCACCAGTCTCCTGAAATAGGCCCCCGATTTGTCTTCCTACCCATAGCCCAATCTCAACTCAAATACCAGATGGGAACTGACGATCAGACCTGAGTTTGCTGAAATCACGCATCTATTGAGGATTAGAGAGTAGATGATATAAAAATGCCCTTTTACAAATGGTCCAGATGTTTTCCCATTTATAATCCCTCACCAGAGGCTGTAGGTTAACTCCTATAACATAAGAAAAGTTGTATATTTTGCTAAAAGTTGTATCACATGCTAATGTGCCAGGAGGTTTTAACAATTTGATCAGAGTAAGACCCGGAAATTCAATTACTGGCTTGTATTTTGTGGAGGGAGGATAACAGAACTGAAGTCTGGGATGTTCTGTTGATAAAATTAAACTACAAACAAAATCAAAATACCAAACTGTATAACCTCGCTTATTATAGTAGCATTGTTTACAACAATGGATCATTTCATTAATGTTCCATATCTTGTGTTACACATGTATTCAAGTCTTTGCTACCAGATTCATTTATCTATATATCTATCTTTAGGCTAGAGACTAGTTTTTTTGTTGACTACATAAGTTTCTCTCTGTTCTTTTTCTCCCCACCTGGCCACTTGTCGCTTCCCATGTGGAATGATCTCTCAGAAAGTTTTGGTAGGAGGGGCAACTGAGTAGCTCAGTCAGTTAAGCATCTGACTCTTGATTTCAGCTCAGGTCATGATTTCTTTGTTCATGGGATTGAGCCTGTATTGGGCTCTGCACAGACAACATGGAATCTGCTTGGGATTCTCTCTTTCCTTCTCTCTCTCAAAATAAATAAACTTAAAAAAAAAGTTTCGGTAAGGAATTCTTGTGAATTTGGGGTATAAGGATCTTCAGAAACAGGAACCACGGGAGAGAAGGGGGTCAACGGTGATGAAATTGGAGGGAGCTCATCAGCAGCAAAAGATCAAACATCCATCTTGTTTCCCTTCTTCCCACATTCCTCTCTTCCCCATCCCCAAGTGTCCAAAGCCTGTGGTCCCCATTCATGGGCCCTTCTGCAATGTGAGGCCTGAGCTGTACAGGCAGTTGTCCCAGAACATCGGGTTGTTCAGTGGATTAAATAGATGACATAACGCTCAGAGGGGTTTTCTGTTTTAACACTGGAGCCCTCTGATAGGTCTCTAGAGAGCCTGCCTGGGGATGACTTGGGATCTCATGAGCTTGCTAATGACGAACTGATTTCGTCACCCACCTGAACACATCCTATTCCAGGATGATTTTGACCACTGCGCAGATTTAATTTTTATTCTTAGTCGCACAGTATGTTGTTTAAACTTGTATTTGGCTGTTTGATGAGAAAGAGAAACTTAATAGACATTGACATTGCAAAATGGTTACTAATAAGAAGCATAAAATGGCAATGAGTCTGCAAATTCTCTTAATATTACCCACAGAATGTCTTATATTGCACACAATTATGTCACTAGAGTTTCAAAATTCAATGTTAAAAAGATAAAATATATCCAATTGGGCTTTTAACTTACTGGGAATTAAAAATGTAAAATTATTTATATAATCAATGTGTGGTTTACAAAGTTTTTTACAAATGTTAGTGTGAGATGTTCTCCCTTATCATGGATAGGAAAAAAAGTGAAAATCATAAACACAAGCCAGTTATTTTTTAAAATTTTTTAAGCTTTATTTATTTTTGAGAGAGAGAGAGAGAGAGAGAGAGAGAGAGGAGTGTGAGTGGGGGAGGAGCAGAGAGAGGGAGACACAGAATCTGAAGCAGGATCCAGGCTCTGAGCTGTCAGCACAGAGCCCAATGCGGGGCTCGAACTCATGAACCTCAAGATCATGACCTGAGCAGAATTTGGACGCCCAACCGACTGAGCCACCCAGGTGTCCCAAGCCAGTTAATTTTTTAAGAGCAATATGCAAGATTTTGAAATATCAGACCATGGACTAGATTCTTAGTCCTTTTGACACAATAACGTGTTGTTAAATTTCAACCTGCATTTTAATATACATTCAGTCTCCAAGGATGGGAAAATGCATCATTTAAAAATTAACTTGGGGGGCGCCTGGGTGGCGCAGTCGGTTAAGCGTCCGACTTCAGCCAGGTCACGATCTCGCGGTCCGTGAGTTCAAGCCCCGCGTCAGGCTCTGGGCTGATGGCTCGGAGCCTGGAGCCTGTTTCCGATTCTGTGTCTCCCTCTCTCTCTGCCCCTCCCCCGTTCATGCTCCGTCTCTCTCTGTTCCAAAAATAAAAATAAAAAACGTTGAAAAAAAAATTAAAAAAAAAATAATAAAAATTAACTTGGGATGCCTGGGTGGCTCAGTCGGTTAAGTGACCGACTTCAGCTCAGGTCATGATCTCACAGTTCGTGGGTTCGAGCCCTGCGTTGGGCTCTGTGCTGACAGCTCAGAACTTGGAGCTTACTTCGGATTCTGTGTCTCCCTCACCTCTGCCCCTCCCCGCCTCATGCTCTGTCTGCCTCTGTCTCTCAGAAATAAATAAATGTTAAAAGAATTAAAAAAATAATTCATCAACAAAATTAATTCATCAGTCGGTTCTTATTTATAGTGAAACATCCTACATCATTCACCTCTTGAAAAAAATCAAAATGTGATCTATTTCATAGGTAATAAGATGTAAAGATTATAAAATATGAACCCTAAGATAACACTGATATAAAATATCTTTAATGGAAAAGTCACACAACAGTGGAATTATTTGGAAGGATAATTCCAGGATATAAGGGATTATATATTACTGTTAAAGGAGTGTGCAGGAAAAAGGCAAAAGGCAAGAACCACTGCTTGGTAAGAACCCCACCAAATGCCCCTGCTTTGAATATCATTGTGTTACTACCCTTCGAGATTTTCCCTGGGAGTCTGAAGACCCCTTCTGGTACTTCGGAGCCAGAATTGATTGATTGCTAGTGAATTAACAGCTGCTCCTAGGAGCCACCTTTCTGGCCCTCTCAACGCTCTAAGAATGGCTGAGCAGAAACCTGTCCTCCTCAGAGGTTCCAGGAAGGATGTAGGGTGCACGTGTTTGCCTGAGCAAACAGGTTTGCTCAGCTTTATGGGGAGTACACTTTGCACCCCGATCAACCCAGAGGTGAAGCAGGGCCATCAGTTTGCAAACTGGAATCACGGATGACATTCACTGGTGGTGAAAATTTACCCAAATCAGTTAGGGGTGGCCCATCTTTCTCCAAATGCATCAAGCAACATTACCGGAAACACTGGGAGGTCCGAATGAAGTCTACCGTTTGGGTGACAGGAACTGTACTAAGTTTAATATGTAATGTGTTAACATTAGGGGAAGTTGGTGAAGGGTGCATGGAGGTTCTCTGCGGTACTTTCCTGTAAATGTAAAACCACATAAAAATATAAGGTTAAAAAAATAAGTACAGTCCTGAAAAGATCCCTTTTACGAGAGCGCAAGAGGACAGAGCTTCTGACGCCGCAGGGAGAATGTCTGCTTTCCCAGGTCCAATAACAACGCCTCACCCGAAAAATATTTTGAGAAGAGGCGCGCTGAACAATGCGTTTCGGATGCCGAGCACACGCAGTTCATTCTTCTGGAGCATTCTCCGTCCTACAGATCAGTCTGAGTGTTCTATTGTAGTCTGTTTGCACCTGGAGTTGGGGAGGCAGGGCCCCCCGCTCAGGCGTTTATGTCCTTATAATGCTGCCTTTCCGGCCACCCATTGAATGGGGCCCCTAGTGCATTTCACACTTGGATTAACTCAATCATGCAAATTATGTCCAGCCTAAAAGAAATCAGGCTGTGGGCAAATAAGAAATACTAATAAGCATTGAAAATGTGGCTCATAGCTGCGATGCTCCTTTATGGCCCAGCTGCCCATGGTCCTTCAATGCCCAGGCTCTGGCCACAAGGGAAACGGAGGGGCAAACAGGTTTGAGTTATAACATAAATAAGAACCACAGGGTTCATTCAGTTCCCGAATCTTGATTCACCTCTTTGGGTGGAATAAACTGGTTCCGACCAGATTCGCAGGATAAAGCTTCCCATGCGAAGCATTGCTTGAAATGTCTTCGTTTGTCCTCAGGAAGGAAGAGTTCCAGAAGACATTTCGCAGGCTTCCTAATGTCTTTCCTGTATAAACACCCTCACGTCTTGGCCCCAGGCTTCTGCTCTGCCAGTCCCTCTTCTTGGAACGCCCTCTTACAGACACCTGTATTACACTGTCCAATCCTAATTGTCCCTCCCAAGGCCCAGCTAAAACAAAACCTCTCAATTCAGAACGTTTTCGTGACTTCGAGACAGGCTCCCTCTCTGCTCTGTCCTGTTTTGCTGGCTCACGTGAGTCCACGGACATTTGCTGTTTTACAATGTAACCTTCTGTGTATAGGAGGCTCCTTTCTGCCTGGAATGCAGGTTCCCCAATGGAGGAGCCATACCGTCTGGGTGTCTCCCGCCAGACGGGGCACCATAGTTTTTACTCACCATCCTGGGTGTTCAGTAACTATTTTTGGAAGGATCTATTTGGTATTTGGGCGATAGATGAAGGAAGTACCACAGTGAAATGGGTGATGAGAGCTTCTAACTTCTAGGTCAGACTTGTTCCTTGCTCAGACGATTTGGTTTCCATTCGCTATTGGCAGAGGATATGAGCCGAAGAGGGGGACCCACCGTGTACATTTCTAAACAAAAGCCAAATTTACAAAGAACCAGGCACACACAAGGAGGTGCTGGGCACTACTGGAAACCCTTGAGTGCATGATTCCAGCTTGTCCTTAGCTCCTAGGGGATGAACCCAAATGAGTAGCAGGTGCTAGGTTTGACCCCCTGCTCCCTCCGGAATTCTTGTTCTGCTTAGCACTGGGCTCCCTTCAGGGGCTTCATCCTACTTTGCTTTCAAGCTATTGACTTAAGATCGCCTGCACAGAAAACTTCCTGTATCCACGAACATGGATTAGATTTAAGTTTATTGAATGCAGAAACTATATTTAAAACTTCTCTGTACAGTTCGCAGCACCTAAGTCAGAGCAGAGTTCAAAATGATTAGTTTCATAATCGCCCCCGCCAGTAGAGTGACTTGACCTAGTGGGACCTTTCTCTGACCTCACCCTTCTCTCCTGTCCCCTACTCTTGACAGGTTGCTTGGGAATGTGGGGTGGGGAAAGCGCAATGGGGTCCATGCTGGTGATGATGGTGTCACCGTTGTTAATTTCAAGAACAACTTTCACTGAGTGCTTCCTATGAGCCGGGTGTTGGCGTTAAAGGGCCTACACTCACGATCTCATTTAATTTTTCCTTTTTGAAAGCCTCTGAGGTGGATGCCCAATTATTGCCCTTATATGCCTTTCACACACAAGGGATCTCAGATTCAGAGCCCAAGCCCCAAATCAGCGGGAAAAGCAGCATTTCTCCTGCGCCCGTGGCCTTTCTCTGCTAAGGATACACCAGGCACAGAGAGAAGGCTGTGAAACACACATTTTCTTACAAATGATCATTGTTCTCAACAGAAGGGCTGCTGGTTTTTTCTTCCGGGTTGCTGTGAACAGTCTGGACTGACCCATCTAATGTCCATGTCCAGCAGGGAGGCTGATGCCTGGAGGTAAGTTCTTAGAAGTCTGTATTTCCATGACCATATGCACGTAGGAGTCTGCAAAGTTCCCCCGACAATCTCTCTCCACAACATGCTCCTTTTATAAAAGAGCCGTAATGTTAGACCTTTATCCCACATTCACTTCTACATTTCTGCTTTCCCTGGAGACAGCTCGGTGACAAATATTGGCAGTAAAATTATCCACCATGATCATTTTTCTCCTTAACCAACTCGCTTATACTTAATGTTCACCAAAGCAGGTGGGTTAAAAATAAGCTCCTATTTTCTCCCCTTCGAGGTGACTGGCATCTCCTTCTCCATTCAAAATTAGAGACAGCAACCCATGCTCAGCCACGATTTTACTCCTGGAGGCTTGTTGGAAGTCCACACACACACCCCTGACAGATACAACAGGGATTAATGAGCCATGGCCAGAAGTTTGATTTTTCTGTCAAGTGCTCCCATCCGTTTTTAATAAACAGAAGAACAACATAAACTCCACTGCCTGCTCGCCACAGCTTAGACCAAGCCGGTTGCCCCTGGTCCATGAGTGTTGAGCTGAGTTATGATTCTAAACGACTGACAAATGCTTTTACGAGTCCCTTCGGAAGGCTACTCTGGCGACTGGCTTTGCTCCCCGGTTCCCTCATTCTGCTTCTCTCTCCAGTATGGGCCGCTCGGTGCTTTGCCAGGGGAAACCGTCAAGTGTAATATCACATTTACAACTAAATGGCTTCCATTTATTGTCACTGGTGTAAAAATGCCAAAATACCCACTGTTTTCCCTTTAAGCCACGCTGGGTGCTCTTTTGCAGAAGGCTGTCCCCTGCAAGGACTAGAAGTTGAGCCAAGCTACGGAGGACTTATAGTAGCAGATGGCCAGAACCAGGTACGATCGCAGAACTCTGCCTCACATCATGGCCCTCGTCTTCTGTTCGGATGAAGCTGTATTGTGTTTCCGTGGATTATCGATCCTTCCCCCAAATACCGATTACCGGGACGTGCCTGGTCCCCGTTCACTGGGAAATCGGGTTGCTCAAAAGATGATGAAGGTTACGAATGTCTCTTGTCTTTTCTGTTTGATTTCGCAAAACACAGTAGGATTTATGTGGGACGACGTTTGCTTCTCTATTCCTGGAGACAGTCGCTGTCTTAAACTGAGCTGACCACAGGATGTCACCAGTGTTCCATGAAAATCCCCTTGAAAGGGCATTTACCTGGTCATGCAAAACCGGTTTCTTAAAGAAGAAAGGTCAGCGCACATACATGCGGTCACACCTACGACTTCAAATAAAATCTGGTTTTGCAGAGGCAGCCCTGGCTTTATCACGCACAATCAAAGCAGATCGGAACTGAAGTTGTCCTTGAAGAAAAGGTGCCATCGACAAGTAAAGCCACTAAACTTAACAGCCCAGCGCTGCTATTTAATTGCCCCTGAAGAGAAGTCACCCTGAGGTGGAGTTAATAACCAATACCAGATCTTTTTTTTTTTTTCCGCTTTAATTTTCTTTGAAAGCTTCATGCTCAAGCCATGTGGTGACCAATATCTAACGGAATGATATGCTGCTCAACTACCTTCCTTGCATGGACATATTTAGCAAATCCCAAAAGGAGAGACTAAAAAGATAAAGGGGGCATGAGCAGACATCTAAACCTACTGAGGGAAAGAAGTTTTAAAACAGAAATTGGTGGGGCTCCTGGGTGGCTCAGTCCCTTAAGCATCCAACTTCAGCTCAGGTGGTGATCTCACGGTCTGTGGGTTCGAGCCCCACGTCGGGCTCTGTGCTGACAGCTCAGAGCCCGGAGCCTGCTTCGGATTCTGTGTCTCCCTCTCTCTCTCTCGCTGCCTCTCCCCCACTCCTGCTCTGTCTCTCTCTCAAAAATAAGCATTAAAAAAATTAAAAATAAATACAATAAAATTTTAAAAATAAACAAAACAGAAATTAGTTAGATAATGAGCCCGGTCCCCTCTTGCACTATGACAGGGGCTTCCACAGCCATGGTACAAAAGAGACACTGTGGGCAAAGTGTTTAAGGGGCCATTCCCAGGGGAGAACACAGCCGGAAGCCAAGGGCCCATCAGTCACCGACAATTATGGAGGCGAAGTTGCAGACTGTGTTTGTAAAACATTTCTTCGGTCTCTTCATAAATTGATAGGCTGCAAAGTTCTCTATGAAAAAAAAACCAGAGTGACTTTTCAAAGTTCTCTATGAAAAATACGTAGGTCAAGCCAGCCAAAGAGCAAGGCAGCTTGACAGCTTCCTTCCTGGCCTGGGTGAACCCCATTCCAGAAGATTCCAGTTGGTTTATGTTATCAAAGCTTCACGAGTTGAGACAAGAAGTGTACTGATTTCATCAGCCACTGGTATTATCTGAGCCTTCCCCTTTGCGGAAACCTATTCGTTATAGGCAAACAGTCAGAGAGCCCACACTGGTTCGTCTTCGGGACAGTGTCTCAAGGGAGTTTGGATGGAGGCCGTTTGCCCATTCTTTCATTTGTCCATCCGTGTGTACAAATCCGAACTTCTGTTATTTTTAAAAACTTAAGGCAAACAATGCTTTTGATGATATGGAGGCCGATGTGTGCTGAATTGCCCCTCCCATATGTTGAATTTCTAACCCCCGGTGTCTTGGAATATGACCGTATTTGGAGAGGGAGTCTTTCAAAAGGAAATTAAGTTCAAACGAGGTCATATGGATGGGCCCTAATCCAGCATGACTAGTGTCCTGATATGAAGAAGAAATTGGGACCCAGACACTTGTGGAGGGAAGGAAGACCATGTGACCACACAGGGAGAGAACGGCTATCTGCAGCCGAGGAGAGAGTCTTCAGAAGAAACCAACCCGACCCACACCTTGATTTCGAACTTCCAGCCTCCAGCGTTTGTAGGAAAATAAATTTCTGTTGTTCAAGCCACCCAGTCCGTGGTTCTTTGCTATGGGAGCCCTAGCACAGTAGTACAGAGGCTAAAATATCTCAGCTTGGCAACACAAGTCATGTAATACTAATCACTCTCTTGGGTTAAACACTGTCTTAAATAATAACAGCTGACACCAACTTGTTGAGTATGAGTTGGTTCAGTGACTGGAGAGTCACCCCAACATTGGTGAACCCATAATTCACACAGAATCAGAGAACTGGGGGGATGGATGGGCCTCATAAACCCTCTGGCCCATCTAATTTAACTCATGACTCCGTTAGACTCATAGTAGTCTGGACCGATGGAGCATGTGAGTCCCCACCACCTCAGAGGGAGATTCCCCGCAGTGCCCTCAGGGCTCACTCTGCTCAGCAAACCCTAGGTGCTCCCCAGGAGTGTGGGAACTCCTTCGGCTGCTTGGAAACTCTCCCCAGTGCTTTGTACTTGAGTTTGTAACTTGCCACGTTTATGCCGTTAGTGGCTGGACCAACCTAGAGGCTAGCTTGCCTCAGTCCAGGGTTCTTTCCACTATGACGCACTGACTCCTACAAACGCCTGATCTATTTAAAAAAAAAAAAAAAAAAAAAAAAAAGAAAAGAAAAAAGAAAAACTGAATGATTGTTCTCCCCACAAAGGTATTTGCAACCCTAAGAAAAGATTCATCGTGGAGACTCCATTAAATGGGAAGGCCCCCTCATATATTGGAAATATGATTGGCTTTATAGAAACCCAACTGACAACTCTTTAAAACTCACCTATTTTGTAAAATGAAAGGGAGCACACAAGGACTCAGAACATACCAAGGGCAGTCAACAATCACACCCCAGGAAGTTCAGCTAAGGGTAGGTGAGGAAGGGATAACGCTTCACTACCCAAGCACTGCGTGAAACACTCCATGTGCATGATGCCACTGAATCCTTTTCTCAACTTTGTGAGGCAGGCATGATGTTTCTCCCCATTTCCCAGGTCAAGAAACGGAGGCACAGGAAGATTAAGTAACTTGCTCAAGGTCGGGTTCCTCCCTGAAACAGGGGACGTTAGCATCACAAGAAAACAGGGACGTTAGCTTGAACCTGAACTGGAAATGAAAAAATAAAAACCAGAAGCTAGACATTCACTGACTCAAAAATAGAGCACACATATTGACCTTCTGGTTTTGAAATCGTTTAATAACTGGAAACTAGTTTCAAACTTGAGTTTGGCACACAGTTTTGAGGGGTCAGTTGAGAGGAATACAAGGCTTATTTTAAAAAGGGAGTTGCTACATTTTCAAGGCAATGCTTTCAGCCTGAGTGGGGAGGAAATAGGTATGAAGGAGGTATAGTTTCAACACTTTATAACCAACGTACGTATAAAGTAAAATATAAAAGACAATCCTGATAGCTTGACGATTGTACAACGTTAAAAACATCCTTTGTTAAGGATTAGGGAAAATCTTCAGGTCGTTATTTGTTCAACTCAACCATTTAATTACGTGAATGTCTTTTTCAAAATACCCTACTCCAGTCTCAGAGGATACGTGTGAATGTTCCATGCCATGTGTTCCTTACAATAATAATAAGCAAAAAGTAAATACAATTTGGTGTTTAAATAGCGTTCCTCTTTTCTTTGGCCACCCGGGTCTTCATTTCGTTTAATTAATCTGTTCATTGCTGGTGCGTACGACCGCTTTGCAATGCTTTGGGAAGCTTTGATTTCCTGGCGTACAAAGGAACGATCCGTGTGGTTTGATACTGGATGGTGTGGTTGCACGTGGGTCTGCGCGCATTCTGGAAACGCTCTTCCCCGGGCCTGTGTGATAAGAGATTTCATGAGCTGTTAGGGGCTTCCGCCCGGGTGAAGCGGCCGCGGTGTATTACTTTCCATGCTGGATTCACCGGCTTTGAGAGACAGCACAAAGCACAATGCGAGGTAACCCCGCTGGATGTCCGGCCCTCTTTTGCGCTTACGGGATGTCAACTTCTGTAAGTGAATATTTAAGTCTGGTCGCTTGCTCGGTTTTCTGTGCTGGTTTTAATACACAGGGCAGCTTACCACTCAGTAAGCCCTTGCCCCTCTGTGTGTGTGCGTGTGTGTGCGCGCGCGCGCGCGTGTGTGTGTGTGTGTGTGTGTGTGTGTGTGCGTGCGTGTCCACGTTTCCCTCCACGGCTGCCCCCGCATCAGTGCACTCCTTGGCCATCCCCTGGTAGAGGAATCGTAGGGCTGGGGGGAGAGGGGTGGAGGATGGGGGGGGGGGCCCAGGCAGGAATGACTCCCCACCTTTGATGCTTTTTCCAGAGCGACGCTCCTACTAATCAGCAGCGGCCACTAATGAAGAGTGAGGCTGGGTCTCTCCTTTTCCAGAGACTGAGCCCATTACCCTCTTGGTCCCCACTAGCCTGCGGGCGCCCAGCCTGCTTCCCGAATGGATGACTTCTGGCTCACTGTGCGGCTCCCAGCCCTGGTGCCAGTGGCCGTGAATAACCTTGCTTTGGTGCCTATTTATTTTATTTCGAATTTCTCCACCCGGGTTCTTTCCACCTCCACCAGCACCCCCCTTCACCGGCCCCATGTGGTGATGTTTCTTGAAATGTTAGATTCTTTCTTCCTCTGTCCCCCCTCCAGCTCTGGAAGCATTTTGTTTCTGTGCTGCTTTGTGAGGCTGGTGCTGAGTCCAGATCCTTGGGGCTTTAAAGTTGAATTAATTATTAAACAGGAAGGGAGCGGTACTTTCAGCAGGCGCCAAGTAACTATACTTAAACTACAACCTGGCACTGTTTTTCCCACCCTGGTGCTGTGGTTTGCTGAAGGCAACTGGAGATTTTTATTCTAGTTTTAATCAAGCATCTCTGTAAGTTTTCAGGCAGTTAAGATTTGGCAGCGAATGGCTGGGAAGTCAGTCTTCATCACCTCCTGACCATTTTGGCCCCCCCAAAAAAAAAAAAAAAATTTTTTTTTTTTTTTTTCAAATCAGAAGTACTTTGCCAGTTCATAAATCAACCTGAAATTGCCCACTCCCTACAGTTCACCTTTCCTGAGAACAGGGTGGGCTTTTCTCTCAAATGCGTGTGTGTGTGTGCGCGCGCATACGAGACTTCTATCAATTAGTTCCCATTTGTACAGAGTGATGCTTTTCAGAGAAAACCACCAGAACATTGACCTTGTTGCCTTGTGATTATTATATTCATTGCTTTAATCTGGGGGCTAAGTTGATATCAAACCGCGTACTGAAAACTGCCAATGAAGACGTGCCGTGGGATTTCTTAATTTCCTGAATCCAGGCGTTGATACTTTTGAGAAATCCACGGCCCGCCGGAGTTGCTGGGCCCACTTGGCCCAGACACTGGGCATGGGTGTTCTGTCCCAGCTACGTGAGTGAGGCAGTGCCAGTGTTTTCTAGAGAAACCCAAGCCTATATCAAAGGTATCAAAGTAACAGCCTGAAAGGGCCAGCTGACCCCATGCCGGGCTCCCCGTTTGATTTCCACGGGGCTTCTGGAGTGTGGTGGCCGCCCTTTCCCCGTCTCAGCTGACTGGCTTTCCACAGGAAGCTGGATAGGAAGTGTGCTCAGCCTGCTCCATTAAGTCTCCCCTGTGGCTTGAGCAGCGGTGAGGGCTGCGGGGTGGGAGAGAGAGGAAGAGTTCTCTGGGTGTAGCTGGGTGTGTAGGCAGGAGCGTGAAGCATCCTCAAGAGGCAGGGGAACAAAGATTTGGTTGAAAATGTAGATTCATGCATATACATTTGGAACAGGGCAGAAAAACCATAAGCCCAACACATACAACCCTCCTGCTCTCCTCTGCGCCGGCTTGGGACGAGTGTGCACGTTCACAACTGAGCAAGGTAGAGCCTTCCCACCCTTCGTGGTGTGGGGGGAAACCTTCATGCACGTTCTTTCTACCTAAGAACTCGGTAAAAATGACGGATGTTCTGTGAGCCTTCCTATCCAGTATTCTTTTTAAATGCTGATTTCCCTTTAGAGATGTTTACCTACATATTTATTTGGGCTAACAATTCTTATTTTAAAAAACACAGAAAATTCCCACCTCGTGTATATTGTCTACCTCGTGACTGTATACTTTCCCTCAGTCAGTAAATTGAATTACGGTAAGCAAAAAGTACGGTCCATGGGCTTAATTCAAACGATTAGTTAGAAGAAGCCAGAGAAATTCACACTTCCAAGAATTTTTTTTTTAATATGAAATTTATGGTCAAATTGGTTTCCATACAACACCCAGTGCTCATCCCAACAGGTGCCCTCCTCAATGCCCATGACCCTTTTTCCCCTCCCTCCCACCCCCCATCAACCCTCAGTTTATCCTCAGTGTTTAAGAATCTCTTATGTTTTGCCTCCCTCCCTCTCCACATTTTTTTTTCTCCTTCCCCTCCCCCATGGTCTTCTGTTAAGTTTCTCAGGATCCACATAACACACTTCCAAGAATTTAAGTAAACTCAAAATCTCAGAAGCTTTCCTATATTTCCCCGAGTCGCCACCTTTCCTACGGACCGACCTTTCCTTGCTATGTCACCTCGTGACACCCCGTGCTCACGCTGCCGTCAGGTTCCCTCTCTCGTGTTGCGTCCTGTTGTTTAGGATCCTATAAATGGCCACACTGTAATCATCAGGCTTCTAAGTCCAGTAATTAATTGAAAACCTAGATGAAAAACGACGTGCTCCTCATTGCACAATATTTGGAAAATATACTTAAACAGACGACTTTGCACAATTTTGAACTGTTCTTCATGTCTCTCTCTCTCTCTCCCTCTCTTTTCCCCAGAAAACATCATGAGCCGATTTTAAAATTAAATGATCAGGTTTCTGGTCTTTGACGAAGCAAAGATCATAGTCCTTTTTTGCTTGAAAATGGGTTGATACTCTCCTCCCTCACCCGTGGAGAGTTTGCAATACAAAAATTTCAAAAATACTTCATTTAAAATAACCTCTCAGGGGCTGCCCTAAGTCTTTGCCGTTTACACATTACAGCCCACTCGAAAAAGTGCGTTCGCTTAGTTAGAAAGGAAAACTGGCCAATGATAATAACAAGACCGTAAACGAAAACAATAGAAAGAGTACGGAGGATACAAAACACGCACGCATTGCTTTTTAAACACCTTTTATTCCCCGTCGCTTTGAAGATAACTCTGAAAATAGTGTAAACACCGACAGTTTCCCCACGACGTTCTCCCCTGACTGCCAAAAAGAAATAGCTAGGAAATGTTGTGTTTCTGTCTGATTTGTGTCAACTCTGCTCCCAGAGAATAATGAGCCATTCCTGTCGTTATGAGGAAGATTTACTTTGAAAGGGGTCGCCTGGGCATTCGTCACCCGTCCTTACTTGCTATTAGGAACTGCCAGCGCCTGGCGGGGCGGGCTTCTCCGCCGAGTGACGGGCTCCGGTTCTAGGGGGAGTCCAGCCGCCTGCCACGTGGTGGGGGATCTCTGCAGGTGTATGGGCCGCAGCCCTAGGCAAGGCTGTCCCGGCCTTCCCCCAAAGGTCTCGGAGCCCTTCTGCAGCCCAGATGGTTCCAATTTGAGGCCTACACTCGGTGCTGGAGCTGTATTGAGTTTCTTCCCCGAAACCAACAAAACCTGCTTCAGCATTTTGCTTGGATTAAAATATTTGTCCCTTTTTTCACAGGGCAGAAGGAGGACTCCTGAAACCTCCCGAAGGAAGGAAATCATTACAGGGCCCTACAGAAGTAGGTCATGTGCTACAGCTGCTCATAGTTTAAGAGGAAGAAACATAGGACCTCAAACCTGGAACGCAACTCTTTCAAAATGCTTGAGAACAGCCCAAGAAAAACATCCTCCCGAGGCTTATCTAATAACCATGATCTATAATCGTCTCAATGTGTGCTCGCGTTTCCTTCGAAGTTTGCGCCCACTTCCCAGAGCTAACGAGACGCTGAAACCGAACACAGAAAAATTTAATGAAGGGGATTTAATAGTTTGTGTTACAGCTAATATGGTCCATTAGAAGCTGTCATTTTCATAAACAATGAAGATATGTTACCCTCTCCTCTGGTGTAAAGTCATTCCGAGCAGGACCTGTAAACATTCGGTAATGATCTGTAGAACATGCATGAAAGACAATTAAGGCGCCACTTGAAAAGCCTCTTTTCCTCACATATTTGGTTTCTTGCTAAATAAACTCATAGAGATCATACATGTGCGAGCGTCCGCTTACATTATACAAAACAGCACGTGTGTGCGTTGCGTTGCAAACAAAGACGAGACGTCTTCTAGGTGTTGTGGGGTTCTATAAGCTTGGGAAATAGCAGAAGCGATTAGTGAAATTAGGATCACAGTTTCTGTTCTTGAGTTCATACTACGGGAAGAGAACAACCACTAGCTTAGGGAACTTAAAATGAACAGTTCACAATGCCATTAAAGGCGCAATGACAACCTTTAAAAGCTGTAAATAAAAAAGTTTCTGTGTTTCTTGCAAAGATGGTATGTTCTGCTACGATCCAGATTCTTTTTCGGAATTGATTTTGTAATTGCGGCAGGCACCGGGCAGGGACAGGGTTTCAGCAGTTGTATACTTTTCTGAGACTAACTGAATGTACTTGAGAAAATGAAATCTACTTGACTCTCTCTGACTTCGTAAATAGAATTTGCTCCCTAGCTCTCCCTTTTCTTTTAAAGACAAATGACTCCTTTTTATAGGTTTTAGGTTTGGCAGAATTTAATGAAAAATTCTTCCCACTCCTTTACATTTCCTTCTGTGGACCAGGGGGATAGGTGGGGGGCGGGGGGAGTGGGGAGGTCCAGATTAAAATTATTCTAGTTATTCACAGAGGCTTGAAAGCTCCGGTGAAGAGTTTTGAGAAGTAGCCTCAGGCAGAATTTGCTATCAATGAAGGCCAGGAACAAAAAACATTTAAAAGCAGATTACAAATCCCTCCTAACAAAGCAAAATCAAATCACTGATCGATAAGTGCAGCTGGGTTTAAATTGTTTCCTTAAAAAGGCTTTAAAAACTTTTTTGAATGATAGGCTGGAGGCTGAACCTTTTATGCTTTGGAGCAAGTTCCTTCTGGAAAAGTCTTTCCTCTCTCTTCCAGGGAGGCCTCTCCTGGGACATGCCAGAGTTACTCTCTTCTTGCTAAACATGGCCCTGTGGCTGGAAAAGGCTGGCAATGTGGTTTCCAAGAAAGGGAACGACGTTCTTTGATGTTTGTCAAGTGCTTTAAGATATTTTAGCTACTGGTCCCAACAGCAGAACTGGATTCCCCACGGTCATCTCTGAACTATTCGTAAAATGCCCAAACTGGGGTGCCTACCCCCCACTTTTTTTTTTTAACAAAAAAGGGCCCCAGACACTCGGTCACTTAAGCCACAAAAAATGTGCTGGGTAGATTCTGACTTGCTGTCTAGATCAACACCACGTGGGAGATGTTGAGACACAACCTCCCAGATCCATACTTAACTCAGATGCCTCGCTCTTTTGGTGACTGAATTCAAACAGGGTTTTTAAAAACAAGAGGAGAGAGAAAAGAAAGGAAACCAAGGAGCAAGTGATGTTCAATTTAATCACATATGTTCCAAATGGCACAGAGATAAGCAAAAAGGGTTCCTGGTACATTTTTTAATGATTTCATTATCACCAGACAAGAATTGAAAGATTGTCCAGATGCTATTGGGAAGATAGAAACATGAGATTAAAATTTAAAAATAATAATAATAATAATAATACCACCAATGGGTCCCTGCCGCTAGAAACAGCCAGGGCAGACCTGATGTGATCTTTCAAGTTCGGCCTCCGTTGCAAAATCAGTTTATAAAAAAAGGAAGGTGGAGATCGGGTAGAAAATTTTCGAGAATCCAGTAAAACCTCGGACTGTGGGTAACTTGTCCTGCGAGTGTTCCGAGTGTTCCGCAAGACGAGCAAACATTTCTGATAATTTTTAACTTGATAAACAAGTGATGTCTTGTAATTGGAATAGTACATGATGCCAAACGTCACATGATCACAACTGAGCCGAGGGTTCTTGAAATCTGCTTTGAGGTATGAGTGCTTTGGATCACAAGCGTGTTTCTGGAATGAATTATGCTCGCGAACCAAGGTTTGACTGTGCTTGTAAATGAGATTCTCAAAATTCTAAGAATATCTATTTGTCTTTTTTGCTTATAATTTTTAAAATTTTTAAAAATTTTATTTTTTGGTAATCTCTACATCCAACGTGGGCTTGAACTCACAACCCTGAGATCAAGAGTCACCTGCTCCACCAACTGAGCCAGGCAGGCACCACTAGAATTCTTTCTCTTTTTAATTTTTAAATGTTTATTTATTTTTGAGAGAGACAGAGAGAGAGAGGGAGAGAGAGAGGGGGGGGGCGGGAATGGGAATTTAAAATGCAAATTAGTGCGTGGGTTTTTAGTCTATATATGTCAGGTGACTGCTTGTTTTCCACCAAATTGACCTGCTTTGGGATCCTGGAGGCAGATGTTGAACACCCATCATTATGGTATGTCTCACTTTTACTTATCTGTGGTCGGGTGACCAGCTTAAAGGTGTGAGAACATACATTAAGGGAGCATGACCAGTGAGGTCTGTTAGTCCCCATGATCCGTTGGAAAAATTCTACATGATATTATATTATATTATATTATATTATATTATATTATATTATTTATACATTTATTTATTTAGGGGAGAGTGCAAATGGGAGAGGGGCAGAGAGAGAGGGACAGAGGATCCCAAGTGGGTTCTGCGCTGACAGGCTGACAGCCGCGAGGCCAGTGTGGGACTGGAACTCACAAATTGCGAGATCGTGACCTGAGCTGAAGTCGGATGCTCAACCGACTGAGCCACCTGGGTGCCCCTCTACATGATTCTAAAAAAAAAAAAAAAAAAAAAAAGTACCTCCTTCTTCCATCAGTGAACTTCATGGAAGGATGTGCCTTGTTACCACTCGTTCCAAACAGACGATATGTTTTCATGAACCTCGGCATCCTTTTGCTCTTGGACTGGCTCATTCTGGCCTGGAAACTTTCTCTTGGGTCTGTCAGTCACCTTGGAGTCTCCTCAACGGGTAACCTTTTACCTCTTCCAAAACTAACTTTTTAAAGTTTCCATTTAAGTAAAAACTCTAGTAAAGTGCTGGGAAGCGTCGGTCGAAGAACCCTTGTGAAGTTAAGGCCGTTCAGTCAAATGTGGGATGACGTCACCTCATGACAAGCTGTTACTTATTTCACTGTGTTTCAAGAAGCTCTCCAGATTCATTCCGGTGTAAATCTGGTCTTTCCGCTTTCTGAGGTCCTCTTGGTTCTTAAAGACTCAGCTCTTCAGTTTGGGTCATTTTCATCTACTTCTGTGGAACGCGTGCGTGAACGTGTGCACATGCGCGCGTGTTATTTCGGAGCCTATGAATTCCTTCAGGAGGACAGGAGTATGTCCTTTATCATCTTCTTTGTGTTTTTTGTCACGAATCCTATTCTCACTGAGGCCCTATAATCACAGAAGTCCTTCGGTAAGCGTTGCCAACTTACTGGTGATTTTTAAAGACAGAATTCTCATGACTTCAATAAAAACTTTATCTGGGGAAGAAAGCTAGGAGGCAGCATGGATCTAATGCTGGACTACCTGTGGACTAGTTCAACTGTATAAAGTACATATTTAGTAAGAAAGCCTAAAAAGAAGAATTAATGGGAAAAAAAAAGAGTAACTCTAAACGCGACTTTTGTCCAACGTTTCTAATTTTAAATAAGATTTGAGATGGATACCAGCACGGCTTGTCCTCAGATAACGTAGCCTAGAGTATAGATGAAGCATTATCTGTTTGCGCGTGTCCCATGAAGGTTATTCAACCAATGTTTACCAAAGAGATCACTTGACTCTTTTCTAAATATGGGTAGGATTTTTAAAACTATTTTTTCACTGAAAAATTGTCTTGTCTAAGAATTGGACTATCACACCAAAAAAGGGGGGGTGGGGAACACCTCGGTGGCTCTTTCTGTTAAGCGTCTGACTCTTGATATTGGCTCAGGTCATGATCTCACAGTTCATGAGTTCAAGCCCTACATCGGGCTCTGCGCTGACAGCAGGAGCGTGCGTGGGATTCTGTCTCTTCCTCTCTCTGCCCCTCCTTTGCTCTCTTTCTCTCTCAGAATAAGTAAATAAACTGAAAGAGGGGCGCCTGGGTGGCTCAGTCAGTTGAGCGTCTGACTTCGGCTCAGGTCATGATCTCACGGCTCGTGAGTTTGAGCCCCACGTCGGGCTCTGTGTTGACAGCTCAGAGTCTGGAGTCTGCTTCGGATTCTGTGTCCCTCTCTCTCTGCCCCTCCCTCGCTCATGCTCTCTCTCTCTCAAGAATAAATAAAAAACATTAATACAAAAAATTAAGTAAACAGAAAGAAAGAAAGGACACCATCATTTGTCCGACATTCCAGAAAATTTATTTTAATCAGGAAATAAAGAATTTCTGCCTGCATGCGTAAGAGATCAGGAAAAAAACCAAAACCCAAAAAACAGTGGAGTTGTCCATAAGGACAAGGTGGAGCTAATGTGTTCCCATCAGATATCCTGGGATGGCTTTTGAATTTGATTTTTGCAATTCATTCAGATACACAAAGGCCCAGTAGAGAGTCAATAGACCACTGGGGTTTATCCAGGCAACAGTTCAGTGTCTAGCTTGGGAGGAAAGCAACTTACAAAGTCTGAATGACCTACGGAATGGGTTACCATTAATCCACCAAGAGATTTCTGTAGGGGAATTTCTGCAAGCTTCAGCTCATTATAATGTGGTAGCAAATGCCATTCTTCAGAGATACTTGGTAAAATTCTCCATCAACTAGTAACAAACCCAGCTCCTTGTACATCTGATGCCATTGTATTTACCTAGTAGTCAGCGAAGGAAAAAAACAATAACAATGTACTATTATTTTCCTAAGTAAAAGCGAATGAATGAAAATCTGAATCATCCAAATTGCGCCTTCAAAAGGCACGCTTTGATAGAGAGTAACAGTGGGAACTGCCTAGTTTGTTGTCTGAATTAAATACAAATTTACACACCCAAATGACTAAAATAATGAAAGTGATAGATTAGTGTATTGATGCATAATCACTGTCTAGAATGCAGAACTTACGAGCAGCCTGATTTCGAGAACAATTATTTGTAATTAAAACTGTGTTGCCTCCAAAAAAAAAAACAAACCCAAAAAACAAAAACAACAAAAAACAATGAGCAAAAAACAAAACAAAAAAACAACTCCAGAGAAGTCCTTTGTGTCTAACACCAATTAATTACTTCCCCCCCCCCCCACCCCAGGGAAGATAGCTCTTAAATATCTGTGCTGCTATTTATATCTGAGCACATTCAGGAGTGATAGTGATATGAAATATGTATCGCCTAGCAGTGTTCTTAGAATGTGATTTGCAACTCGTGCTTTTCCGTCAGTTTTCTTCAAACACCTTTATAAAATAATAACCTTCTTAAGACTCTGAGGTAAGAAGGTTATTTAAGATCCCTGCTTTCTTCACAATTAATAAAAACAAATATCTAGACCCAGCTAGACAGTTTGCGAATCAATTTTTCTAGCTATCCGCGCCCCCTCCGCCCCCCACCCCCCCACCACCTGAAGGGTGATTCATGGTAAATGCAATGATACTCCTGTGTGGCAATATTCTTTTCCTTGTAAGCCCACCCCGCTCAAATGACTGTATTTTATTTAGCCTCACCACAGCCCTGTGGTTCAGTGTTGATCTAACATAAAAGGTTGTGGTGATCGCTGTCTGTGTCACCCAGGCCCCCCCCAACCCCACTTCCTTGTCTTTTGGTAATGTGTGGGGGTCAGCCACTGTGGAGCTGTGGGAGAGGTTCTGCCTTAGGCGTCCAGCCGCCTCCCAGGCTGCCAACCACCTTGTAGGACGGCCCTTACGGGAAGACGATGTGCAGTGACACCTGTCATTTCCCCCTGTACCTTAGTTACGGAGCCAGTTCCGGGTTTTCTAGGAGAGTTCTTCTTTCAGATGAGTGCACTATCTGGGGGCGGGGGGGGTGGGGGGGGTGGGAGGGGCAGGTCTATGTCTAGATTTTGAGTTCAGGGGAAAGAGTCCCCGTGGGAAACACCAAAATAGGTGAGAATATGGATCTTATTGAGGCGGGTGACCTCTGAGGGGGTTTCTTGTATTTTGTCTGTTACCTGAGGTGTCGGTGACATTTCTGGAATGAATGGTGGTCTGTTGCCTTACCAGTGCAAGATGGGAAGTCACCCTGTCCTGGCTTCAGCCCTTAGCGCTTGTAAGACTTTAAGAGACTTCTCCAAGGTCTCCATGGGTCCTATCTGAAAAACTACAATACTATCTACTTCATAAGGCTGTTGTAAAGATTAAGTAATAGACATAAAGGAGGTTTTCCCGTGCCAGATCCAACAGAATTAGAAGTCAGCGTCAGCTGTCGTCATTAATTAGTTGTATGTAAAAAATTAATAAGAACCCCCACATAAATGATTACTTCATGAGTATTTTACCTCAGATTCTCACAATATCGATCATTCCTTTGGGCTAGGGTATTATGGCAGAACGTCCTTAATAAATATAGACCTGGTTATGTGCTGAAGACGTTGTTACTAGCAATTTCTTCAGCGGAAAGCGTAGGCCAGGAGAGGGAAGAAAAACTCTCCATTACCTTTTACGTGTTTCTGTAGCGTTTGAATGTTTACCGTGCGCAGGTATGTATGTTACTTCACGATAACAGACATTACGCATAAGTGGAAATGCACCTTTCAGGTTCACGAGGACTGCACAGGATTCTGGGGGAGCAGAACCGCATCAGTGAGAGGCACTTTGGCCCACTGTATCATGGAGACGCGTGGGGGTCCCACATCCCATCACTGACCTCAGGAAACTCTAGTACAGAGATTCTGGTTCGTATGGTTTGGGCTCATTCAGACCTGATGTTCAACATCAGGTGACCTGCGTGTCCTTTGGGGAAGTTACTTAATCTCTCCGTGCAGCAGTTACCTCACTGGACATAGTTTTAAAAGGAGGATCATAGCGGTGAATTCTCCATTTCTCAGCTTCCACACGTGTTGTGAATATTAACAAGCTGGGCCACAGGGTAGGATGGGAGAAAGCTGGTAAATCCCAGCTTCTTCCTTGCCTCCCCTGATTCCTTTCTACCTGACTCGTAACAACTTTTGTCAAAGATTTAAAAACATGGTATTTTTGCAAGAGGTTGATCCCTATCTCCTTCTCTCTCCTTACCCTCTCATCTCCGTGTGTCTTAAAAAAAGCTACCAAAAGGAAACATTCCCGACTTAGTCCAAAATGTTTCTTTGTTTTTAACCAAAAAAGTACTTTTCATTGGGAAACTCTACCTCGGAGCCGAACCCCATTGTGGTCTAGTTAACGTTCTCTGGTCCTGCCAGAGTGGAGGCTCGGAACAGTTGCTAGAGGTTACTCTTCCCTCTACATCTGAGGAAAGCAAATAGTCTTCTCTCTTTAACCTCCGTTGGAGGTTAATCATCACAAATCATTTAGCCTTCTTTTTTTTTTTTTTTTTAATTTTTTTTAACGTTTATTTATTTTTGAGACAGAGAGAGACAGAGCATGAACGGGGGAGGGTCAGAGAGAGAGGGAGACACAGAATCTGAAACAGGCTCCAGGCTCTGAGGTGTCAGCACAGAGCCCGACGCGGGGCTCGAACTCACAGACCGCAAGATCATGACCTGAGCCGAAGTTGGCCGCTTAACCGACTGAGCCACCCAGGCGCCCTTACAAATCATTTAGCCTTCTTTTGTGGCCTTCCTTTTTGCAGTTTTAAACTGATTTGGGGACTCGGGGGCTTTTCTTGTGTGCCTTCTCTGGGCTCTGCAGGCTCACGGTTAGAGCACCCAATTCTGCATATTCGACAGAGCGTCTGGTCGGTAGGGTCACGTCCTCCCTGCCCTCTTTCGCTTCTGTTTTGAAGATTAGAATAGGGTTCAAGTCCAGGGAGCCAGAGGAAGCTTGTGTTCCCTTTTCCTTTCTTTAACTTTCAGTCTTTCTGGCACATCCTTCCAACACCCAGGATCAATTCTATGTCTATCCCCATCGAAGACTCTTCTCAGCTTATTATCAGGTAGTCCATCGATATGCGAATCGCCATGTGTTCTCTGATGAACATATAAAGGCTAACCTGTCCCAGCTCAAACTACCCAACAAAACAAAAATTGGATTGGCCGGTGGAGAAGATGGTTCTCTCGTTCCTCCAATCTCTTGTACACATGACTACTAAACCCAAAGTGAGAAAAGCCACACTGCTCCAAGGTAGATCAGGAGTAAATATGCACTTTTTCAGAATTACTTTCATATCAAAGGGTTTCATGGGGGAACCCACATATCAAGGTCCTTCCATGCACTTAACATTGCTGGATTACAATACCTCTATGGTGCAAAAGTTGCCATATCTGCAACATTCCTTTCTTTACACAAGTGTGCTGCACTTAATAGATACACAGGGCTATGTTCACAATATCCTAGGTTTCTGGAAGAAGTGTAGATCTAATCACCTTTTACAAACTGCCAACTTTGGGCATGGATTTTGGAACTAAGTGAGTACCATGGGCACCAGGGGCTGCATTTCATAAGCAAACTGATAGAGTTTATTTATACACGTATACACACACACACACACACACACACACATACATATGTATGTGTATATATACATATATATAACATATATATTGTACACGTTTATATATATTTATGTATATATATGTACACATACATCATATACACCACATATACCATATATAGTGGAATATCACGCAGCTATTAAAAAGAATGAGACCTTGCCATTTGCAATGACATGGATGGAGGCAGAGAGTATTATGCTAAGTGAAATAAGTTAGTCAGAGAAAGACAAATACCAGTATTTCACTCAGATGTGGAATTTAAGAAACAAAATAAATGAGCAAAGGCGAAAGAGAGAGAGAAAGAGCCAAGAAACAGACTCGTAACTTTAGAGAACAAACTGATGGTTACCAGAGTGGAGGTGAGTAGGGGTTTGGGGATTAAGCAGTGCACTTGTTGAGATGAGCACAAGGTGATGTATGGAAGTGTTGGATGACTGTATTGTATGCCTGAAACTAATATTACACTGTATGTTAATTAACTGGAATTTGAATAAAAGCTTAAAATCATAAGACCAGCAGATGCGGAACTCCGGGAGAGCAGCAAATCAGTTCAGAGAAAGAGATGGGTGGATCAAAAGAGAGAGAAATGAGGTTATGAAGAATTGGAAGTGGGAAATGAATTGGAGCGCTCTTGGTTAAAGATTTGAAAGGGTTTCATATTGTTGACACGTGGCATTCCGGGAACTGAATCTTCCTTTTACCCTGAAGTGATGAGAACAAAGGCATTAGATTGGGTGGGCTGCAGGGAGGGCTTGTCGTAGGCAAATGAACCTTTCTGTGTCCCTTAGAAAAACTTTTTTGGGTATAGTTGACCCATGATATTACATAGTTTCAGGTGTGCAACGTAGTGATTCCACTTTTTTATATGTTATGCCCTGCACACCACAAGCAAAGCTATCTGTCACCCATTCAATGCTATTACAGTGGCACTGACTATATTCCTTAGGCCGTGCCTTTCGTCCCCATGACTTTTTCATTCCATAACTGGGAGCTTATGTCTCCTACTCCCCTTCACCCATTTTGCCCATCACCCCCTCCCCTCTGGAAACCACCAGTTTGTTCTCTGTATTTATAGGTCTGATTCTGCTTTTTTTTGTTTATTCATTTGTTTGTTGTTTTTTTTTACATTCCACATATGAGTAAAATCATATGGTATTTGGCTTTCTCAGTCTGACTTATTTCATTTAGCATAATACCCTCTAGATTCATCCATGTTGCCACAAATGGCATGAACTCATCCTTTTTATGGCTGCATAATATTTCATTACATATATATATATATATATATATATATATATATATATATGGCTTCCACCATATATGTATCAATAAATGAATGGCAACTTAAAAGACGGTCAGTAAACGAATCCATTCATTTATTGACTGACTCTTAAGTTGCTTCCATATCTTGGCTATTGTAAACAATGCTTTAATGAATATAGGAGTGCATCTATCTTTTTGAATTAGGGTTTTCATTTTCTTCGGGTTAATACTCAATAGTGGCATTTTTGGATCATATGGTATTTCCATTTTTAATACTTTGAGCCACAGTGGCTGCACCAGCTTACGTTCCCACCAACAGTGCAAGAGGATTCTTTTTTTCTCTACATCCTGGGGCTTCTTGTGTTGTTGATTTTAGCCATTCTCACAGGTGTGAGGTGTTATCTTATTGTGGTTTTGTTTTGTGTTTCCCTGATGATGAGCGATGTCGAACATCCCATGTGTCTGTTGGCCATCTGGATGTCTTCTTTGGAAAAAGATGTCTCTATTTCTTTGGAAAAATTCTTTGGACAAAAATGTCTCTTCGGTTCCTTTGCCCATTTTTTAATTGTATTGTTTATAAATAACCGACTGTGTTTGGAGGCAGAAGATTGGGGTTTGAATTTACCCCCCCCCCCATCAACTTTCTCCATAGCAGCCAAAATGCCTTTTTAAAAATTCGATTATGATTATGTCCTTATCCAAGTTCTCATCTAAAAATCCCATATCTGTAACACAATCTATACAGAGGAGACCTATGTACAACCTCACCTGGGACAGTCTGGTCTGTGCTTTTATCTCGGTATGATTTTTGGTAGCACAACCTTCACACACACAAGCATCCACTTGGGACACGAGCTGTCAAGCCTGCACCATTGGTCTCCTTTTGTGCCCTCCCCGATCCATCCCAGCTGCATGCTGGAGTAGAGCCTGCTGGTTGCCTCCATGTGTGTTCTCCTCCTCTTTCTCTTAGTAATGGGTCCCCCCAATTGTTAGACCTCATAGAGTAGAGACAATTTCTCTTCCCTAGCAACTAGGTGGGACCGTGTGATTAAGTGCTTGGCAAAAGGATGTGTGCCTTAGTGATGGATGCAAGGTCCCAGATAAAGTGCTAAAAAGGAGAGGGGCGCCTGGGTGGCTCGCTCAGTTGAGCGCCCGATTTCAGCTCAGGTCATGATCTCGCAGCTCATGGGTTTGAGCCCCGTGTCGGGCTCTGGGCTGACAGCTCGGAGCCCGGAGCCCACTTCCGATTCTGTGCCTCCCTCTCTCTCTGCCCCTAACCCACTCGCGTTGTGTCTCTGTCTCTCTCAAAAATAAATAAACATTAGAAAGCAATTTTTTAAAGTTCTGAAAAGGAGGAAGTGTGTCCATCTTCTTCCGTGTTCCTTATCCTGCTCCTTGGAACGTGGATGTGGAAGTGAGCCTTCTCGGACCATCGAACCAAGAGACGACGAGACAACTGGGAATGGCCAAAGGGAGCAGAGCCACACAACAGCCTTGGGTCACTTTTCTGTGGACAGCTACATGAGTGAGAATAAATTTCTACTTAATTTAAGTCACTTTTGTATGGGGTCCCTTTGGCATATAAGCTATACACATGGTACATCCAAATTAAACAGAATTTGGTGCGAGAAGTGTCTAAACTATGTGTGTTGGCTTTGTGGTGGAAGCCAGTTCTAAAGACTCAGAAACTGCAGGCTGGTGGGGGCAGCGACCCTCTTCTTGGCCACTGCTTGGTGCAACCATCTCCTGCGATAACCTGAGAATGAAATCACAAATCGGTGAAACCTTGGCTCTGGGGAAAATGGTGGGGAAACTGAGTGTTCTGGTGGCTATTGGCTGCATCTGTCTCTCTAAGAGAGACAGATGAACTCCAGCTAGAGGTAGTGAGGTGGAAAGCAGTGATGGTGGGGGATTTTGTTCTGCAAATGGCAGGACTCTGTCTGCAGTGAGGAGGAAGGGGGAGAGGAGGGGGAGAGTGAGGGGGAGGAACGGGAGGAAGCGGAGGAAGAAGAAGAGGAGGAGGAGGGGGAGGAGGAGGAGAGGGTGAAGGAGGAGGAGTATGGTGGAGAGGAAGGAGGAATGGAAGGAAGAAAAAAAGGGAAAGAGGAGGACGAAGGGAAGGATGAAAAGGAAGGAGAGGAGGAGGAGGAAGGGGAGGAGGGGGGAAGGGGGAAGGAAGAGATTGGGCAGGAGGAGGAGGAGGGGGAGGAGGGAAAGGAGGAAAGAGAGGAGAGGAGGGAAAGAGGGAAAATGGCAGTCCAGTGTCAAACACTGGATCGAGAGGGTATGGCCTCCCTCTCAACCTTATTGTTCCAGAGGGTCTCCTATTGGTGCCATTAGGCTGAGCGAAGAATGGGCTAGAACACGGGGCTAGTAAGCAAATCCCAGAGGCCTGGGGCTTAGAAACTGTTGGTAATTGAGGTTGCATGCACATGGCACTGGCCAGAAGCAAGTCGACCAGGAAATGAGTGGGGTTTTGAGGTAGCTGGGTTGCCAAAGAAGTCAGACTTTTGGCTTGCCAAAACCTGTGACCACTCAACCCCTAAAGCCACTCCTGGGCCCCCGCAATGGCTCAGGCAGGAAGTGGGCTGTGAAAGCCAAGTGGCTGTCAAGAGGGATGTCATCACCAATGCTCATCTCAGATGCTGCCATGGAGGAGAAAGGGTAAGGTGCAGAGGACAGAGCCCAGGAACCCGTGACACCGTGCACGGGGCCCCTCCCGGGAGCGAGAGGAGGCTGCAGACGGATGGACGACACACGTGCATGTGCCCCCCTGCACGTGCGCACGCGCTCGCTCTACTCCCCGGCCAGGGCAGGTGGCTTTAAAAAATGTCCTACGGGTAAGTGACCACTCACTGGGAACTTCCCATATTTCTCTTTGCAAGTTTGAGTGGGGGTATAGTGTTATTACGGTTGCTCTGTGTATTTGCTTGCTATGGCTGCCTGAAAGGTAGCAAACAGATATTTCCTGTGTCACAGTCCTGGAGGCCAGGAGTCTGTGATCAAGGTGTCCGCGGGATGGGTTCTCTCTGAGAGCTCAGAGGGAAGGCTCCATTCCAGGCTTCTTGCCCAGCCTCTGGTGGTCTGCTGGCAATCTGTGGCTTCCTTGGCATGCAGACTCCCCACCCTGTCTCCGCCTTCATATTCACTTGGTATTCTGTGTGTGTATGTGTATGTGTGTGTGTGTGTGTGTGTGTGTGTATGTGTGTATCTATGTCCAAATGTCCTCTTCTTATAAGGACACTAGTCATACTGGGTTAGTGTTCACTATATACCAGGATGTCTATATCTTAATTAATCGTGTCTGCAAGAACTCTATTTCCAAGTAAGATCACATTCTGAGGTACTGAGCATTCACACTTCAACATATAAATGTTGGAGGGAACACAATTCTTCCCATAAAGCCCTACTTCTTTTCCCCCATTGTATAAGAGATGTGTCAAGGACAGATGATTTATCTCTTAGCTCCTGGGTCACCAGAAGTGAAGCTATACATCTGGACCTACCGGAGAGAACTTAGCGTCACCAAGGGATTCCGGGCTTTCAACTGGATGCAGCATCGGTTAAGATTTTAGGGTTTTATCACACGGGAAGTGGGATATGTGCAACTCTACAGTCAAAGGAACAGGACGTAGCAGACATTATTGTTATGCTCTCTTAAGAACAGAATCTTCGAGGGGCGCCTGGGTGGCTCAGTCGGTTAAGTGGCCGACTTCGGCTCAGGTCATGATCTTGCGGTCCGTGAGTTCGAGCCCCGCGTCGGGCTCTGTGCTGACAGCTCAGAGCCTGGAGCCTGTTTCGGATTCTGTGTCTCCCTCTCTTTGACCCTCCCCCATTCATGCTCTGTCTCTGTCTGTCTCAAAAATAAATAAACGTTAAAAAAAATTAAAAAAAGAAAAAAGAACAGAATCTTCAAGTTACACGGCTGTCCAGAAATAAAGCCTCCCTTGTAGCTAGGTGTGTGTGGCCATGTAACTAAATTCTGGCCAGCGTGCAACTTCTAGGACATATCCCAAAGAGCTGAGTGTGGGCCTTTCTTTTTTCTCTGACTGAATTCCTTAATCCTGTTCCTAGGGAGATGGATGTGGGGCTGATCGTCGTGGACTCAGAACAAGGGCACTGCCTTAGCAAGGGAGGAACGAGACCAGAGAAGCCCAGCTCCTTGGACACGAGGCACTACCCATCCTGGATGGATTATTCATGTAGCGTTCCCAGAGAGAAAAATAATTCTATGCTACCCAGAGCCAGTGGACAGTTTTATGAAGACATTGACATTCCGTTTAGTTCCTTAGAAAGCCAGGTTTCTTCCCACTTTGGAACCCTTGCAGACTGTACCCCGCTTTCCCCCCAACTCCCACTCACCCCCAAATTTCATTCAAATATCCCTTCAGAGGGGCGCCTGGGTGGCTCAGTCGGTTAAGCGTCCGACTTCAGCTCAGGTCACGATCTCGCGGCCCGTGAGTTCGAGCCCCGCGTCGGGCTCTGGGCTGATGGCTCAGAGCCTGGAGCCTGTTTCCGATTCTGTGTCTCCCTCTCTCTCTGCCCCTCCCCCGTTCATGCTCTGTCTCTCTCTGTTGCAAAAATAAACATTTAAAAACAAAACAAAACAAACAAACAAACAAAAAAACCAAATATCCCTTCAGAGAAACCTTTCCATTGCTCTGGCTACTTAGGCCCCTTACATATTCCATACTCTTACATATCCATACTCTTACATATTCCATACTCTTACAACATCCTATGCCTCTCCTTTATAGCACATAAATCAATTATAACTAAATGTATGTGGAATCGTAGGTGGAATTTATTGTACAGTCGTTGTTTCTAGCACCATATTGTAAGCCCCTGAAGGGAAGGCAGTGTATGATTGCTTTGGCGGGGGGCCTCTGTGACAGCCCCAATGACCCCCAAGGCATGGGTCTTGAGTGTGGGCTGAACCTCCTGACTAACATTGATGGAAAAGGGTAGAGGAAATCAGAAGGCATTTCTGAGATTAAGTAATAAGAAGGTCATGGCTTCTCTCTTGGATGCTCCATCTTGGATCACTCCTTCTGGGGGAAGCGAACTGCCATATTGTGAGGCAGCCTTTCAGAGAGGCTCACCTGGGTGAACCCGGGAGCAGCTCCTTCGGCCCCATTTGTGGTTTACGGTGACGGCAACCTCACAAGAGATTTTCAACCAGAGGCATCCAGGGAAGCCGTGCCTAGTCCCCTGAGCCAGGAAACTGTGGGAAAATTAAAAAAAAAAAAAAAAAATTTGTGGTGATAAGCTTCTACGTTTCGGACTAATCTATTATCCAGCCCTAAGTGGGCAATACGCTGCGTCACGACGACATCCCGTGTACCTCTCCTGATGTTTGGCTCCAAAGACACTGTCAGTAAAAACTAGTTGCATGAATGATGTATAAATTCATGGCTTCTCTAATCAGGGGCTGTCGTAAATCACTCCAGCTCTCTAAATCTTGAGTTCTTCGTTATTAAAAATGAGTTATTCCTCTTAAAACAAGGATTAAATACAGTCTTATGCAGGGGTGTCTCATAAACTGTAAGAGATGGCACAAATGTTGGATTTCTTTAATTATTTGCGTCCCCTGTATGTTCTAGAAATGCCCTAAGGGGACCGATTGCTTGCTTCACGGGATGGCCACCTTGCTGTGGGTGCACACTCAGTCATCTTGCTCGTGTGGCAATTTACTTTAAACACTTCACGATCAACTACACACATTTGCTTTCAATGAAAACCCTATGGTTGCGACTGCCTATTTAACATTTGAAAGTCCCTGCTCAGAAATCCACACCCCAGGGGCGATTAGTTATAAGGTGGAGAACTTTTACCAGGAGCCCACACTCCAGAGGCAAATGCTTCAAGTATCGCTCCCTGAATCTGCTGGCAAATGTCTGCCAACCAGCACAAGAGATGTTAGAAACACTTTCTCTTGGTTGTTTCTAATGCGTGGCATTTAAGTTTGTGGCTGACTTGAAAAATCTGGGCGCTCTCTGTTGCCCTATGTCAATAAGGATCTGGAGTGCTTTGGGCCCTGGTCAGCCCCAAACGGCGCACCCTGGGTCCTGAACTGCCCTGGAGGACAAAGGGGCCGCATGGATACTCTGTGTTGGTCACAGGGTGACCCTTCACTCCGAGTTGAGGACAGAGAGCGGGGACGTCCCTAAGCTTATCGGAACGGACCTGTGTGATTTTTTTGCAGCTTGTGTTTTAATCAGCGTTTGCGTGGCATGATTTTGCCTGGGACTTGCTTTCTGTGTAACAAGGGGTTGTGGGGCAGGAGACAAACAGCCTTTGCCCGCCTTTCATCACGCGACACGACTCAAATGCCCCCAAAGGACCTGACGTTGCCGGACCACTGAAGCGTTCTCAGGCTAGTCCACAAAAACCAGCGTCAGTGTGGCCTGCCTGAACAGTCCGTGTCACTTTGGCCTCACCGTCTGCTACCCGAAACGGGACACTCTGTCAAAACTTGTAAAGACTAATACGATTTGGAGAACGGATGGGTTATTATTTAATTAACCCCACTTGCCCTCAGTTCTCCTCAGGTGGCCAATCCTGGTGGGAATTCATTTGTGAGAAATAACCCCGACTTCCATGGCTCTTGCCTCTGCCTTTATGAAGGACCTCCGCTTACTGGCAATCAGTCCCCTTGGCCGGCTGACCTCCTGGGTATCTCTGCTGTTCGGCACATCCCTCACATCCACTGGCCCCAGGCCACGTCTGCTCCCCTGGGGGCACAGGTTGTGTGGGCGCCTCCCCACGCCTGAAGGGCTCAGGGCTCCACAGAGAGGGGGGGCAAGCTATCCCTTCCCTCAACTCTGTGTCACCCTCTGTCACCCAAGCCCTGAAATGACAGTGCTTTCACCACAGTCTCAGGGAACCTCTCCCCATTTGCAGCTTGTCTGTAACAGCCACGCTTCTCTCGGGGGTCGGAACTTGTCTTTGGGCGGGAGAAGGGGCAGGAGACAGACATTGTCTTTTGCTCTCCCTTTTCCACTCCCTCCTCCGGACAGCCTCACAGCAGAAAAGTCCCTACACAGCCTGCCTCTCAGTCAGCCTGCCTTCCTTCCGATCACCAGTCTTATCCAGACACACCCATCCCTCGCGGTGGACGTGGCCCAGATTCCTCCCGAAGTCTCTGCTCCTTCATTACGCTGACTGGATAGACATTACTTTGAAAACATCAGGTCCAGAAGGGTCCTTGGTTATGCAAAGGTAGAGAATTTTTGCCCTAGTTTTTCCTCCTAAAAAAAGAAGCTTTACTCCTTGGTCCCTTCTCTCAACTGCCATGGTGTGGGCTTCTGAAGCTCGGGAAGAAATTATAAGCTCTTGTCATGAATCAACTCAGCACAAGAGTCAGGAAAGTGCTTCAGAAACGTAAATAACACACAGAAATCGTGGCATAAAGATCTGATGTCGAAATTAGCCCTCTGCTGAGTTAACAAGCAGATTAACGCCATTTGCAAGTATGAACCCAAGAATGTGTTGGAAAACAGCCTCTCCGAGATGTATTGGGACAGAGCCGTTACCAACAGATTAACAAATTCTGGCCAACAGGCCAGATACTCTGTTGTTTGACAAACTTAATAAAACAGAGATGCTCGCTGGTATTGCTTTGCTACTAAATAGAAATATCCCAAGAACATATGCAGAGAGGATAAATAAGTATGTGGCTTTGACAGAAGACTTGGAAAGAAAGCAGAGCGTGAGGGACAATAGAAAATCCAGCTCGCATTTCTGTACCATAGATAGGTTTCCTAGCTTGAAAAAATGGACCTTCACTGTAATGAGACGTCATTCAAAGACAGGTTCTGTGTGTATATATACAGGAATTCTTATTCTATGTTAATGATGGATAATCAAAACGTGGCTAGCTTCTGTTTACTTTTGAAGTATATAAAGATCTATTAATCCAAAGAATAAGAATAAAATAATGATGTGAAAATTTATCAGGCTGTGTACTTAAGATACATATGTATGCATGTGTTTTCTGTAGTATGTCATGCCTCGATTGAAAGTTTTTGTAAATTTTTAAAAATATTTATTTATTTTTGAGGGGGGGGGGAGGGGCAGAGAGAGGGAGACACAGACTCCGAAACAGGCCCCAGGCTCCGAGCTGTCAGCACAGAGCCTGATGTGGGGCTCGAAGCCGTGGACCGTGAGATCATGACCTGAGCCGAAGTCGGACACTGAAGTGACTGAGCCACCCAGGCGCCCCTGGATTGAAAGTTTTTAAAGAGTGCTAATGTTGAAGATCTCCACTCTCATTTAGACCTTGGTAAGCTAACATTATTCACATCTGCTTTTATAAAATGCTTTTTCCAGGACTACATCCTGCAGCAGAACTCCTAATGGTTTAATCCCTAGACTGAGTGACTATTTCAGAGCTATCAGGCTAAATGTTCTGATAGTACAGGCTTTCCCAACACTACTAGGCATGGAAAAAAAGTGACAGTAACATTAATGACAGCCTGGGACTTTATACTTTAAAAAGAAAAGAAAAGAAAAGAAAACAAGCCCACCAATGCGCTGCTTGTCACAAAGTCACAGAGCTCTACCTCTGGCCTATGGGAATAAGGCCAAAAAGAGCCTCATTTACACTGCATAGCATCTGGGTTGTTTAAATACTTTTGGGAAGCACATCTTTCTTATCCATTCATCTACTGATGGACACTTGGGCTGTGTCAAATTTTGGAAGCAGCCGAGTGTCCATCAATAAATGAATGAATAAAAAAGATGTGAGATGCACACACACACACACACACACACACACACACACACACAGGAATATTATTCAGCCTGAAAAAAGAACGAAATCTTGCCATTTGCAACAACATGGGTGGATCTAGAGAGTATAACGCAAAGTAGAAAACTCCAGTCACAGAAAGACAAATACCGTATGATTTCACTCATATTTGGAATTTAAGAAACACAACAAATGAGCCAAGAAAGAAAGAGACAGAGAAACAAACCAAGAAACAGACTCTTAACTATAGAGAACAAACTGATGGTTACCAGAGGGGAGGCAGGTGGGTGGATGGGGATGAAGGAGAGCACTTGTGATGAGTACTGGGTGATGTATGTAAGTGTTGAATCGCTATATTGTGCACCTGAAACTAATATAACCCTGTGGGTTGGCTATACTGGAATTAGAATAAAATGAAAAAAAATTCCTTTGAAAGGCTACTCATTAAGCTCTTCAACTCCATTTAGGTAAATGAAATCAAAGCATGAAACTTGGGAGCAATAATTCAAGTATTTGAATGTAGTGGGTGAAAAACGTCTGAAGATGAGTAATGCTTGAACACATTCCAGAATCTTCTGTCCAAAGCAAACACAGAGAGTCTGCAAGGTGATGATGGCATTGACACAGTGAATGTCATATACCTCAGAATCAGACGGGAGGCTGACATCATCGCGTCTTTGTCCTCTGGGGCAACGGGACGATCCCTCATGCAGTGTATACTCACTCTGGCCGGCAATGATCACTCTCAGAGAAACGGATGGCCTCACATTTCTGCCCAGGCCTGTGATATTGTGGCTACGACACAGGCTGCAGTTCAGTGTTCAGGCCTGGAGTGCCTTGACACCAAAACAAAATCAGATAAGATAAAATAATAAACTAAACTAAACACGCGTCTCGAGTCTTCTTTTCAAATCCTAAAGGGTGGGAAGAAAAACGATCCTCTGGAATCGTGAGGCAGAGGGAGGGTGAGGGTCAAGCTGCCCATGAGCTTGACCTGAGTGGAGGACCCCACTCCACCTGTTAGTGACCCCTGTGGAGGTCACCCGCACCACATACTTTTTTTTTTAATGTTTATTTACTTTTGAGAGAGAGAGAGAGAGAGAGAGAGACAGAGAGAGACAGAGTGCGAGTGGGGGAGGGGCAGAGAGAGAAGGAGACACAGAATCCGAAGCTGGCTCCAGGCTCCCAGCTGCCAGCACAGAGCCCAACGTGGGGCTCGAACTCACGAACCGTGAGATCATGACCTGAGCAGAAGTTGGACGCTCAACTGATTGAACCACCCAGGAGCCTCAGTGAAAGTTAGCTCTTAAATTTTCAATGTAACAATATTATATAACAGCTTACACTTGTATATTAATTTAAACAAAGTCCTGTCCATACTTTTTAATATATTGATTACAGCTTTTCCCTCCCTCCCTACTTCCCCTCCCTCCCTCTTTCCTTCCTTCCTTCCTTCCTTCCCCCAAAGTAGAAGAGACCATATTCCCCAAACCTAATGACTGAGCACTCGGCTTGTGGGGGTCTCTGATAAGGCCAGATTTTCTCAATCAGCTTTGCCTGGATCCAAGCTTGGATTGGCCCCTCTTTATGGTTGTCCTCCCCTTCCTCTTCCACCTTTTTCTGTCCCCTCTCCTCTTGACCTTCAGGTCACGTTATTTGTTTTTATTTTTAAAGTTTATTTATTTATTTATTTATTTTTGAAAGAGAAAGTGAGAGCACAAGCGGAGGAGGGGCAGAGAGGGAGAGAGAGAGTCCCAGGGAGGCTCTGCACCGTCAGCTCAGAGTCAGTGCAGGACTCGAACCCAAGAATCGGGAGATCTTGACCTGAGTGGAAATCAAGAGTCAGATGCTCACCTGACTACCCTAGCCAGGTGCCTCCCGGCCTTCGTTTTAAACCTGACTTGAAACACTGGTGGTAAGCTGGAGTTTCCCAGTCATTACAGCCAGCTACCACCTGCTGGGAAATGCTCTTTTCACACACTTCCAGGACATGGGTCCCACCGTACTCCTCACCCCAAGGCCCCCTCTGCCCCTCTCTACTCCTTGACCATCGTGTAGCACAGGCCCGGCCCCTTCATGGGCTCTCACTGCCAGCAACTCCCTTTCAACATATACGTGACCAGTCAGCATATTTAAATATGTACAGTTGTACTCTTTTTTTTTTTTTTAGTGTTTATTATTTATATTCTCGAGAGAGAGAACGAGAGAGAAAGAAAGAGACAGGGTACGGAGCAGGGGAGGGGCAGAGAGAGAGGGAGACACAGAATCTGAAGTGGGCTCCAGGCTCCGAGCTGTCAGCACAGAGCCTGACATGGGGCTCGAGCCCACGAACCACAAGATCACGACCTGAGCCGAAGTCAGATGCTTAACCGACTGAGCCACCCAGGCATCCCCAGTTGTACTCTTTTTTAACGTCAACTGGATCTTATTTTGGTAAAGAAATAAATAAATAAAATAGAAAATAAAATAGCCATTTGCTAAACTCTGAATGAATTCAAAATCCTTCCTCCATTTGGAGAGTTGTATCCTGTCGTTCAAGTGCAATGGTAGGATCAGCTAACGTTTCTGGAATACTGACTGTATTCCGTATTTGGATGTCTACTAAGCATTTCCCTGTCACACGTGGTGATAAGTAACCTCTCACTTAATCTTCACTTCGGTCCTATGAGGCAGGTACTGTGTTTTCAAAGATGAGTGGAGTAAGACCTAGGAAGTGTAAGTGACTTGCCCACATCGCCTGGCTGTAAGTGAAAAGGCAGAAGAATGTCTCCCAAAGGCCTGCTGAGGGGGGCGAAGGGAATTTTGAAGGCACTTTTCCTTCCTGCCCACTGCATTCAAACCATTATCCACCCTTGACCTTGACTGAAGCCCCAAAAGAAAGCAGAGGAGCCCAAGGAAGACGAGAGCTTCAGTCCCACGAAGAATCTAGCAGACCCACTTTACAGCATATTTTTTAGCCTTTAATTCTGTCATAACAATATTAGGATATTATTTCCCTCAGATACTTTATTACTACTAAAACCAAGTTGTTTTGTTCCTAATAATGTATTTCTAGAGCATCCATACAGTAACAAAAATGCATTGTGAAAAATTCAGTCAAGTACCCGGTTGGACCTTTTCTTCTTGTTTATGTATTGTCCAGCAAAGTCAAATCTAATTTTTACGGAATGACCTGGACCTGAGTTCTTCTATAAAAATAGAATTTTCAGGGAAAATGGGAAATTGACAATTTCCCGGAGAATCTTACATGAAGAAGTACTCTCTTCTCGTTGAATAACGACATGAGATGAAGCACTCCTGTATTCTTTCTTTCCCCTTTATTAATGAATTAGAATACACAATTGATTTCAAATTAAATAAAATTCTCATAAGCATCATTCACGTCTTCATTACTGGTCACTTGTGCTTTGTAAAACTGGATTTCCATTTAAATGGTTTCGTGTCAAAATGGGATTTGGCTGTGGCTGCCGGGGCCCAGCTGGGAAGCAGCCTGACCCGGCCCAGCCCGCACCAGGGCAGGGAGTGGCCGCAGGGAACTGGCCCCAAGGCGGCTGCAACAAGGTACAGCCATGGCTGAAGGACTAACACAGGTCCAGAAGGCCATGGCCAGTCAGGCCAGTGAGAGGGTCAGCCACTTGGGTGACTCTAGATCAAAGGTTCCTGAGACAGTTCATCTTATGGCACCTGGCTTCTTGAATTGACTCACACATCAGTCAACTGGTTTCCCAGGCTAGCATCTTTGTTTGGGTCATTTTCCACATGGAAACCATGGACCATGGTTACCCCCTCATCAGGCAGTTTGGAAATTCTCTCTCATGTGGAAGGCAGAAGCCTGGGCTCAGAGTAGGGCTCGGGGCAACCGTTTGAAGGGGGTTTTTTGCCTCGTGATTCACTAGTTGTGTTGAGGATGTGAGAACACAATGTCACATGGTTAATTCTTTTCTAATTCTGGTGCTGTTTCCCCCAAAGGGACAGATTTCAGAATAACTAAATAATTTCTAGCGTCACTTTTCTCCTAATATTAGTATTACACGTGAAACCTGGTATTTTGAGACTTTCCATCACCCATCTGGTTCTCTAGGAATCTTTAAAAAGTGCAAGCACTAAAAAAGAAAGAGGGAAAAAAAAATGTACTAAGGGATATACTTCTGTCCATTCAGCCAAACAAAGTGTTTTCTAGTATTATCATTAGCCTATAATGAACTAAGCATCATTATCTAGTCTCAGCAATTTAGGAAGTAAGCTAAATATTGTAGCATGACTGATGGCTACAGGCATTGCTTAGATTAGGGATTGATTCTTGCATTCTTTGCTGTAGACCACTGGAAAGTCTTTAGTGAAACCACATTTAAACTGGATTTGAGCAAACCTGACTGGTTACACTGCAGGGTAAAAGGGAAACCCTCTTCCCTGTTGCTTGATTACATTCAGTCTGAGCTTCCACTCTGTATGTGTACCACCTTTAGCTTATAGAGGATCATGTGATCACAGTGGACCCAGATCACCACTGGGAAAACTATGTCCATGGAGACCACTTGCCATTTCTGTCTCCTTAGACGGGGTGGTCCCATGCACTTAAAAGATCACTCCAGCTTGTCCTCTGCAATCCTGTGCCTTTTCTGTTAAAGAATGATTGTACCTTCTCAGCTTCTAACTCCGAGCCATGTTTTCAAATGAACACACTAATTCAGCAGGACATTTTATCAACTGTGATCGAACTTTAGGTATTTCGACAAAATTATCAATTTTTTACCATATTATAAACCTATGTGATGATATGATTCTCAATCCTGGGTTTTTTTTTTCCTTTCTCTATCTTGACTTCACTTCTAGAAATGTTCTTTTTCCAAAGTGCATTCATCAATGACAGCCCTGGAAAGTGAACCGTATACGAGGAACCACCTACATGTATGGGTACTCATGCATATTGCTGCCAAGATTCTGAATAAAATATCAGCAAATAGAAATGGCAGTCTATTAAAAAAAGTCAGGTGGAGACCACTTCAGAATGCAATAGTAATTCAATGTTAAGAAATCTGTTAATATAAATCACTACTTTAATAAATTAATCACCAATCATTGGTTAATCTCAATAAAGGCTAACATGTGTCTTAGAGATAATATCCTATGCTGATTTTTACAAAAGCCTTCCTGTAATGGGTCTAGAATCATACTTCCTTAAAATGATGAAACTACACACACACACACACACACACACACACACACACACACACATTCATTTCAATGTTAGTATCCTAGTATTTTGGTTTTGGGCAAAACCCTAAAATAGAAGTGTTTCTGTTAACGTCAATAGCAGGTCAAGGGTCTCTATCATCATCCATATTATTTACAATTATGCCAGAAGTACTAGTCAAAAGGATTAAAACCACAGAATAAGAGGTGCAAATAGTCCACCTAAGAGAGGAGGTGACATTAGTATTATTTGCAGAGGCTATGATTTGACTGTATACCTTGGAAACTCCATGGGAATTAAATAAAATCTTATTTAAAAGCAAAAGAGGGGCACCTGGGTGGCTCAGTCGGTTAAGCGTCCGACTTCAGCGCAGGTCACGATCTCACGGTTCGTGAGTTCGAGCCCCGCGTCAGGCTCCGTGCTGACAGCTCCGGAGCCTGGAGCCTGCTTCAGATTCTGTGTCTCCCTCTCTCTCTGCCCCTCCCCTGCTCATGTTCTGTCTCTCTCTGTCTCAAAAATAAATAAAAACATTACAAAAGAATTTTTTTTTAATGAAAGCAATAGAAATATGTGGCCACTTACTGAAAAAAAACAAAAACAAAAACAAAAACAAAAAGCTTTTAACTAGACAGAAGACAGAAGGAAACAAGGGGAGACAACATTCTCTTTATTCAAGACAGTTTTCCTGAGGGGCTCCTTTGTGCCGAGCATTGGGGACCCAGCCCATTTTCCCCAACACCCGCCTGGTAATTTGAGGAGATAAGCAATACACAAACAAGCAAAGACATACATAGACAAATCGGACTTTTCAGACAGCGGTACGTGCTGTGAA
The DNA here is from genome assembly GCF_046562875.1 of Panthera onca. Lineage (NCBI taxonomy): Eukaryota > Metazoa > Chordata > Mammalia > Carnivora > Felidae > Panthera > Panthera onca. The sequence continues at coordinate 84,818,205 of NC_138341.1, read as the reverse complement.
GGAAGCCAGGACACGGATGGGCTGGGATAACAGAATTAGGGACAGTGGCTGGGATGGTGTCTCCTACGAGGTGGAAGGTGAGCTGGCACATGAAGGAGGAGAAGAAGCCAGTCGTGCAAAGAGCTGGGGGAGGGAATGAAGAAGGAGACGCAAGATGGGGAAGGTGAAAGGAGCTGGAAGCAAAGAGCTTGGCACTCTCATGTCTGAGAGTGCGGATTCAGCCTGGCAAGGAAGGGGCTCAGAGCAGGAGCACATAGGACAACTTCGAGACACGGAGTGTCTTGTCACTGCAAGAGGACGCCATTGAAGGAAGGGCTTTCAGGGGAATAGCGGTGATGTCATTTAATGTTCCCTTGATAAGCTGGCTCGGGCTGCTATGTAGAGAATGAATGGCTGGCAGGAAGTAAGGGTGGAAAGAGAATAATCTTCGACCTACATGGGAGGAGATGGTGGCGGGAGGGGGGAGGTAGCGACAGGGAACCGTGCGTAGCTTTGCCATATATTTCCGATGCAGAAAGGATCTCTAGTGCTTGCGAACAGATTGATGTGGAGAATGAGTAGGAGGAGAAATCAGGGTGTAATTCAGAGATCCCATTCACAACAGAAAACAAACAAAACATGAAGTGTCTAAAAATAAATGACACAAGAAATGTCCAAAACCTACGTGAAGAAAACCAAAAAAAAATCTGCCGAGGGACTACGGAAGAAAGGGCAGGGGGAAGATGTGCATAAAGGAGAAACAGCTTTTTCCCATAGAGGATATCAGGGCAATCCCAACAGAAGTGTTTTTTTTTTTTTTTTCCTTTCTTTAACATGACAAAATGATACCAAAGTTCATCTGAAAGAATAAATGTTTCTCTGGGAATAGCCACACCATTTGGGGGGAAAAATGGCAGTGGCAGAAAACAGCCTCTACCAGCTACAAAAAATGTGAATAAAACCACAGTGATTAAAACAGGGAGCTCTTGCAGGTAGAGACATAGACAAGCACATTAAAGGATCAAATGGACGGTGAAGAAATTGCCCCCAAATATATCTGCACATTTTCTATGGCACAAAAGTGTCATATCCGTGCAGAAAGTTTGGATTATTAAAAACCTATTGTTAGGCTGGTTAACTAAGCCATTGAAAGAATAAAGCTGCATCTCTATTCTCCTTTTGGCAAAAATAAATTTAAATGGACCAAAGTTCTATGGGGGAAAAAGCGACTATTTCTGTAATCTCAGAGTGAGGAGGACCTTTCCATGGGTGCTGCAATGTTTGAAACCATGCAGGAAATAGTTGTCAACTTAGATGACATAAACATAAAAAGTTGTTTGTAGAAGAAGCAAGAAGGCAGGGGCGGCTGGGTGGCTCAGTCGGTTGAGCATCTGACACTTGGTTTGGGCCCAGGTCGTGATCTCACAGTTTGTGAGTTCGAGCCCCACGACGGGCTCCACTCTGGCAACGTGGAGCCCGCTTGGGATTCTCTCTCTCTTCTTCTCTCTGCCCCTCCCTTGCTCGCTCTCTCTCTTTTTTGAGAGATAAATAGGGGAACCTGGGTGGCTCAGTCGGTTGAGCACCCGACTTCGATTCAGGTCATGATCTCACGGCTTGTGAGTTCGAGCCCCGTGTCGGGCTCTGTGCTGACAGCTCAGAGCCTGAATCCTGCTTCGGATTCTGTGTCCCTCTCTTGCTCTGCTCCTTCCTTGCTCATGCTCTGTCTCTCTCTCTCTCTCTCTCAAGAATAAATTCTTTTTTTTTTTTTAATTTTTTTTTCAACGTTTTTTATTTATTTTTGGGACAGAGAGAGACAGAGCATGAACGGGGGAGGGGCAGAGAGAGAGGGAGACACAGAATCGGAAACAGGCTCCAGGCTCCGAGCCATCAGCCCAGAGCCTGACGCGGGGCTCGAACTCATGGACCGCGAGATCGTGACCTGGCCGAAGTTGGACGCTTAACCGACTGCGCCACCCAGGCGCCCCCAACTCAAGAATAAATTCTAAAAAAACAGTAAAAAATTTTTTAAAAATAAATTTAAAAAATCAGCAAAAAAAGAAACAAGAAGACAAAGTTAAAGTTTAAAACACAATGGAACTCATTTAGTTCTGTGGGTTTAAATACCACTTATTTGTTCACGACTTCCAAAGGATATCTCCGGCCAAATATTTCCACATTGTTGTGGGGTTGAATTGTGTTCCACCAAAAATACATTCAAGCCCTCACCCCAGGAACCTGTGAATGTGACCGTATTTGGAGAGAGGGTCTTCGCAGATGTAATCAAGTGAACACGAGGTCCTCCTGGATGAGGGTAGACACTAGTTCGGTGACTGATGGTGTCCTTTCAAGAGGAGGAAACTGTAGTCCCAAACGTTCACGAGAGAAAGACAGCCGTGCAAAAGCAGAGGCAGGAATGGGGTGAAGAAACAACAAACTAAGGAATGCCAAGCATTTCTGGGAGCCTCCAGAAGCTAGGAGAGAGACATGCAACCATCTCTCCTCTAGAACCTCAGGGGACGTGTGGCCCTGCTGACACCTCGATTGCGAACTTCTGGTCTCCAGCACTGCAAGAGAATACATTTCTGCTGTTTTAAGGTGCCTGGTTTGTAGCAATTTGTTACAGAAGCCCTGGGAAACTGCTACACCCATTAATGTCTAATACCAGGGCGTACTGAGCTTTGTTGAAACAAAACTTACCTGCACAAATAAAAAATCTGAAATAAGGTGCATCCAGCAGTCACCGTGGTTAACCCTGGAGGGTGAGAAGAATGAGGAGTTTCACTTTATACACACTTGTATGGTCTATTTTACAAGCTGCACGCATGTGTTTTCTTTTTTTTAGTAGGAAGAGATTTTCAAAGAAAGATAATGTACGGGAAAAGCCTGCCATAGTGCCAAGAATGGAATCCAAAAATTCAATTGTGTAAAATGAAAGGTCGTGTTATTGGGGGTTTAATAGACCGGGATGGACGTGAGCTGCTAGCCAGCTAAGAGTTCCAGGTGTTCAGCTGCTCATTCCAAATCCATCTTGGTCCCAGCTGGGCCTTGTTGCCGTGATGGTGGTTGTCTGTATCGCTTAAAAATCCGTGGGGTTGATTTGAGGGCTTGGGCTGGCTGGCATTCCTGGAATCATGGCTCCATTCCTGGAATCTCCCAGTTAGTTAGCACCTGTTTCATGCACCCAACTGGACAGACTGAGCTTGAGGACCTCGGTGGACACAGAGATCCAGACTCTCTCTCTCTCTCCTCCCCAAAGTTCACTTCCTGCCGTTGCCCATTGGCTTGGCTTCCAGACCCCTCCATGCGTCTCCCTGAAACCACGGGTGCCACGGCCTTGAGAACTCCAGCCTCTCCTCTTTGGGAACCGGAAATGCATAACAGTCAGCAACCAATAGCCGATCTGAATACACATCTGAGTTTGCACTTGTACAGGATATACTAAGGAAGTGTGTGTATTACGTTATATATTGTACCATGAGTTGGAGAAGGAATAACGTAAAATAATATTAAATTATTGTGTCCCACATGATTCTCAGCCCCAGTCCCACTATCCTAACATTTCAGTATTCTTGTTTTAGACTCACTTTCCACAACTTGTTGGCTATTAACTGGATTAAGTCTACCGGGTTGCCATTTGCCTATATGCTCATTAATACTTTACCATTTGATTTTTTTTATTAAAATTTTTTTTCTTAATTTGAGAGAGAGAGACAGAGTGCACAAGCAGGGGAGAGGAGCAGAGGGAGAGAGAGAGAAAGGGAGAGAGAATCTTAAGCTCCACACTGGGTGTGGAGCTCGATCCCACAACCCTGGGACCATGACCTGAGCCAAAATGAAGAGTTGGACACTTAACTGACTGAGCCACCCAAGCACCCCTACCATCTGATTTTTTTGGTCTGTTTTTATATGGAAATACAGTCTTCTGTTCCAGAATTTTCTGTTTATCTATTTCATTGTGTATGCACCTTACATTGGGCCTGTCAGTGGCATCTGACAGATTATACTCTAATAGGTTTGGATAATTGTGCAACCTACTATTATCCGCCTCGAGTAACTGACCCTCCGACAGGGTGTTCTTCTTATGTGCCACAGAAAACACTGAGAATTCCAAGCGCTGGCGGCTCACTCTTCTTCTGATGGAAATACCAGTTTTGAAAAGCTCTGCAAATGCTTTGCCACAGTTTCCCACCATGTTTTATTTCACATAGCAGGCCCTCTGGAATCTTCCCCAGCCCAGAGAGCTGAGGTCATTTGTGCTGGTTAATTTTACGTGTCAATTTGACTGGGCTAAGGGATGACCAGATAGCTCGTAAGACATCATTTCTGGATGTGTCTGCGGGGTTGTTTCTGGATGTGATTGGCATTTGAATTAGTGAACTGGGGAAAGCAGATGGCCTTCTCCAGTGTGGGTGGGCATCATCCAATCCACTGAGGGCATGAAGAGACCAAGAAGGTGCAGGGAGAATTCGAGCTCTCTCTCCATCTGGGACATCGGTCTTCTCCGGCCCTCCGACTGGGACGCACACTGTTGGCTTCCCTAGTTGTCATGCCTTCAGACTCAGCCTGGAGCTACGTCATTGGCCTTCCTGGGTCTCCAGCTTGTAGATGGCAGACCATGGGACTTCTCGACCTCCATATTGCACAAGTCTGTTCCTTCTGATACATACGTACCTTCTACTGGGTCTGTTTCTCTGGAGAACCCTGACTCATGCACCTTTCATAGCTACGGGGCCAAGCCTTCCTAAAGGTTTCAAGGAAGCCTCCTCAGCCTTTCTCCAGGGTCCTTGAGCAAGGGGGAGCCCGAAACACTGGTCCCGCCATTCACCAGGCCAAGTTGAGCCTCAAAGCAAAATCAGAGTCACCAAATCATCTCTGGAGGCTGATGCGGGTACAAGCCAAAGAACCCGCAGAGTCCCCCACAGGCAACTGTTTCTCTAACAGAGAGGTTACAGAAGGGAGAGACTGAATTTATTAGCTGTCTCCTTGGCCCGCTGCTGCCTGACTTCCTTTGGGCTCACCAGACGTAGTCGAGACGCCAGACACATATGCATGCGTGCTGCCATTTGTGTGTCTGTGTTAAAGTTGACTTAATTAGGAGGGCTTACCTCAAATAAATGCTTACATGAATTCTCTTAGCGGTGTAACATTTTCGTCGCCTGCCTATCGCTGTGCCTTGTGGCTGAAAAAGGACAGGACGTATGAGGAGTGCAGCTGCTATGAAGTCATGTTTACACGCATTGATGTTCCGTAGGAAGAGAAAATGGGAGTGGGGTCGAGCGAACTCCTGTAGGATAAATAGAGATAAATAATTCAGATTCTCATTATAATAGAGGCATATAGCTCTGGTGCATGGGAGCGCCCTGCCTTTGTGTGAATTGGTATGCAGTGCCTGTTCAGAAGCCATAGCATGTAATCTAGCATTAATATTAACATAAATCAGAGGCAGGAATTAGCGATATTTCCAAAGTCTTATAGGATAACTGAATTCACACTATATTATTTGGTCCTCCTGGGCATTTTAGTAATCGTGTAATAGAAATGTTGAGGTAGTTGAGATACTCTTTATCATACTCTCTGAAAGGATCTTTAACACAAGGTCTTTAGTAGACAGTTTTGATAGAATGCGTCGAACAAAAAGAAATATGCCTATTTTGGTAATATGGGTATGTTTCATTAGCTCAGCCCGCAGCGATATGACATTACATTCTAAAAGGAATACAATTAATAACAATGAGAGATTTTTAGCTCTCAGACTGTAGCTGGAGGAACCGAGCGCGATGCCAGGGCAATTAAGTGGAGACGCTGGGTTACCTTTGTCTGCACACCCTTAACATCACCCTGTCTCAGTGCGTTGAATAGGTATTTCTTTGGCTTAGAATTTGCAATTTATTTTGATGTTTCCTCTAATTCAGGCCACCGTGATAAAAACTGATTTTTTTTTCCCCTGTCCTTTTTATCCAGGTCAGAAAACAAATCTTTTAAAATAAGTAGCTGGTAGAAACGAACGTTTCTCCAGGCGGGCGTAGCTTCCACGTTTCTAAAAGGGAATACGTGACTGCAAGGAAGATGTACACGGCGACTTCCGGGGACTGAACAGGAGGCAACTGCCCTACTGATGCAGGGGGAAACCGTAGCAACACCTGAGAAGCAGGCATAGCCCCTGCCTTACGTAACAGCAATCCAGGGGAAAAAGTTGTACTTTGAGACTATTAAAATAATCAGCCAGGATATTATTTTATTCAGTGGTAACCTTTATGTTTTATGTTAAATGACAGTGAAGGTTCTGGAACACGGTGATTCCCCAGAGTCTCGGTAGCCGAGATTTCTTTTATTTCTAAAGAGGATTCATTTCACTCTGCAATCCCGAAACTGCTCTTGGCTCCATTCACTGGTCAGTTTTAATAGGCATAGCGAAAGATAAAATGCTTTGAAACATGAAAAACTCTCTGGTTTTTAAAAACAGATGATGAAGAGATTGGTTGAAAATCCCATTTCTGTGCGTCCTGTCTGCTTCAAGCCTTCGGAGTCACAGTTCTGTTTGGGCAGAGGGGGAGGAGGTTGCAGATAATTGGTGCTGAGGAGAGAGTGGCGGGGGAGGGGGAGGCAGACAGAGAGAGAGAGAGAGAGAGAGACCCCCACCAATCATTCCGGCTGCCCCAAATTTACCCTGACGGACTTTTCTTGGCGAACATCTACAGTCTGTAAGCAGGTGTCTAGAAATGTTGCCGTGGAGTGTGAGCCTTGGGGGGATTAATACGCAACTCCGTTTCCACTCATGAGTAATGTATTAAAATTTTGTAGCTAATAAATTCTTAATCTGAGAGGCTCCAGGTTATTTCTTACTTACACAGCGACTTGGTTAATGTAACACCAACCCGGCCACGGCTCCGGCTACCTGTTATCCCCTGTGCTGTTTTCCCGAACGCAGCCGGCCGGACCGCCGACTCCCCCTTCCCTGCGACCACTGCTTAGTCCCTGCATATATGCAGAAGCACACGCGTCTTCAGACAATTAAATCACACCGAACTGCTCGGGGACTGCAGACCTGCGAGGGTTATGTGAGCGGGCCCCCTCCCCTGCTAAGTATTATTGACAAATCCATCAAGGGCAGTGATGCATTGGTTTCCACCTTACCTAGAAGGACACTAGGGCAACAGTGACATGCTGTCACCGTGGTAACTGCAGCTGAAGTGAACAGCCTGTTAGGATAGGTGACCTCTGCTGGCGTTGCGCCTGGAGATAGAGGACTCGCCTGGCTGCCATGTCATGGGGACCCCAAGGAGCGGCCCAGTGCCCTCAAATTGATTCATTAGGCCCTAAACGTATCGATCGCTCCAATTTGCAGGAATTTATTATATTGATATTGGACTGATTAACATTTTGTGCCAGACTGGTTCGATATGTGCTTGTAACAGCTTTTAATGATGAATTGACTTTTATGATTCCATCTCAGGGCTGTCAGTGAGCTGTGAACTGTGGGCAGGCTCGCTCCTGGACCGTCTCTCAAGTGGCACAGGGCAGTGATTGAATACCTCGGAAATTAGTGTCCTTGCTGTCTCGTTTTATGAAAGATAAATGCTATGACATTTAATGCAGACCTTAATTTAGAACAGAACTAAGCAGATCATTTTGCAATTTAATCATAAACAGGTAAATATCAAAACTTGTTTAGCATTTTATAAGTAAAGCACACAGAAAACAGAAGCGCGCGCGCGAGAGAGAGCAGGCAGCCGGGGAGCCGGCAAAAGGCAAAATAAAATAATATGGGCTGGAGCTGAGCAGCATTTTAATAATCACGTAATTTATTAGGACCAACGTCCGAGCCCGTTTTTCGGCCCAGAATATACTGCTCTCGTTCAGGGCGTGCTGAGCCCAGGGCGTGCTGTTGGGCACCGGCTGAAAAGTTAGCATTTACCTTCCGGGCCGCAGGCAGCCCCCCGCGATATTGCCTGGTGAGTCGCGGAAAATACATTGAGCGATTTGCCACAAAAGCAAATAGCAGAATAAGGGACCGGCTCCAGTTTAATACGTGCCCCTGACACGTAATAAGGGGGATATCACACTCGGCATGGTTTACGTGTTACCTCAAACAACCGTAAACATTATGAAAAGGCAGCGCGGGCAGACGAGATCTGATTGTGCTCTCTAACAACAGAGAGAGAGGAGGGTGCCGGCTGGGGCTGCCAACTCACACCTTCTCGTATTCATATTTAAAGCGTATTTCCTTCCTTTCATTTTAATTAAAAGACTTAAGTTAGGGAGAAACTGTCTAAACATCACGTCAAATTATTCATGTTTGTACATATAAGGAGTAAAATAAAACGGGTCTCCCGTGCGTGGTTCTTCTCTCTTCTTCACCCGACGCGTGTTTTTCTATCACGTTGCGCGCAGAGTAAGGACCCCTTTATCTGCGGTGCGGTTGTCAGTTGCTAATGTGTAACCGCACCTATGCGGTATACATATTTTATGGCCCCGTTCTGAGATGCGCTCAAACCACGGCACTGTTATTTCACTCCAGCCCTTCCACTGGTGAAGATCATGGGGCGGCGGGGGGGGGTCACTGAGCCAGGTGCCTTAGACACCGAAAAGTGCACCTTGTGGCCCTATTCCCTGCTGACAGAGGCCTAGGCCATCCCTCTTCCTGACCTTGCAGGCAGACCACCGGACACCATTCCCACTTGTGTGTGGAGCGATGGTTTTGTTTTCATCATTCTTTCATCTGATGGAAAGCAGAGCTTAATTGGGTTTCTTGATATGTGCCTATCTGCGATCTCTGAATATATGTATTTCTCCTCCGCGGTCTGGAGCGCCTTCCCCTCACTGTCTGTCCCAAATTCTGAGCCTTGCTTGTCATCCGCGGCGGTTGGCTACGCGTGACGTCCTGATTCCCACCCCCCCCCCCCCCCCCCCGTTCAGTATCCAAAGCAGAGATGGGGCCAGAGAACGGGAAAACCTCAAAGTGCCTCTCTCCTGTTTGGAAGTTGAGAAAAGCAGAAACATAATTGCTTTTGTTGGATCACAACCCCGAATAGCAAAAGACGTTTGAAACATCTGCCCTTGCTTTGATTGGCTTTACATCTTTTCTCTTTTTGGCCACCGATCATTATTCTGCATTATATTCATTACCGAGAAATCTCTTCCAAGCCAGTATTTTCGAATGCCGAAGGACGACGTGGATTCGGGGTATTTAACCCGATCCAGCCCCACACAAACCCATAATAGACTATCACACACCACACATAGATCAATTCTATAGTGAGACCTGTGTTTCGTGCTTACGGATCTGGTTCTCGCCATTGTGCCAGAAACACCGTATCCCCAGGCACAGAGCGGGGAGGTGGATCTCTCTCCAGTTTCTCCTTTTAGTGGAAAGGGGAAAAGGAAGACTCTGGAGCTCTCCCCAAACCCGCTCTGACTTCATGCTGCTGTGCTCCGCTGCGAAGCCTCCTCTCAGGTGTGTAAACGTATACACTCCCGGGCACGCACTTCGACCCCTCCGATCCGACGATTGTGTGGCTTTCGCCAATTTTCCTCCATCAGGGAGGGGTTTGTCCTTTTGGTGTCTCATCGGCATCATATGCTCACTATGCTTCTCAAATTAGAACTCGGATTTCTTAACTTGGTCCAAACCCACCGATTTCGTCTGACTTCCATTTGTTCCGCAAGGAGAATTTGCAGGAGTCGTTCGCTACGCTCTCGCCTCTTTCCTTCCAATCACTAATCGAATAACTTTCTGTATCTATTTTATCTTCTGTTTCTGCTGTCAGATACCTGTCATACTATTAGCAGGAATTCCATGAAAATTTTAACAGGAAAAAAAAACTGTTGATTTCCCCCACGTGACCTACTGGAATACAGTCTCTCCGTATCCTGTGGTTACAAACCTTCAAAATGCGTACCTTTTAGTGAGCATTTTAGCTCAGGCAGAGGAAGGTACAAAAAGTGTGGGCCACGGTCTTATGCTACATCTCACACCTAAGGAAAAGATTCAGAAGTAGAAAACATGCAAAGTTTCTTATTAAAAAAATTTTTTTCCTCTGTGTATGTTATTCGTCAGAGCTACCAAAGAATCACTCTGGTATGCTTTACTTCATACATGCAGACAATCTGTATTAGACCACTTCGTTGTAGTAGAAATCCTAGTACCGAATATTTCACATTTTTGATACTAAAATTTCAACTAGGTATTGACATTTTACTCAACAGTCGTTGCCTTTAAACGTGATGTGACCATTGTGATGGATGGACGGCCTAATCCATCACAATGGTCTGAAGATTTCTTGTTTTACTCTATTTTGTAATCATACTTGGGGCTCTCTAACCCGAGCAACAATACCTCCAGTAAAAGATGCACATATAGCTTTATCTTCCGCTTAGTGTCTCAGTCAGTCTGGGCTGCGCTAATGAAGTACCATAGACTGAGGGGCTTATAAACAGCAGAAATTTCTTTGTCAACAGGACGCTGGAAGTCTGCCATCAGAGTGCTTGCATGATCGGGTCATGGTGAGGACCCTCTTCCCGGTTGTAGGTGGCCAACTTCCTGCTCTCCCATGTGGTGGAAAGAGAGTGACGCAGCTCTCCGTCCTCTTCCTGTAAGGGCGCTAATCCCATCCACGAAGGCCTCATCCTCATGACCTAATTAATTATGTCCCAAAGCGCCCCCACCTCCAAATACCACCTCATTGGGGATTAGATTTCAATATAGGATTCTGGGGGCAGGGGAGGGGACAGAAACACTCAGACCACAACACTGAGGAAAACATTTTTTTCCTGAGATATTTCAGCAGCCACATGAGTTGGAGTTTTAAACCTGGCTGAGCTTATCTCTGCGACCTTCCTAAGGCCTCCAGGGGGAAGCCATTGTTGGCTTCCATGTTTTTGCTGTGCGAAGGGATACGGAAATGTCAGTACACATCTAGTGTTTCCGAATGTCCACGCATTCGGTTGAGAGGCATACAGAACATCTAGTTTGAGGCGACGCTTCACTTTTTAGCTAAGCCTTTTGGTGGTAGGCAGACAAAAAGGTCCACTTCTGAGACGTCACTGACTGACCCACTCTTCCCCTCAAGCCCCAGTGATCGCTTTGCCTGAGGCCCCAGAGCGATTTCGTGACCTCCCTCGTCACCAGGGCAGGGCCATCCCAGCTCTGAGTTCGTTCCTGCCTTTCAAGGGCCTTTGCGCGGCTCGCCAAGTGGGTTTGCGGGCTGACCCATGGCACCGGGGGGTCAGTTTGGTGGCTGTGTGGTGGCTTGCCCCCTTGGCTCCCCCCTTCTCCCTCTTCCAGATGGGAAAGCAGGAGCAAAGGGGGACTTGAAGTGCTCCTTTTGCGCCCCTCTCTCATGTGTGTCTCTACAAAAGTGAAAAATCCTAAGCTTCCTTTCCTCAGCCTTACACTCAAGTCCCGTCAGCCCCTAAGTGCTCTGGCAGCCTTGTTGTCCCACTGCTACTCTGGTAGTCAAGCCCTTACTTCCACCTCCATTTCGGGATCATCTGGAGTTTCTGACACAGGGATGCTGGGATTCGAATGGCACGCCTGTAAGGAGAAAGGAGGAAATATTTAGGGCAGGGAGTCAAAAATCCAATACAGATGTAGGTCTGGCCCTAAAAGAAGGGCGGGCTCCAGGAGACCTGACGCTCGTAGGTCCATTGCATGCCTGCACCCTGGCGAACCAGTCTGGGCACCCAGATTCCGTGGGCCAAGGTGACGCCTGTAGTTTGGGGCGAGACCATCATTATTCTACCCAGGTCCGTCTTAGTCGAAACAGGCCTCCTTCCAGGAGCTTCTGGCCACGGGTGGGTGTACAGGCTCCACCCAGGTTCAAGGAGGAGGTGAGGTGGAGAAGGGGAAAGGAAGACAGACCAGAGCGCCGAGAGGAGAGTGAGCAGGGGGGACAGGGGAAGAAATGGACATTTACCCAGTCTTGACTGTAAGCTAGAATCTTCTGTGGCACTGACATGATTTCAGTGCCTCCCAACATGTGCTTCTTGTGTCACTGATGGATGAGCTTATAAGGTAATCAAAAAATTAAGTAAACTACAGTTAATACAAAGGTTGGGGGGGCAGGGATAATGAAGGTGTTTTGCAATCGACTGAACTTTGAGAGCCTCTGGTGTTTTCCCATGTCATTATCAAAGCTGTTGGGGTCCAGGGGTCTTTGATATAGGATCATATGGGGCTCTTCAGTCCAGCTGGAATCTGATCCCATCTGGCCTCAGGCCCACATCCTTTGGACTGCACCCTGCTGCTGGGGCAATCCCCAGGCTGGGAAGAACAAGGGTGGTAATTGTGGTAGTTGTGCAAGATGGAGACCAGCATTCACACAGGACACAGGGCTGAGGAAGCAGAATGAATTCAGGGACTCCCCACCTAGCCACTGTCAGGTCTAACTGGCATGAGGACTGGGGAGGGCCGAGTGACATACAGCAGAAAATCCTGAGTCCTTAGGCCACTGATGTCCTGCTTGCTTCCCTGTGGGGCACCTTACTACTTGTTCTCGCCTTACTCTTAGACTAGACTCTTGCCTCTGCTTTGGGGGTCCTGTTCCCCACTGTCTAGTCTTCCTAATGCTGACTGTTCATCTACCAAGTCTCCCTATGCTGACAGCCAGCGTCCCGGATAATCTTACAGGAGACACTCAGCTGCCTGCCTATAGGTCAGGGCTGGCCCCTTGGAGACTGTTCTGGAAGCTAAAGACACATCCGTATTCCCCAAGATTACCTGGCCTTCAGCCCTGTGTCCTAGGTCAGAAGCTTCACTGCCCTGCTTTTGCCATGGCTGACCCGGTAAACCCTATGTGGCTATGAAAATGCTCAAAACCCCTCAAATGGATAGGCTTTCTCTCCAATGTGTTTATCCAATGGGACCCAACCTTTGCCTCTGAGGTTAAAAGGAAGTGGGAATTGACATGAAGAATGAATGGCAGGAGCAGAGTGGCAGAATTTCTCATTTGAGTTTGTTTGTCTCCCGTGGCTCTGCTGCTTTTCCCCGTGTTTGGATATATGGGAAGAAATTCTTCAAATTGCACGTTAATTACCGCCTTCGTGGCTTCCATAGTATCAGACATTTGCAGGAAATATTACAGTTATAATTTCCAGATTAATAAAACTGAAGACAAAGTTGACCCTGTGGACATAATTTACTGTACTTTGCAGAAGGCTTCTGATAAGGCCCCTCATAAAAGGCTATTAAGGAAAATAAACAACCATAAGGTAGAGAGTAAAATCCTATAAATTACAGCATCCAAAGGAGCTAAACCAAGTGAAGAGATTCAGTGACCCGGTTGTACGTATTGTGTTGTTTACCCGAAAATTCATGGCCAATTGGTAGCAAAGAAATAAAATAAAACCAAACTAAACAAAACAGAAAAACAGCCTTGAATTTCCATCGAGTCTGATTGGCTTTGAAATTGTCAGACCCTGTAGAGAAATAAACAAAACTAAGGCTCTGAGAGTAGCTCCGTGCGGAGGTGCGGCTGCATGAAGTAAGGAAGATGCCTGAAGGGTGGGGCCAGGGAGAAGGCAACATACACACACACACACCCACACACACACACACACACACGCCATGAAACAACGGTAGTCTACTTTATTGGAATTTTTTGGTAACACTCTAGATAAAGTCTAGTTAAAGTCGCTCAAGAAAATAATGTTAACAAAAAAAAGGAAAGAGCATTTTTAGGAGTAAACATGAGCACAAGCACAGAAAAAAGAAAACCTGAGGCTCAGAAACAGACGAGCGGCCCTGGGGGGTTGTGGGGGCCCCCACACCGTTGTTTCTGCACACATCTGGTGAGCCTATAGCTGAGGCGGAGTCTCTAGGACAACACAAGATAAGGCCTGCCCCCCTCTGCTCCTCTACTGTGGCAGGACGTTTGAAACCATATCTCTGTAGATGTTTTAGACAGTCTGTGTCTTACGAAATGGCTGTCATTAAAAGGGTTTTCATTGTCTATATATGTTAATTCTGCCCAGCAACCCAGCCAGCTTCTTGGGGCACCTGAGTCAAGAAGTTACCAAAGAACTGAGGAGGACTAACACCCTTTCCTTGCCCCAGATGGATGCAGATCCAGCGGGTGGCCAACGCAGGGCACAGGGGGAGGCAGCAGGATCCGCCCCTCGAGCTGTGTAACCAGTCAACTCTGTGGAACTCACCATCTTGGATTTTTTTCACCTGTAAGTGGAAATTCTTGTTCCGTGGATCTCACAAGAGAGACAGGGGGAAAAGTCAATTAATCCTTTCCTAGCAGGATGAGAGATCTCTTTTAAAAGGTAAATCCTTGATTAAAATAATTTGACAGTATGGTAAATGCAGAGAAGGGTGTCTGTGTAGAATTATTCATTGAATAACAATGTCCGACATTTATTGAGTGCTCCCTGTGTACCAGGTACTGCTGGTGTGCTGTATACATCTGATCCCATTAAAACCTCAGAGATTTCCCCAAAATTCCATCGTACACACAAGGATAATGAAGCATAGAAAAGCTGATGAATGGGCCCAAGGCCATGGAGTTAAAATTGGCAGATCCAGAATCCCAGGTCGATAGTCAGATTCTGAAGCCCACCAGATAACACATCATCGTCCACAGCAAACATTTAGCGTGATCTATATGCTAATACCTATACCCATGTAATTTCATGTAACATATTATATTATTATATATAACTATGCCATAAGAGCCAATATTATTTAAGCATTGTTAGTTTATCTACTTGGTGTGTAAATTCCTTTCCATGCACATTGTTCAGTCTTCCTGTAACTTAGTGAAGTCAGTGCAATTATCATTATCGAAAGCTGTGTAGACAAGTCCGTTTGGATAATTCTGGTCCAAGGCATTTTCTCTTCCTTAAATGGAAGGCCAACCATGGCCCTGTGCAGCCTACCCAGGGACTAGTTGATTTCCCCGTGCGGTCATACCCCACCAGCTCTGTTCTGGGCCTGCTCTGTTTTCTGTACAGCCCAAAGAGCTGGTCTGAGAAGCACTCTCTTGAGGTATCGGCCCAGGCCCTTTCAGGGTGAAATCCAGACCCAACAGCGCATACAAGAACGAGCCACCCCGCTAACCATGGACCCGTCACTGGGGATCACAAGCATTTTAGGAATACTTCTAACTCTTCTCTGCCAACCTGTGTTTATTTCAGTTTCAGATAGCGAGTGTGACCGTGGGCTCGTGTCACCAAGTATCAGACTCCTGAGCACACTGTTGGGGACTCAGAGGGCCCTAAAATTCAAGCTGCAAGCTCACACCTGTGCGAGGCGTGTAGCCACTTACGCATTTGGAGTTTCCTATGAACAAATGTACCATTTACATGTGACGACGTCGCTCTAACGTCGATGACCAAGTCCTGGATCTACCACAGGGTGAAGATTACACTTGCCAGTAGACTTCTCAAAGACAGTGTCCTCCTCAGCCTTCACTGCCATCTTCCATTTCCTCAGTCAAGATCTTCACGACTGAGAGTACTGAATGCTAAAACGACTTGAAAAACTCAAAAGCTGCAGCCCCTCGCTAATCCTGGCACTGGCGAAACCAACAAGCTGGAGGGAGCCATCTGGCTCAGTGCTGTCGGCTCTCCTGGTCACACGGGGAGGTGAACAGGCATTTCTAAGTTCTTGCCCTCTCAGAGGGGCCATCTTCACATAGGGCCTGGTGACAAAATCACAGAGCAAGAGCGTTAGAACTCATGACTCTCTCCTCCCAATCTTGCCAGTTGATAGGTGAAGAGTCCACTTGCCCGGAAACGTACAGAAGGTGCCGGGCACAGGGGGGCGTCAGGCCCAGGTCCCCATCTCGGCCTCGCCGAGCCCAGGCGGGTTTGACCAGAGCACAGGCATCTGCTTCAGCTGCCGGATGGAGAAATGTTGCTGCCGACATCTCTCTTTGCACCTCGGGAATGCTGTGTTCTTTGGTGAGCTATGTGCATAATGTGCTTTAGGCTGTGTCGAAATGATGTATTTCTCCAACCAAAAAAGTGGAAAATTCAGATGGCTTGTACCATATTTTTGTATATTTAGAAACAGCTGGTTGATTGACTGAATTTTTAATTTTTCACAGAAATGTTTGACGTTGGGGAGACCATGCCTTTAAAATCCTCTCCGGGGAAAGAAAAGATTTATATAAAGTGTCGTTTTCCATAGATATTTGATGCTTCACCAAATGACTATGAACAGAAGTTCAGTGCTTGAGAAGATGATCCTTCCTCCCCTACCAGCTGAAGGTTCATTTTCCAAAGTCATGGCCACTGACTCCCGCTTTGGGAATTTGCTCCTAAACCTTTCTTCTGTATTCAGCTGACATCGAGCCCCTTCTACCCCATTTTGGAACAAGCTTTGCAATTGTTGCTACTGTAATTTTGAATAAACAAGCCTGAATATTCTGTCAAAATATTTAAGTCACTTGGGCTGCAAAAAGTAGGCCATTACTGATCTCCGTGCTTTGCATATAATAGACACCCAATATATATTCATTAGGTGTATATACATTGGATCAATATTAAATATTTACTAATTTTTAACATAGCTGCAAAAAATAGGCCATTACTGATCTCTGTGCTTTGCATATTATAGACACCCAATATATATTCATTAGGTGTATATACATTGGATCAATATTAAATATTTACTAATTTTTAACATGCTCGGATATTAACGTATAATTACTTGTGTGGCGTACTATAATATTCATGCAAATTAATACATGATTAATAATATAAAATACAGTAAATTGAATCCAATTGCATTTCTCAGGGCTAATATAAATGGCTAAGCAAAATGACTCAAAAAGCTCTAAGATCCTCAATGGAATGGAGCCCACATTTACTGACTATAGAAGTAGATGGCTAAGTAGTGCTCAATGCTTCACGAATGATCTCACTTAATCTTCACAAAAACCCAGCAAGGAGAGCCTGCCGTCTCCAGCTTTACTCATCGGGAAACTCAAGGCTCAGAGAGGGGAAGGAACTCACCCAAGACTGCACCACCCATAACTGAAGTAGCGTCAAAGTTAGCGTAGGCCGATCTGGATCCAAAGGCCATGTCTTTACGTCCTTAATGCTCCCTTGAACCAACCCTGTCACAGATCTTCCATATTGACTTGTATCCTGCTCTGGGAGGTTTCCGTTAGGCTCCCTGGGCTGGGTGACAAAGCAGGGCGTGGAGTGGGCCTCCAGTCTTGCACCTGGGTATTGAGTGTGCCCATGGGCTGGCTGCCCTCTTGCATGATGGCCAACACCCAGCAGGTTGGAACCAATGGGATCCTAACTTTCCAGAGTAATTGAAAAGGCCAGAAATCAGGGGTCATGAGATCCCATCTGGCCAGAGTGAAGGAACAGTGAAGTATCGAAGCGTCTTACACCAAATAGGACAGACTCAAAAGTCCTCGGGTGGTGGCACTTCTTTTCCACAGGGGTGCTTGCTGTCACTTTCCCCTCTCTTGGGAGACTCAGGCTGTTCCTTAGACAGGGAGCTGGGCTAGTGAAGTCCCTCCCCTCTGACACGTTAGTGTGGCCCAAGAGAGGACAGGGAAGGGAGGAAGGATAAATCTTGAGATGTGAGGCCCCCCCAAGAGTCAGCCACTGGTGTAACATGTGCACGGGTGGCACCTCACAAAACGGGGAGGGTGCTCGACACCGTGAGGAAGAGAAGGGCTGAGATCTCCTTGTCACACCTGGACAGGCCACCAAGGTCCAATTTCTTACTTTCCCTTGTGCTCCTGATGGATCAGTGATTAAAAATCAAAACTCCCAAGAAAACATGATTTAATAATACCATTGACCCTTGAACAAGGTGGGGGCTAGGGGCAATTAAACATTCACATATAACTTTTAACTCCCTGAAAACTTAACTACGAATACCTATTGTTGACTGTAAACCTCACTGATCGTATAAATGGTTGGTTAACATGCATTTTCTATGTTATGTGTATTCTATGCTGCATTCTCACAGTAAGCTTAGCTAGAGGAAAAAAATATTATTAAGAAAATCATAAGGGGGGCGCCTGAGTGTCTCAGTCGGTTGGGCGTCCAACTTCGGCTCAGGTCACCATCTCTCGGTTCGTGAGTTCGAGCCCCATGTCCGGGCTCTGGGCTGACGGCTCTTAGCCTGGAGCCCACTTCAGATTCTGCCTCTCCCTCTGTCTGCCCCTCCGCTGCTTGCACTCTGTCTCTTGCATTGTCTCAAAAATAAATAAACATTTAAAAAAATAAAAAAAAAAGAATATCATAAGGAAGAGAAAATACATTTATGGTTCTGTATCGTATTTATTAAAAAAAAAAAAATCGGTGTGTAAGTGGACCCACGCAGTTCAAACCCCATGCAGTTCTTGGGTCCACTGTGCATTTGCTATATATTAGAATTACCCATTAGTTAGACATTTCAAACTCCTTCCTTACTACAGACTTCGTAGTTTCTGTAAAAGTTGTAAACTAATTTAATTTAGCATGCGTTTCCCTGGCACTTGCTATGTGCCCTCCTGCACACCCCGGTAGAGACAGGAAGGTGAGGAAGATGGGTTACCTGCTGGGCACTTTAACTACAACCATGCCCCTTTCAATGCGGGTCTCAGGTTCAGAAGTGTGGATCATCTCGTTAGAGGGGAGGCGTGGAAAGGTTCTCAGCTTCCGAGGCACAGAGCCTTATGACTAGCTATAAGACCTTGGTCCAGTCACTTAATTTCTTTCTTTTTTTTAATGTTTATTTATTTATTTTTGAGAGAGAGAGAGAGAGAGAGAGAGAGAGCACACGCACACACATGAGAGGGGGAGGAGCAGAGAGAGAAAGAGAGAGTGAGAGAATCCCAAGCAGGCTCCGTGCTGTCGGTGCGGAACCTGATGCCCGGCTCGATCTCACAAACCGTGACATCATGACCTGAGCTGAAATCAAGAGTCAGATGCTTAACTGACTGAGCCACCCAGGCGCCCCAATTTCTGACTCTCAGTTTTCTCATTTTTAAAGCATACAACTACTATTTCTTTTTTGCACGTACATTTGAGGATTCAATGAGACCACGGGTGGAAAACACTCAGTAGCAGGGTCTCGGGCTCCTAGTAGGTGCTCTTATTATCGCAGCCAAGAAAGTGAGGCCCTCGTATGCCAAGTTCCACATGTATCAAACTGAACAAGATTTGAACATATTTACTAGAAGCAGGGTCATCTTGGGGCACCTGGGTGGCTCAGCTGGTTAAGCGCTGGTCTCTTCGTTTCGCCTTGGGACATGATCTCACAGTTCGTGGGTTCGAGCCCCATGTTGGGCTCTGCACTGACAGTGCGAATCCTGCTTGGGTTTCTCTCTCTCCCTCATTCTGCCCCTCCCCCGCTCCCATTGTCTCTGTCTCTCTCAAAATAAGTAAATAAATAAACTTTAAAAAAAAAAAAAAAAGAAGGTTAGGCTTATTTTACAAGGTGTTATCAGAACTTGATTAAAGGTTACCAACTAGGACAATTGAGCACAAACATGTCAGGCCTTTGCAGTATTGATGCAAAAATTATCCTCTCCCCAACCCCCACCCAACCCCCCACCTCCCCCGCCTTTTCAGTGGCATAATTTGGGAAGCGCTGACTCAAAAGTGTTTGGATCCGCGAGAGGGAGGGTGGTGTTGGGGGAGAAAAGAGGGAGGTCTCTTAGCCAAGATTTGCAGGTGTTAAATATAAACCCCAAATTGGTTTGTGTGACTGTCCTGAGTTTGGGGAAGGAAGTGCGTGGGTGGACGGGTGGGTAAGGAGTGGCAGAAGCAGGCTGGGAACCAAGGAACTCCATATGATGAATCTTAACAGATATTCCTTTCATATTTCCTTCCTTCTCGTGGGGGTGGGATTTACATAAGCATTTTCTTGAGTCCAGACCAAACCATGCCTTAAAAGACATTTCATTTTCCCTGCCCATGATCGAGGCCAATACCTTCCAAGAGGCAGAAATCCTTGATCAGCAGCAACAAATACACTCGTTGTGTTCTGAAAGCCTTCCAAACCACAGCACGAGAAAGCATGGCGAGGTGGCAAACCCCGCTGCCAGCCTGGCATCTGAGCTGCCCTTGTATCCAGGAGTGTCTGATCTCATCGAGTCTGATCTCACGGTTCGTGGGTTCGAGCCCCATGTTGGGCTCTGCACTGACAGTGCGAATCCTGCTTGGGTTTCTATTCAAAGCCCACATCGACTTCTTGATTCCTTGCACGACAGAAAGTGATCTGTTAAGCCTTCCTAATAAACCTTAACTCTTTGAAAAGGGTTTCATGCTTGCCCCCTAAGAGCCTGTAGAGAGATGCCCATTTTGCACGCGTAGCAAGGCTGCTGGTGGAAAGGCTGAAGCGTGTGCTTTTCAGATGAACGGTGTCTTTTTC
This sequence comes from Panthera onca, assembly GCF_046562875.1. Lineage (NCBI taxonomy): Eukaryota > Metazoa > Chordata > Mammalia > Carnivora > Felidae > Panthera > Panthera onca. Next base: position 84,797,894 of record NC_138341.1, on the reverse strand, counting down.
AAGTGCAGTATTGTTACTAAAGGCATATTATACCTGAAATGGATGCACTTTTGGTACATAATGAACGATAGCACGTCCTTATTGTCGGGACCCACTCTCCACTCTTAGGAGAAGCGGTGCCGAGCCGCTTGGCTGTGATCCTACAAAAGAAAAATTTTAGGCGATTTAAATGCCTAACTGTTCCTAATTGTTATTCAGAATAAAAGGTTGTACTTCTCAAGTGTTCCCCCTTTTAACACTGTTTTTAGTTCCTCCATTTAAAGCCTGAAAATAAAATGCTTTTGCATGTGAATGGAGAGCTGTATGTTCCTGGGCATCTGTCTTGGTGGTTAGGGGGCAGGTCTGGGGGTCCCCAAAAAGTGGGACCCGGGAAGGCTCCATGGGGGGGGGTGTGGAGATGTTGAGGGACGGGGGGGGGGGGACCAGGCACTTCAAGCCACCTGTCCACATTTACCGGGCACCTATTAAGTGCTGGCTGCTTCGAGGCTCTGCAGGGCACACAAATAAGATGAGATGTTCTGCCTTACCCTCAGGTTTCACTGCTAAGATATGGTGGAACCAATCCCCTGGTTGTGCCATCCGATCTGGGCTGGAGCCCAGCAATTCCAGCGTGCATTTCAAGCTCTTGGATGGAAGTTTCCAGAGGCTCTTCACCCTCACATGGATTCTTCCAGGTGCCTCACCGCGCACCCCTACCCTCAGCCTCTGGAGGGAAAGTGGGCTGAGTCTCTTCAGTCAATATCAACAGGAACTTCACAAAAAAGTGGTTAGGTGGGACAGCAGAGACTATTCTACCATTTTGGTCACCGTACAGCCAGTTGTTAGTAATACGACATTCACCCTGAATCCCTTATGCTTGATGCTGAGGTCGGCTCTCCTGCCCTAATTAAGGGCAGAAACTCGTGTTTTGTTTCGTTGTGCCTTCTTTCTGCGACTTGTATTTGCATTGCTGCTCTCCTACCTCTCACTCACGTCTGGCAGTTCTCAGTACAGCCTAGGAATTTAATAAGCATCATTACGTGCCTTGAACCGCTCAATTTTCAACGATCCCTAGCTTCCTTGTTCTGCAGGAGACAACCTCCTTTTCTGGTTTATTCGCCTCGCTGTGCCTTGGAAAACCTTTAGGTCTTTCCTATCCTACTGGAGTTGTGGCTTCCAGAACCGAAGACCCTCTGCAATGAGGTAATGACGAAGACTTCCTACCTGCAGTCCTTTTAATACATCCTGGAATGGGGCTGGATCTTTCTGCCACAATGCGAGGCAGTATGGCCATCTCCCTTTAGCCCTTCCGGATCAGAGAGGAGTTCATGGTTAGCTTGTGGCACCAAACCCTTGTGGGTTTTTACAGGGATAGACGGTTTTGCCTGATTCAGCTGAGATACGTGTGCCCTGAAATTACCTCCATTAGCTACGGGGTTGGGTATGTGGAAGCCGGGCGGTGTGTTCTGACGTCCTTGGTAAACGGATTTCCAAAATACTTCAAGGGCTGGTTTGAGGCTCACAGAGAAGCTCTCACACGGTCCTCAGTGGGATGCTTGGAGAACAGCAGAGGGGCCGGTTCCCTGGGGTGGAAAGACATCCTGCCGCCTTGGAGAATCAGGATGAGACACACAGAGAGAAGCTTCCCTCCTGGCCACGTAGACCCGAGAGGGTCTCCGTGAGCAGTTTCTTTCTTTTTTTTTTTTTAATTTTTTTTTAACTTTTTAAAATTTATTTTTGAGACAGAGAGAGACAGAGCATGAACGGGGGAGGGGCAGAGAGAGAGGGAGACACAGAATCAGAAGCAGGTTCCAGGCTCTGAGCCATCAGCCCAGAGCCCCACGCGGGGCTCGAACTCACGGACCGTGAGATCGTGGCCTGAGCTGAAGTCGGACGCTTAACCGACTGAGCCACCCAGGCGCCCCTCCGAGAGCAGTTTCAAGGTGCGGCGACATTGACTCCCACAAGCTCTCACCTGACCTGACAGGGCACTCTCTACCGTTGGGTATTTTCAGCCTCTGGTATTCCCCTGACTTGCCTCCCAGTGGATTTCAGATATTACCCTCAAATAAACGTGTTTGGGTTTTCATCACTGTTCCAAACGAATTTTGATCGTAATCGTATACCCTCTTTTGTATACTCACATTCTTCTCCGTCACCCCTTCCAGAATCCTCTCTCTACTGATCATTCCAGATTGGTGTCATCCCTAACTTAATGAGCGTGATCTCTAGGCTAATCGGCGCCCCCCAGGTGAGAGTTCTGCAGCATTGGCAGCAATTTGAAAGGGACCACCGAGGAGTCCACCTAGGGAAGCAAGAGCTACAGAAAACGTCCCTTCCACCCTCCTCCCCTTTTCCTGCCTTTTTCTTACCTCTGTCCATAAGCTGCTGGCAAGCTCAGCGGTGCTGAGGAAGGGTCTCTTTGGGGACCGAGCTCTTTACTAGCCCGAGTATATTCTGACTTCTTATTAGCGGAGAGGCAAGCATCCCCTCACCCGGACCCTCCCTCACCTCCCCCAACAGCGAGAACCCGGACGATCGTCATCCTCCAATGTTTGCAACTTTACAACACAACATGCCGATTTTCTGACAAGAAACACGCGGCTGGTACAGGAGGGTCCGGGAAATATGTTTCCCCTCTGTGCTGGAAGTGGAGAATTGCATTCATTAGAGTCTCCCAGGTGCTAAGAGAAGAGAGCCGGGCTGAGAACGGAGAGCTGGACAGAATCCAAAGCCGCTGTGCTATCTTTCTGACGCTCCTGTGCCAGATCTTCCGCAGGTGATAGCACAGTGCGCAAGGCTCCCACCGAGGGCAGAGCTGCTCCTTCCAGCCCTGCCTAATGACAGACCAACCAGTGTGCATGCCCAATTTGAAGGGAAGAAAAAAAACAACAACAACACCAACCCCAGAGCTGTCAGTGTGTGGTTTCTATGGCCCAGAGCTAATCCAGGGTCTTAAACTGTTTCACAAAGCCCCAAGGCCAAGGCTTCAACGGGCCAGGGAAGGTGTTGCGCAAGCACGAAGCTGTGTTGCTGGGGCATCACCCGCCCGGGGAATTTCACCCCACTAATGGCCCGGGCCCCTGGGGTATGCCTCTCACTGCATGCAGGTCAGAAAACGCAGGCTCTTTTTCTCCACTCCTTCCCTTTAATCCATTTAGGGGTAATCCCTGCCATTCTCCACAGGAAAGACCTGCTTTCCACAAAGAAGTTAAGCTGGTCATCCCCTCCTCTCTGTGAGGGCTTCGCCTCGGAAACCGATGGGGGGATAACTTTCCCCCTAGGACCCATCTAGGTACAAAATTACATCTCGAAGGCTCTTATTTTCTGGATAGTCCATCGTTCTTGCTGACTACTCCCTGCCATTTTCACCTGTTGTTCTGGTATCCAATTCCTCTCTTAATCTGCCTTGCAAAGCCTCCCCTTTATTCTGGGCTATTTCTTCTTGGTTCTTTCCTAGTGGGAGAAAGTTAAATTAAAATTAAAAAAAAAAAAAAAGAAAAGAATCACGGAAGACTGTGTACACGCCTCCCAAAGCGCTTCGCGTGTGAATTTGTTTCCAAAGTCAGGTTTCCATTGCTGACATCACACCACGGCAGATGAAGACGGCGAGATCCACTGGATTACTCAGGCCATCAGTGAGTAGGATTTCAAAAGTCCGTGAGAACACATTAGTCCCCACATTCACTCTATAGAGAGACTGCGTGAGGCCGAAGGAAGGAAAGGGTAAACGACACCATCCACGTCTTCTTCCCCACCAGAAAGATTGTGCTTATTAAGTCAGGCCACTATCTGGAATTTTCAACTCAGAGAAGACTTAAAAAACATACAAACAAACAACCGTTCACTCTGAGACGCCGCATATGTCTTAGAAACCCATTCACCAGCAGTAGATTTATCTGTTCCAATAATCTTTTGCTGAGTCAATAACTCTACCAACGGGACAAGGAGCAAGGTATCGACTTGCTCCCTTATTTCCCTATGAGTGCGGATTTTATTTCTTCGTCTCCCATTTTCCAAGGGGGAGGAGAAGAAAAGCAAGCTTGAGATACAGTGGGGCGGAGGGAACAATGATTATCTAGTGACAAACATCCCAGGCATGAGAATGGTCCCACCCAAACCCATAGATTCAGGGGACCAAGACCAATAGACTGTTCTTTGTTCCTTAGGAGATGGGCATACACCAGCTCAGAGGAACGCGCTGATTCCCGAGAACCACAGGGCCCCTCCCCTTGAACCCTCCCAACAGATCGCTATAGTTCAAAACTATAAACCACGACTATTTTACCGAACTCAGACAAAGGTCTTGGCTTTTACAGACCCACCCAAGGCGATGTCAGAAGAAAGTTAAGGCAACTGGGCGAAGAGCCAGCATGAAATAGAAGTATACGGTGCAATATGTACATATATGGGGGGATGGGATGCTGAACTTCTGTGTAACCATGTGAAGAAAGATTGGATAGGAACAAAAGATATGTGAATAACTTCTGTGTGCAGTAAACTCGACGTGCTTCATCTTCGAAAGCTTATAAAAAACTCTTTTCTCCCTATTAATGTAATAAGTTGTTTCCCATACGCACCCTTTGCCTCACTGACTTTTTAGAGCATTTAAGCATTAAACCGATAAAATTCCACCGTCTCTGCACAGGGTAAAGGGGGGACTTGTACCGGTTTATCTAGCCTCCCCTGCCCAGAACAAATAAATCCTGTCCCAGAGCCTTGGCCGAGGGGAGAGGCAGGTACCCTGCTCACAGGCATCACTCTGGAGCGTGGTGACAGCCACAGTGTTCTCCTGGGACTGGGCCAACCAAATACTTTCTGATGTTTAGGAGAAAAGAGGAAAGCAGAGTGTAGAGGTATTCTTTTGTGGGCTCTGGTCCCCATTTCCTTGGTCTGGAGAGGCGAACAAATCAGAATGGATCTGAGGGCACCGCCTTGAAGAAGCAAGAGTAGACTGGTTGGAATACTTATAGGGAGGAAATCCAGGGCATCAGCAGAAGATACAAATACAGTAACATATCCATCCAAGGGAGGGCTCTCTCGTCCCAGAACGTTGGAGAGGGCATTGTCGTAGACAACGCAGGATGAAGGAGAGAATCTGGCAGGAGGAATCTTTTCCATCCTCCTGGCTGTGGAGTGAACAGGTGGCCCCAAATCTGTGTATGTGGTGGGGGGGGTGGGTGGAGGCGGGTGGGGAGAGGATGCATCTGAAAATATAATGTCCTGAAACTGCAATCCGAACCACAGAAAGGAGGGGGAATGTTATAAGGTAGTATTCTCAAAATTTTCCACCAAAATACCACTAATGCCGAAAGGAACTGCATGGGTTTGGATGAGAAGGGGCACGTACGGGTCCGCAGCCACAATCTCCAGCTATAACTTGGTTTTCGGTTTTCGGTTATACGATGGCGTTGTGTGCTATTGTGTAATAATAGAACCAGGCTCGTTTTGATAGAAATGCACAGTTTGAGATTATCTATCAGTTAAATTACCTAACTTGTCCCCCAAAGAATCCTACAGTAAACGGATGCTCCAGGAAGACCCTCTGAGCTCATCTGTGACTTACTTTCTGTAACCTGGACGCATAGCCTGCACCGCTCGGTAGGTCCGAGTCGAACAAGTACAGCCACGGGACAGGATTTGTGCTGTGAAAACAAAGTACAGGGGGCACGGTGACTGGACAAGGGTACACAGACAGGAGGGCGACACGTGGCTTCTTCCCCAAGGGTTCCTCTCGCTTCGCCATTGCTGCCCCGTTCTGCTCGCCAAAGGACTATCTTTAAATGTCAGGGCCCAAGTGTTTGAGCAACTTCCTTCTAATGATTTCTCTTAGCCTGGCTGAGATGGGTAATTTTTTTTTTTCAAAAGACTTGAAAATACATGAGAGAACAAATAGGAAATTAAGGATAAGAAACACAGAAAACCAGCCCTCCCGCCCCTTCTTCATGATGTCACCTGAGGTAACCACACTTCATCTCAGAGGACTGGCAGGGTGTGGCAGCCATTGTGCCCCTGTGCCAGCTCACGGCCCCCTTCTTAGACCTGGCCCCCTGGACACACAGAGGAGAAGGAACTGGGCCAGAGCTCAAATGTGACTTGAGCCATGTGTGTGTGTGTTGTGTGTGTGTGTGTGTGTGTGTGTGTGAGTGTGTGAGTGTGTGTGCGTGTGTGTGTGGTGGGTATGGCACAGGTACACAAATTTGGGGACACGGTGCGGTGAATCTTGAGATCACACAGAAGTCAAGCCTAATCTTTGCCACTCACCGAGAACCCTCCCACCTAGTCATGCAATCTGAGAGGTCTATTTTTCATCAAGAGATGGTGGGGGGGGGGGTGACGGGCAGATTAAAGAATCCCAACTCTTGGGGTGCCTGGGTGGCTCAGCCGGTTAAGCATCCGACTTTGGCTCAGGTCATGATTTCACAGTTTGTGAGTTTGAGCCCCGCAGCGGGCTCTGTGCGAACAGCTCCAGAGCCTGGAGCCTGCTTCAGATTCTGTGTCTCCTCTCTCTTTCCCTCCCCGCCCCCATGCTCCTTCAAAAATAAATAAACGTGAAAAAAATAAAAGAAAAAAATAAAAGAATCCCAACTCTTAGATGACAAGCCAACGCCCATATACAGGATCTGCCTCAGCTCTGTATTCTATTTGTAAATGGTACAAGGTTCATGCAGTAAATACAGCACTGACATATGAATTCTAACTGTTGGAGAGTAAGAGTGCAGGCTTATTACAAAGGCATAATGCAGAATACAAGCACCCAGTTGCCATCGAGAATAAGGAGGAGGTTGAGAATAGTTTGATTTAATTATTTCATTACAGTCTGTACTATGGAATACGCGAGTACATAATATTTATATAACAATATCGATGATATTTCTTAGCCTTTTCTTATAGCACAGTAAAAAAAAAAATGGCAGAGAGGAAAAAGAATCCACTTAGTTGGAAATAACTCATTCTTATTTCCAGACCAAACCCTACAATTGAATTCAGTCTCTGAAATTTGGGCAAATTGCATGATTTTGTTTCCACTCTGACCTTTGGAATCTGGCTGATTAAGGCTCAGTCTGCAAGTGCAGCTGGTCTGTCCTTATACTAAACTGATCTACTAGAAGCCAGGCAACCAGCTACTAATCATCCAGTATCTGGTTAATCTTTACTGCTTACGAGTTCCCAGATTTTTCAACTGCCTGTATTCAGGTGCTTGAAGGAGCTTTTTCCTTTCGTCTTTGTCCTGAAGCACCAGGACATGAAGGACGGTTTTTTGTGGGAAGGGTCACTGTACAACTTAGAAAAGATTCATTGGCAGCCACTGAGCCCCGGGGCTGTGGCCCCCCAGCCAAGCCCCACGCAGAGGGCACACACCAGCTTGCCTCTGTCACAGCTAGATTCTTCTCTCTCCCGTGACTGGAATGGAACCGTAGAAATACGGGTGGCATCACTTCACACACGGTACCATCAGTGGAGAGCCTCATTGCCGACTATAAAAAGAAGACACCACAATGAACCAGGGGGTCCTGTCTGTGGTCTCTGGCTTTATGGGAAGGACATTTTGCAGGGTAACTGTGTGTTAAGGATATACTTTGGCTATCTCCCCTGGCAGGGTCAGTTGGAGGGAGAGCTAATCACTCAGTAAACAGAGAGAAGAGAGATGCTTATACTTAATAAGCCATTGCAAATGGAAAAAGCAAGCTCGTACCCAATGCGATTCTCTCTAGAAACAAATGGCTTGGATCCAAACACTACAAAGCCCTTTCAGAATGCTGAGGGGTCTCCTGGTCCCAGCGCCCCCAGGACGTAATCCTTCTGTCTCTTCGCTTTCACATGGAAGTGGCTTTAACAAGGGGAGAGGAAATGATTGTGTGTGCCTGCGTGTGTCACAGTAGTGATTTTTTTCTTCTTTTGTCTTAAGTTACCGAGCTCTTGATGTGCAGCACATCCTTCTCTCTGGGGAGCAGACGCAGCAATTAAAGGGGAGGGCCAGACGAATCCTCGCCTCCTGGAGGTGAGGTGCTGGGAACTGCCTCCCGCAGCACCCTTCCCCAAGGGGCTGCCCAGCCCCCTCCCTGCACTCCCTGAACCCCGGAGAGCAGCAGCACCGGAGAGCTGGGGCTGTTCAGCAAGTGGCAAAGTTGGCCTGGTGGCAGAAGGGAGACCGAGGTCTCTGCCAAGGCTTGCTGCTCTGGTTTCTCTCGTCTCTGTCCTGTGCCAGCCCTCCTGTCAGATGGAAGGAACAGTGTGCTTCAGTGGGCCAAGTCAAGCTCAGGCTAGAAGCCTCGGCCACGACCCAGCCACCGCAGTCTTCACGCAGTATCTTGTGCCCGCTCTAGATATTTCCACTTTAAATGCGGGCAATAAAAACACTAACCTGGGGGCCCCTGGCTGGCTCGGTCGGTAGAGCATATGACTCTCCATCTAGGGGTGGTGAGTTTGAGCCCCATGTTGGGGGCAGAGTTTACTAAGAAAAAAACAAAAAGAAAACATGAATCTGTTTCCTTGGGCACTACTATATAAAAAAAAAAAAAAGAAGGATACTAGAGCATTCTGTAAATACACTACACATACGTACTAAATAAGGTTGGCATGAGATCACCGGCAGATCAGGCCGTGGAAGGAAGTGGAGGGATGCTCTGTAAGAGAGAGAGAGCTCCCAAAAAGGGAATTCTGGGAGCAGAAGGGCAGCTGCCCAACCCCCCCCCCCACCACTTGCACACTTGCTTCCCCCTCCCCCCGCCACCACCCCCCCCCCCAAGGAGAAAGGATTTCAAAGATTTCCACCAGTCCACATGGCTGATGTCTGGGACCCTAGCATCTCTTTCAGTTGGAAGAAATCAAAGAGTCCAGGAGAAAGACAAGCACCATTTTTTTTTCTCTCTCTCTCTCTCTCTCTCTCCTTTCTACTTAAGAGAAGGTGAATCTCTGGTCTCCTTAGAATTACCATAGGATCCAGCAATCCCACTTCTAGGTATAGACCCCCAAAGAATCGAACGTGAGATCTACATGTACACCCATGTTCATAGCAGCATGATTCACGGTAGGCAAAACGTGGACACAACTCAAGTGTCCACTGATGGAAGAATGAAATGAACAAAATGTGGTCTATCCATACCAAGGATGTTACTCCGTCTTGAAAAGGAAGGAAATTCTAGCACATGCTACAACATGGATGAACCCTGAGGACAGTAAGTTGAGTTTAATAAGCCAGTCACAAAAGGACACATACTGTATGATTTACGTAAGGTAACTGGAGGGGTCAAACCCATAGAGACAGAAAGTAGAATGATTCCCCCAGCGCCTGGGTGGAGTCGGGGGGGGGGGATGGGGAGTTCGTGTTTGATGGGGACAGAGTTTCAGTTCAGAAAGATGAAAAAGTTCTGGACACGGAAGGTGGTGACGACTGTACAATAATGGGAATGTCCTTAATGCCACTGAACTAATACCCCTAAAAATGGTTAACGTGATCAATTTGTGTGTATTTTATCACAAGAGAAAATATTTGTATGTCTGACATCACGTTCCACCCTCATAACATCCTTGAGGGAGGACCGGGGCTTTCTAATCCCCATTCTCTAAACCCAGGAAGGCAGGGCAGAGGGCTGTCGATGAGATCCATTCCTTCCCCCTGGAATCTGGACTCCAGGACCACCTCTCATCACATCGCCAAGTTCAACGATCCTATCCAAGGCTGTTCTCAGGCCTTCCCTGCCTCTGGCCCTTTGCTTGGAGGCACTAGAGGTAAGTCACCTCCACGGTTAAATTGCAGGGCATTCGGCAACTGTGGGATATCAGGAGAGGGTGATTCGGGCCTGCCACCCCTCCTCCTTGTCGTCTTTGTTTCATAGCTGGTCACAGATATCAGCCTCTGCAGACGTCCTGACCTGATAGGAGTGTGTGCCCCCTGTTTTTATCTCAGGTGACCAAGTTCCTCACAGTGGCTTGGAACCTTCAGGAGGGGCTTAGACCTCCTCAGATTGCCACCCACCTCCTGGGTAGGTGGGTCCCTCTCTTCCACTCTCCTTTTTTGCCCTCTTTGGAGACCCTCCCTTCCTGGGCTTCACCACTGGTCAGATTGCTCCCACTTTCCAGGACAGCTCCTCAGAATCCATTCTCTTTCCTCCCTGGGGACATTAAATCTCTCCTGAGGCCATCCCGGACCAAACTGCCCTCCGTTGAGCACTTCCTTTTTGTTTCATTACCGTTATCCTCTTTCACATCCTTTCCTCAACCCTCTGGAAGCTTCTTTGGCTGCAGACCTCTTCATTATGTGGCTGTTCTTTTGGAAGACAGGTGTGCCCTCCCAGGGCTACTTGGGACTTTCCTTCAGAGCCCAAAAGGAAAAAGAGAGAACTTGAACGACACCAGGGCCCTATCACCTCAGGTGCAAGGCGATCCGACTTCTTTGGTGGCCTGGGGGACCGTGGAAGGGAAGGGAAGAGAGGACAGGGGCGTAGGGGACAGCCCCTGGCGGGCAGGCAGGCCAAACGGGTATCGCTTCCCTCAGAAAGTGGGCTTCAGAGGGGGGCTCCGGATTCCGGAGCATGTGTGTACGTGTGTGGCGGGGGTGGGAGTGGTGTCTAGTCCCGGAGTGCGAGGAGGGTGGGGGGAGAGAACCCTCCAGGCCAGGCCCCTGCGCCTCTTGGGTCCTAACCTCCACCCAGCGCCAACTTTTTGCTGCTCCCGTTAGATGGCGCTCAAGACTTTTCTAATCACTTGTGAAAGTGAGCCTGGCCCGGAACAAAAAGCACCGCGGGGTGTGAGTGTGAGTGATGGGGAGGGCGCGCGCGAGGCCGGGCACAGGCGCGGGCGTCGCCCCGGCACCACGCGGGGCCCCGCGTCGCGGGTCAGCCGGGCCCCGGGCGGAGCGCGCTTCTAGGAGGCCCCTCCGCAGGGCCGGCCGAGAACTTTCGCCATTTCCTTGCCCAAGTGGGAAACACTCGGGTTCGCTGCTGGGCCCCTGGCGGCGCTTCCCGGGAGCAGACGGGCGCCCGGCCGCGGCCTGGAGAAGCCGGCGCCCGCGGCCCCGGAACGCGGGTGCCGGGTGCGCGGGGAGGGGGAGAGGGGCCGGGGCCGCGCCGCAAAGTGGGGCGCAGACACCAGCGTGTCGTGACGCGCTCATTACAACCCCTTCCTCTGTCCCGACTTACTGCCCCAGCTCTCTTTTTAAAAGAAGGGGGCAGGTGGTGGTTTTGTTGTTTTAACCGTTCAAAGGGAACTGTTCGGTGCAAGGTTTAATAAACTTCGTGCGTGCGTGCGTCTCCAACAACCAAGGGCAAACTTTCTTGCTGCCCTTGAGCCCGAGCGGTGCCATCTAACAGCCTCCTCTTGAAATAAGCCCCTGGGTACCCTAGGGCGTAAGCTGCGATCGCTAATTTTAAAATAACCCATTAGGGATCCAGGTGGGAGCTTTGTCCCCACACACCAAGTGACTCTCTCCTTCCACGCCCTCCAAGAAGAGTGGCTCGACCAGAGGCGCTCCGGGCCCCCGATCCTCTCCTTAATGCAGTCTGAGTGGGCACTGCGGCGGAGAGGGGATGCGTCGCCCCAACCTCGAGAACACACGGGAGCCGACACCTTCCTTTGTGCCTCCCCTCGGCTCTGAACTTTGCCGCGCGGTCGGTTCTCCTTTAAGAAAGTAGCTATCTCTGAATATGTAACGCCGGCGGCGGCCAGCCGGGCGGAGGGGAGCCCACCGGCCCGGGTCCCCGCGCGCGCCGCGGCCGGGGCGCACGGCGAGCGCGTCCACACACGCCGGTCCCGGCGAGAACCCGGGGCTGGAAGGGCGGGGGCTAACGGGAGCAAAGGGCTGGGGATCCTGAGCCGGGCGCGGGGTGAGCGGCCCGTCGCGTTCATTTCCATAAGAAAGCTGAAATCGCGGTTGGAGGGAGGATTTCTCGCCCTAACCGCCCTCCCCCTATACCCGGTTTTCGGCAAGAAGCGGGCTCCGGAGCTCAGAGCCCTACGTGTGTGCGCTGGTCTTTGATGGTATTGATAAAATGTGGTTTCAGATGTTGCCCCGACTGAGGCCGGTTTCCTGTCTGTTGTGCGGAGTGGAAGGACCGCTCGGGGTGAGTCCGGGGCGCGGGGGGAGCGGGCAGGAGAGGCAGGGGTAGGGCAGAGGGAGCGCAGCCTGGACCCTCGGAGGAAGTTCTCTGGTGGGGTTCCTAAGAGGACAGCCGGGATGAAACGAAGAGCCCGAGCACAGAGGAGAGGAGGGGGGGGGGGGGCGTGATTTGGGAGGAGGGGTCGCGAAGCCCCCAGCCCAGCCGCCTGGCTGGTGGGAAGGTCCGGCCAGCCTTGCCAAGTGCCTCTTCAAACACCCGGGGAAACTTTCCCTCGCCGCCGCAGACCCTCTTCCTGAGAAGGAATAAAGCGAACTTGCTCACACACTCGGTCCCACGGACGGTTCAATTGTTCCTCCTTTCGCCTTGAGCCTCTTTTCGGCTTTCAGTGTGAACAGCAGCCATGTGTCCTCAATTCTATTACATATATATATATATATATATATATATATATATATATATATAATCTCCTAGGTACTTTATGATCCCATCTGGAGAAATTAAAACCCAGATCTGTAATGTTTATTCTTAGATAGTTTACAAAAAGCAGGGGGAAAAATGTGTGAGACACATGTCTGCAAATATAACAAAAGTACTTTCCCTTCTGCTTGAGAAAGTGGCCTGCAAATGGCTTCCCTTTACTGGTTCTGGACCCCTTGTACTTCCCCCAAGAAACTAAATGGGGTCGGGAAGAAAGCACCAATCAGATCAAGCAATTAAATGCCCATTATGACTATTAATGACTTTATTACTAATGGTTGGAGTGAAGGACCCCAAAGCTGCTGGCGGTGATCAAGCTGTTTCCAAATTCTGCTACCTAAGATGTTTACAGCACTCCACCCCAACGGAGGAGGTCAGAAGCTAGAGAGGATGTTTTCAAAGAGTCCACCAGTAGGTATCCCATGCACAGTCAATGCTGAATTTCTCTCTTTCAGTAAAGTTTATTGCTACTCCTGATAAATGAGGGAATCTGTGTTTCTGGGGGGCATCGAGTTATGCGATGAGTTACCAGGCTTGGATGCGGCCCTGGAGTGGGGAGGGTGTGTTCCCTCACCAGTGACTGGGGAAATGCTCAAGCCCCAGAAGATTTTAAGGAACAAGTGTTTGAGACCTTCGGATGGGGTAATGGATATCCAGATGGCTGGGAGGTGAGGAAGTGAGCGATGGTGAACTTGGGGAGCCAAGGAGAAATGAGGAACGTGGCCTACCTTTAAAATTGTTCTTTTTGCTCGTGGGTTGAAATGGTTTCGGCCTGTCAAAAGCTGAGCGACTGCTAGCGAAGTAAAGGGTAGCGAGAAGGGTCTGTTGGGGTACAGGCTACTGTGACTGGGTTTGTTTATTAGTGAAGATGGTTTCTCGCTCCTCCCTGCCTCTTTGTGGACACCCTTGTGATCCCAGATGGAAAGAACTGACCTGGGAGGGCACAAGGGAACCAGCTGCCTGTTGGGATCCCATAGCAAGAAGAGAGGGACAGGGCAACTTGCAGGGGCTCTGGTCAGCCACCATGCAGCAGGGGGAGAAAGGCGGCCAAACCGTTGGAGAGGAGCTAGCAGCTCATTTTGCTGTAGGTCACCTCCGCTCATTGCCCTGGAGTCCAGCCCTTTCTAGTGGCCTCTCAGGCCGCTGGGTGAGTAGGGGGCAATGAATTTCAAGTCTGTCTTGTTTGGAACGTGTCCCCAGCACCCTGGCCCCTGGGTGGAAGCCCAGAGCAGCAGCATACATCTGGTTCTGATGTATTTACCAGGCGGGCATGGAAATGCCCACGCTGCACGGCAGAAACCTGAGCTGCTGGCGACCAGCAGACTCCTCTGCTAAGCAGCGTAAAAGTTTGGATAGTTTCAGAGTGCCGGGTGGCCCCTTGTCTTGACGGGAAGCACATGATCACCCCCTCCCCGTTCTATTTTGTTCGAGTTAATTGCCCAGCAGTGAGGGCATCTCACACCTCAGCCAAGGAATACTGCAGAGAAAGGAGTCCTCCACAGGTAACAGGATAGCGTGGAATCATCTTGGCCACACGGAGGGTCCAACAACCTCACCTGAATGAAATGGGCCTGGGGTAGTCTCCCTTCACTGGCTCCCAGGGTGCCTGTCTCTCCTTCCTGGACCTGACTGTTAGCAACCTACATAATACCCTGGGTCCTGAGAGTAAAACTACCATAGCTTCCTTGAGTGGGCAGCCGACCAACCCCAGAGGCAGATCTTCACAGGACAGCTTCATATGTCAACAACAAATTCCCTGCTGACCCTGAGAACATCATGAAAGAGGGGGCAAGAGCTGGCATGAAGCTCCCCTTACTCTCAGCCATTTGTGCCCTGCCTACCACTGAGCCTGGCAGGGGGGAGAGGGGCAGGGCTTGGGAACAGGGCTTAGAAAACCCATTGTTCCCCTGCCTTGGGTCAGCTGCAGACAAGCCTGAGACAACAATACCTATGAGGAGGGGCGGAGGAGGAGGGTGGAGCTGGCCCTCCAGTCCTCTCTGGCTGTACTATCAGGACTTCTAGGGCTCTGTGCTGGGGGGGTGGGGGGGAGGAGGGAAGAAAAGAAAGAAACAAGGAAAGAAAGAAAGAAAGAAAGAAAGAAAGAAAGAAAGAGAAAAAGAAAGAGAAAGAAAAAGAAAGAGAAAGAAAGAAAAGAAAGAGAAAGAAGGAAAGAAAGAAAGAAAAAAGAGAAAGAAATAAAGGAAGAAAGAAAGAAAGAACAGAAAGAAAGAAAAAGACGAGAGCTCTCCCAAAGCGCCCATGTGAACCACATGAGGTGGCCCTGGGGCAGGACACTGGAGGCTCCTTTGGTCTCTGGGACTCGCCCTGCCCTGCCGTTCTCTCCCTTTACAGGAGGCGTCGATCATCTAGGTCTGACGGGACTTGCTTTCTCAGGAAACCTGGTGGGCGAGTCTGGTCAGAGGTGGAGGCAAGTTTCCTCAACTTACAACTTGCTTTGAAACTGACACAGAAAGAGGGCAGTGAACGCTGTCACCCAGAGAGGGCCTCCACGGCCCTTTTCTCTCCTGGTGGACTCCTGAGACTCCCCCTAAGTGGCCCTTAGACATTCAAGATGTCAGGTAAGCTGGGAGGAGGAGTTTGATCTGTCCCCTGCACCCAAGTAAATACAAATACATTTTGCTCCTTGAAAAGAAATGTCACTGCTTTAAACTTTCCCCAGCCAGAGATCCAACTAGTTGCATCAGGGTCTCTTGTCAGCAACCTTAACCCATCCTGCCTCTTGTTTCCTTCTTTGTGGCCTAAGGTTGCATTTTAGGGGGGTTTATACAACGCTGCTCATGTCAGCAAACCTCCCTGTCTCCAGCCTCACCCCATCTCCCTGCCCGGAACTGTAGTCGGAAACCACAGACACACACAAATTCTCGTTAAAATTTTCTGTTATTCTTCCCGATGGGAAGAGTTGACAAGACATCGACATTAAGTTGCATAAAATACAGTGGACTGATCAGCCAGAATGCATCTCATTTGCACTTGTACGGAGCCAGGGGTAGTGTCATTCCCTCCCTCCAGTTCTCTCTGCCATGCTGGGCTGCCTGGCTGGAATTTCCTAGCCGGCCCCACTCCGGAGGCCATTGGTGAGGTCGGAGCCCCAGCCCAGCCCAGCTCAGGCCAGCCAGGGTTGGGGGGGAGGTCGGAGGGCAGAAGCCTCTGGAGGCCTGGCCTGAGGGTTGAGCCAACTTTGGCAGATCTTCCACTCTGGGCTGCCCCCCGGGGGGGGGGGGTGCTGTGAGGCCCTGCTGGGTGGGCGCAGGCGGCTGGAAGCCCCACAGTCTGCAGCTCTTCCGAGGGGCCCCCTCTGGGTTGAATTAAAGAAAGAGGACACCATGAAGGAGAGGGATTGTCACTGAACACAGTTTATACCCACTTCTACCCTTCTTCCCCAGTTTTGTTCTCATCACCTCCTTTGTCGCCAGTGGAGGGGCACCGAGTCCTGATGGGTTCTTCTCCCTACTCGTCCTCCTGACCTCAGAGCGTGAGGGCTTCTTCCTTTTCTCCCGCTCGCCCAGCTGCCCTCCTGGGACCCAGAGTTCCCAGAAAAAAAATGCCTTTCTCATCAACTCTCAAAGGCCCCGGCAGCTGCAAGGGGGAGCCTCGGGAACCCAGTGGGGGCACTAGGGGGAAGTTTGGGGTCTTTACGCTGTTCTGCCTCACCACTCACAATCACTCCCCTACCGCTTTGGTCTCAACTTTCCCGGAACCGGGTGCTGGGGCTTCAACTCCTATCCACCAATACCTACCCAGAGCAGGGGCGCCGGGTCACTGCCAAGGTTTGGTGGTGATGGTAGGCCTGGGGGTGGCGGTGACAGAAGGGCCAGAGGGTATGGGGGGCTCTGGGAGCCTCAGCGGGGGTGGGGGGAGGACTCGAGTGCCCAAGCTTAGCCTCCTTGAAAGCCTCAAAAGCACGTCCCGGGGGCGTCTTTTCTATGTTGTCCTGCTTGCTCTCCTTGCAAAGGCCATGGTGACTCAGACATCCGCCAAACCCAGGAGCTCCCCTTTTCTCCAGCGTTCTTCTTGTCCAGCAGGGAGGCGTGTGGACTGCTTCTGGGCCTCCACTGCCAGGCCTGATCGCAGCCCATGACCTTCGCGGAGGGGTGGGGGCGAGGGGTGGGGAGCAACCAAGGGCCAGGGATGTTGCCCAGCAAGACCGCGGCCTCACTGCGCCACCGGAGGAACAGCCACCGACAAGGCCCGGCGGACCCAGGCGCCGCCACCCACCCATGCCCGCGGCGGGCCTGCGGGAGCGCAGGGGCCGAGGCCGTGAAGCCGGGCAGCCAGCCTTGCACCATTGACAGCCGGGGCACGTCTGCGGAGCCCGGGGGAACAATCAACGGACTCTATGTCCCGGGAGCTGGGGACACGCCTGTAAGGTGTGTGATAATTTAAAGATCCTTGGTACTACTTTTGCTTGAATCCTTTGTTACAGCTTTGTCAGCTTGCGCGCCTTCGGCTGCTCCCTCTCCCCGGGACCGCCCGCCACCACCACAGCACGCTCCCCCCCCCCCGTCCCCTCCCCCCAGCCCCGTCCCTCTGCGGAGAGGGCCTGGCGCTGGGGATCTGCCCAGATCAACTGCCCGCTGCAGATCCTCTCCTGCATAATGCTTGTCCCTTGGTTAGGATTTCCCCTTCGCGCTTGGGGCAGAGGAACTCGGTTCGCACCGCCCTTCGCCTTTGGGGGAGGCTCTCCGGGGAAGGACAAGCTTTCTGAATGTGACCTCGGACTGCTGCAGCGGTGGGCTCCTGCTGCTGGCGAATGAGTAGCTCACCTGCCACAGGCCGGGGTGACTGGGGTGGGCACAGCAGGGTGCACGGGGAAGGGGTCACCTGCCCTCCCAGAGTAAGGACGTGAGGATTCCATCAGAAAGAGCAGGTGAGGATAACACAGAGCTTGGAACTAACTTGGCTTCTACTGGCTCCAGGGCCACAGGATCCCAGCCTCTTTGGGTATAATTGTCCTTCCCCCAAACCCCAAATTAGACATGCCTCCTCTTTGGTCAAAGCACACCTCTAGGTAGGGTATTTAAAGGATACTCTGGCACACAAGAGGTGCAGGTAAACTTACATGCTTCGTTGTATAGGGCTATGCATTTCCCCATAGATTTCCTATTTAATTTGTCTTCATTCCTCCTTTCTAGGCCTTTCTGCCTGCTCATAGCCACTGGGAGAAAAATCAAGCGTAAGCACCTCTCCCTATGTTATGTAACACATTCACACAGGGTTCCTCAAGTTACCATTTTGCCGCAAATCAGCCGGCACAGGGTTTTCTGGCCTTGGGGTGGGGGTGAGAGTGTCAGGGTGAGGCTAATAGAGGTGTGTGTGTGTGGGGGGGGGGGTTCATTCCCTGGAGACTTTTATTCCCCTCCTTGAAGCCCAGTTCAAGGCCCAGGAACAAAGTGGGGAAGTAACTGATCTGTCTTTTGGTCTCTCCCCTCCCTTTCACCCCCTCCCTTGTAGGTCTTCCTCTTTGATAAATAGAGGAAAGCCGGTGGGATCAGGTACATATATAAATAGTGTTGACCTTCTCGGCCCCTCCTCATTGAAAAGCAGAAAGCCCATTACAGGGGCAGGTTGCTCAGTGCCTTTGAGTATCCACCATTACCACCCCGTGGACTTCACTGGACCCCAGACCACTTACTTGGCATCCCTGTCTTGTTGAAAACATCCAGGACAACTATTAAATAGTTCTCAGAAGAATTAAAGACATTCTTCAGGTCTGAAACATTTTTAAAGCCCTGGATGAAATCTTCAAGGAGCACAAAGTATAATCGGTAGGACCACCTGAGGAAGTTTGAAAGCTTTGTCCCCCACCCCTCCCCAAAGTTAATCAAAGATACTGTAGACGTCATTGTGCTCACTAAGGGGTTTTTCCGCATTGTAACCTACAGATTGTCCAGACCAAGCTACCAAGACATTTATTTTCATTTTGTTAGTTTCTGGGCACTACACTTTCTGATTAGACTTGTTTATTTTTAAAAACTCTGCTGGAGAGTTTCCAACCTTGGAGGTGCAAATGAAAACGACTCTCCCTCCCAGATTCTTACAGGGTGGGGGAAGAGCACAAACCTGTCTGGTCCCAACTCAGACCTGGAGGTTGCCCCGTCTGAACCTGGGTGGAGTGAGGGTAGCTGGTTCGGGCACCTTGTATTTCAGTGCTGGCACAAAGCGAGCTCTTTGAAATGAATATCTATTCTATTTCAGTGTGCAATGTTCCAGCCGACTAAATGGGCTTGCCTTCTGCCGAGAGGCAGTCCTGGAGGACACAACTAATGTGCAATCTCCCAGGCAGCTCTTCATCAGAACATCCCTTGTCCTTTTGTTTTTGTTTTCATATTAAAAGATGTTTTTGCTTTCCTCTCAGTGTCCGTCCTGTTATTTTGTAGCTACAACAATGAAACAGGAACAGTTTATCATTCTTTTTTGTTCTTTGTAACCATGCCTTGTATTGGGATGTCACAAAGCCCCAGATACACCTCAGCGTGCCCTGTGCTTTTTATGTTTACTTGCTACTCCCCGGGTCACCCAGAGACCCACACTTGATTCTGCCTTCCGCCCATTCCAGATGGTTCTCTCCTGGACAAGGTCCCTCTCCCAGCTTGCGGGGAAAGGGGATTCACTAATTTGCTTCTCAAATTAGAAAAGACCAAACCCAGGTTCTCCAGGTAAGTGATTCTGGCTTACACTGGTGACTAAGATGTTGTGTGGGAGCATCTCCCCAGGATCACGTCTCTCAAGGAGAGAGAACGGCAGGCACGTTTCCACAGACATTTCTAAAACTATGGCAACTAAGTGAGTTTTACGGATAAAATTCTGGTGTATTCCCAGGCAGCTCAAGTTATTTAAATTTTAGTTTTGTTCACATGTATGGGCGCACACAGGCCAACTAGGATTATGTTACCAGCGCATTGCCACTGGACAAGTCTGGTGACAGCAACTCAGATCAACAAACTTATTTTCTGGAGAGTGACAAAGGAAAAAAAAAGGCTCCCCATACCTTTAAAATTGTTATTTTATACTGTTTAACACCCCCCACAGCCAGGAATTGGCCAGACTTCCCTGCTTCCTTTTCTAGGAACAGGTAACTAACCACTCTCCCCTCCTCCAAGACTTGGCTATTTTTAAAAGCTAAAATTTCTCTTTCCAAAGGGAGGAAAAGGAACGAATTCCATTAATGAATTACGTACATGGAATGTGACTTGTCTGGGACAATTGTATTTGTCAATAAATGGCTTCCTGTTTATTATGTACCTTTTACTGAAAAATGAACTCTAATGTCTCTGAGCACTTAACAGAGCACATATTTCAACTTATGGTTTACTTTCCACTTTTTCTTTTTTTTAACTCACTAGAAAGAAATCGGGTAAAAACTGAGTCAGTCGAGGTGTGGGGGTCGTTATCCTTCAGCGTCCATACTGACCTGGGGAAGAGCCACCTCTAAAGTTCTCACGTTTGCCAAAGTGTAAGCAAGGGGGGTTGGCTCCCTGGGAATGTTATTGGAACCAGTCTGGAGAGTTTCACTTTTGCCCCTGGGTCTTTCTAAAGAGGACCGCGGCCTCCTTTTGCAGCTTCCAAAGCGAAGCCGGCGCACAATCGTCTCGGCGGGTAGACTGGGCATCGACCGGACGCCTGGCACCCCTGCCTTCCCCTGCGGCCCGCGCTCGCCCACCGCCAGCGTAGTAGCGCCGCGCAGGCCCGGGGCCCGCAGTCTCCAGCCGGGGACTGTGCTCGGGAGGTGACCGTGACGGGGCCGGGCACATGCAGCGTTCCCCGGGCGCTCGAGTTTCCGCCTAGGCGCGGGCCGAGTGCCCAGGGTCACCCAGGCACTCCACTCCCAGTGCGGCGCGCAGGGCCTGGAGGCCCGAAACTTCACAAAGCCACCAGCCTCCTCCAGCCCTGCCCCCCCCCCCCACCCCCGCCGCCTCCCCAGCCCCGGCTTCCTAGATCCAGGCGCGTTCCCAAACAATGCGACCTACCCGCCTGCGAGGCCAGTCCTCTGTGACCCCTACTCCCCCCACATTCGAACTGTAGCCAAGCGTTAGACCCTTATTCTGAGCCAGCGCGCCCCCTTCCAGGCACAGCACCGTTCGGGAATGGACGCGGAGTGCCCCCCTTCTGTAAATCCCAGGCTCTGGGCCCTGGGCTGGGCCAGAGTCTTTGAAGACCCAGGGGGTCCAACTCCGTGGTTGCTTTTCCTCCAGGGCTCCAGGGCTTGGGGGCAGCGGGGAGGTGGATCTCGGAGAGAGCCGGGGTCAGCAGGCCCTGAACTCAGCCCCTCTGAACTCTGCGGTCCGCGGAGGGGGAGGCTGCAACCGAATTCCGGGGAGAGGAGGCTGGACCCCAGCACGGAAAATCCGCAAACGTGGAACAGAGGTCGACAGGCATTTCTACCTTTAATTCTCCTAGGCGTTCCAAAAAGTGCTCGTCAGTACCTCTACGACATCCAGCCGACCCACCTTCCAAGGAAACTTTCGCAAGTTTTCATTTCGCTCTCTCTCCGCAATTTCTTAGGTTTTCTCCAGCCACCGGCCTTGTCGATTGCTCTACCAACTGCCCGTTAGTCCCCAGGGCTCCCAAGGCCTGGGTATTTCCTGAATTATGATAATAATTGTCATTATCAGGCTGGGGAACGATCGAAGGATCAGAGGACAGGGGACTGAGGGGGAGAGCAGAGATGTTGATGAAAGGAGATATTTCAACCTTGTGTTTCAAAAAAGTTTCAGTTGACAATTATCAGTAACCCCGATAGACAACTCCATTAAAAAAAAAAAAAAAAGAATTTACTACTGCTCTTGAAAAGCCGTTATTTTTTACATCGCTTTTAGGAAGATAGATGAACAAAACATCGCGTTTCAAGCCATTTTGATCTGTAATTAAATGGCAGGATCGGTTTGTATTCTCCTACGGCTTTTACAGAAGTTGCAGTGATCCAAAGTCGGGTTGCTGTGTCAGAGTGGCATTTTATTAATGAGAATACAAAAAGCTTGCATATTCTTAGCCCTGCTTGAATTTAGTTGCTAAGCAACCGGTGTATGGTAATTCATCCGCGAAATTTAAATCTTTGAGAAAGGATCGTGCGTTTTGCTGAATGGTCGCCACGAGGAAAACAACTTGTGGGACTGGCAGCAGCTGTTACGGCCGGGCCGCGGGCCGGGCCGGGCCAAGCAGGGATCGGGCCACCCCACCGCGACCGCCACCGCCCCACCTCGGCGCCCCGCCTGCCCCGCGTCCCAGAGAGAAACCGGGCTTCTGCCCCGGCGCTACCCTCCTCCGCTTCTCTGATCCCCATTTCCACTTGAGGCAGGCCCTGCACCTGAGCAAGCCATCTGCATCCCTAGGGCTTCGGAGTCCAGGCCGCGAATTTCCGCAGCCCCTCCCCTCACCCGCACCCACAGGCGCGCAGGACACACACACACACACACACACACACACACACACTCACTAGCGCACACATCGTGCCGCCGCGAGAATGCCAGTTGCCCTCTTCCCAGACCCCTCTGAGGTCACTTCCAGAGCCAACTCTTCCTTGAGGAAGACCCGACTCATAAAGAACGCAGCCCACAGCCCTCCAGAAGGCCAGGCGGCCGCCGCTGGCCGGCAGTGACATCATAGGCTCCTGCTCGCCACGCTCGCGCCCACATTTTAGGATACAGGAACAAACACGGATGTGAAATCAAGAATGAGAGAGAGAGTAATCTAATTAATAGGCCATGAGCCAGGCTAACAAAATCAAAGAATCTGATTACACAAGTACCCCTCTTGCTATCTCCGCTCCCCCACCCCCACCCATGCCTTCCAGCCTCCGCACTGTTTCCTTTCCTAGACTGGAAAGTTCAGGCAAACCCAGAGCCCTCTGATCTCCTTATTGAAATCAAGATCAAGCCCACGGTGGGGCTCCTGCAGCCGGGAGGTCACGTGGGTGAACTTCAGGCCCTCGGAACAATCGCCCTGAGGAACTGAGAGGTGACCAAGTGACCTACAGAACCGGAGAGCTGGAGAGGTGGCCCCCACGCTTCTGACGCGCATCGCTCTTACCAACATCAGCAACAGCAACACCTGTACTGACTGCTCATGCTGTCTGACCAGGACTAGGAGGGAGAGGTTCTTACCACAGCCATTTTAAGAACAACTATTTTTAAAAAACAAACATAACACAACTCTTTC
This sequence comes from Panthera onca, assembly GCF_046562875.1. Lineage (NCBI taxonomy): Eukaryota > Metazoa > Chordata > Mammalia > Carnivora > Felidae > Panthera > Panthera onca. Next base: position 84,775,203 of record NC_138341.1, on the reverse strand, counting down.
TTCCTACATCACCTTGCTTCTGAGTCACTGATAGCCTCGCAGTCTTAACTCAAAACTCTCACCACCTTTCCCCCCAGCATAGATGTCTGAGCACAGCCAGGTATTAGGTTTTATCACCAATACAGAGCATCTGTTCTAATCAGTCCGGTCAGCCACGTGCATTTCATGAAAGAAGAGAATTCTTTTGATTCTATCCTTCTGCCTTGAAAAAAACCAGGTCCACCACCTAAATAATTAATTTCAAGTCTGCATCCAGTGCCAATACTTGTTGCATCCATTTTAGAGTTTGATTAATTACCCTGGAACTTGGGCAAACTAAACTCCATGTGGAGAGAACGTTTCTTCCTTCAATTTAGTTCTGAAAGCTACAAGTTATTGATGGCTCTTGCTCTATTTACATACAAATTGGTGCAAATATGCCCATATCCTAAAAAGCATTCTGTATAAATATATAAAAGTGTCATTTTTGATTTAGCTTGAAGAGGTTGATCATTTATTACAAAAATAAACGAATAAATACAACAATATATTGTTGCTTCCAACAGGATAAATACTTTACAAATATATAATTTAAAAAACAAATTTAATTGTTAAAATTATTTAAAATATTACACTTATCGATAAAACTATGAATAGTATATACTGCATTTAATATTAGAACCAATTATTCTCTGAATGTTGAAAACCATTCATACAAAACAGATTATGAGCATGGTAATAAGCGAACACTGGAGGCTACAGGGAAGCAGAGGGAAACTCTAAGATCAATAATGAACAGTTCTATTTTGGAACAAAGAAGTAGTCCTTGGCTAAGTACTTTAAGAAAAAAAAAAAAGGCAGAGCAACAACAGTAAAGTGACTATTTTAAATACACCTTGAATGATTTATCACCCAGACTTGCAAGGGAAGATGGTTGGGTGGTTGAGGTGACAGGGGCTTGGACAAGTGATCAGGAGCCACAGGACACTGCAAACTATAAATGGGCCTAGCTCAGGATTAGCCAGATTGATGGAACAGAACTTTGTCACTTTCCTTTGGGTTGGAAGGGGAGGAGGGGGTGGATTGAAATGGAGGAAACAAATGGGCACTTTACGAAGCACAAGACACTTGCGCTGCAAAGGAACACAATGACCAAATTCATTAAAAAGATCTGGTGATATATAACAATATTTTCATTATTTACATGTGTAACAATATAAGCCTTAGCACAAAACCTCTCAGTTATAGCTGCCCTCTTTTGTTTTTCAAACATGAATTTCATTTTGTAAATACATTCAAAGGGTTGATTTTTTTTTTTTTTAATATGGAGTGCAAGCATGAGCTCACTGTAAAAAATGCAAAATGATGAAATAAAATGGGCTTGCTTTCTCTTCTTCGCCAATGAAAAGTTACTCTGCTACCCTTAAATCTGGGGCTCCTTCCAAAGTAATCAGCAAAAAAGGTTGCTTTTTAATAGAAAACAGTGTGAAATCTAATGTTAGTTCTTTTGTTGTCAGCCAAATCAAGTAAGCAAATACCTCCTAAAATTTTAAATAGACCTATTCTCTAATCAACCACTACCATTCCTGTAGGGAAAATAGGATTTCATCTCACGTGCCAGTAGTATTCACCATATAAAAACAACCACACCCAATCCTCAGCTTTCTCATGAGGCCTGTTTTGCTTGCCCCTGCAGACCCTCAGAAAATGATAAAGTTTGTCCCCACCCCCGACCCCCCCTCCAGGTTGTAAATTTGCTGGGCAGAGAGATTACAATAGCAAGAGAAGGAGGAGACATGAAGGCAAAGGAAAGTAAATTGTGGTTTCTTGTTTTCATTTTTTTCCTTCTCTCTGTTTAATAAATGTGGCCTTTTTCAGATTTCACAAATCAAAATGATTGTGATTTTTAGTACGATTTGGTGCTTAAAATAATGCAACCCAATACACGGCCATCTGGCTGGGCTTGATTTATGAAAATGACACAGGGTCTGTCTGGAAGAAATAACTGTTCCTGTTGCTCTCACAGTTTTCCGGGTTTTTTAACCCCTGCATCGATATCAGAGGAAGAGAGAGGAAGATGAGAGAAGGCAAAGAGTGAGTGACAGCTAAATGAGATTAGGAGGAAATTAATCCATAAAATCATTGCTGTGTCACTCCCAAATACTTTTTTTAAGTACAAGACGAAGGGACTCAACTGAGCAGAGCCTTTTGCATCGGTAGGACTCACAACCTGAGGCATTACACTTTCATTTTCCCACATGGTAAATATTGATACATTGACTTGATAAATGTGACCGCTCTGCATGGTGTATCTGAGGAGTGATCAAAAAAAGCTCAACCCCCCAGCACCAGTAAAGTAGATATGGAATCATACTGGGGAAAGACAGGGACATAGAAAGTCTGAGCTGGTAATCACACTGGGGGTAATGCAGTGTGGACCCTAATCAGGATTTTAGAACTACATTCTTTCAGTACAAGGAAAACAACTAAAACAGAAACAGAAAACCCAAAACAGCTTAATAATTTAAACTGAACTTCATATAGTTATTAATGGGAAGTGATTAATATAAAAATATCTTATAGACTTGTAAGCTATTCTTTACAACTATTAGCCTTCAGAAAAAGAGGAAAGAGACCTAGCAATATGGTGGGGGGAAGGGAGGGAAAAGAGAGGGTGAACTTGGGTGGGTGGGTGGGGGGGAGCTATGTATTAGCCATTAATAACCAGTTGGCACATTTTTACTGGTGATGTAGTCCAGTCTTCTGGTCAAGATGATAAAGGACACAGGTATCTCCGAGAAAAGAACTAGTATTTAGACAATCTCACCTAAAAACACTAAAAACACCCACTAAAACCAAGGGAGAGAAAAATGTTGTGAAATTTATGGATTAACGAGGAGTGACAACTATGTTAAAGTACTAGCAGTTTCTGTCACGTCTGTCCTTTACTCCGTATTTCGTGGAGCAGGCTGTACTTCCTCAGTGCTATCACTTAAGGATTTGCATTAGTAAAAAAATATTTCCTAAAGAACTCTTTTCTTCCCACATAGTGTTTATGCATCAGACACAGACTATTTCATTCTAACAAATTTATTTTCTCGATCAGCTCTTACGGAATCACTACTCAAATTAAATTACAATCAAATGATCACATCAAAAGATACCCTTACTACCTAGCAACTGTCCATATTTTCATTTCATTTTGATTTGTGCTCGTCTGAAAAAAACACGTAATACAAGATCTGGGGAAAAATAAATTACCGTTTTGCAGCAGTTCATAAGTATTCTGAATAAAATATTAAAAGAAGTCATTTAATGAAAATATAAAGCAAATATTTTTAGATCAACAACGGATCTAACAATTCTATATTGCCGTCTTTTGAAAAGTCTGTTTATTAAAACCTACCAAAAACACTGCTTGGAAATGGCAGTATTATATAATCACATCCACAGCACCCATTCAATCAAAGTTGGCAACGGATTGAGGAGAGAAGTCCAGAGGAGTGCAGCGGCTGGTGCTCAGTCCTTCTAAATCTCTTTATCTGAGTCAGTCCAGAAATAAAAAATAAAAATATTAATAAAAAAAATATTCGCGGTGGAATCTTTAGGCCTCATCCACCCGAGTGCCCGCCGTTAAAGCCGGGGCTGGTGGCGGGGCCTTGCTCCTAGCCCAGTCCACCCGCCCTGCCCGACTCAGCCTGGCCTCCCCCACTCCTGGGTAGCCGTCCCCTTCTCCCTCGCCCATCCCTCTGCTCTTTCGTGACGCTTTATTTCCAAGGTTACTTTGAGAAGACTTTTTCTTTTGGCTTTGCTATTCAGTCTGTTAATTTCAAAAGCTGTGAATATTTTCTTTCTTGCTTGCTTTCTTTTTTTTTTTCCTGAAGACTGTTCTTTGTTTTCTCCTTCCTATTTCATAGTCCATTTGTCCCCAAATGACTTTAACATGGCCAACTAAAACAGGGTGCCTCTGCTTTCTTGCACGTCGCTCCCAGGAAAGAAAGTTTCGGTAGATCACTTTAGTCAGCCCTTTGGATGGGGGGAGTGAAAAGGAGAGCGGGGGCGGGGGGGGGGGGGAAGCTGCTTTTTTTTTTTTTTTTTTTTTTTTTTTAAGAGGCGAGGACGAGGCAGGTGCTAGGTGCTGTCCACTGTTGCCATGTAGGACTTCCTAGGGTGGGGAAAACCTCACGAGTGCAGTTTTGGTGCGCTAGGCATCTTCACCCTTCTTTAAAAAGAAAACAGAAAAACAAAAAGGAAACACCACCACAGTATAAACGAGATCTCATGATCGCCTCCTTTTTCTCTTCCGGTTTTGTTTGTTATATATACGTATATAAAACAGTCTGGGTATTTGTTACGCTTTTGTTTTGTGTTTTGCCCCTCCTTCCTTGGACTTCAGAAATGTCTTCTTGGTCCGTCTCTCTCTCTCTCTCTCTCTCTCTCTCTTTCCTCCAAGGGCGGGCATGTTTGTCTTTGGGCGGAGGGGAGGGCGGCGGACTGGCCTGGGCCCGGTGCGGCCCCGGTGCGGGTCGGCGCGGCGGCGGCGGCGGCGGCGGCGGCGGCGGCGGCGGCGGGGGTTGGCGGCGATGCTGACAGCGGCTGCGGAGGCGGCGGCGGCGGCGGCGGCCCTCTTCGCGCTGCGCCCCTTGCCTTCACTGCACGCTCGTCTGCAGTCCGTGGTGCGGCGGCGGCGTGTCGGCGCTCACGGTGCCCACCTGCGAGTAGACGTCGTCGGGCGTCTGCTGTTGGATCCCGGGCGGCGTCATGCGCTTCTCCTTTTGGCGCCGGTTGCAGAACCAGACCCGCACCACCTCCTTCTCCAGCTGCAGGCTGTCGGCCAGGTTGGTGATCTCCTGCGCGGAGGGCTTGGGGCACTTGAGGAAGTGGCTCTCGAGCGCGCCCTTGACGCTCACCTCTATGGAGGTCCGCTTCTTGCGCTTGCGGCCCTGCGCCGCGATCTTGTCGATGCTCGTGGGGCTGCCAGTGCTCGAGTCCGCCTCCTCCAGCCACTTGTTCAGCAGCGGCTTGAGCTTGCACATGTTCTTGAAGCTCAGCTGCAGGGCCTCGAAGCGGCAGATGGTGGTTTGCGAGAACACGTTGCCGTACAGCGTGCCCAGAGCCAGCCCCACGTCGGCCTGCGTGAAGCCGAGTTTAATGCGCCGCTGCTTGAACTGCTTGGCGAACTGCTCCAGGTCGTCCGACGTCGGTGTGTCCTCGTCCGAGTGCGGGTCGTGACTGTTGAGCCCGGGCCCCGCGCCGCCGCCGCCGTGGTGCGGAGGCCCCTGCGCGTGGTGCGGGTGCGGCGGGTGCGGGTGCCCGTGGTGGTGGTGGTGGTGGTGGTGCTCGGCCAGCTCAGGCGTGTCCCCGCGCACCAGCCCCGGGTGCACCAGGCTCTGGGCGCCGCCGCCCGCGCCGCCGCCGCCGCCGCCCGGGCCCGGGGGCGCGCTCAGCATGCCGTTCACCGTGAAGCCCCCGGGCTGCGAGTAGAGCAGACTCTGCGGCGGCGGCTGCTGGCCCCCGGCCATGGACGGGAGGTGTGCGGCGGCTGCGGCGGCGGCGGCGGCGGCGGCTGCGGCGGCGGCGGCCCCCCAGCCCCCCGGGTGGCCCTGGTGCGGGGGCGGCGGCGGGGGCCCGAGGTGCGGCGGCCCGCGGTGGTGCAGCGCGGTGCCCGCGTGCAGGTCGTCGCGACCGGAGCCGCCCTTCACGTCGGGGCCCTGCGGCGGCGGCGGCGGCGGCGGCTGCGGCGGTTGCTGGGGGCTGCCGGCCATGCCCACGGCGCTGCCGGACCACGGCGAGCTGGCCTCCACGGCGGCGGCGGCAGCGGCGGCGGCGGCGGCGGCGGCGTGGGGTAGGGCCGTGACCCACTGATGCGCGTGGCTTAGCATATGGCCGCCGTTGCTGGCGGCCATGGCCCCCTGCATGAAGTCGCTCTGGACCATCTTGACGGAGGACGGGTCCCCTCGGTAGGCGCCTGAGGTCACGGCGGCGCTGCCGGGCTGCATGCCGCCCCCGCCGCCGCCCGCGCCGCCGCCGCCGCCCCCGCCGCCGCCGCCCCCGCCGCCGCCGGCTCCCGCCGCGTCCGAGTGTACAATGGAGCCGGCCGCCAGCAGGCTGTTCCCCGGCAGGTAGGGGTTAGAAGCCGCCGTGGCCATGCCGCTCCGCTCCCGCCACCCCACCGCCGCCACCACCGCCGCCGCCGCAGCAGCAGCAGCCGCGGCCGCCGCCGCCGCCGCCGCCGCGCCCCCCCGCCTCCCGCCTCCTCCCCCCCCTCCTCCCCCGCCCCCGCCCCGGGCCCCGGCCGGCCCCGCCGCCTTCGCCGCCGCCTCCTCCTCCGCCGCCTCCGCCCCCGCCGCCGCCGCCGCCGCCGCGGCCCCCGGCTGCAGCTGCAAGGCCGCTCGGCAGGGCGCGGGGGTCGCCGGCCGGCCTTGGTCAGCAGCAGCAGCAGCAGCAGCAGCAGCAGGAGCAGCAGGAGCAGCGCTCTAGGGAGGGGGGCTCGCTTCTCGGGGCGCGCTCCGTGGCCGCCCCCTTCAGGGGGGGTCGTGGCCGCCCCCCAGCCCCGGCGCGTTCCACTCGCTCCAGCGGGGCTCACCGGGCAGGGCGCGGGCCTGCGCTCCGGGCTCTTTGGCGGGGCGCGCCGGCTCCCGCTCCTCTTGCCGTCCTCCGCCGAGCGCGGACTCTGCCCGGGCGCGGGGCTCAGTCCACCTGCTAAGTGAAGATTTCACGGGAGACAACAAAGAAAGCAGCCGTTCCTTTCTTCCTGAACCAAATTGTGGGTGACCAGCAACCGGACCGCTGCTTCCCTTGCCCGCTCTCTTCTCTCCTCCTCAGGAACACATTTCACTCGTTTTCCCTTAGAGTAGTAAAACTTTTTTTCCGTCCTTGAAGGCGTGGTGATGCTGGCTGCTCGCGTGTGCGGAGAGGAGAGGCTGGCTCCTGCTCTCCTCCTCTGGTCCTTTCGTTTCAAGTTTTGTTCTGTCCTAGGAAAACTTCTTGCGATGGTGCATTTCTCTGAAGTTGCTATTGCCGGAGCTCTTGGTTGCCTCTGAAACAAGAGTCCTTTTTCATTCTCCTCGCAACAGTCACAGTCTGATGCGACATCTTTCCTTTTGGGCAGAAATTAGGAAACAAATATAACAAGGAAAAATTGAACAGGAGAAAAATGAGGTCGAATGGCTCTGTTACCTTGTTGCTGACGGTTGGGGTTGGTGTTTTATTTTTTTCCCAGCAGTTGTCTGGAGGAGGAGGAGGAAGAAGAGTGCATTGGTGGAGGTGGAGGTGTGTGTGTGCATATAGGGGATCCTTGATACACAACCAACTCCAGTGGGCACGTTGCACGGCTCGTAGAGTGCACCGACGGCGCTGGCGCTGGCCGAGCCGGAGCGGAGTTGCAGCGGGAGCTCGCTCTGCGCCCTCGTTCGCGCTCTCTCTCCCTCTCTCACTTTCCCTCTCCCTCCCTCTCTCTCTCTCTCACTCCCTCTCCCTCGCTCGCCCGCCCGCTCTCGCAGGGATCTGACAGTTCGCTCTCTGTCCCTCCCTCTCAGAGCAGGGACTGTCGAATGTTTACCCTCCGCCGCGAGCGCGCACCCACCACCACACTTTCCCAAATACAAGGAAGTCGAGCACCAGGGCCCCCGCTGATTGGCTACCCGCTGGGTGATTGGCAGGCCCGGAATGACTGGCTCAGGACGCGCGGCCCCCCTTCCGGCCGTTCCGATTGGTTGCTTTTTAATTTAGGCAGAGCGTCGTAGAAGCTGGAAATCTGTCGTCCCCCCCGCCCCCCCGCCTCCCTCCCCCTCGCCACTTTCTCCTCTCCTCCCCTCCCCCGCCACCCCCTCCGCCACATCTTAACTCTTAGTGTCCGGCCGAGGCGCAGGCGTTCCCTCCGCGGCGCTGTGGGTTCGCAACCGGTCTGGGAAGGGGGATGAAAGGGGAGAGAAAAGGGAGGGAGGCATGGAGAAAGGGGGGAGGGGGGAGTTAGAAGGAATATGAAGAGGGGGAAAAAACCATGAAAAATACCAACCTACCCACTTCACCTAGTACTGCGTTGTGTTGCCGCCCTCCCCGCTCCCCACCCCCATGCCACAGATTTGTAAAGCGCGCGGCAAGAATGCACCATTCACGCTAATACCTATAGGCAGCTGTATCCCCAGTGGTTTCAAAGTTTCCTTTTTCTTTCACCAGCAGGCCCCCATTTCTGTCTCGGCGGGGGTGGAAAGGGAGAGCTCGCATCGCCAAGGGCTCGGGTCGTGGCCACGCTCCTTGGAAATCCGCCACCGCAACTTTCCGCAGCCGCTTTGCGCCGGCGGCGTCCCCCTTTGTTTAAGTTCTCGGATGCCATCATCTGGGAAACCTGCAGCCCAGGACCAGCGCGGTGCCCGCGCGTGCGAGACGGACCGCTCGCTGCCGCTGCTCGCTCGCTCCCCCACCCCCTCTCTGCCTCTCTGCTCTCCCTCCCTTCTTCCCTCCCCCCCCCCCTCCTCTGGGATTCTAGCAAGTAGCGTGCGTGTCCTTGTGTGTTTGGAGGGTGCCGGTCAGCAGAGCCCAGCGATGTATTTGAAAAGCAATCAGTCGACCTTTCCCTATAGATCCAGCGTAAGTGTATTCCACCCCAAAGGCTCTAGGAATTCCCACTGCAGCAGGAGCCGGCCTAAAGAACCAGGATCCACTAGCCGCGCCCTCCACCGCTTACATTGTGCGTGTGTGTGCATATATATGTATTTTTTTTCCACTCTGGTTATTAGTGGTGTTCTGCTTGCTCGCTATTCTTAGACACATTGGTGCTTTTTCTTTCTCTTCTGTCTCAGATGGGCTTGCGTAGTGGATGGGTTGGCGGCGACAAACGCTTTCTCAGCCCCAGCCCGGCTGAAAGAGTTAAGGGGGACGGGAGGGGGAGCGCGCAGGGTAGGCGGGAGAAGCGGGGGTGGGGGGACGCGGCCAAGCGGAAACGCTGCACAGAGGAACCTCAGCGAACCAAGAAAAAAGAGAAAGTGGCAACGAAAACAAGGGCAAATTGAACCCTCCTCGGGGATTTCCAATGAACTAACCCAACTCGGACATTCAATAAATACATCGTTCCTAATGAGTGTGCGTGGGCGTGCACCCCGCACCCCTAGCTGTGGGTGCGCCTTCCCTGCGCTCGCGGCCCCCAGCCTGCTCCTGCAGCCGGCAGTCCCGAGTTCCAGCGGCGCCAGCCGCCGAGCGGCGGCCCTGGAGGTAGATGCGGAGCCACCGGTGTGCTCCGACTAAAACGTGAGCGGGGCTGCCCTCTCCCGATGAATAATTCCTCCGGCTGAACGCACTTAGGTGAACTCAGTTAAAGCCAGAGCTCTCCAGCCCAGCCGCAGCTACGCAGCCTTTGCGTGATCTCAAGATTAACAGTAGACGCGTAGGATTTATGTAGGATCTCGTCCAGCTCCTGCTTGCCGGGTGAGAGATACCGTCGTAGGTAGGTTTTAGCAAAGCCATGATTGCTAAGGTATAGATCTGACAGGCATCGGTAACCAAGCCCCAAACAGAACGGATTTTTCCCCCCTCTACGTCCCCCTAAGGTTCCTTTTTATATTTATGTATGTGTATATGTATATATAAAAGATGGAACACAGATTTCATTGAATAAATCTGAGATCTCCAGGTGCAGACGTCTGAATAGTCGGTGCCAGCACCCCGTGTTTTCCTTTCCTGCCGATTTTGCTTGGATCCGGCTCAAAAACCGAGAGAGTCTCGTGGTTTTGTTTACACTGAATGGGGAGGATAGGAACAGAGCCATGGGGCCGCCTTTCATTAATATACAGTGAGGATTTTGTCTAAATTACTGCTATGAATTTCACAGTACACGCTTTCAAAAGCAGTCTCAGGTGGCCTGATGAAACGTGATAGCGCCTCTGCAAACAGATCCACTTTCTTTCTTTTCAAGGAGGGTGTGTGTGCGTATGGGAAGCCCCCCAAAACGTTGTGCTCCTCGATAACAGAAATACACTTCTGTTCCGAGGTCTGTCCCCTTCGTCCCCCCCCCCCCCCCTTTCCGCGTACTTAGTTCTCGAGTCGCTCCCCAGCTTCCCCCCACCCGGCCCCACCCCGTCCACCCCCTCCCTTTGCCGAGTGTGATTGTTTTGTCTGGAAAAAAAATCCAAAGTATATAACAAGGGGAGAACAGTTAGTGCTGATTTTCATTTGCATACATTTTCATATATTTTGGTGAAAATAATAGACTGGTGGAGAGCTGGGTTTAGAGGAGTCAGTGTAAAGGGAAGACTAAGGATGCATCGGTTCTGGGGAGTTGAGAATATGCCTTTCCCCCCACAGGCACCTTTAAAAAAATAATAAAACATCTTCTTTTATTTTAAAATCTAACCCTGGAAGTTTGCTGGGTAAGTGTTTTTCATTTTCTTTACCGGCTTTCTCTTTTTCTCCCCCTCTTTTCCGGTTTATTTATGCTCTTATAGGTTTGGGAGCTTATTTTCATTGCTTGGGACAAGAGAGGGTTCACAGAGCAACTGTTTTGAAGGAAGGAAGGAAAAGTGTCTTCGGGGAGAGTAAAAAAAAACCCAACCCTGCTAAAATATTACATAAAAAGATGGACTCATTCCAAAGCTCCCCACAGTGAGGCATTTCACTTTTTGGGGGGTGGGGGAGGAGAGTCCTATTAATTTTAATTGTTGATTGTGAGGGGGGAAAACCCCTAGAAATGCGATTATAAAGCACTCAGTATTATACATATTTCTTGTTTTGTTTTTCCTAGAGAATCAGGACTAGAGGGGAAGGTACCCCCTTTCTGTAGCCAGAGCTGAAGTGGTGACCTGTGTGTGCACGACTGGGATTGTTGGGGGGGGGGAGGATTCCTGCTGGGAACAGGGGGATGGAGGGGGGGGGCTTGGCAAAGGGAGGGTCCAGAGCTGCGGTGGAAGGAAGCAGGGGAGGAAGAAGAGGCAGGAAGTCAGTACACCCCTGGTTAATGCGGATTCTGGGGAACAGTCTTAGTTGCTGCCTCCCAGCTCGGTAGTGAAAGTCCATCTGAAAAGAGGGTGATCAATCAAAACTAACCAGGACATCCTACACTTTATTCCCAAAGGAAGCTGGAGCTTTAGCATCAAAAACTCGATTTTACTTTGTTTTCCATTTTGACAGCCGGCCTTGCCCCTCTCCTTGCCACTGTCCCTGGGTTTTGTAAAAATCGAGGGGGAAGTTACTTGCTAGGTGCAGTTAATTAGATAAATATGGCTGGAGGAAATAGCTAGGCCAAGGCCACGCCTGTGCGGGCACCTTACCTTAGTGAAATAGGCTGGAGAGGATTGTAAAAGCTTCTTGGTTTTGTTCTTTTTAAAGGAAGACGCGTCTGGTGTGACGAGGGGGTAGAATCGAAATGGCTGGAATTTCATTGCACTTGTGCATCCAGAACACCTTACAATTTAAAATCTGTAATTTCTTTGGAAACAGTTGATGCCAAATCAGTGAAATGGCTTGTGAGGAGGGAGGCAGAGATTTCAGTTGGGGAGGGGGGTAAAGATCGCCAGTTTTCCACTCCTTGTTTACGTGCTTGGCAGCCTCGCTTTTGACTGGGGTTAACTCTCTGTGCTCCATTGGACCAGATGCCATATAGAGCTGCTCCCTGAAGATCATTTGTTTCCTTGATGGGGAACATTTCTGAGCAGAGCATATTGGTTGCCATAGAGAAAGAAATAAAAGCAAGAACACTAGTCACATTAAGCTATATGTTTGTGCACTGGGCTTTAGATAAAAGGACCTTGGTTCAGCCAAAGAGAAGAAGCCAAACTAGAGATTTCTAGCGCCACTAAAACTAGCTTTATTTTGTTTTGGACTTTTACAGTTGAAACATATAAGCTAATTTTATTGGTTGTTGTTAATTTTATATGACACGGTTTACTGAACAAAATAAACTTTGGAAGTGCTCAGGAGTCGCACTATTGACTTGTCAGCAGGGGGCGCACTGACTCGTCTTAGCAGGTACTGAGTAAAATGTAGCTGTTTCAAAAGCAAATCTGCTCCTCCAAACTTGCCAAAGGAGCAAACACCCCTACCTTTCTATGCATATTCACAATGGGTAGTGAATTCATTGCATAACACAGGGTTTTAAATGTGGGGACAATGACCTCTTCTTCTCCCACTCACCCTCCTCTGTGAAATGGCCCTGGGGGAGGAAATACAGTTAAAAAAAAAAAAAAGCATTTGTCCATTTCTCTCAGTGAAGTGTATATAAGGCTGGAAAAAAAGAAGTGGGATGTGAAGGCAAAATTTTTTTTTTAAATTATTAAGGGTAAAAGAATAAGTTAAGAAGCTACATTTCAGGTTGTATTTTTTTTGGAAGCAGTCAAGAGAGCAAAAATGCCTTCTAAGGTATTATCTGTTAAATAATGAACATTCTTCAACTTGATACATGCTTTGACTTCTAAATAAAACTCAAGCTCTTGGAGATTTAGTCAAGGCTTCCAAGGTCTCTTTTACTCCATTTGATATTTAATGGCTACTTCAATTCTGGGTACCTCCTATAGTAGATTTTGAATTTACCCTTGAAAGCCTTGTTAGGGAAAAGAAAATACAAAGTAGCTATCGGTGAGAGGTAACTGTGGGATTGAAACTTTTTAGGGCCATTTTACTTGACACAGTTGGAGAAAAGTTGTAACAGAGCACAAGCTCTCCCCCTCAGAGATTTTTAGATACCGCCAAAGAAGACTGAACTTTATTGTGGCAAAAGGATGACAAAGATGTGTGGGAAACTTCCTCAAATAGTGGAGGGCAAATCCTGACTGGTTCTGAGGAATTAGTCGGTTTGTCACTAACAATTTTCCCAAGGAGATTTAGGGAAGCCATGAGTGACTGGAAGTGAGAAGCTGGCTTCCACGGTTCACTAGTTCAACGCACCTGCGAATGTGTCACAGCGCCTGTTAGGAAGGGGACACATTTCATGAAAGCTCTAATGCCCCTCTGGAAGACGGGGGAGAAAAGGTACCTCATTCTTCCTAATTCAACTCCAAGTCAACCAGGTTCCAGCCATGAGAAATTTTTCTCTGCAACTCACTTTAAAAAGTCAAGGTTTGGATTTATAAATGGTATTTCATTCCAGGAGAGTTGAGAGATTATGGGAGTAATATAAGCGAAGCAGATACTCTGAACAACATTTTAAGTCCAGGATTTTCACCCGTGAGCTCTCACATTTAGAGTCAGGAAATGTACTGTCAGGTTTGTGCTAATAAAACAAGGTGGAAATTTGAGGAAACTGTGTAATCTGAGTCCAAACATTGCGTTTTCTTCAGCTCTCCGGACTTTTCAGACAAAAGACTTCTGGGTGAGATTCACATGAACTGGACAAATGACTCCAAGCCCTAGTTTACTTTATGCGCCCGGGGTTGCTAAATTCATTTAAAAATTATTAAGAAGAAAGGAAACTTTTTCTATTTAGCCAGATAGTTTGAAAAAGGACTAGTTAAGCAAAGATTGTACATATTTAGTGCATAATTTTTTGGTATCACTTTTTAAGGAGATCTGTGATTGTTACTATCTTGACTGCTACTTACTTTCCTTTCTTGCAAAGGTACTTAAAGACACACACACACACACACACACACACACACACGAATGAAAAAGAATGCTTGCTCTTCATAATATCTATAGTCTTAGGTTACCTAAAGTAAAAGAAAAAGAAAATAATAATTCTGGGTAAAGCAACAAGTCAATTTGAGAACTGACATATTAGAGAAATTGTGTTAGGAGTCTATAATGATTTGGAGGTGGGAACCGATCAAGCTGGGTACGAATTAAGATCCAAAGTGCTGGGCAAAGCTACAGACTTTTAATCGTTGGGGATGGTGAAATTGCTTTTGCCAAAAGAGAGAATGAAGAACATTACCTGGGTCAGACGCATCAAACACAAAATGGGTATTTACTCATTTGCTTCCATTTGAGAATGATGAGGTGCTCTGATACCTTAGTGGCGTAGAAGCACATTTGCCATTAACATTTATAAATTAAAATGTTAAGCACACTCACAACCCATACTGTGTGCCATATACAAAGGAAAGGGCTCTTCAACAGCAGCTTTTGGGTGGAAATCAGTATTTGTTGTCTTGGCAGTGGATGAGTTGTTTCTTGGTCTTGCTAAGTTTTTTGAAGCCTGTGGGTACCCCCCCCCCCCAGCCTTGTTCTTTGTATCACTGTGATAACTGATTTATCTGATCTGTAGGAAAGGAGCAAGCATTTACTTTTTAAAGATGGGTTTGGAGGAGCAATTATAAATTCAGACACTATGATTTCTCACCCTAAATCGTAAGAGGCTTTACTTCTGATGCTCATAGGAGCGCTTTAAACTACAGGCCATTTCAGATTGTCGAACGTAAATGAAAAAGGCACGATTAAGTTGGTTATGGAGTGCATGCTTTTAAAACCACCCATTTCCAACAGTTTGCCCACTCTAGCTGTGTGTATGCACCTGACAAGTCCGGTAATGAAAGCTACCAATCGCTAGGGAAGCCGTGGCTGACACAATGTGATGGACTATTCTTGCCTGCCCCCCTCACCTCCCCACTGCACCCCCCAACACAATGGTCTTCTTTGAATTTAAATTCACAGGGCTAGGTAACACAGAACCCAGCTGATTGACCAGAGTGATGATGATGATTTATTAACCAAAACATGTGGATGTGTCCTAGCTAGAAAAATATTCCAAGGTCAGCTTGGGTGTGTGTGTGAGAGGGTGCGTGCGCGTGCGCGCACAGGCGTGCGTATGTATTTGTGTCTGTGTTTTTAAAAACAAAACCCAGAAATATTAACTCAGCTTTGCCAGAGGGGTGGTTGGATTTTTCGAGCTCGTGGTTCAAACAGAAGTGAGCTCCTTTCTCCTTTGGGGACACTCTCCATCCAAAATGTCCCCTATACATTATAAATGTCTCCTTTCTGGCTTGGAACTGGGTAGTTTTGTGATGGGGAAGAGTCATTGTGGCACATTAGGAAACAATCCTTTCACTTTGGTGTCTCTGTTTTTTATTATTAGTTTTTTTTTTTTTTTTTTTTTTTTTTTTTTGGCATTTGAACTTTGCTATTGTCTGAGGGGCTGGGTGCAGATTTCAGCTTATCAGGCTGAAGGCTGCTCTTTTTGGATATTTCCCCCAAACGGTGCTTACGTGGTGTCTCTTCTGTGAATGTGGAAATTCCCACTTGACGTCTGGCTTCCTCCGTAGGCCCACCCTGGACCCGTCAGCCACAGGGGGGTCTTCAAGAAAGTGTGGCTATTTTGTTCACCTTTAAAATAGATTACCAATGTTTATTGATATTTGATACTTCAACTGCTACATGGTTTGCAGCAACATAATTTCAGCGCTAAAATATCTGGCAAAGAGACTTTGATAGTAGATCTAAGTGACCTTGCTCATTGTAGCTTCATGTAACTGGGGTTTGTTAGTCTCAAGTTAGAAGTTGTGTGTCCTCTGTTGCTTCGAAGGCTTCCCTCCTCTCCAATTTTCTGTAGGGAGCCTGCTTACTCAATAAAGCCCAAGGGGGAGGATCCCAGACTTACAGTGATGCTTGACAGCCCTCAAATCTTAATTTAGGGTTCTATCAGGGTGCAAAAATCCCCATAAGTCACAGCATGTATTGCCCAAATGGCCGAGGGGGTTCCTTTTATTTTTAATTCACACCTCAAAAACAAACAAGTAAAACTTCACTTGGAAAAAAAGCTGACTGTTGGAAGTACCTTAAGTTTGAAAACACTGCGATTTCATTGCAGGGGTCTGGCGGGCGATTCCTTGCCAGGGTTATAAAGTCAGACTGGAGCTTCCCCTAGAAACAACGTTTGCCCTGGGGGACATCAACGCTCAAGGTCTCCAACCATTCCACCGCAGCGAGGTCTCACCAACCCCCAGCCCCCCCCCCCCCCCCAATTTGTGGCTGTCAGAAGCCACTTCTCCCTAATAGGTGGCAACTTGTGGGGGTCCCAAGGCCAAGCTCCGCTTCCTTAGACTGGATTTTATTTTATTTAGATCACAGTTTGCGTAATAAAAGCAAGACGATCCCATTACTCCCATTCTCCCTAAGCACTGCCCTGTAAGGTCTTTCAAACTGTGGTCTGAGCGCGCACAGCGGCCTTCGGAAGTCAAATTAGCACTGCTTTTCTAAGGCAAAGAAAAATGGAAAGAGACTAAAAAAGAAAAAAAAAAAAAAGGCAAAGGGAGAAGGAGAAAAGGTAAAAGGAGTAAGGTGGAGAAAAAAGCTGGGAGATTGGGGACAGAAGAGGACAAGAGAGAGGGAGAGAGGGGTGCCGGACAGCGAAGAGGTGAACGCTGCTGAGTCACCCTAACAGGTCACGGGGTACACAGGAGCCAGAGGGTGCAGCCCAGAAAAAAAAGGGTGCAAATCCCCCCCACCTTCCAGGCCTCCTTCCCGCTCCGCGGTAGGAGAGCAGACTTGGAGCTCGGCGCCGCCCGCCCGCCTTTGTCACCGGCTCCGTGCGCGGCCGCGGGCTCCCGCGGTGGGCTTTGTTCTGGCGGAGCAGGGCAGGACCCCGTCGCACTGCCGCGTCCCCGCCCTCCCCGAGTTGGGGACGGTGGGGGTGGGGACAGGGCGTAAGGGAAGGGGACCAGAGGAGCATCAGCGGGCGCCTCCGAGCCTGGGATTTCTTTCCTTCGCTTCTTTTCGTAATTGAGCTGTTGTTCTCCCTTCGGAGGGGGGCCAGGGCTGCGCGGGAGGAGGGAGAGCGGGAAGGGGGGCGCGCGTTCTCAACCCGAAGCAAGGGCGAGGTGCTGCTCTCCTTGCCTGCGTCGGAAGATTTGTATTGTATGCATGTATGCATGGATGGATAGACGCATGCATGTATGCATGAGGAGAACCGTTTAATTTGGTCCCACGTTCTAGGTTTATAGCCGAGGTTTTGGCAGCTGCAGGGCACCACGGATCGGTGCCTGGTTATCTCCTAAGATCTGTTCTTGAGGTGCTTTGGGGCCGCGGGTGGGCGCTGTAGACGCGCCCTGGGTCCGGGGACTGCCCACGGAGAGCGCGCAGATCCCTGTGGCGGAGGCCTGTGGCTGGGGACAAAGAGGCAGACACTGGGAGCAAGCAGAGGGCAGGCGCGCACATGCACCCACGCGCGCACCCCATCTGAAGTCCCTCCCTGAGAGCTCCCCGAACCTCGGAGCTCAGGGCTAAGTCTGGAAAGTTCGCTCCTTGCAGAGCCCGCTCCTTTCTCTTACCATTACATTTAGCAGACGGCGTTTGAACGTGTGTCACCCTCTCCCCAGCCACCCCCAAAGGTGTGGGCAGATTGTAAGAGTTACTGCTCTGTTATTGTTTGTCAAACAGGCCCTTTCTCTTGGGAGAGGGGCGAGGGGCATGTGGCGGATCCCGGGCCAGGATTACATTAATCAAAGCATTATTTCCCCAGAGAAGTGGAGCACAAATGAGAGTAAATCCTAATAAAATTGGATCGCGGAGAAACGGTACGCTTTAAGTAATCTGTACTGCCTGATAAAAATCTCACATTTATAAGATGTGGGTCTTAGAAAAAAAAAAAAAATCCGCACACCTCTGGCCTTTGCTTGGTTGCTGGGTCCTGATCGGGACGGGGGGACAGTCACTACCCAAAGCTCAGATGAACTTCTGCAATGAGAAAGGGACGTGGACACCCCAGGGTTCAAGGTTTCACAAAGTCAGGTCTACTCCAAAGTCACTTTTGGCCCTGGGCGCCCCCGTTGCGGTATGTGTAGAGTCCCTGGGACGGATCAAGTCCCCCTCGGTGGCCAACTCTAACTCTGTTCCTCTGGGAGCGTGGCCCCCACTCTCCGCCTCCAGCGATGCTGTGGGGTGGGCAAGTCCCCGGAGGTGGGGGGAAGGCTTGCGCGACCCGCGAGCTGGGTAGGGGCGGGCGCGGCGCCGGCAGCAGATTCCCGGGTCTCCCGATTCCCCCAGCCCAGGACTCGCCGAATCCGCCCTCGGCCGGGGAAGGGGCAAGCGTTTGAGGGTGACTGCTGGGGATGCCGAGGGCTCATCTCGCCGGCCTGACTTCTGGTACTTTCGGGTCGTCCCAACCAGGAAGCGAGGCTCGAACTCGATCCGCCTTCGTCCCCCGAGTGGTAGGAAACTTTGCGACGCTTTGCGCGGCTGTGCGCGGAGAGAAAAGAAAGGCTCCCCCTCCTACCCCCAGAGTGAGGATGAAGTCAAACCAAGCCAACCGGCCAGGTGGCAAACTCCCCCTGTCAGCTCGAGGCCTCCTCCAGCCTCCGAGACCGGAGAGCGGGCTGCGACGCCCCGCGGCCTCTCGTTGGTGATCAGCGTGCAAACCCTGACCCAGTCCGGCGGCGGGTGTGCCCGGGCCTCAAGACTCCGCCCGACCCTTATCGGCGAGGCGCGGGGGAAACCCGCTACAAGTCGGGGTCCGCCGGCTCCCTCCTCCGCGTCGGGAGGCTGGCGGCTGGGCCCCCCGCGCCCCCCCACCCCCACCCCCACCCCCACCCCCACCCCCCGGGCACCAACGCGCGGCGCCCCCTGCAGGCTAGCGCCGGGAGGAGCCAGCGCGCCGCTGGCGGGGGCGCCGGGGCCGCGTGGGTTCCCCCGCGCTACCCACGGCCACGCCCACCCGCGCGCGCACACCCACACGCGGCGCCAACGCCTCCTTCGAACGCCGGCTCCCCGCCGCGGAGGAGCGGCGCTGCGGGGCGGGGCGGGAGGAGATAGCGAGGGCACGCAGGGAGGCGCGGGGAGGGAGGGAGCCGGCGTCACCCCCTTCCCGTCCTGCTCCCGCCCCCTTCTCCGGTCCGCGCCGGGCAGCCCCCGCTCTCGCCCGCGGCCGCGCGCCTCGTTCCCGGCCCTGCGGGCTCTGGATCCCCGAGAGCCGGGCGGTGAGCTCGCGGGGGCTGTGCCGCCTCACCTCCGGCGAGCGCGCCTCGGAGGGGCTGCCTCCTCTGCAGTGTGGCGAGCGGAGCGGCTGGGATCGGTGTGCGTGTGCGAGGGTGTGCGTGTGTGAGGGTGTGCCTGTGAGTTGCGGTGCGCGCGCAGGGCAGGGCAGGAGGCGGTACGGGATGCTCCGGTGCAAGCGTAACCTTTTCAGCCTTGAGATCTAAATCTGCAAGCCTGGAGCTCATCCATCCCCACCCCCCATCCCCCCACTTCTCTACACGTGCGTCTCCTACTTTTGCCTTCGTCCCCGTCTGATTCCCAAAGAGATCCCTCTTGTGGTCTGGGGATATTCATGGACACCCTGACTCACGTGAGCGAGGGTAAGGCTGAAAGGGACAATGTTCGCTGAGTAATGCCACCGGGAGCATTTCCTTCATCCAGCCTGCTCTTTAAACTGGATTTCACCCACCGGGAACCCACGGTTCAGCGGCTTGTGTATCTGCTTCCTCTCTGTCTTGGCCTTAAAAATTGCTTGGAGGTTGTTTTTATTTTTGGACGCTTAGGTAGGAGGTAGCAATCCATTGAAAATCACTTTCTGGCTGTCTGTTTAGCTGAATAGCTGTGCTCCTGTTGTGTGCCACTGTCCTCAGCCCCTTTCCAGTTTACTGGCTCCTTTCCACTGATGGGCAATTTTGGGGGGAAGTGAAGACACCCACACCTTTTCAGTTCTGAAATAATGACTCCCCTTTCCTCCAGTCTGTGATTTCCATAATTTCATACAAAACAGGGCTGGCTGTCACTTATCTCT
This sequence comes from Panthera onca, assembly GCF_046562875.1. Taxonomy (NCBI): domain Eukaryota; kingdom Metazoa; phylum Chordata; class Mammalia; order Carnivora; family Felidae; genus Panthera; species Panthera onca. Next base: position 84,755,585 of record NC_138341.1, on the reverse strand, counting down.
CATTTGAGAAGAGAAAAGCAGACTAGCAGAAGAAAACTTGGGCCAGATGTAAACCTTCTTCCTAAAACATTAACCGGTCCCATCCAGATTGTTCAACTCTAAAAGGGAAGGCAGGGCAGAGAGAATTCAGAAAAAGGCTAAATATTCACGCCATTACTGAGAATATGAACCCAAATGCCAAACTGTATTTTTAGTGACGTGAGAGTCAGAGGACCCTAAAAAGAAACTTTATAAATACTTTCAGTTGTCCTCTTTTTGTCCTCATCTTTGCATCTGAGGCTTTTCAGTAATTTGGAGCTACCAGAGGTACATATTTTTTTTTATTTCTTGGATTTATTAATATTAGATGTTTTTACTATTAGCCACAATTCTTTATAAGACCTCCTGTCCTGGAGAAAGGCTGTAAGTGAAATTTACACACGTTCACCCAAGAGACTGAACCAGCTAGTATCTTGATATAATTTCAGTTACTCCTTTTCATAGGATAATTTATAGGCAGCTAAATTTTAATAAAGAATGCTAATGGTGAGATGTTAATGTTCAACGCGATGAGTTTTTGTTTTTGGAAGATCAGAATTTCGCTTTTCTTTGAATTATTTATCAAGCTGCTTGCCCATAGGCTTTCCTAAGAGGAGAGGAAGGTGCAGGGGAGGGTATCACTAATTTACTTAAAGCTTATGTTGACATACGATTATACAACTAGCCTTTTGGAAAACAGTAAATAACTAAACCATGTCTATAAACACCCACCTTTGGGACTGTGAAAAAAAAAAAAAAGGAAAACCTAATTACTTCCATAGAAAACAGCACTCAGTTAACAGTTAACTAAAATATTGTTTGGCAATCCTTAGAAGCTCCTCCTCCTCCTTCAGTATAGTACCCTTTGGTAATATACACATATTTATACATGATGTAAATATACATATGCACATGGGTAGATGTTTATGTACATAACATAACAACATATATACATACCCCAACTGAATACATTTGCATATAACATGTCCATGTGTAATATAGCAAACTTCTACGATTAACAATACATTCTACAACAGATAGTCTTAAAATAGCTGGGAGAGTGAGTAAAGCATTTTCCTGTTGAAGAAAAGTTCAAAATTTATTTTGAAATCTGAATTGTGCTAACCGTAGATGACACCACAGAAATCAGTAAATAATACATGCGTAGTATTAATATTTTAAGCACACACCCGGTTTAAAAGTACTATGAACTTCAATAACTTGTTTTACGTAAAATAAAAAGGGCATCATACTTTAGAATGCACATGTAAAATATAAATATTCTCTCTAAATTCGGGTATTTTTCCCCCCACAAATTAAGTACTGTTATTTTAGAACAGAAATTAAATTCAATATGCAATGAAAAAGAGCATTAATGTTATTTTCCATTCTACCGTAAAGAAAACATTTTTAAGTAATTTTAATTTTATAGGCCTTTATACCATTAAAAGACTTTCAGTTGTCTACTGACAATTCAGAGTATAAACAGGAAATTTGAAGCATAAATTTATACTTGAAATGATTTGTATAACATGTTACCTATTTGCTTCTTGTTAGATAGTATTCTGAATCTTGGCATTTTCAAAGGCTTTTTTTTTTTTTTTTTTTTGGTAAAAGTAAGAATTACAGTTAGAATGAATACACTGGCAAGAATCCAAATACACTTTTTTGCCGAGCAAACGTAAAGAAATGTTATACCCAGATGTTATACTTTAAAAGCTGTTTGTCGCAGTCGATAAAGGAATCAAAATGATAAAGTTTTAAAACTTTCTTGAAGACTATCATAGGAAGAACTTTCTCACATAATGAGAGTTGCTTCTACTGACATAAAATATTATTTTGGCTTCTCTGTATAAATGCATATTTTTTTACTGAAAAACATAAAAATATTTATGGTGGTATTTCCACATGTAATTTATCACTTATTGATTTCAGAGAGACTATTTCAAAGACTGGTAACTCATTGGTGGTATCTAAATATTAGTGGTGAACCTGTGAAAACAAAAATCAGTTTAGCAAACTGCTTTTTCAGGTTTGTTTCTTAATCTCTTGAAAAGTTTGACGTTAAAATGATGGAAATACCACAAGTGAAAATTTTAAAAGAGGAATATTGCTCGGAAAGAGGTAAAAACATTTTACTCTAGATGGGGTTTTGAAATCAACTGCAAAAATAAATTAGCCTTTTATTTTAGAAAGTTTTCTATGTGATGGCGTGGTGTGATATAAGTAGACACAGGCTACGTAATGATTTTAAAATGCACAACGTTCATTCAAAAATTTGGACCAAGAGTCATTCACTACAAAAATGTAAAAGAATCTTTTCTGTCGATGTAATTAATGAAGTGGGTGAAGGACGATTTTAGTAGGCTCAAGTTACACATATAGGAAGATTTGTAAGAATAAATACTTTGGCATTCTGTGGCCTAACAGCAGACAGAACTGTAATATAGCAAATGAAACTCCCCAGAATACAGGCATCCAAGATTCAATTTTTCAAACCATTTTTCATAGTGAATTACCTTTTCAATACCCTCACATTTAAACACCGACTTCATAGCCTAACCATTTTCTCTCTGCCTCCCTCCTTTCCTTCTCTCTTTCTCCTTTTCAAGTCTGTAAGCAAGCAGTTGGGTGAGGCTAATTTAGTGAAGGTTCAGAGAGGGATTTCAGGTAGCCAGCCCCAATGTTTAGCCCCTACCAATGACACACATCGTGGGGAGATGTATCTGTGCTCTCTCAAAACATTTATTTTCTTTCCTCACCCAACTACCAGCGTCTTTTAAAGAGAGAACCAGGCGAGGTCTACTGAAGGCAAAATAAATCAGAGAATTGAATTAATTATCTGGAGAATTCAGGCTGCTCTCCCTTCTGCCTAGCTATTAAGGAAAAAAAAAAAAAGGAGAGAAGACATAGCGAAATTTCAACAGTCTACAGTCTAGATTGGCTCTCTGTAGTGATTAAATTTGTAAGATCGCAACTAATTCTGAGATACTGCTTGTGCCTTCAGTCTACCAAGGTAATGAGAGATAGCACACACACACCTGAATGGGCACCCCTCTGGTTGAGGTATTTACCAGATTTAAATAAAAAGTGTTGAGGGGCCTAACTTGCCAGGTTTGGCTGAGTACATTGATTGGATAATTGTTCACCTTTCTACTGAGCCCCATGAGAGGAGACACACACACATCTTATAAAATATTTTAAATTAACGTTAAATAGTCCAACTGGGATCGCTCAAGTTATTTACATCTAGCAATGGATTAAAATGTTAGCATTATACATTTAATGAACTAGAATCTTAGTCTCCTTGTCTGCTCTGACTTGGAAACATTTGCTGAACGCATTTTCGAGGGTCTTTTGGGGAGGGCGATTTTCTCAGTGTAATTTGAAAGGGGATCTCCTTTTACTTTCTTCCTTTACTTTCTTGGAGGGTGGAGGGGAGCAAAAATCCAGAAAATACGAGAGGGGAGTGTTATGTATTGTAGGTGGTAATCAGGCCCACAGTCTATTTTAAAGTAGTCTTTGGTACAGTGGGCTGAGATAGAGCTTGATTTGGGTTTAATCTAAAGGACATTAATAAACATTAATTACTGGTAATTTAAAAAAAATATTATTTTAAAAATAGCAAGTAAGGATCTCTATTAATAAGGTTTGCTTTCTCAAAAATTTCTGGAAAATTATGTCACTACATTTTGCATTTGTGTAATTAAACACGCTGAAGTATTGTTCTAACACATAAAGCATGAAGACTCCAAGAACAAATAAAAATGTAGACTGGATAAAAGGAAAATATTGCTGATTTCATATTTGCATTACCTCGGGGAGGGAGTGGCCAGGTAAAAATTAGGAGCCAGTAATGCTTTGTATTTATTTATAAAGTTGTATTACCCTGAAACGATATCCTTTGTCTTAATCTTAGGAAAGTGAAATCATCTTCTGAAATTTTTAATGATTCTTATTTCTAAATGCCCCTAAAGGTAGGGACTCGCTCAATAGCTTTCGTGTTCACTTGCACAGAAATTAAACCTATAGAAAGATTCAGTGAGTAAATGAATGACGTTGCATAGCTGGGCCGTTGGACCTAAGATTGTACTTTAGTTGTTTATAGCCCTGAGTCGTCCGGCCCTATTTTGTTCCCTTGAGCCTCCAAGAACTTATATCATGTGAAATTATTGCAGAATCACTAATTATTCCTCACCTCAGACCCTTTTCCAAAACGTGATGCTATCCACCAAAGATTTATGGCCAAACAGAATAATGAACTTATTCTTAGGGAGCTCTCCTGTCATGAGAATTTACAAGATTTTTTGGGACTAGCACCTCTAGGGCCATTTCCTTGGCTGCTTTCCTCTCCCATTTTGGAGCTGGGGCCCAGTTCTCCATGTTGGCCGTGGATCACGGTGGAGGTTGTTGTGAGGTAGCCATGTAATTTCTTTATCTTTCACCTGCAAATTACACACATTATTTTGCAGCTCAAAATAAGCATTCCCAATGAGTTGCATTCAGTAAATGTCTTTCACAGCATTAGTACAGAACTGAGGTACAAAAGAATATTAATCTAATACATTCCAAAATTCAAATACTTGTGATTAATAAGCATTATTATCTATAAATAAGGCCCTAATGATACTTTGGCAGTGTTGTAAACACAAGAATCAGAGGCAATTATTGTCATTATTGTTCAGCAAGTACTTCCCATGAATACCAAATGGGTTTTGCTGTCCAGCTACTTGGCAAGAAAGGTTCCTATAAAGAAACAGATGTTGGCCAATCAGGACTGGCTACTATTAACGGCCCTTAGCCCAAAATGCAGAGTCCTTAAATAAGGAAAAAAAAAAAACCCAAAAAACAAAAACCCGAAAAACCTCAAGACATCCAAACAGTTTTGTCATGATTTTTTTTAAATGCCCTTTTATAATGAATATAAACGCATCTTGAAAATAATGCTGTTTTCCAATACCGACTCTGGTGAATGGGGTGCATTAGCAACCATTGTGTTAGCCGGAAGTAAAGGTCTCATTTGTGCGGCTCTAGACCCCGCGTGATGAGGTGCCCTTGAAGTAAAATCAGTGGCCAACAAAAAATAAATTGCAGCGACACGAACAAGCCATCAAAGCACACAGGCATAGCCATGGTTCTCTTTTTTCCCTTCCTCAGGTTACACAGAGCTCGTTCCCTCACTCTTCTGTGTTAAATGGGACCAGCGTACCAGGCCTAGCTCCAGCACTCTGCTCTGTGTGTGTGTGTGTGTGTGTGTGTGTGTGTGTGTGTGTTGGGTGGGGGTGGGGGGGAGCTGCAGCAGTACAAGTGAAAGCAAATTTCTCACGCTCACAGAAAACTCCACACAGGCCCCTTGCCATACATTCATTCTGCACTCTGGGTCCTAGAAGCCCATGCAGGACCAGCTTTAGCTGTGCCAACGAGCTGATTTCAGCTTGCAGTCTTACTAAATCCAATGACACTGGGTAACAGCTAAATTGGTTTTTGGGGAGAAGGGAAAAAAAGTTCCATATACATTTTCCTAAGGGGTAGGTGCATTAAGGATTGAATACAGATTTATTGTCTATTTTTAAGTGTTCCTGTGCCATGCCCTATGCTTTAAAGATGCCATAGGTCTGTACAGCAGGGGTTGAGAAAGCACTGAACTGTTTTCCCACGGTACTGGAGAAACTTTGAGGAGAGTGGAGTGGCTGTGGGGCGGGTGATGTTGTGAAGAAGCAACATGTTTGGCCGCCATTGCTGTTGGCCGCCATTGCTGTGAGCATGTTATTTATTGAGACTGTATAGTGGGATGGGGCGCTAACCGGCTGGAGGTGAGTGAGATTGTTTTGTATGGACTCTCCTCTCCCCCAACCTCCCAACAGACACTTCTTTATCATCACTTCCTGTTTGGTGGGATTTTCCCCTCTTGCCCTCAGGAAACTGAAGGGATTCCTCTGTCCTTACAATAAACTGGCTTGGGGAACCAGGGAGAGTGTCAACCTATGAGATTTTCCTCTGCCTCCTACTGAGAATGTTCTTGCCAACCTTAGCCTCCTGGACTTTTGTCGTGGGAGCAAAGTCGCCACGCTCAGGGATGCAATGAGCTGGACTCCACAGCTGACAGGAGGGGCTGGGCACTGTGTCCTCTCTCTTCTATCTTCAGCTCCTCTAAATGGGCTGGAGGGCGAATGGTCCACAAGAATTCAGCAGCCTGTGCTCAATCTCCGAGTAAAGGGAGATGAGAAAAGATGAGCTCCTCCAAGCAAATTTGTTCTCATTTCCAAGCATAATGACTCAAAAGAGATTTTCCACAGCAACAACAACAGTGACAGCAATAATAATAACGAGCACATTTTACTAAGGACTTAACACTCACCGAATGTGCATTGTTCCATTTAAGGCTCTAAAGGCCCTTTGAAATACTGCTTGTATTCGGGGTTTGACAGATGAGCTCGCAGAGGCACCTAGGGGCTGAATCACCTGCCCAAAGTCAAGTGCTGGTGGTACCTGGTTTTGGACCTATCTCTCAGAGACAATGTGTTTTTAACAGCAGTGCTTTACTGCTTTCCAAATTCTGGGGAGACCCTGCTGCTTTCTCCCCTTCTCAGAGTTCCCCAGATGTCCCCGCTGGCAAAGCAGTCCTGTGACATTTGTGAATGCAGCCCCTCCTCCCCTCCCCCCCCCCCCCCCCCCCCACGGCAGGCTCATGTTAAAACAAGGCTGGTGAAGCCTCCAGGGCCTCCTTGCACAACACTGCGACCGGCCATCAGCCACGTCTCCCAGCCCTGCGTGGTATGGGCCCAGAATACGGCTCAAGATATTAACCTGGAATGATTATCACAATTTGGTTTGGATGGTCCATTTACACTGCAGTACAGCAAGTCGTAAGGATCTCAGAAAGTGCATGTGTGTGCATCTGTAAATTCCTGAGCTAGATAACACATAGAGCAATGTGTCAGTTTCTCTGTGTGTGAGCACCCCCAGGAAGAAAATAACCCATTGATGGGAAGCCCTGTACCCAAACACGATGTTGACTAAGACTTTGGAGACTACCCCTGCTTCCAGGCTGATGGAAGAGCCCATGGGCTGTTTGGGCTGGTCTTTTTCTCATTGTGCACAGCTCAGGAACACCTTCGCAGGGACCGAGTGTATGCCTCGAAGCCACAGGCAGAGCTTCTGTCTTAAGCCTGCTCACTACCCTTGGCATCGTTTGGGAGACAGTGGAGCTGTTTCAGGGAGCCCCGGATAAATCAGTGAGACTGGACTCCGTGCCCCCCCAAGGGAGAGCTGTGAATCTGGGCACTGCTCCTCATTACGCTGACTAGGGATCAGAGTGTGCAAATGCCGTTTCCTGGCTGGAGGGAAATGAGTGCTTTCATTCGGGGTCTAAGAGGAAATACAGTTAGCTGTGGAACTTGGAGAAACACTGGTGCTCTACTCACAGTAACAGTGACATAAAGGTTGAAAAAAACCCCTCAATAATAATTGCATTCTAAATGAAATCTTCATTTCTGCCACTGGCCCCCCAAAGGGTAAAATGCTATTTGTAAAGGTCAAAGTGAAAAGGTTACTTGGCTTCTGGAAAATGACTTTCACCAATTAATTAATTAGCTATTAATTAGTTAATATTCTACCTCATTCCAAGAAGGAATTTGATGCGATTTATAAAAACACGTGACAGGAGGGAACTAAAGTTGGAAAAATGAGCCAGGGGAAAGTCAGCATAAACTAATGTATACCTTCAAATGCTGTGCTCTGCTTAGAGATGCTAGAAAAGTCACATAAAATGACACGAGATAAGGTTTACTTTTTCCATAGCGCAAAAAAAAAAAAAAAAAAAAAGAAAAATGAAAAAAGTTTTACAATAAGCTATCAATCTATGTTAACTTTTATTTGAAGAGACACTGCTTTCAAGATGAACTATCAATTACATATGACTAGAATATATTTCCTAAACAACTTTGATATATTTCACCTCAAAGAAAATGTTCCGAAAGGAATTTACTACGATAGCTTTTGTATTCAAAACAAAAAAAGCACATCTTGAGTCCATTCAAAATTTATACTGAAGAAATAGCACTATGGTACTCTTTGGCAATTTTTAATGTTGGCAATTGGCATTTTACTTCTATATTTACTTCCCATAAGATAATTTGACAGTTTGTAAAATATAGATCATATCAACTTCTTTCCAGTGAGTCTCAGGAAATCAATAAATGATAATATGTTTTACAGTTTTTTCTGGTTTTTTTTTGTTGTTGTTGTTTGTTTGTTTAGATAGTCAAGAGGCAGACAGTATAAAGAGCTCAGTGAAGTTCCTTAGATTTAGGGGTATATAAATTCATGCACTAAGCCACAACTAGTTTAGAGATTTGGTTGCCTCATGTAACTCTTGCTTTCTGATTTTTCATCTGTTAAACTCGGGTGAGGGATTTAGTTGGTCTCTGGCTGCCTTCTCGTCATAAAATTCTGTTGTTTTGAATTTTTTGTCATCTAGAGAACCCATTAATGTAAGCATGATTTTTTAAATATCAAGTTATATTTCAATTGCTATAGAACTTGCATGTCAAGAAGAATACAGGGCATTCTATTATGCCGTGTAAATCAATAAAATGAAAATGTATCCATTGACAACGTTTGTATTTTCACCTGTTACAGAGCTGTGCCGTCTTTGAATACAATACACTTTTATGCCCCATTAAAGCATGCTTGACATAGCTTTCAACTACTTGCAAATGCTGAGAAGTTGAAAAACATAACATTTACAAAAGATACATCTGGTGCATATTTATATGACTTGGAATAAGGAATCATTTAAATACTGCTGAGCTATCTCCATATTAGGAGAAAAGATATTCCGTCCATATGTGAAATCAGTAGTAAAATACATATAGGTTTAAATTTCTCTTATGCATTTTTTTTTTACTTGACGCATGCTAAAAATATGGAAATATTGATTAGGGCTTCATTCATCTATTTGAATTGTTGGAACTGCATTTCCCTTGAATATTGTAGACCACATCATTAAATCTAGTTTACATTCTAGAGGAGATAAGTTTTGAAAGGGGTTAAAAGTAGCACTTTCTACTTAGAAAAGTTGCTTCTTCTGGCACCAGAGTTCCTAATCTGGGGATCATGGACAAGTTCAACATCCAAAGATCAACTTCAAAGGCTCTCTGAAACTCCCGAGTTTATACACAAACATTTGTGTGTGTGTATATGCACATGATTTTTTTTTTTTCCTGGTAAAAGCCTAACTTACCACAGTATCTCAAAGAGCTTTATGACTGTGGTGTAGTGGAAAGACTTTAAATGATAAAAAATACTTGGGGTTACTGCCTACTACTGGTTTAACCTACCTTCTGTAGCCACTTGTCTGCTACAGGTCTTATCTGTGAAATAAAAGGGTCGTGCCGGATCATCTCAGATGCCCTTTTCAGCAACCACATTCCGTAGTTCCAGGTGGGAAATTCACCTCCATTCACCTAAATCCTCAGGCCACCAGTGCCGTCAGCATTTGCCGTATCCTATGCATTTATTTTTAGGTTGTTACTGTGCAGTTTCTGAGTGGAGTAAAGGTGAGTTATGCTGAATAGCGTGCAGGGCTGCATACATATTGAGTTGGGAAAAAAAGAACACCTAAATTGTACAGCTTTTCTAGAGTGCCATGTGGTACAGCATATGAAATATAACTTGTACCCTGCAGCTCACACACACTTTAATTAATGTTATGGGCTGTGCTTTAAACGGAGAGAAGTGAGAAAATCAAGGTTAAGGACGCTCTGTTCTTTACTATGTAGAAGGGAAAAAGAGACAGCTATGTAAATTAAGGATTTCGTATCTCCTTGTCAATTTCTTATCTGTTGTCAGTTTGAATGATTTCTAAATCAGAAGAATGCTGAAGATCTGTTTTCCCATCAGTTTTGAGCCTAAGGAATTTGGAGCTGGAGTACTGAGCCAGGAAACAGTCCTGTTTTGAATTCAGGGGCTCTACTGCTGAGCACAGATGCCAGCCTGATGATACATTCCAAAAGGTTCGGCTTGATATTTCAACCCCAGAGGTCAGAGAGAATGCGTGGAGTGGGCTGGTGAAGAGTAGCAAATGTGGCTGGGAATCTGCTGTTGGCGCCCTTGGGAGAAGAGCGCCTCAGCAGGCCCTCTACATTTTCACATAGTTGACTCAGTGGACCTCCAACATCTAGAAGGCTTTCTAAAATTTTCGTTTTTCTGGTGTTTGACAGACCAAACCTCCAAAGCGGATCTGATCTGTTACGCAGAATTTCTTAATTTGAGAGGTATTGACTGGACAGATTCTCCCACATTATTATTATTATTGCTACTTTTTTTTGAGCCCATAAGATCAATCATGTCAGCGTGGCAGCTGGGTGTAGGGGCTAACTCCACGCAAGCTACAAACCAGATTCCAACCTCAGGCAAGCGCTTGCTCCCACCTTTCCTTCTCTCTCTCCCCAGATAGTTTTCTCTGTCGTAGATCTGTTAAAACTCTTCCACTAGAGTAAGAAGTGGTAACTTTTTCTGAGTTCAAAGCCCCACGGAGACTATTTTTCCGGGAGGATGGCTTTGAAGGGGTCCAGTAGAGCCGAGATGGAGGCTGTCGTGAAGTTCATAGGAAGTCTGACTTGGCTCATATACGATACGTGATGATGTATCCTGATGACACTAGGAAACCTGAGATTTATTTATTGTTAATTCATATTTCTAATGGGTGACAGAACTTTTCACGACCAACTGGAATGACAAAAAAGGGCACAATTAAGGAGTGAAATATCACAGACCAAATTTTGATGGGGAAGGAAACGAAAATATGCTTTTTTCCCAAAAGACCATAACTCTAATGCCCCGAAACTTGTCAAAACCAGAAATACATCCTGCACTGAATGTTTCCTTAAGCAGTTAAGTCATTGATCTACCTCTTACGGTTATTTATTTACCTTTGTGGAAAGGTGCGTTGATTCCATCTGAGTACGAGGCCACCCCAGGAGGTGGGAAGGAGGTCAGAGTAAATTTGGCTAATGATGTGGCATTTTCATCTTTGGAATGAAGGGAAATAAAAGACCGATGCTTACTATCGATGCCATTTTGTCTGTACTGGAAGAGATCTGAATGACCGAAGCTGTCCTGTGAGAACTCTGTGTTCTGTCCGATCTGCTTTTCCTGAGTCCTCCCCTGCCCCACCCACTCCTAGCCCCATGCAGCAGCAATTCTGCGCTTTGACCCTTGAGCTTTCTACCTAGGAATGTTCTCCCGGGAACCTCTTTGAGCATATTGGTAAAGCTACCACAATAAGATTGAATGACATGCCATTGGTAACATTAGCTGTTTTAGGTTTAACTGTAGCCCATTCAGTCAACAATGTATGTGTTTATTCCCCTGCATATACACGGGGTAAATGGTATTTTACTTCAGTATCGTAAGGACCTTGGAAGATGAAATAAAGTGTGTCAGAAGTACCTAAGGAAAAAAGATGCCTTACAGGTCGAAAGTACTGTTACCTTCACCGTGATTCAGTGTTGCTGTGCAGCGGGAGGTCATAAGACATCCCATGAAATGGAAAGTGACAGAAAAACAAACAAAAAAAGAGAACTCTGGCACTCTTTTGCCACGGACTGTTTCAAGTCCCTTCCCTGAGGTCCCAGTATTCCTGCTGTAATTAACATACATTATTTTGATTTGGAAACACGATTGGTTTATCATGATAATTTTTTTTTCAGTTGGATAGCATTTTCAGGGGGATGGAATTTCATCTTGGAGAGCTTATGGTTTGCAGAGGTGAGAATTGAAATCCTTCAACTCAGATTTCTTAGACTGGTGTCTACCTAGAGAATATTTTCTTATGTCTTTTGAATTTTTATATTCATGTAATTATTTATTTATGTGAATCACAGGACAGTGTTTTTCTTCTCCCCTTCTCCTTGGTTTTATTAAGAAATAATTGACATGCATCCTTCTCTAAGTTTAAGGCGTATAGCATGATGGTTTGATTTACGTATATTGTAAAATGATTACCACATAGGTTCAGCTAACATCCGTCTTATCATATAGATACAGTAAAAAGAAAAGAAAGAAGAGAGAAAAGGAAAAAAAAATATGTTCTTTCCTCCGTGCAATGAGAACTCTTAGGATCTACTCCCTTAACAACCTTTTTTTTTTTTTTTAAAGTTTATTTATTTTTGAGAGAGAGCACGAGAGTGTGAGCAGGGGAGAGGCAGAGAGAGTGAGAGAGAGATTGTAAAGTAGGCTCTGCACTGTCAGCGGAGAGCCCGATGAGGGGGTTCAGTCTCATGAACTCTGAGATCATGACCTGAACTGATACCGAGTGGAATGCTTAATCGACTGAGCCACCCAGGCACCCCAACAACTTTTTTATACATCATATAGTTATCATGTTGTGCATTGGACCCCCGGTGAAAGTTGGTGCCCTTTAACCATCTTCCTGCAATTCTCCCTTCCCCTGGTCCCCACCTCCAGTAACCACAAGTCCGATCTCTTTTTCTATGAGGGCATTTTTTCTTTTCCTTTTAGATTTCACACTTAATTGAGATCTTAGAGTATTTGTCTTTCTCTGACCTACTTCACTTAGCATAATGTCCCCAGGGTCCATCCTTGTTGTCACAAGTAGTAGGATTTCCTCGATTTTTATGGCTGAATAATATTCCATTGCTATATATATCCCAGGACTTCTTTATCCATTCATCCCTCAATGGACCTAGGTTGTGTCCGTGTCTTGACTATTGTAAATAATGCTGCTATGAACATGGGGGTGCAGGTATCTTTTAGAGTTAGTGTTTTTGTTTACTTTGGATATATTCTCGGAAGTGAAATTGCTGGATCATACGGTAGTTCTGTTTTTAACTTTTGGAGGAGGCTCCATACTGTCTTCCGTCGTGGCTGCACCAATTTATAATCACACCAGCAGTGCACAGGGGTTTCCTTTTTTCCACATCAATGCTAGCATTTGTCATCTTGTGTCTTTTAGGTGATGGCCATTCTGTGAGTATGAGGTGATATCTCATTGTGGTTTTAATTTGCATTTCTGTCATGACTAGTGATATTGAACATTTTTAATGTACTTGTTGGGCTTTTATATATCTTGTTGGGAGAAGATCTGAAAATAGTCCTTTGCCCGTTTTAATAATTGTTTTTGTTTTTGTTTTTCTTTTTTTTGCTATTGAGTTGTATGAGTTCTTTACATATTGTGGATATTAACCTTTTATCAGATATATGGTTTATCAATATTTTTTCCCATTCCATAATTTGTCTTTTTGCTTTGTTATAGTTTCTTTTGCTGTGCAGATGCTTTTTAGTTGGATGTAGTCCCACTTGTTTATTTTTGATTTTTTGCTTGTGCTTTTGGTGTTTTATCCCCTAAGTTATTACCAAGACCCACGTCAAGGAGCTTTATTCCTATGTTTTCTCTTAGGAATTTCAGGACTTAAATTTATGTTTTTAACCCATTTTGAGTAAATTTTTGTGGGTGGTGTAAAATATGGGTCCAGTTTCATTACATGTGAATATTCACTTCTCTGGCCCCATTTATTGAAGAGACTGTCTTTTTTTTGTTCCCATTGAGCATTCTTGGCTTGCTTGTCAAATTTTAGTTGACTGTATATGCTTGGGTTTATTTCTGGGCTCTCGATTCTGTTCTTTTGGTCTATTTGGTTTTATGCCAGGATCATACTGTTTTGATGACTATAGCTCTATAGTATAGCTTGAAATTAGGAAGTGTTATACCTCCTGCTTTGTTTTTCTTTCTCAGAATTTTATTTGCTATCTGGGATCATTCATGGTTCCATATAGATTTTAGGAGTATTTTTTCTACTTCTGTAAAAAATGCCATTAGTATCTTGATAGAGATTGCATTGAATTCATAGATGGCTTTTGATATTAGTGACATTTTAACAATATTAATTCTTCCAATCCATGAATATAAGATATGCTTTTTATTTGGGGCGCCTGAGTGGCTCAGTTGGTTAAGCATCCGACTTTGGCTCAGGTCATGATCTCATAGCTCGGGAGTTCGAGCCCTGTGTCGGGCTTTGTGCTGACAGCTCAGAGCCTGAAGCCTGCTTCGGATTCTGTGTCTCCCTCTCTCTTCCCCTCCACTGCTTGCACTCTGTCTCTTCGCATTGTCTCAAAAATAAATAAACATTAAAAAAATTTAAAAAAGAGATACGCTTTTTATTTATTTGTGTCTTTGATTTCTTTCCTCAATGTCTTTAGAGTTTTCAGAGTAGAAATATTTCACCTTGTCAGTTAAATTTACTCTGAAGTATTTTGTTGTTTTCAATGTTAACGTAAACGGGATTGGTTTCTTCATTTCTCTTTCAGAAAATTCATTGCTAGTGTATAGAAACACTACAGATTTTTGTATGTTAATTTTATATCCTGCAACTTTACTGAATTCATTGATTCAACCTAACAGTTTTTTCCCTGACTCTAGGATTTTCTCTCTATAAAATTATGTCATCTGTAAATACAGGCAAGTTTACTTCTTCCTTTCCAATTACGATATACCTTTTATTTCTTTTTCTTGCATAAGTGCTCTAGGCACTTGAATAGGAGTGGAGGGAATGGGCATTCTTGTGTTGTTTCTCATCTTAGAGGAACAGCTTTCAATGTTTCACCATTGAGTATGATATTAGCTGTGGGCTTGCCATATATGGCCTTTGGTACTTGAGAGATATTTCTTTCATACTGAATTTGTTAAGAGTTTTTTTTTTTTTTTTTTTTTATCATGAATGGATGTTGAATTTCGTCAACTGGTTTTTTTTGCACCTATTCAGATGATGATATGATTCTTTTCTTTCATTTTATTAATGTGATGGGTTGCATTAATTGATTTGTGGATGTTGAGTTATCCTTGCACCCAAGGGATAAATTCTACTTGATCATAGTGAATGTGCTGGTGAATTTTGTTTCCTAGTATTTTACTGAGAATTTTGCATTTATGTGCATCAGGAATATCGACCACTAATTTTCTTTCGTAGTAGTGTCCTTTTCTGGTTTTGGAATTAGGATCATACTGGCCTATAAAATGACTTTGGGAGTGTTCCTTCCTTTTTGATTTTTTGGGAAAAGACTGAGAAATATTGGTGTTAATTCTTCTTTAAATGTTTGGTAAAATTCACCAGTGAAGCCCCGACCTGGTCCTGGTCCTGGGATATTTTTGATTACTGATTCAATCTCATTACTAGTAATGGGTCTATTCAGATTTCCTATTTCTTTTGATTCAATCTTGGTAAGTTATGTGTTTCTAAGACCTTTTCCATTTCTTCTATGTTGTCAAGTTTGTTGGCATATAATTGTTCATAGCAGCCTTTTATGATCCTTTGAATTTCTGTGGTATCAATTGTGTTGTCTCCTTTTTCATTTATGATTTTGTTGATTTGGGTCTTTTCTCTCTCGTTCTTTTTTTGGTTAATTTAGCTAAGGACTTGCCAATTTTGCTTATCTTTTCAAAGAACAAAGTCTTAGTTTGGTTAATCTTTTCTATTATTTTCCCATTCTCTATGTTATTTATTTCTGCTATAATCTTTATTATTTCCTGTCTTCTGCTAACTTTGGTTTCAGTTTGTTTTTCTTTTTCTAGTTCCTTAAGGCATAGAGTTAGGTTACGTATTTGGGGTTTTTCTTGTTTCTCACTGTAGGCGTTTATTGCTATGAATTTCCCTCTTAGAATTGCTTTTGCTGCATCCCTGTTCTGATATGTTGTGATTCCATTTTCATTTGCCTCAAGCAGCTTTTTTATTTCCCCTTTAATTCTTTTTTTGATCCATTGGCCTATCAAGGGGTGTTGTTTAATGTCCATCAGTTCATGTATTTTCTAGTTCACCTCTTGTTCTTGGTTTCTAGTTTCATGCCATTGTGGTCAGAGGAGATACTTTGTATGATTTCAGTCTTTACACATTTACTAAGACTTGTTTTGTGGCCTAACACATGGTCTATTCTAGAAAATATTTCACGTGAGGTTGAGAAAAAATGGGTATTGTGCTGTTGTTGTTGGATAGAATATTCTGTACATGTTTATTAGGTCCATCTGGTCTATAGCATTGTTCAAATCCTCTGTTTCCTTATTGATTCTCTGTCTAGATGTTCTATCTATTGTTGAGAATGGGGTATGAAAGTCCCCAGCTATTATTGTATTACTGTTTATCTTTACCTTTATTTCTGTTCGTTTTTGCTCCCATGTTGGGTGCATAAAATCTACATGTTTTTTCATATTGTATAGCAATAACGGATTATTGTAGTTATGGTAACTTTTACTACATTTTTTTTTTAACTTTTAAACTGCAGTTGGAAGTGAATGTGTAAGTGAATAGTGACCATTATTACCATATTGCAGAATCTATGACTATATATATATATATATATATATATATATCCCATTACCATGATATTTACAATACCATTTTATGATTTTATGTTGTTAATTAGTGTTCTTTTACTTCCACCCAAAGAACTTCCTTTAGTATTTATTTTAAGGGAGGTTTGGCGGTGATGAATCCCTTCAGCTTTTGTTTGTTTGGAAAAGGCTTTTTCTCTCTTTTGCTTTGACGGCTTTGCCTGGCATAGAATTCTTGGTTGACAATTACTTTATTTCAGTATGTTGGATATGTCATCCCATTCTGTCCTGGTCCAAAAAATTTCTGGTGAGAAACTACTGGGGGTTTCCTTGTATGTAACCTCTCTCTCTCTCTTCTTTATTGTTCCTAAAATTCATTGTTCATCTTTGATTTTGACAATTTACTTATAATGTGTCTTGGTGTAATCCTATTTAGGTTCAACCTACTTGGGATTCTTTGGGCCTCATGGATCTGGATGTCCATTTCTTTGCCCAGGTTTAGGAAGTTTTTAACCATTATTGGCTAAATTATTCATTCTTTCCCTTTCTCTTTCACTAATCCTTCTGGAATTCCCATAATGGGACTATTGTTTGTTTGTTTGTTTTTTTCATTATGTTCCATAGTTCATGTAGGCTTTCTTCATTCTTTTTTTATTCTTTTATCTTTTTTCTCTCTCATGGATGCTACCCAATGTTCTATCCTCCAGATCACTGATTCTTTCTTCTGCAAAGTCAGATCTACTTTTGAAACTCTCTATTAAATTCTTTAGTTCAGTTATTATTTCTTTCAACTCTAGGATTTCTTTCTCTCTCTCACTCCCTTTTGATAGCTGCCTTTTCCTTAGGAACTACTTATTTTGTTCATGCTTTGTGTTCCTAACTTAGTTTAACTATGTCTGTGGTTTATTGTGGTCCACTAAACTTCTTTAAGAGGATTATTCTGAATTCTTTGGTGGTTCGTAGATCTCCATTTCTTTAGGGTCCGTTATTGGAACTTTATTAGTTTTCTTTGGTGGGATTATTTATGTGATTCCTCATAGTCCTTGATTCCTTATGTTGGTATTTTCACATTTGAGTAATTGTGCTCTTCTTTCGGAGTTTACAGGTTTTGGCACAGATGGTTCTTCACCAATCAGCTCAAGTTGACTTTTTGGGTGTGTGTGCTTGTAATGTCCTTGGGAAGGTGGGGCATGCTAATTATGGTCTGTTTTTGGATGAGGCAACTGTTGAGGCTGATTCATAGCCCTGCACTGGCAGGGAAGCAGGACCAGACCCAGAGCCTGTCTAATTCATTGATTGGGCATCCAAAGCAGGTTAGAGTGTTCTCTGGATTCCCTGGGAAGAGGAGGCCACCAGTTTTGCTCTGCTGAGAGGGGAGGCCAAGACTGTGCTTTCTGTTCAAGTGATACTTTTGGTAGGGGTGTTGCACGGGCTCTGAGGCTTCTGGTTGGTTCTGGTTAGGCTCCTTGGTTGGAGGCTGTATTCAGTGATGAGTGGGGCCACAAATTGGATTCTCTTCCCCGGGGCAGCAGGAGCAGCACCCTAACGCCTTTAAAGCTCATTATTGTTTCAACTCAAGCCAGTCTGCACCCCAAGTTTCCTGACCGAACAGGGTCACTGCAAACAGTTGGCTTTGCCAGGGCCATTTTGCTAAGTAAATATGAAATAGGCATCTGAGTGAAAAAAAAAAAAAAAAAAAGCAGCACACTGATAGATGTCCTGTTCTCCCCAGTGAAAGCACTGAAACCAGAAATCTAAATGATTCTTTCATAGACGTTATGTAGAAAATATGACCATGACATTGCAGAAATGACCCAGGACAGTTTTGTAAACTATATTTTTATGCTCTAGGCTGGAAAGCATTATCATTTTAAGTATAGAAGCGTTTTCTTTTTTACTATTTGTTTTAAGAATACTATACAGTGTCTTAACTTTCCCCTCACTCTTATATTATCAACCAGGAAGATTTTTCTGATGGAAAAGATTGCTAAAAGAGATCAGGAAATGTGCTTTTTCGAGGTATAATTCTCCATAAGAAAAGGCATAGACTACTAAATTATCCAAATAAAGTAGCATGGGCTATTAAATTATCCCTTCAATGTTAGGAATTTATGAGTGAACATTCACTATGCAATACTGAATGTTCATATTGTAGATCCAGAATTGTTTAAAAAGCCATTTTGCAAATAATCTGCTGTGAGGAAGCAGTGTAAATTCATTAAAATTGAGGAAAGCACATCATGTGTCTATATCCTTAAATGGCTGGCCTGTTTGGACTGAAATGAGTGATAATTTCGCTATAAATTCCAGTTAAGTTGGTGAACCAGTTAACTCAGTAAACAAATTAAGTGGGCTAAATTAAAAAAAAATAGATTGGATGATTAAAATAGATAGATCAAAATTAGAGAATACCATAAAGGAATATTCTCATTTCCTCCAAAATGAGAAATTTCTTGTGCTACCACTCCCAAAGAAATGAAGCAAGAGATTATGTATTTTTAAATTATTTGAGATGAATGTGTAACTTTTTGGGTATGTAAAGTAGGAAAATAAGTGGAGAAAAGTACTTGAATAAAAATCTGGAGGTTTACAACAACAACAAAATATATTTTTTAATGTTTATTTTTGAAGGAGAGAGACAGAGCGTGAGCTGGAGAAGGGGCAGAGAGAGAGGGAGACACAGAATCTGAAGCAGGCTCCAGGCTCTGAGCTGTCAGCCCAGAGCCCGACGCGGGGCTTGAACTCACGAGCTATGAGATCATGACTGGAGCTGAAGTTGGACGCCCAGCCGACTGAGCCACCCAGGCACCACCCCTTCATATATTTTTTTTACTTAAGATGCTTTTGTTTATTTTTTAAAAATCTGCCTATGTTTTGAGTATTACGAGATTTTCCTTTCTCTTATTTTTGTTATGCCTTCTCAAATAGCTAATGGATTTATCAGCATTCTTTTTGTTTTTAATGTTTTTTAAAGTTTATTTATTTTGAGAAAGAGAGAGAGAGAGCACAAGAAGGGGAGGGTCAGAGAGAAGTAGAGACAGAATCCCAAGCAGGCTCTGCACCATCAGTGCAGAGCCCAATGAGGGGCTCGAACCCACGAATTGTGAGATCATGACCTGAGTGGAGATCAAGAGTTGGACACTTGGGGCGCCTGGGTGGCTCAGCTGGTTGAGCGTCTGACTGTGGCTCAGGTCATGATCTCACAGTCTGTGAGTTTCATCCCCTCGACGGGCTCTGTGCTGACAGCTCAGAGCCTGGAGCCTGCTTCTAACTCTGTGTCTCCCTCTCTCTCTGCCCTTCCCCTGCTCACACTCTGTCTGTCTATCTCTCTAAATAAATAAACATTAAAAAAAAAAAAAAGAGTTGGACACTTCACCGACTATGCCACCCACTCACCTCAGATTAATCGGCATTCTTAACCTGGATCGGATGATTTGGCCCCTGGTGATTTTTCTAGTGCCTCTGATACCTTTTTCAGCTTGTTTTCTAAGGAGACAGTATGTATTCACTTTTTGTAGAAATAAATTTGGAGCCTTTCAAACTCCTGAGTTTTAGTATTTTTCGTTTTGTTTCTTGGATTTTCTTCTCTTTTGCCTCCCCCGCCCCTCTTAAAAGTTTAAAATTAGTCTCCCAGGGGCACCTGGGTGGCTCAGTTCGTTGTGTCCGGGTTCCGTTCAGGTCATGATTTCGCGGGTTTGTGAGTTCAAGCCCCGCATCGGGCTCTGCACTGACGTCTCGGAGCCTGGAGCCTGCTTTGGGTTCTGTGTGTCTCCCTCGCTCTCTGACCCTCCCCCGCTTACCCTCTGACTCTCTCTCAAAAATAAATAAACATTAAAAAAATAAAAAAAAATAAAATTAGTCTCCCATT
The DNA here is from genome assembly GCF_046562875.1 of Panthera onca. Classification (NCBI taxonomy): domain Eukaryota; kingdom Metazoa; phylum Chordata; class Mammalia; order Carnivora; family Felidae; genus Panthera; species Panthera onca. Next base: position 84,735,354 of record NC_138341.1, on the reverse strand, counting down.
CTCACATTTGTTTTTGTTTTTGTTTTGCTTCCCGCTGTGGGTCACTTCTCTCCCAGTGATATTGCTGGGATTTCTTCTCTGTCCCACCATCGAGTTTCAATTTTCTTTATGCATCTATTGACAATTCTTTAGCTATAGTATCCTTATCTTTCCCTTTTTTGTTTTCTTTCATAGAGATAGCCATGCTGTCTCCTTTCTATGGGGATTTGCCAAGCTAGTGGAAATTTCAAACCAATATATGTTGATGGACAACTAATTTTTCATGCAGTTCTCATTGAATTTCTAATCGACCTTCCTCCCTAATTTCCTTTTTTAAATGTTTATTTATTTATGTTTGGGAGACAGAGACAGAGAGAGAGAAAGAGAGAGGAGAGGGCATGCACAAGCTGGGGAAGGTGGAGGGGCAAGAGAGAGGGAGACAGGGAGAGAATCCCAAGCAGGCTCAGTGCCCTGCACAGAGCCCCATATGAGGCTCAAACTCACGAACCGTGAGATCAGGACCTGAGTGGAAACCAAGAGTCAGATGCTTAACTGACTGAGCCACTTAGGTGCCCCTCTAATTTCTTGTCCACAGTCGCTCAGCCTTGCCCTCTGTCTTCGTAATGGGCGCAAACCCTGTCTTTTTTACTTGCATGTTTGGACCCTCCTATGTCTGGCCGGCTTTGGTTGCATCTAAGAAACTTTAGGCTGAGAATTCTGCCTAGCCAACTTAACATGGGTATTTTATTTTATTTTATTTTTTAGATCACTCTTTTGTTTTAAGTTTTTGTTTTAATTCCAGTTAACATAGAATGTTATATTAGTTTCAGGTGTACAATAAGCAGGCATTTTATGCATTCTTCTCATCAGCTATCCAGGTGGCACTTCCACACCCATCCTTTCGGGAAGAGACTTGTCTGGAAGGAAAAAGACCCCTTAGATGGGAGGCGGCACCGTGTGCATGTTGAGTCAACCGACAGACAGACAGGGTTCTGACAGGGGCTCTCCGCTTACACTGTGTGTGTTCCCCTGCGTCAGCCGCTGAGTTCTGTGCACCCTTCTGCATTCTTGGAGACAATAACACCCAATTCGCAGGGTTTCAGTGTGCATTTTGTACTTGGAGCGTTTCCAGCAGGTTTTAATTCCCTCTGTACTTACCTGTGGTCGAGACGTCAGAAAACTTACAACCGTTAGACACAGCAGACACGGTGGACGTGACAGAAGCTGGGGGTGGTAGAAATAATGCCATCGCCATGGCACTTTGAACATTTCAGAGCAGTCGTGTTGTCCATTTCACTTAATCTTTACAATGACCCTGAGGTCCGGTGATGACCCCTGGCCCCTCAGCAGGGAACTGGAGTGTCTCTTTAGGGCACTGCCGCCGTGTGATTAATTTGGGAGGGAAGAAATGCCCCCGAAAAAGCCACGTGGATATCAGGAAGGTAATGGCCAGTAAGAGATCATCCTGGGGGTGGAAAATTGGAGCCATTCAGCCTTGTAGAAAAGAGGAGTTTTATGTTTCATTCCCAAGTTCAGAGAAAAGAAAACCTTTCCTTTTCTTTTCCTCTTTGTTGTTGCTGGCAAGACTCTGTAAGACTGCAACTCACATATAAGACACGCTGGGCCAACTTTTCAAAGAGCCTCTATACTTTGCATGTGTGAGATTTTTCATGCATAGCTACAGCTCTGGGTGGTGGTAGAACTTGTGGGGTGGAGGGGAGGGTGGGCACAGATGGGTTTTTCACATTTGCCACCTCACTTTGAATGTGTAAATGTACTAATTTTGTGAGATTTGGTTTTCTTAAAAGTAAGCGCTCTTGAAGCAGGCTTCTATCTGGAGCAGTGTAGTCTTTAAATGAACAGTTCCGAAAATGATCAGGAATCCGTGCCTGTCTGCCCGGACAGTGGTAAGAAGGTGGTGCATTGTTTGAAACAGAACTCAGTCGGTCGGATGAGAGCTCCAAATTATGTTGCAATTTGTGTGGACTAGACTGGTGACTTTCGGTTGCTTACAGGGCATGTCATGCCTTTTTTCCTAGCACTTTCTGTCTCAATTGGATCTTCACTAGGGAACGATTGAATGTCTCCGAGTTAGTGATTCAATAACAGAAAACCTGGAGAGTTTGGTGGATGCTCAGAAAGACCTACATTCCTTCTTTCTGATGTGACCACCAGTAACTTTAAACTCTCCAGGTTTGGCTATTTGCCATTGATGTTGGTTAGGATAACGAAGGTTACCTGATAGTAGAAAATACCCATCAAAACCTCAGTGGCTTAAAACTACGAGAGTGTATTTCTTCTTTTTTTTTTTCTTTTTTAAGTTTTTTTTTTAAAGTTTATTTATTTATTTTGAGAGAGGGTGAGCATGAGCAGTGTAGGGGTGTAGACAGAGAGGGAGAGACAGAATCCCAAGTGGGCTCCATGTGCTGTCAGTGTGGAGCCTGATGAGGGGCTCAATCTCATGAACTGCAGTTCAGTTCTCATGAACTCACAGTTTCAGGTGTACAGTGTAGTGATCCGACACTTCTATATATTACTTGGTGCTCATCGCATGTACTCTTTTTAAAAAATTTATTTATATACTTTTTTAATTGAGAGAGAGAATATCTTAAGCAGGCTCCACACTCAATGTGGAGCCCAAGGCGGGGCTTGATCCCATGACTCTGGGATCATGACCTGAGCTGAGGTCAAGAGTCAGAAGCCCAGCTTGTCTGGGCCACCCAGGTGGCCTGTACACCCCTTAACCCCCATTACCTACTTCACCCATCCCCCCACCTGCCTGGAAGTTTACTTCTTGATCCCATTGCGTGTCCAGCATGGGTCAAGGAGAGGTGTCCACCAGCTGTAGACAATTAGGGTCTCAGAATGATGGCAGCTCCTCTCTGCACCTGTTTCTGCACTCAACCGCAGCAGGAGGAAGGGGACATGGGGAAGATCGCCCTGGCTGGAGCTTCAGCCCGAGGTGACACCTGCCATTTCTCACGTGTCATGGGTCAAAAAAGTCACATGACCATGCTGAACTTCAAAGCCCTGGAAGGGATGTCCAACCCTACTCTGAGCCTAGGAAGAGGAGAGAAATTAACAAACTGCCTATGACCACCTCATCATCCACTGAGCGTAATCACACAGGGAAGGAATTCGTCTGTGTTTCTGCTAATTAGCACTGCCAGGGCTAATTTCTCCGCCCCAGACATTTCTGAGCATTGGTAAAAAAGTGTCGTCACGTATGTTCCACAATAGTCCCCAGGAAGCGAATGTTCTGCATCCTTGGGAGCTTATAGTACAGCAGCTTCAAGGACTACTGATACCTTGAAACGCTTTCAGTGACAATGATTATGATGAAAATAATAGTGAAGAATGGAAACGTACCCACAGAGACAACTGCACCCCTTAAGCTGTGCTTTAGCTCTATTTCTTCCTTTTGAAAGTGTCTTGCAAGTCGTAATCAAAAGACAACATCTTCATGATCAACTTAATCAACATTTGATGGGGAGGGAAGATAAGGCTCCAAGAAGATAGAGGAGACTTTTCAGAATTAGGTAAGATTTTGAGCAATTGAGTTTTTTCTTTTTTTTCTATACATTTCACAATCTAGGGATTAAAAAAAGGTCACGTAAGAGAATTAGAGACTCAGAACTGCCTTGGGGGCCGGGTTTGGACTAAACTTATCTTTCCTCCCCTTCAGTTTGTCTTTTTTTTTGGTTTGTTTCCCTTTCAATTTTCCTCCTGGGGTACTTTTTCTCCTCCTTTAAACTCAAAAGAGAACTGGCGCTAAAAAATTCCATACTCCCTGACTTTCAGGTTCCAGAAAGGGGTGGTGTATTACTGTAGCATTGACTTGAACTCTTTTATCACATACACCACTTGGGTATAGCCCTTTGAAGAATGCAGATGTGGCCACGATTTCCAAAGTTGGGGCTATGTTTTTCCTGTCAAAGTCTGCTTAGACACCAGCACCGGGAAATTGGAAGCACCAGTCCGAAGTGAAGTGGGACAATTGCCCAGTGAATCAGGGGGATCTGGCAGAATCAATCGGCAGGTCTCACTTCGAGAATTCACCTGTCTGCTCTGATTTGGATGTGATGCTCCAGGCCCGTGTGGATGATGTTCAGAGTGGACTTTTTTTGGAGGTGATTCCCATTGACCACTGAACTGTGGAGATCAAGGTTCCGTCTTCCCCCTTGCAGGAAAGGATGGCATCTTGGACCCTTGCCTGTGGCCTGGGTAGTGTTACAACCTTCTGTGAGGCCTCTGGGCATTTGTGTCTGTAAATACTCTTGCTGGCTGAACTAATGATGGAGAGTAGAGATTCTGGCCCAAAGCTAACACCCTAGAGCTTTACTCTTCCCTCACTCCCCCCCCCCCCCCAAATATTAACAAAACAAGGACGTTATCACATTACCAATCCTGGGTGCAATTGAATGTTTGCCAAGAATTCCACGCTTCCCCCTCCCATAATACGTTTTATTTTTCTTTCGGGGATTTGTTTTCTGAGTCAGTTTACTTCTTCGTGGTCCAATAATCACCAAATGGAATTCTCTCCATCTTTCATCCTTCATCATTAGGGGGAAAATACGGTATCATTTTCTGGTGAGGAATAAATATCTCAAAATGAAAAACAATATTTAGTGACCAAAAAAAAAAAAAATCCCTCAAGAGCACTATTTTTTCTGATGAATCAGAGCTGGAAGTGATTAAGGGCTCAGAGCATTAAAACAATGAGCACTCACGTCCATTCCTTCATTTTCATAAGAAAATCAAACATCCTCTTTTAAGGAAGTGGGGAGTTGCTTAACAAATCTTTCAAGTGAGCCATAGATAAGTGCATTGGCATGGTTTGAGGAAATGCATAGAGGAAATTAAAAATATTTATTTTATTGAACTAATATTCCCAGCTGGAGATTAAAGTAGCAAATGGAGCCCACAACTGTAAGGTGGATGCTATTCGGCCATTTAGTTTCTATTTACTTAGTTCCTAGCTGTCAACTTGAACTTGAGTGGAAGTTTTCAATTGTAAACATCTTAAGTGCTTATAGGCGTGTTCCTTGTATATAAAATGGGGTCATCTCTGATTATATTTTCGGATAAAAATATGTGGAGTTTGATTTTCTTTGAGCTGGTGAATTTTTTTTTTTTAATACGCACAGACTTTGAAATTCCTGGGACTCTTAAGTTTGACTAAAATTTTGCTGTGGCGTAGAGAATTATGATTTCATGATCGTGCTAGTCGGGAAAGTTTCTGATGCCATTTTATAATGGCTTTCAAAGAAAAACATTTTTGAAGGCGTTATTTAGGAATCGGGGCTCTCTACTTTCATTTTGGGCTGCTCCCTCTTAGCTATTGGATCTGAGCGTTTGCTATTCAAGCTTCGTTGTGGTCGTTTCAGTCATCAGTGTCTTCTTCACGGATGGACAACCGTAGTACTTTTTACTTTGAATTTATAAGGGAAGGGGTATCTGGAATGCAGACATATCACATTGAGATAGTCATGTTTGCTCAAGAGGCAAGATAGTAGCTGCAATAGGTAAGCTTCCATCAGTAGTTACTGTGTTCCAGGCAATAGACTAAAGAATTTTATGTCCCTTATTTCTTGTGGAGACAGTTACCGTTTTGTAGTAACCATAATTATCATCATTTTACAGGTGAGGAAATTGACCTCTCAGAGCGGATACCTAACTTTCCCACCAGCCCCTAGCTGGCATGAGGCAGAGCTGGGGTTCTCCTGGTACGTGCCGGCTTGCTTTCTCCACCAGACGTTGTGGGGCTTCTCTTACAATGACAGAGACCCGGGTGTTTAAAGATGGTCCTAAAGCTCCTGGGGCAAAAGGTGATAAATGCAAAAGCCGGGCTGCGTTTTTCCCATCCCCTTCCAGTTCATAGAAATTCTCCTGCAAAACAACCATGCATTTGCAAGCAGGCTTTTCCATGGAAAAGCTAGCGTGGGCACACATTCAATTCAATTCCCACTGTGCTTTCTCACAGAGGTTCTTCCACAAGATTACAAAGACTGGGAACCTAGCCTATTATTATTAATAATTTTTAAAAGTTATTCTGGCTTCTTTCAGGGCCATATCAGTTTCAAAGATCGCTGTCAGGGTGGGAGCAGCTGAAGTTGAAATGGCCTGAATGCTAAATGTAGCCTGAGAGCGGAAACTTTGTTCTTCAGAGTTGAAAAGTCGGTGGAATATTCATAGAAATGTAATATGAGCACAGGATACCGAGTCAGTGTCAAAACTTTGTTCCAAACCATATTTGCTATTTGTAAAACTGGCTCCTCAGGGAGGAGGCTGGGGGATGAGAGGGCAAAATGGGGTGGATTACAGCATGCCTTGACACAGGGCTGTGGGTTGGGTTGGGGGCTCTCTTCCCCACAGAGGGAGGGTCTTTTCTCCACAGGAATTAGAGTTCTAGGGGGGCAAAGGTAGTGGGGTCCAGCCTTTCCAGGAGGACGATCTCTGCCTCGGATATATGGAAACCTTTCCTTCATGTTTCCACCTAACATTTGTGCCTGAGTTTGAAAAAGGAACAATGGAGAGATCTATGTGGAAATCGCGGTGTGCGTTTTTTTGCAAGTGCAGAAGTGACTCCATTTGCTTTTTCCTTGAAGTTCTCCTGATCAAGATATTGATAAAAAAAAAATCATGGCGGTGTAGATCCCAATGAGTACCATCTTCTGACGTTGGGATTGTATCTTAAAACTAACCAAAGGAATCATTTACTGATGACCCAAATTTCCTTTCACGAATTAACAAATTCTCTCTCATTTTTCCCCCCGTGGAACTCTACTCATCTGTAGTTAATCTAAGAATTAACATTTAGCAAATTACTGCCTTCAATGAGGTATGTGCCTAGTGGCTCGGTTGATTAGAACCCTGTGCTAATGAGATCACGAGTTTAGTCCTCAGGAGGGCTGGTTCCCTTCACCATGGTCCCCCTCTGAACCCCAGCCAGGTCTCTAAATGAACACTGCTTACAAGTGGCCTTCTGGGGAAGAATCAACACAGATTTTTCATCATTTGTGGGAAAAACAACAACTCAAAGCAGATGCCTTGAGTATGACAGTGATCCCATGGGGTAACAAAATGGCACCCTAGAGGCTGCAAAGATTTTTTGCAGACTATGGAAGGCTTTCGGGCTGGGAAACAGGTTTGGTATGTGTAGGTGGCTCCAATCCTACAAAGTTAAAGGGGGAGTGTCATCTAGGAACAGTAGGAAGCTGGATGCCAAGGGGCGTCTGTGGGGACAGACTGAGAGGAGCAGACTTCGAGGGACACTTGAGGGGAATTTTGTTGAGTTTTCACTAATCATTTCTTTAAAAGATGGATCATTCTGGGCCTCCCCATTAAGGTCTGTAGTCATGCAACCCATGGGACCATTTCTTCCACAGCCAGGCCACTCTAACCTTTTGTCTCAGGCTGGCAGGAGACACAGTAGCTAAGAGCTTGAAGAGCAGGGGTGGCTCTCACTCTCTTGCTTTCTCTCCATTTTCCACTCCCAGAAACCACTTTTTCAGATCCAGGTCCATTTCCAAGGCTAAATCTCTCCCAAGCCTGACTGGGTGCATTGATATCCTCCGAGGCCATTTCTTGGGTTTAGGGAAGAATAACGCGTAATGAGCTCCAGCTGTGCCTGGTGGCATTCCCCCTTTGAAACCAGCAGGCTTTACTGGCTTTCTCCCATTTTCCAAGAATATGCTTCTCTAGGCAAGGGACCACCTCCTTTTTTTTTTTTTCTTTTTAATTAAAAAAGATTTTTAACCACTGCACCCTTATCACCTAGCAGATTGCTTTGTATTTAGAAGTTCAATAAATATTTGTTGAATATTCAGTTATGCAATGGGTTCCACTTGAACAGGGGCAGTTTCTTAAATGTTATCATTTTATTTTTCTCTTTACAAAATTATACGTGCTGACGGGAAAGAAATTAGAAAACAGAGAATAAATATCAGTAGCCTTTCTTGACATTTTGGGGTGCATGATATTTACATCTGTATGTATACCTATCATCTATACGGGACTCAGACAATACATATTATTGTGTAATCTTGTTTTTACTCCTATAAAAATCTTTGCATGATATTATATATTGATATTATACACTCTTCCGCTTGTTATCTTTAATTTTTTTTGGAGCACTTTATTGCATGACTGGACTTCAGCTTAATCAGTCACATATTAAAATCTCCTTGTCGCTTAAACTTTCTACACAGTTTTGTTTATTTCCTTGGGACGAATTCCTACAGGAGGAATTGCACGGTTCCGTGGTTTTCTAATTCACTATGTGTTGGCAAGTTATGGGTCAGAGAGGTAGCACTGATATGAACTCCCGCCTGCAACAATCTAGAGAACAGCCACTTTGCTCCCTTGAACTTGAACGGTATTATCTTTCTTTTATGTATTTGCTGATTCACAGGCAAAAGATATCCATGTTCGTATACTTGGCATCTCCTTTATTAGTAGTGGAACCGAGTATTTTTTCATGTGGCCATTTTAATGCCTGCTTTGCAAGTTGACTGTTGACATCTTTGAAGAGCTATGTATTTTGGGGGCCAGTGGACTTACTGCTCTCTGTTTCATCGGGTTATTGTTGAGAAGAATTAGTTGAAGCAATCTATTCGAATAAGCTTAAAACCTACAAAGCGATACAGAGATATGTTGATCAGGTTTGTGACCCGGAAGGGTGAGGGTCAGAGGGAATGGTACCTGCCGACAAATGGGCTGAGTAAATGGGTACCAATGAAGGCCTGCGTGAGCTCTGCCAGAGGAGAGGGCAGGGAGGGACACCTGTGAAGAAAGGGAAAGAAGACCTGGCCTGAAGATCTGTTACCTTGAGAAGGTCACTGGGAATAGACAAGGTCAGAGATAAGACAGGGACCGGCAGCTCCACATGGGAGCCAATTAGAAACAAAAGGGAGCAAGATGGGCCCGGGAGCTATAGGAGACGATAGAGATCGTGCCCCGGGGGTGCTCCGCCATCTCCCTGGGGGCTGGGGTGCAGGCATCTCCTCAGATGTCCCTAAACCAGCCACGGAAGAGAGAAAACATCAGCAGTGACACTTTTCTGAAGGCTCATCTCCAGTCCAGTGTGACCAGGCCAGGTGTGTTTAGAACACAAAGGGCAGCCAGTGCCACTGCCCACAGGTGTGATCTTCTGGCAGGTGCACACCTGTGCTTTCCTGTAAGTCCCGGGAGTAACCACATCTGGGAAAGGGAACGACAGAAATAAGTGGTAATTAGTTAAAGGTAAAATACTGCACTAAAATTGCCCAGCATGTATATTACCCCAGTTATGTAAAATAATATATATAAATATATGTCCTATGGGGTGCCTGGGTGGCTCAGTCGGTTGGGCGACCGACGTCTGCTCAGGTCATGATCTCACCGTTTGTGAGTTCCAGCCCCGCGTCGGACTCTGTGCTGACAGCTCAGAGCCTGGAGCCTGCTTCGGATTCTGTGTCCTGCTCTCTCTCTGCCCCTCCCTCGCTCATGCTCTGTCTCTCTCTCTCTCTCAAGAATAAATAAAACACTAAACAATAAATTAATTAAAATAAATATATCATATATATAATTATAAATATGTTAATATGTTATATACCTGGTATGTATAACTATATATAGTGTGTATGTGTATAGAGTAATATGCAATACATATACTATACATATAGTATGCATATTACTATACGTATGATATATGTATATTTTACCGCATATATAAAATACATAGTTATAGGCATATACATGCATGCCCATGGTCATCTCCAGAGAGTGGTAATGAGGGGAGACAGGGAGGATGAATTATCTTTGCTTTTATTCACGTTTTTAGGTGTTGCTTCACTTGTTCCAACAAATACGTATTAATTCTCTAATCTGTAAATGATCGAGTAAAGAAAAAAAATTGTTGAGACTAAAAAGACGTCTGCTGTGTGTGTGGCCTGGCCCTGTCACTGCAGCATGGGTGGGGATTTGTTAGGCAGCGGAGCGGGCTGTCACCGGAGTCCCTGCTAACTCGGACAGAGGAACTCCTGGAAGTCCCTGACCGTCACACCTGGGCCCCGCAGAGTGCTGGGCTCATTGGCACGTCACACTTAGATGACAGGGGTAGCCGTGCCTTCTTGGCAGGCAGGACTCTAGCCAACAGGTAAGACCTTTCCAGGCTGGGAGTAAACATAGGCCGCCTTTCCAGATCAGGTGAGCATCGCCACCTGGCAGGGAGGAGGCACGGATTCGTTGCAGGAGAAAGAACTTGAGCTTGGGGCAGGAGGAAAAATGAGAACTTGAGTTCAAGGGCTGCCACTGCCGCCATGAAATGAAATATCTGACTGGGACTTTTTGTTTTTACATCAGGGAAAGCTGCTTTAAGGTAATCCTGTTTCCTATGTCTTTCATGTTCCACTGTCCTGTGATCTGGGGACAGAGTAGGGGAACAAGATTGAGCTGATCTCGGACTTTCTGGAGCTACACTGGAGTTGGGGAGATGGACGGATGGTACACCATGGACCGAACAGAGAGAAAGATTGCTCCGAAGGAAACCAAAAAGGGTGGGAAGATCAGGACTGGCCTGTTTTGGATCCGGAGGTAATGGGACGTCTTCCTGAGGAGAGGATGCTTTAAACCGAGTCGGGAATGAAGAGAAGGGGCCCGCAGGTGAGTAGTAGCTCACAGAAGGGGGATCCAGGAGGTGGGACTCCAGCTCAGCCTGTTGGCTGTGTGTCTGGAGAGCAGCAAGTGTGGGGAGCTGGTCAGGATGAGGTTTGAGAAGCCAGCAGGTATCGGGTCACGCCTGGTCCTATATGTGGGCCATATCTGGATGTTTGATTTTATCCTCAGTACAAAGGCAAGGTCAAGCGTGCTTAGAAATCTGACATAATAATGCAACATTAAGTTTCAACTCAGCATGTGTAATGATTTGCTGAGTGACTGCAAAATAAATAAACGGATTGATGCTCCAGGGTCAGAAAATGTCTTTTATTTTATTTTATTTTATTTTATTTTATTTTATTTTTATTTTTTCTATTCTATTCTATTCTATTCTATTCTATTCTATTCTATTCTATTTTATATTCTATTTTTTTCTATTTTATTTTATTTTTAAGCTATGGTTTTGACTTCTGTTACATGAAAAATCACTCCCATTTAGATTTATTTCCTCCAGATGAGGAAACCATCCCAGCGAAGTGAGAAAAGATGGGGCCATATCCCTGTGAAACCAGCAGGCACCTGGGAGCTAGCAGGAGGGAGAGAACAAACACGGGCTTTGAGGTCAGGTAGATCTGGTTTCCAGACCAGCTCTGCACTTACCGATGTGGGGCTTTGGAACAGACAGCCTGTAGGTTCTCTGTGAGGCCCATTTTCCATCTTTAAAATGGACATAATACCATTTACCTCCTAATATAGTGGTGTGGACTCAAAGGGGAGAATTTAAACATCTGGCACACAAAAGACACTCAAGAGATACTGGTTTCCATGTTCCTTCATCCCCCCACATTTGACCAAGCCTTCCCCAAATAGAACATCCTTTAGAGTCTTACCCATTTTTTGTTGTCGTTGATGGGACATCCGAAAGGATGTGAGGGTTTTTTTTTTCTTGTTTGTTTGTTTGGTTTGTGGTAAGCTGACTTTGCACTTTAAAAGGGAAAAGAAGGAAATCTGTAGTACCTCCAACAATGAGCCTTTTTAAAGCCTGCATTGGACTCCAATTTCAAAGAATATTCTTATTAACATACTTTCTTATAAATGGAGCGCTGCTCATCAAATATTTATAAGTAGTAGCCCGAGAAGCCAGCACAGTGCTTGGCAAGCCTGGGGACATTTCCCACGTGCGCTGTGGGATGGCGTAGGCAGGGGAGATCCTTTAATTTTGTGACATGGTTTGGGGGCTCCAGCGTGAGCTAGTCTTGGCAAGGTTTCTCCCTGCTCTTGGCCTGTTCTGGAGCCTTTCAGGACTCCCACGTAGACCGTCCTTGCAGGCAACTCCCTTTGAAGTCCCCGGGAGCTCTTTGAATGGAAAACATACACAACGGGGTGTTGATGCAAGTAAGCATCAGACCTGATATACGTGGAGAATAAAGGTGCTTCTCACCCCAAATATTAGCTCTTTAGCCCAGAAACTATGGTTTGATCATTAAATAAAAAGGCCACCCCCTCCCCGCCAAAACCCACAATCTACCACCAAAGCACCACCATCCACTCACTCAGGAAACGATAAACCTGCTAATTACCAGAGAGTTTTAATTAAGCAACAGATATAGACAGTGCAGGGCTCTGTTTTTACTTTAGGCATATCAATAAAATAAAATTCCCAATTCCAGGGAAACTTGCTAAATGAAAAAAAAAATAAACATTACCGTCTTTTGAGATATCACTCATCGAGTGCGATAATTTAGAAAAATATCTCTATTAGAGATAGTTAGAGATATTTTTTGGTTGCAAATGCAGTCGCCGGTACAGCACCAAGCTGCAATTCGCAGACAGGTTAAGTAAATTAAATCACTCACTGTCTTTTTTTTTTCCAATGGCTTTAAAAGTTAAAGGTAATTTGCAAAGAAAATGCTCCGTTTGAATTGGTTTGTAATATCTGTTAATGATCTTTAAAAAAATCCACTTATTCACAATCCTGTCCCTGAGGGAATTCCAACATGCTATCGGAAAAATTTCTTAAGTCTGAAATGTCATTAGCTAGTGATTTCTTTGAAGTAAAAAGCCCTGAAAAAATAAATTATATAAGGTATACAAGTGCGCAGGACAATCACTTTGATGAATAATATCTGTGTTTTTCGTACCTAAAAATGCAACAATTGAAATCCAAGCTGCTAAATTATAGAGCTGTCTTCTGAATTACCTCGGTGTAGGTATGCCTGTTCTGTTTATTTCACACGTATATTGAGTTCTTCCATATATTTATAGATTGTTGATGTGAAAACAGTAGTGTTGGGCCAATTTTGATTATGTTCATTGTGTTTACCTTTTGGAAACGCAAGGTGTTGCCTAAATACAGCTCTACAGGTGTTGCCATCCAGAATTAAAACAATAGGCTGTTTCCATGCAGTATCGTGGATCCCAGGGCCAGGTGCCCCAAACGGGGGTGCGAATACCTTCGCAGGCCCGCGAATTGTCCAATATTCGATAACAGAGCTGTGAAATACTACACCAAAGGGGAAATTTTCTTCCTGACCTCAGCTGGCTATCGGTTTTTGCCTGGAAGCAGGGGAGTCTTTGTAATACAATATTAGGCAGTGTAACTGCGGATGCTGGTTTGGCTGCTATAAATAGCTAATCTTTGCGTTTTCTTTTCTTTTTTTTTGAAGGAGGAGTGGGATTTTCTTAAAACCATTGGCTGCAGGTTAATTACACATTTCATAAGAACACATTTCCTTGTAGCCAGCCTAAATTTGTTACCTTTTAATCCCGCTTTATATAAGGCTAGAATTGTATGAGCCTCCAGGAGCACCTTCATTAAGTCTTTATTTTCTACGTTGGACCTTTAACTTTTTTTTTCTTTTTCTTCTTACACATCACTTACCTCTTAGCTAAACTGCGAAGGGACCCAGTTTTATTCATTTTCCCTCAAGGAGAAGGCATTCTCTCCTTCCTAGTCTGGCTAGGTGTGATTCTTATTTTCTGCTCTGTAACTGACATCTGGAGAATACACTGACCATAGGTAAGAACAAGCCACTGATTGATTTTAATAAAGATGTTCGATAATATTTAGTGCTTCCATTTACTTCACCGAAGGAATGGAAATCAATATTTGAAATGTTTTGGGGAAGTTTTCTTGGGGTTCCATGTATGGAAGATTACACAGAGCAGGAACATGGGACCCAATATGCTATCCTGGAGAGAACACATCCCGTAATCACCTTGCAGGACAAGAAAGAGAATATATAGCCACCGTGCCCGATGGCCCCTAGGATGGGACTCCCCTTTCCTCCTTAAAGATAACCACTCTTCTGATGTCTAACACCACAGATTTGTGTTTTGTTTTTCAACTTCAGGTGTATTTATGGGCTGTATCTGTGTTGCTGGGTGCAATCCTATTTTCCTTGTTTCATTCCCTTCGATTGTATCAATACCCATTTCAGCCTTGATGATCATTTTGGTTGTTTTCCGTTTTTGGCTCTCTCAGAGAGTGCTACTGTAAGCTTCTTCATGCACGTCTTTGATGGGTGTGCGTGCGTTTTCTTTGGGTAGAGAGACTAAGGGGGAAGTTACTAAGTAGTAGGGCATGACTGTGCTCAGCTTTAATGATGTCCGTTTTCCAAAGAGGTTGTATCAGTTTCCACTCCCACCAGCGGTGGGCGAGAGATCCGCTGCTCTAATCCTTATTAACATTTGGTATTCTTCCTCTTTTTGATTTTGGTCATTCTGGTGGTATGTACTTGAATCTCATTATGGTTTTAATTTGATTTCCCAGATTATTAATAAGTTGAGTATCTTTTCATGTACACTGGCCATTTGGATATTTTGTGAATGGGCTTTTCAAGGGTCTTGGTAATTTTTCCATTGCAATGTTCGTCTTTTCTTTTTTTTTTCAGTGTTTATTTTTGAGAGAGAGACACAGAGTGTGAGTTGTAGGGGGGTGCAGGGAGAGAGGGAAACACAGAATCTGAAGCAGGCTCCAGACTCCGAGCTGTCAGCACAGAGCCAGAGACGCTGGACTAGAACTCATGAACCAAAAGATAATAACCTGAGCCAAAGTCAGACACTTAACCGACTGAGCCACCCACGTGTCCTGTGTTTTTCATCTTTTCTTACTGTTTTGTAGGAGATACTTATATATTCTGGATGTGATCCTTTTTTATTCATATATATTGCAAATATCTTATACCACCCTGAGTTTGATTTTTCACTCTTTTTATGGTATCTTTGCATGGATAGAAGATTTTAATTTTAATGTAGTATAATTTTTGCAATATTTTCCTTTATAGTTGGTGCTGTCTATGTCGTATTTAAGAGAGCTTTGTTTATCTGAAGGCCATGAAAATATCCTTTTATACTGTCTTCTGGAAGCTTTATTGTTTTACCTTCCACGTTTAGATTTATAATCCACATGGCATTGATTTTTGCCTATGGTGTGAGGTTGGGATCAAATTTGTTTTTTCCTCCATGATATCTACTTACTCTGTACCATTAATGAAAAAGACTTCGTTGCCCTGTACTCTGAAGCAATCTGTTTGTCATAAATTAAGTACTCACTTATTTATAGAATGATCATATGACTTCCTCCTCCCCCCTTTATTCTTTTAGAATGTGAATTATTTAATAAATTTTTGAATGTTAATCCCATTTTGCATTTCTGGACTAAACCCAATGTACTTATGACATATTATTTATTTGAAGTATTGCAGCATGTTTTGATAATTTTTCCAACAATGAGTATGCCTGAAATTTACCTGTAATTTTTCTTTACCGTAATACCCTTGTCAGGTGCATTATCGAGGTTTAGCGGGCTCATAAAACGAGTTGGAGAGGCATCCTCTGTATATTCTTTAAAAAAATTAAAACATAAATAAGTCTAATCTAATATAGTTATTTACAATATATGTAGTTTGTCTTAAGTATATCATTAGGTTCTCCAGAGAAACAGAGCCAGTGAGTGTGTGTGTTTATTATAGGAATTGACAGCACAGTTACAGAGGCCAAGAAGTCCACAATCTACTGTCTGCAAGCTGGAGAACCAGGAAAGCTGATCATGTAACTCAGCCCAAGTCTGAAGGCCTGAGAATCACAGGGATGTGTGTGGAGGGCAATTGTGTAAGTTCTAGTTGGATTCTGAAGGCTTAAGAACCAGAAGCTCTGATGCCCAAGGGCAGGAGAAGGTGGATGTCCCAGCTGAGGCAAGGAGAAAATTCACCCTTCCTCTGCCTTTCTGTTCTATTCAGGCCCTCAGTGGATTGGATGATGCCTACTGGTGAGGGTGACCTTCTTTACTCATCCACTGATTGAAACGCTGGTCTCTTCCAGAAACATCCTCACAGACACATCCAGAAGTAATGTTTTACCAGGTATCTGGGAATCTCTTAGCCATGTCAAGTTGATGCATAAAAATAACCAGCACAGTAAGTATTCACCACAATGTTCTTTCATTCCAGGCTTCTGTAGATGTTAACTTAGACTTGCGGCAGGAGACTGGTTTTGTGTGAGTTTGCCTGGGGAAGAAAATGGAGGTTCCACTATCTTCTGGGAGTTTTCCGTGGGCACTGACAGCCTGCTCGTGTGCCCAGGGCCGAAATCTGTTATTCCATCTCAATCTTAGAACCCACGATCACAGCTCATCCTGGGTTTAAAGGAGGGCCTATGAGATGAGAAGCTTTTTGGACATATGACCAACATTCAGATAAAACACCTGCTCCCACCGAGAACCTTCAAAGCCAATTTCATCTGCTTTTGGCCCCTTCAGGTACTGTTCCATGGAGGGTTTTTTTTTTTTTTTAATTTTAATCTCCTTCAAAACTGTATATCTCATACCTGACCCCATCTCTCCATTCCTACTTGCTATTGTCCAAGTTCAAGGCCTTATCACCTCTTGCTTGGACTATGGCACTTGTGGGGCACCTAGTGTCCATTTCATCCCCTTTCCAGCCGTCCAAGTGCTCACTCTAAAATGGGCAGCTGGCCTCTAAGTCCATGTTGAAAACTGCTCCGTGGCTTTCCATTGCTCTATGAGGGGAAGTCCAGGCTCATGAACATGGCACACGACTTCTCCTATGACCTGGCTTTTGCTTGCCTCTCCAGCAGCTCTCTTCTCCTCTTCAGTCTTTGCCTCACACTCCGGCAGCTCTGTCTGCTGCAGTTCCCAGTGTTTCCCCAGGGTTCTTTGTGTCCCAGCTTTTGTGTATGCTGATCTTGCCCCAGGGGATGGACTGTCCGTGTCTTTTGCCCGGGCAGTCCGTTCTTTAACAATCAACCCAAGCCAGAGACCCTTGATCCCACCCAGCTGGAGCTGCATGGTCTCCTTTTCATCCATGCCTCTGTCTCTGATTAGACTCTGAACTTCCTGAAGCCTGGGTCCAGATTTTAGTTATTCCTACATCTATAACTCTCTATGTGTTGGATGATAGCAGGTGTTCAATAAACACATACAGACTTAAACAGGAGGAACAGCACTTACTAGTTGACTGGTTTGGGTTTCATTTCTTCTTTTTTTTTTGGAAGCCCCAGATGGAATGAAATGGTCCAAATGCCATGAGTAGAAGGGAGGCAGGAAGGCAAAGGTTATGGAAAATCTGCAGATATCAATCTCTTCCTGAACGACTGATTGCGGTTCATCTGATTGAGACTCTTATGATGGAATTCGCTTTTTCTAGAATGGATTAGTAACAAGGATTTTCTATAAAGATAGATTTTTCCAGAGAAACAAATTTGAACACTTTCCTCCAAGAATTTAAATGAAAAAAAAAAATAATCCTACTTGAAAGGCAAATTGACCAATGTCCTTCCCCTTTTCTCTTATTAATAAAAGAGTTTACACAGAAACTCTATAAGAAATTGTGTAAGAGATTCACAAGGATCATTAAAGTCTCTACTAGACATTCACTTTCACTTTGTAAAATTGGCTATACCCTCAAAATGGTATCACGTAAAAATGGACTTTCTGGGGCTCTTATATATGAATGGGTTTTAGTTGCACAGTGGGGCCATTCATTTTATTTGGCCCATTTATTGCAAGTACATTCTAAATTTGGCCTTAATTATTTTTCCTTTCACAAAAATATTTTGTGGGATCTTTTTGAACCCTGACTACTTCCTTCTTGCCCCTTAAAACAGAATCCAGGAGTGTTATTTTTGTTCTCTTCTAATTAAAATAATTGCTTGGTTCCTTTTAACTAGATTCATGCAGTTATTAGCCTAATACATGGATGGGTGCCATGGGGTGCTTGAGAAACAAAATGAAAAGTGATCATGTAGCTTCACATGAAAAAGATTCTGTGGTGCCAAGGAGTATTATTCCTTTCAGCCGGCATCTTATAAGGCCCTTTAGTAAACCTTGTCCCCCACCCCCCCAGACCCTTACTAAAAGACTATTAAGTGAAAGAATGCTTCTATTTTCTCTATTAGGTAGACAGTGAACTCGGTACAATTTGAAGAGGGGCACTTGATATGCCGGGTATGGCACAAAGACTGGGGGTCTGGTTTTAATCTCTGCCCCTGCTTTGTCTTACAGAGTAGCTGCAATTGAAGGATAAATGCTCCATGCCAGTTGGTGTTTGTTCAGAGGACACTGGAAGAAGAGGGACAAAGGTGGCCTGGATGTATGTGTTCATCAAGGGTTGTCAGGACCCTGTTTCTAAAAGGAGGTTTTAAAATAATGTTTTTGACATCGAGATGGCTCTGGAAGTTGATGTCGTCCAACAGTTTGGCAAACGAAGGAAGGAGGCCTGCGGGCTAAAGCTGACGTGTTGCCTGTTTTTTGTAAATAAAGATTTATTGAAACACAGGCACGCCCATTTGTTGACGGATTGCCTGCTGCTGCTTTTGCACTAGAACACGGAGTAGTAGCGACAGTGACCACATGGCCTACAGAACCGAAAGGATTGACTGTGGTTCTTTACAGAGAAAGGGTGCTGGCTCTTGATGTAGTCTATCCAATTCGCTGAGTATCTTCTAAATAGCTTCTCCATGCTGACAAATGTATTCATAGGCATTCGGATAGCAGCTCTCATCTGATGAAATGCTGAGGGCCTTTGGGAATGTGCTGATGTAATGGGTGTTCAGTACTGGGCGTATGGACAGCAGGAAGTGACACAGATTTGGGGCCGGAAGTCATGGTTGAGAAAAGACTCTGTCATTATTGTCTCAGTGGCAAGTCACTGATCACGGCTGGGCTCTTCCTTTGTCTGCTACATGGAGGAGAAGGTGCTGAAACTTCTGGCTTGGAGTTCACTTTTATTAACTACTTCAAGACCTTATGGAGGTCAACATTATGGAGGTCTGCCTCCAGGCCAAAAGTTGGGCACCCTTTGCCACTAATGGGTCATTGAGTGGGTCAAGTGAGAGAATGTGAGTCTCTAAACTGTAAGATGCTGTATTTATGACATATGAAAACATCAGGGTAAGTGTTATTTCTGTTTGGCTTGTGAAGACACAAGACAGATAGCCTACCCCAGGTCAAGTGCTAAGCCATTAGAGGAGCTGGAAGCTAGGTTTCCTGATTTAAGTCACCGTTCTTTACAGCATACCATATGCTATTTTAAAAAAGTTTACTTTATTTGAGAGATGGAGAAAGTGCAAGTCGGGGAGGGGCGGAGAGAGAGGGAGAGAGAGAGAACCCCAGGCAGGATCCTCAAATCAGTGCGGAGCCCAACTCAGAGCTTGAACCCACGAACTGTGAGATCATGACCTGAGCCGAAGTTGGACGCTTAACTGAGCCTCCCAGACGCCCCTACCATATGCTTCTTTACAGCATGTTTCTTTCCATGGCTTCAGAAAGGCTCAGTTCTTTTGTTCATTCATTCATTCATTCATTCACTCACTACTGAATATTATTTAAAAGCCTGCTATGAATGGAAAAGGAGCTGAATTTTTCAGGGAGAGTGAGGACTATGTAAAGAAAAGTTGGAAGACTCTTAGAATGATTTTGTTCCTAAATCGTTGTGATGAGAATCCTCCAGAAGGATACAGATTCTTCTCTCGATTTCCTCTGTCCTGCCCAACGGGCTGGCCCTTAGTTGTGATATGGAGAACAAAAGAGTAGATGGGTTGGAAAAGGAAGAGCAATCCTGTCATTCAACAGCCTGACATGTTCTTTTATGGTGTGTGTGCGTGTGTACGTGTGTGTGTACTATTTATGTGTGTGTATATACCATGAAAGCAAAGAGAGAGATGCTGAAATGTTGATAGCAGATTGTACCAGCAACTAAAGGATGCAGACCATCTAGGTTTGGAAGATTTGCAAGTTAAGATTTTGTATATAAAGTCCAAGGGCCTCCAGATCAGAGGAATTTTCAAATACGAATTGTCCAATTAAGTGACATAAATTAAACATGCCAGATGTGGACTTATTTTACCACACTGTTTAAATACAGCCTTCATTCAGATTGTATTCATTCAATGATGTGTCCTGTAATTTTTGAAATGATGATTATCAAACGTGCCCAGAGGAAGCAGCTTCCACCAAAATACTAAGTTTGCCTTGTCATGGTCAGAGAAGTGAAATTCTTGAAAGTTTCTGTTTTTGATACTTGCTATTTTAACAGGGAAATTTGCCAATATTTTCTTAATATCCAGTGTTGTGGGCTACTTGTTTTTTGTTTTTTTTCAAGGTTGATCTGCGAGCCTAAGTCTATGGTTCTCTGAAGCAAAGGTGCCAGTGAAGTTGCTTCATAAAAAAAAAACAAACCTTCCAGAATCTTCCATTGGAGAATTGTCACCTGCAAAGACCTCTGACAGGTACAGTAGAAAATTTTGCCTTATTCTCCTCCCCCTCCCATCCCATAAGTCAGTCACAGCCCTGACAACTGAATTTGGCGGGGGGTGGTATTTGCTTCTGTAATTCATTAACGAAACCATATTACTTCTCAGATGGTCCCAGGACCCAGGCTGCTGCTCTTTTAAGAAACGTAATTTCGTTCAGCACACAAAAAACATATTCATAGCAGGTCTTAGTAGTGATACAGGTAACACTTTTCAGATAACTGTGAGAAATTTGTAAGCATTAACTAATTTATTTAACTTCCCTGTAATTGAGTGAATTTTCTTCCATTTGTGGTGGGAAAGCCCTTCCTTTTCTAATTCTAATCTTTTAGCAGGTGTTCTCCTGAATAATTGTCATTAGGGTGGAAATGTTTTGTAGAGGGGAAATAAATCTTTCAACACAGTGTAAAATCCCACCAGAATAGATGACCTCCGTTTCCTCTGTATAGCCTATTTTTAAGTGATTAAACAATGCTCTGGAAAAAAGTCACATTTCCTTGAAAACCATAGGAACCGTTCTCATATTACTGTAGCCGCCGTCACTACCACTAATGTGTGCCATGTTCCTGATGGTTTACATGTATTACTTTGAGTTCCCCAGGAAGGAGAACTTGAGGAAGAATTTCACGTGCTGTCTCTTTAGTGGAGAGGTCAGTCCCAGAATGGGACGGGTTTGGGAGAGTGGCGGTGAGGCTGAGATGAAAGGAGCAAATACAAGGGTGTGTAATTGATGTGGTCCCAACTTGGTGTGTGGCATAACTGATTGCTCAGTCCTTGGGAAGGTGGTAGGCTAAATATTGGCCTCCAGAGAAATGTCTTGTATCCTAATTCCTAGAACCTGTGAATGTTACCGACCGTGCCAAAGGCTTTGCAGATGTGACTAAGGGTCCTGAGGTGGAGCAATCACCTTGGGTTATCTGGGTAGGTCCTAAATCCGATTGTAAATGTCTTTATAAGATGGTGGCACAGGCAGAGGTAGATCTGACACACAGAGGAGAGGGCAGTGTGATCAGGGAGGCAGGAGTTAGAGTGATGGAGTCCCAAACGATCGCATGTGGGCGGTCACTGGAAGCTGGAATCCATGAGGAAGGGACCCTCCGGTGGGGCCTCTGGAAGCAGCACAGCCCCTACTGGCCCCTCGGCAGTACTGACCGCAGACTTCTGCAATAATCCACGTCTGTTGTTCTGAGCCATCACATTTGTGGCAATTTGTTATAGCAGCCACGGGAACCCAATACAGGCACTGTCCTCCCAGAGCATAAACCATTAGGTCTCAGGATGGACTAATAGAAGGAAGATGGCAAAAGAATTTGTTGGCTAGTGCCAACCACCGATTGGTGAACGGTTTTCCTCGTGGGACATTAACACCCCGTTACTACCCCCTCTCCCCTCTGGGCTGAGCATGGCTGGGAGCGGAGTTTCGCTGGAGTGTCTCATGCTTCATGGGTGATAGGGAAGCTCCGGGAAGGGAGGGCAGAGGCCAGCCAAGGGGACAGAAGAGGCTCCATTGGGTTGCACATGACGAAGTCTGTGGAGTGGAGGCAGGGGGAAGCAAATAGCTGCCAGTCCAGAGCAGTGTGGCCAAGTCGCCACCTGAAAGGTGGCACACAAGGGGATTTGAAGCAATGTTCTCCTTGGCCCTCCTCACAGGCGCACGAGGCACGGGTGATAGGATCTCGTCAGCATGCACTCATTCTCCGGTCTTGAATAGCATTCGCTTCTGGAGCTCACTGTCACTCAGGGCTGCACGTGTCACCTTCAAATGCGGTCACGGAAGTCCTTTCCGTCAGTTGGGTCAAAAGCCGCCTTCGCGGACTACACCACGAGTGGCTCTAGGTTTACTTCTTGATGCACATTAAAATAAGGATCATTCTTGCACGTGACAGCTCTCTGCAAATATTTGAAGACAGTTTTTTATCCTTTTCCCCCTTACCACGCAGAGCTCGCCCCACTTCTTCAACTCGGGCATAGGGAGGAGCTTTCTCTTTGTGGCTGGTGGCCACGCCCACCCCTCCTCGGGCCAGGTTTCAGTTTGTGCCCCCGTAGGGAAGCTCACAGAATGCCCCAGAACTTCAGGTATGGTCTTCTCGGGCATATGGGGTTCTTCCCTCCTTGGTTCTTACATCGTTTAATGTAGCCAGAGATTCTTGTTATTTCATTTTTTTGCCAAGCACGACAGTTTTTTTTTTTGGTTGTATTGAGCATAGTGTTGATCACAGCGCTTCTGACACTTGTTTGTGTACGGATGACCCTGGAAGTGTAGGTTAGTACCAAAGGTGCCCCAAGGGCTCCAAAGAATGAATCACTTTGCAAGTGGTGTTACTGTATGATCAAATCGTGGAGATCAGAGTGCCACCCCATGTCAAGGCATATAAACAGGCACAGTTTTGTGCAGCGTTGAGGTCAGTCAGTTGGGGATCCCTACAGGTCAGCACCAATTGGCCAGGTGAGATTGAAGGGCTCTCTCAGCCAACCTGCCCTGTTACCGGCCTCCCTCCTCAGAACAAGGAGCCAACCAACCAAATACAGTTCTGGAGAGGGAGGAAATCTACCCTGACAGAACAGGCAGCATTCTACTCGTGGTCCAATCCAAGACCCCAGCACCTTCTTGCAGGAAGATTACAATGGACTAAG
Organism: Panthera onca; assembly: GCF_046562875.1. NCBI lineage: Eukaryota > Metazoa > Chordata > Mammalia > Carnivora > Felidae > Panthera > Panthera onca. The sequence continues at coordinate 84,712,332 of NC_138341.1, read as the reverse complement.
AAAGCCAGTGGACAGGTGTTCTACATCCATTATCTGCCATGTTCACAGTAACCCTGCAAGGTAGATATTGCAGTCTTCAGGTTACAGATAGAGAAATTAAGGCTCAGTTCAAAGGAACTTTCCCAAGGTTTGAGCATAGCAGACCTAGGGTTGAGATTCAGGTGGGTCAGTCTTTCTGCTACACCGTGTGGTGGCTAAAGTGATTTTGAAGCTGTAGGAGAGGGAAGGGTGGGGGGTCTTTGGATCTCTGTAGGTGCACTGAGCCTTGAGCTGACCCTTCCAGGCCTCCCCAGAGGAGCTGGGTAGAACACGGTTGGCATTAAATGGCTAGTCTTTGTAAGTTCTCCCTCAGTGACTGGGTCTTCTAGTGTCATACACGTTAGGAAACATCTCCGCCATATTCTGGCCCAACCTCCACCATTCACAAATTCGGGACTTTCTTTGGCCCAACACCCATTCGCTAAGTGCCTTCTGGGTCTTTTGCACCAAGCCAAGATAGGGACAGAAGAACAGGGGCCCTTGGTTTAGGTCATGCAGGCTGAGAGTGCAGAAGTTTGGATGAAGGTCTCAACTGTCTAGGTCATTGATTCCAATCCTGCAGAGAAGCCAGTAACAGATTGGAGTAGGCGGATGCCTCCAGTGCTGGTGGGAAACGTAGGCCATGGTCCATCGTAGCCACTTCCTTCCCAGCCAGCTTTGTCCTGCTCACATGATATGGGATGCCCAGGGGACAGCTGCCATTGTTAAATAGCACTAAACAGGCTGGAGGCTAGGAAGAGCCTGGTTCTTTGACTGCATCTTTGTTTCGCCCTGTGCCCAATTTTTTAAAAAAGTTTTATTTTATTTATTTTTGAGAGTGGGGGACAGGGAGAGAGAGAAAGAGAGAGAATCCCAAGCAGGTTCCGTGCTGTCAGCGCAGAGCCCAACACGGGGCTTGGACCCACGAACCGTGAGATCATGACCTGAGCCGAAACCAAGAGTTGGATGCTTAACTGAATGAGCCACCCAGGTGCCCCCGTGCCCGACTTTTTTGTGTCTCACATTAAATTTCTATTTGGTCAAGCCTCTGTTGTTGGGTTTCTGTGATATCCTTCCAGACGCAAGCCTTACTGTTTTGTTACATTCTTGGGGGAACAGAAAGCCTTTAGGGCCCAGCTAAAGAGTGGAGATTACGAAGTCTGTGGGTACATTTCACAGTCTTGATGGTGGGGGAAAGGGCAGGGAGAAGGAGATCTATCCTTGGTCTCTTGACATCTGGTAGGAGCTGTAAGGGTGGAGCACAAGGGTGTCCAGAAGCTTGGGCAGAAGGCTTGTGAGGACCAAGGGCGGGGGGGGGAGGACTGAGTGACATATCAAAGGTTGCCTGAATAGACACATGACATCAAACACTGATGGCCTCTCCCTTACCATGTCTTAGAACTAAAGAATCCCCAGAACTTGGCCATGGCTTAGGCACAAGGGAGGCCCCAATTCTGATATATATATATATATATATATATATATATATATATATATATATATATAAAATATTTATTTTGAGAGACAGAGAGAGGGAGCATGAGCGAACACAGGGGAGGGGCTGAGGGAGATGTAGAGAGAGAATTCCAAGCAGGCTCCATGCTGAGCATGGGCTCAATTTCATGACCGTGAGATCATGACCTGAGTTGAAATCAAGAGTCGGATGCTTAACCGACTGAGCCACTCAGGTGCCCCCAGAACTTACATATTTTTAATACCTGAGCTGAGGACTGAGATTAGCACCGGCTCTGTGTTAGAATGGGCAGAACACATAGAAACCCTCTTCGCAAGGTCGAAATGGATGAGTCACACTGGATGAACCCAGGGGTCTGCCTGCCTCCACTCCTGCGTGGGGCGGGGGGGGCGCGACACCATACCCCTGAGCGGTGGCACGGGGCTGCTGGGGTTCCGAGTGTTTTGGGGGTCTCGAGCTGACCTCTGTGACGGGCTCCTTGTTCTCTCTTGTGATCCCTGAGGTGCTCCTTGGTGTCAGGACTTGTTTCCGTTCAGCGGGTAGATTCAGGATGGAGGTTCAGGGAGGGTGGGCCGAGAGAGGATGTTTGTCTCTCTGTCCTCACAGAAACGTTGCTCAAGACTGCTGAGGTGAAAGGGGGGAGAATTCAGCAAATTGGTTTTGATTTTGGAGATGATTATAATTAAGCTAAATCGTTTCCTGCCTTCTTTCAAGGCTACCACTTTTCCAACTTTCCGTTCAGTTCGGTTCAGCCGCAGCACTGGGGTTATTTGGTCCTCTCAGAGTTGGCTGTCTGGCTGTGGGCGCTTTTCCAGCCCCTAGTAACCATGTGACCTGGGGCAAGTCACTTTCATGTGTCGCCGTGTCATCTGTAAAACGGAGTGGACGACTGGACCCCCTCACAGGGTTGGGTGAGGGGTAAAGCCCTGGGAACGGGACTGACACGCAGCACACAGAGCATGCCGTGGGCTACTCATCGGGCTCAGGCTCCCTCACCTGAAGCCCCATCATTCCCTAGGCGACAGGGGGCACTGGCATCACTATGAAAAAGCTTCATCATCCGGTGCAAGTCTAATGCTTGCCTTCCGACAAGAGCGACGAGCTACAAGTTCACGTTTATAGCTTTGCCTAGGTGTCTACTGAGTAGCATTGCTTTTTGCGTTTTGTTGGAGAGGAGGTCATTGGCTTCAATTCGCTCCCTTGTGCTTCCTGGAAAGGTGGTGGCTTGATCACCGAAGGGACCCTTCTGCTCCACCCCCGTAGGGGCTTCCGAAGATTGCCAGGTTCTATCGAGGGGTTGAACTTCCCATCAGGAAGTCAAGTATGGTCGGAATAAATCTTTTAAAATGAAATCCCTGCTTGCATCATTTATGGTTACATCTTCTTTCCTTTGCTCGATCCTAATGGTTGCTCGAGTTTGGATGACGATCCCTGATTCCTCATCGCAGAAGCACCCCTCCCCGCCCCCACCGGGGGAGAGGGTTCTCCATGAAAGTTGGTTTCACTCTGTTGCTCAGAAGGGCTGTATTCCAATGAGCTCCTTCCCTTCATTCGTTATGCTGAAATCATATTTCTAGAGGACAGAGATGAATGCCTTGTACTTATCTGATGAAAATGCCTGTTGTTTTAAATCTATTCTCACAGACTTTTCCCCTCTGATGGACATTCAGCGACACAACACATTAAAAATTATATCTGTATCAGTGGTTCCTCTGTTGTCGTGACTGGCCTGTGCTTGGATCGAAGCGAGCGGCGCTAACCCAGGGGTCCCCTGTTCCTAGCGGAATGTATCGGACAATTCTGAAACAGTTGCCGCTTTGAAAAAAGCAAGATTGGGTTATATTTTTTATTGATTGGCTAGAAAAATCGCACAGTTGTGTAAACACCAAATATAAAAATTACATTAAAATGAAAAAGTACAAGGAAACACTATTTACCAAAGGTTTTTTACCCAAGTGGCAGTAATGGAGTGACCCATTGTTATGGGCAATTCGGCAGGTCTCTCTTCTAGGCCGTTTTCCAAATGTTTTTGCTGTTCAGCAGGGCCTGGGGATCAGGACTGAGTATAGTTTAGTCCTTGCCCACCGGCATCGTCAAAACCTCCGTTCATCTTTGAGTTCTGTGCCCCCCACTTTACCAAAAGAATAACGCTTCCCCCAGAATTACGCAAAAATCGACGGCAAAGTTAATTGAAATCCGGATCTCTTAATGTTTTTCTCTTTCCTAAGTGATGGCTTGCCTTCTGAAAAGTGAGGTTTAAGTCAAAAGACGGCTTTAATTGCAGATGAGTGAATTGGTAGGAGAGAGAAAGTGGAGGTAGAAAATTTTCCAAGAGACTGAAAGATAGTGTTTGCATTTAGGATTTCCTTTCCTTTCAAGTTTTACACTGGGGCCTAAGGAATGTTACCAGATGCGAAGAATGACCAGGGCCGCTGCTCCGTTGTCTCCTTCAAGGGCTGGAAATGCTTTGAAGGAGACCGGCCTCTTCCCTTTCCTCCCACGGGGCCAGAGAGAGCATGAGGGGCAAAAGAGAGCAGTGGAGGACTTCCTACCACCAGAAGGAGGTCAGCTTCTTTATTCTAAAGATTCTCCACCTTTCTGATGAGTGAGGTATTCATATCATAGGGATTCAGGCCTGTGATTTGGCTTAATGCCAGCAATACGTGTTATATTTAAAGCAGCTGATAATCTGCAAAGTAAACTCCTTCGCTGGATTCGCATGCCCATTTGGGGAGGCAAACGCAACTGGTATTTTAATCTCTACTTTGTGCAGGAAGACACTGAGACTCCAGTGGATTGGAATTTGTCCAAGATGACCCAACCAGCGAGGGGGACTCAGGTCTTTCGGCTTTTAGGGGAAGAGGTAGGGGGTCAAGGCCCAGGCATTTACCTTGATGGAGCTCCCGATGCCGGGGTAGACAAGGCTCATCATCAGCCACTAGGGACCCACACGGTGTCCCTATAGTGCCCTCACTTAGTGCCAGTCCTGCCACTGGGCTTTGCAATTCAGAATGCTGTTCTGACTCTCTTTGGTATCTTCCAAAATATTCAGACAAAGAACTCCAAAAGGCATCTGGTCAAGCTTTGCGAGGGGAGAAAACTTATCCTCCGATTCCCGAAGCCCTGAAGTCAGGGATTTGATTATGCTTATCATGATCTCAGCTTCCACCGCTCCAAATGTGATTAGTTTTGTAATTAGTTAATGTCATTACCTGTCATCAAATCCAGACAATGTTGGTCTCTCAAACCTCCCGTGGCACACAAACCCACAACCTGACATCTTTTCACTATTTAACACTGAGTTGCTTTAAGAATCCTGGCAACTCTCCCCTCTTTCCTAGACCACAGGTCTGAGAGTTAGGGGAAAGATGTATTTCTTGTGTTTCTTTAAGGCGATTTAAAATTCTTCGGTCCGCTTCCCAAAACTTTTCTTCACTCCAAGCAAAGCATAAATATAATCTTTTCAGCAAATCTTATACCCCACCGTATTTTCCTTCTTATGTATGTTGGCTATATTTTGCTTTGGGCGGAATGGCCAAAATAAGACCCAGTTTACCGTAGGGAAACACCCTGTTAAGAACTATTTTTACCTTATAGAAAATGCTGCTTGTCTTATTACTTACTTGCTACTAAATACTGGGCAAATGGTTTTCTTCTTTGCTTCGGTTCTACCATCTAACTGATATTCTCTGCATGCCTGTTGGGTGCAGGTACTTGGAATACAGCGGAGAACAGACTGGTGAAATCCCCGTCCTCTGGGAGCTAATGTTCCAGTGGAGAAAGGCAGAGAATAGGAACTGAATGTTTAAAAGTACAGTACGCAGTATGTGGGCTGGACATTTTCCGTTTGTCCCTCCAGACCCCCTCTTTCCCCTTTTCCACCCTGCTCTGTGGAGAATCCTGGGAAAGTAGGTCCCTAGGGGTGACATCAATGGCTTCTTTGCCAATAGGGTCTGGCTGGATCAGGAGCTGGAAACTGAGGCACAGGAGAGTGAGGTCAGGGTGCTGCTGACCGGTTAGTCCCTCCCGCTGGCCCTAGGGGGACACAATTGCTTTTCTGTGTGGCGGGAGTCACCCCCTCCCCAGTGCTGCTTCAAGCCTAGGGGTGATATCTGGTCGCCACAGTTTTGGTTTTCTTAACCCCAGTGACGCCTCTGTAAACAGACCCTTTGCTGGCCTCTCCTGAGTCACCCATTTGAATGAGCCCTCTGTTTCTCACCGGGACCCTGACTGGCACAGTAGGTTAAAAGGCAATGCCATGGAACAATGCCATTTCTCCCAGGCGCCCCCCCCCCCCCCCCCCCCCCCCGCCTCCGACCCTGTTCGTCAGCTACATCGCTTGCTGTCCTGTGCACACTTTTGGACTAAATGTCATCCGACTTCAGGCTGCAGTGCTCCCCTAGGACTCAGTTTCTCATCGATGGAGGCCACGTGATTCGTCCTCATTATACGTTGCAAAACAAGGGCACCTCCTCTACAGGCTCTGAAGATGGCGATTGTGTTCTGCGACCCTTGGTCAGCCCTCAGCACCTCGTGAAATGTGAGGGGGCCACACAGACTTGCTCATTCCTAGACGGGTTCAGCAAGCCCCCGCTAACCAACAGGAAAGTGCGGGTGCCTGAGATGTGGTCTTCGAGACCCTTCCCAGCCTTGCTTCCTGCCCCCACAGCCCTACCCCCTGCTCTGTGCCTGTGGGGGCAACTCGTGCATTTCTAGCTCACCATGTACTTTTATTCCTCTGTGATAGAGACCCGATTCAGGAGTCCTCTTAGAAGACTTTGCTGGTGGGGCGCCTGGGTGGTGCATTCGGTTAAGCGTCCGACTTCAGCCAGGTCATGATCTCGCGGTCTGTGAGTTCGAGCCCCGCGTCGGGCTCTGGGCTGATGGCTCGGAGCCTGGAGCCTGTTTCCGATTCTGTGTCTCCCTCTCTCTCTGCCCCTCCCCCGTTCATGCTCTGTCTCTCTCTGTCCCCCCCCCCCCCAAAAAAAAAAAAAACGTTGAAAAAAAAAAAAGAAGACTTTGCTGGTTTCATCATTTTACGGAAAGGGAGATGATTTGCTGGTTTCATCATTTTACGGAAAGGGAGATGATAGATAGGTTAGACAGATAGATGATAGATAGATAGATAGATAGATATTTAAAAGTTGTAATTTAATTAAATTTCCTAATTATGAAAAAGTTTCATGCTGACCATAGAGAACATAAAATACAAGTTAGAAAAATTCATCTTCCTATCACGTGTAGGTACCACAGACGTTTTGGATATATTCAAGAGGCTTCAACTCTAGCTTTGAGGGGAACACACTTATCCGTTGCCAGGCCATCCCTGTTGACCGACGCCTTCTTGTTTTCTAAAAACTTTTATAGATTCTTGGACTCTTTTGCCTGCCCGGTTCACGCTGGCCTGAACTGCCCACTTAAGCCAAACTAAGTATTTTCCTTGTCTGCATTGAAGCTTATTGCTTAGGTTTGGGGAGCGAATCCAGGCTCCGTGCTTGGTAGTTCATGGCATCCCCTTCTTCTTCAAAACAGGGTCCAAGGTTTCAGATGGCCTGGAGCGCTCCCCACGCTTGTGGGTGGTTTATATACTTATCACCTTCCTTCTGGAAACCCCTGAAGGATGCTGTCCGGTCAAGGAGCTTTTGCTCCTCTGTAACCTCCCCCCGGCTAGAGACTTCAGCGTGTGTTAAGGCCACATTAGGGCTTCCTGTGCAAAATGCCCTTGAAACCTGAAGTTCCCCATTTCTCTTGATAAAAGTGAGGTGGAAAGACGAAAAGCATAACAACTTTGTTACCTGATGGCACTTATTAGCTTTCCTCAGAAAGAGTACTGACAAATTTCATGCGGATTTAAAAGTTATACTCTGGGGGAATTTGTCAACTCAAGCCACTGACTGAATGCCATTCATATGTTCCGTTTTTGTTTTGTTTTGTTTTGTTTTTAGTCTGAAATAGGATAGTGCACTCAAGAATCATTCAATATAAGTTTTAGTTTAAAATTCCCAGTTTCCAGCAGCCTATTCAATACACACACACACACACACACACACACATACACACACACACACACACACGCAGCAGTCTGGCTAAAAAATATCCTCAGGAAACCAGCCTGGAAGAACAGAGGGTGAAACATGAATGAGCTATTTAGCTTTTCTTGGAAAATGGCATAATTCTCAGAGGGACCAAAGCCCAAGCATTCCCCAGATTTTTGTCAGGCACATGTACCAGTCCACAAAATGCTGGAACCCCAAACACAGAATCTGGATTCATTTCAATTTCAGTAATTCAGGTGTTTGTGGCATAGAATAAACACCACCCAGAAGGCAGCAATCCTGAGTTACCAGAAGTTCCAGCGTGCAATATAATTTTAGGCAACATTTTCAGCTTCTTCTACAGAGGGGATAGTTAAGTTAGTCATTCAGTTCGCATAAGCAGAATGTTTTACTATTTGAAAAAGAAATCCCAAATCAACCAGTGTTTGGGACTAATATGGCTGAATTAATTTATTTTTCTAAGGTCATGTAGATCAGGCTTCAATCTGCTGGTGTCTTTACTTCGGCAAGTCGGTAGAGTATCCATTGAATGGATGTGACAAAGTCCTGTTGTGTTAGATGTTGTGAGCTGGGACTTGACGTGATATCTGCTGCTTCTGGGGGAGCTTGCAACCCAGCCGGCGAGACCAGACAATTCTTATGAAACAATCAGTGGGTAGCACAAGGCATTAAATAAAAAGTGTGAACAAGTATGGGACAGGAATCGAGAGGAGAGAGTGAGACAGAGTGGACTAGACTGTTTCCGGAAGGCTGGAGGCCACAGGGGATAGGCTGGAGGGATTTGTATAGGTTGAAGGGGAGAGATGGTTTATTGGGCTGGGATTTAGCAAGAGAAAAGCCACTGCTTGCAAGAAAAATAAATTGAACATCCACATGCCAGGTATTTCTTAAAAAGAACTAAGATCTTAACGTTCACGAGCTAATTCTAATAATAACCGCAAGACAAGGTATTTTAGCCCCGATTTTGGGCATGAGCAGGATGACTTTTTTTTTTTTAATTTTTTTTTTTAACGTTTTTATTTATTTTTGAGACAGAGAGAGACAGAGCATGAATGGGGGAGGGTCAGAGAGAGGGAGACACAGAATCTGAAACAGGCTCCGGGCTCTGAGCTGTCAGCACAGGGGCCCGATGTGGGGCTCAAACTCACGGACCGCGAGATCGTGACCTGAGCCGAAGTCGGCGCTCAACCGACTGAGCCACCCAGGCGCCCCAGGATGACTTTTAAAGATACTAAAAAATTTGCTCAAGATCACCTTGAAGGAAGCTGCTAACCTAGGAGTGTCTTGGGTACAGCAAAGAGGTCTGCCTGTTTATTTCCCTGGCTTCAGATTAGAGCAGGAGGCACTCTGGTCAACTGCGTTTTGCACGTCCTGGCACAACGAGTGAAGACATGGATGGGAAAACTTAGGGGTGAAAACATAACACATCTGGATGTTTGCTGAGCTTCGGAGCCCAAGAGGAAGGGGGAGGATTGCGCAGGCTGGAGGTAGCTGCAGTGGTGGCCACCCTGGACATCATGCGACCCACCCCCCCCAACAGCTCCTATGTAGTGGGGGAGCTGGGGGTGGGGAGGAGGGAGGTCTTCTTCCTCCACTCAAAGACAGAGTCTGCACATAGGTTCTGCTGCCCTGGGACAGGCCTCAGAAAGCTTTCTACTCGGAAAGGAGTTGAAAAACATGTGGCAGATGGCAAATTTTCCCTAAATCTGTCCTCCTTTTCTCCCTGGACGTGAAGTCATTCAGCTAGAGACCCTACTTCCCACCCTCCCTTTCTGGACATAAGACGAAGTTGTTGCCTATGAAATGTGAACACAAGTGATGTGTGCAACTTCTGTTTTCAGCTCCTAATTGGAACTCATTCTTCCTAGGCTTCCTTTCTTCCTCCCTTCCGGTGGGCTGGAACCCGGATGTGCTGGCCACCCCATTAAACCAAGCACAGTGCCCTGCAGGATGGGGGGCAACAAGAGGGAAGGATCTGGATCTCTCCATCACTGTGTGAAACAGAACATTCTGCCAGCCTGCACTGTCCAACTCGAGAGTGTGAAAGGGAAAGCAATTCGATCCTGGGAGCCACTGTGTTTTGTTGTCTGTTTCACAGAAGAGCTGAGGTTTTTACCCTGAATAATGCAGAACATTTCTGGGCTGGGAAGCAGAGAATTGATTTCAGGTCATTATCTTGTCTTCCCTCATTTTTTTTCCTTCTTTCCTTCATCCCAAAAATATTACCGAGCACCAACTCTGTACCAGTCATGCTAAAGTAACAAAAGAGTCATGTTCCTATCCTGCCGGCGCCTCCCTTCTAGCAGGGAAGAGAGACACAGCAAGTAGACAGACATGAAATTAAAGCACCTAACGACTGGAACGTCGGTAGAACGTTGCGAAGAACATAAACGTCCAGATGCATGGGCGAGAGAAAGCTGCTGTAGCCAGCATGGTCAGAGGAAGCCTCCACGAGGAGGTGATGTTTCAGCCTAGCCCCAAAGGAAGACAAGAAATAGGTGTGCAGAAAGTGGGGACACACCCTTCCAAGCGGAAGAGAGCATGTGCCAAGGCCCCACACGAGGAAGAACTTATTGAGCACAGGGAACTGGAGACAGGAATGAAGAGTGGAGAGAGACACATTCCAACTGGCAATATGGCTGGGGGCTGGTATACCAGTGGCTTTTGAAGGGTTTCAACAAAGGTGTGTTGCGGGAGAGAGAGAGTGCACTCACTCTGTTATTAAGATCGCTTTTACTACTTTATAGACAAAGTACTGTGGAAAGGTAAGAATTTCTGCAGCTGGCATAACCTCCAGTGGTGCTAGCAGTGAAGGATGAGATGGGTCATAAAAGTCGCAGGGGCACCTGGGAGGATCAGTCAGTTAAATGTCCAACTTTTGGTTTCGGCTCAGGTCACGATCTCCCAGTTCGCGGGTTCAAGCCCCGCATAGGGCTCTGTGCTGACAGTGTAAAGCCTGCTTGGGATTCTCTCTTTCCCCCTCTCTCTGCCCCTCCCCTACTCTCTCCCTCTCTCTCTCTCAAAATAAATAAACTTAAAAAAAATGTTACATTCACGTAGATGAAAAATGCAGCATAGGGGATATTTTAAAAATCACAGAATTTCTCTATCCATATAATATTTGAATTCAGTTAAAATAAATACAGGGGCACCTGGCTGGCTCAGCCGGTAGAGCGTGTGCGTCTTGATTTCGGGGTCATGAGTTGCAGCCCCATGTTAGGTGTGGAGCCTGTTTAAAAAACAAAGTAAGTACAAGCCGGTAGTTTTAAACAGGAAGTTGGAAGAGGGTTTTGTAAGCAACGTGTTGTCAATTTCACACAGGCTGCGAAATGCTGGTTTAGACTTTAGAGGTGTGGGCATCTTGTCGACATGTGTAGTTTAGGGGTGTGGCTGAGGTTGTTGAAAAAGGGGTCTCCCCAGAGACACTGTGCACTGCCATTTCTGGGGCTTGTAGGGGTTGTTGCCGTGGTGGGGCTTCTGGAAGCTTCTCAGGGCCCTGGCCTTTGGAATTTCTACTCCTGGTTTGGAGACAGTGAAGAAGGAAATGGGCACATTTTCATTTATAAAACTTCTCAGACTATTAAAGCTACCTGTTTTTTTCTCAAGCAAGGGCTGTATTTAAGAACCATCGTTTCCTTCAAGTATTAATTTTTCTGAGTGAGATTTTGCCTCTTAAAGAGCAGTATCCTGACTCCTTTTGAAATAGCTATTCACAGGCAAGTTCTTTCAGGAAGGAAATGATACAGTTCCCAGACTTGCAGATGTCAATGCAGTTATTATTGGGGTGTTCTTTCTAAGGTTTTGTGTTTCCCCAGCCTTGCTGAGATGTAACTGACATCTAACGTTGTATAAATTCAGGTGTCCAGAGCCTGGATTAGACACACTTACATATTGCACATTTCTAATTTTTTAACCGTTGTCTTCAGAAATAGGACATTGTTGTTTATCTTTTTTTTTTTTTTTTTGGACAGATGAGTGATATCAGGGTCTGAGGTAGACCAAATTAAGGATATTGTGAGATGCTAATTTGTTGGTGATTTTTTTTTTTTTTTTTTTGCATATCTAAGAAATCTAACAAGAAAAGAAGTCCAAGTTTCAGCTTCTGCACATCAGGAAATGGTTAGTGTGGCCCAGTCTCGCCTTACAGACCTGCTGGGGAGGAAAACCTTTCTCTTCCCTTCCCCCCATCTCTTTCCATCTCTTACCCCAAAGGATTCTCCGAGGGAACCGGGGTACGCTTGACTGCCCCTGGAGAATGGCCGCCCTCTGTACAGCTGCTCCCGGGAATCAGCCTTGGAACAGGGCTCTCCTGGGGGCAGGAGGAGGGAAGCGGGGTCAAACATATCTGGATTTTCTATGGCCAGGCTTCCTTGCATGCTCTTTCTTCCTCTGCTCAAAAAAAAAAAAAAAAAAAAAAAAAAAAAAAGCCCCTGGAAGAGGCCTGGGGAGTCAGATCAAATGTACTGGCCCAGAGCCAAAGCTTGACTTGTCCCAGCCTGAGTCTCCGACCAGGGACTTCACGTTCTCAAGTCTTCATTTCTGTCCAGTTGAAACTGATAGGGAAGGTTAATGAGATTAACATGGCCAAACACTGTAGGCTTCTGAGAAGGAGCCAGATACGCGCCGGCTGCTGCGGAAAATACTGGCGGGGCCATTCTTCTTGGGGACATTTTACTGGACTCTCCTCTAGTAAAACTTGATTGTTTTTATCAGACAATTCAAAAGTAGCGTGTATTCAGGGCTAGTCACACCAGTGGCTACTCAGTAAATGCCTGCTGGGTCCACGCATGAGTGAGTGCCTTATTTTATTGTATTTCGATTCTGACCTTTTCACCAACTTGGCCCATCCCTGGCCACCTTTCCAAATATACAGTGATTAATATTTTCTAGGATAGGTCCTTTTATTCAGAAGAGCCGTTGGGTCTGTGATGAAATGTGGTAAAACGAAGAAACAGTCAAGGACAAACCCCAAACCCTGTATGGGGCAGAAAGAGGAACTCTCTCTGTGGTTGGAGATTTTCTGAATAAAATGTTCCCGAGAAAGGTGGAGAAGATGGAAATGTTTGTGTGTGTGTGTGTGTGTGTGTGTGTGTTTATGAGTATTTTTAAACACGAACTAGAAGCGAAAGGCGGAGAAGGAGGAAGAAATTTTGGTAAATCTATAAAGTCCCCACAATTTATGAGAGTTTAAAAGGCAATTTCTTTTTAAGGGGCAAATTCCTAATTTCCCACATAAAAGTATGGGAATTGAATGGTAAATCCTTCTGTGGCGACAAGACCCCTGAAAAGAGGTATGAAAAAGAGTTACTGTTCCTTTTCCATTCATGTGTCTTGAAAGCCCGTGGATGTGAAACTGCCCTGCCAACACACAGCCCGGGGTTTCAAAGCTGCCCGGATGACTTTTCAGAAATGATCTATTGTGACGCTTTGTTTTGTCCGGGTTGCCCTCGTTTTGTTCTGCTTGGGCTGTATCACTCTTCTGCCGCTGCCATGAATCCGCCCTGTCTGCTCCTCCCCATTCAGAGGTACCTTTACCCCCTGCCCCGCAAGGGGAGTCCGGGGACAAGTGGCTGAAAGGCTCAGCATTGCTGCTGTGGAGAGAGGGACCGAGGCCCGAGAGGCCAGGGGTGGGGGCGGGGAAGGAGCCGGTGGGTGGGGTGCTGGGTGCAGAGACTCACCTGGGTGGTTAGGGTGTCAAGAAAAAGGACAGGGAGCTGGGTGGGGGAGGGGGAGGGAGGGGGAGGGAGCGGGAGCGCGCAACGCAACGTGCACGGGCTTTATCCTCTGCCTGCCGGGAGGCTGAGCACCTTGGAAAAAACCTTTCCTTGCTTACACTTGAGCTGAAGGGCTGAGCTGCTTGGGTGCCGCACGGGCACCAGGAATGGGGGCGCCGCATAGCCTGCGAATGAAACCCCGCCCTTAATTTTCAGTTTTGAATCGGTTAACGTACCTGCAGTTACATACATGAGCTCCCTGGAGCTCGGGTGTGGTCGGACTGGAATAAAATGACAAACGATACAATGGTTTGTAAAGCAGACCATTACATCTGAAATTTGTTGTTTGGGGAGTGACTCAGATGTGGTTGCCATCCTCGTGTCCTCTTGGAAATATCATTGGTTTTCAATTATATTCTAAATAGGGAAGATGCTTCTTTTTTACTTCTCTGTCCTACACATCACTCGCTTTTTTAAGGAGATTTTTTTTTAAAGTTTATTTTTATTTATTTTGAGGGGGGTGGGCAGAGGGATAGGGTGAGAGAGAATCCCAAGCAGTCCCTGCGCTTTCTGCTCTGAGTGACCGCTGCGAGATCACGACCTGAGCTGAGATCAAGAGTCTGATGCTTAATGGACTGAACCACCTAGGTGCCCTGCATCACTTACTTTTTTAAAAAAATTTTTTCCCAACGTTTATGTTTGAGAGACAGAGGGAGACAGAGCACGAGCAGGGAGGGGCAGAGAGAGAGGGAGACACAGAATCCAAAGCAGGCTCCAGGCTCTGAGCTGTCAGCACAGACACGGGGCTCGAACCCATGAACTGTGAGATCACGACCTGAGCCAAAGTCCGGACGTTTCACTGACTGAGCCACCCAGCCCCCGCACCCGCATCACTTCCTTTTAAGTGCAAGAGGGCTGCTCAAAAGTCCCAAAGGGTCCCGTGATAGGCTGGGTTATAAATTAGTAACAAACATCCGCCGAATACCACAGTAGCTTACCACATTAGTTTTGTTGATCTCTGTACACATCCAGCAGGGGGCAGCAGGGAGCTCTGGTCATCACGGCTGTTCAGGCATGTGGTGCAATAGAGGGTCAGTCTCTGCTTGTGCATCCATGATCTCCGTGGACAGAAGAAGGTACCTCTCAAGGCTCTCACACCGGCAATTAAACGTCTGACCCAGATGGTGCTTTCCCTGACAACTAAGTCCGATGGCTGCACCCTGTTGCTGGGGCCAGGAGGCTCCCTCGCTGGGGTGCAGGAGAAGGTGGAGAACCAGCCATCTGGCAGAACACGTTCTTAGGAATAAGCAGAGGGCTGCATAAAAGAAAGCAAGAAAGAAAGCAAGAAAGAAAGCAAGAAAGAAAAACAAAGAAGGACAGCAAGCCATTTTCAAAACTTTAACCGAATGGCAAAAAACCGAATGGCACATGTTTTGACCACAATATGATTAGCCCTAGCCTCTACTGTCCTTTGAGCTGTGTGACCTCAGGCAGATTACCTAACTTACCAGGCCGCCCTCCATTCCATCACTGATAAAGTGAATCGGTGGGTTTGATCACTGGTTCTCCAACCTGAGTGAGCTTTAGATCACCAGGGTCTTATTAAAGCATTCGTGATGGGACCTCACCCCCCACCGTCTCTGATTCAGCCGGCCTGGGGGTGGGCCCAAGACTTTGGATTACTAACAAGTTGCCCGGCGATGTTGATGCTTCTGGTCCAAGGATCACATTCTGAGCTGGTCTCCAGGTGAACTCTAGAGTCTGATGCAGCTGAGAAATTTAATCTTTCCTATAGGGAACAGGGTAGAATTAGTCGAGGAGTTGCCTAAGAGCTGCAGTAAAGCTTTCATGTTGAAATTTGACCGGAAAAGGATTCACCGGAGCGTCACCAACCCCTAACCTTTTGTGAGAGCACATTTGCATGTTGGGTTGACACATAGAGCTTAAAGACACATCTCAATTACAAGATGTGGTCCAGACAGCTGCCCTTGTGGGGACAGAGGCGGCCACTCAACTCTGAGCAATTACTTAAAATTAGACTTGTCAAATTTGTTTAGGGTGACCAGGCAAGTACATACATTGACCTAATGTCACTCTTCCTAGGGAGACGTTGTAATGATTTTGTATATCAGTCAAACTATTCAAATACTAACGCCGCCTTCATGCCGTAATCAACATTCTGGTCAGATGTCATCTTTAGAAGCCCTTGGGGATTTGCATCGCTTAATTATTCTTCAATACCCAAACCAAGCATTCTTTAATTGGTGTAAATTGAACGGTGTTCCAGTGCAAACAAGGAGAGGGCACGCTGATCAATGATTCCGTGCATGTCTATTGGAAAGCCATTGCCATTAGATCAAATCACAAACCTCAACTCCATTTGCTTCAGTGGAAGCACTAGCTCATGGAACCAGCAAATACTATTTCTACTTACGTGGTCACGATTGACACGCACGGGGTCTGTTGTGAATCCGAAAGGTCTCACCTTTCAGGGAAAGGGTTAAAAAATCCATCCCAGAGGTACTTTCTGTTCCAATGTCAAAAACTGCCTTTTGCTGAGAATTCAACTAGAAGCAAAGTGTTTCTATGCTCCTATCATTTGGTGTCTGTCTCTTTCTTTCTCTCTCTCTCTTTCTCTTTCTCTTTATTTCTCTTTCTTTCTCTTTCTCCTTCTCATTCTCTTTCTCCTCCTCAATTGGACATGATATGAAATTTTTGTTAATTTGTCAAGCCATTCTCTCCCATGATATACTTTTTGTTGTTGTTGCTTCTCCTGAGTGTGTGATTCACCCCATCCTACATCGGGCTGTGGCCGGGTAACCGGAAACAGGTGTTCCCTTCTACTTTTAATATGGCTGAAAAAAACCTCGAGGAACTGTACATAAGAAGCCCAGGAAAAATCCTCATAAATGTGTCAGGGCCACTTTTCATTCTTGTCCCTTTGTATCAATTCTCTCGAATCATTCTTTATTGCTGGGGTGGGAAGAAAAGGAAGCCACAGGACCGTCACACGCCCCTGGCTCAGATCTGCCAGTCTCCCGCTCCCTCAGCTCAGAAAACCGCGCTGATACTCGAAGTGTGGTGTCCATGTGAGTTCGTTTCTAGTCTATGTTTTTAGTCTAGTTTTTGACAAAATGCGCTGGTTCTTAGGCGGGGAGTCTTTCAGGTTGATTTAAGTTTGACTTTCAGAGCGGTCCAGGGTTGGATGCTTCCAATGGAGTAGGGGTGGGGTGGGGAGTAGAGAGGTGTCAGCTTCCTTAACGATCTTTGTTCAATTGCTTAGATATAAAGAGGGACTTCTGGTGGGTAAGCTTGTTGGGGTAGCGTGTCTCCATGTCGGGTGCTGTCATTTACACGCATCCTGACAGAGAGTATATGGCTTCGTTTCTAGCAATCTAGCCAGAAGTTTTGAGGACCTCGGTGCAGGCGTTATGAGGGTGACTTAGAGTCCGGGGCTTCACCAATCGAGCCCTGCTGGAAGCATGCAGACAGGGTGACATCTGATGGCCATCTTCCTGTGCCTTGGTAGGTGTCACGGACCAGAACATCACCCTTAAAATAAAAGCGCATCTGTGCCGGGAAGCCAGAGATCAGCGTTTCTTTATTTGGATCAGTGTTGAGAGAGAAAGAGCAGACTTGAAAATGGGCGGCGGAAGCGATCTACCCCCCACCTGTTTTGAGGGACCCCTCGGAATCTGCCGTGATGTGGTTCCCCACCCTCCCTGTGTGTCATTTTTACCACCCTTCCTCCTACAGACACAGTTGCCTGGCTTTCTGCAGCCCTGAGACTGTCAAATATGACCTGAAAGCAAGGTTCCGGTCCTGGCGGCTCGTTTAGAAGACGTGTGACCTTTCTGGGTTTCGATTTCATCACCTGCAGAAAGAGGGGGTCGGACTAGGTGGACTCTAACATCCCTTGGGGATATAACAGCTGAAGAGCTATTTTCTCCGGTACCAACGCCCATGGAAGCCAAGGGAAGGGAGCCCATGCTGCCTTTCTTTGGAGTCCTTGGTCTGGGCTCTCATGCATGGACATGGCCATCAGGTGGCCTGGAATCACATTTACAATGGAGACTCTGGTTCAGTAAGTCCAAGGTGGGGGCTGAGACATTTGCTTTTCTGACAGCTGTCAGATGAGGTAGCAACTTGGAACAGTAAGGCCTCGGGCAGTAGGCTAAGTAGAGCCCCGGGGTTGGTGTGTTTCCTCAGCGCTGGGTGTCCACGCAGCCCGAGTGCATTGTTGTTCGGTGTTTGAACAAATTCATGCCGGGATGGGTGGGGGAGCACTGGAGAGCAGGGTAAGCCATGGACAGCTGATCCTGTGCTCAGGTCTCATCGTCACCATCTCCCATATTACTTCATTTTTGTCTTTTTTTTTTTTCTTTTTAAAGATTTTTTTTTGTTTTTAAGCAGTCTCTACATCCACCGTGGGGGGTCGAACTCACAACCCTGAGATCAAGAGTCGCACGCTCTACACTGAGCCAGCCAGGAAGCAGGAGGGAGTCAGAGACTTAGGGCAGGCACGGGGTGGGAAGAGGCAGGTATCTCTGCTTCACGTCTGGCTCCTGATTCATCATTTGGAGACCATAGCTCTCAAGCACATACTCTTTCATGCTTTCTTTCCTCCCCCTGTTGGTTCCTCTTTCATATCCATTTCAACCACAGCCAATTATTTAGAGGGAGTGCAGGGTTCTGCACAGCATGACTGTGGCTCAAAACATCACCGTTTTGTGGAGGGAGCACTGGGCTGGGAGGCAAAATATATGGGTGATATTCTGGCTGGCCCACTGACTAGGGCAGTGAATGACGATCCATCAAATGCCCTGAGATCTGAAGTAGGAAGGACCCTTCCAGCCTAACTGTTCACAGGACATAATGTTTGTGAAGGTCTTACTCCACATGTAGGTTAATGTGAGTTTGAGTTTTTACTCTGCTGTCCCAGGGGTAGTCCTCTCTGGGGGCCAGAGATCCTGCCCCAGGCTTCTCTTGCCACCCTGGGCTCTCTTGGGTATGAACTTAGAGAAGCAAGTTCTCTCCCGCTTCCCTCTCTGTCTCCCTCCCTGCCTCTCTCCCTCTCTTTCTGCTTTTTTTTTTTTTAAGTTTATTGATTTATTTTGAGAGAGAGAGAGGTCATGAGTGGGGGAGGGACAGAGAGAAAGAAGAAAGAGAATCCCAAGCAGACTCTGCACTGTCACTGCAGAGCCTGATGTGGGGCTCGATCTCACGGACCGTGAGATCATGACCTGAGCTGAAGTTGGATGCTTAACTGACTGAGCCACCCAGGCGCCCTGGAAATGTTTGTTTTTTGCATGTAATCTATTCTGAGCACACAAATTCCCCGAACTTTACTGATAAGAATCAACTTGGGCTCTTGAGAAACTCCACCATTTCCAGGCAGTTTCCCCGAGTCAGCAGGTCCCGGAGGGGGCAGGGGGCAGTGAGAATCAATCCTCCCGTCTTGTTCTCCTTTTCTCTGTCTTTTCAAAGACTTCCAATTGGTTCTTATTTTCAGAGAGGTTTAGGAAAGAGTGTTTGGTGCAAGGTTCCTGGTGTGGCTGCATTTTGGGTCACCTGGGAAAAGTCCCGATGTCTGGGTGACACTCCAGATCAGAAAGGCTGGGGATAGGACCCTGCATCAGTAATGTTTAATATCCCCCCAGGGCATTCCCAGGTGAAGTCTGGGTTCAGAAGCTCTGGCTCCATTTCTGACTGACTCACATAGCCCAAGGAAGAAGTTGGGGGAGCCCATCACCTCGTTTGTAGGCCAGTGATTCCCTGACGTGACCACACATTAGAACCGTGCAGGCACCTTTTGAAACTCCTGATGCCTAGGTCACACTTTATACCAATCAAGTCAGAATGTCTGGGGGTGGGAGCCTGGCATCAGGATGTTTTAAAGATCCCGGGTGATCCCCCTGTGCAGCAGAGCCCAGATTCTATGTGGATGCAAGTTTCGGTGATGAACCATATGGCCCAGGCCTTCAGCTTCGCTGCTACTGAGGATAGGCTGCCTTTCCCCCGTGGTCTTGAAGCACCCCCAAATCTGCTGGGGAGTTCTGTCCCATCTTCACAGGGACTTCCTAGCAGCGGACCCCGTTAGCACCAAGCAGGAGGAGCCTCTGCCTAAGCGTGTATCATTTCTTCCTCTCCTGTAGACAACCACCTACTGACCTAGGAGAGGGACTTTTCTTAGTATACAGTGTGCTGCTGAATTAGGGTGAAATTCACATGACGTGGTAAGTTTTCATGGGCACAGCCACGTTAGTTGATTTACCTACTATCTGTGCTTGCTTTGGCATTCTAACGCCGTGAGTCATCATGACAGAGCCAAAAGCCTGCAAGGACTAAAACACTCACGATATTTTGGGGAATCTTTGTTATAACCTCTTGTATGGAAATTCTGAAGTTTCAACATAGTTTATTATTATTTTTTTCATGACATAACTTATAAGTTCAGCTAGATGAACGCATAGGATGGAAAAGCTATGAAAATTTGGAAACAGAAGAGTAGTGAGGGGACAATTGCCCTTCCCCTAGTGAGGGAGATAGTACATATGTCATGGAGCTGTATTAACTAAAGGATGTGGTGTGGGTGCAGAAATAAGCAGGTCAATGGAAAAGACCAGAAGTTGAGATTGAGGTGGCGTTTCAGGCCGCTCAGGAGGAGATAGATTCGTCCGCAGAAGGCGTTAGACACATTTCATTGAGACTGGCCGTGTAGAAATCAGGAAGCTGGGGGCACCTGGGTGGCTCAGTCGGTTGAGCGTCCGACTTCGGCTCAGGTCATGATCTCACCGCTTGTGAGTTCGAGACCCGTGTCGGGTTCTGTGCTGACAGCTCAGAGCCTGGAGCCTGCTTCGAATTCTGTGTCTCCCTCTCTCTCAGTCTCACCCCCACTCGTACTTGGTGTCTCTCTTTCTCTCTCAAAAATAAACATTAAAAAAAGAAATCATGAAGCTGGATCTCCTTCTACTCCTTTGAAATACATTCCAGAGGAATAAAATATTTAAATGTATAGAAAAAATAGAAAAGTATCAGAAAAAAAACACATTGGTGACTACCTTTGTAAGTGTGTAGTAGAACGCTTCTTCTAAGCTTAACAGAAAAGAGGCAATAGAAAGCAAAAAATTGATTAACTTGGCTAAAATGTAAAATTTTTATACTAGAAAAGTAATGCAAGAAAAGCTTTAAAGATAGAGCAGAATTAACCTCAGAAAAGTACTTTTTGTTATAGACAAATGGTTAATATCTCTAAGCATAAAAAAATGAATGAGAAGCTGAAAAGGACAAAATAAATAAGGGGGAAATATACAAACTAGTAATAATGTAGTGAATGCAAATGGCCAGTGAGCATGATACTATTCACCTTTGCAAATGATTAATGTCAATGCAACGTTAGTTTAAATAAGATATCTTTTTTGTTGTTTCTTTCATTGACGAAGATGAAAAAAAATCAAGATTCCACCGTGATGGTAAGGGTGTGGGGGAAAAAGGCTTTGCAATACATTCTTGGGTTCAGTATTTTTGGAGGGAAGCTGATGGTACAGATCACATTTATAGATGCAAATACCTTTTGTAAATACTGTCATCAACCTGACATCTTGGGCATTTAGTTTATAGAAAACCAACATAAAGATGTTCCTTGTGGACCCCATGAGTAAAAATTAGCACTGTAAACAACAGAAATAGAAAAAAAAAGATGGTCCCCGCTGCAGTGAAGAGCTGGAAACCGTCTCAGTTCTCATCAGCAGGTTTTAATTTTATTTATTTTATTAAAAATTTTTAAAGATTTTTATATTAATTCCACTCAGTTAACATATCGTGTAATATTAGCTTCAGGTGCACAATATAGTGATTCAACACTTCCATACATCATCCTGTGCTTATCAAGTAGGTTTTTTTAGCCCATTTTATGGAAGTTGACACGTAAAATCTGTGCATATTTAATGTATACAACTTGGTGAGTTTGAGGATAAATGTAGACCCATGAGACCATCACTGACAGGATCATAGCCACAGCCACCACCTCCCAAAGTTTCTTCCTGCATTATTACCACTATTATTTTATTTTTTTGTGGTAAGATCACTTAGCACGATTTCTACCCTCTTATCAAGTTTTCAGTGTATAATAGCCAAATTCTGGAAAGAGCCTACATGTCCATCAACTGATGAATGGATAAAGAAATTGTGGTTTATATATACAATGGAATACTACTTGGCAATGAGAAAGAATGAAATCCCGCCATTTGCAGCAACGTGGATGGAACTGGAGGGTATTATGCTAAGTGAAACGAGTCAGGCAGAGAAAGACAGATACCATATGTTTTCACTCATGTGGATCTTGAGGAGCTTAACAGAAGACCATGGGGGAAGGGAAGGGGTAAAAAAAAGTTACAGAGAGGGAGGGAGGCAAACCATAAGAGACTCAAATACAGAGAGCAAACTGAGGGTTGATGGGGGGTGAGAGGGAGGGGAGGGTGAGTGATGGGCATTGAGGAGGGCACCTGTTGGGATGAGCACTGGGTGTTGTATGAAAGCCAATTTGACAACAAATTATGTATAAAAAAAAGAATTGTTAGCTATAGGTACTGTCTTATACAGTAGATCTCCAGAATTTATGTATCTTGTGAAACTGAAACTTTGCACGCTTAACCGTCACCTCCCCGTTCCCCGCCCCCCTCCGCACCCCTCCCCCAGTAGGACTTGATAAAATAAGTTGTGATGTATCCATATGATGGTTTTCCAAGGAGCCATTGCAAGAGAGGTAGAGTTTTCAACATTGATATAGATTCTAAGTGCTTTGTTTTTTTTTTAAGCAAGCTTGTAATTATGTTTGTTTTCCTCTTTTATTAACAAACCCATCTCCTAGCTCCGTGAAGGTGCACGATAATTCACCTCACTGCCAGGCTTGTACAAATGATGGCTGTTCTGTGCCTTTACAAGTTGTACTTATTTATTTTTACCAGAGATATTACATCTAACATAGAAGACCTGAAACATATAACTCCATGGTTTCGAACCATGGACTTAAGTTTGTGTGTGTGTGTTCACACCCGTGTGTGCACAGACATGTATGTTTGTACGCAGGTACATGTGTGCATGCATGTCTTTGTGCCTATGAGTGTCCAGTCCTTGGATAGCCTGTCGCCTAGCTGAGGATGCTGCCCCACCCCAGCTACCTGGAGAAGTTGTGTTCCTTTTGAAGACAGATTTAGGGCATTAATAAACCAAGTAAAAACATCAGCTGTCTCTCTGAGGATCGAACCTTTCTACCTGTAGGACTCTTTTATCTGCTGAGTGGAGCAGCATGGGATGTGCAAGCCAAGGGAAAGCACAGATGAGTCTGATAAAATTTGCCATTTGGCATGAAGGTCCGTAATCGTCACTCAGTCCTTGGAAAATTCTTGCCTTCCTTTTTGAGTTCTTCTGGGGTCTTGGCCACCTCTTCTGGTCCTTTGGAATTCCACCTGGTGACTACATCACTCTCCATTTTGTCTCCCTGCTCCTTCCATCCAGTTGGTCTGGTGTAAAAGGCAACGGTATTTCCAGCTGCGTGGGGTTCTCGGTCCTACTTACAGACACAGGAGAGGTTGCTTGAGAGCAGTGACCGCCAATCTTTCCAGTTGCTCATCCTTATCACTAAAATATTTTGAGCGTAAACTTCTAATACATGCCTATTGATTGATTGATTGATTGTGCACCTCTACTATTGTCCTCATAGATTGTATACACCACAAAATATACATAAGAGTGAAAATTCAAAATGATGCCATTAATAAAGTATAGACGTTCTGATATTTTCTCACCATGTCCCGTGACCAGTAGACCCGAGGGGGAAATGGCTTTGCAAGTCTAACTTTAGGGGTCTCAAGGGCACTGCAAACTCTTGGCCTCTCATCCAGGACGAGGCTTCCTTCCCTAGTGATCTGCCTGGTCTAAGCTGCCCACTGGGCTGCTGCAGAGCACAGGACACAAGGTGCTGCTGCAAGTGACTTGAACGATTTTGTCTCTGGAGTTTCTTTCATGCTCTGCCCCTCCCCCCCCCCCCCCCCCCCCCCGCCCCTTGCAGGTTTTCCCCTGCTCTTTAAGCCACACTGTATGCTCGGTTTCTCGGTTAACTCATACTTGGCCAACCCACTCCTAAGCCAAGCAGGCAGTTCCAGCCCTGCCCTCCTCTGCCTCGTGGGCAGAGCCCCTATTTCGAAGTACCCTGCTTCCTCAGCCTTCTTGAACTGGGACTTGTTTACCTCTATCTGTACCAACGCTGGCTCGATGTTGCTATGGGTGGATGGTCTTACAGAACTGGTCCAAGGTCTTGAGGAGTTTGAAAAGCAAGGATGCAGAGACGTACAACATGGGCTGGACCTGTGTGACAGAACGGAGCCAACTGATGGGTGCCTCTGAGATGCAAGTCCCATGGGATCAGAGAGTTTTCCTGATACTCCTCTATCCTTAGCAGCTAGAGCAGTGCCCGGCACAGAGGAAAGCCTCGTTGAGTGAATAAATGATACACATTTTATCCTGGAGTGGTACCAATCAGGAAAGCTCTTCCATTGGTTGCTTCAGTTTGGGGTCTGAAAAAACAGCTCAATTCGCACGCAGGTTGTTCTTCTTCCAGACTCGGAAAAGGGATGCAGGGAAGCCAAGGTTCAGCTTTTGGGTGTAATCGAGTAGGCAACTAGACTATTGGGTAAGAAAGGCTTTAATGTCATTTCCAGCAGTTTCTGTATCCGGCTGTGCTAGTCCTCATTGAGACTCCTTGCTTCCTCTGAGACTTGATTCCATCATTATGCTTTTTTCCCTTGTATCTCTGGACACATTTTTTTCCCTGCTGACTTGTGCCCCTCTGCCTCAAAAATCTCTTAGCTCCCCCCTTATTCTGCCCCCCACCCCCTGTCACAGATGAACTTTTGCTCTGGGCTTCCTTTCTATTGCACCCCCCTCCTCCTTCTAAAGGAATTAAAACTTAAGTAAGGTTTTTAAAGTTTATTTTTTTTTATTTATTTTGAGAGAGATAGCAAACGGGGGAGGGGCAGAGAGAAAATGGGAGACAGAATCCTAAGCAGGCTCCACGCTGTCAGCGCAGAGCCCGATACGGGGTTCAAACTCACCACTGCGAGATCATGACCTGAGCAGAAATCAAGAGTTGGACACTTACCTAACTGAGCTACCCAGGCACCCCAAGTACACCCCAAGCACCCCAAGCTGCCCAGGCACCCCAAGTACTTTTTATTGTGGTGGAAAACGTAACGTGAAATTTACCATCTTAACCGTTTTTAATCATATATCTCGGTAGCTTTAAGTATATTTACATCGTTGTGAAACAGATTTCCAGAACTTGCAAATCTGAAACTCTATACCCATGAAATGATAACTCCACTTTCCCCTTACCCAATCCTTGGTAACTGCCATTTTAATTTCTGGGTCCATGAATTTGATTATTTTAGGTACCTCATGTAAGTGGAATCATACAGTATCTGTATTTTTGTGACTGGCTTATTTCACTTAGAGTCGTGTCCTCAGGTTTATCTCTGTTGTAGCCTGTGACAGGATTTTTTTCCTTTTTTAAGGTTGAATAATAATACTTCATTGTATGTACAAATGATATTTCCTTTATCCATCCATCTTTCAATAGACATTTGGGTTTCTTCCACCTCTTGGCTATTGTGAATAATGGTGCCGTGAACACAGGTGTGCATGTATTTCTTTGAGACCCTGTTTACAGCCTTTCGAATTTATACCTAGAAGTGGGATTGATTGTTAGATCATATGGTAGTTCTATTTTTAATTTTTCGAGGAACTTCCATGTTGTTTTCTTCTGTCATGTCTGGCCCATTTTACAGTCCCACCAAGAGCACAAGAGTGTTCTTTGCTAACATTTGTTATTTTCTCTTTTTTTTGATAGTAGCCTGCCTGATGGGTGTGAGGTGATAGCTCATTGTATTTTTAATTTTTTGTGGCACCTCCATACTGTTCTCCACAGTGATCGCTCTGTTCTACAATCCCACTAAGAGTGCACAAGGGTTCCGACTTCTCCACATCCTCACCAATCCTTGCTGTTTTCTGTATTTTTCTTTTGATTTTGTTGTTTTGTCTTGATGGTAGCCATCCTAAGGGGCATGAGGTGAGATATCCCATTGTGGTTTTGGTTCACATTACTCTGATGATTTGTGATGTTGAGCACCTTTTCATATGCTTATAGGCCATTTGCTTGTCTTCTTTGGAGAAATGCTTATCCAAGTCCTTTGTTCACTTTTTACTTGGGTTATTTATTTTTTTAATTTTTAAAACAATTTAAAAGAGTTTTTATTTAAAATCCAGTTAGTTAACTTACAGTGCAATATTAATTTCAGATGTACAGTAGAGTTGTAGGAGTTCTTTACGTATTTCGCCTATTAACCCCTTATCAGATATATGATTAATGAATATTTTTTCTATTCTGTAGACTTCCTTTTCACTCTGTCGATTGTTTCCTTTAATGTGCAGAAGTTTTAAAGTTTGATGTAGTCCCACGGGGCGCCTGGGTGGCTCGGTCGGTTAAGCGTCCGACTTCCGCTCAGGTCATGATCTCACAGTCCGTGAGTTCGAGCCCTGCATCGGGCTCTGTGCTGACCGCTCAGAGCCTGGAGCCTGTTTCAGATTCTGTGTTTCCCTCTCTCTCTGCCCCTCCCCTGTTCATGCTCTGTCTCTCTCTGTCTCAAAAATAAATAAACGTTAAAAAAAAACTTTAAAGAAAAATAAAGTTTGATGTCGTCCCAATGTTTAATGTAGTCCCAATTGTCTATTTTTGTTTTTGTTACGTGTGTTTTTAGAGCCATGCCAAGAAATCATTGCCAAATTCATTGTCGTAAAGTTTATCCTCTATGTTTTCTTCTGGTAGGTTTATGGTTTGAGGTCTTAAATTGAGGTCTGCGATCCGTCTTGAGCTAATTTTTGTATATGCTGTAAAACAAGGGTCTGACTTTGTAATTTTGCATATGGATATTTAGTTTTCTCATCACAATTTATTAAAGAAACTCTTTTCTGCACTGAGTGATCTTGGCACCCTTGTCAAAAATCATTTGACCGTGTACACAGAGTTTATTTCTGGGCTTTTTATTCCATTCCATTTGTCTATATGTCTGTCTTTATGCCAGAATCACACTATTACTGTAGCTTTGTAATAGTTTGTAATAGCTTTTGTAATAGTTATGAAATTAGGAAGTCTCAACCCACCAGCTCTGTTCTTTTTCAAAATGGTTTTGGCTATTTGAGATCCATTAAGTTTCCATCTGGATTTTAGGATTTCAAAACATTTTTTATATACTGCCTTTGGGATTAGGTAGGAATTGGGTTGAATTGGTAGGTTGTTTTGGATAATATTGACCTCTTACCAATGTTATCCTCCAATTCATGAACATGGGATGTTTTTCCATTTTTTTTGTGTGTCCTTAATTTCTTTCAGGAATGTTTTGTAGTTTTCAGTGTACGAGTCTTTCACCTCCTTGGTTGGTCTAATTTCTAAGTATTTTATTCTTTCTGATGCTATTATAAAGGGGGTTGTCTTCTTAATTTCCTTTTTGGTTCTTCATTGTTAGTGTATAGAAACACAACTGATTTTTGTGCATTGATTTTGTATCCCACTACTTTGCTGAATTTTGTTCATCAGCTCTAACAGTCTGTGTGTGTGTGTGTGTGTGTGTGTGTGTGTGTGTGTATGCAGTCTTTAAGGTTTTCCACATATGAGATCATATCATCTGTGAACAGAGATAATTTTACTGTTCCCTTTCTAATTTATATGCTTTTAATTTTTTTCTTGTCTGATTGCTCTGGCTGGCACTTCCAGTACTATGTGAATAGAAGTGGTAAGATGGGGTATCCTTCTCTTGTTCTTGATTTTAGATGAAATGCTTTCGGTCTTTAACCATTGAGAGATGTGAGCTTTTCATAGACAGTCTTTACCATGTTGAGGCAGTTTCCTTCTTTCCTACTTTATTTAATTTTTTGATCGTGAAAGGATGTTGATTTTTTTTTTCAAATGCTTGCTCTGCATCAATTGATAATATCATGTAATTTTTGTCCTTTATTTTGTTAATGTGGTGTATTTATGCCCTTCTTAATGTAGTTCTGGATCCTGTTAAATATCTCTTCTCAATCTTCAGCTCTCTGACAATACTCCAAATCTTCAGTAACACCGTGGGTAAAGATTTTTGTCAATGTTATATGTTATGATACAGTAATTTTAAAGACATATTTGATTCCTCTAGCACTCACTATTCTGAGTTTTGTTTAAGAGAGCGTGACTCTGTTCGGAAATGATCACCCAGCCCTCTATTTACAAAATTTCTCTCTGATTTTTCTTTGGATTCTTCACTACCTTTCATTTCTTCTCAGTTCCCTAAGTAACCTCCTATGTATCCCCTCAAAATATCATTCTGAAATCTTTTCCTTTTTTGTGAAACTGCTCAGTACGGTGACTCATCACTGAGATAATATTAAAACAGTAGTAACTGGAACTTGACATTCCCCTGGATGCCAATACTACCTTCTTATTTTGGGTATTTTCTTTTTTTTTATTTTTTATTTTTTATTTTTTTATTTTTTAATATATGAAATTTACTGTCAAATTGGTTTCCATACAACACCCAGTGCTCATCCCAAAAGGTGCCCTCCTCAATACCCATCACCCACCCTGCCCTCCCTCCCACCCCCCATCAACCCTCAGTTTGTTCTCAGTTTTTAACAGTCTCTTATGCTTTGGCTCTCTCCCACTCTAGCCTCTTTTTTTTTTTTTTTTTTTTTTTTTTTCCTTCGTTATTTTGGGTATTTTCTGAGTCTATGCAGCTTAAATGCAGGTGTTAAGCACATCTCTGGTGACTGGTGCAAAAGAAAACAAACAAACAAACAATAAAACAAAAGAATAATACATGGACCTAGCAGATATTTGGTAAGATGGGAATTTTATTTTTAAAATCAGACTATACTTTCAAACTTAAGGTCACTTTATCCATGCTTTATTTATAGATGTAATCCGTTCCATTCAGAAAGACATGCCTAGAGAATTAGGTCATGCATGGAGGAAGAAGAGCATGGAACATAATATAAGAACATGAATCAGGAGAACTGTCTTGTCCTCACTGATATTTGTGATCCCCAAGCTCTGTGTGTGTGTGTGTGTGTGTGTGTGTGTGTGTTGGGGGGGGGGATGTGCTTTTTGTTTGTTTGTGTGCTTTGAGAGGCTGGAAGTAGGTAGAGATGAGGGTAAAACAGAAGGGGAGTAGCACAAGCTCATTCCCAGAATGCCGTCTTATAATTATTTTCTAAATACTGTTATAATCACACTTACCTGCTAGTAGATCACAGCAATACTGATGAAAATGGCATATCTAAACGGGACAGTTTACATCAAGCTTTCTATCGGAGGCCCATGAAAGCCAGCTAAAAAATTTTTCCTAACTTCAGCTAGGACATTTTTTAATTAGGTAATTGGCAGTTGGGTCTTATTTCACCTTTTTGAGGGTTTTGTGTTTTGTTTTTAAAGACCAAAAGCCTTTCCTCTCTCATTGATGTCAAAGAAACAGGTGCCTGCCTAACCCTGTTATTTTATGGGTAAAATAGTTCAGTCTTTATACCACTATTATAAAATTCTGGTGTCGATAATTCAGTTATAGGGCCTACATAGAATTTCCTATGAGAAACCCATACAGACATCCCAGTCAGCTTGCAGTAGATGATTTATCATTGCCTACAGCACTAGAAACTCTTCATCCCTTGAAACCTGGGCTGGAAAACTGAAACAGGCAGGGAACCCCAAATTCCTGTCTTTCCTGAAATTGCCAAGCAAGTGGGAATCGCCTGAGTTCTCCGAGGTGTTAGGTTGGACTCGTTCTAATCTCTTGTGTGAACTCGGGTTTTCTGCCCCTCCGATGGGGTTGCCGCAAGCATGATGCTTTTTGTCATGGGGTGATTGTACTCATTGAATGCAGCTGAGCTACAGGAGTGTTGAATTTACCTTCAAAACCTTGGCTTTGTGGCTTCCCCAAACCCCAAACAAGAATTCTTCGGGAAGAGCTCCTTCAAGAATTTTTGCTTGGCTTGTCCAACTCCCAGGGGCTGGTCTGTGGCGGGATAATCTCTTGTAAGGGTGTTAGGTTCTGTCTTATTTCCTGTTACATCCAAGCTCTTTGCTGGGAACAGATTTTGTGTGGGTACAGCCACGGTGATCACCTCCAAGAAACGGATGGGGTTTAACAGTGGTAGGGAAAAGGACAAAGTAAAGTCCTAATTTTGTCCTACTACAAGTGCCAGTATCTGAAGAATTATCATAAGTCATATGGATTTAAAAGATTATTTTGACAACAAATAACACAAGTATGTTGGGTCCCCTTGTTACTGAAAACCACTGGGCTGTGTTGCTCAGAAAGAGAAAGGGGAGAGTCTTGGCCCACAGAAAGGACCCCCCAAGAGCTCGTCAGGCTCTTGCCCAATTTTTGTTCACTCAGCACCGTCCTTTCAGGATTTCTGTTGACTTAGGGAAGTGGGGGTAATTAGCTCCCTGCTGCTTCAGGAACTCTCCGTCCACGTGTTCTCTGACCATCGCAATTTGGAACAGAGTATAAGCCTGAGAAAAAAGGCTTGATCAATCATTGGTCAATTAACCCAATTCAGGAACCGGTTAAGTGGCCTGGCAGGGTGGCAAGTGACGTCCAGGCGTCTCCCACAGTGGGTGTGACCTTCTCTCTCCTCTCCCTTTCCCTGACAGCTGGGCTTCCAGAATGCAGATGTGGGGCCACCTTTTTGACACACAGTGGTAATTTTGGCTAGAAGGAGAACATCTGGGGAGCTTCCTGTGGCAATCTCTGGAGGCTGAACGAGATAATCAGGCTTAGCAAATTGGGTTGACTAGACAATGAAATATTTATTGTGATTCCTCCTTTTTTTTTTTTTTTTTTTTTTTTAGTTCAAAAATCCTTGTCATCCCTGGGCTGAAGTCTGTATACATGACAGGAATTCACAATTAGATTAGAAGTGGCCTGCTACCACTTACTGATGACCTCAACCTACGCAGGCAGAAGGCAAGTGATTGTGCCTGCATACGGGCTCCGTTTAATGGGTCTTCCCCTAATAAAACAGAAAAGTCCATGAAACAAAAGAACGCAGTTCAGAAAACCAGCCTGTGTGATAGTCTTTCACTAGTTTTTGGTGCATGAAATATTTTCTTATACGGGTAAAAAGAGAGGCAAACAACTTTAACGTTGTTATAAGATAGACTTTTTACGTGAATAAGGTTTAGTCTTGAAGATATTTATTTTGGGGGCACCTGGGTGGCTCCGTCGGTTGAGCATCTGACTTCAGCTCAGGCCATGATCTCACTGTCCATGGGTTTGAGCCCCACATCGGGCTCTGTGCTGACAGCTCAGAGTCTGGAGCCTGCTTTGGATTCTGTGTCTCCCTCTCTCTGTGCCCTTCCCCTCCTCATGCTTTCTCTCTCTCTCTCTCTCTCTCAGAAATAAATATAACGTTAAAAAAAAAAGATATTCATTTTTAAGTTTACCTTGAATGTGTACCAAAAGCATTGTGGGATTACTAGGTGATTCAGACCAAAGTGCTGATTTCCCTTTAAACATTTAGATAATGGAAGAAAAATGTAGCTACATCTGCCTTGTGTGGTTAGTGACCAACTACTCTTTTTGAGTTAGTTGATTAGGTCTTGGCTGTATCCTTGAGCCACGTCGCATAACAGTGGAGAAGCCTTACAGATTTGTCATCAAAGAGGGCTCAGCTTTCTGCCCAGGGTGGACGACTCACACTAATTAGTAATTTGGCACCTAAAAGTTTCAATCAATCAGCAATCAACACTGATTGCAGAGAAAGCTGAAGGTTCCTCATCTGGGCGTAAGATGACATCTGCTTGGGGCCTCCCTTCCTGTCTCGCCCCAGTCCCTGCTACTTCCCAGGGGATCCCATGTTCCCGGGAAATATTGGTGTTCCCCAAGCTGTCCAGATCGCTTCTATCTCCGTGACTCGTTTACACCTGCCGTGTACTCCTAACTTTGCCCTTTGGGCAACCTCCTGCCTATCTTCTCTTGGAAAGCCCCTGTTTCCATCCTTACTTCCTCCTCGATACCTTTCTGAGCAATCCACCTTCCTACCATATTGTACGCTGAGAAAGGCATCTCTCCTTTGGGGTCCCGTGTCCTCCTCCTCGTGGTTCCAAAATATCACTTTTTCTTCTTACAACACCCCCCAGATATTTATTTAGTGAGGGCCTCCCCTGTGGTAGGCATTCAGATAGATTACATGCAAGACACGTAAAAAATGATGGTCTGTACCACAGGTTTTTATTTCTATTAAATTGTATGGCATATGATCTTGAGCAAACATTTATAGTCAATATTTGATAAAAAGTCCGATTCAATCAGGTAAATAAAGCATTAGAAAAAATAATTTCATTCCTTTGCTAAACTAAATCCATTAAGACCCTAACACAAGTAGAACCGAGGACCAAGACTCCTTAAAACAAAACAAAAGAAAACAGTGAGATCCATTGCACATTTGCATTTTCAAATTAATTGCTGCCCTAATTATTTGTCAGTAGAAGCATAAATTAAGCAAATATAACTTACAGTAAGCTTTTGGACACCCACAGGATTCTCCCCTCAAGAGTAAATTGTCGTAAGGGCTCCCTGTGACGGTTTATTTTTGCTGTCTTTCCACGATGGAGAAAAGAGAGAAGATTGGAAATGGGGCCGCGTGGAAATGAAACCGGGACTCCAGGTGAAGAGACAGACACAGGTAGGTCATTTTAATTTTCCCCTGTAAGGTGTGAGAAGGTAACAAGCGAGAAAGAATGTTGGGGCCAAAGATACGCTTTGGAAACCTTACTGAAGCTGCTCCTCCGTCCACATTAAGTGCAACTCCATGACCCCAACATGAAACCAAAAGGTGAAAAATGCAGTTAAGCGTGGCGTTGTCATTCATCGTGCCTTGCATAAATAGGATTGATTGGCTTGAGTATCTGCTCCATCTGCTTTCCCTTACACCATGTCAGTGGAGCTATAGGCATCTAGCACAGCTGGAATATTTTTTCTCTCACACAATCAGGCATACATTGTTGGTGATCTCTCTGAAAAGCTTATGAAACAACACAATGATGTTGAATAACAAACAGCTCCAAATCTCGGCGACTTCCATCAACCGCCATTTTTGCCCACGCTTCCAGGGCTGTGGGTCATCTGTGGCTTGGCTGGACTAGGCTGGGTTCGGGTAGGCAGCTCCCCTCTGCTGTGCTCTGCAGGTGCACGGGCCAGTCGCGACGATTGTTCCATGCTTCAGGTCCAATTCAGTTCTGTCTCACCGGACTCTCCTTCTGTAAGGGTCATCCGGAAATTATCCGGCTCCTGATCTTTTCAAGGTAGAAGGGGAAGCTCTCAGGGGAGTGAGCGTAAACATGCAGTGCCTTGCCACCTAGACTCCAAACTGGCTTATGGTCGTGTCTGCCCACCTTTCATTGGCCAAAGGAAGTCCCACTGTCAAGCTCCACGTCGGTGCGATAAAGTAAATTCTTCCCATGGAGGTCAGTGTGTGCGTGTGTGTGTGTGTGGGGGGGGGGGGGGGGCAGGGAAATGAACATATGCCGAACAATAGTTTAATCTACTATATCTCTCTGTATTTAAGGGAAGACCTTCATTGTCTGATTTGGGCCTTCACACATGAATTATTTAAAGTTTGCCTTTCCCCGCCCCCCCCCACCCCCCCGCCCATGAGTTTGTTAATTAAAAATATGTTAGATTAGCCAGAAAGACCTCTCAGAAAGATAACTATATGGAAGATTCAGAAAGAGATGTGAATGAACCTCCAGCAACAGTGGCCGGATGTGACCCAAGTGAGTCTTGCCCTGCTGTTTGAAGAAGGGGGTCCGTTGGATATCGGTGTGCAGGTCTCATTTGGCTTCGAGACCATGCACTGAGCTGCCTGGTATAGACCAGACAGGCAGAGATTCTGCCTCAGCAGATGTGTGCGTGACTTCACTGCTCTGATTACAGCATCACCTCTCCCCTGTCACCAACTGGCAACCCACAGCAAAGGATGTTTTTCTGATCATTTTGCACTCATTAAATGCAGCTGTCACAACAGTGGATGCGAGGATGCATGCAAAACTTTTCTGCCACGTCAAAATAAAGCTGAAAAGCTTTTTTAAAAAAGAGCTGAAACCTTTGAAGCCTATTCTCAAGGAATATTGGAAATATTGCCTTTTGTCGGTGACAATTGGAAGTGTTCTGTCGCAACACAAATTAAATCTTGGGCCAGGCTAAAGAAGCACCAGCCATCAAAATTTTGCAGCAGAAAGCATTTGGCCAACCACTGGGGTTCCGTTGTATTACTCCTGGGTCCGAATGCCCTGGAGGGCATTCCCATTGGAGTGGCTGATCCCTGCTGATGGTTTTAATGGGGCACGGTAGTTCCCTGATTCTTGAAGAGATGCTAGCAGAATGAAATAATTGGGTGCCTCCTACATACCCTATTAGAGGAGACAAGTGGATTCTGGACCTGTGACGCAAACCTGCTGATTAGACTCTCAGAATGGAGGTGAGGGCCTTCCTTGACTTTGGCTCACTCATCGGAAGCCGTTTCGCCCACACACGGACCCGCAAAATGACTCTCCGCTCAGTAATGTGCTTCTTGACGTAGCATCTCCTAAACTTTCCTGGTGTTTACGAAGCTCCCTCCTCTATTTTGATCATTGCAGTGACCACTCTGTCCCTGCCATGGCACTGTCTGCTCACAGATCTCCACTAGACTGGGATTTTGAGAGTAAGGACTGGATTTATCATCATATGTGTGGCCCTAATGGTGTAATGCAGGGTTGCTCCCCCCCCCCCCCCCGGATGGTGAAAGGCAGGAGAGAGGAAAGAAGGGAGGAAGGCAGTCAGTAGCATCAGACAGATTCAAGGAGTGGGGAGGCACATCTTGCAGCCAGATGTTGTTGGTGCCCATCAGGCCACAGAGATACAGATGTTTTCGCCTCGTCTCCTCCCCCCACTAGGTGTACCTCACAGGTCCCTGGGCCCGTGGGCAGTAATTGTTGATTAAATAATCAGAGAAAGCACTTATCCCTGGGATGAGCGTATCAGTCACGGTCCAGTCAGGAGAATCTGCCTCGCTCAGTAAGTTTTCCTTTGGACAGAGCCTAGAGGGGGCAAGAGAATGTGTCCCAGCCTCACAGCCATAACGCAGGGAAAGAAGAGCGGGGGCTCGGTGACAGGCACGGCGAGGGCCAAGTGGCTGGGCCGTCTCGGGGGGGGGGTCCAGATCACTCTTCCATCACAAGATGTGACTCACTTCGGTGACCCAGAGCCTGCCGCACCAGCTGTGGGGTCTGATGACTACAGGCGCCTCCCTCGCCATCTTGTGATAGGGGATGATGCCACGGGAGACTTCAAGGACCGGAACCCAAGGCACTGAGATGCCGTCTTCTGCATGATGCCACATCAGTGAGCAAATCCAAAGACCAGAGAGAAGTGACGGGCGTAAAGGCACTGTGGGTGAGAACCTAGAATTCTCTGGTGGATTGGTTGCTGTCCCGGTACGGACCCGAGATCTGAAATAAGAAGTAGAGGCAGAGGATGAGCAAGCGGCTGAGCCCAGAGTGCGCTTCGCTGGCTTGGATGAGCCCGCGAGGGAACAGGAGCCCGTGGGCCACACCACGCCCTGCCTCCTCCGGGAGAGTGGAGAACTCACTTCCTGGTTGCTTTGCCTCTGCACAAGTATATTTCGACCAGGTTTTCTTCCTAATTTGAATGTTTTGGATCTAGTGGATAAACAGTGATCAAGAAATCAGGAATCTCTGGTTGCGTGTCTGCGGTGTGCAAGTGACCGCTGGCTACAGAGCTAACTCCTTCCCTTCCTTCTGTGACTCACCTTGAACGTCCCCTCCGCAGAAGCCGTCCTTAAACACCCAGTTCGATGTTGCACTTCTCCATCATTTCCTACCTTAGGCCCTGGTTGTTTCCCCTGCCCAACGCGGATTAGAATTTATAATTAGTCCGCATACCTGTTTAGCTGTTTGTCTGCCTCCTCGAGGAGGGCAAGGCCAGCATCTAGATCCTGACGCCCCGCCGCTGGCACGTCTTGGAAATGACAGATGAGCATGACTAAGTAAATGCGCAGAACGTGTAGTATGAAACTAAATACGATCCACTCCTTTTTCTCAAAGGCTTCGCGATATCGGGAGGAGACACAGACCCAGAGAAGTAACAAAACAAGGCCTTGCAAGACAGTCCCTTTTTAGAGAGACACGGCAATGAACTCTGATAGAAAGCGCTGCCGGTGATCTTGGCAATGGTGTGAGGTCTTCGGCTGAGGAGCGGGAGCGGGGCAGAGTGGGTTTGTGGTAGGAACGCGACCGGCATCCCCTGGCTCCTGACCAATGCGCTTTGCGCTCACGGTGGACTTTGACCTCCGGTCAGCGTGTGTGTGCGCGTGTGCGTGTCTGTGGCCTCAGCCTGAATCATCAGGTAGTTTTGGTGTCATGGAGCGTCCAGCCTGTCCAAGGGGACTTGCCCTAGATACCTTCTGGTTTGTCTCATTGTACTTCCATCGCTGTCTCCCCTGTCCCTCCTCTGGGGTGGTCCAGGTGTCTCTGTCACCCTCAGGGGGTGCCGGTAACTTACACCCATTCCGTGGGCGGCAGACAATATTTAATCATATTATCCAGGCATCTCTTAACAGTGCTTCTCTGCACCTTTCATTTTAATGAGAAAGCGCTCACCATTCGGTATCAATAGAGACAGTTTTGAGTATTTCCTGAGAACTCTTGGGGATAATTCAGAGGCCTCTGGGGTGTGGCGGAACCAAGGCTGGATCTCAGAGGGTTAACAATGCCCCCCTAGAAGGCGACCCCAGACACCGGCAGCTTATGTGGAGGGACTGGTCCAACCCCAGCCCTGAGAATTAGGGAGGGCAACCACCTAGGGTCGGGGGGAGTGGGGGAGGGACCACCCGGAACTCGGGGAGGCTTTAGAATTTATATTTTCATTAATGAATGCTTCAGAAAGTGTACTGTCCCTAATTCCCTTCCTTGAAAGATGGAAACTTTAATGTGCAGTTAATTAAATGTTGTGTTGATTTGCAAGCCCTGAGCTCTCAGAGGCCTCCGGGAGGTGGAGGCAAGTTTAGAAATCAAACAACGGGAGGACTGGCTGTCCCCGATCCGACCACAGAGCGAGTGGCACTGTTTGCTCCAGACGCCCGGGAGGCGTGCGAGGCGCCCCTGTGGCCAGGACCTGCGTTCTGGGCCCCGTGGTTCCCGCACGGTCTGTTTACCGTGGAGAGGAGCAGACCAGGGCCGTGTTGCCTTCAGGGGCATTATTATTTTTTTTTTCTTTCCTTTTTTTTTTTTTTTTTTTTTCCTGGTGTTCCAGCACTTCTTTGTGCTGAGAGGAGCTGTGTCATACTGGAATTCTTTTCACAACAAACTAAAGAACCCAGCTGTGGCGCTGGATACATCCCTGGAAGCCGCAGGGTTCTGCATGCAGTCGTTGATGGGGAGAGCGGTTCCGCTGCTAAGGTGGGCTCCATGTCCAATACAGTGCCAGCCGGCCCGTGTGGGAGGGGGACATCCGAGTGGAACCGGGCCCTCGGAGGAAACCCAGGGCCTGATGGATATCCAGGTACGGAGGATCAGAGGCTGAGCAGGGAAGGGCCACAGGGCTCATCGTCCCTCACTGCCACTGATAGGCGGGGAGATGTGATCAAGAAATTCACTAGCCTGGTTTTGCAAGAGGAAGTCTGGTCTGCTCCAAACAGCGAGCACCTGTTAACAGTGACAACCTTATCATCCATTTGGCCCTGGCTAAAGGCACAACTTATGCAATTACCAAATGACATCTTGCAGGGTTATCTGCCACCAGAGCACGCTTTCCTAGACACCACGCCTGGCAAGAACAAAGCGCCGATACCTGATGAAGATACACTTGCGTCTCACTCTGGCATCCGCAGTCCTGACTTGTAACTCTTCTGTGCGGTCATCTTGTTGAGGATGCCCCGGAAAGCTGGCAAAGTTTCCAGGATTGACTCTGGAAAGGGTTGGCGGTGCTACTATATTCTTATTATGAATAAAAATTTTAAACCCGAGCTGATAAACATATTTTTTTTCACACTGAATTCATCAGGAATACATTAACATTTTCTAAAAGGTAAAGGCAGAAAAAAAAAATGAAAGAATTAAAAGGAGAACAACATTAGGATGTATTTGGCCATTAGGATCCCCGTTTCCATCAGCTCCTGTTTACGAGCCAGAACTTCACCCCGTATAACTAACACTTGGGGAATTAGCCTATGGAATAATTATCACTCCTGATGAACAGAGTAAGAACTTGTTCCCGTGTGTGTGCAGAGCCATTCATCCTAAGGAGGAAATCTGGAGTGAAAGCTCACAGCATATTTTACATAGGTCCTGTAAAAGGATCCAGGCAAAACAGGCTTTGCAACATTAGTTATGATCATATATGGAAAAAGCAGTTACTTTCTGTGGTGACATATGGCTGAGTTGGTACGATGCCCAGGAATCTCAGTGTCCCCCCCCGCCCCGCCGCCCCAAGAAGGGTGAGCCCCGGCCTCATCCTCGGCCCCGTTGTCATCGGGACCAACAGCACAGGCAGCCTGTGGAGACGTCGCCGGTGAAGAAAAACCACATCCAGGTGCACCACAACCAAAGCTGCTGTTGGGCTCTGGCGGTTGGCAGGTGCCACCATCCCCGTCTGTGAAAATGGTTCATCCTAAATCAGGGAAATTGTGAATGGAGCCCAGGCCCATCTGCTTAAAATTCAGGCAGGGGGACCTCCCACAGTAAACAACGATGGCCAAGAACAATGGTAAGAAACACACCGACGCTTTTATTGTAATGGCGACTCTATCCTTCAGCGATGGGAATGTAGACTCTTTCTGCTGTTATTCTATAAGCAGCGTGGTTCCTTCCAAAATGTCTAACATGGCCCGGCAAAGAAATTGAGTTCTGTAATAGGAGAGACGGTGAAATATGACCCCCTGAGAGCATGGTGTTCGTTCACCTGCTCCCTCACCGATGTGCCCATGACCTGATTCAGTTAAGCCTCTGTGAGTGCCAACTCTTGATCTGCAGGGTATCCACTCCCGTGAGAAGGGCAGCAACTCACAAGAAAGCTACCGACTAATTCAGGCTTCAGTTATGAGGATACTTGAAGCGGGTGGGAAACCCCTTCTCCTTGGCCCTGGGGGTGGGGCTGGGAGGGACTAAGCCTTCTGTGTGACCCCGATTGCTGAAGGCAGGTGGGGAGGGCAGTGCCGCTGGGGTCGGCCCATTGGGCTGAGAGTCCTGCTCGGCTGCTTCCTAGCCACCTACGCCCGATGGATATCCCCAAACCTTGGCTTCCTCACTCACAAGACAGAGAAGCAAAGCCTCCTGCCTCCGAGACGTGATGAGGCTTCAGTGAGGAGTTGTATGGAGAGAGCTTTGCAGGACCCTGGCGGTAGGGAGTGCTCAATGGTGGTAGCACTGTGTAGCTGGGGGTGTGGGAGCCGGGCTTGGAGAGGGGTGGGGGTCCCTCTGGGTGACTTCGGGGAAGATGCTCTTAGCAGTGTGTTTCGTGAGGAAAGCTTTGGAGACATTTTGGTGCGTGGGTTAGGAAAGGGAAGGGTGGAGGGTGTTGAGCTGTGCCCCAAAGATCAGTATGGAGGGTGGAGAGGCTTTGTGAAAGCCCCTCCTGGTGGGGTGGGGGGAGGAGAGGACCCGACTGGGGACATACTTGGAAAGTAAAATAGGAGGGACAGAGGAATGAGACAGAGAGGGAGAGATGGGAGGAGGCGGTCGGGGGTGGGGGGAATGAGAGAGACAGAGACAGAGACATATACAGAGAGATATACAGAGATATACAGAGAGATATAGAGAGATAGAGAAACAGAGGGGGAGACAGAGAGAGAAAGAAGGAGAGATATACAGAGATATCCAGAGAGATATCCAGAGAGATATCCAGAGATACACAGAGAGATATACAGAGATATACAGAGAGACATAGAGAGATAGAGAAACAGAGGGGGAGACAGAGAGAGAAAGAAGGAGAGAGGAAAGGAGATGGGAAAATGGGGGGTGGTACGGGAGGGGGGCCAAGAAAGAGACAGGTACAGGGACAGAGTCAGAGTCCGAGAGATAGAGAAACACAGGGAGAGAGGTGGGGAAAGCGAGACAGAGAAAGAAATGGAGAGAGAGAGACAGCAAGGGGGACATGGGGGATTTTCGTGATGGAGTTGGGGTTCACGACACCGACTGAGGCTAAGAATACAGTAGGGATGGGGTGCCTGGCTGGCTCGGTCGGTAGAGCAGACCACTCTTGATCTCTTGGGGTTATGAGTTTGAGTCCATGTTGGGTGTACAGATTCCTTAAAAAATAAAGAAAACTTAGGGGCGCCTGGGTGGCTCAGTCGGTTAAGTGTCTGACTTCGGCTCAGGTGGTGATCTCTTGGTTCATGAGTTAGAGCCCCGCTTTGGGTTCTCTGCTGTCAGCACAGAGCCCGCTGTGGCTCCTCTGCTCTTTCTCTGCCCCTCCCCCACTCACGCTGTCTCTCTCTCTCTCTGTCTCTCAAAAATAAATAAAAACATCTAAAAAATAATAAATACATAAAAATTAAAAAAAAAAAAAAAAAGAACAAGAGTACAGCAGGGAGGAACTGAGTAGAAAGGGTGTGGGGAGGAGAGCCACCCTTTCATCCAGAGCAGAAACTGCCCCCTGATGGTGTCCGAGTGGGTGGAAGGCACTCGGCTTACCCCCAGTCCAGAAAGTCACTGCCGGGGGGGTGCCCGTGTGCCTGTTCACGTATTTTCAGCTTGTTCCCCAGCTGTGTGCCCAGATCGGGGCGAGGCTCCGGAGGGTGAGAGCACGCTGCCATCCGTGGAGCCGAGGAGGAAGGCTGTGTGGTTTGGGGCTAAACTGAGTCAGGGGACCAGAGCTGAGAAGCAGGTGCTTCTCCAGGCATTCAGACTGCAGGTCTGTTTGGGCACAGCCGCATCCTCAGGCTCCATGTGCCCCCGTCCACCCCCCCACCCCCACCCCCCCAACGCACCTGCTTCGGGGCTTGCAGGCGTCACCACGTTCACACGTTCACACATTCATCAGCACCCCAAGGAGCGCCTCCTCATGCCGGGCGGGCTCAGTCCAGGACCCCACGGTGATCCAGGCAGACAGGGTCCCTGTCCTCTCTGCGCTTCCGGCCGGGAGAGGAGTTTGGTGCTCCAATCCTTTTCGCCACCCGTGGCCTGCCGGGTTGGATCTCTGGCTAGAGAAATTCCAGGCAGGTTGTGATTGGAAAACAAGGGGCTCATCCTCCCGCTTTGAAACCACAGCTGCTCTGCCTTCTGCTAGCGCTTCCCTTGGGCCTTGGCTTCAAAGGCCCCACGGAGCTGTTTTTAGGGGAGCAGCTCCGGGTTCTCCCACAAAAAACATGTTCCTGGGGAAATGCGAAGAGGGTGGCCTCAAAGAAGAAATGAGGATATTGCCTTTTCTTCTGCAGATTGGTGCAGACTCTTTAGCAGTCTAAACCAATGATTTCCTTTTTTTTTTTTTTTAAGTTTATTTATTTATTTAGAGTGAGTATGCGTGTGTGTGTGGCGGGGGGTGGGGGGGGTGTGGTGCAGGGAGGGGCAGAGAGGGAGAGAGAGAGAAAGAGAATCCCAAGCAGGCTCAGTGCTGTCAGCTCAGAGCCCTACACCGGGCTTTGACTCACGAACCTTGAGATCATGACCTGAGCTGAAATCAAGGATCAGATGCTCAACTGACTGAGCCAGTCACCCAGGCGCCCCTAAACCGACGATTTCCGTAATGACTGGTGTGGTCTTAGCCGATGTTCTCCAGTGCTTTTTCCAAAAACACTCACGGAGCACTCTGTGCGGGGGCAGGGCCCGGGCTGTCAGTCAAGTGCACCACATCTCATCTAAGCCCCACCGCCAAGGCCTGTGAGGGCGGGAGGACAGGTGGACCCTTGAATAACACGGGTTTGACCTGGCACGTGGGTTTTTTTCAAATACATGGATTGGAAATCTTCTGGAGACCCGCAACAATTTGAAAAAACTCACAGACAAACCGTGTAGCCTAGAAATACCAAATAAAGAAAGCAGGAAAGAGAGAAAAAGGTGTTATTATTGTAAGAACGCAGCACGTAATACACAAAATCTGTGCCAATCGACTCGTTATATGATCAGTAAGGCTTCCTGGCAACAGTAGACTATTAGTAGTTAAGGTTTGGGGGAGTCAGAGTTTACACACGGATTTTCCACTGCTTGGGGGTCGGTGGCCCTCACCCCGGCACGGTTCAAGGCTCAGCTGTGTTTGAGAGTCTCTGTGGTCTAGGCAGGGGCCACTGGAGTTCAGAGAGGTTAAATAACTGGTTCCCGGTCACACGGCTGGTCACGGCTGGAGGTGACTTTTGAACTGTGATCTCTGGAGTCTGAGAACAGAACTCATTGTATTATCGCCTATCGCCTCTTCCGTATTTCTTGATTTGCAATGATTTCATTTTCCGCTCTCGTTGGGCGCTTCAGCAGACTTCGGGGTGGGAGGGGGGAAGTTCAAGGAAGAGGTCCTGGGGGGAGGGAGAGGCTAGTGCTAACTTCACGGGCTATTTGTTAATCAAATGAGCCCTCTTCTCGCCTTCAAGTAGCATTCTCCACGCTCCCTGCACCTGGATTATCGTTCCTCTAAAAAACAGTGATGAGTGGCACGCAGTCCTCAAGCTTCAGCAAGACAACCCTTGATCTAGTAATTTCGGGCACGAAAACTTGCGTTCGGGTTGTTGAGCCCTATTGAACGCACACGCGCTCATTCCGGGGTGAGCTGGCCCTCCAGCTGTGGCCGACCCTGGCAGCTGTAGACAGAGGCTCACCCCAGCACTGTGACACCTGAGGCCTCGCGCCTGCAGCCAGTGCCCCAGGAAAGAGTCAAGAGACACACACAGACTTCTCTCCTTCCCACACACATCCTCGCGGAAGGGTCCAGCGATTTCGTTCCCTTTTCGCTGTTTGAGAAGTAGTGGAGGAGGGGATCCCGGCTAGAAAAAACGTTGTTGGTTTTCCTTCCCTGTGCTGTGAAGGTTTCTTGGGATGCTCTTAAATCGTCACCCAAAGGACAGGTCCGTTGTGTCTCCTCCACTTCCCTAGCAACCAGAAGT
This sequence comes from Panthera onca, assembly GCF_046562875.1. Taxonomy (NCBI): domain Eukaryota; kingdom Metazoa; phylum Chordata; class Mammalia; order Carnivora; family Felidae; genus Panthera; species Panthera onca. The sequence goes on along the minus strand of NC_138341.1, from coordinate 84,669,895 downwards.
CAACCGTGGATCTCTGTCTTGTGTCCCTGCTCTGGGGTTGGACTTTAGTGCTTATTTCTCTCGAACTTGTTTGTCCCTCAATGGTGATTGAGCGAGAGGGCATTCTTCTCTCAAGTCCTCCTGTCTCTGCTCCTTCTTTACCAGTTTCCAGTGCACAAAAATGTTCAGATTCTGCATTTCGCGCTTCTTTGAACCAAGTTTCCTGTCCTCTGGCCTGCCATCCCCTCCCCCAGCAAAGCAGCCCACACGTCCTTCAGGAATGGGGCAATGGTAAAGGAGCGTGTGAAGCTTGGGCATATTTGTACACACTGAGAAGTATTTGATAGGTGTGTATTTATATATGTAATTCACAAATATATGGAGACTGTCCATGGTCCCTCCCCGCCTCCGAATTGTATTTCATGCAAAGAGCACAGGTGTAAGAAGAGCTACTGGTGAAGAAAGTCACTTCAAGTGGCCATCGGTTCCTGCAGAAGTTGGTAGGTTGCACGTGGATTCCAGAAACCAACACCTGCCTATGTCCACGGGCTTAGGAGGTTTTGGGAGGGCTGCTCCCTCCACCCAAAGTTTGGGGGTGTGTCCCGCGCCTCTTGCCAATGGGAGGAGGTTCTTTGTCATCTCAGGGTCCTGACTTCGTGTGGTTGGAAGGCACCAGTGGGGGGGGGTGGGTCCCTGGTGGTGGGACAGGCTTCTTCCTTGGTTCCATCCCCAAGAGGGCAGAAGCAGGTTTCTTCACCCCCCTTCATCAGTACCTCTTCTAGATACAATCTTCGCTCTAAGATTATATCCTGAAAAGTACTGTTGGAGAACAAACCCCTGCCACTTTCTACCATTTCTGACAACCTTAGGTTAATTATACGGGCCTGATATTGTCAAGTCAAATTCAAAGGCAAGTCAAAGATGATGAGAGACAGCCAGATACTGTTTTCACTGTGTGCGTGGCTTTCTTCTTGAAGAAATGCTGCTGAGGCATTCAACCCGGGGGGTTGGGCAAGTGCAGCTCATTGATGTGGGTAGGGTGAACGACACTCCAGGGTCCTTGGCTTCCTGCATGACAGACCCTGAGTCTATGGCTGATTGGGGGTCACTGCTCAAATGGACGCCGTGGCCTTTCCTTAATAAGAGCATGGGCTGAGGGAATTGCCATGACTCATGGTCACTCACAACGGGCTTGTGTGGTGCTTTGGCCTCTGCATTGCTTATTTGTACGAGGTAGCACATTTCCTGTATGTGGGAAAAACTGTAATTTAGACTCAAAGACCTGGACACTTTAATATTAGCCCCTCTGCAGGTTATCATCCCCTCGGGGGCAGGGATCAGACCTTCAGTCTACATGCCCCATTGTGGCATCTTGTAAGGGCCAACACTCGTAGGAGGCTCCACCCTTGGCTCCATTTTCATTCCTACTTTTGCCCTCACCTGAAGCCTAGGATGGATGTCTTAACAATCCTCATTGTCAGGGATCCTTTCTTCCTATTGAGCTTAAATGCTTCTCACTCAAGTCCAAGCCATGAGCTTCTTGTTCCCTACTAGATGGGGGGTGAGGGACAGCTGGTTACAATCTTCTGTGTGTAAATCCACAGTTCTTGGAGAAATGAACACACACACACACACACACACACACACACACACACATACACACATACCCCCAAAAGCTCAGATTTCTACCTTTAGGATTGTTTTTTCCCCCTCTGGAAAATATTTCCCAGATGAGATATAAATTAACTTTCAATTTCTCAAAAATAGGATTGCCTAGCTGATGTCATTTCTTTACATATATTTTACAGGAAAAGAGTGGATCCTTAAGTTGTGGAGTTTTAGAAGTCTTGCCAATTAACTTTTTCTTTCTTGAGTTTATTTATTTTGAGAGAGAGAGAGAGAGAGAGAGAGAGAATGCGTGTGCATGAGCAGGGGAGGGTCAGAGAGAGGCGAGAGAGAATCCCAAGCAGGCTCTGTGCTGTCAGCCCAGAGCTCAATGTGGGGATTGATCTCCAGAACCCTGAGATCATGACCTGAACCCAAATCAAGAGTTGGGTGCTTAACCGACTGAGCCACCCAGGCACCCCGCCAATAAACTTTTTGAAAATACAGACGAGAAGTCTTCTATGGAAAACCATGTCATAAATAATAAACTCTTGAAAAGAAAGTGTCCATGAACTTAAGGGTGTGTGTAATATTGTCTCCCTGAATCTTAAGGCATCAGGAAGTAGGTTTTTAAATTTGGAAAAATGTATGCACCATAGCAGCTTGTGCTGTATCAGAGGATAAGCCTCAGTGCTTGGCTCTGCTCTATTTTTATTTCCATTATGGGTTGAGGAACCAGGACTGTGTAGGTAAAGAGTTGGCTTCCCCTTGGACCATGCCGGAAGCAATGGGTGCGGGATGGGCGGGGGTGAAGAGAGGTGCCGGGAAGGCAGTGGGAGTCTCAGGAAGGAAACAAGACCTTGCCTTCCCTCCTTTCCACTCCTGACACTGTCCTTTACGATCACAGCCCCCCAGCAAAACGCAGAAGCGAGAGGAAACCCTGAAGACCCACGGTGGGTGCGGAATTCTTGTGGGGGAGGGGATCGCTCCTGCTTTTGCCACAAAGGACAGGAGGTAAGAATGATAAAGAGAAGGAGAGCAGGAAGGTGAAGTGCAGTGGAGAGAAGGGGGAGGAGCAGAGGGGAAGGGAAGGTGCCTGGGGAAGTGCAGGGAGAGGCGGGCACACAGCTGTCAGTTTCTGGGAAGAGAAGCAGAAAGTAACAGTGATATCTCAAGGCGCAGCAGCCTCAGGGCTGCTAAGAACTTGCTCATTGGATTCAGCCCCTGAACCAGCTGTCGACTCAGGCCCCCACCCCCATGCTGACACCTCGCTCTCCTCCTGGCCACCGGGGGCGGTGTTGGGGTCACCCAGGGAAACTCCACTTCCCTGTGTCCTTAACAGCTTCTGGAGCTGTTCTCTTTCCATTCCCGCCTGGACCGGACCAGCTCAGGACCTCGCTGGCCTTGCCTCCATCTGGCTGCATTCCATGTCTGGCCCCTTTCCCTGAGACCCAACAGCCCCTCCGGGGCACAGCAGTGCTCCAAACATTCATGCTTCTGGCCTGCGCCCCCCTCGTCCGCTGTCTCTCCCACCACCTGACCTTGAACCTGGTGTTCCTGCCACCCAGAAGTGGTGGCGGGTCCCCCAGGCTAACCAAGAAACGACCAGCACTATAGGAGCTCATGCGAGCGCCAGGCAGGCACTAGCCTTTCTCCCTCTGAGGTGGGCACTGGGATTGTATCCGTTTTCCAGGGAAGGAAACTGAAGCTTAGAGAGGTTCACAGAGTCAGGGTCCTCTTGCCTTTTTGGAACAATATAGTAGATAAGGAGAGAGAGAGAGAGAGAGAGAGAGAGAGAGAGAGAGAGAGAGAGAGAACTGGCACACATTTAGTACCTACTGTGTACCAGGGGCCATGCTAGGCGTGGATACATGTTCCCGATCGAAGATGCTGTGACTCGAGCGCCCAGCTGTCGCATTTTTCTAGAACAGAGACTTTTGATCTGTGTTTAGTTAGAGGAGAGACAGCCTGTCTTCCGCAGACTTTGTTGGTTTGTTTTTCATCTGGCGTGATAAGGTAAAGGAGTTTCTCTGTCTGCCTCCTTCCTCATTGTCAATCTTTTTTGTTCCTTTGCTTGCAGCTGTTGTCTGTTTTTGAGTCATGCGAACCACTTGCAGGAAGAGCTCTAGAGAATTTGGGAAGTGGGGGGGGGGCGGGGTGGCTGGGAAGGAGAGACAAAAGGTGCGTTGTTTTCCGAGAAGCCGGAAGACGGAAGACGTAAGGAAAAGAAAGCTGTTCTCAAGTGTGTCGCCTGCAGCCTTGTGAGGTAACATTTCTTTAGATGGCTTCTCTTCCCCTCCCTCGTGCCCAGCTGGCTCTTCATCATTTTTTAAACATCTCTTTGGGGCGCGGGACATGAAAGTGAACGGCAGGTCAAAGTCAGGAGTTCGGGGTTCTGGGGTGGTTTGGTCTGATAGCCTCTCTTCCTCTGTGGCAGTGCCCTTAGTGGGGGCAGGTGAGGCTGGTTCACAATTCTGGTCACATCACCCTCTCCTGGATGACAGCATCGCACCTTCATCCGTCCATTTACATTTCAAACCACCTCCCGCCTGCTCTTGATTAATTATTTAGTGACGCTGGTCACTTGTGAGCATTTCTGAGCTCCCATTTCACGTAAAAGGTCCATTCCTTTTTTATCCAAATCTACTTTCCCTGAATCCTTGTGTAGTTTTTGAAATGAAATGCTACATATTCCTTTTGAGCCCCTGGCACCCATGTATTGGTGCCTCTTCTTTGTGGCGGTATACCTGGATATTCGGCGAAGGGGGCGGATTCGCCTGTGGGGCTCCCCCTCTCTGCCTACCCCTGACCTTGATCAATTCCCCTTTGTGGGAGCTCCAGTTTTTAATAAGTCAATACAGGGATTTGGAGTGTGCCGTCTCAAGGTCTCCACTATTTTTAAATGGTGATGGAATCTATGAGAAGTAATAGAGGGACATGGGCTTTACAACCCAAGAGAATTTGGGGTGTCTCCCCTGGCTCTGGCACTTACCTGCTTATTTGTATGGGACACCTGGTAAGTTAGGTCATCTGTCTGGGTCTCACTTTCTTTACCTCTACAATGGGTGTGGAGAGATACAGAAGTGGCAGGGGGGTTAAGAGGAATGCATAGAGGGACACTGAGAATGCACCTTGAGTGTGGACCGTGAGGGAGATGGTGCCCTAAGGGTTTAATCTTGACCTTCTCAAACAGTGCAAATAAAATGGTTGGCACGGAATCAACCTTCAAGAACAGTTAGGCAGTTTATTGTGGGGTTGCCTTTACCCCAGGCAAAATTCTTACCCATACCAACATCCGGTAGTGGGAGAACCGCATTGCAAAACAACCTGTTCTCGGAGTTGGAAACCTGGGGTCTGTTCTCCGGACTTTTGAATTCCAGTTCTAACACTTGTTAGTTGTGTGATGTTGGAAAAATGATTTAATCTTCCCCAACCTCACCTTCATCATCTGCAGAATGGTCCCAAATTCAACCTACCTTAGAGGGGACACTGAAAAAATGCAACGCTAAAGATGTAAACACTCAGCACACAGTAAGCATCCAACTGATGATTTTGCTTTCTTTCATTTTTTTTAAGTTTATTTACTTATTTGAGACAGAGAGAGAGAGACACACAGCATGTGTGCACAGGCAAGTTGGAGGTGGGGCAGAGAGAGAGAGGGAGACAGAGAATCCCAAGCAGGCTCTGTGCTGCCAGCATGGAACCCGACCTGGGGCTTGAACTGACGAACTGTGAGATCATGACCTGAGACGACATCAAGAGTCAGGTGCTTAACCGACGGAGCCACCCCTGATTTTGCTTTCTTAACCCTGATAAATTAATGTCGGTTCATAAACGAGCTCTGATCATCTCTCAAGAAAAAGAAGGAAAGTTCGGATTTTTCTATTTTGTCACCAAAAAGATAACTAGACTTTACACAAAACAGAGCACATCCTTCACCACATAATAAAACCAAATCTACTGTTTTTTTTTTTTTTTTTTGGCAAGAAAAAAAAAAGCATAAATACAACTGACATCAATTCTCGGTGCATATTGTGTCTCGTCTCCCTGTTTTACAGTTTTCGGAAACCAAAAGTCCATCTGTCTCTGAGACCTTTCTAGTTTCCAGAAAAGAAAACACTGTCTAGATAGAGTAGTGCTGTGTCATTTGGCTGACTCGCAGCGCCCTTGCACGCTTCCCTTCTGCTGGCGAGCACGGGACGCCAGGATGCGGATTTCTGGCTGCCGCTGCCCCTGCGGGTTAACCCCTATCACAGGTCACTCTGCTGTGTTAATTTCATCACAGCCTAACCCCCGGCGCTTCAGTGGGGAAATCACAACACAGAACGCGCAGCTCGATGCACATTGCTCATTTCCGCCCGTGTGAAAAGAAGGGCGAAGATGCCCTGGACACCCACGCCCTTCCTGCCGCAGGGTTTGTACAGCCCCCGATCAATCTGAGAGCGACCAATCTAGTACGCCCGTTCGTTAGCCGCGCGCACACTGGACTGCTTGATGGAGAGGCTTGTGCTTGAGAACATTAAAATCTTGACTTCCCCTTTTCTAGTCAGGCTCCTTTGGCACCCCCTTGACTCATCAGTTCTAAACTCCACACTTCGTGTTTCAGTTCAAATGTCCCCTTCCTCCAAAAGAGACAGAGAGAGAGAGAGAGAGAGAGAGAAAGAGAGAGAGAGCCGGGTCCTGTTAGCACTTGGACTGCAGTAAAAAACAGCAGCAACAACAAAATGAATCCATTTCCCATCTTCAATGAAAAAGTGACAAATTGTGGAAGACAGACCTCACTTGGTTCTCAAGTAATGTCCCGGCTCCCACAGGGGGTTGGTGCGTCAAAGCCTCTGTCTCTGTCTTGCATAGGGTTGAGTGGCTGCCTGCTGGGGAGAGGCTCCAAGCTCCTGGGGGGAGGTCAGCAGGGACCTAGGTGGGAGGAAGGCAGAGTGGAGGGTGCAGCCTGGGGAAGCCTTTCTCCAGCCCCTTCCCTCCCTGTATTCATGGCAGTACCCAAAGCCCACCCTCCTGGATGGTCCCCTCAACCCCCTCCCTGGGCGGGTCTCAGAGGTAGCTGGAATCTCCCTGCTCCATGGTGGGTCTTGGCGTGCACAGGGGCGGTTGGCAACTCTCAGGGCCTTGTTTCCTCGATTCAAGATACCAAGATCGGGGTTGCCCATGCCTACGTAGCAAAATTTGTTATGAGGATTAAGTGGAATAATACCCAATGATGTTAATACAAGAGCAAAACAGCACAAATACTCAGGGATTTAAAAAAAAATCCCTGCCAACTGAATAACGGGTGCGTTGGGACCCCAGGGCCAAACTCTGCGTGCCTGGCAGTGGTAGTCAAGGAGGCAGGGTGGCGGCTTGACCTGGTCACGTGACTTCCCATCAGTCATGGAGGACAGTGGTGTGTGGGATGTCCAGGGTGCCTGGTGCACCTGGCTGGAGCTGCTTCCTGCCACTTCCGTTCTCCCCTTCTGGCCCCAGTTGGCATCACCATTCACCGGGCCAGCAGCTGGTGTCTCCAGGACGTGGCGTCTGTTGCGGAGAAGTCGCCGGAATGTGCGGGCTGGGTGCTGCCTACCTACATTCCGTGACCACTCAATGGGAATACGGCCGTACGCTGGGGGAGTCCTAGAGGATGCCAAATTCATGATGGGGATGACACTTCTGTATGGAGGGAGGCCAGAAGCCCTTTCGGAACAATAATCGTTTTCCTATAGCCTCCCATGGCTCCCATGCTTCCTCGGGCCAGCTCTAGGCAAAATTGCAAAGCTTTGTCATGGTTCCCATCGTTGTTGTTGTCGTTGTTGTGTTAATGAAGTCTCTGTGAAAATTGTGACAACATCCAGGCACGATGGACAATAGTCAGACTGACACTCCAGCTTCGCTTTGAAGAGCATTTAGATGGGTGTGAGATGATAACACTGGTAAAATAGGATTAAAGGCATCATCAGTGCTAACATCCCTGACCATTGAAGAGAAATAGAATGAATGGCCAAGGTGGGTTACGTGGAAATGTCATCAGTGGCCGCATAGGTAGCGAAAGTCACCACCACTGAGGATGAAGTTGGACTGCGCGCAAAATGGGATCCGGTGTGACTGTAGCTTCGGCAGGATAGAGTTTACTTTTCTTTTGCACGGAAGTCTGCATGTAGATGGTCAAGGGTTCTGCTAGCCTTGCCCTCCTCTGCTTTGTGTCTCTCCTCTGGAGTGACGATCGCTTCACTTGTCTAACACGCTACCCTTCAGCGATGCCTATTGCCGCCCCTTGCTGCTTCTTTCTTGGGCTTGCATGGGCTTCCGTTCCCAAGGACATCTTTTGGTCCAAGATGACTGCTCCAGAGCTGCTCCATCACACCTGCTTTCCTGCCAGCAAGAAAGAGGGATGGGGAAGGGGCAAGGGGCAGACGCCTGCTGTTACCTGTGGAAGTTTCCCAGAAGCTCCGACGTAACACCTTCACCTACATCCCCCTGCCCAGCCATAGTCTCATGGCCACACCTAACTATCTCTGTCCCATTGCAAAGACCAGGTGCTATGGAAGAAGTGGAGAACATAATGGGGGCTGGGGGGCACTCATGGTCTCTGCCAATCATGTAATTTCAAAGCTTCCGGAAGGTGACTTTTGCCTTCCCTTCCACTTAGCTGATGCCTCAAGTTTCTCAACAGCATTGAGTCTTTCATTAAAACAAAGTGGACTTTCTTACGCTGTGACTTCCAGGTCATTTGTAGAGTTCCCGGCGCTAGTTCCTTCCCCCCCCCCCCCCCCCAGCTGTCCCCCAGCAATCCCCCAGCCCAGCTGAGCTGGTGTTGTGATAATATCGTGTTTTTCTGCTGTGTCCGTATTCATAGAGGGCAGTAGCGATTACAGCAGCCAATGCTTACTGAGGCTTACACCCTTCCGGCTCTTACACTCACAGTTAGAGAATCTTTTGCTCATTTAACTACCAGCTAGATAAGGGCTGTTAATAGAAGTGTGGACTTAAAGCCAGGATACCCACTACGGGCACAATTGTACCACTTAGCCCTGGTGCTAACCGTGATGCCACATGGCTTCTCCTTTATCCTGTCTGTTTTCCAGGTAGACCCCGGCACTGTGTCGATTCTAGCAGAAGAGGCACATTTTTCTGGGTCCTGGCTCTGAGTGTGCACGTGCGAGGAGTGGAGGTGAGGTGGGGGAAGCCACACGAAATACCCAAATGAATGTAAGGCCGTTTGGAAAGTTCCCTAAGAGGTGAAAGCAGGTGTACTTTTGCTGTAGGTATTCAGGAGACGTAACGCTAAGGCCCTAGCAGGGACGCTATAAAACGAGTTAATTGCTTTACTCCCCTGCATTTCCTTCCCCTATGGAGTAGCTGGAGGCCCTCACCAGCACACATTCCAGCACAGTTAAGGTCATGTCCCTGTGTGAGCCAGCTGTCAGTGGGGCTCCTGCCCTTGGGGATCTGGTCAGACTTGACTGGAATCCTTATTCCAAGTGTTTTTTTCATCAAAGGTCACTCTTACACACACTGTTCCTGAGTTTGGTAGATTTTTCAGAGACTAGAAGGATTTCTAGAAACAGATTATTCTCTCTCCCCACCCCCTTTTTTTTTAATTTGAATGTTAGTTGGTTAATATATAGTGCAGTATTGGTCTCCGCAGTAGAATTCAGTGATTCATCACTTACATACAACACCCAGTCCTCCTCTCTAGATTTCTAGACAGATGTTATTCTGGGTTGGGATCTTCTCTGGCATCTCCTCCTGCCTTCTCTCTCCCGCCTCCGGAACAACTTCAGTTTTATTTGTGGGACACATGATTCCCTGGCCTTTGTGAGTTGATATCCAATCGCTGACTCAAGTATGTTCCTCACCAAAAGCTGATTCCTTATGCTACGAGAGATTCTGGAGAATTCAAGTCTCCTTCTCTTGTTGCTCTTGGTGTTTTGGTGGCTAGATTGATACAGCAGGAATTAGTCCGTATCTTCAGGTAAGAAGTAGGTGACCCAGTGCTCCTGGATGGTGGTGATGAAAGAGCCTTGGCCCATCATGGCGGCTTGGAAGGCAGGGCTTCAGATCATGGGGAGTTCATTGTCCCCAAAGCAGTGGGACTTGCTGCAGTCTTCAGAGGTGGCGGCCACTGACAATTTTGAGGATGATTGTCATGAAAACATCTGCTCCTTAGTGGATGGGTTTGGCCACTGGTGGAAGCGACCAGAGATGCCTGGTGCTTTCCATATCTAGTCTCCCTTCAACCCTGTGCACACGGGAAGGCTCCGCTGCCCTGAAAGTGGCTGGAGACCGTAGGACTACAGCTGCCCAACGGGCTCGTTCTGAGTGAAGCGACGTGTCATTTTCGGGCTGAGCCAGTTAAGAGTTTTCCATACTCTCTCTTCCCTGGGAGCCATGTGTTGAAATGATAGCCTGGCCAGATGGGAGGAGCCTGGATGCCTGAGACAGTAGGTGGATGAGGGCCCTCCTGACCATCCTTGGACCTGGCATGCACCAGATATAAACTTCTCTCAGGTGATGAGTCTTGAGAGAAACACCAACAGAGAGAAAAGCTCCTGCTCTTTTGGCCTTTGTCACCATAGCATGGCATGGTACGTCCCCAACACAGGTAATATGGACTTTCTATAGACTGCACTCCACCCTACCACTGAGATATTCCTGGACGTCTAATAGATTCCAAAGTTTTGATGATCAGGGGATGTTTCAGGATTAGAAGAAAGGAAGGATTTTTCTGCATTCCTTATTATTTCTGGGTTTTTGTTTTTTTCCCTTCCCTGAAGTGGCCATCATCTCAAAGAGACCGGGTGAGAAGGTGGCAGGTGCTGAATGGAAACGCCAACAGACAGAATTGGAGAGGAGCACTTGGTAGGACGCTTCCTAAAAACCCTGCTTTGCCTCATCGGTATGCTGTTCCGGAACAGTTCTGCCTGACGCGGTGCTCCCGCAGGTTAGTACAAAGGAGGACGTGATGCCGAATCCATCTGTTGCCATCCCCCCTTTCACAGCAGCTGAGAATCCAGGCTCTGTCTCCATTAGTAATCACCCAGCATCACGATTAAACCCCTATCACACCAGATGAGAAAACCCCAGGAGGGCGCTCCGTGTCCGTTCCATTCAAGTCCGAAACCCGTTGTGCATATTGGCCTAGTGGCACCAGCGGCTCGAGGGGAAGACACCCCCGAAGATGATTAAGGTAGCAGAGAATTTGCACAGTCAACTCCTGGAGTGCCGGATATGGTGCCCGGTACGGCACAAAGCGAGTGTTCATTCACTCGGTGGTGACTCTCAGTGGAGAATGACTGTGTTAATTAGTAGTAGAGATTGTTGAAAAACGCATTCTGCTGTGCAGAAATAGCATGTGACTCCTTGTCCATATTATCTTCTCCAGCACAGAGAAAGGACTGGCACAGCTCAACCTACGTACGGTGTGCGTGACTCCCTGTGATAAGCCAAGTTTAACTCTCCACCCTCTATTCTCTGATGCTATTCCTGGGGACAGGGACACTCCAGCCACACAGTCACAGCTGGCAATATCAGCAATCCTTCCGTCTAGTATGGAAACCAAACTGTTGGCATAAGGGCTTGCGAGCAATTCTGCTCATGTGTACTAGCTGTGCAGCTTCTAGAAAACCCCTTTTGGTAGAAGGAGGTGCTGAACTAATGCAGGGCTGCAAGAGGATGTACTGCGCTATAAAGGAAACCTGCTTCTAACTCCCAGACAGAGCCAGAGGTGAGGTTCTGGCTCACTAAACACTTCCTTTCCAATCTGACTTTTGGGGTCTCACCTTAGAAGGTGGAAAAAGGTCTCTTGAGTCTAATAGCTCTCAGAGAGAGAAAGATTTGTCTTGACCCCCTCAATGAGGAGCTTTGGACACTGTCCATGTGTTCGGTGACCTTGTCTCTGATGGTGAATTCTCAAGAGCTCCTACTCTCTAGGTGGGTGGGATGCCAACATTCACTTGTCTTGTCGGGAAAGGAGGGGCTGAGCAGGTGAAACCTTTCTGATTTTTTCTTTCCAGGATGCTCTCCAGGAACATTCCGGTTAGCCTACCTCAGAAGAGTAACAGCCTGTGTGTGAACCTGTTACCCTCAAGACTTTGCTCTTCCTTCCACAATACCTTTTGGTGGCCGTGCGTTCCCCTTCTTCGACTTCCTGTTAGCTTTTCAAATGGTGGATTTAGAAACTCAAGTTATTCTAGCCTTGATTATGTGGTCTTAGGATTCTCACAACTAGTTTTCCTCGTTATAAATATTGAGAAGAGTTTGTTGGCATGTTGTATGATGAGGAAGGAGGCCTGGGATGGGAGTCCAAAGGTGTTGTAAACTGGGGCGGGGTACTTCATCTCTCTGAACCTCAGTCTTGTCAACAAGAGGGTGGGTTAAAGTGCTTCTTACTACCAAATCCTAGAAGTCCTAAGAACTGTGCTCCAGAGGAGAAAACACACATTGGCAAATGTGGATTTATTCACTCTTCTGCCATGCGTTTGCAGACCGGTTTGAGAGAGTTCTGAATTCACCCAGTAATAACATTAGCTTAATTTCTTATGGAAGGACACAGGTTCCACAGCTTAACCATAAAACTCGTACCCTGGTTGACTTCCATCCTTTCCCTAACAAAGTAGACGAATTAATCCAGACAATTACTGTCAGGTGAAGGGGCAAGGTTGGAGATTCTCTGAGAAATCTGATGGTTGTACAGATGATAGGGTTAATTTGTAAGACCTCGTATGGAACACTTTCATTATTTCGGTTGCTATTAGAGTTAGATAGTGCTGGCTGGGTAGAAATCTATGAATGTTATAAAGTTTGGGTCAATTTACCAATGGAAAGGACAGCACCATTCTAGGTTTCCCCCCCCCCCCCCCCCTCTTTCTAGAAACCATAGCATTTAGAGAAATTATATGATGATATTGGACAAATATAGCCAAACCCAATCAGCCCAAAAGTAGTGGAAAAGCAAACCATTAAAACCCTCTCCCAAACAGAAGCCTATTGGGAAGCAATGTATAAATAGAGGAAAGCTTATGAAATGAAATAGGATATAAAATTTCCATATCCTCAATCCCGCAACAAGGACTTTTCCTACATATATTGCCATTACCCTGATAAGATTGGGAGTTGACCAGTGGCTCTATGAATTTAAAGCAAATAGTGACAATTAGGTCCTCAGGGTATACCCTCATCTTCTTCATTCACTGCATAGCCATTATTTTGGAGTTTTCATTTATATTTTTATGTTTATGGTCCTTGGAGGAGGCTGAATACTACATTTTGACAGTGGAATCTGAAAGAGCTACAATTCTAGATTCTGTAAATACTTCTTGATCATAGAAACGCCTTAGTTTTCGGGGCGCCTGGGTGGCTCAGTCTGTTAAGTGCCTGACTTCAGCTCAGGTCATGATCGCACGGTTTGTGGGTTCAAGCCCCACATCGGGCTCTGTGATGACAGCTCAGAGCCTGGACCCTGCTTTGGATTCTGTGTCTCCCTCTTGCTCTGCTCCTCCTCCACTCATGCTCTGTCTCCTTCTCTCTCTCAAAAATAAATAAACATTAAAAAAATTAAAAAAAAGAAATGCCTTAGTTTTAACTTTGAGAGCTGTCTCATTGGTCAAGCTCTTTGGATGGGATATACATTAGGTCAATCCCCCCAATGCACGTTCTTGAGGTATACTTTTCAGAGGTTCAAACTGTGGGTGGTTTAGTTCATATCCTTTTACCCCAAAATGAAAATTCTGGGATTCTCATTAGCCTTCTCCCAAAGCAAACCTTTAAAGCTTCCCCAACACGTGTAAAAACCAAACTTTATGAGGATCCGAGACCAGCCAGGAAATTTTAACAAAGACTAAATTTTAGAACAGCAGATCTTTAGTTGTGCAAAGGACATTGCTAAACTTCTGGGTTGGAAGGTATCCTGATCTACCTAATTCTATTTATGAAACTGCATATGTGCTTTGAAACTCCATTTAGATCCAACTCTTTCAGCTAGAGATGGAAACCATATGTGTGTCTAAGGCCCATATGTTAGGGCTTGGAGAGTCTTAGATTTTGTTTTGATTTCCAACTCCGCATCATTTTCAGATTTGGAGGCATCTGGGTATGTCCTTGACCCTCTGTGTCATGTGGCAATATTTTTGTTTTCTCTTCTTCTTCTTCTTCTTCTTCTTTCTTCTTCTTCTCCTTCTTCGATGATTCCCATTTCCATATGCTTAGATAGGTGTTGTGGCCTTTCATTCTCAAAAGATCATTCTAAGGAAAACACAGAATTGAAGCAAATACCTGGCAAAATCAAGTTCACAGTCTTGTATTGGGTGACAAAGTATTTTGTTTATTGTCTACTGGAATTCATTAGGGCTTCTTTTTTCCTTGATTCCTTGTTTCTTTTGTGTAGTGTGGACTTCTATTTCTGCTGCACACGTACCCGAGGATTATGGACATAGCCCAGCTTAAAGATGGCTGGCTGACCCCCAAATCTTTTCCCCCATTCTTTCGAGGTAATAAGCTAGTTGTGGCTGGCCATGTGGCCTCTCAGCTAGGGACTATCTTTGAAGCCTCAGTTGTAGGTGCGTGTTGATGAAATGTGAGAAGTAAGGATAGGAGACATTTCAAGGCCTATATCCTAATACATAGCCTTCCCTTTGGTTGGTACTAAAATATAGAATCTTCTAAAACCAGCTTTGAATGCAGATGATAGCAACATCCTGGGCAATGATGGAGAAGCAGAATGGAAAGAACCAAAGTCTTCTAATGTCTACAAGGATAAGAGTCACCTGCTGACCCATCCTACTGCTGGATTAGGAGATAAAAAGCTTCTTTGTCCAGGGGCCTGGGTGGCTCAGTCGATTAAGCATCTGACTCTTGGTTTTGGCTCAGGTCATGATCTTGTAGCTTCGTGAGTTCAAGCCCCACATCGGGCTCTGTGCTGGCAGCATGGAGCCTGATTGGGATTTTCTCTCTCTCCCTCTCTCTCTCTGCCCTGTCCCCCTCCCTCTGCTACTTGTGCTGTCTCTGTCTCTTTCACAATAAATAAATTCTTTAAAAATAAAAAAAATTAAATCTTCTTTGTCCTTAAAATTAGCTTTTACCCTAAAATTATGTGTAGACCTTGGGGTTCATGCATCATAATTAAAGGAAAAGAATTCCTTTTCTACATAGAACCAAGAGAGATTCTTAGGCTGTGGGGACATGAATTCAACAGGAAATCGATTTTCTGGACAAAAAATGAATAGATCCATTTGGGAAAAAGTAGCCAGTCTGGTTATTTACCCTGACAGTATTTAGAGTTAGAAGAATTCTTTATTCAACATAGGAACTCATTTTTCTTCTTCACCTTTTTAATGTTTGTTTATTTTTGAGAGAGAGACAGAGTGCAAGCAGGGAAGGGGCAGAGAGAGAGGGAGACCCAGAATCCGAAGCACCAGGCTCTGAGCTGTCAGCACAGAGCCCGACGCGGGGCTTAAACCCACGAACTGTGAGATCATGACCTGAGCTAAAGTCAAACACTTAACTGAGCCACCCAAGTGCCCCTACTCATGCAATTTTAAAAAACCGAGTTAATGACGGGGTGAATGTTGCTTCACAGCATCTTTTTAGTGACCGTGTGCAGACGTGAGAATGCAGTGCAAAGTGCCCAAGATTTTCCTTAGGGAAGAGAGTCGGGTAGCTTTCCCTCCGTAGTTCACCTCCCCAGGGGCAGGCTTTGGTGGGCAGCTCCTGGGCTTCGCCAGGTGAAATCCGGCAGGACCTCCATCTATGAGTTTACCTGATTTAACCTCAACTCCCTAAACGACCCAGCTCGTTCACTTTTAGGTTTGGTAGGTATCTCTTATGGTATCGGACCCATGGCAAGTGTTCAATAAACAATGTTCTGAGGTCGAGGGCAACTCCTCACAGCCTCCCACTGCTGCTGGCGGTTACCTGGTACGGGGTGTGGAGACAAGGACAGAGATCCATGTTTCTATGAGAGTGAACACAGAGGGGCTAGACTTCCAGCTTTGCTTCCTTCTGATTTAAGATTTCAAGATGCACCAAGCCTTTTTTAGAGATCTCAAAAAAAATTAAGATTTTTTTTTAATTAAAAAAATATTTCTAACATTTATTATTGAGAGACAGAGAGACCCAGAGCGTGAGCCGGGGAGGGGTAGAGAGAGGGGGAGACACAGAATCCGAAGCAGGCTCTAGGTTCTGAGCTGTCAGCACAGAGCCTGACGTGGGGCTCGAAACCACAAACTGTGAGATCATGACCTGAGCCAGAGTCGGTTGCCTAACCAACTGAGCCACCCAGGGGCCCCCCCTTCCAAATTAAGATGTTTTTAAACATTAAAAGCATTTATCGTAGTGTTTCAGGGTTTGTATTTGACTCGATGCATCGTATTTGGTTGACAGAGTGTAATCTGAGGCAATGTTTGAATACACGTACACATCGTTCAGTGGGACTTTCAGTAGGGCTTGTGTGATGTTTACAATGGTATTGAGTATTAAAAAAACCAAAAGCATTGTCTGGGTGTTTTGTGGACAGATGCCATGTTCCTTTTTTTTTTTTTGCATTGTATGGTTTAATCAGATGGTACAGAGGACGGCTTTATGCAACACGTTTACCACGTGTTGGTAACAAACAAATAGTAACAAACAAATAGTAACAAACAACAGTGTGAGCTCTGATGTAAAGACAGTGAGTGCCGTGATGCAATTTCTATTCAGTCTTCCACGTACTTTGATTCTGAAGACAAATCTTCATGACCAGGCTTACGTCTGTTGTAAAGCTGCGTTAGGAGTGGCTTTCCGTGACAGCCTCCAGCCCGCCTGAGAATCCGGCAATCACACGTTTGGCCTGGAATGATGTCAGGTGTGCTTGCTTGTAGAAAATCTGTTGATTGAGAAGATTTGGTTATGGCTGCAACGAGCATCCTCAGAACAAAGTGAGCTCAGTGATTGATTTTGGCCATGAAATGATCAAGGTAGGAAAGTTCATGATTGATTTACTACAGTGATCGGTTCATTAAAGAGTTGAACAATATGAATGAACAGCAGGGCCCGGGTTGTTGGTCGTATGTAGATACTCCTACTTCTGTGGCTGATTGTTCTCGTGAATTTATATGTGAAATCGTTGTGTTTGTATGCAGAAAATAAAGTAGATGGTCGAAACAGTGTTTCAGAGAATCCAAATTGCCACTTTTTACCAGTCACTTGAGTAATATATATTAAATATTTAGAATATTAAATAGCAACTGAGCGCCACAAGGTTTGAGTACAGAAACAAACACATATGGATTTATAAACCTATAAGGTCACACTGTACAATCAGTGACTGATTTATTCATTGATAAGACTAAGGCAAACGTTGTAGGTCTACCGTCTGTGGAACAGTTGGGTTCTTTGGCCCTGTACCCAACACCTGTACCCAACACCTGACCAGACATCTTGCACATGCTGTCACTGGGCTGCAAGGAAGAACAGGCATGCGAGAGAGGTGTAGACTGGTGGGTTACTGTTATCATTCCAGGTGAGGCCACTCTATATAGCCCTTCTGAGGAAGAGGTACAAACTTCCAGTTACAAAATAAATAAGTCACGGAGATGGGAAGTAGAGCGTAAGAAATACAGACAAGATCTGTTGTGTTTCTCAAATTCCACCTATAAGTGAAATCGTATATGTGCCTTTCTCTGGCTGACTTATCTTGCTTAGCATCATACCATCTAGATCCATCCACGTTGTTGCAAATGGCAAGGGTTCATTCTTTTTCATTGCTGAGTAGTATTCCAGTGTGTGTGTGTGTGTGTGTGTGTGTGTGTGTGCACTACATCTTTTTTATCCATTCATCAGTAGATGGACATTTGGGCTCTTTGCATAATTTGGCTAAACATAGGGGAAGGGAAAGAAAAATAAGTTAAAAACAGAGAGGGAGGCAAAGCATAAGAGACTCTTAAATACAGAGAACAAACTGAGGTTTGGGAAGATGGACCGTAAGGAGAGCATGTTTTGTGATGAGCACTGGGTGTCACATGTAAGAGATGAATCACTGTTCTACTCCTGAAGCCAAGATGCCACTGTATGGTAACGAGCTCGAAAAAAAAGGAAATACAGGCAATGGTATTGTAATAACATTGTATGGTGACAGATGGTGACTACAGTTATGGTGAGCCCTGAATAATGTCTAGAATTGTCGAATCCCTGTGTTGTGCACCTGAAACTAATATATTGCTGTATGTTAGTTACGCTTCAATAAAAAAAAGAATACCATGGGCCTTTTGAAGGTGACATCTCTCTGTTTTCCTCCTACATCTCCGACTGCCCCTTCTGGGGCTCTTGGTCTCTTAAGTGGGGGTTTCTTCACAGCATCTTATGGATCATCGCAATGTTTTCACTTGACCCCTGTCCTGGGAAATCTCGTCCATCCCTATGGTTTCACTTGACTCCTGTCCTGGGAAATCTCACCCATCCCTGTGGTTTCCGTTTCATTTTTACTCCATACCTGCCCCCTCCAGTGCAGAGCTTTCTACTGAACTTCAGATCCATTTTCAGGTTCAATTATTAACATGCCCGTTTGACCGTCTCACGGCCCTTCAAATTCAAAATGGCTGCATTTGACTTTATCACTTCATCTTCACATCTTCCTTCTAACCTTCTGTCTGCCCTGGCTCTCCCTCTCTATCTAGTTGCCCAAGATTCCCCTTCCCTCAACTCCTCTCCACAATCAACACATCACCCCATCACATGGCAGTCAAATCTCCATGTTCCCGGGCATCCCTTTATTCCAGGTCGCCGTCGTTTCCCACCCGGCTTTTCCTTCAAATTTCCCATTTCCTCCTGCTGCCGTATCCTTGCAATCCCCATGCTCATGCTTTTCCTTCGTAGCATTTACCTCGGTTTGCGATCGTCTACTTGAGTGACGATGCGTGATGCTCGTCTCTGTCTGTAAATGCGAGCTCCACGAGCGCAGGGACTGGACCCGTTTTGGTTCTCATTGTCTGGTTACTTAGCGCATGGTAGGAGCTTAGTTCACATTTGGTATTTGTTGAATGAATAATTGAATCAGTCTAGCTTCTTGCTATAGCCTGATCACACTCTCCGTCTTTGGCCTTGCTCTTATATCTACGTATCATCTTGCACAACATTTTAAAGCACCTCTAAGCATGCCACGTCCCTGCATGTCATCCTTCAATGAATGATGAAGTCTGAACCTCTCCACACACCTTAGGAGTTCATAATTCATCCCCACCAATGTTTCCCATCTCATTTCTTTGATTTTTGCTGGTTGTCTCCCTCCTGTCTCCCATCCTTATCTTCCTCTGCTCCCAAACCCTCCTAACCTTGCTAACTCCTCCTCATCCTCCGGGTCTCGACTTAGATGTCACCTGTCAAGAATCTTTTGGGGACCCTCCAAGATGCCTCATGAACCTGCTTCGTGCCTCTGCGCTAATTGGCATATGTCACAGCACCTTGAATTACAATACTGATCTGTTATGTGTCTTTCTCCCCAGTGTACCCTTGAGGGTAAAGTCCAGCACCTGGGAAAAAGTAGATGATCAACACATGTTACTACGTGAATGATAGATGGATGTGCAGCTTCGAGCACCAGGATGCATGGTGATTTCATGGCCCAGGGCTGTCTTGGAATGATGGTGAGTTAGGACCAGTGTAGACACATGGCCACCTGGGGTCACTGAGCCCTGCAAACGCTCTTCTCCATCTAACTGGATTCTCCTGATCCTGCCGGGACCCCCACTTCAATAATTAATAAGAGAGAGGGTAAGGAGTGAGAGAACGTAATAGGCGTACAACGAGGAAGGAGGAGGGAGGGTGGAGAATGGATAAAAAATATACAGCGACCACACAAAGACAGTGATAAAGAGCTAGTGGTGTTATCGCTCGTTATAGCCTGAGTGATTTGTGATCTAAATTGTTCCATAGTGACAACATTACGTGTGATGGGAGTTCTCTGACTTTGTTTTATTGGGGTGTGGTCGCTCTATGGAAACGGCACAATTCTTTGGTACTTTGGGGAATACGGATCTTAATTCCAATTATTGTTCTAATTATTAATTCTAATTCTGGCCAATCACAGCACTGCCTGTTGTCTCTGTCCTTTTTTTTTTTTTTTCCCCCTCATACAGCTTAATTAGAGTTGGGTTTTCAGTGATACTTGCCCTTTTGGTACCTAGGGTAATTTTTAGAACAGCTTGAGCTCGGTTAATATTTAAAATTTAAAGTAATATGCCGCAGAACTCCTGTTTTCACTTATTGGTAACTTTTAAAAAATTCCACCACTTAACTGAAATTTCCATGCTTAGTCACAGCCCAAACAGTTTTTAGGAAATCAACAGTTAATGCATTTCAGATACTTTTCAGTTAAGTTGAAGACATATTTGTGCTTTGTGAATAACGTTTCAGAATTTTTCTAATTATTGGTGAATCAAAACACCTAAATCGAAAAGCCCAGAAATATATAGACATAAAGGTGAGAGAATTTAAAAACAAACACTTAAGAAGAAGCAAATATTGTTAACTTACCACTCGGTCATTGCTGATTTTCTGTCTACTGAAGATTACCTTTATCTCCAGTTAAGGCTATGTCTGTCTTTAATTGTGAGGTATGCAGTGAAACCAATAAGAGTAATTTGTATCATTATATTCGCTTCGGTTAAATTCAGCAGTCATTTCTTTTTAAATATATATGTGCATTTCCTAAAATAAAGATTATATATATTTAAGGTGTACGACGTGATGATTTGATATACATATACCCTAGTGAAATGAATACTGGAATTAAGCTAATTAACATATTATCTTCTTACACAGTGATCATTATGTGTGTGTGTGTGTGTGAGGTCACCTGAAATCTACTCTTGTAGCAAATTTCCAGAATTCAATAAAGCATTAGTAACAATAGCCACCGCACTGTCCATTAGATCTCTAGACGTTTTCATCCTACATAACTGCAGATTTGCACTTTTTGGCCAATGTCTCCCCATTTCCCCCACCTTCTTGCCCCTGGTAGCCACTGTTCTACTCTCTGTCTCTACGTTTTCGACTTTTTTAGATTCCACCAATAAATGAGATCATGTGGTTTCTTTCCTTTCTGTTTCTGGTGTATTTCAATTAGCATTATGGTTTCCAGGTTCACCCATGTTGTTGCAAATGGCAGGATCTCCTTCTTTTTTAAGGCTGACTAATATCCCATTATATATATATATATATATATATATACATATATACATATATATGTATATGTGTACATGTACATATATGTATATATGTACATGTACATGTACATACATACATACATATATACATATATGTGTATATATACATACACACATATATACATATACACATATATTCATATACATATGTATATGTCTTTTAAGGCTGACTAATATCCCATTATATATATATACATATATACATATATATGTATATATATTCATGTACATATATACATATATATGTATATACATATATATGTATATATGTACACAAACATATATACATATATATACATATATACATATATATGTATATATATGTGTATATATATATGTATACACACACACACACACACACACACACACACACCCCAAAATTTCTTTATTCATTCATCTGATCTTACAAACCATTCCCAGACCACACAAACTAAAGAACAAGGTGACAAGCACTGTAAGATAAGCCCTGCCAAGCATTGCTATAGAGAAAAAGCCATATGGAAACTTGGCCTTGAAGTAGGAGTTCATGAATTAGAGTCCTGGATGTATAAAGCCATGAAGCCACTTCTCGGTCTGTCTGGAAGGTCTGTCTGTCAGTTGGGTTTGGTGGAAATAAGTGTGTGTGTGTGTGTGTGTGTGTGTGTGTGTGTGTATGTGTGTGGGAAGGGGACTGGGGCAGGACTGGGGGTCATGGATGACAGAAGGCCTCATACTGAACAAGGAGAGAATAGTCCTCGGGCTAGATTTTCAGGGCAGGCTAACCTTTGGGGGCTGGTCAGAGAAAGTGTAGGGAGTGAAATCAATCAGAAACACAATATTAGGAGGAGGACACGTTAGTCTCCTGGAGCCAAGGATGAAGTTTCCGATCAGCGCAGGTTTGCTGCTGCATTTCTCTCTTTTCTGAGATGGGAATGACGCTTTTTTTTTCTTCTATAAGAATTGTCGCGATCGCACTGTGTCGAGCCCCACGTCGAGCTCCGCACTGAATGCGGAGCCTGCTTGGGATTCTCTCTCTCTCTTCCTCTGCCCCTCTGTGTGGTTCACATGCGGTCTATCGATCTCAAAATAAATAAGCATTAGAAAAAAAAATTTTCTTGTAAGAAAGTTTCAAAAGGAATCCAAAGAAAAAACAAAGCTAATTTATTCTCGGATCCTAAAACCTAGTTTAGACCAACCAATAGCCATAGCGGGAGCCTGGAGCGCCCCACAAAGGCCCACTTACTCCAAACACTTGCCCTCCCCCCTTCTTCAAATGGTGCTTTGTCCAGGCGGTGCCCAACTCTTGACTTTCTACCATAATTCTAACGGCTTTATCATTATCAAACAGAAGGTGATACATTTTCAGAGATAAGAGAGGCGGCTTCTCTAGAGAGGAAAAAAAAAAAAAGAGAAGCATTGAGGCAATGGTTTGAATGCTTTAAGAGAACAAAAGTCTAATTTTTCTCAATGACCTGAAGGTTTTTCGATGATTGGAAAACTTTAGATTGGAATTATTCAGAATACTGATCCAGGACCTCAGAGTCTCTGGGTAAGGGCTTCCAGAAATGAGGTCTGCTCTTCCAAATGGTCTGGTCTCACATGACTAGTCGTAGCAGTGAAGGGCATAGATTTGGAGTCAGGCTGCCTGGGCTCACATTCGTGTTCAGTTCCACTCGCTGGGTAACGTTGGTCCGACTGTTGGGCTTCTCCGTGGCATAGTTTCTTCATCTGCAAAATGGGCATGAGGATAGACTGTCCTAGCCTGAATGTTCCTAGAGGCTGAGTGTGAACAAAGGGGTATCTCTGAGGTGTTTATGTGAGAATGGGACCCCAGACAGCAAGGGGGAGGACAGGGGAAGTATCACAGGGACAGAGGAAGGCCAGTCCAAGGATGTGCATGTCGGGACAGCCACTGCGGTGGGTGGCAGATTGCTCCAATGCCGGGGACTTCATCTGTCTAGCAAAGACACCACGTGTGGCATGTCAACTGTGGTTGGTTAAGCTTACAGCAGTCCCTGGGCACTTGCCAAGCTCATCTGCTTTTTTGCAGGACCCAGAAATGTGGGTTGAGTGAGGATATGGTAGAAACCACTACCCTGCCATCTTTAGTCTATGATGGTGGCACTGATTTTACAGGTCCTCCCTTGGGTGCAGTATTGTTTCTGGTCTCCTGTCTTGTGCATATATGTGTGTGTGTGTGTGTGTGTGTGTGTGGTGGGGGGTAGTTTCTGGAGTGTCCACCTGCTTTTTTTTTTTTTTTTTTTTTTTTACCACAGTGGCCCTTATTCCACAGTAAGTAACCAAGGTCTGTCAGTTGCTAAGGTTTTTATAGCCCAGTGACATTTTAGCAATCTCGGGAAATGACCACAGGGTACGGCATTCTCCCAGCGGGAGATGTACTTGGGATGGACTTGGGTCAGATCATCACGGTACAAAGACACCCTAGATGAGATCTTTGCAGATCTTCTGGGAAGAGGAAGGCTGCTTTCCTCTGGCAAGGAGGACATTGCTTCTGCCAGCGCAGAAGCCTGCGGTTCAAGACTCCCAGGCTCAGTGGCCCCAAACCAACCCCCCTTCCCTGACTTAGCTCCAGGAGACCTGCCCTGGCTGTGCACTCTGTCTCCTCTGTGTTCCTGCACCCCTTAACCTGACCGTGAGTATGGTTCTCAGCAGTCTGCTCGCAGCTTTTTCTCCTGACCTGCCGCCATAAAATGTCTCTTGCTTTGAAGGCTATTTTGAGGTAAGAGCTGCCAAATCCAAGTCTACTATTTTCCTCTTATTTGGGACTTTCTCATATTCATTTTTTTTTATCAACAGACTTAATTTTTTAAGGCAATTTTATGTTTATGGACAAATGGAGCGGAAACTTGGAAACTGCGGAGAGTTCCCATGAACCCCCTCTACCCACCATCCCGCTCACCCCCCACCCCCGACAGGATTTCCTCAATTAGTAATATTTGCATCAGTGTGGCACGATTGTTACGCTTGATGAGCCAATCAACACTGTATCAAAATATCCATCCATCAATAATACCAGTAAAACTATTTAACTACAGTCCCTAGTGTCCATTAGGCTTCACCCTTTGTGTTGTACCTTCTATGGGTTTTGACAAACGCATAATGGCATGTGTTGTTTCTTTTTTCTCAAGATTTCCAAAGCAATGAACAAAACCCCCACCACCATACTTACAGTCGCCATTGCCCTGCCACGTGCCATGTAAGTGCCAGGCTATTGCTAACCTGTGCTATACCTTCCACCTGTCCCTTCTTCTAGGCAGTCGCAGGGACCGTAATCAGATCACCCCACTCACCCCCAGCGATGACTTATTGCCATCTGATGGCCATCTGATGGCTAGTGATCCAGCTCCAATGCGTTATTCTGAGTGACTGCTTACTAGAACCGCCCTGTTCCCGAGCATCCCACCCTGGATGGTCCCAAAGCAGAGGCCAAAGACAAGCCTACTGTGTGAGAGAACAGGAGTGGGGAGCTGGGAGAGAGAGACCTGGAAGGGCGGAGAGCTTGTATCAAGGGGGTTTACTGGGGAGGCCATGGTGCACGGCTGACTGCTCAGTCCTGGGGACCTTCCTTGCAATACACACCTCAGAGCTGTATGCCTTTGACCCCAGAGTGGTCAGCAGCCATGCACTTCATGGATTGTGGGAGTGCTGAGCAGGGCTCTGTGGGCCCACCCGCACCATCAGAGGAGCCTGGGAGGGGAGGTAAGAGGTGGAGAGCGCAGAAGACCTGTCACGGTGCACCTGAGCTTGCAACCCACATGGGAGCGATCAGTGCAGCCGTGCCGGGCTGGGACTGCGGTGGGGACAGGAAGGCCTGAGGTAGTCATGCTCCCAGGGTGGGGAGTGTACAGTCAAAACGAAGGCATGAAGTACCCAGAACACTGCTGGTGGATGGTGAGCTCTAAAGATGGGGCGCCTGGGTGGCTCAGTCGGTTAGGTGCCCAGCTCTGGATTTCGGCTCAGGTCATGATGTCACGGCAGGTAGAATGGAGCCCTTCTTTGGGCCCTGCGCTGACAACATGGAGGCTGCTTGGGATTCTTTCTCTCCCTCCCTCCCTCTCTCTCTCAAAATAAATAAATATTTTTAAAAATAAGACATATTGGCTGTGATGGTGACGACGGTGGCATCGATGATGATGATGATGATGGTGATTCTCTTATTCTCCTTATTACCATCACACGGAGAAAAAAAGAACCAAGCAGCAACCTACGCACTGAGTGTGCTTGTCTCTCTCCCCCCGGGAAGGTGGCATATACTATAGAATGGTCTTTGATGTTCCCTGATGTCAAGCCAGTTTTTGGCCGCCCTTTGGCCGAATTTGGTCTCCTGCAAAACTCAGATTTTTAAAATACGTGCCTCTGAATGGCTCGGGCCAGGAGCTGCACTGTCCTATCCAGCTACAGCTCCACTGTGCTCTCCAGTTCCCCCACTGCTTCCCGGGACATCCCCTAGTTGGTCCTGACGTTGGTGGGCCCGGAGTCGTTGCTGGTTGGTGTAGAGGAGTTAAGAGCTTCCATGGTCTGAGTGTCGCCACCGCTTTATTCTGAGTATGGCACGGTACACGGGGGACCGTCAGAACAATCCTCCTTCTGGAACTGTGTCTGGAGAGAGGGGAGAATAGAGGGCGGGCATAGACTACCTGCACCGGGACCTGAGTCCCATATGCGAGAGGCAGTTCCTACTCCGTGCTCTAGGTGGCGCCATTCACACCAGACTCCACGTGGTGGGTGTCCCTGGAGGTGTGTTAATGACCCTCCTGGTCACGTGGTCAGTGGCTCTGCTCCTTGGCTAGGTCACAAGGGAGATTGGAACTTCCCTGGCTACCTGGGGTCTTGCTCGCGGGACTGAGCAGTATGCTTCTGTTGCGTGCTTCTGTTTTTTTGAAGTTCTTGGCTGAACTCACCGACAGCATTTTGTTCCCTTCGGCTGTGTAAAATGTGGTCTGCTCTGCCACCGCACGATCGCTTCCATCAGTTAAAGACCAGATTTGGAAAGCTATACTGTCACCAATAAGAAGAAAATTTTTCGAGTCTTTTTTTTTTTTTTTTTTTTTTTTTGAGCAAGAGACAGAGTAAAGCAAGGGAGGGGGGGAGAGAGAAAGAATCTTTTTTTTTTCTTTAAGTTTATTTATTTATTTTGAGAGAGAGAGAGAGAGAGAGAGCACGAGGAGGGGAGGGGAAGACAGAGAGGGAGAGAGAGAATCCCAAGCAGGCTCTGGGCTGCATGTGGGGCTTGAACTCATGAACCGTGAGATCATGACCTAAGCCAAAACCGAGAGTCGGAGGCTTAACCAACTGAGCCATCCAGATGCTCCTTCATTGAGTCTTTTTATCTTGGCTTCGTGACATGTAAAAGGCAGCTTGCTGGTAAAAGAAATATTTTTAAGGATATTTACAAATACTCCCAAACGTTTTCAAATGTTGCAAATATTTTCTAATATTCCTATTATTAACTTATGCCAGTTAATAGTTTTTTTTTTTTTTTTTTTTTTGGTCAAGTTTACAGAGAAATAAAAAGACATCATAGATAAACACCACATTATGACTAGGTTGGAAACAAATTTCAGGAATTGAAAGATCAAAGACAATTTACAGGGATTTAAGATGTATGTGCTCACAATATGTTCTTAAATACAAGACAGTTTGATTCTAGGTCATATTTAACCTTAGATCCATTCAACAGAAATGCTTTTTGCAATAAGTGAATGTTATAACAGTTGCCAAGGTAATAAATACCTTCTACCTATTTCACCAAAATATTTTTTGTTGTTGTTGTCGCTAACAGAAAGAAAAATACATTTGTCAGCCGTAATGAGTTTTCAAGAGGTTCTAAAAACTCGGGTGTGCCTCGAATTAAGAAAGCCAGACATTTAAATAGTTGACCTTACAGAACACATAAATTAGAGGGTAATTACTTAAATGTTCTTCAGTTTGTGAAAGGATTTACAACAGGGTTCCTCTAAATAGCCAACTCTCTAGTGAATTTAAATTGCTGGTGTGTGTATGTGTGTGTTAAAATTAATTCTTTTTCGTTCTTGTTGTTTAAATTTAAAGAAACACACCTGTCGTGTAAAACAGGGTGTGTCTGAATTAGGAAGAGCTGAAGCATTTTTCTCTACGTTAGGCACATTTTTAGATTGCATTATGACTTATACACAGCAAGCTTCCTTTTGGGAGGAAGGACTTTTCAGCAATAACCCACCAAGTCACTGAGGAGCTCACTACGCTCTAGCTCCTGGGAATTGGGTGGTGTTGCCTCCAGGTTCATCCTTGGAGAGAAGAACTTCCACAGCATTTGATGCAGGCTTGGGACTGAGGGGAAGGTGAATGGTTTGTGGAGCCCAGGGCTGCCCTGGGCGGAACCTTTCTATCTGGGGGTGGGAATGGGGCGGAGGTGATCCCGGGAGGTGAAAAGCAGTAAAGAATAGGAGGAGAAATCATTGCCTCTTACTACCGTTTTAACATGTACCTAATTATACATCAACTGTTACTTCCCTGTGATTGCAGATCTTGGCCAAAATATCATCCTACCCCTCTTTCTTTACCCTGCCTCTTTTTGGTCATAAATAATGCACTTAATAGCATTATTAGGCAAGCTATTAGATGGACAAGTATTACAATTGTTAAAACCTAATACCTGGAGTTGCAGATTTATTATTTTTTTAAAAAACGTTTATTTATTTTTGAGAGATGAGAGAGACCGAGCACAAGGAGGGGGAGGGGCAGAGAGAGGGGGAGACACAGAATCCGAAGCAGGCTCCAGGCTCTGAGCCATCAGCCCAGAGCCCGACGCAAGTCTCGAACCCACGAACCGCGAGATCACGACCTGAGCTGAAGTCAGTTCCTCAACCAATGGAGCCACCCAGGCACCCCAGTTGCAGAAGATCTATTAATGACACCCCTCCACCCCCTTTTACTGTTAGAACTGTCCAGATTTGGAGAAGTCCTATGGCCATCCTAGCCACAAGCAAAAAATCCATCAATCTATCTTATGTTTTTCTCATTTTGCAGTCTTTTTTTTTTTTTTTTTTTTCTGGTGGGGACTAGAGCTCACTTTTCAAGGGTGAATGATGGGATGATTAAACATGCCAATATCTCTTCTGTGCAATAATATTTTCCCTCTTGATGCCTGTGAGGAGAGAGACAAAACTCCCTATATTCACAGAATTTCTAGGCAAACATGATTCGTTTTCAAAGTGGTGGTCAAGGGTCCGACCGGCACCTGCCTCAGCAGTAGTAATCACAGTGATGATAATTAATGAATTTCTTTGCTTCCTTAAGCGCCCAGGGGGATGCAGTGAGGGTGATTCTTACAGGGCAGAAGAGAGGTGTCTCTGAAGGCTGGTGTATGGCTATTGTGCCCCTCCCTCCTGCCTCCCCCCCTCCCCCCCTCCCCCCCTCCCCCCCAATATCCCCAGCATGCCTCAAGGGGACAGGCCTAGAAACCAGTCAGCCTCCTTCTCAGAAGACATGCTTCTTGCAAGGTTTGTTCTCAGACAACCTGGGCAGTGAGCAGGGTCCCACCATGTGGGACCATGTGCGCCGATGTGGACCATTCTGGAAATTAGGGTGGATCTGCTTTCAGCTATCACAGCCTAGAGGGATTCCTCCTGCCCATGGCTTTGATGGCATGGGCAATTAAGCCTCTGTTGGAGAAGGAGTGGGGGAGAGGGGAAAAGAGCACAGGATTTTGAGCCGGACCAATCCGGACTTTGGTTCCACCTGTAGCGCTTATTGGTTACTGACCGTGGCCAACCCGCTTAACGTCTCCGAGCCTCAGTTTCTTCGTCTCGTAATCGTGCCAGCTTGCAAGTGTCCTACTGAGGATTAATTAGGACAAGTGTTAGACAGAACACAGGAACAGGTATAATAACAGCAACCTGGCTGGTTGTTGTTGTTTTTTGTTTTTGTATTTGTTTTTGTTTTTGTTTTTTTTTTGTTTTTTTGCATAATGAACTTGGATGACAAACGTTTCAGTGCTGTTTGCCCTCAACTCAGGGTTGCTGCCCCCTTCTACCTGGAACACTTTCATCTTCTCTTTATCTCTCTACATCTTATCTATCTCTCTCTTCTCTCCAATCCCTATTGATTTCTCAATCTCTCTCCCTATCTCTCCATCTCTGTCTTTGTTAATGTCTACCTTGAGCTCATCTAGCCTAGAATGTAATGATTCTATACACCACTTGAACCTGTGTCTTCCTCCTCTCCACTCTGCTAGAGTGTTTTTTGAGCATAGGGATCCTGTTTTGGATGTGGTAGGGCTCAGGCTGTATGAAAAACAAGTACGGATTGGTTGTCTTTGAAAGAGGGAGCTCCGAATGTAGAGGAAATGCTTTTATTTCGCGAAGCACCCAAATTCATATGGGCAGTACGGGGAGGGTTGTGCCAGCGAGTTCCCTGATACATCCCGACGGTTGAGTGTTGATTTTTAAAAACCCAAATACGCAGTCGATGACATTGCTCTTTTCTCCATGTCATAAAAAATTTGGTTGTGAAGCAATGACTAAAGACATCGGGCCCAGGAAGTTTTTAATACCTGAACATGGCAATCAGGCGAAGAAAGGCTTATTTATAGTGGTCCTCTATCCATCAAAAGCATCTGTGGATTTCAGCGTCTCTTGGCTCAGCTCCAGGCATGGCAGGAAATCGAGAATTGTGTGCCATGGAATACAGCAGTGGAGGTGTCAATCAACTGAAAGGAACTTTCTCGAGCCAAGGCACAACAACTGGGCCATGATGCGTTGCCGATTGCACCCGCATTCGCTCTGTGCCAGCCAAGGAAGCCAACTTTTGAAGTTAGATAAGGTGGAAGTTGGGGGCTGGGTAGAAATAAATTCCAGAGTTATAAAAAGAAAGAGCAAAGATCAGGAAAATATTTAAAAATTCTCTGTGACCACATCCCTGGATCTAAAATATAGCAGAAGGAAACAATTTAAGACACTTGTCATACGTTACAGTTGAACAGTGACCACCTTCTCATGTCACTGGCAGCATCCTCATGACACAGGAAAGGGGCAAGAAAAGGAGAGAGCTAGGAGAGAGCACCGGTGTAATGAGGACCAACTTTTGACATTAATCATCAACTGGAGCCCCTCCTACTCAATAGAAACTTCTGTAGGGCAGGCCTGTGTCTTTTATATCTTGGTCTTCTTAATGTTTATGGTATACAGTGCCCATTCAATAAATGGCAGTGAAATAAATGATGACTGAAACATGCGCTCTGACTTTATTCCTCTAATTTTTTTTTAAATTTTTTTTTACGTTTATTTATTTTTGAGACAGAGAGAGACAGAGCATGAACGGGGGAGGGGCAGAGAGAGAGGGAGACACAGAATCGGAAGCAGGCTCCAGGCTCCGAGCCATCAGCCCAGAGCCTGATGCGGGGCTCGAACTCAATGACCGCGAGATCGTGACCTGAGCTGAAGTCGGACGCTCAACTGACTGAGCCACCCAGGCGCCCCTATTCCTCTAATTTAAATGATAAAAAATGCATATACTGCTTCTTAGTGGGAAATCTGCCAAAATATGCAAAGCACTTTAGAGTCATCTCTACTGTTCCTTATTCCTTCCCCTCTTCTCCAAGTACATGAAAACATAATAAGCATCTATGGGAAGTCAAGTACGGAGCTACTTCATGCCTGGGTTGTGTTTCCTTTGAGAAACACACATTCACTCTAACTTCTAGATTTTTCTTCTCTGTTGAAAGGTAGAATATCATTCGGAGGTTTCTGGGGTGACTTTGGTTATGGGGGTTGCTCTTGTACATTTATCAGACACCATTGGTTAGAGATTGGGGCTGACTTCAATATTTCTGAATTGGAAAGAGACACCTTTATGCATATGCATTTTTGTGCTCTTGCCCGTTCATTTGCTTCAGGTAATTCCTTAGAAGAGCATTCTGTGTTACAGAGCATACGTATTCAAGGGGTTTTGACATGTTACCCAAACGTGCCCCTACCACGCGATCAGTTGTTGACCAGTGCCAAGCAACCAAAGCATACCTAGCTAGTTTCAACGAAGAGGAAATTATTCTCAGTTATTGGGTGCTTGCAGTAATCGGAGGGCTGGAGGACCCGTTCTTAGGTTGAGCCTACAGGGAAACCGCTAGACCCCAGGATTTCGTTACCTGTGTTGTCACGAAGAAAGCAGCCGGTGCTGTGGCAGGAAGTCGCAAGATCAGGAGGCTGCTAGAAGTAAGTCCTAACCGCCTCCACTCACATCTGTGCTGTTGAAAGGATGTCTCATCAGGTCAACTGACAATGGTCAACAGGTTTGACTATATCCCCTGTACTGCTGAGGGTGCATTAGTAAGTGGAGAAGTGCAAAATGCCGGCCCAACTCCCTTTCCCTGCACGCTGGACCAACATGTCCCAGCGAGAAAGATACCGTGTCACATACCAGCAACCATGCTGGTTCAGAGCATGTAGTGCAACTATAGGACAGAACCTTCACTTTGCAAGGTTGTTGTGGCACCAACTGAGGCTTCAGTAGGCTATTCTGCCATTCTTTAAGCGTGGCTGCTTCTGGGGATATAAGGCATGTTAAACTTGGTGAATCCTTTGAGTGCCGGCCCATTGTCTCACTTTCTTTTCTGCAAGGTCAGTTCCTTAATCAGAAGCAATGTGTTGGATACTCTGTGCATAGCACATTCAATAAGTCCTGGGGGTTGTTGGTAGAAGGAAGGTGAGAGGCAAAAGAAGCTTCCACTTCCGTATGTCTCCATGCAAGAGAAGACATTGAAGCCTCTGCCATTTTGGAAGGGGACCAATCATGACTAATCTGCTACCTGGTGGCTGGCCAGACTTTGAGTTATAAGGCCAGCTAGACCAGTCTTGTTGAAGAGAAATCCATGATGATCTCTGTCTTTACCACCCTAACTACTTAACTCATGAGTCCATTGAGAAAGCATTGGGAGAGCTGGAGAATGCGGCTGATGGATGTCCAGAGGGTTCTGTCTTGTTCCTCTGATTACTGAGAACCTCTTTCATGAGGAGAGCTTTTCGTGAGCATTCACACCCCACTCTGAGTCCATTCTAACACATGCATTCATACACCTATTCTCCAAACCTCCTTGTCACTAATCCTTCACTCTTGGTTTTCCCAAAGTTTTCACCATATGGCCAAACAATTACCCATACACAACTCTAATGAATTAGTGTAGATCTGTACCCCTGCTTGTCTTTCTAGACAAAGTAAACAAAACAAAACAAAAACAAACCAACAAGATGCACTTGAAGTTCTGCCAAAAAAAGAGAGGGTTTTCTTTTTCTGTTGTCTTTCAGGGAGTACTGAGGTGATGTGTGAAAAGTCCACTCGTGACTGTTACCAGTATTATCACATAGGCCAGTCCATTAAGCAGGCTCCATTTTTTCCTTCTTTTTAAGGCAACTGTCCACAGAGAACTCCCCATGAGGCTTGAACTTGACATGCTTGAGTGCTGGGTACATCTGAGTTTATGGCTTGGTCACTCAGATAACACCCAGTTCTGGATGGTCAACTCAGGACACATGGTTACTCATTGTCCCATAGTCAGGTATTCGGTCTACCAGAATCCAGAAGTAACCCAATATCTGTTTCCCAACAGGAGAATAATTATATTCTTGGGAACACAACTTTGCTCCAGAGTCTTAGGAGCTTGGATTATTATTGACTTCTTAGGCTCTGCACAGTATCCAGCCCTGCCTCAGACACTTTGAACACAACTTGATCTGTATCTTAAGGTCTAGATGTTTTTAGTTACCAGGGCCATCTGGAAAGCCTTCTCTTGTCCTGGGTCCCCCTAAAAGGTGGTGTCCTTTTGGTTCATTTGGTAAATGGATCGAATCAACACCAATGAATGTAGTCTATATTGCTTCCGAAGTTTAAAGAGGCCACTTTGTTACTTACAGAGTTCACGATGTGCCATATCTCTTGAACTTTGAAAAGGCTTTTCTAGTATGTCCCAGACAACTGTAACTGCTGAACTTTTGATGTAGGGCCAAGTCTTTGAATTTTTATCTCCTATTCTGGCACTCCTGTGTCTCACCAAGAAACCTAGGGTTTCCGTTATCAACATTCTGCCTTGTGCAATGTGAGAAGATCAACGCTTCTGTGGGATCGATTATGACAGAGTGAGATAAAAGGGTGAGATAAAGTTTGCTTTCTGGGCAAAAGCAAATTACTTCTAGTGAATTATGGTTATTGGGAAAGAAAAAAATTCACCAGATTCATCGATGTATACTAGTTACCAGAATCTGTTGATTTGCTCCAATAATGAGATTATTTTAGGAACAGCAAGGGCATTTAATATCACAATCTGATAAAATTTTTGAAATTCAAAAATTTTCGAGACCCTTTTTTTTTTTTTGCATACACTAAGTGGTTGAGTTCAATGGGCTTGGGATTAGAATGAATCATCCTGAATCTTTTAGGTCTTTGATGGTGGTTCTTATCTCCATGATTCTACCTGTGATGTGTGGTATTTCTTTTGGTTTACTATCTTGTGTGAAGATAATGTTAGGGGAATACAGTTCCAAAAATTTCCACTTGGTTCCGCATGCCATGGCTCAGTTTCCAAGCATGTCTTTCCCAGCTACACACTTAGGAAGGAGGTGCCAACCGGGGGACGGATCCACAGATCTCAAACCTTGTCCTTCTAACTCTTCACTTGGCTGGTGGGCCACAGTGATGTTCTGGTTCCCCTTGAATTTGGATTTGCTCAGAGCCAGCATCTAACAATCCCTGGAAGAGGTGGGTATTTTCCTTTCATCTCTGATTCTCATTTTCTTCATCGGCAACATGGGGAGAAATATCGCAATTACTAAAAGATTTGTCTTGAGGATCAATGAGAGGGGAAAAGCAAAACTCTCAGAAAAGTACCTGGCACAAGGTTCAGTATGAAAATTCCAGTACCACCAGGATTCTTGATGATGAGGATGCTGCTGCTAATGCTGCTGATAATGATGATGGTGATTCTACCTCTTTTGAAGCCATCCAGTAGACTTCTGGATCTTTTGCCATTTAGATGCTGAGCACTTCTCATTACATTGGGTTTTTGGCATTTTACCATCTTTGTTGTTACTGCTGTCAAGGGGCAAAGGAAATTTCACACTTGGGGAATTCTTAGTATATACAACACTAAAAATTTGGCAAGCTGGGTTGTGTCCATTTTTTTTTTGGTTTGGAAAATTTTGTGATTTTTCCTGCACTATGAACCCATAAAGTAATGAAGCATGGCAATTCTGTCCAGAGCTTAACACTCTGGCCAATTGTTTCTTCTAAGCCTGACTTCTACACTAGACCACAAGTTTCCTGAGGGCCAGGGACAAGTCCTCGTTCACTACAATAGCCCTACCATGTGGCTGCCTCTCGTATGTGCTCAATAAGTATTTGTTGCTTGAACAAATAAATGCCTTTACCTATGTATGTCTTTAAAGCATCTTATTTTCTTCTTCCTTCCTACCTTTTCAAGCTTCCAACTACATCAGGCTTCTGGCTCTTCACTAAGTACTCCAGGATATTTATTCCTCTATGCCTTTCACATGCTTTATTTTTCTTATTGGTATTATGTCTTTCCACCTGTCTATCAACTGGAAATTGTCATGTAAACATCCTGCAAGAAACCTTTCCGAAAGATTCATCAACAGTGTGAGCGACTCTCTGACTCAGGCTCTAATAACATTTTACATTTGCTCCTAGCATAATCTTTATTGTTTTGAACCCTATTTACCTGTGCATATATCTGCCTTCCCGTGTAGACTCTGTCCAGCACAGATTCGGGCACACGGATGTGCAATCAATGTAGAATTAAAGCATGAGGCTCAGTTCTGACCTTCAATTGATGGAGAACAGGGACAATACATTTTCCTGGTTCAGACGGCACCAAACATTGCCCATATCGCTCTTTTGTGATCCCTTCTAGCTGTGAAGCAATCAGGACTCTTTCTGCACAATGAAAACTCTCAGAAAGTTGTTTCTCCCAGTTGGCAATGAGAAGAAAGGACAACACCTGGTTTCTAACCACCATATTGTCTTGTTGAAAAGCCGAAGTTTCAAACAGAACATTTTTAGACATGGCTTAAATATTAAGGAAGTAATTTCTATATTGGAAGAATGTGGACTAGCCATACAAAGGATGAAGTTCTTCAAAAGGAAAGGTGGATGGAGGAACAAAAAAACCAGGGGTGGCACCGAAGAGTTTACCTGGTAACCCACGTTGACACTTTCATTTGATGGCATCAGAAGATAAGCATCTTGATGCATGGCATAGAGTCTCCTTTCAAATAAAGTTATGAAAATGAGAATAGCATTTCATTTCCTGAACTACGTCAATGCAGTTTATTTATATAGCTCATGAAATATATAATGTCAACTTTTTGACAAGGTTTAAGAGGGCAAGACAATCTAATAAGTGATTTTATTAATTTTAAGACATCCCCTTTTCCAATAGAAGTGGAGGAATGGTTTAAAGAAGTCAATGGAGGGGCTCCTGGGTGGCTCAGTCGGTTGAGCGGCAGACTTCGGCTCAGGTCATGATCCCCCGGTTCGTGGGTTCAAGCCCCGCGTCGGGCTCTGTGCTGATGGCTCCAAGCCGGGAGCCTGCTTCGGATTCTGTGTCTCCCTCTCTCTCTGCCCCTTCTCGTCTCTCTCTCTCTCTCAAAAATAAATAAATGTTAAAAAAATTTAAATATGTCAATGGAAAAAAAAATCTCAACTGCAAATAATAGGTTATTTTAGAGACATGGGAGAATGAATATAGCAGCGTTCCTCTGAAGAATATTGGAATTGTGAGCTTTGGGGTAAGTTACAAAGGAGACGATCCTTTGGGGCAGGTATTTGGAGGTATTTGGCATGGTTGATGGCAGTATTAAAGAGAAGACGATGCTGAGAGGGTCTTAGGTTGGCAGAATAATCAAAGTAACAAAGATGGAAGGATAGGAGGGTTTAGAGAAGGTAGATGGAACATGTGAATGGGTTAGTATTCTCAACTTTTACTATTAAGATTAGACGAATAAGCCCACAAATACATACAGGTGTGGTCTATCGATACATAGTCTTGTACAATGAGGACAGGAGGGGCACCTGGGTGGCTCTGTTGGTTAACTATCCGACTCTTAGTTTTGGCTCAGGTCATGATCTTGTGGTTTCGTGAGTTCGAGCCCCATGTTGGGCTCTGGGCTACCAGTGTGGAGCTTGCTTGGGATTCTTTGTCTCCCTCTCTCTACCCTTCCCCCACTCGCACTGTCTCTGTCTCTCTCAAAATAAATAAATAAACTTAAAAAAGTGAGGTATGGAAAATAAGCACAAAGATTCATGGCTATTATAACTATTCGGCCACAAGGTACCATGGTTTAAAGCTTACAACATGGAGCCTGGCTGAAAATTTCGAAGCCTGGCCCCCCTCCTTCCTTGGACAAGTTACTGGACCTCTCTTTCTCTCAGTTTTCTCACTGGTGAAATGAGACTGTGAAATCAGGGCTGTAACATGGAT
This sequence comes from Panthera onca, assembly GCF_046562875.1. Classification (NCBI taxonomy): domain Eukaryota; kingdom Metazoa; phylum Chordata; class Mammalia; order Carnivora; family Felidae; genus Panthera; species Panthera onca. The sequence goes on along the minus strand of NC_138341.1, from coordinate 84,633,661 downwards.
TGAATGAGTTAATATTTCTTTAAATTTTTTTAATGTGTATTCATTGTTGAGAGAGAGAGAGAGAGAGAGAGAGAGAGAGCACAAGTGGGACAGGGGCAGAGGGAGAGGGAGACACAGAATCCGAAGCAGGCTCCAGGCTCTGAGCTGTCAGCACAGAGCCCAATGCAGGGCTCAAACTCACCAACCATGAGATCATGACCTGAGCCGAAGTCAGACGCTCAGCAGACTGAGCCACCCAGGCACCCCAATGAGTTAATATTTCTAAAGCATTGAGCTTGTATAATTCTGTGATATTCTTCTTTATTTTTAAAGTTTATTTATTCATTTCTTTGTCTATTTATTTATTTATTTAGAGAGAGAAAGAGAGAGAAAGAGAGTGCATGAGTGGGGGAGGGATAGAGAGAAAGGGAGACAGAGAATCCCAATCAGGCCCTTCTCTGTCAGCGTGGAGCCTGATGCTGGGCTCGAACTCACGAACTGTGAGATCATGACCTGAGTCGAGATCAAGAGGTGGGTGCTTAACTGACTGAGACACCCAGGTGCCCCAACTCTTTGCTATTCTTATCATGCAACATGTAGATAACACATCACATTTTCCATTAATTTCGTGGTCTGTATCAGTATATAGTTATGATTACCTCAGTGCTTTTTATATATCCAAATGAATTGACACTGTGCTCTTCCTGTTTTGGTTTTTCCGTGACATTTGGTCACTTGAGATTTAAGTTTCGTTCATGGCTACATGTTGAAAATACGAATTTCACAACAAATTAACAGATGATTTTATTTATTTAATTTAAAAATGGTATCATAGCTGCCTTTATATTCAACAAGCTGTCATTCCACATGGGTTTACTGAGTGCCAATTATTGTCAGGCACTGTTCTAGAGAGACAAGGATCCCCGCTGTCCTAAAAGATTTCTGAGAACCAAACAAAAATTTGGTGCCTCATACTTTTTGTAAGCAATTTATCAGACGTTGGGGTTGACACTGTAAAGGAAGACCCCGGGGAAAAAATTAAATATTTCAAAAAGATATGATGCAAAAATCAGAATTGCATTCTCCCAAATGACACGAAGATGTGTAATAAACAAAAATATGTTGTCGGTTGTGTCATAAAAGTTATCCAGATTTCTAGGTTGTTACCAGATGCTAAGGGTTAGGTTCTTTCACTGTGGAGACGAACTAACAGAAACAGAAGGGAATGAAAACGACTCAGACAAAAAATAATCCTGGAAGAATAATTAAACCCAACAATTGAAAAAGACAAAAGGCTGAGAATTTATTACAAATTACAAGGAAACACTTTAATGAAGTCTGATTTCTAGCATAAAAATCAGAGATTACGATCACCAGAAATCAGGAGAGGAGAAAAAAAATGAAACCGTACGTGAGTTTATAATCTTCTAAGAACTGTCCACAATGAATCTTATTGAGTCTTTACATTCAAGCCTAAGGAGAATTTTATTTTCCTCACTTAGGAGGAGAGGACAGATGATTTGAAAGGGTGAGTAGCTTTCCCTGGATCACAAGGTTGGAATGCTCTGGAGTGAGGGTTTGAACTTGCCCTATTTGCTTCCAGAGCTGAAACATGTTTTTTAGCAAATGGCATTTGGTTTCCATGGGGCTGTCCAAAAATTAGATTTACTTCTTAAAATTATTCATTCTCAGTTTATCATAGTTTCATCTTGTTAATGCAATGGTCTAGCTTAATGAGCGCTTTCCCATTCTGCTCCTGGTACCGACCAGATGAGTAGTGAGCCCACACATGCTTCTTACACCCATGCATACGTCCTCCAAAGTCCCACCCAACATCATCACATTAGATGCTCATTTCAATTTTAGTGATATTAAGATAAATAAGACAGAATTCCTGTTCTCAAAGGGCTTACAGTATGGTCTAGTCACTAAGAGTCACAACGCTTGAACAAAAGTATTGTGGGATAGCATATTATGTCAACTGATTATTATCAAGCTTCTTTAATTCAATTCCTTTAAGTTAAGTGCAAAGAATACTTACCAAGTGTTGACCACATGCAAAGAAACTGTAGTTTTAGAGACTACCATGCTCTGGAAAAGTAGGATGCATCCCTATGACATGGCACCATGAGAGGGACATATGGATGCATGCAGACTTAGTATTTTGACGAAGACAAAACTGCCTTAGCCCAAAACACACTTAGCATAGCATTTCAGGAAAACTCACCTAAGGAATTTGTCTACGTAGTTTTTAGCAAGAACAAAATTTCCACCTGAGCTTACCAGAGGCGGATGTGCTCAGGTCGAGAGATCAAGGGAGCTATTTCCAATTAGGACAGAAGCACAATTTGTTTGACTCAACCCCAAATTTTTAGGACATTATAAGTCAAAGCCAAAGTTATGACCCATGTCAAAGTACCTATTGTTCGGCCATAGACTTAGAATATTGGTGTGTCCAATATATATCTAGCATATGCTTCTCTCTAACTATAAGACTTGTCTACAGGCTCTAAACAATATTAAAATAGTATTTAGTCATGAATTGATATATCTTTATTTAATCAGGAGACCAAGTAATATCCAGAACTGTTAAATTAGATAATTGCATGCATAGAGTTAAGTATAGCTACTATGAGATTATTGCTCTAGAATTATGCTCTTTGTTTTTTTCCTGGAAGGTAAGTCCTTTGCATCTACTGTTTTGTTTTTTATTTTAATTTAGTTTTTAATTGTATTAATCTGTATGTTAAGCATTTAAAATTATCTATAGACTTCCAAGTCACATGTTCCCATATGCTAATCAAAATAAAAATTATAGGGTATGCTATATCTATGGAAAACAGATTTATAAATGTCCTCATATTTTAAGTAAAACAATGTAAAGTAAAAGAAAGCACAAAGTAGAAAGCAATATAAAATAAAAGAAAACAAAGTAGAAACTAAAGCACTTTCTACAGGTTCTGGAGACTTTAATAAAAGGAACTTTTGAAGCCCAGGCAACTCAGTTGTGTCTTCATTTCTGAGACCTTAAATTCTATAGAATTCAAATCTGACACAATTCATTCACATCAGGTTTGTTATCGACACCACCTTGTACCCCGGGATCGTCTGTCCAGTGAAGGGGCTTCCTTCATTAGTCACCAAGCACCCAGCAGGCCAAATCCAAATCTGTGCAGGAAAAGTAATTAGATATTTTAAGCAGTGATAAGAACATCACAAATAATCAATTTCTGTGGCATTACCAGCTACCTAGTCAAGGAAAAGTCTATAAATGCAAGAATTTATTACAGAATATCAGCCAGCCTATCAGGCATTGATTCTCCCGTGTGCACAGATTGCTGGGTTTAAAGGGAGATCCGTAAAGATGCTCACCTCTAATTTCCCCCCTCAAATAAAAAGAAGGCAAGGTGCCCATAAAGCCCTCAGTATAAGTAAATGAGTGTCTTTATGGTTGTAAAGATGTATTGTGAGACTTTTCACAAAAATAGGAAAGCAGCAAACTGCTCAGAGGTAATTAGATACAAACTGATGCCTGCCACTTCATAAAGGGGGCGAGCTCATTACAAGCACAATGCGCTGTGCTTAGAAACATATTTACTGTGTTTATTTCAAAGATGTTTATTTCACCTGAAAGAAAAGAATCACAAAGGCATTTCCGTGTAATCAAAACAAAGATCATCTCTTACCGACCATATTTATTTCAATTTCTAAAGTTCACGGCAGAGCAGACAGTATCTTAATCCCCTTTAACCTCTGGGCTCTTCGCGTGTTTAAAACTAACATCGCTTAAGAATAAAACACATATCCACCTGGGGATTCTCCCCTCTCCCTCCCCCCCCTCCCCCCCCCCCCCCCCCCCGCCTCCCCTTCCTCCCACTGGAGACGGAATGAAATACAACAATTTGACACAATACTTTAACCACAGTTTCTCTGAGAAAGGAATTCAACACTTACATATTCCTTAAAAGATAAAACATGCAGTTAATCCTCAAAACGGAAATGAACCACAAAGATCCAGAAGAACTTCCCCAGAGCCATTTTGTACATGCTGCCTTCATAATGAAACATGGAATATTCATTACGGCAATTAAAATAACACCAATCAGAACCAAAATGTAAGTTGTGACTTAAAGTAGAAAATGGGGCTGGATTAATAATATTCCTATTATTCAGGTTGACTTTGAGTTATTAAGATGGAGAATAAGGCAAGAAACGTCCATCCCATGCCCCACGTTAATTTTCTTTTAATTCTACCTGGAACGTGACTTCTGTGACATACAGAAGATACCTGAAATTAAAGTTTAAGTAGAAAAAGAAGGAAATTAAAAGAGTGAGGGGTAATTGTAAGTTTATAAGAAGTCGGTGGTGATGTCCTTCTGTTTTGGGGGGGGCATGGCTTATGGAGGCCAGAACCAGGCGGGAGGTGGGTGGTGTGGTCACTATTCTGTGCAAGGAGGGAGAGGCATGAGGACCGAGGTAGGCCCTCGGCAGAGAATCTGTCCCTGGTGGTCCCTGGAACACTGACCACCTGGTGTGTGGAGTTCTTTGAACAGCTGGGAGGAGAATTCCACAGCAAAGCGCCACGGAACCTGTTTCTGACCTTTCGTGGCCTTTCCTGTGATACAGCCTCCAAAGTATCAGGTGTCTGAATTCGAATCCGCTGCCTGGAGAGGGCAAATCAAGGAACACGTATTTACTCTAAAAGTAGAGCTTTCAAAAAATGTAGTTTGGATATATGCTAAGGTATGGCCTCACACTAGAACCTTCTCTTTGCTGCAAAGATTTGTCAAATGGAATTGGAAGCATACACATCAACACACACACGATTGCCAGAGCAGGTTAATTTCAGCATGTCCTTCTGTCTTTTGGAGGAAATGCCAGCAATGTTGAAACGAGATGCTGACCAAAAGTTGTGAGCGCATTACTACTCCAGGCTTCTTCCCACGGATGATTTAAATTTAGAACCCAATGAATTAATATTTTATTTTGAGGCATGGGAAAAAGAAACTGCGTGTCTCATCAGTAGTTGGGATGCGATTGGATAATATCTCTCAAGTTTATCAATCACTGAATGAAAGGATGGATATAATTGCTCCAAGTTGAAATTCTTAAAGATATAAGTCGACAGACATATTTTTATAACAAAGAGCTACAACAAAGCTTTGGCGGAGTTTACGGCAATGTCAACCTATGCCACAAAGACCCTTTTCAAGACACCGTGAGCCTTGTTAAAATATCAAGCAACATTTTTGCATGTGATTCTTTGGTTTTCTTCAATATTTATATTCTCAAAATGTGAAAAATTGTAGGAGCCACTTTGACAGTATCATTGAGCAGTGAGAAAAATGGTTTTCTGTAAAGCACCAGCTCCACCCAAACCTGCTTTAGGTCGAAACTGGAGACTTGGCAATAAATTGGAATTCAAAGAGCCAGGCCACACTGTTGAAGGGACAGGCTTTACTGGGAAGGGCGCAGTCCCCACCTAGGATACCCAGTGCACGGCGAACACATCCAATGGAGACGCAGACAGGACCGCTGACATTAGACTCCAGGTCTGTCACCGAAAGCCACGTAAGTGGTAGGTACTGTAATGACACACACATGCTTTCTGCCCCTCTCGCCGCACGTTCTCACAGTGAAAATGGCACACGTATAATACGACAACCTTGAGAGAGCACAAACCGCAGGGAAATGTTACCTTCTGTGCTGCAGAGGATTTCATGAGTTTTTACCAGCTGCCTGAATCTGTCCAGACATGTTCCAGTGCTCATCCCGTTAAGACTGGCAATTAAACAGAGTGTTATAGCTCCAAGACCCCAAATTTGATTCCTTCCTCTACTCCTCTCTGCAGAACCCAATTTGATTTTTTCCCCCACTAAAAAAACGCATCCCCACGTACCGCTGACACGCGTGTGTGTCTGACGCACCTAAACAAAAGTGAGAATTTGGTAATAGGAAAATATGGATTCCCTGCCATGAAAGAAAATGCATTTTGCACAAGTACAAATTCTCCCTGGTTATCTTGAAACAACCGTGTGTTTAAAAACATACCTATTTCGATATCGTCTTTGAACTCTGTCTCATCTTGTCTGCCATTTATATTGGCACAAAAGTTCCCAGTGGGTTTACCACTGAACGCGCAAAGAAATGGGACGTGAGCTTTCAAAGACTCAAAGGGGTAGTAATCTGGAAAGAGGATAAATACAAATAAGTAAATATGAAAGTCTTGCAAGTCTGTGACATGCTACAAAGACGAAATAAAAGAATCGTCTGTGAACTGTTACCAAAATCTGAAAAGAACCTTCAAAAGGAGCGCACTGTGTGTTTATCCAAGACAACTCTGTGTTTACTGAAATGAAAAATGCATTTCGTCAAGGGACTGCTAGGATGTACAGATCGTCAGGGGAGCTGAAAATAGAGCAAGAATGACCAAAGTTAAGAGACCTAATGACTCGTGACATCTTCCCTTAAAAATAAAACCCCCAAATGGGAAAGGGCTAATAAATTTTAAGATCACTCGCTGATTGGCAACTCAGATTTTGCTTTATTAGTGCGGACAAGTAAATTTTATGTGATAGTTTGTTGTATTTAAAGACAGTGTAAAACTCTCATTGCAAACAGTTGTTTACAGTGCGTTTTTCAGCGCCGAGCTGTTTTAAAGCTCAATTGTGCATTTTGCAGATAAAGTGGGAAAACTAACTGAAGGCTGTATTGTAAGCAGTGGTTGCCGTGGAAACCCTAGTTTCAAGAGCTGGTTCTCCATTACCACTTAATTTAGGCTTCCTAATTGCATTCCACTAAATCGGTAGCGACAATATCTGCAGAGCAAAACTGCATGCCCAGTCTAGCGCAAACCTCTTTGAAACAGGCTTTTTGAAAGCCAGGAGCTATAAAAACTCAGCATGACGTGGAGCATATGAGAAACCTGTAGTTCAAATGTACTACTGCCTGCTTTCTCATCCTTGGTAACTTCAGTGCGTTCCACACCAATCTATTAGTTCAGTCTACCTTAAAGATCATAAAGCTCTGCCATGTGGAAACTCATCTGTCCAGCAACACATTGGTGCAAAATAGATTTAATTGTACTCCCAACCCGGTATCATGTCCATCTTATTTTACTACACACCAGCAGGTAGCCATGCACACAGTCCCACTTTCCTTGAACTGCCCTTGCTCCACAATACGAGCAGAACAATACTTTCTCAGCTTAAATTATTTGCCACTGTTGGTCTGAGCGGCGAGCTAGACCGCCCATATGTGACTTGAAGAGAGGCTTGTCAGAACCACTAGACATAAAAGCATTCCAATTATCGACCACACTGCTTTAATAGAGGACGCAACTAATATGATAGTGTAAGTGACAGTGCCAGTAAGGAGCTCTCCGTCACTGTCAGATTAACACTTGAGTTAAACTCTTGTAAATCAGTCACATTATGCTGCTGGTGGAGGAATAAACACAGCCCTATTATGCTTAGGATTCCGGAGGGCTCTCTCGGCAAAAAGGAGCGGCACTGGATGCTCTATTAATCTGAATTTTGTCATGTTTATTATTTCGCAATTACTAATGTGGGTAACGTTGGAAAGATTTAAGTTGCCTGTGCTTGCAATCGGAAACGGAAGCACATGCGTTTGGTGGCAAAGGAGAGAGGGCCAGCCTGGCTCCCCGGCCGGGCGCGGGGGAGTGCGGTGGGCACTCTGGGCAGCGTCCAGCGCGAGAGGAAGCCAGCTCACCCCTGATTGACAAAGGGGTCCCACAATTCACGTTTTCTCTTTTAACAACAAACGCTTTCAAGCAAAATGCCTTGCTGTTTTGGAGTACATGACTTCATGCCAATCCGCGACGAGACTCATCATTTCCTTGCTCAGGTCCTGAGGATTTGGCATCTAGAGTAGAGGCGGAGAGACTCTTTTGCTCCGGAGAGACAAGTAAACAACTGCAGCGTTTTATCCTCTCCCTGGCGTCGGTGCGCGTTGCTAAAGCAGCCCAGAGGCTGCTGCCAAGCACTCCACTATTGTCTTCCACCTCCCAAGGTTTTGAATGCCCTTGCTCTCCCAACTGTGGGTCTTCTGCAGGAATGAATGAGGCATTTTCCAGGACAAGACTTTATGAATGAGACAGACTGTGTATTACAAGGCGAGAGGCTCCGTGAATTTCCTAGATTAAGAAAGCAAATGTTAAGGGAGCCCTGCGTTGCATCTCTGTGCAAAGTAGTATCGCGGAGGGGAAAGAAGGGAAAGAACATCGCCCGCAAGGCTTGGCCAGAGAGTCTCTCTGCTGAATCACGATATAAAGAGGCCAGGCGTGTAAGGGCCCTGACCCGGATAGATCCTGATCGAGGAATGGGGGCTGTTCCAAGGTGGGGGGGTGGGGGGAGGAGGGGGGGCTCCCGCTGGGGGACAATTTCAGCCCGCGGAAGATCAGGCCAATGCTGCAGGTATGCTGAGCTGCTGCGCACTGGGACCGCACTTTTCCCTTCCGTGAAATACGCTGCCTTAGGGTTCTGTGACCGAGAACGGGTTATTTTGGAGACCGGGTTCCAGTTCTGGGCTAGTTATCCTCGTTCCCGACGACCTAATCAGAGTAGATTTCCAAATTCCCCCAGAGCTTTCTCAAGAAGGCCCAGATATCTACTTGGAGTTGCGAAGGCACTTCTAACATTGATCATGTGCCTGGATGCAAGCGTCTGGGTATCTGGCCACCTGCCTTCGCTTCTTCCTTACCGTGAACAGAGAAGGGTAAACAAGCACGTTTTGTGTAATCACCTTGATGTTGCCATCCTTCCGTTAAACAAAGAAAACCCACTGCCCTCCGCGCCCCCACCCCCTTGCTCCTGTCACCGTGTTCTGGCCTGAGGGGCACTCAGAGGAGCCAGCAGGGACCCGGATCGAGGAAAACTGGAGGCAACTTTGTTCAAGCATCAGGTTCCTGTTAATTTCCTCTCGTGCTGCCCTTATGGAAACGTCTCTGATTTTATCTGTGTTCTCCCACTTTGCCCCTACTTATCTCTGACCCACCTCACAAAACTAATAAAATAAAAGACTAATGTTTCCTTCTCATCCTCAACAATTAACGCCAACTCTGAAACTTCTTTGATCTCCTCTCCATTATCCTAAAACTAAACCCCAAATCTTTTGGCTTAAAATTAAGCCTTGTTTCAGTCCATAGCCCAGGTCTACCCCATGGAAAGAAAATTGCAGCAGCCACAGAAAATGATTACAGCTGACTTACAAATCACAGAGAGTTGCATAAATAGTTATGAGGGAAAATTGCAGGATAATGCTGCTGATAGAATCAATAGCATCCTTGATAGTAATATACCCAGGGGTTCTATATATTATCTATCCACCGAAATGTCAATATAATAAAACCTACAGAGGAATTTATATCAAGATCCGTTCTGTGTTAATTCCCAAGTGAATAATAAATCAAATTGGATATCTCAAAGATCTTCTCTAATCGACTTGTTTAAGAAACTGGTTGAACTGGCCATCATGCTATTCCAACTAATGGATGTTAGTTTATGCAGCATTTTAACAGATTGCCCATGACAGTAAAGAACAAAATGAATCTTTTATATTCCATAAGTAATTAGGGCCCATGTAATTATATTTACCAGGAAATGTTGTATATTTGTATTATTTCTCTTTGAAGCCCAGTGCTTAGCAAGGGATCCAGAAAATAAGGGGGTCCCTACAAAATGCATTTTGAGTAAGCAGATAGACATCGATCGGGCTTTCTTCATCTTTAGCTATCACTGCTCATTTTCCCTTTTCTTGCCATCTAACGTGATTTAAATTAATCACCGTGAATTCTCAAATGTTAGATAGAAACCTATGGACATTTTAGTAAAAAAATTAAATACACATTTCAAATGGAAGGCTTTCGTGATCCTAGAGTGACCATAAAGGACACCTCTATGGGTCTTATTGTCACGTCAGGTATTTTTGAAGGTGGCAAGAAGGCTCCCAGCTCACTAGGGGATTGCCAATTAAGTCTTATTCACACAAACAGAGATTTCATATATATATCTTTTAAATTTTCTTAATGTTTATTTATTTTTGAGAGAGAGGGAGAGACAGAGCGTGAGCAGGGGAGGGACAGAGAGAGAGGGAGACACAGAATCCGAAGCAGGCTCCAGGCTCTGAGCTGTCAGCCCAGAGCCCCGACGCGGAGCTCGAACTCAGGAACCGCGAGATCGTGACCTGAGCCTAAGTCAGATGCTCAGCCGACTGAGCCACCCAGGTGCCCCCATATATATATCTTTTTACAAAAGGATTTTGGAGTTTCACATTATGGTCCTATACTGAATCAATATTCAGTGTAATAAAATTCCACTAAAATAATCTTTTTTCTTCTTCCTTCCTCCCTCCCTCCCTCCCTCCCTCCCTTCCTTCCTTTCTTTCTCCTTTCTCCTTCCTTCCTTCCTTCCTTCCTTCCTTCCTTCCTTTCTTCCACAAATCTTTGTGCTATGTTTGTTTAGAAGATATTTGTTCTGATTCAAATGATAAAGCAGTTATTTCCTGTGTTTTAGGCACTAAAAAATGCTATCCAAAGTGGTCACCAGGTACCTATCTGCTCATGGCCTAGTGCTGGCAACTGAATCCAGTGAAGCAGCCAGAGTTTTATCTGGTGGATGTTAGGATCTTTGATAATCTGCCATTGTCCTTACACAAAGCCTAAATTATCAGTTCTATTGGAAACAAAAAGAAAACAAGAAATCTTGTTTCAGTGAGTTTGATATAATATTTTAATTCTTAGGTGAAAAAAAATAGAATCTGGGAAGGCCTGGCTCTATTGTTCCCAGGATTCTGGGCAAATAAAATATAGAGCCTTTTGTACAAAAATTAAGAACTGTAAAACGGCAGCAACAGAGTGTTGAACCAAGCACGGCCCCTTCTAAGCCCTGCGTCCTGTCTGAATGTGCATGGTTGTTGCCTGAGGTTGGGCCCCAGTGGAATTCAAGTCCCGCTCCCCCTTCACTTTCTGTGTGCCCTTGACCAAGTTAACCTCATTGAGCTCAGGATTTCTGGTCTTTCCAGTGCGGTCTTTAAACACGCTTTCCCTCACACTTGCTGTGAGCCTACCATGGGAAAGTACATTGCAAATTTTAAAACATGACATAAAACTATATCTTGTAATTATGTTACTATGCTTGAATTGTGGGCTTGCAATCCGGGCTGGGAATGGACAACATTATGATGTAACCAAATGCTATCTTCATACTTCCTTCTCTGCCTTACGGTGAAATGACTTGCTAAGCCACATTGGACTTTGGATCCCATGACTACACCATCTGGTTTCCCTATGAAACAAAACCCAACAGCCACCTTCTGCCCACTGTCTCAGGTCCCCACTCTTACTAGTCATTGGGGCCTGAGAGTAAGTTAGTTACCAAGAACTTGTCATCCTGTGTTGGTTATCCTGGGCATAACATAATGAAGTCCCTGGGAACCATTTTTCTGAGGCCTCATGGCATAAACGTCGCACACTCCAGCTGAATCCTCATTAAATCGGAAGAGCATGGTTCTTCCCTCGGATACAAGCAGGGAAATGCCCCCGTGAGAGGAATGTAGTATTTCCCTTGTTGGAAACCACAGCCACCGCTCCCATGTGAGATGGGTAGCAGTAGGTGGGAACCAGGCCACCTTGTCAAGTCCCCAGCCTGCTTCTGAAGGTCTCTGAAGAAGCCCCATGACCAGAGGGCTCCCTGAGGATAGAAGTTTCCACTGCACCTAAGGCAAAGGGACGAGGCCTGGCCCTCGTTTGGCCATATACTTCGGGCTGGATTGGCTTATGAAGTAGAGACACAGGAGGCCCGGGGCTGAATCCCTTATCAATTGAATAGCTTAAGTGAGTCTAAGTAGCAGCTTCTCTGCCTTCTCCACAGAATCTTGCTGGCGTGCAGGCTTGTCCTGACGAGGCCCCTTACCATAGGACATCCTCAAAACGTCAGAGGTCATCTCAGAAACCAATGGGGGCAGAACCTACCATACACACATTCAAAAGAAAACACCGGCCAACGTATGCGATAAACAGAAAATGCCATTGACAATAAGGAGCTTCGGAAATTTGAGACGAATAATCTGGTGGCAAAATGGGCAAAAGATAGAAGCAGGCAGTTGACAGAAAAAAGGAAATTAGTATAATTTTCAGGTAAGACCGTGAGCAAATGGACCCTATCATATATTGCTGGTGAAGAAATAAAATTCCCCTCATCTAGAGAGAGGAATTAGGCCACATTTAGAAAAATTACACATGATTTACCCTTTGGTCCAGACATCTCACTTCTAGGAAGCTATCCCATAGATGCACGCCAAAAATACAGTAAGGAGTATGCATAAAATTGTTCATTGCAGTAGTATTAGTCTTAGCAAAAGATTGCAAACAACCCAGGTGTCTCCATTAATCTGGGACTGTGGGACTAAACAACAAAGCACCCAGTTTACAAAGAAACCCTGTATGGTTCAAAAAATAGGAATGAGAAAGATCTCCATACATGGAGAGAAAGCAGCAAAATACAGAACACAAACCACTTGCATAAAAGAAGCAATATAAATATATTTACCAATTTGCTAATGTTTATTTTCAAAAAGAGACTAGAGAGATACACCAAAAATAAATACAAATCGTTACCTGAAGGAGACAAGAGGGAAAGGAGATTTCTCTGAATCATGTCAACATTTTGCAAATTGAAAAAATACACAATTTAAATTTCCAGACCCACTGAAATGAATGAACCCACTCTGTCGCAGTTTGGTGACATTATCACACAGCGAAAAGAATTATTTCAAGTAAGTTTAGAAGACATCATTTAGCCTGTGCATCCGTGGTGGAATATTTTAGAGGGTCAATAGAGCTGCAAAACAATGTTCACCTCCATTCAGTCATTTCACTGTTAGTAGTAATATTGGTAATATTACTTTGTGCTTATTTTACATATTTTATATGATAACTAATTTGGAGCCAGTATTTTCAGAGTAAGAGAAAAGACATACGAGTGTAAAATCAAAGGAGATAAGCCAAACACTTGTAATGTGACCTGAATATTTTAGTATTTACTCAACCAAAAAAAAATCACGGAGCAGGGGGGGTGGAGAGCCAAAATTGATGGTGTTTAAGGGTACAGACTTGCAAGGGGTAGAAAATAAGCTAGAGCGATCTAATGCCCAGTGGAATGAATTTGAGCATCAAAAAATGATAGCTAATTAATTAAAGTACATGAAATATGAAAAATGCGAACTCTCAGTGATCCCAACAGCAAGTGGCTAAAAACAAAACAAAACAATGCACACGTACATACAAAACAAAACAGAACAATTTGTTAGTGGCCGTTCTAGGTAACTGAGATATCACGTCCTTTGACAGCGGGCAACTAAAGAAAAAGAATCAAACATTTATCCTATTTTTTGTGTACAAATGCGGCAGCCCTAGTTGATGAAAGAAAAGTTTCTACACCAAATGTGGAGAGTTCAACTCAATTAGAATGTCGGCTTTTTACGGCATGTAATGTATGATCTCACGCAAACACAGGTCATCAATGAAGGAAACCATTAGATGAAAGTGTGATGGGAACTTCATGGTGGAAAGATCAGGCTGTCACCACGTGATCCATCAAGCCATAATTGTGATTGACTGTGCTTCCAAAGATGGCCCCAATGACATCTCCTATCCCCTTTCCTAGGGTGAGCTGTGTCCGCCCCAGCAAGAGCTGGAATCTCTTCCCAATCATTTTGATCTAGGCTGGTCTTATGGCTTGTTCTGACCAATGGAATGAGTTGGAAGTCATGCTATGTGTCTTCCAAGGCTGGGTCTTTGGAGACCTTCAATTTCTGGCTTTATCACGTGGAACACACTCTCTTCAAAGCCAGTCGTCTCATAAGACAACCCGGAGACCATTGTACCATAAGGAAGCCGAAGCTAGCCACGTGAAAGGAGAGGCTGCATGGATGATCAGGAAAAAGTGCCCAAACCATTACATGTGGAATTGTGAGCAAATAAAATGGTTATTGTCTGAAGCCATTAAGTTTGGGGGTAGTTTGTTATGTAGTTGCAACAACATAATTAGAAAGTCACTGTTTTGTGACCTATAATGAAGTATCCAATTCAGGCACAGATTGTCAGTGAGGAAATCAATGAATGACTTTGGTAGACATTTTTTACATTGGAAAGAGCAGGATGTCACCATCCGAACATCACCAAGGATGGGAGAGCTGGACAGCAGGTACCTCTGAATGTGATGCAAGAGGGAGTACACAGAAAACTCAGAGTTGACCCTGAATCTAATGGATTCTTTTGAGTGAACTACAATTTATAGGAAATACAGATAGAGCTATAAGAAAAAATGAACAGGTGGATCCAGGGAGAGAGATATGTATAAGACAACAGACCTGGCTGATCTTCAAAGAGTCAGTAACGTAAACAAATAAACAAACAAACAAGACAAGGGGCAACTCTAAAAAAGACTTAAGAGACTATCAGCCAAGGAACATAGGAGTCTTGTTGGGATCCTGATTCATGCAGGCCAAGTGGCAGGACACAAGCTGAGATACTCTGTGAAATCTGAATATGGAATTGGTGCTACGTGGCACCAATAAATTATTTTTAATTTTTTACATGTGATAATGACATGGTCGTTATGCGAGAAAATGTCTGTTTTCCTTCCCTTTCCCTTTTCCCTCCCTTCCTCCCTCCATTCCTTCCTTCTCTCTTTTGTTAAAGAGATATGTGCTGGGGCCCCTGGGTGGCTCAGTCAGGTAAGCATCTGACTCTTGATTTCGGTTCCGGTCATGATCCCAGGGTCATGGGATTGAGCCCCGTGTAGGGCTTCCTACTGAGTGTGGAGCCTGCTTAAGATTCTCTCTTTCCCTCTCCCTCTGCTCCTTCCCCACACTCTTTTTCTCTCTCTTTCTCAAATTAAAAGAGAGAGAGAGAGAAATAAAGAGAGGTATGCTAACTACATAGAGGTGAAATGACATGAAGGTTAAAATTTATTTTAAAATTCTTTACCAGGTAAAGAAGAAGGAAGCAAGCAAGGAAGGAAGAAAGAAGAAAAGGGAAGAAATGATGACAAGTCTTGATAATTGTTGAATCTGGTGAGGAGATTCAGAAACCCACTATATCAAAAGTCCTTCTACTCTTGTTTATGTGTGAAATTTTTTGTAATTAGATTTACGTAATGAAAGTTTACCAAATGTGAAAATCGATGTACCTTTTATATTCTGGCTTAACTTGTATCAGTATTTCCTTGAATCTAGGGCTTTATTGCTCCAAAGAAAAATTTATTTTTATCTACTCTTTATGATCAAGGTAAAATTAGTATACAACATTACACCCGTTTCAGGTGTACAACATAATAATTCCATCTTTGTATACACTACAAACTGGTAAGTCTGGTTACCAACCATCATCATACACCCCTGTATTCATTTCGCCCACCCCCCCCGAACCTTCTTATTCTCTGATAGCCACCGATCCATGCTCTGTACCTATGAATTTTGTTTTGTTCGTTCATTTGTTTTGGGTTCTTGGATTCCACGTACAAGGGAAATCACTTATCTGTCTGACTTCCTTCACTTAGCATAATATCTTCTAGACTCATCCATTTGTTGTAAATGGCAAGATTTCCTTCTTTTTATGGTGGAGCAGTATTTCTCATACACACACCACATCTTTATCCGTTCCTCTACCGATGGAGACTTGCATTTAAGCCCATCAGAGGCAGGCGGCTCCTAGTTTCGGGCTGATTGGAAGTCAGACCCTCTGACAGCAGCTTTTAAAGGATGCAAACATATACCGTCCTGGGAGACCATAACTGTAATCCTGGCTGGCTTCCAGAGCAGGCTATTTGGAGGTGTCTCTTGGTGACAGTTGCAAAAAATTGGGGCTCCAGATGGGAGCTTGGAGCCTTCTTTCTGGGAAATACCAGTGAGCTGTAGCGAGGCCAAGGGAAAGTGCCAGGATGATGTCCCCTGGTCTAGAGTCCCCGAGAACTCCTATACAACCTCTAGATGTATGGTAAGCCTGAAGCTGCCTCTTAGGACAAGTGAATAGGCCTTTTTCCCAGGAAGACAGGGGGTATGTGTCAGTCAGCTGTCTGTGCCATGCCTTGGCGTGTGGGAGCCTTTCAAGAACTATCCCTCCAGTTGTTTCAGTCGCATAGGGCCCAGATACCCAGTGCCCCGAGGCCACCAGAGCGAGACACTCAAGGAGTATCCCCTGTGTGGATTGTGCATTTCTGCTGTGTTGCGAGGGCTGTGGGGGAGCCTGGGGTCGGGGCGAACCTGGCAGGCATTCTAAGATTAACTAATTAATCTTCTTCACATATGATCTAGATCTGATGAGTTGGCTTGCAGACCCTTTAAGCGTGGACTTCCCATTCCCTACAACCCATGCTTCTCTTAGACGTAAGCCCTGTTGATTTTCAAAGCCAGGTATTTTTTGCGGCTCATCTCTCTGGTGTAGGTCCCAAGGGTTAGGATGCCTGATATGGGGGATGGACCCCTTGCTCCTCAGGAGATGCTCCGTATTTGCGAGGTCGCTCCTGAGTGTGGGTCTCTGCCCCAGAGGTGGGGTTTTTGGTGAGATCAACCCTCTACCTCTCCTACCCATCTGATGCGGTCCTTTTATCCTTGTGGAGGAGCTGTTCAGCTAGTTGTCAGGTCTTTTCCAGAGGGAATTGATCCATACGTAGCCATAGATGTTGTGTGTCCATGGGAAGAGGTGACTTCAGGATTTTCCTACACTGCCATCTCGAACCCAACCCTTGTAGAATCCTGATGTTAAATGACCAGTGAAATAACCCAATGTTTCTCCTCAAATATTTGAGTGAAACTGATGTTCCAGAAACACCCGCCACCTCTTACGCTCAGGTAAGAAGCCAAGGCTGCTTATATCTTTGTCCCTTAACACATATTCTCCTATTACTTGGTTCTTGCTCATTCTTATTTTACTGGTATATGTTATCTATGTAATTATTTAGTAAGTTGTAAGTGCTTCTTGGACATTGATAGGGTAGGGAGAAAGACATTTAATGTAAACATGAGTGTTTGACAGTCTGACTCTGCTTGCTTTTGATAACTGGTTCAAAGTACAGTGTGATACCTGATGTGGGCACTGGTGCCCCTCTTCTTGGGTTCAAATCCTGGCTCCCCAAGGGCCAGTCATGTGACCCTTGGCATGACTTCCTTCTCTGTGTCTGTCCTCTTTTGTAAAATAAAGAGAAAACTATCAGATCCTATTTGTAGACCCAGGTTCATAGCAGCATTATTCGCCATAGCTAAAAGGTAGAAGCAACCCGAATGCTCACCAATAGATGAATGGATAAAATATGGTACACACACTTAATGGACTATTATTCGGCCTTTGCAAGGAATAAAATTCCAACACATCTTACAACTTAGATGAGCCTTGAAGAGATTATGCTCAGGGAAATAAGCCAGTCACACAAACATACAAATCCTGAATGACCTCACCTACATGAGCTACCTAGAAGAGTCAAACTCATAAAGATGGAAAGATGGAAACCCCCAGCTTTGATTGGAGGAGAGGGGGATCAGGAGTTAGTGCTTAAAAGAAAGAGTTTCAGTTTGGGAAGATGAACAAGTTCTGGAGATGGACAGTGGTGATGGCTGCACAACATCGTGAATGTACTTAATGCCACTGAGCTATATATTTAAACATAGTTGAAATGGTAAATTTTATGTTACATCTGTTTTACTACCATTAACAAAAGAATAATAAAAAAAAAAGCTTAGTAGCTCCTGTGCAGGGTTGTTTTAAGAATCATTTAAGAATCAGGGCGCCTGGGTGGCTCAGTCGGTTGAGCGTCCGACTTCAGCTCGGGTCATGATCTCACAGTCCGTGAGTTCGAGCCCCGCATCGGGCTCTGTGCTGACAACTCAGAGCCTGGGGCCTGTTTCAGATTCTGTGTCTCCCTCTCTCTGACCCTCCCCCGTTCATGCTCTGTCTCTCTCTGTCTCAAAAATAAATAAAGGTTAAAAAAATAAAAAATAAAAAAGAATCATTTAAGAATCATTGGAAGTAATCATTGGCAATGTATAGATGAGTGTCTTACCCATAGCGAGCGCTCCGTACGTGGCAATGACGCCATTATGAAGTTTATTACTGTTACTTTCCTTCCACTGCGAAGACAAGGCATTAAGTCAATCCACGAATGCGCTATAGGGCTGGGACTTTTGGAGGGTGGACTCAGACTCATCAGAGAACCTAGTGAAAATGAGGAAGCCCTCTATCTCTCTCTCACGACGCTGCTCCCCATGACCATTTTGCATACATTTGATAGATCCCCCTTCCCTAGTAGAAGTCAGAATACGTGGACCCCAGGCTAAGAACCCCTGTTTTCACACATTAGCGACTGCCCACGCACCCGCTGCCCTTGGACAAGTGTTTGTATTATAACGGAGGCCTGTTGGAGAAGAAGCCATAACACAAAGGGATGACATCATGATGGAATCTTCTTTCTTCCTTTTTTTATATTGGTAGCATATACATACCTAATATTTACCATTTTAACCATATTTAAGTGTACAGGTGGGTGGCATTAAGTACCTTCGTGTCGTTGTGTCACCGTCAGCATCACCATTCACACTGGAATTAGTCGACTATCTTGCTGCACTCTGAAGCCAGTCCGAGCTTAGTTTTGCAAAAAAAAAAAAAGTGCTCATAGAATTTATGAGCCTTGGAAATGGGATGAATTGACAAGGGGTCCTTGAGACAGCATAGATTGGGAACCACTGTATTCAGAGTTCGTTCAAGACTCTCTAATGACTGCAGAGACTGAGACAGCTTCCCAATGTCACACTTGCTTTCTACATCACGGCTTTTTCACCGTATGCCATGTTTTCTTGGCATTCAATATGCTTACATATATTTCAAGATAATTTTTGGTCTTGAGAGCAAATATTTACTGGGTTATTAGCCAAAGGAAAGGAAAACAAAACATGACCTTCTAAGGCTGAGCCCATATCTGGGACGTGAGTTTAAGGAACATAAACTCCTCCACATGGAAATCAGCATCAGTTGGGTACAGGCCTGAATGTATGAATTCTGTGGGGATTTCCCTGTCTCTCTCTCCACATTGCTAATATTCAAGAAAAACAATGATGTGTGTGGAACCCAGTGAGATTAGACTAAACCCCAGAATAAATACGGATTTTGATATCATCCTTTCCTGACTCATGTCTTGCATGTTTTAAATTCTCTTGGCCCCATAAACACATTACAACTAATTATGGCTGAAGCTCAAAAGGCTTGGGGGTTGAGTACATAGTGGATTCCAAGGCATGAAAACCTAGCTCAATTTCTCCATTTTGGCAAGGACATACTACTACTCAAGGGCCAAAAACACTGGGGAGGTAGGGAAGGAGTCTGCAGCCAAATACAGGAAAGGAGGAAAGAGAAATAGAAACCAATCATCCATCATCGCGTCGTTAAAATCGCTTGGGGTTTTGGTTTTCCTTCAGTTTGTCCATTTATTGTAACAGCTGGAAGAATGAGCTCAGCGGACTTAGAGATATTTTGTAGTACTAACATATTTGGTGACAACTCAGCTGTCGGAAGCTGAGCGAAAGCAGAGAGATTAAAATCATAGCTAGAGATTTGAGAATTCTCTGACGTCATAGAGAAGAAATAGATTTTCTTCTTTGATCTGATACGTGACCTGAGTGCGATCAGTTATCAGTTTCGAAAACTGGGGAATGACAGCAAAGAACAAGGGAGAGTGCCCCTAGGGCATGTGACTTGCCGAGGGCCTCGAACTTTGAGACCAGGACGATCTAAATCACCAAGCGCAGTGGGGGATGGGGTGTGAGGGGGCCCTATGGTCCACGTTGACTTCGGGGGCTCACAAAAATACTTGCATTTCTTCGAAACTCAGACGAAAAAGAGACGCATTTTGGGTCAAAGAAAATGTTTTAATGCATAATAGGAATACATTTGGCTTTATATCAGCACAGTTGGAAGACACCATTTTTAATCTTATTTTTATGGAGGGAAGGTCTCATGAAGGCAAGAGAGTCTGGGGCCCATGAAGATCCAGAATAAGGTTCTGTGTGAAGCATTGGCACGTGGTTCTATGCCATCCATCCCAGCGCCTCCACCGAGGCGGGGAGGGGTCAAAGGCCACTAACGCAAAAATTCAATGACTTGCCTTCTAGTTCCGAATTTACCACTTACCAACTGCGCAACGTCGGCCCTTCTGAATCCTATAAAATGGGAATAATCATGGGTGTCCAGGCGGCCTTCTGTAGTTGTTACGGAAATCGAATGGGAATAACACGTGCGAATGTGTTTTGTCGACTTGGGAAGTTTTCTCCCACAGGAGAATCTGTGAGTCACTTCACACATTATGCCTTCACTTCTTTGGAGATAAAGCAAAGAGGGTGGCTCTGGCCTCCAAATTGGATCAGAGGAGGGCTATGTAGAGAGGACTGGCCAGCATGAGGAAGTGCACCGAAGTCATAAACGCTCCCCATGGTTGTAAGTCATCGTTCAGCGATTACCTTTACCTGCGTATCATTAGGCAGAAGACAGACTCTGGTTCGGACGCCTCAGAAATGTCGCTTGGATCTAAAAACTCAACTCAAGAGCCGAACATGCGTCTTTAGCCCATCAGAAGCAGGGTTTTAAATCCCACCCCCCCCACAGTGGGGATGCTGAGATGGCCCCCCGCCCATGGATCTTGATCGACACTGCCCTGGTGCACACGTGCTTTACCCTGTGTGCCCACACACGAGTCCTTCCTCTTTAAAGAGCAACCCCACCCACCCACAGCAGGTGTGATTTTGGAAAGGGCCTGAACTTACTCAGGGCCACTACTTCCTTCTCTGGCTCAGTGGTCGGTGCACTGCCCAGTAACCACTGGAGGGAATTGCAATCCCCACCTGTTAGAAGGGCTCGGCTTCTAACAGGGAGACCTGGCTCCATGATCATTTCACCCTAAGGGAAGTTAGAGCTGAAAACCCAGAGAGGGGGGTAGTCAACAGGGAACAGAACCCATCTCCCAAAGGGTAAGAAGACAGAAGTAGTGGAGTAGGAAGGAGGGTAGGGTCTTCCCTGGGTGGAGCGCCATTTAGCACATCTAGAACGCAAGCCCACTGCACAGTCACATCGATCGATAAAGGCGCAAGCTGTGTTCTGATCATCCGGTCAAGCGCACTTTTTTTTCTAGGAGACACAGGATAAATATGAATAATAATCGCATTAGACCATCATCTCTGACTCTTGTTTACCCCCGTGTCTGACAATGGTGTTTATGAGTCCGACCATGAGCCAGTCGGTGCCTGGAGAGGGAATCAAGGAAATACAGCACACATCCTACACATATATAGCAAACGAACTGGTAAATATACCACCCCCCCCAACCCCCCCTCACCCCGCCCCCCCCCCCGGCCACACGCTTTGGTTAAGCGATGTGCCCATGCCTGGATGGCTCAGTGGGTTAATCATCTGACTTCGGCTCAGGGCATGATCTCGTGGTTCGTGGGTTCGAGCCCCGTGTCGGGCTCTGTGCCGACAGCTCGGAGCCTGCAGCCTGCTTCGGATTCTGTGTCTCCCTCCCTCTCTCCCCTTCCCCTGCTCACACTCTGTCTCTCTCTCTCTTGCAAAATTCAACGAACATTAAAAAATTAAAAAAAAAAAAAAGGTGGTGTGCTGAAAACCATCCCTCGCACCCCACCTCCTAGCTCTCTTGCGCTCCCAGTTCGTGGACCCGTGACTTCTCTTCACCTTCTCAAACCCTCTTCCGCCTTGCATCTTCTGTTTGTGTAGGCCCCACTTCTCTGCTCCTTTTCAAAGTTATACTTCATAATGGAACCGCTTTCGCTAAGGGCTGGCCACATGAATCTGCTGGGCCTAGAGTAAAATCGAAGCGCAAGACCTAGCCAGGAGTGGGGAAGTCAATGTCCCCTTCCCAGGGTGGCTGTCTTACCCCTGATGGAAGCTGCCCTTCTGGGGATTGCAGCCCGTGCACCAAGATGCCCCACACACCTGTGTGGAGGTGGGCGAGATGATCCCATTGAAGCGCTCACCCAGTGATCCATTGGCTGGATGGCTGTCACTTGCCTTCTCCTGGGACGCCGCAGGTCTGGTGACTGACTCCAACCAGCCCTCATCCTCGCCCAGGCCCCAGTGGGGGTGGAGGGTGACACTGGGATTTGGCTTTCCCCTCCATCGCCAGCGTGATGGAGGCTGGTAGAGGTGAAGAGGCAGAAGTGGGAGGCCTAGGACGCAGGGATGGGGGGCCAGGGCGTGTGCTAGAGACAAGAGGTGGAGATCACATCCCAGCGAGGCGGGAGGAGGTGGGCCAAACCGTCAGCACGTGCCCTACTGTTCTGTTGTCCCATCGGATTTCACTTATGAAACCCAAATTTGTAGATAGAGTTTGTTTCAAGAGAGCGAGCACAGGGCATTAAATTCCAAGTGTGGCTGCACTGGTCGCGTGCTGTCTCCGTTCTTCTTGCCAGCCAGGCTCCTGCTTCCCCCCTGCATTGGTGGTCTTCTCAGGCCTGCCAAACGCAGGGGCTGCCCTGTCCTCCACTGTCACCTCACCCAACCCAGCTGGGTCAGCAGCCCTGGCAGCTCTAAAAGCTCTTTCCTAGAACTCGTGGTTCTTACCTGGTTCATCCTGGCTGCTCTGGAGTGAACCCAAGCTCCATCTTGCACTTACCCCTGGTCCTCCATGCTTGGTTCACCCCTTGGGGCTACATGCTGGGTTCATCCCTGGGGGTTCTGTGCTGGGTTCACCCCTTGGGGCTCCATGCTCCGTTCACCCCTGGGGGGTTCCGTGCTGGGTTCACCCCTGGGGGTTCTGTGCTGGGTTCACCCCTCGGTTCCATGCTAGGCTCACTCCTGGGGCTCCATACGGGGCTCATGTTTTCTCACTGACATTCTCTCCCATGGATGTTCCCATACATGCTCCTGGATCAGACACCACTCCACACCCATGACCCCTACGTTGGCAATTTCCTCTGAAATGCTTTTCATAACTGATTTTAGAATGTTTGGGCTTGCATTTTTGGTCTTCATGCTTGTAAAGCAATAACGTTTCGCTATTCTTGGTACCTGGAATTAAGTCGGATCTTTTCAGGATTTTGCAGTTACAGAAATCACGAGTACATTCCAGAATTTATATTTCCTGGTGTCCAATATGGTGAAGGCAATGACACACTGACTCTCTTTTGTAAACTGGTTCCTTTAGAAAGTCTGGAAAATGATTTTAGTTGATGATATAGTCAGGAGTCTCGAGATTATATGGCTTAGGGCTGGAAGGCACCAGAAAACCTCTCAGGGTCCCAGAGATTCCGTGAGAGGCCCAGGGGCTGCAACTTGGGGGTCAGAGGGAGGCTGATTGGGTAGTTATTTTCTGTGTTGTAATTCCACATACAGTTTCATCAGAGGAAAGACCACAGCCGTCAAGGGAAGGTAGGTAAATTGGAGGGGCTGTGGAGGGGCCAGGACTAGAGCTTTGATTCCAATCCCAGGTTGTGTATGGGGGAAGGGGTTGAGAATAGTCCCGACTCTACATACATACATAGGTACATACATAGATACATACACAGATGGACACGTGTTTACACACGTATATATACACATACCACTCTGTAATACTGAAATTCATTCTGAGTTTGGGAAATTAAGCTTTCATTTCTCTCTTCAACATCTCTAATTTTGAGGAACGTGTATATTTGTAGTTGTTTTGGTTTCACAGTTTTGTAATGGTCTTTGAGGAAACATGAAATCACTTAGGGACACTGGACAGTTTCATGGCTTCTTTAAGGGGTATGGCGTCTGGCATCCTGGAACTTGCACACAGGATAAGAGCTAGTTCAAAATTCTTTTTGCCAAAAGTGGACCCAAGGTGGGAGATGATCTACTGTCCTGTCGGAAGCTTGGCGAGTAAAGCCTAGGTTCTTCGAAAACGACATAGCTTTCCTTAAGGAGTCCCAAATCTTTTGATATGTATTTATTTATCATCAGGGCCATGTTCCCAAGACATGTATTTCTTGAGTTTGTTTTGTATTGAAATAAAGCTGCTTTTACATTTCCTAAAATCAATAAAGATGGGGCAGTGCAGGTCAATGAGAAGATGTTGAAGTTGGACGCAGATAGGAATCCTGACTTGGGGCATTCAGCTATGTCATTGGTCCGTGCTGCTTTACTTCTGTAATGTGCAGAAATGAATGCCCTTCATATGCTTATGCTAAGAATTAACTTACTCAAGAATACGATGTGAAATATAAAACATGACGGGTATGCAACAAATGGGAAATTTACAAATATAGATCTGTCAATGACCAAAGGATGAATATTTATTGATTCCCCCCCCCCCCACATATATACTTATAAAATTTTCCATATTATATTAGTTTAAAGGATCCTCACACTATTTGGTGTATACACTTAGAGAAAAAAATAGTTTTACATCGTGATGGAACTATTTATTTATCTATTTATTTACGTATTCAATAAATATTTATTGAGCAAGTATCGTGTCTCAAGACACCGTATGCAACAAAGATAAGAGAGTCTTTATACTTTGCTTCTAATCTAGTAACAGCACACAATACTTTTATGTAGCCATGCGACGTTTTTATGTATCCTGAAAATTTCAAATGTCAGAAGCAAATTTCTCAGCAAACTAAAAGACAGTTTCTGATGAGTGTTCAGGCATTTTGTCTTGAATTCATATTATCAACTTGATATCTCTGCTGTGTTAAGAGATACTCATGAGACAGCTGAAAGGGATAATATTAAAATAGATTAGGTGATTGTAATTCAGTGTCTATAAAAAGCTATAATCTAAAGGCCTAGAAAGTTTATTTCTATAACTACTAAAATGTAAATGGACATTCAAATGTAGCATTCATATTTTTAGCCAAACATAGCTTTTATCACATATAAACAAACAAGTAATCCAAGATTGTCAAAGAAGTTGTTAGAAGTATAAAATGACTAATTAAAATAAGAAATACCGGTCTTATTACCCTGCAGTGGTCTGGAACTGAATTGAATGCTGTTTGATTTAGGAATTATAGCAATTCATATCTTAAGGGCTCTGGAGTCTTCATCAAACCATGGAAAATATGGTACATTAACTCTGGAGACCATACACAGACATGCTAAGCTAAGAAACATTCTAGCCAATGGAAATTTCTAGACGGGGAGCCATGCTTTTCTTTCTGCATTCCATGTTTGATCTGCTTAGTTTTGGGTAACCATTGTTCAACACCCAACATTTTCGTCAAGCTTTTTGTTTGTTTGTGTGTTTTTCTTTTTCTTTTCTTTTTTCTGAACTGGTAGAAAATTCTCCTATTTTGGAAAATCACCTGTTCAACAGGCATATTTCCTTGTTCCTCCATACAGGATTTTTGTGGATCTGAAATGGGCGTGGTGACTAAAATCCTATAAAACTCGATAACAGGGCAACCTAACATGCCCAAACCCACTTTTGGGAATTAGGGTTATCGAAGCACAAATTTTATTAGAAAGCAAAGGTCAGTTAGGAAAAATACTTAGTCTGCAATCACTCAATGACAAAAACACTGGAGTGCATTTCTTCTGCAAATTCAAGATTTATATTGGGGTCTTGGAAGTCATTTCTCTCTGCTAGCCCCACTCTCATATGGGACTTTTTAAAGTGTAATTTCGATTTTAAATGACCCATCTTGCATTGGTAAAGAGGTTCTGAGATTCTTTTGGTTAATTCTTTGAATTAACAGCGGATGGAATATTTCCATGGGTATTCTACTGTAGTGGGCAAGACAAATGAAAAATGAAAACAAAGTTCAGTACACATCGGCACAATCAATGCTCTCAGGACACTTCCCTTTTTGCTGCTTTCTTTCCTCTGTTGCTACTGTTTCCCTTTTACGTGCCTTCTTTTCTCCTTCCCTTCTTTATTTCCTTCCTTCTTTTGTACTGATATTAATGAATGAATATTTCATTTGTAATATTCTTTTTTACCCCAAGAGAATGGTCATTCTGCCTCTTCTTTCTGAAATATTTTTTGTTAAGTTGACCTTTTAAAAAACACTTCATTACCTATATGAAGTTCTTTCATGGGCTAAAAATCTAGGCTTGTATTGCCAATGTACATCCCCAAATTTCAGATATAATTTGATATATCTATAGCTACAGAAGAAACGATCAATAATAGATATCAATTTTTGCAAAACAGAGGAAAGCAAAAATAATGTATGAGAAAGAAATTTCAAAATCTCCCTTGAAATCTGTGGATAATAATTCCTGCTGGAAATGTTTCTTTATTTGTATGTGACTTGGCATTTGTTTATCAAGTTAATACAATTTATCCAATATTTATTGAGTGCCGACTACGTGATATATGATGAAAAGAAAAAAAATGTATATCCAAATGAAAGTTCTTGGTACATCATTCCAGGAAATTAAATATGTCTTAGTACTGACACTGACCTAGTCTTACTGAAAAATATTAAACTCAGGTTGTAGAAATGGTCTTTTTAAGAGAGTGTCAGTATGTTTTTTATAGAGCATGCTATCATGTGTCACTGCAAGGAGAGTAGGAAGGAAGGCACCAAGATGCCACTGTGGCCCAGAATCAATGAATCTTGAGTAGATAGCTGATCTCATTTGGTTACCGATACTCAAGGAGCTACATCCATGGAGAGGATTCATGGGTATTCTAGCTGTGACTTCAAATTTAGCAGATAGTGCGTTTAAGGGGAACTTGGTGGCTCATTTAAGCGTGTCTGACTCTTGATTTCGGCTCAGGTCATGATCTCACAGTCATGAGATTGAGCCCCATGACAGTTCCACACATGGAGCCTGCATAAGATTCTCTCTCTCTCTCTCTCTCTTCCCCTCTCCTGCTTGTGCTCCCTCTCTCTCTCAAATAATTTAAAAAAAAAACAATATTTAGCAGATAGCACATTAAAAAATAATTTCACTTCTCCCTCAAAGTTTTTTCTTAATTGATTCACAGGCCAAGTTTTACAGTTTCAATTCTTGTATTTTTTTTTTTTTTAAGATTTATTTATTTATTTTTTTTTAGAGAGAGAGAGCGCACGTGCAAGCGGGGGAGAAGGGCAGAGGGGGAAAGAGGGGGAGAATCCTAAGCAAGCTGCATGCCCAGCATGGAGTAGGATATGGGGCTCGAACCCATGACCCTGAGATCATGACCTGAGTAGAATCAAGAGTGGGAAGCTCAACTGACTGAGCCACCCAGGCACAACATTTCTTGTATATTTCAAAAGGATCTGCATATGTTGGGGGACCTGGGTGGCTTAGTCAGTTAAGCATCGAACTTTGGCTCAGGTTGTGATTTCATGGTTCGTGAGTTCGAGCCCCACGTTGGGCTCTCTGCTGTCAGCACAGGGCCTGCTTTGGCTCCTCTGTCCCCCCCACCCCCCCGTCTGTCCCCCAGTTGTGTGTATGCTCTCTCTCTCTTACTCTCTCAAAAATAAACATTAAAAAAATTATCTGCAAATGTTAACGTTTCTTTTACATCCAGGATTCAGTTAAACGACAAATATAAGCAAACATATGTGGACAAGAACGGAGCTGTGAGAATGTCCAGTCTGTGCACTCAACTGCCTGTATCTGTGTCGTGGTTCCATCCCCCAGCAGCTGGGCAACACCAGGTGAGTTATTGACCCTCTCTGTGCCTTTGCAAGACGAGATTGGTAACAGAGCTCACTCGCGGAGTTGTGAGGATTAATGCGTTGAAAACATTTAAAGCAATTCCTGGGACAGAGCAAATGCTCAGTAAATGCTTATTATTGTTATTGTTACCATTATTATATTAAAAGGTATAGATAAATTTAAATCTTAATGAGTATAGTCAAATACAGTCTCGCAGGGACACTTTCTTTTGAGTAAAGAGAATGTATTGCCTATGGGGAAAAATAGCACGGACTGAATTAATCATAACCAACAGCAATGATATCTAAATGCAGACACTCAGCAGACAACAGATGGAGGGCAATAGTTCTGTCATGATTCGCCTATTTTGTTGGTAATGTTTCTCACTGTGCAGTTACTTCATGACACTCTGAGGTCCCGTATCTTGAAAGAATCCTTTCTCTCCTTATTGTCAGCATCTTATCCTTTTCCACGAACTTGGCATCTCCTTTGGGGTCTAGGGGAGTCTTCTCCTCACTTCCCCCCCTCTCTCTTGCAGACCTTCTATTGGTACCTTGGTAAGGGAATACTGTTTTGTTCTTTATTTGATGAATTTCATAAACACAGGAATTTTACCTCTTCACAATGTTTGCATTCTATGTACAAGCTGCTTTATGAATCTGAGCAATTTTCAGCTGTGTAATAAACACAGTATTAAAGATCGTATTTGAACGGATTCCGAGTACGTAAAGAGATACATTGTCTCAGAGTGGCCTTCGCTGAAGACCACACCGAATTATCTGTGGGGCCGGTCCTTACAGTTTTTGTTGTTCTTTCCCCAAAGTGTAGAGAAACATGCTCAAAACCTCACTTATGCTCAGTGTGATTCGATGCGATGACATGAATGTCATGAGAATGATGATTCAAATTCTTCCCGCCACAGGGGTAGGGGACACCACTCCTAAGATGAATTTGGAAAGAGAACAAGGCCACACAAACTTGCCGAGGCCCTCACCCAAAGACTGAAAGTTGATCTGCCCCCGTAAATCAACTATGTGTTGAAGTATACAGATCTCCAAGTGGCGAACACATGTCCCGAGTTGTCCATATACTTTCTTTTTTTTTCTTTTTAATTTTTTTTTAACTTTTTATTTATTTTTGAGACAGGGAGAGACAGAGCATGAACAGGGGAGGGTCAGAAAGAGGGAGACACAGAATCTGAAACAGGCTCCAGGCTCTGAGCTGTCAGCACAGAGCCCGACGCGGGGCTCGAACTCACAGACCGCGAGATCATGACCTGAGCCGGAGTCGGCCGCTTAACCGACTGAGTCACCCAGGCGCCCCCATATATACTTTCTTAAAGAAGAAAAAAAAAAAGACTGTGAAAGGTTGGGTGCCCAAAGCAAAAAACAAAAACCTAACCAAAAATTAAACGCTTAGACTACACCCATACTCGGGGAATAGAACTGTTAGAGGTTGAGCCATAAATACTGTGCCAGAAAAGCTGATTAGAACGATATTAACAGATGGGGGCGCCTGGATGGCTCAGTCCATTGAGCGTCTGACGTTGGCTCAGGTCGTGATCTCACACTCATGGGTTTGGACCCCATGTCGGGCTCTGTGCTGACAGCTCAGAGCCTGGAGCCTGCTTCGGATTCTGTGTCTCCCTCTCTCTGCCCCTCTCCCGCTCGTGCTCGGTCTCTCTGTCTGTCAAGAATAAATAAACATTAAAAAACTTTTTAAATGATATTAACAGAGCCTTACATTTTTCAAGATACCTGTCCTCTGAAAACTGAGCAGTTTGAGAGGGTGTCTGGGTGAAAATAGACTCAACAGCAGTTCTATCAAGATCAGAAAGGAAGAAAGTGATATATGGTAACTGGTAATTAGTGAACGAAAACTCAAAGTGGAACACGTAGTCAACATTGGATACCCTTTATAGTGAGAGCTTCTTTGAACTTGTTTTACCCACAAGCCCAGAGGGAGCCAGGTTCAAATATGACTTCCCTTAGCCTCTCAGTATTCCTCCGTCTTGTTTGTGATTGGCCTGGAACCAGAGTTTTTGTCTACCGCTCAACCTCAAAACACAAAGAGGGCAAGGCTCCTTGCCGGTCCTTGCTGTGGAAGCCATTTAGTTTCCTCCTTACTTTGTAGTAGGTAGGGAAGCCGCCCAAAATGTATTTTTTTGTTTATTGGTAATGGGTCTTGTTGGCATTACATTACTTAAGAACGTGTCTGCTGCAGTTAAAAGAGGTATAATGTTTATATTAATATTTTAAAGTTTGGTTTCTCTTGGAGCGTCAGCTTACATGCGTGTCAATCGGCGATAATGAACATGAGGAAGTGTTCCACAGGAAAACTGTAGCTTTCGAGGAAAATGTCAGTGTGCTTAGTCTCCCCAGGACCAGCTGCAGGACAATGTGAGCTATTACTGTTAAGGTTTCATTTCTGTGTGCCTTAAAGACCATTTCTCCGTGAAGTTTTCCCACTTGAAATCTTAGCGAATGTTATCAACTACAGGTTGCTGAAGATCTGATGGTGAAGACATCGGCTTGGAAATGGTTGTGGGAAAACAAAACTAAGTATTTGGATTTCAATTCTTTGCCAGAAATTTTGATTAAAATCATACTGGTTAGGAGAGGAGCACTCTGGATCCAATAATACATTCCATTCTGCATCCTGGGGGCCCCTCTCCATGAACCGTGGTACGTGCCTATGCTGACTTAGGGCTCAGCGTCCACAGCACTTACTTCTTGTTCTTCTCAGAGACATGGTTATCCCCTAAAACACTACGGGGACCTCTCCCTTCTACCTCCTACTCATTGTCATCTCACTTGTCTTGCTCTCAAGTGACGTCTTACTGTCCCCTTCGACAACACTTGACCTGTCTTCTGGAATCTCTGTGCTCCACAGTGGGCAGAGCCTAAATACCGGAAGCACAACTTGCTTCTCTTCTTTCAACTTTTTTTTTTTTTTTTAATTTTTTTTTTTTTAACGTTTATTTATTTTTGAGACAGAGATAGACAGAGCATGAACGGGGGAGGGGCAGAGAGAGGGAGACACAGAATCGGAAGCAGGCTCCAGGCTCTGAGCCATCAGCCCAGAGCCCGACGCGGGGCTCGAACTCACGGACCGCGAGATCGTGACCTGAGCTGAAGTCGGACACTTAACCGACTGAGCCACCCAGGCGCCCCTCTTCTTTCAACTTCTTAACATGACTGGGCCCTGCCTTTCTCCAAAGGCACTTAATTTCCCACTCATCCTGGGGAGGTCACATCTTCCACACTCAAGAGCACAGGGACCGAACTAAAAGAAGGCAATAAAACTTCTTGCTCTCCAGGGAGTATTTCCAAATCAATTCAATCAATCCTTGGGGCATGCTTATTATATCCCAGACAGCAGGTGCCATGGGCTGGGGTGGGCAGGGCGAGTAGATCTGGAAATACAAATAAGAGAGTTCCAGCTATTGACAAGGTTGGTGGAGGAAAGTAATACTCGCACCAATCACTGTGTTGAATAGAATGCAGAACAGAAAAGGGCATTTCAAGGGCCGGGGCTACTGAAGAGGTAACTACGTCTTCTCCAGTGGAAGCTGGAGAGAGACTTTTGCCGTGTTGATGGGGCTTGAAATGGGGCTGGGGTTCAGGTGTCAGAGGAAGATGCCAGAGGCACAAAGACGGAGAGTCAGAAATGAGTGGGATGAGTCACGTGCTGAGTTCATGTGTACAGGAGGGAAGGAGAAGGACAGAGAGGGAAGGGGCGGTGTGGAGGGTGGGGACAATTGCAGTGGACCTGCACAGAGGGTATCATCTCCGCCTGGGCCATCAAAGGCTTTTCCAAACGTTTCATTTTCTGAGAAAATTTAGAACCTACATAGAAGCATAAGGGAGAAAAATATTCCTCACGACTTTCCTGCCTGGAGGGAAACTACTGCTG
Organism: Panthera onca; assembly: GCF_046562875.1. Classification (NCBI taxonomy): domain Eukaryota; kingdom Metazoa; phylum Chordata; class Mammalia; order Carnivora; family Felidae; genus Panthera; species Panthera onca. The sequence goes on along the minus strand of NC_138341.1, from coordinate 84,602,130 downwards.
GTATTTGGAGACGTCTCTTGTTCACCTCCTCTCTACGAGTTTTAGAAAAACGGTGATAAGTGTTCTGAATTATTTTTATGAAACTTTGCGTGAGTGCCCTTGGATTGGCTCTTCAAATTCAATTGGTAAAATTTTAATGGCTATATAGTATCCCCAATTAACATACGTTTTCCCTGTTTGTCGGGTGACCTCTTGATGGAGTACTAGCATTCAGCATCGAAACTATAAGAAGGGCTTGCACATTGTACATATGAAATCTTTGTTTTCATTAAGACATCATAATTAAACCTCACTTTCCTCCTTTTCATTAGAAATTTATGCCACTTGATTAAAACTCGAGGCAACTCAGGGCCACGGAGGTCTCCTGGACCACAGCCAGCTTTCTGGAGGATGTCAGAAACTGTGGGTACCCTTTCTCTCCCTCTCCCTGCCTGGCATTCCCAGCGAGTGATATAGGGGCTGTTCTACAGACTTCTCTCTGAGATGCCTGAGCTGCACTCCCCATTGGCCACCAGGCTCCTGCCCAGCACAGGCTCTTCCTCTTGGAAGGCTCTGGAGGGGCCCCTCCGGGACACCGCTGCCCCTCCACTTGCCACAGTATTCGTGGCCAAAATCACGCTGCTGTCTGGGTGACGTTCCAATGAAATCTACCAATCTTTAGCCAGCTTCTCATTTTCTACCCAACAGGCCCACGCACCCACACTCTTGCTTCCTCTACTCAGGCTTCTAGGATTGGGCACCAGAAATGAATGCGACTCACTGGAGCCACAGCTTATGCTAATGGCTAGTCACTGCCTAGCTGAAGCTACTGGGGACGGTGGCCTGATTTCAGGTGCAAATTCAGGATAGCCTGCTGTCCCCCTGTTCACGTATCCTTTGTCATCTTTCTCAAAGACTTTTTAATAAAAATTTGTATTATGCTGATTTATTTTTGAGAGAGAGACAGAACATGAACAGGGGAAGGGCAGAGAGAGAGGGAGACACAGAATCTGAAGCAGTCTCCGGGCTCTGAGCCGTCAGCTCAGAGCCCGACGCGGGGCTGGAACTCACGAACCATGAGACCATGACCTGAGTTGAAGTCAGATGCTTAACCGACTGAGTCATCCAGGCACCCCTAAAATTTTTTATTTTAAAGAGAGAAGGGGAGAGAGAGAGAGGGCACTAGCAGGGGAGAGGGGCAGAGGGAGAGAGAAAGAGAGAGAATCTTAAGCTGGCTCCGCACTCAGTGAGGAGCCCGACACGGGGCTTGATCCCACAACCCTGGGATCATGACCTGAGCCAAAATTAAGAGTCGGATGCTCAGCCAACTGAGCCATGCAGGTGCCCCATTTGTCATCTTTATCACAGTGATGATATTTTATCCTTTGTTTACTTCTAATTGGCTCAGACCAAGACAATTATTTCAAATCTTTTACTCCCCTAAGGCCAATTTTCACCTCTGCCCAACTCATGTGAAACAGCTTACTTTACTTTCTATTAAGAAGTTAAAAACACCTAAAAAGATCTCTTTTTGTATTTTTACTCATCCTTTAATATATCCCTGAATCAATACTTCTCTTGTGCACCTGAAAACGCAACATGGAATACCAAAGTGCCAAAATCTATAAAAGACGAAACAAGAGGTTCATTTTCAAAGTCGAAATAATTAATGAATTGGCAAAAAACTGAACCAAATCAAAAAGCTGCCTTCTGCATTTAACAAATAAGAAATAGTCAATTCATTTTGGCAAGAATATGCTGTTTAATTTCAATCATTAGGGCAATTGCTCTCATTTTGCATACTATTAAAAACCTGTTCAAATCTGGATACAAAAGTCAAATATGTATGGAGAAAATTTGGAGAAATACAAAAATAATATGAAGGGAAACATAACCCCATGGAACAACACAGAGGACAGCGTTATGTAGGGCCAACATCATCTGAGAATAAACACTGGCTACTTATTAGCTGAGTGAATTCATGTGATTTAATCTCTCTTTGCTCTGGTTTCATCATTTTTAAAATAGGGATCCAAACAGTATACATTCTGCGAACCATCTTGGTGACTAAATAAAATAATTAAAATTTTTTATCACATTCTTTGGGATTTAGGAACCCTCAGCCAGTATAGTTTTTATCCTTTCTCCCAATGTGTACACACACACACACACACACACACACACGCATAATACGTATCATATACATGTACAGCTATTTACAAAACTGGGGTCACATTGCATTTAACGTGCTATGGCCTACTTTTTAACTTAACATTGTCTTGTCAGCATTTCCCTGAGCTATTTTGCATTCTTTGAACACATGGTTTTTAATGGCTGAATAGCATTCTGTTCTGTGGATTTACTATAATTTTACTTAACCAAATCTCTATTGTTGGTTAATTAGGCAGCGGCAATTTTTTGCTATTATAAATAGCATTGCAGTGAACATCCTTGTACATAATCCTTTGTTTGTTTCTCTGATAATTTCCTTGGGATAAATTCCAAGAAGTGTAATTATTAGGTCAAAGGACCAGAACATTTGTAAGAATCTTGATCCGTGTAGCCAATCTGCTCTCCAGGAAGTTTGCCCTAATTCGTATTCTCTGCAGCAATGTTGGAGGAGTTTTTACTTCAATCACACCTTGATCATCGGTGGGTAATGCACAATATCCATTTCGGAGACCGCTAGCCTCTTTAGCAACAGGAAACCTTACAACATTATTCATGTGTCAGCTTTGGTGATAGGAGTGGGTTTTTGGTGATGTTAGGAGAGCCGACCTTTAGGGCAGATTTTCTTTTGGGCAATTCCTCCCAGAGTTCTAAAGTGAACTTTGAAGTGTTTAAAATGAAACTTAAGTAACAGTGAACACCATTATTTAACCAATTATCAATAATTCTTTTGCAGATAAATATTATACTTATTTTTAAATGTTTATAAAACTAATGGTATGTATTTGACATTTAATCTGTAGTACTTGACCTCAGCAGTTTTGCTGTCCCTGTAACTTGGATGACGGTGCGTCCTCAGGAACTGAAAGTGAGCCGCGGCTTCTCCCAAGTTGAAATCGACTCTGGGTACACGCCATTGGGTATGCCTAAGGGCTTGCTCTTGACATTTAAAGAGGGATCAAAGGGAAGTCTTTTTTATTCATAATACACTGCTTTAGGAGAATCCATGGTGGAGAAGTAAGTTGGTGATGGGATTAAGGTGGGATAAATAAATTCAGCAAAGCTGACCCCATCAGAAGCTACTGGAGGTACTACCTTCAGATGCCCCAATATTTTTGAGTCCCTTTTCTCAATGGATCTGTAAGTCAGTAAGGTCAATATAATAAATTACATCTACCACTGTGATGTGAAATGTGCACGCGCGCCTGTGTGTGTGTGTGTGTGTGTGTGGTGTCTGAGCTATGGGTTTTGTTTGTTTGGAAGAATGCAAACTGTTTAGAAAGGAGGGGACTTACACTTCCCTCCGGGAGGTGGGGGTTGTGGTGTGTGGGCACTGAATAGGGTAAAAGAGAAAGTCTTTCAGTTTGCCTGTGAGTGTGATGGCAATTACCACGTTTGTCTGAACAACCGAGAAGCAGTTTCTCTGCGCTATGGAGAACTGATTGGAGCAAGGCATGCTCAGAGTGGAAAGCGGGTTGGGGGGTGGGAAGTGGGTGTGAGTGAGTACTGCCAGCCCTTGTGTTGGGTCAGAGAGCTGAGAAAAGACTGGAACAGAAAGCAAACTATTCAGGACGGTGAAAATCCATGAAACAACCCATAGCCGAGACGTCGAGAAAAAGGCAGCGCTTATATACAGAGAGCTCAGTAATAAACTGGTTTAACAAAATTGGGGTTTTAAATTAGATTTCACTGGTCTCCTTCATAACTTGCTTGCTTATCATGTTGTTTGGGTCACAGGTTTGAGTTTGTTTAGTACACATATTTTTATTTATTTATTTTTAAAAGGCCCCAGTTAGATACTGTCTGTTGTATCCACAGGGATTAATTTTAACTCGGATCCTTTGGTGATCGGTGTGCTGTACTTGTAGAGCTTAACAACTGGGGTTTTCATATCACGCTGTCATCACTGAGGTGTAAGGAGTGACTAGATTAACACTGTAATTTTTCTAAGGTTTGGTAGCTTTGTTTAGCCTGTAGATGTGCTGCTTTGCCGAACACACTCTTTGATTTTGATTTAGGCCGGGCTTTGATTCACTGGGTGATTGGGACGGTGGGCTCTGTGAGTACACGGTGGTAGATGAGAACACAATGTCGAGAAGGTCTGTAACTAGAATATTCTAGCGAGTCAGTCCAAGTTGGGACTTAGGACTCTGATTTCCTCTCCCCGCCTTGAATTTGTGCTTTTGGCACATGAATCCTTCTTGATTCTTATCTTAGTCTGTAAATAGCACAGAAATTGCACATGGAAAAAATGGAACAAATCATACTTTCTTTCAAAGGGCAAATTAAACATTCCATAGAATAAGGGAAGAGTTGTTAGCAGGGGAAAAAAAAATGCAGCTTTGCTAGGGCCAGTGTGAAAAAAGAACAGAGTCAATTGGACTCAAACTCGACCTTAAAGAAAGTTTTGAGTATTTGCACTTTTTTCTTTAACCACCCTCTTAGCCTTCCTGCCAAATATCAAATCCTGAGTTTTCCGAAGGTTTGAAAATATTCCCATTAATTTTTTCTCTCATAGCCCTGTATTTACCAGGGCTTAAAATGGAAATACTGAAACCTAGTAATAAAGGGCACTATGGTATTCCCGGTCTGTCTGAGGCCAAGCACTCCTGGCACAACCCTTAGGGAGTCCCATTCCTACCAGGCTCCAGGAGAGTTTTCAGTTATAGACGGTTTTGAAAATTCGGGTTCACTTAGAATAAGCAGTTGACTTCAAGAAATGGAGGGAGCTATTTTTTTTGACAAAAAAATAAATAAATCAATTCGTGGATGAAACTCAGAAAGTATTTTCCTAAAACGGGGGAAGAGACGAAGGAACCGTCTGTGACAATGACCTCGGAACGGCAGGCTCTTTTCTCATCGTTGCGCAGGAGACACTGGCTGCGGCGACGACGGTTTGGTCAGAGTTCACGAACGCACACGGACTGCTGTGCACCTGTGCCATCTGAGAGCGCCGCCTTTCTGCAGTCCACGGGCCTTCGAGAGACATCCATTCAAGATGCCGGCGGGGCGTGGGGTGGGGGGTGTTCTGATTCACTGCGCCTGCCCGGCACCCAGCCCGGTGCCCGGCCCACAGCGGACACTTGGGCTGTTCCCTGGGTGGCTGGGCAGATTTGAATGAGGGAAAGAAGACTGTGCTTGGGGAGCGAGCGCCTGGCCCGAGCGCTGAAGGAGCCACAGTGCAGGGAAGCCGGGTCTTGACCAGATGCGCACAGCTGGTTAGTGGTCGGGTTAGGCCCAGAGTCCAGACACCTGCCCCCCAGTCTTCATTTGCTCAACCAACCACGCCAGCTCAAGCCTTTCCTAAAGAGGTGGCTGCTCCCTCCCCCCCTTACCCATGGCTCACCTCATCCTGGCCCTTAATTTTAAAGTCATCCCCTCTCCTGGTCCACTTTTTCATTTATAACAGCAGCACCGCTGGGGTTTGAACCCTGATCCACACCCTGCAACCCCGCATCTCTTTGCCTTGGGCAGACATTTCTGCTGCTTCCTCACGCTGGGGCTGTAAGCAGAGTATCTTCACCCCTCTGTCCTTTTGATCTCCAGGAGGGGCAGCTCTCCTTTCTGGAGGGGATACTTTCAGCCAGGGTGTCGGGCCCATCTGCCCCCTCCCCTCCTCCTCCAACCCCCCCCCCCCCCCCCCCCCCCCCCCAGTTTCTGGGCCCTGAGCCATTCTCAGGATAGGCTGTATTCCCACCTGAGGCTGGGGCTGCTTAGGCCTCCACTCCACTGCACCGAGAACTCTTCTAGAACTTTCTTCCCCTTTTGCTTGCTGCTTGTGGGCATTTGCTCTTAAAAAATTGTCTTTTAATGTTCTTTTTTGTTTTGTTTTGTTTTTTTATAGAGAGAGAGGGAGAGAGAGCATGAGCAGGGAGGGGCAGAGAGAGAGAGGGGGACACAGAATCCAAAGCAGGCTCTAGGCTCCGAGCTGTCAGCACAGAGCCTGATGCGGGGCTCAAACTCACAGTGAGATCATGACCTGAGCCGGAGTTGGAGGCTTAACCAACTGAGCCACCCAGGCGCCCCTGCACATTTGCTCTTAATATGTAAATTAGTACTTCAAGAAAAAGGTCATTTCAGAAACTATGGGAAAATAAATCATACAATAAAACAAAAATCACCATAAGTCTATATGTCATTTTGGCTAGTTTCATTTTTTTCCTAGGTACTTTTTTTTTTTTTTTTTAATTTTTAGAGAGATAGAGTGCATATGAGGGATGGAAAGGGGCAGAAGCTTAAGTAAGCTCCACATTCACTGAGGAGCCTGACGTGAGGCTGGATCCCATAACCCTGGGATTGTAAACTGAGCCGAAATCAAGAGTTGAATGCTCATCCGACTGAGCCGCCCAGGCGCCTCTTCAGGTATTTTAAAAACAAACTCATAAGTGTATATGCTATTTATTTAATTAAAAAAAAAGTGTGCTCTTTGTAGAATATGGGCAAAATGTAGAAAAGCCCAGAGGGGGAAAAAAAACGGTCCTACAATTTCACCCTGCATTTTAGTGTACTTCCTTAGAACCTTTTTTCCCCATGCATATCTAAAGAACATACTGTATGTGCAATTTTCAAATCAGATCGTGACCTGAGCCGAAATCAAGAGCAGGTTGCTGAACCGTCTGAGCCACCCAGGTGCCCCGATGTATGTGCAAAATTTTGAGACTCACCTGGCACAGGTCCTGTGTTGAAGAGTATGCAGAGGGGAGCTCAATTACAGGTTACAGTTACCCTAGGTGCCTTAGGAGTCTTTATCGATTAGAAGAAAAAAAAATCCCACTTGGTTTGGGTCATTCTTGTAAAGATGCAATAAATCATTACTCAAGTTTCTGGCAATAAAAATGCCCACTGCATTATTTACAGATTTCATGGAAGAAAAAAAAAAAGCTTTTTAATGTAATAGTTCTAGTGTCTCAATTGTGTAATAAGTTTAAGCTGGAACAGAACTGGCTCATTTATTGGGCCGAGAGGCAGCATAGTTTCGTGGCTGAATGTAGGATGCCCTTGGCTTTATGGTCCAGCTCTACGACTTACTCGCTGTCACTTATTAGTTGGTGATAGGGTCAAAATTCTTATCTTCTCTGACTCCTTAGTTGTCTTAGGGAAAAGCTGGATGAATCAATGTTAATAGCCACTGTTAGCCAAATGCCTGGTGGCTCTTTCAGAATTCTTTCAGGTCCTCTTTCAGAATTCTCTCCCGCTTCCCCAATCTGCACCCTACTGCGGTAAAATTAATTTCTCCCTCTTTTGTGCTTGTATAGAATAGGCACTCAAGTCTATCATAATATTTATTTCAATGTGCATTCTAGTTATTTAAGTGTCCGTTGTCTCTCCTTCTCTACTTGCCAATACTGTGAGAATGTGAGCTTGTTAAATATGAGGATTTAAAAAAAAATCTTTGTGTTATCAGAACCCAGCTTGGGGGCGGCTGGGTGGCTCAGTTCGTTGAGCACCTGACTTTGGCTCAGGTCACGATCTCGCGGTTCATCAGTTTGAGCCTCACGTCGGGTTCTGTGCTGTCAGTTCAGAGCCTGGAGCCTGCTTTGAGTTCTGTGTCTCCCTTTCTCTCTCTGCCCCTCCCCTACTTGCTTTCTCTCACTATCTCTCTCAAAAATAAATAAACATTAAAAAAGGGGGGCACCTGAGTGGCTTAGTTGGTTAAGCGTCTGACTTTGGCCCAGGTCGTGATCTCACGGCTTGTGGTTTCCAACCCTGTGTCTTTGGGCTCTGTGCTGACAGCTCAGAGCCTGGAGCCTGCTTCAGATTCTCTGTCTCCCACTCTCTCTCCCCCTCCCCTGCTGGCGCGCTCTCTCTCTCAAAAATAAATAAACATTAAAAAAGAAAAAAAACCACAATTTCTTTATCCATTCATCAGTTGATGGACATTTAGGCTCTTTCCATAATTTGGCTATTGTTGAGAGTGCTGCTATAAACATTGGGGTACAAGTGCCCCTATGCATCAGTACTCCTGTATCCCTTGGGTAAATTCCTAGTAGTGCTATTGCTGGGTCATAGGGTAGGTCTATTTTTAATTTTCTGAGGAACACTGCTTTCCACACTGCTTTCCAGAGTGGCTGCACCAATTTGCATTCCCACCAACAGTGCAAGAGGGTTCCCGTTTCTCCACATCCTCTCCAGCATCTATAGTCTCCTGATTTGTTCATTTTGGCCACTCTGACTGGCATGAGGTGATATCTGAGTGTGGTTTTGATTTGTATTTCCTTGATGAGGAGTGATGTTGAGCATCTTTTCACGTGCCTGTTGGCCATCCGGATGTCTTCTTTAGAGAAGTGTCTATTCATGTTTTCTGCCCATTTCTTCACTGGGTTATTTGTTTTTCGCACTGGGTGTTGTATGGAAACCAATTTGACAATAAATTTCATATATTGAAAAAATAATGATAAATAAATAAATTAATTAAAAAAAAAAAAAGAAAAAAAAAAGAACCCAGCTTGGACACAGTGGGTGCTTAATAAAAGTGCCTGTCAAATGTATAAACCCTCCACTTCTGGCACCGATTTTCAAACTTAAGTGCATGGCTTCATGTTTATTCCTTCTGCATTTTACCTTTTGGGCCTCACCTTCTCAGTGGTGTTTATTGTTACTTTGTTGGAAGATATAGCCAGAAAAAAGTCACACCAAAACAAAACCGTGCATCGATAAGAGTGCAGTGACACAGCTTGCTTGTACAAAAATTACTCATGTTAGCAAGTGAGGTGCGGTAGAATCCACAAGAGTAATAAAGGCCCAATAACAAATGAAGATACTACTTATTATGATTTGTTCGCATTTTACAAATGAGCAAACTGAGGCTCAGACATGCTTACTGATTAAGGACAGCACAGAGACTTAATGGCAGAGCTAAGCCTACTACACATTATATGGTGGAAATAAACGAGGTTCTTGAGATGCAGTGATAAAGAGAAAATGCTAGGTGAGGAAACCGTAGAGAGCGGGCATCAGGAGTTGTATGTTATAGTGAACACACTAGAAAATAGAGAGAATTTCAGGGCACGGAACCATAGTAACTAAGAATGGCAAGGCTCAAGCATCGATGGAGACGGAGACATTCGAGGGTGACCAGATGTATAGCACAGAGCCATTTTTCTTATGTGGCTTATAATTCCTTCTTCCGCAGAAGTCAGCAATTGGCCCGTGTATCTCAACAGCCTACAGTTTAACTCACTGTGTCTGAAATCCTTATTGCCATCCTTGTTCACCTCCAAATTCAGAAGGACAAGGCCTGAAAATAATTGTTTACCGATGTAATCGCTTTACGCTGTTTCTTGCAGAGGTATTTAGCGTACTTGACATGATAGAAACTTCTGACTTTTCAATGAGACAGAATATGGCAAGATAAAGGTTTCACTAAGGATGCAAAACTACACATTATCCAAAAGTTTCTAAGTTAAGATAACACAAGGAATGTAAAGAACCTTCAAAAGTGTAGGTGAAGAAACCTTTGAGGTTTATGTCACAATTGGGCATGTGGTGGGTTTTCCCAGGCATACATGAGCCACAGTGTGTTATAAAATTTACACAAACTCTGAAGGCTTTTGCCTCCGTAATGTGGTTTCTTTCCTTTTTATTTTTTTAAATTTTTTAAAATTAAATTTTTTTTTTTTTTTTTTAGAGAAAGAGAGTGAGAGCAGTGCAGGAGGGGGCAGAGAAGAGAGAATCTCGAGCAGGCTCTACGCTTAGCACAGAGCCCAATGCAGGGCTCGATCCCATGACCCTGAGATCATGACCTGAGCTCAAGAGTTGGACGCTCACTGACTGAGCCACCCACCCAGGTGCCCCCCTAATGTGGTTTCTAAGTGTTATCAATTAATAAAATGTATGCCATGGCAAACATTTGGTAAACATTTACTATAATTACTGAATTGTACTTACCTCAACGTTTTGATTTCTTTTTTCTTTCAACTTCTGAAAAAGCATGTTATGGATTGCCGTGGAAGCTGGCCACCACACAGATGTCGAAGTGTGACTTTGGGATGTTTGCAGGTTGTGAATATGTGGAATTCGGATCTTGAATGCGAGTTTAACACTGCAACCTTACACAGTTGGAGAAATTTTGCGATAGCAACAATTTCACATTTGCATAAACAGCTTTATTATAGTCGGAGTAATATATAGAAAGAACACAAATTACTCTGACCAGAGTGAAACCTATAAAGCAATCACATTTGAATGAGGATTTTACTTAAAATCATAGACTCATCAACTTTAAAGTGCTTTTATCTTTCACAAGAGACAAATTTAGCCTGTTATGAATAAAATCCCTTAATATCTGCATTTTTCTGGCTGGCATATGTGTATTGCCTCAATGGAACTTTAAAATAAGACCGCACACACCAAAAAAGTAAAAAAGAGGCAGAGAACCAAAACATTTGACAAGAAAATTCTATTTTTCATTCTAAATAGTAAAATAATGGAATTTAAAGTGTTTATTTTAATTGAACTTTAAGCCCATAATCCCTTTGCATACTTGATTTCACTCTGAGGGTTTGGAGGGTACAGAAACAGCTAGAATCTTTTGAAATGTATCCTTCTCTTACCTTCTGTTGGTGTTGGCACCATTTTTCACTCTTGGTTTGGGTGGCGCAATTTTACAAGTATTTTGTTAAAATATTCAGGGAATTGGGTAGCTACGTTCCGCATGTCACAAATTACCAGGTGTTCTCCTTGATTAATCAGAATACTTGATAATACCTTTTTAAGCCTAAGGTTGAAGACAATTTGTATGTCACCATCAAAGTATGATATTCATTTGAAGAATTAGGTCAGTTAATTTAGCATTTTGGATAAATGTTGGATTAATTATTTGGCTCCTAGGAAATTTCACTCAGGCATGTCTTAGTTGCCTACAGTTTGAAAATAAAAAGCAATTGAACTGAGAAATACAAACATAGTATTGCGTGATATTGCTATTTTTATTGTAACTCTAAAGTCGGTTTTATATAGCAAAACTCCGAACTTGAATGGAGGAAACCTTTATAGTTTTTAATACGTTTTAACTCAACTGGTTATTAACTCTGCCTCTTAAAAATATTAATTTGTAAATTTGAAGGGAACGAGACAAAATTGGGTAATCATTCGAAAACCGGCAAAACCATTTGAAATGAAAGCACTCATCTACAGAATTTCATTTTCCCAGTCTCATTCAAATTGATGTTAACTTGTCAAAGCCATTTTAATTTTTATATATTTTCCTCACTCTTAAAACACTGAATGGTGCTTTGGTTCCTTAAATTCAGAAGTGGAGTGCTAAATTCAGGAGACGGAGCTGCGGAAACGTGAAGGTGTTTGTATTGTTCTCCTGACAAGTCAGTGGCTTGTGCAGATGTAAAGGGGGGAAAAATCGTGTTTCCAAATTGGAGATCTTTTAAGGGAAGGGCTGAGCAAAGACGAAGGGAATTCTGCTAATGCTTCTCCAAATATCAGCTGCAGATTGGAGTACAGCTCAGCTGATTTTCATCTTTATGGTAAATTAGAAAACGGAAATCGAGTAGCAGATTCTAGCTGGGTGGTCACTTCTTCGCACATTTGGATTTTTACTCACAACCCTGTGAAATAAATACAGATATGGCCCCCATTTTACAGATGGATTGATGGAAGAAGAGAGCGGTTGTGCGACCTGTCAGAGCTTGTACAGCTAGCAATTTGAACCCGGGCAGCCTGCCTCTAGAGCGCACAATATGTTCTCTTGCCTTCCTGTAGCTGAAATCAGTATGACTGCATATTGCTTTGAGCTCCGAGCAAAGGGTGTGACAAGAGATTTTGAATATCAATAATTTATTCAGAAAAAATTTGTTTTGATGTTTATTTATTTTTTGAGAGAGAGATAGACTCGAGCAGGGGAGGGTCAGAGAGAGGCAGACACAGAATCCGAAGCAGGCTCCAGGCTCTGAGCTGTCAGCGCAGAGCCCGACGCGGGGCTCCAACTCACGGACTGTGAGATCATGACCTGAGCCGAAGTCGGACGCTTAACGGACTGAGCCACCCAGGCGCCCCCAAATGTCATTAGTTTCTTGAAAATGACTTGACAACAAAAACAAGCGAAGAGAAGGAATTTGAAATCACGTGGGATCCCGTTAGGAAGCGATGAAGATGACAGAGCTTTTGGAATATGGAATTCGAGGTGTGTCCAAGAAGTATGGATGTATCCGCACACAAACACACATTTGCTGACCCCTCAGCTTTTCTTAGAAGAACAGTATCCAGGAATCGGCCAATCCTTCTTGCTTCTCATCTTGGGGCATGCTACATAGAATTGCACAGTCAAGGGCAGCTCACCAGCCAACCCAAATGTCATCTCTGCAAGTGTCTGCTCGTGTGTGCGTGTGTATTATGACTTTCTTTCCCCTTCAAATTGCTGCCGGTCTTTTTTTCTTTCTCTGCATATAGTGTCTTAATATGTGTAGCATTTTCCCCCTCTGGCAGCTGGTATAGGGCTATTCTCATAACTTTTTTAGTTGCACTGGAGGCTGACTGCTCAGATCGGTGGAGGGACTCCCAAGGGATTCCAAGTAAATTTTCTCATAGCAAGTAGCCTGTGTTTAACGCAGATGCTCTCAAATGTACTCTTCAGAATTTGCCATTTTTTTCCTCTCTCTCTCTTTCTCCCTTTCTGTGGCACATATTAGGACTACTCACCAAGTGTTTCCAGTTGGCTGCCTCCTGGATACACTGTAGGACTGCATTCTCTGACTTCCTGTGACTCTGTGGGGTCATGTGACTGAGTCTAGCCAATGAGGTGCAGCATAGGTTGGTGGTCCAACACCCTCTAGAACGCTGTGGCTCCACAAATGCAAGCCACATACGCAATTTTAAATGTTCCTGTAGCAGCATTAAAAAAAAGTAAGAGAAACAGGTGAAGTGAAGTTTCACAAGCGATTTGCTTTAACCTAAGACACTCAAAACAGATTCAGCATGTACTCGACATAGATTTATTGAGATATTTTTGCAATTTTTTGTTATTTCTACAAAGTCTTTGAGCTTTGGTGTGTATTTTAGACTTAGAACCGTCTCAATTCACATGGGCGCCATTTCACGTTCCCAAAGCTGCCTGTGGCTGGCTGGTGGCTGTCGTAGTGGAACTCTTTCCCTCCGCCACGGTGACGGGCCATGCTTCTCATGGTGGCTGCTTTACTCCGAATCAGGCACTGAGGACTTGCAGAGCACAGCCCGCACTTGCCCCGAGAGGAACCTGAAATCCAAGTGTGGATTAAACCTTTGTTGTTATAGACCAATATTTGCAATATTGCAGCCTAAATAGCCCGTCCTGCCAATTCTTCCTTCTTTCCTCAAAATAGGGTCACACCCTTAAATTTTTCCTCACCTCCTTTTGTATCTAGATATCTCTCTACTTAGTATGCATTCGTAGCCCCCACGGCATCTTAGAATGCGTTTTATGCGCGGACCCAGTTTATTGAACCGGCTGTCCCACTGCTGTGTATTTAGAGTTATTTGCAATTATGCACTGTAACCAGCAACGCTGTCCTCGTCATCCTTCCGGTTAAGACTTAGGGGACAATCATGAGTTTTTTTTGTTTTTTTTTTTTTAACACAAAGTCCTCGAAGTCAAGTAGCCAGGGTAGAGAGCACGGCACTTTTTATAGCGTTTAATAATTGCTTGTGGTTATTTCCCCGGGAAGTATTAGCGGGTTCTCTACTGCCCGCAGTATGGCACAGAGTATTTTAACTTTACTTTCTTATTGTGGTTAAACACTCCTCTGTGAGTTGGAGAACTGTATTTATTATTTTGCTAATTGCTTGTTCATATCAATTCTCCTTTTTTCCTGTGTTGTTCATTTTTTTTTATTGATCTGTAATTCTTCTGCCTGTATGCACGCTATTAACCTTTTGTTACCATAAATACTCCCTTTGTTCCTTCCTTGTTTTTCTCCACATTTGAGAGTTTATAAAAATAGAAAAATATGACTTTAGGTGCTTTTTTGATTTATTTTTTATTTTTATTTTTTAGTGCGTTTTAAAACATAATTGCCTTGAAATCCGGTAAATGTTGTTCTTTAGAAGCAAACGAAATAAAGCATTACTGAACATTTAGTTAATCATTACATGTCTGCCAGCCTCTTGAAAAGCCACCTATAAAACCCTCCTTGATCACAGAACAAGACACATGTAATAAATAGTAAACCTCTGAGTTGTGTCTACGTAAATAAATCCCCTCTCCACGTTGTGTATCTAAGTTGTGTAACGTCTAATATTTCTACGACTTTAGATGAACCGTCCTAAGCACATCCTTTGGTTTGTTAACACCCAAATCACTTTTGCCAAAATTTATATGAAAAAAAAGAGAGTTGAATCTCCTTTCCCACTTTTCCCATTTTGGTCCAGTGACTCATCACGAATTCTTCCTAAAGGATTCCTCTTGGTTATAATCTGCTCGGTGGTCCCTGTTATCGTTCTGTGATTGCAACACCCTCGTGTTGTTCCCGGAAAAGTGTGCTGTGAACTACAAGCTCATATGCTATTTCTCAGCCCTTGTATGTCATTCTTAACACACACAAGACGATTTGCATTCATTTGTAATCATTGTTCTTTGCAAAATACTGGTAAGAGGGTTATTATAATAACCACCATTTTGCCCAGAGGGAAACTGAGACCCAGAAAGGTTAAGTGACTTACCCAAAGGCATACTGTGAATTGAAGGCAGAGCCAGGATTATAGGCGAGGATCCTTAGAGGTTGTCTGTTGTTCAGAACGCTCAGCAACAGGGGCTCTTGGCTGTGTTTCCTTTCTTCCACGTGTCACGTTTTATTATTCCTTCACCAGATGAACAATTCTTTACGAACACATGACATGCTTATAATACAGGGTTGGAATAATAATCTCTCTTATTCCATTTGGTCTTTCTCTTTTTACATGTATTATTTCAGGAACCTGGAGGTAGGTGGGAAATGGAGAAATCATTCAAGATTTTTCCATGCAACAACCGAATGGAATTGTTGAAGAATCCAGAAGTTCAGCTTATCCCCTCCAGTTTATTTTCCATTCAACCTTTTTTTTTTTTTTTCACCACTCCAGGTAAGAGCAACACTATAAAAGTTTCAAAAACAGCACACCGTTAGTGGACAAAGATTTTTCAGCTTCAGGTCTCATGGAATAGAACTCTTTGCAATGTCCTGCTAAAGTGTAGGTTTAGTACTGTTTTCAACACAAGATTCTGGGAACAGGTAGGGGATTCTTCACTTGGGTGTGCTTCTGAGAATCAGTATTGTATTCATAAAGAACAGTGGGCTGTAACTTAGAAATGACCATCTTCCACTCCCCCAGAGCCAGCTGTCTATCTCAAAGAAAATTTGTATATTAAAAAAAAAAAAAAAAAAAAAAAAAAGAAAATAAAATTTGTGTTTGTCTTATTTGGAATACTGTTTGGGACTGGTTTTTCCACAGTTGGAAAGATAATGCTTCTGGCTTCTCTTTCTAGATAAATTATGAGAAAATGTGATTTTAAAAGGCATCTTTGGAAAGCACCTGAAGAATGTAAACAAAATTGTTATCCAACTTAATTTAGGCCCCTAATTTAGAACATACATTTTGGTTTTTGCCTCCAAATGGTTTTTCAGTAACTCTCTGCCCCAAGAAGTTATCAATTATTAGCCACCCTCAGGAAGCAAGCCATGTATTCCAGGGTAATCCGATTAAGAGGGAAACTCAATCCGATTTACCTTAGAAGTAAGTTTTCCTTTTCAAACTTTCAGGAATAACACTTAAATACATATTTATCTAATTCTGTGGTTCTGTATGAAGAATGTCGGGTCACAGTGCTTCCTGAAGAGGCTACTCGAACCTACCCTTCCTTTCTCCTTCTTCCACAGTGCTCCTCCTGTATCAGGAAAAATTAGGTAAGAGGAAAAACTCACCCCCTTTTAGGCAAGTTTAGGCTTTAGGTTTCAGAGAATAATAAAGCAGAGTATCAGTCAATCGAACCAAAGGTGGCTTTTATACAAAAGTGTAACTACCTTCTCTCTTGCTGTCACCCCATCTCCTCTCTGCCTTTCTAGCCACCACCTCCAGTTTGGGGTGGCCACACCCCCTCTCGACTCATGGAGGCAGGGAGGCTGAGAGATGCTGTTCCCAGTGGGGTTCCTGGATTCTGGGGTGCGGGGTGGGGGGTTGGGGGTGGGGCAGGTGGCTCAGATAACACTCCTGCTTCTCCTCTGCCATTTCTAGTCTCTGAGAGGGGTGCCTGCAGCTGTGTGCAGGGGAGGCTCTGACACTGGGCCTCACTCACCCTGCCCTGGGGCAGCAGCAACCCATAGGTCCTGGCTCAAGGGAGACTTGGGATTGCAGTTTTTGCACACTCATTATTTTATCTATCATTGATCTATCATCTATCTATCTATCTATCTATCTATCTAGCAGCATAGCTTGGGCCTTGCACAATCCCTTCTGGGATGTGAGTTAGACTTTTAAAGAAGGAAGATGGGGGCTGTGGCAGGCAGGGTTGGAGGGGGGGACGGTGGGGCCACGAAGTGCTGGGCCAGATGCCTTCTCACTCAGGATACAGTTAAAGTACAAGTCATTGCCTGCCGGGTCCTCAACTGACCCTTGGTCTCCCAAAGGGTCATAGTCTCATCTTCAAAAAGAAGGAAGAAAAAGAGGGAAACCTCGAAAAGCACAGCGCGTGCAAACACAACTTCAGAGGTAAATAGTTAGGGTACCATGTCTAGCAATCGTGGGTTTAATTGAAATTTTTGAGTTTGGGGATGTCATGATTGGTGCAGGATTTTGGCAGCCCAAGGCCCACAAAAGACCGAAACTCCTGAATCATCCCATTAAAACCAGATATCTGGCCACATTTGTTGATGTTAGTTTGGCAAACATTTTTTTTTTTTAAATTCATGTTTTCAAGTTAAAAGCTCACTTAATCCTAATATAAGCTTCCCCATCCTTCTGTTTTTTCTCTATCTGTTCCCTGGAGAGATTAAAAAGAAAAAAACCCCATACTGACGCTAAATAAAAACCAGAAAGAGCATCCTTATGCCATTTATTTCTCTGAGATTGAACAGAAGTTATTTTTTTTTTCTTAGAAAACTTTTGATTAAAAAAAAACCACTTCAAAAGGTACTTTGCATTATATGTATATCTTCCGTGAAAAAAAAAAAAAAAAGAGCCCACATCTAGTGATTTTCTTATCTTGTCCTCATCTGGTAAGATCTGTGCTAAAATATCTTTCAAAAAAGAAAGAAAAAACCAAAAAGGAAAAAAAAGAAAGAAAGCCCTTTGTGAGCAGCAGAAATGTCTTCTTCAGTGTGGGCCATTCCTTTCTCTGGGATGGAGGGGGGAAGGGGGCTTTCTGGGCCAGGCCGGCCCCGCGACCTTCGGACTCCGGGGCCCCCGTGGGCCCCCCGACTTCAGCGCCCACCCCATTCATTCTGCTCGACCTGGGAGCCCGGGTTCAGCGCCCCCCCGCCGGAGTTCACCCTTGGACCCCGCTATTGTCCTTCTCGTCTGACCTCTGCTACTCTAAGTTCCAACAAGGTGATCTGGAAAAAACACCACTGGCTCCCTGGCGGGCTCCCGGACTCGTCTTTTCGCGCTGCCGGCGGCGGCTCTTTCCTCCCGGGGACCACCAAGCGCTCAGCTTTGCACGGCCAATTTATGGCGCTGTCAGGGGCTCGGGCGCCGCGCCCATTGTGCGGGGCGCCGGGCCTGACCCCGCCGGCAGCTCCGGGGAGCCCGATTGTTCCCTCATTAGGGCGGCCGGGAGCGGCGGAAAGGCTGGCGGCCCTTTCCCACAATCGGCGACAATGTGCGGCCGCAGACGTGTCACTTTCGCAGGCGAGGAGAAATGGAGAGGATGTGCCTCGGAGTGGGCTCCGGGAACGAGGCATTCCCACGCCGGGGCGGGGGATCCCACACCCCCAGGCCCCCCAACCCCCTCACGGCGGTTGGGTGGGGGGCGGTCAAATGCCCGTAGGAAGTGTGCTGGGGGAAGCGGCGAGAAAGCCTTCCAAAGAACTAAATCAAGAGTTACAAAGAACCAAAAGACAGTCGGTGAACCTGGGCACAGTGGGTCTTTGTGCACAGGGGCAAGGATTGCCCAGATGTAAACAGAAGGCTGAACCCTGCCCCGCCGGGGGGGGGGGGGGGGGGCGGGGGGCTGGGCCGGTGGCCACGGGGAGGAAGGCAGAAGCGGGGCCGCGCAGTGAACCAGTCGCTAGGAGATGAGGTCTTCTTGCAAATGCTTCTTTTATAACGAGGAGACGTCCGCTGGTGTGCAGCAAACCCCTTTGCAGCCTCGCTTCTAGACCCATTGCTTTTTCCTCTGCAGTGGTGTTTGTCCCGAACGTGTGTGTGTTGCCGCTGCTGTGTCCCAGTGAAAGAGTCTCCCAGAGAGGTGAGGGAGCCTCAACTCCAGACGGTCACACTCTCACTTTTCCTTCTGGCCCTGGCCGGGAAAGTGAGGAACCGAGCCCACACAAGCCTTCCCTCCCTCCCCCCCCCCCCCCCCCCCCCGCCCGCCTGCCCGAAAATAAAGAGCCCAGCTTCAGAGAAACCGGGCAAAGGCTCAAGGGGAAGGGACAAAAAGAACCATCTCTGTCCTCCCCTCTTAGATGTATACAAAAGGCTATGCTCAGATTCTTAGGTCTGTGAAATGCTATTTGAGCTGAAACACAATACCCGCCTCACAGGGCCGGCACGAAAAGCTATTTCAGGCAGCCATAACTTAGGGTGATTCTCTTTAGTTTATAAACATCATTAACTCATCTTATGAGATGATGCAAAAAACTGTTTCACGGCTCTCTCTTGCACGTTTCACAAACGTGGGTCCTGGAGCTGCAGCCTTGACTCTGCCTCAGGACGTCATGGAGTTTCTTAGCAGGTGATTCCAAACCGCGCCCCCGAGGGAACCTGAGTGTAAACTCTGTGCACAGAGTTTTTCACTTCAAAACTCTCCTCCGGCACAGTGCCTTCCAACTGCAACTCTGTTTACGTCTTTAGCAGCACACAGAACTGAAAAGAAAGTTTACATTCCAAGAGGCTATTTGTATAAAATACGTATTTAAAGACACCGATTGTTGTATTTCAACTACATTTAAAAATTCTAAGTCCTCCAGAATTTTAAATTACTCTCGTGGTGGAACCACAGATCTTTGCCTGATTGCAAAATCAGGGGAGTGAAACTTTTTTTTTAAAAAAAGACGGAGTCTCATCTCTGAAGTGCATCTCGTTCTATGGTTTTGTCTAAACGACCAGACGAAAAGGGCTCTAAGGCTCTTGTTGTTAGTATTATAACAAGAACTGGGTGGGGGTGTTATCACAAGGCAAGTTGGGTAGTTTATAGAATTCATTGCGAAGATTAATTTGGTTGTGACAGTTTTTCTTTTCTTTTCTTTTCTTTTTTTTAGCAGATGGCTCTCTGTTCACTGTTAAGCTTAAAATCAAATGTGTAAAGTTTTTCTTTAAAAAAAATAGTGGTCTTAATTTGAGGCGCATGGTATGTATTCTTGTAGTTTGTGATGGTTGGTTTTGGGTGATGGGGGGGTGTTTCTTTTGAATTTCTAGTTTTCTCTAAATCTGTGAAATTTCACTGTTCTTGGAGTTCTGAGCTAGTAAATCTGCACTTGATCTGGGCCCAAACATATTTTGATTGTAAATAAAAAGTCTTCTTTTATGAGGATGTTCACTTCACAGCTTGAGCGGTGTAATTTTTATACAGGTCTCAGCAATCAATAAAAAAGCCACAGGAGGAATGATTTATCTTGTTGGTTACAGAGACTGTCACCGAGAGAAATTGTAAAAGATCAATTTACACAACCTGGTGAGAGAATGTTATTGATATAACACGGTTGATCAGTTTCTGGTTGTCTATGCACAGGCCCCGCGGAGGGAGTATCCCCCGCGATAGGCCCACTGGCCAAGGTCTTAATAGACTCGGCGCTCCATGAAATGGACCCAGAACCAATGGCAGCGGAGATGAAGGTGGCCGGACCGTGCGGGGCTCAGCAGCCGGGGGTGGGGGTGGGGGGGGAACCAGGCATTGGCTGCGCTCCCATTACTTGGTTCCTTCTCCGTCTCTGTCTCTATCTCTGTCTCTCTTTTTAATTTTTTCCCTCCTACTGTGAGAACTGTTCACTTGGAGACTCCCTGTCTTAATTACAAAGAGCCCTTTTAGCCATAGGTCACAGGACTTGGCTCTCTTGACAGGAAATAAGGAAACAAGCTACCTTCCTGGAAAAAAAAAATTTCAAACTTCCAATTCTCAAATGAGTTAAATGAAGCTTGTCAACGGTTGGGAGTTGAGACTTTGACAGTTGGCTAATTGCAGTTGGTACATTAACTATGTTTTAACCGGAGCTGTTGGGGATGGAAGTAAATAAAAAAATAAAACCCAGGCACTTCCAACCGGAGGCACGACGTTGCCTCAACGAAACACAGAATGTAAAAGAACTTAATCTCAGTCTTTCTGGCTGTAAGTATGACTATACGAAGTGGGGTCCAGGCCTTTAACATTTCAATTACATAGATTTACAAGCGGTAACACTTTTAAAACTGACACTGAAAGCAACTTTCAAACTGAGGAAGGTCCTTCTCTGTTTTGAGCCTACCTTCAAAGATTCCTCTGCCTGTATGGTTTTATATGAAATGTACTATGGAAAATCCGCCAAGTAAATATCTGGTTCCACGTCTCTGTACACTGGTCTCAAACAGAGAACATTTGCCGATGAAGATAAATCTTAGTGGAGCTGGTTTATTTTCCGATTTGCAGTTCTTTAACAGTATTACTGGAGACGGACTATCAGTTACACTGAAATAAAGAACAGCAACCATGAACCCTCACTCCAGCAGTTTCCTTATTGACAGACTATTATAATAAGCCCAGCAGAAAAGAAGCAACCAGATTTCGGAGAAGAGCACCGTGTTCTTGTGTATTTAATGTATCATTTGCACTCATATGTAATGTCAGAATGATAATTATAATGTGACCGGAGTCACAGGAGTATGAAAGAGTGAAAAGGCCGAGAAGACAAACTAATACATTTTTTCCAAGCTTACATTTTAGCTATAGTTTTAGTAATATTCTCTCATGCTCTTTTGTTTTCTAACAGATCCCACAGTTTTTTTTTTAAATATTTATATACACGTATGTGTGTATGGGTACCTACATGCTTAGATACACACATGTATATTTATTTGAGTATCTGAAGTCTGTCTTTGTTTTTTTCATGTTTTTGCAATGCACATGACACCCACTCACCCACCCATACACACCCTTTTCACTTGGAAAATGGATGAATCTCATGCGTTCGGAACACCTACTGAAAAGGTAACGATCAGCTAGTTCTATGCATGCTGTTAGATCAACTTTTAATCGCTGAATGTCCAATTAGTATTTATTTGCTTTTGTTTATAGAAGAATGAGTACATGTGATTTTGCTTTCATATTCCTGTATATTAAAAGTCCCTAACAGCTCTCCTTGTCTTTTCGTTAGCTAAAATTCGTGCCCCTCCACGCCCCCCGCCCCCAGTCTCTTACCACATTCATTATCAAACAAACAAAAGACTGCTCACAAAAATCTGCCTTCCCTTCCTTTCCCCACTAAGCTCTTTCACAGCATGTAGATAGTCCTATCTCAACATCAGTGATGCCTGTAATCTGGCATCAGACAACTTTGCTGCCTCTTTCCTCTTCAGGGCTGTAAATGAATCAGCGCTCATATTACGTAGCTGGTAATGGTGCACCAACCCTACCGCGGGAGCTATGCTCCCATCCAGATCAGAAAAATAGCTCCTCGGCATCTTCACATCTGGAGAGGACATGCTTGCTCACATCTTCAGCCCAGGTCTTTTGTTTTTCTTTCGTTTTGTTTTCATGCAGTTTCTGTTCCTGCCAAGCTCCTGATGGCCGCAGGCCCCACCAAGGTCTGGTACTGACTGTTCTCTGCCCTGGCCCTCCTCCTACTTTCACCCTTCTAACCAGATCAACCCCTCCCCGGCAGGATCCCACAGATCCAAGTTAAAATGCAATTTCCTGCTTTTGATAAGTAGACACCATCCAGCCAGAACAAAACAGAACACTCTGATACAATTGTCTCACGGCCAAGGGGGGAGGCGACTCCCACCCTTCAAGTCTCCCCTCATTTAAGCCAAGCAGGAAATGCAATTTCTGATCTTTATTCCCGCATTTTTCACCAGGCTCTCCAGACACATATTGACAGGGTCTGCACATGCAAATCATTCAGGAAGCTGGGGCCAAGGTCTCCGTCGTGATTTGGACATGAATGGATATTTTCCATCTTGGGTAGGCAAAGAATCAGAAGAACCCTAGGTCAACAGCTCGAAAATGTATTTTCGTACCAGACATGGTTGCCTACCAGAGTATGCCTTACGTTGAGAGGGTGTCAGACTACCTAGAAACATGGCCTGACTTTTGCCAAATGACTTTCTCTGGGACCCATCCGGCTGCATTCTCTCTCCTGAAGACTCTCAGTTCTTACTCAATAATTTTTAATATTATTTGCTCCCCCAGTGTTTCTTGGAGTACCTAAAGGACATATAGTTATGAACAGTTTCCTAGTACAAACAGTAGGACAAGTGGAAGGGAACTAAGTAATTAATCAACCAACATATTTTTTCTACATGCAGAGCACTTTGGGCATTCCCAAAGGCGTCAGAGAAGAATGTTAAGACTGACTCTTATCTGAATGAGCCTATCAACTGTTTGGCAAGAGACCGTCCTCGATGACAAAGAGTAAACATGAAATCAGATCGAACTGACTACATGTTTTCCAGGGGAACGTGACATCAATAAAGTTCAGGTTTATGAGGAAAGCTTTCCGAGATAGAAAGGATTTTGTCTGAAGAGGGAAGAATAGAGAGGATTAGAGGTGACGGAAGAACACGAGCGATGGTGTGGAGGCAGGAGTGAGTCCAGCGTGGTCTGGAGTCCGTATTACGATGGAGACCATTAGACAGAGCCCATGTTATCTACTGGGGAGTGATGGTAAGCAGGTTGGCAAGCCAGGAAGCCAGGTTATGAAGAGTCCTGACAGATATGTCAGACATTTAATAAACATCCAATAACGAAGTAAATGAGCTCAGATTCGAGGTAGTGTAATGTTAACTCAGCGAGTGCTTCCGTGTAGTTGCATGACTTAACGAAAGGGAGCCTTTCAAGATATTGCTTAGGTATTGGTGGCGTTGATGTCGACTGGTGTGTGTGTTGGGGGGTGGGGGAGGAGACAATTGAAGGATCACCTGCAGTTAGCCAGGGGAGAGGTGATGAGACTCTGAACCTGAACCAGAATGTCTGGTGGGGTGCCGGGGGGGGGGGGAAGAGAAAGGGATGGTTTTGGAAACGTCAGAGAGAAACCAGCCTGCAGTTCCTAGGCAGTCAGTACAGAATTGATGACAGCATAATGTCATTGGACTAATATTGAAGGTAATGAATAAGTCCAAGATGGCACCACCAGATGGGGTGACTAGGATCATGGTCGTACCACTGGCAGTAATAGCCTTCCTGATCTGTTTAGGGAAGAAATACATAGTCTGGGGCATGTATGGGGAATAAATTATAGCCATTTCAAATAAAACACCCAATGGGAGGGAGGTTAAATGAGACATTGGTGAAGAGTAGGTCCACATGTACAGTCATTAAGATTGTCTATGACTCGATAAATCCAACAAACCATGAATGTAGGCTTTATCTATGTGCGTCTAATGTGGGTTTGAAGAAGAATGAGACTTTTTCGTGAATTGAGAACAGACGAAAAAGTCCCTTTCATTACATACTCTGCAGGTTACAGTAGAATAGAAATAGCATACAAATATAATGCGCGTCGTTTAAAAGAAGTCAAATAGAATCTTTTTATACTGAACCATGCTCTCTTATTGTAGTTTTGAAAGTAAAGAACTCATTCTATTCAAGTTTAGCTTTTTTTTTTTTTTTTTATAAAACATAAAGATGTGTGCAAAGAGAAACACGAAAAATGCAACCTGTCTTCCCGCTAAACGAAGTGCCATATAATGGAAGCTCTCCACACCGAACTCATGTTTCACAACCAGGAGTTTGTGAACACAGAAAAAAAAATCTTTTGAGGAAAAAGGAGTTGTTGAGTGAGTGATTGATGTAATAAAAGCAGGACTCAGGGTCAAATGATTAGGCAACAAATTTCAAGCATGTAACTGGGCACCAGGGTACTCATCAAAGGCTGGCTTGTTTAGGAGAAGCTATGAAGATTTTTCTCAAAGGTACTACCTTTCATCTGATCTTTGCCAGAATTACCTACAAAAGATAGAAAAAAAATAAATTATTTATGTAGCAAGCATTCGAATGACAATGGATTTAACTGTTAATAGTATTATGGCTTCAATTATGAAATTATTTTCTGATCCCATAAAGATATTTTAATTTTAATTCAAATTGACCCCACGCAAGATAGACAGAAGTGATGTTGGTTGAGCATAACTGAGATATCTGAACAAACTAGTTACAACATTTCACTTTGAAATGCTTTCAAAAACAAATGCATCGAGTCAGAAGTGCCAGGTCCCTCTCTTCCAGAAGGTTTGATCTGGCCCTGGGCAACAAAACTTTAAATCATTTGTGAGTTAATACTAAGGAAACTTGGGTTCTGTTAGGTTTGCTCTACTGGACATAGATATGGGAATGAAGAGAAAAAGAAAGGGAAACATATTGGTGACAAATGCTTAGGGCTCATTGAAAATTCTAGGACACCACAGATGAGTACATTCAACCTGCTGAAATTAATTGGAAGAACTTTCCTATGACTAAACCTACAGCTCTTAGAATGCTAAGTGTAGGAAAACCAGGTCACGTGAATATCCTAAAAATCTTTGTAATCGAACTCAATTTATGTGACACCAAAGAACACTGATGTCTTAGAAGAGAAACAAATACATTTGATTCATCAGTTTAATCGAATCAACTCCTCATGCATAATAAGAGTTTTTCGTAAATTGAAAACAGACAAAAAAGTCCCAAACAGGTGGAGGACTGATTAGAACCCAACCCTGTGGACTTGTAGAGACATCTTTGGAGTCAAGAAGAAGACGAGAAGCCCTCTTGCATGGCTAGGTCCAGACAAGGCAACATGACAGATATAACAGAAAAGGGAATATAAAACAGAAGAGTAAGCAGCAAAAATATTAACTAGGGTTTCTTATTTTGGGTATTTTAAAAAATTTATATTTATTTTGAGAGAGAGAGAGAGAGAGTGAGTCTGCCTGGGAGGGGCAGACAGAGAGGGAGAGAGAGTCCCAAGCAGGCTCCGGGCTACCTGATGAGGGGCTTGAACCCACGAACGGTGAAATCAATACCTGAAGTGAAACCAAGAGTTGGATGCTTAACTGACTGAGCCATCCCGGTGCCCTGGGCAGGCTTTTTTTGTTTATCGGCTTGAGCAGAAAGATCTGTTCACGTTTGATTTCTTGATTTTTACCATGAGATTTCCGTAAGTGGTGGCTCCTTTGTTTTTTTTGTTTCTTAACCATGATAAAACATACACAGCAAAATTTACCATTTTAAGCATTTTTTAAAAAACATGTTGATTTCTTGGGGTACCTGAGTGGCTCAGTCTGTTGAACGTCGGACTTTGGCTCAGGTCACGATCTCTCGGTTCATAAGTTCGAGCCCCACATCTGGCTAGGTGCTGTCACCCTGTTGGCGCAAAGCCTGCTTTGGATCCTCTGTCCCCCTCTCTCTGCCTCTGCCCTGCTTATGTGCTCCCCCAAATAGACAAATATTAAAAAATGTTTATTTGCTTATTTTTGAGAGAGAGCGAGCACAGGGGAGGAGCAGAGAGAGGGAGAGAGAGAATTCCAAGAAGGCTCTATGTTGTCAATGCAGAGCCGGATATGGGGCTTGATCTCGCAAACCATGAGATCACGACCTGAGCCGGTATCAAAGAGTCGGACATTTAACTTATTGAGCTACTCAGGCACCCCACATTTTAGGTGTTTTTAAGTGTATGGTACACAGTGTTGTATAACCATCACCACCATCCACGTCTAGAACCAGTTCATCTCCCCAAACTGAAACTCCGTCCCTAGTCCCTATCAAGCATTAAGCCCCCAAGCCCTTTTGCCTCAGCGCCTGGTAACCACGATACTCCCTTCTGCTTCTGTGAATTTGACCCCTCTAGGCACCTCACATAAGCAGGACCATACACTGTTTGTCCTTTTGCGTTTGATTTATGTCACTTAACATAATTTCGTCACGTCAGCCTGCCTTCAAGGTTCGTTCGTGTTGCAGCTGTGCGTCAGAATGCCCGTGTTTTTTGAGGCTGAATGATATTCCACTGTATGTATATGCCACAGGTTGTTTTCCCATTCATCTGTTGACAGTGGGGTTGTTTTCACCTTTTGGCTCTTGTCCATAATGTGAATATGAACATCAGTGTGCAAACATCTGTTCGAGTCTTTGCTTTCAAATCTTTGGAGCATATAGGGGTGCCTGGGTGGCTCAGTCGGTTGGGCGTCCGACTTCAGCTCAGGTCACGATCTCGCAGTCCGTGAGTTCAAGCCCCGCGTTGGGCTCTGGGCTGATGGCTCAGAGTCTGGAGCCTGCTTCCAATTCTGTGTCTCCATCTCTCTCTGCCCCTCCCCTGTTCATGCTCTGTCTCTCTCTGTCTCAAAAATAAATAAACGTTAAAAAAAATTTTTTTTTTTTTTAATCTTTGGAGCATATATACCCAGAAGTAGAATGGCTGAATTTTATGGGAATTCTGTTTACTTTTTTTTTGAGGAAATGCCAGCGTTTTCCACAGTGGCCGCAACCTTTTACATTGCACAAATGTACGGATTTCTCCACATCCTCGCCAGCATTTATTTTCTGACTTTCTAGTTTTGTTTTTGTTTTTGTTTTTGTTTTTGTTAAATAATCACTATCCTAATCAGTGTGGGCCCTGGCCCTTTATCACTGTTTACTTTTAGCCAGTTGGTTCCTAAAGATCAAGATCTAAATATACGTATGCCAAGGAAGCACACACCCCAGATGATAAAGACAAAGCACACTTCTTTTTTTTCTGAGAGAATGGGATGCAATCAGGCAGCCATTATGTCCTCACATGCATGGAGGAAGGGGCTGATGGGCAGGGTTGTCTGTTCCCTTGAAGGCACTGATCCACCAGAGTCTTAGGGTGTTCCGGATTTAGAGCCTCTTGGAGCAGCTCTTTTAAATCCAGGGAAATGAGGCTATTTATCTCTGTGGATGGTGGTCTGGTACTTGCTGGGCTCTCTTTCCTCAGACTCACCCTGAGATATGTACCTACCTTGATTTCTTCAGCTATTTCTCTTCCCTCCTCTCAGACCTCCCGCCTCTTCATACTCATTGAGAAATGAGAAAGTTACTTTTCAAAAAATATTTTTTTTAATGTTTATTTATTTCTGACAGAGAGAGAGAGAGAGAGAGAGAGAGCGTGAGCTGGGAAGGGGCCTAGAGAGAGAGGGAGACACAGAATCCGAAGCAGACTCCAGGCTCTGAGCTCTCAGCACAGAGCCTGGCGTGGGGCTCGAACTCACGAACCGTGAGATCATGACCTGAGCCGAAGTCGGACCCTTAACAGACTGAGCCATCCAGGTGTCCCGACAGTTACCACTTATTTATGCATATTTTTTCCTTGAGTCGTTCCATATTGATTCCTGGTATTCCTTCAGTCAGCTGGCTTCTAAGTCACGCTGAGGGATGAGTTCTTTGTCAAAGGCCAGTGGATTTCACCACATCAAGATAGGAAACCTCTTTCCATCTTTGGAGGGTCCCCATCGGTATCTTTATTCAGACACTTTGAGAATCCAGCCACCCAGACTAGCACAGTGCCTGGTACATGTGGAATTAAATAAGTCGTCTAGAAGAGGGGGATGCTGGCCTGTGAGGTAATTGAGGGGAGGCGGAGGGAGGGGATAGAGTCTGAGGGAGACGGAACTTGAAGAAATAAAGAAATGTGGGATGGGGGGTCTCCGGCAGGAGAGCTCTAAAAACACAGAAACAAAATCTTTTATTTTTCCCAGCAGGCGGTGGGTGGCTAGGGAGGGACTTATAAAACACCACGGCTTGCTTCTGATGTTGGAGTCAGCGTAAGGTTTTCCAGCTACGAACACTTTCAATCATCTATTGGGCAAAAAAGGGCAAATCTGTTTCCTAAAGAACATAATAAAGATCATATACAATCCTTTGGCTTCACAAGCCCACGGTGTAATAAAATAATGTCCAAATGTCATCGAGGCTGTGCTTGGGTTGGAGAAGCAATTTCAATGCGCCTTCTTAAAAGGTAGCATTTATAAAGAACTCGTAAAGATCCACTTCCTTGAGCTATGGAATTTGAGCACATCTTACGTCAATAGAGGTGAATGTTTTACTTTCATTTCTTCATTAGAGAGGAGGGCTGTGCTTTTAAGTATGTATTAATGATATTGACAATAATGTCATAAAAGGTAAATCCTTTGCATGCCTTGCACAGTTTATTCAACATGGAAAGCCAAGTCAGAGAGCGTTTGCTAAGGTATGCTGGATCACAAAAGAGAAATAGCCAATAAAATTATTTGTTAAATAAGTGTATTTGAAGAAAAAAGGTTTCAGTTTGAAATCACTTTTTTAAAAAAAAATTGTTTTAACGTTTATGTATTTTTGAGAGATAGAGAGACAGAGTGTGAGTGGGGGAGGGGCAGGGAGAGAAGGAGACACAGAATCCGAAGCTGGCTCCAGGCTCTGAGCTATCAGCACAGAGCCCGACGCAGGACTCGAACTCACTAACCATGAGCGAGATCATGACCTGAGCCGAAGCCGGACGCTTAACTGACTGAGCCACCCAGGCGCCCCTAGAAATCACTTTAAAGTAGTCTCTTGCGGGGCGCCTGGGTGGCATGGTCGGATGGGCATCCAACTCTTGATTTGGGCTCAGGTCATGACCTCAGGGCCATGGGATCCAGCCCCGCTTCAGCCTCCACGCTGAGTGTGGAGACTACTTAAAATTCTCTCTCTCTTTCTGCCCCTCTCCTCTGCTCTGTATCTTAAAAACAACAACAGCAACACACACACGCAAAATAGTTTCTTATTATTTTCCCTACACAACAGAATTGCTCTAAATATGGCTGATAAGAGACACAGCGCCCATCTAAAAAGGAATGTCTTACATTAATAGGAAGTGCTGATTATCTTTTCCTTTATTTTAACAGCACAAACATTTAAACCTCCTTTCCAAAGAAAAAAGAGAGAGACTGAGTTTGGGGGTGGGAGGTAGCCAGAAGGGGCTGCCGAAAAAACGATCTTTCACTTCCAATAGGTCTTAATGTTTAAAATCTCTGAAGTTTTCTTGTGTGTTATGAAAAGCTACAAATTTATCTTTTTCCATTTTCCCAAAGGAGGTTGACCCAAATCCAACAGCAGCAGTTGAAAAATTTCTCTAGGCTTTATCAAATGGCCCCTACAGAGCCCAGCTTAAAATTAAAAGCTCCCCCTACCAGAGGGAATATATGTGACTTTAATAACTGAAATGTGTTTTTACTTTCTATTACAGAGGTCAAAAGGTTTCTAAACAAACCAAATTTATCAATTATTTAGAGCTGATTTCTTCTGAAGTGGTATTTCTAAGATATTATTTGGTGGATAAATTCAATGTTCTAGAGCCAACTGCAGCGTTTTATTCATAACAAATTTCCACTAAACTGAATTTGCTGGGGCAACTTAATTTCCACTATCGTGTTTGCACTGTAGAAATATCAACTGAAGTGTTACAGTGCCTAACTAGTGGGCTTTTCAAAGAAAAATTCCATATAAGCATGCTTATTCAGCACCCCTCCCCCGGCTTTCTGTTTATTGCTTAAGAAATGAACTGCCTTTTTCTATCTACTGGGATTAAAAAAAAATTTTTTTTTCAGCTCCTGAAACATTCTTCAAAACCACAGAGATACCTCTAAAGTTAAAAACAATATCTTAAACTACATTGTCATCCTAGCCGCCGAAGAAAATGAGATTGTTGTCAAGGTTTTGGTTAAGGAGATTTATTTTTAAACGAAGGAGTCCTAGGCTGGCATGCCCACAAACACACACATGCGTGTGTGTATGTGGAGTAGGTCAGGGTCTCTTCCCCAAAATTCTTCTGGAATCTTGATGGACTACTTGGTTAGGGCTCTATGTTAGAGAATTCAGTAACAGTTTATAGAGCAACTGCTCTTGATTCTTAACACAGTGCATAGCCCATGTAAATATTATGTTTATTATATACTAACTAAACATATATTGGGTTTCTGCCTAAAGTCTACCACTTGGTGTATGCAGAAAACATTATAGAACAGTTCATAAATTCATCTGAAGCTGTGTTAAATGAAAGCAGCCGTCCAGAAGCTGAAATTTTTTCATCTTTAAAATAGCAGGGCTTCCCAGCTCGAAAGCAGGAGGTTTATTTATGCTGGTGAATGCAACACACCAAAGGAATCAAGGAGCACGCGCTGCACGTTCGGTTTTAACGAAAGCAAATTTCGTTAAGGCAAAAGACCCGGTTATACTTCCCTTGTCGATACGGGCTTTTATTTTACTGTTACCATTGTTATTATTTTCGTAAATTCAGAAAAAAAGAGGGGGGGAGGAGAGCTTTTCCGTCTCTGATACCTCGTAGCCTGTTCAAGACGGAAATAACAGCGGTTAGGTTTTCCAGACAGCCACTGATAAATGAAAATAAAGGTGGAAAAAAAGAAATGGGGCAAGCAAGGCAAGCCCAGTCCACCTCTCAGGGAACTGGATGGCTGGGGGGTTGGTCAGAGGTTAGACCTCTTTCTTTTCTTTTTTTTTTTTTTTTTTTAAATTTTTTTTTTTTTTAACGTTTATTTATTTTTGAGACAGAGAGAGACACAGCATGAACGGGGGAGGGGCAGAGAGAGAGAGAGAGAGGGAGACACAGAATCGGAAGCAAGCTCCAGGCTCTGAGCCATCAGCCCAGAGCTTGACGCGGGGCTCGAACTCGCGGACCACGAGATCATGACCTGAGCTGAAGTCGGACGCTTAACCGACTGAGCCACTCAGGCGCCCCTCCTTCCTTTTTTAAAAAAAAATTTTTTTTAACATTTATTTATTTTTGAGACAGAGAGAGACAGAGCATGAATGGGGGGGGGGGCGGCAGAGAGAGAGGGAGACACAGAATTGGAAGCAGGCTCCAGGCTCTGAGCCATCAGCCCAGAGTCCGACGCGGGGCTCGAACTCATGGACCGCGAGATCGTGACCTGAGCTGAAGTGGGACACTTAACCGACTGAGCCACCCAGGCGCCCCAGACCTCTTTCCTTTCTGAACGGCTGGCTGGCATCCAACCACAGCCTGAAAAGACCCCCGAAGGCTAATTTCCACCCCCGCGTGGGCATGGTCTGTGGAGGTGAGTTGGTAGTCTCAAGTCGAACACCAGGAGGGATGGAACTGGTACCGACGTGAAGACCCACTGAGGGGTTTTGAACTCTCACGTGTGCACTGCGTTCCTGGAACTGCTTCATGGTAAGTTTGGCTGAATTAAACACCAAGCATAACATCTAGGATTTTAACCGGGTCACGGAGTTAACAATTTTAACCCTGCAGGAATAGAAGACCAGCGTTCTAGGTCACGGCTGCCATTTTTTATCACCACTTCCAAGTGCTTATTAAAGTGCCTTTGACTGTAAGCAAAGCTTGGAAACTAACGCTGCACAAAAAAAGGTCTTGGTAACAACCTTTGTGGGGTTCTAGGGCTGGGGATGCTGTTATCAAAGCAATCAACCAACATTTTTTTTGTTTGTTTGTTTTTTGCTCCACGAAAGCACCTAGAATAGTGGGTGAAATATATAGTATGTGCTCAACGAACATCTGATTTGTTGTCTTCAGACACCAATCATTTGTTTGAACAGTGGTTTTCAACCTGGATTTTCAACTTGGATCCTTCCAGTGCTGCTTCTTTATGAGGTTATAGTGACGGGGTTTATAAAGATATCTACACTGCAACTCAGAAAGTCTAGAATTTTTACTTCCTTCACTGATGACCTTCCCATACATCATTTGAATGCTTTGGTTAGAATAAAATTTGTCCTGAAAACTGTAGACTTCAGGTCCCCAATGAGATAATTAGTGAGTGAAGCACGCACCTTCTCAAACCCAGAAGGAGTGGCCAAGGGCTGGATCCTGATAGTCTTAAAATATCAAGTGACCTTGGCTCCCTTCTTTCCCCAATCTGAGGGTTTGCGGTGCCTATCCTATCCAGATGTTTGATTTCGAGATATGCATGAAGACCCTGAATGTAGTAATTTTTTAGAAATCCTAAACTGTCCTCGCGCCCGTGGCTGATAATTCCACGCATGCTATGGATCGCATCAGTGCCCTGGAGATCTCAATAGAAGGACAAGATGTCTGATCTGCCTTTTTTTGCTGCAAAGCGGAAAACCTACACCGCAAACAAGGACAAGTAGGGACAGAGGACCCACCTCGTCTCCCGAAATGGCCAGTAAGGCTCTCCTGCACAGCGTGTGACTGGAAGAGAAGCAGAAGGGGAGATTGCGGCTGCCCCGTGTGATTCTGTCCTAGTCCCCCTCCGAGGTCTGGGCCGGGGAAGGGTGGACCGGAAGTAGTTCTGAATATTGTTACCTGCTCAGACAGTAGCATCTTTGGGAGTTTCTTGTGAACAATTGTACCTCTGATGTAAATCCTGGTGTCTTCCTGCTTCCAGACCCTGTGCTCCTCCTTCAGAATCATTTCATCCTCTGGCAGCAAGCTCAAACAGAAGTAGACCCTGAAAACTGGAGGTTTTCCTACACTCTCGCCCGTTTGTCCCACTTAGTTCTCATTTTCAACCTCGATTCTAGGCAAGGAGAGGATGTAGCCCGTAAGGCTTTGGCTAAACCATGTCATGTTCTAGGCTGGAAGACCACGAAGCTGCCTACGATCAGTTTTGTAAGGAACGTGACAGTAATGGGACATGGCACTATGCGAAGACAAAATTGAGATATCAGCTTTTAGAAAATGACGCTAATTATTTTTATGATTACTGTTAATGTAATTTTCCACTCAGAAGGACAGTTTTCCTAAGTACAGGGGAAAAAAGTCAATAATTTGTGGCCAATTGGGCTTTAAAAATCATCTTTCGTTGTCTAATCAATAAATAATTGGCCAATTAGTATACTTGTATCCCAGCATGAATGACACACACTTCTTTTGCGCCCCCCACCCCGCCCCCACGCAAGCCTACCGTCAGGACAAATATATTGTCACACCAGTGTATATAAAGAGGTTCACGGAAACATACAGAACCTGTGAATGTGTAAGGCTTTGACAGGACAGCTTCTGACAACGTGAATTCCTAGTTCCTATTTTTGTTCCCAGACCCAGTTTACCCATCTAGGCTCCAATATTTATAACAGGGAACGATCCTACCTTGAATGTAGGTCTTATGCCTAATTCCTACTGGCTTGAAAAGTGGCTCAGTGAGTGTTTCAGTGTATTTGGATTCAATTTTCTATTGATAAATATTTTACCCCGTTGTCACGATTATCTTAACACGGAGACGAGTAGATACTAGATTAATCCAAGTGTTTGTAGAGACAAGCTGATAAATTACAGAGAGAAGTGTTGATTTTATTTGCAACCCAGAACTAGCAAGCCATTCAGTTTTCTAACACTTAGTAGAAACAGTAAGTATTTATCTTTCCACATAAATGTAAGCCATTCTATGCTTTATGCATTCTTTAAAAAAAGAAGTGCCAGAAGTTCTGGAAGAGTGTAAATCCGTCTTTCATTATTCCAATTATAAAGCTAAACATCCCAGTTTGAATGCAATGGAATGAATGTTCTTGCCTCCCCCCGCCCCCGCCCCACTTCTGACTCCCCAAAGGAAAAAAAAAATTATATGTTGAAACCTAATCCGCAATGTGATGGTATCTGGAGGTGGGGCCTTTGAGAGGTAATTAGCTCATAAGGGATTAGTGCCCCTATAAGAAGCGAGGAGAGGGAGATGACCTCTCCCCTCCCGACCACGTAATGATACAATGAGAAGAGGGATGTCTGCTAACAGGAACCGAATCTGTCAATAGCTTGGTTTTGGACTCGTCCGGCTTCCGGAGCTGTGACAAATATGTTTGCTGTTTAAGCTACCCCATCTGTGGTAGTTTGTTATAGTAATCCAAGCTGACTAAGACGTTGAATAACCCTGCCGGGCTGTGAGCCCTCCTCCAAGAGGACTGCAACCTACCCACTCACATGTAGAATCCTGAAGGTTACTCTCATTTTGGTGACTCAGAAGGAGTGAATTCTCTTTCGTGCATCTTATTTGGAAAATGTTCTCTTTTGGATCATCGTGATGTTGTTCACCATGGGGGTCCTGAGTACCCAGGAGATGTCAGGTGTTAGAAACCCCTGTGTGGGGGGTAAAGTGCTCACTGCCTGCTTCAGCGGCTAGCTTCCCTGCCCCCGACTCGCCAGCCTCCAAAAAGGAGCTGCTGTTTGTCGATCATATGGCAGAATGCGATTTTTCCAGCAGGTGAGGCTGCTATAAGTTTAAATTCAGACCCATGGATTTGTTTCTCTCTGGTTCTTTCTTTCCTGCTCTGTTCTCTCTTTCCTGCTGGCTACAGAAGGGGAAATCAGGCTGCTTATCTACCTTTGCCTTCCAACGACCATTACATACTTCCATTCATTACAGAGAGAGAGAGAGAGAGAGAGAGAGAGAGAGATACAGAGACAGAGAGACAGAAAGAGAGCAAGAGAGAAACCTGGTTCAACTCCCTCCCTTCCCCTACTTGGAGGCAGGTTAGATAGACAGACTGGTTTTGGACCCTATCACAGCTCTGGCCTCAAGGGAGAAGGGTAACCTTAATTTTATTTCCTGCTGCCTCTAGAACATATCCGTCAAGGACTTTGTGTGTGTGTTTGGGGCAGGGGTTCAGGTATTTTTTTTTTTTTTTTTAGTTTAGTTTAGTTTGTTTATTTATTTTGAAAGAGACGGAAACAGCGCAGGTAGAGGAGGGGCAGAGACAGAGGGAGACAGAGAACCCCAAGCAGGAGCCCTGATACGGGGCTCGAACTCATGAAACTGTGAGAACACGATATTTGAGACGGTGAGACGGTGACTTGAGCCAAAACCAAGAATCCAAGCTTAACAATGGAACCACTCAGGTGCCCCAAGCGTTCAGGCATTCTTGAGGCCCTTAGGCTAGTACTGTGGAAGGTTCTTTGTAGCCTCTATGGGATTCTTTATCTTCATTATCTCCTAATGGCGCTGGAAGGTGTTAGTGTCTCCATTTGACTGGCAAGAAAACAGATTCACGACTTGCTCCGGGTCCCCTAAATGGGGAAATAAGAAATAAGGAAGTAAACAAAACCAAAAATATAATTCCAGTATTGACTAATGCTATAAAGATAAGACAGACCAGGGCAGAGTCAGTGATAGGGAGGGGGCTATTTAGTTAGGATTGGTGGGGAAGGTTTAGAACACATAAAAGATCATTTCTGGCTTACAGTTGAATGGGTCCTTCTTGTGTTGGGATCATCTCTGATTTAACTCTCAGCTGGCTGGTTCAGTCGAGGAACGTTTCTAAAGAATCCGATCCATCCGCTGTATAAGCTATGCTTTCATTTTGAAAACTTTCTCTCCCCATGCACCCTTATAATCTTGTGAATTAAAAATTAAGGCTATGTTTGCATTGGCTAAATAAATTCAAAAAAAAAAAATCATGCTCTTTAGCCAAGATGTAATTCTTCAAGATATCATAGCTTGGTGTCACAGGCCAATGTCTAACGTAACAGAAGCGAGTGAAAGTTCAAGTACTTACGGTTCAAAGAAATACTTGGGAAAGGAGTGGTTCCAAATACTTTCCACGAGTCCACTCACTGTTGCTAGCTCATTTGGTGCATTTGTGCAAATTAGGAAAAGCTCTGCCTTTCTCCGTGGATGACCCAGCCCCACATCCAGTTACGTGACTTGGTGCCCCAAGAGTGAGCTGTATTTCAGCTTCCCTTTCTCTGCTCTACCAGGTGCCATGGGGCAGGACGTGATGT